>NC_133163.1:92439739-97439739 GCF_040802235.1 Manis javanica | reverse complement strand
GATAGGTGATGTGCTGTTAAGGCAATATAAGCTTATAAACCCAAGGACTTTTTTTGTCTATTTTCTTATTCACTGCTGTATCCCCAGGACTTCGAACAGTTTTAATACATAGTAAACACTTTTCATAGACATTTGTTGAAAATATGAGTGAACAGATAAAAAGATAGGGGAAGCAATGCATGTCAGTTTCCTAGGGCTGATAACAAAGTACCACAAAGTTGGTGGTTTAAAATAGCTTAAGTTTCTTTTCTCACTTCGGGAGACCAAAAGTCTAAAACCCAGCTGTGGGCTGGGTCATGCTCCCTCTGAAGATGCCAGAGGAGAATGCTTCCTTGTCTCTTTTAGCTTCTGGTGGCTCAAGGCGCCTCTTGGCTTGTGGCTGCGTCACCCCATCTCTGCCTTCCTTCTGCACAGGGGCTGCTTCCAGTGCTGCCTGCTTCTTGCAACCCACTTTACTTAATTGTATCTGCAAAGGCCTTTTTCTGAAGAAGGTCACATTCACAGGTACCTAGGGTTAGGAATTGGATGTACCTTTTTGGGGACCACAATCTCACCCACTACAGAATGTCACTTCCATGCTTAAAATCTTTCAATGACTCTACTGTTTTAAAGTAAAATATAATTCTTTTAGATAGCCCTCAGGAACTTAAGTACCTGACTCCTGTCTATCTCTTGTCTTCGTTTCCCTTCCTCCCCTGCTTCACTTACTGTGCTCTCGCCACAAAGGCCTTTGTTCAGAATTTCTTCCAGGCCGCGCTGTGCATGCTCAGCCTCTCTGCACTTTGGTGCTTCCGCTGGGGCTGTTCTTCCTCCCACTGTTTCTCTAGATAACTATGTATCTTCTCAGGTCTCAGGCTTTCTTCTTCTATCTTCAAATAAAAATTATCCTACCACTGCCCTACACATCTAAATATTATAAAGATGCATTAATTAAAATGATGTCTTCAGAAGAGGGTAGATAAATATCTCATAGTATATGCCTACTATGGAATCTTATGCATTTTTAAAAAAAAGGTCTGACTATGCACCTATATGAAAAGATCTCCCGGAGTGTTAAGTGATAAAGCAAGTTGAAATAGTATGTATAGCATGATATTATTTTTATTACTAAAAAGAACAAAACCAGATATGTTTATATAACTTCATGTGTATATGGAAATTCATGAGAAAACAGAATAATATCTCCCAAATGTTGACAGTTACAGGAGGAAGGTAGGGGGAGTAGTGATGGGAAGTAGGGATCTTTCATGTGTCCTCTGGATATTTCTATATTCTTTCAACCATATGCAAAGAAAATATTATGTATTACTTATGTAATAAGTAATGACAGAAATAAAAAGAAAAAAATGATTTATTCAGGAGTATAAAAAGGCCAATAGAACAGACTAGAGAGGCTTGATGCACACATATCAGAGATCGAGTATTTAATAGAGGTAGCCACTCAGATCAGCCACAAAAGGATCAACTCTTCTGTAAATGGTTCTGAGGTAAGTGACTGGCAATTTAGATTCTTGCCTCTAACCATTCCTCAAAACTCAGATGAAGGAAAGAGAGCTAAATATGAAAAGTAAAATTATGATAAATATTAGAAGAATACACAAGATAATGTATTTTTAAAACTGGGGCCGAAATAACTTTCATAAGCAACACAGACGAGGCAACCATTGTCAGATAAATATATCAGAGATATACTTGCATATGTGCATAAAGGATGTTCACTGAAGCATTGTGAACTAAAATTAGGAATAACCTATATATGCATAAATAGGGGGATGATTAAAGTATCATATATCTTTACAATGATGTATTTTTCGGCATGCAAAAGAATGAGGTGCCATGGAAGTCTTCAATACATAATGCCAAATAAAATTATAAAACAATATATATGTAATCTAATTCATATTTTTAAAAAAGGAAGCTGTATACATACATATATACATATAGATACATATGTGTGTATATGTGCACATATGCATACACAAAACTGCACATGTATATGCACAGATGTATGTATAAATGTATATATACATGTGCATTAGAAATGTGTGGACACGGACTTAGAAAAGCAAAAGCTAACTTCTATAGTGGTGACCTGTTTAGTGAGTAAGGTTGGAAGGAGGAGCATCTACACATGTTACCTGATTAGTTATCATTTCCTCTACTTCCTTTAGGAAACTATTCTTTCTCCTTTCTCTAAGATTCTTGTGGGTATGCCCATTACAGTATATATACTCAATCACAGAGATTGATAAGCATGGTCATATGACTTTAAAAGCCCCAATCAGGGTACTTCCTTGAGATTTTACATACAGACACTGGGAGAGGAAAGCATCCTCTTTTCTAGGGCCTCTCCCAGTGTAAATATGATTTCCCTTCAGCTCTCTGAATTCATCTTCCCAATCCCTGCCTTCCTCGACTTGGAGGAAATGAGGGGAGAGAGGAGAGGAAATGGAAAGGGAGAAAGAGGGGGAATGGCCAATCATTTGAGTCTTTGCCTCTAGCTGTTTATTGACTGGTTGTGGCTTAAAGCCAGTCCATCTTTGGATCTCCTAGTTACAAGAACCAATAAATTCACTTTTCTTAATTTGATTTGGCCTCTTTCACTTGTACCTGGAGGTGTTGGCTAACCTAGGCACTTATGTTTTGATTCTATGTGCCTATATAGTTTGGTTGTCTTTACAAAGAGAATATATTAATGGGTTACTTATATAAATATGTCACACTTTGATTTAAATATTTATTTGTATGTTTCTTTAATATTGCTTTGTCCATTAGACTTGATGGCATGGACCATTGTAAAAATAGGATCTATCTCTGCTACATAGTAGTTGCTCAATAAATATTTATTTAAAAATAATGGTGTGTTATAGGAATGTCAAATTGTGCATATGGCTCTATCCCTAAGGATGCTTAGGGAATGGCAGGGCTAATAAGGATGATAAGTTTATAGGGGACAAATTATGAAGGGCTTTTTAAACCATGCAATATATTCATAGTCCTTGGTAGTATAAATTTAGCGTTAGTGACATCAATTAAATTTCTAGTCTAAACTATTTTTCCTATAAAAACATGCAAACTCAGTCATAGAGAGTTTTTAACATCAAAAATTCATCAAAGTATAATTGTACTCACCCGTGTCTTTGGCCAGGTGGAGAAGCTGGTTTCAGCAGGGTGCATACAAGGCCAATGTAACAGATGTGATTCTTTGGTAGGCCTGTTTTCTTCATTGTCATGCATGGCCAGCTGTCTGGCAACCTTACACTGGAGCTCACAATGGGAATGGTGAAAGGGTGTTTCAGAGTCGGCACAGGGCCACTAGAAAGAGCTCAAAACGTTTTGGATAGCTGGAGCATATCAGTATCTTCATCTTCCTAAACAGAAGACAACTTTACAAATAGGAGACCTTTTCCTATAATACCCACTCACCAGTAGAATCAACATCAAAAGTGCAATCTTCATAAAATCTGAGAGTTCTTCATTGTTGTTCCTGTTTGTGGTGCACATCTGTTTATTTTCTTGACATAAGTTGCATATTACAAATTCACTCAGTACCCGGATGGAAAATATTACTGGGAACATTGACTACAGCTGCCTTTTCATAATCTCATATTGTTTGCAACTTTGCCTAGTATTTTTTAAAATACTTTAACTAAAATTAGTTCTTATGCCTGTTCACTAACAATTCCATGTTCTCAGCAGCCATAATTATGGACTTCAGCTTTCTTTCAGACTTTGGCTTCTATTGGATATTTTGGATATGTCTCCCAACCACCACCCTCCTACCTGGCCTCTACCCACTGCCTTAATTTGCTTCACGACAAAGCAGCTTTTTGGAAATCTTGTCCTTTCATCTGTACACAAACACAGTCCAATGATGTGGACTAGTGATAAACAGTGTTGTTGGCCCTGTGGATTGAATTTTTCTGGCTCCTTTTGGAAAACAATATTGTCTTCTATCTTGTAACTGTGGCTGAGGAAAGAGCTCACAATGTTGGGTACACTGTGAGAGCAGCGCCACATTCCTGGCACTGTGGCTCAGTGCCATGCCCATCTGCCATGCTCATGAAAGATTTACAGACCAGCTTGCTCGGGTTTTCTGCTTTGTTTTTCTCCTCATGTCACCTGCTCTGGACAGTGGTCAAGCTGACCCAACTTAAGGACACTATTCTAGAACGCTGGATATACAACATACCTGAACCGGACAAAACTCTCTTTGGGTTAAATATTGTATGACTTTCTTTGGTATAGGTTTTTATTATAATTGAACCAAAGTATTTCACTCCATAAAATGTATTATGTACTTGTTCCTCATAACCTTCCTTTGATTTTGGGTGGGTGGGGGGGGGGTGTCGGGGTTATGTCTCTCTCTAACTGTGGTCATTTTGTATTTATTCTTTCTTCCAAGGTATTAACCATTTCTCCAAAAATAGACCATGCTAGATACCCTGAGAAACATGGATCTGACCCTAAAAAATGTTGGTCAGTTTCATTCAGTGTAACCCATTACTCTGAAGTGTATCTAGAAGTATTGATCTCTCTTGTGCCTCCTTTGCAGGTCAGAGTGACTCAGATTTTGATCACATAATTAATCTTACTCAGTTTAGTCACAGTGATACAGATATGACATTTATGTCATCTAAGAATGTGGTGAATCTATGTCTTCTATAGAATAAAAGTCACATCCACACAAATTCCAATTAGAAGTGTTCTCTAGGTTGAATATTTGTAAGTATTCACAAACCACTACATTATTCTAAGATATGTTTGTCCAGGGTAATATGCAACCATCCTTGTAGTCTTTGAAGAATAAATGAACAAGGCTTAATAAACAATATTTCAAACCAATCAGTCAAGATCGATCCCAAATAAATCACATGGTATTCTTTTCTCTTATTCCAGAACCTGCACAATTTGAAACTACCCTTTGAATTGACTACTCTTTTGATAGTGATAGGGTTTAAACTGAATTTTTATTTATTTTTTTACTGTTAAGGAATGAGGAATAGAATAAAAAACACTCAGGATTTAAATAGTATAGGTCTTGCTTCCTTCTTGAAAGGTTGTACAATTTCAGAGATTATTTAGGGCCTTAAACTTGACTGGATTCCATAATTTCCATGCCTGGGTATCCATGACTTGAGTTAGTGACAGGGAATAAAATATCATATTCATCAACTAACTGGTAATAGTGTTTTATATGCTTGTAAAGAACATCAACAGTATTGGAAATGAAATAAATAATAAGGATCTTGAGTTTCTCTGGGGCCACTACAATAAAATATTTAATCAAAACCAAGAGTATCCCCACATGACACCTCCTCTTGGTGCAAGGATTATAATGATGTTACATAGCATGTGTCCCTAAAGTGCCATGGAAGTACCCCCACATTGCTACTGATAGGGAAGAATTTCAACAGTGCTGCACAGGAAATGTCTCGGGAGGACTGTTGATGGGGCAGGGATATTTAATGGTGCTACACAAGAAGTACCTCTGCACTGCTACTGCTGAAACAATGTCAAAGCACTACACAGTAGGGAATGTATTCAGCTTGGTGCCAGGCAAATGATGACTCTTACTGCCAAAAAGAGACTGAAAATACCTTTCCTGCTGCCAGAGTATGCTTAGAACACCATAAAATTCAGAGAAAATGCTGATTATGCCAAAAAGAATGGAAAGAGGAGGGATCCCTCCTGTGTGAGAAGAGTGCAGGGCCAAGCAAGTAGACCAAAGCCATTTATGAGGCTAACATGTAAAGCAGGCAGTCGGCATTTTATTGAACAAAACAAAAATCTTTGCAAAGGTTCAATGTGAAGTAAACTTTGAGCTTTTGCAGATAGGAAGCCAAGAACTATCAATAGGATCCTGAAATTAGAAACCCACAGCAATCAGAAACAAGGATTTGAAAAAACAAAGATATAGCAGCAAACCAAAGAGGCCCCAGGAAACAGAAACAAAAGAGAAGAGTTCAGAGTAAGCCAGAATAGATATCATTTCTCCACCATGAGAGTTGAGAGATTTTAACAAGTCCTTACTGAGAAGAGATGAAGATGAAAATCTGAACACAGCTGAGTGATATTTATGGACATTCTATAGTAGAAGTAGCCTCATGGTAATTGAAAGTTAAAATCTATAGTTCCCACTCCAGAGAGTAGCTTTAATCCTTCAACAAATCCTTCCATGGTCTTTAAAAAGTCCTTAAGTAAAAATATCATCTATTTATTGTAATAGGCAGAAATCTGAATAGGCTATACTTGACTATTACAGTTAAGACTCTGGTGTCCTGAGTGGACAAAAATCAAGCAATATGCCATCACTATCTTTTGGAGCATAAATTTATCCATGGGAGTAAAATAAAGAATTCAGTAGGGCAAATGTTCCATCCTATTCAACCACTGGAAGGTTACCTGAATTTTTTTCTTTGCTGGAAGGCAACAAGGAAAGTATGAGAGTCAAAATGATCAACCTTGTTCTAAAAATCCCTAGCATACCTCTGCAGCCTGAGGGTTTAAGGCCAGCGAGTCTCTATGATCAGAGGTAAGAAAATTAATTGTTAGTATTTCTCAAGTAGTATGTAGTTGACCTAGAAAAATATACTGGCAGTAGGTCAAATAGTGAGGATTATAAATTAATGACTCCTAATTCCCTGTGTGCCCCCTGAATTCCCAATTATTCGTATGCTACTACATATATTTATTTCTTTTACTGTACTTATCTTTTGACAAACTATACGCTTGTTTATTGTACCTATTTTGGTTCTCTTTCTCCCCTCATTACTAGAATTTATATCCCAGGCTTGTTCACTGATATATGTCAAACAGTCCAAAAAAATAACTGGAACAGAGCAATTGCTCAAAATATACTTATTAAAAATGTTGTATGAATAAAGTTATTAGCCCAAATATTATATCTCATCCTCTCTCTATGCCATTTCTATCCACCTAATTACATTAACTAGACCTAAACTTAATGGTTTAATAAATAACTTTTTCTTATCAAAACAAGAATTTATCTCTTATTTCTCTATTATATTCTTGAAACAACTCTTTGTAGTCTCTTGGATTTCTACATTTTCAGTCATTTCCCCTTCCTCATTTTTCCTCATCCTCTATGTCCACGTCATCCTGCATCCTACATGAATTCTGTATTATTGCCCCGTATGTCCACGTTATATCAGAGCCTAACACAAGAACAGCATTTAGCCATCATCTCCCTTCCTAACTCAAATGGTTTGGTAGATGTGTCCTAGAGGGCTGTGCTGAGAAAGATTCAGGTGCCATCCTGACAGCATTCTGTTTTTTCATGGGGACAGGTATTGTCATTATGGGATGCCTTCCCAAGTATAATCCCTCATAAACTCATAGATTTACTTTTATTTTTTCGTTTTTTTTAAATTAAGGTATCACTGACATACACTCTTATGACGATTTCACATAAAAAACAATGTGGTTACTACATTCACCCATATTATCAAGTGCCCCCCCATATCCCATTGCAGACACTGTCCATCAGTGTACTAAGATGCCACAGAGTCACTATTTCCCTTCTCTGTGCTACACTGTCTTCTCCATGATCCACCCCCCACCATGTATACTAATCATAATACCCTTCAATCCCCTTCTCCC
Source organism: Manis javanica (assembly GCF_040802235.1). Taxonomy (NCBI): domain Eukaryota; kingdom Metazoa; phylum Chordata; class Mammalia; order Pholidota; family Manidae; genus Manis; species Manis javanica. Next base: position 97,432,116 of record NC_133163.1, on the reverse strand, counting down.
TCCCTCCCCACCCACCCTCCCCCACCCTTCCCTTTGGTAACCGCTACTCCCTTCTTGGACTCTGTGAGTCTGCTGCTGTTTTGTTCCTTAATTTTTGCTTTGTTGTTACACTCCACAGATGAGTGAAATCATTTGGTACTTATCTCTCTACACCTGGCTTATTTCACTGAGCATAATACCCTCTATTAGGTTGCTTCCATTTCTTGGCTATTGTAAATAGTGGTGTAATAAACATAGGGATGCATATGTCTTTTTGAATCTGAGATTTGTTTCATTTGGGTAAATTCCTAGTAGTGGAATTTCTGGGTCAAATGGTATTTCTATTTTTAGTTTTTGAGGAACCTCCATATTGATTTCCATAATGGTTGAACTAATTTACATTCCCACCAGCAGTGTAGGCGGGTTCCCCTTTTTGTGTATCTTTGCCAGCATTTATTGTTCCTTGTCTTTTCTATGTTGGCCATCCTAACTGGTGTGAGGTGATATCCAATTGTGGCTTTAATTTGCATTTCCCTGATAATTAGAAATGAGGAGCATCTTTTCATGTGCCTATTGGCCATCTGAATTTCTTCTTTGGAGAATTGTCTGTTCATATCCACCACCCATTTTTTAATTGGGTTATGTGCTTTTTGGGTGTTGATGCATGTGAGTCTTTTATATATTTTGGATGTTAACCCCTTCTCGGATATGTCATTTACAAATATATTCTCCCATACTGTAGGAAGCCTTTTTGTTCTACTGATGATGTCCTTTGCTGTCCAGAAGGTTTTTAGTTTGATGTAGACCCATTTGTTCATTTTTGCTTTTGTTTCCCTTGCCAGAGCAGACATATTCAGAAAAAGTTGCTCATTTTTTATATTCAAGAGATTTTTGCCTATTTTCTTCTATGAGTTTTATGGTTTCATGACTTACATTTTGAGTTTACTTTAGTGTATGGAGTTGGACAATAATCCAGTTTCATTCTCTTACTCGTACCTGTCCAATTTTGCCAACACCAGTTATTGAAGAGGTTGTTGTTTCCCCATTGTATATCCATGGCTCCATTATTGTATATTAATTGACCATATATGCTTGGGTTTATATCAGGGCTCTCTATTCTGCTCCATTGATCTGTGGGTCTGGTTCTTGTGCCAGTACCAAGTTGTCTTGATTACTGTGGCTTTGTAGTAGAGCTTATAGTCAGGAAATGTAATCCCCCCAGCTCTGTTCTTTCTTCTCAGGATTACTTTGGCTATTGGGGGTCTTTTCTAGTTTCATATGAATTTTAGAACTATTTGCTCTAGTTTGTTGAAGAATGCTGTTTGTATTTTGATAGGGATTGCATTGAATATGAAGATTGCTTTAGGCAAGATGGCCATTTTGACAATATTACTTCTTTTTATCCATGAGAATGGGATAGTTTTCAGAGTATAAGTCTTTCACTTCCTTGTTTAGGTTTATTCCTAGGTATTTTATTATTTTTGCTGGAATTGTTAATGGAATTGTTTTCCTGATTTCTCTTTTTGCTAGTTCACATTAGTGTATAGAAATGCAACATATTTCTGTGCATTAATTTTGTATCCTGCAACTTTGCTGAATTCAGATATTAGATCTAGTAATTTGGGAGTAGATTCTTTAGGGTTTTTTATTACAATATCATGTCATCTGCAAACAGGGACAGTTTAACTTCTTCCTTGCCATTCTGGATGCCTTTTATATCTTTGTGTTTTCTGATTTCATAGCTAGGACCTCCAGAGCTAAAAGTGGGGAGAGTGGGCGTCCTTGTCTTGTTCCTGATATTACGGGGAAAGCTTTCAGCTTGTCACTATTAAGTATGATGTTTGCTGTGGGTTTCTCATATATGACCTTTATTATGTTGAGGTACTTGCCCTATATATCCATTTTGTTGAAGGTTTTTACCATGAATGGATGTTGAATTTTTTCGAATGCTTTTTCAGCATCTGTGGAGATGATTCTGTGGTTTTTTTCCTTCTTTTTGTTGATGTGGTTTATGATGTTGATGGATTTTCAAATATTGTATCATCCTTGCACCCTGGAATAAATCCTACTTGATCATGATGGATGATCTTTTTGATGTATTTTTGAATTCGGTTTGCTAATATTTTGTTAAGTATATTTGCATCTTTGTTCATCAGAGATATTGGTGTGTAATTTTCTTTTTTTGTGGTTTTTTTGCCTGGTTTTGGTATTAGAGTGATGCTGACCTCATAGAATGAGTTTAGAAGTATTCCCTCTTCTTGTACTTTTTGGAAATCTTTAAGGAGGATGGGTATTAGGTCTTCACTAAATGTTAGATAAAATTCAGCAGTGAAGCCATCTGGTCCAGGGGTTTTGTTCTTAGGTAGGTTTTTGATTACTAATTGAATTGCATTGCTGGTAATTGGTCTGTTCAGATTTTCTATTTCTTCTTGGATCAGTCTTGGAAGGTTGTATTTTTCTAGAAAATTGTTCATTTCTTCTAGGTTATCCAATTTGTTAGCATATAATTTTTCATAATATTCTCTAAGAATTCTTTATATTTCTGTGGTGTCCATAGTGATTTTTCTGTTCTCATTTCTGATTCTATTTATGTGTGGAGACTCTTTTTTTTTTTTTTTTGAAACGTCTGCTAGGGATTTATCTATTTTGTTAATTTTCTGGAAGAACCAGCTCCTTCTTTCACTAATTCTTTCTATTGTTTTACTTTTCTTGATTTTATTTATTTCTGCTCTAATCTTTATTATGTCCCTCCTTCTACTGACTTTGGGCCTCATTTGTTCTTCTTGTTCTAGTTTTATTAATTGTGAGTTTAGAGTGTTCATGTGGGATTGTTCTTCTTTCTTGAGGTAAGCCTATATTACAACATACTTCCCTTTTAACATGGCCTTTGCTGCATCCCACAGATTTTGCAGTGTTGAATTATTGTTGTCATTTGTTTCTGTATATTGCTTGATCTCTGTTTTTATTTGATCATTGATTCATTGATTATTTTGGTGCACGTTGTTAAGCCTCCATGTGTTTGTGGGATTTTTCATTTTCTTTATACAATTTATTTCTAGTTTCATACCTTTGTGGTCTGAGAAGCTGATTGGTACAATTTCAATCTTTTTGAATTTACTGAGGCTCTTTTTGTGGCCTAGTATATGATCTATTCTTGAAACTGTTCCATGTGCACTTGGGAAGAATGTGTATTCTGTTGCTTTTGGGTGGATTGTTCTGTAGATGTCTGTTGGTTCCAACTGTTCTAATGTGTTCAGTGCCTATGCCTCCTTATTTATTTTCTGTCTGGTTGATCTGCCCTTTGGAGTGAGTGCTGTGTTGAAGTCTCCTAAAATGAATGCATTGCATTCTATTGCCTCCTTTAATTTTGTTAGTATTTGTTTCACATATGTAGGTGATCCCGTGTTGGGTGCATAGATATTTATAATGATTATATCCTCTTATTGGACTGACTCCTTTGTCACTATGTAATGTCCTTCTTTGTTTCTTGTTACTTTCTTCGTTTTCAAGTCTACTTTGTCTGATACAAGTACTGCAACTCCTGTTTTTTTCTCCCTATTATTTGCATGAAATATCTTTTTCTATCCCTTCACTTTTAGTCTGTGTATGTCTTTGGGTTTGAAGTGAGTCTCTTGCAGGGAGCATACAGATAGATGGATCTTGTTATTTTTATCCATTCATTGACTCTATGTCTTTTGATTTGTGCATTCAGACCATTTACATTTAGAATGATTATTGATGCGTATTTATTGCCATTGCAGGCTTTAGATTCGTGTTACCAAAGGTTCAAGGGTAACTTCTTTACTATCTAACAGTCTAATTTTACTCACTTAGTATGCTATTGCAAACACAATGTAAAGATTCTTTTTTCTTTCCTCCTTTTTCTTTCTCTTCCTTTCTTTATATATTAGGTGTCATATTCTGTACTCTTTGTCTATCCCTTGACTGACTTTGGGTAGTTGTTTTAATTTTGCATTTGCTTAGTTATTAATTTCTTTACTGTGGTTTTATTGATTCTGGTGACAGTTATTTTGTCTTAGGAACACTTACATCTACAGTAGTCCCTCCATAATACACTGTAGAGACTGTGGGAGGTAAATTCTTTTAACTTTTGCTTATTTGGAAATTATTTAATCCATCTTTCACATATAAGTGATAATCTTGCCAGATAGAGTATTTTTGATTTGAGACTCTTCTGCTTCATTGCATTAAATACATCATGCCACTCCCTTCTGGCCTATAAGGTTTGTGTTGGGAAGTCTGATGATAGCTTGATGGGTTTTCCTTGCATGTAATCTTTTTTCTCTCTCTGACTGCTTTTAATACTCTGTCCTTATCCCTGATCTCTGCCATGTCAATTATTATATGTCTTGGTGTTGTCTTCCTTGGGTCCCTTGTGTTGGGAGATTGGGTAAGTTTTCTGCAATTACTTCCTCAAAGATACTTTCTATCCCTTTTTCTCTCTTTTCATCTTCTGGTACCTCTATTATAAGAATATTGTTCTGTTTGTATTGGTCACACAGTTCTCTTAATATTCTTTCATCCCTTGAGATCCTCTTTACTCTCTGTGCCTCAGCTTCTTTGTCTTTCTGTTCTCTAATTTCTATTTCATTTACCATCTCCTCTACTTCATCTAATCTGCTTTTAAATCCCTCTATTGTATGCTTCATTTCAGATACTATATTTTTCAAAATTTGTATCTCATTCTTGAATTCCTCCCTGAGGTCTTGAATATTTTTCTGTAGCTCCATGAACATATTCATGATTTTTATTTTGAACTATCTTTCAGGAAGATTGGAGAGTTCAGTTTTACTTGGCCCACCTTTCCCTCCTGTCCAGAGCACCGCAGACACACTCAGTAATGGAGCTCAGTAGATTTGCAAGTTGGAAGTTACTTGGAGTGGCATCAGCCATACTTCAGGGCAGGTGTCTGGAAACTGCATTGGTCATCAGTTTAAACAGGCTTGTATCCATTGATGTCAAATTCTGAGGAACAGTCAATGCCAGTTTGAAGAGAAGGACCATGGGAAATGTACCAGTGCAAATAATTAGAGCTCAAGTATCTTAAAAAACTTAAGAGTTTCAAACATTTGGTTCTCTCTAGAATCCATCCAAACCCTTTACAAATCTGCTGGAGGTACTTAACCTCTTCATGCACTTAAGTACAGAGCTATTTTGTAGCTGTAAATGGGGCTGGCTGTGGAGTTCAAGATGACAAAACTCAGGCTCAACATAATTTTAGAATCTGAAAACTGAAAGTGTTTTGTAGTTGCTCACCTCAGAAGGAGCTCTCTAATCTTATCTAATCTGTCCTCATCTACTGTCTCTAGCTTTATCAGGAAAGCATCATAAATTTGAACCTTTAATGAGTCCTTCAGAATGTACTGAGTACCTCCAATATGGTAGCTATGATTCTCAAGGCTCAGGGAATTTAAACTAGATAGTTCCGTGGGAATTTTGAGTCTATTAATGGTGGCAGCCCTATAATTAGAAATTTTCATTATGATGATATAGATCCAAGATGAAAGTATAAACAAAGGGCAATGAGAAAACACAAAGGCACACCTAACCCAGACTTGAAGGGTTAAGAAGGACTTTCACCAGAAGATGATAATCAAATTGGGTCCTCATAGTTAAGTAGGAGTTCACTAGGTAAAGGAAGAGAGGATGAGGAAAGTGTGTTTAAATTACTCTGTTTTCACTATGAAGATGCAGTGAAAAGTGGGACAAAGTTAACATAACAAGAATGTTATGTGGTTATTACAGAGATGAGCTGGATCTAGAAATAAATATATACAAGTACATAAAAGAACTTTCAGAGTTCCAAGGCACAAATGGAGGACAGAGAGAGAAATTAGGTAAAGGTGTGTCATTATGTGACATGTGAGATAGGTCTTGATATAAAGGCAGAATTGAAGTATGGAAAAATAATTAGGAAAGCATAAGCCAGGGAATGGATGTGAGACAGCTCAAGGCATTTACAGGACACACGAAGAGTGCTATTTAATTGAAACGTAAGATGTGAGGCAGAGTCATGGGGGATCATTTAAAAAAGGCCAGCTTGTGGGTAATCATGACTGTCAGAATAAGGTGGTTGGACTCTGTTATGTAGATCATGGAGGGCCATTGAAGGTGTTTCAGTGGGACAGTAATATGATCAGTTACCCATTAAATAGGATGTACCTATAAGATAGGGGAAGTACATCTAATACATTAGAGACAGGGAGAGAGAGAATTGAGGAGAAAACTGCTTTGAAGCATTGCTTTCCTCTGGGTGAGGAATGACAAAGAACACAGACAATGCAATAACAATGATAAGAAAATAATGAATTTAGGAAATGTCTCAGTGTATGACTTAACAGAATTTCAAACTGCTTGCATTTGTCTATCCCTGAACTCCTCTGACAGCAAATGGCCCCAGGACCTAGCATATTGCAATCATTCAGTTAATATAGAAAAACTCCCAATTTACTCATCGTAAAGGTTGGTTTTCAAGTCACTTGCTACTCTAAATCTTCAACTTATTTTACATAGACATAATAGAAGTCAGATTCTTCCCACCCCTCATAAAACAAATTCATAGAGTGTTTACAGAGAGATAAGAATAAAGTGTGCAGTACATAAAAGATGATTGATGTGTACACATTTACTAGTATTATCAGCAAAGTTTTTGTGTGTCAGTGGCTCTGTATAGGATTCATAAAAGACCAATCTCAATACCTGAGAGAGGATTCTGAGTCCTTAGCATCAGGCCTGCTCCTCACCGAACCTGGCATACAGAAACAAGTTGGGAATGGGGACAATGTCTAGACATTCCTACTCATCAAAAGATGCTCAGCTCTGTACTGAGCATTGCAGAGCACATAGAGGATTCCTTAAATGAAAGTTTTGTCCCATAAGAGCTTATAACCTACCTGGTAACATAAAATTAATACATGCCTGAAATGACTTTTGCCCAAGGCTAATTGGGGCTAAAGAATGTGGTTCACACTTTGAAGCACATAGAATGATGGAGAAGAAAGGATTATATGTTCATCATTCTTTGTTTGCCACCTGCTGAGTTAATCCTTGTCAAAGCTCCAAGAAAGCCACAATCATTCGGGAAGGTTGCTCTGATTCTAGCTCCCTTCCTTTCATCCCACACTACCCCAGCAGCTTGCCCTTGGCTCTTTGCTTTTCTCTTACAGACTCCATGGTTGCTTCATAAAGGTCTAATATTAGCCTGACCCTTCTGATTAGCATCAGTCCTTCTTTATGATATTTGTGCGACTTAAAGATGAACGAGACAGACAAGAACTTTAAACTCTATTATTGCCCTTCCTTGACACTCTCAACAAGTTAATTGTCTGTTTGCCTTCCTGTAATTACTTTAATTACATGCCATTAGTGACCATTAATAAATGCAAGTGTGTTTGATTTTCACAAATCTTCCTTTTCTTACTCTGCAGAACTCCATCAAAGCTTTCACATGTGGTCAAAATAGAAAGCGAGGCAATAAGCACATTCACATTTAACCTTTGGGCTAAAGTAAAAAATAAAGGATAATTCATGAATGGGGTAATTGTTTTTCCCTGCTCTGACACTGGCCAGCATTCTCTCTATAGTGTTCACATATATATGCAGTGTGTTCCTTTATAAGACAGCAAAAGTTAAAAGGGGTTGAGAAATAAAAGCTGCCTAATTGCTGCTATTATCTCAACTCAAGGAGAGAATTGCTGGGTGATATTATGAGGATCGAAAAACCATTGAAGATTTTATTGATGGAACACTTTTGCTCTAACTTCAAGCCACAGAAAATGAAGGTCATAATTTCAGTTTTTATGAGCACCTGATCGGGCATTTACATAGAAAGAGCTGAGGTATGAGGAGACTAAGCCAATATGGTAGCTGCCACAGTTTACTAGATTACATCACAATCTCTAGCACAAAAACAGTTTATCCAGTATTATCTTTTTGGTCAGCTTTACCAATAAAGCCAACTGCAATATAGAGAAAATGAAATGTATAAAGAGTGGTTGGTTAGATGCTCTTTACTGCATTACTTCACAAAAAAAAGGAAAAATTATTGGTAAAAAATGTTTAATTCTGTGGCTGTTTAAATACTTCCAACATAATTATCTTGCTTATTAAGATAAAGAATAGACTACATTTACTTGCAATGATGGTAACATGTTCTTCTCCCATATAAAATGGTGATGTTAATTCTCAGTTACTGGAATTTGTGACTTGAGTTTTCTTCTTGTGGTGAAAATGGGTTATGCCAGGTCGTGTGATCTTTCTCTGCTGCAGACTAGTGGTAGCACTTGACAGAAAGCTGGCCAGGGTTGAACCTGTGAGCTCTGTAGCTATGGAAAGGCAATTTAAACATGTTACCCCATCCAAGTAAAGCCAAGAAGGTAGTGTCATTAGTACCCAGGGGTTCCTCATTGCATACGCTACCCAGGTTATTAGGACAGGACTGATAACATAATTTATGTGCTGATTCCTGTAGAGTTCATATAGTGTTTGAAAACACTCATCTTTTTGGAGGAATAGAAAGCCAAGTACTGTAATCAATTCCAGGGAAAGGATATATTTTCCTGAAATTTTGGAAATATCTAGTTTATAATTCTAGGCAATAAATTTTGGTTAAGTGAATTAATATTCTAGGGAAAATAAAATACATTCCACATTATAAAATGTGAGTTTTCTTTTTCATCTACATTGTTCCCATAGCATGAACCTTTAATCATACAATATGACCTTTTTACATAAATAGTGACTATTACTATCTCCTCTTCCTTTAAGTGCCAACATATTTTTGGATGAAAGATAGATTTGTACTTAAAAGATATCATCTGCCCAAGGCCTCTCCATAAAGGAGGAAAATGAGGGGGTACTAAGAACATGAATGAATTGGAGTCAGGAGGATATCTAAGAGACAAAGCAGGAGTTGTCTTACTTTGAGATGAGTCCATGGGCAAAAAATAAAACAACTGAATTAAATTAGACAGCACGCTTGGAGTGTGTTAGTTCTAGTCTATTTCAATGCTTCCCTACCCTGATTACCACTGTTTGTCTCTAAAATGACTTCAGTTTTTTTATATGGGATTTATGTTTTTGTTTTTGTTTTGTTTTTTGAGGAAACAGGTGGAGGGAGGTTGTAGATAAGTTGATAGATAAGTGAAAGAAATAGTATATAATTCTATGCTGTTTATAAGCTCTACTGTTGAAATGTGTTTAATTGAACCTGAAAATAATGTATATCAAAGTCTCAGTTTCCTCACACATGAGCACAATAATTAAGTCCCTCTACTTTCATCAAATAAAAGCCTATTTTTAGGACCATAAAGATCATTTACAGTTCTCCTCAAATACAACCTTAAAATTAGCAAGATAAACAAAACTCCTCCCAACCTGATCCTAAATACCTTTCACAGTTCATTTCTCTGCCAATTGTCTCATGAAATCCATGTTTCAACTAATGGCCAGTACTGAGAGTACAACTAAATGGATGAATGAATGAATGAATGAATGAAACCTCAACATATCAAATAGATAACCATTCCCCTGCTTTTGCTTTGAATATTCTCCCTAGAATATGTCCATATCTCCAAGATCTAGCATAAATGTCACCATCCTATGACATAGATATTCTCCCCAAATTCTCTTTTTTCTAACCAAACTCTGTACAAACACTCACTATAGCCCCACCATTTAGCAGCATCACCTTGAGCCACTTGAGGGAAGTGCTCACTACTTGTTTGGCACTTGCATTAGTGAGGATAAGGTCCTCTATGCTATGTACAAACTAAGCCCAAAATCTCAGTGATCTAACAATGTGACAACAGATTATTTCTTGCTCATATTTTATGTCCTACACAGGGACAGCAGGGACTCTGCTCCACATAGCCACTCAGGTATCTAAGTTGAGGGAGACTCCATCACCATGTAGCTATGCCATCCAGAAAACATGTCTGCTTAATTGCCATAAAATCATGCTATGAAATCATGCTATAAAATCATGAAAAACTGCATATGATCTTTCATTCCCTCAATCTAGAAGTGACACATTCATCACTCCCACTCACATGTCATTTTTCAGAATTGGTCACAGTGCCCTGCCTAATTGCAAAAAAGCTGAGGAATGCAGGGGAACAAAGGAAATATTTGTTGAGTATTACTGTCTTTGCCTCAATACTCTATTAAAATATTATTAAAATGACCATGCTTTCCAAAGAAATCTACAGATTAAATGTTATTCCTATAAACATGTCAAATAAAATTTTTCACATACATAGGATTCATATAGATTTAAGATTCACATGGAACTTAAAAATCCTAGGATTCATACAGAACCACAAAAGTCTCAGAATAGCCAAAGCTATCTTGAGAAAAAAAGAACAAAAATGGAGGTATTAGACATCCTAGTTTCAAAATATATTACAAAGCTACAGTAATTAAAACAGCACAGTACTGGCATTAAAATAGACATAAAAACCAATGGAACAAAATAGATTTGAGAAGTAAACCCACACATATATGGTCAACTGAATTTTGACAAGGGTGCCAAGAATAAACAATGAAGAGAGGAAAGTCTCAATAAACTGTATTGGAAAAACTGGATTTCCACATGCAAAAGAATGAAATTGGACCTCCATCTTACACCATACATAATCAACTCCAAATGGATTAAAGACTTAAATGCATATGGCCTGAAACTCTTAAATTTCTAGAAGAAAACACAGGAGAAAACTTCATGACAATGGTCTTGGCAGTCATTTTTTGGATATGACACTAAAAGCGCAGGCAACAAAAGTAAAAATAGACAAGTGGAACTACATCAAACTAAAAAAGTTTCTATACAGTTAAGAAAACAATCAACAGAGTGAAAAGGCAACCTATGGAATAGGCAAAAATAATTATAAGCTATACACTTGACAAAGGATTAATTTCCAAAATACATAAGAAAATCCTACAACTCAATTGCAAAAATACAAATAGCCCAATTTTAAAAAGTGGGAAAAGCATAGAAGACATACAAATGCCCAACAGGTACATGAAACAATTTTCAACATCACTAATCATCAAGGAAATGCAAATCAAAACCACAATGAGATATCACCTTACAACTGTTAGAATGGTTATCATAAAAAAAAGATAACAAGTGTTGGTGAAGTTTTAGAGAAACTGGAACCCTTGTATGCTGTTGGTAGGAATGTAAAATGGTACAGCTACTATGGAAAACAGTATGGAAGTTCCTCAAAAAATAAAAAATAGAACTACCATATGATCCAGCAATCCCCTGTCTGGGTATATATCCAAAAGAATTGAAACCAGAATCTCAAAAAGTATCTTCATTCTCATGTTCATTGTAGTATTATTTACAATAGCCAAGATAAATAAACAAACTAAATGTCTATCAATGGCTGAATGGATAAAGAAAATGTGGTATGTATTATAATGGAATATTATTCAGCCCTTGAAAAGAAGGAACTCCTATCATGTGCTGCATGGATAGACTTGGAGGATGTTGCTAAGTGAAATAAACCAGTCACAGAAGGACCACTACTGCATGATTTACTTACATGAGGTATCTAAAATAGTCAAACTTCTAGAAGAAGAAAACAGAATGGTGATTGTCCAGGGATTGGGGTAGGGAGAAACTGGTAGTTGTCCAAGGTATAAAGTTACAGTTATACCAGATGAATGAGTTCTAGAGATCTGCTGTACTACATAGTGCCTATTGTTAACAATACAATGCTATGCACTTAAAAATTTATTAAGAGGGTAGATCTCATGTTAAGTACTCTTACCACCAAAGAGAAACAAAAGCAAAAAAACAAAAGGTCATAAGGAAACTTGGAGGTAATGGATATGTTTATTACCTTGATTATGGTAATGGTATCACAGGTATTTGCAAATTCTAACCTCATCAAATTGTATATGTTAAATATATGCAGTCAATCAATTAAATTTCAATAAAGCTGTAAAGAAATACTCTTATGCCCTGGGGAAACTAAATGATTAAGACTTAGTACATTTTTGCATGTGTCATGTTGTTTAGATATTGAATGGTTTTAATAAAGCCAATGTTTACTAGAGTGATGCCGCATAAGTGAGCATTTCATTGAGATCATACCAGTATATTTGAGAAAAATCATATTTTACAATGACTTTTTGGAGTCATGTAACATTTGCTTCAGAAAGAATTAATGCCATGTTCTCCTCAATATATGCAATGAGGTTTGAGATGCTTAGGACTATAATTGTTTGCATTTTATGTTTACAGCAATTTCATGGGAAAATAGGTAAGATCCCCAATGTGTTGAGCAAACATACCATAACTAATTAGGCCATTTACTCCTCAATACACTTCTCCCCTAAGTTGAAAGGACAGAGGCTTCTGGCTAAGAGACTCTGACCCCAGTGGTGACAGGGAAGGTCCATATTCCTCAAGGATCAGTTGTTAAGTCTGTCCAGACAGCAGCCCTCAAGTATCTTCCAGAACTCAGTTCACTCCTCAAGCCCACAAACAAGGTGACAAGCTGACAGGAACTAAGCCAGGATTCTTGGCCTTCTCTTCTGCTTCACAAGCCAAAGGGAAAGGAGGCCACCTTCCGAGGTTCAGCCAGCTAGGAATTAAGCCTCCTCCTCCCCTCTTCTTTTACGCTCGCCAGACAGCCTGTGGACAGCGTTCTCTGGCTTCCGGCTCTCCTGGCCAGCTGGGAAAGGAACGGCCTTTCCAGACCCCTGTGGGCTCGCCAATAAGCCTTTTTTTCCCACTTGAGAGCCAGAATTGGGAGATTACAAAGACACCATCACAAAATGGTCACTAATAGAGGTTTTAAGAGACTAAGGGAAAAGAAAGAGTTTCTGGGTCAAAGAAAAAGAAAGAAGTGGTGAGTTTCTAGCAGTGCAGTCATGGTTTTTCATAGTTTGCTGATAATCAGAGAAAACCGTTTCCTTAAAAGGGACCCTAGGCAGGCTGGAAGATGTGTTACTGAAATCTGTTTAGAACCACATTTCATTAGTTATATTTTATGAGAATCTTCCTTTTTGAGCATTAGCCCGAATTTTCTAATGCATGAAAAATTTAAATTGATACTTCATAAAAAGGTATAAAATGTTAGTACCAGATCTGTTTCACATATAGTCTTCCTGGGGACTTGGTAAGGAAGCAGCTAGAGACACTCATGATTTCATATTGTATTTTAACGTGTACCAGGGCACTCAAGCACGATTATTGATTCAACTTGTGATGTAGATCTTTGCTAAAGTTGGCCTAGTGTCTCGTGGCCCAGGAGCTTCCTTGGCCCAGCCACAGACCTCTCTCCAGTGATGCTGACACTCTGATTTGGCCTGGAACTGACAAGGGCCCAGGAAGCTTCACAGATCACAAATCTTCTCCAAGGCTAGTTCTGTCCACTGCAACAGCCATGGGGAAAGACCCAGTGAGTAACAGGTGCTGGAAAGCTGTGTGGGCCAGTGAGAGGCCACCATACCTTTCCAGAGGACTGACCACCTAGCCTCTCCCCTCACTCTGGTCCTCATTCCCAAGGAACGAACAATATTAACAAAGTATCTTTTTCTCAGTGTGACACTAGAGAAGAGGTACTGTCTATATCTCTTTTTCCTAGGAGTTCTCAAGACTCTTAGGGGAAGGGAACACTGTCTAATTTCATTACTTAGTTTCTAATGCTAGGTCCTAGACAAGGCTAAAATGTACTCTTAAGTCTCCCTCCAGGAAAATGGAACTCTGCTTACTTTCTATCTACATAACTATAAGCAACCAGACAAGCAGTTCTTGACAGAACAAAAGCACATCCACCCTAAAAGTGAGTTGATCTATCTTAGACTGCAGAATGCAATTCCAATCATCAAATCATCATTTTCCAGTTTCAACAATTTTAAGGTCCAGTATTCACCCAGCACTCCTTTATGTATGTGCCTCATTTAATCTTCAGTACTTTATCATATGAATGCTATTCATATATTTCAGATGAGGAAACTGAAGCTCAGGAGAAATTTACATAATCTGTGTCACAGAGCAAGATTTGACTCCACATGTTTTTGACCACAGAGCTCTTTTTCTTCTACCATACGAAGGCTTTCACATTCCTCCAGTACAGTTCTGGGAATGTTTTGGATGCATAGACACAGCATGGCTGGAAAGTAGGAAAGACTATTCTAGCATGCTTACTATCTCTTCCAAGTTTATTTTACCTTTTTTACCTGCATTTTCATAAAAGGTTTTTCTTGAAGATAAGAAAAGTTGAAACACAGAACACTATGCCACTTGCTGCCCTATTTTAGACTTCCTACTTAGAAGAAAATAAAGGCTTAGAAAGCAATGTATAACTGCTGAGGTATCTTCTAAGGATAAAATTTCTGAGGGAATTCTGTGGCACATTAATCGATTCCTCTGTTAACCTACTAGATCTATAATCAGAGATGATACCCTAAACTCCCAAATTGTGTCTCACAAGCCAAAATATTAATTAAGGAAAATAAGAATGAGTAAATTTCAGACTCTTTCAATGTCTTTTCTGTTTGGCAGAAAAATATCAAATTTCCTTTGCTTTTGTGATTTGTAAAGGATGGACTACTGATAATTAGGACAAGTGAAGTTGCTAATACTGCTGCCACTAGTTAACTAAGTGACCTTGGGTAAAACATGTCACTGGATTGCAGCTTTTGTAAATGTCATCTATCTTTAATATTTTCTATCTCTCTGTACAACAGGGGATATCAAAAGGCACAATATGCTACAACCCAACCTACCATTTATTCCAGTGGCACTTTGACCCTTTTAAGGATGGAAAATGCAATGCCAAGGTATGTGGCCTCAAAGCTGAGCTGTTGTCTGTGGTCCCCCACCAGTCACAATTGTCTTCTGGCTTCTTGTTCATCTCACTTGACCTTGATACAACGTGTGTGTCTTTTCTCTTTTCTTCTCTCCTCCTTCTCCTTCTTCTTCTTTCTCTGCTCTTTCTGTGTGTGTGTGTGTGTGTGTGTGCGTGTGTGTGTGTGTGTGTGTGTGAGAGAGAGAGAGAGAGAGAGAGAGAGAGAGAGAGAGAGAGAGAGAGAGAGAGAGAGAGAGAGAGAGAGAGAGAGAGAGAGAGAGAGAGAGGCAGCCAGGAGCACCCTAACCACCTGAGGCTGGTACATTTCAGGAATCATCTCCCTTTTTCCCATTTATCAACTTCAGATGTTACCGTAGGGGACTTGCTTTAAGTCATGTCCAGCCTCCTCTTCAGAAAGGCACTCTCAGAAACAAAAAGCAAAGCAGCTTCCTTGGCCCTCTAGTTCCCCCCGCTGGGCCCAGCCCAAGTCGGGCTCAGAACCAACCTGGGCCTGCCTGCTGGCCGCTCTATACTGCCATCTGATGGTGAGCCAGCCTTTTTCTAAGAATTAACCTTTCAGTGGTACAGAAGGACCCTTGTAGATGAAGTAGACATAAATTATAAAGGGTTCTGTCTACCAGAGCAATCTTTGTAACAGATTGCTTAGGACTTGAAGTTGAAAATAACTAGAAAATTACTGGATGAATTGTAGTTTAAGCAAGGAGTATATCAGTATTTGATTCAAGAAATGAGAAAAAGTGACTTAGGAAAAAGAAGAAAAGAATCCTGGTTCAGGAAGTCTCATCTTTTTCTCAGGGGTGCAGGAACTTTAAAACTATTAGAATCTTAGGGATACATTATAGGAACTAACAGACTTAAAACTGCACCAAGAGTCAGTAATGATTTCAACACATTCACTACGATGGTCTACCAGAGTCTCACAGGGTCTGCGCAGCTCACAGTTATCATGAGATTCACTTAGCCACCCTATGCCACTGTCACTGTTTGACTAGAACTGCTTACTGCCCTGACTTTGCTCCCCCAAATGTTCTTAAGGCAAAATAGTCACATGTTCCAATCAATTAACATCTTTCTTTGGTAACTGCTTGCCTCCTCTCTTGTCATTTTGTCAAAATCAGAAGTATGCCTCTATATACACCATACAACTTGCCCAGCTCTATCAACTGCCTGCCAGACATGGTTATAACCTATATGTATACATAGCTATATCTATGTTTGTGTGTGTGTATGTGTGTGTATATATATATATATATATATACACACACATACACACATATATACTCATATATGTGTGCGTGTATCATGCAGCAAACTGACCTAGATTGTTATTCAAATGGTATGCTTAAAGTGCTACTAGAATAATCTGCAGTCCTCTATTGTGTTTTTCTAAACTGGCAAAGCATATATAATAAAACTTGAATTTGATGCATACTAAATCAACAATGCAATATGAAAATCTAACCTGACCTGATCACTTAGTTAAGCATGTGTAGCACCAGCATGGGACAAAAATCCAGATTTGATGATACATATATATTTCTTAAGAAGAATAAATCTTCCAAGTTAAAGCCTAAATCAAATAGTGGTATCATTCCTTGAGGAAGAGACAATTGCAAAAGACCCATGCTTTACCTTTAGGAGTCTTGGTCTTCTTTAGGGTTCCAGGCTGTCAATCTGTGACCAAGAGATTCAGGACTCTGTATTCTACAGTAAAAAGAAAAGAAAATGAACACAAAAGATATGGGACAGCTACAAATGCAGTGAAAATGCACTGCCTGCAGATTACTAAAGAAAAATAAATGAACTGGAATTTGGTTCATAATCCCTATTTATCTAAGCAATTCCAGATATTCAACAAAAAAGATTTCTCCACCCAAAACCAATATGTAAGCCAACAGCCTCAGATAGGGCCTGAGAAACCATGCAGTGTGGTTACTGTAGGTAACTAGACCATGTTAGGCAGACCAAAGACATGTAATAACACAGATGACAACACTATTTCCTTCACAATAATTTTGATGAGTAATAGGAAAAATGTTTTTTTTGTTGGTGTCTCTGATCTTTGCTAATCTCTCTTTTTAGCTAACTTAGATCTTGGCAGATGACAGAATTTGTTAATCGAGTTTATTTCCATCATATTTATATGTACAAATGTATTTATCACAAGCCTTAAGAATTTCCATTATATTTATCTACATGTCTAATATTTACCACAGGCCTGGAGATAAAGGGTTTCCTTTTAAAATGGTTTTAAATCTAAGAGTGAATCAATTTAAAGAAAATCTTAAGTAAATAATAGTAATTTTGATATACCAATATAGAAAAAATCATAAAGGTTAGAGGCAGGTGACTAAGTCTGTATAATTCCAGTTATATAAATAAGAAAGGTAAGCATACATGGGACACTGGAAACTACATCAAGAGAGTCAAATATTTCTTTCTTTTTTTTTTGATATCGTTAATGTACAATTAGTTGAACAACACTATGGTAACTAGACACCCTTATTATCAAGTCCCCCCCACATACCCCATTACAGTTACTGTCCATCAACATATTAAGATGCTATAGAAGCATTACTCATTACTTGTCTTCTCTGTATATACTGCCTTCCCCATGTCCCCACCCCCCTACATTATGTGTGCTAATTGTAATGCCCTCTTTTCCCCTTATCCCTCCCTTCCCACCCATCCTCCCCAGTCCCTTTCCCTTTGGTAACTGTTAGTCCGTTCTTGGGTTCTGTTAGTCTGCTGCTGTTTTGTTCCTTCAGTTTTTTCTTGTTATACTCCACAGATGAGTGAAATCATTTGATACTTGTCTTTCTCTGCCTGGCTTATTTCACTGAGCATGATACCCTCTAGCTCCATCCATGTTGTTGCAAATGGTAGGATTTGTTTTCTTCTTATTGCTGAATAATATTCCATTGTGTATATGTACCACATCTTCTTTATCTATTCATCTACTGATGGACACTTAGGTTGCTTCCATTTCTTCGCTATTGTAAATAGTGCTGCGATAAACATAGGGGTGCATCTGTCTTTTTCAAACTGGACTGCTGTATTCTTAGGGTAAATTCCAAAGAGTGGAATTCCTGGGTCAAATGGTATTTCTATTGTGAGTTTTTGAGGAACCTCCATACTGCTTTCCACAATGGTTGAACGAGTTACATTCCCACCAGCAGTGTAGGAGGGTTCCCCTTTCTCCACATCCTCACCAGCATTTGTTGTTGTCTGTCTTTTGGATGGTAGCCATCCTAACTGGTGTGAGGTGATATCTCATTGTGGTTTTAATTTGCATTTCTCTGATGATTAGTGATGTGGAGCATCTTTTCATATATCTGTTGGCCATCTGAATTTCTTCTTTGGAGAAGTGTCTGTTCAGATCCTGTGCACATGTTCTTATTGGATTTTTGGCTTTTTGTTTGTTGAGGTGAGTGAGCTCTTTATATATTTTGGATGTCAACCCTTTATCGGATCTGTCATTTATGAATATATTCTCCCATACTGTATGATGTCTTTTTGTTCTACTGATGGTATTCTTTGCTGTACAAAAGCTTTTGAGTTTGATATAGTCCTACTTGTTCATTTTTGCTTTTATTTCCCTTGCCTGGGGAGATATGTTCATGAAGAAGTTGCTCATGTTTATGTCCAAGAGATTTTTGCCTATATTTTTCACTAAGAGTTTTATGGTTTCATGACTTACATTCAGGTCTTTGATCCATTTTGAGTTCACTTTTGTGTATGGGGTTAGAGAATAACCCAGTTTCATTCTCTTACATGTAGCTGTCCAGTTTTGCCAACACTGGCTGTTGAAGAGGCTGTCATTTCCCCATTGTATATCCATGGCTTGTTTATCATATATTAATTGATCATATATGGTTGGCTTTATATCTGGACTCTCTAGTCTGTTCCACCGGTCTATGGGTCTGTTCTTGTGCCAGTGCCAAATTGTCTTGATTACTGTGGCTTTGTAGTAGAGCTTGAACTCAGGGAGCATAATTCCCTCTGCTTATTCTTCCTTCTCAGGATTGCTTTGGCTATTCAGGGTCTTTTGTGGTTCCATATGAATTTCAGAACTATTTGCTCTAGTTTATAGAAGAATGCTGTAGATATTTTGATCGGAATTGCATTGAATCTGTAGATTGCTTTAAGGAGGATCGCCACTTTGACAATATTAATTCTTCCTAGGCAAGAGCATGGGATGAATTTTCATTTATTAGTGTCCGCTTTAATTTCTTTTAAGATGTCCCATACTTTTCAGGGTATAGGTCTTTCACTTCCTTAGGTTTATTCCTAGGTATTTTATTCTTTTTGATGCAATTGTGAATGGAATTGTTTTCCTGATTTCTCTTTCTGCTAGTTCATCGTTCGTGTATAGGAATGCAACAGATTTCTGCATATTAATTTTGTATCTTGCAACTTTGCTGAGTTCAGATATTAGATATAGTAGTTTTGGAGTGGATTCCTTTGAGTTTTTTATGTACAATATCATGTCATCTGCAAACAGGGACATTTTGACTTCTTCTTTGCCAATCTGGATGCCTTTTATTTCTTTGTGTTGTCTGATTGCTGTGGCGAGGACCTCCAGAACTATGTTGAATAAATGTGGGGAGAGTGGGCATCCTTGTCTTGTTCCTGATCTTAAAGGCAAAGCTTTCAGTATCTCGCTATTAGGTATAATGTTGGCTGTGGGTTTGTCATGTATGGCCTTTATTATGTTGAGGTACTTGCCCTCTCTGCCCATTTTGTTGAGAGTTTTTATCATGAATGGATGTTGAATTTTATCGAATGGTTTTTCAGCATCTATGGAGATGATC
The DNA here is from genome assembly GCF_040802235.1 of Manis javanica. Taxonomy (NCBI): domain Eukaryota; kingdom Metazoa; phylum Chordata; class Mammalia; order Pholidota; family Manidae; genus Manis; species Manis javanica. Next base: position 97,412,477 of record NC_133163.1, on the reverse strand, counting down.
ATGTGGTTTTTGTCCTTCTTTTTGTTGATGTGGTGGATGATGTTGATGGATTTTCGAATGTAGTACCATCCTTGCATCCCTGGGATGAATCCCACTTGATCATGATGGATGAACTTTTTGATGTATTTTTGAATTCGGTTTGCTAATATTTTGTTGAGTATTTTTTGCATCCATGTTCTTCAGGGATATTGGTCTGTAATTTTCTTTTTTTGTGGTGTCTTTGCCTGTTTTTGGTATTAGAGTGAGGCCTCGTAGAATGAGTTTGGGAGTATTCCCTCCTCTTCTGTTTTTTGGAAAACTTTAAGGAGGATGGTTATTAGGTCTTCAGTAAATGTCTGATAAAATTCAGCAGTGAAACCATCTTGTCCAGGCATTTTTTCTTAGGTAGTTTTTTGATTACCAATTCAATTTCTTTTCTTGTAATTGTTCTATTCAGATTTTCTGTTTCTTCCTGGGTCAGCTTTGGAAGGCTGTAATTTTCTAGAAAGTTGTTCATATCTTCTAGGTTATCCAGTTTGTTACCATATAACTTTTCATAGTATTCTCTCATAATTCTTTGTATTTCTGTGGTATTCATGGTGATTTTTCCTTTCTCATTTCTGATTCTGTTTATGTGTATAGACTCTCTTTTTTTCTTGATTAGTCTGGCCAGGGGTTTATCTATTTTGTTTAGTTTCTCGAAGAACCAGCTCCTGCTTTCACTGATTCTTTCTATTGCTTTATTCTTCTCAATTTTATTTATTTCTGCTTTAATCCTTATTATGTCCCTCCTTTTATTGACTTTGGGCCTCATTTGTTGTCCCTTTTCTAGTTTCATTAATTGTGAGTTTAGACTGTTCATTTGGGATTGTTCTTTTTTCGTGAGGTACACCTGTATTGCAATATATTTCCCTCTTAGCACAGCCTTCGCTGTGTCCCACAGATTTGGTGTTGTTGAATTATTGTTGTCATTTGTCTCCATATATTGCTTGATCTCTGTTTTTATTTGGTCATTGATCCACTGATTATTTAGGAGCATGTAATTAAGTTTCCATGTGTTTGTGGGCTTTTTCATTTTCTTTGTGTAATTTATTTCTAGTTTCATACCTTTCTGATCTGAGAAGCTCGTTTGTACAATTTCAATCTTTTTGAATTTACTGCGGCTCTTTTTGTGGCCTAGTATATGATCTATTCTTGAAAATGTTCCATGCGCAGTTAAGAAGAATGTGTTTACTGTTGCTTTTGGATGGAGTGTTCTGTAGATGGCTGTTAGGTGCATCTGTTCTAATATGCTGTTCAGTGCCTCTGTCTCTACTTATTTTCTGTCTGGCTGATCTTTCCTTTGGAGTGAGTGGTGTGTTTAAGTTTCCTAAAATGAATGCATTGCATTCTATTTCCCCCTTTAATTCTGTTAGTATTTGTTTCACATATGTAGGTGATCTCGTGTTGGGTACATAGATATTTATAATAGTTATATCCTCTTGTTGGAAAGACCCCTTTATCATTATGTAATGTCCTTCTTTGTCTCTTGTGACTTTCTTAGTTTTGAAGTCTATTTTGTCTGATACAATACTGCAACTCCTGCTTTTTCTCCCTGTTAGTTGCATGAAATACCTTTTTCCATCTCTTTACTTTCAGTCTGTGTGTGTCTTTGGTTTTGAAGTGAGTCTCTTTTAGGCAGCACATAGACATTTTTGTTTTTTAATCCATTGAGTGACTCTATGTCTTTTGATTGGTGCATTCAGACCACCTAAATTTAGGGTGGTTATCAACAGGTATGTACTTATTGACATTGCAGGCTTTAGATTTGTGGTTACCACAGGTTCAAGGGTAATTCCCTTACTATCTAACAGTCTAATTTTACTCACTTCGTGTGCTATTACAAAGAAAACCGAAAGGTTCCTCTCATTTTTTTCCTCCTTTTTTCCTCCTCCATTGTTTGTATGTTATGAATCATATTCTGTGCTCTTTGTCTATCCCTTGGTGACATGTATTTAGCCTTAGGAATGCTTCCATCTATAGGACTCCATCCAAAATGTACTGTAGAGGTGGTTTGTGGGAGGTAAATTATCTCAACTTTTTCATATCTGAAAATTGTTTAATCCTTCCTTCAAATTTAAATGATAATCTTGCTGGGTAGAGTATTCTTGGTTCAAGGCCCTGCTGCTTCATTGCATTAAATATATCATGCCACTCCCTTCTGCCTGTAAGGTTTTTGTTGAGAAGTCTGATGATAGCCTGATGGGTTTTCCTTTGTAGGTGATCCTTTTTCTCTCTCTAGCTGCTTTTAAAAGTATGTCTTTATCCTTGATCTTTGCCATTTTAATTATTATATGTCTTGATGTCGTCTTCCTTGGGTCTTTTGTGTTGGGAGATCTGTGCACCTCCATGGCCTGAGAGACTATCTCCTTCCCCAGATTGGGGAATTTTTCTGTTATTACCTCCTCAATGACAGTTTCTATCCCTTTTTCTCTCTCTTCTTCTTCTGGTACCCCTATAATAGGAATTTTGTTCTGTTTGGATTGGTCTCACAGTTCTCTCAATATTCTTTCATTCTTAGAGGTTCTTTTTCTCTTTGTGACTCAGCTTCTTTGTATTCCTCTTCTCTAATTTCTATTCCATTTACCGTCTCTTCTACTACATCTAATCTGCTTTTAAATTCCTCCATTGTATGTTTTATTTCAGATATGGAATTTCTTAATGATTGAATCCCCAACATAAATTTGTTCTTGAGTTCTTGAATATTTTTCTCTACCTCCATAAGCATGTTTATGATTTTTATTTTGAACTCTCTTTCAGGCAGATTGGTAAATTCAGTTTCATTAGGCCCTTTTTCTTGGGTTTGTGAGATTTTGGTCTGAACCATTTTCTTTTGACATTTCATATTTCTGTGTGGTGCCCACTAGTGCCCAGAAGTTCCAGTCTCTGGAGTTGCTCAGCCCCTGGAGTGAGGCTGGGGGTCATAGGGGAGAGGAGCTGGTGCCTAGGGGAGGAGAGATCTGTTTCCTGATTCCTGTCTGTGGTGCCTGACTCAAGTGTCACAGCTAGTGGGCCAAGTACACAGGTGTAAGCCTCTGTGCTTTGCATCTATAGCTGTTGTAGGCTGAGCCTCCTTCTGGCTGGCCTGATGCCAGTGCAGTGATTGCCTGTTTGCGAACTGGTGCCAGCAGGCTAGGAGGGAGGTACAGCCGGCTGCATGTCATGGGGGTGGGGGGGCTCAGACCTGAGTAGGCAGCCAGGGGATGGGGCACCTGAAGCTCCTCAAAGTTCCCAACCAGCTGGGTAGAGCGCACCCAGACAACCTTGTCCAGCTCTCCCTTCTCCTGTGCAGCAAGCTCCATCCAAACCCCGCTCCTTCAGCTGCCCACTTGCTGCTAGGAAGCCTCTCAGACTTCCTGCCTTTCCTTTGTCCCAGAGCAGGTGTGGATCCCCTCCTCCACAAATGGCAGCAATCTGTCTCTCAAGCACTCTGCCTGTCTGAGCTCCCCAATGTCCAGAGCACCACACAGTGTAGGTTTCTGCTCCCAAAGCAGACCTCCAGGGCTCGGTGTTCAGCAGTTCTAGACTTCCACCCCCTCCTCTGCTCTGTTTCTCTTCATCCCACTGGTGAGCTGGGGTGGTGGAAGGTCTTAAGTCCTGCCTCATAAAGGCTTTCGTACGTTACCCTGTGTTGATGAGGTCTGCTCTATTCGTGAAGTCTGCATGCAGTCTGGTTCAGCCTTCTTTCTTGTTGCTGTTTTAGGGTTAGTTGTAGCAATTAACTATATTTTCATACTATTTGTGGTTTTGGGAGGAATTCTCCATCTCACCTCTCACACCACCATCTTGAATCCTCTTGAGAGTCAAATATTTCTATGTTAACCTTATCTCCAATATCTAGCAGAGTACATGGCATATAGCAGGTATTTGATAAATATTTTTTGAATAAATAAACAAATAAACAAATAGCTTCTGATGGATCTGGCAGGTGCTTAGATGTCTGAGCAGCTGATAGGCAGGGAACAGGGCTTGTCTATCACTGTCATTCTAACATCCAGTACAGGTCCTTGCCCTATCAGTACAAACAAATACTGGAGACCATTTTGATGCTCCTACCAAAACAAAAACAACAAAACCTTAAAGCAATAGTTCCAAAAGTCTCTGTGTTCACCACGGCATTCCACGGTGGGGGCTCTGCCTGAGTTTCAGACAATAAGGGATGCACTGCTGTTGAGAGCTTAAAAATAATAATACATCCAACTAAACGTTGATCTTTTTATCGCCACCTAGGGTTGACTATCCTCAATCATGTCCATATAAACACTCCCCACTGGACAGATAGCTCCTGCTACCCCGCAGCACACCACTAGGTTCAGAAAAGACGGCTGTTTGCCCAAGGAAGAAATTATGCTAGTGAAGAACTTGGCAGTGCCGCTTCTGTGCCCAGAGACCTCAAGGGTTCAAGAGTTGGTGGAAAGGGAAATCTAAAATCTAGGAAAGCTTTTCTACAGAGAAAATTCCAACGGATCCTGGACAGGGTGGAGAACAGGGGTGTGTCTTAGGAATCATCCTGAATGACTTTCCAGGGTGTTGGTGATGGTAAAGGAAAGACTACTTCCCCTGGCTTGAGTGTCTACCAGTTGTGGGACAATTCATCTGCACCATTCAGGTTTGGATATTGGATATTGGTAATTGTTCTGTGCTCTCTTGATGCCACTGCTGTAGAAATGGAAAAGTGTTGTTTTAATACCTATACAGCCTATCAATAGCAAATAATATAAAATAAGGGGTGTGATCAGCAAGTGGTCTTATGGACAGTCTTGAAGCAGCTGCTCTTGATACCTTCTTCTTTGCTCTGAACTTGTTCTCCGTAACTCAGCTTACTTTGTATCGAGTGTTATCATCTCTTCCAAGGTTATCATCTTGGCTGACTGTAGGCCCTGCTGACTTGCCTCCGTTCTCAGATTCCAGCATTCATTCAATTAAACTAAGGCTATGAACCTGATGATTCTTGCTTCTCACTGCCTGCTTCCTGGTTGACCTAGTACCAGGGTTTAAGCCACTGTCTCCAGACCATTTTATTCCCTGTTCAGTCACAATGTTTGAAGCATTTCTACTAATTTCCACTAAGCATTTATCCGTTTCTACTAATGCTGTCAACTCAAGCCAAATCTGCTATTATAAGAACATGCCAATGATGAAAATCACTGTCAGTTGCACCTAATTTTTCAACATGAAGAAACACAGATATGAATACCAACACATATGCATGCACACACACATAAGTATGTACACATACATGGATGTACATATGCAGAAAAAGTATCATGACTTAGATTAGAAAGGAGGTTGAAGTTGCTGATTTCCTTGGTTGTACTCTATTTCCACTGGGCACGTCTAGTGCAGCAAATGACACAATGGCACAGCCTAGTATTTACATCACGTGTAAAAATATGGCCTACGTTTCACTAAGCACTGTGACCATAAACTCTCATCCAAACCTCATAGAACTATCAATATTGTCACTTCCCACACTACAGAAGGAAGGGAACACTAAGGCCCACAGAAACAAAGAACCTTTCCAGATCACACAGCTAGCAGGGGAAGGGGTTCAAATTTCTCTTCTTTCTATTTGCTGCTCCAGCAGGCACATCTGCTAAATGGCACTGAGGCTGCTCAGGAAGGTAGTACAGAAACCCAGTATGAGAAAGAATTATATCAATTTTCTCTTAGCATCCTGTCAGGGCAAGAAAAGAGACAATGTCCTAATTCCTAGCAAAATGTCATGTTGTGTAAAAGGGATTTGATGGAGGTAGAGAAACCATCCCACTCCCATTTCTCACATAACTAGATCATCTCTAATATGTTTTTCCCTAATTTAAAAATTAAGCTTTTTCTTCCTTCCATCCCTCCTACTTCTAAATCTACCATTTAGCTAACATTTTCAAATTGTTTTTCTCCCACAAATTTACCAGCCTTCTTGCATTTTCAGCCTTCAAACATTTAATGAGAACACGCTCGATATAAGGCCCTATGTCAGTCCACTTTCTCTAGGCTGCATTTTCCAGCAACCATTAACATAAATACCAACATATTTACATCATAATTACCTTAATTCCCTTGGCCCCAACCAGCCCTGGACTGTGTCAGTCCACAATGATTTCAGGGGTAAGAGATGGTTACTGGTCCGTGAAACATAAATTATAATAAATGCTTGGAAACTCAGCACACCACTTTTGAAACCATCCCAACTTTGTATCAGGGAGGGCATAAGACTTTTGTGTTGATGTGAGCAAGTCACAATTTTCTAGGTCTTCAGGTTCTCATTTATAAAACAAGGATCAAAATTCTTACCTTCATCATTCTCCCTGAAAAAATCACATAAGTGATCCTTTTGGTTTCTAAAAAGCATTTCAAAAACAGCATGTTAAAAAAGCATGTTTTTCCTGGGAGAAAACTATTAGATAAATATTATTATAGAATTGGCAAGACCCCTCCCCTGGGTTTTCAACATAAAGTCAGGGACCTTTCCCTTTTATTGGTTATAAAAGGTTTTAGCACAACCGGCAGTACAAGTTTCTAGGAAGTAAGAATTTTACATGGCATATGATGATTTACACACATATGAAGGTACAAAGGTCTATATTAAGAGTCATATTTTTAATAGCCAGACAATTAATAGTGGTAGAGGTTGAAGTTAGAGGCCCAGGTTAGGCAACTGCAATTTTATCAGAGGTATTTACATTTTTCTTTAAGTCTAGAGAACCATATATTTGCTGGTCAAAGCATACTTATTAACTACTTAATATGTGCAAAGCACTATGGCTGCAGGACAGAAAAAGGTCTTGCATTTATTGAGCAACTACTGTATTTTAGGTGCTGTGTAAGGTACATTTACTTGTGTGTTTGTGAGTGGTGCAGGACAAAGAGGGGGAGGTGGTATAGGAGAAAGAGAGGAATGGAGTCTTCTAGCTGAAGTCTCAGCTCTACTCATCACAGGGATTCATACATATCTGGCAAACTTGTGGAATTATCTGTCAATTTCCACAGGGGACTTAGGAGAGTCTTAATTCAGGCAAACCTACTTAGTCCATGACAGTACCTCATTTATCAGTGGGATAGGGCAATCCATGGGACTGTCACTTTGATTTGTGCTCTGACCCAACTGTACATGAGCTCATATATATGGTACTCATCTATTAAGAGGTATTTAAATTAAATAGGAGAGAGAGATGAGAGAACTTTTCCATTTTGAGAAGGGTACAGGGTGGTTTGTGCACATGCAAGAGGACAGAGAATACAAACAACTCTGGCAGCTTGAAAGCTTGAATAAATGAGCCACACCACAGTGGGGCGGCACGGAAGCAACCGCGATCACACACAAGCAGCTGCTCTGGCCAAGAAACTCGAGAGTGAGAAGCAAACCCACTGAGGAATATGCTGTTGGCAGATCTGGAGGTGTGAAGAGACAAAGCCCTTGACATGGACCTGGGCACTGGTAGCAGGGGCTTGGCACAAAGAAGACAAGACAGGTATCACCACAGGCACCTGAAGTAGGATGTGGTGGGAGGGATAGTTGATGTCACATGTAACTGAATATATTTTGTAATGAACACATATGAGACCCCTTCTAGGGCCAGGGTGCTGCAGGGACTGAATTCATTGCAATAGCAGTGGGTGGTACATCCAAAGAAATACTTTTCACCATTTATATGACCCTATAAAACATGTTTTACATGGAAATTGTATTTAACAGCCATGATAATGAAAGGTCATTGTCCTCATCTCACTGGTGAAACTGTAGCTCAAAAAAATGATATCTTTTTTTGGGGTGACTCTATAGATTAAATGGTGGCCCCTAAAAAGATATATTCATGTCCTAAACCCTAGAACCTGTCCATTATTACCTTATATAGCAAAAGATGTGATTAAGGATCTCGAGAGGAAGAATTTATTGTAGATTACCCAGTGGGGGCCTAAATGCAATTGCATGTATCCTTATAAAACAGAGGCTGAGGTGGACACACAGAAAAGGAGGAAGCATGGGACCACAGAGGTGGAGTTCAGAAGCATAAGTCCACAAGCCTGAAGCCACTAGAAGTTGGAAGAGATAAGGAACAGGTTCTCCCTAAAGGCTTAATTGAAGTTCTGCCAACACCTGATTTCAGACTTCCATCCTCCACAACTGTGAGAACACATACTTCTGTTTTAAGTTGCTAAAGGGGACACAGTAACTCTCCCCAGAATGTGCCACTTTCACATGTGGGCTGTTTTGGGCTGAAGACAATGAGATCCTGCAGGCTCAGGAGAAACTTCCACCTTTCCCTTAACCTAGAAGAATGTAAATGGGAGGTCTTTCCCAGAATGAGTTTTTAACCCAGGATGAATGTTATCTGGGTGACCCATCTGTACGGTAGGGCAAACACTAATTACCAAATCTCTGCTATTCCTTGTATTGCCCTGTGAGTGCCCTCCTCCCCTTTGAAGCCCCAGGCTTAATGGGATATTCCTTAACTCAGGATGGCATACATACCTCACTTGACTTTGAACCTCTCATGTATATGGGTTCCTGTATATATGAAATTGAATCTCCTGTTAATTTGTTTCATGTCAGTTTAATTCTTAGACCAGCCTGAAGAACATCTGAAAGGGAGAGGAAAATTTTTCTCACCCAACAGCTTTGGTGAGCCAGTTGGGAGACTTGAGTGGCTAGATCTTGCTCACTTTGGGTGCTTCAGCAGAGGGATCCTGGGACCTCTGGCAAACACTGGCATAAGGTCAGAATTCTTACATCAGTTTCCCAATCTCTACCTGCAAGTTCTGGTGGAAGCAAAAATGGTGCAAACACCTTTTCTTTTTCTAAATTTAGATTAGCAGGAGACTAATTTTGTGACAATATTTGTGAAACTAGTAACTTGTGTATAGCGACTCTGGTGATCCTTTTTCTCCCAGAGATCGTCATTGCTTTCATTGTCTCTGCCTATTGTGCTGTTTGCCATAAGAAGGGAAACTACAGGCTAAGGGCCTGGTATAGGCTCCATAAGCCTAGTGTTCAGGCTGTCCTCACAGACTGGTGAGTTCACAGTTTCTACCAAGCAGTGTCTGTTTAGACAAACTTTGCTGTGGGTTAATGTGCACTTGAGGTAAAAAGGCTGTTACTAAGTGACATCTTAGAAGCCAAAGCTGCAAAATTTTCGGGCATGGGTTGAACACTTAAGAGTTGTTAGAGCATTCACACCCAACCCAAAGTATTAGGCTAAACTGGTCACAGAATGGGTTCAATTGATACTAGGTCACCCACACACCTCAAGAAAATTTCCATGTAACAAGGTACTCTGTAAAAACACCAAACAACTCATTATTAGTTTGGCTCCTAGAAACCCAAGGACCTTAAGAGAACCAAGGCTTAGCTAAAGCTGTTTAATGTGCTTATAAGAACGGGATAAGGTTTTCCTTTTGTCTTGTTCTATGTCCTGAGAGCTTGGCTTTGCAACCAGTGGGAACAATCTCTGTTTTCCACCATCTGGAGATGTCATGCACCATTTGGACTCACCAGAGTGCCCCTTGGTGATCAGACAGACTGGGGTTCCAAGCAGCATTCTTTGTCCTGCTGTGCCGGCTCTCCATGGAGTTTGTCACAGAAGGTCCCAGTCCATAAGGGGCCTTTGTCATCTCAGCCTTCACTGCGGTGCTTAGAACTGGAAAGGGCCCGTTCCAGTAGTGCCTTCCTAGTGTCACAGATTATTGAGTTTGTGAGTAGAGGCTTCTCACACTCTCATGAGAAACTGTACAACACCAACCGTACTGCCTGTGCAGTGAAGGCCTTTGCTTTCTTAGACTGTCTTGGGGATGGACTTTCTGGATCTTGTGAGGCCTATACATTTTTCACTCTCCTGTGGAACACCTCTTGCATCCTTGGTTAAGCTATATAAAGGCTTACTGGTTTATGTTGCTATTAACAAAATCCTACTCATCAATGGCCAGATGACGTATCCTTTGAATTGTCAGTATCTGAAAGAAAAAATTTTTACAGAACTCTTATCCTAAAAATGTGCTGGCCTCTGTGGAAAGACTAAATTTAAAAAAGGACACAAAGAAATATAGTAGCTAGTGTTAAAGAGTCCCTTAGCAAGATGAAAGAAGAGAAATTAGAAAAAAAAATCAATCCAACATAAATTCCCCCTCTCAAACTCAGGTCTTATATCTGCCTGTTTCAGCTCCCCTTTTTCTACAAGATTTACAGAGAGGACTCTAGCTTAATCTCTAGGCCTAGAATATGCAAATTACTCATGTAAATGATAAAACTCAGGAAGTGAATTTAGTAGAAGCACATGTAGCAGGTGGTACGGCTCACTTTGCTGGGCTCTATATCAGATTCAGCTAGCTTCAGACTTTCCTACTGAATGTCCTTTGCAAATATACCCTAGACCCCCACCCAAAGAATTCATGTCCCTTGGACAGCAGCAGATCATTTCAGAAGATTCTACCAAATTTAGAGAAGAATTAGAAAGATCAATGACTATTTACAAATCTCCACCCCACCTTGGAGAAAATAGATGAACAGGATGTTTCCTAGACCCTCCTACAAATGATCAGCTGAAGGCTGATGTTTAGAAGTTAATAGAAGAGGAAAATAGAATTTCATGATGCCCCTTCCCTTCCAAATCCTGACCCATTAATTACTGATCCTTTCTCTCTCAGGAATGGCTTCTGCTCTCTCGCTCCTCTCCTTTTGTCTGTCTGCCTGCCTGGGATATACAGGTTATTCTGTGGCTATCTTTAGGGCTCTCTCTCTGGATCTGGAGACGCCCTCCAACATCCAAGGGGGAGTTACTGAATACTGCCATAAATATTTACTGTTTGTCCTGGCTAAAAACTGACAAGATATTTAAAATAATCTTTTTTTTAAGTACCTCTGTGGTCAAAGGTTGGCCAGATTGTTAGTTGACATTTAGAGCCTAATAGGATTTTTGTTTTAGGACTTCTCCCTTAAGCTAAAATAAAATTAGGTTCCCAGAGGGAAAGAAGCAAATTGAGGATGAAATAGTTGGATGGGTAGATGAACCTATGATGTCATTTAAGTTGCAAACCAATTTCTTGAGGGATTAAAATCAACTGTCCTTATCTCACAAATTTTTACAAGGGAGAAATATGGCCCCAGAAACAATTCAAAGTCAACCTGTCCTTTCCACCAATCCTAAAACCTCCCCTCTTCATCTCTAAAGGCTTGTAAGTATTGTCCTCAGGAAACCAAATTCCTTTTAGGAGAAGGTTGGATCTTTCTCTGTGATGTAGATTGTCTACCCCCATCTTCTCTAGGACCTAAGAGTCATCCTTTGAAATGCAACCTTTAGGGAGACATTTCTCATCACAAGGGAAAAAAAAAGAAAAGAAAAGAGGAGAGAGTAACATTCAGAAATACAGCAAATGAAAAATCCTCTACACTAGTGATGCGGGGATTCTTGTTCATGGAGTCGAAGAATGAACGCCGTGAACAAGCAAGGTAGGGGATTTACAGAGAGAGTTTATTCAGGATGAGAGAAAATAAGCAACTCCCCACAGGTGCAGGGAGGGGCAAGGCTGCTGCTGGGGTCTTGGTGTCTAGGGTTTTAAGCTTGTTGCAGTGGGAGCTGTGTTTCCTCTGGGTTCAGCCAGAATGTTAGTTATGTTTTAACCTGTCTCTATTGTAAACTAAAGGGCCTATGTAACTATGGTCAGAGAGCTGTTCCATATCACTGGGTCCTGGTGGGGGTACATTGTTACATTGTTTCAACCTCAAGCACTCTGTTTTTCCTCTACATTCCTGAAGCCTCAGTAAGACTTTGTCCTTTTGCAGGGCCCACCCTGTACTCTAACTGGGCAGAGTCACTTCCTGCTGCCTCCCTATCTCACTCCCCCTTCCAGGGATGGAGACCCCAACTGCTCTTAGGGCACTGAGCAATGACCGCTCTAAGTGCTTCAGGCTGGGAGGGGGAGAAGTGAAGGGTACAGTCAGGTCTCCATCACTGGCCCATCTAGGGGGCCTCGGAAAATGGACATTTCCATCCTGGGCTCCATTTCCATTGCCATTTGTAGTCTTAGGGCTACTAGCTGAGATAGAACAAATTGTATTTTAGATTAAGTGAACAGGGGCCAAATATTAGTATAAGAACAATGATGAATCTCATAAATAGCAGGGGTGATGAGGAGTTAGTGTTCGGAGTAGGGCCAGGAATTAATCCACATTTTTGGCAGATTCTTTCATTTTCCCTAAGGGCAAAGAAGGCCTGTACATGTGGGACTTCTGACCATTTCCCTTCATTGCAGCAAAATAAATCTAGCTGCATGATCTTACTGTATTGAATACTTCCCTCATGGGGCCAAGCCTCCTCACCAGAGAGTTTATTCTGAGGGCAGGCTTGTGTGCAGATGATAAGGCACTTCTTCTTCAGGGTTTGGGGATCAGATTGCTCCCAGTTCTTCAGAATGCACGCCAGAGGCATGTCTGGCTTTAAACTCGAAGAGGAAGCTCTCATCTGGAAAAGGAAACAGGAACAGGGGTCCAGCACCTGCCCTGAGGCTTCGTACTGGGGTGCCCCTGTCCAGATGGGAGGTTGAGCAGACAGCGATAATTCGCCCCCTCTCTGGCCTGCTGGCCTTAATCACTCTGTAACAGCATGGCCCATACCTTGATTTACTTCTTGCTTTCCCACTGAGCAAGGATAGTTTCAGAGCTCTAGTTATAGTGGGACCTCCCCAGCATGCTGTTACACTGTTCTTTCTGGGAGTTCTGATCCAGACCCTAGTTTCATCTGCTAGGGCCTTAGCATAGGCCGAGTGTGCAATAGATCTCCTCAGAGCACCATTCAAACAGCCTCCTCACACATAGCTCAATGAGGGAAGAAGGGGATTTGCCTTTTCTCACCCTGAAGTTTGTCAGGGCTAAGGCCCTTTGAATTTCAGGGACTCTGTCAGCTACAGGGTAGGGTCATCCCTTGAGAGGCCCCTGCCTGTCCAAACCAAGAGAATTAAATGCAGGGACTTTGCAACCTCTCTTTACCAAAGGAGAGGTTGATATGAGTCCCAAGCCTGTTCTGCTTCCATGAGGCTGCAGAAAAGGAAATGCTGCAGCCCCGGGAGGACTGCCGCCTAGGAAGAGAGGTTAGCAGGACAGAACCACAGCCCACTGGGATTCCAGGGACAATACGTACAAGAGTACAGACTTGTGAGTTTGAGAAGGGTTTCCTGCCAGGAGACTGGAATCACCCTCTGAGAGGTCCTGCAGGAAGGTGGGGCTTGTAGGATAGGGGCTGCCTTCTCTTTCTCTTTGCCTCTGCCAGAGACACAGAGGCCTGGAGTTGATGATATATCTCCTTGACACAAAGCACAAAGCCTTTCCTCACACATATTTCAACTAGAGACTGTGGCTTTTTTACATGTTGGGCTCGTATTTCACTTGGTCACAGGCCAGCTCAGTGATACCAGAAAATGCCTTTGGAGTGCGAAAGGGGCAAGGCATCTAGAATCCTATGCCTGCCCGGCCTAGGAGGATTAAATGTGTATGCTGTGTAAAGTCCCAAAGCCAGATAAGGGGCCTGAACATGGAGTCTGCCTCATAAACCTCACTCACACTGCACAGGAGAAAGTGGCACAGTCCCGAAAGGACCACCTGGAATGAAGAGCAGAGGAGCTTTTCCCAAGGCAGAGATGAGGTCAGATGGAGGCTGCCAAGGACAACTGTGGGGGGATGTCAGTACCCTAGTTGCTGCCACTGCTAGTCACCCACTGCAGGAAATCACATTTATGAGATAAAAAAAAGTACAGTATTATCAAGAGTGAGAGTGAAGCATGGATCTCTTACCGTGCATTGGGCTCTGTGAAATGGATGGAGTCACAGGCACACATAGAGCGCTTAATGGAATAGGGAGCGCCTCTGCCTCACATGAAGGTCAGGGAGGCCTGAAGCAGCAGCTGGAAGTCAGAGGAAGAGAGAGAGAAAGAGAGACACTCCTCACGGATACCTGATTGGGCTGCTGGGGCCTGATGACAGACGCGTGGACCTTTGAGAAGCCGCTGAAGTGGAGCCTCAGCCTAGACTTTTGCAATTGTCCACGGCTTTCCTCAGTCCCTCGCATCCAAGGAGAGCCTCTGAAAGGGAATCTTGGCCTCCAAGGGAGTTGGGAGGTCCACTCAGGGAGAGGTAGGGGAACCTATGGCTCGAGACTTGAGATGGGCAGCTGGGCCAGTCCCATTTAAATGGCTGACGAGCGCCCCATGTGTGTGCCATAGATGGCTTCCTTGTACAAGGAGAGTGAAAGAGAAAGGAGATCTCAGATGCCGATTATTCATCTCCAAAGATGATCCCGGATGAGCCCCCCCAAAATGATGCTGGGGTTCTTGCTCATGGAGTTGAAGAATGAACTTCCTGAACAAGCAAAGTAAGAGATTTACAGAGGAAGTTTTATTCAGGACAGGAAGGTATGGAACTCCCCAGAGGGGCAGGTAGGGGCCAGGCTGCCGCTTCCGTGTCTAGGTTTTTATGCCTGTTGCAGTGGGAGCTATTAGTTTCCTATAGATTCAGCCAGAATGCTAGTTATGTTTTAACCTGTCTCTATTGTAAACTAATGGGCCTACGCAACTATGGTCAGAGAACTGTTCCATATGACTGGGTCTGGGTGGTGGGTATATTGTTACATTGTTTCATTGTTTCAACCTCAAGCACCCTGCTTTTCCTCTACATTCCTGAAGCCTCAGTAAGACTTTGTCTTTTTCCAGGCCCACACTGTACTCTAACTGGGCAGGAGTTACTCCCTGCTGCTTCCCTATCTCACAAATATGGGTTAACTCTGAGGTCTCTGTTTGCATCTGTCTATATGTTCCTGTATGTATATCTATATGTATTGTAAATGTGTAGTATTTTTCTACTTTGAGATGGTACTGCCAAAATCAATTTGTAGAAAAACTCGGGTTGGTTTGAAGGTAAGGACTTGTAAGGATTGGCTATTCTAAAAATCTCAGAAATATAAAAATTCTCCTGAAATTTTTTCAAGATAACACCTTAGAATTAGAATCAATATTTAAAAAATATAAGCTAATTGATGTTTGTTGGTTTAATTAAAATAGGTATGTCCTTATAGAGCTATCTGTATTAAATAGAGTACTTTCATTCTACCTAGGTTTATTAAAAGTCAAATAAAGCTCTGTTATCTCTGATACAGAATTTGTCAGCAAGAAAGATAATTTACAGATGATGGTTAGCTGTCTATCTCCTGAAATTTTCATGATATAGGCACTAAGACTCTACCAAATTTAGAGCAGATTTTTAATCATCAAGATTCTAACTGTCCCAAGATATGCAATTGTGACATGCAGATATTACTGTGAGTTGAAAAACTGTCCAGGCCCAAAAGACTCAGGAAGATCACCATAGATAGCTTATTATAATGTAAACTAGGTGTGGTAGACAGGGAGGGATGTGGCTAAGTATGTTAAAATTTCTCTTTGTGCCCCATTGTTTCTGTGTTGCCCATCAAGTCTTTTGTTTACCAAACATTTACTTCTTTCATATTCCAGTGAATTACCTCCCTTTTCCTTTGAAGTCTCAGACTCCTACCCCCTTCTTCTTAGTTCAGGATGACACATACACCTCATTCTCCCTGTACTTGCAACTCCTGTCTATGTCACAACCTTTGCTTTTGATATACACTGTTTTTTTTTTCCCTGTTAATCTGTCTCATGTTAATCTGATTCTTAAACTAGCTAGAAGAATCTTGAGAGGTAAAGGAAATTTGTTCCTCCCCAACAATGACTAATCCAAACATAATTGTTAAAAACAAATGAATTAAATAAATGTAAGTAAAAGTTTATAATTGCATTTTCAGCAATATTTATGTTTTATGGTATGTCTACTTAAATAGTGTAACTCCGAGGAGAGGAAATCCTGGGGCAAAATACCTCTAAAACCAAAATCAGTCAAAGGGAGACATAAAGTTTAAAACCTGTTTATTGCTTATAAACTGCAGTCCAGGGCCATCTCTCTTCCTGCTCTGGCAGAAGCAAAACCAGCACCCCCCTCACCTCTCAGGTCCATATAAGCCCTAGGTTGCCCAGGCTATTACCCATTGATTTGGAGATGAACACTTCTCCACCCCTGAGGAATGCCTACTAATATGCAGATGCACTAAAACCATACTTCTCTCCACCCCTGAGGATGCAGATGCACCAAGGCCAGGCGGAATATTCTGGAAATATTACAATTTTACCCATAAATAGTTTCCCAAATCTCTTTCGTAACTTCCACCCTTAGAATTTTGCTATATATAAAATAATGGGAATTCATTGAATATCTAGATCATTTCCAAATAAGATAAAATACTAAAACATTATAATTGCTAAACAGGTCTAAGTTTACCTACTTTTGTCTTCTTATCATAGAGAAACTAAAGATGTTTAAGTCTGTTAGTAACATGTCTTGTGCCGCACTGAAAGATTGTATTAATAAAAGAGGGCACATGCTTCTAGAAATTATTAAATGTATTCATAAATCTTCCAATCTAAAGAATGCTGACATAATAGTTCACAGTTGCTTACTTCTTAGTTTTCACTAGAAATTAAGGCTTCAAAGGATTAATAATTTTAATTAATACAGGTAATTAAGGGGAAACATCTCTGTATGCAAGAAAAGTAAATCTATGTTTTATTGAGGAAAAAGAAAATTACAAAAGGTTTGTAGGAAAGGAATCTTTACAAATTTGTGTGTGTGCTTTTGTGTGTGGTCAGAGCTGGCTAAGATTGGAATGAATTTTTAAATTAAATGAGTGAACTTTAATACCAAAAGTAAGCTGGTGCCAAATTAAAATCTGGTTTTTCTATCTGCTAAAAGGATAAAGTTTTCTTGGACTATAGGTCTGCTCTTGATAATAAGAGATTGTGAAGAGTGTTGTTTTTCCTCAAAGTAATCTCTCTAGAAAACAAAACAATTGCATGTTATCAAAATAATACCCTACGCTTCATGTTGTCTCAGTCAGGACTTTGATTACTTAAGAAAACTGAATCTTCTCAATATAAAAAGAGCTAAGTTTTGTTAACTATGTAACCTTCTGTATTTGTCTTAAATCTTTTATTGTTGCTTTAGTTAAACAAATAATCAAGTTAGATGGTTTCATAATGATCTATAATCTATTTAATCAAATATTCAAACCTTTTAATATGTTTGACAAACTTCCCAAAACTTACATTCTTACTGAAGTCTTTTTGCTCAGAACAATTGAGACATGAGATCCAAAATCATCTTTAAATTATTTTTCTTGCTGACAAATTCTGTAACAGAGATAATATGAGTTTTATTTGACTTCTGGTAAACCTAAGTAGAATAAAAGTATTTTATTTAATACTGAACTATCTTAAAAGATTTGTTCTCTCTCCTTATAAGAGATCATAAACTCATTAGGCTTATTTGGTATTTTAATTACATGGGAAGCATTCTTATGAGTGATGATAAGCCTCCTTAGGTTATATTATATGGGTGAATACTATTAATAGAAGTGTTCCAGAAACTGCATAAAATTCCTAAAATTTGGGTATGTTTTGGTATTTATCAGTCATAATTCTAATTACTATCTTAAAATATTGTATATCACAAAAATAACCAAGTTTCCTTGTCATTTCCATTACAATGAATTCTCATTATATCTCAATAATGGACATTTTTAGAAGTCTTTTGTCATTTAGAGATAATCATTACAACAGTGTCCCTGCAAAAGCTTCATCTTCAAGGAGATTCATGGAAAGGAATTTTGACAAATGCTGGTTTCTGATGACCTTAAGATCATAAACCTGAACTGGGTAAGAATTTCTAGAACTAGTGAGAAAACTAATTCAAGCAGAATAAGAGGCAATAACATGGGACTGAATAATCTGAAGAGAATGATTATAATTTTTATGACTTCTTGTTTGAAACATTGCTGGTTCTCTGATGTTTTCTTTTCCAGATTTAAGGAAACTCTCTCTTAAACTCTCTATGACTTATAGCAATTTGGCAAAATATACCTTTGGAAACAAATATGAAACATTTATCTTTTCTTCCTACCAGCTCCCTCCAGAATTCAAATACTCTTAGTGAGTAATCTTATTTTCATGGCAAAAAGTTATTTGCCTAATTTCAATAAGAATCTGTTCTCCTTGTTTCAAGACACAATTGGAAACACTGGTTATAATGCTAAGGCTTTGACTGAAATGTCATATTTGAGAGAAATGTACAAAGACTCAGATATGACCCAGATAGTTTTAAGGAACTAAGCTTGACTTCATGGAGCCAATAAAGCCCCTTAGAAAAATTGGCTTGGTAACTTGTTTACAGGGTTTTTTGCAGCCTGATTAGGTAAGCTAGGAAGTTTACTTCCTGACAGGTGCAAGAACCTCAGGATATTTGGGGGACCCTGAGAAGAGAGGAATTTACAGAAATCTATAGGAAATGAAGCAAATTTGGTGGTGAATCATTGGTGTAGCTTCTTAGCCTTGAGAGGGTTTCAGAAGTTCAATCTGAGACTTCTTTTAAAAAGTTTCAGCAAAACAGATTTTTTTTTTTAAGCCTGTATGGTCAAATGCTATCCTTGATATATTTGTGTAAATAATCAGGCCAAGTTTATTAAACTAGACTTATTTTGCAAACAGTTAAGTCTTAATTTGGCTATCTTTAGTGGAAATGAGGGTGATTTTAGAGAGAACAATTATTTTCAGTAACATATATTTATGGATATATTAGATTCTTGTTCTCATTGCTGGTCTTTGAGGGTTCGTCGTTTGCCTATAAACTGGACAGGATGCTGAATTCTTCCAGTTTCCTCAAGTGTCTGACTACAGTTCTTCAAACTAACATTTACATTTCTTTAAGCCTGTCATCTAGAAATCTTTTCACTGGCCTACACAGAACACAGGCACTAGGTTTCTAATTTGCTCCAACCATTAACCTTTGTTTTTCTTTTATTTCTACAGAAATACCTTTTAATAATTACCTGATTGCTTATAAATACAGGCCTAATGTTGAGAGCCTGCCTGTAAGACAGCCTCCTGAAATGAGGCACAACTACTTTTAACTGAATTTACCTATTCTCAAGACTGAGACAGGTTCAGTGAAATATGGAGCAATCTATCAATTTAGCTTCTGGATTGTGAAGCTTGTTTAAAGTTTCAAAGGCAGGACTGAAGGGATTCAGAACAAGTTTCCATAAAATATGCTACTTTGGCATGTGGACTATTTGGAGCTGAAGGCAATCAAGACCCCTTAGGCTAGGATAAGTTTTTGCATCTCCCTTAACTACCTAGGAGAATCTAAATTTTTTTTTTCCCATAATGAGAGAGTGTTTACCAGAGATAAATTATATTTACCAGAGATAAAATTTATATAGACTCATCTGTCTATGTAGGACAAATACCTAATTACTAAACATATGTTTTTATTGCCCTGTGAATGCCTTCCTTCTCTTTGAAGCCCCAGGCCCCCTATCCCATTCCTTAGCTCAGGATGGCATATATATCTCAATTTGACCTTTCTGTCTTTGAATCTCTCCTGTATGTAGAGTTCTCATATATATATGAAATTAAATTAGTTTTCCTTCTGTCCATCTGTGTCATGTCAATTTAATTCTTAGATCAGCCAGAAGAACCTTTGACAAACAGTTGAAAATTTTTCCTTCCCAACACCACCCAATCTGTTATAATTATAGCACCCATAGGAAACTAATATAAGCACACAACCAAGTAGTAAGAAGAGGCCATATGTTTCAGATCTAAGTCTGTCTAAAATCTGTCTCTTTTGGCCCCACTGGGATGCCTCCCATAGATCATGAATATATGCTGCAGCCATATAGCTCTTGGGCCTTGCAAGATCTGCATTGGTCAACACTACCCTCTGTTTTGGAATACACTAAAAATACCGATATGTTAAGATTTAAATGATATGTGTATTCAGCAAGAGCTATAGGAGCTGGATCAAGAGAATGTCTTATGGGCAGAAGTGATCAGGAAAGAGGTTATGGAGGAGAAGATTTTGCATTATGAAGAAAAGGATGCATGTAATTGGATCATTGTGAAGGACCAGGTAAATCACTGAGGAATCTCTGAAGAACAGCTTGAGCAATATTTCAAGGGGAAAATTATAAGCACCATAAAGAGTACACTGTGTAAACCAGCTTGCAACTGAAAATCTTGTACTAAAATGAAAAACTAATTAGATTTAGATCCTGCTTGCCTCTGTTACTGCTATACTGGATTGTTATATCCCTTCTGGAATCTGAGGTATTATTATTTATTTACTGAAGATCCTTTCCTTTAAAAAAAAAAAAACCTTCCCCCATCCAAATTCACTATTGAATTGTTTCTTTTGTAGCTACATCTCTTTATCTCTTTGTGGTCATGCATTTTCTTTCTGTCCACGTGCCTCTTTCAATGACATCTGTTTTGCTAAGAGATTGAATGAATTGCAAGCCTGACCAGCAGCATACAATGGCTATAAAGACTGAGTTCTTGAAGAACAGATTTCAGCTTCAGCCCTTCTCCCTCCCCACCAAAGGTGAATTAAGTAATCTTTATAAGAGACAAAATTACCTGCATTCTTGCCTAACCTTTATAATCAAAAAGAGAAGGCCTTTTATGTATTCATTGTAAACAAAGTAATCACAATTTTCTATGGCTCACAGAAACAGGAAAAAACAGTAACAACTAACATCCACAACTAATGTGTTTTTCATTTTATCTGAAAACCTGAATAACTTGGTTGTCTTAACTCTAGTTCATTACATCCAATAATTTAATCTCTGATGGCAGAGTAGCAAGAAATATGTTTATGTGCAGGGTAGCAACAGCGTCGCTCCAGATCAATACCCACAGCAACTACAGGAAAGAGGTTCAATTTTCACAAATACATCTATGTACTTCCCACTTTGAAGAGGGAGGCTGAGATGGGGCTTTTGGGGTATAGCATCTAACCCTGTAGAATCACTGGTCAGGCAATATCTGTACTGCTTTTCTACTACATAAGGCATATTGCTGGGTACTATAGAGAATAAAAGAGGTTTAAATTGTCAAATCTGCCTTAAAAATCCAGTTGGGGAGATGAGACATTAAATCTTAAATAATAGCCTCAAACAATCAAAACAAAAAGAATCCCAAGCAAGAGTTCAAGACAACAAAAACAGCACAAGACAGGACACATTTAATTATCAAAAACTGCTACAGAATGTCAGAGAAATGGAGAGAACATATCATATTGAAGTGGTCTGAAAAAGTCCACCGCAGTACAAAGATTTAAAATGAATCATATTAGATAGATGTAAAAGGCCAAAAAAAAATCAATATCTAGAATCACCAAATGGTGCCTTTATGAATATTCAGTTTACTCTGGTAATGTACAAGGACTGCCATGCTCATGTGGCAGGATTAAATCTGGTATGCACTGGCTTGAACCAATGCATATCTACAGCCTTTTTCTCCCATCATGATAAAAATGCAAGTATGCAAACAGAAATATATACTCTCCTCACATGTTTTACAAATGTGTCCTGCAAGTGGAAGTTCTAATCTTATGGATTTTATCCCTTAGGAACTATTTGTATGTTTATATTGACTTTAACTCATGCTTCTTAAATTAACATTGCAAGGACCAGATTTTTCCATTACAAATAGAATGATTCATCCAAGGACAGAAAGCAATTAAATTTCCAAAAAGAAGTCTCTTCCTAACATCCTGTACACCTCACTTTATCAATATGAATTTACTTAGATTTATTATTGTTATTATTACTAATTTTAAAGATAGACTCTGGTCCCATGCCATCTGTAATACTGTGATATGATTATCAAATTTGACAGACAAACCTCAGATTCTTGTTCTACCAGATTCAACTTAACTATTTGTCCAACAAAATTACAGAATACCTATTTTATACTAAGTGATATTTCCAGCACTGCAGATATAATGGTGCAGGGGAGAGGTACGAGATCTGAGTGTTCAAAGAGTTTACATTCAGTTGTGTGTAGGTGTGCTGGAGGCAGAGACAATCAAGAAGTAGTCCAATGAATAAAGGTAATTCAGATTGTGAGGTATCTGCTTTGTAGATGGTGTAATAAGATGGAGAGTGACCATTGGAGGGGTGGTAATGGGAGTGCAGTTATTTTAGATGGTGTGATCACCAAAGGCCTTTATGAGAAGGTCACATTCAAACTAAGAATTGAACGAAGGCAGCGATGGGAAGACCAAGGGGAGAGTGGCCCAGGCAGAGAGAAGAGCAAATACAAAGTCCCTGTAATGGAAAGGACTTGTTCAAGGAGGGGCAAGAAGGCCAAGAAGGCTGGAGCAGAATAAGAAAGGGAAGACTGGCTGGAAAGAAGGTGGTAGAGGGAGCAGGCAGTCAGACCACGTGGAGCCATGTGAGCCATGGAAAGGACTCAATATGCCTTTTTAGGGCAAACATCAGTAATAATTTCCTAAGACCAATGCTAATTTAGTTTAATTAATTTCTAGGTCATTATATCTCTCTTGAATATTAAGACACAGATTGGTAGCAAACAGTTTAGATAATTAAATCTGCCACATTTACTAAAAATACAATGTTTATCAAAATTTGAGATTTGTTGTTTATACAGTTTGATGATCCTATTTCAGCTTAAATAAAATTTATGGGATTTTTGCAATATGTTTCAATGCTTCCCCACTCCCTTCTTACAATATCATTTACACAAAAGGCTGGAAAAAAAAGAAGAAAAAAGGCCCATAATCACATAACATTAACAAATCAGCTGTTTTCAATTGTCTGCTCCACCTTATATCTGTCCCCCAGCATACAGCATCATGATGTAGTTTTAATCATAGCAGATACATGATCTACCTTCAGTGCTTTCAAAGCACATTTACAGTAGGTTATTTATTATTTTGTAAGATTTGGTCATTGGCAAGATTTCTCAGCAACTCTAAATACGCCTGGCTAATGGAGCTGCTTGGGATGATTTTCCCCCTGTCATTGACTCATATTTTCACTTCTTATCAAGATTGGCCTTCCAGGGTAAAAAAGGACTTGAAATGAAAAGTAATTTCTGATAAGCAGTAATGAACCTGATTTTTCTTACTAGGTTTTCTGGGTATAAAAATTAGATTCTAAATAATTTCTAAATAATCTCTGAGAATTCACAGGATGAAAATTCCTCCTCTAAATTGAGTGTCATTTGGTTGCAAATGAGAAGACACAGCTGTGGGATGGCTAATTAGAGGACATTAACCTCACCTAACAATGTCTTAACAAATCCTATAAAACAGACATTTTTCTTAGTCTCTGTATAAGATTTTAAAGCTTCTTGACTTGGGGATTTGAATATAGGGATGTAGAGAGTTTAAGAGTCAGTGGAGGACTTAGTGGAATTGATTTTTAGGAATGGATTTTATTTAATAAATTCATGTGTTATTTAGGACATTGAAGTAGACAGTATAATCTGCACTACTTCACATTTTCCACCAAATAGATATCTCTGATATTGCCACAGAAGTGAAATCCTTTTTAATAGAATTTAATATAGAGTATTGGTTTAGATAGAAGGTTGTAGGGGAGAAGAGAGGGAAAATCCATCATTCATTTTATGGTTATTTTACAGTTTTTAAAATTTAAATATTTCCCCTTGTGGGTTTCACAGGCATGTCAAACAGCACGATCAATCCAGAATTTCTGATTCCCATGCTGACCATCCCATCCTATTTACTTCATGGTCTTTCCTAGTTGAGCAAATCACCATGTAGCCAGTGCCAAATCAAGCCAGATCAAACTTGATTCTCCTTTCTCTCAGACCCTCTTTCAACTCCATCCACATCCAATCTATCTATAAATCCTATTGAGTCAATTTATAAAATATATCATAAGACTGAAATCAAAGAGCTGCAGGGCTGTGTTCTCATCAGGAGGCTCAACTGGAAAGAATCTGATTGCAAGCTTATTCAGGTTGTTGGGAGAATTCATTTTCTTATAGATGTTTGACTGAGTGGCCTGGCTTTTTGCTGGCTGTTAGCTGATGGCTAGGAGTTTCTAGAGGGTATCTATATGTCCTTGCCACATGGGTTTCTCCAACATAGCCAGTTAACTTTATTGAGATTATGAGAAGAGTCTCTTTCTGGAGTCTGCCAAGTCACAGTTTAATATGATGTAACATTATGATAGAGGTTTCATCGAGTCATCTTTGCCATATAAAACAAAACCTAATTACAGGAGTGATACCCCATCATCTTTACCATATTTAATTGGTTAGAAACAAGTTACAGATCCTACCCACAATCAAAGGGAAGGGACTGCAAAAAGGCTTGAAGACAAGGATATGGGTATCATTGGGGATCACTTTAGGTCTGCCCACCACATTTTAACTGATATTATTATAGTTTGTTTAGTTTTGATTCATATCCTTATTATTACCTTTCTTTGCTTACCTTGGTCTAAATTTCTTTAGTCTCTAAAGTTTCTTTAGGTGAAAGCTTAGACCATTGATCTGAGACCAGTTTTCTTTCCTAATGAAGGTATTTAGTATATAGACTGCTCTCTAGTCACTGTTACAGCAGCATACTACACATTCTTATCTTTCATGTTTTTATTTTTATTCATTTCATAATATATCCTGACTTCCCTTTTGATCTCTTCTTTGACACACTAGTTAATCAGAAGTGTGCTATTTCATTTCCAAATACTTGCATATTTTCTAGATACATTTCTTTATTGATTTCTAACTTAATCTCACTCTGGTCAGAAATATACTTTGTCTCAAATCCTTTTTAAACAGGCTTGTTTTATGATCAGAATAGTGTCCATAATGGTAAGTATTCCCCTCCTCCTTTTATAAATTTTGGCTTCATGCATTTGGAAGCTTTGTTTTAAGTGCATAATTATTTAGGATTGTTATGCTCTCTTGATGAATTGATCTCTTTGTCATTATGAAAAAATGTTCTTTTTCCTGCTAATGCTTTTTTCTAATTTGATATAGCCACTCAGCTATCTTTTAATTATAGCATTATCATGGTATAACTTTTATATAATATTGTACTTTTAACCAATTTATATATTTTACTTTAAGTGAATTTCTTGTAGACAGCATATCTTAGGTCCTGTCTGACAATCTATCATTTTTAATTAGGTATTTGAGCCATTTACATTTATTGTAATTATTAGTATCATTGTATTTAAATCTACCATGCCGTTCTTTGCTTTACATGTATCCCATATCTTCTTTACTCCCTTTTTTTATTTGTTATGGACTGAATGTGACACTCCCAATCCTCAATTCATCTGTTGCAACCTTAACCTACAGTGTGATGATATTTGGAGATGGGACTTCGGAAGATAGAGTTAGAAGAAGTCATGAAGAAGTGGCCTTCATGTTAGGATCGGCTTTACAAGAACAGGAAGAGAGAGTGATCTCTCTCTCTCTCTCTCTCTCTCTCTCTCTCTCTCTCTCTCTCTCCATGCATACACCAAGGAAAGGACATGCATCTGCTATACTTAAGATTTTTCTTTGTATTCCTCAAACACTTTTTCTATGTTCCTTTCCCTTTTGAGAACTCCAATAACAAATATATTCTATTTCTTGAAATTTTCCTACACCTCACTGATTCTCTGTATATATATTTTTTCAGTCTTTTTTCCTCATTGTGTGTTTCATTGTGGTTTTCTACTGCCATATCTTCAAATTCACTAATCTTTTCTTCTGTATTGTCCCATCTTCTGATAATCTCATTTCATGTATGTTTAAATATCATACAGTTATTTTTCATCTCTCTGTTTTATTTGGGCCTTTAAAAATCTCACCTATGATATTTAAGCATGTCCTCCTTAACATACTTTCATGCTTTCTTTTACTTTTATGAGCATATGGAAAATATATATAATATTGTTTTAATATCTTTGTGTGCTACTTCTTTAATCTGTGTCATTTCTGAATCTTTTTGTATTGATTGTCTTTTCTTCTAATTATGGGTGTATTTTTCTGCTTCTTTGCATGTATGAGTAAATTTGTATTGGATGCTTGAAATGAATATCACATTTTTTTATGCTGGATATTTTTATATTCTTTTAAATATATTTGATATTTTTTTCTGAACAGTAGTGTCTGGTAAGCTTTTCAAGGCTTACCTATAAGCTTTGTTATGGGAGGTTAGTCTTTAGTTTAGGGCTAATTTTTCACCACTAAGGTGAAATATAATTCTGAAAACTCTACTCAGTGTCCTATCCAGTATTACAGGATTGTTCCACTCTGGCTAATAAAAATTTATTACAAGCCCTGTGTTATCTCTTGGAACTGTTTCACCTGATCTATTCTTTCTCCAGATGTGGTGATATCTTCACATCCTTGTGCTGAGCAGAACACTGTAGAAGACTTAAGGAGGATACTTTAGAGACCTCAAAAGCCCTCTGTGCAGCTCTATCCTCCCTTGTACTCTCTGCTTTGAAAATCCCAGTCTTTTTGGCTTCAATGAATTCTTAAGTCCATCTCCTCAGTTCAGGGAGACTATTCAGATCTATTTGAGAACTCTCTTCTGGGAAACTATTGAGGCAGTAAGCTGAGACAATTATAAGGCTTGCCTCATTTTTTCACTTTCCATTAAGTATCATTGTCTTACACTGCCTCTTGTCCAATGTCTTAAAGCTGTTGTTTTATATATGTTGTCCATTTTGTCAGTTGTTTAGGGTGGCTGCATAAATGTGGTCTCTGTTCCATCATCATTATTGTAAGTGGAAGTGTGTAGGGATTTTCATTTTGCGCCTTGACCGCTATTGGCAGTCTGGTGAAATCTATGCACTGTTTTCAGAATACTGTTATTAAACTCATGTAACCAAAGCATAGGACAACAAAGTAAGTCAGTTATCCTGAAATACACTTACCAAAGTATTTTTTAAATAACTGTGTTACTATATGTTCTTCTTTATTAAATCATTTTAAAATTGTAGCAGCAGTCTACTAATTGCCACAATCTGAAGCAGTGTTAAGCATAAATAATATTTCCAGATATTTGTAATAACTGTGTTATGAAAATATTTATAATTTCTATTGGTGAAAAAATCACAACAATTGCTCATACTACTGAGAATTGGATCCTGCATTCATAATTGAAAGAATGTTAAAGTTCAGTTAGAGGTTAGTGAAAATAAAGATGTACTTTTCTTATCCAAGTTCATGGCTCCTGCATTGTTCATGAACACCATGGAGGTCTAGGGACCCTATGACAGGAAATACTGTTGTAGAGAAACCTCCCTGATTCTTTGATTTGGGGCATAAAGTCATGGTTCACAGACTTCTCTGCAGCCATATTGGTTTCTCAAGCTTGCTGCTAGTTCTCTATCTTCATTGCTATTGAGGTCCTAAAGAATAGTAGGATTAAATGGGATTATAGCTAAGGCATATGCCATTGTGTATAGCATCCAGAAGCGCACAGAAACCACCACAACATTAGCTACTTATCATCATCACCATCATCATTCCCACAGGGGGACCACTTTTGTGGGAAGGAGTGGGCTGAAGCTTATATAATATGAGGGTCCCTTTTAAAGAAAATTAAAATATTTTTCTTTTGCCAATTTTATGAAAATACATGACTATATGAACCCATTACTAAGGTATCTTTTAGGACCTTGTAGCCCCCTGGGCAAATAAAGATTCCTGACACTAAAGCTTCATTAACCTCATGGTAAATTTGCTTCTGATTGACATTCTCTTCTTCCTTGTCTTCATGATTCTTATCAGTTAGTTGTAAGGCCAGAGAAGTCTCTTTGTCCTTATTAAGGTGGGGGTAATGGTGTGGGGAAATGTGGAGGGGTGATGAATATAGGAGAAAACCACTAACAGAGTCCCGCCCTCAATCTTTTGAGCCCTATCCTGAATGTTTGGCTCCTGGGGGATTTATTTTCCATGTTCCCAGTAGTAGATATATTAGAGTGGACCAATGGCAGAGAACACAGAGAACATAGGCCCCTGTCCATGGTACTTCTTAGTCTATTGCCATCACCTAGCAAAGAAGTAGCACATAGTGGTTGCTCCATGCAAATGCATCAAAACAATGATGCATGTAGTTTTGTTTTCTAAGAACCTTTTGAAAATATAAAAATGAAGTAAAAAAGGAGGAAAATACTGAATCTATATATTGCTACAGAATTTTAAATTTTAACTGTTGAATCAAATATTTTCTGATGTTGGATTGTAGGGAAGAGGGGGATATTGGGGTGCACAGGATCTGTTTAGTTGTTCTTTAGGGCTTTCCAGCTGCCCTACCAACTGCTGTAATCCTTCCTCCAATTATGCCCTCCTATCCCATTCCTAGAGTGTTATTCCTATTAATCTCCAGTTCTGAAGTATTTGCGGATAATTATAAAGACAATAATAATAATAAAAATAACAACAACTTATATTTATTGAGTGCTTATTAAATGTTAGGCTTTGGGCTGTTTTCTAACTATATCATCTTAATTAATACCATTTCACAATTAATTCCACAATACAAGTATTTTCACCATCCCCATTTCACAGGTTGGGAAATTAATGTTCACAAGATCCAGATAACATGATCAGTGTCAAATAGTTAATGAGTAATGGAGACAAGATTCGAACTTGGGCATTCTGACTCCAGAACTTGGGCTCAAAACCACTTGGTTCACCATATCACCTTATTGTAGTGGCAGTAAAATTCAAGAGTGATTCATTGAGAGAGCAACTGCATTTTAAAAAGGGTCACTCAGCAATCAAATAAATCTGAATAAAAGGTTGGCATATGAGATGGTTGGGGTTAAATAAAATTATATAACTGTCAGCATATCCTGTGTATAAATAATAGAATAAGAAGCTCTGTGTGTGTGTGTGTGTGTGTGTGTGTGTGTGTGTGTGTGTGTGCCTGTCTATCTGCCTGCACACATGCACAGATGCATATAGGAATGGTAAGCTTCCCCACTGAATGCATCCTCAAAGCCCCAACTCAAGAGAGCTCATTGCATTCTTGCTGGGTAGTATTCACACCACAACAGGCAGTTTCCACAGACAGTGATCTATCTCTTGCCCCAGAAATTTGTTTAGTAAAAGGTGTTTAATACACATTTGTGGAATGAAGAAATTGTATTTTGGTACCAGGAAAAAAAAAACAAACAGGCAACATCAAAAAAATTACAAAATTATCATAGAAATTAAGTTAGATTCAGGATAAAAGTAAGGATCACTAATGGGCAAGAACTGAGTTACTGAAACTGGACAGTAAGTTCTTAAAGTATATCATAAAACTCTACGAAGGTAGAGATTCATAGCTTTTGATTCATATTTGAATCTTACCAGCACAGATCCTAATATATATCCATGAGGCTCTCCATAAATGCTCAGTGCTTACCTGAGAAAACTATATTGTTTCAAACTATATGTTCTCTACTGATTGCACCATAGGCCTTGCATTACTTAGAACACTAGTTGGGTAGCAGCATGCTTTTGCTCATTTGTTCTGTTATCCTATGAAGCAGTAGTTGCCACAATAGCTCAGATGTCAGATACTTATGGCCAAAGACATCATCAATAGGGAATAAGCTTTATAAAGAGCATGGCTCTTTGGGCCTCATCTGAGGAGGACTCCCATTTCCAACAGGTGTCTGTTTGGGATCACTGTACCTTGCAGCTTCATCTGTAATGGCTTTCAGCTTACGAATAGTATGTCAGAGATTCTGGTCACAGGATGGGACTTGCATGGGCTCTTGATCCCCCTCCTATGCCATCATTTTGAAAAGAGTTGTTCGAAGTGGTTCCTGTGATAAAGCAAGATGTTTTGAAATAGATCAAACCAGTGACATTTGATTCTGCCTCTTTGTGAAGCAGGGCTATTTGTTTTAGTTCATGGAATAAAACTGAAAACTTACAGACGTGCTATTACTACTTATAATTAGACTCTTTTCTGAACACGAAATATAGATAGACCTTAAGTACCATTCCCTGCTCTTGCCTCTCAGTAGAATACAAAGCTTTTGCACATATAATGTACTCAGACATTTTAATAGCTGATTTGTACCCTTCAGGCCGCTGTTGTCATAACCTCTACTGACTCACTGAGGATTATTATGTGGGGCTTAGCATTGTTGATTTACTTTTTTCATATCTGTTCCTAAATTGATAGAAATTGTCACTTCCGTTCAAAGCACATTTGTTGAAATGGTGCTTTTTTACTAAAGGGCACTTAAGTCACTTTTATTTAAAGTAAGTTAATTAAATTTATCTTCCTCATTTGCTTCTACATGACCTTTTGGGAACTCTGAAATTAAATTTTCCCCTAATATTTCACTTTCCAATTTAGCAAACATTGACATTGTTTTAGATTCTGAACAAAGTTGAAAAAGCACAGATTCCTTTCAAAAATCACTTCAATTTTGAAACAAGAAATAATAATAATTTGGGGAATTTATCTGCAGTATGAGTTTTTCTTTTTCTTTTAAATGAATTACAGGAAGAGGGTAATGAACATAAAAAATAATGAGATCATAAAATATCAAGTAAACAAAAACACACATAGTGATTTTAACTGTAAATATACTCATTTAAAAATGTAAGAGCATTTATACTACCACTTAATAAATATTATTATTTGATGTTGATAAACATAAAAATTAATGAAGAGAACTTGTAATATTTGTTCTCAAGTAGGAAAAATTAAAATTTCTAGTAATAGTAATAACACTAAGTAAAGATACCCAAAATATGCCAAAATAAAGAAATAAATCAAATGGAATTTGCTATTTATAACTTCAATACTTTTTCATGCTTGATCACATAATCATGTAATAAAAGCATTCTAGGAGCTTTAAGAAATATTTTTAAAATAAAAAAATGCCTTCTCTGTTGAAGTTCAATGTCAGTATTTTAAAATGTCAGTAATTTTTAAATGAAAGAAGAAAGATTTTAATTATTAATTAATTGCATACTATACAAACACAAACTGCATTCGGCTTTATAATTGGTGGAGGTATCTCCATATACACCTCCTGAAGAGGTAGGTAAGACAAGTATTTCTTATACTTCCATTAAAAGATAAAAAGTGGAGCTCCGAGAAGAAAGTAACTTGCCAAATCACACAGATGCTGAGTCAAAACTGAAGTCTGCACACAAGTAATTTGACTCTGCATCTACTTTTTGGTTAATCAAGAAACACACCCTTCCTCAATTCCTGCATAAGCAATGAAGACAATTCTCTAGGTGATTTAGTAACATTGAAGGGCTCCCTTCCTGAAGCTGCCTCAGCACTGCCATTATAGACGGGTATTTCTTTAATGTGGTGCTTGCTGGTACAGAGAATTCAGAGTGAGAAGAGCAAGCCACGGGACCAGGCCTTAAGGAACTGAGATGCTGGTGGGGAGGGGAGCCCGGAAAGGAAGCAGTGAGAGAAGGTCTATGTATGCACAGAACAAGGGCGCTGATTCTCGGCACCAGCGGCCTTCACTAAAAGGAGTGGTCAGCTGGAAAACTGGGGTTAACAACAAACAATTCTATATTTGGTTTCTGTCTTAAGTCAACTATATTAAGGTCCAATTTACATACAATAAAATGTATCCACTTTCAGTGTACTATTCAAGTCCCCCACAGTCAAGTCCAAGAGCATTTCCATCACCCCCAAAAGTTGCCTCCAGCTTTTTGGCAGTTGCTCCCCCTCCCACCCTTGGCCTCATATAACCAATGATCTAACAGGATTTTTAAAATTTGGAAACTGAAGAAGGCAACAGTGAGAACAAAGGGAGGACTTAAATCAGATGAGTTTCCCAACTGTTAGAATTCCAGGTTACAAGTCTAAAAAAATGTACAGGCAAGGAAGGAAAAGTGAGTTAGGTTTGTTGGGGAAGGGCCATGCTCTCCCATGTAATCCTATTCCTTTCCAACAGTCATTTACTGATTTCTCACTCTGTCTCATTACAACCCCAGGCCCATCCATTGCTTATATTTACAGGAGGAAGATGACAGCTTGCAGAGCTCTGTTGTTTGGGGAAGCTGGGACCCAGGCCACACTGGTAACTCCATCCACTGTCGTAGCTGTCTGTGAATCCCAGTCAAGTTTCTACTCAAGTAGTTCTTAATTTCCAGGCATCACAGACATCTTTGAGGAAGCTTTTGATGCTCTTTTTAGCAACACTCACCTCAGCCCACAATTTACATTCAATTTTAGGTGGCCCACAGGGCCCTCAAAACCCATTCCTGATTTCGGAGGAGTGTGTTTGGTATTCAGTAAAATCTTCCATAATCTTGCACTTTTTCAGCATATTCCTGCTTTGGGCAGGCAGACCAGGGAGAAATATTTCCTGTGCAAAAGGTATCAGGAAAGTCTCTGTATCACCACTTTTAAGTCTTACATTAGCACTTTTTCTGCAAAGCATCATTTTTTTTGTGGCTTTTATAACACCTTATCTTTCCTTATATTGGAGGTGAAATATTCCTACCACTTTCCACAAAGAAATAGGTTCTGAAGAAAGGGCTGAGGTTGGGGAATGTGTGGCTTGTTGAGAAGCAATGTAACAAAGGGTAGAGACAATAAAAAACATTCCATGGTTCCTCTTAGTCCTATTTCCCTCCATTAACTATGGGTACAATGCTGTGAAACTCCCAAACTTCTCTGGCTATCCCCTATGTGCTCATTTCTCAAATGAGAAGGGAATAGATTGAATGATGCCTTTGAGCTCAATATTGCAGGATTCCATACCACCTCCTTTAAGTCAAAATACCCTTTCTCTTTTATAATTGCAATAAAATACACTGGACATTGTAGGTCACCTTATAAAACATATGTAAAACATCCAGACATTTGAAAAGCCGGTAAAACTGGTAAGTGATCTGGAATGTAAATGGCCATGAGGAGCCAGTTTCTGAGGAGAAAGACCACCTCCTTTAAGTCATTCTCTCACAGATGACCTCTTCCACGGGGGCTCACAAGAAAACTATGCTCTGCTTTAGGGGCCAACTGACTGTATACCCACTCAGGTGGCACTGACAAGCATGTAATGGCTGTGACCAGAATACGGGGGGCTGGGAGGGAAGATATGCCAAGGAACATTATCATCTTAAACATTGTAGATAACTAATAAATTCATATGTCTGAATGAATGCAAGAAAAGAGGGAAATTCTGCTACATTCTCTGGGCCCAGAAAGGAGAATAGTGAACCAATAAATTATATATTTTGGATTATTTTTAACTGGGGTTATCTGATTTATTAAACGTGCATTTAAAGGTAAGCCTGCCTTTGGGAGGTTCTTTGCTTGTGCAATGAGTATTGAGTTTTTTCTATTTGTTTCACTTCTAATCCTATTTTTAAAAGACAATTAAAATGGTGCCAAACAGTCCCTATGCACAAGCAGTCAACCACTTCACAGAACAACTTTGTTTGGCTTCACAGTTGTGGTGACTGTGATGTGTCCCTGGAAGTTTCCCTAATTCTTTGTAACATTTAAAAATAAGTACTCTGAGACAGCTAAACACATAACTTGTCATCTAAATATGCATTTAGAGACTTCTAATACATATTACAAATATGTATTTAGGGATTTTCTTACAAGGAATAAAGAGCTTTATAATAACTCCTTTGGAGGAATTGTGCTCTATTGTATTATATGTGTTCAATCTCTTAAAAAATTCATGATATTTTCCTGATAGACCAGGATGTCAGATAAGAGATGGTAATGAGACACCATTGTTGAGGCATGGAGAATCTCAAATTCCACATATGATGCGAAGCCCCATTCTTTACAAAGACAAGGTATGTGGAGAGAAGCTTAAGATACTTTTTCTTATAAATAATGCAATAGACTCACATGTCAGTCCATAAATGGGCAAACACAATCCACATGAACTGGGTCATCTAGGTCCAAGGCAATCTGTGAGAGGAAGCCTTCCCACAATTCTAGGTGGAACAGGGAACCCACCTTTACATGCAGATGGCTGAATGCAGCAAGTTCCTGTATAGGATCCTAAAACTTCTTCCCCAGTCATATCCTTTTGACTTGGCACATATACCTTACTATTGTCTAGTGCAACATAACCAGCAATTTTGATTATGTATTCCATTAGTAAAATGTTTTTGTAATTATATCTCCAGTAAAGGCATACCTCATATTATTGTGCTCTGCAAATATTGATTGCATTTTTTACAAAGTAAAGGCTGTGGCAACCCTGTGTTGAGCAAATGTATTGGTACCATTTTTCCAACAGCATTTGCTAACTGCATGTCTCTGAATCACTTTTTGGTAATTCTCACAGTATTTCAAACTTCATTATTATTTTATTTATATGTTATATTATTGTATTTATATATGTTATGTGATCTGTAATCAGTGATTATGATTCACTGAAAGTTCAGATGATAGCATTTTGAGCAGTAAAGTCTTTTTTAATTAAAGTATGCACATTTTTTTTAGTCATAATGCTCTTTTCACACTTAATAGACCACAGGGTAAAAATAACTTCTGTATGAACTGGGGAACCAAAAAATTCATTTGACTCACTTTATTGTTTTTTGTTTATTGTTTTCTGCTTTATTAAGGTGGTCTAGAATTAAACATGTGATATCTTTGAGTCATGCCTATATATGTATATTCATCAACTTGTAAGCTATATATATATATATATATATAATACTAATAAAGCTTAATTTATGTTTTATTTTTAAATAAAAATGAGTACAAGTGCTAAGATTTTTCTCCACACCTCAATAAATCACTAGGTTCCTGGTTTTGAAGAAGTCAGCCCAGATCAGGAAGCCTGCTCACTTACTATATCCTGTCTAGGACATTTGTTGCTTCCTAATAGTCTCTTCAAAACATGCAGAGAAAGGAAGTCAAAGCCTAGAACCATAGCAGCACATGTCAACAATTCTCTTTGACCACAGAGAAGTTAAGTAGGGCAGAGGGTAGGTTTTCAAATCTATTTGCTTGAATGAGATTCTGGGCGGACAAAGCACCATGACCCCAGGAAGACAGGGCCAGATTGTTAGCCTGAAGACATGGGCCAGGCACCCTTTCTTCAGGCACTGGAAGGCGCTATCTTGGAACAAAGGGGAAAATGCCAGTTCTCTCACTGGAGGCAGGTGTTAACCCCAGTGGCTTCTATAGGCAGAACAGGTCCCTCCACAGTGAGCATCCTCCTGTGAAAAGGGCAAAACTCTACAGTGAAGCTCTTTCTTCAGCCCTATTTGTTTATTTCCAGAAGCTTTTCCCCTCTCTTCTTACCTTACTAAGTCCCCATGGCCCTCATTTCTTTCTCCTCACAAAAATGAGGCCATACTACCGGGAAAAGATTGTGATAAACAGATCTCTGTCTTTCCCTTTATTTGACTTATGTTATTGAGCTCCAACAAAGTGCCCAGATGAGAAACAAGTGATTTATCATGCATTACTCCTCTGAGGGCTATCTGCTTAAAGAGTGTGCGCATTGTTAATGGTTCAGGGTCAGAAAGCAGGCCTCCCATGCAGTCCAGAGGCCATGCCACAGACCACTGAAGCCTCCCAGAACAGCCTCCACCCTCAGCCTGGCCGAACATCTGAGTTCAGATCATACTGAGATTATATTTCTGGAGAAGAGCCAGCTCTTCTCCATTTAGTTGTCACCTAGACATGAATAAAGATCATGGCCAGGACTCATGACACTGGAATTAATGCCTCGGTTGGAGATTTATAGTGCAGAATGATAGAAAAGTAGCAAGGTGAGTGCAGAACAGAACAAAACAACCTCAGAAAGTAGCCTGCACAAAGCTGATGTTAGCACATCTCTGGAAAGAGTAGCTGCTATGGCCCTCAAAAGCACAATGTATTGGGTGGACTTATTGGTTTCTTTGAGAATTTCTTTAGTTTTACTCCCACATTGAAAGGACAATATTGGGCATATTTTTTTGGAGAAGGAAATGGTCCACTTAGCCTGGAAAGGGTGGATGTGGCATCTGCCTACGTGGACATTGGCTTTAAGATTCAAATAAGTTGTCAAGTCATGAATTCACCAAACATTCCTTAAAGGTTTCTCTGGACCATGAACAGTACTGGATGCCCAATGCAAATAAGGCATAGGCTCTGTATACATGAAGCCTGTAGTAATTTAGGGGCAGTAGAAGTTTAAATTCATAGTAATGGGAAGAGAAGTGTGACAACAGATGCATGCTATGTCCAGAAATGGCAAATAGGAAGAAGAGATCAATTGTGCTGGATGGGAAGCCTTCTAAAGGAACTGCTGACAGAACTGAGGGGTTCTTGAAGGATGAATGGCAGCACATGCAAGTTGAAGGAGGTAGGATATTCCACAAGGAAACAACGTGTCAGAGAGTGTGGCCTACGTGGAGAACTCTGTGTAGTCCAGCATAGTTACAGCATGGGCTGTCTGTGGGGATATGGCTGGAGAAAAAGGCCAGGAGTAGAGGCAAGGAAAGGATGATGGAAGGCTTGTGTACCATGCTGAGATTTCTGGAATTTATCATGTGTGTAAGTGGGAGTTATTGAAGTTTTTAAGAAGGGAAATGTATTTTAGAATGGATGGGGTGTGTTGAACTCCTTATTGCTTTGCTGAGTGTTGCAAAACAGGAGTTACTAAATTCATACAGCACACAGGACATATGATAGTCCCACTTGCATGCTTCCATGAAACACTGTTATAAGCAAGGCAGGCAATTTGATGTTTAATTTCTAGCACACTAGCTGTAACTTCATTGCTTTGCTTCTTTTTGAAGGAAGCTCATTAGATTTCAGGCCAAGGAGGGTGAATTTATTCTAAATATATTAGTTAAGAAAAACAAACCATTTGTGAAGTTCACTACTGAATTACTATGAATGAGTAAACACCTAATCTAAACCAAATTGTGGCCTGCCAGTGGGTTATGACAATGAGTGACCACCACTGTTTTAAACACATATTTAATTACATTAGTAGTTCCTATCTTAGAGAGTCTAAGCACTCATTTTGTTAATTGAAGAACTGTAGTTTATGCATAATTTATATAGTATATACATACAACTTAGCAACGCGATTACAGATTATAAGAACATGCACACTAACACAAATATACTCCTGGGCCCACAAAGAAAAAAGCATCCCCTGTGCACCCCCAGTGGTGCAGGCTGGCATCCCACAGTGGCTCCCTCACAGTGGAAATGACAGAGTCACCCTCCTCTCCTAGAAATGACTAGTGCCTCCCTGTTCTACTTAGCAGGGGTCAGAGGGATTGCCTGTCAGTGAGAAGTAGACCAACAAGACTGATCACCTAGGGGCAGGTGGAGAATATGAAGAGCAGAAGGTAGATGAGGAATGAAGGAAATTTCCATGTAGGAAAGAAAACAGTTGTACATAGCTGTTTATTTCCTCCTGTATAAGGATTACCTAGTTTTTGTTTTCCTTGTGGGGAGAGAAAAGGGAAGTGATCACTGTGCATTCTTTTAGAGTCAAAGTACTTTTATGTTTACCTCCCTGTCCCCCAAGTGCTGTGATGTAAGTTATGTCAGAAGTGAGCCATCTCACTCTTTGAATATAGCTTTTTGAAGCTAGTGTTATTTGTCATATGTATGGAGCTTGAATGAGGAATATGAACATATGCTAAGGGGAAGGGGGACATGTCTTGATTTCTAAAATGCCATCTGTTTATTTTTTAAGTTGAAAATTTGAACCAGTGTAGTAAAACTGAAAATTGAAGAAAAAAAAAACCCTCTTACTAAACTGGAAACAATTTAAACATCTTACCAAAGGGAAATGGCTCAGTAACAGGTAACATATAGAAAACAGAAATATTATGCAGAAATATTACTCTGAGTAACTAGAGTACTGCGTCAAATCAACAAGTGTAGAATACAAACTGATATACACCGTCATTACCAATATGTGAATTGGATGCGGTATGGTTAAGCCCTGAGCAGGGAGGGACCTGTTAATGGATCCCTGCGGTGGAAACACAAGAGAGTTTTACTTACTTTCTCTTTTTCTTATTTTCCACAAGTTTTCTTTAATGACAGTATCATAACATAATGATAGCATCATAACAATAACATAACATAAAAATTCAAGTATTTAAAATATCTGAGATGCAAATAGAAATTTTGTCTGATGGGTAGTAATTTTGTACTTATTCCCAACAAATAACCTAGTTCAGCTCATTCTGGAGGCAACTGAGCTTTGTCCCCACTATCTGTGTGATCACATGTACCTCTTATAATCACTCAAAGGACTGAGGATAGAGAGGTAGGCTTCTCTCCTTGAAAGCTGATCCTGGCAGCATGGGAGTTATTTTAGGTTAAGGAAATCAGGTGACCTAACATTCTCAGCTATCTTCACTCACAGGCACTTTACTGATGGCTTACAGATCCCATCTCCGTTGACAAGCCATCCTTACCATTCTAGCTCACAGGAACTTTCCCATTTTTGAACTTCCACAGCCTGTCAATATGACTTACTTGTGGGTCAAAATCAACTTTAGATTGTTAGTAACTGTGTGTTATGTGTGGTGATCATAAACTCTATGAGCCTTTTTCCTTCTCTGGATTGTGCCTGCAGCATCCTGCATGCAGTAAACAGGTATGGGGGAAGGTCCAAGATGCAGTCACTGGAAAGCAAGACAACAGCATTCTCAGCCACATTCTAGCCAGGCGCAGTCACACCCAGAACAAGGGTGCAGCTGGCTCTACAAGGTGTGTCTGATTGGGATTCTGACCGCATCTCAAAGACTCTGTGACTGTCTTGATCATTCATGTGATTTTCATCCGTATTTAGTTTCTTTGCACTCACTTTGGTCTAGAAATGGTGGGCTATTAGTAAAAGGTAATGTTCTTAGATGTCCAGAGAAGACAAATTTTGGTGGTAGATGGTCATAACCAATTAATGTTCTAAAGCTATGTGATGTGTGGGTGTACCCCTTTACCTTCAAAAAACTGACTGACTTCTGATGTTGCTGGTGTCTGGTGATTATATCTTGAAGGAAAACCCTTTTTGAAAGTGTTCTCTAAGGGTTTGTGTTGATATTTTGGCAAATGTGTTCTAGTTTTTTATTGCTATATTACAAAATCACCCAAAAGTTGGAGGCTTAAAAGAGTAACAATTATCTTGTCTCCCATGGACTTGGGAAGGGCTTAGCTGGGTGGTTCCATCTGGGTCTCTTGTGAGGCTGCAGTCAGATGGTGACTGGAGCTAACACAGCAGGTACTAGAGGCTAGCAGCTGGTCTGACACCTCTCTGTTCATGTGGTCTCAGGACCTCTCCATGCGATCACTCCACATAGGCTAGTTTGGGCTTCCTGATAGCAACGTGGCTTTAGACCATTGAGACTGTTTGAATGATAGCTAAAGAAGAGTTACTTCCAATGAGCAGAGTGGAAGCTGCACTGCCTCTTACAATCTAGCCTCAAAAATCATTTTAACTGTTCTCTATTGGCCAACACAGTCCTAACAGCTTGCCAAGTTTCAAAGGGAAGGGACACAACACAGACTCCATGTTTCAATGGGAGGAACGCTGGGATGGGAGATACTGTTGTAACCATCTTTGAAAATATCACTTGCCACAAGGTGACATATCTATCAGTGAATTCCATGTTATTAGTAATCATTTTAATGTGCTGAACTGGAATATTTTCTACCATAACCAGCAGAAGAAAGCTAATTTTTTTAAATCAGTGCACTTCTCTGTAATAATCGAAACTACTCCTGGTTAGAGTAGGATTAGCCTGCCTGTTTTGCTTCTGGAGAATGCTACTTGGTATACACACCTAAAGGTTAAAGGAAAGGACAATAAATAATAACTTTAGTCCACTTGGCATTCCTAGAGATTTACAGATTTTAGGGTTCTGCTGTGTAACAGTGAGGTTTTTCCTATTTCACAGCAAACCTTTTTTTATACAAAGAATCAGACTCTCATGTTGCAGTGAAGGATCAAAGCGAATGTACTTTCAGTCCTGGCATTTCCAATCTAGGTAATAACAATAATGCAGACTTGTATAGTACTTTCCACCCTGGAAGGTAGTGATTAACCCAGTCAATGTCCACTTGTAATACATAAAACTTTGCACTTTTGGAAGGACTTCCACAGATGTTTCTTTATTACGCAGCTATCTAAAACAGGTATTACTCTCATTTGAATGAGAAAAGAGAGAGGTGCAAGGAGATCAGATAACACAGGTCATATGGCTAGCTGGCAGTGGAGCTGCCATGAGAACTCAGGACCTCCAACTGTAGGCTAGGGCTCCTTCCTGCTCAGCTTTGTCGAGCAGAATGGGTGTAAATTTTCCTGTGGCTATAGAGACATAGAGAAGGTAGCTGAGCCTCCCTCTGCACATCATAGAGGGTGTGGGTGCTAGCGCACTCCCTTCATAGGAAAAGGAGACAAAGGGAAGGTCCTGGGGTTCTGAGTGTCTCAGACTGTGAAGTAGGTCACCAACCTTGGGAGCACTGGCAATTCTCAGATTTTGATGTGTACTCTATAAAGACTATTATTAATGGATTCTAACCAAACATTAATGGAAATATCATCAATGTATTGTGAATAGAGGTTTGCTAGTCATTCAGAATCTCCTTCCAAGATATTTGCCCCAATTATACTGAATGAAACAGGATAAATTTTAGCTGCCTTTATAAGGCTGGAAATTGTATACAATGAAGGGTCTGTGGTAAACTTGCTGGAAAGTGTTCAAAATTCGTGAGTTAAAAATGGGCTAATTATCTCATTTAGTTATACTAATATAAATAGTAAACGAAGGAATCTGGAGCTGCAGGTGATCTCAGTGTAGCGACGTGGCATTTGCCCTCCTGTATGCTGTCCCTCCTGACTGAAGGAACCATATGGAAATCAGCCTCAGACAGGCTACGAATGCTTTCTC
Organism: Manis javanica; assembly: GCF_040802235.1. NCBI lineage: Eukaryota > Metazoa > Chordata > Mammalia > Pholidota > Manidae > Manis > Manis javanica. Next base: position 97,371,692 of record NC_133163.1, on the reverse strand, counting down.
TGCTTTATTCCTTGGATTGAAAGGCTTCATGTTAACAGATATTCATAACATATCATGGTTTAGAACATACTGAAATTAACCTTATTAAAAAAATAAAATGTATTGGCTATAATTCCCGGGAACATTTCAGTACATGGCATCTTCTAAGGCCAGGCTTTTTCCAGCCAATTGGGATCTGCTGTTGCCAAAGATCGTGTAATGTCTGTAGTTGAAAAGGCAGCTATGTACGTTGAAACTCCTGCCCATAAACATTTAAAAGACAAATGGTTTTTCAAGCTATTTTATAAATGACATTGTGTCTACATTCCTTTACAGTAATAAACATATCATTCTTCTTGCTTGCTGTCTCATGAGAGCATTCCATTTTATCTTTACATTGGTCATTTCTCACTACACTTTATTCCCATCTTTCCTACTTGTATTACAATTTTTTACTTCTGACATTTGTCCATTTTGGTTTCTTTCATGTTAGGTTTTCTTTCAAATAAAAAATAAAATAATTATTTTCGACATTATTTTCTCTGTATTTCCCTTGTTTGTTTAACTTGTCTTTCATTTTCCAGATGATGTTTTTTCCCCATTAAATGTCAACTAGAAGGTGAAGAACATATTTTGGGATTCATGATGATTGCGCAGGAAATAGAGACATTTTTTGTGAAGGGCATGTGACTTAGATGACATAGCCCTTATATACATTAGGAAGACCAAAAGAGACTCATAAGGAAATATAAAATAGTATCATGCAAAGTGAGCATCTAAAAGCTAATAGGACACTATTTATGATTAACCTCACAGGGCTGCCATGAAAACATAAGCGTCAAGCAGAGTATGTCAGAGGTATGGTGGTATTTCAAAGGCAAAAAGAATCATCGAGTTACATATAAAGTGATGACAAATAGATGAGCTTGGTTGTAGTGTTTGGTCCATTAAAGGTCAAGAAAAGAATTATAAATGTTAAGAGTTCTACAATAGGCTCTCCTGCGGGTTCCATAAAAATTTATCGCAATTCTCATTTTGTTCTTCTTTTTTCCATTTTACGTGCTAAACTGTCCAAAGGCATATGTGTGTGTATATATATGTGTGTGTGTGTGTATACATATTCCAAATTGCCTCTAGTTCTTACCACTAATGTCTTTCATCCCAGACCACCTGAATACATTCTGTTTTGATCAACAAAATGTCCTTGAGATCACCAATACCTGACCTATTTGTCTATAACATCCTTGTGTTCAGTCTTTCTGATATTAGACATCATTCACCATCACCTCCTTCACTTTATCTTCAAGAACATTACACACTTGCTTTCCTTTCTAAATTGATGCCTGTCAAAGCCATTCTTAAAAAGTGGTCCTCCCATCTCCTTCATGCATGAATGGCAATTCTCTTCCAAAGTTTAGTTGGGAGTCTGTGCTCTTTTCTCATTGCTCCCTTCCTTTCTAGTCAGTAATTTCCATGATTCCACTCAATACATGTTTGCATATGACTCTTCCAATGTAATCCTCAGCCCAGTATTTCTTAATGACTATAGCTTCTCGCACAGAGATTCTTTGCTAATAACAAGTGAAATACAACCACAGCCAAGATTGTTATAAAATCCCTATTCCCAGTTTATGGCAAATGCCCATTTTCATTTCATTTTTTTTCCTTTACTGATGATAAGGATAATCTCTTACCTCCTTGTGCCCTTACTCATGTAAGTTCTCTCTTACATTTCTTCATTCTGTCAATTCCCTATATTTCTCTCTCCCTTGTTGGTCTTCAACATGTTCCTCTATTTCTGAAACCACTGTCTTCATCTAATCTCTAACACACTCACAACTCTTTCAGAGTGTCCACCACTCCCTTGTTTTCCATTCCTTGTTCGTTCTCCCAAGTTCAACTTACTCTTCTGTGAACGACTTGCTTTTATGTAACTATCCAGACACATCATAGTACATACCCAGTAAATGTTGGAGTCTGACATTTCCTGTTACTTGAGACTCTATCTTGGATGCCTTATACTTTTTTCCCTCTTTTCTCCTTAGTTCATGGAATGCCTTTTCTAATGATACTCCCAACCTTTGTATTCAAATTCCTCTTGGTAATCGTGATCATTCAGAAAAAATGTTAATTATTATCTTGGCGAACGACTTTTAAAGATCTAAGTGAGTCTGGTGTTTCTGTTTTTTTTTTTTTTGAGACCTCACTGTTACTTTTTATCTGATTTTTATTGCCTGCTTCATTTGGTCTCTAAACCTACAGGGCAGAAATTACATATAAGGTGTCAGTGGTGAGAACAGCATCAGCACTTAGTCGGTAATGCACTGTCTACTTCTCACTTTGCCTTTGCAAAGAGAATGAGAAAGCCTGCACAGAGCCTGTAATGAGGAGACACACCACGGCCAAAAGCAGATTGTGCAGATCATATCATCACTTAGGTCACATGATGAATTCTCTCTCTAGAGGAGAGTTCACACATTCACTGAATAAACTACATCCAAAATTATAGTGTTGGCACAGCTCAAGCCAAATCGTATCAGTTGTTTCTGGTAAGTATATAAACAGACACACAGAATCTTGAGCAGCTTATAATTAAAGACTTCTAGAGAACTGATCTGTATAAATAGAGAGACTCTAAGTATTCAGTTTATATAGGTTTTTTAAATAGCAGTGAGCTGACTCACAAACATTAAATATCTACACAAACTACTCACTACTTGGTATATAGCTATTATTTGATTACAAAAACAAAACATTGCTAATGAAATAATTCCCAGAGTATATACTCAGTTAATTGGCACAGTGGTCTAATTATAACATGGAAAGAATACAAGGCGATTCCCTTCCTTCATGCATAAAAATCAAAGATTTAAAAATCACAAAAGCTCCAGTTTTCAGATGATTTTTCAGCTTGTCTCTTTAAATTAGTAAACTCACATGTTTTTACTCTTTCTCCTTGTACTCTTCCCTAAAATGTCACACTACCATTGCAACTGTTTAGCTACTGCAAGGTATTGCTGAGAAACAGCATCATACCAAATGCATTTCTGTACTAAGTATTGATGCACATCTGCGTTACAGGCATTTTTCTGGCATTTGGGATATAGTAGTAGGCCAAATCAGTGAAAATCCTCTCCCACATGGAGTTGACATTCTACAGGGGGGAAAACATATAATAAAGGAAATGAAGGAGAAAATTAAGTGGATAAGCAGAAGGGATATCCAGGATGAGGGCAAGGACAAATGATCCTGGTAGGCCTCGCAAAGCTGGTATTTAAGCCTACTTGAAGGAGGTGAGGGAGTTAGCTCACCTGTGGAAAGAACATATTTGGCAAAAGAACAGAAAGTGCAAAGGTCCTGGGGCAGGGAAATGTCAAGAGGGTTTCAGGAAAGGCAAGGAGATCAGTGTGGCTGGAACACAGTGAGCAAGGAAATGGGAGATTTTATGACAGGAGAGGGGAAAAGTAAGAAAGAGTCAAATTTCATAGGACACACTGGATCATTAGAAGGATTTTAGCTTTTACTGTGCATGTGAGATGAAAATCCATTATGGGAATTTGAGTAGAGAAGTGACAGAGTCTTACTTATATTTTAAAAGCTCATTCTGGCTGCTATGTTGAGATAGCTTTTAGGGCATCAGGAGGAGAAGCAGAGAAACAATTCAGGAGGCTACTGCAGTCAAAAGATGATGGCAACCTGTACCAGAGTGGTAGCAATGGAGGTGGTGAGAATACTAGGATTAAAGATATATTTTGAATATAGAGTCAAAAGGTATTTTTCTGAAAAATTATATGCGAGATGTGGGAGAGGAGAGGAGTCCAGGGAAACTCCTAGATGCTTTGGCCTGAGTGATGAAGATGAGATGGAGAAGACTGCAAGTTGAATAAATTTGGAGGGAAGATCAGAAATTCAGTATAGGACATGTGAAGCCAAATAGTTCATTCACACCATCCAAATTGGTAGCAGCTACATTGGAAGTCCCAGGAATGAGGCAGTTTTTACAAACCACCCCCTAACTCATCCCCTATTTTGCTAGAAGCTTAAGTCACAGCAAGGGCTTGGAGTGAGAAAGAGAACTTCCACAGGAGACTCACAAATCAAAGAGATTTTTAGGGTGTTATTTTTGGTGCTAACAAGGAAAACAGTAGAGAGAATAGGAAAGTAGTATATTGTTTAGAAGAAAAGCCAGGCCCAAGGCTTTTATTTTGTCTCACCTCCAGGGAAAAAAAAACAAAACAAAACTGTAACTATAGCAAATTAGCTGAATCATCTGCATTGGGCTGTGACTCAGACAAATCAATGCTGTGCAAGTCTCTTAAAGGAGGTTCTCTTTTAGTCAGAGGAAATGAAAGTCATTAAAAGCCAGACAGCAAGGTTGGTATACAAGGTGGGAAATCACTTCTTTTTTTCCTCAAACTAACTAGAACTGCTTACTTCCTTTGCTAATTTCAGACTGCTGTGAGTAGGGAGGTTTTTTGTCTCTGTCTCTGAAGAGAAGCACCAGTAGGAAGGAGTTCCATAATCACCTGCGTTTCTACATTTGGGATGAAGGGATAGAATTAATACTGTGTAGGCAAATGCAATGGAAATTTATACGATTTATTTTCAGTTAGACAGGACCTGATTGATTATTCAAAATTCTTCTGACAAGCCTGTAGATAACTAATAACTTGTAACACATGGATTCATTCAAGAGTAAACATTTAATATTGCTCATTAGGATCACAGATTGTATTAGTGATAGAGGTAGAAAACTTCATAAGACATGATCCTTGCCCTCAAGATCATTGTGAATTTGTCAAACTTGTAAGAAGGCTCAAAATTCCTTACAATATTCTTAATGGGCACATAACAATTTGGAATGGCCACAAGACAGTAATTGGCTCACTAGGTATTTAAATGAAGGAAACCCTGGAAACTCCTCTTTTAAATGTGAGTGAGGGGCAGACAACTGAACCATCCATTTTTAATGTTGGTTCCGAGTAATCATTTTTCCACAGCATTTTTCAATATTGCGGGATTCAAAAGATTAAATTTCCACTTTAGGTAAATGTTTAAAATATATCTTAATCATTAAGAGTCTACTGAAGCATCACAAATAGTTGGTGTCTGTATTAGGTCAGGCTAACAGTGATGTGGTAACGAGGAACCCCCACATTACAGTTTTTTTAACCCAAGAAGTCAAGTTTTTATTTGCACTACACATCTAATACAGTAGGGAGCTCTCCTCTCCAGACACTCAGACTTCCGCAGGTGTAGCGTGGGTGACCCTCCAAACCCAGGCAAAGCGAAGCTATTTTCTGAAAAGATCCCACTTTACCAGTTGCTGGGCGCCCTTCCTGGACTGCCGTTGTAGCAACAGGGAGCAACTCCTGCCTGGCTGCCTAACGCCAGGGCGAGGCACAGAGAAGGCAGAACTGCTTCGAGTCTGAAGAGAAGCACCAGTAGGAAGGAGCTCCACGATCACCTGCGTTTCTACACACGGTGATCCACATTTCTGCAGGTAGCGCCCTTTTCCTGTCCCGTGATAAAAGCTAGCCTAGCAGCAAGGGAGTGGCGACTTCGCTAGAGCAGCAGCCTGAATGTCATCTGCAGCTCCATAAGTGACCTCTCAATAAAACTCATCAACTCGCCGAGCCGCACTTGTCCAAGTCATTCTTTGGCCCATCGGGTTCCCTCACAATTCGGGGGATGGCATTTCTTTTATGTCCCTCCAGGAAATTCATTTAACATCAGGGGATGAGAGGCTGGTCCATCGAGCATTGGGTTTCTCACTGCCTCAGGCTGAAAGTGATTCATGCCACTTCCCTTCCCAGCCCTTAGGCCAAAGCTAATCATATCAGTCCTACTAAATCTCAAGGGCACTTGGAAAAATAAGGCATATTTAGTGAGTATTTTCTTTCCCATACGATCCTTTATTTTTAAGGAAACAAAAACACAACAACCTGACTTAGGGATAGGGTCTTAGTGACCCAAAGCATGATTCTTCTTTAAAGTGTGAACAGAAGTCAGTGGAAAACTATTTAAAGAACTTTCTAAATTCTTAATAAAAGTCAGACAAAAGGACCAATTTATTCCAGTCAGTAGTGCCTCTACCCAGAAAAAGCCCCACTGTGAATGGTACCTCTCTCAAGAGCCAGATCAGAATAAGCCAAACTGAGTCAGAGCGTCTGGTCCAGCAGACAGCCCTCAGCACCTCCCTGAGCAGAAAGGCTCACAGGGAAGGGATCCGGATGGCTCAACTGAATAGGGAGCCCCACACCCTCAGACTTGCCTTAGGCAGTCTGGTGTTTCTCATCAGGGCCTTTGAGCATGTGTATTACTCAACACAGGTACATATGGAAAACAGAATTTCTACCATTCTATGAAGCCAAATTTTGTCACGTAAGATGGAGACAGAATGGAGGGAGAGCGTAATTTATGTTGCTAATAGTTTGAAGGATGATGGAATCAAAGACACAGTTTACCGACAGTTTACAAACCTGGCTGTTTTTACTATGGCATCCTCACAGAAATTCCTGCCTGTTGTTTAGAATATTGCCTTGTTATTCAGGAAAAATGGTCTTTTCAAGTATGACCTTCTCAGAAAAGCCCAGCTTCCCACCACCTACTGCTAGCCACAAAATCTACGGAGAATAAGGTTAAGTAGAAAAATGAACTGAAATTTGAACATGGTATTTCCAACATGGTTAAATTTAAAACTGAGCCATTCTCCACTAACTTGCAACCCAGTGATTTATTTTTAACATTTATTATCTCTCTTTGGGATCAAGGAAAGCTGTCAAAGAACTGTGGTCTGTGTGTGTGTGTGTGTGTTGTTTTTGATGACCAGCTGTGTTTAGTCCCCTTTAAAGGTCAAAAGAAGGCCCCTTTTTCTCCCCATCTGGCATATTTCTTACAACGAACACACTGATACAAACACAGATATTCCTCTTGTGCACTAGGTCTTGCCCTGGATTGATTCCGGGTTTGTCAATAGGCCCTCAGATATGATTCAGAGGGAGCTCTGCCATGTGGGACCACATATTACCCATTTGTAGAATGAATTCTATATACCAGACACTATGTGCTGTGTAGGATACAAAGTTGGATCAAACACAAACTCAACTCACGAAGTAGCTTTCATCTAAGTCTATCCACCGCCTTTAGTTAATCTTCATGAAGACTGAGGAAAACAAAGTTATACTTATGTATCAATGCTCATAGAGGCAAAGTAAGGAAAAAGCAGGAAGTTATCAGCATGGCGTGTAGCAAGAAAGGAGACAGAGGGATGGAAGATGGATAAAGGGAAAAAAAATTTCTGCTTTGACTGAGATAATTTACTGCTTTAGAGCCAGAACCCACCTCCCTCTCTTTCAGTTCCAGATCACCATGTGCCTGCTGAACACCTCAATCAGGATGGTCCAGAATGCACCCATTTCAACAAGATTAACCTGCTGCTGAACTGCTTCCTCCAAACTATCTTATTTCGGTCAATCTTTCCAATATTCATCACCAGACTTGAAACTACAGAATCATCCTGATTTTCCCCTTACCTGTCAGCCCCCAAACCTAATTACTCTGCCTATCTTATCACACATAATTTCTCACTTTCTATAAACAATGCCACTGCCTTAATTGCAACCTCATCATTTTATACCTAGATTGTTGTCATTGTGTCATACATGGCTTTCTCACTTGCATTCTGCCACTTCCACACCAACATTTATGATTCTAGCTGACTTTGTTAGGATATTGCAATTTACTGAAATGATGAACTATGTCCTTGCTAAAAATCTTAACATTCAGAATCTTGGTGTGATTATTCAATGTCCATCTCATAGTTTGCATTTTCAAAAGTGTAAGGGATCTCTGGAGAGAATGTGACTTTCACAGTATTATTTCTTTATCTTTTCCACATCTTATAATTGAATTGATTGACTTCTAGGCCATATTTTATGTTTACCCCATTATGCTTTGGAAAGAAACTGAGTTATCCAGGGATTCCAATGTGAGCTTCTGTATAAATCAGGTACTTCCCATGCTCCACAATTTCAGTGAATTCTTTCTCTAGTTAATCCTTAACCTCAGCTAAAACTCAGTTCCAGAATGTGTGATCCATGAAACACTGAATTCCAATGTTTGACAGAAAAATATTCTAGTAAAATTGAGCAAAAGATACAGTAAATACAGCAATCACACAAACATCTATACAATGGGACACTTTTTATTAAAATCTAAACCCTAGTATTTTGAAGCAAAACCATTATTTATTTTAGCTGGAGAAGCTGACTGGTCTTTTGAAAAGCTTTTGAAGTCTCCATTGTTGTTTTTCATTGCTATTGCTCTGCATGACAAGCTGTTGTTTAGAAGACACATTTTATAATCGTAGGATACCTGGACATACGTCTAAGAATCAAGAAATAAAACCTTTTATTAGTATTTTAGTAATGCAAATAACTCAAGGACCTGATTCACACATTTGGACTGTCGTGAAAGAGCTTAGCAAAAAAAATAAAATAAAATAAAAATTAAGAGTATAATTGTGAAGTAAATGAGAATATCTAAAATACTAAAGAACCAATAGCATTTATCACAATTGGTAGTTACACATTATAGTGTAACTATAGCTTATAACTAGTGATTTATCACTGTATTTCAGCACTTAGCCCAGTGTCTGGTACAAGGCTCAGAAAATTTTTGTGGGATGAGTCAATCTTTTTGAGTGCTCTACAAACATTGGAAGGATCCATTCACAAGTAATGGATGAACCATTTTACTCACTCTTTAAAAAGAGCTCATTAAGTTTTTGACAAACCACTGATGGCCTAGTTTACTTTATTGTTTAAAAATGATTTTCACACCTTAACAATTCATACGTCTCACCAAAGTAAAAAGGACTTACATTTGAGCATTTGGGCTTTCAATTTTTCTGAGCTGGATTGTCTTAAGTTGGAAAATACAGTAGTTCTCCCAAGAGATCCCGAGACCAACTCATAACTTGGAGTGATTGGTTTTAAAGCTGTTTTTTCATCTCAAGTGTGGTCATGTGATCTTTTCAGCACATTTGCCTAGTATGTTTCCTTGCAGACAAAGCCAAGTTGCTTTGCCCTTTTCTGTTTTTTGGCTATGACTTACTATGTGTGTATATATATATACATGTATATATGTATTCTATGTATTACACACACACACACACACACACACACACACACACACACACACACACACACAATGGAACAAGAAGAAAATGAATCAGAAAACTTCTCTCCCTTCTAAATTTCACCAACCTAAACATTCATTGCTTTTTATTTGTTTCTATTGAACTATACTTATAAGTCGTATTTATTCAGGGGAAGCATTTTTTTGTCCTTCCCTCTCTTCTTATGTCTTTACTGTAAAAATAGAAGATGTGAGAGTCAAATCTGTATGGTTTTACAGACTGAACACTGCCTATCTAATCATTTCTTTTCAATGAGGGCATTAACAGGTCTGAAAGTGCTCTTGGCTCTTTTGGATTCATTAGTGATTTTGTGAGCACACAACTCTTCTCTTACAGGAGAAAACATCTTTTAGGGCTCAACAGTCTCATGCATTGCTCAGTGCACTGGAACATCCCCCCAGGTGATCCATGTATCATTGCTGGTGGTTGGAGGGGGGATATAATGAATAAAAAGGAGCCATTGATACTTTTAATACATTTCAAGGTTGTCTCAATGAATGCAAAGTCTTGTATATACATAGAAGATTTATGAGGTAAATAAGAGGCTTATTTATAATTACTCTCCTTGTTTCAACAGAAACACTAAGATATCTTTTAGTCACATAAAACATGTCTTGATGTCAGAGGCATTTTCAATTGTACTGTATCTGAAGTCTAAACTGTTCATTTATTTTGTGCATGTGAATCAACAGGGGACATTGAAAACCGCACACAGGAAGCATTTTTATGGGTGCCCTTGGAATTGGGGCCAGCACGATCCATTCATATCCACATGCTGGACCTTAAGGGGTAACGATGGAACTGTCCCTGCTGTCCACAGTGGCAGTGCTGCCAGCCAGCCCTAAGTCCAGCCCACAGCTCTACCCATCCAGCCAGGAGGATGTGGTTAGTGGGCAATCCAGGGTCACTGTGGGAGGATCTAGGTTTGCTGAACAGTGGGAACAGGAGAAGAGAGGGAACTGTGTTCATAATAAGGATACAGAACGAGGGGTGGAGATTTGGATTTGGAACCATTTAGACTCAAAGCAACATCAGAAGGAGAGGAGGACTGTGTTTCAACTGGTGTTATGTTCAATTTGCATTCTGAAATGTTAAGTTGTAAGGCACCCTTCTAAATAAAATTTTAGTTTGTTATTTCATTAATTTAATATCACAAATTAAATAATAATAATGATAATAATAACACTCAATTATATGGTAAAGCCTCAGAAATCAACGATTTTAAAGAGGAGGCTTAAGGCTTACATTGCAAAATAATAGCCCTCCATCCTCAAAAGAGAGGCTTAGAATGAGGTAGTGGAGAAAGTGATGCCCAGCCCTCATAGCCACAGTGCCTCTTCAAACTAGAAAGTTACTAATACAAAAAGTAACAGAGGACTGGCCTGTGTGATTTGCATCACGAAAGGACTCTGGCTAGAGCTCCTGGCCAGAGCTTTGCCTGGCCTGCCACCACCTTCCCAGGCAAGAAGTGCTTTCTTCTGCAATCAGCACCCCTACCCCATCCCATCCAATGCCATACATTGCTGAAATGGCAGAGGGATGTCGAAGAGCAGGGAAAGGTGATAGCATTTGACATGGTCCTGGTAGTCTCTCCAAGAAACGACATTTACTACTTCTCTATCTTAAAAAGTTCACCCTTTTACCGACAGCAAACAGAATGCATATATAAGTTTCAGAATATAGCTGTCTTTGTATCCTATCAGTGTGCATCTGGACTTTGAGACATTACCCTTGGGCTTTGGGAGACTGGGGTGGGATCAGAGGCAAGGGAAGCACATTATAACCCCATATAAAAAATGTTCTTCTTTTCCTGCATTTCATGTTTTCTTCCTGTCTCTTTGCTCTGCCTTAACATTTCCAGGCGTAGACACAGGCTTGACTTGCCATGCGGGAGCCCCAGCTCACATTAGCTTCTGTCCCAATATTTCTGCGCTTCTGTCTGCCTCATTAAAAACCACACATATTTTATATTGGAGGTGGCACAATTAACTTGCTTTTCCCAGACCAGTTCCTAGCCTGATGAGATGCCAAGGAAAGAAAAATACTTCCTGAATAATCAGACAGCTAGCAAACAAACACATTCCACATAAGTGGTGGTTTGCAAGTAAAAATGGGCACCAGACAAAGCATAAGTGCTCCCCTCGTCTGCTGTAGGTTCCTGTACTAGCAAAGAGGAATTCTCTACCCACCTCCAGGTCTTTTTGTTGTTGTTGTTTTCTGTAGCAGATGAAATGGTTTGGCCTGCCAGTTCTTTGGGAGATCAGGTAAAGTGGAGAAGAAGAAAGAGGAATAAGGATTTAATGCTAAAATCAAAGAGTGGTTGGCACAGTGCGCTTTTATTACTTTCTCTCACTCTATGTCTGGCACCTCAGGGTACGCAAGGGGATGACCGCTCAATCAGGTTGGAAAGCCCATTAGCTCACCACAGGAGCCTCTCACTTGCAGTTACAGCTGTATGGGCCCCTTATAGGAATGGACTGAAAACCAATAGACGGATACTTTGGGTGTGTTCTGTCACTGAAAGGTGAAAAAATAAGAGAAACTTACCATGGATGTCTGTTCAATTATCATCAGGTCCCAAGACTGCAATTTTCTAATATTGGGAAGGTCAACAGGTTTGACTACAAAAATCTGAGAGCTTTAAAAACTTCAGGGACAGGAATTGATGCCCTATTTGTTTTTAAAAAAGGAAAATTCCTCTTACAAATACCCTTCAACCATTTTAGTTATTGATGGACTTTGATGGGACAGAGCATAGTGGCCTTGACCATACAATATGACAAGAGTTGATTGAGAAAAGGATCATCTGCCTTACTGTATCCTTTCCCAGGCGGTGGTTTTCTGGAGAGCCAAGTGCTTACAGTCAATATACAATTTTATTAGTCTTCTATTTCCTTATCAATAAATGTGCAGTAGAGTAACAGCACAATAGGCTCACAGGTATTGCAAATCTGTGTCAATATTTCTCAGAAATTCACACCAGATTTTTGAAGCACTGGCTAGACTGGGTATTTCATGGCCTCTAGCATGCATAATAACAACACTCTCACAGCCACTGAATACTCCCATGCATAATAACATGCATAATAACAACATTATCTCACAGCCATCTGTACTTTACTAATGAACTGCCCGTATCCTTATTTGGTCCTTACAAGAACCCTAAGGAGAAAGCACATTATTCTGAAAGAAGACCCAGAAAATTTTTTAAAATTAGCCAAGGTCACACAAGTAGTGAGTGGCGGAGCCAGGAACAGACGGGCGCACAACGTCTAATGGTAACATTGGCTAGCACTGTGTCACTGCTGCCTCCAGCTCTCCTGCTTCTGGGCGCTGGGCAGCCCCTGGGCTCACACATGCCCTCACATACACTAGTACTTGTTTTGGATCTACAAGGGTGGGAATACCCTATTTTACCATCACTGTTCTTCATTTGCCCCTCCCTCTTTTCCTCCTTTTTTCTTTCCCCCCTTTCTCCTTCCCATTATCTTTTCTATTCATACAATTCTGTAACACATCTGTATTGATTACACATCTGCCTACTTACAATAAACAATGTACATAAATACCAAGTGATGAGGAGGCACCCATTTTACCCATTTTTAAGGCCAGTTCAAGCCCAAATCTGCACCTGAAGACTTACTGCCTCTCTATTCTTAGAAGTCCTTTTGCTTTTGTAACTGCAGTGTGCCATCGTAACTGGGGATACTTTGGTCTCCTGCAAAGCCAGAACTGATTGATCTCTATTTACACCATATGTTCACATTAGCTCTACAGTGAGGTTGTTAAGATACTGATTAGCAAGCACACATCATACTATCCCTTTTTATCTCACATGGTCCTGGGCATATTATATTATATGGGTTAAATAAATTCTCAGTGGTTGATTTATTTGTCCTTTGATTATATTGCAGTATGGGCAAGTAGATGAACCTTCTTACACTTAAATTCATCTATTTATTGAGGTTATTAAAAATGCTCAGTTTCTCTCTTTTTCTCTATTTGTTTAGGGTAAGTCTCCTATGTAACCTAGTAAAATACCTGAATCTTGGACCTCTTGTGGGGGCTAACAATTTCAAAGTAATTTGTTTGAAAGCAATTTATTTGATTATCCTGTTACATATACCCTGTTTCATTTCTCTTTTTCCCTAAGAAGAATATGCTATTTTTCTCAATATCCTTGGATAGGATTGGGAAGAAAGTTTAGGAAACCAGCAAGAGCTCCGATATGATAGGAATCTTTTCACCATTTTGGAGGCACACCTCTGAGAGATAATAATAATAATAATGATGCCAGAAATGAGAGTGTTTCATGGTATAATAATACCACAAATGAGAGCACCATCTCTTTTAGAATTTGGATCCAATAGCTCTCTGTGAGTTAGAGATGGTAATACTATTCCCATTTCACAGCAAGCTTAAATGACACCCCCAAGGCCATATATTTAGCAAAGATCAGACAGGAATCTAACACTGGTTTTCACATCAAGCATCCTTTATCATGTGTATATTTCTTCTTTTAAATAAATTCATTTATGATAATTTACTGAGACCAGTATTTTCCAAAGTGTTTTCCATAAAATCATAATTCCATGGGATGTTATAAAATGTAACAGAAAGAAAAGGAGTACAATAAGTTTGGCATATGCTAGGTTAAAAAATGTTAAACTGCAATATTTCTCAGAGCATTGATCCTGTTGCTGCACGTTGTTGTATATTGTGATTCTACATGAGAGGGCAGCGTTTCCTGGACTTCTTAGACTATGGAGCATGAAGTACACAGCAGGTGTATGGGCAGTGTTTCTCAAACTTATCTGACCAAGGGATTATTATATTGACCAACATCTCCTGAGATTTGTGTTCCGGGACATACACTAAAGTGTTTCATATTGTGGATACTTGCAATATCATGTCTTTAAATTAAAGGAGATGATGTTATCACTGCAAATGGATCTTACTTCAATAAGATCACAAAAGAAAATGTAAATATCTCTTATTATACCCTACTGGCATTTGAAATTACATCTGGTACCTGACTTATTAATTTGTTTTTTTACAATAGTTTAACCAGTATAAAAAAGCATGTGATTTCTACTCTTTAAACCCTATCAGTAGAATGATTGTTATGTCTTTTTAACAGAAAATATTTTCTTCAGAATTATGACTTGCATCTGGCAGGGAAAAACTATGCAATTTATACAGTTCATTACCACAATAGTAACAAGAATAAAAATCACAGCAGCCCTTAGGATAGTATAAAACAAATCTGAAACTAGTCCTTGCTAACATTGGTCTCCACTTGGGGAAAAATATTTGGTATTATATATGTGTGTAAAAGAGAGAAGCTGAGTTTCTATACCCTGTAGGAAGTACACATCAGGGATGTGCTTTTATATGTTAATAAAAGACCAAAATCTGTCTTCAAATATTTCCTTCTGTATTTCCATGCCTTTTAACTTGAAGCCCTTGGAAAGAAAGATTTTACGAGCAACCATCCTAAGGTCCTATCCTTCTCTGTACAAAGACCACATTCTCATGTGCCCTACGTGATAGGATCAGACTTAAGTTGGCTCAATTTATCCAAATGCTTCCATCCAAGGTGTTTGTTATCAAACTGAATCCACTGTGTTTTCCTTCGCATCAGAAGCTCTGCAGGTTCTTGTGACAAAATGGAGACCCATTAGAGAGCAATATCAAAAAGAACAGCAAAAAAAAAAAAAACACAATTAAAACTCTTGCAGTAAGCTATCTCACGTCCTAGGTAATACAAAATCGGTGTGTATATATTTCTGGAATTTGGGAACATAGCAAAAAAGTTTCTAAAAGGCTTTCAAAGGATGACACAAGTAGACAAAGTAGCATTTATTAGTACATAATAGCATAGATACAGACTCTCCTACAGGTGCCTTTCCCTCAGTTATTATGGAACACCTGCCAAGCGCCAACATACACACAAAAATCTACAGTGGAGAATGATTAAAATTAATTAGAACAGGTGTTTATTGGGCTGGGAAATTAGAAGGCACATTTTAGATTATACATTGAAGAGAAGCCCCAAAAGTGTCCTTGGATTCTTTGAAAACCTAGAAACGGAAGAAAGGTGCCTTTACTATTCAAGTCCAGTGAAATAAACTCCTGTTGCCTTCAAGGAGAAGGTGAGAGATATCAGACTACACCACTCCAACACTACACCAACCAGGGGGTAAAAGGGCTAAAGCACAGTACAAGAAACTAGGATTCCTTATGAGGAGGTTAGCTCTATAGGTCAACATGGAGGTTAAAGACAGAATTTATACTTCCTATTCAGATTACTCTATCTACATCATATAGCATCAGTACCAATTTTCCAAGGTATGAGATCTAACATTGACCCGTGGTGTTGTGGGGCATCTCTCATATGCACACAATTTTTTAAAACTGTTACCTGTGTATAAGAAGTAATCTTATATTAATTTCATTATTTAGAAAATAGGTCCAGGTAAGAATAAAGAAGGACTAACACTTCACGTTGACCTCTTCTTACGTGATTTATTCATTCCTTGTGTAAGTTTTTAGTTTCCTCTTTCTTCTATTCAAATGAGACCTCCTTACCAGTAGGCTCAAACTCTGATTCTCACTGCAAGTTTCTCAAGCTCTACCACTTGCCTTGCCCCAAGAAGTATTCAGTACATGGTCAGTGAATGAATGGATGAATAAATAAATTTTTAAAACAAATTAATTGAAGATACAAATAGTGTATCAGACATTTACTTTGAACATATTTTCCAAGCACTTATAAACTGATAGGCTGTAATGTAATGAAATTTTATTTAATTAAGGTTTGTTTTATTGCATCATGAATGATCTGTAGAAGCAATTGAAAGCACAATGTATTTTTTTCAAATGTATTTCCTGAAAGGAAAGGAGCGACACACAGCAGCAATTCACCAGAGAATTCTGCTTTATTAGGGAAAGGTGCTGGGTTATATAGGAAGGGGCATGAATTGATTGAGGTGTCACTTCTACGAGGCTGGTGGCTGTTGGCTAGGTGCTGGGATTGGGAGGGGGGCAAGAGGTGATTGGGCTTCAGGTGGCGCCGGCGGTAACCGAGGACCCCAAAGAGAAGCCAGAAGTTTGCCATCTTACTGGTGGGGGTCCTTCATTCCCCCCTTTCTCCTCTATGGGGTTGTGGACGTTGCTTTCTCTCTGGCTGCTTCCTGCTGAACGGGAGCGGAGAAGGGAGTGAGGGCTTGAGGATTGGGAGGAAAGGGTTGATAGGACTCTCTACAGTAAGGACGAGTAGATGTGGACTTCTTCAGGTTGGAAATCAATGAAGGTTCCCTGTAACCATAGGTTGAGGACCTGTTGATTCCAATGGTGCCAAGAGGATATGGGTGTCAGGAGCCAAGCGTCTGCGGCCATTGTTTCCAAGAACAGTTTCCAGTGGAGAGAGGGGTCCATCTCAGCATGTGGTGAGGAGGTCACATGAGGGTGAGGGATCTTCTGTGGCCAGAAGCTGGTAGTTCCTGAGTAAAATCTGGTTGAAAGCTTGATTAGAGATTTTTCTGACTTGGGATTTGATGAACTTTATTATACAGGGTAAGAAGAGACAGGCGAGAAGAATGATTATTATGGGGCCTGCAAAGGGCCAGAGCTAGGTGAGGAGGGGGTTTGTTAGTATTGATGAGAATGGGTTGGAATTGGAAGCAGAGGGGAGGCTGGAGGCAAGGTCAGTGAGTTTGGTGATGTCAGTATCTACAATGCCGGATTCGTTGATGTAATAGCAGCACTCTTCTCGGAGGAAGATGCAGGTGCCGCCCTTCTCGGCTGTAAGCAGATCTAAGGCCCAATGGTTTTCAGGGGTGACTTTAGCTAGCGAAGTGACCTGTCTTTGGAGAGAGGCTAGGGAATCGGCAGTGGATGTCAGGGCTCCCTCAAGGTTGGTGTTGAGATCACTAACTGCCCATAGAGAGTGACTCAAGGCTTCTCTTGAAAACCCCACCCCAATGGCTGAGGTGATCAAAGAGATACCGACTATGATGGGAAGGAAAGCAGCCCTTTTTGTGCGCAAGGGCAAGGGAGGTTGGAGCTCAAGGAATTCTGCCATGCTGTAAAGTGTAAGCTGTGGGATTAGGGTGACGAGAATGCAGGGTGTGCTGGAGTTGGGAGGCAGTGAAGTGCGCTGGAGGGGGGTGGAGTCGGGCTTACACAGTGGTGGATGGTGAGATTATCTGCGTATTCTGGTTCCCATAGGGGTATGTCTGCCAGGGGGCAGAGGGGTTGTCTTTCTGCATGGAAGGAGTAGTTGGAAATATTAAGGGGCATGGCGGCCAGCAGTGGGCGCTGTAGTGATGCACACAAGAAACAATTGGCGGTGTTAAGGGTGTGGTTGAGAAAGATGGTAGTGTCCTGAATGAGCTGTAAGGAAGAGTAGGAGAAATGGGAAGAGGGGAGGGGATAAGAAGATGAAGAGGCACTGTCAAGAGTTTGGATAATGACTTTTTCGGAATCTCTGATATCTGATGCAACTTGAGAGATCTGGGAATGAGAGGGAACATACTTTCAAGAGATATGAAGGGTACCGTGGGGGGTCAAGGACCCCCCCATAGTAAACTGAGGCTGTGACTCTGGCAGCCCATCGAGAGTCCCAGGGATCTGGGATTGATAAGGAGAATGAGCCATTGGGATATTTCATGAAACGGTTGGAGGAGTAATACTGTGGGTACTGGAAGTTACCCATGTAGTGAATGGCGCAAGACCAGTAGGGACATCTCCTGTAGGTGTCTGGCCATCGCCTGCAATAGGCTTGTTTTTGGTCATAGAGGAAGCAGAGGTAGGGAGAATAAGTGTAGCTGCTAGTGAACACTTCGGTGGAGGGAGGAAAGTGAAGGTATAAAGGCTCAGAGCAGCTTTTCAGAGGGCAGTCTGGTGTGGCAATGAGGGCAGTAACTTTTGTTTGATGCTGTGTGTAAGTCTGTCTGACTTTGAATCGCCATACTAAGGAGGCTGGGGTGGTGGGGAAGACAATAGGAATGAGGGAAAAAAAGCGAGAGAGCAGTAAAGGAGGAAAAAGTCATGATTCGGGTATGGATGGCAAAGGGGGTGAACGGGATTTTGGAGGAAAGAAGACAGTAAGGTCAGGAGTCTGGAGGGAGGGAGAGTCTGTAAACTTTTGTAGGTTAAGAGATCTTTTAGGTGATGTGGGGACAGAATGGTAAGGGGCGCCCTGAATGTCAGTTTATGAGCTTCTTTCTGCAAGAGCTGTCTAGCGGCTAATGCTCGTAGGCAGGGGTCCCATCTCTGAACTGTGGGGTCTAATTGTTTGTGGAGATAAGCTACTGGGGCAAAGGATGGGCCATAATATTGGCCTAGGACTCCTAGAGCTTGACTGGACCTCTCATGAATGTATAATGAGAAGGGCTTTGACAAATCAGGAAGATGGAGAGCTGGGGCTTCCACAAGGGCTTGATGGAGCTTAATGAAGGAGTGTCGGGTGAGGAGGATAATGGTTCTTCAGGGGGGCCCTTGTTGAGGTCGTATAGGGGTCTTGCCAACAGGGAGAAGTTAGGGATCTACGCTCTAAAATATCTAGCCCTGCCTAAAAAGGAAAGGATTTCTGTCTTGGTTTTGGGAACGGGCAGGTCAGAGAGGAGCCGTTTTCTGTCTAAGGTAATGGACTTTCTTTGTTGAGATAGAAGGAATCTGAGGTAAATGACAGGAGGGGAAGAGATTTGAGCTTTGACGGGGGATACTCGGTAACTTCTGGAAGCTAGAAGGTTAAGAAGGGAGGCAGTGTCAAGTTGAGACTGTTCTCACGAGGGACTGCAGAGTAGAAGATTGTCCATGTATTGTAATAAGGTGGACTTGGAGTGATCATGATGAAACTGTTTGAGGTCCTGAGCTAGGACTTGTCTAAAAATATGGGGACTATCTATCTTGGAAGCTTTGTGGCAAAACTGTCCAAGAGAGTTGTTCAGAATGTCTTGTGTATGGGCCCGTCCAGGTGAAGATGAAAAAATTGTGGGAGCAGGGGTCTAGAGGGATAGAAAAATGGATCCTTGAGATCTAAGACTGAGAAGTGGGATGCTGAGGCAGGGATCTGCGATAAAATGCTGTATGGATTTGGAACTAAGGGATGGATAGGGACAACGGCTATGTTGATGAGGTGAAGGTCTTGGACGAGGTGAAAGATCCGTTGGTTTTTTTAACAGCTAATATGGGGGTATTAAATGGGGAGTGAGTGGGTCTGAGGTAATTTTTGTTCAAGAGATCTTGAATGATGGGTTGGAGGCCTATGAGGGCTGAAGTGGTTAGGGGGTATTGGGCCTGACAGATATACTGAGAGGGGTCACGTAATTTGATAGAGGCAGGAGGACATAGAGCCACGGAGGGGCTTGTAATGTCCCAAACTTTGGGATTTACAGGGTGTATGAGGGCAGAACCAGAGCTTTCATTGGGTAGAGGGGGGTCATCGGCTATGAGGGTCATCAGAAAGGGATTACTGGGGGCTGTGGGAGTGGATATAGTTACGGAAACGTGGAGGAGAGAAAGGATGTCCCGTCCTAGTAAAGGGATGGGACTCTGGGGCATAACCAGGAAGGAGTGGGAGAAAGGTATGGGATTGTCTTGGATTGTGCATAAAAGGGGGGGGTTTAATGGGAAAATCTGTTTACCTCTTACCCCGACTATAGGAGTAATGGCTGATGTGGTAGGGCCCCATTATTCTCGCAAGATTGAGAAGGTGGCTCCTGTATCTAGGAGGAAGGAGATGGGGCGACCGTCTACTGTTAAAGTAACCCTAGGCTCCTGTTTGGTGATGGAAATGGTCGGGCGAGAAGCCCCTGGGCCCCGTCAATCTTCTTCTGTCAGCCCCACTACGGCAGGCTTAGGATGGGGGTTGTTTGTCCAGCCTCTCCTTTGGGTGGTTGGGCAATCAGACCCCCAGTGGCCCTTTTTGTGGCATCTAGGGCATGGGGTGGTAGGAGATCTGGGGGAGGGGCATGCCCTTGACCAATGTCCCTCTTTTCCACACTTGAAACAAGCTCCTGGGGGGAGCTTGTTTGTAGAGGAGCGCCCAGGTTGTGGTTTTATCAGCTGGGCCAACATCTGGAAATTGGCCTGATCAGCCTTTTGTTTACGGCGTTCTTTCTCCTCCTCCCGGTTATGGAAGACTTTAAAAGCCACTGTTAGGATCTCAGCCTGTGGGGTAGCGGGCCCTGTTCTAACTTTTTGAGTTTAGCTTTAATGTCGGGGTAGCTTTGAGCTAGGAAGTATGTCATAAGGACATGTCTTCCTTCAGGTGTTTCTGAGTCCAGGCTGGTATACTGTAATAGGGCTTGAGTGAGTCTGTCTAAGAACTCGGAGGGGGTTTCGTCTCTCTTTTGAATTATGTCTTGGAGCTTTTGAAAATTGACTACTTTACGAGCTGCCTTTTTCAGACCTGCTATTAAGCAGGAGGCAAAAATATCTCGAGAGCGGAGACCCACGGTGGTGTTATAATCCCAGTGTGGGTCTTGTTCGGGGACAGCAGTGGGGCCAGGGGGATAGGTGGGGTCAGTCCTGTGGGTTTCGGTAGCATGCATTTGGGTGAAGTCCCAAACTTGTCTACGCTCTTCAGGGAGGAGAGTATTGGCCAGGAGCATGAAAATGTCATGATGCGTGAGGCTGTAAGACTGGAGGATCCATTGAAACTCCCTGATGTATGTTGTGGGATCAGTGGAAAAGGAACCTAGGCGTTTCTCTAGTTGGGCTAAATCTCCTAAGGAGAAAGGGACATGAACGCGCACGATGCCTTCGGATCTTGCTACTTCCCGGAGGGGGCCAATAATTTTGGGAGGCCCTCGGGACCGAGTCTGAGGGGGCAAAGATGGAGGAGGCTCTGGGAACTTAGTTAGAGGGGGACTGAAAGGTTCAGGCTCGATCTGCGGGAGGTGGGGAGGTGAGGGGGATGGAGGAGGAGGGGATGAGGTGGGGGAGGAGATGGTGGTGGAGGGAGGGGAGGAAGGGGAAGGGAGAGGACGGGAGGCTTCTGTGGGGTTGGAGGCAGCGGTGGCGGTGGTAGAGGAAGGGGGAGGGGCTGTTGTAGGAGAAGGGGAAGGGAGAGGACGGGAGGCTTCCGCGGGGAAAGAGGCAGTGGTGGCGGCGGTAGAGGAAGGGGGAGGGGGTGTTGTAGGAGAAGAAGGGGAAGGGAGAGGACGACAGGCTTCCGCGGGGAAAGAGGCAGCCACAGCAGTGGAGGGTGGAGGGGTTGTAGGAGGGGGAGGGGTCGAAGGGGGAAGCCTGTATCCCGAAGGCTCCTCGGCCGGATCAAAGGTAAATGAAGAGGGACTGGGAGTGTGGGGAGGGGAGGGAGATGGCTTGCAGGCTAGGAGAACTTGGGAGGGGGCAGGGGAGGAGGAGGCGGAAAGCTTAGACATAGGGAATCTCTTTCCATTTTTTCAGGCACTGGCAGTAGTTAAAGAGATCGCGAGTGATGTTAGGGTCAAGAGTTCCCCCTGCGGGCCATTGGTTGTTATTGTCTAGGGGGTATGTCAGCCAATGTTGGGAGCAGTATTGACGGAGAAGTTTTGGTTTTATATCAGGCGTCAGGGAGAGGGTAGCCAGATGTTTAAGCAGGCATTCAAGAGGTGAACTTTCAGGGAGGTATGAGGAGGCTCCCATGGCTAAAGGACAGAGAAGGAGACAAACAGAGGAAGACGAACGGAGATCCTCGGACTGGAAGCAGACCGCAAGGAGACAAAGGGCGTCCCCGATGATCCTTGGTGGTCTGCGGAAACTCGTATACGAGTGGGAGTTTCTTAGGAAGTGTGGGTCGTCACCCAGACTTCCCTAAGAAGGCAGTTTGCCAGAGTCACGAGGTACCTAGTGCTAGGCGTTTTCGGCAGACAGAACAGATTTCGGCAGACAGAACAGAAGGGGGTAGGGGGAAGGGAGCATTCTCATCTGCAAAGGAGTCACCTCGTTTATGGCTGTTGGAGGGGGGCCTGAGGGTCTGCCGCAGCCCTGAAGGCTTGAGGCAGGGAGAGTTCCCTCCTCGTCCCCGAGCGTCAGGGCCTTGCCGGATGATCACGGTCAATGGCACTGTGATAGCTCGGGGAAGAGTGGCCCACTCCGGGGGGAAAACTTATCTAAAGGCCAGAGAGGAGTGGTGAGTGTGATAAGACAGCGCCGGAAAAAGAGGATGAGGGCAAGCTGCTGCTGGTGTCGGGGGGAAGACGGGGCCCAGTTGGGTTGTCCCATCTCCCGGGTTTTGGCACCAATGAAAGGAAAGGATTGACACACAGCAGCAATTCACCAGAGAATTCTGCTTTATTAGGGAAAGGTGCTGGGTTATATAGGAAGGGGCATGAATTGATTGAGGTGTCACTTCTACAGGGCTGGTGGCTGTTGGCTAGGTGCTGGGATTGGGAGGGGGGCGAGAGGTGATTGGGCTTCAGGTGGCGCTGGCGGGAACCGAGGACCCCGAAGAGAAGCCGTAAGTTTGCCATCTTACTGGTGGGGGCCCTTCATTTCCTTTGTTCCTATTACTTAGAATGTATGAAATATTTTAAAGTTCCATATATATATTTTTAATTCTTATCTTTATATTTCCATGGTAGCAATCCATTTTTCATTCCCAGCAGGAATTAAAGGTATTGGCAAATAGTCATTAAGAACTTCACTATCTAGACCTGGGATATTTTAAGCACACTTTCCTACCTACTAGGAATACTCTGTACACAAATACACTGAGTAGCATCACAGTTTAATAATATTCTACATGCCCTGTGCTGTTTGCTGCTTCAGATATATTACCCTCTCTAGGCCTTCACTGATTTCCTATTTAAAATTTAGTAAAATTGTAAGATCTACGAGTCACAGAATCATTCTATGAACTTATTTTGTTTTATTAGAAACAGGTGGAGACTGTGATTCCTTATCAATTATGGACAAACAACTTTTGCCCAGTCCCAATGGTTGGCATTATTTTTAATTGATTTCAGTCTTACATAGTACTCAAAGAAACAAGAGCACTTGGAAACAGTACTGTCAGACACCAGTCATTTTTAGATGACTCTCACACCCAATGCACACAGAAATAGTTGTCCTTGCTAAACAAGGCTGTGAAAGAACAGAATTAGAGCTTGCTTGCTAGGTCCCTTAAGCCTGAAGGAAAATCTATACTCTAATTTGTTTACTGCAATGGTAAATATTTCATATACATCAAGACACTATAGTATATGAAAAACATGAAGTATAATTTCTTACTTGAGGGAAAAAAAACTGATTCTTTTATTCTGTGGACTTGTAGTTGTTTTTCTTTAGTATGTCATCTAAGGGTTTTATTGTAGTATATGTGTCTTTGATGAAGACAAGAAGTTTCATCATACAAAGTCCCAGGTGAGCTATCAAATATATTATAAGATATGCCTTGACTAAGAAAGCAGATTCAGAACAATTGTATGTATTCAAATAATTCTTGTACCAAGAAAAGCTACTTATGAGTAATTTTTTTGTTGTTTTAAGAATGCCTGAGAGGAGGTGATGGTAAAGATCATTTATCAATGGAGTGCAGTCTCAGTTCTAAGCCCCAAGGCAGCTGTATGTTCCTTAAATACACAAACATACTTAACAGAATCCCCATCTTTGGTCTCCTGCAAAGTAGGTGCTACTTGGGTGGTTTTCTTTTATCTGAGTTCTATCACTGAAAGCAAGAGCTAAGTGTTCCTCAAGCATGAGGTGCAACCCATCATTCTATAATATATGCAGTACAACACATTACAGTGACTCAGAGTCAATCGGAAGGAACAGGAACTCTGCTTACAGCACTTATTTTTGCAAAAGGCCAATCCTCACTTTTCATTTACATCTTTGTTAAAAGCTCTTTGAGCCTACAGGCCTTTTCTTCTCACTCTTACCAATTTCCTTTGAGGGCTGGCCTTCCGTTTCAACTGAGTTATTTTGATGATAATGTTCCCTTTAAGATGATTATTTGTTTAAAGTTCAAGCTAATAAAAGTAACTTATCCCACTAAAAATATTCTGGGGAGTAGAACAACATTTTAGGATGTTAATTGTTCATGTTGCCAGTCATCCATGAAACATATGCCGAAAATGCTCTAAAAGGTTCCAAAATGTCTACTGCAGCTATAAATCTTTCACAGGTACAATTATGTGGAAACAGAAATAAGGAAAAGTACATCCAGCATCTGGAGTCAGATGGTTTGCTGAAGTAAAATTACAAAATTAAATTTAAATAACTTAATTAAAAACGGGAGGAGGATCCAATTTAATATGGACATTCATCATGCTCTCATTGAAGTTTCTTCTAGCACCAGACAAATAAAATAGTCTGAATACCAAACTTGGATAAAGCCTCTAACGGAGTGTGAAAGATGACCAAGGAGACACAGTCAGGCAGTTTATATTCTCTTTTCCCTCCCTGCTATTTTAATGACATGGAATACCCAATTGTTTTGAAAAGACAGTATCAATCAAGAACCTGACCTTGGAAACATATCTGATTCAACCATCTCTTCTGTTTAGAGTCTCATTGTACATATTTCATCACTTAAGGATGGTGATTACTAGGTTTGGTTTTTAATTCAATGATAGATGATTAAAGACTAATAATTAGCAGTCAAAACAAAAAATTCCAAGTAGAAATGTGTTAATTTCAAATCACCTGTTCATTGGTTTTCATTCTCAAAAACAAAAACAAAAACAAAATATTATCCCCTTTAATACTGTGGTACTGAGTTCTTGCTGCTCGTTGATCAGTTTCTGCCTTCCTAGCTCTTATAGACAGTCTTAGTTCTGTGCTATGCCTATGTGCTAAGGAAGAAATGTTAATAAAATTACATGTCATAAAATTACACATTTATAATTACATGAAAACTATGGAATTTTATTTTACTAAATTTATTGCAAGATTATAGAAGAGACAATGTTATTTGGTTAACTTTTTACCCCTTGGTAGTTCTACATACCATGGACATTGCTAGAACTTTGGCTTGTGAAAACTTAATACCATCAGCTGATACTCAGATTCCCCTCAAATCATCTTTCCCTTCTTCCCCATGAATATTTTGGTTTTGTCATACAGATTATCAGAGCCTTTCCTTCAGGTCCTCCTTATCTAAACACAGACCCTGATACCTCCCCTTCCCAACCAGAAAGCTAATCTGATATGGAACACACTCACCGGTCAAGAGGACAGCAAGGCAAAAGATATGAAAGCAGAAAAAAAGAGTGAATGGTTGAGGAAGCCAGAGAAACATAAAACAGTAAAGTTAACCAAACACCTGAGTCTGAAACCAAATAGCAGATGCTAAACATTTACAGTACATATTTATTGGGCATCTACTACTTATAAGTAGTGTGCTGAGTGCTTTCTGATCCATTAGAGCAGTTAACACAGCAACCCTAGCAGAGCAGACAGGGGGTAACAGCACCTGCGTGACTTTCTCAGCATTGCGCACCTGGTAAGTAGTAGAACCAGAATTCAAATACCAGCTCTTTGATGCTACATCCCATTCTCTTACCTCAATTACACTGCCTCAGAAACTATAGGACAACACATTACAGTGACTCATATTAAGGGAGACTGAGGAGTATAACAAGATTGAATATTAATGAAGTGGGGATAGAAATAACCACTGATACAGGTGAGAATGAATCATGAATAATTTTGACTGTTGAGAAAAGTTCATTCATCTAAATCATGTGCTCTTCACTGACTGATGGCATTTGCTTCCCATAAAATGTACAAAATTATTACACTTTAAAATCTTTACAATATTTCACAGTTGTAGGAAAAAAAAGAAATAGCAATTTTATAATTCATAGCCTCAAAGGTACTGATGGTCTGTATCTATTTCTTATGTGTATATTTATTTTTTCATAGAACTGAATACCTGCTCCCAAGGCCACAAACAGAAAACAGCCTTACCTTTCAGAGAGATTGAGCCTAAGGTTTTAGATTTCATTGCAACTTATAGTTAGTCCCAGAGAGTGACTGACCTTTTGGAAGTATGCCTCCCCAAACTGTATGAATATTACCATCCCTTCCAAAAAATATTTGGTTCTAGAAGTGTCTTGGATGGAAAGAGGAAAAGTTAAGTATCATTTATGATTCAGCTGCAGTTCTCAAGTCAGACTGGCAAAGGCCAAAGGTCAGGAAAAAGGAGTGGGTCACTAGAACTTGCAAGGCACATACCTTCACTCAGTTCAGAATGTCTGACATGAAACAGGAGCCAAACTGTGAGGTAACCAGTATTTTAGAGAATGCACAGAGAGAATCCAATACTTGTAATGAAAAGTGGAGGACACAGTCATGTGGACAGTTATTCGTTCACTGATTGCTTCAAGGAATGGAACTGGTTTGAGGAGAAAAACAGGGAGGGAAGGTAGAGCTTATAAGTAGGTTGGTGGGAAAGAGTTGGAGGAAAGATCACAGAAGAATCACAAAAGAGGGCTATTAAATTGTGAAGATGAGTTCAGCATTTGAGCCTGTATCTGATGGGCCAAATAGTACAATGTTCTTCTGACAAAGGAATTTAAGGGGTTATTCTGATTAAAGATGATCCACTAGGTTCTGTAATGATCAACTCAGAGGGAGCCAGCCCACTGACTGTAAAATCAATTTCTGAAGACCACTGTATGGCTCAAGTCAAGAGTATTCTCTCTCTCAAATTCTGCATGTTCTGAGCCATACCACCCTCCTGAAGGACAACTGTCTCCTCAGCAGCAGTCAGGCAAGAACCTCCGAACTCTTCTTGGAAAGGTTTGCCTCACCACCCTTGAATCTTGCACTCAACACCCTCTTTGCCTCATCACCGCACCAACATCACCTGCAGGACCAGCTGGACCGCTGTCATCAGGCCTCTATGGAGCAGTCACTGTCATCTCTTACCTCCTTTTCTCTATTTCCCATAGGACTTTGTTCACTACTTGTTCTGACCCTGGTCTCATATTACCTGAAACCCTCTCTCTGAACCACCTGGGACTTTAGATCAATTAGCAGTAAGTCCACTCATTCTCAAATAACTTTGGAAATTTTACTTTTTGTACTTGTTGAAACATGGCTCTCTCTGATTCCATCAAAGCCCTTCCAAAAGGCACCTTTCCTCTCACAGATCCTTATAACCAAGGAGCCTGAAATATTTCCCTCCCTGCTATTTTAATGACATGGAATACCCAATTGTTTTGAAAAGACAGTATCAATCAAGAACCCGACCTTGGAAACATATCTGATTCAACCATCTCTTCTGTTTAGAGTCTCTTTGTACATATTTCATCACTTAAGGATGGTGATTACTAGGTTTGGTTTTTAATTCAATGATAGATGATTAAAGACTAACATCCCCCCTTGCTTCTCATTACTGCAAACAGAACTTTCTCTCCCTCTATAAAACCCAAGCTTTCAGTCCCATGTTATTAGCTATTACCCTAAACCTCTTTGGTGCTTCTTTTACCTTTCTCCAGTTCATTCCTTCACCATTAATTGGAGATTTAATGCCTGGTTCATTATCACTCTAATAGTACACCTATTTAATTTTTGATCAGTTCCATATCCAAAGGGATGATCCTTCCAATATCTCTTTCCTCTCAGTTACTGGACTTCCTGTCTTCAAAGATCTCATCAGCCATCCTACCTTGGATTTCATGAGCCATTCACTTCCAGTCTTGCCCTTGACATTATTACCAGTAACTACCGACCCTGAAAAAGCTCAATTTCAATTATTCCTTTCTCTGATAATAATCTCTTCTCTTTCCCGCTTAACATCCCAAATCCTACAAGTCTATAATGCCACCAGGATCTAAAGTCTACTACCTCAGTACCCCTGAGATATTTCCCCCCATGATATATCTTGTCTTGCCTCCTTTCTAGCTTAAGTTCTACCAATAGTCATTTTAATAATATCCTAGTTCCTTTTTTGTTTTGGTGAACTTTTCTGGTGAAATTGTAACACTCATCAAAGTCAGACAACCACTTAATGCCTACACCCATGCAGCCTGATGTACTTGATACTTGGTAGATAATCAAAAGAGAATTTCCACAAGCTCTCACTATCACATCTGCCTACATATCCACATCTTATTACTATGGATAAGTTCTCCATACTCTTAGTCAAGGTCATCCTCTCCACTTAAACACAGGACCTTATGCTCTCCTCTTACTGGAATTATTGCAACCTGCTCTTAAGTGGTCTTGCTGGTTATGCATTCCCTGCCCACCCCATGGGTCAACCTCACAGTCTACTCTCAACATGTCACCCAGAACTATCCCTGTAAAAGTATAAGTCAGATCAATCATGCCACTCTTCTATTTGAATCCTCCAAAGTCTTCCCATCTCACTAAGAAAGAGCCAAGCCTTCTATGGCATCAGGGCCCCACATGGTCTGGCTCCACATTGCCTCTCTGACCTCATTTCTTACTATTCCTCCCTCTTTCATTCTAATCCATCCTCAGTGGTCTCATTGCTGTTTTTCAAATATGCCAGGCACTCTCTTGTCTCAGAGCCTTTGCTCTTATTGTTTTCATTGTCTAGAAAATTCTTCCATCAGATTTAAACATGGTTTGCTGCCATATTTCCTCCATGTCTTGTTTCAAAAGGTCTCAAAAAGTCAGCATAGCAATGCTTTACTAAGCAACATTATCTAAAGTTCAACCCTGTCTTGCCAATGGGTTTCAGCCCCGGGCAAGTTTGCTGTGGATTCAGTGTGACCAAAGAAA
Source organism: Manis javanica (assembly GCF_040802235.1). Taxonomy (NCBI): domain Eukaryota; kingdom Metazoa; phylum Chordata; class Mammalia; order Pholidota; family Manidae; genus Manis; species Manis javanica. The sequence continues at coordinate 97,342,816 of NC_133163.1, read as the reverse complement.
TTGACAGCAAAACGTTCTTTGGGGTGAAAGGGTTATACCCAACTTTATTTCCAGGTGGCAGGTCAGTCACTAGAATCCCATTCCTCAGAGCAAGTCTGTATGCAGCAAGCCAGTATCTGCTTCTGGGCCCCTCTGTCTGTACAGCTGTCCTCTGGGCCCCTCTGTCTGCACAGCCATCCTCTGGGCCTCTCTGCACAGTTGTTCCACAAAGCCATCCTCTGGGCCTCTGTCCTTGGTGCTGCCACCACTCCAGCCTCTGCTCTGCTCTCCTGCGGCCTTGCAGCCATGCCACCATGTCACGCCCAGAGCACTGGGCAGAGCTCTTTTTATAGCATTAACAGCCATGTATTACCCACAGGTGTGCAGTGAGCTAGTCAACCACAGCCAGGTGAGAATCCTAGCCACAGGAACTCTCATTTTATCCACAAACCCTCATCCCAACCCTGTAACATATCATACTTACATTTCTATCTTTTTCTTTTTAGCACTCAACTATATATAAATTTCACATGGGTGTGTTAAATATATTAATGCTACATCTTTTAGATTGGTATCTTGTTCATTGCTCATCTCCTTCAACTATAAGGTAATAAAGGTTTTTATCCGTTTGGTTTACTTCGGTATCCCCTCTATACAAAACAATGCCTAGCAATGCCTAGTTGATGATCAATAAATATTGGTTCAATGAATGGATCAACAAAGATATAGGTATATGAATGACTAAGGAAAGAGAAAATAAAGTTATAAATATTTTTACAAGAAAATTAGTATTTATAGATGTCTGTTCTTATTATGAAATCTGCTCATGAAATCAGGATTTCAGAAGAATCCTAGGAAAAAGGATTTGTCATGGTGATACCATGACAATATAACAATATAGCTCATTCAGCAACATAAAAACACTAAGAATTAAAGGAAATCCTTGAACAGTTATAAAATTACCATGTTTAATCTTAGTAGTAATTGTCATTAATGGAGAAAAGATATTTAGTAGATCTTACTCTGTATTAGGTAACCTGTAAAAGTTTTACTTTTGATGCTGTCTACTTCATACTATCTCAGATATTTTCTGTCTCTCTCTTTTTAACACACACACATACATATACACCATATAAGCAGATAAACAGAGTCTAAAGGCATGTATGGAATGGACATACATGACCAAGTGATGGGATGTTAGAGCATGTCTGCTTGCCTGATCTAAGGATGTAATCATAGTATGCTTACACAACTAATATTTCTCAGCTCTCCCTGCCCTCTATACTCCAAAAGAAAATTTGTTTTTAAGCTTTTAAAATGTTTTCTAAGATCATTTTTTTTATAATATATCTTTAGATAGGTAATGAGAATTTTTTGCAGATGGTTGATAAGACACCGGAGAACACATTATTAAAAATTATTTCTCCCCTTCTCCCTCAATGCAGTAGAATCCTTCAGTGACATAAAGATTGTCTTTTATCAGAGGCACTCAATCTATCTCAATTTTCCATAAGTCACTGTGCTCTAATGACATTTTGTCAGATGTAAAACTTGAAAATAAGAGGAAAAAATTCAGTTTCGACTTTATTACACCAAAAATGTCTGACTGATAGATGGGACCATTGCAGATATGGTGGTTGTCTGGTTCCCATTGTTAGTCATGGGTTATTTTGATCAGCTGCACAGTAGTTGTGGGTGACTGGAATAGGAAATACTTGCAGTTTTCTGGAGCTTCAGTGAAATGCTAATGAAAGTAGCTGAGACTTTAGAGGTCATATTTGAATTCTATCAACTTCCATCATTTCCTGATCCCATTACTAGGAAGGGTTCTAAGAATCCTTCTTTGTTGATTACATCTCATTTCCATTTTGACTATAGGGAGAAACAGAGGTCAATGATTGATAAGAGAAATTACCTTTTGAATTGGGAACATTGAAATAATAGTATCCAGATGACTATATCACAATAAAATTGGTTCACTGAGTTGTTAGTAGCATGGTCTGCTATGATGATTTAAACTGTAATTTTCAGGATAATTGGTGCAGTTACAGACACATAGAAATCTGGATGGAGTATTTTTGGATAGTATTTCCCATACTTAATTTTATTCCTATCTTAATTCTATTTGGTTACTCTCCCAGATTAGTTGCAGGACTTTGTGACTCAAAGAGCATTTAAGCTAGGTTCTGAGGACAGAAGACACCATATTCACCCTTGAAGAGACAGTTAGTTACTTTTGTTCTCTTGGGAGAATTAATTGGTAGGAATGAAGTTGGGTGTAATAGTCAGAGAAGGTACAAATGATGCTTCCATATAGTTGGGGGTCTTGGGACCAGGGAAGACAATGATAGTGCACAGAGGCAGACATTTCCACAACGGTGAACTTTGGATGGTATTCAAATTTTATCCCTTAAAGAAACGGATGATTCTTGGTTGGTATTTCATACATCAGCCAATTTCTCTGACCCACCCACATCCATTATGTTAACATTCTTCTCTACTACTCTGGATAAAAATTTGGACCACTATGTTTAACTTCATTCATTATTCATAGTCCTTGATAGCTTCTAACATTAGTACATGAACTGGGAGCTCTGGAAGATTTTCCACAAACACATGTAATTGTTGAAATTTCCTGTTTATTATCTAGGTGACATTTTCCAATAATTATGGCTTTATTCTTATAGGACATGTGACCAACAGTTCTTTTCAGGGGCAAAGACTATCGTGTGTTTGAGCAAATTGTGTTTTTCGAACCAAAACATTTCCCCTCCAATTCATATCGATTGTCTACAATGTTTGTAATGAAACGAAATGAGAGAGTAAACTCAGGGCTCTGGGTATGTATTTGTCTTAGAGATCAAACACTTAAAGCAGAATTTATGAAAGTAGAGTGCTATAGGTCAATAGCTGAAAAAAATGGATTATAAACAAGTAAAGAACTTTCTGAGGTGTGAAGGAGAGGAGAAAGGAGACTGGAGAGGGTGGAGGGGAAGAGAAGAGGAAGGAAGATAAGCAGAGAATCTGGTAGTAAAAAGTATACATCTGAAAAGAATTAGAGGGAAGGACGTCTGAGAAAGGCCGATTCAACTCACATATCAGTGCCATTGACACTTCGCTCCCCACCTTGCTGGCAGGGTTGCACGGCAAATACTTTTCATTCTATCCCATGCTCTCCTTTGGCAGTAATTCTAAGGCACCGAAATTTGGGATCAGTGCAGCATAAACACCAGAGAAATGTTTAGATACAAGTCAGAGACAGTAATAACAATTGACTTTTGTTGTTATCACAATTTAATGAGAAAAACCAAGTATACTGCAACTCAGAGCTCAGAGCAATTGTTAGGCTTTGTTCAATGTGAAGACATCTATGAAGATCTATGAAGATGCTTTTTAGACATAATTTTCAAATCAGTCAAGTGTTATTAATAAGGAAGCAACTTTCTAGCAACAGTAAATTCTGCATAGTGTTTTTTTTTTGCATAGTGACTTTAAGCTCTTTAAAGCATTTCCCATTTTAATTTTTTATCTAGATAAGTCTACACAGGAGTAGACTGAGTATTAACCTCATCTTACAGATTAAAAACTAAGGCAAAACAGTTAAGTGACTAAGATCTCAGAGACAAAATAAGGGGGGTAGAATACTTCTCTAAGTCAGCTATAGTGTTAGGATTAGGAGTTAGGTGCATCAATTCCTTAATCTTTGCTCTTTCGACTCTACCACTCTCTGTATCAAAGTGCTCTTTCTCAACAAGCCCATCTGGCCCATGTGGTGCTCTTGTATTACAGAAGTGATACAGGATTCAGTTCTCTTCAGACTGGGAACTCTAAGGCTAGTTGCAGGAAAACCTTCTCATATCCCAAGTGACACAAATACGCTTAGCATGATCTACTGAGTTTCTCTGATAACAAAAGAACATAATTTGATATACAGAACTCAGATGAAACTATGACTTCTGTGATCCAGAAGTGAGTTGTTAGATGGACCACTGCCATGAAAGTTAATGGTTTCATTAAGGCCAATCACACATATGCTTTTCTTACTTTTTATTCTTCTCAAATTGCTCAACCTTGGAGATTTTTTAAAGCCCTGTTCAGTTTAACTCTGGCCTTTCTGGTATCTGAGATTTAATGACTCCCTCATTAGGATGTTATCTCGAATTCCCTGTATATGTGAGAAATCATGATTTATGTAGGGGAATTATGGCTTGTGGTAGTTCCTAGAAAGCACATCTAAATCATAAAATAAAACATTAAACTCAGATGCCAAGTAATTTAATTTTTAAGTGTAATATGGTATTCAGATAAAAGAGACCATAAGGGTATGTTCATTTACATTTATGTATATAAAAATGTGGAGTTGTACTGTCAGTTCCAGGTATCAGTTTAAGTAATACATCTTCCAGGCTATTTCACAACCATTTTTCCATTGTTCCATAAATAGATTATGTGAATACAAGCTGTAAAACTAAAAGTTACTGCAATAGTGTAATTGAATAAAGCAGCAGGGCAATTTGAGAGGAATAAGAAAACTAAGCATGAAAGCTGAGTTGCCAAAATATATCATTTGAAAATTCACAGATACAAGGCTGTCTGGTATACAAAAATGGACAAATGAGTTGGCTAAGCACATTTTGCTCAATGTACCTGTGATAAGACCACATGATAATGGAGACCCCAACATATGTAGAAAATATACTAAAATGGTAGCCCTCAGAGAACTGACTGTGCTGAATATAGTCTTGCCCTGTGAAGATCTGGCTCAGCTTGGAGTTGGCAATGGAATGGGTGACATCACTGAACTTAACCTATAAAGTTCAATAACTAAGGACACAAAGAGTAGTCTGGGGCCTAGATGATCATGTTTGACTCCAGGTAACCACATCACAGCACATTTGCTACTTTATATTGGAAAGGTGTCCAGAGACTCTGTGTTCTTCTATAAAAGTTGGAATGCTTAATGTTTACTTATTCAATGTTGTATTTGGGGCTCAGATTTCAGAGTGTGCATGTGCATGCATATATGCAAATACACACATGCACCCAGAAGGCTTCTCTTTCAAAATAATCTTCTAGTCACACAATTTGCTCTCCATCTGCCAACACCTTCTCCATCATGACTACCCCTTTGAGCAGCATCAAATGGCTGAGCCTCTGATGGCACCAAGCGTCCAGGGCTCACCATGCTTCTTCCTCTTTGTGTGATCTTTTAATTGACTGCAGAGTTGGTTCTTTCAGAAACCCAATCTCTGGATCCAAACGAAGGGCATGACTGCCCCCTGAATTATTGAAAAAGGAATCACTTCTCCTTTCTTCCCTCACTGATATTAAACTGTATCTCTTGGTGCTCTGATGATCATATCTCTTCTATGATTAAATATATATATATGTAATATTTTTTTAAAAGTTTCATTGTTCAGAATGGAAACCATTTCTCCTACTTTGTCCAACTGTACAGGAATAAAGGCATCTTGATATTAGTGTCCTTATTTTCACCAATCCCAGCAATACTAAATTCAGTGTTTATGGAATGTAGATTTCTCTTGTGTTTCCTATGGTTTTGCAAGGTAAATGAATAGAGACCTGCATGGTTCAAAAATAATACACCTAAACAACTTCAGTTTCATATCTAGCGCAAAAAGCCAGAACCCAATAATATTTAATGTCCTTCATTGTTGTATCTTTAAATCTCACCACTGTAAGCAAATGTGAAAATCCTGAACTTGCTGGCCTCAGTGTTCCCATGTCAAGGGGCATATGTTCAGGTTGGAGATCCTGCCAAAAGTCAAAGGAAGACATTTATGAGACAGAGCCTGATGGACGATTATTTTAATCCTGCATGTCCAGCACTGCTGGCAAGCTTGGTTTATGAATGCCTGCTGTGGCTTTAATGATAAGGCCTCTTAAACACAGCTGAATGTAGTGCACCAATGGATTTTCTTTCTTCTTCTTTTCCTGCCCTAACTAAGAGACTGATTATTGATCTCCACCTGGATGCTCCTATTGAGAACAGGCCATTCATGAATACAAGCAGGAAGAATAATGGTGCACTGCATGGGTAGTTTTAATAAACTGCAATAGGGACACAGTCTCTGTGGAATAAAAGGAACCAATCCAATCTTAATGAAGTATGTGCTTACAGGACTGAAAAGTCTGTAGGCATTCTATAGGCCAAACATCAGATACTCCAGGGCACCTAGGCTTTGGCCAAGTGCCACATCAGAGTGCGTGTAGGACCCCAAGGACACCCTACACTCCTACTCAAGGGAAGCTCGCCAGTTCTCTCTATTGCCTTCAGAATAGGCTGATCTAACCACACTAGTGGAATAGGAGGATCTGAACACAGAAGGGGCTATAGAGAAGCACAGGGGATGTAAACCCACTGAGAAACTTGAGATTCCAAAACCTGAATAGAGGAGGGCAAAAAGTAGCTGAAGGAATATCTCCAGGAGCAATCTGAAGCTGCCTGGAAACCCAAAGAAGCATTAGGTCAGGAACAGACAGCCCATTGGGCTTAGCCCAGGGCCTGCAACACTCAGGCGACTCGAGATCTTTAGGGCACACACAGGGAATCTCAGTCTTTCACTGGTAGGAGCTTCCCAGCACATGTATCTCAAATGCATATGAGTAATTCAGTATTCAGCAGTGTGGGCCAAAGTAATGATATCAACTCATTTGTTTACCACAAGGGCTTTTTTCACTTTCAAATCTAAGGTGTTTTAAAGTTAGAAAATGGGACTTAGTGATTCTTACATGGGTTTTGTTCTACCAGTATATGAGTGCATGTGTTTGCTTGATGTAAGTTTTATATTCATCCTTTGCTAAAAAATGTTTGGGAGCAATACACTTGCTATTTTTAATATTTAAAAAAAAACAAAGCAGAACTATGGAGATACTTCTTCAATGGCAAGAATTCATGCAATTGTAAATACAAAAATAAGATTATCTACTTTGGAAGCTCCTTACAAATGAGGACCACAGAGAAGTCTTCACACCCTACACGGTGCCTTCTAAGGCATTAGCCATGCCACAGCCACTAACCTCATTGTAGTATTTCAATTGAGGAAAAAAAATACTTGGTTTGAAAAATGGGAGATTATAGATTTTAGCACAAAACATGTTTTTCAAATATGCTTTCTGAATTTTGCATTACTTTAACATTTCAAAGGACAAATATTCATTTGGGTAGACTGATCATTATATTAGTATAATTAAAGACTGAAAATATTTGGGCAAGTATTGAGGATGGCATTTCTCAAATGTCAGTGTGCAAAATAAGTACATGGAGAGTTTGTAAAAATACAGGTTCTTTGGCCCTATTTCCTAAAGATTCTGAATCAGTAGATCTGGGATGGGGTCCAGGACTACTTATTTTCAAGAAGGGCAGACCATTCTAATGCACATAGCCCAAAGATTCAGTTCAGAAATGAGTAAGTAGAAACCACCTTCAGGCCTAGTTAATAAGAAAACCTTTTTTGTTTTAGCCAGTCCCTTAGCCAGTGTGCTTTCTGGCTACACTTGACATAAGCCGAGCACTGAATTTAGCAGAAGTACATGTAAAAGGAACAGCTGTGATATTTAAAAGAGGAAGTGGCTTTTTAGAAATCAGAAACTGCCATCAACAAAACAGGTAAGACTTATTTGGAGGGCAGATATAAACCCAAACTTGTTCTAGTTGTGTTGAGATGCTTTCTGCACAAATGAAGTTATTAAACCAAAAAGGCCAAGGGCACACTTTACATCACATATAAACGTATTTCTTTTCAACATCTGATTCTATCTAATTCAAGTAATAAAGTGTAGCACAAAGCTTGTAACCCGAAATCCAAAAACCACCCCTCCTTAAACAGCTTGTAAATTTTATATGTTTGTGTGTGTGATGCATTTGCCCTCATCCCATCCCCCACTCCCAGAAGGTCCCCAGCTTTCATCAGATTTTAAAGATGGACTCTGACTCATAAAAGGTTGAGGACCTTTGGATTGGCTGTCTGAGAATGTTGGTTTTAATCTTAGCTCTGCCTCTAACTGGTCTTGTCGCCTTTGGCAAATGACTTCACCTCTGCAGACATCAGTTTTCTCATTTGTGAAATCAGAAAGCTAAACTAGGAAAATCTTCCAGCTCCACAATTCTAGGAAATACCAACAAAACTGGGAGTATTGAGCTGAAGGTATATTGCTACATCTATTGGCCTAATTTCCTTATATACAGGGGAGAAAAAAATGAAGCCCAGATAGCTTTTCATACAATACTTATGGTAAGAGATCAAGGACTGAACCCAGACTTGCAGACTCACACATGACTTCACTCTTTATTCTGACACACAAAAAGTTTATAAAGTTCTATTCCCAGCTTGCAGTTTTACTCATTGGCCAAGAGAAGTTTTCAGGCTGGGTTTTCCTTTCTTGGCTGGGAGAGGGGCACAATGTGTCCTTTGGGGTTTTCTCCCAGGTTTTCTCAGGGAGAGAACATATGCTCAGGTCCCCAGAGAACTGTGCTCCCACACTCACAGCTGTACAACAGGCAAGAAAAAGCCGTCTATAAGCTTAAAAATAATAATCAACATTTGCAGAAGTGCTCTGGGGTATCTTCAGGAAGTGTTCCAGGAGAAGAGTTATTACAAAAAGGTCACTAGGTTCTCTTCTGTATCCTATTCCACACTCAGACACAAGTATTTTTGGTGCATCAGTGGTACTCATTATTTCTCCAAAGCTCAACAACCAGCAAGCATGCCTGGCAAAAATGGAGTCCTTGCTCTCATGCAGATTTCTGTCCAGCAAGGAATGACGGCCTTGTGGAGGTTCTGCTGCATTCCTGCCTGTGTACTCAGAGAGCCAGGAAGGGGTACTACCTCCCCAAAAGAGGGGTTCCTGTTTCCTTTGAGTTGCCTCTTTCAAATTGCAAACTCAGGAGAATTTCTATCATCTTAGCATGAATCATTTTATTCAAACACCTTTTATTAAAACTAATAAAGCCATTAGACTCTGCATGTCTTTTCTCATTCTGTCAATACCTATTTGCTCATCAAAATCCTGCTTACTAAGTAACATCTAGATCAAATTCCCCCTTCTCAATCTTCCAACATGACTTTATTCCACTACCTTAAGAATGTGCACACAGCAACCTCATTTATTCTTCTTTAACAGCACCTGAAGTATAGGAATTCTAGAGCTTTACTAGTGTACGGGAATTATAAATCATTGAATTTAACTTTACTTTATACATAAAGGAAGAGTGGCCTAGAAAAACAAAGTTGCAGAATAATTGTTAACAAATTATTACAAGTCAAAGAGAAAGATCAGGAGAATAAATTTTTGTTTAGGATTTGCTCTGTCCTATGTTCTTTGTAGATATTTTAAATACATTGTTTCATCTAATTCTCAGAAAAATCTTGCTCAGTAGAAATATTATTATCCCCATCTGCAGATACAGTAAGTAAGTCTTAGAGGGAGTAAATAACTTGAGCAAGGTCAAACAGCTGCAAGTGATAGCTGGCAGAGGTGGGTTCCACCTCCACTCTGCCTGAGGATGCTAAATGATGACACAAGCAGTTCTTACCCACTGGCCCTCACTCACAGGTATGAGAAGAAAAATATTCAAATTCACTGAGAAAGAGGATTTGAGTAGCCGCAGTGATGAACAGGAGGTCCCTGACAACTCGGGCAGGGGCCCGCCATACTACCTGTTTATAAGACCCATTCTGTCTCCCCTACAAGGGGCAGAGAAGATAAAAAAAGGCATTAGAGTGCCATCCTTGTGGGAAGGAATGATAAAGACTGATAGAATCTCCAAATATCTGAACTCCTGGCTGCTTATCAATTAGATGGGCATTAGCAATCATGTTAAATACTTAATCTTCAGAAACGATAACAGCTCAAAAGATGTAAAATGTAAAAACCACAGCTTTACACCTTGCATGCACCACTCTCAAAGGGAAGAGAGGATCTCCCAATCCTTATTTCCAAATATTATCCATCTCATATACAAATGAGGTATTTGGCAGCTTTGCACACCAAAAGGAAGCTAGGAACTGGGTTTGATGGGTGAAAATAGCTGTTCCTCTGTGGAGAAGTACCATTCTGTATCTACTCCCGGACTTCTCCCAAATATTCTTGTAACTATGGACAACCCAGGTGCCTCTAAAATAATAACTACACTTTCTGAATATTTGGAAATCTTCACTCTACAAAGTACCTTTACATGCATTGTGATTTAACTACCACAAAAACTGTAAAGTGAATAGGATGCTTATTATTAGTCCAGTTTTTAAATTAAGAAAATTGAAGCTAAATGTAGTGTCCAAGATAATGTGTAAAAATATAAAAACAATAAAAGTTGTACTTATCGAGGGCTTGTTGTGTGCCATATGCCATTGCAAAGGTTATATAAGTTTGGTCACTTAATCCTCATAATCACTCCATGAAATAGGTATTAATTATCATCTTTATACAAATGAGGAATCAAAGGATTAAAGAGGGTAGAATGACTTGCCTAAGGTCATATAGGAAGTTAGTACCAGAGCTAGGATTCAAATACAGGCTTAAGCCAAAGCCCAGAGTCTCAATCAAAATCTGACCTTGAGTCTAAATAAGGTGATAATGATTTCCAGAGCTGTTCTTGTTGCCTGGGCATCCAGACTCCCTAGCCTGCCAGGCCTTGCCTTTTTCTGACATTCTGAGGCCTCTGTATCACACTTTGAAATAGAAATAGAAATAGAAAAATTCAGGGCATCAGACACTTCCTGTCATTATTAGTATTATTCTCCATAACCTGGATATTTAGGCAAAATGACCTACACCAAGTCACCTGTCCACCTGATTTTGTTTCCCTCACTGTGCTTATGTAGACTGAGCTCTTCCTTGTCTCACTTCCTCCTGTAGCTTCTCATGGCTACCCACCTACCTACGTGCCAACTTGTGGATTACACATAATGTACACACTCAGACAAACCTTTTCCATACTCCTTTCATGAGTTCAGAAAAAGGAAACTGAGGAATTTCAAATAGAAGAAAAAAAAGGGTATATTATAGCATTTTCCTTTCAAAGAGAAGTTCTCAGGTTCCCTTGCACATGGCACCTACAGTGAGTGAAAATGTGTCAAGTACTTCAGAAATGCTGTAGGGCATGTGTCTCTGCATATATATGCATAATGTCCTTTTCACACTTTGGAGTTACCAGATGCCAGATTCTGTTGGAAGGGGTTTGTAACCCACTTGAAATCATGAGGATTCATAACTCATTTATGCAAGCTGAAGAACCCCTCTAGATGACATGTCCTGCTCTAAAGAATGACTGAAAGATGTAATAGAGCCAAAAATGACAATGACATATTAGCAGTGCCTCAGAGTATACATGAGGCCTCCAGCTAGACGAGGGAATTATGCAAGTCAAAATAAAAGCCCCCAGGCAACATGAGAAGCAAAAACAAAGGAAGTAAGACTGTCTAGGTGTCCAGGACTAATTTTATTGCTCAGGGGAAAGCCCTGAGGCACTGATTCACTTTATAGGCAGGTATGCAGCCCTCAGCCTTGGACTCTTTAGGCTAGCAAGTGCTGGGCAAAACTGGTCCCTCCTTTACAGCTGGCCTCTGAAATTACTTAACCCTCTGGGGAGGTGTGTGGGGGTAGGAGGTAGGTAGGATGTTCCCAGGTTCTGCCTGAGTTGGGCTTCAAGCTCTAATCCTCTTCTCCTGGTCCTATCCTACCAATCAAATATTTTCCCATTGACTTTCAAATTTTTTGCTGAAGCAACAAGCTCAGGCCATCGCCTTCCACTCCCTTATACTTCCCACTCCACCCCACCACTAACACCACCACACTCAGGGACAACATTCCTGCTCTTTAGAAGGGAGTACTAAACCTTTTATAATCCTGCCCCGCTTTTCAGGTCTTGCCCACCATGATTTTTCATGTATTTGCTAAAACACTTTCAGTTTCCTGCACCTTTGTCCTGCTGTCCCTCCTCTGAAAGGCCTTTCTCACTTCCCCACTGGACTCATTCTTTAAGCTGCCCCTCAACCTGCTAGGTGAGGACTTTCTCAAACTCCAGGAAGAAGCTCAGCATTCTCTTTGCCATATTCTCATGGCACTAAGCACACATCCCTACCTGGTCCACTTAGCACTCTCCACTTGAAAAAGACTATGTGTTTAGCCTGCATAAAACTAAGGATTTCTGGAGGTCAAGAGCAACACCTATAAATATACCCTTTTATCCTATATACTGAGAAAAGTGCCTGAAACCTATTAGCTTAGTAAGTATGGGTTGATTGAAAAAAATGAATGAATGGCACCCTCATTTCCTTCCCATGTGCTGTTTGAGAGGTGATGTATGCTGCAAAGGGCTTGGGTTTTACGATTAGATGACCCTTGGCTCACATCTAGGTGTGGCATTCATAAGTCATTACTTATTTTGTTGGAGCAAGGTTCAGGATCCAGCTTAACTTTAGGTCCCTTCTTGATAAAGTAAGTAAAAATACTTACCCTATACTATTGCTGTGAAGATCAAATTAAATTGTTGCTGCCAAGAACATGGCTCATTGTAGGTTTTCAATAAATGGTAACATATTTTATGTCTTCAGATTTAATTCCCCACTTTTAGGTCTTCACAAAATTCTGCTCTTCCTCTAGAATAGGGATTATCCTTGGTGAGGTGGTTAGAAGGTTGTTTATATACCAGAATCATCTGTGGTGATTTTCCAAATTATATCCCCATATTCCTTTCTGGCGTGCACTTTGACTACCACAGAGTGAAGTATGTTTTATTCCTCAGTAATCTGAGACAGAAAGGAGGTTGAGAATCACTTCCCTGAAATAACTTTGGAAAGTCTTACTCTATTTTCACAGCCGTAATTCTAACTAGGGCCCTACAGAACTCACCATGAAATTGTTACAACAGCTTGTTAGCTGACCTTCCCATTTAGAGGTTTTCCTCCTGTCAATCCCTACATATACAATAGCAAGAATGGTCTCTCAAACCCCAGAAGGGCAGAGAAATCTTCTCATGAATGGATACTTTAGTGGTCCCCCCTGGGGGAGCCATCACCTTTCCCGGACCACTCCCTACATTGCTCCTTCACACCCTGTGCCTCTGCCTAGTCTCTTGCTTCTAACTGGAAGGTCTTTCTCTTCCTAGTCTATATGCCCCCAATCCATATAGCTAAATTTCTACACATCATTCAATATAGTAAATTTCTACACATCATTCAAGGCAAACTCACACAGAACTAACCATTCCCTCCTTTGTGCTACAATGGACCTAGCTCACCTCTATTACTGCATTCATCACACTCTGTTACAAATTATTTGTTTACAATTCTTTCTGCTGTATTAGATTGTGAATTATTTAAAGGAAAAAATATTGTCTTAATTGTTCATGTATCTCCCCATAGATATTCACTAAATTTTTATCGAACTGAATTAAACTAAACTGAGATGAATCCATGTTCACACTCCATTTAAGCATTTAACTTGAGACTGCCACCCCCATGGCCATATGTAGGCATGCACATGTGGTAGACATTCGATATGCATTTCTGGGGTTTTCCCATCACTTTCACATTTTTCTCCAGGGCCTTTTCAGCAAAGATTGTGGGGGAAAAAAAAGAGTTGCATATCTACTGATCAAGTTCATTTCAGAAGCCAAGGAGGTTGGGCAAGCTCTCCAGCCAACACAGGGATTATGAAAAAAGGCTTTTGTTAAAACATCTTGTTGCTTCTTATTCATTTCCAAACTCCCTCAGGTAGACTGCAAGATGGCACTGCCAACTCAACTGGAACTCCACCCAACCTAACTGCCTGGACTGACTTTGAATACATAATTGCTTTTCTTTGTGATTGTCCTACAAACAGGACAGGATTCTGTTCTGTCATTTCCCTCTCTAGTGGGTGACACTGCTGCAGACTGATATCCCTCTGGTATAGTCACTCTTCTGTGATGGATGTATTTGGCCTCTTGGAGTCCCAGGAGCTTTTGGCTTATTCCTCAATTCAATGTTCATTCATTCATTCGTCCAATGTTTACTGACCATTTTCATTATGTCAAGTGCTATTTTAAGACCTAGGTAAATAAAGATACATAAGAAAAAGAGTTTGGGTCCCAATGAAGTCACCTAGGATGGGGAAAATAGAGAGCATAAGCAAATACTGACTTTATTATACTGAGTATAATAAACACATGGCAAGTAGATATATGTGCACAATGTCAGTGGGGCCCAGTGACAGTGGGTAGAGGCTGATGTCATTTCCCATTTGTTTGCTCTGGAGAGAACCTGAAAGCACCCAGCACAGACTTCTTACTCAGGCCCCAAATGTCCCCAGTGAATCCAAAGACTATGGAGTAGACTGTTAAGCCTAATACTGCTGTAGTCACCTGAGTGGCTTTAAGAGACCAGATTTCCCTGCTAAAAAGCCATTATCCCATCAGTACAGGAGTTAGTAATGTGCTAAGAGAAGAGTGTTGCTGTCTCATTGCAGCCCCTTAAAAACTATGTCTTCAACATACGTAACTTCCTGATTTTTAACAAGTATAAGATATATTATATAACAGAAGGAAATACTGATAAGGTATACTCCAGAAATCCTTCAATAAAATGCTGCTCCAGCTCTAGCTCTACAACTTTGTGGTCTAGCACATTAGCCACTAGCCACATACAGTTATCTAAATTTATATTACTTCAAATTAAACTTAAAGAGCTTCATTGTATCAGACACATTTCATGATTTCAACAGGCACACATGATAAGTGGCTACCATACTGACAGATAGTGAACATTTTCATCATCACAAAAGTTGTATTGCATATTCTGCTGTAGAAAGTAATCTGAATTTTTTACTCATTGATTAATTTATTTTATAATTATACTTTATAACTCACTTATATAATTTATAATTATATATAATATATAATACATATATATTATATGTTTATATACATAATTATATAAATAATTATAGTTTATTATATAATATATAATGATATATATCATGATATATTTATAACTTATAATTATTTTAAAATTTATAATTTTATACTTTATAATATATATAAAAATACTTTATAATTTGATATATACTTTAGATTATATATAACTATTAAATTTATATATAAAAAACAAAATAATATATATTTTCTAATTACAAAAATACTTTGATTTATTTATAATTATTTTATAATTATAAATTATAAAATTTATAATATATTTTGAAATTATAAAATATAAAATCTTATAATTTTATAAATGACTACCTTACATTGTAAAGACTCAATTCTGTGTTCTGGGGGAGGCAAAGATTCAAAATAAATATTATCTATTTTTGAAGGGCTCACAGTCTGATGGGGAAGATAAAAATTTTATAAAAAGGAAAAAATGTGGACTTTGTGCAATGAGTGATTTGAGTACATGCAGACAAAACAGCCTAATCTTGTTTAAAAAAGTAATGGAAGACCTCAAACGAGAGATGACATGATGTGATTTTTGATGGATGAGTAGTTACTTTCCTAAGTTACGAAGTGGAAAGGGCACTGGAGACGATGAGAACAGTGTATGGCAGAGTCACAGGGCAGGGAAGAGCACAGCATTCCTGGGGTGGAGTGTGGATGTTGGGGAAGCTGAGAGAGAACAGGCTGGCAAAGTAGATGCCACAGTGTGCTGAAGGGTACTGGGTGATGGGAGGAAGGTGGCCGGAGGAATGGGGCTTTGCATTATAACACAGTGATTAAGAGAAATAAAGTTATACATAACTGGGTTTATACTCAAAATTTGCCACCATTTGTTTTATTATCTTTGGCAATCGTTTTGAATCCCATTTTTCTCTTCTTTAAAATGGTGTTAATACTGCCAATCTTTTATGACTGTTGTGTGGATCACAGAGGACAAAGTGCTTGTTACAATGCATGGCACATGTTAATCAGAAATGAAAGTTATTGGTGGGGAGAAGATGGTGGCGTGAGTAGGCAGGAGAAATCTCCTCCCAAAACCACATTTATCTATGAACATATAACAAAGACAACTCTCCTAAAATAGAGACTAGAGGACACAGGACAACATCCAGACCACATCCACACTTGCGAGAACCCAGTGCCTCGCGAAGGGGGTAAGATACAAGCCCCGGCCCGGCGGGACCTGAGTGCCCTTCACCCCGGCTCCCAGCGGGTGGAGAGGAGTCAGCAAGGAGGGTTAGGGAGCCCAGGACTGCTGAACATCCAGCCCCAGGATTCCAGACCAGAGTGCAGAAACAGTGCATGTGCGGGGTCCTGGATACTAGGGAAACAGGGCAGCAGGACCAGTGAGCAGGTGCTTGAGGACAACACTGGAGAACAAAGAAACGGGAGCAGCGTTTTTTTTTTTGGCGAGTGCTTTTTGGGAGCCTTAAAGGGACAGGGACACCAATACTAGGAAAACAGGGCAGCAAGACCGGTGAGCGGGTGCCTGAGACCGGCACCTGAGGACAAAGAAAATCGTGTGTTTTTCCTTTATTTTTTTAAAATTATTTATTTAATTATTTTTTTTCTTTCGTTGTTGCTGTTGTTGATTTGGTTTGGACAGTGCTTTTTGGAAGTCTTAAAGGGTAGGAACAGGACACGTAGCCCAGAGGCAGGGAATCTGGGGATCTCTGGGCACTCTAACTCCCGGGGCAGAAGGGAGCACAGAGTCCCCTTACGGAGATAAATAGCCTCCCGGCCGCTCCCCCTCCAACAGGGCTCCATCATTTTGGAGGAGCGGCCAGAGCCAGGTCACGCCCACATCAACAGTGGAGATAAACTTCATAGCAAACGGGCAGGAAGGAGAAGCACTGTCTGCGCACAGCCGCCAAGCACAAGCCACTAGACGTCGCTATTCTCCCAGGAGAGGAAGGCCACAAAACAACAAGAAGGAAAGCTCTTCCAGCAGTGACTTGCACCAGCTCTGCAAACTATCTCTATCACCATGAAAAGGTAAAACTACAGGCAGACAAAGATCACAGAGACACTTGAGAAGGAGACAGACCTAACCAGTCTTCCTGAAAAAGAATTCAAAATAAAAATCATGAACATGCTGACGGAGATGCAGAGAAAAATGCAAGACAAATGGGATGAGATGCAGAGAAAAATGCAAGAGCAATGGGATGAAGTCTGGAGGGAGATCATACATGTCAGGAAGCAGATCACAGAAGTGAAACAAACCCTGGGAAGATTTATAAGCAGAATGGATAAGATGCAAGAGGCCATTGAAGGAATAGAAACCAGAGAACAGGAATGTATAGAAGCTGACATAGAGAGATAAAAGGATATCCAGAAATGAAACAATACTAAGAGAACTATGTGATCAATCCAAAAGGAATAATATCTGTATTACAGGGGTACCAGAAGAAGAAGAAAGAGAAAAAGGGATAGAAAGTCTCTTTGCAGAAATAATTGCTGAAAATTTCTCCAAACTGGGGGAGGAAATAATCGAACAGACCACAGAAATACACAGAACCCCCAACAGAAAGGATACAAGGAGGACAACACCAAGACACATAGTAATTAAAATGGCAAGGATCAAGGACAAGGAAAGAGTTTTAAAGGCAGCTAGAGAGAAAAAGGTCACCTATAAAGGAAAACCCATCAGGCTAACATCAGACTTCTTGACAGAAACCCTACAGGCCAGAAGAGAATTGTATGATATATTTAATGAAATGAAACAGAAGGGCCTTGAACCAAGGATACTGTATCCAGCACAACTATCATTTAAATATGATGGCGGGATTAAACAACTCCCAGACAAGCAAAAGCTGAGGGAATTTGTTTCCCACAAACCACCTCTACAGGGCATCTTACAGGGACTGCTCTAGATGGGAGCACTCCTAAAAAGAGCACAGAACAAAACACACAACATATGAAGAATGGAGGAGGAGGAATAAGAAGGGAGAGAAGAAAAGAATCTCCAGACAGTGTATATAACAGCTCAATAAACAAGCTAAGATAGGCAACAAGATACTAAAGCAGCTAACCTTGAACCTTTCGTAACCACGAATCTAAAGCCTGCAATGGCAATAAGTACATATCTCTCAATAGTCACACTAAATATAAATGGACTTAATGCACCAATCAAAAGACACAGAGTAATAGAATGGATAAAAAAGCAAGACCCATCTATATTCTGCTTACAAGAAACTCACCTCAAACCCAAACACATGCACAGAATAAAAGTCAAGGGATGGAAAAACATATTTCAGGCAAACAACAGTGAGAAGAAAGCAGGGGTTGCAGTACTAATATCAGACAAAATAGACTTCAAAACAAAGAAAGTAACAAGAGATAAAGAAGGACACTACATAATGATAAAGGGCTCAGTCCAACAAGAGGATATAACCATTCTAAATATATATGCACCCAAAACAGGAGCACCAGCATATGTGAAACAAATACTAACAGAACTAAAGAGGGAAATAGACTGCAATGCATTCATTTTAGGAGACTTCAACATACCACTCACCCCAAAGGATAGATCCACTGGGCAGAAAATAAGTAAGGACACAGAGGCACTGAACAACACACTAGAACAGATGGACCTAATAGACATCTACAGAACTCTACATCCAAAAGCAACAGGATACACATTCTTCTCAAGTGCACATGGAACATTCTCCAGAATAGACCACATACTAGGCCACAAAAAGAGCCTCAGTAAATTCAAAATGATGGAAATCCTACCAAGCAACTTTTCAGACCACAAAGGCATAAAATTAGAAATAAATTGTACAAAGAAAGCAAAAAGGCTCACAAACACATGGAGGCTTAACAGCATGCTCCTAAATAATCAATGGATCAATGACCAAATCAAAATGGAGATCCAGCAATATATGGAAACAAAAGACAACAACAACACTAAGCCCTAACTACTGTGGGACACAGCAAAAGCAGTCTTAAGAGGAAAGTATACAGCAATCCAGGCATATTTAAAAAAGGAAGAACAATCCCAAATAAATGGTCTCACGTCACAATTATCGAAATTGGAAAAAGAAGAACAAATGAGGCCTAAGGTCAGCAGAAGGAGGGACATAATAAAGATCAGAGAAAAAATAAATAAAATTGAGAAGAATAAAACAATAGCAAAAATCAATGAAACCAAGAGCTGGTTCTTCAAGAAAATAAACAAAATAGATAAGCCTCTACTAGCCAGACTTCTTAAGAGGAAAAGAGAGTCAACACAAATCAACAGTATCAGAAATGAGAAAGGAAAAATCACAACGGACCCCACAGAAATACAAAGAATTATTAGTGAGTACTATGAAAACTTATATGCTAACAAGCTTGGAAACCTAAGAGAAATGGGCAACTTCCTAGAAAAATACAACCTTCCAAGACTGACCCAGAAAGAAACAGAAAATCTAAACAGACCAATTACCAGCAATGAAATTGAAGCGGTAATAAAAAAAACTACAAAAGAACAAAACCCCCGGGCCAGATGGATTCACCTCAGAATTTTATCAGACATACAGGGAAGACATAATACCCATTCTCCTTAAAGTTTTCCAAAAAATAGAAGAGGAGGGGATACTCCCAAACTCATTCTATGAAGCTAACATCACCCTAATACCAAAACTAGGCAAAGACCCCAACAAAAAAGAAAACTACAGACCAATATCCCTGATGAACATAGATGCAAAAATACTTAACAAAATATTAGCAAACTGAATTCAAAAATACATCAAAAGGATCAGACTCCATGACCAAGTGGGATTCATCCCAGGGATGCAAGGATGGTACAACATTCGAAAATCCATCAACATCATCCACCACATCAACAAAAAGAAAGACAAAAACCACATGATCATCTCCATAGATGCTGAAAAAGCATTTGACAAAATTCAACATCCATTCATGATAAAAACTCTCAGCAAAATGGGAATAGAGGGCAAATACCTCAACATAATAAAGGCCATCTATGATAAACCCACAGCCAACATTATATTGAACAGCGAGAAGCTGAAAGCTTTTCCTCTGAGATCACGAACTAGACAGGGATGCCCACTCTCCCCACTGTTATTTAACATAGTACTGGAGGTCCTAGCCACAGCAATCAGACAAAACAAAGAAATACAAGGAATCCAGATTGGTAAAGAAGAAGTTAAACTGTCACTATTTGCAGATGACATGATACTATACATAAAAAACCCTAAAGACTCCACTCCAAAACTACTAGAATTGATATCAGAATACAGCAAAGTTGCAGGATACAAAATCAACACACAGAAATTTGTGGCTTTCCTATACACTAACAATGAACCAACAGAAAGAGAAATCAGGAAAACAACTCCATTCACAATTGCATCAAAAAAAATAAAATACCTAGGAATAAACCTAACCAAAGAAGTGAAAGACTTATACTCTGAAAACTACAACTCACTCTTAAGAGAAATTAAAGGGGACACTAACAGATGGAAACTCATCCCATGCTCGTGGCTAGGAAGAATTAATATCGTCAAAATGGCCATCCTGCCCAAAGCAATATACAGATTTGATGCAATCCCTATGAAACTACCAGCAACATTCTTCAATGAACTGGAACAAATAATTCAAAAATTCATATGGAAACACCAAAGACCCCGAATAGCCAAAGCAACCCTGAGAAAGAAGAATAAAGTAGGGGGGATCTCACTCCCCAACTTTAAGCTCTACTATAAAGCCATAGTAATCAAGACAATTTGGTACTGACACAAGAACAGAGCCACAGACCAATGGAACAGACTAGAGAATCCAGACATTAACCCAGACATATATGGTCAATTAATATTTGATAAAAGAGCCATGGACATACAATGGCAAAATAACAGTCTCTTCAACAGATGGTGCTGGCAAAACTGGACAGCTACATGTAGGAGAATGAAACTGGACCATTGCCTAACACCATATACAAAAGTAAACTCAAAATGGATCAAAGACCTGAATGTAAGTCATGAAACCATTAAACTCTTGAAAAAAAACATAGGCAAACACCTCTTAGACATAAACATGAGTGACCTCTTCTTGAACATATCTCCCCAGGCAAGGAAACAACAGCAAAAATGAGCAAGTGGGAGTATATTAAGCTGAAAAGCTTCTGTACAGCAAAAGACACCATCAATAGAACAAAAAGGAACCCTACAGTATGGGAGAATATGTTTGAAAATGACAGATCCAATAAAGGCTTGACATCCAGAATATATAAAGAGCTCACACACCTCAAGAAACAAAAAACAAGTAACCCAATTAAAAAATGGGCAGAGGAACTGAACAGACAGTTCTCTAAAAAAGAAATACAGATGGCCAACAGACATATGAAAAGATGCTCCACATCGCTAATAATCAGAGAAATGCAAATTAAAACTACAATGAGGTATCACCTCACACCAGCAAGGATGGCTGCTATCCAAAAGACAAACAACAACAAATGTTGGCAAGGCTGTGGAGAAAGGGGAACCCTCCTACACTGCTGGTGGGAATGTAAATTAGTTCAACCATTGTGGAAAGCAGTATGGAGGTTCATCAAAATGCTCAAAACAGACTTACCATTTGACCCAGGAATTCCACTCCTAGGAATTTACCCTAAGAATGTAGCAATCAAGTTTGAGAAAGATAGATGCACCCCTATGTTTATTGCTGTACTATTTACAATAGCCAAGAATTGGAAGCAACCTAAATGTCCATCAATAGATGAATGGATAAAGAAGATGTGGTACATATACATAAAAAAAGGGCAAATCCTACCATTTGCAGCAACATGGATGGAGCTGGAGGGTATTATGCTCAGCGAAATAAGCCAAGCGGAGAAAGAGAAATACCAAATGATTTCACTCATCTGTGGAGTATAAGAACAAAGGAAAAACTGAAGGAACAAAACTGCAGCAGAATCACAGAACTCAAGAATGGACTAACAGCTACGAAAGGGAAAGGGACTGGGGAGGATGGGTGGGTAGGGAGGGATAAGGGGATGGGGGAGAAGAAGGGGGGTATTAAGATTATCATGCATGGGGGGTGGGAGAAAGGGGAGTGCTGTACAACACAGAGAAGACAAGTAGTGACTCTACAACACTTTGCTATGCTGATGGACAGTGACTGTAAAGGGGTTTATAGGGGGGACCTGGTATAGGGGAGAGCCTAGTAAACATAATATTCATCATTTAAGTGTAGATTAATGATAACAAAAAAAAAAAAAGCAGTTTCTGTGTGGTGACCTCCAATGAGTTCTACACAATGGTATAAAGGGTATATAAAGGTGTAGGCAAAGGGTTTGTTTGTGCTTATACAGAGGATCAAAGCCTAATTTGGCTACCCTGAAAATGAACTAAGATACGATATGAAAAAGAACTTCCAACATCAGCACTCTCTGGAAGGCTCATGCCAGAAGATGATCATCAAAAAACCCCAACAAAGATCCACACACTGCTACAGGTGTAGATGCACTCATCCCACTGGTTCCTGGACTTGCCATGGGAATGAGACGGAGATATCTAAGCTGGCATGTGCATACAGTAAAACAACAAATTTGACTGGATCTACACTGTTGGAACTCAACCAAGAATTAGGAGAAGTGCAAATTGTAGCGCACCAAAATCTTACAACTACAGACTATTTACTGTTAAAAGAACATATGGGATGTGAACATTCCAAGGAATGGGTTGTTTTAATTTGTCTGATTTCTCTCAGAGTATTCAAGTTCAGTTGGACAACATTCACCATATCATAGATAAGTTTTCACAAATGCCTAAGGTTCCTAACTGGTTTTCTTGGTTTCACTGGAGATGGCTGGTAATTATAAGTATGCTTTGGTTATGTAACTGTATTCCTATTATGTTAATGTGTGTGCGCAATTTAATTAGTAGTTTAAAACCTATACATGCTGAAGTTACTATACTAGAAGATATGTCAAAGAAATAATCAATCTTCCCATGTTTTCTTCCGCCTGCTACTTCTATAGCTTTTCTTCTTCCTTCCTAATTACAACCCATAAATAGAATTCATGCCTCATATCGAATTTACCATGTATCACAATTCTTCCAAGTGGTAAAGATACCTCAAGACAAATGCTGGGCATAGAAGCCACAGGGCATAAATATGCAAAGAAGTAAAAAACTAACCTTTTCAAACAATAAGGCTTCTCTCTCACTTACCAAGTTTACATTTCCCTGTATGGCCCCAGAAGATGACTGGTTAGCCAGACACGGGTAAGATTCCTCAAGGGAGAAACAACCTAAGATAGGCACAGTTGCAGGGGGGCCATCAGGTGAGGAATTGGGGATCCACAGAGGTGAGGCTTAGATCCTCACGCCTCCTATTTTGAGAGAAATCTTCTGCATTTGTGGTTTGTTGCCCTTGTCTAGCTTGGATTAACACATAGTCTACAGGCACACACCTGATCATCTACATTTGCCCTCTTACAACACTAAACTATGTTTTCTACCTTTATCTTGCATCTACCTACCACTTCAGCATTTTATTAAAAATAATAATTGTAAAGAGAGAAGTGTGGTATCCACATATAAATCAAGTATGAAAATCAAACGAATATTCATATTTGAACTGACTGTTTATAGTTCATAATGCATGATCAAAACCGAAAGTTTCTGTGAAGACTGCCCTTGTACTGTTCACCATGTAACTTATTCACTATGTAAGAATTTGTTCTCCATGTAAGAACTTGTTCGTTATGCTTCAGAAGATTGGAGACTGACGAAAATTAGGCTTGGGGTGGTTTAATGATTATACATGGAGCATTGAGTCCCCTATACAGAATTTTATTGTTGTTAACAACCATTTGATCAAAAAAAATAGGAGAGATGCCCTCACAAAAATAAATAAATAAATTAATTAATTAATTTAAAAAAAGAAATAAAATAAAGTACACACTTCCAATTGTAAAATAAGTAAGTAACCGGGATGTAATGTATAGCATAAGGAATATAGTCAAAATATTGTGACAACTTGGTATGGTGATAGCTGGTACCTAGAATTATCATGTATAATGTTCAATCACTGTGTTGTACACCTGAAACTAATGTAATACTGTATGTCAACTACCCTTCAATAAAAAATAATTATCTAAAAAAAAAAAAAAGAAATGAAAGTTATTGTAATTTATTCTATAAGGAATGTGGAACTATGAAAGGATTTATGCAGAAGAATGAAACAATTATAATGTATAGAGAAGTAAGACACATGATAATTACCTATGTCAATAATAATAATAATAATAATAGCTAATATTTACTGAGTATTTACTACATACAAGGAATGATTCCAAGTGCTTTAAATAATCTAATTCACTGAGTCCTCCCAACAACCCTACAAGATAGGCTACCATTACCATCTTCCTTTTATAGATGAGAAAAGGAAGGCACAAGTAAGTTAAATAATTTGTCAGAATACTAATAGGTGTCAGAATGGGATTTAAACCCAAACATCTGGCTCTTGAATCAATACCCTTAGCTCCCAGGCTGTTTTGTCTCCGTAAGAAATTCTTTGACAAAGCCTGCTTGATTTTATATTGAATTATTTCCCACAACAGCATGACTTCAAAATAATTTTATTTAAGTGTAAATCTTCTAAACAACTGCTCACACCATGAAAGACAGTAAGCCAGTATGTGTGCTTTAGAAACATTCTACAGAAGGTCATCTGGATAGAAATGGACAAATGCTTGTTATATTGTGTATTATTAGAAAAGCAGTTCAAAGTCTCCTTGAATAATCAAAACATGACTAATGCCACGGCATCCTCAACAACAGTAAGCCTATAAAGACCTCTCATAAAAGTCAGCTACTTCTTAAGAAAATGAGGCTAATGTATGCCTTATAGGCTTGCAAGAAATATTGAAGAGGATGTATAAAGAGGATTTTGCACTGTGTGTGTCATACAGAAAGTGTTCGTTGAGTAGTTTTGCTGCAACAATTTTTGTTCTTTTAATTAAGCATCACCTTCCAGTACAACCTTAAAAGACCTTTTAGGTTTGCTAAATCTTAAAAGACCTTTCTGAGCAGTTACCAAAGGGGAGGGGTGGGGGAGTGTGGGTGGGGAGGGACAGAGAAGGGGATTGAGGGGGATTAAGTTTGGTAAACATGGTGTGTGTGTGGGTCACGGGGAAGACAGTGTAGCACAGAGAAGACAAATAGTGACTCTGTGGCATCTTACTACACTGATGGACAGTGACTGCAATGGGGTATCTGGGGGACTTGATAATATGGGTGAATGTAGTAACCACAATGCTTTTCATGTGAAACCTTCATAAGAGTGTATATCAATGATACCTTAATAAATAAACAAACAAACAAATAAATAAACCTTTCTGAGGACTCATTTGGACTCTCTAAAATATCTTAAGAATGGAGAGGAAGGTATCATAGACATGAAGTTCTTCAAAACAAATACATCTCAGTACACAACCTAAACTCCAACTCTCCTTATTCAAAATCTTCTCTGATCCAATTTCAACAATACTTTCTAATATGTTCCTGTTTTCACCCAAATCTGGGCCAAGGTAAATCTAACACATGGATTGATGTTTTCATTCACTGACCTCATCAAAGGCCTCATTTCTCAAAGTTCTTCCAAATGCCTTTTCGTCTGATATTCTGTCCTTCAGTTTGACATTCATCCTCACATAATTCTGCTTTAATGAGTGAGATAATATAATTATCTTTCAAATTTGTCCCATGCTTTTAGAGCACAGCCTCTCCCTGTGGGGCCTTGGGGAGCATAACCACACTTTCCCCAGCAAAAGACACTGGCTTGAGTCTCAGCACTAGGCAAGGGGGAATATTCTTCCCTGCTAGTAACGGTAAGTAATAATTGTGGAAACACATATCTTCAAACCACAAAAAATAAATATTTTCGTTGTTCTTGGAACTTCAGTAGAATCAGAAAGCAGACATCAGCCAGGAAGCCAGAGGAGCTGAAGTCTAAGAAGCCAGGATTTGAGAAGAGAAGAGGTTCAGGTGGCTGATATGTAGTTACCAAGCCCTGAGTTGAGTGAAATTCTTGGAGAGATTCAGCAGGATGGTGGCTCATAGGAGAACCCGGAAGTTGAATGTTGTTTACCACTTAATTAACAGCAGGTTGTTGGGAGCTGAGCTGTGTCACCGGAACCTCACTGAACTAGAAAGCTCATTGTGGGTTTGCAGCCTAGAATTACCATTGTTTTCCATGCCTTCTGTGATACTAACTAGGAATATTTAGTATGGAATAACTCAGATGTAACTTCAGCATTTTTTATTCTTTACCACTTATCGTCAAAGATGTAACATAACTATTATGTCATATACCCTCGCTCATTTTATTACTGTAGACACAGATTCTAGTACTCTTGATTCTGCTCTAAGACTCACCAAAAACAAACAGAAGTTCAGGGATTTATAGCATCAAAAGTGAGGCACCCATGACTTTAGATGGTTTGAAAGGTTATCTTACTTGATAGCAGCCAATAAAGCAGGAGACACTGCCAGATCAGATAAGAAGAAAAAACATGTCCGGACAGAATTAAAAAGGCTATTTTGGGATATGTCAAAAGGAGTAAAGCTAGATTGGAAATGACTGCAAAGGTGATTAAATAGGTGAGAACAAAGAGAACACTGTTCGAGTTCTCACTAAGAAGGGAAAAATTCTTAATCACCTCTTAATTGTACTTCATAATTAGCTAACTCACAAATGCCATACCTGGAATTAAAAGATTTTTCATAAAGCAGAAACCGCTATGGATTTTTGCTAGAAAAACTGTTGGGGGAATGAGGGCTCAAGCCCTTTCAATTTGTGTAACAATTTGAGAAACCAGGTTTTATAAGCATATTAGCTCATAAAGCACATTTTGAAAGATAGTGTTGTTCTATTTTTGCTTTATTTCCCTTTCCAAAGGAGATGAGAAACAGTGATGGAAATTTTTCCAGAGCAACAAAATATCAACAAACTGAAGCAAATAGCTACTGGAAATTGCTTATGAAGCTCCTAGAGATAATGGATATATGACATCATAGTTATATTACAACATCTTTGATGATAATTGGGAAAGAATAAAAATATGCTGAAGTTACATCTGAAAGAGTTATTCCATACTAAATATTCCTATTTAGTATCACAGAAGGCATGGAAAAAACAAGTTAATTTCTTACAGAAATAAAACAATAAAATCACCTCTAACAAACATGCATATAATATATTAATGTATAATTTCTGCTGGAAAAGCACTCTCCAAATTAGTGCAAGTTAAGGAAAAATCAAAAAAATAATAATACTTCTGAATAACTTGTTGCTTATATCTTTATTCATCCTTTGAACATGTATCTAACAACTATTATGTGTAATATTCTTTAATCATTCATAGAATTGCAGAAACAAATTAAAACATATGCTCTATCCTTGTGAAGTTTGCAACCTAGAGAGAAAAACAAATATTTTTCTCATTTATACTCTCTCTTCCCACTCTATCTCTCTGATTTCATTTGGCTTATAGTCTTGAATAAACTCTACATACTGATTAATCTCTGAATGATAAACTCTAGGCTAACCTCTCCTACGAGCACAATATCTGTATACCCAGCTAGGCCTAAGTAGGTCCACTGGTTGTCCTCATAGATGCCTGTGAGGGCTTTCCAAACAAACATGTCCAAATCAGAGCTGGCCATTTCTCCCATTCCTTCTCATTCCTTCACTAATCTCTATTAGTTGTACAAGGCCTTCAAAGAAAAAAGCTGATGTAGTAGAGAAACAGGCGGGACATAGAACAGACCCAGTAGGGCTTCACATTTGGTTTAATGCTGCCACTGTCTTGAAATTCTTAATACTTTTATCAATGAAATGTGTTTTATATGAGTCCAATGAGACAATAATGGAGCATCTGTATGAGAACAGAAGACACTCAGATGAAAGGGAAGTCTTAATATTTTAGTGACTTTCATGGCATTTTTTTCCCCTTTGTTTTGAACAGGGACCTCACATTGTCATCTTACTCAGTGACTTGAGTAGGCAGTCCTGTACATGAACACTATGCAAATCAGATGCCTGCAGCATGGTCCTCCCTCCATGTCTGCATGCTATCCTCATTCTCTTTCCTCTTTTCTTTCCCCTTGCTTCTTGCTGTGTGTTTTAAGTTGACCTGGACATTAGCATTCAGGCTGTTCCATGACATCTTGGATAGCTTGCCGGGCTGTGTACTTGGTGGCTACCACTGAATCAAGGCACATCCCCACAAGAAAGCCCTTGCCCCCTGAACAGGCCTTCTGTAGCCTGTGTGCATTCTCCAGAGGAGCAGGCAATGATATTCAAATGGTTTCTTATTCTCTCAAAAGAATGTGTTCCTTTTATAACATGTATAAATTAACAAAATATCTTTATGAAATTCCATGGAAAGACTACAAAGTAAAGAGATGCATAATGAACCTCTCACCATAGCCTTATGGTTTGAAAACCAGGGTTTGTTCCATAGGATTTGACTACTTCATTGGAATTCTCCATTGACAAAACCAGTGAAGATTTTGCATCCTAAATTTCACAACTTTCTAATGACGTTTTAAAACTCTCACTCCCCTAAAATGGAAATGTCTTTGAAATCCCAAGAGTACTCTTTAAGGAAAATCCTTTCCCCCTCACAGTGCTGAGTAGAACAATGTTGTATATTTTCCAAAGTACAACTAATTGAAGCATTTTGTCTTTCTTGGTTTTCCACATATCAAAATACCTATTATGTATGTAATTTTATAAAGCAGATATACTGCAACATACTACCATTATGTATTTGAGAAATTCATTATTTCTGTTTTTTAAAAATGTCAAGGAAAACTACACATTTGATGGCATGGCACCTCAGAAAAACATACATGTAAGGCTACAGCAATCATGATGAGGTTTGCTTTGGTATAAAATGGCAACAGGGAGGAAATGAAAGATTATTCATTCATTCATGTTAAAAAATAAGCATCAGGTTCTGAAACAATATGGTAGCATAAAAAGTGAGGCAGAAACCTCCTCCAAAAACCACATATAACACAAAAATACAGAAAATACAACTAATCCTGAAAGAGCAACTGGAAAGAAGACTGCAACAGATGGCCTACACCTAGGGATAAGAGAAGAACTCACTGAAAAGGGTAAAGTAGCAAAGCCATGATTCAACAGGATCCAAGTCCGCCCCCTACGCCAGCTCACTGGCAAGAGGAAGAGAAATGGAGCCGGGAGGGAGTAGAAGCCCAGGACTACTAAATACTCTCCCCTGTAGATCCACTCTGGGAGCATGAACCCACATTACATAGTGCTCTGGAGATTAGAGGTGTTGGAAAGAAAAGACAGGCATAATATCCAGAGATACTGAGACTCCAGACATTTATAGAAAACAGGTACTCACAACTGGCCACTCTGGGATAGTGCAAAGGTAAGCATAATGAAAGACATCCAACAGAAAGAGGGGTAATAAAGGAGTAAGGATCACACAGAGCTTGCTGCTCAGGAGAAAGGACAGATGGACAAAATTGTCCTGGCACACTCAGCCCAGCAGGTTGGAAAATTAAAGGAGCTTCACACACTCTGTCCCCCTGGCTGGCAATGCACCACTGAGGCCCCCCAGGTTGCAGTACACAACCTGCCACTCCTTACTCTTAGCTGGCACCAATTTGCAAACCTGCTGCCTCTGCCATTGAACCACTCAAGCCAGAGGGTGGCCCCACCCATGGCAGCTACAGGGGCATAGCATAGAAGCTCCTCCCTGCATGCTCAGCCCACTGGCACTGGCAGTGGAGGCAGGCACTGTGAGGAGGAAGCAGGAAAGAGCTCTTTCCTCCTGGAAGGCACTGGTGTGATGCACACCATCACCACAGAGGGTGAGCAGTTCCAGACAATAGAGCTTTAGGGCAATACAGGGCACCTCTAACACAAAGTTATTGTTGCACAGAAAACATAAGGAATATGAAATAGCAAAAGTACCTCACGAAAATCAAAATCCCTCAAACACCAGAAAAAGGGCTAAGTGAAACTGATATCACCAGTCTGCCTGATAAAGATTTCAAAATAAAAATCACAAACATGATTAGGGAGCTACAGAAAAATATTCAAGACCTCAAGGTGGACTTCAAAAAGAGATAGAAACCTTGAAAAATATAGTTTCTGAAGCAAAACATACAATGGTGGGATTTAAAAGCAGATTAGATGAGGTAAAGGAGACAGTAAATGAAATAAAAATTAGAGAACATCCAAGATATAAAGAACTCACACATCTCAATAGCCAAAAAGCAAATAACCTGATTAAAAAATGGGCAGAAGATCTGAACAGACATTTCTCCACAAAAGAAATTCAGATGGCCAACAGGTCCATGAAAAGATGCTCCACATTGTTAATCATTAGGGAAATGCAAATTAAAACCACAATGAGATATCACCTCACACCAGTTAGGATGGGCAACATTCAAAAGAGGAAGAACAACAAATGCTGGCGAGGATGCGGAGAAACAGGAACCCTCCTACACTGCTGGTGGGAATGTAAATTAGTTCAACCATTGTAGAAAGCAATATAGAGTTTCCTCAAAAAACTAAAAATAGAAATACCATTTGACCCAGGAATTCCACTCCTAGGAATTTACCCAATGAAAACAAATTTTCAGATTCAAAAAACATATGCACCCCTATGTTTATTGCAGCATTATTTACAATAGTCAAGATATGGAAGCAACCTAAGTGTGCATCAGGATTCTAGATGAATGGATAAAGAAGATGTGGTACATATACACAATGGAATATTATTCAGCCATAAGAAGAAAACAAATCCTACCATTTGCAACATGGATGGAGCTAAAGGGTATTATGCTTAGTAAAATGAGGCAGGCGGAGAAAGACAAGTACTAAATGATTTCCCTCATTTATGGAGTATAACAACAAAGCAAAACTGAAGGAACAAAACAGCAGCAGACTCACAGACTCCAAGAAGGGCTTAGCAGTTACGAAAGGGGAGCAGTGGAGGAGGGAAAGTGGGGAGGGATGGAGAAGGGGATTAAGGAGCATTATGATTAGCACACATAATATAGGGGGGTCACTGGAAAGGCAGTAGAGCACAGAGAAGATAAGTAGTGACTCTATAGCATTTTACTATGCTAATGGACAGTGACTGTAATGGGGTATGTGGGGGGGACTTGATAATATGGGTGGATGTAATAACAATAATATTGCTCATGTGGAACCCTTATAAAATTATATATCAATGATACCTTAATAAAAAAATAGGCATCATAGGTTTCCACATACAATCTTAATATTCTCATTTAATTATGTAAATCATCAAAGAATAATGCTGTTTGTGGTAATTTGCATGTGCAGAGATCTGTCTCCCAAGGTAAGCTAATTTAAATCAAATTGTAACTAAGGGAAATGTACTACTTGTTGGTTTAGACAGACAATCATTTATAACTCCACCAAATGGCTGGTAAAGACTGTAGGATTTCAAAGGTGAGATGAAACAGAAGTGATCCCAGTATGAAAGGAGTCTTCTGAAATGCTATCGTAGGATTTAGTATTCCTACTGATGTCAGGAAAAACTGAAGGCAGTCTCTTTTGTGAGGGAAGTGATTAGTGAATACCATTAACCCTCACTACCTCCACATTCAAACCTTCCTTTACACATGAAGTTAAAGGCTGTTTTCCCCAAGCTAATTCAACACTCGCTTTTGATATAAATCCAGCCCTCTTCAGAACCTTCCTGTCTTCTAGTTGCACAGTTGTACCAAATCCTGAATGTAAGTGAGAAAAGACCACTGTAAACCGCTGAAGTGTTCATGTGTTCCTAGCTCCTTTCTTTTTTTTCTTTCATTTTTTAACTATTAAAGACACTCCACTTCAAATTGAGAAACTAAGCATGTACAAACTCATTCTTTGTTTTATGGGCATCTTTGCTACAGAGTGAATGTCTTCCTTAGCTAGAGAAATTGGCCATGGGGGGCTCTGATAGACCTAGAATGATGCAAAGTCTGCCTGGATGTAGACAGAGGGGTCCATGACAATGGCCACAACTTGGATTTGGCAACAAAGAGGATGCAAGTATAGACTGATTAAGAGAGTGGGTTTAACACTCTCTCCACTTTTATTCAACAGAGTTCTGGAGGTCCCAGCCACAGCAATCAGACAACACAAAGAAATAAAAGGCATCCAGTTTGGTAAGGAAGAAGTTAAACTGTCAATGTTTGCAGATGACATGATGTTGTACATAAAAAACCCTAAGGAATCTACTCTAAAACTACTAGAACTAATAACTCAGTTCAACAAAGTTGCAGGATACAAAATTAATACACAGAAATCTGGGGAATTCCTGTACACTAATGATGAACTAGAAGAAAGTGAAATCAGGAAAACAATTCCATTTAAAAGTGCATCAAAAAAAATGTAGAAATAAACCTAAGTGAGGAGGTGAAACAACTATACCCTGAAAACTACAAGACACTCATGAGAGAAATTAAAGAAGACACCAATAAATGGAAATACATCCCATGCTCACAGATCATAAGAATTAATATTGTCAAAATGACCATCTTGCCTAAAGCAATCTACAGATTCAATGCAATCCCTATCAAAATTCCGAAGCATTCTTCAATGAAGTAGAATAGTTCTAAAAATCATATGGAACCACAAAAGACCCCGAATAGTCAAAGCAATCCTGACAAAGAAGAATAAAGCTGGGGGGATTATGCTCCCCAACATCAAGCTCTACTACAAAGCAGTAATCAAGA
The DNA here is from genome assembly GCF_040802235.1 of Manis javanica. Classification (NCBI taxonomy): domain Eukaryota; kingdom Metazoa; phylum Chordata; class Mammalia; order Pholidota; family Manidae; genus Manis; species Manis javanica. The sequence continues at coordinate 97,310,152 of NC_133163.1, read as the reverse complement.
CAATTCAGTATTGGCTCAAGAACAGAATAGACAGCCCTGATATAAATCCAAACATACACAGCCAAATAATATATGATAAAGGAGCCATGGATATACAATGGGGAAATGACAGCCTTTTCAAAAACTGATGCTGGCAAAACGGGACAGCTACATGCAAGAGAGTGAAACTGGATTATTGTCTAACTCCATACACAAAAGTAAACTCAAAATGAATCAAAGACTTGAATGTATGTCATGAAACTATAAACCTTCAGAAGAAAACATAGACAAAAATTCCTCGAACATAAACATGAGTAACTTTTTACTGAACACATCTCCTCAGGCAAGGGAAACAAAAGCAAAAATGAACAAATGGGACTACATCAACTAAAAGGCTTCTGTACAGCAAAGGACACCATCAGGAAAACAAAAAGGTACCCTACAGTATGGGAGAATATATTTGTAAATGACATATCCAATAAAAGTTTGACATCCAAAATATACAAACAGCTCACATGCTTCAACACACAAAAAGCAAATAATCCGATTAAAAAATGGGCAGAGGATCTGAATACACATTTCTCCAAAGAAGAAATTCAGATGGCTAACAGGTCTGTGAAAGGATGCTCCACATTGCTAGTCTTCAGGGAAATGCAAATTAAAACCACAATGAGATATCACCTCACACCAGTTAGGATGGTCACCATCCAAAAGAGGAGGAACAACAAATGTTGGCGAGGCTGTGGAGAAACGGGAACCCTCCTACACTGCTGGTGGGAATGTAAATTAGTTCAACCACTGTGGAAAACAGTATGGAAGTTCCTCAAAAAACTAAAAAATAGAAATACCATTTGACCCAGGAATTCCACTCCTAGGAATTTACCCAAACAAAACAACTTCTGAGATTCAAAAAAACATGCACCCCTACATTTACTGCAGCACTATTTACAATAGCCAAGATATGGAATTAACTTAAGTGTCCATCAGTAGATGAATGGACAAAGAAGAAGTGGTACATATACACAATGGAATACTACTCAGCCATAAGAAAAGAACAAATCCTACCATTTGCAACAACATGGATGGAGCTAGAGGGTATTATGCTCAGTGAAATAAACCAGGCAGAGAAAGACAAATGCCAAATGATTTCACTCCTTTGTGGAGTATAACAACAAAGCAAAACTGAAGGAACAAAATAGCAGGAGACTCACAGATTCCAGGAAAAGACTAGCAGTTACCAAAGGGAAAGAGGGTGGGGAAGGTGCGTCGGGGTGGAGGGAAATGGAGATTAAGGGATATGATTAGCACACATAATGTAGAGGGGTACGGGGAAGGCAGTATAGCATAGAAAAGATAAGTAGTGACTCTATAGCATCTTACTATGCTGATAGACAGTGACTGCAATGGGGTGTGGGGGGAGGGATTTGATAATATGGGTGAATGTAGCAACCACAATTTTGCTCATGTGAAACCTTCATTAGGTTGTGTATCAATGATACCTTAATAAAAATATATATATATGTTAATTGAAAAATAAAAAAAGAAAGCTGGTTTAAGAATACCCATCCTGCCACTTAACTGCTAAAAACTTTCTTATGAAAAGATTGCATTAATTATACCTTCCTCATAAGACTCATATGGTAACTTAACAAGCCAATGAATATACTGTACAAAGCTTTACATAAATATTCATCTTTTAAAAGTAGCAGCTATAAATAAAAATAATAATGATGGTGATAATGCAGAGCTATATATGGAAAATGGACAATTCCCATCATACTTACAGATAAAGAGTAAACAAAGTCTTCTCCGTTCCTCATGAGAATTTGACCTTCATTTAATTTTCAAGCTTGGTTTATCTGTTAAGGGCAATATGTCAGCTATGTTGTTAACCAATGTTGTTCATAGTAGATGTAGCCCATTATTAACAAATTGCCTCTGGATTGGGAGGTACATATATGAACTATAAATACCTGAAAGGAGGCCACACTTGGACTTCCCTGAGCATGCTGACTTTGTTGATGACATGTTTTTTGTGGGGACTCTGGAAATTATACCTATGTTGTTGCTATTACAAGAGCTACATTGGCTCTTTGGGTATGATTCTTTGAAGCACCTGCCCCGTGCAGACCACATCTCCTCGTAGCTGGCCTGTGCTCCACAAAATTTTGCAAACATTTCCACAGAAGAAAAATGTTTGGAGATATCCTGCTGGCCTGCCAGGTTTCCCATCCAGGTCCTTCTAAGTGGATATTGTGTCAAATATCTTCTGTGATAATCTTGTATGTCTGAATGGTTAGCTGAGGCCAGAAAATGCTCTGCAGATACTGCAGAATTTTCAATTTTATTTTTGGCCATAAAGGCATATGGTCGAAGGCTAAGAATATGCAGATGTTACAATAATACAGGTTCTGAATCAACTGTGAGTACTTACAGAATATCAGAATTCTCCCTGCCTGAATATGTTTTTCCATAGCCTCGAGGAAGACATATCTGCTATTGATTCTTATTTATTACTGATGAAACCACTTGTGAAGGCCAAAGACTTCTTGATTAGAATCAACTGATAAATGTATTCTTTTCAACATGCCAGAAAAGGTGGCCAAACAAAATTAAAACACAGACCTGCCAAAGAAGAATTTATTTCCAGAGAGATATTCAGTAGCCATCTGAACAGTAATACCAACCAGAGGGATCCCTCTTTTTCATCAGAAGCCTTTGTTTACCCCAGTGGCAACATTTCTCAACTGGGGATCATGGACAGAATTAAGCCTAATGCCCAAGAGCATCTATATTCGTGTCTTCTTGTTGCTGTAACAAATTACCACAAAGTTAGTGGCTTACAACTGCACTAATTTATTATCTTACATTCTAGAAGTCAAGAGTACAAAATGGGTCTCACTGGGCTAATGCCAAGCTGTCAGCAGAGGCTCTAGGGAGGACTCCATTTTCTTATCTTTCCAACCTCTACAGGCTTCCTGCGCAGTCTAGCTCATGCTTCCTTCCTCCATCTTCAAAGCCAGCTGAATGACATCCTTACATCTGTCTCTGACTCTGGCCCTTCTTCCTCTTCCTTTGACTCACAGGGACTCTTCGGATCACACTACACCCACCCAGGCATCTAGGATGATCTCCCTGTCTCTACATCCTTAACCAATCACTCAGCAAAGCCCCTTTTGCCATGTACACTAACAGACTTAAAGGTTCCAGAAGTCAGGAAGCAGATATTTTTGGACAGGGAACATTACTCTGCTATCCTTTGTTTATAATAAATCAACTTCTCTCTTGGGCAACTAGAATGGCACTAGTTATGTATAATCCTCAGAAGATTTTGAGAAAATGTCACTCAGTCATTTTCTGTGCTCTGTGATTCAGGTGAGGAACTTCAGTTGTGAAAGAGTGCTTGGTGGGAACAGTGCCTTAAGTGAATAGACAATGAGATGTTCTTAGTGAGAGTCATTTTAAAAATTCTTCTAAAAATTTGATAGAGAAGTAGACACAGCAAGTGTGCATTGAAAATGAAGTATGAGCCCAGAAAGGATGTACACTTAAGATGCATTGTTTGGGGTAAACATATTTACAAGGAAAGGGATATTAGGGCAACATGAGTGGGAAAGAATGTAAATATGAATAGTTGGTGCCCCTAAATTCCATCTTTTCTAAAAATGTGCCAGTTATCAAAGTTGTCTTTCTTTCTTTCTAAAAAATCTAGCCATTATTCTAATGACCCTTGCATACTTCAGTGGATACTCCCACAAGAAATATTCAGTAAAAATGCCTGTGTGTAGAAACCACACAATAGCTAGTTTCACTCCTCTTGCAAAAAAGAAAAATTGATAGTTGGTTCTGTTCCCAAATTTCATCTTGGGTCTCATTGTGAAATGTGCAGTTCAATTTAGTGTTGATAGGTCATTACAGTCAGTGTGAGCTTATATATAATTCAGTATTAATTTCCAGCCAACTGGAAATCAAAGCACTCCTATTAGGCAGAGTCACCTCTTTCCAGTCTGTTTGACATTGTCTTTTATCCAGTAATAGGATCCATTGTCTGATGCATTGATCCTTACAGCCATCATATAATGTCCAACAGGAAGGCTGAAAGACTTATTAAGAGCAGAGTGAAGCCTTTGGTACAAAATCTGCCATCTAGAATATTTCCCATCATAAGAAAGAGTCTGTAGTGGTAGTAGACAGGGGGCCTGGCTATAGTTGTGGCTTTGCCAGTATCCATTGTGTATGACCTGGAGAGTAGTTCAGAAAGCAGAGGGCAGTTGGCTGGATGAGTGGAGTTACTCAATGCTCTTTAGGGTAAGCTATTATGAGGAGAAGCAGGATATCCCACAACTTAAGAAGAAATACTTTCAGAAGACAAAGCAGAGCAAAAGAGGTTAACTGGTCAGATTGTGGTAAACTGAGGAAGCAAGTACCAAATTTAGGAAGGAAAGCTCAAACCAGAGCTAAGAGTCCTCTTTAGAATGAGAATAAGATCTGTGCTACAGTAGAATTTGAGCTGCATGTGTATCCTTGGAAGTCCTAAACTGTGCTTCTGAATCACCTTCCACATCCCCACACTACTTATTAATTTCAAAGGGAAACTAACATTTCAGACAATACATAAAATGGAGGGAAAAATAACAGTCTACTAGGGGTGACAGATCCCAACTCTGGTAAAAAGAAAACAAAGATAACAAACTGATATAAATGCTATGAAGGAAGACATCTCCTAAGAGAATCACAGGCAGTTACCTCCTACTACTGTCTCTAGGAATGATCTTTCCGAGGAATTTATATTTAAGCTAAAATTAGAAAGAAGAGCCCTGTAAAGACTTGGATCTTGAAGGAATTACGTTTGCAAATGTCTTCAGTCAGGCAAGAGCTGTTCTGTTTGAAGAACTGGTTAAAAAAAACCAATGAGGCTAGTTTAAGGTGAATCACTGAGATGATGTCAGAAAGGAATACATCTTAGATTACTCTTAGGCAAATTTGCACTTTCTCCCTCCTACCCACTTCCATGGATGAATATACTTACCCTGTTCACTGCTGTTGGACTTGACCATGTGACTTGTTTTGGATCCATGGTGGCTGAGTGAACTTTGCTGTTAACTTTGGCTTCAGCCATGTCACTTCTTTAGTCAAGGGGATGCTAACAGATATACAAGAAGAGGCTTAAAATGGTGGTGGGTGGGAAGGGAGGGAGAAGGGCAATAAGGGGCATTACAATTAGCACACATAATGTGGAGGGGGTCATGGGGAAGGTAGGATAGCACAGAGAAGACAAGTAGTGACTCTATAGCATCTTACTACGCTGATGGACAGTGACTGTAACGGGGTATGTGGTGGGGACTTGATGATGGGGGGTGTACAGTAACCATAATGATGCTCATGTAATTGTACATTAATGATAACAAAAAAAAATGTGCCTGCACAGTTGGGCTAGCTCTGTTTCACTGTTGCCACTGTGGGAAAAGAACATATCCTAAATAGTCCACTGGTAATGAGAAGATGAGAGATGTGTAGCAGACATGGGTCCGGCATGCAGTTTTGAGTCAAGTCCAGCTGAGCCTCACCTAGATCACCAACCTCCAGCTGATTTATAGCTGCTTGAATAAGATTAAATAATTGTATTAACCTACCAAGTTTTGGAGTGGTTAGTTATGCAGCACTATTATGGGAGTAGCTGATACACACCATATATATAAGGATCATCTTAAAGTGCTTGTGGGAAAATAATTGAAGAGTTTTAAGTGGGGAGTGATATGATATGAATCATGTTTACTGAGGCTCACTCTGGCTGCTGTGAGAGTCCAGCAAGGAGGAAGCAGTTGGAATAGTCCATTTGAAGAGAATGACAGCAATCGAGCAAAAGGGAAGTGGATATACTTGAAGTAAATCTTGGAAGCAGAAACAATAATACTTGTTAATGAGTTACACAAAGAGAGAAAGGGAAGTGAAGAATTAAAGAGCAACGCCTAGGTTTCCAGCCTGGACAGCTGGGTAGAGAGAAACAGATTTTTAGTTTCCCATGTTGTTATTTATTTTTCACAATAATAATTTAAATGGCTATACAGTCAGTTATCATAGCATAAATGACCTATTACTTTATGTTAGATGTTGGTTTATTTTCAGTTTTATCCTTTTAGTAAAAACTCAACAGTTAACCTCTACAGGTACATTTATTTCAGATTTTTGGGAGGAGGGTGGACTCTCAGAAACGGGTTAACTGGGTCAATGCATTTCTATTTTTTCTCCAGAGTTCATTCCTTCCCACAGGTAGGAAGTGAAGTGTGGAATGTAAAAGTACATTCACAAAAAGCAATGCCTTTTACTTTAGTGAAATGTCACAGGCTCCTTAAGGCTTCTAATACTGGCAAGAGCAAACCTTTATAAAATGTTTTATATGTGCCAGACACTGTTTTACGGACTTGATGTATACATTCACTGAGCTAATCCTCAGAACAATTCCAGGAAGTAAATACTGTTATTCCCATTTTACAGGTGAGGAATCTGAAGCAGAGGTGCCAAGTAACTTGCAGAATTCACTGAATATGTGGTAAGAATGATGCTGAGATACTTGTTAGTTCAATGGAGGTAGCTTATTTGGACTTTTAGAAGAAATTGCTTCTCATTTTTATTTCAAATTACCTTGTGCCTATTCTAAGGAAATAGATGTTTATCAGATGAGTTTTGTAGCAAATAATTATGTACTTCTCCTAAGCAAATGGTATATGTACTTTTTTTTATTGGATAGACCTGGAAATTCTGGAAAAAGTGGCTAGCCCATATATGGCAAGTGTCTAGATCTTATGCATGTTTTTCCTCATTCCTGGATCCTGTTAAGCCTCCATCCTATCTTCCTTTTCATTTACTTCTAATTTTCATCTGCACGTGTTGGAACACACACACACACACACACACACACACACACACACACACACACACACACATATATACACACACACAGGAATTTAATATCCTGTAAGCTTCCTTAAATCGTTTTTGAAACTGTGATATAAGTAAACAGACTCAGACAAGCTTAAAAAAATAATATCAATATAAAAAACTCACAGTATGTCTATAAATTCCATAGGATAAATATAATTGATATATTCTTTGTTTGCTTTTAACAATTTTCTTTTTAACATTCTCTAGCTCTTACAATTTTTTCAAGTGGTACATTCGATGGACTTGGTCAGGAAATGGTACTTGAAAGAGCCCTCCTTTTGAATCCCTTTTCTACTTTGCTCCCAGAGAGCTCTACTACACCCAAATGGTAGTAACAATTCTTAAAATAGTAATATAAATTTTAAAACAATGACATTTACTGACTACTTACTGCTGTTCTACGTAGCAGAACTTAGGTAGACATTAAGCACTTTATAACAAATTATCTTTTTTAATCCTTAAAACAATCCCATGAGGACCTTAATGTCATTATACAAATATTACAGATGAGGAAACAGACTCCAATTGGTTAAAAAACTTGCCCAATGCCACAGAGCTAGCAAATGGCAGATCTGAGGGCTGAACCAAGGTTTGCTTATCACCCAAACCTACATTATTAATAACACAATCCATACATATATTCCTGGGATATACAAACTTTCTAAAAAATTATTTCTGATTTCTCTTTTTAACACTGTCTACCTGATATAAAGTTTATCTGAATCAATCCATCAGCCAATTAGAGGAAAGAAATGAGCATTTACTGAATCCCTCCTATATGCTAGGTTTGGGACCAGGCATTTCAATAAACATTATTTAGTTAATTCTTACAACAATTTCATGAGATAGATACTACTGTTCATGTTTAAACTTGAACATATTGATATTCAAAAGGTTTAAGTTACTAATCCGAGGTCACAGAATTAGTAAGAAGCAAAGCTAAGATTGAATCTGAATGCCTTCAAATTCATATTTTGCTTTGTTTTGTCTTTTCCACTATTAGAGCACAAGCATGACCTTGGGGAAATCACAACTTTAATGCACCTCAACCTTCTTATCAGTAAAATGGAAGAAAAAGGCTTGCCTTAAATTTCTTGGATGATGTGATCAACATGACCACATATTACAATCAGATGGAAAAATGCTTAGAAAATTATTTCCACTGCACTTTCTGAGTTACTACTAATGAAGGATTTTTAGTGTCCTAGAAGACTGCTTATTTCTGATGATGTGGCTAGATATCTAAGCTTCCCCCCACTTAGTTGGAGGAAGGAGCATGAGATAGTAGCCAGCCAAAGCAGGCCTGCAGATGGGCACCACGATAGGCTGCCCCAAAGTGCAAGGGCCAGAGTGCAGGGGCTCCTGCTTCCTTACTTGCCGTCCCTCACCCCCACTGCATTTGTAAGTTAAGTAAAAACTGAGATAAATGTTCCTGCCTTCGTACCACAGCTGGCCTGTAGGATAGTCTCATTGTAGACTTCTAGCCTTCATGCCATGCTTATGAGGTGGCCTTAAGAACATGCCTGACAGACTTCCAAATACTCAAGGCATAACTGCCCAAGGCCCCCCGCTGCTGCCCTCTGAACCCAGCAGCAGACCTGCCCAAAGGTCATGTTTCCCACAGGTTTCTGCCAGTTTGTGAGTGAGCAGGCAGGGGTACTAAGTCAAGGCTGGGTCTGGGAGACACAGACTCCTCTATCAGCCAACTTTGGCTGTGGGACTCCCTGATGGCCTTCTGAGCTCTCATTAGACTGTACAGTCTCCTCCTTTGTGGGGACCAGTCTTGGATCAAGGTCTGACATTCTGTCAGACTGCCCCCTAAGTCTACATTGGCATTTATAGCATTTTCCCCTAATAAAGTCCTCATATGCTTCATCTCACACTGGAGAATGCTTCTAGAAGGGCCCTGAACTAACACAGTTTTTTTGTTTTCTCCTGCTTAGCTTTCTCTTAATTCTACCCTTCAGACCTTTCCCATGGAGCAATAATTGATTCCCCCAAGTCCCTTTTCCCAGCTGGAAGTTTTCCCTGTTAATTCTTATCTCTACCTCTTCTAGGATACTAAGTTATTTTACCATAAATTATGGTTATTTATGTAGATATTTTATTTCCTCTACCAGATGTTGAGCACCTTGAAGAGAATAGCATCAAAACTTATTGAAACATTATATCACTGTATGCCAGGTATTGTACCTGTAATTGTTTTACATACATTACATATCTAATCCTTATCAACACTCTGCCAGGTATACATCACCAATTCCATTTTACAGAGAAGAAAATTGTCCAAAAGGCTAAATAAATTAAATGACTTGCTCAATACTGCACAGTTAGTAGGAGACCTTATTTTGAATTGGTGCTTTTAGACAAAATCCTATCTCAAATTATTAATCAATCCCTATCAAAAGCCCTCTCTTATATTAAGTGCTAACAGCTCATCCTATTCCTTATCTTAACTCCTAGGAAGCAGATGCCCTTTGCTTTGGGGCTCAGGTACAGTTATTGCTCTGTACCCTCAACTGTAATTTAGGTATTTTGGTTTTTGTTTTTAATGTTATTGCTGTAGGTCTAATGTACATGAATCATTTCCTTTGAGAGAGTGGACAGTATAAAAAGCAAGCAAGAACCTCTGCTTCTGTATGTTTTGGGTTCAGATGCATAGGAACATAGAGATACATTTCTCTGACAAAGCCAAAACAGGCCACCAAAAAAAATGTCCTCAAAGAAAGTAAAGGCCAGGTGGTGCTTTTCTCTGTTAAAACCAAAAGAAATTAATTTTTACAAATTCACACAGCAATTTGGTTATGGGAAATTGGGAAATCAGTATTCCCAGTTCCTAGAGCAAAGATCAAGTTGTCTTCACAGCGGAAACGAACAGCATAATGTCTACTCTGACTATACCAAAATGTATATTCATGTGTCTTGTGACAAGGTATCGTAAATAGAAACCAGGTCTATGAAGCCCCTTGCTTGACTTAATGGCACTTACTCCCTCTTGAATTCGTTATTGCAATGTTCTGTTTGTAGTGCAAATTGCATTATTAAGTATTGATGAAAATTCCTAAAAATACCCCGCTATCTATCTAAAAGTTGGATGCAATATTTGCATGAGTTATGAAAACTGTTGTATATAATGAGTCACAACACTGTCTCATGAATTCTGTGGTAAAAAATTACAGTCCAGCTCCATGAATGTAATTATTCAGGCACCCAGTCTGATTTATCATCTTGATGAGAAACTAAGCCATGAAATATCCTCTGCAAGAAATCAGCCTTCGTTCATTTTGCAAATACACCCGAGAGAAGCAGGAGGGGTGAGAAAAACAACAAATGATCTGCCAGGACTAGAGGAAACATATTTCTTTTCTGTTTCTTAAAAAAAAATATTAGTAATCAAATGTTAATTTTGAAATAGATAAATGGGAAAATGACTACATGCTCTGGTGTATGCTTTTGGCAGTGTGAGCCTGACTCAGGGTTAGAGATGTTTGCTTTCACACCACTTTCTCAAGATCAAAACTTAACGGATGGGAGACCCAGAGGGAGGAGCTTCTGGGCACGAGGCCTCGAGGCGTTTGCAGCGCTCCCCACAGACATCCTCATACACCACTGTCGGTAGCTGATTAGTCCTTTGCAGGCAGCAGTGTCTGTGCTGGCCTCTGCTCACTGCTCACTGCACAAAGTAGTGCAAATGAGTCACAGTGTGTTCAGGCAAGAGGGGCTGAGGAATTCTGCAGAGGTCAGCTTGCTGAGAAATCATTTCAAAGGGAAATAGGAACTTCCAACAGATGGATGAGTGGGAAGCTGATAAAGATGTTTCAGGGGAAAGGGAAAGGTGAAGAGGGAGAAGAACCAAGCTTCTCAGCTCAGAACAACAAGAGAACACTTCATAAATACGCACTAAAAAGGCAGCAAATACTTTGAATTTGCCCTTTTTTTCCAGATCTGTTTAAAAGCACTGCTAAACATACATATAATGCTTTGGCTTTTCTATTCTTTTGCTACAACTGCTTTCACAGGGGTCAGGGGAGGGCGTATGGAAACTGGCAGTTGTCCATTCTGATTTGTGGGGAAACAAATCCTACTATTTTGGTCTTATACTATTTGCCGAAGGACTCTAGAATTCTTATCATTTTAAAAAAGCATTTAAAGACTCAACCAAAAAAGGAAATTGGATAGGAGCAAAAACTGAAGCTACTATTGAGACAGTAGGAATACACTTTCATGTATGTGAGTGTGCTTTGTAGAAGCAGGAATGTGAGCTTAGCTCAGAAGCTACATAAAGATGCTTCTGGGAACAAAGGAAAAATAGAATGAGAAACAGTGCTAAAATTTCTTAAAATGCTGAAGACCATTCAGTATAGTTTGGTGGTTAAGAGTCCTACCTCTGGAATCAGAGCAGAGTTTGAGTACAGTCTTACCCATGGATCTGTAAACCTGGGCAATCAGTTTACCTCTCTAAGCCTCACTCAATTTTCACTATTTTACAAGATGGAGATGATTATAATACTTAATTCATAGGGTTCTTGCAAGGTAAGGCAAGTAAAGCCTTTAGCTCACTATCTGACACAAGGAAAGCACTCAATAAATTATCATTATGGTGTTGTGAATACCAAGGCTCTGCTAGTGCCAGATGTGAAAATGATGGGAGCCTGATCTCAAAGAGCATGACCCCTGGGAACATCAGTGCCGGCAGATTTAAAAATCAACTAGTAGAGAGGAGAAAGCAGGAGAAAGAGACCAGTCACAGAGCTGACGTCCACTCCCCTCGGCGTGGCAAGCACTATTAGCTGACCCCTCCTGTATTTTCCATGTGTGCTATCTCAGCTAATGAATCACCAAGATGAATCAGACACTCTGCTAGAAGCCTCTACTCATAGCTCTTCCCAGATGAGCTGAGGCATAAATACAAGAGATCAGGATCTTGACTCTGACCCTAGGTAATCATGATATTCTATATCCCTGGAAATAGGGGATCCACTTAAAACCACTTAGTTGCATCCCAACTGTGGAATAACAGGGTGCTGAGAAAAAAAACTCTCTGTCTTCCTCAGGACAGGCACAGAGGGAAGACCCTTGGATCATTTTGAGAGACAAAAATCAGAACCACCAAAATGTTATCTGTCTTCACCAAATGGCACTACAAGATTACCAGGTAAGAATTAAGTACAATCAGAGGGCTGTTACTCCAACCTCATTCTTTACTCTTATCCCACCTAGAAGACTGTGGGCTCAATAAGAACAGAAACCAGTGTACTCTGCCTGGGCAATGGAGCAGCACTTGGGCAGTCTCATAACAATTCTACAAATGTCTGTTGACATGGTTTGAAATTTTAAAGAAACCTTTAACATAAAAAATGCTTCAATGATCCCATTTTAAAGGGCTTGCTTCATCATGTAATTATTTATTTGTAAGAGAGTTTATATAATAATACTATTCCTATGTCCCTTTTGCTATGTTAATCTAGTAATGTCCTACTGAAAGCAAGCAGCAGTGATTTGTCAACCCTTCTCTCTTTGTTTCATCAAATATTTCCTTTCCAAGGAGAAAAGCAATACAAAATATTATCGGGCCATTTATAGGACCTTATTCACCTTTATTTCCCTCTAAACACAAACACAGTCAAAGTAAACATTCAACACATTATTGAATGAATGAGCAGAGAAAGGCAGGGTAGGGCATAGATCACTCATAACCATGCAGAAGAGTAGTTAGCCCATGAGTCCCCAATGTCCCACCAGCCATTCCTCGGGTTTGTGCATGGTAGTTACAAGTTCATTGTAAAATATTGAGGTTTACAACTCATTTTTCCCATAATTTCTTGTAATATCACATTACTTTGTATTTGCATACAACTGTATGTTTTTTCTCTTGAGGTGTGGTCACAACTATCATTTTGTCTTTCCTTGGCTAAACACCACTTGCATTTATAAAAACTCCATGATATTCCTTTTGATAGAACACTGAAATCTTCAAGAAAGCCCCAAATCTCCCCTATTAGAGAAGGATCAGGTTCCCAGTGACTTTTATTAGAGTGTCCCCAAGGCCATATGTGTGGCCAGTTTGTCCTTGAGGCTGGGGCATGGGTTAGATTGGTTCCCGGAAATTATCCTGTAGTTGTCAATCCAGAGACTGATGAGGGTAAGAAAGACCCCATAGAATGAAGGATGCTGGTCAGACTGCAAGGGCTATTTGTGAATGGGCTTTAGCTCAAAAATAGAAATTGTACGTATTGGCTGTTTCCAGTAATGAGCTAAAGCCACAAATAGGATGCAACTAATCTGATTGCTCAAGTTCTTGGTGGAACCTGGGGATTTGCTCTGAAATGGTATATTTTGGAGATTGTAAATTTATCATAATTTGTTATAATTTCCACCACATAGACAAGTCTAAGTCTTCTGCCTCAGTAAAGTTGAACCAGATGTTCCAAGTGTAAAATCTACTAAAAGAATGTTTGTCCCTGAGTCCAGAAGGCTGGCAGCTTCAGCTTGGCTTAATTCACAATTTTCCATTTCTGTTATATTTATGGGCCACAGAGATGTTTAACGTTTTTTTTTTCTGCAACTGTTTTAATTTTCTCTTTTAGCACTTTATTTATTATCACTAGGAATTAGAGTCATAGGTGACATATGATGACTGCCAGCTATTTTGACTGCAAGTTCTAGAGTCACTTTCAATTGACTCCTAAATCTAGGTTTATCTTTGAGTCTACCTTCATAATTTCATTACAATAGCTTTGTCAATACAATATTTCTCTGTGGAGTTATCTGTACTCAACTGACTTCACATATCATTCATCTCTAAAGTACACATAATGAGACCCTCTCCACACTAAGTTCTCTCGTTTGGTGGTAGGTCCCCATTAGTAAGCTCATTCACATATACTCCCATAAAATGGAATAACTGCTTTCCAATAGTCATTTATATATGCTCCTAAACCTGGTAATACAGTTGTTCTTATTAAAGAATTTGTGTAATTGAATTAAAATAAATTAAGCAATTAAATAGGAATTTGAAAATGAAATCATTGTTATAAGGGAAATTACACTAACGCAGAAAGATTTCTCTGATGGTATGTCCCAAAAAATCAGCTTTCAAATTTGCACAGATGAGATGGATAGTCACAAACACTTTTTGGGGAAAATGAGAGAGCAGAGGGAGACTGTATTCACACCGGTCAGCAGATGTCTCTGAGTCCCAGTATCACATCCAAGGACTTGAACCTGGAAACTGAGAATGATACATGCGGCTGTGATTAATGCTGGGGACTTGTTAGAAGGAAGAATGAACAGATCCACCTCAAAGAAAACACCCTGGCATTATGTTGAAACAACTGTGACTGAGTGTACATTTATAGGCTCTAAATTAAAATAAAATGCTTAAGGTATGTGTGCTCCATGTTTTATGATTCCCTTCTTTAATGTTATATTTTGATTAACTAACCAACATATGTCAGATGAAAGGGCTTCTATTTTATTTCTAAATGTGGTATTTACTCAGGCTAAGAAAAATCTCCTTGTCCTTGCTCAAAACTTTCAATTTCATGTCTCTATTTGTAAAGGTTATTTATCTCACTTAAAATTTCTCTTCATTAATCTTTCATCAAAATCCTATACAAAATCCACTTCTTTTGGGAAGGCTTCTCTGATTAACTTCACCTGTGTTTTATTTACCTTTACTTTATATCTTTTTTTTCACATATGGGTTCAGTCTACCCCATCTCAGTTGCTTCTTTTAATATTGTGAAGTATTAAATGTATTAAATGTTTCTTATCTTTTAGGCTGGTTTCCCTAAGTAGATTATAAAATTTTTCCAAGGCAAAGACTGCTTCTTCTCTGTTTCAAAATTTCCTTCAGTTCCTTTGACAGCCCAGTACTCTTTACAGAGGAAGATTACTCAGTATATCTTAATTGACATATCATTTTAGACTTTTAACAAATTAATTAAACAAGTGATTTCATATACACAGATATTTTCATCCTTGCAAATCCCAGTTTTGAGAAGGGCATAAGCAGTTCCCCCAAGCACATTATTTCTACCTTAAAAACTGTTGAAATTTGTTCAGAGAAATGTGAAGATTTGCATTAATTAGTGAGATAATATTAAAGAGGTCTTAATCACAGTTAACTGTGTCAGTAGGCTTTATAAATTCAATGGTTCATGGCTGGGATTCATGTTACATTCCAGGCTACAGAAACTAAAGATCCAGAAAGAATTTTCCATCATAATCCACCCTGTCTCTGTTTTTAACAGTCTCTGGTTGGAGGAGGAGGGAAAATTACATGAGAAAATACAGGGTATGTCTTCTGATAGACCCCTTGCCAAATATGATACAAACTGCTTACTGGGACTGTCAGAGTTTATGCGACTTCCACAATGTCCAGTTTATGTCTGAAGTAAGATATATATTCTGAAACTGGCCCAGTGAGTAGCTCATTAACTTTTGTGATATCATAACAGAATATAATATTAATAGAGCTCTCTGCCATTCCAGTAATCCCATTTTACAGATTATAGAATTAAGTCAAGTCTGGTTTCATTTAGCAGAATCTTGTCTTTCCATATTACATTATGGAGTGGACAGCAGCATTTGGTGGAAAATAATGTACTTGGGACAGTTTATGCAACATATTATCCTAACTGAAGTAAGCAAGGCAGTGAGAGGTCTGTCTTGGAAGTGGGCACCAAGTTTGAGGCACAAAGACTATTTGGGGAATTTTTAGATTATCATTAAAATTCATAGAATGGAAGAAAAGACTGGATTCATGTAAATTTTAAAAGACATGCAAAGCACGCTTGCTAATGATAATACACCAAACAACTGGCCAAGATTTGCTCAAGAAGATACCTATGGAGATTTTATGGGTCTGATTTTAAAAAAGGAAGCTAATGAAAAACAGCATTTCTTTTAAAAATAGTTCTTTTGGTAACACTCTTGCTGGAGATATTCTGCTTCCAGAAAGGAGAGAATCATGCTTCTATTAAAGCCCTATCAAGATGTTTTAAAACTGTCTTCAAGCCCCCAGTACATGGTTTTTAAGCATTTCTCCTATCAAGGACATTTCCAGTTAATACATTCAATTGAAAGTGACTGAGTGATACAAACTTTTGCCTAAACACTTTATGTTAAATGTGGGAGTTTCAGAAAACAGGGAGGTTTCCCAAACATCCTCCTGGAAGGGCAACAGGAAATGAAGCAGTAGTAGCTCTGTGACTTGACCCAACTCCTCTCACCAGCCATGAGCCCCTTTACATCCCATTCAGGCGCTGAGGGAAGGAGTTAGAGGTCTCCCGTAAGACGCCAGACTTTGCTAGTTCTACTCCCAGGCACTTCCCACTTCAGACTCGGCCACTTCTTCCCTGCCTTACTTTGGGACTGATTCCATACACGTCAGGATGGTAGAAGATCTGACAACTTCTGATCCTTCCACTTACTTAGGAATGCTTTTTCATTTTATGAAGTCTTATTTTCCACATACCTTTTGCTGCTTCCCTGTAAGAACTCATGGGCTCTGATCATTAGGTGCCCATTAAACAGCTTTTTTCACCCTAGGCATTGCCCTTTATTTCTCATTCCTGTAGCCCAGGAGGTACTCAGCAGCAGTGACAGACATAAGTTACTATTTCCATCTGATTGCATTACTAGGAATTACTGAATTTCCCCATGAGGCCACTTGTACCTATTTCCAAAGATGACAGCCAATCCCTAAAGTAATTTCATGTTATGAAGACACAAGTGTATTCTCACTGAAAAAATTATATATTTGACTCAAAATCAGGCTAAATGGAAAAATTAGATTCTTACTATCATCCTGCATAGATTTTATTACTAATTTGCTCATTTGAAATTTAATAACTCAACAAGTCAAATAAATTATTAAAAATTGTATTCTGACCTCAGACACAAATCCAACATATCTTCAGGCATTCAATTACTCATCATATACAGCTTCTTTCAAAGTCAAGATGATGTCTGGCAAATAATTATGGGGGAAAATAAGGTCACTAATCATCAGCTATCAGGTACCAGTTATTGATTATTTTAACTAAATTCCTTGTTTAAATTATCATTACAATATCAGAACAATAGATGAAAATATCCAAGGTATGCTTCTAATGTGATCATGGGAAAAATAAGGAGCTGATCAATTTCTCAACCACAAAGCCACAAAAGGTCAACTCAGGGATCTGTGGAGACTGCTGATATTTAACATATTCTACTCCACAAGAAGGCAGCTTCCTTTAAAGCACACATATCTGCCCATCCCACAGTAATATGTAACCTAATAAAAAGCCACGGCTCCCCAGCTACCCATTGTCTTCGTAGAGTTGTTTATCTTTAGCAAGCTCTGCAGAAAGAAGAACAGTTTTCCAAAACTTAGATGAACAGTCTGAGCTTACAAAATAGCATTTTGGTTTTCTCCCAGTAGCAATTTTAGGCGACACTAGTGTTTGGCTAGAAATCTAAATACAAGTTATAAACAACCATTCACATAACCACCGGGTGGACATTCTGATGGTGCCAAGTTCTATATCCCACATCTCCACTGTGAGACTGGCCTGGCATTTGGTTCGTGGAAGTAGAAGGCAGTTTGGGCAAGGGGTGCTGATGTGTGTGGATTCTTGCTGTGCTCAGCAGCAGTAGGCTGAGTTATACTCAAATGCAGATTGTGATGATAAAAGAAGTTAAAAGGAGTACCCCCCCAGAAGATAGATTTGTCAAAGGAAGGGCAGATGGAGATCCGAATGAGAGAAATGCCCCGAAGGGAGAGAAGATCAGCCAGGACAGTACTACTTATTCCTTCCATTGTCTCCTGGGAAGACTTGTCCCTGAAAATAACTCATAAGGTGTTCAAGAAATGTTGGCATCTATAAAAGATTTGTAAAACTTTTAAATTCATTTTAACGGTGTGCACTGTTTGAGGAAGAGGTGCTAGCTCCATTTGAAACAATTTGCCTTTACATGGGTTACATCCTGCAGTTATTAACATTAACAACCTAACTGCAGGCTGGGAACAGACTATATGTGTGGTTTCAAACTCATTCTAGAAGTGCACTTAGGTTTTCTTTTCTTTTTTTATATACGTAAAACACCAGTCTTTAATTCTTATTCATTTTCCCTTTAATGCAATAGATCATAAATGTATATGTAATGCCTATTGTCTTTTAAATTATCGTCAATGCATTGTCCTAATCCATATAATTTTTCCACAAGTCTTAATCCACACAATTTGTTAGTGAATTAAAATTATATTTGTTACTCACCCTGGTCATTCAATTTTTAACAGACTCCTGTAAGTCAATTCACATCCTTCTCTTTGTCTTACAAGAAGTAAAATTGTAACTGGCATAGACCAGTTCTTTGCCTAAACGTTGGGAAACTGAATTTGACTTTTTTATCTTCTCTGATCTGGTATAAAGCCATACTCTCTGCTGGTTAGTCAGTTAAAATGACTAAGATATGCTCCAATAATATAATTTGGCAGGCATATCTAAAAATAATTAAAACAAGTAACTTTCTTTAAAGAAAATAAGAATAGAGAGGGTATATTTGAGAAGATGATATGGAGACTTTCAATAGGTAGAGGTGAAGGAAGAAAGTAAGGGAAGGGAGAGGAGCAGAGGAGGGGAGATGGGGGTTCAGCATGAGAGATTCCATGGATGACAAACGGACAGCTGAAAAACTATCTACTCAGGACTTGAGTTGTTCTGCACGGACGCTGTTCCTTCATTTCCTAAACCTTCTAATCTCTACTACTTGGCCTGCTCTTGACCCATATTTTTAGGGCCAGGTAGCTTTTGCTTTTATAGCAGCTATGCCACCTGGAGACTTCAAGTTTCTGAAATGTTAGTCTCCTTGTATGATTAATCAGCTTTTTCAGACATCTCACAAGGAACAATATAGACAAAAGACAGTTAAGAAATAAGCAGAATGACACAAACTACAAACAATACATGAGTTCAGAGATGAAAAGTTATGAAGTGCCCTGGGGACCAGGAAAGAGTACTAAGAAGCTGCTGCTAAGCACTCACAGGGGCCCCTGTGACAGGGCTACAACACAGCTGGACAGATCAGCCTTGAGTCTGATCAGCAGGAGGGCAGATACCGTGGCAGTCATTTTCCTACTTTTCCCACACAGCTCTGTGTGCCCAGATCCCGTCGACATTCCTGTATTTAAGTTCCTGGGTCACTGAGATGGCAGGAACTTAGCCCAGAGATGGGGACACTTGTATTTCCCCTGCTGCTCCTCTGCCTCATTTGTGCACAATAACCTTGGGCCTAGGACAGGTGCTAAAAGGTCTCACCAATCACATGGGAAACATTTATACTTAAAGTTTTCATCATACGTAGCGGAAGCAGCCAAATGAAGCTTTTACATCTAGTGGCAAGTGGCCTTAGTAGGGACTTCTTAGACATGAAGAAAAGGAGAGCTGTACCTCGGGAAGCCAGTCAGGGAGAAGGAGAAGTGTGAATCCAATAGGGTAAAGGAGGTGCTGATCCCACCAGCTTGCATTTGGCTTGCATGTAGAGGACAGGCCCACTGTCATTCTTGCTGACTAAAAGGCCCCTCCAGAAGAAGGGAGAAAATTCAGCCTTCACTCCAAGAATGACCTCTCTCACCATTTTTTGCTTGGTTCTCCTCCCTCCCACAGCTGTGAGGAGTACGCAGAGATTACAGGACATCTTTTCACCACCCCCCACCCCTACTCCAATGGGATTTTATCCATGACCCAGTTTCCTAATTCTAATCCCATTTCCTCTCTTCTAAATGAATGTTCCAGTTCTTTACATTCTTTAATTAATTCTGGATAATACACCAGAGTTGTTATATGTCCTTAACACTGAAAGATAGCAATGTTTGGAGCTACAAGGTTTTCCTTTTTATTTGCTAGTATGCAGCATTCTTTGCCCCAGTACATGTCCAAAGTAAGGCTAGTTTCTGCCAGCTAATCCCCACATCTGTTGTGGTTAAGTCTTTAGCCACTACAGGAACAGGTTATGTAAGGCTGCAAGGCTTTGTGCCATGACCTCTGCTCATGGTCATGCCTAAGAATATGAACGAAATGGGAGAAACCCATCCCTTGCCTTCATCCAACCAAAGGTTAGCTCTTCCATTTAGACCATTTGTTCACAAGTTAGGGAAACTTTTCCAGGTAAGAAAACACAGGTTTTGGTAAAAAAAAAAGAATTTAAGTCACAACTATATCAAACAGCCTGGAACTTAACAGGAAGCAGCATGAATAATAATAGTCCAACAAATAATTGATAACTTAAACAGTAATACTTAGTTACAAAGTTGGGAAAATCTAATTTATTTACATAGAAATCTCCCAATGTTCTTAACACTGGTATCAAATACAATTCAGTTTGCACATGGATGGGTTTGTCAGAGGAGTGAGGCAGGAGAAGAGTGTGCTAGCCCTTCTACCCTCTCTCACCATCTGTGAGGGACCTTTCTTCTCACACAAGGTCTCCAGTATCCAAAGCTATTAGACTCTCTCTTCCCTTTTAGAAAAAGGCAGTCTCTGAAAAGATGCTGCCCATAGTCATGTATGAGAGTTAATATATGTTATATTGTTTCAAATACAAGGGTGCATTTATATTATATCTGTTATTCTCATCCACAAGTTGTTTTTAAAAAATGTTTTTCTTTTAAAAACACACAAGCACTGGAAAACAGGTAGAAGAGAAGTGGCAGAGGGGTCTTCTTGGCCCATGAGAATACCACTGTCCATGAGATGACTTGCTACAAACAAGGGTGGACAGCTGTATCACTAGCACCTGAGATGATATCACAGGGCCCCCTGGATTTGATGGACACTGTAAAGTCATACACACAATTGACCCTTGACCACTGTCAGTGCCCAGGACAAGGCAGTGCACAAAGCTAGTGCTTCACACTGAGGTTGGAGGTGGCAATGAAGCCCTTTATTAAGGGTTAGTCAGGGAAATAGAAGCTGAGATAGATTTCATGCTTGTGTGTCCTTGGAAGAATTACTGTTCCATGATCTAAGTTTGGTATTTGGTGACCTTGTCATCAAGGAGCTGGAAGTTAGGAATTAAAGTTGTGTTTCTGGTGACACACAATCTGGATTCTATTTCTTTCCTCAAGCCTGAAAATGACCCTGGCCAGTCCTGTGATTATCGACTAGAATTAGCAGTGGAGGATGTTCTAGTGAAAACATAGCAGGAGGATGGGGGTGGCAGGAGGATAACATTTCTAAGTATCCTGGAGGGAGCTGCTTAAGTTTTAGGGGCAAAGTTTAATGTAGCTGTTTCTTTCCCTTTGGAGCCTAAGGCCACAAAATAAACAATAGTGTGGTTTTATTAAAACACTGAATACATGGTGATTTTCCATTGACATTTACTTAATCAGGGGGAAGAGCTATACCGAAGAGGCTTGGAGGCCCCTGCAGACATGTGCTGTGTAAGCCGTAGCATCAGCAAACATTTGCAGCAGAAGAGAAAGAGGTGAGCTAAATAAGGAGCTTTCAGGTTGTGTGTATTTTGAGGCTAACTAAATATGGAGTTGGTTTTTGCTTTGTATCCATTTCTTCAAGTTCAGCTCTGTCTTTACAAATAAAAAGAAAGAAGCAATTTCCATGTTATTCCATCCATCAGTTCAAGCATAAGAAATTTTAGACTTTTCCGTTAGAGGGTAGAGCCCAGGCCAGGTATGTCTGATCTTCTCCTTGCCTGGAGAGCAGGGGAGGCCCAGGAATGGTGCCAACCCAGTGACTTGGGCTCCCAGGCCTGTGTTTGATCAGGTAGTATGGTT
This sequence comes from Manis javanica, assembly GCF_040802235.1. NCBI lineage: Eukaryota > Metazoa > Chordata > Mammalia > Pholidota > Manidae > Manis > Manis javanica. The sequence goes on along the minus strand of NC_133163.1, from coordinate 97,288,449 downwards.
ACAAAGTCAGAAGTTGTATGTTAATAGAGCAAGAATTCTAAAGTAAAATCACTGAAGCCAAAGCTTTAAGCAAGGTGAATCAATGTGTGAAGAGCTGAGGACTAGAAATGAAAACAAAAGATAAGGGCTTGATACAGGCAGAAACAGTGTATTATGGTGGGTGCCAGCTTGGGACAGGGACAACGTGGGCTTGAATACTGCATCTAACAGTTAACAGTTGTGTGGCCTTGAGCACATTACTGGATCTAGGTTTCCGTTTCCTCATCTATACATAAGGGAAAGTATTACTGCCTTCCTCACAGGACTGTTGTCACTGAGAAAATGTTTGTAAAGTACTCCAGACAATGCTTGACAAATAATTAAGAACACAGTAAATATTATCTATGATGATGATAATCATCAAACACAAAATAGAGCAAGAAGCAACAAAAGTGAGCTTGGAGTGGGGGAGCCTTGAGCGTTATCCTCCAAATGTTTAGGACTTCTGAACATTTTTAGTGGCTGACCAGTCAGACAGTGACTGGCTCAGCCTGAAAACACTGGCCCATGAAGAGTCACCAGGTCACTCTGTATGCCAGGTGCAGAGGGAGACTCTGCCCACAGGAGCATCTGCACAGCACTGAGGGACACCCATGGCCACTGTACAGGAAGAGTGGCCTCCTTCTACTCTTCCTAATGTTTCTGGCATTTGTTTCACTTCTAGAAGGGTTTTATTAGGAAGGTATATGATTTCATTGATTTGGGGTGGGATCCTAATGGAGGGAAGAGAGTAGCGGACACATGTAAGAGTTATCAACCATCATGGTCAGCAAATGCATCGGCTTGATTAATTTGTTTGATTCATTTATCACTTGACAGTTGACTTATTTTATTCAACAGACTTTTCTGTCTATGTGTGAGATACGGAGATAAGAATTAAATATCTCTCCTCATCACCTGGCAGAAAGCTGTTCATTGAGGGCACTTCTGTGACAAATGAGCATTATGGTGGAAGAAAATGGATCCAGAATGTCACCCTAGGCAGGCTAAGGTCTTTGTTTAGAAAAACACATGGCTACTGGCTTTTCCATGTATGTGGCCTTAAAGGAAAAATAAATAAGAGTCTGTATTGATTAAGGGATTCCTAGGCCAACTGTGATATTTGGCCATCCATTGCTTGATTTGCTACTTGCTGCTGGACCCAGGGAACAGACAGTGACTGGGGACTGGGGACTAACTGGCAGCGAGTTCCACATTCTACATCAAAGCCCTTTGCAAAGTTACCCCAAATTTCATCATTCCCTTTGCTGCCTCCTGCATTATCCTCTATTCTTTCCTCACCAATACTCATTGAACTCAGTACTCTATCAGAAGAACTCCATAGTCTTTTCATGTAATTATCACTACCCTTTAATTTTTAAGACTGTCTCCCCATTTTACCTACCTAAAGGCTGTCAAGCCCTCAACGTTTTCCCACTGAAACTACATCTGCAACACCAACAGACTTTTTCTAAGTATTAGGGAGAGAGGGAGTAAAACGTTGAGAATGACTCACTTGTCCTCTACCAGAAGACAGAAGCCAAACTGAGTAGATTTACATCCTTGCTCTATCTCCTAACTGGCTGTATTAAGTTACATAACAAATGGGTGCCTCAGTTTCCTAACCTGCAAAATGGGGATAAATAAGAGACCTCATAAGGCTGATATAAATGAGTCAACCCAATGCAATATGCTTAAAACCATGTTTGGTACATAATAAGCACTCAATTAATGCAAGCTAATTTCATATTTGTTTTACGGTATGTGTCTCCAGAAAGCTGTGAATGTTTATTGCATTATATGTAGATTCTCTAGTTAGAATCATAATGTCTCACATTGAAAAATTTCCTTTTGGGTAGGGATTTCCTTTATTCTTATGACAATAACATATACCCCAGCAAAGGCTAGCAATCCAACACAATTCTAATGTACTAACCTTTTATGTACATGACAAAATACATCAGTGATTATTATAATGATCATAAGGTTAAAAAATGAACCATATTTCATCATAATCAGTTACCTTATAGTAGAAGGAAAAAAAAAGAATTGTTACTTTTGAATTTCAGTGAGAGGATTTAAAAGTATGATAACAGATTGGAATTCAAATTTTCACACTAAACCCAGCATAGTAGATGAAAAAATGGAAATATATAGAGGGCAATTTCCTAAGATGTTTTTCCTTTTCTAAACTATTATTGTCTTTTTTTCCCCCTGAACACTTCAATACATTGTAAGGTGTCAGATAATTCAAAGAAGTTGCTTTAAAACCCTCTGAGCTCTAAGTCTGAAGCAATTCTTGAAAATGTTTTTACTGAATTAGAACACATATGCAGAAAAGTGCACAGAACATAGGTGTATGCTTTGATGAATTTTCACAAACTGAACACTCCCATGTCACCAGTTCCAGATCACGAAACAGAATATGACCAGCACCCTAGAAGCCCCTGGGGCCCCTTTCATTTCCTACCCTCTGAAAACAATCACTACCTTAATTTCTAACACCCTCAATTAGTTTCATCTCCTTTTAGCCTTTTATAAATAGAAATATGGTATAGTCATCTGACTTCTTTTGCTCCCCACGGTTTATGGCATTTACCCATATTGCCTAGCCCCCAGGTTACTTACAGATTAGAGCAATGGTGTAGCCCTCCTGCCAAGAACCCACAGATCATTTCGGATGTTCATTATGACCCCTGAGAGCCTCAAGTGTCCAAGAAGCATCTCTAAGGAAGACTGCATGTCTTTCCAGGAATAATCTGAAGAAAGGTTAAATGCTGAACTGTAGCAGAAAGTAAAAGACTTGAACAGATGAATCTGGTCCTCAATTCCTGCTCTGTTACTCTGGTATGAATTTTAAGTTTCTAGTTATATATCTAGAAAAATCTGGCAATGAATGCAAGGATCAGAGCAGCATTTATGGAATTCCTACTAGATGCCTGGCCTATAGTTCAATAAAGGCCAGTTTCTGTGCCCTCTGTTAAAAGCCGAAAGTTATGCAAAGGGTAGTCCAGATGTGTGGAGTGGGGATGTGAAGGAACTAGAAAAGGAACCAGGAAATTCTGCTTTCTTACCTTAATGATGATGTTGGAGAGCAAGTCGTCTGGAATGGTTTCATGGCTATGAGACCACGCTTTCCAATCACCAGCTGATGGAGCTGCCTGCATCTCTGCCCCGCAGCTGCCTTCCTGAATCACTGCAGGGCCAGCTGCTCAAGGCTTGCCAAATCCGGGAGCCTGGCACGATGCTGTTGGTTCATCCTATCTTAGAGGTGACTCTTACAATGGTTTTAGAGTGATGAACACTGGTATCTAAGTAAAGGTGAAATTCTGAGTGCACCTTTGGAAAGAGACCTGAAAGCCTGGTGAAGGGCTTGTCCTTCTACTAGCCACATTGGGCCCAAACATTATGCTCTGATCACACACCAAATGTCGTTATAGAAAGAAAGAGGGACCATTAAGCTATGGGGGGCTCTTGGTCCCTCAGAAGTGTTCTTATATTGTCAAAGCTAAACCGGGAACTTTTGAGTATCGGCCAAGGCTTGTCATCAGAAAAACTGAAAGGCTTGCTCCAACAGCATTTTATTAAGATGTTAAAGAACTGCCTGTGTTGTCAGTTTAAATACAGGGATTATAGTATTATTTAAGGAAAAAAGCCAACTGTATAAATTTCTCCCTTCTCTCCTGCCACCCTGCCCTGTGTGTGTATATATAAGAAGGGAGAGGAGAGTAGTCATAATGGCAAAGTCCCAGATTAACAGTTCTCCTTCCCAGCAATTCCTTTTAAAATAGCTTCATCTGGTTTTTACTATAGTTTAGGAAAAAAAAGATAATTCTGGTAAAGCAAGACACAGTAAACAATTCATATGCTCCATAGTTGAGTGTATACCAAAAGGCAGTAGAGCTTTAAAAAAAAAATAGTGGTTATTTAATGCGAGAAGGCAATATACATGGCGTTTACTGGGTCTCCCTCAGTTTCTCAGTGCTGCTAACACCAAGTACATACACACAGATGAGCTGAGGTTTGCCCATCAACCCAAACCAGACTAGTTATTTATAATCTAGTCAGAGCATCCTTAGGAGGAAATCTGGACTGTGGGCTCTATGAAATTCGTGACAATAATAATAATCAGGAGAGCGAAAGGGGAGGGCCAGGGCAGGGTGAGGAGCAACAGCCTAAGATCCATCAACAGTTACCGTACAATTACTAAGTACCAGACGCTGGCAAGTGAGCTGAGTCATACATCATCCCATGTAAAACTCACACCAACTCTTTGAGGAAGCTATTACTATGAATCCCTTTTAAAAGCTAGTAAAACTGAAGTGCACAGGAGTTAAATAACTTGAGGCATGACCCATGCATTCCTGTTCCAGAGCTAGTGCTCCTATTACTTTGCTGCCTCGAAGGCACAGGGGCTTATTGACTGCATTTTTCTGATGGAGCTTAAATGGCCAAGCAGTCAGTATGGAATCCATTTCCTAATAAAATTTTCTCTTAGATGTCCAAACAGTTGAATGGGGATCCTTTGTGATCTGGCCCTACCCCATCTTTCCTGCTGTATTTTTCATTACACCCCTTACCTGTACCCAGTGTCTCCACTGTTTTCTAGCACTAAGGAATTTCTTGCTTCTGCAAGCTGTGCTCTTTGTTACTTTATATCTTTTTACACAAGGAGTCCTCTGCTTGAAATTCCTTATTTACCCTGTGTAACATGTACTCACCCCTCAAGACCAGGGTCTAATGACATCTACTCTGTGGAGTCTCCCGTGATTCCTTCCAGCAGAGCCAGTAACCCTCTTCTGTTTCCCACACTGTTCCTACTACATACATAGCCTTAGGGGATTCAGTGCAGTTGTGTTGTCTCTATGAATCAGCCTTTGTCAAAGGGCTTTCTGATAGGCAGATACTAAACTGCACCGACATCTCTGTAGTCTTACTCTGCTTTATGAATATATTACTGTTTTGTCCCTGTAGAACAGACATACCAAGCCACCATGTATGACCATGAAGATTTTAAACTGCACAACTCCAGAGGGCGCCATCCATAAAATTACTAAAGTGAGTGGCTCCTCTGGAGTCATGCAATGTAGCTCTTGCACAGCTGACCACAACAGTCTTGTATCAACAATAAGATATTTTAAAATGTGAATGCGTATGGAAAAATGGACTAAGAGCTATACAGCACATGGAATATATATATAAATAACTGAGATCAGAGTGACAGCATTTTGCCCTTCAGACCAACCCTTCTTTGTCATTTGTGATCAGTAATATCCCAGTTTAAATTAAGAGACTTGACACTATAGTGAAGTCAGCTCATAACTGACTCAGGTCATAATCTAAACATCCCTTAAATAAAATATGCTCTGAAAAAAACTTTGGGGATTATGTTCCTAATACTGTGTCTAAATTTTCTCAAGTATGGGCAGGCTAGGCTTATCATAAATATATAGAAACTTGAGCCAGTTAAGAGATAGAGGCTGATGTTAGAAACTGTTATTAGAGGAAGAGGTATTCACAGCTGTTACAACACCACAGTGGAGTGTTTTGGGCTACAGTGGGGTTATCCACTTGAAGGAGTTTCTGGGCAAAGTTGCAGGTAAAGGGAGATGAAGCTTATCCACCCCTCACCAAGCAAAACATCAAACCCCAAGAAGAGGCAAGACTGCATATGCTAAGCAAGAGAGACAACAATCCAAACAGTGCACATTATATAAATAAAACTGGCTTTCCTGTTTTAACTTGGCTTAGCGAGGCTGTCATCTTAAGGCCTGATGATCAGCAGGTATTCTGTTTTGCTCAAGTCCATTTCTAATGAAGATTCTGTCTGTGGGATACCCTCCCAGAGTCTTTTAGGCCTTACCAGGCCAGCTGAAGGGCTAATGATTGGAGGCTGCTTTTAATTTCCTCCCGGCTTCCCTTTTGTTATCTTACTGCTTGCCATCTTTCAAATGCTTGTACTTGATGGATTCCGTGGAGATAAAGATAAGGGTAATTTCTTGCCTACAATGCTTTTCTTTTGATCTTTTGTGGTTTTATTTTTGCACTTTGGAGTGTGGCACTCCTACTGTGCAGCCAGATGTGCCCATATCCTATTGAGATGCAGCAGAGAGCACACAGACCTCAGCAGGACTGTTACCAGAAGGACAGAATCATTTGTGTTCTGGGCTGGGAAACAGGAGGGAGGAGGGCAGTGAGGGATGGTGGGGGCAGGAAGTAGGTGTGAGGCAGAAGGCTTGGAAGAGGGGCAATGGAGGGAGGCCCTGGACTGGAGAGGCAGACCACTGCCTGCTCTACTCTCAATGTTAAGCAATTTCAGGGGGCTGGAATACATTCTTTGTGGGCTGCACAGAAAACAAATTATAGCTACTGTATAAAATTCCACATTTCCAGGGCAGGGCTATTAATAACAGTAATATGCTGCTCCTTCCCCAGCATCTCGCATGTTGACCCCGAGCAGGCCCCTGGAGCTAGCTTATTTGAACTAAAAATCTCCTTTAGACCTTTTCTTTTCTTGTCTCTCACATCTTTCCAGTGATTATGAGACAAACAGTCGTGTAGGCTGTGGTCATTTGAAGCCGTGATAATAAAGTACAGCTGGGCTCCTGCTGCCCACGGAACCAGTCACAGCTGGTTTTGACCTGCAGCTCCAAAGGTATGAATATACTTCCACACCTACCCTGCCAGGACTTCTTAAGAAATTTTTGTTTTGGAACAAGCGTAACTGAGTGATGCCCAGGTTAACACCATGCATACATGCTATCTTGCTCAGCTCAGCTGAACCTAGCTCCTGACTGGGAAGTAATGTCTTAATTTTGTAACCTTTGTTCCTAGAGTAGGAGTGCCCTCCACTTTTCTGACTGCATGCTGTTTTTCTCACAGACTACACCTTTCCCTTGATGCCTTCACAATGACTAAATGGCCCCTTTCTCAGCATTTGTACTCTGCTTTATTTTCACAAATATTCTGCTACTTGCTTTAAGCTTTATGTTTTGTTTCGTTTTTCTGGGTGATGGGGGCAGGGCCAGCTTCATGGGCATGTCACCTGTGCCATCCTTAAAAGGATCCTGTACTTGGTTTAAGGCAATGTAGCTTAATGTCACCATCTGGAAAGTCAACTTTTTGAAAAAGGAACCCCACAATTTATTTACCCAGTTCCCAATGGGGCACATATTACCCCACCCTATCCCACCTCAGAACTAAGATTCATAGATCCCATAAGGCCTACATTGTACTAGGCCCATAATAGGTATTTAATAAATGTTCAAGTTTAGGGGAGTATTCTTAACCTAGTGGCTAAGAGTTCAGACTAAACCCAAACACTGAGGTTCAAATTTCAGACTCCATCACATAACTAGTTCTGTGATCTTGGACAGGTTATCTTTTGGTGCCTTAGATTCTTTATTTGTAAAACAAAACAAGAGTAGAACCTATCACATAAAGGTTTTGTGAGGATAAACTGAGTTAACACACAAACTTCACACAAGAGTTTCTGGCATGTAATAAGTAAATGCTATGTATTAGCTATTGTTGATTTGGAGATCTTTTCCCTTCTAATTGTGTTTGATAAAGGTACAGAAGCGCAGCAGTGTTAAGGTTTCCTAAAGAAGTCTGGCTGTTTTGGCAAGCTCCTAAGCCTTTGGCCACTGGCCTGGGAGAGCATGAGATAGCCTCTGAAAGTTCCCACTAGCCTAACTCAAGAAACCGGGCCTCCGTCCCAGCCAGTCCTTCAGCATCGAGGGGTCCCCCACAAGTAGAGAACGTGGTTGTGGATTGGCCTCAGCAGCTCAGAGGACTGCAGCTGCCTCTTCTCCAGCCCTTCTGTGTCCACCACTGTGGGGGCTTCATTATGTTTGACCACAGCCACTGCTCTCCTCTCCAAACTGATGGTTAGGAGGCTCCAGAGAGGGCCCCTCTGCTTTCTCCACACTGATTACTATGATCTCCAAGAAGCTCTGAGCCTAAAGCAGATTGTTGTGGGACTGCTAAGCCAACACAAGAGCCCTGCGAGAAGTGGGTCAGCAGGCATCACTGCCTGTGTGAGAGGGGCACTTGGAGATCCCAGAGGTCAAAGGCATCCTGCTCAGGGTGAACTGGAAGCCAGGGCAGGTTTCCCATTAGTCAGTGCTAGGCCAAGGTTCCAGGGTCAGGAACAAAGATATTCCTTCCTGGGAAAGAATCCCATACTTGCTATGGAATCCTGAGGCTCCATATTTACAGCACACCACTCTTCTCCCAGAATAGTTATCTTATTCCAGTGGTGTCTCACCAAGGCAGAAGCACGTCTGTTTCCCCATGGTGATTTCCACGTGACCACGTAGCCACCCCGTCCCCCATTCCTCTTTATTTCTCCTTGCCAATTAAGGTAGTCCACTCAGCTTTCAATAATTTGGAGAAGGTAACTACAGAAATCAATATTTTGTAATAGAAGGGGAACATATTTATGAAGCCTAATTTACTCTAACAAGCTCATTTTTGTTGTAATGTTTTTAGATCTTGGTAATTCTATTAAATTGGAAGTCTTTGAGGAAAATCTTACAAGGATAATGACACAGTACAGTTTGTTTTCCAGCCCAAGCTTTAGGGAGAAATCAGACATGGTGGTGTAAGGCAGTGGAGATTCTGGGACTTTCTAAAAAGAAAAGGTACAGCAGTGGAGATACCAGAAATAGCAGGATGCAAGAGGCAAAGCAGAGTGAAGGTGGAAGGGGGAGACAGAGGTACTGGGTCCAGTAGAAAAGCACAAAACTGGTTGCCTACGTTCACTCACTCATTCCATCAACATGCGCCGGGAAGCCACTGTAGGACTGGCACTGTGCTAGACCTGGGGAGATGCAGTAGGAAGCTGGCAGTCTGCCCTCACAGAACTGCCAGTCTAGCTGGGAGGCAGTTAATGGTCCTTAAAGAACTGTAAACTAAAAGGGGCAAGGAGAGTATTTCTGGTCCAACCTTTCCATTTCATAAATGATGACCTGTACCACGAAGTACAGGATTTTCAGAAATCATTATTAGCACTGAGACTTACACCCAAATCTCCTGATTTCTTTTTAATGCAGTTTTGCCCCTTTTGATGTAGCTCAAAGAATAATAAACATCGCCTGAAATTTCTCCATCAGCTGCCTGCACTTGGGTATGGGTTCCCCACTGCTGTCTTCCCTGTGGAAATATGCACATTTTGACTTAATGAAGACGTGGTGTTATCATAGAGAATGACTGGTCAGGGGGAGTCACAGAAAGAGACAGGAGATTATCTCTCTAGCACAGCTGGATCCTGAAACACAGAGTGGGTTTCACAGGTTGGATTTTTTTTAAAAAGGACACACTTGCTCTCTATGGGCAGCTGATCAATTTTCTTGCCTGCACTATCCAATAAAACTTTCTGCAGTAACAGATGTATTTCAAATTTGTGCTGCCCACTATGGTACCCACTTGACACATGTGACTAGTCATCACTTGAAATATGGCTAGGGTAACAGAGGAACTGAATCTTAAATTTTGCTTGGTTTAATCTAAAATAGCCACATCATGACTAACAGGTAACATACTGAACAACACAGATCTGAATGGTAAATTCAAGTTCATGTGTAAATGTAAGTTGCTCATATAGACCTATACGTAACTACTAGTAAGCTCAGCATGTACCGGAGGAAGCTGAAGAAGGCTGGCACTCTGATATGAAGACACAAAATGTCAGAAGCAATCTGGGGAAATAGCTTCAATAACATCCAGACATCATTAGTGGACTTCAGGATTCATTAGATTTTAGAATCCCTTCACTGATGAGCAGGATGCACTTGTCTGATATGGCTAGCTAGCTGTATCATAGTATTTCATGGGAGGAATGAACATTCTGGAAAATTTATGTCCTTATTTAGAAGGCTAGCAAGAGATTTTAAAAAAAGGCTGAGCCTGAAGGACCATATCAAACACAGAGCACTTCTTAAATCTCCTTTGGGCCTAAATCTTACCACATATCACCTGGGGATATGAATGCAATCCAGTATTGCTGTCTTTTAGCCCAGCCACACTGGAGTCTGCTCTCAAGCTTTTGTTTTTTCCTCCCCTAGATCAGTTTGATCCCCTCAAAATTATGCTAAGTTTCAGAGTGTTCCCAGCAAATTTGTCATTAAGACTGAAAAAATATTTTGAAAAAGAATCTTTGAATGAAAAGCTACTATAACCTAACTAGAAATGTGATTGTCACTTTTTTCTTTTTCTCTTATATTTTCATTCTAACAAGCAGGTACTCTTCACTAGAAATATTTTTGATTGTTATAAACTAAATATTTAAATATTAGAATGACTCGCAGTAGTTCAAATAATAATAAATATGTCTTCCAACAGCATGCATCTCCCTTTCAGACACTTAAATCTTCGTGCTCATTCCGCCTCACTCACAGGGGCAGAGGAGAGGAATACCCCCTCCCTCCTTTGCACTTGCCATACTCCAGGCACATATCAACTGTCCACTATGTGCTGGGCACTGCTTTAAGAAATGTACATGTATTAGCTCATTTAATCCTCAAGAAAACCCTTATGATATCATGATTATAGATGAGAAAACTGAGGTACAGAGAGGAACTTGATTATTGAACAATTATCAACCAGGTGCCAGACACACACACACACCTAGCTCTGTGCTATGTGTCATAGGAGATACAGTTTTTACCCTCAAGAAATTTCCAGTCCAGAAGGTTGAGAAAATAAATGCATCTGGCTCTCTAAGATTCAATGAGATGACATGATAAATTCCAGAGAAGGTATCATGTCAGACCAAGTATGGTCAGAATTAACACTGTTCTTTGTGAAAAGCCTCTCTTCTCTTCTGCCTTCTGTCTTCTGACATGAAAATAATCTCACAAAATACTTTACTGATCTCATGCATAAAACAGCTGTAGCCATGATGCCCGATCAGAGCCCTGCCTCAGGGAGTATATGCAGTGTTTCCCTCAGAGACAGACGAAGTCCAGATCTCCACCCATGTGGGTGTTGGAAGAGCTTCATTCCCACATTACCAGGAAATAAATTACAACCAGGTGGTCACTACCCATTTCAGAAATCAGGAAAGTGAACCTATAAAGATGATTCTTTCACCAGATGACTCAAAAGCTTTTGGAGTATAAAAGAATAGGAACTGAACTTCCCATCATCCCCGTCCATTCCTTTCCCTCCTGCCCAACAGACTATGATTAAGTTCCAATGTTTATATGGGGGTCACCTCTAGGAAGCAATTACAGTAAAAAGCGAAACTTACATTGTCATTTTATTATTACTTTAAAAATATTTATCTATAAATAAACTGGGGAGAGACCAAGGTTACTGTGTTGGAAAGGGAGATTATGAATAAAAAAAGGCCAAGAAATAAATGGTGATTACAATTGAGGTAGGTTAAAAAAGAAAATGGAGAGACCAGTCTAACCCCACCTACATAAGCCCTGACAGAATGCCTTGGGACTCGGACCACTGGCTCTGTGAGGCTCCAGTACAGCTTATTTTTCATGTCAACCTATTGCTTCAACAAGTTTTATAGCTGCCATGTCCTTATAGACCACTTGGTCAGATAATTAATGGAGCAAACACAAAAAACTTGTGACATGTGCATAAAGAAAATTTAGTGTCTGATGGTTGTCTTTTCCTCATTATTCCCATCCCTGGGTGGAGATTTTATATGCAATGCTGCATGAGATGACATTGCAATATACATGTATGTACACAGTCCAATTGCACATGTGCTAATTGAAACCCTCCCAGTTATGCTAGGTGACCTAATAACTAATGAATAAACATTTTCACTCCCCATAATAGGAGCTACCCTGTTTCTTCTCAGAGCTGACTCTCTCTTGAGCAGCCCACCTTGGTCTAGCAAGGGTTTCTGCTTCCTCACTTACCTAATAAAGTGCACTGCTTGCTTGCATACTCCTAAATCTCAGTTAAATTCTTTTAATATGCAAAGACTAGGACTGAGGACTCTGTTCTAGTATTAGCACCCGGTAGGTAACACAATGACACCCAGAGCTGGTCTTCCATGAGTCATGGTGATTGTTCTCCATAGGAAAGTAACTACCAACTGTCCAAACATCATTTTAGTTAAATACATGGGAAGGTGCCCATAATCTCTATACAGCCAAATAAAAAGTTTGGAGAAAAGCATCATCTGCCTGCAGGGAAAACTCAGAGCTCAGGCCCAGAATAAATTGTGCAGCTATAGGAACATGGCTGTCTAAAAGCTCCCAAGTCTATATAAATATGGAGCTTTCTAAACAGATCAAATATATTTAGTTAGTTCGCAATATATTAGTAAATCTTGCTATGATATGCCCTCCTATTAAGGATAATTGTGGAGAGGATTCCCCACCAAAACCACCTTCTGTTTTGGATCAGCAGATGGTATTGCTAATAGCTTTGGTGGATGGAAAGGTGTCAGTCTCTGATATTACTATGTAAACATCACAGACTATTATGTACATATTCAAGCACTTTTCAAGTTCCTCCGGTCTTTGTATTGGGTGGCTCTCTTTGTGCTTTTTATGTGTGTGCGTGTGTGTGTGTGTGTGTGTGTGTGTGGTTTTTTTTTGGAGAATATTAGCAAAATATCATACACAGCCCCAATTTTATGTTGGCATTGAAATGTGTTCACACCAAGAAGACAGGATTTGAGATTATCTGTCCATCTGTTGTAGTCAACATCTCTATTTCCCTACATGACTACAAACAATTGAGGTTTGACCCTATTCTCATTCACGATTAGAATGCAATAAAGTGGTTTGGGGTGTTATAAATAAGCGGAAGACTGAGAGGGAAACAAATATGCCCACCAGACTCTGGGGCCTTCAGGAGGAATGGAAGAGTGGGATGGATGGACAGGGAGATAGGGATAAATGGATGTGTGGACAGACCTGACAGACTGATGGATTTCCTAAACAACAGGTGCTTTACCTATACAACTACACTTTAATTTTAATTAAATTTAGTTTTTCTTTATCCTTTCATGAAATGACAGGATGAAGGCATGGTACAGCTCTCACATTCTATGATCACACCTTTGTAAAGATATTTTGTCCCCTCCCTTCTCTCTCCTCCTCACTTTCCCGCAGTATGTACTCTGGTGAACTGATCCTTCAAATGTAGGCTCAACATTTCCTGAGCTTTCCCAGCATTAATTCTGTTCTAAAATGTGCTCCTATGTGTCTTCTGAGGCATTTGCCATATTTCAACATGTTCATTGGTTAATCATAAAGTCTTCTAGACTGTCAAGTTCCTCTGAAAACTTTTCTTTGGGAAGAGAGGATTCTTTATCTAATTTATCTGGAACTGGGTAAGTACTTAAGGACATTTGTTGGGGTAAGTTTACCTTCTATTTTAAAGATGATCCTTCCTAAAGGACTTAGGTTTATTTTCTTCCCACCTTTTCCCCCTTCTCTGCCTGTCTCTCTAAAATGAACATTAGAAAGGGTGGGGAGAGGAAAAAGAAGCGGAATACTGAAAGAGAGATGCCTGAAGAGGAGAATTAGGTGCAGCAGGAATAACCAGATAACCCAGGATCGAATTTCCCTCTGGAATAGACTGTGCTCACTGGAGCTCTGAATTTCTTAGGTTTTCCTTCCTCCATGGTGGTATCCAGAACAGAATGTCATGTTCAGCTAGAAATACTGTAAACACAGAGTTGGGAGAGCAATTTAAAACAACAGAAATGTTGCATCTGAAATTGTTTTTGTAATTATAATCTTTGCACTGGGAAAAACACGGCCTTCTAATTTACATGCTCTGCTAGAGTGAAGGTCTGATACACACTTATCTGCAATGTAAATCATGGGGAACCCTGCTGGATTGGAGAGAGCCATTCTCTAACTCCACAGTCAAGTGCCTTGAGATCTTTCTTTTTTTCCTTCTCAGAACTGGTTTAAAAACTACTTAAGCAGGTAAGCACAGTTCTGAGAGTAAAAGAAAATGGGAAGGAGGTTTTATAGGATTTACCCAAACTAAGGAGCTAGAGCCAATGTTTGTCTCTAAAAAAATTAGTGATAAATCTATTTTGAAACCTTCTCTTCCATGCACACATATATGTACACAAAGCCTTTATTCTGATAATTATGTGATCTGAATAATTTTCCACCTCTTACCTTTGATTCCTGAACATCTTTTTTAGTCAACACAAGCTGCAAACAAAACACAAGCTTTTCATTCTTATCCAGAAACAAAAGGAAAACAGCTACAATATGAAAATTTTGAGGAGGTAAAGTTAAGAGCATCTACTATGTTCCTTTTAATTGAACTTTTGTTTCAACACTTGAGGATCTTAGCCCTCTGATCTATATTTAACTTATTAGCAGTTCAGCTTCTGGGATCATTCATTCATTACTTGCACTCTATAACTGTATCACCCTTCCCTTCTGAGCCTACTTCCCTTTCCAGCTCCCTCAGTCTCTTACTCTTCCTTCTCTAACTGGAATACCAGGTAAGACACCTGAGGAGAATAAAGTCTGAAAACGTACTAGTTTGGTACACAGGCTTGCAGTTCAATGCCCCAGATAAGAAACTCTAAACTTTTGCTGTCTTTCATCACATGAATTCAAATAGTCCTACCTGTTCTCCTAAATCTTCTCCTAAGTTGGTTTCAAATAATATTCAAAAATTCTCATGAATACATTGGAACAATTTCACAAATTCTTGAATGATTTTGTCCCCTAGGACTGGACACTCACATTCTAGGCAGCTTAAAGCTGTTAAATAAACCCACTTTGTCACTTTTTCTCTCCCTGTGCTTATGCTGCCACCAAGAGAGACACAATGTGGACTGCAAGGCCTTTTGCTGACCACAGATGTCTTCTACTACAATGGCTAGCAGCCACTTTTAACCATAACTATTATGTGACTGCATCATTCCTGGAACCATCCCACTGGTTTCACCCACTGATTCAACTCCTCTTCACTGGAGGGAATGCATGCTAATCAAAAATTTGCAGGGAAAAGAACAAATTCTGGTTCAACGGTAAATCCCAAATTGCCTTTCCTCTGCCAAATAACAGTGGACTCCTAATCTTAAATTTCAACCTCAAGAAAGATTAGGATGGGACTGGAAGGACAGGGGAGAATCAACTGAGTCATGAGAATTGTTAGATGTGATTTGTAAAAATTAAACACAAACCATAAAGCTAAAAGCAAGAGAATAATATTGACCAGTCAATTAACTGGTGGCAAACACCACCACCCCCTTTTCCCATATTGTTTCATGTGAAGGACAAAAGGAACAGAGAGTTCTTATCCTAGGAAAGATTTATTGGAAAGCTTGAGTGTGGGGATGAGGAAATCTCACTTGTCTTGAACAGCTAAAGTATTGCAACTGGAAAGAAGGAACAGGTGTGATGTAAATGGCCCTAAAGAGAAGAACCAGGTCCGATGGGTGAAAGGTACACAAAACCAGATCTTGAGAATGTTAAGAGTACTAGAGAGCAGTTCATAAGAGTTAGACCTTCCCAAAGATTGAATGGGGCATTTTGGTGGAAGACAAGGTAGAGTTCAAAGCCTCTAAATTTGTTCAACAAAGGCTGAATGAGCACCATAGAATTTCATTACTGAGGCTAGGTCTTCCTTATATGAATCTAATGGCATGATGGAGGGAGCAGTAGAGCAGGAGTCAGGAGTCCTTGTTCTGTCACTAAATGATATTGGGAAAATCAATTAAGTCATCTGGACTTCGGTTTTCTCATCTTCAACATGAGAGACTTATATGTGCTTTCCTCACAGTTTTTCCAGCTGTCCTAACAGCCTATTATTACCTCTTTACACTTCTGTCTACAAGTTATTCACAAACTGATAAGATGGTTATAGACACAATTTGGGTATACTATTCACACGTACATTTCTCAAGTTTGACACTCACCATACATAATGCCTGAAAGCATTACCCTTATGCATTGCAATGAAAATCCCTCTTGTAACCAGAGGTGATTGAGGATTTTAGTCAACTTCTGTTTCCTGCAAATGGTACAGCTAAATTTGTTAAAGGAGAAGTTTTCAGTAAAAAGATGGGGTAAAATGTGTTATTCCCAAGGATCAGAGCTTACTAGTTTTATTGATGATGCATTTTGCTGTGTGTTGTTCAAAGTGAAACAGAGAACTATGAAAAAGATTCAGGCTACCCCCCACTCTTGCAGGAAGCAAGATAAGTCTTCAGTGAAGCACGGTAGTATTTTTTTTCCTAAGACAGGAACCCCAATATTGGCAAATGCTTGGTCACCACTTTAAAATCTCAATTATTGTTCTAGGCCTACCCCTGAACTCTCACATTCATCTCATTCTTTGTACTCTACCCCAACTCTACCCCACATATGCACCTGCATGAGATCATTCAGAAAACATTTCATTAAAAGACATCACAATAAGATGGTATGGTTAAATCTAAAGAAGACTATTTATGGTTCTATATTCTTTCTACCTTTGGAAAAGTTAACAAGTGTAAAAACTAGAGTCATGAGCAATCCACTTTTCTGTTGAAAGCCATTACACCAATCAATGTAGAATGTGCACTTGTTTATATCTCCTTTTATTCTTAAATCACCAAAAGGTATAGCCTCAACAAGAGCTGACTAAGAAAAGTGCCAGCACACCAAGACCATGAAATGATGACAAGTCATTTAAAACTACTTTAGAAATGGAAAGGGTAAGGGATTGGGTGAGAGCACTTATCAATGGAGATGATTTAAGAATCCTACGGAATTAAATAACATTTTAAATTTGGTTCTCTGTGAAACATATTTTTAAAGTCTTGAAACTCTTTCCAACCACTTATCTTAAGATACATCCTTCATAATTGTCTGCATATGCCTTGTATCTAGGTTAATGGCCTCAATAAAAAAAGAATATTCTGCATGCAACCTTACCCAGTCTTGAAAACCTTACCCAGTATTTTACGCAAATGGTGTAAAATTGGCTTCATTGTTGTCTTTAAGAAAAGGACAATTCACTCATTCTTTCCTGACAAATGTTTACTGACTACTATTTTTAGGCATTGCTCTGGAAGCTGCAGTGGATTCAAAGATGAGATTAATAGGCTCCCCAGCTTCAAGTAATTTATCCTCGAGCTGGAAAGATCAAATGTGTAATAACATTTTAAATGATATGATAAGGGCTACAAGAGAGGTATGTACAAGTTTAGGGGGTGAAGAGATCAATCCTGCTGGACAAAATCGGAGAACTCTTCATGGAGAAGGTAACGTATGACTTGAGTGTGACACGTTCTCAAAGGGAACAGCATGTGGAAACGTATTAAGCTAGAAAGCACTAGAGGTGTGCTTCCTTTTTAGAAGTGTAAGTTTACAGAAAGAAACAAGAAAAATCATGGTCTCCCATTTATGCCAGGGAAAGGAATTTGATTTTTATTTTGATGACTCTAGAAAACCCTTGAACTTGCTCAGTATGGTGAGGAACTCCTAAATTGGATGCAAGCCTAAAGAAATCTAAGGCTTCCATTCCAAAGACAGAACACATAACTTTTGAGGGAGTATCAGTATAATTTGCAATCATAAAGTCCATTATCTTCTGTGAGGCTCCTGAAAAGGTTAATCATACAAATTTCTTTATGAACAAAATTTGACTGAATGTAGGCTATACATATATATACATATATATATATAAAGTAAATATATACTACATAATATTATATATTTATATATAATATTAATTCATTATATATAATGAATACACTGTCAGTAGAAAATAAAAGCAGCAAATCAAGACCTTAATACTACTCTTCATGTCATCTGTGTAGAGCTAAATAAATCTTTATATGAAGGATTACTAGTTAAAGATATTGATGTTCCAATATCCAAACAATATACATCCAAAAATTACTTTATGGAAATTTTGTTGTTGTGACCACATGATGCTAACAGGGTATAAGCAGGAAGTAATCAGAAAAAAAATCCTCCTAGATTACTGGATGACTACCACAATATATCCATTATTAGAACTATACTTAATGCTCAGGAAGCTTTGCCTGACACACTATTCAATTAGACTTATGAGAATGTAATCAAAAGTTACCAATTTAGCCTTCATCCTTATCTCTCTTTATACCTCATGAGCAGGACATGGCTAAAGGAAGTCTACCTAACTCTCTTTAGCATTCAGTGTACAATTGGGGATGGAATTAGGATAATTGAGATAAATGATCCAGAACAGAAGGTTCTACAAGGAGGTGAGCTTCTCACACGTCTGCCTGCTACCTCCTAAGTCTGAACTACCTTCTGTCCTTCTTATGGAACATTTCTCCTCTGAATCAGTCTTAAGATATGATTATGAAATTAGCAGTGTATATTCAGTCTGCCACTCTCTTGAGCTTCTAAGGCAGGGAAGTAAAGACAACACTCTGGTAGAGATAAAAAGGTAATACATCTCCAGAGAGAAGAAGTCTTATCTTCAACACCTTCTCCTACTTTAATATTGAGGTTCTGTCAATTCAATGATAACATGTTGATGAAAATCATCCAATTATTCATCTGCATGGTGTAAGTAAATAGAATATGTTATTATTAACTTTTCTATTAACTATTAAAATGTCATTAATATTAGCCATTGTTGCATTAATATTAATGAATTAGAAATCCAGATCTAAAACCATCCACCTGAACTTGGATAATTGTTGTGCCTTCTCTAAGGATTTCTTCTTAGGTGAATTAGGAATAATAACAGAATCTACATTCTGGGTTTGTTTTGTGGATTAAATGAGGTAATATACTAAGGAGCTTTTATATTAAAGAATAGCATTTAATACTTATCATTATTATTGTTGTTATTAGTAGATTAGTAAAGGAAGCATAACAAAATGAGATTAAATATATGAGAGATTTTACAAATGACAGAGAGAAATCATGTCCAATGGAATTCTTCAAATAAATTTGATATAAGAGTTGAAGCTGTAAGGGCAGATATAAGATAAATACATAGAGATGGGTGAAAAGAACATTTTCTTTATAAGAAAGAGGATGTACTGAGAGCCAAAAAAATCATCAAGTATCCATGGAGAATAAGCGGCTGCTCCACTTGACAGTTGGGCAGGGTATGTGAGAAGTCAAGGTATAATGCTAATATTCATGCAACACAGGGATCTGACCTTGATTCGGTAGGAAATGTAGAGAACTTCAGGAATTTTGATGGTTATCATTTAACCAAAACAGTCTAAGTCATAGATATGATACAGTTCCATCTCCTACTTGGGACAGAAAACTTTGTAAAAGAATGGCCTGATTAATTAAAGTAAAGAAGTCACTCATGGTATCATTTTCTTTAAAATGTGTATTTATTCTAAAGTTCAAACTGTTGGTAGCTGCAAGATCTGTCCTAAAATCAATAGCTATAACTAAAACAACTACAGTTCTTTTTCTATAATATTATTTGTCTGAAAATTTTAGGTATTTAATCAAAATGCAAATGAAATTTTACCATTGATAATAAAGGTGAACACAAGCTTTTGCACTGGAATATGTGGATTTTTGTCTCCTTCCCCCAAAATTTATGAAAATGATATAAGAAAGCAAACATCAAAAGCTGTGTGTTTAAGGGAGGGGCCAGGTCTATGGAGACAGCGGGTGGAAAGGACAGAGAAATGACTCAGTATGGTTTGCAATTTGCTGTCACTTCAAACACTGTGGCCATGTGAAAATGAACTTTTGCTAACAGAATACCTTGAGTCTCCATTCCCAGACATATCCTGATATTTGACCCTACGTTCAAGGTGACTGAAATTAAATTTTCCAACATTTATTTAGTAGAGGATATAAAGTACAGGCTGTTATATGTAATCCCCTGTTACTGGCTTAGTTTTGTTCTAGTGACCACTTGGTTTAGGAGTCCAGAGCACATTTTACAACAATAAAGGATTATATTAAAAGATTACTAATATCTGGTTATTATTTTTGATACCTATCCTATGCAATTCTAGGATTTTTAATCAAGATCAGTTAAATTAGAAACTTGAATTGCAATAAAGGAATATTACTGGTTTATCATGAAAACATACTTTTGTGAACACACACACACACACACACACACAATTTCCCTAGGGATGATGTAGATATAAAATGCTCTTTTATGACACTTACTTCTGCAATGAGTAAACTGCCCTGAAGCTGACAAAATCTTTTCCAATAACAGACCCCACTTCGTTAATTTGTTTTTGTTGTTGTTTTTGTGTTGTTCACTATGCAGTAATTCCATGAAACCTTCAAGGATTATTTCATCTTCCATGGATGAGGAGTTTATTTTCATGGAGCAATAACCAAGATCAAGCTTATATTTTATTCTTGAATGTATTCAACAACATTAGCATTGAGACCAAATTTCAATTTACTCCAGGCAGTTACCAAAATCTGTTTTTATATTAGGCCTTATCTCTAGATCCATATTTTCTTATAATGAGCTCAATTCTGCTTTCTTTTCTGCATCTTTTGGTAGTAGCAATGCCTGCTTAAATGCAGTTAAAATTCATTGTAACACCTTATTTATACTACAGCCCTACACAATTTATCTATGAAAATAGTATTCACATTTTAAAACAATCACACAAAGGCCCTTCAAGCAGCAGAACAACTGGATAATATTTCCCTGTCTTTACATTCAAAACATCTTGGCACACTGATATGGTCATGAGGCTCGAGCCTGTTACTGTCTCTTCTCTGGGCTTACCAGATATATCAACATGCCCTATAGAGTCGTGAACGGTAATCAAACAAAAGTGCCTTTGTGTCATAGAAATATTAGCCTGCAACTGCAAAATCTCAAATACCATCCTCTGTTAAGGAAACCACATCAAATCCCTAAAAAGTGCCTTCCATTTTAGAAGTTGTTATCAATATGCCTAGCAATATCACTCCTAAGGAATATGATTTCCTTCCATGTGAGGGAAGAAAGCTCAGATAAATGACTGTGGGCTGCATCACTGCATTTATATCAACTTAAGAATAATGGAAAGAAATAGAGATCCTTCACCCAGGATCTGCTCTGGGATTGCTGGGGAGAATGGAGCTAGATAGATTCTGCATTAGATACCCTGCCCTCCTATCCCACAACCATGAAGAGTGGATCTGCAGGTAGGTACAGTGTCTGCTTGGCTAAGAACAAAGCCAGCAGAAATGCCTTTTGCTGGATAACTCTCATTCTTTCTTCAAGATACTACTTAAACATCATCTCTTCTGAAAGGTTTTCCATGAGTCTTCCCATAGAATCAGTTACTGGTGAAGTGGTATAACAGGGGAAAAAAAGTGTGTTTGTGTGTGTGTGTGTGTATGTGTGTGTCCTCTTAAGCCAAAGACGCCTGGCTTTGAATACTGGTTTAGGCAATTACCAACTGCTTGACCTTGGGCACAAGATTGTTTTGAGATATAATGAGATTACAGATTGTTATGGACTAAATGTTTATTTCCCCCATAACTTAATATAGTGAAATCCTAGTATTTGATCTAAGACTATTTGGAAGTAAGGCCTTTGGGAGGCGATTAGGTCATGAGGTGGAGCCTTTGTGAATGGGATCAGTGCCCTCAAGTGAAGAGACAGCAGTAGTAGTAATAATAGATTACACATACATAGTCCTTATGTGTGTGTGGGGCTGTTCTATGAGTTTTTATATATTAACTCACTAATAACCACACCAACTCTAGAATGATGTACTAATGCCTCCTTTTTAACAGATGAGGAAACAAAGAAATCGAGATGTTACTTTTCCAAAGTCACACTCTAGTAACCAACCCAGGTTCTGTTTAAACCCAGGCAGTGCTGTTGAGCTCATGGGGTAAAGTGTTGAATGAAGTGAAGGAAGAGCAGATAAACAAATGGCAATGTACATATTCTTTCAGCTTTATATCTAAAAATGTATGGTGGGTATGCTGTTTAGGATGCAAATTTTGAAATTATTTTAATTAGAAAGATCATTGAATTACATCAAAAGAACCAGATTTTAATGATTCAAAAGAAGGGTAAAGAAGAGGGATGCTGAAAAACAGAGTATTTAGATATTTATGCAGCAAGACAGAAGAACCTCAGAAATGCCCCTGTTCTAAAGCATTTTCCTCATAGAGTCACAGACTTCTAATTTCCATCTAAATTCCATATAGATATGGCTGAATTTCTGGAAATAATATACCAAGTTCATTTACTAAAATATTACTTTTATTTACTAGGGGGTAGTATATCCAATTTATTTAGAGAAACAGGGAACTAGTAGTAGTTTCTCAAGGACAGATATGGTGAAGGAAAAATTGATGCTAAAGGAAGTGAAGGACAGAGACAAGACCCGGTCTCTTCACCTAGCTTCTTAGATTTGGCATGTATCTTCCCTTTGGGAAACGAGTAGATTCCCATTGGGCTTACAGAAGAAAACAGAACAAAGCATGGCTGCTTTGGACATTCTTATTATTGTGTATTGATTTTTTAAAACATTCAGTTAGTTCCAGCTATCTAGTGCCTGCACTGTGGATATGGATGCCCACCAGGCCAGTGACACAAGTGTTGTAGTCTGAAGTGACCAGAAATTTCTTATCAATATTCTCAATTGTTATCTGGAAAGAAGTAGCTACTTCCTGTCAGAAAAGCCTGCTCTGTTTATCTTTCAACATTGGCTATGAATAGGTCTCCATTTGTTGGAAGAAATACCAACGCTGTTGAGCTGGGTTTTAATTTAGGTTTTAATTTTTGCCAGTAACTCTAAAGCTTCCCTGGTAAATTGGCTTTATGTTAAGAAATATGTTTCAATGGAATCACAAAATCTATGGTAGGATTGAAGGTTGTCATTGATTATACAAATACCAGTTCTGCTACAGTTAGGTAGGATGCTGACAGTATTAACTTCTTTTTTAATGTTCTCAGAAAAAATACAAAAATTCACTTGAGACAGAAACCTGGCACCATTCCTAGATGAGAAAATTGTACTTTTATAATTCTTTTTATAAAAATAGAGAAAGAGATTAGCAGATCTTTATTTCAACTCTTACTATGTCACCATAGAGTATCACTATAATTATTGTTTCTAAATTTGAATTGCCTTTATTTGATTTTTATTTAAAGTCATATAGCTTTTCTCTCATTACATTGTGCTATCATCTGGTGTTTGAACTTCCAGTCACCTCAAGACTATTGAACATAGTTATAACCTGCAGGCAGAACGACAGTTGTGGAAGAAGTTTTAGGGATTACATTTAAGCTCCTTGTTTTCCATATGTGCTCCAGAGATGTCAGGTGACTTTCTTAGACACACAAAACAAAGGGAGGCAAGTGTCCAGGTGATGCTAGGCCAAAAACCCTGGTCTCCTGACAATATTCCACTGTCTTCCAAAATTCCATTTTACCTTTGAAACAAAAGCCCTGAGTGACATGAAAATCTAGTCTCCTAAAGTCTTTCTACTTGACTTGGAAGAAATTGACATGCCTGCTAGATGTCATATGGCTAGCAAAATTGGAAATACTAAACTAAGTCTTTATCTTATCCCTCCTTTGAGAACCTGCAGTTCTGACATCAGTAGCAACAGGATTTCCTGATGGTGGTGAATACAAGAAGACTTTGGGTGAGTTATAAACCAACATTTTATAACAAAATGCTATTTTAAAATGTACAATCTGATATGCTCAGACATAAATAAATACACACACACACACACATCTATATATAATAACTGTCACCAAAATCAAGATCAGCTGGTATATATACATGTTCCTGTGCCATTCCTTCTTTACAACTTTCCTATCCCTGGAGACGATTTACTTTCTGACCATTGATTCACTTTCTGTCACAATAGGTTAGTCTGCATTTCCTAGAATTTTTGTTAATATGTAACCATACATGCTAATGTAACCAATGAGTCTCACCTTAATTCAGACCTATTATTTTCAGATCCATCTATGTTGTTGCATGTATCAATGGAGCATTTTCTAAAATTTCACAGTAGTAGTCCATTGAATGGATACACCATGTTTGTTTATACCATTCACTTGGTGATGGACATTTGGGTTGTTTCTAGTTTGGGGCTATTACAAGTAAAGTTGCTAGGAATATTCATGTACAATTGTAGGGACATATGGTATCATTTTTATTGAGTGAATGTCTAGGTGTGAACAGGCTGTGTACTTAACTTCTTTAAGAAAATGGCAAATTGTTTTCTCATGTGGTTGTACCATTTCACATTTCCAAGAGAAGAGTATGAATTTTCCAGTTCTCCAAATAAGAATGGACTGGCGTGGTCAGTCTTTCAACTTAAGCAATCCTAAAAGGTATGTGGAGGTATCTCATTGCAATTTTAATGTACATTTCTCTAATGATTAATGATGCTGAGAATCTTATAATGTGCTTATTTGTCAACTTGTATATCTTTTGCCCAACTTCTAATCCTATTGCTCATTTTCTTATTACTAAGTTTGAGAGTTCTTTTAAGTTCTGGATATGTGCTCATTGTAAGATAAATGTTCATCGGTGTTTTATCTTTTTATTCCCCTAGCAGTATCTGTTGAAGTGTAGGAGTTTTAAATTTGATAAAATTCTTTTTATCAATTATTTATTTTAAAGACCATGTTTCTGGTTTTTCATCTAGGAAATCTTTGCTGAGACTAAGGAAACAAAGGTTTCTCTTGTGTTGTTTTAGATTTTTACAGTTAGGCTTGTGACCTAATATTAACTTCTTTTTTTATACATGGTATGATATTTTTGTGTGTATAGTATAAGGTATAAATCAAAGTACTCTCCCTCTCCTCTCTCTCTTTTTTTTTTTTTGCATATAGCTATCTATTTGTTCTAGTGCCATTTGGTGAAAAAACTATACTTTCTCTGTGGAACTGTATTTGACCCTGTTTTGGATATCAATTGTCCATATATAACTAGTGGACCTGTTTCTGTACTCTAGTTGGTCCCATTGATCTATTTGCCTACATTTACTGCAATACCATACATGTTTTGATTACTGCAGTCTTATAACATCTTACAGTCATAATACTAGTCTTCTAAATTTATCTTTCTCTAAGTCATTTTGACATTTTACACAGTTTGCATTTCTATATGAACTTTAAAATCAGTGTCAATTTCTACAAAAAAGCTTGCCACAACTTGATTTGGAAATTGTTTTGTATCTATCAATCAATATGGGGAGAACTGACATTTTAAGATTATCAAGTCTTCCAATTCATAAACACAATATATCAGTCCATTTATTTAGTTTAGGCCTTCTTTAATTTCCTTTAGTGATGTTTTGCAGTTTTCAGTGTACACATCAAGCATATCTCTTTTCAGATTTATCCCTAAATACTTCATATTTCTGATGCTATTCTAAATGGCTCTGACTTTTAATTTCAACTTCCAAATATTCATTGCTAATATATAAAAATACAATTGGTTTTTGTGTGTTGATGTTATATCCCTTAACTTTGCTAATCTCATTTCACAATTTAAGTAGGGATTTTTGTATATATTCCACTAGATTTTCTACATGGATATTCATGCTAACTGCAAATAGAAGAGCTGTACTTCTATTTTCCTATCTGGATGACTTACTCTTTTGCCATCATTTGCTGCCTAAAAATCCCAGTACAATACTGCACTGATCAGTACTTAACTGAGTCCTCAAGGTAGACACTCTGCTGATTTCCAGAGTTCTCTGTGCAATTCTATCATCTCAGGATCTCTGTCCTGGGAACTCTAGCCACTTTGATCTCCTCACACTCTCAGCTTCATATCCTCAACTCAGGGAACATATCAAGGTCCTTCTTGATTTCCCCTCCTTGTACTATGGCCTGGAGCCTCTCCAAAGAGAGCAAGCTGAGGCGATTATAGGCCTTGCTTGTATTTTTTCCCCATCTCCCAGGAATCACTGTCCTTCACTGCCAAATGCACAATGTCCTGAAAATCTCATCATATGTCTTATACTTTTTTTGTTTGTTTCAGGCAGGTATGTATCCATTCCTTGTTACTTCATCTTGGTTAGAAGTGGAAGTCCTTATAAGTTAATTTTAATGTATATTAAAATATAAGTGACAGTGATACTGGTAATAGAATAGTGATATAATTTTCTTTTGAAATAATTTTAAGTGGAAACAAGACTAGTCTAGTTTTTTAAAAAGCATTGCATATATAATAATGCAGCCCTAAAATCATTAGGCCTATGAAGCCCTACAATAAGTGGTAAATTAAAAGTAGAGGTGAATAAGGGCTTACCTTGAAAGGAGATCACCTGGAAAGATACAAGTGACTTTAAGCAAGGAAACAAAAGTCTGGAAGCCTTAAAAATATTTAGTGTAGGTGCAAGGGGGCTTTTTACCCAGCAAAAGTTACTTTTGTTATCACTGTACTAAAGAACAATAACTGTTGCTCTTGATGATAATTTTAGATTAAAAAAAAATGTTATCCTGTGTTCAGAATACTATGCTAAAGTAAGTAATCATAATGCATATTAGGAACAGTTCAATAAATATTTGTTAAGATACCTTGCTTAAAGAGTTAAGAGATTTGCAGACTTATTCAAGGAGAACATCTTAACAGTGTTTCCTGAAAACTGCAGAAAAACAAGCTATTATTGCTTATTATTTTTAGACAATAAGGGTAAAGAAGTTCAGTGTTCTAGAGCAAACAAGGAATAATTTCACTGAATTTAAAGGCTCAAAGTTGGAGCAGTTTGAAAATTTCAGGCACTGCAGTTGGAAGGAGGGTGAGGAGCGACAAACGTACATTTACCATTTGGGATATTTAACTTCCCATTTGTCACCAGGAATATCATGACCCAAAACTGGTGCCCTCTGAGGCCCTCTAACAATAGATTTGGCTTTTTATAACTACTTCTAGAATAACAAGTACCTCATTCAAATGGTCCATAAGAATCAATGTACAGTGATTCTATAAGTCCAACAAAGCTGTTTAATAATAGAAGTAAATATATATTTATAATTACACAGTTCAAGTACTTCATCACATCTTACCTCAACTTAGATACTCAGGAAAATCTATATAGAGAGAGTTATAATTATCCCTATATTATAGATGAGAAGGTTGTGAAAGGGTGTGACCTGCCCAAATCATATAGTTGGTAAGAGGCAAAACTTGGAAATGAATTCAGATCTTTCTCTCCTAATCTAGTGTTATTTACAACAGCAAAAATAAGTTTGGATGGCATCCCTAGTTCCATTTTTAGCCTCTGGTAGAGTTAAAAACTTAACCTGAATCCACTGAGAGCCTTGAGAGGTCTCTAAATCTCCTAAAATGATTTCATATATGTATGGACATTTTTAATAAGTGAAAGATCCAAGACTTTAAGACCCAAAATGGACTAACAAGTTCTACTCATTCTAGAAAGTTTGGGAGTGATCACTTACTCTGAGTTTGTAAATCTCTCAGCTCCCAGCACCCCCAATAGTTCCTCTCATGCCAAAGGCACAATGAGAACATGACTGGGGGGAAAATCCCGGGGCAAAATACGTTTGAAACCGAAATCAGTCAAAGGGAGAAATGAAGTGGGAGAAACCCGTTTATTTCTTACAACCAGTCATCCACTTCTACTCTCCCATGTCTCGCAAGACTTGGCTGCAGAAAAAGACACCCCACCCAACCTCTCTGATTCAGATATGCCCTGCTGGCCCTTTTAATTACCTATTGACATGGAGATGGACTACCTCTCTCCACCCCTTGGAAACACGTACTGATATGGAGATGCACTAAGGCCAGGCAAGAGGTTCTGGAAATATTGCAATTTTACCCACAAAGAGTTTATAAATTATATCAGTAAACACCAGCAGCCTCAGAGAGGACAAAGTGGTGTTTCAACTTCTATTTGAATCAGTGCTTTCCTACTGTCCACTTCTCTTCTGCTCAGGACAGTTTATTTTAAGCCTGGGGCTAAGGCCCTAACAGCATGATTTAACTCCATGGCTTTACATCTTCATAATCTATCAGCCAACTGAAACCATCTCTAGGGATTCAGCTGATGGCTTCCAGATCTGACCCTTGAAAAAAAAGTAAATACTGTCAAGAAAGAATGATTTTTACTAGAAATGTAAGGGCATAGACATATATTATTTTCTCCCTACAGCAGGAATTAACCACTTTCCTGAAAGGGGAAACTGAGTAGATAGCCAAACAGGACTAACTAGAAAGGGTAGAGTGTCCTCTGTTCTTCCTAGAGAAGATTATAGCAGAATTACTGCTCCAATTGTGCATTCTCCCAAGCAAATTTCCCTTTGACTTTCTTGTTTTTAATTAGTACTTGGGTAGGTTGTTTTTCCTGGTCCACAGACAAAGCTGGACCAGGGGAACAATTTACTTGGCTCTCTGTCATCTCCAGTACTCTCCCCGTCTCCTTAACTTCCAGGCAACTCCTTCTCCAACAACAGCCGATCATCCATCCACTGGCTCCCACCCAGCTCTGTACTCTCATCTCCTGCCATTATTTCCTCAGCCCTCTCTGCTCTCTATCCACATATCCTTGTTCTTCTTTGAAAGTGCCAAGCCTTTGATACCTCAAGGCCTTTGAACCTAAGGTCCCCTCTGCCTAGAATGTCTTTCCCCAAAAAAAACAATGCTTCTTCACTTTGTCTGCCAAATGTCACCTTATTAAAGATTGCTTTGTAAAAATGAGTGACCTTCCTATTCCCAATAATATCCCCCTTAGACTGCTTCATTTTTCTTTATAGCACTTCACAACATCTGGAATATTATACATTTACATGCATACTTGTTTATTCTCTGCTTTCCCCAATTAGAATGCAACAGTAAAAGTTGTTGCATGATAGTAAGGGTTTTGTCTGTTTTGTTTCTTGATCATCTCCAGCAACTAGATTGATATCTGAAAAAAGGAGCTCCTCAAAAAAACCTTTGCTGAAAAACTGAATGAATAAAAGATATGTGCCACCAAATCAACTCCCTAATTTTCCATTGCATGTTATGATATTTGCCATGAAATGTTAAGTGATAGTTCTAGGTCCAATACTAATGGGACTACTGCTATCTAGACAGGTGGATAAACTCTTACAAAGTGAACACTGAGGTCTTGTCTACAGTGTTTTGTTCTGAACTACTAAGCCTAAACTACATGTTAAGAAAAAGGAAATACATTTGCATACCCCAGCTCTCAGTATGGTTTATAAATTTTATTCTTGAAGTTTTTCACCAATTTTTCCTTCAGTTTGGATCTGACTATTCTACTTTGAATTATGAAATACATATCATAACCATGTGGACTATTATAAACATGTATTCACTCATTAAATCTTGCTCTATTAACCATAACTTAATCTAACTGGAGTATGCACATTTGAATAGTGCATATTAACTTATGAACTTACATAGTCAGAAGGAAAAATCAAAGGTTGACAAACCCACCTTATTTAGAAATTCTTTCCAACAAAAATAATATACAATAACCACAAAAGTGAGAGCTTCCATGTATAGAGTTCTTATCCTACTATCAATTATCTTAGGTTACAATAAGCATTTGAATTTGTCGAGCTGTGACTTCCACGGGCTCCTCCCAAGAACACAGCTAAATAGACGAGCAAAGTCATTGGAGTGGCAACACTGTAAATGACTGTTCACTTGTGCGTGCGACTGAATGGTACCTGTGTTTATGGTAGTGTATTGTGCGTGTAAGCACATCTGTTCTGTGATTCAGGAACCATTCCGCATAAGGCCTTAATCAACTGTCATAACCTTTTATCCAAGAAGCATATTATCTTGTAGGCACCCCTAGGACCTAACCAGGCAGACTGAGGCTTTTAAGATTGTCAACAGGCACATCTTTCTCACACGTATCACTCCTTGAGACTGAATGACCCCAGAGCCATAGTTAGATTCCAGGAGAGCTCTGTTCTTGATTTAAAGCTTAAGTGGACTTAGAAAATCATCCTGAGTTACATCCCAAAGGGGGAAAAACATAGACTGAATGGTAAAAGATAAGCTGCCATCTCCCCCTTTCTGGGCCACCCAGAGGCACATTCCCACATTTCTTCTTGTATGTTTAACCAGAGCAGCAACATCAACAGCAAACAATTCGGGGAAAGCCTTGAGCTTAAAAATAAGCTGCCAGGGCCAAGACCCATTTCCTTGGTGGACTCCCTGCTCAGGGTGTCAGCAGCCACCCCTTACTGCTGCACTCTTCCTGCACTGGCTCATCCAAGGCTGCGGTGGGAACCTGACAGTTTCTTTAATCTCACAAGTATTTTTTGGTCGCCATTCAAGGTCACGTAAATATGCACAAACCAATTAAAGCTCAGTTATTATATACACAAGAGGACAGTGTTTGCTGGCACTGCAGCACGCTGCAGTGCTATTAGTTAAGGAAAAGTAGAATTACCAAAGATATCTTGTTAGGTGCAATAATGCCACTTACCATTCTCAGATAAGTAAGCAAATTAGAAACAGACTTTAGCCTTAGCACTTCTCATTCAAAACCCTAACACAATAGAAGAATGATAATATAGAGAAAGAGAGGTGATTAACCCACCAAAGTTATGCACAGTTTTAGGGCAAAAGCAGGCCTATTTTACTCAGCTCCTTGTTTTCCAAGGCTGTAACTGATTCAGTCATCAGCACTTCAGGCTGCTGCTGGTGCAATGTGAGACCCAGAAATGTGTTGAGTGACTGAAAGCATCGGCTGTTGCTGTTATGTTCTCCTATGTTGTCTCTTCTCATAATGGCTAGGGACAGAGACATTTACCACAGATCTATTTTTGGCTTCTGTTTTTATTTACCCCTCAGTACTTTTATTTTTAAATAATATTTTCATTATAGGAGATTTTTAACAATATAGAAAAATATACAGAGGATAATAAAAATCACCTGTAATTATACCATCTAAAGATACTCCTGTTTTTTGCTTTATTGCATTTCCTTATATAGTTCTGCCTCCATACTCACATATTTAAACATATGTCCATGCATTACTTTTTTCCAAAAACTACATATAATACTCTACATTAAGTTTTATATCCTGTTTTTTCCTAGATATATAGTAAACATTTTCCTGTATGATCATATACGACCATTGATCAGATCAATGTTCACGAGTCTTAGCTCAAGGAAATTTAAAAACAAGAATAATGTGGGTTGGACTGTTCCAAATGGCAATCAGATTTTCCTATGGTGATCTCTTCTTACTGCGGCCTAGAACCTGAGTAGAGTACATTATAAAATTAAAGGCTAGTAGAATTTGCCAGTAAGATTTGGGAATAGGAGCAGAAATTAAACTCATAACCTAGATTATTTGGATTTGATGCTCTTGCCACAGCTAAGGATTAAAGCAGAGCAACATAAACAAGGCTGAAGGAGATCCATGCTTCCAAGTATGGCATATAATTCTTTCACATCCATAACTGCATAAGTATGCATTTAAATACACATTGCCCTTAAATGCATCTTGTGTGGGCTGATCAGCAACTCTTTGTCTTGTCTACCTGGAATTTACAATGCACTCATCAAAGCTCACCTCACTTCCTCTGAGAAGTCTCCCCTGACTTTTTCAGAAAATCATGGCTGCCTCTGATATCCCATGACATTTTATGTTGAGGGTGCATTATTTGGCTGTATGTGCAGGTTACTCTCAAATAATACTTCATGAAGACAGAAAACTATGTCTTATTATCTTTGTAGGACCACAGATTCTGGCAATACCAAGGATTCAATAAATGTTGGCTGAATTTTGGAGTAGTGATCAGGACTGATATTAATACCACGAACTGTGCCCCACTCACCTCTATACAACCCTGACATGCTCTGCAACCAGGTTTAGAACATGCAATACATGGAAGCAGACACGTCCGTCTTAGTGCCTGGCTCCCTGGTCATGCCAGCCTTCTCCTTCCATGAGCGACTCTGGTCACTATTACCATTGCTAGACAACTCCTTAGGGTCTGTGACCTACAAAATGATCTTTTTCATGAGAATACCACTCCCTGAATGCCTTCTCCCAGGCAGAAAAACAATAAAGTGTTTAGTTACCAATGGACTGTGGGTCACCTACATCATGAATACACACAAACACACATGTACATGTACACACATGTAGACCACACACAGATACACAGGGACATCACTCACCTCTATAGTTTCATGCAAGCATACAGACATGCACGATCCCAGGAAGACCAAAAGGAAGGAAAAGAAAAATAATAAAATGGGAAAAGCAGAATATATAATGAAAGGCATAACAAGAAATCATGAATGTTTTGTGTGTGAGAGAGTGGAGGCAGAAAGATGTGTGGACAGCTTGCTTATTGTAAATAGAGGCATCACAGGATGGGCAGCTTAGCTCTATTTTCTTTTAATCTGAAACCTGGAGGCATCAGGCTGGTCACAAAAGCAATGTGCAGTTCTTAAACAGCATCTTTATCAGCTGATTGAGGCAGTGATGACAATTTAATGACACAACCGTAGAAAGACATGACTCTAAAGCAGTGTTCTTTGAATGTTAGGGTGCAGAAGAAAGCCTTAGGATCTTGTTAAAAATGAAGAAAGTCCTTCCCCTAAATAATTGTGGTTCTGTAGTCTGTTGTGGAGGCTAAGAAACCGTATTTGTAGCAAACAGTCAAGTAGATTCTGAGGTAGGTCTGAGGGCCATTCTTGAAGAAAACACTGCTGTAAAGGGAATGAAAAGAGGTACAGAAGAAGGGAAGAGGCAGTGAGCTAAATGACCTAAAGTAACCCAAACAAGGCACCCTTCAGTATATCACAATCATGAGGAGTATATCACAGTGATTTACTCTATTTCAAGTAAAATATTCTGACATTAATTTACTTAATTGGCTTGAGATAATGAGGCTAAAACTTTATAAGCCTTTTTATATTCTCGCGTTTATATTTTATAGTCAGTATATACAAAGCCGCCATGAGAAACATGATGCCTTTGCTTACATGTCAATGGTAGGAATTGCATGGTTGATTAGCAAAGAGGTTAAGGAAATAGTAAAGGGATGGTTTTTCATTTTAAATACTCCTTCCCCTGAAGGAGGCTGAGTAAGCTCTTCCTGCCTCCTCAGGTTCTTCTACTACCACACAAAAGTGGCGTATAATTTCTCTCCCTAGTGTTTGTAGTATTTTAAATTATTTACCCCCACTCTGTCGTGCTCACCACCTAGAAAGCCCATGAGGACAGAATCTTATCCATCTTGTTCAACAGTCTATAGCCAGTATCAAGAACAGTGCCTGGCACATTTTAGATTCTTAAATTTTTCACTGCAAAGAATGAATACACTTTATCTTGAGGGGTGAAAATGTAGTCCAGGATAATTTTACTAAAAGGAGAATCATGAAATAAGCTTGGACTTACTAAAAAAAATGAATGAACTAAATCTTCATTGATGAAAATCTGCTGGAATGACTGGACTGTGGGAGAATAATCGAAAGACAAGATACCAAAGATTAAAATGATAAAACAGGTATAGGGATGTTTCCCCTGACCCAGAATCCATCATCACGTCTTTGGTGGGTCATTTTTTCCTTCCTAACAACACCATGTTGAAGAGGGGGTGAGGACTCGACCAGGTCAAGGGTGCCGCTGAGTTCATGGCTGGAGGGAGACAGACTCTGGCCAACAGCATCAAGGTAGACGACATCTATAGGCAGGATCTGAGCTGGAGGTCTGATCAGAGGACCTAGAAGCCAAGCTTAGTCACCTCACAGAGGAGTGGTGGGAGATGCTCTAATGATGGTCTAGAGCAAATGCTGCCTTTGCACTCACAGCAGTCCAGTTATTCTCCACTGTTAATGTCTTAAAATGCCTTCAAAGCCCAATTAGGACTTTGATCTGCATTGAAGAAGGCTTCATCCTCTCAGCAATCTCTGGGTTATTCTCCAACAGCATAATTATGTCTTGCAAGTAGGAAAATCAGGATTTTTCAAGGACAGAGCCCAGAATTTAGTGTCCTGGAGAAGCTTTCCCCAGCATTTTGATATACTTTCTTGGTTAGAAGTTTAGAATTCAAGTCAGCTTGGCATCAAAGAAGAGCCCACATGCTCTTGCTGGCCATATAGTTATCCTGAGGTAAACTGTGTTCCCTGTCTTCTTTTTTCCATCTAAGGTATGCGGAATCAAGATTCAAGATTGGTTTTGTCTTTGTATCTGAATTAATCAGATTGTAACAACTGGTTCTACAACTTTTCTCATATCTGTGAGCAAAAACTAATCTCTACAGAAGCATACACTTGAAAGCTAGCATGCCTGGATTAAAATCCTGGTTCTGCTATTTACTTGCAATATGTCTATGAACAAATTGGCTAGCCTCTATTTCCACAAATTAAAAATGCAGATGATGATAACAAACATTGTAGAATAATTCTGTGAAAATTAAATAAGGAAAAGATTAATAAAAGTACCTTGATTCTGGCATTTAGTAAGTGCTCAATAAATAGAACTTCCTTCCCCCTATCCTGTTTCTCAGAAAAGGTCTTAGTTTGCCTGCAATGACCTCCTGAGCACATAAACATTGAGAACTCTGAAACCCTTCCCTGACAGGCAAAAGCACTGTCTCATACACACTATATTTCCCAGTCTAACACATCATGCTTTTCTTTTTCTTAATGAGGAAAGGATTTCTCAGGTAAGCAAATGATGTCTTTTATTGTTGGTGGCATCCCATCTAAAATTTACCTTGTATTCATATTTTTTAATTGTAGGTCACAAGTTAAGGGATCAAAAGTACAATCTGAGTAGACTTGTAGGTAAATACAAGAATAGGCTTTCTACTAACATATCTTCAAAAAAACTTTAACATATTGAAACAGAAACATACAGTAATTTTACCACAACCTTTGAACCAAACACATATCTATTACATAACTAAGGTGGTTAATGGAGCAAAGTAGATCCCATTTGTGGATTTTAACAAAAAAGTTTGAAAACATGGGGGTGGGGCTATTAGTGTAAGAGAGTAACTAGTATCAATATTGCGCTTATCATATGCCAGGCACTAGGTTGAGTGGTCTATAGTTATTATCTGATTGGATTCTTACAATAATGCTATGAGTCAGATGTGGTTACCAGCACTTTACAGGTGAGGAAACTTCAGAAAAGGAAGCTAAATAACTTACCCAAGGTCACCTAGTTGGTAAGTGGGGAGGCAGGACACGAACCTAATACCAATGGACACTGAGGCAAATAATGCAGTATTTGACTTCCAAAGGCTTCACCCCATGACAGGTCAGCAAGAACCTGACTGTGGACTGACTCTTACTTGTCGTGGGTGACTTTTGCATATAAATCTGGCTATTGGAGCCTGTATCTTGGAAATGGCATTTCCAGATGTCCAGGAGATAGACCCAGAATCTGGGATATGTTTAGAATTTTCCAGTGAGGTGTCAGTGGCCAACACACTATAACCAGCCTTGCAAGGCTTTGGTGGGGGTAGGTAGAGTAGGGCAAAGATTATCATCTGGCATGGGGAAAACCTTTCTCCCCTGACACACGACAAATCTCAATTACTAAAACACACACACATTTTTAAGGAAGTCACTGATTTTCCTTCAATGATCAGCACCTTACAAACCTGTCCCGCATTCTGAGCTTCAGTTTGGCACTTCCAAAGTTCCCTGTCAGATCTATTTTCAAGGTTCACATGGCAACAATGCTTGTAAAATCTCAGCCCTTAATAACAAAAATATAAATGTAAACCAGGCTGCAACCAAACTGAAGACAGCAAACATATTTTGTAAACTAGGAAGAGAAAGATGTACTTCCCATTTGACCTATCTGCAATTCTGATACTCACACAACACGTGAGTGTATCAGAGAAGCAACATCTTTTGAACAAGAATGTGCATAACAAAGGCTCTTAGCAGGCCAGGCCAGATGGGATGAAATGATCTCTTTTTCTCTTTAGTTGAGGGTAGTGGTATGACTGAGTGCTGCACTGGTTAATAGAACAGCCATTACTGTCATTAGTAAAATGAAGTAACATTTATTGTAACATTTGTGTAACTCCCTTACAATTGTTCTGATTTGAGATTTCAAGGATGATTGTGAGATAATCTAGTTACTGTTATGTTCATGCCCAGCAGTAATAAGAAATTAATGAAAATTGCATTAGATAATCCATTTCCACAATGTTTTCCCATGTGGGTGCTCTCCTCTGATGTGCTACAGCTCAGGGAGATTTTTACAGGGAATTGCGGACAGCAGCTTTGGTTGGGACCTTTAACATTCAAAGTAATATAATAGCTGCCACATCTCTAGAAAACCTTCTGAATTTTCTATGAATCCAAATCCAAATACCTGTGCAGGTTCTATAAAGTAGTTACATGAGTTCTGTTTTGTTTTGTTTTTATGGCACCTGAACAACTACTTGAAGCAGCACATTCATGTTTCTTATAAGCAATTTTTATATTTTATTCTTTGACTACAGAAGCCATAAAAATAAAACAACAATCACAAATGAAATATCAAGATGTAAATCTGCATTTTTGTTAATGACTTGGCAACTCCAGGTATAGACGAGGTATGGGGAGGAGAGGAGCACGGTGCATGGCGACACTGAACATTAAGCTCCGACCACTATGAGAGCAGCAGGGACAGTAAGACCAGAACTGGTGGCCAGGGGACAAGCACAGGGCCTATTTAACGGAAAAGAGGGTTTAAGGTTATTTTTGTCTTTGGAGAAGAGGTCTTGGTAGCTAATACATTTTAAAGAACAGGTATTCTGTCACAGTTTATTAGAATATGTGAAAGGAAGTAATACTGACAGATGGTGGATCTGAAAACCTTTTACCCTGTGCTCTTATATTCAGAGAATACAATAAAGACAATGGATAATTGATTGTTGCTTATTCTATAAAAACAGTGATAATAAATTGGGAAAATGTTACAAGGTTGTTTAAAGTTTTTGCTATGAGGGAGGATTATGATGAGACCAATTTAGAGAATCAATACTTTTTTCTGCAAAATCATGTTAAGTGAAGCAATTCAGAGAAGCCTATATAACAACAGCCAAGAAACACAAGGAAAAACATTCAAACTCACTGGAGAATAGAAATTAAAAAAAAGATTAAAAAGTGCAATGGTACAATTGGAGAAGGTGTGGCACATCTGGCATGTGCATATGCTGCTGGCAGCAAAGTAAATTAGTGCCATGTTTCGAGAGTGTGATTCCAGAAATTTGTATAAAAATGGGGCTAATCCTTTGCCTCAATAGCTTCACAAAGATACTTCATGAAAAGCTTGTCTGTGATAGCTAACACTAGAGCCAAGACTCAAATGCCAATGAATAGATGATTTTAAATAAATTAATGAACCTCATTACAATGAAATAGTAACAGCTTTTAAAAATTATGTTTAACTATATTCATTGGCATGGAAGGATGCTCAGAATGTATTTCTAAGTGAAAAGAGTGGATTATAAAACAGTATATCCTACACTTCTATATCTAGACATATATGTTTATACACACACATATATGTCCTATACTTACTACATATACACACACTTATGCATATATATAGTATATATGACATGTAGATATTATATAAAAAAGAGCATATATTTATACATAACATTCATATACATATATTTATATATATATATACTATACGAGTTGGCTTTCCTGTGTTTGCCTTAAAGAACCATTAATCATTGTTAAATAAATAAATTCCTTCTGCTATCCAGCTTAGAACTTGCAATAATATTTTCCATATGGATAGCAATTGATTATGAAGTTTTGAAGTCTACAGTTTTGAAGATCTGATCCTGA
Source organism: Manis javanica (assembly GCF_040802235.1). Classification (NCBI taxonomy): domain Eukaryota; kingdom Metazoa; phylum Chordata; class Mammalia; order Pholidota; family Manidae; genus Manis; species Manis javanica. The sequence goes on along the minus strand of NC_133163.1, from coordinate 97,250,741 downwards.
GTCTTTTTATTTGGTATTTATACTAGATAACAATACGCACAGCTTATTAACACATATATATATCTAAATTAGATAAATTTAGGTCAAGTCATTTTTATGTGAAGTGTAAAACATGACACTAAATTCTACTTCTACAGATTTATAAATTCATATTTATGAAAGAAAAACAAGTAAATATCTAGGTGAACAAAACGTAAATACAGTTATCTCTGGATAATGAAAATTTCTGTGAATTTGTGTTACATATTATCGATTGATTGCCTTTCATTTACTTTGATGTTTAAATTTGTTCTTTTTGGTCTTCTAGTCTATGTATTTTAACAAAAGAAGAAAGGAAAACCAGAATAACCCAAATAAAATGCCTGAAACATTAGATGTGTGCTTTCTTTTCAACTGTTGTGGCACCAAAAAGAAAAAACAGAAAGCAAAAACAACAGAAGACTCCTGTTCTTGATCTGGAATCCCTTTCTTACGGTGTTCTTTAGGTCTCAAACGAGTTTGCTATCTTTCCTTTTCTTTCCTCGTGCCTGTTCCTTTCATCAATGGCATTTGCCAACTCAGAAAGAAGCTTGACTCTTCAGATAATAAAATAGAAGGATGATGATTTTAGAGGACAAAAAAGAGGAACACGCTAGTTCTCTACCTTTCTTTTTCTCTTTATGTTGACTTCTAAGACTCCAGCTGGTTTAAAATACAAATATATGCCACACCTTATCCAGACAATATGAAGAAATGACAGATGTATTTACCAGCTATATTGGCTAAGTGAGACATGGTTTGAATAATTCAACTTTCTTTTGTCATAAGTTTATTGATATAATGTATAAATAGATGGATAACTGGATAAATAGAGATAGATAGCCAAAGACAGACTAACATGAACAGATCTAAAAAACTCAGTGTGCTAATCCTGCAAAGACATCAACTTTTAAATCAATCTTTCCTTTGAGTTTTGTTAGATGCAGAAGAATGGTCTCATAGGAAAAGAGAAGTAGGAAAATAATTGCCATTTGAGAGAAACACAAAATTACCATAGGCAAACACCACAGTTGCAGGTAATATCTACCAATGGATGCTAAAATCAATGTATTAATGTGAGGAGAAGCAGGATGCTAGAAGTAACTCAAAATATTTCCTCCGAGATATTTATCAATCAGAAACAGAAAATTAGTCACTCCACATGGAGAAATCCAGTGGATATTATCTTAACCAAGTAATCAAGGTTAATATCAACAGTAATAATACATACAGACATCATGTTCCCCTGATAGAGTGCACTGAAAAGGATGTAATAGTGCCTCTGTGGTATTCTTCCCAAAAGTGTATAACCTCAACTGAATCGTGAAGAAACCCCTGAAAAACCAAAGCTGAGGGGCATTGTACAAAATAACTGGCCAGATCTCATTATCACAGTCATGAAAGACAAGGAAACAAGGAACTGTCACAAACTGGAACAAACCAAGGAGATAAATTCAGTGCAATGTGAGAGTCTGGATTGGATCCTAGACCAAGAAAAATAACATTAGGGGTACTTTTTTTAAACTGGTGAATTTTAATAAGGTCTGAACTTTAGTTAATAGTATTTTACTAATGCTAACTTCCTACTTTCAGGGGAAATTGGATCTAAGGGTATAATAAATGAACTCTCTGTACTATTTTTGTAACATGTCAGTGAGTATGAAGTTATCTGAAAATAAAAAGTTTTTTTTTAAGTGGGGAGAAATTGTCATGCCTTACTTCTTGGTTTAATTCTTGTTTCATAGATGTCAAAGAAACTCTGAAGTCTTCACATATAGTTTCTTATTTTATATAAGCACAGACATACCCTGAGTCTTAATATAGTTGAAAGAAGCTTTTCACAATCTATAGTGTTAAATTGATATGATAGCATCTCCCACTTATTCTCTCTCATCAGAAAGACCTTTCCTGCTCTCTGCAGAGTATCACAGGGGCAGGGAGATTATTTCAAGGATTTAAATAGTACTCCCATCTAATATGGTTGAAAGGGTTTATCTAGTCATATTCTGCAACTACCTGTAACAGTATAAATGACCAGTGCCTGAAGAAGTGCTTGACACATAAATTTGTGTTGACCAGTGAGTAAGAAACAGAAACAACTATGTGCTCTATCTCCTCATATTGAAAAGGTTAAAATAATTTTCTCTTAAAGAACTACTTCTTAAAGTGTATGTTTGCTATATTATGGGATCATTTCTTATAAGGAACACACATACTGTTCTAATAAAAATGAAGACAGCAACACAGTTCACATAATAGGTTCTTCACAGAGGGTGAAAAAAATTAAACAGGCATAGACTTCTTATTTTTAACTCTGAGTTTGTCATTAATGACCACATCTTTTCACTCAATAAATATTGTTGAATGATGGCTGATGAAATAAATGTATTCCATTATTGATCCCTAAGTTGTCCAGGTAAAACTCTTGCCCTTTATACTTTGCATCTCTTTCTAGGGCAGCTCCAAAGTCTGCAATCTGGATGCTACTCAATTCTCTCTTATTTGACCTAGCAAGAGACAGAACCCATAAGGATGAGAGTGAATCCCTGAGACTGTAGCAGGTACTCCTTACTAGGAAGAAGGGTTTCCCTTGGTTAAATTAGTTAATGAGACCTGGGATTACCTAAGGATATTGGGGGTTCCATTCCAGAGTACCACAATAAAGTGAATATCACAATAAAGTGAATCAAATGAATTTTTCATTTCCTAGTACATATAAAAGTTATGTTTATACCATGCTGTAGTCTAATAAGTATGCAAATAGCATTGTTTTAAAAATTAATATGTGTACCTTAAGTAAAAATTACTTCATTGCTAAAAATGCTTACCATCATCTGAGCTTTCAGGAAGTTGTAATCTTCTGCTGGTGAAGGTCTTACCTCGATGTTGATGGCTGCTGACTGATCAGGGTGCTGGTCACTAAGGGTTGGGATAACTGTGACAAATTTCTTAAAGTAAGACAATGAAATTTGCCACATCCATCGATACTTCCTTTCATGAATGATTTCTCTGCAGCATGTGATGCTGTTTGACAGCATTTTACCCACAGGAGAACTTCTTTTGAAATTGGAGTTAAGCCTCTCAAACCTTGCCACTGCTTTACCTACTTAGTTTATGTAATATTCTAAATCATTTGTTACCATTTCAACAATTTTCACAGTGTCTTCACCAGGAGCAATTTCCATCTCAAGAAATCACTTTCTTTGGTCATCTGTAAGAAGCAACTCCTCATTGTTCAATTTCATTATGAGATTGCAGACACTCAGTCACGTCTTCAGGTTCCACTTCTAATTCTGGTTCTCTTGCTGTTTCTATCACATTTGCAGTTACCTCCTCCACTAAAGTCTTGAACCCCTCATAGTCATTATGAGGGCTGGAACCAACTTCTTCTAAATGCTATTAATGTTAAAGTTGGTATTTTGACCTCTTCCCATGAATCATGAATATTCTTAATAGCATCTAGAATGAATACTTTCCAGAAGGTTCCAATTTACTTTTTCCAGACCCACCAGAGGAATCACTGTCTATGGCAGCTAGAGCCTTCTGAACAGCATTTCTTGAAAAATAAGACTTGAAAGTCAAAGTTACTCCTTGACCCGTGGGCTACAGAATGAATGTTGGGTTAGCAGGCATTCAAACAACATTAATGTCATCGTATTTCTCCAACAGAGCTCTTGGGTGACCATGTGTGCTGTGAATGAGCAGTAGTCTTTTGAAAGGAATCTTTTTTTTTTCTGAGCAGCAGATCTCCACAGGCTTAAAATACTCAGTAATCCATGTTGTATGTGGTATTTTTGTTCCTTTCATAGAGCACCAATAGAGTAGATGTAGCATAATTCTGAAGAGCCCTAGGATTTTTGGAATGATAAATGAGCATGGGTTTCAACTTAAAGTCACCAACTGCATTAGCCCCTAACAAGAGAGTCAGCCTGTCCTTTGAAGCTTTGAAGCCAGGCATCGACTTCCCTCTCTAGCTATGGAAGTCCCAGATGGCATCTTCTTCTAATAGAAGGAAGTTACGTCTACATTAAAAATCTATTGTTTACTGCAGCCACCTTCATTAATTATCTCAGAAAATCTTCTGGATAACTTGCTGCAGCTCCTACATCAGCACTTGTTGCTTCATCCGCACTTTTATGTTATGAAGATGGCTTCTTTCCTTAAACCTCAAGAATCAACCTCTGCTAACTCCCAACTTTTCTCTGGCAGCTTTCTTACCTCTCTCAGCCTTCACAGAATTAAGAAGAGTTAGGGTCTTATTCTGGATTAGGCTTTGGTTTAAGGGAATGTTGTGGCTGCTTTGATCTTCTATCCTGACCACTAAAACTTTCTTCATATCAGGAATATGGTTGTTTCACTTTCTTATCATCATGTGTTCAATGTAGTAATCCTTTTAGTTTCCTTCAAGAACTTTTCCTTAGCCTTCACAACTTGGTCAACTGTTTGGTGCAAGAAGCCATCTCAGCTTTCAACATGCTTTCCTCGCTAAGCTTAATTATGTCTCACTTTTAATTCAAAGTGAGAGATGTGCAACAATTCCTTTCACTTGAACACTTATAGGCCATCATGAGGTATTTACTTTTCCTAATTTAAATATTGCTGTGTCTTAGGTAATAAAGTGGCCAAAGGGGAAGTAGAGAGATGGGGGAACACCAGTCAATGGAGTAAGTTAGAATACATTCTGCTTTTATTGATTAAGTTTGCCATCTTAAATAGACAGAGTTTATAACACCTCAAAACAATTACAATAATAATATCAAAGATCGCTGATCACAGATCACCATGAGAAATACAATAATAATGAAAAGGATGAAATACTCCAAGAATTACCAAAATGTGACACAAAGACATGAAGTGGTATTGAAAAAACGGTGCCAAAAGACTTACTCGATGCAGGGTTGACATAAACCTTCAATTTGTAGAAAATACAGTATTTGCAAAGTACAATAAAGTGAAGCATAATAAAACAAGGTATGCTTATATATTTCTTAATTAACTTTTACCTGGCTAATGCTGTGTGAGAATAAGAGAGAGAACCTTCTTATCAAGTAGCTTATAACTCAGCATAGAAGATAAAAAAAATATGTCTAAAGCAATCACAGATACTGTATATAAGTATCAAGCCATGAAGTGAGGTCAACATTTCATTCAGCATTACAGCAAATAGCCATGTATTAAATCACTGCTATTCATGTAACAGGTGCTACTTGGTGTTAGGGCTATGAAGATGAACACACACTTTCTGCTCTCAAGGAATTCACAAGTCTAAAGGAGGAGTTGTGAAAATTTAAAGAAAAAGGCAATACAGGTAGTGAAGTGTTGAAACAGAACAGTCTTTATGGAAGGAAGAAGGAAGATCTGGAGAGGAAGCAATGTTTGAGCTGAGCCTTAGTGGATGAAAGAGAAGTTTTAAAAAAGGAACACAGGTTGGGATAAAGGGCATCTGAGGCATAAAGAATAGTAGATATTAAGTCAGGAAAGCGTGAAAAGAAGGAAGGTTGAGGAGTCATAAAATCTGTGAATAACTGCAGCATATACTACAGAGAGAGCAGGGAGCAGAACTCATGGCTGGGAAGGCAGACCAGGGCCAGGGAAGGAAGGACCTTTATGACACATTGGGGAGCTCAGGTTTTATAAGACAGATAATGAGGAATCACTGCACCTTAAGTGAAACTGAGTAATATAATTTTGGCTGCTGCAAAGATAAAATATGGAATAAGGGCAATAGAGGAGAGAAGACCAGTCAAAACACTATTATATACTATCAACAGCAGACCCCTTAGGGTGAAGAAAGATTTCACCAATGAGTGGAAGGTGTCTGGCCAGGCTGCTGAGTGCGGGGATGAGGAATGCAGAGGAGCTCATGAGGTCCCTTTGGGTGCAGTGAGCTTGAAGAGCCTGAGAGTCATCCCTGCAGACATATCCAGTGGGTGGGCAGAACAATAGGGGCAAAAGAAAGGCAGAGGAAAGGAAAAAATGTGGCCTAAAATGGTCTACAGCTTTGCTGCTCAATGCCATGGGGCAAATTAAGCCCCTGAAATGTGGCTGGTCAGAGTGGATGTACCATAAATGTAAAGACATACCTGATTTCAAAGATTTCTTTTAAAAAAGTAAAATATCTCATAATAATTTGTAGATTGATTATATGTTGAAATAATAACATTCTTAATCTACTAGATTAAAAAATATTAAAATTATTTTTACCTGTTTAAACTTAACCTTTTTTAATACAGCTGTTAGAAAGTTCAAATTACATATGTAATTGGCATTACATTTCTGTTGGACAGTGCTGGTCTAAAAGCTCTAGCCTTAACATTGCAGTGTGGTTTACAGATGTAAAGAGAGAAATACATGAAGTCTGACACATGTTTGGAGATAGCAGCTGTTCAGAGACTAATAAGGGAATAGAAAAAACAGAAGCACTGAAGACATAATCAATTATTTTGACAGGTCACAGTGAGGAAAAGAGCCTGAATAGAGTAGCTGTGCATAATGGACATGTAAAAAGAAAGAAATTTGATTATGGAGAATAATGAGTGAAAATGGACAAACACATACATAGTGTAAAACAGAGAACAAGTGGAAAGAGTAGTGCCCTGATGAGAACAATGTCTTGGGAAGAACAGTGAGTCACTGGCACATGTGCTAAAGTGGAGACAGGGAGAGACTGAAGGCAGGAAGGCAGAAGGAGCAATGGGTGTCACCTAGCAATAAAATGCTGAGTTTTTAGATGACAGTGAAAGTAACGGGAACAGGACAAAGAAAACCTAAGAAAGATGCCTAAGCAAGACTCAACGCTGTCAATTGCAATTGAATCCCTAGCCCATCACTGGTGTGGTCAGGCCAATATCACACTCAGAGCTGAGACACCAGAAACTTGAAGACACACCATTTCTCCTGCTTTAGCAAACACCTGTGAGGAGCTTTACTGGATCAAAACTGCTGAAGATGGCAAACTGGAATGTCTCCTCACAAGACCTTTGGGAAATGGCAAGGTCACTGAAGATAGCACCAAAATTAAGATCCATAGACAGCACTGTGTCCCACGGCTTTTTGCTGCTACAGACATTTGGTTTGCCTCATGTAGATACAGGATAAAATGCACCAAAAGGGATTTCCCATAGGCAAGGAAGAAATGTGAGCAGCCTAGGATACTTCTTGAGTTTTATTGCTAACTGCTGTGTGAAAGAAAAGCTATATATAGATTTTTTTCATTCCTGTTCCTGTAATTTTAAAAAGACCCAAGTTAAAGTAAAGAGATTCAAATTTTCATATCCAAAGGATAACTTTTAGAAATGACAAAAGAAATGGAAATACACCTTTTACTTCAGGGTAAATATCATTGTGCTGATCTTCAAAATGACCTGATTCTGGAACTGAATACATCAAAGTATATGTAAAAAAAAAATCCACATAACCCCTTCCTGCGGGTATTATATTCAATACCCTCCCATGATCCCTGTTGACTCCAAAGTAGATTATGTTTAAGAATCAAGAGGAGAAAACACTTGACAGAGTATTAAAATGACTGCTGTGTCCCTGAAATAGTAATTACATTACTAACTTCAGAATCCTCTAAAAAGTGAAGTTCACTCTCACAAAGGCTGTCAGATTGAGAACATGGCCAACTAAATTCTACTTTACCTACATGAACTCTAATGGAAGAGAACACACTGTGCACCCTTCTCGCTCCTAAACCAGTGATCTGCATAAACCAAGTCACTGCATAAAGGAAAAGTCTGTATATAATGCAAGAAAAGTCAAGCTCTTTGGATCAATTCTTACTATATTGTTGGAGCGACAGGAAATACTGAACAGGCAACAGTAAGACAATGAGGTCTTTAATGAATGGGCCTTTTTTGAAACTCCAAAGCAAAGTGTGATCACCCTGTTGGGAGTTTTATCTTCCAAGTATGCACTGAATTGTAGCTTTGTTCAAAGTCTTAGCCAAGAAATTAGACAGTATGCAATATAATTAATCCTACTCGAGCAAGAAATTCTGTACTCACCTACAATTGTAAATCCAAGGTAGGGGCACTTCCATGAAATTTTAAGAAAAGGAACAGTGAAGGAACTAGAATGTATGTTTAACTTCAACTTCTGCTAATGACACTCAGATATTTATTTCCTTCTGATTTTATCTCAGTCTTCTCATAGATTATGATGCAATGTAACATCCTGAAAGTAGCTGTGTGATCTTGAGCCTCAGTTTCCTCATAGATAAATATGGAAAATACCGTTTTTTCTCTGAAGACTGTTGTGAAGATTAAGTGAGGTGGAAGTGTCTAATATATTATAGATTCTCTATAACAATAATAACTCCTATTACTATTTAAAAGACATGTAAGTTTTGGTTAAAAAAATTGAATTATATTTGTATGTATTCAGAGCATTATTTTTGCCCCCAGGCAATTCCTTCAGGGCTTTACAATCTCCTTCAAAGTAGTCTACAAGCTGGGTAAATCATGGGAACATATGTGAAAAGAGGAACTAATCCATTTCAAATAAATAATGTTATTACATTTAAAGATAGAGGCATGCCAACTCCACCAAACACAGACACGATCTCAGACACAACCTAAACCAGGACTCTAACTTCCTCCCCATGTCAGCCCCTTAACCTCGGTCCCACCCGTACCTGATCAGGACCAACAGCTTTGATCTCATCTTCCAGTTCATAGTTACGATAGGGTGCATGGCTCCTAATGTAAGCTGAGCTTGCAGCCCTTCCAACTCCAGGTCAGTGTTGGAACCATGGTTTTGTCAGTACCAAGCAAACACTTGTCAAGTGAAAAAAACACACTTCATCTATCTTTTCCACTTGCCACAGACCTGAAAGGATGTATTTATTCACAAGTATCTCCCTAACCTCATACACATACCAGAAATTTAGAAACTTTTAGTGAGAAAGTGAGTGTAAAGATGAACCATGGCCCACTTTCTTATACAGGCAGTCAGGGATCCCTTCTGAGAAGCATGATCCTATATTGCCCTTAGTAAATGATATGTTTTTTAATTTTATAAATGCATCTCTGAAAGTAAATGTTAATCCTATAATAATGCTGGAGGGGCAACCCAAAGTGTTAGGCTTGAAGGATGTTAGCTTGGCAGACGGGTGTTTCAACTTTGGCCACATCTATATGATGCCAGACCAGTAAATGACAGAAAAGAAAAATTTTCAAATGGGTTAGTTGTAAAATTTTTAAATAACTATAGCTGACTTAGTTGTTCAATTTCAGTTTCTGTCCAAAATATTTCTAATCTAATGGAGATGAGTTAGCACTTATATCATTTTCCCCATGAACTCTCTTTCTACAGTTTGGGAGCATAAAGGCAAAATTGGACTTCAAATTCTTCTGCCAATGATCACTATGGTCTTTTTACAGAGATGCATAAAGCAGCCCAACCCAATATTCCACACCACTGCCCACACTGCTAAGTAAGAGCACCTGGGTCATTTGTCCCAAGGTTACTTTGAAAGATGATCATAAAAATGTTCTGCCAATGAGCCTCTGTGCCTTAGGAGGCTGGTTCTCAATATTTCAAAAGGATTTTCTTGGCTTGCTTAATTAAGAAGATAGGCCTGCTCAACTCTTCACTTATTTTAGAGAGTTTGAAAGGAGAATGATTTAAGAGTCAACAACAAAGGTAAAACCCTAATATTTATTGAGTACCTACAATATGCCAGAAACTGTTCCAGATGCAGTAAACACGACTCCTATTTGTCCTCAAGATGGCACATTCTCATTAAGCACATGAGGAAATTGAAATCTGGAAAGAATGATAATTAATCTGTGGAAAGCTGGGATTTGAACAAAGGGTCTTTCAGGTATGTAGAAAACATACACCAGGGAGAAAACATTATAGTTAGGCCACGACTTAAATATTGGGAGATCGCTCTTTTGGTTTCTTACCTTTGTATAAAATGTCCTTTGAAATATGTAAGCTTAATGTCAAGTTGCTTACTTCTTATCTTGAAAAAAAAAATTGCTGGGTCAAATACATGTGCCAACAGCCTACATGCAAACACTCTTCAAAAGTCTCTCTTCCTCATAAACTGGCAACCAAAATGCATTTCACGCAAACATATATGTCATCACATACAGACACCTTTCATGTAGCATCTGTGACTCACCACTGAGAAACACATATGTCATCACATATAGATGTCTTTTATGTAGTTCTTGTGAATCACTACTGAGAAGATGGTTTTAAATGGTAAAGCCTAATTAATATAGTTGTTATTTTGCAAGAAACAGTCATTATCTTTTACTTGGCAGGAAATAAAGATAATTTGGAAATAAACAGGAACTATTGGCAAAACTATCAGAATTGCTTTCTTTTCCTTATTGTACTCCTTTTATCTAACCATTTCATCTTTATCAAATAGCTAGCCTTGAGTGAATATTCTGTTCATAGTGACAGACACTATCTTTCCTGCTTTATATTCTGAAGTTTGGCCACTTACCTTTCTCAGTTTTGTATACTTGTGAGTTTCCTGGAGAACTTAAGGATAAACTCAGTAATTGAGCTGAAAAAATTCCTAACGCTTTTTTCCTAGGCCTAGGATTAAACAGGAGTTGGCAAGGAAAATTGTGAATAAAAATTCTCAGACTCCCCGCCAGTCTCATCACCACCCATCTCTTAGATGAGTGCCCCATCTTTTTTTTCTAGGTTTCCCTGACATGTGATGGTCTTCAGTTCTTAGCAAAACAGCAACAACAAAAAAGACTAATTCTGAGATGTTTGATTGCCCAAATGGTATGCATTTGCAGTTAACAAACTCCTTTAGCCTAAATGTGTAATAACAGAGAATCAATTGGTAGTAACAACTAACATTTACAGACTATTCCTACTTGTAGGGCACTTACTCTAAGTGTGTAACATATGATTAATTCTCTTACTAATCTTCACAACAGCACAAGGAAAGAGATGCTATGATTATCCCCATTATGCAGTTGAAGAGATGGAAGCACAGGGGATTTAAGCTCTACCTTAGGTCACACATCTTCTAAGAGGTGAAGCTAGAATTGAAATGTAAGAGTTTTGGCTCAAGTGCTTATGTTTTTGATATACTTCCAATAGTACTTATATACTGGAAGTTCTAATATACTGCCACCAGCAAAATGGAATATGCTCATATATGTTATTTTGTCAAAAACTAACCACAGGTGCAGATGCACATATCTATATTCAGTTCAAGAGTCACATATCTTCTATGAATTGTATTAGAGAAGTGTATTATACAATCTGTTAGAAAGGAAAATGGTAGTGATTGCCTCTACTTGGTGGGATTATTATTTATTTCTATTTTTATTTGTATATACATATGTTTATTTTTAACTGCATTCTTTATCTCTCTTCACAATGAATATATATTATGTACATAATTAAAACTGAAAAAGTAAAAGAAGAATTCCTAGCAGAGCCCTCTCATACAAGAACTAGGTAGAAGACGAGTGACCACTAAACACTGACTATTTTCCCATTGGAAGTCCCATCTACCTAATTCAATAAAATCTTTTGCAGAGCACCTTAGAGCTTACAGGGAGCTGGCAGATGTTCTCTAAGCATTATTCATCATAATTCTCCATTCACTTTATTATTCACTGTGACAGGGAAGAAAGGAAAGCTAGGAAGAGGTGCTTGTATGAAGGACATAGAAGAACACGTGGCGGCCTAGATAGGAGCAGTCTGTGCTCTCTCTGGGAGGGGCCCCCTTCTGGGCCAGCAGCTCATTCTGGCTGCTTTGCGGGCAACTCAGCTCTCAAAGTAGGTACCCTGGCCTCTGGTCCAAAACTAAGACTTCCCATGTGGTCAGGAAAGGTGGCAGCATGCAAATACGACAGTGGCAACAAAATCATTAAGTTAAGAACATTCTTCAATAAAATGCTTTTAGTAAGGAAAAAAAGTTACCCTAATTCTATTCTCGTTATAATATAAAATTGTAAAACTCAGATGGAACAAAAAAACAAAGCTGTATTACAGCATTCCATAATATAAAACAGCTTTACCATTTGTTTACATAATCTGGTAGCCAAGGAAAATGGTGCTCTTCCTTCTATCTTTCATCCAATACTGCTTCTGGGGCAGTGATGAGTGACTGTCACAGCTTCTTTCACACTATAGGTTTGCTAGTCCAAGGAGGCTGAGCTAAGCAATCAGTGCCAGGTTTCCTACAGATGTTTGCAATTGCTTTGCTATCACTAGCTCATCCCATGGACCACACCCAGGGCATCCACATGGCAGTGCCACACCAATTCATCTACTTGCTGGTCAGCAACCCAATAAGAGCAGTTATAATGGAAGAATTGCACTACATTCTAACCTAGTGGGCCAAACTTTAATAAAACACATAATAATCATCAGTAAAACTTATTTAAAATGCAGATTTGCCAAGAGCTACTCTAAGAGAATTCAATTCAATTGATCTGGGGAGAGGCTCATGAATCTACATTTTTAAATAGGCAACCTGGGTAATTCTTTTTAGCCTTTATGGTACATGTAAATGAAAAGCAGGTGCTCATATAACAACACTAATCATATATTCCTGTTTGCCTTGTAAGTTCTCGTCTAAGTATGAATAGAGATGGTCAGGGTTAGTTCTTCAGCTTGCTGTATTAATAATTCAGCAAGACTGAATAATGTTGTCAGATATATTTGAATGACTGCAAACTTGGCAGGTCTTGTAGGCAAATTTCCTCCCATATTTCACATCATCGGAATAGCCTTAGTCATCAGCACTGCATAGACACTTTCTCGAGGGCAATGAGGTGTGAGGCAATAGTTCAGATTAAGAATCTTGTCCATACTTCCAACTCAAATGCAACTGAGGAAAGAAATATACTTCCATTCTCAGAACAAGAGAATTCTAGCAATTTGAGATTTACAAATAATGGGTAAATAAGATATATTAAGCTGTGTAGCAGATGTTTAAGATGAAATCTGAAGCACTTTGAACTATTTTGAGAAAGTGCCTAGTATGAAAAAGACTTGGAGTAGTTCTGTCTAAATCAATGTACTATTGACCATGTTTTTGTTTATCTTTTTGGTCCCTTTTCATGGAAGAATATGTGCCCATACATTGAGCAGAATTGGCTGGGTATGGCACAGTCAGTTTATATCAAGATGAGAATAAATCCTAGGCCACCTAATAGACTCTAACAGAAGCTTGTATACACAGAATTTCCAGGGGTGCTACTTGTAGTGTGACTAAGATAACATGACAACCTCTTTCTGGAAAAAGACTGGGATTTACACATAGTGGTATAAAACTTCTGCTAAAATACTGTAACTAGCCTGAATCCCTTAGGCAGTGTATTTAAACATGATATATCCTCCACACTTAATCACCCTTGCATTCTGTGCAGTTTTCCATGTGAAAGCATCAGAGAGCAATGTAAGGGTAAGGGACAGGTGGGGGTGAATAGGAAAGTTACTTCAACATCAAGGGAGGTGGCAAAAACTAATATGAGCTCTCAGGTGTAAGTAGTTCAGGGAACCATCCCTTGATTAGTCTTTCCAGAAACCGAGAAAACAATGCTATCCCCAGCACTGGGCTTGAACTTGTATAAAAAGTGACATAATTCAGAGAAGATTTACACTTCTTCAATGCTCTGCCCAAGTCTAGCAATTCTTTAATCACAGTGTAAATATTGAATGAGTATCTACTAAGTACTAGACAATGCTGGGAATGCATAAGTGAGCCAAACAGATAAAAATCATGCCTTTACAAAGCATTTATTTTAATATGAGGAAAAGTTTAAGAACAAATGTGAGACATGCAGTACATGCAATTGTGATGTGGTCCGTGGAGAAACACAGAGCAAGGAACAGGTGGAGAGCACAAGTCTGGAGGCGAAGGGGCATAATTTGTAACATAGCTAGGGAGAGTCTCACTAAGAAGGTGCCATTTAGGCAAAGACTTGAAGAAGTGAGATGTAAACCAGGTGGAAGTCATCAGAAAGAGCATTCCAATAAACCAGGACAGCAAGTGCAAAGGGACATGAAGATCATGAGACCTTGAAAACTTCAGCATCTGAATCAGTGGTGTGGCTTCACAGCACAGGCATTGACACCTATCCTGGGGTTCAGATTTATGCATAATATGGGATCATATTGTTGAGAAATGTGCTTTCAATATTCTACAACTTTATCAGTTTCCTTACACTTCTGGAGAACAAGGCTGTGGGAATGTTTGGTTTGTGTATATCTTTGGGAATTTTGTCAGGCATACTTTTGTTCCTATCTTTCTTTTCCTCTAAGAAAGGACAATTTTTCATATAAATCTGGAGAAGTAAAATGAATTAAATAGGAAACTTAGGTCTGCTCCCAAACAATCAGCATAGCTCAAGATCAGACTGCCCCTGGGCAGCTGGACACCTGCCTGGTGACCCACCAGAGGGGGAACCATGAGTCCTTGCCATGAACACTTGCGGTAAATTTACACTACTTATTATTGTTTAGTATATTCGTTTTCTACAGCTGCTATAACAAATCACTACTTCCTCAGTGGCTTGAAGCAACACAGGTGTACTATCTTATAGGTCTGCAGGTCATATGGCTGACACGGGACTGTCCAGGTTAAAAGCAAGGTGTTGGAAGGGCTGCATTCCTTTCTGTAGACTCTGGGTAGGAACCCTTTCCTTGCCTTTTCCCTTTTCTAGAGGCCACCTACATTTTTTGGTTCACTGTTTTCTTTCTTCATGTTCAAAGCTAGTGAAGGCAGGTTAAGTGTTTCTTATATCATATGATTCTCACCTTGCTGCTGAAGTCACATCTCCTCTAACTTTCAGATTCTCTCTGTCTCCCTCTTCCACTTTTAAGGATCCTTGCGATTACATCGAGCCCACCCAGTAATCCAGGATATCCTGTACATCCCAATTTAAGCACAACTGCAAAGTCCCCTTTGCCATGTAAGATAACATATTTACAGGTTCTGAATATCAAGATGTGGGCCTACTCAGGGGTTCTTATTATGCCTACAATAGTGTGCTCTCCTCTGCTGTTTTTTTCTGGTTTTCACTTTTCAGGATCTGATCAAAATTTTATAAGAAAAGATTTCAGTTGTCACTGAAACACTAGCCAAGGATAAAAAGGGTTCTTATATATGGGCACTTATTTGAATTAAAATTATTTCCTGGGATAATATTCCTTAAGAGGGCAACATATGACAATAGCTGCTTAAAAGGCAAAGGAAAAAAGGAATGAAGGAGTTAAAGCAATCACTGCCTCCTTGAATACTCTTATAATGGTTAAGTTGGAGCAAATTAATTGACCACTGTGAACCTCTGTTTCCTTAAAGCAACCTTCTGGGGCTGTTATGAGAATTACAGAGGATAAAGTACATCATATGGACTCACGTGGCACTGTCCACACTGGCCACTTCCTTCGTTGTTACTTTTCCTTTCATCATCATCATTTCCTTCTTTCTTTCACCTACTTCCTCGTTCCTCTAATCTAGTCTTTGAATACAAACCTAAATTTTAAGCTATTTGTTATGTAAACCAATCCTGGATACTGCATTTGACCTGAATAAATATTGCTGCTTTCCTCTCTTTTAGAGTTTGGGGGACCCTTGAACTCACTATGCAAATTAAATGCACCCAAAAGCCAAATCAGTATGCTGTGGCATGAACCCTGAAGCTATTTTTAAGGGGACTGCCCTGCAGTCACTCTCCCTCTTTTTCCCCTCTCACAGCTGTTGCTAAGAGGGGCAGTAACCTGGTAGAGAGTGACAGCAGCAGCTGTCTGTACAGAGAAAGACTGCAGCCCAGCAGCCATGCTCCTGCCTCCTGCTGAAGACAGCCAGTGAGCTCAGATCAGGTGAGCAGCAACACTCAGATCAGACTGCCCCTGGGGTGGCTGGACACCTGCCTGATGACCTTCTGGGCTACCTGCTTCTTCACAGAAGGCCTGGGTGGAGGCAACAGCTACCTGTTGTCACTTCTGCTTTATTTTTGATGAATGTCAAGCTCATCTCCTATGTTGGTTAAGCTGCAGATGCCTCAACACTACATATCTAGCATGTCTAGTATCTGAGATATTATATAGTTTGGATAGCATGGACCCTGGAGCCTCCCCTCACTCTGGAGCAGAGCGTATGTCTAGACCTCTGTTAGCACTGGGGTTGATGGAGGTCTAGCTCACTATTTACACCTTTTTACCTCTCTCTCTGACCTTTGCTGACATAGATATTCAATTTGTGCCTTAAGATCAATGAGTCCATCCACCTAATATGAGAGATAAGGAAATGGAGGCCTAGGAAAACAAGAGTGGTTTGCCCAGTCTAGAACCCAGTGTGATCAGCCTCCCAATTCACCTCCTTCTATGGCATTTCCCTCACCCACATTTTGAGTCTATCCTGCTTGTCCTCAGTAACTCAAGATGTATTTGCTGCATGGAGGAAGCAAATGAACAGACATGTGTTTTCAGAGTTTAATATTAAACACTATTTTCTTACAGATGAAAAGATAGAGGCAATAAAATGCACCAGCACTCAGCTGGTGGTTTAGAGAAATGGCATTGAAGACGCAGCAGCATGGACCGGGCTTGGGGACTGCATCACAGCACAACAGCCACCTGCGTTGGCCTAGCCAGCCTGTGGGGATGGTGGGGAAGCATCACCAGCAGACGGGTGGCGGAAGGGAAAGTTGGTGACAGGTCAGGGGCAAGACAAGTAAACACATTCCTCCACCTTCTCTGAAAAAATGGATCTACCATTTCTATGTTCCCAAACTTTCACCTGTCACTGATTAATAAAGTGAAACCTACAGTTGCCAGAATGAGAGCCTCAAAAAAAATCATATCAAATGTCCAATCTGTCTGTTACATTAAAGAAATGCTTAACTGTACAAGTAAAAAAAGAAGGGTTGAAGGAAGTAAGTTCATGTGTGTGATTCAAAGGCAGAGAACATGTTTGAGTCAGGTTTTTTGTCTTTTCGCTTCTCTCCATCCCCATGCTCCCTATGCATCCCCAGGACTCAACACCGTGCAGTACAAGGAACAGGCACCCAATAATGCTTCGGACTTGACGACATCCTTTTACACTCATCTAAAACAGGCAAAACTCTCCATTTACTTTCTTCATGGTTTTTCAAGTGGCCCAGTTTCACTTGGCACTACAGGCATACAAGAGCAATCAGCCAAGAATGAAATGCCCTGAAGACTGGAAAAGTAGACATTAAAACACTTGCTGGAGAAAGTTCTCAGCATGAGGAGCACTGCACCAAGCCGCACAGGGCAGGCCAGGTGGAACACATCTGCTCCCAGAGATCTGGTGATCCCTCCGCTCTCCAAGTTTGCTCAGATTAATCGGAATTGCCAAATCTTCTGAGGCTCCTTAACACCCAACTAATAGCTACATTAAGGATAAATTTATGCTAATCTGTTAATGTGTACACCCCACAGTTATTAGCTAGGAAGATTGGCTCCTCTATACAATTGCTGAGTTTCTTAAATAGAGGACTAATGGAAATGTCTTTTAATAATTCTCCACACTAATTCTATATTGTTTTTAGTGCTTACACGTATGTGCTTGCATTTTTTCATCAAGTATCTACAGAATCTTATTATTTTGCAAGATGGCTTCCGGTAGACAGCAACTTCTAAGAGAGAAGTGGTTTTCTGAAAGGTGTAGGTTACTCAAGTATATTTACTAGAGTACACTGAGGGGTTTGTCATCAAAAGTAACAACATAAACATTTTGATTTATATCAGACTCATTAATTATTTCCTTACGAGCCTGTATTTTGGAGCAGCTCCACAGACGCTGAACTGACTCATTTCCATCCCCAAGTAACAGAGAGCCCTCCCGCAGCTCTGACTGAAACAATTGCTGTTCATCGGCCATGCAGGTCGGCTTCACTCTCTCTGCCAAAGGTAAATACCCCAGAGGAATCCAAAATCATACTGAATGAAAATTTGGATGAGCACCATTTGTGCTTTAATTTGAGTAAAAACAGTCTTCGAAGGTTATGTGTTGTGAGGGAGATTTGGCTTATTAAATAGGCCTGAGGTTCCTAAATGATTGAAGTTATTCCAAACAGACTGGGTTTTATCCTAAACTGGTTGTTCTGTATGGATCTACACCAGGAAATAAAATGATTAGTTTGAAAGCAATGGTGTGTCTAGTTGCTTTAATCTCTAGGGACCACATGACTCATTAATGCACTCAAAGTCCTCATGGCTGGACCAGCCCCCAAGTTCACCTGGCACCCACCCACCAAGAAGCCACCCTGATATCTCCTGCCCCAACCTTCCTCTGCATCCTCCACACACACCCTGGCTCTTCTCTGGGCTTCTTTTCTTCCTCACCTCTTCCACTGATCCACCACGGCCTTAGGCAAGTCACAGTTTCCCTGATACTCAGTTTTAATGTTACAAATTGAAGGACACCTTCAGGGATGCCTTAAGGAATAAATGAGAAAATGTCAATTAAGCAGCAAAATGTCTGCAACATGGTAAATATTCAGTCAGTGTAAGTTATTATCATCATCATCATGTCCTCTTCAACACTGGCACAAAGTAAGGGGCAGGGTAGTAGCAGGGTGATTGGGAAGTTAGGCACAGAGCTGGGACAGGAGGGTTTGGCTATTGAAAGAAAAGGTAGGGGTGCTTGTGGTGGAAAAATGATATGGGGCTGAGGCCTGAAACATGACCATAAGCCCTAAGGTCACCAACCCTGCAGCCTGCTGCAGGGCACATGTGAAAAGAGAGTTGATAAGAGTTTTATGCTGACATAACAGGCCATTTCACCACTAGGCAAATAAGAGCATAATGACTTCTATGAAAGGCTTGGGATGAATTCTCCATCCAGTGAATACAATTCAGGCCTTAAGTCATACTGCTTAGACCTCTGTATCTTACCTTATTCCATATCAGACAGTTGTTTCCTATAGGTAGCTCTTGCTGCAAGCTGTCCTACTTGTTGCTGGTAGTTTTTACTTCCCCTTTATTGATGTTCAGAATAAAAGTATATGTGCCCTGGGAGGAAAAAACATTCCTTTGTCTATATTAAGCTTAGCTTTGAAATTTCCAAGTTGGTCAGCAACAACCACACGTAAGTACCCCACAAAGCTGTGTGGCAGTCCGTGCACAGTCTTGTCCTCCCTGTGCAAGCTGGGGCCTTCCCTGTGACTCTCGGACCAGTCCCCTGTGAGACCTTCTCATCACTTATTTCCATTTGTAGATAAAATGGAAGGTTCCTGTGGCCAGGATTCTCACCTGGCCCTGGTTGACTAGCTCACTGCACACATGTGGGCAATACATGGCTACTGACTCTATAGATAAAGAGCTCTGCCCAGTGCTCTGGGCACAACATGGTGGCAGGGCTGCAAGGCTGCAGGAGATCAGAGTAGAGGCTGGAGTGGTGGGATCACCGAGAACAGAGGCCCAGAGGATGGCTGAGCGGGATGACTGTGCAGAGGGGCCCAGAGGTAGAGACCGAATTGCTGCATGCAGACTCGCTCTGAGTGAATGGGATTCTAGTGACTGACCTGCCACCTGGAAATAAAGTTGGGTATGACCCTTTCACCCCAAGAACGCTTTGCTGTCAATTTCTTTGGTCACACTGAATCCATAGAGAACTTGCCTAGGGCTGAAACCCACTGGCAACACACCATTACTTAATGATAATGCCTTACTCATTAACTCCCCTGTCAGAGCATAAATCAGACCATGTCACTTCACCTGCATAAAACCATTACATTTTAGAATAAAATGCAAAGTTCCTATCTCAGGCTACAAGGGCCCAGTGTGCTCTGTCTCTTTTTTCTATCTCTAAACCCATCTAGGACGCCTCTGTCCCTCATTCCAGTGCCTCCCCTTGTTTACCTTCCACTCTTCCAACACTCTAACCCCTTCCCTACCTCATTCGTGTTTCTTTCCCTCCATGTGGAACTGTTTTCCCCATTGCCCCCTTACTTGTACTCACCTCAAATGTCACCTTTGCAGTGGGGCTTCCCTGATCACACTATATAAAGGACCCCTTAGCTAATACCCCTAGCAACTCTCTAACTCATCAGTATTTTCATTACCTTTACAGCTTTATCTCCATGGGTAATTACTTAGTGTAGTATTTTTTACTCGTTTACTAATAGCTGTAGTTCCTTGTGAGGAGGAACCTGTAAAGCTCTGCTGGATCCATAGCACCCAGGTCAAGGCCTGGGACACAGCAGACACAGATTAAGTATTTAATGAGTGAATAAATCAATGCTTCCTTCAAGACTTTCTTTACCATTTTGTGCAAAACAACATGGTGTTTTATAATTAGGCTTATGATCTATTTATAAACATTTTGGGGGGATAGGAATGGAACCCCATAAACAGAGTGGAAGGGGGAAAAATGGGTTCTGTAGCAAGGCCAGGAAATCATTGATTAGAACTAAATAAACTGATGACAGCTGTTATAAAAGACCGTTTCTGGAAGCTTTTGCAAGAAACAAAACTGAGAACTAATAAATATACGTAGGTGAAATGTCTGCTTTATAAAGCAGTTGAGAAGTCATAAAAATGTCTTGTACCGTGACAGCCTAAATATTTCCAAGACAAACACATATTTTTAAATGTTATTTATTTGTTTTATAAGAACCTGATTCTGTGTTCCACTGTGTATCACTAATGATAATCTATTCACCAAACTGGTTTGCAAAGGGGATTCTGGCCAAAGTTGGGGTGCCCCTGAACAAGGGAAAATACTTCCTCCCTTGTTTTTCATTTTGAAAAGCGGGAAAGAATTCTCAAAATTGGCTTGATAACTGTTTTGGGCGGAGAGGAAAGCTGTTCACTTCAGTCACTTCATTTTCCTTTCTACAGACAGAAGTGTAAAGATGATTTTTTGAATTCCATTTGTTGCTCTCCTTTTCCACCAGCCACGTGCCTACAAATTCCCCTTACTGAACAGAGAACTTTAAAGGGATGCAGGTGTTAAAATATATTCATATGGAAAATGTTCTTCAAACATGATCCTAAATTATACTTAGTGACCAACTGTGTGAATATTGATGGCAGAGTTAACTCATCCATTAAAGGAAAGAATATTTTTCCATTACAAATCTCATATCTTGATAAAACATTGACCATGTTATATTCTGCCTTCCTTAATAAATCCTTGTTTAAATGGTATATTTAGTTCTTAACATTTACAATGTTATAAAATATGTTCAGGCACATAAATTGTTTTTCAGTTAACATTCCCTCCTGCTTTATTTTCTGTTTCACCTATACAGGCTTCAATGAATGCATAAATGTCAGCTGGTTATCTGGACAGGCTCAGTCGCATACACGCCATCTGTTTTTGTGACTTTAATTTTCATCATGCTTCACCAAACTTATATCTATTTTTCATAATGTCATAAAACAAATATCTATCATAAAGAGGACAATATGGTAGCAACTGCGGTTTCTAAAGGCGGCCATACCTTGGTGAACTCAGCCCAACTGTGTACACACATATATATACATACATACACTCACACACCACTTCTCCATTCATTTCTCCAACAGCTGTCATTTGATTGTTATGGTCTGTAGCTATTGTAACCTCTTACACTGGATAACAAGTCTTCCTACATATGAACAACTAGGTAAGGAAAATAGGGTGGGATAGGGACGTGTAGGAAGGGAGTTGAATTTGAAATGCAAGACTTAATTAAACTAGAAACATGGGAGGAGTGGGGATGAGGAAAAAAAACTAGAAACTTAATACCTGAACTTCCCCCTTTAACACATACATAAGCATAAATACTTGATTGAATCAGCAAATTGACACCTGGGTCCTACAGGGTCTACATTGGTTCAGTGGACCCACCCATGAGAAAACACCACCAAATTTCAGCTCTGTTGGTCAGCAGGAGGTCAACAGACTAGGAATGCAGGTCATATTGGGCCCTTACATATTTATATAATGGCAGAATTTTCCAGGGATGGAGCTAGAAGGAGAACAGATTTGTGACAGGTATCTGAAAGGTTGACAAAAATCCCTTAGCCAAATTCAGAAGAAACAATATCTTTTGGCATTTAGGTTTGGCTCCCAACTAAATAAATGGTTTCTAACTGTGAAGCCAAGTTTATATCATACCAAATGTTTAATGTAATTCTGGTTATTTCTGCACCCCAGTTTAACTCTGTGCTTAATTCTAACATTTTACTTTTCACATTATGACTGTATGGCCCATAACAAAGATTCTGTACCTGTTTTTGAGTATAATTCCTAGGTCATTGTTTAGAGATCTCCACCTCTGTGCTACAGGAGCTCTCCCCACTTGGGCAACAGTGGTCTTGTTTACTTTCCCAAAATTCTACCAATTAGTCTTTCAGAAATGTCGGTTGTAAATTCATAGTGATAATATGCCTTAAAAAGAACTAAACTGTGTCAAGCCACAAGCCTATTTAGAGAAGGTAAAATAGATTAGACAAAGGACAGAGTCTTCATTTTTCAAACTGTGGGATCCTGGCTCCCATTGAAGTTGGGTAAATACGGTCAATAATTTATATTTATCTAATCTATGATTTTAAAAAATAATTTCTCATACCTGATCTCACTTGACACCCTCACATATGCAAAAATTAAACAGAATTTTTTTAAACCTATAAGATAAATAATTACACTTATTTGCCTACATTGTATGGTTGGCAAAACTGCTGCAGAAAATACATGCCTTTCGGCTATTGCTTGAGTGACTGAGACTTCATGCCCAATGTCCCCTCTTTCCAACCCTCTTGTCTTTCTGCTTCTCTTGGCAACCCCTGCTCTGTTAACAGCCTAGGGCTAGGCTAAGGCTGAAAGTGTCTTAATGATTCCTTTCAAAATGGAGGCAGCAAAGACAAAGGAAATATTGCACAAGAGAATTAAATGTTTCAGATTTTGTTCCACTCTGGGCAGAGAATAAGAGCTGAGACTAACATTCTTAGATATTGAGATCACTGCTTCCCATCTCCGTCTTTGTCAACTGTCGGCCATAGCTGAGTAAAAAAGAATAAAAATTGAAGCAATATACACATTCCACCTTATACCTTACCTTTCAGCTAGAGGTAGGGAAAAATGGAAGGTCTTTACAAAGTAGAGAGGTAAAATGCTACCGGCAGAGACCCAGAGACATTTTGCCAAAGAGTGCATTGGGTTGCTTTGGGGTTTTTGTCTGTGCAAGAGAGAATCATCTCATTATTTACAAGAGAAAGCCTCTTCCTACCTCAAGAAGCAGCCAGAAAATGAAACAACACAGAAATCCTTTTTGTAACATTTTAAATTTTATTTTTTACTATTGACAGTAAAATGAACCAGCTTTGTTACCAAACAGGGGGAGGGAGATTCCTACGGTCCTTTACCCCCTTCACAACTCTAAGGTTAACTTCTCCATTAGCACAAGGCTTTCAAAGTCCTCTCAGAACACAGTTCCAACATGTCTTATGACAGTTCTTATGAAAGCTGGAATGTGAACCAAAAAAAAAAAAAAAAGTTGCTTCAACTGCAGTCTTCACTCTGCACGTTTGGCCCACAAGCACTGCTGATGTTGCAGAATAAGTACCCGCGACACCACAAGCAACTTGAAAAAAAATTTTTGGACTGACAAAGTACACATTATGCAAGACTTAAATGAATACACTTCTTTACACAGAAACAGCACAATGGTCACAGGGCAAAATACAATGACTTGAGTACACCGGGCATTTTAATTACAGAAAATGGGGCATTGTTGCCATAATTATTTATAATAACCATATCCATGTGCTGCATTAAACCAGTTCTGATTTCAGGACTTCAGCAAACTAAATCTGGACACACAAACTGATTTCCAACTCCTTATTACCACTGTAGACTAAACAATTTTTGGTCACTAAGAAAACATCAAGGTAAGATATAAAATGTACAAATCACCTCTCTCAAAGGCATCATGGCAAAGGCTCTTACATATACTTAAACCACTTAATGCATCTCTTTTGAAAAGATACAGTGTGCAACCAGCTGTGCCTATCTTGGACCCAGCAGTCCAGCTTTTATCAATCCAAAGCTTAGGCCACTAAGCCAGCTCTCATCACCAAGAGTGGTTAACTTAGGCTATTCTGACCAAAAAGGCAAAAATGCACAGATGTTAAGGGGCAGACAGCCTGGTACATGGCCAATAAAGCTCAGTTAAGATTTAAAACTAAAGAAAAGAAAAGAAAGAAAAGCTGCATGGGAGCAGGATGCTGTCTAGTATGGAAAGAGGGCATTCAGGGTCAGTGGGAGGAAGAGCACTCCTGGAGGAGGCCGGTCGGTTCATGAGGAGTAGGGACTCAGTGGGGAGGAGGAGGGGTGGCAAGCGGCATCCACTCTGCCTGTATTACTGGCATGCTCACACTAAGCTTTGATGCCGTGACTGGAAAAGAAATCAACCACCAGACTCCTAAATTAGACATTTTTCCAAGAATTGAGTTATTCTACTCCAAGATTGGATTCAGTAATCTCAGAAAGAGATGCAAGAAAATCAATTTCCTGATAAAGAAAAAATATCTCATCAAGAGCACTCTTGGGAGACAGACTGCATGGCCATGTGAACAAGTCCCGGTGCAAAGGAAACAAAGACTGCCAAGCAACATGAAATGAATAGCAAATATTTAAATCGGTATACCCATCCACTCAGGAAATGGGGTTTCAATGAAAAAGCTATCAAAACTAATGATAAATATTTTCTCCATCTAAGTCCAGTCACCCTTCATTGCTCACCCTATGCACAGAACCCAAACCCTGGCTTAACATGCCGGTCTTCATGGAGCTACAAAATATGTGCTATGGTTCACTACTCAAATGGTGCAAGGTTGATGTTTGCCCTTATCATGTTTGTTTGTCTGTATGCCTGGAAATACCAGGCCCTGTTATGTGTACCAGGTTAGCTCATAGTTCAGATCTCAGGACCAGCTCATCAAATACATGGTTTATAAGCTTTCTTGAAGGTTCTAAATGCAATCATTGTTTTAAAAATTCATCTGCTTAAAATAATAAAGAAAGCATTGCCAGGAACTGCTTAAAGGAGAACAAAAAGCTCATTTGATTTTTTTTTTTTTACTTTGCCCATCAGCTGCCAAGTCAACTTATTAAGTCTTTGTTTTATGAGGAATCATGAAACATGTCCAAAAGCAATTTTATATAGCCAGTAGGTACCAACCAAATACACTGCCATTCACTTTTGCAGGCTTTTTTTCCTGCAGCCCACTGTAAGCCTCTCAAAATGAAGGGACCACACTTTTAGTACTTTATTTTCTGTCACAGGTCCCTGAGCACAAGGATCTTTCGATCAATGTTCAATGTTCAATCAGTGTTTCAAGGAGTGAAACAGTGCATCTTCCAATCACACATTAACTTGTTTTTGTTTCCTAAAAAATAACATGATTATGTTTCCATTTAGTTCTTCTTACATTGGGGAAAAGAGATTTTTCTGAGAAATAAAGAGTAGACATTCTGTATAATGTGTACATACACAAGATTTTTTTACAAAGTTATCAACAGGTAGAACATGATAACTTGACTTCACAGGAGACTGGAAGCCAAGATTTTGCTTTCTGTTGCATAATTTGTTTTGACTTAAGAGAGAAACTGAGACAGAGGCAGAGAGACCATAGCTAAAGACACATCTAGTTTGGACAGACATAGTCAAACATAGCAAGAAACCTATCACATTGTTAAGACACTATCAAAAAATGATAATGGTAAAAATAACTCTAAAATAATGTCAAGTATGTGAGTGGTGGAAGGTGTCAAGAGAAAACTACTTAAATGAGTTATAGATATTGGTGGGACAACAGAGTGGCATATAGGGCAGAGAGAAAAAGTATTTGGGGGTAAAGGTACTGTAAGTTTAAAAGGAAGAGATCCTTATTCCCTAAAACTCTCATAGGAAGAAAACCGGGACAAATGCTTCAAATAGTTGGATAGGAGGGGAGAGGAGGGAAAGGCAGACAATAATATGGGCTTAATAAAATCACCAATCAGGTTTTCAGTGCTGTCCTGAATCCATATGAGAGTGCCGTTCTAGAATTATAAGCTTCCATCCTCAGTCCCCATGTCACAGGGATGGGTTTGGAATCATGTGAGTGAAGGGTGTGGAGGAGATAATGAGGTTTCAGATAATAAGACTTAAGACTTGGCACAGCCCAGGTTTCTTCTCTGGCTGCAATATATGATCACAAAGGGAATGTATGATCTATAATCTTATATAAAATATAAAAAAGGAGCTCCTTCTGTCCTTATAGCACTCAGGAACTCCAAACAGGATCATTCATGCTTTCAAGGCTCTTCATTTTCCATCTTACATTTGGGGCTTTTCCCCCCATTAATTTGCCTGCCACTAAATATCCAAGTTGGAAATATTCAACCAGAAGAAAATGCTTTACTTCATTCATTCTTCATACACACCTTTTTGTTAGAAAGGGTGAAAACTACACCTGAGGCAGGCATTCTCAGTGATAATAATACTGGTTTTTGTTTTTATTTTTCTGTTTCAATAATATTGGCTTTGTTTTTCTCCATTATCAAACTTTTAGAAAACAAGGGGAAGATGCAAAAGGTCTCCTGGTAAAATATTCCTTTTTTAAAAGCTTCAAAAGCTTGTCTCCAGAGTGCAGACTGTGTTGGTTGGGGAAGACTGTTGTGAAGAGATGACATCCAAGCTGAGAACTGAAGGAGAGAGGGAGCAGGCCATGCAGGTATGCAGGGGAAGAGCATGCTAGAAGAAAGAACAGAGCTGAAGTCCTTGCAGTGGGAGACTGCCCAATATATGCCAGCGCTGCAAGAGGCGAGCATGAATTAAGTAGGGGAAGCAGGGGAAAGACTGGTAGAAGCTTTCAGAGGAGAGGCAGTGGTGAAGAAGGTGAAGAGACCTGGAGGGCTAGGTAAGGAAATGGGAGGGCTTGTCTTCCTTTTAATTGGAATGGGGAGCTGATGGAAGGTTCTCAATATAGGAGTAGCATGATCTAACTCACATTTGACAGCCCCCACTGGATACTCTGTAGAAATTAGTAGGTCAAAAATGTGGGTGTGGGGAGGGGGGAAGCAGGTAAGACCAGAAGCAGAGAGATCATTTAGGAGGCTCTTAGTTTAAGATGCTAGTTTGAACCAGATTGGTAGGAGAGGAGGCAGAGGCAGGTAATCAAGATTCTGGATATCTATTGAACATGGTGTGAACAGGATTTTTCAAAGGTTTAGATGTGGTATATGAGAGAAAAAGGAGTTGAGGGGAGGGAGTAGTCAAGAGGTGAGGCAGTCTATGGGGTATCCTTGGCTTCACGTCTTTTTATATGTTGACCTTGAAACAGAAGATGGAGAATAAGAAAGGATCAGTAAGGTATAGGGACTAATTGGACTTTCACAATATCCTGGACTTGCCTCTACCTTAAGAATTCTCACATTTCATTAAGGTAGACAACTGGATTAGTCAGCTTTGCCTTGCTAACAATTGCCACATCTCAGTGGCTTACAAAATACAGGTTTATTTCTCATTCATATTACAAGGTGGACACAGTTAGCTATGGCTCTAATCTACCTGCCTTCTCATTCTGGGACTGAAGCACCAGCCCAAATCTGAAACATGCAGACGGAAAGAGCAAAAGTGGTGGCAGAAAGTTATAATGCCTCAAAAAATGTCTGTACAGAGTGGTGTTAGTCACATCCACTTACATTCTATTGACTAACACAAATTATTTGTACAACCTCAAAGTCAATAAAGGTAGGAATGTATGATCCTTTTATAGGAAAGCGAGGAGTAAATAATTGCAAAAAGTGATATATCTACTCTCCCAAAAGATATAAAGACTAAGAAGTTCCTTAAGCCTCACAAGTCCCAAATGGAACCATGGCCAAGAAATGGTGTATTTACTACTACAGCCACCTGGGTTTATGAAATTTGGATCTGAGTGCCGAAGAGACCAAGGGAAGACCAATTTTACCTGGCCCTGGGAGCCACACTGCCTTCTGTTTCTTCTGAGTCCATACAGAGTCATCATTAAGAAAATTCAAGGGTCTCTAGCTTCAGAGGATGCTGCGGTCACCACCCACAGTGCATACCCTGGTAAAGTTTTTTTTGTTTAGCTTCCTCTGGTGGTTTATTCTGTACTGTGAAAACACAGAAAGCACTGAACACAGTAAGTGTCTCAGTTCCAGGAGCCAGTTCATTCCAAATTTCTCCTCCAAACCTTGGGTATAAATACTACCTATGTGGGAAAACTGCTTAAACTTGTAACTAATCAAAGGCAGCTGACCAATTTTGTGTTTAGAGGCCCTAAACTATATATTAAAAATCACTCCAAATGTCATGACATCTAAGCAAAGTATGTTTACAAGGAAATAGGGAGATAATGAATCAATGTTCCAGCATTCAATGATTCTATGGCTTATGAAGTATTTTGATCTGAAGTTTTAGGGAGCACCTCTCTTTAATGTGATATCAAAAAAATATTTTGATGTTCAATGACTGCCTAGTTAATATGAAGAATATTACACTGTGATCCTTTCTCTCAAGGCTTTAAGTAAAGACATGAAACCCAGTGGGACACCTCGGCTAGCTGAGGAGTACATTGAAATAGAGAAATTTATTACAAGAGATGTCATCATATGAATGGTTCTATATAAGAGGGCTCCTTCCACATCTTTACAGAGGGTCCTCACTAATACAACTCAGTTCATCTTGCAACAAAGTCCTTACAACAGATTACTTCATGGAACAAATGTTTTAATTGCTGTGTGTATATGTATGAGTATGTATGTTTTGTTTTCATGGTCCCTTGTATTAGCTGTATGTATTGGTGAGAAGACTATGGGAAGTATTCATTCATGAAGCTATGGGCATTTTTATTGCCTGATCTTGATGTTACTTGTTCAAGTAAGTACACTGATACTAGCATGGTAAAAAGGGCATTCACTCCAAATTGATGTATATATATTTAAAGATACATATTTATTTATTAAATAGAAATCACTTCCAGTGACAGATACACATATAAATTTATTTTGTTTCATTATAATTAAATTTTATATTTAATTTAAATTTATTTTATTTTAGATTTTTTAATGTTTTAGTTATTACTACTTCATTAAAAGACACATAGTTATTTACATTTCAACCATGTTATTCTTTTTATATAGACCTGGAAATTCTCAGTCTTCCAGTTTTTCAATCCCTCTCTTCCTCTTTAATTTCAGGTAAATTACCATGGAACTGGTGTAAGCAACTGCCCTTTGAAAATTTGGGACTGGAAGTTAAGTTAAATATTCTAATTCTATTTATAGGAAAAATAATGTTGCATTGTTTTCAAAACTGGGTTAGTGCTTGACATGCCAAACGTGACACAGTGACCCCAGTGGGCTTTGGAATTTTAGCTATAGCTGAAATCTTTGCAACAATCTTCGCAATTTCTATTATGTATAGGCCTTAACCAGAGCTGTGAGTGCACCCTTATATTTCTTAGATGAAAAATACCTCTGTCAAATAGGCAGCATGTTGCACACATATTGCAGAGGCTCTAAAGAGAAAGACATTTCTTACCCAAATTAACCAGGAGATCTTTATTTTTAGGTTATTGCACTACTCTTCCATTTTACACTCAGCCATGGATCTGGGGGGAGTCTGTCTTCCCCAAGCATTACTTCATTCCTCTCAGGATGAAGCTACAGCGGCATGGCTCACCTAAGGATCAGCCTGCCACCATCAACACACCCAGGATTGACAAGGGGAGGGATAGGTATCCAGAATACATGGGGCTAGGGCTCTGCAAGATTTATTTCCTTCTCTCCTTCCCTCCCTCCCATCCCTCCTTTCCTTCCTTCCCTCCATCCCTCTCTCCCTCGCTCTTTTCTTTCTCTCTCTACAATATAAGTATATCCTGTAAGATCTGGCCTCTTGTTTTGTGCTTCTGAAGTTTTCTGCAGGATTGAACACACTCAGCTGTTTAATCCACTTCTGTAAAAACCGCACAGCCATCCCAGAGGAGAGCTGCCATTTCATAACCACTCGTTTTCCCTGAAGCCACACTTTTTTCCTTTCACTCAACATCTAATCCCCTCGGCTTTTTGTTGCCACGCTGCTTCAGAAGAAAAATTAGATTATGCTAAGAATATAAATACAGAAAAACAAATGTTCTAAGCTGAATTTAGCTCACCTTTTTAATGTTCACTTTGGAATGATGTGTTTGTGCCCTAAAATAAATCCTCTGGCATTTGATTCTCATTTAATATTCACCTTGGTTGAAGCTTCTGGGTCTCCATCTCTCTCCATCCTCTCTCCCTTCAACTCCCGGTTGCCCGGCAACCTCAAACAGCTGGTTGCCCAAACAGGAAAAGTAAATGGGATTAACTCTGGAGGAAACTAATTGAAGGAAGCATTAGTATGCTCCCAATCAGAATTCTTTCAATAATAGCTGATAAAGTTGCGCTTTCCTTTCCTGAGGAAGAATGTGGACTGTGGAGTGTACAGGTGGAAGAAGTGTCACACACTTGAAGATGGAATACTCTCAGCAGTAGTGGCAGCAGCTCCTTATCACAGAATAGCACTCAAGAGGCCAGTCTTCTACTTGCAAAAGGGCATAAAATTATCTTACAAGACTCTTGCCTGCTCCTTCTCTCATACATGTGTGCATGCATGAATTCATACATCCAGTCAGTCCCTTACTTATCCATTCAGTTAAGTATTTCCTAAAAGACAGAAAGTTATTACAGAAATTTTTGAGACACCGGGGTGTAAAAGAAAGAAGTTTCAATCCTACCTTCACTACTTTCTACCTCTGTGATACTCAACTAATTTTCTTACATTATCTAGGTATTCATTTCAACATGGTAAAGTCAAGTCATCAATACCTACCTCAAAGAGGCATTGTGAGGATTAAGAAAGAACATGCAAAACAACCACTACAGTGACTGCCCAGGTTAGACCTTCTATTAATTTGCTTCCCCTTCTACCACATGGCTCTGGAATGTGGTAAAAAAAAAAAGAAATAAATAAAAAAACTGGAGGTGTGTTAACCATTTTGAGATTTGTGGCTGTATTTCAAGTATAAATACAAGACAAAAGTGGAATTTTAGGAGTAGTAATTGAGAGGAATGGTCAGGTAGAAGGAGACTTTTTTTTTAATGAATAGAATGGGATGAAGGATAAAGCAGTGGAAATGGCGAAAGCACCAATATTTTGAGACTGGATAATCTCAGAGAATGGGTGTCCTTGAGGAACTAGTGACCTAGAAAGGATATTAGTTTGTCACACAATTTAAGTTTAAGAACAGGGGGCAGAGCTGACCCTACAATGGAACAATACAGGGCAGCTCCATGACTTCTGCTTGCCTTATTTCCACTCTGCTCTCAGACCACAGGGGGAGGTGAAGAGACCTGTGTAGTCGGCTGGAGTTAAAAGAGTCTAGGCTGCTTGGATGAGCTAGAACTCTGACATCCAAAAATTTAGTCAATTTAGTATCAGCCCTTTAAACAAACTATTTTCAAGATTACTTCAGAACAAAAAATTTTGACAACTGCTTTCTAGACCAATTCATATATAGCCCTTGGAACTTCTGTGCACTGGGGAAGTGCCCCAGGGGATGGATTCCAGAATATCTGTAGACTGGAAGAGAACCCTCAGACTCTAGCTTCTCATATTATCTGCAGGTCAGACCAGTGGATTCAGGAACTAAAGGAATAATGAACGATGAAGGCTACTCTAGTCCAATATGGAGGTCTAAAATTCAGACAAATTCTTTAAGGATGTCCATGTTGAGTGAGGCACATAGTATGTGGAATGGAATGAAGAAGCCTAGCTTGGTTGTTCATTGTTCACTATCACTCATGAAAGTGGGCATAAAAATTTGGCTTCTTTTTGAAAATGGTTATCCAATGTGCTACAAAAGGTTAGCAAAAGTTAAAGGGGTAGATAACAGGAAAAGGATAACTTGAAGTATAAAATAGGATAGCAAAGACACGGGAAATAAAGGCAGGAACCTGATCAATGATTGTCCCATTTGCAAATTTAGAGATACTTGAATGACTTCTCAAAGTGACAAGTTATTTTATCATAAATTAAATTAAAATTTTCATAAAATTTTAACATTAAAAATTCCATGAGGGAAGGGATGGAGATAATATACAACATAGGTTTCAGGAGATCTGTGCAGTTTCAGGGTCTGCCCCTGTAGTAGGATATCCTGTTGCTTTCTCCTTCCTTTTTTCCTTCCCAAACATCTATATTCTCCCAAATGTTTTCTTGCAGAAATAAAAAATGTGTGAACGCGTTTCCAATAAAGTAAGAATCAAGATTTGTTACCCATGTTCTTTTTCTTCCACCAAAGACAGAGGCCATCTTTGTAATCTATTTCTGCTAGAGTTTACATAGTGCCTCCACTTTGAATCAGTCACTAGAAAGGTTAAAAAAAAAAGAAGGTAGAAAATAGGGATGTTAAACTATACAGAATAAATAAATAATTCAGTTATATTAACCTCTCAACTACCTGCAAAGCATTCTTTATAGCTCAAATGGTGAGTCAGCCTTGTGAGAGAAGTGGTGTTTATCATTTATTTAATACACATAGCTGCAGCCTAAAGAAGAAAAGTTTAAAAGTAATGTCAACAGGCAAAGGATCACACTAGGAGTCATCGAGCTCACCTTGCATTTCTCCCCGAGGCAGAGCTGACGTGAATTCATTCAGGGCCATTCTATTATTCATGCAAAGAACTGTCAATCACAAATGCAATATGAAAAGGAGGTGTGCCCCATGTGAGGCATGAAATATCATCTCTAATACCTGGCAGTTTAATTCCAAGATTTCGGAACTACTCATTTAAAAGTACCTGAAGCAAAGTTCTAAAGCACAGATTGATAAAGGAAATCATTGTTATTATACTTTAAGAAACCATGTCCTGTTTCTGCTAGAAAATACAAGAAATTGGGTTAAAAAGAAGATATGAAAAATAATGCAAAAGCTTACAATAGAATGTCATGCAGCCATTGCCTCAGAGTAAGATCTTTTCATAACTCTGTAACACATTCATGAGGATATAGTCTTTATAATTATCTTGGAAAACTGGGATTATTCTATTCTAATACCAGGGCAACCAAGAAAAAAATTCACAAAATTTACAGTAGAATCTAACATTTAAAAGAGAACCTAGATCTTGAAGCACAATCATTTTTATCTACTGACAAAATCATAGCTGACTCACATATGTAAAAAGAACCCTAAGAAGCACTCATTATATTAAATTTAGGTGAGTGGTCAAGAAAATGAGACTCAGTGGCAGACATAAGACCAGAACTGTAGACTTGACATAACACAGTATTCTTTTCATTGTACTCTATGATGTTTTAAAATTATCTTTTGAAAACAATATGATGTTAATAACAAATGTTTAAATTTTATTATATAAACATATTCAAAACCCTTCACATCTATGGTGCTATGCACTCTGCTTAACGAACGTCTCTCGTTTTTGCGCTAAAGGAGGACTATTGTCCAAAACACCTGAACTAAATGTGTTGTGGGGATGGATAGTAGTTTGGGTGGCAATGAGCAGATTGTGGGATTCCTGGAGTTAAAGCTCTATAGAAAAACCAAAAATAGAGCAGTGGGTAGCGATAACAGAAAAAGAAGGCAAGCCTGCTTGGCCAAGGAAGGCAGTTAAAAATAGGAGGTGAGTCACAGGGTGCCAACATGGTGGCGTGAGTAGGACAGTGGGAATCTCCTCCCAAAAACATATATATATTTTTGAAAATACAACAAATACAACTAATCCTAAAAGAGAGAACAGAAGACATAGGACAACAGCCAGACTACATCCACATGTGCGAGAGCCCAGCACATGATGAAAGGGGTAAGTTACAACCCCCGGCCCCGCAGGAACCGAGCACGCCTCCCCACAGCTCCCGGGAGGAGGAGAGATGTCGGAGCGGGGAGGGAGACGGAGCCGAGGACTGCTAAACACCCAGCCCCAACCACCCGCACCAGAGCGCAGACACAGTGCATGAGTGGAAGGCTGAAAACTAGGGAAACACGGCAGCAAGAACTCTGAGTGGATTCCGAAGCTGATGCCCCTGTGACAAAGAAAATCGAGTGATTTTTGAAAGTCTTAAAGGGACAGGGATGTTACAGCTGGACGGAAAAAACACAGGTCACAGCCCAGTGGCTGGAAACTACAGGGAAAACTGGGCGCACTAAACCCCTGGGGAACAGCTCTGAGAGCCCTCACGGAGGTAAACAGCCAAACAGCACCCCCGTCCATTACCCCTCTGGGGCGCTACCTCCATACCAGCCGGGCAAGACACAAAGACCCAGTCTACACGCAATTACCCAACACAAGCCACTAGGGGGCGCAGTTGTCCCAGTAAAGAAAGGCCAGTAGCAAGTGAAAAGTTTGGCCCTCCCAGCTGACAGTCAATAGCACCTATCAACATGAAAAGGCAAAAAAATATGATCCAGACAAGACTACCCCAGACAACTTCGGAATCTGCTACATCTTCCCCTGAGAAGGAACCTGGGGAGGTAGGTTTAACCAGTTTTCCTGAAAAAAAATTCAAAACAAAAGTCATAACCATGCTGATGGACTTGCAGAGAAATATGCAAGAACTAAGGAAGGAGAATACAGAAATAAAACAAGCTCCGGAAGGACTTCAAAACAGAATGGACGAGATGCAAGAGACCATTAATGGACTAGAAACAGAGAACAGGAATGCAGAGAAGCTGATGTGGAGAGAGATAAAAGGATCTCCAGAAATGAAAGAATTCTAAGAGAGCTGAGTGACCAATCAAAACAGAACAATATCCACATTACAGGGGTACCAGAAGAAGAAGAGAGAGAAAAAGGGATAGAAAGTGTCTTTGAAGTAATAATTGCTGAAAACTTCCCCAAACTAGGGGAAGAAATAGCCTCTCAGATGACAGAGGTACACAGAACTCCCATGACAAGGGATCCAAGGAGGGCAACACCAAGACACAAAATAATTAAAATGGCAAAGATCAAAGACAAGGACAAAGTATTAAAGGCAGCCAGAGAGAAAAAAAGGTTACCTACAAAGGAAAAGCCATCAGGCTACCATCAGACTTCTCAACAGAAACCCTACAGGCCAGAAGAGAATGGCATGATATACTTAATGCAATGAAACAGAAGTGCCTCGAACCAAGACTACTGTATCCAGCACGATTAACATTTAAATATGAAGGAGAGATTAAACAATTCCCAGACAAGCAAAAGTTGAGGGAATTTGCCTCCACAAACCACCGCTACAGGGCATCCTACAGGGACTGCTCTAGATGGGAGCACTCATAAAAAGAGCACAGAACAAAACACCCAACATATGAAGAAAGGAGGAGGAGGAATAAGAAGCGAGAGAAATAAAGAATCATCAGACAGCGTTTATAATAGCTCAATAAGTGAGTTAAGTTAGACAGTTAGATAGTAAAGAAGCTAACACTCAACCTTTGGTAACCACAAACTTAAAGCCTGCAATGGCAATAAGCGCATACCTTTCAATAATCACCCTAAATGTAAATGGATTGAATGCACCAATCAAAAGACACAGAGTAATAGAATGGATAAAACAGCAAGACCCATCCATATGCTGCTTACAAGAGAATCACCTCAAACCCAAAGACATGCACAGACTTAAAGTCAAGGGATGGAAAAAGATATTTCCTGCAAACAACAGAGAGAAGAAAGCAGGTGTTGCAATTCTGGTATCAGACAAAACAGAATTCAAAATAAAGAAAGCAACAAAAGATAAAGAAGGACATTACATAATGATAAAGGGCTCAGTCCAACAAGAGGATGTAACCATTATAAATATATATGCACCCAATACAGGAGCACCAACATACCTGAGACAAATACTAACAGAACGAAAGGAGGAAATAGAATGCAATGCATTCATTCTAGGAGACTTCAACACACCACTCACTCCAAAGGACAGATCCACCAGACAGAAAATAAGTAAGGACACAGAGGCACTGAACAACACACTAGAACAGATGGACCTAATAGAGATCTACAGAACTCTACATCCAAAAGCAACAGGATACACATTCTTCTCAAGTGCACATGGAACATTCTCCAGAATAGACCACATACTAGGCCACAAAAAGAGCCTCAGTAAATTCCAAAAGATTGAAATCCTACCAACCAACTTTTCAGACCACAAAGGCATAAAACTAGAAATAAACTGTACAAAGAAAGCAAAAAGGCTCACAAAAAAATGGAGGCTTAACAACACGCTCCTAAATAATCAATGGATCAATGACCAAATGAAAATGGAGATCCAGCAATATATGGAAACAAACGACGACAACAACACAAAGCCCCAACTACTGTGCGATACAACACAAACAGTCTTAAGAGGAAAGTATATAGCAATCCAGGCATAATTAAAAAAGGAAGAACAATCCCAAATGAATGGTCTAATGTCACAATTATCGAAATTGGAAAAAGAAGAACAAATGAGGCCTAAGGTCAGCAGAAGGAGGGACATAATAAAGATCAGAGAACAAATAAAATTGAGAAGAATAAAACAATAGCAAAAATCAATGAAACCAAGAGCTGGTTCTTCGAAAAAATAAACAAAATAGATAAGCCTCTAGCCAGACTTATTAAGAGGAAAAGAGAGTCAACACAAATCAACAGAATCAGAAATAAAAAGGAAAAATCATGATGAACCCCACAGAAATACAAAGAATTATTAGAGAATACTATGAAAACCTATATGCTAACAAGCTGAAAAACGTAGGAGAAATGGACAAATTCCTAGAAAAATACAACCTTCCAAGACTGACCCAGAAAGAAACAGAAAATCTAAACAGACCAAATACCAGCAACGAAATTGAAGCAGTAATCAAAAAACTACCAAAGAACAAAACCCCCTGGCCAGATGGATTCACCTCGGAATTTTATCAGACATACAGGGAAGACATAATACCCATTCTCCTTAAAGTTTTCCAAAAAATAGAAGAGAAGGGGATACTCCCAAACTAATTCTATGAAGCCAATATCACCCTAATACCAAACCAGGCAGAGACAACAACAAAAAAGAAAACTACAGACCAATATCCCTGATGAACGTAGATGCAAAAATACTCAACAAAATATTAGCCAACCGAACTCAAAAATACATCAAAAGGATCGTACACAATGACCAAGTGGGATTCATCCCAGGGCTGCAAGAATGGTACAACACTCGAAAGTCCATCAACATCATTCACCACATCAACAAAAAGAAAGACAAAAACCACATGATCATCTCCATAAATGCTGAAAAAGCATTTGACAAAGTTCAACATCCATTCATGATAAAAAACTCTCAGCAAAATGGGAATAGAAGGCAAATACCTCAACAAAATAGAGGCCATTTATGATAAACCCACAGTAAACATTATATTTAACAGCGAGAAGCTGAAAGCTTTTCCTCTGAGATCGCAAACTAGACAGGGATGCCCACTCTCCCCACTGTTATTTAACATAGTACTGGAGGTCCTAGCAACGGCAATCAGACAAAACAAAGAAATACAAGGAATCCAGATTGGTAAAGAAGAAGTTAAACTGTCACTATTTGCAGATGACATGATACTATACATAAAAAACCCTAAAGACTCCACTCCAAAACTACTAGAACTGATATCGGAATACAGCAAAGTTGCAGGATACAAAATCAACACACAGAAATCTGTGGCTTTCCTATACACTAACAATGAACCAACAGAAAGAGAAATCAGGAAAACAACTCCATTCACAATTGCATCAAAAAAAATAAAATACCTAGGAATAAACCTAACCAAAGAAGTGAAAGACTTATACTCTGAAAACTACAACTCACTCTTAAGAGAAATTAAAGGGGACACTAACAGATGGAAACTCATCCCATGCTCGTGGCTAGGAAGAATTAATATTGTCAAAATGGCCATCCTGCCCAAAGCAATATACAGATTGGATGCAATCCCTATGAAACTACCAGCAACATTCTTCAATGAACTGGAACAAATAATTCAAAAATTCATATGGAAACACCAAAGACCCTGAATAGCCAAAGCAATCCTGAGAAAGAAGAATAAAGTAGGGGGGATCTCAGTCCCCAACTTCAAGTTCTACTATGAAGCCATAGTAATCAAGACAATTTGGTACTGGCACAAGAACAGAGCCACAGACCAATGGAACAGACTAGAGAATCCAGACATTAACCCAGACATATATGGTCAATTAATATTTGATAAAAGAGCCATGGACATACAATGGCAAAATGACAGTCTCTTCAACAGATGATGCTGGCAAAACTGGACAGCTACATGTAGGAGAATGAAACTGGACCATTGTCTAACCCCATATACAAAAGTAAACTCAAAATGGATCAAAGACCTGAATGTAAGTCATGCAACCATAGAACTCATAGAAGAAAACATAGGCAAAAACCTTTTACACATAAACATGAGTGACCTCTTCTTGAACATATCTCCCTGGGCAAGGTAAACAACAGCAAAAATGAGCAAGTGGGACTATATTAAGCTGAAAAGCTTCTGTACAGCAAAAGACACCATCAATAGAACAAAAAGGAACCCTACAGTATGGGAGAATATATTTGAAAATGACAGATCCGATAAAGGCTTGACATCCAGAATATATAAAGAGCTCACACACCTCAAGAAACAAAAAACAAGTAACCCAATTAAAAAATGGGCAGAGGAACTGAACAGACAGTTCTACAAAAAAGAAATACAGATGGCCAACAGACACATGAAAAGATGCTCTACATCACTAATTATCAGAGAAATGCAAATTAAAACCACAATGAGGTATCACCTCACACCAGTAAGGATGGCTGCCATCCAAAAGACAAACAACAACAAATGTTGAGAAGGCTGTGGAGAAAGGGGAACCCTCCTACACTGCTGGTGGGAATGTAAATTAGTTCAACCATTGTGGAAAGCAGTATGGAGATTCATCAAAATGCTCAAAACAAACTTACTATTTGACCCAGGAATTCCACTTCTAGGAATTTACCCTAAGAATGCAGCAGTCAAGTTTGAGAAAGACAGATGCACCCCTATGTTTATTGCAGCACTATTTACAATAGCCAAGAATTGGAAGCAAGCTAAATGTCCATTGATAGATGAATGGATAAGGAAGATGTGGTATATATACACAATGGAATACTACTCAGCCATAAGAAAAGGGCAAATCCTACCATTTGCAGCAACATGGATGGAGCTGGAGCGTATTATGCTCAGCGAAATAAGCCAAGCGGAGAAAGAGAAATACCAAATGATTTCACTCATCTGTGGAGTATAAGAACAAAGGAAAAAGTGAAGGAACAAAACAGCAGCAGAATCAAAGAACCCAAGAATGGACCAACAGGTACCAAAGGGAAAGGGACTGGGGTGGATGGGTGGGTAGGGAGAGATAAGGTGGGGGAAGAATGGGGGTATTAAGATTACCATGCATGGGGGGGGTGGGAGAAAGGGGAGGGCTGTACAATACATAGAAGACAAGTAGTTATTCTATAACATTTTGCTATGCTGATGGACAGTGACTGTGAAGGGGTTTATAGGGGGGGACCTGGTATAGGGGAGAACCTAGTAAACATAATATTCATCATGTAAGTGTAGATTAATGATAAAAAAAAAAGAAAGAAAAGGGGGATTACTCCCTGATAAAATAAAACTAACTGTAAATCAACGATTAATGCATGCTTTAAATATCCTTAATTTTGACCACTTAAAGGGTGTCAGATGATTCGCTATAGAGGTACATTTTTCTGATAATATTCCTTTCTCTTAAAAAAAAAAAAGCAGTTCCTGTGTGGTGACCTCCAATGAGTTCTACACAATGGTATAAAGGGCGGCATATAAAAGTGTAGGCAATGGTCCATTTGTGTTTATACAGAGGATCAAAGCCTAATTTGGCTACCCAGAAAATGAACTAAGATACGATATGAAGAAGAACTTCCAACATCAGCACTCTCTGAAAGACTCATACCAGAAGATGATCATCAAAAAACCTCAACAAAGATCCAGGCGCTGCTACAGCTCTAGCTGCATTCATCCCATCGGTTCCTGGACTTGCCAATGGAATGAAGAAGGAAATATCTAAGCTGGCCTGTGCATACAGTAAAACAACAAATTTGACTGGATATATACTGTTGGAGCTCAACCAAGAATTAGGAAAATTGCAAGTTGTAGCGCTCCAAAATCTTACAACTACAGACTATCTACTGTTAAAAGAACATATGGGATGTGAACAGTCCCCAGGAATGGGTTGTTTTAATTTGTCTGATTTCTCTCAGACTGTTCAAGTTCAGTTGGACAATATCCACCGTATCATAGATAAGTTTTCACAAATGCCTAAGGTGCCTAACTAGTTTTCTTGGTTTCACTGGAGATGGCTGGTAATTATAGGTCTGCTTTGGTTATGTAACTGTACTC
This sequence comes from Manis javanica, assembly GCF_040802235.1. Classification (NCBI taxonomy): domain Eukaryota; kingdom Metazoa; phylum Chordata; class Mammalia; order Pholidota; family Manidae; genus Manis; species Manis javanica. Next base: position 97,210,325 of record NC_133163.1, on the reverse strand, counting down.
CTGTAATGTTAATGTGTGTGTGTGCAATTTAATTAGTAGTTTAAAACCTATACATGCTGAAGTTATTCTACAAGAAGATATGTCAAAGAAATAATCAATCTTCCCATGTTTTCTTCCGCCTGCTACTTCTATAGCTTTTCTTCTTCCTTCCTAATTTCAACCCTTAAATAGAATTTGTGCCTCATATCGAATTTACCGAGTATCATAATTCCTCCTAGTGGTAAAGATACCTCAAGACAAATGCTGGGCATAGAAGCCACAGGGCATAAATATGCAAAGAAGTAAAAAGCTATCCTTTTCAAACAATATTGCTTCTCTCTCACTTACCAACTTTACATTTCCCTGTATGGCCCCAGAAGATGACTGGTTAGCCAGAGACAGTTAAGATTCCTCAAGGGAGGAACAACCTAAGACAGGCACAGTCGCACGGGGGCCATCAGGTGAGAAATTGGGGATCAACAGAGGTGAGGCTTAGAACCTCACCCCACCTGTTCTGAGAGAAATCTTCTGCATCCGTGGATGTTATATTGCCCCTGTCTAGCTTGGATTAACACATAGTCTACAGGCACACACCTGATCATCTACATTTGCTCTCTTACACCACTAAACTATGTTTTCTACCTTTATCTTGCATCTACCTACCACTTCAGCATTTTATTAAAATTAATAATAATAAAGAGAGAAATGTGGTATCCACATATAAATTGAGTATAAAAATCAAATGAATATTCATATTTGGACTGATTGTTTATAGTTCATAATGCATAATCAAAACTGAAAGTTTCTGTGATGACTGCCCTTGTACTGTTCACCATGTAACTTATTCACTATGTAAGAATTTGTTCACCATGTAAGAACTTGTTCATTATGCTTCAGAAGATTGGAGACTGACGAAAATTAGGCTTGGGATGGATTAATGATTGTGCATTGAGCATTGACTCCCCTATACAGAATTTTATTGTTGTTAGCAACCATTTGATCAATAAATATGAGAGATGCCCTCTCAAAAAAAAAAAAAGTACAGACTTCCAATTGTAAAATAAATAAGTAACTGGGATGTAATGTATAGCATAATGAATATAGTCAAAATATTGTAACAACTTTGTATGGTGATATCTGGTAGCTAGAATTATCATGTATATAAATGTTGAATCACTGTGTTGTATACCTGAAACTAATATAATACTGTGTGTCAACTACCCTTCAATAAAAAATAATTATCTATAAAAAAAAAATAGGAGGTGAAACATAGATCAGGGCTTTGGATCCAGGAATTCCTGTCCCAGAGAGGCAAGTGTACGAGCAATAGCAAATGTATTGAGGACCCTGTCTGGGGCAGCAGCTGAGAGCAGATATCATCTATGAGTGGTCTGTATGTGCCATCTGTGCAGGGAGAGTGGGTGGGCTGGCTGTCATAAAATTCAGGGTTGAGACAGGCTGACACATGTGGGAAATGTTAGACTGGTTTGCTTGCTATATTTCTGGTCTAGCCCAAAATTTTCTCCAGCTGGACACTTCTCCTAGCATAGTGGAAAAGTATAAGCAACAAACAGAGCCTCAGCCCACCCACTGCTGACAAGGGTTGGCTCTTTCCTTAAGGCCAACTAGACTCAAGTGTGCCTCTGGCCACATCCAGTAGAATGTGAAAATCACTAAAGTTAGGGATTTGCATCCAAATAAAAGGAGAATACGGGAAGAATAGTAGCAGAGACTGAATGAGAGAAGACAGATGTTAGCTATAAGTCTTCCCAACACCAAAGTCTTCCAACTGAAAGTCAAAGAACAAGTCAACCAACTAACTACTTTGTCTACAGTCTACAGTGCCCAAAAGCTGAGTCTTATGGTATCACAGCCTCCATCGGTGTTTAAATTTAGTGATTCAGGACAAGGCATGTGCTTGAGTGAAAGCACACACAAACTTTATCTCCTATTCAGTGTGTCTGCCAAACAACCGCATTCCACATTCTGCCACTTTGGGGTTTAGTGGGCTTAGGAATTTAAGACAAAAGAAGAAGGGGATGGGGTAGAACACTGGGCACTGCTATTTCTCAAATGAGGGGGAAAAAAGCTTCTGTGGAAGATAGTCCAGCAATTTGGTCTGAGGAACCCGGACTAAAAGTCACTCAAGAGTGAGAAATGTTAGATTCTGCTATGTTAGGGAGTTATAATGAATAAAGAGAGGACAGGATGTAAAGATTTGAAAAGGGCTGAGGACAGCAGGGAAGACAGAGCAGAGTGTCTAGAGAAATAGCTTGAATAAAAAGTTTGGGAGAGGAATCACATAAAAGGCATAGCTTGCTGTCCAACAGTGCTAGGAAGACTACTTAGAAACAAGAAAAGACATGGTTATAACCATGAAGCTGAGTTTGGGAACAGTGGGATGGGAAAGATATAGACAAGGGTCCATAGCACCATCTACCTTCAAAGTTGCCAGGAAAGCATCTGGCAGAGTGTATGGCACATAATAGACTCTCAAAACATGTTAGCACCTTTTCTTTCTGTAAAATTTCCTTGAATAATATTGAAATAAGAGAATCTCCACTGTTCACAAAACACTTAAGAAAATACTAAAAAACTGAATATATTCATACTTTATGACCACTCCAAAAGAAGTATATATATCCATCAGAAAGGTGTCCATACATTTACCAGAGTGTTTGTATCAGTAGTACTCATAACAGCCCAAACTTAAAAATTGCCAAAATGCTCATCAACAATGAAGATATCTGTCTACACTACTGGAAGTCAGTATAGTGTCTATTCTTGATTGACAGATGGGTAGTGACAAGGAGCATTTCTTAGGAGTTGTTCCTAACAATAAGTGTTATGTCAAAATTAGCCAATACCCATTTTTAGGGAGAACATATACACACATATACACACATGCATTCTTTCTATTTAAAGAGCAAGACACTAAGCCTAAAACAATCTACAGATTAGTGCAATCGCTATCAAAATTTCAATGGAATTTTTCACTGAACTAGAGAAAATCATCCTAAAATTTGTATGGAATCACAAAAGAGCCAGAATAGCCAAACCAATCTATAGAAAGAAGAACAAAGCTGAAGGTGTCATGCTCTCTAATTTCAAACCATCCTACAAAGCTACAGTAATCAGAACAGTATGGTACTGGCAAAAGAACAAATACATATATCAATGGAACAAAATAGAGTTCAGATGTAAACCCACAGCAATATGGTCAATTAACATATGACAAAGGAGACAAGAATATACAATGGGGAAAAGACAGTCTTTTCAATAAATAGAAAATTGCACAGCTACATGCAAAAGAATGAAACTCGATCACTGTCTTACACCAGACACAAAAATAAGATCAAAATTGGTTAAAACCCTAAATATAACACTTGCAACCATAAAACTACTGGTTTAATGAAGAAGAAAGGATAAGTAGTAAACTCTTGAACATAAACATTAGAATTTTTTTTTTCTGGATATGTCTCTCTAGGAAAGGAAAACAAAAGCAAAAATAAATAAGGGGGACTATATCAAACTAAAAAGCATCTGCAAAGCACAGGTAACCATCAACAGAATGAAAAGACAACCCTCTGTATGAACGAATATATTTGCAAACAATATATCTGATAAGGGCTAATACCCAAAATACTCAAAGAACTCATACAAACCAACACCACAAAAACCCCCAAACAATCCAAGTAAAAAAAAAGGCAGAGGATCTGAATAGACATTTTTTCAAAGAAGACATACAGAAGGCCAACAGACACATGTAAAGATGATCAACATCAGTAATGACCACGGAAATGTAAATCATAACAACAATGAGACATTATCTCACACCAGTCAGAATGGCCACTACCCAAAAGACAAGAACATAACAAGCATTGGCAAGGATGTAGAGAAAACGAAACCCTTGTACACTGCTGGTGGGATTGAAAATTGGTATAGCTCCTATGGAAAGCAGTATGGAAGTTTCTCAAAAAAACAAAACAACCGAGATTGATTCAAGATGGCAGCATGAAAGGTGAGATAGAGAACTCCTCCCAAAACCACATATAGTATAAAAAATATAGTTATTGCAACTAACCCTAAAGCAGTAACAGGAAAGAAGGATGCATCAGACTCTATAACCTGGAGAAGAGGGCAGACCTCATAAAACAGGGTAACGTACCAAAGCCCTGATCCGGTGGGACTCATGACCTTCCCCCACCCAGCTCACTTGCAGGAAGAAGAGAAATGGAGCTGGGAGGGGGGCGGAAGCCTAGAGACTGAGATTCTGGCCATTTTGGGACAACAGGGATCCACATATGGTCACTCTGGGACAAAGGAAAGGCAGGTGGTCTGAGAGGCTTCCCAGCAGTGAAACGGCTGCTGAAGGGGCGGGGTTTGCACGGACCTCGCTGTGCGGGAGAGGGCATAGGTGGACAAGGTTATCTGGGCATGCTCTGCCCAGCTGGTTGGGAATGTGGAGGAGCTACAGGTTCTCCATTCCCCTGGCTAGCTTCTCAGCTCCGAGGACCCACACTGTGATATGCAGCTTGCTGCGCCTTCCTCCTAGCCTCCCGGCACTGGCTTGCAAACTGGCAGTGACTGTGCTGCAGCAGGCCAGCCAGAGGGAGGCCCCACCTACAACAACTATGGACGCAAAGCACAGAGGCTTACACCTGTGTAATCGGCCCACTGGCTCTGACACTGGAGACAGGCACTACAGTGGGAATCAGGGAACAGCTCTTTCTTCCCCCAGGCACCAGCACCAATCTCCTGTCAGCCCTAATCTCACTCAAGGGGCTGAGCAGCTCCAGAGACTAGAGATACTGGGCTCTAGAGGGTACCATATAGAAATATGAAATGTCAAAGGATCCTGGTTCAGACCAAAATCTCACAACCTCCAAAAAAAGGCCCAAATGAAACCAAACTCACCAATCTCCTAAAAGAGAGTTCAAAATAAAAACAAAAAACATGCTCATGGACATACAGAAAAATATTCAAGAACTCAGTAATGAATTTAAGATGAAGATTGAATCATTAAGAAATTCCATACCTGAAATGAAACATACAATGGAGGGATTTAAAAGAAGATTAGATGTAGTACAAGAGAGGGTTAATGGAATAGAAATTAGAGAAGAGGAATACCAAGAAGCTGAGGCACAGAGAGAAAAAAGGATCTCAAAGAATAAAAGAATATTGAGACAACTGTGGGACCAGTCCAAACAGAACAATATTCACATTATTGGGCTACCAGAAGAAGAAAAGAAAGAGAAAAAGGTATACAAAGTGTCACTGAGGAGGTAATTGATGAAAACTTTCCAAATCTGGGGAAGGAGATAGTCTCTCAGGCCATGGAGGGGCACACATATCCTAACCCAAGGAAGACAACATCAAGACACATAGTAAGTAAAATGGCAAAGTTCAAGGATAAAGACAAACTTTTAAAAGCAGCTAGAGAGAGAAAAAAGATCACACACAAAGGAAAACCCATAAGGCTATCATCAGATTTCTAAACAGAAAGCTTACAGGCCAGAAGGGAGTGACATGATATATTTAATACAATGAAAAAGAAGGGCCTCAAACCAAGAATACATGGCAAGGTTATCATTTAAATTTGAAGGAGGGATTAAACAATTTTCAGATAAGCAAAAGCTGAGAGAATTTACCTCCCACAAACCACCTCTATAGTACATTTTGAAGGGACTGCTATAGCTGTAAGTATTCCTAAGGCTTAATAGCTGTCACCAGGGGAAATAAAATCACAGCAAAGAAAGTAGAACAATTAATTACTAAGCAGATGCAAAATCAAATCAACTACACCCAAAGTCAATGAAGGGATAAACAAAGAGTACAGAATGTGATACCTAACATATAAAGAATGTAGGAGTAAAAAAAGAAGGAAAACAGAAAAGAACCTTTAGGTTGTGTTTCTAATAGCATACTAAGTGAGTTAAATTAGACTGTCAGAGAGTAAGGGAAGTACCCTTGAACCTTTAGTAACCACGAATCTAAAGCCTGCAATGGCAATAAGTACATACCCATCAATAATCACCTTAAATGTAAATGGTCTGAATTTCCAATCAAAAGACATAGAGTCACTGAATGGATGAAAAATAAGACCCATCTATATGCTGTCTACAAGAGACATCAAACCTAAACACATATACAGACTGAAAGTGAAGGGATGGAAAAAGATATTTCATGCAACTAATAGGGAGGAAAAAGCAGGAGTTGCAGAACTGCTTTCAGACAAAACAGACTTTAAAACAAAGTAACAAGAGACAAAGAAGGACATTACATGATGATAAAAGGGTCAGTCAACAAGAAGATATAACTACTATAAATATCTATACACCCAACACAGGATCACCTACATATTGTGAAACAAATACTAACAGAATTAAAGGGGTAAATAGAATGCAATGCATACATTTTAGGAGACTTCAACACACAACTCACTCCAATGGACAGATCAACCAGACAGATAATAAGTAAAGAGACAGATGCATTGAACAATGTACTAGAACAGATGGACCTAACGGACATCTACAGAACTCTCCACCCAAAAGCAGCAGGATACACATTCTTGCCAAGTGCACATGGAACATTTTCAAGAATAGACCATAAACGAGACCACAAAAAGAGCCTCAGTAAATTCAAAAAGACTGAAATTGTACCAACCAGCTTCTCAGATTACAAAGGTATGAAATTAGAAATAAATTACACAAAGGAAACAAAAAAGCCCACAAACACATGGAGGCTTAAAAACATGCTCCTAAATAATCAATGGATCAATAATGAAATAAAAACGGATATCAAGCAACATATGGAGACAAATGACAACAATAATTCAACACCGCAAAACCTGTGGGACACAGCTAAGGCTGTGCTAGGAGGGAAATATATTGCAATACAAGTCTACCTCAGGAAAGAAGAACAATCCCAAATGAACAATCTAAACTCACAATTAATGAAACTAGAAAAGGAAGAACAAATGAGGCCCAAAGTCAGTAGAAGGAGGGAAATAATAAAGATTGTAACAGAAATAAATAAAATTGAGAAGAAAAAAACAATAGAAAGAATCAATGAAAGCAGAAGCTTCAAGAAAATAAACAAAATAGATAAACCCCAGGCAGACTTATAAAGAAAAAAAGAGTCTACACATATAAACAGAATCAGAAATGAGAAAGGAAAAATCACTATGGACACCAAAGAAATACAAAGAATTATTAGTGAATACGATGAAAAATTATATGGTAACAAACTGGATAACCTAAAAGAAATGGACAACTTCCCAGAAAAATACAACCTTCCAAGGCTGACCCAGAAAGAAACAGAAAAGCTGAATACACCAGTTACCAGCAAAGAAATTGAATAGGTAATCAAGAACCACCTAAGAACAAAACTCTTCCACCAGATGGTTTCCCTGCTGAATTTTATCAAACATTTAGTGAAGACCTAATACCCATCCTCCTTAAAGTTTTCCAAAAAGTAGAAGAGGACGGAATACTTTCAAACTCATTCTACGAGGCCTACATCACTCTAATACCAAAACCAGGCAAAGACACCACAAATAAAGAAAATTACAGACCAATGTTCCTGATGAACATAGATGCAAAAATACTCAACAAAATATTAGCAAACCAAATTCAAAAATACATCAAAAAGATCATCCATTACGATCAAATAGGATTCATCCCAGGGATGCAAGCATTGTACACCATTCAAAAAATCCATCAACATCATCCACCACATCAACAAAAAGAAGGACAAAAACCACATGATCATCTCCATAGATGCTGAAAAAGTATTTGACAAAATTCAACATCCATTCATAATAAAAACTCTCAACAAAATAGGGATAGAGGGCAAGTACCTCAACTTAATAAAGGCCATATATGACAAACCCACAGCCAACATTATACTTAACAGTGATAAGCTGAAATCTTTTCCTTTAAGATTGGGAACAAGGCAAGGATGCCCACTCTCCCCACTTTTATTCAACATTGTTCTGGAGGTCCTAGCCACAGCAATCAGACAACACAAAGAAATAAAAGGCATCCAGATTGGCAAGGAAGAAGTTAAACTGTCGCTGTTTGCAGATGACATGATATTGTACATAAAAATACCTGAAAGAATCCACTAAAAACTATTAGATTTAATATCTGAATTCACCAAAGTTGCTGGATACAAAATTAATACACAGAAATCTGTTGTATTCCTATATACTAACGATGAACCAGCAGAAAGAGAAATCAGGAAAACAATCCCATTCACAATTGCATCAAAAAGAATAAAATACCTAGGAATAAATCTAAACAAGGAAGTGAAAGACTTGTACTGTAAAAACTACAAGATACTCATGAGAGAAATTAAAGAAGAAACCAATAAATGGAAACACATCCCATGCTCATGGATACATAGAATTAATATTTTAAAAATAGCTATCCTGCCTAAAGCAATCTAAAGATTCAGTGCAATTCCTATCAAAATACCAACAGCATTCTTCAATGAACTAGAGCAAATAGTTCTAAAATTCATATGGATCCACAAAAGACCCCGAAAAGCCAAAGCAATCCTGAGAAGGAAGTATAAAGTGGGGGAATTACGGTCCCTGACTTCAAGCTCTACTACAAAGCCACAGTAATCAAGACAATTTGGTACTGGCACAAGAACAGACCTATAGACCAGTGGAACACACTAGAGAGCCCAGATATAAATGCTAGCATATATGGTTAATTAGTATATCATAAAGAAGCCATGGACATACAATGGGGAAATGACAGCCTCTTCAACAGCTGGTGTTGTTAAAACTGGAGAGCTTCATTTAAGAGAATGAAACTGGATTATTGTCTAACCCCATATACAAAAGTAAACTCAAAATGGATCAAAGACCTGAATGTTAGTCATGAAACCATAAAACTCTTAGAAAAAAACCATAGGCAAAAATCTTCATGAACATATCTCCCTGGCAAGGGAAACAAAAGCAAAAATGAACAAGTGGGACTATATCAAACTAAAAAGCTTCCATACAGCAAAGGACACCATCAGTAGAACAAAAAGACATCCTACAGTATGGGAGAATATATTCATAAATGACATATCTGATAAGGGATTGACATACAAATTATATAAAGAGCTCATGCACCTCAACAAACAAAAAGCAAATAAGCCCATTAAAAAATGCACAGAGAAGCTGAACAGACATTTCTCCAAAGAAGAAATTCAGATGGACAACAGACACACGAGAAGATGCTCCACATTGCTAATCATCAGTGAAATGCAAATTATAACCACAATGAGATATCACATCACACCAGTTAGGATGGCCAACATCTAAAAGACAAACAACAACAAATGCTGGCAAGGATGTGGAGAATGGGGTATCCTCCTACACTGCTGTTGGGAATGTAAACCAGTTCAACAATTGTGGAAAGCCGTATGGAGGTTCCTCAAAAAAACTCAAAATAGAAATACCATTTGATTCAGGAATTCCACTCCTAGGAATTTACTCTAAGAATGCAGGAACCCAGTTTGAAATAGACATATGCACCCCTATGTTTATCACAGCACTATTTACAGTAGCCAAGAAATGGAAACAACCTAAGTGTCCATCAGTAGATGAACAGATAAAGAAGATGTGGTAAATATACACAATGGAATATTACTCAGCCATAAGAAGAAAACAAATCCTACCATTTGCAATAACATGGATGGAGCTAGAGCGTATTATGCTCAGTGAAATATGCCAGGTATAGAAAGAGAAGTATTAAATGATTTCACTCATCTGTGGAGTATAAGATCATAGAAAATTCTGAAGGAACAAAACAGCAGCAGACTCACAAAACCCAAGAATGGACTAACAGTTACCAAAGGGAAAGGAATTGGGGAAGATGGGTGGGAAGGGAAGGATAAGGGAGAAAATGGGTCATTACAATTAACATTTATAATGTAGGGGGAGGGACACGCGGAAGGCAGTATAACACAGAGAAGACAAGTAATGATTCTGTTGCATGTTACTACACTGATGGATATTGACTGTAAAGCAGTATGTGGTGGGGACTTGATAATAGGGGAAGTCTAGTAACCATAATGTTGTTCATGTAATTGCACATTAATGTCAGCAAAAAAAATAAAAACAAAAACAGAAATACCGTTTGACCCAAGAATTCCACTCCTAGAATTTACCCTAAAATTTCACTTTTCCCATCTCAGAAAGACATATGCACCCCTATGTTTATCACAGCACTATTTACAATAGCCAAGAAATGGAAGCAATCTAGGTTTCCATCAGTAGATGAATGGATAAAGAAGATGTGGTACATACACACAATGGAGTATCATTCAGCCATAAGAAGAAAACAAATCCTACCAGTTGCAACAATATGGATGGAGCTAGAGGATATTATGCTCAGTGAAATAAGCCAGGCAGAGAAAGACAAGTACCAAATGATTTCACTCATCTGTGTAGCATAAGAACAAAGCAAAAACTGAAGGAACAAAACAACAGTAGACTCACAGAACCCAAGAATGGACTAAGAGTTGCCAAAGGGAAAGGGACTGGGGTGGATGGGTGGGAAGGAAGGGAGAAGGGAAATAAGGGGTATTATGATTAGCACACATAATGTAGCAATAGGGACATGGGGAAGGCAGTACAGCACAGAGAAGACAAGTAGTGATTCTATAGCATGTTACTACACTGATGGACAGTGACTGTAATGGGGCATGTGGTGGGGACTTGATAATGGGGGAATCTAGTAAACAAAATGTTGCTCATGTAATTGTATATTAATGATACCAAAATAAAAAAAGAGTGCTTAAAAACAAAAACAAAACAGAACTACAGAAAATACCATACAACCCAGCAATTTAACTTCTGGGAATCTCCCCAAAGAAAACAAAATTATTAATTTAAAAAGATGTATTCACCCCTATGTGCTCCTGCATCATTGTTCACAATAGCCAAGATATGGAAGCAACCAAATGTCTATTAATAGACAAATGGATAGAGTGGCACATATGTAAAATGGAATATTATTTGGTCATAAAAAAGTAAGAAGTATTGCTATTTGCAACAACAGGGATGGATCTAGAGGGTATTATACTGACATAAGTCATTCAGAGAAAGAGGAGTATCATATTTTTTCACTTACATGTGGATTCTGAAGAACAAAACAAACAAACAAAACAAACAAAACAGAAATAGACTCATCAACACAGAAAATAGATGGTTGATTACCATGGGGGGAGGAGGTGAAATAGGTGAAGGGGATAAAGAGGTAGGAATTTAAAATCATAAAATAATTTAGTCACAGAGATGGAAATATAGCATAGGGAATATAGCTCGTAATATTGTAATATATTTGTGTGGTGACAAGGTGATAAGTACATCTCTCATGGTGAGCCTTTACTAATGTTTATAATTGATAAATCACTAAGTGGTTGATTTGCCACCAATATAATATCATATGTAAACTATATGTCAATAAAAATGATTTAAAAAAGCAGGATATTAAGCACATTACCATCATGTAATTTTTAGTAATAAGATAGATGTAACTCTTCCCTGGCAGGCAGTAGAGTATTAAAATGGAGAAAGGGTAGGTTCTAATGTTAAAGCTGAATTAAACCATTATTCAGCTGTTCTGTGTAACTGGGGCAAATTTTCTCTTTTGTAAAATAGGGGAAAAACACCTACATCATAAGAGTATTGTGAAAAATATAAAGAAATACCAAATGGTACGTAATAACAGTAACTGATGCTAATTTAATTCTTCTCACTTTGTCAGACAACATACATATATATGTACGCATGTGTGTGTGTATAGATACATAATTCTAACTTTGTGATTTACATGCACTTTTCAAGACTACTGTATCTCCTGATCACAGAAAATGCGGCCATTCAAGCTAAATTTAACACCCTGTCTTTGCAACACACAGTTTGTTAGTGTTCTTCTTATTCCTTGACAACCACTACCATAGTTTCTAAGGTTGTATGTCAGTGGACTCTGCAATGTTTCCTTTTCCTGTTTTATTGATAGTCAATTGCATTTAGCATACATAGCCTGACTCATTCACATTGATTCTCTACAAACCACATCTTCCTCCCCAATAGATCTAAACTGCAACTTCAGTTCTGGCAGATACAATGCATCCATAAGCCAGGCTGGGGAATCTGCCCCTCTCCTGGAAGTTCGGTGCAGTTCAGAAAATGAATGGTTCCCCTTCTTCACAGACAAATCCACCTGCTGGGAGACTAGAACATCTTCAAACTCCCTGACTAACATGAATGGTCCAAGGGACAGGGGTAAGAAACCCCTGAGGGGATCGCACATTAGGGAGCTTACCTATGCAGAGGTGAGGAGGCAGAGATGGAAGAGAGGAATGTTCTCTGGTGAGATGTTCCCTTCCCTCCATGCTTCATGAACAACTTCTGAAATCATCATAGTAGTCCCACACCCTAACTTCTATTTCCATTTTCTTTTCACACATTCTACTCTCCCTTCCTAATTTTTGGATTCCTTTTCAATTTTTTTTAGCCTTATGTTTCTGTTTCTCTATCCATCCATATTTGGTATTATGTATTTATTGAGCTCATAAATAGAGCTCATGCCCCAGAGGAACATCCTGAGAAATTAAATATTGTATTCAATTTATTTTGAAATAAATATGACAGCAAGTGAAACAAAATTTCATTTCTTTATGTACTGGTTAATGACCCTACATTTTGGCAGGCATAAGTTTCTTTCAGAGCTTTCCCTTCCAAAAGCCTTTGTAAAAAGTAGCTTTATGGGAAAGTTTCAGTCGGGGGGTAAGAATGGAAGTTTGATACTGCAAACCTTCCCTTTTCTCTCAAATATCAAGCTTCTCTTCTTGTTAAGCATCTTAAATAAGCAAGCGGATGTTTTTCCTCTTTTATTTTTTAATTGCTTAAGTTGATGTGCAAGACAACATTTTCAATGAGATGCAAACGGGGTTGCCCACACACCAATAATGGGGGCTTTGTGGGCCGCTCAGCATGTGCTTTGTTTCTCTGAAGCCTTTAGGTCCATATCCCCAGCTCCACAAAGGGGTCAGTACGTTTCAGCTTCCCTCCTTCCCATACCAAAGAGATGATCTGACTGAGAAAACCAGCAGGTAGAATAGTCACTGACAAGCTTCCCCTTCACCCACTATGCATATCACTTCTTTTCCACTGACAGTCAATTACTTCATTTTAAATACTCAGTTGCACTTTATGAGGATTTAATGAAATGCTGCCATGATATGGTAAACCGGAGCTGACTAAAAGAGCTATTTCACTCAAAGATTTTTGCTATTCAATTAGATTTCTCTGTTAATATATCATGATAGCAACTGTGATTAGAAAAAAAATAACATTCACTAGTTTACAGCTGAATGACATGTAAAAGGTTGCTAAGTACTTTGGAAGTATAACAGGATTATTTTTTGATGTGAAGAGCAATATATTTTCTGGCTAAGGACAGAATTCTGGCTAAAGTCTACAGAGAATGAGCAAATAGAAATTACCAATCTTGATTTAGTGTTATTCTCAAGACTAACTATTCATTTCAGTAAGAGTCTTTGTCCTCTATATAACTATTAAGACTTTTGAAGGTTTTTACTCAACATGGGCAGCACAAACTATTGATATCCATCCTTTCTCAGGTCCTGTTATATAAATTATCAGCACCCAAACCCAGGAAATGTCTATTAGAATTAACATTTGGGGGAAGAGTGCAGATGTTGTTGTCTGGGGAACAGGTCTTGGCTCTGTAAATACTAGAGACTTCTGTGGGCCTCTTTTTTTTTTAAGGCAGAACAAAAGAGGGCTCCCACTTCAGAAGTGTTAGCTCATTCTTGAGGCATTAAAATTGGAAACGAAGGGTGAAACTAAGGGCATATATTACCTTAGGATTTCCTAGAAGACTCACAGAAATTGATGCTTACACAAACTAGTGAATGAATGATGGCGTAAGTAAGAATAAACTTACAAGGTTCCCAACCTCACAGGGGGAGTAAGGAAGATCATGACCTGGTGGGCTCAGGAACTTTAGGATACTTCAGGGCCCCTGAGAATAGAGGAATTCACCCAAACTTAAAGGTACTATAGGTGAAGTTAGGTGGCAAATTATTGGGTTGGCCTGCTATCCTCAAGAGTCTTTTAAAAGTCCAATCTGAGATTTCTTATGAAAATTCCTAGCAAAGCCAATGTTTAGTCTATATGATAGACCTTCCTATACACATGTGAATAATCAGGCCAAATCCAACATGACCACCTTATTTTGTGATCAAGAATAACTTTTCTTTGAGATTATATATTTTTGATCCAAAAAGGGAGACTATGGAGAGAAATGTTGTGTTTCAGTGAAAAACTATTCATCCTCTCTGGTACACTTTTCTCAGTCTGATCAGAGTCTGGCCCTGTTCAATGTTTTTTATCTATTTTGCCACTCTTTGTAAATTTCAGGTAACTGATAGATATGCAAAGTCTGTCTTGTCTGGTAGAGTTATAACAAATTTCCTCTCCAACTTCACAGAAAAAGTACTTTTGGTACTTAGATGTAAATTGGAATGGATCCTGTCACACTTGCCCAAATGAACATTCCTTACCAAATTTTCAATTCTTCCAGTTTTCTTCAGTATCTGGTACAGTCTTTCAAACTAACTTTAGTTTTTCTCCTTCCTGTCTTTCTGACTTGGCATCACCAAGACCTAAATTCTAACTACCCAGATCCCTTACTGGGATACAAGATCCCTTGCAAGTTGGCCATTACTCAAAATATGAAGACACCCTGCAGGCTGAAACTAGGCAACTTGGCATAAGGTCTTTGCTCACAGCAGATCATGCATGGGCAAAAATTCTCCTTGTAAAGAAAATCTAGCAAAATACTTGGGTCATACATGTCCCTGTATAAAAATGTGGTTAACATCACTAAGAGCATCAGCATCCCCATTTCAGGGCTTCAAGAAACTCAATGAGTACTGAATAACCAAAAGATTTTTCTCCACTCACATTTTAGAATCCACTGAACTGATTACCCTCAAGGATGCACTCATGGTTCTTTACTTTAATACAACTTTTTATATTAATATTTTCTGTTTTCACTTCAGGTACTCCTCTTGTAAAATACCTGATCTCTAGGACTCTAAAACAACTGACCTTTGCCACTGACACTCAAAAGATGGTCTAACTGATTATACAAATATGATGGCAACAAGAGTCCTTGATGGACTAATTCTTAAGACCTTCCTTGCCCTGCCCAGCATGTTTATTATCTTCTCTGAGTTGTTCAGGCACAAATAACATTCTTCTTAAACATAAGTGGAGAACAACACTGTTGAACTTATGGGAG
Organism: Manis javanica; assembly: GCF_040802235.1. Taxonomy (NCBI): domain Eukaryota; kingdom Metazoa; phylum Chordata; class Mammalia; order Pholidota; family Manidae; genus Manis; species Manis javanica. Next base: position 97,195,002 of record NC_133163.1, on the reverse strand, counting down.
CCCCATGCTCCCAAAAGACAAAAATGGCTAAAAAGTACCCCCACTCTTTGTTTACCTGGACACAGCTAGCTGCCAATGACCATGCTCATGAGAGCTGCCCTCTCATATTCTTATATAAGACCCATGTCCATCTTTGCTCATGACTCCCTTAAGACTTGTGGATGACTCTCTTGTTTACCTACCTCTGTAAAATCTGAGGATCACATCTTTTTCTTTGAGATGTTCATCATTAATAAATGTTTTCCCTACCGCAGTAGCCTTGACAACATCATTTCCTTAATTATCCAATGAATTTTGTTGTCCACAATATGGGCCAGGCTACAGAGGCACCTGCATTTCAAAGAATCATGAAAGGTTGGGATGGAACAATTTCACAGGTTTGTATATTTCATTAAATACAAATTTTACCTCAAGAGATAAAAGGAGAAATATAAATAAGCAATGATCCATAGTTAATGTTATGCACACATACTTATTTAGGGGTGAGGCAAATGGATGTCTGCAACTTACTTTGAAATGTATCCAAAAAAGGAGATGAGTTGATCCATCAATAGAAGGATGGATTGCTAAACATATATGTGATTAAGAAATATAAGAAAAGGTTATTTACTGATTCTAGGTGGTAAGTTTACTAGTGTACATATCAAAGTAATGGTGAAATATGCATTATTGCTGAAGAGCGGGAGAAAGGCAAGGATATCCTCTCTCAGTATTTCTATTAGAAATTGTACTACAATTCTTAGTGCAAGAAGAAAAGAAAAGAAACAAGAGGCATAAGAATTAGAATGAAGAAAATAAAACTGTTTCAATTTTCACATGGTAGGACTGTTCAAATGATAGGATTATTTAGGAAATTCTAACTAATTTGCAAGGCCATACTAGAACTAGTCAATGAACTTAGCCAAAGTAATTGGATAGAAGATTAATATAGCAACATTATCATGCTTTTACATACTGGCAAAACTACCTACAAAATAAAAATTTTTAAATAGCACAACAGTATCAACCAAGTCAAATACCTAGGAATAGATATAATTAAATATTTCAAGATATCTACTTTATAAACTGTGAAACATTTCTGAGAGAAATAAAGATCTAAATAAATGAGGCTATAACATGATCTTGAATTAGAAGACAATAGTTTTATGATATAAATTCTCCTCAAATTGATTCATAAATTCAACTCAATTTTAAATGACTTCAGGCTTATGACAGTAACAATAAAATAATAAATAAATTAAAATGAATAAATCCAGCTCTTCACATTTTGAGAATCTTTGGTGACTTTTAAAAACAGAATAGCTAGTATTTAAATTAATAAGAATTCATCTAATATGCTGATATTGCAAAAAATCATTAAAACAAGGTGTCTTAGAGCATGTAGTTAAAGTAGTAACTCAGAATTCAGTGTCATCTGTGTCCATAAATATTTCAGTGACTTCATGCACATTACTAAAACTTTAGTCATTAGGTATTTGGTTGGTAGACCCATGTTAACTCTAGATAAACTTTACTTAAAGGTAAAATTATCTCAATTAATAAAATATTACACTTACATAATTAAAAACAGGGGTAGTAGGATTAAAAATAAAGTAAAAATAAGATCTTGAGTTAATGTCCCATAAATTAAAACTACTTAGAGTATATTAACATATGACTTGACTCCATTATAATATTTGTTTTGTTTTTAAGGAAGTGTTTTAGCTCTTTTACCTTATATTGAGCTATTTTTTTAGCTGTTAATTTTTTTTCAGTGATGAGATACACTGTTATTTAAGTTCCAAATCAAATTTATTTATGCTTGGAAAGATCTCATCTGGTGTACTGCCAATAGTACTAATATGAGCCCTCCTGAATATGTAGGTACTCCTATTTGAAAGACAGATTATTTTTACCTATGTGCTACAGTGCATACACACAGGCACATAATATAATTATAAGACTGAAAAATGGACCTACAGTATTGGAATAAACTAACAATGATTTTTTAAATTAAAGCATAGAAAATAAAAGCATAATATAGAAAACTTCTAAAATCAATGCAAAATGGTCTGAGGCATAAAGAAATATTCTGACTACAGTCTACTGTATGCCAAAATGTATGTCAAAGATGCCAAGCATTTTTGCTTAAAATACAAAGGTAAATTTAGTTTGCAAGAATAGCCATGTAGCATCCAGATTAACGACACAATTAAGAAGGGGCTTTCTAATCAAATCTCTAATAAAATGAAAAAGAAAAAAGAAATTCACCAGCACTAGAAGGATGGAGTAGTAGACAACCTTGAGCTACAAATACTAAAAAATGAAACTGAAAATTCTGTTATGAGATGGCTTAATATAGTTTCTAACCCCACTACCAACAAATAATCATAGTATTAAAAAAAATGTACATCAAAAAATCCTAAGAATGTTTGCTGACTCCTTATAATACAGGGAGAAGTAGGTCTATCCAGAAGGTACATAGGTGGTCCTGAGATGAGTAAAGGAATAATCCTCAGTAGTGAAGGCTCCCAGCATTCCAATGGGAAGCATGTAAGTGCTGCCATTTTCAAAGATGATGCCCACAAGAATTGGGATGCATCCCAAACTAGTGAAGTTAGACATTTAATGGGATCTCAGAAGACCTGGACTCAGTTCCACCATCTATAGTAGAACTACCCTCTTCCCCTTCCACCTCCATCCCCTTAATATTCATTCTCAGATCACAGAATAAATAGAGGCAATATCCAGTTTGTTGGTTATGTAGAGAGAAGGACAGAATGGAAAGGCTAGGTGACAAACAGAGAAAAATAACAAAAAGAAACGGCCCACACAATATCAAGAATAAATGGACAGTCTAGGTCAGTGGTTCTCACACTTTGCTGCAATTTAGAACAATGCTCATGCCTAGGCCATATCCCATACTGATTATATTAGAGTCTAGGCTTTAATATTCTTTAAAGCTCCCCAGGTTACTTCAATGTGCAGTGAAGTTTGAGCAGGCGTCTCAAACATTAGTGCACATAAGAATCACCTGGGGATCTTGTTAAAATGCAGTTTCTGTTTTAGTAGGTCCTGGGTGGGGTCTTTGATTCTGCGTTTTTAATAAGCCTCCAAGTGATACCACTGTTTCTGGTTTGAAGATCATGCTGTGGATAGCAAGAATCTACACAGAACAGATGATGTAAAATTGAGAAAAAATGAAAGAGAAAAAAGCATGGAAATTTTGCAAAAATGCATTAATTTAAAGAAAACAAAAAGACAAGCAAAGGAAGATGAGGAATATAACATCAAAGGCAGTTAAATAATACAGTTGGAAAAAAAAATACAAAGGAGTAGCGGAATCTGGAAAGTGGCTGTGTGCTCCAGAACTTAAGAATTTGAAATAAATCAAGCAGCAGCTTAAAATAAAGATGGTAAGACAACAGACAACAAAATAGAAAGGAAGAATGCCAAGCTAAGGGAAAATATGGAGAGCCAAAACATTATCAGGCATCTTAAAGCTTAGAAAAAATAAGAAACAAGTTAGAGCTTTGAAAATAGACTAAACTACAAACAACAAATGTCAAAAAGATTAAAACAAATAATGGGAAAAAGATATAAAGAATGTAGTTAATTTAATATGGATAACCGGCATCTCCTAATTAAAGAATCCAATAAATGGATCAGATAAAAAAATTCAGAAATATATGAAAAATGTTCTCTTAAATGAGGAAAAAAATGAATCTGTAGCTTGAAAGGATACGACATACATCAGGATATAAAATAGTGGAAGTAAAAATATATCCTCATTAAGTTACTTCATCCCAATAATAAATTTTAAAAGTTTGCAGGAAATAAAATTACTTGCAAGTACAAAGAGAAAAAACAGAGCCCAGTCTTTTCCAGGACATCCTTCAACATCAAAAGACAATGGAAGAAGGTCTACAAAGTTCCAAGAAAAACAAAAGTATACACCAACAATATTTTAAGTGGCTAATCTTAATCAAGTACTAATGCAATGGAAAGATATTCTTGATCATGAAAATGTTTAGAGAATGCACATGAACTCTTCCCGAGGAAAAAAACAACTTAGTAACAACAAGCAGCCAACCAAGACACGAAGCAAAATAGGGCCTCAGCAAAGGAGAAAGCTGTCTTACAATTAGAAGTTGCTTTTGCTTCTGGCATGACACAGAGAAGAAATTGTGGACCTGCTTTTCAGTGGAATTGAAAAAATTTTAAAACAGTACTTCAAATCTTTGGAAATGGTCCTAAGTGTACAGAGAAAATGAAGAAACACTTACTCAAGATAGTCTACCCAGACTTGGTGAGGACAGCAAGAGTGTGTGGTATTTGAACCACAAGCTGCTCCCTCTCTTTCCCCTTCTAGTTCAGCAAGAAACACCAACCTAGATTTGATGTAGCCAAGAACACAAACTTCCAGTTAGACGGATAGCTTTCAGTTTGTGGGGGACAGAACATCAAGCTTTTCAATCCTGAACTAGTTACCTGTTGCTGAGAGTAAGTTCTAAGTGAATATGGAAGAGAGCTGGGGGATTTCAGCTCTGCCCAGCCTCAACTCATGGGATGGAGTTTCTGTCATAACATGGGGCTGCTGAAAACACTAGAGCCCCAACTGCCCTCACTCCAGCTTATAAGGCAGTAGTTCCACGCTGGAAGAGTCACACTGGAAATACTTAAGGTTATTGCCCATCCCACCCCACCAAGCAGTCAGCATCAAAAGCAGGGTTGTCACTTAGAAAGAAGCACATTGTTGTCCCTCCATGCCCAGCTCCATAGCTGTGGATTCGAGATTTTGCCCAGGAGGAGGATCAGCTTTAGACAGACCCTAATTTCTTCCTAAAGGAACTGACTTCATTTGCAACAGAATGTTAGTAAGTTCAAGATTTAGGACTGAAAAAAAAAAGTTATGTAGTGCTGAAAGGTAAATGGTAGAAAATTAATACATTCATTGGAGATATAGGCTAAACAGGCTGGATTGTTTGCCAGAAGGAATGGAAGAAGGAGATAGCTGAGAGGAACCCTCCTGCGGTCAGAACCAATCTATTAGACTCAGGAATTAACCCCTTCATAGGAGCCAAATTTGATTGGATCCATTTGTGCAATAATTTATTCCCTACAGTATTAATGAAAATTTTAGGAGAAATAGCCAGCAGTTGGTGGAGCTTCACAACTGTATGTATTCAGGGATTGAGACAGTGATGGAAAGTCCTGCCAAAACTACTATCATTTCAGGGTGACTGTGGTCATAACCAAGGCTGACTTCCTGAGGAACAATATCAGAGGTATAACACTATGTGAGGTATATAGACTTCACTAAGATAATCCAGCCAGTCACTAAATAAGTAAACAAGCAAGTAACAATAGCAAGGCATTAGTTAATAGTTATTAGCCAACTTTTTTAAAGAATTAAGAAAAATGAATACAACCTCAGAGAATAGTGGGACTGAATTATAAACATAAACATACAGGTAACAAGAAAGCCAGAAGAAAAGGAGAGAAAAAAGCAGACATTCAAAGAAATAATGGCTGAAATTTTCCCAAATTTGTAAATAGTTAATTAGTTAATAGTTCTTTAATGTGGGGGACTAGTACTCAGACTGGCTACAATATATTATCTAAAATGTCCAGCTTCCAACAACAAAAAAATTAGGGGGCATGTAAAGAAACAGGAAAGTATGATGCATAGATCAAAAAGAAAGGAAGAAAGGAAGGAAGAGAGAAAAAGGTAAGGAAGGAAGGGGAAGAAAAAGAAAAAGGAAAAAAAGACTCCAGAAACCACCTGTGAACCTAACCAAATAGAAGACTTAACAGATAAGACTTAAAAGTAGGCATAAAAAGTATGTTCAAAGAACTAAAAGAAACCATGATCAAAGTAAAGGAAGGCATAAGGATAACATCACACCAAATAGAAAATACCAATAAAATGACCAAAGTTATTATTTTTATTTTAGTATCATTGATATGCAATCTTATATTGGTTTCAAATGTATATCACTATGGTTCAACAGTTACCCATACTATCAAATTCTTTAATATAACCCTAATTATTAACCCCTCTAGTGCAGATACTATTAATATAGAAAAATGTTACAGAATCATTGATTGTATTCTCCAGGCTGTACTACTGTTCCCATGACCAACTTACATTGTGATCGTGAATTATTGTGCCTCTTTATCCCCCTCACCTTCCCCCTCTAAAAAATAGAAGTTATTTATTTTTTTCTAAAAAAAGAACCACATGGACATCATAGAATTATAAGGTACAATAACTGAAATGAAAAATTCATGAGATGAGTTTCACAGTAGATTTGAACTGGCAAAAGAATTAATAAACTTGAAGACAGACCAACAGAGATTATGTAATCCAAAGAACAAAGAGAAAAAAAAGAATTAACAAAAATGAACAAAGCCGCAGAGAAAGGTGGGACTCAAGAAACATAAATACACATGTAAAAGACATACCAGCAGGAGATAAGATAGAGAAAAGAGCAGACAAAATATTCAAAGAAATAATGACTGAAATTTTTCCAAATTTGTTAAAAACTATTAATCTATAATCAACACAGACAGCAAGCCCAATGAATTCCTAGTAGTATAATGCAAATAGATCCACAAACAGAACCATCATAATTAAAATGTTGCATTATAAAACATGGGGGAAAATCTTGAAAACAGAGAGAAAGGTTTCATAACTTGCATGGGAACCCAAATAAGATTAAGAGCTGACATTTCATCCAAACAGTCGAGTCCAGAAAGCTATGGTATACCATACTCTAAATGCTCACAAAAACCACTGTCAACCAAAAACCCTATATGTAAGAAGCTATCTTGTAAAAAGGAAGGTGAAATAAACACATTCTCATCACATCTCATCAGGTAAACAAAACAGAAAATTTGTTGCTAGTGAACAAAACAAAAGAAATACTAAAGAAAAATTTTCAGGCTGAAAGCAAGTGATCCCAAACAGTAATTTGAATCCAAATGGAAAAGCAAAGAGCACTGGTAAAGGTGATGACATAATTATTAAAGTATAAATGCATATTTTTCTCATTTCTTCCCTTAACTGATTTAAAAAGCCACTGTATAAAATGATATGGATGTAAGTGTCATTGGGCCTATAACATAGAAATGTAGTATATTTACCAATAACAGCTCAAATAAGGTTGGTGGGAACAAAACTCTTTTGGGCTAAGGAAATGACTCCAAATGGTAACTTAATTCCACAGGAATAAATGGAGAGAATCAGAAATGCTAAATAAGAAGGTTAATATAACAAAAACTAGAAGTATAACTTGCCCTCTAGTCTTCTATCAGCTTCTTTAAAAGACATTAAATTATATTACATAAGCAATAATTATAATGATGGCTTGTTGGATTTGTAACATTTAGAGATGTAGTACATACTGTATACAATTAATGTCACAAAGGGGTGTAAAGGAATAGATCTACATAGGAGCAACATTTCTATAGCTTATGAGAATTATGTTAGTATAAATCTAAAGATGATCTGAAAAGCTAAGGTATATATGGTAAGTCAGAGCAGTTACTAAGGAAATACTCAAAAAATATACTGAAATAAATCACTAAAGAAATTAAAATACTACACTAGAAAGTATTCACTTAATGCAAAAGTAGGTAATAGAGGAGGAATACATACAAATATATGAGATTATATAGAACACAAAAGAAAAATGGCAGATTTAAATCCACCTATATCAACAATAACATTAAATATGAATGGATTAAACAACCCAATCAAAAGGCAGATGCTGTCAGAATGGATGACAACAAAAAAAAGACCCAATAATATGCTGTCTACAAGAAACCCACTTTAGATTCAAAGACACAGGTTATAAATAGAAGAAAGGAAAAAAGTTACATCATGCAAACAGCAACCATGAGAAAAGGGAGTGGCTACAATCTATCTGATTCACAAAATACAGGATGAATTCAGCAACAGCAAAATAAATTTTATATCAAGAATGTTGTAGAAAGAATGCCTTTAGTTCAAAGCTTGAATTGTGGAGCGCTGAGGTCTATTTAACTAGAATTCTTTTTAAAATGGAAAAGCCTTGGGTGCGTTTAACTGCCATATTTTCTTATATATGGGCTTCTGGCACTTTCTGGCCTACCTTTTTGTATATACTTCCTCTGGGAGGTATTCTCTCAAAGACAGGTGTTAGGTACTTTGCCCTGATGTTTCAAGATGGAAATCATAAAGTAGTCCCCCCTTATCTACAGTTTCACTTTGTGTGGTTTCAGTTACCCATAGTCAACTGCCGTCCAGAAATAGATGATCCTCTTTCTGATGTATGGCAGAAGGCCAACTGTAGCCTAACACTACATCACAGTGCCTACATCATGTGCCTCACTTCATCTCATCACATAGGCATTTTATCATCTCACATCATTGTAAGAAGAGTAAGTGAAGCACAGTAAGATATTCTGAGAGAAAGAGGGACCGTATTCATGTGTTTCATTACAGTATATTGCTGTAATTATTCTCTTTCATTATTAGTTACTGTTGTTAATCTCTTACTGTGCCTTATTTATAAATTAAACTTTATTATAAGTACATACATATAGGAAAAATAGTATACATAAGGTTTGGTACTATCTGTGGTTCAGGCATCTACTGGGAGTCTTGGAATATATCCTTCACAGATAATGGGGGACTACTGTACATAACTGTGAATCAAGGTGACTAAATCTTTTAATACACTAATTATTTCAAATCATCTTTGTGTTATACGTCAGAGAAAGGATCCTCTCCAAATCATCCCTCCACATTTTTGAAAATATAACTGAAACATTTCTAAGACAAAAACATGCATCCGTTCATGATAGCATTTCCACAACTGTGTCATTTAGCATGTGACAAAAGAGAGCCATGTGGAGTGACCTTCATCCTTCTAGTCCTCAGATCTCACTCTAGGGCAGTGCATCCCACTTTCTAGGAGAGGCCTTGAGGGCACAATGGAAACCATTTACTCCTTAAAGATAATGATCTTTCAAACTGAGGGCCAGTGACAGCAATTGGTATATAAAGGAACTGTGACTCATTTTATATAATTTCCAAAGTATTTGGAAAATTATACAAAGTTTTTAAATAAATAAACATAATGGAACCATTCTCCCACAGCAGAAAAGTGTTATCTTTTAGGCTTTTTTTTTTATTGTTGTTGTTCTATTTATGAACATCCCATAAAGTGAGGTATTCCAAGGTTATCCACAGTATGTCATGACCTATAAACACTTTCATTCATATATAAATCATCCTGTCTATATTCCTTTAGTTATAAAATACAGACAACAATTCCCACCTTGCAGGTTAACTGTGAACATTAGTAGAAGAAAAAGTCAGACCAAATGATTAGTTTTATTTTATAGGAAGTACCCTCTAGACTGCAAGCTCCTCTCAGGCAGGATCTGTGATTAACTCCTTTCTAATGGATATGACTTTGCTTTACAACTCTCAGGTGCATGAACATGATTTTATCTTATGTTTCAAATTCAAATTAAATATCATTCCAAATACTAAGTAGGAGTCTCTCCTGCTTGCCACTGCCCAGTACTGTTTGATAGTTCCAGGATGTTTCAGAATATGCAGAAATGTGGGGAGCAGTCTCTGTTTTTAGTTTTTTGAGCTGGTTATTGAGAAGCTTATTGGCCAAATTCAAGTGATCCTATTAAAGAGGCTCTGCTTACACAACCTCTACCCTCTGCCTCATTTGGCCAAGGACCTTTAACCACCATGTTTCTCAAGATCAGCAGCTTTTCTATGCCACCTCTTCCCATGCCCTTTCTCTGATCCTCACATTATTCTTGGGATAGAGATTCAACCATCTTTTCCACTCCTGGTCCACAGGCTAGCCCTTTAGCTCCCTGAATCAAGGCTTTTCAAATCACAGGTCTTTGAGCTCTTTCCTAGAACATAGGTAGGTCTAGACTGCAGGATGCCACCCTCTTACCTTCTTGAAGTACGGTTGTGTGTAGCAAAGTGAGGAGTTTATAATGAGCCTACAGGAAAACAAAACTATTGTTTTCAGGTTATCCCATCATCTACTTTTATACCCCCAGTGCCTACCACAGTCCTAACACTCCATGCCTGGCACAGAGTAGGCACTCATGAATATTCAATAAGTGAACCACAAACAACAGAGGTGAACTCTTATCAGGCATGCCAACTGTAAGATCCTAGAATGCAGCAGACCCACTGTTCATTGAAGTCGCAGAATTTGTAATGATTATTAAGCAACCGGGTCATTAACTTGCTCAGCTCCTTGGCTGTTCCACTGAGAGTCTTAAAGACAAGTTTAGCTAACCTTCTTGAAGCAAGGTGACAGGACACTCAGCACTTGGAGGCCTCTGTTCCTTCAGTTCAACTCTGTAAATACACATGTCTTAGGGAGCCAGACAAATGACTGATTATCATGTCTGACATTCCATATTGTAAATCAGCTCAATAGTATAATAAAACTTCAGCTATTGAGAGCTATGTTTTCCAAATAATGCTTTAAGTCTCCCAATATCATTAAAATTTTAACCATTTTGAATGAATATCTCTCTAGAATACATTATGTATCCCCGCTGTCTTGAGCAAATCACAGAAAACATAATTCAACCTTTCTGTGATAATTTAATGTAATCATTACAAACATTCATTATGCCATCCCATATAAACAGTGGTGCCTTGTGGGCACGTCGGAGTCAACTGCGCTCTTCACATGGCAGAAAATGACCCTGCCTGCAGGATTTTCCCAACCCCACAGATCTGCTTTTTGGTAAACATTTTCCTCACTCCTTGCTTGGTAATAGGGTAAGATGCTTTGTTGGATGACAGCTGTTGGCTTTCCCTTAGAAGTTTTTTTTCTGCTTCTAAGTTGCTAAAGCTTGGAATATGAGAAACCAAGATTCTTTTTTGATTAAGGAGTAAGAACAAAGAGTCTCTGATTTTCATTTGGCTTTTATTTTATCACCTTTTGCTAAAAAGGATGTTAAATTTGGACTCCTTTGGATTCTTGGCTATGTTGAGGCCATAGTATTCCAGAGAACTGACTTATGTGTATTTACATGGTACTTTGTATTTTTTAGAACAATGTCATAATTTTGAACCATTTCTCCTCATACCAGTCCTGTATTATTTTACATATTTTATAGATGAGAACTTGAGGTTAAGAAGGTCCACAACCCCATAGTCCAACCCCAAGGTCTAAATCCCTGGTATAGAGGATTAATATCTTCATCTCTTGCCTCTTGACCCCAAAGCCTGACACAGTTCCCAGAACAATACACTCTGTAAATGTTCTGGTCTATTAAAAATGAATTGGCCCCACAGAATCTAATAATCTTACATATGATGAAATGGCTGATGGAAATTATAGATTTAAACTGTTTCTTCTCATATATTTAGAACCAACCAACTACTAACCCAGCTATACATAGGCACACTGGCTAGAAGTTTGGGAACTAGGAAAAAATTAAGCAATATCAAATGAGACCAAGTAGTAAGCAAATATTAGATTAATAGAGAAAGAGAGAGAGGGAAATAGAAATGGAAGTATGTTTGCAGTGACTTTACTGTTTCTCCATCAGCCAAAATGAGTATTAAATATAACTCATTAGTAATACACATAAAATAAGAAACCCAAGGATACTTTGTAGAACACTACCCATTTTTATGGGCATGGCTGCATTTTAATGGATAGCATTATTTTTTATTTTTTATTCTTGCTATCTGGGAGGAACAATATATGCAGAATTTCTTTTTTTTTCATTCCTTTTCTACATTTTTGGAATGCTTCCTCCCTTCTGATAACCCAAATATTAATCACTTTTCAAGGTTCTATTGAACTTATAACTTCCATAAAATAGTTTCCATGATTTCACAGATATCTCTTTTCCTCTTTACTCCTCATCCCTCCAGTATTTCCTGCCTTGATCTTTCATTAATAATTCTAAGTCTGTACATCTATTGACTTAGTTACATGGTAAACTCAGATCAAAGACTGTATCTTCCATTTCTAGTATAGTTTTTCTATTTGCAGTCAGCAAAGTTAGCAAAGGTCCTGCTACATAATAGGTGGTTAAGTAACAAATAAGTCAATATAAAAGTCAATAGATTGCTAAAAGTAAAACTAGCCAAGTTCAATATATTTGTACATTTTATAGATGAAAACCGATGTCAAATTTCCTTTAGGTGGGCTGGTTTTCATTTGCATACAGCCAGACCTATTTTCCACCTCTCTGCCCTACTGTGTGCCTTGTGAAGAAGACCCCTGTGGATTACTGTTGTAGGCTGAACAATGCACCCCTGCCAAAGATTTCATGCCCCAATCTTTAGAACATTTGAATATATTACCTTATGGCAAAGGGACTTTGCAAATGCGATTAAGGTTAAAGATACTGAGATGGGGAGATGATCCCAGCAGGCCCAGTGTAATCACGTGCAATATTAAAAATACAGAACCTCTCACAGCTGTGTCAGAGAAAGGATTGTGAGGACAGAATAAGTATCAGAGAGATAGAATGTGAGGATACAAACCTACTGAAACACAGGCTTTGAAGACAGAGGAAGTACCACGCATGAATGAATGCAGATGGTGCTTAGATGCTGGAAAAGGCAAGGAAATTGATTCTCCCCTAGAGTCTTCAGAAAAGAACACAGTCCTGGGGGCACTTTGGTTTCAGCCCAGTAAGAGCAGTGTTGAATTTCTGACCTACAAAACTATCAGATATTAAACTTGTGTAGTTTAAGCCACAAAATTTATGATAATTTGTTACTGCAGTAGAATAGGAAATGGATATAAGTTTATACTTCTGGCTGGGTCTTTATGGAATCAGCCAGGGGGGTGCACTGGTAGGATTTGAACAGCTGCATGGAGAAAACTGCAGTGAGTAGATTTCTTCCCTCTCTCTCCCACTTCTGTCCTGCACAGTTGGCTGTACCTATGTCCCTGGCGACTCTAGCTCCCCTGTGGCTGGTTCTTTTTCAATGCATTCTGCTCCCATGGGTTCTGCAATACTATTCTCTCTCTTCATGCCTTCACTCTCAGAGATAGAATTGGTTTCCTACTGGTTCCTAGGTGCTAGTTTCTGGGAGTGTCTCTATTCACTTAGCTCTGCCCAAACCTCTGCTATTGGTCCCCCATTACATATTTTTTATTTGAACAGTCTGAGGTGAATTTGTCCCCTGCTAGAACAGACCAGGGCAGCCTTGTTTGCTTAAAGTATTATGAAAGGTTGCTAAAAGTTCATATAGACTTGGGAAAGGAATATACAGCCGAAAGACAAGGGCAAAGGTCATGAGAAACCACCTGACCCCCGCAAAAAAGCTTCCATTTCTTATAACTTTTCCATTCCTATGAGGCATGTCTATGATTTCTACCTTATGCTGTGATGTCCCTGTATGCCTGCAACCCCTACTCTCACCCCTCCATCACTGCCATATATACACAAATATTTTCTTTTCATAGGTATTTACTCTCTGTGTTTGCAGTTTCTTAGTTTGCTTAGAAATGCTTAGAATCCTCTTTCACCTTTGTGTACTTAATGTTCAGAACATAAGCACATCTCCAAAAACAAGGAGACCAAGTTCTCAGAATAAGCATCACAAAGACTACCAATTTGTCTATGCAAAACTACATTCCATATTCAGCATGTGCAAAATTGGCACATTTCTGTGAGTAATTAGATAGGCACATAACAGCAGAACACCTTCCTTATCAGTTCAGGTATCCAGGTGTTTTAGATCATTCTGAGCTATGGCCATAAGCTGACATTACGGAACCATATCCTGGCCCCATGCAGAGGTCCTGGCTTTACTTCTCAGATAAGATCTACTTCTTCACTGTGCTCATAGATCATACAACACATAAATGGATGGTGCTGAGGGATTATCTACTCCAGCTCTCTTGTTTCATAAATGAGGACAGTAAAGCCCTCAATGTGGTGGGTAAGTTGGTGCAGGGATTAAGTGCTTGGATCACAGACTCAGGCTTCCTGGGAGTTTAAAATGTGGCTCCAGCACTTCCCTGCAAACTTGGGAGAGTTCCTGAACTTGTCCATGCCTAAGATAGGTATTTCTTATCTGTCTAATGAGGCTGATTATAGCATCTACCACAAGGTTGTTGTGAGAATTAAATGAGATAGTATCTATAAAGGGTCCACATATCTATAATCAGTAAATGGGTTAAGGATATTGAAAGAAAAATAAAGTCATACAATTTGCATAATTAATCCCTAACAACCATGCAGAAAAGATATTCTTTACAAATGATGAAATTGAGGCTCACAAAGTTTAAGTAACTTGGCCAAAGTCACAAAGTTCTTGCTCAGTAAGTCAGTGTCTTGGGACACTCCCAGATCTTGAGCCTAAGATCCATGCTGGTCACTCACACTCTCCCAGGCTGAAACCCCCTCTTTCTGAACAATGAGTCTGTCAGCATCCCCATAGCTCTTTCAGTGTTCAGTTGATATCCCCAAGGTTCATTTTCCTGAGGTTCCTGTGGACTCTTCTCTATCCTCTATTCCAAATATCCTATTTCAGCTACACTACCACATACTCTCTAACCCGACCTTTGCCTTATTTTTCTTCATACTACCTACCACTACCTGATGGCATAGTGTATGGTTATTTGCTTATTTTTCACCTTCCCCACTGAGACTGTAAATTCCATGCAAGTAAGGACTTTTTCAGTCTTGTCCATTGTTGTATCCTTGTATCCATAGTATGTATAATGCAGACCAAAACATTATAGGGGTTTAAAAATATTTTTGATGAAATATGAATGAATGAATGGATGGATGGATGGATGATATTCTGTCACTCAATAAATACTTTACAATAAATACACTCACCAAGAACACTCCACATATCTACTGCTTTCTTTCCCAGGTTCATAGCTACAACTACTTACCAGGGTATAAAACACATACACTGGAGATATACTCTTTATTGGGCTCTGCCAAGTAAAATCATTTTCCATATCAAGCCATTGTACACAGAGCAGTAAAACACTTTTCTGCCATTTTAATTACACTCCATTTCTACTTAACAACTTACTATGTTTGACATTTGCTAGCACACTTCAAATCTAACCTGCTAAACATGGCATCCCTGGCTCTTTACTAGCTTTCCTATTTTGTGTTAAAAGTAACTCTCCTCATTTCCTGTTCATGTTTCAAATTTAATTATCATTGCCTGTCTTATATTGAGCATAACTACACTGACTTGCACTTGCCTAATGAAAACTTCTATTTCTTCCTATCACATAGCTATTCAAGTTCAAATCAATTTTTCTAAGGAGCTGGTCCCCATTACATTATTGCAAACCATTTGTTTTTTATTTCTGTATAGTACTATATAAAAAAAGAAAATTAAATTGTCCCAGTTCTTGCCTTCCAGGTTCTTAAAAATTTAACACAAATAGTGATAGTATAAGAAGTTAGTTGTATTGGGACATAAAACATACACAAATGACCAGTTCATGAGTTGATGTAATGACAGATAAGGGGATTTTCAGAGTAGAGTCAAACCAATCTACCTACCAACCTCAGGAGGCAACAGTGAGATGTCCTAGTCTGACGTTTACTATTTGCTATTTATTCTACTTTGAATCCTCTTCCACTTTTTGTATTAAAATTATATCTCTCCCCAGATGGCTTCCCAAATTCCAAACTACACTCAGGCTTGGAGATTCCTATTTCTCAGAGAGCTCACAAAACAAAGATGCTCAGTATAGCTTTATAAGTGTGTGTAAGTGTTTATTTATGTGTGTATTTCCAGGGTATGGAAGTTTACGTTGGGAAGCTTCAAGGAGGTAATATATAGCTACTATAACCCTAAAAATCTATGATCAAGAAGTTCAGGTACAGACCATGGCAGTTAAATGATAGTTTAACTCTAATATTCTAAAAAAATGTTTATATAGTGTATATGTATACACATACACCATCCTTAATATACCTGCATAAATAATTCAAAGGTAACATTTGCATTATGTAAATTTAGTTATTTGCAATAACTAAAAGGCAACAGACCCTCTTGGTAACAAGGGTTCCTTGTTGTTGTCTAAATTTTCTAAAATTTCTATAATGATTGGAGACTGCTTTTATAATCAGAAATAATATTATTTAAAAAGAAATGTATTTCTAATCCAGCATATAGTTGACCATAAATATACCAATAACCTTTTCTCTAAGGATTTTTTTTTCTCCTTCAGACCCCTGAGCAAATTAGCATTCATTTGTAATTTAACTCAATACCTGTTTTTTCCAGATTTAACAAAACTTCAATCCTGATCCCTAAAAGTTTGCATATATATGCTTTTGCCCTATGGCTCCTTCTTCTCACATATCAACCATAAGTCATTAGCATAAATCCTTACTTGATTAAGCCTGACCAAAGTCTATAAAGCATTGTGCAGAACACGAAGAACAACCAGAAGGAAAATTCTGATTAAGCAGCTCAGCTTTGAGAACCTTACAAACTTCATAAAGCAACTATGAAAAGTAAACCCAGAATGGGTTGATACCTCAACATATGGAAGTCCATGTCTTTAATGATAATACCTTGTAATTAAATACTTAATCTGTGCTAGCCCTGGATGGAGGGAATTGACAAAACAAGTGTGACAACAGTTTTGTGAAGTAGGAACTATGTTTATGCTTATTTTAATTGTGTTTTTAAGATTCCAGAGTGATTCAGGGACTTACCCAAGGTCACATAGGTAGAAAATAGCAAACCTGGAATTCACATCCCATCCCCCTAATTCCAGATTCCAGCTTGTCTTTACACCCAGCTGGTCCATACTGGATAATCCTGATCCTACCAGGAAACTCAGGGCTAGGAATGCATGGGAGCAAGCTAGTGTGTTATGGAATTTTCTGTTCAGTGATGGGGTTTCAGGACACACTACTCCAAAAAATGGCTCTTTGGAACCTTGAGTATCTTAAACTGAAGGAGTTTGAGAAAATAGCAGAAGCAGGAGATCACTCTGACCTCCCCACCTTGCTCTTCTTACCTGAAAACAGGAGATAAATGTCCCATGGGGAAGATACCTTCCTGAACCAGGAGGAAGGGAGACAACCTCATCACCAGAGACACAGTGCTGAGACATCTGTACAAACCTACTTAAACTAACCTTCATCTTCCTAGTTACTTCTTCACCACTTACTACCCCTAGCCCAAACCCCTTTGGCTTGTCATTCTTCAAAAATTTATTGTTTCTTTATCTAAAAGATACAGTATCTTCTTGCTCTCGTCACTTTTCCAGGTCTGAATTCTCTTGTGAAGTCTCCTTTGTACATGTAAAAATTCAATGAAATGAAATGTGTATATTTTCTCCTGTCAATCTTCATCAGTTTGATTTTCAAACCCAGCCAGGGACGCTTAGAGTCAAGGAAAACTTTTTCCTCCCCTACACCAACTAGCCTCTGCATCCATCCAGGTAAATTCAAGCAGAACCAAGAGGGTCCTCATAATTAAGACACACATTTGGCAAGCAGTGCTTTGGGTCAAAGACTGATTTTTAAGGCATTCTTTTTTCATCTTTTTCTCATTTCTTCCCTCCCTCTCTTGTTAGTCCCTGTCCCCAGCTTGCTTGTTCTACAAACTAAATCAAGCTCAACACTGGGTCATGTTTACAGTATTACTTTTCAATGTGCTTGGCCTTAGAATGTATTTGGTACTGGCATGCACTAAAATTAGAAAAGAGAGGGAATCAGGAAAGAGAAGGAGCATGCAAGAACCCTATTGTAGTTTTGAACAAACAAAATAAAGCTTCCAGAATTGGAAAAAAAAATTATGTAGGGACGCTTTTCACTCTGCAGGTGATGACCACGCGTGCATAGCCTGGCCATGTGGAGAGCTGTCCCTACCTTCTCTTGCTTTCAGGAATTTCCTTTGTAAAATCCAGGACAGACCCTGATTGCCAAGGCGCCTTATGTTTGACATTCTGTGGTTCTTATGGAATAGTAAGAGGGAAAATACACCCAACAGAAACTTTAAACACTGAGAGTGATTTTTAACTATGTATTTTGGGCTGCACATTGTTTTACAGAAGTCTGGATAACGGTGCCATTTGCATTCTAATCCTGGCTCTGTACCTGCCGTGCTAGGAGACAGATGAATCTCTCATTCTTTTGGTGTTTAAATTTCCTAGTGGTTAAGCAAGGGTGATATATCCAACCCATCTTTCAGAATTTCTGAAAGGATAATAGCAAAATCTTCCAAAACCTTTGGCTTAAAAGATTTCTCTCTGAACCATATTTACGTTGTCATATTCTATTTTCCCTAAACAGTCATCAATAGGATTCACAAAGGAAATATATCCATGTAATTGGATTAATTTCACTAAATCTTTGGATGATCCCAAAATGTTTGGCCATGACTAATCAATGAATTGAAATTTTTGGCAAATGGCAATCATTATGTACATAATGTTTCAAATACCTGCCCTTTTCTCCACAGTCAGGGTAATTGAGTTTAACTAATTATGAGAACATAAAAGTTAATATTCAACACCACTAAGATACTGCATTATTGGACTATAATTCCCCTGATGACATGAGAAATAAAGATACAAAGATTCCATGTCGATGCCAAAGTATGAAGTATACTAAATCTATAACATCACATTTTGTCTCAATGCTGAAAGTGGGAAATGTTCTTAAAAGAAAAAACTAGTGGAAAGGCTTGACTTTATAGATGAGGAAAGGAGAGAAGTGAAATTTCCTAAGTGCTTTACTGTACTAGTATAATGAGTCCTCCTCATACTCCGTCATTGCCCCATTTTGCCAAATAATAATTTGGAAGCCAAGAAGGTGAGGTAACTTACCCAGATTTAGTGATCTGGCTATGATCAAACCCCATATTCTCTACCAGAGGTCCAAGCTCAGAGATCAAGCCAAAAACCTGTAAGTTTACCTTAGGAGCAAACTACAATAAGCTGACCATCAGTTTTTTCCCCTCTGGGAGAAACTATTCATGGAAGAAAGCATGTATAGACAATTGGGGAATGATAAGACTACCTGTGTGCCTCTCTTTTGGAAGGACAAATCACTCTATATTTAGGAGAACAGCAGGCTTATTCCAACTACACTTCATATAACTGAGATCAGAACTTAAAATAATAATTATGTTATAAAAATCATAGCTTCAATTTACTGAACATTTATGGCATGTCAGGCACTTTAAATACATTATTTCAAAGCCTTGTTTAACCTTTAAAGGTAAATATTACAACCTCATTTAAAGATAAATATTACAATTTCATTTTACAGATGATATAACTGAAGCTTAGGTAGATAACAACAGTATTAGAAAATATTTGCACAGGATTTACAGTGTGCCAGGTATTAAGTCCTTTCTGATATATTATTCATATTACATATATAACATTTAATCTTCATAATAACTCTATGAGGCAAGTACTAGTATTATTACTATTTACCATATAGGAAAATGATTTACGGAGAGGTTAAATAACTTCTCCAAACCCAGGCAGTCTGGCTGCAACAGCCAGTCTCATTAACACTGCTCCCTATTCAGTACCATACAGAGAGTAAGTGGCCAGAGGATGTGAACTTCAGACTCGAACCCCAAAGCCAGCAATCTTTCTAAGTCTTCATGTTTCTCATCCCTAGCTGTGCATTAAAATAATCTGGGCAGCATCTGATGGGTAGGACTTCCACTTCAGGGATGTGATCATTTTATCACAGGTGCAGACTGAAGGAGCTTTCAGCTGAGTTGCCTACTTTTTCCTAAGTATTAGTGATTCTTGAAAGAGTTGATGAGCACCTTTCCTGTTGCTTGGAATGAAAATTCTCATTAGCTCTCAACTGATGTACCAGTTGACTTGTCAGTAGGCACTGATGTAGGGCCTGGCTCCATTGCCATTAGCTCCAAACTAAGCATGGCTGCCACTAAGCTGGGGCTAGAAAACCTGCATGGGTTCTCAGAAAAGCTTTTATGCTCTAAAATGAAGTTTTGATCTATATCTTCCTTAACTTTTCACTTTGACAAGCATTTACTGAGTTCCAACGTATGGGCAAAATGGTCTGAAATACTATGGTAGGTACTTTTGGGAACTCAGATTCCTTGTCCTCAAGAAAATCACAATGGACTGGGGGAAATGCAGATATTGGCAGCTAGGTGTAAATCACATTATAGTACTAAGAAGCCTTTTTGACTCTCTCCAAGTTCAAGTTTCTGGGATGTGTAGGAAAATTTGAAAGGTTCAGGTACACTCTGGGGGGTCAAATCAAGGCACATAAAGGTGAGATATGGGACATTAAAATGTGCTTCATTCTCATAAATGAGTTACACAAACTTGTATGCTTTTAATGCACCCTGGATAATTAGTTAGATCATTATTATTATTGTTGGTATTTTATTTTACAACTATGAGTTTACAGCATCTTCTCTCCAGTGGTTTTTGTTCCTGAGAGCAAAATAAACTCAACATTTTCATCCTGCAACCTCTCATGAATATTAATGCTGTCTTTATTTATTGTTTGGCAAATATGACAAAAATAAAAATGCACTAGAGCGAAAAAGATATCTGGCTACTGTCAGAATACTTGTATCATCATCATTATCAATAAATGCACCCTTGACAAGCATGCTCCATACACTGCAGGGCGCACAGTTCCTTCTAACCACTGACCTTTCTCAAAGGATAGTGCTGATTCTTTGGTTGCTTCTTGTAGAACTCTCTTTAATTGTAAGGTTGCATGGTTTTTGTCATGCTTAAACTAGAAATGTGGAATCAGAGACACTTGGCCACAGAGCTTTGTAACAACAGTTATCCAGAAACAGACTCACAGAGTTTCAGAGTCTTCTCCTAATGAGGTTCACACCCAGAATCACAAATACATAAAACAAAAAGTAGAACTGTTCCAGTTGAAATGGGGAGACAGAGTCTCACTTGCTCAGACCTGTCCTCACAACCTAGAATGTCCTGAAGCAACTTCACAGAGCCCTTTGAATTCTGCATGTCACACATGGACAGCCACTGAGATCCAGGCCATTTTATAGATGTAGGACCAAAGTGTCAAGCCAATTAAAGTAGCCAAGGTGACAGAATCAGCAGCAGAGATGGACTAGCATTCCTATCCCTTGTGTCCTAGTCCAGTGATCTTTTTACACCACTGCCTACCTCCCTACATAGTTCAATTTGAAGGAATGACAAGTGGGACAATTATTAGAAACATTATCACGACAGTTTGTTTTCTAATGTTGACAAGTTAGAACTCCTTTGAGGTTTGTTGGGTACCCCCTGAGATGATTATTGCATCTTGGACCAATAAGTAAAGCAGACAGTCTCAAGATGTCTACCCTGTGTTCTTAGACTTTGAATAGAACGTATGAAAATCCTAGTAATCTTGAGATCTGGCTGCCAAAGGGAGTTTGGCCACTCTGAGAACTTTGACCAGGATTTTAGATATCATGGTTAGGCCCTTTTCTAGTTCAGCTTTATTCCTAACAGTGGTGTTGAATTATATAACTTAGTCAATGCCACTGAATCACCCCAATAAAACTCTGTTTAAGGGCACAAAAAATTTTAAAGGCTGGTGGCATTTTGTGGCATATGTATTCATTTGATTCAACAAAAGACAAGTATTATCCAGCAGAATGGATCGAATGTCATGTCCCCTGTTTACAGCTTGGGTCTAAACAATCCCTTCCATAGGTATATGATAAATTGCGTTTCAGAGAGAATGGGAAGCTACACAGTAAGTTAGTGACAGTCATGATGAACTATGCATTAATTACCAGTCCAGTGCTGTTTGCCCAAGTTGTTTCATAATCTATGTTCTTCTCTTTCCAATAGAAGATGTTAGCTGATCTCCAAGACAGGCAAATGATGCCTACGCATTTTCTTATTCCCTTCTACAGAGTGGAATAAACCCTTAGCCTAACCACACTTGCAGCAGGATTTTCTCCTTGTAAAGTGTTCTTGAGCGATTACTCTTCCTGATAATCCTGAACAATAACAGAATTTATCTGAAGGCAGTCAGAAATATTTTCTTATATATATTTTTATCTTTTATATTGGAGGTTAAAAAAATTACTCATTTATATAATATGACAGATAAAAATGAACTAATAATATACATGACTGATGTTAGAATTTTAAAGGGCTGTATAAATTTATGATGTGCCTATTTATTGCATTATTACAGATATTGGTCACATAGAATGTTGCTTCTCATAATATCAAATACTTAGAATTCTGTTATATTCAATCCTGGATAAGTACAGAGACAGAGGGCTAGAGAGAAACCTCCCATGTGAACCCTAACTTTTCCTACAGGACTGAACATACCCAAGTGGGTGTGTGATCCATTTCTCAAGCTATCCAGGAAAATAGAGACTCATTTTCCTTTGAGAATCAATTCTCAGATATTACAGAAAATGGCAGGTAAAGAAACCTCAAAAAGTTTGCTGCTCCATAAAAGCAATGAAAAATATGGCAGAAACTATTGGAATCAACCTTTCCAGAATGTTGAATCTAACCAAAGCTTGGAGCACTCCAAATAATACTAAGTAAAACAAACAAACAAATAAAAAGCTGACTAAGTCTCAGAAAGCAATGCAAATTTGTGTCTTAATTTTTCCTAGACCTATCCCTTGATATCAGCTCAACAGCAGCCTTGAAAACAAGAGCCCACATTCCAGGTACCTGAGGGAGCAAAGTGGAACACATCATCAAAGAATTCTTCTTCAGTCTGTCTCATGGACCCCTGGAAGACCTGTTTGAAGTGGCTGTCTGTATTCCACTTGGATGGGAATTTGCTTGGTTCTGAAGCTGCTACCACTGGGGACTTGTCAGACATTCACAAGCAAATCTTCCAGTTTCTACTGTAACCTTCACTTCTTGGTACACAGAATCCGGAGGTCATCCTGAGGCCTTGCTGAATCTTTCTGAGCTTATGTCTGGTCCTGGGCCTGCATATGACTTTCAAGAACCCCAGAAATATGTCAGTTTTTTAAAGCCTTTATTTCCCCAAAGTATCTCATTCCTCAACCTTTTTTCCCAAGTGTTTGGCCAGTAAATACCACTGACATCAACAAAAGCATAAAGAGAGAGAGAGAGAAAGAGAGAGAGAGAGACAGAGAGAAAGGAAGGAAGGAAGGAAGGAAGACCTGGGTATAAATCTAAGAAGACAGGTACAAGATCTGTATGAGGAAAACTAAAAAATGCTGATGTCAGGAATCAAACAAGATTTAAATAAATAGAGAGATATTTCATGTTCCTACACAGGAAAATTAAATATTGTTAAGATGTCAGTTCTTCCCAAACTGATCTATAGATTTAAGGCAATCTCAATCAAAATCCCAGCAAGTTATTTCATGAATATTGACAAACTGATTCTAAAGTAATATAGAAAAGTTGGAGACAGAGTAGCAAACAATAAAGAACAAAGTCCAATGACTGATGCTACTCAACTTCAAGACTTAGTATAAAGTTATAGTCATCAAAGCTTTGTGTTATTGGTGAAAGAACAGACAAAAAATAATCAATGGAACAGAACAGAAAGCCCAGAAATAAACCCATACAAACACAGTCAACTGATGTTTGACCAAGAAACACAGGCAAGTCAGTGGGGAAAGGAGAGTGTGTTCAACAAATGGTGCTAGAACACCTTGATATATGTTTAAGAAAATGAATCTAGGCATAAATTTTACAGCTTTTACAAAAATGAACTCAAAACGGATCACAAACCTAATTGTAAAACACAAAGATATTAAGCTTCTAGAAGATAACAACAAAGAAAATCTAGTTAATCTTGGGTTTGGCAATGAGTTTTTAGATACAACACCAGAAATATGATTCATGGAAGAAAAAATTGGTAAGTTGGCACTCATTAACATCAAAAATGTCTACTGTGTGAAAGACACTGTTAAGACAATGAAAACTCAAACCACAGGGTGGGAAGTAACATTTGCAAAGCATTTATCTGATGAAAGACTTGCATCCAAAATATAGCAAGAACACTTTAAACTCAACAATAGGAAAACACCCCAGCTAAAAACTGGCCAAGAGACCTGAATATCTCACCAAAGTAGCTGCACAGATCAGATAGACAATATTCGTATGAAAAGATTCTCAGCATCATATGCCAGTGGGGAATTACATTATTACAATGAGACACCATTACACACCTAGTGGAATGGATAAAATCCAAAATGCTGAAACCACCAAATACTGGTAAGGATGTGGAGCAATGGGGACTCTCATTCATTGCTGATAAAAATGCAAATGATACAGCTGCTTTGGAAGACAGTCTGGCAGCATACAGACTAGTTTCTGTATACATAATAGTTTCACTGGCATTATGCATTTGTCAAAACACGTAGAGCTATACAATACAAAGAATGAACCATAATGCAGACTATTATGAACTTTAGTTAACAATAATGGATCAATTTTGGTTTACTGATTCTAACAAATGTGCTATCCTAATTGGGAGCACTTCCTTTATGTTTGGCACAAGACATAACAAGCTCATCTTATACTCGGCTCTGTGTCAGCCCTGGAATTCGTCATTTCTATAAGATTCAAATAAATGCTATTGAGTTAGTGACTCATTTTACATTACACACAAAAATAAATTGAAAGTAAAACATTGAGATAGATAATCCATGCAAACAATCACCAAAAAGAGTTTAGGTAACTGTGTACTTGTACATGCTAAAACATGGGTGAACCTTCAAAACAATATACTAAATGAGAGTAGTCAGACAGAAGAGGCCACACATTTTATGTTCCATTTAAATGAAAAGTCAAATCCATATAGAGACACTAAGTAGATCAGTGGTTTCCAAGGGCTAGAGGGAGGAAAAAACTGGGATTGAATGCAAACAGGGAGCTTCTTTTTGAGGTGATGAGAATATTCTGGAATTAGACACTCGTGATGTTTACATAATATTGTGACTATAACAAAAATCATTGAAATATATACCTTAAAATGTATACCTAAATTTTATGTAAAAAAAAAAAGGAATCAATTGCCGAAGGATGGTTTTAATCTAGCCAATGGGTTACATGCAGGCAGTTTTTTGGAAAAAATGACTGCAGGATACAAAATATTTCTTGTTCTAACTGACATCTCCTGAAGGGATAACTGCTGGGGCACAGTTTCATGTAATAAGAAGTAGAAGAATTGTCCTATGGAAGAAACAAAAGTAATTATGAATTAAATATATAGAAGCTCAGTGAATGGCCAATTCTGGAAAGTATAAACAACAAATTTCATTTCCTCAAATATGTGTGTGAATTTAAAAGCATCCCTGCCTGGAGAAAGTGGGAGTAACTATGATGAAAAGTAGACTTTAGTGAAGATAATGCATATATCAAGTGGGGGCTATTTGTTGGGTGGTGACTAGCGGGAAGAGCAAGTACTGGCAGAGATCTGAAAGATTAAGACAGAGTGATTTCATAAAAAGAAGTGTTTAGAAGCTAGAGAACAAGAAAGGCTGGTCAAGAGCAGCCGTTTTGGGTAAGTTGAATAGGAGTTTCAGCCCTTGTAGAGAAGATGCTCGTCCAGGGTCTTTGTGTAAGTAAAAGAGAGGGATGGAAGAATTGCCAGCTTGAACGATTTCAATGGCTAAACTGGGAATTTCAATCAAATAAGATAGAAACAGGGAAGAAGGAGAGAAGAGGAGGAGTAAGAGGATGAGGAAGAGAAGAAAGAGGGGAAGAAGAGGAGAGGAAAGATGACTAGGCCTTTCTTTGTCAACATACTGCTTGGTGGAAGTGAAGAAACAAGGTTTACTTTGTGAGGAAGAAGATAAAAGGGAGGAGAAAAAGAAAGTAAAACAGTGGAAAAGCCTGTTAAAATCTGGCTAGTGACCTTGACTTATTTGCATCAAATACATGTAAACAGCATGATAATGACCCACATTATCAGTTACCTGTGTTTTATACACAGAAACCATAGGAAAGCATTGGTTGTCCTAGTTTTTAAGAATGCATCAGAATCACCTGGGTGGCTTGTTAAAACCTAGATTTTTGACCTATCCCTACATTTTCTCAGTCAGGTCAGGGATGGGGCCCAAGAATGTGCATTTCTGATAAGTTCCCAAGAGTGACTGGAAGTTGCTGGTTCATGGACCACATGTTGAGAGCCACTGACTTAGAAAAGCTGGATACAAAGGAAGAAATCTTGATGGCCTGAGACTTTAATGTCTGTAGAAGAATGGATGAGAGTAGAGAAAACAGTGAGCCAGTTATTTATAGCGCACCTGTCACCTGTACTAGGTATGGTGATCAGATACAGACAAGGACCACACAGGAAATCCTCACTTTCATGGAGCTGACAGAATACAGATGTTCATGCAACTGACATATGTCAGTTATTGGCAGTGATTTTTTTGTTTGAATTTTATATGCTAGTTGTTCTTATATGTAACCATGGAAATCCAGGATTAGTAAAACATATTGTGAATTTCAGCTTAAGATATGCAACTTTGCATATATCAGATTCTGGAGAAGAAAAAAAATATATGTTACCAATAAATTCTGTTAAATGAGCATGTAAGGATTAAACAGCAAAAGTCGGAGCACATACATCAAGAAATCCTGGTGACCAGGGCTCCAAGGGGGAAAAGACATAAGTTTACTTGGTTGTTTACTCTCCAAATAGTCTTTACTCCAAAGGAGAATTTCCTTAAGAGAGGCCTAAAGTAAAAATATATCTGAGTTAGAGTTGCCAGAATTAGCAAATAAAAATATAGGATTCCCAGTTAAATTTGAATTTCAGATGATGAGCAACAAATTTTTAATATAAGTAAGTGTCATGCACTATTTGGAACAAACTTATACTAAAAAGTTTCTTGCTATTTATCTGACATTCAAATTTAACTAGATGCCTTGCATTTTACCTGGAAACTCTAATCCAAGTGGACATTGACCAAACATTCATTCAATGAACATTTAACATGTCATTCATATAAAAAGATAGAAGATGTATCAATAAAAAATATTGTATTATATCAATATTTTGAGATACATCCATGACCATCCACTGTATCCCTATTGTTTTTTCAGTTTCATAAGGACAGGAGAGATTTGAACACAAAACACATCACAGGGTATCCAGACATCTGAACCTGTAAAACAAAGAAATAGAATCTAATGGCTAGGGTGTTTTCAATTAGAAAATAAGTAACCTTTGGTCCCAGTGTGTTCTCTGATGCTAGTTTGAAATGGTCTGTGCTACAGCATCAGGCTTCTGTCTTGGTGTCAATAGATCTGGGTTCTAGTCTTTTGAGCATGCCAGCAAGTGAGAGTGTCTCTGGACTTCAGCTTCCCAGCTATAATGAGACAGTTGAGGATTATGGGATCTCTCAGGGACTTCCAATGTAACATTCAGTGATTAATTGAATAAATCATTTGTTCATTAAACCCTTACAGAGAGCCTGCGATATGCAAGACAATTTTCTAAAAACTCGTGATGGATACAAAGAGTTTTTTATTCATAGCTATTTATTCATCACTAGGCGAAACGTTGAGCAAATAATTTGACCTGTTTCCCCACCCTTACATGGAGAAACCCACTGTGCACCCCACAGAGGGCTGGCCTCTGGTCTGCTGACCTCAGGCTCCCAAGATTTGTTCCTGCCAGTCTGCTGCCTTTCCTTTATCTTAATTTGCCTTCCTCCCCTAAATTTCCTCAAGAATGCTCCACCTGTCTGAATTTCATTCCCTAGGGGGTCCTGGTCTTAGCATTCCAGAGTGAGAATTAATTCATCTGACAAACTCAAAAGTGTCAAACCCTAAACAAAGAAAGGAGGGGCCTGTATCTGAATAACCTGAAGGTAATGGTGGACTTTTGCCTACACATTAGCGATTTCAATCAGAATTTGATTCAAGTTAAAAAAAGCAAAAAGAAAGAAAATAAACATTTATCATGGCTTGTGCTAGAGCAGACCTAAGTGCTATCATGTATCATCTTAATTCATCTGCATTCTGCATAACTGTCTTGTGACAAGTCTGTCAACCCCACAGATGAACCGGAGGCAAAGAGTAGGCAGTCAACTTGCTTCAGATCAAAAGCACCAGGGCCAGGAGTATTCTAGATTCATCTTAATTCTAAACCAACGTTCTTTCCAGTAAACTGGCTAATCTAAGGGCATGGTTCCAGGCTGTCAGTATGTTTCAAATAGTTGTATGGTTTATCAACTAATAATAGCTAAAGTAACAAAGAGGTTTGTTAAAAAGAGACATAAATTCAATTTATTCATAATAATGTCAACTTCAGTGATTTCATTCCAATATGCATTTTTGTTGTTGTTCAAAGTAGGAGACTTATAGCACAAGTTGAGAGGTGACACATAATTCCCGCCCCAGGAATTTGCTCACACAATGTCATAATGTCATTTATACTGTATGTAGCTGAAAAAAAATGGCTGTAAGAACTAAATGGCAACTAGGTGACCATAGGGATTCTTTTTGGCAGGGGAGCCCCATTCCAGTCCTGTACCCGTGTACAACTGGCCTCACATCTTTAAAGGAGGTGTGTGTGTGTATGCCTGTGTGTGACAGAGTAGGAAGAGGAAATGGGAGAGAGGGAAGAGAGGGAGTAGAAGACACAAAACAGGGAGAGGCAGAAACAGTTCCCTTGAAACCCGTAAGGAGTTAATAGGGGCCACTATGACTGATTTTTAACAATTATATGACAAAAATAGGAGCTCTTCTAAGCTTCATGCTTATATATGTAGCTATCTTTTTAATATTTTTATGACTCAGGGTCACTGATAATCATATAATATTTTGTAAAATATAATGATGCCTTTAAGGATAATCATGTGTTCAAGGATGTATGCCTCCACCCTGATGAATTCCTGATCACTTTGCTTTTTGTGGTCTTAGACATTTTAACAAATGAGTCCTATTTCCCTTGGCTGGCAGGAGATGACTGAGAAGAGAAGTTTGTTTGGGTATAGGACACATATTGAACCAAAGGACTTACAAAGTTAAAAATTTAGAATGGAGAGCATGGTGGAGCCAGGGAGAACAATAGAAAAATGAAATAAGCCAGCATTAATACTTGGTGTAAACCAAAGCAAATATGTGGAATGGGATGAAGGAATGGGCTCTGGGAAGTCAGGAAGGAGACTTCAAGGCCACACCCGCAGCGAGGACCCAAGCCCTGCTCACCTTGTTCACTACATGGCTTTTCCATAAGCAGTAATGTTCCTTGATGTCTCCAACATGGCTTGCAATTCATGGTTCTCTGACTCCTCCCTTGCTATCTTATCAGTGATTACTGCTACCATCTATTGTCAGTGTCTATGTGGAAACTGCTTTTGGAATCATCCATTGCAGCTATGGATTTGAAAAGGAGAAAGATAGCTGATAGAATTTTAAGTTAAAAAGGAATGAAGAGACTGAGTGAGAGCCTACAGGTAGGACAGAACTCATTTGTTTGTTCTATAAAATGTTTCGTGTCTACGACATTTATTGTGGCTACTTGGTAACTTCTTGGTTTACTTCGGGATTTCATCTATGTATTAAGCAGGAAGATGGCCAAATATGGATAGATGATTGCATTATTTTCCTCAGATTTCCATAACAAAGTGCCACAAACTAGATGGATTAAACAACAGAAGTGTATTGTCTTACAGTTCTGGAGGCAGGAAGTATGAGCTCAAGATGCTGGCAGGGTTGGTTCCTTCTGGGGACAGTGGGAAAATATGTTGCATGCCTCTCCCCTAGATTCTAGTGGTGGCTGGTAATCTTTGGCATTCCTTAACTTGTAGATGTATCTCTTAGATCTCTACCTTCATCTTATATGGCATTTTCTACATGTGTGTCTCTGTGTCCATATATCCCCTTTTTATAGGGACACAGTCATATTGGATTAGAGTCCAGCCTAGTGACCTCAACTTAACTTGATCATAAGCAAAGATCCTGTTTCCAAATAAGGTCACATTTACTGGTACTGGGGGTTAGAACTTTAATATTTCTTGGGGGACATAATTCAATGATTA
This sequence comes from Manis javanica, assembly GCF_040802235.1. Classification (NCBI taxonomy): domain Eukaryota; kingdom Metazoa; phylum Chordata; class Mammalia; order Pholidota; family Manidae; genus Manis; species Manis javanica. The sequence continues at coordinate 97,165,013 of NC_133163.1, read as the reverse complement.
ACGTTACTCTGTGAATGTGTGTGTGCATGTGTTCCAAAAAGGAAAAGGAACTTTACTTAGTCTCCTGTATAAATGTGACCTCTATGAGGTGGCCGTTTATTACTCAAGTCTCCAAAGATGATGGAGGTCCCAGTTATAAAAGGCAAACCCATCAAATCTGAGTACTCCTCATGACCCAGGGGCTTGGTGCTCTATACTGTTCAAGAGTGGAAGACGCCAGGATTTCCCTAGCCAGGGAATGATGGGTAAGGGGGAAGGTTTCCCAGAAACTCAGAAATCAGAATGAGGATCTTCTGCCAATACACAACTATGCAAGAGCCACTCTGGCATCAGCACATCTTCACTGAGCAGATAGAGAGGGAGAGAATACCTGAAAGAAGTTAGGAAAGGTAAAATATTGGTTTGGAGTGACAGGAAGTAAAAGAGACAAAATAAGAACCAAAGAGCAATTTCTGGATGAGTTGTGGTTGTTGGCATGTCTGACTTGTAAGATCAAGTGAATAATTTTCATTGATGTGAAGAATTTTCTTCTGTAGTCATTTATTCAACAAGGATTCACTGAACACCTATCATATGACAAGGATTTTGGTGACTGGGAATAAAATGATGAGTAAACCATGTTCTTTCTTTTGAGGTAACAGTCCTGAGTGGCTGCTAAGGTTTGAGATCAAATCTCATGTGCACAGTCCATGTGCACTTCAGTCTCTTTTTGTGTAAAATAGAGACAATGATAATACTTAACTCACAGTGTTATTGTTAAAATTAACTATTATATGGAAAGTACTTAGCACAGTGCTTGGAAACCATTAAGTGCCAATGAATGCAACTATCATCATTATATTAATAATTATTTTGATTATATCTGCAGCACAGAGGTGGGGAAGTCTGAGAATGGATTCAGCAAGATGACCTCCAACCGGGTCCTTGAAGTTAGGGTTAGGATCAGAATGAAAGCAATGGAAATTTAACGACAAATAGTATTCCATCTTTTCTACTGTAAACATTGAAGTTGTCCAGAATTAAAATGCTTTAGCATTTTAATGACAACCTTACAGCAAACATTTTTTTAAATAATTTGCAGTTATTGATGGGATTCCTAAGTGATAGATATTACATAAAAAGGTAAAGAAGAGAGAAGAGAGTAGAAGCATGTTACTGGAGATATAAAAAGAGTAGCTCAAATAAATACATGTACCATTTGTAAATCCAAGAATTACATTTTGCAGGACAATGTTTTCTCCCAAGCTATCTACAGTTTTACTCCTAGACAGAATATTCAGGCTTCACAATAAGTACCACCTAAAAAAATAAGACAGAGGCACATGATCACTTCATTTATCAATAGGTAGAGTGCACACATAGTACAGTGGTCTTTAAACCTTCACCTTCAGAGGTAACTCAGAGCCACCTAATAGGAGACGACACCACGCAAGTTTGATGTCAGAAAACTGACCATGTGAAGCGCAGTTCAAAATACTGACTTCAATGTGAAAAATCCTTAAAGAGTATTGTCACAGGTAACAAAAAAAATGAAAATCAAAGGGAGAAAACTTGGAGAGAACTCAAACTTCAGTAAGACCCTTATAAGCTCCAGGGGGAAGAGACTATGAACATCTTTGGGAGAAAAAGTTACAGACATAAAACAGAGAAAACAGATGAGAAAATATAAAATATTCATCCAAGGGTAAGTGTTGTAGGAAAATGAACATTTAAAAGATACAAGTAATTTACAAATTAAAACAATATATATGATTCCTATTATGGTATGAGATAATTTTAAAAGCAGAATTTTTCATATTTCAAATGAGAAGTTTGGTTAAAAAGATGGATGGGGAAGATGAGATGTGGGTGGGCAAGATGAGAGAGGGTGGTTAACCAAGAGGGTGAACTTTGGAACATTTATATATAATATTGTATATGTATATGATGCTATATTACACATAAATAATCAAACGTTTTTTGATTTTTTTCTTTTTTAAATGTTTTTCTCTATTTCTTAAAAAAGAATAAAGAATTATTATTTGGAAGCTTATATAGATATATCTTATAAATATATATATATATATATATGTTTATTATATTTAGCATAAATATATTTAGCATTGGTCTATTTGGGACCAAAAAATCAAAGATAATAGTCATAACCCTTGTGAAGATTTTGTAAATATCTACAAAGAAACAAAATTCAGGGAGGATGGTCTGCAATTTAGTTTATCTTTCTAAAGGGTAAATGTATTAACTCTGGCTGAGAAATGTGGATGGAAACTAGGACCATGGCCAGTCAGTAAGCATCCAGTGCTATGCACATGGTCCTTAGTGGATTTAATGATGAATAAAATATGAATTCTGTCCTTAAACTTCCTTTAGTATGGTTTTTCAGTCACTAAATCTGTTGACAAAGCATACCCTCCTTGCCCCAGCTTAAATTTGCATCTCATTTATTCATCCAATAAGCATAATTGAACTCCTGGTATTAGGACCTGAGAATACTAAAATAAATAAAAGGAAAATGTTGCTCTCAAAGAGCACAGTTAATGGAGAAGGCTGGGCATTTGTAATATCACAGTAATGGTCATCTCTAGCTCTTCATGATAAATTAGCAAGGAACCAGAAATAAAGAGGGGAAAAAAATGTGTAAGACTGACTATCCTGAATGTACTAAATTTTGTTTTCAGTGACATAGGCAGAGTAGTTAACAGATTTGTTCCAGGTTGAAAATGAATATTGAGCCTTCTTAGTGCTGGTAGATGACTTTTGTTTTTGGTGTTTAGCTGTAGCCAATATTGTAATTATGAGTGTGTTCTCACCACAGGCATGAAAATGGAAGGTTTTAGAAACAGGGTTCAAGGCATGGGAGAGGAGTTCAAGCAGAGACTCTAAAGGAAAAGGGGATAAGTGGCAGCAAGTGTGGAATCAAAGATGAAAGTGGCATCTGGAAGGGAAAAGAAGCTGGGGAAAGTACAAGTGGCAGGGAAAGCCAGAGAAGCCTGAGTCCTATATCCAGCGGCGCTTGAGGGGCAACCGTCTCTTTGTGAGCAGTCACCTCCATGACTGACTGCTTCTATCTAGGGAAATCTCATACAGTATAGGTCATTCCTGTAGGATATCTTCACCTAAGTGTGTTCTGTGAAAGACTAGTTCCATGAAATACAAATCTGAACATGAAAAATAGGTTTCCTGGTCAAATAAATTGGGAAGCTCATGTATATCAGTCATGGCCCTGAAGTATATATCATTCACTCAGATGGTTCACGGGTTTCTAATCTCACATGTGTATGTGTGTGTGTAATGAAACTCTTGGGAAGTCTATTGAAGTCTATAAACGCCATTTCAGACATACATAAAATAAAATACATAAACATTACAAAAGGATACCAATTAAATTGAAGTTCAGTTAACAAAATATTTTTAAAAACCAATTTTTAGCATAAGAATAAATATGCTTCTTTACTAACCCATTTAAATAATATGATCTAACACCAGGTCTAATAACTAATGTAGTTTGAAAGTAGTGATAACAATAATCTGAGATATCAATAAACCTGCAATGTGATATGAAAATATCTGTTATATCTATGAACGACAAATCAGAGGTACTGCTAATGTCTTTGGCCCAAATTTGTAACTGAAGCAAATCTTAAGTATCTCTAGGAGTTAGTGAAAATGAAGGGGTAATTTTTTTACTAAACAAGTAAAAGACTTTTTTTCCCATCCAAATTTACTGATCCCATTTCCTACCTATAGATGTCATTGGGGTCTTTGGATAAGAACCACTAAGAACATGAAGTTCCTGTTGGGGCTACTTAATGAAGATGGGAATATGTAATGACAGGACTACATAAGGACGTGCAGGCAGGGTTAATGAAACAATCAAGGGCTGCAGAAGCAATGGACATAGCAATAAGAAGGAAGCCTAGAGCTGAACTGTACAGAGAAGAAACTGTTTCTTGAGCCCAGGGAGGGCTGGAGCCATGGAAAGGACCTCCCCTGAAAGAGCTGTAGTCATAGAGCAAGCCAGCTGCTCTGGCAGAATTGGCATCAAAGAAACAAAAAGTGCTGGAAAGAAAAATCCATTCTCATCCTGCCCTTTTATCTTCTGCAGGTGTCTTCTATTGGCCAAAACCAACAAAAGGCCAGCTGGCACAAAGCTGGGGTTAGTCTTTCCAGAGGGGTTAACCTCCAGGGAACCCAAAGTAGGGTACAGAAGGGTGGAAAATGGGGTGGTATGGAAAGGAACATGAGAAAGACTAGCCCAATATATAGCTATTTTTCTTTAGGGCAGATTTTCCAGATACTTCAATATACCAACATGCAATACGTTTATTCAATACATATATTAATCATTAATTTGATAAGGAATGTTCATCAAAACTCTTATCTCAGGATACATTTTTCAAAGTACATCATGGAGAATTAATATTCTGTAGAACAAACACTTTAGGATTTTCTGGAGACATGTATGTACTTACCCACATCAAGTTATTGCTGTCTAGTCAGGGTACCATATTAGTTAGCAATACCTGGGAGAGACCAGGAAGACCAGATTTCTGGAGTAGCTATAATTATTTGGCAGCAGTAGGAGTTGAGAATGAGCACTATGGAAGGAAAATGTCTATATGGACTTGATAACTAACTTGTCCAGTTTTTTATTAGAGAAGTATCCATACCATTATAGCAGTCTGGGGAGTCCATCCCCTCATATCTAGCTCAGAAATTCCAGACTCCTTCTATGGGAAGCAGTTCACCCATCCCAAATGTTCGGCTTGGGTCCTGGGCAGATGATAGTGTTCTATAGCCTCTTCACTGAGAATATCAGCTTGTAGTAACCACTCTGATTACAATACATCTTTTTAAACATCATGAATAAACCACTGTGTACCCGTCAGAGCAGTTACCAAGCTTACCAGGACAGTACCTTTGCATGGATTAGTCAAGAGCTAAATATTACTTTGTTGAAGGTAGAAAAAGGCAATAAAGAAGGAAGTTTTGGTTGATTGTTTGCAAGGTCTGCAGTTCTTCCCCCGCTTTCTGTATCCACATCGTCTGCAATATGGCTTTGCACCTCTTCCCCTTGGGAGTCTATTTCTTACTTCCTGAATCTGGAGGGCCCTTGCAACTTACTTCGGACAATAAAATATTACAGAGATGACAGTGTGCCAGTTCTGAGCCTCAGCTTTAAGAGACTTTGCTTGCACCAGCTCACTGTCTTGTATACTGCCCGTCTGCCATATGAACAAGACGGAGTGAGCCTGCTGGAGGTTGAGGGACCATGTGGATCAGAGTCAAGTCACACCATTTGTCCCATCCAAGGCCTCAGATGTGTGAGAGCCAAGCCAAGATCAGTAAAGCTGGTCCACAGCTGACCTGAGCTGACCACAAATTCATAAAGAGATCTAACCAAGACTAGAAAAAGTATCCAGCTGACACCAGCTTCACATAATAATGAGCGAATAAATGGATGTTGTTTTCAGCCACTACTCTGTGTTTTGTTATGCACCAATAGCTAATGGATACAGTAAAACACAGAATATAACTCCATCTGGCCCCAGTGTCATACACAATATTTAAAAGAAGGTATGTAGCAGAAGAACATCATGTTTCCTGTGCTTGAAAAATGAGTGAGACACTCTGACAGGAAATACAGAATGTGAGTAGCCCAAAAACTCAACTCTGGACACTTCACATTTGTGCATAGGACTAATGTGGAAGGAAACAGTTACAGACCCCACTACGTACACAAGGAGGGAGCTAACCACAGTCCATAAAGAGAAAAGGGCAATAAAAAAAACACATTCTTAAGGATTCTAAGATGATCCTATATCATGTTTCCCAAAACCTTGAATTTAGTCATGCTAGAACAACAGTGCTCACGACTTGGCAGCCTCTCATCTCCTCATGGCATCTTAGGTGACTTGTTTTTGTGCATGGGCAGGAGTCTGAGGGCCATGAAACTGTGGGGAGGAGTGGTGGGTATCTTGACACAGTACACTTGGACTAAATCCACTCTGGATCATTAGCAAGTACATGGACAGCCATACAGAAAATAATGGCTCCTGCCAACCAAAAAATATATTTTTCTATAAATTAGTTATCTGAAAAATTACTCTACCAAGGTCAAAAGAAACTTTACTTCTTTATACAGCAAGTTTAAAGCTTTACAGGAGGACTATACCAGGGTTAAATGTTGCAGTGTTAATGCTGACAAAAAAAAAAAGCAAGAACAGCTTTAGAAAAAAGATGTAAAAATCCTTGTACTGGCTAATTCCAGTCAGTTAGCAACTACAAGAAAAAACCTGGGCTTTGGTACCAGATGGACATGGACTTGAACTCTGCTGGTTTTATATCTCTGTTGCTTAACCTCTATAAGCCTATTTCCTGTTTTAAAAGATGGTAAGAGTAATACTTGCCTCATAGAGTTATTGCAAAGACTAAATGAGATAACATATCAAACAACTGACATGGTATCTGGCACACAGCAAGTGCTCAGTAAATTTAAATTGCAGTTTCCTATCTTGAAGGCAAAGCATAATATCCATGACTACTTTGCTTTGGCTATCATAGTGTTTACATTGAAAGAGCTTTTATCAAGAGCTCAATCACACTCTTTAGAGGCAGTAAAAAAGCATGACTGAGTTGTAGATAATAGGAAAAGTGGAGAAAGAATGCATCTTTGTTTGATACCATTAGTTACAGTCCAGGCACCATCCAATTTTCAAAGATTATATTACAAAACTTAATTTGTGAGTCACTTTCTAAAACAATGTTATAAATGGTGGCTAGATTCTCAAACCACCTCAGAAAAGTATATTCAACCCATACTATGGTCAACTAAACTACTTTAATTCTGGGGCTCAGGAGCAGAGCTTCATGTGGTAGAAGAGAAAGAATCAGTGAAGAACAACACTGTGGAGAAAAAAAAACAAAAAAACAGAATAAGTGAAAAATAACTAAAATTTATGGTGCATCCTTTAGGTTCCAGACATTGAACTATGTGCACAGCAAGTTTTTTATTTAATCCTTATAGCATCTCCTTGACACAGGTATTTCCCTCATGATACCAATAAACATAAATAAATAAACAACAATAGCAACTACAACCTAGAAACTCAGAAAGATTAAGAAATTTGTTCAGTCACATAACAAGCAAATAATGAAAGAAGAGCATCTTGAATTCAGTAAAGTCAATTACCAATCAAGAAGTGATCAGAAAATAAAATTTCAGCTAATAGATTTCAGGTGGTGCCAACCTTATAGTGGGACGATCCTTTCAAGTTATTTGGCTAAACAATAGTTGACAAAAGTGTGTGTCTGTGTGTGTGCTTAAGTGCTTCAGTTTGTGTGTATACACATATATACACATAAGCACATATATACATATACCTATATAATGTGTCTATTTAAATATATATATTTGATTGTAATCAAGTGAAATCTAGGCAAATGATATAAAATTTTTCAAACAGTACAGGAAGATATAAAATGAAAGCTAAATATCTCCCATTACCTACAGTTTTATCTGTATTCTTCTAGAATACATATGACCATTACAAACACATGAAGAAGAATATATAATGCATACTTTGTATATCACTTAATAATACATCTTAAAGCTCTTTCTACATCATCAATAGATCAGACTCATTCTTTTCACAGGTTCTATGCAACACATTAACTTGGTTTTCTGGAAGTCTCCTGTTGAAGGGGCATTTGTGTTTTCCAGGTGTTTACTATTACAAGGTACATCCCTTCAGATATCTTAGCATACTTTTACAAGTGTCTTATTTGGGTAAATCCTTAACTATGAAGTTGCTGGGTTTAGAGGCCCTGTGAATTAATTTTTTGATTTAATTGGATGCAGAAATGTTGCACCAGTTTCTGGCTCCACTCGATATTGTCTGAGGTAGCTTCTTTCTTCACATCCTCACCAATATTAAGTATATTGGATTTTAAAATTTTTGCCAAACTCATAGGCTAAAAATTATACCCTATTTTAATTTTCCTTTATGTGTGATGTATATCTCTTTTTATATGTTTACTGGTCACTCATATTCATTTTTCTGTGAATTGTTTTCACATATGGGTTTTTATTTTTGTCCATTTTTAAAATTGACATTCGTTTTTTTCTTATTGATTTGTACAAGCTCTTTGAAAATTAAGGAACTGGCTCTTTGTTTTTCATGCATCTTGCATACATTTTTCTTAAGGAACACTTTTTACCTATCAGCCACTTCTTTGTCTTTAATTTCATCTTCTTAAGCAAATTTCATATTATGATTTGACTTTCTCTTAAAATGACTTGTAAGAGAACATGTTCTCGTTATGTCATTAGGAATATTCTGGCATGTGAAAATTATATTTCCTTTTATGAAGTAATAAATTTGCAATCTAGTTTTAAATATACTACTCAGGATTACATGTACTTGTGTGCATATTGTTTGTTTTTCAATCTTTGTCATTTTAGATCCCCCTTGAGAGAAAGATCCAACTTGGGTGAGCTAAGAAATAATTTTCTGATACTGCAACACCTAGAGCAATTTAAGGGGTCACTTTTAGTGCCATGTTCATGCTACTCTGCAAAGTGGCTTGGTGTGTCCCATATGACAGCCAGCTTCTAGCAATTCCCCAACCTTGCCTTCATCCCTTCACCGCTACCTTTATGGAGCATTCTGGGCATTAATAGGAGAAAAATGTAAGGGTTTGGGGTCACTGTTGATCTTTGTTAATAAGGAAGAATTCTGGGGAGATGGATTGTTGGGGAACATGAGACAGCTGTCAACATTTACAGAGAAGATTAGGTGCTGCTGCAAAGGGATTTGGAACACTGAACCTCTGAACTCTGTGCTCCTTCCATTCTTGTAAAGGCTCATATTTACTCATTGCAGTTCAAGATTGTTAATGACTAACACTAGTTATATATTTTGCAGCTTCAAAACCATATTCTGATAAACAAATAATTATAAAATTTACATAATTCGAAAATTATGTAATTCAAACACCTTGAAATCTTATTCAAGCTCCTGCTCATGCAAAACCTGTTGTATTTTTTAATAATTTTATGCTGATTTCACATTAAAATCTTCTCAAATAATAAGGTAAATTATCTTAGTACTATTTTTAAAAGATATAAATGGGCATTCAGCAGATTCAGTTATCTCTTCAGAGTTGTAAATTAGACATCAGGACTAATTTTAGACTGAGTATCATGCCATGAGAACTTCCCATCATTTTATAAATTGTCTAAATACTTTGGAGGAAATACCAATTCTATGATTCTATAATTTAAAAAATAACACTTACAAGTGGATTGTGTTTATATCTTCACCCACAACACTGAGCACTGATTTGCTACTCTGCCATTATACTTGATTCTCAGGTGAAAAGCACAGACATGCTTCAAGCATTTGTCAACAAGTGAATACTCAACTCTTATGTAATCTATAATATTATCACATGGTCTGTAAGTGAATGAGAGCTGTTTAAAGAAAATACCCAAGACTATGAGCTGTAGCTAATTACATCCAGGTTTGAAGGACTTGAGACACTGATTTATACACACATTCATATTTATCTATCTATATATCCACTACCTATAAATATTACCATTTATAAATATACAGTTCATATATATGAAGTATAGCTATAAATGAATTAATGTATGAATAAAATTAGTATGTCTATGGATTGAAATGTACTTATGAAAATATATGAACTACAATGTTAAAAAAGACAGTATCTGAACAAAAATATATGAATAGTATAATGTGTGTGTTACTCATTTAAAACACGTATTACTTGAAAAAATGCCAAACATTTTTAACATTCCCCTTGGTAGCAAAATGTGTTTGTGCTTATTTGCATAACCCCCTTTAATACATTTGTGGACAAAGGAAAGCATCCTTGATTTTCAAGGGCAACTACAATCTGGTTCCAATAACGAGGGTTTAGAAAATGCTCTTTTTTCCTTTAAACTCTTCACAGAACAAAGATTCTCCAGCCACAGATCTTTAATAGCTTCTGTCTAGATTCAGGTAGATTGTACAAGATAAAGTATAAACAGCAGATGTTAATTTGAATTTAAATGCAATTGAATTGTCATCAAAAGGAATATCGTTCCAATTTATAATTAGCCTCCAAATAAATGAAAACCTATTCCTGTCTAAAATGAAGCTTAGGTCTGTTTATATAACAGTCATCAGATCATGTGCTTCCACTGCTTACAGATAGAACATGCTCTTCCCTAATGGGCTTTTAAATCCATGTAACTGTCAGCAAAGAAAGAACAAACTAAATGGGCAAATGATACTGCATTAGCCAAACTTCCCTCTTCCTCCAGTAGTCATATCATATCAGAAGTCTGATATGGTATTTGTGCCCACCTGCCATTTTCTAGAATAAACTCAGATTCTATTCTGAAAAAACTGGGAAATATAAATCTGATGCAGTTTACCTTACTAACAAGATGAATTAAAAGTGATCACAGCATTCCTCAGGATAAAAAGTCTTTGTAGATGGTCATTTATTCATATCAGAGCTAAAAGGTTAGAGCCCAATGAGAATTTCTAACATGTCATCTTTTCTACAATAATTTTGTTCTGCCTATAAGCAAAATAAAGGAACTAGACAAGAACAGATGCCAAATTTCCTCATTATGTGTATTCTAAACACAAGTGTCTTCAGAATCTACAAACAAAAACCTGAACACACTTGGGGAGCTCAGTTAAATAATCATTCTGCATGCTGCTAGTGATATTATATTACTTCCTGACCTTCAGAGATGTCTTCGTGTGACCTTTTCCTCCTTTTCCATTAAATGTTTAAACCTTTCTTTGCTTGTGAAGCCTTCCAGATCCTGTGCTTTTCAACTTTGTCCTAATCCCCCCTAATACCTCTTGCACTGCATCATCTTTCCCTTCTCTCTGTCGACAAGATGAATCCTTGACCCTATTTCACCTTTAAAACATATTCATTTAAGTAAGACTTTTTATACTTAAAATAGTCTCATTGCTAAATAACTACCATCTAATTTTTCTGAATAAAACTCAAGCAGTGAGAGAGGAATGACCAGTGCCCAGGACCAGGCATCAGTATAATGCATTGCTTGATGCCATATTGCTTATGGTGCCATGCCTTCAACAGTTTTCTCCATGGTGACACACACAGATGACCTTCTCATCAATGACCCAGTCTCATAAGTGATCCCAAGTATGGCAGCAACCCCCATCCAGTGTGTCAGATGTAACTAACTCTACACCATGTTTCTTTCCCACTCAAGACATCATGACAGAATGTAAATGAGTAAGACCGACATCATTATACCAGTGATCAAGACTGTTCTAATTTCTTAATATAAAAAGGGGAATAATCTGCAAATGTTGACACTTTATTAATAGCAACAAATTACTCACCACACACCTCAGAAATGATCACAGCTCCTCAGTGTGTTGTGTCTCTGTGGTTTAGACCTCTTGCTACAGAGTGTCATTTTCTCATATACTTTCTCTAAACCTTGTTATTCACTGAACAATGTTAAGCATACCACAAGAAATCCTGTGCTGATTTTGTAGCTGGGTCCAAAAATAAGTGAGATCAGCAAAATCCAATGAGATAGGTAAGAGTTTTGAGTTAAAAAATTGGAGACAGCTAAGCATGAAAGAACATCAGATGTAGACTGAATTAGACTAGTCATAGTGGAGAAGAGGGAACCGAAAACACATTACAAACACTTGGAGTTCGTGGATTAACCTATCCCCTCCCCAGAATCACTGGCATCAGATAAAATCTCAAAATGCTAGTTAAAACCTGTGAAGTTGTTGACTAGCACTTGTGATATTGTAGAATTGTGCTCTTCAGTGTGGTAGCTTGTAGCCACTTGTGGCTATTTAAATTTAAATGAAAAGGAATTAAAATGTGCTAAAATAAAAAATTCAGTCCTGCTGTCACCCTAGTCACATTTTATAGCCTACAGTTTAAGAACAATGCTGTCCAATCTAACTTTAAGAAAAGGGAAACGTTCTGTATTTTTGTTGTCCAATACTGAGCATTTGAAAAGTGATTAGTGCAAATGAGGAACTGAAATTTTAATTTAATTTTAATTAAGCTTAGATTGAAATAGCTAACGGTGGCTGCTGGCTACCATAGATACAGAACATTTGCATCACTGCAAAAAGTTCTATTGGACAGTGCTGCTCTTGAAACATAGGATCCCTTTGCTGGAATGCCAGAGGAGGGAAAGGGAGAATGTAAGGAATGGAGTGATGCTGGAGCAGAAAAAAAATGTTTCCTTGCCACCTACTATCTGCCAGGCACTCAGTGTGCTTTCCATATATCACTTCATTTAATCCACATAGCCCCAAAATTGCTGTTGACCCAACAGTAGAGACTCAGAAGAGATTTGAATCCATATGTCCTTGACATCTCATATCATACTCTTGCCACTACTCCTTGACATCAATATAATTGTGAATGGTATCCATATGGTTCATATAGATTTCTCATAAAAAGGGAGATTAAAGAATGAGGTGTCATGTGATTAAAACACAAAAAAAGAAAGGGAATGCTACTTTACATATCGGGAAGCAAACATGAAATGTGTTCCTTCAAGAGATGGTGCAGACTTAAAAGGAAATAGAATTGTGGGAAATTAATGATTGATAGTTTCATTATTAAGGGAAGCTAAAAATGAGAGAATTGTCAAAACTAAAACTGTGCTAACAGTGATCATTGTAACAATAGCTATCATTTATTGAATCCTTACTGTGCTCAATACTTCATGCCATAATCATCCACTGTCTGAAATGCAGGTGAGGATGTCATTGTCAGAGATAAAATAGCGGCCTGGAAAGCAGAAAGGTCTGACTGATTAACCTCTTTCTTATCTTCTTAAGTGAAATTCCCAAAGCCTTCTCACAGGTACACACAACAAAGTGACAAAAGAATAGATCATGTCTAATATTGGTCAGTGAAGAAATGCACTGCCATTGTTGAAAGTCCTCATTTAAATTTTAATTTGCCTGTTTCTTAATTATCTTTGCAAATGTCCTAATTTTTTCCTCAAGCTTTATATCTGGTGTTCACAATCATTTTCATGGCTGACATTAAAATTTGCTAGGTGGATATATGTTTGGGTGAATAATTTAATTTTTGTGCACCTTTCATGGCCTTGTCAGGTTATTGTTGATATTAAAAAGAATCTCAGTCCATCGTGGCTTTATTAAAAGCATCTCTTTTCTAGTCATATGGGCAGAACTGTTATGGATAAGAGTACATTTAAGGAAGTAATAAAGAGCCTTACTGTCTGAAATATTCATCTCATAGTGGCTGGAAATAATTTCAGGACAGCTAATTATTAAATAAGTAATAAAAATAATCCTTAATTAACCCTAACCCAATTCTTGGCATATAAATCTCAACCAACAATTGCTTCCTTTTCTCCCTTTCTTAGTCTTACCTTTTTGACAGTCATATTATAATATAAATTGTAACTATAAGTAAATTTGGCTAAATATTTCCTCTTTGATTCAAGCAAAACAAAATTTCTATTCCAAATCTTCTATAAATATGGCTTTAGGAGAATAAATGCCAATTCTGACTTTCAAATTTCCTATAATTACTGTTTATGCTAGTGGATACTTAGGCTACATATATTTCAAAATATTGTCAAATTAGCATCACACATCTAAAGAATATACATGCGTATCTTAATGAGAAAATCTATTCTTGGAAATATACTACTTTATCTTACCAATATGCTAAAAGAAGGTGAGAAAAATATAATCATATTTTGGGTACAACTAGAAATTATCCTCACTGATTGAATAATTTATGATAAGTTTTGTGGTAGAATATTAGGTAGTCATTAAAGAGAATGAAGAAAATCCATAATTATTAGAATGGAAAGTTTCAAGATATAGTTATGTGAAAACAGTCAGGTGTACAAGTGTAAGCATACTATGTTTTTTTATGCCACTTGAAAATTTGATTGATTGTCATATTGGTAGACAAGAAATAGAGACATTGATAGATGGATGCCAGTAGATCATTGTTATTATTATCATTATCATCAGGCATCACACACAAAAACTCTTAATAATAGTTACCTCTGTGGAGGGTGAGGTAGTAAGACATTTATATTTTATTTTGCACTTAAGTACAACTTAAATTTTTTAATCATGTACACATATTACTTTTTAAAAATATCAGGAGTTACATAGGCATTGACATTATAATCCAACTGCATTTTCCTACTTCTATTTTTAAAAACATAGTATATGTTATTTCTAAATGAGCTTTTGCATTACTGGTGAAATATTTAACTGAGCCATCATTTTCTCTGCTAGATTTACATTGCCAAAAAATGGCTGGATTTTTAAAGGGCTGCCTTCTAAAATAATGACAGTACTGGTTTTGATCCAGAACAACTTAGTCAAAGAAGTATCAACTGGTCATGAGTACACTTCCTGAAAAAAATCACGGTTTGTGTCTTCAAAGAAAGGTAGGTGCATATAATATCCTCCATTCGCTTAAGATGACTTTCAGAAACTCAACCTTCCTGTGTGTGTTCCCCTGGCTTCAAATCCAAACAGAAATGTGCAAGAAGAATAAATTCTAGCTTGGATGAATTATTATTTGAAACCTGTACAGGGTTTCACTTAAGTTTGGATATAGTAAAAGCTAATGGAATCTCCCTTTAAGAAAATGTAATAGGATTTAAGAAGCTAACTATATTAAAAAGAATTGAAGTTTGAAATACAACGGATAGGTTGTGGGGGATAATATCTAACACTTCTCCAGAGATAGGATACTTATTACAAGTAAAAACTTGTTATCTCATTTTCTTTAACCATTCTCCTTTTTTAAAGAAAGGGAGTATAGTAAGTTTTTTCTTATTCAGGATAAAAACCTAACATTCACATTAGAACCAGAACTGTCAGTCATTTTAAGGATTTTATGGGTCCCTGGCAATTGTTCCTTTGGCCCAAAGACTCAAGCATGGGTAACAATTACAATCTTTTCCTTTTTATGCAAAAAGATTAAGTCAAGATTGGCAGCCTTTTAGAAACTTGAAGTCAGGCAGTGAAGTCCTGTTTTTGCTTGGCATGTGAGCATTGGTGAGGAATAGCACAACAGTCCTGGACAGGCAATAGGAACCAAGAAATGATTCGGGCTTAGATTTCTTCCTTAATCTCACATTTGTATACAATCTTAAATGAAATATTCAGAACATTCACATTGTTCCCAAGATCTTGGAGTTGAAAAAAACAGAAGGTTGTATAGTATAGTGGTGGATAAATATATTAAGTTTTCAAATTTGCCATTTTCAAATAATGTTTTTTTTTGGGTGAGTTACTTTCCTGAATGAACCTGAGATAGAAAACTTGCTTATTATATAGTTGATACTTGTTAAGAGCCAAAAGTAGTAAATACTCTTCCAGCATTTGTGGAAGTATAATCCATGGAACAACAATCCCATGGAATATTTCTTGAAAGTTAGGATTCTGTTATCAAGGTGTTTTGGAAGCATTTTATAATACATTTTCCTACTGGAAATTCACAATTTATATATTCCAGATTCTGAGTAGTTGAAAAAAGAACTAGTTTAAATTTGTTAAACACTATTTCTCAATGTTTTTTATCATGGAAATATTTCCCTCATGTACTTATTAGTATTTTATTGAATTAACATTCTATATAGAGGATACTTTAGGAAACA
Source organism: Manis javanica (assembly GCF_040802235.1). Taxonomy (NCBI): domain Eukaryota; kingdom Metazoa; phylum Chordata; class Mammalia; order Pholidota; family Manidae; genus Manis; species Manis javanica. Next base: position 97,149,304 of record NC_133163.1, on the reverse strand, counting down.
CTAGATATAACTATTGGTATTAATGGATGGTCTTAGACCCAGCTACCACAGAAGACACTGAATATCTCAAAGAGAAAGAGGGTAAAAAGGAGAGATGCACATGCTATGTCTGTGGCCCAATCAGCAACTCAGGTAGATTCCTTATTAGTGAATGTTCTTGCCTTACTGTGACTCAAATTTGGACAAAATGCAGGGTGAGATAAACCACTGGGAGAAATGGTACTGCTCTGTAGTTATCCCTAGAGATCAACCCAATCTATTTATAAATGAAAATAATAAGCCCAGAGATATTACATGACATGCCCAAGACTACTTTTGTGGTCAAGAACAGCCCTGGAATGAGAACCTGCTCTTCTGAATCTAATGCCAGAGTATTTCTAGCAGTTCTGATCCACGCCAACTTCTGCCCAGTGATGAGCAGCAAGATTATTCTTGACTGACTCAAACATAATTGAACATTAATATTACTTTTGGGCCCATGTAAGGCCATGAAGAGAAATAGACAATTGAAGACATTTAAAAATTGTTTACTGTTTCTTCTATGCTTTACAATTTCTACTGTTCCTAAGATCTTAACCTAAAGAAATGGAAAGCATTGGAACATACAGCAGTATAGTATAACAGTTGTATAGTGGCTAGATATCACCTATTTACTGAGAAATCCTCTAAAAACTACAAGTTAAAAATCATCTAGTCTATTACATGATGGGTTTAAAGGGTCTCATGTATGAGTAGTTTTTTTTGCTTTATTTACTCTGGGAGGTTAAATAAAAGCAAACTCCTACCCTTCATTTACATTTTTGTAAAACTTAATTAAGATTATAATAGTAAGAAGGAAGAACCAGTACTAGCAGAAGTAGCAGTACTAACATTTACTTGGTTATTTTCTATATCACTAGTACTGCTCTAAGTGCCTTACGTATGTTAACTCATTTAATCGCTGTTATAATCCCCTGAGGTAAGCAATGTTATGATTCTCATTTCACAAATAAGAAACTTAAGACCATTAGATTTTAAAACTTGCCCAAAATTTTAAAGCTCCAAGGGACTGAGATAGGATTTAAACTCCGGCTGTCTGACCCCACAGGCGACATTCTTTAACCATTATGTGTATGGCCCCATATATGTCTGCTGGTGGTTATTTCACTTGATCCATTTCCTCACTCACTCTCTCTTATCCTTTACTGTTTCATCCATCGCTGATTTCCAAACCTGATGAAGTAACAGAATCACCTAGAGAGTATCTTTAAAATAGATATCATAGTCCTCTCCCCAAGATACTCTGATGCATACTAGACTAAATAGTTTCAAAAAGTGCAGCAGGTGGATCTGGAAGTCAAGTCCAAGAGCCCATGCCTGGGAGCCACGGAGTCAGAGCCCTTCTCTCTTGGACAGTCGCCTTATTCTTCACACACTGGGTTTAGAAGTCGAGAGAAGGAAGGACACAAAAGGCAGCCAGACAGATTGGCTAAATCAGCACCTTATCCCAGGAAGGTTTCACATCCCCTTCTCATGCTATGAAATCCTGGAGGACAAAGGCAGAACATTATTCAGAGGCGGGCCTTCCATGGTGACTACTCTCATACCTGATTGAGAATAGGTGCTCAGTTAACACTTACTATCTAGGTGTCTGGGTGAATATTTTTTAAAGGGTAATAAAATGATAATTTTCCAAGGAAATTAAGAAGGGTTTTCTGGGTAATAATCACCTATTGCTCTGATTATAAAAGAATCATACATTTTCCTGCAACACTGTAAATGGCAGATACAGCAAGAGGGCTTATTCACCATATTGACACAGAGGAAGGAACGTGAAGGGCAAGAACAAATGTTGGCAAAGGAGGAAGCTGTGTTTAATGCCTGGCTGGACAAACTACACATCAACATAGAGATTAAATATAATTACCTATACTAATCCTACCACATTCTTTAAATCAAGTGTGTGTTTTATTTTGTTTTTTTAATTCTCTCAGGACTGGCTCCACAGACCCATAGGATGAATTTACCTACCCATCTTCCCTTCCACTGCTACCTAACTGGCCCACCACAGGCTGATGGGCAAATAATCTTCAGCAGCCATTTCTCTCTTGAAGTGTTCTCCTACAGCCCCTGTAAGAACAGTGGTAGGTTATTTCCTTGAAGCTAATTTTTTCTCGAGCACTTTGGAGACAATTTTTTTATGTTTATTTCTGAAGCAAATCAGAAACAATATTTTTTTCTTTGTGGAATTTTGGAATCTACCCCAGTGGGTAGCTTGCTGTGACCACGATTTCTGCCTGTGGATGGTGGGGAGAAGAGCCAAGGGAAGGCTGTCGAGACAGACAGGAATTCTACAGCTAGGGGAACGCATTAGTCCTGTAGAGCTGAGAGGCAGAACTCCCGCCTGCGAGGAGATGCAACCAATGAGAACATGTAGACAAGACTATCCAAGCTATCATTTACTCTGTGCAATCGTAAACAAGCAGAAGTTCCTGGCTGAGATGAACATGGGAATGTCTTGCAGATGTGACACTGCAGGTAGAGAAAAATCTTCGTGGGCTCTGAAGCTGGAAGGAACTGACAACTCATTTTAGGGTAATGGGGAAAATGTTCTGGATGAAAGGTGGGTGGGAAAGTTTCAGCCCACTCAGCACGTATACATTTTCATCGTGGCTCTGCCATTACATCGTACCTTTGTCCAGATCACTTCATCTTTCTGCCTCCCAGGGTTCCCCCATCTGCAAAATCAACAGATTCAACCTGTTGGCTAAGAGTTCCTTTCCATTATAGTGAGCTACTTCCTAATAGATTTACAAAGACATTTATACATGTGTATCTATCAAGTTGGCTTTCAGTAAGAAAATGAATGTATATTAGGGATTCATTTTTTTATAACAACCTTCAAAGTACATGGCCAGAAATCTAAATTTCACACATTTAATACAGTCATCTATGTATTCCAAAATTTCAGAATAGGAATGTTTAAAGTAACTGTTGATGAACCACAGGCCCTATAAAGACACTGAATTATCAGAAGAAAAGGCACTACAGTATCTATTTATGACAAAAGACAATGGGATAATTTCTAGAAGTATATTGAAAGGTAAGTGAGTAATGTTTATAAAATGCAAAATCACTTATTATCCTGACACTACAGGTTTTATTTATGCATATCATCTATAAACACTACTGTATTTATATTGTTACAATAACGGTATACATAATTTTTTATATTTCACTATTTTCATGTATATTCTCACAAAAGTTAGGTGATGTTTCTACATAATTATCATTTTAATGGCTTCACAATATTAAATTGTACTGATGTATCATAAATGATTAAATCATTATTTTGCTGAATTTGTGTCCAACTTTTTGTCATTCTTATTGATTGCAATAAAAATTTTTTTATGTTTCATTTGTTTTGTTTCTGTTCAAATGTTTCCATAAGAGAAGAATTTATAAGGCAATGGATGAATATATTCATGGCTTTTGCTCACAAATGGTCATGTTGTTTCCTTAAAGGACTATCAATTGATAACGGCTCTAGCAAGGAATGCACAGATGATTTTTACCAAAAACTCAGTATATTTGATGGTGATCATTTCAGAACTGGTAGAGCGACACTTATGTGTATGTTTTGATAAATGTATTTTGACCTTGCTCATAAAATCTCTGGACTTAACTTGGAGGTTCATTTATTCATTCATTCACTCTAACTCATTCATTCCCTCATTTATTCATTCAAAAACCTTTCACTGGGCCTAACTATGTAATGACAATATGTTAGGTTCTCACTAAACTATCCCTTGATAGTTCAGTTCCACAAAGAGAGAAATTTACATGAGCATATAGGTGGTCATTGCCTTAATCAACAGCATGCTCCAGGATGTATAAGGACAAAGAGGAGAAGGCAAAAAGTGGCTCATTATTTTTCCTTAATAGCATGCTTTTTGCAAAATAAACTAGGTATCTCCCATTATCAAAACTAGTTTTTTAATCCATGCCATGAGTGATCAAGCTGCTTCTAAAGGTTTTATCCAGGTTATTTTCAGAGGACTGGTGAAACCTATAATCAGCTAAATATTAATTGTGATGTTCTCTTACTTTATTTTTATTTTCTGTGTACCTACTACAGTGTCTAAAACATAACAGATGCTTAATAAATTTTATCTTTATGACTTTCCTTCAACTCCATGCCTATATAATTAAGATTATATCCCTTCACCCCAAAAATTCCACCCAGGCCCACAGTCCAATAAATGTGCTTATTCTGCAACATGAATCCTCCCTTAAAACAACATTGAGTGCTTTAAATATGTCATGCACTGCGATATATATATTACTTCATTTAAATCTTACGTAATCTTCTTTATACCCTACCCCATTTATTAGAGAAATTATATGATTTGACCACGGCCACAGAATTGATAGGTTAGAGAGTTGGGATGTCCATCTAGATGGTCTCTAAATACCCTTTGATTCTATATTATAGTGTCACAACTATGGAGAAAGGCCCAATACCTATGCCTAGTCTGCCTACAGTATTACCTGTCTATGTGAAGTATTTAGGGGAACCAAAATGAAAAGACAAACGTGTTAGGCAAATTTTCCTATGACAAAATTAGCAGTCAACTCTATCAATTCAACCCACATCTTAACAGAATAGCTGATTTAGAATGGTCATTACTAAATAATCACATTCCCATGGTGATTAACTTAAAGAGATACTAGTGTGATGGTATGACCTCTATTTTATTGTAAATAATAACCTCTGGCCCCTATTTTACTATGACATATTGATGATGCCTCACACATATGAAATGGGCCCTCGCGTATATGAGTTGCCTTCAGAGAGTATATTTCTATACTTTTATACCTCCCAGTGGAAAAGTACCAAGCGTCCATTGACACTGCATTTGGAAGATGTAGTGCCACACTCCGTTAAGTTTTGCACATAATTTGGCTTTACTGTTCATGAATATCTTAAGATGACCATTTTGGAACCATGGCCAAAGTGATCACAACTGAAGTGAAAGTTACTCATAAATAATCTAGGAAGACCATCTATAGGGAAAAAAACCTGAATTTTTATAACTATTTGTTTCTTACTTCTTTGAGATCTCATCAAGTTCCAGTGCTCAGAAGTGCCAGGCACTCTCTTCCCAAGTTCAAAGGGGCTTGCTATTAATGCCTGTGGTTACTGCTGGGTTCTTTACTACCAAATTATTTTCTATCATCTATTCCATGAATAATTTATCTTTAAAAAAATTACATTTTATGCAAAAACACTGATACATACAAGACACTAATTCACAAAATTATCAGTCTCTTAAATAAACTAACAGGAATGTGTAAATTCTCATAATATGCACAAAAAATGAGATTAATTCAGTAACTCTTAAAATATACAAAGTATTTTACTTTTAGAAGTAAAAGGTATCATCAACATAGTCTGTTCAAACAAGCAGATCCAGAATATGATGTTGAACATTCAAGGGTCCAGATTCTTCTTGAAAAGGATGTGTTTTAATAGTTAGTTATCTCATCATGTAAACCTTTCTTACTCTGTCTTTACTGAAACGAGGTGGTCAATCTTGTTGAGGGAAATGTCTCCGAGATGCATTTTACATGCCATGGTGAACAGAATCTACCTCTTAGAAATCCTTTGGTTACAGAAAGAAATCTTTTGGTTACAGAATTTCCCACAGTTTGGTCAAATTTCTTTCTCTTATATTGGAAGTTCTCCCAACTTCCACCTACTCCAGGAATTGATATTGCAGAACTTCTGTTGAGCCTAAATAACTTCTATATTATTAAGCAATCTTTCTGGTATGACTCTTAATAGATCATCCAAAAGACCAAAATCAGGGTCATAGAAAAGATTATTAATGTGTCTTTTTTATTTACCACATTTTGACTTTTTTCTCTGGCTTGAAAGCATTATCACTCTATTTCTTAGATAAATTAGTGTCTGTGAATTTCATAAATAAGCTTGGTACACCAAACTCATTCAAACATATGGTAGATATTTCTGTAATGCATGCCATTCATCCTTAATGGTTTTTATTTTGAAATCCTCTTTGTAGCATACAGTCTTAGTTCATCATACTTCATTAAACACTTGTGTAAGTATTGTTCTCTACAAACAAAGCAACATAATGTAGAAACAAATTATTTAGAAGTAAATTAACAGGACTGAATATTCCAAAATGCAAATCACACAAGCTTTCTACTAAACAGATGAGCAAGACAAGGCAAAAGATGATTATTAAGTTCTACAAAGAGTACATTCTACTTAGAGCACAGCTTACATATTGCCCCCACACCTCCCCTGCCTTCCTCTTGCTTTAAGCACCCTCAGAGAACCACACAGCTCTGGTGAAAGAGGAAAGCATTAAGTCATCCTATTGTTCTGATAAGTTTTTCAAAACAATCAAGGATTTTTTCTTAGGCTTAGAAACCAGGAAACTTTGGGACAGCATTCTAAGTTAACTTTAGCAAATATCTTTTTATACTTACAAATATATAAAGTGTGTTCACATGACATTTGCAGTGCAGTTTAAAAAACTGCCATGCATTTTTAACTCAGCCTCAAAATGTCAGCACAAGTGGCAAAATATATGCAATTTTATTCTAATAGTAGGTTGAATAATAGCTTTACTTAATAGCTTTACTCCAGAAATTTTAAACCGGTTAGAATAGTACATTATTAATTTTTTCTTTATTTTAATCATTCACTAGAATAAAAACACTTAACAATAGTTAATATTTGATTGAGATGCTAAGAATTCTAAATTTAAAGTAGCACTTTGAAGTTACTCCAGGCATATTTTATGCCTTATAGAAAACATTTTGTTTCCAATACATGCCTGAATTTTATAAAATACAAGATCCCAGCCAGAGGACTGCCAACTCCCCCACAGACAAGTACCATTTAATTTGGTTTGCTGTACTTGGCTCCCCTACACTTTATAGTCTTATAACACTTTTCACAAATGTAGTTGGTCTTCCCAACAACCCAATAAAGTAAGTACATAGATATTCACACAGTGAGGAAGTGGACAAGCAAGATTAGAACTTGGGTTCTTGAATTCACTCCACAGGTATTTCCCTTATTCCAGGACAAAGAAAGTACACGGGTAATCTTTGTGCTCTTTCCTTGAGGTATCTTGTTTTCAGGTTTACTAAACTCTTTGCTTTGCTTCAGGAGGCAGCAGAACACAGTGATGAAGAGTGTGGTCTCTGAGGCTGGCCTCAGTTCCACACCCACTCGGCTGAAAGTTGGGCATGTGTAGGAACCAAGGACAGGCTGCCCCAACATGGGCCACTGTGACATGCAATTATCTCAGAGTTGAGAACAATCAAGGCCAAAAAGACTCAGAAACTTTGACTTCCCACCTCCCAACCACATAAAAATAATTTAAGGTAGAGGACCTGCTTCAGGAGACAGCTATCACCTTAGATAGCTATATAAGGTAAACTAGGTGTGGTAGACAGGGAGGGGTATGGCTAAGTCTGTTAAAATTACTCTTTGTGCCCCCTCTTTGTTTCTATGTGGCCCAGCAAATATTTAATTATCAAACATTTACTCTTTTCATACTCTTGTGAATCGCTTCCCTGTCCCTTTGACATCTCAGACCCCTAGCCCCTTCTCCTCAGTCAGGATGACACATGTACCTCATTCTCCCTGACTTCTGGAACCAATGCCTATGGCTTCCCCATGCGGAAGTAATTAAACTTTGTTTTTTTTCCCGTTAATCCGTCTCATGTCCATTAGATTCTTAGAGCAGCCAGAAGAACCTCATGGGAAGAGGAAATTTCTTCCTCCCCAACACATGCTGCTTGACTCTCAAAGACTCAGTTTCCTTATCTGTATAGTAGTGTTAGTAACATAAACTTTAATAATTAGAACAAAATGAAATTATGTATGTAACAAGCTAACCCAGCACAGTGCAAGGGACATAGTATGAATTTAGTAAATGCCAACTATTTTTATTATTAAGTATCTCAGCTCTCACACACATATACAAAAAATTTAGAATAAATTGCAAATGCTTTGCTTCTGAGGAAGCATGAGAGAAGAAAGATCTACGTTAGGAAGTTTTTATGGAAAAAAAATATTTGAGGAGTGTTTTACCAGGATGAAGTTGAGGATGGGTCAGGATGGGAAAAATACTCTTATCTCTTGCAGTAACTGCTAAAATATCATACATGCATACACACCCACTTCAATATTTAAATATTCATTCTAAAACATATTCCAAGCAAAACAGGAATGTTGGTATTCTCTACCATTCTGGGTGAGGCACACATATATACATTCTTCCAAGGATATATAGTTGTGAGTGACTTAGGCTTTGCCTTGTTTACCACAAAACCTACTCTGCCCACCAAAATTGCTCAGCTAATACCTTGCTGGAGAGGTATTGTTAATTCATAAGAACAGCAGAGTTCTCCAGGCAGTGTGATTCACGGTTGGTTCAGTGAGAGCAGCTGAACAACCTGTTTTCATAAATTTTAATATAAACCTCTTCATTAGTCAATAGGTCCATTGAACTATCCTAAAAGATTTGCTACCTCAAACATTTTAGTTGAAAGGTTCAAAATAAAGAGACAGGAACAAATACAAAAAGCAAACAATTGGACTTGCAGATGGAAACTTTCAATGGCCTTAAGGGCTAATTACCTAGTGCAGATGTTTAGGTAGACAAGCAAAACCAGTAACAGCAAAACATATTAGGGGGTTAGTGTTATCCTCTTCCACACCTCCCTTTTTCCTCTTTAAAGTCTTCAGAGTGGTGCTTTTAGAGAAAGTTCCTTCCCAGGAAAGGACTCCACATTGTACCCATTGAAATCTTATCACTTAAGGAGTCTCAGAGAAACACGAAAACATATTGACATATAGCTATCCTCTCTCCTGTCTCCGTATTGCAACCCTTTGCTACCAAAAGTTTATAAAAATATTGGTGCTAATGAAGTGGAAATAAAATTTGAGGCTTTAGATATAGAAAAAATTAAGTTTGAATATTGACTCTCTTGCTCACTAATTTATTAACTCTGCTGCCTCTACCCCAAATGAAAGAAAAAAATGTATGACATTGTGTATAGGAATCTAGGTCCCTGCCTTGTACACCTACAAAGTTAAAGGTTCACCTTCAAGTTATGTAACACAGAAGCCCTTCTAAACAGGAGTTTCAGAGATGAAAAAGATAGGCTCTAAGGTGTTACTATTCCCACTTAATTCACTGTCTTAAATCACTACCTTTAGGCAAAAACATGATCATAGTCATATTACAGTCCATATTTTTTAAAAGGGAGAATAATATCCTAGAGGTTAGAGACATATCCAAAAAAAATGGGTTCATTACTAGGTTTAGAAATGTATATTCACTCAGGTTGGTATAGTTGGAGGAAGGGAACATAGAAAAGGAATGGGCCAAATGGCCCCTATCTCTGGATTTCAAGACATTTCATATCTCAAAAATATCTTCTGTAAGTGAGACACTCACAGTAGGAGGCTAACTGAAGCAACCTGTGACTCCTCAAACATTTCTGTACGCAAGAGAAGCAGGAAGCACAAACCAAAGGAATCAGAAGTCAGCTTGGGCCACAGTTCCAAAGCAGAACTTCACTGCTATATAGAGGACTCAGCTGAAGTATATAGAGGGTGGAAGGAGATTTACTCATCCTGTTTTGAGCTGTGAAAAGAATATAGTTTCTTTGCTTGTTTGATATGATTCTTATTTAAATTGCCCTACCTTACTTAGACTTACTAATTCACAGTATTTTAGTTTTTTTCCTAGTTTGAGCAGTCTCCTTAAATTTAAATATTGAATCTATTCAAAGTTAACTCCACAGTAGGGCTGTTTATAGAGGATATAGTCTTTTTATCATAAATGTTCAACCTTTCAGATTTCTCCCTCTATTTCCTCTCTTCCTCGAGATCATTCCTATTTTTACCATGGTCTATGACAGTGAGTGGAAGGGGTCTCCAATCTATGGCAGTGAGCTACAGATGCTCTGAAATGGAGTTGTAGGACTAATCTAGTCCCTATGTGGATAACCTGGAGTAAATTCACAATATCTAATAGTGAGTAGAGCATGGTGTGAACCAATCAAAACAGATGCTAATCAAATAAAAACTATCAGAACAGACACTAATTGTTAACAAATGATGTAAATATGCCATTGCAGACCCACTAAATATAAGCTCTGTGGGTAAGTACTGAAATTTAACTGTCCCATCTCATCTTTTAGAAGAACATGCCAGTGCCCGACTGTGTTCATAGGCTTAGCCATTTCCTAGTCCTTAAGTCCTTCATCCATGGCAGCCAGCTGCTTCATTCAGACCTTAGATCTCCCTTAGTCTACTGGACATGGCTTCTGGATCCCTCTTTGGAGACCCATCAAACAGACTATCACCACCACTGCTCTATTCTTGCCCAGGTCTTCTTGGGGCTTCTGCTAAAGTCTAAAATCTGGGAAGACACTACTGGCATTTTTACTGAACTCCACTCTTTGTATTCAAAAAAGGAAGGTAAGGATCTTGCCCACCAACTGGTTCCCTAATTCCATAACCATTTTTCTTGCTATGATTCCTTAGGGCCAAGGGAGTGGGGTTGCCAATTCTCTGGCTTATCTTGAGTTTGTTCTAACCCCTGGAATGAATTAAAACTCTCTGATCTATCCCATAAGTTTTGATTCTTCATTTGCTGAGAGGTAATGTATTTGATTACTGAGAACTAATGGATTTAGAAATTCCTTTTTCCTCAATAAAAACTGATTTTTAAGAACATTATTTTACTAAATTAAAGAAGTCAATAAGTAAGCTTTGAAATGCAAAGTTGATCAGTGAGCCCTCTATTCAAGGTAGTACCAACTCTGTCTTTTCCTAGGGCATAAGCCTCTTAACTTTGCTAGGAAATGACTTAGTATATTCAAAAACTGTTCCTTTACAAAATATGAATTAGATATTGGCAACAAAAAATTATAATCTATTTTGAAAAATTAGAGAAAATATGAGACATACATAATAATACTTTAAACATTACCTAGTATTTATAGATGAAGCAATAAGTTAATTAAAGGCAACATGGAAATGCAGATCTTTGTATCAAGAGATTTTGGATGAATTGCCCAAAACAGACAAAGAAATAGATGCTGGTAGGCTGGAAAAAGCCATTCAGTGAGCCATGGATAATCAAACAGGATTTTAGGCTATGCTGGGATTTTCCCCCCACTTACTTTGTTGTTTTTGCTGGAGTTAAATTAGAGGTCATGAATAAATCATTGTGGACCTATCTCAATTTCCCAATGGCACCCCTTACTTTCAATCTCTAGCCTAGTGTCACAAAAAGATACTATTGCAAACTCAACCTCTGACAAGTTTAACAAAGCAAAAGAAGACAGAATAGCAGTCTGTATAACACCTGCATCTTAATCTAACAAGAGAATTTGAGGGGCCATCCTAATCATTCTAATCATTCTAATGATTCTGATTTCCTACTCTATTTTAAGAAATTAAGAAATTAAAGAGACCAACTTCATTATCTATAAAACTGAAAAGTGCCAGCACACAGAGAAACAGTTAAGTTTTCTAAACATCTAGAAGATAAACTCCCATAGAGAATACAGCTTTAAATCATCATGGTGTACCACGAGAGAATCTTCTGTGACAGAAAGTAAAAACCTCACAAGTTTGGGTGAAGAACAATTGTTCTCAAAAGTACCAAAGTGATACTAAGGAGTTACTGAAGAAGCTATAAATCATTGCCTAGAACCAACCACCGGAGGTATGTAAATCTAAATGTAGAAAGGTGAGGGTTCAGATTCCCCATTTGGTTGCAGACATGAACAAACATTTTTTGAATCCTTAAGTGATTTTTTTTTCTCAACAGTGCTAAAATCTACTAGTATACCATATTCAAGACACCGTTTTCCAGCATTTAGAATCTGGCATTTTTCCCAGTTACTAAAAATTCTGATGAAAAGAAGCAGTCACACAAACCCAACCCGACAAGCTCAAGATCTTTTGTTGGTTGTCTTCCATAATTGATATTACATGTATATTTAGAATAAATGGACACAGCACCCTCGTGTGAGTTGTTCATTCTAACATGTTTCACATTCTCTTCAACTGTGTGCAACTTTAGAAATTTCCAATCATCTTACTTTTAAATACCTCAGCTTACAATATAAAAGGGCTTAGAGCTTATTTAAATAAAGATATTATACATAGCTCTGCCTGCACTCTTTCAAAATACTCAATTAACATAAGCTACCTTTCTGAGGATTTGCTTTAAGTCAGGCGAAAAGGAATATTATTTCAGAACCAAGGACGGAAAAAAAGAATGTGGAATGTACAGCAAACCTAACAACTGAAAAAAACATTATGATTGTTCAATTTCTCCATATTTTAGGGACGGTATTAGTGATCATTCCTCCCTTGAAAATCTGCCAAAGAGTGCATTTTGGGCACAACAAAAAAATCTCCAGGTCTCTGAAGGGATATAGTGTCCAGAATGTTGCAGTCCCTTCTATCAAACAGAGGCTCAGGAAATGTCTCTGCAGCCTCCAAAACATTGCAGGCTCAATTACCCTCGGGGTGCAGTGAGCGGGCAGCACCATTAATCATTCCCAGGGCACTAAATGCCCTGAGAACCGTTCTGAGTCCTGCCGCCTAAGGGTGTCCGAAAACTGAGTTGCTCTCTGACAGTTGAGCCATGCTGCCACCTGGAGGTCAACAGAAAACACAGCTCCTCCGATGCTAGTTTTTTCCCGCCTGTTCTAGAATTCTAGAAGGTGTGAACTGTACTGAATATCCTCTCCTTCTAGGACATTTAACCCTCTTCTTCCTTCTCCCTCGAACGCTGGGACTTTCCTCCTCATTCCTCATTGCTAATAGAGCAGATGAAGCCAACAGCAGTGGCGAAGGCCAGCAGCTGGGTGGTCCTTGTGTTCCAGGCTTTCCTCATCCACACCCCCACCACCTTTAAGCCCCATCTTTGGTACACCATCCAGTTGATCAAATTAGAGGTCTCACATTCTGTTCTGCAGACAAAACATCTACCTACCCCACAAAGTACTCTCTAACTTTGGGTGAAGTGGGAGACTTTGTCCCATATAATCTTGTTAGATTAAATAGGAAAGAGAAGGTTGTAGCCCAGTCGTGGTGAGTGTTCACATTGGGTAAACAGATGTTGTGGGACCCAGTGGAAGGATAACTAAATCTGTCAGGGATGTTGGAAAGTCTCCAGTGGGAGGGACTTTTTAGAAGCATCCTGGAAAGAACAAGGGTGTGCTTTTGAAATACAACAAGCATATGGTCAAATCATAGTTGCAAATACAAATCATGCAACCTTTCCAATTTTCATTTTCCTCACTGAAAAATGTTTAGTAATAATACCTATTTTATCAGAGGAGGTAGAAATTACATGTCAAAGAGCTGAGATAATGTATTAAGCTTAACACCAGACAGTTGTTTTGTTTAAATTGTAACAGCTCTAGCAGAGCATGCTGGACTTATCTGGGCAGAGGAGGGGGCAGGGAAAGGACAAGTCAAGACAAGTGAGAAAACTGTGTTCAGAGATCTCCAAGCTGTGTGTTATCACTGGAAACACTTCAGCTTCGATCTTTTTTTCACTCTTTATGTCTCTCTCTCCTCCTTTATCTTACTTTAGCTTTTTTTTTCTCCCCATTGCCCCTATTCAACGCTGAAAGGAAAGGGAAGATATTGTTTGTTTATAGAATATCAAAACAGGTCTTTAAGCTTTCAGCTAGTTCATGATAATAAGCACCTGGAAAGCATTATTTTTTCACCAGATTTCCTTTAGGCGACTTTAAGTAGAGAACTTGGTGGGTGAGTACTGCCATTCTGATAAAATACTGGCACTAGTTTGTCCCTACAGAATACACTAGTAAGTTTGAGTGAGCTGTAGTGACACCTCCTGGCAAGAGAATGGGAACATCACTTGATAGAAAACTCATGCTTGTACAATTTTATGATCAAAATCAATACATAAAAACATATTTTCCACATGAAGTGTTATTCTATCTGAAAAAATTCTTTTTGCAAAGGTAGACACATTCATATATATATATATATACGTACTCAAGTTTGCCTGACTTCCATTATAAAAACTAGCTGAATCAGAAGAAGAAAATAGTTTTGTTTTTATTTCATGACATCAAACAATAGTTCGAGTTTTTAAAAATCTTTCACTCATTTATTTTCGTATTATGTATACATAAGCCTTATGCAACATTCTCTAAAGCCAAGATGTAAAATGCTATGAAAGTTACTTTATGTAGTATTTTAACCTGGTTCTTTGTGGAGTGCTTATCTGATATTTCCTTTCAAATGTCTGAGTTATCAACAATCCCATACCTCACTCCAAGCCCACCCTGTACCCCAACACTGAAGTTCCACTTAGACTGTCCCCCAAACCCCCTACCTCTTCCCTTTCCACTCACAAACTCTCTACCTCTTTCAAAATATACTTGTATTCTGACTAGTTAAGACCCTGTGTAACAGAGCTAAAATGATAACAGCTATTAAAAACTTAACCTTTTATATCTCCTCAGTGACATACCGACCTTGCAAATAAGCAGTTAGCCATTCAAGAAATGCAATTCCATGATTATAATAGTTAGAATTTCAGCCATACAGCCAATATTTATTCAGTTGCCTAGTACGCATGCCAGACCCTCTGCTAGGCATTGGGAGAAACAAATGTAACCATGACAGATATTAACTTTGTTTCACAGAATTTAAATGCTAGTGGTCAAACAGAGGGGGAAAAGGACAACAAACAAACAAAAACCTTAAATTGTGATAAGGCCTATTAAGAAACATTAAGGTATAGAGCGGAAACAAAGAATAGCTGGAAATGTCCTGTAGATAAGTGGAAGTCAGGGAAGGGGTTCTCAGAGAAGTGGCAGAAGCTGAGACCTGTAGGATGAGAAGAAGTTATGGGGAGAATCAGAAGAGGGTTCCAGGCAGAGGGAGCAGCATGTGCAAAGAATGGACTTGGTGTTTTCATGGGAGATTGATGAAGCAAAAAATAGCAACAGTTGATTGATGAAGGGATAATATTTAATTCAAAGTGCAGTAAGAAGTCTTTGAGAAAGGCTTTACATAAGAAAGGGTGTAATCTAATTTAGACCCGGACAACTAGGTAATAAAGTGTACTTACTTTATGCCAGACACTCTTTTAATCCTCATAACCCTATAAGATAGGTATTAATATCCTCAATTGTATCGATGGGAAAATGGAAATAAAGGGAAGTCAAGAACTTGCCCCCAGTCTCACAGCAATTAAGTGGCAGTGCTGGCATTCATACTTGCGGTGGAGAAGGAGGGGGGCAGAAGTCCATGGGGCCCGTGCTTCAAACACTATTCAATATGGCCTCTCAGATCATCACGTCTGCAGAGCGAAACTGGGAAGAACCTGCCAGAAGCTAAGTCAGTGATCCAAGCTAGAAATTATGGTATCTTATTCCAGAAGGATAGCAGAGGAGATGGAAAAAATTAAATGGATTTGTGGTATATTTTAGCAGTAATTCTATGGGTCTTGGTGGATTGAATGTTGCAGGCAAGGGGAATGCCTGGTGGGGACATATGTGTCAGTGACAGTTGAATCACACTATGGAAGTAGCTTTCACTATTGTTTATTCAGTGGACATTTTCATTGTCACCTCCCACAAAATTTTCTCTTCCATACCAAGTATATTTTCAAAGTATTTGCTTAAGAGAGCATTTCTCATCTCAGTGTCCAACAGGACAACTTTTTAACATAGTTTATTTATTTTTCTGTTCTTTTCTAAGTACATATACAAAATTGTATCATGTACTATGTACAATGTGGGGGTATTTCTTTTACATTATGTCATCTATTTTTACCTTGTAAATAATTATTTTTTGAAAAAATAAAGTTTTAAATTATGCATAACATCCTATAGCAAAAATTTACTATCCTTCATTGTTTTGTTCTACCTTTGGGCAGTTGCGCTGTTTTCTACTTTTTCATTATTCTAAGCAAATCTTTGACTGCAATGCTGATTATTTCCCAATAAACAACTAAACAAGTAAAAATGGAAGTTCTAAATCTAAAGAAGTAGTTTTACTCTCTGATAAATTACATTTACATATTTCTATGTTGTATTTCACTAAAATGTAACAATTGAAATTCTACTAGTGTTGTGGGAGAGAACCTGAGAGAAGGCAGAGTATGTGGGAGCAGATGTGAGGTGGATAAATGTGGTGGTAGGTGCCTATGAAAATTATTTTTTTATTGCTTCAATTGTATCAGTGAACAGAAACAAGGCCTTAATCTGAGAGTGAAAGTGTACACAAAGGTACTGAGTGTTTAAGGAGAGAAGAGAAAGTCTGATATGGCCTTCTAGGAGAGCGAATGGAGTGGACTAGAACAGTACCTGATAACTTCCAGAACCATTAAAGAATGAGTATGACTACGAAATGATACCACGATTGCATATTTTTCTTTTGCTAAATTCTGCTGCATGGGTACAGGTACAGAATATGAGACTAGTGGATTTGATCAGGATTTAACTTCCCAATCTTTATCTCTGGTCTACATTGCTATGCTAATACTTAGTCTAATATATGGTACTTCCTGCTGGTCATGCTGGATTTTCCATGTGTGCCTCACTTTACTTCCTTTTCTTCAACAACTCTGTGATGGAGATACCTGTCCACTGATTCATCACCTGCAAGACTTCTTTTTCTTTAGCTTCAACTCCTCCGTACAACTTTCCCAGACCACTCCCCCGCCCATCCCAAGTGAGACTTACACCCAAATTTCTCATGATGGTGTGTGTCATTTCATTGACCACAGTTACTTAGTATCTTTATTCCCCATTTAATCCTAAATTCCTTCAGGGCAGGGATCTTTTTATTTTTTTAATCTCAACCTCTCTCAATACCTGGTACACAGTAAGTCTTTATTCAATGTTTTTTAATGAATTTAAGTGAGCTTTTCCTAATTAAGGGATACATTTCCTGAGAAAAAGTCATTAGCAAGAAATCAAGTTGCCTTGATCATACCCAAACCATATCACACATAACAGTGAAGTCATTTGTCAATAAAAAGC
This sequence comes from Manis javanica, assembly GCF_040802235.1. Taxonomy (NCBI): domain Eukaryota; kingdom Metazoa; phylum Chordata; class Mammalia; order Pholidota; family Manidae; genus Manis; species Manis javanica. The sequence continues at coordinate 97,132,210 of NC_133163.1, read as the reverse complement.
AACAGGCCTGAAAACAAATTATTCAACTACCAGACAAAAGTGTTCAAAATAAGAAAAGTATTCATTTCCACATTTAGCTTGAATCCAACATTTAGTTTCTCCCTTTAGCTTTAGAATGGTAATTATAATAAGTATCACATTTATATAGAATTTAATGTTTATAATATTACCATAACACACACACATACACACACATGCACATACAAAAAATGTCACATCCAAATCCAACTATGGAGAGTCCTTCAGAGAGGAAGTGTTTTTTAAGTAAATATTTAAGAAAATATGGGCATTTCATCAATTTGATAGGGAAAGTAGAATATTTCAGGTTGAAAACATGATGAGGAAAATATCTAAAGGTTAATAATTTGTAAGCTTCTCTAATAAGTTGTATCTTTGTAGTTAGAAATTTGTAACTTGTAAATCTTTGTTTCCTGAAATTACAGAAATGTGCAGAATAAATGAAGCACTTACTTTTTCATTTTTTATTTGGTATATACTTTTAGGCAGACATAGACATGGAATAAAGAAAGGAAATGTCAAATTTTGACCTAATAGCGTAGTATGGTAATTGCAGATACATTATAATTCTTTCTCTGCATTCTTCACACACAAAATGTAATGTTAAGTGGAGATAAAAGAAACCTCAATTGCCATTAGAGAATGAAATAGGATTTCCACTCAGATCTTTCGAGGCAGCTATTCTTAAAAATTAATTCACTTTATAAATGTTCAAATTTCTGCCTCACTTTTTTCTGTGTGAACATTTATCTTACCTGCTCTGGATGGAAAGAGGTATTACCAAATCTCTGAGTTCAAATTCAAAGCCCTAAGAGGTATTCGAACCTGAACAAGCTGGTGAGGGATATTTAACTGGTCTCCAAATCTCTTAGGGAAAATTTGAAGACAAATTTTCTGCCCAAATGTTATTAATTACATATTTAGCACCTTAGGTAGCTTATTTCTGAGAGGCTTTAGAGATCAAAAGGGATGTGAAAAAAAGGTGAAGAGAATCAAAGCTAAAACATCAATTTGAATTGAGCTGCACAATGAGAATTTACTCCAGCACTTTGTTGCAATGTAATCTATAAATAACCCTCTGAGGTTCACTTGCCAATTAGGAATCATCACATGGCATGCACCTTAGATGTCAGTAGTTAATTTGCATGTCAGTGAAACATTAATTTGATGAAAATTTTAAAGCTTTATGCACTATTTATATCATAATGGGAAGCACAGTATGTGTAGTAATAAACTGATCTTCACTGTATCCAATGTACTTTTTAAAAGGCCAAGTTTAAATGATCAGTATTTATCACTGTCTATTTGAAGGTTTGTTTTCATTCAGGACAACAGATCTTCACTTTAGAATTTAAATTATTTTTAATGTTAACTGTAATTGAGATGGCTGAAGAAAAAAATGGTGTCTATTTTGGAGACAGAGAAGATGAAAATCAGATTTATACTTAGAGTTAGCTGGTTAGATTTGGAAGTTGAATTCAGAGTTTGTGGCCTCACCCTGGGTCAATAATTTAGTTCTAGCTTATTTTCAGGTTTTACTTTTTTTCTTTCTGAGTTTTTCAACAGTCAAAAGGAATGGTTTTGTGGGTGGTCCTTTCTAAAAGCTGAAAATGGTTGTTGATTCAAGCACAATGGGAAACAACCAGTGGGCGCTTAAACTTAACTACTGTATTTAAGTTCAGTATTTAGAACAAATATTGTATTTACATAGTCAGAAATTTCACAAACTGATGGCCTGGTGGGTTAGTTTGCCACTGGGAATTGCCACACCTGTCAATCAGGTCCAGTCACTAGCTGATTAGGTAGTAAGCGAAAAAGCCAGTGAGATTCAGAAAGAGGAAGAGAGGCACAGGAGAGAAGGGAAAAGAAAAGAAGAGAAGAGAAATGTCTGGAAGTCTCCACTACTACAGCATCACAATGATTTTTCCAACATTCATTCTCATTTTCACATCTGCAGGCTATTTGGAGTTTAGTATATCCAGAGGGGAATTCTAATGAAAATACGTGGTGACATCGCATTACCAGTTTGTACTATTAATACTGTTTTACTAGAAAATAGAAGCTGAACTTCATTAAAGTTAGGGTCTGAGTTTTTTATTTAATGCAACAGATGTGTGTATATATGTTGACTCATTATTAGCTAATTTATTGTGTGTTTATGGCTTTCCTATCCAGCTAGAATATAAGTATCTTTAGATCAGAAATCATGCCTTCATTTGCCTCACCCCCTCAGTATTTACAGTATTAGACCTTAATAACTATTTTCAGACTTGACTGTACTTCTAAACACTTATTCATATTAATTTTGATGGTCTGTCTTCTTCCACAATAAAAAATAGATACTTTTACTGATAAAATATAAACATAAATAGAATAAGAGAAGGTCACTGAAAAAAGATAACACACATATGCACTCCACAGAGCCTTATATAATCAATAAATTACATCTTGGATTCACTCTGAGCTTTCTAATGGCAAAAGTAAAAGAAAATGTGATCAGTTAAGAAATTCTCATTACCACTGAGATTAAAAATACAAAATTTATCTGAAAAAGCTATCTGTAAAAAGGATACACAATCATTAATTTGCATTGCTTTGTATCTTCATTTAATAAATGTTTACATTTTTATTAATCATGTTTCTCTTCATTTTACAGAGAATCTAAATGAATATTGGCTATTAAAAAATACAACCCAGCTTAAAACTTTTCTTCATATTAGTTTATGAGAAAGAAAACCAAATTTAAGATTTAAATGCACTTATTTGAAGCACTTAAGCAATTTGTTTATGGTTGCATCTAGTTATGAAAATTGAGGGCCAAACTTCATCTTTCTTATTAAGCATTTAATAAACACTAAATTTATAGGAAGAAACTAAACTGTTAAAACATTTCCAAAATAAACATTGACAATTTTCACTTTTATGTAAATAGAACAGTATTCCCTACCCTCTCAGCCCCCCAAACCACCCAGATCCCTGCAAAAAAAAAAGCATAAGAAAATAGTGGGTAGTTTTCATTACTTAGTATGAAGAAAAGTGAATGGAATTAAAGTCACCATCCAAATGTAACAAAGTAAAGGCACTATGACACTCCATCACTTTGCCTTATGATATATGAAGGTATTACCTAAATTACCCAAATGTGTATTATGTGCTACAAAGTTTGGACTTTTAAAGGTCAAACAAGTATTACTCAATGAATTCTACTCACTGAAATCTGCCCTTCTCTTCCTGTGTTAAGCTCTGACTCTTTCCAGGTTTAATACTTGTTCTCTCTCACTTCCCTTCTTCCCCGCCTAATTCCCACACAGTTGAACAGGAAGTCACTTTACCAGACAATGTTGAAGATATTTATGACACAGGATAAAAATAACAAAAGATTCAGAGCCAAAAGGGTATTGCTTTAAAAGGCAATTCGTTTGAAAAAGAAAAGGGAGTCAACATAAACTCAGCAAGGGTCTGAATGATAGTATATAGTACAAATAATTCTCTATTTGGGGGTCCTGAGAAATTTCAGCAAGTGATTGTGGAGTAATGAATGTTTGTAATTCATTAGCTACTATTTTAAAATGCAAAGCACACCATGACATCAATGATGTTCTTTTTAATCTCAACAACCAGGCTATTACAATTAAAGCACTTGCAAAAAGACAGTTTATTTAATTATAGATTTTGATGAGATTTCAATATTTTAATAATAATAATTGAATAACATTTCATATTTCTATAGAAAGAAGAAAATATGTTGTAAGTTTGGTTCAGAAACACGTGTTTGTGTACACCAATGTTTTATAAATGTTTAATAACAGCTAGCATTTCTATTCTGAGACTGTCTTTTCCTTAGTATCCTTTAGTAAGGTTTTAGTATTATTTGAAGAAACTAATCAGTTTACTTAAGAAAATATTTTTCCCAAGTAGAGAAAATAATAGTATTTAAAAATGCTTGATTTTCTTTTCTCACTTTCCATCTTCCTTCGGCTCCTAGACAACAAAACAATGGTTCTTTCTTCATGTGGAAGAGTAAACTCAATAAACACAAATGGCGAGGGAGCCTCACAGCAGTGAAATTATGGCTTCACAAGGGCTTTTTTTTTCTTTATGAAGAAACAAGTTTAAAAGGACCTCTTTTTCAACATACTTTAAAGTAACGCATATTTCAATGATATAATTAAACTGGCAACACTAAACACTGCTGACTGATAAATGAGACCTAAATAATTAAGTTCTGTTCTCTGTACAATCAAGATTTACTGCAGAAAACAATCTGGGTAAGAATTTGGAGTCTGGAGAGATTTCAGAAGATGAACAAGCAACCAGCTAAAATTGGTCATGTGGGAAGGTAGTTAAATGAATATACAGTTTATATATATCTATGGATATCTTCCAAGTCTTAATATTCATTAGAACCTGGTTGACTCATTGTTCATGTGGTCCCATACTAAGTTGAACATGGTAAGCAAGTAGACAAAAAAAGAACATTTTAAGGATATTCCTATGCACTCAAGGAGCACTAATGATGTTGAAAATTAAATAATAGACTGAAAAAAAAGCTTTTTCCTAAGTCAAGAAGAAAAAAAAAAACCAAGAGGCTCAAACACTGTGATGAATAACATTAAAAATATCAATATTAAAAGTGATAAAGGGGAGAAAGGAGAGAGAACACCATACACTTTTTACATGTATATTTGCGGAACTGTCAGTATGGTTTGGATTCCTACTTAGGTTTCCATTTTTATTTATATAAACTTTCTCTTCCCTTCTTAGACTAAATCACACAGCTTTCCACACCCTAAACGACACCCCCACTGCATATTTCTTTTCCCTGTGGGATCAGACTGGTCAGAGACAGGTGTTATGTTCTTTCTCCAGGGCTGGAACTCCAGGTCAGCAGACTAATGCACTTTGCAGGTCCATCAGACAAGTCAAAGTAAAATATAACCAGGGCAGCAGGTTGCTTGGCATTTACAACCAGCTACAAATATACAAATATACGTGCGTGTGTGTGACATACACACACACACACACACATAACTTTTTAAAATCCCTCTTGTCAAGAAATCACTCCGATTACTATCCATGGACCTTAGAAAAAGAACGAACATCCTCCTCAGGAAAACATCCTTTGTGGTGAGCTAAGGAACAGACACCATTAACAGGTGATATCAATGTAATTTAGGGAAAAGAGAAAACTCAATAGTGTCCTACCCTCCAACAAAACGAGCATGCACCAGTGGTGTTTGGCATCTTCAATTACGGATAATGGGCTCCTTTTGACTCCCGGCGCACATGTCTGTCTGCCTCCATGAATGTTAGCATGCGGCTTGGGTGGGGGAGCAATGGATGTCTACACACTGGCGCTTGGCCATTTGTAGAGTGAAAATTGCACTTTGTTTTTCAAAAAGGATTCTTCTCCGAAGCCATGCAATTGAACTAGCACAAACAGAATAAATACGCATTCCCAAAAGGTGGGGGGGTGGGGGTGGGGGTGGGGGTGGGAAATAGGCCCCACCCAGGAATCTTTAAGAGAAAACAGGTACTAGAGAGAAAGCAGCCAGTTGCCAATAACACTTAAAACTCTATCTTCGTTACTCTGAAAACAATTTCAATGGGGAAATATCGCGCCCTGTTCCTGCGGGTTTAATTCACTGGGCTATCTCCGTGAATTGGTGTCAGATCTAAGTTTCACACTCAGGACCGGTTTTCTCTGTGGACTACTATTGCCCCCACAGCGCGGAGAAGTCCGTTTCCAAACTGGGTAAGCCCTTTCCTCCAGGCAGCTTTGACCTCACTCCTCCAAGTCGTCACTTTTATTTATGGCCCCGTGAGCGGTGTCTGTGTCGTTCTGCCCGGCCCCGAGAACAGTCACCGCGAACAATGAGCCAGACAAGGGACCCACCCAACGAACGCCTGCTCGCCGTTCGAGCGCAGGCCGGCTGGCGCGGGACGCTCCGGGCTTCGGGGCTCTCGGTGCCCCCATCCTTTCTCCTCCAGAAAGCAAGAAAAGCAAGAAGGTAGGTGGGTCCCTACACCCAGACTCCCGTAACCACTCAGCCAGCCTTCCACCCAGCACCCGCCAGTTAAAGATGCTGTGTCTAAAAAGAAAATCAGAAGAGGGGGTCGGCGTGCAGGTCCCTCCGGCCGCCCACCCGAGTGCAACTAGCTCAGCTTGGGGGGCTTGGCACTCACTTGAGCCCGAGTCCGCGGCACGTTGAAATCCCGAAGGATTTGGGGTGGGGGCAAGAGGTGGGGCCAGGAGCCATAAAGTGGCTTCCGCTCCCTCCCCCCGGCCTGGCACCGCTCTGGGATCGGGCAAGACACAAAAGACGGTAGTAGCAGTGCCAACAAGTCTGCTGCCGCCTCCGTCTGCGCCGCACCGGCGACCGCGGCGACGGGGCCTCGGGGCCGGTGCCCACACCGGCCGGGCGCGCCCGCAGGCCGGAGCATCCCTGGACGCCTGGAGCCGCCCGGCGCGCTCTCCGCGCGCCGCCCCAGCGGGAGCTCCTCGCTCCGCACAGAACGCGGCTGAGGCGCGAGGGAGACGCGGAGAGAAAAGGCAGGACTTACTCGGGCCGAAGGCTCAGCGGGACTCCGGTGCAGGACCCGGCAGGTGTCCTCCCCGCGGGCCGGGGCGGAAGGCGCTGGCGCAGCCCCGAGCCGGCTCACCTCGGCGGGGACGGGAACTCCCCTCGCAGCCGGCCGCGCGCCGCGCTCCCCTCTGGCACGGCACCGAGCGGCGCAGGCACGCTCCCCGCGGCCGCCTCAGCCGCGGCGGGTCTCCCGGCGCTGCCCCTGCTCGGCCGCTCCCCACAGACCACACCCTGTCACCTCGGCTCCCTCCACTCCCGCCTGTTTGACACTTCCACGGTTACTCCTCCGGCGGCGTCCTCCCGCCCCTCCGCCCACGTGCTCTGCAGCGCCCTCGGCTCCGAACTTCCCCTGCCGGAGCCCCCGCCTCTGTTCCGAAAGGCCCCGGGTCTGCAGGCAGAGGAAGGGTCCCGGCGAAGCATGGCGGCTGACTGACCGTTAGGTCCTCTCCGCGTTCTCCCATCCCCCTGGGCACGCAGAAACCGCTCTTTTGATTTTGTTAATGCGAAGGTTTAGGTATTGTGCACTATGTTCAAGGATGTGCCATGTATCACTTCTGATATTGCAGAAATGTATTAGTAAGTGTCAGTACTCATCTAGCAGCTGTTCATTGGCCTTTGGGGCCGGACTGTTGGCCCAGTTTTCTCCATAGGCAGAAAGCCCAGCAAAATCCTAGAATATTCTCTTTTTTTTTGCCCAATCCAAATCAAAATTGCCATTTTCTACTGACTCCCACCGCCCCACCTTATGTGCTGTTGTTAAAGAAGTATTTCAATACTTTTCCCTGTTTCTACAGTTAGCGGTTTCTAAGGGTTCCGCTCTCACCACTGTTCATTGTTCCATGATAGTTCTTACCACCCATATAGTATTCTCCCTTCACATGACTGCCTTTACTACTAGTCCTTAAGTTTCTCCAGGCAGAAATTTGTGACGTCCGTAACTTTATCAGCAGCTTCTAGAATAGTCCCCAGTACGTACTGTGTGCTCAAAAAACTGTTTAAACAATGCCCTTTGAATATGATGCAAGCATTGGTAACGGTTTTATCACATTTAAAGGAATGATGCCTTCAATCACATGCTTGTCTGTATCCCAGCTGACAGGTAGAAAAATAAAGACTTTTGCATTTGGCTGGGTGAATTTTCCTAAATTCCTTAATGTATTCTTAATGTATGTATAAAGTCTTCTTTGTAGGTATTACCCCCTTTTTTCTAATTTAAAGCATGTGGCTAAGTTTGAAGCTCCTAAGTGTCAGAAGTGGGCTCCATCCATGTTCCTTCAGACTAGCACAAGCTGCGTGGGGCTGTCATTTTTTCTTATCATACTACCATCCTGTCCTTACTGTCCAATACCACATATAAAGCTACCAACCATCTCCACAGAAGAGCCTGTGCAATTTGCTCTCCTCCAAAGTTCTAAAACAAAACCAAAACCAAGCAAAAATCACCACTCTAAACTCAGACCTCTTGTAAGCACTTATTGTCTTAACTTTTGCACTTTAAAAATATTTTTTTTGCATGTATCTTGCATCAGCTGTCTCTGTATGTCTTACAATAGAGATTTATTTGGCTTCTTTATTGAAATAAATAGCAACTAACATTTATTAAGGTAGAGACATCATCTAATAGCCACCATTGCTCCAAGCACTTTACACATACATAAGCTCATTTAATCCTTAAAAATCTTATAAAATAGAAGCGATTTTATAGATGGGAAACAGAGGCACAGAGGTAGGTCACATATTTAGTAATTAGTGGAGCTGGAATTGGGTTCCTGACAATCTGCCTCAGAGACTGCTCTCTAACCAAACTGCTATTTGACCTTCTGCAATCCCTTGTACCTAAGAGACATTAAATATTTTTAAAATCATCAATATTTATCCATTTACACTTAGCTTCACATCCAAAAAAGAGACAATAAGTAATAAAATTGGCAGAACTTCAGGTTATTAAGGACATATGATTGGCCCTAATACCAGAGCTGCTTTCTTTGGTGGGATCCCAGACCCTGTCTGTGATCTGTATTTGAGGGGAACACAATCCATGCTCATGACTTCAGGTGTGTCAGCATGAGATAACCAAGACTTCAAGGTTGAATTCTAGGTCTTCACAGTCAGTTAAAGATATCCCCAGCTAAATTGAGTCCTTGCTAAGCCCACCAACAAGCCTATTTGTGTCCTTCAGGGACCTTGCTCTGTCCAAGACATCTTTTCAGTCCCTGTGGCAGACTGAATAAGGGCCCCCCCAAAAGATATTCATGTATTAATCCCTGGAACCAGTGAATGTTAACTTACATGGCAAAAAAAAAATGGACTTTGCAGATGGGTTTGATTAAGGATCTTGGGATAACAGTATCCTGGATTGGGAAGGTGGGTCCTAAGTGCAATCACATGCCCTTGTAAGAGAGAAGCAGAGGGAAATTTGACACAGAAGGGGAGAAGGCAATATGACCATACAGGCAAAGACTGGAGTGGTGCAGCCACAAGCCAAGAAATGCCACCAGAAGGTGGAGGCAAGAGAGGGGCTCTCCCCGAGCCACTTGTGGGAGCACAGTCCTGCCATCATGTTGATTTTGATGCAGGAAAAGTGATTTTGGACTTCTGGCCTCCAGAACTGTAGGAAAATATATGTGTGTTGTTTTAAGTCACAAGTTTGAGGCAATTTGTTATAGCAGCCAAAGGAATCTGCTACAGTCCCCAAATCTGCAAGATGGCCTTCCATACCTGGGGATAAAATAAAACAAAGATGTTTCAAACAATTGGTCTGTCCCATCTGAGGGAGAAGGCCATTTGACCCCCAGTGTCATATTATATAAAAGCCCTCCAATTTTCACTTGGTCATTATCACCAAGTAATAAATATATGAAATAACTGGAATACACTTACTTACAGGATTTAAGATAAAAGAAATTTTCAACTTGTTGCTTGATATCTGGCCACTGTGGCTAAAGTGTATGATGGTTTAATTTTAAAATATGTATTCTATCATATTTTTTCATTGATTTAGACATGTTAATCTAACAAAGAAATACACAAATGCTTCATAAATTCTGTAAACCTTTTTAGAATTTATATCTGTATTTGGAACCTCAGAACAAACAAACACTATGTGGCCCAGACTTTCTTGACTTGTGAGAGGCCCTAGTAGCTAAAATTAAGAACCTTGATAAATGTACTAGATTTCTCTTTCCTTCCTTCCTTCCTTTTGTTTTGACTTGGCCTACCAGATAAAATACAGGACTCCCAATTAAACTTGAATTACCAATAAACCAATAATTTTTTAGTACAAGTCCATGGGCTGTGCAATGTTTGGGACAATAAATTGTCTCTGTTTTGCAACCTTCTGTTAACCATGTAATATCTGGCATTTAGGGAAATACTTATACTAAAAAATGATTCATTGTTTATTTGAAATTCAAATTTAACTGGATACCTTATACTTTTAATTGCTCAATCTGACAATCCTTACTTTGACTCTTCAGTTGTTTATGTATTTTCCCATTCTCCCTTCCCCAGACCTTCCACTCTTTCTCCTCAGTTTTCATTGGGACTAACTAATTTATATTCACTTAAAGCAAGGCTAGACAAGATTTAATCCCTCATTGTTGGCCTAGAGCTAATGCCTTTGACCACAGAATCATAATGATGTGTGACTCAACTAATTTGGTCACAGCATAAATCTGTCCCACCAGTTGGGATTTCCCATTAGGTCACACAAACTGTTTAGCATGCTACTATTTATCTTGCATATAGTAGATTGAATTAAGATGAACACTTGTTTTTTAACTACTTTCCCATCATTCACAGTCTTTAGATTTATGTACAATTCTGACCAGCAGTAAGTAAATATCCTTTGCTCCTTTTCCATCCTTTTTGCTTTGATTTCTGGCCACAAAATGTGTATAATAAGTGATACAAACAGGCAAGGACAGAAAAGATGATTGTGTGGCCTATACTAGAAATATGAGAGGGATAAAAAAAAGCAAGCAGGGAAATCACTAAGTTATCTGAGACTTAGTTTCTTCTTCTGCAGAGATAGAAAACAAACCCACATTCTACACACTATTTATCTCTAAAATCTGGTGCTTTTTCATATCTTTTTTAGATATTTAACATTCTCCATATGAATTATTTGGAGACAAGAGTCTGACAGTTCTTGATTTGGATCCCAGTGCCTCTGCTTTCTCGCTGACTAAACTTAGCAAGTTTTTAATGTCTTTGAACTTCAGGTTTCTCAACCCAAAACAGAGGGGTAACAATAATCATTTCAAAAAGTTGTTATGAATTAAATGAGGAAATATCTGTAAACTGTTTCACACAGTGCATCATATAAATCAATCAATAAATGGTAACTATTATTTTAGCCTTACCTGATACACTGATTCCATGCAGTACTTTATCCCCCAGACATGTCTGTTGCAATAATGTACACATATTAAGAGCTCAAAACATAAGTTCAATAAATAGATGGGTGGCTATGAGGTTCATTTACGTGAAAGTGCTCTAGAAATTGACAAAATGTTGTAGAATTTTAATGGGTTGGTACTACTAGTAATAATAAGTAATAATAGGTGATACCACTGAGTCTGATTCTGGCTGAGCTTTGGAGAGGTTGCTCTGCAAGAAATGTTTGATGCTTAACCTTTTCCACCTAAAAATTCAATTGGGAGAGACATTATCTATATAACAGCAACATCTACTAATCAATGGAAAGTGTTTCATTTATTCTGCTTTACTCAATAAAAATTCCCATTAATCCTTCATAGACTTTATTTTTTTTCACTGTACCTATACCAATTAAATTGGCTAAATTTGACAGACACCTCCTTTACTCTCCCCTCAAAAGTGGCTTTTGTTTGTCTCTCTTGTATCAGAGTGGAGAGTTTAGCAGGCCACAGCCAATGCTGAGGCCCCACAGGCATCAAGGATAGAAGTCCCAACATCCCTGCACTGCCTCTTAGCACATCATGGCTCTCGGAACTCCTGTATCACTTCTTTATGTACTGGATGTAGAGGGAAAAGAAGGGCAAAAGGGTGAAATGTGAGACCCTACAGCTGAATCAACCTTTAAAGAGCCTGTCCAAAGCTCTACCCAATGTATTTTACCTACTGTGTTTACCAAGGAGAAGTTGGAAATGTCAATTTTGTCAGGACACATTGTTGCCTGAATATCATCTGAGTTCTGTTACTGAGGAGAAAGAGGAGAATGGATATTAGGCAAATAACTAGCTGTGTTTGCCACTGACCATTTCACTCTTCCCTTTCATTCTCGTCTTTTCAGTCCTGACTTATTATCCATTGGCAACTCCCTGAATGTTTTGTAATCTGAATAATTTTCTCCTCTGATTCTGTACGTCTTTTTCACTATTTCACAAATCCACTTCCTCCTCTTTTGTGTTATCCTTGCACTTTTTCCTTACATTGGTTTCTTAATAATCCTAGAGTTCTTCACATATTTAATTTTATTCAATTCTGAACTGTTCATACTATCTACTTTTTTCCCAGAATGCTGTCCAATTTTGCTCTATGACACTACAATCATTGACTTCCTTCAATTTTCCACATTTAATGCAAATGCTTTCAGGGTCTTTGATCTTTTGTGACCTAGGAAACATTAACCCTGTGATATGATGTGTGGCATTTTCTTCAAAATAATCCAGGTTTGGGAGGGAGGAAAAACCAATGGTATATAAATGAAACAAGGTTAGCCATGTGTTGAAATTATTGGAAATTGTTGATGGATATGTGGGTGGGGGGCATCCATTATATCATTACTTCTAACCTTGTGCATGTGTAAAATTTTATATAATAAAAAAAAGAAAGAAATGATTGCTTGAATCTCTATTTTGTAAGCTGTTGCAGTATAAAGTCCTTCTCAAAATTTCTTTAGAAAACTCTGGGAGACTTACATTGCGCTGATCACCTCTGCTTGTGGGATCTTCTTTCACACTGGTGTCACTCTACCATCCACACCTTCCTGTGTATGATTCTCAGTCTTTTCACCATACTACACACATTTTCACATACATTCCTTCCACAGAGAGTAATTTGAATAGGATAGTCTTTGTGAAGAACTATCAGCTGTATGCAGTGTTCACATCACATATTGCATGGCAATTTAAAAAGAAATACACTTCTTTTCATTCCTTAGAGCTATGGGTAGCCTTTTAACTTAGTTGTTCTTGGAATGTAAACAGAAGTTAGAATAGTTTTTCCCTCCTCCACACCTGCTTTTTTTCCCTTGCTGGTTGAAATACAAACATGAATCCAGAGCATAACTAGCCATCGTGGCCCATGAGACAATGCCTCTCCCTATAAATGGTGGAGCATCTGGATAGAAGGAGCCTGGGTTCCAGAAAACCAGAAGCTACCATTTCAACTCTGGACTTCTTACTATGGTTTTGTTTATGCATGCAGGAGAAATAAATTTCAACCTTATGTAATCCACTGTTGTGTTGTATGTTTCTTCTATTACATGTTGCCAAACTAATACTACTTAATATTTTTACCAATGAATTTTCTTTTTTTTCTTAACAAGTATAATCCTGAGACTAAGAGAAATTCCACTGCCAAATATTAATAATTTATTTTTCCTTTACCTCATTGCACCTAATTCCTGTTTCCATTCCCAGGTCCAGTGATAGACCTTCTCTTTCTCCTTGGCTTGCTATTATCTCAGCCAGTATAATAAATAAAAATCCATTGCAATAGCTAAGTCTAAGTGGTTTAACTATTACATTAAAAGAGTACACTGACTGTTTCAGTTATCTCTTATTGCCACCAAATCCCTCCAAAACTTAAAAGATGAAAATAGCAGTGCTTTACTATTTTCCACAGTTCTGTGGGTTTACTGGGATCATTTGCATGGCTCTTCTGTCCCACAGAATGTTGCTAAGGTTACTCAGGTGGGTACATTCACTTGGACAGTCTGTTGTGGCTGGAATGTCCACCATAGCCTCACACCCTCTAGAGCCTCCCTCCACCTGGCCTGGCATTATATTGTTGCCTAGCCTGAGCTAGATAGCTGGCTTCCAAGCAGGGATGTTCAAAGAGGACAATCCCTGATGTGCAAGCACTTTTTAAGCCTCTACATGCATAATGCTTACTAATTTCCAATTAGCCCAAGATTACAGATGAAGAAATTGAGCACTGGGAGTTTTAGTTACTTATCCAGAGTCATGGGTTTAGTAAGTTGTAAAGTCAGGATCTAAAATTAACTAGGCTAACTCCATGCCATGAGAATGCAACTATGGCTAGAGTTATAGAAACTGGAACTTGCTCATTGTCTAGTTTACATATATAAGGTTTGGCTCTCCAATTATTTCCAATTAGGAAAACTAAGGGCAGCATATTGTATAACTTTCCTAGGTAAAATCCTGAGTGCATTTTGAAATTTGTAAAACATTATACAGGTGCTAAAAGGTAAGAGCTGCCTTATCTTAGTGTATTCTCCATAGCACGGGGAAAAGTGACTGTGCCATACATTAGCTGCACACAATGTGACTAGATGCTGTCCCTCAGTGGTAGAATGGAGTACAGCTATATCTGGAGTGATTGGAGGGTTTGGGAGAAGGGCTATGTTCTCCCCCTGTCAGTTAATTTCCAGACTTTAACTCTTCCTCCTTCAGAGTTCAGATTCCTTTTTCATGCACTGAATGCAGGAGATGTATAAAGACACTTAGATTGCTGGTTGAGTTTATGTGAAATTTTCTTTCATTTCAACACCACCAGAGAAGTCTGAAGGTATGCATGAGGCATCGTTAGCATTTTTAATGGCATCCATTTCAGTTCACATGCCAAAGATGCAATGGACTCAAATCAATTGTTTTAGGTAGGAAATGGAGCCCAAAATGGACTGTAATATAATTCATTTTGCAGAAATATCACAAAATGCTTCACAGATAATTATGTTTGATGTAGGAAAGCACAAACTCTGAATGTGAAAATTTGTTATGTAGGTTGAATTTAGAAAAATGATGGGTAAGGATAAGCAGCTTGCAAAGACTAGGGAAATAGAAATTTCAAATAAAGGACTATTGTTTAATTAAAGGAATAATGGCAAAAATTTAAAAGGGCTTGAAAGTGAGAGGGAATTCCTGTAGGGAATCAGGTTCCTGTTGAATTTTGGTCTAAAACCTACTAAATACACTTAATTAAATGAAATACACCAATAACATTAACATTTAATATATTTTTTTCTTGTGTAATGTTTTGGTTGTACAAGGCGACATGCCCAAATTATCTGTCCCTCCCCTTCCATGTCATGTGTTTATAACAGGGCACAATGCCTAACAGCAAGAAGGGCAGGTTATGTAAAAAAAAAAAAAAAGAAGAAGAAAAGATTTGCACCAAAAGGAGAGTATTGTTTTGAGATAATATAGTTGGAGTACAGATGCTTTAATGCTACAGTTCTAATTCCACATCTCCAAATAACTTGTCTAAAAACTGAGCTGGAAGAGACTGTACAGTAAAGGATGATCAGGATGACAGAATGCATTTTGATTTGCTTCACTGTCAAATTATCCCTTCTGAAAATTCCAACTTGTAAAATTGTTATTCAAGGGGTTTCTTATAAATATTGATTTACTAATTATTTTGTTTATTGATCTACTAATTATAGTTAGCAATAAGTTTTCTCATTCTAAAACAAGAATTTTTCAAATAGGTCTCATCTCATGTTCAAAAACTTGATGTTGTTAGTACAAACTGCACTGCTGTGATGAAAGTGATTCCTGGGCTATATCCAGCCTTAAAATAAATGGACCTCAAGATGGATTGCTGTTGTTTGCCATGGGCATAGGAGGTGGGAGTGTGATCTTGGTGCCTGTATTTACCATCTTTGGAATAAAAGGTACTTAAGGTCCTTTTCAGTTATATTATTCTCTGTGAAAGACAAAAGATTAGGTGTTAGCAGAAATTCTGAGACAGGAAATTTCAAGTGAATGTATTAAAGATTAAGACTGGTTGAAAGGCAAGCAATGGAAATAGAGCATCACTGAAGATAAAATTTCAGTTAGCACTTCCATGTTAATATACGAACTTACTCATATGTATTACTTAATATGCAAAGTCTCTACCCTCATTAAAATACATCTGAAAAATGACCAGAACACAGAAGGGATGTGTATGTGTGTGGGTGTGTGTGTTCCTTTTTTTACTTGTTTATTATCTGTTTCCCCAACAAGGCTGTATGTTTCAAAATAGCAAGAACCATATCTGATCTGTTCATGAATTTCTTGAACATAAAATAGCAAATCACTAAATACCTTTTAATTGCATGAGTTGAAATAAGGCTGGAATTTTTGCAGTATGCTCCTGAGGAGAAGGTCATAATATTTTTTGGAGAAAATAGTGGCAAGCAAATCATCACTTTGGTTCATTCTTTTGTTCCTTCTAAGAATTCTAGCATAGTTGCAATTATAAATATGTTTTTATTAACAAACTGTAGACTTATTTTCCTAATAAATGGTTACGTTCTTCAGTTATTCTACTGAGATGTACCAGCCATATATTATGCTGTGTCCTATTTCAACTATGTATAGAATCATTTAGGGCTCAGTTTAAATAAATTTATTTTAAATTGCCTATTTCTAAGCAATGATCTTCAAAAAATAAGAAATTCATTTAAATATTTGACAGACTATGGACAACTCCCAGCAAAACTAAAAATAAGATTTCTACTTGGCAAACATTTTTTAAAAAGCAAATAAAGCCTAAAAAAGCAAAATACAGAATTACAAAGAAGCTGGAAAGTAAAAACAGAATGTATAAATTAGTAGAACTAAGATTAAATACATTGACTATGGCATTTATATGAATTAAACTCCCCTATTAACAGCAAATGCAAAAAAGAGATGTAAGCAAAAGTCATGATGATAATATCAGAGTGGAACTCAAGGAGGAAAAAAAGCACTGAATGGGACCAACAATGGTTGATTCTATTGATAAAATCCATTATGAAGGGATAACAGCAATGAATCTCCACACACACAAAATATAAGAACAAAAATATTGCAAATGGACATAAAAAACAGTCATAGTGAGATGCCTTTAGCTTAGTACTATCAGACTATGAAAGATCAAGAAACAAATTGAATAAGCACAAATACTTTTGTACAGTATAAGTTTATACTCACATATAGAAAATGTGTATTTTGTCAAATCCTGAGGGATGCTTATATAACTTAATCAATTATATCCAAAGCCATGTAAAAAAAACCTCAATTAAAAAAAAAGAGAGAAAGACAGTGACTGGGCCAGTTTATATCTTTTCTCCAAGAAGAAACAAAACTAAAAATTACAATTCACTAAATAACAGTTTAGTTTAAAAGGGAGTTAAAGTGTAATGAAAATGTCTTTAGAACATAACTGGACTGAGAATAGTATGTATCAAAATTTCTGAGATAGTCTAAAATATATACTGAAAGGTAAATTTACATCTTTATGGGCTATTTCCTAAGAACAATAAAATGAATGAAATCAACATTTATTTAAGAAATTAGAAAATTTTAAAGGAGGCAGCCCTATGGAAAGCAGGAAAAAGGAAAGTAATAATAGAAAAAAAAATGAAGTGACTAGATAGAACTACACAGGGAATTTTTAATGGATATCTCAGAAATATAGTTATTAAGAAAACTATTGAAAAATTAAGTATAAGTATATATGGCAATTCAACATATAGTTGTGTACTAACATATGGAGAAGTCCAAATTTTGTGCAAAAAGTAAATAAATCAGAGTAGAAAAAATTTGAAATACTTATTATACATGCAACTATAAAAAATACAAGGTTAAGAAAGTTTTACAATTATGCTTTTCTGAGTTTGCAAATATCCCAGATATTTATGCGAAATATCCCAGAGCCTTAAAAACACATAGAAAACAGACCAAATAATTTTATTAAGTTATCTTCAGACTGCAAGAAAAAGTGTTCAAGACACAGTTATGGAATGGTCTCACAGGTAAGAGAGAAGCACAATTCAGTAATAATATAAAAGACTAATCATATTGAAAGACAAAGTGAGAAAATACTTTGCACTTGATATGACATAGGTTAATATCCTTAATTTCTAAGAAAGTGCTATTAATCATTGAGAAAACAGTAGTTCTCCATTGGTAAAATACCAAAGAACATATGAAAACATGACTACCTTCATTGGCTCAAAGAAATGGAAATTAATGTAACAAAAGTCATATATCACTAAACAATTTGATACATTTAAGACATTTTAGTGTCTAGTGCTAGTAAAGGGTGTAAAAAACATGTATTTTCTTACAATATACTTTTACTGTAAACATTACAATATAGTTATTAAATTAAATTAGTTGAGGACCATACACATATTAAATAGGAACAAAAGCATAGAAAAATATTAGATGGAAATACAGCAATGTACAACAAAACTAATCTCTTGGGCTGTGGGAATTTATATAAGTTTTTATTTTATTCTTTATAATTCTCTGTATTGTCCAAAAAGTTTACCCAAAATTAATCCTATAACTGGATAAGTAACTATATAGTCATAGATAACTAAATAGATAATTAAAACATATAATTTATATATTGGCTAATAAAAAAGGCAGTATAAAGAAATTTAGCTACCATATGATCACAAGTATATAAACAGAAATTTATGCAAAATAATGGGAAGTAGCAATGATTTCTTTCAGATCATTTAAGTGAAATTTTTTCTCCTTCGTACTTTTGTACACTCTATTTTTTTCTTGTGAGCATGTATTACCTTCCCAATCAGAAAAATAAGTTGAAATTTAAAACAACAATGGGAATAAACTTGATTTTATTGTACTACTAAATATGGTACTTTGCATAATTTGAGATGTGCCTACTTATAGCATTTCTTCTCTTAAGAAAACTAACAGGAATTTCTTTCTTAGGATTTGTGCGAATGGAATTTAAGAGGCTTGATTTAATTGATATCACTTCCCTGCATTATAAAACAGAAACTTAAAAAAATTATATTCTGATTAGATTTAATATTCAAATATGCTAATACAATAACATTTCTAGGTGCATCTTTATTTCTCTATACAATAAAGGAATTGTATTTTTGTCAGTCTATTCAGGTAAGTCAATGTAAAACTCCCATCCCAGTTCTTTTGCATCTGATATGAGATCAGTCTGCTCTTCAGTGAATAACCCTGGGAAAATTCCAGGATAGAGAAAAGAACATGAAGCATTGCAGTTAGAATTTATTCAGTTGTGATGCTATAAAGCTAAAAGGTATGTGCCAGAGTAGAGTAGCTCATTAAAACCTCATTGCTTTATTTGTGGGGCTTCTGTGCCTTCACTCCAGTGGATTCTGCTGATTTGTTTGATTATCATCACCAAAAAATAATTATAATGACAAGCCTGGAGCTCAAGTTATGAAGGTAACAGTCAAAACGTTTTTTGTTGGGAATATTTTCTTTTGTATGTGTCCAAATGAGGGCCATTTTTTTTACTGAGTCGGTTGACTTTTTATTATTGAGCTAGAGTGATTCTATATATGCTTTGGATACAAGTCCTTTGCCAATACATGTATCACAAATATTTTTTTCCAGTCAATGGATCACCCTTTCATTTTCTTGATAATATCATTTGTGGACAAGATATTAATGTTGGTGGAGATAATCTTTTTTTTATCTTATAGTTAGTGCTTTTTCTATCTTATGTAATTAGTCTTCGTCTACCTCGGGGTCATGAAGTTTTCATATGTTTTCTTCTAGAAAGTATTTAGGTCTATATTTCTTTTCAAATTAAATTTTGTGTATAATGTGATATATTGGCTTGAGGTTCATCAATTTCAATAGGAATATTCAGTTATTTTAACACATTTGTTGAAAAGTCTTTTTCCTTCACTGAGTTGAATTGATTGTCAAAATTATTTTGTTCAGGATAATTTGACCATATATGTATGATCTATTTATGTATCTCTATTCTGTTCCACTGATCTACAGGTTTATTTTTACAGCAATATAATGCTATCATGATTACTGTAGCTATATTCTAAGCCTTGAATCAGGTAATGTACATCCTCAAAACTTGTTCTGTTTCAAGACTGTTTGAGTATTCTAAATCCTCTGCTTCTCCAATAAACATTAGAATCAGCTCATCAACAAAAAACGTCTGCTAGAAATATTGAGATTTTACTGAATGTATTGATCAATTTGAGGAAAACAAACATTTCATTTTGAGTCTTCCATTCTTGAAAATGGTTTAATCTCTATTTAGATATTCTTTTAATGTCTCTCAATGACACTTATTAGTTGTAAATATACAGGTCTTCCACCCTTTTTGTTAAATTTCTTCCTAAAGAGTTGATGGTTTTCATATACGTGACCTTATTTTTAATTTCATTTTCCAATGTTTATTGTTGATATACAATTGATTTTACTATACTGACCTATATTCTGAAACCTGGCTAAATTCACTTATTTTTCTAGCAAGTTTTTTTCTTTTTTTTTAATGCTGTTAGGGTCCAGGACTCCGGGGCTTCCCAGAGAACAAGACACACGGACACGGAGATGAAAATCTAAGCAAAGTCTTTATTCAGCCAGCAAGCTGGGGTCGACAGCACCTCCCCTGACACGCAGGCCGAGTCCGAGCTGCCGACCCCCAAGCAACTTTAGGTATGGTTTATATGGGATTTCGACACTCATTGCACCAGAGCCTGCACATTACCCCAACCAATGAATTTGAAACACATTCTATACTTTGGCCAATAAAATTGGAACAGGGATACACCAGGTGCCTGACCTTTGCACAAGCATTCCTATGTGACTTATCACGAGTTTCGACCCCAGGGGGGTCGTTTACTTCTAGTTATCTAACTTAGGGCAGGGTCCAGGAATGTTAGCCTCACTTAGTTTCTGGCTTCTAGTTATCTAACTTAGAGCAGGGTCCAGGAATGTTAGCCTCATGTAGTTTCTACGAAAACTGGGTGGCTCAGCCCTGTTCCCTGCATTCCTCTACAATACTACTTAGTATTTTCTGTGTAGGCAATGAGGAGTAGCAGAATTGCCATCTCAGAATTGCCTTTTAGGCAAAAGATTATTTTAGGTGATTATTTTTAAACTGAAGACACAGGAGGATCTCTGAAAAAACAGTAGAAGTTGAGTTTTACAAGAAATATTTACATTTATAAGGGAAATCTCCATTTGAAACAGTGTCACCTTCTCCATACTAGGAAGAGAGGGATGACTAAATCTCTAGAAACTCCTATCCAATGAAGTCCTCAAAGACTTAGATCTACATAACAACCACACCCTGTGCGGGTAAAATTGCACTATTTCTAGAATCTCTCACCTGGTCTTAGTGTAGCTCTATAACAATAGGTGTTTCCATGGAATAGAGAGAAGTAACCATCTCCATATCAATAGATATTACCAGGGGGAGCAAGTGAGGGCATATCCCGAGGAGAGTTTGGGTGCTGCCCCTTTTTGCAGCTAAAGGGAAGGAGAAGTGCAGCGAGAGACAGGGGCAAGCAGAACTACACGACTGCCTGTAAGCAGTAAAGGGGTTTCTGGCACTTTATTTCTCCCTTTGACTGATTTCAGTTTCAAAGGTATTTTGCCCGGGCTGGGAACATATTGCCCCCTAGAGTTGTATACTCTGTTACTTGTTTCTCCTGGAAACCCCCATTAACAGGCCTTCCGCCACCGCTATCACCACCATCTTTCTTTTGTAGTTAGTTGAAGATGACGTTTAAGGTGATGGTTTGTGCCCCTTTGGGCAGTTACTCTATTTTCCTGGCTATCTCCCATGTTTATAGGAAATATACATATTATTAAACTTTTATTTGTTTTTCTTTTATTAATTTGTCTTTTATTTCAGCCAATGACCTACAAAGGTAGAGGGAAAATAATTTTTCCTTCCCTACAACAATCATATAGTTTATGGATAAGGGAAATTTTATTTCTATCCTTACATATTTTGCCTTAAAAAATAATTTGTCTTTTTCTTGCCTTACTGTACGGCTATGAACTGTGGTAGAATGTTGATTAGAAGCTTTGAGACTAGACTCCTTTCTTTTTGTTCTGGCCTTTGGGGGCAAACATTCCATCTTTTACCATTAAATAAGTTAGCTTTAGATACTGGGCACACATGCATTTTAATGCTGTGGAAGAACAGATATTTGGTCTTTGAGGAAAATGGCTTATGTATTTGACCCCTTATTAATATATTTAAATATTACTTTTAAAGCATTAATATCTATCTACTCAAACATTAAGCTTTGAGCCTTTAACAAATTAAGGCACTAAGGCTAGTATTTTGAAGAAGTGTGGAAGTAAGGACACCTGCAGGAGGTCATTTCCCAACCTTCATTTGTATTATTTTAAAATTTACAAATAATTTTAAAAATTCTGTAAAACTTCAAATATGAAAGAATAACAGTTGATAAAGATGTCAAGTGTTGACACTATATTCCCATGATATATCACTATATTAAGGAACTTGGTGAGTTTGTCTGTCAGATACACGTGACCCTTATTTTGATTATCTCATTTGCTCCAACCAAGAGGATTAAGACACACATTACTGTTACAGGTAGAGTTTGTCCTCCTTGGTTTTTGTCCCCACTGAAACAGAGAATTGAAAGGCAGAGACACAATTGTGAAGCAGAGCAAAAGTTTTCTTTGAATACAGTCCAAAGGAGGAATGGGCCAGAGTCAAGGTAAACAAAGTCCCAGGACTTTCAGGGGAGGGTCTATTTATCATGTCCTAGCCAGGAGGAGCCTCTTTGATTGACAGGGTGATGTCATTTGATTGACAGTTCTAGTTTTACATCCATTCCTCTTTGTGTGTATTTCTTTTCTCAAAATGTACACAGAGAAGCCCATGGCAAGGGAGGGGATAGGTAAAACTGCAATTTTATTTTAATAAGATTATGATGAGGGGTAGTTTGGGCCATTCTTAGTTTTGTTTGATAGCACCTGCATTGTGATCTGGTTGGGACCAGTTTAGCCTGGTCCCTATTGGCAAGAAAGTTACCTCCCTTCAAAGCCTCTGTTGTCTTCAAGTGGGACCCCCTAATTGGTTTTTTTTTTTTCCTGGAACATTATCTTCCCCTTGCCCAGTTGCTCATGTCTGTCTGTGTACCTAACCTTATTGTCCTCATTCTTCCTGTGCCCCAGATCCCCATCATTACCAAGAATGTTTGGTGCCAATTATTACACAAGTGCCAGCGGTTCCATAGTGTCCCCTATAAATTCAGGGGCCCTCACATCCACCATAAGAATTGTTTGTTACTTCTCTAGACCAGCACTGGGACGTCTGATCTGACTCCATTAGGACTAGTAGAGTGATTTCTTTTCCTTTTTGCCTTTTAGTTTGTTTATTAATAAGGGAGAGGTGGGTTGTAAGCAGAACTCAATATTTACTTAAAGCATATTTGAAGTACAAATTCATGTCTTATATGGAATTGTTTTTAGGTTCTGTATATATAGAACTTTAACTTTAAAAACAAGGCAGGAAAAAATGTTCTACTGAGAAGTCAGAAGTATATCAGGAATAGCTCCATTACTGGAGACTCCTGACATCCAGGGAGTTGGCAGGCTCAGTGCTGGTTTTGTATTTGAGAATGAAGAAGTTGAGTTCTTTTATAAAGTTAAGAATTCCTTTGTTCACAAAATAATCACACCCTATTTCTTCTGCTTTGTAAGTTTGGATTTTTGTATTTTGGGTCTAGTTAAAGCCAGCACACCAATGGTGAAAACAAAAGCAAACTGCTTTGTTCCACAGTACTTTTAAGCCTGTTATTTCATATGATCAAAATACAGAGTGGTATACAAACACATTCAGTCTGTGCAGAAACTCTTAATGTTTATTGGGTAGATGGGTTCTTTTCCAGGCTCATCTTCTGCAAAGCTACTTCCTTACACCTTACAGGCTCTATCAAGCACCCCATAGTTTGCTTTCTATTGTAATGATGCTTTTGCTATCCTCTTTCATATCTCCATGGTGTTGCATTCGTTGCTTCTGCCACCTGGAACACTTTCTCTCCTCTCCACTGATTAAATCTTACCTGGTTCTTAAGCTCTAATGCAAATTTCTCACCACTGAAGACTTCTCTCAGTTGCTAGTCATTATTAGGAGTTTCCCACAGCACTCTATACCCATTTTTATTAGGGAATTTACAAAATGAGAGCTTGACTTTTCCTACTGTTCATGTATGTCATCTAGACTAAGCAGGGCCATATCTAATTTGTCTTTATGTTCCTAATGCTAAGGACAAAATATATGCCTGAAAACTGCTATGTGAGTAGCTGAGTGAGTGAATTTTAACTTTCTTCTGTTCCATTTTCTTGTATTCCCCTTCTTTACTCTAAATACTTTTCCATGGCAATTAACACATCCTGAATTACATGATTTTCTTATTAATTATATCTTTGTCACTGTCCTCCTATTAAAGCAGGATGTCTGTTATTAGTATCTGGTAATATTTATTTAAGGAATGGAAAAATAAATAAATCCTGAAACATGTTTTCCTTTCTAGTCTCATGTCCTTGATTTTTGTGATTTAGGGAGTTTGCTAAATTTATGTATCATCTTTATTCCTAGTTTCCCAGTAGGCCTGGCACCTTTGTCTGAAATTCCTCACCATCTAAATAGTATTCTTCGTGATAAAGGTTAGAGTCTATATTAAATATTTAACTCTTAGCTAAACATTATCACCTTTTATCAGCCTTAACAAGTTAACCCAAATAAGTTTATCAGATTAGCTGTAGTAGAAACAAGAAGAGGAAAGCATTCATTCATTCAACTGATATTTCTCTAGCACTGATCGTGTGCCTTTGTTCACTAAGCTGGACACGTTCACTACCCTAATAGAGATGTAAGCTCTTCTGAGATCCTCAAACATTTGGTGTTTGCACCATACTTAAACATGCTAGAATTTTGGGTAGTCTAAAAAACTTTAAAACGTTCATAATACAACCACTACCGTAGAGTAAGACTGCATCTTTATAAAAGTGTCCACATACTTCATTTGTCACCCTTTAGCACCACGCCTTAGTTTTCTGAAGACTGTTTACTATCTCCACTAAGCTCTGTTATGTAATAAATAATTGTTATATAATAAAAGACAAAGTTCTGTGTGACCCAGTAAATATTCTGCCTTGCTGTGATATTAGCTTGACTTCACATGGTGCTTAGCTACATCTTGTTCCCTTGCTTTCTACATCTCTCATGAACTATTCAGCAAATTGTTCTATCTTTCATAAGTCAATGACAGAAGAGTTTGGTTACAAGAATAAGTTTTATATTCTGATAAAAATTTGGAGGTACAGAGTATTCCTGGTCTTAGACATTGTGTAAATTTTCCATGCAAATAGGAAAGTGAAAATGTCTGCTTGATGAAATCATGTCCTGCTGACAGGCAGTGTGAAGGCGTTCACCAAAGGAAGAAGATGGTGCTACTGTCAAGAAAAGGCACTTCTCCTTTCATCAAATGAATCCAGACCAGCCCAAGTTCAGGACCTCTGGAGTCTTCTGAGATGTTATTGCCAATGGTTAGAGTAATTTTTACTCAACCTTATGATCTAATACATTGTTAGCCTGGTATACAACTGTTATCCATTGTCACTTTCTGTTACTCTGGCAACATGCAATCCCAGGAAGTCTTCCAGAACTGAAATGTTCTTCATTATTAAGACTTCTCTCCAAAAGAAACTTCTTTTTATACCACTTCCTTTCCTTCTTCCTCCAGGCAGGGCTCTAATTCCTCCCAGTAACCACTTATTTTTAAGTCACATGCTACAATTTCCTTATGAACTACCTCTATTTATATTCTGCTCCTTCTTAGTGGCCCTTATTTGTTTCTAAGTGTAGATAGAATGTTAACCAAGTTTCACTTATCTTCCTCCTACATATAACATCACATTTCATTTCTTCTCATGCAGCAGCTCTCCAGTTATAGTTGACAGCAGCTTTAAATTTTTTCTTCTGGGAGTTAACTAAATGTGTAGTTAATAGACAATATACAAATACAAATAAATATATATGTAAAAGTTTGGGGATACATAGACTAAGAATCATTACATATGTATAGTTAACAAGAGTTATCCCTAAAATATAAGACTTACAAATCTTTGAATGTAAAAGATAGAAAAAGAGAATTCTAAGCAAAAGACAGCTGATTATTTCATGGACCATATGCATAGAGAGACATATTCAGGAATGTTCAAAGCAGAGATATTCATAATAGACCAACCTACAAGTGAATGGATGAACAAATCCGGATATTTTAATACTGAATGCTCTACCTCAGAGTAGAAGAATGAGCACAGTTACATATGTCAGCATGGATGAATCTTAGGAATATGTTGCTTGACAAAAGATAAAAATCAAGAATACATAAGTAGGATTTAATTTATAAGTAAAATGATCACTATTGCTTAAGAATATTAGGCTAGTGGTTAAACTGGAAAAAAATGTTCAGGAAACAATTAACTACAAATAATTAGATTTATATTCACCTAAGGGTAAAGTGTGTGGAGGTAAGATGATTAGATCAGTGAGGGGCACTCAGGGACATCAAAGTATTGGCCATATTCCATTTCTAGAGCCGGGTAGGAGAATATATGGATCTTCATTTTATTTTTACTCTTTATGATTCAGTATATTATAAATATAATTTTACATATATTTAATAATTAATAAAACAATTAAAATCAAAACAATAACAACATCATAATGAAAAGAAATGGGAAAATATTAAATTGTACTCCTACTTAGCATAATGGCTAGACTAAAATTTCATATTTGAACAACTTCTCAAGGAATTAATAGACCTTGGTAACTTTCTTGTACTACATAAAATCTGTAACTCATCACAGATTTTCTGAAAATTGCCATGTGACTTTCTTGCCTCATGTTGTATTAATAACACAATAATTAAATATTAATAATGATTCATAAATGGTTAAACACATTTAATGGTGCAATTTACTTAGAAATTTTTTGTGCAATGTATATGTACAACATATTTTAAGAGGCATATTATTTTGGTGTGTTGTATATGTGTTTGCATATGTATGTGTGTCCAATTTCTCTTAAGGACTTGGGAAGATACAGAATTCCAGAAATCAACAGCTCCTGTCTCCAGCTTTTTTTTCATTCTTCTTCCTAGATAACATTTAAATTCAACCTCTCCTCTGCATTCTCATTGTCTCTGCCTTGGCTCATACCCTCATCATCTCTTGTTTTTACTATTTTAATAGCCTTAGAGCTGTTTTCCCTGTCCCCTCTCTCTCTTCCAATTCAACTACCACATAACAAAACTTGCAGCCAGACTCATCTTTCTAAAACATAAATCCTGCCCTAAATTCCTAATTTCCTGAACTCCTCAGAATGACATGAAAGTCTTTTTATAATCCAGGTACAGCCTATTTTTCTGGTCTTATACATACCTTATGCTTTATCATTACCAAAGTATTTCTCCTTCACCTGATGTACCTTGCACTTTCATACAAGGATATCTTTGCAAATGATTTTCCCTTTTGGCAACTAATTGCCATTTATATACCCTTGATGAAACTGTATCTATTCTTTAAATCTTGGTTTCATTGTTAACTCCTTTGTCCTCATCTCTTCTGACCTATCCCATCCTCTGCCATATTTAGGCACTTTTTGGTCTAATATTTCCTTAATACATAGGACATATTTCTGTGACATAAGTTTTTATATAATATAGTGAAATAATTGCTTCTTTGTTTGTCTTTTCCTCTAGGCTTTGTGAACCTTGAGAGAGGAGACTGAAGCTTATTTCTCTTTGTATCCCTGGGTATAAAATATTATCTAGAAAATAATTTTGCTGAATAAATAAGAGGATCACAATGCTGAAACAAATGAGGAGGTCAAATATGGATGAATTTGGGTTGAATGTGGGAAGAAAGAGACAAGTCATGAGTTTCAAGATAGAAAGTGGGGAAATTAACCTGAGAACAGGGTAAAATATTTCACTTACTCAGGTTGAAGTATTCTTCATCATGTACCTTGCTTTATTTGAATAAAACACTAAGAAAAAATCATTAATTAACACAGTGAGTCTGGGCAATGGATGATTAGGAACAAAAAAGTAAAATATTTTATTTTATTTTTAATTTTTGTTGCATTCAACCTGTGTCCAGAACGTGCCAAGCATATATTTTGAGAAGGAGAAAGCCAGTGCACATAGGTGCAAGAGATTCTTTGTGGGCAAATACAATCTGTGTGATGAAATGTTTGATCAAAATGTTTACTTGAAATGTTCATGTTCTACTAGGCTGAGGAAAGCTTTCTATTACAAACATTTGTTTTTTGTCACTGTGAAAGAGAGTTCAGTGAATCCAATTAACTGAGCAGGAAAAGACCACCTAAGGCCAGATGAACTCCTTTATTCCTTCCTAGAGGGTGTCTGTGTTCTTGAAATTTACTTGGGCATTCCAGCATTTGTCTGGGCTTCTGAGAAGTCAGCTAGAAGACCTGTACTTTTCTGGGAGAAAAAATGGGAGCAGCTGTGGCCTGCTCTGGTCCATGTAAACTATATAGAAGCCTAAGTCTGCAGCCTATTATCTGACAGCACCACTAGATACCATTTAACATGAGCCACCTGGAGCCAGCACAGTGTGTACTTATGGCCTCAATTAACTGTAATAGTACTGTAAGGAACATTGTTTACCCCCATTTTACAGAAGAGAAAACAAGTGTCACAATAAATGACTTGCTTCAAGGTCATATAACATAACCAAGTAAGCACCTGAGCCAAGAATTGAACGTAGAGCTTTCTGGGTTAGTTGTAAGATTTAGAAAAAAAAAATTCAGGATCCCCAAATATTCCATGGGACAATGCTTACACTAAAAAAATTGGTAATTGCTTACCTTAAATTCTATATTTTTGGCCACATTGTTTTGAGTGAGTTTAACCCTCTAACACGTGGCCACACCCAGCTGCAGAGGCAGATTTCTATGAAGCTTCAGGACTCCTCACTTGCATGGGCCTGTAGTCCTAATTTCTTACGTTCTTTTCTTATAGAGGACACCATAAATTATATAAGCTTCAGGACCCAAAAACCTGGGTTTGCTACACACAATGTTTATGTCAGAACCAGACTTCAAAGCCAAAACTTGCCCTTCTCCCTTTTCCTTGCCTTTTTTCAAATTCTTGCTTAAAATGGCCTAGAGTTGGTCCTTATATCTAAAAAGTGCTCAATGCATGTTTAATGAATGGATGAATGAACAAATGAATGAATGGATAGCAGACTTGGGAAAAACAATTAGAAATTCATATTAACACACTACTGAGTACTTGATAAATCAAACTGTTATACAAGTCATGATCCCCTGACCTTTTTGTTCAAATCGTGCCATGTTTTCTCACTGTAGATAAATGCACTTTTTTTTTAAAACAGTATAACATCTGATACTAGCAAACTAGCAACAGGGATTAGGCACAGGACTCTCCTTCATTCCTTGAGCCTAATGGAATTGGAAGGTGGTTCCAGAGTTTATAGGGTTATTCTTCACATTTTCTAAGCTGGGGTGTGTCAGCCTGCCTTTATTATATTTGTTCCTATTGTGTTACAAGGGAGTTGTTCCAGCTGTCTCAACCTTATTAGACTGTTTAGAAGGAACACTTACTTATCTTCTACCTAGTTTCTCTTAACTAATTAAAAGCTTGGGAAAAAGCTTCATCTAAAATGGACTCTGGGCATATTTCTCACTCAGTTAATTACATTTCTGCTCATCAGGAAAATTGCATGTTTTGTCTTTCCTAGAAAAAGGACACCCAGATCAATAGTAGGGAGACTGAAGAGACAGGGGAACAGGTTAAGCATGGGATGCTTAATTTTACATGTATTCAAAACTATGTAGCTCACTCAGGAAGGGAAACTCCACACCAAAGGTCCTGAACAGTCACAGAGCTACCTCCTTTAAAATGGATCCTCTCAAGGTGGAGCCAAGATGGAAGCGTGAGTAGAACAGTGGAAATATCCTCCCAAAAATATATATTTTTGAAAATACAACAAATACAACTAATCCTAAAAGAGAGACCAGAAGACACAGGACAACAGCCAGACTACATCCACACCTGCAAGAGCCCAGCACCTGGTGAAAGGGGTGAGATACAAGCCGCAGCCTGGCGGAACCCGAGTGCCCCTCACACCAGCTCCCAGCAAGAGGAGAGGAGTTGGAGTGGGGAGGGAGAGGGAGCCCAGGACGGCTGAACACCCAGCCCCAGCCATCAGCACCAGAGCGCAGACACAGTGCGTGCATGGGGTGCTGGAAACTAGGGAAACAGGGCAGCAAGACATCTGAGCGGGTCCCGAAGCTGATGCCCCTGAGACAAAGAAAAGTGAGTGCTTTTTGAAAGTCTTAAAGGGACAAGGACGCCAGAGCTGGATGGAAGCATCCCAGGTCACAGTCCAACAGCTGGAAATTAAAGGGCACTCTGGGCCTACTAACCCGCTGAGCAACAGCTCTGAGACCCCTCACGGAGGTAAACAGCCAAACAGCCCCCCGTCCATTACCCCTCCAGGGCCCTGCCTAGCAGATTAGCAGCCTGAGGCTGGCCACACCCTCAGCAACAGAGCTTCCTCCATATCAGCCTGGCAAGATACAAAGACCGAGACTACATGCAATAGTTGCAAGCCAATAGGGGTCGCAGTTGTCCCAGTAAAGAAAGGCCAGGAGCCAAGTGGAAAGCTGATAGACGTGTCAATAGCATTCCACTGCACATATCAACATGAAAAGGCAAAAAAATTTGATCCAGACAAGACTAACCCAGACAGCTTCAGCATCTGCTACATCTTCCCCTGAGAAGGAACCTGGGGAGATAGATTTAACCAGTCTTCCTGAAAAAGAATGCAAAACAAAAGTCATAACCATGATGATGGACTTGCAGAGAAATATGCAAGAACTAAGGAAGGAGAATACAGAAATAAAACAAGCTCTGGAAGGACTTCAAAACAGAATGGACGTGATGCAAGAGACAATTAATGAACTAGAAAGCAGAGAACAGGAACGCAGAGAAGCTGATGCAGAGAGAGATAAAAGGATCTCCAGGAATGAAAGAATTCTAAGAGAGCTGAGTGAACAATCGAAATGGAACATATCCGCATTATAGGGGTACAGAAGAAGAAGAAGAGAGAGAAAAAGGGATAGAAAGTGTCTTTGAAGAAATAATTGCTGAAAACTTCCCCAAACTAGGGGAGGAAATGGCCTCTCAGAGCACAGAGGTACAAACAACGCCCATGACAAGGGATCCAAGGAGGGCAACACCAAGACACATAATAATTAAAATGGCAAAGATCAAAGACAAGGACAAAGTATTAAAGGCAGCCAGAGAGAAAAAAAAGGTCAACTACAAACGAAAACTCCATCAGGCTATCATCAGACTTCTCAACAGAAACCCTACAGGCCAGAAGAGAATGGCATGATATACTTAATGCAATGAAACAGAAGGGCCTCGAACCAAGACTACAGTATCCAGCACGAATATCATTTAAATATGATGGAGGGATTAAACAATTCCCAGACAAGCAAAAGTTGAGTGAATTTGCCTCCCATAAACCACCCCTACAGGGCATCTTACAGGGACTGCTCTAGATGGGAGCACTCCTAAAAAGAGCACAGAACAAAACACCCAACATATGAAGAAGGGAGGAGGAGGAATAAGAAGGGAGAGAAATAAAGAACCATCAGACCGTGTTTATAATAGCTCAATAAGCGAGTTAAGTTAGACAGTAAGATAGTAAAGAAGCTAACACTGAACCTTTGGTAACCACAAACTTAAGCCTGCAAAGGTAATAAGTACATACCTTTCAATAATCACCCTAAATGTAAATGGACTGAATGCACCAATCAAAAGACACAGAGTAATAGAATGGATTAAAAAGCAAGATCCATCCATATGCTGCTTACAAGAGACTCACCTCAAACCCAAAGACATGCACAGACTTAAAGTCAAGGGATGGAAAAAGATATTTCATGCAACCAACAGAGAGAAAAAAGCAGGTGTTGCAATACTAGTATCAGACAAAACAGACTTCAAAATAAAGAAAGTAACAAAAGATAAAGAAGGACATTACATAATGATTAAGGGCTCAGTCCAACAAGAGGATATAACCATTATAAATATATATGCACCCAATACAGGAGCACCAACATATCTGAAACAAATACTAAGAGAACTAAAGGAGGAAATAGAATGCAATGCATTCATTCTGGGAGACTTCAACACACCACTCACTCCAAAGGACAGATCCACCAGACAGAAAATAAATAAGGACACAGAGGCACTGAACAACACACTAGAACAGATGGACCTGATAGAGATCTACAGAACTCTACATCCAAAAGCAACAGGATACACATTCTTCTCAAGTGCACATGGAACATTCTCCAGAATAGACCACTTACTAGGCCACAAAAAGAGCCTCAGTAAATTCAAAAATATTGAAATCTTATGAACCAACTTTTCAGACCACAAAGGCATAAAACTAGAAATAAACTGTACAAAGAAAGCAAAAAGGCTCACAATCACATGGAGGCTTAAAAACATGCTCCTAAATAATCAATGGATCAATGACCAAATCAAAATGGAGATCCAGCAATATATGGAAACAAACGATAACAACACAAAGCCCTAACTACTGTGGGATACAGCAAAAGCAGTCTTAAGAGGAAAGTATATAGCAATCCAGGCATATTTGAAGAAGGAAGAACAATCCCAAATGAATGGTTTAATGTCACAATTATCAAAATAGGAAAAAAGAAGAACAAATGAGACCTAAGGTCAGCAGAAGGAGGGACATAATAAAGATCAGAGAAGAAATAAATAAAACTGAGAAGAAAAAAACAATAGCAAAATCAATGAAACCAAGAGCTGGTTCTTTGAGAAAATAAACAAAATAGATAAGCCTCTAGCCAGACTTATTAAGAGGAAAAGAGAGTCAACACAAATCAACAGAATCAGAAATGAGAAAGGAAAAATCACGACGGACCCCACAGAAATACAAAGGATTATTAGAGAGTACTATGAAAACCTATATGCTAATAAGCTGGGAAACCTAGGAGAAATGGACAACTTCCTAGAAAAATACAACCTTCCAAGACTGACCAAGGAAGAAGCAGAAAATTTAAACAGACCAATTACCTGCAATGAAATTGAAGCGGTAATCAAAAAACTACCAAAGAACAAAACCCCCGGGCCAGATGGATTTAACTCGGAATTTTATCAGACACACAGAGAAGACAAAATGCCCATTCTCCTTAAAGTTTTCCAAACAATAGAAGAGGAGGGAATACTCCCAAACTCATTCTATGAAGCCAACATCACCCTAATACCAAAACCAGGCAAAGTCCCCAACAAAAAAAAAACTACAGACCAATATCCCTGATGAACGTAGATGCAAAAATACTCAACAAAATATTAGCAAACTGAATTCAAAAATACATCAAAAGGATCATACACCATGACCAAGTGGGATTCATCCCAGGGATGCAAGGATGGTACAACATTCGAAAATCCATCAACATCATCCACCACATCAACAAAAAGAAAGACAAAAACCACATGATCATCTCCATAGATGCTGAAAAAGCATTTGACAAAATTCAACATCCATTCATGATAAAACCTCTCAACAAAATGGGTATAGAGGGCAATTACCTCAACATAATAAACTCCATATATGATAAAACCACAGCCAACGTCATACTGAACAGCGAAAAGCTGAAAGCTTTTCCTCTGCGATCGGGAACAAGACAGGGATGCCCACTATCCCCACTGTTATTCAATATAGTACTGGAGGCCCTAGTCATGGCAATTAGACAAAACAAGGAAATGCAAGGAATCCAGATTGGTAAAGAAGAAGTTAAACTATCACTATTTGCAGATGACATGATATTGTACATAAAAAACCCTAAAGACTCCACTCCGAAACCACTAGAGCTAATATTGGAATTTAGCAAAGTTGCAGGATACAAAATTAACACACAGAAATCTGTGGCTTTCCTATACTCTAACAATGAACCAATAGAAAGAGAAGTCAGGAAGACAATTCCATTCACAATAGCATCAAAAAGAATAAAATACCTAGGAATAAACCCAACCAAGGAAGTCAAGACCTATACACTGAAAACTATAAGACACTCTTAAGAGAAATTTAAAAAGTCACAAACAAATGGAAACTCATCCCATGCTCTTGGCTAGGAAGAATTAATATCGTCAAAATGGCCATCCTGACCAAAGCAATGTACAGATTTGATGCAATCCTTATCAAATTACCAACAGCTTTCTTCAATTAACTGAAACAAATAGTTCAAAAATTCATATGGAAACACCAAAGACCCTGAATAGCCAAAGGAATCCTGAAAAGCAAGAATACAGTGGGGGTGGATCTCATTCCCCAACTTCAAGCTCTACTACAAGGTCACAGTAATCAAGACAATTTGGTACTGGCACAAAAACAGAGCCACAGACCAATGGAACAGAATAGAGACTCCAAACATTAACCCAAACATATATGGTCAACTAATATTCGATAAAGGGGCCATGGACATACAATGGGGAAATGACAGTCTCTTCAACAGATGGTGCTGTCAAATCTGGACAGCTACATGTAAGAGAATGAAACTGGATCACTGTCTAACCCTATACACAAAAGTAAATTAGAAATGGATCAAAGACTTGAATCTAAGTCATGAAGCCATAAAACTCTTAGAAAAAAACATAGGCAAAAATCTCTTAGACATAAATATGAGTTACCTCTTCTTGAACCAATCTCCCTGGGCAAGGGAAACAAATGCAAAAATGAACAAATGGGGTTATATCAAGCTGAAAAGCTTCTGTACAGCGAAGGACACCATCAATAGAACAAAAAGGTATCCTACAGTATGGGAGAATATATTCGTAAATGACAGATCTGATAAAGGGTTGACATCCAAAATATATAAATAGCTGACACACCTCAACAAACAAAAAGCAAATAATCCCGTTAAAAAATGGGCAGAGGAGCTGAATAGACAGTTCTCTAAAGAAGAAATTCAGATGGCCAAGAGACACATGAAAAGATGCTCCACATGGCTTGTCATCAGAGAAATGCAAATTAAAACCACAATGAGGTATCATCTCACAACAGTAAGGATGGCTAACATCCAAAAGACAAACAACAACAAATGTTGGTGAGGTTGTGGAGAAAGTGGAACCCTCCTACACTGCTGGTGGGAATGTAAATTAGTTCAACCATTATGGAAAGCAGTATGGAGGTTCCTCAAAATGCTCAAAATAGAAATACCATTTGACCCAGGAATTCCACTTCTAGGAATTTACCCTAAGAATGCAGCTCTCCAGTTTGAAAAAGGCAGATGCACCCCTATGTTTATTGCTGCACTATTTACAATAGCCAAGATATGGAAGCAACCTAAATGTCCATCAGTAGATGATTGGATAAAGAAGATGTGGTACATATACACAATGGAATATTATGCAGCCCTATGAAAAAAAGAAATCCTACCATTCACAACAACATGGATGGAGCTAGAGGGTATTATGCTCAGTGTAATAATCCAGGAGGAGAAAGACAAGTACCAAATGATCTCACTCATATGTGGAGTATAAAAACAAAAGAAAACTGAAGTAACAAAACAGCAGCAGAATCACAGAACCCAAGAATGGACTAATAGTTACCAAAGGAAAAGGGACTGGGGAGAACGGGTGCAAAGGGAGGGATAAGGATGGGAAGAAAAGAAAGGGGGCATTATGATTAGCATGTATAATGTGGTGGGGGGCATGGGAAGGGGTGCGCAACACAGAGAAGACAAGTAGTGATTCTACAGCATCTTACTATGTTGAAGGACAGTGACTGTGAACTTGGTGACAAGAAGTGATTTTACAGCGTCTTACTATGTTGATGGACAATGACTCTGAAGAGGGATCTGGGGGGGACTTGGTGAAGGGGCGAGCCTAGTAAACATAAGGTTCTTCATGTAATTGTAGATTAATGATTCCAAAATTTTAAAAAATGGATCCTCTCAATACTGCAGTATGACATTATGATAAAGTGATATTCTGTAAGGATATACAGTTGCAAATACTACTGTTGGAACTGAAGACCATGTTCAATTCTAAGACTCAGACTTCTATAAAAAATTTGTCAGAATCCTGTCAATATTTTTTATATTTAACAATTTTTATTGTTTGGTATTAAAATATATTTATGAATACATAGTACATTTATAAAATATAGAAAAGTTATAGAGAAGAAAAAAATCAGATATATTGTCTGATAGGTACTATTTTATATGTATGTTGTTTTCCAATGTTTTCACACATACACATGTATATACGAACATTTTTTAGAGTAGAATTGAGATCATATGTTCTATAAAGCTAAATATAACTTTTTTTTTGAGAGGAAATCTCGTATTTATTGATCAGATGGTTGTTAACAACAATAAAATTCTGTATAGGGGAGTCAATGCTCAAAGCACAATCATTAATCCACCCGAAGCCTAATTCTCATCAGTCTCCAATCTTCTGAAGCATAATGAACAAGTTCTTAAATGGTGAACAAGTTCTCACCTAGTGAGTAAGTTCTTACATGGTGAACAGTATAAGGGCAGTCATCACAGAAACTTTCAGTTTTGATCACGCATTATGAACTATAAACTATCAGGTCAAATATGAATATTCGTTTGATTTTTATACTTGATTTATAAGTGAATCCCACATTTCTCCCTTTATTATAAATATTATATAAAAAAATAAATGCTGAAGTGGTAGGTAGATGCAAGATAAAGGTAGAAAACATAGTTTAGTGTTGTAAGAGAGCAAATGTAGATGATCAGGTGTGTGCCTGTAGACTATGTGTTAATCCAAGCTACACAAGGGCAATAAAACATCCACGGATGTAGAAGATTTCTCTCAAAACAGGGGGGGTGAGGTTCTAAGCTTCACCTCTGTTGATCCCCAGTTTCTCACCTGATGGCCCCCCTGCGACTGTGCCTGTCTTAGGTTCTTTCTCCCTTGAGGAATCTTACCCGTCTCTGGCTAACCAGTCATCTTCCGGGGCCATACAGGGAATTGTAAAGTTTGAAAGTGAGAGAGAAGCCATATTGTTTGAAAGGTTAGCTTTTTACTTCTGTGCAGATTTATGCCCTGTGGCTTCTATGCCCAGCATTTGTCTTGAGGTATCTTTACCACTTGGAGGAATTATGATACTCAGTGAATTCGATATGAGGCATGAATTCTACTTAAGGGGTGTAATTAGGAGGGAAGAAGAAAAGCTATAGAAGTAGCAGACGGAAGAAAACATGGGAAGATTGATTATTTCTTTGACATATCTTCTTGTAGAGTAACATATGCATGTATAGGTTTTAAACTACTAATTAAAGTGTGCGCACACATTAACATAGTAGGAATACAGTTACATAACCAAAGCATATCTATAATTACCAGCCATCTACAGTAAAGCCAAGAAAACCAGTTAGGTATCCTAGGCATTTGTGAAAACTTATCAATCATATAATGGATATTGTCCAACTGTACTTTAACAGTCTGTGAGAAATTAGACAAATTAAAACAACCCATTCCAGGGAATTGTTCACATCCCATATGTTCTTTTAACAGTAGATAGTCTGTAGTTGTAAGATTTTGGAGCACTACAACTTGCACTTTTCCTAATTCTTGGTTGAGTTCTGACAGAATAGATCCAGTCAAATTTGTTGTTTTACTGTATGCACAGGCCAGCTTACATATCTCCTTCTTCATTTCAATGGCAGGTCCAGGAACTGGTGGGATGAATGCAGCTAAAACTGCAGCATCGCCTGGACCTTTGTTGAGGTTTTTTGATGATCATCTTCTGGTATGACTCTTCCAAAGAGTGCTGATGTTGGAAGTTCTTCTTCATATCGTATCTTAGTTCATTTTCTGGGTAGCCAAATTAGGCTTTGATTCTCTGTATAAACACAAACAGAACCTTTGCCCACACTTTGATATGCCCTTTATACCATTGTGTAGAAGAACTCATTGGAGGTCACCACACAGGAACTGTTTTTTTTCTTTTTTCTTTTTTTAAGAGAAAGGAATATTATCAGAAAAGTGTACCACCATAGCCAATCATCTGACACCCTTTAAGTGATCAAAATTAAGGATATTTAAAGCATGCATTAATCCTTGATTTGCAGTTAGTTTTATCCTATCAGGGAGTAATCCCCCTTTGCATTCATTCTTTATTTTTGTTATATTTAGTCTACACCTACATGAAGAATATTATGTTTACTAGGCTTTCCGCTATACCAGGTCCCCCTATAAACCCCACTACAGTCACTGTCCATCAGCACAGCAAAATGCTGTAGAATCACTACTTGTCTTCTCTGTCTTGTACAGCCCTCCCCTTTCTCCCTACACCCCATGCATGCTAATCTTAATAACCCTCTTCTTCTTCCTCCCCCTTATCCCTCCCTCCCTACCCATCATCCCTAGTCCCTTTCCCTTTGGTACCTGTTAGTTCATTCTTGGGTTCTGTGATTCTGCTGCTGTTTTGTTCCTTCAGTTTTTCCTTTGTTCTTATACTCCACAGATGAGTGAAATCCTTTCGTATTTCTCTTTCTCCGCTTCGCTTATTTCACTGAGCATAATACCCTTCAGCTCCATCCATGTTGCTGCAAATGGTAGGATTTGCCCTCTTCTTATGGCTGAGTAGTATTCCATTGTGTATATGTACCACATCTTCTTTATCCATTCATCTACTGATGGACACTTAGGTTGCTTCCAATTCTTGGCTATTGTAAATAGTGCTGCAATAAACATAGCGGTGCATCTGTCTTTTTCAATCATGAGTGCTGTGTTCTTATGGTAAATTCCTAGCAATGCTATTCCTGGGTAAACTGGTGAGTCTATTTTGAGCATTTTGAGGAAACTCCATACTGTTTTCCACAATGGATGAACTAATTTACATTCGTACCAGCAGTGTAGGAGGGTTCCCCTTTATCCACAGCCTCGCTAACATTTGTTATTGTTTGTCTTTTGGATGGCAGCCATCCTTACTGGTGTGAGGTGATACCTCATTGTGGTTTTAATTTGCATTTCTCTGATAATTAGCGATGTGGACAAACTTTTCATGTGTCTGTTGGCCATCTGTATTTCTCTTCTGGCGAACTATCTGTTCAGTTCCTCTGCCCATCTTTTAATTAGATTATTTGTTCTTTGTTTGTAGAGGTGGGTGAGCTCTTTATATATTTTGGATGTCAATCCTTTATCGGATATGTCATTTACAAATATATTCTCCCATACTGTAGGGTACCGTTTTGTCTTTTGCTCTGCAGAAGCTTTTCAGCTTACTATACTCCCACTTGTTCATTTTTGCTGATGTTTTCCTTGCCCGGGGAGATATGTTCAAGAAGAGGTCACTCATGTTTATGTCTAAGAGGTTTTTGCCTATGTTTTTTTCCAAGAGTTTTATGGTTTCATGAATTACATTCAGGTCGTTGATCCATTTTGAATTTGCTTTTGTGTATGGGGTTAGACAATGGCCCAGTTTCATTCTCCTACATGTAGCTGTCCAGTTTTGCCAACACCATCTGTTGAAGAGACTGTCATTTCCGCATTGTATGTCCATGGCCCCTTTATCAAATATTAGTTGACCACATATGTTTGGGTTAATGTTTGGAGTCTCTATTCTGTTCCATTGGTCTGTGGCTCTGATCTTGTGCCAGTACCAAATTGTCTTGATTACTATGGCTTTGTAGTAGAGCTTGAAGTTGGGCAGTGAGATCCCCCCTACTTTATTCTTCTTTCTCAGGATTCCTTTGGCTATTCGGGGTCTTTTGTGTTTCCATAAGAATTTTTGAATTATTTGTTCCAGGTATTGAAGAATGTTGCTGGGAATTTGATAGGGATTGCACCAAATCTGTGTATTGCTTTGGGCAGGATGACCATTTTGATGATATTAATTCTTCCTAGCCATGAGCACGGGATGAGTTTCCATTTGTTAGTGTCCCCTTTAATTTCTCTTAAGAGTTACTTGTAGTTTTCAGAGTATAGGTTATTCACTTCTTTGGTTAGATTTATTCCTAGGTATTTTATTCTTTTTGATGCAATTGTGAATGGAATTTTTTTCCTGATATCTCTTTCTATTGGTTCATTCTTAGTGTATAGGAAAGCTACAGATTTCTGTGTGTTAATTTTGTATCTTGCAACTTTGCTGTATTCTGATATCAGTTCTAGTAGTTTTGGGGTGGTGCCTTTAGAGTTTTTTTATGTACAATATCATGTCATCTGCAAATAGTGATAGTTTAACTTCTTGTTTACCAATCTGGATTCTTTGTATTTCTTTGTTTTGTCTGATTGCCTTGGCTAGGACCTCCAGTACTATGTTAAATAGCAGTGGGGAGAGTGGGCATCCCTGTCTAGTTGCCGGTCTCAGAGGAAAAGCTTTCAGCTTCTCGCCGTTCAGTATAATGTTGGCTGTGGGTTTATGATATATGGCCTTTATTATGTTGAGGTACTTCCCGTATATTCCCATTTTGCTGGGAGTTTTTATCATGAATGGATGTTGAATTTTGTCAAATGCTTTTTCAGCATCTATTGAGAGGATCATGTGGTTTTTGTCTTTCTTTTGTTGATGTGGTGGATGATGTTGATGGATTTTCGAATGTTGTACCATCCTTGCATCCCTGGGATGAATACCACTTGTTCATGGTGTATGATCCTTTTGATATACTTTTGAATTTGGTTTGCTAATATTTTATTAAGTATTTTTGCATCTACATTCATCAGGGATATTGGTCTATAATTTTCTTTTTTGGTGTGGTCTTTGCCTGGTTTTGGTATTAGGGTGATGTTGGCTTCATAGAATGAGTTTGGGAGTATTTCCTCCTCTTCTATTTTTTGGAAAACTTTAAGGAGAATGGAAATTATGTCTTCTCTGTGTGTCTGATAAAATTGCAAGGTTAATCCATGCGGTCTGGGTGCTTTGTTCTTGGGTAGTTTTTTGATTACCATTTCAATTTCTTTGCTGGTAATTTGTTTGTTTAACTTTTGTGTTTCTTCTTTGGTCAGTCTTGGAAGGTTGTATTTTTCTAGGAAGTTGTCCATTTCTTCTAGGTTTTCCAGCTTGTTGGCATGTAGGTTTTCATAGTAGTCTTTAATAATTCTTTGTATTTCTGTGGAGTCTGTCATGATTTTTCCTTTCTCGTTTCTGATTCTGTTGATTTGTGTTGAATCTATTTTTCTCTTAATAAGTTTGGCTAGAGGCTTATCAATTTTTTTTATTTTCTCAAAGAACCATGTCTTGGATTTGTTGATTTTTGCTACTGTTTTATTCCTCTCAAGTTTGTTTATTTCTTCTCTGGTCTTTATTATGTCCCTACTTCTGCTGAGTTTAGGGTTCATTTGTTCTTCTTTTTCTATTTTCGATAATTGTGATATTAGACTATTCATTTGGAGTTGATCTTCCTTCTTCAAGTGTGCCTGGATTGCTATATACTTTCCTCTTAGGACTGCTTTTGCTGCGTCCCACAGAAGTTGGGGCTTTGTGTTGTTGTTGTCATTTGTTTCTATATATTGCTTGATCTCTATTTTAATTTGTTCTTTGATCCATTGATTATTTAGGAGCATGTTGTTAAGCCTCCATGTGTTCGTGAGCCTTTTTGTTTTCTTTGCAGAATTTATTTCTTCTTTTAATACCTTTGTGGTCTGAAAAATTGGTTGGTAGAATTTCAATATTTTGGATTTTGCCGAGTTTCTTTTTGTGGGCTAGTATGTGGTCTATTCTGGGGAATGTTCCATGTGCACTTGAGATGAATGTATATCCTGTTGCTTTTGGATGTAGAGTTCTATAGATGTCTATTAGGTCCGTCTGCTCTACTGTGTTGTTCAGTGTATCCGTGTCCTTACTTATTTTCTTCCTGGTTGATCTATCCCTTGGGGTGAGTGGTGTGTTGAAGTCTCCTAAAATGAATGCATTGCAGTCTATTTCCCCCTTCAGTTCTGTTAGTATTTGTTTCAGATATGCTGGTGCTCCTTTATTGGGTGCATATATATTTATAATGGTTATATTCTCTTGTTGGTCTGAGCCCTTTATCATTATGTAGTGTCCTTCTTTATCTCTTGTTACTTTCTTTGTTTTGAAGTCTATTTTGTCTGATATTAGTACTGCAACCCCTGCTTTTTTCTCCCTGTTGTTTGCCTGAAATATATTTTTCCATCCCTTGACTTTTAGTCTGTACATGTCTTTGGGTTTGAGTTGAGTTTCTTGTAAGCAGCATATAGATGGGTCTTGCTTTTTTATCCATTCTCTTACTCTGTGTCTTTTGATTGGTGTGTTCAGTCCATTTACATTTACGGTGACTATTGAAAGATATGTACTTATTGCCATTGCAGGTTTTAAATTTGTGGTTACCAAAGGTTCAAGGTTAGCCTCTTTAGTATATTACTGCCTAACTTAGCTCGCTTATTGTGCTGTTATATACACTGTCTGGAGATTCTTTTCTTCTCTCCCTTCTTATTCCTCCTCCTCCACTCTTCATTCGTTGAGTGTTTTTTTTTTCTGTGCTCTTTTTAGGAGTGCTCCCATCTAGAGCAGTCCCTGTAAGATGCCCTGTAGCGGTGGTTTGTGGGAGGCAAATTCCCTCAGCTTTTGCTTGTCTGGGAATTGTTTAATGCCAGCATCATATTTAAATGATAGTAGTGCTGGATACAGTATCCTTGGTTCAATGTCCTTCTGTTTCATTGCGTTAAATATATCATACCATTCTTTTCTGGCCTGTAGGGTTTCTGTCGAGAAGTCTGATGTTAGTCTGATGGGTTTTCCTTTATAGGTGACCTTTTTCTCTCTAGATGCCTTTAAAACTCTTTCCTTGTCCTTGATCTTTGCCATTTTAATTATTATATGTCTTAGTGTTGTCCTCCTTGGATCCTTTCTTTTGGGGGTTCTGTGTATTTCTGTGGTCTGTTTCATTATTTCCTCCCCCAGTTGGGGGAGTTTTCAGCAATTATTTCTTTCATGATACTTTCCATCCCTTTTCCTCTGTCTTCTTCTTCTGGTACCCCTATTATAGAGATATTGTTCCTTTTAGATTGGTCACACAGTTCTCTTAATATTGTTTCATTCCTGGAGATCCTTTTATCTCTCTCTATGTCAGCTTCTATGCATTCCTGTTCTCTGGTTTCAATTCCATCTATCGACTCTTGCATCTTATCCATTCTTCTCATAAATCCTTCCAGAGTTTGTTTCACTTCTGTAATCTCTTTCCAGGCGTCTGTAATCTCCCTCTGCACTTCATTCCTTAGCTCTTGTATATTCCTCTGCATCTCCATCTGCATGTTTATGATTTTTATTTTGAACTATTTTTCAGGAAGACTGGTTAGGTCTGTCTCCTTCTCAGATGTTGACTCTGTGATCTTAGTCTGCCTGTAATTTTGCCTTTTCATGGTGATAGAGATAGTTTGCAGAAGTGGCACGAGTGACGGCTGGAAGAACTTTTCTTGTTGGTTTGTGGCCTTCCTGTCCTGGGAGAACAGCGACCTCTAGTGGCTTGTGCTGGGCAGCTGCACGCAGACAGGACTTTTGATTCCTGCCCGGCTACTATGGAGTTTATCTCTGCTGTTGCAGTGTGCGTGGCTTGCCTCGGTCTGCTGCTTTGATATGGTGGTGCCGCATTGAAGGGGGAGCAGCTGGGAGGCTATTTATCTCCATGAGGGTCCTCCGTGCTCCCTGCTTCCCAGGGGGTTAGAGTGCCCAAAGTGTCCCAGGATGCTTCCATCCAGTTTTGGGGGTCCCTCTCCCTTTAAGACTTCCAAAAAGCACTTCCAAAAGAAAAAAAGCCTCTCACTTTTCTTTGCTCCAGGCACCAGCCTCAGGGACCCACTCAGAGGTCTTGGTGTCCTGTTTCCCTAGTATCCAGCACCCCATGCATGCACTGTGTCTGCGCTCTTGTCTGGATGGCTGTGGCTTGGTGTTTAGCAGTCCTTGGCTCCCTCTCCCTCCCTGCTCTGTTTCCTCTCCTCCTGCGAGGAGCTGGGGTGAGTGGCGCTCATGTCCCTCCAGGCCGGGGCTTTTATCTTACCCCCTTTATGAGTCGCTGGGTTCTCGCAGGTGTGGATGTGGTCTGGATGTTGTCCTGTGTCCTCTGGTCTCTATTCTTAATGTTTTTCAGGTTCCTTCGTGCCGGTTTTTGTCTCCATTGATTTCCCTTTTCTGCATATTTGGCTTGTAAAAATTTATAAAGGGAAACCTCTCTGACATGGCCTCATGAGCACTACAGAACCTCTCACAACCTCATAAACCTCAGACCTCTTTAAAGAGGGAGACACTACACATTCTAGTAGCTACTTCACTCCCCAGTAGTAGAAAGACCTAACTATAACTTTTAAAACATACTCATGTACAATACATTTGGTATAATTGAAGACTTAAGACACTAATCTCTCTAAAAGGGCTATAAGCCAACTCATTAATTAACATCATGTTCATACCTATATTGTCTGTTTTAATCCTCTGTTTGAACTCAAATCTCTAGTGATTTATTATCCAATAAATGGAAAGATAAATTCAAAATAGTGAATTAA
This sequence comes from Manis javanica, assembly GCF_040802235.1. Lineage (NCBI taxonomy): Eukaryota > Metazoa > Chordata > Mammalia > Pholidota > Manidae > Manis > Manis javanica. The sequence goes on along the minus strand of NC_133163.1, from coordinate 97,088,059 downwards.
TAATATTTAATATTGTTGGCAAATCAACAAAAAATACTAGTTATTTAAAATATTAATTAATAAACGAAAATATTAAAAGAAAGTTTCACAAGTATGTCTGAATTCAATGCCTTTAATTTTCTTAAACTAACCTATAGTCAAAATATTTTCACCCATAAAGTTACATTCAGAGAATGGGATCTTAACCCTATCTATGAACAACTATCTTTCACATTAGAAGTACAACTAGAACCATAGTGAATATGATCCTTGTTGGTTTCCAATTAAGACTATTAGTAGTCACTCAGAAATCTTTTAATATGCTAAAAAAAGAAAAGCATAATGAGTGATTCAGTTTAGAATGATCCAAAGCCTGTTACCTCAAAACACTTCTACCCTGAATGGATTTTTCATCTGATGTACCTAGCCATTTTTTAAAAGACATCACAACCTAAATCCTGGAATTTAAAAGCTCATTGATTAGCATCTCTTAATAGGCTCAAAGCTCTACTCTAGGTTTCTGAGTTTCAAATTCACATAATTTTTAAGCAATAAATTATCATACATCCTTAATGAAATAGAATACCAAAGACTATTTCTTCATATCTTGACACCTGTGTGAATTGAGAAAGGAATGCAGACTTTTATTTCCTTAAAAATTGGTGGAAAAGTGGAAGCAAACAATGGGGTCTCTACTAGTGCTGTTTCCAGTTGAGGTTGCCCTTTAGCCCTGTCAGAAGTTCTGGAAGCTGCTTGAATCAGAGACCAACAGCTGTTTGCTACTACATGTACATTTGTTATTAGACTACAGAACAACATCAACTCTATAAATGAAATATATGTTACAGTAAACTCCTGCTTGTCTGACAGGAATTCAAAAGTTTTACATAATGATTTGACATTAAAAAAGATTAGCAGCTTCCTAACAGTAATTGCTATGAGAACAAATTTTAGCATCCCCAGCTGCATAGCTAGACTGTGGGTATTTTCATTATTTTTATTTTAATTCATTCATATTCTTACTTATATCTTAAATCTTAAAAAAAGAAACTTATGGCTTAAATAAATTGCATATGTGCAGTAAGATTATTAAAAAAAGATTAATGAAAATTATAAGCAAAAAAGGGGGAGTATATTTTATAGTAAATAAATATCCACAGTGATTTAACTTTAAATTTGGCTCTGAGCATCTTAGTAGTCAAGGCAAAAGTAGAAGTGCAAAATGTTTTATACTCTATTACATAATAGAATAAAATGTATTAATTATTTGAGATTGACAAACATTTCCTACTACAAATGACTACTAAGAATTAATTATGAGACCTTAATGAAAGGAGTATAATTGAAATTTTTTCAACTACTACTTTACAGAAAATGCTGAAGTTATCTTTAAATACTTTTTTCTTTCAATTTGCTCTTAGGTGCATTTGTAAGTTAATCATATGCTAGTTAATGGTATATAACTTTTTCACTTTTTACTCTTCAAAAATATCAGAAATATATTATTTCTCAATGAGGATTGTTATAGGGGAACATTAGCTTTCTGATGTTGTAAATTAATAGAGGTCTAAGAGCAACACAGAAAAAATCTTTCATAGATAAATTAGTCATACTTATTATGCTTGTGGTCTTCATACTGGAATATGCTTTTCCTTGGGGGTTGATTAAAACTTTTCACTGGAAATCCAGTTCCAAAACGTCAACTGCCACATGTGTAGTTTCCTAGAATTGATGTGTCTGATAATTTGCTAGTGGCCAATGCATAATTCTATAAGCTTCCTGTCTATTCTTCTTTCCTAATTTCTTGTTCATAATTGCTTTCTATCGTTTTACAATAGAAAATTATAGATTTCACATGAATCAAGTCTATATAGGGTGCATTACCTCAGGGTGGAGGCCCAATCAAAGAGATAACTTAAATGATACTAATGACTAGTAAATAATTTCTTCAGCCAAACAGGTGGCTTCTAAATCTTTGCTCTCAATAAAATTGAATGAAGAACTAATCTAGTAATTGTATCACTACAGATATATTTGTACTGAGAAATCAATATGTGATTTTTGTTTTGTTACTTGAAAGGTGTTCAATGAATTGAATTTCATTGCTGTACTGAAACCCTTTTCATTCCCATCTCTTTATATGAGAACAGGAAAGGTATGGCAACCTTGTATCCTAGCTCCACTTGGGCTTTGTAAGCATTACAGAGGATATCAGGATCACAGAATCTCAGTACTGGTGTTTCTCTTGAGATAAAGGGGACTTATACTTCCTACTGTCTTTCTTACATCAAAGGCCTGGATGAAAGAAATGATATCTACACATGGTAGATAAAAATGAATATGTCTATAAAAATAGGAATAGAATTGATCCTGAGCCCTGTTTCATATAAAAGAGGGTACACAAACTAATAGAAATAAAACAAGAACATGCATCTATTTCATTAAGAAATGCATTCATAATATTTTACTTATTGTCCTTAATGGTTATTTATTAAAATTTGTAATAAATTTACTTTGCCTTGGTCAACATAGATGACAATAAGATCATAAACAAATACATTTGTATGTATTTGCTGTAGTAAAATATTATCAGGTTAGCTAGAAAAGATTTTCATATATTAAACTTGGATGAAATATGGGCAGTGGAATGGAAATGAAAGAATAAAATCAAAAAGGAATTATAGTAGATTTTTGAAGAATACCTTGTTCATTTTTTTCCTTTAATATATGATGCTGAACATCAAATCACAATGAATCAGATTTCATTGAAAACATTTGAAATATTGATGTAATATTTTGTTTTTAAAATGTTAATATTTGAATAATAGTGGCTCTTGTACATTTTTAAAACTATTTTAAGTTAAAATGATGGAGACATTTGGATGTCAACTTAAAATGTAAAAGATGATCCATAGTTTCTCAAAATTATTTTTGAAGATGTAAATAAAATGTTAGAAAGTCACTATTTTTATCTACCATGTGTAGATACCATTTCTTCCATCCAGGCTTTTGATGAAAGAAAGATACAGGAAGTATAAGTCCCCTTTATGTCAAGAGAAACACCAGTACTGGGATTCTGTGATCCTGACATCCTCTGTAATGCTTACAAAGCCCAAATGGAACTAGGATACAAGGTCACCATACCTTGCCTGAGATAAGCCAACATGTCTCCCAAAAAACAAACATCAGATCCTCCTGAGAACAACAAAGAGTTTGATTAAAAAACAACAACTACAACAACAATAAAAACCCCCACGGAATTTTGTTTTGTGTCTAGGGTGGGTCAAGTCTTTCTTGTTTTTCCAATACAATATAAAACTTTTATTGCACACGCACCCCACTCACAAATTTCATAGTTTATTTACATAATGTACATATTATTTCCATAAATATGTTGTCCTTGGCATACACTATTGACATTTCCAAACTCCAACAATGTAGAAAATTTTGTAGGTGCTTCCAGACTAAAAGAGAAGTAACCTCTCCAGTGCTTACATTCCAAATGAGAGCAGAATTTGTTGTTCACTTGTTTTATGTTAACTGGTCCTGGTCCTTCGTGTTGCTGCATTTGTTTGATAGCTCTGTGGAGAGCCAAGCTTTCCCTAGAATCTTGGGGTTCCCTGAAGCCAGTGTGGTAAGGCAGAAGAAAACTAAGTCCAGAGGAAGGAGATCTGTGGTATTTAACAGACTTTGACTCTGCTGAGGTGAGTGAGCATGAATAATTTCCTTCTTCTCAGAGCATTTTGGTTTCCTCATCCATAAAATAAGGAATTTGGAGTAGATACCACTAAATTTTCTTCAAGTCTTTAAAGTTTGTGGCTGTATCTGGGAACTTTTTAGGATGATGAAATATTGTATTTCATGATTGCTATCATGGTTTTGCTACTTAGTACACATTGTAAAAACTCAGTGGTGAATTTTGTTGTAATAGAGCTGCCAGAAATGTATGACTTTCAGAAATAATGATAACAGTAATACTTACTGAGTGTTCTATGCCAGTTACTAATTTTTTTGCATGTATTGTTTTATCAACTTTTCATACGTACTCTAAGAATTTGATATAATTTTTATCCCCAAACTAGTTGGGGGATAATACCACAATCTAAAGATGTTAATGACTTGCCCAAAGTCACACACTTGTTGATTGGTAAAGCCAGAAATCAAATACATTTCTGCCAATTCCAAAGTCTGCATTGAAATACTGGAGAATGAGGCATGTACACTGAGATACTCCCTCCCAGGTCTACACATCAGAAAAAAGATGGAGCAGATTTTTTTGTGATTTATTACCCACCCAGGATTAGTGAAAATTTCTAGGATTGTTCAGATTTCCATAACAGGATTGGGATTCCATACCTTTCTTTGTGGATTCAAAAGCATCATTACTTACATGGAAAAAAAGAGAAAGGGGGCATGCAAACTGAAAAAAATTGTAACACAGAAATTTATGTTTTTGTTGTTGATGCACATACACGTTATAATTTAAGATGCACTCAACTGATTTTAAATCATCAGGTGCACATAGAGTCTTAAGGGAATGCAAAACTTTGCCACCTACCCTACCTGAATATTGTCATATTCCCCTATAAATCAGTCCTGCAGTGTGTGCTTTTGTCAGAATATGTGCTGCATCAGGTGATTTTTAGAGGAAGAGAATGTCTTGTATTTGGCAACGGAGTTTTTTACTTCAAGTAGAAGCAAACAAACATTTCTAAACCTTGGTTAAAAAAGAGCTAAGAAAGAATTGGCCATTGTTTTTTTTTCCATTAGAATTCCTTATAGAAGCCCATATTGTTTTGGATATAGTTAAATGTCTTTTTGTAGAAATGTGTAATTATAATATATGTATTTTAATGATAAACGGCATGAAGTAACGACTGAAACTCTTGCTTTCATCAAATCAACATGCAAGCTGCCTACACTGAGGAACTGCTCTGCAGTAACCAGAGTGAACTGGAAAATGCCTACAAATTAAAGATTGATGTTGGGAGGCTTCAGTTTTTCCCAAGAGAACGTTAACTGCGTTTGAGGTCTAAAAGTCATACCCTCAGTAATTTTGCCTGAAAAATAATCATTGGATTTCTTGGGGTCATTGATTCTACTAATGTATGAGTAATGGATGCTATCTGCTTCAGTCTTTGAGATCTAGTTATACTCATTCTTATGAATTAAAAGTAAATAGTTATTTTGCATCCATAAATTTCTTAAATATGGTTTCATATTGGGGTTTTCTGAAAAATTTAAGGAGTAATATGAAAGATATATTTAGAATTACTACCTGTTATCTTTTCTTGGGGAAGGGGGTCAAGAAGCTGTCAAAATTAAGTTGTGATTAATTTACAAAACATGCTTTAAGGGAAGAAACTACCTGTCATTTAATTTCTCACAATTTTTTGCTGTCATATGTATAAAAACCACTAAGGGAGATTTGTGAAGCACATGTCCTACCCTAGGCTTGCTTTTGAATTGAGCCTTACTTTTGTGTGCAGAAGCAGAATGAATTATAAGTGATTATAACATTTAAATTCTAGTTTTATTTTCAAGTGTAGTTGATTTGACTTAAATGGGAATTCTGTAGCTATTTAGTAATTAGGAATGATAGTTCTCTGCAATTCGTAATTGAACCCAAAACAGGTGTGTTTTCGTTCTTTCTTTTTCTTTTTTTTTAAATTAGAAGTATTTTCTGCTTTGGCAGAAGAATACATTGACAAATGGCATGAACTAATGAAAAGTGTAGCTGAATGTAAAAGACAAGAAGTTTGTATTTTTGATCCATTTTTAGAAAGTACTTTTACTGAACACATAAAATAAATCAACACTCTTAATTAATGTGTGCATCATTTGAGGTTTTGATACCAATTAACTAGCTAGAGGTGATGGTTTAAATGGACATTAACTATAGTAATAAGGGAATTAAAAGGAAATAAACGGATGCAACTATGTGTAACCTGTTGTTCTAGAACATACAAATACACGCACACGTATGTGTACAAAACCATACTGTTCATATTATGAACTAAACATTGATATAGATCACAAATTACATCTTATTTCATCTTCAATATGAAAATGATGAGTCATAATTTATTTGGGACCACTGATAGCATATGAGTCTAAGAATTGTGTAATCTTAATAGGAAAATTTCTTAATAAATGGCCCACAGCAATTCCCAACCTAAAATGTCAATTTAAAACCAGTTTGGATGTAGTATTTCCGATTACATTCCCAAAGTAGCATATGTTTGAAATGGTTTACAAAACGCAAAGCAGAATTAAGAGGAGGTTATCGCAAACTAGACCTATCAAGAGGATTCTGCCATCTCAGTAGGGTGCACTATCTTGTACTAATACCAGCTGGCTTATGGGGTTGTTCCGAAGAATGACCACAGATGCAAAACAGGTAGTCTGCAACAATATTACCAATTGAGATAATTCTTCTTTCCAAGGAATGTGAAGGAAAAAGGCTCTGATTTACATGAAATAATGAATTAGGCAACAATGACCTAAACTGAAGATGTTTCTGAGATTACAGCAATTAGTCAGATGGTGGGTCATTCCTCTTCCTGTTCTGCTTCATTATGTATCCAAATTGTCTTATGGAACATGTATAATATCTGTTTAAACATTTCCCTTTAATTAGCTACTATGCCAGGTTTGTATCTGGATATTCACTACCAGTTAGAATTCACCCTATTTTAAAGTTTACTGTAACTTTTCCTCTTTGAAAAATGAATGCAGACTCATTTGAAATATTCTGAATACAGAGTAAATAAGAAAAAAAACATGTAGTGTCTTTTTCCTCGATGACAAACATTTTGATGTTTTACGTGGCTTGAATGACTGAAAAATTTCCTGATGTTACTGCATTGTATAAATGCAGACTTTAGGGTGATCAAGTGTACATGCACACCTTCTTAAAAACAACTACATTGCTCTTCTAGGCAAGAATGCTAAAAAAGCATACTCTTGTGCAATTTTATTATAATTCTTTCTCCATGTGTTTGGCATTCAGATTCCAGCTGTCTAAGTGAGGACCCTTCGGCTCTTCATGGGACTGCGCCTTCATCTTGGCTGGTAATGCCAATCATGGAAGATGTTTGGATGAAATTTCAAGTATGTGATAGGATGACCAAGAATTAAACAGACTGGACCACAATCCTGCCATAAACTTATTAAAATCCTGTCATTATAACCCACAGGGCAAAACTTTCTTATTCTTTCAGTTGCCTCCATATAAAATATTATTTTTTAAGCATAAGAAATACAGTACATGTAGTGAAACCCTTAATAATTCTGCTAATACTGCAGATAATTATTTAGATAAGGTTCATTCCAGAGCTTCAAAAAGCCCATTTTTTCAGACAGATAATGGATGTATATAGTTTTGTATAAAACATAAGTTCTCCTGATAGATTCTCATTACTAAAAATTGAAGCACACTGTACACTAATCTATTTATATTGGGTTTTTATCAGAGTACACACCTTAGTCAATGCTGGAATACGGGAGGAAACACCTAATATTGATCTCAGCCTACCACTGAGAAAGACAGAGATTAAACAAGTTTCTAGCGACATTTTCCAGGTCAAGATTTAAGAGGACAAAGGTCACTTTGATAGCTTGTTTGATTGAATTACTTGGCTGAACCTTGAGTATATGAATATGTTGATACATTTTTTTCTATGATAGACAAAAAGGACAATCCTTAGATCTATTTTGAAAAAAGAGTCTCCATTTTATTTTAGTTCTTAACCAAAGCAGCATATTTCTTAAAAAAAAATTTTCTCTTGACATTTTGGTCTTCAATACATCAAGCTTCCATTCATATATGTATTTGTGTCTGTCCTTTTAACAGCTATGTCATCTACCAATCAAGTACCTGATTTGATTTTCTTCAAAGATCTGATCTCAGGATACCTTATCCTCACAGCAGGCATTTTTATGTAAAATACTGGTATCAACTCTAATGGATCTGATGACAGTTTTAAAACCTTTCTACATTAATGACCTTTCCATTGTATTTAAGTGTCAGGTCTCTTATATGCTGTGATGAATGTGACACTGCCATTATAATGTCCTAAGTAACCACTCTGAATGGGACACTATCTGTTCTTCAAAATTGTAATTGCCTCATGCAATATATCATTGCTACTTATGACTTCCAGGGGAAAAATATCCTTTTAACTTAGATGAGTGGTCAGTTATAAATACACGATTATGGTTACTTTGCTATTGGAATATTTTTAGAAAAGATAGACTTTAGAGTAAGAACTTGTCCTGATAGAGTTATTAGAGTTCCATGAAATCTCCAAACTCCTTTCTTGGGAGGGAAAATGTTGGACAGGTGATGTAGTGGTTAATAGTACATTGCCATATATCCTGAACCAAATTAAGCAACACTAAGAAAAACAAACAAACTTTATTGAGTTTTAATTGCCACACAATATACTGCAAGTATTTAAAATATACAATTTGATCATTATTGATTTATGTATACACCCATGAAACCATCACCACAATTAGGAGACTGAACATAATCACTGTTAATCTTAAAAATAAACTGTCAATTCTTTTACCAGAAAAAATGGTTAATTTAAGAACAGCAGAGAATTGCAATTTGGGTCAAGTAAGCTTATGGCAAAACCACAGGTGTGTCAGAACACAGACAAGTGCTCTTCCATAGAAGGGGAAGAGTTGAGAGCACTGCTCTAAACAAAAAGTCCATTGGAGGAAACTGGGAATCTCAAGTATTCTGACTGCTTATTGGCAGAGTTGCAGCAGTCTCTCACTGGCTGGACTGTTGCTGGGGTCGTCAGAAACAGTTCCCCTCTCCTACTAGGTAGTAAAGTGGCCAAAATAGTATAAGTTACACGTGTTTATTTTAATGAAGTGTGGTGGGCTTGAGAATGTCCCCTCATAAGAACATATCAGTGAAGTTTATCTTCATCAATTTTCACACCATTACCCTGAAAAGTTTACCTGTGCGCCTTTGCAGATTCTCCATTCTACTCTCTGTCTACCCCTACACCGTGCTGGTGACCATTGATCTGCTTTCTGTCACTATTGATTATCTACACTTCCTAGAGTTTTAAATAAATAAAGCATACAAAATATACTGATTCTTGACTAGCTTCTTTCATTCAGCAAATTTGTTTTAAAAAGTACAGATGCATTGTTGTATGTATCAATAGTTTATTGTTTTTATTGCTAAATAGTATTCCGTAGTACAGATACGAGAATTTATTTACTTATTAACCTACTGATGGGCATTTGTATTGTTTCCATGTTTGGCCCGTAAAAATAAAGCTTGCTACTTCTACAGAACTCTGTGATATGAGAAATAAACTGTATTCATGGATTGTAAAATAAAAATAAAGATGTCAATTCACTGCAGTTTGATCTATATATTTAACTTGATCTCAATGACAATCCCAGCAAGCATTTTTATAGATATTGACAATATGATCCTGAAATTTGTATGGAAAGTCCATGGAACTCAATAATAAACAAAATAATTCTAAAAAAAGTATGATATCAGAGAACACTACCTACCGAATTTCAAGATTAATTACAAGCTACAGTAGTTAAGGCGGCATGGAACTGGTGAAAAGATCTAACACATAGATAATGGAACAGATTACACAGCCCAAAAAAAGGCTCACATAAATATGGCCAGTTAATTTTTGACAAAATTGCAAAAGCCATTCTGTGAATAAATGGTTGTCTTTTAAACAAATGGTGCTAGAACAATTAGATATCTATGTGCAAAGAAAAAAAAGAAAGGAACTTCAGCATATATCTCACACTTTAAATGCAAATTAACCCAAAATGAATCAAAGCCCTAATCATATTACCTGTAGGTTTATCTGCAGATGATTTTTATTAGTTAAAGAAAGTTCTATTCATAGTTTACAGGGAGTTTTTACTATGAATGGATGTTGTATTTTGCAATATTTTGTCAATATTTTTGCATTATGTGTTTTTTCTTAGTCTAATATGACAAATAACATGTATTGACTTTTTATTTAATCAAAGTATCATTGTTATACAATCTTATGTTGGTTCAATAGTTACCCATATTATCAAATGCTCATGCCCTCCAGTGTGGTCACTACCTATCAATGTAGTAAGATGTTAAAGAATCACTAACTGTGTTCTCCAGGCTATACTATTGTCCCCATGACCAACCTATAATATGATTGTGAATTATTGTGTCATGTATTGACTTTTAAATGTTGAATAAGACTTAACTTTTTCTTTCTCACAATGGCTTTGTCTGGTTTAGGCAGGGGGTATTGCTGGTCTCATAAAATGAGTCCTGAAGTATTTCCTTTTTACTGTTTTCTGCAGGAGACTGTGAAGAACTGGAATTATTCCTTCTCTAAATTTTTGGTAGAATTTGTCAGTGAAACTATTTGGTCATTCAGATTTCTATTTTGCTAGATTTTAACTAGAAATTAAATTTCCTTGAATGTAGAACTATTTATGTTATCTATTTCTTCTAGTTGAGTCTTAGTAGTTTGTGCTTTTCAAGGAATTGGTCCATTTTATATAGGTTGTCAAATATATTGGCATAGTGTTGTTTATAATATTTGTTTCCATCTGATATCCATGGGAGGAGTAGGCTATCCCCACTTCTCTGGTACTAGTTATTTACAGCCTCTGAATCTCTCTTTCTTTCTTATAAACTGGATAGAAGTTTATCAATTTCATTCATCTTCTCAAAGACCCAGATTTCTGTTTTATTGAATTTCTTGTTTTTCTGATTAAATTTCTGTTGTGATTATTTTTCTTTCTTTTTTACTTCTGGTTTTACTTATCTTCCTTCTCAAATATCTTATGGTGGCAGTTTAGGTTATTCATTTGCTATTTTTCTTCTCTTTGAATATAATTATTTCATGTGGTAAAATTTTCTTTAAACAGTGCTTTAGCTGCATCCTATATTGTAATTTCATGTTTATTTAGTTTAAAATATTTTAAGACTTCCCTTGACTCTTTCTCTTTACCCATGGATTATTTAGAAGTATATTTTCAAATTTCAAAATATTTAGGAATTTTCTGGATATTGTTCTGTTCACAATGTTATTTAATATCTTTACATTCAGAGAAACATACTTTATATGACTTGAATCTTTTTAAATTTGTTAAAACTTGTTCTATTTCTCAGAGTAAGGTCTACCTTGATAAATATAAATATAACATACATATCCTGAAAGAAATATTGCGTCTGTATCCTCATTTTACAATAAGTTTTGCTGAAAGTGTAACCGTGAAGTACAAAGTTATTATTTAAAATAACAATTATTATTATTTAAAATAAATGCATATAAAAAGAAAGAACAGAAAAAGAGAGTAAAAGGTTCATAGATCATTCAAGCAGTAAATGAAGCTTGACTTGGAATATGTAAATTGTTTATGTTACAGAATTTTGGAGGGACCAAGCATAACTGAAATGTTATTCCTAACAAGCATGCCTTGCCATCTAACTTCCTAAATTCACTGAAGGTAATTTAGGCCCTTCATTCTTACCATCTAATCACACAGGCCTAAAAATTCGAGGTCAGTTTAACAATGTGGTGTTTGCTTAATGATCTGTATTTCACTTCTTACTCTTAGCCACTAACTCAAAAAGCTATTACATTCCAGAGTATACCACACACCAGACATATTTTTTAGATTTGTGAATAAGTTGGGTCGAAAATTAACACAGTTTTCGTCAAAGACCATAATATGTCTCTTCCTCTCTTGTTAATTATGCATATAACTTGCTCAAGCACCTACTTCATTTTCTTAGTGAGGACGTACTCTGAAATTAGTGTTGAAGTTCTCAGTAGTTTATTTCCTCTCTCAGGCCCTCAGAAAGAATTCCTAGTAGTGCACCAAAAAAGTATTTCAACTGGGCTATAGAATTGTCTTACCCAGTTTTGGGGTATAAGAAGTATCTTAGAAGAAAAAGTGGTGAGATATTTCAAATTAAGTGGGTGTGATCCATGTGACTTTTTCAAGTTTCTTCTTAAAGAAAACTGTTGGTTTCCTTCGTAATACATTACATTAGACTCTTGCAAACAAAGAATGGTTCTATGTAATGTTCGAAGAGCAATTTGGCAATACCTCCTAAAGTTGAAAATCAGCGTGCTCTATGATTTTACCTTTCTCATTTCTATTCTAGAAAAAATTTGCACAGGTATATACATACTAAGATTTCTTTTTACAGCATTTTGATAGGAAAAATTGCAAACAACTGGCTTTTCAGTAAGATGGGATATATTTAGCCAACTAAATATATTGAAATCAAGGTGATTTAAGTAACTGCAGCAGCTATCTTTTGTCAGGGCGGGGCTTGTTCGGAGGGCAAGTTCTGGGTGGAGCTTAGCGCCGCGCTCCCCTCCGGGAGGCCCAGCGCTCCTGCACGGCTGGGCTGGTTTACTGTGGACCCGCACCTGTGGTGGGCGCACCGGGGACCTGGTGTGCAGCCTCTTCCGTTTGCTTGCCCTGCCGCCGCGAAGACAGCGTCTTCCTTCCCACGTCTCCTACGTGTGGAACCCGGAGCACACGGTTGGCGTCCGCAGAGTCTGAGCGCTGGGCCAGGTGAGCTGGGCGCGTGGGGCGCGGGACGGAAGGGTGCTTTACCCTGTCAGTGCCAAAGCGCCTCCACACGCTTCCCAGTCTGGACAGGTGGTTCTGGCCCTCAGGCGCTGTCTGCTCCTCAGGCAGGCTTTTCATGTTGTCTCTTCAGGCGGGCCCCTCAGGCCGTCTCCGCAGGCAGGCTTCGGTGGTGACCGGGCCTCGCGCAGCCACCAGGGCCTCCTCCCCACCCCTTCTCCCACCCCTGCAAGATCAATACAGATAGAACTGAAAAGCATAATGTTATGTGAAAAAAAGTTTCAAAAAGTGAGAAAAACCATTTATATAAATTTAAACTATCCACAAATGTATGGTTTCAAGATACTTACATGTTTACTAGAACTACAAAAACATGAATTAAGATCATATTTCCCATCTTCAGAATAGTAGTTCCCTTTGAGAATGAAAGAAGGGAAAAATGGATCTGGGGTGGGTTTAGCTGTAGCAGTACGTGCTTATTCCTTTAAATGATGAGAGTCATCTGAAACAAATAGAGCAAATTATAAGCATAGCTTAAATATGAATAGTACTTACAAGAGTTATGTAATTTGTTTTACAATGAAGTATTCTATGCTTTAAAATGAAAATAAATAGAATAAATAACCTATAATTTACATATCAATTTATTTGCGTGTCCAGTTGGAAGTTTCCAGGTACCTTGGTATTCCAGAATTCTGAGACTACAACCCTCAGGGATCTTACAATCCCATATTTTCAATTTCTTTGTTGTGGTACAATGCACAGAATAAAATATATTATTTTGCCCATTCTTAAGTGTACACTTCAGTGGTATTAGGCACATCTATATTACTGTGCAGGTATCACCACCATCCATCTCCATAACTCTTTTCATCTTATAAAACTCAAACTCTGTACCCAGTAAACAGTAATTACCTGTTCCCTCCCACCCACAGCCCCTAGTGACTATGATTCCACTTTCTCTCTATAATTTTGACTATTCTAAGTACTTCATATAAGTGGACTTACACAGTATTTATTTTTCTGTGACCGACTGATTTTGCTTAGCATAACGTCTTCAGGGTTTGTCCATATTGTAGCATAAGTCAGAATTTCCTTCCTTTTCCTTCCTTCTTATACCACATTTGCTTATCCATCAAGCACTGATGAAGACTTTCATTGCTTCCATATTTTAACTATTGTGAGCAATACTGCTGTGAACATTGGTGTACAAATATATTGTTGAGACCCTGCTTTGAATTCTTTTGAGTATATACCCAGTTGTGAAATTGGTAGATCATATGCTATATTTTTTTTTTGAGGAACCACCATTCTGTTTTCCAGAGTGGCTATATAATTTTACATTCACACTAACAGTGCATAAGCCTTCCAGTTTCTCCACATCCTTGCCAAATTTGTTATTTTCTGTTATTTTGAAGTAGCCATCCTAGTGAATGTGAACTGGTATCATGTAATAGTTTTGATTCACATTTCCCTAATGATAAGTGACATTGCACATCTTCTCATGTGTTTATTGGCATTTTGTAAATCTTTGGAGAACTGGCTGTTGAAGTCCTTTGGTTATATTAGAATTCATTGTTTTTTGTTTGTTTTTGAGCTTTAGGATTTGTCTGTATTCTAGATACTCATCTTTTAAGAGACATATGACTTGCTGATATTTTCTCTTGTTCTCTAGTCTACCTTTGTTGACCTTAAAAGTGAAAGTCAACTATTTTACCAGCAAAAGTGGGTTTAGTCAGGAATGGCAGAGAATTGCAATGTGGGACAAGCAGGCTATGACAAAAATCATAGGCTTGTCCAACAAACAAATAATAGGAACATTATGGAGAAGAAGGAGGAAGTTGGAAAGGGTTGTTTTGAATTAAAGTCCATTGGAGAAAATCAGGAGTTCAGGGTGATGACAGTTTCTCATTGGTTAAGTTGCTGGAGTAGTTGATTTCTTATAGGAAGTGCAATATACATCTTTCCCTGTTGGGTCCTGTAATTGATGAGTCTTTCCTATTGATGATTTTTCTCTTGGGGTATGTAATTGACAGCTCTTCCTGTGATTGATGATTGGTACAGGTTGACCAATGGTATAATTCATGTATGGTGTTAAGTACTGACAAATTTTAGAATTTCTAATGGGGCCAGATTGTTATTTGGTTCAAACCAGAGTTCTCCCTTTTTTTGAACCAATAATTATGAGATTTCCAATATCATTCTGCCTTTTCTGGGCTAATTTTTGCTCCTGTGAGTTCATGAATATTGGAGATAGTCCTGTGACTTTCTTGAAAGTGAGACTCTGAATTCCAAAGAGGGTGGATCTGAGACTTAGAAGGACCAATCGCAAGTAAGCTATGGCAAAAACTGCAGGATAGTCAAACAAACAATGGAGATGAATGTTATTTTATGGAGAAGAGGAGGAAGTTGGGAAGGGGTTTGAGTGAAAGTCCATTAGAGAAAAGCAAGAGTTCAGGGTGATGATCATTCTCATTGGCTAAGTTGCTGGAATCAATTTCTTATAGGAGATGCAGTGCACATCTTCCTCTGTTGGGGCCTGTAATTAACGATTCTTTCCTGTGACTGACTTGGACTCCATTTTACTCAGATATCCCTTTGTTGATTTTCACATCTTTTTAGTCTGTTCATAGCATTTTGTGATACACAATTTTAAAAAATTTCATGAATTTGTGTATTTTTTCATTTTGTTACCTCTTGCTTTGCTGTCATATCCAAGAAATCATTGCCAATCTGATGTTCTGAAGTTTAGGTCATGGATCTATTTTTAGTTTGTTTTTGTATACAGTGTTAGATGAAAATCCAACTTCATTCTTTTGCACGTGGATATCCAGTTTTACCACCACCATTTATTGAAAATATTATCCTTTCCTTAGTGGTCTTCGAATCTTTTTTGAAAATCATTGGATGTATATATGAGAATTTATCTCTGGTCTCTCTGTTTGAATCCCTTTCTCCATATGTCTGTCTTTACACCAGTACCACACTATTTGAATTACAGTAGCTTTGTAGTAAGTTTTGAAATAAGAAAATGTGAGTCCTATAGCTCTGTTATTCTACTTCAGGATTGTTTTGGCTATTAGGGGACCCTTGAAGTTTCATATGAATTTTAGTATGGGCTTTTTATTTCTGCAAAAACCTTATTGGGAAATTGATATGGAGTTGCATTAAGTCTGTAAATCATTTCAGGTAATATTGGCATTTTAACAATATTAAGTCTACCAACTCATGAACATGGGGTGTCTTTCCATTTTAAAAATATCTTAAATTTCTTTTAGCAATGTTATATAGTTTTCATTTTACAAGTCTTTCACCTCCATGCTTAAATTAATTCCTAAGTATTTTAATATTTTGATGCTATTGTAATTGGAATTGTTTTCTTAATTTCCTTTTTGGATTGTTCATTAGTGTATAGAAATACAACTGATTTTTGTGTATTAATTTATATCCTGTTACTTTGCTGAATTTATTAGTTCCAATGTTTTTTTGGTGTTTGGAAACTTTATAGAGCTTTCTACATATAAGGTCATGTCATCTGTGAGCACAGATCATTTTACTTCTTCCTTTCCCATTTGCATGCTTTTCATTACTTTGTCTCTTTGTCTTGCCTAATTCTTCTGGCCAGGATTTTCAGTACTATGTACATAAACAGAAGTGACAAAAGCAGGTGCATGTACTTTGTTCATGACCTTAAAAGAAGAGCTATCAATCTTTTACCATTGAGTATTATCTGTCAGTTTTTTATATATTAGTTTTATTATGTTGAGGTAGTTTTTTTCTGTCCTAGTTTGTTGGCTGTTCTTATTATGAAACAGCATTGAGTTTTCTCAAGTGCTTTTTTGGCATCGATTAAGTTGATCATGTGTGTGTGTTTTCCTTTAGTCTGTTAATGTGGTCTATTACTTTGATTTTTTTTTATGTTAAACCACCCTTGCATTACAGAAATAAATCACACTTGGTCCTGGTATATGTTCTTTAAATATGTTGTCAGATTCTACTTGCTAGTACTCTATTGAGGAATTTTTTTTCATCAGTGTTCTTAAGGGATATGGGTCTATAGTTTTCTCTTCTTCTAGTGTCTTTGTCTAGGTTTGGTATTAGGGTAATGCTGGCCTCACAGAACTAGTTAGGAAGTATTTCTTCCTCTTCAGTTTGATACATTTGGGAAAGATTGGTCTTAGTTCAACTTTAAATGTTAGGTTATTCATCAGTGAAGTCATCAGGGCTTTTATCATGAGATTTTTGTTTTTAATTACTGACTCAATATCCTTAGTAGTTATATACCTGTTCAGATTGTCTGTATCTTTCTGGTTTAGTCTTGATAGGTTTTATGTTCCTAGAACTCTGTCCCTTTCACCTATATTACACAATTTGTTTTACAGTTGAGCACAGTACTCTCTTATAATTCTTTTTATTTCTATAGAATTGTTAGTAATTAGGGTTTCTTGGGCCCAATTTCAATGTTTGTGCAGAGGACTTTTTATGGAACACCAAACAATTTTGGACATCAGCAGGATGTATGAGAATTAAACTCAGTTTTGATACTGTCAACCCAGAGATAGCATCAGACTCCACAGATTGAGGGCTTAGTTTACCACAAGACTGTCTCCCCCACTTCAGACAGTAGTTACCAACCTGTGTTTCTGACTAACTGTCTAGTACCTGTGCTTCTGACCAACCAGCTTTAGATTGGAGGTTCCAGTGACCTCCTCCTTGGACTTCAGACACCAGTTGCAAATTCAAGTTGTCACCTGTACTTCTGACTGACTGCTATAAATCAGAGGTTCCCACAACCTCCTCATTTCACTCTTTTGATAGAGCACTCACAGAACTCAGAAACATTTTACTTACTAGATCACAGGCTTACTATTAAATGATATAACTGAGGAACAGCCAGATGGGAGAAGTATGGAGCTTCCATTCCCTCTCTAGGTATGCTACTTTCTCCCAGATCTCCACGTGTTCACCAATGCAGAAGATCTCCAAACTCTGTTCTTTTAGATTTTTATGGAGCCATTACATAGGCATGATTGATGAAATCATCGGCTCTTGTCAACTGATTCAACCTAATTCCCCCTCTTCTCCCCAGAGGTTGATGGTGGGGCTTAGAGTTTCAACCCTCTGATCATGTGATTAGCTCTACTGACAATCAGCCACTATCCTGTTCCAAAAGGCACCTCATTAACATAACAAAAGACACCTGTATGGCCTCATTGCTCAGGAAATTTCAGGGTGTTAGGAGCTCTATGCCAGAATATATATATCTTATTATAAATCCAATATCACAGTAATGCCTGCACTTTCATTTCTGATTTATCTAAATTGAGTCTTCTCCTTTTTTCTTAGTTCTTCTACCTAAAGGTATGTCAATTTTTTCCATCTTTTCTGAGAACCAGCTATTGCTTTTATTGATTTTCCTCTATCATTTTTCTATTCTCTGTTTTGTCTATCTCTGTTATAATCTTTATTATTTTCTTCCTTCTGGTACCTTTAGGTTTAGTTTGTTCTTCTTTTTCTAGTTCCTTAAGTTGTAAAGTGAGGTTGTTGATTTAAGATATTTTGTGGTTCTTAATATGAGCATTTATAGCTATCAGTTTCCTCCTTAGTACTCCTTTCCCTGTGTCTCATAAATTTTGGTATGTGGTATTTTTCTTTTCATTGGTTTCTATGTATTTTCTAATTTCCCTTTTGATTTCTTATTTTATCCATTGATTAAGATTGTTTAATTTCCACTGATTTGTGAATTTTCCAGTTTCTTTCTGTTATGATGTCTGTCTATATCTCACTGTGGCTGGAGGAGATAATTTGTATGACATATATCTTTTAAAATCTATTGAGACTTAATTTGTGGCCTGACATATTGTCTATTCTGTAAAATGTCCCATTTGCATTTGAGAAGAATGTATAGTCTTTTATTTTTGGTAGAGATTTCTGTATAATCTGTTATGTCTAGCTAGTTTATTGTGTTGACCAAGTTCTTTATTTCCTTACTTATCTTTTGTCTGGTTGTTTTATCCATTATTGTAAGCCCACTGGTTCTGAAGTCTCCACTTTATCATTGTAGAACTGTTTATTTCTCCCTTTAGTTCTGTCAATTTTTGCTTCATGTATTTTGATGGTCAGTTATTAGCTGCATAAATATTTATAATTGCTACATCTTCTTGTTATGTTGGACTCTTTATAATATATAGTGACTGTCTTTGTTACTTGCAGCCTTATTTGCTTTTAAAGTTTATTTTGGCTGATATTAGTATAGCCGTCCCTGCTTGCTACTGGTTACTATTTGTATGGAATATCCTTTTCTTTCCTTTCACTGTCAGCCTATTTGTGTCTTGAATTTAAGTAACTCCATTGTATACTGAAAAATAATTGGGTCTTACTCTTTAATACATTCTGTCAGTTTCTGTCTTTTGATTAGAAAGTTTAACCCATTCACATTTAAAGTAATTATTGATAAAGAAGGTTGTAACTTCTGTCATTTTGCTATTTATTTTCCATATACCTTACAGCTTTTTTGCCCTTCCATTTCCTGCATTTCTATCTTCCTTTGTGTTTACTAGATTTTTGTAATGGAGTGTTAAAATTCCTTTCTCATTTCCTTTTTGTATATATTCTTTAACTATATTTTTGTGATTATCATGGAGCTTAAACATCCTAAAGTTATAACAATCCAGTATGAATTCACACTAGCTTAACTTTAATAACATACAAAAAACTTTGCTCATTTAACAGCTCCATCCCCAACCCTTTCAGTTGATACATCACAAAGTTACATCTTTATACAGTGTACTCCAAAACATAAACCAGTAATTTTTTTAATGTAATAGCCTCTTAAATTGTTTAGAAACAGAGTGTGGAGTTACAAACCAAAATTACAATAATACTAGCTTTTAAATGAATAGTTGTTTTTTTTAAAAATATATATTCTTACAGTGTATTACATTTCCAAAATATATTTCTTATATATTGTTTCTAAAGATATAATTTAAAGAGATTTAAATGATTAAATCATAGATTATTGAGAAAAAAAGTAGAGTTACATACCATTATTATAATAATACTAGCTTTTAGAATTGCTCATATATTTACTTTTACTGAAACCTTTATTTCTTCATACATCTTCATGTTACTGTCCAGTATCCTTTTATTTCAACCTGCAGGATCCCTTTAGCATTTCTTACAGGTAAATCCAATGGTAACAAACATTCAGCTTTTGTTTATCTGGGATTTCTTAATTTCTCCCTCACTTTTGAGGGACAGTTTTACTGGATATTGGATTCTTGGTTGATAGGATTTTTTTTCTTTAAGCACTTTGAGTGTATCAGCTCACTTCCTTCTGGACTCCAAAGTTTTCTGATGAGAAATCTACTCTTATTCAGGAAACTTGTATGTGATGAGTTTGCTTCTCTCTTGTTTCTTTCAAAATTCTGTCTTTGCCCTTGGACAGTTTGATTACAATATATGTTAGTGTGGGTCTCTTTGAGTTCATCCTACTTACAGTTCCTTCTTGGATGTTTATAGTCATGTCTTTCATCAACTTGGGAAGTTTTCAGTCATTATTTTTTGCAAATATTCTCTTTTTTCCTCTCTCCTTCTTTAGGGAGTCCTATAATCCATAAGTTGGTCTATGTGATGCTTTATTCACTTTTCTTCAATCTATTTTGTTTTCAGACTCAATAATTTCCATTGTTCTATCACATTAAGTTCATTGATTTAATCTTCTGCCTGCTCAGGTTTGCCTTTGACTTCCTTCTAGTGAAGGAAAGTCATTTCAGTTGCTATATTTATCAGATTTTTTTTGTTTTCAGGTTTCTCTTTGTAGATATTTCCATTTTGTGCATACATTATTTTCTTGACTTTCTCCATGTATTCCTTTTGTTCTTTGAGCATCTTTAAGACAGTTGCCTTAAAGTGTTTGCATATTACATTCACCATCTGGTCTTTAGTTTACATTATTATTTATTTATTTGCTTTGAATGGGCTATACTTTCCTGTTGAAAGGGCTATACCTTAATTGTTCTTTAATTAATTATATTCAGTCTGTGATTAAGTATCTGATTATTAGACAGCAGTTCCACTAAAATTTTGTCAGAAATTAATTGTAAACATCAGAACAGAACTCTTAGTTATGGCAAAGACAGTTGTCTTCAGATAAATGGCTCATACTTTGGTGCAGTGTTTGATGTTTAAAACAAAACATTACAACAATAAACAAACATAAACTTGAAAAAAAAATTTTGTTGTTGAAAACTGGGTATTTCAATCTAATAATGTGGTCGGTCTGGAAATCAGCTTTTCCCCCTTCCCCTTCTGTCTTCTATTTTTGTTGATTGTAGGCTCTCTCTGTACTGAGGATCAGCTGAGTGGTAAACTTAAGGTCTCCTCAGATCTTTTTGAACCTGTACCTTCTCCTTGGTAGTGTGGTGACTTCATAATTTCTTCCATATACGCAGTTGCTTTTGACTGTCCTCATTTTCAATATCTAGCTCCCAAAGGGGGAAAAAAATGAATGGAGAAAAACACACTAACCCTTTAAAGTCCATGTAAGTACTTCAGACATAGGAGGAGGGGCTTGCAAAAATGGGTAGAGGTACAACAGCAGTGGCCATCACCTCTTTGTCTACAGCACTGGATCAGAAGTGGTAGTCAGTAATTAAAGCACAGATCCCTGATACTTGAAGTTCAGAGTCCTTTTTGTCCACCCTGGCTCAGCAGCAGGCTGTATGTAAGGTGTTCTGGGTACTTGCGCATAGCTATCTGCTGAGGGGCTGAGGGGTGGGACTAGTGTGCTAAGAGCTGAAATTGACTGAAATTGACTGTCCTTTGCTATCCAAGGCTTCCTTTTGAAGTTGCAAGCCTTTAAGAGACTTCAGAGTTCAAAATAGTTGCATCACACAGATTCTGCATATTTGTTTCCTGGTGAGAAGACAGATATCTGATGCTTGTTACTCTGCCTTCTTAGGAGAATTCTGTATAACCTGTTTCAATAGAGACAGTACCCAAGATTGTGATAATCACTCTGACATAGCTTAATAAGAATGGGGATAGGTAGTCAATCCCAGTCAGAGGTGGGGAAAGAACACTTGCGGCTTTTGGGGATTATTCAGATTTACAGACAAAAATATTTCTTATTATTAAATATATTAATAAGTATGAACACATGTAAACAAGTATTTCTTTATCTAAATATTTTATCTAACTATGCTTTTCTTCCATAAATCCATTTAGAGCCATGGCTCCTAACTTAGTTAAAGATTCATATATAAGAGGGATAAGGATTTCTTTTAGCCAATTAAGCCAGCTTGAGACTCTGCTGAAACTTTCCCCTGCCTCCCAAATTTCACAATTGCAAAGAAATACTCAAAATTTGGGTAAAATGTTACCAATTTTAAATACTATTTTGAAGCCACACTTTCATAATTTGGTTAAATCTGATGGCTTTTGTACTGAAATAGTTCTTTGGTGTGAAAATGTATATAAAGCTTCCTTGTTTTGTGTGTTCATAGTATATAGTAATAATTTTGGTAGTTATTTCTAAAAATTTAAGAAATTAACCTGGAATTGCTTTGATTTTGTTCAAATATATATAATGATCATTCTTCTATTTTATAAATCAATAAAATAATATTAAAAATAAAACTGGAAGACAAACAAAATTACCTCACTTTAAAGCTCATAATTTTAATGTTTGCCTTACAATTTGGCCTCCAGATAATTGACATTTTTGTTGAGAAAAGAAAATAATGATTTTTTTTGTGTGTGTATGTAGTATATGAATATATGTAATATATAATATGTGAAAAAAATATATATATATTCATCAATATCCCAAAACTTTACCATCTTTCCATGACCCTTGACAACTCAGCCAGTTATTCTGTAGAGGCTTAAAAATAGAAAATGCAAAATCTCTTGTGTCGGTCATCAAAATAAGGATTCAAACTCCATGAGCAGCCCATGCGAGCCCCTATAGACCAGGACATACATTAGAGAGACAGGAAACAGGAATTATTCTACTTTAATTACCCTCAGGAGACTAAAGGCAGCAATAAAACAATCCACTTGATTTTAATGCAGAGAGGGAAGAGGGAAAACCTAGTATACATTCCTGAAGCTAAGAAGAAATCTACAATACACTGTGGAAGGCCCTAAGCTATCTCTGTATGAAATTAAAGTAATATTCACTCTATCAGCAAATTTCAAAGTGTGATCCAAGGATTACCTTACTGAAGATCAAACTGTGAATTCTAGGACTCTATATCCCTATATGTCCTGGATCAGAATCACTGAGGGTGAGTTTAAGAATTTTCATTTCTAACCAGGTATCTAGTGGATTACTTTAAAAATAATATTCCGTGGACATGTAATTATATAGAGTAAATTATATGTGATGCCCACTCAGACCAAGAAATTTTCATCATCCTAGAAAGTTTCTCTTGTGCCTTCCCAGTCAATTCTCTTCAATACCCCAACTCTTGTTAAGTACACTCTGACTTTTCTCTACATGCACTGGTTGTATTTGTTCTTAAGCCTCAAGAAAATGGAACCTATGGTAGAAAATGTTTTGCTTTTATTTTTCTTCCCTCTGCATACTATTTTTGCAGTCAGTTAATTTTGAGGTATACTAGAATTTGAGAACCAAAGCTCTCTAAAGTAAAAATTGTCATAAGGAAGCCTGATGTTGGAAATCCTCTGATGTGATGGAAAACTTTTCAAACTATTCCATTTTAAGGACATCTTGCATTTGAGGCAGATCCATCTCACAGTTGTCAAATAGTCTGTAAATTTGAACTTCCCTGTATTAATGATTTCATAAACCAGCTTAAGAAATCAACCATTGCATTTTCATTGTGTGTTTTTCCATTTTTAAAGTTATACTTGGTTTTGAAATTCTTTGAGGAGAATGATAGCCAATGAAAATTTCAGTAACATCTGGCTTTAAGTAAAATAACCACAAGTGGCTAGATAACTCAACATTCACCATTTCTTCTGAATCCTTTAAGCCTCTTTTTCACAGGCTTTCCCTCAAGAATTATAAGTAGTTTCTCAGAATAGGGAGGATAATACACCGAGAAAACAAAATTGTAATTATTAGAGAATTCATGAAAATTGTCATAGAAAACACCTATTGGAACCAATAGGCTTCATTCCTGCTAGGAGATGTTGGTCCACGTTGACGGCTGCTGAGTGTTTTGCTGAGTTCAGTGCTTTAAGCAACTTCTGCTTCTGCTACTCTTTTGGCTGAGTCTTCTACAACCAAATAATTGTTGCAGGATCAAAGTGTTACTGGAGATGTAACTTAGCTTTTCCTTCTGAATTTATCCTTTATTCTCACATTGCTATCACACTTCATTTCTGACACCAGATGTGTGGGTTTTCCATACATCAGGCAATTCTCTTGACACCAGATGGGTGTCCTGTAATTAATTAAATTCATTTCAGACACTATCAGAAGACAGTGTTAGATCCCATAAATTTGTGGACTTAGTCCCACAAAACTACCCCCATTTCAGATGCCAGTCATAATTCCAGGTTGTCACTGTACTTCTGACTGACAAGCTATGCATTGAGGTTCTCAGGACTCCCTCCTTTGGCTTGATAGTTTGTTAGAATGGCTCCTAGGATTCAGGGAAACATGTGTACTGATTTATGATACAATTATGTCATAATTGATACAGATATCCAGCCAGATGAAGAGATACTAGGATCCAGAAGGCTCCTGAGCACAAGAACCTCTGCCCCCATGGAGTTTTGGTGTATCACCCTCCCAGCATGTAGATATGTTCATCAACTCAGAAGCTCTCCCAACCCAGTATTTTCAGGATTTTTATGGAGGCTTCATCCCATAGTCATGAACACCCATAACACAATGTCTCGCTCTTCACCCCTTCTCAGACGATGAAGCATGGGCCTGAAAACTCCAACTTTCCAGTCGTGGCTTGATCTCTTACCAACCTCCATCTTGAAGCTACTCATGAGCCCACTAAGAGTGGACTCATTAGAACAAAAGATACTACTATCACCCAGAAAATTCTAAGGGATTTAGGAGCTCTCTGTCAGAAACCAGGGTCAGAGAGACCAAATATGAGAACAAAAGATGCTCCTGGTGCTTTTATCAATTAGAATATTACCAAGGGATTTAGGAACAATGTGCCAGAAATGGGGCAGAGACCATTGTATATTTTCTATTATTTTATACCACCTTTTATATTCCTTCTATAGACCCAAGTGATGTCAGGTAACTTTTCATTAAATAGTGGTCTCCTGGCCTCTGATATCATAAGACTTGATGATAAGAGTTAGAAGTGAGTTGTTTCATTTCCCCACTGCTGTTATACCAAAAAGTCCCTTTGAGAAGACAGGGGAAAACATATGAGATTAAATGATAAGAAGAAGAATCTAGATAATAGGGGACATTTGTATGACTGATGTATAGTGTGGGAACCCTCAGTAACAGGAGTTAGTGAGAGAGGGCTACTAAAAAACAATATTAGTTAAAACTGACTCCATCAGGGGGAACATGCTGGGAAATTTGGAACCTAGAATATTCCCTTTCCACTTGCATCATTAACACAAAAGTTTTTTTTCAGCTTATCCTCAATTTAGATTTTATCTGTTTCGGTTAATTCCTTTCTTAAATTAACTGTCAGTGTTCAGGAAACAGTATAAACTATAGTTCAATTCATAAATTTGTAAATTGTCCTTTCCCAAAGCAAATATTTATCTACATTCTATCTTTATCACGTTCAAAATATTAAATTTCACCAAGATACAAATAAACTTGTAACTGAGGGACTTTTAAAATAGTAAGAGGCTCACAGATTATACTCACAGGTAAGTAGGATGCTATGATTTCTACTCTCATTTATTGTAGATATAAAGAAATGAAAAGCACTATACCTCTGGGTAACTCAAATGGCCTAGTAGCCTCATTACTTTCTGCTTCAAGTAATAGATCAATAAAAATGTTACTAATTGTGAGCTGAGATCTTTTCCATCTCTTTGACCTTTGATGCTTTTACATTGATTTAGCATGAATTCTTCTTCATAGATTTAGAGATAAAATGCACATTTCCGCTCTATATTTCATTACATACATCTCTGTTGGAGAAATGGACATTTTATAACTTTGAAGATTTGTGCTGAAAGATTGTATCAAAAAAAGAAATATTTGATTCTCGGGAATCTTAAAATTGGTGAACTCTAAAAACTGCTCTATAAAATCATAACATTTGGTTTGGAAACAGAAGGTAGGGGTCAGAATTATGGCTCTACTACTGACTGGTTGCACATCACATAATCTGAACCTCATTTTCTTCATCTGTGAGCTGGGAATAGAATTCCTTGGTCTGTCTAGTGGAGAAGTTTTCTTCCTGTGTGTGTATGAAAATCAAATGAATAATCTGTGTGAGTGCATCTTGTATAATAGAAAGTACTATGGAAGTGTTAGCTGTTTCTTTTACTGCTTGATAGTGGTTCTGGTGCTGATGGTAATTGCAGGCACTATGGCACACAGGAAGTCAGACAGATGGCGGTTCAAACCCAAGTTGCTCTTATACTTATTATAAATGTGTCATGTTTTTATGTCATAGTTTCTATAAAATGGGGTTAAAAATGACTTTATAACTCATAAAATATATAACTAAGTAATATATGAAGTGTATAGTCGATAATGGTAAACATGTAAGAGATGACCCAGAAATACCGATTTTTTCTTTCTAATTTCTTTCTCTGCCACATGCACATACATACACAGTCTAAAACGTGAATTTGGCACTGGGGAAAGAATTGGTAATTCACAGCCTGTGGGATAAGTCTGGGCCTCCATTTGTCTTAGTAAATAAAGTTTTATTTGAACACAGCCACACTCATTTGCTTATATAGCATCTGTAGATGCTTCTGCACTATAATGGCAGAATTAGCTAGTTGTGCTAAACACTGTGTGGCCTACAAAGACCCAAATATTTACAAGCCCATATGTTCATTTACAGAAAAAGTTTGCTGATCTTTGGGCTAGAGAAAGATCTCGATCTAGTATTAGAAGAAATGAATAGTCCTGTCAGGTAGTCATTATTTACTTGAACCACAGAGACTTAAACTTGGTGATGTAGATAGGATCTCAAACTTTTTGGTCTCAGGACCACTTTACAATGAAAAAAAAAAAACCTTTCATTTATGTTGGTTTTAACTATCTGTACTTGTATTCAAAATTAAAACTGAACTTAAAAATATTAGTATATTCTTTTAAAAATGATGAATTTACCATATATTAAAATAAATGGCATTTTCTATGAGAATAACTATTTTACAAAGAAAACAAATAGTGAGAAGATGAATATTTTCTTTGTGTTTTTGCAAATCTCTTCAGTGTGTGCCTTAATTGAAGACTGAGAATATCATATTTGTGTCTGTATTCAGTCTGTTCTGATATTACATGTATACAGCCCCTGCAGAATCCCTCTATATACTTAAGAGAATGAAAGTGCAAAAGAATGTCCTAGAATTATTATGAAAATAGTTTTGAGTTTGGGGATCCCCCAATTATATGATATTATACTTTTAGAACCACTTTATAAGGTAGTATGTACATGAAGTTATACAGATCTAAAATTCAAACCAGAATAATAACCTATATATAACTCCTTGAAATGTAAAATTTAACTTACACTGCTGAGACCTTTTCACATCAGTTTTACTCTGATTCACAGAAAATAATTTGTTCTGAATATAGATAGATTTTGTTAAGCAAAAGACTGTGTTCTAAATGTAGCCTTTAAACTAAAATCCAAGATTATAAAACCATGTATTTTCTATTGATTTGCATTTTTAAAAATATAGATGAAATCACATGTGCCAGACTTAAAATACTTTTACAGCTGTAATCCTGTGTTTTCCTTACTGAGGAGGCATAACATACTAGTCCAGAATCAGGGTTTTGTGGGGATCATTTTAAATATAGTTACCTCTATTATTTCCAAGTCCCTGGTGAAAAGAAAGAAGCATATGCAATTTAATGTAAATGAAATGATCTTTAAAAATCTCATGTCATCCACGATTCCTCATTCTTCAATGCCCTGCATAACTAACTGCCAGGTCTAGCCAGTTCTTACTTCTTTGGAATGTACATAGTATCTATCCTTTCATTATCATTTCTACTGCCACAACTTAATACAGATTCCTGTAATCTGTCCTCTGCTAAATCCTAAGGTTTCCAAGCTATGGTACATTGGAAGCAGAGAATATCAGGATGGATGTTTTCTATTTCTGTGGTACTCCGGTCATCAGATTTTATGAGCATAACAGTTCCTTTCTCACAAGCCATCAGTGGCCTTCCTTTGCTTTTCCAAAGAAGTCCAAAATACCCTGGTCAAGTTCCAACATACCTGACAGTGGAATCACTATTACTCTGTTGCATAAAGGTTATGTTTCAACCTGAACATTATAGTTAAGGAAAGTAATACAAAAATTAGAATAAATGTCATGAAGTTACTGAACAAAATTCAAGGTTGATTTCTGATTAAGAATAAAAAACTAAAAATTTACTGGAAGAAGTAGAAATATCAGTATCAAAATAAAAAATATTATATAAAAAATGCCAATAAAAGATGTAAACAACATAATATTTACTGAATTTATTACTATTAGGTGAACAGAAATCTGGGAATTAATAGTTAGCATTTTTGCACATATCTGAGTCCTGATCAATGCAATTGAATTTAAAACAGGTATTAGTAACTTTAAAGAAATGGTAACTTTTATTTATGAATATTACAAATGTAAGTAACCTAAAATGATCATGACCTCTGATTAATTATACTTAATTTTTGAAGTCTAACTTAAGAAAATAATGCTAAAAAAGTTATCAACAAATATTTTTTTTGAAATTATTTATGTTAACAAAATTTGGAAAACCTCAATGTTTAGCTATAGGGAAATGGTTGTGAATATAGTACATTTATTTGGACTGGCATTAATTTTTTATGAGGCATTTGTATCACCTCAAGTTTTTATGATTATGAGGCATTTGTATCACTCAAAGTCTTTGCTGAAACACAAAGCTGTAATAATGAATATGTAAATTATGGTAGCTATATAGAAATTATCAGGGAACAAAATGGAAGGAAAAGAATGGAACCTGAATAGTGGTTATCTTTGGACAGTAGATATTTCATTCCTTTTATTCTTCTTACTAATTTAAAATGTGTAAATTTATTACTCAGAGAATAATTATTTTTATAATTAGAATACACGAGTGCTAAATAAACAAATATATCAAATCCAGTTTAGAATTCACTTCCCCCAAGAAACCTTCCTTGATTAATCCCACTGGTATCTATCATTGCTTTATACTGTGCCCCTATTTTTGGCAGGTTTTAAAAAATCAATTTGTGAGTATAATTATGGTATTTCTGCATGTATATAGTGTAGTCTCCACACTGAATTATAAACTTGAGAATATGAAGAACTGCAACTGTTTCCTACTATATTTCTATGATAATTCATGTACTTTTCACAGAATAAGTGTTAACTTATTGATCACCTGATGAACCATTGGAAATGTGGTAATGTCTGACAAGAGCAACAAATATGATATGCATTCCAATAGCCTTACAGTTTTTATTGCCACTAAACCCTGGTTGTTGAATTTAAAAAATACATACACAAAAAATGGAATATTGTACTTATTTAGTTGTATGTTATAATTTCAAATCAAACTTATACAAAGTTGTTCAACAATGCTGTCCTTGTAAAAAATTTTAAGCTCTAATTTTCTGCCATTACCACATTACCTTTATGTTCATATGTGTCATGCTTTTTTTCTGAGTTTCTGTCAGAATTCATCTAAAGTACTTTCTTGTAAGATTAGATGGTAAACAGAAAATAGATAACTGCTTCTAGTAGGTAGTAGTCACTACCACTGCGTTATGTATTAACATACACACTATCTCTTTGTGTCTCAGATGTTCAGGCATATGGGAATAAAAAAAATTAGTGAATTGAAACATCTTGATTCAGTAATACTGGTGAAAAGCAATCTGTATAACTCATTGATGATTGTTTCACCCTTCACAAAGTGGCTACAGTTGTTACTTGCAATGTAGCTACACTTAATTTCTTTTCTCCACTTCCCAGCCTATTGTATTTGTTATTCTGCATCAGAGAAATAAATTAAGGAACATGCCACCAATTGCATGTGCTCCCTACACTTACTGATTAGCTAAGGAATACCATTAGTATTTCCTATTGAAATGAGATGAGAAAACATGACACATTAAATAAAGTAATTTAGTGAAGATCTTTACTCATTTCAGGGAACAGGGCTTTGAAATTGTGAGGAACTCTTGAAAAAGAATGAGAAACAGACCCCAATTAAAGTAATATTTTTCCAAAAGTAAAGGAGAAAATGTAGGTATATAAATTCAAATAGCATGTTAAGATTAGGCTACAGTAGATAGAGAATTATTGTGAGTCATATACAAATTGATGTGAAAGTGAAATGACCTAGAAATCCAGAAAGAAAAAAGGAAAATAGATAGGTGAACAATATATGGTTTGATGCTAATTAACTCATGTAATTAGCTAGCTCAATAGTCAAAGAGTGCTGTTGACTGTACGAGACAAAATAAAGGCAAATGTTGAAATGAAGTTTAAAAAAGAAGAAACAATGAAAACAAAGAATGAAAAGACAAACTTTTCTGGTTTATTTTTGTGAACGTTTTCCAATTATCAACATACATGCTCAAAAACAAAATATTGGGAATAGAGAGCAAATCTTGGCCATTCTAAATGTCAGTTAACTATTAATTCTTTGAATTTTGGCTTTATTTCTACAAACAAATATTGCTAAAATATGTAATACAATGCAAAAATTTTTTTTCAAAAATGTTTACAGTTCAAAGGTTGAAAGTTGAGGTATCCATAAAAAACACACGTTTGAAGAAAGCAGAAATCTTTGATGTTTAAATAGATTATATTAGCAGAGACAAATTCCAACAAACAAAATAGAAAAGAATGCCAACACAGGGAACTGCATAAAGGAACATTTAATTTTAACATTGAGGAAAATCTTTGAACATGGGTTCTATTCAACTGCACAATAGTTCAATAAACATAGCAACAAACTTTTTTTTCAATTGAGATAAGACCTCTTTCATTTTGATGTAATGCGAGGAGAAGGACCCATATTTTGGAGGAATTGCAACAAATTAAAGCATTTTTTGGATTCTGTTTGCACTTGCCATGCACTGTTTTCAATATGTGTATTTTGGTAGGATTTACATGTCTAATATAAGGCTCTGCTACAGGCCTGACAGCAATTGTTACCAGTATGTACACTTGGCAGAAATAATTGTCTTCTGCTGTCCTTGGTGAGCCTGGACATGTGGTGTTTATGCAGATTAAGGAATTTGGGGTATTTATATGTTCAGTTTAAGTTAATGAGCTTTTAGTGACAATGTGTTAATCATGAAGAAGAGTGAAGATAAGGGTAGAGGATAGAGATTTAAGTTTTGAAAGCCATACTGGTAATTCTATAAGGTCTGACAATACATACAAGTCAGAAACACACAGAAATCACTGAAAAGAAAGGTAGTTGGCTACAAATGCTGTCCAAATCAAGTCCTATTTATATAATCCTTTGAATGGATAAATGAAGATTAATTCTGACTGGGATGGGAGAAGTTATCTGGGAAGATTTCTTGGAAAATTTGCATCAGTTTTGATTGGTACATAGGGAGAGAGGTTATTCTAGGAAAAAGCGATAGCTGAAGCAAGGCACAGAGAATTTTCTTCTTGCACAATATGAGAGAATCCAACAGTTTTATCTGCAGAAGCTATTTTAATTTCCTTAAATCCTTGAAATCACCTGGAAGGATGGTGGTGGTAAATAAGACTTCCAATGAAGAGTTTAGTTTTACCATTTCAAATGGGAAGAATATTAACTACAGGTCTTTGCCATGGGTAGAATCTTGCTTCTCCTGGCCTCTTTCAGCTCCAGGCAGACCACGTGCATGCTCAACTACCTTCATTGTTAAGCTAGTCCCTACCAAAGGCTGGAAGTATTTGAAAAGACTGAATCAGACTTGAGGCCGATTTGGAATTGGGATTGCTCTTGTAAGTCCAAAGTATACAATGAATCATCGATTTCTCATGAATCAAGTCTAGTGGATTTTCCCTTGGTTATTATTATAATTTTGCCTTGATTACATATTAATACAATTCACCTTTCTGATCTGCATTATTGTTCCAATTGTTTTTGATTGATATACTGATAAATTGCCTGGTGATTTCTGGTTCTATATTCCAGTAGCTAGAGTCTTCTATAAAATGATCACTCACATGGCCATCCGTGTCTTACTTTGTCCACCTATCAAACCGATTGATATTGTTTCACTACTAATATCAGCTTTGCTCAAGTTTGAATTTGTTTTGCTTTGGGTGGCAGATCTGTAACTAAGTTGAATTCACCTGGCCCCAGTCTGACCCAATGTTATCTTCTTTTCTCTTACACCACCAACAGTTGTCAAGATGGCAATTTTCCTTGAGGCTAAGTCTGTTTTAGTTATCACAGTTGTGAACCCCATAAAATATATATTAGTTGCCCCTTTCATAATATTTTTCATTCCCATTCTAAGAACCTCGGTGTGTCTTTGCAAAAAAAATGAAAACTTGCCAAATGCTGTGGTGGAGAAACAACATAAAGTCATTGCTCTAAATTATTCATAAAAATCACAAAATTTAGGGACAAACACTAAACAAGGAAGCATTACTCAATGACCTGAAACTGAGAAATTTTCCTTAGTTTGTACTATAATTTGAAATGTACTGCAGCTCACCTTCTTACTGTTACAAACATATGGATGGTTCTCTTTTAGTGAAAAGCACCCAGAAGAATTGTTAGATGAATATGAGCTTTTCTCCTCTCCCCATCTCTAAAAGCATGTCCACAAATGTATGTTTTAATAAACCTAATCAATCTATGTCATTTTTCCCAAATACCAGAATACATATTTTTTTCCTCCAGAATTATTTAGCTCTCAGGTGCTAAGTTACTATTTCCCTGGAGTTGCATTGCCCAAAGTAATGTGGACATTTCTTCTCATTTTAACTCTCACCTCATATGGTCCCTGGATTTGTAACATTTTGTAGCTGTTTTGATTTCCTTTCCTCTCTGTGGAAATTCTTTGCAAAGTGAGGAGAAAAAGTGTTGGTGTTTTTTCCTTACTCAAAAATTACAGTAGATGAAAACAAAATTTGATTAGGTGACTCTATTGTAGACTGTCCCAACTTTTTACTAAGAAAAACATAAGGGCACTGAAAAGGTGAGATCTCAGGTCATTGCAAATTTAAAATGTAGGACAACATCATGCTGCAATATGAGGAAGAGCATCAATAACTTAATGAGAATGGTGGTGAATTCGTGAAAAGCAAAAATGCCTTGGATTCTTTTTATGATAAAGAAAAGGCATCCTGAAAATAAATAGAAAAACCCTATATGTTTCCCTATAATTGTTCCCTAACAGTACCAGGACCTATGTCAGCAGGAAAACTATATAAATATATCTCTCTGTTCTTCTGGTGCTGGTGTTGACATAGGAGAGGAACTTTGCCTCTTCACTATTTCTCTAATATCCATATTACTATATCAGTTAGTACCAAAACATTTGAAGTCTTGATACTGACAAAATAGTAAACTGGAATGGACTACTGACTCCCTAGCCAGGATCCAGATCTAAGATATCACAGAAGTGAAGGGATTATGTTTGCACCTGAGAAACGAATGTAGAATTGTGAGGAAGCCCTGGGGAGTCCAAAGGTCTTTAAGTCCCAGTGTCAAAAAGAAATGGCAGCTGGAGGCTGATGACTTCTCGTCACCTCTACTATTTCTCACATAAGAATATTGCAGTTAGAAAGACATATGCACCCCTGTGTTCATTGCAGCACTATTTACAATAGCCAAGAAATGGAAGCAATCTGAGTGTCCATCAGTAGATGAATGGATAAAGAAGATGTGGTACATATACACAATAGAATATTATTCAGCCATAAGAAGAAACAAATCCTACTATTTGCAGTAACATGGATGGAGCTAGAGGGTATTATGCTCAGTGAAATAAGCCAGGTGAAGTAAACAAGTAGCAAATGATTTCACTCATTTATGGAGATCTCATAACAACGAAGCAAAACTGAAGGAACAAAACAGCAACAGAGTCACAGATTCCAAGAAGGGAATTTACCAAAGGGAAAGGTGTGGGTGGAGAGGGAGGGAGAAGGTAATTAAGGGGCATTATGATTAGCACACATAATGTAGGGGCATCACAAGAAAGGCAGGATAGCACAGAGAAGGTAAGTAGTGACTGTAGCGTCTTACTATGCTGATGGACAGTGACTGCTGTGGGGTGTGTAGGGGGACTTGATAATATGGGTGAATGTGGTAACCACAGTGCTGCTCATGTGAAACCTTCATAAGATTATAGATCAATGATACCTTAGTAATAATAATAAAAAAAATATTGCAGTAAGCCCCTAGCTGGTCTCTCTGCTTCTAGCTTTGCCCTGTAGCCTCTACTCTGTAGAAAAGTTAGAGTGATCCTTCTAAAATATGAAGCAGATCATTTCACTCTTCTACTTAAAAAGACTCTTCTGCTTTCAACGACTTCCCATCCTATCCAAAATAAAATTCAAAGTTCTTGCCAAGCTACAAGCCAATGTAAGATCCTGTCCCTCAACTACTTCTCTGACAAAATCTCCAACCTCCCCATAGCTCACCCCTGTCAGTCACATCAGTGTCCTTGCTATTATTTTGAAATAAGCCAAGCATGAGTTCACTCCAGGATATTTATCCTTACTGTTGTATTTGTGGGTCTTGCTGGATGCCTTGGGCATTCCACATGGTTCAGTTCCTTATTCTCCTCAAGTTCTTTGCCCATATGCTGTTTTAATAAAAAAATATTTACAACTAAAATTTCAGTCACACCTCCTCAATTCCTTCTCTTGCTCTTGATGTCCTTGCAGCATTTATCACTACTATTTACTAGTTTGTCTTTTCCCACTAAAATGTAGCTCATGCAGATGGTTTTTTTTATAGTGGTAAGAATAACACACTCTTCACAAAATTTTAAGTGTACAGAACAGTATTGTCATGTATATGCACATTGTTGTGCAGCTTATCTCTAGAACTTATTCATCTTAACTGAAACTCTATACCCATTGAACAGTAACTCCCTATTTCTCCTGCCAGCCCCTGGCAAACAACATTGTACTTTCTGCTTACTATGACTAATTTAGATACCTCATAAGTTGAATATTGTAGCATCTGAAAGTATTCAGACTTCTTAAAGTCTGAGTAATATTCCACTGTATGAATATAACACATTTTATTTATCCTTTCATCTGTCAGTAGACATTTAGGTTATTTCCACTTCTTGCCTATTGTGAATAATTCTGCAGTGAACATGAGACTGCAAATATCTCTTTAAGTTGACTTTTCAGTACTTTTGGATAAATACCCACAAATGGGATTGTTGTTATGTTAGTTTATTTTTTATTTTTTATTAAGCTTGATTGATATACATTCTTATCAAGTTTTCACATGAAAAAACAATGTGGTTACTACATTTACCCAGATTATCAAGTCCCCACCCATACCCCAATGGAGTCACTGTTCATCAGTGCAGCAAGATGCTACCGATCTACTATGTGCCTTCGCTGTGCTACACTGTTCTCCCCATGATCCCCCACACCATGTGTACTAAACATAATACCCCTCAATCCCCTTCTCCCTCCCTCCCCACATGCCCTTTCACACACCTCCCCTTTGGTAACCACTAGTTTATTCTTGGAGTCTCTGAGTCTGCTGCAATTTTGCTCCTTCAGTTTTACTTCATTGTTATACTCCACAAATGAGGGAAATCATTTGGCATTTGTCTTTCTCTGCCTGGCTTGTTTCACTGAGCATAATGTCCTCCAGCTCCATCCATGTTGTTGCAAATAGTAGGATTTGTTTTCTTTTTATGGCTAAATAATATTCCATTGTATATATATATATATATACCACATCTTTTTCATTCATTTACTGATGGACACTTAAGTTGCTTCCATATCTAGGCTATTGTAAAAAGTGCTGCGATAAACATAGGGGTACATATGTCTTTTTGAATCTGGGAAGTTGCATTCTTTGGGTAAATTCCAAGGAGTGGGGTTTCTGAAGAGGCTGTCTTCTCTCCATTGTATATTCATGTCTCCTTTATCATATATTAAATGACCTTGTATGTGTGGGTTTATATTTGGGATTTTTATTCTGTTTCATTGATCTGTGGGTCTGTTCTTGTACCAGTACCATATTTTTTTGCTTACTGCAGCTTTGTAGTATAGCTTGAACTCACAAGATGATGGCATGAGGAGGGCAGCAGAAATCTCTTCCCAAAACCATATATATTTTTGAAATACAACAAATACAACTAACCCTAAAAGAGAGACAAGAAGATACAGTACAACAGCCAGGATACATCTACAGTTGCAAGAACTCAGCACCACATGAAGGGGGTAAGATACAAGCTGTGTCCCGGTGGGACCCAAGCACCCCCCCCATGTGGGATGGATTGTTTTGGGGCTGCCATGAGTGCCCAATCTGCTGGGTTAGGGAGAACTGGGGAAGTGTCATCCACCTGCCTTTTCCCTGTGGAGAGATCTATGTCCAAACCTCATCCCTCTGGTGAAAACTTTCAAACTGCTGCCTGTATTTTGGGTCTCAGAGGGACCTACAGAGCATGTCTATCCTCCACAAGTGGCTGGAGTCTCAGCCTCCCACAGTGCTCCAACTCTCCTTGATGTGCAGCCCCGCTGATTACCAAAGCCCAAATGCAATGTGGACACACGTTTCCATAGTAGATCTCCAGGTCCAGGTGTGCAGATATCCTGAGTATCTGTCCCATCCCTTCTCTGTTCCTCTTCCTTCTGACTGTGGGATGGGTTGGGGGAAGGGGTGGGGTCCTGACTGATAATGTCTCTGCCATTTTATCCTTCTCTGTGTGGTTTTCTCTTTTTTACTGCATATAGGTGGTCTGTTCTGCAGTCTTCAGGTCGTTTTCAGGGTTAGTTTTATTTCCTGTAGTTGCTTTCTTAGTGTGTATGTGTTGGAGGGTTTCTGCGTTGCCTTCCTACTTTACTATCTTTCTTCTTACTTGAATCCTTTCTTCTTTTTTAATATATGTATTTATCACTATTAACTTCTCCTAGTACTGTGCCTTTGCTGAAAACCCATAGGTTTGAGGATGTTGATTTCATTTTCATTTTCTTCAGTATATTTTTTAATTTCCCCATTATTTCTTCCTGGACCCATTAATTGTTCAAGGTTTTTTGGTTTATTTTTCCACATGTCTATGAACTTTGCAGTTTTCCTGCTGTTGATGACTTTAGTTTCACCCTCTGTGGTCAGAAAAGTTACCTGTCATAATTAAATCTTCTTTAATTTGTTAAGACTTGTTTTATGCCCTTACATGTGATCTCTTCTGAAGGATATTTTCTGTACACTTGAAATAATATATATTCTTTGACTGTTAGGTGGAATGTTCTGTGGATGTCTTAGGAGTATTTGGTTTATAGCGTTCAAGTTCTTTGTTTCCTTATTGTTTGTCTCTCTGGATAGTCTATACATTTTGAAAGTGCTCATTGAAATATCCTACTATTATTGTGTTGCTATCTGTCTACTCTCAGTTCTTTAAAAGTTTGATTCATATATTTGAGAGCTCTAATATTTGGTACATATATATTTATAATGTTATCTTTTCCTGGTTAATTGGCCCTTTCATTGTTATATAATATTCTTCTTTGTCTGTTGTGACAGTTCTAGCTTTAGTCTATTTTAACTGATATACATATGGTTACTTCTGCTATCTTGTAGTTACTATTTGCATAGAATATCTTTTTCTGACCGTTTCCTTACAGCCTATGTATGCCCTTAAGTCTGTAATGAGTCCCACATAAACTGCATGTAGTTGGACCTTGTTTATCTTTTCTACAATTTTTCATTCACCAATTTATGTCTTTTAATTGAGGAGTTCATCTATTGTTTTAAAGTAATTACTGATAGGGAATAACTTACTGCTATTATTTTTAAATTGTTTTCTGTCTATCTTGACACTTTTTTGTTCCTCTTTTCTTCTTTTGCTGTCCTCTGTGGCTCATTTTATTTTTGTGTGTCTTTTATAGATTTTTTTATGCTTAACATGAAGTTTACATAAAACACTTTAGAGTAATAAAAATGTATTTTAAGCAGATAACTTTAATTGCATAGAAGAGTTCTGTTAATTTAACTCTCCTCTCCTCACAAATTTTATGTTATTGATGTCAGAAGTACATCTTTTTATTGGTATATCCATTTACATATCTTTATAGTTATAATTATTTGTATACTTTTGACTTTTAATCTTAATAATATAATGAAACATGATTTATGTATCATTACTATATTATTCTATATTTGTATGTTTACATTTATCAGTGAGCTTTATCCTTTTATATACTTTTGTGTTGATGTAAACTGTCCTTTTGTTTCAACTTGAAGGCCTCCCTCTAGTATTTCTTGTGAGATTGTGATGAATCCTTCAACTTTTGTTTTCCTTGGAAAGGCTTTATTTCTCCTTTATCTTTAAAGGGTACCTTTTGCCTGTTAAAGTATTCTTTGCAGTTTTTCTCCTCATCACTATGAATACATTATCTCACTCCTTCTGGCCAGCAAGGTTTCTGCTGAGAAATCTTCTATCTTACCACTTGTATGTGGTGAATCACTTTTCTATTGCTGCTCTCAAAATTCTGTCTTCATCTTTAAATTTTAAATTTTGATAATTTGATTTTAATGTATTTCTGGTCTTTGG
Source organism: Manis javanica (assembly GCF_040802235.1). Taxonomy (NCBI): domain Eukaryota; kingdom Metazoa; phylum Chordata; class Mammalia; order Pholidota; family Manidae; genus Manis; species Manis javanica. The sequence goes on along the minus strand of NC_133163.1, from coordinate 97,049,603 downwards.
TTTCTTCATAATTGAAGTGTGTTGGCTTCTGGAATCTGGATGTTCATTTACTTCCCCAGATTTGAAAAGTTTTCAATCACTATTACTTCATATCATCTTTCTGCCCCCTTTTCTCTCTGTCCCATGTTATTGGACTACCATAATGCATTTACTATTTTGCTTAATAGTGTCTTATAAGTTCCTTAGTCTTCACTTCTTTGCACTGTGCTTTCTTTTTGCTCTTGTGTATAATTTCAGGTGAATGGTGTCTGAGTTTGCTGATTCTTTCTTCTGCCTCATACCTCTTCTAATGAATTTTTCGATTCAGTTACTGTATTCTACAGCTCCGAACAGATTGTTTCTTGTTTATATTTTTATCTCTCTGTTGATAGTCTCATTTTTGTTCATGCATAGTTTTTCTGAGTTCTTGAGCACCTTTATGATGCTGTCTTGAACTTTTTATCAAGTAATTGTCACATCTTTATTTCTTTAGGATTGGTTTCTGGAGATATATTTCAGTCCTTTGTTTGGGCCACATCTCCCTGTTTCTTCAAGTGCTTTGCTGTGTTGCTATTTGAGCTTTTGGAAAAACTACCACAATAGGTTTCCTTTGTAGAGGAAAAGCCCTTCACCAATCATCTTGGCTTGGGGTTCTGGGAACTTCTCAGACCTTTTCTGTGGATGTAATTTCTCTGAATTTATGCATTTTAATTCCAGATTAGAGGGATTTGCCATTCCTTTTGTCAGGAGCTCATAATCTGTTGCTCCTTCTGGTGTCTTTGCAGTGTTGCAAGTTCTCTGAAGCTGTACTGAATGTCTCAGCTCTCCTTTCTTCTCAGTGCCCCCGAGCTTGTAGAGTATGCTGTGTTCCATCACAGCTCCAAGAAGGGTGAGACAGAAAAATCCCTAGGGCAGCTGTCCCCAAATCCTGAGTGTTGGATACATACTTTGCTCTTCCCTTTCTCCATTGAAAAGGAAGCTGCTGAGATAGTCTGCTGAGCCTGAATAAGCCCCTGCTGCTGTACTGTGAGCCCTGTGGAGCAGTAGTAAACCGTTCAGCTCTGTTTTGTTTTCACTGGCTGCAAAGAATTTAGAGTATGCCAGGTCTCATCAGTGCTGTGAGACAGACAAGTCAAAAGGCAGTCCCTTAGGTAGCCTTTGGAAAAGCTGGAACATTGGACACACATCAGCTCTTTTTTGTTCCAGAGAGAACCCAGGAGATGGGAGTTTTCTCCCATTCACTCCAAACTGATTTGGATGGAGTGACTATGGAGAGTGAATGCTCCAAACCATTGCTTTTGTTTTCAGTGGCCCGCAACCTGATGCCCTGTCCCATCAGCATTTAGATTCAGGGAAAAGAGAAGCCAGTTCACTTGTGCAGTTCCTCCATAAGTTATATTGCTATCAGATATATGATCCAGATTTCTCTTTTTCTTCCTGAAGATAAGCTGGAAGTTGGTAATTTTCTTCTAATTGTATTGTGCTGTACCTGGGGGAAGGACTATGGTGAATGGCTGCCATAATTTTTTTTTACCAGGTTTGATGCAGCTTGTTTAAAACTTGCCTGGGATGTAAGAGCATCTTAACTGATTTCTGGATTTTTCACAAAGGGAACTGGTCTAAGTATTATTGCTGAGTTAATGTCTCTGTGGGGGATGGATGGTCTATGGATTCCTATTCTTCCCTCTTGCTGATGTCTTGGCAGGAATTTCTAACCTGTCCCTCTTTTACTCATGGTTGGATAGTAAACCCTTACAAATAATAGGCACCCATGAAATATTTGTTGGGTGAGTTATTATTTATCATTCATTTTAAAACATTTATAATTTTTAGTATGGGAAATAGTTTCTTGATCAAAACTGAAAGTTGTTGAAGCACTTTAGTTCATTGAAAAGAAAGGAAATCAAGCATTTATCCTGGTTTTCCTGTTTGAACTGTATTTTGGGGTAATCAATAAACATTGGGGAGAAATCATTCTTTTAAGAATATTTCCAGTAATAATGAAGAATAAATGAGACAATTTATTATCTTGTGTAATATCCAGTAAAATAAGGATCCAAGGCAAGTTTCACAATGAAAGCCAGAACCACTGTAGGTTAAATGTATGGAAATTTACTGTGGTAGAATTTAGCTGACATTAATTTCTCATGTGAATTAGAACATTGAAACTGTAGGACACTTCTGAATTTAAAAGGGACCTTATTCTTTTTCTTTTACTTTCATGCAAATAAGATTCATGTAAAAATCAATTTTTAACTAGTTGGTTGTATGTTTCTTTTCTGGGAAACTTTATAAATTTTGCTTTTCGTATGAAGATCTCTACTATATGAGGAAATCTTATTTCAGATAAGCTCTAGTTCCATCTTTCAATGTTGATTTTGAACACCTTACTTCATCAGTTATTTTATCAGTACTTTTGTTTATTTTTAATTTAAAATAGATTGAATGTCAGCAGTTAACTCAGGGAACTCATTTATCCAGAAATATAAAAATTTCCTGGATGAATGTAAGTTACACTTTGTTTTATTTAATTTTATTTTATTATTCATTTTATTATCATTAATCTACAATTACATGAAGAACATTATGGTTACTAGACTCCTCCCTTCACCAAGTCCCCCCCCCACCCGACACACCCCATTACAGTCACTGTCCATCAGCATAGTAAGATGCTGTAGACTCACTACTTGTCTTCTCTGTGTTGCACAGCCCTCCCTATACCCCCCCACATTATATATGATAATCATAAGGCCCCCTTTCTTTTTCCCTGCCCTTATCCCTCTGTTCCCACCCCTCCTGCCCAGTCCCTTTCCCTTTGGTAACCGTTAGTCCATTCTTGGGTTCTGTGATTCTGCTGCTGTTTTGTTCCTTCAGTTTTTCTCTGTTCTTATACTCCACATATGAGTGAAATCATTTGATACTTGTTTTTGTCCACCTGGCTTATTTCACTGAGCATAATACCCTCTAGCTCCATCCATGTTGCTGCAAATGGTAGGATTTGTTTTCTTCTTATGGCTGAATAATATTCCATTGTGTATATGTACCACCTCTTCTTTATCCATTCATCTATTGATGGACACTTAGGTTGCTTCCATTTCTTGGCTATTGTACATAGTGCTGCAATAAACATAGGGGTGTATCTGTCTTTTTCAAACTGGGCTGCTGCATTCTTAGGGTAAATTCTTAGAAGTGGAATTCCTGGGTCAAATGGTATTTCTATTTTGAGCTTTTTGAGGAACCTCCATACTGCTTTCCACAATGGTTGAACTAATTTACATTCCCACCAGCAGTGTAGGAGGGTTCCTCTTTCTCCACAACCTCACCAACATCTGTTGTTGTTTGTCTTTTGGATGGTGGTGATCCTTACTGGTGTGAGGTGATATCTCATTGTGTTATTTTGCGTTTCTCTGATGACAAGCGATGTGGAGCATCTTTTCATGTGTCTGTTGGCCATCTGAATTTCTTCTTTGGAGAACTGTCTGTTCAGCTCCTCTGCCCATTTTTTAATTGGATTATTTGCTTTTTGTTTGGCTCTTTATATATTTTGGATGTCAACCCTTTATCAGATTTGTCATTTATGAATATATTCTCCCATACTGTAGGGTACCTTTTTGTTCTATTGATGGTGTCCTTTGCTGTACAGAAGCTTTTCAGCTTGATATAGTCCCACTTGTTCATTTTTGCTTTTGTTTTCCATGCCTGGGGAGATATTTTTGTGAAGAAGTCACTCATGTTTATGTCCAAGAGTTTTCTGCCTGTTTTTTTCTAAGAGTTTTATGGTTTCATGACTTACATTCAGGTCTTTGAACCATTTTGAATTTACTTTTGCGTATGGGGTTAGACAGTGATCCAGTTTCATTCTCTTACATGTAGCTGTCCAGTTTTGCCAGCACCATCTGTTGAAGAGACTGTCATTTCCCCATAGTCCATGGCTCCTTTATTGAATATTAATTGACCATATATGTTTGGGTTAATATCTGGGGTGTCTATTCTGTTCTACTGGTCTGTGGCTCTGTTGTTGTGCCAGTACCACACTGTCTTGATTATTGTGGCTTTGTAGTAGAGCTTAAAGTTGGGGAGTGAGATCCCCCCACTTTATTATTCCTTCTCAGGATTGCTTTGGCTATTCAGGGTTTTTGGTGTTTCCATATGAATTTTTGAACTGTTTGTTCTAGTTCATTGAAGAATGTTGTTGGTAATTTGATAGGGATTGCGTCAAATCTGTATATTGCTTTAGGCAGGATGGCCATTTTAACGATATTAATTCTTCCTAGCCAAGAGCATGGGATGAGTTTCCATTTATTAGTGTCCTCTTTAATTTCTCTTAAAAGTGTCTTATAGTTTTCAGTGTATAAGTCTTTCACTTCCTAGGTAAGGTTTATTCCTAGGTATTTTATTCTTTTTGATGCAATTGTGAGTGGAATTGTTTTCCTGATTTCTCTTTCTATTGGCTCATTGTTAGTGTATAGGAAAGCCACAGATTTCTGTGTGTTAATTTTATATCCTGCAACTTTGCTGTATTCCAATATCATTTCTGGTAGTTTTGGAGTGGAGTCTTTATGGTTTTTTATGTACAATATCATGTCATCTGCAAATAGTGATAGTTTAACTTATGTTTTACCAATCTGGATTCCTTGTATTTCTTTGTTTTGTCTAATTGCCATGGCTAGGACCTCCAGTACTATGTTGAATACTGGGAGAGTGGGCATCCCTGTCTTGTTCCTGATCTCAGAGGAAAAGCTTTAAGCTTTTCACTGTTCAGTATTATGCTGGCTGTGGGTTTATGATATATGGCCTTTATTCTGTTGAGGTATCTCCCCTTTATATCCATTTTGTTGAGAGTTTTTATCACAAATGGATGTTGAATTTTGTTGAATGTTTTTCAGTGTCTATTTTTATGTGGTGAATAATGTTGATGGATTTTCAAATGTTGTACCATACTTGTATCCCTGGGATGAATCTCACTTGGTCATGGTGTATGATCCTCTTGATATATTTTTGAATTCAGTTTGCTAATATTTTGTTGAGTATTTTTGCATCTATGTTCATCAGGGATGTTTGTAATTTTCTTTTTTTGTGGTGTCTTTGCCTGGTTTTGGTATTAGAGTGATGCTGGCTTCATAGAATGAGTTTTGAATATTACCTCCTCTTCTATTTTTTGGAAAACTTTCAGGAAAATGGGTATTATGTATTCTCTGTATGTCTGATAAAATTCAGCAGTGTATCTCCTGGGTAGATTTTTGATTACTGATTCAATTTCATTGCTGGTAATTGGTCTGTTTAGATTTTCTTTTTCTTCCTTGGTCAGTCTTGGAAGGTTGTATTTTTCTAGGAGGTTGTCCATTTATTCTAGGTTTTCCAGCTTGTTAACATATAGATTTTCATAGTATTCTCTAATGATTCTTTGTATTTCTGTGGGGTCTGTCATGATTTTTCCATTCTCTTTTATGATTCTGTTGATGTGTGTAGATTCTCTTTTTCTCATATTAAGTCTGGCTACAGGCTTATCTATTTTGTTTATTTTTCTCAAAGAACCAGCTCTTAGTTTCACTGATGTTTTCTATTGTTTTATTCTTCTCAGTTTTATTTATTTCTTCTCTGATCTTTTTTATGTTTCTCCTTCTGCTGATTTTGGGCCTCATTTTTTCTTCTTTTTCCAATTTCAATAATTATGATGTTAGACTATTCATTTGGGATTGTTCTTCCTTCTTTAAATAGGTCTGGATTGCTATGTACGTTCCTCTTAGAACTGCCTTTGCTGCATCCCACAGTAGTTGGGGCATTCTGTTGATGTTTTCACTTGTCACCATATATTGCTTTATCTCTATTTTAATTTGGTCATTGGTCCATTGATTATTTAGGAGCATGCTGTGAAGCCTCCATGTGTTTGTGAGCCTTTTTGTTTTCTTTGTACAATTTATTTCTAGTTTATACCTTTACGGTTTGAGAAGTTGGTTGGTAGAATTTCAATCTTTTTGAATTTACTTAGGCTCTTTTTGTGGCGTAGTATGTGGTCTATTCTGGAGAATGTTTCTTGTGCACTTGAGAAGAATATGTATCCTGCTACTTTTGGGTGTACAATTCTGTAGATGTCTATAAGGCTCATGTGTTTTAGTGTGTTGTTCAGTGCCTCTATGTTCTTATTTATTTTCTGTCTGTTGGATCAGTCCTTTGGAGTGAGTGGTGTGCTGAAGTTTCCTAAAATAAATGCATTGCTTTGTATTTCCTCCTTTAATTCTGTTAGTATTTGTTTCACATATGCTGGTGCTCCTTTATTGGGTGCATATATATTTATAATGGTTATATCCTCTTCTTGGACTGAGCCCTTTATCATTATGTAATGTCCTTCTTTATCTCTTGTTACTTTCTTTGTTTTGAAGTCTATTTTGTCTGATACTAGTACTGCAACACCTGCTTTTTTCTCCCTATTATTTGCATGAAATATCTTTTTCAATCCCTTGACTTTTAGTCTGTGTATGACTTTGGGTTTGAGGTGAGTCTCTTGTAAGCAGCATATAGGTGGGTCTTGCTTTTTTATCCATTCTATTACACTGTGTCTTTTGATTGGTTCATTCAATCCATTTCCATTTAGAGTGATTATTGAAAGATATATACTTATTGCCATTGCAGGCTTTAGATTCGTGGTTACCAAAGTTTCAAAGGTAGCTTCTTTACTATCTAACTGTCTAACTTAACTCGCTTGTTAAGCTATTATAAACACAGTCTGATGATTCTCTGTTTCTCTTCCTTCTTATTCCTCCTCCTCTATTCTTTATATGTTAGGTGTTTTATTCTGTACTCTTTTGTGTTTCCTTTGACTGCTTTTGTGCATAGTTGATTTTATTTTTTGCCTTTAGTTAGTATTTGGTTGGTCTTCTTTCTTTGCTGTGATTTTATTTTCTCTTGTGATGTCTATTTAGCCTTAGGAGTGCTTCCAGTGAGAGCAGTCCCTTTAAAATATCCTTTAGAGGTGGTTTGTGGGAGGCAATTCCCTCAACTTTAGCTTGTTTGGAATTGTTTAATCCCTCCTTCACATTTAAATAATAACCATGCTTGATATGGAATTCTTGGTTCTAGGCCCTTCTGTTTCATTGCATTAATTATATCACCCCATTCTCTTCTGGCCTGTAAGGTTTCTGTTGAGAAGTCTGTTGATAGCCTGATGGGTTTTCCTTTATAGGTGCCCTTTTTTCTCTCTGGCTGCATTTAATACTCTGTCCTTGTCCTTGATCTTTGCCATTTCAATTATTATGTTTCTTGGTGTTGTCTTCCTTAGGTCACTTGTGTTGGGAGTTCTGTGGGCTTCCATGTTCTGAGAGATTATTTTTTCCCCAGTTTGGGGAAGTTTTTGGCAATTATTTCTTCAAAGACACTTTCTATCCCTTTCTCTCTCTCTTCTTCTTCTGGTACTCTTATAATGTGAATATTTTTCTGTTTGGCTTGGTCACACAGTTCTCTTAATATTGTTTCATTCCTGGAAATCCTTTTATCTCTCTCTGCCTCAGCTTCTCTGTGTTCCTGTTCTCTGATTTCTATTCCATTTACAGCCTCTTACACCTCATCCAGTCTACTCTTAAGTCCTTCCAGAGATTGTTTTATTTCTGTATTCTCCCTCCTAACTTGATCCTTTAGCTCTTGCATATTTCTTTGCACATCCATCAGCATGTTTATGACTTTTATTTTGAATTCTTTTTCAGGAAGATTGGTTAAATATATCTCCCCAGGCTCCCTCTTGGGGGTTGTCTGGGTAATTCTGGACTGGATCAAATTCTTCTGCCTTTTCATGGCAATAGTGATAACCATAGGCAGTTGGCGCTTGTGTTAGCTGGGAGAACAACATCCCTTCTCTACTGCCTTTGCTGGTTACCCTCACACAGCGAGCTGCTTCCAGTTTTATTTCCTGAGCCACTGCACGTGGGGCAGCCGTTGGGGCAGTCGAGAGCCTGGCCGGGATTGGCAGGTGCACCGGGTGTGCTCTCCTGCAAGAATGGCGACCTTTCATGCCCTGTCCTGACTTCCTTTGTCTGTGCTGGACTGCTGCACATTGGCAGGGCCTCTGAGTCTGGCCAGGGCAGCTGAGGAAGAGGCTCTGGGCAGTTGCTGTGGGTGTGGCCGCTCTCAGGCTGCTCCCCTGCTATGGCGGGGCCACCCCAGAAGGGGAATGAATGGGAGGCTGTTTATTGCTGTGATGGGCTTCAGAGCTGCGCTGTCGCCCAGGGGGTTAGGGCGCCTGGGATTCCCCGGGATTCCCAGCTGCTGTGCTGAGTGTGCTGGGACTCTTTCATCTACCTGTGGAGCCCCTGTCCTTTTAAGACTTTCAAAAAGTGCTCACTTTTCTTTTGCCCCAGGGTCTCCTGCTCGCAGGTTTTACTGTTCTGTTTCCCTATTATACAGCACACCACGCAATGTGTGTCTGCGCTCCTGGTGTAGATGACTAGGGCTGGGTATTTAGCAGTCCTGGGCTCCCACTCCCTCCCCACTCCGACTCCTCTTCTCCCACTGGTGAGCTGACATGGGGGGGTGCTTGGGTCCCACCAGGACACAGCTTGTATCTTACCCCCTTCGTGTGGTGCTGAGTTCTTGCAACTGTAGATGTATCCTGGCTGTTGTACTGTATCTTCTTGTCTCTCTTTTAGGGTTAGTTGTATTTGTTGTATTTCAAAAATATATATGGTTTTGGGAAGAGATTTCTGCTGCCCTCCTCATGCCATCATCTTGTGATATTATCTTAATACTACTTTTTTGGTTTGGTTTTAGAATATTAGTCAATAGCCCAGAGACAGGAAGATTGTCAACAGCATTCTTTGTTTTTCCAGAAATTGCTCAAGTCAAGCTTCCCTTATATTACTTCTGTAACTACATGATCTCAAAAGAACTGAAAATTTCCATCAATGAGCTGCAGCTTTCCTTAGGATTTTTCTTGATAATGTACCTTTTTATATCATTATATTTTCTTTTAAACAAAAATAATATGTTTTATCTAACATAATATTTTTACCATCAGGAGAGTGTGCATTGGCAAAAATATCTCTGCTTTAGTGTATATATGGAAGCTATATAGAGGCATGGATCCCTGGGCTCCCCAGCTTCCTCAGGAAAGGGCAGCCAGGGCACTCAGATGGGTAATCCTCCTTTCTTTTATTCTTACATCATTACTGCAAACAGTGTGGAATCTGCCTCTTTCCCTAGTAGGCACCCCTAACCACAACATGAAGGCAGGAAGTAATCATTTATGAAAACTACAGTGACTACAGTAGTTACCTAGTATTGTTCCCCCTTTTTAACATTAAAGTAACATTTTTCAAATAAAAATAACATTTTTCACATAACATTATAGAAACTCAATATCATATGTAAAATGTGGTATCAGGTATATAAAATATGAGGGGATGGCTAAAATGCAGTGAGTTTAGTATGTATTTGAATGTGACTATCAACTTAAAAAAGTACTGGTATATACACAGAGTGTTATAAATGAACTTCATGGTAACCACAAACCAAAAAAACCTATAATGGATACATAAAAAAATAAAGACAGTGGAATCCAGCCCTAATATTAAAGAAAGTTATCAAATCTCAAGGAAAGAGAGCAAAAGAACAAGAAAGGAACATAGAAAACTATATATTTATGTATATGTATTTAAAAAACAACAAACCCAGAAAACAACAAAAAGACAATAAGCACACACCTATCAATAACTACCTTAGATGTAGGTAGACTAAATGCCCCAATCAAAAGATATGGGTGACTTCATGGAAAAAAAAATACCCATCTATATGCTGCCTATAAGATACTCATTTCACATGTGAAGGCACATATGTCTTCCCATTTAAATGGAAACAAACAGAAAAAGATGGAGTAGCAATACTTATATATCAGAAAAATATTTGAAATCAAAGACTGCAACAATAAACAAAGAAAGGCATTATACAATGATAAAGGGATCAATCAAGAAGATACAGTTGTAAGTACCTATGCACCCTAACATGGGATCACCTAAATATATAAAGCAAATATTAATAAACATAAAGGAATAAATTGACAGTAATAAAATAATAGTGGGGGACTTTAACACCCCATTTAAATCAATGAAATACCACACAGACAGAAAATAAATAAGGAAACAGTTGCTTTGAACAACATATTAGACCAGATGGAGATATATACAGAACATTCCACCCACATATGACAGAATACACATTATTTTCAAGTGCACATGGAATGTTGTCCAGCATAGATCACATGCTAGGCACAAAACACGTCTCAGTAAATTTAAGAAGATTGAAATAGCAAGCATCTTTTCTGACCACAATAGTATGAAACCAGAATTTGATTTCAAGGTAAAATCTGTAAATAAACACAAACACGGAGGCTAAACAACATGCTGCTAAACAACCAATAGGTCAGTGAAAATATGAACGCAGAAGTCAAAAATCGCTTGAGATATATGAAAATGAAAACATACTATTCCAAAATCTTTGGAATGCAACAAGAGCAGTTCTAAGAGGGAAATTTCTAGCAATATAAGCCAACTTTAAGAAACAGGAAAAACCTCAAAAAATATAACCTTACACATAAAGGAACTAGAAAAAGGAGGAACCAACAAAGCCCAAAGATAATAGAAGGAAATAATATCAATGTGGATATGAATGAACTTAGAAGAAAAACAATAGAAAACATCAATGAAACTAAGATGATGTTCTTTGAAAAGATAAAATCGATAAACCTTTAGCTAGACTCATTAAGACAAGAGAATTAAAATTAGAAGTGAAAGAGAAGTTACTACTGACACCATAGAAATACAAAGTAATATGAAACTACTGTGAAAAATTACATGTCAATGAATTGGACAACTTAGAAGAACTGGATGAATCCCTAGAAACATACTATCTTCCAAGATGGAATCAGGAAAAATAGGAAATCTGAACAGAGCAATGACTAGTAATGAAATTGAATCTGTAATCTACCACCAACAAAATTCTGGAACTAGGTGGATTCACAGGTGAATTCTACCAAACATTTAAAGAAGAGTTTATACCTATTCTCAAATTATTCCACCAAAAAAATTGAAGAGAAAGGCATGGTTCCAAATTCATTCTGTGAGGCCAGCATTACACTGATACCAAAACCAAAGATACTACAGAAAAAGTAGACTTCAGGCCAATATCTCTGATAAACATAGATGCAAAAATTGTCAATAAAATATTAGCAAACCTAACTCAACAATACAGTTAAAGAATCATTTAATGTGATTAAGTGGAATTTATTCCAAGGATGTAAGAATGATTATTGAAATTAATTAGTGTATACACCACATTAATAAAAGGAAGGATAACAATCATCTGATCATCTGAATAGATGCAGAAAAAGCACTTGATAAACTTCAGCATTCATTCAAGATAAAATGTCAACAAAGTGGCTAAAGAGGGAGTATATATCAAAATAATAAAAGCCATATATGACAGTCTCAGGTAACTTCATACTCAATGGTGAAAAGATGAAAGTTTTTCTTGAGCAGAAATAAGACAAGGGTACCCACTCATGCCACTTTTATTCAGTGTAATATTGGAAGTCCTATCACAGCTATCAGACAAGACAAAGAAATAAAAGGCATCCAAAATGATATGGTAGAATTAAAACTGGGGGGAGGTCAGGCCAAGATGGCAGGATGAATAGAGCAGTGGAAATCTCCTCCCAAAACCACATATATTTATGAAAATATAAGAAAGACAACTCTTCCTAGAATAGAGACCAGAGGACACAGGAAAACATCCAGACCACATCCCCACCTGCGAGAACCCAGCGCCGCACAAAGGGGGTAAGATACAAGCACAGGCCCGGTGGGACCCGAGCGCCCCTTCCCCCAGCTCCTGGAAGGAGGAGAGGAGTCAGCAGGGAGGGAGAAAGAGGCCAGGACTGCTGAACAACCAGCCCCAGCCATCTGGACCAGAGTTCAGACACAGTGCATGTGTGGGGTCCTGGATACTAGGGAAACAGGTCAGCAAGACCGGTGAGCAGACCCCTGAGGACGGAGGCTGAGAACAAAGAAAAGCGAGCGGCTTTTTTTTTATTTTTGGCGAGTGCTTCTTGGAAGTCTTAAAGGGACAGGGACCCCAATACTAGAGAAACAAGGCAGCAAGACTGGTGAGCGGGTCCCTGAGGCCAGTGCCTGAGGACAAAGAAAAGCAAGTGGCTCTTTTTTTTAAAATTATTTAATTAATTTTTTTTTTGGTTGTTCTTGTTGTTTTGTTATGGCAAGTGCTTTTTGGAAGTCTTAAAGGGACAGGGCGGGACACTTAGTCCAGAGGCAGGGAATCTGGGGATCTCTGGGCACTCTAACCCCCTGGGCAGCAGGGAGCATGGAGGCCCCTTACAGAGATAAATAGCCTCCCGGCCGCTCCCCCTCCAACTTGGCTCCACCATTTTGGAGCAGCAGCCCGAGCCAGGCAATGCCCACAGAAACAGCGGAGATAAACTGCATAACAGCTGGACAGGAATCAGAAGCTCTGTCTGCATGCAGCTGCCCAGCACAAGCCACTAGAGGTCGTTGTTCTTCCAGGAGAGGAAGGCTACAAACCAACAAGAAGGGAAGCTCTTCCAGTGGTCACTTGTACCAGCTCTGCAAACTATTTCTATCACCATGTAAAGGCAAAATTACAGGCAAACCAAGATCACAGAGACAACAGCAGAGAAGGAGATAGACCTAACCAGTCTTTCTGAAAAAGAATTCAAAATAAAAATCATTAACATGGTGACGGAGATGCAGAGAAATATGCAAGAGCTAAGGGATGAAGTCCGGAGAGAGATCACAGATGCCAGGAAGGAGATTACAGAAGTGAAACAAACTCTGGAAGGATTTATAAGCAGAATGGATAAGATGCAAGAGGCCATTGATGGAATAGAAACCAGAGAACAGGAACGCATAAGAGCTGACATAGAGAGAGATAAAAGGGTCTCCAGGAATGAAACAATATTAAGAGAACTGTGTGACCAATCCAAAAGGAACAATATCCGTATTATAGGGGTACCAGAAGAAGAGAGAGAAAAAGGGATAAAAAGCGTCTTTGAAGAAATAATTGCTGAAAACTTCCCCAAACTGGGGGAGGAAATAATCGAACAGACCACGGAAATACACAGAAATCCCAACAGAAAGGACCCAAGGAAGACAACACCAAGTACATAATAATTAAAATGGCAAAGATCAAGGACAAGGAAAGAATTTTAAAAGCAGCTAGAGATAAAAAGGTCACCTATAAAGGAAAACCCATCAGGATATGATCAGACTTCTCGACAGAATCCATACAGGCCAGAAGGGAATGGCATGATAGATTTAATGCAATGAAACAGAAGGGCCTTGAACCAAGGATACTGTATCCAGTATGACTATCATTTAAATATGAAGGAGAAATAAAACAATTCTCAGACAAGCAAAAGCTGAGGGAATTTGCCTCCCACAAACCACCTCTACAGGGCATCTTATGGGGACTGCTCTAGATTGGAGCAGTCCTAAAAGAGCACAGAACAAAACACACAACATATGAAGAATGGAGGAGGAGGAATCAGAAGGGAGAGAAGAAAAGAATCTCCAGACAGTGTATATAACAGCTCAATAAGCGAGCTACGTTAGGCAGTAAGATACTACAGAGGCTAACCTTGAACCTTTGGTAACTACGAATTTAAAGCCTGCAATGGCAATAAGTACATATCTTTCAATAGTCACCCTAAATGTAAATGGACTTAATGCACCAATCAAAAGACACAGAGTAATAGAATGGATAAAAAAGCAAGACCCATCTATATGCTGCTTACAAGAAGCTCACCTCAAACCCAAAGACGTGCACAGACTAAAAGTCAAGGGATGGAAAAACATATTTCAGGCAAACAACAGCGAGAAGAAAGCAGGGGTTGCAGTTCTAATATCAGACAAAATAGACTTCAAAACAAAGAAAGTAACAAGAGATAAAGAAGGACACTACATAATGATAAAGAGCTCAGTCCAGCAAGAGGATATAACCATTCTAAATATATATGCATCCAATACAGGAGCACCAGCATATGTGAAACAAATACTAACAGAACTAAAGGGGGAAATAGACTGCAATGCATTCATTTTAGGAGACTTCAACACATCACTCACCCCAAAGGATAGATCCACTGGGCAGAAAATAAGTAAGGACACAGAGGCACTGAACAACACAGTAGAACAAATGGACCTAATAGACATCTATAAAACTCTACATCCAAAAGCAACAGGATATACATTCTTCTCAAGTGCACATTGAACATTCTCCAGAATAGACCACATACTAGCCCACAAAAAGAGCCTCAGTAAATTCCAAAATATTGAAATTCTACCAACCAATTTTTCAGACCACAAAGGTACAAAACTAGAAATAAATTCCACAAAGAAAACAAAAAGGCTCACAAACTCATGGAGGCTTAACAACATGCTCCTAAATAATCAATGGATCAATGAACAAATCAAAATAGAGATCAAGGAATATATGGAAACAAATCACAACAACAACACAATGCCCCAACTTCTGTGGGACGCAGCAAAAGCAGTCTTAAGAGGAAAGTATATAGCAATACAGGCATACTTGAAGAAGGAAGAACAATCCCAAATGAATAGTCTAACATCACAATTATCGAAACTGGAAAAAGAAGAACAAATGAGGCCTAAAGTCAGCAGAGGAGGGACATGATATAGATCAGAGAAGAAATAAACAAAATTGAGAAGAATAAAACAATAGCATAAATCAATGAAACCAAGAGATGGTTCTTTGAGAAAATAAACAAAATAGAGAAGCCTGTAGCCAGACTTATTAAGAGGAAACGAGAGTCAACACAAACCAACAGAATCAGAAACAAGAAAGGAAAAATCACGACGGACCTCACAGAAATACAATGGATTATTAGAGAGTACTATGAAAACCTATATGCTAATAAGCTGGGAAACCTAGGAGAAATGGACAACTTCCTAGAAAAATACAACCTTCCAAGACTGACCAAGGAAGAAACACAAAAGTTAAACAAAGCAATTACGAGCGAAGAAATTGAAAAGGTAATCAACAAAATACCCAAGAACAAAACAGCAGGGCCAGATGGATTTACTTCGGAATTTTACGAGACACACAGAGAAGACATAATACCCATTCTCCTTAAATTGTTCCAAAAAATAGAAGAGGAGGGAATACTCCCAAACTCATTCTATGAAGCCAACATCACCCTAATACCAAAACCAGGCAAAGACCCCACCAAAAAAGAAAATTACAGACCAATACACCTGATGAATGTAGATGCAAAAATACTCAATAAAATATTAGCAAACAGAATTCAACAGTATTTCAAAAGGATCATACACCATGACCAAGTGGGACTCATCCCAGGGATGCAAGGATGGTACAACATTCGAAAATCCATCAACATCATCCACAACATCAACAAAAAGAAAGACAAAAACCACATGATCATCTCCATAGATGCTGAAAAAGCATTTGACAAAATTCAACATCCATTCATGATAAAAACTATCAGCAATATGGGAATAGAGGGCAAGTACCTCAACATAATAAAGGCCATATATGATAAACCCACAGCCAGCATTATACTGAACACCGAGAAGCTGAAAGCATTTTCTCTGAGTTCGGGAACCAGACAGGGATGCCCACTCTCCCCACTGTTATTTAACATAGTACTGGAGGTCCTAGCCACGACAATCAGACAAAACAAAGAAATACAAGGAATCCAGATTGGTAAAGAAGAAGTTAAACTGTCACTATTTGCAGATGATAAGATACTGTACATAAAAAACCCTAAAGACTCCACTCCAAAACTACTAGAACTGATATCGGAATAGAGCAAAGTTGCAGGATACAAAATTAAAACACATAAATCTGTGGCTTTCCTATACACTAACAATGAGCTAACAGAAAGGGAAATCAGGAAAACAATTCCATTCACAATAGCATCAAAAAGAATAAAATACCTAGGAATAAACCTAACCAAAGAAGTGAAAGACTTATACTCTGAAAAATACAAGTCACTCTGAAGAGAAATTAACGGCAACACTAACAAATGGAAACTCATCCCCTGCTCATGGCCAGGAAGAATTAATACCCTCGAAATGGCCATTCTGCCCAAAGCAATATTCAGATTTGATGCAATCTCTATCAAATTACCAGCAACATTCTTCAATGAATTGGAACAAATAACTCAAAAATTCATACGGAAACACCAAAGACCCCGAATAGCCAAAGGAATCCTGAGAACGAAGAATAAAGTAGGGGGGATCTCACTCCCCAACTTCAAGCTCTACTGCAAAGCCATAGTAATCATGACAATTTGGTACTGGCACAAGATCAGAGCCACAGACCAGTGGAACAGATTAAAGACTCCAGACATTAACCCAAACATATATGGTCAATTAATATTTGATAAAGGAGCCATGGATATACAATGGCAAAATGACAGTCTCTTCAACAGATGGTGCTGGCAAAGCTGGACAGCTACATGTAGGAGAATGAAACTGGACCTTTGTCTAACCCCATATACAAAAGTAAATTCAAAATGGATCAAAGACCTGAATGTAAGTCATGAAACCATTAAACTCTTGGAAAAAAACATAGGCAAACACCTCTTAGACATAAACATGAGTGACCTCTTCTTGAACATATCTCCCCGGGCAAGGAAAACAACCCCAAAAATGAGCAAGTGGGTCTACATTAAGCTGAAAAGTTTCTGTAGAGCGAAAGACCCCCATCAATAGAACAAAAAGGAACCCTACAGTATGGAGAATATATTTGAAAATGACATATCCGATAAAGG
Organism: Manis javanica; assembly: GCF_040802235.1. Lineage (NCBI taxonomy): Eukaryota > Metazoa > Chordata > Mammalia > Pholidota > Manidae > Manis > Manis javanica. Next base: position 97,032,796 of record NC_133163.1, on the reverse strand, counting down.
CTTGACGTCCAGAATATATAAAGAGCTCACACGCCTCAACAAACAAAAAACAAATAACCCAATTAAAAAATGGACAGAGGAACTGAACAGACAGTTCTCTAAAAAAGAAATACAGAGGGCCAACAGACACATGAAAAGATGCTCCACATTGCTAATTATAAGAGAAATGCAAATTAAAAGTACAATGAGGTATCACCTCACACCAGTATGGATAGCTGCCATAGAAAAGACAAAGAACAACAAATGTTGGCGAGGCTGTGGAGAAAGGGGAACCCTCCTACACTGCTGGTGGGAATGTAAATTAGTTCAACCATTGTGGAAAGCAGTATGGAGGTTCATCAAAATGCTCAAAACAGACCTACCATTTGACCCAGGAATTCCAATCCTAGGAATTTACCCTAAGAATGCAGCAATCAAGTTTGAGAAAGACAGATGCACCTCTATGTTTATCGCATCACTATTTACAATAGCCAAGAATTGGAAGCAACCTAAATGTCCATCGGTAGATGAATGGATAAAGAAGATGTGGTATATATACACAATGGAATACTACTCAGCCACAAGAAGAGGAAAAATCCTACCATTTGCAGCAACATGGATGGAGGTGGAGGGTATTATGCTCAGTGACATAAGCCAAGCGGAGGAAGAGAAATACCAAATGATTTCACTCATCTGAGGGGTATAAGAAGAAAGGAAAAACTGAAGGATCAAAACAGCAGCGGAATTACAGAACCCATAAATGGACTAACAGGTACCAAAGGGAAAGGAACTGGGGAGGATGGGTGGGCAGGGGGGGATAAGGAGGTGGGAAGAAGAAGGGGGGTATTAAGATTAGCATGCATAGTTGGGGGAGGGAGAAAGGGGAGGGAGGGCTGTACAACACTGAGAGGACAAGTAGTAATTCTACATTTTGGTATGCTGATGGACTGTGACCGTAATGTGGTTTTTAGGGGGGACCTGATATAGGGGAGAGCATAATAAACATACTATTCTTCATGTAAGTGTAAATTAAAGATAAAAAAATATCAGTCCTGTGTGCTGACCTCCAGTGAGTTCTACGCAGTGGTATAGAGGGCATGTGAAAGTGTGGGCAAAGAGTCTGTTTGTTTCTATGCAGAAGATCAAGGCCTAGCTTGGCTACCCAGAAAATGAACTAAGGTACGATATGAGGAGGAGCTTCCGGCATCAGCACTCTCTGGAGGACTCGTGCTGGGGGATGATCATCAAAAAGCCTCCACAGGGATCTGGGCGATGCTGCAGTTGTGGCTGCATCCACCCCATCGTTTCCTGGACTTGCCATTGGAATGAGGAGGGAGATGTCTAGGCTGGTATGTGCATACAGTGAGACAATGAATTTGACCGGATCTGTACTGTTGGAACACAATCAGGAGTTGGGAGGGGTGCAAGTTGTAGCACTCCAAAATCTTACGACTATAGACTATCTATGGTTAAAATAACATATGGGATGTGAACAGATCCCAGAAATGGGTTGCTTTAATGTGTCTGACTTCTCTCAGACTGTTCAAGTACAGTTGGACAATATCCATCATATCATAGACTAATTTTCACAAATGCCTAGGGTGCCTAAATGGTTTTCTTGGCTTCACTGGAGATGGCTGGTAATTACAGATTTGCTTTGTTTATGTCACCATATTCCTATTATGTTAATATGTGTGCACAAGTTAGTTAGTAGCTTAAAACCTATATGTACTTAAGATACTCTATAAGAAGATATGTCAAAGAAATAATCAATCCTCCCATGTACTCTTCCATATGCTACCTCTATAGCTTTTCTTCTTCCTTCCTGATTAAAACCCTTAAATAGAATTCGTGCCTCATATCGAATTTACCGAGTATCATAATTGCTCCAGATGGTAAAGATACCTCGAGACAAGTGCTGAGCATAGAAGCCACAGGGCATAAATCTGCAAAGAAGTAAAAAGTTAACCTATTCAAATACTATGGCTTCTCTCTCACTTACCAACTTTACATTTCCCTGTATGGCCCCGGAAGATGACTGGTTAGCCAGAGACGGGTAAGATTCCTCAAGGGAGGAACAACCTAAGACAGGCACAGTCGCAGGGGGGCCATCAGGTGAGAAATTGGGGAACAACAGTGGTGAAGCTTAGAACCTCACCCCCCCTGTGTTGTGAGAAAGCTTCTGCATCCATGGATGTTTTATTGCCCTTGTCTAGCTCGGATTAGCACATAGTCTACAGGCACACACCTGATCATCTACAATTGCTCTCTTACAACACTAAACTATGTTTTCTACCTTTATCTTGCATCTACCTACCACTTCAGCATTTTATTAAAAAGTAAAAATAATAATAATAATAAAGGGAGAAATGTGGGATCCACATATAAATCAAGTATAAAAATCAAATGAATATTCATATTTGACCTGATTGTTTATATTTCACAATGCATGATCAAAACCGAAAGTTTCTGTGATGAATTCCCTTGTACTATTCACCATGTAAGAACTTATTCACTATGTAAGAATTCGTTCACCATGAAGAACTTGTTCGTTATGCTTCATAAGATTGGAGACGATAGAGAACTAGGCTTGAGATGGATTTATGACTGTGCATTGAGCATTGACTCCCCTATACAGAATTTTATTGTTGTTAATAACCATTTGATCAATAAACATGAGAGATGCCCTCTCAAAAAAAAAACTTTCATTGATGTTTAGAAATTCAAGAATTAAAATTTTGGAAAAATTAAAAAAAAGGCAGTTAATTATGGATTTTAATTATGCCTTAAAACTGAGATTTTCATGTTTGAGATGATGTATTTTCAAAATTATTTTACATAATTATAAATGATATGGTGTATTAAAGTTAGTAGAAGTATGTTACAAATGAGAGAAGCATAATGAAATAGAAGTTTCATATTAAAACAAGGTTTTAAGATGTGAAAAAAAAAAAGAAAAACCAAAAGCTGGTTCATTGAGAAAATAAACAAAATAGATAAGCCTCTAGCCAGACTTACTAAGAGGAAAAGAGAGTCAACACAAACCAACAGAATCAGAAACGAGAAAGGTAAAATCATGACGGACCCCACAGAACTACAAAAATTATTAGAGAATACTATGAAAACTTTTTTTCTTAGAAGCTGGAAAACCTAGAGAAAATGGACAACTTCCTAGAAAAATACAACCTTTAAAGGCTGACCAAGTAAGAAACAGAAAATCTATGCAAACCAATTACTAGCAAATAAATTGAAGTGGTAATCAAAAAACTACCTAAGAACAAAACCCCAGGCCAGATTAATTTACCTCGGAATTTTATCAGACATACAGAGAAGATATAATACCCATTCTCCTTAAAGTTTTCCAAAAAATAGAAGAGGAGGGAATACTACCAAACTCATTCTATGAAGCCAATATTACCCTAATACCAAAACCAGGCAAAGACCCCACCAAAAAAGAAAACTACAGACCAATATCCCTGATGAATATAGATTCAAAAATACTCAATAAAATATAAGCGAACCGAATTCAAAAGTGTATCAAAAGGATCAGACACGACGACCAAATGGGATTCATCCCAGGGATGCAAGGATGGTACAACATTCGAAAATCCATCAACATCATCCACCACCTCAACAAAAAGAAAGACAAAAACTACATGATCATCTCCATAGATGCTGAAAAAGCATTTAACAAAATTCAACATCCATTCATGATAAAAACTCTCAGGAATATGGGTATAGAGGGCAAGTACCTCAATGTAATAAAGGCCATATATGATAAACCCACAGCCAACATTATATTGAACAGTGAGAAGCTGAAAGCTTTTCCTCTGAGATCAGGAACAAGACAGGGATGCCCACTCTCCCCACTGCTATTTAACATAGTACTGGAGGTCCTAGCCACGGCAATCAGACAAAACAAAGAAATACAAGGAATCCAGATTGGCAAAGAAGAAGTTAAACTGTCACTATTTACAGATGACATGATATTGTACATAAAAAACCTTAAAGACTCCACTCCAAAACTTCTAGAACTGATATCGGAATACAGCAAAGTTGCAGGATACAAAATTAACACACAGAAATCTGTGGCTTTCCTATATACTAACAATGAACCAATAAAAAGAGAAATTAGGAAAACAATTCCATTCACAATTGCATCAAAAAGAATAAAATACCTAGGGATAAACCTAACCAAAGAAGTGAAAGACCTATACCCTGAAAACTACAAGTCACAGTTACGAGAAATTAAAGGGGACACTAACAAATGGAAACTCATCCCCTGCTCATGGCTAGGAAGAATTAATATCGTCAAAATGGCCATTCTTCCCAAAGCAATATTCAGATTTGATTCAATCCCTATCAAATTTCCAGCAACATTCTTCAATGAATTGGAACTAATAATTCAAAAATTCATATGGAAACACCAAAGACCCCGAATAGCCAAAGCAATCCTGAGAAAGAAGAATAAAGTAGGGGGGATCTCACTCCCCAACTTCAAGCTCTACTACAAAGCCATAGTAATCAAGACAATTTGGTACTGGCACAAGATCAGAGCCACAGACCAGTGGAACAGATTAAAGACTCCAGACATTAACCCAAACATATATGGTCAATTAATATTTGATAAAGGAGCCATGGACATACAATGGTGAAATGACAGTCTCTTCAACGGATGGTGCTGGCAAAACTGGACAGCTACATGTAGGAGAATGAAACTGGACCATTGTCTAACCCCATACACAAAAGTAAATTCAAAATGGAACAAAGTCCTGAATGTAAGTCCTGAAACCATTAAACTCTTGGAAAAAAACATAGGCAAACACCTCTTAGACATAAACATGAGTGACCTCTTCTTGAACATATCTCCCGAGGCAAGGAAAACAACAGCAAAAATGAACAAGTGTGAGTATAGTAAGCTGAAAAGCTTCTGTACAGCAAAAGACACCATCAATAGAACAAAAAGGTACCGTACAGTATGGGAGAATATATTTGTAAATGACAATTCCAATAAAAGCTTGACCTCCAAAATATATAAAGAGCTCACCCACCTCAACAAACAAAGAACAAATAATCCAATTAAAAAATGGGCAGAGGAACTAAACAGATGGTTCTCCAAAAAAGAAATACAAATAGCTAACAGACACGTGAAAAGATGCTCCACATCGCTAATTATCAGAGAAATGCAAATTAAAACTATAATGAGGTATCACCTCACACCAGTAAGGATGGCTACCATCCAAAAGCCAAAAAACAACAAATCTTGGCAAGGCTCTGGAGAAAGGGGAACCCTCCTACACTGCTTGTGGTAATGTAATTTAGTTCAACCATTGTGGAAAGATGTATGGAGGTTCATCAAAATGCTCAAAACAGACCTACCATTTGACCCAGGAATTGCACTCCTAGGAATTTATGCTGAGAATGCAGCAATCAAGTATGAGAAAGTCCAATGCACCCCTATGTTTATCGCAGCACTATTTACAATAGCCCAGAATTGGAGGCAACCTAAATGTCCATTGATAGATGAATGGATAAAGAAGATGTGGTACGTATACACAATGGAATACTACTCAGCCATAAGAAACGGGCAAATCCTACCATTTGCAGCAACATGGATGGAGGTGGAGGGTATTATGCTCAGTGACATAAGCCAAGTGGAGAAAGAGAAATACCAAATAATTTCACTCATCTGAGGGGTATAAGAAGAAAGGAAAAACTGAAGGAACAGAACAGCAGCAGAATCACAGAACTCAAGAATGGACTAACAGGTACCACAGGGAAAGGGACTGGGGAGGATGTGTGGGTAGAGAGGGATAGGCAGGAGGGGGGTAGAAAATGGGGGTATTAAGATTAGCATGCATGGGGGGTGGGAGAAAGGGGAGGGCTGTACAACACAGAGAAGACAAGTAGTGATTGTACAACATTTTGCTATACTGATGGACAGTGACTGTAAAGGTGTATATAGGGGGTCCTGGTATAGGGGAGATCCTAGTAAACAAAATGTTCATCATGTAAGTGTAGATTAATGATAAAAAAAAGCAGTTCCTGTGTGGTGACCTCCAATGAGTTCTACACAATGATATAAAGGGCATATAAAAGTGTCGGCAAAGGGTCTGTTTGTGTTTATACCTAGGGTCAAAGCCTAATTTGCCTACCCTTAAAATGAACTAAGATACGATATGAAAAGAACTTCCAACATCAGCACTCTCGGGAAGACTCATGCCAGAAGATGATCATCAAAAAACCCCAACATAGATCCACGCACTGCTACAGGTGTAGATGCACCCATCCCACCAGATCCTGGACATGCCATGGGAATGAAGAAGGAAATATCTAAGCTGGCCTGTGCATAAAGTAAAACTACAAATTTGACTGGATCTATACTGTTGGAACTCAACTATGAATTAGGAGAAGTGCAAATTGTAGCGCTCCAAAATCTTACAACTACAGACTATTTACTGTTAAAAGAACATATGGGATGTGAACAGTCCCCAGGAATGGGTTGTTTTAATTTGTCTGATTTCTCTCAGTCTGTTCAAGTTCAGTTGGACAATATCCACCATATCATAGATAAGTTTTCACAAATGCCTAAGGTTCCTAACTGGTTTTCTTGGTTTCACTGGAGATGGCTGGTAATTACCGGTATTCTTTGGTTAAGTAAGTGTACTCCTATTATGGTAATGTGTGTGCGCAATTTAATTAGTAGTTTAAAACCTATACATGCTGAAGTTACTCTACAAGAAGATATGTCAAAGAAATAATCAATCTTCCCATGTTTTCTTCCACCTGCTACTTCTATAGCTTTTCTTCTTCCTTCCTAAGTACAACCATTAAATAGAATTCATGCCTCATATCGAATTTACCAAGTATCATAATTCTTCCACGTGGTAAAGACACCTCAAGACAAATGCTGGGCATAGAAGCCAGAGGGCATAAATATGCAAAGAAGTAAAAAGCTAGCCTTTTCAAACAATAAGGCGTCTCTCTCACTTACAAACTTTACATTTCCCTGTATGGCCCCGGAAGATGACTGGTTAGCCAGAGACGGGTAAGTTTCCTCAAGGGAGGAGCAACCTAAGGCAGGCACAGTCGCAGGGGGGCCATCAGGTGAGTAAATGTGGATCAACAGAGGTGTGGCTGAGAACCTCACCCCCTCCGCCCCATTCTGAGAGAAATCTTCTGCATACGTGGATGTTTTATTGCCCTTGTCTAGCTTGGATTAACACATAGTCTACAGGCACACACCTGATCATCTACATTTTCTCTCTTACAACACTAAACTATGTTTTCTACCTTTATCTTGTATCTGCCTACCACTTCAGCATTTTATTAAAAATAATAATAATAAAGAGAGAAATGTGGTATCCACATATAAATCAAGTATAAAAATCAAACGAGTATTCATATTTGAACTGTCTGTTTATAGTTCATAATGCGTGAGCAAAATCGAAAGCTTCTGTGATGAGTGCCCTTGTAATGTTCACCATGTAACTTATTCACTATGTAAGAATTTGTTCTCCATGTAAGAACTTGTTTGTTATGCTTCAGAAGAATGTAAACTGACGAAAATTAGGCTTGGGGCGGATTAATGATTGTGCATTGTGCATTGACCCCCCTATACGGAATTTTATTGTTGTTATCAACCATTTGATCAATAAATATGAGAGATGCCCTCACAAAAAAATATGTATATACACACTTCCAATTGTAAAATAAATAAGTAACCTGGATGTAATGTATAGCATAAGGAACATAGTCAAAATATTGTAACAGCTTGGTATGGTGATAGCTGGTACCTAGAATTATCATGTATATAAATGTTGAATCACTGTGTTGTATACCTGAAACTAATGTAATACTGTGTGTCAACTACCCTTCAATAAAAAATAATTATCAAAAAAAGAAATACAGATGGCCAACAGACACATGAAAAGATGCTCCACATCGCTAATAATCAGAGAAATGCAAATTAAAACCACAATGAGGTATCACCTCACACCAGTAAGGATGGCTGCCATCCAGAAGACAAACAACAACAAATGTTGGTGAGGTTGTGGAGAAAGGGGAACCCTCCTACACTGCTGGTGGGAATGTAAATTAGTTCATCCATTGTGGAAAACAGTATGGAGTTTCCTCAAAATTCTCAAAATAGACTTACTATTTTACCCAGGAATACCACTGCTATGTATTTACCCTACAAACGAAGCACTCATGATTGAAAAAGACAGATGCACCACTATGTTTATTGCAGCACTGTTTACAGTAGCCAAGAATTGGAAGCAATCTAAGTGTCCATCAGTAGATGAATAAATAAAGAAGAGGTGGTACATATACACAATGGAATATTACTCAGCCATAAGAAGAAAACAAATCCTGCCATTTGCAACAACATGGATGGAGCTAGAGGATATTATGCTCAGTGAAATAAACCAAGTGGAGAAAGAGAAATACCAAATGATTTCACTCATCTGTGGAGTATAAGAACAAAGGAAATACTGAAGGAACAAAACAGCAGCTGAATCACAGAACCCAAGTATGGACTAACAGGTACCAAAGGGAAAGGGACTGGGGCGGATGGTTGGGTAGGTAGGGATAAGGGGGTGGAAGAAGAAAGGGGGGAGGTGGAAGAAAGGGGAGGGCTGTACAACACAGAGAAGACAAGTAGTGATTGAACAACATGTTGCTATGCTGATGGACAGTGATTGTAAAGGGGTTTGTGGGGGGGACCTGGTATAGGGAAGAGCCTAGTAAACATAATATTGTTCACGTAATTGTAGATTAATGATAACAAAAAAAAAAAGCAGTTCCTGTGTGGTGATCTCCAATAAGTTCTTCACTATGGTATAAAGGACATATCAAAGTGTGGGCAAAGGGTTTGTTTATGTTCATACAGAGGATCAAAGCCTAATTTGGCTACCCAGAAAATGAATTAAGATACGATATAAAGAAGAACTTCCAATATCAGCACTCTCTGGAAGACTCATACCAGAAGATGATCATCAAAAAACTTCAACAAAGATCCTGGCGCTGTTGCAGTTGTAGCTGCATTCATCCCACTGGTTCCTGGACTTGCCATTGGAATGAATAAGGAGATATCTAAGCTGGCCTGTGCATACAGTAAAACAAATTTGACTGGATTTATACTGTCAGAAGTCAACCAAGAATTAGGAGAAGTGCAAGTTGCAGCACTCCAAAATCTTGCGACTACAGACTATCTACTGTTAAAAGAACATATGGGATGTGAACAGTTCCCAGGAGTGTGTTATTTTAATTTGTCTGATTTTTCTGAAACTATTCAAATTCAGTTAGACAATATCCATCATATCATTGATAAGTTTTCACAAATGCTAGGGTGCCTAACTGGTTTTCTTGGTTTCACTGGAGATGGCTGGTAATTGTAGGTCTGCTTTGGTTATGTAACTGTATTCCTATTATGTTAATGTGTGTGTGCAATTTCATTAGTAGTTTAAAACCTATACATGCTTATGTTACTCTACAAGAAGATATGTCAAAGAAATAATCAATCTTCCCATGTTTTCTTTCACCTGCTACTTCTATAGCTTTACTTCTTCCTTCCTAATTACAACCCTTAAGTAGAATTTGTGCCTCAGAATGAAATTACCGAGTGTCATAATTCATACAAGAGGTAAAGATACCTGAAGTAAATGCTGTGCATAAAAGCCACAGGGCATAAATCTGTAAAGAAGTAAAAAGCTAACCTTTTCAAACAATAAGGCTTCTCTCTCACTTACCAGCTTTACATTTCCCTGTATGGCCCCGGAAAATGACTGGTTAGCCAGAGACGGGTAAAGTTCTTCAAGGGAGGAACAACCTAAGGCAGGCACAGTCGCAGGGGGGCCATCAGGTGAGAAATTGGAGATCAACAGAGGTGAGGCTTAGAATCCCACACCCCCTGTTTTGAGAGAAATCTTCTGCATACGTGGATGTTTTGTTGCCCTTGTCTAGCTCGGATTAATACTTAGTCTATAGGCACACACCTGATCATCTACATTTGCCCTCTTACAGTACCAAACTATGTTTTCTACCTTTATCTTGCATCTACCTATCACTTCAGCATGTTATTAAAAAATAATAATAATAACAATAATAAGGGAAAAATGTGGGATTCACATATAAATCAAGTATAAAAATCAAACGAATATTTATATTTGACCTGATTGTTTATAGTTCATAATGCGTGATCAAAACCGAAAGTTTCTGTGATGACTGCCCTTGTACTGTTCACCATGTAAGAACTTATTCACTAGGTAAGAATTTGTTCCCCATGTAAGAACTTGTTCATTATGCTTCAGAAGAGTGGAGACTGCTGAGAACTTGGCTTGGGGTTGATTAATGATTGTGCTTTGAGTCCCCTATATATAATTTTATTGTTGTTAACCATTTGATCAATAAATATGAGAGATGCCTTCTCAAAAATAAAATAATTAAAACTGTCACTATTTGTGGATGACATAATACTATATATAGAATACCTTAGACTACACCAAAAAAAACTATTAGAATAAATAAGTTCAGTAAGATTGCAGTATACAAAATTTATACAGAAGGCTATTGCATTTTTATACGTGAATAACAGCAGAAAGAGGAATTTCAGAAAACGACAGTCCCATTTACAAAGCATGAAAAAAATAAAATACTATGAATGAATTTAATCAAGGAAGTTAAAGATCTTATACTTTGAAAACTATAAGACCTTGCTGAAATAAATTGAATCCAACACAAATAAATAGAAATTTATCCCATGCTCATGGATTGAAAGAATTAATATTTTTAAATGGCCGTAATACTTAAAGCAATGTACAGATTCAGTACAATACCCATCAAAATACCAATATCATTTTTTTCAGAACTAGAACAAATAATCCTGAATAGCCAAAGCAATATTGAGAAAGAATAAAGCTGGAAATAAAGTGTGGAAATATCACACAAAAGTGTGTGATACTGGCACAAAAATAGATACATAGATCAATGGAACAAAATATAAAACTCAGAAATAAATCCCTGCTTATATTGCTAATTAATCTACGATTTTAAAAAAAAGAATATACAATGGGGAAAAGACAGTCTTTTCAACAAATGGTCTTGTGAAAGCTGGGTTGTTGCTACCTGTAAAAGAATGAAAGTAGGCCATTTACAAAAATAAATCATATCCAAGGAAACTCATACACCATATATAAAAATAAACTGAAAATGGATGAAAGACCTAAACTTAATACCTAAAACCATAAACCTCCTAATAGTAAACATAAGCAGTAAAATCTTGGAATTGATCCTGTCAAAATTTTTGGATGTTCCTCAGGACAGTAAAAGCAAAAATACACAAATGGGCCTATATCTAACTGAAAAGCTTTTGCATAACAAAGGAAACCAGCAATGAAACAAAAAGGTAATCTCCTGACTTGGAGAAGATATTTGCAGTTCATATTCCTGATAGTGTTAATATCCAAAATATATAAAGAACTTATAGAATTTAACACTAAGAAAAACAAACAAACCCGATTGAAAATGGGTAGAGAAACTTAATACACATTTTTCCAAAGAAGACATACAGATGGACCACAGACACATGAAAAGATGCTCCTCATCACTAATCATCAGAGAAATCCAAATCAAAACCACAATGAAGTATCACCTCACAGTCAGAATGGCTAGTATAAAAAAGACAAGACATAAGAAGTGTTAGTGAGGATGTGGGGAAAAAGACACTGTGCATTCTTGCCGGGACTGTAAATTGGTGTTGCCACTTTGGAAAATAGTAGGGAGGTGTCTGAAAAAGTTAAAAATAGAAATACCATATGATCCAGTAATTCCACTTCTGGACATTTACCAAAAAAATGAAAATACTAATTAAAAAATATATATGCACTCCTATGGTCTTTGTACCATTATTTATAATAACCAAGATTTGGAAGCAACCTAAATTTTCATTGATATCAGAGGTACAAAGTTCCAATTGTAAAATAAGTAAGTCACAGTGTACAGTCAATAATTTGTAGTAGTTGTATGGTGAACAAATGGTAAACCTAATGTATATAAAGGTTGAATCAGTATGCTGTACACCTGTAATATTGTATGTTATCTATACTTCAGTTAAGATAATAAAACCATGCAATGAGAATGAGACATAAAATGAATTACAATAAACATTAGAAAATTCTTGAAAATAAAAATTTTATTGCAAAAACTGTGACTATACTAGATTTGGAAGATAAAGTCAACAGCATTTGCTAGAAAAGTGAGTGAAGCTAAGAGTTGAGTATTAGGAGAGAAAAGTTTAGTGAACTAAAGTATCAGTCCAATAGGGCCTATAGCTGAAATATAGAGTGAAAGAAATCTATAATGAAAGATAATACAACGGATTGTGGTGTACACAAATTATATAATTTTAAAAAATGGGTAAATTAAAGAGCATGAGTTTTCAATTTGAAAACACTGGGTTCAACCCAGTGGATGAAAATAGGCCTATACTACTTTCAAGACAAATAATGAAGAAAATCTGCACATTGAGAAAAAGTGTAAGATCATTTAAGTTTTCTGAGGGGAAAAGCACAATACATCAGTAAAAGACAATGAAGTAAAATATTATAAATTATAAGATAAAATTATTTCCAGTGTATAATGTGTTAGCCAAACTATTAGTCACATATGAGAAATTGATAAAAGGCATTTTCAGCATGCAAGCTTCCAAAATGATACTTCTAATGCATAGTATCTCAGAAAGTTACTGAAGAATGGTCCATTCAATTGAGTAGGAAATAAGGAAAGAGAAGGGCATAGAGCATAAGGAATTTCCAGGTTGCTAAAGAAGAGCAAATGTATACATTTACAATCTGTGTAAATCAGAACTGAAGGAAAAAATTCTTCAAAAATATAGAACTGGTGAAATACCTAATGCTTCTGAATGCATTGACAGACAACTGGAGTAGCCCTTGGAGTTCATTTTGTGATTCATGTATAGAAAAATAACATAGCAATAAGAAAATAACCAATTTAAGAGAATTATGTAGGCAGGAAATACAATCATTTATATTAAATGGGTCAGCTGTGAGTAGCATTAACCTAGTCATAATAATATGAACGTTATCTTTTGACCCAAACATAGTTAATATATAATTATATAGGGAAGGAGAGTTAAGTCTGTAGCTGTCTTGGTGCTAGATCAATAGAAAATACTGAATGATGAACAATAACGAAATTTCAGTATTATACTACTACCTAGAGACATAGGAGTAGAATCCAAAAGTAATGCTATATTGGGGTGGGTAGACTGTGGGATGGGCAGTGGATACAGGATGCAGTTTTAGCTCTGGCCCCAAGAACCTGTGCCCCATTGTCATTACCACCATGCCAGGGCTAGCACGGCTCTACTCCAAGGTCTTCCTGACTACCTCGGCATGCACGCTCGTCGTGGGAATCTGCTGCACCATTTTTGACTTGGGCTTCTGCTTTGATGTGGCTTGGTTCTTGACAGAGGCTTCCCCCTTCGTGTATTTGAACCTGGCATTTGCCAGTTCTCTCCATGTCTGTGGTTGGGGCAGCGAGGGGCATCTGTATTCTTGGCTCTTCCTTCATTGGGGGAGGCGTGAAGGACCCCAGGATCAAGACAAGGACCTGGGCAGCATCATCCGTGAGGCTGAAGCCGTCTACAGTATCAGTCATGGCAACCGTCATTCGCAACATGGCTAAACCTGTCAGTGCCACTGACCTCTGGCCATTGGTCCTTAAAACTACCATTTAGACTGCTCCATGTTTGGAGCTGGCCTCAGAGGGCCTGTCTACCCTCTTCTGTGGCGTCTGCATGTGCATCGTGGAGCATGAATCCTCCCTGGCTGGCATGCAGAACCCCAGACTCTGAAGATTCTCATCGTGATCTTTGGCAGCGCCATCAGCCTCTTTGGGCTCATTTTTGCAATTCTTCAGACTTCTGGAGTGAAGATAGGTGACTAGATGATCTGTGTGGATGGGACCATGCTCCACTTACTTATTTGTGGTTTTCTTGGGACAGCGGAAGCTGTGCCCTTAGCCGTTTAGGCGATTGGTGTTCAGGGCCCTCTCTGCACTCATTTCTTGCTGCCTGTCAACTTGGAGTCACTTGGTGGCTGGATCCTCAGTGTGCGGAGTGGGCTGTCGATGGCTGGGTGAAGCTGTGCACCATTGTCCTACCCCCCACCAGCAACTCATTTTCCTTGTGTTTGTGCAATAAATGAGGAGTTTATCTGAGTCTAAAAAAACGTAATGCTAAGTTAATTGAAATTAGTATGTTCTGAGAGGGAAGAAATCAGATAGAAGGGATTTTACATAACCAGCTTTGAGGAGCTATTTGACTCCTTAATCTATGTGCATGAATAGCTTCTTAAAATTAAAAACAAAATAGCAGAAGAAAGAGTTCCTGCATGATCTTTAGGTCATGGGGAGTAAAATCTGTATGAGATCCATGGCTTACAGAGTTTTATAGTAGCTATCTGGATATTTTGGAGGTATTTTTCAGTGTGACTTTTGAATATAAAAAAGGAGTATTAACATTAAGTTCAATATTTAAATTAATGTACAGCATTAAAATAAAAATGTTGAAACTTAAAAATTTAGAGTTTATATTAGAAAGCTTATTCTATTTATAAATCTAGTACTTTTAAATATACTTTTTATGGAGTATTTTGATTAATGTTTGGTTCTATTTACAACTAAGTTAATTATACTCCCTTAAAGATTTTAAACTGCTTTTGTAAACTTAATATGTTCAGTTATCTTCATGAACATTTTAATTATCTAGAAAAACCTTCCAGTGTATTAAATAATCCTTATAATGCTAATAAATCAAAGTAACAAAACAGTGAATCTTAAGTTGTCTTAAACATTAAACTGCTACCAGCTACTTAATAAAACTTATAATTTTCAACTCAGAAACAGTGCAAAAAATAATTACTTGGTTACATATTTAAAACTGGAATTTAAAGTGCTTGTCTGTAAATATTTAATTATTACTATCAATGACTAATACATATAACATCTGAAAAATATTAATATTATAGTTTTGATCTACTTCATCTTCTTTATACTTTAAAAATTTTTTTCCAAGGGTAAAAGAAAAACAAAAAGGTTCCATGAAAACATTTATGCTGTCTTACTAACCCAAGAGAATCATAGCTACCTTTTTAGGTTGTTTACTTACCAGATACATTTTGGGTAGAAAATGAGATCTAGATTTGCAGATATTCAGGGTGCTCTTTTATTAAAGTTAATATGATAGACAAGTTGGGACATTTATAGAGTTACATTAATAAATGGAGATTCCAAATCCATGAACTCTAAATGAGGTAAGTATGCTACTTATGTTCCCTGGATTTCCCTTATCTGTACCTTATTTACACTACCTATATCCAGCCTGATTTTAATATCTAATAATAATATCTAATTTTAATATCTAATTTTAATATATGCATAGGTTGGTTGAGTGCTAGGTTGGTTTCAAAATATATGATTCTTGTCAGAGTTCTTTTTATATTCTCACTTTTGATGAAGTCATGACTTTTCTGGATATTTAAATAGCATACAAATAGATTATTCATCTCATATCTATATCCAAGTCAGTTTCCAAGGCCAGATTCATGATATAATTAGACAGACATACCGCTGGACATGAGAAGTGTTATTCTCACAGATTAGTAAATTGCTAAGAAAATGTTCAGGGAAAGTATACCCAAATTGTTGCTTCCTGTTGACATAATTTACTCTATTGATCTCCTCCTTCACAATTTTAACAAATAACTCAGACAAAAATTGGTCCCATTCAAATATTGAAAAGATACTATCATTGTGCCTGTGTAAATATATTTAGAGTTAAATTGAGAAAAGCAACAGAGACAGTATCACAGTAATAGGTAGAATACATACCACATTAATTACCATTAAGCTACAAAGCCTAGTGAAAATTTGGAATACATTCTCCCATAATATCAAAACAAAAAACTTCACAACAGTAAGGCTCCTACCACATAAGTGATCAAAAATGAGGTATTAGGCTTCATGAGTTTAGGAAAAAATAAAAGAAATATCTTTCATTTAAGAAATATATGTCACACTAAGATTAGTAAAGAATAGACATTTTCAAAATTTAGTCAAGGAAGTGGAACAAAAAGAAAAAAATCAAGCAAAACAAAGTGGAAGAGAGTAAAGACATAACAATATTTATAGTTATTTGAAGAAAAATATTCATAGTTATTTGAAGACAAAGCTGACCCAATACATGTTGTTATATATGTTTTATCTAGTTTTGTAATTTTTTTGTAGCTGGAGAGCAAGATTGGTAGCAGTTAATTATGTCTACAAGTGTAAATCTCCAAATGCGAAGCCTTTACTTCTTAATATAGTCTTTACTATATAATATTGTTATTATTTTATTTTTTAATATTTCTGTTTTTATTATATATTTATTGCTATATTCATTATTTTATTAGGTAATTTATTGTACAGTATACTGAATTATTCAGTCATTAAAAATGTGAATTATTAACAGCACTTCAAAAGAATGGTAATAACTTTTTTTAATGGATATAGAAATTCATGACTTGAAAATATAATGGTAGGGTTAATTCAAATAAATCTAGGAATTGGTTCTTTTGATAAAATAAAACCAATTTCAATAGTAAAATTATTCAGTGGATTTTTGATCTAGATAAAAAAACTGTAAAGCCCAAATATTAAAGTTGGAGGGGAATGGAAATCTAATCACCTATTTTGATCAAATTAAGTAATTATGTAAGACCATTTTCTTAGCTTCTGAAAGTATTTTGGAAACCGTGGTATGACTTTTGTAGGAAAACATAAATGACCAAGATGCCAGCATAGTTAGAACATCTAAATCTCTTAATAACACAGAAAAAGATGGCACAAGGTATAAAAGTATTAATATTCTCCTCTGAAACAAATAGATGAAAAACCAAACAACTCATCAGGTGTAGACATTTTCAGGTAGAAATGTTTTGAGATATGAAGGTATTGATAACACTGCTATTTTAAGTTTTCTGCTTCTAACTCTAGCTCTGACAGGGTAATTTGTATTAAGCCAGTCCACCTGGCAAGAACAATTATGAAAGCTGGATAAATTATTTAAAAATTAGTAGCTATTTAAAGGCATCAGATAGCAATGGAAGCATCCAGAACTGAATGTCCAAGCTTCCTGTGAAAAGAGAGACACATTGAAGTGACTCTACCAATTTTCATTTAATGTATTTGCTAAGCAGATGGCCAAGAAAAAAATTGATGGCTCAGTGGTTGTGCAGATCCCATAGATCTGTATAGACAAAAACTGGAATTTATGTCTACCAGTGTGGCTAAGGCCTCAGGGGCCAATAGAAAGGAAATCGTTGTGGTATTCTGTCTGGCTTCTTCCCTCAAAAGATTTTTTGATTCCTTAGTTGCCGAGAGTGAGAAGCTGAGAAACAGAATAAAATGGCATCTAGCTGGCTCCAAAAAAAAAAAAAAAAAAAAAAAGAAGCAGATCTTTCAGCAGGATAGGCAAAATTTTGAGTCTAGGGGTCACCAAGAAAGTAGGGCTTAGAAATCATCCTAGGAATTGAGATCCTGGAAAACTAATCCATATGTGTAGAAGCAAACTAGGAATGAACCAGCCCCCAAAAGGATGGAGATCAAACCTCAGAGCATTTCATTTTGGTCTCTGGACAAGATGGTCTATCTGCCTCTATGCCAAAAGGAAGCTACAACTTCTTTGGAGGGAGATATCATCTAAACATTATGATTTTTTTATCTGCCTTTTGGTAAAAACAAAACAGAACAAAACAGGCATATTGGTCAGCAGGACTAAATGACAGAGAGATTGAGAGAGAGAGACAGACAAACAGAAAGAAATCCATAGCCTTAAATGGTTTCAACAGAATGGAAATACTTCCAAAACTATTTATGAATGATTACTGTATTGATACCAAGCCTGAAAAATTTGACCACATTTTGAAAAGTTCTCTTCCCATTCCCTTTCTCTCATACACAGAATAAATTAAATTATAGGCCAGCTGATTTATGAATATTAATGTAAATAGTCTAAAAATATATGTTACAATGAAAAATCAAAAGTACATTAAAATCATACTTATAACCAACTCAAAGTCATATTAGTAAGCAAGAATTAGTAAGCAACTTGTTTCTTGACTATTAGGAAATACTTTACTATAATTCACCATATTAACAGGTCATAGAGAAACAAAAGTGATCATCTTCAGAAACTTCATCCCTTATAACCAGTTAAATGATTGTAACAGAATGGTAATAAATAATAAATAGATAATAGAAAATAAAAATAATAAAAAGGAAGTAATTTAAACTGTAGCTCCGAACCAAAATTAACCAGGAGAAGAATTCCATTAAATTTAGGGGAAAAAAAGATGATTAATTCTAAAGACATTTTTGCATGTTGTATTTATTACATATTATTTAATGTTAGGCAAAATTAGTACAATGATATTGCACAAAGGAGGATTGAAGAAATAGTCAATTTGGAAAGAGGCAAGATTTCCATCATTTGTAAATGTTTTATTTTTTAATAAAATATGAGAACTAAAAATTTATAAGTGAATTTAGAAATGTTATAAAATTAATACATGAGCATCATCAATAGTTTCCCTTGCTATTAGCAGTAATTAGAAAAGACTACCTAAGGATAGGCCTAACAAGAAATGAAAAATGCAAGAAACATCTAAATCCTTTCATTGGGTAAAAACTAATATTTGAACAAGTGGGAAAATACACTTGTTTTTAAAGAAGATTCAGTAATTAAAAAAAAGTCATCCTAAATTCATCAAAACGTAACACAATCCTAATATACCTAGTCACAGCTTTTCATTTAGACCTAAGGTTAACCTTAGTATAAAGCACATATAGAAAAAAATATATGAGCAAGAAGACACTTTCAGTCATACCTTCACTTTAATGTTAGTTACTTCTGGAAATGCAAACTTGATCACGTTATTTACCCTTCCCCCAATTTCCTATAATTTTTCAAAGGTGCATAATTGACTTACAGTTGAAATCTAAACACTTTAGCATGCACTACAAACACCCAAATGCACTCTCTTGCCTGTTGACATTTTCCTCTTGTTTCTTTCCCAGATTCCTTCCTGAGTTAACTCTTCCCATAAATTTTCTCCTTGTACCCTTGTCCACCATACCATCTCTTTGCTGTAGCTGGGATTCCTTTTTGGTGGCTTCTTAATACATTATTTTTACTTCTATTTGTAAATATTGTAAAATAATTGGATTATGTGCTTATCTCCCCAGCTACAGTGATACCTCATTCTCTTTTGCATCCATGGTGCCTAGCATAAAGACACTGACTTCTAATTTCTGCATACATGAGATTTGCGTTTCTGTGTGTGTTTGTGTGTGTGTATGTATGTGTAGATGGCATGTATCTTGAGTAAAACATAATTATTAGTATGCCAGAATCATTTGTCATATTTACTCTGGCAAACGTACTATCTTTTAAAGCAAAACACAATAATAATTGCCATAATTATGACATGAATTTAAAAATCAATAATTATCATCCTGGAAAGCATGTTGGCGGGTCTAAGACTACACAAAACAAAATTTTTATTTGGGCAATGAAGTAGTGTCAACTTTTGTGTCCTTGAAATTTTGAAGATCTTACATTATTTCTGTAATAGTATCATGGGCTACTTGTGTTTTATCATTAGCAAATACACATAACACGTATCAACTAAGGTAATTTTTTTTTCTGTTGTACTTTTTTTTCCCCCCAGTGTATATCTCATCCTTAAATATATTTTAGGAATCCTTTGTTCATTACTCTAATTTGTTTTCTGTTACTATCGTAAGGAAAATGTTGAGCCAAAACCCAATGTTCTGACATCCTGGAATCCTAGAAAAAGATGTCCTGAAGCACTGGAAAAAATTCTAGAGGCACCAGAAATTCCAGATAGAGAACAGAATGAAACAGTAACATCTGCCTATTACCAAACATTGCTTATTATAATACAGAAGCAGTATCAGGCAATTATTATAAATTATCTCCTTTATCATTGAATCATTACCAAACAATATGTAGCATTATTAATTTACAATTGAGAAGAGAAAAGACTCTTGAGGGATTGATTTATGGCAATAAGCATATGCTCTTGAATTGCATAACACAGTATGTAGAGCTGGGCATTGGAAATATAAGGATGAGCTAAATAAACATATTCCTGGCTCTGAAGAAGATCAAATGTCAAAGGTCTCCAATGCTGTTCATTGAATCCCTATGAGTAAAAGCATTTTATGCAAACTGAACATTTATAACTTGTACAAATGCTACATGGAAGTATAAAAAGTAAAAGTTAAGAGATAAGGAAGCAATAATTCTAAGTATATTTCATTTGCTTTATTAATTTGTCATGGATGATTATGGGAATAAATCTATTCAAAGATTTTCTTGATACTTAAAATAATTTTGGCTGATAATTTTCGTCAGGTTTGTTTATATTGTCAGTGTCGACCTTAAAAATAAGGCTGACAAAGGCTAGCTTATTTGAAAAGTAGGAGAACCATCAATTTTGCTCTTTTCTTGTTCTTATTGCATAACTAAGATTTTATTAAATATGTAGTATCTTTCAGAAATCTTAATTTACTTGACCATTTTATGAAGGTTAGTTAAAACTATTTAACCATATAAGCATCAATTGCAATAGATCATAATATGCTGAAAACTAACAAATGAAAGAGGGCGCCATTGCCATCCTGTTAGCAGGATGGAATTCCCATTGTCCTCAGGATTGGTTAGCTGCATTGATAAAACACAACCTTTTGATGTAGCAACCAATTGGCACCACTGCTGTGAATCTATATTGTAATGTTAGGAAAGCTTATTTTCTTTCCTAATTTTTAAATTAAGAAGTAAATATGAACAAAATTATTACAAATTTTTTCAAAACCTCATTGGATGATCTAGTCTGCTCCTTGGAGTACATACATCCCATTGTAGAAGCCACACTGGCCTACCTAGTAAATATCAGAATCAAAATCCCAACACAGACCTACCTGGCTCCAAGTCCCTCCTACAAATTCTATAGTATGACCTGACCTGGTTGAGTGATCACTCTCTGATATTTGCTCCAGGGAACTGTTGATAAAATCAAGCTCAGTAAAAATATGTTAAGATTTCTCCATTGCAAGAACGAAACACAAGATAAAATTTAGGTAAAATATGAAACATCTCCAAATATAGAAAACATGATAAAGTCCAAGCAAATATTAGGGAGAATGATAATTATGAATGGTTTAATTTCCTTAGTAGAAGGCAAAGAACACCAGAATGAATTAGTACAAAGCAATCTCTACCCTATGATGCTTACAAAAATAATCTTAAAACCCAGTGAACTGGGACAAGTATTTGTCAAGGGGAAGGGGAACAAAGATATATCCAGCAAATGAAAAGAAAAATCAAATACAGGCCATATTAATTTCGAAGCAGAATTCAAGACTAAAATCTTTATAGGCTAGAAGTACACATATTTACCCACATTATATTTTTCTTACAGATGTATCAATGTATGATTCTCTAAATGACAAAGCAATTATATGAAGAGCAAAATCCAAACTATACAACAATCATCCTTTATAACAAATACTCCTACAGTGGAGAATAATATCCATAATTAAGGTAAGAAACCTACAAGCATCTCAGGATTAATAACTAAAATAATCATACTAAATATATACATTCAGAGATAAAAATTTTAAAGTTATAAGTAACTTAGGGCATCACAAAAGAGCACTAAATAAGACTGTTGATGAGATGAGACCTTCAAAAGGGAAAAAGAAAAGAGCACAGGTAATTTAAATTTAGGAAATTTCTAACGCTGTGCATCAGGATTTGGCTGATGAGACCATAGTTGTGCTCACCTTTGTGCATAGCCTTAAGTGCCTGCCATAACAATTTTTGGGTTATGGTTACATTGATCATGGTATATTCATAGCCTTAGAAGTTTATGAAGCATTATTAGTACATCATAAGAAGTTTTGATGTGTCAAAAACTCTGAATACCAAATTACATGTAAGGTATAATTTATTTTCTAAAAATTGCATAGCAGGAGAATAAATGTGAAGGCAACAAACTACTAGGAGTTTAACTTTATTTTACAGTGATAAAATCTTGAAACCAGCCCTTTGGCTTATGACTTACATTCTTATACATTTTGTCTATACCAGTAAGTTCAATATTTCTGTGTTAAACCATTGATTTTCCATTAGGCATCGTGGTCTTTGCCACTGTTCCATTCAGTGGGTCATAGGTAGTGTGACTGTGTAGTTCAACTAGTGACTATTGTCCTGGCATAATTAACATTGTCCCTTTCACTTTCACAGCATCCTAGTTTGGACAGTCAATGATATGGTTATCTGAGATATGGCAAATTTAATTCTTATCTTGCTTTTCCATTGATAGCTTACAAAATTCTGGATAAGTCACCTATCCATGCAAGACATTGATTGCTATAAAATAGAAATAACCTCTCTGCTGGTTAACTTCATAAGAATGTTGTGAGGATTAATATGGGGAAATACTTTGAGCTCCTCAGATAAAAGTGCTGTGATATTGTCACTATTATACTTCTCTACTAGCTTTCTGGCTGAGAAGTCAGGGGGAATCAAGATTTTGTAAGTATCAGCAATGAAACCAAATCAGTCATGCATGTTCCTACAGCACAGTTTATATGAGTCCCCCAGAGTACAGAAATTAGTGAACCTAAAACTCCCCTGAATATATAAATTACTAGAGACATACAGACTAAATTTTGACTACAAATTGGAGCCATGAGTAAATGTTTTGAACTTTCCTTCCTGGGTAAAAATATTGTGCTCTACCAAGTATTAACCATAAGGAGTTTTTGGAAGCTGAACAAAGACTGTTCATTAAGCTTGAAAGAGACAGATCTGAGCAGCCAGTGCTTTGTAACCTGGCATCAGGCCTCTAAATCAAACCTATTATTTTAGAGGCCACTTAACTTCTTAGTAATTCAGTGAAAAGTCTGCATCTTCAGAAAATATTTCCAGCACCTTATAAATGGGTACCTTGATCGGGCTCCAAAGATCTTTCTTGAATTTCTTACAAATCAAAATCAAAATCAATAAACCAGTCCAGCTCCCAGGCAACAAAGAGGCAGATGAAAGGCAACAATGAGGCCGATTAAAGTTCTAGCAGTGATTCCCCAAACATAATGGAGCCTTCAGTTTGATTAAAGCTCAGAGGAAACATCTGGAAGAAGTGTAGCCAAGTCTTGGTCTTGGTCTCTTTGTTCTCCCTAGAATTCCCATCCCTTGGGTTAACTACAGTACCGTACTTGATACTTTAAAGTTGAAATATAATACTTTCATTTTTTCTGGCATTGCAAGTGCATTACATATCACCAGGTTGTCTCTTTTTTTACAAGAGAAGCTGCTACCTTATGTATCTAAAATTCATACCTTGACCTTCCTTACTTGTCTGTCTTTGAGAACAAATTATCTTTTTTCCTACTGTCCATTCATGTGGTGTATTGCTCTTTTCTGTGTACATGAGGCAAGGAAAGTGTATCTGTATCATTTGCCTGTTTGTCAGAATGGAAACAGTTCCTGGAGAGTGTTGAGCCCTTTCTTATGCAAAGGTGAACTTATGATTTAGTATTTTACTGTATGCAAAAGAAAATGCTGAAAACTGGCATTCCCTCAAATACTCATTTGCTTCTATTTTATTTTATTTTAATTGAAACACCGATAAAAGGTATCACTTTTAGTTCAATAAAGAATAAAAGGAATTAGTTATGAATCCTGACTAATAGGTCTTAGAGTTGTGTTCACATTTCTGATTCCATGGCATTTAATTGATCAAACTTCTTCTAAAACTTAGTATTTCCAAATCAGAGTTGCATGAATTGTGTCTAGAAATCGAAAAAATGCAAAGGAAAAACAGACTGAAAACCATCAGTAAGATAATCAGAACTTGAGAGAACATTCTAATTGAGGAAAGCAGTTGTTTGGTGCTACCATTTTAATGATATTTGAATTACATTTTAGAAATTCTTGCCTTTGCCGTGTCTTTTTTTGACTGTTTCTGTTTAAAAAAGTTCAGTAAAATGCAATTTTAAGAATTGTCTAGAGAAAGAGCTGAATGCTCTTTCAGGCTGTACTTACGTTGGCACAATTAGGGATATTAAATTTGAGCGCACTGGATTTATGTTCCACCTCACGCAGGCTGGGCCTTGTGGCTGTTGTTGCCTCACAGGCATTGTTGGTTTAATTAATCAGTACTATTTGGAATTTTGTGAAAGTACACACTTATTATGTACTTTCCCTGATAAGAGACAAGTTTGAATCCTGATGGTTTTCTTTTCCCCACATTTGTGTAACACTTATCTCATGAAGGCAAGCATTAGGCCAGCATGCTGATTTGCACACTAGGCATGTGATTACTTTTGAATTGCTTTCCTTTATAATATTCTGAGATGCAGAGCTTTGAAGGAGAGAATGTGGTCAGACTCTTATTTGTTTTGTTTGATAATTGTTTCACCTCTCAGTTTCAGTTAGTATCACTTATGGAAGTCTATAGCAGTGAGAACTCTAATGGCCATCTTGTGATCTCTGTATATAACTATAGACTGCATTGTGTTTGTCTTTTTGTATGAGAATCCTGAAAGAAATTATTGCTGCTCACTACCCAGCGTTTGGTTTGGTTATAATGCTTCCTCATAGGTGAAAATGACATAGCTTCAGTGGGAGTCCTAACTCTCGCATGGAGGTGTGGGAGCTGAGTTATAGGTTATGATGGTTATAGGTTTATGCTAATCACTTGTTCTAATCTATTCCAATCTAATCACTGGTTTATTCATAATAAATATTTTAAGTGCGACTATATAGTGCACGACACTGTGCTAGACTCTGGGTTAATACATATAATAACCTCAACTCTCAAGGAATTAACTGTGTGTGTATTGTGTATGTTTTGAGGTAGGGTTAGGTAATGGAGAATGAAGAAGGAGAGTGAGATTTGTGGAGAAGGACAAACATGTACATGTACATAATTCATGATGAGTTTATGAACAGTCTGTTTTAATGAAATGTAAACACACCCATCTGTTTCAGTCACTTGAATTTTCATCATTGTAGGTAGCAGTGGAGCTTATCATTATTTTTTCTTTTCACTCTAAAGCCAGCAGACATGAATATCATATCCCAACAATATCTGATTATTGGCCATGCCATTTTTACTCACAAAGTACTTCTAAACAGAAATGATATAAAATGTGATACAAAATAGATGAGATATTGTTTTATATGCCTCTATTATAAAATCATTGTCATGAATATAATATACACAGAATAATGCATAATATACAGTAGGTACTAAATAAGTTGTGTAAAAGACTAATATTTATGTTGTTATTTTCATCAGAGTTTATGCATAAGTTTCATTTAAGATTTTGTAGTAATAACTTTACTTCATAATATCACATGCTTATTTTAAAAATTTGAACAATATCAGAAAAGGGCAAAGAAGAAACAAATAGATATCCCCAAATGGCCAAAAATATCACTGTTAAGGGTTGGAAAAATTCATTTTGGATCATTTTTTTTTGTCTCTTCTTTGCACTTTTTGGTATTGTTCAAAGTTAAAAATAATGGACATGTACTATTATTCAGATACCTGAAACAGGAATCTAACCTCATAGACAATTTACTGTTCATCACTGTTTAAGTTTGATTCTAAAAAGAGTAAAAGAGCAGTATCTGAAAAAGAATTACTAACAGAGAGTAATTAATGATATCTAAATTAAGATCTAAAATTTGAAGGGCAAATGTATTATAATCTTTGCTTTAAAATAAAAATTTATCAGAGATTTTATAGTTTTCTCTGTATCAGGCTTATTTGCAATAGAATGTGAATATTCTTGTGTGGACAGGCAAGTCAGTGCTAACTATGCCATAGATCTTTTCCATGGATTGTGTTTAAATTATATCAGTTTATAACACATATAATTAAAACCAGTAAATTCAGGTGTTCTTTTACAATTGTTGTCCTGTTTTTAAAAATGATAATTACCAGACTTGTCTGTTGGAGCTTGTTGTAACCATGAAGTAAATGAACTATCATTTAATGTTCCAACATAAAGTGTTTCTTCATTAAGGAACTTTAAAGTTTCTTATTTAAGTTAGTGTTTCTTGAATAATGAATAAAATAGAGAACAGTTCCTTTTCCAGTTAGAATTGCATTTCTCATCTATTGAAAAGGTTTGAGATCAAACAGGATTTTGAAAAATAAAAACAAACACAAAACATTAGTCTCAAGTAGTGGTGGAATGTTACCCCTTGGTAACTTGGAAACAAGATTGCATATAGTTTAATTTTTAATCTTTCACTTCTCTGCAGGATGAAAAAGTACCCTTTATAAGCAAGAAAAGACATTGTATATGGGGAGTGGCTTTAATGACAATGGCTCTTAAAAGCTGTCTGAAAATGATGACAAGGATGAAAAAGTGGGAAAGCTCTATTTTAACTAGATGTAATGACTCTCTGGGAGGGGTGCGGAGAGTATGTGGAGGGTACAAGGAAGGAACCTGAAAGTATCAGACACTGATGTCAGTTCATCAAACAAATTCTCCCACATTGATTTGAGGTTGACAAATAGGCCCTGAGGCTATATCTGAAGATTTTGGTTTGGTTTCCAAATAAAATATTTATGTTTTCCACCATTCCCCCTTATATTACTAGAACAATCAAAAGAAGAATTTGTACTTAAAAAAAGCCTACATATAAATGGAGTTAAAATGCCAAGTATACCGACATACTCAAGGTTTTACTGAGAATAAAATTTATACCTGGAAAGGATTTTAATACAAGCAGTGAGAAGCTCTAGGAAAACAAACACGAGAGGGATGAGCTAACAGAAGTGATGTCGCAGATTTCGATACTAATTAAATATAAATGTGAAATATATCAATATTACCTACCCCAGATTTTCCATGTTTTCACAAGATCTGTGAAATGTTTTTTAACCTTCTTAAAAATCATGCTCTCTTCATGTTCTAGTCTCATTCTGAAGTATTGCCTTAGTTTTCTTTTGCCACCATAATAATGTAAAAGAAACTTACTGGCTTCAACAATATAAATTATTACAGAATTATCTAGGACCAAGGTCTCAAAAGGTCCAAATCAAGGTGTCAGCCAGTGGGGCTTTTACTGGAAAGCTTTGGGGAATAATCTGCTTGCCAAGTTCATTTCAGGTGTTTGTCGGGTTTGCAGCTGTAGGTCACCATTTCCCCTCTTGTGCAGCTGTAGATCACTGTTTCCCATCTGAACCCCTATTTCTCAAAACCAGCAAAAGCATATTGAATCCTTATCACTGGGAATCTTTCCAGTTTCTTCTACCACATCTTTCTTGCTCCAGTTGGAGAAAGTTCTATATTTTTAGTTATGTGGTTAAACTGGGCCCACCTGGGTGATCAAGGATAATCTTCCTATCTTAAGGTTTTTAACCTTAATCACAGCTATAAAGTCTCTCTTGTCATGTTCACAGATTCCAGGAATTAATATGTGAACATATCTGAGGGACTCTTGTGTGTACCATAAATGCTAATCTGGTGATAATTTGTTTGTTGCCTAGTTTTGCCCATTACCTTATGGGCATTTATACCCTTTGTATTTTGTTAAAAATTCTATGTCTGGGCTGTATTACAATAAGAGAAAAATCCAAACCATTGTAAGTGAAAATCATATTAATAGAGTAGAGAACTATCCAAAATCATTGGTTTCTGAGACTAATGTTATAGTTGTACTTTCTCATGTTTTTAGATATTGTTCTTTTCCTTCTTTTTAAGTGTGGTATATTTCAGATACAATGAAACACAAATCTTAAGTCATTGTTCAAAGATTTTTGACAAAAGCATATCCCTGAGTAACCCACAGTCCAGTCAACATAGCGAACATTTTCATCGCCTAAGAAATGTATCATGACACATTCCAACCGATTCCCATTACCCCTCAGCCATTGTTTTAATTTCTATCACTATAGATTGATTTTGTCCATTCTACAACTTATGAATATTATTACACAGGATGTAACCTTTTGTGTGTGTGTTTTTTTGCTCAGAGTATTTTTGAGATTCTTGTGTGTCATTCCATGTATCAGTAGCTGATTACTCTTCATTGCTATAGTATTTATGAGTACTTTTCAATTCTTTGATTTTTATCAGATTTTGAACATTCATCTTTAAATTTTGTGGAATTTGAGTTCTTCCAATTTTTAGTTTAGGGAAGATTCTTTTAACTTCATTTTACTATTGGGCTAATAATTCATGATCAGTTTTTTCTTAGAATAATGCTCAATTTATTTAGTTTAGCAGTCATATTAAATTGGAGGCATATTTTTTAGATTACCTGTTCAAGAACATGAACTATATTGAGGCCTTTTATTTTGGTGGGTATATGCTCATATGCACTTGGAGCTATTTAGAAAGAAGGAAAACATAATAAATTGATTAGTTTAACTTAAAGAACTATTGTCATTCTCATAAAATAATTGCTACATTTTTTAAATATTCCATTAATGTGTCCTATATAGTTGATACATTATATATAAAACCAAAGGAATAGGATATTATGGTACCTACCTGGAAAAATAATTTGAAATCTTCCTTTGATATATATCTTCATCTCTCTTAGGTAAGTGAGCACTTCAATAAGCTGGTACCAACTCCAGGTATTTTAAACAATTCTCTTCAAATGACTTATAATAGAGCTTATGCTCTCACACTTTTAGTATTATAATGAATCAGCTGTAAAGTTAGATTCCCAGGATGATGTAAAAATCTAAATAAAAAGTAACATTTATGGGCAGAAATCACCCTGATGTTAAGTGGTATATTTGTATGCATGTTTTTTTCTGGAACAGGGAGAAGCAAAATAATACCTGTATTTTGAATTAATGAATGTACTTCTAAGAACAAGTTTATAAAAAATATTTTTTGATAGTTTGGAGAGGGTAAAATGCCTAGATATATTAAGCTAACTCATCAAATGCAAAAAGCTAAAGACTTTTTTGTTAAACAACCATCAATAATTCAAGGACTCAGTGCTAAGAATTGTTCGGTTTATATACAAGTAATGTGAAGATTCTTAAGGTAAGACACCCCTGTAAGAGACTTTTTCTCTGTTTTGGGGAACAAAAATAACAAATCAATATAAATATATTTTAGAAGGGTTCATATTCATATTCAGTAAAATCTGTAGCAGATTACTTTCTAACCTAGTGATTAAAATGGGAACTTTCATGATCTGTTTTTTTCTAGACTAAATAAAATTATTTGGATAAAGACATTTCTGTAGGTACCAGGTTTCAAACTAGTACAAGCAGTTTATCATAATAAACCCATAATTTAAAAATATTTTCTTCTTTGTCCTACTATGGTGTTTTTAAGTTCTTTTTCAACACATCCGTTTAGATTTGTTCTCTCCCTTTAGCGAGAAGTAAGGTATAGAGAACAAAAGAAACTTGAGAAGTCTTAAGACTCCAAAAACTGTTTATTTCTTTAGCTAGCTGTGGAAGCTCATGTTCAATAATAAAGTGTAAAAACTCTATGTTTTGGGGAAAACTCTTTGATATGTTAGATTCTGTGACAAAGATCATCAGATGTGACAATTGCTAGGTGGGACTTTAGCCTAAAATTGTCAAATAAGGTTAATAAGAATTATGTATTTTCCTGATGAAACTTTTTATTCTTTGCTGTTGCCATTGTTGTTTAAGGAAAATATATGATATTCTGCCTCACTTCCCTACTTGGTTACTTCTAGCACCAACAAGTAATAGGCTATTGATAACCAGACCAAACCTTCATTACTTTTTGAAGTGTTGTTCACTTGACAGTTAACATGTAACTGATCACTTATTTCATCTATATTTTAACAAACACTCATCATGTGTATTGATTATATGGCAGGATATGAGGGATTAATAATGTTAATTTAATTTGGTATCTGAAAAGATTTCTTAGCTTCCCATTCTATTATTACCAGAAGTTTTATAAAACCTTAGGGAAAGACTGGAATTTCCTACTAATCTGAAACTACATGCACATTTTTTTGAACATTATTTGAAAAAAACAAGAATTCCAAGACAACATGCAATAGACCTCCACAAAGTCATTGATCAAATAAGCTCTGTAAATTGTTTCAGGAAGTAAATGCTCTTTCATGGAAATAAGTGAGAGGAGATTACTGAATCCATTACTGAAAAGAAGGGACAACAGTCCTTAATGATAAGCTCCATTTTTGTAGCATTTCCATGTGTTGAACCCTGATAAATATTTAAAAATGTTTTTGTGGTGCTTGCGTTCTTGAAGCAATGTTTGAAACTTCTCCAAATAGAGCAGGGATCAATCTTCTCTGTCACTGCCAGTACTGCCACTCTCACCATATGTAGAGATAAAATCCTGGGGGTACTGAAACACTTAAGAAAGCAAGATATGACTTCTGACAAAAAAGATGGCAGAGTAGGAGGCAAGGTGGAAACCTCCTCCACATATACACCAAGGAAGCAACTACAGCCAAAACAACTATCTCTGAAAATGACCTGAAGACTGCGGAACAGACCATCTATACCTGGTGAAGAAGAGAAGACCACACAGAGAAGGGTAAGGTGGCAGAGCTGTGATGGAGTGGGACCCAAGCCCTGCCCCCATCCCAGACCACAGCAGGAGTGAGAGGAGCAGAGCAGGAAAGTAATAACCACTCAGGGACACTGCACACTAGCCCTGGTGATTTGCTCTGGGAACACAAGTCCACTTTGAGTTGGGCTGTACTGAGTAATGGGGTTGGACACTATTTGTCCCACTCTGGGAGGTGAGATTCCTACCACTTGTGGAGGACAGGCACACTCCACAGGTCCTGCTGAGACCCCAAACCAAGGCAGGAGTATGAAAGGTCTAACTGCAGTGGGAAGGGTGCCATAGGGTCAGGGATTGGACAGAGCTCTCTCTGCAAGAGAAAGGGCAGGTGAACAATGCTTTGCCAGCCCTTCCTCTGCCCAACTGATTGGGCTCTCATGGGAGCCAGCCTCAAATGCTCTATCCACCTCACTTGCAGCTCAGTGCTGACATGCTATTCTGTGCACCCTCCTCCTGCCTGCCTGGTCACTTGGCCCAGCAGTGTTCAGATTTAGCTGCCTGGTAAGCAGAGGGGGTCTTTCCCAAATTTCTTAGGCTTCTCTCTGTCCAACTGTGGAGGTGCCTATGGGAGACAACTACAAACACTCCTTTCTCCTTGCCAGTGACCTAGGCCTGCACCACACTTCCTTGCACAACCATCCTATGCACCAAGACTGCCAAGAAGTACTGCCATTACTGCAGGGCAGGGAGAGGGCAGCCGTGCCCACAACAGTCCCAACAGAAGCACCCCAGAAGAACTCACAAAAGACTTCTGCAAACAGAGATTAGCCACTGATGGCAGACAGGCAGAAAGGTGATCCCATAACAGCCTACCAAGAGCAACTGTGGGTTTACCTCAGATATGAACCAGCCACAGGATAGCAAAGAAGCTTGAACTTCTGTGTACCACAGGATGCCTTCTTCATAAAGCCATTACTCTCTAGACTAGGAAGCATAGCAGATCTGTTGAGTACAAAGGAAGAAACATGGGAACACAAGCAAAATGAGTAGGCAGAGGAATATGTTCCAAACAAAAGAACAGGATAAAACACCAGAAAGGTGGCTAAATGAAACAGAGATCACCAATCTTCTTGATAAAAATTTTAAAATAACAATCATAAATATGCTCACTGATTTGCAGGAAAGTATTCACTCTCAGGAAGGATTTCAACAAAGAGAATATTTGAAAAAGGACCTCTTAGAGCTGAAGAATACAGTAACTGAAATGAAAAAAATATAATGGAGGGAATGAATAATAGTTTGCTTAAAGTAAAGGACACAATCAGTGAGATGGAAATTAGAGAACAGGAAAGCAATGAAGCTGAGGAACAGAGAGGAAAAAGAATCTCTAGAAACAAGATAATGATAAGAGAACTGTGTGACAGATCTAAATGAAACAATATTCACATAATAGGGGTATCAGAAGGAGAAGAAAGAGACAAAGGGATAGAAAGTCTCTGAAGAAATAATTGCCAAGAACTTCCCCAGTATTGGGAAGGAAATAGGTACCCAGATCCTGGAAGTACAGAGAACCCCTAACAAAAGGAACCTGAGAAAGACAACACCAAGACCTATAATAATTAAAATGGCAAAGATTAAGTATAAAGAGAGGGTATTGAAAGCATCTAGAGAGAGGCAAAAAATTACTTATAAGGGAAACCCCATCAGGCTATCAGCAGATTTCTCAGCAGAAAATTACAGGCCAAAAGGAAATTACATGAAATATTTAATATATTGAAACAGAAAGAACTTCAACCAAGAATCCTTTACCCAACAAGGTCATTATTCAGAAGGAGAGATTAAATGTTTCCCAGATAAATGAACATTAAAAGAATTGATCACCAGTAAACTAACATTAGAGAATATGTTAAAGGGACTTCTGTAGATGGGAATATTTTTAAGCCTAAATATTTTTCATCACAGAAGTAAAAGTGAAGTAACAGTCAAGGTAGCAGACCAGTTACTTACAAAGCAGATATGAAGTTAAAACAAAACGAAACAGAAGTAGTAAACTCAACTGTACACAAAATTAGTCAAGGGATACAAAAAATTGCAGATTATGAGATCTAATAAAAGTGTGGGGGAGGAATATAAAAAAGAAGTACTTTTAGACTATGTTTGAACTAGAGCAATCAAATTTAGACATATTTAGGAAACTATGAACCTTACGGTAACTACATGCCTAAAGCCTATAATAGATACAGAAAAATGAAAAGAAATCCAATCACAAGAATAAAGGAAATTATCAAATAAGAAATGAAGAGTATAAAGAGAGGACTGAAGGCTACAATCAAAAGACATAGGATAGAAGAATACATAAAGAAACAAGACCCATTTATATGCTGCCTACAATACAAGAGACTTATTTCAGACCTAAGACATAGATAAACTGAAAGTGAAGGGATTGGGAAAAGACTTTCATTAAAATATAGGAAGAAAAAAGCAGTAGCAGTACTTGTATCAGACAAAACAGCTTTCAATACACAGAAAGTAATGAGACAAAGAACATTACATAATGATAAAGGGATTAGCCCAACAAGAGGATATAACAATTATAAATATCTATGCACCCAACATAGGAACATCTAAATATGTAAAAAAGCTTGTTATTGAAATAAGAGAGAAATAGAATTGAACTCAATCATATTAGGAGATTTTAACATACCACTTATATCCATGGACAGATCAACTAGAAAATAAATAAGGAAACAGAGTCACTGAGCAATACATGAGATCAGATAGACTTAATAACTATCTAGAGAATATTCCACCCCAGAACAGCAAGATACATGTTTTTTCAAGTGCACATGGTACATATTCTAGAATATCTCAAATATTAGGACATGAAAAGAGCCTCAATAAATTAAGAAAGATTGAAATTGTATCAACAATCTTTTTAAATCACAATGGTATGAAACTAGAAGTAAATTTCATTTATTTTCAAAACAAAAAAACCCCACAAACACATGGAGGCCAAACAACATGCTTCTAAATAATCAATGGATCAATAAAAAAAAAGCAAAGAAGAAATATAACAATGCATGGAGACAAATGAAAACAAAAATACAACAGTTCAAAATATGTGGGATGCCACAAAAGTGATTCTGTGAGGGAAGTACATAGCAATACAGGCCTACCTCAAGAAATGAGAACAATCCAATCCCAAACAGTGTAAACTCACAACTAAAGAAACCAGAAAAAGAACAAATGAAACCCAAAGTTAGTAAAAGGAGGGACATAACAAAGATCAGAGTAGAAATACATAAACTAGAGAAGAATAAGACAATAGAAAAATTCAAACCAAGCGCTGATTCTTTGAGAATATAAACAAAATAGACAACCTCCTAGCCAGACTTATTAAGAAAAAAAGATAGGACATAAATAAAATAAAAAATGAAAAGGAATAGTCACAACAGATACCACAGAAATACAAAGAATTATTAGAGAATTCTATGAAAAATTATATACCAATAAAGTGGACAACCTAGAAGTAATGGACACATTTCTAGAAAAGCACAACCTTCCAAGACTGACCCAGGAAGAAACAGAAAATCTAAAAAGACCAATTACCAGTTACTAAACTGAATTGGTAGTCAGAAAACTCCCCCAAAACAAAAGGCCAGAACCAGGTAGCTTCACAGCTGAATCCTACCAAACATTTAAAGAAGAGCTAATACCTATCCTTCTTAAAGTGTTCCAAAAAGTAGAAGAGGAGGGAATACTTCCAAACTCATTCTTTGAGACAAGCATCACTATAATACCAAAACCAGTCAAGCCACTGCAAAAAAAGAAAATTTTACACCAATATCCCTGATGAACATAGATACAAAAATCCCCAACAAAATATTAGCACACCAAATTAAAATATACATCAAAAGCATCATTGATTATTCCAAGTGGGATTTATTCCTGGGATTCAAGGATGGTACAGTATTCACTAATCAATCAATGTGATGTGCCACATTAACAACAAGAAGGATAAAATCCAATGATCATCTCAATAGATCCTAAAAAAGCATTTGAAAAAACTCAGTATCCATTCATGATAAAAACTCTATTCCCACAAGCTAATAACTGGATACAGCAAAGTTGCATAATACAAAATTAATGCACAGAAATGTGTTGTATTCCTATATACTAACAACAAACCAGCAGAAAGTGAAATCAGGAAAACAATTTCACTTATAATTGCATCAAAATGAATAAAAGAATAAACCTAATCAAGGAGGTAAAAAGTCTTTACTCTGTAAACTATAAGACACTCATGAGAGAAATTAAAGAAGACACAAATAAATGGAAATCTATCTCATGCCCATGGATAGGGAGAATTAATATAGTCTAAATGGCCATCTTGCTGAAAGCAATTTACAGATTCAGTGCAATCCCTATTAAAATTCCAATGGCATTTTTCAGTGAACTAGAGCAAATAATTCTAAATTTCATATAGAATCACAAAAGCCCCTGAATAGTCAAAACAATCCTGAGAAAGAAGAAAGCTGGAGGTGTTAAACTCCCTGACCTCAAGCTATACTACAAAGCTACAGTAATCAAAACACTATGGCACTGGCACAAGAATAGACTCATAGATCAATGGACAGTATACAGAGCCTAGATACAAATCTGTGCCTATATGGTCAATTAATATAAGATGAAGGAGCTGTGAGTATACAATGGGAGATAATTTCTTTAATAACTATCATGGGAAAACTGGATAGCTGTGTGCAAGAGAATGTAAGTGGATTACTATCTAACTCAAAACTCAAAAGTAAACTTGAAATGGATCAAAGACCATAAAACCCTTAGAAGAAAACATAGGCAAAAATCTCTTGAACATAAGCATGAGCAATTTTTTCCTGGACATATTACCTCAGGAAAGAGAAACAAAAGCAAAAATGAACAAGTAGGACTACATCAAATTAAAAAGCTTCTCTACAACGAAGGACACCATCAAAAGAACAAAAAGGCAACCTACAGTGTGGGAGATTTGTTAATGATTTATCTCATCGGGTTTAACATCCAAAATATATAAAGAACTCATACCTCAATACCAAAAAAGACATAACAAAGTTAAAAAATGGGTGGATGACCTGTACAGACATTTTTCAAAGAAAACATACAAATGGCCAATAGACACATGAAAAGATACTCCATATCACTAACCATCAGGGAAATGCAAATCAAAACTGTGAGATATCACCTCACACCAGTTAGAATGTCCATTGTCTAAAAGATAAGAAATAGCAAGTGCTGGCCAGGATATGGAGAAATTGGAACCCGCCAACAGTATAGGAGCCACTGCGAAAAGCAGTATGGCAGTTCATAAAACAAGTAAAAATAGAGTTAACATTGGATCCAGTAATTCCACTTCTTGGATTTACCTGAAAGAAACAAAATCCCTGATTCAAAAATTTATATGTACCTCTACTATTGCCACATTATTTAAAAAAGCCAGGATATGGAAGTGACCAAAGTGTCCATCAGTAGAATGGATAAAGAAGAGGTTGTACACATACACAAATGAATATTATTCATCCATAAAAATGAAACAAATCCTGTCATTTGCAATAACATGAATGGACCAGGGGGAATTATGCTAAGTGAAATAAGCCAGGTGGTGAAAGACAAATTTCACCAATTTGTGGAACCTAAAAAGAAAAGAAAGGAAAATGAACAAAACATCATTAGACTCATAGACACTGAGAAGTAACTGGTGGTTACCATGGAGGAGCGGGTGGGGTGAGTTGGTAGGAGGGTGAGGGGGATAAAAAGGCACCAGAATTCTCAATCATAATACAAGTTGGTCATGGGGATAGTAGTACAGCATGGAGAATATAGCCAGTGATTCTGGAACATCTTTCTACATTGAGAGATAGTAACTGCACTAGTTGGGTTGAGTAATTATGTAGGTAGCTGTTGAACCACAGTGTTGCATACTTGAAACCAATATAAGAGCGTCTATCAACTATGCTTCAAAAACATAAAAATAAAAAGGAGGAAGTTAAAAAAAAAACAAGTAAGATATATTTTCACACAAACCAATCTAGTGTGCTAGTATGGTTGTTTCCACTTATCCCTATAGTCCCTTGTGATATATCTATCAAATATATTACTTCTACATATGTTATATACTCTATAATATATTATTATTATTCATTAAACAATCATTTAAGAAATAAATTTTGAAACAAAACATTTTTTATCTATTCATATAGAGCCCATTTCTGGCACTCTTTATGTCTTCTATGGATTGGAGTTTATGTTTTGTATGACTACCCTTCTGCCTGAAAGCCTTCCTTTAACATTTCTCCCATGGCTCTTCCCTTGGTAACAAATTCTCCCACCTTTTGTTTTAATCTGAAAGGGTGTTCTTGTTGACTTTGCCTTTGAAGGTTATTTTTATTGGATATATAAATCTATAATGATTTTTTATTTTCAGTACTTAAAATAATTTTCATTTATCACTTGGCTTGCCTTTGTTCTGATGAGAAGTTAACAGTATCCTTTATCATCCCCTATCATGGTATGTGTCTTCCTTGTTAGCTACATTTAAGATTTAAAAATTTTCATTTCTCTGCTGATATTCTCTGCATCTTGGCTCACTTCTATCTTTTCCTTGAGGTCTTTGATATGTTTTAATACCTGATGTGTGCTTGTCTGCTGTTAACAACATCCTGGCTACCCACAGGTCTGTTTCTGTTGCCTGTTTGCTCTGGTTGTGTGACAATTTCCTGCTTTTTGGCATTTTTAATATCTTTTAAATTTTGTGCTAGATATTTTCCATTTGTGCTGTTGCAAAGTCTAGGTTTTTGTCTTCTGTGAAATTGTGTTGAATTTTGTTCTCCTCAGGCAGTTAACTTTAATGTCAGATCAGTTTCTGATACAGTTAATGCTTGGTTTTCAGGTTTTTAAGGCTGATTTCATTCTGATAAGGTTGGGCGATCCCACCTTTGGAAGCATTACTCTTCTGGGTTTCCACCTACATACCTGGGGTTGCTCAGTGGGCGTCTCTTCACTTTGGCTAGTTGAGACTCTAATGTCTCTCAACATTATACAACCAGTGTAATACCCATTTAGTTCATTGGTACTTAGTAACTGTTCTCTGTCTGGCCTTGTAAAAAAATTACTCTATGTTCAACTTAGTATTCAGTCATCTGTGTATGTCCAACTTAGTATTCAGTCAAAAAGTCAAGAAGATGTATATGCAGTTTTTGTGCATCTCCTCCTCAGTGCAGTCTTTCCTCTCTGGGCCCTTCCTCATAAATTCTAGCCTTCTACAATCAGCTTCATCCTATAGTCTTTTTCTCTACCCAGAAGGATTACTGTTATTTATTTGGGTTTCTCCTTCCTTTCTTAAAGTTTTAAAAGTAGCCACTTATAGATGTTCAGCTTTAAATATGGAGTTCACTTTAAGGATCACAATTCTATACTGGTTGTTGTACAATGCTTAGAAACTGTTACATCATATATTTTTTTCAGAAAGATAAATATGAAGTCCATTATTTTATTGTGATCAACACCAAATATCAAGCACTCTAGTTTAAAAAAAGCATGTGTTATGAACGTGGTATCTGACTCGCACTGTACTAAACATTTTCAAATACCTAATCAAAGCATCCTTTACTATTTGTTGTTCACCAAGTAGGTCTTATATTTCATTATTTTTGAAGGGGAGTAGACTTAGGGCAGAGTTTTATTCACCACTCTGCAGTTTGCTTATTCTGAATATTTCTGGTATATTCTTTGCATACTGCCTGAATTCTGTTTATCTTATGGGATTTATGGTACCTATCTTCTGCTTTTTTTTCTAATTCATCTCTTGAACCAACCCAAATTTCCCAACTTTACTTTTTAATAAAACACTTTTAAATTCACACCTATTGCAGCATTTACCATGTTGAATTCTAGCTATCAATTTATGTTCCATAAACCCTAGCTGTATTTTAGGCTGCAATTGCCTGTTTCTTGTCTTTGAGTGTCTGTTTGTAACACTGTTCTGCACACATTAGGTCACCTTAAAAGGTTGCTTTATTGAATATGTGCCATCTAATTTAACACATATAATAACCTGGTAAGATAGATAATACAATTGTCATTATTTTAAGGAAAATAACTAAGACCCAGATAGGTTTGAATTTTTTTTTTATTCCAAGCTACCAGAGTCAGTGGTAGAAGTGGAATTCAAGCCCTAAGTTTCCAGCTCCAGATCTAGTAATCATCACTATACCCCATTTTCATGTATTGTCTTCACTCTCATTACCCCAACTAATAGGGAAAGAATACTGTGGTCCTTAGATATCACTACAATTTTAAT
Organism: Manis javanica; assembly: GCF_040802235.1. Classification (NCBI taxonomy): domain Eukaryota; kingdom Metazoa; phylum Chordata; class Mammalia; order Pholidota; family Manidae; genus Manis; species Manis javanica. Next base: position 96,993,804 of record NC_133163.1, on the reverse strand, counting down.
CAGTTACAGTATATCAGAATTTAATGGGTCATTGAAGCTTTTAATCTACCTCCTCATTCAATGCCCAAATTTCCTCTATAGCATCTCTAACAAAACTGCTATGACCCTTCTGTTTGTATCCCTAACCCCTTAAATGAATCTACATCTGATTGTATAATCAATTTCTTAAAGTAATTCAAATTTGCAATCCCAAAACTTTCATCCACCCTTCCTTTCCCTATCCATTATGGCAATGCAAAATTTGCATCCAAGATCATCTACCGGCAAACCTTCAAATATTTCAAGACAGCTCTGATATCACCCTCCTCTTTCAAGATGAACAACTCTAGTTGCTTTCTCTGCTCTTCATATTTCTTGATTTCTATTCCTTACATCAAATATTCTGCAGTTGTAGCTCAGTCTTTTAAGATATCTAACACTGTAAGACACTATCCATGTGATCACACAGATTACTATGATTCTATTATCTTAGGTGTTGCTATAAAATTCTTACTTGACCTTTCCAAGATAAACAACACACAACATAAATAAATAAAGTTTTCCCTCAGGTGACTGGAAGAGTTAGAATAGTCCTGATTTACAGATGAAAGTCTGGGGGCAGAGTCTTCCTGTAGAACATAAGAGTACTTTTCCAGGTGTTGGATCATATCTTTTTCAATTATCTGCCTTCTTCTTCCTATCTTTTTGTTTCCTTATGTTGCCTTAACTAGTGAACAAAAAGAAATAAGAGAGACAGTGACTGAGTTATATGTGAAACAGCCTTCATCTTTAGTCTGATCACTGGTCTAGATCAATAAGCAGTGAAATACAGAGGTGAGTGTGGATTTTATGAGTCTGTACAGACTTAGGGAATACATATTTCAAAAAGTAATTCTACAATCTAAAAAATAGCTTTCACTGTAAAACAACAGCTGACAGGTGGGAGTCAGACATAATGGAGAAAATGTGGACTTAAAGAGATTATGAATAGATTTTATAAAGGTTCCACATTTTTATTGGATGAATGAGGCAAACTCTTGGCTTGATTGAAAGGCTAGATTCTAGTTGATTGTGTTTTTCTCTAAAGTTCCAGAAATATGCCAACTTCAATTTAGAACAAAGACCCAAATTCACAAAATATAGGAAAACATCCCTTTCCCTACCCAGTGGAAGAACTTAACCTAGCCATCAGACCATCCATAATGCCATTATTTTGAGATTGTCCTCATAATAGGAAGTGAACTGTTAGCAGTACCTTGTCTAATTCTTTGGTGTTTATTAGAAATCCATAATATTTTCCTGTGAAGGAGAATTAGCCCATGTACCAATATCCCCAAGTGTTTAAAGGCAGAGTGAGTGACCGTTGAGCAGGCTATCTCTACCACTAGTTTTCTAGGGCACTGGAAAGTTCCTTTCTCATACAAACGCATGCATTTACATGCATGTAAGTGTATGCACACACACACATTAAGAATGCACCAACATTCAGCTTTACCCTTTGTATTGGCTTAAATCTCCATTCCTTTCATATTTAGCATCAGATTTTGGAGACTAAATTAGACAAATCTACTCTACCATCTACTGTACTTCTGGCATCCTTGAACTTGGATGGGATCAATGATCCTGCAATCCTTCAGATTTATTAAAAATATATGACTATTTATTTTCAAATGTTGATTTTTCTAGGTGAGATCTTAAAATCTTCAGTTAAAGACATACTATGTGAAATGCATACAATATTGGAACTGCATTTTCATGAACCGTTGCAAGATGAATCAGTAAAATTACACATTAAAATATCTGGAACAAATATTAATGGCAATATATTTTACATAGCAAGACTTATGACATCTAGTGGTTGTTGATAGAGAAATTAGTTTTTTCTTCTGGATTTGCTGAGGAGATAACCAATACAATGTACCTATAGAATACTTACGTTTCTTATAGGATCCTTGCTGTGGAGATCTTCCTGTTGTCTTAAACTGAGGACGTTGCTGAAATTAGTGTACATGATGAAAATGTAGAAGCAGCTGAAAATTCAGAGACAATTGTTTTATTTTGAAAGCCAACTTCAATCTTTTATTGCTATATTTTAAAAGCTAAGACTTAGAGACAAATATCTTAAGTGTTTTTTTGAAGCAATTAGTGCAGGCAGATACAGAGAAAAAAGCATATAAGTCAGGGCAATGATACTAATTCTGTTTCTGAAAATATCGTCAGCATACCAAGCTTTGGTTGATGGGATTGCCCCAGTGCAGCTGTGTCATTACCATCAACCCTGTTTTTAGGATCCAGAATCTTTACATCCATACCTTAGTCTTTTAAAATTATGTATATGTAATAATTTGGTGAAAATGTCATTGTAAGTACGGTAGTGGAAAAGGCAGTCAAATTGGTATCTACCTGTGCTATGCTGATCACAGGAGCAACCTAGTACCTGAAAGTGCTAAGAAATTATTGTCTTGAATATTGAGCTTTAAAATTCTGGCTACTAAAATTTTAAAATCAAAATTGCAGTTGCAACTGAATTTGATAAAAAGTTCAGATTCATTCTATAATAGTAATATTTGGCTTCAGGTGAATAATGACTTTGACACTCAGTCTTTGGGGATTTGGCCAAACATTTAATTGGTGCATCTCCACTTTATATATATATTTGCAAATCTAAAAGTCAGTTTTTATTTTTTCTAGTAATAACCTTCATAACTGATACATATGCATGCACAAATACCTAATCTGATGGAAAACAAACACAAATGTATATCCAAAGGAATATATTATAGGAAAATGTAAAAAATGGAACCATTCAATGCAGAAGTCATTATATAAGATGACACAACTAAAACTAAAACATGATCTTCACTGTTTTTATATGTAAATGTAATAAAACTAACAATTAAAGAAAAAAGACTCATATTGAACAACAAAAAATGTGTTGTTCATCCTTCCACCCAGATCCCTTCTCTAAGCTTCACTGCTCTGTTTTGTGCTCCAGGAGGCAAACACCTAAGACTCTACTACTTGGTTCCCCTGCCAGCTGGCTTCTAGTCAATTGGATTAATGCAAGACACTGGCAGGAGATCAGAGGGCATGAGAAGAGAGAAAAATCACAGCATTTCTTCTCTATTCCCCTTCTGATTTTGCTTGAGTATAGTTTTTCACCAGATAAACCTCTGCAGCACCAGCTCTTCCTTGGGTCAGATAACGCTATTATATCTCTTGTCTGTTCAGGTCTATGGGTGTTGATAGCTTTTCACTACTTCTAGTCTCTGAGTATTGCAGTATCCTTTGCTGAATTCCTAAATCCTACTCACATTGAAGTAAATAGTCCCTTCATTAAAGTCTCTATAGTGGGCTACTGAAGCAGAATTCTGTTTCTTGCAGGATCCTGACTGATATAATAGCTATTACAAGGTGAGAATTATAAGAATATCCCCTTTACAGAGAATGTGAAAAACTGCACCTTGTACAGCCCACCATGCAGAAAGAAGACTTTGCAGCAGGTCCATTCCATTCTTTTAGCTCCCCTGCCATGTAGGCATTATGACTTAGTAGATCTAATGGTACTTAAAGTCTCTGTGAGTGATGCTGTTTGAAATTTCTAGCTGGTCTCTGGAAGCAAATCACAGTCCAGTCGCCTAGGGTTTTGGAGCAAAGCTCCAAATATTCTGTCAAATATTTCCTATTTGAGAAAGTTTCTGGTTTGCTGTTGGGCTCTGGAAGAAATAAAATGCTTGAGACTGGGACACCAGCTAACCATGTGACATGAAGTGTTCATACCAATTAGGTGCTGAGTTACCAAATCTTAAAGTTGTTCCTGTGCATTAGCATTATAAGTTATAATACGATAAGTACACATATGAAACTGAGTCTGAATGGGTGTGGGAGTCACATGTATGTTGAATGAGCAAGTAACTCAGACTCCTATAATCTATTTTTGCTTATTTGCCAAATCTGTCTCAACCTATATTTGTATTCACCAGATATGTCTTCTGAAAAGGAGGTGCTCAATAATCAGGTGGGTCAGGTCTTTGACTTCTGCTATAGATGAATGCCTATAAACCTCTTTTCCCAGTGACCCTTGTACTAACTTAATGGGATTGTGTAAAAAGTAATCATGGTAGCATGGATGGTGAGTATGTATAAACCCAACAAAATGGACTACCCTATAGCAAGACTGATCTGTCTACTGTCATTGAGTGTCCAAACAGAGGCATTTCCTGAGCTTTTGTTGTGGCACCATTCCATGGGGGTTCCAGCCTGGTGGCAGAGTGATTACATGAAAATCTTTACATTGTGGAATAAGCAGTGATTTGTACACATAGAAATGGAGACATATTTTGGAAATGAATTGTTGTTCTCCTGTGCTCAGTGCTTCTACCAATATCATAATTCATGGCTTTATAGGATGCCTTATTCATAGTGTCCAAAACTATCTTGCCTTTGACCAAGGAAGTCATTTTACAGCAAAAGAATTCTCACAATAGATTGATGGCCATGTAATTCATGTTCCCCACATGTCTCATCTCCACTGGATGGAAGGAATGGCCTCCTGGAGACTCAGTTACAATGCCATCTGGGAAACAATATTGTTTGAAATTTTGGTGCTGGCCTAGCATATCGAACGAACAATCAGCCAATATGTGGTATCATATTCCCCCAAGCTGGAATATACAGGTCCAAGAAATAAGAGGTAGAATTGAGAGGAATCTTTCTCATTATTTTACCTAATATTCTACTTATAAAATTTTGTTTCATCTTCCAAAATACCTTGTACTTGCTGGTTTTGGAGATTTTCCTTCCTAATCAGGAATATAGCTATGTTTCTTTTAAATTGGGATTTGAAACTGCACACTTGCCATTTTTCACTCTTAATATCATTGGCCTAACTGGCAACATATGATGTTTGCTCCACTGGCTGGGGCAATTAATTTTGATTAGCAGGGAAAAATTGAGATAGAAGAACTGGTCACTTCAGGAGAGTCACTTTTAGGACTTACATGTCCCATAAAAAGAATCAGTGAAACTGTAGTCACCAAATGAAGTTAGGATCACCAAGGATTCTGATCCTATGAAATGAAGATTTGGGTTATCTAATGAGACAAAAATTCCTGTCCAGCAGAAATTTGGCAAAGTGCAGTTTGAACCTGGAATGGATGATAGAAAAAGGAAATTACGGTGATCAAATTTGACCTCATAACCAAAGGCAAGAATAGTAGCAGCTAATTAACATATTTTATTATTTCCTGCCACCCTCATTGCTATATAGTATGAAGAGTACTGATGGAGGCAAACATTACAACTTAAGTTCCAGTTGGAAATATGACTGAATTGCTACATCCTGACACAATTTAAGTCTTAATAGGACTGCTTTCCCCAGTGCAGAGGATGCAATTCTCTTTATATTAGCAAAAGACAAGAATGAATGCTGAGTGGGCATTGTGTACTTAGCTGTTTGTTACCTGGATCTGTTCCCCCTCCCCCCTTTTCTGGCTTGCTCTGTAGTCGTGGATACAGAACCTTGCAGAACCATCCAGGTTACTTGTGGCCTGAATTCAAGCAGAATGCAATGGGAGGCTCCTATAGTCTTCAAGTTAGTGGAGAGAAAGAGCGTGGGTATTTCTTCCCCATTTCCTCCCTGCTTCAGTGTTGCGCCTCTGGCGGCTTTTCTCCATATTTGGCTCCTGCCGAGGGACATTTCCTCACAGCTCCAGCACTCATCGACTCTGGTGACACTCCCCATCGTCTTGTCCTTTCATGGCGTCCTGTGGTTGGCATGTCTCTCTGTCCCAGAACATAACTCTCTCTATTTTTTCTAACCCTAAATCTATCTCTGTAAACAGGCTCTCTTTATTAAGTCCTCTACAGTTGAACCTCTGAGAGGAATCATGATTCCTTCCAGGATTATATCAAGTAATACATGACAGTGATTTATTGCATATAAGAAACATATTTAATAAAAATTAACTCAGCTTGAAAGTGAACCTTTGGGCAAAGGCATGGCAGGCAAATGGAAACAAAGATAAAATATTATATTTCATCTGTGGTTGGTAAAAATTATTAAATGGAAAAAGACAAACGTATATTAATGAAGAGGATAGTATATGTAAGAAACTTATTAATTTTTTAAATATAATGTCTACACAATTCAGAAAGTAGAAAACCTCAGAAAGGAGAAATATTTTTAACAGTTTATAATGCTTTTAGCTGATGAAAGATCAAGTGGGCAAACATAAGTGAGATTAAGGAGGACATAACTAATGGGGGAGAGCTAATACGTGGATATTCATTCAAATGGTAATAGAAGAAGTTGAAGTGGACAAAGGTAGATCTCAGGATATTCAAAAAAGGCAAAGCGATGGAGAACTTAGTCCATGATAACAATGTAATAAAACTAGAAATTAATAATAACTGTACACAGAAAATCCATACCACCTGGTATAAAAGTCTTAGTAATCTCATTGGTTCAAAGAACAAATCAAAATTAAAATTGTAATGTAACTAGGAAATAATAATAAAGTGTGTAACATGCTTTAAAATATTTAGTGTAGTTACAAAATCACTCAGAGAGTGGTATTTACTTCAAATGATTTAATATAGAAAAGAAATACCTAAGATTAATAAATTTAACATTCAAGGAAATAATTAAAAAATGGATAATGAAATGGATCAATTCAAAGTAAAATATAAGTAAGAAATAAAAACAAAAATAGGCATTAATGAATTAGAAAGATAGAAAGTGTTACATATATTTAATAAATCCAAGAGCTATTCTTAAAATTAAAAAAGATTAACAATCATTTAATCTCATTAAAAAAAATAAAGGAAAGAGTCCTAAAGTAAACATACAAAATTATAAAATAGAAAGGGGAAGTTATCATAGGTTGTAAATAAAGGTATAGCTCTGCAAATAAGATAGGCAGACAGACAGAAAGACAGATTATTTAATAGACACACCTCACACTGAAATGGAAGTTATTTCTGAGTGGTGATATTGCCTGTAATTTTTAATTTCTATATTTTTTAATAATTATTCTACATTTTATTTATGATTATTCCACATTTTATTGAATAAACTGTGCATTTTTTAAATTAAGGTATCATTGATATACACTCTTATGAAGGTTTCACAAGAAAAACAATGTGGTCACTACATACACCCCCATTATCAAATCTCATCCAACACCCCATTGCAGTCACTGCCCATCAACATAGTAAGATCCCACAGAGTCACTACTTGTCTTCTCTGAGCAACACTGTCTTCTCCGTGACCCCACAAACACCATGTGCACCAGTCATGATACCCCACAATCCCCCTCTCCCTCCCTTCCCATCCACCCTTCCCCACCCCACCCTTTTGGTAACCACTAGTCCCTTCTTGGAGTCTGTGAGTCTGCTGCTATTTTGTTCTTTCAGTTTTGCTTCATTGTTATACTCCATAAATGAGGGAAATCATTTGGTATTTGTCTTCCTCTGCCTGACTTATTTCACTGAGCATAATACCCTCTAGCTCCATCCATGTTGTTGCAAATGGTAGGATTTGTTTCTTTCTTATGGCTGAATAGTATTCCATTGTGTATATGTACCACACCTACCTTATCCATTCATCTACGGATGGCCACATACGTTGCTTCCATATCTTGGCCATTGTAAATAGTGCTGTGGTAAACATACGGTGCATATGTCTTTTTGAAACTGGGATCCTGCATTCTTAGGGTAAATTCCTAGGAGTGGAATTCCCGAGTCAAAGGGTATTTCTGTTTTTAGTTTTTTAAGGAACCTACATATTGCTTTCCAGAATGGTTGAACTAGTTTACATTCCCACCAGCAGTGTAGGAGGGTTCCCCTTTCTCCACATCCTCACCAGCATTTGTTGCTCCTATTCTTTTCTATGTTGGCCATCCTAACTGGTGTGTGGTGATATCTCATTGTGGTTTTAATTTATATTTCCCTGATAATTAGCAATGTGGAACATCTTTTAATGTGAGTTTTGGCCATCTGAATTTCTTCTTTGGAGAATTGTCTGTTCATATACTCTGCCCATTTTTTAATAGGGTTATTTGCTTTTTGGTTGTTGAGGCATGTGAGTTCTTTATATATCTTGGATGTTAACCCCTTGTCAGATATGTCATTTACAAATATATTCTCCCATACTCTAGGATGCCTTTTTGTTCTGCTGATGGTGTCCTTTGCTATACAGAAGCTTTTTAGCTTGATGTAGTTCCATTTGTTCATTTTCCCTTTTGTTTCCCTTGCCTGAGGAGATGGTTCAGGAAAAAGTTGCCTTTTTCCTGAGATTTTTGCCTGTTTTCTTCTAAGAGTTTTATGGTTTCATGAGTTACATTCAGGTGTTTGATCCATTTTGAGTTCACCTTTGTGAATGAGGTTAGACAGTAACCCAGTTTCATTCTCTTGCATGTAACTGTCCAGTTTTGTCAACAACAGGTGTTGAAGAGGCTGTCATTTCCCCATTGTATATCCACTGCTCCTTTACCATATATTAATTGACCATGTATGCTTGGGTTTATATCTGGGCTCTCTAGTCTGTTCCATTGGTCTATGGGTCTGTTCTTGTGCCAGTACCAAATTGTCTTGATTACTGTGGCTTTGTAGTACAGCTTGAAGTCAGGGAGCATAGTTCCCCCTGCTTTATTCTTCCTTCTCAGGATTGTTTTTGCTATTCAGGGTCTTTTGTGGTTCCATATGAATTTTAGAACTATTTTCTCTAGTTCGTTGATGAATGCTGTTAGTATTTTGATTGGGATGGCATTGAATCCGTAGATTGCTTTAGACAGGATGGACATTTTGGCAATATTAAATCTTTCTATCCATGAGCACGGGATGTGCTTCCACTTACTGGTATTTTCCTTAATTTCTCTTATGAGTGTCTTGTAGTTTTCAAAGTAGAGGTCTTTCCCTTCCTTGGTTAGGTTTATTCCTAGGTATTTCATTCTTTTTGATGCAGTTGTGACTGGAATTGATTTGCTGATTTCTCTTTCTGCCAATTCATCATTAGTGTATAGGAATGGAACAGATTTCTGTGTTTTAATTTTGTATCCTGCAACTTTGCTGAACTCAGATATTAGATCTAGAAGGTTTGGAGTAGATTCTGTAGGGTTTTTTTATGTACAATATCATGTCATCTGGAAACAGGAACAGTTTAATTTCTTCCTTGCCATTCTGGATGCCTTTTATTTATTTCTGTTGTCTGATTGCCATGGCTAAGATCTCCAAAACTATGTTGAATAAAAGTGGGAAGAGTGGGCATCCTTGTCTTGTTCCTGATCTTAAAGGAAAAGCATTCAGCTTTTCACTGTTAAATATGTTTGCTGTGGGTTTGTCATATATGGCCTTTTGTATATTGATGTACTTGCCCTCTCTACCCATTTTGTTGAGAGTTTTTATCATGAATGGATGTTGAATTTTGTTGAATTCTTTTTCAGCATCTGTGGAGATGATCATGTGCTTTTTGTCCTTTTTGTTGATGTGGATGACATTGATGAATTTTTGAGTGTTGTACCATCCTTGCATCCCTGGAATAAATCCTACTTGATCATGATCGATGATCTTTTTGATGTATTTTTTAATTCGGTTTGTGAATATTTTGTTGAGTATTTATTTTTGCATCTGTGTTCATCAAGGATATTGTTTTATATTGTTCTTTTTTTTGTGCTTCCTTTGCCTGGTTTTGGTACTGGTGTGATGCTGGCCTCATAAATGATTTTGGGAGTATTCCCTCTTCTACTTTTTGGAAAACTTGAAGGAGGATGGGTATTAGGTTTTCACTAAATGTTTGATAAATTTCAGAAGTGAAACCTTCTGGTCCAGCGGTTTTGTTTTAGGTAATTTTTTTGATTATCAATTCAATTTCCTTGCTGGTAATTGGCATATTCAGATTTTCTGTTTCTTCTTGGGTCAGCCTTGGAAGGTTGTATTTTTCTAGAAAGTTGTCCATTTCTTCTAGGTTATCCAGTTTGTTAACATATAATTTTTCATAGTATTATCTCATAATTCTTTGTATTTCTGTGTTGTCCATAGTGATTTTCCCTTTCTCATTTCTGATTCTGTTTATGTGTGTAGAGTCTCTTTTTTTCTTGATAAGTCTGTCTACGGGTTTATCTATCTTGTTTATTTTCTCAAAGAACCAGCTCCGGCTTTCATTGATTCTTTCTATTGTTTCATTCATCTCAATTTTATTTATTTCTGCTCTAATCTTTATTATGTCCCTCTTTCTACAGACTTTGGGCCTCATTTGTTCTTCTTTTACTAGTTTCATTAATTGTGATTTAGACTGTTCATATGGGATTTTTCTTCTTTCCTGACGTAGGCCTGTATTGCAGCATACTTCCCTTTTAGCACGGCCTTCACTACGTCCCACAGATTTTTGCGGTGTTGAATTATTGTTGTCATTTGTCTCCATATATTGCTTGATCTCTGTTTTTATTTGGTCATCAATCCATTGATTATTTGGAGCATGGTATTTAGCCTCCATGTGTTTGTATACTTTTCATTTTCTTTGTGTAATTTATTTCTAGTTTCATACCTTTGTGGTCAGAAAAACTGGTTGGTACAATTTCAATCTTTTTGAATTTACCAAGGCTCTTTTTGTTGCCTAGCACATGATCTATTTTTGAAAATGTTCCATGTGAACTTGAGAAGAATGTCTATCCTGTTGCTTTTAGATGGACTGTTCTGTAGATGTCTGTTACGTCCATCTGCTCTAATACATTGTTCAGTGCCTCTGTCTCCTTATGCATTTTCCAGCTGGTTGATCTGTCCTTTGGAGTGAGTGGTGTGATGTAGTCTTCTAAAATGCAGTGCATTCTATTTCCCTCTCCAATTCTGTTAATATTTGTTTCACATATGTAGGTGATTCTGTGTTGGGTGCATAGATATTTATAATAGTTATATCCTTTTGTTGGTCCATTTTTGTCTCTTTTTACTTTCTTTGTGTTTGTAGGCAGCATATAGATGGGTCTTGTTTTTTATGCATTCAGTGACTATGTCTTTTGATTTGTGCATTCATACCATTTACATTTAGGGTGATTATTGATAGGAATGTACTTATTGCCACTGCATGCTTTTGATTTGTGGTTACCAAAGGTTCAAGGGTAATTCCCTTACTATCTAACAGTCTAATTTAACTCACTTAACTCACGTACTGTGCTGTTATAAACACAACCTAAATGTTCTTTTTTTTTCTTCCTTTTTCTTCCTCTTTTATTTATATTTTAGGTATCATATTCTGTACTCTTTGTCTATCCCTTGATTGACTTTGTGAGTAGTTGATTTGATTTTGCATCTGTTCAGTAATTAATTGTTCTGTGTTCATTACTGTGATTTTATTTCCCCCTGGTAACAGCCATTTAGATTTGGGAACACTTCCATTTGTAGCAATCCCTCCAGAATGCACTGTAGATGTGGTTTGTGGGAGGTAAATTATCTCAGCTTTTGCTTATCTGAAAATTGTTTAATCCTTCCTTCAAATTTAAATGATAATCTTGCCATGTGGAGTATTCTTGTTTCGAGGCCCTTCTTCATTGCATTGAATATATCATGCCACTCCCTTCTGGCCTGTAAGGTTTCTGTTAAGAAGTCTGATGATAGCATGATGGTTTTTCCTTTGTATGTGATCTTTTTTTTCTCTCTAGATCCTTTTAAAAGTCTGTCCTTATCTGTGATCTTTGCCATTTAATTATCATTTACCTTGGTGTTGTCTTCCTTGGGTCCCTTGTATTGGGAGGCCTGTGGATCTCCATGGCCTGAGAGCCTATCTCCATCTGCAGATTGGGTAAGTTTTCCACAATTACCTCCTCAAAGACACTTTCTATCCCTTTTCCTCTCTCTTCTGGTACCTCTATAATGCAAATATTGGTCCGTTTGAATTGGTAATACAATTCTCTCAATATTCCTCCATTACTAGAGATTCTTTTTTTGTCTCTGTGCCTCAGCATCTTTGTATTCCTCTTCTCTTATTTTTATTCCATTTACTATCTCTTCTACTATATCTATTCTGCTTTTAAATATCTCCATTGTATGTTTCAGTTCAGATATGGAATTTCTTAATGATTGAATCACCATCCTAAATTCATCCCTGGGTTTTTGAATATTTTTCTATACCTCCATGAGTATCTTTATGATTTTTATTTTGAACTCTCTTTCTGGAAGATTGGTAACTTCAGTTTTACTTGGGACTTTTTATGGTGTTTGTGAGATTTTGGTTTGAACCAGGTTCCTTTGACATGTTATATTTGTATGTGGCTCACTCTAGTGCCCAGAAGCTCTAGTCTCCAGAGCTGCTCAGCCCCAGCAGTGATGTTGGTGGTGAGAGGGGAGTGGTGCTTGTGCCTGGGGTGAGCAATGAGCTCTTTCCTACTTCCCGGCTGCAGTTCCTTTTGCCACTGTCATAACTAGTGTTCTGAGCACATAGTTGTAAGCTTCTGTGCTTTGTGTTTGTAGCTGCTGTAGGTGGGGCTTCCCTCTGGCTTGCCTGATGCCAGGACAGTGACTACTGGTTTTGAAGCTAGTACTGACGGGCTTGGAGGAATGCACAGAAGGTTGCATATTATAGTGGGGGACTTTGGAGGTGAGTGACCATCCAGGTTGATTGAGCGCCTTAAGCTCCTGAAAGTTTCTAACCTGCTGGGCAGAGTGTGCCCAGACAACCTTGTCCACCTATCCCTTTTCTTGAGCACCGAGTTCCGTGCAATCTCCTCCCCTTCAGCTGCCCACTCACTGCTAGGAAGCCTCTCAGACCGCCCTCCTTTCCTTTGCCCTAGAGCAGCTGGATGTGAATCTCTGTCCTCCACAAATGACTGCAATCTCAGTCTCTCCAAGTATTCCATCTGTCTTAGCTTTCCAGCCCCAATGATCTCCATAGCACCATGAAATATAGGTTTGTACTCCCAAAGCAGATCTCCAGGGCTGTGTGTTCCACAGTCCTAGGCTTCTACCCCCTCCCCGCTCCATTTCTCTTCCTCCGCCAAGTGAGTTGGTGTGTGGGAAGGGCTTGGGTCCCACTGGATCAAAGCTTTGGTCCCTTAGCCTGTTTCATGAGGTCTGCTCTGGTCTCTAGATGTTCGCAGTCTGGCACAGCCTTCTTTCCTGTTGCTCTTTTAGGATTAGTTTATTAACTATATTTCATAGTATATGTGGTTTTGGGAGAAGTTCTCTGTCTCACCTCTCACACTGCCATCTTTAATCTCCCAAAGGATCACATTGTGCATTTTTAATTTAAAATAAAATATCCAAATATAAAAAGTTATCTTTATATAATTTTGAAATATTGTATAAATATCAAACTTAGAAAATAAGTAAACAGTAGTACCACATAACTTATTCAGGTTCAGCAAATACAGCCACTTTGCTAACACCCACTAATATGGTCAAAAGTTTATAATTAAATCTTTAAAGTAGGAGGTGCATCTATATTAACTGGATGGTGCACAGTTATTAGTAGCAATAGAGCCCTATATAGTACCTATTTTGTTTTATACATGTATAGTAGTTAGCTATTCAGAAATTTTGCCCATTTAAAAATTGATTTTTATTACTATAAAAGTGGTATATATGCACTTTAGGAACATTGGAATATACAGAGAAGCAAAATGGGCTAAGATATTCCTGCCACCTAGAGATCACCCTTGTTAATGCATTTTCCTCTAGTTATAGATATTTTTTTGTCAAATGTAAAAATCCTGCGTTATTGCTTGTAGCCTGCTTTTTCAGTCGATTGTTTTCACATGTATATTTTTGTATATTTTCATGACATATAATACCCAGACTGCATTTAAATTCCCCCAAACTAATCAATTAATTGAAAATGTTATTTAAAGCTGATTTCTTCAAGCCATTATCAGTGCAGTACCACATGGTATAGCTGATCATCATGCTTCTTACATTTCTTTTATTCAGAACTGCTCTCCTTTTGTGACACTGACTTGTTGAAGAAATGGGTTCCATTGATCTGTCTTCTGTGCTTGGCTCTGTATATTCTTGTGGAATCACTTTGTATCTCTGTATCTACAGTTTTATCTTAAATCTTAATGGTTTTAAGTTATACATGCTTGACTAGAATAGATCTTAGTTGGTATTTTGTACCTCATGATGCATCACGTAAGAAAATTTACAGGATCAATTTGACTCACAGTTAATTATGGGATTGATGACAGGGTTATGTGATTTGTGATCCTTTAATTGTTCAGTTAGATTGTTCTCCTTGTAAGGATGGGACTTTTTGATTGTCTAGTTCCCCATAAAACACACATTTAATGGAATTTAGCAATTGATTAAATTAATGATTTCATTTAGGATTTGCAAACTTGTTTTCCTCACTCAAAGTATTCCTTCTCCATAATAACTGGTGATGGAAATACCTATAAAGTATAGCTCTCCCTCATCAGTTGGAGCTATTTGTTTGTCTGAAAGATAATCCTATACTGAAAGGGCAATATAAGTAGCTAAATCTTTCCCTTTAGTTATCAATTTTCAAAGTAAGGAATTTTATGAGCTCCTCAAAGAGTGAAGTGAGACAAATGATTTTTTTCCCACTTTTTCTTTTAAAATCACTATGGACTCTTGGATTTTTATTGATCCCATGTCTTCCAGTCCTCTAAAGTCATTTTTCTATTTGATGCTAAAATTATCACAAAATTGACCAATGGAAAATCCTTCAACTTCAACTTGTGTGTTTGGTCCTTTGGATATAATCTTGTTTCTCCACCAAATAAAATAGTACCATTTTATTTTATTTTACTGTTTCCCTTTTTAAACTTTTCATTGGAATATAATATATATATATGTGTATATATATATACACATATATATATATATATACAAATTTTAAGTGTACACCTCATTGAATTAGTCCAGAGTGAAAAAAACATGTATAAAACTACCATACTAGGATAAGAAATAGAAGGCTCCTCATGCCACATCCCAATCACTTTCCTTGCCCTTCTCCCCAAATGTAACCAATATGCTAATGTCTTATAGTGTAGAATAATTTAAACCTTAAAATTTCTGTAATAGGTTAATATAGAGTGTAATTGTATTTGCTCCTCCTGCTTAACATTATGGTTGAGATTCATATACATTGTTGTGTCTTAGTCATTATTTATTTTGATTGATGTATAGTAGTCATATGTATTCATATGCCACTATTCTTTCCTGTCATGCTAGACATTTTTTTGAGTTTGGGGTTATTATATATAATCCCTTAGTGAACATTTATAAAGGTTTTTCTTTATGTGTACACATATTTGTACTGAATACATACCCAGAAATGAAATTCCTGAGTCGTGCAGTAAGTGTGTACTCTAATATAGGAGGTAATGTTAAACCCTTTGCCAAAGTGGTGGTTCTAGTTGCATCCCCAAAGCATTGTAAAATATTTCCAATTGCTCCACAACATCGCTTTAATTCTTTCTCTCTTTCTTTCTCTCTTTCTCTCTTTCTTTCACTTTCTCTCTCTCTCTCGCTCTTTCTTTTTAAATTTTATTTATTGAAGACAAGTGAAGTTCAACAACTTGCCACATATTTATTGGATATTTGTATACCTTCTTTTGTAAGCTGCTTCTTCAAAATTCTAACGATTTTTATATTGGGTTACCTTTTTTACTGTTGGAATTTTTGTGTATTCTGTGTGTAAGCCATTTGCCACTTATATGAATTGCAACTAATCTAATCTTTTGGCTTGCCTTTGAGCTCCTACTGGTGCCTTTTAGAGGATATTACTGCAATACTGAATATTAATGTCTTTCAAATTGGTAATGTTTTTTAAATATCCTATTAACAAAATCTTTGCCTGCCAATGCTCTGAAGATACTCATCCAGAAGTGTTATCTTCTGAAATTGTTGTTTTTCTTTTCTCATTTACATCTACAATAAATGAAAATGATTTGGGAAAATGATAAAAGGTAAGGATTTAGATTTGTTTTTTCTTACAGATTCTCAGTTGCTAAGCACTATTTATTGGAGAGGTCATCCCTTCTATACTGCAGTGCCCCCTTAGTCATAAATCAGATAGGTTGTCCTTTTTCAGCCTTCTATTCTGTTATACTGATCTATTTACCCTTGCAATAGTCCTTCACTTTCCTTGTTACTATAATTTATATAATTGGCCTTGGTATCTGGTACTATTTGTATTTATTGTTCTTTTTAAAAATGTTAGCTATTATTGGCCTTCTGCATTTTCATCTAAATTTTGGGTCAGTGTGTCAATTTTTGAAAATAAATAAGCCTGCTGGAACTATGATTGCTGTTGTAATAAAATACGTTAATTTAGGAAAATGAACACATTTATAAGTTCAAGTTTTAAAACTATGAACACATCTCTCCATTTAAGTTTGATTCCATTTTATTCAATAATGCTGTACAGTTTTGAAGAGATTTTTCATTTATTTGATTAGAATTATTTCAATGGATTTGATGCTTTTGATGCTATTGTAAGTGGAACCATTTTTGTATTTCAATCTTCTGTTTGTTGTATGAAGAAATACATTTTTTTATGTTGGCCTTGTATAAGAAGCCACACTAAACTGTTAATTCTAATACTTTGGTAGAAAATTTTCCTGGACATTACATAGACCCAAACATATAATCTGAAAATGACAATGGCATTTTAACTTTTCTAATCATTACTCCTTTACTCCATTGCCTTTTTAAATTCATTTTATTATCATTAATCTACAATTACATGAAGAACATTATGGTTACTAGACTCCCCCCTTCACCAAGTCCTCACACACAAACCACATTACAGTCACTTCGATCAGTGTAGTAAGATGCTGTAGACTCACTACTTGTCTTCTCTGGGTTGCAGAGCCCTCCCTATGCCCCCCTCCCCACATTATACATGATAATCGTAGGGCCCCCTTTCTTTTTCCCTGTCTTTATCCCTCTGTTCCCACCCCTCCTGCCCAGTCCCTCATCCTTTGGTAACCATTAGTCCATTCTTGGATTCTGTGATTCTGCTGCTGTTTTGTTCCTTCAGTTTTCTTTGTTCTTATACTCCACATATGAGTGAAATCATTTGGTACTTGTCTTTCTCCACCTGGCTTATTTCACTGGGCATAATACCCTCTAGCTCCATCCATGTTGCAAATGGTAGGATTTGTTTTCTTCTTATGGCTGAATAATATTCCATTGTGTATATGTATCACATCTTCTTTATCCATTCATCTATTGATGGACACTTAGGTTGCTTCCATTTCTTGGCTATTGTAAATAGTGCTGTGATAAACATAGGGGTGCATCTGTCTTTTTCAAACTGGGCTGCTGCTTCCTTAGGATAAATTCCTAGAAGTGGAATTCCTGGGTCAAATGGTATTTCTATTTTGAGCTTTTTGAGGAACCTCCATACTGCTTTCCACAATGGTTGAACTAATTTGCATTCCCACCAGCAGTGTAGGAGGGTTCCCCTTTCTCCACAACCTTGCCAACATTTGTTGTTGTTTGTCTTTTGGATGGTGACGATCCTTACTTGTGTGTTGTGATATCTCATTGTGGTTTTAATTTGCATTTCTCTGATGACAAACGATGTGGAGCATGTTTTCATGTGTCTGTTGGCTATCTGAATTTCTTTGGAGAACTGTCTGTTCAGCTCCTCTGCCCATTTTTTAATTGGATTATTTGGTTTTTGTTTGTTGAGGTGCACGAGCTCTTTATATAATTTGGATGTGAACCCTTTATCAGATCTGTCATTTATGAATATATTCTCCCATTCTGTAGAGTACCTTTTTGTTTTGTAGATGGTGTCCTTTTCTGTACAGAAGCTTTTCAGCTTGATATAGTCCCACTTGTTCATTTTTGCTTTTGTTTCCCATGCCCGGGGAGATATTTTCATGAAGAAGTCACTCATGTTTATGTCCAAGAGATTTTTGCCTATGTTTTTTCTAAGAGTTCTATGGTTTCATGACTTACATTCAGGTCTTTGATCCATTCTGAACTTACTTTTGTGTATGGGGTTAGACAATGATCCAGTTTCATTCTCTTACATGTAGCTGCCCCGTTTTGCCAGCATCATCTGTTGAAGAGACTGTCATTTCTCTATTGTAGGTCCATAGCTCCTTTATCATATATTAATTGACCATATATGTTTGAGTTAATATCTGGGGTCTCTGTTCTGTTCCACTGGTCTGTGGCTCTGTTCTTGTGCCAGTACCAAACTGTGTTGATTACTGTGGGTTTGTAGTAGAGCTTGAAGTTGGGGAGCGAGATCACCCCCACTTTATTCTTCCTTCTCAGATTGCTTTGGCTATTTGGGGTCTTTGGTGTTTCCATATGAATTTTTGAACTATTTGTTCTAGTTCGTTGAAGAATGTTGTTGGTAATTTGATAGGGATTGCATCAAATCTGTATATTGCTTTGGGCAGGATGGCCATTTTGACGATATTGATTCTTCCTAGCCAAGAGCATGGGATGAGTTTCCATTTCTTAGTGTCCTCTTTAATTTCTCCTAAGAGTGTCTTGTAGTTTTCAGGGTAAAGGTCTTTCACTTCCTTGGTAAGGTTTATTCCTAAGTATTTTATTCTTTTTGATGCAATTGTGAATGGAATTGTTTTCCTGATTTCTCTTTCTATTGGCTCATTGTTAGTGTATAGGAAAGCCACAGATTTCTGTGTGTTAATTTTGTGTCCTGCAACTTTGCTGTATTCTGATATCAGTTCTAGTAGTTTTGGAGTGGAGTCTTTAGGGTTTTTTATGTACAATATCATGTCATCTGCAAATAGTGACAGTTTAACTTCTTCTTTACCAATTTGGATTCCTTGTATTTCTTTGTTTTGTCTAATTGCTGTGGGTAGGAGCTCCAGTATTATGTTGAATAACAGTGGGGAGAGTGGGCATCCCTGTCTTGTTCCCAATCTCAGAGGAAAGGCTTTCAGTTTTTCACTGTTCAGTATGATGTTGGCTGTGGGTTTATCATATATACCCTTTATTATGTTGAGATACCTGCCCTCATGCCCATTTTGTTGAGAGTTTTTATCATGAATGGATGTTGAATTTTGTCGAATGCTTTTTCAGCATCTATGGAGATGATCATGTGGTTTTTGTCCTTCTTTTTGTTGATGTGGTGGATGATGTTGATGGATTTTCGAATGTTGTACCATCCTTGCATCCCTGGGATGAATCCCACTTGGTCATGGTGTATGATCCTTTTGATGTATTTTTGAATTCGGTTTTCTAATATTTTGTTGAGTATTTTTGCATCTACGTTCATCAGGGATATTGGTCTGTAGTTTTTTTTTTGGTGGGGTCTTTGCCTGGTTTTGGTATTAGGGTGATGTTGGCTTCATAGAATGAGTTTGGGAGTATTCCCTCCTCTTCTATTTTTTGGAAAACTTTAAGGAGAATGGGTATTATGTCTTCCCTTTATGTCTGATAAAATTCCAAGGTAAATTCATCTGGCCTGCGGGTTTTTTTCTTGGGTAGTTTTTTATTACCACTTCAATTTCTTTGCAGGTAATTGGTTTGTTTAGATTTTGTGTTTCTTCCTTGGTCAGTCTTGGAAGGTTGTATTTTTCTAGGAAGTTGTCCATTTCTTCTAGGTTTTCCAGCTTGTTAGCATATAGGTTTTCATAGTAGTCTCTAATAATTTGTGGTATTTCTGGTGGGTCCATTGTGTTTTTTACTTTCTTGTTTCTGATTCTGTTGATGTGTGTTGATTCTATTTTTCTCTTAATAAATTTGACTAGAAGCTTATCTATTTTCTCAAAGAATCAGCTCTTGGTTTCACTGATTTTTTTCTATTGTTTTATTCTACTCAAGTTTGTTATTAGCTTCTCTGATCTTTATTTTGTCCCTCCACTGCTGACTTTTGGCCTCATTTGTTCTTCATTTTCCAATTTTGATAATTGTGATGTTAGACTATTCATTTGGGTTTGTTCTTCCTTCTTTATATATGCCTGGATTGCTATATACTTTTCTCTTAAGACTGGTTTCGCTGTGTCACACAGAAGTTGGGGCTTTGTGTTGTTGTTGTCATTTATTTCCATATATTGCTGGCTCTCTATTTAAATTTGGTCATTGATCCTTGGACTATTTAGGAGCGTGTTGTTAAGCCTCCATGTGTTTGTGAGCCTTTTTTCTTTCTTTGTACAGTTTATTTCTAGTTTTATACCTTTGTTGTCTAAAAAGTTGGTTGGTAGAATTTCAATCTTTTGGAATTTACTGAGGCTCTTTTTGTGGCCTAGTATGTGGTCTATTCTGGAGAATGTTCCATGTGCACTTGAGAAGAATGTGTATCCTGTTGCTTTTGGGTGTAGAGTTCTATAGATGTCTATTAGGTCCATCTGTTCTAGTGTGTTGTTCAGTGCCTCTGTGTCCTTACTTATTTTCTGCCTGGTGGATCTCTCCTTTGGAGTGAATGGTGTGTTGAAATCTTCTAAAATGAATGCATTGCATTCTGTTTCCTTCTTTAGTTCTGTTAGTATTTGTTTCCCATATGCTGTTGCTCCTGTGTTGTGTGCATATATATTTAGAATGGTTATATCCTCTTTGTGGACTGAGCCCTTTTTCATTATGTAATGTCCTTCTTTATCTCTTGTTACTTTCTTTGTTTTGAAGTGTATTTTGTCTGATAGTAGTACTGCAACACCTGGTTTTTTCTCCCTATTGTTTGCCTGAAATATATTTTTCCATCCCTTGACTTTTAGTCTGTGCATGTCTTTGGGTTTGAGGTGAGTCTCTTGTAAGCAGCATATAGATGGGTCTTGTTTTTTTATCCATTCAATGACTCTATGTCTTTCGATTGGTGCATTCAGTCCATTTACATTTAGGGTGATTATCGATAGGCATGTATTACTGCCATTTCAGGCTTTAGATTCGTGGTTACCAAAGGTTCCAGGTTACTTTCCTTACTATGTAAGGGTCTAACTTAACTCCATGAGTATGCTGTTACAAACACAACCTAAAGTTTCTTTTCTTTTTCTCCCCCTTTTTCTTCCTCCTTCAATCTTTATATATTAGGTATCAAATTCTGTACTTTTTGTCTCTTCCTTGATTCACTTTGGGGATAGTTAATTTAATTTTGGATTTGCTTCATAATTAGGTGTTCTACTTTCTTTGCTGTGGTTTTAGTATCTCTGTTGACAGCTATTCAACCTTAGGAACACTTCTGTCTATAGCAGTCCCTCCACAATAGACTGTAGAGATGGTTTGTGGGAGGTAAATTTTCTCAGCTTTTGCTTACTTGGAAATTGTTTAATCCCTCCTTCCAACTTAAATGTTAATCATACTGGATAAAGTAATCTTGGTTCCAGGCCCTTCTGCTTCATGGCATTAAATACATCATGCCACTCCCTTCTGGCCCTGTAAGGTTTCTGCTGAGAAGTCTGATGTTAGCCTGATGGGCTTTCCTTTGTATGTGATCTTATTTCTGTTCTGGCTGCTTTTAATAGTCTGTCCTTATCCTTGATCTTTCCCATTTAATTACTATGTGTCTTGGTGTTGTCTTCCTTGGGTCCCTTGTGTTGGGAGATCTGTGGATCTCCATGGCCTGAGAGACTATCTCCTTCCCCAGATTGGAGAAGTTTTCAGCAACTACCTACTCAAAGACACTTTCTATCCCCTTTTCTCTCTCTTCTTCTGGTATCCCTGTAATGTGAATATTGTTCCACTTGGATTGGTCACAGTTCTCTCAATATTCTTTCATTTTTAAAGATCCTTTTTTCTCTCTATGCCTCAGCTTCTTCGTATTCCTCTTCTCTAGTTTCTATTTCATTTATTGTCTCCTCCACCGTATCCAACCTGCTCTTAATACCCTCCATCGTGCTCTTCAATGATTGGATCTCTGACCTGAATTTATTCCTGAGTCCTTGGATGTCTTCCCATCCCTCCATTAGAATGTTGATGATTTTTATTTTGAACTCCCTTTCAGGAAGAGTCACGAGGTCTATGCTATGTCATTTAAATGTTTCTCGGGAGTTGTATTAATAATTTTACTCTGGACAAGGTTCCTTTGGCGTTTCATGTTTGTGTATGGCACCCTCCAGAAGCTCTATTCTGGAGCTGCTCAGCCACCTGAAGGGGTCGCTGGGGAGTGGTACTGGTTCCTTTGGGGAGGAAAGAGCTGTTACCGGCCTCCTGGCTGCTGTGCATGTCTCCACTGCCTGAGCCAGTGGGCCGGTCACCCAGGTATAATTTTTGTCCCAGAGCAGCTGGATATGGATCCCTGCTTTCAACAAGTGGCCAGAGTCCCAGTCTCCCTAGGAATTCTGCCTGTATTAACTTTCCAACTCGGTAGTCATGCGAGTCTCATGAAAGCACGGTGAAATGTAGGTTTGTGCTCCCAGAGCAGATCTCCGGAGCTAGGTATTCAGCAGTCCCAGGCCTTCCACTCCCTCCCTGCTCCGTTTGTCTTCCTCCCACTGGTGAGCTGGGGTGGGGGAGGGGCTCGGATCCTGCGGAGCCACAGCTCTGGTACGTTACCCCGTTCGCTAAGGTCTGCTCTTTTCTCCAGCTGTGCGCAGTCTGATGCCGTCCTCTTTCCTGTTGCTCTCCCAGGATTAGTTGTGTGAACTATATTCTCTAATCGTATCCAGTTTTAGGAGGAAGCCTCTGTCTCTCGTCTCATGCTGCCATCTTTAATCCCTCTTCCTACTCCCTTGCCTTTTGCAATGGCTATGAATAAAATAGGATGAAATGGAGTGGAAATGGTGAGAGTAAGTAATCTAGCCTCACTTTTTATATTGGAGGGAAAAATTTTAACATTTCACATCAAGAAAGATTTTTGCTTCAAATTTTTTATCATTTTTCTCATATTTTTGAAAATGCTATTTTTCAAATCAAAAACTTGTATAGTTGGCTGACATTTTACATAAGTTCATTTTGATTTCTAGTTTATGCTTTTCTTTATAGATTTTAGAAAATCATCTGATTTGTCTTTTCATTCATTTCGTTAATTAGTTGTACAGATTGATTTTTTAATGTATTTTTGGCAAATTTGGGAAAAAAGGATAGCATTTCAAACGAAGAAAAGTTGTAAGGGAAGTGCAAGAAACCCATACTTTAAGTTTTGCCAAGTGTTTGCATTTTACCCATTTGTTTATGATTATCCACCTTTATGTTTCTGTATGAATAAGGTAAGAGTAATTTGCCGAATTTTTCCCTTTTTCCCTAAAATGATTACCTTGATTTTCTTAAAACAAGAACATTTGCCCATAACCACAGTAGCATTATCAAAGTCAAAGTTTACTTACTGATATTAGAATTTAAAATATCCTTGCATTTCTACAATTAAAAAAATAAATCCTTAGGACTATATTAAATTTTTTATATGTTGCTGGATTTGTTTTGCAAATATTTGCATCAATTTTTGTAATAGGACTGGATTGTGCTCTATTTCATGTACCCTGTCAGATTTTCTATCAAGATACTGTTTCCTTCATAAAATGTGTTGGAAAGGCTTTTCACAGTTTCTAGTCTCTGTGTTAAACAAGAATTGTTATTACTTTCTTAAATCCTTAAAGCAGTTACAGGTGAATTCTGGGATGGAGTACTCCAAAACTGAAAAGAGTAAATAGTTAATTTCATTGATATGCATCAGATTTCTCAGATTTTCTGTTTTCCATTTGACTGTTTTAGAGATAGTATTTTTCTTTGAACTTATCTATTATAAATTTTCAAATTATTACCATAAAGTTGTTTTAAGACCATTTTAATACGTTTAAAAAATCACGTTTATTGATGCATAATCTACATTTTAAAAAAATTTACGCCTTTAGTTAGATGTTTATTGACAAATGCACAAAATCGTGTAACTACCTTTGAAATCAAGATACAGTATATTTTCAACATCCTAATCATTTCGTTTATGTTCCTTTGTACTAAATCTCTAATACCTACATATAGGCTCTAGCAACCACCTATCTGATTTGTCTATAGTTTTTCCTTTTCCAAAATATTGTTATCATTGGTATGAAAGTTTGTCCCTTTTTGTGTCTCTTGTGAGATTAATCCATGTTCTTGCATGCATTTGAAGTTTGTCCTTAAATTGCTAATATTAGTCTATCTTGTGTATGTATCACGATTTGTTTCTCACTAGCTTATTGACATACATTTGGGTTGTTTCCTGTTTTAGGGTATTATGAATAATTATGCTATAAACATTTCCTGTTGGTATTTACATGGTCTTCTCCTCACACCCTTTTGGGGACAGTATCATTTTGCATCTCCATTAACAGAGTGGGAGGGTTCTCTTGCTCCATATTAGCACTTGGTATTTTCAGTTTCATTTAATTTTTAAATTCTAGTCAATTTAGTATATGTACAGTGACATCTCATTGTGATTTTAATTTGCATTTCTCTAATGCAATAATGATGCCGATCATCATTTCATGCCTTTATTAGCCATTTGCATATTTTCTTTGGTGAAATACTCAAATCTTTTCCCATTTTTTCATTTTTAAAGTAATAATTGAAATTTATGTTCTCCAAAGTTTTGCATCTTTAGTTTGTAGAACACTTTAAGGGTTAATTCAAACATTCTGTTAAAATCTGTAGTGTCATATAACCTATTATTACCAATAACTGGTGGAGAGTTGTGATTATTGATTAAGAAGTTGAAGAGCAAGGAACAAACAGTTTTTAGCTATTGGAGAATTTATATTCCCCCTGCACTAGGTTTACAAACCCAAGTTGATCCACAGCTGCACATTTTTGGTCATGTTCAAAGAACGTCATCATCATTAGGAGGTAATTCCAAATTTAATGAAAAGTATGTTTATTTCCAGTCTACTTCTATCTCATTACATTTGTCCCAACTTCCGTATGCTTATTCCAGGCAATTATATTGTATTTCTCTAATTCATTTTCAGGGCAGGATTGTTAGATCTTTTTTCCCTGGACTTATGAACTGATGGTGCTGTGAGAATTGTGCCTTGAAAGGCAAAACACAAAGCTAACCAAAAGTCAAACATTTGATAAGTAATGAACACTATCATTGCAAATGTTAAATACCATGTTCAGTATATTTCTATAGTTTGCTTGAAAATCTAATGAAATCATATGTATGACTCTTGGAAGATAGAAAGTTAGAGACTGACTTTTTAAATATATCTTAGATGTAAGATTTAGTCAGGTTATAGTTGGGTGGCTGTATCCAATTGCTTTTTAACTCTGCAGTAAGATTTTATCTTTATCAGGAGGAAAGATTTTTTTTATAAATGGCAGTTAAAAACAGGTAAGAGTGACAAGGCCTCTTATCCTGCAACCGTTACTTACAACTCCATTGTAAGTCACAGCAGTGCTAATCATCTAGAAAAGACTAAGGGAGGGCCTTCTCATGGCCTAAAAGTGCATTCTATAATATGTAATATTCATTTTTCTTCTGAGGCATACCAATCTGAATTAAAATGCTACTATTTTGATAATAAATACAATATTTAAATCAGCAAATTAAAAGTCACCAATATGTGTTAAAATTTCCCTCTAATGCTACTTCACTATGCAGAACATGGCAATTAGTTTGAGAAATCAGTAATTCCAAAGTAACAGGGCAGTTACAATATTTTATCAGGTAAATTACCAGTCACCACCAACATTCATCAAGGACTCATTTGTATTTTATTACAGGTTGACATTTACTTTTTTGTCCAATTTTAAAATTTACAACTGTTGCACAATTGCCCCAGGGCACAACTGTAGAAAATTAGTATACTAATTGCACTAATTATCATAAATGAAAGGTTATAAAAAAGCAGCAAGTAATAGCATAGAATTTTTTAACAGCAATTTAGGGCGACTCTAATAATATCTTAGATACATATGCTATGTTGAATTTGTCAAGACTCTCTTATCTCCACAGTTTTTAACCTTAACAACTCTGCCATAGGGGTGCTATTACTATTACCATTTCAGAAATGAAGAAGCAGAAGCCTAATACAGCTATTTAGTTGACTTAAGATCATGCATCTAGAAAGATTTGAAGTCAAGTCAAGAATGAAGCCTCCTGAACTTCAAACACTCTATTTCCCTTGTATTTCTCTGTCTCTTAGTGACCCAGATAGAATGTAATTTGCTTTCTGTGTCCCAGTCTATCAACACTCTCAGTGAACTAAAGATCCAAAATATATCCTGATCTAACGTACTTCTGTACACCCTCACTATGACCAACATAGTCTGAGTAAACATCATCCCTTGTCTGCAATATTTATTGTGATAACTCCCTTCTTGCCCCTACAAAATTCTTGGGCAGTGTGGAATAATAAAAAGTTGGGTCTTTGCAGCTTGGATGGAACTCCATAGCAGTATCCCATTTTTAATGACTCTCTGAAGGGGTTGCCATACCAGTGTGTATGTACTTCATGTGAAGGAGACATAAACTATTTTGTTTAAGCTAATCTTCTTTTGCATCTTTGTTACATGGATCTGACCCATGGTGGTCCTAATGACTAGAGCTGTGTGCAGACTTACATTTTGTTATTCTCTCTCTCTTTCTCTTTACATATATGTCGATATTCATATTTATATACATTCATATCCATATATATTCATATATTTACCTACATATATATTTCCACAATAAAGTGGTATAGACCCATAAATACCAAACAAATACAATCAGATATGTGATTATATAAAAAGAGCATGTTATATTTCTTAAAGAAGAGTACTAGAATGTTTTCTCCTCAAAATAATGTGATAAATCCTCTTTCAAGTTATCTATGAGGTCTATGCACAGGTATAATAATGCATGGGAAAAATAGTCATGACTCCCTGTATGCTGCTGTTCTCCCATTGTAGTCTAGGGGTCCCCAGCTTTATTCTTTTGACAGATGGTGATGTAGGATTTGAATTACGAGTAGTCTAGCAATGGCTGAAAGATAGTAGTGTTTGTCATTGGTTGTGTTAAAGTGTCACTGTAGAAATGATAACATAAAAGAGGAAATTTACTTCTTTGGTGGTTACCTCTAAGCTAGTTATATACTTTAGCCAACTTATCATTCTGTTTTTAAAAATTATACTAGAGAAACTGTATATATTTGTGTGAATTATATATAAAAATGACAGCACTGTGACTAAGTAGGCCACCATAGCCCATGTCTGTTTCCAAACCATGTCTTGAGTGGGTCAAGTGAAACAAATGGAGTGCATGAACATGCCGGAATAGCAGGT
This sequence comes from Manis javanica, assembly GCF_040802235.1. Classification (NCBI taxonomy): domain Eukaryota; kingdom Metazoa; phylum Chordata; class Mammalia; order Pholidota; family Manidae; genus Manis; species Manis javanica. The sequence continues at coordinate 96,966,711 of NC_133163.1, read as the reverse complement.
TAGTAGTTTCTCTGTTTTTATGGAAAGTTATAAATTTGGGCAATGAAAGACACTTGACTTTACTGGCAGATACTTGGGTTCCCCAGCCGAGAAAAAGCCAGTGTTATTCTGGTGTTGGGTTATTTTCCCATTGTCCCTGTGACATCGTTCTTCCATCCTTTTTCAAGGATTCTGTGGCCTTAGAAATCTGATGATATGGAACAACTCATGGCACTCCCTTGTCTTCTGGCTTCTGGTTGGGTGTACCGCTGGCAATAAAAGAAGGTGGAAAAGATTTCTCCTTCAGGGTGATCACAGAATGGGTATTCCTCTAAAGGAAGTCTCTGCTCTTAAAGATGGTGATCTCCACGTAGCCTTTTTGTCTCAGGTTTTCACAATTATTGTTATTCTCTGCTCCTCTAGGAATGAGATGTACCAGCTGCAGGCTACGTATGGTCTTCTCTCTTGTTTATTTACACACTGCCTACACCTTTTATTTATTTAAAAAATTTTTAACTGAAATATAGTTTGTATATAATATGCTGGTTTTAGGTGGAGAATATATGTACATTACTAAGTGCTAATCATGATAAATGTAGTTCCCATCTGTCAACATTCATAGACATTACATTATTGACTATATTTCCTATGCTGTATTTTCATCCTCATGACTAATTTTATGAATCAATAAATTATAAATTGTCACCATGACATCCTCCTTTCTTTCTTCTTCAAGTGTTCTGTGGCCTTAGGAATCTGTTGATATGGAGCAATTCAAAAGTACTCTTTGTTCCCTTCACCTATTTTACTGATCCCATACCCCTTTCCCCTATTTGTTCTTTGGGAGTCTATTTCTGTTTTGTTTGTTCATTTGTTTTATCTTTAGATTCCACAAATAAATGAAATCATGGTATTCACCTTTGTCTGACTTATTTCACTTAGCAATACCCTCTGGTTCCATCCATATTGTCATAAATGGCAAGATTACATTCTTTTATATGGCTGAGCAATATTCCCTTGTACATATGTACCATGTCTTCTTTATTCATTCATCTGTTGACAGACACATAGGTTGCTTCTATATCTTGATATTGTAAATAATGCTGTGATAAACATATGAATGCATCTATAATTTCAATGTAGTGATTTTGTTTCCATTGGGTAAATTTCAGAACTGAAATTTCTGGTATTTATAGTTTTAGTTTTTTGAGAAATCTCCATACTGCTTTCCATGGTGGCTGCACTGATTTACATTCCCACCGACAGTGCAGAGGAATTCCTTTTTCTCCACATCTTCACCAACAATTGATTTGTTGATTTTAGTCATTCTGACTGATGTGAGAGGGTATCTCGCTGTGGTTCTGATTCATATTTCCCTGATGATTAGTGATGTTGAATATCTTTTCATGTGTCCATAGGCCATGTGTTTGTCTTCTTTGGAAAAACATTTATTCAGATCCTCTGCCCATTTTTAAATTGGATTATTTGCTTTTTTGGTGTTGAGTTGTATGAGTTTTTTAATACTTTGGATATTAGCCTTATTGGATACTTCATTTGCAGTTTTCTCTAATTCAGTAGGATGACTTTTCATTTTGTTGATGGTTTCCTTTGTTGTGCAAAAGCCTTTTAGTTTGGTCTAGTCCTGCTTGTTAATTTTTGCTTTTGTTTCCCTTGCCTGGGAGACATAACCAGGAAAAATTACTAAAGTTGATGTTTAAGAGTTTACTGCATATGTTTTCTTACAGGGGTTTTATTGTTTCAGGTCTTATATTTAGGTCTTCAATCCATTTTGAGTTTATTTTAGTGTATGGTATACGACAAATGATCCAGTTTCATTCTTTTGTATGCAGCTGTACAGTATTCCAACACCATTTATCGAAGAAACTGTCTTATCTCCATTGTATATTCTTGCCTCCTTTGTCATAGATTAATTGACCATATAAGCTTGGATTTGTTTCTTGGCTGTCTGTTCTGTTCCATTGATCTATGTGTCTACTTTTTTGCCAGTACCATACAGTTTTGAATAGTGTAGTTTTGTAGTTTCATCTGAAATTAAGGGAGATTGTCATACCTCCTGCTTTGTTCTTCTTTCTCAAGATTGTGTTGGCTAGTCAGGATCTTTTGTGGTTCCATACAAATTATAGCATTATTTGTTCCAGTTTTATGAAAATTGAAACTATTATTTTGATAAGGATTGCATCAAATCTGTAGATTGCTTTGGGTAGTATGGCCATTTTAACAATATTAATTATTCCTATCCATGAGCATGGAATGTCTTTCCATTTATTTCTGTCATCTTCAGTTTCTTTCATTGGTGTCTTATAGTTTTCAGAGTATATGTCTTCACTCCCTTGGTTAGATTTATTCCTAGGTATTTTATTCTTTTTGAGATGCAATTATAGATGGGATTGTTTTCTTAATTTCTTTTTCTGCTGTTTCATTATCTGTCTGTAGAAACACAATGTATTTCTGAATATTGAATAGTGATCTTCTGTCCTACAACTTTATTGAGTTTGTTTATTCTAAGTTTTTGCTGGAGTCTATTTTCTATGTACAGTGTCATGTTATCTGCAAATAGTGACAGTTTTACTTCTTCCTTACCAATTTGGATACCTTTTTTCTTTTTCTTGTTTATTCACTGCCAACACTATGTTGAATAAAAGTGGTGAGAGTGGGCATCCTTGTCTTATTCCTGATGTTACATGAAGAGCTGAAAGCTTTTCAGGTGACAGTTGAGTATGATATTAACTGTGGGTTTGTCATATATGGCCTTCATTATGTTGATATATGTTCCCTGTATACCCACTTTACTGGGATTTTTTATCATGAATAGGTGTTGAATTTTTCAGCATCTGTTGAGATCCTCTATCAGTGATCATATGGTTTTTGTCCATCTTTTGTTATTGTAGTGTATCACATTGATTAATTTATGAATATTGAACCAACCTTGCATCCCTGGAATAAATTCCACTTGATCATGGTGAATTATCCTTTTATTGTATGGTTAAGTTAGGCTTGCTGATATTTTGTTGAAGAGGTATCAGGGTAGTGCTGGCCTCATAAAAAGGAATTTAGAAGATTTCCTTAGCTTTCAGTTTTTTTGGAATAGTTTGAGAAAAGGTATTAACTCTTTAAATATTTGATAGAATTCTTATGTGAAGCAATCTGTCCTTGAATTTTGTTTTTTGGGAGTTTTTGGTTATTGATTGAATTTCATTACTAGTGTTTGGTCTGTTCATATTTTCTATTTTTTTCTCATTCAGCCTTCATATCTTGTTTCTAGGAATTTATCCATTTCTTCCATGTTGTTCATATTTTTGTAATTTTTCAAAATCTCATATTCTTTTGTATTTCTATGGCATTGGTTGTAACTTTTCTTTCTTTTCTGATTTTGAATTATTGCTCTTTTTTCTTGATGTGTTTAGTTAAAGGTTTATTGATTTTGTTTATCTTTTCAGAGAACCAGCTCTTAGTTTCATTAACCTTTTCTGGTTTTTAGTCACTGTATCATTTATTTCTGCTCTGATCTTTATAATTTCCTTTCTTCTACTAATTTTGGGCTTTGTTGGTTCTTTTTCTAGCTTTAGGTTTTAGGGTTAGGGCTTTTATTTGAGATTTTTCTTGTTTCTTTAAGTTGGCCTATATTGATATAAACTTCCCTTTTAACACTGATTTTGCTATGTCTCCTGAATTTTGAACAGTTGTGTTTCTATTTTTGTTGTTCTCCAAGTATTTTCTGATTTCCTTTTTGATTTCTTCACTGATCCATTGGTTGTTCAGTAGCATATTGTTTTACCTCCATGTGTTTGTGTTTTTTCCAGTTGTTTTTTTCTTGCAGCTGATTGCCAGTTTCATACTATTGTGGTTGGAAATGATGCTTGTAATGATTTCAGTCTTCTTAAATTTATTGAGACTTATTTTGTGGTCTAACATGTGATCTATTCTGGAGAATATTCTGTGTGTGCCCTTGAGAAGGATGTGTACTCTGCTACTTGTGGATGAAAAGTTCTGAATATATCTATTAAGCCTTTTTGCTGTAATATGTCATTCAAAGCTACTGTTTATTGATTTTCTGTCTGGATGATTTTCTATTATTGTATTTTATCAATTTCTCCCTTATGTCTATTAATATGTGATTTATATATTTACCTGTTTCTCTGTTAGGTATGTAAATCCTGTGTATATAGCAGTCTATGTAAAATTGATGTTCACTTAAATTTGAAAGCTTTCTAACAGCACTACATTATTTACTCCCCTCCTCCATGTTTTATGTATATGATGTCTTTTAACCTTTTCATTTAGTGTTTCCCTTAAGTAATTTTTAGAAGCCATTACTTTTGCTACTTTTGTCTTTGAACTTTCATACTAGCTTTTAAGTGATTGACCTTTGCTATATGTTTGCTTTTATTAGCAAAATTTGTTCTTTTCATAACTTTCTTGCTCTTGTTATGGCTTTTTATTTTACTCTTAATGAGGTCACTTTAACATTTCTTACAAGGCCAGTTTGGTGGTGGAGAACTCCTTTATCATGTTTATTTGAGAAGCTCTTTATCTCTTCTTCAATTCTGAACTGTAATGTGCTGGGTAGAGTATTCTTGCTTGTAGGTTTTTGTTTTTTTTTTTCCTTTCAGTACTTTGAATACATCATGTCTTCTTTTCTGTAGTGTTTCTGCTGAAAAATCAGTGGTAGCCTTATGGGGCTTCCTTTTACATAACTCATTGCTTTTCTTTTGCTGCTTTTAAGATTCTCACTTTATCATTAATTTTTTACATAGTACTTACTATTTGTCTTTTAGTGGCCTTTCTTGGATTTGTCTTGTTTGAGGCTCTCTTTGCTTCCTGGCCTGAATATCTGTTTCTTTTCCCATGTTAGGCAAGTTTTCAGCTATTACTTCTTCAAATTAAGTATCCACCTCTTTCTCTCTTGTCTCCTTCTGTGACTCATTTAATGTGAAAATTAGGATGTTTGATGTTGTCTCAGATTTCCTTTAACCTATCCTCATTTCTTTTTAATTTCTTTTCTTTCTGCTGTTCAGCTTGGGCCTTTTCCAATACTCTGTCTTCCAAATGGCTGATCCATTCTTCTGCATCCTCTAATCTGCTATTGATTCCCTTGAGAGTATTTTTCATTTCATTTCTTGTATTCTTCATGGTCCTGGGTCTCTCATGTGTGCACCTTCTGGTGCTGTTCTGATGGTGTGGCCAGTGGCAGAGGGCTGCATTATAGTGTTCACCTGGGTGGTCACTGACTGTAGACTCATTAGCAAGGTGGCTTATTGCACAGGGGTGTGAACTATGGGTCTTCTGGCTTGGCACTGGTTGGGGCTGCACTGGCAGGGTAGTTGTTTTTCGAAAGCTTTTAAATAGCTTGTTAATTATACTCTATTCAAATTACCACATTTGTATATATCATTTATGTTCCAGTGCCCTGATTGGTACACTTTGTCAATTCAGGTTTGATTGAATATTCAAATGAGAATTTCTTCTTTCTTTCTTCTTATGACCTTTTTCACTTATTCTTGTACTTAGTTTACATATTAGAGCTGATCTAATAGTTAGGACAGAAGAGGTTCAGGACTGAAAGTAAACATCCAATTGCAAAAGCACATCATGACGAGTTCTGTAAACATATTCATATGACTTTCCTATTCATACATATATATCTTACACAGTGATTTCTATATATTTCTGCTTCTTTTTTGGATTCCCAGAGAGACCACTAATTTTCCTGCTCTCTTCTTCAGAGGCCTTGTTTTTATTCTTGCTTAAAGTAGAAATCTCCCAGTTATCTTTTTGGATTAACATGAGATTTTTTTTTTATTTACCACTCTTCAGTTTTATTTTATTGAGATGTTACATTTATAGAGTGAAATAAAGACTTCTGAAATTTATATACCTATGTAACCTAAACCTTAATCAGGTCACAAAACAGTTCTATCATCTTATTAAATTCCCTTATGCTTCTTTCTAGTCAATACTTCCCCAGTTTAAGGCAAGCAGGTTTTAGAAATACCCTAGGTAGGTTCTGCCAGTTCTTGAAGTTCATATGAATCAAACCATTGCATATGTCATCTTTTGTGTCTGACTTTTTTCACTCCACATATTGTTTTTGAAATACACTGTATTCCTGTGTGCATCAGTAGGTTGTTCTTTTTAAAAATCACTGAATAGTATTCCATTGTTTGAATATACTACAGTTTGCTTATTTATCTGTTGATGCACATTTGATTGTTTTCAATTATGCTTCTGCTCTTGCCCTTCACATTTTTGTAATAGTGAAAGTTTATGGAAATTAACTGATAAATTGTTTTCTCCCTCCTATTAGTCTTCTCTCACTATCTATCTCTAAACTTGATCTCCAGGTTAATGTCTACCTATGACTCAGATTTTGGCTTTTAAAAAAGAGAACTATTTTGACCCCAAACAACAACAAATTAGTTGAATATTGATAAACTTGTTAACAGAACAACTATAAATTGGCATAATTAATAAATAGACTTTATTACAGGTAAAAGCCAAGAAGAATAATCTCTGGCTTTGGGGAAATAAGAAGGTGAATTGATCTCTAATAAGATAATGATATCACAATGAAACCTTTGCTTTCATGGCTTAAAGCCATTGCATAAAGCTTTATAAGTTGTATCTTCTATGAGATTGCCCACCAGATAGTGAAAAGTGGAGCACAATCACCCTAGTGCTCTTTTCTCAAGCCCTCAGCCCTGGAGTAGAACTGCATCTCCCAATCTGCAGCAAATAAGAAACCTTGTTTTCTAATTTTGTACAGAATACTTACAATACAGAAGTCATTAGCTTGAGGAGTGCATCTACCTAGAGACTGTCTTTCTTCAAGTCTATCGAAAAGGCTATCTGGGAGATGAATGCAATTTCAAAGGTTCTACCCTTTCAAAAGCAAATGCATGTAAATGAACATATTGTTTTCATAAAGAATCTTAAAAGCATATTTACATATAGCATTGTGACTGTTACTTTTTATTCATTCCTGAAACTTGAATGGAAAACAGTCATTTTGAAGCTTTGTGCAGTTTTCTGTTTTAAAGAGGTTATGACATGAATTGACTTTTGAGGCTTTGTTTTTTAATGAAAATCTTGCAAAAATATTATCCTTTAATTAAGCAAATACAAAATGAGTATCTACTAACTTTTCCTGATAAAGCATGAGTTAACTTAAAAATAATCCTTTTATTTTTAAACAGATTTTTGCTGGTGTTCCCAAGTGTCCAAAGTTTTAATGTAGATTATTTAAAAATGTTGACAAATTCTCCCTAGTTTTAGGAGGGAACAAATTTTCCTTGTAAAAGTCAGTGATAAAAGTGAGACACTGAGCTTGATGGGACCAGTAAATAGTAATTTTAAGACCAAGAAACCAAGTATAAGGTTAGCACATGTGATGGGAATCTGTCTATAGAAATATTCTGCTCTGTGGTCAGCTAAGTATTTCTTTTTAATGTAAGGCTTTCCCTGAAAATTATCACTTAATCTTGAAGGGAATCTTTGTGTTTTATTTAGTCTAACAAGTTATTTTGTTAGATTGGCAACAAGTGCCATGGAAATTGCACAGAAAGATTTGCAAGCCTGATTTCCACCCAACAGCAGTGGAAAAATAGAAAAAAGGAGACTAGACAATTGTAGCTCAACCTGTACCAGTAAGCTAGTGTCCTAGATATGACTGAGTACCCGGGTTTAGAGAAGATGCTCATATCGTGCAGTAATTGCTTGTTGCTGGGATTATTCCATGGATACTCACCAGCAGGTTCACCCAAGGTAATGGAAATGGATATCTTCTTAGAGCTTTGGAAATATCAACCATGCATCATTTTTTAAGAGGGGACAATAAATTATTGGAAAGATGAAACATCGGCTGTGGCTATGAGGTGTTTTCTTTTCCCCTCTGAATTTTGTGCTTATTGCCCTTGGATAAGGGTATTTAAGAAAGAGTGTATCTTTGTAAATAAGTAATTCATCTCCTGCATGAGGGACCAGCAGGTGACACTGCGTACTCCTAAGAATGAGTCTGGACCCAGATCTGTGTGCCTGTGGGCTGGTCAAATCTAGTAGCACTTCTCTGTGTGTGCTGTACTTACATTCCTTCTTTTACTCTTGACTTTTATAAATCTTGTTTATGTATTGCAGCATTGTCTCAGTTTTCCTTGTTGAGAATTAAGGAAACTGTTTGTCCCCATATTGTGAAACAATGTAATCCCCGATGTCCGAGCATGTATGTAAATGCTTCAGGAACTGTGGAGGTGGTCAGCAGTGAAGCCAGCCAAATGGACAGCTAGCTGCAGGGGGCATCATAACAAATTTGGAACATTATAAATCTACTAAGATTACTCTGGGGAATATAGAAAGTATATATATATATATATATATATATATATATATATATATATATATATATATATATATATATATATATAAAAGCTTTACTCTCTATCGAGTAGTGGATTGGGATTTTAAGTTTTCATAATTTTGAGGATTAACAAATAATATGATATTGTTTCATGTTTATAAGTTGGTAAAACCTTGTCATGTGTAACTATTTTCATTCAATTCTGTGATTTTGTAGGAGATAGCCATAAAGGTTTAGTTTCCTCATTCATGGATTACTATATATTGAAAGTAGAAATGTGTACTGGCGAGCAGGCTCCATTACAATAAAGGAGACCACTTCTGCTACAGCTTCCTAGTCTTTACTATGTTTTTATTAAGGCATCATTGATATACAATCTTCTGAAGGTTTCACATGAGCAACATTGTGGTTAAAACATTCACCCATATTATCAAGTTCCCTCCCACACTCCCCATTTCAGTCACTGTCCATCTGCATAATAAAATACTACAGAGTCACTATTTGTCTTCTTTATGCCATACTGCCTTTCCCAAACACAACTACATAATGTGTGTTAATCATAATGCCCCTTAATTCCCTTCTCTCCTCCTCCCCATCCACCTTTCCTTTGGTAACTACTAGTCCCTTCTTGGAGTCTGAATCTACTACTGTTTTGTTCCTTCAGGTTTGCTTTGCTCTTATACTCAACAAATGAAATCATTTGGTATTTGTCTTTCTCCACCTGGCTTATTTTCACTGAGCATAATACCCTCTATCTCCATCCATGTTGTTGCAAATGGTAGGATTTGTTTTTTTCTTATGGCTGAATAATACTCCACTGTGTATATGTACCACTTATTCTTTATCCATTCATCTATTGATGGACACTTAGGTTCTTAGCTATTGTAAATAGTGTTTGATAAACAAAGGGGTGCATACATCTTTTTGAATCAGGGATATTTTTTTTCTTATAGTAAATTCCTAGAAGTAGAATTCCTGGGTCAAATGGTATTTCTATTTTTAGTTTTTTGAGGAACCTTCATATTGCTTTCCACAATTGCTAACCTAATTTACATTCCCACCAGCAGGGTAGGAGGGTTCCCCTTTCTCCACATCCTTTTCAGTATTTATTGTTCCTTGTCTTTTGGAAGTCGTACATCCTAACTGCTGTGAGGTGATATCTCATTGTGGTTTTAATTTGAATTTCCCTGATTATTAGTGATTTGGAGCTTCTTTTTAGGTGCCTGTTGGCCATCCAAATTTCTTCTTTGGAGAAGTGTCCAGATCCTCTGCCCACTTTTTAATTGAATTATTTGCTTTTTTGGGTGTTGAGGCATGTGAGCTCTTAATATATTTAGGTTGTTAACCCCTCATTGGAAAAGTCATTTATGAATATATTCTCCCATACTGAAGGATGCCTTTTTGTCCTACTGATAGTGTCATTTGCTATACAGAAGCTTTTAAGTTTGGTTTAGTCCCATTTGTTCATTTTTGCTTTTGTTTCCCTTGCCCAAAGAGATATGTTCCAGAAAAAGTTGCTGATGTATGTGTTCAAGATATTTTTGCCTATGTTTTCTTCTAAGAGTTTTATGGTATCATGAGTTATATTCAGGTCTTTGACCCATTTGTGTATGGAGTTGAAAAGTAATCCAGTTTCATTTCCTTACATGTAGCTGTCCAGTTTTGCCAATACCAGTTGTTGAAGAGGCTGTCATTTCTCCATAGTATATCCATGGCCCCTTTATCACATATTAATTGGCTATATATGTGTGGGTTTATATCTGGACTCTCTATTTTGTTCCACTGGTCAATGGATCCATTCTTGTGCCAGTACCAAGGTGTTTTGATTACTGTGGCTCTGTAGTATAACTTGATGTCAGGGAGTGTAATTTCCTCAGCTTAGTTCTTCCTTCTCAGGATTGTTTTGGCTGTTCACTGTCTTTTGTGGTTCCATATGAATTTTAGAATTGTTTGTTCTAATTCATTGAAGAATGCTGTTGGTATTTTGATAGGGATTGCATTGAATCTGTAGATTGCTTTAGGCAGGATGGCAGTTTTGACAATATTAATTCTTCCAATCCATGAACACAGGGTATGTTTCCATTTATTGGTGTCTTTTTAAATTCCTCTCATGAATGTCTTGTAGTTTTCAGGGTGTAGGTCTTTCAACTCCTTGGTTAGGTTTTTTCTTAGGTATTTTATTCTTTTTGAATCAATTGTGAATGAAATTGTTTTCCTGATTTCTCTTTCTGCTAGCTCGTAGTGTATAGGAATACAACAGATTTCTGTGTATTGACTTTGTATCCTGCAACTTTGCTGAATTGAGTTATTAGTTGCAGTAGTTTTTGGGTGGATTCTTTAGGGTTCTATATGTACAATATATCATGTCATCAGCAAAGAGTGACAGTTTAACTTCTTCCTTGCCAATCTAGATGCCTTTTATTTCTTTGTGTTGTCTGATTGCCATGGCTAGGATCTCCAGAACTATGTTGAATAAAAGCGGTAAGGAGGGCATCCTTGTCTTGTTCCCAGTCTTAAAGGCAAAGCTTTCAGCTTCTTGCTGTTAAATATGGTATTGACTGTGAATTTGTCATATAAGCCCTGTATTAAGTTGAGATACTTTCCCTCTCTAACCATTTTGTTGAGAGTTTTACCATGAAGGGATGTTGAATTTTGTGGAATGCATTTCCAGCATCTGTTGAGATGATCATGTGATTTTTGTCCTTTTTTTTTTAGGCTTCAATATTTTTCCGATTTTTTAAAATTTTGGTATCATTAATGTACAATTACATGAGCAACATTATGATTACTGTAATACCCCCATTATCAAGTCCCCACTACATACCCAATTACAGTCACTGTCCATTAGTGTAGTAAGATGCTATAGAATCACTACTTGTCTTCTCTGTTTTATACTGCCTTCCCTGTGCCCCACCTACATTATGTGTCCTAATCATAATGCCCATTTTCCCTCCTTATCCCTCACTTACTACCCATCCTCCCCAGTCCCTTTCCCTTTGGTAACTGTTAGTCCATTCTTGGATTATGTGAATCTGCTTCTGTTTTGTTTGTTCAGTTTTTTCTTTGTTCTTATACTCCACATATGAGTGAAATCATTTGGTACTTGTCTTTCTCTTCCTGGCTTATTTCACTGAGCATAATACCGTCTAGCTCCTTCCATGTTGTTGCAAATGGTAGGATTTGTTTTCTTCTTATGGCTGAATAATATTACATTGTGTATGTGCATGACATTTTCTTTATCCAGTCATATACTGATGGACACTTAGGTCACTTCCATTTCTTGGCTATTGTAAATAGTGCTGCGATAAACATAGGGGTGCATATGTCTTTTTGAAACTGGGCTGCTGCATTCTTAGGGTAAATTCCTAGGAGTGGAATTTCTGGGTTAAATGGTATTTCTATTTTGAGCTTTTTGAGGAACCTCCATATTGCTTTCCACAATGGTTGAACTAATTTACATTCCCACCAGCAGTGTAGGAGGGTTCCCCTTTCTCCACATCCTCACCAACATGTGTTGTTGTTTGTCTTTTAGATGGTGGCCATCCTAACTGGTGTGAAGTGATATCTCATTGTGGTTTTAATTTGCATTTCTCTGATGACCAGCAATGTGGAGCATCTTTTCATGTGTCTGTTGGCCATCTGAATTTCTTCTTTAGAGAAGTGTCTGTTCAGATCCTTTGCCCATTTTTTAATTGGATTATTTACTTTTTGTTTGTTGAGGTGCGTGAGCTCTTTGTATATTTTGAATGTCAACCCCTTATTGGATGTTTCATTTATGAATACATTCTCCCATACTGTAGGATGTCTTTTTGTTCTACTGATGGTGTCCTTTGCTGTATAGAGATTTTAGTTTGATATAGTCCCTCTTGTTCATTTTTGCTTCTGTTTTCCTTACTGGGGAGATATGTTCATGAAGATGTTGCTCATGTTTACATCTAAGAGATTTTGCCTACGTTTTTTTCTAAGAGTTTTATGGTTTCATGAATTACATTCAGATCTTTGATCCATTTTGAATTTACTTTTCTGTATGGGTTTAAACAATAATCCAGTTTCATTTTCTTTCATGTAGCTATCCAGTTTTGCTCACATCAGCAGTTGAATTTTTGTGCTACCTTTTTGTTGATGTGCTGTTTGACTTTGATGGATTTTCAAATATTGTACTATCCTTGCATCTCTGGACTAAATCCCATTTGATCATGATGGATGATCATTTCTTTAAGGTGTCACTGATATACACTGTTATGAAGGTTTCACATGAAAAACAATGTGGTGACTACATTCACCCATGTTAACAAGTGCCCCCCACCACTTAGCCCATTGCAGTCATTGTCCATCCGTGTAGTAAGATGCCACAGAGTCACTATTTCTCTTTTCTGTGTTACACTGTCTTCTCCATGACCCCCACCACCATGTGTATTAATAATACCCCTCAATCCCCTTCTCCCTCCCTCCCCATCCACCCACCTCCATTCTCCCTCCTTGGTAACCACTAGTCCCTTCTTGGAGTCTGTGAGTCTGCTGCTCTTTTGTTCCTTCAGTTTTGCTTTATCTGACTTACTTCACTGAGCCCAATACTCTCTTCTTCCATCCATGTTGTTGCAAATAGGAGGAGCTGTTTCTTTCTTATGGCTGAATATTATTCCATTGTATATATGTACTATCTTTTCTTTATCCATTCATCTACTTATGGACAGTTAGGTTGCTTCCATATTTTGGCTATTGTAAATAGTTCTGCAATAAATATAGGGGTGCATATGTCTTTTTGAATGTGAGAACTTGTTTTCCTTGGGTAAATTTTTAGTGGAATTTCCTGGTCGAATAGTATTTCTTTTTTCAGTTTTCTGAGGAACTTCCATATTGCTTTCCACAATGGTTGAACTAATTTACATTCCCACCAGTAGGGTTCCCCCTTCTCTGCATCCTTGCCAGCACTTGTTGTTCCTATTGTTTTCTGTGTTGGCCATCCTAACTGGCATGAGTGATATCTCATTGTGGTTTTAGTTTGCATTCCCTCATAATTAGCGATGTGGAGCATCTTTTCATGTGCCTGCTGGCCATCTGAATTTCTTCTTTTGAGAATTGCCTGTTCATATCCTCCATGCATTTTTTAATCACATTATTTGCTTTTTGGGTGTTGAGGCATGTGGGCTCTTTATATATTTTGGATGTTAACCCAATGGATGATCTTTTTGATGTATTTTTTAATTCTGTTTGCTGATATTTTGTTGAGTATTTTGCATCTATGTTTACCAGTGATATTGGTGTGCAATTTTCTTTATTTTGGTGTCTTTGCCTGGTTTTGCTATTAGAGTGATGCTGGCATAATAGAATGAGTTAGGAAGTATTATTCCCTTTCTTTTATTTTTTGGAAAATGCTAAGGAGGATGGGTATTCTGTCTTCTCTAAATGTTTTTTAAATTTCATTTGTGAAACCATCTGGTTTAGGGATTTTGTTCTCTGGTAATTTTATGATTATCAGTTCAACTTCATTACTTTTAATTGGTTTGTTAAGATTTTCTTTTTCTTTCTGGGTCAGTCTTAGAATGTTATATTTTTCTAGAAAGTTGTCCATTTCTTCTAGGTTTTCCAATTTGTTAGCATATACTTTTTCATAGTATTCTCTAATAACTCTTTGTACTTCCATGGTGTCCATAGTGATTTTTCCATTCTCATTTCTGATTCTGTTTATGTGTGTATACTCTCTTTTTTTCTTGATACATATGGCTTGGGGTTTATTTATTTTATTTTCTCAAAGAATAAGCACCTGATTTCATTGATTCTATTTTTTTTGTTCCTCTCAATTTTTTAAAATTTCTTCTCTGATCTTTTTTATGTCCCTCCTTCTCCTGACTTTTGGCCTCCTTTGTTGCTCTTTTTGTAGTCTCATTGTTAGTTTAGCCTGTTCATTTGGGATTGTTCTTTCTTGATGTAAGCCTGTATTGCAATATACTTTCCTCTTAGAACTACCTTTGCTGCATTCCACAGTTCTTGGGGTGTTGAGGTGTTGTTTTCATTTGTCTCCATTTATTGCTTGATCTCTCTTTTTATTTGGTCATTGATCCATTAATTATTTAGGAGCATATTGTTAAGCCTCCATGTGTTTTTGGGCTTTTATGTTTTCTTTGCATAATTTATTTCTAGTTTTATACCTTTGTGGTCTGAGAAGCTGATTGGTACAATTTTAATCCTTCTGACTTTACTGAAGCTCTTTTGTGGCTTAGTACATGATCTATTCTGGAAAGTGTTTCATGTGCACTTGAGAAGAATTTGTGTTGTGCTGCTTTCGGGTGGGTGTTCTGTAGATGTCTGTTAGGTCCACCTGTTCTATTGTGTTGTTCAGTTCAGTGCCTCTGTCTCCTTACTTATTTTCTGTTTGTTTTTTTTTGTCATTTAGAGTGTTATGTTAAAGTCTCCTAAAATGAATACATTACATTCTATTTCCTCCTTTATTTCTATTGGTATTTGTTTCACATATGCAGGTGCTCCTTTGTTGGGTGCATAGATACTTGTAATGGTTATATCCTCTTGTTGGACCAAACCCTTTGTCATTATGTAATGTCCTTTTTTTCTTTTTGCTTGCTTTGTTTTGAAGTCTGTTTTTATAAGTACTGTAACTCCTGCTTTTTTCTCCCTATTGTTTGTATGAAATATCTTTTTCCATCACTCTACTTTTAGTCTGTGTATGTCTTCAGGTTTGAAATGAGTGTCTTTTAGGCTGCATATAGATGGGTCTTGTTTTTGTCCATTCTGTAAATCTGTATCTTTTGATTGTTGCATTCAGTCCATTTACATTTAGGGTGATTATCTGTAGATATGTACTTATTGCCATTGCAGGCTTTAGATTTGTGGTTACTGATGTTTCAAGGGCAGCTTCTTTACTATCAAACAGTCTAATAACTTGCTTATTATGCTATTATAAATGCAATCTAAAGGTTCTTTCTCCCTTCTTTTTCTTCCTCCTCTACTCCTTATATATCAGATGTCATTTTCTGTACTCTTTGTCTATCCTTGACTGACTTTGTTGGTATTTGTTTTAATTTTGCATTTGCTTTGTAATTAATTAGTCTACTTCTTTTTCTCTGGTTTCATTTTCTCTGATGGCAGCTATTTAGCATTAGAAGCACCTCCATCTGTAGCAGTCTCTCCAAAATACACTGTGGACATGGTTTGTGGGAGGTAAATTCCCTGAATTTTTGCCTATCTGGAAATTGTTTAATTCCTGCTTCAAATTTAAATAATAATATTGCCAGTTGTAGTATTCTTGGTTGGAGGCCCTTCTGTTTCATTGCATTATATATATCATGCCACTCCTTTCTGACCTGTAAGTTCTTTGCTGAGAAGTCTGATGATAGCCTGATGGTCTTCCCTTTGTAGTGATCTTTTTTCTGTCTCTGGTTGTTTTTGTTGTTTTATTTTATCTTGGTATCATTAATATACAACACATGAGCAATATTGTGGTTAATATTCCCTCCATTATCAAGTCCCATTACTGTCACTGTCCATCAGCGTAGTAAGATGGTATAGAGTCTCTACTTGTCTTCTGTATGCTATACTGCCTTCCCTATACCCCCATGTTATGCCTTGTCCTTGATCTTTGCCATCTTAATGTATTTGTTAGTGTTGTCTTCCTTGGCTTCCTTGTGTTGGGAGATCTGTGCACTTCTATGACCTGAGGAACTATTTCCTTCCCAAGATTGGGGAAGTTTTCCGCAATTGTTTCCTCAAAGAGACTTTCTACACTTTTTCTCTGTTCTTTTTCTGGTACCCAGTAATGTGAATATTGTTCTCTTTGCATTGGCCACACCATCCTCTTATTACTATTTCATTCCTAGTGATCCTTTTTTCTCTCTGTGCCTCAGCTTCTTTGTTTCCCTGTTGTCAAATTTCTAATTCATTTACCATCTTCTCTCCCTCATCTAGTCTGCTTTTAAATCCCTCCATTGTATGTTTCATTTCAGATACTGTATTTTTCAAAGTTTCTGTCTCTTTTTTGAAGTCCTTCCTGAGATCTTGAATATTTTTCTGTAACTCAGTGAGCATGTTTATGATTTTTATTTTAAAAATCTTTATCAAGTTTGGTGATTTCAATTTCACTTAGCCCTCTTTCTGGGATTCTTATTTGTAAATATTTTTTTCTGTTTCATATTTCTAATGAGTACTATGGAATAATAAATTTGTATAGGTCCAGAAGTTCGACTTTCTGGAGCTGCCTAGCACTGAAGCGAAGGCAGGTGTCACAGGCACATGGGCACTGGTGCCTGCTTTGGGGAAGGAGCTCCTTCCTGTTTCCTGGCTGCAGTGCCTGCCAGGTCCAGTGGGCTAAGCATTGAGGGAGAGCCTCTGCTTTGTATCTTTGTAGCTTTGGTAGGCAGGTCCACCTTCCACTGTCCTGGCATTATGGCAGGGGGTAGTAGTTGGGTGGACCAGTGCCTTGTGGAAGTAAGGAGAGGCAAGTTGTGTATCACAGTGAGGGCCTCACTGTATTGCCAGCCAAGGGGGTGGAGTGTCTGAAGCTCCTGAAAGTTCTCGATCTGCTGTACTAAGTATGTCATGACGATTTTGTCCACCTGTCCTTTCTCCTGAGCAGCAAGCTCTGTGTTATCTTTGGCCCTTTAGCACCCCTGTCACTGTTGGGAAGTCTTTCAAAGTGCATGCCTTTCTTTTGTCCCAGAGCAGCCTGTTGTGGTTACCTGTTCTCCATAAGTGGCTAATATCTCAGTCTGTCTGAGTGTTCTGCCTGTCTTTGTATTTCGACCTCTCTAATCTAAAGAGCACCATGTAATGTGGGTTCTTGCTCCTGGAGCAGATATCTAGGGCTGGGTGTTTAGCATTCCTGGGTTTCTACTCCTTCCCTGCTCCATTTCTCTTCCTTCCACCTGTTAACTGGAGATGGGGGAGGGCTTGGATCACTCCAAGTCATGGCTTTTGCTACTTTACCCTTTTCTGTGGGGTCTTCTCTTTTCCCCATATGTAGGCAGTCTGTAACAGTCTTCAGGTCACTGTTTCATGATTAGTTGTTTGCTGTATTTTCGTGTTATATGTCATTTTGGTAGGAGGTTTCTGTCTCACTTCTCATGCCACCACCTTTTCCCCTACTACCCCCTTTTTAATATGTACAATATCAGACAGCTACAAAAGGAGTCTTGCCACTTATTAATTTTTTGCTGACTGCTCCTCCTGTGGTAGCCACACCACTTGCTGAGGGGACAATATGGATCCTCCACTTTCAGCAGGAGCAGGAAGGCTCAATATCCCTAGCCTTTTCACTATACCAACCTGGGTGCAGGCTGAGACATGGGGTGGACAAAGAAGGGTTCTAGAAATTCAAATTATTTTGTTTCTGTTCATTTATACATAAGTGAAATCCAGTTAAAACAATCATAGAGGGTATTCTCCAAGGAGAAACTTACAAGAGCTCTCAGAAGTGGACCATTCATATGCAAGGGTAATCACCATCACAATCAATTTAGAATAATATCTACCATTTTATGGAACACTTAGTCTTTGCCAATATGCTTTGCGTATATTATCTCTAATTCTTTTTACAACAATGTGTATGAAGTGTTATTATTCCTATTTACTGATAACTGAGGCTGAGAGATGTTAGGTGACTTGCTAAAGGTAGCACAGGTAATAAGCGACTGTGTTGACATTTAATCAAGTTGGGCTGGCTCAATGACAGTTCAGTGAGCGACTGTTCTCTCAGACACAGTTTTCTCTAAATCATGTGTCTGAGTTCTTTAGTCGTTTTTTTTCCTTTTCTTTTATAAAGTAGCCAAGCTATCTTCTTTCCATAGTACTGTCTATGACTCAGTCAACCAAATGATAAGTTTGATTTGTCAGTAACTATGCATATGTCTCTGGAATGTCATCAGTTAGCCCATAATTTTAAATGAGTAGCCAATCTCTTTCTTTTCAATAAGCAGAAGGCAAGAGGCTCTTTGACTGACATAATCTCAGTTGCTACATTAGTTCCTAAACTAATTCTAAACAATTAGTTCCTAAACAATTCTAGTTTACCTTACGTATCTCCACTTGCAACTTATTAGAAATTGACTAGAGTTAAGATCAATGAGATTCAAATTAAATCAAATTATACCTTTATTTAAATCATTAGTCAGAAGATTTGATTTATGTCTTTCCTTCCCCTACTGCACCAGAAATGTTTACCACTTGACATACCTTAAACTATAATACATAATTTTCACAACTCAGACAAGAATGTCAATTTAATTTTTAGAAGGTATACAGTCTATATTTGCAATGATTTATGATGTTGTTTTATCAAATTAATCTAACAGTTGCACCAGAAAATTGCACATCTAGATTTGCACACCTAGACAGTTTTACATTCATCATCTTCAGAGCAGTTTCTTCCAGAAGGGATTTTTTCACAGGGATTTGAGTTATTTCTTAGGTAAGCTGTTTGAATGTTATATAAATGCAGTGTCTCAATATGGAGGGAAACTACTAAAATATTCTGAAACAGAAAGATTGTTTTTGTTTATATTGCCAGGATAGGTTTTCTTTGTTTCATACCATCTTATCATTAAATCTCAAATGAATGAAAGCTAGTACATACAAACACAAACAGTTTATTATTTAAAATTCTTATTGTTTGCTAGACACTGTGTTAGTAGTCACTTTGCTTTCATGATTTTAATTCTTATACCCACATTCAGAGGCAGGTTTTATTATCTATGGTTTATTTATCAAAACAAAACAAAGAAAACAGAACCAGACACAAAGAGGTAGGAGGTAATGTGTCAAAATCACTTTAATTGTGGTTCCAATTTATATTACTATGATTCTAAAAGCCATGTGGTAGCTACCATGGTCGTGCTTGAAATCTTATTCCTTATTTTTTTTTGGACAGTTTTACTTAAATAGTTCTACTACCCCTTCTTTTCATCTTGCTTGCTTTATTTGATCCACAGTGTACCTGAAGGTTATTTCACTATTTGGAAATGTAGAAATTTTTAAAGCTGATCCAATTTGAGAAGAAAGAAAGGAAAAAATACACCAGTTTAACTTAAAAAATAAAACAAAAAGGATACACTCATTTTGTTTGAGACAAATTTATGTGTAGAAATATTAATTTACTTATATAGGAATCAGCAAGTGCTACTAAGGATAGAAAAGCCAACATCTCTCATTTGCATTTTAATACTTTAGAAAATATTTTTTTCTTTGTCCTGGTGAAAGTCAACACTCAATTGCATGATCAAAGATATATTATTTAGCAATAGCAGATCTCACTTAAAACTTACTGTAGAAAAGGAAAAAGTTTAGAGATCACTATCTCTAAGATTATAGGACATACTTCAATTTCCTAATTCAGGATCCATAATACAATGTGGGTAATAGTAAAGAAAACTTACATAATCATGAAAAGGAAAGAAAATGGAAGCAAATACTCTTTCTATTCATAATTAGTTACATATAAAATAATTTATAATGAAACAAATATTAAATACAATGAATGGACAGAGGGATATTTTCCAAGAAACAGTTAACATAATATGATAAATTCGTAGAACTCAACAAATCTTTAAATTGTTTCAAAAGTAGCTATATAATGGTACCATTATAGAATTTTTAGTCACCCATAAGAGGAAATAGTAATTGAAGCACTGAATGAAAATGCAAGGTATAATTTGAAGATCTCTGACTATTAGATAATTCATGAAAACAAATATACAATTAGCATAAATCAAAAAAGTTGGTATGGTCAAGAAGTCTTGCACTCATCTGAACAGGAAACAAATAAAATGCCATCCAAATAAAGAAGAATGAAGATAAATTTAACCGATGTAACTAAAGAGACAAAATTCTGGAAAACCTCAAATCATTAATGATGACATAGAACTCACTTAATGGTATTATTGTCCATATTCTAACATTTTGAAAAGTGAGGGGTAAATTTAGACTACAATAAATCCTAGTTATTTTAAAATGTAAAGTAACAGTTGCATTTTCTAATACTTTGGCTTCTGACATCATAACCTACACAGGAGATATGTCAACAGTCAGATATGGTACAGTATCATTCTTTTGTTTATTATCTCATTGGTGGTAGAATTCTATTGGGCACAGCTAATTTCTCCCTAACCACTTTTACTTCCCTCAATTTGTATTCAACTGCAGAATGGAAAACCATATTTATCCCTCTCTGTGGCTAGCCTTCAGCACTTTCTTTGCTTCATTTAGGCAGTTTGAGCACCCCAACTAACTAAATTTTCTGTATTGATATTTCATATGCAAAAAAAGATGACCAAATTGAATTTCTTAATTCTATACAAAGCTACAGAGAAATAAAAATATCCTATTTTTGGTATTACAATAAGATTTCATGAAGGTAGATAACCTGTTTCAGGTTTTATATGCTATTATAAGTATTTAACTTAATTTCATTCATTCTTCATGATTATTGTAGTTTCCATCCCACATATTTGGAAATGGAAAAGATACATTATTATATAATTTATTTTTATATTTATATGAAATTTAAATTTGTATATCATTTAGATATATTTAAAAATTCAGGCACTCTCAACTGTCTGTTGGTTCATCTCATCCAACAGTAAACCACAGAATTTAAAAAAATGTAGAAGTTCAAGACTATTGGATTAAAAGAACAATTTTCATAAAGAAAAGTATTATCTCACTTACCTGTTTAAATGACATCTTTTATGATTATTTTAACTCCAGGACCTGGTATAGTTTCCAATGAATCTCCCAGTGCTGAACCAGGTGAAAAACCTAGGAACATTTTAGAATTACAGGCTGAAGAACTAAGTGTATCTACAGATAAACATTCTTCAAAATAGTGATTGGTCTTGGGTGACAAAGCTTTGCCTCTGTGATAAAAAGCTTGCTAATAGTGTTTTAATTGAAACTTTTAATCTGAATGTAGTTTGAATCCTGTAAATTGTTACTTTCCTGCCTCAATTCAAATTTTCTTAATCTTCATTTTCATGTTGAATATTGTTATACTGTCTCATTATGCTAAAGAAAGATGAAGTAAGCTATTAATATTCTGAAAGGCCCATGAGATGTTATGATATAGAATGTCATTCATTTTTATGAGTTTGCTGTCATTGTGGGCTGCAATAAAGTTGTAATTCCTCCTTGGCAGTATGTGATGCCAGATATTGCTGCAAATTCCACATTTCAATAATTGTAAATTTAAAAAAAGTAAATATGACTTTTCTGAAATGATTGTTTCTGAAAGTCAAGTGGTAGAGAACAGGACTCTATAAGATTGAAATTATTTGCTTTGAAGGTCCAAATCATCATAATCCCAATTATATTCTTTACTGAAAAAAAAAAAAAGACCAAACATGCAATCATAGTCACTCAATACTTTCAGCTGCAGAACCTGGCTTGCTCATGCTGAGAGAAAGGTGAGATGACACAGCAGTATTTTTGTTTCACCAAATCTATGCTTAAATTGCTGCATGAGGTCACTTGCCAGGAAATATGAAAGTTACAATTTGAATAGATTTGTCTATTCAAGTATTTGAAAAGGGAGCAGTATTTTACATATCACTTCATGATCTTAATAAATGAATTTACTGTAACATTCAGCTTGCAAATTTTCTCACACAAAATAGAAAACAAGTACAAGAAAGATTCTCCTAGGACAGATAATGCTGTACTATATAAGCATATATTACAAAAAATGCAAACTGTCATTCAAAGCAAAGGAATTTATACTCAGAGTTCTCTTGTGTATTCATTATTTAGCTGCCTTAAGGAAGTATGTAGTTTCAAAGATAGGAAAAATTTCATTTTATTTTTTATTGAGGTATGGGAATTATTTTAAATTAAGTAGGTGGATGATAAATTTAATTATAATGAATATGATCAGAAAAAAAGGAAGACTAAAATCTATGTCACATTTCATTACATTTTCATATCTCAGATTATAGTAGCTTGATGATAGAGATTTGGTGCTTTTAAAGATTTGTCTAACTTTGCTTATTGCTAGTAAGTTATCATACTGAGAGTCAATTTGACAAATACATAGAGGCTCATGAAATATGACTTGAGTGGCATATGGATGCAGCGTGCTTAAAAAAATAACTTCACCCACTGAGCTGTATGGCACCTTAAATTCTAGCCCTTGATAATCTTTAATATGGATCTTTATCAATGAGTCATTATTATTCACTAAAACTATAGTAGTGTTTTGCTTTGTTTTTTTATTTTGTTTGTCCTCCATTTAGAGGTTACAGTTATGGATTGACATGATTTTACACTAGAGTCCAGAATAATCATATCATCTGGCTGCTTCTATCAGTTGAATCTGTCTGCACCTGGTCATGTTATCAACAGTTTTGAAAGTGTAAAAAATATTGTGGAATCAACAAAATGTATGCCTATTCTATGAACCTTCATTAGTGTAATAGCTTATTTGCTTCCCTAGGTATAATTCATAGAAAATGTGCATTATAGTGAGCTGGAATGCCTGTTAAAATGTTGATTTCAGGATCCTTACTTCAGAGCTACTGAGGTACAATCTGTATTCAATTTGCTTCATAACCAGGATATTGCAAACTCCAAGTGATCTGAGTGGACATGGAAACTTATACTAGCAAGGTGAATTAGACTGGGAGGTGAATCTGTGGTGAGAAGGTACTAGGGTAAGACAAAGAGTTAAAGTGCCTGGACATCCCAGTTCTCTATTTTCTAGCTTACTGTCTTTGTTTCACTGCTCATCTATCTCATCTAAGTGCAGGAATAATACCATCTGCCTCAGAGAATTGTTTTCAGCATTAAATTAGGTAATATCTGTAAAGACATTTAATGGACTGACACATATGTATCACTAAATAATGGTGCTAGCCGTATCTTTTTTTAAAAATTTTTTTATTAAGGTATGATTGATATACACTCTTATGAAGTTTTCACAAAAAAACAATGTGGTTACTACACTTACCCATATTATCAAGTCCCCACCCATACCCCAATGCAGTCACTGTCCATCAGTGCAGCAAGTTGCCAGAGATCCACTATGTCCCTTCTCTGTGATGCATTGTTTTCCCCATGATCCCCCACACCATATGTGCTAAACATAATACCCCTCACTCCCCTTCTCCCTCCCTCTCCACCTGCCCCCCTACACCCCTCCCCTTTAGTAACCACTAGTTCACTCTTGGAGTCCGTGAGTTGCTGCCATTTTGTTCCTTCAGTTTTGCTTTATTGTTATACTCCAGAAATGAGGGAAATCATTTGGCATTTGTCTTTCTCCACCTGGCTTATTTCACTGAGCATAATGTCCTCCAGCTCTATCCATGCTGTTGCAAATGGTAGGATTTGTTTCTTTCTTATGGCTGAATAGTATTCTACTGTACATATGTACCACATCTTCTTTATCCATTCATCTATTGATGGACATTTAGGTTGCTTCCATTTTTTGGCTATTGTAAATAGTGCTGTGATAAACATAGGGGTGCATATGTCTTTTTGATTCAGAGAAGTTGTATTCTTTGGGTATATTCCAAGGAGTGTGATTCTGGGGTCAAATGGTATTTCTATTTTTAGTTTTTTGGGGAACCTCCATATTGCTTTTCACAATGGTTGAACTAGCTTACATTCCCACCAGCAGTGTAGGTGGGTTTCCCTTTCTCCACATCCTTACCAGCATTTGTTGTTCTTAGTCTTTTCGATGCTGCCTATCCTTACTGGTGTGAGGTGATATTTCATTGTGGTTTTAATTTGCATTACCCTGACGATTAGTGATGTGAAGCATCTTCTCATGTGTCCGTTGGCCATCTGAATTTCTTCTTTGGAGAACTGTCTCTTCATATCCTCTGCCCATTTGTTAATTGGGTTATTTGCTTTTTGAGTGTGTATGTTCTTTATATATTTTGGATGTTAAACCCTTCTCAGATATGTCATTTACAAATATATTCTCCCACACTATTGGATGCCTGTTTGTTCTGTTGATGGTGTCCTTTGCCATACAGAAACTTTTTAGTTTGATGTAGTCCCATGAGTTCATCTTTGCTTTTGTTTCCCTCGCCCAAGGAGATGTGTTCAGGAAGAAGTTGTTCATGCTTATATTCAGGAGATGTTTGCCTATGTTGTCTTCTAAGAGTTTTATGGTTTCATGATTTACATTCAAGTCTTTAATCCATTTCGAGTTTACTTTTGTGCACGGGGTTAAACAATAATCCAGTTACATTCTCTTGCATGTAGCTGTCCAGTTTTTTCCACACCAGCTGTTGAAGAGGCTGTCATTTCCCCATTGTATGTCCATGGCTCCTTTATCATATATTAATTGACCGTATATGATTGGGTTTATATCAGGGCTCTCTAGTCTGTTCCATTGGTCTATGTGTCTGTTCTTGTGCCAGTACCAAATTGTCTTGATTACTGCGGCTTTGTAGTAGAGCTTAAAGTTGGGGAATGTAATTCCCCCTGCTTTATTCTTCCCTCTCAGGATTGCTTTGGCTATTCGAGGTCTTTTGTGGTTCCATATGAATTTTAGGATGATTTTCTCTAGTTTGTTGAAGAATGCTGTTAGCATTTTGATAGGAATTGCATTGAATCTATAGATTGTTTTAGGCAGGATGGCCATTTTGACAATATTAATTCTTCCTAGCCATGACCATGGGATGTGTTTCCATTTATTGGTATCTTCTTTAATTTCTCTTAGGAGTGTCTTGTAGTTTTCAGAGTATAGGTCTTTCACTTCCTTGGTTAGGTTTATTCCTGGGTATTTTATTCTTTTTGATGCAGTTGTGAATGGAACTGTTTTCATGATTTCTCTTTCTGCTAGGTCATTGTTAGTGTATAGGAATGCAACAGATTTCTGTGTATTAATTTTGTATCCTGCAACTTTGCTGAATTCAGATATTAGATCTTGTAGTTTTGGAGTGGATTCTTTAGGGTTTCTTATGTACAATATCATGTCATCTGCAAACAGGGATAGTTTATTCTTCCTTGCCAATCTGGATGCCTTTTATTTCTTTGTGTTGTCTGATTGCTGTGGCTAGGACCTCCAGTACTATGTTGAATAGAAGTGGGGAGAGTGGACATTCTTGTCTTGTTCCCGATCTTAAAGGAAAAGTTTCAGCTTCTCGCTATTAAGTATAATGTTGACTGTGGGTTTGTCATATATGGCCTTTATTATGTTGAGGTACTTGCCCTCTATGCCCATTTTATTGAGAGTTTTTATCATGAATGGATGTTGAATTTTGTTGAATGCTTTTTCAGCATCTATGGAGATGATCATGTGGTGTTTGTCCTTTTTGTTGATGTGGTGGATAATGTTCATGGATTTTCAAATGTATTATCCTTGCATCCCTGAAATAAATCCTACTTGATCATGATGGATGAAATTTTTTATGCATTTTAGAATTCGGTTTGCTAATGTTTTGTTGAGTATTTTTGCATCTATGTTCATCAGCAATATTGGTCTGTAATTTTTTTTTGTGGTGTCTTTGCCTCATTTTGGTATTAGGGTGATGCTAGCCTCGTAGAATGAGTTTGGAAGTATTTCCTCCTCTTCTATTTTTTGGAAAACTTTAAGGAGAATGGATATTAGGTCATCACAAAATGTTTGATGAAATTCAGCGGTGAAGCCATCTGGTCCAGGCTTTTGTTCTTAGGTAGGTTTTTGCTTACCAGTCGATTTCATTGCTGGTAATTGGTCTGTTCAGATTTTCTGTTTCTTCCTTGGTCATCCTTGGAAGGTTGTACTTTTCTAGAAAGTTGTACATTTCTTCTAGGTTATCCAGTTTGTTAGCATATAATTTTTCATAGTATTTTCTAATAATTCTTTGTATTTCTATGGTGTCCATAGTGATTTTTCCTTTCTCATTTCTGATTCTGTTTGTGTGTGTAGACTCTTTTTTTCTTGATAAGTCTGGTTAGGGGTTTATCTATTTTGTTTATTTTCTCAAAGAACCAGCTCTTGCTTTCATTGCTTCTTTCTATTGTTTTATTCTTCTCAATTATGTTTACTTCTGCTCTAATCTTTATTATGTCCCTCTGTCTACTGACTTTGTGCCTAATTTGTTGTTCTTTTTCTAGTTTCATTAATTGTGAGTTTAGACTGCTTATATGGGATTGTTCTTCTTTCCTGAGGTAGGCCTGTATTGCAATATACTCTCCTCTTAGCACAGCCTTGGCTGCGTCCCACTGATTTTGCGGTGTTGAATTATTGTCATTTGTCTCCATATATTGCTAGATCTCTGTTTTTATTTGGTCATTGATCCATTAGTTATTTAGGATCATGTTGTGAAGACTTCATGTGTTTGTGGGTTTTCTTTGCATAATTTATTTCTAGTGTCATACGTTTGTGATCTGTGAAACTGGTTGGTACAATTTCAATCTTTTTGAATTCACTGAGGCTCTTTTTGTGGCCTAGTATATGATCTATTCTTGAAAATGTTTCATGTGCACTTGAGAAGAATGTGTATTTTGTTGCTTTTGGGTGTAGAGTTCTGTAGATGTCCGTTAGGTCCATCTGTTCTATTGTGTTGTTCAGTGCCTCTGTCTCCTTACTTATCTTCTGTCTGGTTGATCTTTCCTTCAGAGTGAATGGAGTGTTGAAGTCTCCTAGAATGAATGCATTGCATTCTATTTCCCCTTTTAGTTCTGTTAGTATTTGTTTCACATCTGTGGGTCATCCTGTAGTGTGAGCATAGATATTTATAATGGTTATATCTTCTTGTTGGATTGACCCCTTTATCATTATGTAATTTCCTTCTTTGTCTCTTGTTACTTTCTCTGTTTTAAAGTCTATTTTGTCTGATACAAGTACTGCAACTCCTGCTTTTTTCTCTCTGTTAGTTGCATGAAATATCTTTTTTCATCCATTCACTTTTAGTCTGTGTATGTCTTTGGGTTTAAACTGAGTTTCTTGTAGACAGCATATAGATGGGACTTGTTTTTTTATCCATTCAGTGACTCTGTGTCTTTTGATTGGTGCATTCAGTCCATTTACATTTAGGGTGATTATTGATAGGTATGTACTTATTGCCATTGCAAGTTTTAGATTCGTGATTACCAAAAGATCAAGGTTAATTTCCTTACTATCTAAGGGCCTAACTTAACTCACTTAATATGCTATTACAAACACAGGCTAAAGGTTTTTTTCTTTATCTCCTCCTTTTTCTTCCTCCTCCATTCTTTATATATTAGGTATCATATTCTGTATTCTTTGTTAATCCCTTGATGACTTTGGGGATAGTTTATTTAATTTTGCATTTTCCTTAGTAATTAGCTGTTCTACTTTCTTTACTGTGGTTTTATTTCCTGTGGTGACAGCTATTAAACCTTAAGAACACTTCCATCCATAGCAGTCCCTCCAAAATAAACTGTAGAGATGGTTTGTGGAAGGTAAATTCTCTCAGCTTTTGCTTACTTGGAAATTGTTTAATCACTCCTTCAAATTTAAATGATAATCTTGCTGGGTAAAGTAATCTTGGTTCCAGGCCCTTCTGCTTCATTGCATTAAATACATCATGCCACTCCCTTCTGGCCTGTAAGGTTTGTGCTGAGAAGTCTGATGTTAGCCTGATGGGTTTTCCTTTGTATGTGATCTTATTTATCTCTCTGGCTGCTTTTAATAGTCTGTCCTTATCCTTGATCTTTGCCAGTTTTATTACTATATGTCTTGGTGTTGTCTTCCTTGGGTCCCTTATGTTGGGAAATCTGTGGATCTCCATGGCCTGAGAGACTACCTCCTTCCCCAGATTGGGGAAGTTTTCTGCAATTACTTCCAAAAAGACACTTTCTATCCCTTTTGCTCTCTCTTCTTCTTCTGGTACTCCTATCGTGCGAATGTTGTTTCATTTGGATTGGTCACACAGTTCTCTCAATATTCTTTCAGTCTTAGACATCCTTTTTTCTCTCTGTGCCTCAGCTTCTTTGTGTTCCTCTTCTCTAGTTTCTATTTCATTTATCGTCTCCTCCACCATATCCAACCTGCTTTTAATATACCATCCATCGTGCTCTTCAATGACTGGATCTGCAACCTGAATTCTTTCCTGAGTTCTTGGATATCTTTCCGCACCTCCATTAGCATGTTGATGATTTTTATTTTGAACTCCCTTTCAGGAAGAGTCATAAGGTCCATGTCATTTGAATCTTTCTCTGGAGTTATATTAATTTTACTCTGGACCAGGTTTCTTTGATGTTTCATATTTGTATATGGTGCCCTCTAGGGTCCAGAAGCTCTACTTTGGAGCTGCTCAGCCCCTGAAGCAATGTCCGAGTTCACAGGGGAGCAGTATTAGTGCGCAGGGGAGGAAAGAGCTGTTTTCTGCTTCCCGGCTGCTATGCCTGTCTCCAGTGCCTGAAGCAGTGTAGCTGTATTATTTTTAATATTGCATGGAACTCAGGGACTTTAGGTGATACTCAATGCGTTTAGTCCAATTAGTTTATCAGAGAGCATGCAGTTGTCCATTTATAAAGGCAAGAGTTGCCCACCTACAAAACTAAAGGGGAATAAAATGTGTTCTTCACATGGAATGTGGTATGTCTTCTTCCCTTTCACAGAAGGTATTTGTGTCTCTTATCACTTCAGTCACTTTTTAGAAATGTAGTTTTTCATTTTTTATTAAGGTAAAATTTATGCACAATAAAATTTTCCCTTTTTATTTTACTACTTGATGAGTTTTGACATATGTTTATAGGTGCATAACCACCATCATTATGAAGACACAGGAAGTTTCTTTCATCCAAAATGTTCCCTCCTACCAATTTTCAGTCATTCCTCTCTCTCTCCTATTCTTGCTTCTATGGCAAGAACTGATCTGAGTTTTTATCTCTGGTTTTGTGTTTTCTAAGTTGTCATATAAATGGGATCATAGAGCATATAGTGTTTTTCTGCCTGTCTTTTTTCATTAGCCTAATATTTTTGAGACTCAATCCATGTTGTTATAGGTATCAGAGATATGTTTTTTGGATTCAGTAATATTTCATTGTATGGATTTACTGCAATTTACTTACTATATTGTGTTTGTTATACTTCATTAGAGGAAATATATATAAAAATATATATTTAAAAATATATGAAGTGACTCTCAAAAGACTATCAAGATTATGATGGCAGCTAATGGTCTAAATCTTGGTCTGAGTCTAGCAGCCCAAGATCCCAGAGTATTATTGTCTGAGGGCAGGAGAAGATGAAGATCACAGCTCAAATAGAGCAAATTCACCCTTCCACTGCTTTTTTGTTCTTTTCAGATCCTCAACAGATTGGTTGATGCCCGTTCACATTGGTGAGGATCAACTTCTCTACTCAGTATACCAATTCAAATTCTAATCTCTTCCAGAAACACTCTCACATAAACACCCAGTAATAATATTTACCAGATATCTGGGCATCCCTTAGCCCAGTCAAGATGACATATAAAATTAACTGTCATATGTATCAGCTAATCCATTGGGCAGTTTCCAGTTGATAGAAATTATGAATTAAAGTATTATTAACTTTCACATATAGATCTCCATGTAGGCACAAGTTTCATTATTGCAAAAACATCTAATGAGATTTTCAAGTCATATGGTAAAATAGAACAAACAGGCAAAATGCTTTCTAAAGTGGCTGTGACATTTTGCCTTCTAAACACATCTTTGTTCTATTTTTTATTCTTTTTTTCTTTGTTCTATTCTTTTTTCTCTTCTTGTATTGATTGCTCTAGGTCATGTAATGTACACTTTTAACTTAGTGTACCGTCAAATAATATTATACTACTTTAGATGTAAAGTAATCTTAGGACATTATAATTCTGCTTCTCTCTCTTTTAGGTTATGTGTTGTCCTACATAAGTTATCAAACCCACAATATATTGACATTATTTTTTACTATTTGCTATAAATGCTCTTCTAAAGAGATTATATAAAGGTAACAGTTTTCTTTACTGACTCGTTACTCTTAAATCAGTTCTAGTACTCTTCATTCTTTGTGTAAATCTAGATTTCCATGGGTTATTTTCCTTTTGCGAAGGAACTTTTTAACATTTGTTAAAATCTAGTTCTGTTGACAATTAATTCTCACAGCTATTGTTTATCTGATAAAAAATATTATTACACCTTTTATTTTTTTATTTTTTATTTTTTAGCCTTTTTTTTTTTATTTTATTTTATTTTTTTTAATTTTTTTTTTTTGAGAGGGCATCTCTCATATTTATTGATCAAATGGTTGTTAACAACAATAAAATTCAGTATAGGGGGGTCAATGCTCAATGTACAATCATTAATCCATCTCAAGCCTAATTCTCGTCAGTCTCCAATCTTCTGAAGCATAACGAACAAGTTCTTACATGGTGAACGAATTCTTACAGAGTGAATAAATTCTTACATGGTGAACAGTACAAGGGCATTCATCACAGAAACTTTCGGTTTTGATCATGCAATATGACCTATAAACCATCAGGTCAAATATGAATATTCATTTGATTTTTGTACTTGATTTATATGTTGATCCCACATTTCTCCTATTATTATTATTATTTTTATTTTTAATAAAATGCTGAAGTGGTAGGTAGATGCAAGATAAAGGTAGAAAACATAGTTTAGTGCTGTAAGAAGGCAAATGTAGATGATCAGATGATCAGGTGTGTGCCTATGGACTAAGTATTAATCCAGGCTAGACAAGGGCAGCAAGACATCCACGGATGCAGAAGATTTCTCTCAAAGCAGGGGGGGTGAGGTTCTGAGCCTCACCTCTGTTGATCCCCAAATTTTCACCTGATGGCCCCCCTGCGACTGTGCCTGTCTTAGGTTGTTCCTCCCTTGAGGAATCTTACCCGTCTCTGGCTAACCAGTCATCTTCCGGGGCCATACAGGGAAATGTAAAGTTGGTAAGTGAGAGAGAAGCCATATTGTTTGCAAAGGTTAGCTTTTTACTTCTTTGCAGATTTATGCCCTGTGGCTTCTATGCCCAGCACTTGTCTCGAGGTATCTTTACCACCTGGAGGAATTATGATACTCGGTAAATTCTATATGAGGCACGAATTCTATTTAAGGTTTGTAATTAGGAAGGAAGAAGAAAAGCTATAGATGTAGCATATGAAGGAAACTTGGGAGGATTGATTATTTCTTTGACATATCTTCTTGTATAGTACCTTAAGTATGTATAGGTTTTAAACTACTAACTAATTTGCACACACATATTAACATAATAGGAATACGGTGACATAAACAAAGCAAATCTATAATTACCAGCCATCTCCAGTGAAGCCAAGAAAACCATTTAGGCATCCTAGGCATTTGTGAAAATTTATCTATGATATGATGGATATTTTCCAACTGTACTTGAACCATCAGACAAATTAAAGCAGCCCATTTCTGGGATCTGTTCACATCCCATATGTTCTTTTAACCATAGATAGTCTATAGTCATGAGATTTTGGGGTGCTACAACTTGCACCCCTCCCAACTCCTGGTTGAGTTCCAACAGTACAGATCCAGTCAAATTCGTTGTCTCACTGTATGCACATGCCAGCCTAGACATCTCCCTCCTCCTTCTTATGGCAAGTCCAGGAGACAGTGGGCTGGATGCAGCCACAACCGCAGCATCGTCCGGATCCCTGTGGAGGCTTTTTGATGATCATCCCCCGGCACAAGTCCTCCAGAGAGTGCTGATGCCGGAAGCTCCTCCTCATATCGTATCTTAGTTCATTTTCTGGGTATCCAAGCTAGGCCTTGATCTTCTGCGTAGAAACAAACAGACCCTTTGCCCACACTTTGACATGCCCTCTATACCACTGTGCAGAACTCATTAGAGGTCAGCACACAGTAACTGCTTTTTTTTTTTTTTTTTTTTTAATTAAGAGAAAGGAATATTATCAGAAAAGAGTACCTCCATAGCTGATCATCTGACACCCTTTAAGTGATCAACATTAAGGATATTTAAAGCATGCGTTGATCTTTGATTTACCAATAGTTTTATCCTGTTAAGGAGTAATCCCCCTTTTCTTTCTTTCTTTCTTTTTTTTTTTTTTTTAAATTTTTAATCTACACTTACCTGAAGAATACTATGTTTACTATGCTCTCCCCTATATCAGGTCCCCCCTAACAACCACATTACGGTTACTGTCCCTCAGCTTAGCAAAATGTGGTAGAGTCACTACTTGTCCTCTCTGTGTTGTGCAGCCCACCCTCCCCTTTCTCCCTCCCCCCATGCATGCTAATCTTAATACCCCCCTTCTTCTTCCCCCCCCTTATCCCTCCCTGCCCACCCATCCTCCCCAGTTCCTTTCCCTTTGGTACCTGTTAGTCCATTTTTGGGTTCTGTAATTCTGCTGCTGTTTTGTTCCGTTAGTTTTTCTTTGTTCCTATACTCCTCAGATGAGTGAAATCATTTGGTATTTCTCTTTCTCCGCTTGGCTTATTTCACTGAGCATAATACTCTCCAGCTCCATCCATGTTGCTGCAAATGGTTGGATTTTTCCACTTCTTATGGCTGAGTAGTATTCCATTGTGTATATGTACCACATCTTCTTTATCCATTCATCTACAGATGGACATTTAGGTTGCTTCCAATTCTTGGCTATTGTAAATAGTGCTGCGATAAACATAGGAGTGCATCTGTCTTTCTCAAACTTGATTGCTGCGTTCTTAGGGTAAATTCCTAGGAGTGGAATTCCTGGGTCAAATGGTAGGTCTGTTTTGAGCATTTTGATGCACCTCCATAGTGCTTTCCACAATGGTTGAACTAATTTACATTCCCACCAGCAGTGTAGGAGGGTTCCCCTTTCTCCACAGCCTCGCCAACATTTGTTGTTGTTTGTCTTTTGGATGGCAGCTATCCTTACTGGTGTGAGGTGATACCTCATTGTAGTTTTAATTTGCATTTCTCTGATAATTAGCGATGTGGAGCATCTTTTCATGTGTCTCTTGGCCATCTGTATTTCTTTTTTGGAGAACTGTCTGTTCAGTTCCTCTGCCCATTTTTTAATTGGGTTATTTGTTTTTTGTTTGTTGAGGCGTGTGAGCTCGTTATATATTCTGGACGTCAAGCCTTTATCAGATCTGTCATTTTCAAATATATTCTCCCATACTGTAGGGTTCCTTTTTGTTCTATTGATGGTGTCTTTCGCTGTACAGAAGCTTTTCAGCTTAATGTAGTCCCACTTGCTCATTTTTGCTGTTGTTTTCCTTGCCCGGGGAGATATGTTCAAGAAGAGATCACTCATGTTTATGTCTAAGAGGTTTTTGCCTATGTTTTTTTCCAAGAGTTTAATGGTTTCGTGACTTACATTCAGGTCTTTGATCCATTTTGAGTTTACCTTTGTATATGGGGTTAGACAATGGTCCAGTTTCATTCTCCTACATGTAGCTGTCCAGTTTTGCCAGCACCATCTGTTGAAGAGACTGTCATTTTGCCATTGTATGTCCATGGCTCCTTTATCAAATATTAATTGACCATATATGTTTGGGTTAATTTCTGGGGTCTCCAATCTGTTCCACTGGTCTGTGGCTCTGTTCTTGTGCCAGTACCAAATTGTCTTGATTACTATGGCTTTGTAGTAGAGCTTGAAGTTGGGGAGTGAGATCCCCCCTACTTTATTCTTC
Organism: Manis javanica; assembly: GCF_040802235.1. NCBI lineage: Eukaryota > Metazoa > Chordata > Mammalia > Pholidota > Manidae > Manis > Manis javanica. The sequence continues at coordinate 96,932,819 of NC_133163.1, read as the reverse complement.
TTTTTCAGGATTGCTTTGGCTATTCGGGGTCTTTGGTGTTTCCATATGAATTTTTGAATTATTTGTTCCAATTCATTGAAGAATGTTGCTGGTAATTTGAGAGGGATTGCATCAAATTTGTATATTGCTTTCGGCAGGATGGCCATTTTGACGATATTAATTCTTCCTAGCCATGAGCATGGGATGAGTTTCCATTTATTAGTGTCCCCTTTAATTTCTCTTAAGAGTGACTTGTAGTTTTCAGAGTATAAGTCTTTCACTTCCTTGGTTAGGTTTATTCCTAGGTATTTTATTCTTTTTGATGCAATGGTGAATGGAATTGTTTTCCTGATTTCTCTTTCTATTGATTCGTTGTTAGTGTATAGGAAAGCTACAGATTTCTGTGTGTTGATTTTGTATCCTGCAACTTTGCTGTATTCCGATATCAGTTCTAGTAGTTTTCGAGTGGAGTCTTTAGGGTTTTTTATGTACAGTATCATATCATCTGCAAATAGTGAAAGTTTAACTTCTTCTTTACCAATCTGGATTCCTTGTATTTCTTTGTTTTGTCTGATTGCCGTGGCTAGGACCTCCAGTACTATGTTGAATAACAGTGGGGAGAGTGGGCATCCCTGTCTGGTTCCCGATCTCAGTGGAAATGCTTTCAGCTTCTCGCTGTTCAGTATAATGCTGGCTGTGGGTTTATCATATATGGCCTTTATTATGTTGAGGTACTTGCCCTCTATTCCCATTTTGCTGAGAGTTTTTATCATGAATGGATGTTGAATTTTGTCAAATGCTTTTTCAGCATCTATGGAGATGATCATGTGGTTTTTGTCTTTCTTTTTGTTGATGTGGTGGATGATGTTGATGGATTTTCGAATGTTGTACCATCCTTGCATCCCTGGGATGAACCCCACTTGGTCATGGTGTATGATCCTTTTGATATACTGTTGAATTCTGTTTGCTAATATTTTATTGAGTATTTTTGCATCTACATTCATCAGGGATATTGGTCTGTAATTTTCTTTTTTGGTGGGGTCTTTTCCTGGTTTTGGTATTAGGGTGATGTTGGCTTCATAGAATGAGTTTGGGAGTATTCCCTCTTCTTCTATTTTGTGGAACACTTTAAGGAGAATGGGTATTATGTCTTCTCTGTGTGTCTGATAAAATTCCGAGGTAAATCCGTCCGGCCCCGGGGTTTTGTTCTTGGGTAGTTTTTTGATTACTGTTTCAATTTCTTTGCTTGTAATTGGTTTGTTTAACTTTTGTGTTTCTTCCTTGGTCAGTCTTGGGAGGTTGTATTTTTCTAGGAAGTTGTCCATTTCTTCTAGGTTTTCCAGCTTGTTGGCATATAGGTTTTCATAGTAGTCTTTAATAATTCTTTGTATTTCTGTGGAGTCTGTCGTGATTTTTCCATTCTCATTTCTGATTATGTTGATTTGTGTTGACTCTCTTTTTCTCTTAATAAGTTGGGCTAGAGGCTTATCTATTTTGTTTATTTTCTCAAAGAACCAGCTCTTGGTTTCGTTGATTTTTGCTATTGTTTTATTCTTCTCAATTTTGTTTATTTCTTCTCTGATCTTTATTATGTCCCTGCTTCTGCTGACTTTAGGCCTCATTTGTTCTTCTTTTTCCAGTTTTAATAGTTGTGATGTTAGACTATTCATTTGGGATTGTTCTTCCTTCTTCAAGTGTGCCTGGATTGCTATATACTTTCCTCTTAAGACTGCTTTCGCTGCATCCCACAGAAGTTGGGGCTTAGTGTTGTTGTTGTCATTTGTTTCTATATATTCCTTGATCTCTATTTTGATTTGTTCATTGATCCATTGATTATTTAGTAGCATGTTGTTAAGCCTCCATGTGTTTGTGAGCCTTTTTGTTTTCTTTGTAGAATTTATTTCTACTTTCATACCTTTGTGGTCTGAAAAATTGGTTGGTAGAATTTCAATATTGTGGAATTTACTGAGGCTCTTTTTGTGAGCTAGTATGTGGTCTATTCTGGAGAATGTTCCATGTGCACTTGAGAAGAATGTATATCCTGTTGCTTTTGGATGTAAAGTTCTATAGATGTCTATTAGGTCCATCTGTTCTAGTGTGTTGTTCAGTGCCTGTGTGTCTTTACTTATTTTCTGCCCGGTGGATCTATCCTTTGGGGTGAGTGGTGTGTTGAAGTCTCCTACAATGAATGCATTGCAGTCTATTTCCCTCTTTAGTTCTGTTAGTATTTGCTTCACATATGCTGGTGCTCCTGTATTGGGTGCATATATATTTAGAATGGTTATATCTTCTTGTTGGACTAAGCCCTTTATCATTATGTAGTGGCCTTCTTTATCTCTTGTTACTTTCTTTGTTTTGAAGTCTATTTTGTCTGATATTAGTACTGCAACCCCTGCTTTCTTCTCACTGTTGTTTGCCTGAAATATGTTTTTCCATCCCTTGACTTTTAGTCTATGCTTATCTTTGGGTTTAAGGTGAGTTTCTTGTAAGCAGCATATAGATGGGTCTTGCTTTTTTATCCATTCTATTACTCTATGTCTTTTGATTGGTGCATTAAGTCCATTTACATTTAGGGTGACTATTGAAAGATATGTACTTATTGCCATTGCAGGCTTTAGATTCGTGGTTACCAAAGGTTCAAGGTTAGCTTCTTTAGTATCTTACTGCCTAACTTAGCTCGCTTATTGAGCTGTTATATACACTGTCTGGAGAGTCTTTTCTTCTCTCCCTTCTTATTCCTCCTCCTCCATTCTTCATATGTTGTGTGTTTTGTTCTGTGCTCTTTTTAGGGGTGCTCCCATCTAGAGCAGTCCCTGTAGGATGCCCTGTAGAGGTGGTTTGTGGGAAGCAAATTCCCTCAGCTTTTGCTTGTCTGGGAATTGTTTGATCCCACCATCATATTTAAATGATAGTCGTGCTGGATACAGTATCCTTGGTTCAAGGCCCTTCTGTTTCATTGCATTAAGTATATCATGCCATTCTCTTCTGGCCTGTAGGGTTTCTGTTGAGAAGTCTGATGTTAGCCTGATTGGTTTTCCTTTATAGGTGACCTTTTTCTCTCTAGCTGCCTTTAAAACTCTTTCCTTGTCCTTGATCCTTGCCATTTTAATTATTATGTGTCTTGGTGTTGTCCTCCTTGGATCCTTTCTGTTGGGGGTTCTGTATAATTCCATGGTCTGTTCGATTATTTCCTCCCCCAGTTTGGGGAAGTTTTCAGCAATTATTTCTTCAAAGACACTTTCTATCCCTTTTCCTCTTTCTTCCTCTTCTGGTATCCCTATAATACGAATGTTTTTCCTTTTGTATTGGTCACATATTTCTCTTAGTGTTGTTTCATTCCTGGAGATCCTTTTATCTCTCTCTATGTCAGCTTCTATACGTTCCTGTTCTCTGGCTTCTATTCCTTCAATGGCCTCTTGCATCTTATCCATTCTGCTTATAAATCCTTCCAGGGATTGTTTCACTTCTGTGATCTCTTTCCTGACATCTGTGATCTCCTTCCGGACTTCATCCCACTGCTCTTGCATTTTTCTCTGCATCTCATCCCATTGCTCTTGCATTTTTCTCTGCATCTCTGTCAGCATGTTCATGATTTTTATTTTGAATTCTTTTTCAGGAAGACTAGTTAGGTCTGTCTCCTTCTCAGGTGTTGTCTCTGTGATCTTTGTCTGCCTGTAGTTTTGCCTTTTCATGGTGATAGAGATAGTTTGCAGAGCTGGTACAAGTGACCGCTGGAAGAGCTTCCCTTCTTGTTGGTTTGTAGCCTTTTCCTGGGAGAATAGCGACCTCTAGTGGCTTGTGCTGGGCAGCTGCGCGCAGACAGGGCTTCTGCTTCCTGCCCAGTTGCTTTGGGGTTTATCTCCGCTGTTGCTGTGGGCTTGGCCTGGCTGGGGCTGTTCCTCCAAAATGGTGGAGCCCCGTTGGAGGGGGAGCAGCCAGGAGACTATTTATCTCCGTAAGGGGCCTCTGTGCTCCCTGCTGCCCAGGGGGTTAGAGTGCCCAGAGATCCCCAGATTCCCTGCTTCTGGTCTAAGTGACCTGTCCTGCCCCTTTAAGATTTCCAAAAAGCACTCTCCAAACCCCCTTCACAAGGCGCTGGGTTCTTGCAGGTGTGGATGTGGTCTGGATGTTGTCCTGTGTCCTGTGGTCTCTATTTTAGGAAGATTTTTCTTTGTTATATTTTCATAGCTCTATGTGTTTTTGGGAGGAGATTTCCACTGCTCTACTCACGCCGCCATCTTGGCTCCGCCTGGGGATTACACCTTTTATTGAAAGATATTTTTGTGGGGTATAGAATTCTAATTTGACAGTATTTTTTCTTTGAGTAATTTAAAGATGTTTTATCATTTTATGATAAGTGTAATATAATTTTAATTTTGTTTCTCTGATACAAATGTTTAACCCTACGTCTGTCTTCAATATATTCTATTTATGTTTAAATTTTAGCCTTTTAACTATTTGTACGTAGGAGTGTTTTTCTTTGTATTAATTTTCTCTGGGGTTCATTATACTTCTTGAATATGTGTCTGATGTAAGCATTAAAAAATTCTTGATCACAATCTTTTTTTTCTATTTTGTCTGATAAAAAAGTACTTCTACTATTCTTTTTCTTACCTATTTTTTGCATGAAATATCTCTTTCCACTCCTTCATTTTCAATCTGTTGTATGTCTTTCAGTCTGAAATGAGTCTCCTTAGGCAGCATACACATGGGTCTTGTTTATCCATTCTGGCACCCTATGTCTTTTGATTGGTGCATTCAGTCCATTTACATTTAAGGTAATTATTGATCAGTACTTCAATTATTCAATTCAATAATTGAATGTACTTATTGCCATCATATTAATTGTTTTCTGGTTCTTTTTGTAATTCCCCTCTGTTTCTTTCTTCCTCTCTTATACTTATCTTTTGTTCTTTGATGGTGTTCTTTAGTGTTGTGATTGGGTTTGTCATTTTAAATTTTTTATGCATGTATTACAGGCTTTAGGATTGTGGTTACTATGGGTTCATGGATATTTTCCTAACTGTATAAAAGTGTGTATTAAGTTGATTGCTCTGTTTCAACACAATCTAAAAGAAGTTTTTCTATTCTTCTTTCTCCACACTTTATGTATTAGATGTCATAATCTGCATTTTTTATGTATCCCTTCAGTGATATTGTATATAGTTGGTTTTACTACTTTTGTTTTAATTTCATACTTGCTTGGCAAGTAATTGGTCTACTACCTTTACTATGGGTTTATTTTCACTAGTAAAAACTATTTATGCTTAAGAACATTTCCACCTATAGAAGTCCCTTTAACAGATCCTGTAATGCTGGTTTAGTGGTGGTAAATTCCTTCAGGCTTTGTTTATCTGGGAAATGTTTAATCTCGCCTTCAAATTTGATGATAATCTTCCTGAGTAGAGGATTCCTTTTTTAATACATTAAATATTTCATGCCTCTGCCTTCTGGCCTGTAAAGTTTCTGTTGAGATATTTGCTGACAGCCTGATGGGGTTTCTCTTTTAAGTAATTTTTTTCTCTTTCTGGCTGCTTTCAATGACCTCTCATTATTAATCTTTGTCATTTTAATTATTATATGCATTGGTATTGTCTTCCTGGGTAACTTTTGTTAGTGGCTCTCTGTGATTCTAGTACCTGAGTGTCTATATCCTTCCTCAAATTGGGAACATTTTCAGCAATTATTTCTTCAAAGAGCCTTTCTACCCCTTCGTCTCTTTCTTCTCCTTCTGGGACCCCTATTATGTGAATATTGTTTCATTTGTAGTTGTCACACAATTCTGTTAGCATCCTCTCTTTACTAGAGATTTCTTTTTCTTTCTGTTCCTCAGCTTCATTGTTTTCCTTTTCTCTAATTTTGATCTCATTGGTTGTCTCCTCTTCTTGGAGCAATCTATTATTCATTCCCTTCATTGTATATTTCATTTCAGCTACTGTATTCTTCAACTCTGAGTACCTCTTTTTCAGTTCTTCTGTTTCTTTGTTGAAGTTCTCTCTGAGATCATGAATACTGTGCCACACATCAGTGAATATACTTATGATACTTATGACTGTTACTTTAAAATATTTATCAAGAATATTGGTGATCTCTGTTTCAATTAGACCTCTTTCTGGTGTTTTATCCTGCAGTTTTTTTGGAACATACTCCTCTGCCTCTTCATTTTGTCAGGGATTTTGTGTTTCTTCCCTTCTATTATTAGATAGATCTGCTGTCCTGGTCTGTGGAGTAATGGCTTTATGAGGAAGGCATTCTGTATTTCCCAGAAACACAAGACTCTTTACTCTCCAGTGCCTGGTTCTTTTTTGTGGTGGAGCCCCATTTGCTCTTGGTGGGCTATGGATGGGGCTGCCTTTCTGCCTGTCTTCTGGCAGTGGTCTTTCTCAACCTGCCATGGATGGCAGCTTGCCTTGGCTGGCCCAAACCAAGTATTGGTGCTTCTGATGGGATTGTTCAGTCATGATGTCTTTAAATATTTCTTATTCCCTGATGTTTTTTCCTCTAAGAATCAAGTTACAGTTATATTACTGTTTTATTTTGTCTCACAAATATCGTATGCATTTCTTTCTTTTTGTTGCTGTTAGCTAACTTGATTTTTGTTCTTTTTATCCTTTATGTCTGTTGGGATAATTTCTGTCAAACTGTGCTGAAGTATAATTTTCCTTTTCTTTTTTGTGTCCAATCTCTTGATGAAACCATCAAAGGAATTCTTCAGCTCAGAGATCATATTTTAAAAATTTCTAAAATTCCATTTGATCTATTTGAATAGTTTCTAATTCTGTTAAAATTTGTTGATTATATATATTGTCCAGTTTTTCCCTAGATCCTTTGACATGTTAATTATGCTTATTTCAATATAGTTTCTGTATTTTGGTAATCTCTAGATTTGGTTCTGTTACTTTTATCTCTTGACAATAATCCCTTTTTTGCTTGATTTTTCTTTCATTTTTTGTGTATGTCATTACAATTTTTGAAAAAAGTGTTGCACGTTGTGAAAAAAGAAAAATAGAGACTAAAGCATACATTATTTAGCCCAGAAATGGGCCTACTTATGTCAAGCTGTTTGTGTGTAGCTTAAGCCATTCTAGTTAGTAGTTGAACTGGATTTGCATCTTTTTTGTTTCTATAGTTATCCTCTGTTAACCATAGACTGCAACTTTGCTCTTGTCTGAGCCATGGAGTTCAAGGGGAGATTTTCAGTATTTCTACTCCACCCTAGGCTCTCAGCTGCATGCTTGCATAACAAAGTCATTCTTTCTATTCTCTTGCCTCTTCTATTGCAGACTGTTGTTTCTCATGATCTGGTACAATTATCATAATGGATTCTTGGAGATATCTTTGTTCTTTTGCCCACCATTTGTCTGATGCAGGCATTATGTACCTGAGAGTCTCATGGGTAGGTCTTTCACCATTTTTCTTATCCTCCTCTAGTGGCAGACAACTTCTGACTTTTGCAGGGTGTAGAGTAGGTTATATATCTATTTACCTTCTTCCTCCCGGCAGGTGTAACTCTGCCTTTTATTGATGGTGGTGAGGGCCAGTCTTGGGTGCAAGTGAGATTCCTTCCCTGCTCACAACAACTCTCTACTCTATATCATAGTAAGATCTGGTGCACAAAGGGATTTTCTCTCCTCCTCCAGTGGCAGCCATTTTTGTGGTAGTAACCAGATACATAAACATTTTCATCTTCTCCCTCATTGACAGATAGCTTTTGTCTTATATCAGAGCTGGTCTGTAGTAGAGATGAATCCCCTACCTCTCACCTAAGGCAGACAATATTTTCCTTCTAGCATAGAAAGGTCTGGTATGTGGGGTTAGTATATTGCCTTTTCTCCCATTGCTTTATTTTCTTATTTTGTTGCTACTACATTCTCATTGAAATGGGTAGCTGGGTCATCAGGAGCCACTGGGGGTTTGAGGAGAGAGAAGGTATGAAATAGCCATTCAGCAGAGAAAACAGACTAGGGAACACAGTGTTTCCCTAGTGGGTCTCCAGGCAACATCAAGGACGCTCTTAAGGCTTGAGATTATGACTTTAAGGTGAGACTGGTGAATATATCATGTGGTTTTCTCTAGGCATGTTTAATGACATGGTACAAGCATGGAGATGGTAGAAAGTTCATCTTGTTCTCACACAGAGCCCAGAGCTCAGGAAGACCTTTAGATACTCCTGTTCTACCCTAAAGCCTAGAAAGACTTCATATCTGTCCTTTTGAGGGGAATTCTTTCAGGTTTTCTGCCCTGGCATCAATCCTTTATGAGCACTAAAAATAGGTGCATGGAAAAAACTGGTGAGTTGGTGTAGCCTATGTCTGAAGCTTCTAGAAATGTTAACTGTCATGCTAGGGCACAATTAGATTTAAGAATTTGTTAAAGTATTTAGTTGTTTCTTGTTCTGTTTCCTATGCTTTGTCAAAAATGAGTTCAGTGTTCCATCTCTCAGTGGAAGAGATGCATATTCTTTGACATCCACATCATCTGGTGTTTTATGACTTTAACTCTGAAGGACTCAAATTATGATTTTATACATTATCTGGAGCTTTCTCACTGTTAAGATGGGTATGATGTTTATTTCAAGCTTTTTGCATTCTGTATGGAAACAGAACTTTCTTGAAGTTACTTTGTTTTCTTTTATAGTTAGTTTTAACTAGGGTTTGTACCTATACGTATAACACATTTACCAGCAATATTTTATAAGTTCTTACTGCTGTACCAGTTGTTAGACATACAAATATTAATATAATTTGCATGTTGTACAATCACATTTCTGGGAAAATGAAGAGAAAAATCTCATAAATATTAGAACTAAAAAGAGAATTCAGTTAGGTTGCCAGTTAACTTATAAAGAAGTAAAAATTAGTATTTTTATATATCAGTAATAAATACTTAAATAATATAAAGAAAAATATCTCATTCTCCATAACAACCCAAATTATAGACCTTTTAGGGGTATATATAACAGTATATGTGAAAAAAATACTTGAAGTGAAGACTAAAACTTTTTTGACATACCTTAAATGAAACCTCAGTAAATAAAAAAGTCATATCTGTGTTCCCAGATGGGAAGATTTAAGATTGTAAAGATTTAAATTATTCTAGAAACACATTTATAAATTCATCGTGTTATCAATTAAAATCGCTTAGTTATTTTAGGGGAACTTAACTGAATTACCTCTCAGGAAAGCAAAGAACTAATCAAATAGTAAAGTATCATCGATCAGTTAAAGTAGTTATTGAATGTGCTTTGCACTGTAACTATTATATGAGATACCAGGTGCAGTGACCTCATAACACAGACAAGTGTCCTATCCTCAGAGAAATTACAATCTATAGAAAAATCCTTACACTGAATAAGTAATTGCATGAAGGATTAGTTTTATCATATTATCTGGAAATTCTTCCTGAGGAAATGGTATTTGTGTTGAGTGATTAAACACTAACTTAAACAGAAGTTACATTGGGGTGAAACACAAATGTATTTTATTATTACTTCTCACTCTCCATAATCTGGCAGGTGAAGGAAGAGGATGATTCCTAATTATAAGTGGACATTAGTGGCTGTGGTGTTCTACCACCTTAGATGCACCTAATAGAAAAGACAGAAGGAAAGAAGAGAGATGGAGTGGTGTCAACAGTGTTTCAGAACCCAAGTAAAATGGTTTCTTTCTGGTCTAATTGGGGTGAAGAGCAGTACCTCTATCACTGTCTCAAAGGTCTTCAAGATTGTCTACGCATTACCTATTATAAAAGTATAATTAAAACAGATATAAACATTTAAACTATTTAAGAATTAAGAATGTGACTAAATTAGCACTTTAAATCAATGGTGAAAGGTGGATTATTTAAAATGTCAAAACTGGGTAACTATTTGTTAAATATAGAATTACCTGTTTATGATATCTTACAAAGAGATTAATTTAAGGTGAATCAAAATTTAAAAAAAGGAAAAACACAGCAAAAAGAGCATAGACATGAATATTTTTGTAATCTGGGTGTGGGGATGGATTTTAAAGGAAGAACATCAAATGTAGAGGCCATGCAGAAAAAAGTATATTTGAGAACATAAGAATGAAAATAATTGTTACAAATAAATATATTCAGTATATAAAGAGATAATAAATTAATTAAGAAAATAGCAATCAACCTAACAGAAAATCTACAAAGGACATGGACAAGCAATTTATTAAGAAAGAAGTACAGTTGGTGGCCAGGAAACATAATTTAAAATATTTCTGATAATGGAAATGCATACTAAATGTATATTTATGTCTTTCATGATAAAATTACTAAAAATTATTTTAAAAATTCCTTTGTTTAGATTTGAAAAAAATACACTTTCATTTACCACTAAAAACTGATGTGATAAAATATTGATAAGAGAGGCGGAGCCAAGATGGCGGCATGAGTAGAGCAGTGGAAATCTCCTCCCAAGAACACATAGAGCTATGCAAATATAAAAAACAAAACTCTTCCTAAAATAGAGACCAGAGGACACAGGACAACATCCAGACCACATCCACACATGCAAGAACCCGCCCTTGCGAAGGGGGTAAGATACAAGCCCCGGCCCGGCGGGACCTGAGCGCCCCTCCCCCCGGCTCCCGGCGGGTGGAAAGAAACTGGAGCGGTTTTTTTTTTTTTTTTTTTTGCCGAGTGCTTTTTGGAAGCCTTAAAGGGACAGGGACCCCGTTGCTAGGGAGGCAGGGCGGCGGGACCGGTGAGCGGTGCCTGAGACCAGTGCCTGAGGACGGAGGATATCGCGTGCTTCCCCCCCCTTTTTTTTTCTCTTTTTGGCGAGTGCTTTTTGGAAGCCTTAAAGGGACAGGGACCCCAGTGCTAGGGAGGCAGGGCAGCGGGACTGGTGAGTGGGTGCCTGGGACCGGTGCCTGAGGACAAAGACTATCCTGTGTTTTTCCCTGTGGAACCGGAGGGCGGGTGCATGAGACTGGCACCTGAGGACGGAGGAAATCGCGTGTTTTTCCCCCTTTTTTTTTTCTCTTTTTGGCGAGTGCTTTTTGGAAGCCTTAAAGGGACAGGGACCCTGGTGCTAGGGAGGCAGAGCAGCAGGACCGGTGAGTGGGTGCCTGGGACCAGCACCTGAAGACAAAGAATATCGCGCGATTTTCCCTGCGGGACCGGTGGGCGGGTGCCTGAGACCAGTGCCTGAGGACGGAGGAAATTGTGCGTTTCCCCTCCCCCCTTTTTTTTTTCTCTTTTTGGTGAGTGCTTTTTGGAAGCCTTAAAGGGACAGGGACCCCAGTGCTAGGGAGGCAGAACAGCAGGAACAGTGAGAGGGTGCCTGGGACCGGCGCCTTAAAACAAAGAATATCGCACGTTTTTCCCTGCGGGACCAGTGGGCGGGTGTTTTTTGGAAGCCTTGAAGGGACAGGGACCCCGGTGCTAGGGAGGCAGGGCAGCAGGACCAGTGAGCGGGTGCCTGGGACCGGCACCTGAGGGAAAAAAAAAAATCGCGTGTTTTTTCCTTTTTTTTTTTTTTCTGTTCCCTCTCTCATTGTTGCTGTTGTTGTTTTGATTTGGAGAGTGCTTTTTGGAAGTCTTAAAGGGGCAGGACAGGACACTTAGACCAGAGGCAGGGAATCTGGGGATCTCTGGGCACTCTAACCCCCTGGCCAACAGGGAGCACAGAGGCCCCTTACGGAGAAAAATAGCCTCCCGGCCGCTACCCCTCCAATGGGGCTCCACCATTTGGGAGGAGCAGCCCCAGCCAGGCCACGCCCACAGCAACAGCAGAGATAAACCATAGCAAACGGGCAGGTAGCAGAAGCCCTGTCTGCGCACAGCTGACAAGCATAAGCCACTAGAGGTCGCTATTCTCCCAGGAGAGGAAGGCCACAAACCAACAAGAAGGGAAGCTCTTCCAGCGGTCACTTGTACCAGGTCTGCAAACTATCTCTATCACCATGAAAAGGCAAAGCTACAGGCAGACAAAGATCACAGAGACAACACCTGAGAAGGAGACAGACCTAACCAGTACTCCTGAAAAAGAATTCAAAATAAAAATCATGAACATGCTGACAGAGATGCAGAGAAAAATGCAAGACCAATGGGATGAGATGCAGAGAAAAATGAAAGAGCAATGGGATGAAGTCTGGAGGGAGATCACAGATGTCAGGAAGGAGATCACAGAAGTGAAACAATCCCTGGAGGGATTTACAAGCAGAATGGATAAGATGCAAGAGGCCATTGAAGGAATAGAAGCCAGAGAGCAGGAACGTATAGAAGCTGACATAGAGAGAGATAAAAGGATCTCCAGGAATGAAACAACACCAAGAGAACTATGTGACCAAACCAAAAGGAATAATATTCGTATTATAGGGGTACCAGAAGAAGAAAAAAGAGGAAAAGGGATAGAAAGTCTCTTTGAAGAAATAATTGCTGAAAACTTCCCCAAACTGGGGGAGGAAATAATCAAACAGACCATGGAATTACACAGAATGCCCAACAGAAAGGATCCAAGGAGGACAACACCAAGACACATAGTAATTAAAATGACAAGAATCAAGGACAAGGAAAGAGTTTTAAAGGCAGCTGGAGAGAAAAAGGTCACCTATAAAGGAAAACCCATCAGGCTAACATCAGACTTCTCGACAGAAACCCTACAGGCCAGAAGAGAATGGCATGATATACTTAATGCAATGAAACAGAAGTGCCTTGAACCAAGGATACTGTATCCAGCACGACTATCATTTAAATATGATGGCGGGATTAAACAATTCCCAGACAAGCAAAAGCTGAGAGATTTTGCTTCCCACAAACCACCTCTACAGGGCATCCTACAGGGACTGCTCTAGATGGGAGCACTCCTAAAAAGAGCACAGAACAAAACACACAACATATGAAGAATGGAGGAAGAGGAATAAGAAGGGAGAGAAGAAAAGAATCTCCAGACAGTGTATATAACAGCTCAATAAGTGAGCTAAGTTAGGCAGTAAGATACTAAAGAAGCTAACCTTGAACCTTTGGTAACCACGAATCTAAAGCCTGCAATGGCAATAAGTACATATCTCCCAATAGTCACCCTAAATGTAAATGGACTTAATGCACCAATCAAAAGACACAGAGTAATAGAATGGATAAAAAAGCAAGACTCATCTATATGCTGCTTACAAGAAATTCACCTTAAACGCAAAGACAAGCATAGACTAAAAACCAAGGGATGGAAAAGCATATTTCAGGCAAACAACAGTGAGAAGAAAGCAGGGGTTGCAGTACTAATATCAGACAAAATAGACTTCAAAACAAAGAAAGTAACAAGAGATAAAGAAGGATACTACATAATGAAAAGGGCTCAGTCCAACAAGAGGATATAACCATTCTAAATATATATGCACCCAATACAGGAGCACCAGCATATGTGAAACAAATACTAACAGAATTAAAGGAGGAAATAGAATGCAATGCATTCCTTTTTGGGAGACTTCAACACACCACTCACCCCAAAGGATCGATCCACTTGGCAGAAAATAAGTAAGGACACACAGGCACTGAACAACACACTAGAACAGATGGACCTAATAGACATCTGTAGAACTCTACACCCAAAAGCAACAGGATATACATTCTTCTCAAGTGCACATGGAACATTCTCCAGAATAGACCACATACACTAGCTCACAAAAAGAGCCTCAGTAAATTCCAAAATATTGAAATTCTACCAACCAATTTTTCAGACCACAAAGGTATAAAAGTAGAAATAAATTCTACAAAGAAAACAAAAAGGCTCACAAACACATGGAGGCTTAACAAAATGCTACTGAATAATCAATGGATCAATGAACAAATCAAAATAGAGATCAAGGAATATATAGAAACAAATGACAACAACAACACTAAGCCGAAACTTCTGTGGGACGCAGTGAAAATAGTCTTAAAAGGAAAGTATATAGCAATCCAGGCACACTTGAAGAAAGAAGAACAATCCCAAATGAATAGTCTAACATCACAATTATCGAAACTGGAAAAGAAGAACAAATGAGACCTAAAGTCAGCAGAAGGAGGGACATAATAAAGATCAGAGAAGAAATAAACAGAATTGAGAAGAATAAAACAATAGCAAAAATCAACGAAACCAAGAGCTGGTTCTTTGAGGGAATAAACAAAATAGATAAGCCTCTAGCCCAACTTATTAAGAGAAAAAGAGAATCAACACAAATCAACATAATCAGAAATGAGAATGGAAAAATCACGACAGACTACACAGAAATATAAAGAATTATTAAAGACTACTATGAAAACCTATATGCCAACAAGCTGGAAAACCTAGAAGAAATGGACAACTTCCTAGAAAAATACAACCTCCCAAGACTGACCAAGGAAGAAACACAAAAGTTAAACAAACCAATTACGAGCAAAGAAATTGAAACGGTAATCAAAAAACTACCCAAGAACAAAACCCCGGGGCCGGACAGATTTACCTCGGAATTTTATCAGACACACAGAGAAGACATAATATGCATTCTCCTTAAAGTGTTCCAAAAAATAGAAGAAGAAGGAATACTCCCAAACTCATTCTATGAAGCCAACATCACCCTAATACCAAAACCAGGCAAAGACCCCACCAAAAAAGAAAATTACAGACCAATATCCCTGATGAATGTAGATGCAAAAATACTCAATAAAATATTAGCAAACAGAATTCAACAGTGTATCAAAAGGATCATACACCATGACCAAGTGGGATTCATCACAGGGATGCAAGGATGGTACAACATTTGAAAATCCATCAACATCATCCACCACATCAACAAAAAGAAAGACAAAAACCACATGATCATCTCTATAGATGCTGAAAAACATTTGACAAAATTCAACATCCATTCATGATAAAAACTCTCAGCAAAATGGGAATAGAGGGCAAGTACCTCAACATAATAAAGGCCATATATGATAAACCCACAGCCAGCATTATACTGAACAGCGAGAAGCTCAAAGCATTTCCTCTGAGATCGGGAACCAGACAGGGATGCCCCCTCTCCCCACTGTTATTTAACATAGTACTGGAGGTCCTAGCAATGGCAATCAGACAAAACAAAGAAATACAAGGAATCCAGATTGGTAAAGAAGAAGTTAAACTGTCACTATTTGCAGATGATATGATACTGTACATAAAACACCCCAAAGACTCCACTCCAAAACTACTAGAACTGATATCGGAATACAGCAAAGTTGCAGGATACAAAAATAACACACAGAAATTTGTAGCTTTCCTATACACTAACAATGTATCAATAGAAAGAGAAATCAGGAGAACAATTCCATTCACCTTTACATGAAAAAGAATAAAATACCTAGGAATAAACCTAACGAAAGAAGTGAAAGACTTATACTCTGAAAACTACAAATCACTCTTAAGAGAAATTAAAGGGGACACTAATAAATGGAAACTCATCCCATGCTCATGGCTAGGAAGAATTAGCATCGTCAAAATGGCCATCCTGCCCAAAGCAATATACAGATTTGATGCAATCCCTCTCAAATTACTAGCAACATTCTTCAATGAATTGGAACAAATAATTCAAAAATTCATATGGAAACACCAAAGACCCCGAATAGCCAAAGCAATCCTGAAAAAGAAGAATAAAGTAGGGGGGATCTCACTCCCCAACTTCAAGCTCTACTACAAAGCCATAGTAATCAAGACAATTTGGTACTGGCACAAGAACAGAGCCACAGACCAGTGGAACCGATTAGAGACTCCAGACATTAACCCAAACAAATATGGTCAATTAATATTTGATAAAGGAGCCAAGGACATACAATGCACAATGACAGCCTCTTCAACAGATGGTGTTGGCAAAACTGGACAGCTACATGTAGGAGAATGAAATTGGACCATTGTCTAACCCCATATACAAAGGTAAACTCAAAATGGATCAAAGACCTGAATGTGAGTCATGAAACCATTAAACTCTTGGAAAAAAACATAGGCAAAAACCTCTTAGACATAAACATGAGTGACCTATTCTTGAACATATCTCCCTGGGCAAGAAAACAACAGCAAAAATGAGCAAGTGGGACTACATTAAGCTGAAAAACTTCTGTACAGCGAAAGACACCATCAATAGAACAAAAAGGAACCCTACAGTATGGGAGAATATATTTGAAAATGACAGATCCGATAAAGGCTTGACGTCCAGAACATATAAAGAGCTCACACGCCTCAACAAAAAAAAAACAAATAACCCAATTAAAAAATGGGCAGAGGAACTGAACAGACAGTTCTCTAAAAAAGAAATACAGATGGCCAACAGACACATGAAAAGATGCTCCACATCGCTAATTATTAGAGAAATGGAAATTAAAACTACAATGAGGTATCACCTCACACCAGTAAGGATAGCTGCCATCCAAAAGACAAACAACAACAAATGTTGGCGAGGCTGTGGAGAAAGGGGAACCCTCCTACACTGCTGGTGGGAATGTAAATTAGTTCAACCATTGTGGAAAGCAGTTTGGAGGTTCATCAAAATGCTCAAAACAGACCTACCATTTGACTCAGGTATTCCACTCCTAGGAATTTACCCTAAGAACGCAGCAATCAAGTTTGAGAAAGACAGCTGCACCCCTATGTTTATCGCAGCACTATTTACAATAGCCAAGAATGGAAGCAACCTAAATGTCCATCGGTAGATGAATGGATAAAGAAGATGTGGTACATATACACAATGTAATACTACTCAGCCATAAGATGTGGAAAAATCCAACCATTTGCAGCAACATGGATGGAGCTGAAGAGTATTATGCTCAGTGAAATAAGCCAAGTGGAGAAAGAGAAATACCAAATGATTTCACTCATCTGAGGAGTATAAGAACAAAGGAAAAACTGAAGGAACAAAACAGCAGCAGAATTACAGAACCCAAAAATGGAATAACAGGTACCAAAGGGAAAGGAACTGGGGAGGATGGAAGGGCAGGGAGGGTTAAGGGGGGGGAAGAAGAAGGGGGGTATTAAGATTAGCATGCATCGGGGGGAGGGAGAAAGGGGAGGGTGGGCTGCACAACACAGAGAGGACAAGTAGGGATTCTACAACATTTTGCTAAGCTGAAGGACAGTAACCGTAATGTGGTTGTTGGGGGGACCTGATATAGGGGAGAGCATAATAAACATAGTACTCTTCATGTAAGTGTAGATTTAAGATTAAAAAAAATAAAAGAAAGAAAGAAAATGGGGATTACTCCTTGATTGGATAAAACTATTGGTAAATCAAAGATCAACGCATGCTTTAAATATCCTTAATGTTGATCACTTAAAGTGTGTCAGATGATCAGCTATGGAGGTACTCTTTTGTGATAATATTCCTTTCTCTTACTAAAAAAAAAAAAAAAAAAAAAAAGCAGTCCCTGTGTGCTGACCTCCAATGAGTTCTGCACAGTGGTATAGAGGGCATGTCAAAGTGTGGGCAAAGGGTCTGTTTGTTTCTATGCAGAAGATCAAGGCCTAGCTTGGATACCCAGAAAATGAACTAAGATACGATATGAGGAGGAGCTTCCAGCATCAGCACTCTCTGGAGGACTCGTGCCAGGGGATGATCATCAAAAAGCCTCCACAGGGATCCGGGCGATGCTGCAGTCGTGGCTTCGTCCACCCCACCGTTTCCTGGACTTGCCATTGGAATGAGGAGGGAGATGTCTAGGCTGGCATGTGCATACAGTGAGACAACGAATTTGACCGGATCTGTACTGTTGGAACTCAACCAGGATTTGGGAGGGGTGCAAGGTGTAGCACTCCAAAATCTTATGACTGTAGACTATCTACGGTTAAAAGAACATATGGGATGTGAACAGATCCCAGAAATGGGCTGCTTTAATCTGTCTGATTTCTCTCAGACTGTTCAAGTACAGTTGGACAATATCCATCATATCATAGACAAATTTTCACAAATGCCTAGGGTGCCTAAATGGTTTTCTTGGCTTCACTGGAGATGGATGGTAATTATAGATTTGCTTTGTTTATGTCACCGTATTCCTATTATGTTACTTCGTGTGTGCAAATTAGTTAGTAGTTTAAAACCTATACAGACTTAAGGTACTCTACAAGAAGATATGTCAAAGAAATAATCCTCCCATGTTTTCTTCCATATGCTACCTCTATAGCTTTTCTTCTTCCTTCATAATTATAACCCTTTAATAGAATTCGTGCCTCATATCGAAGTTACCGAGTATCATAATTCCTCCAGGTGGTAAAGATACCTCGAGACAAGTGCTGGGCATAGAAGCCACAGGGCATAAATCTGCAAAGAAGTAAAAAGCTAACCTTTTCAAACAATATGGCTTCTCTCTCACTTACCAACTTTACATTTCCCTGTATGGCCCCGGAAGATGACTGGTTAGCCAGAGACGGGTAAGATTCCTCAAGGGAGGAACAACCTAAGACAGGCATAGTCGCAGGGGAGCCATCAGGTGAGAAATTGGGGATCAACAGATGTGAGGCTCAGAACCTCATTCCCCCTGCTTTGAGAGAAATCTTCTGCATCCGTGGATGGTTTATTGCCCTTGTCTAGCTTGGATTAACACATAGTCTACAGGCACACACCTGAGAATCTACAATTGCTCTCTTACAACACTAAACTATGTTTTCTACCTTTATCTTGCATCTACCTACCACTTCAGCATTTTATTAAAAATAATAATAATAATAATAGTAAAGGGAGAAATGTGGGATCCACATATAAATCAAGTATAAAAATCAAACGAATATTCATATTTGACCTAATTGTTTATAGTTCATAATGCGTGATCAAAACCGAAAGTTTCTGTGATGACTGCCCTTGTACTGTTCACCATGTAAGAATTTATTCACTATGTAAGAATTCGTTCACCATGTAAGAACTTATTCACTATGTAAGAATTTGTTCTCCATGTAAGAACTTGTTCGTTATGCTTCAGAAGATTGGAGACTGATGAGAATTAGGCTTGAGATGGATTAATGATTGTACATTGAGCATTGACCCCCCTATACAAAATTAAAAAAAAATATTGATAAGAATTGATATAGTATGAATGATAAGTTGATAACAAGGATTAAAAGCATTTTAAGTTTGCCTATTCCTTTCCTAATGTTTATACATAATTCCTCAGCATAAATTTTTGGAACAGAAGTGAAATTTTTTGCAGGGATCCTTATCAAAATATTATTTACAGTAAAAGAAAAATGTAGAATTGATAAATCAAAAGAAGGGGTTATTAAGTAAATATTTAAAGTGATGCTTTAAAAGTGCATTTGTTGATATATACTGACTTAAAATATTATAAAGGAAGAAATATGTTTAAAAAACCTTTTTTTAGTATAATTATATCATTAAAATATGTTTATTAAAATGTCACTAACTCTACATTACAATATTTAACATAGTTCTCTATATTGAATACTTATCTCATTTTCTTTTGGTTCTTACTTTTAGGTTCTATTTTTTTCTGCAATGATTAATTCCTGCTTGTTCATTTTTGAGATTTTCAAAATAATAAAACTGGGTTTGAATAATTGTTAAGCCATTTATTAGCTATGCAATTTGAGTGGTATCTTAATTTTCAGGCATATTTTCTACATCTCTGGAATAAAATAAAAAATGTTGATTAGATATTGTTTTCAGGATCACATAATATAAGGAATATAAACAAGTAGTGTTTTTCTTTTTCCTCTTCCTAAGCATTTTTCTTGGATAATATTTCATTGTACAGTTTTTCAGAATGTTATTTCACAGCTACATTTTGGGCCAACTTTATACTGTTGCAAATTTGACTAATGACATAAACTTTAAAACTTGGCTAACATTTTCAAGAGTCAGAGTGGCAGCACCAACTTCAAAAGTTTTCCCTATTAATCCCTTATTTTCTAGTTTCTTCACATGTAAACACATTCTCCTTCAAGTGAAAATCCAGTTTTGAGGAGTTTGGGCATAAATTATTGTGCTTTGAAGGCCCAGATACAGAATGTATTTGGAGGGAGACTGGAGAAATGAGTTTAGCACTGGACATAACTATTATTGTAATAAATATTTTCCACGTAGGTATTGTCAGCACCATTGTGGCAGTGTTTCTACAGAAGATCTTGGCATTGCTTATAGCACTAACTACAGTATGTGAAGAGGAAGCCAGAGGAAGCACAGATGCATCTGACAGAATAGCATTGCTGTTCAGATCACTCATTTACAGTCTTCAGCAGCTGGTTCCTAATTAATAATAAATATTTAATGAGTGCTCACTTAGTGTACTACACTAGACATAATACACTTTAAAATCTTACTCAATCCTCATGACAGTCCGTTTTGCAGATGAAAAAACAGCCTCAGGAAAGTTAAGTAATTTTCCCCATAGTGACACACAGTAAAATGTCTTGAACGAGGCTCGCTGGCTCTGACTCTTGCGGACTTCCATAGCAGTTTCCTTTAGAGTCTCCTTTTATCTTTTGAGATTTCCTTTCTCTTTTCAGTTTTTGGGAAGGATATTAATGTTAAGATCTCCACTGACCTGAGCTTTGAATAGTGAAATAAAGAACCCTTTTACTGAGACTCTCATGTCATCAGACTTACTAGAAAATGCCACATGGCCAAATGCTATGTTCTGTCATCCCTCCATTTAATTGGGAATTACTGATTATAGTTTAGGGTAACTGTTCTTATAAATAATGATCTTTCAGTATCTCTCCTTCCATGATGAGTTCATCATCCCTTTCCACTCTTATATCCCAGAGATAGCACAAAAATCAGTAACATTAGCACTTGTCCTCTGAGGCAGCCTGCTCATCATCCCTGCGCCCCAACTGCATGTGTCCCTTTAGAAGATGAAACTGAGCTCCCCTGACCATTCCTTCACTGGGCTCTCAGTCCCCACAGTTGCTCTTATCCTGGGACTTACATTTTTTGGCTGTTGTTCTACAGTGGAAAGAGTGTTTTTTATTCTTCCATTGTTAAGTTTAAGAACGTCAAGGATCAAGGAGTTTTCTTCAAGTAAGCACTCTTTTCTAAGAGTGGCCATTAGAATACCATTTTATAAGTAAGTTTATCATTAAAAATTTATAAATTTGAATTAAAGTTTTGATATAATTTGAAGAAATGATTTAAGGTTGCTAGCACATCTAGGGATATTTGGGAATATTTCCCGTTGATCACAAGGTTGCAAAATGATTTTTGTGTGCACCAAAAAGAGAATAATTATGGGTTTTGCAGATGAGTCTCAATTTGCAACATAATATGGGTTAGTTGGTCCACTTCCTTCATCTTCAATTTACTCTCTTCTTGAATGAAAGTAAGAAAAATTGTGAAAAAGTGATGAACTCTGCAAAGTGTTTAAGGAAGTGCCTACCAGTAAGGAGACATTCAATAAATGCGTTTCCTCCATTTGTCGTACACAACCTTCACATACTTGCCAATCATTAACATTTATCTCCTTTAAGTACATGAATACCAAAAAAAAACAAAAAAACAAAAAACACCGCATTTTGTAAGGTAGCCAAACACATGATTATTTTTTAGCGGATATGTTGGCAAGAAGAGATCATGAACACTGTTTCTTTCTCTTCCCTTGTTGGCTAAAATATGGATTACAACAAAACACAAGTAAAAAAGAATTATTTGTTAATCCTTAGGAATTCTACATGTCAAAACCTAATGGATGAAGCTTGTGAATATTTTTTTACACACCCATTATATACTTACCACACAAAAAATAATTCTTCAAATGACTCCCTTTAAAAAAAAAAGAAGCTCATCTCTCTTCTGTTTGCTGCTATTATTCCTAATATTCACTTAGGGAATACAAAAGATAAATAGTGCGCGTGCACGCACGCGCGCGCGCACGCACACACACACACACACACATACAAATGTATCGAAATGTAATTATCAAACAAAAAGATCAAATCCCTTCTAATATAGGAAGTTTCCACGATGAATTTCTGCAAAACTGTACTAGGACATTTTCTTATTATTTTTATATAATTACTTCATGAAAGCAAAGCAAATAATTTGTAAGCTATGCTACCAATTTTTTTTTCTTTTGCAGTTTCTCTTCTTTCATAATGCATTAAAATGAATGCTATTTGAATGTGTGGGCAAAGCACCGCCTTCCTCATTTTAAGATAACTTGTTTATTACAAAAGACTTTCATATTTTCAAATGGATTTGAGGAGTTTGCAAATAAGATATGTATTCTTCTTGTATCTATGAAATCACAGGACAAAAGATTTTTTAGTGGTTTTCAGCAAGTACTTTTAAATGTAACACCAAAAGCATGATTTAAAAAATGATACATTAAACTCACTAAAATTTTGTTTTATTTAAAAATAAAAGATACTGTGAAAAAAACATGACATGTTACAGACTGAGAGGAAATATTTCCCTATTATATTTCTGACCGAGAGTTTGTATTGACAATATAAAAAAAACCTTTCGAGAGTCAAATAATAAAAACTTAATGAAACAGGGCAAAGGGTCTAGAAATATACTTCACCAAGGAAGATATGTGGATGACAAGTAAACATGAAAACAGGCTCAGTATCATTAGGTGTTAGGAAAATGTGAACCGAAACCGCAATGAGATGCTGCTACACAACTGTTGGAGTAACTAAAAAAAAAATATGGTGATATCATGAGTAAAGTAAGGTCAAGGAAATTTGCAAGAGCAGAGGAAATTTTGCAAGAATGCTGAGCTGAGAGATCAAGAGGAGGAAAATATGACATAAAGTTAAGAGACATAGAGAATGATATTCTATCCAATATTTGTCTGATAGAATGTCCAATAAAAGGAATCCAAAACAGATAAGGGAAGAATAATCCAAAAGATAATGGAAGGAAATTTCTGTTGGGTTGATAGAGTGTTCAAATTGCAAGGGCCCATCAAAGGATGAATATGATGAATGAAGAAATACTCCATATCTCCACGTGTCCTGGTAATGTTTTGGAATTCTAAAGGTGAAGAGTAAATGTCAATAACTTACAGAAAAGGAAAACAAAATATACATAAGCAAATGAGGGCCAGGCTCAATTTAGAAAAGATCTATGTATGCTATTGTGGGTGAACATTTAGCTGTCTTTCACTCCCCATGTCTCTTCTGTCCCATCCTCCCAGGATTGCTAAGACACTATTTGTAATCTAAATAGTTAAAAGAATTTAAATTAATATCACTATCCAAATGTTTCAGTTCCAAGCTGGCCTGTACATTCTGATCACACTTTCTTACTTGGGTAGACTTTTAATTTCCATTGTCTTTTTCTCTTTCAATATCTTTAGGATTTTTATTTTTTCAAATATTTCAATCCTCCATTGTGTATCAGTTATTTTTCTGGTGCCCTTTATTGAAGTCTGTGAGACTTCTCTGCTTGTGTTCCAGTATGTCCTGCTTATTTGAAGACTCACTGTACTGTGTCAGTTTAACAGGGATAGATCCATTAGTACTTGAAGCCTCAGTTTTCCAGTTTCTCTGTTTACATCCTTATTCTATTGTTACATCCCTCATGTACCTTCTGTATAAAGTATTTATAGAGTTAATTTCCTGTGATGTTGTGTGCTTAGAAATGCCTTTGTTATACTTATTTTACTCTGTATTCAAGAACTAAGCATAGAATTCTAGGTTGAAGATATTTTTCCTCAAAATTCTAGGGCAATGTTCATTTTTTTAAGTGGCTGAAACTGCTGCTGAGTAGTCTCATACCCTTCTTATTTTTTCTTTTTGTATCTCATCTCTTGCTTCCTTTTGAGGTTTTTGATGCCTCTCTTAAATCTAATTTTCAGAAATTTTCTAGTGATATAATGCATGCCTGTTTTCATTCATTTTACTGATTACTTCATTTAGAGTCACGTGTATTAAAAGGCATTATTTGATTATTTGATTTTTGCTCTCTGAAATTCTAAGCAGTCAGATAATGAACCTTTTAGTTTAATCCTCTGTATTTAAAAAAACGTTTTATTTTATGAATTTTGTTCTATTCTTTGCTTCTTAAGAGGATTCTTCACATTTTTATTTATATTGTGTTTCAGCAATACTTTTAGTGTTGAAGAGCCTTTTATTAGACTATGATTGTTGTTTTCTTTAGCATTTTATACTCGTTTTATGGGTAAACATGAGGTCAGCCCAACATTTTTAGCTGTCATTCGGTGGTTTTATATACACATGCACACACACACACACACACACACACACACGTCTTAAGAAAATATATGTAAATGACAGAGAAGCTCATCAGTATGGAACAAATTGAATGTATAGCCCTAGACATCAACACAAAGGAATACTATGGAGCCATTAGGAAAATTCAGGTAGATCTTTATATACTAATATGAAAGCTATCCATAAAGGACTTGTACATTCATTTTTTATTGTACAAATATTTATTAAGCATATAGTTTGTATTAGGCACTGTTCTAGGCACTGGGAATACAGCTATGGACAAAATAAACAAATTACCTGCCCTTTTACTTCAAATAGTGATAGATTATATAAAAATCAAACCAGTAGGAGGGTATAGAATGAAAGAAGAATGATTAAAAAAGGGTTCTGTGGTAATATTTAAGTATATATATATGACTGCTTTAAGCAATGTGTAGCTGAATATAGGTGGAATGATCCAATTTATGGAGAACATTTATGTATGTACATTTATGCTTATTTGTAGTTATGGTAGAATGAAAACAAGTCATGAAGTATGTACACTAAATTTGGTGATTGGGTAAAGACAAAATGATTTACTAAGCTTCTCTAAGCAACATTAAGTATAGATTCCTCAAATAATTTGTAAAATACAATAATCCTTATATAAATAAATATATAAGTGCTTTAAAGCCCCAGTAACAAAACTTTTCAATGCAGTTTGTTTTTGTGCTATCTTTAAAGGACACACTAAATCAAAAAATATCTTTATAGTTTCCTTACTTGATTGTTACTGTGGTTCAGTATTGGCATCAGTCTTTGCCACAAAATACCAGCCCAAATAACATCAAAATTTTCATGTGTAAATTATTGAAATCTTTAATTTTTGCTTTCTGGCTCTAAATATATTCTTGTTTCATCCTGGCCTCAATGGGGAACATCTCATTAACTAGAGCATTTTAGTTATTATGTAGTATAGAATGAATTATCTTAAATCCATCTTCATGAATGAGAACAGATGAAGGAAATTATAAAACCTCTTAGATATTGCCACTCCACACCAAAGGTTGCCTGCCTTTTTCTTGATGTTACCTGAGCTGGAGGCTCTACAGTGTATGCTAATAACTCACTCATCAAAAATAAAAAAGATTTTTCAAAATATTTTCTTCAGGAAGATGTGCTAATACTGATTTACCTTGTTTTAAAAAAAGTGCTGTTGAGGAATTTTGCATATATCATTCTGTTCACCCTTTCAAAGTGTACACCTTGGTGGTTTTCAGTATGTCAGTGGATATGTGCAATCGTTGGCAGTCAATTTGGGAGCATGGCCTCAGAGAAAAGCTGGTCTGCTTTGGGCTGTCAGTCTCCTCATCCCCATCCCTTCCCTAGCCCCACGTCAACACTGATCTAGTTTATGATTGTCTGACTGTAGATTTGTCTGTTCTGTACATTTCTTGTAGTGGAGTCATACAATATGGGTTCTTTTGTGAATGGCTTTTTATTTAGCATATTTTCAAGGTTCATCCATGTTGGAGCACATACTGTATTTCATTAATTTTTTTGGTTGACTATTATTCCACTGTATGAGTATACCATGTTTTGTTTGTCCCTTCATTAGTTGATGAGCATCTGGGCTGTTTCCACTTTTTGGCTATTACAAAAAATGCTGCTAAGAATATTCTGTGTATGAGATTTGATGTGAATGCATGTGTAGGGAAAATGGAAGTGACCATGGCTGGGATCCTTGCCTGATCCTAATCTAGTTGCCCACTGTATACATGCGATGATGTAATACTCAGCCTACTGCACAGGTGAGTGCTCATGTACCTGTTAGTGAAAAGCCGTTATTGCCTGTGTTGCTATGAAAAAAGCTCCCACAGTGCTGAGAGCAGAGGCTGGAGCAGAGTCAGCACCAGAGGCAGAGATGAACTTGCTACTTGCAGATTGCCCTGGAGGCAGACAGGACTCTAGCACTCAACCTCCCACTGTGAGAATAAAGGCTGGTCATTGTCACTTTGCAGTTTCACTGAGTCCCGAGTGAACTTGCTTAGGGCTGAAACACCCTTCAGCCCAGAGCTACAGTATGTTTTCATTTCTCTTGGACATGTACTTAGGAGTGAAATTGCTAGATCATGTTTAACTCTATACTTAATCATTTGATGAACTGCCAGACTATTTTCCAAAGTGGCAGTACCACTTTTGCATTCCTACCATCAGTGAGTGTATGAAGGTTCCATCTGCTCCATATCTTTGCCAATACAAGTTTTTACCTGACTTTTTGCTTCTAGGATTTCTAGGAATCCTAATGGATATGATATATAGTCTCATGGTTTTAATTTTCATTTTCCTGATGAATAATGGTACTGAGTATCTTTTCAAGTGTTTATTGGCTGTGTGGATGTTTTCCTTGGAGGACTGTCTATTAAGATCCTTTCCCCATTTTTAAATTTGGTTGTTTCTTTTTTTATTGAGTTGTAGAATTCTTTATATATTTCTAGACATAGGTCTCTTATCATATAAAATTTGCAAATGTTTTCTTCAATTCTGTGGGTTGTCTTTTGTTTCATGACAGTGCCTTTGAAATGCAAAGTTTTTTACTTTGATGAAGTTCAGTTTATTTGTTTACTTTGGTTGTTTATGCTTTTGGTTTCATGTCTAAGAGTCCACTGTCAAATACACGTTCATAAATATTTACCCACAAGCTTTCTTCAGTTTTATGATTTTACCTTTTACATTTTAATTTATGATTCATTTTGTGTGTATTTTTATATATTTTAAGACATAGGGGTTCAACTTCATTCTTTTGCATGTGATTTTCCAGTTGTTCCATCACAATTTGTTAGAAAGACTATTCTTTTCTCATTAAGTGGTCTTGGATCTTTGTCAAAAATCAGTTGACTATAGTTTTATTTCAGTTACAGAATAATCATCTGGTTTTTAAAAATTTTCTCTTTATTGATACTCTAGTTGATGTGATGTCTTTACTTTGAAATAGTTGTTTTTTAACATAATGGATATTCAAAGCACTTCTTTTTCATGGATGTTCAGGACACTTATTTTTAATCATAATTTTCTTTGAACATGCTATAATGGATTCTTTGAAGGCTTGTCTGTTAAATTTGACATCTGGATTCTCTCACAGGCAGCTTATGTTTTTTTTTTATTCCCTGATGTGTAAATCATACTTTCCTGTTTCTTGTACATCTCATAATTTTTGTTGGAAACTGGATATATTAAATAATATATCGTAGCCACTCTGGGTACTGCCATCCTCCCTGGGACTGGTTATTGCTGCTTGCTTGTATATTTATGACTGGCTGGATGATTTCAGTGGATTCTATTTCCTTCCTGTAATGTAAAGCCTCTGATGTTCCTCAGGGGTGCACACTTGGGTGTGCCCACAGTCACTTTCAGATGACAGTGATTGGCAGGGCTTCCTTTGACTGCCACTCTTTCAGACCACACCAAGCTGTCAAGTTCCATAATTGACAGTTGATCAGTTTACTGTTTTCAACAATACCCTGGGGAATAAATTGCTTCATGCACTAAACCAGTCAAAGTCCAATTTCTTTAAGTGATAGTTTCTGAGGTCAAAATTTGAAATTCTGCAATTTGTTCTCATGCTTGGTTGACTCAGTCTCCATTGTCCTCTCCCTTCAGCACCCACTTCTCTCAGGCAAACTAGTTGGATGAATCCAGTGAATCTATCAAATCTACCAATTTCTTTCCAATTGCCTTTGGCTTAATATCTGAGTCATTGCTGTTTTCCAATGCCCGTTATGATGTTTTCCTCTGAATAA
This sequence comes from Manis javanica, assembly GCF_040802235.1. Classification (NCBI taxonomy): domain Eukaryota; kingdom Metazoa; phylum Chordata; class Mammalia; order Pholidota; family Manidae; genus Manis; species Manis javanica. The sequence continues at coordinate 96,904,937 of NC_133163.1, read as the reverse complement.
ATGAACTAAGAACAACTGTCAACCACCAATGATGCATCCTTTGCTGAAGCTTAAAATATGAAAAAGTGCAATTCTGATAATAACAATGCATATATAACTTATCCTCTTATCTTGCTACTAAATGTTTTGCCTTGTTATCAATGAACATTTTATAAAATATTTAATTACTTGATAATATGCCTGTTTAATTCCCCCAAAGGCAAGTTCTAAATAATTTAAAAGAAAAAAATACCAATGTTTTACCTTGGGAAATAGTTGCCTTTTGAATGCAACTAAATGCTTCATTCCAGTCCATTTGTAATCTTAATAAAAGCCTTATGAAAAATTGTATATTCACTATAGAGGGAAAAAGGGATATATTTTGCACTGCAACATAGTCTTTTTTTTTTAATTGATCACAGACAGTTTATTCATCCACTTGGATTCAATTCCACAATTACAGAGAACATTTCCTGGGCTCAGCAGTATAGACAGAACCAACACATTTAATTAGTCTAATAATGCTCTAATCGATTTCACCAAAATAAACATTGTTTTAAAGTATTTTATGGCTAAACTTTCCATTTCGAAATCCACCTTCCATAGTTTCTGGTGCTCACTCCGCCTGTACCTGACAGAGTTCACTACTGGACCCACCCATGCCCAGAGTCTTTAGTTAGGGAAAGATATTTATCCTATTGAATCCAATCTCATATTAGTCCTATTATTACCTATGGATGAGTCCATTTGTCCTTCAAATACATTGACCTATTCTCCAAATAGCTCCAATACCTACCACATTTCCTTGTTCAACATTATTTCAAAGTTCCTAAATTAGCCATCTGGAATGCTTGCAATTATTTGCCTTTCTCCTACGTTTTGGTGAACTCCTACACCAACAGGATCTCCTTCAAGGTCCTGCAACATGGTCTTTTTATTTAAAAATCACTTTCAGGTGTTTTGTATAAATTTATGGATTACACTTTTACTAGGTTGAAAATAAAATGATAGCTATATGCTGGTAATGTACATATTTCCCATTCAAGTGTCTAAAACACCTAGAGTGATACGATGAATTGGAAAGATGTACCCAAAGTAACCAAAACATAAGTTACCCACACATTAAATATGATATCTATATTTGGAATATCTAACAAAATTGTCTGCAACAATAATACCAGTGGCATTAATATCTAATAGAGTATATCTTAGTCTTTCAGGTGATATTTAGGTATGCTTAACAATAACATGCAAGCTAAATGCACAATGTTTGTATTATTGCTGTCAGTGTTTTTAAGAAATTTGTGAAGCATTGTCTATAATCTTAAAGCATGTTTATTGAGAAGTTTAAGAAGTATGGGCTGGGTAGTGTCATACGAGGCCTAGAGGAGAGTCGGGGCTTTCACCATTGTCTGCTGATACTTAGGTTGCTCTTACCATGTTATTAATGGAGGCCATGTTGGTAGCCAGGAGTCACCTTTCTGCCCATTAGCAAGAAGGAATCCCTCACATGTGGTAGAACCAGAAGCCAAGTGGAGAACTTGGACTTGTACCTTCATCTGGCAATAAAGAAATGGTGCCCTCACTTCCACTGTACAAGCAATGTCAGGAAAATCTAATTAAAACTGAAGAATTAAATTAAACCACAGATTCTCATAACATAATATGAAAATGTCTGGATTTTAATTTAAAAAATCACAGCATTCCAAGAACTAGAGAGGTCTCAAATGGAATGAAAAAAGACAAGGAATAGTTGCCAACAGTGATATGAAGATTTGAGAAATTGACGGTTTTAATGCATCCATGATAAAAATGCTTCAAGTAAAATGTGCTTGAAACAAACAAAAAAAATATAGCCTCAGCAAAGAAATAGAAAGTCTCAACAAATAAATTAACTCTACGAAGAATCAAATGGGAAATTTAGAACTAAAAAATAGAATAACTGAAATCAAAAGCTCAGTGGGTTGTCTCCACAGGAGAATGAATGGGATAGTGAAAAGAATCAGTGAACTGGAACCCAGAGTAATGGAAATTACCAGTCTAAACAACAGAGAAAATGTACTAAATTTTAAAAATGACAAAAAGTGTAAAAAATTAATAAGTGAGGTTTGAATACAATAAAAGTTTTAACATCTGTTTCTTTGAGTCCAGGAAAGAGAAGAGAAAACACACAATGGCTAAAAAAGTATTTGAGGAAAGTGGCTGAAAACTTCCCAAATTTGGCAAGAGACATAAAAAGATTCAAGAAGTTGAGCAAACCCCAGACAGAAATAATCCATAGAAATCCTTACAAAACACATCATAATTAAACTTCTGAGAACTATAGGCAAATTTAAAAAAACCTTAATAAACTCAGAGAAAATTGCCACAGTAGCTGTAGGGGAAGGCAGTTCAAATGAAAGCAGATTTCTCTTGAGAAATAATGGAGGTCTGAAAGAAGCAGCACAATATTTTTCAGATACTGAAAGAAAAACAAAAAACAAACATCTGCTAACATAGATCGTAACCCCAGTGAAAGTATTTGGGAATGAAGGGAAAACCTAGGCATTTTCAGATGAAGGAAAAACTAAGAGATTTTGTTGCTGACAGACCTAATGTAAAAGAATGGCTGAAGGATGTTTTCTAAACGTAAAGGAAATCAAGAAGGAATTTTGGAACATTAGGAAGGAAGAATGAACATGGTCAGAAAAAATGTAGGTAAATACTATAGTTTTCCTTCTTTTGGGTTTTCTATATTATGTTTGATTATCGAAGTAAAAGTTGGCACACTGACATAACACAATGACATGTCATTCTAAATGTAAGTAGAGGAAATACTTTTCTGATTATATTATAAATGGAGAGAAAAGGATAAAAAGAGATAAGGTTTCTATACTTCATTCAAACTTGTCAATTAAAACACCACCAGACTGGTAAATTATGGCTATATATATAATGTAATTTCTAGAGCAATCAATAAAAATATATATGAAGAGAAAAAATGAAAGCATTTATATAAATCAAAATAGAATTTAAAAAATGTTTAAATAGCCCACATGATAGTAGAAAATCAGCAAATGAAAGCAGAGAAAACAAACAAAACATAAATGAAGTAGTAGAAAGTATCACCATACCAGTAATTAGATTAAACTTCAGTGATCTAAATATACCAACTGAAAGACAGGTATTGTCAGGGTGGATATAAATTTGTCCCAACTATATACTTTGTATAAGAAACTCACTTCAAATATAATAATACAGTCAGGTTGAAAGTAAAAGGATTGATACAATTATGTGATGTAAATATTAATCAGAGGAAAGGAGCAATGACTATATTAGTGTATATATGGTGTAAAATAAAGTCAACATAGAGCAAAGAAAATGATCAATAACACAGGAATATTATAGAATGATAAAGGAGTCAATCCATGAAGAAGACATAACAATTCTAAATGTATGCACCAGACAACAGAGCTGCAAAATTTGTGAGACAAAACTGAGATTAAAAGAAAAAATAGACAAATTTACAATTATCACTGGCAATTTCAACATCCTTCTCTTAAAATTTAATGAACTAAGACTCAAGAAGGATATAGAACAATTCAACAACACCATCAACCTATGGTATATAAGTAATATTTATAGAGTACTCCACTCTAAAAGAGCAGAATATGCATGCTTTTCAAGTACTCACAGAACACACACCAAGATATATCACCTGCAGGAACATAAACAACCTTCAACAATTTAAAAAATCTTGATGTCATATAGTATGTTCTCTGACCACAGTAGAATCAAACTAGAAGTTTGATTCAGTGTCAGAAAGATAACAGGAAATTCCAAAACTTTTGGAAAGTAAACAATATACATTTGATTATTGAATGAGGGCTTAAACTTACTAGGTCCACAGTTTTTTTGCAATAAATATATTGGAGGTTTCTGACAATTTGAAAAAATAAATCTTGTCTCTAGCTTACTTTTAAAAAGAATACAATATATAATGCATGTAACAAAAATATGTGTTAATTAACTGTTTATGTAATCAGTTAGGCTTTCAGTAGGCTCTTAGTAGTTAAGTTGTTTGGTAGTCAAAAGTTACATGTGGATTTTCAACTGTGCAGGTGTTTGGTATCCCTAACCCCTGTGTTGTTCAAGGGTTAATTGTACTACTTAATTGTCTGGAGGTAAAAGAGGTAAAAGAAGAAGTCTTAAAGGAAATAAAAAATATATATAATCTGAATGAAAATTGTATGTACAATATACCAAAATTTGTAAAACCAAATTAAAGCTATGCTGAGAGGAAATTTCATTAAGTGGATACAGTAGAAAAGAGGAAAATCTCATATCAATAATATAAGATTTTGAACATAGAAACCGAAGAGCAAACTAAACCCAAAACTAGCAGAATGAAAGAAATAATAAATAAGAGAGCAAAAGTCAGTAATTAAAAACATAATAGAGAAAAGCAATGAAATAGAGAACTGGTTCTTTGGAAATAGTAATAAAATTGACAAGCCTCTCACAAGACTTAGGAAATGAGAGAAGACACAAATTACCAATATCAGGAATGAAAGAGGAGATATCACTACAGACTATAGATATCAAAAGGATAAAAAGAAAATACTATGAACAACTTTACATATGTAAATTTGACAACTGAGGTCACTCAAATCCCCTAAATCACTATCACAAGGCACCACTAAGAAATAGATCATTTTAATTGCCTTGTAACTGTTAAGAAATTGAATTTGTAATTTGAAAACTGCAAAAAAAAAAAAAATCTTCAAGCCCATATGATTTCACCAGAAAAATCTACCAAGTTTTTAAAAAAGAAGTGAGGCAAATTCTACATAATGTATTCCAGAAAACAGAAGATTCCCCAACTCATTTTTAGAAGCTAGTATTACCTTGCTATCAATACCAAAGTACAAAAATGAAAGCTACAGATGAATATTCCTCATAAATGTACTTGCAAAAGTCCTTAACAAAATATTAGCAAATAGAATCCAGCAATAGTATTCAACAATAGTAAAGGTTGTATATCATGATTATGTTGGGTTTAGTCCAAGGTTAAAAGGCTGGTTTCACTCTGGAAAATAGCTTGTCAAGTTTATAAAAAATGAAACATGCAATTACCATATGGCCCAGTACTTATATTTCTGGACATTTACTCCACAGAAATAAAGACTTATGTTTATACACAAACCTGTATATGAATTTTTTTCCACTCATTTTTTAAATTTTGTTATCATTAATTTACAATTACATGAAGAACATTATGTTTACTAGGCTCTCCCCTAACACACGTCCCCCCAACAAACCCCATTTCAGTCACTGTCCATCAGCATAGCAAGAATTTGCAGAATCACTACTTTTCTTCTCTGTGTTGAACAGCCCTCCCCTTTCCCCCATCCCCCACCTTATATATGCTAATCATAATACCCCCTTTCTTCTTCCCCACCCTTATCCCTCCCTACCCTCCCATTCTTCCCACTCTCTTTCCCGTTGGTAAATGTTAGTCCATTCTTGGGTTCTGTGATTTTGCTGCTGTTTTGTTCCTTCAGTTTTTCTTTTGTTCTTATACTCCACAGATGAGTGAAATCATTTGGTATTTGTCTTTCTCTGCTTGGCTTATTCCACTGAGCATAATACCCTCTAGCTCCATCAATGTTTTGCAAATGATAGGATTTGTTTTCTTCTTATGGCTGAATAATATTCCATTGTGTATATGTACCACATCTTCTTTATCCATTCATCTACTGATGGACACTTAGGTTGCTTCCATTTCTTGGCTATTGTAAATAGTGCTGCAATAAACATAGGGGTGCATCTCTCTTTTTCAAACTGGGCTGCTGCATCCTTAGGGTAAATTCCTAGAAGTGGAATTCCTGGATCAAATGGTAAGTATATTTTAAGCATTTTGAGGAACTTCCATACAGCTTTCCACAATGTTGAACAAATTTACATTCCCACCAGCAGTGTAGGAGGGTTCCCCTTTCTCCACAACCTTGCCAACATTTGTTGTTTGTCTTTTGGATGGTAGCCATCCTTACTGGTGTGATGTGATATCTCATTGTGGTTTTGATTTGCATTTCTCTGATAACTAGCGATGTGGAGCATCTTTTCACGTGTCTGTTGGCCATCTGAATTTCTTCTTTGGAGAACTGTCTGTTCAGCTCCTCTGCCCATTTTTTAATTGGATTATTTGCTTTTTGTTTGTTGAGGTGCATGAGCTCTTTATATATTTTGGATGACAAGCCTTTATTGGCTATGTCATTTACGAATATATTCTCCCATACTGTAGGGTACCTTTTTATTCTATTGATGGTGTCCTTTGCTGTACAGAAGCTTTTCAGCTTGATATAGTCCGACTTGTTCATTTTTGCTTTTGTTTACCTTACCTGGGGAGATATGTTCATGAAGAAGTCACTAATGTTTAGGTCCAAGAGATTTTTGCCTATGTTTTTTTCTGAGAGTTCTATGGTTTCATGACTTATATTCAGGTCTTTGATCCATTCTGAATTTACTTTTGTGTATGGGGTTAGACAATGATCCAGTTTCATTCTCTTACATGTAGCTGTCCAGTTTTGCCAGCACCATCTGTTGAAGAGACTGTCATTTCCCCAATGTATGTCCATGGCTCTTTTATCAAATATTAATTAACCATATATGTTTGGGTTAATGTCTGGAGTCTCTAATCTGTTCCACTGGTCTGTGGCTCTGTTCTTGTGCCAGTACCAAATTGTCTTGATTACTGTGGCTTTGTAGTAGAGCTTGAAGTTGGGGAGTGAGATCCCCCCTACTTTATTCTTCTTTCTCAGGATTGCTTTGGCTATTCGGGGTCTTTGGTGCTTCCATATGAATTTTTGAATTATTTGAACCAATTCATTGAAGAATGTTGCTGGTAATTTGATAGAGATTGCATCAAATCTGTATATTGCTTTAGACAGATGGCCATTTTGATGGTATTAATTCTTCCTAGCCATGAGCAGGGGATGAGTTTCCATTTGTTAGTGTCCCCTTTAATTTCTATTTAGAGTGACTTGGAGTTTTCAGAGTATAAGTCTTTCACTTCTTTGGTTAGGTTTATTCCTAGGTATTTTATTCTTTTTGATTCAATGATGAATGGAATTGTTTTCCTGATTTCTCTTTCTATTGATTCATTGTTAGTGTATAGGAAAGCTACAGATTTCTGTGTGTTAATTTTGTATCCTGCAACTTTGCTGTATTCCGATATCAGTTCTAGTAGTTTTGGAGTGGAGTCTTTAGGGTTTTTTATGTACAGTATCATATCATCTGCAAATAGTGACAGTTTAACTTCTTCTTTACCAATCTGGATTCCTTGTATTTCTTTGTTTTGTCTGATTGCCGTGGCTAGGACCTCCAGTACTATGTTAAATAACAGTGGGGAGAGTGGGCATCCCTGTCTTGTTCCCGATCTCAGAGGAAATGCTTTCAGCTTCTCGCTGTTCAGTATAATGCTGGCTGTGGGTTTATCATATATGGCCTTTAATATGTTGAGGTACTTGCCCTCTATACACATTTTACTGAGACTTTTTATCATGAATGGATGTTGAATTTTGTCGAATGCTTTTTCAGCATCTATGGAGATGATCATGTGGTTTTTGTCTTTCTTTTTGTTTATGTGGTGAATGATGTTGATGGATTTTCGAATGTTGTACCATCCTTGCATCCCTAGGATGAATCCTACTTGGTCGTGGTGTATAATCCTTTTGGTATATTTTTGAATTCGGTTTGCTAATATTTTGTTGAGTATTTTTGCATCTACATTCATCAGGTATATTGGTCTGTAATTTTCTTCTTTGGTGGGGTCTTTGCCTGGATTTGGTATTAGGGTGATGTTGATTTTGTAGAATGAGTTTGGGAGTATTCCCTCCTCTTCTATTTTTTGGAAAACATTAAGGAGAATGGGTATTATGTCTTCTCTGTGTGTCTGATAAAATTCTGAGGTAAATCCATCTGGCCTGGGTTTTTTTTCTTGGGTAGTTTTTTTATTACCACTTCCATTTCTTTGCTGATAATTGGTTTGTTTAGATTTTGTGTTTCTTCCTTGGTCAGTCTTGGAAGGTTGTATTTTTCTAGGAAGTTGTCCATTTCTTCTAGGTTTTCCATCTTCTTAGCAGATAGGTTTTCATAGTAATAATTCTTTGTGTTTCTGTTGGGTCTGACGTGATTTTTCCTTTCTCATTTCTGATTCTGTTGATTTGTGTTGATTTTCTTTTTCTCTTAGTAAGTCTGGCTAGAGGCTTATCTATTTTGTTTATTTTCTCAAAGAACCAGCTCTTGGTTTCATCGATTTTTTCTACTCTTTTATTCTTCTCAATTTTGTTTATTTCTTCTCTGATCTTTATTATGTCCCTCCTTCTGCTGACTTTAGGCCTCATTTGTTCTTCTTTTCCCAATTTTGATAAATGTGATGTTATACTATTCATTTGGGTTTGTTTTTTCTTCTTTAAGTATGCCTGGATTGCTATATACTTTTCTCTTAAGACTGCTTTTGCTGTGTCCCACAGAATTTGGGGCTTTTTGTTATTGTTGTCATTTATTTCCATATGTTGCTCGATCTCCATTTTAATTTGGTCATTGATCCATTGACTGTTTAGAAGCCTCCATGTGTTTGTTAGTTTTTTTTATTTCTTTGTACAATTTACTTCTAGTTTTATACCTTTGTGGTCTGAAAAGTTGGTTGGTAGGATTTCAATCTTTTGGAATTTACTGAGGCTCTTTTTGTGGCCTAAAATGTGGACTATTCTGGAGAATGTTCCATGTGCACTTGAGAAGAATGTGTATCCTGTTGCTTTTGGATGTAGAGTTCTGTAGATGTGTATTAGGTCCATCTGTTCTAGTGTGTTGTTCAGTGCTTCTGTGTCCTTACTTATTTTCTGTCTGGTGGATCTATCCTTTGGAGTGAGTGGTGTGTTGAAGTCTCCCAAAATGAATGAATTGCATTCTATTTCCTCCTTTAGTTCTGTTAGTATTTGTTTCACATATGCTGGTGCTCCTGTGTTGGATGCATATATATTTATAATGGTTATATCCTCTTGTTGGACTGACCCCTTTATCATTATGTAATGTCGTTCTTTATCTCTTGTTACCTTCTTTGTTTTGAAGTGTATTTTGTCTGATACTAGTACTGCACACCTGCTTTTTTCTCCCTGTTGTTTGCATGAAAGATCTTTTTCCATCCCTTGACTTTTAGTCTGTGCATGTCTTTGGTTTTGAGGTGAGTCTCTGGTAAGCAGCATATAGATGGGCCTTGCTTTTTTTATCCTTTCAGTGACTCTATGTCTTTTGATTGGTGCATTCAGTCTATTTACATTTAGGGTGATTATCGATAGGTATGGACTTATTGCCATTTCAGGCATTAGGTTCGTGGTTACCAAAGGTTCTAGGTTACTTTCCTTACTATCTAAGAGTCTAACTTAACTCACTTAGTATGCTGTTACAAACACAATCTAAAGGTTCTTTTCTATTTCTCCTTTTCTTCCTCCTTCATTGTTTATATATTAGGTATCAATTTCTGTACTTTTTCTGTATCCCTTGACTGACTTTGGGGATAGTCAGTTTAATTTTGCATTTGCCTCAAAATCAGCTGCCCCACCCTCCCTACTGTGGTTTCACTACCTCTGGTGACAGCTATCCAACCCTAGGAACACTTCTATCTATAGCAGTCCCTCCAAAATGGACTGCAGAGATGGGTTGTGGGAGGTAAACTCTCTCCGCTTTTGCTTATCTGGAAATTGTTTAATCCCTCCTTCAAATGTAAATGATAATCTCACTGAATAAAGTAATTTTGGTTCCAGGCCCTTTTGCTTCATGGCATTAAATACATCATGCCTCTCCCTTCTGGCCTGTAAGGTTTCTGCTGAGAAGTCTGATGTTAGCCTGATGGGCTTTCCTTTGCATGTGATGTTATTTCTGCCTTTGGCTGCTTTTAACAGTCTGTTCTTATCCTTGATCTTTCCCATTTTAATTACTATGTGTCTTGGTGTTGTCTTCCTCGGGTCCCTTGTGTTGGGAGATCTGTGGATCTCCATGGCCTCAGAGACTATCTCCTTCCCCAGATTGGGGAAGTTTTCAGCAACTACCTCCTCAAAGACACTTTCTATCCCTTTCTCTCTCTTCTTCTTGTGGTATCCCTATAATGGGAATATTGTTCCACTTGGATTAGTCACACAGTTGTCTCAATATTCTTTCATTTTTAGAAATCCTTTTTTCTCTCTGTGCCTCAGCTTCTTTGTATTCTTCTTCTCCAGTTTGTATTTCATTTATTGTCTCCTCCACGTATCCAACCTGCTTTTAATATGCTCCATTGTGTTCTTCAACAATTGGATCTCTGACCTGAATTCATTCCTGAGTTCTTGGATGTCTTTACGTATCTCCATTAGAATGTTGATGATTTTTATTTTGAACTCCCTTTCAGGAAGAGACACGAGGTCCATATCATTTAAATGTTTCTCTGAAGTTGTATTAACACTTTTACTCTGGACAAGGTTCTGTTGGTGGTTCATGTTTCTATATGGCGCCCTCTAGTGTCCAGAAGCTGTAGTCTCTGGAGCTTCTCAGCCCCTGAAGCAATGTCATGGGTTGTAGGGGAGCAGTACTGGTGCCTGCGGGGAGGAAAGAGCTGTTCCCCTCCTCCTGGTTGCTGTGCCTGTCTCCACTGCCTGAGCCAGTGGGTCGGGCACACAGGTATGTTTTAGTCCTAGAGCAGCCAGATATGGATCCCTGCTTTCCAGAAGCAGCCTAAATTCCAGTCTCCCCAGGAACTCTGCCTGTATTAGCTTTCCAACCCGGTAGTCATCTGAGTCTCATAAAAGCACCATGAAATGTAGGTTTGTGCTCCCAGAGCAGATCTCTGGAGCTAGGTATTCAGCAGTCCCAGGCCTTCCACGCCCTCCCTGCTCCTTTTGTCTTCCTCCTGCCGGTTAGCTGGGGTGGGGGTGGTACTGGGGTCCTGAGGAGCCACAGCTACCGTACGTTACCCTGTTCTCTGATGTCTGCTCTTTTCTCCAGGTGTGTGCAGTCTGACGCATCCTCTTTCTTTTTGCTCTCTCAGGATTAGTTGAGCCAATTAAATTTTCTAATTGTATCCAGTTTTAGGGGGAAGACTCTGTCTCTCCTCTCACGCCACTACCATCTTTAATCTAGTGTACATGAATGTTTTTAACAGCTTTATGCATAATAGTTCAAGCTGGAAAAATCCCAGAGGTCTCTCAATGGGTGAATGATTAAACTAAGGATGGTATATCCATACCATGAATATTACTATGTAATAAAAAGGGATAAATTGCTGATACATGAAAGAATTTCATTGACTTTCTAACAATTCTGTTGAGTAAATAAAGGTAATTCTGAAGAATTATATATGGCATGATTCCATATCTATCACATTCTTTAAATTATAAAATTAATGTTTCCTGTAGGTTAAGAATGGAGTTGGTGTGGGAGGATAGAGGGTGTGGCTATAAAAAGCAACAGGAAGAATCCTTGTGGTGATGGAAATGTTCTGTGTCTTGACTCTATCAATGTCAGTATCTTAGTTTTGATAAAGTACTACAGCTTTGCAAGATGCTTCTTTTTGGAGGAACCTGTGGAAAGCATCCATAGGATCTGATTATTTACAGTTGCTTGTGTATCTGTCAGTTTTTTTGAATAAAAAGTTCTATTTGAAAAAAGCATGTCTTAGTTAAGTCTAATTGTATTATTTATTTTTAAAAAATTCTCAAGTTATGCCTAATTTCACCACAGGCTAGAGAAAAATATACAGCCAAAAGAATACAAAGGATACACTGATTGAATAGTATGATTGGTTGAATGAGTGCCATAATTACTCAACAACTGAAATAAATAAATTTTTATTTTCAGGATTTCCAGTGGTTAAGGATGTGAAAAACATATACTTCTATGTATTAAACACTGTGTGTATTAGTTTTCATTTCTCCAGACCTGTTAGATTTCTAGTCTAGATATCAGCAATGAAGTCTATATTTTTCTTCCTTCAATGGACATCTTCTTATTAGGAATTTCTATAGCATATGTGTGTGGTTATGCCCGCATTTATATAATAAAATAAATATTTTACATTGTAATAATGTGCATTAAATGAAATTGTAGAAATCACAATTAAGATATTTCAGAAGACTGCTTATTTTAAGTGAAAGCAAAGAAAGAGTGATGAGAAATTTTAAAAATTATATATTAGTCAATTTTATCCTTTTTTATTTTTTATTTATTTTAGATAATTTTTTATTGAAGGGTAGTTGTCACACAGTATTACATTAGTTTCAGGTATACAACACAGTGATTCAACATTTATCTAGATGATAATTCTAGGTACCCGCTTTCACCATACCAAGTTGTTACAATATTTTGACTATATTCCTAATGCTATACATTACATCCCGGTTACTTATTTATTTTACAATTGGAAGTGTGTACTTTTTTTGTGTGTGTTTGAGGGCATCTCTCCTATTTATTGATCAAATGGTTGTTAACAACAATAAAATTCTGTATAGGGGAGTCAATGCTCAATGCACAATCATTAATCCACCCCAAGCCTAATTTTCCTCAGTCTCCAATCTTCTGAAGCATAACGAACAAGTTCTTACATGGAGAACAAATTCTTACATAGTGAATAAGTTACATGGTGAACAGTAAAAGGACAGTCTTCACAGAAACTTTCTGTTTTGATCATGCATTATGAACTATAAACAATCAGTTCAAATATGAATATTCATTTGATTTTTATACTTATATGTGGATACCACATTTCTCTCTTTATTATAATTATTTTTAATAAAATGCTGAAGTGGTAGGTAGATGGAAGATAAAGGTAGAAAACATAGTTTAGTGTTGTTAGAGAGCAAATGTAGATGATCAGGTGTGTGCCTGTAGACTATGTGTTAATCACAGAAACTTTCGGTTTTGATCATGCATTATGAACTATAAACAATCAGTTCAAATCTGAATATTCATTTGATTTTTATACTTGATTTATATGTGGATACCACATTTCTTTATTATTATTTTTAATAAAATGTTGAAGAGGTAGGTAGATGCAAGATAAAGGTAGAAAGCATAGTTTAGTGTAGTAAGAGAGGAAATGTAGATCATCAGGTGTGTGCCTGTAGACTATGTGTTAATCCAAGCTAGACAAGGGCAATAAAACATCCACAGATGCAGCAGATTTCTCTCAGAATGGGGGGAGAGGTTCTAAGCCTCACCTCTGTTGATCCCCAATTGCTCACCTGATGGCCCCCCTGCGACTGTGCCTTTCTTAGGTTGCTCCTCCCTTGAGGAATCTTAACTGTCTCTGGCTAACCAGTCATCTTCCGGGGCCATACAGGGAAATGTAAAGTTGGTAAGTGAGGGAGAAGCCTTATTGTTTGAAAAGGTTAGCTTTTTACTTCTTTGCATATTTATGCCCTGTGGCTTCTATGCCCAGCATTTGTCTTGAGGTATCTTTACCAATTGGAAGATTTGTGATACATGGTAAATTCGATATGAAGCACGAATTCTATTTAGGGGTTATAATTAGGAAGGAAGAAGAAAAGCTATAGAAGTAGCAGGCAGAAGAAAACATGAAACATTGATTATTTCTTTGACATATCTTCTTGTAGAGTAACTTCAGCATTTATAGGTTTTAAACTACTAATTAAATTGCGCACACATTAACATAATAGAAGTACAATTACATAACCAAAGCATACCTATTATTTACCAACCATCTCCAGTGAAACCAAGAAAACCAGTTAGGCACCTTAGGCGTTTGTGAAAACTTATGTATGATATGGTGGATATTGTCCAACTGAACTTGAACAGTCTGAGAGAAATCAGACAAATTAAAACAACCCATTCCTGGGGACTGTTCACATCCCATATGTTCTTTTAACAGTAAATAGTCTGTAGTTGTAAGATTTTGGAGCACTACAATTTGCACTTCTCCTAATTCTTGGTTGAGTTCCAACAGTATAGATCCAGTCAAATTTGTGTTTTACTGTATGCACAGGCCAGCTTAGATATCTCCTTCTTCATTCCCATGGCAAGTCCAGGAACTGGTGGGATGAGTGCATCTACACCTATAGCAGTGCATGGATCTTTGTTGGGGTTTTTGATGATCATCTTCTGGCATGAGTCTTCCAGAGAGTGCTGATGTTGGAAGTTCTTTTTCATATCGTATCTTAGTTCATTTTCGGGGTAGCCAAATTAGGGTTTGATCCTCTGTATAAACACAAACAGACCGTCTGCCTGCACTTTTATATGCCCTTTATACCATTGTGTAGAACTCATTGGAGGTCACCACACAGGAACTGCTTTTTTTTTGTTATCATTAATCTACACTTACATGATGAATATTATGTTTACTAGGCTCTCCCCTATACCAGGTGCCCCCTATAAACCCCTTTACAGTCACTGTCCATCAGCATAGCAAAATGTTGTAGAATCACTACTTGTCTTCTCTGTGTTGTTCAGCCCTCCCCTTTCTCCCACACCCCAATGCATGCTAATCTTAATACCCCCTTCTTCTTCCCCCCCATTATCCCTCCCTACCCACCCATCCTCCGCAGTCCCTTTCCCCTTGTTACCTGTTAGTCCATTCTTGAGTTCTGTGATTGTGCTCCTGTTTTGTTCCTTCAGTTTTTCCTTTGTTCTTATACTCCACAGATGAGTGAAATCATTTGGTATTTATCTTTCTCCACTTGGCTTATTTCGCTGAGCATAATACCCTCCAGCTCCATCCATATTGCTGCAAATGGTAGGATTTTTCCTCTTCTTATGGCTGAGTAGTATTCCATTGTGTATATGTACCACATCTTCTTTATCCATTCATCTACCAATGGACATTTAGGTTGCTTCCAATTCTTGGGTATTGTAAATAGTGCTGCGATAAACATAAGGGGGCATCTGTCTTTCTCAAACTTGATTGCTTCGTTCTTAGGGTAAATTCCTAGGACTGGAATTCCTGGGTCAAATGGGAAGTCTGTTTGGAGCATTTTGATGTGCTTCCATACTGCTTTCCACAATTGTTGAACTAATTTACATTCCCACCAGCAGTGTAGGAGGGTTCCCGTTTCTCCACAGCCTCGCCAATATTTGTTGTTGTTTGTCTTTTGGATGGTAGCCATCCTTACTGGTGCGAGGTGATACCTCATTGTAGTTTTAATTTGCATTTCTCTGATAATTAGCCATGTGGAGCATCTTTTCATGTGTCTGTTGGCCATCTGTATTTCTTTTTTAGAGAACTGTCTGTTCAGTTCCTCTGCCCATATTTTAATTGGGTTATTTGTTTCTTGTTTGTTGAGGTGGTGGAGCTCTTTATATATTCTGGACGTCAAGCCTTTATCGGATCTGCCATTTTCAAATATATTCTTCCATACTGTAGGGTTCCTTTTTGTTCTATTGATGGTGTCTTTTGCTTTACAGAAGCTTTTCAGCTTAATGTAGTCCCACTTGCTCACTTTTGCTGTTGTTTTCCTTGCCCGGGGAGATATCTTCAAGAAGAGGTCACTCATGTTTATGTCTAAGAGGTTTTTGCCTATGTTTTTTCCAAGAGTTTAATGGTTTCATGACTTACATTCAGGTCTTTGATCCATTTTGAGTTTACCTTTGTATATGGGGTTAGACAATGGTCCAGTTTCATTCTCCTACATGTGGTTTTCCAGTTTTGCCAACACCATCTGTTGAAGAGACTGTCATTTTGCCATTGTATGTCCATGGCTCCTTTATGAAATATTAATTGACCATATTTGTTTGGGTTAATGTCTGGAGTCTCTAATCTGTTCCACTGTTCTGTGGCTCTGTTCTTGTGCCAGTACCAAATTGTCTTGATTACTATGGCTTTGTAGTAGAGCTTGAAGTTGTGGAGTGAGATCCCCCCTACTTTATTCTTCTTTTTCAGGATTGCTTTGACTATTCGGGGTCTTTGGTGTTTCCATATGAATTTTTGAATTATTTGTTCCAGTTCATTGAAGAATGTTGCTGGTAATTTGATAGGGATTGCATCAAATCTGTATATTGCTTTGGGCAGGATGGCCATTTTGATGATATTAATTCTTCCTAGCCACGAACATGGGATGAGTTTCCATCTGTTAGTGTCCCCTTTAATTTCTCCATAGTGTGTCTTGTAGTTTTCAGAGTATAAGTCTTTGACTTCTTTGGTTAGATTTATTCCTAGGTATTTTATTCTTTTTGATGCAATTGTGAATGGAGTTGTTTTCCTGGTTTCTCTTTCTCTTGATTCATTCTTAGTTGTATAGTTAAGCCACAGATTTCTGTGTGTTGATTTTGTATCCTGCAACTTTGCTGTATTCGAATATCAATTCTAGTAGTTTTGGGGTGGACTCTTTAGGATTTTTTATGTACAATATCATGTCATCTGCAAATAGTGACAGTTTAACTTCTTCTTTACCAATCTGGATTCCTTGTATTTCTTTGTTTTGTCTGATTGCTGTGGCTAGGACCTCCAGTACTATGTTAAATAACAGTGGGGAGAGGGGGCATCCCTGTCTTGTTCCCGATCTCAGAGGAAATGCTTTCAGCTTCTCGCTGTTCAGTATAATGCTGGCTGTGGGTTTATCATATATGGCCTTTATTATGTTGAGGTACTTGCCCTCTATTCCCATTTTGCTGAGAGTTTTTATCATGAATGGATGTTGAATTTTGTCAAATGCTTTTTCAGCATCTATGGAGATGATCATGTGGTTTTTGTCTTTCTTTTTGTTGATGTGGTGGATGATGTTGATGGATTTTCGAATGTTGTACCATCCTTGCATCCCTGGGATGAACCCCACTTGGTCATGGTGTATGATCCTTTTGATATACTGTTGAATTCTGTTTGCTAATATTTTATTGAGTATTTTTGCATCTACATTCATCAGGGATATTGGTCTTTAATTTTCTTTTTTGGTGGGGTCTTTGCCTGGTTGTAGTATTATGGTGATGTTGTCTTCATAGAATGAGTTTGGGAGTATTCCCTCCTCTTCTATTTTTGGAAACACTTTAAGGAGAATGGGTATTATGTCTTCTCTGTGTGTCTGATAAAATTCCGAGGTAAATCCGTCCAGTCCTGGGGTTTTGTTCTTGGGTATTTTTTTGATTACCATTTCAATTTTTTTGCTTGTAACTGGTCTGTTTAAATTTTCTGTTTCTTCCTTGGTCAGTCTTGGAAGGTTGTATTTTTCTAGGAAGTTTTCCATTTCTCCTAGGTTTCCCAGCTTATTAGCATATAGGTTTTCATAGTAGTCTCTAATAATCCTTTGTATTTCTGTGGGTCCGTCGTGATTTTTCCTTGCTCGTTTCTGATAGTGTTGATTTGTGTTGACTCTCTTTTCCTCTTAATAAATCTGGCTACAGGCTTATCTATTTTGTTCATTTTCTTGAAGAACCAGCTCTTGGTTTCATTGATTTTTGCTATTGTTTTATTCTTGTCAATTTTATTTATTTCTTCTCTGATCTTTATTATGTCCCTCCTTCTGCTGACCTTAGGCCTGATTTGTTCTTCTTTTTCCAATTTCAATAATTGTGACATTAGACCATTCATTTGGGATTGTTCTTCCTTTTCTAAATATGCCTGGATTGCTATATACTTTCCTCTTAAGACTGCTTTTGCTGTGTCCCTCAGCAGTTCAGCTTAGTGTTGTTGTTGTCGTTTATTTTCATATATTGCTGGATCTCCATTTTGATTTGGTCATTGATCCATTGATTATTTAGTAGTGTGTTGTTAAGCCTCCATGTGTTTGTGAGCCTTTTTGCTTTCTTTGTACAGTTTATTTCTAGTTTTATGCCTTTGTGGTCTGAAAAGTTGGTTGGTAGGATTTCAATCTTTTGGAATTTACTGAGGCTCTTTTTGTGGCTTTGTATGTGGTCTATTCTGGAGAATGTTCCATGTGCACTCGAGAAGAATGTGTATCCTGTTGCTTTTGGATGTAGAGTTCTGTAGATGTGTATTAGGTCCATCTGTTCTAGTGTGTTGTTCAGTGCCTCTGTGTCCTTACTTATTTTCTGTCTGGTGGATCTGTGCTTTGGAGTGAGTGGTGTGTTGAAGTCTCCCAAAATGAATGCATTGAATTCTATTTCCTCCTTTAATTCAGTTAGTATTTGTTTCACATATGCTGGTGCTCCTTTACTGGGTCCATATATATTTATAATGGTTATATCCTCTTGTTGGATTGAGCCCTTTATCATTATGTAATGTCCTTCTTTATCTTTTATTACTTTCTTTATTTTGAAGTCTGTTTTGTCTGATACCAGAATTGCAACACCTGCTTTCTTCTCTCTGTTGTTTGCATGAAATATCTTTTACCATCCCTTGACTTTAAGTCTGTGTATGTCTTTGGGTTTAAGGTGAGTTTCTTGTAAGCAGCATATGGATGGATCTTGCTTTTTTATCCATTCTATTACTCTGTGTCTTTTGATTGGTGCATTCAGTCCATTTCCATTTAGGGTGATTATTGAGAGGTATGAACTTATTGCCATTGCAGGCTTTAAGTTTATGGTTACCAAAGTTCAGTGTTAGCTTCTTTACTATCTTACTATCTAAGTTAACTCGCTTTTTGAGCTATTATAAATGTGGTCTGATGATTCTTTATTTCTTTCCCTTCTTATTCCTCCTCCTCCCTTCTTCATTTGTTGGGTGTTTTGTTCTGTGCTCTTTTTAGGAGTGCTCCCATCTAGAGCAGTCCCTGTAGGATGCCCTGTAGAGATGGTTTGTGGGATTCAAATTCTCTCAAATTTTGCTTGTCTGGGACTTGTTTAATTCCTCCTTCATATTTAAATGATATTCGTGCTGGATACAGTAATCTTGTTTTGAGGCCCTTCTGTTTCATTGCATTTAGTATATCATGCCATTCTTTTCTGGCCTTTAGGGTTTCTGTTCAGAAGTCTGATGATAGCCTGATGGGTTTTCCTTTGTAGGTAACCTTTTTTTTCTCTCTGGCTGCCTTTAATACTTTGTCTTTGTCTTTAATCTTTGCCATTTTAATTATTATGTGTCTTGGTGTTGCCCTCCTTGGATCCCTTGTCATGGGAGTTCTGTGTACCTCTGTTGTCTGAGAGGCCATTTCTTCCCCTAGTTTGGGGAAGTTTTAGGCAATTATTTCTTCAAAAACACGTTCTATCCCTTTTTCCTCTCTCTTCTTCTGGTACCCCTATAATGTGGATATTGTTCCTTTTTGATTGATCACTCAGCTCTCTTAGAATTCTTTCATTCCTGGAGATCCTTTTCTCTCTCTCTTTACCAGCTTCTCTGCATTCCTGTTCTCTGTTTTCTAGTCCATTAATGGTGTCTTGCATCTTGTCCATTCTGTTTTGAAGTCCTTCCAGAGCTTGTTTTATTTCTGTATTCTCCTTCCTTAGTTCTTGCGTATTTCTCTGCAAGTCCATCAGCATGGTTATGACTTTTGTTTTGAATTTTTTTTCAGGAAGACTGGTTAAATCTATCTCCCCAGGTTCCTTCTCAGGGGAAGATGTAGTAGATGCCAAAGCTGTTTGGGTTAGTCTTTTCTGGATCATATTTTTTTGCCTTTTCATATTGACAGGTGCTATTGACTGTCAGCTAGGAGTGCCAAACTTTTCACTTGCTACTGCCTTTCTTTACTGGGACAACTGCGACCCCTAGTGTCTTGTGTTGGGGAATTGCGTGTTGACTGGGTCTTTGTGTCTTGCCGGCCGGTATGGAGGAAGCGCCCTGGAGGGGTAATGGACGGGGGTGCTGTTTGGCTGTTTACCTCCATGAGGGGTCTCAGAGCTGTTGCCCAGGGGGTTAATGCACCCGGTTTTCCTTGTAATTTCCAGCCACTGGGCTGTGACCTTTGCTGTTTCCATTCAGCTGTTATGTCCCTGTCCCTTTAAGACTTTCAGAAAGCCCTCGCTTTTCTTTGTCACAGGGGCATCAGCTTTGGAACCCGTTCAGAAGTCTTGCTGCCCTATTTCTCTGGTTTCCAGCCCTCCACGCATGCTCTGTGACTGCTCTCTTTTGCGGGTGGCTGGGGCTGGGTGTTTAGCAGTCCTGGGCTCCCTCTCCCTCCCACTGGGAGCTGGGGAGAGGTGTGCTCAGGTCTGCCGGGCCAGGGCTTGTATCTTACCCCTTTCACCAGGTGCTGGGTTCTCGCATGTGTGAATGTAGTCTGGCTGTTGTCCTGTGTCTTCTGGTCTCTCTTTTAGGATTAGTTGTGTTTGTTGTATTTTCAAAAATATATATGTTTTTGGGAGGAGATTCCCACTGTCCTACTCTTGCCGCCATGTTGGCTCCGCCCAATTTTATCCTTTTGTTGGGGTAGCTCTTTCTTTTCAACATCTGACTGTGCTTTTAAATTAAAAATAGTGCTCGTCTGTGTTTTGGCCTTGCAAAATGTTAAGGAACTTTGGTGTGAAAGCTGAGAATTGATTTAATACATCATTTGCTACTGGCAGCACTGCAAGTTGGAGGTGGTAATAAAAGTGTATCTGCACAGCAGCTGTGGTGGATATGATACTGGGTATCTCCTAGCTGGAAGACTGGCACACGGTGTCTTGTGCTACATGTTGAAGAAACATAATGGGCAAAAATCATGCAATTAGACTGAGGGCTATGAATGAGTCATAAATATGTGTACATATGTGTTTGCAAGCCAGGAATGAATGTTGATATTCCAAATACTTCTGAAGGAAAGTAGAGAACCAGTTCTGTGTCTGTTCTCAGGCTCTTTATGAACTTGCTTATAATCTCCATCCATGCTTAAAACAAGAGGGGAATAGAAATGTCAAAAAATAAGAACCTACCACACTTTAGCAGTCACTTGGAGAAGAAACACAGTGTTAGATTATTCTGTTGAAGGTCCCCCCACCATCATAATCACACATACATTTCTATATGTTAATATACCAAAATGTTGTGAAAAACTATAGAAAAATGCCATGGAATAAAAATTAATTTAAAAACATATGATTGTTTTACTTTAATTTGTAGCACTATTTGACTTTCCAGTGTTTTCATGACCTCTAGCTTAATTTTCAAACACCCCATGAATTTATGGATGCAAAATTAGCAATTACCTATGGGTCCATTAAACCTTTGAAAACTATATTTGTCAGGTTTCAGCTGAAATAACTGCATGAAAACAGTCCAAAACTCAGTGGTTAACAACAACAAGAATTTATTTCTTTCTGGGTGTACAAGCAAGCTATAGTTGTGCTGGGCTTGTTTGAGATTAGCTGAAGTCAGCTCCTAGCTGACATTTGGTTTCAAGACTACTCCACATGTCTCCTCTTTGGGCCAGGAATACCTAGGAGATGAAGTTCTCATGACTTGTGACAGAAGCCTGAAGGGCTAAACTAAGCCACACAAGCATATGTAAAACCTGTTTGAATTGGCAGTGGTCAAGCCAGCTACATGGCAAAGCCAGGCATCAGTGGGACAGGGCAATCAACTGCACCCACAGTATTTGGAGGTACTTCAAAGACTCTTGGCATTCAGAATTCAAATAAGAAGAGGAAGTGAATAATTGGACAAAATAACCTATATAATAAAGAAGCCAGGAAATAAATAGGGAGAACATTGTCATTCAGATGTTCAAATTTATTCACCTGTTAGAGCCTAAACATTTTAGTGACATTTAACATGCATACAAAAAGTGCACAAATTGTAAGTACATAGTTCAATGAATTTTTAACATACTTTGATAAGTTTCTATCATAAATAGATGCTGAAATTGATGAAAAGCTTTATGCCATGTTGAAATACTTGCATGATTTTTTCTTTTTTTCTGTTAACAGTGAATTGCATTAGTAATTATTTTTACATGTTGTATCAAACTAGCATTAATTGGATAACTCAAATTGTTCATGTTTTATATGTTATAAAATTCAATTTTCTATTCCGTGGAGTAGAATTCATGTCTGTGTTAATGAGAATTAGTTGTATAATTTGTTTCCTGTAATACTCTTTTCAGGTTTTGATGTCAAGTTCATTGTGGCCACATAAAATGAAATGAGGAGTGTTCCTTCTATGTTTTACACTCTGAGGTTTAAGAAGATTGATGCTATTTAACTTAAAAACTTCGAAAGACCTTAAAAGAAGTGATCCTGAACCTTATGCTTTATTCATAGGAACATTTTAAATGCTGTTTTGATTCTTTAATAAAATAGACTATTGGGTTTTCATTTCCTCTTTTGCCAGCTTTGGTTGGTTGTGATTTTTAAGGAATTTGTCAAAGTTATTGGCAGAGTTTCTTTAGAGTTTGCTGTATTATCTTTTTAATGCATGCTGACTCTGCAGTAACATCCATTGTCATTCTTGATATTTATGTTAATTTTTTTACTTCATTACTCTTTGTGCAGGCTTATCCATTGTATTGGTTTTCTCGAAGACCCACACTTATTACTATCTATTTTCTCTGTAGTACAGTATAGTTTTATTTTCATTAATAGCTGCTGTTATATTTTCATTTATCAACTTTCTTTGAATTTGATTTTCTGGTATTCACTAAGTTTTTGAAATGGATATTTATATTAATTTCCAGAGATTATTGTTTTGTATAAATTTTAGTTCTTAAATTGTTTCCTAAGCACTGATTTATTTTTATATCTCATAGATTTTTTAATACTTCAATTATTATTCAATTAAAATATTGATAAAGACAATAGGACTATCTCTTTATCTTTGACTCTGGTTTCTGGCACCGATCTCTTCAATCTCTTGGAATTTCGTGTGTAATATGAGTGTCTTGTTTTAATGAGGTGTTTCTGCGTTGGCTTCTTGATAGGGGCTGGCCATCAGAAAACAAAGCCATGATTAGAAGCTTGGAATTTTTCTTCCTACACCTCATTCACCAGAGAGGGACAGGGGATGGAAAGGAAGTTTATGGTCAATCATGCTTACATGAAACCCTAACGTCCCTCAAAGTATAGGGTTCAGAGAGTTTGTGGGTTGCTGAACACACAGACTGCTGGGAAAGTGGTGTGCCTAGAGAAGGCATGGAAATTCTGTGCCTCTTCTCACATCTTACACTCTACAGCTCTTCCATCTGGCTGTTGATGTGTATCCTTTGTTAAATCTCTTTATAATAAATTGATATTCATTAAACAAACTGTTTCTCTGAGTTCTGTAAGCCACTTTTAATTGCATCTGAGAAGAGGGTCATGGGCACCTCTGATTTATAGCTGATTGTTCAAAAGCATAGATGACAACCTGGACTTGCAGTTGGCTTCTGAAATGGGGAAGGGACAGTCTTGTGGGACTAAGCCCTTAAATTGTGGTGTTTGATGCTATTTTTCGATGTCAGAATTAAGTTGAATTATAGGGTGCCCAGTTGGTTTTGCAGAATTGCTTGATGTGGGGGCAAATACCCCCCACATATCTGGTGTCAGAAGTGTTGTGTGTGAAAGTAAAGGGGAAACACAGTAGTAGTAGTATAGGTTTTCCTTACAGCTCTGCTCTATAAGCTCCATTCTCTGCAACTCCTTTGTACTGTTCCTGTCATATAAATTAAATCCTTATCCAAGGACTATTACTTAGACAAGTTGGTTGTATGCTTACCAACTCAGATCTATAATTATTATTTGATGTGGTTGTCTTTTAAATCAGAGGAGAAAAGAGTTACAAACAAAAATACATTTATACTTTTCTTCTCTGTTTACCTATATAGGCACCTTTACCAGTGTTCTTTATTTCTTCTTTTTGTCTATTGAATTTTATTGCAGCCTGAAGGACTCCCTTTAGTATTTTTTTTATGAAGGTATCATTGATATACAGTCACATGAGCAACATTGTGGTTACTAGATTACCCCCATTACCAACTCCCCACTACATACCCCATTACAGTCACTGTTCATCAGTATAGTAAGATGCTATAGAGTCACTACTTGTCCTTTCTGTGCTATACTTCCTTTCCTGTGCCTCCCCCCTACATTGTGTGTGCTAATCATAATGTCCTTCTGTCTCCTTATCCCTCCTTTTCCACCTGCGCTCCCCACTCTGTTTCACTTTAGGAACTGTTAGTCCATTCTTGGGTTCTGGGAGTCTGCTGCTGTTTTGTTCCTTCAGTTTTTGCTTTGTTCTTATACTCCACAGATGAGTGGAATCATTTGGTACTTGTCTTTCTCCGTCTGCCTTATTTCACTGAGCATAATACCCTGTAGCTCCATCCATGTTGTTGCAAATAGTAGGATGTGTTTTCTATTTATGGCTGAATAATATTCCATTGTGTATATGTACCACATTTTCTTTATGCATTCATCTACTGAAGGATACTTAGGTTACTTCCATTTTTTGGCTATTGCAAAAAGCACTGCAATAAACATAGGGGGTCATATGTCTTTTTGAATCTATGATCCTGTATTCTTAGGGTAAATTCCTAGAAGTGGAATTCCTGGGTCAAATGGAATTTCTATTTTGAGATTTGTGAGGAACCTCCATACTGCTTTCCACAAGGTTGAACCAATTTACATTCTCACCAGCAGTGTAGGAGGGTTCCCCTTTCTCCACATCCTCACCAACATGTGTTGTTGTTTGTCTTTTGGATGGTGGCCATCCTAACTAGGTGTGAGGTGATGTCTCATTGTGGTTTTAATTTGCATTTCTCTGGTGATTAGCGATGTGAAGCATCTTTTCATGTGCCTGTTGGCTGCCTGAATTTCTTCTTTGGAGAAATGTCTGTTCAGATCCTCTGCCCATCTTTTAATCAGGCTATTTGCTCTTTGGTTGTTGAGGCAGGTGAGCTCTTTATGTATTTTGGATGTCATCCCCTTATTGGATATGTCATTTATGAATATATTCTCCCATACTGTTGGATGTCTTTTCGTTCTACTGATGGTGTCCTCTGCTGTACCAAAGATTTTTAGTTTGATATGGACCCACTTGTTCATTTTTGTTTTTATTTCCCTTGCTTTGGGAGATATGTTCATGAATAAGTTCCTAATGTTTATATTCAAGAGAGTTTTGCCTATGTTTTCTAAGTTTAATGGTTTCATAACTTACATTCAGATGTTTGATCTGTTTCAAATTTAGTTTTGTGTATGGGGTTAGACAGTGATCCAGTTTCATTCTCTTACATGTAGCTGTCCAGTTTTGCCAAAATCAGTTGTTGAGGAGGCTGTCATTTCCTCATTGTATATCCATGACTCCTTTATGGTATATTAATTGACCATCTATGCTTGGATTAATATCTGGACTCTCTTATCTGTTCCATTGGTCTATGGGTCTGTTCTTGAGCTAGTACCAAATTGTTTTGATTACTGTGGCTTTGTAGAGCTCCAAGTTGGGGAGCATAATCCCCCTGCTTTATTCTTCCTTCTCAGGATTGCCTTGGCTCTTCAAGGTCTTTGTGATTCCATATGAATTTTAGAGCTATTTGTTAAAGTTCATTGAAGAATGCTGTTGGTTTTTTGATAGGGATTGCATTGAATCTGTAGATTACTTTAGGCAGGGTGGCCATTTGAAAAATATTAATTTTTTTTACCCAGAAGTATGGGATGGATCTCCATTTATTAGTGTCCTCTTTAGTTTTTCTTGTGTGTCTTCTAGTTTTCAGGGTATAGATCTTTCAGTTCCCTGGTTAGGTTTATTCCTAGGTATTTTATTCTTTTTGATACTCCTGTGAATCAAATTGTTTTCCTGATTTCTCTTTCTGCTAGTTCATCATTAGTGTATAGGAAAGCAACAGATTTCTGTGTATTAATTTTTGTATCCTGCTGCTTTGCTGAATTCAGAGATTAGTTCTAATAGTTACAGATCAGATTCTTCGGGGCTTTTTACGTATAATATCCTGTCATCTGCAAACAGTGACAGTTTAACTTCTTCCTTACCAATCTGGATGCCTTTTATTTCTTTGTGTTGTCTGATTC
Organism: Manis javanica; assembly: GCF_040802235.1. Classification (NCBI taxonomy): domain Eukaryota; kingdom Metazoa; phylum Chordata; class Mammalia; order Pholidota; family Manidae; genus Manis; species Manis javanica. Next base: position 96,879,137 of record NC_133163.1, on the reverse strand, counting down.
CCATGGCTAGGATCTCCAGAACTATATTGACTAAAAGTGGGGAGAGTGAGCATCCTTGTCTTGTTTCCAATCTTAAAGGAAAAGCTTTCAACTTCTCACGGTTAAGTGTGATGTTGGCTGTGGGTTTGTCGTATGTGGCCTTTATTATGTTGAGATACTTGCTCTCTGTACCCATTTTGTTGACAGTTTTTATCATGAATGGTGTTGAATTTTGTCAAACGATTTTTCAGCATATATGGGGATGATCATGTGATTATTGTCCTTCTTTTTATTGATATAGTAGATGATGATGATGGATTTTCAAATGTTTTACTATCCTCACATCTCTGCAATGAATCCCACTTGATCACGGTGTATGATCCTCGTGATATATTTTTGAATTTGGTTTGCTAGTACTTTGTTGAGTATTTTTGCATCTGTGTTCATCAGGGATATTCATCTGTAGTCTTCTTGTTTTGTGGTGTCTTTGCCTGGTTTTGATATTAGAGTGATGCTGACTCCATAGAATAAGTTTGGAAGTATTCCCTACTGTTCTGGTTTTTTGGAAAACTTTAAGGAGAATGGATGTTATGTGTTCTCTAAATATCTGATGAAATTCAGCAGTGAATCTATCTGGTCTGGGAGTTTTGTTCTTGGGTAGTTTTTTGATCACTGATTCAACTTCATTGGTAGTAATTAATCTGTTTAGATTTTCTGTTTCTTCCTGGGTCAGTCTTGGAAGGTTATATTATTCTAGAAAGTTGTCCTTTCTTCTAGGTTATCCAGTTTGTTAGTATATATTTTTTCATAGTATTCTCTCATAATTCTTTCTATTCCTCTGTTGTGTATAGTGATTTTTTTCTTCCTCATTTCTGATTCTGCTTATGTGTGTATAATCTTTTTTTATCTTGATAAGCCTGGCTATGGTTTTATCTATTTTGTTTATTTTCTCAAAGAACCAGCTCTTGGTTTCATCAATTTTTTTCTATTGTTTTATTCTTCTCAATATTATTTCTTCTCTGATCTTTATTATGCCCCTCCTTCTACTAACTTTGAGCCTCATTTGTTCTTCTTTTTCCAGTTTCAGTAATTGTGAATTTAGATTCATTTGGGATTGTTCTTCCTTCTTTCAATAGGCCTGGATTGCTATATACTTTCCTCTTTGGACTGCCTTTGCTGTGTCCCACAGAAGTTGGGGCTTTGTGCTGTTTTTTTTATTTGTCTCCATATATTGCTTGATATCTGTTTTAATTTGCTCATTAAGGCATTGATTATTTGGGAGCATGTTGTTAAGCCTCCATGTGTTTGTGAGACTTTTTGATTTCTTTGTACAGTTCATTTCTAGTTTTATACCTTTGTGATCTGAGAAGTTAGTTGGTACAATTTCAATCTTTTTGCATTTGCTGAGGCTCTTTTTGTGGCATAATATGTGCTCTATTCTGGAAAATGTTCCATGTGCACTTGAGTAGAATGTGTGTCCTGCTGCTTTTGGGTGGATTGTTCTACAGATGTCTGTTAGGTCTATCTTTTCTAATTTGTTGTTCAGTGCCTCTGTGTCCTTACTTATTTTCTGTCTGGTTGATCTGTCCACTGGAGTGAATGGAGTGTTGAAATCTCATAAAATGAATGCATTGCACTCTGTTTTCCCCTTTAATTTTGTTAATATTTGTTTCACATATGTAGGTGCTCCTGTGTTGGGTGCATAGATATTTATAATGGTTATGTCCTCTTTTTGTAATGACCCCTTTGTCATTATGTAATTTTCTTCTTTGCCTCTTGTTACTTTGTTTTGAAGTCTATTTTGTCTTATACAAGTACTGCAACACCTGCTTTTTTTCTCTGTATTGTTTGCATAAAATATCTTTTTCCATCCCTTCCCTTTTAGTGTGTGTATATCTTTGGGTTTGAAGTGAGTTTCTTGTTGGTAGCATATAGATGGGTCTTGTTTTTTTATCCATTCTGTAACTCTTTGTCTTTTGATTGGTGCATTCAGTCCATTTACATTTCAGGTTATTATCAATAGACATGTACTTATTGCCATTGCAGTCTTTGGTTTTGTGGTTACCAAAGATTCAAGGGCAGCTTCTTTACTATTTAGTAGTCTACCTTTACTAACTTATTATGCTATTATAAATGCAGTCTGATGATCCTTTTTTTTTCCTTCTCTACTCTTTATATGTTATGTGTCATATTCTGTACTCTTTGTGTATCCCCTGACTGACTTTGTGGGTAGCTGATTTAATTTTGCATTTCATTAATATTTAGTTGCTCTACTTCCTTTGCTGTGGTTTTTTTCTCTTGTGACAGCTATTTAGTCTTAGGCACACTTCCATGTAGAGCAGTCCCTTTGAAATACCCTGTAGAGATAGTTTGTGGAAGGTAAATTTCCTCAAATTTTTTTAAATCTGGAAATTGTTTAATCTCTCCTTCAAATTTAAATGATAGTCTTGCTTGGTAGGGTATTCTTGATTCAAGGCCCTTCTATTTCATTTCATTGAATATATCATGCCACTTCCTTCTGGCCTATAAGGTTTCAGCTGAGATGTCTGATGATACCCTGATGGGTTTTCCTTTGTACTTGATGTTTCTTCTCTCTCTGCTTCTTTTAATACTCTGTCCTTGTCCTTCATTTTTGCCATTTTAATTATTATATGTCTTGGTGTTGTCCTCCTTGTGTCCCTTGTGTTGGGAGATGTGTGGATTTCCATGCCCTTAGAGACTGTTTCCTTCCCTGGATTGGCAATGTTTCAGCAATTATTTCTTCAAAGGCACTCTATATCCGGTTTTCTCTCTCTTCTTCTTTTGATACCCCTATAATGTGAATATTGTTCCATTTGGATTGGTCACACAATTCTCTTAATATTCTCTCATTCCTAGAGATCCTTTTTTTCTCTTTACCTCAGCTTCTCTGTATTCCTGTTCTCTGATTTCTATTCCATTCACTGCCTCCTCTACCTCACCTAATCTACTTTTAAATCCCTCCATTGTTTGTTTCATTTTAGTAATCTCACTCCTAAATTCATCTCTTATCTCTTGAATATTTTTCTGTAGTTCCATTATCATGGTTATGACTTTTATTTTGAATTCTTTTTCAGGAACATCAGTGATTTCAGTCTCACTGAGCTCTCTTTCTGGTGTTTGAGGGATTTTGGATTGAGCATGTTATTCTGCCTTTTCATAGTCCTGAAGCTATGGGAGTGGTCACTGACTAGAGGCATGGTGTTAGCTGGGAGGACAAAGTCCTTTCCTGCTTTTTAGTTGCCATGACTGTCTCCACTCTCTGTGCCAGTTAACTGTGCACATCTAGTGGCCTGTAGGTTAATCCTGTAAACTACTGTGGGCGGGGTAGCCCTTGGGATAGCCTAGGGCAATGGTTGGTATTACAGGCCAGTGACGTGGGTTCTTCCATGAGAACAAAGCTCCTTCATGGCTCCCAGACTTATCTCCTCCTGTGTTAGTCAACCGCATACAGGGAGCAGCCTCTGGATCAGGGCCGTTAGCCGTGTATATGGTGAACCCTCTGCCTTAAGCTGTGTAGTTTCTATAAGCAGGGGTACCCTCCAGCTGGTCTGCAGCAATGGCATGGACAGCTGATTTGTGGGTAGTTGTTGGTGGGGAGGAAGGGGTGGCAGGCTGCTTATCATGGTGTGGGGCATCAGGGCTGCATTGCCAACCAGGGGGATAGGTCGCCTGAAGCTCCTGAAAGTTCACAGCCTGCTGGGCTGAGTGTGCTTGGATGATTTTGTCCACCTCTTCCTTCTCCCAAACCGTTGCCCTCCTAGCATCCCTCTGACCATTGAAAGGTCCCTTAAAGCGCCTGCTTTTCTTTTGTCCCAGGGGAGCTTGTTGTGTTAACCTGTTCGCAGTCTTAGTCTCTGCCTATGTTTTTCAGCCCCTCTGATCTCCAGGGCACCATGTAATGTGGGTCCATGCTCCTGGGGTAGATTTCTAGGGCTGGATATTTAGCAGTCTGGGCTTCCATTCCCTCCCTGCTCTGATTCTTTTCCCTCCACCAGTGAACTGATGTGGGAGGAGTGCTTGGGTCCCGCTGGGTCGCAGCTTTGTACTTTACCTTTTTCTGTGAGATGTTGACTTCTCCCAGATGTAGACTAGCCGGTGTACTTTTACTTCTGGTCATTCTTTTGGGAGTGATTGTATTTGCTGTATTTTCAACATATAGGTGGTTTTGGAAGGAGATTTCCACCATACTACTCACGCCACCATCTATTTTCTGTCCTGTCTTCGTTTTACTGCATATCAGGTATGCTAACAATGAATTCTCTCGGTTTTTGTTTTTCCTGGAATGTTTTAATTTCTCTTTCATTTTTAAAGAGTATTTTTGATGTAGAATTATTAGTTGAGAAGAATTTTCTTTCAGCTCTGTGAATATATTATACCACTGCTTTCTGACCTTCATGGTTCTGATGAGAAATCAGCTTATAATCTTATTTGAGATCACATGTACATGATGAGTCACTTCTTTCTGTTTTCAAGATTCTCAGTTTTTGGCTTTAAATTGCTTGGTTATGATGTGTCTAGTTTTAGGTTTCTTTGATTTTATTCTACTTTGAGTTCATTGAGACTTTCGAAAATGTTACTACAAATTTTGAATGTTTTCATTCATTACCTCTTCAATATTGATTTGTCTCTTTTTTACCTTCTGGGGCTTCATTATATATATTCTTCATGCTTGATGATGTCCTTTGTGTTTCTGATGCTCTATTAATTTTCTCCCCTTTTTTATTTTTGTTCCTTTGATTGCATAAATAATTATCTCTGAGTTAAGTGATCCTATCTTCTACCTGCTCAAATCTGATATTAAGCCCCTCTATTGCTTTTTTTATTTATGTTAAAACTCCAAAACTGCTATTTGAGTTTATTTTATAATTTTCATCTTACTTCTTTATTGACATCTTCTGTTCGGTGAAGCATTATTCTCATGTGTTCCTTTAGTTCTTTAGGTAAGAACTCCTGTATTATTTTGATCATATTTTAAAACTCTGATTTAAAGCCCTTGTCAAATAAATCCAAACTCTGGACTTCCTCAGGGACAGATTCTGTTGCTTTATTTATTGTTTTTGTCCTGCATATGTGCCATATTTCTTGTTTCTTCCCATGCTTCAGAGTTTTTTAAATTGAAAATAAAAAACTCTAGCAATGATATTCTTCCCCTTACTAGGGTTTTTGTTTTTGCTGTTTGTTATAGCTTGTTTGTTTAGTGATTTTTCTGAACTAATTCTGTAAAGTTTGAATTCTTCCTCAAATATGGCTACTGAGGCTTCTGCTCAGTTAGGTTAGTGGATAGATGAAGATTAGAACCAAAAATTCTCCAACTTTTTGTCAAGGTTTCTATACATATTAGTGAATTGCCTTTAACACTCATCCATGGAGTTTACAACTCTGTTTAACATTCTCTTCCTTTAGTGCAGAGCATCAGTGTTAGCTAGAAGTGAAAATGTGGAGCCTTTTCACATCTTTTCTTAGCTAGTAGGCAGCTCTGTGAATGCCCAAAGCCCTACATGCAGGACATCCTAGATTCCCAGAAGTATATCAGAGCTTTTTTTAAAAAAATTTTTGATTAAGGTATTATTGATATACACTCTTATGTAGGTTCCACATGAAAAAACAATGTGGTTACTACATTTACCCATATTATCAAGTCCCTACCCATACTCTATTGCAGTCACTATCCATCAGTGTACTAAGATGCCACACATTCACTGTTTGCCTTCTCTGTGCTACACTGTTTCCTCTATGACCCCTCAATCCCCATCTCCCTTCCTCCCAACCTTCCCTCTCACACCCCTCCCCTTTGGTAACTGCTAACCCCTTCTTGCAGTCTGTGAGTTCTCTGCTGTTTTGTTCCTTCTGTTTTGCTTCATTGTTATATTCCACAAAGAAGGGAAATCATTTGGCACTTGTCTTTCTCCACCTGGGTTATTTCACTGAGTATAATATCCTCCCCTCCCTCTCCATCCTATCAGAGCTTTTCTAAATCCATCGTTGACATCTTATTCCTTTTTCTTCTAAACTTTTTGGTGAGCTTATTGTGTGCTCCGATTGTTGTCCAGCACTTCAGGCAGCCATGATGTTTGACAATTGTTTCTTACTGGTTTTGACAAATGTTCACCCTACCTTGTACATAAAAGTCTATGCATACTATGCATCCTTTAAGTCACTTAAACAAGACAGCATTGCAAGAGACATCTTCCAAGGAAACACCAGCCAGGTCAAATACTAAAAATTCCTTATGAATTAGGCTTTGAATGAACTGAAATCCTTTTGTGGCCCTTTCTACTGACTAGTGTGCTGTTCATTTTCACTGATTGCAGCATATTGGTTTTCAAGGATATTGCAAAGTTCATAAGGTGGAAAAAATGGGAAATAGGGCAAGTTAAAATATCACAAACTTGCTTACAGACTAAGCTCTTTTTCTTGAATAAATGCTCCCTGTTTTTCTGCAAGCCTTTGGTTAATTCTCTGAGTTCTGATAATTTTTTTGCCAGTGTTCTCATTGCTTTTGTGAAGGAAATAACTTGTTGAGATTCTTGCTCCACTGTTTTCATTAATGTCACTCCTAACAAATTCTTATTATACCATTACTGAATTCCTGGACTAAGCTCGATGTGTAGTCTATATGTATTGCTTCATTTAGGCTGTGAAATATTTCATTTGGAATCTTTGGATCCTGTTCTTATGCCATTCTTATCTGATAGTGGTATCACAGTTTTCTAATTTTGATTGGAGTTAAATAATGATTAAATTAGGAATTGTCCTGGTACTGATATGCATCCAGCTCAATTGTCCATGATTCTGTGCAATTAAAGTGGACATTCTGAACAAATAACCTTTACTTCTATAACAACTACATCTTCTTAAATTCCTTTTCAAGGGTACTATAAAGAATGGACTGCTAGATTTTAGAATAATTTTTATTACATGTTGACATAAATATTTTTCATCTGATTTTGTCACAACACTCAAGCATTTCACTTAATCAACATTTTTCTGGATGTAACTCCAGGGGGAAAACATGTTCCCAGCCTGAGGAAAGTAACCTTTGGAACTGAAATCAGTCAAAGGGAGAAATAAAGTGTGAGAAAGCCGTTTATTGCTTACAAGCAGTCATCCAGTTCTGTCTTTCATGACCTGGCTGTAAAAAAGTCCCCACCCAATATCTCTGGTCCAGATACCCTCTCACTTCCTCCCCCTTGGAAATACCTACCTATATGGAGATACACTAAGGCCAGGTGAGAGATTCTGGAAATACTGCAATTTTTACCCACACTGGGCTCCATAAAGTTTACTGTTTCAGTGTATATAAAGTTCACCAGCACCCACGACCAAGCCACTAAGAACACTTAAAAACACTTAGCAGTACTTCATGTTGAATATATTTTCTTGAACTGAGCTTTACAAATTCCAGCTTGGCCCTTTGAATTACCACATTATTTTCTGATGCATATATACCTTTTTAATATGTATAAAATAAAATTAGTTTTGGCTAACAATTTTATATCACATCATTTCAAAATATACTGGAAAAGCATATTAGTAAATTTGTTGTCCCTGGTATTTATCCATCTATCTACAAATCCACTTGTTCATTATCCCTGTCTCCTAACAAAATATTCAGTTTTGGTCAAATTAAATAGGTCAATGGTAATAGAAGATGAATAACAAATTGTCTTTATTTTTATGGCATGAATCCACAGAGTACTGAGGAGGCAGGTGCATAAATGGAATCCTGTAATGCTTTGGAATAAGTACCATATTTTAGGTGAGTGTGTAAGCTGGTTTGCCCAGAGCTGTCCTAGATTATACCTGTTGTCCCAAGTAACTATTGATAGTACCTTCTCTTAATTTAATAACAGATACAACTTGGATGATAAAATATCCTACCCAAAATTGTGGGAAAGATGGACTATAATTTTTGGAAAAGTATAACATTTGTTTTCTAATTTTTTCCCTTTGTTTCCCTATATACTTACTAAATGTTGCCCTTTTTTGCTATAACATCTTATACCCAGGTTGATTCAGTAATTTCTCCCTAATGAGCTGTCTTTGGACCTTATTTTCTCTTCCCTGAAGGTCTGGGATTCATCAAAGTGAGGATTTAATCACCAAGCTCAGGCCAGACATACTTAGAGAACACATTACGCTGTTATGTGGCTCTGCCAATGCACATAAATCTATCTTGACTTAAGACTGTTTGGGATCAGAGGCAAACATCCACAAAGGAGTCTCAGATCATCCTAATACCCATGCTGGTGGGGATTTAGTTCATTCAGCTCCCGTTTCTTGAAATAAAATTCTCAATACCAAAATCTCTACACTCATGGAAAGCTTAACCCATGAAGTATATTAATTTTTCTTTGGGTCTTCATTTTTCATGACAGTAATTTGGAAAGATTAAAGAACACTTGTAAACTTAAGAAAAAAAGACTTCCAATAAAATAAAAGATGAATTTTCAGGTATCTGTAACATGTAGGGGCCAAAAGGGCATTGTGTACTAGGACTCATTTGGGCCTACAACTGTAGTCAGAGAAAGCAGGTAGGGACACGAAAATGATTTTGGGAATTAGAAATCCAAAATATGCATGAAATATCTCTGTAAGTGCTTCGGTTTATTTTCTGGTTAAAAATTACTCTACTTTGTGAATTTTTATGTTTGTCTAAAGTGTGTAAATTTTATTTTTCAATCGGTAATACACACACTTGAAGGAAAATCCAAACATTATATAAAGGCATTTAGCAAACAATCTTCTCTCTATCTCTGATTCCAGCTAAGTAGTTCTTCCGACAATTGGCAAACACAATGTTCTGTCGCATCACATTTTTCTAAAATATTTTACACATATACATCAAATACATGCATAATTGTGTAATATTCTGTGTTTTCTTCAAATGTACTTTGGTTTTATTGATTGATTTACATGGAGTTGCTTGCTTTATTTGGAACTTAATCTGAATAAAATATTTTCATGTTTATTTTGACATAGTTTATTAAATAATCCAACTTTCCCCTTTTAATTTAGATACTCACTTTGTCATACCCTGAGTTCATGTCTTTATTTGGATCTGTTTCTACATTTTCCTACTCCATCCTTTGGTGTAAAACTACTTTACATGAACCAAAGGACATTACTTTAATTGCTTAATATTTATAATACATTTTATATCTACTTGTGCTAATTATTTCTTAATATTCTTCCCTTTTCTTATGTTCTCTATTTTTGCTGTTTCCATATGACCTTGGCATCACCTTACATGTGCTTTCAGTACTTTATTTGTGAACATGTTAAATTGAAAGATTATCTTCTGTAAAGCTTTTATTTTTTTGATGTTAACCCTTCCCATTAAAAAAAATGTATTGTGAGTTACTGTTGGTTTTACTTTGAGTCTCTTAGGAAATTTTTCAAGTTTTATCTATATAGGTCTTACATATTTCTTAATATATTTATTCCTAAAATATTTCAACATTTTTCTCTTGAAAATGGATTTTTATTTTATTATATATTTTAAACTGTTGTAGATTTTATGCATTTAACTTAATTCCTACTCACCTTGTGAAATTCTACTGTTATTGATACTCAGCAATAACTTTTTTAATAAAAAATTTTAGTGTCTGAAAGTAGAGAGAATTCCATTTCATTCTCCTTTCTTTGCTTTATAACATTTTAGAACAATGCTAAATGATGATAGTGACAATGGGCATCTTACCTTGCTTCTGATGTTTTGAGAATGTTTTCAGTTTCCCATTATGCATAATGTGGGCTTTGGAGTTAATTGCATAACCATGTTATTCATAGCAACCTATTTTATTAAGATTTTTGAAATCAAGAATGGATGATTAATATTACCAATTTCTGTTAATGGTTCATGAGAATTACCTAGTTTTCTTCTCTCTAAACTATTAATGTTTAATTGTATAAGTAGATTTTCTTTTTCTAAAGCAGTTTTTGCATTTCTGGATAAAATAACTCACTGTTCTTGTATTAGTCATGTGCTTCTGGGTTCTGTTTGTTAATATTTTACTTAGAATTACCATCAATTATCATGGTGAGATTTGTCTTCATTATTTTTTCTTGCAATATTTGTGGCTATTGCCATTGTTTTTAAATTGTTATCTTTGCTTCACATAAAGAATTTAGAAGCTATCTTTTTTGGTGCTTTGGAAATATTTAAATAGCTTTAACTTGTCTGGTTTTGAGAGATGTTGTAGATCTCTTCTTAAAACTGTCTAAACCTAGTGCACTTAGGTAGTAATCTTTGACACTTCCTCTTTTTTATGATTGTCTTTTCTGATTTTCTAGTTCTTTAAGGTAAGTTTTAGTAAATATAAATATTTCTCCAGGGCCAGGTGGCTTTATTTATAAATTCTATCAAATATTTAGGGATAAAAAATACCAGTAATACTCTAACTCAGAAATGGGGGTGGTAGGAACACTACTCAACTAGTTTTTTATAGAGATATAACATACAAATTGTATGTCATTTGTATCTTTAGTTTTTAAAAAAATATCCATTTGTTCTGTCATAGAGATTACAGAATTAAAGTATTTTGCTAATGTATTTCTCTTTCATTGTCATATATTTTTAACTCCTATATAATCTTTGCCTCCAATCTTCATTTGTTAAAGGTACATTTCTATGATTTACTTACTACCTTTTAAATGAATTTATCTCTATCTGATATAAAGGTCATGTCTACTCTTCTTTTGTTTTCATTTTACTGCCATTTCTTTGCAAATTCTTTTAGTTACTTTTCCAAATCACATTGCTTTAGATTGCGTCTTATAAATAATGTAAACAGATCTGTTTTGTCAGGTAATAGGAATGACTTTTTCTTTTACTAAGTGAATATAAGCCATTTGCATTTATTGATATGGTGTGTATGTATGATTTATCTCAAATTATTTTATGATCTCTTTTCTGTTTTGATATCTTGTAACAATTACTGATCTGGCTCATTGTTTTTTTAACATGCATTTCCCTTGATATATATTTTTTGCCATAGTGGCTATTTTACCTACAATATAATATAATCCCCTACATAGTCTATTTCTACAACAAATATTCATTAATTCTCTATCACACCACATATCTTGTTTGCATCTCTAGACCCATGTTCTATATTCTTACTCCCTCTCTTTGGTCCAGAAGTTTGATCTTTATGGTCCATATCAATAAATTCCTGTCACCTCTGGCTTCTCATTGGGCTCAGCCAATGACGAACTAGGATGTAGTAAGAAATAGGGTGGCAGAAGGAGTGGTCATGTCCTGTGACCTACCATCATTGTCACTTTTATGGTGGCTGATTTTTACATGTCTCTCTGTACTGCTTCCCTGTTCTCTCTGGACTGGGGGTAGTAACCCTTGTTCTTGCTCTATTCCCTGTTATTTCTCTAAACTCACACAGTAAATAATTCCTTTTAAAATAAACCGACCTTATATTATCCTGTTGTCAGTATACTGTGGCTTTCCTGCTGGGCTCCTGAGTGATATGCTTGTTATAAGAAATTAAAAAATTAGCATAATTTCTTTTCTCTTCTCTTCCTTAATCTCCCTTAATGTGAGATTTTTAACTAATGATGATTTTTCTTAATGTCTACCATTGGGCTATTACCTATGCTTAAAGGTCTGTTACTTGAATTGTCACCTTTAATTTATAATCTCTGATTCTTTGGTATTAAAAATGAAGAACTATGCACAGTTATGCTATCACCCACATTTCACCCCCCCCATTTGTGTATTGTTTCATAAACGAATCATATTGTCTTTCCTTTCTATTAAATAAATTTAATGCATGCTGCCAGATGTTTACTCTAGTTTTATAATTATCTTTTGGTTGCCTGTAGTTCTACCTCTAGTACTTACTGCATAGAAGGGTCACCAGATAAAAATAAAGACATCTAGTTAAGTTTTCAACTTCAGATAAACAACATATATTTTTTTGTTAGTGTAAATATATCCCAAGTACCCCATTATACATTTTTGTTTGCTAAATCTGGCAACATTATGTCTGTCTGTATGTACTGAGTAATACTCTTAGTGAGAGTTTGTTATTTGCATAATTTGGAGTCTGAAAATTGTAAACCCATTTTTTTCTTCTTTTTTTTATTAGTTTCATTGATATACAATCTTATGTATGTTTCATATGAGCAACATTGTGGTTAGTACATTCACCTACATTATCAAGTCTTCCATGCACCCCGTTGCAGTCACTGTCCATCAGTGTAGTGAGATTGTGAGCCTATGTTTTTTTTTTTTTTTTTTTTTTTTTTGAGAGGGCATCTCTCATATTTATTGATCAAATGGTTGTTAACAACAATAAAATTCAGTATAGGGGGGTCAATGCTCAATGTACAATCATTAATCCATCTCAAGCCTAATTCTCGTCAGTCTCCAATCTTCTGAAGCATAACGAACAAGTTCTTACATGGTGAACGAATTCTTACAGAGTGAATAAATTCTTACATGGTGAACAGTACAAGGGCATTCATCACAGAAACTTTCGGTTTTGATCATGCAATATGACCTATAAACCATCAGGTCAAATATGAATATTCATTTGATTTTTGTACTTGATTTATATGTTGATCCCACATTTCTCCTATTATTATTATTATTTTTATTTTTAATAAAATGCTGAAGTGGTAGGTAGATGCAAGATAAAGGTAGAAAACATAGTTTAGTGCTGTAAGAAGGCAAATGTAGATGATCAGATGATCAGGTGTGTGCCTATGGACTAAGTATTAATCCAGGCTAGACAAGGGCAGCAAGACATCCACGGATGCAGAAGATTTCTCTCAAAGCAGGGGGGGTGAGGTTCTGAGCCTCACCTCTGTTGATCCCCAAATTCTCACCTGATGGCCCCCCTGCGACTGTGCCTGTCTTAGGTTGTTCCTCCCTTGAGGAATCTTACCCGTCTCTGGCTAACCAGTCATCTTCCGGGGCCATACAGGGAAATGTAAAGTTGGTAAGTGAGAGAGAAGCCATATTGTTTGCAAAGGTTAGCTTTTAACTTCTTTGCAGATTTATGCCCTGTGGCTTCTATGCCCAGCACTTGTCTCGAGGTATCTTTACCACCTGGAGGAATTATGATACTCAGTAAATTCGATATGAGGCACGAATTCTATTTAAGGTTTGTAATTAGGAAGGAAGAAGAAAAGCTATAGATGTAGCATATGAAGGAAACTTGGGAGGATTGATTATTTCTTTGACATATCTTCTTGTATAGTACCTTAAGTATGTACAGGTTTTAAACTACTAACTAATTTGCACACACATATTAACATAATAGGAATACGGTGACATAAACAAAGCAAATCTATAATTACCAGCCATCTCCAGTGAAGCCAAGAAAACCATTTAGGCACCCTAGGCATTTGTGAAAATTTATCTATGATATGATGGATATTTTCGAACTGTACTTGAACCATCAGACAAATTAAAGCAGCCCATTTCTGGGATCTGTTCACATCCCATATGTTCTTTTAACCATAGATAGTCTATAGTCATGAGATTTTGGGGTGCTACAACTTGCACCCCTCCCAACTCCTGGTTGAGTTCCAACAGTACAGATCCAGTCAAATTCGTTGTCTCACTGTATGCACATGCCAGCCTAGACATCTCCCTCCTCCTTCTTATGGCAAGTCCAGGAGACGGTGGGCTGGATGCAGCCACAACCGCAGCATCGTCCGGATCCCTGTGGAGGCTTTTTGATGATCATCCCCCGGCACGAGTCCTCCAGAGAGTGCTGATGCCGGAAGGTCCTCCTCATATCGTATCTTAGTTCATTTTCTGGGTATCCAAGCTAGGCCTTGATCTTCTGCCTAGAAACAAACAGACCCTTTGCCCACACTTTGATATGCCCTCTATACCACTGTGCAGAACTCATTGGAGGTCAGCACACAGTAACTGCTTTTTTTTTTTTTTTAATTAAGAGAAAGGAATATTATCAGAAAAGAGTACCTCCATAGCTGATCATCTGACACCCTTTGAGTGATCAACATTAAGGATATTTAAAGCATGCGTTGATCTTTGATTTACCAATATTTTTATCCTGTTAAGGAGTAATCCCCCTTTTCTTTCTTTCTTTCTTTTTTTTTTTAAATTTTTAATCTACACTTACCTGAAGAATACTATGTTTACTATGCTCTCCCCTATATCAGGTCCCCCCTAACAACCACATTACGGTTACTGTCCATCAGCTTAGCAAAATGTGGTAGAGTCACTACTTGTCCTCTCTATGTTGTGCAGCCCACCCTCCCCTTTCTCCCTCCCCCACATGCATGCTAATCTTAATACCCCCCTTCTTCTTCCCCCCCCTTATCCCTCCCTGCCCACCCATCCTCCCCAGTTCCTTTCCCTTTGGTACCTGTTAGTCCATTTTTGGGTTCTGTAATTCTGCTGCTGTTTTGTTCCTTCAGTTTTTCCTTTGTTCCTATACTCCTCAGATGAGTGAAATCATTTGGTATTTCTCTTTCTCCGCTTGGCTTATTTCACTGAGCATAATACTCTCCAGCTCCATCCATGTTGCTGCAAATGGTTGGATTTTTCCACTTCTTATGGCTGAGTAGTATTCCATTGTGTATATGTACCACATCTTCTTTATCCATTCATCTACAGATGGACATTTAGGTTGCTTCCAATTCTTGGCTATTGTAAATAGTGCTGCGATAAACATAGGAGTGCATCTGTCTTTCTCAAACTTGATTGCTGTGTTCTTAGGGTAAATTCCTAGGAGTGGAATTCCTGGGTCAAATGGTAGGTCTGTTTTGAGCATTTTGATGCACCTCCATACTGCTTTCCACAATGGTTGAACTAATTTACATTCCCACCAGCAGTGTAGGAGGGTTCCCCTTTCTCCACAGCCTCGCCAACATTTGTTGTTGTTTGTCTTTTGGATGGCAGCTATCCTTACTGGTGTGAGGTGATAACCTCATTGTAGTTTTAATTTGCATTTCTCTGATAATTAGCGATGTGGAGCATCTTTTCATGTGTCTCTTGGCCATCTGTATTTCTTTTTTGGAGAACTGTCTGTTCAGTTCCTCTGCCCATTTTTTAATTGGGTTATTTGTTTTTTGTTTGTTGAGGCGTGTGAGCTCTTTATATATTCTGGACGTCAAGCCTTTATCAGATCTGTCATTTTCAAATATATTCTCCCATACTGTAGGGTTCCTTTTTGTTCTATTGATGGTGTCTTTCGCTGTACAGAAGCTTTTCAGCTTAATGTAGTCCCACTTGCTCATTTTTGCTGTTGTTTTCCTTGCCCGGGGAGATATGTTCAAGAAGAGATCACTCATGTTTATGTCTAAGAGGTTTTTGCCTATGTTTTTTTCCAAGAGTTTAATGGTTTCGTGACTTACATTCAGGTCTTTGATCCATTTTGAGTTTACCTTTGTATATGGGGTTAGACAATGGTCCAGTTTCATTCTCCTACATGTAGCTGTCCAGTTTTGCCAGCACCATCTGTTGAAGAGACTGTCATTTTGCCATTGTATGTCCATGGCTCCTTTATCAAATATTAATTGACCATATATGTTTGGGTTAATTTCTGGGGTCTCTAATCTGTTCCACTGGTCTGTGGCTCTGTTCTTGTGCCAGTACCAAATTGTCTTGATTACTATGGCTTTGTAGTAGAGCTTGAAGTTGGGGAGTGAGATCCCCCCTACTTTATTCTTCTTTTTCAGGATTGCTTTGGCTATTCGGGGTCTTTGGTGTTTCCATATGAATTTTTGAATTATTTGTTCCAATTCATTGAAGAATGTTGCTGGTAATTTGAGAGGGATTGCATCAAATTTGTATATTGCTTTCGGCAGGATGGCCATTTTGACGATATTAATTCTTCCTAGCCATGAGCATGGGATGAGTTTCCATTTATTAGTGTCCCCTTTAATTTCTCTTAAGAGTGACTTGTAGTTTTCAGAGTATAAGTCTTTCACTTCCTTGGTTAGGTTTATTCCTAGGTATTTTATTCTTTTTGATGCAATGGTGAATGGAATTGTTTTCCTGATTTCTCTTTCTATTGATTCGTTGTTAGTGTATAGGAAAGCTACAGATTTCTGTGTGTTGATTTTGTATCCTGCAACTTTGCTGTATTCCGATATCAGTTCTAGTAGTTTTGGAGTGGAGTCTTTAGGGTTTTTTATGTACAGTATCATATCATCTGCAAATAGTGACAGTTTAACTTCTTCTTTACCAATCTGGATTCCTTGTATTTCTTTGTTTTGTCTGATTGCCGTGGCTAGGACCTCCAGTACTATGTTAAATAACAGTGGGGAGAGTGGGCATCCCTGTCTGGTTCCCGATCTCAATGGAAATGCTTTCAGCTTCTCGCTGTTCAGTATAATGCTGGCTGTGGGTTTATCATATATGGCCTTTATTATGTTGAGGTACTTGCCCTCTATTCCCATTTTGCTGAGAGTTTTTATCATGAATGGATGTTGAATTTTGTCAAATGCTTTTTCAGCATCTATGGAGATGATCATGTGGTTTTTGTCTTTCTTTTTGTTGATGTGGTGGATGATGTTGATGGATTTTCGAATGTTGTACCATCCTTGCATCCCTGGGATGAACCCCACTTGGTCATGGTGTATGATCCTTTTGATATACTGTTGAATTCTGTTTGCTAATATTTTATTGAGTATTTTTGCATCTACATTCATCAGGGATATTGGTCTGTAATTTTCTTTTTTGGTGGGGTCTTTTCCTGGTTTTGGTATTAGGGTGATGTTGGCTTCATAGAATGAGTTTGGGAGTATTCCCTCTTCTTCTATTTTGTGGAACACTTTAAGGAGAATGGGTATTATGTCTTCTCTGTGTGTCTGATAAAATTCCGAGGTAAATCCGTCCGGCCCCGGGGTTTTGTTCTTGGGTAGTTTTTTGATTACTGTTTCAATTTCTTTGCTTGTAATTGGTTTGTTTAACTTTTGTGTTTCTTCCTTGGTCAGTCTTGGAAGGTTGTATTTTTCTAGGAAGTTGTCCATTTCTTCTAGGTTTTCCAGCTTGTTGGCATATAGGTTTTCATAGTAGTCTTTAATAATTCTTTGTATTTCTGTGGAGTCTGTCGTGATTTTTCCATTCTCATTTCTGATTATGTTGATTTGTGTTGACTCTCTTTTTCTCTTAATAAGTTGGGCTAGAGGCTTATCTATTTTGTTTATTTTCTCAAAGAACCAGCTCTTGGTTTCGTTGATTTTTGCTATTGTTTTATTCTTCTCAATTTTGTTTATTTCTTCTCTGATCTTTATTATGTCCCTCCTTCTGCTGACTTTAGGCCTCATTTGTTCTTCTTTTTCCAGTTTTAATAATTGTGATGTTAGACTATTCATTTGGGATTGTTCTTCCTTCTTCAAGTGTGCCTGGATTGCTATATACTTTCCTCTTAAGACTGCTTTCGCTGCATCCCACAGAAGTTGGGGCTTAGTGTTGTTGTTGTCATTTGTTTCTATATATTCCTTGATCTCTATTTTGATTTGTTCATTGATCCATTGATTATTTAGTAGCATGTTGTTAAGCCTCCATGTGTTTGTGAGCCTTTTTGTTTTCTTTGTAGAATTTATTTCTACTTTCATACCTTTGTGGTCTGAAAAATTGGTTGGTAGAATTTCAATATTGTGGAATTTACTGAGGCTCTTTTTGTGAGCTAGTATGTGGTCTATTCTGGAGAATGTTCCATGTGCACTTGAGAAGAATGTATATCCTGTTGCTTTTGGATGTAAAGTTCTATAGATGTCTATTAGGTCCATCTGTTCTAGTGTGTTGTTCAGTGCCTGTGTGTCTTTACTTATTTTCTGCCCGGTGGATCTATCCTTTGGGGTGAGTGGTGTGTTGAAGTCTCCTACAATGAATGCATTGCAGTCTATTTCCCTCTTTAGTTCTGTTAGTATTTGCTTCACATATGCTGGTGCTCCTGTATTGGGTGCATATATATTTAGAATGGTTATATCCTCTTGTTGGACTAAGCCCTTTATCATTATGTAGTGGCCTTCTTTATCTCTTGTTACTTTCTTTGTTTTGAAGTCTATTTTGTCTGATATTAGTACTGCAACCCCTGCTTTCTTCTCACTGTTGTTTGCCTGAAATATGTTTTTCCATCCCTTGACTTTTAGTCTATGCTTATCTTTGGGTTTAAGGTGAGTTTCTTGTAAGCAGCATATAGATGGGTCTTGCTTTTTTATCCATTCTATTACTCTATGTCTTTTGATTGGTGCATTAAGACCATTTACATTTAGGGTGACTATTGAAAGATATGTACTTATTGCCATTGCAGGCTTTAGATTCGTGGTTACCAAAGGTTCAAGGTTAGCTTCTTTAGTATCTTACTGCCTAACTTAGCTCGCTTATTGAGCTGTTATATACACTGTCTGGAGAGTCTTTTCTTCTCTCCCTTCTTATTCCTCCTCCTCCATTCTTCATATGTTGTGTGTTTTGTTCTGTGCTCTTTTTAGGGGTGCTCCCATCTAGAGCAGTCCCTGTAGGATGCCCTGTAGAGGTGGTTTGTGGGAAGCAAATTCCCTCAGCTTTTGCTTGTCTGGGAATTGTTTGATCCCACCATCATATTTAAATGATAGTCGTGCTGGATACAGTATCCTTGGTTCAAGGCCCTTCTGTTTCATTGCATTAAGTATATCATGCCATTCTCTTCTGGCCTGTAGGGTTTCTGTTGAGAAGTCTGATGTTAGCCTGATTGGTTTTCCTTTATAGGTGACCTTTTTCTCTCTAGCTGCCTTTAAAACTCTTTCCTTGTCCTTGATCTTTGCCATTTTAATTATTATGTGTCTTGGTGTTGTCCTCCTTGGATCCTTTCTGTTGGGGGTTCTGTATAATTCCATGGTCTGTTCGATTATTTCCTCCCCCAGTTTGGGGAAGTTTTCAGCAATTATTTCTTCAAAGACACTTTCTATCCCTTTTCCTCTTTCTTCCTCTTCTGGTATCCCTATAATACGAATGTTTTTCCTTTTGTATTGGTCACATATTTCTCTTAGTGTTGTTTCATTCCTGGAGATCCTTTTATCTCTCTCTATGTCAGCTTCTATACGTTCCTGTTCTCTGGCTTCTATTCCTTCAATGGCCTCTTGCATCTTATCCATTCTGCTTATAAATCCTTCCAGGGATTGTTTCACTTCTGTGATCTCTTTCCTGACATCTGTGATCTCCTTCCGGACTTCATCCCACTGCTCTTGCATTTTTCTCTGCATCTCATCCCACTGCTCTTGCATTTTTCTCTGCATCTCATCCCATTGCTCTTGCATTTTTCTCTGCATCTCTGTCAGCATGTTCATGATTTTTATTTTGAATTCTTTTTCAGGAAGACTAGTTAGGTCTGTCTCCTTCTCAGGTGTTGTCTCTGTGATCTTTGTCTGCCTGTAGTTTTGCCTTTTCATGGTGATAGAGATAGTTTGCAGAGCTGGTACAAGTGACCGCTGGAAGAGCTTCCCTTCTTGTTGGTTTGTAGCCTTTTCCTGGGAGAATAGCGACCTCTAGTGGCTTGTGCTGGGCAGCTGAGCGCAGACAGGGCTTCTGCTTCCTGCCCAGTTGCTTTGGGGTTTATCTCCGCTGTTGCTGTGGGCTTGGCCTGGCTGGGGCTGTTCCTCCAAAATGGTGGAGCCCCGTTGGAGGGGGAGCAGCCAGGAGACTATTTATCTCCGTAAGGGGCCTCTGTGCTCCCTGCTGCCCAGGGGGTTAGAGTGCCCAGAGATCCCCAGATTCCCTGCTTCTGGTCTAAGTGACCTGTCCTGCCCCTTTAAGATTTCCAAAAAGCACTCCCCTTCACAAGGCGCTGGGTTCTTGCAGGTGTGGATGTGGTCTGGATGTTGTCCTGTGTCCTGTGGTCTCTATTTTAGGAAGATTTTTCTTTGTTATATTTTCATAGCTCTATGTGTTTTTGGGAGGAGATTTCCACTGCTCTACTCACGCCGCCATCTTGGCTCCCTCCTTTCTGTGAGCCTATGTTTTAATGGCAATTATTTATGTTCAGTTTTTCCTGGGAAACAGGGTGTACTTTCAACATGTTATTTAAATTTTATTTTCAGTATTTTTTTAAATTATAAAATTGCTGAATGATAGGTTAAAGATGGCTGTAAATTCTTTGTCACTCCCACCAAAATTGAACGGTAGGAATATTATCCTTTCCTTTGAATCTGAGTTGGTTCTGTGTCTGCTCTGACCAATGGAATGTGATGGGAGTGATGCTGTACAACTTTTGAGGTCGGGTCTCAAGAGTTCTGCAACTTCCTTTTTCACTCCTTTTGGAACGTTCTCGCTTGGAAGCCAGCTACCATGAATAAGTTATACTACCTGGGATGAGGCCCATTTAAGCCATGTAGAAAGATGGGCCATATGTTAGAGCTAAATATATTTGCTATTTCTAATCCAGCTCAGACACTAGCTGACTGCAGCTGACAGAGAAGAAAAGAGCTGTCCAGTGCAACCCTTACTCACCCACAGAATCTTAAGCAAGTACAGTGGTTCTTAAAGTAAAAAAAATCCAGGAAAATTTCAGATCCCAGTATATGTGCTTTATTTCTTTTCTTACCAAGAAAGATTTCAGGCTTTATGCCTTAGGATGTGTCTTCCACCTGTGCTGGCCTGTCTGATATCAGCAGCCTCAGCATTTGGTGTCCTCATCCTCTCAGAAACACACCTGCTTATTTGCACTGCGTGTGGTAGTAGCACTTTCTCATCTAGGAGGCTTTGATGTTTTTATCTGTGTGCTTGTTACATAGCTATTGGAGTGTTTAATTTTAAAAAGTTCTTGTTGCCTTTGAGTATTTCCAAAAAGATGAGTAGAGATTTGTGAGATGATTTTTATTATCTTCAGATGGGAATGTCCATAGAAACTTTTAGCGTTGTCATGTTTTGTTTTTGTTTTTTATTTAGTGACATATCAAAGATATGAAAGTGGGCATAATGTGTAAAGTAGATGAATAATTAAAAATTTTAAAAGGTTAACACTATTTCTCAAACATCAGTATAAGAAAGACAAGAAAGTGACTAGAACATAAGTTCCCTGTGGCCCCTCCATGAACAGATCCCTTTCCATCCTTCCATTGCTTTTTCTCATAGATTTGCCAAATAGGTCATGTTCCAATACAATATTTATTCAATTTTGCCTATCTTTTTTTTCACTTTGTATAAATGAATATACAGGACATACTCTTTTGTGACTTATGTTTTTATGTCTTGTTATACCTTTGATAATCACCTGTAATGACATGTGCATCTGTAGATTGTTCTTTTCTTGCTGAATTGTATTCCTTGGTATGAATGCAGAACAATGTACCTATTCTAATCTTGACAGCACTGGATTGCTTCCAGTTTTAGTGATTGTGAATAGTACATATATGAGCATGTCTCCTGTAGGAATAAACATATTTGTCCAAGGAATGTATATAGGTATGAAATTGTTAAATAAAAATTAGGCATATGTTCATATTTATAAGGTATTTCCAAATAATTTTATAAAGAGATTGTACCAATTTGTATTACTATAAATAGCGTATGAGTTCCTGTTGTCTTACAATGTGGCCAGTTATCTAAATGTATTTATTTATTGTCAATATATTGGGTATCGTGATTTTAATACACATTTATCTGACATTTAATGAGGTTGAGCTTTGTTTTCATATATTTATTTTACCATTAATATTTCCTCTTCTTTAAAGTACCTTTATACATTTTTCTCTTTTTCTTACCTTCATGAAAAATTCCTGTGTGCCGTCTGCTAACTTATCTATTGTAACTTATATGCTTTCTAAAACTGTTCTCCCACTTTGTGTTGTATTTCTTTATACCAACTATGATTTATTTTCATGAAAAGGCATTGTGTTGTATTTCTTCATACCAACTATGATTTATTTTCATGAAAAGGCATTTTTAACTTTAATATGGTCAATGTTTCCTCATTTTGTAATCTTTTAAAATAAATCTTTCTCTACCCTAAAACCTTGATGATAACATAATGATTTCCAAAGGCTTTATAGTGTCTCCTTCCATTTTTATTTCAAACACTTGGAATTGATCTTTTTTGTATGGCTTGAGGTAGAGATTTAATTAATTTATTTTTCATGCAAGAATAATGAATTTTCCCAGCCAACAAATATTGAAGAATCCATATTTCTCAGATAATCATCAACAATTCCTTTTTTTATATGTCAAATTTCCACACAAATGTGAGTCTATTCCTGCAATATCTATTATTCTTCTTTGGTCAGTTTGTCTATCAGGGATTAATGTCATACATTCTTAAAAATTACTATTAGAACATACACCAAACTTTTCATCTTTAGATGTATCTTGCTATAATTGGCCCATATCAATATAAAATTTTAAATTATGTATTAGGTTTAATTTTGTAAAGAGCCTATTGGGATTACACTTACACTATAGGGCAATTTAGGAAAAATTGACAATTTAGGATGAATGTTTTAATTTCTAAACATGGCATATAACTCCATTTATCTATCTATCTAAAACCTTTGAAAAAATTTTATATTTCTCTTTTATGTTTTGCTGATCTCTTTTCTTCATATCCATTTTTTAACTTTTAACATTTTTACAAACAGAGCACATCTCTTAAAATGTTCTAGATCAAGATACGGGATTTTATTTCAGAAGATCTGTTAATACCCCCTTTTAGTAATTAAGGCAACTACCTCCTTGGCTTCTAACAGCATATTTAATTTTGCCTCTTTCAGTACTTTATGTAAATGTAATTATCCATTATATACCCTTTGTGTTTGTATCCTTTTGCTCAATATTATGTGTCTGCTAATGATTCATATTGCTGCAGTTGTTAAAAATAATTTATTTTCAGTACTGTATGATATTTTACTTTGTGAATATACCATACTTATTTTATCTGTCATATTTTTTTAGATACTTAACCTATTTACAATTTGGAGCTATTACTAAAAGGGCTACAATGAACATTATAGTCCATGGCTTTTGGTAAACAAAGCAATGAATTTTTGTTTCCTGTATGTTTCTTGTGATGTGGGGAATGAAGTTACAATGTCCTAAGGTTTGTATATTTCCAGATTTATTATGTGTTCCAAATTATCCAATGATTGTATCAATTTGTACCCCACATCATCATCTTAAGAATTCTGGCTTCTTCACATCCTCACCTTGTGTACCCTATTCTTTCTTTTTTCTCTTGCTCTCTTTTTCTCATTTTGTCCAATGTGGTCCATACAGATTTGTATCACAGTGTGATTTAACTAGAATTTTCCTGTGACTAATGAAAGTAGTAGGAAGTCATAGGTCATGAGAAGAAACCCTATCAATATATACATCAAATGCTTCAGCTTTTCAAGATAGAGACCAGAGTAGAGAGGATTGAAAAGTAGATCTGGGTAGAGGGTGGTCAATTAGAAGATATCTGGCACAAGATATCTAGTAAGTATTTGGAATGTGATTCTGGAATTTAGAGAAATAATCAGGGCTAAAAATACATATTTGGTAAGTATTGGTATATTGATTTTATTTGAATTCATTAGAACTCAAAACAATATTAATTTTTTATTATAGTCAGAGAAAAAAAAGAGACCAAAGATTATTCTTCTGCTACGATTAATTTGCAGAGTTCTGGGACAGGAGGGATTGAAACAGAGCAGATAGTGAGGCATGGGTAAAACCAGAATATTGAGTCTTGTATGCCCAGTGAAGAAACTGTTTCAAAGATGAAAGATTGACTAAATATATCAAATGATTTTGATAGGATAAATAGATTGAAACCTAAAAGCTGAATTGGATATTGTAAGGTGGAGTCATTGTATGACAAAAGTTACTTCAGTGGGATAGTGATAAAAAATGGCTAAATGGAGTGCGAATTAAGAAGAGAGAGTAGGTATATACAGCCCATTTGGGGACATTTAAAATAAATGGAAACAGAAAAATGGGGCATCAGTTTGAAAAGATCTGACATAAAGAGGATTATTTTTAGACAGAGACATTTTGTGTGTTATTCTTTTTTTTTTTTTTTACCTAAGTATTTTTTATTGAAGGGTAGTTGACACACAGTATTACATTAGTTTCAGGTGTACAACACAGTGATTCAACATTTATATACATGATAATTCTAGGTACCAGCTATCACCATACCAAGTTGTTACAATATTTTGACTATATTCCTTATCCTATACATTACATCCCGGTTACTTATTTATTTTACAATTGGAAGTGTGTACTTTTTTGTGTGTGTGTGAGGGCATCTCTCATATTTATTGATCAAATGGTTGTTAACCACAATAAAATTCTGTATAGGGGGGTCAGTGCCCAATGCACAATCATTAATCCACCCCAAGCCTAATTGTCGTCAGTCTCCAATCTTCTGAAGCATAACGAACAAGTTCTTACATTGGAGAACAAATTCTTACATAGTGAATTGTGTGTTATTCTTTTGATTAAAAAAAACCCACTATATAGTAAACTTTGTTGATTCTGAAGATGGGGGTAATTAAAGGAGCAAAGTATTTAGGTAACCAATAGAGGCTGAAAGAATGGTATATGGTACATGAAAGGAGAGGTTGGCATTAGATAAAATTAGGAGTGGCTCATGTATTAAAGTAGGAAGGAAGAGTATATGGGTACAAGCACTGACAGATGGGCGGCTTTTTTGGTGGGAATCTAAGGTAATTTAGTTGTGTTTTGTTGTATATTTTACATGATGTAGGAAGTGAAGTCATCAACCTAGAATAGAGGATAGGGACAGACTATTGCATATTTGAGAGGAGAGAAAAAGCAAGCGTAGTGAAGAATCCAAGGGAATATATCATTGTAAAGGGACACTTTGATGGGGAGAAGAGAATCTAGTTTGAAGCAAAGGATGAGATGCTGCCCGGTGACCTGGGTGAAAAAGGTTGGGAAATGTGGGTAGATAGAAGGTGGACTGGAGAAATGAAAATGGTGAAAATGGGAAAAATGGAATTTTTAATTAAAATGTGAACTATATTAGTCATTTCACCCATCTTGACTGTATAAACTGCAAATAAGTATTCTAGAGAAAAAGTGTTTTGGCAGATTTTGGGGACTGTGTACTATGTGATATTTAGTATAACACTCTATCATTTTCTGAAGTATCTGAACAAATTAAAGAGACTTAAAGATGTTTTATTTGTAGTTCATTGATTTTCAACTATTTATTACCTCTTCTCACTTTCTGCTATTGGTTTATGGGAAAATGCCCCTTAGCTGAGACAGCTAAGTAGTATTAACATAAGGAACAAAATGTCTGATTGTGGAGAACAAGAAAGAGACAACTACAGGGAAGAATAAATCCACTGTTGGTGGAGATGAAGGTAGTCAAGGTGTATCTCAGGCAGTGAAGTGCAGTAGATTAGTCAAATTAGGAAAAATTAACAAAGATAGGTTCAGCCACCTTGTCCCATAAGAAAGGGAAGGAGTCAAGGTTTAAGACAAAGTCAGAAAACACCTGAAGAACCAGAAATTTGGAATTCATGGTTATTAGCAGTGTAGTAGTAAATGTGGAGATAAGCTTGGAAGTTCCCCGTGGTGTTCTCTAACTGGTAATGATCATGATCGGGGGTGGGGGAGTTGGGGGGCGGGGGGGGTGTGAATCCGTAGAACAGAGGATCACTCCAACATTGGGAGAAGGGATTCGTAGGATGTTACACCATTATCAAAGCAGAAGTCACAAGATGATGGCTTTTGAACTGATTAAAACCCACTGATGGACTTGCTTGTCATGAATAGTATTTAAAATAAACTGCTTTAGTTTCCAACTTCCAAAAACTCAGAGATTTTTACATAAAAATCCGGATTTTTAGTTTATTTAAAAGCTGTAGGAATATCACACTTGAATTTCTGTATGAGAATAACTAGTAGCTAAATAACTGCTGCCATCCTTAGAAAGAATGTACAGTGTCTTTCTTCAGTTTTCCGTGATCCTCATCCAATCAATTTTCCTCATTGTTAGTGTCTCCCTGGTTCTTGTCCCTGGTTTATATAAACACACAGGAGTAGAGAAGGATTGGCAGTTGCTCGGAGGGGAAAAAGATGGTTCTGAACTAGGAATATGTTTGACCCTTATTACTATGGGTATGCTAATAATAGCGTCTGCCTCAATACTAGTGTTACTTTTGATAACTCCTTCTATCAGTCTTGGAGCGATCATCTGTTCTGTGGTTATTCTACCCCTTACCATGTTTATCTCCAATGAGAGGACATCACAGGAATGTCCAATACTATCTCCACATGATCACTTCAAATTACAAGGGTATGACAAGAGGTGAAGAGTCAGTGTTTCATGTATTTCATATAAAACTCTATATATGAAGAAAAGAAACTGTAATTATGGTCTTGGGTCTGTAATTAATAACTAATTATGGTCTGGGTGTGGAGATGAAGGTAACAATCTGCCCCATTATAGCCTGCTGTGTGTACAAGTCACAAAATAATCCAGAGGGTAAAGAAGAAAGGTTTTTTTTTTTTTACAGAAAGGGGAGAGTAAAATATACAAATAGTGAATTTGCTCAGGTTCCAATGATATAAAAATGGTAGCTATAAAGGAATATAACTGATTCATAAAGGTATTATATCAGAGAAGAACTGTTTGCATTGAAGTTGAGCATCTGCTCTGATCACAGCTTTATTACTAAATGCTGTTATTCTCTTTGGTCTAGTAAATTCAGTAATTTCCACCTTTGCCTTCTACAAGTTTCATGGGATTGAGCCAATAGCGGGTATGCAAACAATGAAACCTCTTCTGTTCCAGCACAACCCCAATGAACAAATATGAGAGAATAAACGCAGTTGTTAATTAAGTACTTTCAGGAAATGGTGAAAAGGTAATATCTCCCACCATTGTGTCTGGTTTGAAGTAGCAGTACATTAGTTATAAATGGAAGCACTTTTTTGAAACTTATTCATTTAGGAAATGTTCTAAACATGATGCAGAAGGATTTTCATAAAAACAGCTCCATGAAATATTGATTGTTGTGGGCTCCACTGGACCACAGACCCTGGGCTCTCCTAACATCTGTTGTTATGTGACTTGGTAAGGACATTAATCTCTAGTGCCACATTTTCCTTGTCTACAAAAAATTGATAATATTTTCTCTGACTAGAAAATAGAATTACTACTAAAATTTAAGAGTATAATACATATAAATATATGAAAACTCTTTAAATGACATAAATTACTCTATTAAGAGGCTGGTAATTTGTTGTACTTGAATTTTGGTATTATAAATAAATTATTAATGAGTGAGAAAAATAATCAAATATTCTTTTTAAAGATATGATTATATGCAGTAAAATATGTAGATATTAAGTGTATAGTTTAATGAATGTTGACAGTGTACACACTTCCTTAACTAACACCCAATCAAGATATAGAACATTTCTATTTTGCTGGGAAATTCCCTAAGACCCGGGGAATCAACTCCAAATTATATAACCAAGAGAAAATGAGAGCATCTGTCCACAAAAGAAGTGGTGTAAGAATTTTATATAAGCATTATTCATAGTAGCCGAGAACTGTAAATAATAATATGTAATGTACAAACAAATCATGGTAAATTCATACAATAAAATACCAGTCAATAATAAAAAGGAATTAAACATCAATACATGCAACATCATGAATGAATCCTTTAAATATTGAAAGAAGCCAAACACACACAAAAAAATTCCATATGATCAAGTTTTGAGGTTCTAAAAATCAAATGATACTACTCAACCCTCTACTGCAAATAGGTTAATACATAGAAGTAAGTGATCTTATCTAAGAAAGAAAGGGAGGTGGTATCTGAGCAAACCTAATTCTGTGTATTTTCTTCTCTGAATGTGAGGATCTTCTTGCCTATTTTACTGTGTTGAATTTTATGACTGTCTTTTCGTGATGAAAATTAACATGTTTGTGATTATAAGAGAGAAGAAAATTATATTAAATATTAAATACTTCTTGAAAGAAAAACATAATCTCCAAACAAAATGAGTAATTTAATTCAGATTCTCCCATCTCTCTGAAGTGTAAACAGTATACAATAAAAAAATCTATTATTGAGTGTTTGCTACATGAATTTTGAAAATAAAAATAATTTTGTAGAGGTTTTCATTATACAATACTCATCATAAATATACCAACAAAGGGCTCTTGGGTATGGCTTCCATATACATATATATATATATATATATATATTCTTTTATTGTGACATGGTGCAAATATTGTCAGATTTTACTTGGAAAAGTCTTGGATTTCTTGGTAATTTTTATGGATTATGGTGTGACAGTATATGACAACAAAATAAACACAATTTACTATTTGCTTGGTAAATTAATGATGCCCCTGTAACTATTATGCGGAAAATTCAGTAAGAGTTTCTGACAAAGTTGCTAATACAGATAGAACATTATTAAAAATGTTATGAAAAAAGTAAAAAAGTGGTTGTGCTCTTTTTACATGAAAAAAAGTTGTAAATGCGTTTGTGCAACTTTTTGGATAGTTTTAAGAAGTTGATGGTGTGCACCAGACATGCAAACATGTTGCTCCTTGGTCATAATTTGGTTAAGTGCCTGGGTTCTTTCTTGTTCAGTAGAGATTTTAGAATATTCATATTTGAAGGTATGCAAATGAAGATTACATATTTGAAGGTATGTGAAGGATCATCTAAGAATCCTCTTCTTGGAGAAACTTAAATACATTGCGCTGGTGTTTTTCAAGTCATACCCAGTTCTCTCTCTGTTCCTCATACTTCTTATTTTAATTTTTATTATATTTTTAATTTTTCTGGCTAGACTTAGCAGAAATAAAAGGAAATTCTATAGTAGTAGCTGACATTACCATTCCTTTTGTTTTTCATGGTGGAAACTTCAAAGAAAAAGTTACACTGATATGAAAGGATGATTTTGTTATTGCATTTGAGCACTCTCAGAAGGTCTTTATAAAAAGAACAACCATCTATACATTGGTAAGGAACAAATTAAACTGCCACAGTTTGCAGATCACATGATTATATATCTACAAAACCACCACCAAGGACTATTAGACTTAAGACTCCACCAAAAAACTATTAGAACTAATAACTGAACTTTGCAAAGCTGCAAGATACAAAATTATTACACAGAAACCTGTCACATTCCTATACACTAATAATGAACTAACAGAAAGAGAAATCAGGAAAACAACTTCATTTACAATTGCATCAAAAAGAATAACATACCTAGGAATAAACCTACCCAAGGAGGTGAAAGACCTTTACTCTGAAAACTATAAGACACTCATGAGAGAAATTAAAGAAGGCAGCAATAATGGAAATTTATCCCATGCTCATAGATAGGAAGAATTAATATTGTCAAAATGGTCATCCTGCCTAAAGCAATTTACAGATTCAATGCAATCCCTGTCATAATACCAACAACATTTCTTCAATGAACTAGAACAAATAGTTATAAAATTCATATGGAACCACAAAAGACCCCAAATAACCAAACCAGTGCTGAGAAAAAAGAACAAAGTTGGAGGGATTATGCTCTCTGACTTCACGCTCTACTAAAAAGCCACAGTAATCAAAACAATTTGGTACTGGCACAAGAACAGACCCATAGATCAACAAAACAGAATAGAGAGCCCAGATATAAACCCATGAATATATGGCCAATTAATATATGATGGAGGAGTCATGCATATACAATGGGGACCTCTTCAACAACTGGTGTTGGCAAAACTGGACAGCTACATGTAGGAGAATGAAACTGGATTACTGTCTAACTCCATACACAAAAGTAAACTCGAAATGGATCAAATACCTGAATGTAACTCATGAAACTAAAATCATGAAAGAAAAAACAGGCAAAAATCTCCAGAATATAAGCATGAGCAACTTTTTTCTAGGCACATCTCCTTAGGCAAGGGAAACAAAATAATGAACAAGTGAGACTACATCAAACCAAAATGCTTTGATAAGCAAAGGACATCATCAGTAGAACAAAAAGGCACCCTACAGTATGGGAGAATATATTCATAAATGACTCATCTGATAAGGGGTTAACATCCAAAATATATAAAGAACTCATATGCCTCAGCACCCTAAAAAGAAATAACCCAATTAAGAAATGGGCAGAGGACCTCAACAGACACTTCTCCACAGATGTAGTACATATGGCCAACAGGCACATGAAAAGATGCTCTACATCACTAATCATCAGGGAAATGCAAATTAAAACCACAATGAGAAATCACCTTATACCAGTTAGGATGACCACTACCCAAAAGAAAAGAAATAACAAATGCTGGTGAGGATGAGGAAAGGGAAACCCTCCTACACCATTAGTGAGAAAGGCAATATGGAAGTTTCTCAAAAAACTAAAAATAGACCGTTTGACCCAGTAATTATACTCCTAGGAATTTACTCAAAGAAAACAAAATCCCTGATTTGAAAAGACATACGCACTCCCGTGTTTATCACAGCACTATTTGCAATAGCCAAGATATGGAAGCAAACTAAGTGTCCATCAATAGATGAGTGGATAAAGATGTGGTACCTATGCACAATGGAATATAATTCAGTCATAAAAAGAAAAGAAATCCTGCCATTTGCAACAACACAGATGGATCCAGAGGGTATTATGTTCAGTGAAATAAGTCAGGTGAAGAAAGACAAATACCAAATGATTCCACTTATTTGTGGAGGCATAAAAACAAAGCCAAACCGAAGGAAAATGGAGTAGACTCATAGACACTGCGAAGGGCCAAGTGGTTACCAAGGGGAAGGCGTTAGGGAAGGGGAATGGGGTGAGGGGGAAGGGGATAAAGGGGCACAATAATTTGCAATCACAATATAAGTTGGTCATGTGGACCACATCGATAAAATTTGACCTAAATCGTGTGGACAGCACACAGAAGAGTTTTAATGATCATGTAACATCTTACTATGTTAATAGATAGTGACCACACTAGAGAGGGTGAGGATTTAATATGGGTAACTGATGAACCACTGTGTTGCATATTTGAAACCAACATAAGATTGTATATCAATGATACTTTAATAAAAAAAAGGACAAACATCTCTAATCTCTAACTATGGAGAATCGGTTTCTGAGGAACTATTTATGCATAGTCATGTCCTAAAGAATTCTTATGTGGAGTCTGTGCTCATAATATCTTCAGTTATTTTAGACACGTTTATACAACTCTCCCCCAGATCTGAGTTTTCTTTTAGAGTGGGTGTAAATCTGATTATAAAGTTATACTTTCAAATAAACTGAAGTAGCATGTTTCTGCACAGTCTGTTTTCAATACCTTTACTGTGAAGTATTTTGATGTTAATAGGATAAGAAAAAATTATCTTCATGAACCTCTTCCATTATTTTCACATCTTGTCCCCTGATATTTTAGTGATCACTTAGAAGTTCATTATCTCAAATATTGTTTGAATCTGGCTATTGATATATGTGTGTCAATTTTCTCTATTTTAGAAATATTTGTGTTAGCATTCCGTGGTGCATTGCTGTCAAATTGAGTGCCTAGAGCAGCATTCATTTTTCAGAGATACTCATTGTGAATTAAACATATGTTGTTGACACATGATTTTGTATTGTATTTACTCATCTCTGTTTTTACAAGTTTTTGCATGACTGTCATAAAACTTCTTAAGGGTCGAATATATGTATCATATTTATTTTATTCTTTGTAATCAAGTCCTTTAGACAGTTTTCATTATCACATCACAGTACACTTAAGCAATGATTATATTAGTATACTGAGAGTAAATACATAAGGCAGCTTCCAGCAAATAGTCTGGAGGATTCAGCCACCCACAGGCTGGGGTATCAAGGATCAATATTTCAGGTCAGACACTTTTTTGCATACTGGAAACATATCAGTGAGCAACACGGGTGAAGTTCCCACCTTTGTTGTATTTACACTGTAAAGGTGGATAATACACTATTAACAAGTATGCTATGTACCTATAAAGTGTAAATAGGAAAAAGAAAGAGTGATGGAACAATCAGGTGAGTGAGTGCCGGTTTAGGTATGCCTCTCTGAAATGATTCTCTGTGAAGACGGCTTTGGAAAAGACTGAGAACTAAACTAAGTGAGAGATTGGGCTTTGGGTAGATGTGAAAGAACATTCAAGTCAGGGGGAGCAGTAAGTGTAAAAGAGTGTTAACAGAGAGGTTTGAGAAATGGAAAGAAGACTAGGGTGGCTGAAGTGGAACAGAAGAGATGAGAATGGGGAAAGTTGTTAGAGGGGGAGGCAGTCACATGATAGGGTGCCTTCTAAAATATGGCGAGTAGTTAGGATTGTATTTTAAGTGAGGTGGGAAATGACTGCAGGTTTTTGAACAGAGGAATTACACGATTCAACTTATATTTTACAAGAATCATTTTGGCTTCTATGGGAAGAACAGAAGGCAGGGAGACAAAGGACAAATGTGGGAGACCAGTTAGAAAGTTACAGCAAAAGTTTAAATGAGATCATGGTGACTTCATCTGGGGGGATCTAAAGTTTTAGTGGTAGAAGTGACAGGGTATGATCAGATTTTGGATGTATTTTGAAGATTGAACCAATGATATTGGAGGATGGATAGGTTATTATCTCTTTTATACATGGGAAAACATGTTTATAAAGTTAAATAATCAGAAGCAAAGGAATGAAAAGTACAACATTAAGAATGTTAGTAATATTTTAGTTTTTTATTTGGGTAGAGGACTCATGGGTGCATGTTTTTAAGTTATGTTTTAAAACATGTAAATATTAGTGTGTGTCTTTTTTATGTATATAAAGCATATATAACTTAGTATTTTAAAAATTGAGTATTTTCCCCAAGGTTTCCAAGCTATTGGGAAGCCCTAGCAAGATGGAGAAAAGTAGAAAATGGGTACAGAGGGCAAATGGAAATTATCTAGCACATCTCACCACTGTTCCCTTCAGTATCCACTTATCCTTGTTCACTCTGGTAAAAGTTTCCATATCCAACACAAGGTGCATACAAAATCTAATCAATATCATAGCATTATGGAGTGATATTCATTTAGTCATACTTCCACCTAAAACTTAAGTGTTAGCTGCTATATAATGGGAAAAACAAAGGAATATGAAATAATAAATTAACAGAAACCATAGCTGCTGCCTCAGAAATCACAGTTACCATTTCTGTAGCTGGTGATGGGGCACTCCCCTCAGCATTCACATCTATACTCTTCCCACACTCATTCCGTATTGTCCACATCATCTGGCAGCTTATCAACTGAATGGAGACTCTTATCTGTTAGGTGACACAACACTTCATTTCTACAGGGTCTGCATCCTTGGCGGTCTTGTTATGGGGTTGCTACCTTCCCATTCATTATGACTATTGGGCTATGGAATACTATGAATTTCCTGGGATGCAAACGGTATTCGTTGTGTTCATTACTCAGCATCAGTATAAATGTCCCTGGTAATCATGATCAATCATTCTGATCATTAAAATGATCTCTTTCTCTGAATGTTGGTTTACCATTATATAGAAACTAAAATAGCCTGTAATGTTGGCAACATCCAGATCACATGAACCATGATGGTGTTTGGTAATAAAAACATTCTTCCCTTGGGCTTTAGGATCTCTTCTCTACTTCCATTGAGCTCTGGGTCATGAAGATAGGAATCAGATCCCTCTACTGGGTTAGTAGGAGTGATAAGGAGAGAAGTCAGTCCTACCTTCTTCTTTTGGTATTGGAGCTTGTATGGAGAAAACAGAACGTTTTGACTCCTGTTTTAAAAAGTATACTATATCCTGTAAAACAGAACCCCACACTCATATGGTTATCTATATGCTGGTACCATGGTGAACTCACAGCAGTACATTTTCTTCTAGCAAACTAAGGCTCTGAACAACAGGATAAGATCATCTATATACATGATCTAATTGCTTCTTCTTTTTCCTTAAAACCTATCCTTCAGCAAATATATCTTTAGCCAAAGAAGTCAAAGCATATCCAATTTCCATTGATTCTTCGTATATCCAACTTCCAAAATTAAATGTACTGTGCCATTTACTCCAAAATGTGTTTTTACTACTTTAATTAGTAGTACATATGTCCTGTGTGACTAGAAATGAAATTTAACAACAACAAATTTGTCCTAAATCTATTGCTTTACAATTCAAGTGGTTTGGTCCAAGTACATTAGCACAGAAGTCACTAAAACAGAGAGCTTTAGGTCAATTGTTTTAAAGTCCTTAGTTACTAAGTAACTAAGGGAGGGTTTTTTTTTTTTATAAGGAAGATTAGAGAGGAAAACTGGGTCATGAATCTAATTAAACATAGGAATTGAATCTAATGTTTTTGACCACATCAGTGATACTTGTGCCCAGTTCCAAGGCATCTTAGAAGTTGAGTTCCTCCACCTTCCTTTACTTTTCTCTCTTGGAGTGTGAGGAGACCTTAGTGTTAGTAAATGCAGGTTTTAGCTGCAAAGACAATAATGAGATCTTTTTTCTTCAGTGATAAGATGATCACAATGGCATTTTTACACTTTTCTATAAATTTCTCTTTGTTGATAATGAATATTCAAAAGTGAAAGTATTGTCTTTGAATGATTTGAAGGGTCTTACTGCAAGCATCAAACATATAAAGAAATGCCAGTGAAAAGTTTAGGGAACAACCACACTAAGCTAGGGTTGCTGTACGCATTGAAGTAGTCCTATCACAAATACTCAGTATCGCAAAATGCTGAGGTGAAGAACCATAGGTGTTACTTGGATCTTTGTATTGTGTAGGTATCACAAGGACAAAAATAGCACCATAAACATTTATAAATGCTCCTTTTATGGTTGCAAATAAAATATAGGGCACCAGTAAAATTGTAATTCCAAAATTTAATAAACAACAAGTATACTTTTCAGTCTAAATGTGTCCAAAATATTTCTTTGGGACATTATTATACTAATCTTTTTATCTGAAATTAATATTGAACTGGGGATCCTATATTTTTACTTGCAAAACCTGCCAACTCTATGTCCCTTCCCCAAGTTCTCCTAGGAAAATTCTTTTTATAATATACCAAACCCTTGGGATTTTATTGTTCAAACCGGGCCTTGGGTAAGAGGAGACTAAACTAGTGTGAGAGGATATATTCATTTAGAAATAATGACCTGAGAATCCTTTCTGAAGGACACACTAGGTCTGAAGTGAGGGCAGGAATAGGAAGAAGAGGAGAAGGGTAGAGATAGAGTGTAATGCTGGTTTGAAGCCTTAGCAGGTAAAAGAGAGTTTGGGGAGTCGGGGCCAAATTATGAGAGGGGTATAGAATAGAACTGGACAGAGAGGATTTATAGAAAGTTTGTTCTTTGTTATCAAATTAATTTCTCTTTTGGTGTCTCATCAATAGGCTTCAGGAAATATATCACTATACATATGTGTGTGTGTGTGTGTGTGTGTATTTCATATATATATATGTATATTTCATATACATATATATATATGAATGTTGGTGTGGCATAAGGTGTTGGCTTAAGTTTCCTTAAGTTTTGACCTTTAGCTGGGACTGGCAAAAATGTTTCCATACAGCTTTCAGTGTAATTGGAAAACAACAATTCAGTATTGACTGAAGAGTTTGGAGTGGTTTGTAACGTAAGGATAAACCTCTTTCTAAACAGGAGCCATAATCCACAAGTGTCAATTTCTAAATTTAGGAAGTAATTTCAGTGAAAGATTCTTGTTGGGGGTGTCTTGTATCTAGTTCTTACAGAAATACTTGTCAGTTCAATAGTTCTGCTTCAGGGATTCCCATTAAGTTCTTGAGTTACAGGCCCAAGTCTCACTGCCCCTAATTATAACTACAAAATGAGCTGTACCTAATAGTGTCATTTAGTTCCCCATTAGTATTTATAGCATTCCAGTAGAGTTTTGAATTCCTGCCTTTGTGAGGACCCCTGAAGTTTCAAAGCAGATTGTAAACCAATAAATGACCAATAGTAGGGCCATTTTTCAGGTTTGCAGTATATGTTTGTGGATTAAAGAAAAGTAGGATTTGTGAAGACTAAGAATATATTGATTTAATGGCAAGAGACCCAGTTTCAAAAGAGAAGAAAAAGTGTCAAGAATAATATTCAAGAATAATAACATTCACACATTTACATAACCACATTTAAAAAAAGTCAACATTGCTGATTTGGATAGCTTTTTGGTAAAAGGTATGAAGTGATAAATGGGTAATGTTGAACTGCCTTTCACTTTGATCACCCCAGGGACCACTGCCTTCAAAATTTTGGTGTGTAGCCTTTCAACTTATATTTTGTCTCCTTATGTAATTGTTAAATTGGACAAGCATGAATATATGGGATTTAATCATGAAGCACCTTAATGTGTCATTTCTGTTCCTCTAAACTGGTGCTCTGCGTGTTTGCTCTTTCCAAGTAATTGGCAAAAATTTGGGTAGACTGTATTTTTAGCTGCTTTTGGTTAATAAAATCACATGGTAATTTAGAGCTGCTAAATGTTGTCTCAGTTTGGCAATTAAATTTTTGGGTTCCAGGGGATCGTTAGAGTCCCATGTAGTTATCAAACCTGTAAACTTGATTTTCAAACTTCTCCCCACCTCTAGGTTGGACCAAGTGTATGAGGGAAGCCTGAGCTTTGGATGGAGCATATATGGTCTGCTTCTCTCTCTGCCTTGAATTTCTGTAAGACTTTTCTTGGCTTATTAACTCTGTTTCTGAGGCCTCCAAAGTTAAAGGAGGCAGGGTAGCAAAGAGATGAAAGGGGATGAAGAAAGTTCCGACTTAGTGCATTAAAGTCTGTGTCAGGCAAAGTCCTGGCTGGGAACAGATGGTACATCCAAAAGGGTTGATTGCCAAGAGTTTAATGAAGAGAATATTTCTTAAGAAAAGGTGAAATACTCCATGGCTAGTAAAAGTGAAAAGCACCACCATATCTGAGTTCACCCATCAAATAGCTTTGGCCTTAGGTGGGAGGATTACAGACATGCCAACCCACAGTACAGCTGGAGGGAAGCAAGGGAATAAATAAATCAAGTTATTTTTCATCCCACCCCCAATATCCTGGGGGTATTTTCTACCTCTTGAAACCAACCAACAGCTAGAGGTCTGATGCAGTCCATTTGGGTCAGCTTTCAGGTGAGAAAGGGACAGATCTGTAAGGCTAAATCTTTCTCTTGTGGGTCCTTTGATGGATATTCAAATATTTTCCCCTTCCTCTCTTTTGCCCTTACCTTATTTTGGGGGAACTACCATCTAGATTATGCATTTCCTAGATTATGGGGAATGTTTCCTGATAACAACTTGTCTCTTTCTTTAATGCTTAGCTATCTAGCTATGTGTCAGCTTTCCAGTTCTGAATATGTTCATTCTTCCAGGGAATTCTGTCTTCCACACAGCCCGCATCTAGTCCAAGGAAATCACTCATGCATTCTTGGCCCTGGAAGATGTTGACTTCATATCAGAGTGGAGTAGCACTTCACTTTCAGACCCACGGTCAGGTCCACTAATCTCTATTTCTTTATGATTTTACAGACTACATTCAGAAACTGATCCCAGACTTTCAGGACACACGTTAGTCTTTCTGAGTGTTCTACTTAAAGTCTTTCTCTCTGAACTCAAAGTACAAAGAGAATTATTTTGTCTCATATATTATCCTATTCTTGCCTTACAGTTTCCATTTTGTGTTAAAAATGATCTTTCAGCTTTTAAAACATTCTGAATCTCAAGGCCACTGTTAGAATAATCTACTAATTCTACATTAGAATTACTTAGTATTTCACAAATGATGATTTGAGATATTTTTGATCATGAATTAAACTTCACTGACACATATTTTCTATGGCCTGCACAAGTTAAGGGAGTGACGTTACAGAGATGAGTTCATATATGCTGCTGTCAGGCCTGGAGGTCCAGATTCACTCTCTATTTCTATAATTAGGCCCTGAGGATGGAAAACTCCCTTGCTTCCTTTATGGACTGGTAGGTGGTATTTTCTTACTCTTCTTTTTTTTTTTTTGGTGTGACTAATATACACTTACATGACTAACATTGTGGTTACTAGATTCCCCCCATTATCAAGTCCCCCCAACACCCCATTACAGTCACCGTTCATCAGCATAGTAAGATGCTATAGAGTCACTACTTGTCTTCGCTGTGCTATACTGCCTTCCCCGTGCCTCCTCCTCCACATTATGTGTACTAATCATAATGCCCCTTTTTCACGTAATCCCTCCCTTCCTGCACGTCCTCCACAATCCCTTTCCCTTTGGTAACTGTTAGTCCATTCTTAAGTTCCGGGAGTGTGCTGCTGTTTTGTTCATTCAGTTTTTGCTTTGTTGTTATACTCCACAGATGAGTGAAATCATTTGATACTTGTCCTTCTCCACCTGGCTTATTTCACTGAGCATAATACCCTCTAATTCCATTCATGTTGTTGCAAATGGTAGGATTTGTTTTCTTCTTATGGCTGAATAATATTCCACTGTGTATATGTGCCACATCTTCTTTACCCATTCATCTACTGATGGACACTTAGGTTGCTCCCATTTCTTGGCTATTGTAAATAGTGCTGCGGTAAACATAGGGGTGCCTATGTCTTTTTGAAACTGGGATCCTACATTCTTAGGGTAAATTCCTAGGATAGGAACTCCTGGGTTAAATGGTTCCCCTTTCTCCACATCCTCGCCGGCATTTGTTGTTGTTTGTCTTTTGGATGGTAGCCATCCTAACTGGTGTGAGGTGATATCTCATTGTGGTTTTAATTTGCATTTCTCTGATAATTAGCGATGTGGAGCATCTTTTCATGTGCCTGTTGGCCATCTGAATTTCTTCTAAGTGTCTGTTTAGATCCTTTGCTCATTTTTTAATTGGATTATTTGCTTTTTGTTTATTGAGGTGAGTGAGCTCTTTGTATATTTTGGATGTCAATCCCCTATCAGATATGTCATTTATGAATATATTTCCCCATACTGTATGATGCCTTTTTGTTCTACTGACAGTGTCCTTTGCTGTACAGAAGTGTTTTAGTTTGATGTAATCCCACTTGTTCATTTTTGTTTTTGTTTCCCTTGCCCGTGGAGATATGTTCGTGAAGAAGTTCTTCATGTTTACGTTCAAGAGAGTTTTACCTGTGTTTTTTTCTAAGAGTTTTGTGGTTTTGTGACTTACATTCAGTTCTTTGATCCATTTTGAGTATATATTAGTTAGACAGTAATCCAGTTTCATTCTCTTAGAAGTAGCTTTCCTGTTTTGCCAATACCAGCTGTTGAAGAGGCTGTCATTTCCCCATTGTATATCCCTGGCTCCTTTATGGTATATTAATTGACCATATATGCTTGGGTTAATATCTGGACTCTCTATTCTGTTCCACTGGTCTGTGGGTCTTTTCTTGTGCCAGTACCAATTGTCTTGATTACTATGGCTTTGTAGTAGAGCTTGAAGTTGGGAAGTGAGATCCCCCCTGCTTTATTCTTTCTCCTCAGGATTGCTTTGGCTACTTGGGGTCTTTTGTGGTTCCATATGAATTTTAGAACTCTTTGTTCCAGTTTGTTGAAGAATGCTGTTGGTATTTTGGTAGGGATTGAATTGAATCTGTAAATTGCTTTAGGCAGTATGGCCATTTTGACAATACTAATTCTTCCTACCCAAGAGTATGAGATGAATTTCCATTTATTAGTGTCCTCTTTAAGTTCTCTTAGGAGTGTCTTGCAGTTTTCAGGGCATAGGTCTTTCACTTCTTTGGTTAGGTTTATTCCTAGGTATTTTATTCTTTTTGATGCAATTGTAAATGGAATTGTTTTCCTGATTTCACTTTCTGTTAGTTCATCATTAGTGTATAGGAATGCAATAGTTTTCTGTGTATTAATTTTGTATCCTGCAACTTTCCTAAATGCAGATATTAGTTCTAGTAGTTTTAGAGTGGATTTAGTTTTTTTTTCTGTATAATATCATGTCATCTCCAAAAAGTGATGGTTTGACTTCTTCCTTACCAGTCTGGATGCCTTTTATTTCTTTGTGTTGTCTGATTGCTGTGGCTAAGACCTGCAGTACTATGTTGAATAAAAGCAGGGAGAGTTGTGCATCCTTGTCTTGTTCCCTATCTTAGAGGAATGCTTTCAGCTTCTCACTGTTAAGCATGATGTTGGCTGTGGGTTTGTCATATATGGCCTTCATAATGTTGAGTTACTTGTCCTCTATACCCATTTTGTTGAGGTTTTTACCATGCATTGATGCTGAATTTTGTTGAATGCTTTTTCAGTATCTATGGAAATGATCATATGGTTTTTATCCTTCTTGTTGATGATGTTAATAGATTTTTGAATGTTGTACCATCCTTGTATCCCTGGGATGAATCCCACTTGATCATGGTGTATGATCCTCTTGATGTATTTTTGAATTTGGTTTGCTAATATTTTGTTGAGTATTTTTGCATCTATGTTCATCATGGATATTCGTCTGAAGTTTTCTTTTTTTGCTGGTGTCTTTGTGTGGTTTTGGTATTACAGTGATGCTGGCTTCATAGAATGAGTCTGCAAGTATTCCCTGCTCTTCTATTTTTTCAGAAAACTTTTAGGAGAATGGCTATTATGTCTTCCCTAAATGTCTGATAAAATTTAGCGGTGAATCCATCTGGTATGGGAGTTTTGTTCTTGGGTAGTTTTTTGATTACCGATTCAGTTTCATTGGTTGGTAGTAATTAGTCTGTTTAGATTTTCTGTTTCTCCCTGGGTCAGTCTTGGAAGGTTGTATTTTTCTAGAAAGTGGTCCATTTCTTCTAGGTTGTCCAGTTTGTTTGCATATAGATTTTTATAGTATTATCTAATAATACTCTTTATATCTGTGCTGTCCATTGTGATTTTCCTTTCTCATTTCTGATTTTGTTTATGTGTTGATTCTCTTTCTTTCTTTATAAGTCTGGTTAGGGGTTTCTCTTTTTTTTTTCCTCAAAGAACCAGCTCTTGGTTTCATTAATTTTTTCATTGTTTTATTCTACTCAATTTTATTTACTTCTTCTCTAATCTTTATTATGTCCCTCCTTCTGCTGACTTTGGGCCTCATTTGTTCTTCTTTTTCAAGTTTCAATAATTGTGAATTTAGAGTATTCATTTGGAATTATTCTTCCTTCTTTAAATAGGCTTGGATTACTATATACTTTCCTCTTAAAACTGCCTTCACTGTGTCCCACAGAAGTTGGGGTATTGCACTATTGTTTTCATTTGTCCCTATATATTGTTTGGTCTCTGTTTTAATTTGGTCATTGATCCGTTGATTATTTAGGAGCATGTTGTTAAGCCTTTTTGTTTTCTTTGTACAATTTATGTATTTGTGAGCATTTTTGTTTTCTTTCTACAATTTATTTCTAGTTTATACCTTTGTGATCTGAGAAGTTGGTTGGTAGAATTTCAGTGTTTTTGAATTTACTGAGGTTCTTTTAGTGGCCTAGTATGTGGTCTATTCTGTAAAATGTTCCATGTACACTTGAGAAGAATTTGTATCCTGCTGTTTTTGGGTATAGAGTTCTGTAGATGTCTGTTAGTTCCATCTGTTCTAATGTGTTGTTCAGTGCCTTTGTATCCTAATTATTTTCTGTCTGGTGGATCTGTCCTTTGGATTGAGTGGTGTGTTGAAGTCTCCTAAAATGAATGCATTGCATTCTGTTTCCCCTTTAATTCTCTTAGTATTTTTTTCACATATGTAACTGCTCCTATGTTTGGTGCATAGATATTTATAATGGTTATATCCTCTTGTTGGACTCCTAACCCCTTTATCATATGTCATGTCTTTCTTTGTCTCTTGTTACTTTTTTTGTTTTTATGTCTATTTTGCAGGTTACAAGTAGTACAACTCCTGCTTCTTTCTCCCTTTTTCTTGCATGAAATATCTCCTTCCATCCTATTACCTTTAGTCTGTGTGTGTCTTTGAGTTTGAAGTGAGTCTCTTGTAGGCAGCTTATAGATGGGTCTTGATTTTTTATCCATTCAGCAACTCTAGATCTTTTGATTGGTGTGTTCAGACCATTTATATTTAGAGTGATTATCAATAGGTATGTATTTATTGCCATTGCAGGCTTTTATTCATGGTTACCAAAGGTTCAAGGGCAGTTTCTGTATTATCTAACTATCTAACTTATCTCACTTATTATGCTATTTTAAACACAGTCTGGTAATTCTTTATTTCTCTCCCATCTTTTTCTTCCTCCTCCACTCTTTATATTTTAGGTGTTTATTCTTTACTCTTTGTGTTTCCCTTGACTGATTTTGTGGATAGCTGATTTTATTTTGCCTTTAGTTAGTATTTGGTTTGTCTACTTTCTTGGCTGTGGTTTTATTTTCTCTTGTGACAGCAATTTAGCCTTAGGCATACTTACGTCTAGAGCAGTCTCTTTAAAATACCATGTAGAGATCATTTGTGGGTGGTAAATTCCCTCAATTTTTGCCTATCTGGGAATTGTGTAATCCCTCCTTCAAATTTAAATGATAATATTGCTGGATACAGTATTCTTGGTTGGAAGCCCTTCTGTTTCATTGCATTGAATATATCTCGCCATTTCCCTCTGCCCTGTAATGTTTCCGCTGAGAAGTCTGATGATAGCCTGATGCATTTTCCTTTGTAGGTGATCTTTTTTTCTCTCTCTGGCTGACTTTTAGTACCCTGTCATTGTCTTTAATCTTTGCCATTTTAATTATTATATGTCTTGGTGTTGTCTTCTTTGGGTCCCTTCTGTTGGGAGATCTGTGGGTTCCCATGTTCTGAGAGACTACTTCCTTCCCCAGATTAGGGAAGTTTTCAGCTTTCTATGACTTTTTCTCTCTTCTTCTTCTTCTGGTACCCCTGCAATGCAAATTTTCTTCCATTTGG
This sequence comes from Manis javanica, assembly GCF_040802235.1. Taxonomy (NCBI): domain Eukaryota; kingdom Metazoa; phylum Chordata; class Mammalia; order Pholidota; family Manidae; genus Manis; species Manis javanica. The sequence continues at coordinate 96,836,341 of NC_133163.1, read as the reverse complement.
AGTGGTCACACAGTTCTCATAATATTCTTTCATTCCTAGAGATCCTGTTATCTCTCTCTGCCTCAACTTCTTTGTGTTCCTGTTCTCTGATTTTTATTCCATTAGCAGTCTCTTCTGCCTTATCCACTCTTCTCCTAAACCCTTCCATTCTTTGTTTCCTTTCTGTTATCTCCTTCCTGAATTCATCCCTTAACTCTTGTATATATGTTTGTAGCTCCATCAGCATGCTTATGACTTTTATTTTGAATTCTTTTGCAGGAGGTTTGGTGATTTCAGTCTCACTAAGCCCTCTCTCTGGTGTTTGAGGGATTTTGGACTGAACAAAGCTCTTCTGCCTTTTTATGGTGATGGGAGTGGTCGCTGGCAAGTGGCATATCTGTCAGCTGGGAAAACAAAGTTTCTTCCTGTTTGCTGGTCTCCTTGCATGTCTTTGCTGTCTGTGCCAGTTAACTGCACACAAGGAGCAGCCTCTCAGTTAATCCCTTGTGCTGCCATGAGTGGGGATGGCTTATGGCACTGCCAGGGGTTGTAGTCCAGCAGTGTGTGTTCTGCTGTGAGAACAGAGCCCCTTTGTGCTTTCTGAACTCTGAGCCCATCTCTGCTGTCTGTGCCAGTCAACTGCACACAGGGAGCAGCCCCTGGGTTAATCCCCTGACCTTCCATGGGCAGGGTGGCCCTCACGATGGCCTAAGGCACTGGCGGGAGTCGCAGGTGAGTGGTGCATGTTCTCCCATGAGAACAGAGCCCTTTGTGCCTTCTGGACTCTGTGCTGGTCTCTGTTGTCTGTGCTGGTCAACTGCACACAGGGAGCAACCTCTGGGTCTTGGCCAATTAGCCACACACAGGGGGAAGCCCCTGTGCTAAGCTGTGTGGTTGCTGTAGGTGGGGCTGCTCCCCGGATGTTCAACAGCAATGGCAGGTGTGCTGGTTTGCTTGCAGTGCCAGTGGTGGGGAAGGAAGGCAGAATGCTTTTCGCCATGAGGGGCTTCAGAGCTGCATTGGTCCCTATGGGGTTAGGGAGCCTGAAGTTCCTTAAAGTTCCCAGCCTGCTGGGCTGAGTGTGCCAGGATGATTTTGTCCACCTGTTAAACCTTGTCCCTTTAAGACTTATAAAGCACCTGCTTTGTTTTGTCCCAGGGCATCCAGCTGTGGGTACCTGTTCACAGTCTCAATTTTTGACCTTGCTTTTCTGCTCCTCCAGTATCCAGTGCACCATGCAATGTGGATCTGTGCTCCCAGTGCAGATTACTAGGGCTGGTTATGTAGCAGTCCTGTGCTTCCACTCCCTCCCCACTGTGATTTCCTTCCTCCTGCCAGAGAGCTGGGGTTGGGGGAGTGCTCAGGTCCTGCTGGGTCATGACTTTGTGTCCTACCCTTTTCCATGAGATGTTGGGCTCTCATAGATGTAGCCTGGCTCATGTACTGTATCTCCCAGTCACTCTTTTAGGAATAATTGTATTCACTCTCTTTTCAAAATATGTATGGTTTTGGGAAGAGATTTCTACCACCCTCTTGAGAATCTACCAGTTATCTTTTCGCTACTCTATTTTTTATGTAGAGATATGTTTTGGGGTATCCTGGTTTTAATCATATAAGGCAGGTGCTTGACTTGCACTCCTTTCCCATGTGCAGGGTGAAACTTGAGGTGTTAGAGTTCTCTTCTGAATCATTGGTAAACTACTTTGGCTACTGTGATATAATGAGTTGTAGAAATATATATTTGGTCACTCATATGACCAAATACATGCTTCCCAGGGATATTTTGTCTTCATCCAAATTCCTGAGAACACTGCAGTATCTTAAAAGTGAAATGGGTGTTTTGTTGTGTTAATGAGAGACTTTTGGACCCCAAACGCAGGGGTTGTATGTTGTATCAGTGTATGGCCAATGATTTGGCAAATCATGAATATGCAAGAAAACCCTCACAAAAACTCTTGAGAAGAGCTTATTGGTTTCTGCTCTCTTGGATCTTGCTTCTCAGTTGGGGATAGTTCCTATGCCTGGAGAACCAGAGCATCTCAACCTGCCACCGAGCCAGGCCCCAAGCTCTGTGAGGACAGAAGTTCCTTTATTTGGGACCTTGTCCTTTGTATCTCTTCATCTGGCTGTTATGTGTATTCTTTACAGCATCCTTTTTTAAACTGGGAAACTTTAAGTGTTTTTCTAAGTTCTGCCAACTGCTCTAACAAATTAATCAAACTCAAGGGGAAGATCATTGGAACCTCGAATTTGTGGATGGTACATCAGAAGCACAGTTTAACTATCTGTGGCTTGCAACTGGCATCTGGAGTTGAGGGTAGAGGTCAGTCTTGTAGGATGGAGCCCTTAACTGTGGGTATCTGATGCTGTCTCCCAGCAGATAACATCAGAATTGAGTTGAGTTCTCCAACACCTCCTAGTGTTCAAGAATTGCTTGGTGTTAAGTATGGAAAGAACCCCCTCCCACATCTTACACTTATTGGAACTGGGTCCAGGAACCTGAATGGAGTTATAATACTATTACTGCTTTGTAAACACTATTATTGTTATATGTAGGAAAACACACCCTTGCAGGTACATAGATTCTTCTTGGTTTCAAATTTAGCTCTATAATATAAATATTTTTCCATATTTTGTCTACCATTCCTATATATTTTGTATGTATGTGTGGTAGGTGACATATCACCTTAGTTTGACATATTGACTAGATATAATTTTAGTTTAAAAGGGAATTTTTGTGACGAATAGGCATTTTCATGTCAATATAATTTTAGCGTTTGTAATTTCAGTAATGTAATATAGGCCAAACAATGTAATTTCTAACTCATCCTAATCCATTATATAATAGCTCCAAAATTTATAAAGATACTACAAATGCATATCAAGGAAAGAACTTTTTATTTGCATCTAAGTATTACAGCAATCAGAAAATGTCATTTTTGTAGATCTGTTATATCCTACAATTACAATTGTATTCTGTAAGTAGTGACAGAAAAAATCAGTTGTTTCGATTATCTATATAAGCATTAAAAATAAGGAAAGCTGTGACAGTTTATATTTTGTTTCGATATAAGAATAATCATTTAATTTTCTCAAGAAATTGATAGATATAGTAAAACTATTATTTATAATATTTGTGGTCTTGTTTTTTCTCACTTATTTGATAATATAATTTCAAATGCATGAGACGTCAGCCTTGAAAATGGATAAGCAGGGAAGTCTGCCAGGAATTTAAAAAGAGCATGATATGATACATTAGGAAACTACTTGTGAATCACTATCTAATACTATAAAATTCAAATTAAACATTAGGTTTGGGAAAATAAGTGTAAAAGCAAGAACTTCATCATTACCTTTGAAGTGCAGTTGAATAGAGAATTTATTCATTAAGAATATAAATCCTATTAATGGTTTTAAATGCTTCTTTTTATGCCACTAACATTAATACTGAATGAAGACAAGGTTGCTGTGCATTAGACCTGAGAATGCATGATTACACTAATTCCGGTCTAAAGCCTATGGGTAAGATCTTTTAAGTCATTATGCATGAATAAACCACATATTCATGGTGTTGAACATAAGGATTTACATCATTTTCCCATCCATGTCTTGATTAACATCTCAATATTGAGGAGATCTTAGTAAAATATCAATGAGAATTAGGTTGTTATAGGGAAGTAATACAACAGTGGGCCATTTCAAGAAAGGGAAAAATAATTTCAATTACCAAATGTGATTTTTTTCTCTCCCTGAAGGTCACACAAAGCTTTACTTTATGCAATAATATTAAGATTTGAAAACAAACATTTTTCTTCAGAATTTTCTGCTTCATATTTGTGCTAATAGCTTTTTGAAATCGAAGACAATTTCTGATAATTAATATGCCATGTTAGGATGATAATCAAACAATTGTATTTGCTCCATTTAATACATATTGTTTTTCTGAGGCATGAAAGAAAATTTTCCTTTAGGTACATATGTGACAAAGCATGTTGATGGTACTTGGGATAAAGAAAGTAGAATTGTCATGGTGTAGATTTTCTTTTCTCTCACAAAACGGTCCTCTAGGATAGAGGTAAATAAGTGAGGATGACCATGCTTTGTCACCTCCCACCATCTTCAAACCATTTCAAACCATAGCAAAATTAATCTTTCTAGTTTTGCCTTCTGGATTGTGCAATTTACTGGACACTTTAAGTACTCTTTTTAGTTGAATGCTCATCCTTTTTCAATCAAGTGGAAACATCCTTTAACTTTGGTTTCGTTGATTCCATACTGTCTTTAAGTTTCTTTTTCCCACTCTGACTTGTCATTCTCTGGATTTAATTTTCAATTTCACTGCTGATTAAAGACCCAATCTAAGTCAACAATGATGTATTTTTTTCTACATAATTCACTACTCTTTTGAACTACATGATTATTTTAGTAGATGCAGAGAAATAATTTGGTAAGGTTCAACAATATTTGTAGTGAAAACATTTGGAAAACTGAATATAAGCAAAATCTTTAACTTGATACAAGGCAAGCACATCTCTCTCTTACCCTGATAAATCAGTCTAAATTTTAATAAGATTATAACACAGTGCTGTTTAATAAAAACATAATGTAAAGCTCATGTAATTTGAATCAAAATTTTAAATTATTGGTATAATAAAAACTTTTCTGGTAGTTATATTTAAAAAGTAAAACAGAACAAATAATATTAAACAATGTGCTTCCAAATAGATCATGCATCAAATAAAAAATTACCAGAAGGAATATAAAATGCTTCAAACTGAATACTAATGAAAAAGCAACATATCAAAATCAATCAAATGTTGTTAGTTAATTCATTAGAGGAATACTGGTAGTCACATGTACACCTTGCTATTATGACTTATCTCAATAATAAATGTACAGAATAAGTAGAAGGTCTCTGTCTAAAGTAAATAAACAGACTTATGATGTATGTCTATATATACATCTATATATACAAAAAAAGTGTGCAATGGAAAGAGTCAAGATCTGTAACACCCATATGTGTTGCTTATTCTTGGCTAGATTTCATTAAAAAGTAGTGATATATTTCATTTTAAAAAATGGGGATTTGAGTGTGGACTAAGTATTAGATTATGTGAGTAAAATTTCATTTTTAATGTGCAGCATTGGTGATATTGCAATGCAGAAGGATATAGATGTATATCGAAGTGTCAAGTATCTGTAATTTGCTTTGAAATGCTTTAGGAAGCATATGTATGGATATATGTGTTTATGTCTATATAAGTATTTACATAGAGGGAAAAGAGCTAGAGATATGGCACAATATTAATTGTTGTATATGGGGTTTGATTATCCTATTCTATTTTCCTTATGTTTAGATTTTTTCTAATAAAAGGTGATACTTTGTAATATATGTGATTATAAATAAGTGTAATTATATTTATAATATATTTTTACAATGCAAACAAAAATCTAATAAAAATTTTTTTTAATGAAAGAAAAAAAAAGGAATACTGGATAGTAATGGTGTGTGAAAATTCTTTACTGCAGCTATTCTCCCATTTGTTCAGCCCCACAGATGATCTGTCATGGTCCCGTGCAGGTTGGGTTCCAGGAAAAATGATGGGTTCCTCTAGTTTGTTGTGGTTTATAGAAACCAAAGCTATGAGATGGAGCTTTGTGGTAAGCTTCTATGCCAAAGAAAGACTATGGAAACTGTAGAGCTTCACTTCCATCTGATCCTTGGAAAGCTGAGAGACATGGGGCTGCATGAGATCTGACTCTGACTTAGCTACCTGTGGGACTCAGTATGAAGTGCAATTGCACTTTGCATTTGCATAGCTTTCTAAATATAGTTTAGATTTTTGTTTTAGTTAGTTGAAAGATTGTTGTATATAAAAGGCAAAAAAACAGCTTGTCCTAAAACTTGCTGAACTCTTTCAAGGAAAATTAAAGTCTTTGACAAGCTTAGCTCTGTCTATTCAAAAGAAGTATGAAAAACAAGGAGTATCCTTAGACTTAATCCAAATAAACAGTCCTCAGAAATATAAAGCCAAGAGGAAAGCTATGAAAAGTTAAATGCACCAGCTTAGACTTTACGGAGAACATAAATTCCGGAGTTCAAGAACTAAGCGAAGAAAGATCTAACTTTCAGGAAAAGATGAGCTGATGGCTTTAGTTATAAGAATGATCCAGCTGCTTTGATAGTGAATCAAGTTATCCCAAAGAGCCTTTCCAAAGTGTGTTTGATCTTCTCAAGATGAACCTTATCTGACTCTTTTTCTCCGTGGGCTTTATATTTCCATTAGCTTCCGATCCTGAAACTAGAAAGTATTTTCTTTAAGTTTAATTCAGTCTTAAAATAATCCAGCTCTTTGAATCACAATATCCAGAAAAACACCAAAAAAGATCTTTGGATTTTTTTCTGTCATCAAAGTGAGTTTAGGTTATTTCTTTTTTATTACTAGTTTAATAATTGGTCATTACTTAACAGAGTACCCTTTTGTTTAAATTAAACATGGACAAAACTACATTTTCAGAAAGTTTGTGCTAAATATTATTTATATTTGAATCATATGAGTTATTTTTTATTTTAATTAGAATTATTACTCCTTTATGATATCAGTATTTATTGGATTACCAATAGGTAAAAATGTAAAGATAATTGTGGTTTGAACAGTTATTTACTATAGATAAATGACAAATGAAAAATGTAAAAGCAACTTGATTTTTACTTTAATTGTGATTAATTATAAAAATATAATTAATGAAAATACCACTTATAACAGTGGGATGCAGTTAAAGCAGTATGCATTTATAGATAGTAATTTATAGCATAAACCATTCCTATTAAAAATGAATAAAGGCTAAAATTTATTAACCAGAGATCTTGCCTAAGAATGTAAAAAATGGGAGCAAACCTAAAGTAAATGAGAAGAAAAAAAATAAAGATAATAGGAGAAATTACTCAGATAGAAAGCAAAACATTTAAGAGAAGATAATTAAGAGACAGAAGCTATTTCTTAGAAAAGACTGAGGACAAAATTTGAATGAGACTGTTTTCTAAATAGAGGAAGGTACATATAGTATTAGGAAAGATAACAGGAACCACTGGAGAAACAGTGGATTTAAAAGATATAATGAAAACATCATTACAATGTATTTACATGAATTTAAACAGCTACAAAAATGAACAGTAAACACAGGAATATGGATAGATTTTGGGAAAGATTATTTAATGGAAAAAGTATTTAAAAAATAAGATTTATAGCACAACCTCATTTAGTTAAATTAGAATCATACTCTTAAAGCACCACTATATATTTTATGATTATACACACAGTTTTTAGAATTGACTTTATTGAGCTATAATTCATGAACAACAATATAAATCATCCATTTTAAGTCTACAGTTTGATGTGTTTGGCAAATATAAACAATAATATAACTACCATTTGAAATCAACACATAGAACATTTCAGTTATCCCAAAGAGTTCCCTTAAGCCTCTTTGCCTCCAGTTTTCTCCAACTCCAGCCACAGACAATCACTAATCTGCTTGTCTCTACGGATAAATTTTGCTCATTTTAATATTTCATGTATGGAATAATGATTTATACAGTTGTGTGGCTGATTTCTTTTTAAAAATTTTTTCTTAATTGAACTATAGTTGATAAAAGGATATTAAATTATTAACACATTCCCTATGCAGTAATTTCATCCCTATGACTAATTTATTTTGTAATTGGAAGTTTATACCTTTTTGTTCCCGTCATCTTTTTTGCCCATCTCTCTAACCCCTCTACAGTGGCAACCAAAACTGTTCTGTTTATGAGTCTATTTCTGTTTTGCTTGCTTGTTTTGCTTTATAATATTCCACAAATAAATGAAATAATTCAGTATCTTTCTGTGTCTGACCTATTTCACTTAGCAACTTAGCATACTATCCTCTATGTCCTCGATTTCATTCTAAAAAGAAAGATTTCATTCTTTTAATGGCTGAGTAATATTCCACTGTGTATATGTACCACCTCTTCTTTGTCCATTCATCTACTGGTGGACACTACTTATGTTGCTTTCATATCTTGGCTCTTGTAAATAGTGCTGCAGTAAACATAGTGGTGGATATGTCTTTTTGAATCTAACTTCTTGTTTTCTTAGGGTAAGTTCCTAGGAGTAGAATTCCTGGGTCAAATGGTATTTCTACTTTTAGTTTTTTGGGGAACCTCTATATTGCTTTCCACAGTTGTTGAACTAATTTATACTTCCATCAACAGTGTAGAAGGGTAGCCTTTTCTCCACATCCTCTCCAGCATTTGTTGTTCCTTGTCTTTTGGATGTTGGCTATCCTAACTGGTGGGAGGTGATAATCTCAATGTGGTTTCAATTTGCATTTCTCTGATGATAGGTGATGCAGAGCATCTTTTCACGTGCCTTTTGGCCATCTGAATTTCCTGTTTGGATAAGTATCTGCTCATATCCTCCACCCACTTTTTAATCAGGTTATTTGTTTTTTGGGGTTTAAGGCATGTGAGCTCTTTATATATTTTGGATGTTAACCCTTTATTGGAGAAGTCATTTACAAATATATTTTCCAATACTGTAGGGTGCATTTTCTTCTGCTGATAGTGTTCTTTGCTGTACAGAAGCTTTTTAGTTTGATGTAGTCCCATTTATTCATTTTTGCTTTTGTTTCCCTTGCCCAAGGAGATGTGTTCAGGAAAAGGTTGCTCATGTTTATATTCAAGAAATTTTTGCCTATGTTTTCTGCTATACGTTTTATAATTTCATGGGTTACATTCAGGTCTTTCTTCCATTTTGAGTTTACTTTTGTGTATGGAGTTAGACGGTAATCCAGTTTCATTCTCTTACATGTAGCTGTCCAGTCTAGCCAACACGGTTGTTAAAGAGGTTGCCATTTCCCCATTGTATATCCGTGGTTCCTTTTCGTATATTAACTGGCCATGTATGTGTTTATATCTGGGTTTATATCTGGGTTCTCTGTTCTGCTTCATTGATTTATGGGTCTGTTCTTGTTCCAGTGCCAAATTGTTTTGATTACTGTGGCTTTGTAGTAGAGCTAGAAGTCAGGGAATGTGATCTCCCCAGCTTTGTTCTTCCTTCTTAGGATTGCTTTGACTATTCGGGGTCTTTTGTGGTTCCATATGAACTTTAGAACTATTTGTTCTAGTTTGTTGAAGAATGCTGTTGGTACTTTGATAGGGATTACTTTGTATCTGTATACTGCTTTACACAAGATGGCCATTTTGACAATATTAATTCTTTCTACCCATGAGCATGGGATGTATTTCCATTTATTGGTATCTTCTTTAATTTCTCTCATGAGTGTCTTGTAGTATACAGGGTAGGTTTTTCACCTCCTTGGTCAGGTTTGTTCCTAGATATTTTATTCTTTTTGATGCAATTGTAAATGGAATTGTTTTTCTGATTTCTCTTTCTGCTAGTTCATCATTAGTATATAGGAATACAATAGATTTCTGAGTTTTAATTTTGTATCTTGCAACTTTGCTGAATTTATTTATTAATTCTAGTAGTTTTTTGGTGGATTCTTTAGGAATTTTATGTACAATATCATGTTATCTGTAAAGAGTGACAGTTTAACTTCTTCCTTACCAATCTGGATGCCTTTTATTTCTCTGTGTTGTCTGATTGTTGTGACTATGACTTCCAGTATTATGTTGAATAAAAGTGGGGAGAGTGGGCATCCTTGTCTTGTTCCCTATCTTAGAGGAAAAGCTTTCAGCTTTTTGCTGTTAAGAATAATGTTGGCTTTGGGTTTGTTGTATATGGCCTTTATTATTATTATTATTATTATCATTATTTTTTTGTTATCATTAATCTACAATTACATGAAGAACATTATGTTTACTAGGGTCCCCCCCTCACTAAGTCCCCCCCACAAACCCCATTACAGACACTGTCTGTCAGCGTAGTAAGATGCTGTAGACTCACTACTTGTCTTCTCTGTGTTGCACAACCCTCCCCATGCCCACCCCACCACATTATACATGCTAATCATAATACTCCCTTTCTTTTTCCCCACCCTTATCGCTCCCTTCCCTCTCATTCTCCCCAGTTCCTTTCCCTTTGGTAACTGTTAGTCCATTCTTGGGTTCTGTGATTCTGCTGCTGTTTTATTCTTTCAGTTTTTCTTTGTTCTTATACTCTACATGTGAGTGAAATCATTTGGTATTTGTCTTTCTCTGCCTTGCTTATTTCACTGAGCATAATACCCTCTAGCTCCATCCATGTTGTTGCAAATGGTAGGATTTGTTTTCTTCTTATGGCTGAATAATATTCCATTATGTATATGTACCACATCTTCTTTATCCATTCATCTACTGATGGACACTTAGGTTGCTTCCATTTCTTCGCTATTGTAAATAGTGCTGCAATAAACATAGGGGTGCATCTGTCTTTTTCAAACTGGGTTGCTGCATACTTTGGGTAAATTCCTAGAAGTGGAATTCCTGGGTCTAATGGTATGAAAGCAGTATGGAGGTTCCTTAAAATAGGCCTTTATTATTTTGAGGTACTTGCCATCTATACCCATTTTGTTGAGAGTTTTTATGTCTTAAATGGATGTTGCATTTTGGCAAAGGCTTTTTCAGCATCTGTTGAGATGATTATGTGATTTTTGTTCTATTTTCTTGATGTGGTATATGATGTTGATGAATTTTTAAATATTGTACCATCCTTACATCCTGGAATAAAATCCCACTTGATGATGTATGCACTTCTTGATATATTTTTGAATTTGCTTTGCTAATATTTCATTGCAGATTTTTGCATTTGTTTTCATCAGGGATATTGCTGTGTAATTTCTTTTTTTGTGATGTCTTTGTCTGATTTTGCTATTAAAGTAATGCTGGTCTCATAGAATGAGTTTGGAAGTACTCCCTCCTCTTCTGCTTTTCAGAAAATTTTAAGGAGGATGGGTACTAGGTCTTGTCTAAATGTTTGATAAAATTCAATGGTGAAACCATCTGTTCCAGGCATTTTGTTCTTAGGTAGTTTTTTGATTACCAGTTCAATTTCATTGCTGGTAATTTATTTGTTCAGATTTTCTGCATTTTCCTGGGTCAGTCTTGGAAGGTTGTTTTTTTTTTTTTTATAGAAAGTTGTCCATTTTCTAGGTTATCCAATTTGTTAGCATATAATTTTTCATAGTATTATCTAATAATTATTTGTACTTCCATGGTGTCCATCATGATTTTTACTTTCTCATTTCTGATTCCATTTCTGTGTGTATGCTTTCTTTTTTCTTGATAAGTCTGGCTAGGGGTTTATCTATTTTATTTTCTCGAAGAACTAGCTCTTGGTTTCATTGATTCTATTGTTTCATTCTTCAGCAATTTTATTTATTTCTGCTCTGATCTTTATTATATCCCTCCTTCTACTGACTTTGGGCCTTACTTGTTCTTCTTTTTCTAGTTTCACCAATTGTGAGTTTAGACTTTTTATTTGGGATTGTTCTTCTTTTTTGAGGTAAGCCTGTATTGCAATATTGCAATACCCTTTCCTCTTAGAACTGCCTTCCCTGCATCCCATAGATTCTGGGGTGTTGAATTGTTTTAATTTGTCTCCATATATTGCTTTATATCTGTTTTTATTTGGTCACTGATCCATTACACTCTATGGAATCTTAATGTGGCTTCAAATCCCAGGATTTTTACCCATGTATTCTTCTTACAGTTTTATAGTTTCTAATTATATGTTTGGACCAATTTTCAAATTTACTGCCAATTTCTTTACAAGTTTATGGTTTCACAACTTACATTTAAGTCTTTAATCCATTTTAAGGTATTTTTTTCTGTGCTGTGTTAAAAAGTTGTCCAGATTCATTCTTTTCATGTAACTTTCTTTTTTCCTAGAAATTTGTTATTTTTATGTAACTTTCAACACTATTTATCAAAGAGACTATGTTTTCCCCATTTCATACTCTTGCCTAGTTTATCATATATTAACTGACCCTATGAATATTGGCTTATATCCAGACTACCTAAACCATTCCACTGATATATGTGTCTGTTTTGGTGCTAGTCCCATCATGTTTTGACTATTGTAGCTTTGTAGCATAGCTTGAATACTGAGAGCATGATACCTCCATATTTGTTCTTCTTTCTTACGATGCTTTGGCTTTTTAGGGTATTTTGTAGATCCATACAGATTTTAGGAATATTTGTTCTAGTTCTCTGAAAAATGCCATTGGTAATTTAGGATAGCATTAACTGTGCAGATTGCTCTCAGTAGTGACAATTTTAATGCCATTTTAAGAATATTTATTCTCCCAATCCATGAGTATGGAATATCCTTCTATTTGTGTCATCTTCAGCTTCTTTCATCTGTATAATTTTCTGAGTATAGGTCTTTTACCTTCTTGTTTAGATTTATTCCTGGGTATTTTATTCTTTTTGACTCAATTGTAAGTGGGGTTGTTTTCTTAATCTCTCTTACTGCTAGTTCATTATTACAGTATAGGAATGTAACAAATTTCTTTAAATTGATTTTGTATTCCACACATTACTGAATTCATTTACTAGCTGTATTAGTGTGTTGATGGATTATTTAGGGTTTCCTACATAGTATCATGGGATTAGTAAATAGTGACAGTTTTACTCCTTCCCTACCAATTTGAATGCTTTTGTTCCTTTTTCTTGTCCAATTGCCGTGGGTAGGCCTTCTAGTACTATGTTGAATAAGTGTTGAAAGTAAGTATGTTCATCTTTTTCTTGATTCTATAGGGAAAGCTTTTCCCCTTGAGTATGATGTTAGCTGTGGTTTGTTGTGTACATTTATTATGTTTAGATATGTTCCCTAAATACCCACTTTGTTGAGAGTTTTTATCGTGGATGTATGTTGAATTTTGTCCATTACTTTCTCTTCATCTGTTGAAATGATCATATGTTTTATATACTTGCTTTTGGCCTATTGTGACCACTTCTGGGGATTCCTGCAATTTGCACCCATCAGCTCATGCAGATGGTGTGGAGTCAGGCTCTGTGTATTTCTTCCTCTGTGATTCCTGCCCACTCTGGGCTGCTCCAGGGAATTCCCATGTCAGTGACCACGAGGTCCCCCTTATGACCTGGAGTTAGTTGTGGCATTTCCCACTGTGTGCTGGGGAGTTTCCTTGGTGGCACAAGCCCACAGATTTGTGCACCCTCCCCGGGTGACAGGGAACTTTCCAGTCCTGTGGATGGATGCTATGCTGGTGGATAATGGCAGGCATAAGGTGGGTCGATGTATCTGCCCAGATCCTGCTCTCAATTACACTAAGATGGGTGGAAGGAACACTAACAATGTCACTCTTGTATCCTGGATTGACTCCAATGGTTTCCTCACCAAGCGGTGGATATTTAGTTATGAAACTTAGGTATTTCACTTACTATCTAGTTGCACCTTAATGCACTAGGCTTTTTTCCTGCACCTCAGGGCAGGGAGTCCATGTCTGCTCTCCCAGTCATATCCCTCTTCCTCCTCTCTGCTGGTGGCTATGCTGGAGATGGTCCTGCCATTACCATGTCATGGTCTCTCCTGCTGTTCTTTGTTTGTTTTTTTTTAAAATTTGGTCTGTCTGTCCCTCATTATATAGAAAATATTCACTTACATCTCTGTTCCATTTGAGGGTGAAATGCTCTGTGTGTAGATGCAGGTTTGTTGTGAAGTTGGGAGAAGGTAGATTCAGGTTCTCTGTTCTCTACCATCTTTCCAGAATCCCAAAGTCAAATTTAAAACATACACATATCTAAGCAGACTTGGCAGTAAGTGTTCATTAGTCTATATGTTTTCCTAATTGTTGCAGTGGTTTATAGAGGATATTAATCAGTGCTCAAAACTATGGCAGCAGACTGCACAATTACTGGGGATTACTGTGGGATTGGAGAGGGGCTAGAGAAGGGTTGAAGGGACACAAATATTGAACTCAGAAGCAAATTTTGATAGAGAAACATTGTTCCTCGTAGCTCCTCTGAGGAAATTCCTAGTTGAAACCTCAGACTTTTTTTTAGCAGGAGAGTGGGATCTTGCCCTAGTACAATGGCTGAAGGTGTCTCTATATGAGATTAAAAGTATCTATATATTAGATGTGTCTCTATATGATATTAAAGATGCAGAGGTAGCTGTAGTAGAGGTCCCATACAGAGATAACTGTCACAAACCTAAGGAGCTGAGTTGTCCTGAGTGGTGAATGCCTTCTATGGACAGATAATAGCCAATCCACAGAGCAGGTCAGAAAGCTGAGTTGGCTATAGCTAGGAAGTTCCCCATGCTAAGGAAGATCTGCAACACAGAAATCTGGAGCACCTAGAGGTATATGAAGTACCTTAAAGGGCTGTTGACTTGGACGCCTAGGAGTGCTTGTTCTTAGGATGCAATTGTTCACATCATTGCAGAGAGTTACTCTTCACAGAGACCTGGTTACACAAGATGCACTTTCTATCTTTGCTCTATTCAATGACCTGACCCTATCCAATATCATAAGGTTTGATGTCTGATTTTCCTGGGATGTTCTTTACTGCTGTCCTTCAAAGACTTGAGTATTAGAGAAATATGCTGAAATAGTGTCTGAAGAGAAACTTGGGTTATCTGGCATCCCCACATGGTGCTGTAGTTTCAGGTCCAGCTTATCAGCTGTTTTGTTGGTTCCAGGACAAGGCAAGCCCCACCAGTGGTACTGTGGCTTCTAGGTAACAATAGCAAAACTACTACTTTTAATTGATCAAATTAGCCACAGCTTTTTCAAAAACAGGCATAATATCTGCTTTTGTTAATGATCAATTGACAAACATTCTTATAAACTACTTATACAGAAATAAGCTGATTAAGGTTATATGGAAATAAAATTTAAATAATCATATTATTTATCAAATATTCAGCTCTTATGGGCTCTGTCCTAAGGAAACAGAAACTCTGTCATAGATGACTTTTGAAATTATTCTATCATTATTTATAATAGTAAAATTAAGACCAAGTCAAGTACCCAAAATAATAGTATGATTTAATTATTTAAGATAAATTTATTCGAAGTGATCCTGGTTAGGTATTATAGTGTCATTTTTCAGAGCTACCTAGTAGGAAAATGCTTGTCATCATATGAAGTAAAAATATCAGAATACTAATAATACACAACTTAGTTACAATTATGTAGAAATGCTTACACATAGACAGTTATGGAAGGCAATGCACTAAAATATCAACAATGGTTACTGCTTGCTGTCTTATGGAGAAAATTTTTATTTTGGTCTTTGTACCTTCATTTTCCTTAAATTCTCTACAAAGACTGTATATTATGTATTATTAAAAAGAATTTCATGGGAGTTTCTGTATTATTTTTACAACTTTCTGGGAGTCTATAATTATTTCAGAATAGAAAATTTTGTTTTTTTAAAGTAAGTCTTAACACTAAATCTTAGCTGTGAGTTCTCTACCATCCCCATGTTGTTAAGATCTGTTTAACACAGAAGGTGTGACCATCGCTTTAGACAGATGGAAGAAAGATAAGCATTTCTTCTCTTCAGATATGAATTATCAGGCAAAAGTCTTTTAAAGATTTATCAGTTAGTATCCATTTATTCACTCAATACATATTTATTGTATGCCAACCATATGCCAGGCACTGTGTTATGTGCTGGAAAACAAGGATGGACAAAACAGACTAAGTCCCTTAACCTAATGTGTCTATATTGTTATGGAGAAATAGGAAATCTGCAATTATAAGTTATAAGTGCTGTGAAAAAATATAGAATACTAAGAGTACAACACGGAGGTGATCTATTCTGAGGGGTAGTTATTTTCTATAACATACTGAAATCACGGTGGAGGACTGTACAATACTGAGCTTTGCTCAAAGACATAATTTGATTTGAATAGTATTATTGACACTTACCACCTATATGAATGGGGGAAGTTATTTAAATTCTCTGGGCATCAGTTTTCTTATCTTCAAATGGGACGGACGTACAATACTGGCTGACCTCAAAGAATTTTGTGAATAAGAAACAACATGTAAGGTGCATTGTGTAATGCTTGGCACATAATATGAATTCAGTGAAAGTTAGCTATCGTTAACTGAAACAGCTAATTTATATATAAAGAGACAGAGATTATGCTAATAATAATAAAAAAGATTGAGATACTGTATCAAATTGTAGCTTTCAACAATTACTATGGTAGTGTATACTAAGGAGAGCACAGAGATAATTAGTTCTGAGGTCAATAAAAGCAAAGGCAGATGGGTTAAGACAAAGCAGTAGAACAAATAACCAAGTGCAAGAATATTTTATTAACCTAGTAATGTAGAAATAATGTTAGCAAGGAATAAGAATGAAAACAGGACTGAGAGATAGCAAGATCTAATACTGTTGAAATATGTATAATGTCCAACTGGGATGTTTCATCAGATGGTTTTCAGTTTCTGTTTTTTACACCTTTACTCTCATTACAGTAAACCCTTTCTGAAAGTAGACCTATTGCAAAAATGATGTCCTTTTCCATTCTGTGTCCCATGAATAATATTGAATAAATGTTTTTGCAGGTTATTGTCCATATAGCCTTGATTCTCTAGATGTGAAGACACACTATTATATGTCATTGTCGTTGCTAGTGAAGAAAATAAGTCTGAACTCTTATCCAATTGATAATTGAAGAAAAAATGATAGACTATCTGGGGATCATAATAATCTTTGAGGAACCCAGTGGAATGCTAACCCATTGATTAAACTTAAAATAAGAGTATTCACATGTGTGTTACTTTAGAAAGCCTTTTCTCTTATGCTCTACTACTGTAAGAACAGGAAATGCTCGGTGAGTTCTGACTATGCACCATGCTGTGTTCTAAACACCTTGTACCTAGCAGCTCATTCATTCCCACAACTTTAAAAACTAGTTACTACTATTCCTTCCCATTTCACAAATAAACTAAAGCAGAAAAGATAATAATCTTCTTAAGGGCACTATCCTACTGGCAGAGATGTACAGAAAACAAACAAGATAAATGTAGCATTGGTCAGTTTTAATAATCAATTCATTGTACAATCAGGAAACGTTGCCCAATTTCATGATTATCATGGTTATCATGGTTCAGTTTGAATGAAATTTAACAACTTCTAATAGAAAATACCCTCCTAAAGACCCAAAGTTTTAATGTAGACCAAGAAATCAATAAGTAGATGTGATATTTTCTTTTTCCTTCTTTGGATTTATATGGCACAATAATATAGATAATAATAACAAAAACTAAAGCAGCTAATAACACCCAGAGCAACCGGTACATAGTAGGTGCTTAATAAATATTTTTTGAGTGAATAATACTGAATATTTCTTATATGCTAAAGAAAGCAGATCTCACATAAGCAATTTAATATTATTTTTATCATTTTACAAGTTAGAAAATTTAAGTATTGAGAGATTAAATGATTTACTTATGAGTCCACTTTAAAGTGGTGGAACTAAGATTCAAACATAATTTCTCTTATTTTGGTTCCTACAGAAACTTCTATTTCTAAATTTTAACAAAGATACCAAGCTTCTCCCTATATATGCATGTTTTACAAGCTGGGAATATAAATTTGAGTGTGTACTAATATAACAGAACTATTTTTAAAACTACCTGTTTGTTTTATAGAATTATCTATAAAATGGCTTTTTATGTTTAAATAATATGTGTAAGCACTGTAATGCAAAAAGCTTTGCAGAATTTTTCTCAATTTATAGCTTAATACCCCTATGAGATAGTCTCAGGTGAATTACTATTATTCTTAGTTTGATAGATAAGAAAAGTGATACTCAGAAAGATTTGGACCTCCATTGGAATTCAAGCACTTTGTTAAGATATGAGGACAACTTTGCCCAGCTCTGTTGACTTCAGACACCTTATAGTTTCCACTGCCTCCTCTCATTCATGGAATGCTAATTAGATGAATGCAGACAATTTGAGAGGTTTTCTTAGTTTACAAAGATCTTAGATAGAGCTTCCTCAGTAGCACATCCTGTGAAAGGATATGGTGCAAATAGCTTGAAAAAGCAGAAAACTGGCAGAGGAATGCTGCCCAGGACTGCAGCACTCATTCCCTAGTTTCTGGGGTATTGCCATCTGACAGACCAACTGAACTCCTGTCTGAGACTTGCCCTTGGTTGGAAAGAATTGCTTTACTCAAGGTCACACCACTTTCTTGGGGGTAACACTTAGATCTAATGGCTGGTCAATGTAAGAACAAGAGGGGTTGTCCCAACTCACAAAAATTTTGAAGGGTCTTCCCAGATCTTAAGAACCATGTGGAATGAGCTGGAGTTTCTGATGGAAATGAATCACAATTCAATTCTCTCTGCCCAGTTCTGCTTACTCAACTCTCCAGGCAAGTGTTGATTCTGAGTCTTTTTCATTAAAGTTCTTGTACACAAATCTCTCATTTCAGATACTGTCCTCAGGAATCTGGATCTGCAACAGTTCTTATATTCTGACCCTCTAATAGGTTTTTGAGCTGAATGTCTAACAAAGCAGTCCACATTTCTGGTGGATGATGCAGTATTGATAGCTTCTGGAATGGGATAGTGTGCAATGAAGTGGAATGGTATACTTGTGAAACATAATGTACCAATTGGTACAATATATGAGATGTTTGAGAAGCACATGGGAAATATAGAAGATTATGGAATCAAATACCTTTTGGGGTAATCAGCATATTGAACGTGTCTCACATCTAGTAGATAATAGGAGTTCAAGAGAGAAGTTGGTTTGCAAAGTAGGTTTTTATAAGGTATCTGCCTATAAAGAGAGTTTGAAAAAGGCAGCTGTGGAAAAAGAAACTTCCAAGGGCATTGTCCTCTTGAACATAAAGGGTAGCAGGATAAGGAATACCCGAACAAGAAATGAAGAAACAATGATGATAAACGTGAAGAGAAGAGGATAGTGTGGCAAAAGCTAAGGGAATGGAGGTTTTACCTGATGAGGGGATGATGACCATCAAGATAGGACTTCTAGAAGGATAGCTTTTGGCAATTAAGAGGTGACTGATAATCTTATAGAAAATTAGCTAAGTATAAACAAAGTTATCCTGGGGGTGAGACACAGTGGAAGAAATATGAACATAATGAACATAAACCACATTTTTCAATAAGGTTAGTTAGAAAGAAGAAATAAGAGAGAGATTTAATGAGTAGGTAGCATGGTGTTTCAGAGGAGAGATGTCCACACAGAGAGGAGAAAATGTAATCAGACACCAACAAGTGGATGATTCAAATGTCAAGGGTTTGAGGAAGCATCTTGAGGAAAATTAGGAAGGCCCAGAGACACAAAGGTTAAAATTTCAAGAAGTTAACCTCTAAAAAAACCAAATAGCAGTGAGAAAGGCAAATGTATGGTATGTTTGCCACTCATGAGAATTTAAAAATACTATGAATTCCTTAAAAGGAATGTTAGGCTAAAGTAAGAAATAGAACAGAGAAAAAGCAGTTATCTGAAATAGTGAAGATGTTACTAGAATCATATCACCAGTTATTCCTTTATATTTCAGTAATGATTGTTGATATTTAGAAAAGAAATGGGAGTATGTGTGGTAGGTTAGAATTTACATAAATACTTAAATGTGTTTGCAAGAATGGGATGTTTTTTTGTATTTGCTTTTTCAGAAAACTTTTTTGTTGTAATGAAATGTATTTTGATAAATGAGGTAATATGTTAACTCGGGCTTCTCAAGACAAGACTATGTAAATCTTAGGTTTGGGTTTGCTAAATTAGGCTTACTTGGCATCGATTTGGAAGCGCTGTGATTGCTTTAGACCTTTGCAATATGGTCACCCCAGGAAGGAGTTCAGAGTGAACACTTTTACTATTTAGAATGTTACATCTTAGCAGAAAAGGCTTTAATTTTAGGAGAAAAAATGGCTGCAAGATCAAGCCTTCTCCACTAAAAGTCAAGCTCCCATGCTTGACCTAGTGAAATTACAGACTTGATTGTGGCTGAGTTTCCCTGGAAAAGATGGTTCTTATCACAATACTTTATGAGCACACGGACTTGCAGATCAGTCTTGAGGACCAGAATGGGACAAACGTTTTCCTCCCTCTGTCCAGCTTTCCCTAGACTCCCTCATATGCACATTTAATCAATATCTGGAAGCACTTGAAACACGTGTGGGGAATTCAAAGGTCCTTATGGTACTTCATGATCAAAGAACACAACCTCTTGATTTTATTACTTGAAATTAGAAAAACCGTTTTTATATACTGTAAAAAATTTTCCCATTTTCATGTTATGGTTTTATTGAAACGGATTCTAAGGAATATATTCAATAAATGCTTTGACCAGATGACTACTGTAAACTAAATTTTTAGACTTTTAATTTTTAATATATTTTTTATTTCCGTTATTTTAATTGAAGTATTTGCTGCAGTACACAGTGCTGACCTAGGTCAAATGGGAACAATTTTCTGTTATAAGGCATAAAACACAAGATAAAAATATTGAACAGCATGTGTTATCAGATTTGTATTTTCTAGTTTTACAGTATATTTTTTAAGAAATAGTCAAGTTCTATATGCAGTACCTCGTTGAAACGTTTGAGAATGCTTGTACCTTTAGGGAAGCAGAGAGTTGTTCCAAAGTACACATTGGTATTCAATTCTTTTCTTATTTACTTGTTTGTTTGTTTGTTTGTTTATTATTTATTTATTTATTTTTTGATAGGGCATATCTCATATTTATTGATCGAATGGTTGTTAACAACAATAAAATTCTGTATAGGGGACTCAATGTACAATCATTAATCAACCCCAAGCCTAATTCTCAACAATCTCCAATCTTCTGAAGCATAACGAACAAGTTCTTAGATGGTGAACAAGTTCTTACATAGTGAATAAGTTCTTACATGGTGAACAGTGCAAGGGCAGTCATCACAGAAACTTTCAGTTTTGATCACACATCATGAACTATAAACAATCAAGTCAGATATGAATATTCATTTGATTTTTATACTTGACTTGTATGTGAATCCCACATTTCTCCCTTATTTATTTATTTTTTTAAATAAAATGCTGAAGTGGTAGGTAGATGCAAGATAAATGTAGAAAACATAATTTAGTGCTGTAAGAGGGCAAATGTAGATGATCAGGTCTGTGCCTATAGACTAAGTATTAATCCAAGATAGACAAGGGCAACAAAACATCCACGGATGCAGATTTCTCTCAAAACCGGGGGGAGGGGGGGTGAGGTTCTAAACCTCACCTCTGTTGATCCCCAATTTCTCACCTGATGGCCCCCCTGCGACTGTGACTGTCTTAGGTTGTTCCTCCCTTGAGAAATCTTACCCATCTCTGGCTAACCAGTCATCTTCCGGGGCCATACAGGGAAATGTAAAGTTGGTAAGTGAGAGAGAAGCCATATTGTTTGAAAAGGTTAGCTTTTTACTTCTTTGCAGATTTATGTCCTGTGGCTTCTATGCCCAGCATTTGTCTTGAGGTATCTTTACCACTTGGAAGAGTTATGATACTGGGTAATTTTTGATATGAGGCACGAATTCTACTAAAGGGTTGTAATTAGGAAGGAAGAAGGAAAGCTATAGAGGTAGCAGACGGAAGAAACATGGGAAGATTGATTATTTCTTTGACAAAACTCCTTGTAGAGTAACATAAGCATGTATAGGTTTTAACAAACTACTAACTAAATTGCGTGCACACATTAACAGAATACTAATACAGATACATAACAAAAGCAGACCTAGAATTACCAGCCATATCCAGTGAAAACAAGAAAACGAGTTAGGTACCCTAGGCATTTGTGAAACCTTATCAATAATATGATGGATATTGTCTAACTGAATTTGAATAGTTAGAGAAAAATCAGACAAATTAAAACAACACATTCCTGGAAACTGTTCACATCCCATATGTTCTTTTAACAGTAGATAGTCTATAGTCGCACGATTTTGGAGCACTGTAACTTGCACTTCACCTAATTCTTGGTTGAGTTCCGACAATATAGATCCAGTCAAATTTGTTGTTTTACTGTATGCACAGGCCAGCTTAGATATCTCCTTCTTCATTCCAATGGCCAGTCCAGGAACCAGTGGGATGAATGCAGCTACAATGGCAACAGTGCCATGATTTTTGTAGAAGTTTTTTGATGATCATCTTCTGGAATGACTCTTCCAGAGGATGTTAATGTTTGAAGTTCTTCTTCATATCGTATCTTAATTCGTTTTCTGGGTAGCCAAATTAGGTTTTGATCCTCTGTATAAACACAAAAAAACCCTTTACCCACACTTTGATATGGCCTTTATGCCATTGTGAAGAACCTATTGGAGGCCACCACACAGGAACTGCTTTTGTTTTTAAGAGAAAGAAATATTATCAGAAAAATATACTTCCATAGCTGATCATCCAACACCCTTTATAAGATCAAAATTAAGGATATGTAAATCATACAATAATCGTTGATTTTTTCATATCAGGGAGTAATCCCCCCTTTTTTTATCATTAATCTACAGTTACATGAAGAATATTATGTTTACTAGGCTAAACAGTTAATTTTATTATATCAGGGATTAATCCCCTTTTTTTCATTATCATTAATCTACAATTACATGAAGAATATTACGTTTACGAGGCTCTCCCCTACACCAAGTCCCCCCCACAAACCCCATTACAGTCACTGTCGATCAGCATAGCAAAATGTTGTAGAATCACTACTTGTCTTCTCTGTGTTGCACAACCCTCCCCTTTCCCTCACCCCCACATTAAACATGCTACTCATAATACCCCCTTTCTTCTTCCCTGTCCTTATCCCACCCTACCCTCTCATTCTCCCCAGTCTCTTTCCCTTTGGTAACTCTTAGTCCCTTCATGGGTTCTGTGATTCTGCTGCTGTTTGTTCCTTCAATTCTTCCTTTGTTCTTATAATCCACAGATGAGTGAAATCATTTGGTATCTGTCTTTCTCCATTTGGCTTATTTCACAGAGCATAATACCCTCTAGTTCTGTCCATGTTGTTGCAAATGGTAGGATTTGTTTTCTTCTTATGGCTGAATAATGTTCCATTGTGTATATGTACCACATCTTCTTTATCCATTCATCTACTGATGGACACTTAGGTTGCATCCATTTTTTGGCTATTGTAAATAGTGCTGCGATAAACATAGGGGTGCATCTGTCTTTTTCAAACTTGAGTGCTGCATTCTTAGGGTAAGTTCCCAGGAGTGGAATTTCTTGGTCAAATGGTAAGTCTATTTTGAGCATTTTGAGGAACCTCCATACTGCTTTCCACAATGGTTGAACTAATTTACATTCCCACCAGCAGTGTAGGTGGGTTTCCCTTTTTCCACAACCTCACCAACATTTGTTGTTGTTTGTCTTTTGAATGGTAGCCATCCTTACTGGTGTGAGGCGATATCTCATTGTGGTTCTAATTTGCATTTCTCTGATAACTAGCGATGTGGAGCATCTTTTCATGTGTCTGTTGGCCATCTGAATTTCTTTTTTGGAGAACTGTCTGTTCAGTTCCTCTGCCCATTTTTTAATTAGATTATTTGCTTTTTGTTTGTTGAGGTGCGTGAGCTCTTTATATATTTTGGATGTCAAACCTTTATTGGCTATGTCATTTACAAATATATTCTCCCATACAGTAGGGTACCTTTTTGTTCTATTGATGGTGTCTTTTGCTGTACAGAAGCTTTTCTGCTTGATATAGTCCCACTTGTTCATTTTTGCTTTTGTTTTCCTTACCTGGGGAAATATGTTCATGAAAAAGTCACTAATGTTTATGTCCAAGAGATTTTTGCCTATGTTTTTTTCTAAGAGTTTTATGGTTTCATGACTTAAATTCAGATCTTTGGTCCATTTCGAATTTACTTTTGTATATGGGGTTAGACATTGGTCCAGTTTCATTCTCTTACATGTAGCTGTCCAGTTTTTCCAGCACCATCTATTGAAGAGACTGTCATTTTGCCATTGTATGTCCATGGCTCCTTTATCCAATATTAATTGACCATATATGTTTGGGTTAATGTCTGGAGTCTCTAATCTGTTCCACTGGTCTGGCTGTGTTCTTATGCCAGTACCAAATTATCTTGATTACTATGGCTTTGTAGTAGAGCTTGAAGTTGGGGAGTGAGATCCCCCCCCCACTTTATTCTTCCTTCTCTGGATTGCTTTGGCTATTTGGGGTCTTTGTTGTTTCAATATGAATTTTTGAACTATTTTTTCCAGTTTGTTGAAGAATGTTGCTGGTAATTTGATAGGGATTGCATCAAATCTGTATATTGCTTTGGGCAGGATGGCCATTTTGATGATATTAATTCTTCCTAGACAAGAGCATGGGATGAGTTTCCATTTGTTAGGAACCTCTTTAATTTCTCTTAACAGTGTCTTGTAGTTTTCAGGGTATAGGTCTTTCACGTCTTTGGTTAGGTTTATTCCTAGGTATTTTATTCTTTTTGATGCAATTGTGATGCAACAATTTTTGTTGATGTGGTGGATGATGTTGATGGATTTTTGAATGTTGTACCATCCTTGTATCCCTGAGATGAATCCCACTTGGTCATGGTTTATGATCCTTTTGCTGTATTTTTGAATTCAGTTTGCTAATATTTTATTGAGTATTTTTGCATCTACATTCATCAGGGATATTGATCTGTAATTTTCTTTTGTGGTGCGTCTTTGCCTGTTTTTGGATATTAGGGTGATGTTGGCTTCATAGAATGAGTTTGGGAGTATTCTCTCCTCTTCTATTTTTTGGAAACCTTTAAGGAGAATGGGTATTATGTCTTCTCTGTGAGTCTGATAAAATTCCAAGGCAAATCCGTCCGGTTTGGGGTTTTTTTTTCTTTGGTAGTTTTTTTATTACTGCTTCAATTTCTTTGCTTGTTATTGGTTTGTTTAACTTTTGTGTTTCTTCCTTGGTCAGTCTTGGAAGGTTGTATCTTTCTAGGAAGTTGTCCATTTCTCTAGGTTTTCCAGCTTGTTAGCATATAGGTTTTCATAATAGTCTTTAATAATTCTTTGTATTTCTGCGGAGTCTGTCATGATTTTTCCATTCTTGTTTCTGATTCTGTTGATGAGTGTTGATTCTCTGTTTCTCTTAAAAAGTTTGGCTAGAGGCATATCTATTTTGTTTATTTCCTCAAAGAACCAGCTCTTGGTTTCATTGATTTTTTTTCTATTGTTTTATTGTTCTCAATTTTGTTTATTTCTTCTCTGGTCTTTATTATGTCCCTCCTTCTGCTGACTTTAGGCCTCATTTGTTCTTCTTTTTCCAGTTTCGATAATTGTGATGTTAGACTATTCATTTGGGATTGTTCTTCCTTCTTTAATTATGCCTTTATTGCTATATACTTTCCTCTTAAGACTGCTTTTGCTGCGTCCCACAGAAGTTGGGGCTTTGTGTTGTTGTTGTCATTTGTTTCCATATATTCCTTGATCTCTATTTTAATTTGTTCATTGATCCATTGATTATTTAGGGGCATGTTGTTAAGCGTCCTTTTTTGTTTTCTTTGTAGAATTTATTTCTAGTTTTATACCTTTGTGGTCTGAAAAGTTGGTTGGTAGAATTTCAATATTTTGGAATTTACTGAGGCTCTTTTTGTGAGCTAGTATGTGGTCTATTCTGGAGAATGTTCTATGTGCACTTGAGAAGAATGTATATCCTGTTGCTTTTGGATTTAGAGTTCTATAGATGTCTATTTGGTTCATCAGTTCTAGTGTACTGTTCAGTTCCTTTATGTCTTTACTTATTTTCTGTCCAGTGGATCTGTCCTTTGAGGTGAGTGGCATGTTGAAGTCTTCTAAAATGAATGTATTGCATTCTATTTCCCTCTTTAGTTTTGTTAGTATTTGTTTCACATATGCTGGTGCTCCTGTGTTGGGTGCATATATATTTATAATAGTTATATCCTCTTGTTGGACTGAGCACTTTATCATTATGTAGTGTCCTTCTTTATCTCTTGTTCCTTTCTTTGTTTAGAGGTCTATTTTGTTTGATACTAGTACTGCAACCCCTGATTTTTTTTCTCTGTTTGCATGAAATATGCTTTTCCATCCCTTGAGTTTTAGTCTGTGCATATCTTTGGATTTGAGGTGAGTTTCTTGTAAGCAGCATATAGATGGGTCTTGCTTTTTTATCCATTCTATTCCTCTGTGACGTGGTCCAGCCACGCCTAGTTGAGCAGGTCCTGAAGTGTGGAAGGGGGCGAAGAAAATAAAGGAAGACAGAAAGAACTGGGAGGGCTGATGGTCCCGCGCATTGCCAGCAAAGCTTTATTTGGTACCAGGGTATTTATACAGGAAAGACATACACGATTTCAGAAAATAGCCTCATCCAATAAACAGTCAAGCACAGTATTGATGTCAGCAGTAGCCGGTCAATGGTAGGCACAGCAGGGCTCCTTCAGTTGCTCCTGGAATGCGTGAACAGGATGTTCTTTGATCTCCATTCCCGCCACATCAGCAAGTGGGGGATGGACATAGCCCGCTCCCTACATCTCCCCCTTTTTTACTTTATGAGAGGGTGACAGTGCCTGTCTTAGGTGTTCCTGGATGACTCATCTGGACTTACCCATCATTGGTACCCACATTCCATCACGAGGGCCCTGTCTTAGTTTGGCAGAGGTCTCCAAGACACTTATCCATCGTTGACTATCCTGTCCCCTTCTCAATATCTGGCATCGGGTGGCGACTTTTCAGCTGAGACGTATGTAGCTCTGCACCAAGGTGCAGAAATGCTTTTAAACTCATTTTTAGGAAACAAGGCAACAAGAACACAATGAGAAACATACACACAATGGCTGCACATAATGATAACAGAAAATGAGTCAAGACTTTAGAACTTATGATTTACAAGTGGGGGGGCCATCTGCAATTTCAAATGAAGCAGGTCTCTTAAGGCTTGCCGAATGAGTTTTCACATACTGCAAAGGACACAAGGCCCTAGTAACAGCAACAAAAGCCATAAAATGCTTAGGGTTAAGAGCGGTTCGACAGCATGCCAGAGACTATTCAGGGGGTCCCTGAACACATCTTTTATCTGATTTAATATATCAGATGCAGTTTTGGCTGCAAATAAGATATGATTTAAACAGTTCTGTGGTGGCCGGGGATATAACTCCCCCTTTTTTGTTTTTTCCAAATGAGCTTTAAGGGTGCCATGGGCACGTTTTATAGTGCTTTGCCTTGTGGATTATATGGCATCTTAGTTTTGTGGGAAATATGCATTACATGGCTGAGATCAAACATGTTGAAAGACAGACATAACTTGAATATATATATGTATAGGTTTTAACAAACTACTAGTTAAATTGCTTATATACATTAACAGAATAGGAATACAGATACATAACAAAGGCAGATTTACTATTAGTAGTTATCTCTAATGAAATTTAAAAAACTAGTTAGATAGCTTAGGCATTTGTAAAAACTTATTGACAATATGAGGGATATCATCTAATTGATTTTGGGTAGTTTGAGAAAAATCAGACAAATTGAAACAGCACATTTTTGGAAATTGTTCACTTCTTACATGCTCTTTTAACAGCAGACAGTCCACAGCAGTGCGATTCTGAAGCACCGCAGCTCGCAATTCTCTTAGTTCTTGGTTGAGTTCAGATAATACAGACGCAGTCAAATTTGTTGTTTTGCTATATGCACAGGCCAGCTCAGATATCTCTTTCTGCATTCCAATGACAAGTCTAGGAACTGGCAGGAGGAACGCAGCTGCAACTGCAACAGCGGCAGGATCTCAAAGTTTCAAGTTTTCATGACAATCAGATGGCAGAGCTAGGAGAACCTTCTTGCGCTTATATTCAGGTGGTCTATTAGAGCAGGAAAAATGCGTCCCACCTCACAAACACCTTGATATTGTGAAGAAAGGGCTTGATATGTTTTGTTATTACACAAAAATACCAACCATTTGAAAGTCTATATCTAGAAGACTATTTTACAATGATTGAAGAATTACAATAAGAGAGCACACAAGTACAATTAATACATACACAATAAGTAATTATAGTAGTATTAACAGGTAAATTTAATTGGGCATCAGGAGCAAGCACTTTAGGGGGAAGAGTGATGTTTATGCCTGAGATATTAGTAAACACTGTAAGAGAAAGTCTTATGCCTATTAAGTTCTTCTTCAACAGTTCACTGATAGAGGAATTTCTTGCTACACAAAAGGATGACTTGTGCAACTTTTGGCTCACGAGTTGTAACTACAAGTTAGGTGAGGAAAAATTATTTTCTGGAATGAGTGATATATTTAAGTACACCTAATTACTCTTATGCAATATGACAGGAGTTCTTTTTTGAAACTTTTCACAAGTATAACTGCCAATATCTTCTCGGGACAAAACTGCTTTATAAATATCATAATGATCACCATCTCTAACAGACCAATCAGCAATATCATTCTATCTAAGTTTTCCTCTATCATGTGTCTATACATTTCTTCTGTAGTATGTACATACATAAGAGCCATTATTGGAAATAGGAAAAGATACTAGTATTTAGTGGGCTTCAGTTTTCCATGTTTGACATACAGACTTTTGTTGAAGTTTTTGATGGTCACCTTCTGGAATGACTCCTCCAGAGGATGTTGATGTTGGAAGTTCTCCTTCATATCGTATCTGAATTCATTTTCTGGGCAGCCAGATCAAGCATTGATCCTCTGTAAAAACACAAGCAAATCCCTTGCCCCACACCTTGATATGATCTTTATGCCATAGTGAAGAACCCATTGGAGACTACTACACAGGAACTGTTGTTTCAGAAAAGGAAATATCATGAGAAAAATGTACCTCTACCACTGACTGTCTATCACCCTCCAGAAGATCAAAATTAAGGATATGTAAAACATGCACCAATCGTCAACTTGCAACTAATTTTATTATATCAGGGAGTAATCCCCCCTCTTTGTATCAATAAATAATGTTTAAGAATAAGATGACAATATTCAATGAGAGCTTGACTTGTAGACTTGTATGAAATGCCTGTTATGAGTGATGTTATAAAGCTGAAAAAGTGTATGTAACACAGAGGAGAGGTAAACTGGAGCATTGTCAGTCAGCTTAAGAGATAAAGCTTAAAACATTTTATCAGCAACACTTGAAACAAGAAGCTACAAAATCATTTTTCTTTAGTTTACTTAATTTTAAGTAACTAGTACTCTATTTGCTGAAATCTAGTTCTTTACTAGTTAGTAGTAATTAAACAGTGATTATAAACAAGAAAAGATTTACAAATGACAATGGTTAAAGATTTGTTGAGAACTTACTGTAAGATAGTTGATATATGGAAGTTTTGATATTTCTGTAACATAAAACACTCAGTAATAAAATCGAGCATTATTCCTTTTGACAGTACTTTTTAGGTAAGTATATATCAGGTAAATAAGCCAAATTAGTCAAATATTTTCTTTGATGAGGAGAAGAAATTCTACTGATATGTTCCAGGGGCCCTGTGGAAAATATCAGAGTTAATTGAGAGGTAAAAATACCTTTTTAAATTTTGGTTTTGGGATGCTGTCAAAAGTTTTTATGGCACTTGCCTAAATAGAATTATAGTTATTAAATAACACTTATTATTTATCTAGAATGATAATAAGAAAGTTTAAAAGCAAATGCAGAAGGTTACATAGTTGTTAACACTTAGCTTACTCTTTTTAATATTAAGATCTTATTTTCTTAAATACTCAGACAATTCATTAAGACTTTAAGCATAAGAAACTGTTTTAATAAAACAAATAGAGAACCCTTTGCAATCTTTCATTATGAAGAGCAGACTAACAGTTAAAGAATACTTTGTCTTTCCAACTGAAAACAAAACTCCAATTTTGCTGTGTACTCGATATTAAGACTCACTTGCTTTAATTTCACATAGCATGATTGAAGGGTCCCCACCAGTAAGATGGCAAACTTCCGGCTTCTCTTTGGGGTCCTCGGTTCCCACTGGCGCCACCTGAAGCCCAATCACCTCTCGCCCCCCTCCCAATCCCAGCACCTAGCCAACAGCCACCAGCCCTGTAAAAGTGACACCTCAATCAATTCATGCCCCTTCCTATATAACCCAGCACCTTTCCCTAATAAAGCGGAATTCTCCAGTGAATTGCTGTTGTGTGTTACTCCTTTCCTTTCATTGGTGCCGAAACCCAGGAGATGGGACACCCCAACTGGGCCCCATCTTCCCCCTGACACCAGCAGCAGCTTGCCCTCATCCTCTTTTTCCGGCGCTGGCTCATCACACTCACCACTCCTCTCTGGCCTTTAGGTAAGTTTTCCCCCGGAGTGGGCCACTCTTCTCTAAGCTATCACAGTGTCATTGACCGTGATCGTCCGGCAAGGCCCTAATGCTTGGGGATGAGGAGGGACCTCTCCCTGCCTCAGGCCTTCACGGCTGCGACGGACCCTCAGGCCCCTCCTCCAACAGCCATAAACCCCCGCCTCAGGCCTTAAACTTTTTAAGCAAAATTTCCCCGGAGTGGGCCACTCTTCCCCAAGCTATCTCAGTGCCATTGACCGTGATCGTCTGGCAAGGCCCTGACGCTCAGGGACAAGTAGGGAACTCTCCCCGCCTCAGGCCTTCATGGCTGCAGCGGACCCTCAGGCCCCTCCTCCGATAGTCATAAATGCACTCACCATCCCTTCCATCAGTGATGAAACTTTTTAAGCAAAATTTCCCTGGAGTGGGCCACTCTTCTCCGAGCTATTGCAGTGTCATTGACCGTGATCGTCTGGCAAGGCCCTGACGCTCGGGGCCGAGGAGGGAACTCTCCCCACCTCAAGCCTTAACAGCTGCGGCGGACCCTCAGGCCCCTCCTCCGACAGTCATAGATCCCTGCCTCAAGCCTTCACAGCTGTGGCGGACCCTCAGGCCCCCCTCCAACAGCCATAAATGAGGTGATTCCTTTGCGGATGAGAACGCTCCCTTTCCCCCCCCCACCTCCTGCTGTTCCATCCGCCGAAATCTGTTCTGTCTGCCGAAAACTCCTAGCGCTAGGTACCTCGTGACTCCGGCAAACTGCCTTCTTAGGGAAGTCTGGGTGACGACCCACACTTCCTAAGAAATTCCGACTCATGTACGAGTTTCCGCAGACCACCAAGGATCATCGGGGACGCCCTTTGTCTCCTTGCGGTCTGCTTCCAGTCTGAGGATCTCCGTTTGTCTTCCCCTGTTTGTCTCCTTCTCTGTCCTTTAGCCATGGGAGCCTCCTTATCCCTCCCTGAAAGTTCACCTCTTGAATGCCTGCTTAAACATCTGGCTACCCTCTCCCTGACGCCTGATATAAAACCAAAACTTCTCTGTAAATATTGCTCCCAAGATTGGCCAACATAGACCCTAGAAAATAACAACCAATGGCCCACAGGGGGAACTCTTGATCCTAACATCACTCGCAATCTCTTTAACTACTGCCAGTGCCTGAAAAAATGGAAGGAGATTCCCTATATCGAAGCTTTTTGACTCCTAGCTCAAAATCCCAGCCTCTGCACCACCTGCTCCCCGCCCCAAGTTCTCCAAGCCTGCAAGCCGTCTCCCTCTCCACACACTCCCAGTCCCTCTTCAATTACCTTTGACCCGGCCGATGAGCCTCCACCATACAGACTTCCCCCTTCAGCCCCTCCCCCTCCTACAACCCCTCCAACCTCCGCCGCCGCTGCTGCGTCTTTCCCCGTGGGGGAAGCCTCCTGTCCTCTCCCCCTTCTTATCCTACAACAGCCCCTCCCGCTTCCTCTACCGCCACCGCCTCTTTCCCCGCAGAAGCCTCCTGTCCTCTCCCTTCCCCTTCTTCTCCTACAACAGCCCCTCCCCCTTCCTCTACCAACGCCGCCGAAGCCTCTTTCCCAGCAGAAGCCTCCCATCCTCTCCCTTTCCCTTCTTCTCCTACAATAGCCCCTACCCCTTCCTCTACCACCACCGCAGCCGCTACCTCCACCCCTGCAGAAGCCTCCCGTACTCTCCCTTCCCCCTCCTCCCCTCCCTACACCACCATCTCATCCCCCACCTCCCCCCCTCCTCCTCCATCCCCCTCACCTCCCCCCCTCCTGCAGATTGAGCCTGAGCCTTTTAGCCCCCCTCTAACTAAGTTCCAGGAGCCTCCTCCATCTTTGCCTCAGATTCGGTCCCGAGGGCCTCCCAAAATTATCACGGCTTTACCCCCATCACCTGTTTCCCCCACACAGACTGAGCCAGAACCCTTCAGTCCCCCTCAGACCAGGTCTCGAGGGCCTCCCAAAATTATCGCCCCCCTCCGGGAAGTAGCAGGATCCGAAGGCATTGTGTGCATTCACGTCCCTTTCTCCTTAGGAAATTTAGCCCAACTAGAGAAACGCCTAGGTTCCTTTTCCACTGATCCCACGACATACATCAGGGAGTTTCAATGGACCCTCCAGTCTTACAGCCTCATGCATCATGACATTTTCATGCTCCTGGCCAATACTCTCCTCCCTGAAGAGCGTAGATGAGTTTGGGACTTCACCCAAACACATGCTACCGAAACCCACAGGACTGACCTCACCTATCCCCCTGGCCCCACTGCTGTCCCTGAACAAGACCCACACTAGGATTATAACACCGCTGTGGGTCTCCACTCTCGAGATATTTTTGACTCCTGCTTAATAGCAGGTCTGAAAAAGGCAGCTCATAAAGTAGTCAATTTTCAAAAGCTCCAAGACATAATTCAAAAGAGAGACGAAACCCCCTCTGAGTTCTTAGACAGACTCACTCAAGCCCTATTACAGCATACCAGCCTGGACCCAGAAACACCTGAAGGAAGACATGTCCTTATGACATACTTCCTAGCTCAAAGCTACCCCAACATTAAAGCTAAACTCAAAAAGTTAGAACAGGGCCCCGCTACCCCACAGACTGAGATCCTAATAGTAGCCTTTAAAGTCTTCCATAACCGGGAGGAGGAGAAAGAACACCATAAACAAAAGGCTAATCAGGCCAATTTCCAGATGTTGGCCCAGCTGATAAAACCACAACCTGGGCGCCCCTCTACAAACAAGCCCCCCCCAGGAGCTTGTTTCAAGTGTGGAAAAGAGGGACATTGGTCAAGGTCGTGCCCCTCCCCCAGATCTCCTACCACCCCATGCCCCAGATGCCACAAAAAGGGCCACTGGGGGTCTAATTGCCCAACCACCTGAAGGGGAGGCTGGACGAACAACCCCCATCCTAAGCCCGCCATAGTGGGGCTGGCAGAAGAAGATTGACGGGGCCTGGGAGCTTCTCGCCCTACCATTTCCATCACCAAACAGGAGACCAGGGTTACTTTAACAGTAGACGGTCGCCCCATCTCCTTCCTCCTAGATACAGGAGCCACCTTCTCAGTCTTGCGAGAATACCGGGGCCCTACCACACCAGCCATTACTCCTATAGTCGGGGTAGGAGGTAAACAGATTTTCCCATTAAACGTCCCTCCCTTTTATGCACAATCCAAGACAATCCCATACCTTTCTCCCACTCCTTCCTAGTTATGCCCCAGTGTCCCATCCCTTTACTAGGACGAGACATCCTTTCTCTCCTCCACATTTCCATAACTATATCCACTCCCACAGCCCCAGTACTCCCTTTCTGATGGCCCTCATAGCCAACAACCCCCCTCTACCCAATGAAAGCTCCGGTTCCGCCCTCATACACCCTGTAAATCCCAAAGTTTGGGACATTACAAGCCCCTCCGTGGCCCTATGTCCCCCTGCCTCTATCAAATTACGTGACCCCTCTCAGTATATC
Organism: Manis javanica; assembly: GCF_040802235.1. Taxonomy (NCBI): domain Eukaryota; kingdom Metazoa; phylum Chordata; class Mammalia; order Pholidota; family Manidae; genus Manis; species Manis javanica. Next base: position 96,802,660 of record NC_133163.1, on the reverse strand, counting down.
TGTCAGGCCCAATACCCCCTAACCACTTCAGCCCTCATAGGCCTCCAACCCATCATTCAAGATCTCTTGAACAAAAATTACCTCAGACCCACTCACTCCTCATTTAATACCCCCATATTAGCTGTTAAGAAAACCAACGGATCTTTCCACCTTGTCCAAGACCTTCGCCTCATCAACATGGCCATTGTCACTATCCATCCCTTAGTTCCAAATCCATACACCCTCTTATCGCAGATCCTTGCCTCAGCATCCTACTTCTCAGTCCTAGATCTCAAGGATGCATTTTTTTTCTATCCCTCTAGACCCCTCCTCCCAAGATTTTTTCGCGTTCACCTGGACGGACCCATTCACCAGACATTCTGAACAACTTACTTGGACAGTTTTGCCACAAGGCTTCCGAGATAGTCCCCATATTTTTGGACAAGTCCTAGCTCAAGACCTCAAACAGTTTCATCATGATCACCCCGAGTCCACTTTATTACAATATGTAGATGATCTTCTACTCTGCAGTCCCTCGTTGGAACAGTCTCAACTTGACACTATGTCTCTACTTAACCTTCTAGCTTCCAGAGGTTACTGGGTATCCCCCGTCAAAGCTCAAATCTCTTCCCCTTCTGTCACTTACCTTGGATTACTTCTGTCTCAACAAAGAAAGTCCATTACCTTAGACAGAAAATGACTCCTCTCTGACCTGCCCGTTCTCAAAACCAAGACAGAAATCCTTTCCTTTCTAGGCCTGGCTGAGTATTTTAGGGCATGGATCCCTAACTTCTCCCTGTTGGCAAGACCCCTATATGACCTCAGCAAGGGCCCCCCTGAAGAACCATTATCATCCTCACCTCGACACTCCTTCATTAAGCTCCGTCAAGCCCTTGTGGAAGCTCCAGCTCTCCATCTCCCTGATTTGTCAGAACCCTTCTCATTATACATTCATGAGAGGTCCAGTCAAGCTCTAGGAGTCCTAGGCCAATATTATGGCCCATCCTTTGCCCCAGTAGCTTATCTCTCCAAGCAATTAGATCCCACAGTTCAGGGATGGGCCCCCTGCCTATGGGCATTAGCCGCTGGACAGCTCTTGCAGAAAGAAGCTCATAAACTAACATTCGGAGGGCCCCTTACCATTCTGTCCCCACATCACCTAAAAGATCTCTTAACCTACAAAAATTTACAGACTCTCCCTCCCTCCAGACTCCTTACCTTACTATCCTCTTTCCTCCAAAATCCAAACATTTCTTCCCTCCCCTGCCAGCCCCTGAATCTGGCCACTCTTCTTCCTCTACCCTACTCTCCTCATACTCCCTCGCATGATTGCCTAGAAGCCCTTCATAACTTCCTTCCGTACCACTCCACGATCTCCGAAGGAGCCCTCTCACACTCCGACCTCATCTAGTTTACTGATGGGTCCTCCTTTAAACATGAGGGCACCCACTACTCAGGATACGCAGTAGTGTCCCTCGAAGACATCATTGAGGCATGAGCCCTATCCCCTGGTACAACCAATCAGCAGGCCGAACTCATTGCAGCCACCAGAGCTTGCACTCTGGCCCGGGACACATCTCTCACATTGTACACTGACTCCAAGTCCGTATTCCACATTCTCTTGTCTCACACGGCAGTATGGAAAGAATGAGGCCTCCTCACCACAAAAGGAAATTCCATAACTAATTCAGCCTTAATTACTAAACTTCTAGAGGCTTCACAACTCCCACACCGACTAGGCATAGTCCACTGCAAATCACATCAAAAAGATGACTCCCCCATTGCAAGAGGTAACAACAAAGCCGACAGAGTAGCCCCGTCAGTTGCCCTATCCGAAGACACACGAGACAACAATCCATCTGCCCTTGCAGTTTTAGCCTTATCACAAGACATCCTCTGCTCCCAGGACAAAGAGTCTCTCTTCCGCCTCTTACATGATCTGTTCCATCACAGCCCCCAATCCTTGATCCATTTTTTACAATCTTTTTTTCCTCTCTCTCCTGAAGACAAAACCCTACTTAACCAAATCACCTGCAAGTGCACCATCTGCCAACGCACTAACCCTAATAGCCCCCTCAAGGCCCGACCCTTCCCGGCTCATCAAGCAAGGGGTAATGTCCCCACTGCAGATTGGCAAATAGACTTCACTAACATGCCCCCTGTACGGTGTACCAGATACCTACTTATGTTAGTAGATACATTTTCAGGATGGGTCGAAGCTTTCCCCATCACTAACAAATGAGTTTCCATGGTTGCCTCTATCCTCCTCACCCAGATCTTTCCTAGGTTCGGGATGCCCACTTCCCTCCAATCAGATAACGGCCCTGAGTTCACTGCCCAAATTATCCAGAACCTCTCCAAGTTGCTCTCACTCCCCTGGCATTTACATTGTCCTTATAGACCACAAGCTTCGGGAAAAGTAGAAAGAGCCAATAGGACTCTAAAAGACATCCTGACCAAACTATCTCTAGAACTACACCTTGACTGGGTTCGCTTACTTCCCTTAGCTCTACTCCACATTTGAGCCCTCCCAAAGAAACCTTCCTTCTTGTCGCCCTTTGAGATCATGTACAGCCGCCCAATTCTACCCCCGGGGCTCCCTTCCCACAAAGGACCAATTCCTCCCAATATGGCCCTCCCACTACTCTCTCTCCTCTGCACTGAATTGTGGAAATATCAGGATTGGCTCCTTCCTGATCCATCCGCCTCTGAAAATCCTCCTGTCTTACAGCCCGGCCAACTAGTGTTTTATAAGCCACCAGAGGATCGGCCCTCTCTCACCCCGAAATGAGAAGGTCCACACCCAGTTATTCTCTGCACCCCCTCGGCCACCAAGCTCTCACTGCCTGATAACTCTGTCACCCCTTGGATTCATATCTCCAGGTTGAAACCAAATACCCAAGACCCACCTTCTCTGGACACCCAAGACCCATCAGTCACAATCCAGAATCTTTCGGATACAGCCCAAGACACTGTCTACTCTACCACGCCTCATCCCTCTGATCCCTTGAAGCTCCACATCTCCCGTGCACCCCCTTTGCCATCCATACCCGAATCATGACTTTTTCCTCCTTTACTGCTCTCTCGCTTTTTTTCCTCATTCCTATTGTCTTCCCCACCACCCCACCCTCCTTTGTATGGCGATTCAAATTCAGGCAGACTTACACACAGCATCAAACAAAAGTTACTGCCCTCATTGCCACATCAGACTGCCCTCTGAAAGGCTGCTCTGAGCCTTTGTACCTCCACTTTCCTCCCTCCACCGGTGTTCACTTACAGCTACCTTTATTCTCCCTACCTCTGCTTCCTCTATGACCAAAGACAAGCCTATTGCAAGTGATGGCAAGACACCTACGGGGGATGTCCTTACTGGTCTTGCGCCATTCACTACATGGGTGACTTCCAGTACCCACAGTATTACTCCTTCAACTGTTTCATGAAATATCCCAATGGCTCATTCTCCTTATCAATCCCAGATCCCTGGGACTCTCGATGGGCTGCTGGAGTCACAGCCTCAGTTTACTACGGGGGATCCTCGACCCCCCACAGTACCCTTCATATCTCTAGAGAGTATGTTCCCTCTTGCTCCCAAATCTCTCAAGTTGCATCAGATATCAGACATTCCGAGAAAGTCATTATCCAAACTCTTGATGGCACTTCTTCATCTTCTTATTCCTCCTACTCTTGGTTACAGCTCATTCAAGACACCACCATCTTCCTCAACCACACCCTCAACACCGCCAATTGTTACTTGTGCGCATCACTACAGCACCCACTGCTGGCCGCCGTGCCCCTCAATATTTCCAACTACTCTTTCCATGCAGAAGGACAACCCCTCTGCCCCCTGGCAGACATACCCCTATGGGAACCAGAATATGCAGATAATCTCACCATCCACCACTGTGTAGGCCTAACTCCACCCCCCTCCAGCGCACTTCATTGCCTCTCTATCTACACCCCTACCTCCGGCTCTAAGACTTTTACACAACTGGGACACTTCTTTTGGTGTAATGGCAGTCTTTTCAACTCACTGCCTCTCAACTCCGATACACCCTGCATTCTCGTCACCCTAATCCCACAGCTTACACTTTACAGCATGGCAGAATTCCTTGAGCTCCAACCTCCCTTGCCCTCGCACACAAAAAGGGCTGCTTTCCTTCCCATCATGGTCGGTATCTCTTTGATCACCTCAGCCATTGGGGCAGTGTTTTCGGGAGGAACCTTGGGTCACTCTCTATGGGTAGTTAGAGATCTTGACGCCAAACTTGAGGGAGCCCTGACATCCACTGCCGATTCCCTAGCCTCTCTCCAAAGACAGGTCACTTCACTAGCTGAAGTCACCCTTCAAAACCGGCGGGCCCTAGATCTGCTTACAGCCGAGAAGGGCGGCACCTGCATCTTCCTCCGGGAAGAGTGCTGCTATTACATCAACGGATCTGGCATGTAGAAACTGACATCACCAAACTCACCGACCTTTCCTCCAGTCTCCACTCTGCTTCCAATTCCAACCCATTCTCTTCAATACTAACAAACCCCCTCCTTACCTGGGTCTGGCCCATTGCAGGCCCCATAATAGTCATTCTTCTCGTCTGTCTCTTCTTACCCTGTATAATAAAGTTCATCAAATCCCAAGTCAGAAAAATCTCTAATCAAGCTTTCAACCAGGTTTTTCTCAGGAAGTACCAGCTTCTAGCCACAGAAGATCCCTCACCCTCACGTGACCTCCTCACCACATGCTGAGATGGACCTCTCTCTCCACTGGAAACTGTTCCTGGAAACAATGGCCGCAGACGCCTGGCTCCTGACACCCATATCCTCTTTTCACCATTGGAATCAACAGGTCCTTGACCTATGGTTACAGGGAACCTTCATTGATTTCCAACCTGAAGAAGTCCACATCTACTCATCCTTACTGTGTGGAATCCTATCAACCCTTTCCTCCCAATCCTCAAGCCCTCACTCCCTTCTCCGCCCCTGTTCAGGAAGAAGCAGTCAGAGAGAAAGCAACGTCCACAACCCCATAGAGGAGAAAGGGGGAAATGAAGGGTCCCCACCAGTAAGATGGCAAACTTCCGGCTTCTCTTTGGGGTCCTCAGTTCCTGCCGGTGCCACCTGAAGCCCAATCACCTCTCACCTCCCTCTCAATCCCGGCACCTAGCCAACAGCCAACAGCCCCGTAGAAGTAACACCACAGTCACCCTATGCCCCTTCCTATATAACCCAGCACCTTTCCCTAATAAAGTGGAATTCTCCGGTGAATTGCTGCTGTGTGTCGCTCCTTTCCTTTCAATGATTATATCTATAAGAATATAATAATTTATTCTTCATTTTCCCCATGGTCCCAAGCACATAAGCCAGTAAGGATTATGCCTGGGCTTGCCTGGGGCTTGACTGGGTTTATCCCACCTTATCTCTAAACATCTTGACTGTCCCCCAAAGCAACAGGCTGAGCGGATCTGCCACAACAAAAGGCACCACGCTGCTGCACCACACTGCTCTCTCTCTCTGTCTCTCTGTCTCCCTTTAAATAAATAGCTGTACTTTAGAACAATTAACTTTATTTTACTCTCAACAAAACGAATTTTCATTCTTTATACTTTCTCTTATCAAAACACGTATCTTTAACATACTAAAATATTTTCCATATTATATCAAGTAGTTTTTATTAGCTTAAAACTATTTGATACTTTTTTTTTTCTGTGAGATATTTTTTTTTTGAGAGGGCATCTCTCATATTTATTGATCAAGTGGTTGTTAACAACAATAAAATTCAGTATAGGGGGGTCAATGCTCAATGTACAATCATTAATCCATCTCAAGACTAACTCTCGTCAGTCTCCAATCTTCTGAAGCATAACGAACAAGTTCTTACATGGTGAACGAATTCTTACATAGTGAATAAGTTCTTACATGGTGAACAGTACAAGGGCATTCATCACAGAAACTTTCGGTTTTGATCGCGCACTATGATCTATAAACAATCAGGTCAAATATGAATATCCGTTTGATTTTTATACTTGATTTATATGTTGATCACACATTTCTCCCTTTATTATTATTATTATTTTTATTTTTAATAAAATGCTGAAGTGGTAGGTAGATGCAAGAAAAGGTAGAAAACATATTTTACTGCTGTAAGAGAGCAATTTTAGATAATCAGGTATGTGCCTGTAGACTATGTGTTAATCCAAGCTAGACAAGGGCAATAAACCATCCACGGATGCAGAAGATTTCTCTCAAAGCAGGGGGGATGAGGTCTGAGCCTCACCTCGGTTGATCCCCAATTTCTCACCTGATGGCCCCCCTGTGACTGTGCCTGTCTTAGGTTTTCCTCCCTTGAGGAATCTTACCCATCTCTGGCTAACCAGTCAACTTCCGGGGCCATACAGGGAAATGTAAAGTTGGTAAGTGAGAGAGAAGCCATATTGTTTGAAAAGGTTAGCTTTTTACTTCTTTGAAGATTTATGCCCTGTGGCTTCTATGCCCAGCACTTGTCTCGAGGTATCTTTACCACCTGGAGGAATTATGATACTCGGTAAATTCTATATGAGGCACGAATTCTATTTAAGGGTTGTAATTAGGAAGGAAGAAGAAAAGCTATAGAGGTAGCATATGGAAGAAAACATGGGAGAATTGATTATTTCTTTGACACATCTTCTTGTAGAGTACCTTAAGTATGTATAGGTTTTAAACTACTAACTAATTTGCACACACATATTAACATAATAGGAATATGGTGACATAAACAACGCAAATCTATAATAACCATCCATCTCCAGTGAAGCCAAGAAAACCATTTAGGCACCCTAGGCATTCGTGAAAATTTGTCTATGATATGATGGATATTGTCCAACTGTACTTGAACAGTCTGAGAAAAATCAGACAAATTAAAGCAGCCCATTTCTGGGATCTGTTCACCTCCCATATGTTCTTTTAACCGTAGATAGTCTATAGTCATAAGATTTTGGAGCGCTGCAACTTGCAATCCTCCCAACTCCTGGTTGAGTTCCAACACTACAGATCTGGTCAAATTCGTTGTCTCACTGTATGCACATGCTAGCCTAGACATCTCCCTCCTCATTCCACTGGCAAGTCCAGGAAATGGTGGGGTGGACGCAGCCACAACCGCAGCATCGCCCGGATCCCTGTGGAGGCTTTTTGATTATCATCCCCCGGCCCGAGTCCTCCAGAGAGTGCTGATGCCGGAAGCTCCTCCTCATATCGTATCTTAGTTCATTTTCTGGGTATCCAAGCTAGGCCTTGATCTTCTGCATAGAAACAAACAGACCCTTTGCCCACACTTTGACATTCCCTCTATACCCCTGTGCAGAACACATTGGAGGTCAGCACACAGGGACTGTTTTTTTTTTATTAAGAGAAATGAATATTATCAGAAAAGAGTACCTCCATAGCTGATCATCTGACACCCTTTAAGTGATCAACATTAAGGATATTTAAAGCATGCATTGATCTTTGATTTACCAATAGTTTTATCCTATCAAGGAGTAATCCCCCTTTTCTTTCTTTCTTTCTTTTTTTAAAATCTTTAATCTACACTTACATGAAGAGTACTATGTTTACTATGCTCTCCCCTATATCAGGTCCCCCCTAACAACCACATTACGGTTACTGTCCATCAGCTTAGCAAAATGTAGTAGAATCCCTACTTGTCCTCTCTGTGTTGTGCAGCCCACCCTACCCTTTCTCCCTCCCCCCTATGCATGCTAATCTTAATACCCCTCTTCTTCTTCCCCCCCTTATCCCTCCCTGCCCACCCATCCTCCCCCGTTCCTTTCCCTTTGGTACCTGTTAGTCCATTTTTGGGTTCTGTAATTCCACTGCTGTTTTGTTCCTTCAGTTTTTCCTTTGTTCTTATTCTCCTCAGATGAGTGAAATCATTTGGTATTTCTCTTTCTCCGCTTGGCTTCTTTCACTGAGCGTAATATTCTCCAGCTCCATCCATGTTGCTGCAAATGGTTGGATTTTTCCACTTCTTATGGCTGAGTAGTATTCCATTGTGTATATGTACCACATCTTCTTTATCCATTCATCTATCAATGGACATTTAGGTTGCTTCCAATTCTTGGCTATTGTAAATAGTGCTGCCATAAACATAGGGGTGCATCTGTCTTTCTCAAACTTGATTGCTGCGTTCTTAGGGTAAATTCCTGGGAGTAGAATTCCTGGGTCGAATGGTAGGTCTGTTTTGAGCATTTTGATGAACCTACAAATTGCTTTCCACAATGGTTGAACTAATTTACATTCCCACCAGCATTGTAGGGAGGTTCCCCTTTCTCCACAGCCTTGCCAAAATTTGTTGTTGTTTGTCTTTTGGATGGCAGCTATCCTTACTGGTGTGAGGTGATACCTCATTGTAGTTTTAGTTTGCATTTCTCTGATAATTAGTGATGTGGAGCATCTTTTCATGTGTCTGTTGGCCATCTGTATTTCTTTTTTATAGAACTGTCTGTTCAGTTCCTCTGCCCATTTTTTAATTGGGTTATTTGTTTTTTGTTTGTTGAGGCATGTGAGCTCTTTATATATTCTGGAAGTTAAGCCTTTATAGGATCTGGCAATTTCAAATATATTCTCCCATACTGTAGGGTTCCTTTTTGTGCTATTAATGGTGTCTTTTGCTTTACAGAAGCTTTTCAGCTTAATGTAGTCCCACTTGCTCATTTTTGCTGTTGTTTTCCTTGCCCGGGGAGATATGTTCAAGAAGAGGTCACTCATGTTTATGTCTAAGAGGTTTTTGCCTATGTTTTTTTCCAAGAGTTTAATGGTTTCATGACTAACATTCAGGTCTTTGATCCATTTTGAGTTTACCTTTGTATATGGGGTTAGACATGGTCCAGTTTCATTCTCCTACATGTGGCTGTCCAGTTTTGCTAACACCATCTGTTGAAGAGACTGTCATTTTGCCATTGTATGTCCATGGCTCCTTTATGAAATATTAATTGACCATATTTGTTTGGGTTAATGTCTGGAGTCTCTAATCTCTTCCACCAGTCTGTGGCTCTGTTCTTGTGCCAGTACCAAATTGTCTTGATTACTATGGCTTTGTAGGAGAGCTTGAAGTTGGGGAGTGAGATCCCCCCTACTTTATTCTTCTTTTTCAGGATTGCTTTGGCTATTCGAGGTCTTTGGTGTTTCCATATGAATTTTTGAATTATTTGTTTCAATTCATTGAAGAATTTGCTGGTAATTTGATAGGGATTGCATCAAATCTGTATATTGCTTTGGGCAGGATGGCCATTTTGACAATATTAATTCTTCCTAGCCATGAGCATGGGATGAGTTTCCATTTATTAGTGTCCCCTTTAATTTCTCTTAAGAGTGACTTATAGTTTTCAGAGTATAAGTCTTTCACTTCTTTGGATAGGTTTATCCTAGGTATTTTATTCTTTTTTGGTGCAATGGTGAATAGAATTGTTTTCCTTATTTCTCTTTCTATTGATTCATTGTTAGTGTATAGGAAAGCTACAGATTTCTGTGTGTTAATTTTGTATCCTGCAACTTTGCTGTATTCCGATATCAGTTCTAGTAGTTTTGGAGTGGAGTCTTTAGGGTTTTTTATGCACAGTATCATATCATCTGCAAATAGTGACAGTTTAACTTCTTCTTTACCAATCTGGATTCCTTGTATTTCTTTGTTTTGTCTGATTGCCATGGCTAGGACCTCCAGTACTATGTTAAATAACAGTGGGGAGAGTGACCATCCCTGTCTGGTTCCTGATCTCAGAGGAAATGCTTTCAGCTTCTAGCTGTTCAGTATAATGCTGGCTCTGGGTTTATCATATATGGCCTTTATTATGTTGAGGTACTTGCCCTCTATTCCCATTTTGCTGAGAGTTTTTATCATGAATGGATGTTGAATTTTGTCAAATGCTTTTTCAGCATCTATGGAGATGATCATGTGGTTTTTGTCTTTCTTTTTGTTGATGTGGTGGATGATGTTGATGGATTTTCTAATGTTGTACCATCCTTGCATCCCTGGGATGAATCCCACTTGGTCATGGTGTATGATCCTTTTGATATACTGTTGAATTCTGTTTGCTAATATTTTCCTGAGTGTTTTTGCATCTACATTCATCAGGGATATTGGTCTGTAATTTTCTTTTTTGGTGGGGTCTTTGCCTGGTTTTGGTATTAGGGTGATTTTGGCTTCATAGAATAAGTTTGGGAGTATTTCCCTTTCTTCTATTTTTTGGAACACTTTAAGGAGAATGGGTATTATGTCTTCTCTGTGTGTCTGATAAAATTCCGAGGTAAATCCGTCCGGCCCCAGGGTATTGTTCTTGGGTAGTTTTTTGATTACCGTTTCAATTTCTTTGCTCATAATTGGTTTGTTTAACTTTTGTGTTCCTTGGTCAAACTTGAGATGTTTTATTTTTCTAGGAAGTTGTCCATTTCTTCTAGGTTTTCCAGCTTTTTGGCATATAGTTTTTCATAGTAGTCTTTAATAATTCTTTGTATTTCTGTGGAGTCTGTCGTGACTTTTCCATTCTCATTTCTGATTATGTTGATTTGTGTTGATTCTCTTTTTCTCTTAATAAATTTGGCTAGAGGCTTATCTATTTTGTTTATTTTCTCAAAGAATCAGCTCTTGGTTTCGTTGATTTTTGCTATTGTTTTATTCTTCTCAATTTGTTTATTTCTTCTGATCTTTATTATGTCCCTCCTTCTGCTGACTTTAGACCTCATTTGTTCTTCTTTTTCCAGTTTCGATAATTGTGATGTTAGACTATTCATTTGGGATTGTTCTTCCTTCTTCAAGTGTGCCTGGATTGCTATATACTTTCCTCTTAAGACTGCTTTCGCTGCATCCCACAGAAGTTGGGGCTTAGTGTTGTTGTTGTCATTTGTTTCTATATATTCCTTGATCTCTATTTTGATTTGTTCATTGATCCATTGATTATTTAGTAGCATGTTGTTAAGCCTCCATGTGTTTGTGAGCCTTTTTGTTTTCTTTGTAGAATTTATTTCTACTTTTATAACTTTGTGGTCTGAAAAATTGGTTGGTAGAATTTCAATATTTTGGAATTTACTGTGGCTCTTTTTTGTGAGCTAGTATGTGGTCTATTCTGGAGAATGTTTCATGTGCACTTGCGAAGAATGTATATCTTGTTACTTTTGGATGTAGAGTTCTATAGATGTCTTTTAGGTCTGTCTGTTCTAGTGTGTTGTTCAGTGCCTATGTGTCCTTACTTATTTTCTGCCCAGATCATCTATCCTTTGGGGTTTGTGGTGTGTTGAAGTCTCCTACAATGAATGTATTGCAGTCTATTTCCCTCTTTAGTTCTGTTAGTATTTGCTTCACATATGCTGGTGCTCCTGTATTGGGTGCATGTATATTTAGAATGGTTATATCCTCATGTTGGACTGAGCCCTTTATCATTATATAGTATCCTTCTTTATCTCTTGTTACTTTCTTTGTTTTGAAGTCTATTTTGTCTGATATTAGTACTGCAACCCCTGCTTTCTTCTCACTGTTGTTTGCCTGAAATATGTTTTTCCATCCCTTGGCTTTTAGTCTATGCTTGTCTTTTCGTTTAAGGTGAGTTTCTTGTAAGCAGCATATAGATGGGTCTTGCTTTTTTATCCATTCTATTACTCTGTGTCTTTTGATTGGTGCATTAAGTCCATTTACATTTAGGGTGACTATTGAGAGATATGTACTTATTGCCATTGCAGGCTTTAGATTCGTGGTTACCAAAGGTTCAAGGTTAGCTTCTTTAGTATCTTACTGCCTAATTTAGCTCGCTTATTGAGCTGTTATATACACTGTCTGGAGATTCTTTTCTTCTCCCCTTTCTTATTCCTCCTCCATTCTTCATATGTTGTGTGTTTTGTTCTGTGCTCTTTTTAGGAGTGCTCCCATCTAGAGCAGTCCCTGTAGGATGCCCTGTGGAGGTGGTTTGTGGGAAGCAAAATCTCTCAGCTTTTGCCTATCTGGGAATTGTTTAATCCCGCCATCATATTTAAATGATAGTTGTGCTGGATACAGTATCCTTGGTTCAAGGCCCTTCTGTTTCATTGCATTAAGTATATCATGCCATTCTCTTCTGGACTGTAGGGTTTCTGTCGAGAAGTCTGATGTTAGCGTGATGGGTTTTCCTTTATAGGTGACCTTTTTCTCTCTAGCTGCCTTTAAAACTCTTTCCTTGTCCTTGATCCTTGCCATTTTAATTACTATGTGTCTTGGTGTTGTCCTTCTTGGATCCTTTCTGTTGGGGGTTCTGTGTAATTCCATGGTCTGTTCGATTATTTCCTCCCCCAGTTTGGGGATGTTTTCAGCAATTATTTCTTCAAAGAGACTTTCTATCCCTTTTCTTCTTTCTTCTTCTTCTGGTATCCCTATAATACGAATGTTATTCCTTTTGGTTTGGTCACATAGTTCTCTTAGTGTTGTTTTATTCCTGGAGATCCTTTTATCTCTCTCTATGTCAGCTTCTATACGTTCCTGTTCTCTGGCTTCTATTCCTTCAATGGCCTCTTGCATCTTATCCATTCTGCTTATAAATCCTTCCGGGGATTGTTTCACTTCTGTGATCTCCTTCCTGACATCTGTGATCTCCCTCTGGACTTCATTCCATTACTCTTGCATTTTTCTCTGCATCTCATCCCATTGCTCTTGCATTTTTCTCTGCATCTCTGTCAGCATGTTCATGATTTTTATTTTGAATTCTTTTTCAGGAGAACTGGTTAGGTCTGTGTCCTTCTCAGGTGTTGTCTGTGTGATCTTTGTCTGCCTGTAGTTTTGCCTTTCATGGTGATATAGATAGTTTGCAGACCTGGTACGAGTGACCGCTGGAAGAGCTTCCCTTCTTGTTGCTTTGTGGCCTTCCTCTCCTGGGAGAATAGCGACCTCTAGTGGCTTATGCTTGCCATCTGTTCACAGACGTTGCTTCTGCTACCTGCCCGTTTGCTATGGAGTTTATCTACGCTTTTGCTGTGGGCTTGGCCTGGCTGGGGCTGCTCCTCCAAAGTGGTGGAGCCCCTTTGGAGGGGGAGCGGCCAGGAGGCTATTTATCTCCATTAGGGGCCTCTGTGCTCCCTGTTGCCCATTGGGTTAGAGTGCCCAGAGAGCCCCAGATTCTCTGCCTCTGGTCTAAGTGTCCTGTCCTGCCCCTTTAAGACTTCCAATAAGTACTCTCCAAACGAAAACAACAGCAGCAACAATGAGAGAGGCAATAGAAAAAAAAAAAAATGAAAGAACACACAATTTTTTTTTTCCCTCAGGCACCAGTCCTAGGCACCCGCTCACTGGTCCTGCTGCCCTGCCTCCCTATCACCGGGGTCCCTGTCCTTTCAAGGCTTCCAAAAAGCACCCGCCCACCGGTCCCACAGGGAAAAATGCACGATATTCTTTGTCTTCAGGTGCCGGTTGCAGGCACCCGCTCCCTGGTCCTGCTGCTCTTTCTCCCTAGCACCGGGGTCCCTGTCCCTTTAAGGCTTCCAAAAACACTCGCCCAAAAGAGAAAGAAAAAAAAAAGTGGAAAAACATGCAATTTCCTCCATCCTCAGGCTCCAGTCTCAGGCACCCGCCCATCGGTCCCACAGGGAAAAACGCGCGATATTCTTTGTCCTCAGGCGCCGGTCCCAGACACCCACTCCCCGGTCCTGGTGCTCTGCCTCCCTAGCACCGGGGTCCCTGTCCCTTGAATGCTTCCAAAAAGCACTTGCCATAAAGAGAAAAAAAAAAAAAAGGGCAAAAACCCGCGATTTCCTCCGTCCTCAAGCACTGGTCTCAGGCACCCGCCCACCAGTCCCGCAGGGAAAAACACGCGATATTCTTTGTCCTCAGGCGCCAGTCCCAGGCACCCCCTCACTGGTCCCACCGCCCTGCCTCCCTAGCAACGGGGTCCCTGTCCCTTTAAGTCTTCCAAAATGCACTCGCCAAAAAGAGAAAATAAAAGGGGAATAAATGCACGATTTCCTCCATCCTCAGGCATTGGTCTCAGGCACCCACCCACCGGGTCCCATAGGGAAAAACGCGCGACAATCTTTGTCCTCAGGCCCCGGTCCCAGGCACCCGCTCACTGGTCCCGCCGCCCTGCCTCCCTAGCAACGGGGTCCCTGTCCCTTTCAGGCTTCCAAAAAGCACTCGCCAAAAAAGAAAAACTGCTCCGGTTTCTTTCCACCCACCGGGAGCCAGGGGGAGGGGCACTCGGGTCCTGCCGGGCTGGGGCTTGTATCTTACTCCCTTCACAAGGTGCTGGGTTCTTGCAGGTATGGATGTGGTCTGGATGTTGTCCTGTGTCCTCTGGTCTCTATTTTAGGAAGAGTTTTCTTTGTTATATTTTCATAGCTCTATGTGTTTTTGGGAGGAGATTTCCACTGCTCTACTCACGCCACCATCCTGGCTCCCAAAACTATTTGATACTTTAACTTTCAGAGAACACTGAAAAATATATCATTGTAAACTGTTACACTAGCATTCTTCAGATTGATACATTTATGAACATATTTTATCATTTTTGGAAATGTGCCTTATAGCACAATTTCTCATTAAGTACAAAATATGTCTATATAGCTTAGCAAACTTTAAGAATATTGGTTACCACAAAAATTCTCAAGCTGTTTGCAGATATATACACTGTTATACATTAATACAGTTTTATTATTAAAAAGTTTATTTGCTACACTTGTTTACTTATTTTTAGCAACCATGCTAAATTACTTATAAAACTTTTACCAAACATTAGACAAAGTCAAGCTTTTCTTTAAGTATTTTCTTGGAATATTTAACAGGTAACATCAACTTAAATGACTCTAAGTAAACTATGGCAGCTAATAACTATAAGGACATGTCCATATCAGTTAAGCTTAAATTAGCATTAATGCATAATATTTTTTATTAGATTTTCTGGAAGTTTTAGAATGCCCAATTTTCACAAGCACTTGTTTTTAAATCAATTTTATTAATACCTTCTGGAGGTAGAAAATATTTGTCTGTTACACACTTAGACACACAAACATACAGACCGAGACATAATGACTACAGTTAGGAACACTTTTCATATAAAAACATATACACAGACAAACTGACATAAAGATTTGAGTTTATAATATTCAATGGTCTTCTTTCTTCCTAGTTTATTTGATTAAAAGTACTTCAGTTTTCAAGAATACACTCTAAGGGCAAGCAGTTTACATAACTGGGTTAAGGTTTAGATGGCCCCAGACTAACAGGGCCAATGAAGGCTCTGAACTGATAGGGACTGTATGTGTCCAGGGGGCTGGAAATGAAATGCAAGTACAATTCTAGCTCCAGTCATTTAAAGCCAGACTGTATTGCAGAAGATAAATTTCTTCTATCTCAGGGAGTTTAGTTTAAGACTTCTCAATTCTCAAAGATAATGATGAACTTAATAAGTAGAATAGATGTTCACTAAAAGAATTTTGAAAACTAGCTCCATATTGTAGTAGTTTATGGAACTTTTGACTATTTTCTTCCCTTGTGGCAAAATATATTTAGCTGCATAACATTATATTGCATACTTCTTTTAGGGGGCAAGCCTCTCTAATCAGAGAGTTTGTACTGGGGCCAGGTTTGTGTGCAGAAGATAAGATACTTCTTTTTAGAGTTTAGGGATCAAACTGCTCTCAGTTAGTTTTCCTAGTTTTTTCTGCCCAAGCTTTAGTCATTCCTCAAGAGGCTCTGGCCTGTCTGATAAATGCAGAGACTGTGTGACTTTTTGCTACTAGAGCCCTGATCTGAGTCACAAGCTTGTTTGGCTTCCCTGGGGCTGCTGAGGAGGAAATGCTTAGCTCCAGGATGACTGCCTCTAAGGAAAGCAGTTAATAGAATGGAGCTATTTACATGTTGATCTGAGGGTTCAGCTTAATTACAGGCTCTATTTACATTACACAGGAGAAAGTAACGCAGGCCTAAGAGGACCGCTTTGAATGGGGAGCAAGATAAAAAAGCAATCTTTAAGGTCAATGATAGCCATATTCTAGTCTTTTGGAATCATAGCCGGAAAAGGGAGGCCTTGTTGTAAAGGTCCCATAGGTTTAAGAACCACATTAATTTGCCTTAAGTCATGTAAGAGTCTCTAATTAAGGTCCACAGGCCAAATGTGCCCACCAGAATCTTTTTTGGACCATCAGTAGAATAATAAAATTGAAGTCCCTTTCCTACCTCATTCCACAATTCTATGTCTACTGTCCCTTCTTCTGGGAACTAAGGGCACATTTTCTCAATAAAATCTAAAAATCTTTCTAATTGGGGCTTCCCTACTTTAATTCCTCTGGCAGCTAACAACCTCTTTAGCCCACAAACATATAATTGTTTGCTCCCTGCCTGTCCCGTATTGGACTCCCAGAAAATAATTGTGAGAATTAAAACATATTACGTGTGTAAAAAACATGCACAATGATTCACAGTGTAAACTCAACGACATTTGGCTCTATTCTCCACTTTTCTATTCTTTGTGATTCTTATCCTTATTCATTACAAATAAAGTTTTCTGCAGCACCTCGGGAAGGTAGATAACATTTCTGTTTATGAATCACAAATGCAGTGTCAAAAGGAATTGTGATTTCTATTTCACACTGCATGATAAAGGGTATATATAGAGACATCAGAGAATCATAATTCACTGAAGGATGTTTCCCAAGGATCCATCTATCTGAAGGAGATCTTGGATTAGTCCTTCACTACACAAATGTTAGATTTAACCAAGGTTCTTTATCACACAGTGATTGGCTCACAACTGTTTGCAGTTTTTCTTCTCTTTATTCAAGTTCAAATGAAGTAATCAAAAAAACATTCGGACCAGAAACTATGACTTGATAAATCTATCAGGTAGCCTAAGAATTAAAGTATGGTATATGTTTCCTCACTTCTAAGGTTCTTCTACTTCAAATATGAAGAAAACAAGTGGACTTTGAGTTCCAGCTATGACAGAATAGCTTGTATCAGGTTAACTTTCCCAGTGAGAGAACAGAAAAGATGCTAGTAGGTAGGAGTAAAAATGCTGGGGGGAAAAAAGTAAACAAACAAAAACTATTGGGAGAAAATTGAGAGCAATCAATGCAGACAGGGCTTTGTCGTCTATGAGTCTTGAGAGGAGGGAGGCATAATAGGTGAGCTTCATGTTTATGCTAGCTTTATCTTTTGGGGTAATGTTCTGAACTATTTTGCTGGGGAAAGGAAATCGGTAGAATTAACTGGCTGAGAAGACAGAATTCAACTGGTCTAGTACTTTACAGGCCAAATCCTGGAAAGGACAATCTAGTTAAGGAGCTCCAAAATCTGCCTAAATCCCATGAGTCTTTGGCCAGTGTGTAAGCTGTATGAAGCATGTCATGTAGAAGGTTGAAAAGCTGAGCAGAGATTTTAACATCTGTGTTGTGTGGAGGAGACCGAGGCTAGAAGTCAAACATTTCAAAGGTGGTGGAGCCTTCAAAAACACCGCGAACTTTCAGATGAGACACCAGAAAAACCACTTCCTGAGAGTAAAGATCTTAACAAAGAATAAGTACCTCACTTTTGAGAGTGAGCTGTATGAAGCATGTCATGTAGAAGGTTGAAAAGCTGAGCAGGATTTTAACATCTGTGTTGTGTGGAGGAGACCGAGGCTAGAAGTCAAACATTTCAAAGGTGGTGGAGCCTTCAAAAACACCGCGAACTTTCAGATGAGACACCAGAAAAACCACTTCCTGAGAGTAAAGATCTTACCAAAGAATAAGTTCCTCACTTTTGAGAGTGAGGGAAAAATTGGAAGAAGCATAGCCCTGAAGAAGCCTGAAACCGTGTTTTCATAGAATCAGTGTTCTGCCAGAAGTCTTTCTGCTTGCCAATTAACTAAACCCTCCTTGAGGGACATGTTGTCAAAAGCCTTTATGTACAGAATTACACCTTTATAATTACTCCTCATTTCAAGATATAGAACATTTGTAGAACCTTGGAAGGTTCTCTTACCTCTCAGTGGTGACCTGTATTCTAACTTGTATCACCATTAGTTAGTGTTGCTTGCCTACATTAATATAAATGGAGTCATATGTATGCTTAGTGCCCAACTCCTTTCACTCAACATAAGAACCATGCAAGTCCTGCATATTGTTGTGTGCACATACAGTTTCTTTTTATTGCTTTGCAATTTACCATTATATCCACAATTCTAATTTACTATTCATGGATATCAGGATTGTTTCAAGTTTGAAATATTCTAATATACACATTTGGGGAAACTTATGCACTCATTTATCTATCTATATAACTAAGAGTGGGATAACTTTAGCAGATGTTGCCAAAATATTTTCTAAAATGATGGTAAATATTTATACTCCCAACCATGATTTTGGAGAGTTCCAGTTACTCCACATTGGTATTGTCACTTTTGGAATCTTATTCTTCAGAGAATTTATGTAATGGCCTCAAATTATGGTTTTAATCTGCATTCCCTTTGTAAATAAAGATGGTGAGCAAATTTTCCTATTCTTATTGGCCATTTGGATTTCCTCTTAAAAATCATGGTTTAAGAAGAGTTTTGCCCATTTTCATTAGGTTTTTTTTTTTAATTCACTTGCAGGAATTCTTTATATATTCTGGAATGTGTCTTTTCTTGGAGATGTGAGTTACCTATCTTCTCCCATTCTGTAAACTGTCTTCTCAGTTAATGGTGTTTTTCTGATTGATTAAAAAACACAAATTGTCTACAGTGAAAGGATAATTTATTTTCTCATATGATTTAGTTGTTTTGGTTATCATTTAAGAAATATTTTGTCTACATCAAATTTATGACAGTATTGTCCGGTTTTCTTCTAGAAGCTTTATTATTTACTTATCATATATATAACTCTGATCCATCCTGAGTAAACTTTTGCATATTTGTATGAGCATGCAAGTTAGGGATCTATGTTTATTGTCAGCCTCACTTTGCACTGACTTACTCAATCTCACTGCTGCTGGGTGGGTGTAGAGGTTCAGCCTTCCCACTGGGCCCTGATAACACCAGGGGTGGGGGGAAACTTACAGTTCTCACTCACAGAATTTTACACAGTCTCATTGCTGCTGGGGAGGGTGGAGGCGCAGTTTACAGCTGGGCCCCACTGACACTAACCTGGTGGGAGTTCAAGGAATCAGAGCATCACCATCTGCTTTTGGCATATTGGGATGGAAGATGAGATCTCCACAGTCTGCTGACACTACTTGATCAGGGAATTGGAGTGTTGCCAGCTTGGACAGGTGGGGGATAGAAGATTAGCTCCTACCCATGCCACTGGAGAGGAGAATTGGAGCCACTGCCAGGCAGGATAGGAGATCAGCTTCCTTTCAGTCCTCTGGAAACCTTGCAGAGAGTAGTACACTTTTTCTGTTGGTGTTTGACTGGAGTAGGGCGGGTATTGCCAGAAATGATTTTTGCTGTTGAGCCATGTATTTCTGGTCCTTTAGCCAGAACAGGATAATCTTGGAGTTTTTTCGGTACCTATTGCAGGTTTTGGATTGGAGGCTTCTGCAGCACCCTGCTGGGATAAATAGAAACCAGTAAGGAAATCATGGAATTCACCTGCCAATCTTCAAGTCCCAAGGTCCCAGGGCAATTTGTTACCTTCTCACCTTTCCCAGTCTTCCCTTGCTTTTTTGTTGTGCTGTGTTCAGAGTTTTTAGTTGTAGAAGACAGAGCCGAGGAAGAATGGGCTACCCTATACTAGTCAGAACGAGTCTTTTTTATTACCCTTTGAACTGGCCAAGACCGCCAATACAGTATCTAAAACAAGTCAAAATATTTGCATTCTTGTTTTGTTTCTGTATCCAGAGTAATTGTTTAATGCATTATTAGCATTCTTTTTTTGTAGTTGTTTTTGTCTGATTAAGGGAGTTTCCTTATATTCCTCATTTGCTGGTAAGTTTTTAGAATAAACAGGTATTAATGTTTTTATGCCATCATTGAAAGAACCATATGATTTTTATCTTTTACTTAACTAAGATGGTGAATTGTATTGCTTGGTTTTCAAATGTTAAAACAAACTTAAATTTTTGGAATAAAGCCCATTTTGGCATGTCAGGTTATCTTTTTAATATAGTGTTAGATTTGATATTCTACCATTTAATTAAGGACTTTGCTTTTATGGTTAGAGAGATTACCCATTTAAATGATTCTTAATTTTATATCTGGTAGTTTTTCAACTTAAGAACTTCAATTTTCTTTCAAATCTAAGCTCCCTTTGTATTGTGATTGTCTTTTCAAAATTCTCAACTTAGTTTTTATATTAAAATATGTGAATTTTGATTCCAGTATATAGAGCCCCTTTTGTGTTATCTGTTGTTTCTTTAAGTTTCATTCGTGTAGTCTTATCTCCTGTAGGCTTGATCATTTTGATTGTGTAACTGACATTATATTTGAAAATTTATTTGTAGAAATAATTTGAGGGTTAAAATAGTTTTATAATCCTGTTAGAGGATTTTACTCATATTTACTGCTGCTCAGTGTTTGGGGACACCAGCAATCTGAGACTTCTTTAATCAATCCATAGGAATTGAGAACATTTGAAACTTTTTTGTCTTTTAAGATTTTGTAAAAACCACTATAGTTCTATTTCCAGTTCACTGTTACCCTAGGTTGAAGCCTTTTAAGGTCCCAACCCATAGTAGGTTCAAACCTATAGTATCAGAGTTACTGAGACTTCCATATTTTTTGAAATCTGAGCACCAAAGATTTTTTCCTTGCTCCAAGATGTTAGCAGGAGTGCTTCTCAGATCAGTGCTTCTCAGCATATCAAATACTATCAGCAGAAAAGCAGCTCCAGGTGCTACTTTACCAGTAAAATAGTCTTCATCTTATTAATGTTCAAGGATATTTATATATCTTTCTGTATCTATGTGTTTTTACCTATCAATCAATCATCTATCTCTCCATCTATCTGATTGTTCTAGTTGTCCTTGGTGAGAAGATTGATCCAAATTATTTAATCTACTATGAAACAGAAAATGTGACTTTCTTATTTAGGTTCAAGTGTTGAACAATTCTTTGAGTGAGTGCCAAGATTATGGATTTTATTTTTCTTTTAACTTATCTTTATTTACTACAATAAACAGGCATTACCTGTGTATTAAGAAATATTTATTTAAAAATACAAATTATAAAATATTTGAATGGAAGAGATCTTGTTTGAAAATTAGTCATATGGGAAGTGAAGGAAGAAAGTATAACATCAAAAACTCATAGTAATCATAGGCAATATGAAAAACTGGGGCCAGATCTACCTATTCCTCATATACTGTAGTGTCTTGGTCTTCAGAATAATTAATTTAACTCAAGCAATACATTTTTTCAGTGTATCACTGATGAATTGTGATGTATCCTAAAGAGAGTAGAAAAATCTTGAGTTTCCAATTGTGATGAGGAAGAGTTGGAGTAACAAGGGATGCTTAACTGAGACAGCATATGATTTAGAAGAGATATGATAACTATCCTCAAATATTTGAAAATTTATTATGCTGAAGAGAAAATTTCATACATGTGGCTTATAAAAGTAAAAATAGGAAGTTAAATGAAAATAGGAGAGGATATTTTCCAAACGCTCAAAAAGTTTACCAATGCTACATAGCATGGAGCGCCTTGCCAAACAGCATTTGCTGCCATTGGAGATGTTAACCCAAATGGTGAATGTCCACAATTCCCTTAAATGAATGTATCCATTATAAATGTAGAATACTTGTAATTTTTTTTTGTTTGTTTCTAGGATTGTTCCAGCAACAGCATTTAAGATATATTGTAGGGGTAAGAATTTAAGATCAAATAAACAAGGTAGTCAAACACTAAATTATGTCATACCTGGGCATGATTGCAGACAGTGGGATCGGCAAGGGATGGAAAACAAAAGGATTCTCTGAAAAAAGTTAAATGACTTGGTTGTTTATCAGATATAGAAGATGAAGTAGAAGAGAGTAATAAAAAATGCTTTTTAATGTGCCTTCATATTAGGAAAACTGTAAGGTTAAGTGGGATGTTAATGTGAAAAACTCATAAACTAGAAAAGATTTCTAAGTACTTGTTATTATATAAGTTTTTGTATAAATTCTCACTTTCTGATTAAAGAAACTACTTCTTTTCCTGAGAAGCAGTCATTTGTTCTATAAAATATTCTACCTCTATAATCTGTCCTACTGAAATATTGCAACAACCCAGGTGTGAATAATAGAAATTTTTCATTATTTCTGCCTAATTCAATTTTTAGCTTTTCCAATTTTAGGGAAGTTCAGGCTCATTTCCACCCTGGAAAGGTGAATTATTACTGATATAATAGTATTACTTCAGAATGGAATTTTTTTTTAATGGTATAATTCTTCCTTTGGTAAAATAGTTTTTATATTTTCATTATCTTTTTATTATTTACAAACTTTATACAAGAAACTTGAGTTATACCAGGAAACAGGGTCATGTAATTCACAATTTAAATGATTTTCTTTATGTGGTTGTGGTAGAATAATAGCTTCCCAAAGAAGTCCACATCTTAATCCCCAGAACCTGTGAATATTTGCTTTACATGGCAAAAAGGACTCTGCACATGTGATTAAATAAAGGACCCGTGTATGGAGAGATTATTTTGGATTATCTAGGCCCAGTCTCAATGGGTCCTTAAAAGCAGAGAACCTTTCCATGCTGGAGTAACTACTGAAGGGTGGTTTTGAAGATGGAGGAACAGGGCATGCGCCGAGGACTGTGGGCAGCCTCTAGCAAGCTGGGAAAGGGAAGGGAAGGGGTTCTCTCTAGAACTGCCAGAAAGGAACGGAGCACTACCAATACCGGGACTCCAAATCCCTGAGACCTGCATCAGATCACCATAAAACTGTGATGTTTGCATTGTTTTAAGACACCATATTTGTGGCCACAGCAGCCATAGAAAACTAGTAGGATGATGTTCTCATGTTTACCACAACCATGGATTCTTTTACTCATTTTATTACTTTTGAATATAAGCCATAAACAAAACAAAACAAAACAGAGTCCAATCACCACTGGTTTAAACAGAGAGAGTTTTGTTTTTCTCATGTAATAGGAAATCTAGAATTAGGCACCCAAGGCAGGTGCTGCTACTTTAGGGTGTCATCCAGACTCAGACTCACGGTAGCTTCCTGCTCTGTCATTCTTAGCAGATGTTTTTCATTCCTGTTGCAGCAAGGTGGCCTCTGCTTCTTTGGGTGTCTCATTCTTATTCCAAGTAGGAGGAAGAGGAAGAGATGCGTGAGCACACAGTAAAAGGGCATCTTTTTTAAGCTTTTCCAGAAGGCCAAGTTGGCCTCTTCAGATTTTATGTCATTGCCCAGACAAGTTCATATGAGCACCCTAGGTGCAAAGAATCTTAGAAATTGAAATTCTTAGCTAGGTTCAATGTTACCCTGAACAAATCTGGGATTCTGTTAGTGAGAAGCAAGAAAAGGGGTCAGAACTTAATATTGCCTTTTATTTCCATGGCAACACATTTTATTTATTTACTTATTGAAGTATAATTGACATACGATATTTTATAAGATTCAGGTGAACATCATAGTGATTTAATATTTTTATACATTATGAAGTTATCCCCACGATAAGTCTAGTTACCATCTGTCACCATACAGAGTTATCACAATATTATTGACAGCATTCCCTGTGCTTTGCATTACATCCCATGGTTTATTCATTTTATAACTGGTAGTCCAAATCTCTTAGTCCTCTTCCCCTATGTTGTTTATCACTTCACCTCTCCCCACTCTTGTAACCAAGTTGGTTTTCTGCATCTGTGAGTCTGTTTCTGTTTTGTTTTGTTCATTCGTTTTCTTTTTTAGATCATGGATACACATTTTAGGAAATGCTAGGCCTACTGCTGGAGTTGAAAGGGCCTTCCCATACTGTGAAAAAGTAATGATGAGCAAATTGTATAAAGGATTAGAGCTCAGGTCCATGATTTGGAGACATGAATGATAGGAATTATTTTATTTTATTTTTTTAATAATTAATTTTATTTTGGTATCATTAATCTACAATTACATGAAGGACATTATGTTTAATAGGCTCCCCCTTTACCAAGTCCCCCCCACATCCCCGTTCACAGTCACTGTCCATCAACATAGTAAGATGCTGTAAAATCACTACTTGTCTTCTCTGTGTTGCACAGCCCTCCCCGGTCCCCCCCCCCCCACACTATAACTGCCAATCGTAATGCCCCCTTTCTTTTTTTCCCACGCTTATCCCTGCCTTCCCACCCATGCTCCCCAGGCCCTTTCCCGTTGGGAACTATTAGTCCATTCTTGGGTTCTGTGCTTCTGCTGCTGTTTTGTTCCTTCAGTTTTCTTCTGTTCTTATACTCCACATATGAGTGAAATCATTTGGTACTTGTCTTTCTCTGCCTGCCTTATTTCACTGAGCATAATACCCTCTAGCTCCATCCATGTTGTTGCTAATGGTAGGACTTGTTTTTTTCTTAGGACTGAGTAATATACCATTGTGTATATGTCCCACATCTTCTTTATCCATTTGTCTACTGATGGACATTTAGGTTGCTTCCATATCTTGGCTATTGTAAATAGCGCAGCGATAAACATAAGGGTTCATCTGTCTTTTTCAAAATGGAGTGCTGTATTCTTGGGGTAAATTCCTAGAAGTAGAATTCCTGGGTCAAATGGTATTTCTATTTTGAGCATTTTGAAGAAACTCCATACTGCTTTCCACAATGGTTGAACTAATTTACATTCCCACCAGCAGTGTAGGAGGGCTCCCATTTCTCCACAACCTCCCCAACTTTTGTTGTTGTTTATCTTTTGGATGGTAGCCATCCTTACTGGTGTGAGATCATATCTCATTGTGGTTTTAATTTACATTTTTCTGATGACAAGCGATGTGGAGCATCTTTCCATGTGTCTGTTGGCCATCTGAAATTCTTCTTTAGAGAACTGTCTATCCAGCTCCTCTGTCCATTTTTTAATTGGATTATTTGCTTTTTGTTTGTTGAGATGTGTGAGCTCTTTATATATTTTGGATGTCAACCCTTTATCGGATCTGTCATTTACAAATATATTCTCCCATACTGTAGGATACTTTTGTTTTATTGATGGTGTCCTTTCCTGTACAGAAGCTTTTCAGCTTGGTATAGTTCCATTTGTTCATTTTTGCTTTTGTTTTCCTTGCTCAGGGAGATATATTCAAAAAGAGGTCACTCATGTTTATATCTAAGAAATTTTTGCCTATGTTTTTTTTTAAGAGTTTTATGGTTTCATGACTTCCATTCAAGTCTTTGATCCATTTCGAATTTACTTTTGTGTAAGGGGTTAGACAGTGATCCAGTTTCATTCTCTTACATGTAGCTGTCCAGTTTTGCAAGCACCATCTGTTGAAGAGACTGTTATTTCCCCATTGTATGTCCATGGCCCCTTTATCGAATATTAGTTGACAATATATGTTTGGGTTAATGTTTGGAGTCTCTATTCTCTTCCACTGGTCTGTGGCTCTGTTCTTGTGACAGTACCAAATTGTGTTGATTACTGTGGCCTTGTAGTAGAGCATGAAGTTGGGGAGTGAGATCCCCACCCACTTTATTCTTCCTTCTCAGGATTACTTTAGCTATTCGGGGTCTTTGGTGTTTCCATATGAATTTTTGAACTATTTGTTCCAGTTCATTGAAGAATGCTGTTGGTAGTTTGATAGGGATTGCATTGAATCTGTATATTGCTTTGGGCAGGATGGCCATTTTGACGATAGTAATTCTTCCTAGCCGGGATCATGGGATGAGTTTCCATTTGTTAGTGACCACTTTAATTTCTCTTAAGAGTGACTTGTAGTTTTCAGGGTATAGGTCTTTCACTTCCTTGGTTAGGTTTATTCCTAGGTATTTTATTCTTTTTGATGTTATTGTGAATGGAATTGTCTTCCTGATTTCTCTTTCTATTAGTTTATTGTTACTGTATAGTAAAGCCACAGATTTCTGTGTGTTAATTTTCTGTCCTGCAACTTTGCTGAATTCCGATATTAGCTCTAGTAGTTTTGGAGTGGAGTCTTTAGGATTTTTTATGTACAATATCATGTCATCTGCAAATAGTGACAGTTTAACTTCTTCTTTACCAATCTGGATTCCTTGTATTTCTTTGTTTTGCCTAATTACCATGCGTAGGGCCTCCAGTACTATGTTGAATAACAGTGGGGAGAGTGGGCATCCTGTCTTGTTCCTGATCAAAGAGGAAAAGCTTTCAGCTTCTTGCTGTTCAGTATGATGTTGGCTGTAGGTTTATCATATATGGCCTTTATTATCTTGAGGTACTTGCTCTTTATACCCATTTTGTTGAGTGTTTTTATCATGAATGGATGTTGACTTTTATCAAATGCTTTTTCAGCATCTATGGAGATGATCATGTGGTTTTTGTCTTTCTTTTTGTTGATGTGGTGAATGATATTGATGGATTTTTGAATGTTATACCATCCTTGCATCCCTGGGATGAATCCCACTTGGTCATGGTGTATGATCCTTTTGATGTATTTTTGAATTCGGTTTGCTAATATTTTGCTGAGTGTTTTTGCATCTACGTTCATCAGGGATATTGGTCTGTAGTTTTCTTTTTTGGTGGGTCTTTGCCTGGTTTTGGTATTAGGGTGATGTTGGCTTCATAGAATGAGTTTGGGAGTATTCCCTCCTCTTCTATTTTTTGGAACACTTTAAGGAGAATGGGTATTATGTCTTCTCTGTATGTCTGGTAAAATTCTGAGGTAAATCCATCTGGCCCGGAGGTTTGTTCTTTGGTAGTTTTTTTATTACTGCTTCAATTTCGTTGCTGGTAATTGGCCTGTTTAGATTTTCTGTTTCTTTCTGGGTCAGTCTTGGAAGGTTGTATTTTTCTAGGAAGTTGCCCATTTCTCCTAGGTTTCCCAGCTTGTTAGCATATAGGTTTTCATAGTAGTCTCTAATAATTATTTCTATTTCTGTGCGGGCCGTCATGCTTTTTCCTTTCTCATTTCTGATTCTGTTGATGTGTGTTGAGTCTCTTTTCTTCTTAATAAGACTGGTTAGAGGCTTATGTATTTTGTTTATTTTCTCAAAGAAACAGCTCTTGGTTTCATTGATCTTTGCTATTGTTTTATTCTTCTCAATTTTATTTATTTTTTCTCTGATCCTTATTATGTCCCTCCTTCTGCTGTCCTTAGGCCACATTTGTTCTTCTTTTTCCAATTTCGATAATTGTGACATTAGACCATTCTTTTGGGATTGTTGTTCCTTCTTTAAATATGCCTGGATTGCTATATACTTTCCTCTTATGACTGCTTTCGCTGTGTCCCACAGTATTTGGGGCTTTGTGTTGTTGTTGTCGTTTGTTTCCATATATTGCTGGATCTCCATTTTGATTTGGTCATTGATCCATTGATTATTTAGGAGTGTGTTTTTAAACCCCCATGTGTTTTTGAGCCTTTTTGCTTTCTTTGTACAATTTATGTCTAGTTTTATGCCTTTGTGTTCTGAAAAGTTGGTTGGTAGGATTTCAATCTTTTGGAATTTACTGAGGCTCTTTTTGTGGCCTAGTATTTGGTCTGTTCTGGAGAATGTTCCATGTGCCCTTGAGAAGAATGTGTATCCTGTTGCTTTTGTATGTAGAGTTCTGTAGATGTCTATTAGGTCCATCTGTTCTAGTGTGTTGTTCAGTGCCTGTGTGTCCTTACTTAGTTTCTGTCTGGTGGATCTGTCCTTTGGAGTGAGTGATGTGTTGAAGTCTCCCAAAAAGGAATGCATTGCATTCTATTTCCTCCTTTAATTCTGTTAGTATTTGTTTCACATATGTTGGTGCTCCTGTATTGGGTGCATATATATTTATAACGGTTATATCCTCTTGTTGGACTGAGCCCTTAATTGTTATGTAGGGTCCTTCTTTATCTTTTGTTACTTTATTTTGAAGTCTATTTTGTCTGATACTAGTACTGTAACACCTGCTTTTTCTCTCTGTTGTTTGCATGAAATATCTTTTTCCATCCCTTGACTTTAAGTCTGTGCATGGCTTCGGGTTTGAGGTGAGTCTCTTTTAAGCAGCATGTGGATGGGTCTTGCTTTTTTATCCTTTCTATTACTCTGTGTCCTTTGATTGGTGCATTCAGTCCATTTACATTTAGGGTGATTATTGAAAGGTATGTACTTATTGCCATTGCAGGCTTTAAGTTTGTGGTTACCAAACATTCAAGGTTATCTTCTTTAGGATCTTACTGTCTAACTTAACTCGCTTATTGAGCTATTATAAACATGGTCTGATGATTCTTTATTTCTCTCCCTTCTTATTCCTCCTCCTCCCTTCTTTATATGTTGGGTGTTTTGTTCTGTGCTCTTTTTAGGAGTGCTCCCATCTGTAGCAGTCCCTGTAAGATGCCCTGTAGAGGTGTTTTGTGGGAGGCAAATTCCCTCAACTTTTGCTTGTCTGGGAATTGTTTAATCCCTCCTTCATATTTAAATGATAGTCATGTGGATACAATATTCTTGTTTCGAGGCCCTTCTGTTTCATTGCATTAAGTATATAATGCCATTCTCTTCTGGCCTGTAGGGCTTCTGTTGAGAGGTCTGATGATAGCCTGATGGGTTTTCCTTTGTAGGTCACCTTTTTTATTTCTCTGGCTGTCTTTAATACTTTGTCCTTGTCTTTGCCATTTTAATTATTATGTGTCTTGGTGTTGCCCTCCTTGGATCCATTGTCATGGAGTTCTGTGTACCTCTGTGGTCTGAGAGGCCATTTCCTCCCCTAGTTTGGGGAAGTTTTCAGCAATTATTTCTTCAAAGACACTTTCTATCCCTTTTTCTCTCTCTTCTTCTTCTGGTACCCCTATAATGCAGATCTTGTCCCATTTCGATTTTTCATACAGTGCTCTTAAAATTCTTTCATTCCTGGAGATCCTTTAATCTCTCTCTGCATCTGCTTCTCTGCATTCCTGTTCTCTGTTTTCTAGTCCATTAATGGTCTCTTGCATCTCGTCCATTCTGCTTTGAAGTTCTTCCAGAGATTGTTTTATTTCTGTATTCTTCCTCCTTAGTTCTTGCATATTTCTCTGCAAGTCCATCATCATGGTTATGACTTTTGTTTTGAATTCTTTTTCAGGAAGACTGGTTAAATCTATCTCCCCAGGTTTCTTCTCAGGGGACGATATAGAAGATGTTGAAGCTGTCTGGGTTAGTCTTGTCTGGATCAAATTTTTTTGCCTTTTCTTGTTGATAGGTGCAATGATGAGCTATTGATTCGTCTGTCAGCTGGCAGAGCCAGGACTTTCCACTTACTCCTGGCCTTTCTTTACTGAGACAACTGCGACCCCTAGTGGCTTGTGTTGGGCAATTGCGTGTAGACTGGGTCTCTGTATCTTGCCCAGGGTGTGGAGGAAGCTCCCTTGCTGTGGGCGTGGCCATCCTCAGGCTGCTGTTCTGCTATGACGGGGCCTGGAGGGGTAATGGGCAGGGAGCTGTTTGGCTGTTTACCTCCATGAGGGGTCTCAGAGCTGTTGCCCAGGGTGTTAGTGCGCCCAGAGTTCCTGGAATTTCCAGCTGCTAGACTGTGACCCAGGATGCTTCCATCCAGTTGTGGGGTCACTGTCCCTTTAAGACTTTCAAAAAGTACTCGCTTTTCTTTGTCACAGGGGTGCCGGCTTTGGGACCCCCTCAAAGGTCTTAGTGTCCTGTTTCCCTAGTTTCCAGGACCCCACGCATGCACTGTGTGTGCGCTCTGGTGCAGATGGCTGGGGCTGTGTGTTTAGCAGTCCTGGGCTCCCTCTCCCTCCCTGCTCCGACTCCTCTCCTTCTGCTGGGAGCTGGGGTGAGGGGCCTCGGGTCCCACTGGACTGCAGCTTGTATCTTACACCTTTCACCAGGCGCTGGGTTCTCGCAGGTGTGGATGTAGTCTGGCTGTTGTCCTGTGTCTTCTGGTCTCTCTTTTAGGGATAGTTGTATTTGTTGTATTTTCAAAAATATATATGTTTTTGGGAGTAGATTCCCACTGTCCTAGTCATGCCACCATCTTGGCTCCTGAATGATAGGAATTATAATGTAGAAAATTACTTGACAAAGGGATCTATGATTAAGAATAATATTTCTTCATCAACATGATCCTTTCATCTTGCTATTCACACTTATTTCTTTCCTTTTATTCTTCATGGCCTTTTATCATAGAAATACACAAAATTTAAGTTTAAGACTTATCTTTCTGTTCTTTGGTAGAAGTTGTGTATAAAATTCTTAGACTGATAATTTCAAGTATCTGTAGGTTAATATTAGTGCATCCGAGGGTTAGCTTGGATACAGCTAACCTAAAACTCCCCAGACTGCAAAACTCCCCAGACTGCTTTACAAAATGTTTTGCCAAGTATAAGAAATATCCTTTCATGTTTTTTCCCATTCTCTAAATCAAAAGTAGATGAAACTATGCTTGCAGGCCAAATCCAGCCCATCGTCTAGTTTTGTAACTGGTTTTACTAGAATGCTTATTTACCTATTTCCTATTGTGACTCTTGTGCTACATTGAAGACTTGAGCAGTTGCTCAGGGACATATGTCCTGCATTGCTGAAGGGATAGCTAGTGCTACAGAAAATATTTGAGAAGTTCCGCCCTAATTAATCATCACTATTTTATGATGTGGGGTAGAAGTGGGTAGAGCATGTATTATCAGTAGACATCGAATTAATCCAACCACTATAAAATGCTTTTTCCTTGTCCTGTGAGGTTATCTGGTGACACCTTGACAAGGTGCATTGCATCATTTAGGTTTTATAAAAGCACTATGGTCCTTTAATGTCTTCCTCTTATCTGGTATTATTAGATCAGCAAGTGAACACCCAGAGTTGTTCATTTTGAATAAAAACTAGAAGAAAGGGTAAAAACAATCCAAGAAAAGGAGGAAAGATAATTACCAATTAGTTTTGTTTAACAGAAACAGAAGTCCACATAAATATCTTGCCTAATCCTGGGGTTGGTGTAACTCCAGATGTCCACAATAAATTGTAAATTCCAAAATAGCCTCCCAGTTAAAGTCATCCTAACAAGATGAGTGAAGCATGTCATTATACATGCCAAAACAAAAGTATATAAAAAGTATGTAAAGGGGTCAAAGAGGACATTTCTCAGATGGAATTAAGCTTAATCATGAAGGGTAAGTGAAATCTTACTTGGGAGATGAAATAAGGGAAGGCATCTCAGGTAAGGGAAAGAGAACGTTTAATAAATATTGTGTTAGGCACCTGAATGTTATTTTGTATTACTTTGCTATAGCTGCCATACAAAAGTACTACAGACTGGCTGGCTTAGACAACAGGAATTTAATCTTCTCACAATTCTTTAGATCAAGGTTTTGGCAGGGTTAAGTTCTTCTGAAGCCAATCACCTTGGCTTGTAGACAGCTGTCTTCTTACTGTGTCTTCACATGGTCTTCCTTCTGTATGTGTGTGTATCCCAGTTTCCTCTTCTAATAAAGACACGAGCCATATTGGATTTAAGCTTGCCCTTATTACCTCACTTTATATTACTTACCTCTTTAAAGTTCAGCCTGTAACATACATATTCATAGATTTGGAAGTATTTTAATTCAACTATAGGATAAGATGATGTACCAGGAAAAATGGTGAGAAATGTGATTGTAAAAGTAGTCAAAACCCAGATTCAAATGATATCCTTCTAAGAAGTTTGGATTTAGTTTGCAAATAAAGAAGAATCAAAGACTGATTTTAGTGAGAATTACGTTCTAGAAAAATACATCTTTAAGGTAGTGGAGAAAAGTATGGTTGTAAAGTAGGCAGCTAGAAGCAGGAAGACTAGGAGGTTAATTTTTGCAATAGTCGTTGAAGATGGATATCTGAACAAAGGCAGTGGAACTTTATGTAGAAGGAAGGGGCAGATTTCTGAGATAATTGAACTTTCTGGACCCCTTGAAAATGGAGCAGAGAGAGGAAGCAGAAGAAGTGTGGGCTGCTGGGTTAACAGCGGGCTCTGTTAAGTGAAGATAGAAATGAAGATGATTTAAATTTGGGAGTCTTTTACTTTGAAGCAATAGTGATGCTTAATTTTTATGTGTCAACTTGACTGGGCCATATATGTGGTTAAACATTAAACAAAGTTTGTTTTTGGATGATGTTAACCTTTGAATTAGCAGTCTGAGTAAAGCAGATTGCCCTCCCCAGAGTGAGCAGGCCTCATCCAATCCACTGAACACCTGATAGGGACAAAATGCTGAGCAAGAGATAATTCACTTTCTTTGCCTGGTGGTCTCTGAGGTGGGACATTGTGTCTTCCTTTGCCTGTAGGCTCATACTAGAATTCACACCAACTGCTTTCCTGGTTCTCATATCTTGGCATTATAGATGTTGGGACTTCTCAGATCCGTAAGTGCATGAGCCCCTTCCTTATAATAAATCTCTATCTCCTACCCCTCTTCTCCATCCTCTGCCGTCTCCATCTGTCTCTTTAGCCTTCATTTAAGAGGTTTGAAAAGATTGTAAAGAGGAGGGAGCCCATCTTTCTCTTAACTATGAATAAGGCTTTAAATTTTAAAAAAGAAAAATATAAATTGGTCCTACACCAAGACTGAATTTTATTTTAATGCATTAATACACACTTTTGAGATCATTTGTATCTTACAGTCTGTTAAATCAAAGCCTATGAGTAGACTCTAAACCAAAAATTATTGACAGCAGAGCCAGTAGTGGATCCTTTGAGGCTCTTACAGTCTGTTTTGTAGAAGCCTCAGTGGGTTTTTTCTTAATGTGTGCTTCAACAGTGGATGGCTATGCCAAGGAGGTTTAGAGTCAGACTCTGCTTAGGAACAACATGAAAGTTCAC
Organism: Manis javanica; assembly: GCF_040802235.1. NCBI lineage: Eukaryota > Metazoa > Chordata > Mammalia > Pholidota > Manidae > Manis > Manis javanica. Next base: position 96,769,914 of record NC_133163.1, on the reverse strand, counting down.
TCAGGTCATCATCATTGAGGGAATGATGCCTTATCATTTAGTGATATGTGGATTTATACTATTTTAAGGAAATATATTTTTATTGATTTCTGTTCTCACCAAAGCAGATTTTCTATTTGATTTTGCAATAATAAAAAAATTATAGGATTCTGATGTAACTTCTTTAGGAATGCAGTCGTCAGTGTCTTTAGCCCACAGAATCAGAAATGGCCCAAAGAGGTAATGGAATCTTAGGAGGCACATGGTTGCGGAATTGAATTTTTGTTTTTTATTCTAACAATTGTAAAGATGACCCTTCCCTCTTGTATTGTCCACTTACACATTGTTACCCTGTCCTTGTTATACCGACATCCTTCCTGACTTCAGTCCTTTATACTCTACCACACCCACATAAACAAAGCCCTGATAATTAAGTTAATGACATGGTTTTAAAAAGTCTGACCAAAACATTGCGAAGCTACCTATGAGTAAGCACATTGTACAGAGTTTCTCTGTGTAATAGAGTTTATTATTGTCTTAGTGTTGCTGTACTATGGATTATATGTGGAAATCATTTTGTAAGTAGTAGAGGAACAATATCTCATAAGAGTTAAAAGCACATGATTCAGTGTAAGACACACCTCCCCCTGAGCGCTGTCTGGGACATTTGGCTTGGCCAACATGCTTTTAACTGCTTAAGCTATGGTACCTTAGTCTATAAAACATAATGAGGAAGTACCTAACTAATACATTGTTGTGATAATTAAATTTTATGATGTAGGTACAGTGCTGGCACATATTAAACATTCAGTAAGAGTGAGCCATTCTTATGCAGATTTGGCACCACATACATTCTCCCTAAGTCACTCATACACATCTCTTCTCTGTAATGCTGTTTTTAAAATAATTGGTACCTATATGGATATTAACAAAAACGGAAAAAAAAAAACGGTTTTACCAGCAAACATCCTGGTATTTTAATCAGTACCATCACTTTTTTCACAATTATTTTTAATTTATTTCATTTTTCTATTAATTGCTTGCAAATGTTCTTGCTTAAGATACTTGAAAAAGAATCTGTGTTGATGGCAGCCATCTATGATAACATTTTGTCCTTTTCATTGCAGTTTTGGTAGTAAACCCCTTCTAAAAGGAGACTTATGTCCAGTCTGGCTCTATGCTATAATAAATTCTGAATTAATGGAGTCCAAATAGAGATTTGTACCTTATTTTATTTTGTGGGCTATTATTACCACCATCCATTTGGAATGTCAGATCTGCTTAGTAGTTCTGCTCTTTGATAGCAAATAATATTTTTCAAAGATAAGACCGAGAAAGCCTTTTTATTTTCATTTCCATTTTCTGGGACAACCCAAGGTTTTACTAGGCTAGAAAACGCTTAAAAGATTCTCACTCATCCACTGCACCCTTTGTGATATAAACCAAATTAATCCCAAAGAAAAGAGCACCTCATTCTCATTCTAGTAATTGTGAAACTGCTGGAGTGATAACAATCTAGTCCCTGAATACCCACGTGCCTTCACTGAGCACTGACTCCATGCTCAGGCTATGTATTTTTACATCCAGGGCAAAAGTAAGCTTGGCAAGGGCCCAAGTGGAACCTCTTCACTGTAGTAGTCAAAAAAGAGCCTGGGATGCACATGGGGACTTGCTGTTTTCTAGAGTCAAGAAATCCTTTGCTCCAGAAGTTTTTCCTATGTGCTCCCTTTTCTTTACTTGGAGAAACTGTTCAGTTATTATTACAATAATTAAAAGATTTTTCTTCAGAAGAAAAAAAGCCACTTAGCAGACTTCAGTTCAGTGTCTATATTGCCACTTTTCAAAGCTCTAACAGGAGCTGGGTTGCAAGATCTGGAGACTATCAGGTGGGAAAACCGATGGGAAACATGACCCCTAATAAATGAATCCTGACTTCCCTCACCAGAACTCCTCACTAAAAGTGTGCTTCCAGCTCTGCAGCCCTGTTGCACGCTGACATCTGTCTCTTGCTGGCAACTTTCAAGGTCTCCCTGAATTAGGGAACATGGGAGTCCTGTATGCCCACCAGATCACCCCAACATTGGTTTGTACCAGAGCTAAGAAATTTTAAGTGGTGACATACCTCATGTAAGCCCAAAATATGACATTTTTTTAAACCACTTTATCAAGGTATGAATGACACACAAAAAGCATATTTAATATATGACTTGAGGAGTTTGGAGATAAGCATACATATTCATGAAACCATCATGACAATCTATGCCATAAACATATCCATCACCTCCAAAGGTTTCCTCCTGTCTTCTCTATTATTTTTTTATGATAAGAGCACTTAGCAAAGTTTAAAATATACCATAAAGTATTATTAACTATAGGCACTATGCTGTATAGTAGATCTCTAGGATTTATTCATGTTTCATAACTGAAACTTCAACCTTGGAGCTTTTCTTCTGACTTAATTTTTTTTGCAGTCTCAACTTCCATTCAGTTTAATAAGCACTCACTGAGGATATATGTCAAGAGCAAGGATCTGTGCCGAAGACTGAAGTATAGAGTCAGAGTTGAAAAGGCAAGCTTTTGTTTTCCCTTCTACAAACTCAGAAATCACGAGTGATCACTAGAGAAATACAAAAGTCCGTGTAACTACACACCAACAACTTTTCTATTGTCAACTAGCTCCATGTTCAAGCTTTAATATATCTCATGATAAGCACTTCCTTCCTCTGACTTAAGATATATTCCCAGACACTGGGCTCCAGAGTGTCTGCCTTACACTTTACATCGTCTACCTATTAAAGGACTAATGTAAAATCTAGGGGATTTTTTGGCCCATGAGGCATTGTAGCTAACTGAAAATCACTTTAGTATCAGTGTAGACTATGCACCTCAGAGCTACTTCTGATCTAGTAAAAGCAAGTGTGAAGTACTTTCCTTTAATTTGTGAGGTGACATACTGGCCTGGCCAGCATGATGTAATTAGATGCTTAAATCACCATTTCCAAAAACAAATGTGATTTGCAATTAAGCATTTGTTGAGGTATCATATGATAACTAAAATGTGAGCAAAGAGAATGGCCCTGATGAATCAGAAATGCTGCTAAAGTTAGAAACTTCACTACAATGACAGTGTGATCTTTGGATAAATGGAAGACGGTTTGGGGATGGGGTGATTTTCAAAAAATTTAAGTTTATCTCATAAATTAACTAGGTATAACCTAAAAACTGCTTTCACCATTTATATTTAAAAATGGGAAATTGACCACTGAGGATTGAAATGATTGTATTTCTAATAGTTTCTGAGGAAATTCATGTGAAAAATAACTTAGGTGGTCGTTGTTAGATTCAGCCTAGAGAAAGGTTAGGGTCACGTAGGATTCTTCCCATTGCTACCTACCCCTTTCCCCTTACCACACCAACCCCAGGGGCTCACTGAATCCTATTTCTGCCAGCCTCTGCTTAGAATTAAATAAATATTTGTGATTGAACAGTAAATATGGGATTATCTGGCAAAGGATTCTATTGCATGACCACTTCCAGAATTAATATGAAAGGGATTTCTGAAAAATAAAAAATCACTCATGATGCATTATGGGACTATTATAATAGTGAAATGACAAATACTTAACTTAGAGTATTAGACAACTTATATTCTTTCTCCTCTCCTATCCCCCAATAACATCTCGTACTCAAACTGGGCAGGAGAGCCTCATTGTTGGAATCTTCAGAGTCTAGGCAGTCTGTGTAAATTCTTACTTTGTCATATCCTACCTGCTTTACCCTGGCATCTTATCCAATCACTGTATGCCTCAGTCTCTTCATTTGTGTTAAGAGTAAATAATTATTACATTCACCTCATATGACCATTGAGAAAGATTTAATGTGATAATAAATATGAAGCTGTTTAAACAGTTCCGGATGGAGAAAACACTCAATAAGCATTTCATAATATCTAGATTTGAGGTGCCCACTTTCTTTGCAAATTAGCTCTTTCTCCTGACATCTTCATTTTGCTGAATTGAGAACAATATCCTCCTAAGTATTAAGGCTCAAAACCTTAAGCATCATCAACTCTTTAATTTGCAGTGAGACAGTCTATCTCTTTTCAGCCCATGTGATCAAATTGCTGAATTCTGGCATTTCTTTCATCCACCATAACGTCTTTTGTGTATCTCCCTTCTCTACCCTCTATTCTCACAACAATCATGCATTACTTCTCATCTAGATTACTGTGATGGTGTCCTCACAAAGAACACTCCTGCCTCTTCTCACTCTAATCCTTCCTAAATAGAACTTTCAAATTAACCTTCCTGAGGTTTTATTTTGACAGTGATGAGCATTAATAATAACAAAGTGTGTATGATTATTACTCATCCATTCACTTAACTAATATTGATTAATCAAATGTAATCCAGGCAATGTTCTAATCAGTAGGGATATAGCAATAAATAACATAGAGAAGTCCTCACCCTCAGGAAGTTTAAGTGTTGGTGAACATACTAATTCTACAAATACAACAATTTAAAAATTAATGTAAATAAATCATGGGGATGAAAAGTAGAGCAGAGGGAATATTAGTTGATATATTATAACATTTTTGTATGGTGACAGAGGGTAACTACTCTTATTGTGATGAGTGTTTTGTAATATATGTAATTGTTAAATACTATGATATACATCTTAAGCCAATTTAATATTGTATATCAACTATGCATCAATAGAAAAATAATACTGTAGTTCTGTAAAATAGTAAATTCCAGTGAGTGCTTATTATTTTTAATCATTTTTATGCCTATATATTGCTAGCCATAATGAGAGACGTTTCATATGTATTACTTGTTATCTTCAGACCATCCTGAAAATTAGGTATGACTGATTTTACAAATGAGATAAATGAAACTCAGATAGTTTAAGTAATTTGCTTAGTATCATGCAATTAGTGGGAATCTGATTCATTATAGACTCGAGTCTATCTGAATAATAAAACCATGTTGTTTTTATTATAACATATGACCTTTCCTCTTAGGCTTAATAAATGGCGAGATAGTTTGTTCAATACTAACCAAGACATCAACAGATCCCACTCAACCTTATTTTCTAACTTTATTGCCTACTTCTGTAGTTCTTACACTCTACTTCAAGCCCTGTCTGTATAGTCACGTCGAGTTTCCTAGACCCAGGATTCTCCCTTTTTTTCTCTCTCTCCCCTCCCACGTCTTTCTTTCTCGCCTTCCCTTCTCTCTCTCTTTCCTAGTACCCACAATCCAAGGAGCTTTGTGGGTCTCCTCGCCGTACCTGAACTGTCACTAACGTATATCAATTTCCATTGAATTACATACAAATTTCCATTGAATTTTTTGTACTTTCCTATGATTCTAACTTTAAGGTAACTTTTACTAAAGAATTGGATAAATCTTTGATTTTCCTCAACTAACTAGATTCATTCTTTGATCTCTGTATCATCTGTATGATAAAGTGTTTATCATAATGCTCTGAATAGCATATGAATCCAGTATACTGAAAGGAAATTTGTGGGAGGAAACAGATGACCCCTTAATCTGCATGAGAAGGTGGCTTCCAGGCATTCCACATTTACATGGACCTACTTAGTAAAAGGTTTACAATATATACAGAATTAATAACCAACATGGCTGAATTATAGTTAGTAAAGGCAAAGACACATGAGCTTGATTGACTTAGAGGAAGAGTGACAGAAAAACGATAAGTGTATAGATTGTCAAAATAACAGTTATTCTGTTCAAAATAATTCAATGTCAGTTATTGGCTTGAATCCAGCTTTTTCTTTTTGTGGCAGTTTTTTGTCTAGGGTCCAATTATTATGGGATTTTCAGTAATTTCCTTACTGTAGACTACTAGTACTGTAGCACTTATCTTTGGATACTCCAAGATAATTCCAAAGGCACAGGGAATATTTAAAGTAAAAGGACAGTATAATTCATTTGGCTTTTTATAACCTTACTCTATAGATCAGAATGTTTAAAATAGTGAAAATTTTTAAAGAGCAATCTTTTCTGATACAGTGAGACAGGAAAGCCTTAGGTCAGAAACATCAGCTTTACCAAAAATGCCTTGAGGGAGGCCCAGATGTATTATCTAGAGAACTTTTACCTCTTCTTTCAGCCCTGGTGCCTGTCATAGCACCATCAATCCATTTCCAGCATTTTACTTAGCTATGAACTTCTTAGAGTGACAAGAGAATGATTCATAATATATAGTAAGGCTTCCAGGAAGCTTTTTTACTTTAAGCTGCAGGGCAAGTGAATCAGCCTTTTTCTTTCTCACAGGAAGCACTTATCTTAAATCTTTCAATTAAAGGTCAAAAAATGAAAGAAGACACTGTAGTTGTCTATTATGGTGTTTTGTTCCCTTGTAAGAGGATCTGTTCTTTACATAGTTGTCTCTCAACCTGTTCAATATTTGTACTTTTCTCCCCCTGTTTCTGAATAAAAATGTGAGAAATTTTCTCAGGAGGCCTGGAAATATTTGTGAATTACCAAAAGAAAAGACATGGAGAATTATAATCATTGTCAAAAAGAAAAAAATAAGTGCCTCCCACAGAATAATGTTTAAAGCCTTCACCAAAGGATATTAAAGGCAAAATGTATACAAGTCAAACTAAAATATCTTTCAGGAAGTTAAAATCATGCTTCTCAGTGCTTACTCTGTGTCTGGATAACTAAGTGGAGGCTAAATATGTTTATGCAATAAAAACAAAATGGTTAACCATTATTAGATGCTTACAATGGGTGGCATAACATGAACTGATGTATTTAATCCTCAAAGCAACACTTATGTGATAGCTGTTAGTACTCCTACCCTATAGGTGAGGACTCTTGAATAATAGTAAATTGCTAATTTACTGTTTTACAAACAGTAGGAAGGGACAGGACAGGGATTTGATTCCATAACATCTAATTTAAGAGCCCATGCTCTTAACCATTAAGCATTACCAGTGCAGGAAACTTTATGTGGAAAATGTGTACTCCTAGCATTAAGAATGGGTTTGGAATCTAAAGTTTTAGTGGCTCCTTGCTTCTTCCTTTCCTCTATATATGCTCAAATAAGGTATTTCTATGAATATGTTATCCTTAGTTCTTGGAAAAAACATTCAGGAACTATCAAATATATTCCTTAATCCAAAATCAATTTATACCTAATCAAATATCTCATAATCTATTGTAGATGTTCAACTAAGACTGTTGGATAGATTGTAAAATTACAGTTTATATAACTAACTACTATTATTCCACTTCATGTGTGAGTTCCTATCCTAGGTTCTTATATGACATTATCTCATCCAATCTTCAGAATGTTCCTGAGAGGTATGGTACCGCACCCTGTCCTGAACATGAGGTCACTGATGTCTGAGAGCAGGAACTTTTCCTGGGTCAACAGATCCAAAGGGACAGCACTGATATTTGGAAATCTGATCATCTCTGAGGCCCAAAAGTTTACCAGTCATCCGGTATCATATATCCCCTTAACATTAAAAAAAAATCCCCTGTGGTAGAATGATGAGAGAATTATTTAATGGCCAGCTTTCCAGATGATGAAGCATAAGTTCTAGGAAAGATTCATTAATGAATTATATTAACACACTTGTGTCTGAAGGATTTAAACCCATCCAGGCATCATAGTAATAACACATTAACAGTACTTAAAATACTTCTATTTCTAGTCTTTAAAAATTTTTTTATTAAGGTATCATTGATGTATAATGTTATAAAAGCTTCACATGAGCATCATTGTGATTACTACATTCACCCATATTATCAAGTTTTCCCCCATACCCCATTGCAGTCACTGTCCATAATATTTCTAGGCTTTTAACTTCTTGGAATCCTGAGCCCCAACTCTCAGCAATTGAAAGTCTTAAGGATGCTTTTGTGTAGTACAATTCCTTCCACATCTCAGTTCATGTTGTATATAATTAAAAGTTATTAAAATTGCCTTCTGCAAATCCTAAGGAATTCCAGAATTGCTAATTAAAACAAATATGTAGAAAGAAAAATATCTAGTCCTTACAAAGAGAGGAACATAGTGGGGTGTAACCTTCCATAGTTCTATTTTCAGAGAAGTTATGTTACATATCATGAGTCATCCAATAAAATGAAATGAAACAGTTTTCCAACAAAATTCCTCCATGTGTTATTAAGGTTCAAGAGAGATAAATATAGCCCCTAAACAAGCTCTATTGATAAATCTCACTTACATAATTATGGCTGCTGCATTAATATTGCAGGGTACTTAGATCAGTCTCCAAATGATATTTTATCCACAAGCTACAATAATAAAAAATTCAGTATATTTGGTGACTTAATAAGGCAAAAGCAATTTTATGGTTTTGAGAATACTGACAATCAAACTTACTGAGTTTTAGCCATCAGCAGAAATAACCCTATGATATGGCTGGCTTATGTATACCTGTATAGAATGACATTCCCTTGAATAAAGTTATAATCTGATCAATAGTTCTATGGTGTATGTATCAATACAAGAAGGTGACTTAAACAAAGGGAAACCTTTAGATTCCTCAGCTTGCCTCCAACACTATTCAAATGTTAGAATTGGCAACTTCAAAATGGCACCATTCCTGCTCCACAGGAAGTGAATATGTCAGGTGCTCAGAACTTCACACCACTATCCATTAGGGCTTTTGTTTTCTTTTTAAATTTTATTTTATTCTCATGAGAACACTTAACATTTAATCTACCCTGTAAATAATTGTTTAAGTTTACATTATACCACTGTTGACTATAGGCATAATGTACAACAGATCTCTAGTGCTTATTCATTTTACTTAACTGAAACTTTATGCATGCTGATGAGTAATTCCATATTACCCCTCCCATAGCTCCTGACAACCACCATCTCACACTTAACTTCTATGGATTTTAGGTACCACAATAGTTGGAATCATGCAGTATTTGCCTCTTTGTGACATTTCACTAATGTAGTCCTCAAGGTTCATCCATTTCATGGCGTATTTCTGAATTTCCTTGTTTTGTAAGGCTGTATAGTATTCCATTGTATGAATATACCGCATTTTCTTTATCCATTAATCTGTTCGTGGACATTTTAGTTGTTTCCACATCTTGGCTGTGCTTTTAGTGACGTACACATGAAATTGTTGCCAAGACAAATGTCAGGACTCTTTGTCCCTATGTTTTCTTCTAGGAATTTTACTGTTTTAGGTCTTATGTTTAAGTCTTCAGTTAACTTTTAGTTGATTTTTGTATATGGTGTAAAAATAGGACCAAATTTCATTCTTTTGTGTGTGGTTACCCACTTTTCCAGCAACATTTGCTAAAGAGACCATTCTTTCCCTGTTGGGTATTCTTGGCACCCTTGTTGAAGATCAGTTAGCTATAAACACCTGGATTTAATTGTGTTCTCTATTCTGTTCATTAGTCTATATGTCTGTCATTATGCTTCTACCATATTCTTTGATTTCTGTAGATTTCTAATATAAATTGAAACCAGGAAGTGTAGGCCTCTCATTTTATTCTTCTCCCTATTGATTTGACTATTTGTGATCTTTTGTGTCTCCTCATGAGTTGAAGAATTGCATTTTTCCATTTCCCTGAAGGTTAGAATTTCATGTTGTTATTTTGACCTCTTCCTATGAGTCACAAATGTTTGTAATGTTATTTAGAATAATGAATCCTTTCCAGAAGGTTTTCAATTTACTTTGCTCAGATCCATCAGAGGAATCACAATCTATGGCATATATAGCCTTATGGAATGTATTTCTTATGTAATAAGACTTGAAACTTGAAATGACTCCTTGATCCATGGGCTGCAGAATGGATGCTGTGTTAGTAGGTATGAAAACAACCTCAATCTCATTGTACATGCCCATCATTACTTTTGGGTGACCAACTACATGATCAGTGAGCAGTAATATTTTTAAAGGGAGGTCTCAGCGGTTGGCCTGAAATATTCTGTTAACTGATGTGCTGTCATCCAGGCTTTGTTGTTCCATTACTAGAGCACAGGCAGAATAGAATTAGTATAATTCTTAAGTGTCTTAGGATTTTCAGAGTGGTCATTTAGCATTAGTTTAACTTAAAGTCATCAGATGCAGTAGCCCCTACCAAGAGAGTCAGACTGTCCTTCGAAGCCAGGCATTGACTTCTCTCTAACTATGATGACATCTCCCACCAGGAGAAGGCTGTTTCATCTACATCGAAAATTTGTTGTTTAGTGTAGCCACCTTCATTAATTATCAAAGCTAGATCTGTATAATTTGTTGCAGCTTCTGCATCAGCACTTGCTTCATCTTGCACTTTTGTATCATTGAGATGGCTTCTTCCCTTAAACCTTGTGAACCAACCTCTGCTACTTGAGACTTTTCTCCTGTAGCTTCTTCACCTCTCTCAGCTTTTGAAGAACTGAAGAGAGTTAGTGTCTTGTTCTGGATTAGCTTTAGTTTTTAAAGGAATGTTGTGGCTGACTTGACCTGTCTAGACCACTAAAACTTTCTGCATATAACCAGTAAGGCTACTTCACTTTTTTACCACTCAAATGTTCACTGGAACAGCACTTTTAAGTTTCCTCTTGCATTCACAGCTTGGCTAACTGTTTGATGCAAGATGCCTAGGTTTTGGCCTATATCAGCATTCAACATGCCTTCTTTACTAAGTCTAGTCATTTCTAGCTTTTGATTTAAAGTGAGAGACTTAAGATTTTTCTTTTCACTTGAACACTTAGAGTCCACTTTACGGTTATGAATTGGCCCAATTTCTGTAGTGTTGTGTCTTAGGGGATAGAGAGGCCTGAGAAGTGGGAGAGAGATGGGGGAATGGCTGGGTGGTGAACAGTCAGAACACACAAAACATTTATTGATAAATTTTGCTGTTTTATTTGGGTGCAGTTCATGGTCCCCCTAAACAATTACAATAGTAACATCAAAGATTACTGATCACAGATCACCATAACAAATATAATAATAATGGAAAAGTTTGAAATATTGGGAGAATGAATAAAATGTGACATAGAGACATGCAATGAGCTAATGCTGTTGGAAAAATTGTGCCAATAGACTTCCTCAATGCATAGTTGTTGAAAACCTTTTATTTGTTGAAACAATATTTGCAAAGCATAATAAAGTGAAGTGCAATAAGACAAGGTATGCCTTTATGCTCTTTATTATGTTGGGGTAATTTCTTTTTATTCCCAGTTGGTTGAGAAATTCTGTCATGAAAAGGTACTGGATTTTGTCAGATGCCTTTTCTGTATCTATTGAGATGATCATGTGCATTTATCATTTATTCTATTAATGTGCCATATCACATTACTTGATTTTTAAATGTTGGACCATTTTTTAATCTTAGGGGTAAATCCCCATTAGTTACACCATATGATCCTTTCAGTGTGCTCTTAAATTCTGTTTGCTAGTATTTTGTTGAGGACTTTTGCATCTGTATTCATCAGACATATTGGTCTATAAGTTTCTTCTCTCATGTTATCTTTGGCTTTGGTATCACTGTAATGCTGGTCTCATAAAATGAATTTGGAAGTGTTCTCTCCTCTTCAATATTTTGGAAGAACTTGAGAATGTTTAGTGATATTCCTTCTTTAAATGTTTTCTGAAATTCACAATTGAAACCATTTTGTCCTGAGTTTTGTTTTGTGTGAGGTTTTTAATTAAGCTTCAATCTCCAGGTATGGAAAAAAAGAAAGTTAAATATCTGTACTAGTTATGTATCTGCTTAGACTTTCTATTTGTTTTAGATTTAGTCTTGAAAGGTTATATGTTTCTACAAGTTTATCCATTTTCTAGGTTATACAATTTATTGGAATATAATTACAGTAGTTTCATGATCTTTTTTTTTAACTCAGTGGTATTAGTTCAACTGTCTTAATTTCTGTTTTTATATATTTGAGTATTCTTTTTTCTTAGCATAGCTAATAGTTTGTCAATTTTGTTTATCTTTAAAAAAGAACCAACTCTTACTTTGGTGATTTCCCCCCTTATTTTCTATTTCCTTTATTTCTGTTCTGTTATTTTCTTCCCTTCTGACTTTGGGTTGACTTTGTTCTTCATTTTTTAGCTCCTTGACACATAAATTTGGGCTGTTTATTTGATATCTTTCTTCTTTATAATGTAGGTGTTTGTTACTATGAACTTCCCTCTTGGTACTGTTTTTGCTGTATCCCATAATTTTTGTTTTGTTGTTTTTAATTTTCTTTTGTCTTGAGGTATTTTCATTTTCATTTCCATTTTGATTTCTTCTTTGACCCACTCCTTCCCTCCTGCCTCAGTGTTCCAGTGTGTGTGGTTAGGTTTCCATATATTTATTATTATTCATATTTTGATTTTGCTCTTCATATCTAGTTTCATTATACTATAGTCAGAAAAGATACTTGATACAATTTTAATCTTCTTAAATTTGTAGAAACGTGTTTTGTGACCTAAAAATGTGACCAATCCTTGACAAAGATCCATGTGATTTGTTAATATGCATAGTCTGCTGTTGTTGGGTGGAATGTTCTGTATATGTGTGTTAGTTCCATTTGATCTATAGCATTATTTAAGTCCTCTCCATGCTAATTGTTCTTCTGTCTAGGTGTTCTCTCAATTATTATTATTATTATTATTATTATTTTTTAATTTTTTAATTTTGGTATCATTAATGTACAATTACTTGAACAACATTATGGTTACAAGACTCCCCCCATTATCAAGTCCCCCCCACATACCACTTTACAGTCACTGTCCATCAGCATAGTAAGATTCTAGAGAATCATTACTTCTCTTCTCTGTATATACTGCCTTTCCCATTTCCCCCACCACATTATGTGTGCTAGTCATAATGCCCCTTATCCCCCTTATCCATCCCTTCCCATGCAACCTCCCCAGTACCTTTCCCCTTGGTAACTGTTAGTCCATTCTTGGGTTCTGTGAGTCTGCTGCTGTTTTGTTCCTTCAGTTTTTTCTTTGTTCTTATACTCCACAGTTAAGTGAAATCATTTGATACTTGTCTTTCTCTGCCTGGCTTATTTCACTGAGCATAATACCCTCTAACTCCATCCATGTTGTTCCAAATGGTAGGATTTGTTTTCTTCTTATGGCTGAATAATATTCCATTGTGTATATGTACCACATCTTCTTTATCCATTCATCTACTGATGGACATTTAGGTTGCTTCCATTTCTTGGCTATTGTAAATAGTGCTGTGATAAACATAGGGGTGCATATGTCTTTTTGAAACTGGGCTACTGCATTTTTAGGGTGAATTTGTATGAGTGGAATTCCTGGGTCAAATGGTATTTCTATTTTGAGTTTTTGAGGAATGTTCATACTGCTTTCCACAATGGTTGAACTAGTTTACATTCCCACCAGCAGTGTAGGAGGGTTCCCCTTTCTCCACATCCTCGCCAACATTTTTTGTTGTTTATTTTTGGAATGTTTGCCATCCTAACTGGTATGAGGTGATATCTCATTGTGGTTTTAATTTGCATTTCTCTGATGATTAGCAATATGGAGCATCTTTTCAAGGGCTTATTGGCCATCTGAATTTCTTCTCTGGAGAAGTGTCTGTTCAGCTCCTCTGCCCATTTTTTAATTGGATTATTTGCTTTTTGTTTGTTGAGGTGCGTGAGCTCTTTATATAATTTGGATGTCAACCCCTTATCAGATATGTCATTTATGAATATATTCTCCTATACTGTAGGATGTCTTTTTGTTCTACTGATGGTATCCTTTGCTGTACAGAAACTTTTTAGTTTGATATAGTCCCACTTGTTCATTTTTGCCTTTGTTTCCCTTGCCCAGGGAGATATGTTCATGAAGAAGTTGCTCATGTTTATGTCCAAGAGATTTTTGCCTATATTTTTCACTAAGAGTTTTATGGTTTCATGACTTACATTCAGGTCTTTGATCCATTTTGAGTTTACTTTTCTGTATGGGTTTAGACAGTAACCCAGTTTCATTCCCTTACATGTAGCTGTCCAGTTTTGCCAACACCAGCTGTTGAAGAGACTGCCATTTCCCCATTGTATATCCATGGCTTCTTTATCGTATATTAATTGACCATGTATGCTTGAGTTTGTATCTGGACTCTATTCTATTCCACTGGTCTATGGGTCTGTTCTTGTGGCAGTACCAAATTGACTTGATTACTGTGGCTTTTTAGTAGAGTTTGAAGTCAAGGAGCATAATTCTGCCTGCTTTATTCTTCCTTCTCAGGATTGCTTTGGCTATTTGGTGTCTTTTGTCATTCCATATGAATTTTAGAATTATTGCTCTCTCAATTATTGGAAGTGGGATCATGAAGTTTATTACTATTATTGAGTTATTGATATTTCTCCCTTCAGTTTGCCAGGATTTACTCTATGTATATGTGTACTCTGATATTGGATGCACCTGTATTATTATATCATACTGGTAGATCGACCCTTTTATCATTATAAAATTAAAATAATCTCTTTGTCTCTTGTGATAGTTTTTTATTTAAAGTCTTTTTTTCTGATATAAGTAAACCCACCCCTGTTTTCTTTCAATTGTCATTTTTGTGAAATACTTATTTCTATACCTTTGCTCAATCTGTGTGTGTCCTTAAATCTCAAGTGAGCTTCTTGTAGCATATAGTTGTATCTTTTCTTTTCTTTTTAATCATTCAGTCTTTCTCTGTCTTTTGATTGGGAAGTTTAATCCAGTCACATGTAAATAATTATTGATGGGGAAGGATTAGTATTACATTTTGATAGTTATTTTACATTAGTTTTGTGTTTATTTTGTCTGTCTTTTGCTTTTTTCTGTATTTATATTTCATTGATTTTTTTATATTGATATGCTTTGATTCCTTTATCTTTTTGTTTTGTGTAACTTATATAGGCATTTACTTGATTATTTTGGAGCTTGCATAAAATATAATTATAATAGTCTATTAAAGCAGATAACTTCAGCTTAATTGCCTACAAAAACTGTCTACACATTAGGCAAAACAGACTACTCTCATATTCTTCATAAATTGCTTGTATACATGGAGCCCCCCACCAATCATTCTGGCTTGAAAATATGGGTGTCTCTATCAACAGTTTTCCTCCCCAGGGATAAACATTTAGCTATATATTTTTTTTACCATCTTCTCTGTGCTGAGATGGGAGGAATGGAGTCATGACATCTAGTCCAAATTGTCATCTGTGTTCTTCCCCATGTGGCTAGACTATTCTATATCCATCAGAGTTCCTAGAATGTCAAGTCAGCTGCCAGTTCTTTGGGCAGGTCTGGAGAAGTTGAGTGTTGTATGCATGGACCAGCTCTTTCCATATCTTGGGGAAGCTGAGAACTGCGACTTTTCATACACCAGTCTGTTTTAAGCAAGTAGGGAAGTTTCTGTGGTGTGTACCAAACCATGCCTGTGTCTTTTCTCACCCAGATGGCTATATTGCAATGGACCCATCATAACTTTAGAAAGGCAAAACTTCTGTGGGCAGCTGTGGAGAATTTGGAATGCTGGATGAATGATCAACTCTTTCCCTCTCTCAGGGTAAGCTGAGAATTTGGAGTTTTTGTTTCTTTGCTCTGTGATAAGCTTGGTGAGGATTTATGGTGTCTGCCAGCCCAAACCTCCATCTCTGTTTTTCCTTATCTGGTTAAAATATGCATGGCTCATCAAAGATCCAAGATTGTTAAGATGGAAAGCAGTCCTCTGGGGAGTCCCCTCGGAAAGTTGAGGGTGTTGTTTATGTGTGCCAACCTCTTCTCCCCCCTTAATGAAGATGGGAGCTCTGAAGTCTCTTCCTGATCATATGGCACTGTGCCTGGGGCAGGGCCTCCAGTGGGTGAGTTTCTCAGGTCTCTGTACTGCCTTTGATGATCTGGTTTAATACTCTCCTGGAGTACAAGAGCCTTTCCATTAGTTTCTGGGTTTATCACAAAGGTTTTCTGTGAATTGTTGTTGACTTGGTGTGTTTGTGGGAAAGAGGAAGATACAAAACCTCCTACTCTGCCATCTTTCTGATGTCACTGCCATTAAGGTTTTCTCAGTTTCAATTTCATACATATTGAGACAACATCAACATTGTACAAATCCACAATGCACCATTACAACTGAGTGCAGTGTAAATGGTTCCCTCTGTAATTGTACAGTTCTGTTGCCCTTCTATTAATATATTATAGGGAATGAATGAAGGTTTGGATTAAGATGGGAGAGAAAGGTCAAAAAAGGCAGTAGGTAGCTACTGAAGTTAGCCCTTGTCTAAATCAGAGTGGTATCTTATTGTGGCTTGATTTGCTTTTCTCTAATGACTAGAGATATTGAGCATCTTTAATATGCTTATGGGCTATTTGTAAATGTTCTTGCCAGTCTAGGAACTCTGATGGATATAGAATAGTCTAGCCACTTGGGGAAGAACACACATGACAACTTTTATACTATAAAGGGCACCGGCAAGAAAGTATTTATAAATCATATATTTGATAAAGGGCATATTTCTAGAATATATAGGAACCCTTACAATAACAAATACACAAAGAGCTCAATTACAAAAAGCAAATAAGCCCTTTATAGTATAAACGTTGTTAATTTTTTTTTTGCAAAGGGTAGCCATCTGTATTGTGCACTTATTTCACAGGACATAATATAAAGATGAGATTATATTAAAACAGACAATATTAAAATTAAACTAATCATAAGGGTAGATGAAATGAGAGTGCATAAAATATGTATAACCAGATTACTATAAAACATTTTTTTTTGAGAGGGCATCTCTCATATTTATTGATCAAATGGGTAACAGTTAACAACAATAAAATTCTGTACAGGGGACTCAATGCACAATCATTAATCCTCCCCAAGTCTAATTCTTATCAGTCTCGGATATTCTGAAGCACAATGAACAAGTTCTTACATGGTGAACAAATTCTTACATAGTGAGTAAGTTCTTACATGGTAAACAGTACAAGGGCATTCATCACAGAAACTTTTGTTTTTGATCACGCATTATGAACTATAAACAATCAGGTCAAATATGAATATTCATTTGATTTTTATACTTGATTTATATGTGAATCCCACATTTCTCCCTTATTATTATTATTATTATTTTTAAATAAAATGCTGAAGTGGTAGGTAGATGCAAGATAAAGGTAGAAAACATAGTTCAGTGTTGTAAGAGGGCAAATGTAGATGATCAGGTGTGTGCCTATAGGCTAAGTATTAATCCAAGCTAGACAAGGGCAACAAAACATCCATGGATGCAGAAGATTTCTCTCAAAACAGGGGGGGGGTGAGGTTCTAAGCCTCACCTCTGTTGATCCCCAGTTTCTCACCTGATAGCCTCCCTGTGACTGTGCCTGTCTTAGGTTGTTCCTCCCTTGAGGAATCTTACCCGTCTCTGGCTAACCAGTCATCTTCCGGGGCCATACAGGGAAATGTAAAGGTGGTAAGTGAGAGAGAAATATTGTTTGAAAAGGTTAGCTTTTTACTTCTTTGAAGATTTATTCCCTGTGGGTTTTATGCACAGTATTTGTCTTGAGGTATCTTTACCACTTGGAAGAATTATGATACTCAGTAAATTCGATATGAGGCACGAATTCTATTTAAGGGTTGTAATTAGGAAGAAAAAAAGCTATAGAAGTAGCAGACAGAAGAAAACATGGAAAGATTGGTTATTTCTTTGACATATCTTCTTGTAGAGTCTCCACCCCCTTATCCCTCCCTGCCCACCCATCCTCCCCAGTCCCTTTCCCTTTGGTACCTGTTAGTCCATTCTTGGGTTCTGTGATTCTGCTGCTGTTTTGTTCCTTCAGTTTTTCCTTTGTTCTTATACTCCGCAGATGAGTGAAATCATTTGGTATTTCTCTTCCTCCACTTGGCTTATTTCAGCATAATACCCTCTAGCTCCATCCATGTTGTTGCAAATGGTTGGATTTGTTTTCTTCTTATGGCTGAGTAATAGTCCATTGTGTATATGTACCACATCTTCTTTATCCATTAATCTACTGATGGACACTTAGGTTGCTTCCAATTCTTGGCTATTGTAAATAGTGCTGAGATAAACATAGGGGTGCATCTGTCTTTTTCAAACTTGAGTGCTGTGTTCTTAGGGTAAATTCCAAGGAGTGGAATTCCTGGGTCAAATGGTAAGTTTATTTTGAGCATTTTGAGGAACCTCCATACTCCTTTCCACAATGTTTGAACTAATTTACATTCCCACCAGCAGTGTAGGAGGGTTCTCCTTTCTCCACAGCCTCGCCAACATTTGTTGTTGTTTGTCTTTTGGATGGTAGCCATCCTTACTGGTGTGAGGTGATATCTCACTGTAGTTTTAATTTGCATTTCTCTGATAATTAGTGATATGGAACATCTTTTCATGTGTCTGTTGGCCATCTGTATTTCTTTTTTGGAGAACTGTCTGTTTAGTTCCTCTGACCATTTTTTAGTGGATTGTTTGTTTCTTGTTTGTTGAGGTGGGTGAGCACTTTATATATTTTGGATGTCAAGCCTTTATCGGATCTGTCATTTACAAACATATTCTTCCATACTCTAGGGTTCCTTTTTGTTCTATTGATGGTGTCTTTTGCTGTGCAGAAGCTTTTCATCTCAATATAGTCCCACTTGTTCATTTTTGCTGTTGTTTTCCTTGCCCGGGGAGATATGTTCAAGAAGAGGTGACTCATGTTTATGTCTAAGAGGTTTTTACCTATGTTTATTTCTAAGAGTTTTATGGTTTCATGACTTACATTCAGGTTTTTGATCCATTTTGAATTTACTTTTGTGTATGGGGTTAGACAATGGTCCAGTTTCATTCTCCTACATGTAGCTGTCCAGTTTTGACAGCACCATCTATTGAAGAGACTGTCGTTTTGCCATTGTATGTCCATGGCTCCTTTATCAAATATTAATTGACCATATATGTTTGGGTTAATGTCTGGAGTCTCTAATCTGTTCCACTGGTCTGTGGCTCTCTTCTTGTGCCAGTACCAAATTGTCTTGATTACTAGGGCTTTGTAGTAGAGCTTGAAATTGGTGAGTGAGATCCCTCCTACTTTATTCTTCTTCCTCAGGATTGCTTTGGCTATTTGGGGTCTTTGGTGTTTCCATATGAATTTTTGAATTATTTCTTCCAGTTCATTGAAGAATGTTGCTGGTAATTTGATAGGGATTGCATCAAATCTGTATATTGCTTTGGGCAGAATGGCCATTTTGACGATATTAATTCTTCCTAGCCATGAGCATGGGATGAGTTTCCATTTGTTAGTGTCCCCTTTAATTTCTCTTAAGAGCGACTTGTAGTTTTCAGGGTATAGGTCTTTCACTTCTTTGGTTAGGTTTATTCCTAGGTATTTTATTCTTTTTGATGTAATTGTGAATGGAATTGTTTTCCTGATTTCTCTTTCTATTGGCTCATTATTAGTGTATAGGAAAGCTACAGATTTCTGTGTGTTAATTTTGTATCCTGTAACTTTGCTGTATTCTGATATCAGTTCTAGAAGTTTTGGAGTGGAGTCTTTTGGGTTTTTTATGTACAATATCATGTCATCTGCAAATAGTGACAGTTTAACTTCTTCTTTACCAATCTGGATTCCTTGTATTTCTTTGTTTTGCCTAATTACTGTGCCTAGGACCTCCAGTACTATGTTGAATAACAGTGGGGAGAGTGGGCATCCCTGTCTTGTTCCTGATCACAGAGGAAAAGCTTTCAGCTTCTTGCTGTTCAGTATGATGTTGGCTGTGTGTTTATCATATATGACCTTTATTATGTTGTGGTACTTGCCCTCTATTCCCATTTTGCTGAGAGTTTTTACCATGTATGGATGTTGAATTTTGTCAAATGCTTTTTCAGCATCTATGGAGATGATCATGTGGTTTTTGTCTTTCCTTTTGTTGATGTGGTGGATGATGTTGATGGATTTTCTAATGTTGTACCATCTTTGCATCCCTGGGATGAATCCCATTTGGTCGTGGTGTATGATCCTTTTGATATACTGTTGAGTTCTGTTTGCTAATATTTTGCTGAGTATTTTTGCATCTACATTCATCAGGGATATTGGTCTGTAATTTTCTTTTTTGGTGGGGTCTTTGCCTGGTTTTGGTATTAGGGTGATGTTGGCTTCATAGAATGAGTTTGGGAGTATTCCCTCCTCTTCTATTTTTTAGAAAACTTTAAGGAGGATGGGTATTATATCTTCTCTGTATGTCTGATAAAATTCCGAGGTAAATCCATCTCGCCCGGGGTTTTGTTCTTAGGTAGTTTTTTGATTACCGCTTCAATTTCTTTGCTGGTAATTGGTTTGTTTAGATTTTCTGTTTCTTCCTTGGTCAGCCTTCAAAGGTTGTATTTTCCTAGAAAGTTGTCCATTTCTTCTAGGTTTTCCAGCTTCTTAGCAAAAAATTTTCATAGTATTCTCTAATAATTTTTGTATTTCTGTGGGGTCCGTCGTGATCTTTCCTTTCTTGTTTCTGATTCTGTTGATGTGTGTTGCTTCTCTTTTTCCTCTTAATGAATTTGGCTAGAGGCTTATCTATTTTGCTTATTCAAAGAACCAGCTCTTGGTTTCATTAATTTTTCTATTGTTTCATTCTTCTCAATTTTGTTTATTTCTTCTCTGATCTTTTTTATGTCAATCCTTCTGCTGACTTTAGGCCTCATTTGTTCTTCTTTTTCCAGTTTCGATAATTGTGATGTTAGACTATTCATTTGGGATTGTTTTTCCTTCTTCAAGTGTGCCTGGATTGCTATATACTTTCCTCTTAAGACTGCTTTCGCTGCATCCCACAGAAGTTGGGGGTTTGTGTTGTTGTTGTCATTTGTTTCTAGATATTCCTTGATCTCTATTTTGATTAATTTGTTGATCCATTGATCATTTAGGAGCATGTTGTTAAGGCTCCATGTGTTTGTGAGCCTTTTTGTTTTCTTTGTAGAATTTATTTCTACTTTTATACCTTTGTGGTCTGAATAATTTGTTGGTAGAATTTCAATATTTTGGAATTTACTGAGGCTCTTTTTGTGGGCTAGTATGTGCTCTATTCTGGAGAATGTTCCATGTGCACTTGAGAAGAATGTATATCCTGTTGCTTTTGGATGTAGAGTTCTATAGATATCTATTAGGTCCATCTGTTCTACTGTGTTGTTCAGTGCCTCCGTGTCCTTACTTATTTTCTGCCCAGTGGATCTATCCTTTGGGATGAGTGGTGTGTTGAAGTCTCCTAAAATGAATGCATTGCAGTCTATTTCCTCCTTTAGTTCTGTTTGTATTTGTTTCACATATGATGGTGCTCCTGTGTTGCATGCATATATATTTAGAATAGTTATATCCTCTTGTTGGACTGCGCCCTTTATCATTATCATTATGTAATGTCCTTCTTTATCTCTTGTTACTTTCTTTGTTTTGAAGTCTATTTTGTCTGATATTAGTATTGCAACCCCTGCTTTCTTCTTGCTGTTGTTTGCGTGAAATATGTTTTTCCATCCCTTTACTTGTAGTCTGTGCATGTCTTTGGGTTTGAGGTGAGTTTCTTGTAAGCAGCATATAGATGGGTGTTGCTTTTTGATCCATTCTATTACTCTGTGTCTTTTGATTGGTGCGTTAAGCCCATTTACATTTAGGGTCACTATTGAGAGATATGTACTTATTGCCATTGCAGGCTTTAAATTCGTGGTTACCAAAGGTTCAAGGTAAGCCTCTTTAGTATCTTACTGCCTAACTTAGCTTGCTTATTGAGCTGTTATTTACACTGTCAGGAGATTCTTTTCTTCTCTCCCTTCTTATTCCTCCTCCTCCATTCTTCATATGTTGGGTATTTTGTTCTATGCTCTTTTTAGGAGTGCTCCCATCTAGAGCAGTCCCTGTAAGATGCCCTGTAGAGGTGGTTTGTGGGAAGCAAATTCCCTCAGCTTTTGCTTATCTGGGAATTGTTTAATCTCGCCATCATGTTTAAGTGAAACTATTGCTGGATACAGTATCCTTGGTTCAAGGTTCTTCTGTTTCATTGCATTAAATATATCATACCATTCGCTTCTGGCCTGTTGGGTTTCTGTTGAGAAGTCTGATGTTAGCCTGATCGGTTTTCCTTTATAGGTGACCTTTTACTCTCTAGCTGCCTGTAAAACTCTTTCCTTGTCCTTTATCTTTGCTATTTTAATTATTATGTGTCTTGGTGTTGTCCTCCTTGGATCCTTTCTGTTGGGGGTTCTATGTATTTCTGTGGTCTGTTCGATTATTTTTGCCCCCAGTTTGGGGAAATTTTCAGAAATTATTTCTTCAAAGACACTCTCTATCCCTTTTCCTCTCTCTTCTTCTTCTGGTACCCCTATAATATGGATATTGTTCCTTTTGGATTGGTCACACATTTCTCTTAATATTGTTTCATTCCTGGAGATCCTTTTATCTCTCTCTATGTCAGCTTCTATGTGTTCTTATTCTCTGGTTTCTAATCCTTTAATGGCCTCTTGTATCTTATCCATTCTGCTTATATATCCTTCCAGAGTTTGTTTCACTTCTGTAATCTCCTTCCTGGCATCTGTGATCTCCCTCCAGACTTCATCCCATTGCTCTTGCATTTTTTCTCTCCATCTCTGTCAGCATGTTTATGATTTTATTTTGAATTCTTTTTCAGGAAGCCTGGTTAGGTCTGTCTCCTTCTCTGGTGTTGCCTCGGTGATCTTGGTTTGCCTGTAATTTTGCCTTGTCATGGCAGAGCTGGAACGAATGACGGCTGGAAGTGCTTCCCTTCTTGTTGGTTTGTGGCCTTCCTCTCCTGGGAGAACAGCAACCTCTAGTGGCTTGTGCTGGACAGCTGCATGCAGACAGGGCTTCTGATTCCTGCCCCGCTGCTATGGAGTTTATCTCTGCTGTTGCTGTGGGAGTGCCCTGGCTCGGGCTGCTGCTTCAAAATGGTGGAGCCCCGTTGGAGGGGAAGCTTCCATGAGGCTATTTATCTTGGTAAGGGGCCTCCATGTTCCCTGCTTCCCAGGGGGTTAGAGTGCCCAGAGATCCCCAGATTTCCTACCTCTGGACTAATTGTCCCACCCTGCCCCTTTAAGTCTTTCAAAAAGCTCTTGCCAAAACAAAAAACAACAACAAAAAAAACCCGCTCGCTTTTCTTTGTCCTCAGGAACTGGCCTCAGGTATCTGCTAACTGGTCCTGCTGCCCTGTTTCCCTAGTATTGGGGTCCCTGTCCCTTTAAGACTTCTAAAAAGCACTCACCAGAAAAAGAAAAAAAAAATGGCTGCACTCATTTCTTTGTTCTCCATCGCCAGCATCAAGCACCCGCTCACCGGTCTTGCTGCCCTGTTTCCCTAGTATTGGGGTCCCTGTCCCTTTAAGACTTCCAAAATGGAGTAGCCAAAAAAAGAAGAAAAAGAAGAAAAAAAAATGACCACTCGCTTTTGTTTGTTCTCTGGTGCCAGCCTCTGGTACCTGGTCACCGGTCTTGGTTCCCTGTTTCCCTAGTATCCAGAATCACACGCATGCACTGTGTCTGCGCTCTGGTCCCGATGGCTGGGGCTGCATGTTCAGCAGTCCTGGGCTCCCTCTCCTTCCCTGCTCAGACTCCTCTCCCAGTGGGAGCTGGGGGGAGGGCCGCTCAGTTCCCGTGGGGCTGGTGCTTGTATCCTACCCCCTTCATGAGGCAGTGGGTTCTTGCAGGTGTGGATGTGGTCTGGATGTTGTCCTGTCCTCTGGTCTCTGTTCTAGGAAGAGTTGTCTTTGTTATATTTTCATAGATATATGTGGTTTTGGGAGGAGATTTCCACTGCTTTTCTCACGCCTCCATCTTGGCTCTACCTCCTTAATGAAGTGTAATTTATCTCTTTTCTTTTGGTTACTTGTGATTTTCATGTCACATCTAAGCAGCCATTGTCTTCGCCAAGATAACAAGAATTTACATTTATTTTTTCTTCTGTGGATATAATACTTACATTTTATAATTAGATGAAGATCTATTTGGTTTAATTTTTCTGTATAGTTTGAGATGGGAGTATAACTTCATTAGTTTGCATTTTTTTTTTTTTTTAGTTATTAACATTTAATTGCTTTTTTCTTTTTAGCTTGCTTGATTACAGTACCTTGGAATCTGGAAGCTTCTTACCTAGTTGAGCAACACCTAGTTTTAAAAAAATTATATTGGGCTGCAGTTTCTCCTAAGTTTCTTTCTTTTTTTGGAATTAATTTTTTATTATAAAGGGGGGCAGAGGCCAGTATCACTTTAGGTTTTGCTACAGAGAGTAACGGTGTCATCTATTTATTAGATAAGGCTTCTACTAATGTTAAAGTGTAAGGTGCCAAGGGACTATAGTCTTTGCAGGCAACCTTTAATTTTTTGAATAATTTATATGGGATGGGCTTCCATTAGATGCTGTCATTGTCATATTCTTTTCTAAAAATAATTAGGTAACACACAAATTTTATGTCTCCTTGTTTTGCTTGCTTTAGGGCAGCCTTTATTGTAGTAAGAGTTTTCTGATCAAATCCGGTGGGAGGAGGGGAAGGGTGGTGGTCTCTGTGTTTTACAACAAGGAGTAAACTCAGAAGATCTTACAAAGGGATTCCTGGATGAAAGATTTTTCTTTAAAGAAGGGGAAAGTAATTTAGGTGGATAATATTTTAAATTTATTTTGTTATCATTAACCTACAATTACATGAAGAACATTATGTTTACTAGACTAACCCCATTATCAAGTTCCCCCCACAAATCCCCTTACAGTCACTGTCCATCAGCGTAGTAAGATGCTGTAGAATCACTACTTGTGTTTTCTATGTTGCACATCCCTCCCTATGCCCCCCCCACATTATACATGCTAATCGTAAGGCCCCCTTTCTTTTTCCCACCCTTATCCTTCCATTCCCACCCATCCTACCCAGTCCCTTTCCCCTTGGTAACTGTTAGTTCATTCTTGGGTCCTGTGATTCTGCTGCTGTTTTGTTCCTTCAGTTTTTCTTTGTTCTTATACTCCACAGATGAAATCATTTGGTACTTGTCTTTCTACACCTGGCTTATTTCACTGAGCATAATACCCTCTAGCACCATCCATGTTGTTGCAAATGGTAGGATTTGTTTTCTTTTTATGGCTGAATAATATCCCATTGTGTATATGTATCACATCTTCTTTATCCATTCATCTAATGACAGACACTTAGGTTGCTTCCATTTCTTGGCTATTGTAAATAGTGCTGCGATAAACATAGGGATGCATCTGTCTTTTTCAAAATGGGCTTCTGTATTCATAGGGTAAATTCCTAGAAATGGAATTCCTGGGTCAAATGGTATTTCTATTTTGAGCTTTTTGAGGAACCTCCATACTGCTTTCCACAATGGTTGAACTAATTTACATTCCCACCAGCAGTGTAGGAGGGATCCCCTTTCTTCACAATCTCACCAACATCTGTCATTTGTCTTTTGGATGGTGGCGATCCTTACTGCTATGAGGTGATATCTCATTGTGGTTTTAATTTGCATTTCTCTGATGATTAGCGAAGTGGAACATACTTTCATGTGCCTATTGGCCATATAAATTTCTTCTTTCGTGAAGTGTCTGTTCAGCTCCTCTACCCATTTTTTTAATTGGATTATTTACTTTTTCTTTGTTGAGGTGGGTGAGCTCTTTATATATTTTGGATGTCAAGCCTTTATCGGATCTGTCATTTATGAATATATTCTCCCATACTGTAGGATACCTTTTTGTTCTGTTGATGTTGTCCTTTGCTGTACAGGAGCTTTTCAGCTTGATATAGTCCCACTTGTTCATTTTTCTTTTTTTTCCTTGCTCGGGGAGATATGTTCATAAAGAAGTAGCTCATGTTTATGTCCAAAATATTTTTGCCTATATTTTTTTCTAAAAGTTTTATGGTTTAATGAGTTTCATTCATGTCTTTGATCCATTTTGAATTTATTTTTGTTTATGGGGTTAGACAGTGATCCAGTTTCATTCTCTTACATGTAGTTGTCCAGTTTTGCCAGCACCATCTGTTGAAGAAACTGTCATTTCCCCATTGTATGTCCATGGCTTCTTTATCATATATTAATTGACCATATATGTTTGGGTTAATGTCTGGAGTCTCTATTCTGTTCCGCTGGTCTGTGGGTCTGTTCTTGTGCCAGTACCAAACTGTCTTGTTTACTGTGGCTTTGTAGTTCAGCTTGAAGTTGGGGAGTGAGATCCCCACCCACTTTATTCTTCCTTCTCAGGATTGCTTTAGATATTCACGGTCTTTGGTATTTCCATATGAATTTTTGAATTATTTGTTCCAGTTCATTGAAGAATGTTGCTGGTAATTTGATAGGGATTGCATCAAATCTGTATTTTGCTTGGGCAGATTGTTCATTTTGATGATATTAAATCTTCCTAGCCAAGAACATTTGATGAGTTTCCATTTGTTAGTGTCCTCTTTAATTTCTCTTAAGAGTGTCTTATAGTTTTCAGGGTATAGGTCTTTCACTTCTTTGGTTAAGTTTATTCCTAGGTGTTTTATTCTTTTTGCTGCAATTGTGAATGGAATTGTTTTCCTGATTTCTCTTTCTGCTAATTCATTGTTAGTGTATAGGAAAGCCACAGATTTCTGTGTGTTAATTTTGTGTCCTGCAACTTTGCTGTATTCCAGTATCAGTTCTAGTAGTTTTGGAGTGGAGTCTTTAGGGTTTTTTATGTACAATATCATGTCATCTGAAAACAGTGACAATTTAACTTCTTCTTTACCAATTTGGATTCCTTGTATTTCTTTGTTTTGTCTAATTGCTGTGGCTAGGACATCCAGTACTATGATGAATAACAGTGGGGAGAGTGGGCATCCCTGTCTTGTTCCCGATCTCAGAGGAAAATATTTCAGCTTCTTGCTGTTCAGTATGATGTTAGCTGTGGGTTTATCTTATATGGCCTTTATTATGTTGAAGTACTTGCCCTATATACCCGTTTTGTTGAGTTTTTATCATGAATGGATGTTGTTTTGTTGAATGCTTTTTCAGCATCTATCGAGATGATCATGTGGTTTTTGTCCTTTTTTTTTTATGTGGGGGATGATGTTGATGGATTTTTTAATGTTGTACCATCCTTGCATCCCTGGGATGAATCCCAATTTTTTATGGTGTATGATCCTTTTGATGTATTTTTGAATTCGCTTTGCTAATATTTTGTTGTGTATTTTTGCATCTATGTTCATCAGGGATATTGGTCTGTAATTTTTTTTTTTTGGTGGGGTTTTTGCCTGATTTTGGTATTACGGTGTTGTTGACTTCATAGAATGAGTTTGGAGTGTTCCCTTCTATTTTTTCAAAAACTTTAAGGAGAATGGGCATTATGTCTTCTCTACATGTCTGATAAAATTCAGTGGTCAATCCATCTGGCCCAGGGGGTTTGTTCTTGGACAGTTTTTTGATTACTGTTTCAATTTTTTTGCTGGTAATTGGTTTGCTTAGATTGTGTGTTTCTTCCATGGTCAGTCTTGGAAGGTTGTATTTTTCTAGGAAGTTGTCCATTTCTTCTAGGTTTTCCTGCTTGTCAGCATATAGGTTTTCATAGTAGTCTCTAATAATTCTTTGTATTTCTGTGGGGTCTGTCATTATGTTTCCTTTCTCATTTCAGATTATGTTGATGTGTATGATTCTCTTTTTCTCTTAATAAGTCTGGCTAGGGGCTTATCTATTTCGTTTATTTTCTCAAAGTACCAGCTCTTGGTTTCATTAATTTTTTCTATTGTTTTATTCTTCTAGATTTTATTTATTTCTTCTCTGATGTTTATTATGTCCTTCCTTCTGCTGACTTTGGGCCTCATTTGTTCTTCTTTTTCCAGTTTCAATGATTGTGACGTTAGACCATTCATTTTGGATTGTTCTTCCTTCTTTAAATATGCCTGGATTGTTATATACTTTCCTCTTAAGTCTGCTTTCGCTGCGTCCCACAGAAGTTAGGGCTTTGTGTTGTTGTTGTCATTTGTTTCCATATATTACTTGATCTCTATTTTAATTTGGTCATTGATCCATTGATTATTTAGGATCATGTTATTAAGCCCCCATGTGTTTGTGAGCCTTTTTGGATTCTTTGTACAATTTAGTTCTAGTTTTATACCTTTGTGGTCGTAAAAGTTGGTTGGTAGATTTTCAGTCTTTTTGAATTTACTAAGGTTCTTTTTGTGGCCTAGTATGTGGTCTATTTTGGAGAATGTTCCATGTGCACTTGAGAAGAATGTGTATCCTGTTGCTTTTGGTTGTAGAGTACTATAGATGTCTATTAGGTCCATCTGTTCTAGTGTGTTGTTCAGTGCCTCTGTTTCCTTACTAATTTTCTGTCTTGTGGATCTATCCTTTTGAGTGAGTGGTGTGCTGAAGTCTCCTAAAATGAATGCATTGCATTCTATTTCCTTCTTACATTTAGTATTTGTTTCACATATGCTGTTGCTCCTGTGTTGGGAGCATATGTATTTATAATGGATATATTGTCTTGTTGGACTGCACCCTTTATCATTATGTAATGTCCTTCTTTATCTCTTGTTACTTTATTTGTTTTGAAGTCTATTTTTTCTGATACTAGTACTGCAACACCTGCTTTTTTTCCCCTGTTATTTGCATGAAATATCTTTTTGCATCCCTTCACTTTTAGTCTGTGCATGTCTTTGGGTTTGAGGTGAGGCTGTTGTAAGCAACATATAGATGGGTCTTGTTTTTTTTAATCTATTCAGTGACTCTATGTCTTTTGATTGATGCATTCAGTCCATTTACTTTTTGGGTGATTATCAATAGGTTTGTACTTATTGCCATTGCAGACTTTAGATTCATGCTTACCCAAGGTTCAAAGTTAATTTCCTTACTATCTAAGAATCTAACTTAACTCACTTAGTATGGTGTTACAAACACGATCTAAAGTTTCTTTTCTGTTTCTCCTCTTTTTTCTTCCTCCTCCGTTCTTTATATAATATGTATCATATTCTGTACTTTTTGTCTATCCCTTGATTGACTTTGGGGATAGTTAATTTAATTTTGCATTTGCTTAGTAATTAGCTGTTCTACTTTCTTTACTGTGGTTTTATTACCTCTGGTGACAGCTATTCAAACTTAGGAACACTTCCATCTATTGCAGTACCTCCAAAATAGACTGTAGAGCTGGTTTGTGGGAGGTAAATTCTCTCAGCTTTTGCTTCTCTGGAAATTGTTTAATCCCTCCTTCAAATTTAAATGATAATCTTGCCGGATAAAGTATTCTTGGTTCCAGGCCCTTCTGCTTCATGGCATTAAATACATCATGCCTCTTCCTTCTGGCCTATAAGTTTTCTGCTGGGAAGTCTGATGTTAGCTTAATGGGCTTTCCTTTGTATGTGATCTTATTTCTGTCTCTGGTGGCTTTTAGCAGTTTGTCCTTATCCTTGATCTTTCCCATTTTAATTACTATGTGTCTTGCTGTTGTCTTCCTTGGGTCCCTTGTGTTGGGAGATCTGTGGATCTCCATGACCTGAGAGATTAACTCCTTCCCCAGATTGGAGAAGTTTTCAGCATCTACCTCTTCAAAGATACTTTCTATCCCTTTCTTTGTCTCTTCTTCTTCTGGTATCCCTATAATGTGAATATTGTTCTGCTTGGATTGGTCACACAGTTCTCTCAATATCTTTTCATTCTTAGAGATCCTTTTTTCTCTCTGTGCCACAGCTTCTTTGTATTCCTCTTCTCTAGTTTCTATTTCATTTATCATCTCCTCCACTGTATCCAACCTGCTTTTAATACCCTCCATCGTGCTCTTCAATGATTGGATCTCCAACCTGAATTCATTCCTGAGTTCTTGGATGTATTTCCATACCTCCATTAGCACATTGATGATTTTTATTTTCAACCCCCCTTCAGGAAGAGTCATGATGTCCATGTCATTTAAATCTTTCTCAGGAGTTGTATTAATAATTTTACTCTGGACAAGGTTCCTTTGGCGTTTCATATTTATATATGGTTCCCTCTAGTGTCCAGAAACTCTACTCTGGATCTGCTGAGCCTCTGAAGCAATGTTGGGGGTCGCAGGGGAGCGTTGTTGGTGCCTGGGTGGAGGAAAGAGCTGTTCCAGGCTTCCCAGCTGCTGTGCCTGTCTCCACTGCCTGAACCATTGGGCTGAGCACACAGATATAAGCTTTTGTCCCAGAGCAGCCGGATATGGATCCCTTCTTTCCCCAAGCGGCCAGACTCCCAGTCTCCCCAGGAACTCTCTCTGCCTGTCCTATGTTTCCAACCCCATATTCAGAAGAGTATCATGAAAGCACCATGAAATGTAGGGTTGTGCTCCCAGCACAGATCTCCGGAGCTAGGTATTCAGCAGCCTCAAGTCTTCCACTCCCCCGCTGCTCAGTTTCTCTTCCTCCTGCCTGTCAGCTATGGTGGGGGAAGAGCTCAGGTATGACAAGCTACTTCCTTGGTACGTTACCTTGTTCAGTGAGGTCTGCTCTTTTCTCCAGGTGCATGCAGCCTGGCGCCATCCCCTTTTCTGTTGCTTTCTCAAGATTCGTTGCACCAACTGTATTTTCTAATTGAGTACAGTTTTTGGAGGAAGCCTCTGTCTCTCCTCTCATGCTGCCATTTTTCCATTCCTTTGCATTTTGATATCCAGATATACTGGTAGAACTTGCTGAAAAGAGTTTTCTTTCCCCATTGGATTGACTGGGCACCTTTCTCGCAAATTGGCTAACTAATGGAAGATGTTTATAAACTATACATCTGATAATGGTTTTATATTCAAAATAAACAAAGAACTTACACAGCCTAATATTAAAAAATTGAAAATTGTCAGAGGTCTTGAATAGACATTTTTCCAAGGAAAGCATGCCAGTGGCCAACAGGCACATGGAGAGAGCTCAACACCACTAATCATCAGGAAAATGGCACATGGAGAGAGCTCAACACCACTAATCATCAGGGAAATGCAAATCAGAATCACAATGAGATATCACCTCATACCTGTCAGAAGGACTATTTTCAGAAAGACAAAAAGTAACAAGTGTTGGTGAGGATGTGAGAAAAAAGGAACCCTTGTGTTGTACACTGTTGGTAGGAAAATTGGTGTTGCCACTATGGAATACAGTATGGAGGTTCTTCAATATACTAAAGATAGAAATACCACATGGTTCAGTAATTCCACTTGTGGATTCTTACCTAAAGAAATGAAATCACTAACTAAAAAATATATTTGCATAGTTATTATCATTGTCATATTAATTTACAATACACATGATTTGGAAGCAACCTAAGTGTCCATTGATAGATGAATGTATAAAGAAGATGCGGTATATATATATATATATATATATATATATATATATATATATATATATATATATATATATATATATTAAATAGAATACTACTCAGCCATAATAAAATAATGAAATCTTGTCATTTGTGACACCATGTATGTACCTAGAAGGTATTGTGCTAGGCGAAATAAGCCAGAGGAAGACAAACACTCTATGATTTCACTAATATATGGAATCTAAAAAAACAAATGAGGAAACGACAAAACAGAAATAGACTCATAAATACAGGAAACAAATTGTTGGTTACCAGAGTTGGGAGACACTGGCAAAGCAGGCAAAATTGGTGAAGGGGATTAATAGGTACAAACTTCCAGTTTAAAATAAATGATGTGGGTGGGTATAATGTAAAACGTGGGGAACATAGTCAATAATATTATAACGACTGTATGGTGGCAGGTGGTAACTAGATAAATTTATTGTAGGAATCATATCATAATGTATAAAAATAACAATCGCTATGATATACACCTGAAACTAATAAGACATTGTATGTTGTCTATACTAAAATTTAAAAAAAATCAATTGACTAAATGTAAATAAAGGTTTATTTATGGACACCCAATTCTATTTCAGTAATCTATATTTCTGTCATTATGCCAGTATCATACTGCCTTGAATACTATAGCTTTATGGTAAGTTTTTAAATTGGGAAGAATAAATCATCCAACTTTTTTCTTCTTTTTTAAGATTATCTTGACTATTCTGGAGTCCTTGCTTTTCCATATAAATTTTAGGATCAGTTCATCAATTTCTGCAAAAAAGTCAGCTGGGATTTTCATAGAGGTTGTGTTCTATATGTAGATTTATTTGGGGAGTATTGATATCTTGAAAATATTGTCTTCTAATTTGTGAACATGGGATATCATTTGATTTATTTAGATTTCCTTGAATTGCTTTCATCAATATTTGTAGTATTCATTGTAAAAACCTTTCATTTTTTGTGTTAAACTTATTCCCAAGTATTTTTTGATGTTATGGTATGTGCTAATTTTTGGTTGTTTATTGATAGTTTGTAGAAATTGATTTTTATAGATTGGTCTTGTATCCTGTAACCTCCGGGACTGCTTTATTAGTTCAGATAAATTTTTTCTCTTGAGATTCGTTAGGATTTTCTATATGCAAGTTCTTGTCATTTGTGAATAGACATAATTTTATTTCTTTCTTACTATCTAGATGGCTTTTATTTTTCTTGTCTAATCATCCTGACTGGAACCTCCACCACAATGTTGCTTAAGTGCTTAAAAAAAGCATCCCCCACCCCAAACAGGATCATCTTATATGGATGTTTCAGGCAAACCATTTTTTAAAAAACAGAAGAGGAAAAAGAGCTCATATGATGAAGAGTAGAATATGGGGATTCAAAGAAATTGTGTCAGATATTTCATATTCTTCTATAAAAGATAATTTAGAACAAATCTATCTATAGTCATATTTCATCTGTCCATCACTGGGAAACCTATGGGATTTGCACCAAAGAATCAAGTGAAGTCCTTATTTTTAAAAAGGACACTGACTAGATGTTCATCACACCCATTTTTTCTTTTTTCATGACTAATGTTAGCCTATAATTCCAGCCTCCCTTGCAGTTAAATGTGATCATATGGACTACTGACTGAGGAAATGCACACTCTCTCCTTTTCCTTCATGCTAGCCAGATACAGTGACCCCATCATATGCATGGGCTTTGAAGTTAGTCATTGAAATTGGCATCAGTGAATCTCTGAGTACTACATGCAGTTAAGTAATGTGTGTTTTGTAAAACAAAACAAAATTATAATAAGATGCTGAGAACTCTGAGAGGCTATGCAATAGAGAAAACTATATTTTATTTTTACCCATTGTTATCCACACTAATTGATTCATAAAATATTTTGAAATTGTGGAGAGGGAAAATAAGATCCATAACATCTGGTGGAATGTACTTCATGAAATTTTGTCTTATACAATTGATAGCTCTGATGCCCTAACCCACTGTTTAGAAATACATGCTGGAAAAAGGAAGGAGTAAAGAATAAAGAGAGGACAGAACCAGTAGATCTATGTGCTATTATGAGTTCCAATAAAATCAGAGGACTTTCATGTTTTAATATTAAGCTGGGCAAAATGAAAGAAAAAGGTAGACCAAAGCATTTTTTTTAACATTGTTAGAACTCAAGGTTTCCTGTCACTCAGAATTCTTAAATTTGAAAAGAACTTATTCTAAAACATGTATTATTTTTCTCCTTTATTTAAAAAAATTTACAGGTTTTTTTTGGTATGTAAATTTCATACTATAAATTCACACATTTAAGCATAGTACTCTTACTGTGGCAGGTGTTTAGCAATGTATGTAATTATTGAGACACCATGTTTTACCTCTGAAACCAATGTAATATTGTATATCAACTATATTTCAATATTAAAAAGATTTTAAATGAGAAAAAAATACTTATAAAAATTGCAATTTTAATAACAAAAAACTGGCAACAACCTAAATGTCTACCATTGTGTTTATGAATAAGCAAATTATCATATACTTTTACAATGGAAGCAATAGGATACTACTCAGCAATAAGCAGGAATGAACTATTGATACACCAAAAAATGTACAATTCAATTATTTTAATGAAGTTATATAGTTGTGCGACTATCACCACAGTCCAGTTTTAGAATGTTTCATTACCCCAGCGTGCCTCCCTTATGCCTATTTGGAGACAAACCTGTTCCCACCATCAAAACTCAGACAACCGTGGATCAGCTTTACCTCTTACGGAGCTTTGATATAAATGGAATCCTACAATATGTAGATTATTGAACCTATCTTGTTTTAACTTAGCATAGTGGTTTTAAGATCCATCCGTGTTATTGTACATATTGATAGTTTACTTCTTCATATTCATGAATAATATTCCATGTATGGATATATCACATTTTGTTTGTCATTTTACCAGTTAATGGACATTTGAATTGTTTTCAGTTTTTTACTATTATGAATAATTTTTCTATAAACATTTGTGCACAAGTCTTTTTGTGGACACACTTTTGCATTTCTATTGGGTAGGTATTTGATAGTAGGAATTCTGAGTCATAAAATAACAAAATGTTTTCCAAAGGACCTTTACTTTTTACATTCCATTAAATTTTACATTCACACCCGCAATGGAAGAGCAAGATTCTGCACACTTTCACCAATAACTGCTATTTTTCATCTTTTTTGATTATAGTTATTCAAATGGAGTATGATGATATTTGTTTTTTTTAATTGATGTATAGTTGACATAATAGTTTCAAGTGTACAACATAATGGTTGTGTATTTATATACAATATAAAACACCATGACAAGTATAGTCACCATCTGTCATCATATCAAGTTATTAGAGAATTATTGACTGTATACACCATGTTGTATCTTTCATCCCCATGACGACTTTATTTTATACTTAAAGTTTGTACCTCTTGATCCCCTTTACATATTTCACCTATTCCCCTTCCCCCTCCCCTCTGGCAAACTACTAGTTTGCTCTCTATATGTATGAGTCTGTTCCTAGGTTTTTTGTTCATTTGTTGTGTTTTTTTAGATTCCACCTGTCAGTGGAATCATATCATATTTTTATCTGTCTGATTTATTTCACTTAACAAATACCTGCTAGGTCCATCTATGTTGTCACAAATGGCAAGATGTTATTCTTTTTTATAACTAAGTAACACTGCATTGTGTCTATATGCCACATCTTCTGTCCTATTGATGGACACGTAGGTTGCTTCCATATCTTCTAAATAATGTAAATAATTGTAAATAATGCTGCAGTAAACAAAGGAGTGCATGTATCTGTTCAAATTAGTGTTTTTATTCTCATTGGGATTTTGATTTGAATTTATCTAAAAGACTGATAAAATTAAGCATCACTGTATATGTTTATTACCTCTTCATATTATCTTTTTGGTGAATTATCTATTTGTGTTTTGACCTCTTTAAAAATTGTGTCCTTTTCCTTATTATTGTGTTGAAAGAATTCTTTTTACAATTTGGATGCAGCTCCATTATTGGATAAATGATTGAAAAATATTTTCTGTACACGTGTGCTTTCCTCCTAATGTTATTGATGTATTTTGAAGCCCTCACATTTAAAATTTTTATGAGATTTGATGTCATATTTCAGAATTTTTTATCTAACTCATGGTTATGAAAATTTTCTTCTATGTTTTCTTCCAGAAGATTTAGAATTTTAGATCATATTTTTAGGTCTCTACTTCATTTTGAGTTAATATTTGTATGTTGATGTGAGGTATCTACATTTGTATTGTTGTGTATGGCTATCCAATTGTCCCAGCGTTATTGCTGAAAATCCTATTTTTCCACATTGCATTGCTTTGAAACCTAGTATAAATAAACCAATTAATTATACATGTATTTATTTCTGAACTCTCAATTATATTCCACTATCTATATAGCCATCATTAGAACAATACCAAACTGTTTTGATTACTGGGAATAGGTCGTATAATCCTTCAGATTTTTTCTTCTTTTTCAAAGTTATTTTAGTTATTTGAGGTCCTTTGCATTTACAAATTTCAAATACACTTGTCACTATCTAGAAAATTTGGGGGAAAATTTCTTTCATAATAATGTTGAAACTTCCCATCCATTCACATGAAATATCTCCTGATTTACTTGGATATTTTCAATTTCTCTTTTAATGTTTTATATTTTTTATTTACATATCTTCTGTTGAATTTTGTCTATTTAAAAATTCTGTTTTGAATGTAATTGCTTTCCTAATTTTATTTCTTAATTATTCAGTGGTAGTATATAGAAATACAATCGATTTTCAGTTTTGTAACCTTTCTGAACGAATTTATTAATTCTGTTCATAAGTGTGTGTGTGTGTGTGTGTGTGTGTGTGTGTGTGTGTGTGTGTGTGTGTGTGTGTGTGTGTATGTGTGTCTCTATTTTCACAAATAGGATCAGGTCTTCTGTGAATAAAATTTTACTTCATCCATATGATATGAATGCTTTTATATTTTATTTTAGTTTGTTTTATTGGAATGACTAATTTTTGAATAAAAATGGTGAGAGTAAACTTGCCCTCATATCCATGTCCATTGTGAGGAAAGGATTTTAGCTGTATGTTTCTCATAGATGCTCTTTTCAGGTTTTGGAACTGAACTTCCTTTTTATTTATAATTTGTTGAGATATCTTATCATGAATAGTAACTGCACTTGGTTTAATTTATTTTTGTGTTTATGTTGAAAATATGAGGTTTGTCTTCTATTAATATGATGGTTCGATTGAAATTGAATGTTAAATGAAACCTTCATTCCTGGCATAACGTGCATTTGCTCCTGTTTGATAATCCTTTTTGTGTTGCTGAATTTGTTTTGGTATAATGTCATTAAATATTTTTTATTCTATTCATGAGGGATATTGGCTTGCAGTTTTGTTGTATCTTTGGCTTGATATCATAGTAGTATTGACCTTGCAGAATGAGGTGGAAAAGTGTTGCCTTCTCTTTTATTTTCTTGGAGTTTATGAAGTATTGGTAACATTTATTCTTTAAGTAAATGTTAGGTTTCACAAATTCTCTGGGCCTGGACTTTTATTTTGTGGAAAGAATTTTAATTGCAAAAATCTATTTCTTTACTGATTGTAGATTTATTCAATTTCCATTTCATCTTGAGTCAGTTTTAGCAATTATATCTTTCTAGAAGTTTGTCCATTTCATCAGAGTTATCTAATTTGTTGGCATAAAATTGTACACACTATTCTCCTATAATCCTTATAGTTTATGTAGGTAAGGAATGCTGCTCCCCATTTCCATACAGAGTTTCATAATTTGTGATTTCTCTCTTATTTTTCTTTTGCAGTATACCTAAACTTTGTCAACTTTGTCCATCTTTTAAGAACCAACTGTTGGATTCATTGATTTTCTCTGTTTTTCTTGCTTTTGATATCACTGATTTCTGCTTTAATCTTTGTTATTTCTTCTTTCTGCTTAATTTGGATTTGGTTTCCTCTTATATAACTTCTTAAGGTGAAAGCATAAATTTTTGTCTAGAGAGTTCTTTGTTAATATAAGCACTGCAAGATGTGAATTTCCCTATGTTTTTGTTTTTATTCGATTAAAATTTTTTCTATTTTCCATGTAATTTCTGTGTTGTCTATGAATAACATTTTACTGAATGATTTGTTTGAATTTGATAATCAAAATTACTTTGGAAGGAAAAAACCCTCCATTTATACTATGGAATGTATTTTCTGGCCAACTTTATGATAAAAATTTTAAAAAGGAATTCCTGTACTTGTGGTTGGGACACTCAAATCCAGGAATCAAAAGGGCATCCTGGTGGCCATGTTCAACAAGAAGTTTTTGAATTATCTGTGGTGTGTTTAAAATTTTCAACATTGACACATTTAAAAGGGCCAGACTACCTTGCTTTCCACTTACCTGTTTTATTACACCAAGTTGATTCTACTGGTTACTGTTGCCTCTATCATATGAGTTGAGACCCCTATCATTGCACTCCAGCGACCTGAAGGAATGAATTCCTCTTTAATGGTTACCTAAGGACATTTCTCTGGAGAGAATCTTTGATTCTCAAAGAACTTCATAGCTTTAACAGAGTAGTATCTATGTCTCTTTATTCTACACATTGAATAATTATGGTCTGCTTAGCATCTTTTAAAAATCACAACAGAACATAGCTATTAATTTAGAAGCATAGGAATTGAGGAAGAGATTTCTCCTGACTCAGGCCTTGGAGGATCCTTCTTTTCTACTTTCTAGTATCTCTGTTCAGTTGCTTCAAAATACACATTCAGAATCCTTTCAAAGAAAATTTTTTGCTATGTTCTCTATCTATAGAAGACGTATTGGATTAGCAGCCAATACTCTGGCCTGATTTAGGTTCTAGCTCCAGTTCAACTGATTTTCAATACTGAGAAAATTCACTTTTGTAGTACTGAGATAACACAGTATGTAACTCTGGGTGGAATACACCTTCCCAGCCTGGGGCAAAATACCTTAGAAACTGAAATCAGTCAAAGGGAAAAACAAAGTGGAAGAAACTCATTTATTGACTACAAGCAGTCATCCACTTCTGCTCGCTCGCCAGTGTCTCCCACTAGTTGCAAAAAAGGGCCCCACCCACCTCCCTGGTCCAGATATGCCCTCGCAGCGCCCCCCCCCCTTGTAATCATGTATTGATATGGAGATGGACTTCTTCTCTCTTGAAAACACCTGTAGAGATTCTGAAAATATTGCAATTGTACCCACACAATATTTAAAAAAATGGAAATTATAAAACAGCAAATAGAAAAAACTTCAGTCACCAAGCAAAAAGTAATATTGACATTTTTCTTGGTTTATTAGACTATAATTTTCAAACATAAAATTCACCCTTTCAGATGTGTTCTTCTATGAATTTTGACAAATTTATTAGACATGGAACAACCACTGTACTCAGTTTATAGTATTTTAATCAGTCCAAAGTTTCCTTGCACCCTTTCGTGGTTAATTCTACCCCTACCCCATCTCCCCATGCCCTGGCAACCACTGATCTGATTATTGTTCTATAATTTTACTTTTGCCAAAATACCACATAAACAAAAACCACAGTGTGCAGCCTTTTAGGTCTGGCTTAGTTTACTGGGCATAATGCTTTTGAAAGGGATCCGTGTTTCTGTGAGAATCATTAGCTTATTCTTTTTATTGCTGAGTAGAATTTTATTGTATGGATGTACTACAGTTTATCTATTCATCTGTTGATGGACATTGCTTTGTTTCACATTTTTGGTAATCAATAAAAAAGTTTCTAAGAGTTTTCATTTATACAATTTTTGTGGAGATATGCATTTGTTTCAAAGTGACTATAACATTTTGCATTCCTATCAACACTACATAAACATTCCAGTTGCTTTGCATCCTTGTCACCATTTTGTATAGTCAGTTACTATTTTTTTCTTTTAATTAGAGCCCTTCTAGTAGGTAATGAAGTGGTATCATTTTGAGGTTTTAATGTTTATTGCCCTAATGACTACTGATGTTGATAGCAGGCTTTTATGCTGCTTCTTTGCAATCTTGTATATGCCTTCTTTGGCAAAGTGTCTGTCAAAATCTTCTGTCCATCTTTCATTGGGATTTTTATTTTTATACTCATTTTTGAGAGTTCTTTATATATTCTGATTCTGCAATATTTTGTTCCAGTCTCTGATGTGTCTTTTCATTTTCTGAAAAATATCTTTCCAAGAGCAGCTTTTAATTTTAATGAAGTCTAAATAAACAGCATTTTATAAGTAAGATTGTTTTTCTTGCATATCAAGGAAATGTTTGAATAACCCAAGGCCATAGTGATTTTCTCCTGTTTTCTTCCATATGTTTTATAGTTAAGTCTTACTTTTAAGTCTGTGATACCTTTTGAGTTAATTTTTATATGGTCTGAGGTCAAGATTCCTTTTATTTTATTATTTAATTTTTGACACATAGATGTCCAATTGATCCAGCATAATTTATTGAAAAAACTCTTCTTGCTCCATTGAAATAAATTGGATCCTTTGTGTAAAATAATTGCCCATACATTTGTGTCTATTTCTGAACTTGCTATTTCAATCCAACTATTAATATTTTGAAATACAAATAGGGGTACACCTTTATGTTTAATCTACAGTTTCTATTAGTGTAAATGTTTCTAATTTTATTAAGTATTATTTTTAGATATGACTTTTAGTAAGTATACTTTCATGTACAATTTCCATGTTGTAGATGAGACAAAATAAAATCGAGGTATTGAGAAGGTAGACTAATATTTATATATTTTCATCATAATTAGGACTAAATGAGAGTTTAAATGCTCCTGAAAAGCTTTTAGAAGTAACATTAAAATGTAAAGCATAGCATCAGTAGTGCACACATACAAAATAGAGCTGTTTACAATTGAAGATTTTTACAGGCAGGTCTGATGGAAATATCTAGATCCACACCTGAAAAGCAACCACTTTTGCTACTTGTCTTAGGACATCTAAAGTCTCACTTGGGTATGGGGGAGAAAAAAAGCACCTTATTAGCAACAGCTGCAACAATGAGCACCAGAGCAAGGAATGTATTTTCAGCCTGTCTTCAGTTATAAGAGTACAAGCCACATTGTGTGGGCTGCATGTCAACTTCTAGGAACATTCATGCCAGCTAGAAAGAAAGGCTGTGGCTGTCCAGCCAGTCACTTTGCTCACAGCAGAGAAAGGATATTATAGCAAAGGCTGGACTGCAAAGGAAAATCTTTTAGCAATAAAAGAATATCAGAAAGCATCTCAAGCTTGCTTGATATCCTTGTTCAGAATTGTCACCTTTTTCCCTTTCTGTTGTGTACTTCT
Organism: Manis javanica; assembly: GCF_040802235.1. NCBI lineage: Eukaryota > Metazoa > Chordata > Mammalia > Pholidota > Manidae > Manis > Manis javanica. The sequence continues at coordinate 96,729,343 of NC_133163.1, read as the reverse complement.
GCTGCAAGTGGCATTTTTACTGAACAAAAGAATCAGACAAAAACACCAGTGTGGAGTGACTCTGTCCTAAAAGCACATCTCCAGTACACTTTGATCACAGGCTCTCTGCATTAGCATTCTGTGCAGGAGTAAAGGAAAAGCTATTCATTCTGCAGAAGAGAAAACTTCCCTAAGGTTTTAATGAATTACAGTGTTTGTTCAACAGTTGTCAGATGTTTCAAATAGTTCTATTGATAGTACAGTAGTATGTGTGTTTTATGAGTGACAGTTAAGCCTAATATAGAAGAAAATCTGTCCTTATATAATATGCCATTATACATTTTGGAAATCCAAACACATCTGTAAATCACGGTTAAAATGGACTTAGTGCAACCTGATTTAGAATCACTTGCTTTGATTCTCCAAACATCTTAGAAATTCTTCCCTAAAGCTTCGCATTAGCTAAGAAGTTGAATGCAGCTGTAGAATGAATGTTAAAGACACTTACAAAGAGAACTAAGTTTACCGTAGGCTAAAATAGAACTATATTAATTTAATTACCATTTTCTTTATTTTAACTCAAAAAAGCTTGGGTAATTACCAAGGCTGATGTAGGCACAACTATGTTGAGGGAATTATTGAGAGCCCAAAGGGCAAAAAAGGCAGGAAAGAATGGCATTTGAAACATGGCTCTCTCTTAAATCAAATGGCAGACACTTGGAAACCAAGGTCTCACTGTAGGGAACCAAGGACATCCATGTGGTATTTAGAATCTTGTCTCTTCCTTAAAATTCACTTTGATAATTGCTTTAGACTGCTTAGAAATGTATTCATGAATTGTGGATTGTTTGTGATTTAGTTATTTTTGTCTTCTTCATATCTAAAAGAAAACTTCACTTGAGAAGTAATGCAGATCAGAAGAGCTGAGAAAGGTGTCACCCCCAAATGCGCAAAAGAAAAAAACTAGACAAACTGCAAGTTCACAGTATTTCTTAAACCTAAAGTACAATTATAACAAATTTGTCTAATATTATTACAGATCAGTAACATAATCAGAATGAAAGGGGTAAAAGGAACAAAATTAACATAATTAACCTTGGAAACCAGTATTTTGACTGCACACTGTAAGGCTAAAGAAAATAAAAATACTGTAGGAAAATACTATACTCTAGTTGGTAAATATGGTATACTCTCTGAGGAGAAATGGGGATATTTACATAGTGTCAAAGTATTTTCCTCCACATACTTATTAAAGTAGAGATTACATATTAAATTATATAAACTATATTAAATATAAAGGGAAATTTTACAGTGTAAAAACATGGCAAACTATTCCCATGTTTCTTGCTACCTAATTCTAAGATCTGCATAGTGTGTCATCATATGGAAAAGCACTAATTTATTTAATAATTCTTAGTAAGTGTACTTATTTTCAGTTTATATAATTACAAAGGATGTAGTGAAATTAGTATTCTACTTACATCTTTGTACAATTGTGTGACTATCATACATAGTCAAGAGTGGAACTGATATGGTCAAAATGTATGCTCATTAAAAAGCACATATTCTCATGTGCATTTTATGCTATTTCTGGTGTCTCTATTCTCTAGTACATACAGATAGGTTGATGGTAGGTAAATAAAGGATAGATAATCAGAATGCTTTTACATGTCACCGTCTCCCAGAACACATGAGAGTTTTGTATTTTATTTATTAACATTTACCAATTTCATTGGTAAAAAGTGCTATAAAATTTCCATTTTTAATTAGATGCTAATTACTGTTTTAATTAATTTCTAAGCAATACCATTTTTTTCCTTTGAACATTTTTGTATCTGAGTTTTTGTCATTTCAAAAGAGATTTTTTGTTAAGAAAAATTAGTCTTTTGTCATATGTATATGATTATGTATATAATATTTTATATGATATAAATATATATTTATCAGATTTACTATTTATATTTAACCTTTGTCAATGGACTGAAGTTTTGTTGTGCACATTTTCCAGTTATATCAGTTAACTCTATTTTGGTTCAGGGATTTATGTCTTTTATAGTAAGACTTTATTTAACTTGAGATCATAAAAATATTTATCTATGCTTTTTCAAGCAACATTATAGTTTTTTTTCTTAAATTTAAATCTACTTTCTATTTGGCTATTTGAGTATGAAGAGTGAGGTGCAGATAAGAAAAGGCTAGATTTCAGAGAAACTATGTATTTTAAAGTAGATTCAGTAGAATTTATTCATGGAATGGATGTGTGGTGTGAGAAAAAGAGAAGAATGAATGATGAAGATGAAGCTTGTTTGCTAGAGCAAATAAAACACACCGGTGAGGAGCGCACACTAGAGCTGGGGCAGAGTGGAAGGGTTTCCATGGCTGGCTGTGTCGGACCTCACCTCAAGTAAAATGAGGGATAAGGATTAAATAGTCTTGAGATGATCTGTTTTGTGAAGTTTAAACTTATTGAATCTAACTCAAGTTTGGGGTTTAACTCTTTAGACACTCATTTTCTTTTATTCTCAAGTGTATATCCAGATTTTACATCTCTTCTTCAGATATTTTTGTTAATTTATATTCTTTAAGAAAAATGGTCCATTTTAACCTAGTTTTCAAATCTGTCTCTGTGTACATATGTAGATATCTGTAAATAATTATGTATTTATAATTAATAATATATAATACATTAGTAACTATGCTATATGTATCTCATATATTTAAAACATGACATCCAAGGATAATACATATATGTATTTTATGAATAATATATGTATAACATATTCTCTAGAATTTTTCCCATTTCATTATCAATTCTATACAGTTGTATTTTCTGTCTTTTAAATTAAACAATATGGATGATTTTTCTTATTTTTCTTGTATTAGAGATCCTAATCTCTAATTGTTATCCTAATTATCTTTATCTAATTATCCTAATCCTAGAATTATTATATCTATTTCATTTCTGTTTTCTAACTCATTAATTATGCCTCCTTTCTGTTCTTTTTCTAACTTTTGAGTTGACTGTTCAATCCATTCTTCAGTCTTTTCTGATTATTAGTTGATTTGTTTGTTTAGTAGAGATTATTTTCACTATTGTTATTTTTAGGTATTCTGCAAGTTTGGTTCTGATTTTCTCTTTAGTCCAAGGACTGGTTAAGAAACGGTGTAAAAATAGACTGTAGGAGGATTTTTATACAACATTCAGGGTTAATTAAAAAATAGGACATTTAAAATATATTCTACTTTTCTTAGAGAAATAATTTATTAATACCAGCATAAAATATTCATATAGACCTATCTATCCCTATTTATATAACTAATACTAGTAATTATTCTATTCAAGCCCTTCATCTTCATTTATTTTATGTTCAGTTGTCAAAATGATAAAAATTTGTTCAACACTATTCTATATCAGTCTATTTCTTAGAGTGTATCTTGCATGTACAGTTTGCATATTTTGATGAAATATCAGTTATAATGTCCTTTTGGAATTTATGTTTTCTTTATGATCTTGTGATTTATTTTTATTTGTTTCCTCTTCCTTTTATGTTTTGGCCTAATTTTTAAACCTGTAATCATTTTGAGGCCCTTGATTTTACATACTTGCTGAGAATACATAAACAGATTTTTAAGAAAATTTTGTTTTCCTTTATTTACCTTGATGGAAAGTTCCCACTGTGAAAAATGGAAAAATAAAAATAACTAAATTTTCTCATACATTATTTTCCCTCCTGCCTTCCTATTTTTATTTTTACACTGTCAAGGTTTAAAACATTTACATATTTAAAAAAATCATTCTCATAGTTCTTGACTTAAACTCTTAACTGCCTTGGTTGGATACTTAAATTGGCCATCAGTGCTCACTGCAGTTCATTCACAGCAACCATAGGTTTTCTATTTTAAGTTCTCTATTTTTATTCATCTGTTAGCTCTGCATATTATAGTGTTCTTTCTTTTTTTAAGCTGGGTTCACGGGTGATAGATATACTGAGAACTTTATGTGACATCTTAATGTTAACCTCAGATGTGAAAAATAAATAGTTGGAAATAAAATTCTTGTGACAGAATTTTTCTTTAAAATATTGTAAATACTGTTCTGATGTTTTCTGGTACCAGACGTTATTGTGAAACAGTAAGGAATCAGCGTAATACTACCCTGATGGAGAAGATCTACTGACTTTGTTCAGTTTCTTTTGGACTCTTTCTTCAAACTTGAATTCAGTAAATTCATTGCAATAAGATTGGCTTTATATAATCTGAGTCATTTGCTTTCTATTCCTTTTGACTTTACTTTTCATTTTTTCATTTGTTTTGTTATTACATGGGAATTTATTTTATTCTGTTTTATTATGAGAATATTGGTAATATATGAACTGGGCATCCTTTGTCTTCTTTAACATTCATTCTAAGCATCTTATGTCATTGTTCCTTTTCACTTTAGATTTTGATTATTTTCCTCAAGAAAAATTTCAGTTAATAGACTTTGTGTTCAACGTACCTATACTGTGCTTCACTGATGTGAATGTATTTTGTGAACACTGTCATGTGCTGCACTGATCTTCATCCTGCAACTCCAGGAATACAGCACTTATTCTTCCAGCTACTGGGAGTTGCTCTCAGCTGAAGAGAGAAGCCTGACCTCTATGGAAGCATTCAATAGCTGGAAATATCCCATCATAAAAGCCCAGTCCCTGTACCAGTTTGAGACAACTCTGAAGGGTCATTCCAATTCCCAAACCACCATGAAATCGGCTCATGCCTTTGTTGTGACTATGTAACAACAAAACGTCTCATTCTACTTCCTTCACTGTGAAAGATTAAGGTGCACTTGATTTACATTTATTGTAAAATGATTACCACCATCAGTTTAATTTAACATCCATTATCTCATATAATCTTATATACATACAAAAAATAAAAATATTTTTTTTTCCTTGTGATGAGAGCTCTTAGGATCTACTCTCTTAACGACCTTCAAATATATCACACAGCAGTACTAACTGTCATCATCACGTTCTACATTACATCTCCAGTATTTATTTACCTTATAGCTAGGAGTTTGTACCTTTTGAACCACTTTCATCCAGTTTTATTTTTCTCCTCTGATGTGTTGAATGAGGTCAGCATGTAATAGCTTTTGATTCTTCTTTCTTCATTTACCCTTTTGCACATTTAGAAAATATGATTTAGGAGATTCGTTCTTTGAAAATAAATATAACACAGTTGGATTTCTTTCTCTAACATGGTCTTTTCTGTTGATTTTCTCTCTAGAATCATGCATTCAAGAAGTTGTCAACTAGTCTATTAATTTTATTTTTCCACCTCCCCCACCTAATTTTTCCAAAGAAAAATAAAAGGATCAAAATTTAGTTTCTCAGAAGTCCCATGCATATCTTTCAGGGAAATATGCATGCTATTTGAACTATGAAATAATGTATTGAGTTTTAAGGTTCACCATAATTTAATACAAGAGGCATAATATTTGACAGGCATTTTTGACAGACTGTGTGATTTGAGGTTTGCAGCCAATTTTGATAGTCTCATTATAAACAGTATATTCATTTCACCTTTTTACTAATAATTTATTTTACTTAGGGAGAGGAATTAAATAAACATGGCTTTACATGATCCTATATTTTTGAAAGTAATTGTTTTTTCTCTGTTTTAAGCTATTGTTCATTATATGACATTTCTCAGAAAACAATAAAGAACCCCTAGTTCTTTTATCTCAGATGATACTAGATTTTACATTCTCTAATTACTCATATTTTAATACATCTTAAAATTAATTTTTATAAAACATTTAAAATCTGGAGAGGGGAGCCAAGATGGCGGCGTGAGTAGAGCAGTGGAAATCTCCTCCCAAAAACACATAGAGCTATGAAAATATAACAAAGAAAAATCTTCCTAAAATAGAGACCACAGGACACAGGACAACATCCAGACCACATCCACACCTGCAAGAACCCAGCGCCTTGTGAAGGGGGTAAGATACAAGCCCCAGCCCGGCGGGACCCGAGCGCCCCTCCCCCCGGCTCCCGGTGGGTGGAGAGAAACCGGAGCAGTTTTTTTTTTGGCGAGCGCTTTTTGGAAGCCTTAGAGGGACGGGCCCCCGTTGCTGGGGAGGCAGGGTGGCGGGACCGGTGAGGAGGTGCCTGGGAACGGCGCCGGAGGACAAAGAATATCCCGCGTTTCTCCCTGCGAGACCTGGGGGCGGGTGCCTGAGACCGGTGCCTGAGGACGGAGGAGGTCGCGCGTTTTTCCCCTTTTTTTTTTTTCTCTTTTTGGCAAGCGCTTTTTGGAAGCCTTGAAGGGACAGGGACCCCAGTGCTAGGGAGGCACGGTGGCGGGACTGGTGAGCGGGTGGCTGGGACCGGCGCCTGAGGACAAAGAATATCCCCCGTTTTTCCCTGCGGGACCGGTGGGCGGGTGCCTGAGACCGGCACTTGAGGACAGAGGAAATCGCGCGTTTTTCTCCTTTTTTTTTTCTCTTTTCTGCGAGTGCTTTTTGGAAGCCTAAAAGGGACAGGGACCCCGGTGCTAGGGAGGCAGGGCGGCGGGACTGGTGAGCGGGTGCCTGGGACCGGCACCTGAGGACAAAGAATATCCCGCATTTTTCCCTGTGGGACCGGTGGGTGGGTGCCTGAGACCAGCACCTGAGGACGGAAGAAATCGCGCGTTTTTCCCCTTTTTTTTCTCTCTTTTTGCCAAGTGCTTTTTGGAAGCCTTGAAGGGACAGGGACCCCGGTGCTAGGGAGGCAGGGCGGCAGGACTGGTGAGCGGGTGCGTGGGACCAGTGCCTGAGGACAAAGAATATTGAGCGTTCCTTCCCTGCGGGACCGGTGGGTGGGTGCTTTTTGGAAGCCTTGAAAGGACAGGGACCCTGGTGCTAGGGAGACAGGGCAGCAGGACCAGTGCGCGGGTGCCTGGGACCGGCACCTGAGGGAAAAAAAAAAAAAAATCGCGTGTTTTTTCTTTTTTTTTTCCTTTCTGTTCCCTCTCTCATTGTTGCTGTTGTTGTTTTGGTTTGGAGAGTGCTTTTTGGAAATCTTAAAGGGGCAGGACAGGTCACTTAGACCAGAAGCAGGGAATCTGGGGATCTCTGGGCACTCTAACCCCCTGGGCAGCAGGGAGCACAGAGGCCCCTTACGGAGATAAATAGTCTCCTGGCTGCTCCCCCTCTAACGGGGCTCCACCATTTTGGAGGAACAGCCCCAGCCAGGCCAAGCCCACAGCAACAGTGGAGATAAACCCCAAAGCAACTGGGCAGGAAGCAGAAGCCCTGTCTGCGCACAGCTGCCCAGCACAAGCCACTAGAGGTCGCTATTCTCCCAGGAAAAGGCTACAAACCAACAAGAAGGGAAGCTCTTCCAGCGGTCACTTGTACCAGCTCTGCAGACTATCTCTATCACCATGAAAAGGCAAAACTACAGGCAGACAAAGATCACAGAGACAACACCTGAGAAGGAGACAGACCTAACTAGTCCTCCTGAAAAAGAATTCAAAATAAAAATCATGAACATGCTGACAGAGATGCAGAAAAAAATGCAAGAGCAATGGGATGAGATGCAGAGAAAAATGCAAGAGCAGTGGGATGAGATGCAGAGAAAAATGCAAGAGCAGTGGGATGAAGTCCGGAAGGAGATCACAGATGTCAGGAAAGAGATCACAGAAGTGAAACAATCCCTGGAAGGATTTATAAGCAGAATGGATAAGATGCAAGAGGCCATTGAAGGAATAGAAGCCAGAGAACAGGAACGTATAGAAGCTGACATAGAGAGAGATAAAAGGATCTCCAGGAATGAAACAACACTAAGAGAAATATGTGACCAATACAAAAGGAAAAACATTCGTATTATAGGGATACCAGAAGAGGAAGAAAGAGGAAAAGGGATAGAAAGGGTCTTTGAAGAAATAATTGCTGAAAACTTCCCCAAACTGGGGGAGGAAATAATCGAACAGACCATGGAATTATACAGAACCCCCAACAGAAAGGATCCAAGGAGGACAACACCAAGACACATAATAATTAAAATGGCAAGGATCAAGGACAAGGAAAGAGTTTTAAAGGCAGCTAGAGAGAAAAAGGTCACCTATAAAGGAAAACCAATCAGGCTAACATCAGACTTCTCAACAGAAACCCTACAGGCCAGAAGAGAATGGCATGATATACTTAATGCAATGAAACAGAAGGGCCTTGAACCAAGGATACTGTATCCAGCACGACTATCATTTAAATATGATGGTGGGATCAAACAATTCCCAGACAAGCAAAAGCTGAGGGAATTTGCTTCCCACAAACCACCTCTACAGGGCATCCTACAGGGACTGCTCTAGATGGGAGCACCCCTAAAAAGAGCACAGAACAAAACACACAACATATGAATAAGGCAGGAGGAGCAATAAGAAGGGAGAGAAGAAAAGACTCTCCAGACAGTGTATATAACAGCTCAATAAGCGAGCTAAGTTAGGCAGTAAGATACTAAAGAAGCTAACCTTGAACCTTTGGTAACCACGAATCTAAAGCCTGCAATGGCAATAAGTACATATCTTTCAATAGTCACCCTAAATGTAAATGGACTTAATGCACCAATCAAAAGACATAGAGTAATAGAATGGATAAAAAAGCAAGACCCATCTATATGCTGCTTACAAGAAACTCACCTTAAACCCAAAGATAAGCATAGACTAAAAGTCAAGGGATGGAAAAACATATTTCAGGCAAACAACAGTGAGAAGAAAGCAGGGGTTGCAGTACTAATATCAGACAAAATAGACTTCAAAACAAAGAAAGTAACAAGAGATAAAGAAGGCCACTACATAATGATAAAGGGCTTAGTCCAACAAGAGGATATAACCATTCTAAATATATATGCACCCAATACAGGAGCACCAGCATATGTGAAGCAAATACTAACAGAACTAAAGAGGGAAATAGACTGCAATGCATTCATTGTAGGAGACTTCAACACACCACTCACCCCAAAGGATAGATCCACCGGGCAGAAAATAAGTAAAGACACACAGGCACTGAACAACACACTAGAACAGATGGACCTAATAGACATCTATAGAACTTTACATCCAAAAGCAACAGGATATACATTCTTCTCAAGTGCACATGGAACATTCTCTAGAATAGACCACATACTAGCTCACAAAAAGAGCCTCAGTAAATTCCACAATATTGAAATTCTACCAACCAATTTTTCAGACCACAAAGGTATGAAAGTAGAAATAAATTCTACAAAGAAAACAAAAAGGCTCACAAACACATGGAGGCTTAACAACATGCTACTAAATAATCAATGGATCAATGAACAAATCAAAATAGAGATCAAGGAATATATAGAAACAAATGACAACAACAACACTAAGCCCCAACTTCTGTGGGATGCAGCGAAAGCAGTCTTAAGAGGAAAGTATATAGCAATCCAGGCACACTTGAAGAAGGAAGAACAATCCCAAATGAATAGTCTAACATCACAATTATTAAAACTGGAAAAAGAAGAACAAATGAGGCCTAAAGTCAGCAGAAGGAGGGACATAATAAAGATCAGAGAAGAAATAAACAAAATTGAGAAGAATAAAACAATAGCAAAAATCAACGAAACCAAGAGCTGGTTCTTTGAGAAAATAAACAAAATAGATAAGCCTCTAGCCCAACTTATTAAGAGAAAAAGAGAGTCAACACAAATCAACATAATCAGAAATGAGAATGGAAAAATCACGACAGACTCCACAGAAATACAAAGAATTATTAAAGACTACTATGAAAACCTATATGCCAACAAGCTGGAAAACCTAGAAGAAATGGACAACTTCCTAGAAAAATACAACCTCCCAAGACTGACCACGGAAGAAACACAAAAGTTAAACAAACCAATTACAAGCAAAGAAATTGAAACAGTAATCAAAAAACTACCCAAGAACAAAACCCCGGGGCCGGACGGATTTACCTCAGAATTTTATCAGACACACAGAGAAGACATAATACCCATTCTCCTTAAAGTGTTCCACAAAATAGAAGAAGAGGGAATACTCCCAAACTCATTCTATGAAGCCAACATCACCCTAATACCAAAACCAGGCAAAGACCCCACCAAAAAAGAAAATTACAGACCAATATCCCTGATGAACGTAGATGCAAAAATACTCAATAAAATATTAGCAAACAGAATTCAACAGTATATCAAAAGGATCATACACCATGACCAAGTGGGGTTCATCCCAGGGATGCAAGGATGGTACAACATTCGAAAATCCATCAACATCATCCACCACATCAACAAAAAGAAAGACAAAAACCACATGATCATCTCCATAGATGCTGAAAAAGCATTTGACAAAATTCAACATCCATTCATGATAAAAACTCTCAGCAAAATGGGAATAGAGGGCAAGTACCTCAACATAATAAAGGCCATATATGATAAACCCACAGCCAGCATTATACTGAACAGCGAGAAGCTGAAAGCATTTCCACTGAGATCGGGAACCAGACAGGGATGCCCACTCTCCCCACTGTTATTTAACATAGTACTGGAGGTCCTAGCCACGGCAATCAGACAAAACAAAGAAATACAAGGAATCCAGATTGGTAAAGAAGAAGTTAAACTGTCACTATTTGCAGATGATATGATACTGTACATAAAAAACCCTAAAGACTCCACTCCAAAACTACTAGAACTGATATCGGAATACAGCAAAGTTGCAGGATACAAAATCAACACACAGAAATCTGTAGCTTTCCTATACACTAACAACGAATCAATAGAAAGAGAAATCAGGAAAACAATTCCATTCACCATTGCATCAAAAAGAATAAAATACCTAGGAATAAACCTAACCAAGGAAGTGAAAGACTTATACTCTGAAAACTACAAGTCACTCTTAAGAGAAATTAAAGGGGACACTAATAAATGGAAACTCATCCCATGCTCATGGCTAGGAAGAATTAATATCGTCAAAATGGCCATCCTGCCGAAAGCAATATACAAATTTGATGCAATCCCTCTCAAATTACCAGCAACATTCTTCAATGAATTGGAACAAATAATTCAAAAATTCATATGGAAACACCAAAGACCCCGAATAGCCAAAGCAATCCTGAAAAAGAAGAATAAAGTAGGGGGGATCTCACTCCCCAACTTCAAGCTCTACTACAAAGCCATAGTAATCAAGACAATTTGGTACTGGCACAAGAACAGAGCCACAGACCAGTGGAACAGATTAGAGACCCCAGAAATTAACCCAAACATATATGGTCAATTAATATTTGATAAAGGAGCCATGGACATACAATGGCAAAATGACAGTCTCTTCAACAGATGGTGCTGGCAAAACTGGACAGCTACATGTAGGAGAATGAAACTGGACCATTGTCTAACCCCATATACAAAGGTAAACTCAAAATGGATCAAAGACCTGAATGTAAGTCACGAAACCATTAAACTCTTGGAAAAAAACATAGGCAAAAACCTCTTAGACATAAACATGAGTGATCTCTTCTTGAACATATCTCCCCGGGCAAGGAAAACAACAGCAAAAATGAGCAAGTGGGACTACATTAAGCTGAAAAGCTTCTGTACAGCGAAAGACACCATCAATAGAACAAAAAGGAACCCTACAGTATGGGAGAATATATTTGAAAATGACAGATCTGATAAAGGCTTGACGTCCAGAATATATAAAGAGCTCACACGCCTCAACAAACAAAAAACAAATAACCCAATTAAAAAATGGGCAGAGGAACTGAACAGACAGTTCTCCAAAAAAGAAATACAGATGGCCAAGAGACACATGAAAAGATGCTCCACATCGCTAATTATCAGAGAAATGCAAATTAAAACTACAATGAGGTATCACCTCACACCAGTAAGGATAGCTGCCATCCAAAAGACAAACAACAACAAATGTTGGCGAGGCTGTGGAGAAAGGGGAACCCTCCTACACTGCTGGTGGGAATGTAAATTAGTTCAACCATTGTGGAAAGCAGTATGGAGGTGCATCAAAATGCTCAAAACAGACCTACCATTTGACCCAGGAATTCCACTCCTAGGAATTTAGCCTAAGAACGCAGCAATCAAGTTTGAGAAAGACAGATGCACTCCTATGTTTATCGCAGCACTATTTACAATAGCCAAGAATTGGAAGCAACCTAAATGTCCATCTGTAGATGAATGGATAAAGAAGATGTGGTACATATACACAATGGAATACTACTCAGCCATAAGAAGTGGAAAAATCCAACCATTTGCAGCAACATGGATGGAGCTGGAGAGTATTATGCTCAGTGAAATAAGCCAAGCGGAGAAAGAGAAATACCAAATGATTTCACTCATCTGAGGAGTATAGGAACAAAGGAAAAACTGAAGGAACAAAACAGCAGCAGAATTACAGAACCCAAAAATGGACTAACAGGTACCAAAGGGAAAGGAACTGGGGAGGATGGGTGGGCAGGGAGGGATAAGGGGGGGGAAGAAGAAGGGGGGTATTAAGATTAGCATGCATGGGGGGGAGGGAGAAAGGGGAGGGTGGGCTGCACAACACAGAGAGGACAAGTAGTGACTCTACAACATTTTGCTAAGCTGATGGACAGTAACCGTAATGTGGTTGTTAGGGGGGACCTGATATAGGGGAGAGCATAGTAAACATAGTATTCTTCAGGTAAGTGTAGATTAAAAATTTAAAAAAAAAAAAAAAGAAAGAAAGAAAGAAAGGGGGGATTACTCCTTAACAGGATAAAACTATTGGTAAATCAAAGATCAACGCATGCTTTAAATATCCTTAATGTTGATCACTTAAAGGGTGTCAGATGATCAGCTATGGAGGTACTCTTTTCTGATAATATTCCTTTCTCTTAATTAAAAAAAAAAAAAAAAAAAAAGCAGTTACTGTGTGCTGACCTCCAATGAGTTCTGCACAGTGGTATAGAGGGCATGTCAAAGTGTGGGCAAAGGGTCTGTTTGTTTCTACGCAGAAGATCAAGGCCTAGCTTGGATACCCAGAAAATGAACTAAGATACGATATGAGGAGGAGCTTCCGGCATCAGCACTCTCTGGAGGACTCGTGCCGGGGGATGATCATCAAAAAGTCTCCACAGGGATCCGGACGATGCTGCGGTTGTGGCTGCATCCAGCCCACCATCTCCTGGACTTGCCATGAGAAGGAGGAGGGAGATGTCTAGGCTGGCATGTGCATACAGTGAGACAACGAATTTGACTGGATCTGTACTGTTGGAACTCAACCAGGAGTTGGGAGGGGTGCAAGTTGTAGCACCCCAAAATCTCATGACTATAGACTATCTATGGTTAAAAGAACATATGGGATGTGAACAGATCCCAGAAATGGGCTGCTTTAATTTGTCTGATGGTTCAAGTACAGTTGGAAAATATCCATCATATCATAGATAAATTTTCACAAATGCCTAGGGTGCCTAAATGGTTTTCTTGGCTTCACTGGAGATGGCTGGTAATTATAGATTTGCTTTGTTTATGTCACCGTATTCCTATTATGTCAATATGTGTGTGCAAATTAGTTAGTAGTTTAAAACCTATACATACTTAAGGTACTATACAAGAAGATATGTCAAAGAAATAATCAATCCTCCCAAGTTTCCTTCATATGCTACATCTATAGCTTTTCTTCTTCCTTCCTAATTACAAACTTTAAATAGAATTCGTGCCTCATATCGAATTTACCGAGTATCATAATTCCTCCAGGTGGTAAAGATACCTCGAGACAAGTGCTGGGCATAGAAGCCACAGGGCATAAATCTGCAAAGAAGTAAAAAGCTAACCTTTGCAAACAATATGGCTTCTCTCTCACTTACCAACTTTACATTTCCCTGTATGGCCCCGGAAGATGACTGGTTAGCCAGAGACGGGTAAGATTCCTCAAGGGAGGAACAACCTAAGACAGGCACAGTCGCAGGGGGGCCATCAGGTGAGAATTTGGGGATCAACAGAGGTGAGGCTCAGAACCTCACCCCCCCTGCTTTGAGAGAAATCTTCTGCATCCGTGGATGTTTTGCTGCCCTTGTCTAACCTGGATTAATACTTAGTCCATAGGCGCACACCTGATCATCTGATCATCTACATTTGCCTTCTTACAGCACTAAACTATGTTTTCTACCTTTATCTTGCATCTACCTACCACTTCAGCATTTTATTAAAAATAAAAATAATAATAATAATAATAATAGGAGAAATGTGGGATCAACATATAAATCAAGTACAAAAATCAAATGAATATTCATATTTGACCTGATGGTTTATAGGTCATATTGCATGATCAAAACCGAAAGTTTCTGTGATGACTGCCCTTGTACTGTTCACCATGTAAGAATTTATTCACTCTGTAAGAATTCGTTCACCATGTAAGAACTTGTTCGTTATGCTTCAGAAGATTGGAGACTGACGAGAATTAGGCTTGAGATGGATTAATGATTGTACATTGAGCATTGACCCCCCTATACTGAATTTTATTGTTGTTAACAACCATTTGATCAATAAATATGAGAGATGCCCTCTCAAAAAAAAAAAAAAAAAAAAAAAAAATGACATGCAGGAATATTCCAAGTAGAGAAAGGGAACAGGAGCAATCATTTTGGGCAGAGGGAACAAAGTGAGAGAAGACCTGGTGCATGTCACACAGTGAAGTTCCAGAGTCCTTTAATATGCTGCTCTGATTGGTGTTCAGGGACACATGGGCCAGGGTCAAGGATTGAGCCACATACTGGGAACCAGTGGATGCTTTTAAGGAATGAGACATGATGAAATATTCGTTTCATAAAGATCAGTGTCTCCTCATACTGGATCTGTGGCAACTTGCTGCACTGATGGACAGTGACTGCACTGGGGTCTGGGTGGGGACTTGATAATATGGGTAAATGTAGTAACCACATTGTTTTTTCATGTGAAACCTTCATAAGAGTGTATATCAATCCTACCTTAATAAAAAATTTAAAAAACAAAAAAAAAAAAAAAAAAAACATTTAAAATCTGCATTAGTTTCCACCATCAAATCATATGCCATATTTGGGCATGTTTTTGTCTCTCCGAATTACTAATTTTTGATGGTTTTTAGGGATAAAACTTACTAAACTATTTGTATATTTTGCAGTCAATAATGGCAATATTTACTTAAAAACAAACAGAGGTCTCACAGATGCCAGGTTTTGAGGAATTGAAGGGAAATGTGAACATTTATTGAAATTATTTTTGTTGAGCATAATTTATATGCTGACATTTATTTATGGATCCTTCATGGTTCCTTAGTTATGGACTAGTCTAAGCTTCCATCAGATGCTTTACTAGAACTTGGCTTCTCATTCAGTGCCTGCTTCATGCTACTCTGCTCCTGACACCTTCAAGGAATTCTCTGGAAATAGTTGGTCTATGCTGTGTCAGAGGGCAGCCATTTGGAGTTTGATTTTGCATCCAGTTCCCATGAGATATGCACCTTTGAGTTCAACTTTGGGAAATTGCTGTATTTAATGGGATTAGTTATGAAGTCCCTTCAAGTTCCCTTCAGCAAATCATTGTATGCTCAAAGAGTAGCTAAAGACAGATCTGCATCTCATTGCTGACCTTTGGAAATCTGAAGGGATTCTAATTTAGTGAGATATTGAGAGTTCTGTTGAGACCAGGACTTCATCTATTTTATTTTTCTTCCTCTTAAAGCTGAGGCTGTTTATATATGTGACCTCATGCAAACAAGTGTAAATACAGTGAACGTCCTATTATGTGATCAATTATTTATTCATCCATTAATTTGTTTCTTGATTAAGCATTAATTGAATGTCTGTTAAGTGTCTGCTTTCTGTAAAAAACTTGGCTTAGCACTCAATAATATTAAGCTCCAAGGACGTAATATTGCAGCTAATACCCAAACTTCGTAATGCAAAGAAGTGCTTGTAATAGGAAAATAACAGACATCATAGTTTCATTTTTGGCATCATCCACCTGCAAATGCTTTGTCAATAAACAAGTATATTTTCAAGCAAATGTGAATATATATATATATAATCTCAAGGGTGGTGTAAGAGGGAGAATACATTCAAGTAGCAAAAGTTATTTCATTCCTAGAGGAATGAAGTCAATGGCCAGGATCTTAGTAGTAATTTCAAGGTATCTCTGCTAGCTCTGAAGGAAAATCTTTGTTTTTAGCATTGATAGATCAAAGAAAAGTTCAGCTTTAACAAATTACCATCCATTGTCTCTTAGCATCCTAGTTAGGAACTACAAGGGCAAAATCATCAGTATAAAGATAGCGGTTAGTGATTAATATTAGCATTTTTCTTTTTCTCATTAAAGTGTCAAGACTCAGACGTGAAACTAAGAGTTAATGCTGAAAAATAATACAAAATAGCAGGACTAATTTAGCACTTTACAAAGTTTCATTTATATTTTCATTCACCTAATTGTTTAGTCATTGGATGAGTGTGGATGATCTAGATATATTTCTTTTATTAGACACACCAAATGGTAATAGAAACTGAGGCTCAGGCCTTAAAATTTAACTATCCTAAGTCATAGAGCTAATAGATGGTGAAGCTATTATTTAAATTAGATCTGTCTAACTTAAAGCCTGTGATCAGAATCTATGCATTCTAATGCCTTGAAGTGGAACTCAAAATTATATAGCTACATATTGTAGCAAAAGTTATTTCATTCCTAGAGGAATGAAGTCAATGGCCAGGATCTTAGTAGTAATTCCAAGGCATCTCTGCTAGCTCTGAAGGAACTTTTACATAATTGTAATATCTCCTGTTATTTTATAGGTCTTAGTTTGAAAACATAGATCTAGATTTACAAACTCACATTCATACAGGGCCAGTGGTAACATAAGTGTGTAAAAAAGGACTAATAAAATACCAGGCTCTCTTGAACTATCTTTTGGGTTAGAGACATGCATATGAGAAGTCTTTCACGTGCCCTTCAACTCTGCTAAAGGAAAAGCAACAAGGCAACGCTAATGTTAAAGGGCCCCTGTGTCCCACGGACTGTGCTAAAATGGGTATGTGCGTGTGCTGTGTACAGGGGAGCAGCCATTGTCCCTCCAGTCCTTGGGGGTGATGACAAAATGAGAGGCTAATGTTGCCAGGTCATCTGATGTTTCCACGAGAGCCAGAGATAGGATCGGTAATGTGGAATTTTCTGATTTCAGAGGCAATATCACACAGGTCAGCTCTAGAGCCTGAGACCCTGCCTTTAAATCCAGGCTCTGCTACTTACTAATCTGTGACTCAATTGCCGTGTGCCTCAGTGGTCTCAGAATAGTTCTGCCTCAAAGATCACGCCTGTTATCCTGGGAGGTGTACACCGTTGCAGGACTGCCCACCTCAGAGAATTTTGTGAGGACTAAACTAGTTCAATTTATGTAAGGCCCTAAATAATATGTACTTAATGTCAACTATCATTATTTTTACTGTCCAGTTATTATCAATTACCAATTGTTATAAATATTGTGTAGGCCAAACAAAAATATTCAACAATTTGCAATCTCTGATTAAGTCTTATAAAAATTATTTTTTTCTGCCATGGGCTACATAGTTTATATAAATATCCATCAGGTACTTGGTAGTCTCTGGGTTAAGCACTGATTAAAAAAAATAAAATAAAAGTAGCTTGTCACAGGTATGATGCTTATATTTTATACAATATAACATTCTCCCCACTTACATGTGTTTTCATTATAAAAATAGAGTTCTTAATTTAAACAAGAAAACATTACTATTTTTTAAGTAGCAGTGGTCCTTGTTGGACTGTAAATAAATTGGACAAAAATGGTAATGGAGGATCAAGAGAAGCTCATTCACATGAAAAATAAGTTCTTGGAGCAGTCAGTGTACACTGGGTGTGTAAGCATTTGGGAAATAGTGGGCATGTATATAATTCATAGTCGCTTCTTGGTCCAGTTGCCTCTGGGTTCTTAGCTAAGTTTTAGGAAAATTAAAGCATTTGTAAGCAAAAAGGCTGAAAACTATAAATCGTTCATCTTGAGCTAGAGCATTCAAAGTGCACTGTAATGCAGAGTGAGCCAAAGGAGAGAGAAGCAACCTTTTCCATGTTGTGAAAGAACCCATCGAGGGTTAGCATCTTGATGAGGCCAGTGACCGTGGAAGGAAATTGCAGTGTCTGGTGGAGTAGGAGGTACTCAGTGATAACTGACAGGAGACAATGGGAACTTGGCTAACATATAGTAACCAGATGATGCCAAGCAACTCAGCATGTGTGCATGATAAAAGAGGGTCTGTTTCTGAGCATCCATGACACCTCCTGAGTTCTCCCAGAAGCACTGGAGAAGGCTTTGCCATGGGACTGCAAGTCCTTTGCAAGCAGGGCAAGTAGGAGCAAGACTAGAAGCACTGCTATTAAGGTGATCTTATTTCTATTCACAGGCTCTTTAGGCCTAAGGAAACTTGGGATATGCTTGCAGCGTATTTTATATTACAAATACAAATTTTACTTTAAAATAAATATATATCTTACATGATAGCAAGTTAGGGGATGATTGTCTTGCCTGAGGCTTTCAGCCCCAGGCAAATTCACTACAGATTCAGCAAGACCTAGAAATAACCATGGAATGTTCTTAGGGTAAAAGTGTTTATATCTGGCATTATTCTCCTGGAGGTAGGTCAAGCACTGGAATCATGTCTGCATCCAGCAGTCTGCAGGTCCATAATCCACGTCTGTATCTGCCTCCACCCAGAGCACTGGCCAGAGCTCTTTCTATAGTGACTCAGTCAGTAATAGCTCAATCCCTGTGGGTGTGGAAGCATTTAGCCTAACAGTAGACCAATTACATCATTGAGTATTTTAGGGTCAAGTGAGGATCCTGGCCATAGGAACTTCCATTTTCCCCACTAGAGCAATACCTGTAGTATGTAAAATGAATTAGTTATAGAATAATGATTAAAAGACAAACTCCTATGTACAATTAGATATCTCTTTAACAAGCAGTTAACTTCTGTGAGTTCTGAGTCAGAAGGCATGCAGATCTGTGGAGAACAAAGTCTTCTGCAGGTCACATGCATTGTCAAATGGAACGCAGTGAGAGAGAGATGTGGGTTCCAGTTTGGCCTTGTGAATTCAGTTGTCCACAGGTTCCAGTTTTCCTCATTCTGCCTCCAGTTTGTCTTCCTGACTGACAATCCTGCTGATTTACAGTGACTTCAGTTTGCCCTATGATGCATAAGCAGCAACCTTCCACAGACTTCTTCACCAGTTTTTTTAGTAGTGTAGGGTGTAATCCCTAGAATAAATCTAGTATCCCTTATCACTTAAGGTTCTGGTTCCCTGAACAAACCCTAACTGAAACCAAGGTTGTTTGTCAGGGAAATTATAGGATAGGATTTTCACACTAGAGCAATACCTGTAGTATGTAAAATGAATTAGTTATAGAATAATGATTAGAATATTCTAATGAGCAAAAATCTTTACTTGTCAAATGAAATCTTATTTGAAACCTCACATAGAAGGGGATGCACTTGCTTGAGATAGATGAAGAATTAGGACCTGATACTCCTTATCCCTCCTCTCTTCTTCCTCCTCTCTTCTGCCTTCCCTGAGCAGTCCAGGAAATACCCAAAGTTCTGAGAACATAGTTTAGAAATCCCTCCATTAGGAATATTTCTATAATCATTTGGTGAGAAACGAAATGGTCCAGAAGTACAGTGTCGGAAGTGAGAATGGTCCATATGGGGCAGAGTCAAGAGGAGTTAAAATTAACACTGCTTTGTGTGAGTGGTATGGAAAAGGCAGAAATCTGGAACTTTTTCAGGCTGTTGGATTAATTGATGAAGTAATATCTTGAGGAGGTACACTAACGGACATGTTAATTTTAGACCACTGAAGAGTTTTTGGATTATTCAAGCCATGATGTTCCACAGGGCAGGAGCTCAATAGAGATGTCTTCTACAGAGACATGGTTTAAAATCTTTGCAAGGTGAGTCGGTTCTAGATCAGGGAGAATAGGTTGAGAAGAGTTAAGGCACAGATATAGACTCTAAGAAATAGCAACATTAGTGTATTAAAAAGAAAAGAGCACTTGAGATGACATATATATAGGAGAACAGGAAATGAAGGCTCTATGTGCTATAAAGAAGGGGAACATTTCAAGGAGAGGCTGATCAGCAGCATGAAATGTCAAGCATACCAAGGTCACTAAACATCATTAGACTTAGCAATTATAGTCACTGAGTAATGTACAGGGAATAAGGGGCGGGTACGAGTTACCATAAGGAATGAATGAGAGAAAAGGTCATGGAGGGAGGGAGTACTTTGAAAAGGAAAAGAGAGAGATGAGAGATAGGAATAGACAGCTAAGGAGTTTTTTTTTTTTAAATTGGCAATTTGAGGGGAAGGAGTAATTGAAGAGTAATTTATTGCATAAGCTTATTAATGTCTGAATTATTCATTGTTTTCATTGAATTTCTATCTCATTACCTCTCTCTACAAATACGTTTCCTTCAAGATTTGTCCTCTCCTCTTAAATAGCAAACTCTCTTCTCTTTATAGCTGAAAAGTAGTATATTCAAACTTCCAAAAGGATTAAGATTTAAATATCTTTTCTTCTCCTTTGCTCACATATTGGTCTTGCCCTTAAGTTGTACCATTTACTAGAAGTGAAGCCAGGCTCCTGCATGTTCACAGTTCCTGGAAGTTCTGTACTCAACCATCTAAGTTCAGGATTGTAGGGTTGTAGTGTCCCTCCATTTCTAACCCCTGCTCCTGGTTTTGGCATTTTCCTTCATTGGGCTGTATGAAAACATAGTTTTAAAGCAAACTACCATAGACAGACATTGTTACTTTTTCTTTTTCAATTTTATAGAGGGTAAATTCTTGATGTCATGTTTAAAATGAGCACTTATCCTTTAATCCACACCACTCTAACTTTTCCATTTTTATCTCATTTAATAGTTATTATTATGGTATTTTTATAGATGATTGAATTAAAAATGTTCAAATATACAAATTAATAAAAAGAGAATAATAATTAAAATTCAGTAAAATAATGTAAGTATCATACCTGTTATATAGGAAACACCAAAGATCATGTTTTATTGCTAATAGTTTTGTAATCTGTATGCAGTGTTCTTCCAGTATGACACGATTTTATCCTGTTCTCACACAACTGATTCAAAAAGATAACAGAATCACTTACATAATATCAAAACTAATATATGTAGTTACCTAATAACCTGAAATTAATACAATTGAGCAACAGAAAGAATGTCTTGGATAGAACAAAAAAATGAAATTGAAACATGATAGATTCCCCTCCCATTACTAAAATTGAGTTAGAGATTAGTTTCCAGTAGTAGGTATGATGTAAAATTGAAAACTTCTCATCTTTGGTTGATGCATGGTGACGATTTTGTTGTAAGGTATTTAAGAAAACACTGAGGAAGATGTGGACTTTTGAATTTCTCTAATAATAATTTCCTGAATGTGAATAGTCTTAATTCAATTGCTTTTAAAATCCCTTTGTCCACAGATTTCTTCTAGATATTTTGTTTGCACTTGAAGGAATAATGACAAGAAAAAAATAATAAGAACAAAAAAAAGAAAGAAAAAAGGTGTTAAAACATGTTATCATATTTTACATTACAAATGAATGAAAAATGGGCTACAGACTCTTAGATTTTAAGGATATTTTGGCTGTTATTTGGAAGAGATATTGATCAGTTATGATAGGATATATAATGTTATTAAAGGCCAGTATTGAAAAAAATAGAAAAGATAATAGATTTAAGATTTTTACAGTCAGTTAATAAAAAGCACAAAGGTCTGGTCTATAATTGAAACCCAGGTTTGTTGGACTCTGAAGGTGGTTCTGAATCAATACTGCCCTGAATTTTTGGTCCTTCCATAATCATTTCTCAGAGTCTGCAGTCACCTTCTGGCTCCCTATTAATTATCATCTTAGCAGCCACAAATAGGAGCAGGATGACATTATGGTTCTCACAGCATGCATGAGTGCTGTGATGCTTTCTAACTCAAGCATTTCTTTACCCTGCAGCAGATTCCTTTCTTCCATCTGGAGCTGAGTGGTTTCAGAAATTCCCATGAGAGCTGTTGGCCACCGCTTCTGCGGATGTCAGTAATTAAGCCATCTACTCTGGCTGCAAGCTGTTGGACAACATGGGTAGCAGAAGGGCATAGTTCTGCTGCAAACCCTGGTCAGAGTGAGATCAGAAAGGCCAATCCTCCTGGTTGGTTTGCCATGCACTGGGGAGCTCAGCTTATTCTGAGTTTACCACATGATTTTCTCATCAATCTTAGATCATTTTTTAAGAAGATGATATTTACTACAAGCCACCTGGCCTATAATTTGATTTAGGCTTTTATAGTGTCTATACACAAAGGACAACTATTCTCTGTATCTGTCATCAGTACTCTATGCCATAGAATTATACATGGCACATTGCTGTTCTGTTAGAGGTCTGTAGTTTATTTTATAGCTTGTCCCTGACCTGGATTAGGGTTGGTTTCATGTCACTCATAACTAATTATGGATTTCCATGATTGCTATAAAAATAATTTCTGTCCCTTTTGGAGTAGAGAACATTTGTTACACATTTTAAAGTTTTTACTCAGTTTAATCATTAAAGCATACCTATAGGAGTGAAAGCTTTCTATAAAGTGTCAGTTGAGATGATTTTACAATGTATGAACCTCAGTACATCATGGCTGCCTGTTAGTGTTAAATGTTTTTGATAATGAAGTCTTCAGTCACAATTGAGATGTGCTGATGATTGGACTAGTAATCAGTGCTAATTGTGTCTAATTATCATCATCATATCTCCAACAGCCAACATATATCTATGTATTTGCATACAGTAGGTGTTAAACAATTACATTGAATGAATTAGTAAATGACTCTGTCCATTGGTCAAATATTCTTATTTTCATAATGCTTTTCCAAGTAATGCCCAATTTCTGGTCTTTCCATTTTGATATGCAAGCTCCCTCCTACATTTATTCAATGCAAAATGTATTTGTATTTACTATATGCCAGTCACTTCCTTTGAAGGAATCAACTCTGTGGTGCATATGTGTGTGTGTGACAGGGATAGATTGAGAATAAGCATGAGCTTTGGGAAGGGTATATAAACAGACATATAAATAGGTAATTACAGCCTGTGTGTAAATTAAGTACAGGGGCAATGCAGCATAGACAATCATCAAACGCAAACCTAGACCTAAGGATGATGTCCTGAAAGAGATGATTCTATTACCAGGCTTTTAAAAAAGGTGAGGTATCCAGGTCAAGGCATGTGGAAAAAAGAAAGGAATTACCAACAGCGTCAACAACACAGAGAGTTGTGAGTATAAGATGCAAATAGTGAGATATGGTTACCAGAGAGAGGTGTTGAGTGAGGCTTGGGACATCACCAATTCTTAATACCTCTGATACTACCATATTCTAAGCCAGCATCATTTCCTTGCCTATAATAAATAGTATCCTACATTGTCTCCAATTCTATTCTAGCAGTCTTTTCTCACAACAGTGGCCTGAGAGACGTCTCTAAAAACAAATCATGTCAGACCTTTACTCAACACCCTGAGTGGCTGACCATCTCATTGGAATGAGATCAAAAGCCCTTAAAATGGTCTACAAATCTCTAGATGCGCCAGCCCCTGGCTTGCCCTCTGCTCTTGCTTCCTGTCCGTCTTCCCAGGCTCGTCCCTTTTCAGTCACACGTGGGATTCCTACTCTCTCCTGAAGGCACCAAACACTCTTCCAGCTCAGGGTTTTTGTGCCTGTTCTCTCATCTTAGAACATCGTTTTCCCCAAATGTTATCAAGACTGTGTTTCACGCTCAGGTGTCACTCAGAGAAGTCTTCCCTGATCACACTCTTTAAAATTGTACCCACCTTCAATTCTCTTACTCTCTCCTTTGTTTTCTTTGAAAGCCTAACAGCATATTCCTACCAGAAACTGCACTTGATACATACTTGTGTATTCTGTGTCCCTGCCCTAGAATATCTGCCGTGTGAGGAGGGGGATGTTACTTGCTTTGCTCACCATCTTAACCCCAGTTCCTCGGATGGTGTTTTTACCTACAGTAGATGCTCAACAAGTATTTGTTGGATTAATAAATGCATGAATAAATGGGGATTTTTTTTTGCAAGAACCTCTCTGCCCACATGATTATTATGCCTAAAGACATGGGATGTTATCCCGAAGGTAATGAGGAGTAACTGAAGAATTCTGAGCAGGGATTGACATGACCAGGCTTGTATTTTAGAAAGCTGATTCTGTCGTCTATGAGGAGGATGAGAAGAAGGCTTTTGGAGTAATCCAGGCAACAAATTATGAAAATGAAACAGAAATTTTGAAATGATGAAAGAGAGGAAGATGTTCTTTGAAGAAGTATTTAGTTGATGAAATCAGCAGGTCACCTAAATCAAAAGGGTGCATTGGTGAATGAGTAGGAAATGTAGGATGCCCAGTTTGCCCAGGGCTGTCTCACTTTTAATACTGAAAGTCGTGCAGTCTTGATAGTGAAACCCTCAATCTTGAGTAAATAGTTTGACTGGTCACCCTAAGAAAGCTAACGGTGTTTACAGAACATAATCTTTTCTTCCATCAAATAATGGCTATGATTCTAAAATGAATTATAGCATTCTTTTAAGAATCACTTCAAATCCTATGTTCCCCTAAATATTCTTCACTATTACCTTCTCTTACCCCTACCCTCCAACAATGCCCCAGCCTTATCTACCTCCTCTGAAGAAACAGTGTCTGTTCTTAATCTCTCCTAGAACAAATGACCTAATCTGCTTTCTATAATAGTTTCATTGGCAACTTTGTACATTTAACTTTTAGACTCAAGGCTCCTGCTGGATAATGACTATGTTTTATTCATCCTGTTATCTCTGCCAAGCCATGTGGCACAGCTGTGAATACATTCTTTTGAAGGAATTGATGTTATGTGTGCATGCTATGAGTTTGGGGAAACAGAAGGTAAAGGCTCACAGTGTTGATCTCTGCTTGGAAAAGGGAACTGGTGTGATCACATACTAGTGGCTACATAGAAACATTATCAAGAACATCCTGACCACCATCAACAAAGGAGGAAATAGAGAAGAGAGCAGTTGTCATTAGTCACAAGCATGATTCTTAGCACAGCTAGAGCCTGTATATCTGGTCCATATAAAGACTTGCTTTGTGTGCTATTTTGGGCCCATATACTCTAAGTTTCTAAAGATGATGGGGACAAATATGGTGAAATTGGTGTGAGAGTCTTCAGATAACAGATATATATTTTAAACCTGTGCATACACAGAGCAAAATATACCACATAGAAATATAGGGTTTTGACCACTGCCATGTTGGCCAATGATTTTGAAGCAGAATTTGTAAAAAAAAAAAAATTCCCTAGAGAATTTTTACATGATGCTACTGTGGGTAAAATTAAATTTCCAGAATCTCTTGCCTGCCCTTCATGCATCTCCCTATCAATAGGTGTTTTCAATAAGTGGAGAGAAGTAGTCCATCTCCATATCAGTAAGTGATTACAGGGAGGAGTAAGAGCATATCTGGACCGGAGAGGTTTGGTGGGGGCCTTTTTGCAGCTTGGTTGCAAGAGACCCGGCAGGCAAGCAAAAGTGGATGACTACTTGTAGACAATACAAGGATTTCTCCCACTTTATTTCTCCCTGTGACTGATTTTGTCTTCAAAGCTAATTTGCCCTGGGCTGGGAACATATTCTCCACCTGGAGTTACAGTTACATTCTTGGCCAATATCATATTAACACTGTCTACTTCCTCATGACTTTTGGCATTCTAATAAAAGGCTATGTATGTGCTTCTCTTTCTTTTCTAGACAGGCCTGCTTAAAAAGAGATGAGTGTACCTAGTAGACTTTGAGCCCAAGGATTCAGTGACTGAATCACATAATGTTCTAGGGCAGTGGTTTTTGTAAAGATAATGTAGTGTCCTCTGCAAGAGTCCCTGCATGGCTAGATTTGTACCACCTTGATAAAGATAACAAAAGGTCCATCACTTTTGACTCAACCATCCCTGGTCCACTAAAAAGTTGGGCATTGTTTTAGCTGTTTTAAAGGGTTCAAATACAAAGTAGTGACACACATGTCTTTGCTGTACTCACCAAAATTCTTTCACAGTGATGGCAATTGCTTGACTATGCAGGCTGCTTTGCAGTCCACCAAGTTCTTTTAAAGTCATTATGTCCTTTGTACTTTATGGTAGGGCATTTAGAATCTCCATTCCCATTTTGTAAATGGAAACTGAATCCACGAGTGATGACGTTGACTAAATACAGTAAATATTCATTTTTTAGTATGATTATGGGATATGTTTTATGATGTTTTGTTTAGTAATTATATAATAGGCCAGGCATTGCTTACTAATCTTTAAAATATACTAACATATATAGGGAAAGTGTAATGATCATACATTAAATCTCATTGGTAAAAGTGGGAGACTAAATAAATAAAATTTAAAAAAGAAGTGTGAGTACCTACCATCTGCAAGACACTGGGCCAGATACAGTGTTAACACAGAAGGTTTTGAAGAGGTCCAGGTTGTGATAAAACAATAATAAGCTCTTCATCTTTACTTTAAAATGTAATTTTATGAAATTGCCTTTTTTAAACAAATTTGAACAAGAGATTTTCTTGGTATAGAATAATAGTTAAGGTGACTTCTTGCAAGCACCTAAGTAGTGAAATGGTTTGAAGGCTCAACCCGAAATGCTCTCTTCACATGGAGTGCCTTGTCTTCTTCACACAGTGAAATTGAGTTGAGCAGGAGTTTAGCAGAGAGCTCTGACTCTCCAGTGCCTTGCAGAAAAAAGCTTCAAGGTGTGATAAAATGGGTGATCTTCAAAACAAAATGTCCTTGGTTGTGTGCAGAGTTCTCGGATGGTGTTTTGCCTTCATGGTCCCCAGTTAATCTCTTACAAGCACAGTCACATTTCTGTCAAAGTAATGTCTCAAATTTCTAAGTCAGCCAACACATACTTACTAATGCCACTATGTGCAGAACACAGTACATAACTGTTGTCATGATGTCTCAAAGGAAACTGACAGTCACTTTTCTTGCCATGTATTAATTTTTTTTTCTGGGAAGAGAAACAGTTCTATATGGAAAAACCTACTTATATAGCTCTAGGCTATAAATACACTCAATTATTAACTTTCAGTTTCCTCAGTGAAATGATCATGAGCCAATCTTAGATATTAAAGGTAAATATTAATTACATAGTAGCTTAATTTTTTATTTTGGCCTACAGGATCTGACAAAAAAAAATCCAGAGAAATCCATATGCCATCTACTGAAAATGTCAATTCTAATGTTGTAAAATATTTACAATCTTTCTCTAACAAAATGATTAGGGTGGAAATACCTGAGGCACTTCAAGTTTTAGAATTGAAGGGAAAGGTAAGGAACTAAAAACAGTGCTATCTTGAAGGCAATGTGAGAACATAAAGTAACTTTTTTACAATTAGCTAATTACATTTTACAATTCTTTTTTTTTCCAGATTGAGTCAAGGCTCCTTTGTTGTTCCAAGCATGAAGGGCAGTTATTTGCTGAGGGAAACACTTACGTGAGATTCTTCCAGAAACACAAAGGGATTGCTTGAGGAACCTGCTGTGGAGACAGAATCAAAAACCTTTTAAAAATAGGCCTTCACAGTGGCTTCCTTCTACTAGATCTTCCCCTTTAGTAACTATCAAGATCACTTTTTGTGTTTACTTGAAGCTAGGTTGTTATTTTCAGGGGATACAACAAAAGATTATAATTTTCTTCCTGTCTGTGTGTTTGCTGATTCATTAACAGCCTTTATGAAAACTATGTCCTGAAAGACTCCATTTCTACCCTGTACATTTGGCAATATTTTTTTTATTCGAAAATAGACCTCAAATATCTTCCATATGAAGATCTTCTGGAACCTTCTCCAGTGTTCCATCAAGTCATTGGTCCCCCTAGGCTCCTGTACCATTCCATTTGCATCTTTCCCAATGCTAACTGACTATATTGTATGTACAAAACTGTCTTCCCTCATGGACTTGGAGGCCTTAGAGTGAAAGGACCACTACAACATTTACCCGAAACTATATGTTGCCTAGACAAACAGAAGTAAATACACCATCTAATTCATTAGTTCTTTCTGTATATGTTCTTATCTTCCTCTTAAATTGGGCTTTCCCTCCAAAGGCCCTGCTTCCCATGTTGCATATGGTTTTTAACATGTGTCAAGAGATTAGGGACATTAAGCAGGTGACACATATCAACAATGAACTGGGGATTTATTATAATCAACCAATATGCTTAGCCTTGTAATTGCTCAGAGCTTTTTGCTCCATAATTATACGGTTGCTTTGGTATAGCCATTCAATGCTGTTACAATTAGAGGGTAATTAACTAAAGCATTTGCTGAGATGCTGCAGAGCATGAAACATGTGTGCAGGTTGATAAACATGAGGATTGATAAACTACTTAGTCAACAATTTTCTAAAAACACTTTCACAGATCCTTTTCAAACATCAGCAACTGTCAAGTCCTTTCCAGCGTGCAAACTCTGCACCTTATTCCACATGTTGTTTTGTGTGCCCTACTAAACCTGGAATGGGGCCCTGACTTACTACCTCTTCCATCTAACCTACATTTCCACACATGCCCTTTCCCACTTCTGCAACACCTTAATCTCCACAAGAATGTCCAGTTTACAGAGGGGTCATGTTTGTGACTTTACTTGATATGTGAAGTGAGCTCTGCAGAGCATTGGATCCAACTTAGGGATGGAAAAAAGGCTTGGAGCACTTAAACCACTTGCCTTAGTTTAAAGGCCTTTGTTTAAAATGCTATTGGTAAAACACATATCTCAGATCTGAGCCTCTGCAGACTTTGTATCACATGCTCTTTACAAAATACTTTGTGTAAAACAGGGCTTATCAGAAGCAGAAGAGGAGGCACAGAAGAATACATTTGGGAGAGAAATAAAGAAAAAAGTAGAATAAAAATAAAAAGAGGATTAATGTTGAGGGAAAATGATAGGGAGTGCTGTTGATACCCAACAAAATACCCCAAAGCACTAATCAATACATAAACTCATGCTGGATGCTGTGGCACCTCTTAAGGCAAGAGCTTCCCTCTGTAAGAGGCAATACTGGCAGTACCTAAGTCATAGGCTGCTTGGAAGAGTAACTAACAGATAATGCATGTTAAGCACTTAAGATAGTGTTGGTTAGACAGTAACTACCAATAATTGGGTGCCCTTAAGATGTCTCTCTCTCTCTCTCACACACACACACACACACACACACACACAAACACACACACACACACACACACAGAAAGAGAGAGGAAGAGAGGGAGGGAGGGAGGGCATCTAAGTGTACTCAGAGGATAAGTGGTCCCTGGCCTCTCAGTGCTGTCCAGGGGGATGAGACTCCTCTGCTCAGTGAGTCAGGGTTTTGAGGCCAGGACACATCCTTCCATGTAGAGATGGTTGATCCTGCTTGCCCAGCCTGAAGACACTGAGTATTGCAATCTAATGGCTAAACCCTTTTGTTCTGATTCCATCCTTACTAAGCAATCTACTGTTTATGATTTGATTTCCTTACAACTAGGGAGATGCTGCTATCCAAATGCCAGTACATACATCTCAGTCCAGAAGGCATTTATTTCATCTGCAATTAAAAGAAAAATCATTCTGCGTTGTGCATTATCCACAGCAGTAACTGACTCTGGAGTGTTCTCCTTGTTGGCTTCCTTTTCTGCCCATCTCACTTCCACATTCCCCTACTGGTATTCCTTTTACTTTCCACATAAACTAGTTTACCTGGCAGCCTGTCTCAGGGTCTGCCCTTGGGGGAACCCAAACTATGGTAAGCACCATGCTAGTTTCTGTCTCTCTGCTGTAATTGTGGCTTCCATCTCTTAATTGTTCCATATGGTGGGAGGCATGATCACCAGCTGGACTGACAGGTACATATAGGTCATGATGCATGGGAAGAAGAGAGCCATCCGTTCTACTCCTAATTCTGAAACATCCTTGGGAAGAACTCTTGTCTGTCATGAAGCAGGTATCAAGGGAGGTGTGGTGCTTTGCTTTTCCAGGAATCTATGACAAGTTCAGACAGGAGGAACAAATAGTAGTCCTGCTAAAAACTCAGAGAGTGCATGAGGAGCAATCCCCAAAAGGTAGGAAAATAGAATCACTATTACTAAGAGAGGAGACAAAGTGTGCTAAGCAGGCAAGAATAATAGATGTCTAGTATAGATATACCCAAAATAGCACTGCTCACCAAATATAAATCAGCAGTAATGGTACCATGTCACTCCCCTAGAGACCAGGAGGAGCAACTGTCAAGACAGTGTGTCCAGTCCCACTGTACCCCTTGCTAGGTACCTCCCCAAACCCTGGCTCCCAAGCACACCTCTCAGGGGTTCTGCCTAGACCGTCAGCATGAAATGGCTAAGCAGTCAGTTCTCATCTTTGCCTAATTCACCAGGTGCTACTGGTGAAAGAGTCCAGGTACAGGAGTCACTAAAACTATTAGCCCTGCTGCTGTTGAAGCTCTTACTTCAACTCTTTAGGCCTTAACTTTTTGTTTGTAAAGGTGTTAGAACTGGGTCTCTAAAGCTGTAATATGTTATAATTCCTGGAAACTTTGTAATGCTATGTACCAGAATCAAAATTATCCAATAAGGACAATCCTCTTTGTGTTGTTATCCTCATTAAGATTGAATAACGTGAGGGGGCAGAGCCAAGATGGTGGCATGAGTAGGACAGTGGGAATCTCCTCCCAAAAACATATATATTTTCGAAAATACAACAAATACAACTATCCCTAAAAGAGAGACCAGAAGACACAGAACAACAGCCAGACTACATCCACACCTGTGCAAACCCAGTGCCTGGTGAAAGGGGTAAGACACAAGCCGCAGCCCGGTGGGACCCGAGGCCCCTCACCCAAGCTCCCGGTGGGAGAAGAGGAGTCAGAGCAGGGAGGGAGAGGGAGCCTAGGACTGCTAAACACACAGCCCTACCCATCTGTACCAGAGCACAGACACACAGTGCATGCGTGGGGTGCTGGAAACTAGGGAAACAGGACAGTAAGACCTGTGAGTGGGTCCCAAAGCCGGCGCCTCTGGGACAAAGAAAAGCGAGTGCTTTTTGAAAGTCTTAAAGGGACTGGGACCCCAAAGCTGGATGGAAGCATCCCAGGTCACAGTCCAGCAGCTGGAAATTCCAGGGAAGTTCGGGTACACTAACCCCCTGGGCAAAAGCTCTGAGACCCCTCATGGAAGTAAAAGGCCAAACAGCCTCCCGTCCATTACCCCTCCTGGGCCCCGCCATAGCAGAGCAGCAGCCTGAGGCTGGCCACCCCCACAGCAAGGGAGCTTCCTCAATACTGGCCAGGCAAGATACAGAGACGCAGTCTACATGCAATTGCCCAACACAAGCCACTAGCAGTCACAGTTGTCCCAGTAAAGAAAGGCCAGGAGCAAGTTGAAAGTCTTGGCTCTCCCAACTGACAGATGAGTCAATAGCTCACCATTGCACCTATCAACATGAAAAGGCAAAAAAATTTGATCCAGACAAGACTGACCCAGACAGCTTCGACATCTTCTACATCTTCCCCTGAGAAGGAACCTCAGGAGATAGATTTAACAGTCTTCCTGAAAAAGAATTCAAAACAAAAGTCATAACCATGATGATGGACTTGCAGAGAAATATGCAAGAACTAAGGAAGGAGAATACAGAAATAAAACAAGCTCTGGAAGGACTTCAAAACAGAATGGACGAGATGCAAGAGACCATTAATGGACTAGAAAACAGAGAACAGGAACACAGAGAAGCTGATGCAGAGAGAGATTAAAGGATCTCCAGGAATGAAAGAATTTTAAGAGAACTGTGTGACCAATTGAAATGGAACAATATCCGCATTATAGGGGTACCAGAAGAAGAAGAGAGAGCAAAAGGGATAGAAAGTGTCTTTGAAGAAATAATTGCTGAAAACTCCCCAAACTAGGGGAGGAAATGGCCTCTCAGACCACAGAGGTACACAGAACTCCCATGACAAGGGATCCAAGGTGGGCAACACCAAGACACATAATAATTAAAATGATAAAGGTGAAAGACAAGGACAGAGTATTAAAGGCAGCCAGAAGAAAAAAAAGGTCACCTACAAAGGAAAACCCATCAGGCTATCATCAGACTTCTCAACAGAAATCTTATAGGCCAGAAGAGAATGGCATGATATACTTAATGCAATGAAACAGAAGGGCCTTGAACCAAGACTACTGTATCCAGCACAATTATCATTTAATTATGAAGGAGGGATTAAACAATTCCCAGACAAGGAAAAGTTGAGGGAATTTGCCTCCCACAAACTACCTCTACAGGGCATCTTACAGGGACTGCTCTAGATGGGAGCACTCCTAAAAACAGCAAAGAACAAAACACCCAACATATAAAGAAGGGAGGAGGACGAATAAGAAGGGAGAGAAATAAAGAATCATCAGACCATGTTTATAATAGCTCAATAAGCGAGTTAAGTTAGACAATAAGATACTAAAGAAGATAACCTTGAACGTTTGGTAACCACAGACTTAAAGTCTGCAATGGCAATAAGTACATACCTTTCAATAATCACCCTAAATGTAAACGGACTGAATGCACCAATCAAAGGACACAGAGTAATAGAAAGGATAAAAAAGCAAGACCCATCCACATGCTGCTTACAAGAGACATACCTCAAACCCAAAGCCATACACAGACTTAAAGTCAGGGGATGGAAAAAGATTATTTCATGCAAACAACAGAGAGAGAAAAGCAGGTGTTACAGTACTAGTATCAGACAAAATAGACTTCAAAATAAAGTAACAAAAGATAAAGAAGGACCTTACATAATGATTAAGGGCTCAATCCAACAAGAGGATATAACCATTATAAATATATATGCATGCAATACCGGAGCACCAACATATGTGAAACAAATACTAACAGAATTAAAGGAGGAAATAGAATGCAATGCATTTGTTTTGGGAGATGTCAACACACCACTCACTCCAAAGGACAGATCCACCAGACAGAAAATAAGTAAGGACACACAGGCACTGAACAACACACTAGAACAGATGGACCTAATAGACATCTACAGAACTCTACATCCAAAAGCAACAGGATACACATTCTTCTCAAGTGCACATGGAACATTCTCCAGAATAGACCACATACTAGGCCACAAAAAGAGCCTCAGTAGATTCCAAAAGATTGAAATCCTACCAACCAACTTTTCAGAACACAAAGGCATAAAACTAGACATAAATTGTACAAAGAAAGCAAAAAGGCTCAAAAACACATGGAGGTTTAAAAACACACTCCTAAATAATCAATGGATCAATGACCAAATCAAAATGGAGATCCAGCAATATATGGAAACAAATGAAAACAACAACACAAAGCCCCAAATACTGTGGGATACAGCAAAAGCAGTCAGAAGAGGAAAGTATATAGCAATCCAGGCATATTTAAAGAAGGAACAACAATCCCAAAAGAATGGTCTAATGTCACAATTATCAAAATTGGAAAAAGAAGAACAAATGAGGACTAAGGTCAGCAGAAGAAGGGACATAATAAAGATCAGAAAAGAAATAAATAAAATTGAGAAGAATAAAGCAATAGCAAAAATCAATGAAACCAAGAGCTGTTTCTTTGAGAAAATAAACAAAATACATAAGCCTCTAGCCAGACTTATTAAGAGGAAAAGAGAGTCAACACAATTCAACCATATCAGAAACAAGAAAGGAAAAGTCACGACGGACCCCACAGAAATACAAAGAATTATTATAGACTACTATGAAAACCTATATGCCAACAAGCTGGAAAACCTAGAAGAAATGGACAACTTCCTAGAAAAATACAACCTTCCAAGACTGACAAAGGAAGAAACACAAAAGTTAAACAAACCAATTATGGGCAAAGAAATTGAAACGGTAATCAAAAAACTACCCAAGAATAAAACCCCTGGGCTGGACGGATTTACCTCAGAATTTTATCAGACACACAGAGAAGACATAATACCCATTCTCCTTAAAGTGTTCCACAAAATAGAAGAAGAGGGAATACTCCCAAACTCATTCTATGAAGCCAACATCACCTTAATACCAAAACCAGGCAAATACCCCACCAAAAAAGAAAATTACAGACCAATATCACTGATGAATGTAGATGTAAAAACACTCAATAAAATATTAGCAAACCGAATTCAACATTATATCAAAAGGATCATACACCAAGACCAAGTGGGATTCATCCCAGGGATGCAAGGATGGTACAACATTCAAAAATCCATCAACATCATCCACCACATCAACAAAAAGAAAGACAAAAACCACATGATCATCTCCATAGATGCTGAAAAAGCATTTTATAAAAGTCAACATCCATTCATGATAAAAACTCTCAACAAAATGGGTATAGAGGGCAAGTACCTCAACATAATAAAGGCCATATATGATAAACCCACAGCCAACATCATACAGAACAGCGAGAAGCTGAAAGCTTTTCCTCTATGATCAGGAACAAGACAGGGATGCCCACTCTCCCCACTGTTACTCAACATAGTACTGGAGGCCCTAGGCACGGTAATTAGAGAAAACAAAGAAATACAAGGAATCCAGATTGGTAAAGAAGAAGTTAAACTGTCACTATTTGCAGATGACATGATATTGTACATAAAGAACCCTAAAAACTCCATTCTGAAACTACTAGAGCTAATATTGGAATTCAGCAAAGTTGCAGGACAGAAAATTAACACACAGAAATCTGTGGCTTCACTACACACTAACAATAAACTAATAGAAAGAGAAATCAGGATGACAATTCCATTCACAATAGCATCAAAAAGAATAAAATACCTAGGAATAAACCTAACCAAGGAAGTGAAAGACTTATACCCTGAAAACTATGAGACACTCTTAAGAGAAATTAAAGAGGTCACTAACAAATGGAGACTCATCCCATGATCCTGGCTAGGAAGAATTACTATCGTCAAAATGGCCATCCTGCCCAAAGCTATATACAGATTCAATGCAATCCCTATCAAACTACCAACAGCATTATTCAATGAACTGGAACAAATAGTTCAAAAATTCATATGGAAACACCAAAGACCCCGAATAGCTAAAGTAATCCTGAGAAGGAAGAATAAAGTGGGTGGGGATCTCACTCCCCAACTTCAAGCTCTACTACAAGGCTACAGTAATCAACACAATTTGGTACTGGCACAAGAACAGAGCCACAGACCAATGGAAGAGAATAGAGACTCCAAACATTAACCCAAACATATATGGTCGACTAATATTCAATAAAGGGGCCATGGACATACAATGGGGCAATGACAGTCTCTTCAACAGATGGTGCTTGCAAAACTGGACAGCTACATGTAAGAGAATGAAACTGGATCACTGTCTAACCCCTTACACAAAAGTAAATTCAAAATGGATCAAAGACCTGAATGTAAGTCATGAAACCATAAAAGTCTTAGAAAAAAACATAGGCAAAAATCTCTTAGACATAAACATAAGTGATGTCTTCTTGAACATATCTCCCCAGGCAAGGGAAACAAAAGCAAAAATGAACAAATGGAACTATAGCAAGCTGAATAGCTTCTGTACAGCAAAGGACACCATCAAGAGAACAAAAGGTATCCTACAGTATGGGAGATTATATTTGTAAATGACAGATCCGATAAAGGGTTGACATCCAAAATATATAAAGAGCTCACACACCTCAACAAACAAAAAGCAAATAATGTAATTAAAAAATGGACAAAGGAGCTGGATAGACAGTTCTCTAAAGAAGAAATTCAGATGGCCAACAGACACATGGAAAGATGCTCCACATCGCTTGTCATCAGAAAAATGCTAATTAAAACCACAATGAGATATGATCTCACACCAGTAAGGATGGCTACCATCCAAAAAATAAACAACAACAAAAGTTGGCGAGGTTGTGGAGAAAGGGGAACCCTCCTACACTGCTGGTGGGAATGTAAATTAGTTCAACCATTGTGGAAAGCAGTATGGAGGTTCATCAAAATGCTCAAAATAGAAATACCATTTGACCCAGGAATTCCACTTCTAGGAATTTACCCCAAGAATACAGCACTCCAGTTTGAAAAAGACAGATGCACCCCTATGTTTATCGCTGCTCTATTTACAATAGCCAAGATATGGAAGCAACCTAAGTGTCCATCAGTAGATGAATGGATAAAGAAGATGTGGTACATATACACAATGGAATATTACTCACATGTAAGAAAAAAACAAGTCCTACCACTTGCAACAACATGGATGGAGCTAGAGGGTATTATGCTCAATGAAATAAGCCAGGCAGAGAAAGATAAGTACCAAATGATTTCACTCATATGTGGAGTATAAGAACAGAAGAAAACTGAAGGAACAAAACAGCAGCAAAAGCACAGAACACAAGAATGGAGTAACAGTTGTTACCAAAGGGAAAGGGACTGGAGAGAATGGGTGGGAAGGGAGAGATAAGGGTGGCAAAAAATAAAGGGGGCATTACGATTAACATGTATAGTGTGGGGCGGACATGGGGAGGGCTATGCAACACAGAGAAGACAAGTAGTGATCTTACAGCATCTTACTATGTTGATGGACAGTGACTGTGAACGGGTATGTGGAGGGCACTTCATGAGGGGGGAAGCCTAGTAAACATAATGTCCTTCATGTAATTGTAGATTAATGATACCAAAATAAAATTAAGAAAAAAGATTGCATAACTTTTATGAATACCAGTTAAAAAGGTTGGTGATTGCTCATACTTGAATACAGAGTAAGTCCTCAATAATAAGCTTTATTTTATAATTGATTTCACTGTTGCCTTTCTTCCCAACTCTGTCTTGCCCACTGTAGTTTGAGGGATCTTTGTTAAAAAAAAGAAAAAAAAGTGAAAGGAAAGAAATAATTGAAAAGAAAAAAAACAGTTTTCTTACTGAAACCCACTCTCCCATTTTGGTTACAGGATAGAAAATAATCTTTTTAGCATGTCACTAAAAGTAATAAAAACAAATAAATAAAACCTTTACAAACTGTCCCCAAGCTGCCTTTATAGACCCCAAGATCACTTTCATCTAGCTTCTGCTAATGTTAACATCTTACATAACCATGACACATTTATCACAATGAAGAAATTAATATTTGTACAATACTATAAAACTACAGATCTTATTCAGAAATTTTCCACTCATGTCCTTTGTGTCCCCAGGATCCAATCTAGGATGCCACATATTGCATTTAATCATCCTCTGTTCTGACAGTTCTGTGTTCTTTCCTTGTCTCTCATGACCTTGACACTTGTGAAGAATACTAAGAAGGTATTTTATATACTTTTTTTTCTTTTTTTTGTCTGGGAAAAATTAGGTCATCCTTCTTCTCACATCCTTCTGTAAGATGATGGTGTACATTTATAGAACACACACATTTAAACATTCTGTATCTTATACTGGGTTGTCATAACATCTTAGGGGATTTTTGAAAAATTTACATTCAGGAAAATTGCTCTTTTGATGTGCAGTTTTATGGATTTTGATAATTATATAAAGTCATGTATCCATCACCATAGTACTACATGGAACTGTTCCATCACTCTAAAAATTCCCTATGAACTCATTAGTATACAATCCCCTCCCCAACCCCTGGCAACAACTGATCTGGTTGTCATCCTTACACTTTTGCTTTTTACAGAATTTCATGTGAATGTAATCATACAATATCTAGGCATTTAGGTCTAGCTACTTTGAGCAAAAATACATTTAACATTCTCCCATTTTGGTGCATGAATCAATAGTTGGTTCTTTTTCTTTTTAAGTAGTAGTTCATTAGATGGATGTACCAGTTTGTTTATCCATTTATCTGTTTAAGGACATTTGAGTTGTTTTAAGTTCTTAGCAGTTGTGAATAAAAGTACTAGAAACATTGACACACAAGTGTTTGTGTCAATGTAAGTTTTACCTCATGTTGGTAAATTCCTAGGAGTAGAATGCTTGATCATATGTTTGCCTTTGTAAGAAAGTATATGTTCGACTTTGTAAGAAACTGGCAAACTATTTTCCAAAGTTTTTGTGGTATTTTGCATTCTAAAATGGGAGTGCCTGTTGCCCTTTATCTTTCCTAACATTTAAACTGTCAGTTTATTTATTTGTCAGTTCTAATAGGTGTATGGAGATATATAATTTTGTTTCAAGTTTGTAATTCCCTAATAACTAATGATCATTTCTTTCATCTGTTTAACTGTGTATCTTCTTTGGTAGTGAGTCAATTCATATTCACAACTGTTTTTATTGATTTCCTTCCATTGTTGCTTTTTATATATTTATATTTTCTGGATATACATCCTTTGCAGATGTGTGATTTACAAATCTTTTCTTGGTATCTGTGTCTTGTGTTTTTGTTATCTTTAAAACATCTTTCGCAGATCATTCTTTTGTGAAACATGCTTTTGAAGTTATATCTAGTATCTTCTATTCCAATTCAAGGTCATGTAGATTTTTTTCCTGTTTTCTTAAAGAAGAATTTTTTCTTTAGGCTAGGATTCCATTTTTTTTTTTTGAGAGGGCATCTCTCATATTTATTGATCAAATGGTTGTTAACAACAATAAAATTCAGTATAGGGGGGTCAATGCTCAATGTACAATCATTAATCCATCTCAAGTCTAATTCTCGTCAGTCTCCAATCTTCTGAAGCATAACGAACAAGTTCTTACATGGTGAACGAATTCTTACATAGTGAATAAATTCTTACATGGTGAACAGTACAAGGGCATTCATCATTTAACATTCTCCCATTTTGGTGCATGAATCAATAGTTGGTTCTTTTTCTTTTTAAGTAGTAGTTCATTAGATGGATGTACCAGTTTGTTTATCCATTTATCTGTTTAAGGACATTTGAGTTGTTTTAAGTTCTTAGCAGTTGTGAATAAAAGTACTAGAAACATTGACACACAAGTGTTTGTGTCAATGTAAGTTTTACCTCATGTTGGTAAATTCCTAGGAGTAGAATGCTTGATCATTCTACTTTCGGTTTTGATCACGCATTATGAACTATAAACAATCAGGTCAAATATGAATATTCGTTTGATTTTTGTACTTGATTTATATGTGGATCCCACATTTCTCCCTTTATTATTATTATTATTTTTATTTTTAATAAAATGCTGAAGTGGTAGGTAGTTGCAAGATAAAGGTAGAAAACATAGTTTAGTGCTGTAAGAGGGCAAATGTAGATGATCAGATGATCAGGTGTGTGCCTATGGACTATTAATCCAGGCTAGACAAGGGCAGCAAGACATCCACGGATGCAGAAGATTACTCTCAAAGCAGGGGGCATGAGGTTCTGAGCCTCACCTCTGTTGATACCCAAATTCTCACCTGATGGCCCCCCTGCGACTGTGCCTGTCTTAAGTTGTTCCTCCCTTGAGGAATCTTACCCATCTCTGGCTAACCAGTCATCTTCCGGGGCCATACAGGGAAATGTAAAGTTGGTAAGTGAGAGAGAAGCCATATTGTTTGAAAAGGTTAGCTTTTTACTTCTTTGCAGATTTATGCCCTGTGGCTTCTATGCCCAGCACTTGTCTCAAGGTATCTTTACCACCTGGAGGAATTATGATACTCGGTAAACTCGATATGAGGCACGAATTCTATTTAAGGGTTGTAATTAGGAAGGAAGAAGAAAAGCTATAGAGGTAGCATATGGAAGAAAACATGGGAGGATTGATTATTTCTTTGACATATCTTCTTGTAGAGTACCTTAAGTATGTATAGGTTTTAAACTACTAACTAATTTGCACACACATATTAACATAATAGGAATACGGTGACACAAACAAAGCAAATCTATAATTACCATCCATCTCCACTGAAGCCAATAAAACCATTTAGGCACCCTAGGCATTTGTGAAAATTTGTCTATGGTATGATGGATATTGTCCAACTGTACTTGAACAGTCTGAGAGAAATCACACAGATTAAAGCAGCCCATTTCAGGGATCTGTTCACATCCCATATGTTCTTTTAACCGTAGATAGTCTATAGTCATAAGAGTTTGGAGTGCTACAACTTGCACCCCTCCCAACTCCTGGTTGAGTTCCAACAGTACAGATCCAGTCAAATTCGTTGTCTCACTGTATGCACATGCCAGCCTAGACATCTCCCTCCTCATTCCAATGGCAAGTCCAGGAAACGGTGGGGTGGACGCAGCCACAACCGCAGCATCACCCAGATCCCTGTGGAGGCTTTTTGATGATCATCCCCCGGCATGAGTCCTCCAGAGAGTGCTGATGCCGGAAGCTCCTCCTCATATCGTATCTTAGTTCATTTTCTGGGTATCCAAGCTAGGCCTTGATCTTCTGCATAGAAACAAACAGACCCTTTGCCCACACTTTGACATGCCCTCTATACCACTGTGCAGAACTCATTGGAGGTCAGCACACAGGGACTGCTTTTTTTTTATTATTATTATTAAGAGAAAGGAATATTATCAGAAAAGAGTACCTCCATAGCTGATCATCTGACACCCTTTAAGTGATCAACATTAAGGATATTTAAAGCATGCGTTGATCTTTGATTTAGCAATAGTTTTATCCTATCAAGGAGTAATTCCCCTTTTCTTTCTTTCTTCCCTTTTTTTTAAATCTTTAATCTACACTTATATGAAGAGTACTATGTTTACTATGCTCTCCCCTATATCAGGTCCCCCCAACAACCACATTACGGTTACTGTCCTTCAGCTTAGCAAAATGTTGTAGAATCCCTACTTGTCCTCTCTGTGTTGTGCAGCCCACCCTCCCCTTTCTCCCTCCCCCCCATGCATGCTAATCTTAATACCCCCTTCTTCTTCCCCCCCTTATCCTTCCCTGCCCACCCATCCTCCCCAGTTCATTTCCCTTTGGTACCTGTTAGTCGATTTTTGGGTTCTGTAATTCCATTGCTGTTTTGTTCCTTCAGTTTTTCCTTTGTTCTTATACTTCTCAGATGAGTGAAATCATTTGGTATTTCTCTTTCTCTGCTTGGCTTATTTCACTGAGCATAATACTCTCCAGCTCCATTGCTGCAAATGGTTGGATTTTTCCACTTCTTATGGCTGAGTAGTATTCCATTGTGTATATGTACCACATCTTCTTTATCCATTCATCTACCGATGGACATTTAGGTTGCTTCCAATTCTTGGCTATTGTAAATAGTGCTGCGATAAACATAGGGGTGCATCTGTCTTTCTCAAACTTGATTGCTGCATTCTTAGGGTAAATTCCTAGGAGTGGAATTCCTGGGTCGAATGGTAGGTCTGTTTTGAGCATTTTGATGAACCTCCAAACTGCTTTCCACAATGGTTGAACTAATTTACATTCCCACCAGCAGTGTAGGAGGGTTCCCCTTTCTCCACAGCCTCGCCAACATTTGTTGTCTTTTGGATGGCAGCTATCCTTACTGGTGTGAGGTGATACCTCATTGTAGTTTTAATTTGCATTTCTCTGATAATTAACGATGTGGAGCATCTTTTCATGTGTCTGTTGGCCATCTGTATTTCTTTTTTAGAGAACTGTCTGTTCAGTTCCTCTGCCCATTTTTTAATTGGGTTATTTGTTTTTTGTTTGTTGAGGCGTGTGAGCTCTTTATATATTTTGGACGTCAAGCCTTTATCGGATCTGTCATTTTCAAATATATTCTC
Source organism: Manis javanica (assembly GCF_040802235.1). Classification (NCBI taxonomy): domain Eukaryota; kingdom Metazoa; phylum Chordata; class Mammalia; order Pholidota; family Manidae; genus Manis; species Manis javanica. Next base: position 96,687,619 of record NC_133163.1, on the reverse strand, counting down.
CCATACTGTAGCGTTCCTTTTTTTTCTATTGATGGTGTCTTTTGCTGTACAGAAGCTTTTCAGCTTAATGTAGTCCCACTTGCTCATTTTTGCTGTTGGTTTTCTTGCCCGGGGAGATATGTTCAAGAAGAGGTCACTCATGTTTATGTCTAAGAGGTTTTTGCCTATGTTTTTTTCCAAGAGTTTAATGGTTTCATGACTTACATTCAGGTCTTTGATCCATTTTGAGTTTACCTTTGTAGATGGGGTTAGACAATGGTTCAGTTTCATTCTCCTACACGTAGCTGTCCAGTTTTGCCAACACCATATGTTGAAGAGACTGTCATTTCCCCATTGTATGTCCATGGCTCCTTTATCAAATATTAATTGACCATATATGTTTGGGTTAATTTCTGGAGTCTCTAATCTGTTCCACTGGTCTGTGGCTCTGTTCTTGTGCCAGTACCAAATTGTCTTGATTACTGTGGCTTTGTAGTAGAGCTTGAAGTTGGGGAGTGAGATCCCCCCTACTTTATTCTTCTTTTTCAGGATTGCTTTGGCTATTCGGGGTCTTTGGTGTTTCCATATGAATTTTTGAATTATCTGTTCCAATTCATTGAAGAATGTTGCTGGTAATTTGAGAGGGATTGCATCAAGTCTGTATATTGCTTTGGGCAGAATGGCCATTTTGACGATATTAATTCTTCCTAGCCATGAGCGTGGGATGTTTCCATTTATTAGTGTCCCCTTTAATTTCTCTTAAGAGTGACTTGTAGTTTACAGAGTATAAGTCTTTCACTTCTTTGCTTAGGTTTATTCCTAGGTATTTTATTCTTTTTGATGCAATGGTGAATGGAATTGTTTTCCTGATTTCTCTTTCTATTGATTCATTGTTAGTGTATAGGAAAGCTACAGATTTCTGTGTGTTAATTTTGTATCCTGCAACTTTGCTGTATTCCGATATCAGTTCTAGTAGATTTGGAGTGGAGTCTTTAGGGTTTTTTATGTACAGTATCATATCATCTGCAAATAGTGACAGTTTAACTTCTTCTTTACCAATCTGGATTCCTTGTATTTCTTTGTTTTGTCTGATTGCCGTGGCTAGGTCCTCCAGTACTATGTTGAATAACAGTGGGGGAGAGTGGGCATCCCTGTCTTGTTCTCGCTCTCAGAGGAAATGCTTTCAGCTTCTCGCTGTTCAGTATAATGCTGGCTGTGGGTTTATCATATGTGGCCTTTATTATGTTGAGGTACTTGCCCTCTATTCCCATTTTGCTGAGAGTTTTTATCATGAATGGATGTTGAATTTTGTCAAATGCTTTTTCAGCATCTATGGAGATGATCATGTGGTTTTTGGTTTTCTATTTGTTGATGTGGTGGATGATGTTGATGGATTTTCGAATGTTGTACCATCCTTGCATCCCTGCGATGAACCCCACTTGGTCATGGTGTATGATCCTTTTGATATACTGTTGAATTCTGTTTGCTAATATTTTATTGAGTATTTTTGCATCTACATTCATCAGGGATATTGGTCTGTAATTTTCTTTTTTGGTGGGGTCTTTGCCTGGTTTTGGTATTAGGGTGATGTTGGCTTCATAGAATGAGTTTGGGAGTATTCCCTCTTCTTCTATTTTTTGGAACACTTTAAGGAGAATGGGTATTATGTTTTCTCTGTGTGTCTGATAAAATTCTGAGGTAAATCCGTCCGGCCCCGGGGTTTTGTTCTTGGGTAGTTTTTTGATTACCGTTTCAATTTCTTTGCTCATAATTGGTTTCTTTAACTTTTGTGTTTCTTCCTTGGTCAGTCTTGGAAGGTTGTATTTTACTAGGAAGTTGTCCATTTCTTCTAGGTTTTCCAGCTTGTTGGCATATAGGTTTTCATAGTAGTCTTTAATAATTCTTTGTATTTCTGTGGGGTCTGTCGTGATTTTTCCATTCTCATTTCTGATTATGTTGATTTCTGTTGATTCTCTTTTTCTCTTAATAAGTTTGGCTAGAGGCTTATCTATTTTGTTTATTTTCTCAAAGAACCAGCTCTTGGTTTCGTTGATTTTTGCTATTGTTTTATTCTTCTCAATTTTGTTTATTTCTTCTTTGATCTTTATTATGTCCCTCCTTCTGCTGACTTGAGGCCTCATTTGTTCTTCTTTTTCCAGTTTCGATAATTGTGATGTTAAACTATTCATTTGGGATTGTTCTTCCTTCTTCAAGTGTGCCTGGATTGCTATATACTTTCCTCTTAAGAATGCTTTCGCTGTGTCCCACAAAAGTTGGGGCTTAGTATTGTTGTTGTCATTTGTTTCTATATATTCCTTGATCTCTATTTTGATTTGTTCATTGATCCATTGATTATTTAGTAGCATTTTGTTAAGCCTCCATGTGTTTGTGAGCCTTTTTGTTTTCTTTGTAGAATTTATTTCTACTTTTATACCTTTGTGGTCTGAAAAATTGGTTGGTAGAATTTCAATATTTTGGAGTTTACTGAGGCTCTTTTTGTGACCTAGTATGTGGTCTATTCTGGAGAATGTTCCATGTGCACTTGAGAAGAATGTATATCCTGTTGCTTTTGGATGTAGAGTTCTATAGATGTCTATTAGGTCCATCTGTTCTAGTGTGTTGTTCAGTGCCTCTGTGTCCTTACTTATTTTCTGCCCGGTGGATCTATCCATCGGGGTGAGTGGTGTGTTGAAGTCTCCTAACATGAATGCATTGCAGTCTATTTCCCTCTTTAGTTCTGTTAGTATTTGCTTCACATATGCTGGTGCTCCTGTATTGGGTGCATATATATTTAGAATGGTTATATCCTCTTGTTGGACTGAGCCCTTTATCATTATGTAGTGTCCTTTTTTATCTCTTGTTACTTTCTTTGTTTTGAAGTCTATTTTATCTAATATTAGTACTGCAACCCTTGCTTTCTTCTCACTGTTGTTTGCCTGAAATATGTTTTTCCATCCCTTGACTTTTAGTCTATGCTTATCTTTGGGTTTAAGGTGAGTTTCTTGTAAGCAGCATATAGATGGGTCTTGCTTTTTTATCCATTCTATTGCTCTGTGTCTTTTGATTGGTGCATTAAGTCCATTTACATTTAGGGTGACTATTGAGAGATATGTACTTATTGCCATTGCAGGCTTTAGATTCATGGTTACCAAAGGTTCAAGGTTAGCTTCTTTAGTATCTTACTGCCTAACTTAGCTCGCTTATTGGGCTGTTATATACACTGTCTGGAGATTCTTTTCTTCTCTCCCTTCTTATTCCTCCTCCTCCATTCTTTATATGTTGTGTGTTTTGTTCTGTGCTCTTTTTAGGGGAGCTCCCATTTAGACCACTCCCTGTAGGATGCCCTGTAGAGGTGGTTTGTGGGAAGCAAATTCCCTCAGCTTTTGCTTGTCTGGGAATTGTTTAATCCCCCCATTGTATTTAAATGATAGTCGTGCTGGATACAGTATCCTTGGTTCAAGGCCCTTCTGTTTCATTGCATTAAGTATATCATGCCATTCTCTTCTGGCCTATAGGGTTTCTGTCGAGAAGTCTGATGTTAGCCTGATGGGTTTTCCTTTATAGGTGACCTTTTTCTCTCTAGCTGCCTTTAAAACTCTTTCCTTGTCCTTGATCCTTGCCATTTTAATTACTATGTGTCTTGGTGTTGTTCTCCTTGGATCCTTTCTGTTGGGGGTTCTGTGTAATTCCATGGTCTGTTCGATTATTTCCTCCCCCAGTTTGGGGAAGTTTTCAGCACGAATATTATTCCTTTTTGCTTGGTCACATAGTTCTCTTAGTGTTGTTTCATTCCTGGAGATCCTTTTATCTCTCTCTATGTCAGCTTCTATACATTCCTGTTCTCTGGCTTCTATTCCTTCAATGGCCTCTTGCATCTTATCCATTCTACTTATAAGTCCTTCCAGGGATTGTTTCACTTCTGTGATCTCCTTCCTGACATCTGTGATCTCCTTCCAGTCTTCATCCCACTGCTCTTGCATTTTTCTCGGCATCTCATCCCATTGCTCTTGCATTTTTCTCTGCCTCTCTGTCAGCATGTTCATGATTTTTATTTTGAATTCTTTTTCAGGAGGAGTGGTTAGGTCTGTCTCCTTCTCAGGTGTTGTCTCTGTGATCTTTGTCTGCCTGTAGTTTTGTCTTTTCATGGTGACAGAGATAGTGTGCAGAGCTGGTACAAGTGACCACTGGAAGAGCTTCCCTTCTTGTTGGTTTGTGGCCTTCCTCACCTGGGAGAATAGCGACCTCTAGTGGCTTGTGCTGGGCATCTGTGTGAAGACAGGGCTTCTGCTTCCTACCCGGTCGCTATGGGGTTTATCTCCGCTGTTGCTTTGGGCATGGCCTGGCTGGGGCTGCTCCTCCAAAATGGTGGAGCCCCATTGGAAGAGGAGTGGCTGGGAGGCTATTTATCTCTGTAAGGGGCCTCTGTGCTCCCTGCTGCCCAGGTGGTTACAGTGCCCAGTGATCCCCAGATTCCCTGCCTCTGGTCTAAGTGACCTGTCCGGCCCCTTTAAGACTTCTAAAAAGCACTCTCCAAACCAAAACAACCACAGCAACAATGAGAGAGGGAACAGGAAAAAAAAAAAAAGAATGAAAAAACGCATAATTTTTTTTTTTTTTTCCTCATGCGCCGGTCCCAGGCACCCGCTCACTGGTCCTGCTGCCCTGCCTCCCTAGCACCAGGGTCCCTGTCCCTTCAAGGCGTCCAAAAAGCACCCACCCACTGGTCCTGCAGGAAAAACGCATGATATTCTTTGTCCTAAGGCGCCGGTCCCAGGCACCTGCTCACCAGTCCCGCCGCCCTGCCTCCCTAGCACCAGGGTCCCTATCCCTTTAAGGCTTCCAAAAAGCACTCACCAAAAAGTGAAAAAAAAAGGGGAAAAACGCGCGATTTCCTCCGTCCTCAGGTGCCGGTCTCAGGCACCCGCCCACCGGTCCCACAGGGAAAAACGCGGGATATTCTTTGTCCTCAGACGCCGGTCTCAGGCACCCGCTCACCAGTCCTGCCGCCCTGCCTCCCTAGCACCGGGGTCCCTGCCCCTTTAAGGCTTCCAAAAAGCACTCGCCAAAAAGAGAAAGAAAAAGGGGAAAAACTCGCGATTTCCTCCATCCTCAAGTGCCGGTCCTGGGCACCCTCTCACCGGTCCCACCACCCTGCCTCCCCAGCAATGGGGTCCCTGTCCCTTTAAGGCTTCCAAAAAGCACTCGCCAAAAAAAAAAAGAAAAAAACGCTCTGGTTTCTTTCCACCCGCCGGGAGCCGGGGGGAGGGACGCTTGGGTCCCGCCGGTCTGGGGCTTGTATCTTACCCCCTTCACAAGGCGCTGGGTTCTTGCAGGTGTGGATTTGGTCTGGATGTTGTCCTGTGTCCTGTGGTCTCTATTTTAGGAAGATTTTTCTTTGTTATATTTTCATAGCTCTATGTGTTTTTGGGAGGAGATTTCCACTGCTCTACTCACGCCGCCATCTTGGCTCCGCCTCCCTAGAAGAATTTTTAGTATCACATTTTACACTTAGGACTGTGATCCATATTGACTTACTATTGGTATAAGGTGTGAGACAAATGTCAAGATTTATTATTTTGTAAATGGTGTCCAGTTTTCCCATAACTATTATGTGGAATGATTATTTTATATCCATTAAATTTTGTATTTTGGTAAAAATCAGTTCTCTATATTTGTTTAGATCTATTTTTTGAGTTCTCTCTTCTGTTTAATCTGTGTCTATATGCTTAGCATTACTCTGCTTGATTGTTGTATATTTACTGTCTTAAAAGTGGATAGTGTGGAACCTCTACTACTTTTTTTCATAATTATTTTAGCTATTCTAGCTATTTTTCCATTTTCTAAAAAAATGTTAAACCATATTATAAATATCTGTAAAAAGCTTGTTGGGCTTGGGATTGGAAATGCATTGAATCTAGAGATAAATTTGGGGGATTTGACATCTTAACAATATTGAGTCTCGTATTCTATGAACATAGTGTATCACTCTTTCTGCATCTTTGGAAAAATGTATATTCAGGTCATTTGCCAATTTAAAAAATCAGGTTATTTTTATATTTGCTACTGAGTTTTGAGTTCATTATGTATTTTGTATATTAATCTATAATCAGACATATGGTTTGCAAATATTTTCTCCCATTGTATAGATGCTTTTTCATATTGTATATGCATTGTTAAGGTCACTTGATCAATATTATTGAGGTCTGATGTTTCTTCATTAATTTTCTGTCTGGCTGGTTTATCTAATGTTGCAAGTGGGGTACTGAAGTGTTTTATTGCTGTCTATTTCTCCCTCAGATTTTCTAATATTTGCTTTGTATATTTAGGTGCTCCAATGTTGGTTGCATATATATTTACAATAATTACACCTTCTTATTAAATTGACCTCTTTATGATTAAATGACATTGTCTCTTGTTACTGTTTCTGATATGAAGTTTACTTTGTCTGATACAAATGGTTACCCCTGATCTTTTGGTTTCCATTGCATGGAATATCTTTTTCTATCCCTTCATTTTCAGATTACATACATCTTTAAAGCTGAAGTGAAGTCATTGTAGGTAACATAGTCAGGTCTTCTTTTTATCCATTCAGTCAATCTGTCTTTTGAGTGATAATCTATTAAAAATTAAAGTAATTATTGATAAGTAAAGACTTACTGTTGGTATTTTGTTAATTGTTTTCTGGCTGCTTTGTAGTTCTTTTGTTTCTTTCTTTCTCTCCTGCTTTCTTCCTTTGTAATTTCATGATTTCTTACTGTGTTATGCATTGATTGTTTTCTCTTTCTCTTTTTCATCTACTATGTTTTTGTTGTGGTTATCGTGAAGATATATGAAACATAATTATAATAGTCTCTTTTATGCTAAGAACAAGTTAACTTTTTTTTTATTACTATGGTATCATTAATATACATTGTGGTTACTAGATTTCCCCCATTATCATGTCCCCATCACATACCCCATTACAGTCACTGTCCATCAACATAGTAAAATGCTACAGAGCTACTACTTTTCTTCTCTGTGCTATACTGCCTTACCTATGTGCCCCATCCTATATTATGTGTGCTAATCATAATGCCCCTTAATCCCCTATACCTCCCTCCCCCCCCACCCTCCCCAGTCCCTTTCCCTTTGGTGACTTTTAGTCCATTCCTGGGTTCTGTGAGTATGCTGCTGTTTCATTCCTTCAGTTTTTGCTTTGTTGTTATACTCCACAGATTAGTGAAATCATTTGATACTTGTCTTTCTCCACATGGCTTATTTCACTGAGCATAATACCCTTTAGCTCCATCCATGTTGTTGCAAATGGTGGGATTTGTTTTCTTCTTATGGCTTAATAATAATCGAATATGTATATGTACCACATCTTCTTTATCTGTTCACCTACTGATGGACACTTAGGTTACTTCCATATCTTGCCTATTGTAAATAGTACTGCAATAAATATAGGAGTGCCTATGTCTTTTTGAGTCAGGGATCTTGTTTTATTTGGGTAAATTCCTAGGAGTGGAATTCCTGGATCAAATGGTATTTCTATTTTTACTTTTTTGAGGAACCTCCATACTGCTTTCCACAATGGTTGAACTAATTTACATTCCCACAAGCAGTGTAGGAGGGTTCATCTTTCCCCACAGCCTCGCCAGTATTTGTTGTTGTTTGTCTTTTGGATGTTGGCCATCCTAACGGGTGTGAGGTGATATCTTATTGTGGTTTTAATTTGCATTTCTCTGAATATTAGCAATCTGGAGCATCTTTTCATGTGCCTGTTAGCCATCTGAATTTATTCTTTGGAGAAGTGTCTGTTCAGATCCTCTGCCCATTTTTTAATCATGTTATTTGCTTTTTCTTTGTTGAGGTGTGTGAGCTCTTTGTATATTTTGGATGTCAACCCCTTATCAGATATGTCATTTATGAATATATTCACTCATACTGTTGGATGCTGTTTTGTTCTACTGATAGTGTCCTTTGCTGTACAGAAGGTTTTTTTGTTTGATATAATCCCACTTGTTCATTTTTGCTTTTGGTTCCCTCGGCCAGGGAGACATGTTCATGAAAAAGTTGCTCATGTTTAGAATCAAAAGAGTTTTGCCTATATTTTCTTCAAAGAGTTTAATGATTTCATAACTTCCATTCAGGTCTTTGATCCATTTCTTGTTTACATTTGTGTATGGCGTTAGACAGTAATCCAGTTTCTTTCTCTTAAACGTAGCTGTTCAGTTTGGCCAGCACCAGTTGTTGAAGAGGCTATCATTTCCCCATAGTACATTCATGGCTTCTTTATCATATATTAATTGAGCAAAGATGCATGGGTTTATATAAGGGCTCTCCATTCTGTTCCATTGATCTATGGATCTGTTCTTGTGCCAGTAACAAATTGTCTTGATTACTGTGGCTTTGGAGTAGAGCTTGAAGTTGGGGAGCATAATCCCCTGTGCTTTATTCTTCCATCTCAGGATTGCTTTGGCTATTTGGGGTCTTTTCTGGTTCCATATGAATTTTAGAACTATTTGTTCCAGTTCATTGAAGAGTGCTGTTGGTGTTTTGATAGTCATTGCATTGAATCTGTAGATTCCTTTAGGCAGGATGGCCATTTTGACAATATCAATTCTTCTTAGCCAAGAGCATGGGATGAGTTTCCATTTATTGGTGTCCTGTTTAATTTCTTTTAAGAGTGTCTTGTAGTTTTCAGGGTATAGGTCTTTCACTTCCTTGGTTAGGTTTATTACTAGGTATTTTATTCTTTTTGATGCAATTGTGAATGGAATTGTTTTCTTGATTTCTCTCTCTGCTAGTTCATTGTTAGTGTATAGGAATGCCACAGATTTCTGTGTATTAATTTTGTATCCTGCAACTTTTCTGAATTCAGATATTAGTTCTTGTAGTTTTGGAGTGGAGTCTTTTGAGTTTTTTATGTACAATATTATGTCATCTAAAAATAGTGACAGTTTGACTTATTCTTTACCAATCTGTATGCCTGTGTTTCTTTGTTTTGTCTGATTGCCATGGCCAGGACCACCAGTAGTATGTTGAATAACAGGGGAGAGTGTGTATCCCTGTCTTATTCCTGATCTTAGAGGAAAAGCTTTTAGCTTCTTGCTGTTATGTATGATGTCGGCTGTGGGTTTGTCATATTTGGCCTTTATTATTTTGAGGTACTTGCCCACTATACCCATTTCTCTCAGAGTTTTTATCATGAATGGATGTTGAATTTTGTTGAATGCTTTTTCAGCAACTATGAAAATGATCATGTGGTTTTTGTCCTTCTTTTTATTGATGTGGTGGATGATGTTGATGGATTTTTTAATGTTGTACCATCCTTTCATCTCTGGGATAAATACCACTTGATCATGTTGTATGCTCCTCCTAATGTATTTTTGAATTTGGTTTGCTAATATTTTGTTGAGTGTTTTTGCATTTATGCTCATCAGGGATATCAGTCTGTAATTTTCTTTTTTTGTGCTGTTTTTGCCTGATTTTGGTATTAGAGTGATGCTGGCTTCCTAGAATGAGTTTGGAAGTATTCCCACCTCTTCTATTTTATGGAAAAAATTTAGGAGAGTGCATATTTTGTCTTCTCTGTAGGTCTGATAAAATTCAGCCATGAATCCATCTGGCACAGGAGTTTTGTTCTTGGGTAGTATTTTGATTACTGATTCAATTTCTTTGCTGGTTATTGCTCTGTTTAGATTCTCTGTTTCTTCCTTGGTTAGTCTTGGAAGGTTGTATTTTTCTAGGAAGTTGTCCATTTCTTCTAGGTTTTACAGCTTGTTAACATATAGATTTTCATAGTATTTTCTAATAATTTTTATATTTCTGTGGGGTCTGTCATGATTTTTCCTTTCTCATTTCTGATTCTGTTGATGTGTGTAGACACTCTTTTTCTCTTAATAAGTCTGGCTAGAGGCTTATCTATTTGGTTTATTTTCTCAAAGAACCAGCTCTTGGTTTCATTGATTTTTTCAATTATTTTATTCTTCTCAATTTTGTTAATTTCTTCTCTGATCTTTATTATGTCTCTCCTTCTGCTGACTTTGAGCCTCGTTTGTTGTTCTTTTTCCAATTTTGATAATTGTGACATTAGACCATTCATTTGGGATTGTTCTTCCTTCTTAAATAGGCCTGGATTGCTATATACTTTCCTCTTTGAACACACTTGACTGCATCCCACAGAAGTTGGGCTTTGTACTGTTTTTGTCATTTATCTCCATATATTGCTTGATCTCTGTTTTAATTTGGTCATTGATCCATTGATTATTTAGGAGCATGTTGTTAAGCCTCCATGTGTTTGTGAACATATTTGTTTTATTTGTACAATGTATTTCTAGTTTTATGCCTTTGTGGTCTGAGGAGTTTCTTGGTAGAATTTCAATCTTTTTGAATTTACTGAGACTCTTTTTATTGCCTACCATGTGGTGTATTCTGGACAATGTTCCATGTGCACTTGAGAAGAATGTCTATCCTGATGCTTTTGGGTGTAGAGTTCTGTAGATGTTTGTTAAGTCCATCTGTTCTAGTGTGCTGTTCAGTGCATCTGTGCCCTTACTTATTTTCTGTCTGGTGGATCTGTCCTTTTGAGTCAGTGGTGTGTTGAAGTCTCCTAAAATGAATGCATTGCATTCTATTTCCTCCTTTAATTCTGTTAGTATTTGTTTCACATATGTTGCTGCTCCTGTCTTGGGTGCATATATATTTATAATGGTTATATCCTCTTGTTGGACTGACCCCTTTATCATTATGTAAGGTCCTCGTTTATCTCTTTTTACTTTCTTTGTTTTGAAGTCTATTTTGTCTGATACAAGTACTCAACACCTGCTTTTTTATCCCTATTGTTTGCATGAAATATCTTTTTCCATCCCTCGACTTTTAGTCTGTGTATGTCTTTGGGTTTTAGGTGAGTCTCTTGTAAGCAGCATATAGATGGGTCTTGCTTTTTTAATCCATTCTATTATGCTGTGTCTTTTGATTGGTGCATTCAGTCCATTTACATTTAGGGTGATTATTGAAAGATATGCACTTATTGCCATTGCAGGCTTTAGATTTGTAGTTACCAAAGGTTCAAGTGTAGCTTCCTTACTATCTAACCATTTAACTTAACTCCCTTGTTAAGCTTTTATAAACAGAGTCTGTTGATTCTTTATTTCTGTCCCTTTTTATTCCTCCACCTACATTCTTTATATGTTTGGTGCTTTATTCTGTACTCTTTTATGTTTCCTTTGACTGCTTTTGTGAGTAGTTGTTTTTATTTTTTGCCTTTAGTTAGTATTTGGTTTGTCTTTTTGCTTTGTTATAATTTTATTTTCTCTGTTGACATCTATTTAGGCTTAGGAGTGCTTCCTTCTGGAGCAGTCCCATTAAAATCCTGTAGAGTTGGTTTGTGGGAGGCAAATTCCCTCAACTTTTGTTAGTCTGGGAATTGTTTAATCCCTCCTTCATATTTAAATGATAATTATGCTGGATACAGTATTCTTGATTCAAGGCCCTTCTGTTTCATTGCATTAAATATATCATGCCATTCTCTTCTGGCATATGTTTCTGTAAGATTTCTGTTGAGAAGTCTTATGATAGCCTGATGGCTTTTCCTTTGTGGGTGACCATTTTTCTCTCTCTGGCTGCCTTTAATAGTCTGTCCTTGTCTTTGATCTTTGCCATTTTAATTATTATGTGTCTTGGTGTTGTTCTCCTTGTGTTCCCTGTGTTGGGAGTTCTGTGGGCTTCCATGGTCTGAGAGACTATTTCCTCTCCCAGTTTGGGGAAGTTTTCAGCAATTATTTCTTCAAAGACACTTTCTATCCCTTTTAATCTCTCCTCTTCTTCTGGTTCTCCTATAATGTGAATATTGTTCCATTGGCTTGGTCGCACAGTTCTCTTAATATTCTTTCATTCCTGGAGATTATTTTTTCTCTCTCTGCCTCAGCTTCTCTGTGTTCCTGTTCTCTAATTTCTATTCCACTAATGGCCTCTTGTATGACATCCAGTCTGCCCTTAAGTCCTTCCAGAAATTGTTTTATTTCTATTCTCCCTCCCAACTTGATCCTTTCACTCCTGCATATTTCTCTGCAGGTCCATCAGCATGGTTATTTCCTGTATTTTGAATTCTTTTTCAGGATGATTGGTTAAGTCTATCTCCCCAGGCCCTCTCTCAGGGTTTGTTTAGGTAATTCTGGGCTGGACCAAATTCTCCTGCCTTTTCATGGTGATAGAGGTAGCTGTAGATAGGTAGCATGTGTGTCATCTGGGAGAACAAAATCCTTTCCTGCTTGCTGGTTGCCCTGCCCCTCTCTGCTACCTGTGTCAGTTACCTGCACACCTGGAGCAGCCTCCAGATTAAGCCCCTAAGCTGCCATGGTCAGGGTCACTGTCACGGTAGCCCAGAGCCCTGTGGAGAGTGGTAGGCACACTAGGTGTGCTCTCCTGCAAGAACGGCACCCTTTCACACCTTACCCCAGTTAACTCTGCATGTACCAGGCAGCTTCCCACTGGCAGCAGACTCTGGGTCTGGCACAGCTGGCTGTGTGCCAGGAGGAGATTCTGGGCCATTGTTGTTGGTGCTGTTGCCCTCCAGCTGCTCTGCCTCTGTGGGTGGTCGTGGCCACGTGGCCTCCGCAGGCACACGTGTCCACTCTCCACCTGTCAGCCACTGTGTCTGGACCATGCCGGCCAGGAAAATGATTGGCAGGCTGCTTACCACCATGAGGGGTTTCATGGATGCATTGCCACCCAGGGGGCAGGGGCGTCTGAATTTCCTCAGGATTCCCAGCCTGCTGGGTTGAGTGTTCCGGGACACTTCTGTCCAGCTGTGAGGCCCCTGTCCCTTAAAGAATTTCAAAAATCACTTGCTTTTCTTTTGTCCCAGGGAAGCTGGCTTCAAGGGCCTGCTCACAGATTTTATTTTTCCATTTTTCTAATATCCAGCACACCATGCAATGTGTGTCTGTGCTCCCGGTGTGCATTACTAGAGCTGGTTATTTAGCAGTCTTGGGCTTCCACTCCCTCCCTGCTCTGACTCCTTTCCTCCTTCCTGGGACCTGGGGTGCGGGAAGCACTCGGGTCCCACCGGCCGTGGCTTGTATCTTACTCCCTTTGTAAGATGCTGAGTTCTCGCAAATGTAGATGTCGCCGGGCTGTTGTACTGTATCCACTGGTCTCTCTTTTAGGAATAGTTGTATTTGTTGTATTTTCCAAAATATATATGGTTTTGGGAGGAGATTTCCGCTGCCCTACTCACACTGCCATCTTGACCCCCCCTTTTTATATATAGTTTTGCTGGTTATGTAATATTTTCAACTTTTTTTGTGTGTCTCTGGAATTTCTTTATTTGGCCTGCCTTTTTGAAAGAGATGCTCATTGAACATGGAATTTTAAGATGACATTTTTTTTCTTACTACTTTAAAATGGTCTCTCCCTGTCTTCTCACTTGAATTATTTTTGATGAGAACTCTCATGCTGTCTTTATCTTAGATCATATGTACATAATGTGTCCCTTTTTTCCCTTCAGACTGCTTTTAAGATTTTCTCTTCCTATTTGATTCTGAGAAGTTTGATTATTATGTGCATTACTACACTTTTCTCCACGGTTTTGTACCTGGAGTTGCTCGACCTTCTTAGATCTGTAGGTATGTAGTTTTCATCAAATTTGGGGGAAAAAATTGGCCACTATTTCTTCAAATATTTTTTCTTTCTTCTTTACTTTGGCGACTCCACTTAAATGTATATCACATTTTTTGAAGTTTTCTCACAACTAACTCACTGATACTCTTTTCATTTTATTAGTTGGTTTTTCTCTGTATGTTTCATATTGGATAGGTCCTGTACTATGCCTTAAAGTTTGTTAACCTTTATCTCTGCCATGTCTAATCTGCCACTGGTTATAGCCAGTTGATTTTTTAAAAATCTGAAGCACTGTAGTTTTCACCTTTTTTTCCTTTTATTTTTGTTAAGTTATAATTGATATACACTCTTATGTAGGTTTCATATGAAAAACAATGTTACTACATTCACCCATATTATCAAGTCCCCCCAATATCCCATTGTAGTCACTGTCCATCAGTGTAGTAAGATGCTGCAGAGTCAAGTAGTTTTCACCTCTTGAAGTTTGATTTGAGTATTTTTTGTGTCTTTGATATCTCTACTTAAATTTTAGAATGTTTGCAATACTATTATAGCAAATCTCAAAATGTCCTCTACTAATTAGAACATCTGAATCAATTCTGAGTTGGTTTTAATTTGTTGATTATTCTCCTTATTATAGATTATAGATTATATTTGTTTGCTTCTCTGCTATAATAAGTAATCTTTGCTTGGATACCAGACATAGTGAATTTTTTCTTTGCTGAGTTCTGAGTATTTTTGTATTCCTATAAATCTTTTGCTTTGTGCTGGGATTCAGGTAAATTCTTTGGGAAAAGTTTTATTCATTAGAGTCTTGTGTTGTGTGTAATTTTTAGGAGGGACTGGAGCATTGCTATTATACAGATAATTATTTATTACTACCAAGATAAGAGTCCTCTGTCTGTATTGGAGGCTGCCTCATGAATCTTGAGGTTATCCAATATGGCTGGTAGGAATAGGTGGTGTTCTTAGGCTTGTGTAGGCATAAGGCACAGTTACCTTTAATCTTAATGGTATGAGTCTTTCTCTAGCCTTGGGTAGTTTCCCCACACACATGGGCTAAGCAGTACCCTAATGATTACTTGAGAGCACCTCTATGCAGATCTCCAAAATTTTCTCTTTGGGTGGCTCTCTCCTCCCTGGTATTATGTCCTTTGAACCCTGATCTCCTTTTCTCCCAAAATCTCAGCTCCATCTCCTCTAGTCAGGTAATCTGGATGTAGCTGGCTTCCTCCTCTCCGTGCTATAGCCTAGAAACTCTCTCAAGGCAGTAAGCTGTAATCATCACAATACTCAGGCTCACATCATTTGTTTCCAGTATTTTGCAAGCCCTTACTTTTAATATTTTCTTCTATCCTACCCTCCTACTTTTCTTTCCTTACTTCTACTGTAGTTTCATGAGGATATTACCCTATACTTGTCAGAAGGAAACTCCCAAAGAACCACTTTTTATTTCTTTGACGTATACAACATGATCATTTGATATACATATACATAGTGAAGTGATTACTGCAGTTAGGAGACCATTATGCTAAATAAGAACATTGCTGAAAAGAAAATACTGCATGACCTCACTTTTATGTAGAGTCTAAAAATGTGTAATATATAGAAGAGAGTAGAACTAGGTTTCTAACAGGGGAAGGGGTGGGGAAAAGTGAGATCTTAGTGAAAGTACAAAGTTGTAGCTATGAAGTACAAATACTCCCAATGTATACAGAATAATGACTATAGTTAATACTGTATTGAATATTGAAAATTTGTTAAGATAATAGATCTCAGATGCCCTCATAGAAAAAAAACACTTTGTTTGATTATTGCCCTATTGTTGCATTGTTTTTATGCCTTTGTTCTGCTTTCTTGTTATTTCTTTTGGTCATTTTATTCTATTTTTTATTTTCTTAACTTCTTGATTTGGATACTTGGCTTATTAATTTTTAGTTCTTCTAGTATAAGATTCAGTAACTTTTTCATTAGTTTGATGCATCATGTTTTAAATATTGTTCAGTACTGAATATTTTCTAATTTCTTATGATTTATTCTTTCATCAGACTTATTTTGAACATTATTTTTGAAAATATTTAAATATATGTTAGTTAATTGCAGTTCTGTTATTGTTTCTAATTTAAATACATTATTAACAGAGAACAGTCTTCATAATTGAAATTTGTTGGCAATAGTTGAGATTTTATTTGTGACCTAGTTTTGTTTTGCATGATGTTTGACAAACATTTGGCTGATATAAATTATTTGATGGCAAATCCTCAGTTAAATAGAATTGAGTGCTGTACATTTTAGATTTGGTATATTACTCTGGACATTCAAGGAATACTGTATAGTCATGCATTAAAAGAAATGATAAAAGAGTCTAATCTAATTATTATTTTTTATTTATTTTTATTTTTTTATTTTTTATTTTTTATTTTATTATTTTTTTTTTGAGAGGGCATCTCTCATATTTATTGATCAAATGGTTGTTAACAACAATAAAATTCAGTATAGGGGGGTCAATGCTCAATGTACAATCATTAATCCATCTCAAGCCTAATTCTCGTCAGTCTCCAATCTTCTGAAGCATAACGAACAAGTTCTTACATGGTGAACGAATTCTTACAGAGTGAATAAATTCTTACATGGTGAACAGTACAAGGGCATTCATCACAGAAACTTTCGGTTTTGATCATGCAATATGACCTATAAACCATCAGGTCAAATATGAATATTCATTTGATTTTTGTACTTGATTTATATGTTGATCCCACATTTCTCCTATTATTATTATTATTTTTATTTTTAATAAAATGCTGAAGTGGTAGGTAGATGCAAGATAAAGGTAGAAAACATAGTTTAGTGCTGTAAGAAGGCAAATGTAGATGATCAGATGATCAGGTGTGTGCCTATGGACTAAGTATTAATCCAGGCTAGACAAGGGCAGCAAGACATCCACGGATGCAGAAGATTTCTCTCAAAGCAGGGGGGGTGAGGTTCTGAGCCTCACCTCTGTTGATCCCCAAATTCTCACCTGATGGCCCCCCTGCGACTATGCCTGTCTTAGGTTGTTCCTCCCTTGAGGAATCTTACCCGTCTCTGGCTAACCAGTCATCTTCCGGGGCCATACAGGGAAATGTAAAGTTGGTAAGTGAGAGAGAAGCCATATTGTTTGCAAAGGTTAGCTTTTTACTTCTTTGCAGATTTATGCCCTGTGGCTTCTATGCCCAGCACTTGTCTCGAGGTATCTTTACCACCTGGAGGAATTATGATACTCGGTAAATTAGATATGAGGCACGAATTCTATTTAAGGTTTGTAATTAGGAAGGAAGAAGAAAAGCTATAGATGTAGCATATGAAGGAAACTTGGGAGGATTGATTATTTCTTTGACATATCTTCTTGTATAGTACCTTAAGTATGTATAGGTTTTAAACTACTAACTAATTTGCACACACATATTAACATAATAGGAATACGGTGACATAAACAAAGCAAATCTATAATTACCAGCCATCTCCAGTGAAGCCAAGAAAACCATTTAGGCACCCTAGGCATTTGTGAAAATTTATCTATGATATGATGGATATTTTCCAACTGTACTTGAACCATCAGACAAATTAAAGCAGCCCATTTCTGGGATCTGTTCACATCCCATATGTTCTTTTAACCATAGATAGTCTATAGTCATGAGATTTTGGGGTGCTACAACTTGCACCCCTCCCAACCCCTGGTTGAGTTCCAACAGTACAGATCCAGTCAAATTCGTTGTCTCACTGTATGCACATGCCAGCCTAGACATCTCCCTCCTCCTTCTTATGGCAAGTCCAGGAGACGGTGGGCTGGATGCAGCCACAACCGCAGCATCGTCCGGATCCCTGTGGAGGCTTTTTGATGATCATCCCCCGGCACGAGTCCTCCAGAGAGTGCTGATGCCGGAAGCTCCTCCTCATATCGTATCTTAGTTCATTTTCTGGGTATCCAAGCTAGGCCTTGATCTTCTGCGTAGAAACAAACAGACCCTTTGCCCACACTTTGACATGCCCTCTATACCACTGTGCAGAACTCATTGGAGGTCAGCACACAGGAACTGCTTTTTTTTTTTTTTTTTTAATTAAGAGAAAGGAATATTATCAGCAAAGAGTACCTCCATAGCTGATCATCTGACACCCTTTAAGTGATCAACATTAAGGATATTTAAAGCATGCGTTGATCTTTGATTTACCAATAATTTTATCCTGTTAAGGAGTAATCCCCCTTTTCTTTCTTTCTTTCTTTTTTTTTTTTTTAAATTTTTAATCTACACTTACCTGAAGAATACTATGTTTACTATGCTCTCCCCTATATCAGGTCCCCCCTAACAACCACATTACGGTTACTGTCCATCAGCTTAGCAAAATGTGGTAGAGTCACTACTTGTCCTCTCTGTGTTGTGCAGCCCACCCTCCCCTTTCTCCCTCCCCCCCATGCATGCTAATCTTAATACTCCCCTTCTTCTTCCCCCCCCTTATCCCTCCCTGTCCACCCATCCTCCCCAGTTCCTTTCCCTTTGGTACCTGTTAGTCCATTTTTGGGTTCTGTAATTCTGCTGCTGTTTTGTTCCTTCAGTTTTTCCTTTGTTCCTATACTCCTCAGATGAGTGAAATCATTTGGTATTTCTCTTTCTCCGCTTGGCTTATTTCACTGAGCATAATACTCTCCAGCTCCATCCATGTTGCTGCAAATGGTTGGATTTTTCCACTTCTTATGGCTGAGTAGTATTCCATTGTGTATATGTACCACATCTTCTTTATCCATTCATCTACAGATGGACATTTAGGTTGCTTCCAATTCTTGGCTATTGTAAATAGTGCTGCGATAAACATAGGAGTGCATCTGTCTTTCTCAAACTTGATTGCTGCGTTCTTAGGGTAAATTCCTAGGAGTGGAATTCCTGGGTCAAATGGTAGGTCTGTTTTGAGCATTTTGATGCACCTCCATACTGCTTTCCACAATGGTTGAACTAATTTACATTCCCACCAGCAGTGTAGGAGGGTTCCCCTTTCTCCACAGCCTCGCCAACATTTGTTGTTGTTTGTCTTTTGGATGGCAGCTATCCTTACTGGTGTGAGGTGATACCTCATTGTAGTTTTAATTTGCATTTCTCTGATAATTAGCGATGTGGAGCATCTTTTCATGTGTCTCTTGGCCATCTGTATTTCTTTTTTGGAGAACTGTCTGTTCAGTTCCTCTGCCCATTTTTTAATTGGGTTATTTGTTTTTTGTTTGTTGAGGCGTGTGAGCTCTTTATATATTCTGGACGTCAAGCCTTTATCGGATCTGTCATTTTCAAATATATTCTCCCATACTGTAGGGTTCCTTTTTGTTCTATTGATGGTGTCTTTCGCTGTACAGAAGCTTTTCAGCTTAATGTAGTCCCACTTGCTCATTTTTGCTGTTGTTTTCCTTGCCCGGGGAGATATGTTCAAGAAGAGATCACTCATGTTTATGTCTAAGAGGTTTTTGCCTATGTTTTTTTCCAAGAGTTTAATGGTTTCGTGACTTACATTCAGGTCTTTGATCCATTTTGAGTTTACCTTTGTATATGGGGTTAGACAATGGTCCAGTTTCATTCTCCTACATGTAGCTGTCCAGTTTTGCCAGCACCATCTGTTGAAGAGACTGTCATTTTGCCATTGTATGTCCATGGCTCCTTTATCAAATATTAATTGACCATATATGTTTGGGTTAATTTCTGGGGTCTCTAATCTGTTCCACTGGTCTGTGGCTCTGTTCTTGTGCCAGTACCAAATTGTCTTGATTACTATGGCTTTGTAGTAGAGCTTGAAGTTGGGGAGTGAGATCCCCCCTACTTTATTCTTCTTTTTCAGGATTGCTTTGGCTATTCGGGGTCTTTGGTGTTTCCATATGAATTTTTGAATTATTTGTTCCAATTCATTGAAGAATGTTGCTGGTAATTTGAGAGGGATCGCATCAAATTTGTATATTGCTTTCGGCAGGATGGCCATTTTGACGATATTAATTCTTCCTAGCCATGAGCATGGGATGAGTTTCCATTTATTAGTGTCCCCTTTAATTTCTCTTAAGAGTGACTTGTAGTTTTCAGAGTATAAGTCTTTCACTTCCTTGGTTAGGTTTATTCCTAGGTATTTTATTCTTTTTGATGCAATGGTGAATGGAATTGTTTTCCTGATTTCTCTTTCTATTGATTCGTTGTTAGTGTATAGGAAAGCTACAGATTTCTGTGTGTTGATTTTGTATCCTGCAACTTTGCTGTATTCCGATATCAGTTCTAGTAGTTTTGGAGTGGAGTCTTTAGGGTTTTTTATGTACAATATCATGTCATCTGCAAATAATGACAGTTTAAGTTCTTCTTTACCAATCTGGATTCCTTGAATTTCTTTGTTTTGTCTGATTGCCGTGGCTAGGACCTCCAGTACTATGTTAAATAACAGTGGGGAGAGTGGGCATCCCTGTCTGGTTCCCGATCTCAGTGGAAATGCTTTCAGCTTCTCGCTGTTCAGTATAATGCTGGCTGTGGGTTTATCATATATGGCCTTTATTATGTTGAGGTACTTGCCCTCTATTCCCATTTTGCTGAGAGTTTTTATCATGAATGGATGTTGAAATTTGTCAAATGCTTTTTCAGCATCTATGGAGATGATCATGTGGTTTTTGTCTTTCTTTTTGTTGATGTGGTGGATGATGTTGATGGATTTTCGAATGTTGTACCATCCTTGCATCCCTGGGATGAACCCCACTTGGTCATGGTGTATAATCCTTTTGATATACTGTTGAATTCTGTTTGCTAGTATTTTATTGAGTATTTTTGCATCTACATTCATCAGGGATATTGGTCTGTAATTTTCTTTTTTGGTGGGGTCTTTTCCTGGTTTTGGTATTAGGGTGATGTTGGCTTCATAGAATGAGTTTGGGAGTATTCCCTCTTCTTCTATTTTGTGGAACACTTTAAGGAGAATGGGTATTATGTCTTCTCTGTGTGTCTGATAAAATTCCGAGGTAAATCCGTCCGGCCCCGGGGTTTTGTTCTTGGGTAGTTTTTTGATTACTCTTTCAATTTCTTTGCTTGTAATTGGTTTGTTTAACTTTTGTGTTTCTTCCTTGGTCAGTCTTGGGAGGTTGTATTTTTCTAGGAAGTTGTCCATTTCTTCTAGGTTTTCCAGCTTGTTGGCATATAGGTTTTCATAGTAGTCTTTAATAATTCTTTTTATTTCTGTGGAGTCTGTCGTGATTTTTCCATTCTCATTTCTGATTATGTTGATTTGTGTTGACTCTCTTTTTCTCTTAATAAGTTGGGCTAGAGGCTTATCTATTTTGTTTATTTTCTCAAAGAACCAGCTCTTGGTTTCGTTGATTTTTGCTATTGTTTTATTCTTCTCAATTTTGTTTATTTCTTCTCTGATCTTTATTATGTCCCTCCTTCTGCTGACTTTAGGCCTCATTTGTTCTTCTTTTTCCAGTTTTAATAATTGTGATGTTAGACTATTCATTTGGGATTGTTCTTCCTTCTTCAAGTGTGCCTGGATTGCTATATACTTTCCTCTTAAGACTGCTTTCGCTGCATCCCACAGAAGTTGGGGCTTAGTGTTGTTGTTGTCATTTGTTTCTATATATTCCTTGATCTCTATTTTGATTTGTTCATTGATCCATTGATTATTTAGTAGCATGTTGTTAAGCCTCCATGTGTTTGTGAGCCTTTTTGTTTTCTTTGTAGAATTTATTTCTACTTTCATACCTTTGTGGTCTGAAAAATTGGTTGGTAGAATTTCAATATTGTGGAATTTACTGAGGCTCTTTTTGTGAGCTAGTATGTGGTCTATTCTGGAGAATGTTCCATGTGCACTTGAGAAGAATGTATATCCTGTTGCTTTTGGATGTAGAGTTCTATAGATGTCTATTAGGTCCATCTGTTCTAGTGTGTTGTTCAGTGCCTGTGTGTCTTTACTTATTTTCTGCCCGGTGGATCTATCCTTTGGGGTGAGTGGTGTGTTGAAGTCTCCTACAATGAATGCATTGCAGTCTATTTCCCTCTTTAGTTCTGTTAGTATTTGCTTCACATATGCTGGTGCTCCTGTATTGGGTGCATATATATTTAGAATGGTTATATCCTCTTGTTGGACTGAGCCCTTTATCATTATGTAGTGGCCTTCTTTATCTCTTGTTACTTTCTTTGTTTTGAAGTCTATTTTGTCTGATATTAGTACTGCAACCCCTGCTTTCTTCTCACTGTTGTTTGCCTGAAATATGTTTTTCCATCCCTTGACTTTTAGTCTATGCTTATCTTTGGGTTTAAGGTGAGTTTCTTGTAAGCAGCATATAGATGGGTCTTGCTTTTTTATCCATTCTATTACTCTATGTCTTTTGATTGGTGCATTAAGTCCATTTACATTTAGGGTGACTATTGAAAGATATGTACTTATTGCCATTGCAGGCTTTAGATTCGTGGTTACCAAAGGTTCAAGGTTAGCTTCTTTAGTATCTTACTGCCTAACTTAGCTCGCTTATTGAGCTGTTATATACACTGTCTGGAGATTCTTTTCTTCTCTCCCTTCTTATTCCTCCTCCTCCATTCTTCATATGTTGTGTGTTTTGTTCTGTGCTCTTTTTAGGGGTGCTCCCATCTAGAGCAGTCCCTGTAGGATGCCCTGTAGAGGTGGTTTGTGGGAAGCAAATTCCCTCAGCTTTTGCTTGTCTGGGAATTGTTTGATCCCACCATCATATTTAAATGATAGTCGTGCTGGATACAGTATCTTTGGTTCAAGGCCCTTCTGTTTCATTGCATTAAGTATATCATGCCATTCTCTTCTGGCCTGTAGGGTTTCTGTTGAGAAGTCTGATGTTAGCCTGATTGGTTTTCCTTTATAGGTGACCTTTTTCTCTCTAGCTGCCTTTAAAACTCTTTCCTTGTCCTTGATCCTTGCCATTTTAATTATTATGTGTCTTGGTGTTGTCCTCCTTGGATCCTTTCTGTTGGGGGTTCTGTATAATTCCATGGTCTGTTCGATTATTTCCTCCCCCAGTTTGGGGAAGTTTTCAGCAATTATTTCTTCAAAGACACTTTCTATCCCTTTTCCTCTTTCTTCCTCTTCTGGTATCCCTATAATACGAATGTTTTTCCTTTTGTATTGGTCACATATTTCTCTTAGTGTTGTTTCATTCCTGGAGATCCTTTTATCTCTCTCTATGTCAGCTTCTATACGTTCCTGTTCTCTGGCTTCTATTCCTTCAATGGCCTCTTGCATCTTATCCATTCTGCTTATAAATCCTTCCAGGGATTGTTTCACTTCTGTGATCTCTTTCCTGACATCTGTGATCTCCTTCCGGACTTCATCCCACTGCTCTTGCATTTTTCTCTGCATCTCATCCCACTGCTCTTGCATTTTTCTCTGCATCTCATCCCATTGCTCTTGCATTTTTCTCTGCATCTCTGTCAGCATGTTCATGATTTTTATTTTGAATTCTTTTTCGGGAGGACTAGTTAGGTCTGTCTCCTTCTCAGGTGTTGTCTCTGTGATCTTTGTCTGCCTGTAGTTTTGCCTTTTCATGGTGATAGAGATAGTTTGCAGAGCTGGTACAAGTGACCGCTGGAAGAGCTTCCCTTCTTGTTGGTTTGTAGCCTTTTCCTGGGAGAATAGCGACCTCTAGTGGCTTGTGCTGGGCAGCTGTGCGCAGACAGGGCTTCTGCTTCCCGCCCAGTTGCTTTGGGGTTTATCTCCGCTGTTGCTGTGGGCTTGGCCTGGCTGGGGCTGTTCCTCCAAAATGGTGGAGCCCCGTTGGAGGGGGAGCAGCCAGGAGACTATTTATCTCCGTAAGGGGTCTCTGTGCTCCCTGCTGCCCAGGGGGTTAGAGTGCCCAGAGATCCCCAGATTCCCTGCTTCTGGTCTAAGTGACCTGTCCTGCCCCTTTAAGATTTCCAAAAAGCACTCTAAACCAAAACAACAGCAGCAACAATGAGAGAGGGAACAGAAAGAAAGAGAAAAAAAAAAGGAAAAAAAAGGAAAAAACAAGCGATTTTTTTTTTTTTTTTTTGTCCTCAGGTGCCGGTCCCAGGCACCCGCTCACTGGTCCTGCTGCCCTGTCTCCCTAGCACCAGGGTCCCTGTCCTTTCAAGGCTTCCAAATAGCACCCACCCACCGGTCCCGCAGTGAAGGAACGCTCAATATTCTTTGTCCTCAGGCACTGGTCCCACGCACCCGCTCACCAGTCCTGCCGCCCTGCCTCCCTAGCACCGGGGTTCCTGTCCCTTCAAGGCTTCCAAAAAGCACTCGGCAAAAAGAGAGAAAAAAAAGGGGAAAAACGCGCGATTTCTTCCGTCCTTAGGTGCTGGTCTCAGGCACCCACCCACCGGTCCCACAGGGAAAAATGCGGGATATTCTTTGTCCTCAGGTGCCGGTCCCAGGCACCCGCTCACCAGTCCCGCCACCGTGCCTCCCTAGCACTGGGGTCCCCGTCCCTTCAAGGCTTCCAAAAAGCGCTCGCGAAAAAGAGAAAAAAAAAAAAGGGGAAAAACGCACGACCTCCTCCGTCCTCAGGCACCGGTCTCAGGCACCCGCCCCCAGGTCTCGCAGGGAGAAACGCGGGATATTCTTTGTCCTCCTGCGCCGTTCCCAGGCACCTCCTCACCGGTCCCGCCACCCTGCCTCCCCAGCAACGGGGGCCCGTCCCTCTAAGGCTTCCAAAAAGCGCTCGCCAAAAAAAAAAAAAAAAAAAAAAAAACCGCTCCGGTTTCTCTCCACCCGCCGGGAGCCGGGGGGAGGGGCGCTCGGGTCCCGCCAGGCCGGGGCTTGTATCTTACCCCCTTCACAAGGCGCTGGGTTCTTGCAGGTGTGGATGTGGTCTGGATGTTGTCCTGTGTCCTGTGGTCTCTATTTTAGGAAGATTTTTCTTTGTTATATTTTCATAGCTCTATGTGTTTTTGGGAGGAGATTTCCACTGCTCTACTCACGCCGCCATCTTGGCTCCGCTCTAATCTAATTATTTTAATAGCAGTATACTTTGTTTATTCCATTAAATCATTTAAATTGTTACATTAATTTTAATTGTAATAATAGCAAGTTTTCCAGCTGAAAAACAATAAACAAGAAGCAATTTTAAATACTACAGTAATAGTATTAGATTCTTACTGTGTACGAGCGTGTTGCATACAGATTTCTCCTATAGGACACAAAGGAGATCCTTTTGGAGTAACGGCTCAAAAAATTTAAATTACCTTTGAAATATGTCAAGTTCCAGTCCACATTTACTGTCACTTAGTCCTTCCTTTTCTCTCAATCCCACAAAGCCTTGAAGAACCTGAGTGAATTTTGTAGTGTCACCTATATTTAATGACTTCAGATATCAGAAAAGTCTGTGGGCTCTGAATTGGTTTTCTTTTGAGTAAAATAGCTTAGATTTTATAATTGTAATGCCTGAAGTAGGAGTGTTGTAAATATTATGTGAAATATGGGCTTTATTCTCACAGTGACTCTGTCAAGCTGAATTTGACAGAAACAGCTGGTTTGATTTATGAGCTCCTCCAGCACTAGAAAATACTGCCTCTTTGGGAGTCTGTGAACAATGATGATGAGCCAAGAATTGCATCTAAGCCTTCTAAGTAAAAGTTGTCCTGTTCTTTATTGGATGCAAATAGTAAATATGGTGGTATGAATTTATTGCAGCATGACAGATAAACTTAATAAAAACTCTTCATTGGAGAGAAAAGTCAGAATGGACAGTCTCATATTGGTACTCAACCTCAACTGGATTTGAATCTGTATCTCTCCTTTTTCACTTTGAGATATGGCTAAAAAATACACACCAAAATACCCCTAGGCCCTACGTCAGCAAAGTACTTCACAGCATTTAGTGTTTTGGTTCTGAAGTAGACAATGAAGAAACAATTAAGAGGCTACAAGTGATTTTAAAGGGTCTTTTCAGAGTAACATATTTTGATAAATGTTTTGAGAATAACAGGTAATTAACTTACTCTTCTTTTGGGATCATATATAAATTTTGTAGCTTTTCTTGTGTGGCTGGAAAAGGGTATCCAGTAATAGGTCAAAGAGCATGAAAATGAGAGAGAGGTGTCTGTTTAAACGTGGCGTCCTACTGAAGTCAGTGTATCTGGCTTCTCAGCAGTGGACCTGAGGACATGAAGTCTGCCAGTCTTTCATATATACTTCCCTATTTCTTAGTATCCTCCATGGGAGTGTGTGGGTCCTACTTGAGGAAGTGATAACAAAAGTTACAGTTGAGATGTTATATACTGCTTTGGTTTATAAGCTTATTGAATACAAAGATTGCTTCTTATCTTTGGATCTCCCATACTACAGAATCATTTCAGGCATGATAGGTAACTATATATGTTCTTTAATTGAATTTCTACAGCAGCCACACACCATTGGTATCCTAAAAAAATTATTTTTGTTTAGATTTGCTATAACTTGTTAAATTGGATTTCTCAGATTGGTTATGAGCACATGTCAAAGTGTTTTTGCAAACATTTCAAGAGAGGAGAGATTCAAGATGGCAGTATAAGAGGTGAGACAGAGAACTCCTCCCAAAACCACAAATAGTATAAAAATATAGTTAACTAATACAACTAACCCTAAAACAGCAACAAGAAAGAAAGTGGAACCAGGCTGCCTACAGACCTCACAACAGAGCAGACCTCACACAACAGGGTAAAATTTGAAGTCTTAATTTGGCAGGACCCAAGCCCTTCCCCAACCCCAGCTGACCTGCGGGAAGAAGAGAAATGGAGTGGGGAGGGGGTGAAAGCCTGGGACTGCTGAACACCTGGCCCTGGAGAACTGCTTTGTGAGCAGAAACCTACATTGTGTGGTGCTCTGGAGGTTGGGGAACTGGGACAGGTGGAGTGCTTGAGAGACTGAGATTCTGGCTGTTTGTGGAGGAGGGGATCTACACATGGCCACTCTGGGACAAGGGAAAGACAGGCGGTCTGAGAGGCTTCCCAGCAGCAAGTGGGCTGCTGAAAAGGTGGGGTTTGCATGGAACTTACTGTGCGGGGGAGGGGAGAGCTAGATGAAGTTGTCTGGGCATGTTCTGCCGAGCTGGTTGGGAACTTTGAAGAGCTTCAGGCACTCCATCTCCCTGGTTGCCTACTCAGCTCCGAGTCCCCCACTGTGACACACAGCCTGCTGTGCCTTCCTCCTAGCCTGCCAGCACCAGTTTGCAAGCCAGCAGTCAATATGCTGGCATCAGGACAACCAGAGGGAAGCCCTGCTTACAACAGCTAGAAACACTGAGCACAGAGGCTTACACCTGTGTGCTCAGCCCACTGGCTCTGACACTGGAGACAGGTACCACAGATGGGAATCACAAAAACAAATCTTTCATCCCCTAAGGGACAAGCTCCACTGCCCTATGACCCCCAACCTCACTCTAAGGGGCTGAGCAGCTCCAGAGACTGGAGCTTCTCGGCACTAGTGGGCACCACACAGAAATATGAAATATCAAAAGAACATGGTTCACACCAAAATCTCACAGACCCCAGAAAAAGGGCCAAATGAAACAGAACTCACGAACCTTCCTGAAACAGAGTTCAAAATAAAAATTATAGACATACTTATGGAGGTACTCAGGAACGAATTTATGATGGAGATTCAATCATTAAGAAATTTTGTATGTGAAATTGAACATACAATGGAGGGATTTAAAAGCAGGTAAGATGTAGTAGAAGAGAGGGTGAATAGAATAGAAATTAGAGAAGAGGAATACAAAGAAGCTGAGGCATAGAGAGAAAAAAGAATCTCTAAGAATGAAAGAATATTTAGAGAACTGTGTTATCAATCCAAATGGAACAATATTTGCATTATAGGGGTACCAGAAAAAGAAGAGAGAGAGAACGGGGATAGAAAGTGTCATTGAGGAGGCAATTGCTGAAAACTTCCCCATTCTGGGGAAGGAGATAGTCTCTCAGGCCATAGAGGTGCACAGATCTCCCAACACAAGGGAATCAAGTAGACAACATTAAGACATATAATAATTAAAATAGCAAAGATCAAGGATAAAGATAGACTTTTAAATAGTAGCTAGAGAGAGAACAAAGATCAGATGCAAAGGTAAACCCATCAGGCTATCATCAGATTTCTCAACAGAAACCTTACAAGCTAGAAGGGAGTGCCAAGATATATTTAATGCAATGAAGCAGAAAGGCCTTGAACCAAGAATACTCTACCTGGCAAGGTTATCATTTAAATTTGAAGGAGGGATTAAACAATTTTCAGGTAATCAAAAGCTGAGAGAATTTACCTCTCAGAAATGACCTCTACAGTGCATTTTGGAGGGACTCCTATAGATGGAAGTATTCCTAAGACTAAACAGATGTCACCCTAGGGATAGACAAAGAGTACAGAATATAATTCATAACACACAAAGAATGGAGGAAGAAGAAAAAGGAGGCAAAAAAAAAAAGAACCTTTAGATTGTCTTTGTAATGGCATATGAAGTCAGTTAAATTAGACTGTTAGATAGTAAGGGAATTACCCTTGAACCTTTGGTAACCATGAATCTAAAGCCTGCAATGGCATTAAGTACATACCTATTGATAATCACCCTAAATGTAAATGGTCTGAATGCACCAATCAAAAGAAATAGATTTACTGAATAGCAAAATAAAAAGACCCATCTATATGCTGCCTACAAGAGACTCACTTCAAACCCAAAGACATACACAGACTGAAAGTAAAGAGATGGAAAAAGATACTTCATACAACTAATAGAAAAAAGCAGGAGTTGCAGTACTTGTATAAGACAAAATAGACTTCAAAACAAAGAAAGTAACAAGAGACAAAGAAGGACATTACATAATGATAAAAGGGTCAGTCCAACAAGAGGATATAACTATTATAAATATCTATGCACCCAGCACAGGATCACCTACATATGTGAAACAAAAACAAACAGACTTAAAGGAGGAAATAGAATGTGATGCCTTCATTTTAGGAGACTTCAACACACCACTCACTCCAAAGGACAGATCAACCAGGCAGAAAATAAGTGAAGAGACAGAGGCACTGAACAACATATTAGAACAGATGGACCTAATGGAAATCTACAGAACACTCCATCCAAAAGCAACAGGATGCACATTATTTTCAAGTGCACATGGAACATTTTTAAGATTAGATCACAAAAAGAACCTCAGTAAATTCAAAAAGATTTAAATTGTACCAACCAGCTTCTCAGATCACAAAGGTATGAAACTAGAAATAAATTACACAAAGAAAACAAAACAGCCCACAAACACATAGAGGCTTCAGAACATGCTCCTAAATAATCCATGGATCAGTGACCAAATAAAAAGAGAGATCAAGCAATGTATAGAGACAAATGACAACAATAATTCAACACCACAAAACCTGTGGGATGCAGTGAAAGCTGTGCTAAGAGGGAAATGTATTGCAATACAGGCCTATGTAAGGAAAGAGGAACAATCCCAAATGAACAGTCTAAGCTTACAGTTAAAGAAAGTAGATGAGAAAGAACAAAAGAGGCCCAAAGTCAGTAGAAGGAGGGACATAATAAAGATTAAAGCAGAAATAAATAAAATTGAAAAAAATAAAACAATACAAAGAATCTGTGAAAGCAGGAGCTGGTTCTTTGAGAAAATAAGCAAGATAGATAAATCCCTAGCCATACTTATCAAGAAAAAAAGAGAGTCCACAAACATAAACAAAATCAGAAATGAGAAAGGAAAAATCACTATGGACACCACAGAAACACAAAGAATTATGAGAGAATACTATGAAAAATTATATGGTAAAAAACTGGATAATCTAGAAGAAATGGCCAAGTTTCTAGACAAATACAACCTTCCAAGGCTGACCCAGGAAGAAACAGAAAATCTGGATAGACCAATTACCAGCAAAGATATTGAACTGGTAATCAAAAACTACCTAAGAGCAATACCCCTGAACAGATGGTTTCACTGCTGAATTTTATCAGTCACTTAGTGAAGACCTTATACCCATCCTCTTTAAAGTTTTCAAAATAGTAGAAGAGGAAGGAATACTCTCAAACTCATTCTATGAGGCTAACATCACTCTAATATCAAAACCAGGCAGACACCACAAAAAAAAGAAAATTGCAGACCAATATCCCTGAAAAATGCAGATGCAAAAACACTCAACAAAATATTAGAAAACAAATTCAAAAATATATAAAAAATATCATCCATCATGATCAAGTGGGATTCATCCCAGGGATGCAAGGATGGCACAACATTCAAAAATCCATCAACATCATCCACCACATCAACAAAGAGAAGGACAACAAAGACATGATCATCTCCATAGATGCTGAAAAAGCATTTGACAAAATTCAACATTCAGTCATGATAAAAACTCTCAGCAAAATGAGTATAGAGGTCAATGACCTCAACATACTAAAGGCTATATATGACAAACCCCCAGCCAGCATTGTACTTAACAGAAAGATGCTGAAAGCATTTTCTTTAAGATCTGGAACAAGACAAGGATGCCCACTCTCCCCACTTTTATTCAACATAGTTTTTGAGGTTCTAGCCATGGCAATCAGACAACACAAAGAAATAAAAGGCATCCAGATTGGTAAAGAAGAAGTCAAACTGTCCCTGTTTGCAAATGACATGATATTGTACATAAAAAACCCTAAAGAATCCACTCCAAAACTACTAGGTCTAATATCTGAATTCAGAAAGTTGTGGGATACAAAATTAATACACAAAAATCTGTTGCATTCCTATACACTAACAATGAACTAGCAGAAAGAGAAATCAGGAAAACAATTCCATTCACACTTGCATCAAAAAGAATAAAATATTTAGGAATAAACCTATCCAAGGAAGTGAAAGACCTATACCCTGAAAACTACAAGACACTCTTAAGAAATATTACAGAGGACACTATTAAATGGAAATTCATCTCATGCTCTTGTCTAGGAAGAATTAATATTGTCAAAATGGCCATCCTGCCTAAAGCAATCTACAGATTCAATGCAATCCCTATCAGAATGCCTATAGCATTCTTCGATGAACTAGAGCAAATGGTTCTAAAATTCATATGGAATGACCAAAGACCCCAAATAGCCAAAGAAATACTGAGAAAGAATAATAAAGCAGTGGAATTATGCTCCATGACTTCAAGCTCTGCACAAAGCCACAGTAATCAAGACAATTTGGTACTGTCACAAGAACAGAGCCACAGACCAGTGGAACAGAATAGAGATTCCAGACATTAACCCAAGCATATATGGTCAATTAATATATGATAAGGAAGCCATAGACATACAGTGGGGGAAATGACAGCCTCTTCAACAGCTGGTGTTGGCAAAACTGAAGAGCTACATGTAAGAGAATGAAAATGGATTATTGTCTAACCCCATACACAAAAGTAAACTGAAAATTGATCAAAGACCTGAATGTAAGTCATGAAACCTTGAAATTTGTAGACAAAAATATATGCAAAAATCTCTTGGACATGAACATGAGCAACTTCTTCATGAAAATATCTCCCTGAGCAAGGGAAACAAAAGCAAAAATGAACAAGTGGGACTGTATAAAACTAAAAAAGCTTGTGTACAGCAAAGGATAGCATCAGTAGAACAAAAAGACATTCTATAGTATGGGAAAATATATTCATAAATGACATATCCAATAAGGGGTTGACATCCAAATTATATAAAGAGCTCACGCACCTCAACAAACAAAAGGCAAATAAGCCAATTAAAAAATGGTCAGAGGAGCTGATCCAGACACTTCTACAAAGAAGAAATACAAATGGCAACAGGCACATGAAAAGATGCTCCACAGTGCTGATCATCAGAGAAATGCAAAATAAAACCACAATGAGATATCACCTCACTCCAGTTAGGAGGGCCAACATCCAAAAGACAAACAACAAGAAATGTTGTCAAGGCTGTGGGGAAAGGAGAACACTCCTACACTGCTGGTGGGAATTTAAACTAGTTCAACCACTGTGGAAAGCAGTATGGAGGGTCCTCAAAAAATTCAAAATAGAAATACCATTTGACCCAGAAATTCCACTCCTAGGAATTTATCCTCAGAATGCAGGAGCCTAGTTTCAAAAAGACATATGCACCCCTATGTTTATCACAACACTATTTACAAAGCCAAAAAATAGAAGCAACCTAAGTGTACATCAGTAGATGAATGGATAAAGAAGATGTGTACATATACACAATGGAATATTATTCAGCCATAAGAAGAAAACAAATCCTACCATTTGCAAGAACATGGATGGAGCTGGAGGGTATTAAGCTCAGTGAAATAAGCCAAGCGGAGAAGGCAAATACCAGATGATTTCACTCTTCTGTGGAGTATAAGAGCAAAGGAAAAACTGAAGGAACAATACAGCAGCAGAATCAAAGAACCCACGAATGGACTAACAGTTACCAAAGGGAAAAGGACTGGGGAGAATGGGTGGGAAGGGAGGGATAAGGGGAATAAAGGGGAATTATGATTAGCACACATAATGTAGGGTGGGTGTCATGGGGAGGAGTGTATAACACAGAGAAGACAAGTAGTGATTCTATAGCATCTTACTACGCTGATGGACAGTGACTGTAATAGGGTATGTGGGGGGAACTTGATAATAGGGGGACTTTAGTAACCATAATGTTCAAGTAACTGTACATTAATGATACCAGAAAAAAAATGTTCATCTAAAAAGAAAAAAAGAAAGAAAGAAAGAAAGAAAACACTGTCAAAGGTTTCTGTCCTAGAAGAGATATTTTATCGGAAAGAAACATTGTTAGTTAATTATTGTTAGGGTAGATTAAAAAATATCTGTTAAAATATTTTAGGATTCTTACTCAGCTGGATGGCAAACTTTATTTCCCAGAATTTTAATCTCATTTAGGTATACAATAATTCACTCAAGTACTTTATCAGAAGTCGCAATTTCTTCCTTGATGAATTAATGTCCCGCATCATTATAAAACCATTGTTTTATTAACACAACAGAAGACACATAGGTTAATTTTTCAAAAAAGAGTAGAAGGCTCAGAACAGGTTTGGAAAACATTCCTTTCACATTAGTTTTATTAAAATACTTTACTATTGAAGACAAATAGTGATTCTACAACATTTTGCAATGCTGATGGACAGTGACTGTAAAGGGGTTTATAGGGGGGACCTAGTATAGGGGAGAGCCTAGTAAACATAATATTCTTCATGTAAGTGTAGATTAATGATAACAAAAAAAAAGAAATAAAGAAAAGGGGGATTACTCTCTGATAGGATAAAACTAACTGTAAATCAACAATTAATGCATGCTTTAAATATCCTTAATTTTGATCACTTAAAGAGTGTCAAATGATCGGCTATGGAGGTACATCTTTCTGATATTATTCTTTTCTCTTAAAAAAAAACAGTTCCTGTGTGGTGACCTCCAATGAGTTCCACACAATGGTATAAAGGGCATATCGAAGTGTGGGCAAAGGGTCTGTTTGTGTTTATACAGAGGATCAAAGCCTAATTTGGCTACGCAGAAAATTAACTAAGATACGATATGAAGAAGAACTTCCAACATCAGCACTCTCTGGAAGACTCATACCAGAAGATGATCATCAAAAAACCTCAACAAAGATCCACGCACTGCTACAGCTGTAGCTGCATTCATCCCACCGGTTCCTGGACTTGCCATGGGAATGAAGAAGGAGATATCTAAGCTGGCCTGTGTATACAGTAAAACAACAAATTTGACTGGATCTATACTGTTGGAACTCAACCAAGAATTAGGAGAAGTGCAAGTTGTAGCGCTCCAAAATCTTACAACTACAGACTATCTACAGTTAAAAGAACATATGGGATGTGAACAGTTCCCAGGAGTGGGTTGTTTTAATTTGTCTGATTTCTCTCAGACTGTTCAAGTACAGTTGGACAATATCCATCATATCATAGACAAATTTTCACAAATGCCTAGGGTGCCTAACTGGTTTTCTTGGCTTCACTGGAGATGCCTTTTAATTATAGATCTGCTTTGGTTATGTAACTGTATTCCTATTATGTTAATGTGTGTGCACAATTTAATTAGTAGTTTAAAACCTATACATGCTTAAGTTACTCTACAGGAAGATATGTCAAAGAAATAATCAATCTTCCCATGTTTTCTTCCACCTGCTACTTCTATAGCTTTTCTTCTTCCTTCCTAATTACAACCCTTAAATAGAATTCGTGCCTCATATCGAATTTACCGAGTATCATAATTCCTCCAAGTGGTAAAGATACCTCAAGACAAATGCTGGGCATAGAAGCCACAGGGCATAAATCTGCAAAGAAGTAAAAAGCTAACCTTTTCAAACAATATGGCTTCTCTCTCACTTACCAACTTTACATTTCCCTGTATGGCCCCGGAAGATGACTGGTTAGCCAGAGACGGGTAAGATTCCTCAAGGGAGAAACAACCTGAGACAGGCACAGTCACAGGGGGGCCATGAGGTGAGAAATTGGGGATCAACAGAGGAGAGGCTTAGAACCTCACCCCCCCTGTTTTGAGAGAAATCTGCATCTGTGGATGTTTTATTGTCCTTGTCTAGCTTGGATTAACACATAGTCTACAGGCACACACCTGATCATCTACATTTGCTCTCTTACAACACTAAACTATGTTTTCTACCTTTATCTTGCATCTACCTACCACTTCAGCATTTTATTAAAAATAATAATAATAATAATAATAATAATAATAATAATAATAATAATAATAAGGGAGAAATGTGGGTTCCACATATAAATCAAGTATAAAAAGCAAATGAATATTCATATCTGACCTGATTGTTTATAGTTCATAATGCGTGATCAAAACCGAAAGTTTCTGTGATGACTGCCCTTGTACTGTTCACCATGAAAGAACTTATTCACTATCTAAGAATTTGTTCTCCATGTAAGAACTTGTTCGTTACGCTTCAGAAGATTGGAGACTGACAAGAATTAGGCTGGGGTGGATTAATGATTGTGCATTGAGCATTGACTCCCCTATACAGAATTTTATTGTTGTTAACAACCATTTGATCAATAAATATGAGAGATGCCCTCTCAAAAAAAAAATTTTTACTATGACTATAGTATGTTAAAAAAAACTGCTGTTGCATTCCCGAATTTCAATTTGCATATAGCTTGGTTGGTAGTTGGCTCTTCTCTGGCCAGCTCTTTTTCCTGAAGAGAGCAGCCTGTTATTACCTTTTGTGGAGGAGGAGATAGGAGATGTGGAGGCGAGGTCATGGCTGTGCAGAAATTGTTTGGCACCCTTTCTAGAGAAGCAAGAAGGCAGAGGAGGGATATCTAGATCACCACTATTTTCCTACTTTCCCTTTTCTTAATTTTATATATATGTTCAAATTGGAATTTGCCTCTGTAGTTGGTAGTAGGTAAAGATCAAATAGTATGTTTTTTTCTTCTAATGAGTCATTGTTACCGCTCTCTACTCTACAGTTAGTCATTCCTTATTTATTAGTAATGCTATCCATGTGGTATATTAAAACCCGTGTATTTTGAATCTCACTGTGAGCCTTCTACTCTTTTTAAAAAAATTAACCTGTGTCTTTTGTTGTGTTAATAAAACAATAGTTTTTTAGTTATGCTTTATATTATGTCTTAAAATGTTGTGGATCAGATCCTCCTCTTTACTCTTGTTAATTGTTATCTGAAGCCTGGTAGTCCTTCATTATCCCTTAAATATTGAAGTAATTTCCATTAACTTTTTTAAAATAATGAAATAAATAGATACTCTTTTTAATTCATGGCTAGTTTTAAGAGCTCTTGGTCTTTTGTTTTCTGACATTGTACTGTTTCTATGTTGACTTTTTTTTTTAACTTCCTCAGTCTAAGAATTGGTTTTTCAATTCTCAGTCATATCTCCTCAAATATTGCTAATTTTCCATTTTCTCTGTTTTTACAATTTGGACTTAATGTGTTGGAGTATCTTAGCCTTTCCTCCATGTTTCTTCTGTCTTTTTTATAGTTATCATCTTTTCATATCTCTGGATTTCATTGTGAGTTATTTATTCCTGTTCATAAATTCTCTTTAAATGTGTCCAGTCTGATTCTTCACCCAATTGTTACTTTAGTGTTTTCTCTTATTAACTTTTTTTTTTTTCCAAATCCATCTGGACAACTTTGATAGTCTCTAGTGCCTTCACCATTTGTGCAACTCCTTTTATTTTATCTTGTTAGAAATATTAAAATAATGTCTCTATTTGGAAGCTGGTGACTCTAGTATCTGTAATACTGACGGGGTCTGCTTCCCTGTTCTTTGTGCTGAATCATGCTCATAGTTCTTGTGTTCTTCTTAGCCTAATGATTTGGTTTTAGATTTGTACTTTTGAAATATTATTCATTGTGGCCTGAGAGAGGATTTGTGTTTACTTCTTCCATGAACCTAGAGTAACCTTGGGATCATTTAAAACTAAATGTATAGGTTATGTGAATTCATTTCCAAAGTCCACATAGCTGTGAACTTGTAATCAGCATTTTCAGGGGAGGTTCTTTTTTCATCTTACCAAGAGCAAAAGCTAACACAGACGTATTTCTCAGTTTCCTCTCTCTAAGGAGTGTGTTTTAGTTCATCTGCTCTGGGTCCACCTTTCTGTAACCTTGGCTTTATATAGAGCTCTGTAGTCAGACCTCTCATCTTTGTCAAAACTTACACTTTGTCTCCTGTCCATGACAGTGGCCATTAAAACTTAAGAGTATGAGCCACAAGTATGACATATGTCTCTGGGGCTTTGGTCCCAGTTTGGGTTCATGCATCCTTACCATATTTGAATTAATTTGTCTGATTGTCATGAATTCAACCATGTTATGTATAACACACCAGACACAGATAGACACACAAATACACACACACAAAAGCCCACTATGTTCATTTCTCCACAATTACTACTTTGAAACATTTTCTCTGAGCTTCTAGTCAGGCTTATTGCTAGAAATAGAAATTTTATGATGATAGTTATCAAATGTTTGATGGTTTGATGAGTGAGTTGATGAATGACTATATGAATAAATTAAAAAAATATATAGAGAGAGAGCCTCTATAATTTTTGATGTAGGATACTTGAAAAAAATATTCCTGAAAGGTCTTGAGGTTCATAAAAAACTTTACATTTTGGTCTGATGAAAAAGTTGACTAATATATTCTTTATACACACATTTTGCTTTGGTGAAGTTTTCAGAAATAGGAAATATGTCCAGTCAAATCTACATTTCCCAGCAGGAAAACTAAATAGTTTTTATCTATGGAAAGAGATAAATCACAATTTAACAATGATTAGTGACTTGTTAAACTTGTATTTCATATTTTGTATAAAATATAGAATAACAATAACCACATTAATAGCAAGTAAGTTAAATTCAAAATTTGATATCACATAAATTGCTGAGTATTTAGTGGTTTTCCAGTGTAATGTGAATTTACCTTATTGCCATCACATATTTCTGGCAGAAAAGCCTTTTTTTAACAATTTAATTCATTAGTTTATTGTTGGAAATAGAAATAGTACTTTATTTCTAAAATTTTATTATAATGTAACCATTGCATTTTCCTTATTTTAGCTATGCCTGCAACCTTGAAATTTTCTATAATAGTTGGAGCTTAAAATCCTTAAAATCAAACTTAGGTTAAGACTGGTAAGGTAAATATTAATAGATAATAGCAGGCTTTGCATATAAATATAAGTTTTATTAAAATTCTGGGTTCTATAACCATACTCTATGTTAGGAATATCTGCGAGAGCAGGAAGTGCTTTGAAGATGTCATTCTGTTGACATGTGTAAATTGGCATTAGTGCGAATGTGATTCAGGGTATGAGAGAGAATGATTTCTAGGAATGGAAGAAATGCTTTCTCCAGTGGTACACAAATAGTGATATTTGAATGTTATTGCTTTTCTAAAGAATGTGGCATGCACAGTAGGGCACTATGAGTAGTCAGGATTGTGGTTCCTTAGGCAAGTTACTAACACCTAAGTTTAGGGGCAGAGGTTTTGGTATGACACAAATCTGGGTTAATGTCTCAGTCTCTGCAACTTCTGTAGCTGTATGAATTGAGCATGTTACTATCCCTTAACCCACATTTTCATCTCTGAAATGAGCATGAGATCATACCTTCCTTACAGGGTTATTGGAAGGATTATTGTGATTAAGGTTATTGAAAATGGAGGCAGAGTGCTAACTAATGGGTCTGACACACATAAGGCATTCAACATCATAATTTGTAGAGTTGCTGTGAGGATCACATGATATAAAGCAAGTGAAAATGTTTTGAAAACACTGAAGCACTATACAGATGTTTCAGTGTTTTAATAAGGATTAAATTAAGATGGTAACATTATCTTTCTTGAAAATTATCTTTACACAAAATCAATTTTCCAGAAAAAGTAAAACTTGCTAGATTTTTCCAAGGACTTAGCCAAGAAATCCTTGTGCTTCTTCTTGTATATACTGAAATAATAGTTTATTGTCATTCTACCCATCAACTTTTATCAAAAAAAATTTTAAGGAAAATTCTATGTGTCTAATTCTATAGTAGGGATTTAGAGAATAAACACATACCTAGGAGATACTATGTGCCTGAGGACATTGGTATGAAAGCAGAAAATCATACTGAAGGCAGGATAAAATATAAGCTCTAACAGGAATAGAAAAAATATGATGGAGAATCATAAAAGGAGGTGTAATACATTTTGATTCAGGCGATAGAGAAAGCTTCAGGAAAACAGTTGGATTTGAGCCAAGTCTTGAAATAAAAATAGCATGTCATCCTGCATTGGCAACAGTGGGGACATGACAGGCTGTGTGCTCAGCCTGATCGGTGGCATGGAGGTTTGCATGTAGGCAGTGAGCTTGGCACTTACTAGTAGTCCTATGGAACTGAAGAACACTATATATGAGAGGTTTAGCTGTCAATAACGAAGGTTATCCACTGTTGGCCTGGCATTTGCCTGTGTGCCCTGGACCTGGCTGTTGTGAAAGGCTGGCGGGTCTAACTGTCTGAGATGGGGCCAGTGGCTTTTGGCAGCATAATGTACAGACAAGTGTAGAAAGGATGGTTTAAAATAAAAAACTAAGAGTCCTAGTCTGGATCAGAATTGGGCCCTGCCATTATTATTTTTTTCTCTGCAGAGAGCTGAATAATGAAATGAGCAGTGAACTGCCAAATTATGTTATGCAGAGGTGAAAACATAAAGACAGCTCTGGGTTAGGGACCCAGAATCAGAAAATATGGACTCAGTAGAGATCACAACACAGATTAAATATACACAGAAAAGAAGAGACTACCTTTTGGTGACATTCATCACTTCCTTAAAGCTATACTTCATAGCATTTCTATAAATACAAGAACATTGTTGTTGAAAATATGCAGAACACAGTTATGGAATATACATTTACTTATATCTTATTTTAAAATTCTTTAAAAGCTGTCTATGTAGATGCTTACCTTATTTCTCAGCTCATTATTATTTCATATTTACATTAATAAATAGAAAATATCAAAATTTAAACAATGGTTAAATCATGAAATAATGATATATATACTTTCTAAAACAGTATACCATCATTCAGTAACAATTGTAGAGGTAATGTAATAATGTAGATAAATGTTCTTAATAAAAAGTTAGATGAAAACAAAATAGAAATTGATATTTGCATTGAGATTACCAGGATGAATGCATACAGAAAAAATAATCAAAAGAAGCATGGAAAATGAAAGTTGATGGACTAGTTGATAGAAGTTGGTATACTTCTTTATTTTCATTTTTATTGTGTAATCCTATTTTTATAATCAGCATTGAAAAATCAATCCTTGTTTAAAATGCAGTGAAAATCTCTGGACTTGATATAGGGCATCTGAAATATTATACAACATTTTTAATTAGACAAGAAAATCTTCCCTTTACTTCAAATTCTGTTTACTTTCATCTGAAAATCAATCTGAGTATTTGCAACAAAAGGAAGATACTAGGATAGTAAAGAAAGCTGTGTAGATGCATGCTTAGATAGCGGTGGAGGGATCTGTGCATTACAGAATATTTCAGAAAAGTGTTTAGACAGGCATACAGTGTATTAAGATGTAAAATGTAATATTTTATGTAGTCAAATATTACAGTGAGAATCTATGAAGTTATTGTTAAAATGTCGACTCATATCATTAAGCATTGAAAAAAAAGTTGATATCTAAGTTGGAGGCAGAAAAAAGAATACTCTGTTCAATCATATATCTGTAAGGTGGCAATAACCAGGCATTAAGTTGTAAAAAAAAGTGTGGAGATTTTTCTTTTTTTCTTTTTAAGCAGAGAAAGGCGATTCTAGTTTGATAGGGAGGAATGAAAGTAAAGAAAGGGCAAGAGACAAGACATTATCACAAAAAATGGAGGCCAGAAAGAAAGTAGAGGAAAAACTACACAAGTCAATAAGGAAGAAAATGAGACAGGTAACAGAAAATAATAATGAAAGAATAAAGATAAAGAACTGATTATGTATGATTTGGGGGTAAGAAAATACTGCCTACATCATAGATTTAAAAAGGAGGAGAAACAGAGATTCCTAATGGAGGAGAAGTGTGAGTAATTGGGCATGGAAGGTGATTGCAGTGCATTTTACTCTTCCAGTGGAGAATTCCTAAGTGTCTATTTCATACCACTCTTTGTTCTAGGTATTTCCACAGATGTGAGCTGACAGATCCTGTGTCTGCTGCCATCCAAAAAGACAAAAAAGTGTGTGTGAGTTAGGGGGAGGTTGCCCAATATCAGAAATGTGATTAATTTAACCTTTGGTAAAGACAAAAGTTACATGATTGTTTCTTTAAAACTTTTTACATTTATATAGTTGATGTACACTGGAATAGGAAAAAAAGTCCTTTGTATCTGAATGGAATTTCACAGGTGAGAAAATACCCTTCAGAATCATAGGTAAACTTACTATAACTGCCATAGGGTATAAAATGAAGCAGTGGCTCTTTGAACACTGTTGAAAATAGGCACCAAGTCCAGTGCTGGATGGGAGGTAAAAATGAATTGAAAGCAGTTGTTTGGCTGTGGAAACTCACAATCTGCCTTCCAGAATGATGAAGTAAACTGCTGGAACCGGCACCTGGGGCCTCTAAACTGCTGTTGCTGTGGCTTCTGGCCTGTGGCTTGAGCTTGCACTTGCACCTGGGTATTAGTGATCCCACTGTACTGACAACTGATTCTCCTCATGCTCTGCTTCAAAATGTTCCTCTCGTGTGATTACAGGGAGGATGGTTGTTTTCTTTCTCACAGTGCTGTGTATGAGCTCTTGCAAGGTGTACCGGTGATGAGGGTGCCCCTGCCACATCCATTTAGTCCCCTGACATCAGCACAGATGTAGCGGGCAGCTTCATCACGCTGCCGACTTCCCTCAAGCATGCTGGTTTCTTCATTTCTTTCAGTCCTTTCTCTGCTGTGCTGTGAACTTTAGTAACACCACATAGGATATGATGCCCATCAAACTCCGATCCTGCCCTTGGCCATTAGTTGAGCTATGATGCAGGATTTCAAAGCCACATCCAAAGAGACATCACCTCCAAAGATGATCAAAATAAGCAATTGGAAATATGAGTAAATGGAATAATATCCAACCAGACTGTACAGTATGAATGAGGAGGACAAAAATTTATGCATAAAATGTATTATAACCTAGGATAATCTGAAGATTTATTACTAAAATGACCACAGGCAAACCAAATGTGTCCGTAACAAAAAGAGGGTTCCTATTTAGAAATAAAGAAGCTGATTGGCACAAAATGGTTCTTACAATGATTGGAATCATGAAGTAATGGTTGAATTTATGATGAGAAGTGATAGTAGAAAAATAGAAGGTAGACACATATCACAAGGAAGAAATGATCAGAATGAGAAAAATGTCAGAAGGTGCAGGAGACTGTCAGAATAGAGAGCAGGTGCTGAAGAAAATGCAGCAAACGAAACAGGACTAATGGCAAAAGAAAACATTTGAGCTAAGATGTAACGATTTTTAAAAACCTTGCTGAAATACCAGCAAGCTGCTGTATGTAACTGGTTTATTGAGCCTGGTGGACCCTGAAGGTCTCATGCAAAAAAATAAACTCGTTTCTACCATCTGTTAAACAAGCTCTGCTGACTTTTCTTCTGCACCTGGATGAAGCCACTGTGGCAGTGGCTCTGACTCTAGCTTGATTAAAATCACCTAGAAGGCTTGTGAAAACCAGATTTCTAGGTCTCCTCCCAGCATCTCTTATGCATAGGCCTGGAGTGGCTCTGAGAAGCTGTATTTTAAACAAGTTTCCAAATGATTCTGATGCTTCTGGAGAGGGTGGGGCAGCACGCTTTGAGAGCATTGCATTAGGATTTCTCGTTCTCTCAAGTAATTAGTAGTTACATTTTTGTGATGTTAAAAAAATAATTGTCTATAATTACAGCTTTATCTCTTTATCTGATTCATAGCTTTTCACTCAAGCCCACTCCCACTTTCCCAAAAAATGAAGGAAAAAGAGCTGCTTTAGCTGCAGTTCTGGAGTGGAAGCGTGCAGTCGGGGGGAAGGCTGTGTTAGGTCTCCTGCTCCCTCTGGGTGCACACCCTTATCTATATGTTACCTGCCTCTTTTGTCTCTTCAGGCTTGGTAAGGGGAGGATGGGCATAATCTTTTGTACTAAGGCATTGTTAAGGAGAATCTGTGTACGTTAAATGTCTAATATTAATGCCTTTTCACTGAAAAACACAGGGAACTCTAAGGAGCACCTTCAGTAGTGGGTGGTGTCGCCTCAGTAGCCATATCAGCTTCCCCTCAGTTCCTGGCTTCCTGCCAATGGGGTCCCACTGACTTCTTCTTCTGTGGTCAACATTTCTTTTCTAGGAAGTCCCAGTTAATTGAGAAGTAGAGAAGGAAATGGAGTAAAAAAACCAGTCTTCTAAGTTTTTAGCCTGTCCTGCCTTGTCTTCTATTGTTCTCAGAAACTCCAAAAACTACAGGAAAAATTGAATTTAACATCTTTTTACTATAAAATATAAAATGTTCAGATATGTTCTGCATGTTAGTTTAAGGCCATAGACTCAAAAATATAAAAATACAGTTCTGTGTTATCTCCCATGAATTTAAATCAGACACTGAACCTCCATCTTACAGTTGCTTTGGGGATTTTACTCCCTCCTAGGATTATACAGAATCTACCAAGAAAATGAGAGTTAAACTTCTAAAATGAGGATAAGACTTCAGATCTCTATTTCATGCTTGCCACTGATACCCTGTTGTCTAAACTTTCAAAGACCCCTTTATGCTGTTAACTCTTTGATTGCAAATGCTACATGCTAGATACAGAAGAGATGTTTGATGGTGTGGGAAACTTGGTGCCCTTACTCCTGTGAGTCTAATCACTTTCCTGAGGACACTGCCATATTGGGGTTGGAGTGGCATCACATTTAGTTGAATGATCATATGTGTTGGTGGACAATGAAATGCTAGTAGATAGTAAGGCACAGGACAATGCAAAGATGTGGTTCTATATGCTTTACTGACAATGGTATTGATAAAGACTGTTGTTAACCTAGGTAACTGTAACTGTTTGGAAAGCTCACAAAATGAGAACATTAAGCTTAAGGCCCTGTACTCCTGGTCAAGTTATGGGTGGAGAATCAAAATCCTCTAAGTCGTTGCAAAAGAAATCCCTTATCACTTGTAACGGGAAGGCAGACATAGCCACAGGTCACATCCAAAACTTGATTTACAAGTTACAGTGTTATAAAACTATTTAAATCTCAACCTTTTCAGGTCTCCTATGCTAAAATAAGATAAAGAGGAAATAGTGGGATCCTGAGACTTGGGTTGGTACAAATTTGGGCATATTCAAGCATGGCTAAGAATTTTAAACTGAAAACTACTGCAGAATCATTGCTACCTATGAAAAGGAGGGAGCGTATATGGAAATGGTTTCTAAGGATGTTGGTCCAAAGATGACAATGTGGAAAGTTAGCTTAAGCCTAACTTATTGGTATGCGTATACTCATCTGGAAATTGTGATTTGTATTGTTGGCTGAAGCAAGTGACTGTGGGCCTTCCTCAAAGGTGACCCACAAAGAAGGGAGATAGTGGAACCTCCTAAGCATAATCCGGAGGAAAGTTTCTGAAAACTTAAGGAGATGAAAATGTTGGAGTAAAACTCTTATGTATAATATGTTCGGCCACCTCCTAACCCTAGGAAAGCCTAAAGAACACTCCCTTGATCAGTGCATTAAAAAAAAAAGTCAGCATCTATAAAACATTCTTTGGAACTTGTCCTCTAATGGCCAGAGATGATCATGGACATCCCAGTATGTAATTGGGTCCCCCAATTATATAA
Source organism: Manis javanica (assembly GCF_040802235.1). Taxonomy (NCBI): domain Eukaryota; kingdom Metazoa; phylum Chordata; class Mammalia; order Pholidota; family Manidae; genus Manis; species Manis javanica. The sequence continues at coordinate 96,643,702 of NC_133163.1, read as the reverse complement.
GAATATTCAGATCACAGAGTAATAGGGGACATGTCATGGTCCTTCAGCGCTGGTACATCCAATTTTCACAAGTGGGTAACTGAAGGGAGCATAAAGTGTTTCGACTCTTAAGCTCTCGTGTTGCTGAATGATCAGCTGATCAAGGATGGGATTCCTGTGAAGGAAACAGAGGGGCAGGTGGGTTTACATAAACTGATAAATTTCAGGTCTAGTTGGAAGAAACATGACTCAAGCCACCATAGTGGGATCCACACCCCCTTACCCAGTTTGCAGACCCAGAGTTCCTTCATCGAGGAGTAGACTGGTCCCTTGGCACCATGGCCACAAGGGCACAGTATAACACTTCCTTCCAGCATTCATCATCTGTGGCCATTTAGCAGGGTGTGTGCACTGGAAAAAAGAAAACTTTCAAGTTTTCTAGACATTATTAGATACTGACTTCAAATGAAAGCTAGTTCTTAACCACTGCACTTTCCCATTTATCATCATGACCACTGATTAATGTGTGGCTTATGGATATTAAATGATAGAATGTGTTTTGGCCAGGATCCATTCCAGTGCACATCCAATTGGTATGTAGAAATATCTATGGTTATTTCTCCAGTTTGGGTATGTATAGTAGAAATCTATCTAGCTATCTATATCTGTCATTATCTCTACCTAATAACTGGCAGAAAACCCACACTGGTTCCCTGATCCATGAAATAAGGACTGTTATATGCAGAAGACCAAATTCTCATTCCTGGTGCCCACTCGTTGCCATGATAGTAAACTAAAAAGCAGCATCACTTCTAGGGAAGTGAAGAAACTGGTACCATGTCAAAACCCAAGTATGTTAAAGTGCTTATTCGTCTCATGCCCATATTTGAATAGCCTGTTTGACCAAGCAAATAATATACATATCTTGGAGAGTGACTATGGAAATCTTAAAAGTAATCAAATGATGTGTTAATTTGAGTTCTTGGAAAAGCCAACCCTTAGACAAGAACTTGGGTGCAGGCGTTTATAGGAGAGGTGATCTCAGAAAGCACAGGCACAGGTACAGGGGAACTGAGATAGGGAGCCTTACAGTTTTCATGCACATTAATAGGGGGAGGTCACTGCTCCACTCACCTGGGACTCAAGTCTCCTTTGAGGGACCATGTGACTTAGAACTGGCCACTGAGGGAGACTGGGAAGCTGACGTACTTGTCACTGATTCCTGCCCTCCATTGGTTGAGATATGCCTTTGGTGACCTTATATCTGGCATTTTGAGGCTGACCTGTGCTTGGGCTGAACAAGCTCTTATTTCTCAGGGGAAAAGGAAGAACACTCAGGCTGAGAAGCACAGTGATACATGTGTTTGACTTAGAATCCATTCGTGTACACAGGAGCTGCAAGGGGAGGTACGGGGACATGTTCACTCTGAGGTATGAACAGCAGCTGTTACAGGTGGAGATGCCAGTACGACGTCCCCAGATCCTGGTATGCAGCTATTAACATAGAATATATATTCTTTTCTATTTCAATCACAAAGAAACCCTAAGCCTGACTGATATACTAGCTTTCTAGAATCTCTTCTCTTTCCCTTTCTTTCTTTGCCCTTAATGACATTCCTGTCACTTCCCTATGCCAGTTGGATACCTACAATAATCTCTTCAATTTTTAAAATTTGTATAAAACAAAGCAAAACCCAAAACTGCCTCTGATTTTTTGCATCTTTTGCTTTTTATCTTACAAAATACATCAACAATCAATAAAACACTCAGATCTCTGAAGCAAAGAATTACCTGACTACCTTATTGAAAAACAAAGAGAAAACAAAGACAGAAACATATTAAGAGAATATATGCAGGTTAATATTTTAAATATCATTCTGTCATGCATTTTCCCCTAGTGTTCTCATAAGTATTGTTTTCTTTGTTCCCTCAAGATTTGACTGCTCATGACTTTCATATGATCAAGAGTAAATGAATACAAAGACTTCTAGTAAGGACAGGAATATCTCACCCAGCTGGACCTTGGGAACATGTTTAGGAGTTTCATACATACAGAATGAACTAAGAATTCTCACTTCTTAAAAATTTGCTCTATTCCAGGAATTGTGCTAAGTACTTTGCATGCAACTAACTCTTTATCCTCACAAACTTCTGTGAAGAGAATATTATTATTATCCCCATTTTAAGTCTAGGAAACTGAGGATCAGAATGGTCAAGTAGTTTGTCTAAGGTCATATAATTGGCAATGGCAGATGGGGCTTTGGACTAAGTTCTTGTCCCTAGAATCATGCTTCCTCAAACAGCTATGCCAATGCAAATTCTCAAGAGTTTAAGAAAGTGGCTATTGGTACCAAAAATTGAGAGACTGCTCACCAGATGAGGGTATAAGGATGAAGGTTTAGGGGAAGTGTAAGGCACTGGTTGTGTGTGTATATATTTGTGTGTGTGTGTGTGTGTGTGTGTGTGTGTGTGTGTGTGTGATCTTGGAAATTAAAGAGCCATAAGAAGGCTGACGAAAACCCTCCACAAATCTCAGGTTGATGAGAAAACTGTGCATGCACAAGAAAGAACCCAGTAATGCCAGTGAAAAGTAAAAGCCAAGGGAGACAATAAAAATGGCTGCAACTCTGACTGCACCCCCCAGTTGGTACCCAGATCACCTGACAGAGTGAGGGAGCCTTAAGAGGTTACAGAGAGTTGAGCACAATCTTTGCCAAAATCACTGGCCGATCACTGAGCTGTGCAGACACATATGTGACCCCTAAGAAGCTGGTTAAAAAGTAAAAATAAAAATTTTATAAAGTTAATGAGCAGAGAGAACAGTGGTCACCTACCATGTTGGGTGGGGTTGAAGGGGACTAGAGTCCTAGATTAAGTCTAGGAATTTGTTTTTTTAAGTAATTTAGCAGAGACATTAATGGTCACATGCTTGGGGGGAGAAGATTCTAGATCAAGTCTAGGCAGTTACTGAAAGTAAACCAAGCATCGTCAGGAAAATAAAACACAATCCAGTGTGGCTACAATATTCTCCAAAATGTCTAGTTTTCCACAATAACAACAGCAAAAAAAACAAAATACTGGTGTAGAGAAAGAGGAAAGCATGGACTATACTCAGGAAAAAGAAATAGAAGTTGAGTGAATTAAAGGAAAATATATGAAAACAATTAAGAGATCTTAACAGGAAAATAGAAACTATAAAAGAGGATAATGTGAAAATTCTAGGGTTGAAAATCACTACAACCAAAATGAAAAATGCAGTAGATGGATGCAACAGAAAACTTTTGATGTCATAAGAAACAGCCAATGAATTTGAAGGCAGAACACCAGAAAGTTTCCAGTCCAGAAAGTACAAAAATAAACAATTGAAAGGAAATGGAATCTCAGAAACCTGCCATATAGTTGTAAGCATCCCATCATACATATAAGACAAGTCCTGGTAGAAGAAAAGTAATTAAATGGTGCTAGAAAAGTCATTTGAATAAAAAAAGAGGCTGAAACCTAAAATTTGATTAGAAAATATTAACCTATCAATTCAAGAAGCTGAATGAATCTCTAGTCAGGAAAACACAAAGGTAACTACATCTAAACTACCAGAACCACAATACTTAAGGACAAAGAGAATTATTAGCCTGTATTTCTACCTCAGGAAACTACCAAAAAAGAAAAACTTCGAGGGAGAAAAAGGAAATAATAAAGATCAAAACATAAGTCAATGATATAGAAAATGAAAAGTTTAAAGAAAATGAGTGAAAATAAGAGTAGTCTCTATAAGAAGATCCTTTAGCTAGTTAGACCCAGGTGGTGGGGAGGGGATAAGAATGCAGATTATCATCAGAAATGAAAGAGAGGACATCTCAAAAAATTCCGTCAAAATCAAAAGAATTGAAGGAAATGTTATAAACAACTTTATGCCAACACATTACATAACTTAGATAAAATAGATTCCTAGAAAGACACATTAGCCAAATTGATTTTTAAAATTAATATTGGAAAAATTAATTGGAAAAATTAGACTTCTATTAAGCAAAGTTACTAAGTCTTTATTATAATTCTTCAGTAAAAAAAAAAACCCAGACCAAAATTGCTTCATTGATAAATTTTGTAAAAACAGAAGGAAGTAATAATGCAAATCCTATGCAAACTTCTTCAGAATTAGAGAAGGCACAATTTCCTAAATCATTTAAGGAGACTAGTATTAATGTAATAAAATTATGAATACATCACAAGAAAAGAAAATGACACTATATATGCTCATCAACATTGACGAAAAAATCTTCAAACAATATTAGCAAACTAAATCAATCAACATATAAAAAGAACTCTTCATCATGACCAAGTTTGGTTTATCCCCAGAATACAAGTGTTTTTCTTTTAACATCTGACAATAAATTAACATGGTACACTATATTAATGAAATGAAGGTTAAAGTCATATGATCATAATATATATTGAAAAAGCATTTGACAAAATCCAACATTCATTCCTAGTAAAAACTAAAAAAAAAATGTGAATAGGAGGAAATGTTCGCCATAAAATTGTCAGTAGGTCGCTTGTATTTTTGTATGTCTTGCAAACAAGGTATTGATTGTTCTGGACTATGTTTTCAAAACTGGAGAGCAAGAGGTTTAGAAAATAGAGAAGGTGGTTCCCTCCAGAATAAACAGTACACTCCTTACATGTTTAATAAAGACATCCTTACATGTCTACTTCTGGAACTAAAGACAAACATGTGTACTGCCTGTTAGAGAATATTTGGATCCCCTAAGATCAGAGTTCCTCTTCAGTAACACAAGTCACCAAATGTGCAGGTATAACATGGCCCTCTACATCATATTGAGGGAATTAGGGCTCCAGGAATGTGTGCAAAAAAATGCCGATACTTCAGCAGCTGCTATCGGTATGAGTTAAAATCTTTTGTTTTTGAATCAAAAGTCTTTTGCCTTCTGCAAGTACATTAAACTCTGTCAGGCTAACTCATTAGTTTGAAAATATGGTAAGATCTCAGACCCTTCCCAATTCTTTAGAGGTATTTCCTCAATCTGATAAAGGATATCTAGCAATAACATACATCTAACATAATACTGAACATTAATTCTTTCTCACTAAGATCAAGAACAAGCCAAAGTTGTCCTTTATCTCCACTTCTCCTCAAAACTGTGCCTGAGATTATAGTCAGTATAGTAGGAAAGAAAAAGGTGTAAAGATTAGAAAGGAAGAAGTAAATCTGTCTCAATTTCAAGATAACTTGATATCTACATAGGATGTCCTATAGCTTGCAGGTGGGGGTGAGGAGAAGCTACTAGAACTAATAAATGCATTTAACAAAGTGAAAAATTCAAGACCAATGGACAAAAATCCATTTTATTATTATATAGTAGTAACAGATAATTGGAAAAAGAGAATTTAAAAATAATACCATTCAGAAAGCATCACAAATATGAAATACTGTGGGATACATTTGAGAAAAGATATAGAAAACAAATACACTAAATTATGAAATTTTACTGACTGAAATTGAAGAGGATCTAAGTGGAGCATTATGCCATGCCAATTAATCAGAAGTTTCAATACTTTAAGATGTCAGGTCTCTAAACTGATACATAAATTAAATGTGAGCCCAATCAAAATATTAGCAGGATGTTTTGTAAAGATTGACAAACTGATTCATAATTTTTATGGCAATGAAAAAGACCTATAATAACCAAAAAAACTTTGAAATAGATTAAGAAATTTCAAGGATTCATATTACTTCAACTCTTTTTATAGAGCTAAAATAATCAAGAGAATATGGCATTGGTGTTGTAAACTCGAATCAATAAACTAAAGAGAAAATTCAGAGAATTCAGAATTCTCAGTCTTTCCTTTTTATGATCTTGATGATTTTTTTCTTGTTTTTATTCTCAGAGTTAAGATTTATTACAGTGAAAGGACATAAAGCAAATTCAATGAAGAGAAAAGGAGCATGGGGTGAAATCCGGAGGAATCCAGGCACAGCTACCAAAAGTCCACTCCCAGCAGGCATACAGGACAAGCGTAATTCCTCAGGTATTGTGTAGAATGTCTTTCAACTGATATTTCTTCATGATTAAATTGTGTTTATGGGTTTTGCGGAATAATACACAGAGGTAAGTACCTTCTCATTGCATTGTATCAGCGTGTATATAATAATGGCATGAGCATATATTTTCTTCAGTGAAGTGTCTGAGTTGACATTTTTAAGATAGTTACTCTTATTATCAAAGAATGTGCCAGATCTTTTCAATTATAGCTAATATTATCTTTTTCCATCTCTGAACATTTGGAATGTTTTTGATTTTGAATACCTTTTTCATATAATTTGACAAATGTTTTAATAAGCTTCTTATTATATAGTTTATATTTTTATTGATTTTCCCCTCCATTATATCTATTGACAGATTATATGTCTATAAATGAAAAACACTAATTCCTGCATATTTATTCTTTCATTTGGCCACATTATAGGAGTATCTATAGTTTATAATGGTGTTTAATGGATTATTTTTAATATTCCAGTTATACTATATACAACAAAAACTTAAATCATAGCATTGTTACATGGAATATTCAAATATTTTCAAAACAATGTTGATTGCTACATTAATACACGGAAAGATTGCTATGTCACTAAGAAAACAAAGCAGAAGAGAAAATGATGGATTTCATCTGGAGTTGAATTTACTTGAGGTACTTACTAAAGATGTAGACTACTATCCTCCCCATCCCAAAGCTAGTAAACTGAAAATTCAGGGAGACCCAGAATTCTGTATTATTAACAAACACCCCTGGTGGCTCTGAGATATATATATATATATACACACACATAATTCACAATAAAATCTGATTATGTATAAGACATATACATAAGAAAATTTTAAATTATCCACTTGAATAATAGTGAATTCAATAATAATTTTCAATAAATTCTTTCATTCTGTGATCATCATACTATCTCTTAATTTAAAATAAGATGTGACAGGATCCCATCAATGATAAGGAATTCATCAAATTACTTCTACTTCAGTATTAGAAGAGAATTAAAAAGGTCTTTAATTAACACTTTAATTATTTTAAGAAACATCATGGGATTTCAGATTTTGGAATACTTTTTAATGGTAATGGTTCTGTTATGTGAGAAAGAGACAGAGAGACCCTGTGGAAGAGGGCCTGTGTTACTGGTTTTGAGGAGGGTCAAAAATAGCTCACTTAAAATTCAGGAACATCTAAATAATTTGTGGGGACAAGTGCAAAATGAAAATATGACTTACTGCTTTTGTACAAAATTTTTAATTTTAAGACAGTAATAACAGACTATTGAACCAGGCCCAAGGCCCTTCTAATCATAGGATCCATTGTGACTGTCTACATTGCATGCCTGTCAAGCTGACTCTAAACTTAATATTCTAAGGATGAGTTCAAATTTAAAAATAATTATAGTCTCAGCTTATCATGTACTTATTATAGTTTTTGGGGAACCATTGAGCAGAGAGTTCCGAACGAGATTACAAATGGTTAAGTCTTTGTAAGAGACATTTACTTTCAAACATTCTTTCCTCAGGTGATCTAATTATTATATATTTTTTTCAAATGTAAAACACACTTGCATAGTGATTAAATTCATTCCGTGGAATTTTATTTGCTCTATACATATTTTTAAAATATTTCAATGTCTATGTAGTAGAATCCTTGTAAATAAAAAATACGTGCATATGAGGGCAATGACAAATGTATATTTAGAACGTTTGGAAAGATAAAAGGCATCTTGAGCCAGTTGGTACTGCTTTAAAAAAAAAAAAACTTCAGTAAGTTCAAGAAACAAAGGATATTTTGTTCTCTCAGGAATATTCATCCTAAATGGTTAAATGGTTTGCACCTTAAAACAGTTTTAACTCTGGTAAGTTGTTATATTGTGGATTTCCATCCAGTGAAAGGAGAAATTCTGTCTTCTTCACTACAATGTTACTAGTGAGGTTTTCTTACTTGAATTCTTCCACTGATAGCAAATGCTGGTGTCTTCTGAGTAATGGAGGAAAGGATTTTTTAAATGCTAGGATTAGGCCCTTTTGTAGTCCTTCTGAATTTTAGGTCTTCAAAACATTAGATTATGAAGATTGGTTCACAGAAAATTGTTCTCTCTCAACCCCCACCTCTCCAACCCCATACCCTGCTCCTGTTTATATTCAGCATGAGACTAATAGAGTCTGGTCTCCAACTGTAATGGACATTATTATGTCTTTGAGTATTCAAGGAGATCATCTAATGGAAATGTACAATGGAGTAATTTACATTAAGTCTTAAGTCACATCTAAAAATTCTCACTGTTAATGAATCCCTGCGGTCCTGGGGCAGTATATTATAGCTAATTCTGGTTCTTTCTTGAAGATTTGATTCAGCAAGAGGAGTATCCTTTGTGGGTTTGTTACTGTTTCTGTTTATCAATGTCCCTGAATGTAGTAATAGGAAAAATGGAGACATATATTAAGCAAAAGTAATTTGTAAAACAATTCTGTAATCACACAATTCTGCCTTCACCGGGAACAAGAATTAACATTTGTAAGGCATAATTGAAACAGTATTAAAATATCTTATGGTCATCGTATGAAATGAGTATTAATCCTCATTACACTAAAGAGAGAAAGGCTTAGGGAGGACAATGTGCCCATTGGTAAGGCAGGGACACTTGCCTGGAATTTGGCTGTTGGCCTCTGAATCCCAGGATTATCCTCCACACACCACGGAAGTCCAGGATAGAAGTGTATAGGCATCTTCACTGTGTTTTTCTCTCTTACTCAACACCCAGTATCTCCATATTTTGCTAGTTCATCACAGCTCCTCACTGACATATCTGCCCAAAAAGTTGCTGGATAGTTCGCCTTAGTTATCTTTGATCTAATAGTCTTGCTCTTTATTTAGGCCCATTAACTATTCTTACCACACTCAAAGCCCAAGTCAAGTTTCACCTCTAGAATTACTTTCTAAATCCAAATTACATGAAATTCTACTAACATAGGACAACATGGTTTGTATTAAGTGCTGGGGTGACAGCTGAATTGGAAAGAAAATGACTTTGAAGCAGAAAAAACCTTGGTTTATAACTTAAAATTTGTGTGTTGTTTTACAAGAGATATCACATTTCAGTTTTCTCAACCATTTATGGGCTAATAGCTTCCACATAATTTTGTGAAGATTAAATAAAAATTATATCTTAAGTCCCAAACATGGTAATTGGTACATGCTAAGTATTAGAAACATTATTTCCATTGTTTTTCTATTCTGCATCTGTGAACTCTATAGCCAACACAATCAACACGGTCAAATCACCTGTTATCTTAATGTAGCACTTAAATAGTTGATGTTCACCAGGTACTGCAGCAAGACCACCAGATACCGGAGTATATTTCAAATGAAAAGAAAACTTATATGTGTATTTTATAATAATCTCTTTCTTCTAAAACTTCATGTAAAGCAATGTCAGCTCTCTAGTCAAATCAGAACAACATATGTATTTTGTTGGGCTTGACAATGTTTTACATTTTTGTAATTAATGGTCAACATTTCAGAATCGGAATTTTCCAATTTATCTTAAAGCATCTGAAAAATTTGTAACACAGGTTCTATATTCCTCCAGGGAAAAATTCAACCAAAATTCCTGAACAGCTGCTCCACCTGTTTGGCACATGCCTTGTCTATTTCTCTGTGATTCCATTTTTGCCTGTTTTTTGGGACCCAGGCATGTTCATTCAGTTACCTGTTTGGTAATTTTTCCCTCTCATTCCACATTAGTAGAATTACTAACATCCATGTATCTGCCAGCAGTCTGGTTAAGGTGATCTAGGCTTTTTCTACTGTGCTCTTTAATATTCTTTCCTTCTCTACCCACTGTCCAATACTGAATCCACTCCCACTTCATTAGGTATGTGTTACAGTGGCACTCCCCTTCCAAGTACAAAAGTCCGTATAATTTTCCTGTTGCTGCAGTAACAAATTACCATAATTTTAGTGGCTTGAAACAACACACATTTATTACCTTTCAGTTCTAAACATCGGAAATCTTAAATAAGTTTCACTAGGCTAAAATCAGAATGTCAGCTGAATTGCATTCCTTCTGGGATCTCTAGTGGAAAATTCTTTCCTTTCTTTTTCTAGCTTCTTTATTCTTACCACATTGCTTGGGCCATTATAAAGACCCTTGTAATTATGTTGGGTCTACCTAAATAATCCAGGATAATCTCCTCATCTCAAAACACTTAACAAATCATAGTCCTCTTGCTGTATAAAGTATCATATTCACAATTTCTGCGGGTTAGCATGTGGGCATCTTTGGGGGGAGCATAATTCTGCCTGTCATGGTGGCCTGCCCCTAAGACAGTCTTGATCACAGATTTGATTGGGAGAGGTGAGATTCTTACGTTCTGCCTGACACCCTTTGTTGGAAAGTCTCTTCCTCCTCCAGACCAGCTATTTCAGGTATCTGTAGATATCTCTTCTCTGCTTCCATCATAACACAAAATATCTTCCCGAAGTGGTTTAGAAATCACTACTTGTAACTTTCCTGTATGGCTAGGTATCCTCTACTTCCCTCAGAAAGAATGGGAACCAGCATTATAACTTGCTCGTGTTCTGATTATGCTCTGTGAAAGGAACTCTTACATGGGGATCCACTTATGTAGAGAAGAGAGAAATAGCTCACCTCTAATACCCATCTGTAAAAGTAAAATAATTAGTCTTTCAAAACAAAACTGATGCATAGCTCTATTAATGAAGGTACTTCCTTGTAACATGCTGCATTGACAGCCCTATCACTGCCACCATTAGTGATAAAATATATTTCAGGACTTGTGTTATTTGTAAGGTGTGAGAATGCACTCACGTCATAATTGTCAAAACCTCTTGAGAGAGGATTTGCCTGTGTCTCATTGACTTGGGTGACTTGGGGGTGATCAGTAGTCTTCCTTAATCAGGATCCTGTTCTGTGAACCATTCTCTTTCAGCTTCACTTTTGTCTTGGCCTAACCTCAAGGAGCATGCAATTAAGGTATTATGATTGCTTGAAGAAATCTTCTTCAAAGTAATTTATACTAACCCAGAGGTGAGGGAACCAAGACTATATGCCACCTTTATACAAATCAGACCAACTTTAGTTTCTAGGAATTTTTAAACTGTGTGTATGTGCAAGTTTTCAGAACCATTTTTTTTTCAGTAATCTTAATGAAAAGGTAATGAAGTATAGATTTCTTTGCCACAATCAGAAGTTTTATGTTTAGTGGCTAAAGACCACATTAATAAGTAAGTTACTTAAATTTAGCTTTTAATGTATAAATAGAGTATACAATAGGAAAATAGTGACATTACTGAAAAAAAACAGTCATTTTTTTTAATGCTATTGTATTTTGCAATTACTCTGTACCTCCTAGGTGCCTATCTCCCAAATACTCACTGATGACTTTATTTACCTTTAGGTTGCAAAGTCCATGACATTAGATCTTCGTCTCCTAAAATCTGAATTTCCAATCTTCATTCTTCCTAGTGCAGGTCTTTTTATTGATCAGCTGAATGTCTAACTAAACAAATATGATAAAAACCAGGTTTTGGAAAGAAAATGTAACTGTGCAAACATACATTTCTTCTCCCAAATCAGTTATTCTTTACTGATGTAAAATTATTTTTAATTATTAAAACTACTTAAGAAATATGAACACCAAGAATCTTCCCATTTTCTACTGCTTAATACATATCTTGCACTGTAGCATCAGCTCATTAAGATGGATGAGATAGGAAAAAAGAATTTTTTCTGCCAGCAGTTAAGCAGAAATTTTCATTTGTCAGGATATACTGTTATATGTCAGAATATGAGACACTGATTTTATAATGAAGAGAAGAATCTGGATGAAATTCTAAAGATGAAAATCATAAGCAAAGCAAAGGCTGCCTTACCTTACCTCTGAAAGCATTTGTGAGGATGAATCCTTTCTTCTAAGGGAAAATAATTAACACAATCAATCATGTTCTCTTTAGAGCCTATGGATACAAATTGCTAGTCTAGACAGTGTTTGTTTAAAAGTGGTTTAAAGTTTTTAATATAAACTAATCTAATGTTAACTAGCAAAGGGAAAAAATAAAAACTATGTTCAGCAGTATTTCAAGCATTTGTCTTTACTAATATCTTAATAATATAAAATCATTACAGAAACAATGAAATTGCTCTTGGACTAGACATGGGATAAATTGAAAAGCAATGTGTCTTTTCTAGTGGACTATGGACAGAGCTACCCAAAGTTCAGAATTGATGGAAAAAATAAAACTATCTTAAGATGACATGAGATAATTTCCAGAGTTACTTTCATTTGCTCAATATATTGAGGGATTGTTAATCATAAGCACATAAACACCACAACAACTGAAGACACTGGATATTTGATGCACATGAATATGTTAAGAATTAGTAAAGGAAACTATAAAATTAATTAGGGACATGAAAGATATTGTTACTTTCCTATATAGTAAGACCAAAGGATGTCTTTTAATAAAAGGAAGAAAAACCATAATTTTGAGAATGCATTTACATTATTACTTTAAGCATAAAGAATGTCCAGTGTTCTGGGCATCTTTCCTTTGCACCTTCAAATCTTATTCATGCTCACCAAGCCCAGTGCTGACCCTTACACTTGGCATTATAGATTCTATTGCCCTGTGGCTTCCAGACAGGTTTTTGTCAAGGAGAAAAAGGGAAGGATCACATGCAAGAGGTAAGAGGGAAAGAATGATCAGCATATCTGTTCCCTTGGTTTCCTTCCTCCATAGTCATTTTTTGCTGTTTATGTGTCCCCACTGAAAAATCTCAGCCTCACCCTCTGCACCCAGTCCTCTCTCTCTTCATATTGTAGTTTACCTTCCTTTTATATACCCTTTAGTTAAAGAGTAATATTGGCCTCTACTGTTACTACCTTACCGGCCCAAGTACAGCACTCACATTTTTCTTTACCTATTACCTATGACTTTACAAATGCATTTTCTATTAAATTCTCCTCATACTATCTTAACTTGAGTTTTCATCTATTTCTTCCTGAGAGTAGGTGGGGTATATAAAGTATATGCTCATGTGGCCTTAGATTCTCACAGTTAAAAAATGAGGATGATATGGTTCATCTCAGTTGTCTCTGAATAAGCTGAGCCGAAATTTCCAAGTATAAGAATGAACTGGTAAAAAGCTTTATTTCAATTTCTTATAAAAATATTTCTGGGGCAGGGGGGGCGGAGCCAGGATGGCGGTGTGAGTAGAGCAGTGGAAATCTCCTCCCAAAAACACATAGAGCTATGAAAATATAACAAAGAAAAATCTTCCTAAAATAGAGACCACAGGACACAGGACAACATCCAGACCACATCCACACCTGCAGGAACCCAGCGCCTTGCGAAGGGGGTAAGATACAAGCCCCAGCCCAGCGGGACCCGAGCGCCCCTCCCCCCGGTTCCCGGCGGGTGGAAAGAAACCGGAGCGGTTTTTTTTTTTTGGTGAGCGCTTTTTGGAAGCCTTAAAGGGACGGGCCCCCGTTGCTAGGGAGGCAGGGTGGCAGGACCGGTGAGCAGGTGCCTGGGACCGGCGGCTGAGGACAAAGAATATCCTGCATTTCTCCCTGCGGGACTGGCGGGCTGGTGCCTGAGACCGGTGCCTGAGGACGGAGGAAATCGCGCGTTTTTCCCCTTTTCTTTTTCTCTTTTTGGCGAGCGCTTTTTGGAAGCCTTAAAGGGACAGGGACCCCAGTGCTAGGGAGGCAGGGTGGCGGACTGGTGAGCGGGTGCCTGGGACTGGCACCTGAGGACAAAGAATATCCCACGTTTTTCCCTGCGGGACCGGTGGGCAGGTGCCTGAGACCGGCACTTGAGGACAGAGGAAATCGCGCGTTTTCCCCCCTTTTTTTTTTCTCTTTTCTGCGAGTGCTTTTTGGAAGCCTAAAAGGGACAGGGACCCCGGTGCTAGGGAGGCAGGGCGGCGGAACTGGTGAGCGGGTGCCTGGGACCAGTGCCTGAGGACAAAGAATATCGAGCGTTCCTTCCCTGCGGGACCGGTGGGTGGGTGCTTTTTGGAAGCCTTGAAAGGACAGGGACCCTGGTGCTAGGGAGACAGGGCAGCAGGACCAGTGAGCGGGTGCCTGGGACCAGCACCTGAGGACAAAAAAAAAGAAAAAAAAAATTGCTTGTTTTTTCCTTTTTTTTTTTCTTCTTTCTGTTCCCTCTCTCATTGTTGCTGTTGTTGTTTTGGTTTGGAGAGTGCTTTTTGGAAGTCTTAAAGGGGCAGGACAGGTCACTTAGACCAGAAGCAGGGAATCTGGGGATCTCTGGGCACCCTAACCCCCTGGGCAGCAGGGAGCACAGAGACCCCTTACGGAGATAAATAGCCTCCTGGCCGCTCCCCCTCCAAACGGGGCTCCACCATTTTGGAGGAACAGCCCCAGCCAGACCAAGCCCACAGCAACAGCGGAGATAAACCCCAAAGCAACTGGGCAGGAAGCAGAAGCCCTGTCTGTGCACAGCTGCCCAGCACAAGCAACTAGAGGTCGCTATTCTCCCAGGAAAAGGCTACAAACCAACAGGAAGGGAAGCTCTTCCAGCGGTCACTTGTACCAGCTCTGCAAACTATCTCTATCACCATGAAAAGGCAAAACTACAGGCAGACAAAGATCACAGAGACAACACCTGAGAAGGAGACAGACCTAACTAGTCCTCCTGAAAAAGAATTCAAAATAAAAATCATGAACATGCTGGCAGAGATGCAGAGAAAAATGCAAGAGCAATGGGATGAGATGCAGAGAAAAATGCAAGAGCAATGGGATGAGATGCAGAGAAAAATGCAAGAGCAGTGGGATGAAGTCTGGAAGGAGATCACAGATGTCAGGAAAGAGATCACAGAAGTGAAACAATCCCTGGAAGGATTTATAAGCAGAATGGATAAGATGCAAGAGGCCATTGAAGGAATAGAAGCCAGAGAACAGGAACGTATAGAAGCTGACATAGAGAGAGATAAAAGGATCTCCAGGAATGAAACAACACTAAGAGAAATATGTGACCAATACAAAAGGAAAAACATTCGTATTATAGGGATACCAGAAGAGGAAGAAAGAGGAAAAGGGATAGAAAGTGTCTTTGAAGAAATAATTGCTGAAAACTTCCCCAAACTGGGGGAGGAAATAATCAGACAGACCATGGAAGTACACAGAACCCCCACAGAAAGGATCCAAGGAGGACAACACCAAGACACATAATAATTAAAATGGCAAGGATCAAGGACAAGGAAAGAGTTTTAAAGGCAGCTAGAGAGAAAAAGGTCACCTATAAAGGAAAACCAATCAGGCTAACATCAGACTTCTCAACAGAAACCCTACAGGCCAGAAGAGAATGGCATGATATACTTAATGCAATGAAACAGAAGGGCCTTGAACCAAGGATACTGTATCCAGCACGACTATCATTTAAATATGATGGTGGGATTAAACAATTCCCAGACAAGCAAAAGCTGAGGAAATTTGCTTCCCACAAACCACCTCTACAGGGCATCCGACAGGGACTGCTCTAGATGGGAGCACCCCTAAAAAGAGCACAGAACAAAACATACAACATATGAAGAATGGAGGAGGAGAAATAAGAAGGGAGAGAAGAAAAGAATCTCCAGACAGTGTATATAACAGCTCAATAAGTGAGCTAAGTTAGGCAGTAAGATACTAAAGAAGCTAACCTTGAACCTTTGGTAACCACGAATCTAAAGCCTGAAATGGCAATAAGTACATATCTCTCAATAGTCACCCTAAATGTAAATGGACTTAATGCACCAATTAAAAGACATAGAGTAATAGAATGGATAAAAAAGCAAGACCCATCTATATGCTGCTTACAAGAAACTCACCTTAAACCCAAAGATAAGCATAGACTAAAAGTCAAGGGATGGAAAAACATATTTCAGGCAAACAACAGTGAGAAGAAAGCAGGGGTTGCAGTACTAATATCAGACAAAATAGACTTCAAAACAAAGATAGTAACAAGAGATAAAGAAGGCCACTACATAATGATAAAGGGCTCAGTCCAACAAAAGGATATAACCATTCTAAATATATATGCACCCAATACAGGAGCACCAGCATATGTGAAGCAAATACTAACAGAACTAAAGAGGGAAATAGACTACAATGCATTCATTGTAGGAGACTTCAACACACCACTCACCCCAAAGGATAGATCCACCGGGCAGAAAATAAGTAAAGACACACAGGCACTGAACAACACACTAGAACAGATGGACCTAATAGACATCTATAGAACTCTACATCCAAAAGCAACAGGATATACATTCTTCTCAAGTGCACATGGAACATTCTCCAGAATAGACCACATACTAGCTCACAAAAAGAGCCTCAGTAAATTCCAAAATATTGAAATTCTACCAACCAATTTTTCAGACCACAAAGGTATGAAAGTAGAAATAAATTCTACAAAGAAAACAAAAAGGCTCACAAACACATGGAGGCTTAACAACATGCTACTAAATAATCAATGGATCAATGAACAAATCAAAATAGAGATCAAGGAATATATAGAAACAAATGACAACAACAACACTAAGCCCCAACTTCTGTGGGATGCAGCGAAAGCAGTCTTAAGAGGAAAGTATATAGCAATCCAGGCACACTTGAAGAAGGAAGAACAATCCAAAATAAATAGTCTAACATCACAATTATTAAAACTGTTAAAAGAAGAACAAAGGAGGCCTAAAGTCAGCAGAAGGAGGGACATAATAAAGATCAGAGAAGAAATAAACAAAATTGAGAAGAATAAAACAATAGCAAAAATAAACGAAACCGAGAGCTGGTTATTTGAGAAAATAAACAAAATAGATAAGCCTCTAGCCCAACTTATTAAGAGAAAAAGAGAGTCAACACAAATCAACATAATCAGAAATGAGAATGGAAAAATGACGACAGACTCCACAGAAATACAAAGAATTATTAAAGACTACTATGAAAACCTATATGCCAACACGCTGGAAAACCTAGAAGAAATGGACAACTTCCTAGAAAAATACAACCTCCCAAGACTGACCAAGGAAGAAACACAAAAGTTAAACAAACCAATTACAAGCAAAGAAATAGAAACGGTAATCAAAAAACTACCCAAGAACAAAACCCCGGGGCCGGACGGATTTACCTCGGAATTTTATCAGACACACAGAGAAGACATAATACCCATACTCCTTAAAGTGTTCCACAAAATAGAAGAAGAGGGAATACTCCCAAACTCATTCTATGAGGCCAACATCACCCTAATACCAAAACCAGGCAAAGACCCCACCAAAAAAGAAAATTACAGACCAATATCCCTGATGAATGTAGATGCAAAAATACTCAATAAAATATTAGCAAACAGAATTCAACAGTATATCAAAAGGATCAGACACGACGACCAAATGGGATTCATCCCAGGGATGCAAGGATGGTACAACATTCAAAAATCCATCAACATCATTCATCTCATCAACAAAAAGAAATACAAAAACCACATGATCATCTCCACAGATGCTGAAAAAGCATTTGACAAGATTCAACATCCATTCATGATAAAAACTCTCAGCAAAATGGGAATAGAGGGCAAGTATGTCAACATAATAAAGGCCATATATGATAAAGCCACAGCCAACATTATACTGAACAGCGAGAAGCTGAAATCTTTTCCTCTGTGATCGGGAACAAGACAGCGATGCCCACTTTCCCCACTGTTATTTAACATATTACTGGAGGTTCTAGCCATGACAATCAGACAAAACAAAGAAATACAAGGAATCCAGATTGGTAAAGAAGAAGTTAAACTGTCACTCTTTGCAAATGACATGATATTTCACATAAAAACCCTAAACACTCCACTCCAAAACTACTAGAACTGATACCGGAATAGAGCAAAGTTGCAGTATACAAAAGTAACACACAGAAGTCTGTGGCTTTCCTATATACTAACAATGAACCAATACGAAGAGTAATCAGGAAAACAATTCCATTCACAATTGCATCAAAAAGAATGAAATACCTAGGAATAAACCTAACCAAAGACGTGAAAGACCTATACCCTGAAAACTACAAGACACTCTTAAGAGAAATTAAAGATGTCACTAACAAATGGAAACTCATCCCATGCTCGCGGCTAGGAAGAATTAATATCGTCAAAATGGTCATCCAGCCTAAAGCAATATACAGATTTGATGCAATCCCTATCAAATTACCAGCAACATTCTTCCACGAACTGGAACAAATAACTCAAAAACTCATATGGAAACACCAAAGACCCTGAATAGCAAAAGCAATCCTGAGAAAGAAGAATAAAGTAGGGGGGATTTCACTCCTCAACTTCAAGCTCTACTACAAAGCCATAGTAATCAAGACAATTTGGTACTGGCACAAGAACAGAGCCACAGACCAGTGGAACAGATTAGAGACTCCAGAAATTAACCCAAACATATATGGTCAATTAATATTTGATAAAGGAGCCATGGACATACAATGGTGAAATGACAGTCTCTTCAACAGATGGTGCTGGCAAAACTCGACAGCTACATGTAGGAGAATGAAACTGGACCATTGTCTAACCCCATACAGAAAAGTAAATTCAAAATGGATCAAAGACCTGAATGTAACTCATGAAACGATAAAACTCTTAGAAAAAAACAGGCAAAAACCTCTTAGACATAAACATGAGTGACCTCTTCTTGAACATATCTTCCCGGGCAAGGAAAACAACAGCAAAAATGAACAAGTGGGACTATATTAAGCTGAAAAGCTTCTGTACAGCAAAAGTCACCATCAATAGAACAAAAAGGAACCCTACAGTATGGGAGAATATATTTGTAAATGACAAATCCGATAAGGCCTTAATGTCCAAAATATATAAAGAGCTCAGCCACCTCAACAAACAAAAAGCAAATAATCCAATTAAAAAATGAGCAGAGGAGCTGAAAAGACAGTTCTCCAAAGAAGAAATTCAGATGGCCAACGGACAGATGAAAAGATGCTCCACATTGCTAATTATCAGAGAAATGCAAATTAAAACCAGAATGAGGTATCACCTCACATTAGTTAGGATGGCTGCCATCCAAAAGACAAACAACAACAAATGTTGGCGACGCTGTGGAGAAAGGGGAACCCTCCTACACTGCTGGTGGGAATGTAAATTAGTTCAACCATTGTGGAAGCAGTCTGGAGGTTCCTCAAAAAGCTCAAAATAGAAATACCATTTGACCCAGGAATTCCACTCCTAGGTATTTCCCCTAAGAATCCAGCACTCCAGTTTGAAAAAGACAGGTGCACTCCTATGTTTATTGCAGCACTATTTACAATAGCCAAGAATTGGAAGCAACCTAAGTGTCTATCAGTAGATGAGTGGATAAAGAAGAGGTTGTACATATACACAATGGAATATTACTCAGCCATAAGAAGAAAACAAATCCTACCATTTGCAACAACATGGATGGAGTGGAGAGGGTATTATGCTCAGTGAAATAAGTCAAGTGGAGAAAGAGAAATACCAAATGATTTCACTCATCTGTGGAGTATTAGAACAAGGTAAAAACTGAAGGAACAAAACAGCAGTAAAATCACAGAACCCAAGAATGGACTAACATTTACCAAAGGGAAAGGGGCTGGGGAGGATGGGTGGGTAGGAAGGGATTAGCGGGGGGAAGAAGAAAGGGGATATTATGATTAGCATGCATAAAGGGGGGTGGGAGAAAGGGGAGAGCTGTACAACACAGAGAAGACAAGTAGTGATTCCACAACATTTTGCTATGTTGATGGACAGTGACTGTAAAGGGGTTTGTGAGGGGGACCTGGTATAAGGCAGAGCCTAGTAAACATAGTATTCTTCATGTAATTGTAGATTAATGATAACAGAAAAAAAAAGAAAGAAAAGGGGGATTACTCCCTGATAGGATAAAACTAACTGTAAATCAACGATTAAAGCATGCTTTAAATATCCTTAATTTTATCATTTAAAGGGTGTCAGATGATCAGCTATGGAAGTACAATTTTCTGATAATATTTCTTTCTCTTAAAAAAAAAAAGCAGTTCCTGTGTGGTGATCTCCAATAAGTTCTTCAGAATGATGTAAAGGGTATATCAATGTGTGGGCAAAGGGTTTGTTTGTGTTTACACAGAGGATCAAAGCCTGATTTGGCTACCCAGAAAATGAATTAAGATATGACATGAAGAAGAACTTCCAAGATCAACATTCTCTGGAAGCGTCATTCCAGAAGATGAACATTAAAAAACTTCAACAAAGATCCTGGCACTGTTGCAGTTGTAGCTGCATTCATCCCACCGGTTCCTGGACTTGCCATTGAAATGAAGAAGGAGATATCTAAGCTGGCCTGTGCCTACAGTAAAACAAAAAATTTGACTGGATCTCTACTATCGGAACTCAACCAAGAATTAGGAGAAGTGCAAGTTGCAGCACTCCAAAATCTTGCGACTACAGACTATCTACTGTTAAAAGAACACATGGGATGTGAACAGTTCCCAGGAATGTGTTTTTTAATTTGTCTGATTTTTCTCAAAGTATTCAAATTCAGTTAGACAATATCCATCATATCATTGATGTTTTCACAAATGCCTAGGGTGCCTAACTGGTTTTCTTGGTTTCACTGGAGATGGCTGGTAATTGTAGGTCTGCTTTGGTTATGTAGCTGTATTCCTATTATGTTAATGTGTGTTCGCAATTTAATTAGTAGTTTAAAACCTGTACATGCTTATGGTACTCTACAAGAAGATATGTCAAAGAAATAAACAATCTTCCCATGTTTTCTTCTGTCTGCTACTTCTATAGCTTTTCTTCTTCTTTCCTAATTACAACCCTTAAGTAGAATTCGTGCCTCATAACGAAATTACCGAGTATCATAATTCTTCCAAGTGGTAAAGATACCTCAAGACAAAGGCTGGGCATAGAAGCCACAGGGCATAAATCTGCAAAGAAGTAAAAAGCTAACCTTTTCAAACAGTATGGCTTCTCTCTCACTTACCAACATTACATTTCCCTGTATGGCCCCGGAAGATGACTGGTTAGCCAGAGACGGGTAAGATTCCTC
The DNA here is from genome assembly GCF_040802235.1 of Manis javanica. Lineage (NCBI taxonomy): Eukaryota > Metazoa > Chordata > Mammalia > Pholidota > Manidae > Manis > Manis javanica. The sequence continues at coordinate 96,622,593 of NC_133163.1, read as the reverse complement.
AAGGGAGGAACAACCTAAGACAGGCACAGTCGCAGGGGGGCCATCAGGTGAGAAATTGGGGATCAACAGATGTGTGGCTTAGAACCTCACCACCCCCCTCCCTCTTTTGAGAAAAATTTTCTGCATCCGTGGATGTTTTGTTGCTCTTGTCTAGCTTGGATTAATACTTAGTCTATAGGCACACACCTGATCATCTACATTTGCCCTCTTACAGCACTAAACTATGTTTTCTACCTTTATCTTGCATCTACCTCCCACTTCAGCATTTTATTTAAAAAAATAATAATAATAACAATAACAATAAGGGAGAAATGTGGGATTCACATATAAATCAAGTATAAATATCAAATGAATATTCATATTTGACCTGATTGTTTATAGTTCATAATAAGTGATCAAAACTGAAAGTTTCTGTGATGACTGCCCTTGCACTGTTCACCATGTAAGAACTTATTCACTATGTAAGAATTTGTTCACCATGTAAGAACTTGTTCATTATGCTTCAGAAGGTTGGAGACTGTTGAGAGTTAGGTTTGGGTTTGATTAATGATTGTGTATTGAGTCCCCTATACAGAATTTTATTGTTGTTAACAACCATTTGATCAATAAATATGAAAGATGCCCTCTCAAAAAAAATAAAATAAGATAAAATAAAATAAAATAAAATAAAATAAATAAATAAAATGCTTTAATGTCAATTTAAAAAATATTTCTACATGTTTACATTCTAAATAAGAATGTTTGCATTCATATAGTATGACCTAATTGCACATATTCATAACTGCTGTCAATAATGCAGGGTTACATAGATATGAAAATTAGCTGTTGTGGCCACTCTGAAGTATCAGCATGAACCCACATCCAAAATTTGTATGTTGAAACTCATCATACAATACACACCAAAGTGGTATAAAAAGGTTTATTACTTACATAGTTGAAGCTTTTCTGAAATAAACAGGGTAAGCCTCCCAAGATGATCCAAAAATGGCCTGAGATGGCAAGAAATGGAGACTGACTAGAGGTTTTTATTGTAGTGAGGGGCTGGGGCTAAGCAGTTTGACAAGGGGTTTCATGGTTTGAATCTCCCTCCAGTGCCAAGGATTATCAGCTTTCCCAACTGTGGCGCAGAGGGTAAGAAGGAGAAGAAAAGTTTAAAAGCTATTAGCAGTTAAACATAAAAAAATGAGGTCAGATGTGTATTACATTAGCTGGTAACTAATTTTAATCCAAATGTATTTTGCCTACACATCATTTACTCAACTTACTTCACAATACCAAACCTACAAATCAAGATCCTTTGTTTAAAGACTTCTTTTATTTCAGAAAATGTGTCTCAATTTTTTGGCATGCATTAATTATTTTAAAATTAACATAATTATATTTTAATGAGCATCTTTCCATAAAATCAGGGAAGCATGGAATGAAGCTTCTTTTGCCCAATATTTTATCTAAATAACTGAGCTTCCATTTGGAATGTAGAAAACTAGCAAGAGAATCATTCTCACACTAAAGCAAGAACAACAAAAACAACAAAAAGCTCCAGACAACCTGCAAATTCACTATTTTCTTCATTCCATCAGAGAATTGAGGCTGCTCAGCCACAAACTAACCTGAAATATAAGGAAATACAGGTAATTTGAAAGAGAGACAAAACAGGAACACTTACTTCCCTGGGTCAGATGATTCTGGGCCCATCAGTAGAATCCAGCTAAAATTTTTAGCAAGTTGGTAAAGGCTAAATATGGATTAGATAAAATAGAAGATCTGGGTTATACAGGTTTGATGGGAATTTAATATTTGCAGACCCACTTGCAAGCCATTCATCTCACTGAGTGTTCGTATTACAAACTGCAGATTATAAAATAAATTAGCCATATGAATGGAAGTACAACATAGAGAATATAACCAATAATTAAAGTATCTTGGTATGGTAACAGGGGGTAACTATGCTTACTGTGGCAAGCAATCTAGTAATATATGTAATTGCTGAGTCACCTTGTTGTACATCTGAAACCAATGTAATTGTATATCAACTTCATTCCTACTAAAAACAAGAAGAGTTTGTCAACAGTACTGTTCTTCATAGTACAGGCCTGGGGAAGGAAAAGCAACCATTATAGGGAAGGTACAACACCTGCCTGGATTTTTCTCCCTTGCTTTTCCTATAGAACAAGAATTCTAACTGTTCAAGGAAGAGCAAAACAAGAAGAAAAAAAAAACAGTGCAAACCTGTCACACTTAGGGAATTAAAGAAAATAGGATCGCTGCTGAAAAAAGGTAACAAAACTAGAACTTCTGTCTTATGGGAAAGGTAGAATTGCTTGCTGGTCCCAAACCAGTAGAGCTCTACTATAGCTTAAAGTGGGACCTACTAACTAGGAACCTAGTGCCCTCCTGAGACTTAAACTAAAACAGAATACGAATGGACACCGTCTCCCTGAACCCTGCTACCAGGCCAACAAACATCAAGTAACAAAAAACAGTTTTCTGCTAGGTAAAGGCCAAAAGCATATAGACAAAGTCTTTCTGGTTGAGGGTCCATACAAATGGAAGACCTAAAGATGAGGATGAACAGATACTGAAATAAAACCAATGACAAACAAACACCTACCCAAAAAAAGAGTTACTACCACTGGTATATGAACCCTGTGCTACTATACAGAAGGGAACCAAAGTAAAAACAAATCCCAAAAAATGTCAACTCCTGACTAGATTGATGCAATTCCTACACTAATTGCTTATCTGAAGAAAAGTAAGCTCATTACTCATACATTAAGGAAAACAAACTATTTATCTAGTCAACCTCAATCTCTAGGACCCTACTCAAGATGTCCAACTATCAAAAAATTTACTAGGCATAAAAAAAAGTAAGTTGAAAATAGCATGCTGTCAAATAAAAAATAAACCAACTAAACTCAAATAGGGCATAGATTTTTGAACTGTAAGAGGCAATAAAAAAACTAAGATTAATATGCTAAATATTCCAGTTAAAAATATGGATGAAGTGAAATATCACATGGGTTCTGTGGTAGTTCTGTGTGTCAGTATGGCTAGATTATTGTACCCAGTTATTCATTCAAACACTTAACTAGGTGTTGCTATGAATGTATTTTGTAAATGTAGATATAAAAGGTCAGAGAATACTAAGCAGCATACATACAAAACAAAACACCTAGCATGTCAGAATCAAACTGTTGAAAACCACAGAGAGAAAATCTTGAAAAAAATAGAAAAAGAACACATTACATACAAAGAACAAAGATAAGAACACAGCAGACTTCTCTTCAGAAACTGCGCAAGGCAGATAAAATTGGAGGGTCTCACTCAAAATGCTGAAGGACAAAAAAAAATATCAGTTGAGCATTCTATGCCCAACAACAACAAAAATCTTTCACAGTTAAAAAGAAAATACTATCAAAAACAATTATTTAGAGGTTTTGTTGCCAGTTAACCTACAAAAAACATTAAACCAAATTCTTAAGACAGAGGAATATTATTCAAAGCAAAATTACCAAAGATAAAGAAAGATTAAATAATAATAATTGAATCAAAGTTTGTGTGGTATGTCTTTTACCATTCTTTTACTTTTAACCAACCTATATTATTATACTTAAAAAAATTTCTTATGATTAAAGATGGCAGAATGAGAGGTAAGACAGAGGCTTCCTCCTAAAACCACATATAATATGAAAATATAATTAATACAACTAATTCTGAGAGAGCAACAGGAAAGAGGACTGCACCAGACTGTACACACCTGGAGAAAAGAGCAGACCTTACCGAATGGGGTAACGTACCAAAGCTGTGGCCCAGCAGGACCCAAGCCTTTCCCCCACCCCAATTCACCAGTGGGATAAACAGAAACTGAGCAGGGAGGGCGTGGAAGCCTGGGACTGCTGAATACCTAACTCCGGAGAACTGCTCTGGGAGCACAAACCTACATTTCATGGTGCTTTCATGATACTCTCAAGATTAAGGGGTTGAAAAGATAAGACAGGCAGAATTCCTGGGGAGACTGAGATTCCAGCTGCTTGTAGAAAGCAGGAAACCATATATGGCTGCTCTGGGACAAAAGCTTAAACCTGTGTGCTCGGCCCACTGGTTCAGGCAGTGGACACATGCATAGCAGCCAGGAAGCAGGGAACAGCTCTTTCCTCCCCCAAGCATGAATACCACTCTCCTGTGACCCCTGACATTGCTTGAGGGGCTGAGCAACTCCAGAGAGTAGAGCTTCTGGATACTAAAGGGTGCCATACACAAATATGAAATGGGAAAGGAACCTGCAGAGCAAAATTAATATAACTCTGGAGAAATATTTAAATGACATGGACCTTATTACTCTTCCTGAAAGGGGGTTCAAAATAAAAATCCTCAATATGCTAATGGAGGTATGGAAAGATATCCAAGAACTCAGGAATGAATTCAGGTTGGAGATCCAATCACTGAACAACACAGTGGAGGGTAATAAAAGCAGGTTGGATACAGTGAAGAAGACGATAAATGAAATAGAAACTAGAGAAGAGGAATGCAAAGAAGCTGAGGCACAGAGAGAAAAAAGGATTTCTAAGAATGAAAGAATACTGAGACAACTATGAGACCAATCCAAACAGAACAATATTCACATTATAGGGCTTCCAGAAGAAGAAGAAGAGAGATAAAGGGATAGAAAGTGTCTTTGAGGAAGTAACTGCTGAAAACTTACCTAATCTGGAGAAGGAGATAGTCTCAGGCCGTGGAGATCCACAGATCTCCCAACACAAGGGACCCAAGGAAGACAACACCAAGACATATAGTAATAAAATTGGCAAAGATCAAGGATAAGGATGGGCTATTAAAAGCAGCCAGAGAGAGAAAAAGATCACGTACAAAGGAAAGCGCATCAGGCTAACATCAGACTTCTCAGCAGAAACCTTACAGGCCAGAACAGAGTGGCATAATGTATTTAATGCAATGAAGCAGAAGGGCCTGGAACCAAAATTACTTTATCCAGCAAGATTATCATTTAAATTTGAAGGAGGGATTAAACAATTTCCAGATAAGCAAAAGCTGAGAGAATTTACCTCCAACAAACCATCTCTACAGTGTACTGCATGGAAGTGTTCCTAAGGTTGAATAGTTGTCACCAGAGGTAATAAAACCACCGTGAAGAAAGTACAACAGCTAATTACTAAGTAAATGCAAAATTAAATTAACTATGCCCAAAGTCAACCAAGGGGTAGACAAAGAGTATAGAATATGATACCTAATATATAAAAATGGAGGAGGAAGAAAAAGTAGGAGAAAAAGAAAAGAACCTTTAGATTGTGTTTTTAATAGCATATTAAGTGAGTTAAGTTAGACTATTAGATTGTAAGTAGTAAGTTAACCTTGAACCTTTGGTAACTACAAATCGAAAGTCTGCAATGGCAATAAGTACATACCTATCAATAATCACCCTAAATGTAAATGGACTGAATGCACCAATAAAAGACATAGAGTCACTGAATGGATAAAAACACAAGACTCATCTATATGCTGCCTACAAGAGACTCACTTTAAACCAAAAGACATACACAGACTAAAAGTGAAGAGATGGAAACAGATATTTCATGCAACTAAAGGAGACAAAAAAGCAGGAGTTGCAGTACTTGTATCAGACAAAATAGACTTCAAAACAAAGTCACAAGAAACAAAGAAGGACATTACATAATGATAAAGAGGTCAATCCAACAAGAAGATATAACCATTATAAATATCTATGCCCCCAACACAGGAGCACCCACATATGTGAAACAAATGGTAACAGAATTACAAGGGAAAGTAGAATGCAAAGCATTCATTCTAACACACCACTCACTCTGAAGGACAGATCAACCAGACATAAGATAAGTAAGGAGACAGAGGCATAGAACCACACAGTAGAACAGACAGACCTAACAAACATCTACAGAACTCTACACCCAAAAGCAACAGAATACACATTCTTCTCAAGTGCACATGGAACATTTTCAAGAATAGATCATATACTAGGCCACAAAAAGAGCCTCAGTAAATTCAAAAAGATTGAAATTGTACCAACCAGTTTCTCAGACCACAAAGGTATGAAACTAGAAATAAATTATGCAAAGAAAATGAAAAATCCCACAAACACATGGAGGCTTCACAACATGCTCCTAAATAACCAATGGATCAATGACCAAATAAAAACAGAGATCATGCAATATATGTAGACAAATGACAACAATATTTCAACACCGCAAAAATCTGTGGGATGCAACTAAGGCTGTTGTAAGAAGAAAGTATATTGCAGTACAGGCCTACCTCAAGAAAGAAGAACAATCCCATATAAGCAGTCTAAACTCACAATTAATGAAACTAGAAAAAGAAAAACAAATGAGGCCCAAAGTCAGTAGAAGGAGCAACATAATAAGATTTGAGAAGAAATAAATAAAATTGTGAAGGGTAAAACAATACAAAGAATCAATGAAAGTAAGAGCTGGTTCTTTGAGTAAATAAACAAAATAGATAAACCCCTAGACAGACTTATCAAGAAAAGAAGAGAGTCTACTCACATAAAAAAAATCAGAAATGAGAATGGAAAAATCACTACGGACACCACAGAAATACAAAGAATTATTAGAGAATACTATGAAAAATTATATACTAACAAAGTGGATAACCTAGAAGAAATAAATGTACAACTTTCTAGAAAAATACAACCTTCCAAGGCTAACCAAGGAAGAAAAAGAAAATCTGAACAGACCAATTACCAGCAACGAAATTGAACTGGTAATGAAAAAACTACCTAAGAACAATAACCCATACCAGATGGCTTCACTGCTGAATTTTATCATATGTTTAGTGAAGACCTAATACCCATTCTCCTTAACGTTTTCCAAAAAAAAGAAAAGGAGGGAATACTTCCAAACTCATTCTATGAGGCCAGCAATACTCTAATACCAAAACCAGGCAAAGAACCCACACAAAAAAATTATAGACCAATATCCCTGATGAACATAGATGCAAAATTACTCAACAAAATATTAGCAAACCAAATTCAAAAATACATCAAAACCTCATCCATCATGATCAAGTAGGATTTATGCCAGGGATGCAAGGATGGTGCAACATTAGAAAATCCATCAACATCATCCATCACATCAAAAAAAGAAGGACAAAAATCACATGATCATCTCCATAGATGCTGAAAAAGAATTCAACAAAATTCAACATCCATTCATGATAAAAACTCTCAATAAAATGGGTATAGAGGACAAGTACCTCAACATAATAAAGGCCATATATGACAAACCCATAGCAAACATTATGCTTAACAGTGAGAAGCTGAAAGCTTTTCCTTTAAGATGGGGAACAAGACAAGGATTCCCACTTTTCCCACTTCTACTCAACATAGTACTGGAGGTCCTAGCCACGGCAATCAGACAACACAAAAAATAAAAGGCATCCAGATTGGCAAGGAAGAAGTGAAACTGTCCCTGCTTGCAGATGACATGATATTGTACATAAAAACCCTAAAAAATCCACTCCAAACTACTAGATCTAATATCTGAATTCAGCGAAGTTGTGGGATACAAAATTAATGCAGAGAAATCTATGGCATAACTATACACTAACAATGAACTAGCAGAGAGAGAAATCAGGAAAACAATTTCATTCAAAATTGCACCAAAAAGAATAAAATTCCTAGGAATAAACCTAACCAAGAAAGTGAAAGACCTATACTCTGAAAACTACAAGACACTCATGAGAGAAATTAAAGAAGATACCAATAAATGGAAACACATCCCATGGTAATGGCTAGGAAGAATTAATATTGTCAAAATGGTCATCCTGCCTAAAGCAATCTATAGATTCAATGCAATTCCTATCAAAATACCAACAGCATTCTTCAATGAACTAGAGAAAATCGTCCTTAAATTCCAAAAGACCCCGAATAGCCAAAGCAATTCTGAGATGGAAGAATAAAGCTGGGGGCATTACACTCCCCAACTTCAAGCTCTACTACAAAGCCACAATAATCAAGACAATTTGGTACTGGCACAAGAACAGACCTGTAGACCAATGGAACAGACTAGAGAGCCCTGATATAAACCCAACCATATATGATCAATTAATATATGATAAAGGAGCCATGGATATACAATGGGGAAATGACAGAATCTTCAACAGCTGGTGTTGGCAAAACTGGGCAGGTACATGTAAGAGAATGAAACTGGATTATTATTTAACCCCATACACAAAAGTAAACTCGAAATGGATTAAAGACTTGAATATAAGTCATGAAACCATCAATCTCTTAGAAGACATCATAGGCAAACATCTCCTGAATATAAGCATGAGCAACTTCCTCCTGAAAGCATCTCCTCGAGAAAGGGAAACAAAAGCAAAAATGAACTCATGGGACTACATCAAACTAAAAAGTTTTTGTAAGGCAAAGAAAATCATCAACAGAACAAAAAGGCATCCTACAGTATGGGAGAATATATTTGTAAATGACATATCCAACAAGGAGTTAACATCCTAATTATATAAAGAACTTAGACACCACAACACCCAAAAATCAAATAACCAGATTAACAAGTGGGCTGAGGATATGAAGAGACAGCTCCAAAGAAGAAATTCAGATGATCAACAGGCACATGAAAAAATACTCCACATCACTAATCATCAGGGGAATGCAAATTAAAACCACAATGAGATATCACCTCACACCAGTAAGGATGGCCAGCATTGAAAAGACTAAGAACAACAAATACTGGTGAGGATGTGGAGAAAGGGGAACCCTCCTACACTTCTGGTGGAATGTAAGCTAGTTTAACCATTGTGAAAAGCAATATGGAGTTTCCTCAAAAAACTCAAAACAGAAATACCATTTGTCCCAGGAATCTGACTCCTTGGAATTTACCCAAAGAATACATCTTTGCTGATTCAAAAAGACATATGCACCCCTATGTTTATCGCTGCACTATTTACAGTAGCCAAGATATGGAAGCAATCTAGGTGTCCATCAGGAGCTGAATGGATGAAGAAGATGTGGTACATATACACAATGGAATACTACTCACAATGGAATATAAGAAAGAAATATAAGAAAGGAATATAAGAAAGAAACAAATCCTACCATTTGCAACAACATGGATGGAGCTGGAGGACATTATGCTCAGTGAAATAATCCAGGCTGAGAAATACAAATGCCAAATGATTTCCCTCATTTGTGGAATATAACAGTGAAGCAAAACTGAAGGAATAAAATGGCAGCAGACTGAGAGACTCCACGAGTGAACTAGTGGTTACCAAAGGGGAGAGGTGTGGGAAGGCTAGTAGGGAGGGAGGGAGAAAGGGATTGAGGGGTATTATGTTTAGTACACATGGTGTGGGGGATCACGAGGAGAACAGTGTAGCACAGAGAAGGCATATAGTGGATCTGTGGCGTCTTACTACACTCATGGACAGTCACTGCATTGGGGTATGGGTGGGGACTTGATAATATGGGTAAATGTAGTAACCACATTGTTTTTTCATGTGAAACCTTCATAAGAGTGTGTATCAATCACACCTTAATAAAAAATTTGAAAAAATTTCTTATAGTCAGCATATAGTTGGGTTTTGTCTTTTTGTTTTTCTACCCATTCACATAATCTCTGCCTTTTGATGTGGTTAACTCATTTATATTTAATGTAATTGTTGATATATTTTTATTTGGGTGTTAAATTATGTTATTTTTCTGTTTTTCTCGGATTTTTTGTTCCACTGCCCCTCTTTTCTATCTTCTTTAAGTGTTTTTAGTATTCCCTTTGAGTATTCACTATATACATTTTGACTTTGTAACTTTTTATTTCATTTTTACTGGTTGCTTTAGAAATTAAACATACCTATATTTCTCAGTCTACTTAGAACTAGTACTTTACCACTTCAAAGGCAATGTACAAACCTTACCACCATATAAGTGCTAAAAATCTTTACCCTGGTCCTGTTTATATCATATATATATCAAACTCACAAGACAATGTTATATGTTTTTGCTTCTAATCATAACACATATTTTTAACAAAATTAAAAATAAAATATTTTATTGTACTTATCCATATATTTACAATTTCTGTTGTATTTTTACATTCTCAAATTCTATATTTTCTTCTGTATTCATTTTGCTTTCATCAGAAGAACCTCTTTAAAGTTCCTTAGGGAAGGTCTACTAGGAACAAATTATCTTAATTATCCTTCATCTGAGAGTGCCTTTTTTTTCACCTTCCTTGCTGAAGAATATTTTCATAGGATATAGAATTGTGTATGATAATTTCTTTATGGAAGTATTTAAAAAATAATTTACAGTGTCTCTTGACCTCCATTATTTCTGATAAGAAATCTATCCTCTAAATTGTTCCCCTTTACTTAATGTAGCATTTCTCTCTGGGTTCTCAAGATTTTTTTTTTGTCTTTGGTATTCAAGATTTAGATTATGATGTGTCTGGGCATTTTTTTTTTGTTATTTAGTTTGGAGTTTACTGTGTTAGTTTAATCTGTAAAATTATTTATATGTCTTTTAACAAAATTTAAGAAAAATTTAGCTGTTATTCCTTCAGATACGTATTTGTCACCATAGTCTTTCTCCATAACTTATAGACTTCAATAAATTAATGTTAGACATTTCATTGCTGTTACATAGATTCTGAGGTGTTACTCATTTTTTTCTATAATCTTTTCCTCTCTTTTTTTTCAGACTGGATAATTTATAGTAATCTACATTCAAGTTCAAGTTCACTTGACTCGTTTCAGTGTCATTTTCATTTTATTATTGAGCCTATCCAGTGAATTTTTATTTCAGTTATTTCATTTTTCAGTTAAAATTTACATTCAGTAGTATCATTAAATTCCATTCTGAGACTTACCCTCTTTGTATTCATTTCAAGAATATCCTTCTTGACTTCCTGCACGCAGTTATAGTAGCTGCCTTTCAAGTCTTTTTCTGATAGTTGCAATAGCTGGGTTATGTCTGAGTATGCTTCTGTTAGTTATCTTTTCCCTTGAGAGATATTAAGATTTTTCTAATTCTTTGTCACATAAATTTGGATTGCATCCTGAACATTTGAATATTATAACATTCTTGATATCACTTAATTGACAAGGATAATGTTTGATTTTAGCTGAAATCAATCCAGTTAGGTTTGATCCACAAATTCTTATCCAAATTCTGGTGATTCAGTTCTCTAAATTTTACCTTATTTACATCTGTATCACATGTGCATGGTTTGATGGCTAGTCTGGGATCTGGGTGATCATGGGCACGTTGGTGCCATTTTCAAAGCCTTTGCTATGTTGTTTAAGTCAAAAACGTGCATATCAATCTTAAGAGTGATACCAGGTGCCTACATACAGCATTATGGTATCTCTTTCCTGACATCTTCCTCTCTCTGATTTCCCTGATACTTTCCAGCTCCCAGTATCTTGGTCTTCTGGCTGTAAAACTGGATCTTTAGTTTCCTCACTCATTCTTGAAATTTCTACTCTTGTGTCTGCCTTTAGCACCAAGAAACAATAGCATTTACAGGGGGGGAGAAGCAATGTAGATTTCCTGCATGCTCTCAGGACCATAGTTCCTGTGGCCATAGAAAGAAACATCCTCTCTTAAGAGTTGCAGGCCATTGCCCAGTTTTGTTGCCATTGTTTGCCACTGCCTTAAAATTGCCTGGACTCCAGAGTGCGAGAGGACAATAAAATCCAGAGGATCACCCCCTTCCTTTGAGGCCCTTAACATGCCCCCTTTCCTATTCCTGAGAGCAGGTTGGTTTCTTCTAGAACTCTGTCTGTATCCACTGAAGAGCTCTGGGTTGCCTGTTGACTTTGAATACAAGATGAGAGACACTGGAGGGAATAAAGGACAGTTACTGCTGGTTTGTTTTAACTTCAAGTTTTGTTTACTTCCCCAATATACATCATACCATGTAATTAACTTTTTTGTTAAGATATCTTTGATATAAACTCTTATGAAGGTTTCACAAGAAAAAAAATGTGGTTATTACATTCACCCTTATTATCGTGTCCCCCTGCCATACTCCACTGCAGTCACTGTCCATCAGTGTAGTAAGATGCCACAGAGTCCCTATTTGTCTTCTCTGAGCAATACTGTCTTCCCTGTGACCCCACACACACCATGTGCACCAATCATGATACTCCACAATCCCCTTCTCCCTCTCTCCCCACCCCTCCCCTTTGGCAACCACTGGTCCCTTCTTGGAATCTGTGAGTCTGTTGCTATTTTGTTCCTTCAGTGTTGCTTCGTTGTTATACTCCACAAATGAGGGAAATCACTTGGTATTTGTCTTTCTCAACCTGACTTAGTTCACTGAGCAGTGTCCTCCAGCTTCATCCATGTTGTTGCAAATGGTAGGATTTGTTTCTTATGGCTGAGTAGTATTCCATTGTGTATTTATACCACATCTTCATTATCCATTCATCTACTGATGGATACTTAGGTTGCTTCCATATCTTGGCTATTGTAAAAAGTGCTGAGATAAACATAGGGGTGCATATGTCTTTTTGATTCAGAGAAGTTGTATTCTTTGGGTAAATTCCAAGGAGTTGTATTCCCAGGTCAAATGGTATTTCTGTTTTGAGTTTTTTGAGGAACCTCCTTATTGCTTTCCACATGGCTGAACTAGCTTACATTCCCACCAGCAGTGTAGGAGGGTTCCCCTTTCTCCACAACCTTGCCAACATTTGTTGTTCCTAGTCTTTTCTATGTTGGCCATCCTAACTGGTGTGAGGTGGTATCTCATTGTGGTTTTACTTTGCATTTCTCTGATAATTAGTGATGTGGTGCATCTTTTCATGTGCCTGTTGGCCATCTGAATTTCTACTTTGGAGAAGTGTCTGTTCATATCCTCATACCATATAATTTTTAGATATTATCCAGAGATAACTTCATGCCTTATGTCCAGTATTTTGAGAGGCATTCAGTAAAGGGGACACAGTAGAAAATGCTTACTACATCTTGAATGGCACTGGAAGCCTTTGATTATATAAAGAAATTCAAGAAAATCAAGTTTAGTTAGCATATGTTTATGTGACAAAAATGTTTCTTTTACATGTTTAGTAAATTACAGTTCTCTGGTAACCACCATCATTGGAATAATAATAAAAATTATCAACATTTATGTACTATTTAAAAGGAGTTTGCATGAACCACATACCATTTTTATTTTTTTCAACAACTCTGAACAGTATTATTAAGTGTCTCCCCAAAAAGGAGGCCCAATTTAGAGAATCTGTTTCCTTTCAAGCTCATCAGCTAGTAGCTATCAATGTCAGGTCACAGTGAGGTTTTTCTGATCAGAGGTTTGATGTTTTTCCTTTTTTATACATACATGAATATTTTCTGAAATGTCAAAGAATCTAGAAAGCAGCAATAATCATACTAGCCGTAGTGAATCAAAGTTTTAATGTTAATCAGTCAATATTACAAGTAGTCTTTTATGTAGTGCTTTGAAGATCAGGCCATTTTTTATGAGCTAGACAATCAACAATACATTGACAATTTTTAGGAAAACTAATACAGACTCTTGACTAACAGGTAGTAATATGACTAATATGGTAAGTAGGAAGCTACATGAATTAGTTAAAATTCTTATTCAAATACTGAATTCTGCTGAATACCTTGAAAAGGAAACTACCAGTGTCAGTGATTAATCTGTGAAATCTTTTAGAGCCAATGAGACACTCTCTAATAAAAAAGAGAAAGTTTGTGTGATATTTAAATAAATATATGCTATTAATGAGTACTTAAATATATTTAATTGTCTTGTATGAGATAATGAAAATTATGTATTTTTTAATTTGAAGTCATATTCATAATTATACATAATTAATTGCCTATAATTATATATAAATTGGAATACATATATATTCCAACTTATTAATGACATTTATTTTATAGTAAAACTCTCACCTAAGTATGTAAGAAAATTCAGAAAGACTCTTTTCAGAATCTAGAGATACCCTTCTCAAGACTTCACCTGCATGAATTAAAGGCCTGAAACTCACAGGGGAAAAATAGGGCATTAAACAATAGGGAATTTTAGTCACATACTGCATGCCAGATGTTCTACACACACATTTCAGGGGTTGCAGGAAAAGGTAGAGTAAGGGTTGTGCAAATAGTACTCTCTGGAGTGAATAGTAACATCTGTACTCTCATCAGTTCAGAGATAAAGGGGCAGGGAAAAACTGCACCCTAGTCAAGGGGAACTGCACTGGTGGAATGTGTGCTAGATGCTGAAAATTAAATAGGAACAACCTGTACTCATCAACTTGTCCTCCAGGTAAAGATTTAGAGAATTCTGGCAACATCAAGCAATGAAGTTATGCATTGTCAGTATTTTAAACATAAAAATCCCTTATATGAAGTTTTTGGACAATAAGACATGTTAAAATATGACTTACAAAATCTTTCCTGTTTATTAGTTTTTGCTTTATGGAATTTCATTGATTTGCTGCATACATGAAAGAACATGAGCTTATTACTTTGTTTTTGTTGAAACTGGCAACAATTCCAAGTGACTTATGACCAAGTCTGAGTACATGTAACTTATCCTGTCTCTTAACAAAACCATATGTAGATAAATATTTCCTTACTTAAAAGTCAGTATGGGTTGAATTGTGTTTCCCAAAAAGACATGTTGAAGGCTTCCCTTTGACAAATGTAAATAGTATCTTACTGGAGTAGCATGGGTCCTTAACCCAGTATGACTTCGTCCTTATAAAAACACATGAGAAGATAGACGAGGGCACATGAAGAGAACATCATATCATGACAGAGGTAGAAACTGGAGTGGTGCAGTTGCAAGCTGAGGATCGCCAGCCCCACCAGAAGCTAGGAGGAGGGGAGGAAGGTTCTGACAGGGAGCTGGGCACTACTGATACCTTGATTCTGGACTTCTAGAGCATACAGAATGTAAACAGATGAAACACTGAGGTAGAAACATGGAAGCTTTAAAAAGAAACAACTAGAAATTCTAGAACTAAAAGATACCATAATCTGAAATAAGGAGGCACTTAGAAGTAGACTGGCACAGCAGAAAATATATTGACATATCAGTGAGCTCAAATTATACAGTCTGAAACACCTGAGGTAAGTGAAATCAGAAAAAGCATCCAAAAGCCACAGAAAAAAACAATAAACTGTATGATTTGCATTTAATTAATATCCAAGAAAAAGACAAGAAAATGAATGGGAGAAATGTGTAAAAATAATTCTAAACTTTTCCATCATTGATGAAAAATGTCAGCCCACAGGTGCAAGAAACACAGATACAAGCAATTTCCAAGCAACATAAATACAAAGAGAACATTAATAGTGCCCAATACAAAACTAAGACTGAAACAAAACTAGTGAAGGCTGTTCTTTCATTAAGCTGTGGCAAGAAAACACTTAAGCCATCATTGTCATTTCAGTTAGAGATTCAAAAATTTCAGAAAAGAGAATAAATCTTATGGCATAAAAAGAGGAAATAATGACACAGTCATGAATCGTCAAGCATTCTATTAATGTGTGATTTTTGGAAATGGTGGGATTTCCTAACCAGTCTTCAGGTACATCTGTTAATCCCTGCTGACTATAAAAGAGCAAGTGGGCAGTTTGGGAACATTTCAAAAGAAGAAAAGAGTACCAAGTATTAGGGGTAGAGATTTTTCTGTAGCTAGCCATGTCCTGGAACAAGTGAGGGTTGATGCAGTGTTTTTCTTGTGTGTGGTCGAACTGTCATTCTGGTCCTTATGTGGGGGATGTCTGCCATCAGTCACTTTCTCAATGGAAAAGTAATGAAATCTGAATAAAATATGGAGTTTAGTTAGCAGTAATGTACCCACGTCTGTTTCATAGTTTTGACAAGTGTATGGTACTAATATAATTAATAAAAGATGTTAACAAGGGGGAAAGTGGATCAGGAGCTCTGTGCTATCTCTGAAAATCTTTTGTAAATCTATAATTATTCCAAAATAAAAACTTTATTTTAAAAAAAATGGTCTTATTCTTGCTTCAGGCAGGGCAAAAGAGGTGCATCTGATTATTCATTGACCCTGTTTATTCTTTTCCTTATCTCACAAAAGATATTGATAGGAATGAAGGATGTGAAAGACAATATGTGCCAAACAATTATGAGGATGAGCTTATTCAGGTTATTGCAATCAGGAGAATATTCATCAATGCAAAGGAACTCTCAAAGAAAAGAAAAGGAGCATGGGGTTTTATAGAGGCAAGTAAACAAGGGAGTCATGAGGAAGAGTGGACACTAAGTCAAACTGAAGGGCGGAGGCAGGTTTTGTATCATATCTGTGACAAGGTGGTCCTTCGGATTGCCTCTCAGTATACTGCAGGGTGGGGGAGTTTCTCTGCCGTGGCAGCTTTCAAGATGCACAGAACTTCGGTGAAGTTTGGTGGTGTCAGGGGTTTGAATGCTAATGCTGTTATGTTTGCTCCCAAGGAAATCATCATTTTCTCAGACCCAAGATTCTGTAGAGGGACTGAAATGGAATCATAGGTCCCACAGCCTTTCTAGAAGCCCCTGAGAGGAGATATGAAGTAAGAGTAGAACTCTAAATGGAAAGGCTCTCTAAGGGAACAGAATTACACATTGTAACTCATGCAGTAAAAGCTTAAAGACTGACAAAAACGGAGGAGGAAACTCTGACAATAGTGATAAGTGAGTGTTACAGTTGTCTCTCACTCTAACCCATTAAACTAACTCTAGAATTGCCAGCCCCAATTTCTCCTACTTTGTACCCCCTAAAAGAGAAAAACTTTTGCTGGTTTTCTCAGTTTACATAATAAAATATTAAACAGAAGGAAATGGTGAGGAATAGAAATGAAAGAGGCATAAAGAAAAAAGAAAACCAGAAGAGCTGAAGGTAGGCAGGATTATTTTGTTGGGTATTTGAAAATGCAGCTGAGAAGTTTTGGAGTGTGAAGCAGTACATAGGAAAGACAAGATACGTTGAAACAATTTTTTAAAAAGGAACTATATATTTAAATTCTTCTTAATAATCTTTAGGTGTATGCATAAACATTTAAATTTCTTTTTAATTACTTCTGGCTTTTGAGCTGTTTTTCTTAAACACAATATCGTTGATGAACACAATATTATTCTGAGACTGAACTACATGGGCCCTGGTTTCTTAAAGTTTACGTAAGAAAATGTGTTCACATCGGATCTGCTGACAGTTGGGGCATAGCTCAGTGGTTCTCAGTCTTGGCTGCTCATGGGAATCCTCTGGAGAGCCCACAAAATACTGGTTCCTGGATTTCATCCCCAGAGATTCTGACTGAATCAGTCTGACTGTGGCCTAGAACTCACTAGTTGGAAATACCTCCTAGTAATTATAAGGTGCAGCCACGATTGAGAATGACTTGTATTAGGTGGATGCAAACCTGACAGTAATGGGTAAACCCATTTCTGCTTACAAAAGTATTGGTTATTTTTACCTCAAGGGAGGAGCACTTCTCTGATATCTTCTTAATGAAGTAGCTGCTAACCTTGCAAATACATGTGATGAGCAGGAGCTGACAGAGTACATCTTTCAGACTGCCTTTCCTCAATTAGCCATTTCTATCTACTACCTTACTAATCCCACTTTCCCACTATCGGAGTCATACTCAGTAACACAAAAAAAAGAGGGTGCACCAGTAGCAGACAGCACGGGATCCAGGAATGTGAGGATTGCCTAAATAATGCTTTGTTTTTACCCAACTGTAGAAATAAACACTTTACAGACAACTTTTCAAGATGGCGGCTAATATGTAAAACAAAGTTGAAGCATAAGTCATAATTGCACACTATTTGTTTTATTCCTTTAATATGGACTGGAAAGAGCCTAGTAGCATTTTATGTGATCTTTTTGACTCTGTTTAAAGGGAAGCTGTGAAACAGATGGATGTCCTGCTGACAACCACCCGGGAGGCCAGCTTCTGAGAGAGATGTGGGAAGCTTAAAGCAGTTTCAAGGTGATGAGGGGGAGAAGCACAAATCCTATTAACAAATAATGGAATTTGTACATCCCCTGTACCTCCAAAGAGGAACTTGCCTGCATGCCTTTTCTTACTACTTGTTTTCACTTAAAAAGCTATTAAAGCCTGCTTTACTCTTGGAATAGGGCACATCTTCTCATTGGGCCCATTATCAGACACAATAAATAGATTTGAGCTCAGAGACTTAGGCACTTTAATTGCCACTATGCACTTTTCTCAAGTAATAAAAAGAAAATATCAACTTTTATGTCTCCCCTTTGATATGGTCTGTGTATAGTGCCAGCTCTTTATTCCCCCAAAGACTCACTCTCTGCAAAAGAAAAATTGGTCTGATGGTATTGTTTGCCATTAAAGAAAATCAATAGTCAAACTTAAAAAGTGACCTTACTTGAAGTAAAACATAGAGGCTATTCAACATGTTATATACACATGTGCAGCAGTTTGTTCCTTTCATTATAAATGACCTAAAAGGGAAGTTTCTGAAGCCAAATGGAGAATGGCCAATGGCCTAAAAATAAGTGTTGAGGAGTTTATTAGCCTGCTCTGGACAGAACCAATCTTAGAGTTTGGCTGTATTGCATAATGTAAAGAGCAAACATGTTAATGTAAAAAAAATACGGATTTGAGTCTTGACTTCATAATTTACAAGTTGCATGACATTGGGCAAATTATGTAACCTGTCTATACCCCATTTCCACAGGCAAAACATAAGAATAACAGTATCTATTGTTAATAAAGGACATTGTAGTTACAATACCCAAAGCATAATACAGTCACTCAAAAAAAAATAGTAGGAATATTTTCTTGACCTGCATCATTTTCTTCTCTATATTTTGCAAGCAATGCCAAAGGCCTTAGAATCTTCTTTTGTATCTTCAAAGAATTAGTCCTTAATATTTTTATAAGTTGTGAACTTTGAAAGTGGGCTGAACACTATAAATTTTTCTGCCAACTACCAACTTTATATGTACTTACACTTTCTATACAAGTCAGTTAAAAGCCTCTATCAAACAGCTATTGTTCTGTCCTTCAAACCCATAATATTCATTTTTAAGGAAGTTCTCTGGGTGCTGGTACCTGAACAGATAATGAGGGTTGACCAAGAGGTCATAAGGGTAACAGAAGTGATTTCCATTCATAGTGAAGTGCTAGTGTTCTCCCTTATTCATAAAGAAAGGGCAATCCATTGATTTCCCTAGGTCATAGTATTGGGGATATGGTTTATTATCATATATGGTAGAATTTGGAAGCTTGAAATTGAAAGAATACAGAAGTATCACCTAAATTACCAGCCTTTGAAGTGAGATCATTATGCTGGGAATATGTTGTTTCCATTTGATCAATACCTGACATTGCAGGCAATTTTTTGATATATAATGCTGTGGCAAAAGCTAAATTTTTTGTACTAATATTAATTTGCTAGAATTTTAAAATAATAAAGTTAAAGCCAATGGGATTATTTGGTCCATAAAAGACAGAAATGAACAAATAAAAATCAAGATAGATGCACAAGTAGTCTTTTTGGTTGCTGCTGTTTGAAAAAGGAAAAGGATATTTTCAATTTTATTTCTCTCTTAACCATACAGACTAAGGCTGGACCATGCAACAGTGTGCTAAAAGCCTGGACTAAGCTCTGCCAAATCATATCTTTAATCGGTTATCACTCTTCAATTGCATTACTATGCTCTAAATATGGGGTTGAATTAAGTAAACCATTACTTAATTTGTGAGAAGTCTATTTGATAGTAAGGAATACGCTTGTATTAATGATATATGTCATTATGACATATGATATGTATTATAAGGGATAGGTGAAGATATACCTATTTCCTTTCATATCTGATTATAAATAAATTACCCTTTTTTGTTATATTAGCATAGTCTTAAGAGTATATGTTATTGATTTACTTGGTCCTTGAGGGAAACTGAACTGAGCTAGATAGACAGGAGTTCCACTGTTTGCCTTTAAAAAGCTCTCAGGCAAGTCAGTAGAAGATAATTATATGCATGCATATTGGTCATTATATATATCATAGTATCATAGTATTTATAATTATAAGAAAAACTATTTATGATTTCTCCAATGTGTTATTATGCCCCAATTTAATCATTTTTCCCTTTGTTTCATCCTGACTTCTGAATTTTTGCTTCTCTAAATTCAAGACTATTTTATAGCCAAAAAGCATATCACTTCAAATTAAGTTTCCAGGGGGACTCCTTTGAGCAATTGTTTTGTAGCATTTCAACCATAAGTATGGATCAAGGGAAGTGTTGGTCAGGCATTCCTTAATAAATATTGGAATGAAATGGGCAATGAACCAAAGAAAAGCAATTGCTTCCTCTTTATCTCTTTATGACCAATTTCTTTCTGGTTCTCTAAAATGTAGTGTAACTAGTCTGCCATTATACCTAGTTTAGAGATTTGGATGATGAATAATTGACTCATTGTCTTATACTGAACCTCATTATTCCTCTATAGTACCTTTGAGAGGCTACAGTTATCATCAAAATAGATGGCATTTGTGGAATAAATTCCTTTCTGTGTTTCTAACCAGTCATTTGAAGTGCGTATCAGGTCATCTTTTATCAAGCCTGTTAGTCTCTTTTGTTAATGGAAACTGACATTTCAAATTCCAGCTGTTATGTACCTAAGTAGATATGCATTATACAAACAAAAGAGCAGCTACAGAAATCTCCTGTATCCATACTGCCATGTAGCCATACTGCCATACTGCCATCTAAATATTTTATTTAGATTTTATTTTAGTTGTCTTCTCAGACATGATTGTGCAGAAATTTTTTTCACATACTTTCAAGAATATTAATAGCAAGAAGATGATATTCATCTACAGATTTAAATTCCAGAGCAACATCAGCAGATGCTGTGATCCGTAATGTGTGATCAGTGGTTGACCTTTTGTCTTCCCTGTGGAATTTCATTAATTCTGATATAGATTGGAAAAATATCTGTTTGCAAAATCTGGCACAATTCAGTGGAGTTTCATTCTTCTGGGATATGACTGACTTTACACAGGTGATCCTAGTGAAGGTAGGTTCATTTTACAAATAACAAATTCAAGGTATAATAAATAACAAAATGGATATGGAAATTGCTAAAAAAGTTCAGAGAAAGAATATATAAAAATCAAATGTGGGATTAGATATGATTTAATATTCATTCATGTCTTCAGTCTTTCCACAAACATGGATTGCCTATAATGTGCCTGGTAATAAGGGAGCTATGTGGAGTATTCAATGACAAACACATTTTGTTAAGTATAGAGGGGGCTACCAGTAAGAACACAGAAACACAGTGTACTAAAGTCCAGAGGGCAAGGAACCAGGATCTGAGAGAATATAGGAGGAGCATATAATGTATAATTTATCCTGAGGGAACCAAAGAGCCCAGGAAAGAGCTCGAAACACTTCCCAAAGAAAGGAAGTGCTCAGAGAATGCAGTAATTGAGAGACCAGAGAGGACAGAGCACGTCCAAAATGTAGAAATCATTCAGAATGGTGAGACTGCATAGTATAAAGAAGCAGCATGATAAAAGATGAAATTCAAGTGGTTTCAGGCTATTGTTATCCATATTAGAATTTGTCTTAATGCCTTGAAAACACTAAGAAATTTTAATCAGAGGAGGACCATGATCAGATGAACACTTTAGAAAAATCACTTTGCATGCAGTTTGGGGGATTACTGATAAGGTGGGAGGAAAAGCATGGCCCTTTAGGAGGCTATTTCTATTAGCAAAGAATAATGTAGAATGGCATGGTGAATGGGATGGATGAATCAAGAGATAAAGAATATAAAAGGATACAAACCTTGGTAGTTTAAAAGTGCACATGATATGGTGGAATGCTTGCTTGTATTTTGGCCAGGTAATAGGGTAGTTGGTGGAATTATTCAATGTTATAGGGAAAAGAGAATGTAAGAATGGATAGGAACTTACAAATTGCATTTTTATTATCAGTGTGATAATCCAGAAGTGATGTCCAGTGGCAATTGGTATTAGGGTCAGGGGCCCAGAAAGAGAAGTACACTGGAAATATAGTTTTGAGAATCAGAAACATGGAGGTGGATATGGTTCTCCTGAGATAAAACTTGCAGTGAGAGGGATAAAATTGTGAAGAACATTAAGGTTTAAGAGCATAACCCAAGAATTCCCCATGAAGGAAACTTAGAAATATGTGAGGTAACAAATGCCAAAGAAACAGCAGTAGAGAAAATCCAGAATGCCCAACTATTGTTAGAAGTCCTGTAACTTTAGGACCAAAATTGTCATTTTCACTGGTGATTATTGTATGAGTATTTTCAGTGCAGAGAAGTAAATGGCAAATGGGGAAATAATGGCAGAGATCACAGCAACACTTTAGATAGCAAATAAACAAAACAAGCCTTGTGGAATGGTTAGCATATTTGAAGATGGAATGCTTGAGAACCCCAAACTGCTGAGGGGTCTAAGCAATGCAGAGAGGCATGGCAGGGTGTGTTAAAAGAGAAGTGAGTACTCTGGATGGAATGGATCCATACAGAAAAAAGAGTTTCAAACCTTTTGTATTCCCATACATGCAGTTGCCTCAGCACTATACTCACCTTTGAATCCAAGTGCCATAGAAATGCCTCTGACTGGCAGAGCCTGAATAGAAGGAAATCTGGATAAATGAGTTTTCTAGATTCTCTCCCAGAATGTAGCATTCATAAGTTTGTAATTTATCTATATATAAGAAAGGTGTTCAAAGATAATGTCCCCTATTACGTGAGACTGTTTTTGGAATGCTATCAGGCAAGTCAGAAGTAAAATCTGTTTTAAAAGCTATGCTTACAGAGGTTGGATTTCATTTGGGATATACTGAATGTGAAAATTGAAATCATGAAAAAATGTAATGGCAAATGTAAAGCTCAGGAATATGGTGTAGATTAGAAGTCCTCTGGTAAGAAGTTACAGTTAAAATTATGGGCATGGTTGACATCAAGAAAGCAGTAGAGAATGACAAGATAAATTCCTCAAGGTATTGGAGGATTCCTTTGCTTAAAGAAAGGGTAAGGTAAAGTGAAAACAGGACTCAGGAAAAATAAAATGAGAAATACAGGGAGGACAAATAGGTGTCAGCCAATAAAGGACAGTGTTTTAGGACAGATAAATGTTTAAAGGTACAAATGCAATAGAGTAGTTAAAAGGACTAAGAGTTTATTTGATCTTGAGAAGTTATTGGTGACCTTAGAGAGAGCATTTTCATTAGAACCCTAAAGAGGAAAGACTTGGATTACTAAATATATTAGCCCAGGTCCTCCAAGAAGTAGATACAGACAGGATTAAAGACTTGAAGATTTTATTAGGGGAAATACCTGTGAAAGATAATGGAGATGGAGCAGGAGAAATTGGGGAAAGTCATGAGTTGGTGAAACAAGTCTGACTCCAGGTAAAAGAGAGAGGCAGGGAAGGTGAGTAGAAGCTCTCAGAGGCATGTGCAGGTTAATGAAGCTTCAGTAAGGTCACTGGACAGTCCTTGATCTGGCTGGCAATCATAGGAATCCTGTGTCTTTGAGGAATGAGCCTTTTGTACTGAGTATCCCTGTTTACTCAGTCATTGCCTGTAAGCAGTTCATAGGAAAAGTCTCTGAGCCAGTGCAGCAACGGATTTAAGAGCTCAGCAACTGGGTCCCTTGATTAGTTTTGCTCTGTAGAGTTGGAGGCCCGCAAGGCAAATTCTCATGGACAACATAGCTAGGTAAATGAGGATATGGAGATAAATTATCAGCAAAGAGTATCTAGAAGTAAAACAAAGGGGAGATATGAGAAGGTTGTTGAAGAAGGTTGAGCAAGCAAAGCATATGTAATATGAGATGATATGGTCTCACATGTTCTATGTTATTTATTAGGATACTGAGGATGTTATAATGTTTATAGGTGTTTACAAATTGTCTACAGAGTGTACTAATTGCTAACATAAGTGGTAGTAGATAATAAAATGTAATCCTGTAATTAATGGGAGGGCATGAAGCCAAAGGTGCAGATGGAGGAGCTTAGTCTGGGCAAGAAATAGAGATAGTTCAACCTCAAAAACCAAAGTGAGAAAAATACAAAAAGGGAAATACTGAACAGCTTTAGAAGGAGAAGAGGAAAACAAATTGCCTTCTGTAAATTAGGAAGCAGGGTCATCTGGTGGAAGAAAGTAAGAATAAGATCAAGTTGGAGATTGAGTCCAGGAAGAAAATTTGTACCTCATAATGTTGGGGGCACCTTATTTGGTCCCAACACTAGGCTAATGAAGTGATTTCTGTAAAGCCATGTGAATACAGACAGAAAACTTCCTTCAAACTGTACATGATTCTACATCAAACAGTATGTGATTCTCCTGCAGAGTTCAGCAGCTTGGGATCTCAAAGATGAGTATTAAAATTTGGGAGGAACAGATAATTAGAGAAGTTATTCTAAAGTGATATTGAGAGTAGAAATGAAATGATTCTAAATATGAAGGTAATTGAAAGTACAACCAGAGTGGCTGAGACTCCCATAGTATAAATTTTGAACCTTAGACAATACATAACTATTCAAATTTTTTTCTTTTTTCTCTAGGGTACTCTTTAACATCTTATTTTTCTTGAGCACCGTTAGTTTTATTTTTTACTTTAAATTGAATTAGAGTTGATATACAATATTATACTGGTTTTAGGTGTACAACATAGTGATTCAACAATTGCAGACATTACTAAATGCTCACCAGAGTATGTAGTTACTATCTGTCACCATACAAAGATATTACAATATTATTGACTATATTCCCTGTGGTGTATTTTCCTTCCTGTGATTAATTTATTTGTAGTGGAACTTTGTACCTCTTTACCCCCTTCACCTATTTTGCCAATTCCCTAACTCCCCTCCCCTATGGCGACCACCAGTCTGTTCTCTCTGTTTTTGAGTCTGTTTCTGTTTTGTTTGTTAGTTTCATTGTTTCATTTTCTAGATTTCACATTAAAGGGAGATCATATGGTATTTGTCTTCTCTGACTTATTTCACTTAAAATAATATTCTGTAGATCTATCCATGTTGTTGCAAATGGCAATATTTCATTCTTTCTTATGACTGTCTAATATTCTGTTAAACATATGTACCACATATTCTTTATCCATTCATCTATCAGGGGACACGTAGGTTGCTCCCATATTTCAACTATTTTAAATAATGCTGTGATAAACATAGGAGGGCATATATCTTTTTGGATTAGTGATTTTGTTGTCTTTGGTTGAATTCCCAGAAGTGGAATTATTGGGTCATATGGTGTTTGTATTTTTATGTTTTTGAGAAGCCTCTACAGTGTTTTCCACAGTGGCTGTACCATTTTTACATTCCTATCAACAATGTATCAGAGTATGTCCAGATCATTATAAAGTTGGTGATAAATTAATCATAATAAAATCTGACCATAATCAAAATTGAAATCCTTAATATCATTTACTACAAATATAAAATTCTGCTTATCTTAAGGAAGTTAGAATTAAAAGACTTTATGATTCATGTATCTAAGTGAAACACACATGCCATCTGTCCACCCTTCTTCTATCCCATTATTAAGTTACCTACAAATCACTCAGGTGTGGTTAAGAAGAGCCAAGAAAAGCAGTTTGCAACCTATCATATGGCTGAAGATAAGCAACAGTTTCCATTAACTGAGTAGCAGAACCAAAAATTAGGTTCACATATATCATGAAAAAAGGAGAATAGATTTTATTCAAGTAGCCATGATCAGGACATAGAACACAAATAATTAATAAACTAATACTGATCCTCAATTTCTCTTTAACAATCAGTCTTGAAAAGTGCTTGAATCATGTTGTTATTCATTCTTACATTCATACAATACATACTTATTGGACATACAATCTGTGCCAGCCACCTTATAGGGGTGATCAAGATAGCCTCAACTTGTACCTTTGTGAATTTTGCCTTTTGCCTTTTAGGGCCTTGCTGCTTCAGATGTAGTCCCAAGATTTTCAGTACCTACATTACCTGGAAGGAGCTTGTTTAAATGCAAGATCCATGGCCCTGTCCAGACCTACTGAATCCAAATCTGCATTTTAAGGAGAGTCTGGCATGATTCAAATTCAGAGAAATGTTTGATAAGCACTTTTTAGTTAATACTAGCAGGTTAAACAGTATCACTATGCTATAAATATGCTTGTAGGAATATAGAGGCACCATGGGCACACACAGAAAACCCCCTGACTGAGACTGGAGTGCCAGGGAAAACAGGCATTAACCTTTACTCTGTGAAACTTCTTTAAAGTAAGAGGACTCTGGCTACTGAAAATATACAACAGCAAGAAGGTTCTGCCTAGAAAATAAGTCCACCACCACTCCAGTGTGGCTATCTCTTGCATCCTTGGTCCATTACTAGAAGTGTATTAGAATGTTGCAACTTTTAAATATTTACTAGATTCCATATTAATCCCACACCCTGTTTTTATTTATAAATATAGCTCATTGCTATATCATTCTATAACTTTTCCACTTTATGCATCCTATTGGAATTTATTTTTAGTGGGTTATCTTCCAATCGTCTTCAGAAAGTTTCTGTAGTTATTAACATCCCTCAGAAATACAGATAAGTATTTTCCAGAGGGTCAACTTTCAAGCTTCCCCCATCCCCATTTTACTTACTCATTGCCCACAGTAAGATGTAGAATCTATTGTAGGTCACTTCTGGCAATAATCAATTTTGTATTTGCATTTTCCTCATATCCTTTGAAATCTCTGTTAAACGATGTCATCAAAAATGGTTTGATGGGATTGGGATTAAAGACAGAGGCGTGAGAGGAGAGACAGAGGCTTCCTCCTAAAACTGGATACAATTACAAAATTTAATTGGCACAACTAATCCTGAGAGAGCAACAGGAAAGAAGACGGCATCAGACTGCACACACCTGGAGAAAAGAGCAGACCTCAGCAAAAGGGGTAACGTACCAGAGCTGTGGGTCCATGGGACCCAAGCCCCTCCCTCATCCCAGCTCACTGGTGGGAGGAAGATAAACGGAACAAGGAGGGAGTGGAAAGCTGGGACTACTGAATACCTAGCTCTGGAAATCGGCGCTGGGAGCACAAACCTACATTTCATGGTGCTTTCATGAGACTCGCATGACTACTGGGTTGGAAAGTTAATACAGGCAGAGATCCTGGGGAGACTGGGATTACAGCTGCTTGTGTAACTCAGAGATCCATATCTGGCTGCTCTGGGACAAAAACTTATACCTGTGTGACTGGTCCACTGGCTCAGGCAGTGGAGACAGGCACAGGAGCCAGGAGGCAGGGAACAGCTCTTTCATACCCCCAGTACCGCTCAGATGCGACTCCTGACATTGCATCAGGGGCTCAGCAGCTGCAGAATAGAGCTTCCAGACACTAGAAGGCGCCATATACTAACATGAACCGACAAAGGAACCTTGTCCAGAGTAAAATTGTTGATACAACTCCAGAGAAAGATTTAAATGATATGGAACTCGTGACTCTTCCTGAAAGGGAGTTCAAAATAAAAATAATCAACATCCTAATGGAGGTAAGGAAAGACATCCAAGAACTCAGGAATGAATTCAGGTCAGAGATCCAATCATTAAAGAACACGATGGAGTGTATTAAAAGCAGGTTGGATATGGTGGAGGAGACGATAAATGAAATAGAAACTAGAGAAGAGGAATACAAAGAAGCTGAGGCACAGAGAGAAAAAAGGATCTCTAACAAAGAAAGAATATTGAGAAAACTGTGTGACCAATCCAAGCGGAACAATATTTGCATTATAGGGATATCAGAAGAAGAAGAGATAGAAAAAGGGATAGAAAGTGTCTTTGAGGAGGTAGTTGCTGAAAACTTCCCCAATTTGGGGAAGGAGATAGTCTATCAGGCCATGGAGATCCACAGATGCCCCTACACAAGGGACCCAAGGAAGACAACACCAAGACACATAATAATTAAAATGGGTAACATCAAGGATAAGGACAGACAGATAAAAGCAGCCAGAGGCAGAAATAAGATCACATACAAAGGAAAGCCCATCAGACTAACAACGGACTTCTCAGCAGAAACCTTACAGGCCAGAAGGAAGTGGCATGATGTATTTAATGCCATGAAGCAGAAGGGCCTGGAACCAAGATTACTTTATCCGGTGAGATTATCATTTAAATTTGAAGGAGGGATTAAACAATTTCCAGATAAGCAAAAGCTGAGAGAGTTTATCTCCCACAAACCATCTCTGCAGTCTATTTTGGAGGGACTGCTATAGATGGAAGTATTCCAAGGGTTGGGTAGCTGTCACTAGAGGTAGTAAAATCATGGTAGGGAGGGTGGAGCACCTGACTGTGAGGAAAATTCAAAATTAAATTGACTATCCCCAAAGCCAATCAGGGGATACAGAAAAAGTATAGAATCTGATAACTAATATATAAAAAACATAGGAGGAAGAAGAAGGAGGAGAAATAGAAAAGAACCTTTAGATTGTGTTTGAAACAGCATACTAAGTGAGTTAAGTTAGACTCTGAGATAGTAAGGAAAGTAACTTGGAACCTTTGGTAACCCCGAATCTAAAGTCTGAAATGGCAATAAGTACATACCTATCAATAACACCATAAAT
Source organism: Manis javanica (assembly GCF_040802235.1). NCBI lineage: Eukaryota > Metazoa > Chordata > Mammalia > Pholidota > Manidae > Manis > Manis javanica. The sequence goes on along the minus strand of NC_133163.1, from coordinate 96,593,951 downwards.
GTAAATGAACTGAATGCACCAATCAAAAGATATAGAGTCACTGAATGGATTAAAAAACAAGACCCATCTATATGCTGCTTACAAGAGACTCACCTCAAACCCAAAGACATGAACAGACTAAAAGTCAAGGGATGGAAAAAGATATTTCATGCAAACAATGGGAGAAAAAAGCAGTAGTTGCAGTACTAGTATCAGACAATATAGACCTCAAAACAAAGAAAATACCAAGAGATAAAAAGGACCTGACATAATGATAAAGGGCTCAGTCCAACAAGAGGATATAACCATTCTAAATATATATGCACCCAACACAGGACACCAGCATATGTGAAACAAATACTAACACAACTAAATGAGGAAATAGAATGCAATGCATTCATTTTAGGAGACTTCCACACACCATTCACTCCTAAGGACAGATCCACCAGACAGAAAATAAGTAAGGACACAGAGGCACTGAACAACACCCTAGAACAGATGGACCTAATAGACATCTATAGAACTCTATACCCAAAAGCAACAGGATACACATTCTTCTCAAGTGCACATGGAACATTCTCCAGAATAGACCACATACTAGGCCACAAAAAGAGCCTCAGTAAATTCCAAAATATTGAAATGCTACCAACCAACTTTTCAGACCACAAATGGATAAAACTAGAAATAAATTGTACAAAGAAAGCAAAAAGGCTCACAAACACATGGAGGCTTAACAACATGCTCCTAAATAATCAATGGACCAATGACCGAATTAAAATGAAGATCAAGCAATATATGGAAATAAATGACAACAGCAACACAAAGCCCCAACTTCTGTGGGACCCAGCGAAAGTAGTCTTAATAGGAAAGTGCATAGCAATCCAGGCATATGTAAAGAAGGAAGAACAAACCCAAATTCATAGTCTAATGTTACAGTTATCAAAATTGGAAAAAGAAGAAAAAATGAGGCCTAAAGTCAGCAGAAGGAGGGACATAATAAAGATCAGAGAAGAAATAAATAAAATTGAGAAGAATAAAACAATAGAAAAAAATCAATGAAACCAAGAGCTGGTTCTTTGAGAAAATAAACAAAATAGATAAGCCTCTAGCAAGACTTATTAAGAGAAAAAGAGAATCAGCACAAATCAACAGTATCAGAAATGAGAAAGGAAAAATCACGACGGACCCAACAGAAATACAAAGAATTATAAGTGAGTACTATGAAAACCTATATGCTAACAAGCTGGGAAACCTAGGAGAAATGGACAACTTCCTAGAAAAATACAACGTTCCAAGACTGACCAAGGAAGAAACACAAAATCTAAACAACCAATTACCAGCAAAGAAATTGAAGTGGTAATCAAAAAACTACCCAAGGAAAAAACCCCTGGGCGAGATGGATTTACCTCGGAACTTTATCAGACACACAGAGAAGGCATAATACCCATTCTCCTTAGAGTTTTCCAAAAAATAGAACAGGAGGGAATACTCCCAAACTCATTCTATGAAGCCAAAATCACCCTAATATCAAAAACAGGCAAAGACCCCACCAAAAAAGAAAATTACAGACCAATATCCCTGATGAATGTAGATGCAAAAATAGTCAATAAAATATTAGCAAACTGAATTAAAATATATATCAAAAGGATAATACACCACGACCAAGTGGGATTCATCCCAGGGATGCAAGGATGGTACAACATTCAAAAATCCATCAACATCATCCACCACATCATCAAAAAGAAAGACAAAAATCACAGGATCATCTCCATAGATGCTGAAAATGCATTCGACAAAATTCAACATCCATTCATGTTAAAAACTCTCAACAAAATGGGTATAGAGGGCAGGTACCTCAACATAATAAAGGCCATATATGATAAACCCACAGCCAAAATCATACTGAAGAGCGAGAAGCTGAAAGCTTTTCCTCTATGATCAGGAACAAGACAGGGATGCCCACTCTCCCCACTGTTATTTAAGATAGTACTGGAGGTCCTAGCCACAGCAATTAGACAAAACAGAGAAATACAAGGAATCCAGATTGGTAAAGGAGAAGTTGAACTGTCACTTGCAGATGACATCATATTGTGCATAAAAAACCCTAAAGACTCCACTCTAAAACTACTAGAACTGATATCGGAATACAGCAAAGTTGCAGGATACAAAATTAACACACAGAAATCTGTGGCTTTCCTATACACTAACAATGAGTCAATAGAAAGAGAAATCAGGAAAACAATTCCATTCACAATTGCATCAAAAAGAATAAAATACCTAGGAATAAACCCAACCAAAAAATGAAAGACCTATACCCTGAAAACTATAAGACACTCCTAAGAGAAATTAAAGAGGACACTAACGAATGAAAACTCATCCCATGCTCATGGCTAGGAAGAATTGATATCGTCAAAATGGCCATCCTGCCCAAAGCAATATACAGATTTGATGTAATCCCTATCAAATTACAAACAACATTCTTCAATGAACTGGAACAAATAGTTCAAAAATTGATATGGAAACACCAAAGACCCCGAATAGCCATAGCAATCCTGAGAAAGAAGAAAAAAGTGGCGGGGATCTCACTCCCGAACTTCAAGCTCTACTACAAAGCCATATTAGTCAAGACAATTTGGTACTGGCACAAGAATAGAGCCACAGACCACTGGAACAGATTAGAGACTCCAGACATTAACCCAAACATATATGGTCAATTTAATATTCAATAAAGGAGCCATGGACATACAATGGGGAAATGACAGTCTCTTCAACAGATGGTGCTGGCAAAACTGGACAGCTACATGTGAGAGAATGAAACTGGATCACTGTCTAACCCCATACACAAAAGTAAATTCAAAATGGGTCAAAGACCTGAATGTAAGTCATGAAACCATAAAACTCTTAGAAAAAAACATAGTCAGAATTCTCTTGGACATAAACATTAGCAATTCCTTCATGAACATAACTCTCTGGGCAAGGAAAACAAAAGCAAAAATGAACAAGTGGAGCAGTACCTGGGTGGTGACCTCCAATGAGTTCTACACAATGGTATAAAGGGCATATCAAAGTGTGAGCAAAGGGTCTGTTTGTGTTTATGCAGATAATCAAAGCCTAATTTGGCTACCCAGAAAATGAACTAAGATACGATATGAAGAAGAACTTCCAACATGAGCACTCTCTGGAAGAGTCATACCAGAAGATGATCATCAAAAAACCTCAACAAAGATACAGGCGATGCTGCAGTTGTAGCTGCATCCATCCCACCAGTTCCTGGACTTGCCATTGGAATGAAGAAAGAGATATCTAAGCTGGCCTGTGCATACAGTAAAATGACAAATTTGACTGGATCCATACTGTTGGAACTCAACCAAGAATTAGAAGAAGTGCAAGTTGTAGCGCTCCAAAATCTTACGACTAGAGACTATTTACAGTTAAAAGAACATATGGGATGTGAACAGTTCCCAGGAATGGGTTCTTCTAATTTGTCTAATTTCTCTCAGACTGTTCAAGTACAATTGGACAATATCCATCATATCAGAGACAAATTTTCACAAATGCCTAGAGTGCCTAACTGGTTTTCTTGGCTTCACTGGAGATGGCTGGTAATTATAGTTCTGCTTTGGTTATGTAACTGTATTCCTATTATGTTAATGTGTGTGTGCAATTTAATTAGTAGTTTAAACCTATACATGCTTAAATTCTACAAGAAGATATGTCAAAGAAATAATCAATCCTCCCATGTTTTCTTCCGTCTGCTACCTCTAAAGCTTTTCTTCTTCCTTCCTAATTACAACCCTTAAATAGAATTTGTGCCTCATATCAAATTTACCGAGTATCATAATGCCTCCAAGTGGTAAAGATACCTCAAGACAAATGCTGGGCATAGAAGCCACAGGGCATAAATCTGCAAAGAAGTAAAAAGCTAACCTTTTCAAACAATATGGCTTCTCTCTCACTTACCAACTTTACATTTCCCTGTATGGCCCTGGAAGATGACTGGTTAGCCAGAGACGGGTAAGATTCTTCAAGGGAGGAACAACCCAGGACAGGTAGTCACAGGGGGGCCATCAGGTGAGAAATTGGGGATCAACAGTGGTGAGGCTTAGAACCTCACCCCCCCTTTTTTGAGAGAAATCTTTTGCATCTGTGGATGTTTTAATGCCCTTTTCTTGCTTGGATTAACACATAGTCTACAGGCAGACACCTGATCATCTGCATTTGCTCTCATACAACACTAAACTATGTTTTCTACCTTTATCTTGCATCTATCTACCACTTCAGCATTTTATTAAAAATAAAAATAATAGTAATAATAAAGGGAGAAATGTGGGATCCACATATAAATTAAGTATAAAAATCAAACAAATGTTCATATTTGACCTGATTGTTTGTAGTTCATAATATGTGATCAAAACCGAAAGTTTCTGTGATGAATGCCCTTGTACTGTTCACCATGTAAGAACTTATTCACTATGTAAGAATTTGTTCACCATGTAAGAACTTGTTCGTTATGCTTCAGAAGATTGGAGACTGATGAGAATTAGGCTTGGGATGGATTAATGATTGTGTATTGAGCATTGAGTCCCCTATACAGAATTTTATTGTTGTTAACAACCATTTGCTCAATAAATATGAGAGATGCCCTCTCAAAAAAAAACAATGAACAAGTGGGACTATGTTAAGCTGAAAAGCTTCTGTACAGCAAAGGACACCATCAATAGAACAAAAAGGTACCCTACAGTATGGGAGAATATTTTCGTAAATGACAGATCTGATAAAGGCTTGACATCCGAAATATATAAAGAGCTCACACTCCTCAGCAACCAAAAAGCAAGTAATCCAATTATAAAATGGGCAGAGGAGCTGGTCAGTTCTCCAAAGAAGAAATTGAGATGGCCAACAGACAGATGAAAAGATGCTCCACATCACTAGTTATAAGAGAAATGCAAATTAAAACTACAATGAGATATAATCTCATACCAGTAAGGATAAGGATGGCCACCATCCAAAAGACAAACTACAACAAATGTTGGCAAGGTTGTAGAGAAAGGGGAACCCTCCTACACTGCTGGTGGGAATGTAAATTAGTTCAACCAATGTGGAAAGCAATATGGAGGTTCCTCAAAATGCTCAAAATAGACTTACCATTTGACCCAGGAATTCCACTTCTAGGAATTTACCCAAAGGATGCAGCACTCCAGTTTGAAAAAGACAGATGCACCCCTATGTTTATTGCTGCACTATTTACAATAGCCAAGACATGGAAGCAACCGAAGTGTCCATCAGTAGATGAATGAATAAAGAAGATGTGGTACATATACACAATGGAATATTATTCAGCCATAAGAAGAAAACAAATCCTACCATTTGCAACAACATGAATGGAGCTAGACGGTATTATGCTCAGTGAAATAAGCCAAGCAGAGAAAGACAAGTACCAAATGATTTCACTCATCTGTGGAGTATAAGAACAAAAGTAAAACTGAAGGAACAAAACAGCAGCAGAATCACAGAACCCAAGAATGGACTAACAGTTACCAAAGGGAAGGAGACTGGGGAGAATGGGAGGGTAGGGAGGGATAAGGGTGGGGAAGAAGAAAGGGGGCATTATGATTAGCAAATATAATATGGGGGTTGAGGGAAAGGGGAGGGATTTGCAATGCAGAGAAGACAAGTAGTGATTATACAACATCTTGCTATGCTGATGGACAGTGACTGTAATGGGGTTTGTTGGGTGTGTCTTGGGGTAGGGGAGAGCCTAGTAAAGATAAATAAAAATAAATTTAAAAAAAATGCTTTGATGTACAGGTGGTCTAATAAAAATCACTGCTTCTTGTAATAGTGATAATAATAATTGTTATTGCTTACATTTATAGAGCATATTTATTTACTAGGCCATGGGCAAGTTCCCTCCATCCATTTTCGTTTCCTACGTCCATCATATAACCCCATGATGTATTTACAATTAGTCCAGTTGTATCACTGTGAATGCTTAGAGAGTTTAAATGCATTGCCTAATACCTTGGAACTGACAGAGTCAGAAATCACACCCAAGTATGTTGAATTTGATCACCTGAGCTTGATGCCGCTACTATTCTGAGGAGGATATAAGAAAGTGAGCAGTGGTGAAGATGTTACCATAGCTTTTGTACTGAGAGGAAATCACTCATGAAATAACATCTTTTATGTACCTATGCAAACCTCTGCTTTTTAAAATTAATCTAGGGGATTCTAATTAACTTTTAAATGTTGAAAGGTAGGAATATGTTCTGGGGAGAAGTAGTTCTTATCGTGCAAGTCAATGACCTTAGTAAAGAGGGGGTTCCTAGCTACTGTGTTTTAGTTTTGATCTTCCAGTACACCTGAATGTTGTTCTGCTGTGATAATAGTCTGTCTCAGCTCATCTTGTCCAAGTCACCATTTATTTAGAAAGCGTACCACCTGAACTATCACATTTGTCTGTATTTTCAATTAGGAAAACATTGTATTTTCCTTCCTCTCCTCAAGCACTTCCAATAGAAACACCTGCATTGATTGCTGCTATCAAATGGCACAATATGCCTAAACCAAGCACAGTTTTCTTGATTTATTTGGCTACTAGTTTTTCAGATCTTTTCCAGTTTCCATACTCTATTTAAGCAATAAAGTTTGATAAAGTGGTGGTGAGTGTGACTCTCAGGGAACAAAGATTCATGGAAAAAATAGGAGTCTAGGCACCTTTACCCCCTCAGGAGCATGACAATAACTTTGCTATACACAATAGAGGGCTTCATACTATGATTATAGTACAGAATTCATACTGACAAATCACAGTGGCCAGTAAGAAAAGAGGCTTGGCTGGGTTCCATTGATGTGATCCTAACATCCTGGTCAACCAAACTAAAGATCTATTTCTAACCAGAATGTTCAATTGAATATGTCACAGTCTTTAAAAAATTCAAACTAATGAAACTAGTCTATATGACAAATTTTCTGCAAATACTGAAAATGATGCCTATTTTATTTCTGACACTCACTAATGTTTTCATAACCTTAGTAACAGTTTGAAAGAGTGGGATACCCAGCTGTGCTTTTTTTCTTTCTCAGTCTTCTCTAGTTTTACATGAAAATGTCTCTCTTTAGTGTCCAAGAACAAGTACGTGATCTCTGAGTGTGGAAGGAAACAAGCAAGAGGATGGAAATACAGTTATGAAAGAAAGTCAGTACTGACCTTGAACTATTTTGAAACAAAGAGTTTTATCTCAGAAATTTTAATTTAAACTATTGTTGAAAAAACTAAAAAAATAACTCCCCCTTTAAACCCATTTTAGAATTAATGTGTGTGCATTTTACAAATCTGGAATTTTATACAATGCATCTCACAGCAGGATTAGGCTTAGTAGGTCTGTCCTGCTAAGCAGGTCCAACAGAGCCACAGCAAATTAACTTAGAACCTCAAATATAGTTGTCAATCTTTGATGTGAAAAGAGATATAAAGAGATGCACAACTTATTAATTCATTAATTATACTCTCATAACAATTCAGCTTTGAATACTTTAATATCAATTTCAAAATCAAGAATGAACTAAGCAAAAATGTAAAAACATAAAAAATAATTACCTAATAACAGTGTAGTTGCCAACTGCTATGGCCATTTTTTATAAAATTATTTAGTAAATATTTAGCAATTATTTTTGAAAAAATTTGAAGTGCAACATAATGGGTGCAAGAAGTTTTCTCTCAAGAAAGATAGCTTCAAAGTCATGTTAAATTGTTTAATTTTAATAGGAGACCTGGATGAAAGATGGGCAAGACTAAAGTTTAACCGCTGTAAATAAATTGGTAAAATTGTGGCCCCATTTTTTCTGACTTACCCTATTTGGGGTCTTCTACAACCCAAACACTGCAAAAGGTGTTTCTTTGTTTTTTCAAGGACGCCATAGCAGAGTCTGCTTTGGAAAAGGAGAGAGGGGGGAAGGCAGAAAAAGCAGGACTTCTTTTTGAGTTTTAATCTCTCTAGAACCTACTTTGCATTCATAGACTCAGTAACTTGAAGTGACATAATAATTAGCTTGGTCAGTGTACTTTGTTTTTGTTTGGAGTAGTCATACATTCAGCAAAAGTAATAACCATTTTTTCCAAAGTACTCCTTTGGATTTGGCCGCAAATATGGAAACCAGTGAGAAATAGAGACAACAATTCTTACCATATAGGCATTTACAGCAGAATAACTAAGTAGAGCCATAAACAAATATATAGTAATATGTAGTATTAGGTATAAAATGACATAAAAGAGTACCCAAAATGTCTTCTGAGTGATCAGAGATTAAGATAGATGGAATAAGAATATACAGATTACACCATATGATTGAATATAATAAAGTCACTGTAAAGGATGCTGTATTACGTATATTGAAAACAGAAGTATTTCCACAATATACTGTCAAATAGTTTCAAAAATAACATTTATTAATAATCCAACTTATTTTAAAAATACATATATTTGCATCTTTCTGTATTGTATATCCAATGTGAATTCAAGTATAAAAGATGGTATATAGGTCTAGAAGAATGTTCTCCAAAAGTTTAGTGGTAGATGTGTCTTTATAGTGGGACTTGAAAAAGATGGCCTTAATGTTCCTCTCAGCTTGACTAAACTTTAGACAGGCTTCTTTCTGACTGTGGCGCCAGAACTCCCTTTTCTTAGAGCATTTGCTTTAGAAAATTTGCAATTGTAAATTCTTTCTCCTAGATCCCTTTTCCCACACCCCCCACAGTATAAATTTCCTTCTAATTTCTTGCCAATTTTAACCATCCAGGAATGTCTTTTCTCTTGTACCTGGGAACAATGCCTTTGAAATGTAGTCATCAAGATAGAGACCCTGTCTTTCGGTCTCTGTGAGGGAATAGGAGCCCAACTTCCATGATGTGCAACTAGCAACCACAGATGGCCTCATCACATTGATGGCCTCATCACGTGGACCAACCTCACTCTTCACACATCCATACTTTTCCACAGCCCATCCACTGCTTAAAAACTCTCCTGCCTTTTTTTTCAACAAACTTGAGTTCAAAGTCTCTCTGCTGTTACAGTAGTCTTGACCACTATTGCAAGTCTTGAATAAACCTTACTTGCCTATTTAATTCCATATGATTTTTCTTTGACAGGCTTCAGATATATGATTTTATGTCTGTAATATTTTAAGTGTTATAAGTATCACATGATGCCATTTGGAGCAATCAAAAACCTCAAAACAGAAAAAAAAGGCTTTTGTTATTAGTGATATTACCATTAGAATTCACCAGAAAATATTTGCCTTTTAAGTCTAACATGTTTCTGTTTAGATCATTCCAAAGATGTAGCATTTGTGTAGCTAGAAAATAGACTTTTTTCCTCTTGTAGACTGCTCTAGTATTTACTCTCCAAAGGCCTCCCAGCAGTTACTCCCTCACTCAGCATTTCTTTTTTCTTGTGTTCTTGTTTTATTTTGCCACTGAAATTGTTACTTGGCAAATATTATAAACCATAATGCCTTACCTACTTTACCAAAAAAGACTAATTTGACCAAAACAAAACAAAATGAAATCTAGGCCTTGTGATACATATCCTAAAGATAGGATGAATGATAATAAGTTTTATGCATCTAACCCCCAAATCTCAATTGCTTAATGCACATTTTCCTAAACAATGAAATCTTCATATCTCCCATTGATCAAAAAATAATCTTATAACTGCTTTTCTTCACAGGTCCATGTTGCTCACTTTGTGGTTGATAATACTGCAAATCAAATAGCAATCAGAATAAATGAGCTGCCACCAGTTGGAGTCATAGTTGGTGCTACATATTGTCAAAGATTGTTCACACTAATCAACTAATAATGACACTACTGCTTCTGTCATGCTAAACAAAATCCCCTCAGTTGTGCAACACAATTACTTCTAATAACCTCTGAAACCTTTGCGTGCTTAAAGAGACTGTTTCAGAGATCATCTGGAGACCTATCAGAGAATAAACCAGGGAAGAAAGAATGTACCAGATGGAGATTACTCTTTAGTAATTAACTAGACATTGCTCCTTTGGGTCCATAACATTTTCTAACATCATGAGGCATTTCCTTTAGCATAATGATGCATCTATATTAATAAATTAGATTGGGAGCAGCTAGGAGATAGTGTTAAATATTAAACATTTCATACATGAATTCTATTATTAATAGCTTATCTTTAGCTTAAGAAAAGGTAGGCTAAAGTGACAGTCAATAAACAAATTTAGAGACATTAATATTAAAGGAGAGCCAATGAATTCAGACTCATGACAAAATGCATATTTGTTCTTTTCTCGAGAGAGACGACATACCGTCATGATCATTAATATAGTAGAGATTTACTTTGAAATGGAAAAGCTGAAAATACTTTGAACTAAGACAATGAATCACATGTTCAAATCATTGGAATTCACCAACTTTGAGAACTATTCTCTTCCCATGTGGGTACTAGGCTGCTCAGAGGTACGAAGTTAGATGACAAATGAGCCATGACATCCTCTATGACACAGACATTGTACGTCTTGTTTCAGGAAACGTTTAAAAGGAGGGGTGTAGAAACTTTCAGAGGCGGTGAGAGTTTCATTAGGCTAAAGAAGCCATCCCTCCATTTGTCACTGTTAAAATTTGTGGTGAAAAGCATAAAAACACATTCAGGTTCAAGCTGAGTGCTGTCTGACAGGCTGACAGACAGGCATTTTCCTGGCTTTGAAATGCAGATTCAGGGTGATACAATACTCTGTCATTATTTCAGGCCTTATAAGGCATTTAAGTGACAGCTGGTTGCCTCAATGCCATTTTACTAATAGTCTAAGGTGAGGTCCTTAGTAATGCATGAAGCTCTTTACAATGTTAACCCTTTAATACTAACAGGGAATTTTCAATATACTAGTCTTAATTACTTGGGATATTTTATGGGACTTTCTAATTTAATTGTCAGTTATCCCTCATGGGGAAAATTGAGACTTTCGCAAACCTTTCACAAGGAAAACCATGTTAGAAATGGTGGAAAGATGTTCACAAGATATGTTTCATTAAAGGTATTTACTGAGGATCTACTGCACACCAAGGGTCAGTGATGTCATTGTATTACCACGGTCACTTCTTTTCAGCAACAATAAAGGGGGTTATACCATCTTCCCTAGAGACTAGAAACTGAGTTTTGACAATCTTATGTGATTTGTCCTAGGACCTTGAAATAAGGAGTGTGGTCCTTGGGGCCCGCAGCATGTGTTAGAGATGCAGGATCTCTGGAACCCCTCAAACCTACCAAGTCAGTACTCGTTTTAACAAGACTCCCAGGTAATAATGCACCTGAGTCTGACAGTCACACTCCTGGGACACATACTTAGGAAGGGAGAGTCTTCTTACAGATCCAGCTTGGTTTAGCAACATATGAATTCCATTCTCTTTTCAGGAAATCATGCCATTTGTTACCACATGTTTTGTTATCATTCTTGTTTTTTTTTAATGAATCTGTTCCTCAGTGAGGCATGAACTGGAATTGAAATACTTTATGCAACATTAAGGCTAGTTCAAGTTTAGATCTTTTCAAGTCCTTTTTCTTTTTCCAATACCAAATTTTGATGCTACAGGTATCTGCAGTCAGTGAAAAACAGAATTAGACTTAGAGATAAACTAGAAGTTTAAAATATGGCTTTACCAAGTTACTTGCATATTAAAAAGATTGTAAATACAGGTGGGAGTCTTTATGCAGCAGGGACATGATTATTAACATAAAGAAATGAAAAGCTAATGTTAATATTTTAATTCAACATTGAATGGGATATAGTAGATATTTGGGAGTTGAAACTATTGAAAAATTCCTGACAATTCAACACATTTTACTCTGTGTTTCATTTTTTCTTTTCTATTTTTTGTCACCAATCATGATATCTTCATTTTTTTCCTTCTTTCATCTTTCCTCTCCTTCCCCAGTTCTAATTTATTTGTTTATAAATTTAAGAAACATTCCACATACCTATTTATACACCCAGGTCCTAAAAGCTTAATTGTCTGTACTAGGGAGCGTTAAGCGCCAGGCTTGTGGATGCTATGTACTTTCAAATTGTAGTTTTCACTTAAAGCAAAAAAAATAATTTTTTATACACATGAAAAATGCAACAATCTCATGTTTAGAAAGCTTATTCATTACAAATAAATGTGAACTGAAAAATATTAGGACAGCAATTATTCATAATATTCTAATTATTTGACTCTCAGTATATTTTAAAAATTTATTTTTCTTGGATAGAGTAAATACATTCAACTTGTCATCTTGTGTTATAGCTAAAACATTATTAGGTGCTGCACCTGTATTTCCTTAAAACACAATTCAGCTATTGTTGGAATAGTTTCATAAGTTGAAACTACTGATATGCTGAAATCCTAACTCCCCAAGGTGATGGTAGTGAGAGGTTATATCTTTGGGAGGTGATCAGATCATTGGGTGGAGCCCTCATGACTGAGATTGGTGCCCATGTAAAAAAGACCCCAGAGAGTTCTCTCACCCTTTCCTTCATGTAAGGACACAAGAAGATGGTTGTTTATGAGCCAGGGAGCAGGACGTTACTGGACAGTGAATCTCACAATCTTGATCTTGGATTTCCCAGGCTCCAGACTTATATTTCTTTTGTTTATAAGACACTCAGTCTAAGTTACTTTTGTTATAACAGCCCAAATGGCGGAGACAGAAGTCAAGTGTCTTATTCCAGTATTTCAGTAATTTCAGTAATGCCAAGGAATGATTGTTTTTATAATTAAATCATATTAGACTCCCAGCTTAAATAGATTTAAAAGGACAAAACATAGAGCCATCACAAATTTAAACCCAAAGTATATCTGCTGCCTTTTCCATTCCTCTCATCTATACAAGCCTCCTGCTTTTGATTTTCCCTCTGAAGCCTGCCCATTCTTTCAGGCCCACCTCAAACCCAACTTCTACTGGTCTTTCTCACTAAAACTCTGCTTTAGACAAGTGCTACATTGGCCTGCCTTTTCTTCTCACCCCCTGCTTCTAACACTGATTTTTACATTTGATTATATTCTATTTATGCCTTTCCTAAGAAGGGACTAAATCATGTAAGAGCAGAAACCTCAGACTTCTTTTGGTCACTCAAAGTGCTGTGTATGGGGTTGGGAACTCAGAATCCACAGATTTTTATTGAAAAAGATTTATCTAGCAGAAAAGGGTGCTTATAAGATGAAAGTAGGTTATTTCATCCTGTGACTATTCAGAAAACAGTTGCATCTTTCTTACTGTCCTTTCTTATCAGGCACTTGGACAGAATATCCATTGAAAATGGGTTATTAATGAATTGAGATATTGGAAAAATGTCCTGGTTAAGTAGTATAGAAAAAAGGATCAGAATTATGACTTCACTTCTTACCAACTCCATGACTTGAGCAACTTTCCTAACATTTCCAAGGCTCAAATGAGTTATATACAACGGTGCTAATGGTGACACTTTTATGTGGGCTTTTTGATGTTAAATAAAAGTATATGAAAAATTACTTAATGTAATCCCTTCTAAAAAGTGGGTAATCAATGAAGGTTTTTTTGTCAAACAGTGTGAATGTGTTATCTGTATTCAAGTCCAGTAAATATTATGAAATGTATTTTAATGATAAGTGAAAGGTTTAAGTGAGCTAGGAAAGGTATAGTAGATGCTCTTTATTTGATTCTTATGAATCAGACACAGTGTTAGATAATTTAAATCATAATGCTTCTTATTAACCTAAAAACATTTGAATCTTCATGGCAATATTATAAAGTACTAATAGTTAATTTTACAGATGAGGAATTGAGAATTTAAGTAACTTGCTCAAGGCCCAAATTCTAATGGAATTAATCAAGCAAGACTTATGAGGTTTAAACATAAAAGCAATTGTATTTCTGTTTCCTACTGTCCCTTTATACTGTCAGTGTACATACTCCTTCCACAACCCCAGGAGAAAGACTTGGACAGAACTGGCATTGTTTTGGTCACTGGTAGGAGGCAATTTTGCTCAATTTGTTTCACAATTTATTAGGTAAAAATGTCTGCTTCCATAAAATCATCAAAGCTTTCAACTTGATCAAAGGTAAAGCTTCTTTCCACCATTCCTGGCTATAGCTGCTTACCTCAAGGGAAGGGTTGTGGTCACCAGCACCTCTCCTCTTCACTTTCTTACCTACCATGTAGGTAAATTATGGACCCCTTCAAGATAATAGGAAAAAGCTGAGGGAGGAGAGTTAAAAGGTGAAAGAGCATTATTTTTTGACTGATACATTGTAGATTGGCATTCTGGTCTATGGATTGGGAGATGTTTAAAGTTCCTTTTGGTCAGGCACTTCCATGGAGCCTTTGAAGATTGCCTCTACCACTCCTATATATCATTGTTGATGTTTTCTCACCTACAGTTTCCTAAATCTGGGTAAGTGCCCTCAATTCTGGAAAGTACTCACTCCTTTCTCCGGCCTTAGGAATCCAGTCATTTAACTCCTTACTATCTGTTCCAGCTCCAGGTTGTGCAAGCTTATCCTAGCACATTACAACTGTCCTTCACTTTGCTATCAAAGTTGTTAGCTACTCCATCCTTATGCTACAGATTTCCTAAGCAAGAACAAGGCACTAATTTAGTGTATCTTATAAGGGCTACATATCAACCTCTCTAAGTGGCCTTTTTGAAGACTTTCCCACTAGGCTTAAGGTGAAAGATGGACACCTATCCCCACCTCTTCCCTGTGTGTGTGTGTGTGTGTGTAGGGTGGGTTAGAATGAGAGGGAGGCATTAAAAGCATATGAGCAGCTTTATTAAAAATTATATTCACGAGAATCCTGTATACACACCCCTCTACCACACCCAATCTACAACATCACAACACTTTTATAATCTTAATGTAGGTACACTGTTCAAAAGCTGCACAGCTATTATAGGCTAAGTCTGCAAAATTTATACATAGTTGATCATGTCCTTTGAAATGGAAAATGTAAGGCATGAAGTTGGAATTCCCAAGTCTGTCTATAATCATGCTCTTTCCACTTACAGAGAAAACTAGGTCAAAGGATAGTTTAACTTAATTGCTCAGTTTAGGTTCAGTGATTTCTGAAATTTATGTATCATTTAACCATTTAGAGAAGGCAGCAATGATTCCTTTTTGTGTTCCTTGGTCAAACTCAATATTACTTCCTTATTTCCAGCCCCACTGTATAACTAGAAAGAGTACATTCTTTAGAGGGATAAATAACAGGACTCACAGAAATGGGATCTTCCAAAACACAAGATTCCACAAGTATAAGAACATCAAAAAACAATAGCCACAAGACTGATAAATTAGACAATAATACTGTAAAATGGGCTGCATTCTTCAGAAAGTGCCATATGGATGAACCCACAGCTGTGGCAGAAAAAAAAAAAAGATAAGAATAGTATAAAAGAGGTCAGTCCACAGGAATCACCACACAGGCTGCCAACTGTTTTCCAGGGGCTGATGGAAGTTCACTCCAGTATTACTAATACACACTTTACAAAGGTTTCACTTGAAAAACAATGTAGTGAGGGCAGAGCCAAGATGGCGCCATGAGTAGAGCAGTGGAAATCTCCTCCCAAAACTATATATATTTTTGAAAATACAAAAAATACAACTATTCCTTAAAGAGAGACCAGAAGACACAGCACAACAGCCAGACTTCATCTACACCTGCGAGAACCCAGCGCCTCGCAAAAGGGGTCAGATACAAGCTGTGGCCTGGCGAGACCAGAGCGCCCCTCACCTCAGCTCCTGGTGGGAGGAGAGGAGTTGGAGTGGGGAGGGACAGGGAGCCCAGGACTGCTAAATAGCCAGCCCTAGCCATCCACACCAGAGTGCAGACCCACAGTGTGTGGTGTGCTGGATGCTAGGGAAACAGGACAGTAAGACCTGTGAGCAGGTGTGCACAGCCGGCACCCCTGGTACAAAGAAAAGCAAGTGATTTTTGAAAGTCATAAAGGAACAGGGACCCCACAGCTGGATAGAAGTGTGCCGGGACACACAGCCCAGCAACTGGGAATCCCGGGGAACTCCGGGCGCCCTAATCCCCTGGACAGAAGGGCAGCTTGGAGGCCCCTCACGGAGATAAACAGCCTCCCACCTGTTTCCCCTGTGATGCGGCTCTGCCATATGGGAACAGCAGATTGAGGCTGTCCATACCCACAGCAACTGCAGAGCTTAACTCCACAGTGGCCGGGCAAGAATCAGAGACCCCCATCTGCATGCAGCTTCCCAGCAGAAGCCAATGGAGGTGGCTGTTCTCCCAGGAGAGGAAGGCCACAAACCAGCAAGGGACATTCTCCCAGCCAACACAAGCGCTAGCTCTGCAAAACTATCTCTATCACCATGAAAAGGCAGAAGAATTTGATACAGACCAAAATCACAGAGTCAACCCCTGAGAAGGAGATAGGCCTAATAAATCTTCCTGAAAAAGAATTCAAAATAAAGGTCATAACCATGCTGACAGAGCTGCAGTGAAATATGCAAGAGCTAAGGGATGATGTCTGGAGGAAGATAGCAGAAATGAAACAATTTCTGGAAGGATTTTTAAGAAGAATGGATAAGATACAAGTGGCCATTGATGGAATAGAAACCAGAGAACAGGAACACATAGACACTGATGCAGAGAGAGATAAAAGGATCTCAAGGAATGAAACAATATTGAGAGAATTGTGTGACCAATTAAAAAGGAACAATATTTGCATTACAGGGGTACCAGAGCAAGAAGAGAGAGAAAAAGGGTTAGAAAGTGACTTTGAAGAAATAATGGCTGAAAATGTCCCCAAACTGGGGGACGAAATAATCAATCAGACCACAGAAGTACACAGAACTCCCAAAAGAAGGGACCCAAGTAAGACAACACCAAGACACATAATAATTAAAATGACAAAGATCAAGGACAAGGACAGAGTATTAAAGGCAGCTAGGGAAAGATAAAAGGTCACTTACAAAGGAAAACCCATCAGGCTATCATCAGACTTCTCAACAGAAACCTTACAGGCCAGAAGAGAATGGCATGATATATTTAATGTAATGAAACAGAAGGGCCTTGAACCAAGAACACTGTATCCAGCATGATTATCATTTAAATATGAAGGAGGGATTAAACAATTCCCAGACAAGCTAAAGTTGAGGGAATTGCCTCCCACAAACCACCTCTAAAGTACATGTTAAAGGGACTGCTCTCGATGGAAGCACTCCTAAGGCTAAATAGATGTCACCAGAGAAAATAAAATCACAGCAAAGAAAGCAGACCAACCAAATACTAACTAAAGGCAAAAAATAAAATCAACTACCCACAAAAGCAGTTAAAGGAAACACAAAAGAGCACAGAATAAAACATCTAACGTATAAAGAATGGAGGAGGAGGAATAAGAAGGGAGAGAAATAAAGAATCATCACACTGTGTTTTTAATAGCTAAATAAGGGAGTTAAGTTAGACAGTTAGATAATAAAGAAGCTACCTTGAAGATTTGGTTTCCACAAATCTAAAGCCTGCAATAGCAATAAGTACTAATCTTTCAATAATCACCCTAATTGTAAATGAACTGAATGTACCAATCAGAAGACACAGAGTAATAGAATGGATAAAAAAGCAAGACCCATCTATATGCTGCATACAAGAAACTCACTTCAAACCCAAAGACATGCACAGACTAAAAGTCAAGGGATGGAAAAAGATATTTCATACAAAAAATAAGGAGAATAAAGCAAGTGTTGCAGTACTAGTATCAGACAAAATGGACTTCAAAACAAAGAAAGTAACAAGAGATAAAGGACATTATGTAATGATAAAGGGCTCAGTCCAACAAGAGGACATAACCGTTATAAATATATATGTACTCAACACAGGAGCACCAATATATGTGAAACAAATACTAACAGAATTAAAGGAGGAAATAGAACACAATGCATTCATTTTTGGAGACTTCAACACACCACTGTCTCCAAAGTATATATCCACCAGACAGAAACTAAGTAAGGACACAGAAGCACTGAACAACACACTAGAACAGATGGACCTAATAGACATCTATAGAACTCTACATCCAAAAGCAACAGGATACACATTCTTCTCATGTGCACATGGAACATTGTCCAGAATAGACCACGTACTAGGCCACAAAAAGAGCCTCAGTAAATTCCAAAATATTGAAATGCTACCAACCAACTTTTCAGACCACAAAGGTATAAAACTAGAAATAATTTGTACCAAGACAGCAAAAAGGCTCACAAACACATGGAGGCTTAACAACATGCTCCTAAATAATCAATGGATCAATGAACAAATTAAAATAGAGATCAAGGTATATATGGAAACAATTGACAACAACAACACAAAGCCACAACTTCTGTGGGACACAGCAAAAGCAGTCCTAAGAGGAAAGTGTATAGCAATCCAGGCATACTTAAAGAAGGAAGAACAATCCCAAATGAATAGTCTAATGTCACAATTATCAAAATTGGAAAAAGAAGAACAAATGAGACCCAAAGTCAGCAGTAGGAGGGACATAATAAAGATCAGAGAACAAATAAAATTGAGAAGAATAAAACAATAGCAAAAATCAATGAAATCAAGAGCTGGTTTTTTGAGAAAATAAACAAAATAGATAAGTCTCTAGCAAGACTGATTAAGAGAAAAATAGAATCAACACACATCAACAGAATCAGAAATGAGAAAGGAAATATCACGATGGACCCAACAGAAATACAAAGAATTATTAGAGACTACTATGAAAACCTATATGCTAAGAAGCTGGAAAACCTAGAAGAAATGGACAACTTCCTAGAAAAACACAACCTTCCAAGACTGACCAAGGAAGAAACACAAAATCTAAACAACCAATTACCAGCAAAGAAATTGAAGTGGTAATCAAAAAACTACCCAAGGAAAAAACCCCCAGGCAAGATGGATTTACCTTGGAATTTTATCAGACATATAGAGAAGACATAATACCCATTCTGCTTAAAGTTTTCCAAAAAGAAGAAGAGGAGGGAATACTCCCAAACTCATTCTAGGAAGCCAACTTCACCCTAATACCAAAACCAGGCAAAGACCCCACCAAAAAAGAAAATTACAGACCAATATCCCTGATGAACATAGATTCAAAAATATTAGCGGAACAAATTCAAAAATATATCAAAAGGATCATACACCACGATCAAGCGGGATTCATCCCAGGGATGCAAGGATGGTACAACATTCAAAAATCCATCAACCTCATCCACCACATAAACCAAAAGAAGGACAAAAACCACATGATCATCTCCATAGATGCTGAAAAAGCATTCAACAAAATTCAATATCCATTCATGATAAACACTCTCAGCAAAATGGATATAGAGGGCAAGTACCTCAACATAATAAAGGCCATATATGATAAACCCACAGCTAACATCATACTGAACAGCGAGAAGCTGAAAGCTTTTCCTCTGAGATCAGGAACAAGATAGGGATGCCCATCCTTCCCACTGTTATTTAAGATAGTACTGGAGTTTCTAGCCATGGCAATCCGACAAAACAAAGAAATACAAGGAATCCAGATTGGTAAAGAAGAAGTTAAACTGTCGCTATTTGCAGATGACATGATATTGTACAAAAAACCCTAAAGATTCCACTCCAAAACTAATAGAATGGATATCAGAGTACAGCAAAGATGCAGGACACAAAATTAACATCCAGAAATCTGTGGCTTTCCTCTACACTAACAATGAACCAATAGAAAGATAAATCAGGAAAACAATTCCATTCACAATTGCATCAAAAAGAATAAAATACCTAGGAATAAACCTAACCAAAAAGTGAGACCTATACCCTGAAAACTATAAGACACTCTTAAGAGAAATTAAATAGGACACTAACAAATGGGAACTCATCCAATGCTCTTGGCTAGGAAGAATTAATATCGTCAAAATGGCCATCATGCCCAAAGCAATATACAGATTTGATGCAATCCCTATCAATTTACCAACAACATTCTTCAACGAACTGGAACAAATAGTTCAAAAATTCATATGGAAACACCAAAGACCCAGAATAGCCAATGCAATCCTGAGAAGGAAGAACAAAGTGTGTGTGTGGGGATTTCACTCCCCAACTTCAAGCTCTACTACAAAGCCGTAGTAATCAAGACAATTTGGAACAGGCACAAGAACAGAGCCACAGACCAGTGGAACAGAATAGAGACCCCAGACATTAATCCAAACATATATGGTCAATTAATATATGATAAAGGATCCATGGACATACATTGGGGAAATGACAGTCTCTTCAACAAATGTGCTGGCAGAACTGGACAGCTACATGTAAGAGAATGAAACTGGATCACTGTCTCATCCCATACACCAAAGTAAATTCAAAATGGATCAAAGACCTGAATGTAAGTTATGAAACCATAAAACTCTTAGGAAAAAACATAGGCAAAAATCTCTTGGACATAAACATGAGTGATTTCTTCATGAACATATCTTCCCGGGCAAGAAAAACAAAAGCAGAAATGAACAAGTGGGACTACATCAGGCTGAAAACCTTCTGTACAGCAAAGAACAGCATCAATAGAACAAAAATGTACCCTACAGTATGGGATGATATATTCGTAAATGACATATTCAATAAAGGGTTGACATCCAAAATATATAAAGAGCTCATATACCTCAACAAACAGAAAGCAAATAATCTAATTAAAAATGGGCCGAGTAGCTGAGAAGATAGTTCTTCAAAGAAGAAATTCAGATGGCCAACAGACACATGAAAAGATGCTGCACATTGCTAGTTATCAGAGAAATGCAAATTAAAACCACAATGAGATATCACCTTACACCAGTAAGGATCACCACCATCCAAAAGACAAACAACAACAAATGTCGGCGAGGTTGTGGAAAAAGGGGAACTCTGCTACACTGTTGTTGGGAATGTAAACTAGTTCACCCGTTGTGGAAAGCATTATGGAGGTTCCTCAAAAACCTCAAAATAGAAATATCATTTGACCTAGCAATTCCACTTCTAGGAATTTACCCTAAGAATGCAGCAGCACAGTTTCAAAAAGACAGATGCACCCGTATGTTTATCGCTGCACTATTTACAATAGCCAAGAAATGGAAGCAACCTAAGTGTCCATCAGTAGATGAATGAATGGAGAACATGTGGTACATATACAGAATGGAATATTATTCATCCATAAGAAGAAAACAAATCCTTCCATTTGCAACAACATGGATGGAGCTAGAAGGTATTATCCTCAGTGAAATAAGCCAAGTGGAGAAAGACAAATACCAAATGATTTCACTCATATGTGAAGTATAAGGTAAAAGAAGAACTGAAGGAACAAAACAGCAGCAGAATCACTGAACCCAAGAATGGACTAACAGTTACCAAAGGTAAAGGAACTGGGGAGATGGGAGGGAAGGGGAGGGAAGGTTAAGGGTGGGCAAGAAGAAAGAGGGTATCACAATTAGCATGCATGTATAATGCGGTGATGGGGGAATGGGGAGGGCTGTGCAACACAGAGAAGACAAGTAGTGATTCTACAACATCTTACTACGCTGATGGACAGTGACTGTAATGGAGTTTGTTGGGGGGACTTGGTGAAGGAGGGACCCTAGTAAACATAATGTTCTTCATGTAATTGTATATTAATGATAACAACAACAACAAAAAAGAATTGTATAAAAGGAAATATACAATGATACATTTGGGATAGATTTTTAAACTGTTCAGGGATATATTTCTTCCATTCCTATAATAAGGCAGATGCCATAAAGCATTAGGAATAAGAACAAATAAGGGTATGACAATTTCAGTAGAACTCCTGAAAGCTGTCTAGTTTACAAAGACTGAAGATGAAAAAATTGATAAAGAAAATAAGGAGTATTGGAAAAAGAAGTAAAAGAGCAACGTTTTTGTACACTTGTGCACAATTAAGAAAGAATAATGGCACCACTTAAATTTCAAAACTTCTGAGAGTTGGATTACCTTTGGTTAAGGATATACTTCCACATATTTTATTACTATTACATTTTATTGAAATATAGTTGATATATCAATATTATAATTCATTTCAAGTATACAACATACTGATTGGACAGCCAACTACATTGTTAAACACCCATCCTAACTGTCAACATAGAATGATGTTACAGAACTATTGATTGTATTTTCTATGCTGTACTTTACATCTGCTTGACTAATTTATTTTATGATTGAGATTTTGTATCTCTTTATCCCCTTCACCTATTTCAACCACTTGCTCCCACCCCTCCCACCAGTCACTTCTCAATGTCTATAGGTCTTTATGTTTTATTTGATTATTTTGTTTTGTTTTGTTTTTTATATTCCACATATAAGTGAAATCATATGGTATTTTTCTTTCTCTGCCTCGCTTATTTTTCATAGCATAATACCTTCTAGGTCCTCTCAAATTGTTGCAAATGGCAGGATTTCATTCCTTTTTATGCTGAATGATATTCTCTTTTATATATATATCACATCTTCTTTATCCATTCATCTATGGCTAGGCACCTTGGTTGTTTTTACATCTTTACTATTGTAAATAATGTGGCAGTAAACATAGGAGTACATATTATCTTTTCAAATCAGTCATTTTATTTTTTTCAGATATATGCCCAGAAGTAGAATTACTGGGTTGGGTAGTATTTCTATTTTTAGTTTTTTGAGGAACTTCATACTGCTTTCCATAGTGGCTGGACCAATTTACATTCTGACCAACAGTATCAGAGAGTTTCCTTTTCTCCACATCCTCACCAACACTTGTAATTTCTTATCTTTCAAATAGTGGCCGTTATGACTGGTGTAAGGTAGTAACTCATTGAGGTTTTGATTTACATTTCCACGATGATTAGTGATGTGGACCATCTTTTCATGTGCCTGTTGACCATCTATGTTTCTTTGGAAAATGTCTGTTCAGGTCCTTGTCCCTTCTTTAATTGGGTTATTTGTTTTTTTGGTGTTGAGTCAATAAGTTCTTTATATATTTTGGGTATTAGCCCCTTACTGGATATATCATTTGTAAATATATTCTCCCATACAGTAGGTTGCCTTTTTTGTTTTGTCGATAGTTTCCTTTGCTGTACAGAAGGTTTTTAGTTTGATGTAATCCCAATTGTTTATTTTTGCTATGGTTTCCCTGGCCAGTGTAGCTGTATTCAGAAAAAAAATTATTCGTGCTGATGTTCAGGATATTCCCACCTGTTTTCTTTCTATGAGTTTTATGGTTTCTTGTGTTATATTTAGGACTTCAGTCCATTTAGAGTTTGCTTTTGTACATGGTGACCCAGTTTCAATATCTTCCATGTACCTGTCTACTTTTCCCAACACCATTTATTAAGCAGACTGTCTTTTCCCTTTTGTGTATTCTGCCTCCTTTGTCATATATCAATTGATCATGTAACTGTGGGTTTCTTTCTGGGCTCTCTATTATGTTCCATTGATCTACGGGTCTGTTCTTGTTCCAGTACCATACTGTTTTGATTGCTGTAGCTTTGTGTTATAGTCTGAAGTCTGGGAGCATGAATCCCCCAGTTTTGTTCTTCTTTCTTAAGATTGCTTTGGCTATTCAAGGTCTTTTGTGGTTTCCATATGACATGCAATTTTTCTAACTACACAACTAAACGAACTGGAAAAAGGACAAAGAAATTTTGAAGTCTGAAGTCAGTCAGAGGGACATAATAAAGATCAGAGCAGAAATAAATTAAAATAGAGAATAAGAAAATAATAGAAAAAAAATGAAACCATTTTAGGAACTTCCATACTGCTTTCCATAGTGGTTGGACCAATTTACATTCTGACCAACAGTATCAGAGAGTTTCCTTTTCTCCACATCCTCACCAACACTCGTTATTTCTTATCTTTCAAATAGTGGCCATTATGACTGGTGTAAGGTGATAACTCACTGAGGTTTTGATTTACATTTCCATGATAATTAGTGATGTGGACCATCTTTTCTAATTTCCTCTAATTCATTGAAAAATACCATTGGTATTTTGATATGGATTTCATTGAATCTGTAAATTACTTTGGGCAGGATGTCCATTTTGACAATATCCATTCTTCCTACCCATGGGCATGGGCTAGATTTCCATTTAATTGTGTCCTCTTCATTTTCTTTCATCAGTGTCTCAGTTTTATCAGTACATATCTTTTACCTCCTTGAGTAGGTTTATTCCTAGGTATTTTATTATTTTTGATGAATTATAAGTGGAATTAGTTTCTTGATTTTTCTTTATGCTAGTTTACTGTTAGAATACAGGAATGAAACAGATTCCTGTATATTGATTTTGTCTCCTGTGACTTTGCTGAATCTTGTTATTAGTTCTAATAGTTTTTTCATATAGTCTTAAGGGTTCTCTATATACACTATCATATCACCTGCAAATAGTGACCGTTTTACTTATTGCTTACCAATTTGGATTCCTTCTATTTCTTTTTCTTGTATGAGTGCAATGGCTACAATTTCCAATACTATGTTTAATAAAAGTGATGAGAGTGGGCATTCTTGTCTTGTTCTTGATCTTAGAAGATTTTAGCTTTTCACCATTAAGTGTGATGTTGGTTGTGGTTTGTCATATATTACCTTTATTATGTTGAGATATATTCCTTTTATACCCACTTTGTTGAGAGTTTTGTCATGAATTTTGTCAAATGCTTTTTCAGCATCTATTGAGATTATCATAGGATTTTTATCCTTCCTTTTGTCAATGTGGTATATCACATTGATTGATTAATAGATTTTGTACCATACTTGAATCTCTGGAATACATCCTATTTGGTCATAATGGATGATCTTTTTTATGTATATTTGAATTTGGTTTGCTAATGTTATGCTGAGGATTTTTGCATGTATGTTCATCATGGATATTGGCCTATAATTTTCTTTATTTGTATTGCTTTGCCTGGATTTGATATTAGAGTGATACCCATAGAATAAGTTTGGAAGTATTCCCTCCTCTTCTTTTTTGGAATACTTTAGGAAGGATGAGTATTATTTATTATTTTTTAAATGTTTGGTAGCATTCACATGTGAAGCAATGTGATCCTGATTTTTGTTTGTTGGGAGTTTTTTTATTACCAGTTCAATTTTGTACTGGAATTTGGTCTATTCAGATTTTCTGTTTCTTCCTGAATCAGTCTTGAAGACTATATATTTCTAGGAAATTGTCCATTTCTTCAAGGTTGGCCAACTTATTGACATGTAGTTTTTCATAGAAGTCTAATAAGTTTTTGAATTTCTGTGTTGTTGTTTGTAACTTCTCTTTTCATTTCTGAAATTGTCTATTTGTGTCTTCTTTCTCTTTTTTCCTGATAAGTCTGGCTGGAGGGTTTATCTATTTTGTTTATTTTCTGTAGAAATCAGCTCTTGGTTTCATTTTTTTTCTATTATTTTCTTATTCTCTATTTTAATTTATTTCTGCTCTGATCTTTATTATGTCCCTCTGACTACTGACTTCAGACTTTCTTTGTTATTTTTCCAGTTCCTTTAGTTGTGTAGTTAGATTATTTGGGATTCTTTTGTTTCTTGAGGTGTAGGCCTGCATTATTATGTACTTCCCTCTTAGACCACTTTTTCTGTATCCCACATGTTTTGAACCATTGTGTTTCTGTTTTCATTTGTCTTCATGTATTAATTGATTGATTATTGTTCTACTGATTACCTAGAAGCATGTTGTTTATCATCAATGTGCTTTTGGGTTTTTATTTGTTTGTTTTGTTTATATTGATTTCTAGTTCCATACCATGGTAGTCTTAAAACATACTTGATACAATTTCAGTATTCTTTAATTTATTGAGGCCCATTTTGTGCCCTAATATGTATTCTATTCTCAAGAGCATTCCATGTGCACTTAAAAAAAAAAGTGTTTCTGCTTTGGGTGGGATGTTCTATATATATTCTTGAATATTTCATGCCACTCCCTTCTGACCTGTAAACCTCTGCTGAGAAATCTGTTGATGGCCTTAGGGCATTTCTCTTATGGGTAACTGTCTACCTCCTTCTTGCTGCTTTTAAGATTCTCTATCTTTGCCATTTTAATTACTATATGTCTTGGTTTTTGTCTTCCTGGGGTTCCTTTTATTAAGGGCTCTCTGAACTTCTAGGACCTGTGCATCTGTTTCCTTCCCCAGGTTAGAGAAATTTTCAGCTATTATTTGTTTAAAGAAATTTCTACTCCTTTGTCTTCTCTTCTTCTTCTGGGACCCCTATTTTGCATATATTGCTTTGTTTGGAGTTGTCACACAGCTCTCTTAGTCATTTTCAAAAATTATTTTTCCCCCTCTGTTTCTCAGCTTGGTACTCTGCATTTCTCTATCTTCTATCACACTGTTTCTTCTCTACACTTCCAACAGTCTGCTATTCATTCCTTCTATTGTTTTTTTTTACATCAGTTACTGTATTCTTCAGCTCTGAGTAGCTCTACTTCAAATTTTCTAGCTCTCTTGAAGTTCTCACTGAGATTTTCCCCAGATTATTGTACATGTTTATGACTGTTACTTTGAATTCTTTATCAGGCAGATTGCTAATCTCTGTTTCCTTTAGCTCTTTTTCTGGTGTTTTATCTTGTTCTTTTGTTTGGAACATATTCCTCTGCCTCCTCATTTTTTTCTTGGTTTCTGTGTTTCTTCCTTTATATTACAGAGATCAGTTATGCCTTCTGGTCTTGAAAGTAATGGCTTTATGAAGTGGGTATCCCACTTCCCAGAAGCTGAAGGCTCTTTGTTCATCAGTTCCTGGTTCTCTTTTTTTTCTGAGCTGCAGTTGCTTTTGCTGGGCTGTAGGCAGAGTTCTTTTCTGCCTGCCTGCCAGCAATGGCTGATTCCCCACAGCTAGGCTCTGTGTTCCCTTTGCTTGACATTAGGTGCTTCTGCTGGTATTCATTGTAGGCAGGTCCACCCTCTGCCAGGTGGTCAGCAATGGCATACTACTGCTGGGTTGAGTGTGCCAGGTTGGGTGTGTGTATCATGGGGCACTGGGGTTGAAAGAGTGGAGCAGGTAGAGAGTTTTGAGCTATTTCCTGCAAGTAAGTGTCTAGCCAGTTAGGCTGAGGGAGGATCTGAAGAGTCCAAAAAGTGTAGTCTGCCCTTTGCCTGCCAGTCAGCAAAGTCAGACTGCTGCTGGACTGAGTGTTCCAGGTGTGACAGGTGCACAGGGGAACACTGGCATGGGGCTAATCCACCAGTGAGGGAGATGGAGAGTTTCAGAGCTGGCTCCTGCAAGCCCCTGACTAGTTTTGTTGAGGGAGGGCTGGAAAGCGAGGAAAGTGTCATTCACTCTCCACCTGGCAGTCAGCAAAATTGGACCACTGCTGGCTTGAGTAGGCATGGTATGTGTGTGTGAGTTTGTGGATGTGTGTGCATGTACCCAGAGATGCACCTCTAGAGTTAGGCCACCAGCAAGGAATATAGAGCATTTGGAGCTGGCTCTCCTGCCCTGTGAATTAGGCTGAGGGAGACTTGAAAAAGCATCACCCACTTGCCCTCTCTCCACCAGAGAGAGCCCCCACTTCCACCTTACTCCTTTGGCATACTTCCCAGTGCTGGTAAATCTTTCAAACTGCTACCTCTCTATTGGGACTCAATGGGACTGATGGAGCATGCCTGTCCTCACAAATGGCAGATCCCCTCCTCCCAGAGTTGTTGTGCTGTCCCTGGTGTCTAGCTGCATAAATCCTCAAAGCCTAATGCAATGTGGGCTCATATTTCTGGAGCAGATCTTCATGGCCAGGCCTGCCATATTCCTGAGTATTTTTGTCCTCGCCACTCCTTTCTTGTCCCTCCTGCTTGTGGGTTGGGATGGGCAAAGGGCTTGGGTCTTGATCAATCACAGCTCTGCTACATTACCCCTCTCAGTGTGGCCTTGTCTTCTTTACCAGGTGTAGATGGTGTGTTCTGCAGGCTTCAGGACATTTTCAGAGTTAGTTGTATTTGTTTTAGTTGCTTCCTTGTTTTGTATATAGGAGGAGGTTTTCACCTTGCTGTCCTTCTCAATCATCTTTTGGCCACTGTTTGTTGTTTATAGTTAGGGTCTTTTCTTCTTAAAAAGACTCTTTAACATTTCTTGTAGTTCTGGCTAAGTGATGATGAACTCTTTTAACTTACATTTATCTGTGAAACTCTTTGTCTCCTCTTCCATTCTGAATGATAATCTTGCTGGATAGAGTATTCTTGGTTGGAGGGTTTTTTTTGTTTGTTTGTTTGTTTGTTTTTCCTGTTGTAGCACTTTGAATACATCATGCCACTCCTTTCTGGGCTGTAAAGTTTCTGCTAAAAAATCAGTTGATAGATAGCCTTATGAGGTTTCTCTTGTAAGTAACTCATTGTTTTTATCTTGATGCTTTTAAGATTCTTGGTCTGTATTTGGTCTTTGACATTGTAATTATGATGAGTCTTGCTGTGTATCAACTTGGGTTTATCTTGTTTTGAGCTTTCTCTTATTCCTGGATCTGGATGTCTGTTCCTTTCCCTAGGCTAGAGAAGTTTTTGAATATTATTTCTTCAAATAAATTTTCTATTACTTTCTCTCTTTTCCTTCTGGAACTCCTAAAATGCAAATGTTTGGGTACTTGGTATTGTTCCAGAGCTTCTTTAACCTATCCTCATTTCTTTCATTTTCTTTCTGCTGATCAGCTTGAGTGCTTTCCATTCTGTCTTCCACTTTTCTGCATCTTCTAATTTGCTGATCCCCACTAATGTATTTTTCACTTCATTTATTGTATTTTTTTTATCTATGATTGGTTTTGTTTTATATTTTCTATATCTTTATAGGGATTTTCACTGAGTTCCCCTACTCTTCTCTCAAATCTGGTGAGCATAATCATTAATTTGGACTCTTTATCAGGTGGATTGCAAGACCCACTTTCATTTATTTCTTTTTCTGAAATTTTTTAATTGTTTTCTTTTAAGCATATTACTCTATCTTCTCATTTTGTTTCAACTTTCTGTGCTTGATTCCTTGAACTCATAGAAAGGGATTCCTCTCCCAGTCTTGAAGGATTGACCTTGTGTAGAAAAGGTCCTCTGGGTTGACCTTGTGCCTGGTGGTTTTGGTTGGCTTGCTGGAAGCCTTGTGAGCTTGAGTGGGGGTGTCTTGGGGTCAGGAATCTCATGGTATGGTTGGAGGGGGTCATGGTCAGAGGTGTTCAGTTGTAGGAGCCTGTGTGAGATTATAATGATGTATATATGATATTAGGTATGTCCCTTAGGAAATCTCCACCTCCACATCTACCAGCTCCATGCCCACAGTGTGACAAAGGTCAAGGCATGCTCTTCAGGGGTGGGTGGCAACTGGCCCTGCACCCATAATGCAGTCCCAGGCTGCAGCACAGCCTCAGGAAATCTCTCCATCATGACCACTGGCTCCAAGTCTGAGTCTTCAATGTAGTAGTGGATCATGCATGCAGCACCAAGATGTTCTTTAAAAGGTGACTGGATAAACAAACTGATGAATCCATAGAAATAACTATTATTCAGGCATAAAAGGAAATGAGCTACCAGTCTACCAAAAGACATGGAAAAACTTTTAATGCATTTTACTAAATGAAAGAAGTTGGTCATAGGCTGTATCCTGCTTGAATCAAACTATATAGCATTCTGGAAAAGGCAAAAGTAATGACAATAAAAAAGAACAGTGTTTGCCAGCTTCTGGGTGAAGGAGGAGAGGAATGAACAGGTAGCATACAGGGTATTTTTAGATAAGTGAAACTGTTCGTGTGACATTGTAATGATGGATATATGATACTAGGCTTTGTCAAAACTCATGGCACAAAAAGTAAACCCTGATGTAAATTATAGACTTAAGTTAATAATAATGTGATCAAGTAACAAATATTGCTTCATCAAGTAACAAAAATAACACATTAATGCAAGGTATTAATAATAGGGGGAACTGTGAGTGGGGGTGACACAGTCTGCATGGAAAATCTTTGTCATCTGCTCAATTTTTTGTAAACTTAAAACTTTCCTAAAATTGTAAGTCTATTAATTTAAAAAATATTTTGAAAAACCCAAGAGATGCTGTGCCAGGAAATATTAAAAAGCTAAAATTAATGCTATAAATAACATATTTGCTTATCTGCTTTTAGGCTGCCCACATCTTATTAGAAGTCATTGATTAGAAATAAAAATTTTGATACATAGATGTGAATTAAATTGTAGAAAATTATACATGAGAAATAATATATGACAGATAGGGTAGAACAATTTAGTGTAGGGAAAATAATCCTATATGCTTTTGAAAACTATTTAAGTGAGTGCTTCATTTAGGATACTTTTTATCTGTAAGTAAAAGAACATTCAGACTTCAATTTGCTTAAAATTTATGGAAAGCTATTATCTCACCTAACAAGAATGTTAATGGAGGATATCTATAAGTTTGGCATAGTCAATGGAATATAAATTGGGAATGTTTTTCTCTCTAGTGACAGAAACACCAAGAAATAATACCTTCAGAAAAATAAAAGTTTTATTCCCATTATGGGAATTCTAGGGTCTAGAGTTTGGTAGTTGCGGACATTGGTTCAATCTTTGCTGTCAGAATCAAAGTCTATATTAATCTCTTGATTTCCTGATGTTTGCATTGTTGCAGAACGTCTTCTATTTCTTGAGTATTACATGACTTTTCTAGTCAGGAAAAGGAACAGGTCAGAAAATAAGAGGGCATTTCATATACATTCATTTCTCTTTTAAAGGGTTTTCCTGGATGCCTCACTCACCCAACCCTTCTACTTATATCTCATTTGCCAAAACACTGTTGCATGGACTACCATCTGCAAGGAATACTGGAAAATGTAGTTTTTAGTTTGTCACAGTGACATCCCCCACAAAGTCTGAGTTCTGTTGGTAAAGAAGAAGGCAAGAATGGATATTAGGCATGTGACTAGAAGTTTCCAGCACAAAATTCTCATCTCTCTGCAGTGCCATCCTCAGTGCCTCAGCTTTGCCCTTGACCTGACTCCCTTAATATTTGCAAATTCCAGTAACAGTTCAAAAATAATCACATCTAGACTTGAGAACATTCAGAGGCTGAAAGAACTGATTACTTTGGTTATATCCTTCCTAGAGGCCAAGAGAAATTTCCCAGATGCTTCTATCCTCACCAGACTTTGATTCATTGACTAGAATTGGCCATAAACGTTCATAAACTAATCTCCTCCAAAGAATATGGGATTGTCATAATTGCTCTAGAATGATCAAGATTCACAAAATCTAAATTCTTCCATTTAAGAGGAACCGAGGAGTGTTTGCTGATAGGTATCCAAAAATATTTGCTACAGGGTTACTGCACCATGCAATAAATAATATTCTAAATATCAGCCTTGAGTGATAAAAAAAAGACTTTTCTTGGTAATTTGCATCTTTATTTAGAAAACTTACCTCTGTGAAACTCCTCATTCCCTTATGAGAAATAAATCAGTCACTCGCTTATGTTAGTCATAAAAAACCCTTTCATATTTTCTCACAAGGTTGCTATTTGTGAATATGGCAAATGGGACCTTAGGTTTTATCTCCTCATGAGGGTCATCTTCAGAATGAAGCACCATTACTCATGCTGAATGGCTGTCTTAGCTGTTATAGATTATATTGTTTATTTTGAGTTTCTGAGTTAATGAAATATGGGATAATAATTGGTATTTGCCATGATATAATAAAAGCACAGTAATATTACATATCATTATTGAACACTTACTAATCCTGTTACATACATTATTGCATTTAATTTGCACTATAAACATGAGTATCATACACTTTTTATTGCCTCAAAAATTATTGGTCCTAGGTCATACAACTAGAAAGAGCAAGTCCAAGATTTGAATCCAGTCTTGACTCCATATGTTTCTGTGCTCTTTATAAGCTTGATATATGCCCTCATACATTTATGAAATGTGATTTTTGGTGCCCAGTAAAGGAGCTAGAGTGCAGCAGATTTATCCAACACTTAGAGTTCCCATTTAGAGATATTAGTACAAAACAAACATTATTACTTAGTACAGAACAAATAAACAAAACAAATGAACAGTAAGTTTTGATTGATAACAATTGTGCCATCCTCTTTTGTTTCTTATCTTTCCTTTTTTCTTTTTGCTGATGATGAGCTTGAAATAAAAATTCTTTGAAAGTGAACTGAGGAGCAAACAACTTATACCCACCAATGTAGAGACACTTTGACAAATTGCCTCCAGTAGTATAGACTTGGGGAGACATATCAAGGAAGATAACTTACCTAGTTCAGAATCAGATTTGGGGTGGAAAAAGGATATTCAAATCATAGCTATTCTAGAAAGTGAGTAGGAAAGCCATCATCTATCAAAAGCCAGCATGTAGAGATGATATCAGTTCAAGACCATGAAAATCCCTTTAGGTAACAATAGGAAATTGACGCCAAAATGGGCCAAATGGAAATTGACGCCAGTGGGTAGAGTATGTGACCATGTCACATTGATTAGTTTTCTTAAAATTTTTATTTATTTATTTATTTATTTATTTATTTATTTATTTATTTATTTATTTATTTATTTATTTTGGCAACATTAATCTACAATTACGTGAGGAATATTATGTTTACTAGACTCCCCACTTCACCAAGTCCCCCAACATACCCCATTACAGTCACTGTCCATCAGCATAGTAAGATGCTGTAGAATCACTACTTGTCTTCTGTGTTGCACAGCCATCACCATGACCCCCACACATTTTACATGCTAATCATAATGCCCCCTTTCTTTTTTTCCCACCTTTATCCCTCCCTTTCCACCCATCCTCCCCAGTCCCTCTCCCTTTGGTAATTGTTAGTCCATTCTTGGGTTCTGTGAGTCTGCTGCTGTTTTGTTCCTTCAGTTTTTTCTTTGTTCTTATATCCACATATGAGTGAAATCATTTGGTACTTATTTTCCTCTGCCTGGCTTATTTCACTGAGCATAATACCCTCTAGCTCCATCCGTGTTGTTGCAAATGGTAGGATTTATTTTCGTCTTATGGCTGAATAATATTCCATCATGTATATGTACCACATCTTCTTTATCTATTCATCTACTGATGGGCACTTAGTTTGCTTCCATTTCTGGGCTTTTATAAATAGTGCTGTGATAAAAATAGGGGTGCATCTGTCTTTTACAAACTGGGCTGCTGCCTTCTTAGGGTGAATTCCTAAAAGTGGAATTCCTGGGTCAAATGATAAGTCTATTTTGAGCTTTTTTGAGGAACCTCCATACTGCTTTCCACAATGGTTGAACTAGTTTACATTCCCACCAGCAGTGTAGGAGGGTTCCCCTTTCTCCACAACCTCACCAACATTTGTTGTTATTTGTCTTTTGGATGGTGGCGATCCTTACTGGTGTGAGGTGATATCTCTTTGTGGTTTTAATTTGCATTTCTCTGATGAATAGCAATGTGGAGCATCTTTTCATGTGTCTGTTGGCCATCTGAATTTCTTCTTTGGAGAACTGTGTGTTCAGCTCCACTGCCCATTTTTTAATTGGATTATTTGCTTTCTGTTTGTTGAGGTGCGTGAGCTCTTTATGTATTTTGGATGTCAACCATTTATTGGATCTGTCATTTATGAATATATTCTCCCATACTGTAGGGTACCTTTTTGTTCTATTGGTGCTGTTCTTTGCTGTACAGAAGCTTTTCAGCTTAATATAGTCCCACTTGTTCATTCTTACTATTGTTTCCCTTGCCCGGGGAGATATGTTCATGAAGAGGTCACTCATGTTTATGTCCAAGAGATTTTTGACTATGTTTTTTTCTAAGAGTTTTATGGTTTCATGACTTACATTCATGTCTTTGATACATTTCGAATTTACTTTTGTGTATGGAGTTAGATAATGATCCAGTTTCATTCTCTTACATGTATGTAATGACTGGTGTTGGCCAGTTTTGCCAACACCAGTCATTAAAGAGGCTGTCATTTCCCCATTTTATGTCCATGGCTCCTTTACCGTATATTAATTGACCATATATGTTTGGGTTAATATTTGGACTCTCTATCCTGTTCCACTGGTCTGTGGGTCTGTTCTTGTGAAAGTTCCAAATTGTCTTGATTACTGTGGCTTTGTAGTAGAGCTTGAAGTTGGGAAGTGAGATCTCCCCAACTTTATTCATCCTTCTCAGGATTGCTTTGGCTATTCAGGTTCTTTGGTGGTTCCATATGAATTTTAGAACTATGTGTTACAGTTCACTGAAGAATGCTTTTGGTATACTGATAGTCATTGCATTGAATATGTAGATTGTTTTACACAGGATGGCCATTTTGACAATATTAATTCTTCCTAGCCAAGAGCATTTCATTAATTTCCAATTTTTAGTGTCCTCTTTAATTTCTCTTAAGAGTGTCTTGTAGTTTTCAGGGTATAGGTCTTTCACTTCTTTGGTTAGGTTTATTCCTAGGTGTTTTATTCTTTTTGATGCAATTGTGAATGGAATTGTTTAACTGATTTCTCTTTCTGCTAGCTCATTGTTTGTGTGTAGGAAAGCAACAGATTTCTGTGTATTAATTTTCTATCCTGAAACTTTCCTGAATTCAGATATTCTAGTACTTTTGGAGTGGATTCTTTAGGGTTTTTAATGTACAATATCATGTCATCTGCAAATAGTGACAGTTTGACTTCTTTGCCAATCTGGGTGGCTTGTATTTCTTTTTGTTGTCTGATTACCATGGCTAGGACCTCCAGTACTATGTTGAATAACAGTGGGGTGAGTGGGCATCCCTGTCTTGTTCCCCATCTTAGAGGAAAAGATTTCAGCTTCTCACTGTTCAGTATGATGTTAGCTGTGTGTTTATCATATATGGCCTTTATTATGTTGAGGTACCTTATTATGTTGAGAGTTTTTATCATGAATGGATGTTGAATTTTGTCGAATGCTTTTTCTCATCTATGGAGATGATCATGTGGTTTTTGTCCTTCTTTTTGTTGATGTGGTGAATGATGTTGATGGATTTTCAAATCTTGTACCATCCTTGCATCCCTGGCATAAATCCTACTTGATCATGATGGATGATCTTTTTAATGTATTTTTGAATTCGGTTTGCTAGTATTTTTGCATCTATGTTCATCAGAGACATTGGTCAGTAGTTCTTGTTTTTTGTGGTGTCTTTGCCTGGTTTTGGTATTAGAGTGATGCTGGCTTCATAAAATGAGTTTTGAAGTATTCCCTCCTCTTCTATTTTTTGGAAAACTTTAAAGAGAATGGGTATTGTCTTCTCTACATGTCTGATAAAGTTCCGTGATAAATCCATCTGTCCCAGGGGTTTTGTTCTTGGGTAGTTTTTTGATTACCGATTCAATTCGGTTACTGCTAATTGGTCTGTTTAGATTTTCTTTTTCTTCCTTGGTCAGTCTTTGAAGGTTGTATTTTTCTAGGAATTTGTCAATTTCTTCTAGGTTTTCCAGTTTGTTAGCATATATATTCTGATAGTATTCTTTAATGATTTTTTGTATTTCTGTGGGGTCCGTCATGATTTTTCCTTTCTCTTTTCTGATTCTGTTGAAATGTGTAGATTCTCTTTTTCTCTTAATAAGTCTGGATAGGGGCTTATATATTTTGTTTGTTTTCTCAAAGAACCACCTCTTGGTTTCACTGATTTTTTTCTATTGTTTTATTCTTCACAATTTCATTAATTTTTTTCTCTGTTCTTTATTATGTCCCTCCTTCTGCTGCTTTTTGGCCTCATTCATTCTTCTTTTTCCAATTTCAATAATTGTGACTCTAGACTATTCATTTGGGATTGTTCTTCCTTCTTTAATAAGTCTGGATTGCTATATACTTTCCTTTTAGAACTGCCTTCGCTGCATCCCACAGAAGTTGGGGCTTTGTGCTGTTGTTGACATTTGTCTCCATATATTGCTTGATCTCTATTTTAATTTGGTCATTGATCCATTGATTGTTTAGGAGCATGTTGTTAAGCCTCCATGTGTTTGAGAGCCTTTTTGTTATCTTTGTACAATTTATATCTAGCTTTAAACCTTTGTGGTCTGAGAAGATGGTTGGTAAAATTTCAGTCATTTTGAATTTACTGAGGCTCTTTTTCTTTTTGTGGCCTAGTATGTGGTCTATTCTGTAAAATGTTCCATGTGCACTTGAGAAGAATGTGTATCCTGCTGCTTTTGGGTGTAGAGTTCTGTAGATGTCTGTTAGGTCCATCTGTTCTAGTGTATTGTTCAGTGTCTCTGTGTCCTTACTTATTTTCTGTCTAGTGAATCTGTCCTTTGGAGTGAGTGAAGTGTTGAATTCTCCTAAAATGAATACATTGCATTCTATTTCCTCCTGTAATTCTGTTAGTATGTGTTTCACATGTGTTGGTGCTCCTGTATTGGGTGCATATATATTTATAATGGTTATATCCTCTTGTTGGACTCACCCCTTTATCATTATGTAATGTCTTTCTTTATCTCTTGTTGCTTTCTTTGTTTTGAATTCCATTTTGTCTGATACTAGTACTGCAACTCCTGCTTTTTCCTCCATGTTGTTTGCATGAAATATCTTTTTCCATCCCTTGACTTTTTAGTCTGTGTATGTTTTTGGGTTTGAGGTGGGTCTCTTGTAAGCAGTATATAGATGGGTCTTGCTATTTTATCCATTCTATTACTCTGTGTCTTTTGATTGGTGCATGCAGTCCATTTACATTTAGAGTGATTATTGAAATATATGTACTTATTGCCATTGCAGGCTTTAGATTTGTGGAAACCAAAGGTTCAAGGTAGCTTCTTTACTATCTAACTGTCTAACTTAACTCACTTATTAAGCTATTATAAACACAGTGTGATGATTCTTTATTTCTCTGCCTTCTTATTTCTCCTCCTCCATTCTTTATATGTTAGATGTTTTATTCTGTATTCTTCTGTGTTTCCTTTGACTGTTCTTGTGAGTAGTTGATATTACTTTTTGCCTTTAGTTAGTATTTTGTTTGTCTCCTTTCTTTGCTGTGATTTTATTTTCTCTGCTGACATCTATTTAGCCTTAGGAGTGCTTCCATCGAGAGCAGTCCCTTTAAAATATCCTGTAGAGGTGATTTCTGTGAGACAAATTCCCTCAACTTTAGCTTGTCTGGGAATTGTTTAATCCCTCCTTCATATTTAAATGATAATCATGCTGGATACAGTATTCTTGGTTGAAGGCTCTTCTGTTTCATTGCATTAACTATATCATGTCATTCTCTTCTGGCCTGTAAGGTTTCTGTCGAGAAGTCTGTTGATAGCCTGATGGGTTTTCCTTTGTAGGTGACGTTTTTTCTCTCTCTGACTGCCTTTACAACTCTGTCCTTGTCCTTGATCTTTGCCATTTTAATTATTATGTGTCTTCGTGTTGCCTTCTTTGGGTCCCTTGTGTTGGGAGTTCTGTGGTCCTCCATGGTCTGAGAGACTATTTCCTCCCCCAGTTTGAGGAAGTTTTCAGCAATTATTTCTTCAAAGACACTTTATCCCTTTTTCTCTCTCTTATTCTGGTACTCTTATATTGTGAATATTGTTCTGTTTGGCTTGGTCACGCAGTTCTCTTAATATTGTTTCTTTTCTGGAAATCGTTTTATCTCTGTCTGCCTCAGCTTCTCTGCTTCCCTGTTCTCTGATTCCTATTCCATTAACAGCTTCTTGTACCTCATCCAGTCTGCTCTTAAGTCCTTCCAGAGATTCTTTTATTTCTGTGTTCTCCCTCCTAACCTGCATATTTCTCTGCAGGTCCATCAGCATGGTTATGACCTTTATTTTGAATTATTTTTCAGGAAGATTGGTTAAATCTATCTCCCCATGCTCCCTCTCAGGGGTTGTCTGGATAATTCTGGACTATATCAAATTCTTTTACCTTTTCATGGTGATAGAGGTAGTCATAGGCAGCTTGTGCATGGGTCAGCTCAGAGATCAGAGTCCCTTCCTGCACCTTGCCCTTCTCTGCTGCCTGTGCCATTTACCTGCACACAGGAAGCAACTTCCTGTTTTATTTCCTGACCCACTGTAGGCATGGCAGCTGTCAGGGCAGCCCAGAACCCTGTGGGCAGTGGCAGGTGTGCCAATTGTGCTCTCCTGCAAGAATGGTGACCCTTCCTGCCCTGTCCCAACTCTCTGTCTGTGCTGGGCTGCCACACACCAGCGCAGCCTCTCAGTCTAACTCCGGCTGGCTGTGGAGGAGGCGCTGGGTGGCTGCTGTGGGTGTGGCCACTTTCAGGCTGCTCCCCTAATGTTGCGGGACCACACAGGAGTGGGAATGGATGGGAGCCTGTTTATCGCTGTGAGTGGCTTCAGAGCTGCGCTACCACCCAGGGGTTTTGGGCGCCCAAAATTCCCCAGGATTCCCAGCCACTGAGCTGAGTGTGCTGGGATGCTTCCGTCCATCTGTGAAGCCCCTGTCCCTTTAAGACTTTCAAAAAGCACTCGCTTTTCTTTTGTCCCAGGGGCACCAGCTGTGGAGACCTGCTTACAGGTTTTACTGTTCCATTTCCCTAATATCCAGCATACCATGCACTGTGTGTCTACGTTCCCAGCGCAGATGACTAGGGATGGGTATTTAGCAGTTCTAGGCTCCCACTCCCTCCCCACTCTGACTCCTTTTCTCCCACCAGTGGGCTGGGTTGGGGGAAGTGCTCGGGTCCCATTGGTCCGTGGCTTGTATCTTACCCCCTTCCTGAGGTGCTGAGTTCTCCCAGATGTAAATGTAGCCTGACTGTTGTACTGTATCTTTTGTCCTCTCTTTTAGGAATAGTTGTATCTGTTGTATTTTCAAAAATATATATGGTTTTGGGAGGAGATTTCCACTGTCCTACTCATGCCCCCATCTTGGCTCCTCCCCCACTTCTTAAAATTTTTATTTGAAAAGAATTAAACCTTTTAACAAAGGTTCCAGGCATAACACAAACTGAACCAAGTATTTAGAAACACAATACAGATAAGTAGAAAATTAGAAGGTATAAATAAACATACAAAGTAACTACAAAATCTAGAGATGTTAAGTAGGTTGTTTGTGGAAAGAGAATTCCCTTGTGAGCAGACACTTGTGTCCTTTGTTTTAACATTCACAGTAGCCTTGGAATGTGAATGAGTTAAGACCACCAGCATATTTGAGTAGAGATGGAATGTAGGACAACTTATAAAACAGATCTCTGTATTTCAGATCGTCGCTCACTTAGTAAGCTCCTTTAAATATCATTTGGTTAAGATTAAATATCTAAGTTAATCATTTTCTATTGTAGCTTTGTTAACAGATGAATTTTAAGATCTTTAAAAGTATTTTAACATACAAGTTCAAGGCAATTTGCAGAATATTAAAAAATCACTAACGATGTTAGAATATCAAAATGATACTGATTCTCCACTGAAGGATTTAACATTCAAATGAAAGTTTCAAGCACTATAATAAAACTGATTTTTAAAGGCTCTTTTTTTTACATTTGTTTTGTCTGCATTTGGAATTAGTATCATAACCTGAAGATTCTAGCCTAAGTAGGAAGAACTATGTCGATATATTTCTATGATTTAAGGACAATATTGCTTTATTTGAATAGGTGTATTAGTGCCCAGACATTTGGAAAATTTATAAAATTAGAATATGTTTCAGTAAAATGTATGTGTCCATACCCAAATATTCAAGGCAAACAAACAAAAATCTGTTATAATGCATTTGAAATGTTTTGAGTCCATTCAGTGGAATTAAACTGAATATACACTCTATCTTATTTCCTGAGACTTGTGAAATATACATAATTTCATTCATTCATTAAATAAAAATGAATGTGCATCTAGAGTTGTATCCATCATCTAACAAAGAATAAAGGTACACTAATTATGCCCAATTAAATGAAATATCATGGTAGAAAAGATAATGAGACAGACAGGAAAAAACAAATGGGCAAAGAGGAGCTTATTTAATAATGCCATTCCTTATATTTTTCAAAGTATAACTTTCAAAAAGTTAAAGATATCACTCCTGTAAAAGTATAAAAACATGTCAAACAATTTATTAAATTCATTAATTTATAAAGTAAGTAGTAATATAATTAAGCTGGTTCCATGAGCAATGAAGGAATATAAGTTTATATAGTCCATATAAAAGGTT
This sequence comes from Manis javanica, assembly GCF_040802235.1. Classification (NCBI taxonomy): domain Eukaryota; kingdom Metazoa; phylum Chordata; class Mammalia; order Pholidota; family Manidae; genus Manis; species Manis javanica. The sequence continues at coordinate 96,553,889 of NC_133163.1, read as the reverse complement.
TTTAATAAAAATGAATGTCAGCTACCACTCGAGTTTCCTGTTGTGCACATGACCATCATGATAAAGGAGCCGAGCCGAGCAAACCTGGCCACAGTAAAGGAGGGGCACTCCAGCAACGAGAGCTAGTGGGGGTGTTGCCTGACCAGAGAGTGAGGCTGAATGGGAAAACAGAGATCAAGAGTGGGCCTTCTATCAGAACCTCTTCCACACTGAATCCCAGAAACTTACAGCTCCCTCTCCCCAGAGACAACACATACAGGCCTAAACACAGAAGACTTTGACAGTGAAGTGGTTTTAAAAAGGAAAAGGTTTAGGATGAGATTGCAAGTTATATAATCCTGATTAAAGTCATAGCAAGCAATAAAGCCATATCTTTTTGGCCAATAAAGCAACACCAAAAGATCTTGGGGTGATCTTTTATTATACTCAATAGAAATCAATACCTTGAGTGTAACTTCAGTTTCTAAGCTTCAATTAATTAGTATATATGCTAGTTTTAATTAAATGTGGTTAAATGGAGATACATTCTCGAAGAAAATTAAATAATCCTTGTGTGGACTGGGTCAATCATATTCCAGGGCGATCAAAAGATCATCCTGCCCACTTTTTAGGGGCTTATTTTCTAGTTTAAAATAATTATTAATACATTTAAATTGACCTATAATCAGATATTTTTAAGTATTTTAATTCTTTATTAATGTTGGAAATAATCTTGGAAATCTTTGCAGTTGTGGCAAGTGTGGAGTTTCATTTGGCAAAAGCCTATGTTTTTGAAGAAACACATTTTACATCTTTCAGAATCTCATCTCTAATAATTTTCAAATCCATAATTGTGATGATCTCTAATGCTAAATCCATAGACTGGAAAAAACCAAGCTAGAACTGGGTCTGCTCTTGTCCTATACCAACTGTGAATAGAAAAGGTCTGAATTCTTAGACACAAAAGAAAGTCTTAGTAAACTAAAGGATAGTTCAGAGAAATAAAGACACAGATATCCCAAACTGTGAAATTATTGAAATTAAAATACTCTACTTTGGTTGTCTTTTAAGATACCTCAGAAATCTGTGTTAGAGACTTGCTCAAGACATTGGGATGGAAGATATCAATACAATAACAGCAGATTTTTGAGGGCAGAGCCTGTGTCACATTCATTAGTTTTCTTTAAATGTTTATTTGAAAATAATTAAAATTGAATAGCCTAGAATTATAGTGAGCAAAGACTTTGAGCTGTTGAACAAATGGTAGGCCCATATGAATATTGCTAGACAAATAGATTTCTACAAGTTCTCTAGATGAGTAGAGAAAATTATTTGTAGACCTCACTAAGCAACAGTAAATGCTGTGGTTACCCATGGGAAGTCAAGGGAGGCAGCAAATGATAAGGAAGAAGGACAAGAAAATTACTCAGATGCAGTACACTTGAATAGGCTGTAGGGCTGTAGAATATGCTTACTCTTACTTAGTCCTCTGTTCTATCATTACCTGAAAAAAGAGGAGGTAGCTCTATAACAGAAGATCTCACCATTAGAAATCTGGAAGGTAATATAATCTGTGTATAATAGAAAATCGAGTATGAACTTCCAGTTTCAGCTCCAGAAGATAGTTTGGAAGCTGCCAGCCTTCTTGTTCTGTGTGCCCCCTTCTTCCGGTCATAAAGAAGGATCCCTTTGAGGTTGAAGATTAAAAGACTACAAAAGTATCTCCCGATACATAAAAACCTCCTATATGTCATTGTTTCAGAAGTATATAATTTATTCACTGATGAGTAATAAAAAATAAACTGGTATAGCATTAGCACAGACATATTGTAAGAAAAAGGGTAGAAAAGAACAGCAGAATTTAAAAACGTAGAACACAGCACAAAAACATTTCCATGAAGCAGATGAAAATTGTGAGCAAATACCTTATCATGCATTTTCTTAAGCCTCTAGAAGTAACTGCCTCTATGAAGAAGGACTACAAATAATAAAGAACATTAATTTAGGGACAAGATGGCAAGGCATTAGGATATGGAGAAATGTAAGTTGACAGGATGCAGGAAGGAAGTGAAAAAATTAATCATAGGAAGAAAGATAAGATTGAATGAAATAAAAAGAATATTACATCTATGGGAACTTGGAAGGAAAAATATGCGAAGTGGTCAAACTAAAATGAAAATAAAGATATTTAAAAGACAAGACAGAAAAGGATAAATGTAAAAATATATAACACTAAGAAAAAATCAAAACTGTAACAATACAAATATTTAAAAATAACATTTTTCAAAGCTTTCCTGAAAAAAAAATAAGAGAGTGACTTCAGATTGGAAAAGGAGATCATGAAAGGGTATCTCAGGGAAAATCAACACAAAACATTTAACAGCAAGACACATCCTGGTAAACTTACTGAATTTAAAGGAATAAAAAAGGAATCTGTTAGCTAATTAAAGAAGGAGTTGAAATCACTTTTTAAGGAAAAAGATATCAGACTGGCTTCATATTTCCTCAGAGAAACATTCAATGCCAGAGAGTGATGGGGAGATAACTACAAGATACTTGAGAAAAGATAGTGTGAGCCAAGGATTTTATATTTACCTAAGTCAAAATTAGGTGGAAAGAGTAGGGAAAGACTGGCTCTGCCGTAAGCTAGGGAGTATTTTTCTTATGAGTTGTTTGTTGAGGAAATTATTGAAGAATTGAATTTCAGAAAACTAACAAATGACTGAAAACTTTGAGAAACAGATTTGTGGTATGCATAAATTATATTTAACTTTAACACAAACAGTGAAATAAATATGAAAGTCAGAATGAAAAGTGTCATCTGCCTAGATGGCACAAAAATGATAGAGCCAACCAATATTTGGGAAGAGGAAAGAAGGTAGGACATGAAATAAATTGCTAGTTCCCACTGCTGTAGTGTTTTTGTAGGACTGAGTTAAATGCGCATCAATCAGAATTGACAAATCATAAGAGAAGTTTACACATAATTTATAGTACCAAAGAGAATGGTAAAGAAAGGCTTCTTTGGTAGCCCATATGCCTCATTAATAGGGATGGATTCCCCATACCTTGATAATAAACAAAGGTGAAATGCAGCAATCAAGTTTGAGAAAGACAGATGCACCCCCATGTTTATCACAACACTATTTACAATAGCCAAAAATTGGAAGCAACCTAAATGTCCATCCATAGATGAATGGATAAAGAAGATGTGGTACATATACACAATGGAATACTACTCAGCCATAAGAAGAGGGCAAATCCTACCATTTGCAGCAACATGGATGGAGCTGGAGGGTATTATGCTCAGTGAAATAAGCCAAGCAGAGAAAGAGAAATACCAAATGATTTAACTCATCTGTGGAGTATAAGAACAAAGGAAAAACTGAAGGAACAAAACAGCAGTGGAATCACAGAACCCAAGAATGGACTAACAGTTACCAAAGGGAAAGGGACTGGGAAGATGTGTGGGTAGGGAGGGATAAGGGGGGGAAGGAGAAGTAGGGTGTTAAGATTAGCATGCATAATGGGGTGGTGGGAGAAAGGGGAGGGCTGTACAGCACAGAGAAGACAAGTAGTGATTCTACAACATTTTGCTATGCTGATGGACAGTGACTGTAAAGGGGTTTATAGGGGGGACCTGGTATAGGGGAAAGCCTAGTAAACATAATATTCTTCATGTAAGTGTAGATTAATGATAACAAAAAAAAGAAAAGAAAAGAAAGAAAGAAAAGGGGGATTACTCCCTGATAGGATAAAACTAACTGTAAATCAACAATTAATGCATGCTTTAAATATCCTTAATTTTGATCATTTAAAGTGTATCAGATGATCGGCTATGGAGGTACATTTTTCTGATAATATTCCTTTCTCTTAAAAAAAAACAGTTCCTGTGTGGTGATCTCCAATGAGTTCTACACAATGGCATAAAAGGCATATCAAAGTGTGGGCAAAGGGTCTGTTTGTGTTTATACAGAGGATCAAAGCCTAATTTGGCTACCCAGAAAATGAACTAAGATACGATATGAAAAAGAACTTCCAACATCAGCACTCTCTGGAAGACTCATACCAGAAAATGATCATCAAAAAACCTCAACAAAGATCCAGGCGCTGCTACAGCTATAGCTGCATTCATCCCACCGGTTCCTGGACTTGCCATGGGAATGAGGAAGGAGATATCTAAGCTGGCCTGTGAATACAGTAAAACAACAAATTTGACTGGATCTATACTGTTGGAACTCAACCAAGAATTAGGAGAAGTGCAAGTTGTAGCACTCCAAAATCTTACAACTACAGACTATCTACTGTTAAAAGAACATATGGGATGTGAACAGTTCCCAAGAATGTGTTGTTTTAATTTGTCTGATTTCTCTCAGACTGTTCAAGTACAGTTGGACAATATCCATCGTATCATAGACAAATTTTCACAAATGCCTAGGGTGCCTAGCTGGTTTTCTTGGCTTCACTGGAGATGGCTGGTAATTATAGATTTGCTTTGGTTATGTAACTGTATTCCTATTATGTTAATGTGTGTGCACAATTTAATTAATAATTTAAAACCTATACATGCTTATGTTACTTTACAAGAAGATATGTCAAAGAAATAATCAATCTTCCCATGTTTTCTTCCACCTGCTACTTCTATAGCTTTTCTTGTTCCTTCCTAATTACAACCTTTAAATAGAATTCGTGCCTCATATCGAATTTACTGAGTATCATAATTCCTCCAAGTGTTAAAGATACCTCAAGACAAATGCTGGGCATAGAAGCCACAGGGCATAAATCTGCAAAGAAGTAAAAAGCTAACCTTTTCAAACAATATGGCCTCTCTCTCACTTACCAACTTTGCATTTCCCTGAATGGCCCCAGAAGATGACTGGTTAGCCAGAGACGGGTAAGATTCCTTAAGGGAGGAACAACCTAAGACAGGCACAGTTGCAGGGGGCCATGAGGTGAGAAATTGGGGATCAACAGGCTTAGAACCTCACTCCCCATGTTTTGAGAGAAATCTTCTGCATCCGTGGATGTTTTATTGTCCTTGTCTAGCTTGGATTAACACATAGTCTACAGGCACACACCTGATCATCTACATTTGCTCTCTTACAATACTAAACTATGTTTTCTACCTTTATCTTGCATCTACCTACCACCTCAGCATTTTATTAAAAATAATAATAATAATAATAATAAAGGAAGAAATGTGGGATCCACATATAAATCAAGTATAAATATAAAACAAATATTCATATTTGACTTGATTGTTTATAGTTCATAATGCGTGATCAAAACCGAAAGTTTCTGTGAGGACTGCCCTTGTACTGTTCACCATGTAACTTATTCACTATGTAAGAATTTGTTCTCCATGTAAGAACTTGTTCGTTATGCTTCAGAAGATTGGAGACTGCGGAAATTAGGTTTGGGGTGGATTAATGATTGTGCATTGAGCATTGACTCCCCTATACAGAATTTTATTGTTAACAACCACTTGATCAATAAATATGAGAGATGCCCTCTCAAAACAAAACAAAACAAAGAAAAAAAAAACAAAGGCGATTACAGCACAGTGGGAATGGGATTATACTAGAGAATACTCTCTGTAGAGACCACCTAATTTTGCTCTGTGGGCTGCCAGTATCCAAATCCTAATGATGGTTCTAGTTACAGTGAAAGAGCACAAAGGAAACAACACAAAGATCACCTCTGGTAATTAAGGGACAGTAGCTTCATCTATTTATGTGTTAAGAATGCAAGTTTACTCACTGGGTTGATGGCTCCATTTGTCATGCTGTATTGGCAATACTTCATTGATCTAATTATAGCTGTCTATAGTTACATGGTTCACAATGTCACCATGACTTCATTGGAGTTTTCTAAAGGTTAAGGGAGACAGTATTCAATAATCAATATTATATTTAAAGAACAGTATCTAATTAAATTACCCTTGCTGAATGGAGGATGCCTTTGTGTTGATTAGATCATTTCTGAAGGCAAATTCCTCAGTTAACCGTTAAAACAACACTGAACAAGGAGAAGGGGGAGACTGATAATTCTTTTGCCAAGTTTCTGCAGTTCATTGGATTATTATAGAATCTCAGATGTCATTTTAATTTTTATTTTATTCTGCCTCACATTTAGCTTTAGTGAGGGATATGTGTGCTTGAGTCCAGCTCATGTTTCCAAACATTGCTATAATCAGCTAATATAATCTGGTCAGAGTCAGCTAAATGAATGTTCAAGAAAAACAGAAAAATGGATTTCAGAAAATAGCTGACTCCAGGAAACCTAAGGTTAAAGGAAATGCATTTATTCTGAAAAGCATCTATTAATCAGGAGTCTGTCTATTTGATTAAAAGCTCTTTTGGTAAAATGCAACAGAAATCCATTTAAACTAACCTATGTGTGAAAGGGATGAAAGAAAGGGATGTTTTTGTAAGAACAAGGAAGTAGGCACTGGGATTCAAGTGAAAAAATCACACCAGGACCGATACAGGCAATGGGAATATCAGGCCCTAAAGCAGGTGTTCTTAATTTTATGTCTCTCTGTATCTCTTTAATTGTCTCTTGCTTTTGCCTCTTGTATTCAGGTTCAGTCTGCTCTTTCTGTGTATGATTTGGTGCTCACATGATGAGCATTGACCATACTGCAGTGACAGTGTTAGTTATAAATTTGTTTTTCTTCCAAGTTCAAGTGTTTAGACACTGACATGTGTGACCTAACCCCAAATGTCTGGAAGAAAGATCCTCTCTGGCACAGCGTGAATCAGATGTACACCCACGTGCTTTTTATATATGACTTTTGGATTGTGCAGGCTCATGTAACATAAACACAACTGCACATGTGGGGAGTTTCAACAAAAAATCTCCCTGTCTTGAGAAACAATGCTTATAAGTTTCTACAATACTGCTCTAGTAAGGACTTTTCCTGAAGAAGTGTGAGTTTATCTGAGCTGTTTAACATCATGCAGCACATAAGTGGCAAAACTGAGATCAGCCTTAGTTAGGTCTGTCTCACTCCAAGACCCCCTTCCATTACTAAATTCACAAATGAAGGAAAAGTACTAAATTCAATTATTGGTACTAATTTGGGAATGCTAAGGCATACCAGCCACTTGAGAGGTCACATTGGAGGCACTGTCAGCCTGTATACATCCCTCACTGATATAAGAACCACTCAGATTGGGTTAACCATAAACAATAGTTTCTTTCTAGAGGCACCATGTGTGCCTGTGGGATTTCACTTCCTGTGAGGGAACCAGGCAGTATCTTGTCTCCCTCCAGGAAACAGAGTGGTCTGTACCTTCCTTGCCCCTGGCAGGCATTCAGGTCAGCCTCACTGGTTGCACATGTAACAGGTAATAGAATTGATGTCGACTTTCTCCTTGGGGGGCAAGATAGGTTCTGTGCAATTTTTAATACTTTATTCTGTATCTAGATTAATGCCTGAGACAAGCAGAAAAGCCAATAGAGAAATTTAAGGAGAAAGTTCCTTGATTTTCTAAGGTGGATACTAAAGGTTTGTGGGATTTGTTCAGCAGGGAGGTATGTCTCAGGTCAATACTGGTACCCTTATTATAAGTAGTTTTATTCTCAAGTATTAAAGTGTTTGTTTTTGATGAAAATTTATATAAGCAGCTTAGGGTGTAACAGTTTAAGGATCTTGATAGGTTGCTAGGACAACATGGGTTGTTCAGATTGTGGGGTTTTGCTTTTCAGATGGAAATATATCACTATGCCAGAGCTATATATTCTGTATGGTATAGATTCCATACTGGCTCCTTCTAGGACTGTTCTGGATTTCTTTCAAGCCCTCCTACCCACATGTCAAGGAAATCTCCATTATCTTGGGCAGGGTTTTTTTTCTTGGGGTAGTGACTCTTCAACAGGAGCCTCCCAGATAAATAGTTCCTGTCAAATGATACAAACGTCCAGTTGTCAAAGTACTTCCAGTGATGAATTATGCTTGCAAGCTATTTAGGCCTTATAAATGAGAGCTTGACAGTGAGGTTCTGCCAATATTTTGCTGAGCTTCTTTTTCAGGGGTAAATTAGGGGGTCTTAAAATTTTATTCATTTTATTCAATCCCTTATATGGGGTTCTGAAGAGAGAAAGGGATTATCAAGTTGCCATCTTAATCAGAACTGTGGTGCTGTCCTGTGAGTCACACCATTTGCTGAATAGTACAATGGCTGTCAAAGAAGCAGGTGGAATACAGTGTCCTGTGAAGTGGTATCATGTGTGAAAAGACCCCTGCCAACAAATCACTCCTCACCGAGTGTGTTAATGACATGCTATTCTGCATCTCTAGAGAGCTCCTGAAAAAAGACTCATCAGAGCTGTGCCAAATTCAGTGAACTAAAGAACACGACACTTGTTTAGAGAGGGGCATTGCATCTCTCCCAGTGTCAATTTTCATGGTAACTACTATATATTGAATACCTCATCCTTGTCTGCTTAAGTAATAATCAAATTACATATCATCATTTTTCATTCCCCATAAAACTTATGATCTCTGTTTTTCATGTAAAAAAGCATGCTTGGAAATAAGTCACTTATTCAAATCACACAGCTTGGAAGTAATAGAACTAAAATTTCAATGAGAAACTTTCTGCTGTCAAATCCATGCTATTGCTATAGGACAATGTGATGAATTATATAAACTATTAATAATCTAGCCAAAGATCTCATTTTAAATAATTTGTGCCCATTGTGGCAAGCATTTTTAATATGACTAGAAAACTAAAGACACACACATGCTCATGCCCTAAAAAAAGATGAAAGCAGAATAGTAAATAAAGAAAATAAAGGAAAAAATCTCACATTATTAGATATGTACTCATCAACCTAAATATCTGGAAATTGGGTATCCTAGAGGGCACAAGGTCAATTAGATGCTTCATAATATTAAGTGATGGTAACATTTGGAATTTTTATGGTCTGGAAAAGTTTTGAAGTTATAGTCTATAGTAGGTGACTTTTAATCAAATATTTAGACAGACTAAATAAACTAAATTAGGTTTCTAATTAAAGGTTAATAAGGGTAGAACTAGTAGAAAGTGTAGGCAGCAACATGAACAGCAAAAAAAGCTAGAAAAGTGTTTTGTAGTCTTGGATATCCAGCTAAATACTATAACTAAATTAGTTCTATTTTATTTTTAACTTCTTAGATTTAGATTCTGAGACTGAACCCTCAGTCTTATTTGTAATGTTCATGGAAATGTCTGCTGCTTATGGTTTATGAATATTGACATTCTAAAGCGAAGACAAAACTATTGATTTTTCATGAAATTTTTAAGACTAGACTTCAGCCGCTTTTATTTGATTTAAAGACAGTGGAAGCTGAATATATTAAATAATTAGTAAGGGCCTTTTATAAAACAAAGAAACCTGAAGTTACATAAAAATAAATATTTAATGACTAATATAGAAAACAAAGGATTCTTCCAGAGATGTAAATAAGAAATCTGTTACTGTATCTTCCAAAACTTTGAATACTGCCAAGAATTAATAAAAAATAAAACCAAGTAAGGAACAATATTAGTTAAACACTTAAGTTGTGTCCCATAACAATGAATCAGTTCTGATTTGGAGTTCTAGGTTTTTTTGGGGGGGAAAGGTGGGTAAGTGTAGTCTTACATTTGATGCCACTATTATTACCTAATACAACAATATTTTGGTATATTTCCAAACTATTTCAAATAGGAAATAATTAATGTACATTTTCAAACCAATTTTAAAGGATTATTTTATTAGTCTTCACAATAATCCTGTATAATATTTATTTTCCATTTTATGGATGCGGAAACTGTAGCTCACAAAGAACTACCTTGATATAATTCAAAAAGTAGAAATCAAATTTGCTTCTTTTAATTTTCATCCCAATATTCCTTTCATTTCACCACAATACTTCCCAATTATTTTCATAATTTATGGGCGTGTTCCTATGCTGTGACCTTGAGAACCAGTGTCAAGGTGGTTTCTGAAATACAAATACATTGATAAGTCCACAAGAGTAATGTTAAACTGGTAAGACTGACCAGCCAGAATGTGTTTCAGTGTATGCAATGAGTTAAAACAGTATCTTTTTAAGAAATATAAGGCCAGTGAGATCTCTTGTGTTTTACAAGTAAATAGGCTAATGAAAACTAAAGTCTCCCTTTTGGTATATCACCCTGGGAGAAGAGAGTCAGAAACAGACGGTAGGTTTCAAACTGAAGAGGAGGAAAAACAATCTACAAAGATTTTTAACTATATTGGATGATTACTCTCTTTCTCTCTCTCAATACATAGGTAGATAGATACCTATATTTGGATATCTGTGTATATGCATTTATATATATATATATATATATATATATAGAGAGAGAGAGAGAGAGAGAGAGAGAAATTTCATTATTATGCATATTTACTATATACTATATTCACAATTTATTAATATTAGTATCATAAATTAATAATAACAATATTAATAATATAGTAAATAATAATAGTAATAAAAATTTACATATGTATATTTAGAGAGAAAGAGGTCTAATTATATGTGTAATTATACAAATAGTAGTAATGAGATATATCAGAAAAGCCACCACTGTGAACCATTTTTTAGTTGCAATTATGCCACAGTTTCTTTAAAGTGAAGCCCAGCATATCAAATATACATGTTGGGATCAGGTTTTTTAAGGACATTGGGCAAAGAAAATGTGACCTTTTAAGAAGGATATGAAGGTTGTTTTGTTCAGAACAAATACTGAATCACCTATGTTATGTCTCAATTATATCATTTATTTTTTGATAAAATCATAATATAGGCATTTTCTTTTATTTTGCATTGGAAACTCAGACTAATTTGAAGAGAATTCTCTATTTCAATAATGTTTGAGTACTTTCATGATGAGCTACATGGGCCGTCTAAATTACTTTGCAGGAAGTCATAATATACTGCTCCAATTAACATATTGCTGGAAGTGACTTGCCTAGTCTGAACATAGATATAAACAGAACTGAGTCCACCATTCTTTCTGAGAAATTTGCCTTGGTGAAAGAAGGTATTTTGAATCCAGTAGGGAAGGAGTTTCATTTCTTAATGATTATTCTGCATCACTCTAATTTATTAAAAGCCTAGTGTTTGTTGGTTTGGAATAATTCAGAAAGCATTTTAAATAGAACTTCCTAGCAGAGCTTATGATTCTTCTATAAAGTATTTTTAAATTTTTATTTAAAAATTATCATAAAATAAAATTAACCTCTTTTATTTTGGTGTACCATTCTATGAATTTTAACATTTATAGATTTGTGTTATCTATACAATCATGATATAGAATAATTCATCCCTCCTGAACAATTCCCTTGTGTTCTCCTTTTATCATTATTCCCTAATCCCCCACCTGTATTCCTCCATGTTATGCAGCACATGAAGCTTGCGGTTGTTTATTAAATACAGAACTTATTGGCTAATTATACCATAGAACAAGATTCTCTACAGTCACATGTTTGTAACTGGGGGGCACAGGTGGAGTATGCTTTACCAATCTAAGGAAAATTTCTTAATTGCATGAAGAGATTTTTCTGAAGTAAATTTCCTCCTATTGTTTCTGATAAACACTCCCTCTTTCTTTGAAAGGAGAAAATTACTGTCTCCTATTTGAAAATGACTGTAGTTATTGACCACCAGTATTTATGAAAATATGACAGCCCCTAGGTATATTTGGAAGGATAGAAAAGTAGAGGTTTAAAAGCAATGGCTTGAGAAAGTAATTGTTTTCAGTGTTAAAGACCCCTCTTCAAGGTCCAGTTGGATTATCTACCATAGAAAATATTTAGGGTCTTCATAGTTTTCTAGGTTGGAACTCTCTGAGGATATGAACTGTGTCTTGTATTCTTTTGAATTATCAGGGCCTGGAGCATGTCTTAGAACTCTATAGGTAATCAATAAGGAAGTGAATGATGAATACATCTTCTGAGCTTCAATCTACTCTTTAAAATTAAATTGATAAAACTCAGAAATTTCTACTTTTTATCACAATGTAATAACTGAAACCAGATTTTTACCCTTCTACCTCAAAAAAATTACAGTCAGTAGAAGAATATGTAGAACAACGGTTTTTGGATTTTGAGCAAAGAGACAGGAGAGTACTATGATTTCTGAGGGAAGAAACACAAAATAAACAAGTTTTTGTTTTGTTTTGTGTTTTGTTTTTGTTATTTGCCTGTATTTGCCTCAGCTAGTAGTCTGGATGCAGATCCCTGGAGGATGTACAGAGCAGAGAAATCCAAACAAAGCTTAGCAAGTAAGAAGAAAGAGACCAGAAGTCAGGCAAAGTTGTTCAAGTTCATGGGTGCAATGTGCTAGCAGGAAGGTCTAGAGACAGAGAGATAGCACTGGAGGTCTATAGAGGGGCCCTTTCCTGTCTTTGGGTAAGTATAGATGTGTATATGCATGGGAAGAAATTGCCTAAACTGCTTGAAAGCTACTGAAGGCAAGGACTCAAACAATTTTTGAAGCCCATAGCATGAAGAATAGTTCATGTTCCTATCAGACAGAATGGAAAGACCTCTTAAAATATGTGACAGTGGACAGAGTTCTCAGAAAAGTATTGCATGACTCAGCATTTCCATGTCTAGGTATATTCACTCAAAATTATGTACACATATATTCATAACTGCATTATTAGTAATAGTCAAAAAAGTAGAAGTAATCAAAATGACCATCAACTTATGAATGGATAAACAAAATGTGGTATATACATGTGATGTACTGTTATTTGGCCTTAAAAAGGAATGAAATTCCTTTTGGTATATGCTACAATATGGATGAAATTTGAAAATATTGTATGTGAAAGAAAGCAGGCACAAAAAGCCATATATTGTATGATTATATTTATATGAAATTCTAAAACAGTTAACTCCATATAGACAGAAAATAAATGGTTGCCAGGGGTGGGAAATAGGGAGAACTATGGACTTACTACTCCATAGTATGGAGTATGGAGTGTCTTTTTGGGATGGTGAAAATTTTCTGGTATAGATAATAGTGATGTTTGCATAAACTTATTAATATACAGAGAGTAGACTAAAGCTCAGAAAATGTATTATTCATCATTTATCACTTCCTTATTGATTACCTACAGAGCTCTAAAATTAATTTAAAAATTTTAAAATTAATATGCAGTTTAAAAGAGTAAATTTTCTAGTATGTGAATTATATTTCAATAATAGAGAAAGATGCTGCATTAGTAGGGGAACTAAATTAGCTCTAGACTAAAGAGAACCCTGATTCACCCTCACACAACCTAATAGCAAACCATGGCTAATCCTTCACAAAGGCAACTATAAACCTGGGTAAAATTGACAAAAATCAACCATTTCCATGCTCTGAAAATCAATCAAAGCGATCAATAATCCGAGAAGTATTTACGCTTTTAAAACTGCTGAGTTTCATTAAAGAAGGGTAGGAACCTGTGATGTTCTGGCCTAGGACTGCTCTCTTCCCCTTAGCTGGGTCAGTGTAGAGGTTCAACCAGGACAGGGCAGGTGATAGTGACAGATCTCTTTTACCATCAACAGGACTCTCTTGATTTGTAGTACAATGCCCATGCCCTGGGGCACTATAAGTAGAAGTGTCCTCTCAGAGTCAGGTGAGTCTGAGAGAGCCAGTGGATCATATCTGTTAGCCAGAAGATAATGGCTTTATTGGGACATGCATGCACAGCCCAGAACTGAGAGAGCCCGAGCATTCCCACATACCACTGGCCAACCCTGAGACTGAGCACATGTGCAGAGGGGTCTCAAAAGTCTTTTAATAAGCAAAGCCCAGGGCAGATGTGAAAATTTAAATAAGAATTTAAATTCACTCCCAAACCCAAAGACAGATCTATCAGCAGAGGACACATCCCTTATTGGTTCAAGGTGTTTGAGAGCAACTGTCCAATTGTTAGCTGAACATTAAATGATACAGACATGAAAAAACTCTTAGGAAGTCAAGCTTAAAAACAAACAAATCACAACAATGAAAAGCCCTAAGTAGAGACATTAGGAATCATACAGCACAGAGTAAAGATGTTCATAAATTTATTCCAGACAAGCACTTAAACAAACAAAAAAAAACAATAAAGAACCACAATAGCAGCCTTCAGAAGGGAAAGTTAGCATTCATAGTTGCTACAATATACTATCTAAAATGTCCAGTTTTAGACAAAAAATAGAAGACTTGCAAAAAACAGGAATGTGGAGCATTGTGGAAGAAAAAGAGATGAAAACTCTGAATGTGTTCAGATGTTGGGTTTGGCCGACTTGTATGAAGCTATTAAAAAATGTTTAAAAAACTAAGGGAAATCATGCTTAAAGCCTTAAAGGAAAATATGACATGCAGTTCTGTTTGGTGTTTTGACTGTATTATTGGTGTCAATATCCTGGTTTTAATATTGTAATATAGTTTTACAAGATGTTAACACTAGAGGAAACTGGGTAAAGGATATGTATGATCTCTAAATGCACCCTGTGGGGCAGCCAAGTCACTAATAAATAAATAAGTACACAAATTAGGGTGTAGATCATATTAACATAAAAATAGAAAAAGAGTCAAGTTTTCAAAAATAATTTTAAGTCATGGAAAAGAAATATCAAGAGCATGTAACCCATAACATCTGTAAATATAAGACAACAGAAAATTACATTTTGTACTTAGTAGTCAATGACTTCAAAGCAGCTATTGTAAATAAGTTCAAATAACTAAAGAATTGCATACATACAAAATTAAAGGACAGAATTGGAAAAATGTCTCACCAAAAATACAATGTCAATAGAGGGAAAAATTATACAAATAAATTAAATAGAAATTCTAGAGTTGAAAAGTACAATAGTCGAGATGAAACATTCATTAGAGGAGCTCAATGTAAATGTGAATTTGAAGGAAAAAGAATGCTTGAAAACAGGTTGACTGAGATTATCCAGTCTAAAAAACAAAAACAAAAAAGGAAAAGAGAAATAAGTAGATCATTAGAAACGTTGGGAAATCATCAAATGCAACTATATTAACATAAAGGAAGTTCCAAAAGAAGATAACCAAGGGAGAGGGACAGAAAAAAATATTTGAAGAAATAAATGACTGATCAGTTCACAAATTTGATGAACATTAATATGCATATTTAAGGATCTCAACAATCTCCAGGTAGGATAAACTCAAGATGGACACCTAGCTGCATCATACTCAAACTTCCAAAGCCAAAAATAGAATCTTAAAAGCAGCAATAGAAAATTGACTCATAATATGTCAGTATTTCTCATGAAATTTAATAGCTGACTTCTCATTAGAAATCATGGAGGACAAAAGTCAATAGAATAATATATTTGAAGGGATGAAATAAAAAGACTGTCAACCAAGAATTATATATCTAGCAAACTATTCATCAAACTCAAAGTTGAAGTTCAGACATTCCCAGATAAATAAAGGTAAAAACAGAAGATAATTTGTCACTAAGAGACCTGCCCTACAAGAAATAATAGAGTCCTTCTTCTTGGTAGTAAGAACAATCCTCAAAAATGCAAACCCACAGGAAGACATAAGAGCACTGGTGAAGGTAAAGACGTAGATAAATATAAAAGAGAGTAAACATGTAATTTTTATAACTTGTTTCTTCTGCTATCACATTTAAAAGACAATTATCTTTTAAGTAATAGCTATAAAGCAGTGAGGTGGGCTTACAATGTGCAAAGAAGTAATTTGTAGTATGATATAATAGTATGAAGGAGGGGTAAGGGAATAGAGGTATATGGCGCAAAGTTTTTGTAGACCATTGAAATTAAGTTGATATTGTTTTAAGGAAAGATGTTAGCTGTAATTTGCAGAGTGATCGATAAGAAAATAGCTTAAAAACATAGACAAGGATTGAAATGGTATATTATGACATCTCTTGGATACAAAAGATGAAAATAATGGAGAAACAGATGATCAAAAAAGACATAAGGCACACAGAAAACAAACATCCAAATGACAGTCAAAACTTATCTTATTATTAGTTCCATTAATGTAAATGAACTATATCCTCTGATCGGAAGAAGAGCTTGGGATAAGAGTTAAGGGTTAAGTAAAGCCCTATGATTAAGCTGTATGCTGTCTACAAGAGAAACATTTCATATTCAAAGACACAGATAAATTAAAAACAAAAAGAAGAAAAACTGTGCTATGCAAACAGTACCCAAAGAGAGTTGAAATGGTTATATTAATGTCAGAAAAATACATTTTAAGACAAAACTTTTTACTAGAGGAAAAGAAGAATTTATAGTAGTAAAAAGATCAAACTGGTAGGCAAGAATTACAATGATAAGCATACGTGCACCTGAAAACAGAGCCCCAAACACATGATGCAAAAATAATACTAGTAAAGCAATTTCCTTTACAATGCTATCAAAAATAATAACTAGGGATATATTTAACAAGTTATTGCATGATTTTACACTGATAATTATGAAACATGTTACAATAAATTAAAGAACAAAGGAACTGGAAAAATAAGCCATGTTCATGGTTGTAAGATTAAATATTGTAAGGTGTCAGTACTTCCCAAATTGAGCTAGAGAGACATTCACAATCCCTATCAAAATACCAAATAACTGTTTTTTCCGGGAATACACAAATAGATCCTAAATTCTTATGGGGATTTAAGTGACTCAGAATAATCAAGACAATATTGGAAAAGAAGAAGAAAGTTGGAGGACTCACTTTTCCTAATTTCAAAACTTAATTCAAAGTTACAATAATCCAGATAGTGTGGGACTGATTTACAGATATAAATAGAGATCATCAGAATTTAATTGAAAGTGCAGAAATAAACCACTACATTATGGTCAACTGATATTGATAAAGGTGCCCAGACAATTCACTGGGAGAGAAATGGTGTTTTCAACAAGTGGTGCCAAGAAACATACATCTCCAGAAAAGAATGAACTTGGACCTCTACTGGAACTTAGCTTAAAGCACTTAGAGAACTACATTTGAGAGCTTAAATATAAAACTCCATAAATAAAGCATGAGTAAATCTTTGTGGCCATAGATTATGGAATGATTCCTTAGATATGACACCAAAAAGCTCACTCAACAATGAATAAAGAAATAAATTGAAATTAATCAAAATAAAATACTTTTATAAAGGAGACTATCAAAAAAAGTGAAAAGCCAACCTTCAGGAAGAGAATATTTGCCAATCCTGTATGTGATCAAGGATTCATATCCAGGTTTAAAGAACTCTTATCACTCAACAATAAAAAGACGCACAACCCAGTTAGTAATCAGGCAAAGGATTTGAATAGACACGTCTCCAAAGAAGATAAACAAATGATCAGTAAGCACATAGTGAGATGTTCAACATTAGTTTTTATGGAAATGCAAACAAAATCATAATGAGATGCCACTTTATACCCTGCTAGGATGGGGGAAAAAAAGGGTAATAATAAGAGTTGGTAAGGATGTGAAGAAATCCAAGCATTCTTCATACATTGCTGATGGGAATGTGAAATGCTGTATCCACTTTTGAAAACAGTATGGCAGTTCCCCAAAATGTTAAACTTGAAATTACCATATGACCCAGGTATACACCCAGTAAAATTGAAAACTTACCTTCACACACAAGAACTTACATGAATGTTCAAAGCATCCTTATGTATTATAGCCAATAAGTGTCTATAAACTGGATAAACAAAATGGAGCTCATACATGCAATGGGGTATTATTTGCCCATATAAAGGAATGAAGTACTTACACAGCTGTAGGAGAGATGAACCTTAAAAATACATGATAAATGAAAGAAACCTTGCATATTGTATGATTCCATCTACATG
Source organism: Manis javanica (assembly GCF_040802235.1). Classification (NCBI taxonomy): domain Eukaryota; kingdom Metazoa; phylum Chordata; class Mammalia; order Pholidota; family Manidae; genus Manis; species Manis javanica. The sequence continues at coordinate 96,536,081 of NC_133163.1, read as the reverse complement.
AAATGTCAGTACAAGAAAAACCATACAAGCAGAATATAAATTAATGGTTGTTGCCATGGGCTGGGGTAAGGGTATGAGGTTTCCCTTTGGGGTGACAAAAATATTCCGGAAATAAATAGTGTTGTATAACCTTGTAGATATACTAAAAACCACTGAATTCTACACTTTAAAATGGAAAATAATATGTAGGTGAATTATATCTCTATAAGGTTATTTTTTTTAAATGAATGGTTTAGAACAAAACAGACATAGACTCACAGACACTGAGACGGGACCAGTGGTAATCATAGGGGAGGAATGGGGGTGAGTGGATATAATGAAGAACACAAAGAGGGACAAAATCTCAATCATAATATAAATTAGTCATGGGGATGAAAGTACAGCATAGAGAATAGAGTCAATAGTTCTGAAACATCCTTCTATACTGACAGATAGTAACTATTCTAGTTGGGGTGAGCATTTAATGTAGATAACTGTTGAATCACTATGTTGTATACTTGAAACCAATGTAATATTATATGTCAACTATACTTCAATAAAATATAATAGTAATTTAAGAAAGAAAAAAATGAATAGTTTAAACAATCTAATCAAAAGGCAGAGTTTGTCTCACTTGATTAAAACACAAGATCCAATTATATGCTATCTACAAGAGATATGTTAGATACAAAAGATACAAGTAAGCTGAAAGGAAAGGATGAAAAATGTATACCAAGTAAATAGTAACCTACCTGCTATATCTAAATGTGAGGACTGCTTCCTAGTCCTGGAAGTGAGGACTAAAGGAGAACATAGAGGTGAAATTACATGGTTAACTGATAGCTCTGCAGTCACAGAAGGGACACTGATGCATTGCTCAGTAAAAATACAAAACACTTCTAATTTAAAAAGTACTTGAATATGATAAGTTCAGTGACAGACAAAATACGTATTTGTAATCCCAAAATAACATATATGAGAAGCCTGCTTACAAATGTTCCATAAGCAGAAGTCTCAGACTCTAGCCACTGCATTACTTCCAATTGGGTTATCGTTGGATCAATCCTTCAGCTGATTTTTCCCCATAAAACTTTAATAAAATCATTTGGTAAGTATTTTGAGAAAGTGTCTTGTGGATTATAACTCTCTCTGAGCCTATATCAGTAGGAGAAACACATTTAGTCAAGAGCTGAAATATTGATTGTCAGTTTTTCTCTGTATCCATATTGGATGTCCTATTTGTGCTTATGAAATTTTTGATAGGAAGCTTTAAGATAAGTTAAAGAACTTGGCAAAGGAAGCCTTTGACCATGAGTAGAATGAGTCGGACTCATTTAAGTCAGATTTGTCTGAAAATATCTAAGAAATGCAGAAGGAACATAATACATTGCTCTTCACTTACTCACATGATGATCTTTATCCACTGTAAACTTTTGAGTAGACAGTGCAAGAAGACAAGGCTGAGTACGAAATGGAGGTTTGAGTTGTTAGGTTTCAGAATGTAATCCCACTTCAGAGCCTGGAACCTGGATCACATTTCCTAAGTCTTAATCTTGTATCACCTTGAGCAAGTGCCTGACACTTCAAACCTTGTAAACATATTATGGATAATAATGAACATACCGGGCAGGGTTGTGGGAAGATTTAAATGATCTAATCACATACATGTACTAGAAGACTGAGCCTGCCTCATACTGAATACTGTTAATATCAGATACTATTGTTGTGTTATTATTATCCTAGTTCCATAATCCCTAATTAAAATTTCTGATATCTAAGACATCCAAAAAGCTCTGGAAATCAACATATTTTTCATAAGTTTGGTATAAATTCACTGGTAGCAAAACCTGACCTGAGATGATGTGAGGCTATTTGTAGACTTTTTATTCCCATTTGATGTGTATGTCCATGTATTTAGCTCTAAAAATATTAAAGAATTTGATTATGGGATGCATACCCAGGCCTTTCTGTCAGTGTTCAGTATTATGTACTATATCAACTTTCTAAAATTTGAAAAATTCTGATTTTGAGAGCCCGTTGATCTTTGAGTATTAGAAAAAGAATGGTTGATCTATAATAATCTTCATTATTATTACCATCATCAAAAATCACAAAATTAATCTTCTCTTTATATACAGCAGGAAGAAATTAGAGAAGACATAGTTCTACTCAGACCTCGTGCCAGCAATAAGTGAGAGGTATACAGCTGAACTTTATTTAATTATAGTCCAAAATGTCTAGAACAAGATTAAAGATAAAACAGAGTTAAAATCTAAAAAAGAGAACTACAAATGGCTACTCAAAATTTATTTCATTTTTTGAAAAATGGGTGTTATTTTGCAAAGATTTAGCCAAAGTACTATTTTTTTTCTATCCAGCTAATACCGAGGAGCACAGCTGAACAGAAAATCAGTAGTGTGGGTTGACAACAGAAGTACACCACAAAATTGTCCCAGATTGAAAATCACTGCCTAAGGACGTAAATAAATTAGCCCAGTCAAAAGAGACTCAAGGGTACAAGCCCTGCGCTGTGCAGAGAGAAGACCCACTAATCTTTCCAATCTCGGGATGAATTTTGACAGTCTCAGTCTTTGTGTGCTACTGGCTTGAAATGCTTCTGAACATCCTACAATGGCCAAAACAGCCCCCCACAACAAAATGTCAATAGTGCCAGACAATTCTAGAAGCCTTCCCTAGGAAGAAAGGTTAACTTAAACATGTTTTTCCAACAGGGGTGCCATAATTTCTTACTGGTGGAAAAATTAACTCCAAAGTTAAATTTAGTGCCATATTGGATATTCACTTCTAACATTGCAGTCTTATCCTTACAATTCTTTGTTAAATTGCAAATAAATCTCTAGTTCCTCAAATGTATTTGGAACTGGTTTCTTGCTATTATTTTATTTTATTTTTCATTGCTTTAGATCTTTGACATGTGTTCCTCGTATTTATATTCTAGTTACATTTTTTAACTATCTCAAAATTATATCTTAATAACTGATGGGGGACTGGCTAGAAGAATGGATAATTTCAGAATTATCATTCCAAAGTTAATTCATTCCTTGGCTTTCACAGAAAGGGTGAAATGTCAGACATTACCACCATCAGTGTAGGTACTTCATCAAGCTTACATAGCTTGATCTTCACCAGCCATTTCTGGGGCCTCAGAGGTGTTATTGCTAATTATATTCTGCAATTCTTTGATGCTGATTGAGCTCACCTTCCTACTCAGATAACCACTGCACACTTTATGCTATAAAGATGTCTTTTTTTTTCATAATTCTTTCCTAACTTTAAACTGATCCTCAACTAAAACTGGATTTATTTCCTATATTATCCTCTTCTTTCATCCTGGTTTCCTAAGAAAAATATTTTTTGCCAATATGTTTTTGCTATAAAAAAGATCCACTTGTCCCATATGAAAAGGTTGTGAAGTTGTCTGAGGCCTTTATCTGGGTCACCAGAAGAAGACTGTCAACACACAATAGGACTTAATTAGGACCCAATATGCTGGTCTAAGAGCTTCTGCCACCTGGAAACTGCAGCAATTTTAGGTGACATGAATACATGTAGCTACTTAAAATATTGGAAAGAACTTGATTGTTGAATCAAAATTGTTTCAAATACTGACCATCCTTTATTAGGTGTTTGACATCAAGTAAACAACTGATGGTCTCTAAATCTCTGTTTCCTGCCTGTAAAACTTTTCTAGCAGGGTTGCTATTATGATAAATGCTGAGGTCAAATATGAATTAAATATAAAGCTTAATATATGTCAGCATTGTCTAGACATAGATATTTGTATTTTCATTTGCTATATATTTGATATTCATGAAGAACAATAGACTTTCCAAAATTTGCAAACATGTTTATACTACATAGTATCATTTTTGGCATATACCATTACAGTAAGTGTTTGGAAGAACCATGTTAGATATATGCATTGAATGTAGAGTGCACTGCATTCACTTTCTCACTAATAATCTTATTTCCAAGTCTTTGATTGAAATTTGTGCCTCATTTCTTAATTGAATTTGGTTTTTTTTTTGGTGTCATCAAGACAAGCAATAACAAGCATTGGCAAGGATTTGGAGAAAAGGGAGCCCTTCTACACTGTTGGTGGGAATGTACATTGGTAAATTGGTACAGCCACTGTGGAAAGAAGCATGGAGGTTTTTCAAAAAACTAAAAATCGAAATATTATACAACCCAACAATTCCACTTCTGGATATTTACCTGACAAAATTACTAATTTGAAAAGATATATGCACCCTTATTTTATTGCAGCATTATTTACAATAGCCAAAATAAGGAAGCAGACAAAGTGTCCATCAATAGATAGATAAATAAAGATGTGGTTTATATACTCAATGGAATAGTACTCAACCATAAGAAAGAATGAAATCTTGCCATTGTGACAACATGGATAGATCTAGAGAGTATTATGCTAAGTGAAATAAGTCACAAAGGCATATATTATATGATTTCACTTATATGTGGAATCTAAGAAACAAAATAAATAAACAAATAAGAAGGAAGTAGATTTACAAACACAAAGAGCAGATTGCTGGTTGCCATAGGGGAGGGGGTGAAATAAGTGGAAGGTATAAGGAGGTACAAACTTCCAATTATAAAATAAATTAGTCACAGGAATGGAAGTACAGCATAGGGAATATAGCCAATGATACTTTAATATCTTGGTATATATATATAGAGGCTATTTACATTTATTTTCTGAACATTTAGAGATGTATACAGTTGTTGAATCACTATGTTGTACATCTGAAACCAAGATAATACTATGTATCAACTATATTCCCATATAAATAAATAGATAAAATTTGCACCTCTACAAAATTATAATACAAAATGCAAATGGACTTTCCAAATCAAGCATAGTTAAAACTATAAAGTCACATAAGTAAATGGCTATTGCATAGTCTCTTTCATGGTGAATTAATATTCTTAGGAAAATCTTGTGATGGAGAGAAGGAAAAGGAATAGAAATGAAACTTCAGAGTGTTTATACAAGTATAAATATTCTTTGCTAAAAGTTACATTAAGAGAAATACGGGTATATCCCTTCACCCCTCAGAATGAGAAGTCCCTTTCCTAAACCCTGGAACCTCTGAATGTTACCATACATGCCAGGTAACTACAAAAGTGGCGGCAAGATTGATTCATCATGAGAAGGTTTCAACCTGCCTCTGCTAGCTTCGAACACAGAGGAAGAGAACCGTGAACCAGGGAACGCGGGCAGCTTTCATAAACAGGAAAAGGGCGAGGAACTGGATTCTCCCCAGGAGCCTCCAGAAGGACCAGAGCCCTGCTGACCCCGTGACGTTAGCCCACTGAGATCCGTTCTGGCCATCTGGCCTTCAAAACTGTAAAATAATAATTTTGTGTTAAGCCACCAAGTTGTGATAATTTGTCACAGAATCAGTAGAAAGCTGATACAGCAGCGAATCTTATTCATGGAATACATAAGGGGAACATAGAAGAGGTGTATCATCTTTTTTAACCCCTGGGGGTTAAAAGAGGAAGGACAGCCTGCTATGTGTAAATCACAAGAAGGTACAAGTCTGGATGGGGAGCTCAAAGGAGGTGAGATTCCAGAGCACCCACATGAGCAGCGATGAAAGCCACATAAAGACACATCTCACTTACGAATGGGAGGGGAGGCATTTCGTTTCAGATGTTGGAGTAGGGGAAGGAATTACAATTGATTGCTTGATGCATTCAGTCATTCACTTGACAACTCTTTCATGCCCTGGGCAACAGTCCCAGTACTGAGCAGAGTGGGCACCATACCTGTCCTTCTGAAGAAAAAGACATTTAACAAATTAACATTTAAATATAAAGTACAAACTTCAGTGATGGTGTAAAGGAAAATAATGAAGTGTTATAGAAAGGAATACTTACTGAGAACCTAATTTATATTGGGAGAGTCAGGAAAAGCCTCCCAAGAGGGTGACATTTGTGTTAGAATATAGAGGATAGCCACGCTAAGAACTTTACAAGCATCTTACAAAAGGAGGAAATAGAATATACGAAGACCTCATGTTGGGGAAAAATCAGTATTATGGACAGTATACTGAGCAAGGAGGAGAATGTCTAGAAATGACTTGACTGGGCAGGCAGAGACAAGATGACTCAGGAATTTGGGGCTTGCTTTCTCATACTTGTAGACTCTGATTCTTGACTTCTCAAAGCTCCCACATTTAAAATTTAGCTTTAAATGGCAGGATAAGGAAATGGATGAGACAGAAGGGTCTTTAGCTCTCATCTAGCCTAACTGCTTTAATTTTGAGTTGAAGATAGTGAAGTACAGGGAGGTCACCTAGCTAGGCTAACATTGGATAAGGCAGCTCTGGAATAAGCACCAAGTTCCTCAGACTCTCAACCATCGTGCTTCACATATAGTACTGCCGACCGCTGAGACTCTAGCAACCCAGAAGAGACTTCCAGAAGGGACAGGCTGACCAGGTGCCCCCTGGTCATTATATTATACACCTGGCCCAGCGTCCCTCAGATGCCATAATACCAGGCTTCAAGAATGTTGAGAAGCTCTACCCTCTAGGAGAAGAATCCTCTTGTGGAGATAAACATCAAAAATTTACACTTAGAGGGTTAGCATGTGTACTCTGGAACCACAGGAAGGAATCTGAATTAATTAGGCCTCACTTGTATTTTTTTCTCCATTTTAAACTTTCCAACCTCATCAGTGTCTTCTTGGGATGAAAATTTTGCTACCAGGAGAAATACTAAGAACAAACAAGAGGTGATTTAATTATTTCTGTAGTTCGTGAGTAAAAATACTTTCATTTCAAAATAAGCCAATTTGTTACTTTTATGATTATATATATATATATATATATGTACTTCTTAAGAATTTTTAGTTCACTCAGATTTGTTGCCATTTGGTAAGATAACTTTCTGTGAGTTGAGCATCTGTTTTTCTCCAGCTGAACATAGATGTAAATAATCTTATAAATATATGTTAAAGGAGTTGTTATAGTGTCATTTACTTGCATTATGTTGTTACCTTGTATTATAGAATTCTCTGATATTCTGTATCTAAATGGTAAAATGTAGGCTTTCAGAGCTGAAAGAGATTGAGGGAGAGAAAATTTTTTGGCAAATATCTGTTCTAAGTAACACAAAGTTTTGTTGCCTCAAAAAGAGAGGCTGAGCTAATAAACACCAAAAAAGCACCCTGTCCCTCCTTACCCCTCCCATAACATCACAGTAGTCTAGGCCCAGATGGCTTTTGCCTAGATAATTGCAGCCACTTAACTTACCTGCCACCTTTTAGAACAGCATTTATCCAAGTATGGATTCAAGACCACCTCCCTTTTACCTGAAGTCAGCTCCACTGCACCAGAGGCTCTGTGCATGAGAACCTGCATATCAAAGATTGAGGACAGGTGCTCTAGACATACTCATTTTCATGCATTTTGAACACAGCTGCTACACTGCAGTTTCCACAGGTTTCTGCATTCGAATATGACAGCCTAACTGAATTCTCCATAATCCCCTGTGTAGACCCATCCCATTGAGCATTTAAAGCTAGAGATTTTTCCCAAGGGAAAGACTTTGGATGCAGTGGGCAAACAAAGATGCAGTGGCACAGTGGTAGATCTGTCCAGTACACAACCCTTGTACCCAAGGCAGGACATGTTCACAGTCCAGCTTTCCTTCTTTGAAACCCTGTGGTTTTTGATGGATGTGAAGACTGTATCCCCCAAAGGATGGTATCAATATTATTAATTGGGTGAGACAAAGACTGAGCCAAGATCAAGTATTGTCTTTGAAACTCGCAAGGTGCCCACTTAGGTTGCCCCAGAATGTAACTATGATTTAGCTACTTCACTGCACAGACATCAGAAGTAGAGGATATATTCCTCACTGTCCCATCCTTCCAAGGTTTTGTGTAGGAAGAGAAGCTGTCTTTTCATTGTCTTAGTTGCTCTTAAGACCTGGTCATTAGAAGTAGGGGTCTAATTCTTACAGGCTCTATTGCTTAATTTAGTTTAACAAATCAGAGTCAATTAGTGCCTAATATACTGAACTACTTGGTGGTCTTCACTACAGAATAAGAAAAGGTCTTTACTTGTTCACTCTAATCACAACATTCGCTTTTAATAAACAAGCTGGTACTTGATCTCCTTTACTTAATTCCCCAGGAAAAGGAATCACAACCAGACAGCAAGAAATTTCCTCTGCAATTATAATTATAATTACATTTGTACATTTAAAATAGTAATTTACTTAGTGTTCTCTGAAGAGGGAAAAATAAAAACCCTTTCAGTGAACTGTTCATCATTGCCATCAGAGAAGTTAACATATCTGAGATCACATAGCTATGAAGAAATGCAGCCAGGGTTTGAACCTAAGCAGTCCAGTTCTGGGGTCTTAATTACTGCATCTCCACCCCACAGAATAAATGAGCATATGTAGGGTAAAGACAGCTAAGAGTGAACAGGTTCCTTTATTGACAACTTTCTGTGTGACTGTAAGTCAAATTCTCATATGTTTCCTGCCCACTATTGTCCATGCTTTGTATAATCCCCTCCATTTGAATATGACGGGAACCAGTAAGCTGGACAGAATATCACTCCTGTGATTATGTTACTAGTCATTTGACTTAATCAAAAGAGAAATAATCTTAGGTGGGCCTGATACAATGAGATGAACTCTTTAAAACAAGGTGAAGTGTCAGAAAGACGTTCTCTTGCTAACTAGAAGACACAGTATACATGACTATAAAGCTCCTAGGTAAAGAACAGCCACCAGGAGGGGATCAGCCATCCAACACCTTGATTGCAACCTATGATAACCTGAATAGTGAACTCAGCTAACCCATCCAGGTTTGTGGTCATTTGCTATGTACAATATAAAAACATTACAGGCTGTGACTCTCTTATTTCTTTGATATGTCACTCTGGCTCTGACCCTTCTATCTGCTTCTAATGTCCTTGTCTACAATCACTCATGACCCAAATTATCCAGTGAGGATGCTCTTAGATCCTACATCTGTACCTATCTGTCAATATATCATTTCATATTTTTTGTATATTCTGACTCCTTTTTTTGGCATCTGGTTGCCACTGCTCAATATATATCTTGCTAAATTATGCTTTTTTGGCGCTTTGGTCTCTCTATACATCTTACTGGTTCTGTGAACAAGGGAATTTCTCAAGTTGATTGTTGATCAACAATTGGCTGTTGATCAAAGCTAAGCTTTGTGATGAAAGGCTTTGTGATTATGTTGCTTCCCACTGAATCATTAGTATGTAACACTGTGCTTAGCACATAGAACATGCTTAAAAAGTATTTATCAAATATTTGAATGAATGTGGTACCATGCAGAGAAAAGCATGCTGTGACTAAACTAATTTACTTTTCTTTTCAAGCAGTGAATGTATTGAGCAGGTGAAACATGGACATTCCATTGCTTTTGTGGGTCCTTCATCTTCACATAGTCAGACATAGCTGTGTCTACATTAGATGTTTAGACAGTGTTGCTGAAAAGCGTAGAAATAGAACCAGTCTAGTCAAGAGTAGATTTATTTATTTGCAACCTTGACTGGAGCTTCAAAACTAGCTGATTTAGCATGTGGGTTTTAGTTTTAGGCATTTGTTTCTCTTTCTCTTCTCTAAGCACAAATCAGATGGAATGAGTGTGGTGCTTTGAATCTGTGCGAAATCAAGTGAAGTTTGCTGGCTGTTTTACACTGAGCAACATAGTTCTCATCACACCTGTCAGCAATCTAGGCCACACTGGGCCTCTAGGGAACCTCAGAGGTCAGTGGAACATACTGCACAGAGCAGGATTTACTGTTGATACTCAGCCTTAGCTGGTGTTATAGTCTACTCCACACAGTCTGCTATACAGTTAATGCACACCTTATTTCACCTCTACCTTCCCATCTCCTCAGCCTGGCACAAGGGTTCAGCACCCAATATACAGTCAATGTATAAAAAAGGAAAACATCACAAACATACATTGAGGGAATACAAAAGGGAACTAACAATTCCAGGGCTCTGACTATTGGGCAAGTATTATGACAGAAACTTTGTAATATTAGTTCATCTGATACTCACATTAACCCACTTGAGAAAATGTATATTATTCCCACCATACAGATGATGAAACAGAGACCTGGAGAGGGCCAAACAACAAATCATACCAGCAGCAGAGATTTGAACCTAGAACTGTTTGAATCCCATGCTAGTGTTTGTTTTATGATTTCCAGTTCATCAAAACACATCCGTGAGCCAGAAAGCAGCATCTCAGTTGGGTGACTGAGGTGCTGTTTAAAGATCTTGTTCAGGCCTGAGAAAGTGACTTATTGCTTAAAATTCTCTAATGCAGATCCCTTTCTCAGTTATGCTTGAGATCCACCAGGTATACCTTTCCCAAAGAAGTATTTCTGCTTATGAGTAATGAGAGACCAATATCTGCCTCATTTTCAACCTACCTAAATTTTGTACATTTTTAAAGACTGAGTTTAAATGCCCATTTCTGGGTAAGGACATATCCCTTCCTTCCTTGATGCTTCTAGAAAATATTATTTCACTTATATGTCACTTACTCTTTTTCTTTCTTTTTTTTTCTTAGTGTTCTTTCATGCAAATATAATAACTATTATATACTTTTCTGATCATGGAGAATATAGGGAAAAGTGGAATAGTAATATTTTCATTCAGTCTTGATGGTTGAATAGGTTCTTCCTAGGCATATAAAGACAGAAAAGATTTGGGGAAGAAATCAAATGTGGGGAAGGTAATTACATTTTATTTTTGTCTGTACTTTCAAATTACATTATATAATATACATAAACAGGCACAAATAAATAATCTATGGTCATACAGGTCAGAATATTAAAATAAAATAACACAATATAAAAAAAGTAACACATATAAAATATAGTAACACCAGTTACTCTTGGGGAGGGTGTGGTTGGTGACTAGAGTGGAGCACAGTGAAGACCTCTAGGATTCTGGTGATGTATTTCTTGATCTGGGTGTTGGTTACATGACTGGGCTCACCTGGTGAAAATGCATTGAGCTGCACACTTAGAATTTGTATATGTGTCTGCATATATGATACACTTCAGTAATGTGTTTACTTAAAAATAATTTTAAAATAAGCTCAATGGATAATTATAAGAGCAGTATGAATACAGATGAAGAGAGAATCAGTTAAATTAAAGATGAATTTGAAGAAACTGTGTTGAATGCAGCAATCTCTGCCTTGTACTTCATAGCAATCTTTTTCAGTTTTTCTGTTTTCCCCATTTCATTGACTTCTGGCTACTTCTTAGTACTTTCTAGTATTATAACAATGGCTATCTTCCTTTCTTAATCATAAATATTATTTTGTATCTATTTAATAAAAGCAGCATTTTTCAAAGTGCATTTGTCTGTGGTAGGTAAAAAGCATTAATCAATAGTACTATTTACTATCAATAATGTTTGAAACATTTCAAATCCTTTTAAACACATTTCCTAATTCATTTTTTGCTTTATGGTTTAAAAGATGATTTCTCTCAAAGAAATCCCCTCAAATTGATATTATATAGAATATCTAAGGAGAAAATAAAGTCACACAAATTTTGTCATCTCAAAGTGGAGAAAAATCAAGTCTTTCAGAGTATGACTAATGTAAGAATTGATGAAATAATTTATGAGAAAAGATGCAGTTACACTATGCAATGTAAGTTTTAAGAGCAGTTTTCTCATTCTAGGAAGTAAAATAGTTCTTTTAATTTGTTTTTCTAACTTACTTATTCTGTACTATCCTAAACAAATATGATTAAAATTTTAAGTATATTTTTAATTTTAAGATGATTGTAGATTCATATGCAGTGTAAGAAATAATTCACAGAATGCCAGGTACCCTTTACCCAGTTTCTCCCAACAGTTATGTCTTGCAAAATGATAGCACAATATTGAAATTGATATTGACATTGATACAGTCAAGATACAGAATATTTGCATCACCACAGTGATCTCTTATCTGGCCGTTTTATTAATTTACAACTCCATCCCTCTCTCCACCTCACCCAGATCCCAACTCCTGGGAACTACTAATATGTTCTACATTTCTAAAATCTTGTCATTTCAACAATGTTATATAAATGGAGCTATGATGGGATTAAAGATGGTAGCATGAGAGGAAAGACAGAGGCTTCCTCCTAAAACTGGATACAATTAGAAAATTTAATTGGTGCAAACTAATCCTGAAAGAGCAACAGGAAAGAGGATGGCGTCAGACTGCATACACCTGGAGAAAAGAGCAGACCTCACCGAAAGGGGTAACGTACCAGAGCTGTGGCTCCACAGGATCCGAGACCCTCCCCCATCCCAGCTCACCGACGGGAGGAAGACAAACCAAGCAGGGAGGGAGTGGGGGCCTGGGACTGCTGAATACCTAGCTCCAGAGATCTGCGCTGGGAGCACAAACCTACATTTCATGGTGCTTTCATGAGACTCACATGACTACAGAGTTGGAAAGTTAATACAGGCAGACGTCCTGGGGAGACTGGGATTCCAGCCACTTGTGGAAAGCAGGGATCCATATCTGGCTGCTCTGGAACAAAAACCTGTGTGCCCAACCCACTGGCTCAGGAGGCGGGAACAGCTCTTTCCTACCCCCAGTACCGCTCTGATGCGACCCCTGACATGGCTTCAGGGGCTCAGCATCTCCTGAATAGAGCTTCTGGACACTAGAGGGCGCCATATACAAACAAGAACTGCCAAAGAAACCTTGTCCAGAGTAAAATTGTTAATACAACTCCGGAGAAAAATTTAAATGATATGGACCTCGTGACTCTTCCTGAAAGAAGGTTCAAAATAAAAATAATCAACATTCTAATGGAAGTACAGAAAGACATCCAAGAACTCAGGAATGAATTCAGGTCGGAGATCCAATCACTGAAGAGCACGATGGAGGATATTAAAAGCAGGTTGGATATGGTGGAGGAGACAATACATGAAATAGAAACTAGAGAAGAGGAATACAAAGAAACTGAGGCACAGAGAGAAAATAGGATCTCTAAAAATGAAAGAATATTGAGAGAACTGTGTGACCTATCCAAGCAGAACAATATTCTCATTATAGGGATACCAGAAGAAAAAGAGAGAGAGAAAGGGATAGAAAGTGTCTTTGAGGAGGTAGTTGTTGAAAACTTCCCCAATCTGGGGAAGGAGATAGTCTCTCAGGCCATGGAGATCCACATACCCCCAACACAAGGGACCCATAGTAATTAAAATGGGAAAGATCAAGGATAAGGACAGACTGTTGAAAGCAGCCAGAGGCAGAAATAAGATCACATACAAAGGAAAGTCCATCAGGCTAACATCAGATTTCTCAGCAGAAACCTTACAGGACAGAAGGGAGTGGCATGATGTATTTAATGCCATGCAGCAGAAGGGCCTGGAACCAAGATTACTTTATAAGGCAAGATTATAATTTAAATTTGAAGGAGGGATTAGACAATCTCCAGATAAGCAAAAGCGGAGATAGTTTACCTCCCACAAACCATCTCTGCAGTCTATTTTGGAGGGACTGCTATAGATGGAAGTGTTCCTAGGGTTGGATAGCTGTCACCAGAGGTAGTAAAACCATGGTAGGGAGGGTGGAGCAGCTGATTGCAAAGCAAATGCAAAATTAAATTGACTATCCCCAAAGTCAATCAAGGGATAGACAACAAGTACAGAATTAGATACCTAATATATAAAGAATGAAGGAGGAAAAAAAGGAGGAGAAATAGAAAAGAACCTTTAGATTGTGTTTGTAATAGCACACTAAGTGAGTTAAGTTAGACTCCTAGATAGTGAGGAAAGTAACGTGGAACCTTTGGTAACCACAAATCTAAAGCCTGAAATGGTAATAAGTACATACCTATTGATAATCACCCTAAATGTAAATGGACTGAATGCACCAATCAAAAGACACAGAGTCACTGAATGGATAAAAAACAAGACCCATCTATATGTTGCTTACAAGAGACTTACCTCAAACCCAAAGACATGCACAGACTAAAAGTCAAGGGATGGAAAAAGATATTTCATGCAAACAACAGGGAGAAAAAAGCAGGTGATGCAGTACTAGTATCAGACAAAATAGACTTCAACACAAAGAAAGTAACATGAGATAAAGAAGGACACTACATAATGATAAAGGGCTCAGTCCAACAAGAAGATATAACCATTCTAAATATATATGTACCCAACACAGGAACACCAGCATATGTGAAACAAATACTAACAGAACTAAAGGAGGAAATAGAATGCAATGCATTCATTTTAAGAGACTTCCACACACCATTCACTCCAAAGGACAGATCCACCAGACAGAAAATAAGTAAGGACACAGAGGCACTGAACAACACCCTAGAACAGATGGAACTAATAGACATCTATAGAACTCTACACCCAAAAGCAACAGGATACAAATTCTTCTCAAGTGCACATGGAACATTGTCCAGAATAGACCACATACTAGGCCACAAAAAGAGCCTCAGTAAATTCCGAAATATTGAAGTCCTACCAACCAACTTTTCAGACCACAAAGGTATAAAACTAGAAATAAATTGTACAAAGAAAGCAAAAAGGCTCACAAACATATGGAGGCTTAACAACACGCTTCTAAATAGTCAATGGATCAATGACCAAATTAAAATGGAGATCGAGCAATACATGTAAATAAATGACAGCAACAACACAAAGCCCCAACTTTTGTGGGACGCAGTGAAAGCAGTATTAAGAGGAAAGTATATAGCAATCCAGGCACATTTGAAGAAGGAAGAAGAACCTGAAATGAATAGTCTAACATCACAATTATCGAAACTGGAAAAAGAAAAACAAATGAGGCCTCAAGTCAACAGAAGGAGGGACATAATAACGATCAGAGAAGAAATAAATAAAATTGAGAAGAATAAAACAATAGAAAAAATCAATCAAACCAAGAGCTGGTTCTTTGAGAAAATAAACAAAATAGATAAGCCTCTAGTCAGACTTATTAAGAGAAAAAGAGAATCAACACACATCAACAGAATCAGAAATGAGAAAGGAAACATCACGAGAGACCTAACAGAAATACAAAGAATTATTAGAGAATACTATGAAAACCTATATGCTAACAAGCTGGAAAACCTAGAAGAAATGGATAACTTCCTAGAAAAATACAACCTTCCAAGACTGACCAATGAAGAAACAAAAAAATCTAAACAAACCAATTGCCAGCAAATAAATTGAAGTGGTAATCAGAAAACTTACCCAGAAAAAAAAAACCCTGGGCCAGATGGACTTACCTCAGAATTTTGTCAGACATACAGAGAAGATATAAATCCCATTCTCCTTAAAGTTTTCCAAAAAATAGAAGAGAAGGAAATACTCCCAAACTCATTCTATGAAGCCAACATCACCCTAATGCCAAAACCAGGCAAAGACCCCACCATAAAAGAAAATTACAGACCAATATCCCTGATGAACGCAGATGCAAAAATATTAGCAAACCGAATTCAAAAATATATCAAAAGGATCATACACCATGACCAAGTGGGATTCATCCCAGCAATGCAAGGATGGTACAACATTCAAAAACCCAACCTCATCCACCACATA
Source organism: Manis javanica (assembly GCF_040802235.1). Lineage (NCBI taxonomy): Eukaryota > Metazoa > Chordata > Mammalia > Pholidota > Manidae > Manis > Manis javanica. The sequence continues at coordinate 96,520,466 of NC_133163.1, read as the reverse complement.
AACCAAAAGAAGGACAAAAACCACATGATCATCTCCATAGATGCTGAAAAAGCATTTGACAAAATTCAACATCCATTCATGATAAAAACTCTCAACAAAATGGGTATAGAGGGCTGGTACCTCAACATAATAAAGGCCGTATATGATAAACCCACAGCCAACATCATACTGAACAGCGAGAAGCTGAAAGCTTTTCCTCTGAGATCGGGAACAAGACAGGGAAGCCCACTCTCCCCACTGCTATTTAACATAGTACTGGAGGTCCTAGCCATGGCAATCAGACAAAACAAAGAAATACAAGGAATCCAGATTGGTAAAGAAGAAGTTAAACTGTCACTATTTGCAGATGACAGGATATTCTACATAAAAAAACCCTAAAGACTCCACTCCAAAACTACTAGAACTGATGTTGGAATACAGCAAAGTTGCAGGATACAAAATTAACACACAGAAATCTGTGGCTTTCCTGTCCACTAACAATGAACCAATAGAAAGAGAAATCAGGAAAACAATTCCATTCACAATTGCATCAAAAAGAATAAAATACCTGGGGATATACCTAACCAAGGAAGTGAAAGACCTATACCCTGAAAACTACAAGACACTCTTAAGAGAAATCGAAGAGGACACTAACAAATGGAAACTCATCCCATGCTCCTGACTAGGAAGATTTGATATAGTCAAAATGACCATCCTACCCAAAGCAATATACAGATTTGATGCAATCCCTATCAAATTACCAACAACATTCTTCAATGTAACTAATAGTTCAAAAATTCATATGGTAACACCTGAGAAAGAAGAATAAAGTTGGGGGAATCTAACTCCCCAGCTTCAACCTCTACTACAAAGTCATAGTAATCAACACAATTTGGGACTGGCACAAGAACAGAGCCACAGACCAGTGGAACAGATTAAAGACTCCAGACATTAACCCAAACATATATGGTCAATTAATATTGGATAAAAGAGCCATGGACATACAATGGGGAAATGACAGTCTCTTCAACAGATGGTGCTGGCAGAACTGGACAGCTACATGTAAGAGAATGAAACTGGATCATTGTCTAACCCCATACATAAAAGTAAATTCAAAATGGATCAATGACCTGAATCTAAGTCATGAAACCATAAAACTCTTAGAAAAAAACATAGGCAAAAATCTCTTGGACATAAACATGAGTGACCTCTTCATGAATATACCTCCCTGGGCAAGGAAAACAAAAGCAAAAATGAACAAGTGGGACTATATCAACCTGAAAAGCTTCTGTACAGCAAAGGACACCATCAATAGGACGAAAAGTACCATACAGTATGGGAGAATATATTCATAAATGACAGATCCAATAAAGGCTTGACATCCAAAATATATAAAGAGCTCATGTACCTCAACAAACAAAAAGCAAATAATCCAATTTAAAAAATGGGCAGAGGAGCTGACAGACAGTTCTCCAAAAAAGAAATTCAGATGGCCTATAAATACATGAAAAGATGTTCCACATAGCTAGTTATCAGAGAAATGCAAATTAAAACCACAATGAGATATCACTTCACACCAGTAAGGATGGCTACCATCGTAAAGACGAACAACAACAAATGTTGGCGAGTTTGTGGAGAAAGGGGAACCCTCCTACACTGCTGGTGGGAATGTAAATTAGTTCTACCATTGTGGAAAGCAGTATGGAGGTTCCTCAAAATGCTCAAAATAGCCTTACCATTTGACCCAGGAATTCCACTCCTTGGAATTTACCCTAAGAATGCAGCACTTCAGTTTGAAAAAGACAGATGCACCCCTACATTTATCGCTGCACTATTTACAATAGCCAGAAATGGAAGCAACCTATGTGTCCATCAGTAGATGAATGGATAAAGAAGATGTGGTACATATACACAATAGAATATTATTCAGCCATAAGAAGAAAACAAATCCTACCATTTGCAGCAACATGGATGGAGCTAGAGGGTATTATGCTCAGTGAAATAAGCCAAGCGGAGAAAGAGAAATACCAAATGATTTCACTCATCTGTGGAGTATAAGAACAAAGGAAAAACTGAAGGAACAAAACAGCAGCAGACTCACAGAACCCAAGAATGGACTAACAGTTACCAAAGGGAAAGAGACTGTGTAGAATGGGAGGGTAGGGAGGCATAAGGGTGGGAAGAAGAAAGGGGGTGTTATGATTAGCATGTATAATGTGTGGGGTGGGGACACGGGCAGGGCTGTGCAACACAAAGAATACAAGTAGTGATTCTACAAAATCTTACTATGCTGATGGACAGTGACTCTAATGGGGTTTGTTGGGGGGACTTGAGTTAGGGGAGAGACTACTAAACATAATATTCTTCATGTTATTGTAGCTTTATGATAACAAAATAAAAATAAATAAATAAATAAACAAAGCTATGGGGGGAAATAAATAAATACATTTCAACTTTGGGGGAAAAAACTGGAGCCATACTGTATGTAAACTATTGGGATTGCCATTTTCCATTCGGCATAAATTTTTGAAATCCTTTCCAAGTTATTGCACATGCCAATAGTTCATTCTTTGTTATTGCTTAGTATTATCCTATAGTGTATGTATACCACTGTTTCTTTAACCACTCTCCTGTTAAAGGGTTGTTTTCATATTTTGGCTATTATGAACAGTGTGAATATAAGTTTGTAGATCTCTGGGTTAAATGCCCAAGAGTGTAATCTGCATCATATGATAGATTCATGTTTAAAACCTGTCAAAACATTCAGAGTGGCTATGCCATTGTACATTTGTGATGGCAATGTGTGAGTGATTGAGTTTCTCCACACCCTTACCAGAATTTGTTTTTCATTTTAACCATCCTGATAGATGTGTAATGATATCTTATCGTTGTTTTAACTTGCATTTATCTGGTGGCTAATGATGTTGAATGTATTTTTAGTGCCAATTGTTTGCCATCAGTTACATTTTGAAAATCTGAAAACAAGGTGTTGATGGAACTTTTGAGTTGAGATGTAGAGAAGGCAACTATAAATAGCATTCAGAATGGTTTTAGTTACAAATTTGGATACAGTGGACCTATAGGTAGTTAGTGGTTGGATGGTACAAGGTAATCTAAGGAGAAAGTGAGCATATTTTTGAGTTGGATAAGAAAAACAGGGAGATCTTTGATGAAACCAGCATTTAGGGGCATGGAGACTCACAGAGCATCGAAAAGCATAGCAGAGCCAAGACAAGCTACTCATGGAAACATTGAAATGGTAATTCTTTTTAAAGCTTCAGAATCTATGGAAACCTATTAGGGGGAGAAGTGGAAAATAGTTTGTGAGGATGAGTGTTTGCTACTGGGCTCACAAAACAAGTAAAACAAATTCCAATTAAGCTTGAAAAACAATGGGGTCCAGGTCCAAAGTCAATAGGAAGAATTGCTTAGGTAAAGAGTAGGTGCCTTCCAAAAATTCAGTCTAGATGCATTTCCTTAACAGAGGATTTTAGTTTTTTTTCATTTTGAAATTTCAGGATTTCATATTTGAAAATAGTTTGTTAGGTGAAGCATCTTATAAAACTTGGGTTCTTGCAAGGAAAGTCTGGGGATGAGCCAATAGATATATGGTTCTTTTTTCTGCTGGATAAACCCACTGGGGTTAAATAATGAATGTTAGAATTGTAAGGTTGTTGTCTATGTACCTGCAGGGCACGGTAGACTCCATTAACCCATCCCTGACAGGAAACACCAGCAGTAGGGCTTCAGCTGCCGTGAGAAGCAGTCCAAGTTCAGTCAGTCTATCAGTGATTAGCCTCTGCCTTGCCTTCCTTTTCACTTTGTCCTCCATTGGGGAGAAAAAAAAAAAGTATCCTTATTGATTAGTTTCCTGCTGATACAAGGAAAGATAGACAAATATAAAAAATGTGAGAAATGGTTAGGACTAATTTATAAGCCTCAGCAACTGGCCTATGATAAAACAGGCAATCTTAGAAATAAGAAAGATGACAATGAAAGGTCTATATCTATGTGTGGATTTGAGCTGCTTGAACAATGCCAGTGACTGCCTCTGGACTACTTGTTATGTGAACCACAAGCAAAAATAAAAAAAACACTATTTGCTTATTCTGGTATTCTGTTACTTGCAAGGAATCTTTGAAAAGATCCTGAATTTATTCAGGCAATCTGGACCAATGACAGACAAAACCACTTATTAATTTTTCTCTCTGTAGTACATGCCTAGCTTCGCAAATCTTGACGATAAAACGCAACAGGGAGCCAATGAGGGCATCACAGCTGACCTCATACATCAGGGGACTAGAGAAATCATACCCTGAGATAGGAAGTTTGGGGAAGATCTTTTGCCTCCAGTTTTCCCCTACCCAGATGCCACAAGTCTTTTTAGTTTGTATCTTCTCCATTCATTCCTTTCGAAAATTCCAGTGATCCTAGGACACAACTTATTAAATGTGTACACACAAATTTTAGTGGTGTATGAGATAATTATTTTCTATGGGAATGAGAGGAAACCTGGTAGTTTAAAAGTTCTAAGAATTTGGAAATATGAGAAGACAAAACAAAAAGAGAGTAAAATATCCAGCAAGGAAAAGTGAGGACCTATATACATTAAAGTCACTTTGTGCCCTTTCTCATGAACAGAGACTTGGTTGGGTGTGCTTACCAGCTCTAACTTTGCTATAATATTGTGAGAATCTCTGGAATCTTAATATATATTCCAGATGCAAAATGACTACCTGGGTAGACTCAGAACATAAAAAAACAAATTCAAAACACATTTCAATAGCCCTCTTCCTCCTGCTACCTACTAACCAATCCAGCTTTGCCCACTGCACTACCAGGGCTTCTATGTAGGCACTGTTCTCTGTACCGTTCTTGAAACAGTCTGACATGAGATGCAGGTTGTGCATCCCACTAGGAATGAGCCCAGGGTTTGAAGTACAGATCACTAAATAAACATGCTCATCTTATTGGTTATCAGTTTGGGGCAGAACTCAAGGTTATCTTTGAGGCCTTCTTAAGTTACTCTAATATAATGGTTTCGACCAAGACATGCAACACATACACAATCAACTCCTTTGCCTATATTATGAAAGGAATTTGCTTAACTATAGAAGGTTGGGAAAGATCAAAAGAGAATTTTGAATGTAGAGAGGATTTCCTTGGCAATGAGAACACTTGCTTCATGCAAGAGCTTATCCCAATATGGGAATGATTAAGATTACTATTATCAGCCACTTACCTGTCTCAATATGAAATTCTTATTGAACTAAAAATTTGGTTGTTTCAGCCACTTACACTTCCAGTTTTTGGGTCATGGATGTATTCTCAAGGAAATAACAAGCTTCTAAGAAATTACTCTAATCAACAAATAAATACCTTTATTCCAAACTGCTTGCAATGAGTGGTAGAGTGAATCAGAATCAATTTTTCTGCCCTCAAGCCAAAATAGAAACAGATAATAAACAAAGCATTGAGCTTTTCTGCAGTAAAAGAAACTGTTATACTTGGAGAAAGCGTGATGGTGCTTAGTTGGTAGAAACAAATACATATGCTGTAAGTGTGAAGTATTTGAGAAAAAGCTGTTTTGAATGTCTCCAAACATTCTTAATCAGATCAAAAGGAGGTGACACACTTGCTCCAGGTCTGGGCAAAGAATGGTTTCTTAGCACCTTCTATTCATATTTTACATTTATGTACCCCAAGTTGCTAGAAAAGGAGGGGGTGCTAATTGTATCCTCTTCAATGGGCATCAATTCTGTTGGCAGCCTTCAGAGAGGGATATTCTCTTGACAAATCAAGTTATTGTCTGAGGCGTGAAGTGTTAGATTATGATCCAGCCAACGTAACGCTGTGATTTATGGCTATTTTATTACCAGGCAGAAGCAGGGTTTCTGTTTCATAATGATTGAGTTTCTGGTGAGACAAGTGAATCCTTTTATTCAACCTCAGGAGTTCATCTTCAGTTTCTTAGAACAGAATTGTTTTACAGACTCAAACATGTGAGGACACAGAGGGGTATTAAATAATGATGCAAGAGGTCTTCTGCAACAATGCTTTGGAATTCTTAGGGTGTAAAATGAACTGAGCAATCCAAATAATAAGTGATAAAAGTTGAATCTTTCCATTTTAGAATTTAATGTTTTAATGGATGTGTTTCCAACAATCTGTTTTTCATGTCATGATTACTAACCCACAGTCACACTTCTTTGCTGATATGAGTAGTATAAATTTTATTAAAGAAAATTCTCTGCTTGACAGGTTTTCACAAACCTTTGCCAGTGTTTTTCCAGTATGATTTTTAAGGCTATTTAGTTACTTAACATAAAATCATTTATAAAAGAAAATACTTGTTATAAAAGTATTTTTTTAATAGGAAAACACAAAGAATTGGATTTTAAAATTCACTTTCTTACCACTGGGAGATATATTTTTATCATTTCTGTGTGTACATTTTCAGTCCTTTAATATGCATAGAGTTTGCTTTTTTTTTTAACCAAGTAGCCTCATAACTCCACACATTGTTTAGTACCTGAATTTTTCATTTAATGATGTGGTATGAACATTTACCCATTAGCAGTCAATCTTGTTAATGAAAATGCTATTTTGGCTGAATGTTTATATATAGAAACTGCAGCTGCATATCAATACAAAGTTAAATATTTTAAATAAATTCAGAAATAATGTACAGATTGCTAGGTTTATGTTTTCATAATTGTGGCAGGGAATTTTTTACCCTTTCCCTTTGTTTCACATCAGAGGGCCACAGGCCCATATATTAATGCCTCTGGCCCTGAGCATCCCCCTTTTTTCTCACAATTTCTCAGTGTTTAGGTTAGCAGACTGGGAAGATGAAAGACAAGAGGTAAGAACAAGGTGCTGCTTCTGTTTCAAAAGTGTGGAAGATAGAGAATGTATATTAATAATGAGTACTGGGGAGCAGTTCAATGCACCATTCTTTTCAATCCTGGTTCTCTGCCTTCTTCAAATACTTCCATTAGGATCAGGCCAAGAGAAATGTAGAAAATCTGTCTTTCAGTAGGAATAGAAAAAGAGAAATGTTAACTTGAAAATGTTTAGGCAGCTGTCAACCTATCTCCCAACTTTCATAAACTCCACAGATGTGGTTTGGATTCAACTCCTGTCACTATATAGAGACTTTTTATTGCCATTAATGACCTTCATGAATAACAATACCACTAGTCTTGCTTAGAGAGTGTGGACACTGAGCCAGCAGTCTGAAGAAGGCATTTGTCCTTTCAGACATAACTCATACAATATACCAAAAAAAAAAACCCTCAAAAAGGTTCATAGACATAAACATAAAACCTAAAAACATAAAACTTCTAGAGGAAAACATGAGGAAATGTTTGTGACCTTTGCTTAGGCAGTGATTTCTTAGAGCATCAGAAGCATGACCCCAAAAGGAAAATACTGACAAATAGAACATCATCAAAACTAGAATTTTTGCTCTTCAGAAAATACTGTTGGGACAATGAAGAGACAGCTGCAGTGTATGAGAAAATATGTACAAGGCACATGTCTGATAAAGCATTGTATCCAGGATATATAACAAGTTCTCAAATCTTAACGATAGGAAAATAAGATACCCAATAAATAAATGGACAGAAGATTTGAGCAGACACTTCACCAGAGAAGATGCATAGATAGGAAATAAATAAACAGATGCTCAATATCATTAATAATCAAGGAAATACAAGTGAAAACCATGATGTAATACTACTACACAACTACTAAATTAGCTAAAATTGAAAGGTCATTTCAAATGTTGGGATGATGTGGAAGAATTAAAACCCTCATACACTGCTGATTGGAATGTAAAATGGGACAGTCACATTGGAAAATGATTTGGTAGCCTGTTGTAACATTAAACACAAATCTACCATTTGATCCAGACTAGGAATTTACCCGAGAAGAGAAATAATGTACCTATTTAAAGACTTGTACACCAATGTTAATAAAAGCTTTATTTGTAATAGCCGAAAACTGAGAACAACCCAATGCATCAAGAGATGAATGCCTAGGCCAACTGCGGTGCATCTATAACATGAGACACTATTCAGTCATAAAAAGCAGTGAACCAACAATATATAGTGGATTAATGCAAAATAATTATGCTGAGTGAAAGAAGCCATACAGTAAAGGATATATGCTGGTGTGATTTCATTTATGCAAAACTTTAGGTGAAACAAACTAATCCATAGTGACAGAAAGCTTAGAGTGATTGAGCATGTGTATGTGAAGGTGGACTGGAATGAGTGAAGAGAAGGGAAGAATTACAAAAGGGCACAAGAAAATTTTGTAAATTGATGGACACATTCACAACTTAATTGTGATTTCATGTGTACATACTGATGTCAAAACTTATCAAATTGTATGGTTATATACGTACAGTTTATGATATGTCAATAATACCTCAACGAAGCCTAAAAATGTTAGAAAGATGGAAAATCTTACAGATGAGGGTTGCTGCTATGCCCAACTCCATGACTCACTGGAATATCAGGCCCAGGTGATGAGACCACCTTGGAGCCAAAAATTATGGGCACTGTTTCTCTGTCCCCTCTCCCTTGGGAATTTCTGACTGGCTGGTTGAAATGTCCCCTTGTTCACAGACATTCTGTGTTACCATCCCCTGTCCACACATCTAGCTGTTTAGGTGAAATTAAAAGAAGTTTCTCACTGGAAATTATTTGAGGAACCTTGCTGGAGCCCTAACATCTGAAGAAAGTACTTTTCAAACCTTGAAGTTTGAATATGAGTCATCTATGAGAATATATTAAACATATGCATTACTGAGCCTCAATCCTAGGTGTTCTATTTCAATAAGCCTGGAATGGGGGCACTGAGGGAAGTCTGATACAGGTAATTCCCAAATTATACTTTGAGATATCTGAATTGAGGGGCCACCACGAAGCAGCAGTGCTTTCTATTTCTTTTGTACATTATTCAGGAGACATCATGCAGCCTTCCAAAAGCAGTGAGATTAGAGAATGCATGCATCTCTAACAGACTTTCCTTGGCTTAAAATGACAGCTACAAACCCTTTTACCCACCTTTCTACTACCCCCTGTACTCTAAAGCTGGCATATTGAGAGCCCGTGTTGCAGGATTAAACTTCAGAGACAGAGGAAGCTTTTCTGTTGGAAGTGGACAGTGATGGATTAGTTACATGGCCATGCCTGTTTTTGCTAAGCAGTGGATATTTGCTTATTTATTGCTTACAACCAGTCTTCCACTTCTGCGTGCCCATGTCTCTTGTGACCTGGCTGCAAAAACAGACCCCACCCAACCTCTCCAGTCCAGATATGTCCTCACTCTTCCTTGTAATCACCTATTGATATGGAGAAGGCCTACTTCTCTCCACCTTTTGTAAACACCATTGATATGGAGATACACTAAGGCCAGGCGAGAGATTCTGGAAATACTACAATTTTACCCACAACCACATTTTAAGGAGGCCAATGGCAAATGTGAAGGCACTGGCATCAAAAAGATTCAGATTGCTCAGTTGGAAGATGGACCTGTAGGAGTGGTTTTTCCAGCCATCCTGAAATGCGTCCTTTTAAATGGAATATTAAACACTTTAAACCAAATGGAGCCTGTTGATTGAGGCTCTTAACCGAAGTATGGACTGTATGATTTTCTAGATCAGCCCATACCGTAAACAGAGCAACCAGAGAGAAGAGACATCAACATGACTAGCAAATTACCTCCACTAACAGTCCCAGTGTAATTGGGTTCACTATATTTTTATACCACAATTTAATTCTGTTTGGGCTTTTGGCTCACAGCCTACTTTTGAAGCCTCTTAGAGTTGTCTTGCTGATGGCAATGAAACTGAGCTTGGACAAAGCAGATCGCTGCAGACTTTCTTGCTACAAAATATAATCAACATGTCATATATAATTCCCCAAACTACATACACCAAAAGAGCCAGATCTGAAAACATTGACACCAAGAGCCAAATGATTATTTAAAGCAGTCATGCCAGGAGTCATGCTGGAGAGTAATGGCTGATCTCATTTGTCTACTGATACTTGCCAGCATTGTTTTTCTCAGTTTTCATCTTTTAGATCTACAGGGAAGGATGATGATTTTGTGAAAGGCATGGGGCTTTCAAATGCTTTTAAATACTTATCAGTGCTGAGAAACAAATGAAATATACGAAAATAAAAACACGTATGCAATTTTATTCACTTGCTAAAGAAGGAATGTTTTCCATAATCAAAAGAGCTGTGATTTTTTCCAGGATATATTGTACACATTCACTTTGTTCTGAGCTGTGAAGATTGACACGTGGTTCTCCATGTCACTACAGAGCTTCGTGATACTTAACCCTTTTCGTTAACTGTGAATGGGATTAGTCACAGGATTCTGTCCACACTTTGGGGCTGCACATATCTGGTGCTAAACAGCTGGATGGAGACTAGGAAACTCAAGTATTTTCCTGGTTATATAATCAGCATCAAATACCTGTTAGATCCTCCTTAAACTAACAACTGAAAAAGGTTGCAAAATGGTGGCCTCCATAGAGGCTGGCCTGAAAATAGGTTCTTTTTGACCAGGACAAGGTTTAAAATGTTTTAATTTGGATATGAATGCTTTTAAATGGGAGAATGTTCCTGGTTTCCACCGTCCTTACCAACCCCTGTTTGGAACCCACAGCTTGATACAGTGGCCCTGGCCCAAGTAGGCATTTTATCTTACAGTTTTTGATGTAGGTATGTGATTCTTCTACAAAGTGAAACTGCTAAAAACACAACTTTCATGAGGTTGATAGAAAACAGAAGCACCTGTTTCCAGCAAGTGAAAGATTTTATGGGTTGTTTTTCTCATAAAATATTTTTTTAGTTTTAATATGTCTTAAAACCTAATGTAAGTATTTTTAAATCTTCTTTATGAAGACATGGAGGCTCTTTATGAAAAAAGTTCAATGTAATTTTACTCTCTCAGGAAACCCTTGCCTGGGAAGATAAAAGCTGCAAATGACTTATAAAAGTTATTTAATAGGAAGCATCAAAGGACAGTTTATATCCTAACTTTGGGAACTCCTTGACTCAAAACTGCCACCTTACTGTATTCACCAATCCTAAACTATTATTTTATGACCCTTACTTAGTCTAAACCAAATCCTTATGTTGGATAATGTACTTAAACTAGTCTTCAAAATTTTATTAAGTTTCCCAACTTTGTCTCTTTCTCTCAGACAATCAAAGCATTGCTCTTCCTGCTTAGGTAAGCAAAAACCCAGCTTTGTCTTATCAACAGATTGTTTTAGTGATATTTGCAGAAACCATCACTTGGCAATATTTCACAATACTGTGGTCTTTTTCTTTTGTTTCCTGGTATGTTTGGAAAATTATGTAAGAGTAGAGAAAAATATAAATATAGTAAAAGTATGAATCTAAGGTAGATATCAGGGAAGGTCAGAGTTAGAAAGGAGATGAGAATATCACTTCCCTTAATCACCTCTTCTTTGGATAGTCTCCTTTGCTCTCACATTTTCTCATGAGATTCTGTTTCTGAACTCTTCACCCCCTTGAGTGATGAAGAGAGCAGGAAAAATGCTGTCTAATGTTCAAATGTGTGTTGATAATAATTAAAGATTTAATCATAAATACAAAAACAGAAAAGTGAGGGAGATATCAATGGTGCTCAAAAGACAGAATCAATATACTTGTTAACGAGTAGACCATAGAAGGAAGAGACCAAATTTAAAGATGAGTAGGACTTTAAGTTATTAAAAATCTGGGGAATCATGATACCAGCATCAGAATAGGGGAAAGATGAACATTATAATTGTTCATGGAAAGATTATGATTTTTATTGGACCCATTTTAGACTTTGGTTGCATATGAAAATGGATATGTCTTTTAAAAAAACCTGAAGATAACAGGCCTAGAGCTAATGTAAAGGGTCAAGGTAGGAAATATATATTCAAGAGTCCCTTGAATGAACTGAGCTCTTCTTCATAGGTACAGAAAAGGATGAATAGAAATCTCCTAGTGAGCCATAAAGAAATAGGAAAAAAGGTAAGGAGGAGAAAAAAGGGGGGAAGAAAGGAGGAAAAATAGGAAAGAAAAATGCTAACACAAAATTAAAGAAAACTTTTTTGAAGGAAGGAGGTGGTAACTTTCTGAATTAAAGCTTAAAATACATTACGGTAGAACTTGACAAGAAAAGCTTAACCAAAATATTAGTATTGACTAGAAAAAGCACACTAAAAAACTATAAGGGGATTTTTGGAGACAATTGAAAATAAAAGCCAGATTGTAAAAGGTTAAGATTTTAAATGTAAAAAGGAAAAGTGTTTGAATACTTTCAATTTTCAATGGTCTCTATTATATTTTAAAACAAAAACAACAAATAAAAATATGAAAGTGAAACGATTAGCAAAACATAGAAGTTAAAACCCTCTAAAATGAGTTTGTGTTTCTGAACAAATAATTAATTCCTTAAATGAAAATTCGAAATATTCTATAACGTGTATGTGGAGAGAGGGTTGGGGTGGGGGGTGGAGAGGAGTTAAATAAAACCACCGTCTATATGCTTTGTCCTGTCTTTTCCTCAGTCTTCCTGATGATCTCATTCTTTTAATTTTAGGAGACATTAATAGTGGCTGAGGTTATCATCACAGTTTTGCTTTTATTTTTTCCCTCTTTGCCATAGCCTATTCCTCAGCTCCTGCGTCTAGTCCTTCCACGGGTCATGTGCCCCCATCTCATTACAGCCAGAACCTTTTTTAAATGGGCTTCCATAATATCAAAACCTTTTTGTCACCTAGAAGTTTCTTCCTTGAAGCCCCCACATGAAACACTGTAATGAGGTTCTTCCTAGGGAAAACTTTTCCCATCTAGTGGACTTTGCCTATTGCCTGAAGTTTCTGAGTGCTTAATGATATTTTCTTCTGATGTCTTGAGAATTGATCTCTCAGAGTTTTCTCTGAAAATCTTGGCAACAGCAAACCATTTCCTAAGGATAATAAGGGCAAAGCCACCAGTGGATTGTAATTTATAAAAAGGGTGTTCAGTCGTCAGATTTTGTATCATTTCTCACAGGGAATTGACTTCTACTTGTCACACTGTCATCCTGAATGCTACAAGAATGCATTCCATGTGCTAAGCAAAGGTTTGCTTCATTTTGCTTTGTTTAAATGAAAATTAAATGCTCAAGATATAGAGCAAAATTGTTTAAGGTACAAGCAAAGGGCATTTTGTTTTATAAATATATCAGCTGGTTACATAGTATGTTCTTATCATGTATATGTGCATCTTCTGGGTTTTTGCTTTCTTTCCTTAAGGTGTGACTTCTTTATTTTTCTAGGCAGCATTTCTCAAAGTGTGGTATATGAACTGCCTACATTAAATTCATTTGAAATTATTTAAAAACCAAGTGAACTAGGAGTCTGCATCTTGAATAAGCCACTTCAGGTGATGATTATGTATTGAAGTTTGAGAAATTCCCCAGGAAAGCAATACTACATAAATAGTAGCAATATTTATGTTTGAACAGAATCTTCATTTGAATGCATTGTAAAATGCTCAATTGTGATTTGCAGATTTCTTTGATCTATTGCCAGAATTTTGGAAAAAGACAATTTCTAGGAGTAATGGTTGTGGCATTAATGATTGTGAGAGCAAGCAGCTACTGAGGTCAGTTGGGAGGCACAGGTCTCTGTGGTTCCCTGGGGATATCCCAGAGCCCCATTGCTGGGGTCTTTCAGTTTTTTCTGCCCAAAACTGAAGAGCAAGGACTTGCAGGGCCGATGGCTAGTTTTCTGATACTTTGAAAAGAATCTGCCCAAATCCTTAAATTCTTCTTACATGTAAAACCTCAAGGTCAGACTTTGATATAAGGGAGTCAGAAGGAAGGAGTTGAGATATCAGTGCCAGTTCAAGGGCAGAGATTGTGAACTATGGAAAGTGGGTGGAAAAAGCCTAAGAGATCACAGCTGTTACTGGAAAAGAAAAAGGCGTAACTTATTTATGAAATTGCCTGGTAAGAACAACATGGGGAAGTTAGCCAGGTTTAATGCATCTGGCAAAGAGAAAAGGAAGTGTGATTTCTAGTTATGGAACCTCAGATTTGAAGAAATACTAGCCATAGAATACCATGAATTGGGTGCCTGCTCTTTCAGGTACCATGTGAAGCATTTCACAGACATTATTTAATCTCCACAAGTCTGCTTCTGAGGCAAACATTATTATTTATATTCTGAGTTGGATGAATAAGGCTTAGGAGGATAAGTCACTTCACCCAAGTTCACATTTGGTGCTGAGTTTAGAAAACAAATCTAAGATGAACTCCTAAGCAATCACTTTGAACTGAAGCTAAAATGGCATGCTGCCCTTGAAGACCAGTAAAAGAATGCGTTGGCAAGAGGGTAATGTATTATATATTTGCAGAAAGATGTCAGGTTGCATATAAGGCTAAACCTGTCTGTCTTTGGAACTTTACTATTTGCAAAACCCTAGTAACCGACCTTTGTTCTAATTTGTTTGTTTACCCATCCAGGTTTGCTGCTATCCTCTGCTAGCCTGTGCAATGGTGTGTACCCAAGAATAGCCAAATGGCACTGGGTCTAAATAGCTGATAGAGTGATGATTTGGGTGCCTCGTTATGGAAGGGGGCTTTATTCTCAAGTTCACACAGTGAACTCCCCATCTTATCATACTTGGCCGTAACCCTTTCCATTGGCAAGGATCTTGTTCTACCCTGGATTTTCATTTTCTGCCTCATTAATCACTGATTTTTACTTCTTATGCACCCTGAACTCTTATTTTAAATGACTCAGTTCATTACAAACAAAGAAAAATAAAACAGCCATTTCAGTTTGAAAGAATTCAATGGATCTTTTTCTTTGCCTGCTTCATCGTATTTTTCCAAAGGACATAATGAATTGTGTGTACATAGTTGTGTCACATACATAAAATGAAAACAACAATCTCTCTATGACTCCTACATAAGTAAAAACTAATAACCATATATGTTCTAATATAGCTTTTTCTTTTAAAGAATTAAAGAAACCTGATCAACAAAGCAGTGTTATGATCCATCTACAGCCTATTTGTGGTCCATGGAAATATTTTTAATTAAAAATGTCAACCACTAAAATAATATTACACCATTACCCTTTGAAAATCTCTTTCTGATTGGACTCTGTTTTTTATTAATAAATACATTTCTTAATCCGTGGTCTTCTTTTTCCCCATTCACCTTTTCCTATTTCCTATCTCATTCCATAATATATTAGTCAGCTCAGATTGCTATAATAAAATACTATGGATCGAGTGGCTTGAACAACAGATGTTTATTTCTCATAATTCTGGAGGTGGGAAAGTCCAACATCAAGGTGCCCACACACACAGTTTCCTCTTCCTGGCTTGCAGACAGACTGCCTTCCCACTGTGTCCCCTCCTGCTAGAGAGAGAGAAAGAGTTGTGGTTTCTCTTTCTTTTGTTATAAGGATACTAATCTCAGCATGAGGGACCCATCCTTACACATTAATCTAAACCTAATTACTACCCAAAGGTTCCACCTGCAAATACCATCACACTGGGGTTTTGGGTTTCAGCTTATGAATTTTGAGGAGGCACAGACATTTAGCCCATAACATATACTACTTTACCCTCTGCACCAACCACTCCATGCCCTTTCCACTCTATCACATATCAACACTCAGTCCAGACACACAAACTCAAAGTCTGAGACATCAATTTCCTATCCTGTTAAAAAGAAATGAAAACACAGATATCTTTCCCTATACCCTAGAATACAACAATAGGTTTTTAAAAACTTATGAATATTCAGTATCTCTACTTTCTTCCCAATAGTTCTACAGAGAACAAAAACCTGTTAATACTTTTCAATATATGAGAATAAAGAGATTATTTGTTTCCTGGACTTAAAATAACCTCTAAACTCTATCCTCCTATCTATGATGTATACTTTAATTTTTAAAAATTCAGTAATTTGTAGTGTATTCACAAGGTGATGCAACCATCACCACTGATTTCAGAATATTTTCATCACCCTAAAAAGAAATGCCATACCCATTATCAGTCATTCCCCATTCTCCTCCAAATTCCTGCCAATCTTTAATTTACTTTATGCTTCTACGGATTTATCAATTCTGGTTATCTCATATAAATGGAATCAAACAATATGTGGCCTTCAGTGTTTGGAGCCCGTTACTTAACATAATGTTTTCAAAGTCTACTCATCCCATAGCATGCATTAATACTTGACTACTTATTACAGATGAAATATATTCAATTGTATGTATATGCCACATTTTGCTTTCATAGTCATCAGTTGATGGGCATTGGATCATTTCCATATTTTCTCTCTTCTTAACACTGTTGCTATAAATATTGTGTGAGCATATGTTTTCACTTTTCTTGTGTATAATTTGGAGTAGAATTGCTTGGTTATATGATAATTCTATAAGACTCATATGCTTTTTGAAGCACATGACTATGTTTAGCTTTTAGAAGAACTAACTTTTCCACAGCAGTTGCACCATTTTACACTCCTGATATCAATGTATGAGGGTGCCAATTTTTCCACATTCTCATCAACACTTCTTTTTTTTAAAATTTTATCACTACAGCTACCCTAGTGGATACGCAGTGATGACCACTGTGATTTGGATTTGCATGCCCCTACTAACTAACGGTATCGAGTATATTGTCATGTGTTTATTGGCCACTTTATATTTTCTTAGGAGCAATATCTGTTCACTCTTTATGTGTTTTAAATTAGGTCATGTATATATATTTGTTCTGTTATTGTTGAGTTGTTATGGTACTTTATATATCTTGAATACCAGACTGATCAGATAAAATATTTCAAATGTTTACTTTCATTCTGTATTTCTCCCATTCTTTTCATTTTCCTGATAGTGTTGTTTGAGATGCAAAAGCTTTTAATTTTGATGAAGTCAAATTTGTCTATCTTTTCTTTGATTACTTGTGTTTTTGATGTCAAAATGTAAGAAAATAGTGTCTAGTCCCAAATCACAGATTTATACCTATATGCTCTCTAAGAAATTTATAGTCCTAGCTCTTATATTTAGAACTTTATCTGCTTTGAGCTAATTATTTTTATATCATGTGAGATTGGGGGGGGCATCCAACTTTGTTCTTTTGCATGTGGATATCTAGCTGTTCCCACCCATTTGTTGGAAATACTCTTATTTTCCCAATGAAGAGTCTTGGCACTCTTGTTCAAATTCAGATTTATTTTTGGAATCTTAGTTTTAGCCCATTGATTTATCTATATATATTTGACAGTACCACACCTGTCCTAAGTATCCAAGCTTCATAGTTTTGTAATTAGGAGCTGTGAATCCTCCAACAATGTTCTTTTTCAAGATTGTTTTGGCTACACTGGGTTCTTTGCATTTCCAAACAAATTTTCAACTTGGGAGTCTGGTAGTGAATAACGATCCCTTGCCTCCCACCAAAGATGTCCATATAAGAATCCCCAGAACTTATGGATATGTTATATTATGTGGCAAAAGGGACTTTGCAGGTATGACTCAGCTAAGAATTATAAGGTTTTCCTGGGTTATCCAACATAGTCATGAGTATCCTTAGAAGAGACAGGTAGAGAGGGACACTTGACTCTAAGAGAAAGCAATGTGACAATGGAAGCCCAGACAGAAGCCATGTGGCCACAGACCGAGGAATGCAGTCCGCCTCTGAGCTTGAAGAGGCGAGGGGGGATTCTCCCCAGGTTCCTTCAGAAGGAACCACCTCGGCCACCATGTTGATTTTAGTCCATAAGATGTATGTTCTTGGTATTTTCTGGAGGACTTCTGTCTTCCAGAACTGGAAGAGTTTGTGTTGTTTTAAACAGCTGACATTGCCAATTATTAAAGAAGCAACAATGAAACTAAAACAAGGAGCACAACCATGTGAACAGCATTGTCCTTCAGCCATAAATACAGGATGTTTTTACATTTACTTGGATCTTCTGTCATTTCTTTCAGTAATGTTAGGTCATTTACCGTGTCCAAGTCTACATTTTTTATTTAAATTTATTCCTAACTTTTATTTTTTAATGCTATTTTAAATGGAATTTTTCTTAATTTCATTTCCTTATTGTTCTTTGCTAGTATATGCTAGTTTATAGAAATACACTGATTTTTGTATATTGATTTTGTATCATACGATAGAAATTTAATTTGTCCTCTAATTTTTGGCTTATCAAGTTAGGTAGTCCAAGAATTGGAGGTTGTCTGCCCATGTCACTAAGCTGTCCACGTCCAGCATCCCCAGGGCTTCATCACAGCCTTAGTTGGCCAGATGTTCATAATTCTTTCTCCCACATGGTAAGAGCTACTGGCCTTACTTTGCTTTTATGACTTTGCCAACAGTTTAAAATCATATCTAACTTAAGATCTGAATTTTGATGTGCTCTGGATTTAAACAGTTCCACTCTTCAAAATCATATAAATATAGTAATACTTCCATGTAAGTAAACACAAAAAGTCTACCCTTTGGTTCCTTTCTGATGCTTCTACTCTACGCTGACTTTTCCTCTTTTCATTCAGAGAAGTTTTACAGTCTTTTTACAGTCCATTCATATGTGCTTTCAAAGGATGCCAGATGGTAAGCAAAGGGAATCTCAGAAAATCAACCCAGAGAGCCATGAAGGTTGTCGTCAATCCTTGCATGATCAAGTACCCAAGTGATAAGAAACCCTCAAGGAGTTGGCATGTCCCCAGTACAGCTGGCGTTCAGAGAGCATGAACATTACAGAAAGGATAGCTGATGCCATAGGCAAGAATTTCTTTGCTCCCAGATAGACAGCATGTAGCCTTCAGACAAAAGAAAAAAAAATTGCATATGTTAATTGCAGCCATACAAAGCTTAGCATATCACACCTTGTCAGAGTTATCAGGTACAGATCTGTCCTTGAATCTAATTTTCATTCCAACAGAAATGTGAGAAGTCAAATCACTGCATAGCAAAAAAACAAAAAAAGTCAGTTTTCTTCAGTGTGGTTTGCTGCAATTATATCTGAGAAGATTCAGAAAAAAATCGTGCATTAAAAAACATTAGGTTGCATTAAGTTCAATCCAAGTGTTTCACCTGATAATAGCAAATACAAGCTTTAAATTGCCCATCTTTAGAAAACATACATTAGGAAGTGTCCCATGAGACATATATCTAACATGTTTACTGACTCAGCCTGGTGTATTTGTTGATTTTAAAAATATTTAATCTTCTAGACTTCTAAAGTGTTAAGAAATTCTAGTATATGGTAGAGAAAGTACTAAAAGCCTAAGAGGAAATTGTATGCACAAATTTTTTGTGAAATCCTATTTTTCTTCATTTTCAACTTATGGACAAACATTGAAAAAAAGAGAACAGGGAAGGTAAAGTGAGCAAATTTCTCTAAAATTCCACATTTATGAAAAAAATACCACTCCCTTTGGATTCATTTACTTTACCAAAGACTGAAAACATAGAGAGTGGGGAAATAGAATTATTGAAAAATTTTATTTATTGGTTTATATACTGCTTGCAATGGCATTTACCTTGTAATAAATGACTGAGATGTTAAAAATAATAATCACATAATCAGATGTACTGATAGTTGGATATAGGAAATGTTAAGTAGCTAAATATTTGATAAACTAAGTTAAATAAAATGTTAAGGGTAGAGTATAGTGGATTGGTGCTTTGAGTATTCATGTAAAATTCTTACAAGTTAGCTGTGTGCTTATAATTTTCCTAATAAAATGTTAAAAGAAATAGTAAATAGATGCAAGTTATAAGCCTGGTTTGAATGGTCATGGGGAAGAAACTTCCAGTATATGTAAAGTTCCCAGTATATATAACAAAGTCTGCAGGTAGATGGTAAGAAACATCATAAAACTGTCAGAAAGACACAAAATTAGCCATATAAATTGTGAATCCTCTTATATTTACTTGGCTACTGGATTAAATCACAAACTTTTTTTTCTAGGATAGAAAATAAAAAATATAAGTAGCAAATGACTTCTGATTCAGAGACCTATAGCTACCCAAGTAATTTAAAACCTTACAAACATTTTAGTCATGTCAAGACTATAATAAAAGAGAACCCTGAGATTAAATCAGATCTAAAAGTGAAAAGACAATGAATTTTGTTTATCTGGACTTTCTGGCAGGGTCATTTTTGTCCATACCATCAGAAGGCACCCTGCATGTTGTAGCTTATACTAAGAGTATCTTAGAGTTAGATAGTGACTATGTAGCATGTGGCAGCTTAGTGTTCTGGTTAATGTAATAACTGGGATAGTTTAAAATAGTAAAAAATACCTTAGATCCCTTAGTAGTAACATAAAAACTCAATTTCATCTTCACACCTCCCTTCAAGTACTAATTTCTCTCCCTGTCAAAGGTAACCACCCTTCTGATATTTTTTATTATAATTTTCTTGAATTTCTTATAGTTTAACAAATAATTATGCATTTTTAAACACTACGTTTTTCTTGTATCCTGAAATGAAATTCTATCCATATGTATTCTGTTGTGATGATGCTCTTTTTATCAGCATTATGTTTGAGATTCACTCATGTTGTTATACGTACCTATTTTTCACTTATTTTCATTGGTGCATGCTATTTCACTGTATGATTACACCACATTTATTTATCCTCTCTAATATGGGCAGAAATTGAATTACTTCCATTTTGGAGCTAATATGAGTTTTGTGGCCATGCACATCTTGTCCATATCTCTTCCATGCACATGGGAAAGCATTTCTTTTTGGTATTCTTAAGGGTGGAATTGCCGAATCATAGAAGAGTAAGATCTTCAGATTTAATTTATAATCTTAATAGTTTTCCAAAACCGTTATATTGATTTTATGCTCCTACAAGCAATGTCTGAAAGTTCCCAGTTGTCCACATCCTTGTCAATTTTTGATCACTTTATTTAGTCATTACCTTGGGTATTAAATTATATCCCACTATTGTTTTAATTTTTATTTATTTGGTTAATCAAGATATTGAGCACACTATGGCTACTCTGATACCCCATTTTGTGAAATGCACATTCAAGTATTTTGTCCATTTTTCTACTGAATTTTTTTGTAGTTTTGTTTCTAATTTGTAGGACTTCTTTATATATGTTACATAGGATCCTTTTGTTAGTGATATGTGTTGCAGGTGGCATCTCTCAGTTCATGTATTTCTTTTCCACTATTTTATTAATAGAACATTTTATTTCTACTTCTAATACTTATTAATGTTTGAATTTTAATATAATCCAATTTTAAAATATTTTCTGTCTCATGAGGTTATATAGCTATTTGATATCATTTTCTATTAATTTTATTGGTTTTATTTCATATTTAGTTCTAAAATTTACCTATATTTCTGTTAACTTTTTCTTAACTGGATATTTTACTTTTCGCAGCAATATCTTTTAACCAGAACATCATTTTCCCGGAATTCTACAATGCCGTAGCATGGTCATGTCTCTGTGCTTCCTATTCTATTCTATTGTCTATCCAAAACAAATACCTTACCTATTCAGTTACTCTAGGTTTGTAAGTCTTACAGAAAGTCCTTATGCTATGTTCTGTCTTCAAGATTGTCTTTATTGTTCTTGACCTATTGCAATTCCTCATAATCTTTAGAATCACCTGTCAATGTCCACAAAATTGAGATAACATCAATCTATATATTAGTTGCAGAGAACTGGCATCTTTATAACGTTGATTTTTTTTCCAATCCATCTTTCCTAGTTTTTTGAAAGAAATTTCACACATCTACTATTAGAACTATTATATTTCAATATAATATCAGAAAAATTACCAGTTCAATACATTTTTGCAAAATAAAAATGTTGTAACCTATACCAGATCAAGAAATAGAATGTTCCCAACATGACAGAAGCCTCTCCTGTCCCCTTTCAATCTACTTTTTTTTTAATTGAAGTATCATTGATATACAATCTTTTATTGGTTCCACTATGGCTCAACAGTTACCCACATTGTTAAATCCTCACCCCCACTAGTGTGGTTACTATCTGTCAACATGTGAAGATGTTACAGAATCACTCACTATATTTTCCATGCTGTACTACCATCCCTGTGACCCACTTACATTATGACAGAGAATTTTTGTACCTTTTTATCCCCTTCACTCTCCCCACCACTCCAACCCTCCCTCTTTGATAACCACCAGTCACTTCATGTTGTCTATGTGTCTACTGCTATTTTGTTCATTTTGTTTTGTTTTGTTTTAGATTCCACAAATAAGTGAAATCATATGGTATTTTTCTTTCTCTGCCTGGCTTATTTCACTTAGCATAAATACAGTCTAGATCCATCCATGTGGTTGGAAACAGCAGGCTTTCTTTTCTTTTTATAGCTGAATAGTATTTCAGTGTGTATATGTACCACCTCTTCTTAATCTGTTCACCTATTGATGGCTACTTTGGTTGTTTCCATATTTTGACTATTGTAAATAATAAGGGGATACATATAGGTGTGCATGTATCTTTTTGAATAATCAATTTTGTTTTCTGTGCGTAAATTCCTAGAAGTGAGATTACTGGATCCTATGGTATTTCTATTTTTAGTGTTTTGAGGAACCTCCATATTATTTTCCACAATGGCTGAACTAATTTACATTCCCATCATTAGTGTAGGAGGGTTGCCCTTTCTCCACATCCTCACCAACACTTGTTATTTCTTGTGTTTTGGATGGTTGCTGTGTTCTAACTGTTGTGAGATGATACCTCATTGTGGTTTTGATTTGCATTTCCCTGAAGATTAGTGATGTGGAGCATCTTTTCATGTGCCTGTTGCCCATCTGTATATTGGGAAAATGTCTGTTCAGGTCCTCTGCCCATATTTTAATCTGGTTATTTGAATTTTTGGTGATGAGGCATATGAGTTCTTTATATATTTTGGATGTTAACCCTTATCAGATAAATCATTTGGGAATATATTCTCCCATACTGTAGGATGCCTTTTTGTTCTGCTGATGGTGTCCTTTGCTGCACAGAAGCTTTTGAGTTTGATGTAGTCACGCTTGTTCATTTTTTATTTTGTTTCCCTTGCCCAAGGAGATGTGTTCAGGAGAAAGTTGCTCATGTTTATATACAAGAGATTTTTATGGTTTCTTGTCTTACATTTAGGCCTTTGATCCATTTTGAGTTTATTTCTGTGTATGGAGATAGATAATAATCCAGTTTCATTCTCTTACATGTAGCTGTCCAGTTTTCCACTATCTTTTACCCTTTGTATATTCATGGCTCCTTTCCTTCCAATCTACTTTTGAACTTTAAATAATTTGAATCATCTAGTAAGTATTCTTTTGTTGTTGATTTATTTTGGTGAACATCATATTTATAAAATTCATTCATAGTTTTTCAGATATTAATTACTCATTCTCATTGCTCTATACATTGCATTTTGTAAATACATCAATTATTTTATCAATTCGCTATTGATGGGCATTTGGAAGATTTCCACTTTCAGCCTATTACTAATAGTGCTATTATAAATATATATATGGGGATATTTTGGTTGTACACCTAGAAACGGAATTGCTGAGTCCTAGGATATGTGTGTATTTACTTTTGGTAGATGCTGCCAAGCAGTTCTTCAAAGTGATTATATTAATGTTTGGTAATCTATTTGAAATGCTTAATTTCCATTTGCTTCTGATAAAGAGGAATGCAGTTGGTTTCCATTTTATGTTTGCTTTATTTCTAACAACTTTTCTAAGGTTATTTCTAAATTTTAGTAATTCTAGTTTATTTTTGTCTGTATTTTCTGCATACATAATCATGTTGTTTGTAAATAATAACAGCATTTTTTCTTCCCTTCCTTTCTAATTCTGATACCTGGGCCTTAAACTATTGTACATAGTATAATAGAAATAGTGATAATGACATCCATGGCCCCTTCTGGATCTCAGGAGGAAAGTTTACAGTGATATACCATTAAAACTAGTATTTTCCCTAAGTTTTGTTACACATCTTTTCTATTCCTAGTTTTCAGGTGTTTTATTGTAAATAGACATTGACTTTTATCACTTGTATTTCTGTATCCCTTAAGATGGTCATTATGATACAGTATTTCTTTTTTTCTATTAATGTGGATTACATTAATTGGCTTTTAAATATTAATCTAACCTTACATTTCAGTAATAGAAGCAAGTTAATTTCTACAAATTAATATTTTGATAATCTCTGAATTTAGTCTGATTTTTTAAAAAAACATTTGCATTTATGTCCAAGCGTGAGTTTAGCCTGTAATTTTTCCTATCTTATCCTTGAGAAGTTTTGACATGAAGATCTTTCTGGCCTCATAAAACAAAGAATTATTGTAAAGTTGGCATTATTTCTACTTTAAATGATGGAAATAATTTCTTAGTGGAGCTAGCTGGAAAAAAAAGAGTTTCCTGTACAGGAAAAGTATTTAATCACAAATTCAATTTATTTAATAACCTTAAAAGTACTCATATTTTCTGTTTCTTTTTATGCCTGTTTGGTAAGTTGAATTTTCACTTCATCTACATTTAAAACTTATTCACATAACATTGTATTACATATTCTCTAAAGTCTATAACATTTATAGTGTCTTCTTTTTAATTCTTTCTAATTTTTTTTACTTCTCTATAAAAGCATGCTTTTTCTCTCTTATGTGTTTTATAAATTTTAGCTCATTCTTCAGCCTTTCTTACTTCATAGCATTTTAGGAGGTCCTTGGAAACAGATTTAACAAAGAACATTTTATTAAACTATCAAAGGTCCCTCTGTCTAGCACATTCTGAAACACCAGAGTCTCAATAAGTAAAACTCAGTAACATACACAGTTTCTAATACAAATAAATGTTCTAAACACAAAGCTTTCCCAAAGTAGGATGAGCCAGTTTTTTATAGGCTCATGTTCAACAGAATATGAAAGTGTGTCACAAATTACATGGGTTAAGAAACACTCTGACACAGAGATTAGCATGCTGGAGTTTTATCAAATAGTTAGTGCTCTTATGACCAATATCTATGCAAGGGAAGGCAAAAAAAGGTTAAAGAAAGAAGCAGGTTTGGGCAGATGGAGGAGTATAGTTGTGATACCCTCTCAGTAGATGCTTCAGCTAAACCTGTGTGCAGCTCTGAAGTTGGAATGACCTTCTTATCAAGTTGGAATGACCTTTTTTATCTATCCTAAGTTTGGGTGGGAAGGCTGGGCCTACCTGTCCTCATATTGTTCAGTCAAGGCTACTTCCAGGAGCATGAGAACCTTGACAAATATCTTTTGTGAAGCCCTGATCTATAAAACAACTTGATTTTACAAATGGATTGCAAAACTCATAGACCCATGTTATACATAGTGATTTCTTAATGAAGATTTAGAATGAAAAAAATGATTAATTACATACTTGAGTATTGTCCTATCATCTACAAAGTGTTCAGGTTCCAAATCCTCTTTTTAAGTTCCAGAAATCATCTCTTTGCCATTATTGCTAATGTCATTCTTGGTTATATTCTTATTCCCCACCCCCAGCCTCTGTGAGAAAGGTACCAACACTGTTATTACTCACAATGCCATGGGTTTTTGGAATCTAAATTGAAGCAACATAAATCTCTGCCTCTGCGGTTCCCTAATATCATTTATTTAATGCTGGTTACATCATTTCCATGATGTTGGGTCATCCATTATGCTATTTATGAATACTGGCTTGTAGTGACCCTCTCAGAATATGTTATTGTGTTTCACTGATGATGACTATAAATGTATTTCTCACCCAGGGTACACAGGAAAATCTGAATGGCAATTCATTCTTTGTTCCTGTTTGATTTACTGCTCAGAATTTTATAACAAGTGTAGAACACATTGGCTTCTAATCTTGTCCTCTTGTGAACTAGTTAAGACATAATTATTATATCCTAGAATGGGAGCTTTTTCAGATTTCATTGAGTATATTTTATACATAATGGGAGAATAGGTAAGGGGACTATGGGATAAGCAAAAAGTGTGCTCACTTCCCTACAAAGAATATTCACCCCTCATTTGGAAGTTTAAGATTGACGTAGGAAAGGCTGAGGCAAGATGAAGACATTGACTGGAAGGGCCCACTGCCTTGTGGAGCAGTGATACTCAAAGCCTTTGAAGGAGATAAGTGTGGCCAACTTGTGGCATAGGGCTTGTGGAGATGCTGAAGAACCACCCTGGGTACCAGCAGCAGGAGAATCACAGGGTAAAGATGCCTAGCGCTCTCCCCATTGTCCTTGGTGCAGTAATGACTGTATAACCAAAAACAGCTGAAAGCCAACAAGGGCCTACAAATCCATTCAAACCCAAGGATTAATGGCAAACTGTGGGTAGTCCAGCCCTGAAGTGATTCTATGTCCAATGTGAAAGTCACCCCAAATCAGCACCCAAACCCTGTTCTGGTGACTACAGCTCTTATGTTCCTATGAAAGAAATTGTTTTCTAGCCATCTTCTTGTAACAAGAGTTTTGCTGTGGGGTCTCAGGATGGGCCCATAGAAGTAAGTCCTAAAACTCCTCTGGGTAACAGATCAACCCTGTGCAAGGCTGGGATGGATTGGTATAAGATTGAAAAATGTTCTAAATAGGAAAAGCAGGGACTAGCTTTTGGCATATATTACTGTTATAGCATTTAGTCATTTTGCATTATTCCATTAGGAAACTGGATTTAAAAGTGGCAAGTTAGTAGCCAAGGTTGCCCCATTGGTAAGAGGCAGAACCAGATTTACAAGTCCAGTTTTCTAAATCCAAATTTGCTGCTCTTTCCATTATATCACATAACTCTCTTGTAAGGAAAAGCAGTTTTTCCAAAATAAAAACTCCTCCAGAATCTCAAGATGGAATGAGAATATTCTGAAGGACACAGAGTGATAACTCAACAGTTTTGAACTATAACTAGTACCTTTCCCTTCTCTCTGTTTCACTAAATTAAAAGTCGAGCATTATGTTGGTTCACGAAGATGAACTGCATTCCTTCAATGGTTAAAAATGCCTTCCCTTGGTTTGAATTGAAATAGTTAATCAGAATAGGGCTTTCCCAAAACCTTAACAAGTTTTTTGTTGTCTGTTTTTGTGCTTTTTCTGCATTCATCTCGTGTTTATTTTCCACTGATATATAGGGAAGTCTGACATAGTTGTTCTCTCACTTGCAAGGGCTGGTGCAATGATATAAGCCTGGGGTAGGCAGCCTCTAAAATGCGCCCCAACAATGCCTGTCTCACAGTATTCACATTTTTGTATAATTCCCTCCCCATGAGCATGCATGGGACTAACCGACTCAGCTCTCACAAATAGAATACTGTAGTAGAGATAGAATGTTGCTTTAATATTGTTATAAATAGACTATAGAGTCCATCTTCAGAGCCTCTCTCCTCTTTCTTTCTCTCTCTCTCCCTTTTTTTTCCTCCCTCTCTTTTTCACTGAGGCTTGCCAGTAGCTATAGTAGTAAGCTAGGAAACCATTTTTCTCCTAAAATTTTCCGTTCCCCTTTATAGTCTTTCTCTTCATATAAATAGTGGTTTCCTTAAGGTCATAAATCATGTCATATTTACCTCTTTATTTCTCACACTGTTTAATATTTTATCTGGCAAAAATTAGGTTTACATCATGATGTTTGAATCAATGATAGATTTTGTATGCTTCAGTCAGGACATCCCTGTTGAATAAGATACTGTTTGATGTTTCTTTTATAAAATTCAGTTGAAGCATTTGTAAGCCACCACTTACAAATCAACATCTCTCAGGGAAAAATTAATGAAATAATAAACTGATATACAGGTTATTTTTTTCTCCAAATAATCCATTTGTGGGATTTGCATAAGACCAAAAACAAAAATCCAAACCACATTTAAATATCATTAAACTTGCAGAGGATGTATTTCTTGCATTAATATCATTAATAAATAAGATCAAACGGTTTATAAACCTCTAGGTAGCATGATTAAAAATCTGATATAAAGGCTACCTTAAAAGACTTTAGTTTATTTAATTTAACAAAAAATATCTCTGGCTCAATATCTTTTGTGTTGTATATTTTCCATTTTAACAATTAATGTGGCACAGGGAATTGTTTATGTTAATATTATAGCTCCTTGGTTGAGCCCTAACACCATTATCTGCTTTAATGAATAATTCATTCCCTGTTGAAAACTTAACTATATCATTTTTTCTGGATATGAATGGAACTTTGAAGTGCAATTTAAGTTGGAAGAATTTAAGATTGTAGAGAATTCCCATAAACCATCAAAAAGTGCTGTGCTGGCAATATTACTTAGCACTCAAGTGTAATCGTTTTACAAAAATTTCATGTGAGATTCTAAATTTTGTGGGGTTTTTTGTAAAAAGTATTGATGGGATTCATTTCTTACTGCATTTTCATACTGTGCAGTGGCTACTTATGCCTCTAAATATCTAAAACAATACGCTCCTTACTCTTAGTTGTAGATTGAGAACCTAGATAGTCACTGTAAAGAAAGCTGAAATTTGTCTTCCAATGTTGTGTTTGCCATGAAGAGAAAGCACTGGAAGTGGATTAAAAATATCGAAAAAGATTGACAAGTGGGAATTATGGATTCTCAGTCTATTGCATTTTAAAAACTCAGTAGACCCAATGGTGGTGACCCACTGTTCAGAAAGAAGCTAAACAATGTAGCAGTTTAAAAATCTTAGAGTTTGCCACCTATCAGAGTGTCTGCCCTTCCTCGCCCTGTAATCAGGGATGGGCTAGGACACATATGGGGCTGAAGAGTGTCTTCAGCACTGGACGTAGCTAATCACCTTGGCTACCATGGCAAAACATCTTACAATGGGGAAGCATTAGGTTTATGCCATGTCACATGAACAAACAGGAAATCTTTACAACGTTCCACAATCAAACAAGCTATAAGGAATGTAACAGGAAAAAATGTATCTATTCCAAAAGATGATGCACTACTATTTCCTTACGTTCAATATTAATATTATAATTGCTTATTTTTCTTTATTGTTTTAGCAAGAGAAAGCTCATGGTAAAACTTATAGCACAATCTATCTTAGCATAACCATATAAAAATTTTTCCTTTATCCAGCATATTTTTGGATACATCATACCCTTTGTCTTGTTTTCCATGTAATATGGAGTTTCCTCAACTTTGATGTTAAATGTCTATATTTCAGTTATATTTTATTTAGTTTTGAAAGCAATTGAAATTATTGGTTCAATTAAAGAAAAGAGAGGTAAAGAGGAAGAAGGAGGAGGAAAGTAGGGAGGCAGAAAGAAAAGAAGGAAAAGTAGGAGGAAATGGAGGAGAATAACAGGAAGAAAAAGGCAGAAAGGAAAGGAGGGAGAGAGGGAACCCAAGATTTTAAGATGTTTAGTCTGGGCCCCCATTCCTGAGGATGTGTTTAAACATGGCCCAAACCCTATTCTGATGATGTTTGAAAAGCAGATGCCCTCTGCAAATGTCCATGCCATCAGAAAGACTTACTGTCTCATACTTTTCCTGGGCTCTTTGCTCCAAGTTTCTTGTTCCTGTGTGCAACCCCATAGAACAGAACTCTGAATACAAGAGTCAAATCCTCCATCAGTTTCCACTAAAAAGCAGTTTGCTTTGATATTTTTGCAGAATTTTATGGAACATTTTGGAGTGGACCTACAGTGGCATTCACACTGTGGAACTTCAGTAGCTCACAATCTCACTGGCTCACCTCCCCCAACTCCCTACTTTCTCTCCCATTTTCCCTTCTTTCTTGATGCCAAGCTATTCAGGACAATTAAAACTCCTCTTCAGAATGTTTGAAAAACATTCTCATTTCCAGGAATTACACAGGCCTACAAGCTAACTGCATATACACACATAAAGACTTTACCTCCTCCTGAGAATTCCTTGCTAGTTATTAATATATTGGCATGAACCCATATATATATATATACATAAATATGTACATATTTATGAAGGGAAGGAAAGAAAGGAGGAAAGGAGGAAAGAAGGGAGACAGAGAGTCAAGTGCTAATCAGAGAATGATGCTGATGAAATAGATAGGCAGTAGTAAAGGAATTGAGAGCCAGAACGTTGTAGTTAAAACCATGGCTGCGTTCAAATATTGATATCACCTGATTCCTAGCTTTACAACTTGGAGCAAGTTACTGAATTTTTCTGTGCATCAGTTTCTCTCTATGAAATTGGGATATTAATAATAATAGCCAGCTCATGGGCCATTCTGAGTCTTAAATGAGATAATGTATAAAGTACTTAAAACACTACTTATCGTGACTCAGTAGGTCACAGGTAAGTGTAGCTATCATAATTATCACAAGTATAATAATTACAGAAATCACCCTAGTATGACAAGAAATACTGAAAGTCAGGCAAGGCTGCAAATGTGGAGTGAAACACTGATTCCCATAAACCTGGAATGTATCAGTCAGATTTATTAGATAACTGTGCTAAAAAGAGCATCTGTGCCAGCAACCCCCCACCCCCACCCCATCCCACCCCCAACACACACACACACACACACACACACACACACACACACACACACACACACACACACACACACACACACACACACAAACTTCTTAACTCAATCTCAGCCTGGTTATCTTGCTTTCTCCATTCTCTAAAAGCCTCAATTACATAGAAGTCTGGATTAAAACACTCTTATAACAGAACTGGACCAGAATTGAAGGAAAAGAAAATGGTAGGACAGTCATTTAGTCTTAATTCACACATTCAAAGACTTCAATTTGCAAACCAATGAGAGGAAATTGATTCCCTTCCAGACCTCAGATGTGGATAAAAGGCTTGAGACACTGCAGATGACTGGTGATCTCTGCCTATATACCCTGTTTTAGTGAGCTACTTGGGTGCTGGTGATAGTTATGTTTAAGGTCTCATAGTAGAACTAACCTAAAGTTCTTAGGCTGTAACGGAAAGGAAAAATGATATTTACTGTGATCTTCCTCTCTTAGGTATAGTAATGTTGACGTTAGTCACAGCTGACGTTGGGCTCCCTCCTTTCCTTCAGGGAGCACAATGGGCTTTATGTGGGTTAGACCACCCTCCAGGTTTTCATTTTTAACACTTTACAAATAAGAGTCAGTGGAGCTTTAAAATCATGAACTGTCCAGTGAACTGTCAGACTTTCATTCTTTCCTACAGCACTTTTAGTCACAAATTTAAAGTGTGGGTGTCATGGGGGAAAGAAATATTTAATTAAAGCCTATGGCAATATCACCAAGTGGACAAAAAGTAATAATCTTTTAAATTTGCTTTTGTGCAGAAAACAAAGTGCAGCCTTTCCATTTCTTTTAGATACTATATTTAAGATAAAAGCATTGAATTTCCAAACACTTATTCTATTGTCAGCTTTCCGCCATGTAACCCTTGCTCTTGAAAAATAAGAAAAGCAGAAATGTGTATAGATGCTGCTTAGCTTGAATCTGTGGACATGGCACTGCACCTTCTCTCTTAAATACCATTTTATAAAACCAGGTTTTGCCTCGTTTGTATTCCTTACACATCTCTCCCTTTTTGTCTACCTTAGGTCTTTTAAATTTAGCTGCAAGAAAAGTGCTGTATTATGGAATCAAGTCTCCTTATCTTTTTCCCCGAAAGAATTGTGTGCAGTATTTATTTCCCTTATGTTGCAATTTAAAACACACAGGAAAGTATGTTGAATACCATCACTCCAACTTTCATCTTTCTATCGAGGTATACTTACACACATTTTTTATAGCATATAATGAAGTGAAGCTATACATTTCTTCACTTTGTACAGCCTACTAGAGTTTAGACTTCTAAAACTAAGGAAGTATTTATTTGTAATAATCCACAGAAGTATTTTTCATGTTTCACAGGGTTGAATAGTAAATAAAAGTCCATATTAAAAACAAGTACAGTTCCTGCCTAACTCACTGTTGCAAACTTCTCCTCCAAGGGTTAAAATAATATATACTTATTTATGATGTTTTGTTCACAGTAGTCATTTAATAATCATTTAATATATGAAGGGTGAATGAATGAGAACATCACAATTCTAAAGAATCTCCAGTTACCTAGAATAGCACATCAGTTAGCCTCCTTAAAATGAAGGTGTATTAATTATTTTTCATATATTGCCTCTAAATGCAAAAAAATGGGGATTGGACTCCTATGGTCCTTTTCTCAGGAATACTTTGTATTTTTGATAAATTTATAATGACCTGCCATTAAATTTCATGTCATCTTTTCCTTCAAGGGATTACTGGTCCTGTGAATGGAAAAAATCCAAATGGTTAGGCATATGATTTTTAAAAGAAATTTTCAGGCAAAATAACCTACCCTAAATGCAGATTCATTTATTCAGTTTCCTTGTTGAATTTATATTAAATCAAGTTGGTTATTTTTCGAGAGATCTACTCAGGAATTATGTATTTCTTTTTAGCCATTCAAGGAGGTTAAAGTACAAAAAATACTCCTCAGTGCTCCTGTGACATACCTTGAAATAATGCTTGATGATTGACAATAGAGAAAAAAGAGAATAAAGAAAGAAAAATTAAATACATTAATTTGAAAGATATATAAATGAGAATCACAAAGTAGAAACAAATGTTATTTTTTTCCTTTAACTCTTGTCACCTTTAGGAATGTTTTTGACACTCAGAAGTATAAATGACTATATTACATTAATCCCTGAGGAATTAAAAATTGGAGGGAAAACACCCCCTAAGAGACACTTGAGTTATTCAGTGCTTCTGTCGTCAGTTAGAACAGCACAAAATTTGTAGAATCCATCTAAGAAACTCAATAGCATTTAAGCTTTATAGGTTTCACCCAAGACAGTTTGAAAAAAGGAAAAATGAAGCATGGTTTTCTGCATATTTTTCAGAAAATTAATTTAGATGATGTGTGGCATACCTACAATTAGTAAGCTTTGTTAAACGTTATTTTCTGAAAGTAGTTTTTTTGTTTTTTGTTTTGTTTTACCTTTCTGCCTCATTATCAGTCCTGGATTACTTTCAGGAATTGTTGACTAGGTTCACCAATTTCAAGTACATCTTTTCAATAACAATTCAAAAAGAATTTTATGAGAGCCATTGAAGAAATAAACCCATACATTTATGTTCAATTAATCTTTGATCAGGGTGCCAAGAACACCCTGATCGTGGGGAACAAGATTCGTCTCCTCAGTAAAGGATGTTAGGAAAAGTGAATCTCTATATGCAGAAGAATGAAATTAGACCTTACCGCACATCATATACACAAATTGACTCAAAGTGGGTTAAAACAACTGAAACCATAACACTACTAGAAAAAAACACAGGGGAAAAGTTTCTTGACATTGGTCTTGACCATGATTTTTTGGATAGGATATCAAAAGCACAAATAAAAAAAGCATAAATGGTCAAGTGGGGACTAAAAAGTTTCTGTATGACAATGGCAGCAATCAATGGAGTGAAAGGCAACATTTGCAAGCCATGTATCTGATAAGGGGTTAAATATTCAAAATATATAAGGAACTCATACAACTCAATAGCAAAAAAAAATTATTAGAAATAATACTAGCTTGGAGATTTAAAATAAAGAGAACACTGTGTCAACCCTTTTGATTATTCTGTATCTAGAATGCCGACTTTCTTACTACACTTTCTGTTATTGGACCTACCCTTCAAGATCAATATGATTCAGACTCCTCCAAGTAATCTGACATGATTTTCCCAGGAAACAGTTTCCTTTCTCCTAAAGCATGTAGCATTTGTTTACACCACATAATGTCGTATGTGTTTATACACTGTTTATCTTTCTCTGATTTGATTATTAAGTCTTTATTTATTTATTTTGGTATCATTAATCTACAATTACATGAGGAACATTATGTTTACTAGACTCCCCTCATCACCAAGTCCCCTCCCAGAAACCCCATTACAGTCACTGTGCATCAGCATAGTAAGACGCTGTAGAGTCACTGCTTGTCTTCTCTGTGTTGTACTGCCTTCCCCGTGTCCACTGCCCCACATTATACATGCTAATCATAATGCCCCGTTTCTTTTTCACCCGCCCCTTATCCCCCCATTCCCACCCATACTCCACAGTCACTTTCCCTTTGGTAACTGTTAGTACATTCTTGGATTCTGTGAGTCTGCTGCTGTTCTGTTCCTTCAGTTTTTTCTTTGTTCTTATACTCCACAGATGAGTGAAATCATTTGATACTTATCTTTACCACGTGGCTTATTTCACTGAGCATAATACCCTCTAGTTCCATCCATGTTGTAGCTAATGATAGGATTTGTTTTCTTCTTATGGCTGAATAATATTCCATTGCGTATATGTACTACATCTTCTTTATCCATTCATCTACTGATGGACACTTAAGTTGCTTCCATTGCTTAGCTATTGTAAGTAGTGATAAATATAGGGGTGCATATGTCTTTTTCAAACTGGATTGCTGCATTCTTAGGGTAAATTCCTAGGAGTGGAATTCCTGGGTCAAATGGTATTTCTATTTTGAGGTTTTTGAGGAACCTCCATACTGCTTTCCACAATGGTTGAACTACCTTACATTTCCATTATCAGCATAGGAGGGTTCCCCTTTCTCCACATCCTCGCCAACATTTGCTGTTGTTTGTCTTTTGGATGGTAGCCATCCTAACTGGTGTGAGGTAATCTCTCATTGTGGTTTTAATTTGCATTTCTCTGATGATTAGTGATGTGGAGCATCTTTTCATGTGCCTGTTGGCCATCTGAATTTCTTCTTTGGAGAAGTGTCTGTTCAGCTCCTCTGTGCATTTTTTAATTGGCTTATTTACTTTTTTTTTGTTGAGGTGCGTGAGCTCTTTATATAATTTGGTGTCAACCCCTTATCAGATATGTCATTTATGAATATATTCTCCCATATTGTAGGATGTCTTTTAGCTCTACTGATGGTGTCATTTGCTGTACAGAAGTTTCACAGCTTGATATAGTCCCACTTGTTCATTTTTGCTTTTGTTTCCCTTGCCAAGGGAGATATGTTCATGAAGAAGTGGCTCACGTTTATGTCCAAGAGATTTTTCCCTATATTTTTTTTCTAAGAACTTTGTGGTTTCATGTCTTACATTCAGGTCTTTGATACATTTTGAGTTTAATTTTGTGTATGGGGTTAGACAATAATCCACTTTCAGTCTCTTACATGTAGCTGTCCAGTTTTGCCAACACCAGCTGTTGAAGGGGCTGCCATTTCCCCATTATATATCCATGGCTCTTTTATTGTATATAAATTGACCATATATGCTTGGGTTTATATCTGGGCTCTCTATTCTGTTCCACTAGTCTATGCATCTGTTCTTGTGCCAGTAACGAATTGTTTTGATTACCGTGGCTTTGTAGCAGTGCTTGAAGTAAGGGAGCATAATTTCTCCTGCTTTATTCTTCCTTTTCAGGATTGCGTTGGTTATTTGAAGTCTTTCTTCATTCCATAGGAATTTTAGAACTATTTTCTCTAGTTCATTGAAGAATGTTGTAGGTATTTTTATAGGGATTACATTGAATCTGTAGATTGCTTTGGGCAGGATGGCCATTTTGACAATATTAATTCTTCCTATCCATGAGCATGGGATGTCTTTCCATTTATTGGTATCTTCTTTCATTTCTCTTATGAGTGTCTTGTAGTTTTCAGAGTATAGGTCTTTTACATCCTTGGTTAGGTTTATTCCTAGGTATTTTTTTCTTTTTCATGCAATTGTGAATGGAATTCTTTTCCTGATACTCTTTCTGCTAGTTCAATGTTAGTGTATAGGAATGCAACAGAATCCTGTGTGTGTATTAATTTTGTATTCTGCAACTTTGCTGAATTCAGATATTAGATCTAGTATTTTTGCAGTGGATTCTTTAGGGCTTTTTATGTACCATATCATGTCATCTGCAAACAGGGACACTTTGACTTCTTCCTTGCCAATCTGGATGCCTTTTATTTGTTTGTGTTGTCTGATTGCCATGGCTAGGACCTCTAGAATTATGTTGAATAAAAGTGGGCAGTGTGGACATCCTTTCTTGTTCCCTAGCTTAGAGGAAAAGCTTTCAGCTTCTTGTTGTTCAGTATGATGTTCTCTGTGGGTTTATCATATATGGCCTTTATTATGTTGAGGTACTTGCCCTGTATACCTATTTTGTTGAGAGTTTTTAACATGAATGGATGTTGAATTTTATCCAATGCTTTTTCAGCATCTATGGAGATGATCATGTGGTTTTTGTCTTTCTTTTTGTTTATGTGGTGGATGATGTTGATAGATTTTCGAATGTTGTACCATCCTTGCATCCCTGGGATGAATCCCATTTGGTCATGGTGTGTGATCCTTTTGATGTATTTTTGAATTTGGTTTCCTAATATTTTGTTGAGTATTTTTGCATCTACGTTCATCAGGGATATTGGTCTGTAGTTTTATTTTTTTGTAGTGTCTTTGCCTGATTTTGATATTAGAGTGGTGTTGGCCCCAGAATGAGTTTGGGAATATTCCCTCCTCTTCTACTTTTTGGACAACTTTAATGAGGATGGGTATTAGGTCTTCACTAAATGTTTGATAAAATTCAGCAGTAAAACCATCTGGTCCAGGAGTTTGTTCTTAGGTAGTTTTTCGATTACCAGTTCAATTTCTTTGCTGGTAATTGGTCTGTTCAGATTTTCTGTTTTTTCCTGGGTCAGCCTTGGAAGGTTGTGTTTTTCTAGGAAGTTGTCCATTTCTTCTAGGTTATCCACTTTGTTAGCATATAATTTGTCATAGGAACTTTCATAATTATTTGTATTCTGTGGTATCCATAGTGATTTTTCCTTTCTCATTTCTGATTCTGTTTATGTGTATAGAATATTTTTTTCTTGATAAGTCTGGCTAGAGGTTTATCTATTTTGTTTATATTCTCAAAGAACCAGCTCCTGCTTTCATTGATTCTTTCTATTGTTTTACTCTTCTCAATTTTCTTTATTTCTGCTTTAATCTTTATTATGTCCCTTCTCCTACTGACTTTGTGCATCATTTATTCTTCCTTTTCTAGTATCATTAATTATGAGTTCAGACTATACATTTGGGATTGTTCTTCTTTCATGAGGTAGGCCTGTATTGCAATATATAATTTCCCTCTTAGCACAGCCTTCACTGCGTCCCACAGATTTTGTGGTGTTTAATTATTGTTATTTGTCTCTGCATATTACTTGAGCTATCTTTTTTTTTTTTTTTTTTTTGCTGGATTAGGTGGCATTTCTAATTTTTTTTTTTGAGAGGGCATCTCTCATATTTATTGATCAAATGGTTGTTAACAACAATAAAATTCTGTATAGGGGAGTCAATGCTCAATGCACAATCATTAATCCACCCCCAGCCTAATTCTCATCAGTCTCCAATCTTCTGAAGCATAACAAACAAGTTCTTACATGGTGAACAAATTCTTACATAGTGAATAAGTTCTCACATGGTGAACAGTACAAGGGCAGTCATCACAGAAACTTTCGGTTTTGATCACTCATTATGAACTATAAACAATCAGGTCAAATATGAATATTCGTTTGATTTTTATACTTGCTTTATATGTGAAGCCCACATTTCTCCCTTTATTATTATTATTATTATTATTTTAAATAAAATGCTGAAGTGGTAGGTAGATGCAAGATAAAGGTAGAAAACAGTTTAGTGTTGGAGGAGAGCAAATGTAGATGATCAGGTGTGTGCCTGTAGACTATGTGTTAATCCAAGCTAGACAAGGGCAATAAAACATCCACGTATGCAGAAGATTTCTCTCAAAACAGGGGGGTTGAGGTTCTAAACCTCACCTCTGTTGATCCCCAATTTCTCACCTGATGGCCCCCCTGTGACTGTGCCTGTCTTAGGTTGTTCCTCCCTTGAGGAATCTTAGCCTTCTCTGGGTTACCAGTCATCTTCCGGGGCCATACAGGGAAATGTAAAGTTGGTAAGTGAGAGAGAAGCCATATTGTTTGAAAAGGTTAGCTTTTTACTTTGCATATTCATGCCCTGTGGCTTCTATGCCCAGCATTTGCCTTGAGGTATCTTTACCACTTGGAGGAGTTATGATACTTGGTGAATTCGATATGAGGCACAAATTATATTTAAGGATTGTAATTAGGTAGGAAGAAGAAAAGCTATAGAGGTAGCAGATGGAAGAAAACATGGGAAGATTGATTACTTGTTTGACATATCTTCTTGTAGAGTAACTTAAGCAAGTATAGGTTTTAAACTACTAATGAAATTGTGCACACACATTAACATAATAGGAATACAGTTACATAACCAAAGTAGATTTATAATTACCAGCCATCTCCAGTGAAGCCAACAAAAACAAGTTAGACACCCTAGGAATTTGTGGAAATTGTCTATGATATAATGGATACTGTCCAACTGTACTTGAACAGTGTGAGAGAAATCAAACAAATTAAAACAACCCATTCCTGGGAATTGTTCACATCCCATATGTTCTTTTAACAGTAGATAGTCTGTAGTTGTAAGATTTTGGAGCGCTACAACTTGCACTTCTCCTAATTCTTGGTTGAGTTCCAACAGTATAGATCCAGTCAAATTTTTTGTTTTACTGAAAGCACAGGCCAGCTTAGATATCTCCTTCTTCATTCCAATGGCAAGTCCAGGAACCGGTGGGATGAATGCAGCTACAACTGCAGCATCACCTGGGTTTTTGTTGAGGTTTTTTGATAATCATTTTCTGGTATGTCTCTTCCAGAGAGTGCTGATGTTGGAAGTTGTTCTTCATATCGTATCTTAGTTCATTTTCTGGGTAGCCAAACTAAGCTTTGATCCTCTGTATAAACACAAACAGACCCTTTGCCCACACTTTGATATGCCCTTTATACCATTGTGTAGAACTCATTGGAGGTCATCACACAGGAACTGCTTTTTTTTCTTTTTTGTTTAAGAGAGAGGAATATTATCAGAAAAATGTACCTCTGTAGCCGATCATCTGACACCCTTTAAGTGATCAAAATTAAGGATATTTAAAGCATGCATTAATCGTTGATTTACAGTTAGTTTTATCCTATCAGGGAGTAATCCCCCTTCTCTTTCTTTCTTTTTTTTGTTATCTTTAATCTACACCTGCATAAAGAATATTGTGTTTACTAGGCTCTCCCCTATACCAGGTCCCCCCTATAAACCCCTTTACAGTCACTGTCCATCAGCATAGCAAAATGTTGTAGAATCACTACTTACTTCTCTGTCTTGTACAGCCCTCCCCTTTCTCCCAACTCCCATGCATGCTAATCTTAATACCCCTCATCTTCTCCTCCCCTTTATACCTCCCTACCCACCCATCCTCTCCAGTCCCTTTCCCTTTGGTACCTGTTAGTCCATTCTTGGGTTCTGTGATTCCGCTGCTGTTTTGTTCCTTCAGTTTTTCCTTTGTTCTTATACTCCACAGATGAGTGAAATCATTTGGTATTTCTCTTTCTCCGCTTGGCTTATTTCAGTGAGCATAATAGTCTCCAGCTGCATCCATGTTGCTGCAAATGCTAGGATTTGCCCTCTTCTTATGACTGAGTAGTATTCCATTGTGTATATGTACCACATCTTCTTTATCCATTCATCTACCGAAGGACATTTAGGTTGCTTCCAATTCTTGGCTAATATAAATAGTGCTGCGATAAACATAGGGGTGCATCTGTCATTCTCAAACTTGATTGCTGCTTTCTTAGGGTAAATTCGTAGGAGTGGAATTCCTGGGTCAAATGGTAGGTCTGTTTTGAGCATTTTGATGAACCTCCATACTGCTTTCCACAATGGTTGAACTAATTTACATTCCCACCAGCAGTGTAGGAGGGTTCCCCTTTCTCCACAGCCGCACCAACATTTGTTGTTGTTTGTCTTTTAGATGGTAGCCATCCTTACTGGTGTGAGGTGATACCTTATTGCAGTTTTAATTTGCATTTCTCTGATAATTAGTGATGTGGAGCATCTTTTCATGTGTCTGTTGGCCATCTGTATTCCTTTTTTGGAGAACTGTCTGTTCAGTTCCTCTGCCCATTTTTTAATTGGATTATTTGATTTTTGTTTCTTGAGGCGTGTGAGCCCTTTATATATTTTGGACATCAAGCCTTTATCAGATCTGTCATTTTCAAATATATTCTCCCATACTGTAGGGTTCCTTTTTGTTCTATTGGTGGTGTCTTTTGCTGTACAGAAGCTTTTCACCTTAATATAGTCCCACTTGTTCATTTTTGCTGTTGTTTTCCTTGCCCAGGGAGATATGATCAAGAAGAGGTCACTCATGTTTATGTCTAAGAGGTTTTGCCTATGTTTTTTTCCAAGAGTTTAATGGTTTCATGACTTACATTCAAGTCTTTGTCCATTGCGAATTAGTTTTGTGTATGGGGTTACACAGTGATCCAGTTTCATTCTCTTACATGTAGCTGTCCAGTTTTGCCAGCACCATCTGTTGAAGAGACTGTCATTTCGCCATTGTATGCCCATGGCTCCTTTATCAAATATTAATTGACCATATATGTTTGTGTTAATGTCTGGAGTCTCTAGTCTGTTCCACTGGTCTGTGGCTCTGTTCTTGTGCCAGTACCAAATTGTCTTGATTACTATGGCTTTATAGTAGAGGTTGAAGTTGGGGAGTGAGATCCCCCCTACTTTACTCTTCTTTCTCAGGATTGCTTTGGCTATTCGGGGTCTTTGGTGTTTCCATATGAATTTTTGAATCATTTGTTCCAGTTCATTGAAGAATGTTGTTGATAATTTGATAGGGATTGCATCTAATCTGTATATTGTTTTGGGCAGGATGCCCATTTTGACGATATTAATTCTTCCTAGCCATGAGCATGGGATGAGTTTCCATTTGTTAATGTCCCCTTTAATTTCTCTTAAGAGTTACTTGTTGTTTTGAGAGTATATTTCATTCACTTCTTTGGTTAGATTTATTCCTAGGTATTTTATTCTTTTTGATGCAATTGGGAATGGAATTGTTTTCCTGATTTCTCTTTCTATTGGTTCATTGTTAGTGTATGGGAAAGCTACAGATTTCTGTGTGTTAATTTTCTATCCTGCAACTTTGCTGTATTCTGATATCAGTTCTAGTAGTTTTGTGGTGGAGTCTTTAGGGTTTTTTTAATGTACAATATCATGTCATCTGCAAATAGCTTAACTTCTTCTTTACCAATCTGGATACCTTGTATTTCTTTGTTTTGTCTAACTGCCATGGCTAGGACCTCCAGTACTATGTTAAATAACAGTGGGGATAGTGGGCATCCCTGTCTTGTTCCCGATCACAGAGGAAAAGCTTTCAGCTTCTCACTGTTCTGTATGATGTTGGCTGTGGGTTTATCATATATGGCCTTTATTATGTCGAGGTACTTGCCCTCTATGCCCATTTTGTTGAGAGTTTTTATCATGAATGGATGTTGAATTTCATTGAATGCTTTTTCAGCATCTATGGAGATGATCATGTGATTTTTGTCTTTCTTTTTGTTGATGTGGTGGATGATGTTGATAGATTTTCAGATGTTTTACCATCCTTGCATCTCTGGGATGAATCCCACTTGGTCATGGTGTATGATCCTTTTGATGTATTTTTGAATTCCATTTCCTAATATTTTGTTGAGTATTTTTGCATCTACATTCATCAGGTATTATGGTCTGTAGTTTTCTTTTTTGGTGGGGTCTTTGCCTGTTTTTGGTATTAGGGTGATGTTGGCTTCATAGAATAAGTTTGGGAGTATTCCCTCCTCTTCTATTTTTTGGAAAACTTTAAGGAGAATGGGTGTTATGTCTTCTCTGTATGTCTGATAAAATTCTGAGGTAAATCCATCAGCCCTGTGGTTTTGTTCTTTGGTAGTTTTTTGATTACCGCTTCAATTTTGTTGCTGTTAATTGGTCTGTATAGATTTTCTGTTTCTTTCTTGGTCAGTCATGGAAGGTTGTATTTTTCTAGGAAGTTGTCCATTTCTCCTAGGTTTCCCAGCTTGTTAGCATATAGGTTTTCATAGTACTCTCTAATAATTCTTTGTATTTCTGTGGGGTCCGTCGTGATTTTTCCTTTCTCATTTCTGATTCTGTTGATGTGTGTTGACTCTCTTTTCCTCTAAATAAGTCTGGCTAGAGGCTTATCTATTTTGTTTATTTTCTCGATGAACCAGCTCTTGGTTTCATTGATTTTTGCTATTGTTTTATTCTTCTCAATTTCATTTATTTCTTCTCTGATCTTTATTATGTCCCTCCTTCTCCTGACCTTAGGCCTCATTTGTTCTTTTTCCAATTTCAATAATTGTGACATTAGACCATTCATTTGGGATTGTTCTTCCTTCTTTAAATATGTCTGAATTGCTATATACTTTCCTCTTAAGACTGCTTTTGATGTATCCCACAGTAGTTGGGGCTTTGTGTTGTTGTTGTCGTTTGTTTCCATATATTGGTGGATCTCCATTTTGATTTGGTCATTGATCCATTGATTATTTAGTAGCGTGTTGTTAAGCCTCCATGTGTTTGTGAGCCTTTTGCTTTCTTTGTACAATGAATTTCTAGTTCTATGCCTTTGTGGTCTGAAAAGTTGGTTGGTAGGATTTCAGTCTGTTGGAATTTACTGAGGCTCTTTTTGTGGCCTATTATGTGGTCTATTCTGGAGAATGTTCCATGTGCACTTGAGAAGAATGTGTATCCTGTTTCTTTTGGATGTAGAGTTCTGTAGATGTCTATTAGGTCCATCTGTTCTAGTGTGTTGTTCAGTGCCTCTGTGTCCTTACTTATTTTCTGTCTGGTGGATCTGTCCTTTTGAGTGAGTGGTGTGTTGAAGTCTCCCAGAATGAATGCATTGCATTCTATTTCCTCCTTTAATTCTGTTAGTATTTGTTTCACATATGTTGGTGTTCCTGTATTGGGTGTATATATATTTATAATGGTTATATCCTCTTGTTGGATTGAGCCCTTTATCATTATGCAATATCCTTCTTTATTGTTTGTTACTGTCTGTAATTTGAA
The DNA here is from genome assembly GCF_040802235.1 of Manis javanica. Taxonomy (NCBI): domain Eukaryota; kingdom Metazoa; phylum Chordata; class Mammalia; order Pholidota; family Manidae; genus Manis; species Manis javanica. The sequence goes on along the minus strand of NC_133163.1, from coordinate 96,477,530 downwards.
GTCTATTTTGTCTGATACTAGTATTGCAACACCTGCTTTTTTCTCTCTGTTGTTTGCATGAAATATCTTTTTCCATCCCTTGACTTTAAGTCTGTGCATGTCTTTGGGTTTGAAGTGAGTCTCTTGTAAGCAGCATATGGATGTGTCTGGCTTTTTTATTCATTCTATTAGTCTGTGTCTTTTGATTGGTACATTCAGTCCATTTACATTTTGGGTGATTATTGAAAGGCATGTACTTATTTCCATTGCAGGCTTTAAGTTTGTAGTGACCAAAGGTTCAAGGTTAGCTTCTTTACTATCTTACGTCTAACTTAACTCGCTTATGGAGCCATTATAAACATGGTCTGATGATTATTTCTCTCCTTTCTTATTCCTCCTCCTCCCTTCTTCATTTGTTGGGTGTTTTTTTCTGTGCTCTTTTTAGAGTGCTCCCATCTAGAGCAGTCCCTGTGGGATGCCCTGTGGGTTTGTGGGAGGCAAATTCCCTCAACTTTTGCTTTTCTGTAAATTGTTTAATCCCTCTTTCATACCTAAATGATAATCATGCTGGATATAGTATTCTTAGTTCACGGCCCTTCTGTTTCATTGCATTAAGTATATCATGCAATTCTCTTCTCGACTGTAGGGTTTCTGCTGAGAAGTCTGATGATATCCTGATGGGTTTTCCTTTGTAGGTGACCTTTTTATTCTCTCTGGCTGCCTTTAATACTTTGTCCTTGTATTTGATCTTTGCCATTTTAATTATTATGTTATTATGTGTCTTGGTGTTGCCCTCCTTGGATCCCTTGTCATGGGAGTTCTGTGTACCTCTGTGGTCTGAGAGGCCATTTCCTCCCCTAGTTTGTGGAAATTTTCAGCAATTATTTCTTCAAAAACACTTTCTATCCCTTTTTCTCTCTCTTCTTCTTCTGGTACCCCTATAGTGCGGACATTGTTCCATTTCGATTGGTCACACAGTTCTTTTAAAATTCTTTCATTCTTGGAGATCCTTTTATCTCTCTCTGCATCAGCTTTTCTGCTTTCCTGTTCTCTGTTTTCTAGTTCATTAATGGTCTCTTGCATCTTGTCCATTCTGTTTTGAAGTCCTTCCAGAGCTTGTTTTATTTCTGTATTCTTCCTCCTTAGTTCTTGCATATTTCTCTGCAAGTCCATCAGCATGTTTATGACTTTGTTTTGAATTCTTTTTCAGGAAGACTGGTAAAATCTATCTCCCCAGGTTGCTTCTCAATGGAAGAAGACTGTCTGGGTTTGTCTTGTCTGGATCAAATTTTTTTGCTATCATGTTGATAGGTGCAGTGGTGAGCTATTGACTCGTGTGTCAGCTGGGGGAGCCAAGACTTTCCACTTGGTCCTGGCCTTTCTTTACTGGGACAACTGCGACCCCTAGTGGCTTGTGTTGGGCAATTGCATGTAGACTGGGTCTCTATCTTTCCTGGCCGGTATGGAGGATGCTCCCTTGCTGTGGGTGTGGCCAGCCTCAGGCTGCTGCTCTGTTATGGCAGGGCCCCATAGGGATAATGGACAGGGGGCTGTTTGGCTGTTTACCTCCGTGATGGGTCTCAGAGCTGTTGCCCAGGGGATTAGTGCACCTGGATTTCCCTGGAATTTCCAGCTGCTGAACTGTGACCTGGGATGCTTCCAGCCAGTTGTGGGGTTCCTGTCCCTTTTTGACTTTCAAAAAGCACTCACTTATCTTTGTCACAGGGGTGCTGGCTTCGGGACCTGCTCACAGGTCTTACTGTCCTGTTTCCCTACTATCCAGCACCCCATGCATGCACTGTGTCTGTGCTCTGGTGCGGATGGCTAGGGCTGGGTGTTTAGGAGTGCTGGGATCCCTCTCCCTCCCCCCTCTGACTCCTCTCCTCCCCCCGGGAGCTGGAGTGAGGGGCCTTGGGTCCCTCCGGGCTGTGGCTTGTATCTTACCCCCTTCACCAGGCACTGGGTTCTCGCGGGTGTGGATGTAGTCTGGCTGTTGTCCTGTGTCTTCTGGTGTCTCTTTTAGGATTAGTTGTATTTGTTTTATTTTCAAAAATATATATGTTTTTGGGAGGAGATTCCCACTGTCCTACTCACATCATCATCTTGGCTCCGCCCTCTCAGGTGCATAGATATTTATAATAGTTATATCCTCTTATTGGACTGAACCTTTTATCATTATGTAATGTCCTTCTTTGTTGTGACTTTCTTTGTTTTGAAGTCTATTTTGTCTGGTACAAGTACTGGAACTCCTGCTTTTTTCCCTCTGTTAGTTGCATGAAATGTCTTTTTCCATCCCTTTACTTTCAGTCTGTGTATGAAGTGAGTCTCTTGTAGGCAGCATATAGATGGGTCTTGTTGTTTTAGCCATTCGGTAATTCTATGTCTTTTGATTGATGCATTCAGACCATTTACATTTAGGGTGATTATCAATAGGTATGTACTTATTGCGATTGCCAGCTTTAGATTCATGGTTACCAAAGGTTCAAAGGTAATTCCCTTACTATCTGTCTAATTTAACTCACTTCATATGCCATTACAAAGCAACCTAAAGGTTCTTTTTTTTTTATTGCCTCCAATTTCTTTTTCCTCCATTCTTTGTATGTAATGAATTATATTTGTAGTCTTTGTCTATTCCTTTGGTGACATCTATTTAGCCTTAGAAATACTTCCGTCTACAGGAGTCCCTCCAAAATGCACTGTAGAGGTCATTTGTGGGAAGTGAATTCTCTCAGCTTTTGCTTATCTGAAAATTGTTGAATCCCTCCTTCAAATTTAAATGATAACCTTGCTGGGTAGTGTATTATTGGTTCAAGGCTCTTTTGCTTCATTGCTTTAAATATATCATGCCACTCCCTTCAGGCCTGTAAGGTTTCTTTTGAGAAGTCTGATTATAGCCTGATGGTTTTTCCTTTGTATGTGATCTATTTTCTCTCTCTGGCTGCTTTTAAAAGTCTGTCTTTATCCTTGATCTTTGCCATTTTAATCATTATATGTCTTGATGTTGTCTTCCTTGGGTCCCTTTTGTTGGGAGATCTGTGCACCTCCTTGGCTTGAGAGACTATCTCCTTCCCCAGATTGGGGAAATTTTCAGCAATTACCTGCTCAATGACACTTTCTATCCCTTTTTCCCTCTCTTCTTCTGGTACCCCTATAATGTGAATATTGTTCTGTTTAGATTGGTCACACAGTTCTCTCAATATTCTTTCATTCTTAGAGATTCTTTTTTCTCTCTGTGCCTCGTTTCTTTTTGTTACTCTTCTTTAATTTCTATTCCATTCATCATCTCTTCTACTACATCTTATCTGCTTTTAATTCCCTCCATTGTATGTTTCATTTCAAATATGGAATTCCTTAATGATTAAATCTCGGTCTTAAATTCATTCCTGATTTCTTGAATATTTTTCTGTACCTTCATATGCATGTTTATAATTTTTATTTTGAACTCTCTTTCAGGAAGATTGGTGAATTCTGTTTCATTTGGTCCTGTTTCTGGTATTTGTGAGATTTTGGTCTGAACCATGTTCTTTTGACATTTCATATTTCTGTGTGGTGCCCATTGTGCCCAGAAGCTCCAGTCTCTGGAGCTGCTCAGCCCCTAGAGTGAGGTTGGGGTCCATAGGAGAGCTTAGCTGGTGCCTGGGGGGAGGAAAGATCTGTTTCCTGATTCCCATTTTTGGTGCCTGTCTCCAGTGTTTGAGCCAATGGGCCAAGCACACTGGTGTAAGCCTCTGTGCTTTGCATCTCTAACTGTTGTAGGTGAGGCCTCCCTGTGGCTGGCCTGATGCCAGCACAGTGACTGCTGGTTTGTGAGCAGGTGCTGGCAGGCTAGGAGGGAGGTACATCAGGCTGCATGTCACAATGGTGGTCCTCAGAGATGTGTAGCCAGCCAGGAGGATGGAGGCCCTGAAGCTCCTCAAAGTTCCCAACCAACCTCGTCCAGCTCTCCCCTCCCCCATGCCCAAGCTCCGTGCAAACACGACCCCTTCAGCAGCCCTCTTGCTGCTAGGACGCCTCTCAGACTACCTGCCTTTCCTCTGACACAGAGTGGTGCAACGTGGATCCTGTCCTCTACAAACAGTCAGAACCTCAGTCTCTCAAACACTCTGACTGTCTGAGTTCCCCAACATCCAGAGCACCATGCAATATACGTTTCTGGTCACAAAGCATATCTCCAGGGCCAGGTATTCAACAGTCCCAAGCTTCCACTCTCTACCCCGCTCAATTTCTCTTCCTCCCACTGGTGATCTGAGGTGGGGGAAGAGCTTGGGTTCCACCGGATCAAGGCTTTGGTATTGCCCTGTTTCGTGAGTTCTGCTGTGTTCATGAGGTCTGTATGCAGTCTGGTGCAGCCTTCCTTCTTGTTGCTGTTCCATGGTTAGTTGTATTAATTAACTATATTTTCATACTATTTGTGGTTTGGAGAGGAGTTCTCCATCTCACCTCTTACAGTGCCATCTTGAATCTGACCCCTTTTATTTTTTAGCATAAACTTTCCTCACCCCCTCCACTTGGTCGTTGGTAACTGGCCTGTGTCCCTTTGTATGTGGTAATTTTTAATTTTGTTACTTTGAGCATGGGCTTGTGACAACTTACCTCATAAATGATAAGAGAACAGTTTGTTTAAATCACTAGGGGTTGCAAGACAGGACATTGTCTAGCATTGTTTCCAGTGCTATATTGAGATTATCATGCTGATAAGGGATTTAATTTTTATAGTACACATGTGTTGAGAAATGGGGGACTCTTTTCATGATCTGTCTTAAATGTGAATATAGCTTTAAGTAGTAAAGGTTTGGATATGGGTATTTCTAGAGCATAAAAGGAGAAAGACTACTTGACTTGATGTCAGTCTAGATACACACAGCTGGCACCAGTCAATCAAACAAATATTAAATCAATTGAAGCCAGAGAAAGTCCTTTATTTTTTTCTTTTCTTTTCTTTTTTTATTTTGGTTTCATTAGTGTACAATTACATGAGCAACACTATGGTTACTAGACTCCCACTATTATCAAGTCCCCACCACATACCCCATTACAGTCACTGTCCATCAGCGTAGCAAGATGCCACAGAATCACTACTTGTCTTCTATGTGTTACACTGCCTTCCCCATGCCCCCCCACATTATGTGCACTAATCATAATGCCCCCTTTTCTCATTTATCCCTCCACTCCCACCCATCCTCTGCAGTCCCTTTCCCTTTGGTAACCGTTAGTCCATTCTTGGGTTCTGTGAGTCTGCTGATATTTTGTTCCTTCAGTCTTTTCTTTGTTCTTATACTCCAAAGATGAATGAAATCATTTGATACTTGTCATTTTCCATCTGGCTTTTTTCATTGAGCATAATACCCTCTAGCTCCATCCATGTTGTTGCAAATGGTAGGATTTGTTTTCTTCTTATGGCTGAATAATATTCCATTGTGTATATGTACCACATCTTCTTTATCCATTCATCTACTGATGGACACTTAGGTTGCTTCCATTACTTGGCTATTGTAAGTAGTGCTGTGATAAACATAAGAGTGCATATGTATTTTTGAAACTGGGCTCCTGCATTCTTAGGGTAAGTTCTTACATGGAAAGATGCTCCACATCACTACTTGTCAGAAAAATGCAAAGTAAAACCACAATGAGATATCACCTCATACCAGTAGGGATGGCCAACATCCAAAAGACAAACAACAATAAATGCTGGTGAGAATGTGGAGAAAGGGAACCCTCCTACACTGCTGGTGAGAATGTAAATTAGTTCAACCATTGTGGAAAGCAGTGTGGAGGTTTCTCAAAACACTAAAAATAAAAATACCATTTGATCCTCCTTTCTTTTTGACACTTTTATTTCTTCTCTGATCCCATGTCTGTTTTACTTCTGGATATTCATTTCGACCTTGTGCTTTCTACACTTAGGATTTACATTTAACAACATGCATGCTTTGCCTGAAAATGGCCCCTCTGGGGTTTTAGCTTAAGCTGACTTCACTGGATCTTCTCATTTTGTATGGTCTCATCCAGACTGTAGGACTCAGTTGGGATTAGCCCAATATGCAGAACCCCAAGCAGGTCCTTCCATTATGCTTGAGAGTGGGTAGTTAAAAATCCAAGTATTTGGTCCACATGAAAAACAAGAATTAGGGCCACATATCATGGTTAAAACAAGAGAATAGAAATCACCCCGAGATCAAGCAATGTGAATGCCCAGGAAGCAGGCCAAGTTTGCTATCACTGTTGCAGGATGAAGACCCACAGCAGAGGAAACTAGCTTTCTAGGGAGACAGATGAACAAATACATTATGTTATTTTTTTCCTCTTTTCCAAATTATGATTTTTTGGAGGTATATACAATGCATAAATCTTATTGTAAAGTGCAATGAATTTTGACATGTGTATATTCTCTTGCAACCAACATCCAGTTCAATATATCAAACATCCTCACTAATTTTTTCCCCCATCACCTGTTTCAGCCTTCCCTCCACCCTCCCTCCATGGCTGTTCTCTGTGTTTATGAGTCTGTTTCAGTTTTTAGATTCCACATATATGTGAAATCATATGGCATTTGTGTCTTTCGCTGACTTGCTTCACTTAGCATACCATAATAACATTGTTGTCACAAATGTAGATTTGTGGTTTTGATTTGCATTTCCCTGGTTATTAGTCATGTTGAAGTGTGTCTGTGGTCATAGGTCTTCTTTGGAAAACTGTCTGTTCATATATTCTGCCAATTTAATTGGATCATTTGTGCATTGTTTTTTGGTTTGGGTTTCTATGAGTTCTTTATATATTTTGGATATTAGCCCATTATCAGCCCATTATTGGATATACTATTTGCAAATATATCCTCTCATACAATAGGTGGATTTCTTGTTTTGATAGTTTCTTTCGCTCTGCAGAAGCTCTTTAGTTTGATGTAGTCCCACTTACTTATTTTTGTTTTTGTTTTCCTTGCCTAGAGAGTCATACCCAGAAAAAAATTAATAATACCATTGTTCAAGAATTTACTGCCTGTGTTTTCTTCTAGGCATTTATCATTTCACGTCTTTATTTAGGTCTTAAATCCATTTCAAGATTATTTTTGTATATGGTATAAGACAGTGATACAATTCCTTCCTTTTGCATATAGCTGTCCAGCTTCCCCTCATCATTATTTGAAGAGACTGTCATTTCCCTATTGTATATTCTTGTCCCCTTTGTCATATTTTAATTTGACCATATAAGTGTGGGTTTATTTCTGGGCTTTCTTATCTGTTCCATTAATCCATGTATCTATTTTTGTGTCAGTACTATAATGTTTCGATTACTGTAGCTTTGTAGTTTTACAGTATAGCTTGAAGTCAGGGAGTGTGACACCAAGCTTTGATCTTCTTTCCAAAGATGCTTTGTCTATTCTGGGTCTTTTGTGGCTCCACACAAATTTTAGGATTATTTCCTCTAGTTCTTTGAACAATGGCATTGGTGTTTTGATAGGGATTGCACTGAATGTGTAGATTGCTTTGAGTAATATGGGCATTTTAACAATATTAGTTCTTCCTATCCATGAGCATAGAATAGCTTTCCATTTATTTGTGTCTTCCTCAATTTCTTTCATCAGTGTTTTATAGATTCTAGAGTATAGGTCTTTCATATCCTTGGTCAGATTTATTCCTAGGTGTTTTATTCTTTTTGATACAATTGTAAATGGGGTTGTTTTATTAATTTCTATTTCTAATAGTTTGTTATTTCTATATAGAAACAGTAGATTTTTGTACGTTGATTTTATATCCTGCAACTTTACTGAATTCATTTATTATAATACCTTTTTGGTAGTGTCTTTAAGTTTTTTTAGATATAGTGTCATCCAGTCTGCAAATAGTGATAATTTTACTTCTTCCTTACCAGTTTGGATGCCATTTATTCTTTTTCTTGACTGAATGCTGTGACTAGCACTTTCAGTACTATGATGAATGAAAGTGGTGAGAGTGGACATCCTTGGTTTGTTCCTTATCTTAGAGGGAAGCTTTCAGTTTTTCACTGTTGAGTATGATGTTGGCTTTGGATTTGTCATAGTATGTTTTTTTTTAATGTTGAGATACATTCCCTCTATACCCACTTGTTGAGAGTTTTTTTCATGAATAGGTGTTGAATTTTTCAGTATCTATTGAGATTTTCATATAGTTTATCCTTCCTTTTGCTAATGTGGTGTCTCTTATTGATTGATTTGTGGATATTGAACCATCCTTGCATCTCTAAAATAAATCTCACTTAGTTGTGATAAATGATGCCTTTAGTGTATTTTTGAACCTTGTGTTTTAATTTTTTGTTGATAATAATGCATCTGTGTTCACTAGGGATATTGGTCTATAGTTTTCTTTCTTTCAAAGTCAAAATTTTAAAACTGAGCAATAAATTATCAGTCAGAGCAAAGACATTTATATAAAGAATATGACTAAAAAAGGAATACTGATGGTATCCTGTCTAACATATTCCTTGGAGGGTCAGACAATAAAGAAAAGTTCATGGTAACATACTCATAAAACTATAACTGCTATCAAAACCACTGAAAGGTAAACCCTTCCAATCATTGTCTTCATCCCATAAATTAATCTGTGATTATTTACTGACCAATGACTCCTCCAACCAGAAGGTGAATATCTGAAGGACAGACAGGATGACCCTGGGGTTCCACTTTCGTCTTCAGTGACACAGCCGTCAAAGAGGCTAATGTGTCACTTTTTTAGAGACCAAATTGGCTAGTCCAATGTGGACTTATTTTTTATACCTGTGTTAATATATTTGTATCCCTCTCAATGCTTGTTGCAGCAATACTCACAGTAGATACTCAATAAGTTATTGCAGAATAAAAAACATGATTGCTGAACTTTTGAATTTGTCATGTTTTAAACTGTCTTATGATTATCTCTGATAAACGATTTTGAATTGGCCTGAAATGAAATATACACACACATAAACACACTTTCTTGGACTGATGAGATTTTTCTTTTTATTTCTTGGCTTTTATGTTTACTTTCATCTGTTAGCATCTGGTCATATATGAATGGCTACTTACAGATGCAGGCTAAATGTGGATGAGGTCAGAGAAGTGCAGTGTGTATAACAGAATAAACTGTAACTTGAAGACATTAAGCACAAGGAAGAGAATGGTTGGTACAGTTGTGATATTTTAATGGTGAGGGAATTTCTGGACCTAAACACTACCTTCAACTCAAGTGTGTCAAGCAATTTCTGATTAACATGGAAATATCTACTGGAGATTAATAGGGGATCAAGGAGGATTACTTACAGCATATTTCAGGGTAATCCCGATGCCTTTCTTTTAATTAAGTCAGGGAACCCTAATGAGCTGTGATGATAAATGTCTAGATTCAAGTAGACAGAATGTTTTTGCATGCAAACATTAAGACAAAGTATTGTGGCCAGAGAAAAACAGGTATAATGACAAATGTTTTGATTCCTAATGGTGACAGGCTAACTGAAGGGATTTTGAGACAAAAAAAAAAATTAGTCAGTTTGGATTTATTTAGGAATGCAATAAAATTAAATAAATATCATTTACAATGATAGAAAGCAGTTATGACTCACAAGAAATTTAATTAATAAAGTAGAATGTCCATGTAATTTATTCTAACTTTTTTGAATCCTGGAGAAAATTGTGCTAACAAGTTGAATCATCTAGAGAAACTTTCTCTTATATATAAATTTAAACCTGTTTTTCCTAGACAGAGGATGAATCCTTCCTGATAATAGTTGAGTCTAAGTCCACTAACCAAGATTTGTACAGATTAGCAAAGATTGCAAAAATTACCATATTGGGCAGGAAAGAAAACAGACTTTTGAGTTTTCATGTTTCTGAGGGACTCAATATCTTTGCTCTGTCAAATGGGTGAACTCTGAATATAAAGGAGACTTTTTAATGCTTTTAAATTCAATATCATCTAAAATACATATATTTATGGGTGGTATGAATTCAGTTCAATTCAACAAATATCATTGAACTTTTATTGGGCACAAAGTATGTTTTATGTTGAAAGGTAGTACAGACACACACAAGTATATATCACTTGACTACAATTTTTTGAGCTTTTTCATGGAATTGAAGCAAAAAAACATCTATTGTGCCCATATTCACTCTTTAATTGGTTTGTGTGCATGTTAATGGGGATGAATTTGACTTGAAAGGAGTGAGTGTTTCTTTATTAGTTCATTGGTAGATTGATGAGGGCCCTTTGTTTTTTTCTAAATTAATTTCAAAGTTAAATATATAACTCCAGGTAATATTAATTTAAGAAAAATGAAATGTGACAGAAAAAAAAGTTAAACTCGGAAAACTTAGGATTTCTTTGGCATTTCTTATTTGGAAAGGTACTCTTTTTACAATTAGTGGAGAGATAATTGAAAGTAGCATGTCATTCTTAGTTTAGGACTAAATAGTGTTCTATCTATTGATAAGGATAGGAAAATGTGAAACAACTTATACAAAGGATTTTGACACAGGAAATATAATTATATGATGGCATACTATCTGAAAGTTACTTAAAATTTGAAGTTTGACAAGTGAGTTTAAGCTGGCCTACCTTCTATGATTGAATTTTGTGCTTCAGATATAATAGTGTAAGCTTCTTACAGATACACTTTCAGTAAATAAAATTGAATTTAACTTTTTATAAGGGAAAATTGAACACAAATAAGGTTGAGGAAATTCTAATTGGAAATATTCATTGTTCTTGAATTCATTTATGTAATGATGTCAATTACAAGAACAGAAATTACCATGAATTGGGCTATTATTTGATCTTATTTCATTATAATTAAATAGAAATAGCTACACACCTTTTTAAAGATAATGAGCCTGCAATAGTGCACTCCTCTCCTGTGACATTGAATGTAGTCACTGTGGATTATAAATTTAGAAGAGAAATACATAATGCATCAGTCCATGAGAGAAAGGCAAGGGCATTTGTTAACTGAAAACAGCTATGCTTATGGGAAAATGTTTAAATTTGGCCAATAAATGTGTTTGGCTACTTTGTTTAGATCCAAAAATAAATGGATATTTTTACTGATGTCCTAAAAGTAATTTTAACAAGAATAAGAATATCTGAAAGTCAGTTTAACAGCAAAGGAACTAAAACCATCCGTGCAAGACAGGTGGAGTTTGAAGTTACACCGATGCTATCCGGATAGTTACCAGGGAGTTTTGATAGATTATTTGAATTGCATAGTTCTTAAGCTCAGTGAGTGTTGATAATTGTATATGTCTGTGTAAGTGCCACCCAAACATTCCAAAAAGTTCCCTTTTGTCCCTTGTCAGTCACTTTCTCACCTTCCTCTAGGGCCAAAACATTCTGACTTCTACCATTTTTTAATGCTTGTTCAAGGACTTCAGGAAAATGAAGATTGGTCCTTTGTTTTACATATGTGGCTAGATAAATAATGGTCCTTTGTGTTTACATATGTGGCTTCTTTCACTCAACAAAATAATATTGTGATTCATCCATGTTATTGAGTAATCAGTAATTTTTTCCTTTTTCTGAAGATACCATAATTTGCTTGCCTATATTCCTATTCATGAATATTTTGGTTGTTTCCAGCTTTCAGCTATTTTAATTAAAACTGCTATGAACATTCACACACAAGTCTTCCTGTGAACATGTTACCATTTCTCTTGGGTAAATATCTAGAAATGGAATTGTTGAGTTATAGAGTAAATGTATTTTTTACCTTTATAGGACAATACCAACCTCCAAGCTCACTTGTCTGCTTTTGTATTTGTTGGTTACTTTTTCACTAGTGTTTTTGTGATTGGAAAAATTAGTTTTTAAGCAAAGCTTACCTTAATACAAAAATTCTACATAACTGGACATGGTTTACTCTGTATAAAAACTGGCAAAAGGAATTGGAAGCATAATGTAATGGCAGAATAATGGTACCCTGAGGATAATGATGGCCTATCCTAATCTTGGAACTATTAATATGATATGTGGAATACGAATATTTAAGAGGAATTCAGGCCGCAGATGGAATAAAGGTTGCGAGTCAGCTGATTTTGAAATGGGAAGATTTTTCTGATTTATTCAGACAGCCCCAATGGAATCATAAGAGTCCTTTTAGGGGAAGAGGGAAGCAGAAGAGGAAAAACTCAAGAGACAGTGAAGAAAACCCCCAGCCTTGCTGGTTTGAAGAAAGAATGAGGCAAAAAGCCAAGGAAGGTCAGCAATCTCTAGAGGGCAGCTTAGAGCTGGAAGAAAGCAAGAAAATGAATTATTTCGTAGAGCTGCCCTGGAGCTTCTAATAGGATCACAGCCCTGTCCTCACCAGTCTTAGCCTCAGACCAACAGAGGTGTAATAGAATGAATGTGTGTTGTTTTAAACCACTGAGTTTGTGATCATGTGTAAACCCACGACATGACATACACCTATGACGAGACCAGATGAATTAATAACAGGTTTTTGAACCTCCAAATTGATATTAAGGGCCTCAAATTGTGATTATTTTGCTGTATTGTTGTGTTTAGAGTGACTCAAGTTTACCATTTTCTTGGGTCCCCATACCTTATTTATAGTGTAAAGTTTACTTTACCTGGAGGATATTCTCTATGTCTGTTGATACAGAAAATGCACTTATTGGATTTTTTGCTAAAAAAAATTAGATGAATTTAGAATTCTAATTTGAAAGTTTTCTTCTTAACATTTTGAAGATATTCCAGTTTTTTTTTTCTGGTTTCCAATCTTTCTGTGGAGATACCAGCTTTCAATTTAATAGTTTTCCCCTAGAGATAACATTTTCATATTGGTTGATTATAGGAATTTCTGTGTTTGATGTTCTTCATTTTCTCTATTATGTATATAAGTGAGGATTTTTAAAAATTTATGATATATCAGAATTTATCATACATTCTTAAATGTTAAGTATTGGTGTTTCTGATACATACAGAAAATATCTTGGTGATCATTTATTTATTTGAATATTTCCTTCCTCCCTTCCTTCCTTCCTTCCTTTTCCCTCCCTCTTTTCCTCCCTGCCTCCCTCTCTTTCTTTTATTTTTGTTTCATATTTCAGGCTGAAATTCTAACTATGCATGTATTGAAACTCCTCAGTCCAACCTCTGTATATCTTCACTTCACTTTTTAATTCTTCCTTTTTTTATCATACCCTAATTCTGAAGATTTTCCTCACAATTCAACATTTAAAGGGCTTTATTGCCTTCCAGTGTAACAGGAAAATCAGTTATGCTAGGACCCCATTTTTGAAGCCTCAAAAAAATGCTTTTCTTTCAAGGTTACGTTTCAATTTTGAGTCTCACGAGCCTCATTTGGAAGTCGTAGATGAGTACTTACTTCTCCTTTTGGTGTTCATGTTCACAATCAAAATGTTCCTGGGATAATACATACTGCTGACAAAATAGGGGCAATGTTGTACACAAAACTAAAAGAATAGGAGGCAAAAGATAAAATTTCAGAATTTTATAGTGGTGTACCTCTTTTATCAAGTTCATTCATTCTTCAGATACATACGTATTGAGTGTTTCTTATGTTCCAAGTTCTTCCCAGGTGCTGGGCATAAAGCTCACCTAGATAGGAGCTCTTGTTTAATGGAACTTACAGTCTTTGGAGTAGATAAGAGACTAGATAAAATGATATCTATTGATTTCCCCCCTATTACAAATAAGAACTCAAGTTAGCAAATGTGCTGATTGCTCCCTGACCTTCTGTTTAATGGGACATGTGTTTTGGCTTCCCTGCCTTTCCCTCTGCAGTGTATTATTTTTAAAAGAATGGGCTCTAGAATCAGACAGCCTGAGTAATATTAGCTCTGACAATTAACAACTGTGGACTTGGGGCAGGTTATGTTATACTTCCGAGTACTTGATTCCTCATTTATATGAAAAGAAAAGAAATGATACATTACTCAAAAGGTGATTAAGAGGATCAAATGAGTTAATACACAAAAATATAAGGACATGCTGCCTTCATCCAAGTAAACAAGACCCTATCTCTCCCATTGCCCACACTGACTTCCATATGTTGTTTCTTCTTCTTTCAGAAATTCTGTGTCTGAAAATGTACAAGTCACTTTTAAGAAGCTTCTGAACTAGCTATGAATGGCAAGAGATAGGCATTTGCTTTTACAGTCATTGCTTCAGAGAGGGCCCACTAATCCCTACAAATTATACAGCTTTTCATAATTCCTTTTACTTACTTCAATCAGCATTCCTCTTGGAAGAACAGTTATATATTAGCTTCCTACATATTCCATATTTTGGCCCCAAATATGTAATATGTATGTATGCAACATAAGGTAAAAATTGCATTTAAAAATGGGTGACATATAATGATACAATTAGTTTTAGCACTGATGTCATGCCCTACTCCTTCCAGTCCCTTGAACATCATTTTTGCTTACTTGTATATTTTTGATGAGTTTGAAGTTTGGAAAAAAGAATGTTTACTGAATGTATAATCCCTTTTGTCTTGGAATGTTATAAATTGATATCAATCAGCCAAAGGACCATTCTGAAAGCAGGAGTGGCATTAATCAAATATGAGAAAAATGGAGAAATAATAATTGTCAGCTAAAGCCTATGAAAGACCGAATTTGTGCTGAGACTGGTGAAGTTGAAATTTCAAAGAAATTGGCATAGAACATAGATTATTACATCTGATGTTGTGTACTGTTTTATTGTTGATTTACTAATTATGATTTTCTAGGAGAGAATGTTGTGCATCTTTAACACATTTTCATTGTTTTAGGCACCTGATGCATCACAGTATGGGTACTGCATTAGAATTAGAGTATTAACAAACATTAATTAAAGAATAGAAGTAAGACAGAAGTAAAAGACCAAATCTGAATGGGCATTCAACATCCTTATTTTAAGCATACTCTATATAACCAAAGGAAAAAATAAATATATGTTGTCAGCAGGAATTGGATTAGGGCAGTTAAGGTTAAGTGTTCCTATAATTATTTTTAATAGAGGGGAATGGGAAAGGAACAGCTAAGGAAATTAAATAGAATTTTAAGATAACATAGGAAAGGAAGAACATAAGTGTTGCACCTGCAGCCCAGAAAACTGAGTTGTTGCTAAATACTGCACAAAACTATAAATTAGAAAAATTACCTAGACAGTTGCAGCCACTGAAACAAACAGTGGCTTCCAATAGTCTAGGGTAAGTTTGTCAAATTTTGAGTGGCCATCAAGCACTGCATTTGCCTTTCATGACAGAGTCTAGGATTCAACCCTTCCCTTAAGTGTGTTTTTGTGTTGTTTTCCATCTATTTTCTATGTTATTTATTCATTAAGTTATTATTTATATTCATTTGCAAGGCTAGCATAAGTCCTTATGTAGGCCCATTGATCTGAGAAAATATTTTAAATCTAGGTTTCAAGATGTATTTCAGCTTCAAAATGAAATATGCATCTTTATAAGTGCTCAAATACTAATGTACTAGTGGCTGCCTCTTCTGCCATAGTAAACGTGATCAAATGTGCTTACATATATTCCTGGGGCCTGTCATGATTGCGACACTCATCTGAATTAATTCATTCCATCTTTTGATGCTTTTCGATAGGGCTTATGTCTCAGGTTAGGTTTTCTGGTAGAAAAACTAAGATTGGCATGCAGCAAATTACTAGGGGACATTCAAGATCAACATCTCTGTGAGAATACTGGAAGCAAGAAGGGGCAGAAGGAAATGATGAAGGCAGATGTGGGCATGAGGGCTCTCCTGTGAGAGCTCTGAAGCTGGGGTAGCCCTTCAGATTGGTTCCAGCTAAAGTCAAATCAGCCAGGCCTTTGGTAGCATTTATTGACCCTTAGAGGGGAGACCTGATCTTGGGTGAGGTGGCTTTCTTCAGCCAAAGGCAAGTACCAGTGTGTCACAGCTAGGAAATTTGGGCCACTGCTCACTACTCCCAGCAACCGTATAATGAAAGTGTCAGCTAGAGGCAAGATATGGTGCCTTCCACAGCTAACACCAAAGGTCTTCAGCTTCTTAACCTCTAATCTTTTCTGCTTTAAAAATTCCACCTCCATTCCAATTTCCTTCCCTGTGTCCCAGGCCAAAGGACTTCCATTCTCTTCTGTGAGGTCTTTACATTTCACTGAGGTTCTACTCCATGGGCCGTTTAAAAATATTTAAGCCCAGAATGTTCCAACTAATCATTGACACTTCAGTGCCAGATTTAGGGGTTTCAACAACTTTAAAAAAGTAATAAATCTGTGAAAGGATTAGTATTAAAACTTATACTTTCATTTAGTTTAAGGAAGAACTTTTTCTTTTTAGTAGTCTCTTCAATCTTAAAATTGGAAAGAAAACACATAATATATGTTCACTTCTTCAGCCAGCTCCTTTGGGATTCAGAGAAAAGGGAGAAAAGCATTGGTTATGTTAATACAGGAAAATACCTTTTCTCTTCTATATGTTCAAATGGGTTTTGTTTTCAGTTTGTTTGTTTTTCCTTTTCTCCTACCTCCATTAATTGTAAAGTATATTCAGTGACTTACAGCTTCCTGTCAGGTAGTCAAGTGGGAACCTGGGGGGAAACTATCATCTACTGATTCTTCACTAGGCATTTCCATATACATTGTCATTTTATTTTATCTTTACAACACTTTTGCCTGTGAAGACTTTATATCTGGTTTTCTAGGTAAGAAAACTAAAGTCCAGTGGGATAAAAAGACTTGCCCCAAAAACATGGAATTCAAATTTGAGTTTTTACCACCTTTTCTTTTGTAGTCTGAAAACTAACTTTTTTCTTCCCACCTATAATAAATTTTTATTTCTTAGAGAAGTTTTAGGTTCACAGGAAAATTGAGCAGAAAGTACAGAGAATTCCTGTCTACCACCTGCCTACACACATACATTACTTCCCCCATCACTACTATCCCCACCAAAGTGGTACATTTGTTATAATTGATACACATTTATACATCATAGTCACTCAAAGTTCATAGTTTATTTTACAGTCCATTCTTGGTATTGTACATTGTATGAGTTTGGACAAATTTATAATGATATATCTACCATTACAGTATCATACAGAGTAGTTCCACTGTCCTAAAATCCACTTTGCTCTATCTATTCATCCCTCTCTCCCTCTTAACCCCTGGCAACCACTGACCTTTTTACTGTCTTTAAGAGTTTTGCTTTTTCTAGAATGTCACATGATTGGAGTCATACTGTAGACTTAGGTTTTTCAGATGGGCTTCTCTCACTTAATAACATGCGTTTAAGTTTCCTCTATGTGCTTTCCTGACTTGATAGTTCATTTCTTTTAATGATGAATAATATTCCATTGTCTGGATATACCACTATTTTTTATCCATTCACCTACTAGAAGACTTCTGGGTTGCTTACAAGTTTTTACATTTATGAAAGGCTGCTATAAACATCCAAGTGCAGACATTTGAGTGGACATGAGTTTTCAACTCCTTTGGGTAAATGCCAAATTGCTGAATTGTACAATAAGAGTATTTTTACTTTTGTAAGATACTGTCAAAGTGTCTTCCAAAGTGGCTGCACACTGTGAGTTCCCACCAGCAATGAATGAGAGTTCCTATTGCTCCACATCCTCATAGGCATTTAGTCTTGTCAGTCTTCTAGATTTTGTCCACTCTTAAAGGCTAGCTTTTTATGTCCTAAAATTTAAACTGGTTGTGAAGATGTATACCATTTATCTAATTAAGGACTGATTTTTCAGGTGGTCCTATTTGCTTGAATTGTCAGCCTTATAGGTTGATAACAGAAAACTACAAGCCCACTTTTGCATAATTACCTTGCATATTTACTTTGGAAGCATTTCTTTGAGAAGATTCAGTAAATGAGTATCACATATATATATATATATTTTTTTTTTGAGAGGGCATCTCTCATATTTATTGATCAAATGGTTGTTAACAACAATAAAATTCTGTATAGGGGAGTCAATGCTCAATGCACAATCATTAATCCACCCCCAGCCTAATTCTTGTCAGTCTCCAATCTTCTGAAGCATAACAAACAAGTTCTTACATGAACAAATTCTTACATAGTGAATAAGTTCTTACCTGGTGAACAGTACAAGGGCATTCATCCCAGAAACTTTCGGTTTTGATCACTCATTATGAACTATAAACAATCAGGTCAAATATGAATATTCATTTGATTTTTATACTTGATTTATATGTGGATCCCACATTTCTCCCTTTATTATTATTATTATTATTTTAAATAAAATGCTGAAGTGGTAGGTAGATGCAAGATAAAGGTAGAAAACATAGTTTAGTGTTGTAAGAGAGCAAATGGAGATGATCAGGTGTGTGCCTGTAGACTATGTGTTAATCCAAGCTACACAAGGGCAATGAAACATCCACGGATGGAGAAGATTTCTCTCAAAACAGGGGGGTTGAGGTTCTAAGCCTCACCTCTGTTGATCCCCAATTATTCACCTGATGGCCCCTGCGACTGTGCCTGTCTTAGGTTGTTCCTCCCTTGAGGAATCTTACCCGTCTCTGGCTAACCAGTCATCTTCCGGGGCCATACAGGGAAATGTAAAGTTGGTAAGTGAGAGAGAAGCCATATTGTTTGAAAAGGTTAGCTTTTTACTTCTTTGCAGATTTATGCCCTGTGGCTTCTATGCCCAGCATTTGTCTTGAGGTATCTTCACCACTTGGAGGAATTATGGAGTATCGCATATTTTTACTGCCAAATTATACCTCTTTGTGTCAGTTTGGGTTTTCGGAGAAGAATTTGTCTAGAAAGATTAGTTGCACATGAGAGTTATTGGAAGAAACACCTGTAAAGGATAAAGAAGGAAGAAACATGAGAAGACTGGGAGAGCCTTCAGACATCTGACCGTCTGCCTTCAACCTCACAGAGAGACTTCAGCCCGTCCAACATCTGTGAAAGGAGGGAGGAAAGGAAAAGAGATGGGGTAGGAGAAGCTTGGGACAGCAAGGCTTTCCTGAGAAAGCCCTGGCCAGGACGATGGGGAATCCTAGATTAAAGGAGTCCTGCACTGAGCAGAAATGACCCAGCCCTGGTTCCTCTGCTGTTCTCAGTCTCTGACAGGGAGCAGTCAGCAGAAGCATGGCCTCGGGATGGATGCCGCGGTAGAGCTGACGGTGCGGCAGAGAGAGCCTGCTGCCAGGATGCCCGGGAGCAGGTGCTTGAAGGGAGATCAGGCTGGTACGTCCAGGCCTGCCAAGCTCTTCATTCCTCCTCCCTTTCTGCTGGATATCTTATGTTACCATTATTAAGAACTGAATTGCCTATTCCTTTGCAGCCGGCTGCATTCGTATATAATGTACTCCTAGAACAAATACAAAAGTTTTCAAAGGTTAAAAAAGGAGACTTACTATAACCCTTCTTCCTTTAGATAAAGTACTCAATGTTGTATTTCCAGCATTTTATAAATGTTCTTTAATTTTGTCCTTTTCCTTCACAACATTTTGCTACCTTATATTTATTTAGTCTGAATGAGGCTAAAGACTCACCATTTTAGTACAGCTCTAAGGATTTTCATCTTTGCTTCAATTTTATTGTTTTTTTGTTTTAGGACTACATCCCTTGTCTTTATTATGGGCACTCTAATTTTTTAAATTCCTATTAGTACCCATATAACCAAATGGGTGAAAAGCAATAAGATTCAAATAATTTCAAAAACTCTGATTTACCAAGAAAAGTAGTATTAATACCTAAGTTTAACTGCTGACTGACAATCAGCACCACACTAAGATTCTTCAAATGCTCATTCAGTGATTGATGAACAAAATGTCTACATTTAGAACATGAAGTGGTGTTCAGGAACATTTTTGAATACCATTTATAACTATAGATCTTAGATCTGGCTCCCTTAGAAGCTAAGCCTGAACATTATTTTTATGTAAATGATTTATTTAGAGGGTGATTTTAGGAGAAGCCTCAAAGGAAGTGAGGAAATTAGGACAGGGCAGGAGAGAAGCTAAGTAAAGTTATAATTTCAGGTGACATCTAGCTTTAGCTTGATACCACATAAATGTTTGCATTTAGAGTCTGCCTGCCTTCTGGCAACAAGGTAATGGAGCTCTGGTAAATACCGCTACCTCCCACCCACTCACATACTCACACATGGGGTCACTGGTTCCAGGCTGCCTCTGAGTGAAGCAGACCCAGTCACCCAAGGAGGGTCTTCTGGAGGGAGTGCAGGTGCCTCTGGTTAGCGGAGAAACCCATGCTAGCAGTAAAATGAGGCGGTGGGGAGGGAGGGTGCACTGAGAGTGTCAACAGCTTTCCTCTTAGGCAAGTCACTCCGGAAAGTTTTCCTGTCTTGAAGTCAACAGCTGTTAAGATTGTGGAAACAGGGGTACAGTACCAGGCCAAAGAGCTCTGCCTGTTACCTCATGTATCTCTTCATTAACTCCTAGGCACTGAATTCCTTGTGTCTCCAGAATGAAAAGGTACCTCTTTGGGCTAGCTATCCAGTTACTGTGTATTTTTAGTCATTCACTTCACATCATGTGCACCCTCCGCTCTTACACACACACACACACACACACACACACACACACACACACACACACACATACATACACACGTACACACATGAAGTAATTGGGCAGTGTTACATGCACACTCATTTCAACCAAGAAATTGACTGATGTTAACACACCATATTCTAGGTTACAGAGTGAGTAAGAGAGTCTCAAGTTAGTAAGGTGAGATTAAGTATGTTTTTAATATTACTATAATGTTTCCTGGAAGAAACATGTAAATTTACAACATTCACATGTGCACTTGTCTCAGCTGCTTGTTCAGTATGGAGATCAGAGACAGAGAAAGAAAATGGATAGAATAGAAAGCTCAGAAGGCTGTTGTACTGTGACTGGATTTTCTGTTTCATAAGGGAAGAAATGGCAAAATCAATGGCCTTAGTCATAGGTTATAAGTGAATGTTTATGATAACTTAGTGTCACTGAATCACCAATTAAATGGTTCTGTTTCCTTCCTTTTAACATTGGAAATTTAAAGGAGTTATGAGGAAATCTTATTAAATGATTTTTAGCCAGAAAGCCTCAATCTAAATTCTCTCAAGTGGTACATTCATGCACTGCTCTCCTCATGAGCTCTTTATCTGAAAAAAGGAAACTAGTTTTCGGACCTAGTCAGTAATGAAGTAAGATGATCTATTACCTACCCCCTGAGGAAATTCCTACAGGGCCATCTTGCTCTGGACTGCCTAAGGGTCTCATTTGCACCTAAAAACAAGAAATGTCATTTTTTTCCTATTCAAGATGTCACAAGCCCAATTTTCTTTCACTGAGGATCATAGTTATTAGTCTCTGAAGGTGCTAGCACTTGAGGCCAAGCCTGAGGTGATTACAATGCCTCAGCACTTGGAGGATTGGTGCCCTTCCATCACTTCTCATCTCCAGCTGCTTCCCTGTCTGACTCTCCTTCTGTCTCTCATTATGATCCATCATTATCCATTTTAAAGTCTGTGTAAGTCATGTGAATCAAGGAAAATTGAGAACCTTAGGAGAATATATTTCTACAGACATGCACCACTGGTAAAGAGCTGGAAACACTAAGCCCATCCCATTTATGTCTCCAGTTTTATAAATACACTTATTTTGCCTTTCAGATTCCTTCTGTTTTCACTAATGCACTCTCTCTGTCACACACACTCACACACACATACACACAGACATACAGTCACAAGTGCCTGCACATACCATTCATTGACCTAGATGGGCTATAAAGGTCTCACACCAGCTGAAGTTTTAGTTTTAATGTCCTTACAGCCATAGCATTGCAAAGGTAATTTGACATCTGTAATTAGCTGGATTGTATAATATGTAGTTTTCTGACTAACCCTGATATACACTATCTTTGTTGCACACAAATGAACCAAAAAAAGTTTATTGTATAGTTTCAATCACGGAGATAATGATCTCATGCTTCCCAGCACTTCTAAGAAGCCCCAAATCAGAAACATCTAGAAATGGGCCCACAAAGATATAATCCAAGCAAAGTATCTGAATTTTCAGTATTTCCTTCCCTCTGAATTCAGTAGAAAGTAAGAGGAGAGATACAAGAAAAAACTGTAAATATGACAGTGTTTTGAAGTTTTCTATTTCTGGTACATTTTAGATATTCAGGACTGCCTCTTTGGGGTACACACATATAAGTAACTTGGCCATCAGTCCTCATGAAAGTGAGAAAACGAATTAAATGGAGTCCATTCTGCAACATGTGATGAGAGGGCAGTGAGAGGCCTATGTCTGAAGAGTCTGGTATATATTTTTTTAAAAGTTCCTAAGAAAAAGATAGAGAAGTGTGGTCATGTAAGGCTACAGACAGGCAAGCTGTGCACCCAGGATAAGACAGCTGTTCAATCAGGATGTGTCAGGGAGCGGAGTCCGGTGAAGCCTGTGTTTATGATTGCCACCAACACATGCAGTTCAACAGAGGGGGTTTTAGAAGCCGCTCTTCTTCCTGTTCCTTTATTCACTACTTTTGTCAGATATGTGGACTTACATGCATGTACCCCTGGGGCCACATAAAGGGACTGAAACCTGCCTTAGCCTGAATACAGAATCTTCTAAATGAGATGATCTTTTAAAATAGCTTAAAGGAAAACAGTCTTAATGTAAAACTTACAGCTATAGGAACAAAAAAAAACACAAGTTTGGGAGGAATAGCACTAAGAAGACTAAGTGTCAAGGAGAAAAAAGGTCAAAGTTCAAGGCTTTTAAAAGGTAAATGGATAAAGATTCGAGCTATAAATGAATATATAAAAATAAAAATACAAAAAACATTTATTCTCATATTGTTATTTTATAATAAACATTTCCTCCTCATTTTTCACTAAAGAGGAAAACAAATGTCACTTTAAGATGACTCCTGGCATGAGCCACATTTTGGGAGCTCCAACAGAGAGGAATATTTAATAGCACGGATTCCAGAGTAGAATCTTTGGATAAGAAATCCTTCCCACTCCCTCTTCCAAGGTGTTGCTGGGCTATGAACAGAAATAAAACCAAAATTTAAAAAATGACAATAGTTCTTGGTCTACAAACCACTTATCCATTTGTTTATACCTCAGCTGTCCACATGATTTTATAATTAGCAGCCATGTTAACAGAAACAGAAGTGGTCGGGGAATTAGTTGGGCCCAATTAAGTTTTAGAGACAGAGATAATGGATGGAAATGCCTGAAGATAATGCTTCTGTTTTTGTTACCTGGTGGGTAGAGACCTGAACTTGAAACTGGAATTTAGTACTTTGCTCTTATGCCAGTAATCCCTGTATTCTTTGGAATTGTCTCCTCTTCATAAACAGAACATAAAATAACATCTGCTACATTTTCTTTCACTTATCACTTGCAGCAATTCAGAAATCAAATATTAAAATATGAAAATCACATGGTTTTTATAATGCATTTACCTAAGGTAGAGGATTGAAATAATCAGAAATAATCAGTGCTAATCCATTTCTTCAATCTAGCATTCTGACACAGCTGTCCCATTTCTTTTTTTCTCCCCCCTTCCAAATCAAAATCTCTCACATACACATACAAATCCATTTTTACCTTGAATAATGTAAACAGTAATCATCACCCACTATTATTACAGAAGATTAGTGGTACCATTCAGGGACATAATCTGCACTGTACTTTTATTCATCAAGCATCATTTATGTGAAGAAAATTTAGATGGATAATTCCACAGCCAGGAAATTACAAAGAATGAATTTACTGTAACAAAGCTATAAAACAGGTAACAGCTGGTTTGTGATTACCATCAAACACATAATCCTGTGGGGGGGAGGAGCTTTGGTACTGACCCTTGGGAGGAGCTGCCCTTTGGAAGCTCTGCTGTTTTCTACTTCTTCACCAGTGTTGCTGTGCATGACCGGATATCCATCTACTTCCCTTTTAAGCCACACGTGGGAACTGGGTCCTGACTTACCAGGAAGCATGTAAAGTCTCCTGGATGCCTAGGTTATAAGGTCCTCCTTATTGATATCAGATGGTATTTGGGTTCCTTGTTTTGTCCCGCTCAATCCTTTCATTTGCATATTACTGATTCTGATCTATTTATCTTTAGAATCATTGATTTTCTACATTTAATCCCTACAATCAGCACACTTCGGCATGGTAGTGAAGAAAAAAAGAATAGGAGATATGTTGTGGAGATATTGATAGGAACTATTGACTAGATAGAGGAAGTCATGGAGAAGAGAACTCAGAAGATACTAACACTTTGAAACTGGCTTAATAGAGCAGTAATTACAGTGACAGAAGCTAAAAGTTGGAAGAAGTGTGGATCAAGGGAAAAGATGACAAGTTTTGTTTAGATACTTCTGAGCCAGTTGCTGCAGGTAAGCAAAAGGCTGCCTATGGGAGGTGGAGCTCAGAAGAGTTGGCTCTGTAGGCTGGAGCCTGAGGTCAGGGTGTCATCCACACAGGGGTGGTAGGTACAGCTATGGGAAAGGATGATTTTTTGAAGGGAGAAATTATGAAGAGACAAAACATAAAGACGAGTAAACAACCTAGAGAATGCCTGCACTTGGGGCATGAAGAAGAAAAGAAAGGCAGCAAAATGGCAGAAGGAATGCTCAGAGGTGGAGAAATCAAACTGTGCAGCCATGGAGTGATAGAGTCATTCACTCATTCCCTCATTCATTTAGCAAAAGATTTTGAGCCCATCCAACACTCCAGTTACTGGTATGAGTGCTGGGTAGGTGTACAAAAGTGCCACAGATCTGACATGCAACTGCGTTATGTGGAGCTCACAGTTTAGTATGGGAGGCAGACTTCAATCAGATAATCTGATGAGTATATATGAAATGAGAACTGTGACACGTTCTCTGAAGGAGAGGAATGGCATCATCTCAGAGGGTTTAATGGGGCATATGACCAGGTCGGGGGGTCCAGAGAAGGCTGTCCTGGGGAAATGACAACTAATATAGGAAAGTAAAATAGGAATTAGCAAGACTAAGGTCAGGGGAAAATGTGCAGAGGGATTTCACTTACCCTAGGGGAGCGTGGAATTGTAAATGAACCTGAAGAAAGCTGGTGTGGCTGAAGCTCAGAAAGTAAAAGGCAGCAGGCTGGATGTGACAGTTATGCAACAAGGAACGGGTCAGATCATATTTGGCCAGGCCAGCCGGTTTAGGGATGTCTTTTCTTTAAGAGTAAAGACATTGGTGGGTTTCATACATGGGTGGTATAATCAGATTTGCATTTTGGAAAGAGAACTCAAAGTGTAGTAAAGTGATGAGATTGGGGAAAGACTGGGTGAAGATGACTAATTAGGAGCCATTCCTGTATTCTTGGTATGAAGTCATACAAACTAGAATTATCTACCAGCAACGCATATGAGTAGAGAGAAATAGGAGATAAAATCAACAGATTTGCCAATGAAAGATGTATAGATCCACTTGTGTGCCATTCCACTGGCAAGGCAGGAGGAGTTTTTAACAAATAAGACATTGGCACCACCATCCAATATTAAAGAGAGTGAACTATTGAGTTTAGCAGTTAACATATTACTGATGATTTTGATAATAACAGATTTTAGTGGATTGGTGGTAGTGGAAGCCATATTACAAAGGTTTAAAGAAAAATGAATTAAAAGCAATGAGAATAGACTTCTCTAACTATATTCATCTATTCAAGAAAATTTTATTAAATTCTTATTATGAGTCGTATACCATGTTAAGTGCAAGAGCTCTGCAAGTATCACACAGCGGCTGCCCTGTAGTTAGTTTATCAGCCTAACAATAGTCAGTATTTACTGAGCTCTTACTATATGACAGTTAAGATTATTTCAGCCTATAACCCCTATGAGGTAAATATTTTTACTTTTGGTTTTTTTAACAGCAGATATAGTGCAAAATGAGGCAGGTAACTCTTCTGAGATCACTCAGCTGGTCAGTCCAAGATTGAATATGAATTCAAGCAGTCTAGCACCTGAACCCATCATCTTAAATGCTTTGTTTTACTGGAACCCAGGAAAGGAGACAGGCTTGCACACTAATGGTTCTAACAGAATAAGGGAGAGAGAGAGCTGGGGGGATAAAGAGGAAGGAGGGACCTATCCTGGCCAATGAGGCAACTGAGAGCTGTCAGAAGACATTTAAACTAAGCAGACTGAAGTTGGAAGAGGTAGAGGGATTAAAAGATTTTTGGTTTTGCTTTTTAACAGAGGAGATTTTGCAGCTTTGCAGGGCTGAATAGTATAGGGCACAGGCTCTGCAGTGAAACAGATCTGACTTCAAATGTCAACAGTGCAGCATATTAGCAGTGTACATTCATCCAAGTTACTTAAACTCCTGGAGTCCCAGGCTTTTGATCTGTAAAATGAATTAGAAATGGTATTTCACAACACTGTGTAAAGGTTCATAATTTTGAGGAATGCTGAAATACAAAAACATACATACATTGCTTAGTCCAGAACATGTACTCAATAAACCTTAGTTCTCTTTAGTTATTATTATTTTTCCCCACCCCACCCGCAGATATGTTTAAGGCAAAGAGAAGAAGTATAAGATGATAAAAGCCAAACAGGCTGGTCAATAGAGAAAAGTCAGGAAGGGATAGATCAAGAGAGAAGTGATTAGCTTTGGTGCAGGGGAAGGCCGACATTTTCTCTGACATCAGAGTAGTCAGTGACAGTGCAGAGAGCCCTCAAGAAGCGGACTCCTGATACATGTCCTACCCTCTCTCTTGTGTTCTCTTCCCATTCCCTAGCCTGAGAGAGGCACTCTCTATAATAAAAAGCTGTGCTTGTTAATTTGGCTTTCTGGCTGGAATCCAGACTAATTCTTAAAAAGGAGAGTTCTTTGGTAACAGAACAATCCCTGTTTACTGAGGAATCAAGCCATTAAAGAAATATATGTGGTTTAGCTCAGTGGTGGTTATATTCTGTGATTTTTGTGGATCTAAAGGAAGTTAAAGGACTATAGCTATATAAAATATGTGAATTCTCAGATAGCATTTAGCTTTCTTCAGTTACATACCTGTACTTTGCAGAGAAATTCTGGCTTTAGGTAAAACCAAGCATGATTATGAAGCTAACATCAAAAATGGGAGGCCTAGAAAGGAGAAAAACCCAGAGCTACTTACGCTGTGACTATCACCATCTTCTCGTTGATGTGAGCCCTTCACTCCACAAGAGGAGTATAAGGGCGGCTTACTCTTAGGTGTAGAGGGGAATCATGGCCCTCATGGAACGCAGCTCTCTTGGCCTCTCTGGGCTCCCATAGGTTGGGGAATGAGACTTAACCAGCCTTGTTTTCAAAGATGTCATTAGGGAAAATTGGGAGAAAACTACTTGAAGGATCTTTTAATTTTTAAAGATTTATTTTAATTTTAACAAAGCTTTAAGTTTTTTTTTAATTCCTTTGGTTGATAGAAGAAAAAACTCCAATTCTCTTTTCTTCCTTAAACCTACAGTTATGCTCAATGGGAGGCACACCTTATTTAGTGCCCTTGTCTATACTGTACTTCACAGATACTGTGTTTTGTTTTTGTTTTTAACAAATTAAAGGTTTGTGGCAACTCTGCATCATACAAGTCTATAAGCACCATTTTCCACTTCATCACTCTGTGTCACATTTTGGTACTTCTCACATTACTGCAGTCTTTTTCATTATTATTATATTTGTCATGATGACCTGTTATCACTGACCTTTGATGTTACTGTTGTAATCGTTTTGGGGAGTCCCAAATCACACCCATATAAGACAGAGACCTTAGTCAGTAAATGTTGTGCATGTTCTGATTACTCCACTGACTGACTGTTCCCCCATCTCTCTCCCTCTCCTTGGGCTTCCCTATTCCCCGAGATACAACCATATTGAAATAAAAACAATTGATGACCATACAATGGCCTCTAAGTGTTCAAATGAAAGAAAGAGTCACACGCCACTCACTTTAAATCATAATCTAGAAATGACTAAGCTAAGGGAAGTTTGAGTGGTCTGGATAGAAGATCAAACCAGCCACAAAATTCCTTTAAACCAAAGCTAATCCAGAACAAGACCCAGCTCTCTTCAATTCTTTGAAGGCTGAGCGTGAGAGAGGTGAGGCAGCTGCAGAAAAAAAAGTCTGAAGTTAGCAGAGGTTAGTTCATGAGATTTGAGGAGAGAAGCCATCTCCATGACATAACTGTGCAGGTGAAGCCCCAGTGCTGATGCAGGAGCTGCAGGTTATCCAGGAGCTGCGGTGGAAATAGCAAGAGAACAGGATGTGACTGAATGGCTGCCTCTCATGATGAAACTTACTTCTCATGGATGAGTGAAGAAAGTGATTTCTTGAGATGAAATCTACTTCTGGTGAAGATTCTGTAAAGATCGTTGAAATGAAAACAAAGGATTTAGGGTTATATCAACTTAGTTGACAAAATAGTGTCTGGGTTTGAAAGGAATGACTCCAATTTTGAAAGAAGTTCTACTGTGAGTAAAATGCTATCAAACAGCATCACATGCTACAGAGAAGCCATTCGTGAAAGACAGAGCCAATCAGTTGGCAAATTGTATTGTTGTCTTATTTTAAGAAACTGCCACAGTCATCCCAGCCTTTAAGCAACCACCATCCCACTTAGTCAGCAGCCATCAACATGGAGGTGAATCATCCACCAGCAAAAAAGATTACACCTTGCTGAACGTTCAGATGATGATTAGCATTTTTTAGCAATAAAGTATTTTTTAATTAAGGTATGCATATTGTTTTTTGGACATAATGCTATTGCACACTTAGTAGACTATAGTGTAGTATAAACTTAACTTACATGCACTGGGAAACCAAAAAAATTCATTTGACCCACTTTATTATGATTCTCACTTTATTGCAGTCATCTGGAACCAGCCTGCATTATCTCCAAGGTATGCCTGTACCTCATTTAAGTAAAATTTCCTCTCCTTATACATTTTGGTCTAAAACCTTCATACTGGCATAAAATACAAGTTCTAAGGTTACTTTTCAAAACTACCTTGAAGCGGTTGAACCCATCAGTCTAGTTGAGATACCATAGACAGTGGCTCCAAGTCTTATGACCGGGTGAATATTCTAGCACAGGGACAGCCGCAGGCCCGGACGTGGAGTGGACGCCTGGTTGCCCGTACTCCCAGAGGCCGTCCCATGCTCTTTGTTTCAGCACCCTCCCTTCTTGGCTCTGACTCCCCCAGAAGCCAGAGTGCTCACATTCTTCCCAACACTAAGCCTGTCAAATCATTCCTGCCATGAAAATAAAATTTGCCCTTGAAAAAACAGTGTTTTTGAGAATTTGGAAAAAAATCAAAAACCCATTTCAATACCCAGCATCAATACTAGACTCCAAAATATGTTCCAAACCTATGAAAGAGATAAATGTAGTACTATTGTTTTAAAGGAGGAAACAAAATTATCTGAACACTGGAGGAAATAGATTTCTTAGATTAGGAGATAGATTCTTGAAGTAGGAAGAATAATCACATAGGAAAAGACTGACGGAAGTGTATTTGCACTATACTTCAAATGCCAAATTTCGCTCAAGTGAAAAAAAAATGTTTGCATCAAGTATGACAGACAAACATAAGTGGTCTTTGTGTGTGTGTAAATGATATTCACTTCTAAAAATAAAACAGATAACCTCCTCCCAAAAATTCACCACAGGCAATGATCCAAGTGTGTGGACAAAGCATTCACAAATAGAAAACAAATATATGAAGAATATATATTCATCCTTCAGCATAGCTGGGATGTTAAGGTAATAAGAATGACAACATTTTGGTAGGGGATTTAATTCAGACACAACTGAGTGCCGTGTTTAAACTGATTGGGAATCTATTTGGAAGATAATGCAACATAAAGATACTCATATCCTTTGACCCAGTAATCCCTCCTCTGGGAAGTATCCTAAAGAAATAATTTAACAGAGACAAAGTGCAAACGAATAAAAATGTTTGTTGTGGTGTTATATAAAACAAAAACAGAAAGAAGCAAAAACAACAAAACACTAAAATACACCAAAATATTCAACAATAAAAGAATGGTTTATTAATTATAGAACATCAGCAAGAGATAATTTAATGAGCCATTAAAATGGTAATTACAAAAGCTATGTAACTATACAGAAACAAATCCTAATAGAAGCACAGTCTTTCATCACTGTGTAACATTATTACTCTCTGAGGATGTGGAATTTATTCTGGGGAAGGTGGGTTACAGCCTAATACCTGGATGGTTTTTTAGGCTAGTGAGAGAGGGAGGGCTGAGACCTGAATGTTGTGAATATTGAGGAAAGAGAAACAGAAGTTTACAGGGGAACTCGGAAACTGCAAGCAATTGCCATCAATGAAAGCTTCATGGGGGTGAAATCAACACAGAGAAATGCCCCTTTAGGGGATGATTGAAGAGAAGGATTTCAGAGAACATAATTTTTATATATGAATATTCATATATATCCGATTTGTATTTTTAGGTGGCTTGCTGTTGATGCATAATGTAAACCCTTCTCTGTCTGTCGAAATTATCAGAAGAAAAGGCTGCATTGTTCCCTAATGATTTGTGTGGACACATTCTTCAGGAAAACTTCAGAGGAAATCCATACGTGGATTAATGAGGCATGGCTTAATACAAGAGGTCTGAAGCTATTTCAGACTTTAATATTGTCATGACTTTAGCTAACTTTCTAAGTCTCTTGGACTTGAGCTTCCTCATCTATAAAATGGAGATACTAATATATCTACTGTCAAAGGGCTGCTGTGAAGATTAAGTAAGTTAATACAAAGCACTTAGAGCAGGGTCTGGCACACAGTAGGCCCTAGATACATCAGTCATCATCATCGTAGTTCAGGGTGGGGGCAGTTTATGAGGATTCAGAATCCAGGTGACAGATGCTATAATTAGGGCTGTGAGCCTTTAATTTTTTTTTTTAAATGTGTGTCAATATTTCTGTTGCATCAACTAAACTTAAAGCAGAGGGGGAAATGAACTTTATTCTTTCATCTATACCCCAAAACTCAACTGTACATTCAGGTCTTCTCAGCCCTCACTCTCTCACTAGCCTATAAAACCATCCAGGAATTAGGCTGCAACCCACCTTCCCCAGAATAAGTTCACATCCTCAGAGAGTAGTAATGTTATATAGTGATGAAACATTGTGCTTCTATTAGGATTTGTTTCTGTGTAGTTACCTGAAAGAAGATCTGAAAAGCTGAAGATGGGCTGGATTCAGATGCGTTTTGAGGCTGGGTTAGGTTTCCTAGGCCCTAATCTAAAATAGAAATTCACACATTCATGCCTAGATACTAATTCAATTGCCTGGGCCATGAAATCCAATATCTGGGACTTTCCCCTTGGTGACCACATGTATTCTTGGATGGTCATTAGTGCTGTTCAGAAGAATTGCGTCCATGAAGTCCAATTCTCTGAGCAACTGGTAAAAAGACATTAAGGGCTACCAGATGGTTCTTAAATTGTGCTGTTACATATGAATCTGTCATGGATCAATGAGAGGAAAAGAGGTGGAGCAACAGAAATGAGAAAAACTCAAGTAACCCCAAAACTGACTTATCCATGTAATGCTTCCACACATCTGATGGGAACATGTCATGCACATGAACTTTATCCTTTCAGCTATACCCCAAACCTATCCCCTCTCCAAACAATTTTGTGAATTGCTTGTAGACAAACACTGTGGGAAAAGAATTTAGCTCCAAGCCAAGCTATTCAAGGTAGGCTGTGAGATGCTGACCCACGATGGTGTCAGAGTGTATGTGAGTTAATGGTGCGTCTGTGTTTGATCCTTTTTATAAGAAGGGGTCATATGACTTCACAGTACCAGGTCAAGGTAAAGGACATTCTTCAACTGTTTCTCAGGAAATTTCATACTAGGGAGTTTCCTACTAAACTGCATACCTGTAGACAGATGTGTGAGTATTTCTAAGTTAAAACAATGCCCTTGGTAGTGAATACACCTTAAAAAAAAAAAGAAATCTGATTTCCATTTATTCACTCTCAGGAGAGCCTCCCTCTATACACATCTGTTCTCAAACCTTTGTCTGTATTTGATGTCATCCCTGTCCCCTTCCAGAAAGGATGGTGTCATGGTGAATAGCCCACTGATCTAGGATATAAGCATTTCCTCCCTGCCCAGCAGAAGACTGGACACCCAGGATGAGGCTTGGCTTAGTGATTGAGGCCAACTACGTGTGCTTTCCACTTAAGTGCATGCCCCAACCCACCACCCCATGCATCTCCCTCCACCCCAACACATACCCAGGGTTTCCTTGCTTATGTTAGTGATCTAGGGAGAGAGACCAGAGCTGCTGCAATTCCTACTTCCACCTCCTGATCCAAACCCAATCCAAGCACTGTGCATAGCCAGGGCTGTAGGAATACAGTGCACCCTGGGGCATCAAACTGATTGCTCAACTGGAAATGTATTGAAAAGAAAGAAAAAAACAAATGAGCACATTAAATGCATTTTGGCCTGGCTTTGTCTCACTGTGAAGAAGGTTCAGCGCCTGCTGGGTTTCCAAAGCTCTTTATAAACTAAATATTATGAGAAAGAGTGCAACACAGCAGTCATGCTCCGTGCTCTTTCTCTTTTTATGCAGTAGGAAAGACATGTCACTCCATCATTTACACCTCCCTGCAGTGATTCCTCAAATTTAGAAAATACTGTATGTTGTGCATAAAAACACAAGGAGGAAAGAGAGTTTTGTTCTAAAGGATTTTGCTCACCTAGTATTCCTAAGTGAAATGTATCTGACACCAATAACAAGAAACATACATGGAAACCAAAGCCAAGAAAATTGATAGCTGCAGAAATCATGTGGTTAAGAACATGTGCTTTTGTGGTTTTTCTGTTAGTAGTAATTTATTTTATATTTAAGACTGTCTAAAGGCTATAGAAATCACAAAAAGATACTGTTCGAAAACTACAGAACTATACCACCTAATCAGAAATCAAGTGTTGATTGTTCTCAATCCTCTGGAACACAGTTCAGAGGGAAAAGTAAGCAATGCCAGGAGATAGCTGTCACAGAACCAGCCACCTAAACCTGCCGCTTCTACTTCCCAGAAGAGCCACTGACCATCACTCGGAGACCAGTGGAGTCTTACAACCCATGCCTTTCCATTGTGATACATGAGTTTCTGTTTGCCAGCCTCAAACAAACGGATTTAGAAGAGACATTGGGAAGGAAGGAAAGGGAAAGAAAGAAGGCTGGGAAGACAGTACGGTACGCAAGCACTCTGGTGAGAAGCTTCACCTGAAGACAGCCTGTCTACAGGATAGGAGCCAGAAAAACTCAAAAGAGAAACAGAACTGCTTGAGGCCATTTAGTGGAGAGGGAATAAATCTCCCATGCCTCACCAGTCTCTAAAGGCATCAATTTATAGAGCACAGCAAAATCATGACATTCCTCATGTAGTGTCATTAGGGGGAAAAATGAGATTTAGTAAACTCTATTTTGGAAAGTCATGGAATACAGAATAAGCTTTAGAGAATATTTTTAAATGGTATGTTTAAATTTTTAAGGGGACTTTGTACTTTAAAAAGTTACATGTAAAGTGTCTTTATATAAAATATTTCCCTTTGTGACTGTGCCAAGACAATGAAGGATTACTGTACATGTCAGTTATGTGAATGTGTTGTAATTATATTCTCTTTTGTTAAGATGAGCATTTATTTATTATGCACTGATCTGCATTTATTTACCTCTGTTGACAATGGGTAAGAGAGGGTGGGTGTGGGAGGTCAACACCTCATAGAGTTTTCATCCTCAGCTCTGCTGCCTGGAGCTCTGTGTAGCCCTGAAAAGCTCATTTTGTCTTGGAGAGAGTCAGGGATTAGCCTTCTGTTCCCCTGGCATATCATGTCAGCATGTTGCCTATTACGTGCCCTCACACATTCATGGATGAACTTCTGTTCCTACAACTGTGCTTCCATCCCTGTGTGAACTTTGTTAAATCTTTAGTAAGATTCACCTCACTTCTAAGATATCTACCACCCAGTCTTTGAAATGGGTGTTGTGGATTTCTTTCTAGATTCCCACCACTATCACATGCACTCATCATCTGCATCATTGACTCTGCGCACAGGATGCCTTAGGTACAACTTCTTGAGGAGTAAAAAGTAAAAAATTTATGTCCCTCCTGAAAATAATTCATAGACTAGAGGCACTGGCAGCCTGCTTGATCACCCCAATAATATTCTCCAAGTCCTGAGGTGAAACAAGTAATCCACATGAGGTAGGTGCATTGTGGAAAAGTAATTTTAACATATATTTCAAAAATTA
Organism: Manis javanica; assembly: GCF_040802235.1. NCBI lineage: Eukaryota > Metazoa > Chordata > Mammalia > Pholidota > Manidae > Manis > Manis javanica. Next base: position 96,443,305 of record NC_133163.1, on the reverse strand, counting down.
GACATGTGAGATTAAGTACATTTACAAAAATCTGTTTTACTTAATATTTTTCACTCTAAAAGACTGTATATCTTTTAAGAAGGTGTGATTTAGCTCAGCTAACATAATTTCCCTTCATATATATTTGTAATCTATATATTCAATTTTTATATAGCACATATACAATTTAAATTTTATATACATATCAAAATTTGACCATTTGTTTTAACTATATTGATTTGTCATAGCTCCTGTTGACAAAAGTAGATCAGTAGCTACAAAAACTGTTTTTCAAAGCATAAAAGCCGTGACAGAGACAGTAACACAAAACACTGGTCCTTCTGAATAGCCTTGTTAATGGTGGTTCAGAACATGGATGTCTATGTTCTAGGATACTGAATCTTCAAGTAAAATTTCAAAAAATCAGCCATCTAAAAATATGATTATAAAATACACAATTATTTAAAAATTGGATTCTATTGGGCCCTTGAACATTTTTTCCTAGTCCATAATAACTTAGTTACCTATTAATAAAATTTAACAAATGGCAACATAAAGTCATTGAACTTTTCTTCATAATTTTCAAGTACGTTCAAGAATTACCATAAATATAATAAAAAAAGGTGTTTTAGTATAAGTTGATAATTATTTGCCATTAAAGACAAGGGCACAAATCACAGAAACATTTATCCAAAATTATTTACAGTAAAACCAAGTACAAATAAGCCTTACACTACTGTTGAGAAGGACACAAAAGTGGTACAAATCAGTGACAAATATTATAGCAGAAAAGTAAGTTGCTGGTAAAATTTATCTACAAGGTGATACCATTAGATGCTAATGATATCATAAGCGTGTAAGAAAAAAAGATTAAAACATGTTTGTACTGAGGTGTGTGTGTGGAGTGCATGTGTGTATGTTTGTGTCTGTGTGTGTGCCAGGAAATATTGCAATTGGATAGGATTACTAATGTGTGGGATATCAGCTTTCGGCACATGTAGAGACCATATAGGAAGATCACATGTTGTGTTCTGTTTTTAAAAAACTTGTGAGGATGCAAAAGAGTTTTGTTGTATGTTTTTGGAGTAGTTAATGATTATCTTGTGAGGTGTGATAAAGACTTGAAAAGCCATCTTTGGAACATAGTGAAAGAGGATTGGCTGTGTGTGCAGCAAGGAAAATATGTTACACCAGCACAGAAACTGTCTGCGAAAGTCAATCCAAGCATTATTCATTAAGGAGACTAGATGATAGTCAGTAATATGTTTTAATTCATTGTTCTAAAACAGCACTAATCAAAATAACTTTTTACAATGATGGAAATTTTTTCTATTTGCTTTATCCAATATGGTATCCCCTTATACAAGTATGGCTATTGAGCATTTGACATGTGGCCAGTACAACTGGGAAATAAACCATAATTTATGTACTTTTAATTCATTTAAATTTAAATATCCACATTTGTCTCTAGTGGCTGTAGTATTGGCCAATACATTTCTCTGTAATAGAAAACATACTGACATGATGAGATCACAGCTATGCCAAGTCCATCTTTTCATTATGCCATGTGAGGAAAGGGCTGCAAGTCAAAGACTGCTTTTCTGCACAACGTACCTTCTCTCAGCAGGGAGATATTTAAGTTCTTGAGTTAATGAAATCAAAATAATTTATTTATTATCCTGATAATACAAATAGAGTTTCTATGATTTTAAGTGGGCTACTCAAATAATACATTTCAAAGATATATTCAATATCTTGAATAGTCTGACCCTAAAAATTCAAGGGAAAATATTATGATTTTTAAATTGAGGGTAAAGTGTCAATATTTCTTATGAAAACCAAACAGTCATATGAATAACTTCCTTACAAAGAAAGGTTTTAACTTTTTCTTTAATATTTGCTTTTATATTGGAGATAGGACTTGATAACAGATTATTGAGTTTATTATTCTCATCTAAAAAAGGAAATTTCTGACACTCAAAGCAACCAGAGTAGATTAGGGAACAGATTGCTGTTGTCACAAGTTGAAATATCCAACAGTTAGGCTTTACAGTGTAGTATAGCTATTTTTTTAATATCTGAAAATAGCCTTTAATGAGAAAGATGAGTTGTTATCTTGTAATATCTGAATCCAGTGTTTGAAATGAATATTCATAACCAAACAAAGCCATAAGTAGTTACTCCTATTTTCTTAAAATCTATAATTGAAAATTAGAATGTTTTAAATTAGTAGAACCTACTGTATGTAGAACTTGGCCACCAGATATACGTCAAAGTAAAGCCTTAATAAAACAATAGCATATCTACCATAACTAAAATAATTATTTTTAATAATAAAAGATTATGTTTTATAATAATCATTTTTAGAGCCACTAATATTTATTTTAAATTTATTTAGCTAGAATGTGGCAACCTATAATTTCACTGGTCATCCAATAGTTGGTTATAGTATTGCTAAATCTTTGAGAAACACTGTTCTCTAATATAGTTAGAGACTTCATCAAGGACTAAGATGTACTGTGGATTTATTTCTTAAACTTATTCTTCCTTTTTATTCATTGTCTTTTTATTTATTGACTGATATTTTAACAGCTTTATTGAGGTATAATTGAAAACAAAGAAGTGTACATGTTTAATGCATATAATTTCATGCATTTGTACATATGTGAACACTTGTAATACCATCACCACAACCAAGATAATAGACATATCCAATGATTTCCAGAGTTTGTGTATATGTATGTGTGTGTTTGGTAAGAACACAATATGAGAACTTCTCTCTTAACAAATTTTTAAGTGCACAATACTATGTCATTAGCTACAGACATAATGTTTTACAGCATATAACTGAAACTTTATACCCTTGGAATAAAAACTCCACAGTTTCTTCACCCTCAGGTTCTGGCATCTACTGTTGTATTCTCTGTTTCTATGAATTAGACTATTCTAAGTACCTCATGTAAGTAGAATCATGCAGTATTAGTCTTTCCATGACTGGCTTATTTCTTTTAGAATAGTGTTCTTTATGTTCATTCATGGGCACTCGCAAATGTCAGGATTTTCTTTTTCTTACTTCTTGAGGCTGAATAATATTCCATTGTGTGTATTCATGGAGTTTTTTTCATCCATTCATCTGTCAACAGACACATGGGTTGTTGACACTTGTTTATTGATCCTATGTTGTATTTTCATCCCTATGACTAATTTATTTTACAATTGGAATTTTGTACCTCTTTATCCCCTTCACCTATTTCACCCATTCCCCCATGCCCCTTCCTATGACAGCCACCAGCCTGTTTTCTCTGCTTATCAATCTATCTTTGTTTCGTTTGTTTGGATTCCACATATAAGTGAAGTATTTTGGTATTTATCTTTCTCTGTCTAACTTATTTCTCTTAGCATAATAACCCCTAGGTTTATCCATGTTGTCACAAATGGCAGGATTTGGTTATTTTTATGATTGAGTAATATTCCATTATATGTATTTAAGACATCTCCATTGATCTATCTATGGACATTTAGGTTGTTTCCATATTTTGGCTATTGTAAATAATGCTGCAATAAACGTAAGAGTGCATATATCTTTTTGAATTAGTTACTTTGTTTTCTTTGGGTAAATTCCCAGAAGTGGAATTACTGGGATGTATGGTATTTCTATTTTTAATTTCTTGAAAAACCTTCATACTGTTTTCCACAGTGGCTACACCAGTTTACATTATCATCCAACAGTGTAGGAAGATTCCCTTTTCTCCACAGCCTTACCAACACTTATTTCTTGTCTTCTTGCTATTAGCCACTCTGACTGCTGTGAGATGGTGTCTCACTGTAGTTTGTTTTGCATTTCCCTGATGACTAGTGATGTTGAGCATCTCTTCATGTACCTGCTGGCCATCTGTATGTCTTCTTTGGAAATATGTCTATTCAGGTCCTCTGCTCACTTTTGAATTGGGTTGTTTTTTGGTGTTGAATTGTGTGAGCACTACATATATTTTGGGTATTAGCCCTTATCATATATATCATTTGCAAAATACTTTCTCCCATACGCTAGGTTCTGTTTTGTTTTGTGTGTGCAGAAGCTTTTTGTTTACTGTAGTCCCACTAATTTTGCTTTTGTTTCCCTTGCCTTGAGAGACATACTCAGGAAAAAAAATACTAATGGCAATGTTTAAGAGTTTACTGCATATATTTTCTTCTAGGAGTTTTATGGTTTCAGGTTTTATGTTTAGATCTTCAATACATTTGAGTTTATTTGTGGGTATGGTATAAGATAGTGATTCAGTTTCATTCTTTTACATGTAACTGTCCAGTTTCCCATCACCATTTATTGAACAGACTGTCTTTTCCCATTATATATTCTTGCCTCTTTTGTCATATATTAATTGATAATATAAGTGTTGGTTTACTTCTGGGCTCTCTAGTCTGTCTCATTGATCTATGTAGGTATTTTTGTATACATATCACACTGTTTTGACTACTGTAGTTTTATAGTATAGTTTGTAATGAGGGAACATGATATCTCCAGCTTTGTTCCTTATCAGGATGCTTTTGTGGTTCTGTACAAATTTTAGATTTATTTACTATAGTTCTGTGAAAAATGCCATTTCTGTGAAAAATACCATTGGCATTTTGCTAAAGATTGCATTGAATCTGTAAACTGCTTTGTGTAGTATGGCAATTTTAACAATGTTAATTTTTCCTATCCATAAACATGGAATAACTTTCCATTTATTTATGTCTTCTTCAGTTTGTTTCATCAATGTCTTAAAGTTTTCAGGGTACAGGTCTTTCAGGTCTTTCACCTCCCCAGTTAGATTAATTTCTATGTTTTACTCTTTTTGATGCAATTATAAATGGGATAGTTTTCTTAATTCCTCTCTCTACTAATTTGTTACTTTTACATAGAAATACAACAGATTTCTATATACTGATTTTTGTATCCTGCAACATTACTAAATTCATTTATTAGTTCTAATAGCTTTTTGATAGAGTCTTTAAGATTTTCTGTATATAATATCATATCATCTGCAAATTGTGACAGTTTGGATGCCTTTTATTTCTTTCTCTTGTCTAATTGCCATGTCTGGGACTTCCAGTACTATGTTGAATAAAACTGGTGAGAGTGGACATCTTCGATTTGTTCCTGATCTTAGAGGGAAAGCTTTCAGGTTTTCACCATTGACTATGATGTTTACTGTTGGTTTGTCATATATTGCCTTCATCATGTTGAAGTAAGTTTCTTTATACCCATCTTATTGAGAGTTTTTATCATGAATAGATGTTAAATGTCATCAAATGCTTTTTCAATATCTATTGAAATGATAATATGGATTTTAACCTTCCTTTTGTTAATGTGGTATATCACATCGATTGATTTGTGGGTATTGAACCATCCTTGCATTCCTGGAATAAATTCCACTTGACTGTGATGAATGATCCTTTTAGTTTATTTTTTAATTTGGTATGCTAATATTTTGTTGAGGATTTTTGAATTTATGCGCATTAGGAATATTAGTCTGTAATTTTCTCTTCCTTCTTTCTTTCTTTTTTTTTTGTTAGAGTCTTTGTCTCATTTTCTAATCAGGGTTATGCTGGCCTCAGAGAATAAATTTGGAAGTCCTCCTTCCTCTAATTTTTTTAAAATAGTTTGAGAATGAGTAGTAATAGCTCTCTAGTTTGATAGAATTCTTCTTTGAAGCCATCTAGTCATGGTATTTTATTTGCTTGGAGATTTTTGATTACCAAATAAATTTCATTACCAGAAATTGGTCTGTTCATGTTTTCTATTTCTTTCCAGTTCAGTCCTGAAATAATGCATGTTTACAGTAATTGATCCATTACTTCTAGGTTGTCCAACTTGTTGATATATAATTTTTCCATAATAATCTCTTGTAATTGTTTGCATTTCTGTGGTGTCAGTTGTAACTTCTCTTTCGTGCTGATTGTATTTATTAGAATTGTCTCTTGTTTTTTTTTTCTTGATAAGTCTAGCTAGAGGTGTATCAATTTTGTTATCTTCACCAAGAACCACCTCTTAGTTTCACTGATCTTTTCCATTTTTTTTAACTCTCTGTTTCATTTATTTCTACTCTGATCTTTATTTCCTTCCTTCTACTAACTTTGGGCCTTATTCCTTTCCAAGTTTTTTAGGTTTAAAGTTAGATTGCATATTTCTTAGGTGTAAGGCAAACTTGCTTCCTGAGGTAAGCCAGTATTGCTGTAGACTTCCGTGTTAGAACTGCTTTTTCTGTGTTCCGAAGACTGAACTGCTGTGATTCTATTTTCATTAGTCTCCAGGAATTTTTTTAATTACATCTTTGATTTCTTCATTGACCTATATGTTGTTTAGTCATGCTGTTTAACATCCATATATTCTGTTTTTTCCAGTTTTTTTTCCTTGTGTTTAATTTCTAGTTTCATATTATTGTCATCAGAAAAGATGCTGGCATTTCAGTCTTTTTAAATTTATTAAGACTTGTTTTGTGACCTGACATGATCTATCCAGGAGAATGTTTAATGTGCACTTCAATGAACATGTATTCCGCTGTTCTGGATGGAATGTTCTGTCTATATGGAAAGCCCATCTGGTCTAATGTTTCATTCAAAGCCACTTTTTTGTTATAGATTTTCTGTCTGGATGATCTATCTATTGATGCAAGTGGGGTATTAAAGTCCCTTACCATTATTATATTACTGTCAGTTTCTCCCTTTATGCCTGTTAACATTTGTTTTATATATTTAGGTACTCCCCATTTAGGTGTTTAGATATTTGTAATTGTTCTATCTTCCTGTTGGATTGAGTCTTTATTCATTATATAATGACCTTCTTTGTCTCTTGTTGCAGTCTTTATTTTAAAGTCTCTTTTGTCTGATATAAGCACTGTTACTCCAGTATTTTTCAATTTCTATTTACACAGAATGTCTTTTTTCATCCTTCAGTTTCAGTCTGTGTATGTCTTTAGGACTGAAGTGAGTCTCTGTAGGCCACATTTAAATGGGTCTTGTTTTGTTTTTTTAATCCATTCAGTCACCTTATATCTCTAGATTGGAGCATGTGTCCATTTACATTTAAAGGAATTATTGAGAAGTATGTACTTATTACCATTTTGTTAAATGTTTTCTGGTTGTTTTTGTCATCCTTCTTCTTGTCTTGAAGTGAACTACATTTTACCTGTATTTCAAAATGCTTCTTCTCTGGTATATTTGTATTATTTTTGATCTGGGATCACAATTTCATTATTAAGTACTTGCATTTAAACAGTACATGTTCATTAATCTTGTTTTCTACAAAACTACCTATGATATTGAAGAAAAGTAAATGAGCCCCCCAAAAATGGAAAGTGATTACACATGATATGATCTGATAAAAGCCAAAATCAAAGCACTTGCCTACACATAATGTGTAATTGGGTTAATGGGAAAAGATGTGGAAAATGAAATTGCCAAAGCAACAAAGGAAAATAAACCTGTACTTTCCCAGCTGTCACTTTGGAATAGAACTGACAAGCTGGTTCACACTGTGCTACTTAGTTGGATTACACACTTTGAATTATTCTCATCAGGAACAGTCATTTTTAATAAGTAAAAAAGCCTAAACCAGTGGAGTAATAAAGGTAGGATTTTAGGCATCTACACGGTCTTCTAGAATAAACTCTAAAGGGTTTGGGGGTTACTGGTGTCCCCCAGATTAAACAAGTAGGTAGAAATATACTTGGTCTATGCATCTGTGTCTTTGGAAAAGTGTCTGAACCAGATAATGTGGAAACAGAAAAACAGTCCACTTACTTTCCTGTGGTCCAGTTCCTGGAATTTTACTCCACTGTGAAATCCAGTATAACCAATGTTCATTTTCAATTTCAACTTGTAAATTACTTCTTCTATAAGGAGAATGTTATAAAAGGTAAGTGATATATTTTGAGAGCAACTGAAAAATCTCAAGATGTAAAATTTCCAGCATTTGCAATCAAGTTTTACTTTACTTAATCCATGCAGAGCCAAGTATTTGCAGTGTAATGCAGGTAATTTCATTCATAATCATGAACTGTATATTTAAGTAATCAGTTCTATACATAATTATTCATTCTGGATGAAAACCTGTGCCTAGCTTTTCTGGGGATATGTTCATTTTTTCCAAATTAAAAACCAACCATGAATTTGTTAAAACTTGGTTCTGAACTGATTTCTGCCCATTGATATTACATGCTGAATGTGTATAGAAGTAGTTTTGGAAAGTGAACAGGGTAGAAATGGGCACGCCCTATGAAAGAGGAGTGTGGTTTGATTGCCTGTAGTGCCCACAGCCTGTGACTATTATATGGTCATGGTACCAACAATGCCCATTAATTCTGTGAGATCAATAACCCACATGTATTATTGGCAATTGTCAGACTGCTCCAGGGAACACCCCACCCACACCAAAAATTTCTGGGCAGGTCCCAAATGAATCCAACCTGTGTCCAACGATGTTACTAGAGCTTCTGGAAGTTGTTGCTTCCCACCAGGCTGCTCCTGGGAGTCCCTTCTGGTGGGTGGACATTCACACCTTTTGCCAAATATTAAATATATCCTCTAAGGCTTGGTCACACACACACTTTTGTTTTTCCTCTGAGAAATCACTGACCACAACTGGGTGCTGCTCCCCTAGAACATTTCAAAATAGCAAACATCTAAAATGTCAAAATGATGCCACCTTGTTTCCAGTATTCCCTGCACTGGGGCCATGCTGTGGAACAAGCAAGTGCCCACCCCTTTCTGTGCCATTTTGTAAGAGCATGGTCAAAAGAAGGGCTCCCTCTTGGTGCGAGTAACATGTCCCTCATCTTGCACCACACTCATCACATGGTCTCTCAAACCCGCTCTTCCTCTTGAGCTAACAGTTATTTTTCTGTAATCATTATCACCATTATCTCAATTATTCAGGTTCAAATTCTTTAAAATCTGTGTTCCAGTTCCTATATCAGATGATTCAAATTGTCATTTTTCTTTCCTATTTGTCATGGACTCATTTGTTCACTTCCTAAAGGCATATTTCTTGAAAAAAAAAACAATAAGCTAGCACTGTATTAGAAGTTTAGATTCAAAAATTTAAATAACATAAAGAACAGTAGATAAATAATTGCAATATTGTATAAAATACTTAATTTAGGCTCTTGTTACTGTTTACATGAACTATTTAAACATTACTTTAATTATTTCTCAAATCTTGGAATCTTCAATTCAATCCGAATTGCTGAAAGCAATCAAATTAATTTTCTAAAAGCCTAATTCTGAACCTATACAGCACCCCTCTTTTTGACAGTCCTGGTAATATTCCCACTGTCTGGTTAATGAAATCCTAATTTCTTTGGTTGACATTGAGAACATGCACAAGATTTAGACCACCCTGCTAAATTTTATTTATTCATCGCCTACAAATAACCTATGCTCTGGCCAGCCTAGACTAGCAATCATTTCCCTAAAGATTTTTCCCTTTCTTTTTCTTTCATGTCTTGATTATGACGCTGTTGTTTCTGCTTCGAATGTTCTTTTCCTGCCCTTTCCAAAGATCTTGTACCTGGCAGAGATAGGGTACTTTCTTCTGAATTTTTACATTACTCTTCTTGTCATTTGGCACTTAATACATATTGTTTTATATTTTATTTATATCCATCTCTCCTCTCTCCTAAGAGAATGGAGGTTCTTTTAAGAGAAGAAGTTACAGCGTATTCATCTTTTAATTCACATGCCACATAGTATATAAACTAGGTCATGTACTCAATTTGTTGATTGCATAAAAAATTATTTTATTAGCAATAAATCCCTTGACTTAGAGCAGAGGTGACTGAATGGAAATATATTTGTCATGTAAATCCTATTTTCTATGGGTGTCCATTATATTATTAAAAATATGTTCCCATGTGGAGAAAAAGGGTAATATACTTAGGAAGAAACTGGTGAGAAATGTGGTGACTAGCTCCATGAAATAACAATGTACACAAAAGACATATTAAGTCTAGAAGCTTTTAGCCTTCCTTGGTTGTTTTCATTTCTTGACTCCTAGGTCAATAAGTATTTGGTGAATAAGTAAATGAAACAGTTTCCATTCCATTACAGAAGTCAGTTCCTTGTGTTTAAGGGAGGTGTCTGTGCTGACATATCTGGGTGAAAAAAATCAAAGCTAAACTACTGGACAGGTCCAACCAGGGAAAGCCTTCTTGCTTCTCTCATCCTACTTGTCACAGTCTGTGATGACACAATAAAATATGGAGTAGAAGGAAAAGATGATTTGATACAAATTACATAAGGATTTTAGAAGAAATTCATTTCCATCTGAATGTTAATTGCCCACCCTGACATCTGTGTCTTCCATGCTGAAACTCCACCAGCTCACCTATTTACTCTTACCTTCTGTTATTTGCTGTGGTTGCAATGAAAATGTGCTCACCAGATCCCCCTTTAAGGTAAGGTTTGTTGTCCCAGCTTTCAGGGAAGAGCCTCCATCTTTGAGTTCCTCAGTTATGGGGAGTCTCAATTATAGAATACTTCGTCACCCAAGGGCACACTTCTTGTGGTGGGCAGCTCATATTCAATAGTGAAATTAAGTGCAAGTGGAAAGGCCAGGCTGTTTTGGCCCAAACTGAAAAAAACCTGAACAGGCATATATGATTCAGAGCCATGGTTATGTTGACTGACTCTTTGTGGCCTGCATCTAACTAAGCTTGTTTTCTTCCTCTGCCCAGCTCTGCTTTTTCTCTCTCTTCCACAGGTGTTGATGCCAAATAAATAACCAATGCCTCATTAATTTATTAAATTATTAATAAATTTCAATTCCTTATTTCAGAGTACTGAATCTGCAACCATTGATACCAGTAATGACTTAAGATTCTAAAGTATAAGATAGGGTTTTAAACTTAGGTCATTTGCTACCCAGCTGGTATGAGAACCTCCTCCCTGGTGATGGGTGAGGCATACACAGTGTCAGCACCAAGTGGCTGTCTGGTTTGTTAAATATTTCACCATGGAAGAGACTGTACTTCCAGATGGCTACAGGTGAGAGCTGGGAAGAGACACTGATGCAAATGTAGTGGGTGACGTAGGGGTTGAGGTTACCTGCTCCTATGGCTTAATCATTCCCTATAGCCTGTTCCACGTTCATTCTCAGTAATATCAGTTCCATCTGACAATAGACTGACACCTGCAGCATAACTGAATCTGCTGGAGGGTAAAACCACAGGGACGGAGCTGATTGCACCATGACCTTGACTTGCTATATAGTCCTTTACTGCTTTGGTTCCTCACAAAACTAGCAGCCTCCAGGTTACATGGTTATGGTCTAGAACAGCACTACTAGATGTGGAACATGTTGCCCGCAGAACCTAGTAAAGCCTACCCAACACTGTGCTTCCCTTTTAAAAAAAAATTATTGAAATAGAGTTGATATACAATATTATATTGGTTTCAGATGTACAACATAGTGATTCAATAATTATACACATTACTGAGTGCTCATCATAAAAACGTACTCTCTCTGCTTCCTTCTCTGAGGTAGGGTGTGCTGGATAAAACAGTTTTAAAACAGTTTGTCTTTTATTTTGTAATAAACATGCTAGCACACCACGTACTATTGGACTTTTATGAATTTCACTGAAGCCATAGGTCCCTAAAATTATATACAATTTATCTTCCAACCTCTGAAGAGCATGTGTCTTGCCAAGGCCTCTAGAATACAAGCCATCCCTTGCTTATCTGTTCATCAGTTTAATATCACTGATGTAATGGTCAATACAATAGTATATGGGATGTGCAGATAGTTCATATCTTTCTAGACAGTCTAATAATGAGAAACAGTTTAGATAATATTATTGCAGTCAAGATCTCTTTAGACAAATGAATGGCAGTAGTGTTTATTCCATTTGAATGCAAACTGTTTCTGATCCCTTTTCTTTGAATAGCAAATATGCATTTGCCAAATCAGTGGGTGCCTTTCATTTACCTCAAGTCTTACTAACCTGTTCTCACTTCCAGCACAGCAACTGCTACTATTTGTTTGTGTTTACAGTATTCTAAAGTCACTATGTAGAATTCACTCAGTCTCTGCAGACTGTCCAGATCCACAAATTAAATGATACAAACTACTGGCCCTTTAACATTTAAGTCATTAATGGTCACACTAGGATACAGTGCTGTTTGTGATTTACTCTTTTGACTGGGAAGGGGTCCAGTTTCTGAGATTTCCAGCTGGCCTTCCCTCCTATGAAGTTCTTAGTTCTCAAGCCAAGGAGCCCCCTGTGGAGATGTCTTGCCAATGGGTTTCAGCCCCCCACAAGTTAACTATGGATTCAGTGAGACCAAAGAATGACAATGGGATGTTCTTGGGGTGAAAGGGTTTATACCCAACTTTATTCCCATGATGGCAGGTCAATCACTAGAGTCCCATCCACTCAGAGCAAGTCTGTCTGCATGCAGCAAGCCGGTCTCTGTCTCTGGGCCTCTCTATCCCAGAAGCCATCTCAGTCTCTGTCCTTGGCACTGCCACCACTCTAGCCTCTGGCTCTCCTGCAGCCGGGCAGCCATGCGGCCATGCCACCGGTCGCCCAGAGCACTGGGCTGAGCTCTTTAAATATAGTCAGTAACAACATATTGCCCACACATGTGTAGTGAGGAAGCCGACCAGAGCCAGGTAAGAATCCTGGCCATAGAAAACTTCACTTTATCCACAGGAGATTATTCCTAATTCCAATTATATCAACCCAGTGACACACTTGGAGACTGGGCAGTATCTACTTGGTAGGTCTGAAAACACTATATGATAGATGTAGCCAGGATTCCATTTATTACCTGGGGTTCCAGGTATCAACCATAATTGAGACCCCTATATTCAATAGTTTTTTAGATGTCGAGGTAATCCCTTTCCATGAGTTCAGCCACCTTTAGTACTGCTATTAATTCAACAATCTGGCCAAACAAAACAAAAAACACAACCTCTCAGCTTATTATCTTCAAATACCATTAAACTGCCTTCCTATTTAAAGTATGTTTTGCATGGGAATAGCATTCCTCATTGTCAGTTGTTTTCCTCTTTTGTTTTAAAAGTAACATTTCATCAACTACTGATTTAAATCAGTAAAAGCTAGCTATATCTTACTGTTGCTCATTTGATGTCCTTTTTTCTCTTGATGATTTAAATATATTCTCTTTGTCTTCATCCTTCAGCAATTTGATATTATCCCCTTGGTATGGTTTCTTCGAATTTCTCAAATTTAATGAGCCTCTAAGATCCCCTTCTAGAAATGCAGGATACATTAAGCTCAGCTGCCGAGATTGCTGTCAGTAGACCGCTCAGCTGCCGAGATTGCTGTCAGTAGACCCCTCACCTGCCGGTCCTTTTGGGAGATTGCCTTCATTGAGAAGTGTCGCCATAGCCAAAGTTTTGCTACTTCCCCAAGGAGACCTACATCCTATGACCTATACACGTGTGTAGGGAAAGCTCATTCTGTCTTCAAGACCACCCCCCACAAAGCCTCTCACATCCGCAGGGTCAGCTGAGGCTTTTGTAGAGACTATGTCACAGCTCACTGTGGATAAAATGAGAGTTCCTGTGGCCAGGATTCTCACCTGGCCCTGGTTGACTAGCTCACTGCACACCTGTGGGCAATACATGGCTGTTGACTCTATAAAAAGCTCCACCCAGTGCTCTGGGCGCGACATGGTGGCAGGGCTGCAAGGCTGCAGGAGAGCAGAGCAGAGCAGAGGCTGGAGTGGTGGCAGCACCAAGGACAGAGGCCCAGAGGATGGCTGTGCAGGACGGCTGTGCAGAGAAGCCCAGAGGACAGCTGTGTGGACAGAGAGGTGCAGAAGCAGAGACTGTCTTGCTGCATACAGACTTGCTCTGAGTGAATGGGATTCTAGTAACTGACCTGCCACCTGGAAATAAAGTTGGGTATAGCCCTTTCACCCCGAAGAATGTTTTGCTGTCATTTTCTTTGGTCACACTGAATCCATAGTGAACTTGCCCGGGGCTGAAATCCATTGACAGGACACTCACCTTCTCCCTGTACTCTGTCCTGCTTCTTTCCCTTCACTTTCTCAGTATTGATCCCCAGGGACTCCCAAATAAACCTTCATACTTACCAGAGACCCCAACCTTAGATAGTTGGTGTGAAGAGCATTCTGCAAAAGCAGAAGGTAGGGTGAGGTTTTGGAGCTGAATCACTACTGTTTGAGTAGCAATGAGGAACCGATCATTTGCAGTACCTAAAGCAAAGTTGGTCTCTGACACAAGGTGATAGTCCAATTGTATTAAAATTTTCACCAGTAGTCAACTAGAATGGAATGGCAGAAAAAAGAAATGCATTAGCTGCTGTGATATTTCAGGTAATTCTGAAATAGTCATCAGCAGGACAAAGGCCCATCTGGCTATTGTTAACCTATATTGATGCTTTGGAGAAACAGAAGTCTGAATATGATTGATCAGTATTACAAGCTAAATGTCAAAGCAGTGGTAGGGCAGAGAGAGTTGATGACCAATCCTATAATTTAACCATAAAAGGAGATAAGCTCCAAAGAAAGTGAAAGTTGCAACAGACGTAGTAGGTCTGCAATGCTGACATGAGGGTCTGGGATGGGAAAAAATATGACTCTGACACATGCTATGAAGACATCCTGGGTGGAAGTTCCTGACAATCTCAAATCCCCAAATTACTCCAAAACTAATTAGCTGGAGACATGCCCCAGCAGCCTATATTAAAGGCTAGTATTTTCTAATTGCTTGAAAATTCTGCAAAGATCTTTCCCCTTGTGCCCTCTTCCAAATCTGTCTCTATCTTCCCTCTGAGATACTAGGATTCTAACTAGGATTGAAATTGTAATATACTTAGCTGGGAATGTGCTGGATCTAATAAGGGAAGAGAGGGATTATAAAAGCAGCTGTGGGGTTTAGGCAGCATCCCTGTAGGTGCCAAAAGAGTATCATAAGCTGGATTCTCAGGGTGCTTGATCAGAGGGCAGTGAACAAGCTGGAGAATGGAGCTTCCATTGGTCTTCTAGCACACTCCTGAACTAGAATAGTTAATACCCTGGCAAGGATGCTAGAGATGTTATAGACATATTGCTAGAATGGCTTCTGGAAGCATGAAAAAAGTGATGTTCTATGCATGGAAGATGGTGGATAAAGGCATTATCAGACTCAGAAGAAAATGGCATGCTCTGGGGGATATACTGTGTAATGTAAGAAAATTCACTGAAGAACTGTTTCAAAGGAGGGCCTGAAGGCTGTACCATTTAACACAGCAGTATGAAACAACACAGTGAGGGGGCCTGCTTCTGCTTGGGGTACGGGAAGCTGAAATAAATGTCGCCTTCCCCCTAACAACTGGGGAAAGTTGGATAATAGATTAAATGGTAACATTTCCTGAACTCATCAGAGGATAAATAAGTTGATTAACTGTATTTCAAAGATTGATACCTCTGAGAAGATACAAGACCCATGTACTCTTTTACCTTTGGTAGACATTGGGAGGAAAAAAGCAAAGCCATAAAAGCAGAGTTGCAAAAACAAATTGGCATATTAATTAATACCTAAAAGCTGAGTGTGGCCTAGCATCACAGCACAGCATCCCTGAGAGCACCAGACATAAGGGTGGTTCCCCTGAAGTTCTTTTCCTGGGGTCTTAATAGGGTGCTCATGAAAAAGATTGGCACCTAGGTCCAGAGGATATGCCCTCAGTGATAGAGGTCAGTAGGTGGTAACTGGGTGCCATTGGAAGACTGACACAAGATCTATAGCTTCAGGAATAAGATAGAAGCAAAACATACTGCCTCTGCAGGAGGGACAGGAAACCTTCCAACCGTCAGGTCACAAAGATGGATTCCTTATAGGTAAAGAGTATGGAGAAAATACTCAGCTCCTGACTGAGGAGCAGGAAAGTCCACTGAGCTCAGTATCCAAGATGTACCAAAGCTGAAGTCTGCTTCTTCCAGGGAAGGTCAGGAAACACGCTCCTGCACAAGGCCTACCACAGATACAAGGCCAAGTTAGGCAGCCAGGGGGAGGAGAAGCAGGGACGCTGAGAAGGCTCGCCTGTGAGGCCAGTCGCACAAGGCCTGCTGAAGAAAGAAGTGGAACCACGGGAACAGAAAACTGCCACTGTGAGATTAGGACTCGTAAAAAATGAAGCAGTCCATTGCAGGAAGGGACAAGAGTGTGTGGACAGAGGTCCTGCTGTGTTTCATGCAGAGAAGGACTGCTGAGCACTAAGACGGAATGGAAATCGTTTGGTACAATTGGTCAGGCTCTAAGGCAAAAGGTAATAGCAACTCCCCACTGTCCTGTGCAGAAGGCCACGAAAGGTGCAACAAAATCCAAACCCAGCTCACTTCCTTCCTGTGCTGACTGAAATCTGTCCCCGCTACCCCACACATACATACTAATGGCTCTTTTCCAGACATAAATACCCTTTGCCTCAGGCTCTAGTGTTCTTTTTATACACGATATGAAGCACTTAATAAACACTTATGAGATATACAAAAAAGAAAGAAGAAAAAGAAAAGTGCATTGTCAAGAGATAAAGAGATTTAAAAAATAATATTAAAAAATGACATTGTTTCTTATATTGTATCTTGCAGAGAGGGACTTGTTAGACACTATGATTAACCTGTTAAATTAACCAGTAGAGTAGATGGAGAGCATACATAAAACCTGCAGAATTTCAGCAGAGATAAAAATTATTAAAAAATACATTAATTAAAATCTAGAAATAAAACAACAATGTCAGTGATAAGGAATTCTTTCAGTGTGTGGAAGGCTGGATAATCTGATTAAACAGTTAAACAAAAAGGAATAGTGAAAAAGAGAATATTCAATAGCTGTGGTACAATATCAAACAGGTTAATCATGTAATTGGAAATGCAGAACAAGAACAGAGAATAAGACAGAAAGAAAACTTTAAGAAACAATAACCAATTGGTTTTTCAAAATTTAATATAGTGAAAAAAATCCTACATATCCAAGAAGTCCAGAGAATTCCAAGAATAAAAAAAAAGATGAAACATACACATACACATATTCAGGCAGATCATACTCAAAAGACTGAAAATCAGAAATAGAAAAAAAAATATTTGAAAGCAACCAGATAAAAAGAAATATACACAAAGAGGAGAAAACTTAAAACAATACCATGCCGTTCATAGATTTTTTAACATAAAAAAAAAGGAGTTATCTCTCTAATGTGCTAAGACTTAAACAAACATAAACTGTCAACTCAGAATTAGATATTTGGAGAGCATCCCTTTCAATAATGAAGGCAAAATACAGACTTTTTATGTGAAACAATATGAAAAAATTCATTACCAGCAGACAAAAAAATGATGAAGTTAACATAATTCTTCAGGAACAATTTGTGTGATACCAAATGAAAATAAGTTCATATATACACAAAAAAAATACAGTGCCATAAATACTAAAAATGAAAGTGAATTTCAAAAATAGTTTTTCTACATTTTATTTATATAAAGAATAATGATTATTGTAGCAATGTTTTTACAATTGTAGCTATTATATATATTAAATATAATTGTAACAATTATAATTAGAAGTAAAATGGATGCCAAAAAATAGTGCACAAGATGGAAGTAAGGAAAAAGACTTATACCATCATACAAGTTTCACACTGTGTTTGATGTAGTGTAATATTATTAAAGGTAGGCTGTGTTAAGTTAAAAATGAAGGATGTAAACTCTAAAGCAACAAATAAAAAAATTATAAAAAGTATAACTACTAGGCCAATAATGGAGATAAGATGGAATAATGGAAAATACTACATCTAAAATAAAGGAGGAAAAGACAGTGGGAGAAGAGCAAAGAGCAGATATGACAAATAAAAAAATAGTAATATGATAGATTTATCAGTAAAAACATTAAATGCAAATGATTAAACACCCCCACTTAAAATATAGAGAATACATAAACACAGAGAACAGACAGTCGGTTACCATAGGCGGGGAATGCCTGAAGTAGGTGAAGGGGATAAAGTGGTACAAATGTCAAATTATAAGATATAGTCAGTGATAGAAATAGAGTATAAGGAATATTGCTCATAATATGATAATATATTTGTATGGAGAAAGATGGTAACTATGCCTATCAACATAAAAGATGAAAAATCAAGTAATGTGCAAACATTAATTAAAGACACGAGTGGCTCTATTAATGTAAGAGAGAGTACACTTTAGAAAAATATTACCAGGGATACAGAAGGCATCAGTTAATGATAAAAGTCTCAATTAAAAAAGAAAAGAAGACATACAGAATTCCTAAATGTATATGCATCTAATAACAGAAGTTCAAAATACAACAAAACATATCAATAGAATTGAAAGGAGAAATAGACACATTCACAATTATGACTGGAAACTTCAACACTCCTTTCAGTCATTTACAGAACAAAGAAACAGAAAATTCGTAGGGATGAAGAAGACTCCAGCTATGCTATCAACTAACTTGACATACTTGATGCTTATAGAGCGTCCCACCCAATGAGAGCTGACTTCATGGGCTTTATAGGTATACCTGGAGTAGTCACCTAAAGAGACATTCTGTGCCAGAAAAGGATTAATAATTTAAAAGAATTAAAATCACACATACAATGTATGCTTTCAGTTTACAACAGAACTAAACTAGAAAATGGTTACAGAAAAAATATGGAAAATGTCCCAAGAGTTGACAACACAAATACAAACCACAAACAACACAGTTCTAAGTAACCTGTGTTAACTAAAGACAAAATTACAAGGAAATTCAGAAAATATTTGGAAAGCAATGAAAATCAAATTAAACAACATATCAGTATTTGGGGAATGCAGTTAAAGTAGTGTTTAGCGAAAAATTTATAGTATTAAATGTTTATATTAGAAAATAATATCTCCCATCAATACAATAAACTTCAGCTATAAGAAAGTAGAAAAAGAAGGGTAAATAAGACTCAAAGCAGTGGGAAGGAAAAAAATTACAATAAGAGCAGAAATCAATAAAGTAGAAAAAAAGGAGTCAATGAAACAAAAAGCCTAGTCAGACTGATTAGCAAAAGAAGATGAAAATTATCAGTATCAAGAATTGAAGGAGATACAAAACTATTAAACTCCTAGAAGATAAAATAGGACAGTCTTTGTGACCTAGAGTTTGGTGGTAACTTTTTAGATACATCACCAATGGGATGGTCCATGAAAGAAAGAATTGATTAACTGTACTTAATTAAAATTAAAATTTTCTGCTCTGTGAACATTGAGATAACGAAAAGGCAATCCACAGATTTGGAGAAATATTTGCAAGGCATATCTGATAAAGGAATGTTATCCAAAATATACAAAGAACCCTTATTACTCAACAATAAGAAAACAAACAACCCAATTAAAAATGAGTCGAAGACCTTAACAGACACCTAAACAAAGAAGATATGGCAAATAAACATATGAAAAGATCTGCCATGTAAGTCATAGGGAACTGTAAATTGAGACATCCAGAACACTGACACCACCAAATGATGGAGGATATGGGGCAGAAGGAAAACTCATATTTGCTGGTGAGAATGCAAAATGATGCAGCCACTTTGCAAGACGGTTTGGCAACTTCTTACAAAGCTAAGTGTAGCCTTACCAAACAATCCAGTAACTGTGTTCATTGGTATTCACCCAAAGAAGCTGCAACTCCTGTTCACACAAAAGTTTATAGCGGCATTATTCCTAATTGTTCAAACTTGCAAGTAACCAAGAGATCCTTTCAGCAAGTAAATGGATGAAAGAACTATGGTACATCCAAACAATGGAATATTGTACAGTGCTAAATGGAAGTGAGCTATCAAGCCATTAAAAGACACGAAGGAATCTTAAATGCATATTACTAAGTAAAAGGAGCCAATCTGAAAGTATTACATACCACATGATTCCAATTATATGACAGTCAGGAAAAGGCAGTAAAAAGATCAGTGCTGCCAGAGCTTCACCCTGTCTCTTGAGGACCTTTTCTCCCCAGGTCTTTGCTACCTTCTTTATTATGCCTCCAAATAGTTGTTTTCTATATTTTGCTCAACTTTAATGTTTGTTTTTTTGGAAAGATTAATTTAATGCAGGTTACTTTATCATAGTCAAAAATAGAAATCTTTATATTTAATCTCTTATATGTTTAGACATATTCAATATGCTGATTTAATATTTTGTAATAATTTCAATATTTGGACTTTGTGGGTCTGCTTCTGTGAGGTCTTTTGTGACTGTTAGATTTTGATCATGGAGCCCTCCCAGCAACCTACCCATTTAACTGTTTTTGACTATAAGCTTATCTTCTTTTGAGACCTAGGCTGAAGCTCAGTTCCTCCATAAATGATTGGCATTTACTTCTGCCACACATTTGGAGTGCTACTACTGCATGAGGAATTTTGAGATTAAAATCTTCATATCTTAAACAAGCAAAATAGTGTAAAATTGGTAAATAAACCTATGTGAGAATTTATTTGCAGTTGTAGATTTCCAGAGGAAATATTTTTTTCCTTACTCCTCAAATCACAGTTTGAGAAAGGAGATTTTCCTAAATACTTTCCTGGGAAGACAGGCAGCTTTATTTCTAGATGCCCTGTACCAAAGAATAGCCCTTGGAGGGTCTAGCCTAATGCCAAGGTAGCGGGACCTCCTTCTCAGATTTCCTACCTGAAGCTGGTTATGGACTCTGTGTTGTGCCTTCTGTGAGGCCATGAAGGTGCAATAGTAAGTTCATTCAAATATGACAAGTGTCTTCAGGGTGGAACTAAGATTCAGTTTCTTGCTAATCCCTCTATGTTCCCAGTTTTACTTATTTTTTGACTTGTGATAATCTATTTCTAATTGCCAGCCCTTTACTATACTTTTAAAGGGGAGTTGAACAGACTTTATCCATTTTGTTTAATTGTTTTCAGGAGTAAAGTTGGTAAGATTCTATAGACTGCTTGACTCTAAGACACAGAAGCCTATAATCACTTTTTCATATATCATTCTAGTTGATTCATATGACTACTTATGAAATAATGTCATTATTACTGACATCACACAAATAAGCATACTGTTACTCAAGGAGGTAGAGTAGCTTTCCCCAAATCCATTGCCAGAAAGCAATAGAGCTCTGCAAACAAATTTTCTGACACTAGAACCATATCTTCCCATCATATTTTACTGGTCCTTTTCCACCTTTGGAATTAAGTTTGACTTTCAAAATTTACATCAACTCAAAAGTTGGTAAAATAATACATACACACAGATTCTACACTGTGTCCCATTTATATATAGCTCTAAAATTTCTCCTGATTCATCAAACAATCCTAGTTTAGAAAGGACATAGCCATCATCATTTGTGCAGCTATTCTGACCGGCATCACGAGATATTCTCCATCAAAAGAACATCTCTGAACAGCAGCAGAATGGCAATGCTGGCTGCCTCCCAGAGAAAATTAATCATAATACCAGGAGTTGGAAAGATCCTACACAGATTTCAGGCATATTGAATTTCTTTACCCCAAAGTTCACATTCTACCTGCTGTGTTTCATTACAAAATCCAGATATCACACAAAAACATCACAGCTACACTCCTCACTCTATGTATTTTAATCAAAAATCTTTGATCCATGTGATATTGGCCCTGCAAGCAAAAACTTCCTTTTGTGCTAAGGAACACTCTATCACCACTATGAGATCCATTACTGTTGGTAGAAATATTTCCAGCAAAATCAAGGGGAAAAAAAGCATACTTAAACAAAATAAGTAGATCATGTGAGAATTAGCAAAACATAATATTTAGGTTATGAAATCTTCATTTATCTTTACCCTCCCGAGTTTATAGGAAGTGTGTAGTTTTGCGCTACATTTTTTTTGCGCATTAGCCATTGCCAGAAGGTCCTCTCTCTGTCCCTTGTGTGCCTCGCTCCAGCCCTTCAGAGACTGACCAGCCCTTTTGGAAACCCATTCTGGATTTAATTACAAAGAAATAAAAATATGGGCAGCCATGTCGTATTTTGAAACCTAAGGCCACTCATAGTTTTCTAAAGTTAGAAAAAACAATAGCACTATTTCATCTACGGCCCCCTGTGCACAGAGAACTATGGATAAAGTATTGCTGTTGTTTTTCCTAATTATTTATTAAAGAATATTCCTACTTCTTTTTCTCAGCTTTATTGAGATATAATTGACAAGTGAAAATTGTACACATTTAAGGTGTACAACATGATGTTTTGATATATGTACACATTGTGAAATAATTATCATAATGAAGATAATTAACCTATCAGTCACCTCACATGGTTATCATTTTATGTCTGTCCTTTATTTTTTTTGTGCTGAGAACACTTGCTATCTACCTACACAATACAGTATATTAGCTATAGCCACATTGCTTGCCTGATCTTATTTTTTTAAAGGCTAGTGAGCAGTTAAAAGACTCCTGCAGGTTCACACACACACAGCTCCCGAAGAATGCTGGCCTCCTTCACTGTGGCAGCGCATGTGATGTTATAACACTGTTCACTCTGTGTAGTTGTGTCTTCATAATCATTTTGGAAAAATTGAGAAAAAACAATTTCACTTCTAAAAGAGGCTGCCCCATCCTCTGATGTGCTCATCTTTTCACACTTCTTCTGCAATACTGTCACCAAATCACTTCATTATTTAGTCAGCTCAGTATCAAGCAAAACTTGTTTGGTCTGGTACTGATCTTTTGATCTATTTCCAATAATTGGTCCTGTTTTCTTAATAATATAATGCAATAAAATGTGTATGGGTTTTGGATAGCTGGGCTCAAGTCTTAGGTCTACTACTTTTACAGGTGTGACTTTGAACAAGTTACTTAATCTTTTTGGGTCATAATTCTCTTTTATTTTTTATTTTATAAAATAGGACTGATAAATTATACTCCAGAAATTGTGATAGCCAAAGTAATGTGTATTAAATGTTTGGGACATAACAGACACTAAACAAATATTAGTTTCTTTGTCACTGAGAGTTCTGGCACAATACAGATGATAAACCCAAAAGTTAATTAAAGATGATTTAATTAGGATTCTTTATACAAAGGTGTAGGCAGGGTTAAGGGATGAGCAGCAGATGGTGAAGCACATGAGATCTAACAGCAAGTGGAAGTTTTTACTACTCTAGGCCTGAAGAGAATGAGGGATCCATGTTACTGAACCTGTTGAGAAATATAGACACATGAGAGAAGCTGCTTGACATGGTCCATGGCCTTTAGCAGAAGAAAGCAGCTGCTGCCAGAATTCCCCTGCCAAGGGTAGAGGGAAGGTAGGTGGAGGCAGAAATAATACCCTAATCTCTCTATTGTCATGCCCTCTGATGTCTTTCTGGGATCTTTTATTGACTGATCCCAACTGGAAACTAGAGGGCCATCACCTCCCTGAGACACAGAGTAGAAATGGAAGGGTAAATAATGAATCCAAAGGAACAAATAGAAAACCATCAACACAATTTCTTTTCTTCACATTCCACTTTTATTACTCCAGTGATCTTTTTACCTAGATTGATCACTTTTCCCACTATTAGCTCTCAATAGATTGCACCATCTTTGAAGGCAAGGCTTGTATTCATTCATGATTCCAGCATTTCCTAACGGATGCACCATTAAACATGTTGTATAGAAAATGCAACCTACTATGTGCCTTGTTTGGAAAGCATATTAGCAGTATAAAAGCTCTCAACAGTTCTGTAGAAAATAATAGTAATAATAAGTAGTTGTTTATGGAATTTTTTAAGGAATGCCACTAATACATAACCACTAGTTTCAGGAAATGGCAGTTTTTAAAATAAATGTATCCTAATGCCTGTGCCTAGCATCTAGGATGCAGTATATACTGTACATACACTCAATAAACACATAGGAAATACATAAGAAATGGGGTTTCTCAATGACTAGCCCTGATCACTTTTGCTGAAGTCATTTCTTCCCTTTTTCCATAGAAACTGGAGTCTTGTCTCCTAACAGGAGTTTGATTGACTGGAGTTTCACATTTCTCTCACAATGCCTACCTGCCTCACTACCTGTGGGCTATCTAGATATATTAGGAACAAAAATCATCATTATCATCAAAATCTCCACATTTTGCCACACTATTGTAGACGCCCAATTATTATGCTCTATCTTACTGTATTTGGGGAGATTTTTTATTCCTGAGAGAAATGCCAAGACTACTGCAGAGGCATCTTACCCTGAATTCACAAGTTGCCACCTTCCAGCCACTTGCATTAGCTTCTTTCCATAACTTGCGGTTGAGGGCGGTCCTCTAGCATCAGTCCAGTCCCACTGGATAAGACTATTCCAATCCCCAACCTCAGCCAGTGAATACTGATACCACTATTTCCTTTCTATACACACAGACCCTTGACCATGTAGTATCATCAGATTTATTTATTTTCTAGGTCAGAAAAGCCAGAGGATGAGACAATATTTCTGTAATATTTTCTTGAAGTTTTATGAGGCCTCACCATATCATCACAGCCCCTTTCTGTCTTTAAATAACATTACATATGAAATTAGGCCAAAGTTGGCATAGGAGAGTCAAATTCAGTGAGTAAACAAAGCAGATGAGGAAAGCAACTTTCTAGATGAATTAACTGCATTTTCTCGAGAGGATTGCTGATTTCAGGGAGTAGAAGAGCCAGAAAGAACAAGAGGCCAGGAGAAAAAAAGATAACTCTCAGAGAAGAAGTACTCTTAATAACCACCCAAGGTCAGGGCTTTTCCCTCCTCTCTTCCCGGTTTGGTGACAATGGGAACAGATTGGTGGAGGAAAAGCATCCATCGTTACAGAGAAATGTATGCACTCCTGGGATTTAGAATAGCAAAGGCAGTGATCTGAGGGCAGCAGGGACTCTGATCATGTTAAGCCAAGGTCCTGTGGTTCTGTTTCCACAAATTCCCTGGATAGTGTGAGACTGCTTTCTGCATTTAAAAAAGGATGCATGCATACATACATAAAAACTAAAGATATTCCCTTCTGGTCATTGGTATTGCAAAGTCACAGAGAGGAGAATGCAAACCTCATACTCCTCCTTTGATTATTGGCTGAAAAAAGAATCACTGGCCTAGAATTCAGCCACTATTGTTGTATTGGTGAGGGTCCAATCAGGGAAGCAGAACCATTAGAAATTATATGGAAAAGAAGGAATTTATCATAAGGATTAGGCAACACATTGTAGAAGGTGATAAAGACATCTGCAAAAGCCCTCTTTGCATCTGGCAATGGCCCTGAAGTTTCTGTAGGTCAGCACATTTGGCAGTGAGGGGGAAAACTGGACATGAAGCAAAGGAGAGTGACCACACACAGGAACGCAGGAGGGCAGAATAAAACCCGTATCTGTTTCCAATCTCAACAACACAGTGTTATGCAGAAGAAGCTGGTCCCCTTCACTACTAAACTACACATGTGCCTGGCCAGGGCTTCAAGAAGATGAAGCTGCTGAGAAAGGACCTGAAAGAGCTCCAGGCCAAACTGCTTTTCCTCCCCTGTCAGGTGAGGTAGTAGATCAGTGCACATTACACTTGTGTTTTAGCAGCACCTGTCATGCTACACCAATCTTCAGAGCATAATGACTGCTTCTTTTTCTTCCTCCTTTCAAGTCAAGCAGAGATTTCTCTATGGTGCATCTTAACCCAGAAAAATACAAGGAAAGAAGTTCTGGAAGTCACAGTTCCAACTTGGAGTAGTTGACATGGTATAAAACCACAGCAATTATGATATTTTTATGTTGAAAATTTAGAAATCCAGAAAGATATCTGAATAGATTTGGGGACAACATTGCTGTTGGCCATGGAATTCAGAGAGTGAGTTGTAGCATAAAGAACCTCACAGATATTGAGGTCAAATAGCCATGTGTCTACTTACTCTGGTGCTGCTAAAAGCTGTGGTCATGCACCTCTATCCCCTGCATAAAACCAAGGATTTCACTGACCTGCAGTCTGATCTATGCCTGATTATCATTTTTTTTTTTGCTCAGCAATTAAATAGACTTCATTATTAGTAATGCTAAAACTTCTCTCTGTTCTTCTCCTGCCACGGTATTTGGCTGATTTCTAAAACACTTTTAGTAAGGGTTTAAAGATCTGTGGTTAAAAAAAGCAGATGGAAATGAAACCAAAAAAGTTCTGACAGCTAAAGATTAAGCTGTGAAAGCAAATTATCATCTGAAATAAAGTGCTTTACTGCATGTAAAATAAAAAAAGGTGTTGATTTATATTTGATTCATGGTGTGAGTAGTTGCATTACGAATGATCAATGAACATATCATCAGAACAATGTCACACTATTACAATTATGGTGCATCAGAAATTCAAACCTAATTGCTTAACTTTAAAAAAATACAAAAGCCATATTTTAATAATGTTAGGGTTGTAGTTCAAATGATAAAACCATAGATAAGGTGACGATGGTCTATCCTTAACCCTTTGACATCATAATCTAGAATAAACTCATAGAGTGTCCACACCTCACTTCCACCCTCCCCACCAAGAACAGCACAGGACACCTCCTCAGAATCTAGTTGGCTGACTTTCATAGGAAAGAATACCTCAGTCAGGTTGACAACTCAGTTTACTTCATCTGGACCAATCTGAAAACAGATCAAAATGTGCACTAAGGAAAAACAAAATACAAATTTTGCTACAAATACCTATAGACATTTAGCATCAGAATTTAATCTTAGGTGAGATTTGCACAAACCAACACACTTAATATAAACCTTTAACATAACCATGGAATGAAGCAACAGGATCTCTTGGATAATTCTAAGAAGATAAGTATACAAAAAGAGAGAGAGAGAGAGAGGTTGATATGACAAGATATATAGCTATCTGTACACATGTACAACATTTTTTTCCAGTGGATTAAGACATTAGGCCTACTCATCTAACTGTGGAAAACGTCCATCCATCACATCATCCAGCTCTTTAAAAATGCCTTTGGTAAGACAACAAAAATAGTTACTGAGAAAGAGTTTGGGAAATACTCTAAAGTGGGTGTGCTTTGTGTTTATCATCTCCCTTAATTCATTCCCATTACTATAACACCTGCTGATGAAAGACAGAATTCATAAAACCTCAAACAGACAATCCACGAGGTTCTGAGTTTATACCTCATGTTGCACTCATAAGCATTTGACAACTTCCTGGGACCCTTTTATCTTGACTGATTATTCTTAAACTGGCTATAAAATTTAGTAGGGGGTTTTACTTTCATTATGCAGATAGCACAAGTAGTGTTGGGCATGGTAGCATCTGAATCCAAAGTTACATATTTTATCCATCATTTCAGTAAATTCACTCTTCCAACTCCAGAGAATGCATCTGAGTAAAATGGTTATTTATGTGTTTATTTATTTTGGGATATATTTTCACATGTATAGAATGTCAGGAGATCTGAAAAGCCCTTTAAAATACAGCTATCATCCCTAATCTTTCTGATCTATTTGCTTCAAAGAATAAATTAGGTGTAGAAGTCTAACAACTTCAGTGAAATAGGTAATAATAAAACTACTGAGTTTTCCTGATAATCTTTGTTTTCCTTCCCAAAGCACCTTGTTCAAAAGAATTATCAGCATTCCCCCACCTTAGATACTAAATACATTTTATTATAGGCTTAGAACTCCTTTCACAAAGCACTCATCAAATTACTGTTTCACCCTTAGGAAAGTCTGGTTTTCCTATCTTAATGCACTCAAAAAAATCCCTTTTCTACACACAGTAGCAATTTTTTCACATTTAAAGACTATGTCATTTTACTTTGATATTTATCCAAGCAAGGGTTTTCTTTCAGTATTTGCTCTTTCTAAGTATTGAGCGCATGCCTTTGGCTCTGGTACCTGTGATGCCAATTGAGTCAGCATTTACTGAGTGCACAAAGCACTGCCTTAACATGATCTCCTGGAATTTCATGGATTACAGACTACCGCAGCTATTTCTCGGCATTAAAGAATGTATGTTTTTTTGGATACTAAGATCCACATTTTAGTACACTATTCACCCCTTTCCCATGGTTTCACTTACTGCAGTATCAGTACTACAGTCAGCTACTGTGTGGAAGCAGGTCGATAGTAGCCGAATGCCATATTCACATAGCGTTTATGATGGTATATTGTTATAATTATTCTATTATTAATTATTGTTTGTTAATCTCTTCCTGTGCCTGATTTATAAGTCATACTTTAACAGATAAGTGTACATATAGGAAAAAACATAGTATGTATAGGCTGGTACTGTCTGCAGTTTCAGGCAGCCATGGGAGGGTCTTGGAATTATCCCCCTCATATAAGGGAGACCACTGTATTCCTAAACTGAAGAATCATAGGGAAAAAAATTTCCTTTTCAAATAAGATACCCCAAATCCTGATGCTTCTAAAATCTTCCTTCTTGAGGAAATCTTGTCTATATTAAGACATTTTAAAGGTCTCTCTCTAGTTACAATGTCAGCATCAAGCATATTGGCATAATCTGCTTAGTCCTTAACACCTTCCTCCTTATCCATAGTCAAGGTTCGAAGTAATCTTGGTAAACCACTGAGGTGAGATTTAACTCACTGACTATTTTGTTGTTGGGGGTTGCGGGTTCTGGTTTTTTTTATCTGTATTTTATTTATTTATTTATTTATTGAGGTACCTATAATAAAATGCACAAATTCTAGTGTAGAGCTTGATGCATTTGACATGTTTATACACTCAAGTAGCCATCACCCAGATCAAGATATTAAACATTATTATCACTAATTGTTTCCCCATTCACCTATTTCACCCACCCTCCTACCACATTTCCCTATGGCAACCACCAGTCTATTCTCTTTATCTATGAG
Organism: Manis javanica; assembly: GCF_040802235.1. NCBI lineage: Eukaryota > Metazoa > Chordata > Mammalia > Pholidota > Manidae > Manis > Manis javanica. Next base: position 96,414,493 of record NC_133163.1, on the reverse strand, counting down.
TTTATTTCTGTTTTCTTTGGTTTTTTTTTGTTTAATTTTTTTACATTACACGTTAGATCATATGCTATTTGTCTTTCTCTGTCTGACTTATTTCACCTAGGATAACACCCTGTAGGTCTATTCATGTTGTCAAGTGTTAAGATCTGATTCTTTTATTGGCTGAGTAATATCCCACTATATATACATACCTTGTCTTCCTTAGCCATTCATCTTCAATGGACATTTAGATAGCTTAAATACATTGGCTATTGAAAATAATGCTGCAATTGATATAGGAATGCATATATCTTTGCAAATTAGTGATTTTGTTGTATTTTGGACACAGCAACATTTCAGAAAGAACCAGTTTAGAGTTTCTAATTTTTTATTACTTGATTTGAAACTAAATGTTAGATAAAGAAATCTAATACTTTACTACTGGGGAGAATATAATGTTATTTAATTGCCGCTATTCCCCAAAGAACATGAAGAGGGATTCCAAGTTACAGTAATAATTTTGAAAATTTAGACTTAAAGGGTACCTGTAAAAGAATAAAACATGGAAAACAAAGCAAACATATTCTTTTGGCATCCAAGGAGCAGCTTTTAAAATCGTATTTTTGTTCATCTCCCGAAGGAACATGCATATTGTCAACTTATTACAGCAAACAGTGTCATTATTCACTCTTGGTAGAAAAAGTTATACTGTTTGTTCCTACTAGTAAATCCTTAGACAAGCTATGCCATTTCTGAGACTAAGTTGCTGCCTTGCAAAATATACAACTCAGGTAAGAAGACCACTGAGGACCCTGCCAGCTCTTACCTTTTTTGATTTGTGACACCAGCTACTCACTGTATTCTAGAAGCTCTTGCCAGTAACCCAGTTCTCAGCAGTCAGCAGTCAGAGCATATTTTCATAGTCCAATGTAACACAAATCCATCCAACTGTGTACCTTACAATGCATAGTCTCTTATTTACTGACATATTAAATAAGCTATGTCAATACAGTGTTGTGTGTGTGTAAAAATGGAGTGTTAGATAAATATGTTTCTCCTGTCATCTTAGCCTGATAAACAAAAGTGTGACCTCTTCTGTGAAGTTTTCCTGGCTTTCCCAGAATTAGTTATCCCTGTATGGTTTTTTGTAATATTTTGTTGGCATTTCTAATATTGGATTTTTTCCACACTGCATTGTAATGATTTTTTATATATACCTGTCTTCCTACTGAACTTTGATCATCTTTAGAGGAGAGTCTTTGATTTACTTTTAATCTCTTATATTGAGCACATTTCCTGGCATCTAGCAAAGAAGTAAATATTCGTTAGATAGTGAATAAATATTCTTTGTGTTCAGTTTCATAATATAGAAGTTTTAGTTTTATACTCTTACCATATGACTCACTGAATTGTGCCACAAAAGCTTATTTTTTCACATTTATTTTTTATATTGCAATTTCCAAATTGTCTGTATATAATACTTTCAATTAACTCCCCTCAGCCAATCAACAGACCATAAACTCAACTCAGGCAGTTTTGAGCAGAGATTTGTGATGAGAATTTATCCTTACATTAATTGTTAGTTCATTGAAAGATAAGGCTCAGGGAATACTAATAGGTATATTTGATTTCCTCATTTATAGTTGCATTAATATATTTAAAATAAGACTTTTCAGTCAGGGAGCCCAGACTATTAAATGTTTTCAATCATCTTTATCAGCATTCTTAAGATGGCTCTAACAATACAGTAAACACATTCAGAATTTGTTTAGTGATTTAGAGTAAACCTGGGACCCCAGAGGCAAGGATTACATTCTTTCCTGTCACCCGACCCCAGTGTGGGTAACTACATTCCCAATTGTGTATATTCCCAGCTGCACTCCTCTAGCTGAAACAATCTCAACTAAATATTATTATTTTGAATATGGACCTGTATCTTGTAGAAGTTGACAAGAAGAAAATAAAACCATAATAGAATAGGAAATATGGGGTCTCTCATTCTAAAGCAGAAATTTGACATGATATGAGAAACTCTGACAAAATAAGAAAGAAATGAAAAAGAGAACTGATAATATAATCTCTTAGCCAGCGAAGAAAGTACTGCATGAATGCTGTATGTGAGGCCTTGAAGCATACTAAAAACCTGAAAAAGAGATCTTCAAGGGTTTTTACATGAAGGGTTGGAAAAGTGGAGAGGACAAGCCTTTGGGGTGTCACATGAATGGAGAGGCTATTAGAAGGATCTGGACCCTAATAAAACCAGCTAGAGAAGATCTTGATTTCCCTTGGACTAATGATGAATTTGAAAGAAACTATAAGGTTGGAATGTAAAACCAGCTCAAGTTAATGGGTGAAATCTCTGTGTGAGAGTGGATTATAATGCTGAACCTCAAACTGTAGCAACTTGAATTTTGTAGAGAAATACTAGAATTTGTAGAGAAATACTAGAAATACTAAGTGAAAGAAGCCAGTATGAGATGCCTACATACTGTATGACTCCAGCCATAAAACATTACGGCAAAGGCAAAACTATAGAGCCCGTAAAAAATCACTGGTGGCCAAGGGTGGGGAAAAGAAGAGAAGAGAGACGAAACAGGCAGAACACAGAGGACTTTTAGGGCAGGAAAATACTCTGTATTATAATGATGGATATACATCATTACACATTTGTCTAACCCCACAGAATGTGTAACACCAAGAGTGAACCCTAAGGTAAACATTAGCTTTTGGATGTTTATAATGTGTCAATGTAGGTTCTTCCTTGATAAAAAAATATGCCATTCTGGTGACTTATATTGATAATGAATAGACTATGAATCTGTGGGGGCAATGATCTGTGGGAAATCTCTGTACTTTCAGTTTTAATGTAAACCTACAACAGCCGTAAAAATAGTCTTTCATTTTTTAAAAATAAATTTTAGAAAAGAAAAGCAGGAAAAAATAAAGTCTCTAGATTTTCATATTTAAAGTTTACTGAGAACAGGAAAGATGAGCATATGCTTCACATAAAAAGAACAATGGTAAGAATGTCTACTGATCTCTTGGGAGTTAGTGGTGTAAATGATGAGCACTATAAATACATGGATCCTTTGGGAATATCCTCACATTTCAGAAAGATTCCAAATTATTTTTAACATGGTAAAAACTTAATTCAAATAGATGGTTAGTTAGTAAAAATAGATTAAGTTATGTTGTGGTAAATAAACCACCTTCAAATCTAAGTGATTAAACACACGCACAAAAATGTTTCTGTCTAATACAGAGTTCTAGGGAAACTGTTCTCTATGTACGAGGATGCTTAGGCTGATGAAGGCTACATTATCCTACAGGTTTACCATTTAGCACTTATGGCCACCTCAATTGAAAAGCCTGGGGAAGAAAGTGCTGTAGAATCTCTACTAGCAATTATGCGCTTCAGCAAGGCAAAGGCACACATCACTTCTCCTTGCAACTCTTTGTCTATAATTTCTGTTATGGCCCCACCCAGTTACAAGGTGCTGAGAAGTTCGTCTTCTCTGTGTGCAGAAGAAAGGAGAATCAGATATTGGTGAACCCAAGTAGTACTGTCGCCCTTGGTTTTCCATGTGATATGTGTTTATTGTCCCCTAAATTCCCTAATCTTTATTCTAGGTCCTCCCCATGTAATCTATTGTCTGTTCATGATTAAAACCCTGAAATGACCAGTTTATTGAGATTCTAATGAATTAGAGAACTTTTCTATTTTATCTTTATATAACTGGGTTTGAATTTTCAAAAAATTTTCAGTGAGTATCAGAGACCATGCTGAGACTGCAAAAAGACTCATGCTATCCCATGAGCATGAGTTCCCAATGAGCCACATCATTTTATGTACATTTGTATGTATGTATGGGAGATAACACTCAGGGTCTCTTGAACAGGGTTCTTTGTTAGAGTATCAGAAGATACTCTATAGGAGATACTTAAGACCTGGAAGGTAAGGCAGTGATGGAACACTGACAGGGCCCAAACTGAAGAATCAGAGAAGCAAGCATGATGAACTGGGCTGCCGTCCGGTGAGGAAGAGGCCCTGAACTCATTCACCTGTGCATTCTTTGCAATTAGCACAGTGCCTGGAAATTGGTAGGAGCTCAATAAATATTTATGAGAAAATGGTGACCTTAAATAGATCTGTAGACTAAATAAAGTTTAACTGATGATAATAAATAACCCCCAGTAATTCTATTTCTCATCTATCCCTCTGTTTCTGCCTCATCTTTTCCAAGACCTTTGATAAAATTATAGACCTAAATGATTCCTTGGAAATCATCTAAGGATTTGTCCCAGAGAGGCTAAAGATCTTTCCCAAAATATACATGAGGGAGAAAGTAAAGATAAAATACGAATCTTCTTGACCCTCAGTGCATTTCCATTTCTCTCTGGTGAAGTGGTCCTCCTTCGCACAGGCCATCCAGGCTCTTTCATTCATAATGAACTTACCTGTCTTCTCCATGTTCCATGATCCCATCCCCACCCTGTGCATGTACACATCACAACCACTACTGTTCTCAAATGGTAATTCTCTTCATGGCATTTGCCACACTCTGACATTATGTTATATAATACTTTTTGTTGCTTATCTGTGTTTTCTGGTCAAATGTAAGTTTCATGAAGGCAGGTCTTTTCTTTTCTCTTTGGCCGGTTGTATTTTGAAGCTTAGAATGGTGTCCGGTAAATAATAGAATCCCAATAAATATATTTTGAGTAAAATGGGTAAATGTTAAATGAATACATTACAGAGGGTCTATTTGGATATGAATGATATGAATCCTTTAGGGTATAGAAAGGTAAAAACTGTCTTTATAAGAAAAGTTAACATGTCTTCATTTATTTTAAGGTTATGGAAGTAGCTAGGAATTCTTAAGAGAGAAAATGTAGGTTATACAGAGAAATGAGCTTAGAACCAATCCTTGAGAAAATTAATAATGTAAACTTTGGAGGAACAGGCTGCTCCAGTAATGAAGAGTAGAAAGAAGCTGAATCTGTTAAAGCAGGAGAAAAACTGAGGGTTTCAATCTGGAGTCACTGGGCAGCTATGTCAGCACTGTGGGGAGGATATGCATTTTAAAAACATGGAGGGGATCAATTATCTTTGTAAGTGTAGCTTTGCTCTGAAGTGATAGGAGTGGAAGTCTGATTGGAGTGAGATGTGGAGCAAATAGAAACACCATTCTGTTTGTTTGATACTTGTTTCTGGGACACAACTGCTTTGTGATATTGAATCATAACACCTATGACCCAGTTTCTTCATATGTAAAAGTAGGATAATAAAACATGTCTCATCTACCTCACAGGGTTACTATAAGGAATGAGTGACCACAATAGGCAGGCTTTCCCATCATGTGAAATATAACTATTCAAAGTATTGTTTTTGGCAGTAATCTTTCAATTGACTTGCTTAGAAAGAAAAAAAATACAGATACTACTTTGTGAGCTTTCTTTTCCAGTAACCTAGGCTTACCTGTAATCTAGACTAAGTCTCTCAAAAGGCTACTAACCATTTCCTCCTTATCTTATACACTCTTAATCTATAGCAGAGAGATTTGTGTACTGTATGCACTGGGAAATCCAGAATCAGGTCATCAGGTTATGGAGGATGTTCCAGCATGCTCAACCTGGCAGCACCAGACTCACTACTGTCCACGTCAGACCCTAGTCCCCCAATCTTCAGCTGCAGATGTGCATCAAAAGTCCAAGTATGCATTAGGTCAGTGGGAGAATTGAACAAAACATTAACAATTAAGAGAGAAAGACAGTTGCACCACTTTAGCTGCAGCTCTGAAATGTCTGACAAATGTAATGAAAAAAAAACAGTAGGAATTTACTCTGAAAATTACTTTCTGAGGTTTACCATCTCCACATCCTTTATATAACTTCAAGGAGGGACCAGGTGCTGTGAAGGGGCTTGATAGTCATTCCTTATTTTTTTCTCCCTGGTTTCAGCATAATTGTATAAGTAGGTAACAAAGTCATCACTAATTTTATATCCATAAAATAGGTCAATGGTCAATGGTAATGGGTATCTGCTTAGAAAATCTTCAGTGTTTAAATGGTGTGTATACATCCACTGTGTCACTCATATTCATTTCACTTTTGTTCATCCAATTTATCCTTGCCCTTTCCTTGGGTTTCACGTAATTTCAAACGCCCACTACTAGTCCATTACCTGGAATAGCATGTGTTCTGTATGTAAGAAGCCACACCCCCCTTTACAAGGGCTGCACCTCTTCACTGAAGAGCCAGGATCAGAATGAACACTTTCCAGTTAGCAAGACAAATGAGGAGGATGGGATGAGTGTGAGATTTTCACTTCTTTTAGCAGTTTGTTTCTGAAAATGTATTGTTTTTTGAGCAGACTTCCCTGTGACTCTTAAGAAAGAATCTTCCCTACTCCAGAGAGCTTAATGTTAAAATAAAGAGATCCTAGGAACATGGAAATACAAACATTTGTGATTGTGAAAAGACAGACCTAAATTAATGAATACATAAGTAAGAATGAAAAGACAATGAGTTCTGGTTCTTGGTAAGATAGAATCAATGTTCCACCCTGTTTCTCCCAAAAAATGCCCTTATAAATCACGAACACATGCATGGGGAGCCCTTTAAGGACTCAGAAAAGGCCATTGCAGTAGGCAAATAGTAGAAGAACACTAGCATTTGAAGTACCACTGAACTGGAAATGTGAGTTAATATTGTTTTTTCTCCTCTGGTATTTCCCAGCCTGGTCTCGTGGGTGCCAGAAAGTGGACATTGGTGTGAACAGAGAGAGCTCCAGGGCACACTAGTTCAGGCTCAGAGAGTGAGAAATGGATTTCCTGTAAGCAACAGTGGTAGTATCTGAGACCCACAGGCCCCTAAAACTGTGAGGGTGGCAGGGGAACCTTCAGTTTTAATCAGGGTAGCTGTGGTCACAAAAGAGTACAGGAAGTGTGCAGTTCTTTCTCTCTCTGTCTATCTGTGTGTCTCTCTCTTCTCTTGCTGCTTGATGCCTGACAGGAGATAGTAACAGGTCATGACAGAGTAACATAAATAATGCCCCAGCTTTATGGCCACAGAACCAAACAAAAAAAGCCCCAAGAATTGCAGACTACCAGGGAGGTGATGGGGTAAGTCACCACATGAAGTTGTTTATGAACACCTACGTTTACCCTCGAGATGTGCATGTGGTGCTTCTGTACAACAGACCAGAGACTTTGAGGAAGGAATCAAAAGATAGACCACCACCCGGGTCCCAGATTGATCATCAGGTGATGCACCCTTAGAAAAATTCAAACACAATTACAAAAATTTTGAGAATGGAAATGACAGGAAACCACCTCCTAAGAAGGCTGCTGGTCAGAACTTATGACCTGAACCTAATTAGATTCTACTGCCTGATAAAAACTGAAGGAGCAACATTCTTCATAGGACTTGAGCAAGACCAAAAGCCTCACAACACAGTATTCAAATGTCAGTATGCAACACAGATTTGATTAACATATGAAAATCTCAGTTTGCCTGGGGAAAAATAAGACACCAATGCAGAGAGAACCCAGTTGTTGGATTTATCTAATGAAGCCTTTAAAGTAGCTATTTTAACAGCACTCTTGAAACAATGGAAAGAAAGAATATGCACAATGAAATAGATGACTTGAAGAAAAAATCAAATGAAAATTACAGAATTAAAAATAATTATCAAAACAAACCACATATTTAAAAGGCTCAATAGTGGAATGGAAATGACAGAGGAAATAATCATTGAAAATGAAGAAATATACAAATAAAAAATATCTGATCTAAAAACAGAGAGACAACAGATTGAATAAAATATAACAAATGGCAATACCAAATGTCTGACATGGGTTTCATCAACTCGCCAAAATATATTGTTTTCAATAATGGCTAAAAACTTCCCAAATTTGGTAAAAGACATAAATTTAAAGATTCAAAAAGCTCAGTGAATTTTCAGAACTATAAACCCAAGGAAATCCATAGCAGACACATCACAATCAAACTGCAGAAAATTAAAAACAAGAAAAAAATCAGAAATACAGTCAAAGGAATGTGACACATTACTCCTAAGTGAATAACAATCAGATCAGAAATTTTCAATGTCAGAAGCACATGGAACATTTTTAAAGTGCCAGACTTTAGAACATGAATTTACACATGTGCTAAAAATTCATAGAACTATACTAAAAAGGCAATTTTACTATATTTTTTAATTTAAAAAGTAAAATTCAAAATAAAACAAATAGTACTTGAATACAAAGCATGAAATGACCAGGGTCAAGTAAGTTGGCTTTGTTTTCTTCTCCCTCAAAACATTGTTTCATTTATTTTTACCTTGAACTCTTCTGAAAGAAGTACCCCATCCTCCAATTCCTCATCTGTTCTACTTACATGGAGATCAGTCTCACATAATCACCAAAGAAACAGAAATCGTAACAAAAAGCCAAGAAAGTGTACATGCCTTACAGTGTCTTAAAATGTGTTTTATTTTAATAATTTAGCTTTTAAATTTTTTATTAAAGCAGTAGTCTTAATTTTAAGAGTCAAATGGTTCTATAAGGCTAATTAATTTATTTATTCTGACACTCCCAATTACCAGCTCTCCAAAGGCAGCCACCTTCAACCTTTTTAGCTGATTCTTTTAGTACTTAAGGTAATAAGATTTTATTGCTATTTTAAAAGTTTTTAGTGGTAAGAATTACATTTTAGCTTTTCCAAATGCAATATGATGATTTAGTCTCTTACACACGTGCACTGAAAAGTTTGCACATTTCCTATCTCCCATGTTCTCTCAAAGAGACCAAATTTTAAAAGATGGTCAATGTTTGCTTTATTTTACTTTATAAGAACTATTATATAAGCTATGCATATACTATGGTTATTTTTTTCTCTTCCTAAAATTTTTTCTTACCTGTATATTGTCAATTGTCTTATTTTAGTGTATTTTTCTATGTATCTTTCATAAATTATACCACAACCTTCAAAGTGATACAAATCTGCCCTTCCAAGTTATTAAATCTATTGGACATACTACTACTTTAAAAAAAAAACCTTTTGGGGAAGTACCTCCCCATCTTCTGACCTGCTTCAGTGTTGCCTGGTAGATTTCCAGACCTGCTGAAGAACATTAGTCATTAAGATTATCCTTTCAGCATCCTCCTGAGGATTCCCTTTGCCATTGTAAGCCAAAGTTATACCAGACATTTCTGTGTATTAAATATTTTGGTCCAACAAATCAGCACTGGTAGTTCATATGGTGTCTAACAAATGTCAGCATGCATCCCTTGGGGATTAAAAGATTGCCTGGCACACTATGATTTTGCTGTGACTTTCCAAGGCATCCTGGTGCAATTTGAGAAATGTGGTCTCAGATTCTTAGTCTTTCTCTTTCATGATCCACTGCTTTATTTTGGTGCTGCATAAGCTTCCAGCCAAAGAGTATATCAGGGGTTAATTTTTTTAGACATCGACATTTTAAAATGTCTGTCTTCTGTCTGGACACTAAACTGATATTTTGTCTCAGTGTAGATTTGAGTAAACCTGATCTAGAGCTCCACATTTTGAAGCTTTACATATGTAATCTCAGTGAGGATAGTGACTTTTCCTGTATTATTTCCAAATATCTGCCAGAAGGTAGGCAGATGGTGGTAAGAGAATGGATATAGATAACCCTGTAAAAGCCTAAGAAAAATTCACCAGTGACACACCAACATGATTAGGTCTGTCTGTCATTTTCTTAAATGACTAGAAAATACGATTGATTAGAAAAGTATAAAACCTAATTATCTAAGGCTATAGTATATAAAATGCTTTTATTTTATCAAGTAGAAATGGAAAATTGGAGGAAAACTTATAGTTTTAGGCTGAATTATGCCACTTAATTAAAACATTGTCACCCATCTTTTAAATTAGTAAAATATTGCTTTTGCTTTTAATGATGTTGTCAATAGTGCCGTCAGCTTGAGCTCAATAGATAACCTAGTTTGTCATAACTTGAAAGCTGTCCTATATTTATAGTATATTAAATACATAAGCCAACAATTCTGAGGCTGAATAATGCATCAGTCCATAATGAGAATTACTTTTAATTTAGCCATTGATAAGTAAAGATAACTCAAAATTCATCTTATTGGAAGGTTATTTTAATGATAATCCAATTGTCCTTTCTCAATAATGAAGTCAACCACTCAAGCCAATATACCATGTTCTAATCCCAGTGAAAATGAGTGTGTCTGCGTCCTGTTAGATCAGTGTTAATGAGACTGGCTGGCTTCAGAGACTTGAGTCCTTCAGGAGTCCCATGGCTTCATACTATATTCCATTCCAAGGCAAACTCCATGCAATTGCAAGTAGGAGAATTAAATGGGAGGCCCATCAATGCAAACTTGACATTATTACAATAAAACAATTCAAATCAGCATCATCTGCCTGCAAAGGATAGAATACCATATGTTCATTTCATTAACTGATTCTGTATCTTGATTTCATACATTCTCAAGTTGGGAGTATCCTATATTTTATGTATTCTAACCTCCCTTACACATACATAGAAGTTGAGTTATAAGGTAACTTCTAAGTAGTCCTACCACCATTTAAACCTGAAAAGAAAAAAGGAACTTTCTTAACTTTCTCTGGCTTCCATGTAAAACTCTAGAGTTTTGATAACAGCTATTATCTTCTGCCCCCATTACACATCCCAACAATCTTATCCTCTCCTGTTTGAATATCCCTGTTCTTCAATGTGATACTGTTTGTCTAGTTTTCCTTGGAGTCTATTAAGCTGAATGCAATCCTTTAGACATGGCTGACTGGATGAACAAATAGAAATATTAATATCCTCACCCAAGGTAATTAGTCTACCACACATCCAAAAGTTGCCTTAACTTTTGGTATAACAGCCCTGGTTCACAATGAACTTGCTATTGACTGAGACTCATAGAAGTTTTTAGTGGGCTATGTCATAGGCTAACCAATATTCCCTCCTCCAAATCTTTTTGGAAATCCAAGTACCAGACTCTATTTATATCAGTGTGTGTATTGACATTAATGCCACCAGGCAAATTTTCTTCAAAGACCATTTTCACCCCTTTGCTTCCTGAAGAAACTCCCTAATCACTTTCTGTGCTTTCAAGTACAAGTTTCTCATGACCCTGTTTATATACAGTCGATATTACATTTTATCCTTATAAGTCATCAAAAAGAAGTTCCTGCAGAGTCTACCCTCCATATTTGACTTTTTCACTTCAGGAAGATACAACTGGGTTCTACCGTTAGTCTCCATACTTCACCTCACTTCCAGTTTTCTTTGTGCCACAAGAAGCATTTTCCCCCTTTTCAGGAAGTACCAAATACTCAGTGACTTTTCTCTTCCTAACTGCTGCTGAGGCTGTTTGTGCTTTATTTCTAATTCTTTTATTCTTTCAAAGAAGTTTCTGCAATTTCTTTTTTTGTAGGCTACTTAAATTTCAGCATAGAAAGCTAGGTGCAGTTTTATAGCTGTTCCTGAGAGGTTCTACTTTGAACTATTTTAAAATGGAGAAGTTTTAAGTTACAGAGCTGAAGAGTTACAGTACAAGAAAAGATTGTACTGATTTTATCACATATATAATGGCATAATCAATCAAAATATACATGCTCGGAAGAAAGATAAATAACCTAAACTTCCTAGTCTCATTCAAAATAGAAATAAGACCCTTAGTACTTACATTTGGAAATGTTCATATAATCCATAACTAACAACTGAATTACTATTATGTTCTCTGCTTTCAAGATGTTTATACTAAGGGAGACATTTAAACCTTCTGGAAACATCAGATTAGAATTAATAATAATAAGCACCTTCACAAACACGATTGTATTTAGTCCTCACAGCAACCATGTAATTTAATTTCACATGGTATTATAATCTTCACTTTACAAATGAGGAGTCTGTGGCTAAAAGAAGAAAGGGACATACCAAGGTCACAGAATCTGTAAGGGGAGTTAATATGTGTCAGCCTCAAATGTGTGAACTCTTAATGTAGTGCTCTTTCCATTTTAGTTCTAACATAATTTCTGTGTCTTCCCTTTTTTCCAAATTCAGGAAGTCTAATTAGCTGTTTTTTATTTAATCCTTCAGTCAATATACTATCACATTTAAATTTATTACCAATTTCCCATTTTTATTATTAAATTCTTAGAAGTTGACGTAAGAACACAGCTATAAACAGAAATATTGGGTGTAAAATATGATACCAGTGGGTAAATTGCCAGTGGGTTCTTGAGGGAAGGAGAAAGTCTAATTTGCAGCACTCACCTATTTCCATGGAGTACATAGTCCTACCATGGCTGATTTCAAGCTACCATCAAGATGTCATTGGCTGTCCAATGTTTGTGGAGTTAGAAAAAGATGTGCACTATCAGCTCTCATGGGCTGGTATGGTATGAGGCACAGCCTTCATTGATTATTCTCCCCTGTGAGACTTCTTGTTTAAATTAGTCACACACTGGGTCATCATTCATAGCTTTTTTTTCCTTGGTGAACTTTATTAAGGAGTAACTTACATACAATAAACTGCATCCATTTAAAGTGCACGGTTTAATGTTTTTTGACAATTGTATAGACCCATGTAACTACCAGCTACACCGAGGATACATCACCTGCATTGTGCCCCATTATAGGCCATCGCTCTGTCCATTCCTGACAACCACTGATCTACTTTATGTCCCTACATAAAGTTTACTTACTACAGATTAGTTTACATTTTATATAAATGGAATTATACAGTAAGTAGTCTTCTATGTCTAGTTTATTTTACTCAGGGTGACTTTGAGATTCATCTATGTTATAGTGTATATCAATAGTTATATTGTCAAATGGTATTGCATTGTATGGATATACAGCAGTTTGTCTTTCCATTAGCTTGGTGATGCATGATTTAATTGTTGCTAGTTTTTAGCTATTGGAAATACAGCTGATGTGAAATAACGCAAACCTTTGTGGAAACATATGTTTTCATTTCTATTGGGTAAATATCTAAGAGTATAATGATTAGAAAATATATGTTAGATTTTTTACAAAATTGCCAAGTTTCCAAAGTGGTCATAGTTCCCACCACTAGTCTCTTTTTAAAAAATTTTTGCTGTAGTAATGGGTGGGTAATACTATCTTATTTGTGGTTCTAATTTGTATTTCTCTGATGATTAATGATGTTAATCATTTATCTATGTGATTATTGGCCAATCATAAATACTATTTTCTGATGTCTTTCCAAATTGTTTGCCCATTTAAAAAATATTAGTTTGTCTTCTTATTGAGTTGTAAGAATTCTTTATTTTGTATACTAGTGAAAATGTTTACTGTTAGATTCAAGATGACGGTGTGAGAGGTGAGACAGAGAACTCCTCCCAAAACCACAAATAGTATGAAAATATAGTTCATTAATTCAACTAACCCTAAAACAGCAGCAGAAAAGAAGGCTGAACCAGACTGCATACAGACCTCACAAACAGAGCAGACCTCATGAAACAGATCCAGTGGGATCCAGGCCCTTCTCCACCCCAGCTCACTGGCAGGAGGAAGAGAAACAGAGCAGGGAGGGGGTGGAGGCCTGGGATTGCTGAACACCCGGCCCTGGAGATCTTCTTTAGGAGGAGAAACCTACCATGTGTGTTACTCTGGAGGATGAGCAGCTTGGACAGGCGGAGTCCTTCAGAGACTGACATTCCTGCTGTTTGTGGAGGAGGGGATCCACACCCAGCTGCTCTGTGACAGAGGAAAGGTGGGAGGTCTGAGAGGCTTCCTAGCAGAGAGAGGGATGCTGAGGGGGCAGGGTTGGCACTAAGCTTGCTGTGCAGGAGAAGGGAGAGCTGGACAAGGTTGTCCGGGTGCGCTCTGCCCAGCTGCTTGGGAACTTTGAGGAGCTTCAGGTGCCCCATCCCCCTGGCTGCCTGCTCAGCTCCAAGGCCCCCCACTGTGACATGCAGCCAGCTGCGCCTCCCTTCTAAGCTGCCAGCACCAGCTTGCAAACCAGCAGTCACTGTGCTGGCATCAGGCCAGCCAGAGGGAGGCCCTGCCTACAACAGCTAGAAACACCGTGCACAGAGGCTTACACCTGGGTGCTCAGCCCACTGGCTCTGACACTGAAGACAGGCACTGCAGACAGGAATCAGGAAACAGATCTTTCCCAGGCACCAGCTCCACTCCCCTATGATCCCAACCTCACTCTAGGGGCTGAGCACCTCCAGAGACTGGAGCTTCTGGGCACTAGAGGGCACCACATAGAAATATGATATGTCAAAAGAGCCTATTTCAGACCAAAATCTCACAAACCCCAGGAAAAGGGCCAAACGAAACTGAACTCACCAGTCTTCCTGAAAGAGAGTTTGAAATAAAAATCATAAACATGCTTACAGAGGTACAGAAAAATATTCAAGAACTCAGGAACGAATTTAAGATGGAGATTCAATCACTAAGAAATTCCATATCTAAGAGGTGGAGCCAACATAGTGGTGTGAGTAGGACAGTGGGAATCTCCTCCCAAAAACATATATATTTTTGAAAATACAACAAATACAACTAATCCTAAAAGAGAGACCAAAAGCCACAGGACAACAGCCAAACTACATCCACACCTGCGAGAACCCAGCGCCTGGTGAAAGGGTTAAGATACAAGCCCCGGCCTGGCGGGACCCGAGCACACCTCACCCCAGCTCCCGGCAGGAGGAAGAGGGAGCCCAGGACTGCTAAACACCCAGCCCCAACCACCTGCACGAGAGCGCAGACACAGTCCATGCGTGGAGGGCTGGAAACTAGGGAAACAGGGCAGCAAGACATCTGAGCGGGTTCCAAAGCTGATGCCCCTGTGACAAAGAAAAACGAGTGCTTTTTGAAAGTCTTAAAGGGACAGGGACGTAACAGCTGGATGGAAACAACATAGGTCACAGCCCAGTTGCTGGAAATTACAGGGAAAACCAGGCACACTAACCCCCTCGGAAACAGCTCTGAGACCCCTCATGGAGGTAAACAGCCAAACAGTCCCCCCATCCGTTACCCCTCCAGGGCGCTTCCTCCATACCAGCCGGGCAAGACACAAAGACCCAGTCTACGTGCAATTACCCAACACAAGCCACTAGGGGTCGCAGTTTTCCCAGTAAAGAAAAGCCAGGGGCAAGTGAAAAGTTTGGCCCTCCCAGCTGACAGTCAATAGCAGCCATCAACATGAAAAGGCAAAAAAATATGATCCAGACAAGACTAACCCAGACAGCCTCAGCATCTGCTACATCTTCGCCTGAGAAGGAACCTGAGGAAATAGATTTAACCAGTCTTCCTGAAAAAGAATTCAAAACAAAAGTCATAACCATGCTGATGCACTTGCAGAGAAATATGCAAGAACTAAGGAAGGAGAACACAGAAATAAAACAAGCTCTGGAAGGACTTCAAAACAGAATGGACAAGATGCAAGAGACCATTAATGGACTAGAAAACAAAGAACAGGAAAGCAGAGGAGCTGATGTGGAGAGAGATAAAAGGATCTCACGGAATGAAAGAATTCTAAGAGAGCTGAGTGACCAATCAAAATGGAACAATATCCACACTATAGGGGTACCAGAAGAAGAAGAGAGAGAAAAAGGGATAGAAAGTGTCTTTGAAGAAATAATTGCAGAAAACTTCCCCAAACTAGGGGAAGAAATGGCCTCTCAGACCACAGAGGTACACAGAACTCCCATGACAAGGGATCAAAGGAGGGCAACACCAAGACACATAATAATTAAAATGGCAAAGATCAAAGACAAGGACAAAGTATTAAAGGCATCCAGAGAGAAAAAAAAGGTTACCTACAAAGGAAAACCCATCAGGCTGTCATCAGACTTCTCAACAGAAACCCTACAGGCCAGAAGAGGATGGCATGATATACTTAATGCAATGAAACAGAAGGGCCTCAAACCAAGACTACTGTATCCAGCATGATTACCATTTAAATATGAAGGAGGGATTAAGCAATTCCCAGAAAAGCAAAAGTAGAGGGAATTTGCCTCCCACAAACCACCTCTACAGGGTATTTTAGAGGGACTGCTCTAGAAGGGAGCACTCCTAAAAAGAGCACAGAACAAAACACCCAACATATGAAGAAGGGAGGAGAAGTAATAAGAAGGGAGAGAAATAAAGAATCATCAGACCGTGTTTATAATAGCTCAACAAGAGAGTTAAGTTAGACAGTAGGATAGTAAAGAAGCTAACCCTGAACATTTGGTAACCACAGACTTAAAGCCTGCAATGGCAATAAGTACATACCTTTCAATAATCATCCTAAATATAAATGGACTGAATACACCAATCAAAAGACACAGAGTAATAGAATGGATAAAAAAGCAAGATCTATCCATATGCTGCTTACAAGAGACTCACTTCAAACCCAAAGACATGCACAGACTTAAAGTCAAGGGATGGAAAAAGATATTTCATGCAAACAACAGAGAGAAAAAAGCAGATGTTGCAATAATAGTATCAGACAAAACAGACTTCAAAATAAAGAAAGTAACAAAAGATAAACAAGGACATTACATAATGATAAAGGGATCAGTCCAACAAGAGGATATAACCATTAAAAATATATATGCACCCAATACAGGAGCACCAACATATCTGAAACAAATACTAACAGAACTAAAGGAGGAAATAGAATGCAATGCAACCATTCTACAAGACTTCAACACACCACTCACTCAAAAGGAAAGATCCACCAGACAAAAAATAAGTAAGGACACAGAGGCACTGAACAACACACTAGAACAAATGGACCTAATAGACATCTAAGAACTCTACATCCAAAAGCAACAGGATACACATTCTTCTCAAGTGCACATGGAACATTCTCCAGAATAGACAACATACTAGGCCACAAAAAGAGCCTCAGTAAATTCCAAAATATTGAAGTCCTACCAACCAACTTTTCAGACCACAAAGGCATAAAACTAGAAATAAACTGTACAAAGAAAGCAAAAAGGCTCACAAACACATGGAGGCTTAACAACACGCTCCTAAATAATCAATGGATCAATGACCAAATCAAAATAGAGATCCAGCAATATATGGAAACAAACGACAACAACAACACAAAGCCCCAACTACTGTGGGACACAACAAAAGCAGTCTTAAAAGGAAAGTATATAGCAATCCAGGCATATTTAAAAAAGGAAGAACAATCCCAAATGAATGGTCTAATGTCACAATTATTGAAATTGGAAAAAGAAGAACAAATGAGGCCTAAGGTCAGCAGAAGGAGGGACATAATAAAGATCAGAGAAGAAATAAATAAAATTGAGAAGAATAAAACAATAGCAAAAATCAAGGAAACCAACAGCTGGTTCATCGAGAAAATAAACAAAATAGATAAGCCTCTAGCCAGACTTATTAAGAGGAAAAGAGAGTCAACACAAATCAACAGAATCAGAAACGAGAAAGGAAAAATCATGACGGACCCCACAGAAATACAAAGAATTATTAGAGAGTACTATGAAAACCTATATGCTAACAAGCTGGAAAACCTAGGAGAAATGGACAACTTCCTAGAAAAATACAACCTTCCAAGACTGACCAAGGAAGAAACACAAAATCTAAACAACCAATTACCAGCAAAGAAATTGAAGTGGTAATCAAAAAACTACCCAAGAAAAAAACCCCTGGGCGAGATGTATTCACCGCAGAATTTTATCAGACATACAGGGAAGACATAATACCCATTCTCCTTAAAGTTTTCCAAAAAATAGAAGAGGAGGGAATACTTCAAAACTCATTCTATGAAGCTAACATCACCCTAATACCAAAACCAGGCAAAGACCTCACCAAAAAAGAAAACTACAGATCAATATCCCTGATGAACTTAGATGCAAAAATACTCAACAAAATATTAGCAAACCAAATTCAAAAATACATCAAAAGGATCGTACACCATGACCAAGTGGGATTCATCCCAGGGATGCAAGGATGGTACAACATTCAAAAATCCATCAACATCATCCACCACATCAACAAAAAGAAATACAAAAACCACATGATCATCTCCATAGATGCTGAAAAAGCATTTGACAAAGTTCAACATCCATTCATGATAAAAACGCTCAGCAAAATGGGAATAGAGGGCAAGTACCTCAACATAATAAAGGCCATTTATGATAAACCCACAGCCAACATTATATTGAACAGTGACAAGCTGAAAACTTTTCCTCTGAGATCGGGAACTAGACAGGGATGCCCACTCTCCCCACTGTTCTTTAACATAGTACTGGAAGTCCTAGCCACGGCAATCAGACAAAACAAAAAAATACAAGGAATCCAGATTGGTAAAGAAGAAGTTTAACTGTCACTATTTGCAGATGACATAATACTGCACTTAAAAAACCCTAAAGACTCCACCCCAAAATTACTAGAACTGATATCGGAATACAACAAAGTTGCAGGATACAAAATTAACACACAGAAATATGTGGCTTTCCTATACACTAACAATGAACCAACAGACAGAGAAATCAGGAAAACAACTCCATTCACAATTACATCAAAAAAAATAAAATACCTAGGAATAAACCTAACCAAATAAGTGAAAGACTTATACTCTGAAAACTACAAGCCACTCTTAAAAGAAATTAAAGGGGACACTAACAAATGGAAACTCATCCCATGCTCGTGGCTAGGAAGAATTAATATCGTCAAAATGGCCATCCTGCCCAAAGCAATATACAGATTTGATGCAATCCCTATCAAATTACCAGCAACATTCTTCCACGAACTGGAACAAAAAATTCAAAAATTCATATGGAAACACCAAAGACCCTGAATAGCCAAAGCAATCCTGAGAAAGAAGAATAAAGTAGGGGGAGATCTCACTCCCCACCTTTATGCTCTACTACAAAGCCATAGTAATCAAGACAATTTGGTATTGGCACAAGAACAGAGCCACAGACCACTGGAACAGACTAGAGAAACCAGACATTAACCCAGACATATATGGTAAATTAATATTTGATAAAGGAGCCATGGACATACAATGGCAAAATGACAGTCTTCTCAACAGATGGTGCTGGCAAAACTGGACAGCTACATGTAGGAGAATGAAACAGGACCATTGTCTAACCCCATATACAAAAGTAAACTCAAAATGGATCAAAGACCTGAATGTAAGTCATGAAACCATTAAACTCTTGGAAAAAAACATAGGCAAAAACCTCTTAGACATAAATATGAGTGACCTCTTCTTTAACATATCTCCCAGGCAAGGAAAACAACAGCAAAAATGAACAAGTGGGACTATATTAAGCTGAAAAGCTTCTGTACAGCAACAGACACGACCAATAGAACAAAAAGGAACCATACAGTATGGGAGAATATATTTGAAAATGACAGATCCAATAAAGGCTTGACGTCCAGAATATATAAAGAGCTCACACGCCTCAACAAACCAAAAACAAATAACCCAATTAAAAAATGGGCAGAAGAACTGAACAGACAGTTCTCCAAAAAAGAAATACAGATGGCCAAGAGACACATGAAAAGATGCTCCACATCACTAATTATCAGAGAAATGCAAATTAAAACTACAATGAGGTATCACCTCACACCAGTAAGGATGGCTGCCATCCAGAAGACAAACAACAACAAATGTTGGCGAGGCTGTGGAGAAAGGGGAACCCTCCACTGCTGGTGGGAATGTAAATTAGTTCAACCATTGTGGAAAGCAGTATGGAGGTTCATCAAAATTCTCAAAACAGACTTACCATTTGACCCAGGAATTCCACTCCTAGGAATTTACCCCAAAAACACAGCAATCAAGTTTGAGAAAGACAGATGCACCTCTATGTTTATCACAGCACTATTTACAATAGCCAAGAATTGGAAGCAAGCAATAAACCAATAAAGAAGATGTGGTACATATACACAATGGAAAATCCCCCATAAGAAGAGGGAAAATCCTACCATTTGCAGCAGCATGGATGGAGCTGGAGGGTATTATGCTCAGTGAAATAAGCCAAGTGGAGAAAGAGAAGTACCAATTGATTTCACTCATCTGTGGAGTATAAAAACAAAGGAAAAACTGAAGGAACAAAACAGCAGCAGAATCACAGAACCCAAGAATGGACTAACAGGTACCAAAGGGAAAGGGTCTGGGGAGGATGGGTGGGTAGGGGGGGATAAGTGGGGGAAGAAAAAGGGGGGTATTAAAATTAGCATGCATGGAGGGGTGAGAGAAAGGGGAGGGCTGTACAACACAGAGAAGACAAGTAGTGATTCTACAACATTTTTCTATGCTGATGGACAGTGACTGTAAATGGGTTTATAGGGGGGACCTGGTATAGGGGAGAGCCTAGTAAACATAATATTCATAATGTAAGTGTAGATTAATGATAACAAAAAAAAGAAAGAAAGAAAAGGGGGATTACTCCCTGATAGGATAAAACTAACTGTAAATCAACGATTAATGCATGCTTTAAATATCCTTAATTTTCACCACTTAAAGGGTGTCAGAAGATCAGGTATGGAGGTACATTTTTCTGATAATATTCCTTTCTCTTAAAAAAAAAAGCAGTTCCTGTGTGGTGACCTCCAATGAGTTCTACACAATGGTATAAAGGGCATATCAATGTGTAGGCAAAGGGTCTGTCTGTGTTTATACAGAGGATCAAAGCCTAATTTGGCTACCCAGAAAATAAACTAAGATATGATATGAAGAAGAACTTCCAACATCAACACTCTCTGGAAGACTTATACCAGATGATCATCAAGAAACCTCAGCAAACATCCAGGCTCTGCTACAGCTGTAGCTGCATTCATCCCACCGGTTCCTGGACTTGCCATGGGAATGAAGAAGGAAATATCTAAGCTGGCCTGTGCATACAGTAAAACAACAAATTTGACTGGATCTATACTGTTGGAACTCAACCAAGAATTAGGAGAAGTGCAAATTGTAGCACTCCAAAATCTTACAACTACAGACTATCTACTGTTAAAAGAACATATGGGATGTGAACAGTCCCCAGGAATGGGTTGTTTTAATTTGTCTGATTTCTCTCAGACTGTTCAAGTTCAGTTGGACAATATCCACCATATCATAGATAAGTTTTCACAAATGCCTAAGGTGCCTAACTGGTTTTCTTGGTTTCACTGGAGATGGCTGGTAATTGTAGGTCTGCTTTGGTTATGTAACTGTACTCCTATTATGTTAATGTGTGTGCACAATTTAATTAGTAGTTTAAAACCTATACATGCTTATGTTACTCTACAAGAAGATATGTCAAAGAAGTAATCAATCCTCCCATGTTTTCTTCCGCCTGCTACTTCTATAGCTTTTCTTCTTCCTTCCTAATTACAACCCATAAATAGAATTCATGCCTCATATCGAATTTACCATGTATCACAATTCTTCCAAGTGGTAAAGATACCTCAAGACAAATGCTGGGCATAGAAGCCACAGGGCATAAATATGCAAAGTAAAAAACTAACCTTTTCAAACAATAAGGCTTCTCTCTCACTTACCAAGTTTACATTTCCCTGTATGGCCCCGGAAGATGAGTGGTTAGCCAGAGACGGGTAAGATTCCTCAAGGGAGGAACAACCTAAGACAGGCACAGTCACAGGGGGGCCATCAGGTGAGAAATTGGGGATCAACAGAGGTGAGGCTTAGAACCTCACCCCCCCTGTTCTGAGAGAAATCTTCTGCATCCATGGAGGTTTATTGCCCCTGTCTAGCTTGGATTAACACATAGTCTACAGGTGCAGACATCATCATCTACATTTGCTCTCTTACAACACTAAACTATGTTTTCTACCTTTATCTTGCATCTACCTACCACTTCAGCATGTTATTTAAAATAATAATAATAAAGAGAGAAATGTGGTTTCCACATATAAATCAAGTATAAAAATCAAACATGTATTCATATTTGAACTGATTGTTTATAGTTCATAATGCATGATCAAAACTGAAAGTTTCTGTGATGACTGCCCTTGTACTGTTCACCATGTGAGAACTTATTCACTATGTAAGAATTTGTTCTCCATGTAAGAACTTGTTTGTTATGCTTCAGAAGATTGGAGACTGACGAAAATTAGGCTTGGGGTGGATTAATGATTGTGCATGAGCATTGACTCCCCTATTCAGAATTTTATTGTTGTTAACAACCATTTGATCAATAAATATGAGAGATGCCCTCTCAAAAAAAAAACTATAGACTTCCAATTGTAAAATTAATAAGTAACCGGGATGTAATGTATAGCATAAGGAATACAGTCAAAATATTGTAACAACTTTGTATGGTGATAGCTGGTAGCTAGAATTATCATGTATATAAATGTTGAATCACTGCATTGTACACCTGAAACTAATGTAATACTGTGTGTCAACTACCCTTCAATAAAAAATAATTATCTACAAAAAAAAAAAGAAATTCCATATCTGAAATGAAACATACAGTTGAGGGATTTAAAAGCAGATAAGATGTACTAGAAGATATTGTAAATGGAATAGAAATTAGAGAAGAGTAATACAAAGAAACTGAGGCACAGAGAGGAAAAAGAATCTCTAAGAATGAAAGAATATTGAGAGAAATGTGGGACCAATCCAAACAGAACAATATTCACATTCTAGGGGTACCAGAAGAAGAAGAGAGAAAAAAGGGGATAGAAAGAGTCATGAGCAAGTAATTGCTGAAAACTTCCCCAATCTGGGGAAGGAGATAGTCTCTCAAGCCATGGAGGTACAGAGTTCTCCCAACACAAGGGACCCAATGAAGACAACATCAAGACATATAATAATTAAAATGGTAAAGATAAAGGATAAAGACAGACTTTTCAAACCAGCTAGAGAGAGGAAAAAGATCACATACAAAGGAAAACCCATCAGGCTATCAGCAGATTTCTCAACAGAAACCTTACAGGCCAGAAGGGAGTGGCATGATATATTTAATGCAATGAAGCTGAATAGCTTTGAACAAAGAGTACTCTACCTGGCAAGATTATCATTTAAATTTGAAGGAGGAATTAAAGAATTTTGAGGTAAGCAAAAGATGAGAGAATTTACCTCCCACAAACCACCTCTACAGTGCATTTTGGAGGGACTTCTAAAGATGCAATTATTCCTAACACTAAATAGATGTCACCCAAGGTACAAAGAGTACAGAATATGATTCATAACATACAAAAAATAGAGGAGGAAGAAAAAAAGGAGAAAAAAAAAGAACCTTTAGGTTGTGCTTGTAATAGCATATGAAGTGAGTTAAATTAAACTGTTATATAGTAAGGGAATTACCCTTGAACCTTTGGTAACCACAAATCTAAAGCATGCAATGGCAATAAGTGTATTCCCATCGATAATCACCTTAAATGTAAATGGTCTGAATGTACCAAACTAAAGACATAGAGTCACTGAATGGATAAAAAAATAAGAACCATCTATAAGTTGCCTACAAGAGACTCACTTCAAACTCAAAGACATACACAGACTGAAAGTAAAGGGATGGAAAAAGATATTTCATGCAACTAATAGGGAGAAAGAGTAGGAGTTACAGTACTTGTATTAGACAAAATAGACTTCAAAACAAAGACAGTAACAAGAGACAAAGAAGGACATTATATAATGATAAAAGGTTCAGTCCAACAAGAGGAACAGTCCAACAAGAGGAAAAACTATTATAAATATTTATGAACCCAACACAGGATTCGATCACCTACATATGTAAAACAAATACTAACAGAATTAAAGTGGGAAATAGAATTCAATGCAATCATTTTAGGAGACTTCAAAAGAACACTCACTCCAAAGGATAGATCAACTAGATAGAAAATAGGTAAAGAGACAGAGGCACTGAACAACATATTAGAAGAGATGGACCTAACAGACATCTACAGAACACTCCATCCAAAAGCAACAGGATACCCATTCTTCTCAAGTGCACATGGAACTTGATGCATATTTTCAAGAATACATCATATACTAGGCCACAAGAAGAACCTCAGTAAATTCAAAAAGATTGAAATTAAACCAAACAGCTTCTCAGATCACAAAGATATGAAACTAGAAATAAATTACACAAATAAAATGAAAAAGCCCACAAACACATGGAGGCTTAATACCATGCTCCTAAACAATCAATGGATCAATGACCAAATAAAAACAGAGATCAAGCAATATATGGAGACAAATAACAACAATAATTCAGCACCACAAAAATATGTGGGATAAAGTGAAGGCCAGACTAAGAGGGAAATATATTGCAATACAGGCCTACCTCAGGAAAGAAGAACAATCTCAAATAAACTGTTTAAACTCACAATTAATGAAACCTGAAAAGGAAGAACAAGTAAGGCCCAAACTCAGTAAAAGGAGGGACATAATAAAGATTAAAACAGAAATAAATAAAATCAAGAAGAATAAAACAATAGAAAAAATCAATGAAAGCAGGAACTGGTTCTTTGAGAAAAAAAACAAAATAGATAAACACCTAGCCAGACTTATCAAGAAAAAAAGAGATTCAAAACACATAAACAGAATCAGAAATGAGAAAGGAAAAATCACTATGTACACCACAGAAATACAAAGAATTATGAGAAAATACTATGAAAAATTATATGGTAACAAACTGGATAACCTAGAAGAAATGGACAACTTTCTAGAAAAATATAACCTTCCAAGGCTGACCCAGGAAGAAACAAAATCTGAACAGAACAATTACCAGCAAAGAAATTGAATTGTTAATCAAAAAACTGCCTAAGAACATACCCCCTGGAACAGATGGTTACACTGCTCAATTTTATCAAACATTTAGTGAAGACCTAGTACACATCCTTCTTAAAGTTTTCCAAATATAGAAGAGGAGAGAATACTCTCAAACTCATTCTAAGAGGCAAACATCACTTCTAATAGCAAAACCAGGCAAAGACACACAAAAAAAGAAAATAGACCAATATCCCTGATGAACGTAGATGCAAAAATACTCAACAAAATATTAGCAAACTGAATTCAAAAATACATCAGAAAGATCATCCATCATGAACAAGTGGGATTCATTCCAGGAATGCAAGGATGGTACAAACATTCGAAAATCCATCAACATCATCCACCACATCAACAAAAAGAAGAACAAAAACCACATGATCATCTCCATAGATGTTGAAAAAGCATTCGACAAAATTGAACAACCATTCATGATAAAAACTCTCAACAAAATGGGTATAGAGGGGAAGTACCTCAACATAATAAAGGCCATATATGACAAACCCATAGCAAACATTATGCTTAACAGTGAGAAGCTGAAAGCTTTTCCTTTAAGATTGGGAACAAGACAGTGATGCCCACTCTCCCCACTTTTATTCAACATAGTTCTGCAGGTCCTATCCACAGCAATCAGACAACACAAAGAAATAAAAGGAATCCAGACTGGCAAGGAAGAAGTAAAACTGTCACTTTTGAAGATGCATAATATTGTACTTTAGAAGCCCTAAAGAATCTACCAAAAAAATGACTACTAATAACTTCAATTCAGGGAAGTTGCAGGATGCAAAATTGATACACAGAAATCTGTGGCTTTCCTATGCACTAACGATGAACTAGCAGAAAGAGAAATCAGGAAAACAATTCCATTCACAATTGCATCAAAAAGAATAAAATACCTTGGAATGAACCTAACCAAGGAAGTGAAAGACTTACACTCTGAAAACTACAAGACACTCATGAGAGAAATTAAAGAAGAGACCAATAAATGGAAACACATCCCGTGCTCATGGAAAGGAAGAATTAATATTGTCAGAATGGCCATCGTGCCTAAAGCAATCTATATATTCAATGCAATTCCTATCAAAATACCAACAGCATTCTTCAATGAACTAGAGCAAACAGTTCTAAAATTCATATGGAGCCACAAAAGACCCCAAATAGCTAAAGCAATCCTGAGAAGGAAGAAAAAGCAGGCAGAATTATGCTCCCTAACCTCAGGCTCTACCACAAAGCCACAGTAGTCAAGACAATTTGGTACTGGCACAAGAACAAACCCATAGACCAATGGAACAGACTAGAGAACCCAGATATAAGCCCAAGAATATATGGTCAATTAATATACATAAAGGAGCTATGTATATATAATGGGGAAATAGCCTCTTCAATAGCTGGTATTGGCAAAACTGGACAGCTACATGTAAGACAATCAAAGTGGATTATTGTCTAACCCCATACACAAAAGTAAACTCAAAATGGATCAAAGACCTGAATGTAAGTCATGAAACCATAAAATTCTTAGAAAAAAGCATAGGCAGAAATACCACCCCACTTATAATGGCCAACATCCAAAAGACAAACAACAGCAAATGTTGGTGAGGATGTGGAGAAAGGGGAACCCTCCTACACTGCTGGTGGGAATGTAAATTAGTTCAATCATTGTGGAAAGCAGTATGTACATTCCTCAAAAAACTAAAAATAGAAATACCATTTGACTCAGGAATTCCACTCCTAGGAATTTACCCTAAAATGCAGGAGCCCAGTTTGAAAAAGACATGCACCCCTATGTTTATCACAGCACTATTTACAATAGCCAAGAAATAGAAGCAACCTAAGTGTGCATCAGTAGATGAATGGACAAAGAAGATGTGGTACATATACACAATGGAATATTATTCAGCCATAAGAAGAAAACAAATCCTACCATTTGCAACAACATGAATGGAGCTAGAGGGTATTATGATCAGTGAAATAAGCCAAGCAGAAAAAGACAAGTATCAAATGATTTCACTCATCTGTGGAGTATAAGAACAAAGCAAAAATTGAAGGAACAAAACAGCAGCAGACTCACAGAACCCAAGAATGGACTAACAGTTACCAAAGGGAAAGTGACTGGGGAGGATGGGTGGGAATGGAGGGATAAGGGGGAAAAAGGGACATTATAATTAGCATACATAATGTAGCAGGGGGATGGGAGGGGACACGGGAAAGACTCTATAACACAGACAAGTAATGATTCTATAGCATCTTACTACGCTGATGGACAGTGACTGTAATGGGGTATGTGGTAGGGACTTGATAATAGGGGAGTATGGTAACCATAATGTTGTTCAAGTAATTGTAATTAATGATACCAAAAAAAATGTTTGCTCTTCATTTTCTCACAAACAGGTAAATGAATATTAAATGGAGTTTGAGATGAATTATGGAAAAATAAAAATCCCATACATTCAACAGTTCTTTTGTGGCATAATTATATACCTTTTTTATTTTGATAAGCATAATGGTTCTATGAGGAAAGTAGACTCGTGATAATTATCCTTACTTTCAGGATGAATTAACCAAGTCTCACGCAGGTAATAGAGCACTTGGTAAGCATATGGGCTTTGGAACTAGACCACCCAAGTTCAAATTGTTACTATTTACTAACTGAGGAACCTTGGGCAAGTTAATTGAGAACCTTTATCTGAAACTGAGTTTTCTCATTGCAAAATAATAGTGCTCAAATCAAAGAGTCATTGCAAGGTTAAATAATCTAGTGTTTCTAAAATACTAAGTTCATAAAACTGTAATTAAAGAATATGAATGTCATAGGAGCTGTCCAAACAGATTGGCACACAGGATTAAAGGCAAAGATGACTATATTCAGTTGAGGAAGTCATAAAGATGGACTATGAAAGCCTCAAGCTTCTAGTTAGTGGTTTTTTTTACCAACAGAAAGGGAAACCCATCTTAAAATTAAGTCAAAATAAAGAGAATTGTCAAAAAGTACACAGAGAGAATCTAACATATCATTTGCACACCTAGATTCAGCCATCCGTGAATGTAGATCACCCCACATTATCAGTAAAAATCTACATGTTCTGCTTTGATTCCACATTATTTGGGAAGCAGAAGGGCCATGAGAGGGCTATTCTGTGATGATGTGGTTGAGAAACAGGACATGCACAAGAGTGATGTTGATGTGATCTTAAAATTAATCTGGTGAAAGCAATGTCTGATTAGCTCTTGACCAGATCTGATTTGTTTTTCCCTTGGCTCTTGGCACCCCACCAAAAACGTTAATCAACTGTTTAGTTAAACAGAACGTGTGCTTTGCACACCAGCGCACACATGCATCCTTCCTGCCAGGCTTGTGGTTTTTCTGAGCAGTGTTGTGCTGTAAATCAATACTGTTGCCATTGCCTCTCAGAAAGAAAATCCTTCCTAATGTCCATATTCATTATGTCCATGGAGAGTTATATTGTTTTCTGACAGACTGAGTTATTTTGATCATCATCTGAAAGAATTTTGGTGTCGGAGATGAGAATGTAGACATGCAGCCAGAGGAGTGAGCAAAGACATCAAGAGACAAATGTGTAAGAAATAAAAAGCTTTCCATTTTAGCTGCCACATAGTAGATGAATAGTTAAGTGGCAAGAGTAAAAGACAACCTGAGGAAAAGTTGTAGAGAGTCCCAGATGGCAGGCTGAGGAACTTTAACTTCCCTACTTAAATAAAGGAGTCAGACAGCATGTTTGATCAAGGCAGTGCCCTCTTCAGAGCTGTGAGCCAGAGCAGAATAGCTTAATGGAGAGAAACAGACAATAAGACCACATAGAAGGCTCTGACTTTAGTCTAAACAGTAAATAAAAAAAGCTTGACTCAGATTCATAGCAGGAGGAATCAGAGAAAGTCATCTTGGGGGATGGAACTGTAAATCTTGCATGTTACTGGTTTTGGAGGATAAAGGAAGAATCAGAGGTGACTCCTGGGTTTGGACCACGTCTGACTGAGAGTATGTCTTGCTGCCATTCAGAGCAAGGACCTGCAGACAGAAGAAGAAACAGACAGTTTTTTTGAAAGATGGGTTTAGGAGTGATGATAACTTAATTGGGGATGATAACTTAATCTTGAGGCTAGGATATATGAAGGTTACCCAAGTAGCAGGCAACTGAAAACAAGTGTCTGGACCAATAGAGGGAGGCAAGGAGCAGAAATGGAAATTTGAGAACTATTTGCATGGAGGGATTTTAAAAACAAATGAAAGTTCTCCTGTAGTAAAAGAGTCAGCTGCCCACAGGCAAAATTTGTCCTGCCACCTGTTTATTACCATTATTAAAATTTTTATTATCAAATAATTGTAGATTTACATGAAGTTGTAAAAAATAATAGACATCCCATGTAACCTTTACCTAGTTTGTTACAATGGTAACATCTTATAGAGAACTCTAGTACAATATCATAACCAAAATATTGACACAATAACAGTATACCAATCTTACTCAGATTTCCCCAATTTTCCTTGTATTCATTTGCACTTGTGTGCACATGTATTTAGGTCAGTGCAATTTTACTTCATGTTTAGGTTTATCTACCATCTCAAGGTACAGAATAGATCCATCACCACAAGGACCTCTTGTGTTGTCCTTTTATACCCACACTCATCTCTCTCCTTTCCTGTCCCAACCCCTGACAACCACTTGTGTGTTATCTATTTCTGTAATTTTTTATTTCAAGAAGGGTGCATAAATGGAGCTATAGCAGTATGTAACCTTCTGGGATTAGCCGTTTTTACTCAATATTATTCCCTGAAGATTTGTCCAAGCTGTGTGTATAACAAGTTCATCTCTTTTTAATGGTGAATGGTATGACATGGTATGGATCTACCACAATTTGTTTAACCAGTCACCTGTTGAAGGACATCTGGGTTGTTTTTGGCTTTTGATTATAATTAAGGTTGTTATGAACATTCATGTACAGGTTTTTGTGTGAATGTAAGTTTTCATTTCTCTGGGATAAGTGCCCAGAAGAACAGTTGTTGGGTAATATGGTGATTGCATGTTTAATTTTATACGAAACTACCAAACTGTTTTATAGAGTAACTGTACCATTTACATTCCTAACAGTAATGTATGGGTGATCCCCCCCACCTCTTTTCATAAATAAAGTTTTATTGGACCATAATGGCACTCATTTGTTTACATGCATGTCTATAGTTCTCACACTACAATGGCAGGGTTGAAGAGCTGTGACAGAATCCATACGGCTCACAATGATAAAATATTTACTATTGGACCCTTTACAGAAAAAAGATTTCTGACCTCTTCTCAAGGGATTAGTGTCTGTCTTGCTGAGAAAGTAGACCAGGACTCAGAACACTCGTGTTTTGAAGGCCCTCTCTTGGTTACTTAGAGCAACAGGGTAAAGCACAGAGGATGGATGTGGTTAGCCTGGAATAGCAGAATAAATCATAAAGGAATGAGTTTCAAGCAAGATGATCCAAGGGGAAAATGGATATTTCTGACCAGGAATATGGCCTTAATAGCACCCATTTTCCATATATGTGAGCCTATTCACACATCTGTGGGATGTTTACCAGGGCCAGATTGGCTGATCAGTCATGGGACTGCCAGCCGAGTGTAGTGGGGGGAAGAAACACCCATTCTCTCCTCTCCTCCCTTCCTGGTATGTAATTGGTCAGGTGTCTGCCAGTTACCAGGAACCCGCCCACTAAGTTCCTCTCAGTGTGAGGGGCAGGGGGAGGAGACAGTGCCGAGTGAGAGGGAGTTTCCAGCAGTGTGGGAGAGAGAGCTGGGCAGCCATGGTTCAGAGCTGTGAGAATGGGAAGGGAGCCGAGAGAGCCGCCTGTGAAAGCAAGGAGAGAGGAAATACTGAGTCATGAGAATAAACCCCTTTCATTCCCTACTTTTTGCCCTTGCCTTTATTCCATCTCAGCGAATTCATAACAAACTTGTCTTGGGTGGGGAACCCCCCTCCCAGAGTTGCACATGGCTACTGAAAGCAAAGGGGGTTCATGCACTTGTCTTGAGTTGGATAGATTGCTCTGAAAAGCATGTCTGTAGGATTGGCAAATCCATAATTGAATGGGAGAAGTGGATGGAGGGGATACCTGGAAAGACCTGAGCCAACAATCTATAAGCGATGAAGTGCTATAAACACAGAGAAGGTAGGAGACAGTCAAGTTACCAGCTGGGCCAAGGGGAATTAGAATTACCATATGTCTTCAGTTTTAATGTCAGCAGGTATAAGAAGCACAGTTATTTAAATAGCAAGATTTCAAGGAGAAAAAGTGCTTGAAATTTTCAAAAATTAATTGTAAATTGCACCCAACTGAAACATTTAAAAAATGTGTCTCTGAATGGAAGCAATGTAAGTATATAGAGGAGTAGAGTATTATGGCTAGAGAGGTATAATGGCCACTATCACATGATATCGAAGTCCTAGAAGACGATTTAAAGGATAGTCTGGAAAAGAAGATTTAGAACAGCTGCTGAAATCATAAGAAATTTGATATTATTTCCAATCTCATCAATCACTTCCAGAGATTACATTTCTAGGAAGTTCCAATTAGTTTCTTTCATATTGGGTCATTGTTTCCCTTAATATTTTCCTAAAATTATCTACCATTTTACAGATGTGTAAATCAGCCAGTGCTTCAGGAGATTTGCCCATAGTTAAAAGACAGGGATGTGGCAGAACTGAAACATAAATTGTGAAAGCAAGCACAGTTGCCTGCTAGAATTCCCTAGGACTACATGCAAAAAAGCCTAGGATGAAGAGTGTGTCATATAGATAACATGAATTTCACTCCACTTACTTTTATGATAAAAGTCCTTCATTTGAATGGCTTAGTAGAAGCAGCAAAGAACCAAAATTAAGAACATTAATGCCTCCCACTCTATCCCCTCCCTCCATGTTTCAGGGGAATATACAGGAATATAGAAGTCACTACCATCAGGGAAAAGCTAAGATTTAGGAGGCCAGGTGAGGTGGTATGAGTGAAAGAGAAAGAACCTACAGACACAGGGAATCTTCCTGATCACACAGGGCCTGCTAGGGTACATTGCCAGGGGCCAGGTAGGGAATAGACATGAGCAGAGAGGTCCTTGAGAACACTAAGCCACTCCAGATAGAGATCCCACACCCCCAACTCTCCTTCATCTTCTGCTCTTTTATACTGATCAAGATGTAATTCCATCAAGGTTCTGCTTCAAGCTACTCCAATCTTAGCATTGCAGCCACGGGGTCTCTAAAAGCTTGTACTACTTTACTATTCTTGCTGGACCACATCAACTTGCCAATAAGCGCTGATGTCAGGTAACCTGGATACATGTTGAAAAATATCTATTCAATTTCCATACTCTGCAGCATTAAAACAGAACAATAGCATTATGTTCTTTTCATCCATCACTGTTTTATCTAGAATCTTCTTTCAATTCACTGTTATTTTGGGGAAAATCCTATGTTGTTTTGTTATTTTGTTTATGCTTTTGCTACACCCACAACCTGATTTCTTTACAAGCCTCTAACAATTTCTCTTAGACCCTCAGCTCATGGTTTGTGTAACCTGTGTGATTACATCAAATGGCCCAGGAGACACAAAGGACTAGAGAACAGAGTAGAACATTAATCTGTAGATGATTAAATGGGATACTTAAGAGCTAGCATGGCAACTGAAAGCTCTCCAAAGGGCTTATGGGTTCACCTAGGATGAGCTCAGATAAATTTGGCAGATGGCCAAATACTAAGAACTGAGTAGGCATTTTGGTTGCTTTTCCTCCCTCTAATTCATTAAGTAGATTTCAAAACACATATGAATGATTAATTCAGTCTCAAGAGCCTGGCTGTGATCTAATTCACTGAGGCTGTCTGCAAGACAAAAGAAAACAAAATCAGAGGGATTTGGATATTTTAGCAAGGCTAAAAAAAAAAATGGCACATTTGTTTGATTTTTCCCTCTGTTTTCCTGCTTAGTAACATCTGTACTACTTAAAAGGATCATCAAATATCTTGGAGATGAAAAGAAATTATGGCAACAGTATAATGGTGGTAGATTCTTAAACTGTTTATTTTTA
Organism: Manis javanica; assembly: GCF_040802235.1. Taxonomy (NCBI): domain Eukaryota; kingdom Metazoa; phylum Chordata; class Mammalia; order Pholidota; family Manidae; genus Manis; species Manis javanica. The sequence goes on along the minus strand of NC_133163.1, from coordinate 96,381,690 downwards.
CTTTCACTGAAATTGCTAACTGTTTTTTGGGGGTATGATTAAGACCCCCTTTCAGTCTTTACTACTTAATTTTCACTGATTGATAGGTATAGTAATCCTAATTCTAGTATTAAGTAAAGACATGAAGGTAAAGGGGCACATATGTCCCCTGGAAGAAGGGTTTATATAAAATCAGCTATGGTTTTATTTTTTTTCTTTTTCTTCCTTCCTTTCTTTTCTTCTTTCCTTCCTTCCTTCTTCACATTTTTTTGTGTGTAGTCAGAGAGATGATTCTAAGAATTTTCTAAAATGAATTTGTGCTGTCATTTCTCAATGGTGAGCCTACCTTTAAACTCCTGAATATGGAGCTGTTAAGAGACATATTTTGGACTGGGAGGACATAAGCAAAAGAAAGGACTGAGTGACTGTAGCTCTGGGGTTGAGGGAGGGAATATGTTCCCACCCCAGGGCAAATAAACTTTGATGCCAAGTCAAAGGGAGAAACAAAGTGGGAGAAACTCATTTATTGCCTACAAGCAGTTGTCTACTCCTGCTTGCCTGTGTCTCTCATGACCTGGCTGCAAAAGACCCCACCACACCTCTCCGGTCCACATATGCCCTCGCTCCCCCTAGTTATCACCTACTGATATAGAGATGGACTACTTCTCTCCACCCCTTGGAAACACCTATTGGTACAATCTTTAGCCTGGCATTAAAGCCAGGCTAGAAATTTTGGAAATACTGCAATTTTACCCACAGCAATCCAGTACTAAGCTTCACCTAATGTATTATGAAAACAGTTAAAGAGGAAGAAACTAGTAGTTAAGAACCAATAAGCAAATGATACTTGCTGATGGTTATTAAAAAAGCAATTTTTAGATGCAAAAGGGAAATAGTTAGACTATGTAGTAGTTTCAGTATTATTGCGTACTTTAAGTTTCTCAGAGTATATTACCTACATTTTTCTGGCTTATAAATAATTTAATTTTGATTACTTAAAATTTTCTAGGTAAATTGAATTGGCTATGTAAATTCATTAAATATTTGAAATATGTTACTGATATTTCCTGCTTTACCAGTTTGAGGAATAAAATATAAAAGCATCTGGTCACATTGAAATTAGCATGATTTGGAGCCCCAATTCCCTATTTTAGGCTTCTTAATAGACCTTCAGGGTATTTATAAGGTCCTGAGAAAGAGTCACATGGCTAACCTTCAGGTCCCTGCCCAGAGAGCAGGAACTGGATAAGCCTTGATGAAGCTATTTTCAAGACAAAAGAATGACACTTTCATGGTTTCTCTTGAATTTCCTGTGGGCTATTGGCATTTTGTATTAAATGCTACCTTAGCATTAGCACTGTAAACATCCCCACAAGACACAGGAGCATCCAGCTTGTGGTCACAAAGATAGTGTTTAAGTCCATCCATGTTTCTGCCAACATCGAACATTTCTACATTTAAAAAACTACTAACACTACATTAGTATCTTACCTACATAGGCATATCCTACATACAAATAGGAAAATGTTTAAGGATTCAGTATAATTTGTAGAGTAGAAAATGCAGGCTGTTGCATACGTTTTCTAGGGAAAGAAAGGCTCCAAAGCAAAATTCTTAGGTGATGTCCTGCAAATGAGGATACATATCCAAGCAGCACTCACACCAGGCCTGAATATAAAATATATACTGAAAGTAGGGAAAGCTCACAGTGACATGAGCAGTGGTATCTGTGTAGGTCTTGAATTGGCCATTGCATTCTATAGAAGCACACGGAAAGCTAGCATGATTGAGTATCAGATTCCAGGAAGTGGATACCCACTTTTTGGTTGTGTGGCTTCTAAATTGTATGATTAGGAAGCAGTAGTCACTCCGCTAATGTGATCCAGGTAAGAGTTGTAAGCCCTGAAATTTGAGTCATATGACTTGGCAATATGACTTTGCCAACGACTTTAGAAAATGGCTTTGCCATGTGACTGGCAAGCTAGTAGTAATATGTCACCATGTCAGCACTAGCCCTGCCCTGGCATAATGTGGAAGCCAGTTTGGGGTCTTGATTGTAAGTATATTTGTTGACCAGGAATCTTGTACCAAGTTTCTATTGATCTTTGAAGGCATTCAACTCATTTTCTGAAGAGCCATCCTTCAGGCCGTTTTAGACAAGTTATTTCTTAATACTTAGTCTACCTCCCAAAGATAATTTCCAACTATATGGCATGCTTCATTATGTCAACAACAGGTCCCATCTCAACTTGTACTCATTTTTAGTGGGAAGTAGTCAAATTCACTGATCTCATTATGGGATAGTCTGAAAGATGGTCGATAGTAACCAGATGGCTAATCCCAGGGTGCAGATCATGTTCACCCAGAGAAGACAAGGTATTGCCATTTGTAAGAATAACGTAGGAGGAATACATTGTCAAGGCCAGAGAGAGTAAGAAGGCTGGCATCGTTGGCTGTGGCTCAAAGACTTAACAAAGGTCAACCAGGGTTTCTGAGCTGTTTCTGTGACTGAGGAACCTGTGTCATACTCAAGGGAGGCATACCTGGATTGTATACATTGTTTATCCATTGCTAAGGAGCCATTACTGAGTGCCATTTTCACTAGGCTTTACTGGTGGTATATTTTGACAGAGTTGAACAAGAGGGTGAGATGCCTGGTGGCAGGGTAGTTCCATTAGCAGACACTTAAATGGCTGCCATCTCTCCCCTTATCACTGGATGGCAAGTCCATTATCATGACTCATTAGCTGAGGAAGCTCATCATTATGGGAGAAGTACAATGTTGTGATTTCTAGCATTGCATCACTAAACTGAATAGGAAACAGAGTTGTCCATCCAGTAAATGAATTGTATGGGGTCAATTCAATTGGAAAGCCTGTGTCTCTGCATCAACCCATAAGTCACTTGATACCTAAAGTGTCAGCAAGTGGTCAGCTAGTAAACCTCTCAGTTTCTGAGAGCCCTCTTTATCCCTGTCTTATAGGTAGTCTTTACACTTTCCTAGTATCTTTTCTAAATTGTATCATCTAGTTAGTCTTTCAGTAAATATCTGATTGGTTCATCTCCATTGTGTGTGTGTGTGTGTTCACCTTTGTTGTCTGTGTGATGTGTGTGTGTGTATGCACATGTGTGAATGTATGTGGTTTACCAGGGGGTGTGGTTCAATAGTCCCTTTAGTGTAGCTCACTCCTTTCTGAGTGACTGATTCTCTATATTCCTCATTAACAACCTAGGAATTCAATACAAGTTTTCTTATTCCCTGTAAACCTCTCATTTCGCAAGACTTCACAGATTAATTCCCATGAGCATCAAGTAACTACCTATCCCAGTAACCACCCATGCTACCCCTAATACTTATCTTTTCTGCAAGGTGGTACTTTGATCTCTAATCCTTTCATTTACATTAGAAGTGCATGGTGAGTCCTTGGTCAGATGTCCAGTACCAACTGTCCTAGGAACAAGGGCAAATAGCCATGAGGCATTCCTTCAAAGCCTGTTACGGCACTGACATTAGGTAAAATCCGGGAGACAAGAGAAGTAGCGAGTATGAGGTATTATTGTCTTTTACATGCTAGGGCTGAGCACAGAGATCTAACAAGATTGAGCGTCATACTCTGTACAAGAGGCCCTAACACTTGGGCTGTGGAGCTTTTGAGTTTTATGACAAAAACATGCCATACCATACTGGAGTGATGAGGAATCAGGATACAATAATCATATAGCCTATAGGGTAAGTCATGTCTTTGACCATATTGCACCAGCTCCACTTTCATGGTTAAGGGTGAGAACCAACCCCTCCTTGGATATGATCAAGGGATGGATATCAAGCCTTGTTTCAGTTGTATGACATGGCAAGTTAACAGCACAACCAACACATCAGAAGCACCAGTCTTATTTTTCAGTATTGTCAGAGGTGGACCAAGGTCCCGATCACCATTGATTGCCATAACCACTGAGCTATACCCAGTTTTTGTAGAACTTGAATAGACCAGCTTGCAAGAGATCATTCTTGAACGAGTTAACCCATACGTCTAAGAAATTTTAAGGCAGCAATTGCAATTGTCTACAGAGAATCAACCAAGTCACCTAAATGAATGAAGTGGAATATAGTAAGTGATGCCAAGTACTTTGATAAACTAGACAGGAACTACCCAAAGGAGGAAGTCATTGCCCAGCAACAAGCACTGTTGCCCTGTGAGAATGTGGGTATCTTACACATTCTTCCTTTTATCAATAAAACAAGAAAAATGGCAAATATGGAATTTGATATGAAGTGTGATTATTTTTACAACAAAACTGCTCTTTAGACTGTCTTGAGTTCTTGTATCCCTAGTTTGCAACTTCTTATAACATATAGCTTTTTATGAAGTTCCAAAGCACCTAAACAAGGAGAAAAAAGTAAGAAGAATGTAAGTCACGGTTTGTTTCAACTCCTTCAGACCTGTGTCCCTTAAGGTAATACTCGAGAAAATACTCTGATTCTTCTTGAGTAGCCCCTTTTTAAGCCTAATCAGCATCTACAAAGCCTGTAAATCTGTCTGTTTCTTTGAAGAATGGCTTTACATCTGCTTGGAAGACTGAGTACATTTTACTGCTGCCGAGATTCACTATGATATTTGAAAGATATTATTTGCTGCCTTCTTGTTGCTTTTGCAGGTTTTTTAATGCTACCATAAACATAAACATGGGACAAAAGAACTTGCTTAGATCAAGTTCAGCCCTCTGTAGCTAAATCTGGAGTCTTATTTCAAAATACCATAAATAATGTCATTTCATCCTTGAGATGGAAGCAGGGGGTGTGGTGGTAGGTGTGCTGGAGTGGCAGCTCAATCTTTTCTCATCAGTTTATCAATTTCCTGTGGGTTATCTCAGGGATAAAGCAGAAGAATGGTTTCAGGGAAGAACGAGGTCTCAAAATTTAACTAGGCATTTTTGAAGTGTGCAGTTGCTTGCCCAATCATCAATAATACATATTTTTTTATTTTTAATTATGCTGCATTAAAGAGAACACAAGATAGAAATAGACACAAATAAACAAAAAAGTGCAAGTTCCTTTAAAGAAAGCATGTAGTGGAAAAATAAGTAAAATCAGATGGAAATAGAAATTCAGGGATCATTACCTTGAGGCAGGAAGTATTATGAATTCAGGGATCATTACCCTGAAGTGAGGAAAAAGAGGAAGAGAGAGTTAAGAAAAAGAAAATATACATCAAACTTAAAAGCTTCTGTAGAGCAAAGGAAACCATGAACAAAACAAAAAGGCAACATGTTATATGGGAAAATATATTCATACATGATATATCCAATAAGGAGTTAACATCCAAAATACATAAAGTACTCATACAACTCAACACCAAAAAACAACCATTTAAAAAATGGGCAGAGGACCCGAATAGACATTTTTCTGACGAAGGTATACAGATGGCCAAGAAGTACATAAAAGGTGCTCCATATCACTAATCATCAAGGAAATGCAAATCAAAACCACAATGAGGTATCACCTCACTCCAGTCAAAATGACCACCATCCAAAAGACAAGAAACAACAGGTGTTGGCAAGGATGTGGAGAAAGGGAACCCTCCTACACTCAGTAGGAATGTAAATTGTTGCAGCCACTGTAGAAAGCATTATGGAAGTTCCTCAAAAAATTAAAAGTAGAAATACTACATGACCTAGTAATTCCACCTCTAGGTGGAAACTGAAGAAAACAAAATCTCTGATTTAAAAAGATATATGCACCCTTATGTTTATTGTCATTATTTGCAATAGCCAAGATATAGAAGCAACCAAAGTGTTTGTCAATATGTGAATGGATAAAAAAGATGTGGTACACATACTTGATGAAAAATAATTTAGCTATAAAAAAGAAAGAAATCCTGCCATTTGTGACAACATGATTGGACTTAGAGGGTATTATGCTAAGTGAAATAAGCCAACCAGAACAAAACAAATACTATATGATTTCACTTACATACGAATCTAAAACTAAAACAAAACAAAATGAACAAAACAACAATAGACTCATATATACTGAGAAGTACTTGGCCAGTGGTTACATGGGGATGGGTTGGGGTGGGGCATGAAATAGGTGAAAGGGATAAAGAGACACAAAATCTCAATCATAATAAAAATTAGTCATGGCAATGAAAGCACAGCATAGAGAATATAGTCAATAGTTCTGTAATATCTTCCTATGTTGATAGTAACTGCACTAGTGGGGGTGAGGATTTAATAATGTATCTAACTATCAAATCATTATGTTGTATACTTAAAACCAATGTAATTTGTATGTCAACTATACTTCTATAAAATATATAAAAAATAAGAAATAAAAAAATAAAAGTTTTATTACTTTAAAAAAAGAAAATGTGATATTGTCTATACTAAGATGCTGACAAACTGGTCAGTCAAAAATGTGTCCCACGCATCTGTAGGGTTATAAAAAGCATCTATTTTAGAGGTGAGAGAAGGATTCTGAGGGACAGGGTTATATTGGAAATTATGGTCTTCTCTTCCTAGGCTCTCAATGTACCAGTCTTATCAGGTGAAGGTAAAATATTTAATTGTTCAACTCATTGACAAGAGTTCTTGAGGTCTTCTAAGTTCCCAACACAATGCCTGGTACTCAAAATTAGAAACAAAAGAAAAACAAGAAGCAAACAAAAGTATATGGTATGCTATCTGTCTCCAAGGAGTTCGCAAGCTTCTTGTATGTAGTGGTCTCATTTTCTTACGTGATAAAATGAATTAGGAGAAATCACAAGTGCAAGACAGGAAATGGTCTGCTATGGCTTTTACATTAAGTTGACATTACTGTGTTTATGAATCTTGTCAGCTCTGATGAGATGTATTTGTATGTATGGTGATGGTACTAGTGACAGTGGTGGTTTGGAAAAAGAACATTTAAATTAGGTAAATTGAAAAGATCATAGAGAAGGAAATTTGTGGGTTTGTGTTGTGACTTTTGGTCTGAGAGAGTACATTTTCTCAAATTAGTTCGTTCCATCCAAAAACTATGGAAACAGATGAGTAGCTGCTCTTGCATAAGCATGGAGCCAGCCTGAGGTAAAAGACAGATTAATTGTGTGAATAAGCAGTTTGGTCATAAAACTGGAATACATGAAGGTCCCGGTGCCCAGAGTTCTCAGGGAGAGGAGAAGTAGAAGGCAGCATGAACTGGGTGAACAGTGACCTTGTGATCTCAAGACCCCGAGAGACATGTAAGGTGGCTTGAGCTCTGTCCTGAGGGGCCGACAGGGAAGGAGCACAAACTGATTGGCTAACAGATGCAGCACCTGACATGGGAACAAACAAAAAGGGAAAATGAACTATCACACTTCCACACTGTGGAAAGTAGTACAGGAATCAAAACTATGGAAAAAATAAATCAGAAATGCAATGAACAGGACCCAGAAATAAACAAAACTGGCAATACAGCAGAGGTAGCAACTGACAGAGATTTTTTTTCACCAGTATAGAAAAAGCCTTGGCATAAAATGGCTAGACCGGAGTGGAGCCAAAGGGATTCTAGAAGACCTGCAGTATGAATCGAGGAGGCACACTGAACTGGACAGTGGCCTGGAGACGCTGGGGAGAGGTGGTCCTGAGTTAAACAAGACACCCCGCTGAAAGGCTGAGAGAAGGCAGACTTCAGAAGACCTGACTCCTAGTGTGACCCAGACCTTTTCCCCGTCTCTTCCACACATAACTACTTTGTGATACATATCACTACCTTCTAAGATCTTATATTTCTTTTTCTCTTGAAGGGTCTGAAGAGTCCTTTGCGGATTGGATATATTTAGAGTTAGAGTTTTTGACCTTCACAGTATTTACCCTGGAGGGCCTATATTTAACTCTTCCTTATTTATTTCAGTGGGGTGGTGGGTAGCATGTGCCTCTGGGCACTATCCTTATGCTAGGAAACCTGAAAAATACAGAATCAAAAATGTCTTCAGATTCTGAATATGGGGAGCTACTAACCTCAGACTTTTCAAGAGCCCAGAAAATCACTGTGTAAAATAAACCCAGACACAGAGCAGAGCTTACAGACCCTAACTTCCTTTGCTTGGAAAAGAGTGTGAAGATAGGGGAACTTAACTTGTAGAGAACTGTGAATAATACTGCAATACAGAGAGTCTGAGCCTGCATAAACTTTTATCAAAGCTTCCTTCTTTGAGCCACAGAGTGAGATCAATCAATTTTGGTAAAATTTCATAAGCAAAATTGGCCTCTATTTTCAGTACATTGCATCCAGTTGGCCCCACCAGAAGAACTGAAAGCACCAGGGCACTGATCTAGTTCTTGGCTGCAGGAGCACTAGCAGAGCAAATCTCCACTGGAAAGATGCCAGCAGATAAAATTTTGGTGCTATTGCTATGCTAACCTGGAATGTTAGAATGTTCAGTAAAACTGAATATGCTTACCTCACAGTGTGCTTCAGGTGTTTTAAATGATGTCTTTGTTTCACAACTCCCAAATATGAAACACTTTTCCATAATATAAATTTTATATAAAAATTTTTATAAAATTAGGGTAAAACTACAGGACTCATGAGGAATCAACATACAATTCAGTCATTATAATCTTGTTAACTAAAACTTTCTGAGTCCTTGAAGGACAAGTTATGAAATTGTACATCTCTATAGATATTATCTTTCATTAAAACTACCTTTATTTACCAGGTAAAAGAGATGAGTAGTCAAGCTGGGGTAGGGAAATTATAAAGTTTGTATATGAACACCGATTAATCAACTCTTCCAATGTTATTCTAAGCAGTCAAAACCCGTCACTAGCAAATCGAATCTTGAAATACTTGGCTGCCCCATAACAGGTTCAGAACAGGATATAAACACCAAGAGCAATCAATGACAAGACCAGAGTAATAGCAACAAGATTGAAGCTTGTATTCAAATGAGTATGAAGAAGATAATTTAGTAATAAGACCATCTTGAGCTAAAAGAAAAGAAACATTTATTAATAATCATTGCAGAGCCATCAGCTCCATTTCCTGAACCATGGCTTGCAATGGAAAAAGCCTTGGCAAAAAATGGCTAGACCAAGCAGTATGGTCATAAAACTGGAATACATGAAGGTCCCAGTGACCAGGGTTCTCAGGGAGAGGAGAAGTAGAAGGCAGTGTGATCTGGGTGAACAGTGACCTTGTGATCTCGAGACCCTGAGAGACATATAAGGTGGCCCGAGCTCTGTCCTGAGGGGCCGACAGGCCTCAGGCCTGGACAGCAGTTGGCCCATCATTTTGAGTGAGGGCTATCGGTCCCTTAAACCTCTCCTTCTTTTCCACACTTCTTTGCAGGTCTCTGTATAGTAACAAAAAGTGCATTTACTCAAGGACCTTCTTCAGAGGAGCATCTTTACACAACATCTCCTTCAAGAGCCCCCATGACTTTTGCATTTGTGTTTCCTGTTGCACTGAATTATGAAGTAACACAAGTTTTAGCAAAATTATAATTTGTTAAAATCATAATTTAGGGTAATTGGACTGGCTTGACACTCCTGCTTCTCTCCTCCCACTCAGCCTTAATGTGCCATCTCACACACCTTTTAAAAAGTCACACAAAAAGTTTGCTAAGCAAATCCCTAGTGCCAAAATATTAAGGAAGGATGCTTTCCCTAATTAAGAGGAGAAAATTGTTTTAAACACCTTAGCACAAACATTAATATCCTATTACTGCAAATATTAGCTCATATTGAAAGGAAAATAAGAATAGATGCTTTTGAGTTGGAGACTGGTAAACTCCCAAAACAGACTGACCAGAGAGACAGGATTCATCCAGGCCCAGACAGCAGTTGGCCCAGTCTCCTTTCCTCATAATCCAGAACTCCGTTTTTGACATCTCTTAGCAAGCAGATGGCACTGACATGCAGACATGTTAATGCATTGCTCAAATCTTAAGCAAAGCATCTAGGGTTCCTTTTTTTTTTTTACCTTCTATTTCCCTGTATCCCAGATGGGCTCATCCATACATTCTTCCATTGAACTAGTCATAGCCTAATTATTTCAGGTGAGTTGAGTGAGTGGGTGGGTGTGGGTGTATGTGTGCACCTAAACTTCCCATGACACCATACATACAGCGCTTGGTGGCATGGTCCCCTGCTCAACCCTGTCCAGTTCACCAGCAGTAGTGAAGCACAGCCCCAGTGTTTAGATCACGGGAGGCCAGAGCCAGGCTTCAGTTCTCTGGGTTTGAAACTCGGCTCCACTGGTTGCCAGGTTTGTTACCTTGGGAGGTTATTCATCTTCAGTGTTTTCATTAGTTGTCTTAATGAGTAAGTCATTTTACCTTAAAGCTTTGGGACTGCCAGGGTGAGTCAAGTGAAGTGAGTTCATTTGGGTACAAAATTGAAGGGAATGCCAAAAACCTCAGTAAATAAGATTTTATTAACTGTTAAGATGAATAATATTTTAATGTTTTAAAAACTCAAACATTTAGAGATGGTTAACTTGCTGACTTGAGTCCACAGCTGAATTCTCAGGGTCCATAAGGTCTTCAGGAGCTAAGAAACAAGAACCCTAACTCAGATATTTACAACCACCTTTCCAAGTTTACATATTTATCAGCCCTGTAAAGTCATTGTGAGCTACTAAAGGTAAAAGATCACCCCCACAATTATTAAGTCAGCAGTTCCATGTAGACCCCAGCTACATGTGGAATCACTAGGATGCTCAGTCAAATGTGTTCTTTCTTTGAACCCCATCTAATATTAATGCACTCAGATAAATCCTAGGCTGCTCCCAATTCTGCTTGCTTTTTCTTATTTGTAAATGAAATCATATAGAATTCCACCCTGATAATTTTTCTAATTAGTCTTTCCCAGACAGTGGTAAATCACAGATAGTGGCAATCAGAGTCATCTTGATCTCTGGACATATATCGGAAGTCCTGATTGGCAGGAGCACATCAGCAGGTTTGCTCATTGCTTTGTGACTTTGGGTTATGTGGCTGTTTGAAAGATAAGAATGTTCCTGCTCATCCGCAACCTCCTTCCTAAGACGGAATGCCTTTTCCTCTCTCCCTCCTTCAAGGAAAATTAAATGAAGACAGCTAACGAGCAGTTTTATTTTCTTTCAGCAAAGGTCAGCAATCCCACAGCAGCAAATTAATCCCAATTAGTAATGATATTTTGTCTTGATAAATGATGACACATTTGATTTACTGTGTTTTCAGGATGCAGGCAGCAAATGTTAATGATTTGGTTTGCTGGGAATTTATACTCTTGCTCATTTCCCATTTGCTGATCAGTTGCAGCTTGTGAAGACTTGGCTGCTTCAACTAATGAACTGAGGGCCTCGCAGGAATAATGGTGTGTTCTGCAGGCCTCATTTTTTTTTTTTCATGCCATCTGTAGAAATGCAGGTTCCTCTCAGAAAATATCTCTGGCAGCCAGGAAGGAACGATTATGATCCTATCAATGTCACTTGTAATTTGTATTTCACTTGTTTAATGGTACCCCCAATAAATGAAGCTTTCTGTGGAGAACAAAACTAATTATAGCAGATTCAGCATCCGTGTGTGTGTGTGCGTGTGTGTAGGAAGGAGAAGATTCATGAATAAAAACATACCTACTCTTTCCTCATTTCCTTAAAATATTCTGATAGCAGTGATATGGTTTATATAATGATTTCTCTGCGCAGCTGGGATGGTTTTAAATTAGGCCAATGAAGATGTTTTCTTGAGATTTTCCTAACTGAACATGCCATCCTTTTGTTTGCAGTAAATGCAGACATAGGTCAAATGTTCTCTCTTTCACCCCCCAGCTCCTACTGATCATTCAGTACCTTGGGGACTTCTGGAGGCACTCTTACTCCTCACAGAGACTGCTGTGGCTGTCCCCGGAGGCTGTGCACGTCAGACTGTAGGCAGTTCTGGGACCAGCCCCTGCCTTCTAAGCATCACCAGAGAGTCGGGCACCAGCAGGAAGCCCTGGGGAGAGTTGATTCTTTTACCTCTGAAAGGCTGATGTGGCTTTCACATATCAGATATAATCTTTGCTACAGAAAAATGCTGTGACTGGCTGCAACTCCAGGAAGGCTGGTCTCCTAGTTGTTTACATGACACTGTGAAAATGAAATATGAGGGATCATTAGCCGCCTTCATTTAGGAGCTGGAAATGTTAGAAGTCCTATTAGAATCTCCTTCAGGAAAATAGATGTTTTCCTCTCATTCTTAATCATTGTTCTAGTATCAACTAATATAAAATTGATAAACCTCACTCTTCTTGCTTAAAGGGATACTTATTATGGTAAATTACTGGATGCATATTTTGTGTTTTCTATTCCCTTTTCCTTTCCTGAGGCTTCCATTCTACCGTTGTATCCTGACCCATTTGGTTTTTAACTCTGGGGTAGAACTGACATTCTCTGCTGTCTCTGGAATGCAAATGGCTGGGGGCATTTGGCTGTGGTTTCAAAGCATGATGATTTGGACTGGTGCAGGGAGAGGTAGTCATAAGATTTTTTTTTTTATTTGCCAGACAACTTGCCTATTTCAATAATGTGCTCTGATTTTTCAGGCAGAGATGAGAACTTTTCTTTTTTCTCTTACTCTTCCCACAATGTCCAGAAAAGCAGTAGTTCCCTCTATTGGCCCAGGTCCTCTGGGAAGCAGACACCAAGATGGAATTAAATGTACAAGGATTTTACAAGGAGAAATGCCTATATGAAAAGACATAGAGAAGGATCCAGAAGAAGACAGGAACACCCTAGGTTATTCCCATGCCAGTGTTTGACATTTTCAGTCACGGTGAACATGAGATAAGATTCCCTGACTTCCTTCACTTTCCTTACTGTACCTCAGGAAGGCACTGTAGCCTAGTGCTAGTTTTCAGTGGGAATACCACATATTTCTAGAGAACAGGAGCAGAGACAAGGATCAGGGATTGAAAGGAGGCATAATCCTTTTAGTCCTTAACCCTAGGTTTGGGGTAGAACTTCCAATTTTACCAAATCACTTTCAGACACATTATTACTTTTGATTCTGACAATGAAAGATGAAGTCAGTCTTACCCTTGTCAAAATGCATAACTCATGAGGAAACGTCAAAAACCCTATTGAGTAACATTTTTTTGAAATGATTGGCCTGTACTCTTCAAAAATGTTAAGGTCATGAAAGACAAAGATTGGGGAACTGTCCAGATTAAAAGAGGCTTGTGAGACTTGATGGCTAAATACAACCTAAGATCCTGCATTGGATCCTCTACCAGACAAAAAAAAATTTCCCCTCAAGGGCATTTTTAGGATAATAAACAAAATCTGAATTTCTCTTAAGGTATATAATTAATTTCATGATTTTATTTATTTTTTAAGGAAATACACACTGAAGTATTTGGGGGTAAAGGGGCATCATCTTTGTAACCTCTTCTCAAATGGTTCAGAAAAAAGTTGCATACACACAGAATGACAAAACAAATAGGAGTTAGCAAAAGTTAATATTGGGGGATTAAGGCTGAGGAATATACAGTGTATATGGTCACACTTTGTACTATTTTTGTAACTCTTATAAAGTTTGAAATTACTTTGAAAAAAATTTTAAGAACTATGTGATAAAAAATGTGACATGAACAAAGCAGTCCCTCTGCCCCATTTTACAGATGAGCAAAGTTAGTTCAAGGAGAGTAAATTAGTGCCTTGACTTAGTTCATACAATATATCCATATCAGACTGTAAACCTCAACCCAGATTTCCCTCCAGTCCCACTGATATTTTCATGGGCCAAGCACATCACCTCTGTGTACACGGGAGCAGCGAAATGATTTGGATACAGTCTGTAACTTTCTGTCCCTATTTTTGCTATTGTAATGCTTTTCTCTGTGTGGCGCACTATTACGTATTAATGTAGCTGACCCTCAGAGAGAGAAGCTTGTCCCAGTTGATGGTGAAATGCTTTGATCCTAGGTTCCATTCCCCTATAAACTCAAATATTTGTCCGTTAACTCATCTATTTCTACCTGTAGGTAATTTTGTTCTTGGTCAAGAGAAATTCTCAGACCCTTGGGCTAGTAGATAAGTGTCACATCAGTCATGCTGTTGGCTCTACTCTGACCACATACCTAAGTACCAACATGTCTGACAATGTTTTGTGTCATTCCTTGAAATTAATTCCCCTCTTCATATCCTGGTTACAACATACCTTTTGCTTGAACCCCTGCCTTTGTTTACCTTCTGGTACTATTTCTTTGTTTTCTAGGTCTTAGTTACTTCAACAGTGTTCCTGGGGATTCTCATTCCTATTACCTAAATCCCTGTTTTCAGGAACAGGCTCACATTTAGTACCTCCCTGCACCTTCTGCTCCTCACATCTGGGATGTGTTAATCAGTGTCTCAGTTTTCCAGGTACCAGGTATTCTTTGCTTGGCTGTTTCCCCAAAAACCAAGTTTCATTACAATTGCCACCTCCTGAGTTCCATGATAACCACTGAGTACAGTCCCTTTTAATGTAATCTCTTACTGGAACACTGAACTTACATCTCTTTCATTCTTCCTTTGAAGTCAAGCTTTAGTACCACATATTCTCTAAAACCTTCCTTAGCCACCCCTGTCCTTATGATAGTTCCTATTCAGGTAACTCAGGACAAACACACATACCCTGCATATTACGTATTACTTGGTTTGGAAGCATTATTTTCTTGAATAAATTTTATCCCTCTATCTTCGTGAGGACAACATGGTTTAGAGAAGAACCATGTTGAGGAGACAGTTCTGCTCCTAACTGGCTGGGTTGTCTTGCACAAGTCACTGAATGCTTCTGCCTGAGATTGCTAATCTGTGAGTGGAGAGAGTTCAATTAAGGAGTTTTTAGGTTTCTTAGGGCCACAATTTGTGAGCCTTTGATCATATGTGGTCAAGTAGCAAACATTCTTGTAAGTATTTGATAATGTGATTCTGATCTTAGAAGTGGCTTAGCATTATCAGAAAGTCAGGTAATGGAGTGTCTCTCATGGAGGCCCTGGAGAGTCCTCACTGAGCCCCTTTGCATCATTGTTTCCAGAGGTTCTGACTTGGAAGCAGGAAATCCTATACAGTGTCAATCAAAGGTGATAGGATCAGTTCCCCCAAATAGCCAAATGAAAATACAACCACATCTCCACTCCCCAACTGTGTTGAATATGTCCTGATATTACAGTGCATCACCCAGTAAAAATGCAGAACCAAGATGTACGGCCACATGTGTTCTAAGGCATTTGGGGCCATGATAACTGTGGCAGGATCTTTAGACACTATGGAGAATGGGAAGGTCCAAGGCTGTGTTCGATTTTGCCTTTATTCAAAATGTTCTTTGTTCTTGTTATTCATAACATGCCCCCAGAAAAATCACCAGCATTGATATAAACCCATTAGAAATCTACAATCTTAGGCCTACCCCAGACCTAATGAATCAAAATCTGTCTTTTAACAAAGTGTCCAAATGGCATATATGTACATTAAATTTTGAAAATCCCTGCTTACCTTGACAGAAGAGGATCCATGTCCATGGGGCTTGAAATTTACATAATTTTGGAAACCATCTATAAGAATAATAGCAAATATATATATATATATATATACAATACTAAACCAAGCCTGTATCTCTTAACAGCCATCAGTACTCAAGAGATATCCTGATCTTCCCCTGCTAGTGTGAGAAGTATGTCTGTCAAAGGTGTTAGTGCTCATTGATTGGTAATGAATGTATTTCCTCTATTAGATAATAATATTCATTACTAATACTTAATGTGTGCTTACTAAACATCAGGAGTTGTTTTAGGATATGGGTATTTGATTTACTCCTCATAGCAATCTTTAAAGATCTCTTTTAGATTAACCCTTTATCTTAGAAATAAGATTAAGAGTCTTCCCCATACTAAGTATCAAAGCAAAAATGAGAGCACAAGGCATCTGGTTCTGTGGCCCACATTCTATAAGATTGGGCCATATTGCTTCTTGATGATAAAATTAAGATTTCAAAAGAGTCTTTAGCCACCAAGCAAAAAGAAGGAATGAGCTGTCAGGAACTGAGATACTGTGATGTTGTAATAATGCCTGCATTTGGGGAGGGGATAAGGGAAGTGTCTGCTTTTTGGCCTCTTCCTATCTCATCCTGTAAAGCAGCTACATTACTCCACAGCCCGTAAGGCAGGCTCCGACAGTGGCTCTTTTATTAAGCATTTTTACTCATAACTTAATGCTAGAAATAACCTTAACTGCTAAACTCAAAGTGGGAGGGAAGCTTTCCAAGACCTAGTAACAAACGAAGTGTGTCATTTAGTGTTTTTACTAGATCTTTCTGTAAGAAAGTCCCTGATGTTCTAATGGTTTTTCAATTCTTTACAACAGAAGCCATTGGAACTCATCAAAGTAATTTCCTTTTCTGCATCATTATTTGGAAAGAGATAAGTAGATAGTTAAAATCTTTTCAAAAAAGACCTCAACTGACAACAACAAAAAAATGAACAAAATACGTATACAGAGAGAGCTACAGCTGACTTTTTTTGTTTGGTTTGGTAATAAAGAAAATCCTATTTAGTACATATGTCATTTCCTATTTTCTCTCTCCTTCTGTCAACATTTTTAAGACCACAACCCAACCAATAAAATATAAAATAATATATACATAATGAGTCTATTGACCATTAAGTCAGTGTAAAGGACTACTCTCTCCTATTCATAGAAGAATATTATGGACTTTATTGAGCAGGGTATCAGGAACTCATTCATCGGGTTGTTGTAATTATGTTAGCTGCTTAGACATGAAATAAGTGTTCTAGAAAAACGAATACAGTCAAAACTGATCTTTCTGGGCTACACTGGCTAGGAGATGCACACCAGCACAATGGCCCCTGTGTCTTGATCCATTACCACTGGCCGTCAGGACCTCAGAACAGGCTCCCGATTTTCCTGATCCTTCTGGTTGACAAAAGTTATGCTCTTTTTCAAGTCAACCACATAAAGTAGGAATAAATAAATCTTATTTAAGCTGTATTTTGAGATTGTATGATTCATAGTCAAGTTTTTGAAGAGTAGGAAAGCACATATCAATGAAAAATAATAGTGTTCCACCATTTTGACTTAAAAACACTAAATAAGAATTGAATCTGTCTGGATTGTATGTGTAGGTAGGGGGAGGAAATGGGGAAGCAAGCTGTAAAGAGAAAGGGTATAATCCATGTGAGTTTGAAACCCAAAAGCATGTCACAAAAATTGCAGCTACATAAGCAAAGGTTGTCTGAAAATACTGTTTCTAAATATAGCCCTCATCATACTGACATGGAAAAGAAATGACAGAAAAAATGATGAAATCAAAACAGGGCAATTTATGCTATGAAGAAATTTGAGCTATAATGATTTCTGAAACAGATGTTATAAAGAAAAAAATTGCATAACTTTTTAACTGCACTGTTATATGTAAGAAAAATGAAAATCATATAGGCCTATGGCAATATGCAAAATATCAAGAGCAAAAAGGTTAACAAAGTAACTCTATTATATCAGTGCTAGACTTTTGTGAGGCAACTGTGGTTGAGTGACAATAGGGTGCAAATACCAAGACTACTCTGTCCTACTCATAGAGGAATATTATGGACTTTATTGAGCAGGGTATCAGGAACTCATTCATCAGGTTGTTGTAATTATGTTAGCTGCTTAGACATGAAATAAGTGTTCTAGAAAAGCTCAAGTGGTGATTTGGGACATAAGTCAACAAGTAGTAGAAGCACTGAGTTACTTTTAGTTAGAAGCAAGAGGCAAGTTGCACATTATATCTAATAAATGATGAGAGTTAAGATACCAGAATC
The DNA here is from genome assembly GCF_040802235.1 of Manis javanica. NCBI lineage: Eukaryota > Metazoa > Chordata > Mammalia > Pholidota > Manidae > Manis > Manis javanica. Next base: position 96,363,924 of record NC_133163.1, on the reverse strand, counting down.
CATGCTGACCTTCTGCAAAACCGAATTTTCACATTACTGCTTTACTTCAGGCTCTCATGATCACTTGCCTGGAATATTACATGACTGTCCAAAAAAAGCCTCACCTACTTCAGCCCACCAGTAGATTAATATATTAATGGACTCAGGATGATTATAAGGCATGAACTCAAAGAAGATAATGACTTTAATCATGTGTGTCTGAGGTACATTGAGAAATAATGAAGAAGGCAAAACCACTTTGGAAAGCAGTTTGGTAGTTACTTATAGTGTTACAAATAGGGTGACCATATGCTCAGCATCTCCACTGCTAGGTACATGCCTGAGAGGAATGAAAAAATATGTATATATAAAAACTTGTACACAGATTTTGATAGTGGCATTTATAATAACCAAAGAGTAGGAATACAAATGTCTACCAACTGATGAAATGGTATATCTACACATAAAATATTATTCATCCATATAAGGAAATGAAGTTCTGGCACTTGTTACAGTATAGAAATAACCTTAAAAACATGCTAGATACAAGAAGCCAGTCACATAATAGCACATATTTATAGACTTCATGTATATAAAATGTCAAGAATAGGTAAAACTACAGAGAAAAGTAGATGAGTGGTTATTTTGGGCTGGGAGAGAAAGGTAGAAAGTGACTGCTAGTGTGTATGGAATTTCTTTTGGGGGTGATGAAAATGTTCTAAAATTAGATTGTAGTGTTGATTGCACAGCACTGTGGATATAGTAAAAATTAAGTATGTATTTTAAATGAATTGATTTCATGGCACTTGACTCCTATCTCAATAAAGATATTAAAAATAAAAATAATCAATAGAATTCTACTAATACCTGGGATGTAGAAAGCTTAACAAGTAAAAGATGAGCCAGCTACAAAACCTAATTTTTCTTGACCCTGTGAAAGACCTGATGCCATAACGTAGCTTGAAATCCAAAGAAAGAAAGAAAGGTTCCCTCCAGTGGCACTGGCTTACCTCTTCTGCCCAAAGGAATATTGTCTTGACTCAATTATTAGGGAGCACAGAAGGCTGCTAACTTTGAGTAGGGCCCATATCAGAAAAGGACTGTGCAACAAGTCCAAGCTGTGGTACATATATTTCTACCAATTGGGCCATATAGCCTGGCAGTCTTAAAATATTAAAAGTATCTGTGATGGGGAAAAATGCCTTATAGAGTTTATGGCAAGCTACAATAGGAAAATCAAAATGTAGATTGTTGGTATTCTGGAGCATCTGAAGACAAAGGAAGCTTAAAAAAAACTGAGGTGTAATTAACATATAGCACATTAGTTGTAGATGAACAGCATAGTCATTTGTATTTGTGTATAGTTGTGAAATGATCACTACAATAAGTCCAGGGAACATCCATTACCATATCGAGTTATACAATTTTTTTCTTGTGATGAGAACTTTTAAGATCTACTCTCTTAGCAACTTTCAGTTATGTAATACAGTATAATTAACTGTTGTTACTATGCTGTATATTTCATCTCCATGACTTATTTTATAATTGGAAGTTTGTATCCTTTTCCCATATTTAACTCACCCTCCCAATACCCCCATGCCCTGCACTTACCAAACTGTTCTAGGTGTCTTTTAACTTGTTTTGTTGTTATTGTTTTAAGATTCTACATATTAGTGAGATCATGTAGTATTTCTCTTCCTCTGACTGATGCCACTTAGCATAATGCCCTCAAGGTCCACCACCTATGTTGTCCCAAATGGCAAGATTTCATTCTTTTTTATGGTTGTATAATATTCTGGTGTGTATGTGTGTGTGTGTGTGTGTGTGTGTGTGTGAATCACCTTTTCTTTATCTGTCATCTATTAGTGGATACTTTGTTTCCCAATCTTGGCTGTTGTAAATAATGCTGCAGTGAACATAAAGGTGGAGTGCAAAATATATGTTTGAGTTATTTAGTGTTTTTGTTTTCTTCAGATGAATACACAGCTGTGGAATTGCTGGATCATATAGTATTTCTACTTTTAGTTTTTTGAGGAGCCTCCACACTGGTTTCAATAGCAGCTGCATCAATTTACATTCCCTCCAACAGTGCCACAATGGTTCCCTTTCTTCCACATCCTAGCCAGTACTTATTATTATTATTATTTTTTTTTTTTGAGAGGGCATCTCTCATATTTATTGATCAAATGGTTGTTAACAACAATAAAATTCAGTATAGGGGGGTCAACGCTCAATGTACAATCATTAATCCATCTCAAGCCTAATTCTCGTCAGTCTCCAATCTTCTGAAGCATAACGAACAAATTCTTACATGGTGAACGAATTCTTACATAGTGAATAAATTCTTACATGGTGAACAGTACAAGGGCAGTCATAACAGAAACTTTCGGTTTTGATCATGCAATATGACCTATAAACAATCAGGTCAAATATGAATATTCATTTGATTTTTGTACTTGATTTATATGTTGATCCCACATTTCTCCTATTATTATTATTATTTTTATTTTTAATAAAATGCTGAAGTGGTAGGTAGATGCAAGATAAAGGTAGAAAACATAGTTTAGTGCTGTAAGAAGGCAAATGTAGATGATCAGATGATCAGGTGTGTGCCTATGGAGCTAAGTATTAATCCAGGATAGACAAGGGCAGCAAGACATCCACGGATGCAGAAGATTTCTCTCAAAGCAGGGGGGGTGAGGTTCTGAGTCCTCACCTCTGTTGATCCCCAAATTCTCACCTGATGGCCCCCCTGCGACTGTGCCTGTCTTAGGTTCTTCCTCCCTTGAGGAATCTTACCCGTCTCTGGCTAACCAGTCATCTTCCGGGGCTATACAGGGAAATGTAAAGTTGGTAAGTGAGAGAGAAGCCATATTGTTTGCAAAGGTTAGCTTTTTACTTCTTTGCAGATTTATGCCCTGTGGCTTCTATGCCCAGCACTTGTCTCGAGGTATCTTTACCACCTGGAGGAATTATGATACTCGGTAAATTCGATATGAGGCACGAATTCTATTTAAGGGTTGTACTTAGGAAGGAAGAAGAAAAGCTATAGATGTAGTATATGAAGGAAACATGGGAGGATTGATTATTTCTTTGACATATCTTCTTGTATAGTACCTTAAGCATGTATAGGTTTTAAACTACTAACTAATTTGCACAAACATATTAACATAATAGGAATACGGTGACATAAACAAAGCAAATCTATAATTACCATCCATCTCCAGTGAAGCCAAGAAAACCATTTAGGCACCCTAGGCATTTGTGAAAATTTATCTATGATATGATGGATATTGTCCAACTGTACTTGAACCATCAGACAAATTAAAGCAGCCCATTTCTGGGATCTGTTCACATCCCATATGTTCTTTTAACCATAGATAGTCTATAGTCATGAGATTTTGGAGTGCTACAACTTGCACCCCTCCCAACTCCTGGTTGAGTTCCAACAGTACAGATCCGGTCAAATTCGTTGTCTCACTGTATGTACATGCCAGCCTAGACATCTCCCTCCTCATTCTTATGGCAAGTCCAGGAGACGGTGGGCTGGATGCAGCCACAACCGCAGCATCGTCCGGATCCCTGTGGAGGCTTTTTGATGATCATCCCCCGGCACAAGTCCTCCAGAGAGTGCTGATGCCGGAAGCTCCTCCTCATATCGTATCTTAGTTCATTTTCTGGGTATCCAAGCTAGGCCTTGATCTTCTGCGTAGAAACAAACAGACCCTTTGCCCACACATTGACATGCCCTCTATACCACTGTGCAGAACTCATTGGAGGTCAGCACACAGTAACTGCTTTTTTTTTTTTTTTTTTTAATTAAGAGAAAGGAATATTATCAGAAAAGAGTACCTCCATAGCTGATCATCTGACACCCTTTAAGTGATCAACATTAAGGATATTTAAAGCATGCGTTGATCTTTGATTTACCAATAGTTTTATCCTGTTAAGGAGTAATCCCCCTTTTCTTTCTTTCTTTCTTTTTTTTTTTTTTTTTAAATTTTTAATCTACACTTACATGAAGAATACTATGTTTACTATGCTCTCCCCTATATCAGGTCCCCCCTAACAACCACATTACGGTTACTGTCCATCAGCTTAGCAAAATGTTGTAGAGTCACTACTTGTCCTCTCTGTGTTGTGCAGCCCACCCTCCCCTTGCTCCCTCCCCCCCATGCATGCTAATCTTAATACCCCCCTTCTTCTTCCCCCCCCTTATCCCTCCCTGCCCACCCATCCTCCCCAGTTCCTTTCCCTTTGGTACCTGTTAGTCCATTTTTGGGTTCTGTAATTCCACTGCTGTTTTGTTCCTTCAGTTTTTCCTTTGTTCCTATACTCCTCAGATGAGTGAAATCATTTGGTATTTCTTTCTCCGCTTGGCTTATTTCACTGAGCATAATACTCTCCAGCTCCATCCATGTTGCTGCAAATGGTTGGATTTTTCCACTTCTTATGGCTGAGTAGTATTCCATTGTGTATATGTACCACATCTTCTTTATCCATTCATCTACTGATGGACATTTAGGTTGCTTCCAATTCTTGGCTATTGTAAATAGTGCTGCGATAAACATAGGAGTGCATCTGTCTTTCTCAAACTTGATTGCTGCGTTCTTAGGGTAAATTCCTAGGAGTGGAATTCCTGGGTCAAATGGTAGGTCTGTTTTGAGCATTTTGATGCACCTCCATACTGCTTTCCACAATGGTTGAACTAATTTACATTCCCACCAGCAGTGTAGGAGGGTTCCCCTTTCTCCACAGCCTCGCCAACATTTGTTGTTGTTTGTCTTTTGGATGGCAGCTATCCTTACTGGTGTGAGGTGATACCTCATTGTAGTTTTAATTTGCATTTCTCTGATAATTAGTGATGTGGAGCATCTTTTCATGTGTCTCTTGGCCATCTGTATTTCTTTTTTGGAGAACTGTCTGTCTGTTCAGTTCCTCTGAACATTTTTTAATTGGGTTATTTGTTTTTTGTTTGTTGAGGCGTGTGAGCTCTTTATATATTCTGGACGTCAAGCCTTTATCGGATCTGTCATTTTCAAATATATTCTCCCATACTTCAGGGTTCCTTTTTGTTCTATTGATGGTGTCTTTCGCTGTACAGAAGCTTTTCAGCTTAATGTAGTCCCACTTGCTCATTTTTGCTGTTATTTTCCTTGCCCGGGGAGATATGTTCAAGAAGAGATCACTCATGTTTATGTCTAAGAGGTTTTTGCCTATGTTTTTTTCCAAGAGTTTAATGGTTTCATGACTTACATTCAGGTCTTTGATCCATTTTGAGTTTACCTTTGTATATGGGGTTAGACAATGGTCCAGTTTCATTCTCCTACATGTAGCTGTCCAGTTTTGCCAGCACCATCTGTTGAAGAGGCTGTCATTTTGCCATTGTATGTCCATGGCTCCTTTATCAAATATTAATTGACCATATATGTTTGGGTTTATTTCTGGGGTCTCTAATCTGTTCCACTGGTCTGTGGCTCTGTTCTTGTGCCAGTACCAGATTGTCTTGATTACTATGGCTTTGTAGTAGAGCTTGAAGTTGGGGAGTGAGATCCCCCCTACTTTATTCTTCTTTTTCAGGATTGCTTTGGCTATTTGGGGTCTTTGGTGTTTCCATATGAATGTTTGAATTATTTGTTCCAATTCATTGAAGAATGTTGCTGGTAATTTGAGAGGGATTGCATCAAATCTGTATATTGCTTTGGGCAGGATGGCCATTTTGACGATATTAATTCTTCCTAGCCATGAGCATGGGATGAGTTTCCATTTTTTAGTGTCCCCTTTAATTTCTCTTAAGAGTGACTTGTAGTTTTCAGAGTATAAGTCTTTCACTTCTTTGGTTAGGTTTATTCCTAGGTATTTTATTCTTTTTGATGCAATGGTGAATGGAATTCTTTTCCTGATTTCTCTTTCTATTGATTCGTTGTTAGTGTATAGGAAAGCTACAGATTTCTGTGTGTTAATTTTGTATCCTGCAACTTTGCTGTATTCCGATATCAGTTCTAGTAGTTTTGGAGTGGAGTCTTTAGGGTTTTTTATGTACAGTATCATATCATCTGCAAATAGTGACAGTTTAACTTCTTCTTTACCAATCTGGATTCCTTGTATTTCTTTGTTTTGTCTGATTGCCGTGGCTAGGACCTCCAGTACTATGTTAAATAACAGTGGGGAGAGTGGGCATCCCTGTCTGGTTCCCGATCTCAGTGGAAATGCTTTCAGCTTCTCGCTGTTCAGTATAATGCTGGCTGTGGGTTTATCATATATGGCCTTTATTATGTTGAGGTACTTGCCCTCTATTCCCATTTTGCTGAGAGTTTTTATCATGAATGGATGTTGAATTTTGTCAAATGCTTTTTCAGCATCTATGGAGATGATCATGTGGTTTTTGTCTTTCTTTTTGTTGATGTGGTGGATGATGTTGATGGATTTTCGAATGTTGTACCATCCTTGCATCCCTGGGATGAACCCCACTTGGTCATGGTGTATGATCCTTTTGATACACTGTTGAATTCTGTTTGCTAATATTTTATTGAGTATTTTTGCATCTACATTCATCAGAGATATTGGTCTGTAATTTTCTTTTTTGGTGGGGTCTTTTCCTGGTTTTGGTATTAGGGTGATGTTGGCTTCATAGAATGAGTTTGGGAGTATTCCCTCTTCTTCTATTTTGTGTAACACTTTAAGGAGAATGGGTATTATGTCTTCTCTGTGTGTCTGATAAAATTCCGAGGTAAATCCGTCCGGCCCCGGGGTTTTGTTCTTGGGTAGTTTTTTTATTACTGTTTCAATTTCTTTGCTAGTAATTAGTTTGTTTAACTTTTGTGTTTCTTCCTTGGTCAGTCTTGGGAGGTTGTATTTTTCTAGGAAGTTGTCCATTTCTTCTAGGTTTTCCAGCTTGTTGGCATATAGGTTTTCATAGTAGTCTTTAATAATTATTTGTATTTCTGTGGAGTCTGTCATGATTTTCCATTCTCATTTCTGATTATGTTGCTTTGTGTTGATTCTCTTTTTCTCTTGATAAGTTTGACTAGAGGCTTATCTATTTTGTTTATTTTCTCAAAGGACCAGCTCTTGGTTTCGTTGATTTTTGCTATTGTTTTATTCTTCTCAATTTTGTTTATTTCTTCTCTGATCTTTATTATGTCCCTCCTTCTGCTGACTTTAGGCCTCATTTGTTCTTCTTTTTCCAGTTTTAATAATTGTGATGTTAGACTATTCATTTGGGATTGTTCTTCCTTCTTCAAGTGTGCCTGGATTGCTATATACTTTCCTCTTAAGACTGCTTTCGCTGCATCCCACAGAAGTTGGGGCTTAGTGTTGTTGTTGTCATTTGTTTCTATATATTCCTTGATCTCTATTTTGATTTGTTCATTGATCCATTGATTATTTAGTAGCATGTTGTTAAGCCTCCATGTGTTTGTGAGCCTTTTTGTTTTCTTTGTAGAATTTATTTCTACTTTCATACCTTTGTGGTCTGAAAGATTGGTTGGTAGAATTTCAATATTTTGGAATTTACTGAGGCTCTTTTTGTGAGCTAGTATGTGGTCTATTCTGGAGAATGTTCCATGTGCACTTGAGAAGAATGTATATCCTGTTGCTTTTGGATGTAGAGTTCTATAGATGTCTATTAGGTCCATCTGTTCTAGTGTGTTGTTCAGTGCCTGTGTGTCTTTACTTATTTTCTGCCCGGTGGATCTATCCTTTGGGGTGAGTGGTGTGTTGAAGTCTCCTACAATGAATGCATTGCAGTCTATTTCCCTCTTTAGTTCTGTTAGTATTTGCTTCACATATGCTGGTGCTCCTGTATTGGGTGCATATATATTTAGAATGGTTATATCCTCTTGTTGGACTGAGCCCTTTATCATTATGTAGTGGCCTTCTTTATCTCTTGTTACTTTCTTTGTTTTGAAGTCTATTTTTTCTGATATTAGTACTGCAACCCCTGCTTTCTTCTCACTGTTGTTTGCCTGAAATATGTTTTTCCATCCCTTGACTTTTAGTCTATGCTTATCTTTGGGTTTAAGGTGAGTTTCTTGTAAGCAGCATATAGATGGGTCTTACTTTTTTATCCATTCTATCATTCTATGTCTTTTGATTGGTGCATTAAGTCCATTTACATTTAGGGTGACTATTGAGAGATGTGTACTTATTGCCATTTCAGGCTTTAGATTCGTGGTTACCAAAGGTTCAAGGTTAGCTTCTTTAGTATCTTACTGCCTAACTTAGCTCGCTTATTGAGCTGTTATATACACTGTCTGGAGATTCTTTTCTTCTCTCCCTTCTTATTCCTCCTCCTCCATTCTTCATATGTTGTGTGTTTTGTTCTGTGCTCTTTTTAGGGGTGCTCCCATCTAGAGCAGTCCCTGTAGGATGCCCTGTAGAGGTGGTTTGTCGGAAGCAAATTCCCTCAGCTTTTGCTTGTCTGGGAATTGTTTGATCCCACCATCATATTTAAATGATAGTCGTGCTGGATACAGTATCCTTGGTTCAAGGCCCTTCTGTTTCATTGCATTAAGTATATCATGCCATTCTCTTCTGGCCTGTAGGGTTTCTGTTGAGAAGTCTGATGTTAGCCTGATGGGTTTTCCTTTATAGGTGACCTTTTTCTCTCTAGCTGCCTTTAAAACTCTTTCCTTGTCCTTGATCCTTGCCATTTTAATTACTATGTGTCTTGGTGTTGTCCTCCTTGGATCCTTTCTGTTGGGGGTTCTGTGTAATTCCATGGTCTGTTCGATTATTTCCTCCCCCAGTTTGGGGAAGTTTTCAGCAATTATTTCTTCAAAGACACTTTCTATCCGTTTTCCTCTTTCTTCCTCTTCTGGTATCCCTATAATACGAATGTTTTTCCTTTTGTATTGGTCACATATTTCTCTTAGTGTTGTTTCATTCCTGGAGATCCTTTTATCTCTCTCTATGTCAGCTTCTATACGTTCCTGTTCTCTGTCTTCTATATCTTCAATGGCCTCTTGCATCTTATCCATTCTGCTTATAAATCCTTCCAGGGATTGTTTCACTTCTGTGATCTCTTTCCTGACATCTGTGATCTCCTTCCGGACTTCATCCCACTGCTCTTGCATTTTTCTCTGCATCTCATCCCATTGCTCTTGCATTTTTCTCTGCATCTCTGTCAGCATGTTCATGATTTTTATTTTGAATTCTTTTTCAGGAGGACTAGTTAGGTCTGTCTCCTTTTTATTTTGAATTCTTTTTCAGGAGGACTAGTTAGGTTTGTCTCCTTCTCAGGTGTTGTCTCTGTGATCTTTGTCTGCCTGTAGTTTTGCCTTTTCATGGTAATAGAGATAGTTTGCAGAGCTGGTACAAGTGACCACTGGAAGAGCTTCCCTTCTTGTTGGTTTGTAGCCTTTTCCCCCTTCGCAAGGCGCTGGGTTCTTGCAGGTGTGGATGTGGTCTGGATGTTGTCCTGTGTCCTGTGGTCTCTATTTTAGGAAGATTTTTCTTTGTTATATTTTCATAGCTCTATGTGTTTTTGGGAGGAGATTTCCACTGCTCTACTCACGCCGCCATCCTGGCTCCGCCCCCAATACTTATTATTTTTATCTTTTTGATAATAGCTATTCTAACAGGTATGAGGTGATATCTCATTGTGGTTTTGATGTGCATTTCCCTGATGATTAGCAATGCTGAGCACCTTTTATGTACTTGTCAGCCATTTGTATGTTTTCTTTGGGAAAATGTTCATTCAGACTCTCTGCCCATTTTTTAATTGGATTACTAGGGATTTTTGGCATTTAATTGCAATAGCTCTTTATGTATTTTGTATATTGACCCCCCCCCTTATTAGATATATGATTTGAAAATATTTCATCCCATTGAACAGGTTGTAAATAGGTTGTCTTTTCATTTTGTTGATGGTGTCCTTTGCTGTGCAGATGCTTTTTAGTTTGATGTAGTCTCACTTGTTTATTTTTTTATTTTGTTGCCTTTGCTTTTGATGTCAAATCCAAAAAATCATTGCCAAGACCAATGTCAAGAAGCTTACTGAGTGTGGCAGTAAAAAGGCAGCTTTTTTGATGTACTACTAGATGTTTCTGAAGATGGAGCATCTGAGCATCAAACGTCAACTGCTCATCACAAATCATTTCTGTGAGACACTCCATGTCATAAAAATAGGGAAGCACAGTAGCAATCTCTCTTGAGTTGGAAGTGATATATTTGAGACTGGATATGAGCAAAGCCAGAATGCATAAGTAAACTCCCTAAGCAGATGATCTGATCCCATGTCTTATACTGCTTACTGTTGCACGGGTGCTTCTTCCTCCCACATATATGGCCTTTGTGGGAGCTTAATGACTAGCTAATAGAGAAAGGAGAAGTCCAGACTTGGTATCTTGACAGACTGACTTGGGATATTAGTATGAATCAAAAATTAATAACTGCTACACTAAACCTCACTCAGTTATGTCCTTGAAGACATAAATGCAACAGAGAAAGAGTTTTCAGAAAACTCTTCCAATAAGTAGAGCTCTGGGCAGTTCACCTGGTCAGCCACTTTGTGCAGGTAAAGAAATGGCCCGAAAGAAGAATGCCAACAATCTCATAATCAGTAGCGAATGGCCTGGATGGCTGGTTAGCGGCCTTGAAAAAGAAATGTTGAAAGATCCAGGTCAAGAAGGTGTGGGAAACAGGCATGTGGATGGACAAATGGGAGTCGGTACATGTGAAGATCTCTGTATCACATGATAACTGACACCAGAAGGCATCTGCTACAAAAGAATCACAAAGTACCTGAGTAGGCAGAATGGGCCATTCCACTGCTTGTATGATTCCACTCCTCATGAGCAGCAATGCAGACAGGGACAAAGATACATGGGCTTAATAGCATAGGCACCAACTCCCCAAGACTGATCTAGCTACTGCCACTGCTGAGTGCCTCAACCTGACAGCAAAAGACACCAAGCCACCCTCACCAATATGGCACAATTCTTTGAGATACCAACCAGCCATCTGATGACAAGTTGATTAGATTGGGCACTTTCTGTCGTCAAAGGGAAAGAGATTTATCTTAGTTGGGAATGACCAGATTCAAGATATAAATTTGCCTTTTCTGCCCTCAAGACATTGGGCAAGTATTTGACCCACAGACACAGGATCCTTCACAGTATCACCTCAGACCAAGGGGCCTATTTTATAGCAAAGGAGGTCTGCAGTCAAGCTTCACACACTGCAGCCACTCACAAGCTCCCAGCCTGAGAGGTCACTAAATAGCCTCTTAAAAACACTGCTCAGGCATTGGTTTAGAGATGATAATCTTAGAATATGGGGCATTATCCTTCAAGATGTGGGAATCACCAATAAATTAAGTGCTATATCCACAGTCTGGGAATCAACATCTACAAGTAGAGGTGGCTGCACTCAGTATCACCCCCATTGATCTTTTTGGGGTGTGTTTTCCAGTCCTGTAGCATTTTAGGCTTTGTGCATCTAGAGAACCTGGATCCAGATGATAATCACTTCCACCAGGGAATCTGATGAAAAACTCTCATTGAAATTTAATCTAAATGCTACCACTCAATCTTATGTACCAAAGACCAGTCCCTTATCCTCAAGAGTTGTTAGGTAAGAGTATATTTTGACACAAGGATGACACTGGGGTATCTATTGGTGCTTCCATGCTTAGATTTAATACTAGATGAATAAGTGCAATAGCCATGACCTGCAGAGGACATGGTAACCTATGGCTCATATCCCTCAAGGATGAGGATCTTGGGCACACATCAGGCAAGTCATTTAAACCAGGGAGATACTAGCTGAGTGTGAGGGGAACCTAAAGATACTAGCAGAGGAGATAAGTTATAAGCATCAATTGTCACTCCAAGACCAAAATTAGTGGTGGGAACTATAGTATTTACAACTAATCCATGAAATAAGAACAACTAATCCATGAAATAAGAACAATCCAATTACTGGAGTAGTTGTTCCCACATAGAGGAAATTACCTTCAGAAGCAAGTGGTGCTCTGTCCACATTCCCTCTTCAGTGAGGCAGTCATCCCCCAGGTGCTGTGAATATCAGCTGCCTTACTTACCAGGAACTGCTCTCCACATCAAGGAACTACTTATCCTAAGATAACATTCCTTCTTGGGGGTGGCAAGCAGCCAATATTAGTTTGTGTGGAGATATAAACGCTGAGTCCCCCTCAATTTAAGACAACTCTGATGGGCTATTCTAGCTTCAGAATAACTACACATACCAGCCAGTAGGTTCTACCAAGACCTCAGGTGCAACTGCATGGCAGGTCAGCTTCACTCTATCTCCAATCTTGGCTTTCATATAGGAATTCTCATTATCCAGTGAGAATTCTTCCCCCAAACCCTCACTCAATGCTCTATCTCAAAGTCTGTTCCAGGAACAGAAATTACAGGTTTAATTACACCTTATATGGTTAATCATTAATCTCAGTAAAAACTTGGTTTTGATGTGCCACCTAATCAGACCAATATGTTCATAGGAAGCAGTAAGATGCAGAAGATAACTGAGATTATCAAAATGAGCATCAGCCATTCTGATCTTGTCTAACAGTACTATCTGATACTAACAATCTGAAGTCTGTTGAGGTCAAGTGACTCATAATAAACAACCTGAAATCTTTACTATGGATTTATTTAGCATTTTTTCTTTGCATTTCTGTACATAGTATTCTAAGTGAAAATATAGTATATGGTACTGACTACTATTTTTTTAAGTTACTTAAAAGAGTGACTTCCTTCTGTGGAAATCTGTTTGCCTTCATTCCAAAATCAGATCAAGTAGTTGGTAAATAGAGTAGTTGGAAAAACATTGGTAGTCTCAGGAAACAAAATGTCATCCAGCCAGTCTGTAGAGATTGAATACAGATTGAAGCCAGATAAAGTTTGGAATACTTGCCTTCACGCCAACCTTCAGTGTGAAATTGAATATGAGCAGAGCATTGGAAAGAAATTTGGAAGCTGTGAACAAGCAGAACTGTCCACCTAGCAAACGAGGACCCAGAACACAGAATTTGTGACAGACTCTCTGTGGACCTCAAACGACAGTTGTCAGGTATCCTCCTTGAAGTGCAAAGTGATCTTTACTCAGCACCTGAAGTGTGTGGCAATTTCACAGGAGTTATGTGTATGAGAGACTAGGAGAAATGAAGGGCTCTTTGTGCATGTCTTCTTGACAGGAAAAAAATGGATCACAATTATGGTACAAAAAGATTCTTAAAGAAGTCATTGACGCTTTTTGGAAGCCTTAGAGGGACGGGCCCCCGTTGCTGGGGAAGCAGGGTGGCGGGACCGGTGAGGAGGTGCCTGGGAACGGCGCCGGAGGACAAAGAATATCCCGCGTTTCTCCCTGCGAGACCTGGGGGTGGGTGCCTGAGACCGGTGCCTGAGGACGGAGGAGGTCGCGCGTTTTTCCCCTTTTTTTTTTTTTCTCTTTTGGGCGAGCGCTTTTTGGAAGCCTTGAAGGGACGGGGACCCCAGTGCTAGGGAGGCACGGTGGCGGGACTGGTGAGCGGGTGGCTGGGACCGGCGCCTGAGGACAAAGAATATCCCCCGTTTTTCCCTGCGGGACCGGTGGGCGGGTGCCTGAGACCGGCACTTGAGGACAGAGGAAATCGCGCGTTTTTCCCCTTTTTTTTTTCTCTTTTCTGCGAGTGCTTTTTGGAAGCCTAAAAGGGACAGGGACCCCGGTGCTAGGGAGGCAGGGCGGCGGGACTGGTGAGCGGGTGCCTGGGACCGGCACCTGAGGACAAAGAATATCCCGCATTTTTCCCTGTGGGACCGGTGGGTGGGTGCCTGAGACCAGCACCTGAGGACGGAAGAAATCGCGCGTTTTTCCCCTTTTTTTTATCTCTTTTTGCCGAGTGCTTTTTGGAAGCCTTGAAGGGACAGGGACCCCGGTGCTAGGGAGGCAGGGTGGCGGGACTGGTGAGCGGGTGCGTGGGACCAGTGCCTGAGGACAAAGAATATTGAGCGTTCCTTCCCTGCGGGACCGGTGGGTGGGTGCTTTTTGGAAGCCTTGAAAGGACAGGGACCCTGGTGCTAGGGAGACAGGGCAGCAGGACCAGTGAGCGGGTGCCTGGGACCGGCACCTGAGGACAAAAAAAAAAAAAACAAAAAAAATCGCTTGTTTTTTCCTTTTTTTTTCCTTTTTTTTTTTTTCTCTTTCTTTCTGTTCCCTCTCTCATTGTTGCTGTTGTTGTTTTGGTTTGGAGAGTGCTTTTTGGAAATCTTAAAGGGGCAGGACAGGTCACTTAGACCAGAAGCAGGGAATCTGGGGATCTCTGGGCACTCTAACCCCCTGGGCAGCAGGGAGCACAGAGGCCCCTTACGGAGATAAATAGTCTCCTGGCTGCTCCCCCTCCAACGGGGCTCCACCATTTTGGAGGAACAGCCCCAGCCAGGCCAAGCCCACAGCAACAGCGGAGATAAACCCCAAAGCAACTGGGCAGGAAGCAGAAGCCCTGTCTGCGCACAGCTGCCCAGCACAAGCCACTAGAGGTCGCTATTCTCCCAGGAAAAGGCTACAAACCAACAAGAAGGGAAGCTCTTCCAGCGGTCACTTGTACCAGCTCTGCAAACTATCTCTATCACCATGAAAAGGCAAAACTACAGGCAGACAAAGATCACAGAGACAACACCTGAGAAGGAGACAGACCTAACTAGTCCTCCTGAAAAAGAATTCAAAATAAAAATCATGAACATGCTGACAGAGATGCAGAAAAAAATGCAAGAGCAATGGGATGAGATGCAGAGAAAAATGCAAGAGCAGTGGGATGAGATGCAGAGAAAAATGCAAGAGCAGTGGGATGAAGTCCGGAAGGAGATCACAGATGTCAGGAAAGAGATCACAGAAGTGAAACAATCCCTGGAAGGATTTATAAGCAGAATGGATAAGATGCAAGAGGCCATTGAAGGAATAGAAGCCAGAGAACAGGAACGTATAGAAGCTGACAGAGAGAGAGATAAAAGGATCTCCAGGAATGAAACAACACTAAGAGAAATATGTGACCAATACAAAAGGAAAAACATTCGTATTATAGGGATACCAGAAGAGGAAGAAAGAGGAAAAGGGATAGAAAGTGTCTTTGAAGAAATAATTGCTGAAAACTTCCCCAAACTGGGGGAGGAAATAATCGAACAGACCATGGAATTATACAGAACCCCCAACAGAAAGGATCCAAGGAGGACAACACCAAGACACATAATAATTAAAATGGCAAGGATCAAGGACAAGGAAAGAGTTTTAAAGGCAGCTAGAGAGAAAAAGGTCACCTATAAAGGAAAACCCATCAGGCTAACATCAGACTTCTCGACAGAAACCCTACAGGCCAGAAGAGAATGGCATGATATACTTAATGCAATGAAACAGAAGGGCCTTGAACCAAGGATACTGTATCCAGCACGACTATCATTTAAATATGATGGCGGGATTAAACAATTCCCAGACAAGCAAAAGCTGAGGGAATTTGCTTCCCACAAACCACCTCTACAGGGCATCCTACAAGGACTGCTCTAGATGGGAGCACCCCTAAAAAGAGCACAGAACAAAACACACAACATATGAAGAATGGAGGAGGAGGAATAAGAAGGGAGAGAAGAAAAGACTCTCCAGACAGTGTATATAACAGCTCAATAAGCGAGCTAAGTTAGGCAGTAAGATACTAAAGAAGCTAACCTTGAACCTTTGGTAACCACGAATCTAAAGCCTGAAATGGCAATAAGTACATATCTCTCAATAGTCACCCTAAATGTAAATGGACTTAATGCACCAATCAAAAGACATAGAGTAATAGAATGGATAAAAAAGCAAGACCCATCTATATGCTGCTTACAAGAAACTCACCTTAAACCCAAAGATAAGCATAGACTAAAAGTCAAGGGATGGAAAAACATATTTCAGGCAAACAACAGTGAGAAGAAAGCAGGGGTTGCAGTACTAATATCAGACAAAATAGACTTCAAAACAAAGAAAGTAACAAGAGATAAAGAAGGCCACTACATAATGATAAAGGGCTCAGTCCAACAAGAGGATATAACCATTCTAAATATATATGCACCCAATACAGGAGCACCAGCATATGTGAAGCAAATACTAACAGAACTAAAGAGGGAAATAGACTGCAATGCATTCATTGTAGGAGACTTCAACACACCACTCACCCCAAAGGATAGATCCACCGGGCAGAAAATAAGTAAAGACACACAGGCACTGAACAACACACTAGAACAGATGGACCTAATAGACATCTATAGAACTTTACATCCAAAAGCAACAGGATATACATTCTTCTCAAGTGCACATGGAACATTCTCCAGAATAGACCACATACTAGCTCACAAAAAGAGCCTCAGTAAATTCCACAATATTGAAATTCTACCAACCAATTTTTCAGACCACAAAGGTATGAAAGTAGAAATAAATTCTACAAAGAAAACAAAAAGGCTCACAAACACATGGAGGCTTAACAACATGCTACTAAATAATCAATGGATCAATGAACAAATCAAAATAGAGATCAAGGAATATATAGAAACAAATGACAACAACAACACTAAGCCCCAACTTCTGTGGGATGCAGCGAAAGCAGTCTTAAGAGGAAAGTATATAGCAATCCAGGCACACTTGAAGAAGGAAGAACAATCCCAAATGAATAGTCTAACATCACAATTATTAAAACTGGAAAAAGAAGAACAAATGAGGCCTAAAGTCAGCAGAAGGAGGGACATAATAAAGATCAGAGAAGAAATAAACAAAATTGAGAAGAATAAAACAATAGCAAAAATCAACGAAACCAAGAGCTGGTTCTTTGAGAAAATAAACAAAATAGATAAGCCTCTAGCCCAACTTATTAAGAGAAAAAGAGAGTCAACACAAATCAACATAATCAGAAATGAGAATGGAAAAATCACGACAGACTCCACAGAAATACAAAGAATTATTAAAGACTACTATGAAAACCTATATGCCAACAAGCTGGAAAACCTAGAAGAAATGGACAACTTCCTAGAAAAATACAACCTCCCAAGACTGACCAAGGAAGAAACACAAAAGTTAAACAAACCAATTACAAGCAAAGAAATTGAAACAGTAATCAAAAAACTACCCAAGAACAAAACCCCGGGGCCGGACGGATTTACCTCGGAATTTTATCAGACACACAGAGAAGACATAATACCCATTCTCCTTAAAGTGTTCCACAAAATAGAAGAAGAGGGAATACTCCCAAACTCATTCTATGAAGCCAACATCACCCTAATACCAAAACCAGGAAAAGACCCCACCAAAAAAGAAAATTACAGACCAATATCCCTGATGAATGTAGATGCAAAAATACTCAATAAAATATTAGCAAACAGAATTCAACAGTATATCAAAAGGATCATACACCATGACCAAGTGGGGTTCATCCCAGGGATGCAAGGATGGTACAACATTCGAAAATCCATCAACATCATCCACCACATCAACAAAAAGAAAGACAAAAACCACATGATCATCTCCATAGATGCTGAAAAAGCATTTGACAAAATTCAACATCCATTCATGATAAAAACTCTCAGCAAAATGGGAATAGAGGGCAAGTACCTCAACATAATAAAGGCCATATATGATAAACCCACAGCCAGCATTATACTGAACAGCGAGAAGCTGAAAGCATTTCCACTGAGATCGGGAACCAGACAGGGATGCCCACTCTCCCCACTGTTATTCAACATAGTACTGGAGGTCCTAGCCACGGCAATCAGACAAAACAAAGAAATACAAGGAATCCAGATTGGTAAAGAAGAAGTTAAACTGTCACTATTTGCAGATGATATGATACTGTACATAAAAAACCCTAAAGACTCCACTCCAAAACTACTAGAACTGATATCGGAATACAGCAAAGTTGCAGGATACAAAATCAGCACACAGAAATCTGTAGCTTTCCTATACACTAACAACGAATCAATAGAAAGAGAAATCAGGAAAACAATTCCATTCACCATTGCATCAAAAAGAATAAAATACCTAGGAATAAACCTAACCAAGGAAGTGAAAGACTTATACTCTGAAAACTACAAGTCACTCTTAAGAGAAATTAAAGGGGACACTAATAAATGGAAACTCATCCCATGCTCATGGCTAGGAAGAATTAATATCGTCAAAATGGCCATCCTGCCGAAAGCAATATACAAATTTGATGCAATCCCTCTCAAATTACCAGCAACATTCTTCAATGAAATGGAACAAATAATTCAAAAATTCATATGGAAACACCAAAGACCCCGAATAGCCAAAGCAATCCTGAAAAAGAAGAATAAAGTAGGGGGGATCTCACTCCCCAACTTCAAGCTCTACTACAAAGCCATAGTAATCAAGACAATTTGGTACTGGCACAAGAACAGAGCCACAGACCAGTGGAACAGATTAGAGACCCCAGAAATTAACCCAAACATATATGGTCAATTAATATTTGATAAAGGAGCCATGGACATACAATGGCAAAATGACAGTCTCTTCAACAGATGGTGCTGGCAAAACTGGACAGCTACATGTAGGAGAATGAAACTGGACCATTGTCTAACCCCATATACAAAGGTAAACTCAAAATGGATCAAAGACCTGAATGTAAGTCACGAAACCATTAAACTCTTGGAAAAAAACATAGGCAAAAACCTCTTAGACATAAACATGAGTGATCTCTTCTTGAACATATCTCCCCGGGCAAGGAAAACAACAGCAAAAATGAGCAAGTGGGACTACATTAAGATGAAAAGCTTCTGTACAGCGAAAGACACCATCAATAGAACAAAAAGGAACCCTACAGTATGGGAGAATATATTTGAAAATGACAGATCTGATAAAGGCTTGACGTCCAGAATATATAAAGAGCTCACATGCCTCAACAAACAAAAAACAAATAACCCAATTAAAAAATGGGCAGAGGAACTGAACAGACAGTTCTCCAAAAAAGAAATACAGATGGCCAAGAGACACATGAAAAGATGCTCCACATCGCTAATTATCAGAGAAATGCAAATTAAAACTACAATGAGGTATCACCTCACACCAGTAAGGATAGCTGCCATCCAAAAGACAAACAACAACAAATGTTGGCGAGGCTGTGGAGAAAGGGGAACCCTCCTACACTGCTGGTGGGAATGTAAATTAGTTCAACCATTGTGGAAAGCAGTATGGAGGTGCATCAAAATGCTCAAAACAGACCTACCATTTGACCCAGGAATTCCACTCCTAGGAATTTACCCTAAGAACGCAGCAATCAAGTTTGAGAAAGACAGATGCACTCCTATGTTTATTGCAGCACTATTTACAATAGCCAAGAATTGGAAGCAACCTAAATGTCCATCTGTAGATGAATGGATAAAGAAGATGTGGTACATATACACAATGGAATACTACTCAGCCATAAGAAGTGGAAAAATCCAACCATTTGCAGCAACATGGATGGAGCTGGAGAGTATTATGCTCAGTGAAATAAGCCAAGCGGAGAAAGAGAAATACCAAATGATTTCACTCATCTGAGGAGTATAGGAACAAAGGAAAAACTGAAGGAACAAAACAGCAGCAGAATTACAGAACCCAAAAATGGACTAACAGGTACCAAAGGGAAAGGAACTGGGGAGGATGGGTGGGCAGGGAGGGATAAGGAGGGAGAGGAAGAAGGGGGGGATTAAGATTAGCATGCATGCGGGGGAGGGAGAAAGGGGAGGGTGGGCTGCACAACACAGAGAGGACAAGTAGTGACTCTACCACATTTTGCTAAGCTGATGGACAGTAACCGTAATGTGGTTGTTAGGGGGGACCTGATATAGGGGAGAGCATAGTAAACATAGTATTCTTCATGTAAGGGTAGATTAAAAATTTAAAAAAAAAAAAAAAAGAAAGAAAGAAAGAAAGAAAAGGGGATTACTCGTTAACAGGATAAAACTATTGGTAAATCAAAGATCAACGCATGCTTTAAATATCCTTAATGTTGATCACTTAAAGGGTGTCAGATGATCAGCTATGGAGGTACTCTTTTCTGATAATATTCCTTTATCTTAATTAAAAAAAAAAAAAAAAAAAGCAGTTACTGTGTGCTGACCTCCAATGAGTTCTGCACAGTGGTATAGAGGGCATGTCAAAGTGTGGGCAAAGGGTCTGTTTGTTTCTACGCAGAAGATCAAGGCCTAGCTTGGATACCCAGAAAATGAAATAAGATACGATATGAGGAGGAGCTTCCGGCATCAGCACTCTCTGGAGGACTCGTGCCGGGGGATGATCATCAAAAAGCCTCCCCAGGGATCCGGACGATGCTGCGGTTGTGGCTGCATCCAGCCCACCGTCTCCTGGACTTGCCATAAGAAGGAGGAGGGTGATGTCTAGGCTGGCATGTGCATACAGTGAGACAACGAATTTGACTGGATCTGTACTGTTGGAACTCAACCAGGAGTTGGGAGGGGTGCAAGTTGTAGCACTCCAAAATCTTATGGCTATAGACTATCTATGGTTAAAAGAACATATGGGATGTGAACAGATCCCAGAAATGGGCTGCTTTAATTTGTCTGATGGTTCAAGTACAGTTGGAAAATATCCATCATATTATAGATAAATTTTCACAAATGCCTAGGGTGCCTAAATGGTTTTCTTGGCTTCACTGGAGATGGCTGGTAATTATAGATTTGCTTTGTTTATGTCACCGTATTCCTATTATGTTAATATGTGTGTGCAAATTAGTTAGTAGTTTAAAACCTATACATACTTAAGGTACTATACAAGAAGATATGTCAAAGAAATAATCAATCCTCCCAAGTTTCCTTCATATGCTACATCTATAGCTTTTCTTCTTCCTTCCTAATTACAAACCTTAAATAGAATTCGTGCCTCATATCGAATTTACCGAGTATCATAATTCCTCCAGGTGGTAAAGATACCTCGAGACAAGTGCTGGGCATAGAAGCCACAGGGCATAAATCTGCAAAGAAGTAAAAAGCTAACCTTTGCAAACAATATGGCTTCTCTCTCACTTACCAACTTTACATTTCCCTGTATGGCCCCGGAAGATGACTGGTTAGCCAGAGACGGGTAAGATTCCTCAAGGGAGGAACAACCTAAGACAGGCACAGTCGCAGGGGGGCCATCAGGTGAGAATTTGGGGATCAACAGAGGTGAGGCTCAGAACCTCACCCCCCCTGCTTTGAGAGAAATCTTCTGCATCCGTGGATGTCTTGCTGCCCTTGTCTAGCCTGGATTAATACTTAGTCCATAGGCACACACCTGATCATCTGATCATCTACATTTGCCTTCTTACAGCACTAAACTATGTTTTCTACCTTTATCTTGCATCTATCTACCACTTCAGCATTTTATTAAAAATAAAAATAATAATAATAATAGGAGAAATGTGGGATCAACATATAAATCAAGTACAAAAATCAAATGAATATTCATATTTGACCTGATGGTTTATAGGTCATATTGCATGATCAAAACCGAAAGTTTCTGTGATGAATGCCCTTGTACTGTTCACCATGTAAGAATTTATTCACTCTGTAAGAATTCGTTAACCATGTAAGAACTTGTTCGTTATGCTTCAGAAGATTGGAGACTGACGAGAATTAGGCTTGAGATGGATTAATGATTGTACATTGAGCATTGACCCCCCCATACTGAATTTTATTGTTGTTAACAACCATTTGATCAATAAATATGAGAGATGCCCTCTCAAAAAAAAAAAAAAAAAAAAAAAAAAGAAGTCATTGAACTCATAGAAGATAGGGTTCTTGAGAACAATTTTTCAACCTGAGAGGGGAACAGATTTATTAGACTGAAACTAGAGGTTAGCCTCTTTGAAGGGATGTCTATTTAAATGATATCGAAACACACAATTAAAATCCAAGAGCATTTTATTGGTTTCATAACATTGGACAAGACCAGGAATCAGGAACTTTCCTAAGTCATCTTGTCAAAATGGACATCTTACAAGTCTAAAATTGACATCCAAGGCTCTCAGGATGAAGATAGGAACATAATAGAAATTATGGGCAAATTTCATTCCCTAAGCGTTAAATTTTCTTCCATGTTACAACATTATATTGCTGCAAAACCATGTGGGTGTGATGCCTCATTTTCGTTTATACTAAAGTGAATGGGCAGGGCAATTTCAAGGTTAACTCATCTCACCGCTGTCAGAGGGGTGGATCAGCTTTTTCACTGTGATTTCCTTGGCTTCCCATCATGCCTCTCTATCTTTCTTAGAGTCTATGAAATGTAACTCTCAGGGCTGCAAGATAGCTCCTTTAGCTTCAAGCTTAAAATCCCCATGTAGCAAAGTCTCAAATCAGGAATTAGGCTAGTTCCTCCATTATGTCTCTATTTAAGAAGTCAGAAAACTCTCCTAGAAGCAAGCTTCCTATATGCACTTCCCCTTGTATATTATAGGTCAAGATTATATCACTTGCCCATGCATATAGACATGATTGGAAGTGGAAGTGGGTGATCATGGTTAGCTTTGATCATTCAGACCCTGGATCTTGGGAAGGGCCAGGAAGCCTAGGAAAAACTGGTACCTAGAGAACTGAGTGCTTTTAGCATGAAAGTGGGAGGTGTTTTTAATAATAGTTCTTAAGTTTAAAAGAAAAGAGTTCTGCCATGGTCTTCAAATTACTTGGGGTTATGGGCTGAATTGTGACTTCCTAAAATTCCTATGTTGGAGTCCTGACCCAGGTACCTTAGAATGTGACTGTAGTAGGTGAAACGTTCTTTAGAACCTTTTCCAGAACTGTGACAAAAAAAAATATTCTATTGTTTAAGTCACTTAAGTCTGTGATACTTTGCTCTAGCAAAGTAACAAAGTTGGCATCCTGCTTAAAGTCCTAGTGCCCTTCTCCTTGCCTTGATCCTATGAAATGGTTCAATGAAACTAAAGTATTTGTTACCAAAGAGTTAATTTTGTTGATTTCCTCATTTCTCACATGGGATGGTAAATAATATTCTCTTCCAATTAGTCTCAGAACCAGAACATTCAAAGTAGTTTCATGGGAAATATTTTAATGAGTTGTTCTAACTTTAAATAGCTTAAATTCTAAGTTGGTGCTTTGCCAAAATTCATTGCCATTATGTATATAAGAGTACAGGATTAGGAATTCAAAGTATATTTACAGGTATGTAACAGGAATTTTTTCTATTATTTCAGAATTTGGGCTAACTAACAAAAGCTGAAGACAATGAATGTTGGTTTTGTTAGGACTGCACTTTTCCCCTAATTTTTATTTTTATTAAACTTTTAATTGAAGTGCATCACACACATAGGCAAGTATGCAAAGTCTAAGTGTAGGTACTGATGAATTTTACCTGGGTAGGTATGTTCATATATACCCATTCAGCTAAAGAATATTTCCAGCACCTTAGGAGCCCCTTGAGCCCTCTTCCAGTTTTACTCAAAACCCAAGTATAACCACTATAGGACATCTAACTCTAGAGATTATACTTAGATATTTTAACTTAATATCAATGTAATTCCACAGTATATATTCTTCTGATTCTTTTCTAGATGGATGTGTCATTTTTTATTATGCCAATACCTCACAGTGTACTTATCCCTCCTAACATAGGTGAATATTGGGCTATTATGAACAGTGGTAGTATGGCAATTCTGATAACAAATATTTTGGTGAAATATGAATAAACTTATATTGGAGGTATACCTGGAAGTAAAATTGTTAGGCTGTAGAATATACAATCAGCTTTAATAAAAGCGTTTCCAAACAGTTTTCCAAATTGTTCTTTCCATGTATACTTCCACCAACAACAGTATTATGAGAGTTTTAGTTGCTACACATCACCACCTCTGGATATCTTCTTTTTTCTCTTCAGTGCTGGCATACAACATAAGAATTAATAGTTTTAAATTGTATTTTTTTAATAACTAATGAAGTTGATCAGTCTTTCTTATATTCCTTGCAGTTTGGATATAGTGTTTGAGAAATTCTTGAATTTTTGTGCAAAATTTTTTAATGGATTGTCTATATTTCTCTTACTGCTTCATAGGATTTTTTTCAGATATTCTGGGTATGAATTTTTCATTGGGTATGTGTATTGTAAATATCTTACTCCTTATATTCTATACCTTATATTTTCATTCCTTTAGTAGTTCTTTTTGAAGAAGAAAAGTTGTTAATTTCAATATGGTCCAATTCTTTCTTTTCTTTTTGATTAGACTACATTTTATCATTACCTATGTCAAGACCACAAAGATGTTCTATTTTTTTTCCATTAAATGCTTAACTGTTTTACCTTTCCTATTTCTATCTGCAACCCATTTGGAATTAAATTTTCTATATGCTATGAATAGAGATTAAGATTCATTTATATATGTGTATATAATAATCCCAGAAACATTTATTGAACATAAATTCCTTTCTGTACTCAGAATATTAACATGAATCAGATTGCAGTATTTGTGTATCTGGACTCTATTCTGTTGCATTGGTCTGTCAGTCTGCTTTAATTTCACAATACTGTGTGCTAATTGGAATAGCTATATAAAAGGTGTAAATGGTATTATCCAGCTTTGTTCTCTTCAAGATTTGCCTTAGTTATTCTTGGCTGTTTAAATTTTTACATGAATTTTAGAATCAGCTTGTAGATTTAAATTAATAAATAAGTAAACAAACCTCTGTTGGGATTTTCATTGTGATCGAATTAAATCTATAGTTGATTTTTGAGAGGATTTTTATAATACTGAGATTTATAAAATATGATTATGTTATGCACATTTACTAATTATTTTTCTTAACTTGTCACAATAATATCTTATAGATTTTCTTGTACTTTTGTGATTTTTTATGAAATTTAATTCTAGGTACTTAATTTTTTGTAATTAGAAAAAAACCCACAACTTTATTGAGGTCTAATTTGCATAGGAAAAATACATCAATTTTAAGGATACAGTTTGATGTTTTTTGACAATAATGTGTGTAACCATTATTATGTAACCACCATTACAAATGCTATGGAACAAAAAAGTTTATTTGGTGCCCTTTCAGAGTCAGTTCTTAACCCTATTTCTACACCCAGGGTAAGGACCGATCTGCATTTTTGTATCTATAAGTTAGACTCGTCTTCTTGAGCTTCACTTAAGTGTGATCAGGCAGTATGTATTCCTTTGTGTTTGGCTTCTTTTGCTTAGCATTTTTGAGATTTGTTCGTGTAATCGCATGTATCAGTAGTTCATTTTATAATTTTACAGTTGTATTACATTAAATGTACATATCACAATGCATTTATCCACTCACCTGTTGATTGACTTTGTGCCCAGGTTTTGGTTCTATGAATACCCAAATATGTATCTTTTTATGTATATGAGCTTTCTTTTCTCTTGGGTGAATGCTATGAGTTCAGTGACTGAGTAATATGGTAAATTTATATTTATCTTGTGTTCAACAGTTATGTCCAATTTTAGGGGTTTATCTTCTTTTTATCAAAATGTATAATTTTATTATATATGTACCACAGTTTTTAATTGCATGAAGTTGAGTGTTTTTAATTTTATGGTTCCAGCTTTTGGTGCCTTATAAAAGATATTGTTCTTTCTCCTATATTTCCTTCTAAAAGTCTTATTTTGTCACTTTTAAATATATGTGAATAAGGCATTTCAAGTCAGTTTTGGGATATATTGACTGGTAAAAGTAGAAGTTCATTTATTTTACATACAGATACCCAGTTTTTCCAGCACGTTTTTTTGATAATAATGTACTTCCATTGAATGACCTTGAAACTTTTGTTAGACTTCAACTGCTGAGGTATGTATGGTTCTTTTTTTTAGACCACTGTCTTGTGATTACTACAGTTTCATAGTAAGCTTTGAAATCAGGTAGTGTTAAGTTATCCAAACTTTTTCTATTTCAAAATTATATTTGGCTATTATAGGTCCTCTGCATTTTCATGTCAATTTTAGAATCAGCTTGTCATTTTTTATGAAAAATGTTGGTTGTGATTTTGATTCAGGATGCTTTGAATCTAGAGATTACTTTGGAGTAGAATTGGCACCTTAAAAAAATCAGTCTTTTAATTCATAAAGATGGTATCACTTTTCATTTATTTAGGTTTTCTTTAATTTCTCTCAGCAGTGCTTTGTGTGTGTGTGTGTGTGTGTGTGTGTGTGTGTGTGTGTTAGCACAAATGTATCCCTAAGTATTATAGGGGTATTTTTTTATTTAATGTAAATAATAATTTTTGCATCAATTTAAATTTTTGCAATTACATTAAAATGCAGTGAGTTTTTTTGTTCATTCACTTTATATCCTACAATTTTACTAAGCTCATTTAGGAATTCTGGTAGCTTCTTTGGGTATTCCTTAGGATGTTCTAAAAAAATAATTATACTTAACAAATCAAGACAGTTTTACTACTTCTATTTCAGTTTTCAGTTCTTTTTTTTTCTTTTTCTTGCCTATTTCACTGAGATCACTTGCATGTTGTAGCTTTCTGTGATTACAGTGAAAAATCTGTCCAACATTCTGCTCTACAAATTCTAACCATTCTTTCCCCCGCCCCCCCCCCCCTCACCAATTCAATTAGCAAAAATGCCAGGCTCTATTTGGGCATCTATCACTGACCTATAGCCTGGAAACTCTCACCGATCAGTAAGCTCGTGCATTTATAGTGCTCATCTGTTTATTTGCTCTCTTGGGGCTTGTAGTCCTGCTCTGCCTGTTGTCTACTGTCTGAAAACAGTTGTTTCATAGATTTTGCTTAGTCTGTAAAAGTTTTTTTTAAGGTGTTAGTTACATCAAGTCCCTATGACTCCAGATATTCTGAAGTAAAATTCCCTTTGTCTGTCTTTCGAATTGAAGTATTTCCTGTAAAGAGCATATACTTGGGTCTCTCTATTTTATTCACTATGGCAAATTGCCTTTTAGTAAGAATTTTTTGTATATTTACATTCAGTGTGAAGAGTTTTATGGTTGAGGGTATTACTCTCTAGCTATTTATTTTTTATTTGTTTTCTGTATTTCTCTTATTTTTTTTACTTTATTTCCTGTCTTCTTTTCAAGTATTTTGGAATTCCTTTCCTTCCTCTCTATTGTCTTTAGCTATACATTTTGATATTCATAATTTTGCTTTTAATATATGGTTATTATTAGGATTAAATGTTTCATTTATATATCAGTTTTTCTTGAAGTATTATTATAGCACTACATATATAATGTAAGAACTTTTCAATGTTATAATTCAGTTTTACCATCTTTTGTGCCATTCTTATCCATGTCTTAATTATATGTGTATTATGAACTCCACAGTATACATTTTGCTAAAGTCACTTTGCTTAAAAAGTATTTAAGAATACAAAACTTGCTTTCCTATTTACCCACATACTGGCCATTACCAGTGATATTTATTCCTGTAGACCCTTAATTCCTTTAATTTGAAGTCCTTTCAGCCAAAAAAAGGTCCCTTTAACATTTCTCATTGTATTGATCTACTGATGATGAATTCCTTCAGCTTTCATTTATCTAAATTGTCCTTATTTTGCCTTCATTTTTTTTTAATTAAAAAAAAATTTTTTTTTCTGGGCCATACAGGGAAATGTAAAGTTGGTAAGTGAGAGAAAAGCAATATTCTTTGAAAAGGTTAGCTTTTTACTTCTTTGCAGATTTATGCCCTGTGGCTTCTATGCCCAGCATTTGTCTTGAGGTATCTTTACCACTTGTTCACCGTGTAAGAACATGTTCATTATGCTTCAGAAGATTGGAGACTGTTGAGAGTTAAGTTCGAGGTTGATTAATGATTCTGCATTGAGTCCCCTATACAGAATTTTATTGTTAACAACCATTTGATCAATAAATATGAGAGATGCCCTCTCAAAAAAAAATTTTTTTTTATGTTGGTATCATTACTCTACAATTACATGAGGAACGTTATGGTTACTAGACTCCCCCCATCACCAAGCCCCCCCACAAGCCCCATTACAGTCACTGTCCATCAGCGTAGTAAGATGCTGTAGAATCACTACTTGTCTTCTCTGTGTTGCACAGTCCTCCCTGTGCCCTCCCGCCACTTGCCTTCATTATTGGAAGATATTTTTACTAGATATAAGTTGGGTAAATAGAAGTTTTCAACCAGAATTTCTCACCTGGCCTTGATAGTGATATGCATATAAGGGCCTGTTTGCACCTCTATAGGATGTTTACCATAGCAGAGCCACGGTTGAGGTCCGGGGTAAGGAATGGTGAGTAACAGCCATTCCCTCTTCCCCTCCATTCCTGGTACATAATTAATCAGGTGTCTACCTGCCACCTGGGACCCGCCCACAGAGTTCCTCACAGAGAAAGGGTTGGGAAGCAGATAGCACACTGCAGCTGGGGGTGAGGGGGCTTGCTAGCAGACCCCAGTGAGAGCGGACACAGAGCACTGCAGGAGAGACTGAGCCAGGAGAAATAAAAAACCCTTTTCCCCAACTTCTCACCCTTGTCTTCCTTTGGTCGCATAAGGTTAGTAGGGAACTTGCCCTGGGCAGGAATCGCCTTCCTCCTGGAGCCGCAATATAGAATTCTAAGTTGACGCATTTTTTTCCTAAATTATCACTCTGTTGCCTTCTGGCCCCCATTATTTCTGAGGATAAGTCAATTGCTATTTTATCATTCCTCTCATTGAAAAGTAACTATTTTCTTCTAACTGTATTTAATATTTTCTTTTTGTCATTTTTCAGTGTTTTGACTTGATACGCATAAATGTGTTTTCCTTTGAATTTATCCTGCTTAGGGTTTACTGAATCTCCTGGATCTTTGCACTGATGATTTTCATTAATTTAGGAACATTTTTGGACAATATATTTTCAAATCATCTTTCTGCCTCTTCCTCTCCTTTCTTTCAGAGACGACAATTACATATATATTAGAATGATTTTGTTTCTAGGTTCTGGGACTGTGTTATTCTGTTCATCTCAGGCAATTCTTTTCTTTTCAATTTCAAATATTTTTTTTTTATTTCTAGGATTTCCGTTTGTACCTTAATTAAAGTTTCCATATCATTCCACCAACTGTATTTTCCTGTAGACATTATAGGAAATATATCCTAATATTTTAGAATCATTATCTGCTAATTTTAATATCTGTTATCTGTGAGTCTGTTTGAATTGATAGATTTTCTCTTAACTATCAACCAAATTTTCTGTTTCTTCACCTATGTAGTACTTCTTTTTATTTTATCCTGCACATAGGAATGATATTTTTGTAGGAACTCTGGATTATGTATTTTTTTTTCTCTGAAGTGCATTGAGCTTATTTACCAGTCAGATAAATAACAGTCAAAGAACCTCAACCTTATGGGATCTTCATTTTAGTTTTTGTCAGGATGTATCATTTTTTAACTCTGCCCTTAAACCTAGGTCAAACCCCTTAGTCTTTAGAAATAATACTTCTAAGTCATGAAAGTCCAAGCTATTTACCAAGCCCTTATAATGGACAAAACTTGAACTTTACACTCTTGTCTTCTTTCATTGGGCAACTGCTGAAATCTCAGATCAGGTATTTCCATCTTCCAGCTATTGTTTACTTTGGGATAATTGGAACCTTTCCTAGTGCATGCAAGAGTTTAGTTGTCTTTGAAGAATTTAGGGAGAATTATTTGCTGATTTGGGTGTTCTCTTTATTTATGACTACTTTTAATTCTCTTATTTTTTGACTCTTCAGTACCTAGTACCCTAATTAATCAGTTTTCAGGCCTGTTCTCCCTGCTCCCTGTTTCCCTTACTCACGGTGTAATCTTCTCTTTCTGTCGATGAATTAATTATCTTGCCATGGTTAAGCTGCTTTCTGAACTGTAATTATTTTTCAGTCTCCAATTGCATCCCCAATCTTTTTTGGGGTTTTGAAAATGGCTTTACTGGTTTCAGATATTTATTTTCGCATTTTCATATGAATTGAACCAAAAGTAACTTAGATAAAGGGAAATAGGTAAAATTTCAGCTGCAGGTGGGAAAGGTTTAACTATAAGAACAAAGCAATGATTTAAACTCCCAACAGACATCATTGTTGAGGCAGGCCTGGAAGGGTAGGGACAGGCATTTAAATATCTAACAGAGATGGGAACTAATGTTCATTAAGAATATTAAAAATAATCAAGTCATATTGAAAGTAAGAAAAAGTAGGTCCATAAGAGGCTCCTCAGATCTCTGAACAGCTGCTGAATTCATCACAGTATTATCATCAGGGACTACGGGCCCTTGGTACACATAGCATGGCCCTTCCTGTGCTGAGACACCTCAGTTCTGTTGACCAAACACAGGACATGACTGTTCTACTTCACATGGACATTCCCACACAGAACCCACATTAAAATTTTTTGTAATTTTTCATGCTCAGAGAATTTTAATGGTTTCTCACTCTGACTAAATAGATATCTTATCCCGTGGTCGTACCTCATTTCTTTTTCTTTTGGAGAGGGGACCATAATAAAAATTGGAAAAAAAATGAAATAGTAAGTATTCCTTTTATTTATTAGGCTTTCACTGCCTCTCTTTATCCCTGCTTAAATGCACTGTCCACATAAGAAAAATAAAATGTTGGTCTACCATCTGAGAAACTTGTTTTCCTGAGTGGTTCTGAAAATGACCCACATGTACTCTCTATGACAAACTATAAACTTTTGTGAGACTGTAATTGGGAAAAGAAACTGAGGCCATAGAATATTAATTCATGAATAAGCACAAGATGCTCAGGAATCAAAATAATGTCTTTACTGACAGTATTATTTGATCAAATACATGAAACATGATTCATTTAGTCACCTTAATATAGGAGATTCTAGCTCATATTCCTTCATTAGATTTAAAAATATTCTCTGTAACAATAGATTTTACTCTGCCTAGGGAATCAACCACTAATTACTCTTTTTTCCCCATGGTAAGTAAATACCTTACAATTTTTTAAAAAAAAAATCAATGCTCAAAATGTTTTTCAAACTAATTACACTGAGCTTCTTTTATAATATTTTTATTTAAAAAGTTTTTGATTTGAAATCCATTACTCCTTCAAGGCATTAGTGTTAATTGATCTAATTGCAATGGTTTCTCACATGATGCATGTCAGTGGTTTATATTAACATTCTGTCATCAGCTAAATAAATAGCTTCTCCTTGCTATAGTTTCTTTGTAGTTAAAATCACATCCATAAATGCACTTTTTCCAGAGTTTGGTTTTTTTTAAATACTTAAATATAAGAAAAGCAAACAAATTTATTGCACATTTATCAACAGTCCAGAATTTTCAAGGAAATCAATTATAAGAGAATTTATTATTTCCTAGACTTGGTTATGTGTCCTTCAACTGACCTGGACAGAAATCCTAGATGCCATCTATTATCATTGGTCTTCATTATTTCCATTATCCAAAGGACAAATGTTTCTATATTATCATCAGGAAAAGGTTCTTGGCTCCTTAGTACTCCCACAAGCTCTGCTAATGGAAAAGTTAATATATGAGAACAATGACATATGGAGGAAAGAGTTAAAAATGACATTTGAGACTGAAACGCCTCTTAAAATTTCTTTAAAAAGTGGATTAAGAACTCTAACAGTTGTAAGAACATTTTCACTCCACTCATAAGCCAGTATGTACTGCTTTTCTTTCTCTGTCAAGATAGAATAACCCTCATTCATATGCAAAAACTGTCTTACTAAAGTGTAAGCAATCTGTCCAGGTACACAATTTACAGGGATACAGCTTAGTTACGGACTTCAGCTTGGTCTCACTTGGACAAACTTGTCATTTTTAACTTCTTTAGTTACATGCTAGCTACACAATTCACTCAGTTACTCAAAACATGAGATAGAGGGCTTATTACAGAGAAGACTGTCTCTATACCTTGTGATATGGCAATGAATAAGACAGAATCTATGTCCTTATGGAACTTGCAGATAGAATTTCTTATAGAAAAGAAAGCATTCTCCAGTAGCATTTGATAACCTAAATTTGACTTCTCATGTCCAGATTCCACGCCCATTATTGATCTTAACTCAAGATCATCTCCCATTAACTACTATTCATTATTTTTCTTTAAAACTTAGGTCTCTCCTTAACCTCAGTTACTTCATTCTTATATTTTACCAGACTATAATTTTCATCGAACACACTCTACTTACCTATTTTCTGGTGCATACCTTCAGCTTCCAAGCTATCTTTAAGCTCAAACTATGAGTTCAGGCTAGCTACTAATGTCATTCAGGTGATCAGCTTAAGAATTTCCTTTCTTACTCTCCCAGTCTAAATTAGGTGGCCTTCCTATATTTTAAATGTCACAGCACTTAAAACATATTTTTTACATAATCTGTGTACAATGCTTACATTCCAAACAAAACTATAAGCTCCATGAACATACACACAAACATGTTTTTGTATGATAAAAGGAATATTATGACAACACACATATAACATGAAAGGGGTATTTCTTCCATGTACCATTTTAAGTCATGAGCCTTGTGACTGGACAATGAAATAAGTGAAAGACTGACAGCCCAAAACTAGGAATGCAACAAGGTACCATTTGTGAGTGGTTCATATGTAAATTATATGTAAATGACTTGAACAAATAACAAACCCACACTTCTCCTTTCCCCCACCCTAAATATATAAACAGCAATAATGTATCTTAACAACTAAACTGGCTAGTCATAGTATGTTCCCCTCCCCCATATGTGTTGTTAATGTCACTGATTCCTGGTACTCAATTTTGAAAATTGGTGATACTGGATATTTTTAAAATTGATTAATTACAGCTGCCACCCTTCTAGGTGTTACTGAGTTGACTTGTGTCTAGGATTCTGCCTGACAGCTATTGGCCACATAGGGACTTTAGGGGATAGAATACAATTTCTACCTAAAAATTACAGTTTTTTCAGAATAATGCCAGAAAAAAAATGCAATCTTGGTCAAAGGTGACTTTTTCAGTTTCTATGTTTATTTCTCCCAGAGGGTTTTACTACTTTTACCATAAGATAATGATGGGCTATGTCTTATAAAATCAAGCAGAAATTACTCTTATCAGTATCATAAAAAGCCAGTTAATATTTAGTGTTTTTATTAAGTAAGAACTTAGACAAATTCTCCTTGAAAATACTCACTGAATTGTTCATTTATATCACTGAAAAAAAATAATTTACAGTGTGGAGATCTATATCTGCATCTATCAAGTTTTGTTAGTTACAATTGAATATTCCATAATCAGAACTGGCTCCATAATTTGTGGAATCCAATACAAAAAAATATATATTGGGCCTCCTAGTTCAAAATTATTAAAACTTTCAAGTAGTGACAGTTGATCATTAAACCAATCATAGGGCACACTGTGTGACTACACAGATTGCATGCTATAATTTAGATTTTTTTATGTAAGTTACCTTGCTCTCTCTATATAATTACAAAAAGTCTTCCATCTTCTGGAAGAATAGGCATAGCTGTTGACATTTGCACATAACAAACTGTGGCACAGAAAAGCATGGTGTGACTAGTTAACGTTTCCCAGGAAGCCAGCAGAAGTATTCAGGTAGTAACTTCGGTGTCCTAACTCCAGTCTAGTTCTCTCTGTTTACTCTATCAGATTTCATCTTCAAATCTAACTCCAATTTCAACAAATGGCAAAAACATTTATGACTGTTATACCCTGCTTCCTTTCAAAACATCACCTCTGGAGTCGATTCTAAGAATTTAACTGTATGAGACAAACAACAACTGTTGTTTTTGTGAATTACTTTTTTGCCCCATTCAGAGTCCAAAACATTGCAAGATTGGAGAAATAAGAAAACTCATAAAGCAGTAGCTCTTTTTTATCCAGTGCAACTGAGAGATACAATTAATAAAAACGAGAGACTCAGCAGCCTAGCAGCACCCAAAGTAATAACTCCTTTTATGAATATGAGACATAGTTCCCAGGGCGTCTTGAGGCAGGTTTCTACTCTATTGATTACATTGTCAGACAACACATTTCATATCACTGAGCATCCTATTTCAGAAGATGTGGGAAAGGGACACTGAGGAAACATAAATGTCAGAGAAAATAGGAATGTCTGTGAACCTCAGCACACATTTCTTGGAGCAATAAAGGTTATCTGCTTGGGAAGCCAGTCCCAGGAGTGATCAGAAATTAGAGAAGCAACTGCAGCCAGGGAAGCACTTGAACATGGGCCAAGTATAGACAACATGGCACAAAAGTCCATACTATTGCAAGTATTCATTTCCTGGGAATTACCCAGAAGCTACCGATTTCTCATTTTTTCTTTCATGCATTCGGCAGGTTTTTACTTGCCAGGTCATATATTTAGCCATATTGACTCCTTTGATGAAAGTCATTCTGTACATTGTGGGCAGGTATAAATTCAATACAATTGTCATGTTTTTCTGTGCCATATTGCCACAAAGTTTTTCTTCTATTAATCTTTTCAGCAAATTAAAACTGCTAGTCAAGAGGTTTCATCAGGTATTTATTAAGAAGGGAAGGATCCTTGGTATGTTAACCGGATTCTTTTTGATGATTGCCCTAAATAATTGTCCTTTTAAACTGGCAAACACAAAGTTCCCAGATTCTCCACACACTCTTTCTAATGTCCTTAACCTGCTCTCGCTTGCTTTGCTTTCTCAGTCACCAGCTGTGCCCTCCATCCTTTTAAAAGAAAGGCAAGAAGGGCATTCGTTGGGGACACGGGCATTTCTAACCAAGAAAAGTCTATCCAGGTAGAAATATTTCTTTGTCATTTAGAGATCCTGTTAGTTTAACTAAGTCCCTTTCAGTGAATCAGAAAATGTATTGAACACATACTAGCTGCTTTATGTACATTATTTCTAGATGTTTATAAACACTAAACATGGAAATGTCATTCACACTTCAAAAGCTAAGTGGGAATGGAGATAGGTTTTGAACATAAAGAAGTAAATCAAGAAATATCATTTGCATCTGTGGAGGGGAGTCAACCTAAGTCAGCAAAAACCAATTTTCTGAGATGGGTGAAATTGCAGGTGGCACCGTTATGTATTGGGGTTTAGAGTATAAAACAGTTTCAAAATTTTCCTTTTTCCTGCTGGATTAGATTAAGCAAAATGTGTGGCCCCTCTATAAAACCTCTCTGGACTAATAACAATCTGTAAATATGTCTGTTACAGAACAAGTATTACTCTATCATTCTAATTTCATATTTCTATTAGGTTGTATATCTTTTGAAGCAAAAACATGTGTTAATTGTTGTTTTATCCAAAAATGACAAATCAAATCTATAGTGTATGGCAAATCAAATCCATAGCAACAATTTTAATTATGTATCAGACTCTTAACATCATATTAGACACTGTGTTAAATGCTTGGCATTAATATTGCTAGTTCATCTTCATAATA
Source organism: Manis javanica (assembly GCF_040802235.1). Lineage (NCBI taxonomy): Eukaryota > Metazoa > Chordata > Mammalia > Pholidota > Manidae > Manis > Manis javanica. Next base: position 96,328,591 of record NC_133163.1, on the reverse strand, counting down.
ACCCAATGATTTGACTACTTGCTATTATTCCCATTTTACTAATGGAAAAACTGAGGCTTACAATTAAACAAACACTAAATTAGGCTCTTAGTTCAGGGATTGATCAACAACCAGAAGCCCCTCCTTAGTTAAAAGCCCCATGTTGGCTTCCCTTAAGTTTCAGCAATAACATCTGAATACTGAGATGTAAACAAAGGAAAGCTGTAGGCTCCTGTGAGGGTCCCCAGAGACAATCCTTAGGGTGAGGTACCCATCAGCAGGTCAGGAGACATCTGCTTGGCTAGAACAACAGCCTCTCTCGAACTTGGAAACATGACCCTTATGACAGCTGGCTACAGGGAATTCTTTAACCTATTGAAAAAGCAATGCACCTAGACCATAAGTTCTTGATATTCAGATTTTATCTGTTGTTTCCTCTTCTGTCTACAAACAAGAAGGTATGGATGTGTGTTTCCATCTTTGTGTCTTGTTTCATTTAGTTGCTCCCATATATAGAACCTTAGCTGGACCTGTCTGTTTTATGTCATTGTGAAGTCCTTTGGTTTTAAACATTTATTTGAATTACCACTTTAGTGGAAGAGGACCAATCAACCAATGGATGTATGGCTCATTTTGATTGTGCTTTCTTTCATAGTAACTAGTGTGTTACTTTCTCATCCTCTTTTTGTACTTCAACCCCAAGAGCAGGAAAATTCTCAGATTAGGGGAGGAGGAGCACATGTGAAGCATACTTTCCATTTTCATCTGTATGACTTACAAGATAAAAAGATTCAGAGTTGACTCCACAAAATGGAGAAAAGTAGAACAGTATACTTTAGCATCCAGGTTAATATTTCCTGAAGAAAAAAAAAGTGAAAACCAGCAAAGCCCTACCCTTGTTTGTACAATCTGCTTGGCTGGCAATAAGTACTGTTAGCTCTTTACTTCCGGTTAGCTATTGTTTTTTGTTTTTGTTTTATTGAATGTCATCAACCCCAGAAAGGTAGAATGATGATGTGATTTAAGCACTAAAACCCCAACTTGCATACTTAACAACTATGTATTTCTTTCCTCTATTGTGCAATCCTCCAGAGATAGTGGAGTAAAAAGGAAAAGTACCCAGAAAAGGGGGAAGGAGTTTGAGGAGACATGGGAAATACCCATTTCAACCACTGGACCCTTGTTCCCTGCAGCCGAGCCACCTAGGTTCCTTCTCTCCCTGGCTGGGTGCAGCGGATCCTGGCAGTTGTCCACCAGTAGTCCTACTCTAATTCCCGAGTCTTAGCTGAGCACTTGACCAGTCCACAAAGGACCCCATTTCCCAGGTCCCCTTGTGGTCACATGACTAAGTTTTTAGCAGCGGCGGTAAGCGTGTCACTGCTCTCTCCTTGTCCCTCGCTTCTTTGCCCCTCGCTGAAATGTAGGTGTGATGGAAGATGCAGATGCCATGAATCCAGAGATGAAAATGTATCTTGAGGATAGTAGAGCTTCCCTGGCTGCCATGGACTTCTTACTTTTATCTGTTATGTGAAAGAAAAGTAATAGCTTCTACGAAGCTTCAGCTATTGTGTCTACAGTCTTTTTGTTAGATCAGTTTAGACTATGCTCCAACTAATACAGGGGAAGAGGGTCCTCAGAAACCTAGCCTACTTTCTTTCTCTCTCTGTTTCCTTTCCTACAAGTCCCCAGTTACACTGATCCTAGTTCATGCCATACTTTTCAAGACGTCTTTGGTCATGATACATTTGAAAGCTGAAGTACAATTTTGTCCCTAGCTACAAAGAGATATGCATTTCTTCTTCTTTACTGATATTCTTCTAAACTGATGATGCCTTCCTTTCATTTTAAAATCAGAGATAGTCATATTCTTTTTAGTCCTTCTAGTTTCAAGCCTTACCAAAAATAAATGAAAACTTTTGGATATTTATGAGTTCACCTTTGCAAATAAAAGTACAGAGTGATGGATGGTGCCTGAATCTCATCCATTAACAATTTCAGCATGTTTCTTCCTTGTGGTGGTTTCTGCTTTAACCAGCCTCTCCACAGTGAAAGCATTTGCTCTTCTGGAACATTTTTCACTAAAATGCATAGCAAACATCACTCCAAAGAGCAGCTCCAAGGAAAAAAATCCACAATATAAATTCCTATACATTGCAGAATCTTGTGGAGAGTAAGATGGTATAATTCAGAGAATCAAAAAGTTTTAATTAGACTTGGATTCAAATATCATTTGTTATGTATGAATATTGGTCAGGTTTACCTCTCCAGTCCTCAGTTTTCATCTATAAGAATAGTTGCTTTGTGTGGATTAAGTGAGATAATGCATGTAATGTGTAGTTTGTAGAGTGACTAGCACATTGCCAATAGTCACTTACTGTTAATTTATCTCCTAGTAGTTAATGTTTTGATTCTCTTCTAAATTCATCTTCACAAGTAATTGACAGTCAGTGTATTTGGAAGCAGTGTTTGAAGCCAAAATGTTCGCCTGGTTTAGAGAGAGTGAATGTTTTGTCAAGTCACTGGGGCCTGCTCCAAATTCACAAAAACAACACAAAATGCTTACTGAACTGTAGAATGCTAATTATGCACCCTATTTATAATAATCTTACAAAGTCTCATTACCTACAGCAGTCACAATGCATTCATTTCATTTCTGTTTAGGCTAAGAAAATTATAGGAAGGCCTTGTCATTCTTTTTGAGTATTCTGTATTTGGTGACATTTCCCTAGCTTGCTGCAAAACAGCAGCTGCAATTAATTACTTTTTGAATTGACTAGAGGACAGCTTGTAAGTTTTCTGCTGCCCTCTGTCAGTTTTGGCGCAATGAATTCTCTTTTATACTTGCATTTTACAACTTGCATTTTAAGCATTTCAAAGCTTGCAGGGCCTGAACATAAAATGATAGATAGAATGGCATACCATTTTGTATTTAGTGTTTTCCCAGAAAATCCATCTCCATGATGATAATCAACTCAGAATCCTAAAGTTTGCAGCTAACAAATATGTTCACTTTTTTAAAAGTCTGAAACTTCATAGAAATATCCTAATTGTCAAATTGACATCATCTTATGCCCCTAAAAGGTTGGTAAAGTTCTCAAGCAACTTGGGTTTCCCTATTTTGACCTCATTATTTTCCAAAATTTTAATCATCTGAAAGTGAAATGCAGGGAGCAAAGAAAATCCCAGCCTGGAAGTTTTTTTCAGTCCCACTTTGTCAGTAATTGCAAATATTTCCACTGTGTTCAGAGGCTGTGCTAAATGAAATGTTTTGTATTTATTTTACCTTCAAGTTTTCAAGTGCAGACACATATCATAGAACTTTTTATATACTGGTGTTCTTCTCCATAACTGACATTAAAGTGAAGTGAGGGGTTGTGAACTGTACAGAAATTCATATTACCCTGATCAGATAAATTGTTGATCATTTATAAATGATTTCAGAAGTTATTTTTGAATATAGGTTTTATATAGGTAATTTGATATCTTCAAATTCAATTTAAACAGGATGATTATGTTACATATATAAGAAGACAACATTTGAGGTCCCTTTCTCTAATCCACACCTCTGTTCAGCACCTGTCTTGTACCTGCTCTATATAAACAGCAAACAATTCTCAGCTTCACAGATAATGGGAGCCAGGCCAATTCATACTGACCTCTTTCAGAAGTTTCTAGACATAAATAATGTGAAAATGTGTAGTTTAGAGAATATTACAGGCTGAATACATGTTGAGGGGTTTATTATATAAAAATGAGTTACAAATGTGAAAATGTAGTTTCCTACAAGTGAGTCAAAGGTAGTCACATTTGTTATTGTCCTTTCAGTCAATTTGTTCTTCTATTTTAATAGTAGTAAAGAAAAAGATGTTAGAGGGTGACATTTTGTGTCCTAGATTGATTGAGGTGTCAATTTGATAGTTTATCAGGGAGTCAAACATAAATGAGAGACAAACCGTCCATGTATCAGTTTGCAAAGGAAATGAATGATCCAAAACCTGTTCCCAGAATCCCGAATCTTTTCATCCACTTCATGAATATAAAAAGGGTCCAGAGCGCAAGGAGAGGATTTTGTGAAAGAGATTGGTGAATACCATTTTTTAGAGAGAACCGTTTCTTTGCTGAGCTATCTCCTTTCAAGGGATCAGAAGCAAGGCACCGCCTTCTGATTTCATGCTGAGAAAGGGGCTTCAAAGGCATCAAAATATAATTTTCATAATGTTAACTCTCATACATACAGTGAATTTGTGTCAACTTAAGTAACTCATTAATGAATAAACAAGCCTGATGGCGATAAAACAAGGGAAAAAATACACATATATATGTATATTCAGGGGAAAAAAATTAGGTAAAATTTCAAAGTTAGAAATTGTGTAGTATCCTATAGGACAAAATAAATCATAACCATAGAAATCAATCATCTTATCTACTAAAAATTCATTTGCATCTGTACTGATCAAAAATAATTTATAACTGACCAACATTTTCTAAATTAATCTGTAACTTTTCAAAGCCTGAAACCTAATTATTAGTAAACAGTAAGTCAAATGTTACTTTTCTAGAGTGACAGACGACCTTTAAACAGACTAGGCAGACAATGCTTTAATATGAATTTGAAAGGGCACAAGGTAATCTTTTTTGCCTTATTTATTTACTTATTGCCTATTTGGGACAATATCCCTGACAAGGAGCTGGCCTAGAGTGTTTTCATATATATTCCCTGCAGTCCAAAAACAAAGCAGTGCCTGACTCCTGCCTGAAGTAGCTAGAATGGATTACAGCTGGGGTCTGATCCAGTCCCCGGAAGTCTAGAAGGCAGTAGTCAGGCCAGAGCTAACATCCGTGGTGGTAGAGGCATTTAGTGCCACTGCACTGAGAGTCTCCTGAAACCCACGTGTTGTGGAAGCGTTCTCCACAGACCCGGTATGGGCCCTGTAGTTCAGAGGTAAGTACAGAGTCCTCCTGATCCTGACCAGTATGGTCTTCCAGAGGGCCAGAGAGACCTCAGAATTAAGACTGGGAGTGTACGGCACATGCCCAGGGACTGAGTTAGAGGCTGTCTGGGAAACAGACATCTGGCTGATTATGACAACTGCAGGAAAAAGAGGCCAAGCAGGCAACCTTGGAAGTGCCAACAGAGGCATTCACATGAGCAAGATCTGGCTTTCATCGTTAGCTAGGCCCACCCAAGATACTAACCTAAGTCACCTGCCAGACCATATGGCTAACAAGTAAGAACTGGCCTGTAGACTCACCTGCCTAACCCTTGTCCTGGCAGGAAAATGGAGAAGATGAGCATGAAGAAAGCAGAGGATAGCAGGACCCCCTACTGAGGTTCTGCCTGAAGTAGGTTAACTCAGTGACTTTTGTTTTTTTAGGGGGTGTTTTTCATTTATTTCCACAACACACACCACAGATACACTTCAGTGATTCTTTTTTTTAATCCTAACTGAACTATATTGTTTCCCCAGTTTTATTAAGGGGAATAATTGATATATAACATTGTATTCGGTTTAGGTATGCAACCATAATTATTTGATGTATTTATATATTGTAAAATGATCACCACACTAAGTTTAGTCCACAGCCATCATCTCATATAGTCACTAATTTTTTTTCTTGTGATGAGAACTTTTGAGATACACTCTCTTAGCAATTTTCAGATACACAGTGTAGTATTGTAAATGACAGTCGCCATGCTATACATTACATCCCAGAACATATTTGTCATATAAATGGAAGTTTGTGCCTTTTGACCTTCACCCATTTTCCTGCCCCACCCCCTACCTGAAGTAGATTAAGTCCATTTTGCCACTAAGTCAAGTTTAGAAGTTTGACCCTTATGTGGACTAGATATTTATTTTATTAAAATTACAACCTTTCACAAGTAAAAATGATGATTTTTTTTCTTAATCTGAATGGGAACATAAAGTCAATAGCCTGTCCAAGGTTTCATTGAGAGGCAGGGGATGAATATATGCTTCTAAATAAAATTTTAAAGGGAGAATGGGAAATAGAAATAAAAATGCGTTGTGGTTACCATCTCTGGGCCATACTTTTTTATTAGGAGTAGAAATTGCTTCCCTTATATGAGGAAACCAGGGAATGGGACTTACACACATTTCAGGACAACATTTATTTTCTTCACCACCTCTTTATTCTGGGGTTTAGGAATTGAAAGTAAAATGTCACCATCAAGTTAGTAGAGAAGAACCACAACTAAAGAAATCAAAATTATAATAAATGATACTTTGTTCCCTATTCCACTTTTAGATGTCTGTGCTAAACTTTTTAGGTGTGTGATGTAAAGAGAAATGTATGCCATTCCAGTGGGGGAAATTTTTCTTTCCAACACTACATTAACTTGACAGTCCAGAAGATACGTGATATTCCTCATAAATAAAATTTTACCTTTCAAGATAAAAATAAAAGTTATCCATTTGAATAAAATATTTTCTGTTTTGGCTTATTTTAGCTAGGGATGCGACATGCTATTGTGGAAAAAAAAAGACTTTCAAAATTAAATAGTCTTTGGGTTAAATCCCACCTCCACTATCTTTTAACTGTCTGACTTTGAGCAAGATATTTAATCACTTAAAGCCTCAGTTTCCTCATCAATACAACAGAGATATCTACTTCATTATATTTCAAGTGGAATTTTCCACCCTCCTGTATTTTAAATGGGGACTAGATAGTATGCAAATCATTCCATGTTGACAAGAAAAAAGGTATTCAACTTTTTGAAAAAATTACCTGTAATCTGCAAGTCTTATTATAATATATATACATGAATATATGACTTGGTGAATAGTTATAACTTCTAAGCTTGACATGGAGACTTTGCATTTGAACTTCAAACTCAAACGTCTTCCTGTTAAGTTTACTCTGCTGAGCTGTGCCCCTGCTACCACCAGTGGGGTCATTTGTTTTCCTCAGAACTCTGAACTGCCTGGCTGCAGCAAGTGACCCTTAGGTTTGAAAGCCAGGCATATTGATTACTCTGCTGATTCAAGTCATAATTCAAAGGAGAGAACTGTTTTTTTTTAAATCTCTAGGTATTTTAGGTCCTTGGATAGAAATACCAATTTCAAAAGTCAGCTGGTTTGAATTCCCAAGTTCTGGAGACATAACAATTTGAGAGCTGTGTATAAACCTAGATGTGAAATTTCAAGAAAAATATAGCAATCCTTTAGAAAGAGGATTATGAAATAGATGAGTGCTGAAGACTCTGGTATTCTTGTCAGAACTCAGTGGGGAAAAGGGGTAGAAGAACGAGGCTCCAGAACAAGGGAGCTATTCCTGGGGCACCACGACCCACCCAAGAGCAAGGAGCAAGAATTAGCTCTAATGTTGTCAGAAGAGGCGACTTCTGATCATGAATCTAGAGACAGAGACCAGGAAAAGACCATACTGAGGTAGAAAGATCAGCTGATCAATTGAGAAAGAGCAAACCAACTCTAACTGCAGTGCAGAATAAACCAATTTCACACACACGGAGGACTCAAAATTCAACAATACAACTATCTCTGCAAACCCAGTGACCTGTATTAATTATATTTAAGAAAAAAAATTGGTCCTTTCCAGTGTGCATGTGAATACCTTGGTCAAGTCACCTGGGCAAATGGGCTACATTGACAAGTATACAGCATTTTGTTTTTTGAAAAACCTCCACACTACTTGCCAAAGTGACTGCACCAATTAACATTTCCAACAGCATTGAGCCAATGCTAAGTCTAACACTCTATATGTGAGTGAATTCAATAGTTGAGCATTGTCTGCCTAAGGATAGACCAAAACATTTCTCCATCAGCTCTGGACCCCATTGGGAAGTTGTCCCCAGGAACATTAACTCCTTGCATTTTAGATTACAAATGCCCGCTTGATGAGTGAGTCCCAAAAAGGCTACAGCACAGGAGAAACCCAGGGGGTATAATGAAACGCCCCCTGGAGGCAAGAAACTGTCATCATGAAATGAGTAGCTGAAATCAGGTGAGGCTGTGAGGATATTAGTCTGGGCACAGGCAGTGTACGTATATGATACAGCCATAGCTAGTGGGTTTAATGGTATAGTAGGCATTAGACAAGCATAATTAACTCTTAAGTTACTATTGTAATAACTATTAGAAAGGAAAATACATAGGTTCTATGAAAAAGAAACTAGTGCAGAGGGAGTCCTAATTTTGATGGAGTCAAAAAAAAGGCTTCTGAGAAACTGACCTATACTCTGAAATCAAATTAAAATAGTGATAGAGGACCTCTAAGGGCTATTCAAGTTTACAGTCTACAAGCTGTGAGAGGTAACAGGGTGAGCGAGGGTAAATATTCATTTCCAGTTACATGAATGAGTATAGGATGCATTAAATAGTGCCTGGGAGTTTTGATTGAATCCTCTGACAAAATTAGACCCCTCGGTACCTGTCACAATGTCTAGGATTCTAATATTATTCCATTCCCTCTAGTCCTACATTACACTACAGGAGATATTTTTAAAAACCAATTGCACTCCAGTTAATTAGCACCGTTCTTCTACATGCAGGGAGGTGAATTTCCATAACCTTTCCCAACACTATTGCTAGAGATAAGAAAGATAATAATACATTATCTTTTTTCATAACAAGAGGTAATTTGTCTTCTTCCCAGAAAACTGGATTCCTTCCATTTCTTCCCTAAAAAACTCATACATGCCTTTAATTGTGTCAAGCACCACAACAGATTTTCAATTGTTCTGCTTTCGGAAAGACGTTATATATGGTTTTTCCAAAGGCATTTCCCCCTAATATTTATAACATGTTTTTGATTCATCTGGATTCAGCTCAAAACTGTTGCTTATTAACAGCCATTTGATGTCCATGCCAAATTTTGAAGATTATTGCATTTTTCCCCAAGAAGCTTTTTAGAGGAAATTGTGTTCTGCCAGAAAGAAGTGGAATTGGACTTACGAATAATGGTAAATTTTTTTCTATCAGTCAAGGGCTGGAGTTTGAAGGGACTAAAAAAAATTAAAAGAACTAACTGCCTTGATTAGTGGATACAGGAACCTGTCAAACTTTTAAACTCTAAACAAATGGAAAAAGATTCTTACCTAGTGAAAGAAGATGAGATTCCAGGGAAGCCACAAGCTTGGTTTTAGATAAACATATTAGAGAATAAATTTAGTTTACAAGTTTATTTCTTTAAAAAACAGGTGAAAGACTTTAGTTCCAGCCAACTGACTAACTTCTTGTGCCCCAAAGAACAACAGATGGAAGGAACAGTCTGAAGGTGCTCTATTGGCTAAGAAGAAAATAGACCTTGAAATAGATCACGTAGTCAGACCTCTCATTACTTTAACTACTACTCAGCGTAGAATGGCACAACACGGATAATAAAGTATTATGTTCCCAAAGGCAGCTTCTTGAAAGGCTAGCTTGGCAGCTGTTCATTTCACCTGGAAACTTCAATTCAACATTACAACAAATGGAGTCTGGCATGGAACTGTGAGAATCCCTAATTTATTAACTTCAAGAGGCAAGTTTTAAAGGGACAGTTTTCCTTTCTGTGCATAATACTTTAACAAAGCTCAGAATCATTTACAAGGACAAGGGAATTCAAGCACACTGATAGTATTTTATGAGGTTAAGCTAAGGCAGCTCATAGGCTTGCACTGCACAAAATAATAATATTTCTGGATCTTCAGGGATTCTGTGGGGGCTCCAGATTGCATAAAGGAAAGTCCACCAACTCTTAAATTTCTGTTAATTCCCATCTTTATTCTTTTTTTCCATATTGTTGTCATGTATTACTTCAATAATATACCATAAACTCCTTTGCATATGTAAGAAGTTATCAAATTGTACACATTAAACATACTCATTTTATTGAATATCAATTATACCCCAATAAAGCTTTTATAAACTATCATGGAGGGTCTGCTCAATTTCAAGGAGGACCAAAAAGATTTATCTTTTTTAATATGGCTTATTGCATTTATTGTTTTTCTTTTTTATTACTGTAGTTGTTTTTAATTGAAATTCAGAGATACAATATTATATTGGTTTCAGGTGTGCAACATAGGGATTCAACAGTTATCTACATTATTAAATGTTTACCCAATAATGTCAGTTACCATCTTTCAACATACAGAGATACTACAATCTTATTAACTATCTTCCCTATGCTGTACTTATATCCCCATAACTAATTTATTTCATAATTGGATATTTATACTTCTTTATATTCTTCAGCTATTTCACATATCCCCCACACCCCTCCCCTATGGCAACCACCAGTTTGTTTTCTTAGTTATGAGTCTATTTCTGTTTTGTTTGCTTATTTGTTTTATTGTTTGGATTCCACATTTAAGTGAAATCACATGGTATTTGTCTTTCTCTGACTTTTTTAACTTAGTATAACACCTTACAGGTCCGTCCATGTTGTCACAAATCGCAAGATTTCATTCATTTTGTGGCTGAATAATATTCCATTATACATAAATATCACATCTTCTTTATCCATTCATCTATTTATGGGCACTTTGGTTGCTTCCATACCTTGGCTATTGTAAATAATTCTGTGATAAACACAGTTCATATATCTTTTCGAATCAGTGATTTTGTTTTCCTCGAGTATATGCTCAGAAATGGAAATACTAAATCATATGGTATTTTTAGTTTTTGTTTTTTGAGAAACCTCCGCACTACTTTCCATAGTGGCTGCACCAATTAACATTTCCAACAGTGTAACATTTTCTCCACATCATCCCAAAACTTTTTATTTCTTGTCTTTTGGATAGTGGCTATTTTGACAGGTGTGAGATGATAGCTCATTTTGGTTTTGATTTGCATTTCCCTGATGATTACTGATGTTGAGCACCTTTTAGGTACCTCTCCACTATCCGTATTTCTTCTTTGGAGAAATGTCTGTTCAGGTCCTCTGCCCATTTTTTTTTTCCTGATTCTTCTGCTTCATTTAATAGTTTTCAAGACTATCATCATCATCATCATCATCATTATTAATTGTTATAATTAATCACATATTATCTGTACATTGTGTGTAGATGCTGATACCATGTGGGTGTCAATGCATTGCCCTTATCTTCTCAAATTATTTTTTGGGAATATTTTGCTACCTAGCTTGTTATAGATGTTGTCCATGACTTTTTGGTTTTACTGAGTTCCTCTGTCTGATTTTCATGGGAGATATTTGAGCAGAGTCAAAAAATATACCATCACTGCCGCTATCTACCTAGAATCTCTTAGGTTTTTTTTTTTGAGAGGGCATCTCTCATATTTATTGATCAAATGGTTGTTAACAACAATAAAATTCAGTATAGGGGGGTCAGTGCTCAATGTACAATCATTAATCCATCTCAGCCTAGTTCTCCTCAGTCTCCAGTCTTCTGAAGCATAACGAACAAGTTCTTACATGGTGAACGAATTCTTACATAGTGAATAAGTTCTTACATGGTGAACAGTGCAAGGGCAGTCATCACAGAAACTTTCGGTTTTGATCACGCATTATGAACTATAAACAATCAGGTCAAATATGAATATACGTTTGATTTTTATACTTGATTTATATGTTGATCCCACATTTCTCCCTTTATTATTATTATTATTTTTATTTTTAATAAAATGCTGAAGTGGTAGGTAGATGCAAGATAAAGGTAGAAAACATAGTTTAGTGTTCTAAGAGAGCAATTGTAGATGATCATGTGTGTGCCTATAGACTATGTGCTAATCCGAGCTAGACAAGGGCAATAAAACATCCACGGATGCAGAAGATTTCTCTCAAAGCAAGGGGGATGAGGTTCTGAGCCTAACCTCTGTTGATCCCCAATTTCTCACCTGATGCCCCCCCCCTGTGACTGTGCCCGTCTTAGGTTGTTCCTCCCTTGAGGAATCTTACCCGTCTCTGGCTAACCAGTCATCTTCCGGGGCCATACAGGGAAATGTAAAGTTGGTAAGTGAGAGAGAAGCCATATTGTTTGCAAAGGTTAGCTTTTTACTTCTTTGCAGATTTATGCCCTGTGGCTTCTATGCCCAGCACTTGTATTGAGGTACCTTTACCACCTGGAGGAATTATGATACTCGGTAAATTCAATATGAGGCACAAATTCTATTTAAGGGTTGTAATTAGGAAGGAAGAAGAAAAGCTATAGAGGTAGCATATGGAAGAAAACATGGGAGGATTGATTATTTCTTTGACATATCTTCTTGTAGAGTACCTTAAGCATGTATAGGTTTTAAACTACTAACTAATTTGCACACACATATTAACATAATAGGAATATGGTGACATAAACAAAGCAAATCTTTAATTACCATCCATCTCCAGTGAAGCCAAGAAAACCATTTAGGCACCCTAGGCATTTGTGAAAATTTGTCTCTGATATGATGGATATTGTCCAACTGTACTTGAACAGTCTGAGAAAAATCAGACAAATTAAAGTAGCCCATTTCTGGGATCTGTTCACCTCCCATATGTTCTTTTAACCGTAGATAGTCTATAGTCATAAGATTTTGGAGTGCTACAACTTGCACCCCTCCCAACTCCTGGTTGAGTTCCAACAGTACAGATCCAGTCAAATTCGTTGTCTCACTGTATGCACATGCCAGCCTAGACATCTCCCTCCTCATTGCAATGGCAAGTCCAGGAAACGGTGGGGTGGACGCAGCCACAACCGCAGCATCGCCTGGATCCCTGTGGAGGCTTTTTGATGATCATCCCCCCGCACGAGTCCTCCAGAGAGTGCTGATGCCGGAAGCTCCTCCTCATATCGTATCTTAGTTCATTTTCTGGGTATCCAAGCTAGGCCTTGATCTTCTGCATAGAAACAAACAGACCCTTTGCCCACACTTTGACATGCCCTCTATACCACTGTGCAGAACTCATTGGAGGTCAGCAGACAGGGAGTGCTTTTTTTTTTTTTTAAGAGACAGGAATATTATCAGAAAAGAGTACCTCCATAGCTGATCATCTGACACCCTTTAAGTGATCAACATTAAGGATATTTAAAGCATGCATTGATCTTTGATTTACCAATAGTTTTATCCTATCAAGGAGTAATCCCCCTTTTCTTTCCTTCTTTCTTTTTTTTTTTAATCTTTAATCTACACTTACATGACGAGTACTATGTTTACTATGCTCTCCCCTATATCAGGACCCCCTAACAACCACATTATGGTTACTGTCCATCAGCTTAGGAAAATGTTGTAGAATCCCTACTTGTCCTCTCTGTGTTGTGCAGCCCACCCTCCCCTTTCTCCCTCCCCCCCATGCATGCTAATATTAATACCCCCCTTCTTCTTCCCCCCCCTTATCCCTCCCTGCCCACCCATCCTCCCCAGTTCCTTTCCCTTTGGTACCTGTTAGTCCATTTTTGGGTTCTGTAATTCCACAGCTGTTTGGTTCCTTCAGTTTTTCCTTTGTTCGTATACTCCTCAGATGAGTGAAATCATTTGGTATTTCTCTTTCTCTGCTTGGCTTATTTCACTGAGCATAATACTCTCCAGCTCCATCCATGTTGCTGCAAATGGTTGGATTTTTCCACTTCTTATGGCTGAGTAGTATTCCATTGTGTATATGTACCACATCTTCTTTATCCATTCATCTACCAATGGACATTTAGGTTGCTTCCAATTCTTGGCTATTGTAAATAGTGCTGCGATAAACATAGCGGTGCATCTGTCTTTCTCAAACTTGATTGCTGCGTTTTTAGGGTAAATTCCTAGGAGTGGAATTCCTGGGTCAAATTGTAGGTCTGTTTTGAGCATTTTGATGAACCTCCAAACTGCTTTCCACAATGGTTGAACTAATTTACATTCCCACCAGCAGTGTAGGAGGGTTCCCCTTTCTCCACAGACTCGCCAACATTTGTTGTTGTTTGTCTTTTGGATGGCAGCCATCCTTACTGGTGTGAGGTGATACCTCATTGTAGTTTTAAATTGCATTTCTCTGATAATTAGTGATGTGGAGCATCTTTTCATGTGTCTCTTTCTCTGCCCATTTTTTAAATGATTTTGTTTTTATGTTGAGTCATATAAGTTCTTTATATGTTTTAGATGTCAACCCCTTCTTGGATATATGATTTATAAATATATTCTCCCATACTGTAGGCTTCCTTTTTGTTCTGCAGATGGGGTCCTTTGCTGTACAGAAGGTTTTAGTTTGATATTGCCCTATTTGTTTATTTTTGCTGTTGGTTCCCTGGCCTGGGGAGACATATCCAGAAAAAAATTGCTAATGCCAATCTTCAAGAGTTTACAGCCTATATTTTCTATGAGTAGTTTTATGGTTTCAGGTGTTATATTTAGGTCTTTAATCCATTTCAAGTTTATTTTTGTGTATGGTATAAGACAGTGATCCAGTTTCATTCTTTTGCATGTAACTGTCCAGCTCTCCTAACATTTTTTTGAAGGGATTGTCTTTTCTGCATTGTATATTCTTGCCTCTTTTGTTATATATTTATTGACACTATAAGCTTGGGTTTATTTCTTGGGTTTATTTCTCTCTATTCTGTTCCATTGATCTATGTGTCTGTTTTTGTGCCATACCATACTGTTTTGACAACTGTCAGTTTGTAGTATAGTTTGAAATCAGGGAGTGTTTTATTCTTCTTTCTCAAGGTTTGTCTGTTTCAGGTCTTTTGATATTCTGTAGAAAATGCAACAGATTTCTATATATTGATTTTGAATTCTGAGATTTTACTAAATTCATTTATTCTAATAAAATTTTGGAAGAGTCTTCAAGGTTTTCTGTATGTAAAATCACATCATCTACAAATAGTGACAGTTTTACTTCTTCCTTATTAATCAGTATGACTTTTATTTCTTTTTCTTATCTGATTGGTATTCTTCAGACTTCCAGTAATATGTTGAATAAAAATGGTGAAAGTGAGCATCCTTGTTTTGTTCCTAATTTTAGAGGAAAATTTTTCAGTGTTTCACCATTAAATATGATGTTGGCTTTAGGTTTGTTGTATATGGTCATGTTGTATATGTGGGTTTGTTGTTGATATATGTTCCCTGAAAAGTCAGTTTGGTGAAGTTTTTGTCACGAATGGATGCTGAATTTTGTCAAATGATTTTTCAGCATCCAGTGAGATGATCATACGGTTTCCATCTTTTCATTCTTCTGTTAACGTGGTATATCATATTGATTAATTTATGAATATTGTACCATTTTTGCATCCCACTTAGTACTGATGGATGATCCTTTTGATGTATTTTTTAATTGAGTTTGCTAATATCTTATTAAGGATATTTGTCTGTTTATCAGGGATATTGGTCTGTAACTTTCTTTTTTGTAGTGTCTTTGGCTTTCCTATCAGGGTGATTCTGCATATAGAATGAATTTGGAAACTTTCCTCTTCTTCAATTTTTGGAATAGTTTGAGGAGGATAACTATTAACTCTTCTTTTGATGTTCAATAGAATTCTCCTGCGAAACATCATGGCCTGAATTTTGGCCTGTGGGAAGTTTTTGACAACCAATTCAATTTTATTACTAGTAATTGGTCTGTTCAGACTTTCTCTTTCTTCCTGGTTCGGTCTTAGAAGTTGCATGTTTCTCTGCTTCTAGGAATTTATTCATTTCTTCTAGGTTGTCTACTTTGTTGGCATGTAATTTGCACAATAATTTCTTATAATCATTTATATGTCTGTGGTGTCAGATGTAACTTTTTCTCTTTCAGTGCTGATTTTATTTGAGTCCTCTCTTTTTATTGATGAGTCTGGCTTATGTTTTGTCAATTTTACTTATCTTTTCAAAGAACTAGCTCTTAGTTTCATCAATATTTTCTACTTTTTTTAGTCTATTTCATTTATTTCTGCTCTTTATTATTTCTTTCCTTCTACTAACTAATAGCTTTGTTTTTTCTTTTTCTAGTTCCTTTAGGTATAGTGTTAGATTATTTGAGATTTTTCTTATTTCTTGAGGTAGGCTTGTATTGCTATAGACATCCCATTTAGAACTGCTTTTGCTGTGTCCCAAAGATTTTGAACTGTTGTGTTTCTATTTTCATTTTTTTTCAAGTAATTTTTATTTCCTCTTTGATTTCTTCATTGATCCATTAGTTAAGCTGCTTACTGTTTAACCTCCACATGTTTTATTTTTTTTTCAAGGTTGTTTTTCTTGAATTGATTTCCAGTTTCATACTATTGTGATTGGAAAAGATGCTTGGTATGATTTCAATTTTCCTAAATTTATTGAGGCTTGTTTTACAGCTTAAAATATGATCTATCCAGGAAAATGTTCCATGTGTACTTGAAAGGAATGTGTATTCTGATGTTTTGGAGTGTGATGTTCTCTCTATATGTATTAATTCCATTTGATCTAATGTGCCATTTAAAGCCACTTTTCCTTACTAATTTTCTGTGTGGATAGTCTATCCATTGATGTAAGTGGGGTCTTAACATCCTCTACTATTATTGTATTATTGTCAACTTCTCTATGTCTGTTAATATTTGTGTTATATATTTAGGTGCTCCTCTGTTGGGTGTATAGATGTTTAACATTGTTATATCTTCTTGCTAGATTGAGCCCTTCATTATATAAAGTTCTTTGTCTCTTGTTACAGTGTTTGTTTTAAAGTCCATCTTGTCTAATATAAGTGTTGTTACTCCCACTTTTTTTCATTTCTCTTTGTATAGAATATCTTTTTCCATTCTTTCAGTGTTAATCTCTGTGTCTTTGGGTCTAAAGTAAGTCCATTGCAGGCAGCATATTGATGAGGTTTTTTTAAATTCATTTAGTGTCTCTTGATTAGAGCACTTAGTTCATTTATATTTAAAGCAACTACTGATAAGTATGTTGTTAAATGTTTTCTGATTGTTTCCTTCATTATTCTCTGATCCCTTCTTCTCATTCTTTCTTTCCTTGTGTGTGATGACATTCTTTAGTGTTATAGTTGGATTCCTCCCTTTTTTATATTTTGTATATCTATTGTAGATTTTTGGTTTGTGGTTACCATGGAGTTAATATATGATGTCTCGTGTATATAGCAATCTATGTTAAATTGATAGTTGCTTGAGTTCAAAAACATTCCTACAGTATATATTTACTCCCCCTCCTCCACACTTTGTGTTTATGATATCTCCTTTTACACCTTTTTATTTATTGATTCCCTTAACTACTTTTTAGAAGAAATTGATTTCACTACTTTTGTCTTTTTTGATCTTCAAACTGGTTTAAGCAATTGATCTACTACCTTTGCTATATGTTTGCTTTTATCAGTGAAATTTTTTCTTTTCATAATTTTCTTTTTTCTAGATATGGTCTTTTCTCTTCCTCTTAAAGAAATGCCTTTAACATTTCTTTTAAGATGAATTTAGTGGTGGTGAACTTTAACTGATGTTTATCCGAAAAAATATTTCCCTTTCCTTTAACTGTGAATGATAACCTTGCTTGATAGAGTGTTCTTGCAAGGAAGTTTTTTTCCTTTTAGCGCTTTGAAAATATCATGCCATTCCTTCTGGCCTGTAGAGTTTTTGCTGAAAAACCAGCTGATAGTCTTAGGGGTTTTCTTAATTTGTTGCTTTTCTCTTGCTGCTTTTAAGGTACTCTCTTTAAGCCTTGACATTTTAATATGATGGGTTTGGCGTGGAGCTCTTTGGATTCATCTCGTTTGGGCCTCTTATGTTTCCTGGACCTGGATATCTTGTTTCTTTCTCCTGGTTAGGGAAGTTTTCTGCTGTTATATTATAAAACTGCAAATTAGTTTTCCACATTTTCTCTCGCTCTTCTCCTTCTGGGACTCCTATAATGTGAATGTTAGGATATTTGATATTGTTCCAGAGCTCTCTTTACCTATTCTCATTTATTTTCATTCTTTTTTCTTTTGGTTGTTCATTGTGTGTGCTTTCCATTACTCCGTCTTCCAAATCACTGATCTATTCTTTAGTATCCTCTAATCTGCTGTTGATTTCCTCAAGTATATTTTTCATTTAATTTATTGTATTCTTCATCCCTGATTTGTTTTTTCTATGTCTTTACTGAAGTTCTTCCTGAGTTTATCCATTCTTCTCTCAGGTCTCAGGTCTGGTAAGTAAGCAACTTCATAACCATGACTTTGAATTATTTATCAAGCGGGTTGCTTAACGCTGTTTCATTTAGTTCTTTCCATGAAGTTTTATCTTAGTCTGTTATCTAGAACTTATTCCCCTGTCCCCTCATTTTGTTTGATTTTCTGTTTGTTTCTGTGGATTAGACAAAAGGCTCTCTCTTCCAATCTTTAAATCATGGCATATGTAGGAACATCCTTTGGAACTGTGCATGCCTCGAAGTTCTGGCTGGCTGGCTGACTGGAGGCCACATTAGTGTAGGCCAGAATGCCCTGGTGTCCAGGCTCCCAGGGTGTGATCTGAGACAGAGGGGCATGGCCCAGGGGTCTCCAGCCAGGGCTGCACTAGTAGGTGGTTGGGGAGGGAAGGGGCATGGGCACGGGCAATCCAGTTGAGTACTCTACTAGTTAAGATGGTTTATTTCTTACCTAAATTTTAGTTGTGTCAGTTCTCATAGTTGTTGTTATTGATATTAATTTCACTATGTAATTGCTCAAATAATTTTTATTGGCACTGAAATAATTTCCAAATGTGGTCTGAATACCCCTTCTGGGCTTTGTTCAAAACAAGTCAATACAGATGGCACTGAGAACACAAATCATAATGCATAGCACCTAAGTTAAGTCTTACCTTCAGAGTACATGACAGATATCAAGAACAATAATATTCCAAATGTAAAGTTGAGAATTTTTCCCTTCCTTTCCAAGTGCAGAAATTCCTCTAAGGCTCTACATGTTTTACCTGAAATGTAAATACAATTGCTCTTGTATGCTGTGACTGTTGCTAGTCACCTGTATATTTATTTTTATCTTCTCATGTAGATCTTGTACTTATTAACAAAAAACATTTGCTTAGAGCATTTTTCAATGGAAAATTTAACAAGAAATGCTTTAATCCATGTTATACCCCAGAAGAATATGCCACATTCACAAAATAACAGTGACTTTTTGGTTCTTTGTCTAGAATAGAGGATGGGGAAGGAGTAGATTTTACTCTAGATAGAATAAGTGGGGAAAAAAAGAAAATACACTGAAACATTGAGTTATCATAGCCGAGAGGAAGAATTATTGGTGAGTTTCATTTTTTTTGTTTTTGTATGTCTTTTAATTTCCTTACAATAAACATGGCATTCTGTTTTAATAAAAAAATATTAAAAAATTAGAAGGAACAACTTGGAAAAACCAGAAACAACATTTGAGCCTTTCAAATTGCTGAAGCTAAAATCCAACTGTTTTTCCTATAGAGGGTAGGAAATTCTCTTAGTAGAAATACAAAAAGAAAAAAAAATACTGAAATGCAAGCTTCTCAAACTCAGTACTGACACCTTATTCTCAAAACAAATTATATTTTATTGAGATGCATCTGTATAGTATGAGGCACTGTAATATACATGAGGGTTAAATAAATTAGTAAAATACCACTGCTGCCCACAAAATAAGGAAGTGAGTGGTCAGGCTAATCTCCACTTATCTTAGGACTGCCCAAGAAGTTACTAACATTGCCACTTGAGACTTTTAGATTATTAAGTTTATTTTGCAAATTGCTCCTCTGCAATTAATTTAGATGCGACAAGTGTACACACACACACACACACACACAAGTGATCCTCATTATTTCTGGATAACCATAAAGTCAATACCTGTAGGATTTTCATGGTCATTCACAGAATGCACAAAGTTAAGAAAACCTTGAACCATCCAAGGCACATTCCCTCCTGAAATCAAACTAGGCGACACCTATCTTCTTTCAGCTCTTAATTTATAATCAAGTGCCTACAGTAAGTGCCACAGTTTTTTTGCATTTATGTGGTTTTAATTGCTTTTGCTGCTTAAAATGACCCCCAAGTGTAGTGCTCAAGTGCTGTCTAATGAAACTAAGTGCAAGAAGGCTGTGATGTACCTCACAGGGAAGTACATGTGTTAGATGACCTTCATTCAAACATGAGCTATGGTGCTGTTGGTCTTGAGTTCAATGTTAATGACTTGGCAATATATATTTAATAAGGTATCTTATATACACATATAAGATCAGTTGGCAAGAATGTTATGATGAGAGGCTTGCATATATACAAGGAAATGCAACCTAACTTTTATTTCCCCCAGGAACAATGATGCAACGTTTGCTAATTCAGTGTTTTTGAAACAACTTAATAGAACAGAGCTAATAGGAGTACGTATTGTCTGTATGTATTTATATGTGTATATATATGTGTATATATATACATACATACATATAGTTTATTTTAAATACCCCCTTATAACATACATATGTATATATGTCTGCATACATATATATACAACTATACATATTGACTAATCAATTGACTAATACCATAAAGTGACCTTATTTTTCTAGTGCAAGAATTGGAAAACATTGTAAGCTTTAGATTAATTGCTATAAATCATACTTGTATGTTTGTGAGAGACAACAGAACCTCTTTGAGATTGAAATTGACCTAGGAAATCTGGGCCTCATGAACACTGCTCAATGACTCTAATTCTGTTACTGGCAGAAAGCATAGAGGATAAGGAAACTGCCTGTCTGGTTCAGTTTCTTCCTTCTGGCCAAAGAATACTTTTCAATGCCTGAGCAAAGAGAATTAGAAAATGAAGAGGAATGATGACCAAGAAAAATAATTAATTAAAACCTCTGAGTACTATTAAATCTCCTTGCCTCCCAAATCAGGGTTTTTTTTACATCCTTCTCATTATTTTTGGCATCTGTTATTGCCCTTACGGACCTCAACTTTCCATCTTCTGGATGAATTTAATTGAATTCCTTGGGCTAAAAAGAAAAAATTAGGGAAAATTTCATAGAGAGATAAATGCTCTTGAATCAAATCAAAAGGAGACATAGAAAGAACTAAAAAGGAAATACAGTCAAGAACTACAAAGCTCGTAGTTTAGCCAAGAAAACTAAAAAAAGAGGCAATTTTTAAAGCAGAAGCTATGTGGTTTCTCCCTCTATTCAGAAGAGGACAGTGACCAAATTTGGTTTTTTATTCAAACTTCCCTTTACTTTTTTGATACCATCTTCCAGAAACAGCTACTTCTTTGTGAAAGGTTAATCCCATAAGTATGCATTCAATGTGGAAATGGCATGCATACTTTTCAGAGCAGTCTCTAACCCTTTATCTAGTTTGTTGAAACTTAGTCCTGTCCCAGGACTCAACTATGAATTTTAGGTGAGTTTTTAACGTAAGCAACGATTGCTGAAACAGTGCTCAAATTTATTCCCCACATATTTGGAGAATGAGGAAAACCATCTATCTTCTTTAAGTCTGTATTTGGGGATTTGATTTTAATTTCAACTGCCAAGAGCATGGGTAGAATGACAATCCTGCAGTACAGCCATTGTCAGCTCCATTAACTACAAGAACAAAATTGAACTCAGAGTGCAGAGAGACTACTGGTCTCATGGCAAGTTCTGCACCTTAACAGGGGAGTCCTGCTTTTGCAGACATAAGAGGACCCATGACAAAGGGTGTGCACCATAACAGTGACAGTCCATCTTCTGCACCTGCTTGCTCTGTTACTCTGTGTGGAGAGCTGCCTAGCAAGCTGGTAACACACACAGCCCCTCCTCTCTGCATGACATGTTCTCCATCATTCCTCTCACTCTCTCTTCTGTAGCATTGACCTTGTCCAGTGTCCGAGGCCCTTTTAAAGTTAATGATCTTAGACTCTGGAAATAATCTTTAAACATATGACAGGTTAGTATGTAGAGAATGACAGCCAGCTGTTTCCCGTCTCACTGGAAGATGGAATTCAGGCTGCTGCCACTCATTCCTGGAGGCCTGAGTAAACGCTCCTGATCGTGACGACGATGATGTTGATCAGACAGCATCGGGCGCAGAGAAGACCTGGACCGCTGTCTCAGGACCCTTACTTTGATTTAAAAGACATAAAAAATTCTAAATCTAGTTGCTGATTTGAATTTACTATGCATTTAACAAGAATTTACTAAGCATCCACTGTGAGACTAACACTGTGATTGAACTGGAGTGTATGAAATTTTCGGCCAAAAACCTATTACTGTCAAGTTGACTTACAACTTATTTTAAAACAAGGACTTCCACATGTGAAATTATCAAGCACTGTTTAAACATAACATGTAATTACTGTACTGACAATAATGAACTGAGGCAGTTTGAGTACTTAAGGGAATCTTCATGAAGAAGGTGAGGCTTTAGCTAGGCCTTGAAGAACATATAGGATTAGGAAGTAACATAAAATTATGTACTCATTCTACAAATAGTCACTGTATACCTAATGTGCTCTAGTACTACCAGAATCATTAAATGATACAGTTAAAAGGCATACTTGAGATTATAAAGTACCCTTTCATTTCACAAGTGAGAAAATGGTATTTAACCCTTATTCTCTCTGGGTGAACAATTACAGCAAATTAGTGGTAGAACCAGGGGCATAGTTCATTTCTACTGAGCTCAGTATTTCTATATGAAAAGTATATCATTTCTCCTGCCTTAATTGTCCAGTTAGGAAGCCAGGACCAACATTAGAACTGGTCTGGAAATGATCGCAAAGTATCATAAGAACATCGTTATGATAAAATAAGGGTAAAAAAATCCCTTCATCCACTAAAATCATCACCCTGAAGACAAAGCAAAACAAGAAACATTTCTATTGTTAAGAAATTAGTCTCAATATGAAGTAATTGTTTTTACAGATTTTTCTTATAAAATATAATGCTGTGATTCTCCAAACATTTCACATGTTTGATTAATTCTTTTTTATTTTACTTTTTACAAAAGTATTATCTTTAATAAAATGTCTACAATGAATCTCCAGTTTACTGTGGTTGTCAAGTCTGTATATTAGTCAGAGTTATTAAATTCTAACTTATTTTATACTAACTTTACAGACATCAATATATCTTTGATTACATTTTGGAGTAAATATTTTTTTCTTCTTAATAGTGAGAGCAAAGAAAAGAAGCCAGGTATACAGTGAGGCATTCATTGAGAGGCAGCATACACAGGGGTTAAAGTTTAATCTTTTAGTTAGAGTGATTTGGCATCAAATTCCAGTCTTGGGACTTGTGCAACTATGGAGAAGCTAATCTCAGTAAGCCTCAATCCCTTTTCTTCCATAAAACAGAGACTATTGTACCTAATTCACAGGCTGATTGCAAATACTGAAGTAGACAATGCATGTAAGATAATTAACAATGTTTGACATGCAGTATATTTTCAATAAATGGTCAGTAAATGTTAGTTATTAAATACCTTGAAAATAGAGATGATTTATGTTTATGTTTGGCTGCTAAACTGATGTCAATGTTGCTGACCAGGTAATTATAGCCACAGTTATGACAAAGATTATCAATTGTGCATGAAGTTGAAAATGCATCTAATTGAGCATGCAACTGTCAGGAAAGAAAGATGAGTAGAAGTCCAACCAGACTTGCCCTAGCTTGAACATCTGTTAATTACATACATATAGCAATTGAGACTTTGATGAGATTTTTTCCAACTTTGAAGCTAATGAATGAAAATTTTAGAAAACACATATATGTAAGGAAGTCAACAAAAATCATATGCAATAATGCTATTTGAAGTCAATACTTGATGCATTTCTTTTCAGATTTTCATATGTATATAAAATTTTCATTATAAATATAATATTGTACACATATAAAATTTATAAAATTTACATTTTAAAGGAAACATCAGAATCCAACCATATGAACCTTTTATATTTTGCTTCCTCACATATTACATATTTTCTGAAACATTAAATAATATTCAAAAGGGTTATTTATTACATAATATCCCATTGAATGATTTTGTATTGCCTATTTTAGACATCATTTCTAATGATAGTCTATAAATAATGCTAAAATGATCATCCTTGGAAAGAAATATTTGTCTTTGATAATTTCCTCCAGATAAATGCTTAGAAATGGTTTTACTGTGTTGAAGAAAAGTAACTTTTTAAAGCTCTACATGCATCCAGATAAACTTCCCTACAGAAATTTATGCCAATTTACACTCTCATTACACATAAGGAAGTGTTAGACACTCAATTCACTGCCTCACCACATGTCATCATCATTCATCATAACTGTAACAATCATTGCTGGTAATTACTAAGCCCTTACCATACAACAGGTCCCATTCTATTTACAGACGCTATACTTTATATCTTCTCAATAACTCTGAAAGGTATATTTTAATTGTCCTCATTTTACACATTAAAAAACTGTGGCATGGATAGATTAAGATAAACATCCAAAGTTACTCAGAAATGAAGTAGGAACTCAAACCCAGGCAGTGTGACTTTAAAGATTGTGCTTTTAAACACAAAACAATGTTTTTCTACAGCATTCACTAATACTATTTTTTTTTACTTTCTACTTCTTTTTTTTTGTTATCATTAATCTACAATTACATGCAGAACATTATGTTTACTAGGCTCCCTCGGCTTCGCCAAGCCCCCCCCACAATCCCCATTACAGTCACTGCCCATCAGTGTAGTAAGATGCTATAGAATCACTACTTGTCTTCTCTGTGTTGTACAGCCCTCTCCATGCCCCCCTCACTACATTATACATGCTAATCATTATGCCCCCTTTCTTTTTCCCTGCCCTTATCCCTCCCTTCCCACCCATCCTCCCCAGTCCCTTTCCCTTTGGTAACTGTTAGTCCATTCTTGGGTTCTGTGAATCACCAATACTATTTTTAAAATATTTTTCTGATTTGAAAGACAAAAATACCCATTGTTTTATTTTCCACAATTTTATTAATAAAGTTAAGGTTCTTTATATGTTGATTTGCTTTTTACATTGAGTTTTCTAGTGTGAATTTTCTGTATGTGTTCATCACTATATAGAATACTAACCTCTGAGGGCTAGATTCTAAAATTAGATTCTGATTGACTCACTTTGCAGTAATAATAAATATGGATTTTTCAAGGTTGTGACACAGTTTATTCATTTGCATGAATTTGGAGAAATTTTGCTGATTGCATTCTCTGGTGAGCCCTGGACTCCCTGCCTGCCAATGTATATTACATTTTACAGGTACTTTTTAGATGTTCGCTTTAGTTTGTAATTGACAGATATCCAGAAAGCAAAAAGTCACAGGAGATTTAGTGAATGTGAAATGGTAAATATTGAAAGCATTTTAAGTATTGATATGAAAATAGATCTCCTCACTGGATATCTTTTTGTTCTGTTGTTTCTGGAACAAATACGTTAGTTTAAAAATTTTAAGCATAGCAGATGTGAAGTGCTAGTGTTTAGATTGGTAATAGACTGCTCTCTGCCAGATTTCCTGGTAGTTTTCTATGTTCCGGAAATACTAGAGACATTTATGCCATAGTGATATTTCCAAGTGCTTTAATCAATCCACTACACTCACATGATTATTTACCATTGCAGAAATACTCCTGGACTAGAAGAAATTGCTTACAAATGGAGTTTGAAGAATAAGTGTTATATTTCAATAGAGGAGAGGATGGGCATGAGGTTGGGGTGCAGCAAAAAAGAGAAAGGCAGTCATGAGCCAAGTGTATTTTGCAACTAAAAAAAGGAAAGTGAGAAATCAGAATAACTTGGTGAGGCTTAAAGGAGTGTCATTACTCCTTGGAAGTCTGAGGAGTTTCCCTCCAGGGAAATCCAGGAGCCAACAAAGTCCTACAGTTTGCTTTGGGACTGGTATGCAAGAAAGTCCCACCAGCAATGAAAAAACCTCTCATTTTCTTTTCACTAAAAATTTGTATGCAAAACATCATTATATAAATCTACTTGTCATAGTCCTGACAGGAGATAGATGGTCCAATGAAATGAAGTTATTTAAAGTGTTAAATAAAGGATTCTTTTTTTTTAACAAGTGAGTAAGTATAGGTTAAGGGAACTAACAGGGCAAACTTGGTGACACACCCAGGGTTTAACTTCTAACAGAACGGAGCTGTTACCACTTCTAACCTGAAGAGACAGGCGTGGTGCGGAGGGAAAGTATAATGACAGTTGGGGAGAACCACTGCTGTTAGAAGAGAAACAGTCATTGCTAAATTGATTTGTTTCTTCTTCCTCTGATCTTTTGGTGCCTCACGTAAAGTAATTCCAATAGGGAAGTAGAAGACAAAGGAACCTCAGTATATAATCCACAGAGGTCTGTCTCACAAGGCTCACAGCAGTGCAGAAAAAGAGAAGGGATCTGGAAGGGCAAACAGAGAAAAGAAATTTTGGCTTCCATCAATGTTAAGCTCTCTGAGGCAAGTCTCAGTTCTAATGCCCTTCCGTAGCTGATTCCACATCTAAAAACAATATGCTCCGGCACTATGGACACACCTCCCCTACCTAAAAAGAACAATTATCTAAGAAGGAAAGTCATATACGAGTGTCTTCCTAAATCCCTCAGGTTATCTGCCACCCCTTACTTCTTTCTCAATACCCATCAGTACCCAGCACAGTGTCCTACACATCAGTCCTTCAGTTTGATGGAAATAGTAAAATACTTGCATGAGGTTATAGCAATAACAAACAAAAAATGCCCATCCTGATTGGCATGGAGTAACTCAGTTAAGTTGATATATATGCAGTAAAATAGGTAAACAGCTATGAAGAAGTAACTAAGCCAAAATGTTACCAAAAAAAAAGAGTTTATGCAGACTGATTCAGGACTTTTACAGGCTAATATGAAAGCTTTAAATTCCCTGATGCCCTGGTGGGCTGGTACTTCTGTGGTAGAGAGAGGAGAGTTTAAAAACTGGAAAATTTTAGAGAAACTGGAAATCAAATTTTGAGAGAAGAATGGAAAAATGAAACGATTATATCCCCACATCTGATACTTAGCAGAAAGTCTGTCTCCTAGAACTCTCATTGGTAATTTATTCAGAGAATTTCCATAGGCAGAGGCAGTGGTGTGCTGCTCAATGTTTAAAAACAAAGCCTCTTGGGGAAGCAAATTAAATACTTTATAGAGTTTCCTGGTTTCCATGTTATAAACTCTCACACATGGCAAATTTCAAGCTACCAACATGATGTCACTGAACTGAAGTTGGAAAGGGGTACATGCAACTAGTCTTGTGAGTCAGTACAAACTTGCTCCAACACACCACAGGGAAGAGGCCTTTGCAAAATGGACAATAGACACAGAAGAGTCATTTGGTGAAATGCATTAATTTTTTCCATCAACTACTTACTATGAATGGTTCCTTGAAGAAGAAAACATTGTTCACTTTATATCCAGTTACAGCCACTTATCCTGAAGAATCACAAGAAACAGTAAAAGCGGTGACTTTCACACCCTGAGCAGCCTTAGTACCAACAATTCTGGGGCCTTGCTACAGCAACCTATAGCTTACTGCTAGTTGCCTGTTTGGAATGAATCTGCAAAAGCAATTCTCTAAGGCCTGGCATCTTGCACACTGCACACATTCACGTACACACTCACACATCAGAAAGAGATACATAAAACCAACATTCTAGTGGATATCCTCCATTTACACCTCCACAGTCTCTCCACCCTGCTTTATGTCCTGTGAGTCTGGCCTGTAGGAAGTACATCAGTGGGCTCTACTGCCCTCTGACTTAACCACTGGGGAAAATGAGCACTTTGTAAAAGGGAGGGGAGTGACATCAGGCTTTTCTCCTGATTCCCTCTCAGAGGTTCCGTCCGGCTGATTGCATCCCTCCTCCAGAGTCTTTATACAGGTGCTCTGTCTCCAAGCTTTTTTAAAATTTAAACTAAAAGAACAAAAAATAGTTCACCCATTTCTCCCACATCCCCTGGTCCCATGACTTTGGCAGCCTCCAATCTGTACTCTGTATCTATGAAATATTAAAAAATATATATGTATATGTGTGTATGTATATATACATATATATAATCATATTTTAATTATGTATTCTCATAAAATATATATTATAAAAATTATATATATGTTCTCATATAAGACAGCTCATATAGTATTTGTCTTTCTCTGCGGACTTATTTCACTTAGATAATGCCTTTGAGGAGGTACATGCATGTTCTTACATTTGGCAAGATTTCATTATTTTTAATGGATGAATAATATTCTAATAACTGCGGTTTTGATTTACATTTCCCTGATGAGTAATGATGTTGAGCATCTTTTCATGTACCTATTGGCCATCTGTGTGTCTTCTTTGGAAAAATGTCTATTCAGATCTTCTGCCCATTTTTTAATCAGATTGTGTTTTTGCTATTGAGTTGTATGGGTTCTTTATGTATTTTGGATATTAACCCTTTATCAGATACATGATTTGCAAATGTTTTCTCCCATTCAATACGTTGCCTTTTCATTTTGTGGATGGTTTCCTTAGCTTCACCAAAGCTTTTTACTTTGAGGTTCCATTTGTTTATTTTTGCATTTGTTGCATTTGCTTTTGGTATTAGATTTAAAAAGTCATTGCCAAGACCTATGTAAAGGAGTTTACAACGTATGCTTTCTCCTAGAAATTTTATGGTTTCAGGCCTTAAATTCAAGTTTTTAATCCATTTTAGGTTAATTTTTGAGTATGGTGTAAGACAGTGGTCCACCTTCATTTTTTTTGCATGTGGCTATCCAATCCTCTCAACAAAATTTTTTTAAAAGACTGTCCTTTCTCCAAAGTATATATTCTTAGCTTCTTTGTCACAAATTAATTAGCCATATATCTAGGGTTTATTTCTGGGCTCTCTATTCTGTTCCATCAATCTGTGCTTCTGTTTTTATGCTAACACCATACTGTTTTAATTACTATAGCTTTGAAACATAGCTTGAAATCAGAGAGCATGGTGCTACAGCTTTATTCTTCTCCAGATTGTTTTGGCTATTCAGAGTATTTTATGGCTCTATACAAATTCTGTGAAAAATGTCATTGGAATTTTGGCAGGGATCGCATTGGATCTGTTTATTGTTTGGGGTAGTATAGACATATTTATAAATATTAATCCTTCTGATCTATGAGTATGGAATTTCTTTCTGTTTACTTGTGTCTTCTTCAATTTCTTTCATTAATGTCTCATAGTTTTCAATATACAGGTCCTTCACCTTCTTGGTTAAATATATTCCTAGATACTTTACTCTTTCTGATGCAAATGTAAATGGGATTGTTTTCTTAATTTCTCTTTCTGCTAGTTAATTATTGGTATGTAGAAATACAACAGGCTTTTGTATTGATTTTGTATCTTGCAACTTTGCTGATTTCATTTATTATTTCTAATAATTTTTTGGTGGAGTCTTTAGAGTTTTATATATATAAAATTGTGTTGTCTTTTTCAAACTGGGCTGCTGCATTTTTTAGGGTAAATTCCTAGAAGTGAAATTTCTGGGTCAAATGTTATGCCTATTTTGAGCTTTTTGAGGAACCTCCATACTGGTTTCCACAATGGTTGAACTAATTTACATTCCCACCAGCAGTGTAGGAGGGCTCCCCTTTCTCCACAACCTCACCAGCATGTGTTGTTGTTTGCCTTTTGGATGGTGGCGATCCTTACTGGTGTGAGGCGATATCTCATATGTGGAGTATAAGAACAAATAAAAACTGAAGGAACAAAACAGCAGCAGACTCACAGAACCCAAGAATGAACTAACAGTTACCAAAGGGAAAGGGACTGAGGTGGATGGGTGGGAAGGGAGGGATAATGGCAGGGAAAAAGAAAGGGGGTATTACGATTAGCATGTATAATTAGCATGTGGGGGGGCATGGGGAGGGCTGTGCAACACAATGAAGACAAGTAGTGATTCTACAGCATCTTACTATGCTGATGGACAGTGACTGTAATGGAGTGTGGGGGTGGGGGACTTGGTGAAGTGGGGAGACTAGTAAACATAATGTTCTTCATGTAATTTTAGATTAATGATAACAAAATTAAAATAATTCATTAATTAGTTAGTTAATTTTTAAAAATCATATTTTCCACAAATAGTAACAATTTCACCCTTCTACTGAAGTTTGGATGCTTCTCATTTTTTTCTTGCCTAATTGCTCTGACAAGAACTTTCAATTCTATTTTGAATAAGAGTGGCAAAGTGGGCATCATTCTCTTATTCCTGATCATAGAGGAAATCTTTCAGCTATTTATCACTGAGTATGTTAGCCATGGGTTGGTCATAGTGTGGCCTTTATTATGTTGAGGTACATTCCCTCCATGCCTACTTCATTGGAAATTTTTATCATAAATGAATTTTGAATTTTGTCAAATATATTTCCTCATCTAGAGATAATCATCTGATTTTTACCTTCCATTTTAATTACATTGACTGATTTATAGATGTTGAACCATATTTGATCCCTGAAATAAATCCCAGGGATGATCATCATGTATGATACTTTTAATGGATTGTTAAACTCAGTTTGTTAATATTTTGTTGAGGATTTATATATCATGTTCATCAGGTATACTAGCTTGTAATTTTCCTTTCTGATGGCATTCTTGTCTCATTTTGGCATCAGGATAATGCTGGCCTCATAAAATCAGTTTGGAAGAGTTCCTTCCTCTTCTATTTTTTGGAAGAGTTTGGGAAGGATTGATATTAATTCTTCTTACAATGTTTGATAAAATTCACCAGTGAAGCCTGGACTTTTGTTTGTTGGGAAGGTATTGATCACTGATTTAATCTCCTTACTAGTAATCATCTGGTCAGATTTTCTATTTCATTATGATTCTGTTTTGGTAGATTGTATGTTTCTAGGAATTTATCCATTTCTTCTATGTTGTCCAATTTGTTAGCATATAATTATTCACAATAGTCTCATAATCCTTTATACATCTGTGCTATCAGTTGTAACATCTCTTTCATTTCTGATTACATTTTTTGAGTTTGCTCTTTTTTTCTTGGTGAGGCTAGCTAAAGTTCTGTCAATTTGTTTATCTTTTAAATAATCAACTCATGGTTTCATTGATCTTTTCTATTGACTTTTTCATCTCTATTTAATTTATTTCTGTGCTAATCTTTGTTATTTTTTCCTTCTATTAGCTTTGGCTTCATTTGTTCTTCTGTTTCAATTTCCTTGCAGTATAAAGGTATTTATTTTAGAGTTTTCTTGTTTCTTGAGTAGGCATTTATTGCTATTACTTTCCTCTTAGAACTGCTTTTGCTGCATTCCATAAATTTTGTTATATTTCCATTTTCATTTTTCCCAAGTATTTTTTTTCCTCTTTTGATTTATTCTCTGACCTATTGGTTGTTCAGTAACATGTTGTTTAATCTCCACATATTTGTGAATTATCCAGTTTTCTTCTTGTAATTTCTAGTCTCATACCATTGTGGTTGGAATAGATGTTTGATATGATTTATATCCTCTTAAATTTGTTAAGACTTGTTTTGTGGCCTAACATATGATCTATCTTATGGAGTGTTCCATGTGCACTTGAGAAAAATGTGTTTTCCATTGCTTTTGGATGAAATGTTCTGTAAATGTTTGTTAAGTCCTTCTGGGCTAACATTTAAGGCTGGTATTTTCTTCACTGATTTTTCTGCCTGGATGATGTGTACATTTGATGTAAACAGAATATTAGAGTCCTCTTGTATTATTGTAGGACTATTTCCCCTTTAGGTCTATTAATATCTGCTTTATATATTTAGATACTCTTGTGTCACACACATAAATACTTACAAATGTTATATCTCCATGTTGGATTGATTCCTTTATCATTATGTAACATCCTTTTTATTTCTTATTATAGTTTTTGTTTTAAAGTCTATTTTGCTAATATACATATAGCTATTCCAGATTTTTTGGTTTCCGTTTGCGTGGAATATCTTTTTTCCATCCCTTCACTTTCAGTCTGTGTGTTTCCTTACATCTATAGTGAGTCTCTTAGATGCATGATATTGAGGGGTCTTGTTTTTTACCCATTCAACCACTTAAGTCTTTTGGTTGGAGAATTTAGTCCCTTTACATTTAAATTGATTATTGATAGGTATGTATTTATTGCCATTTTGTTAATGGTTTTCTACTTGTTTTTATATTCTTCTATGTATCTTTTCTTGTTCTCTTCCTTTGTGGTTTGATTACTTTCTCTGTCTCTTTTGTGTATTTAGGTTTTTGCTTTGTGTTTACCATGAGGCTTACATATAACAACTTATATTCATAGCAGTCTATTTTAAGTTGATAACAACTTAAGTTTGATCCCACTGTAAAGCTCAACATTACTACTGCCCCCCCACCATGTTATGATCTTGATGTCACATTTTATGTCTTTTCATCTTGTGTATCCCTTAACTGATTATTAGAATCATAGTTATTTTTACTACTTTTGTCCTTTAACTTTCATACTAGCTTTATAATTTATTAATCCACTACCTTTACTGTGTATTTACCTTTTCAGTGAGGTTTATTCTTTCATATGTGTTCTTGTTACTAATTAGTGTCTTTTCTTTTCAGCTTAAAGATTTCCTTTTCATTTCTTGTAAAGCAGGTTTGGTGGTGATGAATTTCTTTAGCTTTTGCTTGTCTGGAATGTTCTGATAATGAATCCCTTTCCTATTTTCTTCAGGCTAAAAATAGTAAGGCTTCTCCACTATTATTTGCATCGTTCATTTTAGTTTCTATTCCTATCCCCTAAATCCTGATCAAAATACCCTTTTCGAATGAACTATTTTTTTCCTTTCAGAATCCTGGTTGATACTGGTGCTAAGTGTGGTAAAGGCACAACTTATTGTGCTGGAAATAAATAACAATAATATATAGTAGGTATAATAACAAAAGAGAGACAATTTTTCTTATAGAATCCTTGGTGCTAGAAACATCTTTTGTCATCTTAAGGCAATCTCTTTCCAGTGGTAAGCTGATAAATGTTCAACAACCAACTCTTAGGGGGAAAAAATGCTGCCTTTCCTTTTTTATGTCCCTCTGTCTTTTCTCCAAATCTGGGCTGGATTATCTGAGGACAAACTAGTCAAGGCTCCACCTATCATAACAGCTCAAGTATCTACATTGCATAGCCTTTTCTTTCTCAACTCCCTACTGCCTCTGACCATACTCCCAGTCACCAGGATGTTTGAGACAATATTTCTCCTACGGACACAGCAGATGCTTTATAAATCAAAAGCAGTAAACATATAACAACTAACTGGAAAACTTGGAAGGTGATTTGGCATTTGAGGAAGGCCACAATACATGGATACTATATACTCAGGCATATGCAATGGGGAAATTTTAGCTGAAGGCCAGTAATAAGTCCTTCACAGAGCAAATCTCAAAGGAGAAGAAAAGGAGAGCGCAAAGCAGCTTTCTCTTCCCTTTGCCTGAGCAAGAGTTTGGCAACCACCTTAGGGAAAAGAAATGAGAAATGTATACTCTGTGGTTTATTTCCCAAAGGGCATGAGATCATAAAGCCTTATTTTAAAAACCAAATTTGAGATACCTCTCCCCATCATAATATACTCTACATTCCTGAAGGCTAAAATACAGCTTGGAGTCTCTGGGGGTTTGTGGAAACAGGGTCACAAAATGCTTAGGAGATACTCATTATATCCTATGAGTAAGAGAATAATAGGCCATTTAATTCACAATGGAGAGAAATAACCCTGAATGTTATGAGGAAATGATGCTATTGTTCTCAGAATCTTTTCATAATATTTCATGATGGTAATATAACTGAACCTATCATAGAGAAATCTGTTATTTCTTTTACAGTTTAAATTTTCCCTAGTTAACCAACTTTAAGTATCTTTAAGCTTAGTTAAAAGTTGTAATGGCAAATATTCTGATCTATACCATCATTTTACTTTGTCTAGTGGTATCTATGTGGTTCAAATGGTCAGGATTCTGTAAAGGCAAGCCATTGTTATTTTTGGAAAATGAGCAAGTATAAAATCAAGATCCAAGATACCAAACACTGAGGGAAAAGAATAAAGACAGTAAAAAAAGTAGAGATGTAACAAAACAAATTGCAGCCTGGTGAGATGAGTATACCAGTGCATTCACATGGAACAAACGTGTAGCACAGAGGAAGGAAAAGGGGAAGCTTTCTGGAAGAACGGCCATCTGAGCTGGGCTTGCAAAGTAAGAGTAAGACTTCCCCAGAGCAGTAAAGAAAGCAGGAGAGTTTCAGATAATGGAAAGGTATTTACAAAGGAGAGAAGCTGTGAACTAACAAGATGTATATGATGCATTAACAGTAATTTGATATCTTTGATATCCTGAGCTTGAAAACACAAGGTAAAGAGGCTAGAAAGGAAGAAACAGTGAAGGCTTTGTTATCCTGAGAGTCAGTACTTTTAGGTGGAGTTCATAATCTCCAATAGAGAACATAAGATGAGCCACTGAGGATTTAAATCTCAAGTCTATTTTTTAAAAATCTATTCACATGTAGGTCATAGGTCAGCTGTCACATGAAATAAATGAGGTAATGTTGATGGAAAAGATAGTTCCTCAATGTGAAGGTGTGCGGAGAGAAATAGGATTCTCATTCTTTTATATTAAGCAATTTATGTAGGTTACATGTGCCTCATTAAGTAGATTTACTACATAAATATCTAGTTTTAGTTAAATACTCAAAGCCAAAATGACTTTAAAAAGAAGCCAAGCTGAAGATAATACATTAGTGCATGCACTAGTATAAAACAATAAGAGGAGAGAACTGACATATTTATAATTTGACCTAAACTGTCATCGACCTATCAAATTTTGTAAGTGATCTAATCAGATTACACAAAACATCAGCCTAGAAACAAAAATTATCAATAAGATTATTTGAAACATGACTGACACCCTTTATTATGAATAAAGAGACCTCCCCTAAGCACAGACGTTTGCTCAGTTGATTAGGAAATGGATTCTATGAAGGCACCATGGTAGGCAGCAAAACATTAACAAATTAACCAACCAGATCATTGATATGCACCTTAATTATTTGTTCAATAATACTTGACGTCATTTTATACTCAAGCCAGTTTTTAAAAAGTTTCACTGAACTTTAATAATGAGTAAGGCCTTCAATTGTACCCATATGTCAATATCATGGTTTCAATATTTCATGTTAATACTGGAGTTATATGTTACCTTTGAGGGAAGCTGAGTGAACAGTATATGGGAATCCCTTGAGTAGTTTTGAAAATTCCTTCGAGTCTCTAATTATTTCAAAGTTAGAAACATTTTTTATATTTAATGATAAATATTTGGAAGTTGTCTTAAAGATTTCCTCCTTAATAGCAAAAAAAAAAAAACCCAAAAATGAACCAAAAAGCTATATACCATTGGGCAAATATCTATTCTTCCTGATAGAGTAAAAGGGGCTTAAAAACTACCTGAAGGCAGTGTAAACCTAAACTTAAATGTGTTCTTTTACCAGCAAAGATGTTGGGAAGACTCAGAAAATATTGCTGAAGGTTTGAAGGAAAAAAGTTAGAACAAATTATGTTGCGAGCAAGATTTACTCTAGAGTTGCAAAAAAATGCAAATGTCTTCACTTTGGCATTTGTTACACTCTGTTTCAATAATTAAATGTATATAGAGCTTACTTGTTTAGGTAAAAAAGAAGCATGGACTAGGGGAGATTCTCAGCAATTTTTTCTATAATAGTGATAATAATAGCATAGGGTGGGAAAACCTGATAAATAACGACCAGTGGAATTGGTGCTTTGAATATTTTCTTTCAATTCAGGGTTAATTTTTTTAATTACAAAGCTAAGGGTTTTAAATGTAATAGAATCTTTTGAATCAATTTAATATGCTGGCTAGCCTATCCGATTTCCCTGATGCTGGATGTCCTAATGTCAAAATGACAATTGTCTTATATTCCACGCTGTACACCTGTATAGTGACCCCAGAGCTTTTAAGTTACATTCGTGCGAAACTCAAGAGGACTTGAAGAAAATATTAACAATGTGAGAGTCAATTTGATTTTAGTAAAACAGGTTTGTCTGTCACATTAAATTAATGTTAACTTGACTTTAATTGCCTTTGTAGTTTCCTTCACATTTAATATACAAATTTGTCTTGGTTGTATTAATGTATAAACAAATAGAGCTTGTATGTTCCTAAATACTTAAGTAACATTTGTATCAAAAATAATTTAATACTCAAAATCCAGGATTTTTTTTAATCTTTAAAAGAGGACATACATTACTCAGGGTTGAGAAACATGCCCTAGGTCCCTGTGAATTCTCCCAAGCCCAAGTAAAGTTTCCTTAAAATAAAACAAAAGATAAACAACTTATGTGGGCAGGAAAAAGTAAATAGGAAAGAGGGAGGGAAGAATTCCATTAAAAGCAGAAGCAGCATTAAAAAGGTGAGGTGATATTAAGGGAAAATTTTACCAACCATACACTTTTGCATTGTTGCAATCTGAAGGTATAATGAGTATTACTACTTCTTCAAGTGCATGAGTTAAATGGATACTTGAATAGTACATGAAGACAGACAAACCATAACCCTTCTATTTAATCAGATGCAATTTCATCAGAGCCCACCTTGCCTGCAAACTTCTCAGTAGTCTACATTTTGCTTTTAACTGAGAAGTAAGACAGGTTCTTTGTGGCAGATGAAACAGCTGCATCACTGAAGACCAAGGCTGCCAGCACTTCTAACACCAGCTGTGTCAAGACTGCACTTTACCCAGTCTCCTTATTTAAAGATCGTAATTATTTCAGGAGGGTGACCAAAGTGGAGACTTTTTATCATAGCATGAGCTGAGTAAGTTGCTCTATAACAGCAATTTCCCTTATGTTCTCACTCTAAAAAAAGAGGGATGCACAAATATTATTAAAAAGAGATGTTTATTTTGCATAAAGAGTGTAATATTAGCCACTACAAAAATGCCTGAGAAATATAAAGCAAGAATCATATCAAATTGGCTTAGCAGCAATAGAAAAATTCATTTTGATTTGTCAGAACTTCAACATATACTTTGCTTTCTTTGTGCTCTTTTTATGGAGTCTCTTTCTTCCTCATGCTCAGTATGTTTCCAGTCTCTTTCGCAGCGCAGGTTTCAGTTTTATTCCAAATGACATTCCAACGTGCTTTCCCAGGTTCCTCTCTGCCTTCCAATGACTGACACCTGGGAGGCAGATGGTGCAAATGGCCCACTATATATTTCCTGGATTTATGAAGAAAACTGTCAGGAACCTGACTGGATTGGCCTGGTGCCTCATGGCAGAAAAGGCTGCTCGGGAGGAGTGACAGTGACTGAAAATAATTTTGATGAAAATGATCTGGAGCTTGTTGAATTTCCAATGCTGCTTTTATTCCTCCTTATCTTTACGCTTCCACGTCCCTGGATTTTTGCCTTGAAAAAATATTATGAATAAATTGAACACCACAGTATCTTCAAGCTCAGACATAATACAGTTTTTCTGAGTGTGCATTTTTCCTGGGACAGTTGCATTTCATAGCTTCCAGGTCCTTCTTCATATTAGGCTTGTCTGATCATATGTAGATATGGATCCACACATCTCTCTCATGAACTTGATTGTTCTGGAGTGGCAACATAGAGTAGTGATTTCCTAGCCTCGTGTTTAAAATAGAGAAATATGGAGCTTTTAAAAAGAATTTCATTTAAAATCTTCATAATTTACCAAACAAAATAAAATCATTGATTCATTAGATCAAATGAATCTATTCATGAGACCTGTCAAGTAAATCATCTGTGCTCATTTATTCAGTCAATAAACATCTATCAAGTTACCTGCCAGATGCTGGAAACATTGCTAGAGCCTGGGTATTGCCTCCCCCATGGACTTCCTATGTCCTTCCCTTTGACTCCTCTATCCCAGTACTCTGAGGAATTCTCAAGTTTTCTCTAGTTCTGAAACAGATGTTATGCCTATGCCTATGCCATGTTCTCTTTGCTCTATCACTTCAGAAGACCAGCACTGCCCAAGAGAAGTTGAGGTCATCTAAACATGGAGCTACTGAAGCTGAAGCTTCCCAGCTCCTTCTCTGTACAGGCCTCTTCCTAAGACCTGGGAGGAGCCCTACCAGTCTGTCCATGTTGTGCAAATGTAAGATGCTTTTGTATTGCATTTCCTAAAGAAAGCTCTTTATATTTGAATTATATGAGCTTCAGGCTCCACAAAACCCGGGTCCATCCTTTAATAGAATGGAAATTACATAGAGGAATAAAACATGAAAGAATAAAGCACCCTTACCCCAAACTCCTTTAGTAGAACGTTGGAAATTCTAGAAAGAAGAGCACCCCTTAGCACAAAGGCATGTCTTCTTTTTAGCCTTATTAATGTCTTTAATACTTAAGCAAACAGGAAGATGATGAGTCCTACAAGGCCAAAAACAAGAAGTGTTCCAAGGTAGATAACTGGACTGCTTTATTCACTGAATTCTGACACCAACTATATGGGTTTTTTCCTGACCCTGACACCAAATATGTGGTATCTTTTCCAACACCACTTCTTCAGGTCCCTGACATGAACTAATATCCTACAATTCAATTCAATTCTATCACTAACTATCCAGGGTTAGCTCAGACTTCACCAAAGGGCTCAGTCCTGCAAGACTGCTCCCACTTCAGATGATAGCCACAAAGAGGGTGCCAAGCTACCCCACTGGTTTACTACTAATTTGGGGGTTTCTTCAACCTCCCTCACATTTGATAATTTCCTAGAATGACTCAAAGAACTCAGGAAAACACTTAAGTTTACTTTATTAAAGATTTATTATAAAGGATGTGACTCAGTAATAGCCAAATGGAAGAGATACATAGGACGAGGCACTGGGGGGAAAGGGTGCAGAGCTTCCGTGTCCTCTGCAGGCACAGCACCCTTCCAGCAAATCAACATGTTCACCATCCAGAAGCTCTCTAAACCCCTAATTGTTTAGAGGTTTTTATGAAGGCTTCATTTTGTAGGCATGATTTTCTTTCTTTTTTTAATTTAAATATAGTTGATAGATAATATTATATTGGTTTCAGGTATACACCACAATGATCTGACAATTATATATATTACTAAATGCTTACCACAATAAGTGTAGCTGCTATGTGTCAAGATACAAAGAAACTGCAACATAAGACTATATTTCCTATGCTGTACATTCATCCCCATGACTGACTGACTTAATATTTTTTGGAATATTTTTATTCAAGTATAGTCCATATACAACATTATATTGGTTTCAAGTATACAACAGTGATTTGACAGTTATATACATTACTGAATGCTAACCCCAACTAGTGTAGTTACTGTCAACACAGAAAGATGTTCTAGAATGATTGACTATATTCTCTTTGTTTGCTGTACTTTCCCATGACTAATTTATATTATGATTGAGATTTTGTACCTCTTTATTCCCTTCTACATCACCCACCCTCTCTAACCCCTCCCCTATGAAGTAATTTATTTTATAATTGGATGTTTATGCCTCTTTATCCCCTATTCCTATTTTTTCAATCCCCTGACCCCCATTCCCTATGGCAACAATTAGCTTGTTCTTACTGTTTAGGAGTCTATTTCCATTTTGTTTGTTTGTTCATTTGTTTTGTTTTTTAGATTCCATATGTCAGTGAAATCATATGGTATTTGTCTTCCTCTGTCTGACATTTCACTTAGCATAATATCCTCTAGATCATCCATGTTATCACAAATAGCAAGATTTCATTCTTTTTTATGGATAGGTAATATTCCATTATATATATCTTTATCCATTTATCTATCAATAGACACTTAGTTTTCTTCCAAATCTTGACTATTGTAAATAATGCTGCAATGACCAAAGGTCATATACCTTCTTGAATTACTGTTTTCATTTCATCAGGTAGATACCCAGAAGGGGAATTACTAGATCATATGGTATTTTTATTTTTAATTTTTTGAGAAATATCTGTAGTGTTTTCCATAATGACAACACCAATTTACATTCCCATAAACAGTGTATGAGGGCTCCCTTTTTTTTATATCCTCAACATTTGTTATTTCTTATCTTGATATTAGCTATTCTGACTGGTATGAGGTAATATCTCATTGTGGTTTTGATTTTCATTTACCTGACGATTAGTAATGTTGAGCATCTCTTCATGTGTCTGTTAGTTACCTGTATGTCTTCTTCAGAAAGTTGTCTATTGAAGTTTTCTGCCTATTTTTTAATCAGATTATTTGTTTTGTTTTTTGGTGTTAAGTTGTAGGAGTTCTTCATATATTTTGGATATCAAAACATAGACATGATTGCTAAAGTCACTGGCCATTGGTGACTGATTGAATCTCCAGGCCCTCTCCTCCCAGAGGAGGGAGATGGAAATGGAAGTTCTGATCTTCTAATCAGAGTTTGGTCTTTCTGGTGACTATCTCGAAGTTAGCTAAGGTCTGCCAAGAATCACCTCATTAGAACAAAAGGTACTCCTACCACCCTTATCACTCATATAATCCCAGTCCTTTGGGAGGTCTGTGACAGGAGCAGGGGACAAAAATCAAGTACCATTCTAAAATGTTACAACAATATTTTCAGGGGGCATTCCAGTTTGAAGGAAACAAAAGGAATCATATACTCTAAAATCCTTGGACTTTGGGTGGAAAAAATGGTGGAGTAGGAAGGCAAGGTGTAAACATTCTCCCACATACATACCAAGGAAGTAACTATAGCAAATACATCTAACTCTGAAAATGACCTGAAGACTGCAGAACAGACAATCTACACTTGGTGAAAAAGAGAAGACCACACAGAGAACGGCAAAGGGACAGAGTCATGATCATCAAGACCTAAGCCCCTCCCCCATTGCAGCCCACAAGCAGAAGGAAGAGGAAGGGACCTGGGGTAGGGGGTTAGGGGGAGGGCGAGAGATAAGTGCTCAGGAATCCTGCACACCTGCCCCTGGAGCTCTGCTGTGGGAACACAAGTCCACACTGCATACGGCTTTGGTAATTAATAGGTTGGATGCCAGGGAGAGTTGGAGCACTCTGGGAGGGTGAGACTCCTGTCACATGTGGAAGATAAGGACACTGCATCAGTACCTCTGAGAGCCAACACAGAAGCAGTAGTTTGAAAGATTTACCAACAGCAGAAAGTGTGATAGGGAGGCGGTAGTTGGAGGAAGCTCTTTCCAGAGGAGAAAGGGCAGGTGGATGATGGTTGCCCAGCCCTCCTTCCAGCCAACCAGTTGGGGGCAGGTGGGAGTCAGGTCCAAATGCTCCATCTCCCCTACTGGCAGCTCAGCCCTACAACACTATAGTTAGTAGACCAATTACTTCCTAAAATGTATGAAGTTAAACAAACAAAAGTAGTAAAATTAACTGTATACAAAATTAGTCAAGGGATACACAAAAGATGTAGATTATGACATATAATACATAAAGTATGGAGGAGGAGGAAAATAAAAAAGAAGTACTTTTAGACTGTACTCAAAAATAGAGCAACCATCAATTTAATATATAGACTGTTATATATTCAGGAAACCATCTGTGAACCTTATGGTGACAACATACCTGAAGCATATAACAGATACACAAAAAAAATTTTTTTAAAAGAAGTCCAAGTGCAACACTAAAGAAAACCATCATATAGCAAGAACAGAGCATAAGAGAGGAAGAAAGGAACAGATAGGAACTACAAAAACAACCAGAAAGCAATAAATAAAATGGCAATAAGTACATACCTATCAATAATTACCTTAAATGTAAATGGACTAAATGCCCAAATCAAGACATAGGGTGGCAGAATGCATAAAGAAACAAAACCCATCTATGTGCTGCTTATGAAAGACTCATATCAGACTGAAAGTGAAGAGGTAGAAAAAATATTTCATGCAAATAATGGGGAGGAAAAGCAGGAATAGCAGTACTTATATTAGACTTAAAGAGAGTCACAAGAGACAAAGTAGGACATTATCTAATGATAAAGAGATCAGCCCAACAAGAGAATATACCAATTGTAAATATCTATGCACCCAATATAGGAGCACCTTAATATATAAAATACATACTAAAAAATCTAAAGAGGGAGGTAGACAGCAACACAATCATATTAGGGGATTTAACACTCCACTTACATCAATAGACAGATCATCTAGACAGCACATTAGCCCAAATGGACTTAACAGGTATATACAAAACATTCTACCCAGAAGCATCAGGTTATGCATTTTTTCTCAGTGCATGTGAAATGTTCTCCAGAATAGATCACATATTAGGACACAAAAAAGAGCCTCAGTAAATTTAAAAAACTGAAATTGTATCAAACATCTTTTCAGATCACAATGCTATGAAACTAGAAAACTAAAAATCAATTAGATGAAGAGATTTTTAAAAAATCACAAACACTTAAATGCTAAACAACATACATCTAAATAATCAATTGATCAATGAACAAATCAAAGACAAAATCAAACAATACATAGAGAAAAATGAAAACAAAAATACAGCAGTTCAAAATATGGGGGATGCCACAAAAGCAGTTTTAAGAGAGACATACATAGCAATACAGACCTACCTCAAGAAAAAAGAACAATCCCAAGTGAATAGTCTAAAATCAAAATTAAAGAAACTAGAAAAAAGAAGAACAATGAAACTCAAAGTTAGTAGAAGGAGAGACATAATGAAGATCAAAGCATAAATATATAAAATAGAGAAGAATTAGACATTAGGAAAAAAAGTACTGAAACCAGATCTGGTTCTTTCAGAAGATAAACAAAGTAGACAAACCCCTACTCACACTTATGAGGAAGAAAAGAGGACACATATAAAGTCAGAAATGACAAAGAAGTTACATCTGACACCACAGAAATTCAAAGAATTATTAGAGAATTCTATGAAAATTATATGGCAATAAATTAGACAACCTAGAAGAAAGGAAAAATTTCTAGAAACATACACTCTCCCAAGACTGACCCAGAAAAAAACAGAATACCTGAACAGACCAATTTCCAGTAATGAAATTGAATTGGTAATCACAAACCTCCCAAAAAATTCTAGGACCAGGTGATTTCTCAGCTAAATTCTACCAAACATTTAAAGAAGAGCCAATACCCATCTTTCTTAAATTACAACAAAAAATGGGAAAAGGGAATATTTCCAAAGTGATTCTATGAGGCCAGCATCACTCTAATACCAAAACCAGATAAAGACACTATAAAAAAAAGAAAATTATAGACCAATATACCTGATGAACAGAAGCAAAATCCTCAAAATATTAGCAAACCAAATAAAAAAATACATCAAAAGGATCATCCATCAAGAACAAGTGGGATTTACTCCAGGGATGCAAGGATGGTACAATATTCATAATTCAATCAATGTGATATACCACATTAACAAAGGAAGAATAAAAGTTATATGATCATCTTAACAGATGCTGAAAAAGCATTTGACAAAATTTAACATCCATTCTGATAAAAACTCTCAACAAAGCAGCTATAGAAGGAACATACCTCAACATAATAAAGCCCATATATGACAAACCCACAGCCAATATCATACTCAATGGTAAAAAGCTGAAAGCATTTCATCTAAGATCAGGAACAAGATAACGATGCCCACTCTCACCAGTTTTATTCAGCATAGTACTGGAATTCCAAGCCACAGTAATCAGACAATAAAAGAGATAAAATGCATCCAAATTGGTAAGGAAGAATTAAAACTGTCACTATTTGCAAATGACATGGTACTATATACAGAAGACCCTAAAGACTCCACTGAAAAACTATTAGAACTAATAACTGGTTGTAACAAAGTTGCAGAATACAAAAGTCAATACACAGAAATCTGTTGCATTACTACATACTAACAAGAAACTGAAAGAAAGAGCAATCATGAAAACATTTCCATTTACGGTTGCATCAAAAAGAATAAAATAACTAGGAATAAACCTAAACAAGGAGGTGAAAGATTTGTACTCTGGAAACTTTAAAACACTAATGAGAGAAATTTAAAACACCAATAAGTGGAAATCTGTCCCATCCACATGGATAAGAAGAATTAATATTGTCAAAATGGCCATTCTGACCAAAACAATTAACAGATTCTATGTAATTCCAACCAAAATAACAATCATATTTTTCAATGAACTAAAACAGATAATCTTAAAATTCATATGGAAGCACAAAAGACCCCAAATAGGCAATGCAATTTTAAATAAGAAGAAAGGTAGAGATGTTACCCTCCCTGAATTCAAGCTATACTACAAAGCTACAGTAATCAAAACAGTATGGTACTGGCACAAGAACAGACCCATAGATCAATGGAACAGAACAGAGAGCCCAGATGTAAACCCACACATATATGGTCAATTAATATATGATAAAAAAGCCATGAGTATACAATGGGGAAATGACAGCCTCTTTAATAACTGGTATTGGGTAAACTGGACAGCTACATGCAAGAGAATGAAACTAGATTATTGTCTAATTCCATACACAAAAGTAAACTCAAAAGGAATTAAAGACCTAAACATGAGACATGAAACCATTAACCTTTTAGAAGAAGACATAGGCAAAATCT
The DNA here is from genome assembly GCF_040802235.1 of Manis javanica. Taxonomy (NCBI): domain Eukaryota; kingdom Metazoa; phylum Chordata; class Mammalia; order Pholidota; family Manidae; genus Manis; species Manis javanica. The sequence goes on along the minus strand of NC_133163.1, from coordinate 96,284,215 downwards.
CTTGAACATAAGCATGAACAATTTTTTTCTGGACACCTCTCCCCAGGGAAGAGAAACAAAGCAAAAATGAACAAGTGGGACTATATCAAACTAAAAAGCTTCTGTACAGCAAAGGAAACCATCAGCAGAACAAAAAACCATCCTACAGTATGGGAGAATATATTTGTAAGTGTTTTATCTGAAAAGCCATTAACATATGAAATATATAAAGAACAATTATGCCTCAACACCAAAAAAAAACCAACAACCCAATTAAAAAATGGGCAGAGGACCTGAACAGACATTTTTCCAAAGAAGAAATACAGATGGTCAACAGGCACATGAAAAGATGTTCTAGGTCACTAATCAACAGGGAAATGCAAATCAAAACCACAATGCAATATCTCTTCATACAAGTTAGGATGGCCACTATTCAAAAGACAAAAAATAATAAGGGCTAGCAAAGATGCAGAGAAAAGGAAACCCTCCTACATAGTTGATGGGAATGAAAATTGGTACAGTGAGTATGGAAAATGTTATGGAGGTTCCTCAAAAACTCAGAAATACCATTCAATCCGGTAACTCTGTTTCCAGGAATTTATCTGAAGAAAACAAAATCTATGATTCAAAAAGACATATACACCCCTTATTTTTGTTGACACATTATTTACAATAGCCAAGATATGGAAGCAACCTAAGTGTCCATTGATAGATGAATGGATAAAGAAAAGGTGGTACATATACACAATGGAAAATTATTCAGCCATGAAAAAGAAAGAAATGTTGCCATTTGTAACAACATGGTTATATCTAGAGAGTCCATAGGAGAGATAAGCCAGGTGGAGAAAGACAAATACCATATGATTTCACTTATATGTGGAATCTAAAACAAAATAAAATAAATAAACAAACAAGATAGCAATAGGCAATAAGAAGTAACTGGTAGTTACCATGGTAGAGGGATTGGTGTGGGTGGGTGGAGTGGGTAAGAGGGATAAAGAGATACAGACTCTCAATCACAATATAAGTTGTTCATGGGGATGGTAGTACAGCATGGGGAATATAGTCAATTATTCTGTAACATCTTTCTATGTTGAAAGACAATAGTTACTGTAGTTGGGGTGAAGATTTCATAATGTAACTGTTTAATCACTATGTTGTATACTTGAAAACAATATAATATTGTGGGTTTGTATATTCTAATTGTATATGAACTAAATAAATAATACAACATATCCATTAAAAAGAAATCAAGAAGTAGTAAAATAAAATCTTTGTTTTCCTTTGTTATATGCAGTAGCATTTAGGAACAGAATAAGAAATATGGATGGGTTAGTGATACTTGGGGGAGAAGACTCTGAAATTAAAGTCTGACTTTTGAATGGTCCTTGCAAAAAAGGAACTAGACAGCTGCTGTGATTAGTATGACATCCATATGTCCCCTGATAAGCAGGGAACTCTGTGGATCTCAGGGAGACTGTCTAACCTTCCAGAATAAGGGGTTCACCAAGGTATTGTGAGGATTCATTATACAGAAGTTAAAATCATTGGTTTTTTAAATTCAAGTTAAGTTCAAATCTTGGATCTTCCATTTGTTAATTATCCTGGTGATATAGGACAACTTAATTTCTTAATGTCTTAATCATTCATTTGTAAAAAGAATGTTTTAATACCTACCATGCAGAGAGGCTACAAAGACTAAATGTGGTAACATATGGCACATAGCAAACATTTTTTAAAACACTTTTTTAAAACACTTTGTGGCATTTTTAAAACACTATCTCTAACAATAGAGTTATCTGCATGGTCTCTGTAACTTGCTGAATATAATAATGCTGAGTTTAACTTGACAAAGAAAGTATGTATAATAAATATACACCATACTTAAAGATTAATTCTTGTAAACAGTTTCTTTGAACGTTTTGTAAAAGTTCGAGATAAAAACACTCCTCCAGGTGCTTTTCCTTACGAGGAGAGAAAACTGAACAGTGTTGAGTAAAGTAATTGTAGTGACTATTCTGATCCATGGTTGAGCACTGTGTGTCATGCCACACATGACAGCACTCCTGAGATCTCCTCTCTAGGATTCTGTGAAAGTCCCTGGCTCGTTGGAGATAATATGCATGATGCATACACTCATGTAAAACACTAAAAAGAGAGAACTGGAATGTTTTCTAATTTTAGGAAAGCTGTCAGATCTCTAGTCAAAAAAACAAAAACTGGTTATCCAGATTGCATATCAGCTAAAAACACAAAATTATAAGTAAAATTCTTTGAAACATGGATTTATATCCCATATTATAAATAGGGAACCTTGTTCCAAGAGCATATTTTCCCTCAGTTGATTAACTTAGGGATAGTATGAAAGCATCATGATAAGCATCAAAACATTTCAAAAGTAAGCAACCAGAACCTGATACACACCTCAATTTTTTTAGTAATATTTGAGATCATATCTTTACTTAAGTCAGTATTTTACAAAATTTCATGGAAATGTATTTAAAGGCATATAGGTTGTATTGATGCAAATTTCCTGGTTTTGATATTTGAGGTTTTACTAGTTATGTAAGATGTTACCTTTGAAGAAAGTTGCGTGAAAGATACATGCTATTTTTGCAAATTTCTGCGAGTCTAAAATACTTCAAAATAAAAAGTTTTAAAACTTCTGCTTCTGTTTGCTTTATGTATTTGGGTTTTTAATAAATATCAATCAAAAACAGAACTCCAATTAAGTCAGAAAGCCACTTCTTCACACTTAAGGAGACCTAGTCTTCTGCCCACCTGCAGTGGTGCACTGTGGTACCCTATGCTACTGAGATTCAGTCTGAACACAGCCAACCTGGGCAGAATCATTCAACACAAGGCCCAAAGTGATTTATAAATAGATGGTTACATTTGGGCTGTTTGTTTACGGGTACTGTCTTAGTCTGTTGAGACTGCGATAACAAAAATACCTTAGATTGTCAACAGAAATTTATTTTTCATGATTCTGAAGTCTGGAAGTCCTACATTAGGGTGCCAGCATGACCAGGTTCTAGTAGAAACCCTCTTCCTAGTTGCAGGCTGCCAACGTCTTCTTGTAACCTCAGAATGTGAAGCGCAAAGTTAAAAAGCAAGCTCTCTGGGATAAGGTTTCAACATATTTTGAATGGTGGAGACATAAAAATTCAGTCCAAAGCAGATACCATTTCTCTAGGGAAGCATGCTACTTGCTAGTCTGATGTCTAGAGTTTTTGTTTTGTTTTTGAAACTGAAATAAAATGTTTAGCTATAGCCAAATAACCTACTCTGCTCTTCTCTATGATTAGAACACTAGAAACATGCAACATTTTGAGGTAACTATAGCCTTTCCCTAGTGCCCCTGTACTTCCCCAGATACCCTACACTTGCTTGTGCTTGAGGATATTCTATTGCAGAAGAGGGAAGAAGCAAAGGACATCTGAGAAGCCACCATATTCAATGGCAAAGCTTCAGACTCTTAGTGGCTGGGTGGAAGGGCTTTCTCCAAGTGTAGTGGACTCAGAGCGTGGCAGGAATTGCTGTTGTATTTGCTGTCATGGAGTTACTAGGATACTGTGTTTGAAGTGCAGGGGTGGGGATGAACTCTACTGACTCTCACGTCTTTCACAATCACTGCAAATCGAGGCATTGTAACCTGACAGCAAGAATCAGCCTGTGGGATGTTAGTTCTGCACCATGCTCTCTGCTCTGTGTTTCCTTAAGATGCCCACAGAACATTTTCCACATGGCATCCTTCTGTGTGACTTCCTATCCTGCTGTATCTATAACTGGTTGATATAGCTCATGCCTTTCAATTTGCAGTTGCTCTTTTATTTGTAATAAAGATTGTTGCTTTCTGCTTGGTTAGGCTCCTGATCTTATTTTATTCCCACAGGCTTTTGGCATCCCTTAGTAAAAGCCCACATTTCTTAGATTCTTCCTGGTTATTTCTGCTCCATATTCACAGCAGCCGGGAACTAAAGCCATTCATATAGAGACAGGCTGCTCCTTTATTAGCAGTAGGAAACAGCACTGGAAGGACAGGGTGGCTTTCCTGGGATTCAATAACCATTCTTTCCATGTATCACCTACCGACTCTGCAGCCTAGGATCCAGAAATCACTTTTCAACTTGCCTACACAGGCCTGTCTTTGGGGCTCAGGACAATATGCAGACAAGTATTCATTTCAGTGTTTCCCAAACAGATTTTTCCTAACCTTCCAGCAAGGTAAACAGACATATCAGTTCTTAGTAGGGTTTCATAGGGTGATTGTGAGTAAATATATTATCAGTGCTATAGCAAGTGCCTCCCACGTTTTCTCACTCTTTGTCTTTCCTTGAGACTCATTTCATATACTCACTGAGGCTGGCATAATAGATGATATTAGTCAACAAGATGCTTTCTGGCATATTTCCAGGGGTACAACTTGGTCTTTATTAGTATGGTCCTTCCCTTAAACAACTTGTAATAGTGTGACCAGAAAACCAAGCACTGAGGAGAGGGAACAGGACCACAGCCTAACGTGCCATGGATGTCACTTGTAGAAACTGCATTCCTGCAGGCCAGTAAGTGGTAAAGAACTATACACACAGATAGCTCATAAGATTAGATTTACTTCCCCATTTAATTCTTCAGGTGAAATATTTTAATGGAAGTTAGATGGCAAACAGAGCTGGAACAAAAACAACATATTTTATCAGAGCTTTCTTCAATTTCAGATTCCCCAGTGGGCGTGAGGCTGCAGAGGCATTGCCCACACGAAGTTGGGTCTTCCCAAAATGTGGAAAACTCTACTTTTGTTATATCAATGTCTTTTATTCTTGAGGCTTGTGTCTCCAATTAGAAAAAAATTATACTAAATGTATTCATTACAATTTAAAGGAATGTTTTTATACATTGGGCTCTTGAAGTTCTTCAAACTCAGAGAAGTGAGACCACATCTTCAGCTCAGGTGTGAAAGCTGACTCAGTGTCCTGGGGTTCCTGAATACATCTCTTATCTCTCATTTTCCAGCATTCCAGAAAAATCTGCTTCCCCCAAGAGAGAAAAACTTCCCCAAATCCAAATGGTAACCATGTTATTTTGTTCTGCATTACCACTATGCCCTCCAAGTTTTCAGGGATTTACACCATCAGTCCTTCACTTATCTTTACAGAAATGAAGAAAAGATATAAACCAATAATTACTATGTATTCTTGTCAGTGATGTCATTGCCAAGTAACTCAGATTAAAATTTAATATTTAGAAGCAGTAAGATGGAATGAAAGAGAAAAATCCACAGAAGAGCATACAAAGTAGAGTGGTGATGAGTTCTACACAGAAATATAAATTTGAACACTAGACCCACCAGGAAAAATGTCTCAGTTCCATTATCTTCTACTCAGATACTCTTTCTTTTTTTTCTCTAAATTAATGTTTCATTGATATACAATCTTATGAAGGTTTCACATAAGCAACATTGTGGTTTCAACATTCACCCATATTAACAAGTCTACCCCATACCCCATTGCAGTCACATTCTTATCAGCGTAGTAACATGCTATAGAGTCATTAATTGTACTGCCTTTCCTAGGACCTAACTATGTTGTGAGTGCCAATTAAAATGCCCCTTAATCCCCATCTCCTTCTCTCCCAACACACCCACCTTCCCCAAACCCTTCTCTTTGGTAACTGCTAATCCCTTCTTGGAGTCTGTGAGTCTGCTTATGTTTTGTTCCTTCAGTTTTGCTTTGTTGTTACACTCCACAAATGAGTGAAATCATTTGGTAATTGTCTTTCTCTCCCTGGCTTATTTCACTGACCATAATACCCTCTAGCTCCATCCATGTTGCTGCAAATGGTAGGATTTGTTTTCTTTTTATGGCTGAGTAATATTCCATTGTGTATATGTTCCACCTCTTCTTTAGCCATTCATCTACTGTTGCACACTCAGGTTGCTTCCATATCTTGGCTGTTGTAAATAGTGCTGCGATAAACATAGAGGTGTATATGTCTTTTTCAAACTGGGCTCCTGCATTCTTAGGGTAAATTCCTAGAGTGAGATTCTTGGATCAAATGGTACTTCTACTTTTAGTTTTTTGAGGAACCTTCATATTGCTTTCCACGATGGTTGAACCAATTTATACTCCCACCAACAGTGTAAGAGGGTTCCCATTTCTCCACATCCTCACCAACATTGGTTGTTCCTTGTCTTTTGGATGGTAGCCATCCTAACTGGTGTGAGAGGATATCTCATTGTGATTTTAATATGCATTTCCCTGATGATTAGCGATGTGGAGCATCTTTATGCGCCTGTTGGCCATTTGAATTTCTTCTCTGGATAAGTGTTTGTTCAGATCCTCCACCCATTTTTTAATCAGGTTATTTGTTTTTTGGATGGTGAGGCATGTGACTTCTTTATATATTTTGGATGTTAACCCCTTATCAGATGAGTCATTTATGAATATATTCTCCCACAGTGTAGAATGCCTTTTTTTTCTACTGATGGTATCATTTGCTGTACAAACTTTTTGGTTTGATGTAGTCCCATTTGTTCATTTTTGTTTTGTCTCCCTTTCCCAAGGAGATGTGTTCAGGAAAAAGTTGCTCATGTTTATATTCAAGAAATTTTTGCCTATGTTTTCTTCTAAGAGTCTTATGGTTTCATGAATTACATTCAGGTCTTTGATCCATTTTGAGTTTACTTTCATGTATGGAGTTAGACAATAATCCAGTTTCATTCTCTTCCATGTAGCTGTCCAGTTTTGCCAATACCAGTTTTTGAAGAGGCTGTCATTTCCCCATTGTATACCCATGGCTCCTTTATCATATATTATTTGGCTGTATATGTGTGGGTTTATATCTGGGTTCTCTATCCTGTTCTATTGATCTATGTGTCTATTCTTGTGGCACTATCAAATTGTCATGATTACTGTGGCTTTGTAGTAGGGCTTGAAGTTGGGGACCATAACCTCCGCCCCCCCCCCCACCAGGCTTTATTCTTCCTTCTCAGCTTTACTTTGGCTCTTTGTGGTTCCATATGAATTTTAGAACTATTTGTCCTAGTTTGTTGAAGAATATTGTTGGTATTTTGATAGGGTTTGCATTGAATTTAGAGATTGCTTTGGCCAGGATGGCCACTTTGACAAAATTAATTCTTCCTATCCATGAGCATGGGATGTATTTCTATTTGTTGTTGTCTTCTTTAATTTCTCTCATAAGTGGCTTGTAGTTTTCAGGGTAAAGGGGAAGTAGAACAATCCCAAATGAAGAGTCTAAACTCACTATTAATGAAACTAGAAAAAGAAGAACAAATGAGGCCCAAAGTCAGTAGAAGGAGGGACATAATAAAGATCAGAGAAAAAATAAATGAAATTGAGAAGAATAAAACCATAGAAAGAATCAATGGAACAAGGATCTGGTTCTTTGAGAAAATAAATAAAATAGATAAACCCCTAGCCAGACTTATCAAGAAAAAAAGAGTCTAGACATATAAGCAGAATCACAAATGAGAAAGGAAAAATCACTACAGTCACCAGGGAAATACAAAGAATTATTAGAGAATCATATGAAAAATTATATGCTGACAAATTGAACAACCTAGAAGAAATGGACAACTTCCTAGAAAAATACAACCTTCCAAGACTGACCAAGGAAGAAACAGAAAACCTGAACAGACCAACTACTAGCAATGAAATTGAATTGGTAATCAAAAAACAACCTAAGTAAAAACACCTGTCCCAGATGGCTTCACAGCTGAATTTTATCAAACATTTAGTGAAGACCTAATACCCATTCTCCTTAAAGTTTTCCAAAAAGTAGAAGAGGAGGGCATACTTCCTAACTCATTCTGTGAGGCCAGTATCACTCTAATACCAAAACCAGACAAAGACCCCACAAAAAAGAAAATTACAGACCAATATCCCAGATGAACATAGATGCAAAAATCCTCAGCAAAATATTAGAAAACTGAATCCAAAAACATCAAAAAGATCATCCATCATGATCAAGTAGGATTTATTCCAGGGATGCAAGAATGGTACGATATTCAAAAATCCATCAACATTATACCCCACATCTACAAAAAGGGCAAAAATCACATGATCATCTCAATAGATGCTGAACAAGCATTTGACAAAAGTCAACATTCATTCATGATAAAAACAAAAGTTAGCATCCATTCGTGATAAGAACTCTTTAACAAAATGGGTATAGAGGGCAAGTACCTCGACATAATAAAGGCCATATATGACACCCACTGCCAACATCATACTTAACAGTGAAAAGCTGAAAGATTTTTATCTATGCACCCAATATAGGAGCACCTAATATGTGAAACAAATACTAACAGAATTAAAGTGGTAAATAAAATACAACTTGGTCAGATTTATTCGTAGGTATTTATTCCTTTTGATGCATTTGTAAATGGAGCTGTTTTCCTGATTTCTCCTTCTGCTAGTTCATCATTGGTACATAGGAATGCAACATATTTTTTGTGTGTTAAATTTGTATCCTGCAACTTCCCTGAATTGAGTTATTAGTTGTAGTCATTTTGTCATTGATTCTTTAGGGCTTCTTAAGTACAATATTATGCATCTGCAAACAGTGACAGTTTAATTTTGTCCTTACCATTCTGGATGCCTTTTATTTCTTTGTATTGTCTGATTGCTGTGGCTAGGACCTCCAGTACTATGTTGAATAAAAGTGGGGAGAGTGGGCATCTTTGTCTTCTTCCTGATCCTAGACAAAATTGTTAATCCCTGTTTCAAATTTAAATGTTAATATTGCCAGGTAGAATATTTGTGGTTGGATGCCCTTCTGTTTCACTGCATGAAATATATCATGCTACTCCCATCTGGCCTGTAAGGTTTCTGCTGTCAAGTCTGCTGATAGCCTGATGGAGTTACCTTTATAAGTGATCTTTTTTCTCTCTCTGGCTACTTTCAATACTCTCTCTTTGTCCTTGATCTTTTCCATTTTAATTATTATATATCCTGGTGTTGTCTTTCTAGGGTCCCTTATGTTGGGAGATCTGTGCAGTTCCATGACCTGAGAGACTATTTCCTTCCCCAGATTCAGGAAGTTTTCAGCAATTATTTCCTCAAAGATTCTTTCTATCCCTTTCTCTTTCTCTCTTCTTCTTCTTCTGGTACCCCTATAGTGCAAATATTGTTCTATTTGGATTGATTGCACAGTTCTCTTATAATTCTTTCATTCCTAGAGATCCTTTATTCTCTCTGTGCCTCAGCTTCTTTGTTTTCTTGTTCTCTAATTTATATTTCATTTAACATTTCCTCTGCCTCATTTAGTCTGCTTTTAAATCCCTCCATTATATATTTCATTTCAGATTCTGTGTTTTTCAAAGTTTCTATCTCTCTCTCTGGAAGTCCTTCCTGAGATCTTGAATGATTTTTCTGTAGCTCAGTGAGCATGTTTATAACTTTAAAATCTTCATCAAGAATATGGGTGATTTCAGTTTCACTTAGCCCTCTTTCTGGCATCTTTTCCTATAGTTTTGTTTTGACAAAATTCTTTTACCATTTCATTTTTTTAGTGATTTCTATGGAATAATACCTTTGTGTAGGCAGCACCTTCTAGTGGCCAGAAGATCTACTCTCTGGAGCTGCCAAGCACCTGTAAAAATGGCAAGGTCACAGGAGCTTCCAAGCACCTGCCAGGAGGAAAGAGCTCTTCCTTCTTCCTGGCTATAGTGCCCACCTCCACTGCCAGGGCCAGTGGGCCAAAAATACAGGGTGGAGCCTTTGTGCTATGTCCCTGTAGCTGCCATAAACATAGTCACCCTCTGGCTGGCCTGGAGCAATGGCAGAGGCCACAGGTGTGCAGGCCCATGTGTGCCAGACTGAAGGGGTGGCATGCTGTGTATCATAGTTGGAGGCCCTGGGGATGCATTGCCAGCCAGGGAGATAGAGCGTCTGAAGCTCCTGAGAGTTCCCAACCTGCTGAGCTGAGCTTGCCAGGATAATTTTGTCCACCTTCCCTTTCTCTTGAGCAATGAGCTCTGTGTAATCTTTGCCCCTTTAGTGCCTCTCCCACTGTTGGGACATTTTTCAAAATGCCCACCTTTCTTTTGTCCCATAGTGGCCATTTTGCATACCCCTTCTCCACAAGTGAATGGACTCTCAGTCTCTCCAAGTATTGCACTTGTCTTTCCTTTCCAAGCCCACTAATCTCCAGAGCACCATGTAATGTATGTTCATGCTCCCAGACCAGGTCTCCAGGGCTGGGTATTTAGCAGTCCTAGCCTTCTGCTCCTTCTGGTCTCCGTTTCTCTTCCTCCCACCTGGGGGCAGAGGTGGGGAGAAAGCTTGGATCCCACTGGATCGTGGCTTTGCTACTTTACCCTTTTCTGTGAGGTTTTCTCTTTTCCTCAGATGTAGTCACTCTGTTCTGCAGTCTTCTGGTCACTCTTTCAGGATTTGTTGAATTTGCTGTATTTTCATGTTTTATATGTTTTGGGGAGGAGGTTTCTGCCTCACTTCTCACACTGCCATCTTTTCCCCACCAACCCTCTTTGCTTTCTTATCCCTTTCCTCTTTCTCCTTACTGCTCCTGGACATTGAAAAGACTATTTGATCAACATGTACTCATAAGTCTCCAAAAACTTAATAACCCTTTCTTTTAAAGTAAACTTCTTTAAAAGATGATTCTTTTCTTCCTTGAAAGTTGTTGCAGATCCAGTGGGCATTGGTTCCTCCAGAGCCAATCTGCATTTTCTTGAGAGAAGCACCCCAATCAGTTCAGAGAAGCAACAGTCACAGCCTCAGGCAATGGCTCATGAATCAATTGTCTTCTCCTTCCTAGCCTCCATGAGACTTTGGATGGCTGTGGGATCAATTGTTTTATTCAGTGACGTGTCTGCTGAGGTGGAGGAAGGACACATTTTGGGAAAGCTTTTGCTTATGCTTTCCTAAGTAAAGGGGACACAATTTCTGACATAACCCTTTCTCCCTTCCCCTTCTTTCTGCTTTAATGCAGACATGAAACTAATGTTATAGCAGTCATCTTGTGGTCATAATGCAATAACATTAAAGAGATGGCCAGATTAATCACAGAGATGCCAGCTCTGATGTCATAAGCCACCAAAACAATGAGGCAGCCTTCATTATTTAATGTCAGTAGCTAAATGTTTCCTATATGATAAAACATTATGCAGTTGGGAGACCAATCCAGATAATTCAATAATATACACCCAACAGTGGACACTCAGGCTGGATAGGGATAAACTTGATCAGAAACTGACAAACTCAAGGCCCTCTTAAGAAAACTGGAATTTAAATAAGTGAAAGGGGAGTCAGATTACCTGTCCAAAGTTCTCTACTTCATAAATAACTTGTCTTAGAATGAACACTTTAGGACAACTATTACCTAAAGTAGGTGTTTAAATATTTCATTATTTTGGAATCAGCCCACTAAGGTTCTGTAATTTTCTCATGCTTGGGAGGAAAAGTAATGAAACGCATGCCCAGCTTGATATTCCAAAAATGAGTGGCCCTGCTGCATTTATTGAACTCAGTGTGGGAGAAGAGAAGGGATCGCCACTCGGAGGCTTATTCTTTTGTTTCTTTCCTGTCACTCCCAGACTACCGATAAGGAGACGGACCACTCTTTTCATATTTCTCACCATGACTTCCTTGAATTATTGTTCCTGCCCTTTCATAATCATTCGCAAAAAAATCATACATTAGAGATGAATGTGGCAATAGATGAACATTCACTCTCTGCCTCCCTGCCTTTTCTTTGCCCAAGAACTGGATGGGGACAGAGGATGAGAACAAGGATAAGAAAATATTGAGAATGGAAGATAAATTATACTTCCCAGAAGGCAGAAAAAGTCAAGAGAACCTGTGTGAAACAGGAAACCAGAAAGAGGAAATGACAGGAGAAGGAGGTGTGGGATTACAGGGTCTTCTGCATGCTGCGGGGGAAGAGTCTCCAGAGAGTTTTATGAGATAAAGTATTGAAGAGGGGACAAGGGATGTTAAGAAATATTTTTGCAATCTGTTTGGAGAATCTCCTAGTCTCCAGGATCTCAAGAAAATATTTGGGTTACTTATAAAGTCATTTTGGAAGCTAGATTGTTTTCCTAATGCAATAGAATCTGACATTGGATTAAATGGGTTTATAATGATCCATCCACATTTTAAAATCCAGCATATAGTTAGATAGTAAATGATGGCCAGGCAAATACTTGAGTCTATATGTAAGGAAAATCTGTAACAATTCACAAAGAAATGCAGAAACTAACCACTAGTAGTAGAAACATCAACAAGAGCTAAAATCTTAGAATGTCACAAATGATGAGATTAAATAGGTTAACATGTGCACTGCACCAATAAGAAAGCTGAGACCAAAACAGGTTAATGGACTTGTCCAGGGTTATTCCCAAGTTTTGCCTCCAGTTCTGTGTCATGGTCCCTGTGATCACCTGCTTATGATAATCTCAAATTGGTCAGCAATTCATGACAGAGGCTTACATTTTATACACTTTAGACCAATGAGAACTACAAGAAACAATGAGTGACATTTACTTCAAGAAGAGCAGAAGAGCTAAGTTACAAAGAAAACACAGTCGAGTGTGTTTAAGGGCATCTGCCAACAGCAAAGGTAATATGTACTCATCTGTCATGATACCAGGAAATGAAACTAAAAGGAAAGACGAAAGTATTCTCCAGGTACTGTCATTCAGCCTGGTTCTCCAAAGCACATAAATACTGACTGTAAAGGTCTGTGAATGCAACAGTGGTACAGGGGTGCAAAATGGGCCTCTGTGTCTAGCCCTTACCAACCCCCAACCTTACAAACTGTATAAATCTCTAGATGCAATAAATGTTGGGATAGGCTAACAGGAAAATAGGCATTTACATGATGAAAAAGATATAGGCCATGAGAAGGGAATCCTTGTTCCTTGCAATCTGGACACCAAGCTGCACGTGCTTTAACCCTCAAACAAAGGGCAAATCCAGAAAGAGAACTGAAGGCACACAAGTACTATTCCTATCACATTGCTAGGTGGCAAACAAGATGAATAAGACAAAGTCCCCTCACTCCTAATGACCATGTTATGAAACTATGAACATAAAAGAAAGGTAAGGTCTCTCTAGCACTGTTGACATTATGGGAGCAGAGACTTCTCATTAGGTGAGGGAAGGGATTATCTCTGCTTGCCATACTTAACATGCAAGGGGTTCCAGTCACAGCTCAGAAGTACTTATAGGGCTTTGCAACTTACAGATTCCTGATATGCATAGACATTTCTACAAAGCTGTAGATTCATTATTTTCCAATTTGTCCAACATTTACCGATCATCTCCTAAATATTAGGCACTGTGCTAGGTTCTAAAAAATTTCAGTTATTTTTCAGATGATATCCTGTGCACACAGCTGTATTAGATTAGTAAATTTGGTCTTCTGTTCTTTGCAGTATGGTGAACTGGGCAACCTGAAAGCCTTCCAAGAACAAAGTACCTCAAAATATAGGGCAATGGCCATTAAAATGCTTAGCTGAGCTCACAAGAACAAAAAGAAAAGAGGGAGCTGGAAACAAGAGGATTCAGCCTGTGAGTAACCCTGGGATTACCCTGTTGTGGTGATCTGATGTCAAGATATGACAAAGACTGTTAGTGACCACCCATATACTTGTGTTCTTATTTCTCAGCTTCCCTCACAGTAGTTAGGTTGGCAATGTGATGGACTGTGTGTAGGGGCCCCTGAGTGCTATGCAGTCTTCTGCAAGCTCTCTCTCTTGACTCCATGTATCTAGAAGCAAAGGAAATTGGGAACAGGGTGCTAGAAAGCATCTGGATCCCCAAATCGCTACTTAGAGGAAAGCTCCCAAAACAGTGTTCAATCTTTATTGGATTATACATGAACAATAAACTTGTATTTTGTTAAGCCTTTAAATATTGGAGTCATTTGTTATACCAAGTAGCATTAATTATGATATACAAGTATGCTTAAACTTGCAATTCAATTTTCCTATAAAAATAGGAGATGAAACAGTGGGCCTTTGTGAGACAGTTATATAAAGTTAGAAACCACAAATAATGTTGACATAAATTTTAAAAAGTGAGAACTAGAAAAAGTCCAGCACAAGGAAACAGTAAAGAAACTCATTTTTCTCCAGTAAAGAAGTTTATTTTTCTCCACTTGGGCTCTGGCTGATGAAATGAGAACAACATCATCAAAGACTTTCTCAAGAATTTGATATCCCAGACCTGACTTCAAGTAGATTTGGAGTTCAAGTATGTACTAACAATATGGAATAAGAGTATACAAGTTAAAATTAATATAAAATAAAATGTATGAAAACCTACAGCAACAGGCAAAGGCAACATAAAACTCTCAGAAAGACGTATTTTTAATACAATCTTCAGAGAACATCTACAATTAAATTCCTGTAAAAATGAACTCTCAGTACATAATTACAAAATACACCAAGAAAAAATGTCCTGATGTCATTAGCATTAACAAGAGTCAGCAGGCTCAATAAACCATACAGTTAGACCTCTAAGAAGTTCAGATACCTAAACTATAAGATAAGGTGTATTAACTATTTACAATTGAAATGAAAAAAGACATGTAAAAGTAAGAAGAAAACTTAAGATAACTTGGTAGTTGATGTGAGATGCTACAAAATCTTTCAGGAAAAAAGTGTTTATTTCCCCAGCTGCTGGGAGGACTTTGAGGATAGAGTCCTTGGCTGTTATTTCCTTTTGTAGTTTGCCCCAAATAAAGAAAACAGCTTCACCCAAGGTCACATCACCTTCCAGGGGCACACCACATCCAATGACTGACCAGGTGAATTGTGAAGTCCTGACACCTGGCCCCACGTAGATGAATCTGAAAAGTGCATCCCATTTTCAGCTTGCCATGCAATCAGCTGATGCCTTCTTTGGGACTGCCATTTAATTCATCTCCTTTCTGTGTTCGACCCTGCTTTATAACCCTCTCCTGTTCACATATGTTGATCCCAAGCATTACTTTAAAAATGTCCTGTTTGGTTACTTATATTTTAGAGTCTGCTTCTTAGGGAATCCAATCTGAGATAACATGGAACCAAGTGAAAACAAACAAAGATGCTTGTTTAAAAATAATTAAATACGAATTTTATAAAAGAATAATGTGGCCATGAAAAGAACTCAAAGGAAATAATGACATATTATACACAATTGAAGAGAGAATGAGTGAAAATTAGGAAAATTAGTGGGAATGGGGAAAATAGATATTGAAAACATTACCATGTGTGTTGAATACCTCTGTTTGCCCTTCTAGATCTACTTTATCCCCTTTTCCACCCTTTTCCCTTCCCTGAGATACTGATCTGTATTGTAGGATGACCAAATCTCCCAATTTTCCTGGAACTGAGAGGTTTCACTGGACATAAGAATTTCAGTGCTAAAACCGGGACAGTCTTAGACAAACAGAGATGTTTGTTCCCCATACCTATAGGGACTGTACCAATGAGCTCCCTTGCCCTCTCACATCCAGTTGGGAAAAAGAGAGAGTGAGACATACTACCTTTAAACAAATGACAAACTGACAGAAAATGTCTCAACTGCAATAAGTGCATAAAATAATACATGCAAAAATGCTGAAAGAAAACAGCTAATTGATCATTCAAGACTAAATGTAGAGTTATAGACTTATGTCCATGACTTCTGAACCATGATGGTGTAACAGAGAATGGATTGGCCCTCCTAACTTAAACACTCAGGAAGCTTGACAAAATAGATGAAACAGTGGTTTTCAAACATTGCACAAGGAGCAGCTGGCCTGTGATCCTTGAGAGAAAGGAAGCCAATGAGGGGAGCCCAACAACTGCCTACATTCTGCCTAGAGGCAGTTTCTGGACCACAGTGCAGGGAGGAAGAGGTGGCCTCGAACAGAGCCTGCCATAATGTTTTACTTCAGGAGACAGACTGGAGTTTGGGGATCCTTAAGAGCCTCAATTTGAGGGCCAAGGTGCTAGAGAGGAGGGAGCTGCCAAGAAAGCAGCAAGCTCTGGGAGGTCTTTGGTGATGACCCCTGAAGCCTCTGAGAATGAGTATGCACATTCCCAGGAGGAAACTGCCTGAGGCCAGGGAAATAACCACCACAAAGCAGCCAAACAATTCTGAGTTCTCAAATGACCAGTCAGCAGTAAAATACTTCATAATACAAGGGGTATCAGATAGAATATTCTGAAAGGCATCACTTCAGTAGTGGGACTGAAAGAAAGGTAGTTCTAGAACTACCCAGACAGAGCTTAAAAGCAAGTGTAGGAATGACCCAAATGATCCCAAGCAATGTGGCAGAAAACAAATGCTCTGTAAAGGAGTACCATAAAATCTAGCACTTAACAGTAAAAAATTCAGAATGTGGACTATCCAATATAAAATTACAAGGCAGGCAAAAAAGCAGAATATATGGATCAAAAGCAGGACAAATAACTAATTAATAGAAAAGTCCCCCAAATAGAAGACATTGCAATTGGTGAAAAACAAAACAAAACATTGAAATAGAGATTCTAAATATGGTCCACAAGTTCAACAGTGTAGAAGATGACATGAAATTAATAAAGAAATGTAAACTATAAAAAGTAAGTTTTAGATGTAAAAATACACTTTTAATTTCTTGAAAATATAATTATCTACACTGAAGCAAAAATAATAACAATATATTATGAGGTATATCCAAAAATACACAGACAAAAATAAAGAATGCTGTATGTACAGTTATTCATTGCAATTGGACTGTATGATGTGTGGACGTTTAAAAGTCTAAGCTTTGGTAGTTTAAGGCCTAGAATGGAACCAACTCAAATTACCTAGCCCTTTTGATCTAGTGTAACTCTTGGGAGGGGAAAAATCCCAGGGCAAAATACCTTTGAAACAGTAATCAGCCAAAGGGAGAAGTAAAGTGGGAGAAACCCGTTTATTTCCTACAGTAGTCCACTTCTGATTTCCCGTGTATCTAAGGACTGAGCTTCAGAAGAAGAGGCCCTACCCAACCTCTCTGGTCCAGATAAGCCCTCACTGGCCCTTGTAATTACCTATTGGTATGGAGATGCAGTAAGGCCAGGTGAGAGATTCTGGAAATATTGAGGTTTTACCTACACCTAGTCCTCTCCTTTATTCACTGCATACCTCTGCTTGCCCAAGTGCTGCTTATCCTCTCCAGATTTTGCCTCGATACTGGTTATAAAAGAAAGACAAGGTCATTTTCTCCGAAATTCAGCAGTTATTACCACCTACAATTTTATTGGATGTTTACAGTATGGGCCAGTCAAGAGCTTTGCATGGATTATCTCATTTAATACTCAAAACCATTCTATCCTTATTTAGGAAGTCAAAACTAAGAGTTGTTAAGGCATTCACTTAGATTTCACTTAGTGAATCTGACGGCCATGAAAAAGGTTTATGAAAACAAGCATATACCAGCAAAGGGAAATCCATTTAACACAGAGTTGAGAGAGGTTGTCTAGCCAATGTGAGTGTAATCAAATCATCAGAAAATCTAAACTTGATTTAGATATTTGAATCAAAATTTGAAATCTCACTTTCAACGAGATTTCATTCACCTGAGATTTCACAGATGGTCAGTAACACGTAGGCCTCTCTGGTTCCAGAGCCACGCCTCTTTCACCACTATGCGGCACCGCTTTCTAAGAGCAGAACTGACCTAAACCATTCTCTGTTCCCCCTTTCCTCTTTAACTCAACCTTGACCTGACCTTCCAGAAGTTGGGAAGAAGAAAGTTCTCTGCTATCTGGGCATACTTTGTTTTCCACACAGAATGAAAGGAAAGAATGAACGATAAAGAAAAAGAAAACTTAAAACTCTTCCTGGCTCTGTTCTTAAAAATCCATACCTGGTAGGAAACTGAGTTGTGCATCATTTGGGCTCTATGTGGTCCTTGACCCAAATTGGAACTGTTTGTGTAAAATAAGGAGAGAGATCATTAATTCAAGCTGTGGGGTTAACTTATTTTGTTTCAGGTTTATTTTGTTTTCCCATCTATGTTTGAAATTCATAAATGCATACTGTATTGTGTATTAAATTGAATCATCCACTATGTGTAATATAGAACCAGGCATATATCACAGAGATATCATAAAATTATTTTTAAAAGTGAATACTCTTTGTTAACGGTTCAGAGTAATGCAAAACTATGGCAAAAACATTACTATTAAGACTAAGCATTCAGAAAATAACACTGGCTGATTAAGGTGGATTGTAATTGTTGGTATTAAGTGACTTGTCATGTTTTCTTAGCACTGTTCAGTTTATGAAACCAATGACTTATTTCATTTGACATAATATGATGGTGAAGTACATTAAAGATACAAATATCTTTTTTTTCATCAATGAGGAAAATAAGACACAAAAAGATCAAGTCACTTGTCCAAAGTCACAGCTAGTAAAGGGTTGTCTGGCTAGGGTTTGAATTCAAGTCTGAATTCACATCCAAGCTGCTCCCCTAGTACTGCACTGCTTTCCTGACAGCTAAGATAGCATTGGTTTATGAGTTTGTTTAGATTTTCTGATGATTTGATTACACCCATATTGGCTAGACAACCTCTCTCAACTCTGTGTTAAACGAATTTCCCTTTGTTGGTATATGTTCATTTTCATAAACTTTTTATGGCCCTCAGAAAATATTTTAAATTGCTTTCTGCAAATAATTTCAAGTTAACCAAAATGTCATTGAATGATAGTAATAGAAAATGAAGGAAACCTAATATATTCCAGACAACCTTTTTTTAAATTTTTTTATTTTGATATCATTAATGTACAATTACTTGAACATTATGGTTACTAGACTCCCCCCATTATCAAGTCCCCCCCACATACCCTATTACAGTCACTGTCCATCAGCGTAGTAAGATGCTATAGAATCATTACTTGTCTTCTCTGTATATACTGCCTTTCCCATGTCCCCCCCACAACATTATGTTTGCTAATTGTAATGCCCCATTTTTCCCCTTATCCTTCACTTCCAACCCACCCTCCCCAGTCCCTTTCCCCTTGGTAACTGTTAGTCCATTCTTGGGTTCTGTGAGTCTGCTGATATTTTGTTCCTTCAGTTTTTTCTTTGTTCTTATACTCCACAGATGAGTGAAATCATTTGGTACTTGTCTTTCTATGCCTGGCTTATTTCACTGAGCATAATACCCTCTAGCTCTAACAGTGTTGTTGCAAATGGTAAGATTTGTTTTCTTCTTATGGCTGAGTAGTATTCTGTTGTGTATATGTACCACATCTTCTTTATCCATTCATCTACTGATGGGCACTTAAGTTGCTTCCATTTCTTGGCTATTGTAAATAGTGCTGCGATAAACATAGGGATGCATTTGTCTTTTTCAAACTGGGCTGCTGCAGCCTTTTATATGTTTATAAGTGAGGTAATTAATGTATCTGTCCATAAGCCATAGGAGATGGGTGCTTTCATCCCCACCTCACAGGTGAGATCTCAGAAGCCCAGAGCACTTCAGTAATTTCCCAGGATAATTCCTTTGGTTGTCTGTGGGATTCAGCATAATCTTGCCTGGTTCCTAAATCTGTGTTCTTTTCACTCTACCACTAGGGGCTTAGGACTTAATTTCTGGATATTTTGTGTCTGTCTATGATTATTTTTTTTAAATAAGTATATTGTACATATTCTTTGAATCTTCAAATATTTTTGGAATTTAGTTCTAGCTTTTATTTAAAATGAAACTACTTATGTTGTATTAGTCTGCTTATGTGCAGGAGTGTTACAATATTTTAGTTATGATAATATACTTAATTGGCAACTTAAATTATATGAAATATTTTTTAGAAAAAATAAATCAGCTACAATTATACCAAATGAATGATACAAAACATATTATTCATATGACAGTAAGTTCTGTCCTTATCCAGAACTCATTGGCACTCACTTCATGCACACTTTTAACAAGTACAGTGATCTTTGACTTCCCAAGTCATAGCTGGTTAAAAAACTCAAATTAGAAAATAGAGGAAGGAGATGTTAAAGGTGGACTGAGAATCACATTAAGATATAAGTGATTGCTGAGTGAGAAGATGAAAAAATACCAAGATAGATACAAGTATTTTACAATGGGTAGCACACCAGTTGCATATTATGGAGGGACATGTACTCATTTATTCCTGTATTGAAAAATGTTATCTATTCCATAAACTATCTACCTAAATGCATCACAATAATAATAAACTGAGGTCCATAATAACTATGAATAATCAAAACCAAAAGAGGCAATGGAATCAGAATATCAGATCCAGAAGAGATCTTAGAAATGCACCATGTGAGTTAAAGCTCTCATTTTTTTATGAAACCAATTAGCCTCAAAAAAGTTAACTAACTGCTTAAAGCTGCCCAACTTCATCTGAAGAGATTCTCAGAGCTAAGAAAATTACTCAGAGAGCTGGAGTGCTCACCACACTGCCTCCCTTGTCCAGCTGCATTATGCATTGAGGTTGCTATTTAGCAAGTGCATTACACAACAATGTCTTCGTAAAGATTCGATTTAAAAAGAAACAGTTATTCCTTTTAAATAGTGGAGCTGGAAAAGCAGTAAGTTCGTGTTATCTTTAAAAATCACTTCTGTGGAGCTTCTCATACCCTTAGGAAATGAGATAAATGTGCTGTTGCTGTATGCTAAAATTTTAACTACCATGGACAAATAGGTCACCCATTTCCTGCTCCTTTTCACTAATCCCGATGGGCCTCTCTTTTGGAAGAAAATGAGCTGGAGAATGTGACTGAGAATATACACTTTGGTCCCCTGAAATGGATAGATGTGACTTAATTTTCTCACAGCAGTCTGAGGGCATCAATTAGAAATGAAGGAAAGGTCAAGATGAGAAAGCAGAAATGATTAAAATAAAAGGAAAATCAACCTAAGTTCCAAGAAAATTTCACTGAAGGTGAAAAGGAAAGTAGGCAGAGTGGAGGAGCAGCAGAATGGGAATCACATTAATATTAAATAGGAAGGAAATGCAGGAGGGGGGAGTGCGGGGGAGGAACCAGCTGCTAGGGGTTCAGAATAGATGAGGAGAGCTTAGATTCTTTCTAAGAATCTGTGACTATCATAAAGGTAGTAGAGATTTAAAAAGGGAGGGAGAAAGGGAGGGAGAGAGGAAAGGAAGAAAGGAAGGAAAAAGGAGAAAGGGAAAAGTAGTTACTGTTTTCCCTTTTGACAGCACATTTTGCAGACTTTCCTCTGAGCCTGCTCCCCAAGGAAGTCCATGTTCTACTTTGCTTCTTCCCTCCAGGCCCCAGGCGTCTTACCCTGCTGCACCACGGAGACTTCAGAGGTCAGTGAAGTCACCCCCAGCCACAGATACCATCAGAAGTGGGAGCACCAAGTACTCTGGCTCTGATCAGCACTGATGGTTTTCCTCGGTGCTTATTTTACTAGAGTCACAGGCTTCCCTGACAGTGAGCAGGCCAAGTTAAGAGTGTAAAAGCCCTAACGGGCAGTGACACTGTACTAGTAGTGGGGACATGGAAGACAGAGAAGGACAGAGAGACAGAGACAGAGGGAGAGAGAATATATGTGTGAGTCGGAAGCCAGTTCCTGCACCACTTCAGGCCATAGGTATAACGTTCAGATACATGAAGTAGACTTAATTAAAAATCCATCAGCTGTTCAAAAATAGCCTAATTGTTCAAACCGATGAAA
This sequence comes from Manis javanica, assembly GCF_040802235.1. Classification (NCBI taxonomy): domain Eukaryota; kingdom Metazoa; phylum Chordata; class Mammalia; order Pholidota; family Manidae; genus Manis; species Manis javanica. Next base: position 96,262,572 of record NC_133163.1, on the reverse strand, counting down.
GTCCTATGATGATCAGTCTGTCTTCTTTTGCAATTTCAATTTATTACTCTCTACCCATAGATTTATTCGAACCTGAATGATCTCCTCTGAAAAAAATAAAGACAGACTAACTTTGCTTCCCTCCTTTTAATGCCCTGCTTCCCTGGGAAACCCTCTGAAAAAATGTAGTCACTTTCTCCTTATGTTCTACATCCATGTACTAACTCCTCTTCCACCGCTGAAGCCTTAACTGTCATTCCCCTGCCACTGCGCTTGTTTCAGAACATCTCTCCTCAGACCTGACCCATCCAGCCCGTTCAACAGCACGATCGTATTGTCCCTCCCCTTTGTCTAGAAGCTCTCTCTTAACTTCTGTAATTGTCCTATCTTCTGGTTCATCTCTGCCTCTTTATAGTTCTCAGTCACTCCCAGCTCTCTGTCACAGCAGCTACCAGTGTCGAAGTTCTCTAGACTTTGGTCCTTGGCTTTCTTCTCTCACACCATTCTCTCAATTCTGAGTGAATTCTTTGGGGTAACTTCTTTACATGCTGATATGAAGATGATTCAGTAAAGGCAAGTTCCACATTCAATTAAAACAGTGTTCAGAGGAAAAAGAGAACCATCTTTTCCTGTGGTCCTTTTTAGTGTGTGGGTAAACCTTTCTCAAGAAGCTAATGAGAAGATTTTCTGGCCAAAATTGGGCTACATGTCAACAAATACTTGTTGAACCAATGACAGACCAGAATGATGGAATTTCTGAGTAGGCTAATACTAATCATCCTGAGAAGGGATGGTATTTGTCAGGGTCTAGCAGGAGAGTTTAGTAGAAGACATTTTAGCTAAGTGTGGCTAAAGTGTAGGAGTACCACAAGGGACAATTTAGTTCCCTGAGTCTAGTTACAGGAGCCCATGAAGGAAGCAGGGAGGTTTACCATTTTAGATGTGAAGGGGAAAAAGGGATCAAGCAGTGTGGAGGGGATCTCTGAGTAGGTATGTGGCCTTCGGCACAACTGTTTTTGATGCCATTTGTTGATCTTTTGTGTGTTGATTTTTAATGTGAACTTGTATTCAGCATATGGACTAATTCTCTTTTTGGCTTTAATAGTTTGTGGATTTTTTGTGTGTGTGTGTGTTTATGTATGTCATTACACCATCTGTAAATAATCACACACTATTTCATCCCTTCCAATCTATATACATCTTATATATTTTTCTAAAATTATTGAGTTGACCAGAATCTCTGTGCTGTATTGAAAAGTAGTAGTGATAGCAGGCACTCTTGGCTTATTCCAACTTCAAACCCAAGGCATCTAAATTTTCTTCATTATGTTTACTATTTTCTGAAGGTTTCTATTAGATAACCTCATCATCTCCTTTCTATTCCCAGTGGCTCTTCGTAGTTTAATCCCTCATTATCTCTCTGCAGGAATATTGCAATAGCCTCCTAACAAATTTATCTGCCTCTGGCCTCACCCACCACAAATTCCTCTTCTACACTGTGATCAAGATCATATTTATGAAATGCAAATCCAGTCATGACTCTTCATGTTTAAAATCCTTCATTGGCCCTGCAAAATGTAGAGAACACACAAAGTCAGGTTCCTTGTGGGAAAATGCCAACTGTCTATGTTAAACAAAACTTCACCTTATGTAACTCCCTGTTAGTTAGGAGAATAGGTGGCATCAGCAAAAGACGAATAGAATACCTTGATGTTTACCAGACAAGCGCTGTGCCCTGTCAAGTCAAAGTTTTCACTAAGATTCACAATTAGCCTTCTGAGGAGAGCTTTTAATAAGGTTTCTCTCTCCTAATTTTCCCCAAGCATTCCCCTGCCCTGCTCACAAGTTATACCCCCATCATCTCTGTCACAGAATCCCCACTCCACTGCTGACAAAATTCCATTCTCAAATGGATCTTGGGGTTGCTTTCATATAAAATAAAGCCTGTGATTGCTTTTTCCCAGTTTTATTGAGATATAATTGGCATATATCACTGTATAAGTTTAAGGAGTACAGCATAATGCCTTTACTTACATGTTCTGTGAAATGATTATCAGAAGAAGTTTAGTTGACATCCATCATCTCTTATAGATAAATTTTTTTTTAAATTTCTCCTTGTGATGAGAACTGTTAGGATTTACTTTCTTAACAACTTTCTTATACACCATATGTTTTGGCCATAGTCAAAACATATTGTACATTACTCATTTATCTTACAACTGGAAGTTTGTACCTTTTGACCAGAAAGTTTGTGATTTCAGTATGCAGAGGAACTGAAGCATGATAAGCAACCCAGCCATGAGCTGATGTACTTTCCTTTTTTCCTTCCTTGGTAAGCAACCTAATTTTAGATTAAATTCCAGGTCTTTGGTCTTATTTTGCACAGCACTGCTTTCTTTCTATCTTAAGCTATTTTTACAATCTCCTTTTATGTGTCCAGCATCTGTAATATTAACATTTGGACATTTCCACAAGCTTTGTTAGGTTAGGCTTCCTGTATTTTCACATATGTATGTTTCCCTTTTCCCCTGTGAGCCTAAGCTCTTTCATTCATCTTTTTGTCCAGGATCCTCTGAAACCCAATGAGTGGGAATTCTTCTCTCTGTATAATTTCTCTATATTTTATGCATTTCACTGTACTTTTTACTATATTATAACTTCTTCTCTGAGATTGCCACACATAACTTGGCCCAGAGGTGGCTTGCAATAGTTTTTTACAAATAAATGAATGAGTGTGTGAATAAAGGCTGACTATCTCAATGAATATTCTTGAGGCACAGACCTGGCACAGTTCTTGGCTTATGGTCAATTTCCTTCATCTTGTTCTCACTGGACAATAGCATTAAGCCTCTCTCATCCAAACCCACCCCAAGAAGACCACCAAGAGGACTTCTGGTGGCAAAGTAGGCTCAGTTACTCAGGGATATACTTAAATGGGTCACGGAAACATCCAGTACCTCATCAGTGCATTACCAGACCCCTTTAGCATTGTGACAAATGGGAATACGGCAGCTCGGTTCCTGTCTGATGCTTTCACCACTGCTAAGAAACTCTCATTTTAGAATCACCCAATTGAAGAAAGTAAGAGTTCAGAGCAGAAAATGCTACCTGGCCTAAAGGTAGGGCTGTAGAATGGACTGAGCAGCGTATTGCTTGGAAGGGAGGGTGTGGGGACCTGGGGAAGCTATCAAAAGCTGAGAGAGTTTTTAACTGCACCAGCTTTGAAACAGGAGAAACAATAGTCAGGCATCTTAACTAGAATAAGTGCTTCATTTAATTATCACAGCAGACCCGCAAAGTCAATATTACTCCCATTTTATAGATGAAGACCCTAGGGCTGAGTGAAATTAACTCATTTAATGAAGGTTATATAGATAGTAACTTTGTAGGCCAAGTTAAAAAATTAGGTCTGGTCTTATTCCAAAGAATTCATTGTTTTTATAGTTGTTAGTTTCTTAACCCTGTCTTACAATATACTTTTGTCTGAAAGCAGAAGTGGCTTCAGTTCACACTACCCACTCCCCAGTGTACCTTAGCCGGCAACATATTTCAGTGCAGTATATCCAGCTATTTTTATAAAAGAGGGACTCAGCAAGCATTTAATGCCAAATATGACACAAACTGACCACCCACCTCTCACATACCGGGCAGCAAGAACAAGAGCAATTAGACTGAGGTGACTGATGACCTACTGAAGAAAAGGGGTGTGATACTTTTAAAAGAGGGTAGCATTAGTTTAAAAGCAATGTGAATCAGAATTTAAGCTAAACAATAATTTCTGTAATTTGAGGAATAAAAAAGAAATTAAACTTCTATTCCCATCTAGTTCATAAATGTTTTGATTGTCATACTATATTTTTACGTTGTATAGAAATACAAAACTAGGAACTCATTCCGGATTTTCAGTAAAAATTCAAGGCTGTCATATAAAAGATATTTGATGTGTTTTGCTTGATCTCACTGGAAGAACTAAGACCAATGAAGGTAAGTTTCTGACAACATAAAACACTCAGCAGTAGATAGAGCTGTACAGAGATGGGATGAGCTGCTTCCAATGAGCCTGTCTCCTCAGATACTCAAGAATAAGTGGAGCAGCATTTATAAGGGGTGTTTCAAGAAGATCAAAAACTCCAGTGAGATTGGATCAAATAATCTCTGAGGGCTTTCCCCAACATGAACTACTTTGGTTAAACCAAAGAAATTTGGTCCATTTCAAAGGATCTCAACTTTCTTTGGTATTGAATACACATCTTATATTTACTTGGAAATAATGTAAATATTAGCAAATTTATATTTTATTATATCAATAAATTTATTGTTTCACATATCCAAATACTCTGTATCTACAGTCTCCATCTTGTCCCTCACTAATACTAAAAATTAGTAGGTCTTTCCCCGTACTAATTATCAGCACTTTGATATATTCTGACTTTCAGTGAACTTTAATCATCTTAATAAACAAAATATACTTCCAGGTTTAAATTTTTTTTTAACAGGAGAAGAAATTATTTTGATCAACTACAATCCTATTGTCTAGAAATAACCAGTATAAATATTTTTGGTGTATCACTTCTAGACTTTTTTTACACATACGTGTACATGTAAAAATGTTGCATAATTTCTATTTTTTATTTTTTATTTTGTTATCATTAATATACAATCACATGAGCAACATTGTGTTTACTGGATTCCCCCCATTATCAAGTCCCCAACACATACCCCATTACAGTCACTGTCCATCAGTGTAGTAAGATGCTGTAGAGTAACTACTTGTCTTCTCTGTGCTACGCTACCTTCCCCATGCCCCCTCTACATTATGTGTGCTAATCCTAATGCCCCTTATTCCCCTTATCCCTCCCTTCTCACCCACCCTCCCCAGTCCCTTTCCCTTTCATAACGTTAGTCCATTCTTGGGTTTTGTGAGTCTACTGTTGTTTTGTCTACTTGTCTTTCTCTGCCTGGCTTATTTCACTGAGCATAATAATACCCTCTAGCTCCATCCATGTTGTTGCAAATGGTAGGATTGTTTCTTTCTTATGGCTGAATAGTATTCCATTCTGTATATATACCACCTCTTCTTTATCCATTCATCTACGGATGGACACTTAGGTTGCTTCCATTTCTTGGCTATTGTAAATAGTGCTGCGATAAACATAGGGGTGCATACTGCTTTCCACAATGGTTGAACTAATTTACATTCCCACCAGCAGTGTAGGAGGGTTCTCCTTTCTCCATACTCTCACCAACATTTGTTGTTGTTTGTCTTTTGAACGTTGGCCATCCTAACTAGTGTGAGGTGACATCTCATGGTGGCTTTAATTTGCATTTCTCTATTGATTAGTGATGTGGAGCATCTTCTCATGTGCCTGTGGCCATCTGAATTTCTTCTTTAGAGAACTGTCTGTTCAGATCCTCTGCCCACTTTTTAATAGGGTTATTTGCTTTTTGGGTGTTGAGGCATGTGAGTTCTTTATATATTTTGAATGTTAACCCCTTGTCAGATATATTGTTTACAAATATATTCTCCAATACTGTAGGATGCCTTTTTGTTCTACTGATGGTGTCCTTTGCTGTATAGAAGCTTTTTCATTTGATATAGTCCCACTTGTTCATTTTTACTTTTGTTTCCCTTGCCCAGGGAGATATATTCATGAAAAAGTTGCTCATGTTTATATTCAACAGGTATAAATATTTATAAAGTACAAAGTCTAAGAATCCAGATTTAAAATTTTTATTTAAAAGAAACCCTCATGGTACTTCCAATATTGGTTTTTGACATAATTTCAAAATTTATGTCTACTCTCATATTATTGGATATCACCCCAATTTTTACCTTATTTTTAGAAATCTGTCTACAACAAGAATCTTTGTACAGTCTGTTAGTTAATAAGCTTACATCCTCTTTGTTATTTTCAGAGTGATGTGATCTTAAATATGAAGAAACAAAACTTTCTACATCCTCTTATTTGTATAGATGATAAAAATTTAATCCCAAATTATTTATATGTCCTATATGAGGCCATACTCTGCTTTTTAAAGACAGAATTCATATGGAACTCTATTTCCTAGTTCTTAGTCCATTTCCTACCTCTGTCTCTGTCTCCGTACATATGTATATCTATCTGTGTATGTTTATATAGATATACTCACACACAGTTGTTCCCTCTTACAGTTTCACTTTCCACTGTTTCAGGTACCCATGGTCAACAGCGATCAAGAAGCAGATGATCTTCCTTCTAACATTTCAGTATTAGCCTAACACTGCATCACAATACCTACATTATTCCTGTGAACTTGGGAAGGCTGGGAATGGTGCAAGGAAGGCATCAAGGGGAAGTGATGGCTACGTGGAAAACAGAAATTACCCCCAGTCCAGCTAACAACTTTTTCTATTTTTCTAGCTCCATGAAAGATGCTGCTCTCCACCCACCTTCTCAATCAAGAATTCTCTTTTTAATTCTCATACCTAATTAGGTTGCCAAGACCTTTCAAATCTACCACCTAAATTTTTCGCCTATCTTCAACTTTTTTACATCTCCGTAATCACAACTTGCTTGGTTTATCCTGGTTTATTGAATATACAGGAGGCCTTCTTGCCTTTGGTCTGTTCTTTCCCTGGCCAATCCATTATGGATCCTGCTTAAGCTGGAGGCAGAATGGTGTGAAAGATTTCTCACCAAAACCCTGACGTACGGCTAAGAGTCAGACTTAATAAATATGGTTGATGTATCCAGTCAAGTATTATATAAAAAACATGAAGACACTGTCTTCCTGATTTCCCTTTCCCTCCTTTCAACACTTCCACACAAGTTCCCCCAGCACCTGCCCCCTGCGCACGCACACGCGCGCGCACGCGCACACACACACACACACACACACACAGACATTCTTGTTTCTAGAATACTTGTTGCTAGGACACAGCTCTGAGAAGGAGCCCAAGAATGGCAACTTTTCGTATTGAGTGAAGTAGCGTATGTAACCTAAATCCTCTCTGTCTGATCTTTCCTGTGCTGCCACCAAACTATCCTCACTGGCTATAAACGCTGTCAAGAAACCATCAGCAGCTTTGAATTCTCAGCTTTCAGTGAGTGAGGCTATACTAAAAACCAAGACTGCCCATTGTCCCCTTTGCGTTCTATGACCTCTTGTACCAAAAATGGCTACTAGATGCTTAAAGAAGATATCAGGTAAATGAAATCATCTTCTGAATTCCCAGGGATGCTAAGATACATTTGAATTTTTCATCCTCAAAACGATTGTCAAAAAATAAAATAGCTTTTCAAGTTTTCATATTATCAAATGTACATACTGTGGTTCAACAGCCCCCTCCCCTCCCTCACACATCCACCCACTCCCCTCCACCTTGATAACGACTAGTCACTGCTCAGTGGTTATGAATCTAATGTTGTTCCTTCTGTTTTGCTTTGTTTACATATTCCACGAATAAGTGAAATCATATGGTATTTGTCTTTCTCCACCTGGTTTATTTCACTGAGCATAACACCTCTATCCATCCACGGTTTGTCTCAAATGGTAGGATTTTTTTTTTCTTTTTATGACTGAATAATATTCTATTGTGTATATGTACCACCTCTTCTTTATCCATTCATCTATTGATGGACACTTTGGTCGCTTCCATATCTTGGCTACTGCAAACAGTGCACAATAAAAATAAGGGTGCATATATCTTTTCAAATTGGGATTTTATTTTCTTCGGGTAAATTCCTAGAAGTGGAATTACTGGGTCAAATGGTATTTATATTTTTAGGTTTTTGAGGAACCTCCATACTGCTTTCCACAGTGGTTGCACCAATTTGCAGTCCCACCAACAGTGTAGGAGAGTTTCTATTTCTCCTCACCTTCATCAACATTTGCTATTTCTTATTTTTGTATGGTGACCATTCTAACTGGTGTGAGATGATATCTCATTGTGTTCTTAATTTGCATTTCCCTGATGATTAGCGAGGTGGAGCATCTTTGTGTCTGTTGGCCATTTGTATTTCTTCTTTTGGAGAAATGTCTGTTCAGATCCTCCACCCACCTTTTGATTGGGTTATTTGTTTTTTTTTGGGTGTAGAGGTGTATGAGTTCTTTATATACCTTGGATGTTAAGGCCTTAACAGATGAGTCTTTACAAATATATTCTCCCATACTGTAGGATGCCTTTTTGTTCTGCTGATGGTGTCCTTTGCTGTACAGAAGCTTTTTTAGTTTGATGTAATCATGCCTGTTCATTATTTATTTTGTATCCCTTGAACAAGGAGATGTGTTCAGGAAAAAGTTGTTCATGTTTGTATTCAACAGATTTTTGCCTCTGTTTTCTTCTAAGAGTTTTATGATTTCATGACATACATTTAGGTCTTTGATCCATTTTGAGTTTACTTTTGTGTATGGAATTAGACAATAAACCAATTTCATTCTCTTGCATGTAGCTGTCCAGTTTTGCCAATACCAACTGTTGAAGAGGCTGTCATTTCCCCATTATATATACATGGCTCCTTTATCATATATTAATTGACCATATATGCTTGGGTTTTTATCTGGGCTCTCTAGTCTGTTATACTGGTCTATGAGTCTGTTCTCATGCCAGTACCAAATTGTTTTGATAACTATAACTTTGTATCAGAGCTTGAAGTCAAGGAGCATAATCCCCCTAGATTTGTTCTACTTTCTCAGAATTGCTTTGGCTATTTGGGGTCTTTTATGGTTCCATATCAATTTCAGAACTATTTGCTCTAGTTCATTGAAGAATGCTGTTAGTATTTTGATAGGGATTGCATTGAATCTATAGAATACTTTAGGCAGGATGGCCATTTTCACAATATTAATACTTCCTATCCACAAGTGTGGGATGTGTTTCCATTTATTGGTGTCTTATTTATTTCTCTCATGAGTGTCTTGTAGTTTTCAAGGTATAGGTCTTTCACCTTCTTGGTTAGTTTTATTCCTAGGGGTTTTCTACTTTTTATGCAATTGTAAATGGAGTTGTTTTCCTGATTTCTCTTTCTGCTAGTTCATCATTAGTATATAGTAATGCAACAGATTTCTGCATATAAATTTTGTATCCTGCAACCTTGCTGAATTCAGTTATTAGTTCTAATAGTTTTTTGGTGGAGTCTCTAGGGTTGTCTGCAAACAGTAATAGTTTAACTTCTTCCTTACCAATGTGGATGCCTTCTATCTCTTTGTCTTGTCTGATTACCATGGCTACTACCTCCAGTACTCTGTTGAATAAAAGTGGTGAGAGTGGGCATCCTTGTCTTGTCCTGATCTTAAAGGAAAAGCTTTTCAGCTTCTTGCTGTTAAGTATAATGTTGATTGTAAATATAATATGGCCTTTATTATGTTGAGGTGCTTGCCCTCTATATCCATTTTGTTCAGAGTTTTTATCATGAATGGATGTTGAATTTTGTCAAGTGCTTTTTCAGCATCTATGGAGATAATCATGTGGTTTTTGTCCTTTTTTTTTGTTGATGTGGATGATGATGATGGATTTCCAAATGTAGTACCATCCTTGCATCCCTGGAATAAATCCGAGTTGGTTGTAATGGATGATCTTTTTGATGTATTTTTGGATTCAGTTTGCTAATATTTTGTTGAGGACTTTGGCATCTATGTTCATCAGGGATATTCATCTGTAATTTTCTTTTTCTATAGTGTCTTTGTCTGGTTTTGGTATTAGAATAATGCTGGCCTCAAAGAATGAGTTTAGAAGTATTCCTTCCTCTTCTACTTCTTGGAACCCTTTAAGAAAGATGAGTATTAGCTCTTTTTTAAATGTTTGGTAGAATTTGGCTGTGAAGCTGCCTTGACATGGAATTTTGTTTTTGGAGAATTTTTTTTATTACCATTTTGATTTCATTGCTTGTAATTGATCTGTTCAAATTTTCTGTTTCTTTCTGGGTCAGTCTTGGAAGGTTGTATTTTTCTAGAAAGTTATCCATTTCTTCTAGGTTATCCAATTTGTTAGCATATAATTTTTCATAGTATTCTCTCATAATTCTTTGTATTGCTGTGGTGTCCATTGTGATTTTTCCTTTCTCATTTCTGGTTCTGTTTATATGTGTACACTCTCTTTTTCTCTTGGTAAGTCTGGCTAGGGGTTTATCTATTTTGTTTATTTTCTCAAAGAACCAGTTCCTGCTTTCATTGATTCTCTCTATTGTTCTATTCTTCTCAATTTTGTTTCTGCTCTGATCATTATTATGTCCCTCCTTCTACTGACTTTGAGCCTCATTTGTTCATCTTTTTCTAGTTTCATTAATTGTGGATTTAGATTGTTCTATTTTCTTGAGGTAAGCCTGTATTGCAATATACTTTCCTCTTAGAACTGCCTCACTGTGTCCCACAGGTTTTGGAGTGTTGAGTTGTTTTTGTTTGTCTCTATATATTGCTTGATCTCTGTTTTCATTTGGTCATTGATCATTGATTACCTAGGAGCATGTTGTTCAGCCTCCATGTGTTTGTGGGTTTTTTTGCTCCTCAGCTTCACTGTGTTCCTGTTCTCTAATTTCTATCTCATTTAGTATCTCTTCTACTTGCAGTAATACACTCTTCAAACCCTCCATTGTATGTTTCATTTAAGTTACTGTATTCTTCAGTTCTGAGTGGCTCTTCTTCAGGTTTTTTATCTCTTTGTTGAACTCCTCCCTGAGATCTTGAATACTTTTCTATAAATCTGTAAGCATATTTATATCTTTTAATGTGAAATCTTTATCAAGAAAATTGGTTATCTCTGTTTCATTTAGCCCTCTTTCTGGGGTTCTGTCTTGTAGTTTTGATTGGATCAAATTCTTCTGCCTGTTCATTTTGTCAGAGATTCTTTATTTTTGTCCTTTGTATTAGATTTCTCTCCTATGCTTTCTGGTCTAAAGAGTAATAGCTTTATGAAGAAGGTGTGCTATGATGACCAGAAGCTCAAGTTTCTTTACTCTCTAGTGCCTGATTCTATACTTCAGGGGCCCCAGTTGACACGCCGTCTGTGGGGCACCTTTCTGCCTGGCTTCTGTAGTGGTCTAAGTCTGGGTGGACAGTTTGCTTCAGCTGCTACCTTTGTGATCAGCTAAGAAATCTGTGTTGAGCTCCCTGTGGGTGGGGGTGGGTGGAGGTGGGCTCATGGGTGGGCCCACCCCCACCCTCTGCCTGGCTCACAGCAATGGCAGGGTAGCAGGGTCAATGGGGTGGGTGGACCGATGTGCCCTATCTGGATGCACAGCACCAGGTTTGGACACCCACAGGGAGGAAGGAGCTCTTGGGACTGGCTCCTCCAGGCACCTCTCTGGCTGGGCTGAAATGGAGCCAAGCAAGCTGGAAGAGTCTCCCTCTACCTCCCAGGCCACAAATTCTGACAGTGACACTGGGCCAAGTGGGTTGTCTGTCAGCAGGATGCACAGGGAGGTGCCTTGGGGCTGTGTTGCCAGCAAAGTGGATGGAACGTCTGCAGGTCCAGAGAGTTTCCGATCTTGTTTAGCCAAGGAAGGGCTGGGGAGGTATCCTCCACCTGCCCTCTCTCCTGAGGACAGTTCCATCCAACCCTCATCACCTCAGGTACCACTCTCACTGCTGGCAAGTCTTTCGAACTGCCGCCTCTGCTTTGGGTCTCAGGACTGTTGGATAGTGCCTGCTCTCCACACTGGCTGGAGTCTCAGTCTCCCAGAGTGATCCATCTGCCCCTGGTATCTGACCCCAGTAATTACCAGAATCTAATGTATTGTGGGTTCATACTATCAGGGCAGATCTCCAGGGCCAGATGTGCAGTGCTCTTGGGCTCCTAGGCCCTCTCACTCCATTGCTCTTTCTCCCACCTGTAGGTTGGTGTGGAGGGAGGGCTTGGGTCCAGCTCCATCTCGGCTTTGCTGCCTCACCCTTTTCTGTGTGGTCCTCTCCTTTTCCTCAGGTGTAAGGGTTCTGTTCTGCAGCCTTCAGGTCATTTCAGGTCTAATTGTATTTTCCTCTTGTATGTGTTTTCAGAAGGACATTTCCATCTTGCCTTCCTATTCCACCATCTTTAGTCCAATAATCTCCCAATGATTGCCTCTTTAGCTCCATTTGTCTCTCCATATAGACAAGTTATTTTCTTTTCCCCATTTTCACCTACTCAAACATCAACAACTGAACTCTTTCTCCTTCTTTGACTTGGAAGACAGAAGATTGTGAAATAAAACTAAGAAATAACTTCTGGTAGAAGTATTTTGTGACCAAAGTACATTCAGCAAGTAGGATATCATATAAAAAGTTGGTCTTTACTTAGAACTGATTGAGGAATGTGTATTTAAATCCATACAGTCCATTAGCAATTTCTGAGGGAGAATGTTTTCCTATGTCTGAGTCATAGGACTGAATCTAAGCAGATCGTAGTGTTTCCTGAGCCTTTCAGTGCCTGCGCCAAAGCATAAGCCTGGTTTCCGTTGTATGTTTTCATGTTCAATGGGTTTTATACTACTGCAGTTTCTGTGATCATACTTGTCATTTTGTAAGAATCAGTACTAGGAAGATACTTAAACTTCCCCCAAAAGGTACATTACAAGTATGTGAAAACATATTCTCAATAAAACATTTTTTTTAATTTTTAAAATCTGCCCTTTAAGTGTATGATATCATGAGTTTTGTCAAATGTATACAGTTGTGGTATCACTACTACAATCATACAAAATATTTTCTTCATCCCAAGTTCTCACATGGCCCTTTACAGTCAGTCAATTTCTTCCTCCCAGCTGATGAACCCTGGCAACCACTGATATGCTTTCAATCACTACATCTTTTTTCTTTCATAAAATTTCATATGAATAGAATTGTAGGATATATAATAGTTTGTTTCTGGCTTCCTTTACTTAACACATGCTGTTGAGATTCTGCCATAATGTGAATATCAGTAGGTTTTCCCCCGTCTTTTATTGCTCAATTGCTTTCCATTGTATGGATATTCCAAAATATGTTTATCCATTCTCTATTTGGTAAATATTTAGGTTGTTTCCAGTTTTTTCTTATTGTGACGGTAACAGCGCCAAGAGCTCCTTCCTCTCTGTGGGTGTCCAAAACGGGTGCTGTGCATCCAGATAAGGCACATTGATCCACCCACCCCATTGACCCTGCTGACCTGCCATTGCTGCGGGCCAGGCAGAGGGTGGCCCCACCCAACAGGGGGCTTAATAGAGATTCCTTAGCTGATCACAAGTACATCCCTTTACAAGTCTTTGGTGGATGTGTGTTTTTATTTTCCTTATGTTAATATCTAGGAGTGAAATTGCCAGGTAGTTTGAAAAGTATATGCTCAACTTTGCATTCTCACAAGTTCCACATTCTCATCAACACTTGGCATTGTCAGTCTTTTTCAGTTTAGCTATTTTGATAGGTGTGTAATAACATCTCTTTGTGGCTTTAATTTTCAATTCCTTATGACTAATGATGTTGAACATGCTTTCATATACTTACCGTTCATGTACATTTTAATGAAGTGTCTGTTTAATTTTTTTGCCACTGTCTAATTGGGTTGTTTGTTTTCTTATTATTGATTTGTTCCAATTGATTTTTTAAGTTAAAATGTATTATTATTATTTATTTATTTTTATTTTTAAGTGTATTTTTTATTGACATAGAATTGATATATAATATTTTATTGGTTTCAAAAATATAACACACTAATTCAACATTAACAGACATTATTAAATCCTCATTATGGAGATTAAAGATGGCAGCATGAGAGGAGATGGAGGCTTCCTCCTAAAACTGGATACAATTAGAAAATTTAATTGGCACAACTAATCCTGAGAGAGCAACAGGAAAGAGGATGGTGTCAGACTGCACACACCTGGAGAAAAGAGCAGACCTCAGCCAAGGTAACATACCAGACTTGTGGCTCTGCGGGACCCGAGCCCCTCCCCCACCCCAGCTCACCAGCGGGAGGAAGACAAATGGAGCAGGGAGGGAGTGGAAGGCTTGGGACTGCTGAATAGCTAGCTCCAGAGATCTGCTCTGGGAGCACAAACCTACATTTCACGGTGCTTTCATGAGACTTGCATGACTACTGGGTTGGAAAGTTAATACAGGCAGAGTTCCTGGGGAAACTGGGATTCTGGCTGCTTGTGGAAAGCAGGAATCCATATCTGGCTGCTCTGGGACAAAAACATACCTATGTGACTGGCCCACTGGCTCAGGCAGTGGAGACAGGCACAGCAGCCAAAAGGCGGGCACAGCTCTTTACTCCCCCCAGGTACCAGGACCGCTGCCCTGAAACCCCCAAATTGCTTCAGGGACTGAGCAGCTCCAGAATAGAGCTCCTGGACACTAGAAGGCACCATATACAAACATGAAATGTCAAAGGAACCTTGTCCAGAGTAAAATTATTAATACAACTCCCGAGAAAGATTTAAATGATATGGACCTTATGATTCTTTCTGAAAGGGAGTTCAAAATAAAAATCATCAACAATCTAATGGAGGTATGGGAAGACATCCAAGAACTCAGGAATAAATTCAGGTCAGAGATCCAATCGTTGAAGAGCATGATGGAGGGTATTAAAATCTGATTGGATATGGTGGAGGAGACAATAAATGAAATAGAAACTAGAGAAGAGGAATACAAAGAAGCTGAGGCACAGAGAGAAAAAAGGACCTCTAAGAATGAAAGAATATTGAGAGAACTGTGTGACCAATCCAAGCGGAACAATATTCTCATTATAGGGATACCAGAAGAAGAAGAGAGAGAGAAAGGGATAGAAAGTGTCTTTGAGGAGGTAGTTGCTGAAAACTTCCCTAATCTGGGGAAGGAGATAGTCTCTCAGGCCATGGAGATCCACAGATCTCCCAACACAAGGGACTCAAGGAAGACAACACCAGGACACATAGTAATTAAAATGAGAAAGACCAAAGATAAGGACAGACTGCTAAAAGCAGCCAGAGAAAGAAATAAGATCACATACAAAGGAAAGCCCATCAGGCTAACATCACACTTCTGTACAGCAAAGGACACCATCAATAGAACAAAAAGGTACCCTACAGTAGGGGGAATATATTTGTAAATGACAGACCCTATAAAGGCTTGACATCCAAAATATATAAAGAGCTCACGCACCTCAACAAACAAAAAGCAAACAATCCAATTAAAAATGGGCAGAGCAGATGAACAGACACTTCTCCAAAGAAGAAATTCAGATGGCCAACAGACACATGAAAAGATGCTCCACATTGCTAGTCATCAGAGAAATGCAAATTAAAACCACAATGAGATGTCACCTCACACCAGTAAGGATTGCCACCATCCAAAAGACAAATAACAACAGATGTTGGTGAGGTTGTGGAGAAAGGGGAACCCTCCTACACTGCTGGTGGGAATGTAAATTAGTTCAACCATTGTGGAAAGCAGTATGGAGGTTCCTCAAAATGCTCAAAATAGACCTACCATTTGACCCAGGAATTCCACTTCTAGGAATTTACCCTAAGGATGCAGCACTCCAGTTTGAAAAAGACAGATGCACTCCTATGTTTATCACAGCACTATTTACAATAGCCAAGAAATGGAAGCAACCTAAGTGTCCATCAGTAGATGAATGGATAAAGAAGATGTGGTACATATACACAATGGAATATTATTCAGCCATAAGAAGAAAACAAATCCTACAATTTGCAACAACATGGATGGAGCTAGAGGGTATTATGCTCAGTGAAATAAGCCAAGTAGAGGAGGACAAATACCAAATGATTTCACTCATTTGTGGAGTATAAGAACAAAGAAAAAACTGAAGGAACAAAACAGCAGCAGAATCACAGAACCCAAGAATGGACTAACAGTTACCAAAGGGAAAGAGACTGGGGAGAATGGGAAGGTAGGGAGGGTTAAGGGCGGGGAAGAAGAATGGGGGTATTATGATTAGCATGCATAATGTGGGGGGTTGGGGCACGGGGAGGGCTCTGCAACACAGAGAAGACAAGTAGTGATTCCAGAATATCTTACTATGCTGATGGACAGTGACTGTAATGGGGTTTGTGGTGGGGGACTTGGTGTAGGGGAGTGCCTAGCAAACATAATGTTCTTCTTGTAATTGTAGATTCATAAGAAAATTTTAAAAAATCCTAATTACAACTAGTATAGTTACTATCTGTCAACATAGACAGATGTTACAGAACCATTGACTATATTGTCTATGATGCACTTCCTTCCCCATGACCAATTTATGTTATGACTGAGATTTTTATGCTTTTTTAACCCCCTCACTCACCCATGCACCCACAAGCAACCCCATCTCAGTGTCTATGAGTCTACTGCTATTTTGTTCATTTTGTTTTGTTTTGTTTTTAGATTGAACATGTAAGTGAAATCATATGGTACTTGTCTTTCTCCACCTGGCTTATTTCATTTAGCATAATACCCTCTAGGTCCATCCATGTTGTCACAGATGCCAGAATTTCTTTCTTTTTATTGGTAAATAATATTCAATTATGTATATGTACCACCTCTTGTTTATCCATTTATCTGTTGATGGACACTTTGGTTGCTTCCATATCTTGGCTATTGTAATAATGTGGCAAAAAACATACAGATGCATATCTTTTTGAATCAGGGATTTTGTTTCTTTTGGGTAAATTCTTAGAAGTGGAAATACTGGGCTGAATGGCATTTCTATTTTCAGTTTTTGAGGAATTTCCATAATGCTTTCCATAGTGGCTGCACCAATTTTCAGTCCCACCAACAATGTAGGAGAGTTCCCTCTTCACCACATCCTCAACAACTCTCTTATTTCTTGTGTTTGGGAGAGTACCCATTCTGACTGGTGTGAGGTGATATCTCATTGTGGTTTTAATTTTCATTTCCCCAATGATTAGTGATATGGACCATCTTTTAATGTGCCTGTTGTCCATCTGGATTGCTTCTTTTGAAAAAAGTCTGTTCAGGTCCTCTGCTCATTTTTTTGATTGTGTTATTTCTTTTCTTGGTGTTAAGTTGTATGAGTTCTTTATGTATTTTAGATGTTCAGCCCTTATTGGATAAATCCTTTATGAATATATTCTCCAATACTCTAGGTTGCCTTTTTGTTTCACTCAGTGTCCTTTTTAGTTTGATGTAGTCCCACTTATTCATTTTTTTATCCTTTGTCCAGGGAGAAATGTCCAGAAAAAAATCGTTCATGCTTATGTACAAGAGATTTTGCCTGTGTTTTCTTCTAAGAGTTTAATGGTTTCATGTCTTATATTTAGGTCTTTAATCCATTTCAAGTTTACCTTTGTGTATGGGGTTAGGCAGTAGTCCAGTTTTATTCTCTTGCATGTAGCAGTAGCTGTCCAGTTTTGAGAATACCAGTTGTTGAAGAGGCTGTCATTTCCCCCATTGTATGTCCATGGCTCCTTTATCATATATTAATTGACCATATATGCATGGGTTTATTACTGGGCTCTATTCTGTTACTTTGATCTATGGTTCTGTTCTTATGTCAGTACCACACTTTTTTGATTACTGTAGCTTTGTATAGTATAGCTGGAAGTCAGGGAGTATTATATCTCCAGCTTTGTTCTTCTTTCTTGAGATTGCTTTAGCTATTCAGGCTCTTTGTGATTACATGTGAATTTTAGGATTATTTTCTCTAGCTCATTGAAAAATGCAATTGGTATTTTGATAAGAATTCATTCCTAAGTGATTACAGGTAATCCCCTTCTCAATCATTATCATGTTACTATTTTTACTGCCTATTATTTTTATCTTTTTATTACAGGAAATGTAAAATTTATAGAAACTAAACAAAATATTGTACTAAAGCCCATGTACCTCTACCTGGCTTCTACAATTATCAATGTTCCTCTTGTTTTCTCTATACCTTATTGCCTTTTCTATCTACCACTTGATTATTATTAGCAGTAGTAGTATTTTAATTTCTTTTCTGCTGAATTAGAATTCATACACCAAAATACAGTAGCCCCCCTTATCCACAGACAACATGTTCCAAGACCACAAGTGGATGCCTGAAACTACAGATAGCACTAAACCCTATTAATACTGTTTTCTCCTATATGCTCAATTTATAAATTAGATATGATAAGAGATTAACAATCATTTGACAGTAAAACAGTTATAATTACTATAAAAAAGTTATATGAATGTGTTTTTTTCTCTCTCAAACTGTCTTATGTACTCTACTCACCCTTCTCCTTGTGATGATAATCCCTATATAATGAGATGAAATGAGGTGAATGAATATAGGCACTGTGACATGGTATTAGGCTATGATGATAGATCAGAAGGAGGATCATTTGATTGCAGAACTTATTGACTGTGGGCAACTGAAACTTTGGAAAGTGAAATCATAGATGGGACATTGGTGGTGTGGAGACCACTGTACACAAATATTAGCTGCACAATTCTAAAAAATGAATACAAATGAGTAACCCACAATGCAAACCTGTGTCATAATTAGGCATTCCTGTCTCCCTAAAAGTTTTGTTGTGTCCCAGTCCAGTCTTACTCACTTCATCCCAGTACAGGCAAACAGTATTCTGACTTCTTTCTCACCTTATTGCTTGTTCTAAAACTTAACATAAATGGAATTAGTCAACATGTACCATTTGTGTCTAGTTTCTTTCACTCTGTACATTATTTGGGAGAGTCATCCATGTTGTTTAGTGAATCAACAAGTCATTCATTATTATTATTGAGTAGTATTTAAAGTTATGTTTCTACGATAGCTTGTTTATCCATTTTTCTGCAAATGTACATTTTGATCTGTGTCCACATTTGGCTATTGTGATTAAAGCTGCTATGAACATTTTGGTCCAAGCCTTTGTGAGGACACATTCCCATTTTTCCTAGATAAATTCCTAGGAGTGGAATTCTGGGTGAAAGAGTAAGTATTTCAAAAGAAATTACCAGTGTTTTATCAAACTGGTTATACCATATTACATTTTTACCAGCAACATATAAGAGTTCCAGTTGCTCCAGGTCCTTGCAATACCAATATTAGTCTTCCACATTTTAGCCATTCTACTGAGTATTTAATATGTCATTTTATCTTGGATTTCCCTAATGATTAATCATGCTGTATATCTTTACATGTATTTATTGATTGTGTATAACTTAATATGCAGTGTATCTGTTTACATCTTTTGCCCATGGCTTAACTTGTTTTATTATTGAGTTAACTTGTTTACTTGTTTTATTATCGAGTCATTGAAATTCTGAATATATTCTAGATACAAGTTTGCCAAATATGTTTTGTGAATATATATTTTTAAATGACTTTCTCCTATAATATGGCTTACCTATTCATTTCTTAATGTTTCAATAATAATTAAAATATTATTCTATGTTTTCCTCTAAAGACTTATAGATTCAGTTTTTATGTTTAGGTTTATGATCCATCACAGATTAATTTGTGCATATGCTGTGAGAGAAAGGCTGAATTTGTTTTTTGTTTCTATATGGATATTCATTTGTCCCTGCACCATTTGTTGAGAACACTGTCCTTTCCTCATTGAATTGACTCAGCATCTTTATTGAAAGTTAATTTTCTATACTAACATTGTTTATTTGGACCCTCTATTTTATTTTACTGATTTATTTGTCTGTCTTTATGACAATTCCATGCTCTCTTGATGAATATAACTTATAGGAAGTCTTGAAGTCAGATGGTACAAGTCCAACTTTTTTTTTCTCTTTTTTCAAGATAGTTTTTAAAATTCTAAGTTCTCAGAGGCGGAGCCAGGATGGCGGTGTGAGTAGAGCAGTGGAAATCTCCTCCCAAAAACACATAGAGCTATGAAAATATAACAAAGAAAAATCTTCCTAAAATAGAGACCACAGGACACAGGACAACATCCAGACCACATCCACACCTGCAAGGAACCAGCGCCTTGCGAAGGGGGTAAGATACAAGCCCAGGCCCGGCGGGACCCGAGCGCCCCTCCCCCCGGCTCCCGGCGGGTGGAGAGAAACCGGAGCGGTTTTTTTTTTTTTTTTTTTTTTTTGGCGAGCGCTTTTTGGAAGCCTTAGAGGGACGGGCCCCCGTTGCTGGGGAGGCAGGGTGGCGGGACCAGTGAGCAAGTGCCTGGGAACGGCACCGGAGGACAAAGAATATCCCGCGTTTCTCCCTGTGGGACCGGCAGGCGGGTGCCTGAGACCGGTGCCTGAGGACGGAGGAGGTCGCGCGTTTTTCCCCTTTTTTTTTTTTTTTTTCTCTTTTTGGCAAGCGCTTTTTGGAAGCCTTGAAGGGACGGGGACCCCAGTGCTAGGGAGGCAGGGCGGTGGGACTGGTGAGCGGGTGCCTGGGACCGGCACCTGAGGACAAAGAATATCCCGCGTTTTTCCCTGTGGGACCAGTGTGTGGGTGCCTGAGACCGGCACCTGAGGACGGAAGAAATCGTGCGTTTTTCCCCTTTTTTTCTCTCTTTTTGGCGAGTGCTTTTTGGAAGCCTTGAAGGGACAGGGACCCCGGTGCTAGGGAGGCAGGGTGGCGGGACTGGTGAGCGGGTGCCTGGGACCAGTGCCTGAGGACAAAGAATATCGAGCGTTCCTTCCCTGCGGGACTGGTGGGTGGGTGCTTTTTGGAAGCCTTGAAAGGACAGGGACCCTGGTGCTAGGGAGACAGGGCAGCAGGACCAGTGAGCGGGTGCCTGGGACTGGCACCTGAGGACAAAAAAAAAAAAAAAAAAAAAATCGCTTGTTTTTTCCTTTTTTTTCATTCTTTCTGTTCCCTCTCTCATTGTTGCTGTTGTTGTTTTGGTTTGGAGAGTGCTTTTTGGAAGTCTTAAAGGGGCAGGACAGGTCACTTAGACAAGAGGCAGGGAATCTGGGGATCTCTGGGCACTCTAACCCCCTGGGCAGCAGGGAGTACAGAGGCCCTTTACAGAGATAAATAGCCTCCTGGCCGCTCCCCCTCCAACGGGGCTCCACCATTTTGGAGGAACAGCCCCAGCCAGGCCAAGCCCACAGCAACAGCGGAGATAAACCCCAAAGCAACTGGGCAGGAAGCAGAAGCCCTGTCTGCGCACAGCTGCCCAGCACAAGCAACTAGAGGTCGCTATTCTCCCAGGAAAAGGCTACAAACCAACAAGAAGGGAAGCTTTTCCAGCGGTCACTTGTACCAGCTCTGCAAACTATCTCTATCACCATGAAAAGGCAAAACTACAGGCAGACAAAGATCAGAGAGACAACACCTGAGAAGGAGACAGACCTAACTAGTCCTCCTGAAAAAGAATTCAAAATAAAAATCATGAACATGCTGACAGAGATGCAGAAAAAAATGCAAGAGCAATGGGATGAGATGCAGAGAAAAATGCAAGAACAGTGGGATGAAGTCCGGAAGGAGATCACAGATGTCAGGAAAGAGATCACAGAAGTGAAACAATCCCTGGAAGGATTTATAAGCAGAATGGATAAGATGCAAGAGGCCATTGAAGGAATAGAAACCAGAGAACAGGAACGTATAGAAGCTGACATAGAGAGAGATAAAAGGATCTCCAGGAATGAAACAACACTAAGAGAAATATGTGACCAATACAAAAGGAAAAACATTCGTATTATAGGGATACCAGAAGAGGAAGAAAGAGGAAAAGGGATAGAAAGTGTCTTTGAAGAAATAATTGCTGAAAACTTCCCCAAACTGGGGGAGGAAATAATCGAACAGACCATGGAATTATACAGAACCCCCAACAGAAAGGATCCAAGGAGGACAACACCAAGACACATAATAATTAAAATGGCAAGGATCAAGGACAAGGAAAGAGTTTTAAAGGCAGCTAGAGAGAAAAAGGTCACCTATAAAGGAAAACCAATCAGGCTAACATCAGACTTCTCAACAGAAACCCTACAGGCCAGAAGAGAATGGCATGATATACTTAATGCAATGAAACAGAAGGGCCTTGAACCAAGGATACTGTATCCAGCACGACTATCATTTAAATATGATGGTGGGATCAAACAATTCCCAGACAAGCAAAAGCTGAGGGAATTTGCTTCCCACAAACCACCTCTACAGGGCATCCTACAGGGACTGCTCTAGATGGGAGCACCCCTAAAAAGAGCACAGAACAAAACACACAACATATGAAGAATGGAGGAGGAGGAATAAGAAGGGAGAGAAGAAAAGAATCTTCAGACAGTGTATATAACAGCTCAATAAACAAGCTAAGTTAGGCAGTAAGATACTAAAGAAGCTAACCTTGAACCTTTGGTAACCACGAATCTAAAGCCTGCAATGGCAATAAGTACATATCTTTCAATAGTCACCCTAAATGTAAATGGACTTAATGCACCAATCAAAAGACATAGAGTAATAGAATGGATAAAAAAGCAAGACCCATCTATATGCTGCTTACAAGAAACTCACCTTAAACCCAAAGATAAGCATAGACTAAAAGTCAAGGGATGGAAAAACATATTTCAGGCAAACAACAGTGAGAAGAAAGCAGGGGTTGCAGTACTAATATCAGAAAAAATAGACTTCAAAACAAAGAAAGTAACAAGAGATAAAGAAGGCCACTACATAATGATAAAGGGCTCAGTCCAACAAGAGGATATAACCATTCTAAATATATATGCACCCAATACAGGAGCACCAGCATATGTGAAGCAAATACTAACAGAACTAAAGAGGGAAATAGACTGCAATGCATTCATTGTAGGAGACTTCAACACACCACTCACCCCAAAGGATAGATCCACCGGGCAGAAAATAAGTAAAGACACACAGGCACTGAACAACACACTAGAACAGATGGACCTAATAGACATCTATAGAACTCTACATCCAAAAGCAACAGGATATACATTCTTCTCAAGTGCACATGGAACATTCTCCAGAATAGACCACATACTAGCTCACAAAAAGAGCCTCAGTAAATTCCACAATATTGAAATTCTACCAACCAATTTTTCAGACCACAAAGGTATGAAAGTAGAAATAAATTCTACAAAGAAAACAAAAAGGCTCACAAACACATGGAGGCTTAACAACATGCTACTAAATAATCAATGGATCAATGAACATATCAAAATAGAGATCAAGGAATATATAGAAACAAATGACAACAACAACACTAAGCCCCAACTTCTGTGGGATGCAGCGAAAGCAGTCTTAAGAGGAAAGTATATAGCAATCCAGGCACACTTGAAGAAGGAAGAACAATCCCAAATGAATAGTCTAACATCACAATTATTAAAACTGGAAAAAGAAGAACAAATGAGGCCTAAAGTCAGCAGAAGGAGGGACATAATAAAGATCAGAGAAGAAATAAACAAAATTGAGAAGAATAAAACAATAGCAAAAATCAACGAAACCAAGAGCTGGTTCTTTGAGAAAATAAACAAAATAGATAAGCCTCTAGCCCAACTTATTAAGAGAAAAAGAGAGTCAACACAAATCAACATAATCAGAAATGAGAATGGAAAAATCACGACAGACTCCACAGAATTACAAAGAATTATTAAAGACTACTATGAAAACCTATATGCCAACAAGCTGGAAAACCTAGAAGAAATGGACAACTTCCTAGAAAAATACAACCTCCCAAGACTGACCAAGGAAGAAACACAAAAGTTAAACAAACCAATTACAAGCAAAGAAATTGAAACAGTAATCAAAAAACTACCCAAGAACAAAACCCCGGGTCCGGACGGATTTACCTCGGAATTTTATCAGACACACAGAGAACACATAATACCCATTCTCCTTAAAGTGTTCCACAAAATAGAAGAGGGAATACTCCCAAACTCATTCTATGAAGCCAACATCACCCTAATACCAAAACCAGGAAAAGACCCCACCAAAAAAGAAAATTACAGACCAGTATCCCTGATGAATGTAGATGCAAAAATACTCAATAAAATATTAGCAAACAGAATTCAACAGTATATCAAAAGGATCATACACCATGACCAAGTGGGGTTCATCCCAGGGATGCAAGGATGGTACAACATTCGAAAATCCATCAACATCATCCACCACATCAACAAAAAGAAAGACAAAAACCACATGATCATCTCCATAGATGCTGAAAAAGCATTTGACAAAATTCAACATCCATTTATGATAAAAACTCTCAGCAAAATGGGAATAGAGGGCAAGTACCTCAACATAATAAAGGCCATATATGATAAACCCACAGCCAGCATTATACTGAACAGCGAGAAGCTGAAAGCATTTCCACTGAGATCGGGAACCAGACAGGGATGCCCACTCTCCCCACTGTTATTTAACATAGTACTGGAGGTCCTAGCAGTGGCAATCAGACAAAACAAAGAAATACAAGGAATCCAGATTGGTAAAGAAGAAGTTAAACTGTCACTATTTGCAGATGATATGATACTGTACATAAAAAACCCTAAAGACTCCACTCCAAAACTACTAGAACTGATATCGGAATACAGCAAAGTTGCAGGATACAAAATCAACACACAGAAATCTGTAGCTTTCCTATACACTAACAACGAATCAATAGAAAGAGAAATCAGGAAAACAATTCCATTCACCATTGCATCAAAAAGAATAAAATACCTAGGAATAAACCTAACCAAGGAAGTGAAAGACTTATACTCTGAAAACTATAAGTCACTCTTAAGAGAAATTAAAGGGGACACTAATAAATGGAAACTCATCCCATGCTCATGGCTAGGAAGAATTAATATCGTCAAAATGGCCATCCTGCCCAAAGCAATATACAGATTTGATGCAATCCCTCTCAAATTACCAGCAACATTCTTCAATTAATTGGAACAAATAATTCAAACATTCATATGGAAACACCAAAGACCCCGAATAGCCAAAGCAATCCTGAAAAAGAAGAATAAAGTAGGGGGGATCTCACTCCCCAACTTCAAGCTCTACTACAAAGCCATAGTAATCAAGACAATTTGGTACTGGCACAAGAACAGAGCCACAGACCAGTGGAACAGATTAGAGACCCCAGAAATTAACCCAAACATATATGGTCAATTAATATTTGATAAAGGAGCCATGGACATACAATGGCAAAATGACAGTCCCTTCAACAGATGGTGCTGGCAAAACTGGACAGCTACATGTAGGAGAATGAAACTGGACCATCGTCTAACCCCATATACAAAGGTAAACTCAAAATGGATCAAAGACCTGAATGTAAGGCATGAAACCATTAAACTCTTGGAAATAAACATAGGCAAAAACCTCTTAGACATAAACATGAGTGATCTCTTCTTGAACATATCTCCCCGGGCAAGGAAAACAACAGCAAAAATGAGCAAGTGGGACTACATTAAGCTGAAAAGCTTCTGTACAGCGAAAGACACCATCAATAGAACAAAAAGGAACCCTACAGTATGGGAGAATATATTTGAAAATGACACATCCGATAAAGGCTTGACGTCCAGAATATATAAAGAGCTCACACGCCTCAACAAACAAAAAACAAATAACCCAATTAAAAAATGGGCAGAGGAACTGAACAGACAGTTCTCCAAAAAAGAAATGCAGATGGCCAAGAGACACATGAAAAGATGCTCCACATCGCTAATTATCAGAGAAATGCAAATTAAAACTACAATGAGGTATCACCTCACACCAGTAAGGATAGCTGCCATCCAAAAGACAAACAACAACAAATGTTGGCGAGGCTGTGGAGAAAGGGGAACCCTCCTACACTGCTGGTGAGAATGTAAATTAGTTCAACCATTGTGGAAAGCAGTTTGGAGGTTCATCAAAATGCTCAAAACAGACCTACCTTTTGACCCAGGAATCCCACTCCTAGGAATTTACCCTAAGAACACAGCAATCAAGTTTGAGAAAGACAGATGCACCCCTATGTTTATCGCAGCACTATTTACAATAGCCAAGAATTGGAAGCAACCTAAATGTCCATCGGTAGATGAATGGATAAAGAAGATGTGGTACATATACACAATGGAATACTACTCAGCCATAAGAAGTGGAAAAATCCAACCATTTGCAGCAACATGGATGGAACTGGAGAGTATTATGCTCAGTGAAATAAGCCAAGCGGAGAAAGAGAAATACCAAATGATGTCACTCATCTGAGGAGTATAGGAACAAAGGAAAAACTGAAGGAACAAAACAGCAGTGGAATTACAGAACCCAAAAATGGACTAACAGGTACCAAAGGGAAAGGAACTGGGGAGGATGGGTGGGCAGGGAGGGATAAGGGGGGGGAAGAAAAAGGGGGGTATTAAGATTAGCATGCATGGGGGGGAGGGAGCAAGGGGAGGGTGGGCTGCACAACACAGAGAGGACAAGTAGTGACTCTACAACATTTTGCTAAGCTGATGGACAGTAACCGTAATGTGGTTGTTAGGGGGGACCTGATATAGGGGAGAGCATAGTAAACATAGTATTCTTCATGTAAATGTAGATTAAAAATTTAAAAAAAAAAAAAAAAGAAAGAAAGAAGGAAAAGGGGGATTACTCTTTAACAGGATAAAACTATTGGTAAATCAAAGATCAACGCATGCTTTAAATATCCTTAATGTTGATCACTTAAAGGGTGTCAGATGATCAGCTATGGAGGTACTCTTTTCTGATAATATTCCTTTCTCTAAATTTAAAAAAAAAAAAAAAAAGCAGTTACTGTGTGCTGACCTCCAATGAGTTCTGCACAGTGGTATAGAGGGCATGTCAAAGTGTGGGCAAAGGGTCTGTTTGTTTCTGTGCAGGAGATCAAGGCCTAGCTTGGATACCCAGAAAATGAACTAAGATACGATATTAGGAGGAGCTTCCGGCATCAGCACTCTCTGGAGGACTTGTGCCGGGGGATGATCATCAAAAAGCCTCCACAGGGATCCGGACGATGCTGCGGTTGTGGCTGCATCCAGCCCACCATCTCCTGGACTTGCCATAAGAATGAGGAGGGAGATGTCTAGGCTGGCATGTGCATACAGTGAGCCAACGAATTTGACCGGATCTGTACTGTTGGAACTCAACCAGGAGTTGGGAGGGGTGCAAGTTGTAGCACTCCAAAATCTCATGACTATAGACTATCTATGGTTAAAAGAACATATGGGATGTGAACAGATCCCAGAAATGGGCTGCTTTAATTTGTCTGATGGTTCAAGTACAGTTGGACAATATCCATCATATCATAGATAAATTTTCGTATTCCTATTATGTTAATATATGTGTGCAAATTAGTTAGTAGTTTAAAACCTATACATACTTAAGGTACTCTACAAGAAGATATGTCAAAGAAATAATCAATCCTCCCAAGTTTCCTTCGTATGCTACATCTATAGCTTTTCTTCTTCCTTCCTAATTACAACCCTTAAACAGAATTCGTGCCTCATATCGAAATTACCGAGTATCATAATTCCTCCAGGTGGTAAAGATACCTCGAGACAAGTGCTGGGCATAGAAGCCACAGGGCATAAATCTGCAAAGAAGTAAAAAGCTAACCTTTGCAAACAATATGGCTTCTCTCTCACTTACCAACTTTACATTTCCCTGTATGGCCCCGGAAGATGACTGGTTAGCCAGAGACGGGTAAGATTCCTCAAGGGAGGAACAACCTAAGACAGGCACAGTCGCAGGGGGGCCATCAGGTGAGAATTTGGGGATCAACAGAGGTGAGGCTCAGAACCTCACGCCCCCTGCTTTGAGAGAAATCTTCTGCATCCGTGGATGTCTTGATGCCCTTGTCTAGCCTGGATTAATACTTAGTCCATAGGCACACACCTGATCATCTGATCATCTACATTTGCCTTCTTACAGCACTAAACTATGTTTTCTACCTTTATCTTGCATCTACCTACCACTTCAGCATTTTATTAAAAATAAAAATAATAATAATAATAGGAGAAATGTGGGATCAACATATAAATCAAGTACAAAAATCAAACGAATATTCATATTTGACCTGATTGTTTATAGGTCATATTGCATTATCAAAACCGAAAGTTTCTGTGATGACTGCCCTTGTACTGTTCACCATGTAAGAATTTATTCACTATGTAAGAATTCGTTCACCATGTAAGAACTTGTTCGTTATGCTTCAGAAGATTGGAGACTGACGAGAATTAGGCTTGAGATGGATTAATGATTGTACATTGAGCGTTGACCCCCCTATACTGAATTTTATTGTTGTTAACAACCATTTGATCAATAAATATGAGAGATGCCCTCTCAAAAAAAAAAAAAAATTCTAAGTTCTTTGAATATCTACATGAGTTTTTATACAAGCTTATCAGTTTCTACTGAAATGTCTGCTGGGATTCTTACTGAGATTTTATGCAACCTGTAGGTTAATTTTGGAAGAATAGACATTTAAAAATATTGGGTATGTCTTGGATATGTCTTTCATTTCAATGGATCTGTCTTTCCATTTCTCTCAGCAGTGTTCTGTGGTTTTAAAAATGGAGGTTTTGCATGACTTATTGATTCTTATTTCCATGTACTTTATGAATTTTTATGTAACTATAAAAAATTTAATTTTCTTCTTTTCTAATGATTTGCTCCTACTAAATAGAAATATAATTTTTTAATCTTGATCTTGTATCATGAGGTCTTGTGAACCTCACTTTTAGCTTGGTAAGTTTTTTTATTGTTGCTAATTCCTTAGAGTTTTTTCCTACAAAAAGTAATCCTGTTATCTCTGAATAGGTATGGTTTAACTTCTCCCATTCCAATCCATACACATTTATTTATTTTTTCTTCACTTACTGCAGTGGTCAGGTTGTCCAATAAAATGTTGAAGAGAAGTTGTAAGAGCAGACAGCCATTCATAAATCCCAATTTTAAGGAGACTTGTTAGGTATGATAAAAGTTGTAGATTTTGTAGATGCCATTTATCAGGATGAGGAAGTTTCCTTTTATTCCAAGCTTGCTAAGAGATCTTATTTTTTTATATCATGAATGGTTTTTGTAATTGGTCATATGTTTTTACTTTATATACTACAATGATGATATTCAACACATTACAAGCTTTTCCTTCTTTATTTTGGCACTATAGTGTATTTCATTGATTGATTTTTAAATTTTAAAACAATCTTGAATTACTTGAATAAATACCACTTGGCCATGGTGCATTATCATTTTTTAAATTATTGCATTTGCTTTGCTAATATTTTGATAAGGAGCTTTGCACTGTTCATAAGCTCTATAATTGCTCTGTAATGTTACTGTAAGTTTTTCCTATCAGGATTGTGCTGGCTTTATCATATTAGTTTGGAAATATTTTCTTCCCTTTTAAATGAAATAATTTGATTGGTATTACTTTTTGCTAAGTGTTTTATAGAATTTATTAGTGAAATTTTGGTACAGAGAGTAGTTTAAAGGAACAGACTTTTAAGGATGAGTTTTCTAAATTGGTTCTGGAGTTTCTGGAATTGGTTCTCTAGTCTGATTAGATTTGAAGATGCTAATGACTCAGTTTCCATTAGTGAAGAGAGCACTGATAGTCCATGGTGTGGTCTGGCAATACAGATACAATATCACCGTTTGGATACTCCTACTGACACTTATAGGAAGCAAGGATCTGGATAGCTGGTTATATGTAATGTCAAACATTTTAATCGATCTAACAAATATAATAACACTGTCTTGTTGTTCCTAATGTTGTTGGACAAAGTAGGGAAAGTAAATGATGAGTTCAGAGAGTCAAGTTCCCAGCTGAAGTGCTGCATAAATGACCTGAAAGTTTCTTTGTATTCCCTGAAGCAGACCCTTATCTCCTGTAGCTGAGCATGGAAATTGCTGAGAATCAATCTAGAATTTCATCCCATAACTGGTTGGATTATAACACAATAGTGTCTATTATTAAAGTGAGGGCATTAATTGGAAAAGAACGGGATCCTAAGTGTCACAAAGAGTGTGTGTGAGAAAACTCTGATAAGGCTAGAGACATGAAGCCCTAAATTCTGATGAGTTTTCTTTGCTAATAGAAGCAGCTTCTCCACCCAGTCTGTGGAAAGTAACTGTGCATTGGCTGAGGAAGCAGTAAGGGCTCCCTCTGAGGCAGTTACCATACAAAACACTGCCAATTTTCCTCAGGATACACCTGCCACCCTTCCATCTTTGCTTCTAAATCTAACTAGACTCAAGTGTCAGCTTGAGTGAGGTACAAGGTATAACCTGTGAGAAGCTGCACTACACTTTGAAAGAGCTCCTTGAGTTTTCTATCCTAAACAGATAAAAGCTGGGGAACATGTATGGGAATGGATACTAAGGATGTGGATATGGCAGAAGGAATATAGAGTTGGATCAGGCAGAATTTATTGATATGGGTTCACTAAGCAAATATTCTTATCTAATGTTGCATCTCAGGGAGTTGGAAAGGGCTCTAACAGTTTGGTTGTTTGCTTGACTGACACTTGGACCAAAAGGTGGCCCACAGTGAGTTAGAAATGTAGGACCTGCCTTGGTTTAATACAGAAGTAGAAATTCAAGGCTTAGGGAGACTGGAATGTTAGAGTGGGTTGGTCATTTAAGACCTACTCATCCACCCTTAGAGGGTCTAGAAGACAAACCTTTCACAAGTGTGAGAAGTAAATCTGTGAGGAGTGTCCCAGCATCTTTGAGGAGCTCTGTGTTTACTCTTCTCTGTAGGGAAGACCTTACATATGAATTCAAGTTACTGAATTGGGAAACTTAAATGCAATGGAAGTAATTTGATCTTGTGGTGGCAAGGGCCAAGTGATGGCACTCAAACACTAAAGGCAAGTTGGTGTGCTTATCATAATCAACAGCAGAATCAAAGCAGCAATCAGAATAGTCTGATTCATGTAGACTTATGGGGTTGGCTAATCAATCATGGTGTTACTGGAAATGAAACAGATAGGAAACCTACTAAATTCTTATTTGATTATGTAGAAAAGTTCAAGATAAAGTGAACAAAATCAAATCTGAATCATAAAAGCAGAGAATCATGCCTCTCAATTAATTTCCAGACTTAAGCCAGTTTTTAAAGCTAGAATCCCTTGAATGCAGGGAAGGCCATCTTCCCTTAAGGAAGAACCCAGCCACACTGCTAAAAATGTGTACTGTTAATCTTTCTCCCCATACCTATGAATAAAGACCACCAGAAGCAGTTTGCTTTCAGCCTTCCTCAAAGGCACCTGTAGACTCTTACCAGGGTAATTCATTGGAGAAAAAGAAATAATCAGACCTTTCAGGGACTATTGGACACTGGATCTGAAGTGGTTGTTAATTCTGGGAGACCTAAAATATCCTTGTGATCTGCCAGTCAAAGGGAGGACTTGTGGAGGTCAGACAATCAATGGAGTTTAAACGCAGGGCTCCAGTAGGTCGCTGAACCCATCCTGTGGTTATTTTCCAGTTCCAGAATGCATAATGGGAATAGATATACTTACCAGATGGCAAAATTTCCACATTGGTTTCCTAACTGTAGAGTGATGTTTATAATGGTGGGAAAGGCCAAGTGGAAACCACTAGAACTTCCTTAACCTGGGAAAAGAGTAACCCCAAAACAGTGCTCTATTCCTAGAAAGGTTACAGAGATTAGTGCCACCATTAGTATAGGGCTGGTAATTCCCACCACATCTTCATCAAACTCACCTATTTAGCCTGTGCAGAAGACAGATGCATTTTGGAAAATAACTATAGATTATTGCAAGCTTAATCAGATTGTGACTCCATTGCAGGTGTTGCATCAGATGTGGTTTTATTTCGTGAACAAATTAACTCATCCCTTAGTATCTGATACCCAGCTAATGATCTGGCAAATGTTTTTCCCCCATACCTATGAATAAAGACCACCAGAAGCAGTTTGCTTTCAGCTGACAAGGCCAGCAATATACACTCACTGATCTACCTTAGGGATATATCAACTCTCCAGCTCTATGTCATAATTTAGTTTACAAGGACCTTGATTTCCTCTCCCTGCCACAAGATATCACACTTATCCATTACACTTATTACATTATGTTGATTTGATTAGTGAACAAAAAATAGCAATGATTCCAGACCTATTGGTAAGGTAATTTGCATGTCAGTGGGTGGGACATAAACCCAACAAAAATTCAGGCACTTTACGCCTCAGTGCAGTTTTTTGTTGTAGGGTGCATTGAGATATCCCTTCTAAGGTGAAGGAGAAGTTGTTGCATCTGGTCCCTCTTATAACCAAAAAGAAAAAAGAAGCATAATGCCTAGTGGTTCCCTTTGGATTCTAGAGCAAATATTCCTCATTTAAGTGTTTTCCAACCTGTTTACTGAGTGGATTCATGCCCCATTCACTGCTCTAACCATGTTCTCCACCATCATGAAGCAACTGGCTTGAATGAACGATAGAGTGACCTTTTGAAAGTGGAGCAGCAGCAAGAGCTAGGTTGCAATACTTTGCACAGCTGGGGCAAGGTTCTCCAGAAGACTGTATATGCTTAGAATAAGCATTCAATACATGGTGGTGTTTCTCCTATAGTCTGGATTCATGGGACCAGAAATCAAGTTGGTTTTACTTATAAGGCATTGGCTCACACTGTTATGGAGGCTGACAAATCCCAAGATCTGCAGCATGAATTGTCATCTAGAAACTCAGGAGAGCTAATGGTGTAGGTCTAGCCCTAGGCAAAGGCCGGGGAACCAGGAGAGTTGATGGTGTAGTTCCTTTCTGAAGGGCAGCAGGCTCAAGACTGAGGAAGAACAGGTGTTTAAGTTAAAGTCTGAAAGCTAATGCATCCCAGTTTTAAGGAAGTAGGAAGTCAGGAAGGAAGAATTCTCTCTTACTCAGGGGAGGGTCAGCCTTTTTGTTCGACTCAAGCCTTCAACTGTTTGGATGAGGCCCACTCACAACAGGGAATGCAATCTGCTTTACGCATTCCACAGATTTCAATATTAACCTTATCCAAAAACACCCTCATAGAAACATCCAGAATAATGTTTGAGCAATTTTGTTTAAGTTTGACAATTGTTACCAATGGGAAGTTTGGTCCTACTAAGCTATTCTATAGAAGCCCAACACCATATCATATCTTATTACTCAAAAGGCTAACAATACAAGAATCACAAAGGTCGCCAGTGTTTGACAAAATGTTTTTTGCAAGTATTTAACACTTATTTAGCACAATGTGAACAACACAGGAAGAGTCTGAGGGTCTTGATTGTCTCTTTTTCATGAGTTTTCTTAAATCACAAAGAGAAAAAATTTTTATTAGTCCATGTGTTTTCCATAGATATTTTATTAAAGAATTAGGACTAATTTGGGAAGGACACATTTTGGTGGAAAATATAAGATGATGGGCAATCTATGAAATCCTGCCAAACACCAGTTATTTCTCACCCTCTCCTTCCTGGGTGTAGGGAGCTAAAAGAATCAAGGTTATATAAAATGCAGGTTTGCTACTGTGATTGACAGGTATGACCTATTTCACCACTTTAAGTCTCCCAATATGTGAAAAACTGACATAAAATGAATTGGGACCAGCTGTTTCTTCTTTGTACCGAGGACCTAAAGGAAAAAATAAATAGATAAACTGCTACACTGGAGATTAAGATCAGCTATATAAGAAAATATTTTTCAATGTTGAAAGATTAAACTCCTGAATGGGTAACCAACCAAAGTATCCAGGGGAATGTATTTAGGAGTGAATGTGCATGTGTGTGTGGGTATGTATGTGAACATGTGATTGATTGTATCTCTTCTGTGTTTAAAAATGATAGCATATGTTTTTATCTTTTGTGAGTTTTTAGTCAACACTGTTATAAAGGGTTGTGTCAAATATTTAAAAGATGTCATTTAAAAATAGGTCTTATTTTTTAGGATGCATAAGGAGCACTCAGAAAAATAATCTGGCAAAATCACACATCTCAGTTGTTTGGGACTTTGGGTTTTTCAAAGGAAAGGGTAAGTTCAATTAAGTGTCAATACTATTTCATATCCTTCTTCCACTACCTCAAAGCACTGTAGTTATTAGTCATGTAATTAATATTTAATAAATACTCAAATGCCAAAATTTTCCAAAATTGTTTAAGCCTACTCACTGAGGAAGTAAAGACTGGGCATCAGGAGAGCTTGTTTCAAGATCCAAGGCTGCAGGGCTACTGAAAGGTTATTCTCTGTGTTATGCTCTGAGCCACACCGTGGGAGGACCTAACGGTGTCCCTGACAATGGGATGCTGGGGTGTCCTGTAGTTAGTAGGACTGAGGAACGCTGAATGCTGCTCAGGTGGGTCTGTGAGAATCACCCTCCCTCTGCTAGACACACCCCATAGACTTTCCGGCCTGTTACGAAATAACCAGGATGAAATTACTTAGGGAAATAGGGTCTGGGTCTGTGACTTTGACCACTTCCAAAACATGTGTCCTTAGGGCTTATCAAAGCCTGTTTATTTCCTCAATGCAAATGTTTTTGAACTAATTCAAGGGTAAGTGTCTAAACTGAAGGTAACTAACACCTACCTGTACTTTTGCTCTCTGGCATGATACTAGTCTCCTAGGGCTGCTATAACAATACCACCAACACAGAACCTTACTTTCCCACAGTGCTAGAGGCTGGAAGTCCAGGGTCGAAGTGCCAGCAGGGCTGACTTATTCTGAGCCACTCTTTCTGGCTCGCAGATGGCCACTCACTTGGTGCCTGTTTGCTCAGTCCCTCGCATGCAGGTGTGTGTGCCTCTGGGGTCTGTCTCTGTTGACATTTCCTCTTCTTCAGATTGGATTAAGGTCCATTCTCAGGGCCTCATTTTTAACTTAATCACATCTTTGAAGATCCTAACTCCAAATATAGTCACATGGAGTAGGACCACCCCAGTGACCTCATTTAACCTTTATTACCTCTGTAAAAGCCCTCCCTCCAAATACAGTTACATTCTGAGGTACCAAGTGTTAGCATTTCAACGTATGAATTTGGAGAGGACACAATATAGCCCATAACAGTTGCCAAATCTATCATTAGACATTTTGGCACAATCACAAATATAACTAAAGATCTATCAAAGGAAACACACTTATGCCATTGAAACCACTGAGAAACTAAACAAAATATATACTCATCACTTTCCTGCCCTGCTTTATCTTCTGAATCTTCTCTGTTCTTTCCTTCCAAAGGGGAAATTTCTAAGCCAAGTTTTCCACATTGAAATGAATAAATAAAGTCAGATTTCCCAAATGATTAAATGTCAATAGCTTTTACAACTTCAAAAAAAAAATCGTCATGTAGGAAAATGCAAACAAAACGATGTTAAGTAAAATGACTGTGAGACAAAATATATTACAGTCCAATTAACTACCTTATAAGTTTTATACAAGAATTAAATTAGTTAACATATATAAAACACTTAGAAGATTTTTGGCATTAGATAGTGTTCAATACATGATAACTTTGATTATGTCTCATGTTATTATGTTAAAGAATTGAAGATTTTTATTGTTCACCTGGTTATCTTGCTCCGTATTTCAGTACATGACCTGCAATATTTAGTGCAGATTCCCTGGTATAGCATCCTCTTTCATACTCAACATCTCTACTGAGGCTAGGGTGTCACAGGTGAGTTTGATGTTTTAAGTCTAGCCTACTTATCAGACTTGAGAACTTCCTTAGAGGCTGCTTTGAGATGGAAATTGAGTGGAATACTTTTCTTCAGCATGCGCTATTGACCAGTCTGTCAAAAACGCACTAGATTCGAAGGACTTGAATTACACAATTGTTTGGGGAAGGCTCCTGCAGCTTGTACTATCATTAGTCAAGAGGAAGTGGTTCTTATATTAATCAGGCCCTCTAAGGATGTTGACAAGGATAATAATTCTTTCCCAATGCGCTGATATAACTCTCAATTGTTTCATATTAAAACAAGAGAGGAAAAAGGCTTTGGATAAGAATACACATTTTTAATAGAAGCTATAATTCTGTGTGAAGAGTTATCTGAATACTTTGCGCAAGAAATGAAATTATAGCACTTATGCCACCATGGAGGGAATGAAGCCAAGGTCCTATCATCCTTTGCAATAGAGATTTGTAAGGACACAGTTAACCCTGTGAAACTTCTGTTCATCTGGCCATGAGTTTTGCTCTGAAAAATCAAACTGGTATTATTAACTGTTGCTTAATCTGACTACATAAACTTATAAGGAATAAACAGCATTATAGCCACTGAATCCTTCCAGGTATTAATATATATTTAAAATAAATGAAAAGTTACAAGCATAAAAAGAAACTATAGCCTCATAGATAGTTTTAGCCATGTTGGCTGGTTAGGAATAAATCGTAGTATAGTTAATACAGTTTACTTGGATCATCTTGACTCTGTGAGATATAAAATTCTTCCTCAGTTTATTTAAATGTATCAGAAATTCATCATTTGCTTGGGCGATTTTTGGTCTCTCCATTCTCAAAAAAATTACCAGAGGCTTGAGCAGGGCTAAAGTTTGTTCTAGTTAGAGCCCTCCGGGGAGCAGAACTATGCCTCCTTGTTTAACATAATTACGTTTGAGTTCCTAGCCATTGCTGGAGCTCACAGGGAAAATATAAAATCCCCAATCAATTTAGAAGCAGATTTGGACCCAGAAGATAGCCAGTTAATGGATCTCAACTTTTCAGAAAGCCTGAGTACAAACAAGTAGCCCCCAAGGCCCCAAGTAATGATTGCTATTTCCATCTTCATCCAAGAGAGAGAAAGCTGGGAAAGCCTTCATTCTAAGAGTGTTTTGGCCCATTGGTTTTTATCACCCAGGTAAGAGTCATTTGCAATTAACATATAGAATCATAGCCTCTTAAAGCTAAAAGGATCCAGAGAGAAAATTTAATCTAACGCTCTCATTTTACAGATAAGCAGACTGAGGCCTATAGAGGTTTAGGGATTTTCTGAGGTTCCATGCTTGTTAATAGCTCAGCTTTGATATTGATCAAATGTACTATTTCTAAAATGCTTACTGGTGCTTAAAAAACAATGGATTCACTTAAGTCACTTACATCATTATTTGTAGAAGTTACAAAATTATATTTCAGCCCAGCTCCCACTTGAAATAAATGAAAAGGAAAAATAAACACAAGACTTTTGTTTAGATTTGATGCTGCTTTAAACTCTGCTGGTGAGTGTCTCATCTCTTACTTCTAAGAGCAGGAAGGGTAGAAATGGGGAGAAAGATGCTTGCCAAATTCATGGAGAAAAGAGATTGCTGGGTCTTTAGTATTTTTCCTTCAAAGGCAGAGAACCCTTTTCTCATTTTGAAGAACATTATCATTACTTGGCTTCTTGGACTTAGGGGGACCTTCTCTCTATTCTGACTATGGCAGGTTTGGGAAACTGGCTGGCACCAAATGCCCCAGTCACTTCTTGTTTGTACTGCTGTTTAGGTGGGAGAATAGGAAGGAAGCAGCTGGATAGGAAAAAAAATACAGTGGCTTGGCTATTACCATTTAATAAATTCTTGATGTCTTCTGGAGTCATAGCAATAAAATATTGAGACTACATATATATATATATATAATGCATGTATGTATGTATATGTTTATACACACAGTACACTTATATATATATATAAATTGTAAAAACGAACATCGGTGACACAGAGCAGGGTTATAAATTAGTAGAGCCAGTTTGATTACTGGAGTCATATTAGTAATGAGACTAGCAAGATATTCTACAGATTTAGAGGGTTTTGATGAAGTGGGTACCTTGTAGAAAAGCAATGTCCTACAGAGTCATAAGGTCTTGGCTTCTTTGTATAATCCTTAATTGAACTGGGAATTTTATTTGAGAACAGTGGGTTGGAATCTTAGTCCCACATCTGGTCTCAAACCTGGAAGCTGGGATATTAGGCAGGATTTCTCCCCCATTGTTGCCGTTGTCTGCTGTCCCCTTAGCACACACTGCCATAGGCCAGAGGGAGGGAAGCTTGTTCACGGTGAGGTCAGCACTTGGGAGGGCATGCATCTGTGCAGACGAGGTAAGAAATTACTGCAGCCACTTGATTGCATTGCTTTCTCAGCTGTCAGTGGGGCTTCTCATTAATGAATCATGCATACAGAATGCCGGGGTCTCAGCATTGATTGGCACTGATGGGAACTTTTATGGTTGAAGGAAGAGCTGTGGGAGCCATTTTGAGTCTGATTTGATTTGGAAGGGAGCTTGGACAATTTACATTTTCTATGAAATTTTAGGGCAGCCTTACACACCATGTTTGTACTCCAAAACACAAATAGTTTGCTGAGTATCTGCAGAAAAGTTCGTCCAATTCTTTGTAAAGTAAAAGGAATATCAACAAGTGCTTCAATGAAATTTTCCTTTTTCTTCCAGGCATGGAAGAGAGTATTTGGATCTGCCTTTGACTATATTATGTACACTAAGGCCTAAAGCAGTGTACAGAATTTGGCTATTCCTTTGAGATCATTCAGCAGGGATTCAGTGCAAATTAGCCCAGAGGAAATTTTGACCAACAAATTTTGTATAAAAAAATGTATCCTCTCATAAAATACTATTATTCCAACAAAATAGGCTGATGCAAGAGTTTACTCTTAGCTGCCTGGGATGTTTTGCCTGTTCAGTAGAACTGATGTGTATCATTCCTCTTTTAGCCCGAAGAAAGAGTCACTTGTAGTTTTGTGATACATATTTGGCATTGGGTAATGGATGTTCATAGTGTTGATGTAGTTCACACCTCTTCAGATCATGGAACAAATAGGTGAACCCCACCTCCCAGAACACCCCAAGGTCATACTTCACCTTAGGAAAGACATACCTACTTCAAGTGAACGCACC
This sequence comes from Manis javanica, assembly GCF_040802235.1. Taxonomy (NCBI): domain Eukaryota; kingdom Metazoa; phylum Chordata; class Mammalia; order Pholidota; family Manidae; genus Manis; species Manis javanica. The sequence continues at coordinate 96,223,985 of NC_133163.1, read as the reverse complement.
TACACAAAGGCACACTGCTTTCACCCTCCACTTGCTCCTTCCAGTGCACAGCCTATACAAAGTACATAACAGCCTTAGGAGCATCCTTGTGAATATTAACACCTCTATAATCCAACAATGAGTCTGAGGGAGGGGTCTGGAATAAGCAAGCTGATCTTATATAGAAAATTGTAGGGCTCAGAGAAGAAGATGTAGAGCAGGCCCATGCGAAAGACACAATAATGACAATTTTTAGTAGAAGAGAGTGTAATAGAAAACTTGAGATCCACATTCCTGAAAACTATTTTTATTTTTATCAATACAAGCTTAGGGTAATATGTTCTGCAGTTGATCCACTGTCAGAAGTAAATATTTTCTTTAGGATTATGCAATTTGTTGCTGGAAATGAATGTGGGAATGATTTAGTCCTACTTCTTCATTTTACAGATAAGAAGTCATGTGTGCAGCTCAGTGCTACATTGCCAGCTAATGCTGGAGCCTGGACTAAGTCCAGGTCTCATGACAAGAAATCCAATTTACATTCCATCCCTGCCAAGCTAAATGCCACAAGCACACAACCATTTAAGAGTTGCCTTTAGAACTGATATTCCGCTATTAGGTGACTGAATCCATTTTTCCTCTACCCATACCCTTCTCACACTAGTATTTAAATTTTTCCACAAAAACATTTATTGGTCAAAATTTCCTCAGGACTAATTTGCACTGAATCCATACTTAATGATATCAAAGGAATAAGCCAAATTCTATACACTGATTCCTACCCTCCTGGTCTTCATCTTTGCAAAATGAAGAATGATAATCTGATCTAGTCTTTTGAGGATAGTTGGTACTCACTGATGGGAATGGAAATAGCATGCCCTGTGGATTAGCTGATCTCTAAGTTTCCTTCCATTTCAGAATCTAGTTTTACTAGCACGGCAACCTTTCTCTTTTGCTTATTTCGTCAGCTTCCCTTTCTCTACTTTTATGTCTATCTTGAGGAATAGCACCAAGACCTGTTTGTCACGGTACAAAAGCAAAGTAAAATAATGTTGTCAGTCCACTACTTTGCCCCCACATCCCCACCCCCACATACACATCCTGCACAAACACACACACAAACACACACGCACAAAATCCCTCCTCCAGTGAAGGTCCTCTGTTTGCCTCTGGGACCATCACCTGTGTGTGTCTGGATCACTCATGAAATTCTCAGCAATTGCCCAACCCTCAGGTCCCTTCTAGGAAAAGCCACCAAGGCCGATCTTTATGCAAAGGTAGCCATGCTTTCTGAAATGTAATTTTAAGAATCTGGTCACAATTGATTGGACCAAGGATTGTTAGTCAAAGGCATATATTTATAGACTTAACATTGGACTAGCAGCCTACCAGATGGCCAGTAAGGTTTCTCTATATCTGATAGTGGATAATAAACTCTTCTGTCTAAAAGAGAGTTAATGCAAGATACACAGGGAGAAGGTGGTCGATACAGTTGTTAGAAGAAAAACAAAGAAAGCAGCAATGGCACATAAAAACCTATTTTTTACTAACCACTTTGACTTCCATTCTTGGATAAAGTACAAAATATTTGGATTTTGGAGTTAGGCAGATCTTCATATCCTCTTTGAGTCTCAACTTATTTTAAAAACAGGAATAGCAATACATGCTTCAGAGGGCCATTCAAAATATTAAATGAGAAGATGTTTTAAAAGACAGGGCATAATGTACATCACATAGGTAAATAACCAACAAATGGTAGCAAACAAGCTCACTAATTTCTTGAAAGGATTAAATAAGGTCACATTTTCAGTGCTCCAGGTGCAGCATTGACATCTATTTATGATAAATTCTCCCTTTGTCCCATGTGATTCTAGGAAACATAAAGACTTTCTTTAAATACCTAAGCAGATTTGAATTTCCTGGTCTTCATTTGTTCATGTACTCAAGAAATGTTTAGTAAGCATCTGCTATGTGCCAGATTAGAATAGAAGATAAATCGGAAGAGTACTTGGTACGTCAGAGTGAACGGTATGGGTTTCAGAGAGATAAGAAAGTAGCTAAATGGCATTTTAGTGTGGTGAGTATTATTACAGGATATTATGGTAGGATGCATGGTTATCAGAATCCTTGAAGGTTTTAATAGATTAAGAAGTATAATTTCCCCTTCCAGAAACTAATCACAAAGGCATACAATGCCTAAAAGTGCCGAACCAGCTACTGCATCTAAATTGTACGTGAATGAAGACCACAGTGTCTGTGAATGCAGAGAAGAGAGGAAATGTGTCTGGCTATCAAGTTTCAAAGGAGATGCCCTTCATGGAGAAAACAAAAGCTCTCCTCCAACACCATCTGGCATAAGAAAGGTCTGAGTTAATAGTAAAATAGTATCGTGTGCATTTTAGCTTCGATTCTGATGTTTTCTATATTTCTCCTCTTCATAGATGAGACTGAAGAGAGAATATTAGCAGTATTCATCTATCCATTCATCCAAATCCTCACTCCTTATAAAGCATGCCATATGTGAAAGAAAAGCTTTAAAAATACATAATGCTTCTATTTTCACCCACTTCCATAAATAAGCAGTATAAATTATGCCCAGCCACCAAGTAATATTATTGAGCATCTGTTCATGGCATTTACATGTCTAAAGGGGCTAGGGTTTTTATCCTAGAATGGAGAAAGCCAGAGCATTTGTCACAGTGTATTATTCAAAGGGCAGTAAACAACTGTTTATTATACCCCCTTAGGAATGAATAAGAGAAAAAAAGCTTGCAACTGTGAGAACTTCTTAAATACGAAGTTACCAATAAAACAATGAAATAGCTATTTCTAATCCCTATCACTATATTTATAAACATATAGAATTATAGAACCAGGGTGCCCCACCCTTTATGACAAAGGCAAAAATTTGGAGAAAACAATCAGAAAGCTGTCTGAGAACCATGTTACTTCATAAACATATATTTTTTTTAAAGTTGTCTACAAACACATATTCCTCAATAGCAAGTATTCATTGAGTAAATGGCATGTTATTAGTCCAAGTGCTTTGAAAGCTTATTAAAGTCTAAATTGTAATCCCTGCACTAAAGGAGTTTATAGTCTGGTTGGAAAACAAAATGAATGGATAAAGCAGTAGACAGTGCAGTGCTATTCATAATATTATCACGTATTGATAGTGTCATGGAGGTGGGAATATTGTAGGTTCTGAAGATGACAGGCTTAGACTAGTTTGGAAGTCTTAGGTTAGCCTGGAGGCAGAGATACTTGAATTGATCCTTGAATGATCAGATTTTATAGGAATAAAGAAGGGGAAAAACAAAAAAAGAGGGACATTGTGAGAAAAAGCAGTGAAGTAGAACATTAGTCCATAAAAACCAGTGGAGAAGGAATATGTCAGAAGATCATGGGGAATAAGTTCCAGCAGGTGGAGTGAGACAACACACCAAATTGTCTCCTGTTAACAGCCGGGACAATGCCTGCACACACTACTCATTACATGCCTTCTAGTCATTTGGAGGCCAGCTGATTACCCCCTGTCCTCACCAACCTTATTATTTACCTTCATTCTCCCAAAACAGGAAACATATCCAATCAGAGGGTCCACTTAGGTTGGTACTAGAATCAAAATCATTCCAATTGTCTGGTAAGATTGGGCTTTGTATGCTCAAGGTAGGTGCAGATGGGCTCTTTCAACAGTGCATTCCTTCTCACCCTTAGGTACTTGTCTCTCATTTCCATTTCTTTTCATCGTTGCTGCTGCTCATTCACTCATTATTATTTCAACAAACATGTTATTGAGCTTCTACTCTAGGCTAGACAGAGATCTTTAAGACACTCTTTTTACCCTCAAGGAGCTTAGTGTAGAGAGAGGTATGGACTAGTCAAACATGCAACTCCAGCAGAGCACATAGGTGAAGGTGGTTGGAGAAAGGGATTTGTTCCAAACAGAAAAACAGGGTGTGCAACCTGAAGTGAGAATATATGGCACATGGAGAGAACCATAAGAAGTATTGTTGTGGGTTGCATTTGTTCTCCCTGGCTCTTGTCCCTGCTGAAACAAAGAATTAAAAGGCAGAGACACAATAGAGGAGCAAAGTGAAAGTTTCATTTGAATACACTCCAAGGGAGGAGTGGGCCAGAGTCAAGGCAGACAAAGGCCCCAATCTTTTAAGGGAGGGTCTTTTCATGTTGTCCAAGCTGGGAGGTGCCTCTTTGATTGACAGGGTGAGGTCATTTGACTGACAGCTCTAGTTATATACCCATTCCTCTTGGTGCACATGTCCCTTCCCAAAATGCACACAGAAAAGCCCCCAGGGGAGCAGAACCACAATGTAAATTTTATTTGAATGAGACTATGATGAGGTGTGGTTATGTGCTGTCATAGTTTTGTTTGATTGCACCTTCATGGTGATCAGGTTGGGACCTGTTTGGCCTGGTCCCAATAGGCAAGGAAGTTATCTCCCTGCAAAGTCTTTGCTGTCTTCAGATTGGGAACCCCTAACTGGGCGTGGTTTGGGCAATTCTTTCCTTGAATCTTTTCTTCCCTGTCCCCACCTGCTCATGTCTATCTTTCTACCTAACAGTATGGCATGGGCTACAGCTTAATAGAGGAGAAGAGATAAGTGATAGGACAAACCTGCAATCTGAACCTCTTTATCATGTCTATAATAATTTCATTCAGTCATTGATGAAGGAACACACTTAATGAGCACTCATTGTGAGCCAGGAATTGTGCGAGAGACTAAACACAAAACTCCACATAAGGCACAGAGATGCCTCAAAGGAGCTTTCAATTTAGCTGAGATGGCAAAGACAGTAAGCTGACAGTTTATGAGGGTTGTGATGGATGTGGAGGGGGACATGACTTACCCAAATTCATTCTGAAACATGCTTTCTGCCTCAGATCTCCTTTACTTCTCTTTCAGACTCATTTTTTATTTTTTAAGTATGTTTGAGATTTGTTAACTTGTACTACTTTACTCTTTTTTTTCATTTTTATTCCTATTCTTTAATAACTGAAATTGAAATGGACATCTTCCATTAATATTCAGAAATACATCCTTCCAAATCACATACATGCATGTACTGAGGTTCATTTTATTCTTAAATTTTCCAAGAAATCTATGAATTTTTAAGACTAATTTTAATTTAAACCTTTTATGTTTTTTAATAAAATGGAGAGCAGAAGTTAGAAATAAATGTGAAAAAAGAAAGTATAGCCATTATTCCTTCCACCTACATCCCTTCACCTAAGCCAAAATAAAATGTAGAAATACAAAATTAAATATGGAATGAAGAAAATAAACTTAATAATATAAAACATTACAAAAGAACAATGAGTTTATCTCTATAATTCAGCATTTTTCCAGGAGGCAGGAATTTGTCAATAAGTATCGCAAATAGTAAGTTCCTGCAGAAGGATGAAAAGCTGGCTGAAACAAATACAACAGTAATAACAAGATGAAAAAAAACGGCAAATAGGATGCTGGAGCAAAGAGTAGTAAAAAGGAATGAAATAGGGAAGAATAAATAATAGAAATGCTGAGAAAGGAATGTTTTGGGATTAAATGTAGCAACAAGGAAATTAAATTCAGAGAGACAGGACATGAAAAAGGGAATGAGCACAGTTTCTCTCTCCTGCTTTTCCATCGAAGAGAAGTAACTGTCAGCTACAGGTTATAAAGCTTTATAGACTAATGACCTCTGACTTCTGACCTGTGATTTATTTCCTCTGAGCAGACATGCAGCCCCTCCTCCTTCTGACAAAAATGAGACAACATGGCTGGGTAGCTTCTCCCATCCATCAGTCAATGAAATGAGTCTCTGGGTCTCAATTTTCCATCAGCACTCTTGCTCCAGGCCAACTCAAGACTGGGTTACAGACCAACACAAAAAGTCAGCAGGGACATTTTATACACACACACACACACACACACACAACATATAAATCCTTTCTTCTTAACTACAGAAGGGAAGCATTTCTCAATTTAATTTACAGACTTATATTGCTGAGATTCAGCAGAATCAGTTCCTAATTGGCCAGAGCTGATCCTGCCCCATTTGCAAAAAAACTTCTCTCAGTGTAAAGGAAGAATAATTCCTTCATTTGCATTGGCTTTTTCTGCTTGGCAAGTAGAGGTGTCCATTTGTAAAGGGGCACATTACCACATATGGGCTGACAAAAAGGTATTTCCAGAATAGCAGTGATAGTTAAACAGGGTACACACACCCTCTTTGATGCCATTTGAAGCAGCAAGGAGACTGATTGGAGTCAGGGAGGGGACCTGGGGAAAACTGTTCTTTTGTGAAGACACGACTGCTGGTAGCCAGAGTTGGCTCTGGCTTTAGGGGGCAAAGGAGACTGAGTCATCTCCCTTCAGAGAGCTGATTTGTTGAAAGGGCACAAGAAGTTCCCAGGGATTTCATGCTACTTTGAAGCAACCAGCATTTCAAATGGATGGGAAAGGGGGTGGGGGAAGTGGGTTTTGTTGCTAGGTCTCCCAAAGACTTGCCAAAATTTTGCCTGTTTCTTTGTGAACCTGGTAACTGCTCCAACTGGGCTCTCCATTACACTAAACAGGAAAGGGATGAGTATACTCTGTCCCTTTCAGCTTGCAAATGTGCCCTGGTAGTGGCAAACATGGCCCTGTTTGTTCTCCCTGGGGAACAAGTCAGGCATGAAGTCCCTTTTGTTCCGGTGAAGAACAACCTCCCCTCATTCCCAAGTCCCAGAGGGGCTGAAAACTCAATCTGGAAAGGGCTCTCTAAAGTTGCTCAGGAGTCAGGGTTGGTCTGAAGGCCCAGGAAACATAGAGATGCAGGTGATTCCTGGGAGAGGCCACTTTAGTAGGTGCACAATGCCATGAAGTGAGTCTCACTGTATGCAAGAAAGCACATTTCTGATCCAGCAGTGTCTCCAGTTTTAATTAGTTTGCAAAAGGGTTATGAGCTGAAGGAGTGAGATGACTCAAATGCCATATAGTATAGCCATGATTAGTATATTAGTGTATATTTGCTGATAAATATATGCAAAGAGAGTATGTTTCTTTATTCTTTCTTCATGGAGACACAGAATGCATGAGACATTCTGCATTCTGGTACATATATATTGCCATGTACAAGGGGAGCTATAGTTGGTGCTAGGGTGAGTAGATAACAAAAGCAAATAAGGCATCATCCTTATCTTCAGTGAATTTCCAAGAAGAAAAAAAGAGTGCTAGAGTCATATGATTATAATAAAGGGCAAGTACATGATATGTACATGTGAGGGAAACAAGAACTCTAGGGGCTTAAAAGGGGGATGATCATACTTCATCAAGTGAAATCAGGGGAAGTTTTATGGTGGAGCCAGCCTCTATGATCAACCTTGATGCATAGGAAGGCTTTTAACATATAAGAAGAAGGATGGGAAGTTAAGAAGGTAAATGAAAGTGTCCAGGTAGGAATGTACAGGACTTGCTAGTGGAATACTGTAGTTTGACTGAAGTATCCCGTTCTTGTAGGAAAATAGTGATGAACAGCTAGATCAAGGCCATGTTAGTGAAGCCCTTAAACGTAAGGCTAATTATTTGATTTTTAACTACATACAGAATAGGGAATCTTTGAAAATTTTGAACAAGAAAGTGATAGAATGGGAACTATACTTTATAGAAATTAATCTAATAATAGGAAATATTAAAAGGAAATTGGAGACCAAAACCCATGAAACTATTTTAGTTATCTAGTCAAATGTAACAAATCTTTTATATTAGGATTATGGAAGTGGTAATTGTAAACAAAAGAGATGGGAGAAACTTCGAAAAAGTAGAATCTATTGGCTTAACAACTCATTCATGTGGCTGGCAAGAGAGAGAGAGAAGAGTCAGAGATGATGCCAGGCTTCACATTGGAATAATAGTGCTGCCACGGAAAGAAAACAAAGTCTGGAGTTTTGGGGGACATGGAGTTCAGTGTGGAGTGTATTGAAGCAAGGGTACTCGCTAGAAGCTGAGTTAGAAATTTTCAGCAAACAACTAAGTTACAAAAAATAAGCCATGGCTAAGAGAATTGGGAGTCATTCTGATTAAGCAAATTATTATGGAGAGCTACTATGTGCCAGGCACTGTGTGAGGTCCCGGAGTTACAGAGATAAACAAGGTTAATTCTTCTGATATCATTGCGTTTACAGTCCAGTGAGGAACACAGACAGGTAAACCCACCAGTCCCCTGCAAGGTGAGGAACGGGGGAAAGTGCAGGGTATTATGGCATCTGGAAAACTTCCAAAACACCTTACCTAGACTTTGGGAGTTAGGGGAGGGTCCTAGCAGCAAGTGACCTTTGCACAGCAGGAGGTGGAGGCAGGGAATCAGGAGGAGCACTTCCAAGCAGGGTGAAAGTCCAGTTTAGAGTGGGAGCAAGATACACTGGAACAGAAAACATAAGATGGAGAACAGTAAGAGATGAGGCTGGAAAGATAAGGTCAATTATTTTGAGCCTTGAGAGTCACATTAAGAAGTTTGGACACATTAAGAGTGTCATAGAAGCAGCTGATGGGGCTGAAGCCTTGAAACTATCTGATTTTAATTTTATAAAAATCACTCTGGCAGCAATGTGGGAATGTAGAAGAGAGGGAGAAACAGGAGTGAGATTCAGGAGACCTGGTCCTGAACAGTATCCATGTAGATTAATATAAATGGATGGAAATGGTAGGAGTAGAAGACTTGGTGATTGCTTTGATGTGGCTGAAGCAATGGGAAAAAAGATTTTTTTTTCTTGGCTGCCAGATGGTTAGTGTTATCATTTTACTAAATAAAAAATAAACCCACAATTAGCTAGGTAGGGATAGTGTGTGTGTGTGTGTGTGTGTGTGTGTGTGGTTTAATTTGATTTGATGAGGGGTAGGAAGAGGCCCAGTCTTATGATTTTAAATATGAGATTATACCTAAAAGGAGGTGTCTAGTAGGCAGTTAAATATGTTTGATATATACGACAGAGGTCAAGTCTGAGGATATAAATTCAGAAGTCATTACCATATAAATGAAAACTAGAACCTCAGAAGAGAACAAGCTTACTACACATACTCCTAGGGGAAAAAACAAAAAAAGGCCTAAATTAGATGCCTAAATAACATCAATAGTTAAAGGGTAGGTGGGGAAAAAAGAGACAACAGTGAAGGCTGGGAAAATAGAGGCCAAGAGGAAAACCATAAAAGGTCTGTGTTTAAGAATACACGGGAGGACTGTGTCAGTTGGGAGGAGGGTCAACTCGACTAAGGGCCAAACCGAGCAGTGCCAAGGGATTGGCTGAGGAGTTGCTGTTAGATGTATCATGGAAGGGATCACTGGTATCTCAGGAAAGAGCATTTTCAGTGGAAAGGGATGACAGGTCAAAATGAGTGGGTTGTTGAGTCAAAAATTCTAAAAGGTTGGGGAGCTAACTCCACAAGGCAGTGTGATTGGTCCGTTAGCTACGTTGGTAAGTGGAATGGTGGGAACAGAGGCCAGACAGCAAGGGCTGAAGAATGAGCAAGCCGGTGGGTGAAGAAAGGAGTGGAGACAACTCACTCTAGAAATTTGTTGAAGAATGCAAGGACAGACAACTGTAGCTAGAAGGTCAACTGGACATGTTTGCAGGTAAAGAAGAAGGGGTCAGTGGAGGTGGTAAAATGGAAAGTTCCTAGGAGAGCCCTCAGAAAGAGCACTAGAGAGACACTTGGAGGGGGACTCAGGTTTCACTGAGAACCCTACTCCCTGCTCTTTTATCACAAAACCACTGGGACAAGGGAGTCTGGGCCATAGTGTGCTGATAGGGAGCTATTTCCCATTTCATCTTCTAAATAGGTGTTAAGTGGAAGAACAAGCAGCACTGTCCTGTGGAATAGACAGGAAGTAGCAGAGAGTTGAGCCTAAAATACACTAGCATAATACAGCAACTGGAACGGCATTAGCGAACACTTCTTTGAGAGTACAAACATTCCGTTGAAGGGTTAAGGTCCTTGGGCTCTGAATCATTTATGTTTTCATGTAAATAGCATGGACTTTGATGAAAGAAATTTCTTCTTGGTGTCTTAGTCTCTTGGGCTGCTGTAACAGAATACCATAGCCTGCGTAGCCTAAAAACAATACAAATTTATTTCTCACAGTTCAGAAGGCTGGAAATAGGAGATCAGGGTGCCAGCATGGCCAAGTTCTGGTGAGGACCCTTTTCCTGGTTGCAGACTGCTGAGTTATTCTTTTAATTTCATAATGTGGAAAGCAGAAAGGGTCATAAGTGACTTATAAAGTCACTAATCCCATTCATGAAGGTTCTACCCCAATAACCCCACTTAACTCTACCACCTCCCAAAGGCAATTCTTCCTATCATCACACTGGGGGAGACGGTTTCAACATATGAGTTGGGGGAGAAATAAATAAATACCTAATTAGTTCTAATGGTTTCTTCTCCTCTCATGATTAGTTCCAGGGACAAGAAGCAAGGTATCTCAGTTTTCAGAATCTTTCAGTTTGAATGCTCAATAAATACTAAGAAAGCAATCCAATATGTGAAAATAAAAAGCCAGAATAAATCTGCCTCCTTTCTTGAATGCTGAACCTTAAAGCACTCAGCAGGGAAGAAGCATTTTTCCTAATATAGAGATAGAGAGCTGTTTGTTACAAAAAGGGATAAAATTCAATTAAAAAGTGGGATTTGTGAGGCCACTGCTTTGGCAAGAACCACATAGCAGAGTCGATACATCAGCTCTAGTGCAAAAGGCGTGGATGCCTGATATTGGAGATTATAAACCAGTTTCCAGTCTATTGGCTTTCTCATCATAGGAGGTAGTTTAATGTTCTGATTTCAGTAGTAAATGTTACTGAATAAACTTAACTAATAAAGCCTAAACTTCTTTTGCCTTAAATGCTTGTACAAAAATGTCTAAAACTTGCCAAAGTGTTCGACTAAAAAATGAAAAATAAAGTCATACTAGTTGTTTTATATCATACAGAACAAAAATGATCATTTGACTGAATAATCTATCATTTAGGTCTGAAACCTAATTATTGAGTCTAGTAAGACCATTTCCAAAGACATCCATGTTACTCTTTAAGGAAAATGAAATAATGCAATGAATGCTTTGAAGCAGGTTCCTTCAGTCCTCTGCGCATATCCTCTGTGATCCCTTTGCTATTCTCATATATACCTTCTCCCAGAGTATTCATGCTCCCAACAGCTAGCACCTGCCTTTCTTTGTCTGAGGCTGCTGGATCCTGCTTTGGAAGACTTGAGAGCCATAGGTGCCCTACTAATAACACATATTGTTTACTGGTGCTTACTTATATGCTGGGCCCTCTATTAAGCACTTGATCGGAATTATCCCATTAAATCCTCACAGTGACTCTACATGGTAAAGTGAAGAAATTATTGGCTCAATAATTTCTCTTCTATGAAATTTTTATATTAGTATTACCATACGTATGTACTATGATTTTTGCGCAAAGATGTTTACTGTAATAATATTTTTAAAACCACTGAAAACCTAAATTTTCATCAATAAGGTCAAAGAAATGTTGGTACATCTCTAGAGTGCAGTCCTATACAGCCAAGCACAAGAATGAGCAGCTCTTGGTGCACTTTAATGGAACAATTGCTAAGATATATTGTGACATGAAAGAATAACATACTGAGCAGTATATATCCATAATGCATGTGAGTGTATATTGGTTATTTCTGTAAAGAGAATAAGAAATTGTAAGAATTTAGCAGGAAGATAGATGTACCTCTGGAAAGGGGGTCTGGGAGCCTGGGGCAAAAAGGAAACTTATTTTTGCTTATACGTTTGTTCAGCTGTGCACTTATAATGCTTTTTTCAATTTGAAAATATATAAATGTAAAATTAAGTGCAGAATTTCAGAGAGAGAGAAAGAAGGAGGAGGCCTGATCAGCTCTTTTGAAATTTGTTCAGAGATCAAATGTTTCAAATACATTTATCAATCTTATTTAAACAATTTCAAAAGTGAGTATTATTGTTCCCTTTTTTGCTTTTTGTTTTGAAATTTTGCATTTTTAATTGAAGTATAATTGGCATACAATATCCTGTTGGTTTCAAATGTACATCATAATGATTTGATATTTTTATATATTGTGAAATGTTTCCCATGATAAGTCTATTATTCCTATTTTAAGGAAAAGGAACTGAGACTAAGAATTAAGCTGTTCACAGCCAGTGAACAGCAGGGCCAAGATTTGAATCCAAGACAGTTCAATTTCTGAGCCTTATTTTTCACTCTATATTATTTTCTTTTCAAAATAGAAAATGGAATAATGAAGTCATTTCAGTAACTTTATAAAAATGAAGTAAATCTGAACAACGAAGGATTTCAATTTTCACTTTTAATCATAATAATATCTGCTTGCTTCAAAGATTTAAAATGAATGAAAATTCAGGAAAAACTTCTCTTTAAGTACTAGTAAAATTATAGCTAATCAATTTATAATGAAAATATAACATAAATTGACCAGGTAAGTATGGAAAATTAATGGAATGATAGCAAAACAATATTTCTTTATGTTTATTTTCCTGAAGAAATAGGAAATTTATTTATCAGGTAAGTGAATAATTTCCCTGAAAATCCTGTCTTGCCAATGGGTTTCAGCCCTGGACAAGTTCGCTGTGGATTCAGTGTGACCAAAGAAATGACAGTAGAATGTTCTTGGGGTGAAAGGGTTATACCCAACTTTATTTCCATAGTGGCAGGTCAATCTCTAAAATTCCATCCACTCAGAGAGTCTGCATGCAGCAAGCCGGTCTGTGCCCACATAGCCATCCTCTGGGCCTCTGTCCTCGGCGCTGCCATCCTCCAGCCTCTGCTCTACTCCCCTGCAGCCTTGCAGCCCTGCCACCATGTCACGTCCAGAGCACTGGGTGGAGCTCTTCATATAGAATCAGCAGCAATGTATTGCCCACAGGTGTGCAGTGAGCTAGTCAACCAGGGCCAGGTGAGAATCCTGGCCACAGGAACTCTCATTTTATCCACAATCCCAACTATTATGTTTAACTTAGAAATTGTAAAGTCAAATCATAAAACCAGAGGCACACAAAGATCCAACCAGTGATGTGATGTAAAAATTTATACTGGCTCAGAAGAGCCAACTAAAATTTCAGGAATTTTGAGAATTGATTGTAACAGGCAACCATTAATTAGGAAATAATTATTTAAACTTACAAGGAAATAAATTATATTAAGAACAAAGGTGGTATACACTCAAAACTCATTAGTTCCTAATCAGTTTAATATCATCTATGCTCCTGAAGTTATTTACATATAATGAATCTGTATGGTGGATATACATGTAATGGTACACTGCTATGCCCCTCTTCCCAACTCAGCGCTTAGTGACATCACATTGGTAGTTTGAAATCAGACTTAGTGGGAGTATTTACACTCTAGAATCAGCATGTGCTGGAAATTGGGGTTTCATTTCTTCCATAAAGACAATTTTTAAACAGGAGCACATCACTGGACTCAACCCTCATTATTAGCATAAATGTATAAAATTTGCAATGTATAGTCTTTTAAAAAGGAGGGAAAAATCTTGTGATATTTTCAGTAAAAGATGACAATTAAAACATGTAGTGATGAAAATTGGGCAATCACTCCACGGTTAATTCTAGAAACTATTTCCAGCTATCATTTATGATTTGTATTCCACTAGATTATTTAAAGAGAAAAAAAGAAACAAGTAAAAGGTAAAATGTTTCCATCTTTCAGCAGGAATTGTGGTTCTAGATTCATAATCTCTTGTTTAGAAATTGTGTGTGGGGTCCACAGAACGAAAATTCTATAGATGGATTCATTCTGTATTATTATCTATGTTTGTAGGTTTAAAAAGAGAAGAAAATTGTTTTCTACCCAAAGTGAAGCAATTTTTTTTCCAGATTTTCTGGAACACGATAGACAGAGGTGCCAAGGATTAAAATAATTTTAAACCCAGGAAACTGCTAATGGAAACCAATCTAAGTGGAATAACGAAATTGAGTCTGCAATGACAGTGTTCTGTAAGAGGCTTAACACATAGCTATCACATCTGCAAGGGATCTGGGGAATATTTCTAGTGGTCTATTGAGTACAGCTTTTGGGTCTTAAAATAAATATTTTTAAAAGACAAAAAAAAGTGCCTAAAAGCTTGCTAGAAAAATCAGTACGTTGTAAGTACATAAGGTAAATGGCCTTTTTGATATGCCTCTGGTTTCAATGCTATTTTTACTTAGAGAAAAAACTAAGTTTAGTTAATAGAGGGACCTAATTTTCCCCCACAGAATTAGCTTGCAACATCCTGCCAATAAGTCATTTGTTTTAAGAGGGAAATGCTACATGCGTTTTCAGATATTTTAAACCACTGTGGCCTTTCACACACAAAAAGATTTCCAGTTAAGATATTTGATTGCTCTCCAAGGACAAAAATATGTACTGAGAGGTATAATTAGAGGTTACTGGATTAAGCTGATAGTACCTAAGGACTACTCCCTAGTCACACAGTCACGTTTCTAGAAGGTCTTCCCCTGACTAAGACTCACTGATCTCCTTATTAGACAGAATTCTAACTTCTTTATAAGAAGACCTAAAGGTAGCAGAGCTGAGGCTTCTTAACTGGGAATCAGCACTTGTTCTGATTACTGGGTGTTCTGTGTATGCAAAACCTGCTACAATCCTCTAGGCAGCCTAAATAGCCACCATATTTGCGATTGCAAAAAACCCCAAAAAATCCCTTCACTTTAAAAAGCTGTTATATACTTCAGCCAGTTATCTTCAAATTCCCACTGTTTAAATTACTGCATTGGGTGGATCGTTGTCTCCAGAGGAAAGCTTTGAACTAAAGCAAAGCTTTAAATGAATATTTAAAGAAAGAAAGAAAGGGAGCCTCCCCATCATAAGAATCTGGAGAAAATGGACATAAGGCTAAACGCAAAGAAAACAGACACAAAGAAACTACAATAGAAAAACAAAAATTAATGGGGAAAAAAGGTTGGAAAGACCATCACCAAAATAGAAGGGAAATGATAAATGAAAACTATTTGGAATTCATGTTACAGTAGGCTTATTGGCCTTCAGCAAAGTAAAACAAAAAAATTGTGTTATTTCACATCTTTTATATTGACAAAACTGAGAAGTCTGATAAGAACAAGTTTTGGTGAGGATGTGGAATAATAATGTGAGATTTCATCTACCACGATTTAAGTTGTACAAACACAATGAAAGCAATTTGGTGATCTAGTAAAGTCACAGATGCCCTTCTCAGCACCTCAGTAATCTACTCTAGTCAGATTCCATAGCGTTATTTCTTTCAAATGTGCTCAAGGGGACACGTAACAAGAATTATCATTGCTTGATTGATTAAAATAATGACAGATTTGGAAAAAAAGTTATATGTCTATTTGAGAATGGACAAAAATATTTTTATGCTTTTACAGTAAATCCTACATAGCCAATAAAACAATTTCATTAGAGCTATCAATATAAATATGTATTACCATAAGTAAATTTCAAAAATGTAAATTTAAGAAAAAAGATAAATATGGAATGACATTTATAATAGGGTGTGATTTTCCATAAAGTATAAAAACATTCAGATCAAGCATTATTTGTTAACATGATTAAATATTAAATATACAAAATCATGAACAGAAAGGATACAGGAGAATGATTACTTCTTGGGGAGGCAAGGGAGGAAATGAGTTTGTGAAGAGTGTACAGAACCTTCCACTAAAAATAAGACATCATTAAAAAAAAAAAAGTTAATATAGCCAAATGGTAGATTTAACTAAATCTGATAGTTCTTATAAGGCATTTGTTTGTTTTTCTCTAGACATTTTGTAAGTTTTAAATAGTTTATAATAAAAAATTAACAAAATAATAAGATGCATTCTTTAGACCTTCTAAAGTCATTTTAATTAGAAATCTCCTAATCTGAAAAAAAATTTGAATTTTACCTGATTTTGTCATAAATTTATTTATATTTTAAATTCCTATGTTTAAAACAAAATGTTTAATGTCATGCAAATCTTACTATTGTCCTTAATACAACTATAAGCAAATTTCCTTTTACTCCAGAGAAATATATGTACCTATTTTATTTATAAAGAGCAAAAGCACCCTTGAAAACACACATAGATACACATACAGCTTCACATCTACATAAACAAAACAGATATACACAAACAAGCAAATGCGCATGTCATACAGGTGTTCATACACATGTTCCTTTACACGCATGCACACACTTTGAACTTCCCGTATTAATATGGTATTCCTGTAAATGATTTAATAAGATTGAATAACTATAGTGCTTTTATTTTTAATTGATATATACTTATTTGAATTTCCTCATATTAATGCTATAAGTCATGTTGCAAGACAGAGGTATCTGCCATTGCTGGATCATGTGCTCACCACTGGCTTCTCTCACATTTCTACATTTGTTTGTGTAATTTATATTGAATCTGTAATCTCTGGATCTGAAAGAGTTTTGGAGGTCATCTGTGCTGCTACTTTTCTGATAAGTGTTTTGTCTTCTAATAGTTTCATTTATTTTTTTAGCCGTTAATCGACACTTACTACTCATTTTTAGCAGTAATAATAGTTTTTAGAGTGGAAGTAAATAAACTACCACCAATGATTTATGATTAAGAAATTTGCATATGCTGCATTGGGAATCTGATTTAATCTTCATGACATTATTCCACTTATGGTTCATATAAAATAAGGCACTAGTTCAATTTCTGTATGTAAACACAATTTGAAATTTAGCAGAAAATTAAAGGATTGGAAATGAGCTTTACTCCTTTTGAAATGGCCATTTAATAAGATCCGTTTGTTGAACTGATATTGTTTCTGGTGATTAAGTAAAGTTTTAGTGTTGCCTGAAGCATTTCTCTGTGGCAAATGATTGAGAAAATAATTATAATGGGCTATGTCTTTGACAGAGTCTATAAACACTGGGATGGCAGCACATGATTAAATTTATGTTTAGATTGTAGAAATCGTTGCTGTTTAAGAAGAGAACAAGTGTATTGATCTTCAAAAGCAAAATAAGGCAAGAAAGGAATAATTAAATCTGATGGTATTGGTGTTCCCATCCATAGCACTACAATTATACAAATTACATTTTTCCTCATCTTGCCCTTCCTTCCTCTCCTCGTTAGGTTTAAAAAATTCAAGATCCCTTGAGCAAATCTGAAAAGAATTTTGTTTTCTTTTGTCTTTTCTAAATCAGCCTGTTTTCAATAGAGAAAGTCTCTGGACTGGTTCCTGAATAAAGTTATCATGTAATTCATGTTTGGGGTGGAAACATGTACAGTGCTTAAACCTATATCAATCTTTGAGGGAGTAGATCCTCTTTGGCCCTAAAACTCTATGAGTAACTAGGCACTTGGGGAGGTAAACAATGAACTCATTTAGGCCAGGAGGATACAATTGAAGGCCAAGGTAGTCATTGAGCTGCCATATATTAGTGAGTGAAGGAAACAACTGGGGCTGTGATCCTTCCAGGAGAAAAAAGAAATCCCTATATGTTTAAGCCAATTCTTGTTTGGGATGAAAAACTCAGCTTACCTTTCCAGCATACAGAGTTTTGAGAGCTGAATACTTTCTTTCCTAAAAGTATTTCCTAAAATGCTTTCTTTTCATAAAAGGATTCCCTTTATGAGTAAATTTAGAGGGGATCGCTCTCCTAGAGCTGATGAGTCCGAGTTCTGTTGAGCACAAGAGTCACCCCTGCAAAGCTGTACTTGGTGTGCTCTCCAGGCACCTGAGCGCCCGTCACTCCCTTATGTTTGCTGATACGTTGCATTGTCATTTTCCTTCTGCCTGCTCATCAGGGTGATCCAGTTGATTGTCAGTCTGCTCCTGTATGTACCTCAGTACAACCAAGGTGTGATACTTCGGCGATGTTAAGTTAATATTCACAACAGCCACTCAGGCTTCATCTTTGCTCGAATCTCATATCTTGATGGCATTCTCTATCTCCTCACTCCACTCTTGCATCTGGTGATATCTCCATTAGTCCCCTCCATATGAGTGTTTCTCAAAATGTATTTCATGGACTAGAATCCTTCAACATGTTCCATCAAAAGTAAGCTATAGAAAAGCAAATTTGAGAAAGACTATAGTCTAGCCCTGCAATGTCTTAAATGGTAGCCCCTCACTACACATTGCAGTTGAGCTCTTGAAATGCAGCTAGTCCAAACTGAGATGTATTGCATGTTGAAAATACACACTGGATTTCGAATACTTATTATGGGTAAAAAAAAGAATGTAAAATATCTCATTTATATTTGTTGTATGTTAAAATGTTATCATATGGGTATACTGGATTAAGAAAATACATGATTAAAATTAATTTTACCTCTCATTTTTAACATCACTCTAGTACATATGTGGCTCACATTATATTTCTATTGTACAGCGCTGCTCTAAACCCTCTAAGATTAATCTACAATTTATAAGTACAGAGGATAATTTCTGAGAGGTCTTACAGTAAGGAATCATTTATAATTTTGTTAAAACCAGCCAACAGGTACATGAAAAGATTCTCAACATTACCAATCATCAGAGAAATTCACCTCAAAACCACAATGAAGTAACATCACACTTGTTAGAATGGCTATTATAAAAAACACAAGAGATAAGAGTTAACGAAGACGTAGAGAAAAGGGAACTCTTTCACTGTTGGTGGGAATGTAAATCAGTACAACATTATGGAAAACAGTATGGAGGTTCCTCAAAAAAAATTAAAAATAAAACTTCTCTTTGATCCAGTATCCAACTCAGAGTATATATCTAAGGAAATTCACTATCTTGAAGAGGTGGTCTGCCCACTCCCTGATGACATGTTCATCGCAGCACTGTTCACAATATCTGAGACATGGAAACAACCTAAGTTTTCACTGAGAGACGAATGGATAAAGGAAATTGTGTGATATTAACAATGGAATATTATTCAGCCATAGAAAAGAAGGAAATCCCTCCATTTTTAACTACATGGATGAGCCATGAGGGCATTATGTTAAGTGAAATAAGTCAGATGGAGAAAGACAAATACTCAATGATCTCACTTATATGTGAAATCTGAAAACAGCAGAGTAAACTGGTGTTTGCCAGGGGGTGGAGGATGGAGTAAGTGGAGAAGTATTGGTCAAAGGGTACACAATTCCAGTGAGAAGCTCAGAGGTTCTGGGTTCTAATTTACAGCATAATAACTAGAGTTAACGATATGATACTATATACCTGAAAGATGCCAACAGTGTAGATCATAAATGTTCTCAACACACATACACACATGTGGAGGTAATTATGTGAGATGCTAGATGTGTTAATTAACTTTATTGTAGTAGTAATTTCACAATATATATATGTATCAAATATTTGCATTGTACACCCTAAATTTATAGAGTATAATTTTCAACTATATATCAGTTATATCTCAACAAAGTTGGGAAAAAGAAACATTGTATTTCCTGAACCTCTTTGACTATGGAATCCATTTTCATGAGAACTATTCACAATTTCTAACAACTACTAGTTTTTCAAAACCCACTTGGGAAAATATGGTATGAGTTGCAATGTATGAGAAATTTTGATCCTTTTTTCCCACATAGCATTCTTTCTGACTCTCAGTAAGAAATATGGGGTATGTATTAGATAAGACAAATATCTGTTTTATCCAGATATTACAAACATACTCGACATCCCTGACATTAATCTAAATTAATTACTTGCATTTTCAGTAATTATTATTATCGGTAAAGCTAAGTGGAATTCAAATTCACACATTTGTGAATTACTGTTCTTCTATGCCACAAACATTAGTCTTCATTCAGGATTTAGTGGTCATAAATACATAAATAAATGTAATGATTCAATGCATTAAAGAATGGATTTTCTATTATCTCTAAAGCTATGAACATAAACTTAAAACTTGGTCTGTAGCCGTCTTGAATCACGGGAAAGAAAGGAGTCAGGTGATGGTAAAGAGGACCAAAGAGAAAACCAAGACGAGCCTACCATCCCATTACGCTCACCTAAACTCTGTGATATTTGGAGGGTATCACACATAGGTTTCAAGTAATGATAAAGAAACAATAGCTAATTTTGGAGCATTTTTCAGACCCTCCTACTTTGCTGAGCAATTTATTAGCCTCATCTCTCACTTAGTCCTCATGATAACTTCATTAGTAGGAGACATATTTTCTCCATTTTACATACAAGGAAACTGAGTTTTAGAAACATTAAATAACATGCTCAGGGTTTCATAGCCAATAACTTCTGTCTCCTGGTCTTTTCTTTGGTCCCTCCAGTGCTTTCCCATCACAGCTCGCTTGTGATCATACACCAGCCATCCAATTAAGTGCAGTTACCCCGGATCTTTACCATTGTGGAAGGGGTGGCGATTGGATATTTTTATCTGCCAATGGTTTTGCTTTCCCTGCTCACAAAGCTCATAGCAGCCTCACCATCTGAGGAATCATGAAATGCCTTATTAAACATTGCAGTACACCACAAACATGCTTCTAACTCGGGAATACTCACTTTATAGGACAAGAGGCAAAGATAATGTGGAATCACATTCTCTAAAAGCAGGTGTGCTGGGTGGTGGTGAATTTTCAGTCTAGGCCATACGTTACATCTGGATTTGTGACAGAACTAAAGGAAAAGGGACATAACCCAGAGATCTTGGCATGTTGTAAGCACCCAAAATTGTGAATTTTACTCCTCTTGGGAAGGGGCTAAGAGTGGTGGTTGAATGAGAGACTTTTTTGTTAATCATGTTAATGAGAGTACTTTTTTTCAGAAGCTCAATTTCTATTATACCAGATCTACCTGTTCCTTGAGACTTCATGTCCTGGAAAGTAATTTACAAATAATTTTATGGGGATTGTCAGAAAAGAAAAAAAAAAGATTGAAGCAAACACTCAAAACCTATGCAATTCTGTAATCAGAGCAATAAGTACCATGACTAGTCTAACCTTAGTTTTTTCCTAAAGATGTTGTAATACCTAATAAATATTGCATAATACCTTGGACTTTAATTTTTAAGTGAGTTGTTTATTTAAAAAATGGTTGAGGATGCTGGTCTATGGAGATAAAGGTAAAATACACAAAGATCAGGCAGAATCACCTGGTGAACGCTTGCTGAGCACATGCCCAAAGTAAAAGAGGGGGAAGAGAGTGCATGGGCCCCGTGTATGGTACAAGTCCTCCACACCTTGCTGTGGGCATCATGCACTAGCTGTTGCACAATGACCCAAAACATTTGTACTCTGAGAAAAATCATAAATGGACAACCAAGGCAACTTCTATGTTATATTGACAGCATTCCCTTATCAATGAATCATGTAAGCTCATTTCTTTATAGATGCATACATTATCAAAGCAGGCTGGGTAAGAAGAAAAAAATAGCACACACTGATTTTGGGTAAAATCAAGGACTGTAGTGGATATTTGTCACTGGTTGTCCTTATGTCAATACCATTCTTAAATTTGGAGAATCCTACTATAGAAGCTGAAAATGTCAGATATTCACTTTCCTAGCTTCCCTTTTACCTAGGCTCAAGCATATAAACTAGGCTTACGAGCTGACAGACCCACAAGAGCTTTTAAACCCAGACTATTAATGTAAAGAAGCAGACACTGGGAGAAACTCTTCCAGGTGATGATGACAGCAATTGAAGTAACTTGGGATCACTTGGGGCAGGCAGCTGGGGCAGTAAATGGCAACCTGCAGTGCCCAGTACCAGATGCAGGTTGTTCCTATAGCACAGATACCCTCTCTGTTTCTTTAAAGGTGTGTGTCATTCTGGACATTGTTTCTAGCTATGTAGACTTGAGTCTGATTCTTTTGCTTTCTGGGTGAGTCTTTGAGCTACTTCATGTCCTCTAATGACTGTCTCAGTCAACTAGATTGTGAATAATGAGAGGAAGGACTGTACCTCTTATTACATCCTTGGGCCTGGAAAGCAGAAAGTGCTCAATAAAAGCTTTTGTGGATAAATGAAAACATGATGTGATTGCAATATGTGTGTCCTAAAAGCAATGGTATACAAGGAATCAAAATGATAACAAGCATATTAAAACTGGAATAACATTAAGATACTAATATGATCCTAATAATAAATTTTATAATAAACACTAACCAATTTCCTAAATATTTCTACATAATAGTAATCCCTTGCACAATGGCAGCTAGTACTGCCATTTTATTTTAGATGCCCATTTCATCTTAGACTTACATTAAGAAAAGAAAACTTGGTATCCATTAGGTTTGTTGTTCTGGGTCTTTATTTTTCTGCTTGTGCTAAGGTGTTTATCATAGTAACCTTCATTATGCTCTCAGCTCCCTGACGTTTCCTGCTGTCAATCTTGGAATTTCTACTTATTATTCAGATTATAACCCCCATCAGCTAAAGAACAGTGACTCACTCTGAACTGCAAAGCATTCTCTGCAAAATTTAGCTGGAATCTAAAACCCTTAGTACCTCAACCTTGGCTTCTGATAGTCTCAGAAAGGTAAAATAACTTATAAAAAGGAATTATATGATAACAGAATGGGAAGAAAGTAATTGCTTACAGGTGATTGAGAATTGATATTTACAGCAGGGTTTCCTTGTCTTTTAAATTTAATGATAAGCAAATGTAATCCCAAATATCTAATGGCTCCAGAAATCTGAGCCCTTCCTCAGTATTCCAACCAAGAGAGTTTAGATAAGCATTAAGAAGCCAGCCTCTCAGATTTCTAGACCAGAAAAGGTCATGGTAAGAAGTCAAGGTTAGAAGGGAATATGAATGGGGTCTGGCTACAGGATATATGCTGACCTGCTCATTTGCCCTAGTGCCAACACAAATGCTTAGATGCCCCTTGATTAGCTCCTTCATGAAAAAGAAGTTGTTATTGTTTTATTCTTGACAACAGACAGAATGGAAGATTATACATTGTAGCAACACCTCTTCCTCCATGCTTCTTTCTTTCCCCTGAAAAAAGTTAAAGTCATACAAAGGGGCGTAAATGCAATTTAGATTCAAAATTTGGGTACCACTTTGTTCCTGCCAGAGTAGGCTGAGAGGTGTTTTAGTTAAGCAGTTTCCCAGGCCTCATTCTACATGTAAATGCCTTAGCTTGCTATCCATCTATGCAAAATAGAAAAATGAAAGAAGGAAAAGGCCTCCTGTCTTCTCACATGGCTGACTGTCAATTTTCTACTATACTTTTCTTTTTATTTTAAAATGTTCTTATTGAACCAGTTTCTAATGCATTAACTTGGGAAAGCTATTACATTTGAACAGGTTCCATGCTGGCAAACTGCATTTTGGAGTTACGAAGGGTCCCTTGATATTTTACCATCAGCTGACTAAATTACTCTCCATTGCCCTGGTTTTACACTTGCATTGATGGATACATTACCTCGTACTCTTGAACTCTAGGAATTATTATAGACTGAGGAATATCGTGGTTCACATTAGGAGTGAAATAGGCCCCAGGACCCACTTAAGCAGATACTCGTAATGTAAGGCTTTTCCCTGGACTTTGGTTGGTTTCCCAGATATGAAGGAATCTAAAGGAAATGAACTGGTCTGAAATTCTCCCTCAGGATCCAAGATGACTTGGGAAGATGTTTTCACTGTGCAAAGTAGGAGGCTAGGCACCAAGGACACCCCACAGTAGCACAGGTTCTCTCTCTGAGTGGCAGACAAAATAACACCCAGAAAATTTTAGAGAACAAACTAGTCTGGCTGGAGCAGGGAAGGAATGCCTTATTCCATGAGAAACTGTTACTGTTCCATCCAGATCCCTTTTACTGGTCCATTCTGTGTGTCCAACCCCCAGTTCCTGTGTGCTTTGCTTCTAATGGTTTCTACCTGCAACTGTCTCTGGAGGACTGGCCTTGGCGTACCGGGGCAGCTTAGCCTGCAGGTGCAGAGAATCAGCAGGGCCTGGTTCACACTGCCAACACCTCATTCCTGGGAGAATCCAGTGGCCAAAGACTGACTGGTGTGTGTGGATGAAAATTCCTGGAGGCAGACAATCTTGAGGTACAATTTGTATTCCAGATATCTTATCCAGATAGAATAGAGGCTTGAACCTTGTCATTTTTTCCCATCTCTGTCCTGCTTTCTCTTCCCTCCTGCCATATTTCCTGAGAATACTTCCTAACAAATCACTTTCTCTGGAATCCTTGTCACAGAATCTGACCTAACACAACTTACTGAGGAGTCAGGACTTGATTCCACCTGAAGGACAGATGGTATTGGATTTGGAAGTGAAGAGGGAGATGCACTCTGTCCCTAAGAAGGCAGCTTAAACAACATAAGAAAAGGACCAGGCTGGGGTCAGGAACTGGCTTGGTGTACTGGAACATAATAAAGGGCATAATGGCTGGATTTAAAAAGAATATAAGGAAAAAGGAGAAATGTCCCTTCTCTTCAATTCATCTATATACTCTCTGTAAGAGTGAACTTTCTAAAAACACAATTCCTCTTCCTAAAACTCATATTATTTGTTTTTTCCCCTCTCAGAAAACCTGGTAGGTAACACATAAGTACTCAGCTTAGATTTAAAGAATTGCAAAACTAATATTAGGAGACAGAGAAGAGAAATTTTCTCTCTGGCCCTCACTGCAGCGTGGACAAGAGATTGCTCTTAAGTTAAAAACTCTCTAGATTTTTGTCATGCACAAACCTGAAAGTGAATGCTAGAAAGAAATACATGCTGGTTAGAAAAAAACTGAAACCACAATTATTGTTTAATCCTTAGCATGGCATGCAAGGGCCTTCATAATCTGGCCCCTGCTGCATTTAAAGCCTTCTCTGCTATTTCCTTCATGCAAGTAATTTGCTAGTCCTTCACTGAGCTCCTAGCCTTTGTTTGAGTGCACTATACTATTTCACAATCTATACTTTTCTCTGCTATGCCTTGAAATGCCCCTCTACTTCTCTGCCTGATAAACTTTGACTCATATTTCAATACCTAGCTCAAATTTCACATTCTCTGGTATCTCATCCTAACTTCTCAAAGAGTTTATCATTTTTGTCTCTGTTTTTATCATACCTGGAACATACCTTTAATATACCCCTTGAAATACTACCTTTAAGTTCAAACAAGTCCATGGGATCCTGGAGAAATGTGTTTATTTCATCTTTGTTCCTCATTGTAGTACCTGGCACACTCATAGCTCTCCATAAATGTCTGTAGATTTTAAATTGAACTGAATAAATTTGGATTAATAAAGTGAAAACAAATTGCAAAAAAATTTTAGATGGTAAACTAACTTTAATTGTAACCTAAATCTAGGGTGAAACATTTGGAATTCTTTGATTAAGGGAATGAAAAAAAGTGTTCAAACTGTCCAGTGAGATAATAAAATAACCCTCACTGCTCCCTGCCTCTGGCCTTTCCCAGCACCCATCTAGACTGCAGTGTTTTTCCAGCAGCACTAGGCAGGAGAGAGGTCACCCAAACTGGTCAATACAGTCGTGAGTAGTTTAAGCAACCTTATTTCATATATTCACCAACAGATCTGAAATGAGAAGTGGTTTCCTAAAAGCTTAATGGTTAGGAACAAGGAGCTTGAATCTGAGAGATGTAGACTGAAATGCTGGCACTGCCAATTGCAACTGTGTGAGTTTTGACAAGTGATTTTTCATTAGTGAAATAAGAACAAGGCACTGACCCCATACAGTTGTAAAGAATAGTGGCACTGCCTCAAATATTAGATTTTAGAAAGTTATATTATTGAGATTTTCTTTGTCAGTTATTCCTCCTTTCATCAGAGAGGATGTCCCCAGGGTGCCCCATTCAAAATGTGGCAGCGTTCAGCTACTCCATTGACGATTATGAGGAGAACAGGAATTCCAGGTTGAGGGACCAGCCATGTGGAGACATACAACACATGGCATGTCAGGCCGTGAGTATGGTGAGTGCTTTCTGCTTCTGTCGTCACACCTCTCCTCACAGAACTGAACTCCTCACTGAACTCCCAAACCTCAATGTCCTTTTGAAATATGGGCTTTGGACGCCTGGCCAAGCTGTAAGAATAGCCTCAAAGCACTGACTTGTTTTCAACTCCTCCTTTACCCTTTACTGTGTAGACCTGCCCTTGAAATCCTGGGCTCCCCTGAGCAACAGTATCCCTGGGGGGTCCCTTTGTGATCTAGAGAACTCCTAGGCATTTGTAACTACCAGAGGAGTGTATGTATTTCCTTTCAAAGGACCATACTCTCATGACACAGAGTCTCATCTGTTCTATTTTGAACTTTGTCTGCAGAGACTAATACCACAAAGCATAGCCAGGAATTTTCAAATTTGAGAGAATCTCTTGATTTGAGCCACATTCTAATAAAGTAAGTAAAGGGGCCCCAGATTTGCCCTGGAGGTTTATCTGTCTCTCAGATTCTCTCATATTAGGCAAGAAGCTCTACGATCGCCTTCACTTTTAAGTTCCTATCTCCCTTTCATATATTTCCCATCAATCTAAGGCCAAAGCCCTTCATTGAAAAACTGTCTTTTTGGTTTCTGAGGATTTCCTTTATTTTATGTAAAAATTGTTTTCCATAAAGGCCCAGAAACATGGTAAGATGATTTTGTGTACTTCTAGTCATAGAATTCACCTGTGATCATGGAGGACCATGTCCCCTATTGCTTCAGCTCTTCTTCAGCAAGCCCATCCTAGGTGACAGGGCTTGCAGTCATTCATGCTGCAGAGGCCAGCTCCACCGCCTAGACTCCCCATGTGGGCTTTCCAATTTCTCCTTGAATAACATGGACATGGACAGCAACACACTGTCCCCAGTGAATCACCCTCTGGACATGCATTTCCATATCCATTCTCTCTCTCTCTCTCTCTCTCACACACACACACACACACACACACTCACACTCATACAAACACAAATATCAACATGTGACTAACCCTCCAGATAGCAGACTTTTCCCATTTTACTATGACCATAGAGCAAGATTCTCAATTTTTTTTATGCACACAAAAACTAAACTCTGGAGTAGTGAGAAATGCATATTCAAAATCCATAGTATATATGGAATAGTTAATATTTGAACACATATGCTGCATTTCATCCCAGATATAATCATCAGCTATTTCTATCTATCCCCAAGTCCCTTACCTGCCAGTCACTACCTGTACTTGCTCTGGCTCTTCACAGAGGCTTCCACAGCCCCACCTGACCGCAGCCCCATGCACTGTCTCTTCCGTCCTGGCCTCTATGTTACTTAAATTTCTTGCTCATATATTTCTCCTCCTTTGCACATGCATCTCCAAGCCCTGTTTCAATAAAATCTTTAAGTTTGTAAAAGATTCTCTGGTTACTAGGATCCACCTGACATTTTTGTGTTAAAATTATTGTCTTCCAATTACCCAAGGCAGATGAATGAGATTTTAGTACACATGCAAATAAACTAATGGATAAGGTATCAATAGGATCAAGGAGTTTAAATCAGCAAGCTCCAGGTGGTATTTTTTTTCTCAATTTCTCCAACTTTCTCCAAATATCCCTGGTTTATTTGGTTATTTCCACCTAAAAGTAGCTTCATAACATTGAATGGCAATATGCCTGAAACTGCTTTTCACCTTTTTTTTCTCAATTTCTCCAACTTTCTCCAAATATCCCTGGTTTATTTGGTTATTTCCACCTAAAAGTAGCTTTTAGGTGCCATTGAATGGCAATATGCCTGAAACTGCTTTTCACCCAATCTGCTTTCTTGGTCAGCTCCCACTTACAACACTTCCATCTTTCTTTAGTCGTTAAGGCTTAAAAGCTAAAAACAATCTTTGGTTCACTTCTAATCTATTTTCTATATCCAGTTTATGTCTAGTTAATTATTCTTGTGAATGTCTCTCAGTATGTAGTCCTTGCCATTTTCACTGTGCTGGGCTATTCCAAACCCTCAACGCCTTTTGCCTGAGAATTTTAAATCCTTCTAACAAATTTACCAGCCTCCAATTCTAACTCTTCCTGCCCATTACTGACAGGTACACCTCCTGAAAAAGACTACTTTGCTGATGCCATTTCTCTGTTGAAAAATCTCCAATGACTCCGCAGTGCCTACTTGTTGAATCAGTTGTAACAATTACTCTCCTATGCCTGACTCAAACAAGTAAGGAATGGGAGTAGAGGTGGGTTTGACTTCTTGCAGGTTCCTCGAGGTATCAGTATGTTGCTCGCATGATAGTGTCCTCTAGAACTATTTGGCTAGCAAGAAGGAAAAGAAGATAGGAATAAGAGAGAAGAAAGGAAAGGGTGGAGGCAAGAGAAAAGGAAGGGAGGGAGAGGGGAAGGGAAGAAAGAGAAGGATTGAGAGAGAAACTCATCTAAGCTTCACACATAATTGCATCTTTCCAGATCGCTTCCCTCCTTTAAATATCTGGATTTCTCCTTTCATGAAAGGCCAGTTTTTAATAAAAACAAGTTTGTTCTAAGAAAAAAATAAAGATGAAATTCATGTATCTAAAGAAAAAAAGACACGATTTGCCTTGATTTTTATGCTTTGCTGGAAAATATTAAAATAAAGATAGCTCTCTGTATTCCAATTTTCCAATTTAGAAAGGGGAGTTAGAAAAAGATTTTTGTGGCTTCCTCTCATAAAAGTCAGAACATTCTGTATATTTGAACCCTGCATGGCTCAGATGTGGTGCTTAACATTTTTCTCTCTCAAGATTTTTTTTCTGCCACCTTTGCTTATGTGTTGATTAGTATGTCAAAAAGAATATTGAAGCTGAGAAATGGTAGCCTGTGTTTAAGGTGCCTTATTGGCACAAGATATTGAAAGTAAACAGCTTCAAAATTGGCTACACAAGCTTTCTCAATTAATCTGTGTTTTTCAGAGTGAATGAAGAGGCGTAATTGAGAGAATGAAATTTGTGATCAAAGTATCCATCAACCAAAAATAATTTTGTTTTAAAGAAGAATAAGTAACAAATAATAACTGCCGCTAAGTTTTATATTGAGCTTGGTTCTTTAAGTCACTGTGTGGAAAATCCACTGGGAGGTAGACCCTAATGTGAAGGAGTTGAGTTAAGGTCTTTTAATTAAATATAAAGATTTTCTTACCCATGGGAAAGGGCATAATTAGCTGTTTTCTAACGCATTTGACCTGAAGATGCTGGAATCAGCAGATAATTGAATGTATTAAAAGAAGTCGCAAAGTCTAATTACGAGACTTAGTTGTTGGAGAAGGAGAAAAAGAAGTTATCTGTTATTTATTTAAAAGAGTTCCTATAAATGTAGAAGGGAGGCAGAGAAACAGTCAATTATCAACTGTCCCAGGCCCAAGACTGTGCATCTTGACATCAGGCTCTAGGAGGAGAATTGGGCAGTTCAGGACTTAAGTCTATTTAGTTATTCCCATGCAAAGTCTCAGTCTGAATGCCAAATAAATTACCACTAAAAATAGAGTGAAGTGCTCAGAGCAGAATGTACCAGCTGGACTGATGCCTGCATCACAGATTAACTCTGATATATTGGGCTTTGGTATGGTGCTGGGATGTTTCTAAGGGCACATATATCCGAATCTACAGACTAACAAGCTGTGCTCAGTGGAGTTCTACTGAATAAGTGCTTGGGTCATATGGTGCTTTCACAAATATGAGGAAGGCATGGTATCCTTTTAAAGGAAAATGGGCACTATGAACTTCAAGTATGAAATAATTCCATTATTATGTTCCTTAAATATTGATACATGCAAAAGCTATGACCTTAAATATATATTCTTACACTTAATAATTTAGGCACACTTAGAAATGCAAAACAATTTTTGAAGAACCATAGACCAATACCATTCAAATTAATGAAATGTAATATGATGAATGATACTGTTTCACTGAAGATGAATTTCTATTCAAAACCCAGTTACAGTATTGACTACTATGACACAGATTCTGCTGAATTTGTCGGGCCTAAACTATTGTGTGTCTTGTGGTGATTCAATTTTCCATCACTCTTCTTTATTTCAACTAATGCAAAACTGATCTTCCTATTAGATGCCGTGAGGGCATTTGGCTCTCATTTGCATTAATACATCATTTAAGTCAACCTTTGTTCTCTCTCATTGGTGCTGGGTAATTACTGTAGTAATATTGATCTGAATAAAACAGCAAAAAACATAAACTCAGATGCTGAATGCACTGTGTAGTATGTTTTATTATTTTTGCTCTGTTAGTAGAAATAGAAAATGCTGTTTCACTCCTTCTTGTTCATGCGTGCATGCATTCATTCAACAAACAATGTTTGCTCTGTATTAGCAACTACAAATGATAATGATGATGGCGATGGTGATGATGATTAGTACTGTACAATCCCAGGTCAGGAAAATAAAAACCTCAAGTTTAATGTTCAGCAAAGAGCTACAAATTAAGCCATTGAAAGTAGCAGAGTATTATCTCATTGGAATGGGAAATACAACTCAAAGTGAAAAATAACTGCAATAACAATGATGATGACTATATTTTACACACACTGTTAAGTATCTGTGAGGTGCTAGTTACTGGTTAGTTATTATCTTATTTAATCTTCACAGCAGCCTAATGAGATAGTTACTATTTTCATCATTTTATAGGTAAGTCAATTGATATCCAAGAGCACACAGCTGGTAGTGATAGAGCTAGGATTTTAATAAGGTGAAGGAGTTCTAAAATATGACAGTTTAAATATATTTCCACATAAAATAGTTGGTATTTAAGTTGGACATTTATTATAATGAGCAAATAAGAATGAGCACATACAATATATTGGATGGTCTTGGATGCCAAATTAAGTAGGTCACATAATAATATATGATGTGACATGATGTTTAATAAGTTATATCCCATATGCATATATATATTATAAAACATCATTAATTATAAAATAAATTGCTATAAATTTTATAATAGTGTGATGGTCAATTGTGTATGTGAAATTGACTAGGTCACAGGGTGCCCAGATATTTAGTCAAATATTATTCAGAATGTTTCCACAAGTTGAAAAAGAAACTAAATCCTTTAAAGGCACCCAGTTTGCCCACAAGGATATTTGCTGAGTTCCTGTGCTTAGTGGGAATATGATGAGCAGGGCCAAAGTTTCTAAAAGGGAGAGTGAAATTTGCTACAGTTCTGTGGTGCTTTGCTTTCCTGAAAAACCCCGCTAGACCATCGCTAAAGACATTTACCATGTTTGAAACTTACTAGGCAGAAAGACAAAGTGTTTGCCTAAGAATCTCTGAAAGGCAGACTTGTACTCCTGGTTTTAGAAAGTCTAAGGTTCTTCTTAGGACTGAGAAGACGTATTTGAAAGTCTCAATACACATCCCTTAAAGAACATACCTAGAGAAGAGGAAAAACAAGAATTTGCCTTTCTACATCTGAAAACATGTTTTGACCAAGCTTAATTTCTTCCTGAATTGAAATGATCTGCCCCTCATCCTGTCTGCTTAACGTGGGAAGGGGGAAACTATCCCTGGTGGAATATATGATCACTAGGATTCTCTAAGGCTCTTCAGTGCACAGTGGCCAGCACACAATTTTTAAAAATTATAAACGAGGAGACAAGGAAATATCATAAAAAAAGAAGACAAACAACATCAACAATATAAACAGATCCACATATAATCTAGATATTAGAGTTAATACCTAAGGACTTTAAAACAGCTATGATTATTGTGTTTTTAGAAAAAGGACAAGGTACACAAAATAAATGAAAAGATCCAGAGTTTCAACACAAAATTGGCACCTATAAAAGTAATCAAATGGATATTCTGGAACTTAAAAATTGTGTAATTTAAATATTATATATAATGTAATTAAAAATTAAAGTAAGAACCATATTTGATGGGTTTAACAGCAGACTGGAAACAGGATTAGTGAAAAGCAAAACATTGGACAAGTGAAATAGACACACAGGAATATCTCAAAGGAGCTTATAGTTGAGTCCCAGAAGGACGGAAGTGCGAGGATGAAGCAGAAACAATATTTGAAGAGACAGTGGCTGAATATTCTAAAACTGATAAAAGACATCAAACAAAGAATTCCAACAAGGAAAAACTCAATTCAAAGGAGGAAAAACACAAAGAACACTGCATCTTGTCACATCATAGTAACACTGCAGAATATCAAGGACAAAAAGGAAATCCTGACAAGTGATAAGGATGACAAAAATATTACCTTTAAAGTAGGAATTGTAGAACTGGCAGCTGAATTCTCAACAGAGCTGATGCACACCAGAAACAATAGAGTAACATTTCAAATTGCTAAAGACAATAACTGCCAACTTAAAATTTTATATGCAATAAAAGTTTCAAAAATGAAGGTAAAATAAAGCCATTTTCAAAAGAAAACCTGAGAATCTTTTCTTTTTCGCTAAGAGGCCTACACTAAACGAAAATCTAAGGAAATTCTTCAGGCAAATAGAAATTCATTCCTATTGAACAATTGACAAGGTAGAAGGGAAGAAAAATATTGTGTCATTTTAAAGCAATATTAACTATACAAAGTTATAATGCTAATGTTGTTTGCTGATAAAACAAAGGTAGAACTAAAATACTAAACAGAATGTTACTCTAGATGCCAGAGGGGATAAAGAGAGCTTAAGGATCCTGATATTCAAGCAATGTAAGACTTGAGATAAAATTAATAATTTGCATTAGACTTTAATAAGTCAAGAATGAACTACTACATCTTGGGTATCTACTAATATGATGTAAAACTAGTTTTGTCAATAGAAGCAAAAATGCTGTTACCAGTCATTTCATACTCTTAATATAATTGTGAAAATATGAATGGTAATAAGTATAACAAGTCGCAATCAGATGCTTACTGGGCCTCAGCTTGTCAACTGTATGTTCAGTTGTACCTGACAGAAAACGACAGGGAAGTCTCAGTATATATCATTGGAAATTATCTCTAAAACATAAGAGGTAATGAGATTTGTGATGTATTTAGCACTCTAGGAACAAAGCACATCTCATCCTTTCAACATAAGTCAGCTTTCAATGCTTTCATATGCATATTCAAGGATTCATAAAGAAAGTAAAGTATTGCTAAATGCATAATGAAAATAATAAAAATTATAAAATTTCAGAAAAAAGAAGTATGCCATGCTAGATTTATCAGGGAAATGTTCAAAACATAGAATCTAAAAGAGACCTTGAAATATGACTGAAAAACACATTTCATTTCTTTTTTTTAAGTTTAGTTGATGTACAATTTTATATTGGTTTCAAGTGTACCACATGGTGATTCAACAGTTATCTATATTATTAAATGGTTATCCCCAATAAGTTCAATTACTATCTGTTAACATACAAATATATTATAATATTATTGACTATATTCCCTCTGCTGTACTTGCATCTCCATGACTAATTTCTATTATAGTTGGAATTTTGTGCCTCTTTATCCCCTTCACCTATTACACTCACTCCTTCCAACCCTTCCCCAATAGCAACCACTAGTCTCTTCTCTGTCTATGAATCTATTTCTGTTTTGTTTTTTTTAGATTCTACATGTAAGTGAAATTATATGGTATTTGACTTTCTCTGCTGGCTTATTTCACTTAGCATAATGCCCTCTAGGTCCAGCCATGTTGTTGCAAGCATTCTTTTTTATGGCTGAGTGTTATTCCATGGTATGTATGTACCACATCTTCTTTATACATTCATCTATTAATGGACACTTAAGTTGCTTCCATTCTGGCTACTGTAAATAATGTGGCAGTAAATAAGGAGTTCATATAACTTTTCAAACTTTTGTTTTCTTTTGGCAGGTTTCCAGAAGTGAAATTACTGGGTTAAATTGTATTTCTACTTGTAGTTTTTTGAGAAACTTCCATACTGCTTTCCAGAGTGGCTACACTAATTTGCATTCCTAATAGGAGGGCATGAGGGTACCCTTTTCTCCATATCCTCACCAACAGTTGTTATTTCTTTTCTTTTGGATAATGCCATTCTGACTGGTGTGAGATGGTATCTCATTGTGGTTTTAATTTGCATTTCCCTGATGATTAGTGATGTGGAGCATCTTTTCATGTGCCTCTTGGCCATATGTATGTCTTCTTTAGAAAAATGTCTATTCAAGTCCTCTATCCATTTTATAATTGGATGTTTTTTTTTGGTGTGAATTGTATAGGTTCTTTATGTATTTTGGATATTAGCCCCTTATTTGATGTATAATTTACAAATATATTCTCCCATAAAGTATGTTGCCTTTTGTTTTGATCATAATTTCCTTTATTGTGCAGAACCTTTCTTGATAAAAATGTATTGAGGGGTTGAGTTTGTTCTCCTTGGTTCTTGTTCCTGCCTCAACAAAGAATTGAAAGGCAGAGTCAGTAGTGAAGCAGAATGGAAGTTTTATTTGAATACACTCTAAGGGAGAAACAGGCTATAGTCAAGGTAGATAAATGCAAGTTTACTTGATTAAAGCAAAAAGGAAGGAAAAATGAAGGGAGGCTCGGTATAGGGTATAATCCTTTGCCAACTCCTAAAGCCAGAGTCACCTGGCATTCAGTGTCCTCTTGAGTCTTCATGGCATGGGAACTAAGTCCTACCACCCCAGGGTTTGGGGGAACTGCAGATCACTGGATGGAGTGAGATTATGTTCTGAGAACTTCCTGAAGGCAAAGAAAAGAGATTTTCAGGCAGTTGCTAAGGAGCACCCAGGCCACAGGAACTTGCAAGCCCAAATCAGAGCTCTCAGTAGCCCCTCCCTACTTCTGTAGTAGGACAAAGAGAGTGACACACTCAAAAAAAGGCAGTTGTGGACAACCTCAGAGAGGAAGCACACTGAAGGGCTTAAGATTCTGTCCTTTAAGGCTTTCAAGAATGGTATAAAGGTAAAAAGGGTTGGGGTACAGGCTTGTCAGCAGTCTCATGATGTCTATTTCCTGTGAGAGACAATATGTCATTATCTATAGCCAGTCCTCTAGGTAATTATGTAGAATAAACATTTTCTTCCTCTCCAAGATAGTGGCTACCCCCAAGCACTGGGAACACATCAGTTATGACTGCTTGCTTTCCTTAAGTCACTGGCTGATTACCAAAGAAGATGTGAGGAATCTGACTTCTCAACTCTCCACTTTTAAAATGGAATCTTTGCCTTAAGATGGAGTCCCTTCTGCTCTTACTGTACTGTTTATATCTTAGCATTTTTCATTATAGGCCGGAAAAGTTAATCATCATGGTTGTCCTATGTTGCTGCCCAACTTCACCTGCATTAGCTACAGCAAGTCTCAAGGTCAGCCCAGATTCAGAGCATGTGGAATGAGCTCACATTGCAAAGGGGCGTTAACTCTGTGAGTCTTCTCTGGCCCTCTGGCTTTATCTGATGAACTCCCTGAGTTCTTGGTGGCCCCCATCCTCTTCTCATCCCGCTCATATCTGCCTTTCTGCCCAATAAATATACTATGAAAAAGAGAAAGAAATGCACCTCCTTAGATCTTTGGCTAGAAGTGGAAATGAAATCTAATACTAATAATAAAGATCTGAATTTGGACAGTTAACTACCTCACTCACAAAAATATTGGTTCTTAAGAAAGGGGAGCTGGGAGAGGATGAATGAAATGGAACTGAAGATAACATGTTTGGAAAAGTTTCCTATTGCTAATGTTCCCTCTCACTTTAAACATTGCCACAGTAGAGAGTTCAAGTTGCAAAATCTGCACGGATCTGTTCTACTGAGAAGCAAGCTAAGAGAACTGAATACCAATTTGCATAGTGGAATGATTAAAAGAGTAAAAAATCCATGCATAAGCCCTGAAGTACCAGAGCTATGTCCTCACAAAATGGCCTTTTATTCTAATAAAATTTTGAGGGATAATTATCTTACCCAAACTCAAATATAAAACTAGAATTATTTTAAGAATAATTATTAATGTTGATGATTAGTAAGAAGCTCTACAATTTTACTTAGGTGTCTATTTTTTCTAGTCTTGTCTTTAAAACTCTGTCACTGTTTATTAAAGATTGGCTCATAGTTATAACATGTTGTTTTAAAATGGAACTTTTGTTGTATATATAAAAATTATAAATCAGAGAAAGATTAAGTTCTAGCACCAGTCTTAGGTAACCATGGCTAAAACTGTATCTCTTCATTTGGACCATGAATTTATTATACAGTTATCACTATGTATTTATTGATAATTTATATAGATTGTAAACATAATTTTTAAAAAGAGAGAAAAATTATGTTTATTTGCTTGGAAAACCCCAAACTCTGGAAATATCCTTAATAGTACAATGCAATGCTATAACTGGAGGTTCAGCATGATAATCTAAGTAAATAGGTGATTACCTAAGACCCTCAAGACTCATAGGACATGGGAAATAAATCTAGAGGTGAGATGTACATTGCTGAATTGGATCCTCTAGTAACTTCACAAATACTTGATAATTTTAAGTAAATTATACTTCAGATATACACTGTAACTCTACAGAAAGTTTTGCTCCTAAAGCAAATTATTTGTGGCTCTGAATCCCAAATTATGTCTATTTTAGATCTCAAGTGAATATTTTAAAAGCATTTTTGTCATGTTCGAAGTAAAATAATTAATGAAATTTACGCAAACAGTATTCTCTGAAGCATTGCTAACCAATCACCAACAACAGCACATAAAATGTTTCTTACAAGTAGCATGACAGCATATCATTCTAAATTTGGTTATTCCCAGAGAGTCTAAAGGAACATTATCAAGAGATACGGCTCGATGATTATGTAGTCTCAAGTAACTGGATAATTAAGTTATGATTTAACCCAATATTATCACTGTCCTGATTTACAATATATTGTGCAGCTCTTGTACCTACATGGAAAATCTAATGTACATGAGACAAATCTGAATAAGCAGTCTTCTCTAAAGCATGTTGTCCCAGACCTAGAAGTCCAGTTCTCCAAAAACTCAGTACTTATTCTAATAAAGTGGATCCAAGATGCTGACATCACCAATTTAAAAATCCCCATTATTAAACATCAATAAACAGACACACAAAAAATTTCAAGATAGCAAAATATTAAGGCCGATGATAAATTATTATGATAAGTTATGGGTATTATGGGTACTTTTAATACTGATAATCATTCTAGTTTTGCTAGCCTGCACATTATTGAATGATTGTTTCCATTGCTACTAGATTAACCCTAAATATCCTGGAAGTTCTTTAAAAATTGACAATTTAGAACTCAATCAGTGGTACCTGGGGTATCAGGTAAATACAGTGTTAACAGAAAAGTGGGGCTCAAATGTGAGGGGAACCAACAGTTAAACTAAGTTCATATTGAACCAATGAACAACTTCCACCAGGGTTTATATGTTGCTCTTACTCAAGCCCCAGATTGTCCACAAAGGGTACATGGGAGAGTTAAGAAGGCCCAGTTGCCAAGGTTACAGAGGGATGTGCTCAAGAACACTTAAGTATTTGCAGGAACAACTCTGTCAGTTTTCCCCACTTTCAGCTGATCCCATCCCCAGCCCTTACCCCTCATTGTGCCCAGTCCTTAGATGAGAGTAGCAAATGAGTTTAACTGCATGACAGAAGCAAAATTATTAATGTATGAATAAGGATTCACAGCCTCTCACTCCTTCTTGCCTCCAATTAGGAAAAATCCTGGCATTGCCTATTTGGCATTTCGTTCTCTGATTTTAATCCCAGATGTGAAAGAATATTAAGAAGAATATTAAGAATGTGAAAGATGGAAAGAAAGACCTTGGAGAAGCTGAGCAGGTTGAGAGATAGCAGGCAGGAAGGAATGGGATGTGGAGACACGCTGCATTGGGCTGATCTGAAAGATCAGATATTCTTTCGTGTTCTGTAGGAGAAGAAGCAAACATGATCATTGGAATTGTATTAAGTTCCATTTGGTCACTTGAATGTGCTTCTGTAAATGTGACACCTCACTAGAACTAGATTTTCAGGGATAGTGTGCAGCATTAGCAGAACAATGGGTGTCAAAGGTAGGAGCAAGCAAGTCTTGAACAACCCGCTGACCAACAACCACGCTGGGTGGAGCCCATGAGGAAAACAGGAGAAATAAGCTGGCTGGCAAACAGAACAAATGTAACCAAAATA
Source organism: Manis javanica (assembly GCF_040802235.1). Lineage (NCBI taxonomy): Eukaryota > Metazoa > Chordata > Mammalia > Pholidota > Manidae > Manis > Manis javanica. The sequence goes on along the minus strand of NC_133163.1, from coordinate 96,185,949 downwards.
AAATCCAGGATGATAACTGACACTCAGAAGTTGTTCAGTTTTACATTTGGAGTTGGAAAATAATTATGTAATATTTTTTATATATTTTCCCCTCTGTATGTTGGTAAAATCATGATGTGCCTTAAAATTAATACATAGCTTAATGTAGCTTTTTCCCTGAAGAGCTGCTATTAAATCAACGTAATGTAAGAGAGCCATTTCTGTTTTTTAATCATTATTATGATTATTAGTAACTATCCAGCACAATCTGTTGTACACTATTGTGCACAAAACTCTACATATAAGTGCTCAATAAATATTTATTGGTGATCAATAGTGTCTCAGAGTTAGAGAAAGTGACCAAATTGAAAAAACACTTTTTTTTTCCTAGAAATTTTTAGTTTTTTAGAGTGTTCCAATTGGAATAAATCTATTACAATATTGCTGCATTTAATCCTCCCAATACTCCTACATTATAGATATTAATATGTTAATTTCACAGGTAAGTAAACTAAGTCTCAAAGAGATTAAGAAACTTGGTGAAAGTTCTGAACTAGGAAAGACATGCTGCTCCTTTCAAACCCATGTTAGATAAACCAAAGCACAAGGTTTTAGTTCTACACTGTTTCAAGAGAAGAATTCAGTAGACAAATTGGGTGAAAATTTGAAGAAACAGAGCAGAGTCCAAGAACAGGGTCTGAGTAGAGGGGTTAAGGTTGGAGTCAGCAAGCAATGAGAAAAGATAGAGATCATGTGAGGGGCTTACCTGCCCTGAGCTAAATACCAAAGTGGCCCCCTGACTGTTAAGAAAATCTACATGTTCATCACCATTATTGTATCCACATAATACTCCATTCTCAATTTCTTCAGGAGGGATAAACAATACTACTATCCCAAGTTTTAGATCTGTGTAACTCACCAACTTTAACTTATTACATAATATAATTTAAGGCATTATAATTTTTCCAAACAGTGACCAAAACAAGTTCCCCAAAGTGCTTAACATATGCCAAAGGAGTAACTTGTTACAGTGGAGGAAAGTAGAACTCAGTGTGTTGGGGACCGCCTTTGTCTTCTCACATGTTTGTAGGCGGAATGGGAAAGCACCTTCCCCCAGGTCTGAATGCAGCAGGAGAAAGCATAAGCTTGAGAGTGACCAGTGCAGTCCTTGGAAGTTATCTGCCCACAAAAACGTATCTTGTCCTCGAAGACGAGCCAAGACTCCCCACTCTGAAAATAGGGAGACCTTGAGGATGTGTGAAAACACCACCCCTGCTTCTGGTGTGGGGTAAGTGGAGAACAAAGAACATCGCTGATGTGGCAGGAATGGAGAACAAAGAACAACCTGTTTACACATTCCATGAGGAACTGAAGGAGCCCTGCTGTTCTTATCTTTACCAGGCTGCCGCTGACGTCAATATTGTGCTTGACTGTTTATTGGATAAGGCTATTTTCTAGAATCATGTATGTCTTTGCTGTATAAATACCCTGGTACCCAATAAAGCTTTGCTGGCGACGCGCAGGAGCGTCAGCCCTCCCAGTTCTTTCTGTCTGTCTTTGTTTTCTTTGCCCACTTCCGCACTTCAGGACCTGCTCAACTCGGAGCGGCTGGACCGCGTCAAGTGGCGCCCAAAGGAGTAACTTGTTACAGTGGAGGAAAGTAGAACTCAGTGTGATACGCAGACACATATATTTTGCATTTATATCCCATGAGCTGAAAGTGTCATGCTGCAGATCATGGATGTCATCTACATAAACAAAGGGAATTGATGCCAATCAACTCCTGCTAAAATACAAGAAGAACAGAATAACAGAGAAAAAAATGGCCCATATTCAGTAGCCCCGAAGCCAGTTGTAATGATCTGAAGAGAATTGGGTGAGGCTCAGTACTGAGAGTTTTGCTTTTCACAAACAGATGATTTCCTTGTTATTTGTGGTACTAAACTTGTGTGACTGGGAGGCAGATATCATTTCCTATCTACAAACTGTTCGGTTCTGCAATTCCGTCCATTTCATGGGGCTTCTCCTGGCAAGCTGTGAGCCTTCCTTTTCCTGGCTACAAAGCATCCTAGAATTAGATACAAATTGCCATTGTCTCCTAACCTATCATATCTTCTCAATGACCAAAGCAAATCCACACTTGTGTAAATGTCTTTTCCTTGGTGGAAGCTGAAATCAGTTTGTGGCAAATCATACCAGTGGCCTTGCCTATACAATCAAACTGTCATTAAGTCTTTCCTTAGCCTGCTCCAAACTCAATAACCCCAATGAGTTCAGTGTTTCTTGTCAACCCTGTAATCGGCTTTTTTTTTTCTTGCTCTTGTTTCCTCTGCACCCTATCCAAATTATCTGTTTCTTAGAGATCAATAATAGGATTAAAATGAATGTCACCATAATAGCAGTCAAGACTCGAACCACATGAACGATAGTGGAAAAATCACTTCATATGTCTACCTTTGTCTACCAATGTCTACCTTTTAGAACTTGATTTGAAATGGTGAGCACTTTGTTATTGATTTTGTTACCTTGTACTCTAGGTCTTACTCAGCTGTGTTTATAGAATCCCTGAAAGAATCACACCAGCTCCTATTCAGGTTCTACTTACTTGTCCCAAAATAGTGTTCTGGTTTTCACATATCTCTTCCTTAGTGAATTATAGTGAATGTATCAATTGAAATATCAAGCTTAATAATTTATCCAATATCTAACAATATTGAATTTTGATTTCTGTAGGATTCTAGTCTAAGTTGTATTGTCCACATTAAAATATATGTACATATAATATATAAAATTATGTAAAATAATGTACTTACATATAAAATGTAAAGTATGTATATTCCTTATTTAGATATACATATATGTATAAAATATTATAATCCACACTTTTAAAAGTAAGAGTAGCTAACAATCATTGAATCATGAAATTTTGGAGATGGAAGAACATTATGTCGGATTATATTCTTTCAGAGGCACCAGCTTAGTTACCTTGACTTTCAAAAAAGGAAAACGGTAATTCTGTGATCTTGGAGCACACATTCCAGCTCAATTCCAAGAATGTGGATTCCAATGAGCTTGATATTTAAACTATAATAAGGAAATAATCAAAAATACAGACAAAAGTTATTAAAAAGATGCATCAAAGCTATTCATTGCAGAATTGATGACAGAGAATATAGTTATAAATTTCCTAATTAAAATTCCTGACACTATGATTAGCATATGATTAAATGCCTATACTGGAGTTGGCCGTTTTAACAATTAGTAGGGGGAAATCCTCCTTACATAATTTTACAGTAACTTTCCTGCAACAGGTCGGCCACCAGAACACATGAAAACCAACACTAAATCTAAGTCAGATGGGGAAAGACTCATATTGACATCAACATCATTGGGCAGGTAGATTCAGGCATATCTACCACTACCAGCCATCTGATGTACAAATGTAGGGGGACTGACAAACCACTGGACATTTGAGAAGGACGCTGCTGAGAAGGAAGAGAGGTCCTTCAAGTATCCCTGGATCCTGGAAGACCGAACACTGAATGTGAGTGTAGTATCCCCAGTGATATCTCCACGTGGAATTCTGAGGCCAATAAGTATTACATGATCACTGATGCACAAAGATACAAGGACTTTATCAAAACCAGGACATGCACATCTCAGGCCGACTCCGTCATCATGATTGCTGTTGCTGGTGTTGATGAATTTGAGGTGGATATTGCTGAGAACGGGTAGGCCCATAAATATGCCCTTCTGGCTTACTCCTTGGCTGTGAAACAATGAATTGTTTATGTTAACAAAATGGATCCCACTGAGTCACCCCTCAGCTGGAGAGATAATGAGGAAATTGTTAAAGTCAGCACTACATTAAGAAAATGGGCTACAACCCAGATACAGTCACATTTGTGCCAATTTCTGGTTGGGATGGTGACAATATGCTGGAGTCAAGTACAAGTATGCCTTGGTTCAAGGGATGGAAGATCACCTGTAAAGGGGGCAATGCCAGAGAGCCATTCTGCCTGAAGCTCTGGATTGCGCCCTGACACCAATTCACCCAACTGACCAGTCCTTGGGTTTGTTCTTCCAGGATGTCTCTGAAATTAGCAGTATAGGTACTGTCCCTGTGGGTCTAGTCGGGACTGGTGTTCTCAGACCTGGCATGGTGGTCATCTTTGCTTCAGTCAACATTAAAGTGAGGTCAAGTCTATTGAAATGCAACATGCAGTTTTGAGTGAAGCTCTCCTGGGGAATAAATGTGGATTTCAGTGTCAAAATGTGTCTGTCAAAGATTTTCATTGTGGCAATGTGGCTTATGATTGTAAAAATGACCCACCAGTGGAAGCAGCTGGCTTCACTGCTCAGGTGATTGCCCTGAACCACCCAGGCCAAATCAGTGCTGGCTGTGAACCTGTGCTGAATTGTCAAACAGCTCAGACTGCTTGCAAATTTGCTGACCTGAAAAAAGCTTGATCATCATTCCAGTAAAAAACTACAAGATATTTTTAACAAGTACCAAAAATACTACAAGTAATCAAAAAAATTAAAGTGCCAGTTATTTTTTCAGCAAAGTGGGTTTATTAGGGAATAACACAGAATTGCAATTCAGGACAAACAGGCTATCGCAAAACCATAGGTGGGGTTTTCCCCAAACCCATGAAGGAAAAGGGTCCAGTTAGGAGGACTATTCTAGGCAAAAAGTCCATTGGAGTGAACTAGGAATGCTAATATCATGGCCTCTCATTGGCTGAGTGGTGACATTCTCTCTCTGGCTCAGCTGTTGGGCAGGAGGGCTTGGGGTAGATGCAGAAACTTTCCTTTCTCCTGCTGGGTAGTAATGTAGGCTTCTTCCAGTGGGGTCTGCTTTGCAGAATTGTAATGGGATGGGAGAGTTTACCCTGCTGGCCTCTTGATGCTGTATCAGCAAAGTTTCCATTTTTTAATTTTCGTAGCCTCAAATTCCTGAAATCTGGTGATGCTGACATGATCCTTGGAAAGCCTCGGTGTGATCCTTGGAAAGCCTGTGTGATGACAGCTTCCACCCTTCTCTGGGTTATGTGTCTGTTTGTGACAAGAACAGACTGTTACTGTGTGTATCAGCAACTCAGTGGACAAGAAGGATGCTGGAGCTGGTAAGGTCACCAAGTCAGCCCATGAGAAACTCAGTAGGCTAAATGAGCACCATCCCAATTACCCTACACCCCAGGCTTAATTTGTGGTGGAGGAAAGTCTCAGAACTGTTTATCTCTATTGGCCATTTAAGTTTAACAGTAAAAATCTGGTTAATAATAATGCAACATAAAACCTTTAGAGGGAAAAGAGGATGTTCTGTGGAGTTTTATTAGTTTTTTAAATCAGTACTTTTTAGTGGAAATCATTTGACCAATCTGCCACAGAATTTTAAGACCCATTAAAAAATGTTTAAAGAGAAAAAAAATTCAGTGTAGAGAACAAAATACAAAGCTGTACCTATAAGAGCATCCCAAAATATCAAAATAAAATAAAATGAAGGTATGTAGATACATGGATATATATATACACACACACACAGATAGAGAAATGTAGGAAAATGACTAAAGTCAATCAATAGCAATAATTATCTCTTAATAGTTACAGGTGATTTGTGGTTCTTTTTTCTAAAATTATGTTTTCCAACTTCTTAAATAATGCATGGGCATTACATTTCTATCTTGAAATTATGCTACCTTTATTTTAGAATTCTGTAAATCCATAAAATTAATCAATAGTCTGCTTTTTGCATTCCTTAATCTGATAGCTCTTACGTCAACATATTTAATTTCATAGTTAATCTGAGTCAATAATTAAAAACAGTAAACAAAAGAAAAACACCTTCCACTCCTAAAATTGATACTTCTCCAGGGGTGATGTCAAACAAATATCAGACCCACAAAAAAAGAAAAAAGATATATAGAAAATCTTAGGAATGTGAGAGGGGTGAGCTGGTTCAGGGGTGAAGAGGCTAAACCTAAAGGAGAAAGTGCAAGGAAGCTTCTGCACAGTCCTGATTTGGTCAGGGTAAAGGGGGATTGCAGTGAGGAAACCTGAAAAACGCTACCTCAGTCAGGTGATCAAGATCAGTATCAACAGTGATGAGCCATGTGATAGCAGGTACTCTTGATGTAATGTGATGAAAGTGGTACTTTACCTCTTTGGTCTTCTTCCCCCAGACACACAGCCTCAGTCTCATCATGAGGAAAACATCATACAAATCCCAGTTGAGGGACATTCTTCAAAATACCATACTGAGGAGGGGTGGAGCCAGGATGGCGGTGTGAGTAGAGCAGCGGAAATCTCCTCCCAAAACTACACATATCTATGAAAATATAACAAAGACAACTCTTTCTAAAATAGAGACCAGAGGACACAGGACAACATCCACACCACATCCACACCTGCGAGAACCCAGCACCTTGCGAAGGGGGTAAGATACAAACCCCAGCCCGGCGGGACCCGAGCGCCCCTCCCCCAGCTCCTGGCAGGTGGAGAGGAGTCAGCAGGGAGGGAGAGAGCCCAGGACTGCTGAACACCCAGCCCCAGGATTCCAGACCAGAGCACAGACACAGTGCATGCGTGGGGTCCTGGATACTAGGGAAACAGGGCGGCAAGACAGGTGGCCTGAGGCCAACGCCGGAGAACAAAGAAACGGGAGCGGGTTTTTTTTTGCGAGTGCTTTTTGGAAGCCTTAAAGGGACAGGGACCCCAATACTAGGGAAACAGGGCAGCAAGACCAGTGAGAAGGTGCCTGACACTGGCACCTGAGGACAAAGAAAATTGCACGTTCTTCCCTTTTTTAAAAAAAAAAATTATTTATTTAATTTTTTTTTTCTCTCTCTTTCAGTGTTGCTGTTGTTGTTTTGGTTTGGAGAGTGCTTTTTGGAAGTCTTAAAGGGGCAGGACAGGACATTAGCCCAGAGGCAGGGAATCTTGGGATCTCTGGGCACTCTAACCCCCTGGGCAACAGGGAGCACAGAGGCTGCATACGGAGATACATAGCCTCCCAGCCACTCCCCCTCCAACCGGGCTCCACCATTTTGGAGGAGCAGCCACAGCCAGGTCACACCCACAGCAAGAGCAGAGATAAACTACATAGCAACCGGGCAGGTAGCAGAAGCCCTGTCTGCGCACAGCTGCCAAGCATAAGCCACTAGAGGTCGCTATCCTCCAAGGAGAGGAAGGCCACAAACCAACAAGAAGGGAAGCTCTCTCAGCTGTCACTCGTACCAGCTCTGCAAACGATCTCTACCACCATGAAAAGGCAAAACTACAGGCAGACAAAGATCACAGAGACAACACCTGAGAAGGAGACAGACCTAATCAGTCTTCCTGAAAAAGAATTCAAGATAAAAATCATGAACATGCTGACAGAGATGCAGAGAAAAATGCAAGAGCAATGGGATGAGATGCAGAGAAAAATGCAAGAGCAATGGGATGAAGTCCGGAGGGAGATCCCAGATGTCAGGAAGGAGATCAGAGAAGTGAAACAATCCCTGGAAGGATTTATAAGCAGAATGGATAAGATGCAAGAGGCCATTGAAGGAATAGAAGCCAGAGAACAGGAACGTATAGAAGCTGACATAGAGAGAGATAAAAGGATATCCAGGAACGAAACAACACTAAGAGAACTATGTGACCAATCCAAAAGGAATAATATTTGTATTATAGGGGTACCAGAAGAAGAAGAAAGAGGAAAAGGGATAGAAAGTCACTTTGAAGAAATAATTGCTGAAAACATCCCCAAACTGGGGGAGGAAATAATTGAACAGACCACGGAAATACACAGAACCCCCGACAGAAAGGATACAAGAAGGACAACACCAAGACACATAATAATTAAAATGGCAAGGATCAAGGACAAAGAAAGAGTTTAAAAGGCAGCTAGAGAGAAAAAGGTCACCTATAAAGGAAAACCCATCAAGCTAACATCAGACTTCTCGACAGAAACCCTACAGGCCAGAGAAGAATGGAATAATATATTTAATGCAATGAAACAGAAGGGCCTTGAACCAAGGATACTGTATCCAGCATGACTATCATTTAAATATGTGAGGGTGGGATCAAACAATTCCCAGACAAGCAAAAGCTGAAGGAATTTTCTTCACACAAACCACCTCTACAGGGTATCTTACAGGGACCGCTGTAGATGGGAGCACTCCTAAAAAGAGCACAGAACAAAACACACAACATATGAAGAATGGAGGAGGAGGAATAAGAAGGGAGAGAAGAAAAGAATCTCCAGACAGTGTATATAACAGCTCAATAAGCGAGCTAAGTTAGGCAGTAAGATACTAAAGAAGCTAACCTTGAACCTTTGGTAACCACGAATCAAAAGCCTGCAATGGCAATAAGTACATATCTCTCAATAGTCACCCTAAATGTAAATGGACTTAATGCACCAATCAAAAGACACAGAGTAATAGAATGGATAAAAAAGCAAGACCCATCTATATGCTGCTTAAAAGAAACTCACCTTAAACCCAAAGACATGCACAGACTAAAAGTCAAGGGATGGAAAAACATATTTCAGGCAAACAACAGTGAGAAGAAAGCAGGGGTTGCAGTACTAATATCAGACAAAATAGACTTCAAAACAAAGAATGTAACAAGAAACAAAGAAGAACACTACATAATGATAAAGGGCTCAGTCCAACAAGAGGATATAACCATTCTAAATATATATGCACCCAACACAGGAGCACCAGCATTTGTGAAACAAATACTAACAGAACTAAAGAGGGAAATAGACTGCAATGCATTCATTTTAGGAGACTTCAACACACCACTCACCCCAAAGAATAGATCCACTGGGCAGAAAATAAGTAAGGACACACAGGCACTAAACAACACACTAGAACAGATGGACCTAATAGACATCTATAGAACTCTACATCCAAAAGCAACAGGATATACATTCTTCTCAAGTGCACATGGAACATTCTCCAGAATAGACCACATACTAGCTCACAAAAAGAGCCTCAGTAAATTCCAAAATATTGAAATTCTACCAACCAATTTTTCAGACCACAAAGATATAAAACAAGAAATAAATTCTACAAAGAAAACAAAAGGCTCACAAACATGCTTCTAAATAATCAATGGATCAATGAACAAATCAAAAGAGAGATCAAGGAATATATAGAAACAAATGACAACAACAACACAAGCCCCAACTTCTGTGGGATGCAGCGAAAGCAGTCTTAAGAGGAAAGTATATAGCAATCCAGGCACACTTGAAGAAGGAAGAACAATCCCAAATGAATAGTCTAACATCACAATTGTTGAAACTGGAAAAAGAAAAACAAATAAGGCCTAAAGTCGGCAGAAGGAGGGACATAATAAAGATCAGAGAAGAAATAAATAAAATTGAGAAGAATAAAACAATAGCAAAAATCAACGAAACCAAGAGCTGGTTCTTTGAGAAAATAAACAAAATAGATAAGCCTCTAGTCAAACTTATCAAGAGAAAAAGAGAATCAACACAAAGCAACATAATCAGAAATGAGAATGGAAAATCATGACAGACTCCACAGAAATACAAAGAATTATTAAAGACTACTATGAAAACCTATATGCCAACAAGCTGGAAAACCTATAAGAAATGGACAACTTCCTAGAAAAATACAACCTCCCAAGACTGACCAAGGAAGAAACACAAAAGTTAAACAAACCAATTATGAGCAAAGAAATTGAAACGGTAATCAAAAAACTACCCAAGAACAAAACCCCGGGGCCAGACAGATTTACCATGGAATTTTATCAGACACACAGAGAAAACATAATACCCATTCTCCTTAAAGTGTTCCAAAAATTAGAAGAGGAGGGAATACTCCCAAACTCATTCTATGAAGCCAACATCACCCTAATACCAAAACCAGGCAAAGACCCCACCAAAAAAGAAAATTACAGACCAATATCCCAGATGAATGTAGATGCAAAAATACTCAATAAAATATTAGCAAACAGAATTCAACAGCATATCAAAAGGATCATACACCATGACCAAGTGGGATTCATCTCAGGGATGCAAGGATGGTACAACATTCGAAAATCCATCAACATCATCCACCACATCAATAAAAAGAAAGACAAAAACCACATGATCATCTCCATAGATGCTAAAAAAGCATTTGACAAAATTCAACATCCATTCATGATAAAAATTCTCAGCAAAATGGGAATAGAGGGCAAGTACCTCAACATAATAAAGGCCATATATGATAAACCCACAGCCAACATTATACTGAACAGCAAGAAGCTGAAAGCATTTCCTCTGAGATCGGGAACCAGACAGGGATGCCCACTCTCCCCACTGTTATTTAACATAGTACTGGAGGTCTTAGCCATGGCAATAAGACAAAACAAAGAAATACAAGGAATCCAGATTGGTAAAGAAGAAGTTAAACTGTCCCTATTTGCAGATGATATGGTACTGTACATAAAAAACCATAAAGACTCCACTCCAAACCTACTAGAACTGATATCGGAATACAGCAAAGTTGCAGAATACAAAATTAACATACAGAAATCTATAGCTTTCCTATACACTAACAATGAATCACTAGAAAGAGAAATCACCATTGCATCAAAAAGAATAAAATACCTAGGAATAAACCTAACCAAAGAAGTGAAAGACCTATACCCTGAAAACTACAAGTCACTCTTAAGGACATACAATGGGGAAATGACAGTCTCTTCAACAGATGGTGCTGGCAAAACTGCACAGCTACATGTAGGAGAATGAAACTGCACCATTGTCTAACCCCATATACAAAGGTAAACTCAAAATGGATCAAAGACCTGAATGTAAGTCATGAAACCATTAAACTCTTGGAAAAAAACATAGGCAAAAACCTCTTAGACATAAATATGAGTGACCTCTTCTTGAACATATCTCCCCGGGCAAGGAAAACAACAGCAAAAATAAGCGAGTGGGACTACATTAAGCTGAAAAGCTTCTGTACAGCGAAAGACACCATAAATAGAACAAAAAGGAACCCTAAAGTATGGGAGAATATATTTGAAAATGACAGATCCAATAAAGGCTTGACGTCCAGAATATATAAAGAGATCACACACCTCAACAAATGAAAAACAAATAACCCAATTAAAAATGGGCAGAGGAACTGAACAGACAGTTCCCTAAAAAAGAAATACAGATGGCCAACAGACACATGAAAAGATGCTCCACATCTCTAATTATCAGAGAAATGCAAATTAAAACCACAATGAGGTATCACCTCACACCAGTAAGGATGGCTGCCATCCAAAAGACAAACAACAACAAATGTTGGTGAGGCTGTGGAGAAAGGGGAACCCTCCTACACTGCTGATGAGAATGTAAATTAGTTCAACCATTGTGGAAAGCAGTATGGAGTTTCATCAAAATGCTCAAAACAGACCTACCATTTGACCCAGGAATTCCACTCTTAGGAATTTACCATAAGAACGCAGCAATCAAGTTTGAGAAAGACAGATGCACTCCTATGTTTATCGCAGCACTATTTACAATAGCCAAGAATTGGAAGCAACCTAAATGTCCATCTGTAGATGAATGGATAAAGAAGATGTGGTACATATACACAATGGAATACTACTCAGCCATAAGAAGTGGAAAAATCCAACCATTTGCAGCAACATGGATGGAGCTGGAGAGTATTATGCTCAGTGAAATAAGCCAAGCGGAGAAAGAGAAATACCAAATGATTTCACTCATCTGAGGAGTATAGGAACAAAGGAAAAACTGAAGGAACAAAACAGCAGCAGAATTACAGAACCCAAAAATGGACTAACAGGTACCAAAGGGAAAGGAACTGGGGAGGATGGGTGGGCAGGGAGGGATAAGGGGGGGGAAGAAGAAGGGGGGTATTAAGATTAGCATGCATGGGGGGGAGGGAGAAAGGGGAGCGTGGGCTGCACAACACAGAGAGGACAAGTAGTGACTCTACCACATTTTGCTAAGCTGATGGACAGTAACCGTAATGTGGTTGTTAGGGGGGACCTGATATAGGGGAGAGCATAGTAAACATAGTATTCTTCAGGTAAGTGTAGATTAAAAATTTAAAAAAAAAAAGAAAGAAAGAAAGAAAAGGGGGATTACTCCTTAACAGGATAAAACTATTGGTAAATCAAAGATCAACGCATGCTTTAAATATCCTTAATGTTGATCACTTAAAGGGTGTCAGATGATCAGCTATGGAGGTACTCTTTTCTGATAATATTCCTTTCTCTTAATTAAAAAAAAAAAAAAAAAGCAGTTACTGTGTGCTGACCTCCAATGAGTTCTGCACAGTGGCATAGAGGGCATGTCAAAGTGTGGGCAAAGGGTCTGTTTGTTTCTACGCAGAAGATCAAGGCCTAGCTTGGATACCCAGAAAATGAACTAAGATACGATATGAGGAGGAGCTTCCGGCATCAGCACTCTCTGGAGGACTCGTGCCGGGGGATGATCATCAAAAAGCCTCCACAGGGATCCGGACGATGCTGCGGTTGTGGCTGCATCCAGCCCACCGTCTCCTGGACTTGCCATTGGAATGAGGAGGGAGATGTCTAGGCTGGCATGTGCATACAGTGAGACAACGAATTTGACCGCATCTGTACTGTTGGAACTCAACCAGGAGCTGGGAGGGGTGCAACTTGTAGCGCTCCAGAATCTTACGACTATAGACTATCTATGGTTAAAAGAACATATGGAATGTGAACAGATCCCAGAAATGGGCTGCTTTAATTTGTCTGATTTCTCTCAGACTGTTCAAGTACAGTTGGACAATATCCATCATGTCATAGACAAATTTTCACAAATGCCTAGGGTGCCTAACTGGTTTTCTTGGCTTCACTGGAGATGGCTGGTAATTATAGATTTGCTTTGTTTATGTCACCGTATTCCTATTATGTTAATATGTGTGCACAAGTTAGTAGTTTAAAACCTATACATGCTTAAGGTACTCTACAAGAAGATATTTCAAAGAAATAATCAGTCCTCCCATGTTTTCTTCCATATGCTACCTCTATAGCTTTTCTTCTTCCTTCCTAATTACAACCCTTGAATAGAATTCGTGCCTCATATCAAATTTACCGAGCATCATAATTCCTCCAGGTGGTAAAGGTACCTCGAGACAAGTGCTGGGCATAGAAGCCACAGGGCATAAATCTGCAAAGAAGTAAAAAGCTAACCTTTGCAAACAATATGGCTTCTCTCTCACTTACCAACTTTACATTTCCCTGTATGGCCCCGGAAGATGACTGGTTAGCCAGAGACGGGTAAGATTCCTCAAGGGAGGAACAACCTAAGACAGGCACAGTCGCAGGGGGGCCATCAGGTGAGAAATCGGGGAACAACATTGGTGAAGCTTAGAACCTCACCCCCCCCGTGTTGGGAGAAAGCTTCTGCATCCGTGGATGTTTTATTGCCCTTGTCTAGCTCAGATTAGCACATAGTCTACAGGCACACACATGATCATCTACAATTGCTCTCTTAGAACACTAAACTATGTTTTCTACCTTTACCTTGCATCTACCTGCCACTTCAGCATTTTATTAAAAATAAAAATAATAATAATAATAATAAAGGGAGAAATGTGGGATCCACATATAAATCAAGTATAAAAATCAAACGAATATTCATATTTAACCTGATTTTTATATTTCATAATGTGTGATCAAAACCGAAAGTTTCTGTGATGAATGCCCTTGTACTGTTCACCATGTAAGAACTTATTCACTATGTAAGAATTCGTTCACCATGTAAGAACTTGTTCGTTATGCTTCAGAAGATTGGAGACTGACAAGAATTAGGCTTCAGATGGATTAATGATTGTGCATTGAGCATTGACACCCCCTATACAGAATTTTATTGTTGTTAACAACCAGTTGATCAATAAATATGAGAGATGCCCTCTCAATAAAAAAATACCATACTTATACTCCTGAGAAGGTCATCAAAAATAAGGAAAGTCTCAAAAACTGTCACAACTAAGAGAAGCCTTAAGTTCCTCAGTCATGAGAGCTAAATATAATATGGTATGTTGTAATGGATCCTAGAACAAAGGGCATTAGAGGGAAAAAAAGGAAATCTGAATATAGTATGGACTTTAGTTAATGATAATGTATCAATGTTGGTTCATTAGCTGTAGTATGGGCCACACTAATGCAAGATGTTAATGATAGGGAAAACTGGGTGTGGGTATATCAGAAGTCTCTGTACTATCTTCATGACTTTTCTGTAAATCTAAATGTACTCTAAGATGGCAAGTTGATTTAAATATTATACAGACATACACAGGAACCTAGTACACTCAGGGTATCCCACCACTGATTACACCATTGATACCCCTCTTCAACTCTAATCTCTTGAAACAAGGATATTGTTTTATTCATCTTTGTATTTCCTGCAACTCCTTAAAACCATGCCATTTATACAATCACTACAGGATATATGTGTCTGGGGCCCAGCTAACTGCACAGAAAAAAAAAGTTTCTCTTAAGATGACCTTTTTTCACTCTTAGCAATTGTTGCAGTATTTAATGTTACTTAGAGAAAGATCCTTAATGGTGGGCTGAAATTGAAAAAATAAACAAAAAGAATGAATGCTGGGTAGCAGCCACAGCACTGACAACATAGAGGAATAATCTCATAGAACCTGTAGGCATCTTAATTTACAAAATTATCTTGAAAGTCAAAACAGAGAGAACATATTAAGGAAGATAACACAAAGGACCTGTATTTTGAAGGTTCTTCTGAGGATTAAATGAGAAAAAGATATGTGCATGCCCTTCAAAAATCACCACACAATCAAATAGCAGTTCTTAAGTTTCCTCAGGTGTGGAGCACCTGAAAGTCACAGTGCCCCTTGGAGATCTCAGTGAATACTGATGTGTTGAATTGCATTAGAGGAACCGTTTTAATGGCAGAAAATATAACAGTGTAATGTAAAATGAGATCGAGGCTCCAAGTGCATGCAATATAAACACACAAAACTATCAAACTCAACTATTCCTTAAAGATTTCTTCCATTATTATTAATTTGCTATTTTTTTCCTTTTTCCTTTTTCCTGTATCTGCTTATTAATTGTATGTCTTCTATTGAACAATAAGCCAGCACATATTTCTTGTCAGTTCTTATATCTTCAAAATACAGTATCTTGGCACATATAGCTATTTCTGGAGCACTTACTAGAAGTCATGAAATACAGGAAAAGACCGAGATTCTTGTTCTCATGGTACTGACATTATAATTCTAATAAGTTAAAATGCCAGAGGGTAGTAGATGCGATGGGAAAAAGTATAGCAGGGTAGGAAGGGATGGGAGTTGGAAGGCAAAACAGGTCACAGTGAAGTGAACAGGTCCCCTGAAGTGAAATAGGGAACCACTGCTGAGTTTTGAGCAAGAGTCACATCATATGACTTACATTTTCAAAGACACACTCTGGCTGCTCTTTGGAGAGTATACTCTGCAGCAGCCAGGGCAGAAACAGAAAGACCTGTGAGAAGGTGATTGCCATAATCTTTGACGGCTCAGAACAAAGTAGTAGGTGTGGCCATGGTGAAAATTAGTTAAATACTAAATATATCAAAGTGTGGAATCAAGAGGATTTTATGATGGACTCAACAAGTATTTAAAATGAAGGCAATATCATCAACTACCAAAGACTTAATAAGCATTTATGAGCAAAGAAGCTTAAAACAAAATACATATTGCTATATTAACATATGTCTATTATATTTCTATTATGTCAGTAATGACTACCGATCTTTGGCCTTAGAACACTTGCACCCAGCTTTCAGTCTGCTTGGATCCTTTAGGAAACAGTTTGAGAACCACTAAGCTGCATGGAACTGAGGAATGATGTTGCCGATATTGAAATTCCTTGTTCACGGGGGCTGCGGGTAGCCTCTTGCCTGTTGAAAGGACTGTCATCAGCTGATTTCAACCCAACTTTGGGGAGTGCGTCTGGAGCCAGGCAGGTGGAGAGGCTCACTGTCCTGAGTCCAGTATCTGCCTCTGCATTGCGATCAATACCTTTTCCTGGTGCTTCTTATTTTGATAAAGATATTAAAAAACCACAACTGTAAAAATCAAAGAGCTCCATATTCCTCAGAACCCACCATTAACTTCTGAAATATTGTGTGTTGGCTTTTACCATGGCTCTGCAGCGGCAGCCACTGAAAGAGGGGGGCGCCCAACCGCGCTCCACTGCTGTAGCAAAGGGGAGGATGAGCGCCTCTTTGCAGACTGTGGCACCCCTTTTCCCAAAGCAACAGGGTACACAGAGATCTTCTGAGTCTCCTTTTTTTGCTGAAATTGGCAAGAAACTTGTAGGTACCTACTAGAGTACATGGGAGATGGAACATATTTCCCCGAAGATTGAGAAATAGGTGGGCTGTGCATCCTGTGTTCCGTCCTCATCCTTCTCTGCTTGTATTTTTCTTCTTTCTGCTTTTGCAGCCCTCCCTGGGATCCACACCTGCTCAGAGGAAATTAACAAAGATTAGTTAGAAATATTTCATTTGCCCTCTGTCCAAGAGATACACGTTATGGGCTTAAATTGTAGAGTATGAGATTTTGTCCATCAGTTGGGGGACATTGTTCTATTTGCTCAGGAGATATAGGGAGGCATATTTACTCAGGGAGAGGGGAGGATTTTAGTATCTGGGGCATGTTCAGGCCCCCCAAAGAGTTACCTAGCAGCAGCAGCCTCCTCTAATTCCATGCTTAATCCAGTTTATGCTGAGAATGTGAGGCCCCAGTTTTTACACTCTGCCTCACAGGGCCTTTCTGAAGACAAATATAATAATGTCATCTGTTCAATGCCATCCTGTCCCTCCACAACTCAATGAATGATGCTATGCATTATGACCAAGCTTTCTCTCCCAGCTGAATTTAGAAACTGCGGTTTACAGTGCTCCCTATGTTTATTCACAGTGGTATCTCATGGGAAAGTGGAGGCCTGGGCATTTGCATTCCTACTAGTGGTTCTATGCTCCAGGCCAAAAAACACATGAACAAGGGTCTTCACTGGCCCAGAGCTCCTGATAGGATTTCATTCATGCCTGCTGCTTACTGACAGAGAAAGCCCCCCGCAAGAAGGTTTGGCTCTTACTGACAGAGAAAGCCCCCCGCAAGAAGGTTTGGCTCTCATAAAGAGCTCTGCCAGATTCCGGAAGACGTGGCTTTTTGTTTAGCACCCTAAGACACTGTGTGACACTCCCCAGCCCGGGCTAGGGACCATCACAGCAGCCTTTCACAATTCAAAGAGGAAAGGAAAATAGCCTGCCTTTGAGCATCAGAGATGTGGGAGAGGCAGGAATCAAATCATGAATAAATAAATAAAAACACCCACAGCTGTGATATTTAAAACAGACAATCACTATAACAGCAAATGACAACCCTGCAGCCTGCAGAATCTGCTAATAAACTGTCTGCTGTGACTGTTATTAAAGATAAACTTATGAGCCTGATTATTCAACCATTAAACCTAAGTGGAAATCAAAGGAAGATCTGTGTCAGATGATATATTGGGTGCTGCGTAGCCTAGGAAAATTACTCATCAAATTTGAATGCTGATGTCTCTGTCCTCTAAGGATTGGTCCCTTGAAATTTGGCACTATTTATGCAGAAGGTTTCTTCTCTTTTTTCCCTTAATTATAATTTTAGTTTGCTAATGTGTGCCTTTATTTTTTCAATGAATTGTTATGATAGACACAGCTTATCTCATTGTCCGAACAGTAGAATAATGGAATGCCATTCAGTTCAGCAAGGACACAGCTCCTGAAAGGCAAAACATAAGACCTTCCTCAGAGCCGCCTGCTGACCGCAGCACCTTCATCCCAGAGGCTGATGCTGAAAGAGTTTCCAGGAAGTCTGGACTGTGGGTAGCTTTGTCGATGTATTAGCATATTTAATCTAACAAGAATCCAGTTCCAGCCCAAAAGACAGTCAATTGTCTTCCCACTTGGAATTCCATCACTACCAGTCACTATTACAGTCAGAGACACACTTAATAGGCAGAGTGGCCCATTATTACAGAAACAACATCATAGAATGAGAATGTTATAAGAGCACACCATTTTGAAGACATAAAAGGGTGTACCAGATTGAAAATAATCTTCAGTTAATGTCCTATATTATCATTATATACAGGATGCACCAGAGCATAACAGTAGAGGGAGAGCTCGTCAATCTGGTAGAGTTTTCAAGGGTTGCCTTTTAAATCTCTGCTTGATATTAATATTTCCTAAGAGCTTTGAATTAGGAATTTGAAATAATCCCTAATAATCAGGGTGATAGTCTTTAATTTTTTAAATAAGAAACAATGCTAACTGCTTAATTTGCACAAAGGTGGTACAAAATTGTGCGACAGGTAAGGAGATAGAGTCAATAAAACTTCACCTTTCTTAGATCTTGTGGTTTTTGTTTTGTTTTGTTTTGTATTTGTCTTTTCCACATCACCCACTTTAGCATCTCTATTTGGTGCTTCTTTCCTCAGAGAGATGTGCTGCCCTTGGGAGTCCCCCTCCTTTGTGTTTTCATGTCTGTAATGAACGTACTTGCTGAGCACATATATATGCTCAATGGACTTTTGAAAGAACAAGTTTACA
Organism: Manis javanica; assembly: GCF_040802235.1. Taxonomy (NCBI): domain Eukaryota; kingdom Metazoa; phylum Chordata; class Mammalia; order Pholidota; family Manidae; genus Manis; species Manis javanica. The sequence continues at coordinate 96,167,360 of NC_133163.1, read as the reverse complement.
AATGGCTTAAGTACTTGGATACAGGCCCAATTCTCAAATTATTCCAGGTTAAGGCATTAATGGAGAAAATAAAGAAACATGGTGTTTATAGCACATATGAGAGAGAAGTCAAGAGGCCAGACATAGCTGCATACAAGTACCATGAGTAGGAAATAAACCACATAAAATTTGGACTGGGAATTCAATATGTTGGTGCTGAAACTACAGGATGATAATCACATTAAGTAACAATTTATCCCGAATTGATGGGGTCCTTCAAGAACTGTAAGGCAGTAATTCTCTTACATGACTGGATGTTAGAATCACCTGGAAAGTGTTTTTCTGTTTTTCTTTTTCTATTCAAATTCCCAGGTCACTCCCCTAGTCAGATAAATACAAATATCCAGGGAAGGCACCCACAAATCTGTCTTTATATTTGATAACAGTACTGAACAGGAGACAACGTAGCCCCCATCGGAACTTCACCTTCTCTGCAAGCCACTTTGTGAGAGGAATGAAGTCCCTTGAAGTAGCCTTGCTGCCATAATTTCAGCAAAGGCAAAGTTAACTTAAACATCTACCTCAAAACACAAATGAAGTAATATGCAGAATGGTAGAACTCAATCATATGCTCCATCCCTGAATATCACAATATGAAAGTGAAGCTGAAATAAACCTCTTTAGATTCAATAGGTAAATGCTATGATATGATCTAGGAAATAACCAAGAGCATTTCTTTTATACGCTGGACATCTTTATTATGAAAGTTTACTTGGGGAAGGAGAGTCACATGCAGCACCTACAGAGACACTCCTGCTCATAAGGACCCAGCAGCAATCAAAATGCTGTTTTCATTTCATGATGTAAAAGCAGAATGCACGCTGTTCTCATGAAATATATGTTCTTTTAAAGTTGTAAAATCTTGGAATTCTTTAGGTAGTTGAAATGATGAGCTCACTATTTAGAGAAAACATAAAATTAACTTTTTTTGCATTAAAAAAAGTTTGTAAAGCCATCTCTGAATTTGTCTATTTTATTTTATTATATATTTCTTATTAGTGAGGGAATTTTTTAAAAAAATATGTATAGGAAACAAAGCAATGAAGCAAATATCCATTATTGTTGTTATCCCACTTTACAGATGGAGAAAATAGGTTCAGGAAAATTAAGAGTTCTGTCCAAGGTCATACATGGAGTCAGTGATAGAAATGAAAATTCAATTCACATTTTCTGGCTCCCAAGTCATTTTCATCTGACCAGGAATACAAAGAAACAGCTTGCAAATGTTAATGAACAATTCTCTTTGGCTCCATATAAAAGAAAGCCACAAATGTCATTTTATAGGACTCAGAAATGAATTCTTGGCCCCAAATCGAAATATCATCAGTTTTCATCCAAAATTTAGAGTATATTTAAACCAGAAAGCCAGCAATAATGGCTTTTTTTCTATAGTGGTTAAAAAGAAAGAGAAAAATCTTCCCAATAAAGTTGTCCTTTGCTTTGGGCAAGGTTCATGAATCAACTGGTCTTTGGGTAAAAAGAAATGAAAAATTCCTCACCTGTGATGACTATTTGTATGAAAGGCTTTACAATAAAAAAGCAATTATAGTGTATATGGGGGAAACTCCTATCTTAAAGCTGTAAGTAAGCAAAATGAGTATCAGATTCTCCTCACTGGATAATGGGAAGGTGGGGTGGGGAGATGGGGAGGAAAAAATTAAGTCTTGCACCAAAGTCTGGCACCTTGCCAAAGGTTTTAGGTACATGATTTTAGGGAAAATGCTTGTTCTCCATATCATATTTCTTTTCATACAGACACATGGACTCCTAATTGTGTTCAACTATGGGTAAGCCTTTCTACTGAGAGGCCATGTCCCCTTATTAAAGATATATCAGGCAGATTCTCTGAGAAGGAGACCCTGAAATACAGATTAGCCTGTAGGATTTGAATAGGGGTCTTCTACCCTCATTTGGACAAGACCAAATTTTAATGTCAATTTCTAAGGCTACCAAACTTGCATACAAGAAATTAATCCATATTTCCCATAAGCATTCACTCGGAAAATAGTATATTTAACCTAAAATTTTATGAAAGAATTTAATAAAGAATAAGTATGTGCTCAAATATTTATGGTAACCCTTAAAACACATTTATATCTGTGGTGCCAAGACAATTTAATGGGAAAAGAATAATCTATTCAAGAAATGGTGCTGGGAAAACTGGATATAAACATGTAAAAGAATGAAGCTGGATCCTTGCTCATACCATATACAAAATTTAAGTGAAAATGAATAAGAGCTAAAACTATAAAACTCTCACAAGAAAATGTAAAGAAAATCTTTGATACCTTGGGCTAGGCAATGGTTTCCTAGATACGACAACAGAAGCACAGGTGATTTTTTAAAAAGAAGGCAAATTGGACTTCATAAAAATGTAAAACTTTTGTGTTTCAAAGAACACCATAGAGAAAGTGAAAATATAATCCACCGAATTAGGGAAAATATTTGCAAATAATATATATGATAAGAACTTAAAGAATTCAGAAATTTTTTAAAATTTTTAAATGAGCAAGTGATTTGGAAAGAAAATTATCACAATAATTTACAAATGGCAAAAATAAAAGACATGAAAAACTGTTCAACATCATTAGTCATTGGAGAAATGCAAATCAAAACTACAAGTTACCACTTTACACACACTAAAATGGCCAGAAAAAAAGCCCACCAGCAATAACAAATATCAGTAAAGATATGAAGAAAATTAAACCTTCATATATTATACATTGTTGGTGAAATTATGTAATAATATGGTCACGTTGGAAAACAGATGGAAAATTCCTTAAAATGTTAAAGATAGTTATTGTGACTTAGCCATTCTCCTCCTAGATATATATTCAAGAGAAATAAAACATACAAAATGAAACAAACCTGTGTCCATGAATATTCTCAACATCATCATTCATAATAGGTAAAAAGTGAAAACAGCACAAAAGTCCAGCAACTGATAAATGGATAAGCAAAATGTGGTATATCCCAATCAATGTAATACTATTTGACCATAAAAAGGAATGAAAAACTGCTACATGTGCCTACGTGCATAAACCTTGAAAACATTATGGTAAGTGAAAGAAGGTAGACAGAGAAGGCCACTGTGATGCGTAACTTTATATATCAACTTGATTGGCCTAACAGATGGCCAGATAGCTGGTGACACTTTATTTCTGGTGTATCTGATGGTGATTCTGGAAGAGATTAGCATTTTATTCAGTGGACTGAGTGAAGAGATTTGTCCCCACCGATGTGAGTGGGCATCATCGATCCACTGGGCATCCAAACCAAAAAGCAAAGGACAGGCAAATTCTCTCTCTCCTTTAGAGGGACATCCATCTCCCCTTTCCTTAGACATCGCTGCTCCTGGTTCTTGAGTCCTTGGACTCTGGGAGAAACACCACTGGCACCCTTGATTCTCAAACCTTCAGGCTCAGATTGAGTCAAACCACTGGCTTTCTAGTTCTCCATCTTGCAGGTGGAAGACTGTGGGAATTCTCAGCCTCCCTAACCACTAAGTCAATTCCTTTATCTTCTTATAAATAGCTGTATGTACATCCTATTTGTTCTGTTTCCCTGGCCACATATTGTATAATTCTGTGTATATGAAATGTCCAGAATAGGCAAAGCTCTAGAGGAAGAATATAGATCAGCAGTTTTCAGGGGTTACAGGTAGAAGAATGGGGAAGTGATTGCTAATCTGGATAGGTTTTCTTTTTAGAGTGATAAAAGTGTTCTGAAATGAGACACTAGTGATGGTAGCACAACTCTGTAAATGTACTAATAACTACTGAATTAGACAATTTAAAAGGGTGAATGTTATGGTATATGAATTATATTTCAATAAATCTTATTGAACTATTTGCATTCATAAAGAGTTGTAGAGTGTCACTGGAGCTTCTATTGAATAGGACATAAGTCATCAAGGAAAAATAATTTGCCTACGTGCATCTAAGAGACTAAGAACTTGAAGAAACCTGGCCAGACAGGTCTCTGCAAAGCATTTCGCTGAAGGCTCTGGAATCTAGGCCATTGGCACTCAAAGTGACTGAGAGATCCTCTGGCTTAGGGCGGATTGCATGGCAAAACAAGCATGTTACACACGAAAGATGTACGAAAGCCTTAGTTTAGCATTCAGAGCCCTGCAAGTGTTTCATCATTCTATTTCAAGCTTAGCTACTAGTTTCTCTACTCAGTATCCTTTGTTTAGAACTGTATTTACTCAGCATTTCCCCTAAATATATCTCATTCTTTACCAACTGCTTCTGCTTTTACAGTCCCTAAAATGCCCTGCTACCTTATCTCCTTATAGGTTGATGTTACCTGACTTTCAAAGCCCTTTTTAAATGCCATCTACTCTACAGAGCCATTGCTAATTATCTCCAAGTAAGTGTACATGCCCCCTGCTTTGCTTCCCACTTTACTCTGCTTTGTATTAGTTATCTGTAATATTAGTTATCTGTAAGTTTATATTTTTTCTCTCCTTCTAGGGCCATCTCAGTGACCATCTACTGTGTGAGTCAGTGAAAGCAGAGACTATATATCATTCCACTAAGGGCATTTGCAGTCCTCAAACATGCAAATGGTAGGAATTCAAATATTTGTTGATTGAATGGGACTGTGCCAGTTTCTGGGGTTCTTTTTTACTTTATTTGCCTGTGTACAGATAAAACATTACATTTGATTGCTTGACATTTAAAAAATCAGAACTTTAACCTATTAAACTGTCCCTTCATATTGAATGTTCTAACACAGGAACATCGCATATATATATTTACATTTATATATTTGTATTGTGATTTTTTTCTTAAAACTTAAAAACAAGATAAAAGATGAAATATGTTTCCTTGTATAGTAACATTCAATTTATTCAGCATTATAATGAAAAATAATTTTCCAGATGATAAAAGCTTGCCTCTTCAAGTTCCAGAATTTTAAATGATTTTTATATACTTAGGAATGGAAATTTTACTAAATTGTACTGCATATATTAGTATATGGCAAGAGGACTACTTAATTGGAATATTTTGACCTTAGGCTGCCCTTTTACTGAGGAGTCATCCTCAAAATCATGATGTTATGTTAAGCATAGAACTTCAATTATCACTTATCACCTAAATTGACTAGCAAACAATAAAGCACCTTTGAGCTGCATGCCCATGACCCATACGTCCTTATATCCCACTTGCTATATATTTCTTCTTCATAGACTGTCATGTCTCTGAGAATAGGGGCTATGCCTTCCATTTCTGTGTCAGTTTTATTGTGTTTCCATGTGCGCAGAAACCAGTTATTGCTGACTTTCATTTTATAAAAAGAAACAGATTACCCATTAAAAGGAAAATCCTGCTTTTCAAAAGGTTGAATAAAAGAGTAGGTTTTTAAAACTTTAAATAAAAATCCAGCTGGTTAAACTAAAGCCATTGAAAAGAAGCTTAATTGAGGAATATTTTTTGGCTCTGAGCCCGCTATCTTTTCATATGATTGTAAATCGGATACAATTTTATTCACTTCAACTTCTTGTCTTTCAGTATTTTATTCTGCTGAGACTAGTAAATAAGTGTTCATAGCCATATTGAGCTCAGTTTAACTACTTTCTTCCCTTAAATTACCCGTTTTGGTTGTATTACTGCCAGCCAGCCTTTGCTTGTTGACATTTTTATTGAATGATTGTGCAAGAAATGTTGATATCTTCATATATTGTTTTGACCCTTCACTAATCCTCTTTATCTGTCATTTCTTTCATCTGAAATGTCTTCTTCCCCCACATTTTTATTATCCATCCATCAAAGCATGCCCTTTTTTCTCCCATAAAATGGTGTCATCCTGTGTCCTTCAGGAATCTTTCCAGAGGATGTCCCCTCTTATTTTTAAGAGTAATATAAGCCAAGAGGACACTGAGTTTCTGTGATGGCAGAGAGATTTATCTTCTTTCTTTACCTCAAGGTTGTGTTGTGTTTTGGAGGGAGAGGAGAACAAAAACTGATGAGGTGTGGAAATGTTTGAAAGCAATGAAGGGCTGCTTGCTGAAAAAATTGCCTCTTCCAAGGCCTTCCTGATGACTTGGTGCTTTGTTAATATAAAGCATTTACTAAGTAAACCAGCTATCAACTAATGTTCACAATTGAGACCTGATTCACATGCCTGCATTTCTTTCCTTTCAATTTCCAACTGTATTTGGGAATTCAGCTCCCAATCAGCTCCTTCATTGCTCTTATCTGGTTTTTATTCATAAAATATTCCCATACTGGCATATTTGGGTATGTACTGTGTGGCAGTCCGTGTGGAGACACAATGATAAATGTGCTGGAGATGTGTTCAGTAGGCTGAACAGAAAGGGAACACAGCACAAGAATGGGTCAGGGTAAAGAGAGGATAGTTCTAGACTTGTTGAGGTTAAGACTTCTTTTGGATATTCAGGTGGTGATAGCCAAAATGCAGATGGATTTACAAATTTTCATTTGGAATAAATAGATCTTGGTAGATATATAATAATAGCTAATATTTATTGAGTTTTTACCACTTTACCACTATATGGTGTTTCTTCTATTTCTAGATAAAAATTATAGGCATATAGATGGTAATTGACATCACTGCAATGGAAATGACCACGGAAATTGTGAAAGAAGAATACCTCAGGCAGAAACCTAGGGAATCCACAGTCTACTGATTCTTTCCTGTAGTCTTGAGGATTCACCTTCTAGTCTGGTAGTTCCAAGGCCTCTGTGTCTGGCACCAACCATCTTGATAGTTTTTCCTTATCCAATCTACCTTACAAACAAATCCAGAAACTGTATCTCCAGGTCCATCTTCTGAGAACCTGATCAAGCTGCTGATCATAAGCTTTACAACTCTACTGATTATTAGAATGTTCTTCCGTCTCCTACTGTCCATTACATAGTCCTCTCTAGCCACATGAACCTAATCGATGGCCAAACTCACACATCTATTTCTAAACCACCGAATTAATTTTTTGAGCTGCTTTCCCCCACCTTTATCTCCCTATGCACCAAAATACCTCTCACCTCTCCTGCAACGCATACTAATTTTTTTCAAATAGCCTTTTTATATAAACCCCTACTTAACTGATTTGCACTCACTCCCATTATAAATCACCATGATTGCTCAATATGCATAAGCAATTCTGTACAGATGTTGCTAGCAGCAAATGTTTATCTGTTTCCCTAGTTTTGTTTAAAAATGATTAGAGAATAGGGCACTCTAGTTCATCATAGATTCAAGGTACCAGAGACATGTAATATATACCATGCATAAATGACCAATTGTCTAATAGTAAAATTCAATAATAGCCTGAAACCTAAACTATACTGAAAATATTTTAATCTTCCTTTAATGACTCTGAAAACACCTTCGGGTTTTGCAGAATTCCTAAGTTATCATTATCATTGTCCTATACATAGGGAAGTAATAAAAATTTCCAGTTCCTAGGTTATCATATCGATCATCTTTTACTGCATTTCTTTAGGTTTGCTTCACCCCCCCATTATACTGTAAGATCTTTAATAACCAAAATCGTATCTTCTATTTATTTTACATTTCACATAGGACTACACAAATGGATGCGAAATTTGTATTTTTTATTGTCTGGATTAGAGTACACAGGGAAACCCTTGCTTCAAAGATTTATCATTTTCCTATAACCTTTCCCTTTTTACTATATATGTCAGGACTTACCAATTTATTTTTTCATCCTAAAGCCCGAAGAAAATATAAGCAGTAGCCACTTTGCCTTCTGTCCCTAACTGGCTAGTGACCCATAAGCCTTTGGCTTTACCTCTATACATAGCATATCGTAGGTGCCAACTCCTTTCACTAAAACCTGGCTCTCCTCTACTTACCAGTCACAAAATTAAGCATGGCCATACAACTTATTGGGGCAGTAAAATATAAGTGTAAGTGACAAGCGTCACTTCCTGGTGGAATATTTAATTGATTCTCTACCTCTCTTTTCCTCCATCATGATGATCCTGAAATCACCTATTGATGTGGGTTTGTCACAAGATTAGACAGCTGAACAACATACCAATTTATGGAGCCTCTCAGAACCAAAGAGGCGCGCATAAGAGGAAAATTAAAATGTGTTGTGTAAAGTCACTTAGATTTTGGAGTTGTTGTTTTACCACTGCACAACTGCACATAACCTAATATAGTATTTACTTTATAAATGTTTATTATGTATTTCTTTCTATAAACAGTACAGTCCTTGAGGGCAGGGGCCATGTCTGTATCTTTTATTTACCCTCAGTATTTTGCCAAGGTACTGGTTGGTAGGCTGTCAAATAGTATTTGTAGAATGAATAAATGAAAAGTGAACAATCTTGATTTCCATTAAAAATATGATAATATCCTCCACTTGACCTGTCTTTTAGAATTAGACTTTAGCCTGAGAGTGTAGTCCTACTACAGTTTGGTCAGTCTGAAGTTTGTTCAAGCTTCCAAAGAATCTCAAATTGTCCCTAGATAAAAGTCCTCAAACCTAACCTGTCTCTTTAGTCACATCATGGCACACCTTGTACCCCTTCCTTCTTTTTTTTTATGAAGCTAATTTTCTTCACCTGTTTAAAGCTGTTGTTTATACTGTCATTTAGATTTTTTCCCCCTCTAAGACTAGCATTACAGTAGGAGACCATTTCCTAAGTGACTTCTGCCACCTTGATCTACTTAACAAACCCTCTGGAACATCTCCTGAGAAAGGCTTCACACTAACTCTGTGGGGGAATACACTGGGAGTGATGGATGTAGCTAATGCGGTGAAATTATAGGTATCCCCGAGGTTTCAAAGCTCTTATGTCTCTTAGCTTGTAATTCCTAATTTTATTATTAAGTTATTCAAGGAAACTCCCTGGGATCCTTCTAAAATATGACATAAATAGTGTAAAACATAATCCATGGTAGATTGGAGATAAGCCTTACCCATCTCCTACCTAGCCAGGAGTACATGGTATTAGGAAGGAACCAGGCAGAGTCAATGCATTGGGCCAATATCAACTAATCCAGGTTATATAGCCAATGCATCATTCTCTTTCAGCTCAACAAACCAGAAGTTCTTGTAAATTAGGCAATATTTAAGCATGATAGGTAGACACAGAAAGGTAATATCATGTACTGAAAGTAATATGGGCTTGGGACTCTGACAAACCTGGGCTCAGATTTCAAATCCACCACTTAATTGCTGTATGAGACAGTAGAAAGATTCTTTATATGAGAAAAAGAACTTTTTATGTATAATTTAAAACAATTCTTTGAATTCCAAAAAGAAGCATTTTTCTTTTTGGAATTGTTTTATACATGCAAGTGCGCATGTGCACACACACATGCACACACAAAAAATGCATGATTTCAGTTGAACATGTACATGCATATGGTATATCTTTCTGTTTACTTCAGTATTTTCATTTTTTCCCCCAGTATAGTTTTATAATTCTTATTGTACAGATTCATACACGTTTTGTTAAATTTATTTCCAAACATTTTATGTTTTTGATGCTATTGCAAGTGTTATTTTAAAATTACGATTTAGGCTAAGTGTTTCCAATCAAAAGACAGATATTGTCAGACTAGCTCAAAAAGCAAGACCAAGTGTATTCTGTCTATAAGAAATGCACATTAAATGCACAGACACAACAAGCTGAAAATAAAAGGAAGAAAACAAATGTGTACAGTTAAGAATATTGAGGTGTCTTCATTAATATTAGGCAAAATAAGGAAAGGAGAATCTCTTCAATAACTGGTCTTGGAATAATGATGTGGGAATAAGTGAACAACCTTTACCTCACAGCATAAACAAAAATAATCTAAAAATAGAATTAAATGTAAAATTAAAACTCTAACACTCCTAGAAGAAATTATAGAAAAAAACTGAAAGATCAGGATTGACAGATAATTTAACAACCAAAAAAATCATAATCCATAAATTCACCTTCATTATCAAAATTAAAAACTTCTGCTCTTTGAATATCCTGGTTAAGAAACTGAAAGCAAACCAAAGAATTGAAATGTGTATGTAAAATAATGGAAATATTTCTAATGAATGGCTGGTATCCAGGATATATAAAGAATTCTTAAAAATCGATTAGAAAAAAAATTTTTAATGGTTAAAAATATTTTAACACAGGAAAATGTGATAGGGAAATGCAAATTAAAACCACAACAAAGACCAATGTCAACCTATTAAAATAAATAAAAATAAAAAGACTGATAATATCAAGTGTTGGTAAAGAGATGGAGCTGAAACACTCATACAATTTTGGTAGAAATATAAAATAATAAACCACTTTTTTTTGTTTGGCAATTTCTGATAAATTTAAATATACACTTGCTATGTGACCAAGAAAATCTACTTTTATGTATTTAATGAAGAAAAATGGAAACATGTCTATACAAAGACAGGTATAAGAATAGAAATACCTGGAAACTACATAAATGTCAATAAACTGAGGGATGGATAAATAAGTTGTGATATATTTATACAATAAAATAATATTCAAAAGAAGAATGAACTTCTGATTTTATAAAACAAAATGGATGAATCTTTAAAAAGAAAAAATAAATAAATATTTGCCTGAGTGAAAAAGTTCAGATGCCAAAGAGTAAATTCTCTATGTCCCATTTTTATAAAAATATAGAAAATACAAAAATAATCTATATTGACATAGATCAGTAGTTGCTTGGGGCCAGGGTGTGGGGGAATTGACAAGGAAAGACATAAGAGAACTCTTTAGGAAATGGAGTGATGGATAATGTTCTATATCTTAATTGTAGGAGTTGATATACTGTATAATTTGGTGAAAACTCATCAAAATATATAGTTAAAATTTCTGCATTTTACTGTATACAAATTTTACCTCCATAAAGTTAAATAAATAAAAATATATCTTAGAGATTACTATCTAGAAATATATCATATATCTCTGAGAATTGAGGATAAAAAATGAAGTAGCTCTAATGATGAACTAGGAAAATATTTTCACTCCAAATCCACAGCTTTGGGTCTATTAGTCCAGAGGGCGTAATGTGCAAAGGAAGAATGCTTCCACCTTCCAGAGGGCACAGCCATCATTCCATTAAAACTGAAATTTGATACTAGTACCGGGCCACTTTGAGCTCCCCAAGCCAATGAATCAACAGGCAGAGAAGGGATTTATCTTCTTAGCTAGAATGACTGAGCTTGACATTCAAGGGGCCAATTGGGCTGCTATTCCACAATGAGAATATTAATGAATATGTTTGGAATACACGTGATGCCTTGAAGAACATAGTGAATGAATAGTTCCATGTCCTGTGATGAAAGTTACTGTAAAACTACAAGCCAGTAAATGCTGGACTGCTCCTGGCTCAGAACATCCTGGAATTGAGTCTTGGGTCTCCCCACCTGGCAAGGAAACACTCTCAGTTGAGGAACTTGCTGAGAAGGAAGGGAATATCGAATGGGTAGTGGAAGAAGGTAGTCTTAAATACCAGCTATGACCATGGGACCAGTAATAGAGGAGACAATAACTGTAATCATTCTTAATGTCTTCCTCATTTTGATATGAAGGAATATGTAATAGAGTTATCATTTTTCTTCCCTTAAGATGTGTTAAAGGTAGTTGACCTTATATCCCAGTAATCAAATGCAAGTATGTTCAGCCACAGGAGGAATGAACATCCCCCAAACAGAGACAGAGTCTATATTCTTTAATTTATTTTGGAAAAGGGCGAGTAAGGAAGTTAAATATGAATAAAGGGGTATATATGGATGCCAAATTGACAAGGAGTGGATTGTGATGGCTTAATGCTGTATCAGTGTAACTAAGCAATAACTAAGGTCCCAGATTTTTCTTCCTTGTATAATTGTGGGTTAGGATTGGCCACTTACCTTGTGTAAAAATCACTGCATAAAATTCACACAACAATTGCCTTTTTAACTTGTGTAAAAATCTATACAGGATTTTGAAAGCAGAAGTGAGGAAGCAGTAATTTTTATGTTCTGAAGGCTAGTTCTCCATAAGCAGTATGGCCACTCATGCACCCTTTCACTGATTCACTAGCTCACTCTGTTGGCCTGAGCCCACCCAAACCCACAACTCCTCAAACTTCCCCCAGACCTTTCTCCTCAGCTTCTCCAAGTCCTGGTCCAAACACATGTGTAATACTTCATCAAAATACACCAGTTTCTCCCATGGGTCACCAGCATCACTGTGGCTGGAAGCAGAATGAGACAGCTGTGGGTTCCAATTTGTCCTTCTAGATTCCTGCTTCTCTTCACACACTCTACATCACATCCAGCTTCCTTCCTAACTGCCAACCCAACTGACCTAAAACTACCCTCTAGCATGAGGCATACTTCTTTCCCTGTAGGAACCTGCTATTAATAATATTCAAATTTTGATGAATTACATAGTAAGGCACCTTTTTACAATCAGGAAGAGATTTTACAACTCTCTGATGGCATTTTATCATTTGAAAAATTAGCATGCATTTCATGTGTTGCAATATAATCTTAGTAGAAAGAACAAACGTTTTTAGGAAGAGTTAGAGGAAAGAAAATACTTGATAACTTGTTCTAAAAATGGAGACATAGGGTAAGATAAGAGTGGCTACAAGGTCAGGCAATCAGGCAATGGTGAAACACATAGAAATCAATTCACTAGAGTTTATATAAATTGGCATTGCATTTGACATGTTAATATAGCTAATGGTGTTTACCAAAACATCACTCATTGACCATTGGAGAGAAGTACTCAAGAAGTATAATTCAGACCAAAGTCCTAAGGGAAAGAAATGTTTCCCCTCACAAACTGAAGTCACTTTTTTTAAATTAAGAATAAAATATATTATCAGTCATATATTCACTTATTTTGCTCTGCCCACTTGGAAGATGTAAGTCACTTCTTGAAAATTAATTTTAGAAACTATTATTTTCCCTGTTCTATATCTTCCAGGTCCTTTTTAGGCAATGAATTATATTTTTTCCAAATTATAATGGTTAGTCTTATAAACTGCCAGAAATATTTATTTTAAAAAACTGAAAAAATTGATAGATGAATAAATGATTGAATGAATGAAAAGCAAACAAATCTAATAGACATCTTTCCAAATGAATATTCCAATATAAATGATGGGATTTATTCTGTTATTAATATTAAATACATGTCTGTTCACTTCATTTATTATTAGTTAAGAGTCTTAGTCATTTGAAAAATTGTTTTAGCTAATCTATTTCACTTAGAACAATGTACTCTAAAAGGCATAATAAAATTACATTTGATGATATAAATATATATATTTAACACTCAACCTTTTCCTATGTCAGTAATCTGTTTCTTTCTCATAGGGACGTAGAATTATTTCAACTAATAGATTATCTTCATGAAGGTCAGTTCTAAGCACTTATAGTCCAACTTAGGGTCCTGTAGACTTTTGCTCATTTACAACAAATTTAATATATGTTTATTTTTTAGATATTACTCAGTTTGGGCTTATTACATGATATGGTTTAAGATAATATCTGAAACTGAGGAAAATGTTAATATGTGGAAAATATTAATAAGTTCATTTCAATCCACACATGATTGTTCCACTGTGAGACTATGCTCATGTTTTCCACATCAGTGTTACTTTAGCATATAAGATCTAACAAGCAAGATGTCACAGTCATTCCTGATTTCACATGTCCTAGTGCATTAGCATTCACGCTAACTGAATGCCATTTAACTTAAGAAGAAGTCCATTTCTCTGTCCACTTGTTTTCCTTCCTATACTTGCTTCAAGGCATGTAGGCAACCAGTAAATTGAGGACTTAAAAAGATTTTTACTTCATGTGCCTTGGACTGAATTGCTCTTTATATGTATTCTTAGAGTAGATAGAATCTATGGTTTTGTCACACTCTCTCTTCTTTCCTCACATCTTAGTAACTTCTATAATGCTTCCACCAAAAAGGCTTGAATTATTCAGTAATTTAATAATCTGAGTACCCACTTTTCAGTCCCATTTATTTTTTGATGAATTATTTGCCTTTTTTTCCCCCTTAGGAATGAATGTTTGGGTACCATTTTATGGCTGAAAGAAAACCATTGTGCCTTATTCATCTCAGGTAGATGTTGTATTTAAGTGTTTGAATGCCTTTAATTTATATGATTGAGGTTCACATAAAGAAAGCACAAATTCTAATAAATTATGTGGCTGTTCAAATGGAGCTGCCATTTTCCAAAGTGTAACTCCTATTTCTTATATGAATTTTTATTCAAGATATTGAATGGCAAACCACAGAAAATGAGATGCTATAGAAAGAACAACAACAACAATCCTGATGGATTCCTTAATCATGTAAGTCACTGGTGAACAGCAGAGCACTGTTAAGATTGCTTTAGAAATTAGGTCTTGACCTGACTTTTTGAAAAATAGCACAAGGTAAATTGAAAACATAAATGTATGCATGTTTTTGAGAGAGGTTGGGAGAACCGCATTTCAGTAAAATGAAGATGAAGAGATGAAGGTTGTTTGTTCTAACCAAGACAAATATTAAAATTAATGATACCAATTCTAAAAAGGATAATTATTCTATTTTAGAGTATATAGCATATACTTATTCCATAGGTATGTATATAAAGCGTGTGTCTTCACTCACAAAATAACGTGACTAAAATGAGGAAAATCAAGCCCGGAAAGCATACAGTTCATTCAGAGATGTGTGTCACTGCCCTGCCAGTTTGAGGACACAAGGGAGCTGTGGTACGTCCATGAACGTTTGCAGACATAGCTATGTTGTCTTCGTGGTTTGTCACATGGTTTGATATTCTCCCTGGAGTCTTTGTTCTCTTCTAGTTTCTTCCCTTCACTCAGCTTTCTTTCCCTAATGCTTTGACTCTTTTCACCACTTGTCTCACATAGAATCATGGACACTTTCTTCCAGCACCAGCCAGAGACTGCTGGGCTGGCACAATGCACATCCCCAAGGCAAGATTCCTTGGCCTTCAGTATCGGTTGTTAAGATTTAGCAATGCTTACCTCAAGGGCCAACAACTGCATCATTTGTTATTGTTTTGACTATTTTTATGTTTATTGCTACCAAAAGTTTCAGAAGTCAAACTGAAAACTCTTGGCTCTGTTGATGTTGCCATCACCAGGTGCTGGTAGGAGCCAAGCACTTCAGTAGCAGGCACAGAGTAGCCTGGCGGCTTCAGCATTTACATGAACTAAATCTGCAAAGAAAACACTAATTAAAGAGAGAACAGTCTCAGTCAGCAAACCAAAGTTAGACATTGATAAACCAGTAATATTCTGATCCATATGATAATTAAACCTAAAATATCAAGTAATGAGAATCACAAAATTACCTGGTACACATGATATTTGTGAAATTTATGCTATTTTAATATTTCCAGATGATGCAGTATTGTGCAAACTGCACGAATTTCTTTTTTCAGTTTTTTTTAAATCAGAGAATTGCAGAATAGTGACTTTGCCTTAGGTCTCTATCACTTGATTAAGTGGCTTGATTAAGTCACTTAATAAGCACCCTAAGCTACAGTTCCACATTTTTGAAATTGAAAGAGTTGCTTTAAATATAACATTAATAAACTAGCATAAATTGGCACTCAGCAATATATTTACTATTATAAAACTAAAATTACCATAACATACTATGTATGTATGCATATATGAACATTCTTTTAATTACTCTGATTTTATTTATTTACAGTTGACTCTTGAACAACATGGAGGTTAGGGGAACCAACAGTCTGCATAGTCAAAAATCCATACATACCTTTTAACTCCCCCAAAGCTTAACTACTAATAACCTACTGTGGTTCAGAACTTTACCAACAACATGAACAGTCCAAACACATATTGTGTATATGTTTTATATACTGTATTCTTATAATAAAGTAAGCTAGAGAAAATGTTTTCTCAAATTATCACAATTCTCCAAAACGTTTTCCAATGTGTTTATTGAAAAAGTTCCATGTATAAGTGGACCCATGCAATTCAAACCCATGTATTCAAGGTCAACTATATATATTGATGATATTAAATAAACATTTCAAATATTTCAATGGATTGTCCTCACAAAGCCCCCGTCACGGACGCTCTCATACTTTGCCTTATTTCCTCCTTCCCCTCCCCCCTCAGCTCATAAGTTCTTCTGTGTTCCCTTTGCTAAGGAAGCTGCAAGTCTATCTGGTTCCTCAATTAGTATGAAGGAAAAGAGGGTAATCTCCACAGTCTTAAGTATATCCTGTGAAGAATAACATTTTTCAGACCTATGCACTGTCCCTTCAAGCCGTTTTTATTCAACCTAACATGGCATTAACTCCAAAAGATCAGAGAGAGCTATCTTTTAATTTAAAACCAGCTTTCACGCTTTCTGTATAGTTACGTTTCACTGCCTTTGTAGTTTCAGGCAAACTGTGCTGCCCCTTATACGACTGTGCTCATGACCATTTGTGTCCAATGGCCAAATGCCTTTGATGACATAGTCTCACCATAAACTTGGTATAAGCACGTAAAAGTTATCCTGCTTTCCTTGCACCGATTGATATGTTTATTTCACAAACCCTTTGTTAACTGGTTATATTTCTACATTTTCCCATAAGAAGCTTCGTTCCTTCAATTTCCCTGTGCATGGGATTTTGGGCCCAACTAACATCACTTCCAAGACTTTTTAAGTTGAAAACTTTAATGTTTTTAACTTAGATACTTAATATACTGGGTATCAGTATATTTGCATAGTTTGAAATTATTCCAGATACAAATGGACCTCAGTAACAAAAAGATGGTTATGCAAATGAACTGGTTTTAAAGATGGTCTGTCCAGGATCACTGACATTTCTTAGACAAAGAGAAGTGTATTTCCACATAAAAAAACTCTTGAATCCAGATAGAACCAGAAAAGCTAGAAAACCTGATTATGTCAAATGCGAATTTTATCTTTAGCAGTTGAAATTCCCTGAGATGAATGTGTGTGTGTGTAGCTCTCATACTCCCATACTCCATAACCCATGACTCTGTAACTCTTAACGTAACAGAGGTCCCCTCTTCTTCACTTAATATAAAAAGACCTCAAAATTTCATACTTCGTTGCATTTATTTTGTATAACTCTATGAGATGGGTTGTATTAGCCTCATTTTTAGATATGTGAAAACAAGGCTCAAAAAGTTAAATAAATTGTCTCAGATCAAATAATTAATATAGAATACAGCAGGGATTTAAACTAAAGTCCATTAAGGGCCAAAACCCATATTAATTCCAAAAAACAGTATCTCTTCAAAGAACAATATAGAAGGTTGATTATTTTCATCCAAAGAAGTCAAAAAGTGGCAAAGGGGCTTTGAAGAGCGTGTAGAAGAAGACATTCACAAATGGAGAAGAAATGCACTAAAAAACAAAGTGTGAGCACAGAAACAGCTGTGGAAATGTTTGAGGTATAAATGAAAACTAGGACACTGTTAACTTTGGTTATTGTATCTAATATGAGGGAGAGAATTTGAAATATATTTGGAAAAGGAGGCTGAAGACAACCTGAAGGCCTTGAATACCAGACTGAGGAGTTTGGATTTCATTCTGTGGGTCATGAGGAGCTAGTGGAGGCATCTGAGGAGAGGGATGTATGTCAAGAAAAGCAATGTGGAAGCATTTCATCAGGAAGAAATACAAGGTAGGAGATTCAAGTTGGGGAGACCAGTTATCCAGCTATCTGACTGGCCTAGAAGTGGGCATGAAGGCTTTTAATGGGGTTGAGACCATGGGAGAGAAGTGAGAGAATAGTTTTGATGTTAGAGGACCCTTAAACACCACGTGGGAGGTATTCTGAAGGACTCTCCTCCCTCTTGTGTTTTCCTCATTAGCTCATGATTTGTGTGCAAGGTCTAGTCAATATCCAGCAGTTATTAAAAATAGAAACTGTAACTTTGAATCAGGAAGCAATTTGAAAGTTTGGACCAACATGGTGAAGAGATGGAACAATTCTAATTCAAAGCTACTGGCACTAAAAATAAATATTATCCTAGAAAGATGGGGTAAAC
This sequence comes from Manis javanica, assembly GCF_040802235.1. NCBI lineage: Eukaryota > Metazoa > Chordata > Mammalia > Pholidota > Manidae > Manis > Manis javanica. The sequence goes on along the minus strand of NC_133163.1, from coordinate 96,149,305 downwards.
ATAAGAGAAAATGAAGTTGACAGTTGAATCCACATAATTAGCTTGAGATGTTTTATGTCCAAATTTCATTATTCAAAAGAATGCACAGAAGAAAACTTCAAGGACTATTTAGTGAAATACCTAGAAAGACAAAAGAATCCACTCTCTCTCTCCAGTTAGGTTAGGGACTGTCCTCCAGCTAGTCAATTCATGCCTAAACTCTCTCTTGCCACTTAAAGATAAAATAAAGTATAAATAAAATTGAAAACACACCTGTAAAGTACACAATTTAAATGAAAGGAGATAACAGTAAAAAATAAACAAGATAGAAAAAGCAAACTAAATATTCAGACTAGATAAGACAGCAAAAAAGATAATACAATACAACAAAAAGATTAAACAAGTTTAGATAAGTAAATATCGACTAAAAGAGTACACTAAGAAGATAGACTAAGGTCTGGTAATTCAGCTAAAAGAACATCCTTTTAAAAATGCTAGAAAAATGAGGAAGTCCTACAGAGCTTGGCATTATCCCTTGGGACAAACCAAGCTATCCATTTCCAGCAGTGACCCTGCAGCGCATCTTCCTTCTGAGGCTGGGCTTCACTCCAGAGGGCCCACCCCCAAGAGTGTGAGGCTCCAAGGAAATGTATTCAGGCGATGAAACCCTGAGAGATCTGTCCTTCAGAAAGGCTTGCATTTCCAACGCCTGGGATTCATTACATATTTGACAAATTGTTCCAATGACACAACTCCAGCCAATTTTTTACCTAGTCCTGCAAGTTAACAAGTCTGTCCTACATGAGAGAAGATGACCTGAGGATATTCAGCAACTAATTGAATTCAAGGAAACAAAAGAATGAAAGAAACAAAGAAGGTTCCAATATTACAGGTTTCTATCCAAGGCTGTGGTAACCACCAAGGGGCTTAAAAATGTAACATGCATTCCCTTCTTGTGTGTGAAGATGTTAATACTAAAAGAGAGTAGCTCACACATAAATCACAAGGAAGTACATCAATCAAGAACCACTATTAGAGAAACATTTGTGTTAGTTAATTTGATAATTGGAGAGAATCACACTTTTGATCAAATTTACTAATAGATCTTTTGGAATCATTGATGAGCCAAAGACTCAAAAGTTCTGGTTAGTTATCAGACCCTTAGTATGACTGGCCCTATCATATCAGCCAAAGGAAAACCTGATTGGTGGTGGTTTGTGATCACAGCAGAGTGCACAGGGCATGCCTCTGGAGCCAGTCAGCTGGGCTTGGCCACTGGCTCTGCCATTTCCTAGCTGGACAATCTCTGGCAAGATAGTTAAACCTTTGTATACCTCAAGGTCTTTACAGGTCAAATGGGGAGAATGATGTAGGGTTTTAATCCATGCATTAATCCATGTAAAGCACTAGAACTCTGTCTGGCACATGAAATATTTGCTCTTACTATTCTTATTCTAATTGCAAGTACTGGATGTTTGGAAAAGATTGTAGTCAGAATATCTTGAATTCTTACAAGGAACTTCAAAATGCCAGGGAGCACCTGGGTAACAAGTATAAATCTAGGGCAAATGAAAAAAAGCTCTCAACCTTCAGACAAGATTTCTAATACCCATACCTAGCCTTTCTTGAGAAAGTTTTGACAAAATCTCAGGTAGAGATAAAGGGGAACAAAAATAATAAGATCTAGTTATTTATTGCATACTTACTATGAACCAGGCACTGTTCTGAGAATTTTACATTTATTAGATTATCTTTTCCTAATAATATGAATCAAGTACTACCATTGATAAGGAAAATATTCAACATAGCTGTCAAAGTCAGCAAATGGCTTTTTTCCTCCGGTTGGCAAAGTCAGCCGAGCACCCCAGCAACCTCCTCCCCTCCTTCTCCGGGCTCCTCTTTTGCCCTATACATGCCAAAATGCCACATATCAAAATAATATAAATTTGCTCCCCTTGCTTGTGCTCAGGGCTCAGACCTTGAGAAATTACTCCACTCTGAGCCCACCACTGTGAAATACAGCCTCAACACTCCAAGACCTCCGAGTGCTGCTTGGTTCTTCCATCAGTGATCCAGTCCAGGTTTTCCAGTTTTTTCATGACACCATAATAAGCAACTGAGTTTCTTCCTGAAAAGTAGAGCTAGTTTGTAGAGGAGCCAGGATCCCAACATAGGCATGAGGCTGCAGACCCTGCTTGACTAGCAACTAAACCCTCTAAGAAAACCCTGCTCTTCCAATGAAGTAAAATCAGATTTTTTTCTCTTCCCAGAAGACCTCCATTTATTGGGTGGATAGTCTTTCCTAAAGACTATTTTCCTCTCGGATTTCCTCTGGGATTTCTTCTGTTTCTATGAGCTTTACTGGTACAAACCTTGGTTCCTTTCTCCGTCTACCATTCTCTCCTCCTGGGCTATGTGTGGGTCACAAACAGAGCAAGAGACCTAAGGGAGAGAGAGAAGGCTAAATCTGAATTAAGATCTATATACCAACAAAGTGATCATCTTTATTCCAAATCCTGCTAGATTGAAGCTTTTATTTGAAATGCATATACATATAGATATAGATAGATAGATAGATGATAGAGATAGATGATGATAGATGATAGATAGATGATAGATACAGATAGATAGATAGATGACAAACAGATGATAGATGATAGATAGATAGATAATAGATGATTGATAGATTAGATAGATGATTGATAGATTAGATAGATAGATAGATAGTAGATAGATAGATCTTGACATTTATTTCTCTTTTTTTATTGAGATATAATTGATATGTTACATATTAGTTTCAGGTGTCCAATATAATTATTTGATATTTGTATATAATGTGAAATATATCACCACAAGTCTTATTAATATCATCACCTCACATAGTTACAATTTTTTGTCTTATAATGAGAACTTTTAAGATCTACTCTTCTCTCTCTTTTTAAATGACATTTCTAATCATTCAACCCATTTGGCCTTCCCCACCCGCTCCCACCTTCCAATTCTGTAGGCAAAAAACCATAAAATAAAACCTTCTGGAATAAAATACAAGGGATAATGACCTCAAGTTGTACAAATAGCTATGAACAAGATACCTGTGATAAATGTAGAAAAAAAACAGATAAACAGAGAATATGCCAACTTGGAATGAGATCAAATGGTGACTATATCACACCAGGAGGCTATAGCACAGAATTAGCAGCAGAATATTGTAATTTCCATCCCCACCCACTGACTTATGGAACCAGGGTTCCAGGGGCCCCACAGAACTAGAATCCCACAGGCACAGTGAGCACTACCCAATCAATGCTTGGGTGACCCTGCAGCGCCAGTCAATGGAGGTTAACAGTCATTTTAAATTCACTGTGAGAGAAGAGCTTTTAAGGAAGCTCTTAATCAAGTATAATTAGTCTGTAGGGTGATGGTAGACCCATTTAGCATGCCTGTGTGAAGTAATATAAAGTAACCCTAAGCAGGGTTGGCTGGGGCATTTTATTTGCCAGATCAAATTTAGTTTGATTTTATGCTTTGATGAAAATGGCATCTGAACGATTTCTTTCCTATACTTACCTCTGATCCTGGCCCATTGCAATGACCCAAGAGGTCCCTGTGGTTTTTCTCTCCACATTCTACCTTATAGTTACAAAGAGAAGCACAATTATTCTCACTGAAGACATGTATCATTTTCTTTATGGTAAAAACAAATTTGAAAAATACAGAGAATCACATTGAAAACATCAACACCTAGTAACAACTACTTTTAATATTTTGATATGTGGCATTCCAGTTACTTTTTCATTGCCTTTCTGTAGATCAATAATACCTTTAGCTTTCCTTTCCTGGTCTTTCTTACATTTGAGACTGCCTTAGTCACAGAAACCCACATGGCCTCCTGAAAAACTAGGGTTCTTAAAGCAGGAAGGTGAAAACACAGTAAACTAGTAGACTTTAGTCTGCTTGACCTCTAAAACAGGCAGTTAAGATGACAGCGGAAGCCCCAGAGGAAGACAGATGTGGAATTTATAAAAAGATAATAGGCTGGGGAGACAGTGGAAGATTGGAGTTGTCCACCCCTCGGAGACTGATGGGGGGTCACTCAGGAGTGGGGCTGAAGTGAGTTGGGACAAGCCATGGGTAGGGTGGGATGGTGAGCAGATGATCAGACTGGAGCGCCCATGTGCTGGGCACTCAGGTGAGGGGCGAGGAATTGCTGAGCACCATCGTGTCCCAGCACCTCTCAGAAGCTGAGCCAAGGCCTGCAGGCCTCCTAGGCATCAAGTTATCACTCTTGTCATCTGCACCGAGGAAACCTGCTAGCCAGTTGTGTGACTCATGAGAGAATGCCTTCCAGTTACAGTGGAAAACAGACAAACTATCCCTCAATGTTCCCAAAAGAAAACGTGTGAACCCTGTAGCTGCAACCCCCAGACAAGGGTGAACAACTTGTATTTTCATATTCGGTTGTGGTTTTTATTAGGCTACCCAGAGGTCCTTGTTATTACTGTGAAAACCCTTGACCTCCTTTGAGTTACTCAGAAAAACAAATCCTAAGTAGGCCTTTCTACCTGAAGAATTTTGAAATATATGTATATTCCTCCTTTAAACCTAAGATCACTGGATTCTGGCTTTAATTAACATGAGAAAGATGACTCAGAACTTCACAGCTTTTTGCCACCATGCTCATATTGAACCAAGCATATTATTCTAAGAACTGCAGAAGAGATTTCAAAAGTGTTTGACATAGAGTAACAAACACTGGCTGACAGACATATGGTAAAAGATATGTATGGGTGCATATGGAAAGAGTGAACGGCATCATTTTTCCAGCCCTAAACCCCTCGGGGAACAGGCACTTCAGTTCTCCTTCCAGCTCAAGCACATTGGTGCTCCATGAGGTGTGAGGGCAGAAGCACTTCCTCCATGCTGATCTATGTTGCTATAGCAATCGCATCCATCCGCTTCCCCAGGCATCTGTGTAGGATGCCCATGGGAGTGCAGGGGATGCCCATGGGAGTGCAGGGGACAAGCTTAGGGCTACTCTGCAGCTTCCCAGAGGGAGGGACTCGCAGTGGGTTGCTGCCTAACCATGAGAGAGCTTGCCTCCCGGAAGGTAAGCAAATTTAGTCTCCAGCTTGAAAAAGAGCCAGATTTCACTTGTGTGATTTGTAGTGGGGAACAAATACCACTATTACTACTTTATCAATGATGGAATAATAGCACCAGTTTTCCAGACTTGTCTGTAACCTACAGAGCCCTGGAGTCTGAATTCAGAAATTCTCAAAGCCTGATTTCCAGTTGGAGCCTCCTGCTGGTTAGATCCACAGTCGCCTTCCTTTATTTTTTTCTTTCACATTGCTTCTCTTTGAAACTCTTGCATTTAGCAGCTGCTTTATGGATTTTCATTGACTCCATAATAAGTCAAAGGGTGGCCTTGGACATGCCACTGTCTCTCTGGAACTTACTTCTCATCAGTAAATGAGGACTTAAGGACTTGGACTAGAAAATTTCTGAGTTGCCTTCAAGCTCCCAGATCTTCTAAGGTTACACTATTACTATTAGCATTTTGCCTGTACTGTGTGTTTTGCTCCCCAGCTGCTGTCTTACCTGGCCCAGCACAGAGGATACTCTTAATGGTTCGTGACCCTGCAGACTTGTAGCTTCATCTATTATATTATATATCCAAAGAGAGAATCTGCTGACGCCAGGAGGGGAGTTGTGCAGAACATGGAAGTCTGAGAGCAAATGACGACAGAGTAAGCTAGGCCAGGCAGAGGAGAGAGGCTCTGCCCACAGGCATGATCCAGTCACCAGGGTAGGGGGACCATGGGCCAGGGGTGCTTCCACAAGGCTCACTGTGGCCTCCACAGAACAGCCATGCCCTTGCACCCTCACTCTCTGTTGTCTAAGTCATTTCCCAACACTAATTTGACTTTCCAGTACCAAGAAGGTTAGGCTCTCCTAATAAATGGAAAAGCGTGTTTTATGTTATCTATTAATTAACATTTTGCTATAAACATGGTGGTAGGCTAATGGCCCCCAAAGATATCCAGGTCCTAGAACCTGTGGCTGTTACCTTATATGGAAAAGTGCCATGCAGATGCGACTAAGCTATGGCTATTGAGCTGAGGAGATAATCCTTATTTGGGTGAGACCTAAATGTAATCGCAAGTCTACTTAGAAGAGGAATGGAAGAGAGATTGACAGGGAAGAAGAAGGCAGTTCGGAGACAGAAGGACACTGTTCTGCTGCTGGCTTCCAAGATGGAGGAACATGTCATAAGCCAGATGGCAGTGAGCTGGTGGCAGCTTCTACAAACTGGGGGAAGCAAGGAACAGATTCTCCCTGGATCGTTCAGAACTGGCCCTGATGAAATCTTGACATTGGCCCAGTGAAACTGATTTTGGATTTCTGACCTCCTGAACTGTAAGCAATAAGAAACTAATACAAACATAAACCCTCTTATAATGTTAGTACTAATGTGTTCTTGTCTAAGAGTCGAATTGCTTTTAGCTATTTCAAAAAGTAAAGAATTAAAATTAGTTTCTGGACATGTAGACCCTGGACCATACCTAGTAAAACCTTTTGACAAACTGCCTGCTTACTTCAGGTAACAGCTTGAAGTTGAATATACATCTTCTTTCAGACTGCAACAGCTTCCCCTGAAAAAAATACTGGCTGTTTAATTTTGCATGTAACTATAAAGAATTGAATAGGTTTTTTTTAAAAAAAAAAAGCCAGAAAAAGTACCAAGTTTACATTTTGGTAAGAGTCTCACCTCTCTCATTCAAATTCATCTGTTCTCCCTCACTTCCTTAATGCAGGATGCCCGTGTTGATCTTCTGTGGGCATCAGTGCCACCCAGACCTGTCTGGACTTGCTGCTAGACTGGTATTTCTCAAACTTTAATATATGTGTGATATGCACAAGAATCACCTGGGATTCTTGTTAAAATGCAAATTCTGATTCAGGTCTGATGTGGGATCTGAAATTCTGAATTCCAATAAGCTCCCAAGGGATGCCTATGCTGCTGGCCTGCAGACCACACTTTAAGTAGTAAGGCACTAAACCACATCCAGGAAGTTGTAGCCCAAGTAGATTCAAGTTGGCTTGACCAATAACAAAATCTCGTGGATTTTTCAACCCTTTGCAGAACTTACTCTGAAATACCTTCTGTAGATGCGGTGCTCTAGCTCTAGCTCTCCCTCTGTGGTCCTGTCCTGCACATTAAGTGCTTTCTGTATGCCTTTAGCCATGCAACACCCTAGGTCATGTCCTGTCCTTCTAGCCTTATGGTGTAGGCACAGACCTCCCCAGGATCTCTTATGCCCTTCTTAAATGTCGGGACTTCTCTAGTTCCCTGGAATCTTATCCTAAAATTTTCTTCTCTATCCAGTTTACATGCATCCCTAGGATATTAAGACTTGCTCAGCGCTTGGAAGGGCTTTCTGTTAATTTGTGTTTGTACGTAGACCTAGTCTCACTAGGGTCTTGGGTCTCATGAGCAGTCAGGGGTCCACCATCACCTCACAAAGCAGCTAGCTGGCCTTTGTAGGTCCCAGCAGTATCTCAGAGCCTATTTTCATCTCTTCCTGATTTAAAACTGCCAGTCCCTATTGCATCCCCTATTGATTTCAGTTTCTGGTCTGAGTAATGACTCTGGTCTTTGGTTAATTTATAGCGCACAGACAACTGGCATACCCTGCGCCTCATAAAGGATCAAATGTTTCCTCCTTCACCTGTTTATGGTTCTCCCACTCAGCCCGCTTCCTCTGGTATCCAACGGCTTCCCAGCTCTCTGCTGCCCTCTCCTGGCCTCCTTTAGCACTGTGCTCACGTCAGCCCTGGCACGGCAAAGCCAGCTGCGGATCGTCAGAGACCCTATGCGATCTAAGGGCTCTAGGAAGTGATCAAACTAGTAACATGAACTGGGAATCTACCTTTATCAGTTTTCTTTAAATATGAATTGCAACGGAGCTGTGGAAGGAAAGCATCCCTAACAGAATGAACAACTCACAAGAACAAGCATAAAGAAGTGGGGAAACTTTGAAGCATATTCAAAGAAAGAGAAACCCAGTTTGGCCAAATCAGTGGCTCCGAGTCCCAGATAGAAGGATCTCAAGATATATTGTCCTCTGAGTCCCATTCCAGTCCAACTAAATAAGAATCTCTGGGTATGGTCCTGATTATTTATCTTTTTAATAACCTTCTCTGGTGAATGAATGAGCATTTAGAGTGACTATTAAGAGTTCCTTGGTTAGACTGTAAAGTATAAAAGAATTGTGAACTGAAACCTGGGTTATATTATGGAAAATATTAAGTGACTATTTGTAATTGGTAGGTAATTTTTGAATCATTTTACAGAGCTGTTCTCAACAGACCTCACACCCCTAAAAGGTTGTCTTGGTGTCTACCTCCCATCTGCAGTTGAGTTCGTGAATCTCCCAGCTGGACCTTGTTCTCAGGCCTGACCCTGCAGTCTCTGTGCTCGCCCAGCCTTTCACCTCATTGGGTGTTTTGCACTATATCTTCAGTGCCAGCCCACCAAGAGGATAAATGACTCCTCACCAGGGGCTGCCCCCTCCACCCCAGCAGTGCAGTCTCAGACCATCCCAGGAAGCCCCCTCCAGCTTCATGCACCCCGAGCTGCATGACTTTCCCCTCAGCCAGTGGCCCTGCTCCGTGGGTGGACCCAGGTGGCAGAGGGTGGGGTTGGGGGACACAAGTGGAGTGAAACTGGTGACACAGCACAACAGAGCTCCCCTGATATTGCTGTCACCTCTAATGTTGCCCCTATACTGTTCTGATTTTATAAAAGCAGTTGTCTCTCAGCCATGACCTTTCCCTTCCTTCATTCCTGTCCTACTCAGTATAATCATCACCTTTTCCCAAAACTGTCCTGAGCACCTCACCACTGCTTAATCAAAGTCCCCTAGGACTTCTCTTGTGAACCATTATTTTGTATTTAACATGCTATAATTTTTTTTCTTCAAGGTATATACATATGTTCTCTCTCTTAAACTTTTGTATATTATGTTTTTATATTGCAGGGTTATCTCATCTTCTTTACACTTGTTTATTACCCTGAAATTGCACAGCAGGATGATCTTGCCCATAGTGGGTTTTCAGTTAGAATATGCTGACTTGATTTCCTCCAAGCATCACTGACTCAGTCCATGTAAATAAAACCTAAACCCTGTGAACACACTTCTGGGGAACTTGACTTTTCTGCCCGATTCACCAGGACTTACTCAGTTTCCCCTTAATCTTTAGAGGCGAGACTCCCCATTTCTCACCTCCTTCAACACACACAGTCATTTCAATTATCTAACCAACCTCAAGCTACCTTTTCTGCTTCCCTGTGCTTACTCTGCTTAGCTAGAAGATCACTGGCAAATTCAAATCTGCATTTTTAATCAGGCATTGCATGGGATTGTAACTCTATTATTCTGAATTCCTCTTACATTTAAGCTACTGCTGGGTATATGGATGACAGCATAAATGTAAATAAGGAAGTAATTTGCCTTTCTTCATCTTTAAAAAGAATCTCTAAGCCTTAGAGAATGTTATATGAAGCAGTATTTTTTGCTTTTTTCTTCCTTGCCTGGAAATGTTGCCAGTTGTTTTTAAGGTAAAGACAACGGCTCTCCTAAGGCAAACCCTGCTTAATCCAAGCACCTTCTAGAAACAAGCATTTAAATCCAGTTCGAGCTTTTGCCCAGGGCACACTTCCCCGAGGAGATGGAAGCAGTGTAGTTGATTTTGCTCTGTTCTGCTCTGCTCCACAGTGCTCCTCCCTTGTAATTCTTGCTTATAACAGCCTGTCCCTAATCCTGGAATGGGGTGTCTACTCGTTCTCTTTGTGGATAGATCTGATCCTGGCTAAGCTGCCCACTCTGGGAAAACCCCAGCTCTGCTGCAGGGAGCTCCTCTATCTTTCCAGGTTACTCTGGTACAGTTTTACTTCCTGGGCAGTGGGGTTCCCATACTCCTAGGTGTCTGGCTGCCCGTATCATCCAGGTGAACCACACAGCCAGCAGAAAAATCCTCAAACGCTCCCCACCTCTGCCTCTAGGCTCTTTGCCGCACTCTCCTGATGCTCTTGGATGCTGACATGCCGCCCCGGGAGCATCCGAGGGAGCCTCCTCTCTCCCCTCCCTCTGCTGTCCCACTCCCAGGTCTGATAGCCCCTGAGTGATCTCAGGGTGAACCTAAGGGTTCGATTATCTGAAATGGAATGCAAGTGATCTCTGTTCTTCAAATTAACAGAATATAAAGTGAGCCCCGAACCATAAACAGAAAGGCAATGGGCTATCCAACAATATGGGCAATTGATGACGTCTGCAGGGAGTTTCTCGCCGGGAGCCGCAAGAGGCGATGCACGTGAAGGTGCGGGCTCCACCAGCTCTCCCAGTTACTAACAGTGTTTTCTAATCCAAGTTATTCTGCCATATATGCTCCATTTTTCACATCCACAAAATTAATATATTACCTCTGGGATATTTTACTAAGCAAATAACAAACGTAGTTAGGACTCATATTGTGCCAGGCATTGCACTGAGCATTACATATATTTTGTCTTTTTAATCCTCATAATATCCACAGGGGAGAGATACTATCCGAATCCCACTTTACAGATGGAAAATCTGGCATGATGGCTGTAGAGGGGCTTTTTAAAATACTGCAGTGTGCTGTATTTGACCGAGATATTGACTAGACACCATAGAAACTGAGCCAAGAAAAATAGCCATGTGGTGACCATGTTACAGGACAAATAAAGAGAATGCAGCAAAAGAGCCACAGCTGAATTCAGGAGGTCCTGAGACATAGAGGGAGGGAAGTGGGCAAACTGAAGCCCAGAAGAGGAAACTGTGGGAGTCACGGGGAAGGGATAAATGTGAATGAAGGAGCTGTGGGGTCAGGCTTCTTACATCTAAATCTGATTTGGGCCAGTTATTAGCTACCAGCAGGCATAAATGGAGAAATAACTAAGCCCATCTCACTGGATTATTGAAACACTTAACAGAATGCCTGGTATACAATAAGTGCTCAATACATGCTAGCTATTAGTAATGGCTTAATCATGTGGATCTATACAATTTTTCACTCAGCAGGAAAAATAAGTCACAGCACCAGCAAGTCATTAACAAGTAAATAAAACTGGGCTGTTGGGTTATGACATTTTTAATAATATGAAGGAAATAGCAGTTGGACAGAAGTACAGATCAGAGTTCCTGGTATGTAGGATGACATATTCATAGACACTTGCAGGTGGCCCCACAGGGATGACCTCAGATTAGAGAAAGTCCAAGGGAAGAAAAAGAAAAAACTGCAGCTTAACTTCTTTTCTTTTTACTATGTATGTATGTGCACGTGTGTGTGTGTGTTTAGTTTTCTTCCTTCTGTGGCTGAAAAGATTTGGTTCCCACCTCCTCCCTTGGGCTGTCTTCTCATTCTAGACAGTGCTCTAATTTTTGACTCTACTGCAGAACATACCTAGATCCTTGCCTTACACCCTGGCAGAGGCAGAGGTTACAAACAGCTAATAAACAGCAGGGAAGGTCACTTTACTAGTGGACATGAGAGTCAATAACCAGTAGTTGGAATGGTGCAAAACATTGGATGGGAACCATCTGTCTAGCAGGTAGGGCTTAATGGGACTAATTCTTAAAGCAAAACAGCATATATTTGATGGCCCAAAGCTGGCTAGCTCCCTCGGCTTTTCCCTTCAGGACAGGGACAAAGACAATGAGGATTTGAATATGTCTTGAAGACTGACTTTGCCAGTGCGGTTAGTTTTTGTTATTCCCTAGTTGCTCTTCTGCGGTGTTTTGCAGTAAAATCCTTAAAAAGAAAAAGAACTGTGTTTATTTCAAACATATAAAGGAAGAGAGAATGTGTGGTGCATTTTTATTTACTTTACACACTGTGTACTCTGAGAGAGAATTCCTTAGAAAACACTTAGATTCACAAACCAAGGGGCGGTGGGCGATCTGTCTGAAGACCCACCTGAGGAAGGAAGTGAAGATGGGTGTCAGGGACAAGGTAAAACACTTATCTGGATCAGGGAAAATGTAGTTGGCTGAGCTTTCTCTGGCCATAGTTCAAACTCTCCTGCAAATTGGGCTATCTCTATTTTTCCTGCCTCCTTTTTTTTTTAACTTCTAGATGGACAGGCACTGAAATCTTGAAGAAATAGTTTCTCTTCACTCTAAATCTCTGCTGGGTTGAAGCTGTACAGACAGCTTGAAATTTGCATCTCTATCACTCCTCTCCAATGCCTTATTTAAAAATTCTTGGAATCATTGCCTCTAGCTGACTTCTTACATTTCAGCTGGAACTTCATTTTAGAAAAGATCATCACTTCTCGTGAGCATCAGACTTCTGTCTTTCTCTGTGTGTGCCTTTTACCTTCCCTGGCTGAACAACCTGTAGATGACAGAAAGATTTCATTTTCCTTCCAGCTAAGTTAAATCATTAGGAGCCACTTCAAATTTAGAAAAATCCAATTCCTTACAATTTTTTTAATGATTTATGTTTCTGAGTGTTCTGAGCAAAATAATTTTTTAAAGTCACTCAAGTTATATTTATTCAGAACTGTTTCTTCTATGTTGTAGTTTTTAAAACTACATTGGACAGAACATACACCTCCAAGAATTAGAAAGTTTTAAATATTAAGTTTTCTACTCCATGTAGAAACATTGTGAAGCAAGATTTTAAAAAATACATATTATTAAATATTCAGTTTTTTAATGATAATCAAGAATTTATTTAGAGTTTTCATCTTTAAGAAATAAAAAGGTTTAAACAAAAAAATTGCTAAAATGATAAAATGTAATTTTGTTATACCCTAACTGCTTAGGTGTATTCTGTAAGTTCAAATAAGTAAAATAATATAAAAATATATTCTCAAATATTTTAGAATGGAAACAAAACCACATTAATCATTAAATACACTGGGATTATCTTTACTCCTCCCACAGATGAATTCACAAATATATAAACTGACATACATTTACATTTTGAAGTACAAACCCCCAACAGCCAAGTAGTTTATTTCGTTAGGTGCAAAGTAGATATTTCGTGTTTGCTATGGAAAGCAGAACACAGGCTCAATGGAGAATAAGCATTAAACACTTATTTCTGAGAACAATGCTGTTGTACAGTAGTACATATTTTTGGTAATTATGTACTTCCCTTTAAAGAAGAACAGCTTTTAGATATAAATCTTTTAAAAGCTATCTTTGAAGAGCTAAGAAATGACTTATTTCAGATATGATGAACAATAATTGGTCAGTAACCTCCTCGGAAAAGAAAGCTAGGAGAAGATTTTTCTTTTTCCTCTATGTAGTCAGTTTCATACTTAAGGAAGGCCTGAGGTAGCAAGAAGACATATTTTTCACACCTTTGACAAAAGTTTGTGAAATGTCAACTAAATACACCACCTCTGATGTGGATAGTTTCATTCAATCCATGTTCTACCAACTTTATATCTTCTAGATCATCTTTTATGATGCTGATCAAGTGGCTAAGGCCTTCCTGTTGTTGTTTCAAATGCTGCTTGATTTCTTGTAACAGATCTGCATCTATGTTGTATCTTTCTTTCGATTTGACTGCCCCAAACTGATTCTGCATTCTGATTTGAGACATCAGTTCATTTAGTCGGCCCTTAAACTGAGTAGGTGCGTTTAGTTCACACTGAATTGTATCTAGTTGAACTCGCAACTGCTCTTCATCAGCCTGGATGGCATACCCACTCTTCCTCTGAATTTCCTGTTTGATTAGGACCTGTAAGGTTCTGTGGGAAAGGTCCATGAGTTTCCTCTTGTAATGTGCAATTTTGGCCATAGTTGTAGTTTGATTCTTCTGTAATTCACTAATATCTTCAGATATATCTAATATGGTTTGATGCTGCTTAGTCATCTGATCTTGAACCTTCAGTTTTAGAAGAAGTTCTTTGAAACCCACCATTGGTACAGGAATTAACTTTTCAGAATCAGGGTTATCCACCTTGGCTTGTTCCCAGATAATAGGATCAACACCAGCAGGAGGATTCTGTAAAAGCTGTTTGATCTGTGCAGGAGAAAGTTCTGTTCTAGTCATAGAAAGGGTTACACCAAGTTGCTGCAACTGTGTTTTTATATTGGTTTGTTCAAAATGGACATATAATGTTGTAGCTGGGACTCTTCTTGAAGTACCATTTGGAGAATGCTCAACAACATAAATGACCACTTCCGTCTGATCATCTGGCAATGTTTTAATACCTTCTACATTTACAGTAAGGGTCTGGTTTCCTCCCAAAATTTTATGCAATGATTCTACCAATTGCTGTTGCTTGCTTCGAATATCTGTTTCTTTTTTGTTGAAAACTAAAACCACTAGCCCATCTTCCTCTTTGTTATTGGGCATACAACTATAACCTACTGCCTTAAATCGGCAAAAAGGATTTTCTTGCGTGAATTCCACTGGTGGAATGTTATTGTTAAAGTATCCTTTTCCTGTTCCCCAGAAGGCCTGAAGCTGATTCCATTTTGCCAGAATAGCATCTCTCTCATCTCCCAATAGCATTGGAGCAGAAAGAGCTCTTGCAGTATTTATCAGTTGGTTGGACTGGGTAGGAGCTTGTGCAGGCTGACTGAAGACACCACCTAATGTAGTCTGCTGCTGCTGTGTGTTAAATCCTCCAAATCCCAGTCCAGTTCCCAAACCAGTACTAGTTCCAGTTGTGCCAATTCCAGTACCAAATCCAAAACCCTTGTTCTGAGTGCCACCAAAGAGTCCTGTAGTGCCTGTGTTAGTTGGAGCAGAAAAGCTGAATGCAGAACCTGCTGTGGTAGATGTTGTCCCAAATCCTCCGAATCCACCCACGGGGGCCGCGGAGGCTGCAGCGGTGCCCGAGGTGCCCGAGGGAGCCCCAAAGTTGAAGGCCATGTCGCGAGAGCAGGTGACACGGAGGCGCTGCTCCAGCGACACTCGGTGCACTCTGCCTTTCGATCCGGCGGGGAAACCTGCTCCAGCTCAACCGCGTTCCGCTTCTTTTCTGGTGTCCAATGTTCAGTTGTTTTTAAACAGGTATCACTTCCTTCCACATCCTGCTGAAAAGATACACAGACACATTAAACATTTTCAAGAGTTTATATGAGATACATTGATTCAAATTGGGCAGCAGCAAGCTGAAAGTGGTTAGGAGTGGCCTACTGACAGGTGCCAAGGGAAAGGTTTTCACTGAGAAGACCAGGAAGCAAGCAAGGAAATCATTTGATTGGCTAAAGCTTAAGCAGTTGCCTTATTTGGGAAAGCCTGCTTAGCTGTTTGTGACTGGTACTGTTAAATGCATTGACTCTGAACTTGGGTATTGGTGTGCTTAAGCAGGCTATGGCATCACTGGACCTACCTCAGTCCAATGGTCTTCTTGCTTAATTGTTTCGACACTATTTAGAGATGATGCAAAGCTCAGGGATGCTTGTGGTGTCTATTTGTCAGTAATTAGAAAAAAATTACTGCATTTTTTTTTTGGCAGTAATTTGGTGGCATGGAATTGTTTCTCTTAAAACTCCCTGCTTTGCTCTGGTAATTACCAAGGCAAAGCAAGCGGGACCAAGCCTATGTGGGAACAGATCAAACAGGACCAGTGATGATGGGGAAGAAGACAGAGCAGTGGCCTGGGGCAGGTCAGTCCACCTGCACTCACTCTTGTGAAAGCATCTGAGAGAAAAATGTTCCCACTGATCCTTTAATTTGCTACCTCTGTCTCCTGGTTCTTTTCCTACAGCCATGATCATTTCGTCTTAGTCTTCTTTAATAGTTCCTCATCTTTTTCCCAGAACATAAACACTGATGTTCCCAGGATAGTGTTCTCATGTTGCTTCATTTTCACTCTGTACACTTCCCAAGACAATCTTCAACACCTCAATGATTCTTCTAATACATACATACCTGTAACTTCCAGTTCCCCATCTCTCATTCAACTTTCCATCCATACTCATATTTCTAATTTACCTGAATCATTCAAAAGAACTCACACTCAGTGAGTCCCAACTAAAATGATCATCCTCTATTCACATGTTTCTTCTTGTACATCATCAGTATTTGCTGAAGTATTTGTTCCCCACGGCATGTGGGTTCTTAGCTCCTCTGGCTCTTCTTCCCCTTTCCCATCTCAAGAATTCTCAGATTTGACCTTTCTTCTCTATTTCTTCTTCTATGGTTTAAGTTTTTATTTTTATTATCTCTCACCTGAATTAATTCAGTGGCCATCTCAACGAGTTCCATGCTATAAATTAAATATGCATTTAAAAAATAACTTGGTTTTAATCTTGTTACAAGAGTAATGAAAGAAATTGTTGACACTTTATAAAGCAAAAATTAAGAGCAAAAGAGAAAAACCACTTAAAATTCCACCACCCAGAGACAACCACTAGTTGCTTTGATGTTCATACAGAAACAGATTTATACAACACAAGCTGGTGCCTTAGGTCGGATCCCCCAAAGAGTTGACTCGGAGTGAAAGATTGAGAGTAGGAGTATTTCATATGGGAGATGATTCCAGGAAGCCCCAGAATGAGCCAGGGAATATGAATGAGGGAAAGAAAGAAAGCCAAAAGTCATGCACTAAGGAACAAATTACTGCCATAGGCACAGGGGTTCAATTCCACCACACACATCTGGAAGACTGTATAGAACATGTTTGAGTTCCTTCATCCAAGAGGCAAGAAAGCTGGGGTATTTATCCACCCACTCATTGGTTCATATTTAGCTGAGGGCTGCTCCTGGCACGTTAATTCCCTGGCACTGCTGACCTGTTCTGCATGTACACTCTGGTAGCCTGAGAAAGGTCTTGGGCTGGGAACTGCAGGTGCCACTGGCAGGCAGAGGATGGAGATGGCAGTGGGAAATGGGACACTAACAGCACCTGCTTGATACTCTTCTGCTTAAAGTCCTTCTGCAGTCTTCCACCAACTTCAGGTTTATCTGAGATGGTTGTCTTAGCTTACAAACACTGTTCTTAATCTATTCTTGGAAAATTATCATGTACATGTGTACCCCAGACAGAGATGCACCCTATGTCACACCCTTACACCTTCACTCACTTGTTTATGCAGTTGCTCCCACCTGAGTTCCCCATTTGGCCTAACAGAGTCTTTTCTTTCAAGACAGTTTCTGAGACAGCTCTTCCCCAATCCTTTTCCAATAGTCACCTCTAAACACTCCCACTGCACATTACAGATACTCCATTACAATATTCTTCTTTGATTTTTTTTCAAAAACTATGTATGTATGTGTAATTATAAAATTGATACTTCTTCGATTTAAACAGGAAAAGAAAGGAGGCATTAAAAAATGCACTGAAACTCCACCTGGAGAGAGAAACATCCTTAATATTTTGGCAAACATCTTACCAGTTATTTATTTCTTCACAAACACACTTACAATTGCATAATTGTATATAAATACAATCATCTTCTACCATACTACTTTTGTAATCTACTTTTATTTTTAATGCAACAATATGTCACACCCATCTTTCTAAACCAGTAAATGTAGATCCATACCTTCATGTATAATTGTTGGAAATGTACTTTAATTTACTTATCTGAGCTTCTATTTGTGAGTCATTTAAGCTGTTCCCAATAGCTTGCTATCCTAGGCAACTCCGTAATGGCTGGATCCCACCTGGATCCCACAGGGAGGTTGCTTTCTTATCATCTGTCTCCCTCCATCTGCCTGCATCTTCTCCAGGACAGAGCCTTTGCTCACACTTCCACTTTCTTCTGAGACTGCTTTCTCTTTGCTTAGTAGTTAATATGTCTTTTAAAAATATTTTCCACAAGGAGAAAGTAGGCACACAATCCATTAAAGCATATCTCTTAACTACTATTACCCAATTAAATCAAGGAAAGCCTCATGATTTTTTAAGTCAGTGGGTTTTAAACTTTTTTGACCATGACCGACATTAAGAAATACATCTTTAAATAATGAATCAGGGTATACTTTCATATAAACAAAAGTTCACAACTGATGCTTTTATATTGTGGCAATGTATTCTACTATTTTTCTGTTCTGTTTCACCTGAGACATATTTTAAATTAATATGCTGTTACATTTATTTATTTTTAAATCTGGATGTAGCCTTCTAAGTAGATCCCATGAGTCGCTAATGGGTTGTAACCTAGTCCTGTTGGATACTAGAAGCACTGCTGAGGCGTGCTCATCCTAGTGCCACTTTTTTGGCCCTACAGCTTCACTGTAAATACCCAGCTCTGAAATAATATTTTATTCTCCTTACTGCCTGAGGTTTTGTATTTTAAACACCAGTCTCTTCTGTGACCACTGCCACTATGGAACCACCCTAAATATAACATTGTCATTGACAGAAGTGGCTTACAGCAATAAACTTTTGCAGGGTTACAACTATCTACTAATTAAAACACACACACACACACACACACACACACACACACACACACACACACTGTGATAGGTTAGGCAGAAACTGAGGCATAGAAGTAGAGTCCCTACTCGTTAAGTGGATATAATCTAATGGAAGAAAAAGGATAAACCGATTTCTAATTGCCCGAAACCCCAGATACTCCCGCTTCTGGTACTGTGATTTATGCTGATGTCAGAGGCTGCAAGCCAGAGTTCCAGTGTCCTAGGTAGACAAAGATTCTGTCTCCCCAGCACAAAGGGCAATCATTACCAGGCCCAGTTTTCATTACTGAGAATCCACCTCAACTTTCTCTCACCCCTAGCATATGAAAGCTCACCGTATGTCAATTCCTCTTCATGAGGTCCAAGGGACCTCCATGGGATGCATCCTTCCCCATTCCCTGGCCAACTAGATGAACCTCTAATGGGGCTCTCCCTGCCCCTAGTTAGCAATTTCCCTCATCTCCTTTCTCACCTTAAACTACCCATTAGAAATTACTTTCCAGGAGAGGCATTTGAAAAAGTTATAAAAGTGACAATCACATTTCCTTTGTGGCCCATTCTTTTAGCTTTCTTTTTTTGAGTGATAGCCCTTGGAGGTCAGGGTCATGGATGAATTTATCATTTTTGTTAGTGTTATTCTAATAGAAAAAGCATCAATTACCTGATGTCTCACATATTCCTTTTATATTCTGGGCACCTACAGGTCCTCCAAAAAGTGATAGGATTCTGATCTTGGATACCAGCAGAAGCAGGGAAACTTTAGGAGAAAAAAAAGCACACCATTGTAGGAGCTTTTACATTTTTTTTTTCTTTATTTACTGATTTATGCACCTTCTTGTTTTTTTCCAATTTTAACCAGGTACATATCTGATACATATGGATAGAGGTCTTTTAATGTAATCAATTGATAATTGAGTGTCTGCTGTGCTTCTAGTAGTTATAGGGAAGAATTTGAGGTTCTGTGAGGAATACAAAGAAGTGAAGAATGTGTTTCTGGCCCTTAAGAAAAAATAGTTCTGTGGAGGGATGGGGTTTATGTATATGAAAAGAAAATGCACAGCAGTTAAAGGTAAAAGCAAATACATAATTTAGGAAATCATGTTTTTAGGAGTTCAAAGGCAAGTATTATAAATGTGGGCTCTGTCTGGGGAGGTAAACATTGAGGTGGATCTGAAAGATGGGTAGCATTCAGTCAATGGCCAGAGAATTCCTGGACAGCTAAACATAACCAAAATGGCAAAGAGGAAATATGGTGGGGCTTGGGGGGCCAGTGATTAAAACCTTTAGGCAGCAACAGGGTTCCATAATTACCCTGAAGGTCAAGTTGGAGTCTGGGCCAAAGCAATCTGTTCACGGCTTAATACTGCTGCATGCTTAGGTTATAAAGACATAAATAAACCCTTTGAATTTGCAGTTTGTCATCCTGTCTCCCATTTTTGATGAATTTTTTTGAGTGCTGTCTCTGAGCATATATTTCCAAAAGCTCTCCAGACAGCAATCCAAGTTCAGTTGGCTCAGCACAGAGCCTTCTGCAGAATCTACAGCAAATGAGAGTGGAAAGCAAATGTGAAGGGCAGTCACGTGTAGGTTCACTTGATACTGCTTCAGGGACCTGGGGTGTTGTTTGTAAATCCCTCAGCTTTTCCCTGATAAATTAGTTACACTATTTATAATATGAAGCCAATAGCCTAATTATAGGAATGTTCATCTCTTGCATGCAGAAAGCCGCATAATGTAAAGGCAAACACATCAGTGTAGGAAGTGCAAGAGGCCTGGGTGTGCAGTTAACTCCCTGTGCAGCCTTGGGCAAGTCCCTTAATCCCCCTGAGCTAGACAAGCTCAACTCTAAAATGGGGGCAATGCTCTCCATGTCCCAGTGGCTGGGAGGATCAATTTGAGGAAAATAAATACAAAAAAATGTCTCTGTGTATGTGTAGGCTGTGGTTGTTTTTGCCTCATAATTTCCACACTAGTTTGTTAAACTGTTAGTTGGTGATGTTACAGAAATGTATCATTAATATTTTGATTCATTAAGCCTTGAGCAGTGAATCTGAACTTTACTCGGATATAGATATAACTGAAAATAATAATAAAAACAACAATAATGATAGCCATTCCTTATTAGTACTAACTGTATGGCAGGCACTGTCATAAAAGTCTCATATGAATTATATCATTGATCCTCATAACTCTATGAAGTAAGTTCTACCACTATCCCCTTTTCAGATGGGGAAAGTGAGGCTCGGTGGTGTTAGGTAATTTGTCCAGTAAGTAATGAGCTGAGGTTCTAATGCACGCAGTCTGGCCTGAAGTACACATTCTATACCACAACCTCTTCTCTAAGTAAACAGAGACCCTCAAAATTCAGTTTCCTGAAAGGTTTGTGGATTATAATTTTAAAATTCCCACTTTGAAGGAAAACAATGACCCACATTTAACATTCTTTATAATGTATAATTTACTTGTACAGCTTTTCCTAACATCTTAGCTGTATTTAGAGACACACACACACACACACACACAATGGAATTTCCTATTCTTCACTTTTTACCCATCCTTCTTTTTATCCTAATTCTATGTGACCATCTGTGTTTGGAAATGTTATGCTAGAGATCAGCGTGCTCCACTCTCTCCTACCAGTCCATGAGGCTTCCCTGCCATCATCCTGGCCAGGTAACTCCTTGCTGAGAACAGCATGAATGTTCCGCACTGCTGCTTGGGCCTTGAAAGTGAATCTTGTATGGATGAATGTCATCCAACTTCAGAAATCAAACTCCTCTTCCAGAGTTGGCAGTGCAGAAATCCGAAAGGAAATTGAAACCTTCCATGGCACACAAGGACACCTGCTGCAGAAAGAGCTGCATGCAGATAACCATGAAGTGTTGCTCAAAACAGCCATCAGACAGCAATTTTCAGTCTGTGAACTCTCCTTCCCAGAATGTTCCCTCCATGAAGAAGCTTCAGAAGGCCAATGTGCCAAACCACGACTGCAAAACGTCCTTCTCCTAGGGGGCTGGGGAAGGTGAGTGGGGGTCCCACCCACACTAGGGATTCTAAGATCCTATCTTTCATTCCAGAAGTTTTTAGGTTGCATGTGCCTCTTTCTTATGTAGATTTTATGGAATGTAAAAAGGATTTCAGCAGCACACAACTCAACACTCTTCCATTCATCATAAGCTAGTATGAAGATTTACTACCCTCCACAGAATGGTGGCTTTTTACCTTGACAACATTTGCCCAGGTGACATTTAAAACATATCATATATTAAATCGAATAACATTTGTTTTAAATGTTCTTTCCTATTCTCATTTTTTTCCCTTGAAAAATAGAATACATTTAATTTACTCAAGGGAAGGGATGTGTCATATCTGGACTTGAGCAATACAAATATATGAGGAAGGTGAGGGAGGATGACAAATATACCCACCAGGCTAAGGGCTGGGAGAGCTACCTCCATCACTACCACCACCACCACCATCTCCACCACCACCATCTCCACCACCACCGCCTCCATCACCACCACCATTGCATCTATCACCACCACCACCATGACCAGCACCTACACCACCACTACCACCATCACCACCATCACCACCACCACCTCCATCACCACCACCACCTCCACCACCACCTCCATCACCACCTCCACCACCACCTCCATCACCACCACGACCATCACCACCATCACCATCACCACCACGACCATCACCACCATCACTACCTCCACCCTCACCCCACCAACACCACCATTATCACCACCACCATCACCACCACCACCACCACCGCCGTCGCCACTGCCATCACCATAACCACCACCCCCTCCACCACTGCCATCACTATCACCACCTCCACCATCACCTCCACCACCATCATCACCATCATTGTCATCTCATCATAACCTTATCAAGTAGACACTAATACTTTGTCATCCTGAGAAAAACAGAATCTCAGTCTAAATATCTTTTCTGAAGTCACATAGCTAGTTTTCTTTTTTTTTGGTATCATTAATCTACAGTTACAGAAAGAACATTATGTTTACTAGGTTCCCCCCATCACCAAGTCCCCCCCACATACCCCTTCACAGTCACTGTCCATCTGTGTAGTAAGATGCTGTAAAATCATTACTTGCCTTCTCTGTGTTGCGCAGCCCTCCCCGTGTCCCCCACGCACTACACATGCTAATTGTAATGCCCTCTTTCTTTTTGCCCCACCCTTATACCTCCCTTCCCACCCATTGTCCCCAGTCCCTTTCCCTTTGGTAACTATTAGTCCATTCTTGGGTTCTCTGATTCTGCTGCTGTTTTGTTCCTTCAGTTTTCCTTTGTTCTTTTACTCCACATATGACTGAAATCATTTGGTACTTGTCCTTCTCCGCTTGGCTTATTTCACTGAGCATAATACCCTCTAGCTCTATCCATGTTGTTGTGAATGGTAGGATCTGTTATTTTCTTATGGCTGTGTAATATTCCATCGTGTATATGTACCACATCTTCTTTATCCATTCATCTACTGATGAACATTTAGGTTGCTTCCATATCTTGGCTATTGTAAATAGTGCAGCAATAAACATAGGGGTGCATCTGTCTTTTTCAAACTGGAGTGCTGCATTCTTAGGGTAAATTCCTAGAAGTGGAATCCCTGGGTCAAATGGTATTTCTATTTTGAGCATTTTGAGGAACCACCATACTGCTTTCCACAATGGTTGAACTAGTTTACATTCCCACCAGCAGTGTAGGAGGGTTCCCCTTTCTCCACAACCTTGCCAACATTTGTTGTTGTTTGTCTTTTCAATGATGGCGATCCTTACTGGTGTGAGGTGACATCTCATTGTGGTTTTAATTTGCATTTCTCTGACGATTAGCAATGTGGAGCATCTTTTCATGTGCCTGTTGACCATCTGGATATCTTCTTTGGAGAACTGTCTATTCAGCTCCTCTGCCTATTTTTTAATTGGATTATTTGCTTTTTGTCTGTTGAGGCATGTGAGCTCTTTATATATTTTGGATGTCAATCCTTTATCGGATCTGTCATTTATGAATATGTTCTCCCATACTCTAGGATACCTTTTTGTTCTATTGACGGTGTCCTTTGCTGTACAGAAGCTTTTTAGCTTGATATAGTCCCACTTGTTCATTTTTGCCTTTGTTTCCCTTGCCTGGGGAGATATGTTCATGAAGAAGTCACTCATGTTTATGTCCATGAGATTTTTGCCTATGTTTTTTTCTAAGAGTTTTATGGTTTCATGACTTACATTCAGGTCTTTGATCCATTTGGAGTTTACTTTTGTATATGGGGTTAGACAATGATCCAGTTTCATTCTCTTACATGTAGCTGTCCAGTTTTGCCAGCACCATCTGGTTAAGAGATTGTCATTTCCCCATTGTAGGTTCATGGCTCCTTCACTGAATATTAATTAACCATATATGTTTGGGTTAATGTCTGGATTCTCTAGTCTGTTCCACTGGTCTGTGGCTCTGTTCTTGTGCCAGTACCAAATTGTCTTGATTACTATGGCTTTGTACTAGAGCTTGAAGTTTGGAAGTGAGATCCCCTCCACTTTATTCTTCCTTCTCAGGATTGCGTTGGCTATTCGGGGTCTTTGATGATTCCATATGAATTTTTGAACTATTTGTTCCAGTTCATTGAAGAATGCTGTTGGTAATTTGATAGGGATTGCATCAAATCTGTATATTGCTTTGGGCAGGATGGCCATTTTGATGATATTAATTCTTCCTAGCCAGGAGAATGGGATGAGTTTCCATTTGTTAGTGACCTCTTTAATTTCTCTTAAGAGTGTCTTGTAGTTTTCAGGGTATAGGTCTTTCACTTCTTTGGTTCAGTTTATTCCTAGGTATTTTATTCTTTTTGGTGCTATTGTGAATGGAATTGTTTTCCTGATTTCTCTTCTATTAGTTCATTGTTATTGTATAGGAAAGCTACAGATTTCTGTGTGTTAATTTTGTATCCTGCAACTGCTGAATTCCAATATTAGTTCTAGTACTTTTGGAGTGGAGTCTTTAGGGCTTTTTATGCACAATATCATATCATCTGCAAATAGTGACAGTTTGACTTCTTCTTTACCAATCTGGATTCCTTGTATTTCTTTGTTTTGTCTGACTGCTGTGGCTACACCTCCAGTACCACATTGAAAATCAGTGGGGAGAGTGGGCATCCCTGTCTTGTTCCCGATCTCAGAGGAAAAGCTTTCAGCCTCTCACTGTTCAGTATGATGTTAGCTGTGGGTTTATCATATATGGCCTTTATTATGTTGAGGTACTTTCCCTCTATGCCCATTTTGTTGAGAGTTTTTATCATGAATGGATGTTAAATTTTGTCGAATGCTTTTTCAGCATCTATGGAGATGATCATGTGGCTTTTGTCCTTCTTTTTGTTGATGTGGTGGATGATGTTGATGGATTTTTTAATGTTGTACCATCCTTGCATCCCTGGGATGAATCCCACTTGGGCATGGTGTATGATTCTTTTGATATATTTTTGAATTCGGTTTGCTAATATTTTATTGAGTATTTTTGCATCTACATTCATCAGGGATATTGGTCTGTAGTTTTCTTTTTTGGTGGGGTCTTTGCCTGGTTTTGGTATTAGGGTGATGTTGGCTTCATAGAATGAGTTTGGGAGTATTCCCTCCTCTTCTATTTTTTGGAAAACTTAAGGAGAATGGGTGTTATGTCTTCTCTATATGTTTGATAAAATTCCGAGGTAAATCCATCCAGCCTGGGTATTTTGTTCTTGGGTAGTTTTTTGATTACCAATTCAATTTCGTTGCTGGGAATTGGTCTGTTTAGATTTTCTGTTTCTTTCTGGATCAGTCTTGGAAGGTTGTATTTTTCTAAGAAGTCCATTTCTCCTAGGTTTTCCAGCTTGTTAGCATGTAGGTTTTCATAGTATTCTCTTACAATTCTTCATATTTCTGTGGGGTCCATCGTGATTTTTTCTTTCTCATTTCTAATTCTGTTGATATGTGTTGACTCTCTTTTTCTCTGAATAAGTCTGGCTAGAGGCTTATCTATTTTGTTTATTTTCTCGAAGAACCAGCTCTTGGTTTCATTGATTTTTTCTATTGTTTTATTCTTCTCAATTTTGTTTATTTCTTCTCTGATCTTTATTATGTCCCTCTGTCTGCTGACCTTAGGCCTCATTGGTTCTTCTTTTTCCAATTTCGATAATTGTGACATTAGACTGTTCACTTGGGATTGTTCTTCCTACTTTAAATATGCCTGGATTGCTATATACTTTCCTCTTAAGACTGCTTTTGCTGCGTCCCACAGAAGTTGGGGCTTTGTGTTATTGTTGTCATTTGTTTCCATATATTGCTGCATCTCCATTTTAATTTGTTCATTGATCCATTGATTATTTGGAAGCATGTTGTTAAGCCTCCATGTGTTTGTGAGCCTTTTTGCTTTCTTTGTACAATTTATTTCTAGTTTTATACCTTTCTGGTCTGAAGAGTTGGTTGGTAGGATTTCAATATTTTGGAATTCACTGAGGTTCTTTTTGTGGCCTAGTATGTGGTCTATTCTGGCGAATGTTCCATGTGCACTTGAGAAGAATGTGTATCCTGTTGCTTTTGGGTGTAGAGTTCTATAGATGTCTATTAGGTCCATCTGTTCTAGCGTGTTGTTCAGTGCCTCTGTGTCCTTACTTATTTTCTGTCTGGTGGATCTGTCTTTTGGGGTGAGTGGTGTGTTAAAGTCTCCCAAAATGAATGCATTGCATACTATTTCCTCCTTTAATTCTGTTAGTATTTGTTTCACATATATTGGTGCTCCTGTATTGGGTGCATGTATGTTTATAATGGTTATATCCTCTTATTGGATGGAAACTTTTATCATTACATAATGTCCTTCTTTGTCTCTTGTTACTTTCTTTTTTTTTGTGGTCTATTTTGTCTGATACTAGTATTGCAACACCTGCCTTTTTCTCTCTGTTGTTTGCATGAAATATCTTTCTCCAACCCTTGACTTTTAATCTGTGCATGTCTTTGGGTTTGAGGTGAGTCTCTTGTAAGCAGCATATGGATGATTCTTGCTTTTTTATCCATTCTATTACTCTGTGTCTTTTGATTGGTGCATTCAGTCCATTTACATTTAGGGTGATAATTGAAAGATATGTACTTATTGCCATTGCAGGCTTTAGATTTGTGGTTACCAAAGGTTCAAGGTTAGCCTCTTAGTATCTTACTGCCTAACTTAGCTCTCTTATTGAGCTGTTATATACACTGTCTGGAGATTCTTTTCTTCTCTCCCTTCTTATTCCTCCTCCTCCATTCTTCATATGCTGGCTGTTTTGTTCTGTGCTCTTTTTAGGAGTGCTCCCATCTAGAGCAGTCCCTCTAAGATACCCTGTAGAGGTGGTTTGTGGGAGGCAAATTCCCTCAACTTTTGCTTGTCTTGGAATTGTTTAATCCCTCCTTCATATTTAAATGATAATCGTGCTGGATACAGTATCCTTGGTTCAAGGCCCTTCTGTTTCATTGCATTAAATATATCATGCCATTCTCTTCTGGCCTGTAAGGTTTCTGTTGAGAAGTCTGATGATAGCCTGATGGGTTTTCCTTTGTAGGTGACCTTTTTACTCTCTCTGGCTGCCTTTAATACTCTGTCCCTGTTCTTGACCTTTGCCATTTTAATTATTATTTGTCTTAGTGTTGACCTCTTTGGATCCTGTCTCTTGGAAGTTCTGTGTGCCTCCGTAGTCTGAGCAACTATTTCCTCCCCCTGTTTGGGGAAGTTCTCAGCAATTATTTCTTCAAAGGCACTTTCTATCCCTTTTTCTCTCCCTTCTTCCTCTGGTAACCCTATAATGCAGATATTGTTCCTTTTGGATTGGTCACACAGTTCTCTTAATATTGTTTCATTCCTGGAGATCCTTTTATCTCTCTCTGCATCAGCTTCTATGTGTTCCTGTTCTTTGGTTTCTATTCTATCAATGGCCTCTTGCATCTTATCCATTCTGCTTATAAATCCTTCCAGAGTTTGTTTCATTTCTGTAATCTCCCTCCATACATCTGTGATCTCCCTCCAGACGTCTGTAATCTCCCTCCGGACTTCATCCCTTAGCTCTTGCATATTTCTCTGCAGCTCTGTCAGCATGTTTATGATTTTTATTTTGAATTCTTTTTCAGGGAGACTGGTTAGGTCTGCCTCTGCAGATACTTTCTCAGGTAACTATCTTGGTCTGGACCAGAATTTTTTTGCCTTTTCATGGTAATTGCAGTGCTGTAGGCAGGTTGCGGGTGTGTCATCTGGGAGAAGAAAGACCTTTCTTGCTTGCTGGATGCCTTGCCCTTCTCCACTGCCTGTGATGGCTACCTGCACTCCTGGAGCAGCCACAGGGTTAATCTCCTAAGCAGCTGTGGGCGGGGTGTCCGTCAGAGCAGCACGGAGCCCTGTGGGGAGTGGCAGGCACACCAGGTGTGCTCCTCCATGCTAGCGGTGACCCTGCCGGGCAGCTGTGTGACAACAGTGGCCTTTGGATCTGGCCAGGGCAGCTGTGCATTGGGCTGGAATTCTGGTCGGTTCCTGGGAGCGCGCCTGCTCCCTCTAGCTCCACTGCCGGTGCACACGGGGCTTTTCTGCGCAGGCTTCTACCGGGCTCTGGCTTCACTGCTGCCAGTGCGCGCGAGCCGCGCCCAGTCTGTTCCATCGCGCCACTGAAGGCTAGCCCTGCAGTGCACGGATCTGCTCTCTGTTCCTTCTAGCGCTTCCGCCCCCGGCGCGTGCTCCCACTCTCCTGCTACTGGGCCCATGTGTCGGGTCCGCGCCAGTTGGAGGAACGACTGGCAGGCTGCCTAGTCCTGTGAGGGGCTTCAGAGCTTCACTGCCTCCATTTAGGGCGTCTAAGTTTCCCCAGTATTTCCAGCTGTCGGGACAACTTCATCCAGCTATGGGTTCCCTGTCTCTTTAAGACTTGCAGAAAGCACTCGCTTTTCTTTTGTCTCAGGGGTGCCAGTTGCAGGGACCTGCCCACAGGTTTTGCTTTTCCGTTTCTCTAATATCCAGCACCCCGTGCACCTTGTGTCTGCGTTTCGGGTGCGGATTTCTAGAGCTGGTTGTTTAGCAGTCCTCGACTTTCACTACCTCCCTGTTCTGACTCTTTTCTTCCTGCTTGGTTTTGGGGTCGGGGAGCATTTGGGTCCCGCCTGGCTGTGGCTTGTATCTTACCCCCTTCGTGTGATGCTGAGTTCTCGCAGATGTAGATGTATCCTGGCTGTTGTACTGCATCCACTGGTGTCTCTTTTCAGAATAGTTGTATTTATTGTATTTTCATAAATATATATGTTTTGGGGAGGAGATTTCCTCTGACCTACTCACGCCGCCATCTTCCCATGATCATATAGCTAGGTTTTAAGAGTATTTGAACCCAGCCATTCTGGCTCCACAGCTACTGTATGACTCTCAAAATCCACTTACTGTTTCTTAACATACATTCATTAATTACTTACTCTGAAATGGAGGAGGGAAGAAACAAGTCCTTACTGAATACCTACAACATTAACTTTGATTTAATACCAGGTGTTTTAGCCCTAGTTTGATTCCTGTTTCTTTGTTTTATTTGTAGAAATAAAAATACAGAGGCTAGGGAATTTGTCCAAGGTCACTCTGTTAGGAAATAATGAAGCCAGCATCCATTGCCATCTGGGACACTGATGCCAACAAGAATGCAGGAGATGGATGCTACTAGAAGGAACCTCTTGATGCCTACCCACTGCTATTTTTTTTTTAACAGTAAGTGGACATCCTTGAAAAGGACAGAGATATGTGGCAAACATCCGGCCAGATTTCTTTATGGCCCTTTGTCACATTCCCTTGTTCCTATTGCCACTGAACTCAGACTTGCCTGGGCTTTCCAGCTCCTCCCAAGCTTCTCTGCCAACCTAGCCCTCAATTGCTAGCCCAGTTTTTCCTCCACTCACTTCCTAGTTTCCTGATACCTGTGCTGTTACCCACCGAGGCTCCAGTCCAGGCCCAGCCGCTGGCCCTCCCTCACACTATCCTTCTGATCCCAGGGCAGGCCAGAGAACATGGGGTCTGGGAGTTGATCTCCTCCCCTCAGAGGCTCTGAGCATAACCAGGAATTCAAAACACACATTTATGAAACATTAGATAACAGAAGCAAGACAGCCTGTACACAAAGAGTATGTGTAGTGACTGTACAAAGAGACAGAATGCAAAGGATTTCAGCATAAATCTAGGCTATCTTCTAGGAGAGCTGGTGACAGCTGAGCATTCTTCTGGCTGACAGCGTCTCAGGGCAATGCAGTTTCACCACTGGCCAGAGAGTCAACTAACTACTAGTGAACAATTGTGTGGCGTCTAGCAGGTGTCATGCAAAAGAAGCCCTCAGGGCTCTGAGCCCCTAGCCAGGTGGAGCACCTCTCTATCATCTGTCCCGGAAGGATGGTAGTGTTTCTTTCTACAGCTGAGGATTCCATGATATAGCTTTTAACTTAAACGTAGCTGTGCCACCCCACCCTCCTTCCTTTTCTTACTCTACAATCATTGCCTTAAGAAGAATTTTCACTTTAGAAAGTGACCTTACTGAGCTGAAGCTTGTAATTTTAAAAGCCCCCTAAGGTTTCATGTTGAAAAGTCATTGTGGACTTTAGATTGACTTTCTCTTGAAGGCAGCTTAAACCTGTTCATTTGGGAACGCAAAAGAGAAGGTTTAGGAATCCCAAGGCTTCCGTTGCCAGCTGTCTCATTTCTCTGCTCATAGTTTTTTTTTCTCCTCTCCAGCAAGATTAAGATGAGTGAAATAATTTCTTTCTTTTAGATATCATTGTAGCATTCAAGTTTTCCATTACTGTCAATTTCTTGGAACTTGTCTCATTAGCATTTTCAGAACAGTTGAAGAAATCTTTCATCAAGAAAAAAAAATGTGCATGATCTCTAAATGCAAGTAAGTTGTCACGGGATTTCATTGACATAAATTTGTCCTCTCGTCTTCATTTCTGCTTTCCCAGTTTCTCTTATAATATCTTAGAGCCTGGGTACCATACCCACATCTCTTTGATTTGAAGAGTTGGAAAGAAGAGGCCTTGATTACAAAGAAGAGTGTCAGGGTCACAAGAGTATACAGAGCGATTGTGGGGCTGTTGGATCGCACACCACAGAACTCCTAAGAACAAAGGGAGAAATGTCAAAAGCCCAATCAAAGTAATATAAATAACATTCTAGAGAAAATCAACCCATGACTCCAGGGTTTTCTGCAAGCCCCACATGTTTTTCCTGTTTTTAAAAGCGGGGAAAGGAGAGGTTAGCGAGCAAACCTGAGGAGCCTTGGGCCTCCTTATCGCCAATACAGCTAGCAAGTAAGGGCTCCCTGGTGTTCTAGCTCAGTGATAAAGACCTAATCAAGCCTTTATTTCTCCAAACCTGAAAGCACTTTTGTAAATGCACGTGGATTAGCAGTAAGGAGCTAATTATTTTGTGAGCTGAGATCGCCATTTCAGAGAGAAAAAAAAAATCTCCCAGGATCAAGACAGCAGCCTCTTTTACAGCATTTCCTGGAAACAGGGACATGGACTTGGAAGCCGCCTCAGCAAGTTGATCATGCGTTCTCTCATGGGACCTAGGACGTTGTGAGGTAGAAAAGTGAGTCTTGTAAGTGGCAGCAGGCAGACAGAAGACATGCAGACTAAGCAGCCTTTAAGTCAGAAATGCAGCGGTGGCAGTACCTAGAGCTGCACTCCTTACCCCCCATGTGGAGCCTGTTGCAAACTCAGTCTGTGGGAAATTGTATCATAGTCACAGAAGGTGGGAGGATTTTTCAAGGGAAACAGCATTTCTGTCGGCAATTTCTGCCCAAACTCTTCACTGTAGGAGAGGATAAAACCTAGTGTCTTGCCAATGGGTTTCAGCCCGGGGAAAGTTCACTATGGATTCAGTAGGACCAAAGAAATTGACAGCAAAACATTCTTTGGGGTGAAAGGGTTTATTACCCGGCTTGTTCTCCGGCGGTAGGTCGAGCACTAATGTCTTTGCCTCCACCCAGAGCACTGGGCCGAGTTCTGTATATAGCACAATTAATAGCTTATTGCCTACAGGTATGGAAGTGGCAGCCCAGCAACAGGTCAGTTACATCATCAGGTGGTTTAAGTTCAGTGAGGATCCTGGCCATAGGAACCCCAACTTCCCCACACCTAGAGGGGGTGTCACTTACAGTCTGAAAAAGGTGGTTATCTAAGCAGGTGTCTTGCCAATGGGTTTCAGCCTCAGACAAGTTCACTATGGATTCAGTGAGACCAAAGAATGACAGTGGAACGTACGTGGGGTGAAAGCTTATACGCAACTTTATTCCCACGGTGGCAGGTCAATCACTAGAATCCCGTCCACTCAGAGCAAGTCTGCATGCAGCAAGCCAGTCTCTGCCTCTGGGCCTCTCTACCTGCCATCTCAATCTCTGTCCTCGCAGCCATCTCAGTCTCTGTCCTCTGCTCTCCTGCACCCCTGCAGCTGTGCAGCCACGCAGCAGCTCAGAGCACTGGGTGGAGCTCTTTATATTGAGTCAGTAAAAATGTATTGTCCACATGTTCAGTGAGCAAGCTGACCAGGGCCAGGTAGGAATCCTGACCATAGGAACTATCATTTTCTCTACACCATCATATGCCTTTAGATTTTCTCTCTTATTCAACAAATTTTCATTGGATGCTTACTGTGCTCTAGACATGGTTCTAGGAGCTGGGGAGTCATTCACAAAATTAACCAAATCTCTGCTTTCAGGGAGTTTCCAGGCAAGGGCAAATAACAAATAAGTAATTAGATTATATAGTGTTATTAGAAGGTGGTTGAAGTTACAGGGACAAATGACTAGAAGGATAGGGAGTTGGGGAAGGGTGTGCTCAGGTACAGCCTCACAATAATGATGACAGAAGGAGGCGGAGGGAGCCATGCAGGCTTCCGGAGGGCTTGGGGGCCTTGGAGGAGCAGGGAAGTGATCTAAGCAGAGGCAAAGGTAAAACATAATTATCTTTTATTAAATTATTTTTTTAACATGGGACTAGGTCACATAGAGTTTTGTAGGTCATTGTAAAGATACTAACTTTTATTTGGAAGAAGACAGGAATTCTTAGAGGGTTTTAATAAGGGAGTGACATGAAAGAACTTAATATTTTAAAAAGATTATTCTGGCTGTAACTTTGAGACTGGATTCCAGGGAAAGTGAGATAAAAGCAGGATTTTATATTATGGGGACAAGTACATTACAGTAAATGTACAAAGATACATTATAGTAAGTAAAATAAGTCATGGGGGTGGTTATATACACATTCATTTTGTCCTAAAATCCTTGCCTTTTTAAAGGATACAAATCCTTTTACCAAATCACCTTTTCCCCCTGAAAAATCTCTGAGTTTGAACGTACATCACTTTTCATCAGAAAATTCTATTTAATCAAAATCTTCTGGATTTTTTTATTGCTCTGGAGTAATGGAAAGAACCTATAAACCACAAGATTTCTTTCTTAATGCAAAAAAAATTTGTTAGTTTTGACAAAGTTTTTCCAAATGCCTAAGAAGATAAACACTTTGAGAATGCTAATTAATAATTCTAATGACTTTTACAAGAGGAAGAATCTTAACGTGTTCTTGGCATGAGACATTCCCAGTTCTCTAACATATAAAGTAATGGCCACACTTCTGTAGATGGGAATCATGTTAGGGAACCTGGTCATCACAGACTCTTTACAGATGTAGAAACACACCCAAAGTCACATAGTATGTGGCAATGTTGGAACTTCAACTCAGCTGTCGCCCGCTAAAAGTCCTTCAACAATGGTTTCTGGCTAAATTATAGTGTGGCTTACCCTTTAGGAAGCATGTTTTAAAGCATGTCAGAAATCTGAGATACTTTCTTCGTCTACATTTTACACTTTCTTAGGAAACAAACTTCTATTCCCCTCTTCAAAAAAAAAAAACAAAAAACACCTGATAGGATGTTTGGTTATATAGTAATGGGAGAAGAGTTGGAAATTGAAAGGCTAAAATGTAGGGAGTCAGGCATCAAGCTGGGAAGCCTAGAGACTAATGCCTGCCCTCTTAAAGTGTCTAGTCACAGCATGGGCACAGGACCCACATGCCAAGACACATGGCCCAAAGGTGGACCCAGAGCTGGGGGAGCAGCTGTACTTTGCCCTCCCTGGTACAGAGGGTTGTTAAAGTGACTCACGTAGTCTCAGATGGAGCGAAATGAAATAATCGCCCTTATCCTGAACTAAGAGGAGTTGTTATAACAACAGTCAGCCAATGGCTGTGGATAGGAAGCAACAGGCTTTCATAAAATAAATCAAACATTTACAAACGACTCAAACTACAATTTCCTGCTGAAGATGCAGATATCCTTCTAGGTAACATCAGTCAAACCCAACCTTTAAAAACAGAATGATTGGCTAATTATTGTCCATTTTTTTTAAAAGTCAATCTGTCAGAATCTGAATAGAACAACCTTTAGGACTTTCTAAACAATGAATTTAAAAAGAAAATAACAATTATTTCAGAATGACACTAGAAGACATAGTGGCCTTTGCTGTACCTGTTGCAGCCTTGTGTGAGGATCACTCATGAGCCTGACTGTCCCACTTGGGAAACAAAGAATGTGAGCCCAGGCAGGCAGCTCCTGACATGAGACCAGTCACTCCAGGGAAACAAAGCTGAAGAGCCGTCGGCAGCCAGGTTTGCCTGTGAGCCCCGGAAGAGAGGCCCCTATCAGAACTGCCAGGAGCTTAACTTGAGAGGTGCCCAGTCACCAGGGGGGAAGCTGGCAAGAGGCACCTGACCTGAGAGCAAAGCCTGAGGCCATGGGGAGACGGGCCCTCAGGGAGCTGAGGCGGTAAATGTGGTGGAGAGGAAGGCGTAGAGGCAACTTCCTTCTCCCCCCTGAAAGGGGGCAATTGGGGTTTGCACATAAAAATTATTCAAAGGAAAAAGTGTGTTTATTCTCTGAAAAAAATTCAGATTATTGATTGCTCAGTCTTCTCGCAGACTGTCATTTACATGCACAAAGTATTTTGTGTTTACACAAAGTATTTCGACCTTACAGAAAAAAGTCCCAAGGACAAAACAGAGTTTTCATGTTTTTAAGATACAGTTTTCTTACATTTCTCTCTCTCTTTTTTTTTTTTCTGTTTTTCTTAAGCCTGAAAACTAGAAATGAACTGATTTATTTCCAGGACAGAGAAGATTAAAGGAGGAGTTTATTAGGATTGAAATGGGGACACTGGGTATCCTCTGGGCACCTCCAGAAGAAGGCATTCTCAAGATAGGGTGTATTGTGTGTTTAAAAACATACAATTGTGTTTCCCTAAACACAAGAGGGAAGTGGTAATGGAGTGGGAGTAGAGGGAGAAGTAAAAGAAGAGAGCTAAGAAACAAAATATTACAGTTGACAACCATTTATTTTTATCACTCATCTCAGGAGATTAACCTCTCTGAATTTATTTCTAGCAATAGAGTTACATGTATAAATATGCAAACTTTGAAAACAGGATTTTGTAAACTTTAAAATTTTTATCACAAATAACATTTAAGACAAAAATCATGATTTTGCTTTTAAAGAAAAGTCCCTTGTCAAATTGGCAAGTATAAAACACTAATAACACCAAATAATGAAGACATAGAGCACTCTCATTTTTATTAATGCAAATGTAAATTGGAACAATCCTTTGCAAAGCACTTGCACTTGTGTGAAGTGTATCAATAGCCTTAAAAACATGCATCCTTTAGTTGAGTAATGTTACACTGGCAATATATCCTATGAAAGTAATTTTAAATATACAGATAATGTTATTTAAAAATGTGTTCATCGCATCACTTTCTAAAAACACAGATTTCCCCCTCTATCCAAAAGTATAACGTTCCTATGAAACCTTTCATAAGCTGAAGTGGTATAAAGTGAAGAAGTAATTACCGTTTCATAAAAGTGAAAATCCTCCTCAGATTTCTTTTGGTTAGTGAAAACAGGTACTAATGTAAGTCTTTCATAAAAGCAAAGTGGCATAGAGGGAACTTTCAGATAGCGGGGGAAGCCTGTAATACTAAAAACTTGGAGATAAATGTTTAACCCTGAGGGAATGGTTAAGCACCTCTACTTGCTTTTATAATAATGCATACAAACATTATGGGAACACTTTTGATATAATCTTGAATAATTTTTAAAAACCTGACTTCTGACTTGGCTTTGAATTCTAGCAGTATGGTACATTAGATTTTTCTCAATAACCCTTCTGCTAAAAACAATAAAAATTTAAATATTCTTTTTTACTTAAATGAATTTTCAGATACTAAAAACAAGTGACAAACATCGTTCATAGGTAAGCCAGTGTGTACCCCAGCATTTGCTTGATGGCATTTGCCAAATTCTGGTGACCATGAGCTTCTGATTTAAGAGCTGCTCAGGGCCACCCTGCATGAGTGACAGGAAAGAAAGCCTAAGCCCTACCTAAGGAGGAAAATTCAATGGGACATTCTAACATTAAGCATGGGAGCCCACAGGTCTACATTGTCAGTATAAGGGTAAATGAGAAACTCATGGTCCAGAAAAAAAAAGAAAAAGAAAAACATAGCAAGATAGAGAATAAATACATCTCCTTTGAGAATATATAACCACAAGTCATTTCACATGGGTTTATGATCAGAAAAACCTCAAGCTGAGAAACATAATTTATTTGAGTTGCACATTGGTAGTATTCCAGCCACCATTAGAAACAAAGATAACTCTTCTCTGGACAAATCCAATTTCAAACCAATCCTCAGATAATTCCTGCAAATAAAATTCTAAGGAACATGTGCTATCTATCATTCAAGTATCTCAACAAATCATGAGGAACTGCGAACCAAACAATTAACAGCAGAATCAGTGTTGCAAAGGATTCAGGTATTGTAAGAGTACAATAGGCATTTTAATATATCTAAATAAATAAAAGAGGCTTAAAAATAAGAGGAAGGAAAAAAAAGTATAAAAGTCAACAAAGTAGAATTTCCAGAAATAAAAATATAAGCATTGAAATAAAAAAATTCAATGGATGGGTTAACTGATAGAACATGACTGAGAAAATAATCACTGAAATAAAATTCAGATCCAAGTTAATTATGCAGAATGCAGTACAGTGCTAAAAGGACAAAATAGGAGGAGGGATTAAGAGACACTGAAGATAGAGTTAGAAGTTCAAACACATTTCTAATTGGGGTTTCAGAAAGAAAGAAAGACAGTGTGTCAGTGTGTCAGAAAAGTTTCCAGAAGATTAAGAAAACAACTTATTCTCAGATTTGGAAAGTCCAAAAAAAAATTCTAGGCAATATAATTAAAAAGAAATCTTCATCTAGATATAAATTATATTGAAACTGCAAAACATTAAGGGCAAGGAGAAAATCTGTATAAAGCAGCTAGAAAGATTTTCTACAAAGGCCTTGTAAATAGCCTGACTGATTTTTCTGCAGCAATGAAAATCAGAAGACAATAAATGATATTTTCCCCTATTATTGTATTGTCTATTTCTCCCTTCATATCTGATAGTATTTGCTTAACATATTTATGTGCTCCAATATTGGGTGTGTATATATTTGACTGTTAAATATTCCTGATGTATCAACCCCTTAATCATTATATAATGATCTTCCTTGTGTCTTGTTTCATTTCTGGCTTAAAGTCTATTTTGTCTGATATAAGAATAGCAACCCTCACTTTCTTTTTGTAGCCTCTTGCATGGAGTATCTTTTTCATTCCTTCACTTTGAGTCTATGTGAGTCCTTAAAGTTGAAGTGGGTCTCTTGTAGACAGCTTATAACTGGATGCTGTTTTTTTTTTATTCTATCCAGCCACTCTGTGTCTTTTGCCTGGTAGATTCAATCAATTCACATTTAAAGTAATTATGTATATGGAAGACTACTGTGCATCTTATTGCTTTGTTTCCGTGTTTCTTTTTCCGTTTCTGCCTACCTTTGTAAAACGATTATTTTCTGTGATGTTATGCTGTTTTCTCTTTTCCTTGTGAATGCACCTAGATTTTTCCTTTGTGGTACCACAGGGCTTACAAAAAACATAGATAAAATAGCCCATTTTAGGTTGATAACCACTTATCTTTGATTGCCTATAAAGGCTCCTCTCTTTTACTTCTCCCGTTTAAATTATCTATGTCACAGTTGACCTCTTTTTATGCTGTGTGTTCATTAACTTGTGGAAGCTCTATTTTTACTACTTTTTCCTTTAAGCTTTATACTATTGTTGATTGGTTAACACACTATCCTAATAGAGAGGTATAGTTTTCTAATTCTGTTTTTCATCTTTACCAATGTGTTATAACTTTTGTATGTTTTCACGTTGCTGATTAGCATCTTTTCATTTCAATTGGAGGAACAACTTGCAGTGCTTCTTGCAAGGCAGACTGAGTGGTGGAGAACTCAGTCTAGGGAGCCCTCATTTCTCCCTCCTATCTGAAGGATAACTTTGCCAGAAAAGGTATTCTTGGCTGACAATTTTTATCTTTCAATACGTTCAACACGTCATTCACTCTCTCCTGGCCTGTAGAGCTTCCACTGGGAAATCCCCTGATAATCTGATGGGAAGTTCTTTTTCTTTTTTTTTCTTAATTAAGGTATCATTGATATACAATTTTATGAAGGTTTCACATGAGCAACATTGTGGCAACATTCACCCATATTATCAAGTCCCCCCCACACCCCATTGCAGTCACTATACTGCCTTCCCCATGACCTACCTATATTGTGAGTGCTAATTATAATGCCCCTCAGTCCCCATCTCCCTCCCCCCTCACCCACCCTTCCCTCTAGTAACTGCTAGTCCCTTCTAGGAGTCTGTGAGTCTGCAGCTGTTTTGTTTCTTCAGTTTTGCTTTGTTGTTATACTCCACAAATGAATGAAAACACTTGGCTCTTGTTCTCTGCCTGGCTTATTTCACTGAGCTCAATGCCTTCTGGCTCTGATGGGGGCTTCTTTTGTAGGTTACCTTCTTTTTCCTCCTGGCAGCCTTCAAGATTCTTTCTTTCTTGTTGATTTTTGACAGCTTGACTATAATGTGTCTTGGAGAAGGTCTTTTTGCATTGAAAATAATGGGGTGATCTATTAGCTTTCTGAATTATATGCCCAGTCTTTCCCAGGTTTGGGAAGTTCTCAGCTATTATTTCTTTAAATAAACTGTCTCCTTTTCACTCTCTTCCTCTTCTGGAGATCCAATTATCCTCATATTTGTCTTCTGATGAATTCCCATAGTTCATGTAATATAAAACTATTTTTTTAATCAAGGGAGTGTTAAACACAAAGATTAGGACAGTGGTTCTCTCTAGAAATCCATGAGGAACACACAGACATTTCTAGGGTTGTCAATGTCTATCTCCTAGTCTGAGTTGGGCACATAGCCTTCGGATTACTTTTATCTTTAAGACCTTCAGAAATATCATTGAATATATTTTACAGGTATTTAATGTTTAAAATGAAGAAGAAAGTGCCATTTAAATGATATATAGAGAATTTCATATGTGGTACGATTAGAATTTTATAACCAAAAATATGTACAGATAAAAACTAAAGATGAATATGCCAACATGCTTTTTAAAGGATGTATTTAAGGGGTAAAGCCAAATGGGAATTTTTTTCCTCAATCTATTTTTTTCTATATTTTATGAATTTTATTCAAAAGCATGCACGAATTTTAAGATTAAAAAGTAAAGAATTGTTATCGTTTATTGTATAGCCATGATGTCACTAAATCTAACATTAGGAAAAAAGCATTTGCTTTCAAACAACCAAAACTGTTTACAACAATAAGAAATTCTGAGTAGTCTTTCTTAACATCAGTGATGCGCATGCCCCCTCCCAGTGAAGGGTGAATGACTCTACTAGTGTTCATGAAATGTGACCCTGAAAGTCCCCATTCCCCATGCCGCACAACCAGCCCACTTGGGAAGTCTGACAGTCCATCTTCCGTAACACGTCTGTACCACCTGCACTGATCCCTGCTCTCCTTCCTTAGTGACTCCTGCTCACAATCACCAGGTTGATCTTTCCATTAACCTCCTTGAAATTATGCTGTGTTCCATTGTACAAACTCTTCCCAACTCTGAAAATAGTTTGGTTTATTTGCTGTTTGCAAAAGTATGCTTGGCACCTCTCCACCCCACCTTTAAACCCCACCTTGTTAGACCAACTTAGACCATTCTCCTTAGAGCAATTCTTCCTCCTCACAACTTCTGCTTTTGGCCTTTACTCTTCACTGCTTCATATTACGAGTACCAATATTTATTCCAAGCTACTTTTAAAAAATAGGTTTTACTTTTTAGGGCAATTTTAGGTTCACAACAAAACTGAGGGGAAGGTACAGAGATGCACCCATACACCCCCATCCCCCGCATATGCATAGCCTCTACCTTTATCAACAGCCCCCACCATAGTGGTACATCTGTTGACAGTTGACGGACCGGCACTGACACATCATTATCACTCAATAATTTACATTACAGTTCACTCTTGGTGGTGTACATTCTATGGGTTTGCACATGTATCCACCATTTTTGTATCATATATAGTTTCTCTGTTCTAAAAATTCTCTGTGCTCTACTTTTTCATTTTTTCCCCCTCTTACCCCTGGTAACCACTGACCTTTTTATTGCCTCTACAGTTTTGCCTTTTCCAGAATGTCAAATAGTGAGAATCATATAATTTTTAGCCTTTTCAAATTGGTTTCTTTCACTTGTAATGTTCATTTAAGTTTCTTCCATATCAATTCAGGGCTCAATAACTCATTTCCTTTCAGCACTAAGTAATATTTCATTATCTAGACATACTACAGTTTATTTACCCAGTCACCCACTGAAACACATCTTGGTTGCTTCCAAGTTTTGGCAATTATGAATAAAGCTGCTATAAACATCCACATGCAAGTTTTTGTGTGGACATAGTTTACTCTTTTGAGTAAATACCAAGAAGTATGATTGCTGGATCGTATGGTAAGAGCACAGTTTGGTAAGAAGCTGAAAGATTACCTTCCAAGGTGATTAAACAGTTTTGCATTTCCACTGGTGTTATGTGACAGTTCCTGCTACTTTACATCCTGACCAGCATTTGGTGTTGCCAGAATTTTTCTAGATTTTGGTCATTCTAATATGAAGGTATACTTCTGATATATCGTGGGCTCAGTCCCAGACCATTCTCAAATAAAGCAAATATCTCAGTAAAGTGAGTCAAATGAGTATTTTGGTTTACCAGTATTTATAAAAGTATTTTATACTATACTATAGGTCTATTAAGTGTGCAATAGCATGTTTTAAAAAAACAATGTACAAGAACACTTTGTTGATTAAAAAGTGCTAGCCATCATCTGAGCTTTCAGTAAGTCATAATCACTCATCACAGATCACCATAACACATATGGTAATAACAGAAAGCTTGAAATACTGTGAGAATTACCAAAATATGATACAGAAATGTGAAGTAAGCAAATGCAGTTGGAAAAAATGACACTGATAGACTTGCTCGATGCAGAGTTGCCACAAACCTTCAATTGGTAAAAATTAAAAATTGCCTTACCTATGATGTGCAATAAGACAAACTATGCCTGTAGGTGTGGTATCTCATCTTAATTTGCATCTCCCAGATGATGTATGATGTGGAGCATCTTTTCACATCTAGTCCCTGTCTGTCGGTTAGGATTTTTTAATTTAATTTTTTCCTATTTTTGTTATAATAGAAAAAGAAGTATATATTCTTCTATTTTTAAAGAATTTTTTTGCACCTAATTTCAGCTGTCACCCTCTAATTATTCAAGTCCATCCATCTATCCACAATTCCAAGCCCAGCTAACCTATAGGTTCCTGCCTCTCATGCTGTAGAATGTGTACCTACCTCCATCAGGAGAATTTGAGATTCTGAGGTCTCCTTTAAAATGTAGTTGAATTCTAGTTTAGCTTTTAAACGTCAGGTACACACTATTTGTTCTATTACTGGAAACAGAATTAAGACAAGTATAGGGGACATAGCCCTACAGGACCACAGAACAACCCAAAGGATGATGCTACAGAAAAAAAAAAACTTGAGAGAATAAGGATTAGATTTCAGAATGGTACATAGTCCCTTACTCAGGCTCTTGTAAGAATGCCTATTCACTGAACTCACTGCCCTTGCTCAGCAGAAGGCAGAAGGCAGTAGTTTCCCCTGTCAGAGTGAGCCCTAAGCAGCTGTCCCTTTCACTGAGTTGATATGAGGAGCTTGGGTGACCTTGGAAGAACAGTTTTAGGGCAACCTCCTGAATTAATTGCTGTTGAGGTTCTAAAGAGGAAAAGAGTACTTCCCCAATATATACTGAGAACTCATTTTGGAGTTCAGTTACAGCCAAGAAGACTGAAGGAGCTTGTACAGGGCAGGGTAGTAGCTTAAATTATTGATAACAAATTCTTTTACCAAGCATTCATTTGAGAGATACCCAGCTAACAAAACTCAATGTGTCTATCATTTAAAACAAAGGAATCAGTGAATTTATAGGAAATCTCTTCAGGCAGTCAGATAAACCTTTTCAGTTGAGGATTTAATGAAACATTTGGTGTTAGAACAAACTGTTAGACAAAAAACAATGGCTCTTCACATCCTGAAATCTGGCCAATTTACCACCACCTTCATATAAAGCTGCAGACCCAAGGAATGCATGGATCTTTGGGGGTGAATATATATTCCCCTCTTTCCCACCCTTTAGTCAAGGAATATAGAATAGTAACCATATGAAGAGGTAGAGTCCTTTGACATTTAATTTTAAATAACCCATGGCATAAGTTCCTCCGCTGTTCTTCCATGATACGGTGCCCAGTAAGAAGCACCTCGGCCTCTCCTCCCAGTCCTGCCACCTGAGAAAGGCAGAGCTAAGGAGTCACTTGCTGTCATGCATTTCA
The DNA here is from genome assembly GCF_040802235.1 of Manis javanica. Lineage (NCBI taxonomy): Eukaryota > Metazoa > Chordata > Mammalia > Pholidota > Manidae > Manis > Manis javanica. The sequence continues at coordinate 96,106,992 of NC_133163.1, read as the reverse complement.
CTGTATCTGAAACAGCCTGGAGCTGTCAAGTTCTCCATCACAGAGCTGCAGTGGGGTCACAGCTGTCTTTGTCCATTAGAGATAATTCTAGTCCCTGTCTGTCTGTTAGGATTTTTTTTATTTAAATTTTTTCTATTTTTGTTATAATATATAACCTTGTCAATTGTTATACATAGACTGAGTTGCTTTTAAAAATGAGGAAGGCTAGAAGGAGTACTTTGTAAGGCCTTGCTTATCTAAGTCTCTTTGTAACACAGAAAGTGTGCCTGCCTCCTGCACGTAAAGCGTAGGGCCTGAGTTCTCTGACTTGTGCAGGGCATTGTGTCTGAGTCACTGCAGAAAGCATGAATTTTCACTGAAGCATAGCATCAAAAGGACCAAGGGCAGTAGTAGAGCATGATCAGATATAAGAACAGCCTTCGTGTCCATTCTGCAATGCCCTCTGCTTATCACCAAAAGTGCTGTTTATAAATTTTAAGAATGGGATTTACCAGGCAGGAGCAAGGGAAGAGTCTCATGGACAAATTAGGTTGTCCTTCAGTCTCAAGGAATGTGTGTGTTTGATAATAAATTTATTAGAAGTCTTTCATATCCATTGTCTCATTTCCTCTAACCATCCTGTGAAATATGTTCTTTTTGCGAATGAGAAAACTGAGGGGCTCTAACGTGACCAAAGTCATACAAACAGTCCATGATGAATGCAGATTCCATCCTGTTTTCTGAGTCTCACCCCAGTGCTGCTTACACTAAGCATCCTGCCTCTCTGTACTTTGGTTTCTTTTAGTAATGAATGTGGATCTGCCAGTCATGACCCTCTGCAAACCCTTTTATCGTATTGGGACATAACCAACCCACACCAACTTAGAGCATCCTGTTCCATAGGTTACTTTGTCCTGTGGAAAGGAGACCTTTTCTCCTTCCTCCCTTTCTCCCTTCCTCTCTCATTCCTTCCTTCCCTCCCTTCATTCTTCCTTCCTTTTTTCCCCTTTTATTTGAGGAGAATGCTACTGTATTGTTCAAAGGAGACCTTCCTATTTCTAGCATTTCTCTCTCTATTTAGGAAATAAGTTTATGCTCAACTCATTCCACTTGTTTTTATAAATTGTGGTCACATCCTTTCTTGAGCTCTAGCTTTCCACACTGTCTGGTTTTTACTTACCTGTTGAGCCTGCTCTCCCAGCTCTCCTCCAAGGCAGACTTGGCTTAGATTGTGGACACCTACTGAGCTATGACTGTTTATTAATATCAGCTCCTCCATTCCAGGAAGCTTGGAGTCATCTCACCCCAGGCTCAACTCACAGGGCACTTCTATTTACCTGCCCATACATTTATTCTCTTGCATTATTTAGATGCATGTATGGCCCACCTCTGTTTAACTGTAAGATCCTTACGGGTAAGGATAAAGTCATATTTCTTTCCTCTTTTCCCTGCAGTACCTAGCTCAGTGTCTAAAAACAACAGCTAAAGAGCAAGCATTTGCAAAATGAAGAATTTCCTTTGTTTTGTACTAAGTTTCTTCCATCTCTTTGGCCATTTTAACATCCCTTTTCCAGACATTAGCCAGCATTGGGGTCTAGAACTTTGGGAAGCCTTTCAGCTGAAGATTGCTTTTGTTTTAACCATAGGTATGTGGGTGCTACATCCCAGCTTATTTTAAATGCTTCCTGACAATATTTGGCATCTTACTAGTCTTTACGGCCACATGGCTTAGGTAGGCTAATGATTATAGGATTCCATCCCTGCAGTGAGGTTAATAGATAAGAGCTTTTTGATATTTAACATATAACCACACAAGTGTTTTCTGAAGGACTATCTCAAACTATTTCTCCCAGAAGTTTTTATGCTATTTATATTCTCATTTCCACTGTCTATGAGATCTTCCTATCATATATTCCAGCATTCTGATATTCCACTTTAGTAATTAATTTAGTGTTTTCTGTAAACATGTAGATCCTAAAGTATTGCTTCCTTTAGATAATTTATCAAATTGCTATGGTAATGAAGGAAAATTCTAGATTCTAGGCAACATCAGGGCTCACATTTGCCCCCTAAAGCTTCATTGTTCTCTCTCCAATTAACCTCAGACTTGGGAAGATGGGTTGGCTCTGACCCCTCAGAAAACACCTGCAACCTATCCTGATTATAAATACCCAAATACAGCATGCCTATCATTTTATCCTCATGTTAATTAAAGACAGTTCTAATTTTGTTTTTTGTCTTCAGTAAATATGAATAGTCCTATTGACTTAGATTTATAGAAAGTTCTTCTCCACTACTCATGTCCAAATCTTCATGATAGAGAATGTATCTGATAATTGTTAGTACTATTTTTGACAGATGTTCAATATGTAATAATGATCTGCTGCTTTGAGTAATCCAGCCAAATCAACAGCTTTAGACAGAATCCAAAGGCCAGTTTGGGAGCACTGCCAATATCTATTCCAGGGGATTTTAACAATATAAATCCTCAAATAAAAAAGAGAGCAATGTGAATCTTTGGACTAATTTCAAAAAACTGAGCCGAGGATAGCTCAACACACACAATCCAAGCAAAATAAAAATATGGCCAGTAAAATAGTTCCTACATTCAATATTTACCAGTTTGTGTACCATCTGAGCCATTTCCTTTAATCAACCATGCACATGGCACTTTTATTCTCAGGGGACATTATCGCCATGACAACTTTATCAGACTAAACACTGAAACACAGTTCCTGGAGTGATTACAATTTGTGTATGGTTTAGAATATTATTTATGTTATTCTTTTATCAATATCCTTGGTGTGCCAAACAGAGATGAGAAATTTTTTTTATTGACTATTTAAATCACAATAAAAAATGTAAAAACTTTACAAAGAGAAAAGGAATAAGCCATTAGGCTGAAAAATGGGCAATCAAAGGAGCTATTACACTCGGCAGATGGAAAAGCAGCAGGTGCCATGGTGTGATGGGACCTTGCTTCCCATCATGCATGCTCTACAATGATGCAGGCTGACAGGGAAGGGAATTAATGTGTCAGAGCAGGTACTTTCTGTCCATTAGCTGATTCCCAATACGTCCTCACAGACTGCTACCCATGGCTCTTTGATAAAATGGTTTACAATACACAGCTCTAAAAGTTGTATGGGGAAGGACAGCTGTGAGTGACCATCCCTTCACTGCCTCAGCTTACAGAGTGTGAGTGACCGAGTAAACATTTCTCCACCCCAAACTGGGATTAACAATTTCAGTCCATGAATAAATTATTTGAGTACAGATGCTGTGAATACATCAAGGTGACCAAGGGCCACAGACTCTCAGTGTGGGGGGATGGGAGGACACTGATGAAGAGAATTCTCAAGGTAACAAACTACTTCTCCAACAAATGAATCTCAGGAAGGCTGTGAGAGTACACTCACCTCACTCTTCAGAGAAAAACATGCCAAATTATGAAGAGGCAACTTGAATCGGTGGGTCAGCTTAGACACGCGCAGCCCATTAGGCAGGGTAAACAGTGATGCTCTGGGGCCTTGTTGTGTGCCTGCTTGTTTACTTCCTTCCTTTCCCTTCCCTTTCCCAAGTTTATGTTCCACGTCTGTAACATAGCCACCTGTGAAACCTCAAAATGAGAGTTAAATAGCAGTTTGAAATTAAATTTGTACAATTGATAAGATTAGCCTTTTCCAGATTTTTATCCGATAAACTAATTGAATCACTAAATTGTTTATTAGCCTTGGCTGTTAAGACAACTAGATTCGGAAATGGTAGACATTTTTTTCTGTGCACCTTAATGACTGGACTGGAAAGCCAGTGCTGCCATCCTGCTCACTATGGGTCATCATCCCAGGAGGCAAGATGACTGTCGGCTGCGCAGAAGTTAGACCATAGAAATTGTGTACACATCAAAGAAGCGCTGACAATCTCAGAATGGATTTGTCTTCCCCAGCCCCTACTTCAGGTGAGGGACATGTTGTATCTCAAAGCATCCTGTACTTTTTCTGCATACTCATCACATTGGCATTTAAAAATAATTTTAATTTAATATGTCAAACGTGGATATATCTTGCCTCAGCACTTAGCAAAATACTGTTCATGTGGTAGGAGCTCAGTAAATATTTGTGGAAAGAAGAAAACAAGGGAAGGAAGAAGATAACAAGAGGAGAAAAGAAGGAGGTCAAGAGAAGACCCAAAAGATGAGAAATAATCTTCAGCACATTTACATTTCTGTAGTCTTCTTTAGAAGCCTCTATAAGAGCCTTAAATTGATTAAGATTCCTAAACACATTCTGCATTACATAAAAATGGGGAGGGAAGTATGAGGGGGGGAATATGTTATTTTTGACAATCATAAGATAGATACAGCTGAATGGTACCCAAAGACCTTCAGACAGGCAGGTGTGCACACCCTTAGTCTTGAAATTCATAAAGAGACAATGGAAACAGATATTTCAGCCAGAATAGAGTGAGTTTTAGCCTACTCAGAGGCCATACCCAGAGAGTTTAAAATTATCCTTGGAATTTCTTGTGATTTTTATCCCAGGTGTTTGGAATGAGGATCTGTATTTGGTAGTTCAGGATATTTAACTTGCACCAGCTCACTCTTTCGTTCACATCTTTCCTTAAATCAGGTGTAAGCATACTGATTATGCATTATGCAAGGTGGTGATAAAACATTTTTAATGTGAAAGTAGAACAGTGGGTATAGTGAATTCTGTGGAAATTACAATGACCAATGATAATAATACCTAAAGTACACAGCACCTAATAGTTTCCAGAGTGAGTTAATGTTGTTATTTAATTCTTACAAGGATTAATTAATCCTGTTATTTAACCCTTCACAGGATAATTAATCTGGAATTTTGGATTTTCTAACCATGTAACATCAGTAATATTACTTAACCTCTATTCCTTAGTTTTCTCATTTAAAACTATCATATAAGATTGATCAAAAATTAAGTAGGATAATGCATGGAAAATACCAGACTCAATAAATGTTAGCCATTGTTAGTGTCATTATTGTTTAGTAGCACAGATTCCACTAACTACAATTTACAGATCATAAAAGAACCTTAAAAACTCAAATGATTTCATTGTCTGTTAAGTGGTAGCCCCAGAACTCCCTGTTCCAGTTCTGAAACCTTCACACCATACCATGCCAATTTTACTCTGAACTGCAATTGACTTTAAGACCTAAATTTGAGGTTGTGTGGCCCCTTTGGAATACCCTTCATTACAGGATCCTAGGGATGGCAGTTTGGTGTGGAGCCAGTGCATCGAGCCAGCAGGATTAGGGGCCTGGAATGCCAGGCCTGCTGAAGAGGTCGCTCAATATCAGCTGCTTCCCAAAGCCTCCAAAGAACCTGACATTTTGGCTTTACTTCATTTCAGTTCCTGTCAGTTTCAAAAGAGACAAGCTTCTAGGGCTGAAATTGATGTATTTGTGTGACTATTCCAGTCTGCTGAAATTGAGAGAGGCTGAAACTGATGAAAGTAACCAATTTGTCAATTTCAGCAAAAGGCCTGCTTTGAAGGCAGAGATTGACTAAGTCTATACTTTTCCTGTCTGATCAGAAAATTTAATTTTTCCTTCACTTTAAAAAAGTTCTGTGTTTACTCTCAGAAATTATTTTGGATTGTTCTCTAGATGCAACCTGAATTGGCCTGACAGTTTAAACAGATGGTCAATTCCTTCAAAATTCAATCTAGTGTATTGTTTAGCAGAATGTTATTTTTCACTGGATAGATTGATCAATTTATCCAAAGTGGTTTTTTAAAAAGTTGTAGATGTGGAATCACTCTAAACTCTGCTGCTTAGGAGTTTTAATGCATCCCACGAAAATTACATAGCTTTGACTTGCCAGTCAAAAACTCAAATACAGAAATCCCTTCTGTTTCTGTCAACTATCTGGTTTTGACAGATTTTTGACTGATTAGGTCAAAATGATTTGTAGAGGCTTAAAAATATACTCAGGAAAACATTGGGTCCTATTTCAGCTACCAGTCATGTGACCTTGTCCAAGTTACCATCTTTGATTCTCAGCCTTTCCTCCCATAAAATGAGAAGGTTAGACTATAGAAGCAATTTACAAAGTGTATTCTTTAGAAAAGAATACTTTATTTCTGAGATGGCAATAAGTTTAACAAAAAATTCATATTTAAGTAACTTTGGAGAACACTAGCTAAATATGTTTATTGACAGTAGGACTGTCCAGAGCCTTTATCATCTTAATATGTTTAATGGATATTAATCCCAGTCACAAACCCTGGTGCACAGTAAAATTAGACTTTCTAGACCCCACTCTGCTAAACAGATGAGAATCTCCAGTTGTGTTGCGGGTCTCAGTTCTGCAGTCTCCCTAGCAGAAGTTATGAGTAGTCCAGCTTATTCTGTCATTAGTCCATGAAATCTGTTTCTGCAACTGTCTACATTAGGGATCAGAGAGTTTTTTCTGTTAAAGGCAAGATAGAAAATATTTTAAACTTTGTGGGCCGTTCACCTCTGTCACTAAGTTTTGTAGTGTAAAAGTAGTTACACACAATATATAATATATGCAAAATATTCTTTTCTAAAAAATCATTTTAAAATGTGAAAACCAATCTTTGCTTGTACACTGTACAAAAATAAAATAACAGACTGAATTTGGCTTACAGTATGTAGTTTGCCATCGTCTGGACTAAATGACGTTCCTCAATGCTTCTGGGCCATGCTTGTGTCACAGTAAGCTTTGTGAGACTGTGCATAGTCCCATCTGCCTAGACAGCCCTATAAACTCTCCCCTCTTGGGGGTATTAGAAACACAGCACCCTCTGTGTTCAAGAAGTAGGGCAGAGGTTCTCTCTCCCATGACTTCAAGATACCTCTAAGTGTGTCCAACAGCACACTACCTTTTACCACTTTCTGAAGTCCCAGGGAATTCACAGAGAAATTATCTTCTTTCACATTCTGACAGTAACTCCAAACCTTCCTCCCCTTCTGGGTTATTTCTTCTTTCTACTCTTGACAACCTTCCCTGGGGCAGTGAGCACAGGACCTGATTCAATTCGAGAGACGAGAAGGTACAGGAGAGAAAAAAAGTATTTGAATCTCCCAAAGCACCATCCTTGTATTATCTTGTATGAATCCCCAAATGGCATGCAGTATTTCCCAAATGGTTTTTACCAAGGAATGATTTATTAGGAAATCTTGGAGAGTGTCCCAGTGGCTGCACTTTGGGAAACAATGGTCTGGAGGGCATCTAAGGTTCCTGAAACTCAGCTGTTCTCACAAGGACCCTGTGACCTGCAAGAAGAATAGCAGATTAGATCTGAGCTGATGTCACTATAAATCTAGGAGCAGTATTTCACCCACCCCACTGCTTTCTCTCTTTCTATAGTGATCCAAAACTCTCTCATGTATAATGATTTTTACATATTTGGTACTACGCTTCTTAGTGGAACAAATATCATTCATTATTATGACTCTCCTATTTCCTCTTATATATTATAGCCAGATGGTTGGATATATGTATGTATGGATGATAAATGAACTGGTTTTCTCCACTTTGATTCCTTTTGTCTTCAGTCTCTTTTGTAAATCTCTGTTTGATTTGATAATTATCAAATCTTTCTTTCTGGACAATTGTCTCCAGCTATATCTTACATGGCCAGTATGGCTTCTTTATAAACTATCAATCTGTGCCTAGACAAATGGCCTTAAAATGCATAGTCCTGGACCTTTGGATCATAAAAACAAAGCATATCTAGAAGCAACCTCATTCTTCAAATGATTCCTTTGGTTTCTCCAACATGGTCCCATCTTCTGTCACTGTTTTTTTCTCCTGGCCTTGTCCCTGCTTCCCACCACCTATGTATAAGGACAAGGCATCCTTGACTCTCCACTTCCTTGTAGAACTCTCCACATATAACAACTTCAACTTTTCATTGCTGACTCCAAATGTAAAATTCTTGTTCTGAACTCTTAGTGTCTATGTATTTGTTTGTTTATTCATTCAGTCCATAGTTATTGAGCACCTACTATGTGTCTGGCTATAGGCAAGGTGTAGGGTACACGATGGTGAACAAAAAAGACATGGCCCCAACCTTCAAGGACCTTAATGCTTAATGGGGAAGGTAGATATTCCACAAGGAAATGAACAAAAATACAGTACAAAATACAGTACAAAAATACAGAACAAAATAATTTCTTTAAAAAGGTCACCAACTCAGGCACAGTTGCAGGGGGGCCATCAGGTGAGAAATTGGGGATCAACAGAGGTGAGGCTTAGAACCTCACCCCCCCTGGTTTGAGAGAAATCTTCTGCATCTGTGGATGTTTTGTTGCCCTTGTCTAGCTTGGATTAATACTTAGTCTATAGGCACACACCTGATCATCTACATTTGCCCTCTTACAGCACTAAACTATGTTTTCTACCTTTATCTTGCATCTACCTACCACTTCAGCATCTTATTAAAAATAATAATAATAATAATAACAATAATAAGGGAGAAATGTGGGATTCGCATATAAATCAAGTATAAAAATCAGACAAATATTCATATTTGACCCGATTGTTTATAGTTCACAATGCGTGATCAAAACCGAAAGTTCCTGTTATATGACTGCCCTTGCACTGTTCACCATGTAAGAACTTATTCACTATGTAAGAATTTGTTCACCATGTAAGAACTTGTTCGTTATGCTTCAAAAAAAAAAAAAGGTCACCAACTATCCTAAGTAACTTTGCCTAAGACTGTCCTAGCTTTAGTACTGAGAAACCTACATCCCGGGAAGCCTCTGAAACATGGGTTAGTGGATCACTCTCTAGAGGTAAAGGCTGAGTGTCAGAGAATAACACAGAGGGTACTACTGTACACTGCATAGCCTGGAAAGCTTTTTGAGGAGGTATTGTTTAAGCTGAGAAATGAAAGAAAAGAAAAAAAAAGCACAAACAAAAGAAACCCAGCCACATGAAGAAAGGAACCAAAGGGAAGTCCAAGGAAAGGAATAGTTTGTTTACAGAGAACCTGGGACATTGAGGAAACTGAAAAAGCTATTTTAACTAAAGCATATTTAAGAAGGTAGATGGCAAGTTGAGATAAAATTAGAGAGGCAGGAGTGACTCACATTATAGTCCATGGTAAGAAGTTTGAGTCCTAGTCTAAAGGCAGTAGGAAAACATTGTCTAATTTAAAAAGAAGATTTTCCGTCTATTAAGACCCTATTTTGTGCCTAACTTGTAGACACAGAAATATTCATCATAATCCTACTCATTCACTTGGGGAATTTCTCAGGCTCTCCCTCCCATCTTCTGCTTCATTTTCTCCAAGAATCATTTGGTTTCCCCATTTTTGTATGCCATTATTTCTCATTTCCTATGTCTGCTCTGTCTGTGGACTCATGGACTGGTGGCTGGGGTGGCTGATCTCTCCAGACTTAATCTGCAATTTCCCCCAGGTACTGCCATTTAGTTGACTTCTCTTGGTCTCACCCACTTCAGTGAGGACAGTAGGAGATCTCCTCCCTACACAGCCTCGGACTGCATGCAAGACCAGCCATGTCCCTCTGGGAGGGGAAGGACATTCTAAGGAAATGACCAAAAGCATTCATTTTGCATGTACAGATAGAGCCACAGCCCATCCACATGTTAATATTTGAAACTTCAGAGAAAGTACAGCAGGCCTTTACATAAACCTGCAAGACATGCTGCAGGCTTTGATTTCTGGCTGAGTTGTTAGACAGGAATCGTGCATTTCATCAGCTTGCATTAACAACCCTGTAATGAAAATGTAGTTATTGACATTTCCATTCCATGAAGTGAACACTCCATCATCCTGAAGGGGAGTGTCTTTGTTAACTGCCATGTTGTTAGGACAGGAAAATCAAAATTATTTCTCATCATTTGTCCCATTTGAAAAACATCCTCATTTAAATGTCCTGAGATTTCTTCCAATCAAGTCCAAGAATCAGACTGGTCCACATATTTGCCTTTCTTTTGTTAGTATGATAATGAGACTTCAACTGTACACCAAATAATTATATTTATTAAAATTTATGATTGTGCATTAGAGAGTTCAGTAGTATTCAGAAGGTCTTGAAGCCATAACTTATATTCTCAACCTCACCTTTTTCTATATATATTACTTTTAGAAACTGCTATTTAAATGCAGATGGCTGTATAAATTTCTACTCCTGACCTGGACTATTTCCAGCAATATATGCTGTGATTAATTGGCACTTCAGACCTCCTTTTTTCCCCATGGATTATCTGTTTTGCAGCCTTTGAGATAGAATGATAGGCTCTTCTCAAGCAATACAATTTTCTCTGCAAAGACTAGCATCTAGCAGCAGTGGTGAACACTTAATCTTGATCCTCTGTCACAGCTTGCTTTAAAGTTACATCCAGTAGCCCACACTCAGTTTGTAGGCTACTCTCCCTGAGTTCAGTTTCTCAGTAACTTTCTTCCTTTTTTATTATTAAAGACTAAGCTCAGAATCCCTGTGTTCATCGCTGCTGAGTGTTGACAAGCCACAAACACTGCCACTGACAGTAGTTAAAAATGCAGCTGGGTTAATTCTGACATATTGCTATCTTTTGAGGGCCAGTTGATGTGTGTTCATTTATAATCTAATTGCATATCCACTTTTAAAATTCAGCTCTCAGTGTGGAATGGATAAAAATACAATTACTAAATGATATGCGTAATCATTCAGCGCTGTTAATCCCAAAAGGTGATATTGCAGTGACATTGAGAAAATTAGATCTATTCTTCATACAATTACATGGCTACGCTTTCACTCTAATGCCATTCTAATTGGGAAGGAGCATTGAAATATGAAGCTGGGTGCACTTCCCTCTCTAATTATCACTGAGCAACTCAGTCTTAAGATAGGTTGCTGGAAAAGACAGTTGCCGGAATGCTTTGATAGTCCCCAGTGTTCATTGTTGCTTTCATGTCAGGTAAAGCTTGTTTTCCTCCTATAAAATTTAGATTGCCATTGAGCATTTACTAGAAATAAAGATTTGGGTGAATGCCTGTAAATTATTTAGTCCATTTAAGTCTTTGAAAAGAAAAATTCTATGTGGATACACACCCCCTACTTTTACTTCCAAATGGACCTTCAGAAGTGAATAATTGCCCCCTGTTTTACAGGGTGGTTGGGAGCCTCAAATTTCACAATAAAAGTGCAAGCAAGTTTTTAAACTGTTAAATGATACACAAACATGAGCTTTTAATTATTGCTGCTGCTATTACTATCTGTCAATAGGCATCAAGACATGGCTTAATTAGTTGACTTTGTGGCCACTTTTGGCCTTAATTCAGTTGGCTTCTTGCTGTACAAGTCAATGGTGTCTGGATATATGTGTATTAATAAGGATTTTCCTCCATCCTCTGTTCTCTAAATCATGGATTTATAGAACAGTACAGTGAAACTCTACTCCATTAATTATTCTACCACTAGAATATAACCTCTAAGAAGGCAAGAAGTGTATCTCTTCATAGAAGGCATTCAATAAATAGCTGCAGACTGTCTGAACAAATGTATGAATACGTTTATTTTACATTTCTTCATTCTTTATGAGCATTTAGCACAGTTATAATAACTGCTTTAAAATGCTCTATGAATTCCAACATCTGGGTTCTCAGTTATCGTGGTTTAGACTCCACTGATCATCAATTCCCTTGAGAATGGATCAAATTTTCCAGATTTTTTAAATTTTGTATTGTATTCTGCATATTATGAGGATTGTTGTGGAGACTTTGAATTATGTTCTTGCAAAGATCACTGATTACTTTTGTTGTTGTTTTAGTGGGCAATTTGACTTGCCTCAAACTGAAGACTCTCTCTTGGTCAGCAACTCAAATATCAGTTCAGTTCTTTCATTGGTAGCTGGGCTGCTTGCAGTGTGTTCTGTGCATATATGGTGCAAGGGTCAGTTAAAAGATCTGCACAGACTATATACATAGAACATGTTGCTCATCTTCTCTGCTCTTTCCATTCTGAAATTTACTCCCACCCTTTCTAGTACCCATGAATGGTTCTTCATGTCAGAAAGACTGACAGTTTCTATAGGAGTTTTAGCTGCCCTGTGTAGGCTGACCGCATTCTGCCCTTGAGCTAAAAGCAGTAAAAAAATAGGGAACTAATGCCATGTCATTCCCTTCATCCAAATGTCAACGTTTCTTCAGAATCTGCCTGAATTTTGTTCACTTCTCAAGGGCTTTGTATTTTCAGAGTTTATAGTTTTTATCTGTGGAAGGATTTCTTTTGAGGAAATCTACACGATGAAAATTAGGTTCAAAGAGATAATGTGACTACTCTAAGGCCATAAAACTGGCTTTAATTCTCTGGTCTTGAGCATACAACTAACACAGTCATGCAGACATTACCTTTTTTGATTCTAATCCAGGACTCCTTTTATCCCAGATGGCCATCCTCTCAGTCAGTGGAGACTGTTGTAATTAGCCCTCCTGAGCTTGGGTTTGCACTAGAATAAAGTTTAAAGAAGCCACAGCGGGATCCAGTTGTGCTAAAGCTACTTGAGTTTGTTACTGAAACTTAATTCAGTTTGTTCAGTGACCATGACTATAGTTCCCAAACACCCAACCAATAAGTGGCCACCTAGGATGAAGAGATATGCCATTAGATGATAAACTGAAAGGACACACACTAATAACAAGAACCAAGCTTATATCCACCTCCTAATTAAAAAAAAAAATTGTACTGACCTATGAAATCCCCAAATCCAGGAAATCATTGCATATCATCATAGTAAGTAATTCTACAGGCTTAATTTCCTCTTTATAAATTCAAATGTTACATTAAATCATCTCTCTGCACTCTTGTGGTCCAATGACTTTATTCTATTATTTTTATGGAAACATTGATTACCATTTAGATTGCTGATGTCCATTCAGACTGCAGGTCTGGAGACTTATGACAAAGGGAAGAGATGGCAAAACTGAAAGTTTGTGAATCCATTGAAAGGTGTACAGAAATTTTAGGATAATCAACAAACAAACTTCTTAATTTTCCTGTTTTCAAGACATTTGGGGGCTACTGTGCAGATACAGTCATGATCCCCTTCTTAACTTTTGGTTTTCTAGGAATAAGTTTTTCCTGATTCTGGAATTGATTGGTTCATAACATGGGGATTTAAGCATCTCCAGTGCTTTTCATTGGGAGAAAGCTCCTTGATTCTTCCTTTTTTGTCTTGTTTCTTACATTCTCTGAGCATCTGGTCATCAGGTACACATCATTGTTGAGTTGAAAGAACTATATTATGCTGGTGAAAGAATAATACACATGCTAAACCCTAAGGTTATACTAGTCACCCTATTATTTATAGCCAGGTACTTAGAGGGATATGGGAAAATACTCCAGAACCTGTTGACAATGGTATTCCTCTGAGAGTCATATTATAAGGTCACATTTAATGTCGGGCTATTTTCAGGAAGAGCAAAACTAGGGCTTATTCTCCAAGAGATATAATTTTGTGAAACAAATCTAGCATTATAGTAAACACTATTTATTGAAAGCTGCTTCTGTGCTTGGGATTTTAGATATACTACTCTCAAAACAACTCTTTGACTTAGAGAGTACAAATATCTCCATTTCTCAGGTAAAAGAAACAAGTTTTGTGATTTGTCCAAAGCCATTTGGACAGAATCAAAACCAAGAGTCAAATCTCACTTTGTCTACTTCTAAGTGCATACACCCATTTGGTGGTTGTTACAAGACCTCTAGAAATCTATAACCAAAAACGCCCCCATAAGAAAAGTAAATTCCCTGGGAATGGTCTCTATGAACCTAGAAGAGTTAAAGGGACTAATGAGAGCTTGTCAGACTTCTTGAAGGCCCCAGTATCACTCAACATTATTCACTCTTTTTTGTAATGATTCATTTCAGTCCAGCTCTGAGATTCTAAGCTGGATACAAAGCTTTCTTCCACATCATAGGCAAAACTCATGGAACAAAGTGTGTGCTTTGCATTCTTGCTTTGTAGGTATTGGTCTTCATTCTGTAATTCTTTTGAGCCTTGGAGTCTATTTCCCAGAATGTTCCTATCTTAGCTATGGCATCTGTTTCCATTGCTCCTTCATAATTGATGTCAGACTTTGCCCCTTTTGCCAAAACCTGAGCTCAATTCATAGTTATCTTTCTTATGGCATGCACGCCCAACCATATAACCCTGCCTACCCAGACCAGCCCCTGAGACTGTACCTGTGGGGTCATGTCCATGGTGCCAGACTAATCTTTCTTAAACATCAGTCTCATCTTGACCTCTAGGCCTGTCTCCTCATTTGTAAAATAAAAGGTTTGAACTAGATGATCTCAAAGATCATTTCTTGTTCTAAAACTATGTAAATTCCTCTCATGTATAAATATGTATTTTATTCTAGTACTCTATAGAGAGTGGAGTGAGACATCAAACCATGTTCTTTTAGTATACTTTGCAGAAAAGTTTTACAGAAATAAAACACTTCACTCAAAGTGTCAGTCATTAAAATGTGTCACAATACAATTTGAATATAGACTATTTAATCACAGAAGTACTTTTAAGTGACCTTGTCATTCCCACTCCATTTGATTTGTTATAATTTACAACCTTTGTACTAAAAAAGAGAAGTGTTTGTTCTGAAGATGTTTCCTGAGCTTAGTGGACCCATGGGAAATGTAAAATTCCTTATGAAATGCAAACACTGTTTCTTTCACCAGTGTTCAATTTTGTTTCAATGTCTAAGGTTACTGTAGTGACAGAATGTCCCCACAATCTTGCTGTCATTATGAAAGTGGAGTTTTATTTCAAGGAGTAACAGCTACAGAAAAATAACTCAGAAGGATGATGTGAATCTGATATCAAAGTTTTACAGAACCTGTCTATCCTTTCTTGGGAGTCAGATTACCCCACATTGTCAGCTGCCTGCAACTATGTTCTCCTATGCACATTGTTGGATAGGTATAAACTTCTTCAGCTTGGCACAGGGGATAGTTTACCATGAGCTGGTTCAGAAATCTCAAATAGATAATTTTTAATAATTTATTTTATACTAGTGTTAAATTCTTTTATACTAGTGTTAGGGATCTTCTTTGAATTAGATTATTATACATAATTCAGTTATAGCATGGACCAAACATCAACTAGTCAATCTTATTAATGGTCCTATGTGTATATAGTTGAGATAATGCAGCTCTAGTTTGTACATACATATATAACATTAGGAATACAGAGAAACATTTTTAATCACTTGATATAAGCCATTCCCCAAATAGATTCACTTGAAAGTCCCTTCACATAGAATTCAACCAGTGAACTTAGTCTTTAAGTGTCATCATCTCTGCCGTTTAGATTCTGCATCACACATTGAATTTGAGAGACCTGGGATATCAGTATTCAACATACAACTTATGAAATAATATGTACATGCATACATGAGCTGGTTGAAGAATAGCAAATAATTAAGTCAGTTTTGTTGTTTATTTGTTCTTATCTAACACTACCAGAGTTGATGTTTTGCTGAATGCAATGTTCATTCAGCTTTATTTCATCAGTTTTCTTATTTCTGTTAAATTATTTTTTCCATCCTATTTCCTCATCTCTCACATGTCTTTTTACCTGTTAGTACCCTTTATCCACGCCTTAGCCTATTGTAATCTTATTTAACTGAACTAAAACCCCATCTATTTTTTATTTAATTTTTTTTAAGCTTCCCTGGCCAAAAAGGGTAGATCCCACATATGAACTCTGTCTTCCCTACTTTTTTGCTATTTACCACTTCCTGGGGGTTTGGCTACTTTTGTCATGTTTTGCTGTTTTCTCTCTAGGCTATAGAGTCGTTCAGGACAGAACCTCTCGTATTCCTCATAGCACAAAGCACAATGCTTGTGTTTCTGAGAGGTACCTAGAGAAATAATGTGTGTGGGTAGCCAGTAGAGATTGCGGGTAGGGGGAGGCTTATCCTAAGCTTTGTAATGCAACCACATCACCCAATTATATCAGGCATTAATGACTCATATCAAGTGCTGAACTCTAAGGTCTTAAAATAAATTAATTAAAGGCCTATTATTTAGCTATGGAACAAAAGGACCACTCCAAGACTCAAATGAGGATATTCTTACTGTTCAGATTAAATCTTTGAGAAGTCACCTTACTTTGCCCCAGCCCATTCAGCCTGATTCTCAATGGTCCATCTTCCTCAAATTGTGACATCAGAAGTGGGGTCTTACTTCACATTGGTTTCTTTAAGCTGCACACATATCTAAAAGAGTCAACTGTGCTAAGAAACAATCTTTCTAACATTAGGAATTAAAAATATTATTATGGTCACATTTTTCCTATTTGTGCATGGTTACTTTTGCTTATTTTACTGTAGTGCACATTTCTAAATGTATAAAGTAATCTAGCTTTTTATTCCTTTTCCTATCTAAAACTACCAGATGCTGTTTTGATGTTTCATTGAATGCAATGTTCATTCACCTTTACTTCATCAGTTTGCTTACTTTTGTTAAATTATTTTTTCCATCCTATTTCCTCATCTCTCACATGTCCTTTTACCTGTCAGTACACTTTATTCACCCCTTAGCCTATTGTAATCCTATTTAATTGAACTAAAAACTTCCTTTTCTTATTTCCCAAGACATGATAATCAGAAACAAGATTTAAAATTTCCCAAAGACCCTAGTATGTAGTATGTGTTTAGTAATATGTACTCGTTGATTGATGTATGTACTATTTTGCATGTTATGTGTTATATATGCATTCAGTAACCCAGTATTAGATACTTGTAACAAAAATAGAATGAATTTCTGACTTCAAGGGTCTTATAGTCTAGAAAAGAGAAATATAACCAAATAAAAATAGCAATTCAAATTGTTAATAAGTCTATAAATCAACAAGTAAAATTCAGTTCTATTTTTGTTCTTTAAAGCTTTATCAGAGAATAATTGACATAAAAACTGTACATATTAAACTGTAAAATTTTATGTTTCGACAAATGTATGTCTCCTTGAAAACATCACTACAATCAAACTGACACATCCACATGCCCAAAAGTTGCCTCCTGCCTCTTTGATCTTCCAAACCCCACCCCCCTGCAGATGAGGATATTCCTACTGTTCAAGTTAAATCTTCTAGAAGTCCTTTGCCCCAGCCTATTCAGCCAATGATCTGAATTCTACCACTACGGATTATTTCCCATTTTCCAAAATTTTATATAAATACAATTATGCAGCATGTACACTTGTATCTTTCAATTCCAGTATAATTATTTTGGGATTCCTCCATGTTGTAGCATATGTCAGTTCATTTCTTTTTATTGATCATCAGTATTTCCTTGTACGAATATATCTCCATTTCATTTTCTTCTTGTTGATGGATATTTGGTTTATCTCCAGTTTTTGGCTATTACTAACAAAGCTATAAACACTTATAAATAAGTTTTTGTATGAAAATATGTTTTCGTTTCTCTTAAAAAAAAAACTAGAAATAGAATGGCTAGGTCACAGGATTCACTTTTTAAGAAAATGCCAAACTCTTCTCAAAATGTTCGTACCCTTTTATAGTCCAAGTGTATGAGACTTTGAGTGTATGTACTATTTGTCAGTGTTTCTACTTTCGGCCAGTCTAGCAGAGATGTACTGGTGTTGCCTTTCAGTTTTAATACGCTTCTCACTAGTGAACAATAATTCTGATAGCAACTTACCATGTGCTTATTTGCATCTTCTTCAGCAAAATTCTGAGCAAAGATTTTGCCCAGTTAAAACCTATCATCTTGATTGTCTTCTTACTGACTTGTAAGAGTTCTTAATATATTTTAGAATCAGATCCTTGGTTGGATACATGTATGGCAAGTACACTTTTTAGTCTGTGCCTGCTTTTCATTTCTTGTCCATGTTACTTGAAGATCAAAGGTTCTTAATTTTTGTGAAGTCCATTTACTTTCCATTTATAATTAGTGGATGCTGTGTAATATTTGAGAAATCAGCCAAGAATATGGGTGACTGATTTTTTTTCTCCTATGTTTTCTTCTAAACTTTTAAAGTTTTAGCTATTATATTTAGGTCTCTAATAAATTTTAAGGTAATTTTTGTATGTGGTGTTTGACTAAAAAATCTCTTTGCATATAGCTATCTACTCATTCAAGCACATTTTGTTATGAAAATTATCCTGTTGCCAATTAATTGTTTTGGCAAAATTGTAAAAAATTAAATTGAGTATCTGTATGTGTCTTTATTGAACATTCTATTCTATTCCAATGAACCATGATCTATCTTTACACTAACAACATACTGTCTTTTTAAATTCAAGTATTGCTGACATATAATATATATTGGTTTCAGGTATACAACATAACAATTCATGAATATATAATTCAAAAATTATATACATTACATAATGATCACCACAGTAAGTGTACTTATCATGTCACCATACAAAGATACTGCAATATTATTGACTCTATTCCCTATGCTGTACTTTTCATCCCCATGACTTACTTCATAATTGGAATTTTGAACCTCTTTATGCCCTTCACCTATTTCCACTGTCCCCTTACCCCTTACCCTATAGCAGCCACAAGTTTTTTCTCTGTATTTATGTCTATTTCTGTTTTGTTTGTTCATTTGTTTTTAATTATTTCTTTTTATATTCTACATGCAAGTGAAATCGTGGTATTTTTCTCCTTCTGTCTGACATATTTTACTTAGAATACCCTGTAAGTCCATCCATGGCAAGATTTCACTGTTTTTTATGTCTGACTAATATTAAATGGAATAAGGAGACCACATCTTTATCAGTACTTCTATCAATGGACACTTAGATTGCATCCATACCTTGGCTATTGTAAGTAATGCTGCAATAAGCACAGTAGTGCATATATCTTTTTGAATTACTGATTTTGTTTTGAGTAAATACCCAGAAGTGGAATTCCTAGATTGTATGGGTGTTCTACTTTTAATATTTTGAGGAACTTCCATATTGTTTTCCATAATGGCTGCACCAACATACATTTCCACCAATAGTGCACAAAGGTTCCCTTTTCTCCGCATCGTTGTCAACACTTGCTATTTCTTGTCTTTTTGATACTGGCCATTCTGATTGGTGTTAAGGATATCTCATTGTGGTTTTGATTTGCATTTCCCTGATGATTAGTGATGCTGAACGTTTTGTTGTGTCTGTTGGCCATCTCTATGTCTTATTTGGAAAAATGTTTGTTCAGATCCTCCGCCCATTTTTAACTGGATTACTTGGGGTTTTTGGTTTTAAGTTCTATTAGTTCTTTTTATATTTTAGTTATTAATCCCTTATCAGACATATAATTTGCAAATACATTCTCCCATTCAGTAGGGTGAGCAGCCTTGTCTTTTTCTTGATCTTAGATGAGTATAAGTATGATATTATCTGGATTTGTCATATATGGACTTTATTATGCTGAAGCAAGTTCCCTCTATACCGACTTTGTTAAGAATTTTTATCATGAATGAATGTTGAATTTTGTCAAATCCTTTCTCACTATCTACTGAGATGATCATATAGTTTTTTCCTTCCTTTGTGGTATATCATATTGATTGATTTATGCAGATTGTGCTTATGGAAACTTCCTGGGAAAAAATCCCACTTGGTCATGGTGAATGATTCTTTTAATGTATTTTTTAATTAAATTTGCAAATATTTTGTTGAGAATTTTTGCATTCATGTTCATCAGAGATATTTGGCTATAATGTTCTTTTTTTGGTAGAGTTTTTGTCTGGTTTTGGTATCAGGGTAATGTTGACCTCAAAGAATGAATTTAGAAACATTCCTTCCTGTTCAACTGTTTGGAGTACTTTAAGAAGAATAGGTGTGAACTCTTCTTTAAATGTTTGGTAGAATTCACCCTTGAAGCCATCTGATCTCAGACTTTTGTGTGTTGGGAGATTTTTTATTACTGATTTAATATAATTACTAGTATCAGTCTGTTCAGATTTTATATTCCTGATTCAGTTTTAGAAAATTGCATGTTTCTAGGAATTCAGTAATTTCTTCTGGGTTGTCCAATTTATTGACATATAATTTTTCATAGTAATCTCATAATCTCTTGTATTTCTGTAGCATCAGTTGTAATATCTCCCTTTCATTTCTGATTTTATTTATTGGAGTCCTCTTTTTTTCATGATGGGCCTAGCTAAAGGTTTATCAATGCTGTTTATCTTTTCAAAGAATACACATTCTTTTCAAGTACACATGGAACATCCACCAGTACAGGTCACATGTTAGACAACAAAATAAGTCTCAATAAATTTAAGAAGATGGAAATTCTATCATGCATCTCTTGTGACCACAAAGGTATGAAAGTCAAAATTAATTACAAGAAAAAAAAGTGGAAAAACACAAATGTGGAGAATAAACATGTTATGAAACAACCAATGTATCAGTGAAGAAATCAAAGAGGAAAATACCTAATGACTAAATGGAAATAGAAACACAACAGGGAAAATATTTAGGATGCAGCAAAACCAGTTCTAAGAGGGAAATTTTTAGCAAGACAGGTCAACCTCAAACTTTCTTTTTTCAAAAGAGAAATCCCAAACAATTTAAACTTACACCTAAAGGAACTAGAAAATGAACAAAAATAGCCCAAAATTTGTAGAAAGAAAAATAATAAAGATCAAAGCAGAAATAAATTGATAATGAAAAAATACAAATTATCAGTGAAACTAACACCATATTTTCTTGATCACTCTGGTTTAAAATAAGTTAAAATTAGGCAGTACAAAATCCCCCAAATTTGGTCATCTCTTTCAAAGTTATTTTGACTATTCTAAGCCTATTTCATTTTGATATAAATTTTAGAAAACTGCATGTCAATTTCTACAAAAATTCCTGAGTGGATTTTGTTTGTAGTTACATTGAATATATAGATTAATGTAGCAACAATTGTTATCACAAAAATATTGAGGAGTCCTATCAAAAAATACAGTATATTTCTCCATTTATTTACATCTTCTTTACATTTTTTCAACAGTATTGGTAGTTTACAATGTACAGGTCTTGCACATAATTTGACAAATTTATTCTTAAAAAGATTTATTCCATCTCTTGCATGCTTTTACAAACAGTACTGAATTTTTTTGATATAATTTCCGATTTTTCATTACCAGAATATAGAAACACATTCTTTTCTGCATATTAATCACATATCCTGCAAGCATGCTAAAGTCATTTATTAATTCTAGTGGCATATTTTTAGATTTTTCTAGCATTTTTTATATGGATGATCAAAAGATATTTAACACTTTATTATAATATAAGCTTTGTTAGATGATTTTGCCCAGCTGTAGGTTAATGTAAGTGTTCTGAATACATTTGGTTGTATATTAAATGAGGTACATTTAAGGTTGGTTAGACTAAGCTATGATGCTAGGTTAGATGTATTAAATACATTTTCAATTTATGACGGATATAATGGCATGTAACCCCATCATAAGTTGATGAAGATCTGTATTTGTGTGGGTCTACTTCTGGGCTTTCTACCTCATTCCATTGATCTGTAAGTCTTCCCCCTCACCATAACATTCTACTTTGATAACTGTAGCATTATTGTAAGTCTTGAAGTGTCAGACCTCCAACTTTTTCTTCTTTAGTATTATGATGGCCATTCTGATCTTCTGCCTTCCATAAAACTTTAGAACTAGTTTCTCAATATCTATAAAATACCTTTTAAGATTTTTATTGATATTATATGATAATTGAGACCTGTGGTCATGAGACGCCAAGCTGCTAGGTATTTGGAGTTCTCTGACCTAGAGTCTCCCTACATTTCTGTTTAGCGACATCACCAAAATAGTTTAGCCTGCACTCCAATTCTCCTTTCCTGTGAGAGTTCCTTTGCCTTACTCTCCTCCTAAGTAGTGACCCCCATGCTGTAGTGTCTGGCCAGACTCCTCCTATAAGGTACATTCTCTATATTCAAACATGTCAAGGTTTCACCCACTGAGGCTTGTGTATGCTACTGCCTTTCACTGTCATGTCATTTTCCCAGATCAGCTCCTCAATCCCTTGAATTACTGTACTTAGAACATTGCTGAGATTCTCTCCATATAGCCATATACTATAATCACCCAATACTTGTTACTGTTTTTACTTTGAACAGTCTATTAGGTCAATGAAGAACAACAATAAAAGATTTCATTTTGCTTCATTTATTCCTTCCTAGAGGCTTTTCCTTTCTTTATATCGATCCAAGTTTCTGCTCTGTATCATTTTCCTTTTCCCTGAAGCACTTTAAGTATTTCTTGCAGGATAGGTCAGCTAGCAGTGAATTCCTTCAATTTTTGTTTGTCTGATGGTGTCTTTATTTCTCCTTCACTTTTGAAGGATAATTTTGATGGATTTAAAATTCACTATTTTTGCAATAATGTAAAAAAACATGTTTTATGTAGTGATGTGACTAGCATGTGCTTGTTTTGTGAAGTTGTTACATTTTGTTTTCTTTAGTTCTCAGTAACTTAAAGAAAGACTATAGGACAGCAGGGGTGCTCTTTCATTTCAAGGGTGACTTCCAAGCAAAGAAAAGATTGATTTTATACTTGAGTTTTATTTCATGTTGTGTCATGACAGAACTAACACCCAGATTTGGAGAAATATTGAAAACCTAGAAACAATCTTATTATTTTCCTAATTTATGAAGAGGATAAGTGAGAGAAAAAATAAAGCAAGAGACTGAGGATGAACAGGATTTACTCCACAGGAACCATAAGCCTTCTAACTGGTCACAAACCTTGCTGTTTGTTTGGGTCTAAATGATGGGTCTGTTATGGCCCATCATTTGTCCAAAGGAGAATATGCATATTGTTTGCTTCATCTGTTTGCAAATAGGCATATCCTTAGTGCTAATAAAGAGCCCAGATCCTACTGATATACATATGTACTGCTTACAGTACCTACCATGTGCCTTGTACATTGCTGAATTAATTGGTGACCAACTTATTTTATTATATCAAATTTGATAGTTGGACTTCAGCTTCAATTTTTGCTAATGTTTTTGGATGTGTGAGTGTGTGTGTTTGTGTGTGTGTACTCAGTAAAGATTAGTAAGCAGATGAAGAGTGTATCAGATATCTTCCATTTAACCCTCCATATCTACTTTCCACTCTTCTCCAAATTGCTGTATAACTCAGGGGGCTGCCTTTTAGATGACATCACCATGCTCCTCCTGTGCTCCAGTGGTTTCTATAAGGGTTGGCTAATGGAGATCTTTGGCAGTGGATAGAAGGCAGATCATGCGTACTCATATTTGTGAAAATTTTAAGGGTAACAATAAAGATATTTTCATCTGAATCCCACATTTGGATAGATCAAACAGAGGTCAATCAATCAATGAACAAGTGGTAACTCCCCGTCCACTCTGTGCGTACCACAATTATGACCTGTACTCTAGGAGGGAAACTAAAGCAGACTCTTCATGTACCAAATTCTGTTGGAGGTTTTACTGAAGCCCATAGAATTTGTTGAAGAAGCATTGCCAACATTAAATACAGCATTCAAAGACTTTTAGAAAAATTAATTTACATGTTGTACTTGTATACTCTGCAGATATTATTTCCTTTGTCAATCAAATGTAAATTTATTTTTTTAAGTGAACTTAAGAGGTCTTAGAAAGATTCATGGGGACCTAAAAGACTATATATAGTAACAAATAAAAAAAATATTAAGGTCAAGAAAGATCTTACAAACAATTCAGAAAAAAATAAAACCAACCCAAGTTCACAAATCAGAAATGAAAGAGGAACAGGGGCGATTAGAAGCATAAGTTTTGTGTTAACAATCACAAGGGGTTTTATGAATTGTCTGAAGACCCTTAATCCTTGAAACCCATGCGTCCAGCACAGGGCTGGAAAAAAAATATTTATTCAACCCCCAGTTACCTTACTACCATCTTGCACATAGTAGGTGCCCAATAAATGTTTGTTAAAAGTCAAAAATGCAACTTTGCTTGCATGAGGAAAGAAATGATTGTTACCTGGCAGCAGAATGAGCAGTCCAACAGCAATCTCCCCGGTTGAGCTCTTACCTCCTGCCACTCCGAGGTGAGAATGTGCTATTATTCCAATAAATATGAACCACAAACCCTAGTTTTCTCAGTATGCCAAGAACCTGGCAAATTAGTTGTGCATATTGAGGACTTGTATTTCCCTCATTTAACTATCGCTTAAATCTTCTGGCATGCTGTAGCACTGAGAAAAATACACGTCTTCCTCCAGTCTCAGTTCCCACTGGGCTGAGATCACAGAGAAAAGTGAACAGCAATGCGAGAGGAATGATGCTTATGGCAGCCAGGAAGATGTAGGGGGAGGAGGAGAAATCTGTTTATCCCGATTTAAAGATTTCTATAACGTGTAATTTCCTTCTTCTTGCTGCAGGCAGTTTTCTGAAAGTGCACATTTAACTTCTAGAGTAAATATGAAGCTTGAAACCACAGCTCTGTACTGAAGCTGCTGGTACTATGGCATAAATTAAATAAAGGAAAAGTGGAGAGTGATTTGTTTTTCTCCTAGAATAAGACCCCAGTACTCCTTCAAGGTTGTGTGAAAGGCTGAGGATTCTGTGGTACAAATATTTTAATTAGTTGACAGCATGTGGGATGAATTACATTTGATCTCTGTTCAAGATGCTTACTTAATAAAGGATTAAATTGTTTCATTTTTTATAGTATAATGAATGGATGGAAGAGGATGACATCTTGAGAATTTGTTCCTTTAAAACAGTGATTGCAATATTGTTTTGAAAGTGGAATATGACAAGAGGAGGGTTGTAGAGAAAGCGTGTAAGAGTCATATCCTCTGGGAATGCGTTGTGTCTTTGCCCTCCTGGCTGGTTGTGAAGCTGACATCTTACCATCAAACAGCTCTCTAACTTTTGGGCCTTGTCAACTTTTGCCAGCAAGAATGTTATAGCCTCTTAATTGGTCTCTCAGTCTTGGGATTTATCTTCCCACATCCTTTTTCCTTCCTCCACTCTGCAGACAGAGTGTTCTACCAGTAGGCAACCTAACAGGGCTCTTTCCTATTTAAAAGCCTTTCAGTGCTGCCCTATGACATAAACTACAAGATTCTTGGGCTTGAAATGCCCTGGCTGGTTCTCCAGCCTCATCCTCAACATAGTGCTTCAGTAAAACCTGACGACTGGAAAGTCCCCAGAAAAATCACACTTTTTCTCTCTCAATTTCTGCTTGTGCCAACTCATCTCCAAGGAACATCATTTTCCTTTCTTCCTCAAGAAATTTTTATACTCTTCCTTTTCTTTCTTGATTAAAAATTTTTTCCAACTATTTGTAAATTGAAGTATAGCTGATCTACAACATTTTATTGATTTCAAGTATAGTGATTTGACAGTTATCTACATTAATAGATGCTCATCCCAGCTAATGTAATGTATCTGTCAACACAGTAAGATGTTAAAGAACTATTGACCATATTCTCTATGCTGTACTTTCATCTCCATGACAAAAATTCAAAAGAAAACGAAAAGAACAGCAAGAGACTCATAGACACTGAGAAGTGACTGGTGGTTATCATAGGGGAGCATTGGGTGAGTGGGTGAAATAAGTGAAGGGGAAAAATAAGCATAAAAAATCTCAATCATAATATATTCATTCTTTAAGAAAACGAAGTCATTACCTGTTCCTACCTTCCCACCTTCCTCCTATCTGAATGATCTGTTCCTCATTCATGCCGCCATATGACCCTATAAACATCCTATGTAAACACTTCTCCCACTTCATTAAAGTGTCTGCTTATATGTTCTCTTCTTATTAGAGGGCGAATTCCTTGATAACAGGTCCCATGTTTATTCACCTTTCTGTCCCTAACCTCTAGTATAGACAGGACAAAACAGGTGTCATTAAATATTTGTTAAATGCTTGATTAAATGAAATTCATTTTCTTCTGTTGCTTCAACAATATTGTAGTAAAAGTAATGTTTTACCAAATATTCAAGTGAGGCAGGTGTAAATAAATCACACATATACAGCTTAGGTTTGCAGAATGAAATGCCACAAAAATTAAATTGCTGAGAAAAAGACTTGGACATATGAGCTATTCAATGCAATTGCATGTGTATAACGTTTCACTTAATGGTAGCTATCACCCAAAAAGCCTCTTTGTCCTACCTTTATTATGATTTATGGAACCTGGCCATATATGGAGTCAAGTTCAGAGAGGAGGAAGATGCCTTACACGAATAGACCTGACTCTAGCTCCAAGTTTCTCAAACACTGTTATGCATAGAAATAGCCCAAGGAGCCTGTTACAATAGTGATTTTGATCAGCAGTTCTGGAATGGCATTTGAGACTGTGATTCTAGCAAGCTCTAGACAATGCTGATGCTACTGGCCTTTGGCCCTCACTCTGAGTGGCAAGGATAGAGAATGTCTCAATTCCATGTAGAGTAAGATGGCTCACAGGGAATTGAATGTCAAAGTATTTATTGCTGTGCACATAACTATAGTGAGAGTTTCTGGTATCTTGTGTTAATATCTGAGTAGATTTCAGCTGACCCATAGTTTAATGGTCAAGTATTTTTTTTATTAAATTGAGATCTAAATAATTCAAGTTTTTTCTCATAACTACAGAAATTTTCATATTATTATTTTATTTTTATTGTTTTATGTTTTGTATTTGTTATATTATTTTGTAATAATTTTTTTGATATTAAACTCAGGTTTCTGACCTGTGAATCACAGAGGAGGTGTCTCTAGATTTACAAAGCATATAGATGAATCAAAACAGCAATCCTTTGTATAAGGTCCTGTTCAGTGTAGAAACTTGGGAGAAAATGAACAAAATATGATTAATATTCAGTATCACAAAGGAAAAGCGAATTCAACAAGATTTTTTTAAAAACTGAACTTTAGGAAATCTAAACCAGATTTAGATCAATCAAAAGAAAAAAAACTATTGGAAAAGAAGTCTAAGAAGCAAATAAAATCCTAATGTTTAGAAGGTTGGTAGTTTAAGATAAAAAATATGCAAAATTAAACACATGAGAAGAAAAGCCAAGCAAAAGAATAAGAAACAAATTATACTAACCCTCAAATTTCATGGAGCTTAAAACCAAGAAAAATAACCTTATAAAACAGAGAAAAAAATAGTAGTGGCTACTCATGTGCTACCACTGTCAGGCACAGAAACCTTTCCAAGTGTATTATCTATCTGATCTCACTTCTCTCAACAATCTCATGGGGTCCTATTATTAAGGCCAGATGACTAGAAAAGAAGAAAACGAAAGTGCTAGTTAACAAGCTCTTAGGAACCAAAAGGTGCAGTAATCTACTTTTTTTAATAGTCCTTCCTGAGACACTGTAATTAAAACAAGAATTACTCATTTTATTAACCTTAATTAAGCAAGTAACAAAAAAGCACATTTGTAAGAATATTATATGTATCACTGGATTTTAATAACAAGCCTAAGAGTTAGGAATTACTATTGTTTTCATTTTACTGATAAGGGAATTGAGGTTTAGTGAGGTTAAGTAACTGTCTTAAATCACCTAACAATTCCATCAGCAGTGTATGAGGGAACCCTTTTCTCCATATCCTCTTCAAGGCTTGTTATTTGTTGTGCTGTTGATATTAGCCATTTTGACTGGTGTGAGGTGACACCTCATGTGGTGTTGATTTCCATTTCCCAGATGATTAGTGATGCTGAACATTTTTTCATGTGTCTTTTGGCTATCTGTATGTCTTTGGGAAAATGTCCATTCAGGCTCTGTCCATTTTTTAATCATATTTTTTTAGTTTATTTGCTATAGAGTTATATGAGTTCTTCATATATTTTACAGATTAACCCCTTTTTGGATATATAATTTGCAAATACCTTTTTCCATTCATTAAGTTACCTATTTTATTTTTTGATGGTTTCCTTTATTGTGTAGAAGCTTTTTAGTTTGATGTGGTCTCATTTGTTCATTTTTGCTTTTGTTGTCATTGCCTGTGGATTAAAATAAAAAAATATATATCACCCAGACCAACATTAAGGAGCTTACTGCCTATGTTTTCTTCTAGGCCTCTTATGGATTCTGATCTTACATTCAAGTCTTTAATCCATTTTGATTTAAATTTTGTATATATGTAAGATGGTGGTCCAGTTTCATTCTTTCGCATGTGGCCATTCAGTTTTCCCAGCAACATTTAGTGAAGAGACTGTCCTTTCCCCATTGCATGTACTAGCCTCCTCTGTAGTACATTAGTAAACCATATAAATGTGGGGTTTTTTCTGGGCTCTCTGCTCTATTTGATCCATGTCTGTTTTTATGCCAGTACCATACTGGTTTGATTACTATAGCTGTGGAACTGTTACCCAGATGATAGTTTGAAGCCAGAGAGCACTATTTCTCTAGCTTTGGTCTTTTTTCTCAGGTTTGCTTCAGCCAAATTAGATCTTTTACACTTCCACAAAATTTTAGGATTGTTAGTTCTGATTCTGCGAAAAAACACCACTGGAATTTTGATAGGGATTGCATTGAATCTATAGACTGCTGTGCACAGTATAGACATTTTAGCAATATTAGTTCTTCTAAACAAAGAGTTCAATATATCTTTCCATTTATTTCTGTCTTCTTCAATTTCTTTCAACAATGTTATAGTTTTCAGTGTACAGGTCTTTCACCTCCTGGTTAAATTTATTCTTAGGTATTTTATTCTTTTTGATGCAATTATAAATGGGATTATTTTCTTAAATTTTCTTTTTGATAGTTCATTGTTAGGGTTTAAAAAAAGCAAGATATTTTTATATATTGATTTTATATCTTGGAAATTTACTCAATTTATATATTAGTTCTTAAAGATTTTTGGAAATATTTAGAGTTTTCTATATATAGTATCATGTCCTCTGCAAATAGTGAAAAATTTACTTTTTCTCACCAATCTGGATGCCTTATATTTCTTTTTCTTGTCTGATTGCTGTGGCTAGGACTTCATGTTGAATAAAAGTGGAAAAAGTGGACATTGCTGTCTTGTTCCTCATCTCAGAGAAAAGCTTTTAGCTTTTCACCATTGAGTATGATTCTAATTTGGGGATTGTCATATATGGCCTTTATTCTATTGAGGTGTGTTTGTCTATACCTACTTTGTTGAGAGTTTTTAATCATGAATGGATGTTGAATTTTGTCAAATGCTTTTTCTCCATCTATTCAGATGATTGTATGATTTTTATCCTTCATTTTGTTTATGTGGTGTATCACATTGTTTGATTTTGTGGATGCTGAACCGTCTTTTCATGCCTAAAAATAATCCGACTTGATCATGATGTGTGATCCTTTTAATATAGTATTGAATTAGTTTGGCCAGTATTTTGCTGAGTACTTTTACATCTATATTCATTAGGTATATTGACCTGTAATTTTCCTTTCTTTTTTATTTTTTTGGTGGTGTCCTTCTCTGGTTATGGTATCAAGGTAATGTTAGCCTTGTTAAATGAGTTTAGGAGGGTTCCCTTCTCTTCAACATTTTGGAAGAGTTTGAGAAAGATAGGTGTTAAATCTTCTTTGAATGTTTAGTATAATGCACCAAGGAAACCATATCATCCTAGGATTTTGTTTCTTGGGAGTTTTTGGTTTACTGATTCTATCTCCTTGTAGTAATTGGTCTATCCAGATTTAATATTTCTTCCTGATTCAGTTTTAAAAGATTGTATGTTTCTAGTAATTTATCCATTATCTTGATGTCTTGTTTTTGGCTTATAATTGTTCATAGTAGTCTCTTATATTCCTTTTCTTTCTTTGATATCAGCTGTAGCTTCTTTTTCATTTCTAACACTATTATTTGAACCTTCTCTCTTTTTCTCTTAGTAACTTCAGCTAAATGTTTGTCAGTTTTGTTAGTCTTTTCAAAGAACCAACTCTTAGTTTTACTAATTTTCTCCATTGTCTTTTTAGTCTCTATTTCGTCTGTTTCTACTTTGATCTTTATTATTTCTTTCATTCTACTAATTTTGGGCTTTGTTAAGTTCCCTTAGGTATAAGGATAAATTGTCTATTTGAACATTTTCTTGTTTCTTGAGGTAGCCCTGTATTGCTATAAACTCCCCTTTTAGAACTGCTTCTGCTGCATCCCAAAGATTTTGAACCATTGTGTTTGTTTTCATTGTTTCTCCATGTATTTTTTTTAATTTCCTCTCTGATTTCTTTTTGACCTATTAGTTGTTTAGTAGCATGTTGTTAGGCTTCCATGTGTTAGTGCTTTATCCACTTTTTTCCTTATAATTGATTTCTAGTTTCATGTTGTGTGCTCAGAAAAGATGCACGATACAATTTCATCTTCTTAAATTTATTGAAACTTGTTTTGTGGCCTGACATGGGATGTGATCTACCCTGAAGATGATTCCACATACACTTGAAAAGACTCTGTTTACTGCTCATTTGGGATAGAATATTCTATATTTACCTATTAAGTCTATCTGGCCAAATGTGTTGTTTGATACTGATGTTTTCTTACTGATTTTTTACTTAGATGATCTATCTATTGATATAAGAGGGTATTACAGTCCCTTAGGTTTGTTAATATTAGCTCTATATTTAGGCACTCCTTTGTCTGCTGATAAATATTTACAAATGTTATACCTTCTTGCTGAACTGACCCCTTTATTATTATTTAATGCCCATCTTGTCTTTTATTAAAGTCTATTTTGTTTGATATGAGTATAGCTACCTCAGCTTTCTTTTGGTTTCCATTCGTATGAAACATCTTTTTCATACTTCACTTTCAGTTTGTGTGGGTCCTTATATCTAAAGTAAATCTTTTGTAGCAACATATAGAAGGGTCTTTTTATAAAAAAAATCCATTCAGCCACTCTATATATTTTGCTTGGAGAATTTAGTCCATTTTCATTTAAAGTAATCATTGATAGGTAAGTATTTACTGCCATTTTGTTGTTTTATGCCTTTTGTTAATTGTGTTATAGTTTCTCTATGTTCCTTTTTTTCTTCTCTTCCTGTGATGCTATGCTTAGGTTCCTTTCTCATTGTTTTTTGTGTATCTACTATAGGTTTTCACTATGTAGTTATCACAGGTCTCACATGTAACTGTCCATATATAAAAGAGTCTACTTAAGTTGATAGCAACTTAAATTTTAATGTATTCTAAAACTGTTTTCTCCCACCTAATATTTTGGTTGTGATGTCACATTTTACATCCTTTTGTCTTGTGTATCCCTTAACTATAATATTTCAATAGTAATAATTAATAATCCTTTATTGTAATGTTTTACTTTTATTAACCTTCATACTAGCTTTATAAGTATTTAATCCACTACGTTTGCTATGTATTTACCTTTACCAGTTAGATTTATACTTTCATGTTTTCTTGTTACTAAATAGTGACCTTTCTTTGCAGCTTAAAGAATTCTCTAACATTTCTTATAAAGCCATTTAGTACTGATGAGCTCCTGTAGCTTTTGCTTGTGTGGAAAACTCTTCACCTCTTTCAATTCTGAATGATGACCTTGCTGGTCAAGTGTTCCTAGTTGGAAGCTTTTCCCCTTCAGCATTTTGAACATGTCATGGCACTCCCTTCTGACCTTCAAAGTTTCTACTGAGAAATCTGGTGATAGTCTTACAGGGGTTCCCTTGTATATAATACATTGTTTTTCTCTTGTTGCTTTCAATATTCTTTCTTTACCTTTAACTCTTGACATTCTAATAATAATTTGTGATTGTATGGGTCTCTTTGAGTTCATCTTGTTTGGAACTCTCTGGGCTGCTTGGATCTGAATGTCTGTTTCCATTCCCAGGTTAGAGAAGTTTTCAATCATTATTTCTTCAAACAAGTTTTCTGTCCTTTTCTCTCTCTTGTGAGAGAGATATAACCCCTATAATGTGATGTTATCCCACTTGATGTTGCCTCATAGATTCCTTAAGCTATCTTCACTTTTTAAAATTTATTTTCTTTTTGTTGGCCTTTTTGGATGGGTTCCACTACCCTGCCCTCCAGACCACTGATTCTTTCTTCTGCTTCATCTAGTCTTCTGTGGAATTCCTCTGTTTGTTTATTCTTCAGCTCTATGACTTCTGTTTGGTCATTACTTTCATTTTCTATCTCTTTGTTGCAGTTCTCACTGTGTTCATCCATTCTTCTTGCAGATTAAGTGAGCATCTTTATGACCATTACTTTGAATTCTTTATTAGATAAATTATATCCATTTCACTAAGTTTTTTTTCTGCAGTTCTATCTTTTTCTTTTATTTGGAACATATTCCTCTAGCCTCATTTTTCTTGACTCTATTTGTTCCTATGTATTAGGTGAAATAGCTATCTATTTCAATCTTGACAGAGTGACCTTGCATAGTAGCTGAACTTCATGGTTCAAATTTTCCTTAGCTATCGATTGTCTCTCTACCCTTTGTGATTGTTTAAACCACCTGATTTTTTTCTCAGTATGTCCCCATTGTTGGGAAGTGACAAGTCCTGTGAGTGTTCCGGAGGGAGGGATCTCAGTCAGCTTCTAGTATCATGCTGATTAAAAGCTAGATCACCAGGCAGCAGCTTTTAAGGTATGCAAGTACTTACAGTCCTGTGGGACCACACTTGTAAACCCTGCTGGCCTCCAGACCAGATGATCTGGAGGTGTCGCCTTGACAACATTGTAAAAAACCAGGGCTTCAGATGAGTCTGGGAGGTACCAGTGAGCTGTAGCAAAGCCAAGGGAGAATCCAGAGATGGCATCCATCCAACCTATATAAAGCATTTCCATAGCCTCTAGATGTGCAGTACCTGAAGCATATCCCTCAGACTGAAGCTCCAAAACAAGAAAATAGGCCTATTTCACCAGAGGATTGGGGTTCTTTCAGTCTGCTGTCTGTACAGTACCCTGGGGGTGATGCCCCCAGCAACTCTCTCTCCAATTATTTCAGATCTGGGGTAGGGGAGCAGAAATGCAATCCTCTCTAGCCACCAAAATAGGTACTCAAAATGTGACTCCTGTGTGGACTGCACATACCCACCAGCTCTGGTGGAGCCACAGGGGAGATGAGGATTTGGGGCACTTGGCTGCCCTGCTTTGGAAGGTGGTTAGGGGCAGTGCAGGTGCCAGGCACACCCACCAATGCTAGCTGGTTAGTGGGAGAGTTGCCCACCAGTGCCAGTTGTCAGCAGAGGGATAGATAGAGGGAGAATGCAAAAGTGGCATTCACCAGCACCTCCATCCCTGGAGAGAGTTCCAACAGGCACCTGCCCCTCTGGCAGATGCTTTAAGATTAGCAAATGAATCTTCTTCCCATATGGTCTAGGCACTTTTCAAACTGGTGCTTTTGTGCTGGGTCCCAGGGCTAGTGAGTCTGCATATGAGCCCTTTAAGAGAGGAATCTCCATTCTATACAGCCCTATGGTTCTCCTGGATTTAAGTCCCTTTGGTTTTCAAAATCAGATGTTTTGAAGGCTCATCTCTCTGGCGCATATACCAAGGGTTGAAGTGCCTAATGTTGGGCACAAACCCTTTGCTCCTCAGGGAGAAACTCCATAGTTATGAGATCCTTCCCAATTGTCAGTCGCTGTGCTAGGGTGGGGTTTTTGGTGATATCACATCTCTGTCCCTCCTACCCATCTCAATATGACCCTTTTTTTTCCTTTGTGTGTGTGTGTGTGTGGAGAAGCTGTTCAGCTGGTTCTTAGCTCTTTTTCAGAGGGAATTATTTCATGCTTAGCTGTAGATTTGTTGTGTTCTGTGGTGGAGATGAGTTTTTCCTATGCCACCACTTGAACCACCTACAGGGAAAGCTCTTTAGGGCTCTCACAGATTCTCAAAAGTGTAAATGGGTCTTGAGATAAAAAAGCTTGAGAACTTATAGGCTACAGTAAGTGAAGTATAGCTGGAATTGCTTTGTCAGTTTATAGAGGAAGGAGTTAGAAAACTCGGAGAGGAGTGCCTGTTAAAATAGACTTATTGTACAAAAACAGAAAATCACCAGTTAGCTATGTGTCTGGGGAGCATCCAGGGGACACTCTATTGATTAAAGTAATAAAAAGTACACAAGTGAGGGAGGTACAGTCTTCCCTCTGTAGGTCTGAGCAGATGACAGGAGATACCATTATTGAATTGGGCTCCCTAGCGTCAACTGGGATGACAGAATTCCAGAATAGCAGAATCTAAATGGTGACACTTAATAATCAGAGGAAAGGTGGAAATAATTACATAGTGGTCAGCATAATTGGAATGGCAACCAGTGGCCTTTATTCACCAGGATCTTTATTGTGGCTAAGAGAGGTTAGTATTCACAGAAGGGAAGAAGATAAGAAGCCAATGAAAGTATTTCTTTACTTGTGTAACTTAGATTTAAAGATGGAAAGCAGGAGGCTGATGTCAGTTGATGCAAGGTAAAAATCACAAACCTTCAGCAGTTTTCAGACAAACCAGTTCTTAGACTCAGAGTCCATCAATTGAAGGACAGGTCAGACACTTCCAAGGAAGGACGCTGTGTTCTTACAGCAAGTTTGTACAAAATATTCCCCCAAGACTTCCTCAAAAGAACCTATATCCATTAACTTGGGCAACTATACTCTGGGGAAAGAGGAATACCCAAACCTTTCATCATCTATTGAGTATAGGGTCTGAGGTAACATGGATACCGATGGTTCAAAAAATGTCAATCCTCCCCCATTAGGGTGCAGCAGAACAGAGACCACATGACCAAATGCAGTCCTTGACCAAGTGTATCTACATACCTCACTGTGTGTCCAGTGGGTCTGCAGACCACTGTGTTCAGTTCTCTAGTCCTTGAATGGAGTAAAGATCCTTAGGAGCTAACAAAACGCTCATCTTCACTTTCCAACCTGTGAAATAAAAGCCTTTAAAATAGAAAAGACCATCCAGCAAAGGTCAGTCAGCCTCAATCTTTGCCCACCCACCCCAGTGCTTGGACCATGAATGAAGTAGTTAAGGTGGTAAAAATAAAAGTAATGCATGGATCAGTATGGGCTCCCTCTAACCAGGTTATCCTAGTTATTATCACTGCTGGATGTCCAACCTGTATGCAGTAAGTCCTGTGCTGAACTCTCAATATTGTGTTAATCTTTTGAGGAGAACAACAGTTGAAGAGTGACTACATCTGACCCTTTCCATTTGGAGGGTGCATCAATTTATCCTAATTAGGATTTATATTCATTCTGGGTGAGTTTTTATTCCCTGCTCACATTATCTCTGCCAGCATGACTATCTAAAGGCTCAAATAGTTTCCAATGTATTAAGATGGAATCCTATACAAGATTGTTACAGAAAAACAGACCCATTCTATATCAAAGGAGAGGAAAAAGTAAGTATATTACCATGGTATAGTGCCTATACACTATAACACATAGGTCTATCTATCATATACCACGTCACCTAGAAGCTGCAAGCCTAATACAGTTTTTGAGTGGCCCTTTTAACACTCATTTAAGGTGCTGGCTTGGTGATGATCCTCTGTAGTTTAGAGTGTTGTCTTTCAAAATGCAGTACATATAATACATCAAGGCCATTTTATTTTCTGTGTCTCACATATTTAGATTATATGGGGCCAAAAACCATGGGCTAGAAATAGGATTAATCTCCCTTACCATCGCTTCAAGTGATCCAATCGGAAAATTTATCATTTCCATACCCACTACTTCAGGCTCTGCTAGATTAGAAAACCTGGTTCCCAAAGGTGTAACATTTCAACTAGGTTGATACTAAGTATTCAATTGAACCTAAAATAATGACTGCCATCTGATCATCGTGAGCCCCTCTTGCCAGTGGGCCAATAGGCAAAAACAAAAAGGGAGTTATGCTGGCTGGAGTAATACAGCCAGTGAATATAGATAAATGGCTAGGATTGCTGCTTTATATTAGGGACAGAGAGAACATGTCTGGGACTTTGATGATTCTCTGGGGTACCTCTTAGTCCCCGCATGCCTGGTGATAATAAAGAATGGGCATGATAAGGACAAGGTAACCAGAGTCTGTGGGGTAACAGGCCTGTGGGGATAAAGATCTGTTTCACTTCACAGAGTAAGCAACCTATAAAAGTGGAAATTCGGGATGAAGGTAAGGGATAGGGAGGCATGAATATTGATTTTATCTTCAGGATTGACTGAACAAGAGAAACTGTACCTTGTCCCACTGGACTCCTATTTGGAGATTTTTTTTTTGTTTGAGGTTGTTAAAGGCTAATACCTTTAAGAACCACAGAAAAGACATAGTGAACTTAAAATAGGGCACAAGGAGCTCTGAGTGATATAAATGTTGGGCTGTCACATTGTTGGGGCCCTGCTTAGACCATTGTTCCTACCCTAGAAGTCATATGCAGCTTTTTTTTTATCCCAAAGATTTTATTTATTTTTTAGTTACAATTTATTTATTATTTTTTTTATTATTGATATACACTCTTATGAAGGTTTCACATGAAAACCATTGTGGTTATTACATTCACCCATATTATCAAGTCCTCCACACACTGTATTGCAGTATGCCACAGTCACTACTTGTCCTCTCTGTGCTACACTGTCTTCCCCTTGACCCCCCGCAACACCACGTGTGCTAATCATAATGCCCCTCAATCCTCTTCTCCCTCCCTCCCCACACACCCACCCTCCGCAGCCCCTTCCCTTTGGTAACTGCTAGTCTCTTCTTGGAGTCTATGATTCTGCTGCTGTTTTGTTCCTCCAGTTTTGCTTTGTTGTTATACTCCACAAATGAGGGAAATCAGTTGGTAATTGTCTTTCTCAACCTGGCTTATTTCACTGAGCATAATACCCTCTAGCTCTATCCGTGTTGTTGCAAATGGTAGAATTTCTTTTCTTTTTATGGCTGAATAATATTCCATTGTGTATATGTACTATCTCTTCTTTATCCATTCATCTACTGATGGACACATAGGTTGCTCCCACATCTTGACTATTGTAAATAGTGCAGCAATAACCATAGAGGTGCATATGTCTTTTTGAGTCAGGGATCTTGTTTTCTTTGGGTAAATTCCTAGGAATGGAGTTCCAGGGTCAAATGGTATTTCTATTTTTCATTTTTTGAGGCACCTCAATATTGCTTTCCACAGTAGTTGAACTAGTTTACATTCCCACCAACAGTGTAGGAGGGTTCCTCTTTCTCTGTATCCTCAACAGCATTTGTTGTTCCTAGTCTTTTCTATGTTGGCCATCCTAACTGGTGTGAGGTGATGTCTCATTGCAGTTTTAATTTGCATTTCCTTGATAATTAGTGATGTGGAGCATCTTTTCATGTGCCTGTTGGCCATCTGAAGTTCTTCTTTGGAGAAGTGTCTGTTCAGATCCTCCACCCATTTTGTAATCGAATTATTTGCTTTTTGGATGTTGAGATGTATGAGTTCTTTATATATTTTGAATGTTTACCCCTTGTCAGATATGTCATTTATGAATATATTCTCCCATACTGTAGGATGCCTTTTTGTTCTACTGATGGTGTCCTTTGCTGTACAGAAGCTTTTTTGTTTGATGTAGTCCCATTTGTTCATTTTTGCTTTTGTTTCCCTTGCCCAAAGAGATGTGTTCAGAAAAAAGTTGCTCATGTTTATATTCAAGAGATTTTTGCCTTTCTTCTAAGAGTTTTATGGTTTCATGACTTACATTCAGGTCTCTGATCCATTTAGAGATTACTTTAGTGTATGGAGTTAGACAATAGTCCAGTTTCATTCTCTTGCATGCAGTTTTGCCAACACCAGTTGTTGAAGAGGCTGTCATTTCCCCATTGTATATCCATGGCCTTTTTACATATGCAGCTTTTTGGACATTTTCTGAACACACCAACAATAACCTACTTCAAACACCTTCATCTCTAGGCCTAAGATTTTTCTTTGGCTTTGGGAACATATTTAGCCTGCAGACACAGGCAGGACTGGAATTTCAGAGAGGTTACACTTGTTGCAGTTCTAAAGATGGCCATAAACTCCTTGACACTCCCCTCAACAAAAGAGACAGGGGGAATGTCTCATTCTCCTTCTCTGTATCTGGACTGGCTTTGATGACGTCTTGAAGTAGAAGTGATGCTGCAAGACTTCTGAAGCTAGGTTAAAGTTTGCCCTTCAGATTCCACCTTTTTGCTCATTCTTGAAGCCTTAGCCACAATATAAGAAATTCAGCTATCTTTAGACTGAGGAAGGTCAACCCATATAGAAAGAACACAGTAAGTGTTCTCGTTTCCAGCCTTAGCTGGCGCCTGACTTTGATTCACCCTGGATCAACTGTCGATGGAAGAGCCTCCAGACGACTCTGGTTCCTTCTCTTTGAGTAACTCCCAGTTACCGGAGTCTTCTCAATTATGTCTCAAGGCATTGTGAATCAAAGACCAGCCATCTCCGAATGTATCCTGCCCCAAATCCTGCCCACAGAACCCACGGTTTGTTTTGTTTTGTTTTGTTTTGTTTCAATGCAACTAATTCTTAGGGTGGTTTGTTTCAAGCAGTCAACAACCAGAACACGGACCGAGGATCAACATTCAACCAATGAGAGAGAGGGGTTGGTCAGTTAATACACCAGCTTCTTTATCCTTTAAATTCTGACGTGTGTTCCACAGTGTCTTAGGGTTTTTCCAGCAGCACATACTCTTCCTTGTCTATAGAGACAGCCAATTCATAAACATACCCTCTATTTGCTTCATATAGTCTCTGTCTTACTTTCCCAACCTCTGATCCTGTGTTCTGGGATTCATCTTTTAATTAAACAAACTAGTCTCACCCAAATCCTTGCCTTCCAGTCTGCTTTTGCAGAAAATCAAACCAAGAGTGTATTCAATTTTTTTTTGCTGTTTTCTTTGTTTGTTTCTATATGGACCATAAGTAACCCCTTGCCATTTATTAGAACTCATTCTCTTCCCTTTGACCTGTAGTACAACCTTTGCTAGTGATCAAATGTCTACTTAAAATTATTTTTTCTGGGATAAGTATTCTATTCCACTGATCTATTTAGCTATTCCTGCACCAATATTAAGCGTTCCTATCTGTGAGGACTAGTCCTCTCATCTCTTTTCTTTTTCAGAAGAATAAGTGAATATTCATATTTATATATAAATTTTTACAGTAAGTTTGTGATGTTGTATAAAACAATTATTAGAATTTCTATTGGGATGGTGTTTAGAGATTAATTTGGTCATAATTGGTACCTTTATGATGTTGAATGTATTAATTATCAATATATTGCTGCATAATAAATTACTCAAAAGTGTAGTAGCTTAAGACAGCAACTACAATTATGTACTATCTTACATAATTTTTAAGGGTCAGGAATTCATCTGGAAGCAGCTTAGCTGAGTGGTTCTAGTTCAGGGTCTCTCATCCAAGACTTCAGTCATTTGAAGACTGGACCAGAACTGAAGGGGATGCTTCCGAGCTGCTTCATTCACAAAGATATTGGCCAGAGGCCTCAGTTTCTCACCATGCAGGCCCCTGCATAGGATTAGCTTCAGTGCCTTCATGACATGACAGCTGGTTTTCCTCAGAATGATCAAGGGAAAGACAGAGTAAGGTGGAAGATGTGATGCCTTTACGACCTAGTCACGCTCTATCACTTCTACCATATTCTATTTCTTAAGAGCAAGTCCCTAAGTCTAGCCCACACTCAAGAGGGAGAAAATTAATTTCTTTCTTTTGAAGAGAAGTACCAAAACGTTTGTGGACATATTTTAAAACCATCACATTGTGTCTTGCCAATCAGTGAACATAATGTATCTCCACATATTTAGATTTTCCAAGATTTCAATAAAATTTGTCATTTCTCCATAAAGTCTTAGAAAATTTTTTCTTTGATTTAGTCTGGGCTACATTAAATGAGCTGATGTTTTTTGAAAATTATATCTTTTAAGGATTATCAGTTTCTATTTCTGCCTTTGGTATAGAAATGCAGCTTATTTTTTGCCTACCAAATATAAGACAACAACCTTGCTAGGCTCTCTCAGTGTGGATTTTCTAATGCACATGTCATTTGTGCATTAATCAAGGTGCTAATTGGAAATAGATGATACCCTATAGCTGAGTAATTGAGAACTTACCAAAATGGTGACTATTTACAGACTGGCAAATTTTCGCATTTAGGGAAAGCAAAAATTCATCATGCAAAAACCAGATTTAGTAACCTAGGGAGTGACTGCCACCCCAACCCTGCAAGGGAAAAAGTTGGGGAGTGGTTACCTGAACCTCAAGAAATACCTGTATGGGGAAGGAAGCCTGGCAGGATTCCTGGCCTCTGTTAGAGGAACAAAGAGGGGAGCTCAGGAAATACATACCTACCCTTTCTCCTCTTATCCTCCAACATTCTACTGGTACCTCCTATTGGCTGAATTCAAATAAAGGCCAGAAAATAAAGTCACTGATGCAATTCATTCAAGTCAGTTTCCTGGAAAACAGAGCAGAATGGAGTAGGTGGAATGAAAATCCAAGGGGGAATATGGAAGGTATCTAAGCACAATCTTCAAAAAAACCCAAAAATGACAGTTTATTTCTTCTTTCCTAATCCTTATTCCTTCAGATATGAATTATTAGTTAATGCACCTAAGTTTTGACAGGGGAAAAAAATGCCATACAAAGTGAAACATATATATAGTATAAAACTTCCCAAACATAACGTATGTAAATTAACAGGATCTGACATCACGCACCCTCAGATACTAAGAGAACTAGCAAGTAAGTCTGCAAGACCCCTAGAAATCATAGAAGGATTTCTATGGAAGTTAACCTAGGAAATTAAGAACTGGTCAATTTAATATTAAAACTTGGAAAAAGACTAATATAATTCATCAAACAATGTCCTATCCCTTAGAAGATTGAAAGATCATAGGTAGCAGTCATTTGATTATGTGATAATTAAGTCATGCCACTAACAACTGAGTTTTCTTTTTTAGGAAAAAAGACTACGTTAAAAATATAGAAGCTATAGATATTTTTCTGTGAAATTTCAACCCTATATGAGTCATCCTATCAGGATTTGAAATATATAATACTCATTCCAGCAGTATTATGTAGTAAAATAGTTGGTTTCTGCCCCCTTTCACCCCAGGGTACCTAAAAACTTAAGACTGATCTTAGACGTAGTAGCACCACAAGGCGGTCTCCCAGGACCAGGGTGGATCAATGTCTATGTCAATGGCTTAGAAAAGACTTTCAAGAATACGCCCATCAAATTTGCAAATATTCTTAAATTAAGAGACACTCAGGTTCTGAAAGACTTAAACAAATTTGATATTAATCGTGGGAAAAAGTATTTTTCAAGAATCTGATCTCACTGCTTAAAAATAAAGTTCAAAAATATTAGACCAAAAGATCCTGAAATTTCCTTCCAGTTTTGATCATCTTTAATTCTATTAACTGTGAACAATTTAACCAGAGAACAGAAGACTAAAGTGTCACCTGATTCGTCTTCAATAGCATGAGCAGTTTTATGAAGGGAAAGCTCATTGGCTTTTTCATGTCCATATGGGGCCAACATGAAAGAAACAGGTTTAGATTAAAAGAGGGATGTTTTTATTTGAATTGAAGGCTAAGGCTTTTGACCATCACAATGATGAACAAGGAAAATGAAATAGGTAATCATCTGTCTTGGAGAACTGGGAACCTTTTCTTCAGCTGTGGAGTAAATTACCTTGGCAAGTACATCCTGACTGCATGATGAGAAAGTCAGTAACTTTTAAAAGACTGGTGGGAGACAGAGATATGTTATATTTGATGCAAGGATCAAACTAAAACAACTGCAGAGGCAGCTCACTGCAGTCCTATCTTTGTGCACTTCATTAAGGTTGTCTGCATGCAAAGGACTTGAGCACAGTCATTCCATGTGTAAAACGGGTATAGGTAGTGGTTCTCAGTCTTGGCTACAAATCAAAATCACCTGAGCCCTTTAAAAAAATACTCATGTGTGGGCTCCATCCCAGACCACTCAAATGAGAATCTGTATAGGGAGTAACGTGTTTGTGAGAGGAAAGTCACATGGCTATAAACCACACATGGGTAGCTTTACATAACCAAAACAGCAGGTTGCAGCTGGGCAGGCCTCAGTGTTTTGGGTAAAAGAGCAAGAAATCAAGTGGGAAAATAGTTGCAAAGAGTGATGCTGAAAGCTTAGGGTGAGGGAGTCTCTGTGTGGGAAAAAAATGCAATGAATGGGAGTTTAATTATGGTTGGGGGAGGTTGTGAAGGAAATGGAAGGAAGTTATAGGAAAGAGCAAAAAAGAGAGAAGAGTTTTTGGGAAGGTAATAAAGGTGTGTCATGAAAAAACTACTTTGTTAGAAAGTGGCAAAGGAGAGCAAGAGGGGGAAATGAGAGGAGGGTAGAGAGCAGCTTCCCCAGCAAAGGAGCCAGGCCTGGAATGGTGAGTAAGAGCACATGTGAAGTTGGAGTCAAGACTGCAGTGCAGCCCCGCCAGGGCCTGAGGCCAGGGAAGGGAGTAAAGGCTGCTGCAAACAGGGCGCTGCCTAGAGCAGTGAAGCTGGGGCCAGCATAGGAGAGCAGTCTGCTTTAGGAGCAAGCCAGTGAGTAGAGGGATTTGTTAAGGAGGAAGGGACAGAGGGGACGTGTCTCCTCAGGAATCAGGGACCTGCTGCCAAGGAAACTAAGGAATGACACCCACCCATCCAGTCGCCTGAGTGAAAAGACAGGTGCCAGCTGCTCCGTACTCACTGATAGGAGGAAGGTAGGCGATTCTAAAGACTCCTGGCAGTTCCTCAAGGAGTTCAAGTTTTTTCCATAAGCTGGTCTTTATGAATATGGTAAACTCAGGAGGGAACCAATGGCTGCTATTCTGCAGGACAGATACTTACCCCATGTCTGCTGAAACTGCTTACCTAGGCAGGGCTCTCATTGTTCCTCCTGGAATTTTCTTAGAAAATTGAAAGTTTATAAGTAGCTTAAAGTGGTATAAAGTTAAGCTGAAATGAGAGGAAATTGCAATTCTTAGCCATTATTAGTCTTTATTTTTTTTAAAGGGAATTCCCCAAGCCTTTCCTTCAAACACTCAGAAGTAGAAATAGAGTGTGAGCTGTGACTTAGCCTTGTTTCCTCCTGGCCTTGACCCCTTTTCATTTGCCCTGACATATACCTCCTGTTACTAACATGTCAGAGACCAGTGGTTTCTCACATTGATTATATCTGCCCCTTACTATTAGGGACTGAGGTCTCCAGGGAGCAGATCCTTCCACTGATCTCAAATAGACAAGCTTCAGAGCATAAATCATAGAAAATGTATGTACATTAACATGAGATTGTGCATACACACTTCCTCCTAGGATGAAGGCCCACAGCTTTCAAGACTCCTAAATCGCTTTGGAGACATTTTTTTCAGAGAGTAAGAATATCTGCAATTGGCATGAGTGTCATGTTTGACAGTATATTATTAAAAATTAAAGAAGTTGAGCTGCTTAATAAAAGGAAAATGCAGACTCTGAAAAAAGTTAATAATGGGACACATTGACTCTGCATGTGTTCAAGACAGAGCATCCCAGTTTCTGATTAACATGTTACAGACTCCATTATGATTTTTACATTTTGGCCTTCCTGTGATTTTTCTTTCAGAGAAAAAGGTTTTGTTGATTGAGCTGATCACAAGATTTTATCAGTAACATTTTCATTTTTCCTAAAGTTTGTGCATGAAATGCATAGTTTGTCTCTATTCAGGAGTTTTGGTACTCTAGATAGGAACTGGCCTACAAAACTCTTAAGCTAAATATAATATGTGCAGGAGAATAAATGGAATGATTAACCAAAAACTTTAGAAGCACTGTTTATCAATGTTAGAACAATATTCTTAGTGTTTCAGGGCCATTGTTAGGTAACATTTAGTAGAAATTTTTTTTTATTTGAAGCAGCTTCTTTTCCCAACAAGCATTTTATCCTCATTTTTCCATGATAAGACAACGGGGACTGGGGCAATA
This sequence comes from Manis javanica, assembly GCF_040802235.1. Classification (NCBI taxonomy): domain Eukaryota; kingdom Metazoa; phylum Chordata; class Mammalia; order Pholidota; family Manidae; genus Manis; species Manis javanica. The sequence continues at coordinate 96,063,163 of NC_133163.1, read as the reverse complement.
ACGCTGGAGCAGACAGGGTGGAGTCCCCCATGAACGTGGTTAAGGAAGCTTAATTTTCTCTCTCCAATCTTTGTTTTCTTCCTGTAATTCTCAGTCCTCACTCTTCTTAGAATTCTCCCCTTACAATTAGCCCCATCCATTCCTGAGTGCTGAAAATTATGTTTTAGGAGGTAGGTAGTGGAGTTAATTTCCTCATTTTCTGCTTATATTGCTGTGGGAGGAGATTCAGGTTGGTCCCACCAGGTGTTTCAACTCCATTTCTGTCTACCAATTATGGCTTCAATAATCCATACCTAAATTGTTTAAAGCCAAATATTTCACTGCTGTTAATTCTGTTAAACCATACTAACTGGACCTGAATTACAGTCCTCCTAAGAGTAGCTTTGATTCTCTTCCTTGCTGAAGAACTCTCACAATGAAAGTCTCACTCTTAGATTTGATTCTCACTGAAAAGGTCACACATTCACTGACATACCACCTGAGGCTTCTGGAACAAATGACGTCACTGAAGTGCTCTCCCGATACCCAGGTGTAAAGCAATGAGTACATAGTCTAGAAAAATTTTACCCTGCCAAAGGTGAGGGTTGTGTGGGGACACAGAAGTAGGTGAAGTAATTAAATCCCCAAACAATGAGCACCAGATCAATGAATAAATCTCCCTTGGGCCTGCCCTGTTCCTCGTGCCTGACAGCTCTTATACTTTCCCAGCCTCTTGCCACTCCAGCCTACTCTGTTTCAGAAGCATGTCCTCCTATCTTTTCTGTTTTTCCAAGTTATGATTTATAATGTACCAACAGGAGTGGAATCAGGTCATAAGAGCCCTAAAGAAAACATAAAAACCGATCTCATCCTTCCAATGGCTCAAGAATGGCTTTTTTCGAGGCTCCATTTGAATTACTTTTAAAAGACTGCCGTGTGCATTGTCTTACTCTGTCCAGATTGCCAGAAAAACACTGGATGGCTTAAACACAAACATTTATTTCTCATAGTTCTGGAGGCTGGCAAGTCTAAAATCAAGGCACCAGCAGATTTGGTGTCTGTCGAGGGCCCGCTTCTGTTTCATAGATGGCTATCTGCTTGCCATGCCTCACATGGCAGAAGGACAAGACAGCTCTCCGGGATCTCTCTTATATGGACACTAATCCAATTCATGAGGGCTCTGCCCTCATGACCAGCTTGCCTCCCAGAGGCCCCGACTCCAATATCATTACACTGGGAATTAGGTTTCAACCTATAACTTTTAAGGGGGGAAACAAACATTTTGGACACAAGCATGCTTTTCTTTCTGTTTTTTTTTTTAACCAGATTCAAGTTTGAATCAAAATCCCATTCTAAAGATTCTTCAATGGGCAGTGATTTAATGTGACATCTATGGGCCTGCTTATCCCTATAACGTACCAATACTGATCAAAACTGGCCGATTACACAAGGCATGATCTTCCACTCATCTGTCTTATGCTTATTCAGATCTCATACAATGTAATATTCATAGTTTATAGATCCCAGAAATAATTCATCTGCCATATATGCTCTTAGTATGGACTACTAGAAAAGAAAATAGATTAGGACTTGAGCTTTATTTTAAGTTTCTTTGGATTCTGTAGATGCCCATAGCTCTCTACCTGCTGCCTCTCTTACAGCAGCATCAATAAGCAACCGGGGTTCTCACACCAGAACCTGAGTGACACAAAGACTAGAAAAGGCCTACATCCCTGCTCTCGTAACAGGTACAACATCCTCAACATGCTGAACAATATTCTCTCAAATTGCTTTCTAATTAGAGATCCTCTTTTGAGTAATTAGTAGTGGTACTAGAATTTTATTGCTGCCAAAAAGGCATATCATACAGAAACTATCCCTTTATTTCAATGAATTCAGTCTAGAAATCCATGTTCTAGACTGATTTTTGCTCCTCTCTCCCACCAAATACTAGGCAATTTGTGAGGTGTTTTGGCCACTGGAAGAATTTTTCTAAGCCCAGCCAATAAATGGTCTTTCACCATAGAAACTATTAGAATTCTTGACTGTTGTCTAAGCTGGATAAAGGGGAAACAGCCCCTGGATGGAGGGATCAATTTGAACTTGTCACTGTCTACCAGTGTTGTCCAGTGACTCTGCGTTCCTCTGTTCTAACATCTATTCCTGCCCAAATATCTAAAATCAAAGCCTGTTCTCATGCCTTTAGAATATTCTATTTGGCAGAGAGTCAACTGCTTTCCCCAACTTGTGCAAAGGACTGCATTCCCCCTCATAGAACACTGCTTGAATATTAATTGTTGTTCTCAGCAGGACCCTCCATCCACTGAAAGAAAAGCAGACACTCTCAGCCTGGACAGTGAACATCTTCCTTCTGACTACATTATACAATTGGGAGTTTTCCCAGAGTTTCTCTGAGGCCTGTCTCTATCTGGAAGAGCAGTGACTAACTGACGACCACAGTTACCTGAGACATAGTTTGCTGTGGAACTGTGCCCTCCCATGTTCTGCCAAGGGGAAGCAGAATTCTCATTCATCAAATGGATCAAAAAGCAGACTATAAAGAGCTCTGCTCCACAGAATCTTGCCAAAGAAATTATGGCCCAGGTACATTACACTTTGCGAATAATGTGATTTCATAATGTTTTATTCCATTAGTCACTCGAAGTTTCTCTTGACATGTGCTGTTCTTGCTGAAGAAAATTCTCTTGAAGAGATGAATGCTGTTTTGTCCTTGCCACTCATGGAGATGATATAATAGCCATTCTTAAACTTAATATAGAGCCACTGAGTCTTCCCTGAATACTTTCGGCACCTATTTAAATAATACTGATGGACATATCACTCTTAACCCAGAAATCTTGCTATTTCAAAAGAGAGACACTGGTGAATAGGGTTTCAAGTCACTCTTTGATTGAATGAAGCTCTAGATTCCTTAACAGAGCTTGAATATTGCTTTGAAATCTGCCAAATGCCAAATTACCTTTCCAAATAAAGTATTAAAACCTTGGTGATAGAATGACTTTTACCCACAATTTAGTCACTTAGGAAATTCTGATCTTATGAGATTTATGTCATGTTTTTGACCTTGAAATAGTAAGCCTGGGCTTTCTCAGATGATGATTATCAATGAGAAATCAGTTGAAGACAGATGACTTTTTCTGATATTCAATATTATGAATTAATGTTTCTCATACCTCACTTTTAAAAAACCATTTTGAGTAGCTTTTCCCTTGGACAGCCTGCAAATTCAGTTCATTATACAATCTGGTTCTTAAACTGTGTAATTTACTGTACATGATATTTCAAGTCATATTCAGTAGATGAGTCTCCAACTTTTGTTTTCATTCAATACTGAATCAAGATTAGGAGACATTACTGGCTAACAACTGTCCTCTATGAGCAAGCTAATGAGAATTGGCAAGTATAAAGCGCTTGATCATCAAGTGACTGTAGTATGTTCAGACCTGGCCAAAGTTCCTTACTGATCCCTATGCACCCTATATGCCCTATCCTTAATCAAGCCTACACTGTGGCACACAATGGCTCAAACTGATAAAGAAGAAAGTTACAACTCTTTTTATATGTCATGGGTCTTCAGCAATAAATAGAAACTGCTGCTGACTTCTCCCCCATGAAGATTGCTGATAGTTAATTTGTACTCTGAACTTGAGTGGGTTTTGTCCTACTTATAAAGACATATCTGAAAGGACAAGTTTACTTAGTCACCTAATTTGCCATCAATAATGAATCTTTTGCAGTAATTCATTTTGATTTATCTCTAAGCATAAATGTTTGCCATTAACTCACTATTGATAATACAACATTCTCAGCAAGAGGGGTCCACATCTGTATTTCCTATGCAGGATATATGCAAGGTCCTGTGGTTTTAGGTTTTTCCACTTCTTGGGACAAAATTCAGGAATTTCATGCTAAAAAAGATTCTATTTGCCTGGAAAGAGTTAAGTGGCTTGCCAAAATCTTGTGCCTTAATTGAAAAATGGTACAAAAGCTTCTGAGACTTTATGCAAACTCTTTGACAAAGAAGGAACTGTGGGAAAACTGCCAATCCAACAGAACTCAATTCATATTTTTATTTCTTGCCACTTTTTTGGCTGCCTGAACAAAATAATCACTCATTCTCTCACCTCATCACATAAAACTGACATCCTATACTTGCATTAAAGGCCTGTTAAAAATTTCTTAATCATGTTCTAACTTGGAGTATTTCATTTTCATTATTATAAAAGTGTCATCAAATACCCATTTATTTAATTGGCAATAATAATAACAAGGTCTACTTTAACTACAGCTGTGTGCCTGCATGTATAGACGATGACTGTCTCCAAAGTGTTTTACTACCATTCTCTAAGTGAGTGGGAGGCCAGCTTCCTTCTTCTGGTGTCTAGTGACTAATCAGATACTTTGTGATAGAGGAAGCATGTCACTCCAAGAATAGTCATATTCTGCCTTTCCTCTTCCTTGACACCACCCATACCACTTTCAGGCAGTTCAGAGATCTAAGAATGATTTAAAAACACAACAAAGTACTTTATAATTATACTTCCCCAATCCTCCAGGTGCTAGAAGGTAAACTATGACTAGAACCTAGTTCTATCACATTCCTGAGCCACATAGTCTATGAAGTCATGAATTTTAACAGAGGCATTTTGAAATCCAAAGGGGCCATTTACCTGAACCTAGCTTCGTTAAACCTAGAACATTTGTTTGTAAAAGGGCATATCCAGACTTGGCTTTAGGTAAAAGAATCATATAATTAATCCCTTAAAAGTATGGATATTCCTTTTGCATTTTCTGCCGAGCAGATTTAAGACCCTGCTAGGAGTTGTAGATTAGTTTTTTGATATTATTGATTTCTCATCAGTTCTACTCTTACACAGCCAAGAGTTTCTAGGGTTTCTGATTTGTGAGATCCATGCCTTCCCTGTGCCCTCAAACTGGAAAAGTAGCAATATTAGGAAAAGACATTTATTAGTTGATCATTGCCTTAAGATCACAGATGTAGCAAGATCAGGGCAACTTCTTTCTCGAATAGGATTCGAAAGCAGATGCTCACAATCAGCCTTTGTGTGAGCCCCCATAAATTCTATTTTCTAAGGAATGGACACAAGTTTATAGTTACTTTTCCATTTAAGAAAAAAAATGTAGACTGGGCCTAAGTTCAAGTTATATAGCTCTTTTTGTCAATTTGATTACAAAATTAAGGGACCTTCCTTAATTCTCTGAGGCCTGAATGACTAAACATGACCCAAAGTTAACAATGCCAAATGCTTTGTGGACACATCAGACAGGATGGAAAGACAGCCCCATCCAAAGCGTCAGGATAAAAAGAGGTCTCAAGGCCACGGTGCTGTAGGACCCGCTGTGTGGAGCTGATCATGGCAGGCTGCAGAGAATCCCACAGAGCAGCTCTTGTGGTTTTGTCTGTTCTGTCTTTTTAAACTGTGGAATTCAAGTGTGAAGGTCCCTCTTTTCTGATTTAACATTTTTTAAGCTAAGTGCCCTAGGACTTTTTTCCAGGATTATTTTTATCTATTTATTTTATTATGTAAGTTTCAGATGTATAGCTGTGTAATTCAACATCTGTATGTACTATAAAGTGAGCACCACTACAAGTCACTACCATCCTTCACTATACAGCTGATCCCTTCACCCATTTCACCTACCCCCCAATCCTTCCCTCTGGTAACCACTAGTCTGTTCTGTTCTCTATGAGTTTCCTTTTGTTTTGTTTTTTAAGATTCCACAATGAGTGAAATCAGACAGCTTTTTTTCCCTCTGACTTATTTCACTTAGCATAATACCTCAAGATCCATCTATGTTGATGCAAGTGGTAAGATTGCATTTTATTTCATGGTGGAGTAGTATTCTATTGTATAAACATACCACCTCTTCTTTATCCATTCATCTAATTCATAGACACTTAGGTTGCTTCCATATCTTAGCTATTGTAAGTAATGTTGCAATGAACACAGAGGTGCATATATGTTTTCAACTTAGTGTCTAAATTTTCATCAAATACCCTATAGTGAGAAAGCTGGGTCATAAGGTTATTATATTCTTAATTTTTTGATAGATCTCCATACTGTTTTTCATAATTGCTGTACCCATAGTTTACAATCCCACCAACAGTGTATGAAAATTTCCTTTTCTTCACACCCTCACCAACATTTGTTATTACTTATGAATTTCAAATTAGCCATTCCGACAGGTGTGAATGTAATATCTCATTCTGGTTTTGATTTGTATTTCCCTGATGACTAGTAACCATCTTTTAATGCATCTGTTGGTCACCTGTATGTCATCTTTGGAAAAATGTCTGTTCAGGTCTTCTACCTATTTTTTAATCAGATTATTACTTTTTGGTGTTGAGTTGTATGAATTTTTTATATATTTTGGATATTAGCCCCTAGTCAGATACATTATTTGCAAATATATTCTCCCATTCATTGAAAAAATTTTCATTTTTTGATGGATTTCTTCATTGCTCAAAAGATTTTTAGCTTGATATAGTCCCACCTGTTCATCTTTTCTTTTGTTGCCCTTCTCTGGGGATACAGATCAAAACAATATTGCTAAAACCCATGTCAAAAAGCTCACTGTCTCTTTCTTTTCCAGTTTGATTGCTGTGGCTAGGACTTCTAGTACTCTGTTAAATAAAGCAGTGATAGTGTAATTCTTGTCTTATTCATGATCTTGGAGAAAAAGCTCCCAACTTTTCACTATTAAATATGTGTTAGCTGTGAGTTTGTCATATATGTGTATTTTGTTATTTTTTTGATGGCATGTTCTGTATATATCTGTTAAGTACATATGTTCTAATATGTCATTTAAGGCTGCTTTTTCCTTATTGATTTTCTCTCTGGATGATCTATCCATTGATGTAAAGAGGTATTAAAGTCCCATACTCTTATTGTATTGCTGTCAGTTTCTCCCATTAGATCTGTTAATATTTACTTTATATATTTAGGTGTGCCTATGTTGACTGCAAATAAATAATTACAATTGTTATATCCTCTCATTGTATTGAGTCCTTTATCATGAAATAAATCCCTTCTTTGTATCTTATTACAATCTATGTTTTAAAGTCTATTTTTTTTTCTGTGTAAGTATTGCTATCCCAGCTTTCTTTTCATTTCCATTTGTGTGGAATATCTTTTTCCATCTCTTCATCTTCAGTCTGTATATGTCTTTAGGTCTGATGTGAGTTGCTTGTAGGCAGCACATAGTTGAGGCTTCTTATAATTAATTCAGTCACCCTATGTCTTTTGATTTAAGCATTTAGACTTTTTACATTTGATGTAATTATTGACAAGTACATACTTATTGTCATTTTGTTCATTGTTTTCTGGTTATTTTTGTAGTCTGTTCTCTTGCTCTTTTCCCTTGTGATTGATGACTTTGTTTAGTGTTATGTTTAGTTCTTTTCTCTTCATTTTTTCTGTATCATAGGTATTTGGTTTGTTACTGTGAGGCTCAAATATAAACCCATATGCATATTTTAAGTTGCTATGTGCTTGTTTGAACACATTCTAAAAGCAGTATATTTGTGTACACTCTCATCACATCTTCAATCTTTTGGAAGAGTTGGAGAAGGATTGGCATTGATTCTTTAAATATTCGATAAAATTTACCTGTGGAGTGATTTGATCCTGGAATTTTCTTTGTTGTGAGATTTTGTTTTTATTACTGATTCAGTCTCCTTACTAGCAATTGGTCTGGTCAGAGTTTCTGTTTTTTCCTGCTTCAGACTTCATAGGTTGTGTGTTTAAGATTTTTTAAATTTCTTCTAGGCTGTCCTGTTTGTTAGTGTATAGTTATTGATAGTAGCCCCATGTGGGTTTTTTTTTTTTAGTATTTCTGTGGTACTAGTTGTAATGTCTCCTTTTTCATTGTAATTTTGTTGATTTGGGTCTTTTGTCTCTTTTCCTAAGTTAGTCTAGCTTAATGTGTTTGTCAATTTTATCTTTTCAAAGAACCAACTCGTAGATTCATTAGGGTTTTATTTGTCTTCCCATTCTCTATTTCATTTATTTCTACCCTAAACTTTATTATTTCCTCCCTAGATTATGCTCAATTTGTTCTTCATTTTCTAGCTCCCTGAGATATAGAGATAGGTTGTTTGAGATCGTGATTGTTTCATGAAGACATCTATTGCTATGAAATTCCCTCTTAGAACAGCTTTTGCTGCATCCTGCAAGTTTTTTATGTTGTTTCCACTTACGTTTATCTCAAGGTACTTTTCTATTTCCCCTTTAATTTCTTCTTTAATTCATTGTTCAGGAAAATATTAATGTCTATGTATTCCTCCAATTTCCAGTTTTCCTCCTGCTATTGATTTCTTATTTCATAACATATTGATCAGAGAAGTTAGTCGGTATGAATTCCTTCTTATTAAATGTGCTAGTATTTGTTTTGTGGCCTAATGTATGTGTATCCTAGAAAATGTTCCATATATTCTTGAGAAGAATATGTATGCTGCTATTGCCAGGTAGAATTTTCTATATGTCTGTAAGGTACATTCGATCTATAGTGATATTCAAATTTGCTGTTTATTTACTGATACTCTATCTGATCTATTCATTGTTAAAAGGGGCATTAAAGTTCCAAACATTTAATGTATTGCTGTTTTCTTCTCTTTTAGCTCTGTTACTTTTTGCTTCATATATTTGGGTACTCTGATGTTGGGTACATAAATATTTAAAAATTTACATCTTTTTGATGTATTAGTATTATATAGTATTATACAATGACCTTTGTCTCTTTACCATTTTAGTCTGTTTTGTCTAATAGTAGAAGAGTTTCTCCTGCCTTTTTGGATACTATTTGCTAGAAAAATCTTTTTCCATTCCTTCAATTTCAGCCTATGTGTGTGTTTAAGGCTAAAATGCATCTCTTGTAGGCAGTGTATTGCAAGATCTTGCTTTGTTATCCATTCAGAAACTCTATGTTGTGATTAGGTAATCAATCCATTTATGTGTAATTAGTGATAGGTAAGTATTTTCCATTGCCATTTCATTAATTGTTTTCTGGCTGTTTTGTAGATCCATCATTTCTTGTTTTGTACCCTGCTGACTATTTTTGTGTTTTGGTGTCTTTGGTTATCAGTATGTTTTGATTTATTTGTCATGTTCTCTTTGTATAATCACTATAGATATATATACCTGATGCCTACCACTTACATAAAATATTTTTAAATTATAATACTCCATCTTAAACTGGTAACAAGTTTACTTCAGTAGAATTCCTGAACTTTATACTTTTACTTCTCCTACCCCTCAAATTTTAGGTATTGATGTTATACTTAATATATTTTTAATATTATATAACTAATAACAGATTATTATAGTTACAGTTATTTGCTCTAGTGTGAAATGTCTCATTGCTAATTTGATATGGATTGTACTGCATCTGTAGACTGCTTTGGTAGAATGGACATTTTAATAATGTTAATCCTTCCAATCCATGAAAATAGAATATCTTCCCATTTATTTGTGTCATCTTCAATTCCTTTCATCAGTGTCTTATAGTTTTCAGAGTACAGGTTTTCATCTCCTTCATTAAATTCTTTCCTAGGTATTTTATTCTTTTGGATGCAATTGTGAATGGGATTGTCTTCTTAATTTCCATTTCTGTTAGTTCATTTTTAGTATATAGAAACCCAACAGGTTTCTGTATGTTACTTTTGTATCCTGCAAATTTACTAAGTTCATGTATTTTCTAGTAGTTTTCTTGATAGAGTCTTTAAGGTTTTCTACATATAGTATCATGCCATATGCAAATAGTGACAGTTTTAGTTCCATTTTACCAGTTTGGATGCCTTTTCTTTTTCTTGTTTGATTGCTGTGACTAGGATTAAGAGTAGTAATAGTGGGCATCTTTGCCTAATTCCTTAGAGGAAAAGCTTTCAGTTTTGATCTTAGAAAAAAAGCTTTCAATTTTTCACCATGAATATGATAATCTTAACTGTGGCTTTGTCATATATTGCCTTATTACGTTGTGATGTGTTCCCTCTGTACCCATCTTGTTGACAGTTTTTATTATGAAGGGATGTTGAATTTCTTCAAATTCCTTTTCTGCGTCTATTCAAGTACTCATGTAGTTTTATCATTTGTTAATATACTGCATTGCATTGATTTGCAGATATTAAACTATTCTTGCATCCCTGAATGAATTCCACTTGGTCATGGTGATTGATCCTTTGAATGTATTTTTTAATTCAGTTTACTAATATTTTGTTAAGGATTTTGCATCCATGTTCATCTGGGATGTTAGCCTGTAGTTTTCTTTTTGTTGTTGTTGTATCTTTGTCTGGCTTTGGTATAAGGGTAGGCTGCCTTCAAATAATGAAATTGGAAACATTCCTTCATCAGCTCTTCTATTTTTTGGAATAGTTTGAGAAGCATAGGTAGTAACTCTTCTGTAAATGTTTGGTAGAATTCACCTGTGAAGCCATCTGGTATGGGCTTTCATTTAGTGAGTTTTTGATTTCTAGTAATTTCCTTTCTAGTAGTTTCTTTGTTCAGATTTTCTGTTTCCTTCTAGTTCAGTCTTGGAAGATTGTATGTTTCTAGGAATTTATCCAGTTCTTCTAGGTCGTCCAATGTGTCCAAACAGTTTTTCATAGAATTCTTTTATAATCCTTTGAATTACTGTGGTATCAGTTGTAACTTTTCATTTCTGGTTTTGAGTCTTGTTTCTTTCATGAGTGATTTCATGGTATACTGATTTTACTTATTTTTTCAAAGAACCAGCTCTTAGTTTCATTGGTCTTTTCTATTGTTTATTCTGTATTTCATTTATTTCCAGACTGATTTTTATTATTTCCTTCCTTCTACTTTGTTCTTTTTCTAATTCCTTTAGGTAGGCATGTATCACTATAAACTTCTCTCCTACAGCTGGTTTCTACTTTCATTGTGTTTATATTTTCATTTTCTCCAAGTATTTTTTAATTCCTATTAGGGTTGTTTTTTCTTGACCCATTGTTTATTTAGTAGCATGTTGTTTGGCCTCCACATGTTCATATTTTTTCTAAATTTTTTTCTTATAATTTCTGGTTTGTCCAGAGAAGATACTTGATATGATTTCAATCTCTTTAAATTTTTAGAGGCTTGTTTTATGGCCAAATACATAATCTATCTTGGAAAGTGTCCCATGTGCACTTGAAAAGAATGTGTATTCTGCTATTTTGGAATGGAATGTTCTCTATATATTAAGTCCTTCTAGTCCAATGTGTCATTCAAAGTTACTCTTTCTTTATTCATTTTCTGTATGGATGTCTCTCCATTGATATATGTGGGATGTTAAAATCCCCACTCTTACTGGATTACTATCAATTTCTCCCTTTATGTCTTAATATTTGCTTTATATACTTAGGTGATCCTATGTTGGGTACATAGATATTTACAATTGTTGTATCTTGCAGTATTAAACCCTTTTTCATTATGTAATGCCCTTTTCTAATTGTTACATTTTTATTTTAAAGTCTGTTTTGTCTGATGTAAGTATTGGCACTCCAATTTTTTTAACTTACATTTGCATGAAATATCTTTTTCCATCCCTTCATTTCCAGTCTATGTGTGTCTTTAGAGGGATTGAGTCTCCTGTAGAAAGGCTTTTGGGTCTTGTTTTTTTAATCCATTCAGTCACCTTATGTCTTTTGATTGAAGAACTTAGATCTTTTACATCTAATGTAATTATTTATAGATAAGTACTTATTGTCATGTTGCTATTTATGTTCTGATGTTTTACATAGTTCGCTGTTCCACTTCTCTTGCCCTCTTTGTGAATAACTTTCTTCAGTGTCATGTTTTAATTCCTTTCTTTTTTTTTTATTATTACAGGGTTTTTGTTTGTGGTTACCATGAGGTTCATATATGACATCCTAAGTAAATACAAGTCTATATTAAGTTTGTGATAAGTTAAGTTAAAATGTATTCTAACAGCACTACATTTTTACTACCCCAACTCCCATTTTAGGTATATAATGTCAGACTTACACCTTTTTATTTTGTGATTTACTAACTTTCATTTTGATTTTACTACATTTATCTTTTGCTCTTTATACTAGCTTTTAAGTGATCTACTACCTCTATAGATGTTAACATCTAGTAATGAAATTTTTTCCTTTCATAATTTCTTCTAGTTACGGGTTTTTCTTTTCCTCTTAAATAAATCCTTGTTATATTTCTTATTGAGTCTGTTTACTGCTGGTAAACTCCTTTAACTTTGGTTTGTCTGGAAAACTCTTTATCTCTCTTTCAATTCTGAATACTATTCTTGGCTGTAGGTTTTTTCCTGTCACACCTTGAATATATCATGCCACTCTATTCTGGCCTGTAAACTTTCTTCTGAAAAATCAGCTGATCGCCTTATGGGGTTTTCCCTGTATGTAACTAGTTGGTTTTCTCTTGCTGATTTTAAAATTATCTTTAACATTTTAATTATTATGTGTCCTGGTTGTGTACAACCTTGGGTTCATCTTGTTTAGACCTTTCTGTGCTCCTGGACCTGGATGTCTGTTTCCTTCCATAGGTTAAGGAAGTTATCAACTATTTTTTCTTTAAATTTTTCTGCCCCTTTCTTTCTCTCTTCTCCTTCTGGGACTCCTATAATACAAATGTTAGTACATTTAAATGTTATCCTAAAGGTCCTTTAACCTATCCTCATTTTTGAAAATTTCTTCTTTTGATATTCAGCTCAAGTGTTTTCCATTACTCTGTCTTCCAGATCATTGATCTGTTCTTCCACATCCTCTAATCTGCTATTGATTCCCTCTAGTGTATTTTTCATTGCATTTATTATAGTCTTCAACTTTTTTGGTTCTTTTTTATATTTTATACCTTGGCAGGATAGCTAGTAGTCAAGCAGGTGTGCATCTGGGGTGTTCCAATGTGCACCATGCAAGGGGAACTCCAGTGCAACTGCCAGATCTTGGGCAGGTACATTTGGCTGCAGGCAGTGGGAGCTACCTTGGGAGAACATCTGGAGCTGGTGTGGGTTAGGGGTCCAGGGACCACAGAGGTGACAAGCAGGCTAACATGCCTATACCCTGCTCCCACCTGTGCTATCAAGGTGAAGAGGGAATATAAACAATGGTGCTTCCAATCACCTCTGATCCCAGAGAGATTTTTAGCAGTTCCCCTGCTGTTTGGAAGATGCTCTAGTGTTAGTAAATTGCCTTCCTTCACTTACAGTCTAGTTGCCCATTAAACTTTTCTTTCTGGGTCCCTGGGAAGGTGAATCTGTATACGGGTCCCTCAGTGATATCTCCATCAGGGACAGGGTTCCCATTATAGTGTCTCCATCTCTCCTGCTGCTATGTGGCTTATGTTTTATGTACAGAATATTCTCAGAACTCAGTTCTTCAAGAGGAATTGCTCTATATGTAGGTATATATTCAATGTGCACATGGGAGGAGGTGAGTTCAGGCTCTTTCTACATAGTTATCTTAGATCCCACCGTATATATAGTTTTTTAAAGCCAGATACTAAAGTGTTTTGTCTCCACCTTCAGCAAGAAATGAGACCACCTGCCTCAACCCTCTAACACTGGCCTAGAAAGTCAAAGGAAAATGGGGTGAGCCCAGATGCTAATTCCATAAAGCCAAATTTCCCTCTTGTCTCTAAAGAAATATTGGGACACCTTCTCCAGAAGCTTGAACAGTGAATAAATATGGGGAAGATGAAGAGTCCGTATATGAGGATGACAAAGAAATCACCCAAGCTCTTCCCCAAACCAGGAAGTCTAGGCCTCCTGCTCAAGGGACTCATTGTTTAGGCCTTGGTATCCTAGTATGTGGTATCAAAGGCTCATTCAGGGTAGCCTGAAGACAAGGTGGGCAGGTGGAGAGACGATCACAGTGCAACTGATCTTACTGCCTGAGAAGTTTTTTCTTGATGATGGCAGCAGGAATGCAATCAATTAGAGTTCACATTTTCTCTGACCAGGATGGAAATGAGACAACTTCTAGGCATGCAGTGCTATAAGTGAGTTTCTCTGCATTTCCAATGAAGAGGGATACCAAGAACACTATGTGTTCTTCTTATTTCTAAATTTCTAAAGAGGTTGAGTTCTCTAGTAGCTAAGAATTACTACAGGGAGTACAACTGTCAAAGCACTGCAATTCTCTAGTGAGAACTCTGAAACTAACCAACAAGAAGATTGCAATGTTTTGACAATCTTCCCTACAGCATGCTAAATTTCTGATGTGTTAGGCTTTACCTAGTAGTACTTATTGTAGAATAGTAAGTAGTCCACAGTCTAAAGCAGAGGTCCAGAAATGTAATGCAGAAACACGGCTCAGTGTAGACACCATGCAACAGGCAGAAAAACAAACTAATTTTGAATCCAATACCATAACCCAGTAAACTGAGAAGTCCAACTGAAAGAGGCTACACTTCTTAGAGCATTTTTTCCTAAAGACCTGGAACTTAATTGCACAGAGGTGGAAGAATAAACAATGGCTCAGGTGCAGGTGACTGAGAACTGATTCTTGCTTCTTAAATCAGTCATTGTGCCAGGGAAATCCTCCTATGAAACTTGGTCGAGAATAGTCAGCCTTCCTCCCTGGTGTAGAGTACAAAAACTGTGTAAATATATAGAAAAAAGAAACAACCAGAATATTGTATTCTCCTGTGATTAGGAGAAGAACAAACTGGATTCTCAAAGCATAAGATGACTTTATCCCTAGCTCCTGTAACCAGAAGGGCCCTACATAGTAAGACAGATATGATGACCTCTGTCTCACTACCATTAACTTTTCATTACATGAATTCTCATAGAACCAGGATCTTCATTTATAGAAATGGAAAGGGATACTGACCCCAAGCCAAGTATGCATTTTCCATATTATTTCTGTTACCTATACATTAAGACATGGCATGCCCAGATTGGGAAAATAGGTTCCAGATGCCCACTGTTTTAGTTAAGCTTCCCTTTGGCAGATTGTGAGACAAGGACAGAAACACAAAAGGTTTGAGAAGTGATCTTCAGGAAATACCAGTATAAACAATACTCCACTCAATCCAAAGGACAGATTAACCAGACAGAAAGTAAGAAAGGAGACAGAGGCACTGAACAACACATTAGAACAGATGGACCTAACAGACATTTACTGAACTCTCCACCAAAATACAGCAGGATACACATTCTTCTCAAGTGCACATGGAACATTTTCAAGAATATATCATATACTAGGCCACAAAAAGAGCCTCAGTAAATTCAAAAAGATTGAAATTGTACTAACAGGCTTATCATTATTCAGACCACAAGGGTAAGAAACTAGAAATAAATTATGCAAAGAAAATAAAAAAGCCTACAAATAGATGGAGGCTTAACAACATGCTCCTAAATAACCAATGGATCAATGACCAAATAAAAACAGAGATCAAGCAATATATGGAGACAAATGACAACAGTAATTCAACAATGCAAAATCTGTGGGATGCAGTGAAGGTCATGCTAAGAGCAAAATATATTGTAATACAGTCTTACCTCAAGAAAGAAAAAGAATCCCGTAAGAACAGTTGAAATTCACAAATAACAAAATGAGAAAAAGAAGAACAAATGAGGCCCAAAGTCAGTAGAAGGAGAGACATAATAAAGATTAGAACAGAAATAAATAAAATTGAGAAGAATAAAACAATAGAAAGAATCAATGAAACCAAGAGCTAGTTCTTCAAGAAAATAAACAAAATAGATAAGCCCCTAGCCAGACTTACCAAGAAAAAAACAGAGTCTACACACATAAACAGAATCAGAAATGAGAAAGGAAAAAGCAGTACAGACACCACAGAAATACTAAGAATTATTAGAGAATACTATGAAAGATTACCTGCTAACAAATTGGATAACCTAGAAGAAATGGACAACTTCCTAGAAATATACAATCTTCCAAGGCTGACCAAGGAAGAAACAGAAAATCTGAACAGGCCAATTGCTAGCAAAGAAATTGAATAGGTAATCAAAATACCTAAGAAAAAGATCTCTGGACCAGATGGCTTCACCGCTGAATTTTATCAAACATTTAGTGAAGATCTAACACCCATCCTCCTAAAAGTTTTCCAAAAAGTAGAAGAGGAAGAATACTTCCAAACTTACTGTATGAGGCCAGCATCACCTTAATACCAGAACCAGATGAAGACACCACAAAAAAAGAAAATTACAGCCCAATATCCCTGATGAACATGGATGCAAAAATACTCAACAAAATATTAGCAAACTGAATTCAAAATACAATAAAAACATTATCCATCATGATCAAGTAGGATTTATTCCAGGAATGCAAGAATGGTACAATATTAGAAAATCCATCAATATCATCCACCATATCAAAAAAAGAAGGACAAAAACTACATGATCATCTCCATAGATGCTGAAAAAGCATTCAACGAAATTCAACATTCATTCATAATAAAAACTCTCAACAAAATGGGATTAGAGAGCAAGTACCTCAACATAATAAAAGCCATATATGACAAACCCACAGCCAACATCATACTTAACAGCGAGAAGCTGAAAGCCTTTCCTTTAAGATGGGAAAAAAGACAAGGATGCCCACTCTCTCCACTTTTATTCAACATACTTCTGGAGGTCCTTGCCACAGCAATCAGACAACACAAAGAAATAAAGGGCATCCAGATTGGTAAAGAAGAAGTTAAACTGTCACTGTTTACAGATTACATGATATTGTACATAAAAAACCCTAAAGAATCCACTCCAAAACTGTTATATCTAATACCTGAATTCAGCAATGTTGCAGGATACAAAATTAATACACAGAAATCTGTTGCATTCCTATACACTAACGATGAAGTAACAGAAAGAGAAATCAGGAAAACAATGTCATTCACAATTGCATCAAACAGAATAAAATACCTAGGAATAAACTGAACCAAGGAGGTGAAAGACCTATACCCTGGAAACTACAAGACACTCATGAGAGAAATTAAAGAAGATGCCAATAAATGGAAACGCATCCCATGCTCATGGATAGGAAGAATTAATATTGTCAAAATGGCAATCCTGCCTAAAGCAATGTACAGATTCAATGTAATCCATATCAAAATACCAACAGCATTCTTCAATGAACTAGAACAAATAGTTCTAAAATTCATATGAAACTACAAAAGACCCCAAATAGCCAAAGTAATCCTGATAAGGAAGAAGAAAGCTGGGGGATTATGCTCCCCAACTGCAAGCTCTATTAAAAAGCCACCAATCAAGACAATTTGGTACTGGCACAAGAACAGACCCATAGACCAATACAACAGACTAGAGAGACCAGCTATAATCCCAAGTATACATGGCCAATTAATATACAATAAAGCAGCCATGGATATACAATGGGGATATGACTACATCAAACTTAAAAGCTTCTGTACAGCAAAGGGCACCATCAAAAGAACTAAAGGGCATCCTACAATATGGGAGAATATATTTGTAAATGACATATCTGACAAGGGGTTAACATCCAAAATATATAAAGAACTCACATGCCTCAACACTCAAAAAGCAAATAACCTGATTAAAAAATGGGTGGAGGATATGAACAGACAATTCTCCAAAGAATAAATGTAGATGCCCAACAGGCACATGAAAAAATGCTCCACATCACTAATTATCATGGAAATGTAAAGAAAAGCCACAATGAGATATCCCCTCTCACTATTTAAGAAGGCCAGTATCAAAAAAACTAAGAACAATAAATGCTGGCAAGGATGTAGAGAAGGGGGAACCCTCCTACACTACTGGTGGGAATGTAATCTAATTCAACCATTGTGGAAAGCAATATGGAGGTTCTTTAAAAAACTAAATATAGAAATACCATTTAACCCAGGAATTCCACTCCTAGGAATTTACCCAAAGAACATAATCTCTCAGATTCAAAAAGACATATGGACCCCTATGTTTATTGCAGCACTATTTACAGTAGCTAAGATATGGAAATAACCTAAGTGTCCATCAGTAGATGAATAGATAAATATGTGGTACATATACACAATGGAATACTACTCAGCCATAAGATGAAGCAAATTCTGCAATTTGCAACAACATGGATGGAGCTGGAGGGTATTTTGCTCAGTGAAATAAGCCAGGTGGAGAGAGACAAGTACCAAATTATTTCCCTCATTTGTGGAATATAACAACAAAGCAAAACTGAAGGAACAAAACAGCAACAGATTCACAGACTCCAAGAAGGTAGGAGCAGTTACCAAAGGGGAAGAGTGTGGGGGAGGGTGGTTGGGGAGGGAGGGAGGGGGGGATTCAGTGGTATTAAGATCGGCACATGTGGTGTGTGGGGGATCAATGGGAAGACAGTGTAGCACAGAGAAGGCCTATAGTGACTCTGTGGCATCTTACTACACTAATGGACAGTGACTGCAATGGGGTATGGGGGGGACTAGATAGTAAGGGTGAATGTAGTAACCACATAGTTTTTTCATGTGAAACCTTCATAAGAGTGTATATCAATAATACCTTAAAAATATATATTAAAAAACAGATTAAGAAAATCAAATATCTACCCACAAAAAAAAAGATTCCATTGAATATTATACCATCTTTTCCTGATCCATTGATCCAAAATTGACACTTCAGTTGTTTCATGTCTTGGTTATTGTAAATAATGCTGTGATGAACATGGGAGTGCAGATATCTTTTAGTGATTTTTGTTTCCTTCAGAAAAATACCCAGAAGTGGAGTTGCTACCAGATGTCTACTCTGGTGTTCAGTATTATAAATTTTTTAATATATTTTGGATATTAATCCTTTATCAAATATATGATTTGCAAATATTTTCTCCCATTCCATAGGTTGCCTTTTCATTTTGTTGATGGTTTCTTTGCTGTACAAAAGATTTAGTTCAATATCTTGTTTATCTTTGCCTTTGGTCAAGTCCAAAAAATCATCAAGACCGATGTCATGGAGCTTATCTCCTGGTTTCTTCTAGGAATTTTATGATTTCAGGTTTTACTTTCAAGACTTTAATCCATTGTGAGTTGATTTTTATGTATGGTGTAAGATAGTGATCTAGTTTCACTCTTTTGCACATGCCTATCCAGTTTTCCCAACACCATTTATTTATTTTGCCCTTTATGTCCAAAATCCAACTCACAGATCATATGTTGGGGTTTTTTTTTGTTTTCTTTTTATCTTTTTTTTAAAGATAACATTGAAATACAGTCTTATGAAGGTTTCACATGGAAAACAATGTGTTTACTACATTCACCCATATTATCAAGTCTCCTCCCTTGCCCCATTGCAGTCACTGCCCATCAGTGTAGTAAGATGCCACAGAGTCACTACTTGTCTTCTCTGTGCTGTCTTCCCCATGATCCCCCCCACACCATGTGTACCAATCATAATACCTCTCAATCACCTTCTCCCTTCCTCCCTCCCTCCCCCACTCCCAAACCCCTCCCCTTTGGTAACCGCTAGTCCCTTCTTGGAGTCTGTGAGTCTGCTGCTGTTTTGTTTCTTCAGTTTTGTTTCATTGTCCCAACACCATTTACTGAAGAGACTATCATTTCCCCCTCATATAATAGTTGGTTCCTATATAGTTGGTTCCTATATATAGTTGGTTGACTATATTTGTGTGAATTTATCTCTGTGCTTTATTCTGATTACTCTGGTTTTGTAAGATAGTATGAAATCAGAATATGATACCTCCAGATTTGTTCTTCTTTCTCAAAATACTTTATCTATTTCAGGTATTTTGTGGTCCTGTACAAATTTTAGGATTCTACTTTTATTTCTGTGAAAAATGACATTGAAATTTTTATAGGATTACACTGAGTCTGTGCCTTGTTTTGGGTAGTAAGAACATTTTAACACTATTCTTCTACTCATGAGATTGAAATACTCTTCCACTTATTTGTATTTTCAATTTCTCTCCCCAGCATCTTACAATTTACATTGTACATGTCTTTCACCTCCTTGGTTAAATTTATTCCTAAGTATTTCATTCTATTTGATAAAGTTGTAAATGGGACTGTCTTCTTAATTTCTCTGATAGTGAATAGTATATAGAAATGCAACTGATTTTTGTACATTTCATATCCTGAAACTTTACAGTATTCATTTATTAGTTCTAATAGTTTTTTGATGGAGTCCTTGGGATTTCTATACATAGTATCATGTCATCTGCAAATAGTGACACTTTTACTTTATCTTGTCTGATCGAACTGACTTGGACTTCTAAAACTATATTGCTTAAAAGTAGTGAAAGTCAGCAAAGCCAGGATGGCAGCGTGAGTAGAGCAGTGGAAATCTCCTCCCAAAAACACATAGAGCTATGAAAATATAACAAAGAAAAATTTTCCTAAAATAGAGACCACAGGACACAGGACAACATCCAGACCACATCCACACCTGCAAGAACCCAGCGCCTTGCGAAGGGGGTAAGATACAAACCCCGGCCCAGCGGGACCCGAGCGCCCCTCCCCCCGGCTCCCGGCGGGTGGAAAGAAACTGGAGCGGTTTTTTTTTGGCGAGTGCTTTTTGGAAGCCTTAAAGGGACAGAGACCCCGGTGCTAGGGAGGCAGGGTGGCGGGACCGGTGAGCAGGTGCCTAGGACTGGCGCCAGAGGACAAAGAATATCCCGCATTTCTCCCTGCGGGAGCGGTGAGCAGGTACCTAAGAACGGCGCAAGAGGACGGAAGAAATCACACGTTTTTCCCCTTTTTTTTTTTTTCTCTTTCTGGCGAGCCCTTTTTGGAAGACTTAAAGGGACAGGGACCCTGGTGCTAGGGAGGCAGGGCGGCACGACTGGTGAGCGGGTGCCTGGGACCGGCACCTGAGGACAAAGAATATGGCGCGTTTTTCCCTGTGGGAACCGGTGGGCGGGTGCCTGAGACCGGCACCTGAGGACGGAGGAAATCGCGCATTTTTCCCCTTTTTTTCTCTCTTTTTGGCGAGTGCTTTTTGGAAGCCTTGAAAGGACAGGGACCCTGGTGCTAGGGAGACAGGGCAGCGGGACCAGTGAGCGGGTGCCTGGGACAGGCACCAGAGGACAAAAAAAAAAAAAAAAAATCGCGTGTTTTTTCTTTTTTTTTTCTTTCTGTTCCCTCTCTCATTGTTGCTGTTGTTGTTTTGGTTTGGAGAGTGCTTTTTGAAGTCTTAAAGGGGCAGGACAGGTCACTTAGACCAGAGGCAGGGAATCTGGGGAACTCTGGGCACTCTAACCCCCTGGGCAGCAGGGAGCACAGAGGCCCCTTACGGAGATAAATAGCCCCCCCGCTGCTCCCCCTCCAACGGGGCTCCACCATTTTGGAGGAACAGCCCCAGCCAGGCCAAGCCCACAGCAACAGCGGAGATAAACCCCAAAGCAACTGGGCAGGAAGCAGAAGCCCTGTCTGTGCACAGCTGCCCAGCACAAGCCACTAGAGGTCGCTATTCTCCCAGGAAAAGGCCACAAACCAACAAGAAGGGAAGCTCTTCCAGCGGTCACTTGTACCAGCTCTGCAAACTATCTCTATCACCATGAAAAGGCAAAACTACAGGCAGACAAAGATCACAGAGACAACACCTGAGAGGGAGACAGACCTAACTAGTCCTCCTGAAAAAGAATTCAAAATAAAAATCATGAACATGCTGGCAGAGATGCAGAGAAAAATGCAAGAGCAATGGGATGAGATGCAGAGAAAAATGCAAGAGCAGTGGGATGAGATGCAGAGAAAAATGCAAGAGCAGTGGGATGAAGTCCGGAAGGAGATCACAGAGGTCAGGAAGGAGACCACAGAAGTGAAACAATCCCTGGAAGGATTTATAAGCAGAACGGATAAGATGCAAGAGGCCATTGAAGGAATAGAAGCCAGAGAACAGGAACGTATAGAAGCTGACATAGAGAGAGATAAAAGGATCTCCAGGAATGAAACAACACTAAGAGAAATATGTGACCAAGCCTAAAGGAATAATATTCATATTATAGGGATACCAGAAGAAGAAGAAAGAGGAAAAGGGATAGAAAGTCTCTTTGAAGAAATAATTGCTGAAAACTTCCCCAAACTGGGGGAGGAAATAATCGAACAGACCATGGAATTACACAGAACTCCCAACAGAAAGGATCCAAGGAGGACAACACCAAGACACATAGTAATTAAAATGGCAAGGATCAAGGACAAGGAAAGAGTTTTAAAGGCAGCTAGAGAGAAAAAGGTCACCTATAAAGGAAAACCCATCAGGCTAACATCAGACTTCTCGACAGAAACCCTACAGGCCAGAAGAGAATGGCATGATATACTTAATGCAATGAAACAGAAGGGCCTTGAACCAAGGATACTGTATCCAGCACAACTATCATTTAAATATGATGGCGGGATTAAACAATTCCCAGACAAGCAAAAGCTGAGGGAATTTGCTTCCCACAAACCACCTCTACAGGGCATCCTACAGGGACTGCTCTAGATGTGAGCACCCCTAAAAAGAGCACAGAACAAAACACACAACATATGAAGAATGGAGGATGAGGAATAAGAAGGGAGAGAAGAAAAGAATCTCCAGACAGTGTATATAACAGCTCAATAAGCGAGCTAAGTTAGGCAGTAAGATACTAAAGAAGCTAACCTTGAACCTTTGGTAACCATGAATCTAAAGCCTACAATGGCAATAAGTACATATTTCTCAATAGTCACCCTAAATGTAAATGGACTTAATGCACCAATCAAAAGACATAGAGTAATAGAATGGATAAAAAAGCAAGACCCATCTATATGCTGCTTACAAGAAACTCACCTTAAACCCAAAGATAAGCATAGACTAAAAGTCAAGGGATGGAAAAACATATTTCAGGCAAACAACAGTGAGAAGAAAGCAGGGGTTGCAGTACTAATATCAGACAAAATAGACTTCAAAACAAAGAAAGTAACAAGAGATAAAGAAGGCCACTACATAATGATAAAGGGCTCAGTCCAACAAGAGGATATAACCATTCTAAATATATATGCACCCAATACAGGAGCACCAGCATATGTGAAGCAAATACTAACAGAACTAAAGAGGGAAATAGACTGCAATGCATTCATTGTAGGAGACTTCAACACACCACTCACCCCAAAGGATAGATCCACCGGGCAGAAAATAAGTAAAGACACACAGGCACTGAACAACACACTAGAACAGATGGACCTAATAGACATCTATAGAACTCTACATCCAAAAGCAACAGGATATACATTCTTCTCAAGTGCACATGGAACATTCTCCAGAATAGACCACATACTAGCTCACAAAAAGAGCCTCAGTAAATTCCAAAATATTGAAATTCTACCAACCAATTTTTCAGACCACAAAGGTATGAAAGTAGAAATAAATTCTACAAAGAAAACAAAAAGGCTCACAAACACATAGAGGCTTAAGACATGCTACTAAATAATCAATCGATCAATGAACAAATCAAAATAGAGATCAAGGAATATATAGAAACAAATGACAACAACAACACTAAGCCCCAACTACTGTGGGATGCAGCGAAAGCAGTCTTAAGAGGAAAGTATATAGCAATCCAGGCACACTTGAAGAAGGAAGAACAATCCCAAATGAATAGTCTAACATCACAATTATTAAAACTGGAAAAAGAAGAACAAATGAGGCCTAAAGTCAGCAGAAGGAGGGACATAATAAAGATCAGAGAAGAAATAAACAAAATTGAGAAGAATAAAACAATAGCAAAAATCAACGAAACCAAGAGCTGGTTCTTTGAGAAAATAAACAAAATAGATAAGCCTCTAGCCCAACTTATTAAGAGAAAAAGAGAGTCAACACAAATCAACATAATCAGAAATGAGAATGGAAAAATCACGACAGACTCCACAGAAATACAAAGAATTATTAAAGACTACTATGAAAACCTATATGCCAACAAGCTGGAAAACCTAGAAGAAATGGACAACTTCCTAGAAAAATACAACCTCCCAAGACTGACCAAGGAAGAAACACAAAAGTTAAACAAACCAATTACAAGCAAAGAAATTGAAACAGTAATCAAAAAACTACCCAAGAACAAAACCCCGGGGCCGGACGGATTTACCTCAGAATTTTATCAGACACACAGAGAAGACATAATACCCATTCTCCTTAAAGTGTTCCACAAAATAGAGGAAGAGGGAATACTCCCAAACTCATTCTATGAGGCCAACATCACCCTAATACCAAAACCAGGCAAAGACCCCACCAAAAAAGAAAATTACAGACCAATATCCCTGATGAATGTAGATGCAAAAATACTCAATAAAATATTAGCAAACAGAATTCAACAGTATATCAAAAGGATCATACAACATGACCAAGTGGGGTTCATCCCAGGGATGCAAGGATGGTACAACATTCAAAAATCCATCAACATCATCCACCACATCAACAAAAAGAAAGACAAAAACCACATGATCATCTCCATAGATGCGGAAAAAGCATTTGACAAAATTCAACATCCATTCATGATAAAAACTCTCAGCAAAATGGGAATAGAGGGCAAGTACCTCAACATAATAAAGGCCATATATGATAAACCCACAGCCAGCATTATACTGAACAGCGAGAAGCTGAAAGCATTTCCACTGAGATCGGGAACCAGACAGGGATGCCCACTCTCCCCACTGTTATTTAACATAGTACTGGAGGTCCTAGCCACGGCAATCAGACAAAACAAAGAAATACAAGGAATCCAGATTGGTAAAGAAGAAGTTAAACTGTCACTATTTACAGATGATATGATACTGTGCATAAAAAACCCTAAAGACTCCACTCCAAAACTACTAGAACTGATATCGGAATACAGCAAAGTTGCAGTATACAAAATTAACACACAGAAATCTGTAGCTTTCCTATACACTAACAATGAATCAATAGAAAGAGAAATCAGGAAAACAATTCCATTCACCATTGCATCAAAAAGAATAAAATACCTAGGAATAAACCTAACCAAAGAAGTGAAAGACTTATACTCTGAAAACTACAAGTCACTCTTAAGAGAAATTAAAGGGGACACTAATAAATGGAAACTCATCCCATGCTCATGGCTAGGAAGAATTAATATCGTCAAAAGGGCCATCCTGCCCAAAGCAATATACAGATTTAATGCAATCCCTCTCAAATTACCAGCAACATTCTTCAATGAATTGGAACAAATAATTCAAAAATTCATATGGAAACACCAAAGACCCCGAATAGCCAAAGCAATCCTGAAAAAGAAGAATAAAGTAGGGGGGATCTCACTCCCCAACTTCAAGCTCTACTACAAAGCCATAGTAATCAAGACAATTTGGTACTGGCACAAGAACAGAGCCACAGACCAGTGGAACAGATTAGAGACCCCAGAAATTAACCCAAACATATATGGTCAATTAATATTTGATAAAGGAGCCATGGACATACAATGGCAAAATGACAGTCTCTTCAACAGATGGTGCTGGCAAAACTGGACAGCTACATGTAGGAGAATGAAACTGGACCATTGTCTAACCCCATATACAAAGGTAAACTCAAAATGGATCAAAGACCTGAATGTAAGTCACGAAACCATTAAACTCTTGGAAAAAAACATAGGCAAAAACCTCTTAGACATAAACATGAGTGATCTCTTCTTGAACATATCTCCCCGGGCAAGGAAAACAACAGCAAAAATGAGCAAGTGGGACTACATTAAGCTGAAAAGCTTCTGTACAGCGAAAGACACCATGAATAGAACAAAAAGGAACCCTACAGTATGGGAGAATATATTTGAAAATGACAGATCCGATAAAGGCTTGACGTCCAGAATATATAAAGAGATCATACGCCTCAACAAACAAAAAACAAATAACCCAATTAAAAAATGGGCAGAGGAACTGAACAGACAGTTCTCTAAAAAAGAAATACACATGGCCAAGAGACACATGAAAAGATGCTCCACATCGCTAATTATCAGAGAAATGCAAATTAAAACTACAATGAGGTATCACCTCACACCAGTAAGGATAGCTGCCATCCAAAAGACAAACAACAACAAATGTTGGCGAGGCTGTGGAGAAAGGGGAACCCTCCTACACTGCTGGTGGGAATGTAAATTAGTTCAACCATTGTGGAAAGCAGTATGGAGTTTCATCAAAATGCTCAAAACAGACCTACCATTTGACCCAGGAATTCCACTCCTAGGAATTTACCCTAAGTACGCAGCAATCAAGTTTGAGAAAGACAGATGCACTCCTATGTTTATTGCAGCACTATTTACAATAGCCAAGAATTGGAAGCAACCTAAATGTCCATCCGTAGATGAATGGATAAAGAAGATGTGGTACATATACACAATGGAATACTACTCAGCCATAAGAAGTGGAAAAATCCAACCATTTGAAGCAACATGGATGGAGCTGGAGAGTATTATGCTCAGTGATATAAGCCAAGCAGAGAAAGAGAAATACCAAATGATTTCACTCATCTGAGGAGTATAGGAACAAAGGAAAAACTGAAGGAACAAAACAGCAGCGGAATTACAGAACCCAAAAATGGACTAACAGGTACCAAAGGGAAAGGAACTGGGGAGGATGGGTGGGCAGGGAGGGATAAGGGGGGGGGAAGAAGAAGGGGGGTATAAAGATTAGCATGCAGGGGGGGGAGGGAGAAAGGGGAGGGTGGGCTGTACAACACAGAGAGGACAAGTAGTGACTCTACAACATTTTGCTAAGCTGATGGACAGTAACCGTAATGTGGTTGTTAGGGGGGACCTGATATAGGGGAGAGCATAGTAAACATAGTATTCTTCATGTAAGTGTAGATTTAAAAAAGAAAGAAAGAAAGAAAGAAAGAAGAAAGAAGAAAGAAGAAAGAAGGAAAGAAAAAAGAAAGAAAGAAAGAAAGAAGAAAGAAAGAAAGAAAGAAAGAAAGAAAAAAAAAAAGAAAAAAAGAAAGAAAGAAAGAAAGAAAGAAAGAAAGAAAGAAAGAAAGAAAGAAAGAAAGAAAGAAAGAAAGAAAGAAAGAAAGAAAGAAAGAAAGAAAGAAAGAAAGAAAGAAAGAAAGAAAGAAAGAAAGAAAGAAAGAAAGAGAAAGAAAGAAAGAAAGAAAAGGGGGATTACTCCTTAACAGGATAAAACTATTGGTAAATCAAAGATCAACGCATGCTTTAAATATCCTTAATGTTGATCACTTAAAGGGTGTCAGATGATCAGCTATGGAGGTACTCTTTTCTGATAATATTCCTTTCTCTTAATTAAAAAAAAAAAAAAAGCAGTTACTGTGTGCTGACCTCCAATGAGTTCTGCATAGTGGTATAGAGGGCATGTCAAAGTGTGGGCAAAGGGTCTGTTTGTTTCTATGCAGAAGATCAAGGCCTAGCTTGGATACCCAGAAAATGAACTAAGATACGATATGAGGAGGAGCTTCCGGCATCAGCACTCTCTGGAGGACTTGTGCCGGGGGATGATCATCAAAAAGCCTCCACAGGGATCCGGACGATGCTGCGGTTGTGGCTGCATCCAGCCCACTGTCTCCTGGACTTGCCATAGGAATGAGGAGGGAGATGTCTAGGCTGGCATGTGCATACAGTGAGACAATGAATTTGACCGGATCTGTACTGTTGAAACTCAACCAGGAGTTGGGAGGGGTGCAAGTTGTAGCACTCCAAAATCTCATGACTATAGACTATCTATGGTTAAAAGAACATATGGGATGTGAACAGATCCCAGAAATGGGCTGCTTTAATTTGTCTGATGGTTCAAGTACAGTTGGACAATATCCATCATATCATAGATAAATTTTCACAAATGCCTTGGGTGCCTAAATGGTTTTCTTGGCTTCACTGGAGATGGATGGTAATTATAGATTTGCTTTGTTTATGTCACCGTATTCCTATTATGTTAATATGTGTGTGCAAATTAGTTAGTAGTTTAAAACCTATACATACTTAAGGTACTATACAAGTAGATATGTCAAAGAAATAATCAATCCTCCCATGTTTCCTTCATATGCTACATCTATAGCTTTTCTTCTTCCTTCCTAATTACAACCCTTAAATAGAATTCGTGCCTCATATCGAATTTACTGAGTATCATAATTCCTCCAGGTGGTAAAGATACCTCAAGACAAGTGCTGGGCATAGAAGCCACAGGGCATAAATCTGCAAAGAAGTAAAAAGCTAACCTTTGCAAACAATATGGCTTCTCTCTCACTTACCAACTTTACATTTCCCTGTATGGCCCCGGAAGATGACTGGTTAGCCAGAGACGGGTAAGATTCCTCAAGGGAGGAACAACCTAAGACAGGCACAGTCGCAGGGGGGCCATCAGGTGAGAATTTGGGGATCAACAGAGGTGAGGCTCAGAACCTCACCCCCCCCTGCTTTGAGAGAAATCTTCTGCATCCGTGGATGTCTTGCTGCCCTTGTCTAGCCTGGATTAATACTTAGTCCATAGGCACACACCTGATCATCTGATCATCTACATTTGCCTTCTTACAGCACTAAACTATGTTTTCTACCTTTATCTTGCATCTACCTACCACTTCAGCATTTTATTAAAAATAAAAATAATAATAATAATAGGAGAAATGTGGGATCAACATATAAATCAAGTACAAAAATCAAACGAATATTCATATTTGACCTGACTGTTTATAGGTCATAATGCATGATCAAAACCGAAAGTTTCTGTGATGAATGCCCTTGTATTGTTCACCATGTAAGAATTTATTCACTATGTAAGAATTCGTTCACCATGTAAGAACATGTTCGTTATGCTTCAGAAGATTGGAGACTGACGAAAATTAGGCTTGAGATGGATTAATGATTATACATTGAGCATTGACCCCCCTATACTGAATTTTATTGTTGTTAACAACCATTTGATCAATAAATATGAGAGATGCCCTCTCAAAAAAAAAAAAAAAATACATACCAAGAAATATCTCTCCAGAAAAGTGACACCAGTTTCTACCTTTAAAACACTGAATGAATGTTTCCCCACAAAAAAAAAAAAAAAAAGTAGTGAAAGTCAACATCCTTATCTTTAAGCTTTTAAAAGCTACATTAACTGTGTGCTTGTAATATATGGCATTTATTGAGATATGTTCCCTCTAGACGGTATAGACCTGTAAGTTTTTATCTTGAATAGATTTTGAATGACATGCTTTTTCTACATTTATCAAGATGTTCATGTGATTTTAATCCTTCTTTTGTTAATGTCCTATGTTAAATGATTGATTTGCAGATGTTGAACCATCCTTGCTTCCTGGAATAAATCCCACTTGCTTGTGGTATATGATACTTTAAATTTGCTACTAAATTTCGTTTGTTAATATTTGAAGATTTATGCATCCATACTTATCAGAATATTGGCTGGAGTTTTCTTTTCTGGTAGTGCCTTTGTCTAGTGATGACAGTGATGCCACATAAAATGGGGTTGGAAGAGTTTGGGGAAGAATAAGTATTAAATCGTCCTTTAATCTTAGCTAGAATTTACCAGTGAAGTCATATATTATATTATATTATATTATATTATATTATATTATATTATATTATATTATATTATATTATATTATATTATATATTTTATATATTATATTATATTATATTATATTATATTATATTATATTATATTATATTATATTATATTATATTATTGTTACTGATTCGATCTCTTTAATGTTATTTGATCTATTCAGATTTTCTATTTTTTCATGATTCAGTCTTGATAGATGGTATGTTTCTAGGACTTTATCCATTTCTCTAGGGTGTCCAGTTAAATGTATATAATTGTTTATAGTATTCTCTCATGATCCTTTGTATTGTGTGGTATCTATTGTAATATCTTCTCTCTCATTACTTATTTTTCATAAGTCTTAATTTTCTTGGTAATTCTACTTAAAAGTTTGTGTTTTTGTTTATCTTGTAAAAAAAACCTTGCTCTTAGTTTCAGTGACCCTATCTACTGGCTTTTTAGTCTCTTTTTCATTTATTTCTACTCAGACCTTTATAATTTCCTTCCTACTATTAACTTGGGTTTTCATTTGGGTTGTTTATTTGTGATCTGTAATGTTTTCTAATGAAAGCATTTATTGTTATGAACTTCCCTCTTAGAACTGCTTTTCCTGAATCCCATATTTTATATTGCATATCCACTATCTTTTGTGTCAACATACTTTTTAATTTCTCTTGATTTCTTCTTTGATTCATTGGTTATCATTAGCATGTTATTTAATCTCTACATATGAATTTTCCAGTTTTCTTCTTGTAATTGACTTCATACCATTGTAACTGGAAAACATGCTTGATATGATTCAATCTTCTTAAGACTTGTTTTTTAGCCTAACGTATGGTCTATTCTGAATACTGTTCCATGTGCACTTGAGTAGAATGTGTATTCTCCTGCTTTTGGATAGAATTTTCTGTATAAATGATCAATTCATTGATGAAATGTGTGGTATTGAAGGCCCTTACTATTATTGTATTCCTATTTCTTCCTTTAGGTGTGTCAAAATTTGCTTTATTTATTTATGTGATCCTATGTAGGGTATATAAATATTTATAAATGTTGTCTTCTTGTTTGATTGCCCCCTTTATTATTAAATAGTGACCTTATTTATCTCTTACTGCAATCTTTTTCTTAAAGTCTATTTTGTCTAAGTATAGCTAGCCAAGCTTTCTTTTTGATTTTCATTTGCATCTTCTTCCATTCATTCACTTTCAGTCTGTGATATGCTTACATTTGAAATGAGTTTCTTATAGGCAGCAAATTCACTCTTGCTGTTATCTATGAGTACTCTCTTTTGTTCCTTTTCTTGTTCTTATTTGTGATTTGATTTTCTGTATTGTAATGTTAACATTCCTTTTTAACTTTCATATTTCTACTACAGGTTTTTATTTGTGGTTAACACAAGACTTATATTGTTAACTCTTAAGTGTCAACTTGCAATAGACTGTTAAGCTCAAATGAATTCTAAAATTAAATTTTACACTCCCCACACATTTTATGCTATTGTCACAATTTGCATTTTTCTATCTTGTGTATCCACTGACAGGTATTTATAGTTTACTACTTTTGTCTTTAATCCTTCATACTAGATTTATAAGTAATTAACTCACCAACATTAGAATATTGTGAGATTTATATTTTCATGGTTTCTTGGTAATAATTAGTGCACTTTTATTTCAGCTTAAAGGAGTACCCTTAGTGGTAATGAAATCTTTCAGCTTTTGCTTGTCTGGAAAAAACTCC
Source organism: Manis javanica (assembly GCF_040802235.1). Taxonomy (NCBI): domain Eukaryota; kingdom Metazoa; phylum Chordata; class Mammalia; order Pholidota; family Manidae; genus Manis; species Manis javanica. The sequence continues at coordinate 96,031,985 of NC_133163.1, read as the reverse complement.
AATTCTGACAGACAGTGCTGTCATAGTATTCCTGGTTGGCAGTTTTTTCTTACAACGCGACAAATATATTGTGCCATTCCCTCTGGCCTGAAAAAATTCTGCTGAAATGTCTGTTAATAGTCTATTGCTTGTGACAAGCTGTATTACTCTTGCTTCTCTGAGAGTCTCCCTTTGTGCTGGTCTGTGATTCCTCTCAATTGGAACTCTGGGATTCCTGAATCTGGATGACTATTTCCTTCCTCAGGTTAGGGGATTTTTCTGCATCTTCCTCTGTCTCTTCTCCTCTGACACTCATAATGTGAAGCAGTCTGCTTGAATATTGTCCCATAGGTTTCTTTAGTGATCATCACACCTTTTCATTTTGTTCCTCTCATTTGATGAATTCTACTGCCCTGGCTTGACGTTGTTAATCTTTTCTACTGCTTCACTTTGTCTGCTCTTGAACCCTTCTGTTGTATTTTTGTGATCAGTTAAAGACAATCTCTTCAATGAAAGGTGCTGGGAAATCTGAACAGTTACATACAAAAAGAATGAAACAGGACCACTGTCTTACACTATACACAAAAATAAACTTAAAATAAAGACCTAAATGTAAGACATGAAACCATAAAACTCCTAAAAGAAAACATAGGCAGGCAACTCTTAGAAATTGGCATTACCAATTTTTTTCTGGATATGTCTCCCCAGGCAAGACAAAAAAAAAGGTGGGATTATATCAAACTAAAAAGCTTCTGCACAGTAAGGGAAACCAACAACAAAATGAAAAGGTAACCTACTGAATGGGAGAAGATATTCGTGCATCATATATCTGGTAAGCGGTTAATATCCAAAGTATATAAAGAACATATTCAACTCAATAGCAAGAAAAAAAGTTCAATTAAAAAATGGGCAGAAGATTTAAACAGACGTTTTTCCAAAGAAGACATACAGGTTGGCCAACAGATACAAGAAAAAATGGTCAGCATCACTAATCTTCAGGGATATGCACATCAAAACCAGAAAAAATATCACCTCATACCTGATTAATGGTTATTATCCAAAACATGAGAAATAACAGGTATTGGCAAGGATATGGAGAAAAAGGAACTCTTGTGCACTGTTGGTAAGAAAGTAAAGCAGTGCAGCCACTGTGGAAAACAGTGGAGTGTCTCAAAAAATTAGAACTATCATATGATCCAGCTCTTCCACTTTTGGGTATTTTCAAAGAAAATAAAAACACTAACTCTGAAAGATATATACACCTCCATGTTCATTGCAGCAGTTTAACTGTCCATTGATGCATAAATGGATAAAGAAGTTGTGATATGCATACATATATATATATGTGTGTGTGTGTATATGAATATTATTCAACCATCAATAAAGTATGAAATTTTGTCATTTGTAACAACATTAATAGACCTCAAGGGCATTATGCTAAGTGAAGTAAGTCAGAGAAAGACAAATACCATATGATCTCTCTTGTATGTGGAATCTAAAAAACAGACAAATGAAACTAACAGATTCATAAATACAGAGAACAAACTGGTAATTGTCAAAGTGGGTGGAGATGGGTGGATGGGCAAAAAGTGAAAGGGATAAAGAGGTACAAACTCCCAATTATAAAATAAGTCATGGGGATAAAATGTACAGCATCGTGAATATAGTGAGTAATATTGTAATAACTTTGGTGACAAGTGGTAACTACATTTATTGTGATGAACATTTTGTAATGTATATAACTGTTAAAGTACTATGTACATCTGTAACTAATATTTTATATCAACTATATGTCAATAAAAATAAATTAACCATCCTATCATATTTCCAAAATAAAAACAATTATAAAAACATATTGTCATCTGTCTTCTCTAGTCGATATTTTACTAGGGGTTTTGTCTGTTTAGTATATCAGGCTACATAGTAGCATGGATTTTCATTGTAACTTCCCTCCAAGAAAGAATTAGTATCAATCACAGGGATTTCCTTTAGGATCCACTGGAGTATTCAAGCCAAAGCCATATTCATCCTGAGCAGCCCTAAGCCAGTGACTGAGCATGCCAGCAGTATTATACCCAAGACATTTCTCCCTAACATGGGACTTTTCTACAGCCTGTCTTGGCCTTGGCCAGTCCAACTGGGAGCCCCAAGGTATTCTCAGAGCTGCATCACCGTTTGAGGCTCTTCCTTTCCCAATCTTTTCATTTTCTCTCTCCTTTCAAAGGAATGAGACCTTAAACATGATCTGAAGTTTCCCTGATGACTTCTTTCTCCCCACTTTATCTTTCACATTAACTCTCTTGTACTTGTTACTCCTTAGCATATGCTTCGCAAAGGACTAGAACCAATATAGTTGGTGTTAGGAATAGTGTGAGAAAGGATTAGATATGATGGGGCTTTGAGAGTAGATAATTCATTACCAGACTGGTAAGGATACCCCATGTTGAGTGGCATGTGGGACATGAATAATCCATGGCATGAGGTGGCAGCTCCACTACCCAAGATTTCACCAGTATCACTGGGAACATATGGTCAGTAGATCATCCTAGTTGGGGCTATTTACCCAGGCTTCTGTCTTTGTATGCATTGTTCCCTCACCACTTTGGAATTGGCTATGTATATCTTCAAAGATGACTTAACACAAACAGTTAAAGGCTAAATGTGAGAGCAGAAGGGTCTCTGTTAGGTTTTTAAAGAGGCTCTTCTTGCCTGCAGGGGAAGAATGGACACAGCCAAGGAACAGACTGGGGATTTGATAGTTAGGGTTGCTGAGCTTCAAAAATGGGTGAACCCTCTGGGTAGATACTCCCTGTAAATCTTGATTTTACAGACTTCCTTAAATCCTCAGAGCCTTCTCAGCTAGTGCAGCACTCTCTTGGGGACTAGTTGCACCCTCACTGGGAAGGTATGGTATAGTCTCCTCCCACACAGGATGGCAGCAGCTTTCATCAAAAACTTCCCCCAGCTATATAATTAGGGTTATCCCATTATAACATATCTGGGCCACAGGGAAGAAAGCAATATAACTATAGGAAATTGTAAGAAGTAGTCAGCATGTGCTAGCCAGGGAAATAACTGTAGAATTGGATTTTGAGCGTTCTCAATCAAGACTGGAATTTATGACTGGCTAAGCAACAATTCATTGACTTGGATACAAGATTTAACATCGTTCACTCCCTCCCAGAAGACAGGACAAACTCACTGCAGAAGTGACCCAGAGGAAGCAATGACCCATGCTGAGCAAGCTGAAATGCCTGATTGACATGTAGACTATGGGGCACCTCACTACATTACAGCAAGGATGAATCCTGACAAGGATTGTATCTACTGTAAACTCAACCAAATAGAGACTATAATTGTTGTTGCTGTGGAGGCAGCATTTCTGTGAGAGCAGATTAATGAGGAAATTATAGGAAGCCATTGATTAGGTGAATGTATTTTTTTTTCTATCCAATTCAGGGAAGAATATCCAAAAAGCCCTGGGGAAGACATTCCTGTGGAATGGACAAGGAAATGTATTTATAACCTATGATAACTCTTCTTTGCTCTCATAATATGGTCAGGAGAGATCTGGACCATATTAATGTGTAAAAAAAAATTACACTGATATATTACATCCATGAAAACATGCTGATGAGGCAGGATGTATAAGATGTGGCTAGTATATTGAAAGCTTTGATAAGAACGTTTTCTGGAAGACAAAAGAAGAACTCTTCCAAAATTCAGGAACTGTAATTTTAATAAAGTATCTAGACATCTAGTGACCAGGAATGTGTCTAGACATCTTTGAAGTAAAATAGAAATCTCTGTATCTTGCATGCCTTGCCACAAAGAAGTAAACACAATGCCTAGTCAGCCTTTTCACATTTGGGGACAGCAAATCCCTCACCAGGGATGCTGGATTGGCCTATAAACTAGGTGACACAAAAGGCTGCCAGTTTAAGCAGGCCCTAGAGAAGAAATGTGTTCTTTGGCAGTCCAGACTGTGATTCAAGACACTCCTACCTCTTTGGTCAGATGAATCAGCAGACATGATGGTGTCAATGGTGAGAAATTATGGAAAGCCTCTGCTGTTCTGAAACAAGGTCATGTCATCTGCAACAGAGATTTATATGCCTTTGAGAGTTCCTGGTGTGTTACTGGGACCTGGTAGAGACAGAATGCTTGACCATGGAACAGTAAGTGACTATTTGTCTCATCTGTGATAAGCTGGGTTATATGTGACCATTAAATCACAGTGGATAGTCACTTGTTTTATCCATCCTTATAAAATGGGAATGGTTCATTTGGAATTAAGCCCAAGCAGGAACAGTGCTGGTGCAGTTTACTTTTGCTTGTAGTCCTGACCCATACCAAGTGTTGAGGAAATGGAGCAAATTTCACTCTCACACACTGCTCATGGGAAGGGAATATTGTGCAACCACATTGGAGTATGATTTGGCAGTTTCATAAAAAATTAAACACACTAAGTAATCCACCCACTCTATATGCAGATATCCAAGATAAATATAAGAATATATCCATACAAAAACAATGCACATAAATGCTCATATCAGGTGTATTTGTAATAGCCAACAACTGGAAACACCCAAATTTCTATCAAGAGATGAGTGGATAAATAAACTGGCATATAACCATACAATGAATACCATTCAGCAATATAAAAGAATAAACTATTGATCCAACAACATGGATGAAACTCAATATAAGTATGCTGAATGACAGAAGCCTCTTTTTTTATTATTAAAGTATTATTGATAAATACTCATGAATGTTTCACATGAAAAAACAATGTGGTTACTACATTCATCCATGTTATCATGTCCTCCCCATACCCCACTGCAGTCACTGCCCAACAGTATAGTAAGGTGCCACAGAGTCACTATTTGCCTTCTCTGTGATACACTGTCTTCCCCGTAATGCCCACCACACCATGTGTGCCAATCATAATACCCCTCAGTCCCTTTCTTCCTCCATCCCCACTCACCCTCCGCAACCCTCCCCTTTGGTAACCATTACTCCCTTCTTGGAGTCTGTGAGTCTGTTGCTATTTTGTTCCTTCAGTTTTGCTTTGTTGTTATACTCCACAAGTGAGGGAAATCATTTGGTACTTGTCTTTTTCTGCCTGGCTTATTTCACTGAGCATAATACACTCCAGCTCCATCCATGTTGTTGCAAATGGTAGGATTTGTTTCTTTCTTATGCCTGAATAGTATTTCACTGTGTATATGTACCACCTCTTCTTTATCCATGCATCTACTGATGGACACTTAGGTTGATTCCATAACTTGGCTATTGTAAATAGTGCTGCAATAAACATAGGGGTGCATATATCTTTTTGAATCTGATAAATTATATTTTTGGGTAAATTCCTAGGAGTGGAATTCCCAGGTCAAATGGTATTTCTATTTTTAGTTTTTTGAGGAACCTTCATATTGCTTTCCACAATGGTTGAACTAGCTTACATTCCCACCAGCTGTCTAGGAGGGTTCCTCTTTCTCCACATCCTCACCAGCATTTGTTGTTCTTAGCCTTTTCGATACTGGCCATCCTAACTGGTGTGAGGTGATATCTCATTGTGGCTTTTATTTTCATTTCTCTGATAATTAGTGATGTGGAGCATGTGTTCTTGGAGTCTGTGTGCCTATTGGCCATCTGAATTTCTTCTTCAGAGAATTGTTTGTTCGTATCCTCCTCACATTTTTTAATTGGGTTATTGCTTTTTGGGTGTTGAGGTGTGTGAGTTCTTTATATATTTTTAATGTTAACCCCTTGTCAGATACACTGTTTACAAACATATTCTCCCATACTGTAGGGTGCCTTTTTGTTCTGTTGATGGTGGCTTTTGCTGTACAGAAGCTTTTTTACTTTGATGTAGTCCCATGTGTCCATTTATGCTGTTGTTTCACTCACTCAAGGAGATGCATTCAGAAAAATGTTGCTCATGCTTATATTCAGGAGATTTTTGCCTATGTTGTCTTCTAAGAGTTTTACGGTTTCATGACTTACATTCATATCTTTGATCCATTCCAAGTTTACTTTTGTGTATGGGAATAGACAGTAATCAAGTTTCATTCTCTCGCATGTAGCTGTCCAGTTTTGCCAACACCGGTTGTTGAAGAGGCTGTCATTTGCCCATTGTATACCTATGGCTCCTTTATCGTATATTAATTGACTATATAGGCTTCGGTTTATATCTGGACTCTCTAGTCTGTTCCATTAGTCTATGTGTCTGTTCTTGCAACAGTACCAAATTGTCTTGATTACTATGGCTTGTAGTAGAGCTTAAGTCAGGGAGCGTAATCCCCCCAGCTTTCTTCTTCCTTCTCAGGATTGCTTTGGCTATTTTGGGACTTCTGTGGTTCCATATGAATTTTAGAACTATTTGTTCTAGTTCATTGAAGAATGCTGTTGGTATTTTGATAGGGATTACTTTGAATCTGTAGATTGCTTTAGGCAGGATGGCCATTTTGACAATATTAATTCTTCCTATCCATAAGCATAGGATGTGCTACCATTTATTGGTATTTTCTTTAATTTCTCTCATGAGTGCCTTGTAGTTTTCAGAGTATAGGTCTTTCACCTCCTTTGTTAGGTTTATTCCTAGGTATTTTATTCTTTTTGATGCAATTGTGAATGGAATTGTTTTCCTGATTTCTCTTTCTGCTAGTTCATCGTTAGTGTATAGGAAAGCAACAGAATTTTCTGTATTAGTTTTGTATCCTGCAACTTTGCTGAATTCAGATATTAGATCTAGTAGTTTTGGAAAGGGTTATTTAGAGTTTTTTATGTTCAATATCATGTCATCTGCAAACAGTGACAGTTTCACTTCTTCTTTACTAATCTGGATGCTTTTATTTCTTTGTATTGTCTGATTGCCATGGGGAGGACCTCCAGAACTATATTGAATAAAAGTGGAGAGAGTGGGCATCCTTATCTTGTTCCTGATCTTAAAGGGAAGACTTTCAGCTTCTCACTATTAAGTATGATGTTGGCTGTGGGTTTGTCATATATGGCCTTTATTATGTTGAGGTACTTGCCCTCTATACCCATTTTGTTGAGAGTTTTTACCTTGAATGGATGTTGAATTTTGTCAAATGCTTTTTCAGCATCTTTGGAGATGATCATGTGGTTTTTGTCCGTCTTTTTGTTAAAGTGGTGGATGATGTTGATGGATTTTCGAATGTTCTACCATCCTTGCATCCCTGGAATAAATCCTACTTGATCATGATGGATCATATTTTTGATGTATTTTTTAATTCAATTTGATAATATTTTGTTGAGTAGTTTTGCATCTATATTCATCAGGGATATTGGTCTGTAATTTTCTTTTTTGGTGGGGTCTTTGCCTGGTTTTGGTATTAGAGTGATGCTGGCCTCATAGAATGAGTTTGGAAGTACTCCCTCCTTTTCTACTTTTTGGAAAACTTTAAGGAGGATGGGTATTGGGTCTTCACTAAATGTTTGATAAAATTCTACAGTGAAGCCATCTGGTCCAGGGGTGTTGTTCTTAGGTAGTTTTTTGATTACCAATTCAAGTTCATTGCTAGTAATTGGCCTGTTCATATTTTCTATTTCTTTCTTGGTCAGCCTTTGAAGGTTCTATTTTTCTAGAAAGTTGTCCATTTCTTCTAGGATATCCATTTTATTAGCATACAATTTTTCATAGTATTCTCTAATAAATCTCTGTATTTCTGTGGTGTCCATAGTGATTTTTCCTTTCTCATTCCTGATTCTGTTTATGTGTTTAGACTCTGCTTTTTTCATGATAAGTCTGGCTTGGGGTTTATCTATTTTGTTTATTTTCTTGAATAACCAGGTGCTGTTTTCATTGTTTCTTTCTATTGTTTTATTCTCGATTTTATTTATTTCTCTTCTAGTCTTTATTATATGCTTCCTTCTATGGACTTTGGGCTTCACCTGTTCTTCTTTTTCTAGTTTTGTTAATTGTGAGTTTAGACTGTTCAATTAGGATTGTTCTTTCCTGAGGTAGGCCTGACTGCAATATACTTCCCTCTTTGCACAGCCTTTGCTGCATCCCACAGATTCTGTGATGTTGAATTACTGTTGTCATTTGGGTGCATAGATATTTATAATGGTTATATCCTCTTCTTGGATTGACCCCTTTATCATTATGTAATGTCCTTCTTTGTCTCTTGTGGCTTTCTTTGTTTTAAAATCTATTTTGTCTGATACAAGTACTGCAACACCTGCTTTTTTCTCCCTATTAGTTGCAGGAAATGTCTTTTTCCATCCCTTCACTTTTAGTCTGTGTATGTCTTTGGGTTTGAAGTGAGTCTCTTGTAGGCAGCATATAGTTGGGTCTTGTTTTTTTTATCCATTCAGTGACTCTGTCTTTTGATTTGTTCACTCAATTTACATTTAGATGTGATTATCAAGAGGTGTATATGTATTGACATGGCAGGCTTTAGATTCATAGTTACCAAAAGTTCAAGGTTAACTTCCTTACTATCTAAGAGTCTAACTTAACTCACTTAGTATACTATTACAGACACAATCTAAAGGTTCTTTTTTTCCCTCCTTTTCTTCCTCCTCCATTCTTTATATATTAGGTATCATATTCTGTACTCTTTGTCTATTCCTTATTACCTCTGGTGACAGCTATATAACCTTAGGAACACTTCCATCTATAGCAGTCCCTCCAAAATACACTGTAGAGATGGTTTGTGGGAGGTAAATTCTCTCAGCTTTTGCTTATCTGGAAATTGTTTAATCCCTCCTTCAAATTTAAATGATAAACTTACTGGATAGAGTATTCTTGGTTTGAGTTCCTTCTGCTTCATTGCATTAAATATATCATGCCAATCCCTTCTGGCCTGTAAGGTTTCTGTTGAGAAGTTTGATGATAGCCTGATGGGTTTTCCTTTGTATGTGATCATTTTTCTCTTTCTAGCTGCTTTTAGTAGTCTGTCCTTATCCTTGATCTTTGCCATTTTAATTATTATATGTCTTGGTGTTGTGCTCCTTGGGTCCTTTGTGTTCAGTGATCTATGTATCTCCATGGCCTGAGAGACTATCTCGTTCCCCATATTGGGGAAGATTTCAAAATTACCTGCACAAAGACACTTTCTATCCATTTTTCTCTCTCTTCTTCTTCTGGTACCCCTATAATATGAATATTGCTCTGTTTGGGGATGGAGCACCAGAAGATCATGAAAGTTCCCAACCTGCTGGGCAAAGTACACCTGGACAATTTTGTCTACCTGTCCTTTCTCCTGAGCAGTAAGCTATGTGCAATCCTTGCCCCTTTAGCAGCCCTCTCGCTTTTAGGAATCTCTCAGGCTGCCTGCCCAGATCAGCCTGATATTTTTCTCTGTGTTCCACAAGCAGCTGGAATCTCAGTCTCTCCAGGTATTCTGCCTGTCTTAGCTTTCCAACCCCACTAATCACCAGAGCACCATTCAATGTAGGATCGTGCTCCCAGAGCAAATCTCCAGGGCCAGGTGTTCAGCAGTCCCAGGCCTCCACCCCCTCCCTGCTCCATTTCTCTTTCTCCCACCAGTGAGCTGGGATGGGGGAAGGGCTTGGCTCCCGCCGGATCATGGCTTTGGTACATTACCCTGTTCAGTGAGGTCTGTTCTTCTCTCCAGGTGTATGCAGTCTGGTGCAGCCTTCTTTCCTGTTGCTCTTTCAGGATTAGTTGTATTAATTATATTTTTATATTATATGTGGTCTTAGGAGTGGGTCTCTGTCTCACCTCTCATGCTGCCATCTTTAATCTCATGTCAGAAGCCATATTTTTAAAAAAGAGTACATTCTATGTAATTCTATTCTAGAAAATGCAAAGTGATATATAGTGACAAAGTGAGGCAGTGGGAAGAGAGGTTACAAAGTGACAGGAGAAAACTTCTGGCAATAATGTTCATTCTTGTCATTGTGCTGATAGTTTCACAGGTACATACATATGTCAAAACATTAAATTATGTACATTAAATGTTTTGTTTATTGTATATCAACTATACCTCCATAAAGACGTTAACTTTTTTGAACATAGCAGAAAATGGGGAAGTGGTGGCAAAATGCCAGGAAGTTTTTTCTCACCTCCACTAATGTCACACTGACCAAGTATGAAGGTGATCACCATGCGTGGGTGGTGTCCTTATGAGAGCCAGGAATAATCAGTAATCAAAAAAAGGAAATGAGGCTGACCCAGTCGAGTGTGTCAAAACACCTCTCCTCAGCATGCTAAAGTCTCCTACAGTTCACAAATCACTCCCCTATATCCTAATAAGAATATGCCTAGAAGCTGGAGAGCAAGGGAACACGTTATGGTCCAGCTGATTCTCCCACCACAAGTGGTCTGGGGTTATTTCCAATGCCAGGCCCAGAAAGACAAGAATCAGATATGAATGATGTTAAAGGATGTTTGGAATGCTATGGGAGTTCATAGAGGGGATTTAATCTAGTTTGTTGAGTCATACTTCACCTCCCTGGGAAGGCCTTCATTAAGTTGAGACTTCCTAAGTGAGTTAGGCTGCCTTATTGTCAGACTAGTACATTCTTTTCTTTTAGTCATTCAACATTTAATAATTTAGGCAAGAAATAGGCTTTCTGCATAAAAATAGAGATTGTTTGTTTACCCAAAATAGTCTGTATCATTAGTAACTTAAATATCTGAGCTCTATGAGTTTCATAATCGATTCTAATTTGTCACTTAGACAAAACAGTCGAACTGACTTTGTGTATATTTTAGGGAAATACCTCTTTCCCTATTCCCTGATCTTTACTTAATTTCATTTTTAACTTGTCCCTGCTAAATGTTGAATCAATGAGAAATGATAAACTGTTGGCTAACAATAGCTCTTACAAAAAGAATGTCAGAGTTAAGGGAACCACAAGACTAGAAAGAACCTTGGGAAAGTTCTAACATGCATAATAGGTGACCTGGTTCTTCTTAGAACTAAGAAGAACTAAAAAGAATTAAGTCCTTACATTTTCAAGGATTTTAAATCTCAACATTCTTCTGTTGACATTTCCATTAGCACCTTGCCCTAAGGCAAATGAGTGTATGGACTAGCTTGGATTGTGCACTTTTCAGTTTGAAGTTGCTGTGCCAGTGATGACTGGCTTTCCTAATCCAATTTTGTTGAACTCTAAGGAGATATCCATAGTTTGTCTTTCTAGTACCCATTTCTGTCAGGAAAAAACATCAACAGTTGAGACTCAGCACCTGAAATGGGAAAACGGTGGCATGAGAAGTGAGACAGAAATATACTCTCAAAACCACATATAACACAAAAATACAGCAAATACAACTAATCCTGAAAAGCGACATGAAGCCTGCAAAACCAACTCCCTACATCTGGGGAATAGAGAAGACATCACAGAAAAGGGTAAAGTAGCAAAGCCATGATCTAGCAGGAACCAAGCACTCCTCCATCCCAACTCATAGGTAGGAGGAAGAGAAATGTAGTGGGGAGGGAATAGAAGCACCCAGGACTGCTAAACAACCAGCCCTGGAGATCTGCTACAGGAGCATGAACCCACATTACATAGTATTCCGGAGATTAGCAGGGTTGGAAAGCAAAGACAGGCAGAATACTCAGAGAGACTGAGATTCCAGCTGCCAGTGGAGAATAGGTATGCACAACCAGCCACTCTAGGACAAAAGAAAGGTGGGCACTTTGAAAGACTTTCCAACAGCAAGAGGGGTACTAAAGGGACAAAGACTACACAGAACTTGCTGCTCAGGAGAAAGGGCAGATGGATAAAATCATCCTGGCACACTCAACCCAGCAGGTTGGGAACTTTCAGGAGCTTAAGACATTCCATCCCCCTGGATGGAAACACAACCTGAGGATCCCAACAGTGATATGCAGCCTGCCATTCCTTCCCCCAAGGAGACACTGTTCTGTACACCTGCTGCCCTCACCAATGTGTCAAGCTAGATGGAGGAGCCCCACCTAAGGCAGCTACAGGGTCATAATGCAGAGGCTTCTCCCTGCATACATGGCCCAGTGGACCTGTCAGCAGAAGCTGGCACTGCAACTGAGAAGCAAAAAAGATCTCTTTCTTCCTGGAATGAGGCAGTGACAACTGCCTGATACTGTTGCCAGTGTTCCAGGTACTCAGCATCTCCAGAGAGTAGAGCTCTGGGAACTAGAGGGTACTGCCTATGCAAAGTTATTATTCTATAAGAATCACTAGAAAAATCAAATGGCAAAAAAATTTCGTACAAAGAAAAAAACAGCAGAATATGACAGAAAGAGGGCTAAATGAAACTGAAATAACCAATCTTCTTGAAATATATTTGAAAACACAAATCATAAACATGCTCACAGAGCTACAGGAAAATATTCAAGATCAGACGGAGGAATTCAAGAAAGTCTTAGAAACTTTGAAAAATACAGTACCTGAAATGAAACATACAATTTAAAAGTAGATCAGAACTCTTGAGAGAAATTAAAGAGGTCACTAATAAATGGAAATTCATCCGATGCTCTTGGGAAGGCATAATTAATATTGTCAAAATGGCAACCTACAAAAGCAATCCACAGATACAGTGCAATCCCTATCAAAATACTGACAGCATTCTTCAATAAACTGGAACAAATAGATCTAAAATTCATATGGAACCAAAAAAGACCCTGAATAGCCAAAGCAATCCTGAGAAGGAAGAACAATGCTGGGGGGATTATACTCCCTGACTTCAAGCTTTACTACAAAGCAACAGTAATCAAGACAATTTGGTAATGGCACAAGAACAGATGCATAGACCAAGAGAACAGAATAGAAATCCCAGATACTAACCCAAGCATATAGTCAATTAATACATGATAAAGGAGCCATGGATATACAATGGAGAAATGAAAGCCTCTTCAACAGCTAGTGTTGGCAAAACTGGACAGCTACATATAAGAGAATGAAGTGGGATTACCGTCTAACTCCACATACAAAGACCTGAATGTAATTCACGACACCATAAAACTTTTAGAAGAAAAGATAGGCAACAATCTCTTGCATATAATCATGAGCAACTTTTTCACAAGCACATCTTCCCTGGCAAGGGAAACAAAAACAAAAATGAACAAGTGGAACTATATCAAATGAAAAAGTTACTGTACAGCAAAGGACACCATCAGTAGAACAAAAAGGCATCTGACAGTGTGGGAGAATATATTCATAAATGACATATCCAATAAGGAGTTGACATCCAAATTATATAAAGAGCTCACATGAATCAACAATAAAAAAGCAAATAATTTGATTAAAAGATGGGCATAGGGTCTCCAAAGATGAAGTTCAGATGACCAACAGGCACATGAAAAGATGCTCCACATCGCTAATCATCAGAGAAATGTAAATTAAAACTACAATGAGATATCACCTCACACCAGTTAGGATTGCCACCATCCAAAAGACAAGGATGAACAAATAATGGTGAGGATGTGGAGAAAGGGGAACCCTCCTACACTGCTGATGGGAATTTAAATTAGTTTAACCATTGTGTAAAGCAATATGGAGGTTCCTCAAAAATATAAAAACAGAAATACCATTTGACTCAGGAATTCCACTCCTAAGAATTTACCCTAAGAATTCAGGATCCCAGATTGAAAAAGACAGATGCACCCCTATGTTTATCACAGGGCTATTTATAATAGCCAAGAAATGGAAGCATCAGTAGATGAATGGAAAAAGAAGGTGTGGTACATAAACAATGGAATATTATTCAGCCATTAGGAGAAAACAAATCCTACTATTTTATACAACAAGGATGGAGCTAGAGGGTATATGCTCAATGAAATAAGCCACATTGAGAGAGACAGGTATCAAATTTCACTCATCTGTGGAGTATAAGAACAAAGCAAAAACTGAAGGAACAAAACAGCAGCAGACTAACAGAACCCAAAAGTGGACTAACAGTTACCAAAGGGAAAGGGACTGGGGAGGATAAGTGGGAAGGGAGGCATAAGCGGAATAAGGAGTATTATGATTAGCATACATAATGTAGGGGGGGTGGTCACAGGGAAAGCAGTATAGCACAGGGAACACAAGTAGTGGCTCTATGGCATCTTACTATACTGATAGACAGTGACTGTAATGGGGTATTGTGGTAGATTTGATAATGGGGGGAATCTAGTAGCCACAATGTTGCTCATTTGATTGTATATTAATGATATCATAATTTCAAAAAAGGAAAGTAGATTAGAGGAGGGAGAGGAGACCATAAATGAAATAGAAATTAGACAACAGGAAAATAAATAAGCTGAGGCACAGAGATAAAAAAAGGATCTCTCGGAATGAAGGAATAATAAGAGAGCTATGCGACCTATCAAAATGGAACAATATTCACAGTATAGGGGTACCAGAAGAAGAAAGAGAGATAAGAAGTGATAAAGTTTCCTTGAGGAAATAATCACTGAAAATTTCCCCAGTTTGGGGTAGGAAATAATCCCTCATGTTATGGAAGTACAGAGATCTCTCAACACAAGGGACCCTAGGAAGAAAACACCAAAACTTACAATAATTAAAATGGCAAAGATCAAGGAATAGGAGAGAGTACTGAAAACATCCAGAGAGAGTAAAAATCACATACAAAGGAAAACCCATCAGGCTATCAGCAGACTTCTCCACAGAAACCTTAAAGGCCAGAAGGGAGTGGCATGACACATTTAAGGCAATGACTCTAAATGGCCTCCAATCAAGACTCTCCCCAGAAAGATTATCATTTAAATTTGAAGGAGGGATTAAACAATTTCCAGATAAGCAAAAGCTGAGAGAATTTACCTCCCACAAATCATCTCTACAGTGTATTTTACTGGAACTTCTAGAGATGGAAGTGTTCCTAAGGCTAAATACCTATCATCAGAAGAAATAAAACCATAGTAAAGAATGTAGAATAATTAATTACTAAGCAGATGCAAAATCAAATCAACTACCCACAAAGTCAGTCAAGGGACACAAAAAGAGTAGAGAATATGATACCTAATATATAAAGAGTGGAGAAGGAAGAAGAAGGGAGATAAAAAAAAAGAACATTTAGATTGTGTTTCAAATAGCATAATAAGAGAGTTAAGTTAGACTATTAGATAGTAAAGAAGCTTCCCTTGAGCTTTTGGTAATCACAAATCAAAAGCGTGCAATGGCAATAAATACATATCTATTGATAATCACCCTGAATGTAAATGAACTGAATGCAACAATCAAAGACACAGAGTTACAGAATGGATAAAAAAACAAGACCCATCTATATGGTGCCTACAAGAGACTCACTTCAAACTCAAATAAATACACAGACTGAAAGTGAAATGATAGAAAAAGATATTTCATGTAAATAATAGGGAGAAAAAAGCAGGAGTTTCAGTACTTATATCAGACAAAACAGACTTCAAAACAAAGAAACTAGCAAGAGACAAAGAAGAACATTAAATAATGATAAAGGGAGGTCAGTCCAGCAAGAGGATATAACCATTATAAATATCTATACACCCAACATAGGAGCACATAAATATGTGAAACAAATACTAACAGAATTAAAGGGGAAAATAGAATGTAATTGCATTCATTTTAGGAGACTTCAACAACCACTCACTCCAAAAGACCGATCAACCAGATAGAAAATAAGGACACAGAGGCACTGAAAAATCCATTAGAACAGATGAACCTAACATACATGTGCATAACACTCCACCAAAAAGCAGCAGGATACTCATTCTTCTCAAATGTACATGGAATGTTTTCCAGAATAGATCACATACTAGACCACAAAAGAACCTCAGCAAATTCAAAAAGATTGAAATTGTATCAACCAGCTTCTCACATGACATAAGTATGAAACTAGAAATAAATTATGCAAGGAAACAAAAAATCCCACAAACACATGAAGGCTTAACAACATGCTCCTAAATAATCAATAGATCAATGACCAAATAAAAACAGAGATCAAGCAATATACAGAAACAAATGAAAACAATGACACAACACCCAAAAACCTTTGGGACACAGCAAAGGTAGTTCTAAGAGGAAAGTATATTGCAATACAAGCTTACTTCAGGGAAGAAGAACAATCTCAAATTAACAGTCTAAACTCATAATTAATGAAACTAGAAAACGAAGAACAAATGAGGCCCAAAGTCAGTAGAAGAAGGGACATAATAAAGATCAGAGCAGAAATAAATAAAATTGAGAAGAAAAAAACAATAGAATCAATGAAATTAGGAGCTGTTTCTTTGGGAAAATAAACAAAATAGATAAACCCCTAGCCAGACTTATCAAGAAAAAAGAGTCTACACACATAAATAGAATCAGAAATAAGAAAAGAAAAATCACTACCAACACCACCAAAATACAAAGAATTATTAGAGAATAATATGAAAAATTATATGCTAACAAATTGAATAACCTAGAAGAAATGGACAACTTTCTAGAAAAATGCAACCTTCCAAGACTTACCCAAGAAAAACAGAAAATCTGAATAGACCTATTACCAGAAATGAAATTGAACTGGTAATCAAAAAACTACCAAAGAAAAAATCCGGGATGAGATGGCTTCACTGCTAAGCTTTTTTTTTTAGTATTATTAATCTACAGTTACATGAGGAACATTATGTTTTCTAGACTCCCCATCACCAACCCCCCCCCCACAAATCCCATTACAGTCACTGTCCATCAGTGCACTAAGATGATGTAGAATCACTACTTGTCTTCTCTGTGCTGCACAGCCCTCCCCAAGCACCCCCCCCAAACGAGATACATGCTAATTGTAATGCCCCTTTTCCTTCCCCACCCCCTCATCTCTCCCTTCCCAGCAATCCTCCAGAGTCCCTTTCCCTTTGGTAACTGTTAGTCAATTCTTGGATTCTGTGTTTCTGCTGCTGTTTTGTTCCTTCAGTGTTTTTTCTGTTCTTATACTGCACATATGAGTGAAATCATTTTGTATTTGTCTTTCTCTGCCTGGCTTATTTCACTGAGCATAATACCCTCTAGCTTCATCCATGTTGTTGCAAATGGTAGGATTTTTTTCTTCTTATAGCTGAATAATATTCCATTCTGTATATGTACCACATCTTCTTTATCCATTCATATACTAATGGACACTTAGGTTGCTTCCATTTCTTGGCTATTGTAAATAGTGCTGCGATAAACATAGGGATGCATATGTCTTTTTCTAACTGGGATGATCCATTCTTAGGGTAAATTCCTAGAAGTGGAATTCCTAGGTCAAATGGTATTTCTATTTTGAGCATTTTCAGGAACCTCCATACTGCTTTCCACAGTGGTTGAACTAATTTACATTCCCACCAGCAGTGTAGGAGGGTTCCCCTTTCTCCACACCCTCACCAACATCTGTTGTTGTTTGTCTTTTGGATGGTGGCCATCCTTACTGGTGTGAGGTGATATCTCATTGTGGTTTTAATTTGCATTTCTCTGATAACTAGCGATATGGAGCATCTTTTCATGTGCCTGTTGGCCATCTTAATTTCTTTTTTGGAGAAGTATCCAGCTCCTTACCCATTTTTTAATTGGATTATTTGCTTTTTGTTTCTTGAGATGTGTGAGCTCTTTATATATTTTGGATGTCAACCCTTTATTGCATTTGTCATTTATGAATATATTCTCCCATACTGTAGGCTGCCTTTTTCTTCTATTAGTGCTGTCTTTTGCTTTCCAGAAGCTTTTCAGCTTGATATAGTCCCACTTGTTCATTTTTGCTTTTGTTTCCCTTGCCCAGGGAGATATGTTCATAAAGAAGTCGCTCATGTTTATGTCCAAGAGAGTTTTGCCTACGTTTTTTTCTAAGAGTTTTATGGTTTCATGACTTACATTCAGGTCTTTGATTCATTTCAACTTTACTTTTGTGTATGGGGTTAGACAATGATCCAGTTTCATTCTCTTACATGTAGCTGTCCAGTTTTGCCAACACCAGCTGTGGAAGAGGCTGTCATTTCCCCATTGTATGTTCATGGCTCCTTTATCGTACATTAATTGACCATATGTGTTTGTGTTAATGTCTGGGGCCTATTCTGATCCACTGGTCTGTAGCTCTGTTCTTGTGCCAGTACCGAATTGTCTTGATTACTGTGGCTTTGTAGTAGAGCTTGAATATGGGGAGTGAAATTCACCCCCCAGTTTATTCTTCCTTCTCAGGATTGCTTTGGCTATTCGGGTCTTTTGTGGCTCCATATGGATTTTACAACTATTTGTTCTAGTTTGTTGAAGAATGCTGTTGGTAATTTGATAGAGATTGCATCAAATCTGTATATTGCTTTGGGCAGGATGGCCATTTTGATGATATTAATGCTTCGTAGCCAAGAGCATGGGATGAGTTTCCATTTATTAGTGTCTTCTTTAACTTCTCTTAAGCGTGTCTTGTAGTTTTCAGGGTATAGGTCTTTCACTCCTTGATTAGGTTTATTCCTAGGTATCATTCTTTTTGATGCAATTGTGAACGGAATTGTTTTCCTGATTTATCTTTCTGCTAGTTCATTGTTCGTGTATAGGAAAACAACAGATTTCTGTGTATTAATTTTGTATCCTGCAACTTTGCTGAATTCCAATATTAGTTCTAAAAGTTTTGGAGTGGAGTCTTTAGGGTTTTTATATACAGTATCGTGTCATCTGCAAACAGTGACAGTTTAACTTCTTCTTTACCAATCTGGATTCCTTGTATTTCTTTGTTTTGTCTAATTGCTGTGGCTAGGACCTCCAGTACTATGTTAAATAACAGTGGGGAGAGTGGGCATCCCTGTCTTGTTCCTGACCTTAGAGGAAGAGCTTTCAGTTTCTCACTGTTAAATATTATGTTAGCTGTGGGTTTATCATATATGGCCTTCATTGTGTTGAGGTACTTGCCCTCTATACCCATTTTGTTGAGAGTTTTTATCATGAAAGGATGTTGAATTTTGTCTGCTTTTTCAGCACCTATGGAGATGATCATGTGGTTTTTTGTCCTTTTTATTGATGTGGTGGATGATGATGATGATGGATTTTTGAATGTCATACCATCCTTGCATCCCTGAGATGAATCCCACTTGGTCATGGTGTATGTTCCCCTTGATGTATTTTTTAATTAGGCTTGCTAATGTTTTCTTAAGTATTTTTACATTTATGTTCATCAGGGATATTGGTCTGTAATTTTCTTTTTTCGTGGGGTCTTTGCCTGGTTTTAGTATTAGGGTGATGCTGGCTTCATAGAATGAGTTTGGAAGTATTCAATCCTCTTCTATTTCTTGGAAAACTTTAAGGAGAATGGGTATTATGTCTTCTCTGTATGTCTGATAAAATTCCACGGTGAAATCCATCTGACCTGGGGGTTTCCCTCTTGGGTAGTTTTTGATTACCAATTCAATTTTGTTGCAGGTAATTGGTCTGTTTAGATTTTGTTTCCTCCATGGTCAGTCTTGGAAGGTTGTATTTTTCTAGGAAGTTCTCCATTTCTTCTAGGTTTTCTAGCTTCTTAGCATATAGATTCTCATAGCATTCTCTAATAATTCTTTGTATTTCTGTGGGGTCTGTAGTGATTTTTCTTTTCTCGTTTCTGATTCTGTTGATGTGTGTAGATTCTCTTTTTCTTTTAGTAAGTCTGGCTAGGGGTTTATCTATTTTGTTTATTTTCTCAAAGAACCAGCTCCTGTTTTCATTGATTTTTTCTATTGTTTTATTCTTCTGAATTTTATCTATTTCTTCTCTGATCTTTATTATGTCCCTCTTTATGCTGACTTTGGGCCTCATTTGTTCTTCTTTTTCAAATTTCAATTACTGCAACTTTAGGCTATTCATTTGGGATTGTTCTTCCTTCTTTAAATGGGCCTGGATTGCTATGTACTTTCCTCCTAGAACTACTTTTGCTGCACCCCACAAAACTTTGGGTTTTGTACTGTTGTTGTCATTTGTCTCCATATATTGCTGGATCTCCATTTTAATTTGGTCATTGATACATTGATTATTTAGGAGCATGTTGTTATGCTTCCATGTGTTTGTGAGCCTTTTTGCTTTCTTTGTACAGTTTATTTCTAGTTTTATACATTTGTGGTCTGATAAATTGGTTGGTAGAATTTCAATCTTTTTGAATTTACTGAGGCTCTTTTTGTGGCCTAGTATATGTTCTATTCAGGAAAATGTTCCATGTGCACTTGAGAAGAATTTGTATCCTGCTGCTTTTGGGTGTAGAGTTCTGTAGATGTCTATTAGATCCATCTGTTCTAGTGTGTTGTTCAGTGACTGTGTCCTTACTTATTTTCTGTCTGGGGGATCTGTCCTTTGGAGTGAATGGTGTGTTGAAGACTCCTAAAAAGAATGCATTGCATTCTATTTCCTCCTTTAATTCTGTTAGTATTTGTTTCACATATGTTGGTGCTCCTGTATTGGGTTCATAAATATTTGTAATGGTTATAACCCCCTGTTGGACTGACCCCTTTATCATTATGTAATGTCCTTCTTTATATCTTGTTACTTTCTTTGTTTTGAATTCTATTTTGTCTGATACTAGTACTGCAACACCTGCTTTTTTCTCCCTATTGTTTGCATGAAATATCTTTTTCCATCCCTTGACTTTTTAGTCTGTGTATGGTGAGGTGAGTCTCTTCTATGTGGCATATAATGGTTCTTGCTTTTTTATCCATTCTATTACTCTATGTCTTTTTATTGGTGCATTACGTCCATTTACAGTTAGGGTGATAATTGAAAGATATGTACTTATTGCTATTGTAGACTTTAGATTCATGGTTACCAAAGGCTCAAGGGTACCTTATTTACTATCTAACCATCTAACATAACTCATTTATTAAGCTATTATAAACACAGTCTGATGATTCTTTGTCTCTCTCCCTTCTCTTCCTCCTTCTCCATTCTTTATATGTTAGGTGTTTAATTCCGTGCTCTTTGTGTTTCCTTTAACTGATTTTGGGAGTAGTTGATTTTATTTTTTGCCTTTAGTTAGTATTTGGTTGGTCTTCTTTCTTTGTTGTGATTTTATTTTCTCTGGTAACATCTATTTTGCCTTAGGAGTGCTTCCATCTAGAGTAGTCCCTTTAAAATATCCTGTAGAGGTGGTCTGTGGGAGGAAAATTCCCTCAATTTTTGCTTGTCTGGGAATTGTTTAATCCCTCCTTCATATTTAAATGATAATCATGCTGGATACAGTATTCTTGGTTCACAGCCCTTCTGTTTCATTGCATTAATTATATCATGCCATTCTCTTCTGGCCTGTAAGGTTTCTGCTAAGAAGTCTGATGATAGCCTGATGGGTTTCCCTTTGTAGGTGACCTTTTTTCTCTCTCTGGCTGCCTTTAATACTGTGTCCTTGCCCTTGGTCTTTGCCATTTTAATTATTATGTGTCAGTGTTATCCTCCTTGTGTCCCTTGTGTTGGGAGTTGTGTGGGCTTCCATGGTCTGAGAGACTATTTCCTTCCCTAAATTGGGGAAGTTTTTAGCAATTATTTCTTCAAAGACACTTTTTCTTTTTCTCTCTCATCTTCTTCTCATACCCCTTGAATGTGAATATTATTCTGTTTGGATTGGTCACACAGTTCTCTTAGTATTCTTTCATACCTGGAGATCCTTTTATCTCTCTCTGCATCAGCTTGTCTGTTCCCGGTCTCTGATTTCTATTCCATTAATGGCCTCTTGCACCTCATCCAGTCTGCTCTTAAGTCCTTCCAGAGATTGTTTTATTTCTGTATTCTCCCTCCTAACTTGATCCTTTAGCTGTTGCATACTTCTCTGTAGGTCCATCAGCATGGTTATGACCTTTATTTTGATTCTTTTTCAGGAAGATTGGTTAAATCTATCTCCCCAGACTCCCTCTCAGGGATTGTCTGGGTTATTCTGGACTGCATCAGATTCTTCTGCATTTTTATGGCTATAGAGGTAGTCATGGGCAGTTGGCACGTGTGTTAGCTGGGAGAACAAAGTCGTTTCCTGCTTACTGGTCAACTTGCCCTCCTCAGAGCAGCTTCCAGTTTTATTTCCTGAGCCGCTGCAGGCGGGGCAGCCATTGGGGCAGCCCAGAACCCTGCGGGAAGGGGCAGCCAAGATGGTCGTGCTCTCCTGTGAGAACAGCTACCCTTGGAGCCCTGTCCTGGCTTCCTCTGTCTGTGCACGCCAGTGGGGCCTCTGAGTCTGGCCCCAGTGGCTGCGGAGGAGGCTCTGGGTGGTTGCTGTGGGCACAGCACTCTCAGGCTGCTCCCCTGCACAGGAAGTCCACACAGGAAGGGGAGTGGATGGGAGGCTATTTATTGCCATGAGGGGCTTCAGAGATGTGCTGCCTCCAGCCTGAATTTCCCCGGGATTCCCAGCTGCTGGGCTGAGTGTGCCAGGAGGCTTCCGTCCAGCTGTGAGGACCCTGTCCCTCTAAGACTTTCAAAATGCACTAGCTTTTCTTTTGTCCTAGGGGCACCAGCTGCAGGGACCTGCTCGCAGGATTTACTGTTCCATTTCCCTAATATCCAGCCCACCAAGCAATGTGTGTCTGGGCTCCCAGTGCGGATGACTAGGGCTGGGTGTTTAGCAGTATTGGGGTTCCACTCCCTCCCCACTCCAACTCCTCTCCTCCCTCTGGGGAGCTGGGGTGAGGGGCACTCGGGTCCCTCCGGGCTGCAGCTTGTATCTTACCCCCTTCTTGCAGGTGTAGATGTAGACTGGCTGTTGTGCTGTTATCTTCTGGTCTCTCTTTTAGGAATAGTTGTATTTGTTGTATTTTCAAAAATATATGTGGATTTGGGAAGAGATTTCCACTACCCTACTCATGCTACCATCTTGGCTCCTTCTTCCACTGCTAAGTTTTATCAAACATTTAGAGAAGACCTAATACCCATGCTCCTTAAAGTTTCACAAAAAGTCGAAGAGGAGGGAATACTTTCAAACTCATTCTATGAGACAAGCATCACTATAATATCAAACAGACAACACAAAAAAAGAAAATTAAAGACCAATATCCCTGATAAACATAGATGCAAGAATACTCAACAAAATCAAAGCAAACTGAATTCAAAATTACAACAAAAAGATCATCAATCATGATCAAATAGGATTTATTCCAGGTATGCAAGGATGGTACAATATTTGAAAATTCATCAACATCATTCACCGTATCAACCAAAAGAAGGACAAAAATCACATGATCATCTCAATAGATGCCAAAAAAGCATTCAACAAAATTCAACATTCTTTCATGATAAAAACTCTCAACAAAATGGGTATAGAGGGCAAGTACCTCAACATAATAAAGGCCATACATGACAATCCCACAGTCAACATCATACTTAATAGTGACACACTGAAAGCTTTTCCTGTAAGATTGGGAACAAGACAAGGATGCCCACCCTAATCACTTTTATTCAACATAATATGGGAGGTCCTAGCCACAGCAATCAGATAATACAAAGAAAAAAAGGCATCCAGACTGGTAAGGAAGAAGCTAAACTGTCGCTCTTTGCAGATGACATGATATTGTACAGAAAATCCTTAAAGAATCCACCAAAAAATAACTAGAATAACTCACTTTGGCAATGTTGCAGGATACAAAATTAATACACATAAGTGTGTTGCATTCCTATATACTATTAATGAAGTAGCAGAAAGAGAAATCAGGAAAACAATTCCATTCACAATTGCATCAAAAAGAATAAAATACCTAGGAGTAAACTTAACCAAGATGGTGAAAGACCTATACCCTAAAAACTACAAGACACTCATGAGAGAAATTAAAGAAGACACCAGTAAATGGAAATACATCCCATGCTCATAGATAGGAAGAATTAATATTGTCAAAATGGCCATCCTGCCTAAAGCAATCTACAGATTCAAAGTAATCCCTATCAAAATACCAACAACATTCTTCAATGAAATAGAACAAATAATTGTAAAATTCATATGGAACCACAAAAGACCCTGAGTAGGAAAAGCAATCCTGAGAAGGAAGAACAAACTGGGGGAATTACACTTCCTAAGTTCAAGTTATACTACAAAGTCACAGTCATCAGAACAACTTGGTACTGGCACAAGAATAGACCCATTGATTAGTGGAATGGAACAAAGAGCCCAGATTAAACCCACACATATATGGCCAATTAACATATGATACAGGAGCCATGGATATACAGTGGGGAACTGACAGACTCTTTAACAACTGGTGTTGGCAAAACTGGACAGGTACATGCAAGAGAATGAAACTGGATTACTGTCTAACTCCATACACAAAAGTAATCTCTAAATGGATCAAAGACCTGAATGTAAGTCATGAAACCATAAAACTCTTAGAAGAAAACATAGGCAAAAATGTCTTGAATATAAACCTGGGCAACTTTTTCCTGAGCACATCTCCTCACACAAGGGAAACAAAAGCAAAAGTGAACAAATGGGACTACATCAAACAAAAAAACTTCTGTACAGAAAAGGACTGCATCAGCAGAACAAAAAGGCATCCTACAGTATGGGAGAATATATTTGTAAACAAATTATCTGATAAGGGGTTAATATCCAAAATACATAAAGAGCTCACATACTACAATACCCCAAAAAACAAATAACCGAATTGAAAAATGAGCAGAGGATCTGAACAGACACTTCTTCAAAGAAGAAACTCAGATGGTCATCAGGCACATGAAAAGATGCTCCACATCACTAATCATCAGGGAAATGAAAATAAAACCACAATGAGATATCAGCTCACCTCACACAAGTTAGGATGGCCAATATCCAAAAGACAAGGAACAAAAAATGCTGGCAAGGATGCAGAGAAAGTGGAACCCTCCTACACTGCTGGTGGGAATGTAAATTAGTTCAACAATTGTGGAAAGCAATATGGAGGCTCCCAAAAAACTAAAAATAGAAATACCATTTGACCCAGGAATTCCACTTCTAGAAGTCTACCCAAGGAAAACAAGATCCCTGACTCAAAAAGACATAGGCATTCCTATGTTTATTGCAGCACTATTTACAATAGCCAAGATATGGAAGCAACCTAAGTGTCCATCAGTAGATGAATGGATAAAGAAGATGTGGTACATATATACAGTGGAATATTATTCAGCCATAAGAAGAAAACAAATCCTACCATTTGCAACAACATGGACGGAGCTAGAGGGTATTATGCTCAGTGAAATAAGCCAGGCAGAGAAAGACAATTACTAAATGATTCCACTCATTTGTGGAGTATAACAATAAAGCAAAACTGAAGGAACAAACAGCAGCAGACTCACAGACTCTAAGAAGGGAGTAGCGGTTACCAAAGGGGAGGACTGGGAGAGTGTGGATAGGGAGGGAGGGAGAAGGGGATTGAAGGTCATTATAATTAGCAATCACAATATAGGTAGGTCACAGGAACGGCAGTACAGCATGGAGAAGATAAGTAATGACTCTATAGCATCTCACTATACTGATGGACAGTGATTGCAATGGGGTGGGTGGGGAAGTGATTATATGGGTGAATGTTGAAACCACAATGTTATTCATGTGAAACCTTCATAAAATTATATATCAGTGATACCTTAATTAAAAAAAAAAAGACTGAGCACCCTTTTCCCTAAGTGGTCATTGTTATTAACCCACAACAGCAAGACAGTGGCCACTCTTTTCTCTCATCCCACTGGTTACAAGTCCGAGCGGTGCACTAGAGGTCGTGATACCTCCCTTACCTTCTAGTACTAATACAAACTTTTCCTTATTTTCAGCTCTGGTCACTTAAGTGCTATTTTGTTGGGGGTGGGAAAAAAGTTTCACCCCAAGCTCATCATCTCCCAGCGCCTCAGGAGGCTTGTTGGGATGAATGTATAAATCAGGTTCAGTTTGACATGTTCTTCTTCTGTTTTGTACATCCTTGTTGGGACCTTTTAAAGAACTTCAAGCAAATTCAACCATTCATCCATACGAAAGCACAAAAGATCCGCTCTCCTCTTTACCACCCACAATGGTACAGTTATGAAAGTAGAGAATGCACTTAACCCCATCTAGACTCCTGGCCCCTACTCTGTGGGCTTGCTTTCAAACATTACTACCCTACTCTTACTCTCTAAGCACACATTCTGCTCAGTTTCCAGGAGCATGATTGACCTATTTTTCTGTGCTATTCAGACTTCTAAGCAGGCATACCTCTAACTCTTGACACATATGTTATCTAAGAAAAAGAGTCTGATACTTCACAAATGGCTAAGTTAAATGTAAACTGGGGACAGTTCTTCCTTAAAAATTGTCAAATGGGGAGGTGGGGGAAACATGGATGTTACTACTATGATACCAGACAGAGAATGAGCACTAATGTCCTATTTGGATCTTGCAGCCTTCAGTCTAGTGTTCTCCGGGGTCACAGTGCATCCTAAGGTTCAGATTCAGCTTAGGCCTCCCTTTTATGACCTTGTGTCCTATTCCATGGATAAAAGGGATTGGGTTTTGTAAGAGCAGTCAACAACTTAAGCAAAAGAGAGACATTACACTGTTCATTGTAACTTTCTTTCCCAGCTTTCTCAAAACTCAATCGGCCATAGGCAGATTCTGAGATGGAGAATAGCAGGCAGGAGATTTTTCAGAGTGCTCTGGGAATCCTCAACTGCGGAAGGAAAAAAAGCAAGCAGAATTGAGCAGAGGGAGAAGACAAGCTTCAATGCCATCTGGGTAGAATACCTAAGCCAACCCTGTAGGATAATACCAAGATAAAATTATTCTTCAAAGCTGTCCACAGCTGGAACAAGAGAGCCAGGCTTTTATACTCCTGGAACAATCACTTATTGGATGCAGTCTATCCAGTAAAGAGCCAAGACTTTGGACAAGGTTATTCTCTGTCACTGAGGAACCCCTAAATAAGGCTGAGAGCTGAGGGCTGTATGCCTGCAGCACTCTAAGCAATTTGGGGAATCAGTCCTTCATCTCTGAGCAAGGATCTGAGCAATATATCAGTGCAGCCACCACACTGACTAATTAATACTGTATAGAAATTGATTTTCAAATTTCCAAAAATTTGAACTTGCAGTCTGAGACAAGTCTATCATGTCTATAAGCAAGCTGAAATATTTATGAATATTATTAACAAAAAATAAATGATCTCTTAATCTTGATTGGGACTATAATTCTTTTATATTCATATATACCCTTAAGCAAAGGATATTATTATCCATACCTATCTATTCAAAAGGAAAAATAATTATATGGTTCTCTAAATTAGTTATCTTCTGAGGAACTCACTGGCTTTTAGATATGACCTCATCAGTCATACCTAATAGAGGATTGCTGTTAGGTCTGTATTAACAGGTAAAGAAAGACATTACTTCTCTATGGACTGTCATGGTAATGCAATTGGACATCTCCTTTCTAGCTAGTGTGAAGTAGTGGTGATGAAGATCGATATGGACTTGCTTACCTATTAGCAATGTTGAAGTGTAAAATAAGTAGTAGAGGCCACTTTTATTTAGTTTTAGAGTAAGGAGAAACCACTGCAGACCATTTGAGAAAAGGCTTCAGGGTAATTTTCTTGACAAGGCTGTGGAGATATATAAAATCCACTGGGAGTCAGGTAGGAAATACTATAAGTGAAGTCAAAGCTCAAAATGCTCAGGGTATCCTGGGAAATAAATATAACTTCCTGGTTGTAACTACTTATGGAGTAGAAAGTAGAGAGCCTGAAACCAGATGGTCATCTACTGCCTCCAACACAAAATGATGCTATAGGTTAAAGAAGGTAACTTAATTAATAAAAGCAGTGTCTTATGAAGGCTAACCCAACATAGTGTGGAATAAATTACATGTGGAAATGAAACAGATCATAAGTATATAATGTCTAGTCATGAGACAATGTCCATTATTAGCATCAGTAAGAATAGAAGAAGATATGATGACCTATATGGAAATGACAGTCTTCTTGATTCTATTCAATCCTTTTGAATTTGACCTTAAACTTATAAGAATCTATGAATGATATTCTTTAGTATCACATAGATTGTGGTGCTAACAAAGTCTGTATAATGAATCTTTTAAAATGCTATTAGCTTATCTGAGCTTCTTGGCCTATTTCTGAAAAGCTGTAGCTGGACAGTGTATGGTAGAAGGCCATGTAGATTAGGCAGCATTTTTCATCAGTACCCCAACACCCTTAACCACAGGTATGGCAGGAAAGAGAAACCTGGGAATTTACTTTTGGCATTTCTATAATCCTTTATAGCATGGAAATTTATTTTCTGAAAGTAAAATGGTCAGCTATGTTACAACCTAACAGAGATATATTGAAGATTATCAATACACAAGGGTTCATTCAACCACTGGATAGTTTAGCCCGTGCATACTTATAGTGAGGACATTTCAAAGAGCCCTGAGGACTAAACAGTCCTAAAGCATCTCAGAACAAATAATAGATCTCTGGGAATTCCAAATTGAATATAATAGAACATTTGTCCCCTAACAATTCCAGTCAGCTAGGATGTCACCTTAAAAACCAAACCAAGATAATAAGGACTGTTTTAATGATCACTGACTAGTAGGATCAGTTTCCATATATCTTCAGTTCCTGGCTTAGCTCTACTCATGTAGTATAAAAGAAAAGGTACTGTTCTCCGAGGTACCTTCTCAATCTCCCAATCCGTCTTCACTGGTTATATTCTTAAAAAAGCTGAATGAAGTTTCTGGGCTCTAACTATCTCATCTGTAAGAATGAGACAATATCTGTAGTAATTTGAATGAGACAAGTTTATCAATGATTTTTCATTAGACTGGGTACTAGCAGGTTTTATGATAAGATCACTAAATAGGCATATCTCATAATTCAGTTTTCCTGAAGGCAGAGACTAAAGAGAGAAGATAGTTACTTTACAGTAAAGAAACCTGACCAACATTATCTCAGTCAGGCAATCAAGATCAACATTAACAATGATAAGGCATGTGGGTAGCATACACCTTTTATATGATGTGATGAGAATGGTACTTTTTCTCCATCATCTTCCTCCCCCAATCTATAACCTCAGTCTAATCATGAGTTAAACATCAGACAAATCTAAAATGAGAGCCATTTTACAAAATATCTGAGCAGTGCTCCTCAAACTGTCAAGGTCATCAAAAACAGGGGAATTCTGATAAACTGTCACAGCCAAGAGAAGCCTAAGGAAGCATGATGACTAACTGTATCCTTGATGGGATTCTGGAGCAAAAAGAAAATGCTAGAGGACTTTAGGTAAAAAATAAGATAATCTTAATAAAATATGAACTTACTCGGTAATATATCAATATTGGTTCAGTAATTTTAACAAATGTATCATACTAAAGTAAGTTATTAATAATGAGAAACTGTGTATAAGACATATGAGAACACTGTATTACTCTGCAATTTTTCTGTAAATCTAAAACTGTTCTTAAAAAAAACAGTTTATTTAAAAACAAAGTAAAGGAAGTCCTTACATGAGAACGAGCCTTTTGGTTTAGAGCTCCACTAAACATTCTAAGAGGAAAAACTGCAATATCTGGAGTACCTCTTGCACATAACTTCAGATCCTTTCAAATCCTTTCAGTCTCTCTTCTCACTCCAGTTCTCTGCAGGCTTCTACCTGTTTTGCAGGTTTACCTCATTTCATGGTGCCCTTGTCCCCTCCTACCTGAGGCTTCTCTGAAATCACAGCACGGGACACTCATGGGAGTGACTCGGAGTGCACAGGAGGAAGCCAAAAGGAGCCGTCCTGGCAGAGAAGACCGGCTGCAGGTCCTTGCCAGTGCACTGACTCCGAGGTCACAAATGGGAGATCCTGTGTCCATAAATTCTCCCTTACTCAGCCTTTATTCTTTTCTCCCTTTATCTAACTCCCTCAAGATATTCTCCCACCTGAGCTCTCCTGGTTCCTAAGTGCACATTAGCCAGGTCCTGTAATTCCTTTAGCATGAGGATGTTTCCTCCGAACACAGGATTGGTACTTCCATGCTCAGGCTGTGCTGAGACCTGGCCCTAGTTACTGTTCTGGAGGCCTAAAGTGGCATTTGGGAAGAACAAGTATCATCCTATAGGGCACCTGCCTCATAAAGTCATTACATAGTCTTCAGGCAAAATGAGACTGCTCTCCTCTGACAAGGAGGAGAGAGCAACTTTGCCTTCCTGGTGGGTGCAAAGGAACCTGAGTTATCTTAGTTTGGACCTCCCTACATACAGGCCTGAGGCAAAGTCCTGTGTTTCTTGGGGTCATTTCTGGAATAAACTGCACCCAGTAAAGAAGTGGGGGAAGAGAGAGGCAGAGGAGAGAGAGAAAAGAGAAAATGCAATGAAGAATATACTATTGAGTGAGTGAGCACTGTGAGAAACTAGGGCTCCATCCTGCTTTAGGGACCTTGTAGAATATGCAATTGTCCACCAAGGGGGCAGGAAAGCTGGAGTGTTTATCCACCAACTCCCATTATTCATTAGTGGAAGGTAACCCCAAGAGTATTTCACCCCAGCATTTCTGGGCCGCTCTGCACGTGAATTTATCTAACTCCTGAGGCACGAGAGGTCATCAGGCAGCAAAACAGAAATGCAGGTGCTGAAATGATAAGCTATCAATATGCATAAGAACTGTCCACCCCTTCTCTGGGTGAATTTAGAGATTGAGGTTATAGGGCTGGGCTTTAACAGTATCTGCCATTCCAGGGTTTCAGTGTTCTCAGGCTAATCCAGTGCGAAGTTCCATCCTCAGGCCTCAAGGGCCTCATCTTTAACTATCAGAGCACAAGAGGGGGAACTTAAAGACTACTATTTTATTAGAGAGCATGTTCCTAGAGAACAGGAGTGACAAAAGGAATGAAGCAGGAAAGGATAAAGACCCAATGTAGATATATTTTGTCTTATTTTGCTCAAGTCCATGAGACTTTCCCAAAAAGCCATATAAATTTTGTCTATGGACCTTCTATGGATGGAGGAGCACAGCAGGGCCAGTGGTTAAGTATCATTCAGAGGGATTGGCAAAGATTTGCCCTTCAGGGTGTTAACTGTCCATACTACTAGGATGAATATGTGAGGGCTCCAAGTGTCCCAAAGTAGGAGACAAGATGTACATGGCACAAGGTGAGATGTTGTCAGGTTGCACCTGTGTAAAGTGAGTCCAAGTTCACACAAAACTAGTTGATGCATAGCAGGTGATAAAAGACAAATGAGGCTGACAGAATGTGAAATGGTGCATAAAAGATGTCTGACCAGGAGGCTAAATAACATAGAACTAAAATAATGGCAGTATCATGGAAGGTGAAGAGGGAGATGCATTAGAATTCTTTCCATTTTTATCTGCCTCCTAACTAATACAAAGTGTAGATCAATCTTCCTCTAAGTCAATATTCATGTTAATACATAAAGGTGAGCCCCAAAATACTATATATAGAATAAATTCCAAATTGGTAGAGGAAAAAAGGAAATGGAGGATTCAATTAATTTAAGAAGTTAAGAAAAGAGTTAGGGGAGACAAAAGAGTGAAAAAATAAATAAATAAAGACAGTGGAAGCAATCCTGAGAAGGAAGAGTAAAGCCAGGGGAGGGATTATGTTCCCCAACTTCAAGCTCTACTACAAAGCCACAGTAATCAAGACAATTTGGTACTGGCACTAGAACAGACCCATAGATCAATGGAATAAAATAAAGAGCCCACATGTAAACCCACACATATATGGCCAATTAATATGTGATAAAGGAACCATGGATATACAATGGAGAAATGACAGCCTCTTGAACAACTAGTGTTGGCAAAACTGGATTACCATCTAACTACATACATAAAAGTAAACTCAAAATGGATAAAAGACCTGAATATGTTATGAAACCATAAAGCTGTTAGAGAAAAACATAGGCCAAAATCTCTTGAATATAAACATGAGCAAGTTTTTCCTGAACACATCTCCTTGGGCAAGGGAAACAAAAGCAAAAATGAACAAAGGGGACTACACCAAACAAAAAAGCTTCTGTACAGCAAAGGACACCATTAGCAGAACAAAAGGCATCCTACAGTATGGGAGAATATATTGTAAATGACTTATGTGATAAGGGGTTAACATCCAAAATATATAAAGAGCTCACATACCTCATACCCAAAAAACAAATAACCTGATTAAAATGTGGGCAGAGGATCTGAACAGACATTTCTACAAAGAAGAAATTTAGATGTCCATCTGGCACATGAAAAGATGCTCCACCTCACTAATTATGAGGGAAATACAAAATAGAACCACAATGAGATACCACCTCACACCAGTTAGGATGGCCAACATCCAAAAGACAAACAACAATTGCTGGCAAGAATGTAGAGAAAGGGGAACCCTCCTACACTATTGGTGGGAATGTAAATTAGTTAACCATTGTGGAAAGCAGTATGGAGACTCCCAAAAAAACTAGAAATAGAAATGCCATTTGACTCAGGAATTCCACTCCTAGAAATCTACTCAAAGAAAATAAGATCCCTGACTCAAAAAGACATAGGCACCCCTATGTTTATTGCAGCACTATTTACAATAGCCAAGATATGGAAGCAACCTATGTGCCCATTAGTAGATGAGTGGATAAAGAAGAGGTGGTACATATACACAATGGAATATTATTCAGCCATGAGAGAAAAACAATTCCTACCATTTGCAACAACATGGATGGAGCCAGAGGGTATTATGCTCAGTGAAATAAGCCAGGCAGAGAAAGACAAGTATCAAATGATTTCCCTCACTTGTGGAGTATAACAACAAAGCAAAACTGAAGGAACAAAACAGCAGCAGACTTACAGACTCCAAGAAAGGACAGGCAGTTACCAAAGGGGAGCAGTGGGGGATGGCAGGTGGGGAGGGAGGGAGAAGGGGATTGAGGGGGCATTGTGATTGGCACACATGGTGCAGAGGGGATCATGGGGAAGACAGTGTAGCCCAGAGAAGATAAGCAGTGACTCTGTAGCATCTTACTGTGCTGATGGACAGTGACTGCAATAGAGTGTAGGGGGGGACTTGATAATATGGGTGACCATAGTAACCACAATGTTGTTCATGTGAACATAAGAGTGTATATCAATGATACCTTAATAAAAACAATAAGAATCT
This sequence comes from Manis javanica, assembly GCF_040802235.1. Taxonomy (NCBI): domain Eukaryota; kingdom Metazoa; phylum Chordata; class Mammalia; order Pholidota; family Manidae; genus Manis; species Manis javanica. The sequence continues at coordinate 95,999,044 of NC_133163.1, read as the reverse complement.
TAACAAATTAATAAAAAAGACAGTGGAATCATCAAATGTAATGATTGAACATATCTTTAAAGACAAATAATCTGGGAGGTGGTTCACAATGATGGCTAGGAAGATCCTGAACTCACCTCTGCCCATGGGCATACCAAATCTACAGCTACATATGGATCAATTCCCTCTGAAAAGAAGACCTGACAACTAACTGAACAGGTCTTCCACAACAAAGGATAAAATGACCCCATCAAGACAGGTAGGAGAGGCAGAGACACAGTTTGGCCAAAAACTCCACCCCTGGCACATCAAACCACAATCAGGAGGGATCTCACAAACAGAGAGCATCTCCCTGAGTGAAGGATACCTACCCCACATTGGGTACCTTAAACCTTTGGACCTACAGCAGGAGATGAGCTCCCCAAATGGCTGGCTTTGAAAACTTAGTCCAGCAGACCCTAACAGCTATGGAGAATAGAAAAGTCTGCTCCTGAAGGGCTCATGCACAGACTCACTCACTCTAGGACCCCGCACAAAAGCAGCACTTTGAAAAGCATCTAGACCAAATGAAGAGTTTCATTAGTTAATCTTAAAACGTGGTTGTGGGCACAGGGGTCTACTGGGACTTTCTCCATGGACAGAGGCATTGGAGGTTGGCAGTTTTGCAATTTCATTCCACCTTTCTAACACTGGAGCTGGCAGGTGCCATTTTTGCACCCCCCTACCTTGTTAGCACCAGCAGTTTTACTCAACCACCACTCTCCCTTGTGGCATTGCTGAAGTCCCCAAGCTGGTCCCATTCATGCCAGTGGGCTTTCCCTGCCCAGACACTCTCACACTGTCCTGTGGCACAGTGGTAGCTGGCAGGCTCTCCCTGGCCCCAGGTTCCCCTGCAGCCCTGCAGAAGTGGCAAGCATATACAGCCCACAGAGGTGACGAGCTGTGAGCATCTGGCTCTGGTGACCAGTGGGAACTGCATTTCTGGTCCCCATAGGTCAAAAACAATCAGAAAGACAGTGTTTTTCAGGCTACCACCCCAGAGCATGGCACAAACAGACTGAAGCACATCTCTAATTTTTCTGTGAAAAAAAGCCTATTTACTTGTCTTGGAGCTTTAGCCTGAGAGGCAGGCTTCAGGTTTACCACATATCTAGAAGCTCTGGAGGAGCTCTCCGGAAACATAAGCCAGGGGACACAGACTTTGAACTGTCCCTTGGCCTTGCTGTAGTTCACTGGAACCTCCTGGGTAGGCATATATACACTTACCTGAAGTGCTGATTTTTGCAACCGCTGCCAAGGGACACTGCCAAATCACCTGGTCTAGAGGCCAGCAGGGGTTATACTGTGGTCCCACAGGACTGTATATATTTGCATAATTTAAGCTGCTGACTGAGGGTCTGGCTTCCTATCAGTCTGAAATTAAGTGCTGACTGAGATCCCTCCCTTTGAAACACTTATAGGGTGAGGCACAAGCTCAACAACTGGGACCTATCAAGACTAAATCAGGCTGCTTAGAAAAATCACAAAAGTTCAAGAAACAACCAAGAGCTAGGCAAAGTTGAATGAATCAAGTTCATCACCTATGCAATGTCACTCCTTCAAGACTGGGAGAAATTGCTGTTTCACCTAATAACATGGGTTTGATCCATGAAGTTCATTTATATGTGGATTGTTTTCAATAAATACAGAAAACTACTGTAAGTGCATTTTCTCCTTTTAATGATTTTCTTAAAACATTTTATTTTCTCTACCTTATTCTAAGAATACAGTATATAATACATAAAAGATAAAAATATCTTAACCAACTGTGCTATCACTAAGGTTTCCAGTCAATAGTAGGCTATTAACAGTTAAATTTTTGGGGAGTCAAAAGTTATACATGGATTTTCAATTTCATGGGGTTTGGTACCCCTTGCACCCACATTGTTCAGGATCAATTATAGATAGAAACAAACACAGAGATATGCAAAATGAGAAAATATAAGACTATGTCTCAAACAAGAGAACAAGACAAAATCCCAGAAAAAAGAACCTTAACAAAATAGAGATAATTTACCTGATAAAGAGTTTAAATTAGTTGTCATAAAGATGCTCACTGAACTGTAGAGAATAGATGAACAAAGTGAAAACATCAGCAAAGAGATAGAAAAGTCACATAACTTATGAAAACAATATCTTAACTGAAAAATACACTAGAGGGGTCAATAGCAGACTAGATGAAGCAGAAAACCAGATCAGCACCCTGGAAGATCGGGCAGATCAATTGACTCAAACAGAGCAGCAAGAATAAAAAATGATTTCAGAAAGTGAGGATACCTTAAGGAACCTACGGGACAATATCAAGCAGAAAAACATTCATATAATATGGGGCCCAAAAAAAGAAGAGAGAAAGGGACAAAAATTATTTAAAGAAATAATGACTGAAAACTTCTCTTAACCGGAGAAGTGAGTAGATCCAGTAACCACAAATAGTTCTGAATAAAATTAACCCAAAGAGATCCATCTCAGACACATTATGATTAAAATGTCAAAAGTTAAAGAGAGAATCTTAAAAGAAAAAATACATATTACATAAAAGAGCACCTCCATAAGACTATCAGAGGACTTTTCAGCAGAAACTCTTTTCACAAGAAGGGTGCCATGATAAATTCAGTGCTGAAAGGAAAGAAATTCCAACCAAGGATATTTCACCCAGGAACGTTATCAGTCAGATTTGAAAAAGAGATAAAAAAAAATTTCCAGATGAGCAAAAGCTGAAAAGTTCATCACCACAAAACTGTCCTTATAGGAAATGTTAAGAGGAATTCTTTAAGATAAAAGGAAAGGCACTAACTAGTAACAAGAATACATGTGAAAGTAAAAGCCTCACTGGTAAAGGCACATTTGCTTTATTCAGTCTTAACTCACATTTCTCTGGAATAGCTTCCATAAGGCACTTTTAGTATTAATGCGCTACCTGTACCACTCTCTATCCTAAGACATAGTAGGTGAACTGTACACATAGGAAGGACCTCAGGGATTCTGCTATCTTCTGTTAGATAGATTCTCACCCTTCTGCCCACAGGAAGATTTTGAAAAATATCTGTAGCATCATCAAGAGCACTCCAAAATTAAGCCAGTAGTTTCAGTATCTATTGAAGTAGATATGATGACAGCATTAGGACTGATCCCATCTGGGGACAAAACTAGAGATTCTAGACCTTAAGCCTATCAAACTAGTGAACTTCTGCTATGGTTTTCTATCCATACCTCATACACTGTTATAACAGTACAAACATAAAAGCAGCAAAATATATATAAAGGGAGAAACTGGAAGTAATCAGTAATAATAGGAGACATTAATACCCTACTTTCATCAGTGGATAGATCAGCCAGACAAAAATCAATAAGGAAATACTGGCCTTAAACAGCACATTAGACTAGATGGACTTAATAGATATACACAGAACAATCCATCCAAAATCAGAAAAATACACACTTTTCTCAAGTGCGCAAGAAACATTCTCCAGAATAGAGCACGTTAGTCAAAAAACAAGTCTCAATAATTTTAAGAAGACTGAAATCATCAAACATATTTTCCAAGTACAGTAGTATGAAACTAGAAATAACTTACAAAAATAAAACTGAAAAAGTCACAAATATGTGGAAATTAGACAACATGCTACTGAACAACCAATGGGTCAACAAAGAAATCAAAGCGGAAAAAAAATTACCCTGAGAAAAGAAAGCGGGAATAAAACACGCCAAAATCTATGGGGTACAGGAAAAGTAGTTCTAAGAGAAGTTCATAGTGACACAGGCCTACTTCAATACAATAAAAATCACAAATGAACAGTCTAATTTTGCAGTTAAAGGAACTAGAAAAAGAACAAATGAGACTCAAAGTCAATACAAAGAGGGAAATAATAGCAGAGTGGAAATAAATGAAATAGAGCTTAACAAATAATTGAAAAGATCAATGAAACTAAGAGCTGCTTCTTTGAAAAGACAGAGAAAATTGACAGATTTTTATCTCAACTTACCAAGAAAAAAGAGAGAGAACTCAAATAAAATCAGAAATGAAAGAGTAAATATAGGTGACATTACAAAAATATAAAGGATGATAAAATAACACTATGAAGAATAATATGTCAACAAATTGGACAACCTAGAAGAAATGGATAAATTCCTAGAAACACATAATCTTCCAAGACTGAATCATGGAAAAATATAAGAAAATTTAATAAGCTGATTACTGGTAAGAAGATTGAAGGAGTAATCAAAAACTTGCAACAAACAAAATTCCAGGACCAGGCAGCTTCACTGGAAATTCTACTAAACACTCAAAGTAGATTTAGTACCTATCCTACTCAAAATCTTTTTAAAAATTAAAGAAGAGGGAATGGCTCTAAACTCAGTCTATGAGGCCAGCATTACCCTGATACCAAAATCAGACAAGAACATCACAAAAAAAAGCGTATTGTAGGCCAATATCCCTGATGAACACAGATTCAAAGTCCTCAACAAAATAATAGCAAACTGAATTCAACACTACATTAAATGGGTCATATACTATTATCCAGTGGGATTTATTCCAGGAATGCAAGGGTAGTTCAATATCCACAAATCAATTGATGTGATATACCACATTAATAAAATGAAGGCTAAAACTCATATGATCATCTCCATAGATGTAGAAAAATCATTTGACAAAATTCAACATCCATTTATACACAAATTCTCAACAAAGTGAGTATACAGAGAATGTACTTAAATACAATAAAGACCATATATGACAACCCACCACTAATATTATACTCCATGGTGAACAGAAGGGCTTTCCTCTAAATCAGAAAAAAAAAAACAGATGCCCACTATCACTGCTTTTAATCAACATAATATTGGAAGCCCTGTCCACATCAATTAAGCAAGAAAAAGAAATAAAAGGAATACAAATTGGAAAGGAAGATGTAAAACTGTCACTATTTGCAGATGATATGATACAATATATAGAGAAACCCTCATGATATCTAACAAGAGCTGTTAGAACGAGCAAATGAATTGTGTAAAATTACAGAGTACAAGATAAAAATATAGAATTCTGTTGCATTTCTATATACTAATGGTGATTCTATATATTAATAATGATCTAGCAGAAAGAAACAGTTAACAAAATAATCCTATTTACAATTGCATCAAAGAGAGTAAAATGCCTAGGAATAAATTTAACCAAAGACCTCTAAACTGAAAACTATGAACAATAATGAAATAAACTGAAAAAGATACAAATAAATGGAAAGACATTCCATGCTCATGGATTGGAAGAATTAAAACTTGTTAAAAATGGCCATACTACCCAAAGCAATTTACAGACATTTTTCATAAAATTAGAACAAATAATTTTAAAATTTGTATGGAACCATAAAAGACTGATTAGCCAAAGCAATCTTGAGATACAAACAAAATTAGAATTATCATGCTCCCTTATTTCCAACTGTACTACAAAGCTGTAAAAATCAAAACAGTATGATATTACAATAAAAACAAACACATGGTCAATGGAACAGAATAGGGAGCCAAGAAATAAAGCCATACATACGTGGTCAATTAATTTACAACAAAAGAGCCAAGAATATACAATGGGTAAAGGACATAATCTTCAGTAAATAGTGCTGGGAAAATTGGACACCCATATGCAAGAGAATGAAGCTAGATATTATCTTACACCATACACAAAATCAATTCAAAATGGATTAAAGATTTGAATGTAAGACCTGAAACCATAAAACTCCTAGTAGAAAACACAGACAGTAAGCTACTGGGTATCAGTCTTGGTACTCAATTTTGGCTATGACTCCAAAGCAAAGACAGCAAAAATAAACAAATGGGAACTATAGCAAACTAAAACACTTCTGTACAGCAAAGGAAACCATCAACAAAATGGAAAGGCAACCTACAGAATGGGAGAATATATATGCAAATTGTAACGGGTCAATATCCAAAATATATAAAGAACTCAAACACTCAGTAGCAGAAAAACAATGTAATTACAAACTGGGGAGAGGATCTAAATAGACATTTTTCTGAAAAGACATGTAGATGGTTCATAGATACATAAAAAGATTTTCAATATCACTAATTATCAGAGAAATGCAAATCAAAATCACAATGACATATCACCTTATACCTGTTAGAATGGCTATTATCAAAAAGACAAGAAATAACAAGTGTTGGGGAGGACGTAGAGAAAAGGGAAACCTTGTACACCTGTTCTTGGTATAATGCTCCCTTATATCAAACAACACTACAAACTAAACTTGGTGGGAATGCAAATTGGTGCAGCTACTAAAGAAAACAGTATGGAGGTCCCTCAAGATATTAAAAATATGATCCAGCTATTCTTCTGACATTTGTTTTCAAATTAGATTTCATTTTCTTTGGATCTACATCACACTTAGGTTCATTGCAACATTATTTTAATAATAGCCAAATTATGGAAACAATCTAGGTGTCCATCAGTAGATGAATCTATGAAGTAAATGTAGTATACATATACAAATACACACAGTAGACTGCTACTCAGCCATAAGAAAGAAGGAAATCATGCCATTTGCAACAACATGGATGAACCCTGAAGTTACTGTGCTAAGTGAATTAAGAGACAGATGCTGTGTGATTTCATTATTATATAGAATCTAAAAAAATTAGCAAATAAGACTCACTGATATGGAGAATAGTTTGTTGGTTCTCAGAGGGGAAGAGTATTGGGGGTGGGTGGATGAAATGGGTGGTGCAGGTCAATTATATGGTGATGGATGATCATTAGATTCATTGTGGTGATTACTTTGCAGTACATACAAAGATCAAATTATTATGTTGTATACCTGAAACTAACATGTTATATTATCAATCTTACCTCATTAAAAAATAAAAACTATTGCCAATTAGAAATATAAATGAAAAAGTGATAATTTGATAGTCTCTTTAAAAAACTGGTTATTGGTTGCTCATAATTTGAAAACTGTTGGTCACAATTTGAAAATAAATTAATGGAAGAGAAACACAGCAAATACCAAATAAAAGATTACCATCAGAAAACTGATGTAAGATTGAGTTGACATATATTAACATGTGGTGTTTATCCCTAACAATGCATTCTTGCTAATGGAAAATGTACCATGAATGTGTGTACATATAATATAATCTCAACATAAAGCACAAACTGGCAGAAGATTTATTATGATTGTAGATTTTTTAATTGCTCCTTATATTTCTATTCTATTTCTTCCTAATTGATAAAATAAATTGGCAAATATAGAGAAGATTGAACTATTAACAAGTTCATTCCAATAAACACCTAGAAGAACCCTGCAGCTAACAGAAATAGAACATTTATAAAATTTGATTTACAAATATGTGTGTATATATTGTTTTTATTCATAAATATGAAAAAACATTTTTGATTTCCAATTAATATGCGGACCACGGTCTCTGACTGCAGTGCAATTAAATAAGAAGTTAATGAAATTTTCTACAATAAATTTAAAAGAGCTTTTACTATTTTGCCTACTTTTATATTTAATGAGCCCCATGTACTCATCATGCAGCCTCATTTATTAACTCAGAGCCAATTTTGTTTCATCTACACCCACTTACTTCTCCACTCCCATATTACTTTGAAGCAAATCTAATAAATCAGTCCTTGGAAACACACACTGAAATATTTATGAAAAAATAAAGCACTCTAACCTACAGGGTGTTTAAAATCTCTGTATCTTACAAGTTTGCTCTTGAAGTTCTTTTGATCTTTGTGAAGTCTTAGAAACAAAGAAATAAGGATAACCAATGAAGAAAAATTCCATTCTATTGATTTCAGCATACAGTATGTGTGCTAGTGGGGAGAGAGCAGAGAGAGGTGGGGGGAGGGGGCAGAAAACAGACCAATGGCATAGAACATAACACATAGAAAAGGCCTAAATATATGATACCTGACAGAGTTGACATTACTAATCAGAGGAAAATAACTACTTGATAAATGTCAGAGCCTTAGCCTCCTAGCATAAAAATAGTTTTTGAGATGGATAAAATTTTCTTTAAAAACAGTACCTGAAGCCTGAATGTGAAAAGGAAAACTTAAAAACTCAAAACTATAGGAGAATATTTTGATTTCACAGTTGGAAAGGATTTCTTAGACAAAGCAAACAAACTTAATACAGGAAATGTGCTTATTAAACTATTTGCTTTTTTGACGTGACAAATGTAATTATATTAAAACATAAAGCTTGGCTAGTTCTTTATAAATTAAGTGGGGTAAAAGAGGTGGGGAAAAGTAAGTTACAAAACAGACATTGTATGAGAGCCTTTATGTGAGCTCAAAGCATTATGATGGCCCCCTATTAGACTGGAAGCATATGAGGGCCAAATAATAAGTGAAGTCTTGTCTAATGTCCAGTTCCAATGGGTCAATTTGATCTGCAGACATATATGGTGTTCATGTCTCCATTTCCAGAAAGTATGACTGAATTAGCATGTTTGACAAATGTGCCACTCCCATACTGGGGTCGTGGCCTTCCCCATTATAAAATCTTTAATCCCACAGGCTAAGTGGAAGCTTCTAAAACTACTCCCCCCAAAGGCCAAACAGTAAATCAAAAGCAATATCACATCTTGGGGAGGAGGATAGTGGATATTAGAGTTACCTTTAAAAAACTCAAGGATGCAAAGACAGTGATTCCCATTGTATCTTTGTGTAATTCACCATCAGGTCTCTACAAAGAACAGACAAATATTTGGAGACAATTATGGAATACCAAAAGCTCAACTGAGTAAGAGTTCCAATCACAGCTACTCACTCTAACTGCCAGTGACTCACTGGAGGCCTTACTTCATGCTTCTTTACTCTGCAACTCCTGGCAAAGTCACAGCACAGAAATGTCCTTGTACCCAAAGTGCTAGCACTTTCTCAGAGGACACAGCAAACATCCTATTGAAGTATAAGCTACAATCGGCTCTTGAGCACTTTGGCTTCCTTGTATCCAAGGACTAGCAAGCAAAGACAAGACTCACAATCTTGACGGGAAACTGAACTTGACCATGAGGAGGAGGTAGGACTGCTTTTACACAGGTGACCCTCTAGTGCACTTCTTGGAACTCAGTTGCCCAGTTGTAACTATCAATGGACAAAATGCTAGCTTAGAAGAGCATGGGAATCAGGGCCTCAGGCACCTCAGAAGAAAATCTCTGAATAGCTTAATGTTTTACAAGTTACGCCAGACTTAAACCACTATCTATGATATGGATACGGTTACTATATATTCTAGAACCTGCAACATAAGATTGTATTGACTTCTTTTGCTGAATTTTACATTTACTATTGAGTATCTTTATTTCTCATGAAGCTAATGGTAAAATTATAAACATGGATTTATTCATTTGTAAATTCTATAACTTTTCACATCACAGCACCTCAGTTAGAGATAGCCTATAGGGTTTTATTGCTCTCTCTAGGCTTATTTTCCCAGGCCCTTTCTGTAGGTATAATAGGTGAGGATAATATACACATTTAATGCTACTTCAAAATCATCTCTGATCCAATTTTTATATCCTTGAAAATGGATTCTCAATTCTTTTACTTGGCTTCTAGTTTTCATCATGCTAAGCTCAGTACACTCCGTACATTCACTATAACATTATAATAAATACAGTAATTTTATCTTTGGCATACTGTATTTGACTTTTACAGCTAGATTATAATTCAGATAAGAATTCAACAGAACCTTAGTTCAAGCTGAATGGAGTTTGATTGTACAACCCTAATGCACAATGCGGTAAAAATATTGATTACTGTATTCTCAAATGGTAACATATTCAAACAACAAGCACTTCTTGTGCAAATGGTTTATCTGCAAAACCAACTTCTGCTGAAGAGTGAGCTTAAGGGATAAAGTAAGTAACTTTCAAGACATTAATCTTTAAGAAGTACTTCCTGTATTTTAATTAAACCAAGCAAAGATACAGCCTAAAACATCAAAGATCCATATCCTGTGAATACCAATAAGATTAAAGACATACAGTGTTACTGATTTCAGTACCCTGAACCAGCAGAAAGAGTCATGGAAGGGGCATATGGCAATACAGACACCTATATTCCAAGATAGCTCTCCAACTTCTGGCAAGCAGTAATCAGTAAGGACACCCTGACAGTATTACCATGGCAATCCTGAGAACAGACAAGATGGAAATGGAAGACTGTCCACACTGATATGTGATTGACTGCTACTCCCACAAATCCTGCTTGATCAGTAAACCAGTAACCTCACATCTTTACCAAATTTTCAGATTAGTGGTTAGTACAGGTGAATATCAGTTATGATCCTTCTAAGTAACCTTCAACCAACTAAAAGCAATACTACATTTAAAGTTAGATGTGTTTTTTTTAAATTAAGGAATAAAATTTCACCTTGGTATTATTTAGTTAGACCAGGTAAAGATGTAAGGATTCTGTAGGTTCTCTGAAAATGCACATTTTTCTCTTATTGTAAAGGATTTTCTGAAAAGTTTTTAATGCCCTCTCCACACTTCAGAACAAATATCTGGAATCTTATTAGGTATATACAGGGGTGCTTAATAGCAGATAAAAGGAAACTCAACTACTTCATTTATAATTTGTTACTGAGTTAATCACTTTGAGCATTTGGAGATGTTCCTCCCTGAGTTGTAGGGATTTATTCACTCAACATTCAATAGTTGCCAATTATCAGCACCTATCACAAGTCCATCTCAAAACTTCCCAACCCATCATGGCCCCTGAGGACTTATGCCATCCATAAACCATCACCTCTATGCCTGCACAAAGGGCATGGTGCCCTTGAAGGTCCTTGGGGACCCCAGCATCTAGCCCACAGAGAGTACCAGATGTCTGAGTGAAATGGAGCACTTGATGACATTTTTCTGTTCACTGAATAATATAATGCTAGACTTGAGTGGACCTGAGGCCATTCAGTGTACTTACTCTCATCACATAAAAGCTTCTTTACATGTAAAGTGAGTGACCTCCCTGAGGTCAAAAGATCATTGCATGGCAAATGTACACTAGAAATACAGATTTTATTCTGAGAGATACTTTGTCATTTCTGAGTCAGATCTTCTGAAATCCCCCATGAAGGAGTCCTCTGTACAACCTAATGATGATTTTTATAATCTATGACTGTACCAACACACAACAGAACTGAGAGACAAACTTGCTTTGACTGTGTACCCTACTGGTGGCATAGAGATCACTCCCCTGCTTCTCTCAGCCCAGCCTGTAGGGCCAGATTTATGGTGCTTTTACACATTCTGCCTGCTAATCCCTTGCTACTCTGCTTTTCCAAATCAAATTCAGTCAGAATTATCTAGCTCTGTCTGAATGTGTCCCTTGATTGAGTGATGTTAGTTCAAGAAAAAACACTCAAATCAATTTAATGCAAATTTCCATTCACAGCCTGGTTGACCCATCAGGATACTGACAATAATAGATTGGAGTACTTAATTCCTAAAGTATGTGACTCATCGAAGGCTTAGTAATCAATTTCCATTGCAGCGACTGCATAATTCATCTTTGGTGCTCTTAAGCTCTGGAATACCAAGTGCTTGTTCATTTTCTTAAGACCTACACGTTCTTTTCCAAATAGTGAAGCCCTTTCCATGTCTCTGCAGTCACTTCCTTATCTAAATTTCCATATGCTGTCCTGGCAAGGTGTCCCACCTATGAATGCTTTAGATCAATAAAAATAATTGGCATGTTTTGCCTCCAGTTGCAGATGCCTGGAATAGATTACAGGCTATTCTGACAGACAATGGAAAGATGAAAGGAGGCTGGTCACTGCTTCCATCCACATTAGCCATTAACTCTGTATAGGGCAGCCAGTAGGGATTCTTAGAGTCTGAACCCATTTCCCAAAGGTCCCCAATCTGTTTTCTACTTTAAGCGTTGAAGTGAAGGGAAGCATATACAAATAGGCAACTAGCAGATGTCCTTTCCATTTTAAGACAGGCCTGCTGTGTTTCATCCAGCTTCATTTATATCTGCATTTGTCACTTGTGTCTTTTCCTTTGACAGAAGCATTATGTTGAGAGCTGACTATGCTCTGGGAGTTCTCTTTGGTAACCAGGTAAATTGTTGCCTCGATTCTTAAATCTACAGGTAAGAAAATCTGTAAGAAATTAGGTCCAATAAATTCGGTAGAAAAGAAGCAATAATACTAACCTTTTTCTACAGGAGCTAAGTCCTTCCCCATAACTTTGTCCTTGCTGGGGTAGAAAACAAAAGGAGGCATATTTCCTCTATGTCCTTGTATTTCCTAAGTGCGGAAGACCATACGCATGCCAAGGCCTGGGAGCTGCAGTGCACTTTTCACTCAGAATGCTATTTCTATCCATTCCTAAGTAAACAATAAAAGTATTAAAGGAGTATTTAATACTCAGAGGCACTAGATACCATGCCTCTAAGAATGTGTTTCTCTTACAACTCTCAGCCCTATCCTTTCTGATATAAATCTGTACCCTCTCATTTTATCAATGAGGAAACTGATATCTAAAAGAAGAATTAGAATAAATACATTAGCAAAACTAAGGTTCTTTTTTTCTCCTGAGTCAGTAGAGAAATGTGAGAAGTTTGAAAAAAGTATTTGTGGAAGTATAATGAATGAAAGTGCTTCTCAAACTTCAGTAGACTCCATTAACAGGAAACATTCTTGTAGTCACCCAGTGTTAAATTAAATTTATGCATGTAAATATGTACATATATACATTTTATATGCTGAATGTATATATGATATATATGTATAATTATGATATCTCCATAATATCATAAGAATTTAGCTAAGAATCAACTCCTTCATCATAAACTTACTGTCTTATTCAGTTCAGGTTGCCAGAAGATAATACCATTGACTGAGTGGCTTATAAACAACAGAAATTTATTTCTTACAGTTCTGAAGACTAGAAAGTCTGAGATCAAGGTGCCAATAGATTCAGTGTCTGGTAAGGATTGCTTCCTTGTTCATAGATGGCTATTGTCTTGCTGCATCCTCACAATTTTTTATAAAGGCATTAATACCATTCATGAGGACTACATTATAATGATGTAGTTACTCCCAAAGGCCCCACCTTCAAATACCTCACATTTAGGGATTAGGTTTTAATATAGGAATTTGGGGAGGGCACATTCAGTCGATAGCACAATATAGTAAGTATTAACTTAAGGGGATTTTTATGCTATGTACTTGGTATTTAGTGATACACTAAGCAGTGTCCTACACAATGAAGGAATTCAGCAAATAGTGGAATGAAGACTTCTTATGCAATTATAAAACAAAAGCAAATTTACAAATTGATTTTAAATCCCACTAAATAGTAGAATGCTAGTCAACAGCATTAATAAAATGTGATTTTTTGACTTACAATTATTCTATTATTCACCACATTGAAAACTTTCTACTTGGCCAAGTTGATATTTTGGAATTTGAGCATGATGGACCATTATTTGTCAGTGTCAAGGAAAAATAATAAAAAAATGTGTTTTAACAGTAGGTATGGAGTACATTACAAATTCAGTTATTCTGAACATCATAAGTTTGTACATATACATGGGGTTAAGCCAACAAGTTTGAGATATGAGTGTGGCACTGACTATATACACAGCTTGATTCTTTTGTTTTTGTATGTCAAAATCGGTATTCTATCCTGAAGATGTTAGTTCTAACTTCAGTAAGAGGAAAAAAACATAGTCAATCACCCTTTAAAATCACTTAAAAAGCCTACAAAGTACAGAAAATCTAGACAAAGTTACATCACTAAGTAACAGAGGTATTAAGACCCTAACATTTTCCAGAGGGGAAAAATAAGTCACAAAAAAAGAGTGAGAATCAGTATCCTCAGAACTCTCAACATCAACACTAGATGCCTGAGGCAACAGAACAATGCCTTCACACCTCAGAGGAAAAGATTATTGTTCTGCCCTTAAACTTGATGGGGATTTTAGGGGCAAGAAAATCCAGGCTGGAAAAACATATTTCAGACCTAGAACTAAAATATATCTTTCATGTACCTTTTCTCAGATGCTTCCGAGATGGATTCCATCAAATCAAGCTATGAACAATGATAACAACAACATCATTCAGGAAATGGAAGCTCACACATTGGAGAATTAAAAAAGTCCCATATGAGTAGTATGCCGGGGGAATAATCAATCCCAGTTGGTGCTAGAGTGAAGAGACTGCAAGAAAAAGTTATCTAAGAAATAAAGGGAGCTGATGGGTTTATATTTTGATACTGAGAAAAATCAGTTGGTATTTAACAGCTCATTCTGAACCCTTTAGAAAATAGATACATAGAAAACTAAACATTGTGCAAGAAAAGAATCTTAATTATAGTATACTACCTGGCTCGGCAAAGACTACTATTTATTTAGTTATATTGTTAATGCTAGCTTGATTTGACCAAAAATTATGATAGTTATGTTGAGAAAATTCTGGGAATGGGTAAACTAAGCCCAGAGGAGGAGGCTGTACTAAATCATCAACATCCATAATAAGATGCAATATCCCAACTGATAAAGAAATAGAAGAAATACATATTATTATCAACACATAGGTAAATTTCAGGTAAAACAGCTAAGAGTTGAAATGGTTCCTTCTAGGGAGCACTAGTAGAGTAGGAGCATGGGGTAAAGAAAGGGATCATTGCTGTTCTTAAGTCTTTTAGCACTATTTGACTTTTTAACTCCAAGAATGGGTTATTTTGATTAATGCTTTACTAATTAATTTTAATTTAAGACATTCTGATTGAAAGGATCCCACAAGTATTGAATAAAATATGATGAAGAAAATATGACTCATACCTAGACTCACATTGAGAACCTTATCCTCCTTGGGATTTCTAAATTATACCAGCTCTCAGAAAGAAATTCCTTTGTTAAGTAAGAATCCTACAGATATGTTAACAATAACACTTATCTGTTGTTGTTTTTTTGTCGTTATTTTACATTTTTTACATCAAAGTTCTGAGTAAAAGTCTTGGATTTACACCTTCATACATAGGTGATAGATTGGCTGTGTAGAGGCTTGAAAGTCAGGGTCCTAATAGGAACAAACTGACAAACCCAATGAAGTATTCTACAAAGAGTCCCTTTATTAAATGTTCTTCAAAGTATGGACAGGGTACATAGAAACAAAAAACAAAGGGATATGCAGTATTCCCTAGGTCTAGCCAAAGGAGACATTCTGACACTAGGTCTGAAGGAAAGCATAGTTATGAGAACCCAGAAAAGGTATATATAAGGAAATTAATAGGATGTATTAGACCTTAACACATGGAAAAGTCTCCTTCAAACAGCAATGTTTCAATAATCTGGGATTGTCTACTTCTGTAAGAATCCTTTCATATTAATTGGTTTTAAAAGAACATTTACATAATGATAAATGCCATTCATTATCTATGGGTTGAATCTATAAATCAGAGCATGGAAGACTTACTTATAATTTATTTTTAAAACAAACTTTGACATTTACAATCTTTTTTGTAACGATAAATAATGTATCTGATAGAAGAGGCAAGAGGTTGGGTAAATTTAGCAAATTCTTCATCTTTCCCAAGCAGAAACAATAAATCCTGTCTGAACACTCATTCTTTTACTCCTTGTCAGCTTTAAAGTCATGATACAAACCACAGAATTAGTATTAAGTCATTGCCTCTTGGTAGTAGGACTGGAGCTTGGGAAGGAGACTTGAAATTCCTATTTTTATATCCTTCTATATTGTTTAAATAGTGAACAAATATATGCACATATGAAAAACAGTCAGTGTGTAGAAATCAGGAAGGATGCCACTGCAGTTGTCCAGGGAGGATGTAGAAGGCAGAAGGCGTGCTGCAGACCAAGCCAGGGCTCAGGCAGCGGCATCCTTTGATGTCTCCAAAGACAGTACAACTTTCGTTGTTGTTTTTGTTTTTTGTATCTCTCCATACACTTGACATCAGTGTCAGAAGCCCCAGGCAATAAGAGTAGAAGGAACATAAAATGCTGGACTTAAACGCTTGTTTAAACCTGAAGTGACTAACTGGACAACTTGTTTGAGTTTGAAGTGCTTAGAATATTTTGATTCCTACTTGCTGGACATTCAGTAAGATGAGGTTAGTTCTTAAAAACTCAAGGTTACATTGTTTTCACCTTTGCAGTGGAATGTGAAATCTATACCCATTAGACTTAGGAAAGGTAGGTAGACACAGGGGGGATGAGTAAGAATGAAGGAAGGAACCAAGTGAACGCAAGAGGCCAGGAAGAAAAGATGGGTGACTGACTTTCAGAAGGAAACAGCATCATATGGTGATGCACTGGACTAGTGCAAATGTGGTAAGCTTGAGCAGGGTCCCTCTGATCATCGAAGCCCCAACAAGCCCATGAAGCCAGTACAGGGCATAGCCTTACCATTTTAATGATGTATATATTAGGTTCTTCATGTATAGCTCACGACTGCAAGGCCCTCAGAGAGCATGAGAAGCACAAATAGTAGATGCATGTTACATGGACTGAAGTACATCACCTCCCAAATGCATACGTTGAAACAATGTGATGGTATTTGGAGATGGAACCTTTGAGAGAAAATTTTGTTTAGATGAGGTCATGAGAATGGGACCCTCATGATGGTATTAGCGTTCTTATTAATAAAGAAAAGACAAGGCACCAGGGTTCACTCTCTCTGACATGTCAGGAACAAGAAAGCAGCCATCTGCAAGCCAGGAAAAGTGCCTTCACCAGAACCTGACCATGCTAACAGCCTGTGGTCAGACTTCCAGCCTCCAGAACTGTGAGAAAATTAATCTCTGTGGTTTAAACACCTACTCGAGTATTTTGTTATGGTAGCCGAGCTAACTAATACAATGATTTAGACAAAGTTTGACGGATATCTGCTCACAACCAACCATGAAGAAAGCACACTGATTTCTACTTCTAAAAATACTGCACTGGCCACAGAGAATGAAATGTGGTCAAAGAATGCTACAGCCTGTCAGCTACTGCATTACCTAGGAATGCTTCCTGCTACGAGAAAACTTAGCTTAGAAGTACTTACAAAGAAGGAAGGTTTATTTTTCTCACATAAGACTTCTAGATGTAGGTTCAACATTGATATCATAGGCCCAAGCTCTTTATTCCTCTATCTTTATTTTATTATTTTGCTTGAAGTCAGGATTTCTTTTTGGGTTTATTATTTTTTATTGAAGCATCATTGAGATATAGTATTACATTGGTTTCAGGTGTACAGCACAGTGACTTGGCAATTATACACATTATGAAATGCTCACTATGATAAGTGCCATTATCATCTATCATTATACAAAGTTATTACATTATTATTGATATTCCCTATGCTGTACTTTTCATCCCTATGACTTATTTATAATTGGAAGTTTGTACTTCTTTACTCCTTTCACCTATTTTGTCTCTCCCCCCACCACTCCTATGGCAACCAACAGTCTGTTCTCTATATTTATGAGTCTATTTCTGTTTTGTTTGTTCATTTATTTTTTAGATTTCACTTATAAATGAAATTTTATGGTATTTGTCTTTCTCTGATATACTTCACTTAGCATAATACCCTCTAGGTCCATCCAGGTGGTCACAGATGGCAAGATTTCATCCTTTTTATGGCTTAGTAATATTTCTTTGTACACAAGCTTTTTAATTTGTGATAGCAAGGTGACCCCCATGCATCTCATTTGAGTTGCAGGCAGAAAGAATGAGGAAGCTAACAAAAGGCCTATCCCTCCTAAGGCTTTGCTGAGGATGGCTTCCTTTTCTGAATAAAAAGGACAATGTTCCCCTATAGTTCATTTACCAAAACTAATCATGTTCCCTGCCCTCCCCCAACACAAATACATATCTGCAAATAGTTTAGGCAAATCATGATGTATCAGCTGGGATAAGAGCCTAATGTCCTTGAAATCATAGATGGAGCCCTATCTGCTTCCTAAAAATTAAGAGTCCATAAGGAGGCAAAAAGACAAGGGTAGGGAGGCCATCTATCTTCCTGTCCACCTTCTCTCTGCCTTGCTGTTTTAGAACAACCTAAAGGCTGATGAGCAAACATCTCATGTTCCATCAAAGTAGCTTAAATTTCTACAAAGGATTTTCCCCCACTCAGTTTCCTTTCACAATAACCCCTGCCAAATGCATCTCTAGGGGCAATCTGTTTTAAGTTAGCTATTAAAACAGAGTGACATTTGAGAAGGGCCATAGTGTAGTTGACAGCTAGCTGACAGTAATGCAGACTCCCAGAGTGAGCTGAGAGGGTCAGATGCAGACAAGTACAGGACGGGGAGTTAGTAGAGTCAACATAGGTGAATCCCAGAGAAACTTCTTCCTGAAGAGGAGTAGGCAGATTAAACCCTATAAATATTGACTTACAACCTCCACAGGGAGGAGGGCAATAGTTAAATTGTGCAAAGTACCTGAAGCTAGTATTGCTTCAGCAAAGTCAGCAAAATTTTCAAAAAAAAGGGCAAAAATGGCTATTGATATAACTGCCCAGTATATCTACAACTGGACCTATAGCACTTTGCTGACAGTGAATCTCTTTCAAACTCCAATATCTACTTGCTATAACTTTATATGTGAAGTCAATGAGTTTCAGGATTTGAATTGTGAGCTTTCAGAAACCCCATATGTAATATTTTTTATTACATTAAGTTATATGCAGAGAGATAGAGAGGTTTTTATAATGATGGGTAAGTGCAGTCTTGCTTTTTGATGGAGTTTCAACAATAGAACTAGTTTATGATACCCTCGAGCTACATCCCTATCAGATACGGTACAGTAATGAGATTTTTAATACTTATTAACCTCATGAATTTTGCAAACTGATAAAACTGAAAGGACCATCTATTGCATCACTGAGACTTCATTCAATGACTCTGTGTCTAATATGCTAAGGATATTACTACTGCCTCCTTTTTAAAGCTTAAAGAGGAATTTTGAGCTATTCCTCTTGATTTTTTTTTTAAACACAAATCCTTCTGACTATAAAGTATCATTCTTTACATCCAACTTAGGTACAAGTCCTAGAACAAAGCCTGATTTAAGTTCAAACTAGAAATATACCTCCTTTTTTTCCATGACTGACAAATTCTTATCTGGTACCAAATGTTTAAAAAAACAAGTATTCTATATAAAATGTTAACTTGATTTCCTCCCTGGTGTCCCAATAAAAATTTTTTTAAATTAAGGATGTAAAACTTAGGTTAATTAATACCCAACATTTAAGTACTTAGCATTTACCAAGCACCATACTAATCTACTCAACCAAATGCTCACAAAACTCTTAAGACATTGGTATTTTCAACTCTTAGGCCTCAGTTTCAATATCTGTAAAATGGAGGTATGTAATTTTACAAACATCGTATGACACCAGATAATAAGTGAAAGAGCCAAGAATTTGTGCTTTCTCCAAAGGTTCAGCTTCCCAAAACTCACCACTTTGCCCTCATGCTACAAAGAGAAGACCCTTTCCTCCATTGGCTTCACCCTATAGACTTAGAAAAGGAGCTGATCTATAACCAGGAAATCAAGCAAATGTATAAGCAATGGGAGCAGGTATTAATTAATTTGGCCTGGGAGAACCAGGAAAGGATTCACAGAGTCTGCCATACTTAATGAGCCTTAATAATGAGTGACGAAATGTTCTCCATTCTGTCTATGCTATTGTGAGCCTGGCTATGAAAACTGTCTATACTTTTTGTTCTAGCAATTTTTACTTATCTAGAACAGTGTTATTCAATAGAATTTTCTAATAATAATGGGTAATGGAAATCTTCTATATATGTGTTGTCAAATATGGTAGCCACTAGCCACCCATGGATATTGAACACTGGGCATATGGCTACTATAACTGAGGAATCTTGAACTTTACTAATTTTAATTAATTTAAATGTAAATAACCATTTTTGTGTGTACATATATATACATACAGAGCTCAGTTTAAGTAAGATGTTGAGATGTTTCATTTATTTAGCTGATTTTATGAGGACAACCCTTTATTTTTGCCAAGTGTTAAAAATACATAATTTTTTCTTATTCTACACTCAAAATGGTAAGGAAGATTTTTGTGCAATAGGTGTTGCAAATAGGTATCAAGACTATTGAATAGTGAGGAGAAATCAGGCTCAACTTGGACTACAGTTACAACAGCTGAGGATTATAATCAAGGAGCAGAATGGTTGGGGGGTGGGGGAGGATGGCAGGGCAGATGGAAAATTACCAAGAGACATCAAAGGTATGGGATTCTTGCTAATCTTACTTAATAGGATTCTTGCGGAAGGCAGGCCAAGTGATCAGATATCACCTGGAGAGTGGTGGGGGATGAAGAATTTGATCAGGTATGGAGGGTAAGAGGATTCTCTTTATACTGACTTGGCAGAAGTCTTGCTACAACTGGGCTGGGCAGGCTAAAGACAGAAAAGAAGAGGGCTTTGAGGTACCTGACTAAAGTTTGGTCAGAGAGTATCTCAAGAAACCACAAAGAAGATTAATGCTTTGAACTTCACTGGAATCATAGATAGTAGGTAAAGGGGAATTTCTCAGAGACCCTTATTTTCCATCAATAATATGAATCATCATTTAATCTGAATTATTTTCCTCTACCCAGTCCTCTCAGCTCCCCCCATAAGAAGCAGTAGGCTTAACATTTACTTAAGAAGAAACATCCCAAGAGAAGGGTCACCAGGAATGACATAAAAAGGTGTTATGTATGTGCTGTGGAAGTGAAGGGCTGTCCATCACTCAGTCCTGAGGGCCAGAATTCTTGTCTGCTGCCAGAGTGCTCGACCTTCCCACTGTCTTCTTTACCACAATTCTTCTATTCCTTTTCTATCACAGTAGATGGGTTTGCCCCCTGACTTGCAATTTGAGGGTATGACTCCTTTTTTTTTTTTTAGATAATTATTTTTTATTGAAGCGTAGTTGACACACAGTATTACATTAGTTTCAGGTGTACAACACAGTGATTGAACATTTATATACATGATAATTCTAGGTACCAGCTATCACCATACCAAGTTGTTACAATATTTTGACTATATTCCTTATGCTATACATTACATCCCGTTTACTTATTTATTTTACAATTGGAAGTGTGTACTTTTTTTTTTTTGTGAGGGCATCTCTCCTATTTATTGTTCAAATGGTTGTTAACAACAATAAAATTCTGTATAGGGGACTCAATGCTCAATGTATAATCATTAATCCACACCAAGCCTAATTTTCGTCAGTCTCCAATCTTCTGAAGCATAACGAACAAGTTCTTACATGGAGAACAAATTCTTACATAGTGAATAAGTTACATGGTGAACAGTACAAGGGCAGTCTTCACAGAAACTTTCAGTTTTGATCATGCATTATGAACTATAAACAGTAAGTTCAAATACGAATATTCGTTTGATTTTTATACTTGATTTATATGTGGATACTACATTTCTCTCTTTATTATTATTTTTAATAAAATGCTGAAGTGGTAGGTAGATGCAAGATAAAGGTAGAAAACATAGTTTAGTGTTGTAAGAGAGCAAATGTAGATGATCAGGTGTGTGCCTGTAGACTATGTGTTAATCCAAGCTAGACAAGGGCAATAAAACATCCACGGATGCAGCAGATTTCTCTCAGAACAGGTGGGGAGAGGTTCTAAGCCTCACCTCTGTTAATCCCCAATTTCTCACCTGATGGCTCCCCCTGCGACTGTGCCTGTCTTAGGTTGTTCCTCCCTTGAGGAATCTTACCCGTCTCTGGCTAACCAGGGTATCACTCCTTTTTAAGAGAAAGAACAAGGAATGGAAGGTGGTCACAGTGAGCAGGAACAGAGCTGACAGAACCTGGAGTCAGATGGAAAGTGTTCTTCTGTGATTGCCCTGCAAGAACTTGAACAAAGCAGCAGTCTAGCTGTCCTGGCTGCTTTGAAGCTCCAGTCTCCCAGTCCTCCTGCTTTCCTGGGGCTTTTCTTCCTGCAGCATCCTACTCGTCCCTCCAGGAATGCTAGCCTGTTCACTATTTATCATTAGAGCACCTATCACACAGTGCTAATGAAAGATTATGATTACTGAAAAGCTTATTTTTATAAAACGTTGAAAGAAAGGAGTCAATATTCTCCATTCCATGCAGCTTTGTCATGCTTATCTTTTAAGTTTACCTTGTACATAAGAAACATTTAGGGATGACTGTCAGGGACCTGCCCTCTCTTACCCGCAAACCTCCCACTCCCAAAGCCTCCTGTGTTAGTAGCTCAGCTACAAAAATAATTGCCCTTCCCAGCTGCTTTGCCATCCCCAAAATTAAGGTCCTAAAAGCTTCCTGACCACTAGTACTGGTTCATTTTAAAGAAGACAGGCTACTCTTGTCTTACATTCCCTTGCAGTATCAGCCTGACTGCACAAAGGTAGAGATTAATGGTTGGAATATTCATTTCCTGTAGCAGATATTCATAAACATAGATTCTCATAGGATACATGAGCTTTTCAGAGAGCTGTTTAGAATACTTTGTGGTAACCTGGTTACACTGAAGCCAAGCTGGTGAGGATAAATGAAATATCTGAGGCTGCAGTGAAACCTAAAATCTTTAGCAGGTGATTCATAAACTTACAATGGATAAAAATATGAGTTTGGTCTAATTGTGTATAATGACTTGGTATCATTGTAATTTGGGGTAGTTGGAAAAGAAGCTAGAGTTTAGAACCAGACCTATAATGAAATATATTTGTACCCTTGTTCTCTTCAAACACGGAAACAAGCAGTCCGGGGAAAAATTTTTGCAGAAGCCTTGAGCGAGATAATGGGATTTCTCTTAATTTGATTTGCTGGGGAGAGTGCTGGCCTATTTAATACCTCCATGTGGAGTTGCTGTTTATATTTTCGTTTCTAATTAGCATAGTCATTCTGAAGCCTCTAGCTGACTTGCCCTTCCATATAAATCTAATTTGGCTTTGAGGAGGGTGATTAGAGCAGTACAAAGAGCACAAACAAAGGGAAATGTCTGCCGAACAGCAGACAGGCTTAGTGCACATGGGGCATGCGCAGAGGCCAGCAGCCAGGCTGGTGTGCGGTGCTGCAGCGAGCGAAGGGATGGCGCCTAGACAACGAATCCATCACCCGTCTCGCTTGCACGTTCCCCACGCCCTGTCTGCCACTGCTTGTGTCGCCTGGCTAAGGCAATTTCCTAATAAAAAAGGGATGATACTGAGGGGATGTGAAAGCTATAAAGAAAAGATTTAAAATTGATTTTGAAAGTTTCTAAACTAGGCCATAGAATGGATGGTCTGTACTGAAGTAAATGCTTAGTCCCCCTCCTAAAACTCCTTGTAAAGAGTGACATTTCAATTTTCCCTGGCTTTGGGGAGCTTGATTTTTTTACAGCTCTACAACTCAGTCTTCGAGAAACACTTTCTAGCAGTGATAATAAAGTGTACTGAGCTGAGAATATGGACAACATTGATAAAGAGGCACTAATCCTTATTCTGGGTGAAAAATAGTCTGAAGGTAGAATCTGTCCCAAAGAGGAAGGAGGAAGAATGCTAAACATGACTAGTAGTAAACTATTTTTCACCCAGCAATTGGAGCTCGAGTACATTTTGACTAAAATGTTGTTCAGGAGGAAGAGCAAGGGACTTAGCCTCTTTATAAAGGGCACTGAAGTACTGACTGACTTCTAAAGAAGAGAGATAACAAGTTCTTCTGAGGAGATTTAGGGGATCTAGTAACATTGATCTGGCTGGTCATCTATAGGATCTACATTTGTAGCTGGCAATTTGTCTGATTTCTGCATCCTTTATAAAGTTGGTAGAAGCAGCTTTCAAGAGCTCACTGTGCAATGTTCATAAAGGTCTATGGGAGCTCTGGTGAGCATAACTTGCTGGGAAACTTTTCCCTACTGTGAGGAGCAGAATACTAATGATCTGAATCTCCTTTATCCAGAACAGTGATAATTACAGCTCCCCCTAGAGCACACTGAAGCATCCCTAGGATTAAACTTTAAAAAAATGCACTTTTGTCACATTCTGCATATTCTATTTAAATACACATCTATCAACAGTTCATTGTATACTGACAGTGTTAAAAGTTGCAGAAACATGAGCTTCATAAATCCTCACCTGAGAAAAGGAGAAATCAGATAGATGGATATTTAACAATTACAAGCAACTCTGTAACTCACAGGAATTTTTTAGTGTGGTGAGGATGAGGAAGAGCAGTTCTGAAAAAGAGAGCAATGGTAGTATTTTTCCTAGATATTTCAAAATCTCCAGTGGCACAGATATCAGATGGAAGAAAATAGGAACATATCTGAGACCCTTTGTCGAAAGCAATAATGGTAATATGAACTAAGAACTCTATTGAGAGTTCAAAAACCTCTTCTTACTTTGATGCATCTACTCATTTTATGCTGCCCTGATCCCAAAAGTGTTTGCTTAATCTCACTGCCCAATTACTCATGAGTTCAGGCAAACTACCTCACTACCCTCAGCATGCGTTTTTCCTCATCTGTCAAAAATTGATTAGAATTAACTCTAAGGAGGGCAGGCCATCTCCCAGGGATTTTACTTTTCCACTTAATCTCTGTTACAGATTGGAATATCTCAGGGGTCCATCCTCATCTCTCTGCTTGCTTCTCACACATCTTCTTAGAAGATCTTTTCTACAAGTGCCAATACCTTCTACAGGCTACATACTAAGCTTTGAGGTGTCTATTATTATTTAAGTAGAAATGTCAACTAGGTAATTAGGTAAATAGATCTGGCTGTCAGAAGAGCTTTCTAGTAAAGACAATATGTCTAAAATAGAATTTATGATTTGTTCTGCCAACCCCTAGTGTCAATATCCATAAACCTACTCCATCTCCAGGATTCCTAGGCTCAGCAAGAGTAGCTCACCACACCAGCCGCAGTTGCTTATGTCAAGAATCTCCACCCTTGCTTCCTGACAGGAAGTCAGTCTCGACAGTTTCTCCAAGTGTCTCTGACCTTGTCGGTGGTCTCTCCATCTCTGTACTCCCATGCCCACCTTGCCAATCTAAGACACCTCATCTCCTACTCAGATCACTCTAGTGGGCTGCTCCAAACTTGTCTTTTCCTGACCATTATTCACACAGAGTGGTCTTTGTAGTATGTACATGTACCATCACTCTTCCACTTAAAACTTCCAGTGGCTACCTGTTTCTTTTAAGGATTTGGGCTCTTATCCTAATTTGCCCTCTGTAGCTCACCTCGTTTGGTCCTACCTACCCCTCCCTTTCCTTTGCCATTTTCCCTTGGTTCTGCATGCTCTATGGCCTTCTTTCAACTCCTTCAATAAGCAAAGTTCCTTTCCATGATATACAGTTAGTTGCTTATAAAGATCTTCCTGTTCCACCCCCCTTTCATAATGCAACAAAGCAAGTGAAAACTTACCAGGTGGTGGCTAAGTTCTATTAGGAGAAACAAGGTAAGGGGCAGGGACTGATGAGGGAAAGGAGAGTGTTGGCATTTTATACTGGATCATCAGGGAAGATCTTACCAAAAGGGTCACGGCTGACAGAGACATGAAATGCGTGAGTGAGCTGATCAGCTATCTTGGTAAGAGCATGCCAGGCAGGGAAAACAACAAAAGTAGATCCTAGGAACCAGAGGAAGGAAGCCAGTATGGCTGGAGTAAGGGAGGGAGACACAGGGCTAATGAAGATGAGGTCAGAAAAGTAGTCTATCGACCATTAACCATCATAAGAATTCTGCATTTTACTCCAGTTTGGGAAGTCACTGGGGTTTTTGGTAAAATGACTGACATGAACTGAATCATATTTTTGAAGAATGATGCTGGCTGTTTTGACAAGAATAAACTATAAGGAGATGAAGCCAAACACCAATTAGGAGGACAAGGAAATAATCTAAGTGCTGAGGTGGTAGTACTAGAATGGCCATAGCAATATATTAGCAATGTAGGCATGAAATGGTTGGATTAAAGATACAGTTTGAAGGGAGAGCTCCCAGTATTTCCTGATGCATTGGATGAAGGCTATGAGCTTCCTACTCATTCTCCAGAAAGAGTCTGTGTCAATTCCTTATATGCCTTTCTGACTGTCTTTCTCCACCAGCCAGCTCAGAATTATATATACCCCCACCACTAAGGCTTCTTGTCACCACTGTAATTAAACAGAAACTATTCTAATAATGAACTTATCCCCCATGTTAAATCATATACTTACAGGAGGTCAGTGCCTGCCCTGTTCCCCACTCTATTCTGAATATAGACACACTCAAGCCACTCATCAGACACATTGGGTTAAGCTTCAGTTGGTTTCACTATATGGAAGTCCAGCAGCCAGTCATAGATAGGTACATTTTTATAGTCAATTTGTTATACTTCTGTTAAAATAGAAGTAGAGGCTTTTAACTCTGACCAGAGTCATGATAATTATCGGTTACTTCCTTGTTGGCAGGTCTCCAAGTGTCAATAATAGCAGAATGCACGATTGTTAGACAACCTGGAGGAACTAGACCTTTCAAACATTGAGCCAATATATATATACTACCAACCTGTGTCCGCATTTTATTATAATCCATTAAAATTCACTATGCAAGCACTTAAAAGTATGTGTTGATATTATTAAGATGTGAAAAGTTTCTAACATTAAGATTTCAGAGGCTCAGCTTATTAAGCATCAGACCTTCTGGCTCAATCAACTAAATCCAATAATAACTCTACATCATCTATTGTCTATAGTGCTGGAATCTGGCTACTGGCTATGGCATAAATTTGGCACCTTCACACAAGGCCTCAAAAAAATCCATTTTTAGATGTTTTATTAGTTTCCTAGGGCTCCTGTAACAAAGTACCACAAACTTAAAGCAACAGAAATAGCTATCTCACCATTCTGGAGACTCTAGTCTGACATCAAGACGTCACTAGGGTGGCCATGCTCCTTCCAAAGGCTCTAGGAGTGGAGCCTTCCTTGTCTCGACCAGCTTCTGGGGGCCTCAGGTGTCCGTTCCTTAGCTTGCGGCAAGCAGCATAACTGATCTCCGCCTCCGCCTTCACATGGCTATCTTCCCTCTGTGTTTATTTGGATTTCCTCCTCCGTATAAGGACACCAGTCAGAGTGGGTTAAGGGTCCACTACTTTAGTAAGACCTCATCTCAACTAATTACAACTGCAACATCTGTATTCCAAAATAAGATCACATTCATAGGCACATGGGGTTAGGAATTCAATATATCTTTCTGGAGGACATAACTCAACCCATAACAGATGTGGTTAGAAGTGGAGCTTCTAGGAGTTTTATCCAATGTAAATAGAAATAGGCTAGGAATCAGGAAATCTTGACCTGAGGTTTAGCTCAGTAGATTACTTTAACAGATTAACTTATTTTCTTCTTTCCCACTCTTTAAAATGAGGGTATTAAAAGAGATGACCTCTGGTTAGATACTTCAAATCAGAGGAGGATAAGATTAAGTTAGAAGTTGAGCCTGCTCAGCCACAGAATCAACCATACCGTGAACCTTGATGGTCCTGTCATTGTTTCCTTAAAAGTTTAACAAACCATTTTTATTCTTTAAATGATACTGCAAGGAGTAAGACATTACATTTGCGTCCACTTCCTAGTTTAATCACATCAGTATCTGAGACTTAGACTTCTAACTGGTTACTAGTTGTATCTCGTACATCCAATAAATCTTCTGGCCATAGCATAAAGGGTATTTCAGAGCACTCTTTGAGAACTGAAATCACAATCTAACTACTCCACCCCTCAAAAATTGACTTTACTGATAAACTATTTACAGCATAAGCCTTAGTATTCTCTTGTATGGCTGGGTAGTTTCTTCTATCATTATGTCTTGTAATCATTGTGATATTATGATTGGCCCTAGTTTAACTCGAGACTATATATATTGTCTCTGTAATGTTCCACCAGGGAACCAATTAAATTGCCTTTTCACAGTTTAAAGAGAAGATGGTTTACTGGATCCAAAAAAAACCACAATCAGATGTGTACCTTTAGAGAATGGTCTTAGAGAATACAATCATTGATCTAGACCAGACCTACATCCACTCTCTTTTGATAATGAGAAGTGCTAGGTGAAAGGTGAAAGCAAATAAATTAATGTGGTATCTGTACAGTAGAAGTTGGTCTATAAAGGCAGTGTAATATAATGGTTAACACAGCACTTCCTAATGTGCTAGTCACCATTTTATTTGCTACCACTGGTATGGACAATGCTCCTTTCACCTAGGTATTAACTGGACCCAAGGTAAATCTGGAAATTTGTCACTGTTTAATATCATAATTTTTACTAGCTCTGAATATTCTGATCTTTAACATCCTGAGAATATATTACAGTCTAAAAATAGTTTAATAAAAAACTCTTTACTGGTTTTCATGAAATACTTGGGAGTCAGAGAACTTAAGGATTAGAAGAGTTAGGAGATTTGTACAAGGTTGCATAGCCTGGACAAAAATCTGAGTCTTCGATCTCCACAGCCCATGCTCTGAATCCAAGTACTGGCATACCTCATTTTATTGTACTTTCTTTTATTATGGTTTTATAAATTGAAGGTCTGTGGCAAACCTGTGCCAAGCTAGTTTGTTAGCACCATTTTTCCAATAGCATTTGTTTACATCATGTCTCTGTCACACTTTAGTATTTCAAACTTTTTCATTACTATATTTGTTAAAATCTGTAACCAATGATTACAACTCACTGAAATGTCAGATGATGGTTAGAATTTTTAACAATAAAGTTTTTTTAAGGAATATACATTTTTAAAGACATTGCCATTGCACACTTAATAGACTACAGTACTGTATAAACATAAGTTTTACATGCACTGAGAAACAAAAAATTCATTTGACTTACTTTATTGCAATATTTGCTTTTTGCTTGAATCTAGAACTGATCCTGCAGTATCTCTGAATTTTGCCTGTAAATAACTTAATATGTGTATATGTTCATGCCTATATATATATATATATAGACATACACACATGTTCTTGTTTAATTCTCACAAGACTATGTAGGTCATAACACTATAGTGACTCAAGTATCTTTACATACATGTACCAGTACTTCTATAAAATTAATTCCCAAAAGTAGAACTGCTGGTCAAATAGATTGTACATTTTTAATTTTGAAAGATTAGCAAAACTTGCCAGTATGTTTCATTTAAGACAAGTCCTAATCAAAAGTGAAATTGGTCTACAGTTGTCTTTTATGTGCTCAACTTTTCCTGTTTAGGTAAAAAGATTATGCTAGACCTATTAAATAAATTGAGAAGCTTTGCATCTTCCTCTATGTTCCAGAGCTATTTAAATAATAGGATAAAAAACTATCTGGGCCTCATGATTTTTAGAGGTAGATCTTCACCAGTGTTAGTGGTTGAGAACAGATTCTGATCTGCACTCAGACTCAGGAGAAAACAGTTTTAATCTAACAGTGTTTATTTAGCTTTACGTAAGGATACAGCTCACGAAATGCGGCATGTTTACCTGATCCAGAGGACCAACAGCTACCCAGGTTCATGGCTTCTTTTGTGCCCTCCACACAAGGTGTTCATGACTTCCCTGAATGCAAGCCAAGGTGTATGAGGGTCACTTTGTCAAACAGAAACCACAGCTTCTACTTTCCACTGCATTTCATACTGTTCCAGTTACGTTGGACCAAGGCCTGAATGCAAGTGCACATCTCCACCAGTCCGAGATAGTTGCCCCAATTGGGGTATAAAGCACATGAGACAGCCCGTAGTCCACCATGACTTTAACTCTAGTTTCCAGAGAGGACCCAGATAACAAGCAGGCTTGAATAGGGTGTGTTATTAACACGTTACTCACACTAGGGGACCTGCCAGGGACTTTAAATTTGGAGTCAATTTAAAATAATTTATCATTCCAGAGAATTATGCATTTCATCTATATGTTCAAATTCATTGGCAAAAAAATTGTTTTTGCCAAAGAACGTCTCTTTATTGATATTTTAAAGGAAGCAGTTTTGATTATATATTGGTTTCACACATCCCTACAAACCTCAGAAACATATGCTTTTGTCTTTATTAATTCTTACAGCCACTTCCCTAGAGTTAATTTTTTCTAGATTCTTGAGTTAAATGTTTAGTTAATTTTCCATCTGTCCTGTTTTTTACAAACGAGTAAGATTCATAAAATATTCTTCTTAGTACTATTTTAACTACATTCTTAAGAGCATGCCTTTCATTTTGTTAATTTTTAATGTATTTTTTTTTAATTTTAGAAATTATCCTATGTTATTTGGAAGGGTAACTGATTTCCAGGAATGATTTTTTGCTATTTTCTTGACTATTAATTTGTTGCAAGGTACTTAAAATGTGACATTGTAATTTCTATCCTTTTTTTTAAATTATTGACTTCCTTAAATCAAATCATATAATAAGCCAAGGCTGTTAACTGCTCATATCATTTATAGCCTTATTTTTGGTATAGTTTGATCTTCTGTTTTCCAAGAGAAATATGTTAAAATTACAGTGTGATTGTTTTGGCTCTGTATATATTTGTCATGTCCTTAACATACATATTTGATTTATTCTGGTAAGACATGCCTTTTATCAATATACAATTTACCTCTTGCCTTTTTTATATCCTTGTGATAATACTAACATTGAACAAAATAAAATACTTACTTTGTATTTGTCTGATACATTTTATTACATTCTTTTACTTCAAATTTTCTGTCATTTTATTTAAAGGGTCTTATTACACCATATTTTTCTTCTTTACATTTAGATCTACTATTTTAGGAATCCTTTTGTAATGACTGTATTAACCTTTACAACCATACTATTCACAAGTATTTAAACTGATTTTCCCCCTTCACCATTATTTCTGAAACTGAGAAATAAAAATGCACAGATACATCCTTCAGTATTTGAGAAGCCTGGGGTAAACTAAGTCATATCTGTTAAATGATCTACATTGTGTTCATACTTAAATAACTTGAGTATGAAATTCTGGACTCAATCATTTTCCCTTAGCAATTTCCTTAGAATTCTGGTTCTTTTTTTTTTTTTTCAGTATCTTCTGATTACCTCCAAGAAAATAATCAATAAATGTCTTAACCTGCATTCTCTAGAAAGCAGAGCTGAGTCAGTAATCTTTCACTGATGACATATAGAAGGTGCAAGGCCAGGGCAATAAAAATGAGGAAAAAAAGAGAAGTGAGGTAAGCAAATACTCAGTGTGACAGGTTAGTGTGTTGGCCACCACCTCACAGTGCCATGGAGAATTATCAGCTGTCTTAATAGACATAATCCAAAATTCTCTAGAAAATGTGTAGGGAAAAAAATGCACTTATGGACAGTCTTCATACCAGGTTTTAGTTTGCACAGTTCTCTTGTTTCCTCATGGAGTAGGTTCACCCCATGGGGAGTGAGCCCCCTTACATTTTGCCAGAGTGCATCACCTGGCCCCCCGTGGAGCCACAGAAGCCAATCCCCGTGCCCCATGAAATAGCATTACCTCCCAGAAATGTGGAATGACAAAGAGAAAAAGAAGACTATTGCATCCCAGTCCGTCTTAATTTACATCTAAAACAAATTATGACCCTTTCTTTTCTGGTACTTCTCCAGATTCACCATATGATATTTTCAAAGAACCCCTAAATTTTACGACCTTTGTAAAGAGTCAAATATCAGATTTCATTAAACAGATTCCAGAATTACTACTTTAGATCCCAGTGGTTAGTATTTTCTGGCTAATTATGGCTTCCAAGTAAATTATCCTCTGCCCTATATTTGTGGCAATGGGTTTAAGTTTCTAAGTTACCAATTGACATGTGTCCCTACTGACTTTCAGAATGTATGTATAGAAAATTTTTAAACTTGTCAAAGTTTCTTTGTGTTTTTGATCCTAGAGTACTGTCGGGGTCGGGGATTGCAGTTGAGGTCTTGGGGCAATGCAAAGAGTGAAGAAGGAAGTGGGCGTGATCATGGAGGGTGCTCAAAAGAAGGTACTTTATTCTGCACAAAGCTGTACTTTTTATACTGTGATAGTGCTGATTCATGGTTACATAAGTAGTAAAGGTACACATGCGTGTGGCCTTCATGGTCAGGTGTCTGGCCTTCAAGGCCCTTATCTAGCTCCTTACTCATGGATACAATAGTGGTTTACAGACAAGGCCAGACCCATCCAGGGTGAAGCAGCAGACAGCTGTCCTCATAGAACAGCAGGGGAAGCAGAGAAGTGGGGTGGGGAGGGAGCAAGTACCCAGGTCCTTTCCCAAGTTTCCCAGAAGCAGACCTGAAGACAAGAATTCATGTTCACATGACCTATTAAGAAAACGCTCTCCAAAGAAACCAGTAAGGAAGTGAGGAAGCAAGTCAGGGCCAGGTTAGCAGCCAAGTCACGGAACACTGATGGCTGCAGGACTATGAAAGCCCGGGTCTCTTGCTTCAAGTCAGAGCAAATGCTGAAGAACAGCTGACTAAGCAAAGACCTTTGTGGGAGTGAGGGAATAAACTCCCAGGTATTTCTGACTTTCTGTACCTACTTCCTGAGCACTAACAAATAACAGTTCTCTGAATGACAGCTGCAGGGACAGGCTGCTGCTGGAAGCAAGAGCACAGCAGAGTCAGGGGGGAGGGACTCACAGAAACAGCCAAAGGAATCCAAAGGAACCTACATGGAGCACAGTTTCCAGCCTAGGCAGCTTCCTTACTTTCTGAGGTGATAAGATATTTCTCTCTTAAAGAATGCATGCCTCCTTGGAGAAACAGCTGAATCCACTTTGTGGGCAGGAATCCAGTCTTACCCTGGAGCATTAAAATGGACCAGGAATATTTAGAGACTATAATCTAGGCAATGGGGATGCTCATTACTACTGGGCTTGTCAACATCTCTGGCTGGTACTTTTCAATCAACAGAGATAGTAAACAAATACTTTTTAAAGAGACAACAATCTTATTCCCAATTCAAGTACTTGGTGAAGCACACTGTCACCTAAAAATGGCCATCTACCTAGTCCTATATTCTCCCATCAAATTCCACAGAAGGAATGAAGGAACTGCTTTTCCACTGCCTCATTTTTAGGCCCTCTAACAAAAACAGCCTGTTAACCATCTCCTTCCCCACCAACCAATAAAACTTGTGTTCTAAACTTTGGGTACTCATGGAGTCGAAGGCCTTCCATACTTAAGAGCTGATTCATCCTCCTAACGGTGACTGAGATGACTCTAGCCTGCTGTCATGATCCTGAGGTGAAATATTTGCAGGTGGATTAAGACCGCAAAAATGATGGCCTCTGCTTTGCCAAGAGAAAATATTCAAGATTTAGGATTGATCTTAAATGTACAACAGTCATAAAATCTGCATCAGAGGGCAAAAAATTAATTCAACTATTCATAGCTGTTCCCTTTAGAGTTTCCCTCAGGATAGAAGCTCATGCTAGGAGAGCCATATGTTGTCTCTGCATACGTCTGCTATCATGCAACTTCATCCACTGAAGGCTGGCATGAGGCTGAAAGGATTTCAGCCTGTGCTCTAATTATAGTTGGTATGAAGCCAGATTTTCTTCCTGAGGTGTTGGTTGAAACCTAGGGATTAGCACAGGTAAGGCCACAGAGGTGTAAATTAAGTTTGATAGTTGAAAGAGAAACGATTTCCATATGAAAAGTATTTGAAAGTGAATGAGATTGACTTAAGAAATATGTCAGTTCCATTCCAGATAAATGAAAAGTGATCTGTTTTCCTTAGCCATTCAGAGGGAAAGTAGAGCCATTGTGGAAGGAAAACTATTCCACATTCCCAGCAACTTCCCTGGGATCAGTGGACTATGAACAATCTTGTACCTTGCAAAAAGATTACGATCCTAAAGACATCTGTACTCCTAGCCCTCTAATTTGGACTCAGAAGCTGTATGTCACTTTATAATCAGCTTTTCAGGGAATCCAACCTGCAAGATAAGCATGCAGCATGCCTACTAGAAAGAGTTCTTGGCATCCATGCCTGTAGGAAGGAAGGAACAGCAGTGGCAGAGGTAGAAGTCAACCAGTGAAGCTATCGCAACAATGCCTCTACAGAAATTGTGTGGCTTTCTGTACTAGGGATGATATTTCAAAGTTTTCCTATGCTGGAGAGAGAGGTCCAAGCCTTTATAGCCCCTTAATTGTCAGCCATTGCATGCAGGGCATACTAGGAAGAGGGGATGATCTCCAGCAAGGTAGATTTTTCTTCAGCAGAGACAATCTTGACATGAGCTAACAGCTGGGGTTCATAGCTGAGGACTGACTGTATTCACACAACACTCCAAGCAGCTGAAGTGATAGGCCTTTTGTTCCTGAAGGGGGATTTGGATGGTACATCAGTGTATCTACTACATGCATCTTACTACCTCATGCCTTAACCATACCTGGTCTCCAAGACAAATAGCCTTGAGCCTATGGGAATAAATTAAGTGAGGTGAACAAGCTAGACTGATCAATTCCATACAAAGATTAGCTTTGCATGCTTGATTTGGGGGACATCCCCATCCAGCAGCACACCCAGCCCTTTCAGCCAGGTCCCAACTTCACAAATCCTCCCCTTAAATAGGTGAATATAAATTGTCTTGCTGACCAGACAGAAAGATTTAGTGCTCCTCTAGCTGATATATGCTACACCCTTCTTCCCTCTGCCCCTAATTTGGTCTTATTTCCCATCCTTGGCTTCCCTTCTAGGACTTTCTCCTTGTGGAAAATTTGGTAAACCTGGAAAACTGACAGTTATACTAGAGTAAATATAACTCTCAGGTTCAATGTGGAGTATTCAATTAGAGCATTTCCTGAAGGAGATTCCTGATACCCTGACCTACTCTCTAGCAAAGGCTCAACAAGGAGAGGCTAACAGAATGCAGCAGACAGGGAGAACACTAATGCCTATGGAATGGTGTCAGTCAGGTAAGATCGAGGAAACCTGCAGAATAAACGAGAGCGATCTTCAACTCCTTCCTCCAATCTTGCTGCCACCATCAGATCCTCTTTTACAGTGGATCAGATAAAAATAAGAGGGATCTGTGGATTTTCACAGCCACCAATTCATTGCTTAAAACTCTAGAAAGGCTCACTTTCTTGATTTGTATAAAAAGCACTTGAGAGGGGGCGGAGCCAGGATGGCGGCGAGAGTAGAGCAGTGGAAATCTCCTCCCAAAAACACATAGAGCTATGAAAATATAACAAAGAAAAATCTTCCTAAAATAGAGACCACAGGACACAGGACAACATCCAGACCACATCCACACCTGCAAGAACCCAGCGCCTTGCGAAGGGGGTATGATACAAGCCCCGGCCTGGCGGGACCCGAGCGCCCCTACCCCCCGGCTCCCGGCGGGTGGAAAGAAACCGGAGTGGTTTTTTTTTGGCGAGTCCTTTTTGGAAGCCTTAAAGGGGCGGGCCCCCATTGCTAGGGAGGCAGGGTGGCGGGACCAGTGAGCAGGTGCCTGGGAACGGCGCCTGAGGACAAAGAATATCCCGCGTTTCTCCCTGCGGGACCGGCGGGCGGGTGCCTGAGACCGGCGCCTGAGGACGGAGGAAATCGCGCGTTTTTCCCCTTTTTTTTCTCTCTTTTTGGCAAGCACTTTTTGGAAGCCTTAAAGGGACAGGGACCCCGGTGCTAGGGAGGCAGGGCGGAGGGACTGGTGAGCGGGTGCCTGGGACCGGCGCCTGAGGACAAAGAATATCCCACATTTTTCCCTGTGGGACTGGTGAGCGGGTGCCTGGGACCGGCGCCTGAGGACAAAGAATATCCCACGTTTTTCCCTGCGGGACCGGTGGGTGGGTGCATGAGACCGGCACTTGAGGACAGAGAAAATCACGCGTTTTTCCCTTTTTTTTTCTCTTTTTTGCGAGTGCTTTTTGGAAGCCTAAAAGGGACAGGGACGCCGGTGCTAGGGAGGCAGGGTGGCGGGACTGGTGAGCGGGTGCCTAGGACCGGCACCTGAGGACAAAGAATATCCCACATTTTTCCCTGTGGGACCGGTGGGCGGGTGCCTGAGACCGGCACCTGAGGACGGAGGAAATCGCATGTTTTTCCCCTTTTTTTCTCTCTTTTTGGCGAGTGCTTTTTGGAAACCTTAAAGGGACAGGGGCCACGGTGCTAGGGAGGCAGGGCGGCAGGACTGGTGAGCGGGTGCCTGGGACCAGTGCCTGAGAACAAAGAATATCAAGGATTCTTTCCCTGCGGGATCGGTGGGTGGGTGCTTTTTGGAAGCCTTGAAAGGACAGGGACCCTGGTGCTAGGGAGACAGGGCAGAAGGACCAGTGAGCAGGTGCTTGGGACCGGTACCTGAGGACAAAAAAAAAAAATCGCGTGTTTTTTCCTTTTTTTTTCTTTCTGTTCCCTCTCTCATTGTTGCTGTTGTTGTTTTGGTTTGGAGAGTGCTTTTTGGAAGTCTTAAAGGGGCAGGACAGGTCACTTAGACCAGAGGCAGGGAATCTGGGGATCTCTGGGCACTCTAACCCCCTGGGCAGCAGGGAGCACAGAGGCCCCTTATGGAGATAAATAGCCTCCCGGCTGCTCCCCCACCAACGGGGCTCCACCATTTTGGAGGAACAGCCCCAGCCAGGCCAAGCCCACAGCAACAGCAGAGATAAACCCCAAAGCAATTGGGCAGGAAGCAGAAGCCCTGTCTGCGCACAGCTGCCCAGCACAAGCCACTAGAGGTCGCTATTCTCCCAGGAGAAGGCCACAAACCAACAAGAAGGGAAGCTCTTCCAGCGGTCACTTGTACCAGCTCTGCAAACTATCTCTATCACCATGAAAAGGCAAAACTACAGGCAGACAAAGATCACAGAGACAACACCTGAGAGGGAGACAGACCTAACTAGCCCTCCTGAAAAAGAATTCAAAATAAAAATCATGAACATGCTGACAGAGATGCAGAGAAAAATGCAAGAGCAATGGGATGAGATGCAGAGAAAAATGCAAGAGCAGTGGGATGAGATGCAGAGAAAAATGCAAGAGCAGTGGGATGAAGTCCAGAAGGAGATCACAGATGTCAGGAAAGAGATCACAGAAGTGAAACAATCCCTGGAAGGATTTATAAGCAGAATGGATAAGATGCAAGAGGCCATTGAAGGAATAGAAGCCAGAGAACAGGAACGTATAGAAGCTGACATAGAGAGAGATAAAAGGATCTCCAGGAATGAAACAACACTAGGAGAAATATGTGACCAAGCCAAAAGGAATAATATTCGTATTATAGGGATACCAGAAGAAGAAGAAAGAGGAAAAGGGATAGAAAGTCTCTTTGAAGAAATAATTGCTGAAAACTTCCCCAAACTGGGGGAGGAAATAATCGAACAGACCATGGAATTACACAGAACTCCCAACAGAAAGGATCCAAGGAGGAAAACACCAAGACACATAGTAATTAAAATGGCAAGGATCAAGGACAAGGAAAGAGTTTTAAAGGCAGCTAGAGAGAAAAAGGTCACCTATAAAGGAAAACCCATCAGGCTAACATCAGAATTCTCGACAGAAACCCTACAGGACAGAAGAGAATGGCATGATATACTTAATGCAATGAAACAGAAGGGCCTTGAACCAAGGACACTGTATCCAGCACGACTATCATTTAAATATGATGGCGGGATTAAACAATTCCCAGACAAGCAAAAGCTGAGGGAATTTGCTTCCCACAAACCACCTCTACAGGGCATCCTACAGGGACTGCTCTAGATGGGAGCACCCCTAAAAAGAGCACAGACCAAAACACACAACATATGA
This sequence comes from Manis javanica, assembly GCF_040802235.1. NCBI lineage: Eukaryota > Metazoa > Chordata > Mammalia > Pholidota > Manidae > Manis > Manis javanica. The sequence goes on along the minus strand of NC_133163.1, from coordinate 95,961,320 downwards.
AGAATGGAGGATGAGGAATAAGAAGGGAGAGAAGAAAAGAATCTCCAGACAGTGTATATAACAGCTCAATAAGCGAGCTAAGTTAGGCAGTAAGATACTAAAGAAGCTAACCTTGAACCTTTGGTAACCACGAATCTAAAGCCTGCAATGGCAACAAGCACATATCTCTCAATAGTCACCCTAAATGTAAATGGACTTAATGCACCAATCAAAAGACATAGAGTAATAGAATGGATAAAAAAGCAAGACCCATCTATATGCTGCTTACAAGAAACTCACCTTAAACTCAAAGATAAGCATAGACTAAAAGTCAAGGGATGGAAAAACATATTTCAGGCAAACAACAGTGAGAAGAAAGCAGGGGTTGCAGTACTAATATCAGACAAAATAGACTTCAAAACAAAGAAAGTAACAAGAGATAAAGAAGGATACTACATAATGATAAAGGGCTCAGTCCAACAAGAGGATATAACCATTCTAAATATATATGCACCCAATACAGGAGCACCAGCATATGTGAAGCAAATACTAACAGAACTAAAGAGGGAAATAGACTGCAATGCATTCATTGTAGGAGACTTCAACACACCACTCACCCCAAAGGATAGATCCACTGGGAAGAAAATAAGTAAAGACACACAGGCACTGAACAACACACTAGAACAGATGGACCTAATAGACATCTATAGAACTCTACATCCAAAAGCAACAGGATATACATTCTTCTCAAGTGCACATGGAACATTCTCCAGAATAGACCACATACTAGCTCACAAAAAGAGCCTCAGTAAATTCCAAAATATTGAAATTCTACCAACCAATTTTTCAGACCACAAAGGTATGAAAGTAGAAATAAATTCTACAAAGAAAACAAAAAGGCTCACAAACACATGGAGGCTTAACAACATGCTACTAAATAATCTACGGATCAATGAACAAATCAAAATAGAGATCAAGAATATATAGAAACAAATGACAACAAAAACACTAAGCCCCAACTTCTGTGGGATGCAGCGAAAACAGTCTTAAGAGGAAAGTATATAGCAATCCAGGCACACTTGAAGAAGGAAGAACAATCCCAAATGAATAGTCTAACATCACAATTATTAAAACTGGAAAAAGAAGAACAAATGAGGCCTAAAGTCAGCAGAAGGAGGGACATAATAAAGATCAGAGAAGAAATAAACAAAATTGAGAAGAATAAAACAATAGCAAAATCAAAGAAACCAAGAGCTGGTTCTTTGAGAAAATAAACAAAACAGATAAGCCTCTAGCCCAACTTATTAAGAGAAAAAGAGAGTCAACACAAATCAACATAATCAGAAATGAGAATGGAAAAATCACAACAGACTCCACAGAAATACAAAGAATTATTAAAGACTACTATGAAAACCTATATGCCAACAAGCTGGAAAACCTAGAGGAAATGGACAACTTCCTAGAAAAATACAACCTCCCAAGACTGACCAAGGAAGAAATACAAAAGTTAAACAAACCAATTATGAGCAAAGAAATTGAAACAGTAATCAAAAAACTACCCAAGAACAAAACCCCGGGTCCGGACGGATTTACCTCGGAATTTTATCAGACACACAGAGAAGACATAATACCCATTCTCCTTAAAGTGTGCCACAAAATAGAAGAAGAGGGAATACTCCCAAACTCATTCTATGAGGCCAACATCACCCTAATACCAAAACCAGGCAAAGACCCCACCAAAAAAGAAAATTACAGACCAATATCCCTGATGAATGTAGATGCAAAAATATTAGCAAACAGAATTCGACAGTATATCAAAAGGATCATACACCATGACCAAGTGGGGTTCATCCCAGGGATGCAAGGATGGTACAACATTCGAAAATCCATAAACATCATCCACCACATCAACAAAAAGAAAGACAAAAACCACATGATCATCTCCATAGATGCTGAAAAAGCATTTGACAAAATTCAACATCCATTCATGATAAAAACTCTCAGCAAAATGGGAATAGAGGGCAAGTACCTCAACATAATAAAGGCCATATATGATAAACCCACAGCCAGCATTATACTGAACAGCGAGAAGCTGAAAGCATTTTCTCTGAGATCGGGAACCAGACAGGGATGCCCACTCTCCCCACTGTTACTTAACATAATACTGGAGGTCCTAGCCATGGCAATCAGACAAAACAAAGAAATACAAGGAATCCAGATTGGTAAAGAAGAAGTTAAACTGTCACTATTTGCAGATGATATGATACTGTACATAAAAAACCCTAAAGACTCCACTCCAAAACTACTAGAACTGATATCGGAATACAGCAAAGTTGCAGGATACAAAATTAACACACAGAAATCTGTAGCTTTCCTATACACTAACAACGAATCAATAGAAAGAGAAAACAGGAAAACAATTCCATTCACCATTGCATCAAAAAGAATAAAATACCTGGAATAAACCTAACCAAAGAAGTGAAAGACTTATACTCTGAAAACTACAAGTCACTCTTAAGAGAAATTAAAGGGGACACTAATAAATGGAAACTCATCCCATGCTCATGGCTAGGAAGAATTAATATCATCAAAATGGCCATCCTGCCCAAAGCAATATACAGATTTGATGCAATCCCTCTCAAATTACCAGCAACATTCTTCAATGAATTGGAACAAATAATTCAAAAATTCATACGGAAACACCAAAGACCCCGAATAGCCAAAGCAATCCTGAAAAATAAGAATAATGTAGGGGGGATCTCACTCCCCAACTTCAAGCTCTACTACAAAGCCATAGTAATCAAGACAATTTGGTACTGGCACAAGAACAGAGCCACAGACCAGTGGAACAGATTAGAGACCCCAGAAATTAACCCAAACATATATGGTCAATTAATATTTGATAAAGGAGCCATGGACATAAAATGGCAAAATGACAGTCTCTTCAACACATGGTGCTGGCAAAACTGGACAGCTACACGTAGGAGAATGAAACTGGACCATTGTCTAACCCCATATACAAAGGTAAACTCAAAATGGATCAAAGACCTGAATGTAAGTCATGAAACCATTAAACTCTTGGAAAAAAACATAGGCAAAAACCTCTTAGACATAAACATGAGTGACCTCTTCTTGAACATATCTCCCCGGGCAAGGAAAACAACAGCAGAAATGAGCAAGTGGGACTACATTAAGCTGAAAAGCTTCTGTACAGCGAAAGACACCATCAATAGAACAAAAAGGAACCCTACAGTATGGGAGAATATATTTGAAAATGACACATCCGATAAAGGCTTGACGTCCAGAATATATAAAGAGATCACACGCATCAACAAACAAAAAACAAATAACCCAATTAAAAAATGGGCAGAGGAACTGAACAGACAGTTCTCCAAAAAAGAAATACAGATGGCCAAGAGACACATGAAAAGATGCTCCACATTGCTAATTATCAGAGAAATGCAAATTAAAACTACAATGAGGTATCACCTCACACCAGTAAGGATAGCTGCCATCCAAAAGACAAACAACAACAAATGTTGGCGAGGCTGTGGAGAAAGGGGAACCCTCCTACACTGCTGGTGGGAATGTAAATTAGTTCAACCATTGTGGAAAGCAGTATGGAGGTGCATCAAAATGCTCAAAACAGACCTACCATTTGGCCCAGGAATTCCACTCCTAGGAATTTACCCTAAGAACGCAGCAATCAAGTTTGAGAAAGACAGATGCACCCCTATGTTTATCATAGCACTATTTACAATAGCCAAGAATTGGAAGCAACCTAAATGTCCATCGGTAGATGAATGGATAAAGAAGATGTGGTACATATACACAATGGAATACTACTCAGCCATAAGAAGTGGAAAAATCCAACCATTTGAAGCAACATGGCTGGAGCTGGAGAGTATTATGCTCAGTGAAATAAGCCAAGCAGAGAAAGAGAAATACCAAATGATTTCACTCATCTGAGGAGTATAGGACAAAGGAAAAACTGAAGGAATAAAACAGCAGCGGAATTACAGAACCCAAAAATGGACTAACAGTTACCAAAGGGAAAGGAACTGGAGAGGATGGGTGGGCAGGGAGGGATGGGGGGGGAAGAAGAAGGGGGGTATTAAGATTAGCATGCATGGAGGGGAGGGAGAAAGGGGAGGGTGGGCTGCACAACACAGAGAGGACAAGTAGTGACTCTACAACATTTTGCTAAGCTGATGGACAGTAACCGTAATGTGGTTGTTAGGGGGGACCTGATACAGGGAAGAGCATAGTAAACATAGTATTCTTCATGTAAGTGTAGATTAAAAATAAAAAAAAAAAGAAAGAAAGAAAGAAAGAAAAGGGGGATTACTCCTTGACAGGATAAAACTATTGGTAAATCAAAGATCAACGCATGCTTTAAATATCCTTAATGTTGATCACTTAAAGGGTGTCAGATGATCAGCTATGGAGGTACGCTTTTCTGATAATATTCCTTTCTCTTAATTAAAAAAAAAAAAAAGCAGTTACTGTGTGCTGACCTCCAATGAGTTCTGCATAGTGGTATAGAGGGCATGTCAAAGTGTGGGCAAAGGGTCTGTTTGTTTCTATGCAGAAGATCAAGGCCTAGCTTGGATACCCAGAAAATGAACTAAGATACGATATGAGGAGGAGCTTCCGGCATCAGCACTCTCTGGAGGACTTGTGCCGGGGGATGATCATCAAAAAGCCTCCACAGGGATCCGGACGATGCTGTGGTTGTGGCTGCATCCAGCCCACCGTCTCCTGGACTTGCCATAGGAATGAGGAGGGAGATGTCTACGCTGGCATGTGCATACAGTGAGACAACGAATTTGACCGGACCTGTACTGGTGGAACTCAACCAGGAGTTGGGAGGGGTGCAAGTTGTAGCACTCCAAAATCTCATGACTATAGACTATCTATGGTTAAAAGAACATATGGGATGTGAACAGATCCCAGAAATGGGCTGCTTTAATTTGTCTGATGGTTCAAGTACAGTTGGAAAATATCCATCATATCATAGATAAATTTTCACAAATGCCTAGGGTGCCTAAATGGTTTTCTTGGCTTCACTGGAGATGGATGGTAATTATAGATTTGCTTTGTTTATGTCACCGTATTCCTATTATGTTAATATGTGTGTGCAAATTAGTTAGTAGTTTAAAACCTATACATACTTAAGGTACTATACAAGAAGATATGTCAAAGAAATAATCAATCCTCCCATGTTTCCTTCATATACTACATCTATAGCTTTTCTTCTTCCTTCCTAATTACAACCCTTAAATAGAATTCGTGCCTCATATCGAATTTACCGAGTATCATAATTCCTCCAGGTGGTAAAGATACCTCGAGACAAGTGCTGGGCATAGAAGCCACAGGGCATAAATCTGCAAAGAAGTAAAAAGCTAACCTTTGCAAACAATATGGCTTCTCTCTCACTTACCAACTTTACATTTCCCTGTATGGCCCCGGAAGATGACTGGTTAGCCAGAGACGGGTAAGATTCCTCAAGGGTGGAACAACCTAAGACAGGCACAGTCACAGGGGTCCATCAGGTGAGAATTTGGGGATCAACAGAGGTGAGGCTCAGAACCTCACCCCCCCTGCTTTGAGAGAAATCTTCTGCATCCGTGGATGTCTTGATGCCCTTGTCTAGCCTGGATTAATACTTAGTCCATAGGCACACACCTGATCATCTGATCATCTACATTTGCCCTCTTACAGCACTAAACTATGTTTTCTACCTTTATCTTGCATCTACCTACCACTTCAGTATTTTATTAAAAATAAAAATAATAATAATAATAGGAGAAATGTGGGATCAACATATAAATCAAGTAGAAAAATCAAACGAATATTCATATTTGACCTGATTGTTTATAGCTCATAATGCATGATCAAAACCGAAAGTTTCTGTGATGAATGCCCTTGTACTGTTCACCATGTAAGAATTTATTCACTATGTAAGAATTCGTTCACCATGTAAGAACTTGTTCGTTATGCTTCAGAAGATTGGAGACTGACGAGAATTAGGCTTGAGATGGATTAATGATTGTACATTGAGCGTTGACCCCCCTATACTGAATTTTATTGTTGTTAACAACCATTTGATCAATAAATATGACAGATGCCCTCTCAAACAAAAAAAAAAAAAGCACTTGAAAGTCTTAAATTCAGATCTACAATTTTATTTTTTTTTAAATGACATTCTCAGGAAATTTCAGGTTGCATATTCCTTTGAAGAACTTCATAATATTCTTACATGAGTATGTCCTGACAGGGTAATCTGTGTTTCTATAAAAGCATGGTGCCATGTCTTTACCCTCGTGTCCTCCTGGATTTATGGTAGTTGCAGTAATAATTTGTCAACATCCTAAGAGGATGAGTTTCAGAATCTGGCTGAGTAGTCAGATATGACACACTCCAGGGGCAGCATCTGACAGAAAAATAGACTAAGTACTGATCTTTTCAAACCTTATCAGGTGTTCTTAAGGCATCTCCAGAAGAACAGAAACCTCCATGGGCAGAAGAGCAGTAGGTCAAAGAATTCAAGATTTTCAGTGCTTTTTATACAAACAATAAAAATGGGCCTCTTCAGAGTTTTAAGCAACAACTTGGTGGCCATGCAGATCCACAGATCCCTATTTTTCCCTACCCAGCATTTTGAAGCATAGTTGCCAGGCTTTAGACTTTTTGCTCACTGTGAAGGCATGGGAGTTGGTTCAGACTCCCATGAGATGGAGGTGTGGTCCTAGTGCAGCAGGAGTGACGTGAGGCAGAGAAAGAAGGAAAGCACATGACAGAAAGTATGTCACCAAGCTGACAACAGCTTCATGATTAAGGAGAACCCCTCATTGAGTCCCATAATACATTTCCCAGACAGACCATGTAGAGCAGAGCACCTTCACTCAGAATGAGTCTATGAATGAGAAACTAGAGACAGAAAAAAGGCAATTGATGAATATCACTCCTTTCCTCCCTCCAGTGAAGTTTATCCCGTGGAGTGATAACTAAACTATGCATACATGTTGTCTCCAGCCACTGTAGAACCAGACTTCACATCCCACCGACATTGGGCTACTTCAGGGTCCAGAGTGTGTTAGCCTTTATGGATCTGGTTGGTCTGGATATAACCTGCCGTGGCTCTCACTAAGAAGGTGTACTGAAGGATGTGTCAAATCATGGCCCTAATTCTGGATGAGGCTGAGACAGCTGGTGGTGTTAGGAAATAAAAGAACAGCCAACAGCTTCTAAGCACAATGGCTCCGAGCCTTCCTATTGAGCAACTGGCCAAGACTTGATGCATAGGACCAAGAAAATATTGAGGACTAAAAACTGGGTTCATTATAGTCACAAATGTAGAAATTGGTGCACAAAGACTCCCTAAAATATGGGATTCACAATTATCCCAATCAGAGGCAGACACCAGCCATGTGGAGCTCCCCCAAACTATAAAAATTGTCTTCCTTTTTACCTGAGGCCTGAAGTACTGCTGCTGTCACCCCCCTGGTGGACCATGTCTGAGCTGCCAGAGAAGCTACCCTCCCACCCAGTTATGCCAGTTAGCCCTCCAGATTGGAATGGCAACCTTAAATGTCCTTCAGTTAATAAATACCTACAACAGAGACTGTAAGTGACAAAAGCTGGTCACAGAATCAAAAATTCTACCCAGAGTGTGGCATTAACAATAATATTTAATTAAATACATTAAACTAAAATTTCTGATCAGATAGTTAAGGTCAGTTTGTAAATAATGTAAAGAATTTACCCCAATATTGAACCCTATATTGATAAGGGACATACACAGTTTTATAAAGAAAAAAAAAATTTTGAGGAAATTTCAGGCTATATATTCCTTTTGAAAAACTTCATGAAATTTTTACATGCCTATGTCCCGATAGGAGAATCTGTGTTTCTGTAAGAGCATGGCACCATGTCTTTGAAGTGACATTTCCTGAGATGAGCCTGCTCTTCTCTCCAAATACTTAATATTCCTTTGCTTTGTTTTTCACACCCTAACTAAACTATGCATGTTCTAGAAAAACATGTTCCACTAGGACACTGGGATGATACTTAAATCATTGGCTTCTGACAAACTACAGCTGCAGATGGGGAAGCAGCTGGAACAAAATTCTGATGTGTGCTTGAGTTAGTGTATTTTGCTTCTGTCAATTTTTACATTAACCATGTAGGAGACAAGAACACCATCTTGGAATAGCAACATGGTACCCTGACTATGTGAAGCACGGTGGTTTAAAAAAAGAAGTACTCCATGTTATTACTTGACATGACACTGATGTAGTATCTTGGGTAATCCCTTGGCCCAGGTCTGAGCGCTGCAGGGAGTGACCGAGTAACACCTGCCATTCCTGCTATGATGCTACCAAGAATCCCTGAGGACCAGACTCAGTGTCTTGAATGAGCCATGGCGGAAATGGCACAGCACAAAGAGTCAGCCAGTTATTCATAGTCGACAGGCTCCCTAACCATCTCCTCCCAGGATTTACTCATCACCTAGCCCATGCTATATCTTCACACAGAATGGGGTGCCTATACTGGAATACTGGAAACAGCTCTCAGTAATGTTTGGTAACTATTAAACCTTCTGGTGAAACTTTCTGTGGTATTATATTGGAAGGTCAGAGTAGCAGGGCATAGCCAAGGTATCTGGTACTAGGTCAAACCACATGATTAAAACTGAATCTCAGAGGACTGGAGACAAAGACTTACCACCTCTTCTTTTGTGACAGATTTTCTAGGGCTCATAGTTTCCTAAGTTTTGGTGACCTGAGCAACTGGATTGTTGATTGAGGACTGTTGTAGGCAATCTTTAGAGGTGGGATGGACCTTATCACCCCCCAAAATTTGGTTTGGATGTTGAGACTGATGATACTGCACATGCACCAACAGAGCATGGAAAAGTGTATTACTCACATGAGGAAAGAGACAAAGAAGTCCCCACGCAGATCTGAAAATGGTTAGAGATGGAGAAGGGCAAGGAGATTGGTTGGGTTACATTTTGGTTAGAGGGTGGGGCTGGGGTGAGGATTTCTCTGCACAAACTGGAACTTGTGGGGTTTGAGTTTCCTACCAGCAGCAAGGGAAGGAGTTAGGGGCTGTCTCACTGGCTTGCCCACATGTGCAGCAAGAGAAAGATGTGAACAGTGAGATTTAAAAGCTGGCAGCAAACATCATAAATGGAGTCAGACTCTTAGTTACAACTTAACTCTGATGTTTGATGACTGAAATGTGCCATGTTTCATTTAATTGAATTTTAACTAAAATAAGCCATTATTGGCTCTCTATGAGGTCTTGCAGCTTGAGGCCAGTAAAGGAAGTGAAAACTCTATTACTTCCTTGTTCAAAAGCTCAGGATTGGATATTTTGTGAAGTAAAATGTATTCCTTGGTCACTATTGGTTATATATAGAACTTCAAAGGAAATAAGAAGTGTCTCAATGAGGCCTTGTATTGTGGCTTTAATATGTGCAAAGACATGATGTGTGAAGTTGATTTATGTTTGGGGTATTTGTGAGGTAAGACATTCACAAAGGTTTCTTTTTTAAACCCCAAAGTGGGAAACTATGGATAAAGAATTGTTGCTGCCATTGGCCAGGTGGCCTGACCATTGGCAAAAGCCCAAGAATCTGTAAAAATGCACAGATGGGGCCAAGTGCTAGCCAACACTTCCAGTGCTAAGAGGATAGAGCCTGAACTTTGGCAGTGTGCCAACCTTTGGGTCCTATTTTTTCACAAAGATGTTCCACTTGAGGGAGAAAAACGAGCAGTTCTCCAGTGAGCTCTGCCATATATGATGGTAAACTTCCTCTCCAGAGTGTATAAGCTCACTCTGCCATCCACTCAGTTGGTACCAAGGGAACTCCGCAACTACTCAAGGGGTCTGGGTGACCCCTTCCAACCCTGTGACATCTGGCAAGGGACTGAGGACAGGGGAGGCTACTCGTTCTTACAGGTGGGATGCACCAGAGGATGCAGATTTGGCTCTGTCATGTACGTGTTATTTCCATTTTAGTCAGGAGGCTTTAGTTTCCAAGCTGAGTTTAGGGGTGCTGCTTCCATCACCCAACACATAATGAGCAGCTGAGCACAGAGGGTCATGGGCTCAGGACCTGTGAGAGTCTCCATCTCCAGGAGAGGCCAACACGTGATCGGCAATTGCCAGTTTAGTATGTGCAGCATGGGGCCAATGAAGACATTTCCTTGCACCAGAAATCCTCTGGCAGCTCTCAATCATGAGCAGTCCAGAGACTGGCTCCAGGAAGCACAAGCAGAGCTTGCTAATACCTCTACAGTGCAAGAGTCTCTTGGGAAGTGCCAGGTGTGTTGCAGTTTGGACAGTTTCTACAGCCTTTTGTTAAATGGGGTCCTATTCAAGATGAACCAATTTGTGAATAGCAGTGTAAATGGCCTTAAGGAAAATTTACAAATGAGGAACCTATTGCCTCCAGAATCCAAAAAGGCCTAGAAGATGGTGGGTTTGTTTTAAAGTTGTGGGTGCTTAAAAGGTCAATAATTGTTTCTTGACATTCTCAGAGATGGTGGGGTCCTCAGATTAACAAATAATTATCAGGAATTAAACTGAGCTGGTGGGACTTTGCCCTGTGTATGGGTCAATGGGCAATTCCCCTTTGTGAGTGCCTCTGTAATTATATGTCCTAAATGAGTGGATCAAATGAATCCTCAAGTGAGGGTGTCATCAGTCTGTTGTACAGTATATCTATGCCCCTGAAGGAAGCTGGATGTAGTTAAGACCTTACCTACAAAATTGTATGCAAAGTAATGACTGGTGAAGTACTCCACAGGGAGGTAGGTAAATGTATTATTTTTGTCCCTTCATAAATGAACATAAACACTATTTGAAAGGCTATTGGAATAGTCACTGAAAGGGAAATATTAACCAAATCTATGACCGCAAAGTTTTCACCAAATTAGATGGACTCAGTAATTCAATAATTTTAGATATAGGGACCTTTATGGGTAGCTCCCTGACATTAAAATTGTGTTAATTCACTGTTAGCCATTATTCATTCTTTCCAGTTTTTTTGAACAGGCCAAAATGAACTGCTGAATGGAGAAACTGGAGAGAGTGATTATGCCACCATAAAGTATCCCTCCTTTCTGTCCTACTCTTTAAACAAAGAATTAGTAATCCATCCAGGAACAAAAGCGCATCTGTGAGAGTCCTGGGATTCAGTATGAGATGCGGAGGCACCCAGGGAAAATCTCTCCTATCTGTGCATTTGTTAACAGGCAGACAGACCTCAGTTTGTACAGTGAACCTAGGGAAAAATTTAGGGAATTCTGTCCTGGGTAGCTAAAGGCAAAGAAGAGAGAGAAAACACAAATGAGGGGAGATTCTGGCACACCAGTGGGAGGAAAAAGAAGTTTGGATGCAGTAGAGACAATAAGAAGAACCTTACCAGCACCCCTAGAACCCACAGTCAACGCTGCATGGGATGAACGATCAGGCAGCAGTGACGTCTCCCAAAGGGCAAAAAGAAAGTGATGAGGAAGCACCTGGCTACCCCAGAGTACAGAATGCAACTGAAGAAGTCCATTTCTTTTAAGCAGTACACAGAATACTGAGACAGGCCCTGCATGACAAAGAAGAGGGAAAGAGATCAAGAAAGAGGCAGATAAAAATACTAAAGGGATTCTGCAGAGGAAGGAAGATCCAAGGTGGCAGCATAGGAAGAGCCTGAACTCACCTGCTCCCATAGGCACAACAAATCTACAGCTTCATATGGATCATTCCCCTCTGAAAAAGGTCTGAAGAGCAGATAAACATCTCTCCATAACAAAGGACAAAAGGGACATATCAAGATGGGTGAGAAAGGCAGATAAAAGATCTTTCCCCAAAAAACCTACCCCTGGTGAGCAATACACAACAGGGAAGGAGCTCACCAGGCAGGGCAGTTCTACAGGAGGACTGAGGTATTGCTACCCCATTTTGGGCACCTTGGCCCCTGGGTGTGCATGGGAAAGACAAGCCCACAGAATGTCTAGCTTGGAAAACCAAGGGCACTGGCATACAGGGGTCCCAGAGTACTATAGGAAACTGAGACTCCCCTCTTGGAGGAATCATTTGCAGTATTACTCACCTCAACACCTAGCAAAAAAAATATAGTTTGAAGAGTACCTAGACTATATGTGCGGAGTGAGGAAGATTCATTTGCTGATCTGGGTGCATCAGCAGGAGGGGAGGGAGACAGTTGAGATACTCACAGAGGCATGGTGGAGAGCAAAACAGAGTTTTGGAATGTGTTCAAATTTAAATTACTTACAACCTAAAATAGACTGCTACATACATAGGTTACCTCAAACTAACCACAAAGCAACACTTATAGTACCTACACAAAGAAGAATGGTAAAGAAATGAAACCTAACACTAAAGTCATCAAAACAAAAGGGAAAAGAGATAGGAACAGAAAAGAACTATAAAAACAGCCAGTAAACAATAAACAAATTGGCAACAGTTCATACCCATCAATAATTACTTTAAATGTAAATGAACTAAATTCTCCAATCAAAAGACATAGGGTGGCTGAATGAATAAAAACCAACAAGACACATCTATATATTTTATACAAGAGACTCACTCCAGAAATAAAGATACACACAGATGGAAAGTGAAAGGATGAAAAAAGATTCTATGCAAATGAAAGTGAAAAGAGACCTTGTATAGCTATACTCATATAAGACAAAGTATACTTTAAAACAGACTGTAGTAAAAGATAAAGGATGCTACATAATGATAAAGGGGTCAGTCCAGTAAGAAGATATTACAGTTATATATGTACCCAACATAGGAGCAAAATATTCAAAACAAATATTTCCCAACATAGAAAATCCTAGGACCAGATGGTTTCACATAAATTCAACCAAACATTTAAAGAATTAACTCCAATCCTTCTGAAACTCTTCCAAAAAATTATAGAAAAGGCATCACTTTCAAACTCATTTTGAGTCCAACATTACCCAACATGCCAAGCCAGACAAGGAGACTACAAGAAAACTATAGAACAATAGCCCCAATGAATACAGATGCAAAAATTCTAAACAAAATATTAGCAAGTTGAATTCAACAACACATTTGAAAGATTTACACAACACACCAATTGGAATTTATCGCTGGGGTGTAAGGTTTCAGTATACATAAATCAATAAATGGGATACACTATATTCATACAACAAAAGATAAAAATCATGACTATCTCAATAGATGCAGAAAAAGTATTTCCAAATACTAAATCCTTTCATGACAAAAACCTTCAACAAACTGGATATATAGGAACATACATCAGCATCATAAAATCCATATAAGACAAACCCACAGTTAACATACTTAACAGTATAAAAATTGAAACTTTTTCCTCTAAGATCAGGCACATGACAAGGGCAAACACTCTTATCATCCTTATTCAACATTGCACTAGACATCTTAGCTAAGGCAATTTCTCATGACAAAGATAATAAAAGACATCCAAAAGGGAAAAAAGACGTAAAATTCTCATTGTTTGCAGATGATAAGTTCTTATATACAGCCCTAAATACACAACCCAAAACTGTTGGAATTAATGAATTCAGTAAAGTTGAAGGGTATTAAATCAACACACAGAAATCAGTTGCATTTCTATACATTAAAAATGAAACATTTGAAAAAGCAATGAAACTATTCCACTCACAATAGCTACAACAAAATACTAAAGAATAAATGTATCACAAGAGGCAAGATCTCATTATTTTTATGGCTGAATGATATGTTTATTTTTATTGACATATAATTGGCAGATAACATTTTCAGATGTATGATTCAATAGCCATATATATTGCAAAATGGTTACAGTAAGTTTAGTCAATATTCAATACCATATAATTTTTATGAGCATTTTTAAGATCTACTCTCATAGCAATTTTTAAATATTAATACAGGAATTATTAATTATAGTCACGTTGTACATTGCATCCCCAGGCTTATTTATTGATAACAGAAGTTTGTACCTTTTGACCCCGTTCACCATTTCACCCACCTCCTATTCCCCACCTCTGGCAATCACCAATCTGTTATGTGTATATATGAATTCAGGTTTTCTCTGGTTTTTATTAGATTCCACATGTAAATGAAATCATATGGCATTTGGTTTTCTCTGTCTTACTTACCTCACTTAGCATAATGCCCTCCAGGTTCATCCACATTATCACAAATGGCAAGACTTACTTTATGGCTGAAAAAGATCACATTATATTGCGTGTGTGTGTGTGTGTGTGTGTGTGTGTGTGTGTGTATCACATTTGCTTTATCCATTTATCCAAGTATCCTATGGACACAGGTTTTTATGGCTTGGCTGTTGTAAATAATACTGCAGTGAACATGGAGTCAGATATATTTTCAAGTTAGTGTTTTTGTTTCTTTTGGAAAAATGTCTAGTCAGGTCATCTGCCTATTTTTTTATTAGATTATTGTGGGGGTTTTGATATTGAGTTATATGAGTTCATTATATATTTTGAATATTACCCTTTGTCAGATATGAGATTTGCAAATATCTTCTCCCATTCAATACATTGCCTTTTCATTTAATCTTGCTGGTTTCCTTTGCTCTGTTGAAGCTGGTTAATTTGATATAGTCCCACTTGTTTGTTTTTGCTTTTGTTGCCTTTGCTTTTAGTGTGAAATTCAAATATCATTGCCAACACTGATATCAAGGAGCTTACCACCTGTTTTCTTCTAGGAATCATTGTTTCACGTCTTAAACTCAAGTCTTTAATCTTACACTCCCATATTTATTGTAGCATTATTCACAATAGCCAAACCATAGAAACAATCTAAGTTTCCATCAATGGATGAATGGATAAAGATGATGTGGCATACACATATACTGTGGAATATTACTCGGCCATGTAAAAGAAGGAAATCTTGCCATTTGCAACAACATGATTGGACCTTTAAAGCATTATGTCAGGTGAGACAAGGCAGAGAAAGACAAATACTATATCATATCAGTTATAGTAGAATCCAAAAAAGCTGAACGTTTTAGTTTTTGTAAAAACAGAAAGTAGAATGGTGGTTACCAGAAGCTGGGCAGTGGGAGAGATGCTGTTTTAGGGTACAAACTAGTAGTTAGGAGATAAGTCAGTCCTAGAGATCTGATATACACCCCTAGTGATTATAGACCAAAATGTCGTACTGTAAACTTCAAATCTACTAACACACTAGATTTTAATTGCTCCCACCACAAAAAGGAAATGAAAATTTTGTCACATGATAGCAGTGTAAGCTAATGCTATTGTGGTAATCATATTGCAACATATAAATGTATGTATCAAATCAACACATTATATTCCTTAAACTTACAGAATGTTATATGTCAATTATACCTCAACAAATGTTTTAAAATTTAAATAAATGGGGAAGCTATAGGAATAATTACCCTGTCTCTGAAAAGAACTTCTACAATGGATTTCAATTCCTGAAAGCCCTATTTTAATTTACAGTGGACCATATTAACTATTTATATCATAGGGAGAAAGTCCATGGGGTCCCATTTGTTCAAGTAAAGATTATGTTTGATTTTATGAATTATTTCTTGGTTCAGAGTGTCCATGCCATCTATGGAATATTTTAAAGCAATGGATGATAGTGCGGAATCTAGTGGATGGTTAAAGTGAAGCATACCTGTTTGTTCTCTATTTTATGTTGAGGAAATGCCCTAAGATTATAGAGGTACTTTAAGTTTAGTGGGATCCCCAATTAAAACACTCATTTAAGCCCCAGTATAGATTAAGGCCATGAATATTTACCAATTGTTCTACCTCAGATTTTAAAAACATCAAAATCATAAACTATGTTATAGGGATAAAAAAGCAAATTAGATCCCCTTAATCTTTTTTTGTATAAATTTTGAGTAAATTTTTTATTTCTAATTGGGTTAAAATTAGAGCAGACTTCTGCTTCAACTTTTTGTTTTCCTTCCCTATACCCAAGTTTTATTTTGTTTCTTACTAGATATACTTGGAGGGTTCTCCATATTCTATATCCTTTCATATTTATGAGTTTCTTCCTCTAGAGAGGCTCAAATCACTGGTGTCATGGTTAGGTACCTCCTGTATGTCAATGGTTGCTTTACATGATTTGATGACTCCAGGCTCTAAGTAATGTTTGAACTAATCCCTTGACTGTGCCATGAGGGTGCCATTTTTATTTTTCCCTATAACCGTGGTGTATCAGGATCCTTGCTGTGACAAAATTGTAGGAGCCATCAGCACAAAGACATTTTGTAGAGACCTAGTAAGACACGTGATTTTAGGAGTATAACCTTAGCATGCCATGTAGTAACTGTTGTTCCACATGAGTGGCTACCAGATGGGCCTATACATTACACAGAGTATCAGTCTTCCCCCTGAGTCCTGTACAGAACAAGGATCAATGCCTACCTAGACACACAGTCAATGGCCACAGAGCAAGTTGTTCCCAAGTCTAGCATCAGTCACAGCTTATGTCGGAGTCAAGGTATATGATTCGGTCTGAGACACACACAAGTCCAAACCAAAACACACAACACAGGGCTACTTTAAGGATCCTGTTCTCATACTCCTAATATATGAGAGACTTTATTTTGAAACTTCCTACTTAGGCCAAAGAGTCAGTCAAAACCTCTTGTACTGGGCACTGCCCACTTTCCCCCAGTGTTCTACCTGCCATATTGGCCTTATGGGATAAAGTAGCCACCTTAGAAACTTTTTTCCTTTTATTATATAAAGGCCAAAATATTGTGAGCATTGGAGAGACAGACTCTTACTTGAAGATGTTGGCAGGAACACTGTGACAGGCAGAATTCTAAGATGGCCCCCAAGACTCCCAGCTCCTGATGACATGAAAGAAACAGAAGACACAAATGAATATGTACATACTCCATATAAACCTCATCCTCTTGAGTGTGGACAAACTTTTGAATATGATGGGATTTCTTCCCATTAATAGGTTATATAATATGTCACAGGTGAAGGTATTTTAACAGATGTAATTAATGTCCCTAAAAAGTCAACACTGAGTCAATCAAAAGGGAGACAGTCCTGGGTGGGACTGCCCTAATCAGGTGAGATCTTTAAGAAAAGTCTAGAGGTCAGAGTCAGAAAAGTTGGAGAGATTCATAACAGCATAGATGCTCTCTTAGACTGTGAAGCAGCAAATTACCATATTGTAGAGGTCACACAGTACAGAGCAGCAGGCAACCTCTAGGAATGAAGGCCGCAGTCCTTAAACCACAGAGAACTGAATTCTGCCATCAACCAGTGAGCTTGGAAGAACAGTCCAAACCTCACATGAGATCACAGCCCTGGCCAACATCTTGATTAGATCCTGAGAAAAAGATCCAGCTAACCTATGCCCGGACCCTTGACCCACAAAACTCAAAAGATAGTAAATCTGTGCTGATTTAAACTACTGTTTGTAGTAATTTGTTATACAGCCCTAGAGAGCTAACACAAACAGCATCAATCATATAGAACTAACTTCTAACTTCAGGTATAAATACTGAGGAAAACCACGACGTGATCTATGGCTGCATGAGGTAGACAGCAAAATTATCTATTTTTTTTTGAGACCGCATCTCTCATATTTGTTGATCAAATGGTTGATAACAACAATAAAATTCTGTATAGGGGACTCAATGCACAATCATTAATCAACACCAAGCCTAATTCTCAACAGTCTCCAATCTTCTGAAGCATAACAAACAAGTTTTTACATGGTGAACAAGTTCTTACATAGTGAATAAGTTCTTACATGGTGAACAGTGCAAGGGCACTCATCACAGAAAATTTCAGTTTTGATCATGCATTATGAACTAAAAACAATCAGGTCAAATATGAATATTCATTTGATTTTTATACTTGATTTACATGTGAATCACATTTCTCCCTTATTATTATTATTATTATTTTTAATAAAATGCTGAAGTGGTAGGTAGATGCAACATAAAGGTAGAAAACATAGTTTAGTGCTGTAAGAGAGCAAATGTAGATGATCAGGTGTGTGCCTATGGACTAAGTATTAATCCAAGCTAGACAAGGGCAACAAAACATCCACAGATGCAGAAGATTTCTCTCAAAACAGGTGGGGTGAGGTTCTAAGCCTGACCTCTGTTGATCCCCAATTTCTCACCTGATGGCCCCCCCTGTGACTGTGCCTGTCTTAGGTTGTTTCTCCCTTGAGGAATCTTACCCGTCTCTGGCTAACCAGTCATCTTCCGGGGCCATACAGGGAAATGTAAAGTTGGTAAGTGAGAGAGAAGCAATATTGTTTGAAAAGGTTAGCTTTTTACTTCTTTGCAGATTTATGCCCTGTGGCTTCTATGCCCAGCCTTTGTCTTGAGGTATCTTTACCACTTGAAAGAATTATGATACTCAGTAATTTCTATATGAGGCACGAATTCTACTTAAGGGTTGTAATTAGGAAGGAAGAAGAAAAGCTATAGAGGTAGCGTATGGAAGAATACATGGGAGGATTGATTATTTCTTTGACATATCTTCTTGTAGAGTAACATAAGCATGTATAGGTTTTAAACTACTAATTAAATTGCGTACACACATTAACATAATAGGAATACAGCTACATAACCAAAGCAGACCTACAATTACCAGCCATCTCCAATGAAACCAAGAAAACCAGTTAGGCACCCTAGGCATTTGCGAAGACTTATCAATGATATGATGGATATTGTCTAACTGATTTTGAATAGTTTGAGAAAAATCAGACAAATTAAAACACACATTCCTGGGAACTGTTCACATCCCTTATGTTCCTTTAACAGTAGATAGTCTATAGTCGCAACATTTTGGAGCGCTGCAACTTGCACTTCTCCTAATTCTTGGTTGAATTCCGACAGTATAGATCCAGTCAAATTTGTTGTTTTACTGTATGCACAGGCCAGCTTAGATATCTCCTTCTTCATTCCAATGGCAAGTCCAGGAACCAGTGGGATGAATGCAGCTACAACTGCAACAGCACCAGGAACTTTGTTGAAGACTTTTGATGATCATCTTCTGGAATGACTCTTCCAGAGAATGTTGATGTTGGAAGTTCTTCTTTATGTCGTATCTTAATTCATTTTCTGGGTAGCCAAATTAGGCTTTGATCCTCTGTATAAACATAAACAAACCCTTTGCCCACACTTTGATATGCCCTTCATACCACTGTGAAGAACTTATTGGAGATCACCACACAGGAACTGCTTTTTCTTTTTTTTTAAGAGTAAGGAATATTATCAGAATGATGTATTTCCATAGCTGATCATCTGACACCCTTTAAATGATCAAAATTAAGGATATTTAAAGCATGTATTAATTGTTGATTTACAGTTAGTTTTATCCTATCAGGGAGTAATACCCCTTTTCTTTCTTATTTTTTTTATCATTAATCTTCAATTACATGAAGAATATTACGTTTACTAGGCTCTCCCCTATACCAGGTCCCCCCCCAAAAAAACCCCTTTACAGTCACTGTCCATCAGCATAGCAAAATGTTGTAGAATCACTACTTGTCTTCTCTGTTTTGTACAGCCCTCCCCTTCCTCCCCGCCCCCATTATGCATGCTGACCATAATACCTCCTTTCTTCTTCCCAAACCTTATCCCTCCATACCCACTCATCCTCCCCAGTCCCTTTCCCTTTGGTACCTGTTAGTCCATTCTTGGGTTCTGTGATTCTGCTGCTTTTTTTGTTGTTGTTACTTCAGTTTTTCCTTTGTTCTTATACTCCACAGATGAGTGAAATCATTTGGTATTTCTCTTTCTCCGCTTGGCTTATTTCACTGAGCATAATACCCTCTAGCTCCATCCATGTTGTTGCAAACAGTAGGATTTATTTTCTTCTTATGGCTGAGTAATATTCCATTGTGTATATGTACCACATCTTCTTTATCCATTCATCTACTGATGGACACTTAGGTTGCTTCCAAATCTTGGCTATTGTAAATAGTGCTGTGATAAACATAGGGGTGCATCTGTCTTTTTCAAACTGGAGTGTTGCATTCTCAGGGTAAATTCCTAGAAGTGGAATTCCTGGGTCAAATGGTAAATCTATTTTGAGCATTTTGAGGAACCTCCATACTGCTTTCCACAATGGTTGAACTAATTTACATTCCCGCCAGCAGTGTAGGAGGGTTCCCCTTTCTCCACAACCTCACCAACATTTGTTTTTTGGATGTTTGTCTTTTGGATGGTAGCCATCCTTACTGGTGTGAGGTGATACCTCATTGTGGTTGTAATTTGTATTTCTCTGATAATTAGCAATGTGGAGCATCTTTTCATGTGTCTGTTGGCCATCTGTATTTCTTTTTTGGAGAACTGTCTGTTCAGTTACTCTGCCCATTTTTTAATTGGATTATTTGTTTTTTGTTTGTTGAGGTGGGTGAGCTCTTTATATATTTTGGACATCAAGCCTTTATCAGATATGTCATTTACAAATATATTCTCCCATACTGTAGGGTAACTTTTTGTTCTATTGATGGTGTCTTTTGCTGTACAGAAGCTTTTCAGCTTAATATAGTCCCACTTGTTCATTTTTGCTGTTGTTTTCCTTGCGCGGGGAGATATGTTCAAGAAGAGGTCACTCATGTTTATGTCAAAGAGGTTTTTGCCTAAGAGGTTTTTGCCTATGTTTTTTTCTAAGAGTTTTATGGTTTCATGACTTACATTCAGGTCTTTGATCCATTTTGAATTTATTTTTGTGTATGGGGTTAGACAATGGTCCAGTTTCATTCTTCTACATGTAGCCATCCAGTTTTGCCAGCACCATCTGTTGAATAGACTGTCATTTTGCCATTGTATGTCCATGGCTCCTTTATCAAATATTAATTGACCATATATGTTTGGGTTAATGTCTGGAGTCTCTAATCTGTTCCACTGGTCTGTGGCTCTGTTCTTGTGCCAGAACCAAATTGTATTGATTACTATGGCTTTGTAGTAGAGCTTGAAGTTGGGGAGTGAGATCCCCCCTACTTTATTCTTCTTTCTCAGGATTGCTTTGGCTATTTGGGCTCTTTGGTTGTTCCATATCAATTTTTGAACTATTTGCTCTAGTTCACTGAAGAATGCTGTAGGTATTTTGATAGGGATTGCATCAAATCTGTATATTGCTTTGGGCAGGCTGTCGATTTTGATGATATTAAATCTTCCTAGCCACAAGCATGGGATGAGTTTCCATTTGTTAGTGTCCCCTTTAATTTCTCTTAAGAGTGACTTGTAGTTTTCGGGGTATAGGTCTTTCACTTCTTTGGTTAGGTTTATTCCCAGGTATTTTATTCTTTTTGATGCAATTGTGAATGGAGTTGTTTCCTGATTTCTCTTCCTATTGGTTCATTGTTAGTATATAGGAGAGCCACAGATTTCTGTGTGTTAATTTTGTATCCTGCAACTTTGATGTATTCTGATATCAGTTCTAGTAGTTTTGGAGTGGAGTCTTTAGGGTTTTTTATGTACAATATCATGTCATCTGCAAATAGCGACAGTTTAACTTCTTCTTTACCAATCTGGATTCCTTGTATTTCTTTGTTTTGTCTAATTGCCATGGCTAGGACCTCCAGTACTATGTTAAATAACAGTGGGGAGAGTGGGCATCCCTGTCTGGTTCCCGATCTCAGAGGAAAAGCTTTCAGCTTCTCGCTGTTCAGTATAATGTTGGCTGTGGCTTTACCATATATGGCCTTTATTATGTTGAGGTACTTGCCCTCTGTTCCCATTTTGATGAGAGTTTTTATCATGAATGGATGTTGAATTTTGTCAAATGCTTTTCCAGCATCTATGGAGACGATCATGTGGTTTTTGTCTTTCTTTTTGTTGATGTGGTGGATGATGTTAATGGATTTTCGAATGTTTTACCATCCTTGCATCCCTGGGATGAATCCCACTTCGTCATTGTGTATGATCCTTTTGATATATTTTTGAATTTGGTTTGCTAATATTTTATTGAGTATTTTTGCATCTACATTCATCAGCGTTATTGGTCTGTAATTTTCTTTTTTGCTGGGGTCTTTGCCTGGTTTTGGTATTAGGGTGATGTTGGCTTCATAGAATGAGTTTGGGAGTATTCCCTCCTCTTCTATTTTTTGGAAAACTTTAAGGAGAATGGGTATTATGTCTTCTCTGTGTCTGATAAAATTCCAAGGTAAATCCGTCCAGCCTGGGGGTTTTGTTCTTGGGTAGTTTTTTGATTACCATTTCAATTTCATTGCTCGTAATTGGTTTGTTTAACTCTTGTGTTTCTTCCTTGGAAGGTTGTATTTTTCTAGAAAGTTGTCCATTTCTTCTAGGTTTTCCAGTTTGTTGGCATATAGGTTTTCATAGTAGTCTTTAATAATTCTTTGTATTTCTGTGGAGTCTGTCGTGATTTTTCCATTCTCATTTCTGATTCTGTGGATTTGTGTTGATTCTCTTTTTCTCTTAATAAGATTGGCTAGAGGCTTGTCTATTTTGTTTATTTTCTTAAAGAACCAGCTCTTGGTTTCATTGATTTTTGCTATTGTTTTATTCTTCTCAGTTTTGTTTATTTCTTCTCTGATTTTTATTATGTCCCTCTTTCTGCTGACTTTAGGCCTCATTTGTTCTTCTTTTTCCAGTTTCGATAATTGTGATGTTAGACTATTCATTTGGGATTGTTCTTCCTTCTTCAAGTGTGCCTGGATCGCTATATACTTTCCTCTTAAGACTGCTTTTGCTGCGTCCCACAGAAGTTGGGGCTTTGTGTTGTTGTTGTCATTTGTTTCCATATATTCCTTGATCACTATTTTAATTTGTTCGTTGATCCATTGATTATTTAGGAGCATGTTGTTAAGCCTCCATGTGTTTGTGAGCCTTTTTGTTTTCTTTGTAGAATTTATTTCTAGTTTTATACCTTTGTGGTCTGAAAAGTTGGTTGGTAGAATTTCAATATTTTGGAATTTACTGAGGCTCTTTTTGTGGGCTAGTATGTGGTCTATTCTGGAGAATGATCCATGTGCACTTGAGAAGAATGTATATCCTGTTGCTTTTGGATGTAGAGTCCTATAGATGTCTATTAGGTCCATCTGTTCTAGTGTGTTGTTCAGTGCCTCTGTGTCCTTATTTTCTGCCCAGTGGATCTATCCCTTGGGGTGAGTGGCATGTTGAAGTCTCTTAAAATGAATGCATTGCAGTCTACTTCCCCCTTTAGTTCTGTTAGTATTTCTTTCACATATGCTGGTGCTCCTGTATTGGGTGCATATATATTTAGAATGGTTATATCCTCTTGTTGGACTGAGCCCTTTATCATTATGTAGTGTCCTTCTTTATCTCTTGTTACTTTCTTTGTTTTGAAGTCTATTTTGTCTGATATTAGTACTGTAACCCCTGCTTTCTTCTTTCTGTTGTTTGCCTGAAATATGTTTTTCCATCCCTTGACTTTAAGTCTTTGCATGTCTTTGGGTTTCAGGTGAGTTTCTTATAAGCAGCATATAGATGGGTCTTGCTTTTTTATCCATTCTATTACTCTGTGTCTTTTGATTATGCATTCAGTCCATTTACATTTAGGGTGACTATTGAAAGATATGTACTTATTGCCATTACAGGCTTTAAATTCGTGGTTACCAAAGCTTCAAGTTTAGCCTCTAGTATCTTACTGCCTAACTTAGCTCTCTTATTGAGCTGTTATATACACTGTCTGGAGATTCTTTTCTTCTCTCTCTTCTTATTCCTCCTCCTCCATTCTTCATATGTTGGGTGTTTTGTTCCGTGCTCTTTTTAGGAGTGCTCCCATCTAGAGCAGTCCCTGTAAGATGCCCTGTCGAGGTGGTTTTTGGGAGGCAAATTCCCTCAGCTTTTGCTTGTCTGGGAATTGTTTAATCCCTCCATCATATTTAAATGATAATCATGCTGGATACAGTATCCCTGGTTCAAGGCTCTTCTGTTTCACTGCATTAAATATATCATGCCATTCTCTTCTGGCATGTAAGGTTTCTGTCGAGAAGTCTGATGATAGCCCAATGGGTTTTCCTTTATAGGTGACCTTTTTCTCTCTAGCTGCCTTTAAAACTCTGTCCTTGTCCTTGATCTTTGCCATTTTAATTATTATGTGTCTTGTTGTTGTCCTCCTTGGGTCCTTTCTGTTGGGATTTCTGTGTATTTCCATGGTCTGTTTGATTATTTCCTCCTCCAGTTTGGGGAAGTTTTCAGCAATTGTTTCTTCAAAGACACTTTCTATCCCTTTTTCTCTCTCTTCTTCTTCTGGTACCCCTATACTATGGATATTGTTCCTTTTGGATTGGTCACACAGTTCTCTTAATATTGTTTCACTCCTGGATATCCTTTTATCTCTCTCTATGTCAGCTTCTATGTGTTCCTGTTCTCTGTTTTCTATTCCATCAATGGCCTCTTGCATCTTATCCATTCTGCTTATAAATCCTTCCAGAGTTTGTTTCACTTCTGTAATCTCCTTCCTGGCATCTGCGATCTCCCGCCAGACTTCATCCCTTAGTTCTTCATATTTCTCTGCATCTCCGTCAGCATGTTTATGATTTTTATTTTGAATTCTTTTTCAGGAAGACTAGTTAGGTTTGTCTCCTTCTCTGGTGTTGTCTCTGTGATCTCGGTTTGCCTGTAATTTTGCCTTTTCATGGTGATAGAAATAGTTTGCAGAGCTGGGACGAGTGACAGCTGGAAGAACTTCCCTTCTTGTTGGTTTGTGGCCTTCCTCTCCTGGGAGAACAGCGACCTCTAGTGGCTTGTGCTGGACAGCTGCATGCAGACAGGGCTTCTGATTCCTGCCTGGCTGCTATGGAGTTTATCTCCACTGTTGCTGTGGGCATGGCCTGCCTCAGGCTGCTGCTCCAAAATTGTGGAGCCCCATTGGAGGGGCAGCAGCCAGGGGGCTATTTATCTCCGTGAGGGGCCTCCGTGCTCCCTGCTGCCCAGGGAGTTAGAGTGGTCAGTGATCCCCAGATTCCCTGACTATGGACTAAGTGTCCCGGGATGTTTCTGTCGGGTTTTGGGGTCCCTGTCCCTTTAAGACTTCCAAAAACCACTCGCCAAAAAAAAAAAAAAATTAAATAAATAATTAAAAAAAAAAAGGCCACTCGCTTTTCTTTGCCCTTGGGTGCCGGCCTCAGGGACCTGCTCACCAGTCTTGCTGCCTTGTTTCCCTAGTATCCAGCACCCCACGCATGCACTGTCTGCGCTCTGGTGCGGATGGCTGGGGCTGGGTGTTTAGCAGTCCTGGGCTCCCTCTCCCTCCTGTTCTGACTCCTCTCCTCCCACCGGGAGCTGGGGGGATGGGCGCTCGGGTCCTGCCGGGCTGGAGCTTGTATCCTACCCCCTTCACGAGGCACTGGGTTCTTGCAGGTGTGGATGTGGTCTGGATGTTGTCCTGTGTCCTCTGGTCTCTATTCTAGGAAGAGTTGTCTTTGTTATATTTTCATAAATGTATTTGGTTTTGGGAGGAGATTTCCACTGCTCTACTCACGCCACCATCTTGGCTCCCAGCCAAATTTACCTATTTTTATAAAGACCTGCACACCACAGATGGCTGGCAAAATGGGTTTCCACAGGAAGATTTTTACAATTGTGGAAGCACACTTTCAGGAAAAAAAAGGAAAGAGGAACCATCTGTTCAATGGTTCAAGCAGTGTATTGATTATCTATTGCTGCATAGCAAATTTCCCTGCATAACAAAGCAATTAAAATATATTATCTCTGAGGTCATGAATCCAGGAGTGGTTTAGTTAGGTGGTTCTGGCTCATGATCTCCTATGAGTTTATAGTTAAGCTGAATGAGGGCTTCAGTGACCTGATGATGTGATTGAGAGAGAGAGATTTTCTTCCAAGTTCACTAACTTAAAAGTTACAAGATATCTCAGTTGTGGATTTCTCATAAGGCTGCTCATAACATGAAAGCTGACTTCATCCAGACAAGTGATCTAATAAAGAAAAAGTGGAAGGGAAGGGAAGGACAGAAACCAAGATAAAACCACAGTATACCTTATAACCCATTCTTGGAAGGAAGATACCATCACTTCTTCCATATGCAATTGACCAGAAAGACCAGGTACAGTGTGGATGGGCACTAACCACATAGGGTGTGACAGTGGGGGAACCACTAGAGGCCATGCTGGAGGCATCTACTCCAAGAAGGGAGTCTCGTCTATACACCTCTTGTGAACAGGCACTCCACCAAATATAAGAACACAATTCACATACCTGAGGCTGAAAATACTACACCGCTTTGGGGATCCCACTACTGTAGCATAAAAGTTTGCATCACTAGCAACTGCGGGGTTTCAATGTCTACCTTATCCTACTATTGATCACTGTTCATTCCCTGTTCAACAAGCCTCAAAGGATGTGCTCATTGGGCCTTCTCAGCGGAGGATTATGATTTGAGTCTCACAACTGATGTCTTGAAATGTTCTTACTAATTCTTGGTCTCATTTGTATTGTCTTTCTTCCATATCTGACTGGCAAAACCTACCTTAGATTAAATTTACTGGCTTAGCCCAGAGTCTCTAAGAAACAGATCCTGAGAATGTCTTTGGGGAGGCATAATCCATGGCCTCAAGGGAAAGGAGGAAGGGAAATGAGGCCTGGGAGGAAATGAATCAGTCAGGTCTGCTGCTGCTTCAAGATACATTACAGAAAGTTGTTGATGAGGTAGAATCTATTATGAAATCTGCAGAGAGAAATCATACCTGAGTGGGATCAGGCTCAGCAGCATCTGAGGTGAAAGAAGAGGTTCTGAGAGATGAGCAGCACCAGGATAATCTGAGAAAGCAAATGAGATCCACATCAGTCACACCAGGTTCTGTGTTCTCTGCCCTTAAATGAGACTTGGAAGAATTAACCAGCAAGGCAAATCAGTGCCTCTGAGACCATAGTCCCCATCCCAAGATGTTCCCAGTGTATGCGTGGACTTACTGTTCCCTTACTGCTGCTCCTCTATCATTTTTATTGGCCTCTTCTTTCATCACTGGTATAGAACAGTCCATGTAAGTGGTAACCAAAAGAGAGCAAGCATAGCTAAACTTACATTAGACAAACATGTCTAAAGATCAAAGAGGGTCACTACATAATGATAAAGAAGTCAATTCATCAAGAGGATATATTATTATAAATATGTATGTACTCTGTATTGAGCACCTACATATGTAAAGTAAATATCAGAACTGAAGGATGAACTAGAAGGCAATAGGATAGAAGTTGGAGAGTCTAAACCCAACTTTCAATAACAGATAGATCATCCAGACAGAAAGTCAACAGGGAAACAGCAGACCTGAACACTAGCAACAGAGCACACATCTTTTCTAGAACACATCTATTCTTCAGCATAGATAATGTGTTAGGCCACAAAACAAGTCTTAACAAATTTTAAAAGATTGAAATAATATCAACTATCTTTTCTGTCATAATGGTATGAAACTAGAAATCAGTATTAAGGAAAACTGGAAAATTCATAAATATGTGGAAATTAAGCAACACACTTTTGAGCAACCAGAGGATCAAACAGTAACTTAAAGGGGAAGTTAAAAATATCTTGAAACAAATGAAAATTGAAACAGAACATAAACAAATGGGATGCAGCAAAAGCAGTTCTAACAGGGCAGTTTATAGCAATAAATGCCTACACAAAAACAAATAAAGAGATGTCAAATAAACAAGTGAACTTTATACCTCAAGGAAATATATAAGGAAGAACAAAGTAAGACTAAAGTGAGTGGAAGGAAGAAGAAAGATTAAGAAGAAATAAAAGATATATAACCTAGGTAAAAAGATAAATGAACCTAAGAGTTGGTTTTTTGAAAAGACAAATACAATTGACAAATCCTTTTCTAGAATAAGAAAAATAAAGAACATTCAAATAAATAAAAGTAGAACTGAGAAGGGTACATAACATAGATAGTAAAGAAATATAAAGAATCATGAGGGACTGATATGAACAATTTATATGCCAAAAAATGGACAGCCTAGAAGAAAAAGATAAATTCCTAGACACATACAACTGATCAAGAGTGAATTATGAAGGACTAGAAAATCTGAACAGAACAAAAATGAGTAAGGAGACTGAATAAGTAATCAAGAATGGAATGGGAAGGGGAGGGGAGGAAGAAAGAGCTGAGGACCCAATGGCTTCACTAGTGAATCTTACCAAACATTTAAAGAATTAATGCCAATCATTTTCAAACTCCTCCAAAAACTGAAGAGGGAGAAGCACTTTTAAACAGATTTTATGAGGCTACCATTACCCTGATAACAAAGCCAGACAAGGAGACTATAAGAAAAATAAGTTACAAGCCAATATCTCTGATGAACATCGATGCAAACACCCTCATCAAAATATTAGCAAACTGAATTCAACAATACATTAAAGGTTTATGCGCCATTTTCAAGAGGAATTTATCCCAGGGATGCACGGATGGTTCAATATCTGCAGATCAACCACTGTGATATCCCATATTAACAATACAAAGAATAAAACTCATCTAATCATCTCAATAGATGTAGAAAAATCATTTCACAAAATTCAACATTTATTCATGATAAAAACTCTCAATAAATTGGTATATGGGGAACATACATCAACACAATAAAGACCATATATGACAAGCCCACAGCTAACATACTCAACAGTGAACAGCTGAAAGCTTTTACTCTAAGATCAGAGACAAGACAAGGATGTTCACTCCCACCACTAGATGAGAAGTCCTAGGCAGAGAAGTTAGGCAATAAAAAGAAATAAAAGTCACCCAAATAAGAAAGGAACAAGTAAAACTGTCTCTATTTGCAAATGACATATTATATGTAGAAAATCATAAAGAATCTACCAAAAAACAATTGGAATAAATGAATTCAGTTAAGTTGCAGGATACAAAATCAATACATGAAAATCTTTTGCATTTCTGTCTTAATAAAGAACTATCAGAAAGAGAAATTAAGAAAACAATCCCTTTACAATTTTATCAAAAAGAATAAAATAACTAGGAATGAATTTAATGAAGGAGGTGAAAGACCTGTGTGTTGAAAACTGTAAAACTGATGAAAGAAACAGAAGACACAAATAAATGGAAAGCTATTCTATGCTCATTGGAAGAATATTGCAAGATATCCATAATGCAATATACAGATTCAAAGCAACCTCTATCAAGATTCCAATGCATTTGTCACAGAACTAGAATAAGCCTAAAATTTATGTGAAAGAGCAAAAAGCCCTGAAGAGCAAAAAAAAAAAAAAAACTTGATAAAGAAGACTAAAGGTATCACAATCCCTGATTTCAAACCCTACCACAAAAGCTATAGTAATCAAAAGAGGATGGTATTAACATAAAAACAGACACATAGAGCAATGGAATAGAGTCCAGAAATAAAACCACACATACATGCTCAATTAACTTATGACAAAGGAGACAAGAATATACAATGGGAAAAAAACAGTCTCATTAATAAATGATCATGGGAAAACTGGACAGCTATATGCAAAAGAATGAAACTGGGCCAATATCTTATACCATAGCAAAAATCAACACAAAATGGATTAAAGATTTGAATGTAACACCTGAAAAGATAAAATTCCTGGGAGAAAACACAGGTGGTAAGCTCCTTGACATTGGTCTTAGCAATGAGTTTTCTGATCTAACTCCAAGGGCAAGGGAAAAAATAAGCAAATGGGACCACAACAAAACAAAAAGGTGCACACAGCAAAGGAAAACATCAATAAAATTAAAAAGCAACCTACTTGCAGATCATACATCCAATAAAGGATTAATATCCAAAATATGTAAAGATCTCCTACATATCAAAAAAAATCAAACAATGAATTAAAAAATGGGAGAGGATGTGAATAGACATTTTTCCCAAGAAGACATGCAGATATCCAACAGGCACATGAAAAGATTCTCAACATCATTAATCAACAAGGAAATGCAAATCAAAACTACAATGAGTTATCACCTTACACCTGTCAAAACGCTGTTGGCAGCCGCGCTCAGAAAATAGCGCCCAATGCAGGGCAGCCGGAAGGCCCCGAACTTCCTAATGACAAATCATCCCACACCACTAAACTACATGCTAATTGCGCCTTGGCATAAGGACCAATGAGACCCACCAAATGGTTATGCTAATAAGGCATATGGAGCCGCACCAACCAGGTCAGAGCATGAGAACTATATAAGCAAGCCTCTCCTTCCCCTCTGGGTCCTGCCCAACTCACTTGTTTCACAAAGAGCTGAAGAATAAAGCTTTCTGCAGAAGAATCCTGCTGTTGTTGCGTGCTGTTCTTGCCGGTGAGGACGGGGCGCGTGACAAGTGGTGCCGAAACCCGGGAACCAGAACATCACCGGCACAGGGAGGACCCTTCAGATATCTGGAGAGGATTCAGAACTGCAGGTCAGAAGAAAGCCCGGAGGGGTAAGTTCCGAGAGGCCCCTGCTTTTTAGGATGATGGTTGATGGTTCTCTGTAAATAAGGAGGCACCATGGGGAATGCACCGTCATTAGTCACGGCGCTGCAGACAGCTCTCAAAGAGTGAAACTTGAAGGTCTCCAGCAAAGTCTTAGGATCTTTTGTGAAGGAGATAGACCGTGTGGCCCCGTGGTTCATTTGTTCAGGGTCCCTCTCAATCCCGAGCTGGGACAAACTGGGGAAAGATCTTGATAGAGAGGAGGAGGAGGGTAGCCTGAGGGGAGGCACCAGGCCCCTCTGGAAACTGATTAGAGCTTGTCTGCAAGATGAGAGATGTGAAAAGGTAATAAAAGAAGGTCAGAGAGCATTGACAGATATCCAAGAGAGCATGTCAGAAACGGAACGGGAAACAGAGAGCGCGCGCGGCCGAAAAAAGGCCACAAAAACGAAGGTAAAGAAACCTCAGAGTGAGAGAGAAAGCCCGCCTAGGGCAAAAGCGAAAGAGCCCCGAGAAGCGAGTGACGATCGCCTCGGAGAAAATAGTAAATACCCCTGGAAAGAGTTGAGGGACCTCCAACTCTCCAATAGGGAATCTGAGGAGGAATTAACGTCCGCAGAGGAAGGGGAAGAGAATAAAACCGCAGAGTGCAGAAGTAAGGGAACCAGCAAAGTTGAAAAGCGGACCAAGGAAAAAATGAAAGCAGGGTGTCCCCCAACGCCCGTTGCCCCGCCACCTTACGTGAGTGGCGCACTCTCCTTTTGCCACCCAGATACTCTTCAGGCAATTAGACAAATGTTTCCTGTATTTGAGGATAACGGTGTACGCTCTCACCAGCCCCTGAGCCATAAACAAGTTAAGGAGTTAGCAGAATCCGTTCGGGCTTATGGAGTCAGTGCTAACTATACCATAGCACAAGTTGAGAGATTAACAGAGACAGCCATGACACCCGCAGACTGGCAATATGTAACTAAGGCATGCCTTTCTAGTATGGGGCAATACATAGAATGGAAGGCATTGTGGCATGATATCAGCATGACCCAGGCACGCGCAAACGCGGCCAAAGGACAGCCTGCATGGTCATATGATATGCTGACGGGCCAAGGACAGTGGGTAGCCAACCAGACCGCCTTCCCCTTACAGGTATACGCACAAATAAACACGTGCGCTGCCAAGGCATGGAAAGCCCTCACCAACAAAGGAGAAGTATCAGGCAATTTGACAAAAATTATTCAGGGGCTGAGCGAGCCATTTTCTGACTTTGTCGCTCGTATGATGGAGGCCGCAGGCAGAATATTTGGAGATCAGGAACAAGCAATGCCCCTAGTGGAGCAATTAGTATTTGAACAATGTACCAAGGAATGCAGACAGGCGATAACACCCTGGAAACAAAAAGGGATACATGCCTGGTTGAAAGCCTGTAGAGAAATAGGAGGGCCACTCACCAATGCGGGCCTAGCCGCGGCCATATTACAGAGCCACAAACAAGCCAGGATCACTAACAGAAGTATCAAATGCTTTCAATGCGGGAAATTAGGACATATAAAGAGAGAGTGTAGGAGCCCAGCTTCAGAACAAACAACCCAAAAGACCCCTGGGTTGTGCCCTAAGTGTAAGAAAGGCAGGCATTGGGCCAATGAGTGCCGGTCTATTAAAGATATAGAAGGGAAACCCTTAGAACTGCCAAAAAACGCCCAGAGGGGCCCCCGTCACCAGGGCCCGCAAATATATGGGGCAACCAGCACGCAAGTGTCATTCGGGAACAACCAGGCCCCCCAAGGAGAGCCACTTCAGGTTCCGCGGGATTGGACATCCGTGCCACCACCAGAATAGTGTTGACTCCACAGATGGGAGTTCAGCCTATCCCTTCAGACTTTAAAGGCCCCCTACCACCAAATACCATTGGGTTACTCCTAGGGCGCTCTTCTGCTGCATTGAAAGGCCTGACAGTCCATCCCGGAGTTATAGATCAAGATTATGAAGGACAGGTAAAAATCATGTGTTCGGCTCCCAGAGGAATCTACCCTATATCTCCGGGAGACCGCATAGCCCAGCTCTTAGTTTTACCTAGTCTCCACGCCAATTATCCTGCTACCAACACGGAGAGGGGAGAAAGGGGCTTCGGCTCCTCTGACTGGGATTCAGCCTTCATAGTATTAGATTTAGCAGACAGACCAAAATTAACTCTTCAAATAGAGGGAAAGAGCTTTGAGGGAATCCTAGACACTGGAGCAGATAAAAATATTATCTCTGCAACCTGGTGGCCCTCCAAGTGGCCTGTGACCCAATCCTCACATTCATTACAAGGTTTAGGATATGAGTCAAGCCCTTCAATTAGTGCCAAACCATTGAAATGGCGAGCCCCAGAAGGACAAGAGGGTACAGTCACCCCTTATGTACTCCCTCTACCGGTCAATTTATGGGGGAGGGATGTCATGAGAGACTTAGGCCTCAAACTCATTAATGAATACTCCACCCCCGCCCAAGGCATGATGATGGACATGGGATACATCCCTGGCAAGGGGCTGGGGAAACACCAACAGGGACACATAGAGCCCATCCTGCCCAAAGTAAAGAATGACCGTCACGGCCTGGGTTTTTCATAGGGGCCATTGAAGATGCCATGCCCATACCTTGGCTCACAGAGGAGGCCGTATGGGTTCCTCAGTGGCCCCTATCCTCTGAAAAATTAGAAGCAGCTCATTGCTTAGTGCAAGAGCAGCTCCAAGTGGGACACCTAGAACCCTCTGTGTCCCCATGGAACACACCCATATTTGTAATCAGGAAAAAGTCAGGATCATGGAGGTTGCTTCATGATCTGAGAGCAGTAAATGCTCAAATGAGAATGCTTGGACCCGTACAACGGGGACTGCCACTCCTCTCTGCCTTACCCAAAGAATGGAAAGTGCTCATAATAGATATTAAAGATTGTTTCTTTTCTATACCTCTAAGCTCCAAGGACAGGGAAAGATTTGCTTTTACTTTGCCAGCTATTAACCATGAACAACCCGATGCCAGATTTCAGTGGAAGGTCCTCCCTCAAGGAATGGCAAATAGCCCCACCATATGTCAACTGTACGTTCAGCGAGCGCTAGACCCAATTCGTAAGACCTATCCCACGCTAAAGATCATCCATTACATGGATGACATCCTTCTTTGCTCCCCACAACCAGCAGAAATAGAAGAAGCATATATAGATCTCACTAGATCCCTAGAAAATTGGAGACTAAATATAGCAAGCGAGAAGGTCCAAAAATCTAGTGTTAGCAAATTCCTAGGAGCAACCATTTACACAGATGTAATTTGCCCCCAAAAGCTTGAGATAAGACATAATCAATTGCGAAATTTGAATGACTTCCAAAAACTCCTAGGGGATATTAATTGGTTGCGCCCATACTTAAAGATACCCACCACTGAATTGACTCCACTATTTAAAACCCTAGAAGGAGACCCACAACTAACGTCACCGCGCTCCCTCACACCTGAGGCATTACAAGCCATTCGCAAAGTGGAACAGGCTTTGATGACAGCACAGCTAAATAGGGTTCAATCGAATGAACCCTTTGAGTTGTGTGTGCTTCCCACCCAGGAGCTGCCAACAGCAGTTTTATGGCAGCACGGCCCACTGATCTGGATCCATCCCCAAGCCTCTCAGGCTAGGACAATAGAGTACTATCCGGCAGCCATGGCCAAACTTGCTTTGAGAGGAGTAAAAACCTCCATGACACATTTCGGAGAGGCTCCAGCTAAAATTATAACCCCTTACAGCATAGAACAGATACAAGTATTATGTGCTATGAACGATGATTGGGCCATACTTGCTTACAGTTTCTCAGGAACCTTTGATAATCGTTTCCCTAAACATCCCCTCATCAACTTCGCCAAAAATCATCTCCTAGTATTTCCTCGGGTCACTAGCCTAACCCCGCTGCCTCATGGAAAAACAGTTTACACGGACGGGTCTAAGACAGGCACAGGTGCCTATGTCCATGATGGCAAAGTTGTGACAAAAGGCTACACGCCTGACACTCCACAAATAGTGGAATGTCGCATAGTCTTAGAGGTCCTACAAATCTTTCCTGAACCTTTAAATATTGTGTCTGACTCCTGTTATGTAGTTAATGCAGTCAAATCTCTAGAAGTGGCCGGGCTAATCAAAGCGTCCAGCCCAGTAGCCACTTTGTTCAAACAGATACAATCAGCACTACTTCATAGGCAATCTCCTTTGTATATAACTCATATCAGAGCACATTCAGGCCTTCCCGGGCCTATGACTCAAGGCAACCACCTGGCAGACCTCGCAACCAGAAATATAGCTTTTCCCCTGCTAGACCCTATCACCACAGCTTCAAAATTCCACACACAATTTCATGTCACTGCCGAAACGCTGCACAAGCGGTTTAGCATAACCAGGGCCGAAGCTAGGAACATTGTCCTTAGCTGCCAACATTGCTGCAGCTTCCTTCCCACACCTCATGTTGGGATCAATCCCAGAGGTATTAGGCCTTTACAAGTTTGGCAAATGGATGTGACTCATATTTCGTCTTTTGGGAAACTGAAATATGTACATGTATCCGTGGATACTTGTTCAGGAGTCATCTTTGCCTCCCCATTGTCAGGAGAGAAAGCTTCCCATGTCATCCAGCACTGCCTTGAAGCTTGGAGCGCATGGGGGTTACCACAGATTCTGAAAACAGACAATGGCCCAGCCTATACCTCTACAAAATTTGCTCAATTTTGTCATCACATGGGGATAAAACATATCACTGGCCTTCCCTACAACCCACAGGGTCAAGGGATTGTGGAACGCGCGAACCGCACGCTCAAATCCTATTTACTTAAACAAAAAGGGGGAATTGAAGATATACCCCCCACACCAAAAACTGCCATAGCCCTAGCACTTTTCACTATAAATTTTTTGAATCTGGATGCTCAAGGCCATACAGCAGCGGATCGCCATAATCAGTGGCCAAAAGACCCACAAGAACTAGTAAAATGGAAGGACGTGTTATCTAACCAATGGAAGGGCCCGGATCCAATCATAATCAGATCCAGGGGAGCTGTGTGTGTTTTCCCCCAGGGTGAAGAAAATCCCTTCTGGATCCCGGAGTGCCTAATGAGGAAAGTCCTAAACAAAGGAGATGACTTCGCTGTACCTCCTGACCCTGCTCCTGACACTGGAGACCCCGACTCAGGGAGTATTGAGATGGGGAATCCTGTCTGCCTTTCCTAAGCCTATGCCTGTCCATTTCAATGCAGCCGTTTTTCCCCGCTTTTTCACCACCAACTCTAGTATGAACTTGCCCTACCTAGTTAAAGACACCCTAGTAGCTCCCCTGGGAGAAAACCGATCCTTCGTAACTAATGGGTCATTATGCTTCACCACTCAGAATCTAGCTGGCTGTATCTCCCTGAAACGGAGGAAATACGGATGGTTCAGTGACATAATTCTAGAGGCCAGTAGCCTCCCCGTTATGTCAGCTAAATTTGAAGGGCCTAATAAGGAAGGGAGCCCATCCTATAAGAACATGACTATCCACCAGATGGTTCTCTGGATCAACGGCACATTTGTACACTCTCCCAGGAACAATTCCACCAACAGGCCTCATCAACCCAAATATGCCTCCCATTGTGTGGGCGACTATGAGGGAGAGCTGTGGCCCTGGACTGACTGTCAGTCAACTGTAGTAACGTGGGCAACTGAGAGGCAGGAGTTTACCATCTCCCCAGATATGGAGGGACGGCCAGCCAATGAGGCTTGGTGGCCAGTAAAGGTGCTCGAAGGCGAGTTTCGTCAGCAGCTGAGCATGAACCCCTTCCATAAATGGATGCTGTGTGGAGTCAATGGCTCGTGTACCGACCTCTCCCCCTTTTCCGCCCTCCAGGGTGGGGGAATCGGTGTAAAAAATATCACCTTTTGGTGCGAGAATAGCCACATGCACGCACACTGGAACATGATCATGACCCATAACAACGAGAACTACACGTGTTCAGCAAAATCAGGTCCAGAGTCACCTAATTCCCTTTTTCCACCTTCTCCAGTATGCGTATACCCCCCATTTCTGTTTATCTTATCCAATAGTAGCTTTGACTCCTGCTCCAATGAAACCTGCTTTCTGTCTCAGTGTTGGGATGCGCGTAACTTTACCAATGCTTTGGTAGTCCGCATCCCCCGTTGGGTCCCTGTTCCCGTAGACGCCCCTAACACCATGACTCTGTTTCGAGAAAGGCGCGATTTCGGTGTTACAGCCGCCATAGTGCTCCTGATCTCCGCGACCGCGGTCGCAGCCACCGCCGCTGGTATAGCTTTAGACACCTCCATCAAATCGGCTACAGAGCTCAATAACCTTGCAGCCTCAGTAGCTTCTGCCCTGGACCAACAGTCCACACTTGATGGCAAACTGAAAGGAGGAATAATGATCCTCAATCAACGCATAGATCTCGTGGAGGAACAAATGGAGGTGCTCTGGCAAATGGCCCAATTGGGATGTGAGCGGAAATATCGTGCCCTCTGCATCACTAGCATTCAATATAAAAATTTTACACGGGCAGCTAATCTGTCACGAGACCTGTCCCAGTATCTTTCAGGAAACTGGTCCCAAGACTTCGATGGGACACTAGAAGAGCTGCGGCGAGAAATTATCCACATCAACTCCACCCGTCTAGATATCTCCGTAGCGGAAGGACTCTCTTCCTGGTTCCTCAGAGCTCTCTCCCACGTCAAGGAGTGGGCGGGCATGGCTGGGATGGGCGTGTTCCTGCTTGGAGGTCTCATGCTCTTACTCTGGTTGTTATGCAGACTCCGCAACCAACATAAGCAGGACAAGGTGATCCTTGCTCAAGCCCTAATGGCGATAGACGTTGGCGCCTCTCCCCAAGTGTGGCTCAACATGCTTAAGAAGGAAGCTCGGCTTTAGCTTGAGGTAGCTCTTGCACCCTGAGCCCATGTGGCACTGCACCAGGCCCGAGTACCTCAATGCTTAATCACAGCTTTCTTTAAGAAGCTCATGGTGCAAGAGGGTTGAGAAAAAGGGTCCAAACCCTTTGTACCAAGCGGTCCCAACGCCAGCCAGAGGATGCGAGGCAAAGCACTGCAAGAGGTCTTGGACCCCTCTGAGAGGCATGCCTGACTGCATAGGGGTAGATGCCCAGAACCCCTCTCCAAAAAGGGGGCATCAGGAAGTATGATGGAGGTCAGGCCTCTGTCTCCGCCTCTGCTGGCAAGTTCCGCCTTGAGCTTCTGTTAGACAAAAAAGGGGGAGATGTTGGCAGCCGCGCTCAGAAAATAGCGCCCAATGCAGGGCAGCCGGAAGGCCCCGAACTTCCTAATGACAAATCATCCCACACCACTAAACTACATGCTAATTGCGCCTTGGCATAAGGACCAATGAGACCCACCAAATGGTTATGCTAATAAGGCATATGGAGCCGCACCAACCAGGTCAGAGCATGAGAACTATATAAGCAAGCCTCTCCTTCCCCTCTGGGTCCTGCCCAACTCACTTGTTTCACAAAGAGCTGAAGAATAAAGCTTTCTGCAGAAGAATCCTGCTGTTGTTGCGTGCTGTTCTTGCCGGCGAGGACGGGGCACGTGACAAAACGCTATTATCAAAAAGACAAGAAATAACAAGTGCTGAGAGGATAGAGGAAAAAGGGAACCCTCATGCACTGCTGGTGGGAATATAAACTGGTGCAGTTACTACTGAAAACAGTAGAGAAGTTCCTCAAAAAATTAAAATAAACTACCACATGATCCAGCAATTCCACTACTGGGTAGCTATCCTAAGAAAACAGAAACACTAATTTGAAAAGATGTACAGATCCCTATATTCACTGCAGCATTATTTACAATAGCCAAGATGTAGAAACAATCTTAGTGTCTATCAATAGATAAGTGGATGAAGAAGATATGGTGTGTACACACACACACACACACACACACACACAGAGAACAACCACTCAACCATAAAAAATATAATGAAATCTTGCCATTTGTAGCAACTTGGATAGACCTTCTGGATATTATGCTGAACAAAGTAAGTCAAAGACAAATACCACATGATTTACTTATATGTGGAATGTACAAAACAGCAGACAAAACAAAACAAAACCCAGACTCAGTTACAGAGAGCAGATGGGTGGCTGCCAGAGATGAGGATATTTGAGGGGGATTAACCCATGAAGGGGATGAAGAAGTACAAACTTCCAGCTATAAAATAAATAAGCCATGGGGATATAACATATAGCATGGGAATATAGTCAGTAATGTTGTATTAACTTTGTATGGTGACAGATGGTAAGTAGACTTACTGTGGTGATGATTACACAATGCATACAAATGTAAGATCACTATGTTGCATTCCTGAATCTAATATAACACTACGTGTCAATTATACCTCAGTAAAGAGAAACCTTGCAGACAGTCAACTTTGAAAATGGCAAAAAAGATGAGATGGAGGAAAACATTGTTTTAGTCTACCTCACCTTCCTGATACATTCTTTAACCTTTAACCTCCATTCTCACTAATTTAGGCTAAACTCTATTCTGGATTAATTTTGGCTGTAATCTTTTGAACTATTTCAATAGTCTTCATACTGGTCTTTTAGCATCTACTGTCTAGTCTCTCCAACCCAGCCTTCATGTTATTGCCAGAGTAATCTTTCTAAACTTAATTCGTACATATCTTGCTTGGCAAAACAACTTTCTATTCTTACTTCAAGTAAATAAGGACAATTTTAATACTATCTCTGAAGTATTTGGATGCTGATTCTGTGACACTGATTCAGACAAGCTATTGTCATTCCCAATTCTCCAAGAATTCACTAAAATATTTTACAAAGTCATGAATTATACCTGTAGCATTTTGATAGCAGAATGTTATTTAATTTTGAGAATTAACTATGTGTCATTTGCTGTCTCTTGCTTGCTAAAAACTTTAGGATCTTCAATTTTGTATTCAAATTGCTTATATGCCTGTTCCTTTTGTTCCTAGTTGTGGGTACTGGGGCAATTAAATCTGTATTTTAACCATAAATCCAGAAGGGCACTGAACATTTGTATAGAGACCCCAGGTTATTGAATCTTACCTTCTGAGTCCTTCCATAGTCTACAGAATCAATTTTATATTTGCTGGAAAAATATTTGGGTAATGTATTTTATCAGGCTACAAAAGAGACACAAATTAATTTCTGTGTAATATGGAGAGGGAATGCACTTAAGAAGAAATAAAACTCTTCAGTTACAGAATGCAGGACTTTGGGTTATGTGGTTACAACCACAAGTGAAAACTCTAGGACTTCACAATGTGCAATTGAACCCAAAGACCAAAAGGATTAAACACCATTTGTGAATCTCTACAGGGCATGAGCCACTGATACAGGGTATTATGCAGACATACTGATTTTAAAAAATGATTCAGTCCTGTTCAAAAGATTAACTGGTGGCATAAATACCCACCACCAAAAAAAAATGCAAAGAGCCACAAGGCTTTCTAACACCAGCTCTGTGAAGCTCAGATAATAATAAAAGATGGTATCTCAAATGGGTATTGAGGGATGGACAAGAATTTATTAGGTAGAGAAGGCAGGCATTCTGCATGAATGAAATTGTATGAATACTGTAAAAAAAAACCTAATACTATCAAATGAGATGTTGGTAAACTGGACCAGCTCATAAGCTCCAGTATAAAGTATTATGAAGAGATTCCCTTAGCCTTCCTTCCACTGTTCTACAGGACATTGAACACAGCATAAGTAATTTGCCCACTGCATACAGAAATATAATCCCTGGAGGCTTTGAAAAGGTAAGGAATGATCAGAATGGCACTTCAGAGAGATTAATTTGAGCAATAATTAAAGGGGAGTATGAAGAATAAAGAACGAGCAAGTTTCTAGAGCAGTAATGAGAGTTTATGGTGATTTCTGACAGTCTCTGGACAGTTCTTTTAAACTTTCCAGTAAAATACTCTGCTAAGGCATACAGTCTACTTAGAGGGGGAATTCACTAGCATGAAGTACATATATACTTCTGCCCTGCCCTGCAGTCTGCCCCTAGATTATATAAGGTTTCTATAACAAGATTACTTAGTAACCTAACTCTGTGGCACAAAAATCATTACCTATGAGTAAACTCCTGTGTCCTTCTTGGCCCCCATCAGTATACATCTTTCTATAAATATTCAGAAATGGTAACTTCTAGAAAATACAAGGGAAAAATGGAAGCCCTGAAACCCAGTTATAAAGCTATTATCCCAGCATGTGCCACCAGCTGATTTCTTCACCTCTCTTGCCCACAGTGTTCTGATAGAAATGATATTCTTCTGAGTATAAAATAGCTTATAAAATATAGAGAAGGCAGAATTAAATACTTCTATCACTATTGAACCAAGGGAAAGACAGAAATCATGACTAATAATTGGGTAAGGAGCTATGCATGACTCCTTCACTTCTCGCAGATCTGACAAGGGGATTTGAGTAGGACTGAATGCAATCTACACAACACATTTAAACACATTTTTAGTCAAGAAAGGTCTCACATTGGTTTTCTTCTAACTAGGGAAAGCATACTGCAAAAAAATGATATATCATTATAAACTCAAGAAAGGCAAACTTCCAAAAAATTACTTTCTATAAAACTCAGAAAACTATTTTAGAAAAAAATAGCTTTTTATCCTTGCAAAAATTCATGGAAATGTGGTCCCTAAGGAATGGAAACAAGAAGTTTAAGAAATTGAATAGGTAAAATGAGAAAAAACTAAGTGAGGGGGAAAAAATTAAAATGTAGTAGAATAATTTGAATCTGCATTGGAAGAAGTGAATAGCATTCAAATTACAGATAATAGAATAAGTGATATAGAATACACCTGACAAGTTCTCCTTCAGTGCAGAAGAAATGAGTCAAAGTAAATGTCAAGATGAGGTAAAAGACGAGATATCCAGTTTTTGTTCCCCATTTCTGTAATTACAGAGCTTTAAGAATAATAATAAAACAATAAGAACAGTGACAAAATAACATAAATGAAAAAGATTTTCCTGTAATGAAGACCTTCATGGGGAATTAAAAGTGTTCTCCAAATTCCAAGTAAAGACCAATGCTTTTGAAAACCAAGACATACTTTAGTAAGGTTTTTAAATTACACCTGGGGTAAAAATATTATTGAAAATAAATCCTGATCACATCTACCTCTTACTGGTATAATTCAAAATAAATCAGGGGACTTTTTTGGTGGTG
Organism: Manis javanica; assembly: GCF_040802235.1. Lineage (NCBI taxonomy): Eukaryota > Metazoa > Chordata > Mammalia > Pholidota > Manidae > Manis > Manis javanica. Next base: position 95,919,701 of record NC_133163.1, on the reverse strand, counting down.
AGTAATGAGTTTTTCATGAATTTTTTTTTTTTTTTTTGTCTGAGGAATAGCCTTGGCAGGTCTCTTTCTAGGTCACACAAATGTGATATAAACTTCAGGTGCAAGGCAGTTGAACAAAGAGTTTTCAGCTCCTAAAATTGAATTCTGAGAAATTCACCCAGAAAGCAGCCCAGAAATAATGTAGAAAATATGTGAAAGAGAAGTAGGAACGAAAAAAGAAGTCCCAACATATGTCTAACAGAAGTACTCAGAGATGAGAACTGAAGCAATATTCAAAAATACCACTATCCACTTTGAATCTGAAGACTTGTGTAGTTCTTCATTTGTAGAAAACTTTTTACCAAGATGAAAGTAGAACTAATAAAAACAAATCGACATCTTGAAAAAGTATAGGCTTCACTTTATTTATTACAGTCTGTAGATTATCTTAGTCTAATTGTCATCCCTTTATACATATTGCCTTATTTGTCTCACAGATTGACAGAAGACATCTCATCAACATAAATAAATCGTAGGAAAAACTACATTTAAAATTTTAAATCCTCTAAATTCTGAGGGAAATATAAAATGCATAGTTTTTTGTTTTTTTTAAACACAGCTAGATTGTTACTCAAGAGAATAATAGACAATTTCAGATGAAAAAGGACAAAGATCTTTTGACTAGGATCTGTGAATGGAAAGCCTTATTATTTAATTATTGTTTCAGCAAAAATACAGGAAAGAATGGCATGTAAAACAAATGGTGAGCAAAAAAGTAAGTAAAATATGGTAAATATAACTAATGACATTATTATTTGAAAGGTAACATTAAGTTTATACATATTAATAGAATTATAGAATTATTATGTTGTACTCTGAAACAAATACATACTGTACAACTGTATTTAAAAATTTTTTAATAAATATTTTTTATATAAATAAAAAATTTTTTAAATAACAAAGTAAATGCAGCATAAATGTGGCTGGGAAAAAAAAAAGAGTGACCAGTATCTTTGGTCTCCTCCCAAGGGAAAACACCAGCACACTAATTATATACAATATAACTACAGATTTTGTTATAAAACATAATTTTTAAATGTCTATTTGTTTAAAATTAAATAAGTTAAGGGGAAGAAATAGAATTTCAAGAGAAGACAGAAAGAAAAACAGGTAAGACAGTATAAGACAAACTATTAGAAATGTCTAAATGTACCAGTAATCAAACAAAAATGAGTAAACTCACCTATTAAAACTATATGAAAACCAAACAAAAGAAAATAGCTATGTTTCAAATAAGATATGCCTAAACTGAACCAAATATCTGATCCCCCAAAATATCACCCCCAAAGGAAGCTATTTGAAAGATATTATCTTTTAAAATTGCATTTTTAAGAAACCTCCCAATATCTACTTCTAAAATATAGAAAATGTAAGATGAGACCTGAGTGTTGAATCTTTAGGATTATTCCTCTAGATAAGAGGAATTTCAGAAAAAGAGAAGCAAAGGAGGAAGAAGTTATCAAGAACACTAGAAAAGATTTTCCCACACGTGAAGGCCTTATGGGAAAGTTAACCACAATGAAACATTACTGTGCAAAGATAAACACAAGATTCTTCAAGCTGCTATAAAAGAAGAAAACAGGTCATTTACTACAGGGAAAACTTTAGAGCTGGTTACCACAACTCCATGAAATACCAGGACACTTACTCCTCTTTTAATTTGTAGCATTGAGTTGAGGAGTATTTTTGAATCAGGTGCTACTGTCCTGGAGAATCTGAGGATGATAAATAAAGATTTTGTGGGAGAGAGATTCTGAACATGGCGGCATGAGTAGGGTGGCAGAAATCTCTTCCCAAAACCATATGTATTTTGAAAATACATCAAATACAACTGTTCATTAAAGAGTGACTAGAAAATACAGTACACCAGCCAAGCTACATTTACATCTATCAGAACTCAACATCTCATGGAAAAGGGTAAGATACAAAGCCATGACCTGGAGGGACTCAAGCACTCCCCCAACCCAGCTCACCGTGGAGGAAAAGAATCAGAGGGGGGAGGGAGTGGAAGCACAGGACTGCTAAATAACCAGCCCTAGTAATCTGCACCTGGAGTACAGACACACACTGCATGGTATACTGGATCCTAGAGAAGTGGAAAAGCAAAATCCGAGACTAAGACTGTGAACAGGTTCCCACAGCTGGCTGCCCTGGGACAAAAGAAAAGTAGGTGCTTTAAAAGTCTTACACAGAAAAGGGTTTAACAGGTGGACCAAATCATTCTGGACCACTCAGACCAGCAGGCTGGGAACTTCAAGGAACTTCAGGTGCCCTAACCCCCTGGGTGGCAACACAGAACTGAAGCCCCTCATGGCGATAAGCGGCCTGCCATTCATTCACCCCTGCCAGCACTGCAAGCAAACCAGTTGACTGCTATTACTTTGGAAAAGCTAAGGAGCAGCCCCGCCCACATCAACCACACAGAGGCTTCTCCCTGGGTGCAGCTAACCAGCTCAGACCCAGAGGCTGCCCTCTGCCTGCAGTTGACTGGCACAGACAGCAGAAACTAGCGCAGAGTCTGGAAGGCACAAAAAAAGGGCTTTGTTCTCACAGCAAAGAGGTGCTGCTCACCTGCAACTTCCACCAGTGCCCTAGGCCATCCTGAGGGCTACAACACCCATGGAAACTCAGGGTATTAACTCAGAGGCTGCCCCTGCACCCAGTTAACTAGCACAGACAGAGGAAACCACCACAGAGTCCAGGAAGCATGAAGGGGCTCTGTTCTCATGGTGAACACATGTTGCTTGCCTGCAACCTCTGCCAATGCCCTAAGCCATCTGAGGGCAACCCTGCCCAGGGCAACTCATGGGATTAACCCAGAGGCTGCCCCCTGTGTCTGGTTGACTGGTACAGACAGAGGAAACCAGCACAGAGTCCAGGAAGCACAAAGGGGCTCTGTTCTTGTGGCCAACACCCACAGTTCACCTGCAACCCCCGCCAGTACCATAAACCATCCTGAGGGCTACCTTGCCCATGGCAGATCAGGGGATTAACCCAGAGGCTGCTCCCTGTGTGCAGCTGTCTGGCACAAGCAGCAGAGACCTGCGCAGAGTTCAGGAAGCACAAAGGGGTGCCATTCTTGCAGGAGAACACACACTGCTCACCGGCAACCCCCACCACTGCCTAAGGCCATCCCGAGGGCTGTCCTGCCCATGGCAGCTCAGGGGATTAACCCAGAGGCTGCTCCTGGATTGCGGTTGACTGGCACAAGCAGCAGAGATGGGTAAGGTGACCAGCAAGCAGGAAGGGACATTGTTCTCACAGGTGACACACATGCCATTCACCTGCAATCATTTCCATCACCATGAAAAGGCAGAAGAACCTTGGTCAGTCCAAAAACCCTCAAACAGCAGAAAGAGGGCCTGGTGAGACCAAAATCACCAATACTTCTGAAAAAAGAATTCAAAATAAAAGTCATAAGCATGCTGATGGAGCTACAAAGAAATATGCAAGAGCTAAGGGATGAATTCCTCGGAGGGAGATAAAATAAATGAAACAAACAATGGAAGGATTTAAGAGCAGACTGGACAAGCTGCAATAGACTGTTAATGGAATATAAATCAGATAACAGGAACACAGAGAAGCTGAGCAGAGAGAGATAAAATGATCTCTAGGAATGAAAGAATATTAAGAGAACTGTGTGACCAATCCAAATGGAACAATATTCACATTATAGGGGTACAAGAAAAAAAAGGGAGAGAAAAATGAATAGAAAGTGTCTTTGAAGAAATAATTGTTGAAAACTTCCCCAATCTGGGGAAGGAAATAGTCTCTCAGACCATGGAAGTCCACAGATGTCCCAACACAAGGGACCCAAGGAGGACAACACCAAGACATAAAATCATTAAAATGGCAAAGAGCAAAGACAAGGACAGAGTAGTACAAGCAGCCAGAGAGAGAAAAAAAGATCACCTAAAAAGGAAAACCCATCAGGCTATCATCAGACTTCTCAGCAGAAACCTTACAGGTCCGAAGGGAATGGCATGATATATTCAATGCAATGAAACAGAAGGGCCTCGAACCAAAAATACTGTATCCAGCAAGATTATCATTTAAATTTGAAGGAGGGATTAAGCAATTCCCAGATAAGCAAAAGTTGAGGGAATCTACCTCCCACAAACCATCTCTACAGTGTATTTTAAAGGGACTGCTCTAGCTGTAAGTGCTCTTCAGGCTAAATAGATGTCACCAGAGAAAATAAAACCACAGCAAAGAAAGCAGAACAACCAAATACTAATTAAATGCAAAATAAAATCAGCTATCCACAAAATCAGTCAAGGGAAACACAAAGTACAGAATAAAACACCTAACATATAAAGAGTGGAGAAGGAAGAAAAAGAAGAGAGAGAAATAGAGAATCAGCAACTGTGTTCATAATAGTGTAATAAGTGAGTTAAGTTAGACAGTTAGGAAGTAAAGAAGCTACCCTTCAACCTTTAGTAACCATGAATCCAAACCCTGCAATGACAATAAGTACATATCTATTGATAATCATGCTAAATTTATAAGGACTGAATGCACCAATCAAAAGACACAGAGTAATAGAATGGATAAAAAACAAGACCCATCTATATGCTGCCTACAAGAGACTCACTTTAAACCCAAAGACATACACAGACTAAAAGTGAAGGGATGGAGAAAGATATTTCATGCAACTAATAGAGAGAGAAAAGCAGGAATTGCAGTACTTGTATCAGACAAAATAGACTCAAAACAAAGAAAGTAAGAGACAAAGAAGGACATTAAATAATGATAAAGGGGTCAGTACAACAAGAGGATATAACCATTATAAATATCTATGCTGCCAACACAGGAGCACCTACATATGTGAAACAAATACTAACAGAATTAAAAGGGGAAATAGAATGCAATGCATTCATTCTAGGAGACTTCAACACTCCACTCACACCAAAGGACAGATCAACCAGACAGATAATAAGTAAGGAGACTAAGGCACTGAACAACACATTAGAACAGATGGACCTAACAGACATCTACAGAACTCTACACCCAAAAGCAGCAGAATACACATTCTTCTCAAGTGCACATGGAACATTTTCAAGAATAGATCATATAATAGGCCACATAAAGAGCCTCAGCAAATTCAAAAAGACTGAAATTGTACCAACCAATTTCCCAGACCACAAAGGTATGAAACTAGAAATAAATTATACAAAGAAAATGAAAAATCCCACAAACACATGGAGGCTTCACAACATGCTCCTAAATAACCAATGGAACAATGACCAAATAAAAACAGAAATAAATCGTATATGAAGACAAATGAAAATAATAATTCAACACCACAAAATCTGTGAGACACAGCCAGGGCCATGCTAAAAAGAAAGTATATTGCAATACAGGTCTACCTCAGGAAAGAAGAATGATCCCATATAAGCAGTCTAAAAATCACAATTAGTGAAACTAGTAAAAGAACAAATGAGGCCCAAAGTCAGTAGAAGTAGGGATTAGAGTAGAAATAAAGATTAGAGTAGAAATAAATAAAATTGAGAAGAATAAAACAATAGAAAGAATCAATGAAAGCAAGAGCTGGTTCTTCAAGAAAATAAACAAAGTAGATAAGCCCCTAGTGAAACTTATCAAGAAAATAAGAGAACCTACACACATAAACAGAATCAGAAATAAGTAAGGAAAAATCACTAAGGACACCACAGAAATACAAAGAATTATTAGAGAATACTATGAAAAATTATACACTAACAAACTGGATAACCTAGAATAAATGGAAAACTTCCTAGAAAAGTACAACCTTCCGAGGCTGACCAAGGAAGAAACAGAAAATCTGAACAGACCAGCAACAAAATTGAACTGGTAATCAGAAATTACCTAAGAACAAAACCCCTGTACCAAATGGCTTCATTGCTGAATTTCATCAAACATTTAGTGAAGACCTAATATCCATTCTCCTTAAAGTTTTCCAAAAATTAGAAGAGGAGGGAATACTTCTGAACTAATTCTATGAGGTCAGTATTACTCTAATAACAAAACTAGGCAAAGACACCACAAAAAAAGAAAATTACAGACCAATATCTCTGATGAACATAGATGCAAAAATACATACTCAACAAAATATTAGCAAACTGAATTTAAAAATACATCAAAAAGATCATCCATCATGATCAAGTAGATTTATGCCAGGGATGCAAGTATGGTACAACATTCAAAAATCCATCAACATCATCTACCACATCAACAAAAAGAAACACAAAAACCACATGATCATCTCCATAGATGCTGAAAAAGCATTTGACAAAATTCAAATCCATTCATGATAAAAACTCTCAACAAAATCGGTATAGAAGGCAAGTACGTCAACATAATAAGGCCATATATGACAAACCCACAGCCAACATTATACTGAACAGCAAAAAGCTGAAAGCTTTTCCCTTAAGATCAGGAACAAGACAAGGATGCCCACTTTCCCCACTTCTATTCAACATAGTGCTGGAGGTCCTAGCCACAGCAATCAGACAAAACAAAGAAATAAAAGGCATCCAGATTGGCTAGGAAAATGTTAAACTGTCCCTGTTTGCAGATGACATGATATTGTACATAAAACACCCTAAAGAATCCACTCCAAAACTACTAGATCTAATATCTGAATTCAGCAAAGTTGCAGGATACAAAATTAACACATAGAAATCTGTGGCATTCCTATACACTAAAAATGAACTAGCAGAGGGAGAAATAAGGAAAACAATTCCATTCACAATTGCATCAAAAAGAATAAAATACCCAGGAATAAACCTAACCAAGGAAGTGAAAGACCAATACTTTGAAAATTACAAAACACTCAGGAGAGACATTAAAGAAGATAACAATAAATAGAAACACATCCTGTGCTCATGGATAGGAAGAATTAATATTGTCAAAATGGCCATCCTGCCTAAAGCACTGTATAGATTCAATGCAATTCCTATCAAAATATCAACAGCATTCTTCAGTGAACTAGAGAAAATCATCCTTAAATTCATATGGAACCACAAAAGACCTTGAATAGCCAAAGCAGTCCTGAGAAGGAAGAATAAAGCAGGGGGAATTACGCTCCCCAACTTCAAGCTCTACTACAAAGCCACAGTAATCAAGACAATTTGGTACTGGCACAAGAACAGACCCATAGACCAATGGAATAGACTAGAGAACCCTGATATAAACCCAACCATATATGGTCAATTAATATATGATAAAGGAGCCATGGACATACAATGGGGAAATGACAGCCACTTCCGCAGCTGGTGTTGGCAAAACTGGACAGCTACATGCAAAAGAATGAAATTGGATTATTGTTTAACTCCATACACAAAAGTAAACTTGAAATGAATTAAAGACTTGAATGTAAGTCATGAAACCATAAAATTCTTAGAAGACAACATAGGCAAACATCTCGTGAATATAAGCATGAGCAACTTCTTCCTGAACATGTCTCCTCGAGTAAAGGAAACAAAAGAAAAAATGAACTCCTGGGACTACATCAAACTAAAAAGTTTTTGTACAGCAAAGGACACCATCAACAGAACAAAAAGACATCCTACAGTATGGGAGAATATATTTGTTAATGACATATCCGACAAGGGGTTAACTTCCAAAATATATAAAGAACTTACACACCTCAACACCCAAAAACCAAATAACCTGATTAACAAATGGGCAGAGGAAATGAAGAGACAGTTCTCCAAAGAAGAAATTCAGATGGCTAACAGACACATGAAAAGATGCTCCACATCACTAATCATCAGGGAAATGCAAATTAAAACCACAATGAAATATCACCTTATGCCAGTAAGGATGGCCAGCATCAAAAAGACTAAGAACAACAAATGCTGGCAAGGATGGGGAGAAAGGCAAATCCTCCTATACTGCTGGTGGGAATGTAAGCTAGTTCAATCACTGTGCAAAGCAATATGAAGGTTCCTCAAAAAACTAAAAATAGAAATATCATTTGACCTGGGAATCCCACTCCTTGGAATTTACCCAAAGAATACAACTTCTCAGATTCAAAAAGACATATGCACCCCTATGTTTATCACAGCACTTTTTACAATAGCCAAGAAATGGAAGCAACCTAAGTGTCCATTGGTAGATGAATGGATAAAGAAGATGTGGTAAATATACACAATGGGATATGATTTAGCCATAAGAAACAAAGCCTACCATTTGCAACAACATGGATGGAGCTGGAGGACATTGTACTCAGTGAAATAAGCCAGTCAGAGAAAGACAAATGCCAAATGACTTCCCTCATTTGTGGAGTATAACAATGAGGCAAAACTGAAGGAACAAAATGGCAGCTAACTCAGAGACTCCAAGAATGAACTAGTGGTTACCAAAGGGGAGGGGTCTGTGAGGGCAGGTGGGGAGGGAGGGAAAAGGGGATTGAGGGGTATTATGTTTAGTACACATGGTGTGGGGGATCACGGAGATAACAGTGTAGCACAGAGAAGGTATCTAGTGTATTTGTGGCATCTTGCTGCACTGATGGACAGTGACTGCAAGGGGGTATGGGTGGGGACTTGATAATATGGGTACCTGTAGTAACCACATTGTTTTTTCATGTGAGACCTTCATAAGAGTGTATATCAACCATATGTTAACAAAAAGAATTTTTTTAATAAAATGGGCAGAGGATCTGAACAGACATTTCTCCAAAGAAGAAATTCAGATGGCCAACAGGCACATAAAAAGATGCTTCACAACGCTAATCATCAGAGTAATACAAAGTAAAACCACAATGTGATATCACCTCACATCAGTTAGGATGGCCACCATCCAAAAGATACACAACAATAAATGTTGGTGAGGATGTGGAGAAAGAGGAACCCTCCCTCCTACACTGGTGGTGGAAATGTAAATTAGGTCAACCACTGTGGAAAGCAGTATGGAGGTTCCTCAACAAACTCAAAATAGAAATACCATTTGACCATGAATTGCACTACTGGGAATTTACCCTAAGAATGCAGGAGCCCAGTTTGAAAAAGTCTTAAGCACCCCTATGTTTATAGCAGCATTATTTACAATAGCCAAGAAATGGAAGCAATCTAAGAGTCCTTCAGTAGATGAATGGATAAAGAAGATGTGGTACATATACACAATGGAATATTATTCAGCCATAAGAAGAAAACAAATCCTACCATTTGCAACAACATGGATGGAGCTAGAGGGTATTATGCTCAGTGAAATAAGTCAGGCAGAGAAAGACAAGTACCAAATAATTTCACTCATCTGTGGAGTATAAGAACAAAGAAAAAACTGAAGGAACAAAACAGCAGCAGACTCACAGAACCCAAGAATGGACTAACAGTTACCAAAGGGAAAGGGACTGGGGAAGGTGAGTGGGAAGGGAGGGAGGGATAAGGGGGAAAAGGGGCATTATGATTAGCACACATAATGTAGTGGGTGGGGACACGAGAAAGGCAGTATAACACAGAGAAGATACGTAGTGATTCTATGGCATCTTACTACACTTATGTACAGTGACTATAATGGGAATGTTGCTCATGTAATTGTATATTAATGAAACCAAAATTTTTAAAAATTAAAAAAATAGGTTTTGTGGACTGTAGAGAATAAATGAGCCTTAAGTAGACTGTCATACCTTATAGTCACATTATACACTAAATTACCTGGATATATGCTGAGACACCTCCCCTGGGCTTGGAACCCCTCATTCTATGTGTAGGACCACTCCAACTTTGCCTGGAAGTCTGTTTCTCCCAAAGTTCTGTTATGTCCTTCCCTCCCACCGATACCCTTCTGAAATTAGGCTCCTCATGACTTGGTGTCAGGAAGTGTGTTCCTTTCTTGGAAGAAGTTGCTGACATACATTCTGGGTATTTTCTACACTGAAATAAAGAAGGAGGGAAAGTCAACAGAAGGACACGTTTCTGAGTGGACTTACTGCTGTAGGTAGCTGATGTTAAACATTGTGAGAGCCTTCTGGGGAGTGTGTGGAGCACATCTCAGAACTGCTTCTCCAAAGGATGAAATGCATTTATCCATTGATTTCCAGTCCTCATTTGGCTTAGAATTGCTCTTTAAGGCATTAACACCTCCACATTTTTTTAGTTGAGTATGTCAGTGTCCAGTGGGCACTCCCAGGGTCCCACAAGAATAACATCAGAAGACCCAGACAGGAAGCAAGAGATTCACAGGGCAAGCAGCCTAGAGACAGGTGATGTTCCTGCAGAGCAGATAAGGGGTACTGTGAACCTTGGCATAGTCACCGCTGGAAGCAGGTGAGGCAGAGATGATGTGAGACTGAGATGACGTGAAATTTATGCAAGAGAATTCTGATACAGGACCACATTCCTTAGCTGTGTGTCAAGAATATTTATGTTGTCTGACTTTACATTATGTAGCCATTATGTAAAGTCTGTTGGACCTACATAAAGGAGTAAAGACATACAAGGAGTAATGAACCAGCTGGTACTAAGCTCTGGGTTGTAGAACAACCCCTGTGCATCCCCTGTGGTTTAGTACTGCATGTAAACAGTTCTTTTGTAAATAAACTCCCCCCAAATTATACTGTTGAGTGTGCCACCTGATTTTTTCTGGTACCCTGACTCAAAAAGGTAGAGCATTGTTCCGATTAAGCAAATGGAGAATATCCTTCACACACTGTATTGGTCAACAATTGCTCTCGATGATTGAAGCAGTGCATGGATCTGATTCAAGTGCAACTTCATTTATGCAGCAGTGCTCTTTGTTGTACTCATACCTGGGGTTTTAACAATACTGATCCCAATGCACCTTTCTTTCACTTAGTTATTGAGAAAATTTCTCTTTGATAACATAGCTTACAAAATTAGTCTTTAGTGATAAGTGAGACAAAAAGCAGTGCCAGGCACTTCTTCCTCATGTGCTACATATGTGCTAGAATCGGTTGTGTTCAGCTACAATAGCAAATTATATGCCAACACATAAGTGACAGAAACTGCTTTCCCACATGGTATGCCATTGATGTAAGGCAATGCCCAAAATGTCTTTTCAGTAAAGAAATTGTGCCTATTGCTTGTTCTTAAAGCATGAGCTTTTTCTGTCAACTTTAAGGTTGATTTTTACAAACTCCTTAGGAAGAGTAGGTATTGTATTTTCTATAAGCATTATAACTTTGAATGATGCTTCTGGTATTTTGGTTTCTTTTCTGTTTTAGTAACAATCAATTTTGCACCTGAAAACATTATATTATGCTGTCCCTTAAAAAACTGTTTTGGAAGAGTGGTCACTTTAAGAGTTTCACTACTGTGGTTTCAACCAATAAAGTTAAAATTCAGATTCTTTATCTTTCCCTGGTTACTCATGGAAAATCATCACACTAGTCAAACCACTTTTTTCAGAAGATACTTTTTATATCCATTGTAGTACTATACAGTATTTAAATATTCAGCATTATTTTGAGTTGTAGCAATTATTCCTATTTTATCACTACATTTGCTTCCATTTCCTTATGAACTACTTTTGCACTACTGTGGAGTTGCAAACTTTAGTGAATTGTAGATATAAAAACAGTAAAGAGAAACTATATTTACTTTCACAGATATCTTATGTTCTTCATAATTGTGTTAAGTGCAGTCCATCTTAACATACATGAAATTTGTTAATATCAGCTAAGTCTATTAACCGAATGCATTTATATAATTCATGTAACTGTTTACGATTAGTCATCTTAAACGTAAAATCTGTGAAATACATGAGAGAAGTAAAAATATAAAACTCCCCTAAAAAAAAAGGATAAAAAAAAACTTCCTTTGTGGACTACTTCACAGGCCACCAGGGATAACGACAAAGTACATCCACATCAAGAAACGCTGGTCTAAGTATTAGAAATAGGGTTCTGAAAATTGGATGCTGACTTTTCTGCTTCCTAGCTGGGTGATCTTCAGCAGGTTGTTACACATCTTAGCCTTAGACACTATTATGATCCCCCATTTACAGTTGAGAAACTCACCTCATTGGCTGTTACATGATTGTTTTTATTGTTTTATTTTTATCCTTGGAGAATAAAACAATGCTTGGTACAAGCAGTGCATGTGTATATACGTGCACATGTATGTGCTGTGACACTGCATAGCCACCTAGCCCAACCTGACCTGTAAACCACACCAAACAGCTGAAAAATCTCAATGGTTGAACATGACAAAATCTATTTTTTGCTAATGTTACATGTCTAATGCAGACCAACACATAGAATCTGCTCATCATTGTCTCTGAGATCCAGGTGAATGAAAAATATTCTCAATATTTAGTCATCACCAACTTTAGAATATTTATATTTAAAAAGCAGGATTATGGGTGAAATTTTTCATGACTGAAAGCTTGGGAAGGAGGAAAAATACAATAAACATTTCTGATTTTCATGCAGAATATAAAAATATATAAATTCAAATGGGTTTGCTTAGATCTATAAAGGACCCTAGAAATAAAATGTCCTAGACCACAGTGGATATTTCTTCAGAAGCATCCTTCCAAACCCACCAGAACTATACCCAAAAGGACCCTGATAATCTCATGTTCTTTATCACTGATCATTTGTGAATAAAGTGTGAGTTAGTCTATTATCAGTAGAATTACATTGTACATTCTTACTTGTCCTTATTCATCCCCAGGTCTTAGGCCCTCTCATTTATTCCTCCTACAAAAAAATGCTAGCTTTCGCCAGAGTTCAGGAATGCCTAAAATAAAATGTCATCACTCCAAAACCCCATCAGAGATGAATAAGCATGTTTGATTAATGCAAGTTTGATCAGGACTTACTATACATTAGAACCAGTTTTAGAAAGAAAAAAAAAGAAACATGAGAATACTGATCTCAATTTCATGAAATCTGTAACTTAACTATCACTTATTTTCCATGTCAGATATATAATACATACATATATAGATAGATGTATATATTTATATCTCCTAATTCCTAGTGTGGATACAAAAGGTTACATCTCATCAAATTAAAGGCCTTCTCTTTGCCATACTACACACACCCTCATTTATGTATCCATCCCCGTATGTCTCACTCAGAAGGGCCAGTTTGATTGCCTGTCCTCACCACTGGAACTGGAATTTCAATGGGCCTCCTTGAGGCTGGATGACTCCATAACTGCTCTTGGATACTGATTTCTAAAAAATCTCTTGGAGAGCTACTAGCAATTCCCCAGCAGGGCAGACCCAGTGCCTTAGTATTTCAGACTAACCAGAAGCAGTCACTCTTATCTGTTGCCCTCACATTACTGGGGTGTCACCAACATTATTCTTGTCCAAAAATCCAGTCTGGCTACTCTCACATGACAGCTGGAACAGATACTCAGAAACCAAGCAACAGCATAAAAATGAAGAGGAAATGAAGCAGTTCATTCTCCTTTTCCTTCCTGAATGCCAATTAACTGACCACCACTTCCAAAAGTGCTCAATATAAAACTTCATACTTTCTCACCAGCCCTTGAGTTTTTTGATTGACCTCTCCTCTGCCTTCCCTCAATCCCATCTCTCTCCTTTCCCAATATGACTGGCAACTAGAAAATTTGCTGCTTTTTTCCTGAAGGTCCCAACATAACCCTCACAACAACATGACCAGGGAGAAGACCTTGGTAAACACACCAGTATTTATTTTGGGGTATAAGTTGGATATATAATACTGAAATTTGGATGTTAACTTAAAGAAGCTGAAGCTCCACTGGAGATAAGTAACACTGCCCATGGCCATGCAGGTTCTCAGATTCAGGATTTGATTCCATAATAATGAAAGCCTTGCACATTCTACAAAATCATACCGTCTCCCATGTTTCAAACTGCTCTCCCACCGTCTTGAAATGTTAGAGCAGTAAAACCCCCATTTCATTTTGTCACTTTGTTCTCTTTCCCAAACATCCAACATCAGGGCTTACTCACTTTCCCTCACCATTTCTCCCCCATTTGTGTTAGTTAAGCAGAGCTGCCCTTAGAGGGATTCTATCTTCAAATCAACTTGAGCTTTGAAGAGTTTCTGTTCCTGCATGACTACTTGCTCCAATGTAGACATTTCATCTCATTCCTAAGCACATATTCAAATGCCAATTAGACCTCTTCATCCTAGTAAATTAGGATGATCTCAATCTAGTAAAATGGTCTCACAGATGTAAAAATGGAATAAGGGAAGTCTAATGTTCCTTATGAAGAGCAATGACCTAGCAACTAATGAAAAGCCTATGAGCCTTCTCTGGATGTTAATTTTCACCTGGCAACATCTTGATTACAAACCTGAGTTATTAAATGAAATTTTTACAACTACCCAGCTGACCACATTCTATAAACAGTAGTCTAGGGCCTTCATAAGTCTGTGGGAAAAACAGGGGCATGCCTCATTGTGGCAGACTCAGTTAGGTGGGTAGAAGGGGAACCTCAAAGACATAAGACAGCTGGCAGAGCTTCTCATGGACTGGAGGAATACCCAGCATTAAACAGTGTTTTGTCCCCCTATCACCTACATCAGAAGTATAATAGATTCTCAAAAAGGAGGCCATTACACTGAAAATGACAAAACACAGCTGAAGATATTTAGGAAGATGTAAAAAAATTAAAGACATCCCATGTTCATGGATTAGAAGCATTTTCAAGACAGCAGTATTCCTCAATTTGACCTACAGTTTCAACAGAATCCTAATCAAAATCCCAACTTTGCTTTTTTTCTAGAAATTGGCAAGCTGATCTTAAGTTCATATGCAAATGCAAGGGACCCGGATAGCCACATAATCTTAAAAAACAAGATAAATAAAGTTATAGGGCTCACACTTCCCAATTTCAAAACTGACTATAGTAATCAAGTCAATGTAGCACTGCCATAAAAAGACATAGAAACCAATGAAACAAAATTGAAAGGCCAAAAATAAACCCTTACATTTACAGTCAATTGATTTCATACAAGGATGGCAAGACAATTCAATGAAAGAAAGTACAATGTTTTCAACAAATGATGCTAGAAAAATTGATATCCACATGCAAAAGAATGAATTTGGAATCCTACCTCATCTATATACAAAAATTACTTCAAAATGTATCAGCAACCTAAATGTAAGAACTGAAACTATATGACTTCTACAAAAAACATAGTAGTTAAGTACATGTGACCTTGGATTAAGTAATGTTAGATATGATACCAGAAAGATATGATACCATAAGCACAAGCAAACAAAATACATAAACTGGACTTTATCAAAATGAAAATCTTGCACTGCAAACAACCTCATCAAGAAAGTAAAAAGAAAATCCATGCAATGGGAGAAGACATTTGAAAACCATATATCTGATAAGAGATCTGTATTCAAAATACATTTTTAAAAACCCTTACAACTCAATAATAAAGAGATAAATAAGTCAATTTAGAAATGAGCAAGAGATCTGAAAAGACATTTCTACAAAGACATAAAAATGGCCAAGATGCTCATCATTAGTTATTAGAGAAATGCAAATCAAAACCACAACATGTATGACATTACATTTGGTAGGATGGCTGAAATAAAAAAGAGCATCCTATATGTGGTAGAATGGCTAAAATAAAAAATACAGACCATAATAAGAGCTGATAAGGATGTGAAGAAATTACAACCTTCATTCATTGCTAGTAATAAATGGTAATGTAAAATTGTATAGCAATTTGGAAATGATTTGGTAGTTCCCTAAAATGATAAATATAGAGTTACCATATGACTCAGCAATTTCATTCCTAGGTACATACCCAAGAGAGATGAAAATGTATGTTCACAAAAACTCATGCACAAATGCTCATAACAACATTAGCCATAATAGCCAAAAAGTGAAAACAACTCAAGTATTTACCAACTGGAGAACGGATTTTAAAATCTGATACAGGGTGCATTTTTAGGATGGTGAAAATGCTCTAAATTTAGATTGTGGTGATAGTTACATAACTGTGAATATACTAAAAACCATTGAATTGTACACTTATTGGGTTAATTTTATGGCATGTGAATTATATCTCAATAAAGATGTTTTTTAAAAAGGAGGCCACACATGAAAGCAGTTTTAAATTGCCCTACACTACATGAAGCAAACGGTTTATTAGTAATCGTTTTTGCCCTGGAATGGTCTCTGAGGAATGACTCCTGAGAGAGTAATCAGAGCATCTTCTACTTGGAAAATTTGCCTTCATTGATTAGATATTCCATCACTAATATACTGCAGGCCAATGACACACCTCAGCAATGACCCAAGATCAATGGGACTGGACATAACTGCTCCTATATCTGGAAGGAGTCTACCATTTTAAGTTCCACAAAAGGTGCAGTTGAAAAAAATCCCCACCTTATACAGCCCATTGACTCCCATGCATCTCTAACATTATGAGCTAATACGCAAGGTTTTGTAAACAAAAATATATTATTTTCCCCAAAAAAGACATTGGATGCAATTGTATTCAACAAAGACCTAGCAACCTGGCACTCAGGAAACTGTACTTCTGGTGGAAGCAATGTGTCCCAGAAAAGCACCTGCATAAATGTGTAGGTTTACATACTTACTCACAGATGCAATACCAGAGTCCCGAAAATTACTCTTCTGGCTCTTCTCTAGTGGAAAGAACATGGGTTTGGGAGTCACACCTGATTCTGAATCCTTGCCTTAGCACTGACCTTGGGCAAGTTATATAACTTCTCAGACCCTCTGTCCATCATATCTACTGTTTAATACAGGGGAGTTAATTGTGAAGATGTATGTGAGGCAGGGGGCACAAAGGTACTCCACAAGTATTTAATGTCCTTCAAAATTTCTCCTCCCATTTCAAACAGAAAGTTAAACTGAGTAGGCGTAAAACAGTGTGCTTTCCTTCCCTGCCCCCTCCAACCCAAAATGCACATTCCAGAAGCACCTGGTACTCAGCAAGTACTGATGACTGAATTTTAATTCACTAGTTTTCAGTGGAGCCAGACTCTGAGGGGCCATATCAAAAAAATATTACAGGAATAGCACCTCCAACTGTGAGCATTTCTAGGTTTACTTTCTAGTCCCAGGTCTTACCTCCAAGCAATATCTTCTCAGAACCCAGAGAGCTTTGAGTAGGAACCACTGCTTAAGTGTTTGCCTCTTCCCTGAATTCTAACATGAGAAGGGCAATCCTGTGCATGTTTAAATCTTCCATTCACCCTGTCCCTGCAGCAAAAGAATTGGGCATGAAACCAACTCCTAGTCACTTTACTGAGTTTCCCTTTGGCGCATCTTAATATAGTTACACAAAAGATGATTTTGCCCAGCACAGAAGAGCAAATACAGTACAGTCTTTTATATCTATTCAATTCTGATTAAAGTAGAATAATATATTTCTCCCTTAACTGGTTTCAGATGCTCGAGTCTGAAAATATCCTTTACATTCCTAGTTCAGATTAGCATTCTGACCCCAGTCACATAAAATTTGAAATTCTGAATATGGAAGCTCTGGGCTACTGATGATCCCTCTTTATATAGAGAGTGTCGAAAGTCCATGAAGATTTGTTTATAGTTGTATAAAGACATGGTTAAATCAGTATTCTTGGCAAACACTTGCTACTTTACTATGAGAATAAGCCATCCATATGCTAAATAGGAGGAGTTATAAACCTAAGTATTCCTTAATAGTGTTCCACATTTGCCAAATACATTTCAACTTGATGTTTTATTTATGAGTTAAGTTTAATTAGCATAACAAGAAAGGAGTGCTTGAAAGGCCTTTTGAATAAATTTGACTTCTGAATGTTATTACTACCCTCTCTCTTAGGCACCTCAAAATTTCTTTTTCAAAAATGAAAAGTACTTAGTATTAAATGATTTTGTACTTGGACTTTTTCATCTTGTTTTCATAGCTAGTGTACTTTAATAACCTTTAAAAAGGAAGTGGAAATGTTACCTTCTTATTGACTTGTTTCTCATTTTGTATTAGATTGTTCACTATCAATGATAATTTTACCATGAAGAATTTGGGCATATACTCACTAGATCCTTCTTTGTTGCCAAGGATGGAAATTCTTACTCAATTACAAAAGGTAGTTTCAGTGTCATTCTTGAGAAAATGCTATCAAGTAGGTCATTGCTGTGTAACAAACTACCCCAAAACACAGTGGCTTGAAAGTATAATGTAAGTAGCTTAAAAGTATAATTTTGAAAGTATATTCATATAGTTCATGTGTTTATAGGTTAGATGGGTTTTAGGTTTTTTGTTGCCATTTTTTGTTTTCTCAAAACAGTGTTCTCAAATGTGCATACGGTCATCTGTAACTAGAGTAGACAGCTCTGCTAATTTTGGCTCGGCCCTCCCACTTGCTTTGGAGTCAACTGGCTATCAGCTTATCTAGGATAGTCTCACTTCTTCTCTACATGGCCAGTCTCTCTCTCTCCCCACCAAACCCCCCTCCTGCTATGCTGTGAAAACAAGACCAGGCTGATCTGATAAAAGAGGAAAGCAGGTATACAAGGCTTCTTGAAACCTAGATGCAAAATTAACATATTGTCACTTTTGTTTTGGCAAATGGCTGTGGGCAGCCCACAAATGAGCCCTGTGTCACAGTGTGAGAAGCTGCAGTTCCTCCCATCAAGAAGTAGAGTCTGCACGTAACATTGCAAAGAGTATGGCTACAGGAAAGAGGGAGAATCTACCTTAAGCATCGACTACATATGCGTATTAGGCCACACAACTACCAAGGTACATAAAACACTATATTTTGAATCCTTGAGGTTACAGATTGTGAGAAAATTAGGAATAGGACTATAATGATGCAGGTCACATGGTGATCAGCGTTAAAAGAGAAGCGTGATGAGGGGGAAGGGAATCATGAAAGATTTCAAGACCTAGCTCTGATGGCCCTTCTCCTGTGAAGGATTGGTAAGGCTGTGGGAGAGCAAAGGCACAAGGTAAGAAATACATGATACAATTGGGAAATTCCAGGAACCCAAGTAGGGGGAAGAAGGGAAAGTGAAGGAAAATACTATTTTACTGATTTCCCAACATTTTCTATTACAGCAATCAGCAGCTTTTAGATCTCTATCAGCTGCTGAAAAAGAAATAGAATTAACTAATTTTTAGAAAAAAACTCTAGGGCATACTAGAAACAGACATTTACAGGGGCAGAGTTTGTATTAGCCATTACATTTTTCCAGTTATCAAATCTCCCTTCAATTCATGAAAACCAACTATATAATCAAACTTTTTAATAAAAACTTAAGTTGGTCCATTCCACTGAGTAGGAGCTCTTGCGAGAAACACCTTTGATCGTCCGTGTGCCAGTCATTCTCTAACAGAAGAGAGAAGCCACAAGAAAAGAATGTGGGTAAAGTTAAAAATGCCAGATCTGTATTTTTTACCAGCTCCTTTTTCACTAAAACATGGGCATGTGACCAACCTGAGAAGAAATATTCATAGGGGACTTCTGGGAAAGTTTTTCTTCCAAATTAAAAATCAAAGACCCTACAGGGAAAAATTAAAGTTTTGTTGTCGTCGTTGTTTTTGGCTAGTTGTTGCCTACATGCACCACCCCAAACTGTAGTAGCCACATTATGCCCATAAAGGGAAAAGCCTGAAGACCAAGCCATGGTGCTAACAACAGTCATGGGAAAAAATAGGTTTTCTCATGGGCTAAGCCAGGGATAAATAAAAAGCTGGGGGGATGGATGGCTTTAGATAGCCCATAAACTTAATTTGGATTGTATACGAAGTCCATCATTGGACCCCAAATCCTGAATTTTCTACATGGTTAGATTCCTAGCTCAGAATCTCTGCCCCCGCAGTCCATGAAGCATGAAAAGTTTTTTTAAAATGACACAAAGGCCTACAGGTTTGGTCCAAGTGCTCATTTTAATACTGCCAATCTATAAGTAATTAAGCACCGATTTTATAGATACGATGGACTATCTTTACCTCTTAATCTGCCAAAAGTATACATTGTAAAGAACTTGAGGATGGGAAGTCAGATGTAAGATGAATTCCTTGCTCTGTCATGTTTGAATATTTCTTTATTTAACAAATATTTATTGAGCTCCCATTGTATGTCATGCAGCAGGTACTAAAAAAATGGTGGTCAACAATAAAGACATGGCTCCCATCCTCCTGGAACTTGCAGTCTGGTGAGGGAGATGGAACTTGGTGAAATATTATAAACCATAATTTCTATGAAGAAAAACTAAAACACTATGGAAAACAGATTATAGAATCAGAAAGTATCCCTTAGGGAAATGATGTTTAAGTCTGTGACTGTGGGCTAGTTATTCAATTTAAGACCATTACTCTATGTGTAAAGTAGAGACCCTCACAACATGTACAGGATTAAATAACAGTTCAGAAAAGGCTTTGGGAAAAGACTCATCATTTTTAAGTTTATTTGGCATCTATTCAAGTTTAGCCTCCCTTCTCTTTCAAGCCTTCCTACCTGACCCCAGTACCTCTCCTGTGTTTCTCACATCACATTGTACGGTAGGTGTGCCATCAATGTTCATTCAGTAGTTGAAAGCAAGGCAAGGTGGCACTAATAAATTTAGCTTTGTGCTTCACTTTCATTTGGACCCTAGTGGCCAAGTTAAGGGCACAAAAAAGAATGCCTATTTTCTCGCCCCAGTTTTTCTGTGAGCTCTAAAATTTCATCAATTTTCATTATGAAGAAATGCTCAGCTGTGGAAAACTAATGAAAGATTTTAGTCCAAATTCCACTAAAATAGGGTGAAGTTGGGAAAATATCATTGAAGTGCTATTCAGAAGCCCACATTTTTGTGTAACCAGAATAGAGGTTACTTTATTTCGTGGCTCAGTGCAGTTTTGTTTGACCTATTTTTAGGACTATCAGATGTATCCTGCATTTAACCCAAACCAGGCAGGCTTAGCAGCTGGAGGCCTTACCTTCTATCTGAGTGAGAGATGACTGAATTATTCAGGAGGGCCATGATTCTGATCTTCTAGCTCAATATATCAGCAAAGATCCTGCTATAAGTCATGAAGGGCTCTGGATGGCAGGCTAAAGATAGGCTTTATTTTTAGCAGTATGAATTTTTAAGATAACATTTGTATTTTATTCAGAAATCTCCTCCTGCACTCAAATGTTTATCTCAGAGCTGCTTCTGGAGCAACCTAGCCTAGCATAAGATCTTTCTTCACAGCCAGTTCCTAAGGGAGGTGACACCAGGAAACATTGATTCCAGAGTGAAGAACTAAGACAGCAAAGGGATGGGTGTCATTGAAGTTTACATTACTGAGAAGGTTACATTTAGAGGCAACAAAAAAGTTCAGATCCACCAGTGACCTCTGGGAGACCATGTAGAACACACTTCAGAGTTTCCCTTAGAGAATCTACCTACTGACTCCCATCCACCAATGGCTGAGGGCTGCTCCTGGTAGCAGTAACTCCCCAGTGCTTCCTGTCTACCCAGGGCACAAACTCAGCATGTGCAGAAGATCAGAGAAAGCCCTCAGGCACAGAGTTGCAAATACCTGCTGTAAGAAGCCTTTTATAAGTCTGGTAACTGAGTGTCAAGGGATGTGGCAGGGCAATGACAGAATCTGCTTCAAATCTCTAAATTATAAGACTGCTACTCTAGGCAGGCAAGAAATAAGGGGGGGCTTGAGCTATAGCAGTGGTAGTAGGGATGGAGAGAAGAGGGAGTGTTGGGAAATGAATTTGAGAGGGTCAACAGGACTGGTAACCAAAGAAATAATATAATGAAGAAGAGTCCAGAGCAACCTCCAGATCTCTAGCTTGGGTGTTAGAATGGATGATAGATGGTGCTATCAACTGGTTTTGGAAACATAGTAAAAACCTTCATCTTCTTCTCCAAATCCATGTGAAGTTTAGGCATACCATATTTGAGCTGTCTGTCAGTATCTCAATTTGGGTTTCCTGGGAAGTTGACTCAGAGGTGGAGATTAGCATGCACAAGGTTTATTGGAGTATGCCCTGGAATCAACTCACGATGAAGGGAAGGGAAGTGGAATTGGGCAGTGGGAAGAGCTGAACACTAATTCAGTCTCAGTGGAATACCCAGGCAGCCCTACGAGGAGTTTTGAAGATGTAATAACCCTCAGAGTTGTCCTCGTCTGAGTGAGAGGGTGAGGCATTTATACACCTATATTGATCAGTTATTGGAAGGAAGCTGTCCCAGGAAAGGTGCACAAGGTTGAGTGAGGTGCCTCCCTTCACCAAGACAATCCCTGAGAGGGCTGACAGCTGTGAACAGTCCTATAGCTAGAATAAGAGGTATTTTATTCTTAAACAGGGATTTGGACAATACATTAAGTGTCCACCACAGCAGGTGTTGCAACCAGAAGTGTCCAGTTGGTAATGATGCAAGAGGTTAGTGAAAATTAAAATCTGTGCTGGCAACATATTTGGAGTTATCAGTTCAAAAGAGTGTTAATAAGTAAATCTAGCAGATGATATAGAATAAAAATTTCTTTCTGAAACACTTCAAATATGACTACTCTGGAAAATAATGGTAATTCGCTGCTCAGAAAACACACAAACTGAATCATTATAACACTATACAGCAGGTTATAGATTATCTTATGACAATATAATATAGAGAAATATAAGCTAATTGCTTCGTTTCAAAGATGAGTAACTAAAATAGTATAAATGTTATGAAGAACAAACACATGCAGTAGAGATAAATGTTTTCTTGGTATATATGAGAATCATAACAAAAGAAATTACCTAATTCTTAAGTAAACTTCATTCTGATATTAGATAACATCTATAAATACACAATTCAAGAAAATACAGTTTTTAATACTCATAACAAAAACAGAAATTTGAAACAAAAATGTGAAATGTTTGTCTACTAAATGCTATCTTCTTTATCATGAAAAAAGTAAAAGTAGAAAAAAAACAACACAAAAGCGTGTTTGCAAGTGTGAACAGTGCTTCTCAAGGATGCCCCAGCCTGGGATATAAAAATAAACCGAGCTCTCTCTAAAATAAAGTAGTTTTCTCTGGTACTTGTCCTCCTTCAAACCAGGGTCATCCACACTTCCTTCTAAAAACCTCTGCAGAGAAAGTATAGAATATTCATCAATAGTGCTGACTTAGGACTTAGATGCCTTCTTTCTCCACTTGCTAAACCTTATCAATATATGTGCAAGCTTCTCAACTTCTCTGTTTCAGGTTTCTCATGTGTAAAATGAAATTAATGTAAAGATCTACCTCTCAGTGGTATTGAAAAGTGTTTACTGGAACATAGTAAGTTTCAAAAAGCTGTTATGGTGAAGGAGGGGAAGTTGAGAGATGAACTAGTGAAGCTCAGAGTATTTATAGGGCAGTGAAAATACTCTGTATAATGATATAATGATAGATATGTGTCATTATACATTTGTCCAAATTCATAGAAAGTAAAGGACCATGAGTGAAACTTAAAGTAAATTTTGGGCTTTGGGTTATTATGATGTGTCAAACTAGGTTCATCATTTGCAACAAACATACCACTGTGGTGGGGAATTTTGATTATGTAGGCTATACATGAGAAGTTGTGGGGTAGGAGGTATATAGGAAATCTCTTGATTTTTCTTTATTTTTCTGTGAACCTAACCCACTCTAAAAAATTTCTTTTTTTAAAGCTATTATCATAAATCATTACTGTTATTTATCTGGAAAGAACTGTGCAAAGCCACATGGATACCTTATTTCTGCCCTCAGAGCTTGCCAGAAAACACAACCAACCATTGGCAGATCTTCCCCCAGGGAGAAAAATGAGTGCTAAAGTCCTCCTGATGCCAAATCTACCTCTGCTATCAATGCCTCATGCTTAATTTTATCATGTCAGTAAGTAAATTTGGATTCCACATCCTCACAACACAGAATGGCAATGGCCACAGCAAAAACAACCTAATAAAGCATCAAGTTTCTCTTTCTGTCTAACCCAGATTCCATAAATATGTGGGAACTCTGACTGGGAGGCTCCCCTTCCAAAAGCTCACTCCCCTAGGCTCACAGGGTTTCACAGAGTTGCCCAACCGAATACCAACCAGTCCACAGCTGCAAAGCAGAGTGTGCATATGAGACATGTCTTACCAGATCAGACACCTTAACAGTGAACTAAATCACAGATGTCTTGTTCTATAAAACACAAATGATTAATGATCTTGATACTTCCACTTAAAGGAGTGTTGCCCAACATCAAGATCTACTAGTTCTTAAACTAAATCCCATGCCAATAAATCTGTATTTGCATCTAGGGGAAGGAGGGACAGAAATGGTACCCTGACATTCCTAAGCAGCCTCATACCTGTGGACCACCCAGAAAGCCCATTCCCTGAAGTTATTGTCCTTTCCAAACTGACAAACACACTGCTCCACACTCATATACCCAGGGAGACTCCCTTTTCCCCAACTTTGTTTCACACTCTCAGCTCTGAGTCAGACACTCTCCTTGTGCCCCATGAATGAAGCATAAGTGTTTAATCCTCCCTCTAGTGAGTCTTCTCAGGGTACATCCTTATTTTCTCTGACAAATACAGTCCTAGGAGGCCTGTGATCACTCAGTTCTCCAAATATTCCAAAGGCATCTGAATCATAAGGCAAATCCAATGTAGGCACATGCTGTTTTCTGCTTCATAAGGAAAGAAAAAAAATGTGTGAAGGAGAAAAAAATGAGATTATAAAATAAATACAGGGAGGGAGAGGTTGGAAAAGGTCAATTTATCAACTTCAGTGGTGGTAATAAAGCTCTGTAGACCTTCTACTAGGGAAACAACCATAACTGGTGAAAATGTTATATATATGAAAGAACCATTTAAAATTTCTAGAAATTATTCTAAGGGAATACAGCAAATATAGAAACATCTATTCAAGAAAATCTATTAAATATCTATAAAAAGGTGAGAGTCTGTGTCATTTGAGCCACTAAATGCTCCTACATACATCCCCGCCCACTCCACCACCACCACCTCTGTGTTATGAAAGCTCTCCTATGGTATATGCAGCCAAAATGAAGGGATTGCTCTCCCCTAGTTCCCAGGAGTTAGTTTTCAACCTGAGACACACAGGCACCAGCATTTGTCATTCCCTTACGTGTCTGTTGCAGAAGCTCTTTCCCAGAAAATACAGCTGAGAGGTCTGGGGATCCCTCTTTCTATCTAGTATTCACTCATAGGGTAGAAGCTCTAGTCCAAGTATGGGAGGAAGAGAATACTAAGCTCTTACCCAGGCTCTCACCAGATCATAAAGTGGACACTCATAGAGTGGACATTCTATGCAAAAAGAGGCAAGCCAAGAAGAACAGGGGCTACCACTCTTATCCACTTGCAGAACAGAGCTATCACTCATAGAGAAGTAGGCTGCAGTCCCCGGAGCAGTGGCACAGAATTTCTGCCATGGGGAAAGGCAGGCAATAATAATAGAGATATTCAAAGCTTTCCCTATGAGAACTGACTTTATTTGGAACAAAGCAGGGAAGTTCAAGCCAATAGTGATACCAAAAATGAAAATGTTGGTCGTAAGCAACTAACCAATTGGTGGTAGCTCCATGGTAAGAATGAACAAAATGGAAGACCAACATGTTTAACAGAGAGAATTGGATTTTAAAAAAACAGATAAAAAGAGCCTTCCTGGGGTTAGGGTAAGCCTAAAAGACTACTGCAAAATGGCCTGGACTTAATTGGATCAGACTGTTGAACAACTTATGCCCCAGGGTATTGAAATAAACAGAAAAATCAGCAGTTACTGGAGGCTAGCAGCTGGATATAATACCAAAAGAAACAAACCAGGTAAAATGAGGCAACAAGAAGATCAGGAAAAGAGACATTTATAGAAATTGGCTAAAACGGTTGTCATCCTTGGAATGAGAGGTGACAGTGTAAGAGTGACTGTAGCATATGCCCAAGGTTGTATTTTTTAAGAAGCCACATTGGAGGCTTCACACTGAAGGAGAAATAAATTTCACTGAAATTATCTAGCCAACTCACTAAACAAATTAAACAAGCAAAAAAGCAAACAACAATAAGCTCCAGAAGAGTGGTAGTGGGAAAATAAGTATCCAGAATTTCTAAAATATTACCTAAAATATTCCGTTTCCAACCAGAAATTACAAAACATAAAAAGCAACAAGTGTGACCCACACACAAGAAAAAGAAGGCACAGAAATGGCCCTTGAAAGGGTCCAGATGACACATTCAGCAGACCTGAAAGCGACTGCTTTAAATATGTTCAAAGAATTAAGAAAGTAATGCTTAAATAGGGAAATAAATGATGACAATGATTCATCTTAGAGGATATTAATAAAGAGAAATATTTTAAAAGAATCAAATGGAAATTCTTTAGTTGAAATATACGATAACTAAAATGAAATATCTGCTATAGGTATCAACCAAAGATATGAGCTAGAAGAATAAAGAACCAGTGAACTTTAAGGTAAATCAATTAAGATTATATAATGTGAAGAACAGAAAGATAACAAAAATTAACAAAGCCTCAGAGAAATGTAGGACACCATTAAGCACACTAACATACAAGCAATATTAATGCCTCAGAGAAAGGGAGAAAGAAAAATGAGCAGAAAAAATATTTAAGAAATAATAGCTGTAAACTCCCCAAACATGATTAAAAACAATGTACACATGCCAAAAGTTCAACAAAACCTGAGTAGAATAAACGCAAAGAATCCACAGACAAACACATCAGACTCAAAATGTTGAAAGGCAAAATTTTGAGAGGAGCAAGAAGAAAAGGACTAATCACATACAGGGGAACCACAGTAGCATTAACAGCTGACTTATTAGAAAAAAATGGGGACATGAGTTAGTGGGACGATATATTCAAAGTACTGAAAGAAAAATAAGTGTCAAGCAGGAATTCTATATCCAGAAAAACTGTTCTTCAAAAATGCAGGTGTTTCCTCTCACCACTTTCGTTCAACACTTAACTGAAATTTCTAGTTAATGCAATTAGAAAAGAAAAAGGAAAAAAATGAAATAAAAGGTATACAGACTATGAAGAAATAAAATATCTTTGTTTACAGATGACTGTCAATGTAGAAAATTGATTTCTGATAGAATCAGAATTGATAAAAAAGAACTCATAAATCCCAAAAGAACTAATAAAATAAAACCTCTAGAACTGATAAATGAACATAGCAAGCTTGAAGGATACAAGATTAATATGAAAAAAGTCCATTGTTTTCCTATATACCATTAACAACCAAGTAGACTTAGAAATTTAAAACATGTTACCACTTACATGAGAAGCCCCCAGAAATGAAACATTTACTTAAAAATCTAACAACATATGTACAAGAGATACATGAGGAAAACTTGCAGTTTTCCTCTAATGATAGTGTTATCAGCTGAGATGCTGTTTTTCCCATAATCTTGTCTCAGAGGTGACAAAGAATGAAGGCAACAGACAAAGAGTACAGAGCAACCAGCAAAGCTTTTAATGAAGAGTGAAAAGAAAAAGAGTCCTGCTAATCAGGCAGGGCTCCAAGGGAGGAGATCATTTGGCTGCAGTGTCTAGGGGATTATAAGCACTGGAAAGGAGGAAGTCCACCTTGTTGCCTAGTACCTGTTGCTAGGGCTGGACTCGGGGATCAGAAAACCCCCTTTTTTTCTCAGGCTGGCTCTCTCAGGGAGTGGTTTCTTAAGCGTCCCGCTTGGCCAGCTGACCACGGTGCCTGGTGTCAGCATCCCACTTGGCTGATATCTACCAAGTCAACATGTCCTGTTCTACCTACCCCACAGGCTACCTCCTGCTTCAGTGGAAATCAAATGCCAAAAATAAATAGAAAAATACTCCATGCTTACAGATAGGAGACTCAATATTCCTAAGATATCAGTTCTTAAGTTGATCTACAGATTCAGTGCAAACCCAATCAATATTCCAGCAACTTATTTTGTGGATATCAACAAACTGATTCTTAAAATTTATATAGAAAGGCAAAAGACCTGGAATAATAAACATAATAAAAAATAATAAAAACCAAGCCAGAGGACTAACATTATCCAACTTCAATACTTATTATAAAACTATAATGATCAAGACAATGTGGTGTTAGTGAAAGAATAGACAGATCAATGGAATATAATGAAGCAGCTAAAAATAGACCCATACAAATATATAATCTTTGACAAAGAAGCAAAGGCAATCCAAAGGAGAAATAAGTGCTAGATATCCACATGCAAAAAAAATGGAATCTAGACACTGACCTTACACATTTAACAAATATTAACTCATATGGGTGGTAAATCTAAATGTACAATGCAAAACTAAAAAATTCTGGAATATAAAATTAGAAAAAATCTAGATGACCTTGGGTTTAGCAATGAGTATTTGGCTATATTACCAAAAATAGAATCCATAAAAATTAAATTGCTAGGTTGGACTGCATTAAAAGTTAAAACTTATACTCTGTTTAATACATTGTTAAGATAATGAGAAGATAAGCCATACACTGGGAGAAAATGTTTACAAAACACATGTCTGATAAGTTATACACTTTAAGGTAAAATACACAAAGAATGCTTAAAATTCAATAATTTGAAAAGAACCCAATTAAAAAGTGGGTCAAAGAACTTAGTAGGCTCATCACCAAAGAATGTATACAGATAAATAAGCATATGAAAAAATGCTCAACATTATATGTAATTAAACAAATTAAAATAACTGTGAGATACCACTATACACTTTTAGAATGGCTAAGAACCTAAACAGTGATAGCACCAAATACTGGTGAGGATTTAGAGCAACAGGAATTTTCATTAATTGTTAGTAGTACTACAAACTGGTACAGGCATTTTGGAGGGCAATTTAGCAGTTTCTTACAATGCCAAACATAGTCTTATTATACATTCCAGTAATCATGTTCCTAGGTATTTACTCAGATTGAACAACTCCACACAAAAACTTGCATGTGAATATTTATAGAAGCTTTATGCATAATTGCCAAAACTTGGAAGCAACCAAAATGCCCTTCAGACGGTGAATGGATAAACAAACCGTGGGACATCCATGCAATGGAATATTATTCAGCAATGAAAAGAAATGAGCTTTCAGGCTATGCAAAGATACAGAAGAACCCTAAATATATATTGCTAAGTGAAGAAAGCCAGTATGAAAAAGCAACATATTGTATGACACCAACTATATGACATTCTAGAAAAGGCAAAATTGAGGAGACAGTAAAAGACAGTGCTTGCCAGGGAGGATTAAGGAAGAAGGGATGAACATGTGTACTACAGAGGACTTGTAGAAAGTAAAACTATTTTTATGTTATCATAATAATAGATATATGATGCCATGCATTTGCAAAACTCATAGAACTATGCACTATGAAGGGTGACCCCATAGTGTAAACTCTGGACTTCTGTTAATAATGATATAATAATATTGACTCATCAACAGTAAAAAATGTACACCAATGCAAGATGTTAATAATGGAGGAAACTGTGGGCGGGAAGAGAAGAAGTACATGGAACTTTTTGTGCTTTTCTATTAAATTTTTCTACAGACTTGGAATTGCTCTTTAAAAAAGCCTGTTAATTATAAAAATGTCTTTAAAAAGAGGTGCAAAAAAGATATTTCCAAGAAAACAAAGCCTGAGAGAATTTGTCCTTTCTTATAAGAAATACAAGAGAAAGTCATTCTGAAAGGAAACAACATCAAACGGCAATTCAAATCCATACAAAGAAATAGGAGGCACAAGAAGAGGTATATGCATAGGTAAATATAACAGACTACATGTCTTTGTCCTTCTTTTGATTTATTTAAAATATATAAGATTACATATAAGTATAAAGCTTCACTGTTGAGTTTGTAACATAAACAGATGTCATAAATATATGCAATAATAGCACAAAGGAATGGAATAAAACTATACTAAAGCAAAGATGCTATATTTAATCAGAACATGAGATGAATGTAATGAAAATACAGTATACCAAAATATGTAGTGGCTAACTAAAGCAGTGCTTACAGAGTAAATTTATGTTTCAAACATTTACATTACAGAAAAAGAAAGATTTCAAGCCAATAGTCAAACTTTTTTCCATAATACACTGAAAAAAGAAGAGCAAACCAAACCTAAATCAAAGAGAGAAAAGAAAAAAATAAAGATAACAGAGGAAATTACTGAAAAAGAGAATAGAAAAAGAAAAGCCAAGAAGACCATAAGTTAGCTCTTTGAAAGATAAAAAATTGACAAATATTTGCCTAGACTTACTAAGAAGAAAAAAGACCCAAATTAATAAAATCATGAATTAATAGGGGGCATGACTATGAAACTCATAGAAATAAGAATTATAGGGGAATACTATTAAAAACTCTATGCCAATCAATTAGATAACTTAGATGAAATGGATAATATCTTTGAAATACTCAAATTATCGAAACTGACTCAAGAAGAAATGGAAAAATCTGAGTAGATTTGTAACAGGTAAAGAAGTGAATTTCCTCAACCTGATAAAAAGAATGTTAATTTCCTAACCCTACTATAACAAAATACCACACACTGGATGTGTTCAAACAACAAAAATATATTCTCTCACAGTTGAGGAGACTACAAGTCTGAAACAAAAGTGTTGGCAGAGCTGTGCTCCCTCTGAAGTCTCTAGGGGAAAATTCTTCATATCTGTTCCAGCTTCTTGTAGCACCAAGTATTCTTTTGCTTGTAACAATCTCTACCTTTGTCATACATGACCATCTTCCCTCTGTGTTGCATGTCTGTCTCTTCTCTTCTCCTTATAGGAACACCAGTCATACTGGACTAGAGCCCATCCTAATGACCTCATCTTAACTTGATTATCCCTATTTCAAAATGAGATCACATTCACAATTACCAGCGATTATGATTTCAACATATCTTTTTGGAGACAGTTCAATCCATGACAAGGGCTATCTCTTACAAAGACAAAAACAAAAAACAAAAAAAACCCCACATACATCACTAACATCACAGTAGTAAGAGAGTGAAATCAACCCCTACAATCAGGAACAAGACAAGAATGTCTACACTGGCCACTTCAATTTAGATTTTTACTGGAGGTTCTAGGCAGGGTGATGAAACAAGAAAAAGAAATTAAAGATGCTCAGACTCAAAAGAAAGACATGAACTATCTATATTTGCTGGTGACATGATTTTGTGTGCAAAGGAACCTTAGGAATCCACCAAAGCACTATTACAAGGTCAAAATACAAAATCAATTGTATTTCTAGATACTAGCACTTAATAACCTAAGAACAAGTTGTTTACAACAGCATTAAAAAATAAATTATCTAGAAAAAATTAACAAGAGTATATACCTGGATATTGAAAACTACAAAATTCAATTTTTTCAACAAGTGATGCCAGACAACTAAAAGCATATGCAAAAATAAATTAAATTGGACACCTTCCTTACACCATACACAAATGTAAGTAAGTTAAAATCAATCATAGATCTAAATATAGGAGCTAAAACTACAAATTCTTAGAAGAAAGCATAAGAATAAAAATCTCTATGACCTTGGATTAGACCATGTTTTCTTAACTGTGATGCTGAAGCATAAGAAACAAATGAAAATAAAGTGTACTTCATCAAAATTAAAAACTTCTATTTTTCAAAGAACACCATTAAGAAAGTATAAAAGAGCATCTTGGCAGAATAAGACAATCCTCCTTTTTATTTCCCCTTTTCAACAAAGAATCAAACACCCATCCATGGACAAAAGTGTCTTTTGTGGAAGCTGTGGGATCCAGCCCCATGTGCCAAGGAGTCTGGGAGAAGCCTTGCCCTTGTCTATTCAGTAATAGCCAGAAGACTTGGTTTGGGCTATGGGACCAGCAGAGCAGGGAACCTGCCCCAAACCCTCTCAGCACAATCCAGAAAAAACCTGGGGGTGTTGTCCTGGAAAGATACTTATGGAAGGGAGAGAAACTGTAGAAGACCAGCCTTGGCAAGGAGATATTCCAACATGTCACAGGAGGGAAAAAAAATGCTTGGACTCAACACAGGAAGTAAGAAGAACCAGCACCACCATACTCAAGGCAACTCAGCATACGACTGAAGTATTTGGCAGCAGTCATCTCTCTTTTAGGGGAAAAGGGCAGTGGTGACTGAAGGATGAGCAACCCAAGTGGTGCAGGATGTGGCTGGAAGATACCCATTTCTCTCCAGCAGCACCCAGAGTACTGATGCAGATGTCCATATCAAGGAGGAGATCAGGGAAAGGGTAGATAAGAATATCAAAGGGCTCTATAGGGACAAGATTCCTGCTGACTATGCTCAACAGGACACTTGCTCCGCCTCTGGGAGTGTCACATCTGGGAATCTCACACCAAATCTGTGGGGTCCCCCAACACTCCAAGTGTTACGCCCACACCTTCCTCCACTCTGCAGCTGGCTCCTTGTGCATGCTTTGGAGGGCAGAGACAAGAGTACACTCCAGTACACAGGGAGGGCACTCAGAAAACAGGCTAGGGTCTATAGGCAAGAAGAAACAACAGACTTGAGCTATACCGCCACCTTCCGGAAGACAGGGGTTTCCAATAGCAAGCCTGGAGAATTGTAACTAGAGAAGACATAAAAGCTTACGAGTTCTGCAACGAAAGGGGGCAGGAGTGGAGCAGGTGTACTTCGACAAAGGCACAGAGTAACGCGGATGATAATAGCACCAACAAGCATAATACCCTAAGTGGAGGCAATAGCAAAGACTTAAGGAGGTGTCTGTGCTATCAAATGTGAAAGCACAAAACTCCAGGAAACATGAAAAAAAAAATCCAGGAAACATCATCACCAAAAGATAAAAAATTCTCTAATCACTGAGCTCAAAAGCAGAAATTTTATAGTCTAGCTGATAAAGAATTCAAATAATCTATTTTGAAGAAATTCAAAGAGCTACAAGAAAATTCAGAAAGTTAATTCAACAAAATCATTAAAAAATGCAGGTCCAAATGAGACATTTACCAAAGATATAGATGGCATTTTTTTTAAAAGGCAGAAATTCTTGAGCTGAAGAAATCCATGAATGAAATGAAAATTGCCATAGAGAGAATCTGCAGTAGAGTAGAGCATATGAGCACAGAATAAGTGAGTCAAAAGATAGGAATTTTGAAATAATTCAGTTATAAAACAAAGAAAAAAGAATGAAAAGAGCAAAAGAAAGCCCACTTGATCTATAGGATACCATCAAATGAACAAATGTTAGATTAGGATTCCATTAAAAAAGAAGAAGGGACTGACAGTTTATTTGAAGATATAATAGCCCAGAACTTCTCAAACAGGTGAGGGAATTGGACATCTAAGTTCATGAAGCTGAAAAATCACCCTATTATCCGAATGCCAAGACACATTAAAATGAAACTGTCAGAAACAAAGAATTCAAAAGCATCCAGGGAAGAAAAATATTATAACCTAAAAAAACCTCCACTAGGCTATTAGTAGATTTCTCACTAGAAACCCTACAGGCTAGGAGAGTGGAATGACATATTCAAATTTTAAAAGAAAAATACTCTATCCAAAAATCTTATCTTTCATATATGAAGGAGAACCGAAGACCTTCCTTGACAAAAGCTAAGGGAGTTCATTACCACTAGGTGTTCCTTGTAGAAATGCTGCAAGCTCTTCAAGCTGAAATGCAAAGACACTAAACAGCAACATGAAAACATATAAAAATATACAACACACTGGTAAAGATACATAGAAAGTCAGACTTAGAAAACCAATTCTACAGTAGGATGATTTTTTAGCCATTTGACTGTAGTTTAAAGGCCAAAGGAAAAAATGTTAAAAATATTATAGCTACTATAATTTGTTAATGAATATAAAAAGGGGTAAACAAAAACATCAAAAATATAAAAGGGGATTGCAAATGGGTGAAGCTTTAGTAAACAATTGAAGTTGTTACTATCAGCTTAAAATGAACTATTTTATTTATGAGTCATCTTATGTAAGCCTCATGGTAAGATAACCACAAAACAAAAACCTAGATTAGATGCACAAAAGATAAAGCAAGAGGTAAGAGAACATACCACCAAGGAAAAAAATCACATATTTTAAAAGGCAGGCAGAAAAAAAGGTGGCAGTGGGGAACCCTGGAAAAACAAAACAACCAGAAAACAATTAAAAAGGTGGCAACAGTAAGAACTTACATATCATTAATAAATCTAAATGAAAATGGATTGAATTCACCCATCAAAAGGTACAGAGTAGCTGGATAAAAGACAAGACCCAACTACAACAGATGCACTTCTGCTTTAAGGATACACAAAGGATCAAAGTGAAGAGATGAACAACATTATTCCATGAAAGTAGAAACCAAAATAAAAAGGGGTAACTATATTTATGTTCATTTGTCTATTATCAGATAGACTAAGCCAAAAACAGTAACAAAAGACAAAGAAGGTCAATATTTAATGACAAAGTAGTTAATTCATCAAGAAGATATAACAATCACAAATATATACACTCCCAACACTAGAGCACCTACATATATTAAGCAAATACATCCAAAGGGAGAAATAGATAACAATAGAGTAATAGTACAGGATTTCAATACCCCACTATCAGCAATAGATAGTTCATTCAGATAGATTAAAAATCAGCAAATAAACACTAGACTTGAATCAAACATTAGACCAACAGACCTAACAGGCACATACAGAACATTCCCTTCTGGGCTCTCTATGCTGTTCCATTGATCTATAGGTCTGTTCTTGTGCTAGTACCAAATTGTCTTGATTACCATAGTTTTTTACTAGAGCTTGAAGATAGGGAGCATAATACCCCCAGCATTATTCTTCCTTCTGAGGATTGCTTTGGCTATTCGGGGTCTTTTGTGATTCCATATGAATTTTAGAACTGTTTGTTCTAGTTCACTGAAGAATGCTCTCAGTATTTTCATAGGGATTGTATTGAATCTGTAGATTGCTTTGGGCAGGATGGCCATTTTAACAATATTAATTCTTCTTATCCATGAGCATGGGATATATTTCCATTTATTGGTGTCTTCTTTAATTTTTCTCATGAGTGTCTTGTAGTTTTCAGGGTATAGTCTTTAACCTCCTTAGGTAGGTTTATTCCTAGGTATTTTATTCTTTTTGATGCAACTGTGTATGGAATTGTTTTCCAGTTTTCTCTTTCTGCTAGTTCATCATTAGTATATAGGAATGCAACAATTTCTTTGTATTAAATTTGTATCCTGCAACTTTGCTGAATTCATTTACTAGTTCTAGTAGTTTTTGAATAGATTATTTAGGGGTTTTTATGTGCAAATAGTGACCATTTAACTTCTTCCTTAACAACCTAGATGTCTTTTATTTCTCTGTGTTGTCTGGACCTCCAGTACTATGTTGAATAAAAGTGGGGAGAGTGGGCATCCTTGTGTTGTTCCCAATTTTAAAGGAAAAGCTTTCAGCTTTTTGCTGTTAAGTATGTTTCCTGTGGGTGTCTCATATGTGGCCTTTATTATTTGAGGTACTTGCCCTCTATACTCATTTTGTTGAGAGTTTTTATCATGAATGGATGTTGAATTTTGTCAAATGCTTTTTCAGCATCTATGGAGATGATTGTATGATTTCTGCCCTTCTTGTTGATGTGGTGTATGATGTTGATGGATTTTTTAGTATTGTACCATCCTTGCATCCCTGGAATAAATCCTACTTGATCATGATGGATGATCTTTTTGATGTATTTTTTAATTTGCTTTGCATCAATGAGGAAATTTTGAAAGCTTTCATCTTAGATCAGGAGCAAGGCAAGGGTGCCCATTCTCACCAGTTATTCAACATAGTACTAAAAGTCTTAGAGCGATTAAGCAAGAAGTTGGAAAGGAAGAAAAATTGTCATTTTCAGGTGCTCTGTTTTTTTATATAAAAACCCTATTGACTCCACACACAAAAAATTGTTGGAACTAATCAACAAATTCACTAAAATTGAAGGATATAAAATCAACTACAGAAATCAATTGTGCTTCTATACACTAGTAATGAAACATCTGAAAAAGAAAACAAGCTATCCTATTCAAAATAAGGTCAAAAACAATAAAATACTTAGGAATAAATTTAGCCAAGGAGGTGAAATATCTGTACAATAAATATCATAAGACTTTGATAAAAGAAATTGAGGATGACACAAAGATATCCCATGTTCACTGATCAGAAAAACTAAAATTATTAAAATGTCTATACTGCCTTAAACCATCTATGAATTGAGCACAATCCTACTAAAACTCCAATGACATTCTTCACAGAAACAGGAAAAACAATCCTAAAATTTTCATAAGACCTCAAAAGACCCTGAATAGATAAAACAAACATGAAAAGAAGAACAAAGCTGGAGACATCATACTTCCCAAATTCAAACTGTACTACAAAGCCATAGTAATTAACACAGTCTGGTATACTCATTAAAATAAACCCACAGACCCATGAAAGAAAATATAGAGCCCAGAAACAAGCACCCATATTTACAGTCAACTAGTGTTTGACAAGGAAACCAAGTACCATCAATGGGAAGAGGATAGTCTCTTCAACAAATAATGTTGGGAAAGCTGGTAACCACATGCAGAAGAAAAAAATGGACATCTATCTAATACTACTCACCAAAATTAATTCAAAATGAATTTAAAACTTAAAATAGACCTAATATCATAAAACTCCTAGGATAAAACATAGGATATTGGTCTTAGCAAAGACATCTTTTTAGATATGATACCACAAGCACAAGCAACAAAATAAAAAATCAACAAGGAGGACTACATTCAACTGAAAAGCTTCTGCATACAAAATAAACAATAAAAAAATAAAAAGGTAAGCGATGGAATGGGAGAAAATATTTTCAAACCATGTATCTGATAAGTTAATATCCAAAATACATAAAGAATTCATACAACTCAGTAATAAAAATACAACAATCCAATTAAAAAATAGGCAGAGGAACTACATAGATATTTTTCCAAAGAAGACACTCAAATGACCAACAGGTGCATAAAAAGGTACTCAATATAATTCAGGGAAATATAAATCAAAACCACAATGAGATATCACCTCACACCTGTTAAAATAGCAATCTTAAGAAAACAAGCAATAAAATAATAAGTGTTGATGAGGATATGGAGGAAAGGGAACCTTTGTAACACTGTTGGTGGAATTGCAAATTGGCTCAGCCACTATGGAAGACAATTTGGAGGTTTCTCAAAAATTAAATATACAATATCATATGATCGAGCAATTCCACTCCTGAAAATACACAAAGGAAATGAAAACAACATATCAAAGAGATATATGCACTCCCACATTTACTGCAGTATTATTCATAATAGCCAAGACATAGAAACAACCTGAGTGTCCAACAACAGAAGAATAAAAAAAAGATGTAGAATATACATATACAATGGAATATTATCCAGCCACATGAAAGAAAATTCTGCCATTTGCAACAATATGGATGGACCTGGAGGCTTATGCTAAGTGAGATAAGTCAGAGAAAGACAAATACTGTATGATATCATCTATATGTGGAATCTAAAAAAGCTGAACTTGTAAAGACAGAGTAGAATAGTAGTTACCAGGAGTAGGGTATGAGGAGAACTGGAGAGATGTTTAAGGGGACAAATCTGCAACTAGTGAAGGAATAAGTCCTAGAGATCTAATGCACAGCCTAATGATTATAGACACTCCATACTATCAACTTCAAAGTCGTGAAGAGACTAGATCTTGATTGCTGCCACCACAAAAAGGAAATAATTATGT
The DNA here is from genome assembly GCF_040802235.1 of Manis javanica. Taxonomy (NCBI): domain Eukaryota; kingdom Metazoa; phylum Chordata; class Mammalia; order Pholidota; family Manidae; genus Manis; species Manis javanica. Next base: position 95,882,000 of record NC_133163.1, on the reverse strand, counting down.
GAAGTGATAGAGGTTTTAGTTAACACCATGTTGGTAATCACATTACAGTATATCAATGTATCAAATCAACAAGGTTGTACATCTTAAACTTATGCCATGTTGTATATTGGTTACATCTCAATTAATTTTTTAAGTGAAAAATAACTCACAGGATGGAAGTATTTGCAAATGATATATTTGATAAAAGTCTTAGGTCCAGAATATGCAGAGAACACTTAACAACTCAACAAAATGGTAAATAATTCGATTGAAAAAATGATCATGTGATGTGGATGTTTCTCTAAAACATATATACAAATGGCCAGCAAGCACATGAAAACATGTTCAATGTCATTATGAAAATGTAAATCAAAACCACAATGAGATATCACTTCATACCTATTAGGATGGCAATAATCAAAAAGAAAAATACAAGTGTTGACAAGTATGTGAGAAACTGTAACCCTCACACATTGCTGGTGGCAATGTAAAATGATGCAAAATTGCTTTGGAAAATATTTTGGCAGTTCCTTAAAATGTTATGTACAGTTACCATATGACCCTGCAATTCCATTTTTAGGTATATACCCAAGAAAATGAAAATACATGTCCACACAAAAAACTTACACATGAATGTTCATAGCACCCACATTTATAATAGCCAAAATATGGAAACAACCCAAATGGCCATCAATGGGTGAATAAATTGTGGTATATCCATATAATTAAATACTAAGCAATAAAAAGAAATACTAAGCAATAAAAAAATATATCTACTGCAATATGGATGAACCTCAAAAATATTATGCTGAGTGAAATATGCCAATCACAGAAGATGACATAATTTTTTATTCCATTGCTATGACATATCCAGAATAGTCAAATCTATACCAACAAAGTAGATTAGGGCTGCCTTGCGCTGAGAAGTGGGTCGTATAGAAGGAAACAGGAAAAAAAAAAAGAGGGGGTAGAGGGTGGGGTGGAAGTGAAAAAAAGGGAATGACTAATGTGTATTTGTTTCTTTTTAGGGTGATACAAATACTCTAAAATTGAATGTGGTGATGGTTGCATAACTGTATATATAAAAAATTAAGTCATACACTTTAAATGGATGAAGTGTATGACATGTAAATTATATCCTCATAAAGCAAGCATCCAAATGTTAGCCTTAGGTTGGGTTCTCCCAGCAGCAGACAGTAAAAGAATTTAAGTGCAAGTACTTTATTCAGGAGATTACAAGAACTAGCAGTAAGAGAATCAGAAAGTAGAAAAACAGAAGGAAGCATTTTTAGGGCACAGTAAAGAGCAAGTTACCACTGAGAGCAATTATGGCTCAATCCCAGTGGGCACCTCTGTAAGGCTGTGTAAGAACCTTTTGTTAGTTTTCTATTGCTGCATAACAAATAACTGCAAACACAGCCTTAAGTTGTGCAAACACAACTTAAAATAACACACATTTATCTCATAGTTTTCCATGGGTCATGAGCACAGCTTACCTGGATCCTCTATTCAGAGTCTCATGAGACTTCAAACAAGATGTCAACTAGGCTGCTTTCTTTCTGGAGTCCTCCCCATGCTTAAGTGGAGAATTCAGCTCTTTATGGCTCCTGGGCTGAAGCCCTCAGCTCCTAGAGATGACCTACAGTTCCTTGCCATGAAACCCTCTCACAACATGGCAGCTTGCTACTCCAAGGCCAGCAGCACAGTCCCTCACTACAATCTGCTAAAATGGCATCTTATATAACAATCTCATGTAACAGTCACAGGAGTGACTATCCCACCACATTTGTCATATTTATTGAATACAAGTGTCTCAGGCTCTGCCCACACCCAAGTGAAGAGGATTATCCAAGGATGTGACTCATTGTGGGTTCCCCTTGAGATAAAAACCCAACTCAGAGTTGCACCACTTGCACAATGAAGCGATGGGTATTTATCTACCAATTCCCAGCCATCAGTGCTTGATGGATGCTCCTGGAGTCATACCCTCCCTAGCATTTCTGGCCTGCTCCACATTGGGCAAACAGTTGTGCTCCTGCACCCAGAGGAAGCCCTGGGCAGAGTCCCCTCTGCTTGAAATATGAAAGCCTCAGCATGTTTGAGAACTGCTGTAGGCAAGAGAGGTCAGCTGGTGGCTAGAACACCTGCTGTACTACTGTAAGGGAAGAAGCCTCAAAAATTTAAAACAAAGGTGGAGGAGGGGCCACAACCAAATTCTAGTATTTTTAACACCTATTTTCTTAAAGGTGTTTAAAATATTAGATACAAATGAAAGAGGTTATGGCTATATAGACATAATCCTTGTTACAAATGTATGAAGGACATGACATTATCTAATGTTGATGATGATATCATTTGAAGTTTTTTATTTAATTTTTTAAGCCAAAGAAATTCACAATGAAACTACTAATCTGAAAATTTTATAATGTATTCCCAGGATTCAGTCCCCAGCCACGTTTTGGTATGAGCCATCTCTCAGAGATAGTGAACAAAGGTCACGTTAAAAATGCCACAGAGTATCAAAGGGGAAAAAGCAGAAGTCGTTGAAGCCTTCAGACTTCCCTTCACCTTGAAGGAATGGGTTTAAATTCTGTATTTATCACCCTTAATCTTTATAACAGTGCATGTAAGGTATATAGTCTATATAGCAGTTCATGCAATGGATAAAGAAGCATAAGTTTATGTCCTAGATTTTCCAATTATCAACTGTGGGATCTTATAAGTCAGTACTGTAACTGCTTAGGGAAATAATTTTTTAAGTGGAAATAGAGACATGGAGCCAGATGACCTCCTACTTGTCTTCTAATTCTAAATGTTCTAAGCCATATGGTGGTATGTGTCAGGTCTCTCTAAAATATCACTGATAAATTTCTCTGATGGAAATGTTTCCATCTCTGATGTTGGAAATATTCTACATCTGTGTTATCCAATATGGTAAACACTAGCCACCTGTGGCTAGTAAACAGTTGGATTAGGGTAGTGTGACTGAGGAAGTGATATATTTTAATTCTAATTTAAATAGCCACATGTGGCTAGTGTCTACTGCACTGAACAGCACAGCTCTAGAAACACAAGTACAGGTAGAGAAAATAATTATTTCCTTACAATGTGTAATCAAGCAGTTATTCCACCTTGTTATTCATGCAGTTGTTACAAGGATTAAATGAGAATACATGTAGAGAACTTCAAACAATACCTGGCCCATACTAAGCACAAAATAAACGTTTGTTTTTCTATTAATATTGTTACTTTATGTAACTGGTTGTTAAATTTTAATTACTAACCAGCTTTATTTTGTAGTTTGGTAAGATAACAATAGATTTATGAAACTCTAAGCAATTATATCCTTTGGTTCAATATTTATCTTCATGGGAAAAGGAAAAATGGGGCATGGGAGTGTGATAGAAAAGGTTAACCAATTCTTGAGGATTCAACATACATGACAGCATGACTCCCAAAATTCAGGCCTGAATTCTCTCTCCTTTTATGGAATAGTTTCCATTTGTGATGGTACTTTTTTCAGTTTCAGCTCCATTTCCTCCGAGCCCTTAAAGGGTCTCAACCTCTGTTTCTGTGGCTCAGTAGTTTCACAACCACTGAAAATAGCTCATTTTACCTCTTGTTAGGTGCCCTTCCGAGCACGATAAGATGGCTAATTACATATGCCATTAACCAAATGCAATTCCAACTAATGACAAAAAAGTATTATACAGTGGCAATTTTTGAAGGACAAAGTTGTATGAAATACAAGGTCATATTTCAGAAGCTTGTCCTCAGGAATACAGAATTATAAACATTTACTGTCTTGCTGTGAATTCTGCTAAGACCTGTGCCTGTCATGCTGTATCTCAAAACTAGGGGAGGGAGCTTCATCATCTAACCAAAATTTACCATATGCCTGATAGAACAGAGGTGTCTCATATATAGTCCCTGACCCTCAAGAAGCTTGTATTCTGTCTTACAGTGTTTCAGTGACTCCTGGTTGCCCTGGGGATCACATCTGTAGCAGCCTGTTCATCATGCCCTAGCCCCAGATTTCCTACCTAGCTTGATCTCCCCAGTTCTTCCATGCCCTACTTCCCAGCCTCACAAGAATATAGCTGCTCACTTTCATCAGTGCACCCGTGCAACACATGCAAGAACTCCCCAGTCACCCACTGTTACCTTCCAGCCTCATTTCACCCTAACACACACACCATCCATTCACCACTCATTTTTAAACTCTAACATGATCTCTGTGAAAACTGCCTATCACCTCCTTTCTTTCTGCTCATAATGCAGCTTCAGCATAACAATATGTCAATGTCTGTGGTGGAGATAATGTTTTGTGAGTCCCTCTATCCCAAATCTTATGTTCCTTAAAGACCAAGTCTTCTCATTTATTTAACCCCAGGTCCTAGACATAGTAGATTGGCAAAGTTTACTGAGTAAATGAAGTAAAAACGAGGGTTAGAGTTTCATTCAATCAACATTTACTTTCCTACTAAAGATTTTAGGATTTAATAGGAGACAAGAGTTCTCGTATATTCTTTTTTTTAATTGTAGTTTACATAATATTGTAACTGTTTTAGGTGTAAACATAGCGATTCCACATTTATATACATTACAAAATGCTCACCACAATAAGTATAGTTACCATCTGTCACCACACAAAGTTATTACAATATTGACTATATTCCCCATGCTATAACTTTCATCCCCATGACTTCTTTTATAACTGGAAGTTTATACCTCTTGATCCCCTTTACCTATTTGCTTACCCCTCCCCACAACCTGCTTCCTCTGGCAATGACCAGTTTGTTCTCTGTATCTATAAGTCTGCTTCTGGGTTTTTGTCCATTTGTTTTGTTTTATGGATTCCACATATAAGTGAAATCACATGATGTTTTTCTCCAACTTATCTCACTTAGCATAATAACCTTTAGGTCCATCCCTGTTGCTACAAATGGTAGGATTTCATTCTCTTTATGGCTAATATCCCATTGTGTATATATATCATACCTTGTTTATTCATTCAACTGTCAGTGCACAGGTTGCTTCCATACCTTGGCTACTTTAAATAATGCTGCAATAAATACAGTGGTGCACAGATCTTTTCAAATTGGTGATTTTGCTTTCTTCTGGTAAATACCCAGAAATGAGTTACTGAACCATAAAGGAGTTCTATTTTTAATTTTTGAGTAATCTCCACACTGTTTTCCATAGAGGCTACACCAGTTCATACTCCCATCTACAGTGCACAAGTTCCCTTTTCCCACATCTTTGCCAATACTTGTTATTCTTGTATTTTTGATATGAACTATTTTAACTCTGAAAACTATAAGACACTTTGACACAAATAAATTGGAAGAATATTGTGCTCATGGATTGGAAGAATTATACATTCATATACTGAGGATACACTTGAGCTCAGCAGAGATTCTGAGCATGCCATTCATAAAACTAATTGCTTCTTCCTTCAAAGAGCTCAAAGAACCAAAAGAAGGCATAGATAGGAGTATGGGAAAGTGGGTGACAGTCTAATCAAGCAGATACCTTTGAGACACTGGGTTGTGTGCTTTTTTGAAACAGAGTAAGATACAAGGTATATACAAATCCATCCAGGAGTGACTGAGGGAAGAATACCAAACTGGAGGTATTTCTATACAACCTGTCACACAAGAGCTTCCGTTTTCCCCTCTCTCAGCATTCTACTTATTCAAGGTTGCCTGTCTATTTCTGGATGTAGATGAAATACCACTGAATCTCTTATGCAGCCCTGGAACAAGGACCATTTGTTTCTCAATATAGTATGAATGGTTTAAATATTATCCATGTCAAATATTCTAAGCACATCACATAAGTACACTTGATGCTCACAACAAACCATGAGGTAGTGTGATGGTCGTTCTCCTTTTTTCAATCAACAAACACACAGGACAAGTGTCCCTTCAGCCCGTTGTGTAAAGGTGGCTAGTAGCGCATAACGTCACACTGCTTCCTATCTCTTTTCATGTCATTTTCCCTTTTCTTCATCAGTCTTAGATCCCTATTCTTGAATCTCGACAATAAGCACAGCCTTACTCTGCTTTCTAGATGACCAAAGACAACATACACAAAACTCAGGACTCCATTTTAAAGCTGTACAGCCATTTAATAAAGTGAGCTGAATCTTACTAGGAAACTGTCCAATCAGCTGCAAGTGAACCTTCTGTGCAAGGAGTTGTCAATTGTCCAGAACAGAGTGATGCACCTGTATCAGATTTGCGTGTCAGCAAGAAACCACATGCCAGAGGCTGATTCACAGCAGGAAGCCTGTGTGGGAGGAAAACTATAGTCCTCACCTACCTATCGCTCTCACCCCAATATAATGAAATAGTTGTCACTGATAAGCTTACTTAAACCAATTTGCCTATTCACAAAAACACACATTTTTGTTTTTTTCTTATTCCTATCTTGTTTCAAAAATTAAGAAAAAAATGTCTAATACATTACCTTCACAGTGTATTTCATATTTCAATACCATGGAAAACATGACTGAATAAAAGGTAAGAACTTTGAGGTGGGGGCTGTTCAGGTTCTGTCTTTAAAAGAAAAGGGAGAAGGGTTAGAGTTTCATTCAATCAACATTTACCTTCCTGATACTGTGTGCTAGTCGCTGTGCTAAATGCAAACACTACAAAGAGGACTAAAGTATTGTCTCCCACAATGCTATGATAACCTGTAATAAGAATACAAGTTTGATTTGAATTTCTGAAAAATCATTTGAAGGTAGAGAAGAGAGAAAAAGCTGTGGGAGATAAGCTATGGTTTCGACAGAAACCCAACACGTAAATCTCATGGCATTTCTGAGAGCTCCAAGAGTCTGTGTTTTTTGTTTTGTCTGGTTATTATCATATATAATGGGGACAACATTTACTAAGTCAAACTGCTGAGATAAATTAGAAAACTAATGTGATAAAAGTAAAAAAAAAAGCAAGAAAATTTGGTCTCAATGTTCACTTATATTATGAACAGACCACTGAGGGCCTACCCGAATTATAAATTAAAGTGTGGTGACTCAATGCTTGGTTTCAACATAACAAAAACTATCATAAAATTGTCCTAAAAGCAGCTTATTGGTGTAGTAGGAAGGGATCTGACTGAGTGCCCATTGTATGCAGGTCCCTAAAACAATCTTCTAAAATATGTGGTATTTGAGACTTCCTCGGATCATCTGTAAAAACGGAACTGGAAGCTTCCCTGTTTTATCAACAACTAGTAATTGATACTGGGAGCAATATTCAATCCCAGTCTCTGATTCTAAAACTACCCATGTTTCTTTTACAGCCTGGCTTCCTTCCTCCTCCTGCTGGGCAAGAAAATTTATTCTTAAAAGAAAAGGGAGAAGGGTTAGAGTTTCATTCAATCATTACTGTGTGACTTTGGATTTGTCCCTGAAACAAGAAACTTAAAGCAGGAAAAGACTTGGAAAATGTAGCTCAGCTCTTCCATTCATGATGCGGAAACAAATTTCAAATAGGCTTTAAGAAACAGAGCTGAGAACAGTTGACAGGTTTTGTTGTTTTTTCCTGAAAGATGAGAATTTTACTCATCTACTTAGTGCCTCCAGATAAACTTGGTTTACTATTTGCTAAAATATCCTTGAAATACCTGTTAGAAAAAAATCAATTTAAAACAACTGTTTGTCATTTTCACTCTAAATGCACCTCAGGTGAAAAAGACATCTGCTAAATCTTGCCAAAACAATACCCAGAAGGTTCTTCTCTGAAGGTTTTTAAGTAAATGCTAAAGTCAGAGATAGTGAGTATTTTTAGTTGGAGTGAGGTTGCTGCATCATTTATTATCTCATTATGAACCCAATATTTTATTGAGTTAATTTCTCCTGAGGTCCATTCACCAGAGAGTGTTAAGAGAGAAGAAAAAGTCATGGGGAAAAAAGTAAGGTCTATGTTCATGCTGAATGGAACATGAAAATCCAATCTGGGGGCATTTCTATCAGGTGGCTACTTGTTCACTCCCTTGGCAAAATAAAGAACAGAGAACACAAAATCCAAGAGTACTCACTCCCCCAACCTTCATTTTTTTGGGGGTGGGCCATGCTGCATGGAAAACATTTTGTTTTATAATTGTTTCAGATAGTTGACTCTGTTAAACAAATTTCAGCTTCCTTGTTAAAATCTTGAAATAAAATCCTTCTTTGAAACATGAACTTCATGTATATTTGAGGAAAATTTTGTGGATAAAATGAAGGTTCCTGTGGCCAGGATTCTCACCTGGCCCTGGTCAGCTAGCTCACTACACATGTGGGCAATACGTTGTTATTGACTCTATATAAAGAGCCCTGCCCGGTGCTCTGGGTGACTTGGTGGCACAGCTGCAAGGCTACAGGAGAGCAGAGCAGAGGCTAGAGCAGTGGCAGTGCTGAGTTCAGAGGTCCAGAGACAGAGACCGGCTTGCTGCATGCAGATTCGCTCTGCATGAACGGGATTTTAGTGTTTGACCTGCCACCATGGAAATAAAGTTGGGTATAACCCTTTCACCCCAAGAACATTTTACTGTCATTTCTTTGGTCACATTGAATCCTTAATGAACTTGCCTGGGGCTGAAACCCAATGGCAAGACAATCTCTAATCCTGACTCATTTACTAAATTTTATTTATAGCTGCCTCCAAGACATTTGTTCAGTTTTACTCTCAATTTCTCCACCAGCTTTAGATATATTCCAAATCTAACCTTCCAAATCCAAACCATTCCCCATCTATCTACTGTAAACCAACTTCCATCATTATTTGAATGCTTACTACCATTCTCCTAGGTAATCTAGCTTCAAAATCCTGGCATTTTCTCTCTTCACATTCAGCTACCAAATCTTGTAGCTACCACCTGTGTATGTGTGCCTCTTTCTAAGATTTCCACTGGGGCTTCACTACCACCTGCTTAGCAGCCCTTATAATTGGCTTTCTAACTGGCCTTCCTATCTCACCTCAATTCTTATCAAGTAGCAGTGGGTAGGCCAGATTAATTTTCCTAGAGCACAAAAATCATATAGCCTTGGACAGAGGCAAATACTGCAGATGATAGACGATGTAGGTATAAAGCAGCTTACTTGTGGACACCTAAAGTCAGAGAATTAGCAAAAGAATGCATGAGTGATACTAATTTCTCACCATTCAGGAGAGAGTAGTATTTGGGTACAGCTGGATGAGGAGTGGGGGTGTAGGCTCCAGAAGGGAAGCACTGCCCTCCCTAGTTATTTATTTAAAGAGCAATGTGGGAGTCAAGAGGAGCAGGAACATACAAGCAATCATCTAATAATGGGAATTAAAAGGTCTAGAGCTTACATGCTAGAAGAAAATAGCCTTTCTGATAAAAGAAACGTCCAGGTCCCAGGGTTAGTGTCTTGCCAATGGGTTTCAGCCCCGAGCAAGTTCACTATGGATTCAGGGTGACCATAGAAATTGACAGCAAAACATTCTTGGGGTGAAAGGGTTATACCCAACTTTATTTCCAGGTGGCAGGTCAGTCACTAAAATCCTGATCACTTAGAGCGAGTCTGCATGCAGCAAGCTGGTCTCTGCCTCTGGGCCCCTCTGTCTGCACAGTTGTCCCGCACAGCCATCCTCCAGGCCTCTCTGCCTGCACAGCCGTCCTCTGGGCCTCTGTCCTCTGCTCTGCTCTCCTGCAGCCTTGCAGCCCTGCCACCATGTCATGCCCAGAGCACTGGGTGGAGCTCTTTTTATAGAGTCAACAGCCATGTATTGCCCACAGGTGTGCAAGGAGCTAGTCAACCACAGACAGGTGAGAATCGTGGCCACAGGAACTCTCATTTTATCCACAGTCAGCTAGGATATTGTACACCATCTTCATTGTCAGCTAGGGACCTTGTAACCCTTTCTTCTGAGACATTTATACTTCATCTACCTGAAGGAGCCACCTGGCCCATCTAGTAGATAAAGCAGATATGTCTCACTTCAAATCAAATTCATTTTCACAGGCCTACTCAAAACTCTCCATTAATTCCCCACTGCCTAAAAAGAGAAATACTTCTCTAGCCTAAGTAAAATCTATTTCCAGGAGGTTATTTTCCCACCCTCCAATATTACTCCACTGTCTCTATGAAGATGTACCTGCTTCCCTCCATATCGTCCCAACCCCAGGGAGCTGTCTTCCTTCCTCCTTTAAATCTCCACTGCATTTGTTTTACCTCTGGTTCTTTTCATACTCTTCCTTGTATTATCATTTTTTAATAAGCCCACTTTCATGTGCCTCCACACCTGTTTGTAAGTAAAAAAGCATACCCAATTCAAATTCAAAACAAAATACACGGTCCAGTTCAAGATGGCAACTTTGGGGGCTCCTTAACTCACCACCTCCTCCCATGGAGGCACCAAATCTATAGCTACATAGGGAACAAAAACTAACTGAGTGATTCCTACACAACAGGCAAATAAGAAAAAATCCACATCAAAATGGGTAGAAGAAGCTGAGACACAATCTCCCCATAAGCCCCACCCTCCTTCACAGCAACAAAGAGTCAGAAGGAAAACACAACTTCTGGCTTCTCGCTGAGGGTCAAGTGTTTGGACCCGATATCAAGTTCCCCAAGTTTTAAGACATCCAGCTGAGACAGCCCCCAAAGCACCTAGCTCTGAAAGCCAACAGGACTTGCATCCAAGAGAACCACAAAATTATAGAAAACAGAAAACCAGGTCTTGAAAGGCTCTTGAGGGCTCACTGTGGCTATCACCTGAGGGCTCAGCAGAAGGAAAGCAGACTGAAATAATTTTTCCCTGAAAGAGGTCTATTTGGGTATCTTAAGAGCTGTAACCTGAGAGTCAGGCTTCTAATTTACCATGGATCCAGGGGCCAAGAACTGGAAGAGACCAGGAAGGCTGGCAGTGCCATCTTTACATGCTCCCTCTGCCCCACCCCGTCACCAGAGTCTCACTGAAGGGATCTCCTGCGTATGTCTGGCGCCTATCTTTTGCAGCTGCCACTTGAGGAACAAACTTACCATTTGGTCTCCTGGCTCTAGTGGCCAGCCAGCCTTACATTCACAAGTCCTATAGGACTGTAGCAAATAAGGTTCTTGATCAGCCATACCCCTGGGGCTCAGCTCAGGGGCACCCAACTCTGTCTTGAAGGTGACAGCCTGAGGGTCCAGCTTCTAGTTTGACACACATCTAAAGGCTGACTGCAACCCTCTCCAGAGACGAAGGGAGCTGGCAGATGCTATCTTCATTGACCCTCTACCCAGTCCAGGTGAACCGTCTCCACCTGAAGGGAGCTTGAGCACACATGTGGCACTCTAACTCTTCTGTCTGCTGCCCAGATGATATATCCCTTGATAGCCTGGCTCTGGAGGTCAGCAGGGCTTGTGCTCATGGGATCAGTGGCATTTCAGCAAATGAAGAGATAGTTCTTGGCTAAGTGTCCCCTGGGGCTCAGCACAGAGGAAGCAGACAGTCACCAATCTCCTAGTATTTCCATGAAAGTGGTGTATTTGCATACTTTGCTGCCTGAAAGTCCAGCTCCCATTCAGCCTGCATCTATATGTTAACTGAGATACTCCCTTTTGGGACACTGAAGGTCTTGGCACACCCTCAACTATTGGGAGCCTCCAAGAATAAATAAGGCTGCTTGGACAATCATAAAAGTTTAAGAGACAACAATGAGCTAGGGCTGGGCTAAATGATAAGGTTCAACTCCAACACAAGACAACTCCTCCTCCTAGACTGGTAGAGGTGGTGGTTGTATCTAATACACTAACCAATGCAGGGTAAAGAAAATTGAATTGAAACCAAGAAATACATTACAAACAAAAGAACAAAAACAGAACCCAAGAAATTGACTAATGAGACAGATGAATGATTTACCTGATAAAGAGTTGAAAATAATCATCATAAAGATACTCACTGAAGTCAAGAGAACAATGCATGAGCAAAATAAAAATGTCAAAAGAGATATAAAATATAAGCATCACACAGAGATCACAGAACTGAAGAATAACTGAACTGAAAAATTTTATAGAAAGGTTCTACAGCAGACTAGAAGTAGAAACAAGGATAAAAACTCAAAGACAGGGCAATAAAATTCATCTAATCAAAGGAACAAATTGAAAAAAGAATTAAAAAGAATTAAGATAGCTTAAGGGACTTTCAGAAATACCATTGAAAGGGCAAGCTCCTGGACTCTACCTCAGCCAATCAGGACCAGGTTCTACTTCAGCCAATCGGGACTCGGATCCTATTTCAGCCAATCAGACCTTGGTCTCTCTCTCTCCTCCAGTCAGCAAAAAGTGCACCCACCACCCCTAGACTCTGCCAATTGACCAAATCGACGACCTATCACCCCACCAACTACCCCCAGGCCCAGCCAATCAGCCAGGGCCACAACCATCACCCCACAAACCATCCTAGAAACCCATAAAACCTTTGTTCTTTGGAAACTCGCTCTCTCTCTGGCACCTGGCCACTGCTTTGGCGTGGGTGTGAGATTGAGCTCGAGTTGGCTCGAATAAAGGCTCTTTGCTTTTGTATCTGTGTTGGCTCCCTGGTGGTCTCCTGGGATTCGTGACGTCGGGTACAACATTTGGGGGCTCCTCTGGGAACCTGGAGACCCCCAGGATACCCGACCCGGGGGGCCTAGTGCTGACTGGTGAGTGCACTCAGTTATCTGTCTGTCCTTGTCTACCTGTGTCTCACTCTGTCTCACTCTGTCTTTGTCTCTCGGTGTCCCACTGTTTTTGTTCGTGAACAAGTCTGTATAAGCCTGTAGGAGCTCCAATCTGTATCTGGGTTGGCATTGACTTAGGCGGACGTGCTGGCAGTCACCGACCAGGGGTCTTGGGAGACGTCCCTTGCCCCCATCTGGAGGACAAGATCCTCATCTGTGAGGAAAGTCAGCTGCCGCTGCAGTCCGACAAACCCTCAATTTACTTTCAGTTTTGCCTCCACGGCCGTGGCAGATTCTTCTCTATAGGCGCCTGTTTGTCACCTATTGTGTTTATCCTAGTTTTGTTGTTGACGGAAGAAATGGGACAGATGCAGATGATTCCTTTATCTCTCATGACAGACCATTTTTCAGATGTTAGGGAGAGAGCTCACAATTTGAGCATGGATGTCAGGAAGGGAAAATTTCATGTTTTCTGCACCTCTGAGTGGCTGTCCTTTAACGTCGGATGGCCACCAGAGGGAACTTTTAATCTAACCACTTTTTTACAGGTGAAAGGTGTTATCTTCAGGAAAGGAGTCCAGGGCCATCCAGGCCAAATTCCCTGGTCTGGCAGGACCTAATTGAAAACCCTCCCTCATGGCTTAAACCTTTCCTTCCATCCAGGGAAGACCCCATGCCCAAAGTCTTGGCCCTACAAGGTCCGGTCCCAGTCTTGGAGAGACTCAGGACCTAAAGAAACCAAACCATACCTTTACCCAGTTCTACAGGACACCAGCTCAGAGGAGTTGATCTTTCCACCACCCTATCAGCCCCTCCCAACCACCCCGCTGGCGGAGCCAGCAGAACCAGATGGAGGGGAACCAGTTCCGGAAGAACTGGTTCCTTTTCCTGAAAGAGGAGTGCCTGCGCACAGACCTGCAGCAGGGACACAGGACCAGGTCCATCAAGTGGCCCTCAGTCAAGGACCCACTGACTCAACTGTCCTTCCCCTGCATGCCACAGGCCCCCTTGATGAAATAGGACAACGGCCAATGCACTATTGGCCATTCTCCACTAGCAACCTCTATAATTGGAGAACTCAGAATGCTAAGTTCTTGGGAAACCCCAAAGATCTTATTAACCTCTTAGACACTGTTCTTTTTACCCATCAGCCCACTTGGGATGATTATCAACAGCTCTTACAGGTTCTTTTTACCACTGAGGAGAGAGAAAGTATCCAGGTGGAAGCCCAGAAGTCAGTTCTGAGCAACAATAGATAGCTCATCCAGAACCCAGAGCTCATCAATGCTGCTTTTCCCCTCTCTCATCCAAACTGGAACTACAATTCAGCAGAAGGTAAGGAGAGACTCCGGGTCTATCGCCAGACTCTGCTGGAAGGTCTCAGGGTGGCTGCATGCAAGCCCACTAATTTGGCTAAGGTATATAATGTACATAGAACAAGGCAGGGATGAAAGCCCAGTGGCATTTCTAGAGAGAATCATGGAGGCTTTTAGACAGTACACCACCATGGATCCTGAAGCTCCAGAGAACAGGGCCCCTATAGTTATGGCTTTCGTTAACCAAGCCATTCCAGACATAAAGATAAAATTACAGAGAGTGGAGAGATTAGGAGAAAAGAACTTGCAGGACCTGGTAGTGGTGGCAGAAAGAGTTTTTAATAATTGGGAGATCCCGGAAGAACTACAGACGAGAATAAACGACTGCCAAACTCGAAACTTGGCTAAAATACTGCTGGCTACGACTGCAGATAATCCTCAGGAGAGACAGAGACACCTTAAGAAACTGGCCACTAGACAAGGTAAGGAAGACCTCACCCGAGGGAACCGCCCCAAGTTAAATAAGAACCAGTGTGCCTATTGCAAAGAAGAAGGCCATTGGGTCAAAGACTATCCTAACAAAAGACCCAAAAAGGCCCCTATTACTATCCTGGGTACCTAAGGCATTGATGACTAGAGGCGATGGGGTTCAGCACCCCTCCCTGAGCCCAGGGTAACCCTAAAAGTGGAGGGGCAACCTATAGAATTCCTTGTGGACACCGGAGCTCAGCACTCCATTCTATTAAAACCCCAGGGAAAATTGGCAGATAAAACCTCATGTGTACAGGGAGCTACTGGGATGAAACAATATTCATGGACTACCCAAAGAACAGTGGATCTCAGCATGGGCCGGGTATCCCACTCATTCATGGTCATCCCAGAATGTCCCTACCCCTTATTAGGCCGAGACTTGCTCACCAAGGTGGGGGCACAAATCAGCTTCCACCCAGAAGGAACAAAAATTCTAGACAAAGAAGGACATCCAATACAGGTGCTCACTGTAAGTCTCAAAGATGAGTACTGCCTGCACTAAGCACCCTTAGCACCAATGCATGACTTAGAATATTGGCTACAGACATTTCCTCAAGCTTGGCCAGAGACAGGGGGAGTGGGATTAGCTCAACATAGGCCAGAAATATTTATAGAACTGAAATCAGGCACAGATCCAGTCAGGGTCCGGCAGTACCCGATGCCACTCGAAGCAAGAGCTGGAATCACTCCACACATTAGAAGGTTACTCGAGTTAAGCATACTGAGACCTTGCCAGTCAGCATAGATTACCCCCCTATTACCAGTCCAAAAGCCAAACTCAACTGACTATCGACCAGTCCAAGACTTGTGGGAGGTAAACAAGTGAGTGACAGATGTACACCCAACAGTCCCAAATCCGTATACCCTCCTCAGCTCCTTGCCTCCCACCCGAACCTGGTATACAGTCCTAGATTTAAAAGATGCCTTTTTCAGCTTGCCCCTAGCACCTAACAGCCAGAACATCTTTGCCTTTGAGTGGACAGACCCAGAAAAAGGGATTAGCAGCCAGCTCACCTGGACCAGGCTCCCCCAAGGATTCAAGAACTCGCCCACTATCTTCGATGAGGCCCTACATGAAGATCTGAGGGAGTTCCAATCTAAACACCCAGAATTAACTCTTTTACAGTATGTAGATGATATCCTGGTAGGCACTGAAGACTAGGAGAGGTGCCTGCAAGGCACCAAGGACCTGCTTTCTACACTAGGAGCCTTGGGTTACTGAGCCTTGGCCAAAAAGGCCCAAATCTGGAAGACAAAGATAAGCTACTTAGGCTATAAATTAAAAGGGGGACAGAGATGGCTCACAGAAGCAAGAAAAGAGACTGTCTTAAGAATACCATGCCCACAAAATGTCTGCCAAATGCCTAAGTTCCTAGGGTCTGCAGGATACTGCCAATTGTGGATCCCAGGTTTTGCAAAAATAGCTAGACCCCTCTATGAAGCCACCAAAGAAAGACAGGAGTTTACATGGACAGAGACTATGGAAAACTCATTCACTAGACTGAAGCAGGACTTACTCTCTGCACCTACACTGGGGCTTCCTGATTTAACCAAACCTTTCTACCTATACGTAGATGAAAGTAAAGGAGTAGCTAAAGGAGTGCTGATACAGTACATTGGCCCTTGGAAAAGGCCCATAGCCTATTTCTCCAAGCAGCTAGACACTGTTGCTGCTGGATGGCCCCCCTATCTGCGAATCATTGCCACGGTGGCTACCATGATCAAAGATGCAGACAAACTAACACTAGGACAAGAATTAAATGTCACTGCCCCACATGCAATCAAAGGGGTGCTCAAACAGCCACCAGACAGATGGATAAGTAATTACACTACCAAGGACTGCTTTTAAATCCCGCTAGAATTCTGTTCCAGACACCCACTTCGCTGAACCCAGCCACCCTACTCCCTGACCCGGACTGGGAGGCACCACTCCATGACTGTGGAGAAATCCTGGCTCATTTTCACAGAGTCAGAACCGACCTGCGAGATCAGCCACTGACCAGAAGCAGATGCCACATGGTACACAGATGGAAGCAGCTTCATGCAAGATGGAGTAAGGCATGCAGGGGCAGCTGTAACAACTGAGACAGAAACTGGGCTGAGCCGCTGGCTCCAGGGACTTCAGCCCAGTGGGCAGAGCTGATCGTGCTGACTAGAGCACTGACTATGGCCAAAGGCAAACACCTTAATGTCTATATGGACAGTAGGTATGCATTTGCCACTGCCCACATACATGGAGCCATCTACAGAGAGAGGGTGGCTATTAACTGCAAAGGGAAAAACCATCAAAAATAAAGAAGAAATTCTTGGCCTCCTATGGGCCCTTTGGCTACCCAAAGCCCTGGGTATAACTCATTGCCTGGGCCATCAAAAATCTGACACCCGGATTGCCAAAGGAAATAGACTAGAAGACCAGACCAATGCGCCAGACAGGCAGCCCTTTCAGTGGACTATGCCCTAGTGACCATGTTGCCAGACCCAGGGGCCCCTAACCTTCCAGACACCCCCTCTTACACTGATGAAGACACAAAATGGATCAAGCAGCTACCCATGACCAACTACCTAAATGGGTGGTGGAGAGCTGCCAACTGCATCATTCTACCGGAAGAGCTAGGATGACTCGTCCTGACCAAAATGCATCGGGCTACACACATGGGGATGAGAAAAATGGAAGACTTGGTGTGACATACTCACATCACTATCAGAGACTCTCGATCAAAAATCAGACAAATCGTAGCAAGCTGCAAGGCTTGCCAACTGACAAACGCGACTGCTCAGGCGCCCAACCCTGGTACCAGACTCCGAGAAAAGAGACCAGGTGCCTATTGGGAAATAGATTTTATGTAAGTAAAGCCCAGAAAATATGGGTACAGGTATTTGCTAGCGTTTGTAGACACTTTTTCAGGTTGGATCAAGGCGTTTCCCACCAAACATGAGACTGCACAGACCGTGGCCAAGAAGTTGTTAGAAGACATCCTGCCAAGGTGTGGTTTTCCTGCCAAGACAAGCTCAGACAATGGACCAGGATTTGCTTCCAAGGTAACTCAGGGAGTAGCACAGATTCTTGGGGCAGATTGGAAATTACATTGTGCATATAGGCCCCAAAGTTCAGGACAGGTAGAAAGAATGAACCAAACTTTAAAAGAGACCTTGACTAAATTAGCCCTAGAGACTGGCAGAGACTGGGTAACTCTCCTTCCCTTTGCCCTTTATCCAGTGCGTAACTCCCCATATAAGGTGGGACTTACTCCCTTTGAAATCATATATGGCATTCCTCCACCTATTATCCCCACTCTCAAACCCGAAGTACTTGCTAAATTTGATGATCACCAACTCCTTTTTTTCCCTCCAAGTGTTGCAATGAACCCATGAGCAGGTCTGGCCTAAGCTGAAAGCTCTTTATGAGACTGGACCCCCTCCAGAACTGCACCACTATCGTCTGGGTGACTGGGTCTACGTTCTGGAGGCACCAACACCAGACACTGCAACCATGCTGGAAGGGACCCTACATTGTGATCCTGACCACTCCCACTGCACTCAAAGTTGATGGGATTACTTCCGGGGTCTACTGCACCCACGTCAGACCAGCTGACCCACACGCCCTTCTCAAAGACTTTGTTCCAGGATGGAAAAGTCAGCCAGACAAAAGCAATCCTCTAAAGCTAAGACTGTGCTGTTCTCACTTACCCGACTAATGTTGCTTATACTATGCCTTCCTCATGCCAAAACCCACGACCCTAACCCTCATACTCCCTATAATAGTACATGGCAAATCATTACCCCAGCTTCCCACCAAGTAGTAGTCCAGTTAAAGGGACAATACCCTGGGGGGACCTGGTGGCTTACCCTCACTGTGGACCTGTGTACTCTCTTCAAACAAGACCCTTGGCACAAAGGTAGAATAGGGATACCAGGATGTGGTACTCAGGCTTCCATGAAAGAACTCCAAAATACCTGCTTCTATATATGTCCAGCCCCCTCAACCAACCGTGCCAAGGTCTCACAGTGTGGTGGGTGGACAGATTTGTTCTGTAAAAATTGGGTTGTGAGCAGACTGGGACATGCCATTGGCTGACAGGAAAGCCTCCCCCAGGCCTCATAAAAATCCAACAAAATACAACTCACACCCAGTGCATGACTAATCCCACCTGCAACCTAATTGACATCTCCTTTACAGAGGCAGGAAAAAAAGAAACAAACTGGGAAATAGGGCTTATGTGGGGACTACGACTCTACCAGAGTGGATATGATAATGGAGTCTTGTTTATGCTCAGGCTACTTGAAAGGCCTCTAGCCAGGCCCCAGAGAATAGGCCCAAACCCTGTGCTAGTACCTCCTCCACCCAAATTTCAGACAACCACAACGCCTATCTCCCCATTGCCCTCCTCTATACCTGCCATAACATCTGCATCCAATAACACCTCTGATGCAGACACAATCACCCCCATCCCAGCCTCCTTCCTACAGAACCCTCCCTTCCTCAACCCCTCTCAACATCCACTTTGGGATCTGATGTTCCAAGCTTACAGGTTCCTCAATGCAACCAGACCCAGCCTTACCCAATCTTGCTGGCTCTGCTATGACATTCGCCCTCCCTTCTATGAGGGAATCGCGATTTTGGGTCAGTACAACACAACTTCTGACCCTAATGCCTGTAGATGGCACCAGAGAACTCAAGGACTAACTTTATAGTCAGTGTCAGGTCATGGGCCTCTGTTTAGGATACCCCCCTTCAATATCAACCCTCTGTAATGCAACCATAAACCCCTCCAGTCCGGACTATTATGTACCCCCCCCCCCCCCAGGAAAGTTGGTGGGCCTGCTCGACAGGCCTGACACCTTGTGCCCACGGGCAGGACTTAAATAAGACTAAAGGATTTTGTGTCTTAGTCCAGCTTCTCCCTAAAATCATATCACTCAGAAGAAGAAATATATCAGAGATATTCGAGTGAAATCGGACACGCTAAGAGAGAACCCATTTCAGCATTAACTATTGCATTAACTAAGGACTGACAGGAGTTGGGACTGGAGGAGCTTCATTAACAATGCAGAGCTCCCGTTATAATAGCTTGAGAGCTGCTAAAGATTTAGACCTCGAGAGAATAGAAACCTCCATCTCCCACCTTCAGGAATCTTTAATCTCTTTGTCAGAAGTTGTCCTTCAGAACAGGAGAGGTTTAGACTTAATTTTCTTACAACAAGGAGGGTTATGCACAGCCCTGGGGGAAGAATGCTGTTTCTTTACAGATCACTCGGGAATTGTCAAAGAATCTATGGCTAAAGTCTGAGAAGGCTTAGCCAAACATAAGAGAGAACGGGAACAACAAGGATGGTTTGAATCTCTATCTAACAATTTCCCGTGGTTAACAACCCTAGTCTCCACCTTAATGGGCCCTCTAGTAATACTGTTACTCCTACATACCTTTGGACCCTGTATCCTCAATAGACTGATGACTTTTGTCAAAAATAGAATTAATACAGTTCAGCTGATGGTGCTAAGACAACAATATCAGCCTTTATCTCCTTACAACTGTGAAACCTCATTGGACCCATGATTGGGTCCCTTTTTAAGATCCAAAGAAAGAGGGGAATGAAAGGGCAAGCTTCTGGACTCTACCTCAGCCAATCAGAACCTGGATCCTATTTCAGCCAATCAGGACTGGGTTCTACTTCAGCAATCAGAACCTGGATCCTATTTCAGCCAATCGGGACCAGATCCTATTTCAGCCAATCAGAGCTTGGTCTCTGTCCTCCAGTCAGCAAAAAGTGCACCCACCACCCCTAGACTCTGCCAATTGACCAAAGCCATGACCTATCACCCCACCAACTACCCCCAGGCCCAGCCAATCAGCCAGGGCCATGACCATCACCCCCACAAACCACACTAGAAACCCATAAAACCTTTGTTCTTTGGAAACTCTCTCTCTGGCTCCTGGCCACTGCTTTGGCGTGGGTATGAGACTGAGCACAAGTTGGCTCGAATAAAGGCTCTTTGCTTTTGTATCTGTGTTGGCTCCCTGGTGGTCTCCTGGGATTCGCAACTTCAGGCACAACACCATCAAGAGGACCACTATTGCATTATAGGGTTCCAGAAGGAAAAGAGAAAGAAAGGGGTGGAAATCATTACAAAAATGGAAGAAAATATTTGCAAATCACTTATCTGATAAGGAGTAATATCCAAAGTATATCAAATATACATTCAACTCTAACAACAAAACAAAAAATCCAATTTAAAGTGTCAGAGGAAATGAATCAACGTTTTGCCAAAGACATACAAATGGCCAACAGGTACATGAAGAATTGCTCAACATTACTAATCATTTGATCATGTGATCAAAACCACAATGAGATACCACCTTACACCTGTTAGGGTGGCTATTATCCTAGACAAGAGGAACCCTTATACACTGTTGGTGGGAATGTAAAATGGTATGGCCACTATTGGAAAGAATATGGAGGCTCCTCAAAAAATTGGAAATAAAACTACCACTGGGTATGTATCCGAAAGAAAATCACTGTGTTGAGGAGACATCTGTACCCCCAATTTGAGAAAACCAGGACATGGAAGCAACATAAGTGTTTATTGATAGACAAATGAATGAAGAAAATGTGGTGTACACACATAAGTGCATGTGCACAGAGGGATTTTCTTCAACCCTTAAAAAGAAGGAAATCCTGACATTTCCAACAACATGGATGGACACTGACAGCATTATGCTACATGATAAGTCAGAGAAAGACAAATACCGGATCATCTCACTTATATGTGAAATTAAATAATAAACCAAACTCACAAAGACTGGTGGTTATCAGGGGCAGAGGATGAGAGTTGGGCAAAGTGGGTAAAGATGGTCAAAAGGTATAAACTTCTATGTATAAGATAAATAAGTTCTGGCAGAGTCATTTGCAAATGGCAACTAAAGTTAACAATATCCTGTACATTTGAAAGTTGATAAGAGAGGAGGCCTTAAGAGTTCTGATCACAAGAAAAAAATTTGTAACTAGGTAAGGTGACAGATGTTAGATAAACTTACTGTGGTAATCATTTCATAATACATAATATCAAATCACCGTGTACATTTTAAACTAATGCATTGTAATATGCCGATATCTCAAAACTGAAAAAAATGCATTACATATCAATACTCTGTACACACTAACAGCCCATTTGACTTAGTGATGAACTTTTTCTGTTTTCAAAAGTTATTTAAATTTAATGTATGTATTATACATATATCTAATTCAAGGAACCTTCATCTGTTAGGACTATTTGGTCTTAAGACACATTTAACTAGTTAAAGCAAAACAAATTTATCAGAAGATCAGAGGTGTGTTTCACAGTCGAGAACCCAACAAAGAATAGAACCCCAAAAGCACAGGTCATAAACTAGTCATAATCCCAGCAGGAAACAGAAGGCACTCTCAAAGCCATAATTAGATTGCTGCAAAGGGCTAAGGGCAGAGAAAAGAGAAACAGGGCAAGATGAGGCTCCCTCCTCTTTATCCTTAGGCATAGAGGTGGTAATGGAGTCCGCTTGTAACTAGACGTGGGGCGCATTTACTGCAACATGGTGAGATCTACACCTACAGCTGAAGGAGAAAACCATCCTGGAAGATCTGCGGCCTTGCTACAGAAAGGCAACCACTGAGATCCGCAGCCTGAGAGGGAGGAAGGAAACAAATACTCCAACCTCTCTTTCCGTGTTTTGTTTTCTTAACCCCTCCCATTGTCCAAGATCACCTGGAAGCCAGAATGTCAGGGAGTCATCCTGCATCGGGCAAAGGAGATCAGCCTCCAGGACAAAGCAGGGAGAAGAAAGGTGAGTGGATCCGGAGGGAAAAATGACAATCATCCCTACTGGCATTCTCTCTTCATACCACATTTCTATGAAAATCGGGAAGCACAGCAAAGGATCCACATAGAAAATAAAATCAGATTGATGTTTTAGCTTCTCCATCTACACACAGGGCAAACATGGCTACCCTGTGGCTACCGGGTTTGCATATCTGGTCAGGAGATCAGCCCTGTCCCCTCTGATGGGTTTCTCCATCGCAACTCCAAACTCCTGAGAGAGAATGTCTGACCAAGTTTCAGTCAGGTATTCACTTCTCATTGAATCATATGTGACCAGGACATGGCTGAAGATGTGAACACAGGTGCCAAAAATGATAACCCAGATCATCAGCAGAAATGTCAAAGAGCCAGGGCAGCACAGGTGTCTCCAAGGAATTTGTGCGTGAATCCTAAGGACACATATTTAAAAGCAACACACTCTCCTGTGGCTGTAGTCATCAATTTGCCATGAGTTCTTAAGGAGAAAAATAAACTGGAAATAAGGGCTTCCCTGTTCTCTGGGTCTTCTTATTAAGGCAGAAAAGTGTGATGCCCAGCCTATTAGGCCCTAATGCACTCAACAGATAAAGCAATTTGAAAGAAACATTTTCATTTACCAACAGAACTCAGTGTTAAAAATGCACTTGGGTACGGTTTCTATTTATTTGCCTCAAACTCTGCCTTAGGCTCATTGAGCACCACTCAGTGAAAAGAGCATCTCAGAAATAGTTCAAGGCAAATCCCAACATTAGGAAATGGATTGACTATTCTAAAAAGCTAAGAAGAAAGGATGTGCCTGAAATTCTGTCTCCACTGTGGAAAGAGCAAATGACTCATACTATTGCCTCAAGATGTACTAGCAATGAACATTACAGGAATCTAGTACCACTTATGCCATAGAGTTCCTTGTTCCGAAATGTGTGTGTGTTAACTTGAACAGCTGAAGGAGCCAGCAATTGTTCCTTCGAACAGTTAGAAAAACTATTTTGAAGAATAAGACAATCTGAAACCCCTATCCCATGTCTTCCTAAGTGGTCATTAGCATAGAAATTGCGTGCTGCCTCTACTATATGTATTTTCCACTTTTGCATTTAACTTTCTTAAAATGAAATAAGGTGTCCTGACGTTAACTAATGCTTTGGAGTCAGACTTGGACTCAAATTCTGGATCCACCTCTCAGTTGTTATGTGACTGACTTAGCCCAAGTCCTGCAGAAAGCAGAAACTGGGGCGAGGATTACAGTGCAAACATCTTATCTGGGAGATGTAAGATCATGCAGATGAAGAGGAAAGAAATAAGAAAAGTATGATTTCCTACCTTACCATGCTGGCTACTATGTAGGACACTGTGAAAAGACTAAGCAAGTTAAACAGAAGGTATATTCCCTTGGCACCTAGGGCTTCCTTACTGAGTAACCAAACAAAAACAAAAATTAGAGTAGTCCACCGAGGGTGGGAAGAAAGGGCGAGAATTTGGGGATTCATACTCACCTTTGTCCCCCCCATCTTTCATTTCCCATTGCTCAATATTTATCCCACAGGGAGTTAACTCAGGGTTGTGTCCTCTAACTCCAGCAGACACTCAGAAGGCTGGATCCCTTGCCCCATGCTGTTTAACCTTATATTAGTTTTCCACTGCTACATAACAAATTATCACAGCATAGTTCCTTAAAAACCAGTTATTATCTTATAGTTTCTGTGGTTCCTCTGCTCAGGGTGTCATAGGCTAACACCAAGGTGTCAGCCAGCTGCATCTGCATTTCAAGGCCTGACTAGGGAAAGATTTTCTTCCACGGTCCTTTACCTTGTTGACAGAATTTGTTTCTTTGTGGCCATCTGACAGAAGTCTCTGTGTTCTTGAAAGCTGATGGTGGGAGACCACCTCAGTGCCCCGAGGCCTTTCATGGGTCCGGCCACATTGCCCTCCTCACAGCACAGCACTCTCCTTCAAGCTCAGCAGAAGCATCTTGTCTCACCTTCTCTTAAGGAACTCCCCTGATTATATCAGACCCAAACAAAATAATTTCCCTTTTGATTAGCTCATAATCGGTGATTTAGTAGCCTAATCATGAGAGTGATATCCCATTATATTCACAGGTTCTGTCCACACTCAAAAGGAGGGCATATAGGGCATGCATATCAGGGGCAGCATCATGGGGTTGTCTTAGAATTCTGCCTGCCATGATCTAATCCCAAAAGAGGAAGAGTGGCCAAGTGCTGCTGGGGCACCAAAGAGGAGGAAATCAGGGGATTCTAAGAACATATAAAAGGCTTTTGCCCCAATACACTGACCTTGGTCAATTTTGTCTAGTCTTTTGTCCATGCACAAAGTGGGGAAACTGAAGCAAAAACTTGTATCATTTGGTAAGAGGAAATATGTTATGGTGCATATCAGCTATCATTTAATGCTGGTTCCTCTGTGCCAGACACGGGGCTATGTACTCCACATACATTGTTCTCATTTAACATCTTCCCGTTTTGACAAACCAATGAGTTTGTTCTTCAAAGCCTCATTTTGCAGATGAGGCTAACCATCTTGTTACTGCCTATACATCATGACACATTTACTAGCATCTCACACAAAAGCATATTTTAAATGGTGGCTATTATTTTAAGGGTTGTTATAAAAAGTTGTATAATTTTGGGTGAACCATACTTTTACATTTGTATAAAATTTAAGCAATGTGGACCAACAAGAATCCCCATGCCTCATCCCAAAACTGAAAGAAATTAGGCAAACACATAAAAACTTCTTTAACTAAAAATATCTTTGGCTGTTTGTGTAACTATTTTAAGTATTGAACTTCAATGAAGGAAATAAAAGCTCAACTGAGTGGATGAGTGCGTGTGTGTGTGTGTGTGTGTGTGTGTGTGTGAGATTAGATCCACAAAATGTGTACTACATTTAGGTGTAGAGCCAGATGCAAGAAAGCCTGTTTTCCCCATATACTATTAGGATGTGAGAACAGACTACAGACAGTATTACTTTCAGAAGAATTAAAAACATATTTTCCAAAAATTCAAATTCAAAAGTAGTACTGTATCTTTTTTCCCCCCTTTTAATTACAGATCTGCTGTCATACCCACCCATCATCTCCTGGCCCATTCAGGGATTTTTATGTCCATCCCTGCCTTCCTTTCTTTTCCTCTCCTTTGCTGTTGTCACCAAAATGAAGCAAAACAAAACAGTAAAATGAGATTATCATAATAAAAAGAATGGTCACTTTAACTTCTGCAATACTCCTACAGGAGGCAAAATTACTAAAACTGAGTGCCTCTTAGTCACTTTTAAGTGAATGTATCAAGTCTCCAAACAGAACACATACAAAATAAAAGCTATGAAATTCAACTGTTTTGGCTAAATTATGCTATGATAACAAAGAACGTCTCAAAAATCTCAAGTGTCCTAAAACAGCAGAAGTTTATTTCTCACTTTCATTTTCATCATGAACCAGCTTTCACTCTGCCCTGTGAATCTTTATGTCAAGGGCCAGATTGATGGAACAGCCCCTAACTGGAATATTCTCATCTGGTAGGAAAGTAAAATGGGGGCCAAGTAGCAGAGCATGTGGAGACTCTCAAAGCTTCTGTTCGGAAGTGACACCTCAGATTCACTCACTGGCCATTTCACTTCATTGCAATGCATGTAGCCAAGGCTAATATCAAAGGAGTGGGGTGGGGGGAGGGGGTATATGATTTTTCCTTGAGGGGAAGCAACACGTATTTTGAACAATACAATCTACATGGTAATGTAAAGTCTTACTCCACCATCCTGACATCACGTTTCTTCTTATATCACCAGTGAAATGATTCCCCAAATGAGTGATATTGGATTTTCTGCCAATTTCAGTACATGGGATCCTTAAGCTAGGTCTACTTCTATTTAAATAAAATCATGAATGATAGTAGAAGACACAACAGCCCAAGATAGAACTTCTAGGAATGACTGTCCAATAACTACAGGAGGAGACCTCTCTATCTAGCATTTTTTATTCACATAGGGTCCTGCATGCCCAGTTGGTCATTGTATGCCCAGGGTGGCCCATTCAAAGTCAGACAATTCTGCTGGCAGCTTCACTCTCTCTATGGCAAGCTTATATACATAGGGGGTATTAAAAGTCACAAGTACTTAATACCCAGCTTACAGATACATAACAGCCAGTCTGGTGATCCAGCCACCTCCAAAATTCTGTTCTCAGGCAGGCCCAATTCTACTTACAGAACTTGGCAGTGTGATCCTTTCCCAAGTCTGAAGAAGCCACTATCATAGAAAGAGAAGGGATGTTCTGCAACCATTGTAGCCCTATTCCTTTCTGAATCTGGAATAATCTCTCTCAATTTTTAATAAGCCTTATAATAGATACTGTGGTATAACCACCCAAATCCTTCTTTAAGGCTAAGGAACTCATTCCTCCAGCCACAAGGGACATTGGCTACTGATGGCTCACAGCTGTGTCCCTATCCAGACATAGCCCTTGACTGAAGGGAGCTGCAAATACTTTTCCTCTCCAGGGGCAACTTACATACATTCAATAACTGGTTGATGTGCTGGTACAAAAGACTGACCCCTTACCTAAACTGGGAAATTGCTGAAGGGCCTCATATCAGAGCTCCCCATGACCCTGGCTGAAGCTGCTATTGCAACTGCACTGCAGTTCAGTTTCTCCCTTGGCCCAGTTCTACATTAATCGTTGCCTCAAAGGTATTGAAATAAGCATGTGTCCAAATAAACCCACCACATGAAAATGTCAGTGTCTCAGAGTCCATTTTTCAGGGAGCCTGATCTGCAACAGTTGATACTAGAACTGATCCCACAAAGACTCTCAGATGGATCTTAGAGCTGAACCACTCACTGACCAGCTGGCAAAGAGGAATCTATATCATTAGCAAGAAGAGTATGGCTAGTCCCCCAGCTTGCTGCAGTGGTACAATTATTGAAAACTTTTATGAGTGGTGAACTGGAATGGAATATCATCAGAAGGAAATGTATGTCAGATGCAATACACAAGGCAGTTGAGAGGTACAGGGGAGGTAGTTACTGTAAGGATTATAGAGTTGGCTGGCAAAATGGGAAAGCCAGAGGCCAACCTCAGTAACATATAGAAAGACTCTTATCTCCTGCAGACATAGAGCCCAAAAATCTAAGGACTGGGACCAGGTCTTAATTATAATAACAGAGTGGGAGCATTCCAAAAAGGGTTGAATTCTCAGCCTCACGTCTTCTGTTGCCAAGAGAGTAGATCTTGAAACTTCTCAGCCCAAGAAGAAACAAATGTGTAAATATGTGTGGTGATGGATATCAACTAATTAGGGTAAACATTCCACAACATTTACACATATCAAATGATTATGTTGTACACCTAAAATACATTATTTATTATATATCAATAAAACAAAACAAAACAAAATCTTCTACTTCAAGATTGGTGCTCTGATTGGAAAAAGTCAACCCTGATGCATGGAATGGAGACATATGGGCCAAGGTACACAAAAATCTTTAATCCCTGATTCACTTAAAATTCCCAGGCCTGCAGAAGTAGCCCATCCACTCCTACATCTCTGAGGAGTCCAAAGAACCTAGAGCTGTGGAATGGGAAGCACAAATACCCTAAGCGAAACTAGGAGTAATAGTTAAGTAAGGCCACCCTAACTTCCATTCTTTGGTTCCCAGCCCACGGGTTACACCTTTTGGCCCATTGCCTGACACAGTGCCAAGTAACAGTCATTGATTTAGGGTACATATAACAGCCTAGAAGATGAAACTCCATTCTCACAAAGGTATCTCCATGCTGGTTCCTCAGCTGCATGTTAAAAAGCTGTTTTATCCAGTTATCAGGCCAGCAGTTTCTGAGTGGTGGAATATGTGATAAGAACAGTGGGTCTCATAGTCATATGCTAATAGGCACACCTCCTTTGCTGCTAAGCAGGTCTCTTGGGGCAATGTTATCATCAAATACTCTTGCATTCTCAGATCTTGTTGCTGACCAAAGCTCTGAAGGGAAGAAAGGAAAACCCATACCTGGAATATGTATCAATTCCAGTCACATCACTGTTCCTTCCATGGTAGAGGGGTCCAATGCTACTATTACTACCAAGTTATACTTACTATCAAGTGACTAGTTAATTCCCTCAAGAGATGACACCATATCAGGGCCTTAGTACTGTTCTTCATTACTGACAGATTGAGCATTTGATGGCAGTAGAAGCTACATAAGCCTTGGTGAGCTCACATTATTGGTGTGGGAAAAATGAAAGTTCCTAAGGCCAGGATCCTCACCTGAACATAAACTTGAGGATGTAACTGGCCTACTGCTAGGCTACTGCTCACACACCTGTAGGCAATAAGCTATTATTGAGTAACTCACTATATAAAGAGCTCTGCCCAGTGTTCTTGGCTGAGGCAGAGATCGAGGAGGATTATAGACCTGCAGACTATTGGATGCAGACATAATTCTAGTGCTCCACCTATCACTTGGAGAACAAGCCAGGTAATAAACTCTTTCACCGCATGAATATTCTACTGTCATTCCTCCATCTTTCTGAATCCATACTGAACTTGCCCAGGGCTGAAACCCATTGGCAAGACAATTGGGAACATACATCATCCATTCCTGCCACCATGGCTACTCCTTCAAGTGCCCATGCTATGGATGGCCACTGACAAGCTGGCCAACACCAGTCAAGGCATCCTGTGTTATTAAGGGTCTCTTCTATGCTTGAGGAGAATATGACATATTCTGGTGGGTGATAACATATGATATGAAGACCTTCACACTTCATACCAATTCCTATCTGCCCCTCCTCCAGTTCACTTCTCTCTGATCTTCAAACCTCTTTACAGGTCCCTAAATAACCAACCAAGCCATCTTTCACTTTCCATGGATTAGGGCCTAGGTAGCCTTAAGTTGATCTATCTAGAACAGCATAAGTGCTAACCAAAGGTGATGGGGTTCTAGAATGAGCATGAAAAGGTGTCATCTCCTAACGATGAGCATCAGCTGTGTTGTCAAGACCAGCTACAAGCAGCAGGGGCTGTAGTTTATGCCACCAATTTTATTTTTGTAAATTTCTCTAGGAAAAGAGACTAACCAGAATCCTGGAGGACTTCTTCACAGATGGTGTGAACTTAGTATATGAAGCAAGTAGATCTATATGGCACAAAGAACAGACTCTAATGGATCAAGACTGAGGCACTCATTTCCCCAGGCAATAGAAATGCATCTGCTACTAGAGAGTCACACTTGTGTTCTGCTTGGGGAACTGCCCTCAGCTGAAAGGTCTCTTGACCATAGTTTGGGATTTCTCTGAAGGCCACCCCAGCTGCAGAGCTTTGTGTTAGTGAGACTTGAAAATGTATCATTGTTAAACCCACTCACCAAAAATACTTCTTTCCTCACTCTCCTCACTTCTTTTCAGGTTCAACAGCAATCCCAATAAACCATCTGCACACAAACAGCAGACTCAGTAGAGGGAAAATGGAAGTACCTATGGCCAGGATCCTCACCTGACCCTAATCTACTTAATGATGTAATTGGCCCGTGCAGGCAGATTGTGAACTTGCCAGAGGCAGATGTGATTCCAGCACTTGCCACTGTGAGGATGAAACTTGGTATAAACCCTTTTAGCTGGAGCCAAGATGGCAGCATGAGTAGAACAGTGGGAATCTCCTCCCTAAAATAAATATATTTTTGAAAATACAACAAATACAACTATCCCTAAAAGAGAAATCAGAAGATACAGGACAACAGCCAGACTACATCCACACCCGTGAGAACACAGGTCCTGGCAAAGGGGGTAAGATACAAGCTGCGGCCCAGAGGGACCTGAGCACCCCTCACCCCAGCTACCGGCGGGAGGAGAGGAGTCGGAACGGGGAGGGAGAGGGAGCCCAGGACTGCTAAATAGTTAGCCCCAGCCATCCACACCAGGAGCACAGACACACAGTGTGTGGGGTGCTGGATACTAGGGGAACAGGACAGTAAGACCTCTAAGCGGGTCCCCGCAGCCGGCACCCCTAGGACAAAGAAAAGTGAGTGCTTTTTGAAAGTCTTAAAGGGACAGACACCCCACTGCTGGACGGAAGTGTTCTGGCACACGTAACCCAGTAGCTGGGAATCCCAGGGAACTCCGGGCACCCTGGCCACCTGGGAAGCAGCTCTGAGACCCCTCATGTCAATAAACAGCCCCCAGTCCATTCCCCTTCCGTTGCCCTGCCATAGCAGAGCAGCAGCCTGAGGCTGGTCACGCCCACAGCAAGGGAGCTTCCTCCATACCGGCCAGGCAAGAAACAGAGGCCCAGTCTACATGCAAAAGCCCAACACAAGCTGCTAGGGGTCACAGTTGTCCCAGTAAAGAAAGGCCAAGAGCAAGTGGAAAGGGTCTTGGCTCTCCCAGCTGACAGACGAGTTAATAGCATACCACTGCATCTATCAACATGAAAAGGCAAAAAAATTTGACCCAGACCAAAATAACCCAGACATCTTCCACATCCTTCCCTGAGAAGGAATCTGGGGAGATAAATTTAACCAATCTTCCTGAAAAAGAATTCAAAACAAAGTCATAACCATGCTGATGGACTTGCAGAGAAATATGCATGAACTAAGGAGGGAAAATACAGAAATAAAACAATCTCTGGAAGGACTTCAAAGCAGAATGGACGAGATGCAAGAGACCATTATTGGACTAGAAATCAGAGAACAGGAATGCAGAGAAGCTGACACAGAGATAAAAGGATCTCCAGGAATGAAAGAATATTAAGAGAACTGTGTGACCAATCAAAATGGAACCATATTCGCATCATAGGAGTACCAGAAGAAGATGACAGAGAAAAAGGGATACAAAGTGTCTTTGAAGAAATAATTGATGAAAACTTCCCCAAACTAGGGGAGGAAATGGCCTCTCAGAACACAGAAGCACACAGAATTCCCATGAAAAGGGACCCAAGGAGGGCAACACCAAGACACATAATAACTTAAATGGCAAAGATCAAAGACAAGGACAGAGTATTAAAGGCAGCCAGAGGGAAAAAAAAGGTCACCTACAAAGGAAAACCAATCAGGCTATCATCAGACTTCTCAACAGAAACCTTAAAGGCCAGAAGAGAATGGCATGATATATTTAAAGCAATGAAACAGAAGGGCCTTGAACCAAGAATACTATCAAGCACGATTAACATTTAAAAATGAAGGAGGGATTAAAAAATACCCAGACAAGCAAAAGTTGAATTTGCCTCCCACAAACCACCTCTACAGAGTATCTCAGAGGGACTGCTCTAGATGGTAACACTCCTAAAAAGAGCCCAGAACAAAACACCCAACATATGAAGAATGGAGGAGGAAGAATAAGAAGGGAGAGAAATAAAGAATCATCAGACTGTGTTTATAATATCTCAATAAGCAAGTTATGTTAGACAGTAAGATAGTAAAGAAGCTAACCTTGAACCTTTTGTAACCACAAACTTAAAGCCTGCAATGGCAATAAGTACATATCTTTCAATAATCACCCTAAATGTAAAGGGAATGAATGCACCAATCAAAAGACACAGAGTAATAGAATGGATAAAAAAGCAAGACTCATCTATATGCTGCTTACAAGAGACTCAGCTCAAACCCAAAGACATGCACAGATTAAAAGTCAAGGGATGGAAAAAGATATTTCATGCAAACAACAGGGAGAAAAAAGAAGGTGTTGCAATACTAGTATCAGACAAAATAGACTTCAAAACAAAGAAACAAGAGATAACGAAGGACATTACATAATGATAAAGGGCTCAGTCTAACAAGAGGATACAACAATTATAAAAATATATGCACCCAATACAGAAGCACCAACATATGTGAAACAAATACTAACAGAAATAAAGGAGGAAATAGAATGTAATGCATTCATTCTGGGAGAATTCAACACACCACTCACTCCAAAGGACAGATCCACCACACAGAAAATAAATAAGGACACAGAGGCACTGAACAACACACTAGAACAGATGGACCTAACAGACATCTATAGAACTCTACACCCAAAAGCAACAGGATACACATTCTTCTCAAGTGCACATGGAACATTCTCCAGAATAGACCACATACTAGGCCACAAAAAGAGTCTCAGTAAATTCAAAAAGATTGAAATCCTACCAACCGACTTTCAGACCACAAACATATAAAACTAGAAATAAATTGTACAAAGCAAGCAAAAAGGCTCACAAACACATGAAGGCTTAACAACATGCTCCTAAATAATCAATGGATCAATGACCAAATTAAAATGGAGATCCAGCAATATATGGAAACAAATGACAACAACAACACAAAGCCCCAACTACTGTGGGATGCAGCAAAAGCAGTCTTAAGAGGAAAGTATACAGCAATCCAGGCATATTTAAAGAAGGAAGAACAATCCCAAATGAATAGTCTAACGTCACAATTATCAAAATTGGAAAAAGAAGAACAAATGAGGCCTAAGGTCAGCAGAAAGAGGGACATAATAAAGATCAGAGAAGAAATAAAATTGAGAAGAATAAAACAATAGAAAAACATCAATGAAACCAAGAGCTGGTTCTTCGAGAGAATAAACAAAATAGATAAGCTTCTAGCCAGACTTATTAAAGAGAAAAAGAGAATCAACACACATCAACGAATCAGAAATGAGAAAGGAAAAATCACGATGGACCCTACAGAAATAAAAAGAATTATTAGAGACTACTATGAAAACCTATATGATATGAAGCTGGAAAACCTAGAAGAAATGGACAACTTCCTAGAAAAATACATCCTTCCAAGACTGACCCAGAAAGAAACAGAAAATCTAAGCAGACCAATTACCAGCAATGAAATTGAAGCGGTAATCAAAAAACTGCCCAAGAACAAAACCCCCGGGCCAGATGGATTTATCTCAGAATTTTATCAGATGTACAGAAAAGACATAACACCCATTCTCCTTAAAGTTTTCCAAAAAATAGAAGAGGAGGGAATACTCTCAAACTCATTCTATGAAGCCAACATCACCTAATACCAAAACCAGGCAAAGACCCCACCAAAAAAGAAAACTACAGACCAATATCCCTGATGAATGTAGATGCAAAAACACTCAACAAAATATTAGCAAACCGAATTCAAAAATACATCAAAAGGATCATACACCATGACCAAGTGGGATTCATCCCAGCGATGCAAGGATCCATCAACATCATCCACCACATCAACAAAAAGGACAAAAACCACATGATTATCTCCATAGATGCTGAAAAAGTATTTGACAAAATTCAACATCCATTCATAATAAAAACTCTCAACAAAATGGGTATAGAGGGCAGGTACCTCAACATAATAAAGACCATATATGATAAATCCACAGCCAACATCATACTGAACAGCGAGAAGCTGAAAGCTTTTCCTCTGAGATCAGGAACAAGACAGGGATGCACACTCACCCCACTGTTATTCAACATAATACTGGATGTCCCAGCCACAGCAATTAGACAAAACAAAGAAATACAAGGCATCCAGATTGATAAGGAAGAAGTTAAACTGTCACTATTTGCAGATGACATGATATTGTACATAAAAAACCCTAAAGACTCCACTCCAAAACTACTAGCACTAATATCGGAATTCAGCAAAGTTGCAGGATACAAAATTAACACATAGAAATCTGTGGCTTTCCTATCCACTAACAATGAACTAATAGAAAGAGAAATCAGGAAAACAATTCCATTCACGATTGCATCAAAAAGAATAAAATACCTAGGAATAAACCTAACCAAGAAAGTGAAAAACCTATACCTGGAAAAGTATAAGACACTCTTAAGAGAAATTAAAGAGGTCACTAACAAATGGAAACTCACCCCATGCTCCTGGCTAGGAAGAATTAATATTGTCAAAATGGCCACCCTGCCCAAAACAGTATACACATTCAATGCGATCCCTATCAAATTACCAACAGCATTCTTCAATGAACTGGAACAAATGGTTCAAAAATTCATATGGAACCACCAAAGACCCCGAATAGCCAAAGCAATCCTGAAAAAGAAGAATAAAGTAGGGGGCATCTCACTCCCCAACTTCAAGCTCTACTACAAAGCCACAGTAATCAAGACAATTTGGTACTGGCACAAGAACAGAGCCACAGACCAGTGGAACAGATTAGAGACTCCAGACATTAACTTAAACAATTAATAATATATGGTCAATTAATATTCGATAAAGGAGCCATGGACATACAATGGGGAAATGACAGTCTCTTCAACAGATGGTGCTGGCAAAACTGGACAGCTACATGCAAGAGAATGAAACTGGATCACTGTCTAACCCCATACAGAAAATTAAATTCAAAATGGATCAGAGACTTGAATGTAAGTCATGAAACCATAAAAACTCTTAGAAAAAAACATAGGCAAAAATCTCTTAGACATAAACATAAGTGACCTCTTCTTGAACATATCTCCCCGGGCAAGGGAAACAAAAGCAAAAATGAACAAGTGGGTCTATATCAAGCTGAAAAGCTTCTGTACAGCAAAGGACACCATCAATAGAATAAAAAGGTATCCTAGAGTATGGGAGAATATATTCATAAGTGACATATCTGATAAAGGGTTGACATCCAAAATATATAAAGAGCTCACACACCTCAACAAACAAAAAGCAAATAATCCAATTAAAAAATGGGCAGAGGAGCTGGACAGCTCTCTAAAGAAGAAATTCAGATGGCCAACAGACACATGAAAAGATGCTCCACATCGCTTGTCATCAGAGAAATGCAAATTAAAACCACAATGAGATATCACCTCACACCAGTAAGGATGGCTACCATCCAAAAGACAAACAACAACAAATGTTGGCGAGGTTGTGGAGAAAGGGGAACCCTTCTGCACTGCTGGTGGGAATGTAAATTAGTTCAACCATTGTGGAAAGCAGTATGGAGGTTCCTCAAAGTGCTCAAAATAGACTTAACCTTTTGACCCAGGAATTCCACTTCTAGGAATTTACCCTGAGAATGCAGCACTCCAGTTTGAAAAAGACAGATGTACCCCTATGTTTATCGCAGCACTATTTACAATAGCCAAGATATGGAAGCAACTTAGATGACAGGGGAGTATTCGCATAAAGCATACAAATCTCCAGTATAGAGTCCAGTATATCTCTGTATACTCTCATGTGGTATCACCCAGATTAAAATATAGAACATTTCCATCACCCCAGAAAGTTCTCTCATGTTTCTGTCTAGTCAACAGCACAACACTGTCTTGCCAATGGGTTTCAGCCCCAGGCAAGTTCGCTATGGATTCAATGTGATCAAAGAAATTGACAGCAAAACATTCTTTGGGGTGAAAGGGTTTATTACCCGGCTTGTTCTCCCTGCGGTAGGTCGAGCACTAGTGTCTCTGCCTCTGCCCAGAGTACTGGGCAGAGCTCTCTATATAGTGCAATAATAGCTTATTGCCTAAAGGTGTGGAAGCGGTAGCCTAGCAACAGACCGGTTACATCATCAGGTAGTTTAAATTCAGTGAGGATCGTGGCCATAGGAACCTCAACTTCCCCACAAACACCCATCCACTGAAGGTAACAACTCTGACTTTTTCCCCATAGTCTAAATATATATGTCTCTTTTAAAGAGAAATCAAATGCAAAAAAAAATTGCTCCTGCGATCTGAGCTCTCCTTACCGTAACTGGGTGTGGGTTGAGAGGAGGGGGAAGATAGGGCTGGGGAAGAAGACTTGGCTATCCTCCTACAAAGCTCAGAAAAGTTTCCATTCCTTCTGAGTCTACAGCAGGACACACAACCCAAATTCAGTTCTCAAAGAATGGTCCGATTATATTACATTTTCATCAAGTTATCTTATTATATTTCTGAATGATATGGACAAAGAAATAATCAGGAAGATCCGAAAGAGAAACCTTTGTAAATAAATACATCAATAGCCAAAGGGTGTAGGCTAGTTGAAGCTTCAAATACCACCATATGAACTAAATGAAATTGCCCTAATCTTAAGCTTATTTTCTGACTAAAGTCAGTGGCATAATTACAGGATAAAGAAAGCTTAACCTTTAAAAGCTATGCTGTAGGTTGTAAGAGGTAATGGATTAGAGTGTATAACTCTAACCAGTCCCCAGTGTATTGGGGGAGGGGGAGCAGAGAAAGGAGGAGCAAGATATATTTAGTGTTTCCCATTTTCTTCCCCAAAGATGTAAGACAACCCTCATCCCATCTCCTAATGAAGCAGTGCCTTGGTCTCTTGCTGGGACAGTTCAAAACGTCCCTCTGTTTCTTGCTAACTCTTAAGTCATTCTCTTTCTCAAACTTTAGGAGTCGCAAGCTAGGGAGAACATTGTTTTCTGCCCTAATAAAAAAGATAAGTGATTTGATATTAAGTTTTTTCATCCCTTTCATTTCCAAACTAGGGAACTTCGTTCACAGTTGACTCACTTTTCAGCCCAGATGTCAATTGTTTTCTCTCCTACATCCTCCCCTTGAATTTGGAATATTTTTTTCAGAGAGAACATGAATTATTATATTTTCCTTATATATTCCACTTCCCTTCTGTTGGGTGCTAGGTTCTCCAAGAAGCAGACTCTAATGGAGTTTAGTATTCTGTGTGTTTCTTGGGGAGTGCCCTTGAAATCAACACAGGCAGAGGGAAGGGGAAGGAAACTGGAGAGGGCAGAAGTCAAGCTACAACACCAGCCCAAAAGCCTCAGCAAACTAGAGTTCTGAAGGAAGCCCAGAAGCAGGACAGACCCGTTGGCGTTTTCTCATGTTGGATTAAAATGGCTAAGCCTTTACAGTCCCTCCTTGATTGATCAGTGAATGTAGTCTACCTATATATTCAAGATCCTCCAGAGATACACAACAGAATATATATCTATATGTATAATAGAGAAAAGTTTTTCTAGATACAATATATGAGAGATTTATTTTAAGGAACTGACTTACGCAATTGTAGCAGCCTGTAACTCTGACATCAGCAGAGTATGCTGGCAGGATGGAGACCCAGTGAAGAGCTGCAGTTCCACTCCAAAGGCTGTTTGCTGGCAGAATGCTCTCTTTTTCCAAGGAGGTCAGCCTTTTAAGGCCTTCAACTGACTGGACTGGACTCACCCACATTATGGAGGGCAGTCTGCTTTACTCCCTCTACTAATTTAAATGTTTATTTCATCTAAAAATACATTCGCAGACACATACATTTAACCATCTCATCATCCCCGAAAGGCACTCTCTTAAGAAAAATGGCTCTCTAAAGCCCAGGCACTCTCTGAAAGGGCTAACAGCTGAAAATAATCTGCTGATAGCATTGCCAGCAGCTGGGGCAACGAATCCTTGAAATAGAATCTGAGCAGCATCTTTCTGTGTTCCTCACACCTATGAGGTTAATTAAATGTATTCAACAATTAAATTTGCAGTTAAAAGTTTATTCAGTATGTTTCCAAAGATTATTATGTATATATAAAGATATAGACATAAAGGATACATGCCTTTTTTATTCAAAAGAAATGATTAAGTAAGGGTGTTTGAAATATCTGGAGTTATTATTTACATATGCAGTAAGCCAAATGTAGGGTCTAATTACTGGCACTCATTCAGTGAGCCTCCCTGAGTTAGCTTCTATCTTTTATCCCTTTCGAGCCAGATGCAGAGATATCTGGAGGTGGCTGGGAAGGAGGGGGAAACAGATAAACTTACTCTGTGACAAGGAATAATTATTTGATATTTCCTGAAATCAACTAGTAAGCATAATTTAAGGATAACATGTCAGAATTCAGAGCAGAAACAAGTCCAATAGCTGAGTTCCCATGCCCCTCATTTTATGTTTCCCTCCAGGTCCTAGCACTGCATGAGACAGGAGAGACCACCAGCCTAGGCACTGGGCAGCAAAGGACTGAGCCAAGTAGAAGAATGCTCACTCAGGATATGCCTCCCCTAGGTCCCCATCCACTGCACCTGATTGCTTTGGAGAACTGATGCAGAAAGAGCCAGTGAAATACCTGCTGAAGTTTCTGGGAAAGAGGGAGGAAGAATCAGCATGGTGAAAAGTGAGATTGCTGGAGCCTCCGTGAGCATGAGGTGGGATGACAGACTTGCTGGTAGCAAATGAACCTCTGGACAAAAGACATTTGAAGTTAGTCCTGCTTCTGAGTCATTCAATTCTGTGAGTTTGTGAATTTTCTTTTCTGTACTTTTCATGAGATATCTCTTACACACAAAATAGAACCTAAAGTAAATGTGAGGTTTAGAGACAATTACAAACACCACCGTAACCACCAATCAAGGCAAAAATAGAAAATTCCCAGCACATCAGAAGGCACCTGTATACTTCTCCTCCCCACAGAGGTAATACATGCCTGACTTTTGTGAGAATTATTTCTCCTCTGTACTGCATAGTGTCTGATTGCCCTCCAATTAACTATCCTTCACCTTGCTCTATAATGCAAGATAAATAAATGTATATAGTACATTAACATATTCTCTTGTCCTCTGGTTTGCAGTTGAATGTGACCAAAGGGAGGTGCTGGAGGAAAATCAGAAAATGGAAGGAGAGGAGAAACCAGGGAATTTCTTTGTCACCCACTCCAGGGCAGTATCTGGCAGCAGCTGTACCTCCTCTTTGAAGCTCCTGCCAGGCATGGCCCTTCGCTTTCTTGACCCCGTGTTATTATGGTTCTAGTCTCTAACGAGGGCCCCAGCTTCTGGGCTCTGCTAACACCCCTGCCTCTCTTATGTCCATGCAGCCCAGGGAGTACCTGCGATTTCTAATCTCTGGTAAAATCCACCATCCCTCTTTGGTTTCTCACCTCTTCCATCACCTGTGTAATCATTTCTTTGTATTTAACTCTCAATATAAATACTGAAAATGTCTTATTTTTCTGCTTGGACTAGGAACTTAAGAGAAATAAAAGACTACCCACAGTCTCAGTCAAAGGGAAAGCTTTGATCATTTCACTACTAAGTCTGTTAATCAGGATAAGGAAGTTTCTTCTAGTCATAAGTTTCTTTAAGTTTTTATCATGAAGAGATGCTGAATTCTATGAGTGTTTTTCTTTATTGAGATTTTCCTATGATATTTTTCTCCTGATATCTGTAATTGTGGCAAATTATATTAATATTCTACATTCTCAATTTGATCCTCCCCAAAAGCAGAGTCCTAAACAAAATGTTATGTGCAGGTAGTTTATTTGAGAAGAAATCCCAGAAAGAAGGAGTGAGGGATTGAGGAATGAAATAGAGAAGGAAGAAAAGCCAGGACAAGGAGATATCATCAAGTTGTCTACCCCAAGGGTAACCAGTGTTCAACCACACTGGACATTCTGAGGAGCCTAAAGAATTTACAACTTCAGAATTGTCCTCCCAGGGGATAAAAATGGGGATGGATTTATCTATCATACTCCCATTGGTGAAAATGGTGCACAAAACTACTCCCATACATTTTCATGAAAAAAAATTTCTATTTTCTTTTTTTTTTTTACTTCAACCACTTACTTCAAAATCCACTTAGTGATTGAACATCATGGTTCTTTTCTTGCATAAGGAACCTGATGAGTTCTAGAGTTGCCACAATGCCCACCGAGGCAATCACACCAACCACAGCTTTAAAAGCAGCATATCCAACAAATAACCCAATTAAAAATCGGCAGAAGATCTGAACAGACATTTCTCCAAAGAATAAATACAGATGTCCTACAGGCACATGAAAAGATGCTCCACATCACTAATTATCAAGGAAATACAAATCAAAACCATAATGAGATATCACCTCACACCAGTTAGAATGGCCACTATCCAAAGGAAGAGAAATAACAACTGTAGAGAAAAGGGAACCCTCCTACACTGCTGGTGGGAATATAAATTGGTACAGCCACTGTGGAAAGTAGTATGGAGGTTCCTCAGGAATTTACCTGAAGAAAACAAAATCCCTGATTCAAAAAGATATATGCACCACTATGTTTATTGCCACATTATTTACAATAGCCAAGATATGGAAGTAACCAAAATGTCCATCAATAGATGAATGGATAAAGAAAATGTTGTACATAAACACAATGGACTACTATTCAGCCATAAAAAAAAAGAAATCCTGCCATTTGCGACAACATAGATGGATCTAGAGAGTATTATGCTAAGTGAAATAAGCCAGGCTGAGAAAGACAAATATGATTTCACTTATATGTGGAACTGAAAATAAAATAAACAAAACAGCATTAGACTCATAGACACTGAGAAGTGACCGGTGGTTGCCACGAGGGAGGGGTTAGTGAGTGGACAGGGTGGGTGAGGATGATAAAGAGGCACAAAAATCTCAATCATCATAATATAAGTTGGTCACAGGGATAGAAGTGCAGCATGGAGAATATAGTCAATGGTTCTATAACATCTTCCTATGCTGACATATAGTAACTGCACTAGTTGGGGTGAGGATTTAATAATGTGTATAAGTGTTGAATCATTGTGTTGTATAGTTGAATATAATACGGTATATCAACTATACTTCAATAAAAAATACACTTAAATAAATAAATAAAATAAAAGCGACATATCCAGTGGAACCATGCCCTTAGCATCTACAATGTCTCTGAATGGAGAGCCTGACAACAGGAGGATGGGTCCTGGGACACTTACTATAGTTTTCTTTTCTTCAGTGGACTCAGGAGCTCACCTGTGTCTGGATGGACGACACAGGACAAGTCACAGAACACAGAGGGGAGTCAGGACGGAGTTGATTGCAGATTAAGGGTCTGCCATGAAAGTACACTAGGGTCAAGAGATTCAAGCCCCTAAAACAAAAGTAGTCCTTCACATCTGTACCTCCTTTGAGGGAACTGGGGGATGGTGTTCCCGGCCCAAGTTGAGACCCCTGTGAAACCAGTGAAACCAAAATAAGTCAAGGGAAATGGTAGGTTGGGAGAAAGGCTTCTACTCGTTACAGTAGTTGCCCAGGCTTGTCCCCATCCATCTCCTCCGGCCCTGGCTCATGCTCTGCTTCCACTGTCAGCCCCTTCTGGTAGGAACTCCACGGGTGGGTCCTCGGTGCCAGCAAATACCAGACCGATTACATACCAGGAAAAGAGGGGAGGAGAGAATGTCTGTCTTCTCTCCACCCCTTGCCCCAGATGGACAAAAGGCTCTGCAGTGGTTAACACCTATCGATACGTAAATGAACTAAGGCCAGGCAGGAGATTCTGGAAATTCTGCCATTTACCCCATAATATCAAACCTATCCTGTGATTAAGATAGCTCACAGAGAAGCCAACTGGACAGAGGTGGTTCTGTGGTTGTCCTGCCTTTCCTATATCCCTTTTCTTCCTCATTTCTTCTTTGGAATTGATTATATATTTTGTTTCTCCATTTTTTTCCTCAACTAATTTATATTCCTTTCCATTTCTAGTCTTTTAGTGGTAACCTAAAAATTACAACATTCATCCTATCACAGTACAACATTCAGGCTGTGCCTTCTCCCTATTCACTGAAGGCTTCAACTCCATTTAACTCCTTCTCTGCTTTTATGTTATTGTTGCCTTGTATTTTGATTCTATATTTTTGGCCCCATGAGACATTATTATTGTTTTATATAGTCAATATTCACTTAATTATATCAATATATTTACCACTTTCTGTTTTTTATTACTTCTTGCACATCAAACTCTTAATACGGGATCATTTTTTCTCCCATCTGACTTTCAAAACTTTTAGTCAGGACCTGCTAAAATGAACTGTCTGGGTTTTTATCTGAAAATGTATTTATTTGGTCTTCATTCTTGAAAGATATTTTTTAAAGGTGCCAGTCTACTAACTGCCGCTCATCTGAAGTAATCTCTTTTTATGACTGCTATCAGGACTTTCTGGTGGTTTTCCCTTCTCTGTAGGTTCACTGTGTCTAGATCTGAGGGGGTTTTTTTCTTATCCTGCTTTGGATTCTTTAGTTGATATGAATCTTTGGGTTAGAGTCTTATCAGTTCTAGAAAACTATTGGCTGTCTCTTTAATATTGGCTCTTTACTCTGTCCTCTTTA
This sequence comes from Manis javanica, assembly GCF_040802235.1. Classification (NCBI taxonomy): domain Eukaryota; kingdom Metazoa; phylum Chordata; class Mammalia; order Pholidota; family Manidae; genus Manis; species Manis javanica. The sequence goes on along the minus strand of NC_133163.1, from coordinate 95,839,687 downwards.
TGGGATGCTAATCAAATGTTAGGCCGTTTCACTGCAAGTAGTAAGTCTCTATTGCTCTTATGTGCATCTTCCATCTTTTTGCCTATCTGTGTTGCACTCTGGATAATTTCTTTTGACCTATCTATCCTCCAACTCACTAACACTCTATTCACCTGTGTCTCATCTGCTATTAGGCCCATCCACTAAGGTAATTTCTTTTTAATCAACTTTACTGAGATATAATTTACCACCCACTGAGTTTTTAATTTAAGTTATTGTATTTTTTATTTCCTGCTGTTCTACTTGGTGTATTTACAAAACTTGCGTCACATTTTTTTATAGTTTCCTGTATCATCCTTGGATGTTTCAGATTTGCTATTTTTTTTAATTCTGTAGCTTTATAATCAGTGTCTGATAATTCCAGTATACTTAGTCTTTGTGGGTCTGTTTCTGCTATTTCTCTTACCACCACTGCTGTCAGTGCCCCAGCCCTTATCTCCAGGGCCTTTCAGTGTGCTCTGCCTCCCAGCTACCAGTGCCTGCACTGTGCTCTGTACCTGATGGCTCTTTTCCCCAGAACCATGGCAGCTGTGCTGCCCACGGGTGTGGCAGGCTAAAGTGCCAAGGAATTCACAATATCAACCCCCACATTAAGGTAACTATCACCAATACTGGATAGACTAGAATTGCCATTCACCTCTCAGATGGAATTATTCTGATAAGTTCTCTGTTACTATTTCCTGGTTTCCTCATGAGTTTAAGTTCTGATCACCGACTTTGATACACACTAAGTGTGTCTTGTACAGACACTAAAAATACAATGGCAGACAAAATCAGACAAGATACCTGCCTTCATGTATTATGCATACAAGTGGGTAAGAAAGACATCAATAAAACAGTCATATGAGGAAATGTATGCACAGACATGGTACTATGACAGTAATATGGGAACATGTCCTAGCAAGCAACTCAGGAAAGAATTTTGAGAAAACAGTAACTGGAGTTGTTAGCTTCTGTGGAAACCATGTTATAATTTTGCTTTTTTTAGGGATTAAGAATTATAAGGGAGAAGCTTTCTTCTGTTAATTCTAAATTGTTCATTTAAAAATAACTGTGAACAGGAGAGTCACTAATTGATTAATCTGAAAATCAATCAAGTAAATTGTTTTAACCCCTGTCCACACCAGTGAACTTCTAAACCACAATGTCACGCCCTAAAATTAAGCATTTATCTCACAAAATGTCAGATGCATTTTTTAAGTACTAATGTTTTCAAATTCTAACACCTTTCCCCCAGAACTCTATTATAAAGTAAAGTAAGGCCATCATCATCAAATACTAAAACTATACATTAAAGACACCATCCCATTTATCCACGTTATCCTAGCATCTGTTATTCTAGACAAAGTACAACTGGCCATGGATTATTTGCCAGCTGAGTTTAAGAAATTGGCTCAACTGAATAACCCATAGAATCCACTTTCTCAACACCAAACACTAAGATGTAGTAAGCACTATTTTCGGGACATGTTTTTTCAGTGAAGGTTTTGAGATTTATGGGGTAATTTTTTGTGATTCTTTCTGATGTTTCCCAACTACAATCACCATTTTCAGAACAGAAAGCAGCAGCTTCAGCTCTCTAAATCATGCTGGGACCTCTCATAATTCACTCTAGCAGGTCACCAACTGAACCAGAACTGTTCTGTGTTGCCAACTGCAAAGCAAGGTCTGAGATGTGGAAAACTAGCACTTGAACCAAAGGAGGGCAATTCAATTTTTTATGGAAGTCACCTTGAATTTTCAATCCCCCACTAAACTATTTCTCCTCACCTCACCCAGTTCTTCCTAATTCTACAGAAATTCATTAGGAAGGGAAGCATTTTTAAATAAAAAGTATTAGAAATATCACAAGTTTGTTATCTTCATATTAAACCAATAGACTTAAAAATGTAATTTTCCTGCAAGATTGAATTCTCAGCTGGGAATATTCCATTTAGAAAATGTTTGTATTATGTTAGACACATCGCACACAGTGCAATTCCAAAAAAATAAACAGTTCTGCAGTATTGTCAGCTGTCTGAAACTTAAACCAGCACGTCAAGGAAACAATCTGTGTTCACACAGCATATTGTATTTAATCACATTAATTTCAAATGAGTATTGATGATTTTGATAGTTAGGCTGATGGTATTGTTTGTTTTTCCAATTCTTCATTAATGCCATATTTGTATAGCATTAGACAATGATTTGTCAAGGTGCTGGAACACATTTTATTGAAAATAATGTAAGTGTCTTTGTCAATTATGAAAGCCATTTGCATTATAAAACTGTTCTTCACATAACACTGAGAAACTTCAAAGCCATTGTTCAGTAACTTCTAAAGGGTAAGTTTCATAAAACTTTTAGTCAGTGGTGAAGACAGTCGGTACGCACTGACACAGAGTTCATGTTAGATCTACCTCACATCACTTAAAAGAGGAGGTCTGTAAATCAATCGTGGAAGAACAAGGATATTTTATAAAGAAGGTATAATGAACAGGCTGTTTGTTCCTTCTTTGTCTTTACATTAGAAAAACAGGATGGGTGCCCCACATAAACCTCCAATAACCACTTGTAATTGCTAATGTTAACCCAGAATGACATTTTATGAGGCAAAAATAATATTTTGTGATGTTCCATGTGTGCTTTCATATCTCCAGTTTATCTATACAAGTCCCAGGGATCAATAAACCACACTTGAAAGTAAACATTTTAAACCGTTTCCATTTCTCCTTTAATCTCCCTTTCTCAGGCTTCATTTCTCCCTGCTTCCCCTCCAGTTTTTCTCAAAAAGACCAGAAAGGTGGATGTCTTGCTGATGGGTTTCAGCCCTGGGCAAGTTCGCTATGAATTCAAAGTGACCAACGAAATGACAGTAGAACATTCTTGGGGTGAAAGGGTTATACCCAACTTTATTTCCACAGTAGCAGTTCAGTCACTAAAATCTTATTCAGTCAGAGTGAGTCTGCATGCAGCAAGCCGGTCTCTGCCTCTGGGCCCCTCTGTCTGCACAGTCATAGCCATTCTCTGGGCTTCTGTCCTCACCGCTGCCACCACTCCAGCCTCTGCTCTGCTCTCCTGCAGCCTTGCAGCTGTGCCACCATGTCACCCAGAGCACCGGGCAGGGCTCTTTATATAGAGTCAATAATGACGTATTGCCCACACCCTGTGTAGTGAGCTCTCATCGACCAGGGCCTGGTAAGAATCCTGGCCACAGAAACCTTCATTGTATCCACAGTGGAGAAGGGGACTCAAGGTCTTGGCAGAATATAGAACTAGACTAGAATAATATCTAAAGCTCTTAAATATGTTATTAGAAAATAAATTATGTTAAATTCACTAACAAAGATAAACCACTGGTTATTTTAACCCTTTCTGTTACTATATTCAATTGTCTCTATTTCCAGAATTGTATGTGCTGTACTTAAATCTTTTATCTGACTGGTATTTAAAACAAACTCATCATGTGTTGTATAGGCCAGGGCACAGAAATCTTTCAGAAGTACTGATCTAAGCAGTTACTATCCCTTCTTTTCCAAAAGAGGATTAGACATGCAGTCAGAAACACCTGTAAGTCTGAGGCTATGAACTCTTCCTCATTATCTTCTCTACCACCTGGGCAATAAGTTGGATTTCATAATTCCCACTTAAAAATACAATAACCTGATTCTGGAAACATGGCAAAATAAGAGGTCACTGTGATAACCTCCTCCCAAATACACACCGAAGCAGCAACTACATGTATTACACTTTACTCTGAAAATGACCTGAAGATCAGCAGAACAGAATAGCAGAATGACAAAGACAAGGCTACATCGAGAAGGTTAAAAGGGACAGAGCTACTGGGAGTACCCAAACCCTCCCCCCATCCCAGCCCACAAGCAGGAAGGAGCGAGGCACAGAGGGACATACCCCTCACCCAGCAATCCTGGCCCTGGGGACCTGCGCCAGGAAGATGAGCTCCCGTATGTCTGGCTTAGAAAATAGCAGGGCTTAACTCTGCGAGTTTTGAAAAATCAGCCTAGCTTAACTCCAGGGGAGCCAGAGAGCTGTGGGAGACCCAGTCTCTGCTCTTAGAGGACCAGCATGCTGTCAACTGGTCAGACACCCAACACTGAAGCAGCAGTTTGAAAAGCACCTGGGTTATTCATGAGGAGATTTATTTGCTAATTGTGGGATGTGTGCTGGAGGGGCAGGAATCTTCAGGGGGGCTTGCTCTGGAGGAAGCGGGGTTGACAGGTGACATTTTTCTTGCCCTTCAGTCAAGCTGTCCAGATGCTTGTAGGAGCCAGCAAACTGACACTCTCCATCTACCCTGCGAGCACTGCTCACCCCACCCTGCATTCCCTATAAACTTGCCCCACCAACCCACCCACCCAGGCAGGTGGCCCTCCAAAGTGACTCCTGCACTGCCACGTTGGCCAATAGCCTCAGTTGGGACCTGCATCCCCCCAGAGCAACTATCCCCCACCACACCTGGTAACCAGCTCCAACCAGGACCTGCACTCCTCCAGAGCATCTCCTGCCCTTAGTGGGGGAAGGGGTGGGAGGAGCTAGCCCACCCACTAGCAGGCTCCCACTAGTCCCACCAGTCATCACTGACAGGCTGAGGGCTGGCTCTGCCCACAGTACACCAGCAGGGGCTGCAGCCAAGTCTTGCAGCCAGCCACACCAGGAGTGAGCCATACAAACAGTGCACCCTCCACAGTAGCAACACCAGTCATTGCTGACCACTGAGTGGAGGGCTGGCCTTGCATCAGCACACTAACAGCACTCATGGCTCAGCCACAACAGGAGGGCTGCAGCCCACACAGGGAACACCCCTGGAGCACCTGGTACTGGGGACCAAGGGGATACTGTGTTTCTGGGCATCACAGGACACCTAATACATAGGCCACTGCTTTCAAGACCAGGCAACATAGCTGACCCACCTAATACACAGAAACAGACCCAGAGAGCCAGAGAGAGAAGTATGTTCCAAACAACAACAATAACAACAGAAAAAGACAAAATACCAGAATAAAAAATGCCAAACAAAATGGAGATAAGCAATCTATCTGATAAAGAATTCAAAGTAATAATTATAAAGATACTCACCAGACTGGAGAGAAGAATGGATAAACTCAGAGAAACTTCAACAAAAAAACTCAAAATGTTAAAAAGAACCAGTCAGAGCTGAAGAATATAATAATAGAAATGAAAAATACACTAGAGAGATTTAATGGCAGATTAGATGATGGATTTAACAGCAGAAGAATGGATCAACGATCTAGAAGGCAGGGTAGTAGAAAGCATCCAAATGGAACAGCAGAAAGAAAAAAGAAATTTAAAAAATGAGATGTTAAGAGATCCTTGCAAGAACTTTAAAAAAAATAACACTTGCATAATGGGGTCCCAGAAGGAGAAGAGAGAATGGGGAAGAATTCTTACTTGGAGAATTAATGGCTGAAAACTTCCCTAACCTGGGGAAGGAAACAAACACCCAGGTCTAGGAATCACGGAAAGCCCCAAACAAGATGTACCCAAGGAGGTCCACACCAAGATACATAATAAATAAAATGGCAAAGCTTAAAGGTAAAGAGAGAATCTTAAAAGCAGCAAGAGAAAAATAGTTACCTAAAAGAGAAATCCCATAGGCTATTAGCTGGTTTTTGGCAGAAACTTTGCAGGCCAGAAAGGAGAGGCATGATATATTTAAATGCTTAAAGGAACAAACGTACAAGCAAGAACATTCTACCCAGCAAGGGGGTCATTCAGAATTGAAAGAGATAAAGAGTTACCTAGAAAACAAAGTGCAGGGAGATAATCATCACTAAACTGACCTTACTACAAATGTTAAAGGGCCTTCTTTTTAAGTGGAAAAGAAAAGGCCATAACTAGAAGGAAGAAAATAAGGAAAGGAAAAAAAATTGCCAGTAAAAATAAACATACAGTAAAGGTCACAGATCAATTGCTTATATAGCTAGTATGAAGTTCAAAAAACAATAGTAGTAAAGTCAATTATATACACAAAAATCAGTGGAGAAATACACAAAAAGATGTAAATTATGACATCATATACATAAAACACAGAAGCTTTCAGGGTTCCTTGAACGAAGGGAAGTCATGGAGGATTTTGAACAGGGAATGATGCAATCTGACTTATATTTTAAAGATTAAAGTGGGAAACCAGGGTATGGGAAAGATCATCAAGGTGTATATTAAATAAGTCAGAAGGAATTTTAACAGGAGTAATGCTAAAGAATTAACTAGAACCTAATATAATCAAAGAATGAAAGAGAGAGAGAGAGAGAGAGAGAGAGAGAGAGAGGGAGAGAGAGAATGACAGCAAATGACAGTAACAAAGAGGGGTAGGAGGAGATAAAGTCTGATTACATGAGGTTCAAAGCTGAGAGTTTTATGAAGAAAAAAGGGATAAAATGGAAGGGATATGAAAAGAAAGTATGACAACTTCCTGACCTCTAGATGCCTTGTTAGGATGGACGTGAAAGACAGGAAACACCCCATATGTCAGGGCTTGCAGAAGAGTTTCAAGAGAAGAGCAGGTTGGAGCAAGAGAGTGAAGAGAACATTCACGGAAGAGGCTCTGGGTAAAGAGCATTTCAATCGTAATTGATCTGATGATCCCAGGGACAAGTGAAAGCATTTCAAGAGGTGATGAGGCAAGGAAGGCGAGGAAGATGGATCAGAGAAGGCAATGGAAAGAATGGGGATCTGGGGGATGACTGTCAGTCATGAAACTCTTCTGATGAACAAGGATAAGGGGCATGATGAAATTTTTGCTACTGGTCACAAGGCAGAGAGTGATAGAGAAGGAGGATGAGGGAGTTCAGAAGCTGAAAGTCTTGAGCTCCTAGTTAACTCCTACTGAAAGAAGTGTACCCTAAAGAAGGGTAATCTTTCTCAAATATGGGCTCACTCTAGGTTCCTATAAAAAAGTGGTCTGCACACTAAAACAGATGAACCTAACAGACATCTACAGAACTCTACACCCAAAAGCAGCAAGATAAACATTCTTCTCAAGTGCACATGCAACATTTTACAGAATAGATCACATATTAGGCCACAAAAAGAGCCTGAGTAAATTCAAAAAGATTGAAATTCTACCAACCAACTTCTCAGCTCACAAAGGTATGAAACTAGAAATAAATTATACAAAGAAAACAAAAAGGCTCACAAACACATAGAGGATTCACAACATGCTCCTAAATAATCAATGGATCAATGACCAAATTAAAACAGATAACACAATATACAGAGACAAATGACAACAGCACAAAGCCCCAACTTCTGTGGGATGCAGCAAAAGCTGTTCTAACAGGAAAGTACATAGCAATCAAGGCCTATTTAAAAAAGGAATAACAATCCCAAATGAATAGTCTAAAGTCACAATTATAGAAACTGGAAAAAGAAGAACAAATGAGGCCCAAAGTCAGCAGAAAGAGGGACTACTAAAGATCAGAGAAGAAATAAATAAAATTGAGAAGAATAAAACAATAGAAAAAAATCAATGAAATCAAGAGCAGGTTCTTTGAGAAAATAAACAAAATAGATAAACCCCTAGCCAGACTTATTAAGAGAAAAGGAGAATCTACACACATAAACAGAATCAAAAATGAGAAAGGAAAAATCATGATGGATGGACACCACAGAAATACAAAGAATTATTAGAGAATACTATGAAAATCTATATGCTAACAAGCTGGATAACCTAGAAGAAATGGACAACTTTCTAGAAAAATACAACATTCCAAGACTGACCAAGGAAGAAACAGAAAATCTAAACAGACCAATTACCAGCAATGAAATTGAATCAGTAATCAACAACTACCCAAGAACAATACCCCTGGTTAGGATGGATTCACTGCTGAGTTTTATCAGATATTTAGAGAAGACATAATACCCATTCTCCTTAAAGTTTCCAAAAAATAGAAGAGGATGGAATACTTCCAAACTCATTCTATGAAGCCAGCATCACTCTAATACCAAAACCAGGCAAAGATACCACAAAAAAGAAAATTACAGAACAATATCCCTGATGAACATAGATGCAAAAATACTCAACAAATTATTAGCAAACTGAATTCAAAAATACATCAAGAGGATCATACACCATGACAAATGGGATTCATCTCAGGGATGCAAGGATGTACAACGTTCAAAAATCCATCAACATCATCCACCACATAAACAAAAAGACAAAAACCACATGATCATCTCCATAGATGCTGAAAAAGCATTTGACAAAATTCAACATCCATTCATGATAAAAACTCTCAACAAAATGGGTGCAGAGGGCAAGTACCTCAACATAATAAAGCTCATATATGACAAACCCACAGCCAACATCATATTTAAAAGTGAGAAGCTGAAAGCATTTCCTCTAAGATTGGGAACAAGACAAGGATGCCCACTCTCCCCACTTTTATTCAACATAGCACCGGAGGTCAAAGCCACAGAAGTCAGACAACATAAAGAAAGACAAGGCACCCAGATTGGTAAGGAAGAAATTAAACAGCCCCTGTTTGCAGATGACATTATACTGTACATAAAGAAAAACCCTAAAGAATTCACTCAGGAACTACTGGAACTAATATCTGAATTCAGCAAGTTGCAGGATACAAAATTAATACAAAGAAATCTGTTGCATTCCTACACACTAACAATGAACGAGCAAAAAGAGAAATCAGGAAAACAATTCCATTCACAATTGCATCAAAAAGAATAAAATACCTAGGAATAAAACAAACCAAAGAAGTGAAAGACCTATACCCTGAAAACTACAAGACATTCTTAAGAGAAATTAAAGAGGACACTAATAAATGGAAATTCATCCCATGCTCTTGGCTAGGAAGAATTAATAGTCAAAATGGCCATCCTGCCTAAGCAATCTACAGATTCAATGCAATCCCTATCAAGCACCAACAGCATTCTTCAACGAACTGGAATAAATAGTTCTAAAATTAATATGGAACCAAAAAGACCCCAAATAGCCAAAGCAATCCTGAGAAGGAAGAATAAAGCAAGGGGATCTTGCTTCCCAACATCAAGCTCTACTACAAAGCCACAGTAATCAAGACAATTTGGTACTGGCACAAGAACAGAGCCACAGACCAGTGGAACAGAATAGAGAGTCCAGATACTAACCCAAGCATATATGGTCAATTAATATATGATAAAGGAGCCATGGATATACAACGGGGAAATGACAGCCTCTTCAACAGCTGGTGTTGGCAAAACTGGACACTACATGTAAGAGAATGAAATTGGATCATTGTCTAACCCCATACACAAAAGTAAACTCTAAAAGGATCAAAGACCTGAATGTAAGTCATGAAACCATAAAATTCTTAGAAAGAAACATAGGCAAAAATCTCTTGGACATAAACATAAGCGACTTCTTCATGAACATATCTCCCCAGGCAAGGGAAACAAAAGCAAAAATGAACAAGTGGGACTATATCAAGCTGAAAAGCTTCTGTACAGTGAAGGACACCATCAGCAGAAAAAAAGGGCATCCTACAGTATGGGAGAATATATTCATAACTGGCATATTTGATAAGGGGTTGACATCTAAAATATATAAAAGCTCTTGCACCTCAACAAACAAAAAGCAAATAATCCAATAAAAAAATGGGCAGAGGATCTGAACAGACACTTCTCTAAAGAAGAAATTCAGATGGCCAACAGGCACATGAAAAGATGCTCCACATATCGCTAATCATCAGAGAAATGCAAAGTAAAACCACAATGAGATATCACCTCACATCAGTAAGGATGGCCACCATCCAAAAGACAAACAACAACAAATGTTGGTGAGGATGTGGAGAAAGGGGAACCCTCCTTTATTGCTGGTGGGAATGTAAATTAGTTCAAACATTGTGGAAAGCAGTATGGAGGTTCCTCAAAAAGCTAAAAAGAGAAATACCATTTGACCCAGGAATTCTGTTCCTAGGAATTTACCCTAAGAATGCAGGAGCCCAGTTTCAAAAAGATACATGCACCTCTATGCTTATCGCAGCGCTATTTACAATAGCCAAGAAATGGAAGCAACCTAAGTGTCCATCAGTAGATGAATGGATAAAGAAGATGTGGTACATATACATAATGGAATATTATTCAGCCATAAGAAGAAAACAAATCCTACCATTTCCAACAACATGGATGGAGCTAGAGGGTATTATGCTCAGTGAAATAAGCCAGGCAGAGAAAAAAACAAGTATCAAATGATTTCAGTCATCTGTGGAGTATAAGAACAAAGAATAAACTGAAGGAACAAAACAGCAGCAGATTCACAGAACCCAAGAATGGACTGACAGTTACCAAAGGGAGAGGGCTGGGGAAGATGGGTGGGAAGGGCGGGATAAGTGGGAAAAAGGGGCATTACAATTAGCACACATAGTATAGATGGGTGGGGGGGCACGGTGAGGGTAGTGCAACACAGAGAAGACAAGTAGTGATTCTATAGCATCTTACTACACTGATAGACACTCCAGTATGTGGTGGGGACTTGATAATGGGGGGAGCCTAGTAATCATAAAGCTGCTCATGTAATTGTACATTAATGATTCAAAAAAGAAGTGGTCTGCAGGGTGCTGAGTCCCTTGTGACTCTGCTGATGATGGACTGGTGAGAATGTAGTCTAACTCCAAGCATGGGCAAACACTTGACCTCTGATAAATGGTGGACCACAGGATGCTGAGCATACTCACAGAGCAGACAATACCACAAAGTGGTGATTTGTGGAAGGGGTGGTTCCTCTGAAAATTTAGGGACACTTTGACACTTGAGGAATGAGAAGTTGAGGTAACCTTTAGGAATATTTCCTCATTAAAAATAATGTTTATTTACTAAACACTTCTGGGCCAGGCTGCGTGCTACCCCTTGATAGACATTCTCATTTAATATTCTAATGTCCTCACTCCTCAGTTTGATATTGTTTCATTTTAAAGATGAGGAAATTGAGGCTTGAGCTCTATGCTCTAGAACACAAAGCAAGTCACTGGTAAGTTAGGATTTGAATGTTAGCCTGAATGATGCCAGTTCTTAAACTCATTATCACCATGCTCTACCACCTCCTAGCTGGGAGATCACGAGACTTGCTTGATTGAGAGCTGTCAATTGCTGGGCCAACCTCAACCAAAAGGAAACCGTCTCTGGCTGTGATGTGAGTAAGCCTGTGGCCAGGGAAGACCGGTTAGCACCTCAGAATAAATTCCAGGAAGCACTGTCTCCAGTTCAGGGTGCTTCCTTCCAAGAAACTGTAAAAACCAAAATCCCCCATTTCAGGACCTGAAGATTGTAAAGGAGTGCAGAGAGCATTAAGAGTCAGGAAAAAGAACTAATAAAACTTAGCTAAACCTTAACAGCAGACCATTCCGGAATAGTAAGAGATTCAATGTCTAAACTTAGAGAGAGGCCAGATCAAAGGAAGAGAGAGCAAGAGGCCAGCCAAGGGCTATTTGAATCCTGGTTTACTAAATCCCCATGGTTTACAACCCTGATATCCACCCTGGCAGGGCCCTTGCTTATTTTTATACTGCTTCTCACTTTAGGTCCCTGTATCTTAAACCAGCTAATAGCCTTTGTTAGGGAAAGAGTGAGTGCTGTTCAGGTGCTAATGCTGAGACCGCAGTATCATTCACTTACACAGCAGGAAGAAACAAACATTCCATGATTGGAATGGTCAAAGGAAACTGGGGAAATGTAGAATCTAAGCATTAGTAAGATTAGTAAATTAGCATAAGCATAGCCATCTTAGAAACCTAGAAACCATTTTCTGAGGGTGTGACTCAGGAAGAAGAAAAAAAACAAAAAACAAAAAAAACCTGGGCCTGGGTAAGGCCTTGAAAAACAAGTTAATCATGAGCACCAGGTGGTGGGCAGCTGTGACCCTTGGTCAGCTAACCTTGGTCAGTTAACCTTACATACCAAGCTTATCGTGCAGAACCTCCCTAACCATTAAGGAGTAGTCTTATCCTGCCCTTGCTTAACCCCAGGATGTATGTCTTGTAAGAATAATGCATAGTTGTGGAAAATTACTATGAGTTAAGTGCTTTGAAAATGCTATATAAACCCTTGGCTCTGAGTGCTCGGGGTCCTTGTTGAGACCCGCTGCGTCGGGCTGACACTTGGACCCCAGCTAGCTGGCTGAATAAAGACTTTGCTTGAATTTACATCTCTATGCCTGTGTAGTTTGTTCTCTGGAGAAGCCTCGGAAACCCGGACCCTAACAAAGATACCAATCTCTCTGACCCAATGTGACAATGTCTGGGGACACACTCTATAGCCTCTGTTCCCACCAGAGAGATGATTCCCAGCAATGGAGGGTCTATCCATACGAATAGAAAAAAGGCTGACGCAGAAAACTAGGACCAGACCAGCTCAGCAATGAGCCCCCATGGTAGCACGCAACCCACCGAGTTTCCTTCCCTTTCAGTGGTCTAGGGAAGAACCCTGGGAATTAGAATAGCCAGTTCTTTCTTCATCTGGATCAGACTTTAGTAGCCCCTGAGGTGTTCTGGGTAGGAATGAAGGAATGTCTTGCCAATTAAGCATAAGGTGCTCTTTGGTCCTGAATCTTTCAGTACTTCCCCTCCTGAGGAAGTACCTGTCTCGTCTATTGCAGTCCTGTCAGCTATAGATTCTGAAGACCTCCTACCCTCAGGATTAGGCTCAGGTGGACCCTGAGCCAATGAGGACTGAGGTGGACAACACATTTACAGACAAGGCCATACACTGCACAGCAGAAACTGCAGAAATACAAAGGCAAAACCCAACAGGATCTCATTAAAGAGCTACAAATGTAGCTCCTATCCTGGTAACTATTAGCTTTAATTTTGTAAATGTCTTTCAGTTCCTTTTTACCATTCCACCTTCCCCTAACTTGCCAGTCCACACATTCTACTTGAGAAAGGGAAATTTTCTAGATACAGAATAGCTCATGTGGGGAAGTTGGGGTTCCTATGGCCACGATCCTCACTGAACTTAAACCACCTGATGATGTAACTGGCCTGTTGCTGGGCTGCCACTTCCACACCTTTAGGCAATAAACTATTGTTGCGCTATATAGAGAGCTCGGCCCAGTGCTCTGGGCGGAGGCAGAGTCGCTAGTGCTCAACCTATCACCGGAGAACAATCTGGGTAATAAACTCTTTCACTCCAAGAACGTTTTGCTGTTAATTCCTTTGGTCACACTGAATCCATAGCGAACTTGCCCGGGGCTGAAACCCATTGGCAAGGCAGCTCACCACTTGCCTTCTTTTCAACTCATTCTCAGCGACTTTGAAATGCTCTAGCTAAGAAAACTGTTGCATGCTTTGATTATGCAAGAGTATATAGAAATAGAATTTTTCCACTAATACCTCATAACTTGAAATCTATTTCTAAAGGAGTAACTCTGGCCCTAAGATGTCATTGAAAATCACACAAAGAACATGAAATACTATTTAACGAACTAACTCTGGTAAAATATTTATAACATCAGTGGAAAACTATACTAAAAAGGGGGTACTCTGGACTACCTGAAGCTGAAGTAACTGCTATTGAGTTGCGGGCATGAGGCCTCACTTCACCAGAAGTACATTCAAGAATTTGTGTTACCAAAAAATCACTCAGATAACTAACCGCATTGAACAAATGTTCTTCCCATTCAGTTCCCTGAGGTGCATGAAAAGTCGTTTTTTAACTCTCCTTGAAATGTTCAGGTTACATACATGATTGCATCCACTTGATAGGATTGCAAATCTGTCTTAAATTGCCCAAAAAGCTTCTGCCTTTACACTTGAAGCTAATTAGACTGCAGCCCTCCCCACATTTACTGACTGATTTCTAAATTCCCTTGATCCAGGTGATGAAGCCTTAATGGATGCAAAATACTTCACAGGTGCCCCAAAAGTTCCTCTCTCTAATCTCAAAGGTATGGAACTAAGCCAAAATTCCCACAGTTCCTACAAGCATTAGGCTATGGGGAAGCTTTGGGAGCACAGAGTCGGATTGAAAATCTGACCTAGACCCTCAGCCCAGCCCAGCCCAGTTTTGGAGTTCCCTATAAAGAGGACAATGCATATTTAATAGATGTATGTAAGAAAAAGAAAAGCATTTATCCTAGAGTGACTGACACCTAGCAGGTGCTGAAATGTTGATTAAATTCATTCCTTTTTCCTAAAGGGCACAAACAGAAATCCCTGAGGGGCCAGGCAAAGTGGGTCAGAGATGGCCTGAAGGGCGGGGAGGGGGGACAGGCGGGCACTCCATCCTGGAGCAGCTGCAGCTCTGTACTCCTGGGGAAGATGGCTCCAATACTAATGAAACTTCTGGTTTTCCCCCCATTGTGACAAGCCTGAATTTTTATGTAAAAATATTTCAACTTTTAACTATTGACTTAAATCTTTTTAAAAACACTGTGTGTAAATACAATAAAACACACCTGCTAGACCAATTTCAGCAGGGAACCACCAGCTTGCAAAGCCAGCTCTCTATCTTTTTCCTGTTATTAATCAGAAGAGCCAAAAACAAAAAAAGAGAAGAGAAAAAAATCAAGATGATTCCATAGCAAAACACAGAAGGGAATATTTTTATTGCCCTGACCTACTAACAGGAAGGTTTTAGGCAACATGTTTAAAGGAAAATAACTTTATTATAGCAGTTTTTGCAATACAAACTTTTGAAACTGCATAGAGTTGAATCACTTTGACTAAAACAGTTTTGGTCACACTTCAGATTCACTTCGGAGGCTTTAAAACACTGGTACCTAGTCCCTACAATCAGAAGTTCTCACCTAATTGCTGTGGAGTGCGACCCACATGTGTGTTGCGGTTTTGGAAAGAACCTCCCCACCTCCTTACCCCTCACTTCTACCCTGAAACTTTCAACCACGATTAAGTGACTCTAAAACAATTTTTTTAATTGCGTCTTACTTTACATAATCAAAAATTAGTAGCTGGACATAGGGCCCAGGAATTTGCTTTGTTAAGTTGCCCCCAGCTGATTCTGACACAGATGGTCCACAGAGCACACTCTTAAAAACATTGCTAATGTTTAGGTTAAACACATGCTTTCATCCTATTTAATATATGCACACTATTGGATCTGAGCATCATTTCATAAAATGGAGTGGCAAGGCCAGAAATGAGCTCGCTAGGGAGCATGGCGGGGCTGATAGGAAGATTACTCTGCTTGAGGGCTGAGGGCAGCAGACTGGTACGGTAGCAAAGGTAAAACAAGTAGCAGAGAGTCAGGCAGTTGTTGGCCCAAAGTCTGAGCCAATGCAGGGAACGCCAGGAAACACAAGCATCAGACCATATGCCCATTGGGAAGGCAGTGACTGCTGCGTCTCAGAAAGCTGCCCAGTGCAGGACACATACCACTGGGAGGGAGGGGAAGGATCCTGGTGGTGGAGCAGAGATGAGCTAACGCAGGCAGAGGTAGGAGGTAGGTAAGTTCAAGGAACTCAGCCACCTGTGGGCATTCACAATGAGGACTGGGTCTTGGCAGGATTTTCATGCAGAAATCATAAGTTAGAAACAGGCAGAGCCCTGTAGAACAAATACATGCCTACTTTCTGCCTCAAACTTTAACATTTCTTGAGTCTTTTTCCCCTAGTTTCTCAGCACTGGGTGTTGAATACAGGATTCTGGTTGGTTAGGTATATTGGGCTAAGTAAATGGACTCTGATTGTTTATAATTCATAAGCATGCCACATTTTTGTTAAGCATCAAATTATTCTTAAAAGGTTTCCCAGGTCTCTCAATCAACATAATTAGTTGAACACCTGTGGCCTAGGTGTTACAATGTGAGACAGGAAATGCAGATCAAATTTTTCCTGTACCCATTCAACTCCTCCCCATCAACTATAAATACAATTGAAAATGACAAGAAAATAAAGCCAAGAAAATATAGAGGGAAATGCAAACTCCCCACTATATTGTAGTCTTCTTTGGATAATGGTGTTCATGAACTACTGCCAAAGTTATGTGGGCAGTCAGCGATTAGCTCCTTCTCAAGTCTGAGGAGCCTCAGCTGATGCCCATGCCACTGAGAATCACAAAATCCTTGACTGTGTTTTGTGGAATTGTGAATGCCCTAAAACAAAAGCCATTTTTCTACATAAGAGCAAGGATGTATTCTCTCTCCAACAGAGTTGTACTCTTCCTTGCACACACCAAAGCAATGCTACTTCTGCCCCCAGATCTCTGAGATGTTGATTGTTACTTACAACCCATCTTTCTTCCACAGATCTAGTGGTCAAGAGGCAAATCTGAGTGGTTGCCAGGGAAAGGTCTCACTGGTGACTCAATATTGGTTCCTGGGTCAACCTTGTGTAGTTCTCTCTTCCTTTAAGATGTAGGTCCTTCCTAGGAAGTTCCTATTTCAATCACATAATAAATCCGAGTAAGCATGTGTGGATAAAGTGAAGGTTCCTATAGCCAAGGATTTTCACCTGGCCCTGGTCAACTTGCTCACTACACACGTGTAAGCAATATGTTATTGACTCTATTTAAAGAGCTCCATCCAGTGCTCTGGGTGACACAGTGGTATGGCTGCACAGCTGTTGCAGGGCTGAAAGCCTTCAGGAGAACAGAGGTTGGAGTGATGGCAGCACCAAGGACAGAGACTGAGATGGCTGCAGGGGTAAAGAGGCCCAGAGGCAGAGACCAGATTGTTGCATGCAGATTCACTCTGAGTGGACAGGATTCTTGTGATTGACCTGCCACTGTGGGAATAAAGTTGGCTATAAACCCTTTCACTCCAAGAACATTCCACTGTCATTGTTTGGTCTCATTGAATCCATAGTGAACTTTCCCAGGGCTGAAACACACTGGCAAAACACCCAGAAACAGGAGTAATCCATAAGAACTTGTCCGGGGCTGAAAACCATAGGCAAGACAATTGGTATAGTTGGCAGGATTCATTGCTGACCAAGGAAAAGAACAGGCTGCCCTTATGGGAGAGGTGCTTCAGTGGGCTGCCCCTATGGATGGGGAGACTTTGGAGTATCCCCCAGTGGACGTGTGGTCCAATGTGGCTTGCCTCCTAGAGGACTAGACCCTACACCAAGACTGGGAAGAGGTGGAGGCAACACTTGAAGTTGGCCTTCAGCAAAATAGGGCATTCCTTAGAAAAATAGAGTGCCCATGAGGCAACGGGAATGGCAGGGAGTATTTTTCTCACAATAATAAGAATGGCCATAAGGGAGAAAGACATCCTCCTGCAGGAAGCACAAGAAGAGGTAGCATAAGAATGTGAGCTGTGAGGTGGTGTTGAGGAGGTAAAAAAATTTATTGGTGACTGAAATGGCATCACTACAAGGTGCTATGGAGATGGTAAAGGATGTCATGGTAGTCCAAGAGGAAGCAGCAACCTGAGAAGCAGTGGCATGAGAAGCAGCAGCATGAGAGGGCAGGCTTCCAGGTGCCATGGGGCAGATGAATGATGTAGTGGAGCCCAGAAATGGAGAAGCTGAGGCTTGACAAATAGGTGGGGGTGGAGGTCCTGCTGGTGCCAGAGGCATCAGGCCCTCCTTTGTTGACACCCTACCTGACTGAAAGTTGGTGAAAAGCCTGAAAGAAAATAAAGACTCAGCAACCACGGGTTCCTCCAGGAGAGGTGCAGCACCCTCCCCAGGTGTGAGGCACTCTATGCTCTGCTCCTATACTCAGTCTCAAGCAATGAAAGCACAAAAGGAAATATGGTCTGCTACTTGAAGGAAGAATTTAAAGGGCCCTGTGAAGGTCCCAAGGACCCAGATGTGGGTTGATTTGATAAAGGCAGGAGCAGACAAAGAGAAATTGGATGGAAAGTCAAATAGAATCTTACTGGAGCTGTGGCAACAACTGAGACCAAAGCACTGGTTCCAGACGCTGAGGATAAAGCAGAAGCCAGAGACAAAGCAATAAGATTGGCCTGTGTGTCTGCAAGACTTTCTGCTGGAGAGGCTGGAGAAGCTTCCTCACACAGGGACCACTGCAGAAGATTGAGGGTGCATAGATTAAGAGGTGATAATCCTGGAGAGGTGGAGTGTGGACAAAGTGAAGGTTCCTATGGCCAGATTCTCACCTGGCCCTGGTTGGCTTGCTCACTACACACATGTAGGCAATATGTTGTTATTGAGTCTACATAAAGAGCTCCACCCAGTGCTCTGGGTGACACAGTGGCATGGCCACATGGTTGCTGCAGGACTGCAAGACTGCAGGAGAGCACAGGCTGGAATGGTGGCAGCACCAAGGACAGAGACTGAGATGGCTGCAGGGGTAAAGAGGCCCAGAGGCAGAGACCAGCTTGCTGCATGCAGACTCGCTCTGAGTGGGTGGGATTCTAGTGACTGACCTGCCACCCTGGGAATAAAGTTGGCTATAAACCCTTTCACCCCAAGAACATTCCACTGTAATTTTTCAGTCTCACTGAATGAATAGTGAACTTGCCCAGGGCTGAAACCATTGGCAAGACAGCATGTTTCCCCAGTTACGCTCAGACATCTGGGCACAGTTTATGCACAAGCTGTACTTACCATCCCCCATTCACAACACCATGAGGAAAAAGGTTAGAAAAGGAGAGGTATCTGTTAGTTTTGCTGTCAAGTTTACTATCAAGATGTACAAACTTTGCTAACTGCAAATAATCTACAGAAAGCTAAAGGCAGAGAATACATGAGAGTGACTGAGTTAACTTCCTGTTTATGTGGGATCTTGTGGCTGTTCGCTTTCTAGTTCTTTAAGAAGATGTATAAGTCTCCTTGATTCCCTGGAATGTTCTCACTCCTCTTAAATCCAGCAGGAAAGCCATTGGCTTTGTCTCTCTGGTTCTTGAAAGACTTCTTTCTTGCCTTGGACACAGTTACTCTGGTTTTCTAATGGTGTTTGAACTGATTTTCCACATCAGCAGTAAGATGCTGTGTCCCTTAAAGATATATCCTCTTTTAAATCATGCTCTCAGTATTCCTCAATCCCTAGGGCACATCACAGTCACCAAGGGGACTTATGAAAACACAGATTGCTGGGCCCCATCCCCACAGTTCCTGATGGAGTAGGTCTGAGGTAGGGCATTTTTAACACATTCCCAAGTGATGCTGAGGCAGCTGGTCCAGGTATCACACCTTGAGAACCACAGGTCTAAACCAACATCCAGTTACTTTGGATTTATGAACCAAGTGGAATGTTACAATGAGCCTGAAAATGGCATTAAAAAGCCACCAAAAGACGGTACTAGAGTTGTATGTTTATTACCCTAAGAAGGTGTCTCAAGTTGAACCTGTACTTTCTAGGGTACTGTTTCTGCTCCTTCTGCCAGATTTTCTATGTCCCGGCTGTGGAGAGGAGAATTAAAATAGGATATTTCTGTAGGCTTTTCAGACACCCAGTTATCATGCCCCTTCATCTGTTGAACTCAGTGGCTTGAAAAATCTTTAAAACAAAGCTTTACTGCTGTTTCCAACTAGCTTTACAAAATATAAAATGAGAGGTTGCAGAAGCAGCCAGACTAGTAGCCTTAGGTCCCCCTTGTGTCTGCAAGGTCAAAATGCCTAATTCCACTACCATAATTACAATCACCCCCTGAGTTCTCCTCCCACATACGGGGTTGTACAGAGAGTTATTAAAAGACTACTTGTGAAAACATGAAGGGTTCAAACTTGGCCTCAAGCAGCCCATCCTAGCAGCCATGATTTTTGAAATAAATTAAAAAGCCCCACTTAGTCTCTGGGAAAATTTAAGTATCAGTTGAAATACACATTAAGAAAATATAAAAATGTTTATTTTCCAAGCAGCAGACACTTACGTTTTGCTCTAGTCCAATTAAGCCAAGATTTTAACGATGTAAATATAATCATTCGGTGGGCCAGAGCTAAGACTCAATAGAGGAAAATTACAAACTGCTCTATTGTCGAAAATCCATGTTCTAACTAACCTGGAGAATAGACTTAGTGCTTGAACTACAGGAATCTAGACTTTCCTCACTCCCCTATCCAGAGAAGGTAATAATTCAGAGTTGCAAAACTCTGGCATGACATGAGGCTCAGGTATTTTAAGGCTTCATGTAGGCTGGAAAAAGAGGCCAGGAATATGAAAGAATATCATGCAACCCTTCTACCTGCAGCAGCCATCTTCCCTGAGACAGGTTTTACAGGTGTTATAGATGTTTTTGCGGATGCTAGTTTGAGGTTTACCAAAATACAAGTGTATTTTGCAAAGGATCCAAAAGATCCTTTTTCTTTCATTATCCTAACAATTTTTCAATATTCAACAAATATTTATCAAGCATCTACTATATGACAAGTACTTGAAAATACATGTTAATACTTGTTAGCAATTCAAATATGTATTCACAATTTTTGCTCTCCTTAGCTTTTAGTGCTAGCAGAGGCATTCAGGGCAAATCTAGAACAAGAACTAGACTCCACATGAGCTGTTATCTGGAGCAAAACAACCAGCCTCTATCTAAAGAAAGACTCATTGTACTGTATCAGTGGTTCTCAAACTTTAGTGTATGTCAGAATCACCTGGAGGACTTGTTAAAATACAGAGTGCTGAATGCGACCCCTATGTTTCTAATTCAGGAGTTCTGGGGTGGAGCTCAGGAATCGGCATTTTTAACAAGTTTCCAGGCAATGCTGATGTTGCTGATCCAGGGACCATACTTTGACTAGAGTGTAGCAATTATTATCTGGAAGTTTTCTGTCTATTCCAGGTTGCCCCTTCCCAGGTCCAAGAAGAGGCTTTGCTGGAGTGAGTTTGTGGCTCGTGGTGTTTCTGGGCTGCCAGTGTCATCAGTGATAAGTCTGTATATGAAGCTAACAGAAAACTCAGGGAACTCATCACTGTGTCATTCCTTGGATCCTGAGATCCCTAGCCAGTTTTCCTTCTTTTTCCATCCTTCTGAGTCTTACGTTTCCTTTGTATAAAATGTCCAGGATATCTAGTTGTACTTACTAGGAGAAATAGGGAAAAGTAGAATAAGACCAGCTATTCTAACTTCCCAGAAACAGAAGTCTCTGGACCATATTTGGAGAACCATTACATCTTGCACATCCCTTTCAGCTCTACACTCTACAATTTTTAAAAGTGTCTCCACAAATTCATAACACACATAGCAGAGCTCACACTGAGCAACATGGAGAAGAGAGAGGGCTGGCTCTCTGGACTCTTTGTATCTCTTCTGTTGCTCTGATTAGCCACCGGTTAACACTACCAGGTGTAAGGTTTGAGGATCTTCAGCTAACTCCCAGCTGCCAAGGTTGACCTTCCACACACACCCAGACAACCCCTCCAAGTAAGTGTTCTGGGTCCAATTATTGCCAGCCTAGGACCCATTCTCTGGGCCTCCTTCTGTGCAGGAACTAGTCTGTCAAACCTTCCTGTGTGTGGCAATGGTGAAAGCTAATGGCCATCTGCTCTCAGATAACCTTTTTACAGAACTTTATTGTTCCTTAACTCAAAAGAGAGACAGGTGGTGATCCCAGATACTTTGAATCACCCTAGTCAAAGTCAACACTACATCTTCCCTGATTTTCCACAATCACTTCCCAACTGCTCTTCCTCTAGACACTCTTGTCTCCTTCTAACCTCCTTTCAACACCAAAGCCTGAATGATCTTGTCAAAACAAAGTTCTCATGACTTGCTTAGAATGTTTTAATGGCTTCCTGCAGCTCTTCAAATACTAAATACTTGGTGCATGGCCCCAGACCTGCCCACCTCCAAACCCCCCCACATCTCTCTCCTCTATGCTCCCTGCACTGGGTCACAGTGAACTGTGTAGGTTTCCTCAACAACTTTCTTTGGTTCCATACACTTCGTACCACTAGACTTAAGCTTTTGCTGCTCATTCTTCATGAAATGCTCTCCCTAGTCAGTGAATTAACTCCTATTCATCCTCCCTCAGATGTCAACTCAAAGCTGTCCCTGATCACTGAGACCTGGTCATGTCCCACTATCACTTATTTATAGTACCCATGACCAAATAATCACAAAATCTGTTTTGGGGGTTTTTTTTTTGCTGCCACATATTATATCACCAGCACTTATTACAAAGCCTAGCACATATGACATACTCAACAAATCTCTCTTGAATCAAGAATATTTAAGCAGGAGAGACTTCCTCCAAAAATATCACTTCTTATGTGCTGTAAAAAAATTATTTGTTTCACTTCAATCAATAAAGCATGGCAGAGAGTAGTTACTTAAACATTTGGGAAGGAACAGATTTTTATATTTCATGTCATCTGTTAAAGAACTAGCATAGTGTTCAATACTCAAGAAAATACAGAGTTTTGCCATTCACAAGGGCTCTGTCTGAAGATTTTGGCTAATCCCTGAATACATGAACAACCCCAGAGCATATTACTTACTCCACAAAAGTGTGGTTCAACAGTGACAGATAAGCTTTAAACTACTAATGCTTCAGCCTTCTGACTTAAAGTTCCATTTGCACAGAAACTGTCATGAGTTTCCTAGGCATATCCTCAACCACTGAGATAACTGCTGGTTAATCACTTGCTAAAGTTTTGTCTCTTACTTGATAAGCTTAGACTTGATTTTAGACTTAACCAAAGCATGTGTTGAAACTTTATTAATTGCTTTTCTTGTTCCCCAGAGTGCATACTGTAAACTTGTTTTGGTCAGTGACAGAATAATAGCTAAGAATCATTTGGAATAAATTAAACATGTAGTGTTGAATTCAACTAAGAACCATCACTTTCTTTGACTTTGTCTAGAGTCAGATACCACAAGATGAAGAGGTATCCACCCAGCACATCACAAGGAGAAGAAGCATGGTAAACTGCAAGCCTCAGACTAAACTGTAACAACAATGTTTATGTGAACAAGATCCCAATTCATTTATTTAGGTATAATTTGAACAAATTATACAATACCAGTTATATATATATATATTTGTAGCTACTTTGAAAAGAAAACTTTTCTTTTCTTTATTTAAATAAATGTGCATTTATTTCCTGAGGCCCTGCATTTATAGAATTAAGCCAAAGATTGTCAGAATTGTCATAAAACAGCAAAAGAAAAAGATTTTATATAATATGAAACACATGGAACACGACTCCATGTGTTATTCAAAGCTAACTTCAGTGAGCAAATCTGATTTTGACCATAGAAATCCAAGCAATGAGAATGCTGTAATGCCTAATCACAAATGGTCACATACCCAGAGGAGTTTGTATGTGACAACTATCAGAATTTAGTAATAAAGTTATAGTAGTAGTTGCTTTAGTGTTTTGTAAACAACATAAATAACTGAAAAGTATGAGCCATCAAAATGCAGCTATCAATAAGTGAAAGAACATGGTAAAGCCAGAAAATATGAAGTCATGCAAAAAAGGATAAAAGATAGAGAAAAATTACTTCAGACTAAGGCAAGGATGGTTAACAAGTATTTTAACTACTACACTGATGTACTGATGGGGGATGCCTAGAGAGGTAGGCTTAAAAGAATTGCAGGCAGGGGCTAAACTTAGCAGGAAAGATTAAATGATCAACTTGTAACATTTGCCGTGTGCTTGACAGATAAGAGTGGTGGGACAAATTCCATGTTTTGCTGACCGTAGGGTCCCTCTAGTTTTAGAGCTACTTTTAATTTCTCCTTGTCCTCACCAGTACAAGCAGTTGGCTTTATTTGGGGTGATATTTTTACAAAGAACAGGTGTCGGTTTGTTTTTGTTTCATGTTAGCAGAATTTCTACCCAAGGGCTAATGCATAAAGGTCAGCCAAATCCCACTGGACCGCAGTGAGATCCACCTGCTGGCTAAGCGGCTTGCTGCTGCGCACTAGCCTTACAGCATGACCCATTCCAACTCTTGCCTCAGCGTTCTCCAAATTACTACATGGGCCTTTAGGGCCATTCACTATTAGGTACAGGTGTGATAGTTAAATGTGTAAATGAGATTCAGTACTTGGTTTGTACCTGTGATTGTTTGCTTTCAGATATAGTCCTAATACAAGTTGACAATTTCACCTGGGAAAAATAGATATAGTAGATGAATACACATGTAAATAATGCTAACATGTAAATGTGAAGAAAGGAGTCTTTTAAAACTGAGCCTTGAAGAATTAATAGGATTTTGAAAGCAGGTTAATAGTGGAAAAAAGCATTTCAGGCTGAGCAGCCCTGAGAAAATGTTTTTAACTTCAGTGCTGGCTGCTTCCTCCAAAGACTCTCCCATGGCTACTTTACCAATACTACTAAAATCTTGGTTTATATTAACTCTCCACTTTTCTGCCTCTTGGCTGAGTGCATTAGTGGGTGTTCTCCTAGGACACACCAGTGTGAAAAGAAGAAACTCCACAGAGCTGAAAAACCACTGCTGTGGTCCACAAGTCCCTTTCTAATTTTTCTGGACGGCCACAAGCAGAAGCATCCATGAACAGTATGTATAATGTATTATGTCTCCCAATGTTCTTAGGATGATGGAAAGGAAGAGAAGAAATTCAATAGATTGATGACAGGAAAGACATTCCTTTGCTGATTCAGAACTCAAGGCACTTTGTTGTTTGAGTCAGAATATAAATGGTTTCATGTGTTCTATGCCATAGAGAAAGTTTGGAATTATCTGAATTTAGCAGTTAATTAGAAAAGCTCCCTGCCTAATTACAGATACTTGCCTAAGGCAGCAATTCCATGGATGACAAAAGGTTTCAATCCTTAGATTATAAATATTTATTTCTTTAAATCTATGTCCTGACATTTCCTTGGAACTTTGGAAATCTGGGAGACTTGAGTCTGAGGTAATTTTTAGAGGTGCCAAAAGATCTGTGCCATTTCCTGTGGGAAATATTCCAGGCTGAAGCTGCTGGAGAAGAGATACAGGCATCAGTCAAACACCAGAAAGACACCACAGAGCTAAGACAAAGCCAAACAAGAATACAATGAAAGGCAAAGTATTTTGTATATATTTTATTAGACTTTTAATCCCCCTAAGAGCAAAGGATCCATTTGGAAAGGCAAGATAATTTTTAGAATTAAATCAAATAAGGATGTCAAGTGGAGTTATAGGAACTGGATTTATACACCCAACTTAAACAACTGAAACCTTTGCAAAATACATGAAACCACAATTTTTAATTATTGAACAACAAAATAGCAGTACTGTGAGAAGGGAAATAAATAAATTCTACAACTGCAGCAATTAGCTGTTTAGAGGCAGTTTCCAGGCCTCAGTTCAGGCAGGGAGAACACAAGCATCCCAGTACTTCTCCTGAATTAGAATACTGTGACTGAAGTTCAGAAGACCAAGCAACTAGAATATGTACAGCAGGAAACCAAAAAGGAAGTAATCCAAGGGGAGAGCTCCAGAGGGGTCCCCTAAATCAAGAAATGACTGAGACAAGAGAACTAGAACACAAAGGTATAAAAGGCTATTGTAAATATACTCTATATGATCAAAAAGATAGGGGAAAATATGAACACTGTGAAGAAAAGTGAAAGATAATTTTAAAAGATGTAAATAAAGTTAAAAAGTAATAGTATAAAAATATGTGCAATAAAAACACTAATCAAAAGAAGGAATAGCTACACTAAGACAAAGTAGACTTTAGAATGAGAAATATTGCTACAAATAGAGAGACATTTTATAATGGCAAAGGGGTTGATTCATCAAAGTACATGTTGGGACCTTTTGCCTCTTTTAGGCTTATAACCAAGAAAAGGCCACAGGCTGGGGATTTCCACCCTCCCTCATTACTTCCGCATTCGTGGCCCAACTGAGTTCCCCTGCGTGCACGCTCTTGGCCCTAACTCCACCTCCCCACCTAACCTAAAACCTGCCTAAGACCCTAGTGACAGATGAGATAATCGATTCCCATTGGTTTCTGTTACTTCCTTATCTTCCCCTATATAACTATGCAATAAAGCTGAGTTTTGTTGTGCCTCCAAGGCTGACACATCTCCCAGCTTGGTGTGGTTTTGTTTTCCCCGGATCTCTGGGGAGCGTGACCGAGCCATGGACACTTGCCCTCTCGCTCAGCCCCCGCGGACAACAGGCTGGTCCTGCTTGTCCCCCTACCCCCCACCTTCTTGTTGCTGAGGAGCAACAAGTACATGTATTATTTTGCAAGAACAACAGTAACAGACTGGGTGGTTTAAGCAATAAAAACTTATTTTCTCATAATTCTGGCACCTGGAGTCTAGCAGTGATGGCTTTTCCTCAGGCCTTTCTCCTTGGCTTGTCGATAGCTATCTTCTCCCTGTGTCTTCACAAGGTCTTCCCTCTGAGTGTGCCTGTGTCTTAATATCTTCTTCTAATAACATTAACACATGGTTATCATATGATATTAGAGCCCACACTAATGAATTCATTTTAATTTAGTTACATCTTTAAAAACCCTATCTCCAAATGTAGTCACATAATGAAGTACTGGAGGTTAGGACCTCAAAATATGAATTTCAGGGGAACACAATTCCATTCATAACAGTACATAACAATCCTAAATATAAATGCACCCAATAACATAGCTTCAAAATACAAAATACATGGAACAAAAACAAGTGAAATCCATACTTGGCTACTTCAACACTCTTTTCTCAGTAATTAATAGAATAAACAGAATAAAACATCAGAAAGGATATATAGCATGCTTGATCATTATCAATGACCTAAACCAAACTGATATTTTTGCACAGTCCATCAACAACTGAAAAATACATATCCTTTTCAACTACACATCCTTGTTCACCAAAATAGACCACACCCTGGACCATGAAACTAGTTTCAACAAACACAAGAGAACTTAAATGATACAAAGGATGTTTTATGACCAAAACAATTAAACTAGAAATAATTGAATAAATATATCTTTAAAAATCTCTATTATTTTAGAATTGGAGAAGAAATCATGGACATTTTAAAATATTTTGGACTTAGAGAAGATAAAAACACAGCATCTCAATATTATTGTGATGGAGCCTAGAAGAAAACTTATAGCAATACTGTTTATATTAGAAAAGAAGAAAGGTCTCAAATAAGTTATCCAAATTTCCACCTAAGTAAACTAAGAGTACTTAGTTAAGAAGAGTAAATGTAAACCAAATGAGAAGAACATAAATGGTAAAGATAAGAGCAGAAATCAATGAGATAGAAAACATAAAAACAATGGAGAAATTCAATGAAACAGGTTCTTTCTTAAGATAAATAAAAAACATCAATTAACCTTGAGCCAGTTATACTGAATAAGAAAATTGGAGAGAAGACACAAATTACTAATATTATGAATGAAAGAGGGGTCACCACTACAGATTCTATAGGCATTTAAGGAATAACAAAGGAGTATTATGAGCAACTTTATGCCAATACATTTGACAAATTAAGTTGATATTTGTCATTTAAAACATAAAATACCAAAGCTCACTGAAATAAATAACTAACCTGAATAGTCTTATATCTTTTAAAGAAATGGAATTCTTAGATTAAAAACTATCTCACAATTAAACCTCTAGCCAGATAGCTTCACTTTCTACCAAACATTTAAAAAAGAAGAAATACCAATCTTTTCCAAACTTCTTTAGAAAATAGAGGATAAATACTTCCCAAGTCCTTTTATGAGGCCAACATTTTCCTGACAGAAGACCAGATAAAGACATCAATAAGAAATATAAAGTAGAGAAGTAAAATGAAAAATCATAAACAGGTGTAACTACTCTTAACAAAATAATGGAAAACTTAGTCCAGTAATATACAAAAATTATAATACATAATTACCAAAGGGAGTTCATCCCACAAATACATGATTTGTTTCAAAAAAAATAGTCAGACTAAAAAAGAAAAGCCATATGATCATCTAAACAGATACAGAAAAGGCACTTGAAAAAATTCAGCATCTTCTTGTGACTAAAACATATTCAACAAACAAGAAATAGAAAGAAATTTCCTGACAAATGGCATCTATGATAAGCATATAGCTAATATCCTGCTGCATGGTGAGAAAAAAAATAACACTTCCTCCTTAAGATCAGAAGAGAGGTAGAGATGTCTGTTGTCACCAATTCTAGTCAGCATGGTTCTAGATACCCTAGCCAGAGCATTAAGGCAAAGAGAAGGAACCATTTTAAAAAATGATAAAAGAAAGTAAAGACATACATTTGAAAAAGTAGTAAAACTCTATTTACAATTGATATGATCTACATAGAATATCCTAAAGAATTTCAGAAAATCTACTAAAATTACTAGGTGAGTATAACAAAATTGTAGTATATAAGGTAAGTATGCAAAACCAATTGCATTTCTCCTTAATAGAAATCAACCGTTGGAAACTGAAATACCATCAAAAAATGTAAAATAGGGATAAATTTGACAAATTACATTGAAACTATGCATCAAAAACTACACTGCTTAGATAAGTTACAGAAAATTTAACTCAATGGAGTGAAACTTCTTGTCTTCATGTATTAGAAGACTCCATAATATTAAAATAATTGATTCTCCCCCACATTTATCTATAGCTTCAACACAATCACAAGAAAATTTCAGTAGGTGTTTTAGTATTAGCTTAAAAGACACTTCTAAAATATATATGGAAATGCAAGAGACCTAGAATAGTTTGAATAAACTCGAAAAAGAAAAAATAAAGTTGGAACCTCCCTGATTTCAAGGGATATTATAAAGCTAGAGTGATCAAGAGATTGGAGTACTTATGTAAAGAAATAGGTCCACACGTATTTGGCCAATTCATTTCTTACAAAGGTGCCCATGCAATTCAATGGGAAAGAAAGGATAGCCTTTCTAACAGATGGTGTTGAAGCAACTGGATATTCATATGAAAAAAAAAAACAGAAGAAACACCCTGACTGTTATTTTTCAACATACAAAAAAATTAATAGTCATAAAATAATATCACTTATATTAACATTACCCTACAATATATACAAAAAAATTTTTAATGATCAAGTGGGTCATAGATCTAAGTGGAAAACTAAAATTTCTAAAAGAAACCATAGAAATGAAACAAAGTTAAATTTTCAGCACCTTGACTTGGCAAAGAGTTTTTTAGATAAGACACAATAAGCATTATACATAAAAGAAAACATTGATAAACTTCATCAAAATTTAACACTTATTCTTCAAAACATATTGTTAACAAAATGAAAGGAAGGGTACAGATTGAGAGAAAATATTCGCCAAACATGTATCTAATAAAGAACTTGTTTCTAGATTAGAGGTTCACAAATTATGGCCACCTATTTTTATATGTCAAGTTTTATTATCTGTGGCTTTTTTCAACCTAAAATGTCAGAGTTAAGTAATTGCAATCCAGACCTTATGGCCCACAGGCATAAAATATTTACTATCTGGCCCTTTAAGAAAAAGTTTGCCAGGACCTGATGGAGAATATTTAAAGAAATATTACATAAAAACAGTAAGAACACAAACAATCCAATTTTTTAAATAGGCAAAAGATTTGAACAGTCATTTCACCAAAGAACATATATGAATAGCAAATATAGTTTTGGTTATGCTACATCAAAAAAACTCTAGAGATATGCAGTACAACTTAGTGCCTGTAGTTAACAATACAGTATTGGTTGCACTTCAAAATTTAAGAGGGTAAATCCAAGATTAAATGTTCTTACCACACACACAAAAACAACAACAACAACAACAAAAATAAAACAAAGGGACATAAGGAAACTCTGGGAGGTGCTGAGTCTCTACAATACCCTGATTGTGGTAATGGTATACAGGTGTTTACATGTGCCCACACTCATCAAATTGTACACATTTCATATGTGCAGCTTTGGGTACCAATTATACCTTAATAAAGCTGTTAAAATGCCAAATAGGCACATAAAAGTATGCCAAATATCATTAGTCATTAGAAAAATGCAAATAAAAATCATAATGAGATAGTACTATACAACTAGAATTGCTAAAATTAAAGGACTGACAATACCATATGATATACCAGAGAACTCTCATTCTATGCCAGTGGGAGGGAAAAATATTACAGCCACTTGGACAGCATGAGAAGTGATGCAGAAACCTCCTTCCAAAACCAAATATAACATGAAAATGCAGCAAATATAACTAATCTTGAAAAAGTGACCAGAAAGAAGACTGCAACAGATGGCCTACATCTGAGGAAAAGAGAAGACCTCATGGAAAAGGGTAAAGTAACAAAGCCACAATCCAGTGGAATCCCAGCTCACAAGTGGGAGGAAGAAAAATGGAGCAGGGAGGAAGTAGAAGCCCAGGACTGCTAAATACCCACTCCTTGAGTTCTGCTCCAGAAGCATGAACCCACATTATGTGGTACTTTGGAGATTAAAGGTGTTGGAAAGCAAAGACAGGTGGAATACTTGGAGGGATTGAGATACAGCTGCTTATGGAGAACAGGGACCCACAACTGGCCACTCGAGGACAAAAAAAGGTGGGTACTTTGAAAGACTTCCCAACAGCAAGAGGGCTGCTTAGGGGCAAAGATTACAGAGCTTTCTGCTCAGGAGAAAGGACAGGTGGACAAAATCGTCCTGGCACACTCAGCCCAGTAGGTTGGGGATTCTCAGGAGCTTCAGGTGATCCATCCCCTGGCTAGAAACACAGCACTGGGGCCCCCCACTACAGTACTGAAGCCTGCTGCTCCTTCATCTGGGCTGGCACTGGTTCACAAACCCATTGCTTCCACCATCACACCAGGCCAGCAAGAGGGGACCCCTGCCTATGGCAGCTACAGGGGCAGAATGTAGGGGCTCCTCTCTGTATACTCAGCCCACTGACCCTGTCAGTGGAGGCAGGCAGTGAGGACAAGAAGAAGGAAAGAGCTCTTTCCTCCTCACAGGCACTGGCACCATGCCCCTGCAACACACGCCATCATTCCAGGGTCTGGAAAGCTCCAGAGAGTAGAGATTCTGGGCCCTAGAGGGTGTTGCCAACACAAAGTTATTATTACATAGGAATCATTAAATATATGACACAGCAAAAGAATCTGGTACAAACCAAAATCCCTCAAACACCAGAAAGAGGGCTAAGGGAAACTGAAATAACCAATTTTCCTGCTAAGATTTCAAAATAAAATCATACACATGCTCACAGAGCTACAGAAAAATACTGAAGAGCTCAGGTAGGAATTCAAGAAAGAGACAGAAACTTTGAAAAATACAGTATCTGAAAAGGAACATACAATGGAGGGATTTAAAAGCAGATTAGATGAGATAGAGGAGATGGTAAATGGAATAGAAATTAGAGTAAGGGAATAAAAGAAACTAAGGCACAGAGAGATAAAAGGATCTCAAGAAATAAAGAATATGAAGAAAACTGTGAGACCAATCCAAATAGAACAATATTCATATTATAGGGTTACCAGAAGAAGAAAAGAAAGAGAAATGGATAAAAACTGTGTCTGAGGAAATTATTGCTGAGAACATCCCCAGTTTGAGGAAAGAAATAGTCTCTCAGGCCATTGAAGTACACAGACCTTACAACACAATGGACCCAAGGAAAACAACACCAAAAATATAATGATTAAAATGGCAAATATCAATAACAAGGATGGATTATTAAAAGCAGCCAGAGAGAGAAAAAATATCACATACAAAAGAAAACCCATCAGGCTATCATCAGACTTCTCAGCAGAAACCTTACAGGCCAGAGGGAGTGGCATGATATATTTAATACAATGAAACAGAAGGGCCTCCAACCAAGAATACTCTACCCAGCAAGATTATCATTCAAATTTCAAGCAGGGATTTAAAAATTTCAAGATAAGCAAAAGTTGAGAGAATTTACCTCCCAAAAAACCTTCTCTACAGTGTATCTTGGAGAAACTGCTGTAGATGGACGGGCTCCTAAGGCTGAAGTGCTATCACCAGAGAAAATAAAATCACAATAAAGGGAGTACTCTACTTAAATATTAAGCAAATGCAAAACTAAATCAACTACCCTGAAAGTCAGTTAAGGGATACACAAAGAGTACAAAATATGAAACCTAATATAGAAAGACTAAGAAGGAAGAAAAAGAAAGGAGAAGAAAAAAGAACCTTTAGATTGTGTTTGAAATAGCATAATAAGCAAGTTAAGTTAGAGCGTTAGATAGTAAAGAAGCTACCCTTGAACCTTTGTTTACCACAAATCTAAAGCCTGCAATGGCAGTAAGTACATATCTATTGATAATCACCCTAAATGTAAATGGATTGAATGTACCAATCAAGAGACATAGAGTTGCAAAATGGTTTAAAAAAAAGACATGACCCATTTATTATATACTGCCTACAAGATACTCACTTCAAACCCAGACATACAGAGACTAAAAGAGAGGGATGACAAAACATACTTTATGCAAATAATATGGAGAAAAAAGCAGGAGTCGCAGTACATAATATCAGACAAAATGACTTCAAAACAAAGAAAGTAACAAGAGACAAAGAAGGACATTACATAATGACAAAGGAGTCAGTCCAAAAAGAGGATATAACAGGAATACAACATAGGAACACCTACATATGTGATACAAATACTAACACAATTAAAGGGGGAAAGAGAATGCAATGCATTCATTTTAGGAAACTTCAATACACCACTCACTCCAAAGGACAGATCAACAAGACAGAAAATAAGTAAGGAGACAGAGGCATTGAACAATGCATTAAAACAGATGGACCTAACAGACATCTACAGAACACTCCACCCAAAAGCAGCAGGATACACATTCTTCTCAAGTGCACATGGAACATTTTCCAGAAAATATCACATACAAGCCCACCAAAAGACCTTCAGTAAATTCAGAAGTATTGAAATTGTACCAACCAGCTTCTCAGACCACAAAGGTATGAAACTTGAAATAAATAATGTGCAGAAAACAAATGAGCCCACAAACACATGGAGGCTTAACAACATGCTCCTAAATAATCAACAGATCAATGAGTAAAAAAGAGAAATCAAGTAATATATGGAGACAAAGAAAAACAACAACTCAAGACCCCAAAATCTGTGGGACATGGTGAAGGCAGTTCTAAGAGGAAAGTATAGAGCTATATAGGCTTACCTCAAGAAAGCAGAATAATCCCAAATGAACAGTCTAAACTCACATTTAATGAAACTAGAAAAAGAAGAATAAGTGAGGCCCAATGTCAGTAAAAGGAGGGAATCAATAAAGATAAGACAAGAAATAAATAAAATTGAGTAGAATAAAACAACAGAAAGAATGAATGAAACCAGGAACTGTACTTTGAAAAAATAAACAAAATAGATAAAACCCTAGCCAGACATACCAAGAAAAAAACAGAGTGTACACACATGAACAATATCAGAAATGAGAAAGGAAAAATCACTAGAGACACCACCAAAATACAAAAAATTATTAGATAATCCTTTGAAAAATTATGTGTTAACAAACTGGATAGCCGAGAAGAAATGGACTACTTCCTAGAAAAGAAAAAAAAAACCTTCCAAGGCTGACATAGGAAGAAATGGAAAATATGAACAGACCAATTCCCAGCAATGAAATTGAATTGGTAATCAAAAAACTACCCAAGAAAAAAATCCATGGCTTCACTGATGAATTTTATCACACATTTAGAAAAGACCTAATATCCATCCTCCTTGAAGTTTTCCAAACAGTTGAAGAGGAGGGAATACTTCCAAACTCATTCAATGAGGCCACCATCACTCTAATACCAAAACCAAGCAAAGACAACACAATAAAAAAAATTACAGACCAATATCCCTGATGAACATATATGCAAAAACACTCAAAAAATATTAGCAAATTGAATTTAAAAATACATCAAAAAGATCATCCATCATGATTAAGTAGGATTTAATCCAGGGATGCAAGGATGGTATAGTATTCAAAAATCCATCAACATCATACAGCACATCAACAAAAAGGACACAACTCACATGATCATCACCCTAGATGCTGAAAAAGTATTCAACAAAATTCAACATGCATTCGTGATAAAAACTCTCAATAAAATGGCTATGGTGAGCCAAGACTTCAACATAAAAAAGGCCATATATGAGAAACCCAAGTCAACATTAACTTAACAAAGAAAGATGAAAGCTTTTTCGCTAAGATCAGGAACAAGACAAGGACGCCCACTCTCCCCACTTCTATTCAACATAGTACTGGAAGTCATAGCCATAGAAATCAGACAACACAAAGAAAGACAAGGAATCCAGATTGTTAAGGAAGAAGTTAAACTGCCACTGTTTGCAGATGACATAATGTACATAACAAACCCTGAAGAATATAACCAAAAACTATTAGAACTAATATCTGAATACAGCAATGTTGCAGGATACAAAATTAATATACAAAAATCTGTTGCATCCATATATAACAACAAATTAGTAGAAAGAGAAGTCACAAAAACAGCTATGTTTACAATTGCATCAAACAGAATAAAACACATAGGAAAAAAACCAACCAAGGGTATGAAAGACCTATAATCTGAGAATTATAAGACACTCATGAGAAAAATTCAAGAAGACACCAATAAATGAAAATACATCCTGAAGGGCCCCCACCCATAAGATGGCAAACTTCCAGCTTCTCTTCTGTGTCCTCAGTTCCCGACGGCACCACCTGAAGCCCAATCACCTCTCTTCCCCCTCCCAATCCCAGCACCTAGCCAATAGCCACCAGTCCCGTAGAAGTAACACCACAATCACCCCATGCCCCTTCCTATATAACCCAGCATCTTTCCCTAATAAAGTGGAATTCTCCGGTGAATTGCTGCTGTGTGTTGCTCCTTCCTTTCACATCCCATGTTCATGGATAAGAAGAATACATATTGTCAAAATGACCATCCTGCCTAAAGCAATCTACAGATTCCATGCAATCCCTATAAAAATACTGACAACATTCTTCAACAAACTAGAACAAATAGTTCAAAATTCATATGGAACCACAAAAGACCCTGAACAGCCAAAGAAATCCAGAGAAGGAAGAACAAAGCTGGGAGGATTATGCTCCCCAACTTCAAGCTCTACTACAATGTCACAGTAATCAAGACAATTTGGTACTGGCACAAGAATAGACCAATAGATCAGTGGAATAGAATAAAGATCCCAGATAGAAACCCAAGCATGTATGGTCAATTAATATATGATAAAGGAGCCATGGATATACAATGGAGAAATGACAGCCTCTTCAACAGCTGGTGTTGGCAAAACTGGACAACTACGTGGAAGAGAATGAAACTGGATTACTTTCTAACTCCATATACAAAAGTAACTCAAAATGGATCAAAAACCTGAATGTAAGTCATGAAACCATAAAACTCTTGAAAGAAAACATAGGCAAAAATCTCTTATATATAAACATGAGCAACTTTTTTCTGAACACATTTCCTCAGGCAAGGGAAACAAAATTAAAAATGAACAAATGGGACTACATCAAGCTAAAAAGCTTCTGTACAGCAAAGGACACCATCAGCAGAACAAAAAGGCATCCTACAGTATGGGAGAATATATACATACATATATATATATATAATTTTTATTTTTATTTCTTTTAGTATCATTAATATATACTTACATTAACAACATTTTGGTTACTAGATTCCCCCCATTATTAAGTCCCCACCACATACCCCATCACAGTCACTGTCCATCAGTGTAGTAAGTGGCTACAGAATCACTACTTGTCTTCTCTATGTATACTGCCTTCCCCGTGCCACCCCTCCCATATACATTATGTGTGCTAATCATAATGCCCTCTTTTCCTCTTATCCCTCCCTTCCCACCCATTCTCCCCAGTCCCTTTTCCTTTGGTAACTGTTAGTCCATTCTTGGATTCTGTGAGTCTGCTTCTGTTTGTTACTGCAGGTTTTTTTTTTAACTTATACGCCACAGATGAGTGAAATCATTTGATACTTGTCGTTCTCTGCCTGGCTTATTTCACTGAGCATAATACCCTCTAGTTCCATCCATGTTGTTGCAAATGGTAGATTTGTTTTCTTCTTATGGCTGAATAATATTCCATCATGTATATGTACCACATCTTCTTTATTCATTCATCTACTGATAGTCACTTAGGTTGTTTTCATTTCTTGGCTATTGTAAATAGTGCTGTGATAAACATAAGGGTGCATATGTCTTTTTGAAACTGGGATCCTGCATTCTTAGGGTAAATTCCTAGGAGTGGAATTCCTGGGTCAAATGGTATTTCTATTTTTAGTTTTTTGAGGAACATCCATACTGCTGTCCACAAAGGTTGAACTAATTTACATTCCCACCAGCAGTGTAGGAGCATTCCCCTTTCTCCACATCCTCACCAACACTTGCTGTTGTTTGTCTTTTGGATGTTGGCCCTCCTAACTGGTGTGAAGTTAGGATGACCAAATTAAAACAGAGATCAAGCAATATATGGAGACAAATGAAAAACAACAGCACAATGCCCCAATTTTGTGGGACAAAGTGAAGGCAGTTCTTTACATGTGCCTGTTGGCCATCTGAATTTCTTCTTTGAAGAAGTGTCTGTTCATATCCTCTGCCCATTTTTTAATTGGATTATTTGTTTGTTGAGGTGCATGAGCTCTTTGTATATTTTGGATGTCAACCCCTTATCAGATATGTCAGTTATGAATGTATTCTCCCATACTGTAGGATGCCTTTTTGTTTTATTGATGGTGTCCTTTGCTGTACAGAAGCTTTTTAGTTTGATATAGTCCCAGTAGTTCATTTTTGCTTTTTTTCCCTTGCCATTGAGATGCGTTCATGTAGAAGTTGCTCATATTTTTATTCGAGTTTGGCCTATATTTTCTTCTCAGAGTTTTATGGTTTCATGACTTACATTCAGGTCTTTGATCCATTTTGAGTTTACTTTTGTGTATGGAGTTAGACAGTATCCAGTTTCATTCTCCTACATGTAGCTGTCCAGTTTTGCTAACACCAGCTGTTGAAGAGGTTATCATTTCGCCATTGTATATCCATGGCTCCTTTATCATATATTAATTGACCATATATGTTTGGGTTAATATCTGGACTCTCTATTCTGTTCCACTGGTCTATAGGTCCGTTCTTGTGCCACTACCAAAATGTCTTGATTACTGTGGCTTTGTAGTAGAGCTTGAAGCTGGGAAGCTACATTCCCCCTGCTTTATTCTTGCTTCTCAGGATTTCTTTGGATATTTGGAGTCTTCTGTGGTCCTTCCATATGAATTTTAGAACTATTTGTTCCAGTTCATTAAAGAATGCTATAGGTGTTTTGATAGGGATTGCATTGAATCTGTAGATTGCTTAGGCAGGATGGCAATTTTAACAATATTAATTCTTCCTACCCAAGAGCATGGGATTAATTTCCATTTATTAGTATCCTCTTTAATTTCTCTTAAGAGTGTCTTGCAGTTTTTAGGGTATAGGTCTTTTACTTCCTTGGTTAGGTTTATTCCTAGGTATTTTATTCTTCTTGATGCAATTGTGAATGGAATTGTTTTCCTGATTCTCTTTCTTCAAAATCATCATTAGTGTATGGGAATGCAGCAGATTTCTTTGTATTAATTTTGCATCCTGCAACTTTGCTGAATTCAGGTACTGGTTCCAGTAGTTTTGGAGTGAATTCTTTAGGGTTTTTATGTAAAATATCATGTCATCTGCAAACAGGGGCTGTTTGACTTCTTCCTTACCAATATGGATGCCTTGATTTCTCTGTGTTGTCTGATTTCTGTGGCTATAACCTCAGTGCTATGTTGAATAAAAGTGGGGAGAGTGGGCATCCTTGTCTTGTTTCCTATCTTAGAGGAAATGCTTCCAGCTTCTCACTGTTAAGTATGATGTTGGCTGTGTGTTTGTCATATATGGCCTTTATTATGTTGAGGTACTTGCCCTCTATACCCATTTTGTTGAGAGTTTTTATCATGAATGGATGTTGAATTTTGTTGAATCCTTTTTCAGCATCTATGGAAATGAGCATGTGGTTTTTCTCATTCTTTTTGTTGATGTGTTGGATGATGTTGATGGATTTTTGAATGTTGTACCATCCTTGCATCCCTGGGATGAATCCCACTGGATCATGATGGATGATCCTCTTGATGTATTTTTGAATTCGGTTTGCTAATAATTTGTTGAGTATTTTTGCATCTATGTTCATCAGTAATACTGGTCTGTAGTTCTCTTTTTTTGTTGTGTCTGTCCCTGGTTTTGGTATTAGAGTGATGCTGGTTTCATAGAATGAGTTTGGAAGTATTCCCTCCTCTTCTATTTTTTGGATAACCTTAAGAGGGATGGGTATTATGTCTTCTCTAAATATCTGATAAAATTCAGTGGTGAATCCATCTGGTATGGGAGTTTGTTCTTGGCTAGTTTTTTGATTACCAATTCAATTTCATTGCTGGTAATTGGTCTATTTAGATTTTCTGTTTCTTCCTTGTTCAGTCCTGGAAGGTTGTATTTTTCGAGAAAGTTGTCCATTTCTTCTAGGTTACCCAGTTTGTTAGCATATAATTTTTCATTGTATTCTCTAATAATTCTTTGTATTTCTGTGGTGTCCTTAGTGATTTTTGCTTTCTCATTTCTGATTCTGTTTATGTAAGTAGACTCTCTTTTTTTCTTGATAAGTCTGGCTAGGGGTTTATTTATTTTTTGTTTGTTTATTTTCTCAAAGAATCAGCTCTTGCTTTCATTAATACTTTCTATTGTTTTATTCTTCTCGATTTTATTTATTTCTGCTCTAATCTTTATTATGTCCCTCTTTCTGCTGACTTTGGCTCATTTGCTCTTCTTTTTCTAGTTTCATTAATTGTGAATTTAGACTTCTTATATGGGATTGTTCTTCCTTCCTGAGGTAGGCCTGTATTGCAATATACTTTCCTCTTAGCACAGCCTTGGCTACGTCCCACAGATTTTGCGGTGTTGAATAATTATTGTTGTCATTTGCCTCTATATATTGCTTGATCTCTGTTTTTATTTGGTCATTGATCCATTGGTTGTTTAGGAGCATGTTGTGAAGCCTCCATGTGTTTGTGAGCATTTTTGTTTTCTTTGTACAATTTATTTCTAGTTTTATACCCTTGTGATCTGAGAAGTTGGTTGGTACAATTTCAATCTTTTTAAATTTACTGAGGCTCCTTTTGTGGCCCAGTATGTGGTCTATTCTGGAAAATGTTGCATGTTTTCTCCTGATAAGAGTGTGTATCCTGCTTCTTTTGGGTAAAGAGTTCTGTAGATGTCTATTAGGTCCATCTGTTCTAATGCATTGTTCAATGACTCTGTCCCCTTCCTTATTTTCTGTCTGGTTGATATGTCCTTTGGAGTGAGTGGAGTGTTAAAGTCTTAATTAGAATTATGCATTACATTCTATTTTCCCTTTTAATTCTGTTAGTATTTGTTTCATATATGTAGGTGCTCCTGTGTTGGGTGCATAAATATTTATAATGGTTATATCCTCTTGTTGTATTGACCCCTTTATCATTATGTAATGTCCTTCTTTGTCTCTTGTGACTTTCTTTGTTTTGAAGTCTATATTGTCTGATACAAGTACTGCAACACCTGCTTTTTTCTCCCTATTAGTTGCATGAAATATCTTTTTCCATCCCTTCACTTTTAGAAGGTATATATCTTTGGGTTTCAAGTGAGTCTCTTGTAGGAAACATAGAGTTGGGTTTGTTTCCTTATCCATTCAGTGACTCTATGTCTTTTGATTGGTCCATTCAGACCATTTACACTTAGGGCGATTGTCAATAGTTATATACTTATTGCCAGTGCAGGCTTTAGATTCATGGTTACCAAAGGTTCAAGGGTAACTTCCTTACTACCTAATAGCCTACCTTAACTCACTTAGTATGCCATTACAAACACAATCTAAAGGTTCTTTTTTTTCCCCTCCTTTTTTTCCTCCTCCATTCATTATATATTAGATATATTCTGTACTCTTTGTCTATCAATTTATATTACCTCTGGTAACAGCTATTTAACCTTAGTAACAACACTTCCATCTATAGAAGTCTCTCCAAAATACACTGTAGACATGGTTTGTGGGAGGTAAATTCTTTCAGCTTTTGATTATCTGGAAATTGTTTAATCCCTCCTTCAAATTTAAATGATAATCTTGCTGGATAGAGTATTCTTGGTTTGAGGCCTTCTGCTTCATTGTATTAAATATATCATGCCCCTCCCTTCTGGCCTGTAAGGTTTCTGCTGAGAAGTCTGATGATAGCCTGATGGGTTTTCCTTTGTATGTGATCTTTTTTCTCTCTCTGGCTGCTTTTAATAGGCTGTCCTCATTCTTGATCTTTGCTATTTTAATTATTACATGTCTTGGTGTTGTCCTTGCATCCCTTGTGTTGGGAGATCTGTGCAACTCCATGGCCTGAGAAACTATCGCCTACACCAGATTGGGGAAGGTTTTCAGCAATTACTTCCTCAAAGACACTTTCTATTTCTTTTTCTCTCTCTTCTTCTCATACCCCTATAATATGAATATTGTTCTGTTTCAATTGATCACATCATTCTTTCAGTATTCTTACATTCTTAGAGATCCTTTTTTCTCTCTGTGCCTCTGCTTCTTTGTATTCCTCTTCCCTGATTTATATTTCAATTATCATCTCCTCCACCATATCTAATCTGCTTTTAAAACCCTCCATTATGTTCTTCAATGATTGGATCACCATCCTAAATTTGTTCCTGAGTTCTTGAATATTTTTCTGTACCCCCATCAGCATGCTAATGATTTTTATTTTGAAATCTCTTTCAGGAAGATTCATGAGGTCAATTTCATTTGAATCTTTCTTGGGTGTATTCATAATTTTGCTTTGAACCAGGTTCCTTTGACGTTTCATAATTTGTCTGTAGTGCCCTCTAGTGCCCGGAAGCTCTACTCTCTGGAGCTGCTCAGCCCCTGAATCAATGTCAGGGGTCACAAGGGTGTGGTATTGGTGCCTGAGGGGAGGAAAGAGCTGTTTCCTGCATCCTGGCTGCTAAGCCTGTCTGCACTGCCAGAACCAGTGGTCCGAACACACAGGTGTAAGCCTCTATGCTTTGTGTTTGTAGCTTCCATAGGCAGGGCTTCCCTCTGGCTAGCCTGACACCAGGGTTGGGGTTGCTGGTTTGCGAGCCTGAGCCAGGTACAGGCTAGTCAGGAGGAAGACACAGCAAGCTGCATATCATGGTGGGGGCCCTTGAAGCTGCCAGCCAGGGGGGTGGAGCATCTGAAGATCATTTAAGCTCCCAACCCTCTGGGCAGAGTGCACCTGGACAATTTTGTCTACCTGTCCTTTCTCCTGAGCAGTACGCTCTGTGAAATCCTTTCCCCTTTAGCAGCCCTGTGTCTTTTAGAAAGTCTCTCAGACTGACCACCCAGATCAGCCAGATATGAATCCCTGTTTTCCACAAGCGGCTGTAATCTCCATTTGTCCAGGTATTCCACCTGTCTTAGCTTTCCAACCCCACTAAATCACCAGAGCACCATGCAATGTAGGTTCATGCTCCCAGAGCAGATCTTCTGGGCTAGGTGTTCAGCAGTCCCAGGCCTCCACTCCCTCCCTGCTCTGTTTCTCCTCCTCCCACTGGTGAGCTTGGGGTAGGGAAGGGCTTGGGCCCCATCAGGTCACAGTTTTGGTACGTTACCCTGTTCCGTGAGGTCTGCTCCTATCTCCAGGTGTATGCAGTCTGGTACAGCCTTCTTTCCTGTTGCTCTTTCAATATTAGCAGTATTTAATTATATTTTCATATTATATGTGGTTTTAGGAGGAGGTCTCTGTCTCTCCTCTCACACCACCATCTTTAATCCAATCAGGAGAATATATTTGTAAACAGCATATCTAACAAGGGGTTAACATCCAAAATATATAAAGAACTCACATGCCTCAACACCCAAAAGGTAAATGACCCTATTAAAAAATGAGCAGAGGATATGAACAGACAGTTCTCCAAAGAAGAAATTCAGATGGCCAACAGGCACATGAAAAGATGCTCCACATTGCTAATTACCAGGGAAATGCAAATTAAAACCACAATGAAATATCACCTCACACCAGTTAGGATGGCCAACATCCAAAAGACAAGCAACAACAAATGCTGACAAGGATGTGGAGAAAGGGGAACCCTCCTACACTGCTGGTGGGAATGTAAATTAGTACAACCATTGTGGAAAGCAATATGGGGGTTCCTCAAAAAACTAAAAGTAGAAATACCATTTGGCCCAGGAATTCCACTCCTGGAAATTTACCCAAAGAAAGCAAGATCCTAGATTCAAAAGACATATGCACCCCTAATGTTTATCACAGCACTATTTACAAAAGCCAAGATATGGAAGCAACCTAAGTGTTCATCGGTAGATGAATGGATAAAGAAGATGTGGCACATATACACAATGGAATATTATTCAGCCATAAGAAGAAAATAAATCCTACCATTTGCACCAACATGGATGGAGCTGGAGGGTATTTTGCTCAGCAAAGTAAGCCAAACAGAGAAAGACAAGCACCAAATGATTTCTCTCATTTGTTGGGTATCACAACAAATAAAAACTGAAGGAACAAAGCAGCAGCAGATTCACAGACTCCAAGAAGGGACTAGCAGTTACCAAAGGGATGTGGGTAAGAGAGGGTAGTTGGGGAGGCCAGGAGAAAGGGATCAAGGGGTTATTATGATTAGCACACATAATGTAGGGGGGTGCATGGGGAAGGCAGTATAGCACAGAGAAGACACATAGCGACTCTTTAGTATCTTACTATGCTAATAGATAGTGACTGCAATAGGGTGTGGAGGGTGACTTAATATGGGTGAGTGTAATAACCACAATGTTGCTCATGTGAAGCTTTTATAAGATTAGTATATCAATGATATTTTAATAAAAAATAAAAAAATATTACATCCACTTGGAAAATGGTTGGCAGTTTCTTATAAAGTTAAATAGACATCATTTCACCCAACAATCCCACTCCTAGATAATTATATTAGAGAAATAAAGAATATGTTCACACAAATAGGTTTATAACAGTCAGAAACTGGAAACAACCCAAATATCCATTGACAGATGAACAGATAAACAAATTGTCATATCTCTATATGTGGAATACAGCAATAAAAATGAAAGAATTACTGATACACAGAACAACCTGGATGAATCTCAAAGGCACTATGTTAATAACAGAGTCAGAGTTGAAAGTTTATATACAGTATAATGTATTGTATGAAATTTTAGAAAACTCAAAACCATACTGACAAGAAGCTAATCAGTGGTTGGGAGGGGCCAATATTGCTGGCACAATTCTATTTGTTGCACTGTATACACCAGATTCTTGACTCTAAGGAAGCTTTGACAACATATAAGAGCAGAACTTGAGATGAAAAAGTAGCGTAAGGGAGTATTTCTTGGTCTCCTGCAATAGCTCCCAAATAGATGTGTATCAGAATTCCTTGGAGATGTCGTCTAAGTGCTGCTCTCCAGACTCCATGCCCACAGGTTCTGATTTAAAGCCAGGTATGGGGGTAGCCCTCCGTGGTCTCTCTGGTGATTATGATGAATGTCAAAATTTGAAAACCATTAATTTAGTACATAGGCTGACCTTGGAGTTAACTGAATTGATATTGTGTTCTGGTCCATTTCAGAGACTTCTGAGAATAATATCAGAAATATCGTAAAAGACCTTGAGGCAAACTGCAATTGCATTAGCTAGAAAAACCCTAAAGGAGACTCAGGGTTTGGCAAAGTTGCCTCCAGAAAGTTCAAGTTGTCTGATATGCCATAAATTCCCTTCCCTGACCCAGCTTGGTTAAAGCAAACTGAATCTTTGAACCATAGCTTTATCATTGGTTATTTGATGGAATCAATAGTAGCTACCTGTCCCATACAGTTGTCAGAATTAAACAAGACAATTCCTATAAACCACTTCTTAACA
The DNA here is from genome assembly GCF_040802235.1 of Manis javanica. Taxonomy (NCBI): domain Eukaryota; kingdom Metazoa; phylum Chordata; class Mammalia; order Pholidota; family Manidae; genus Manis; species Manis javanica. The sequence goes on along the minus strand of NC_133163.1, from coordinate 95,795,894 downwards.
CAATGCCTGGTACATACTATGTGCAATGAAACCTGGAAAATTCCGATCACCTTAACTAGCAATTCACTCCCATCCTCCACAGGAGGCTCACCCTGGTCATTTCATTGCCTTTGTAAAAATAAGGCCCTGGATTTCATGCTTTTAAATTGCTTGGACCCAACTTATATACAGCTCTTCTCAATCAATGTCATCCTTAGCATTATCATTGTAATTCTATTTATTATTATATCATCATCTTAGTGACTCTGATATCAATAAATCATCCTCTTCCTCCTAAGTGGGTTACTACTGACTTAATATTTTGTGAGATTGAAAGCATTCCTCTCTTGAGTATCCAGATAGATCGTATTTACCTATCAAAATGGAACATTTTAATAGTCCTTGTTCACTTGTAATAAGCTATTTCAAATAGTGCTACAAATATGGGTGAAATGATTTAAAAACTTAGAAAATTATAACCAAAGATTGATTGGGTAATAAAAGAGTAACATTCAATCCTCTTCAAGTCTGTTATTTAATGATCTAAAATCAACCCAGATGATACCTCCAGACACTTGGCTCACTTTTTTTCCCTCGTCTCTCCAAGAGGTTGGTGGAGGTGGTGATCAGAGCAAGTGCTGTTGACACAGGTGAGCTGTGTCCCTCTTGCTCTCCACTACCCTCCCCCAAGCTGTGGTTCGCTGTGGTTCCAGGTGGTCGAAGTCAACTAGTGTTTTTCCAGGTATACACATCAAGCAGAGCATTGTGATCAATCCTGGGGATTCTGTAGGCTCTCATATATCCTTAATGTAATAATTGATGATTGAGAAAGTGCTCAATAGTCTACAAAACAGGAAGATATTTTCATTTTCTAGGTGAGGTCGTGCAGAGATGGCCCAGTGTTGTGACTTAAACCAGATTTCATAACTCCAAATTCCATGGCTCTTTTCACTCTACTACAACACCTTTCCAGTTGGGAGGATAACTATGTTAGTGCTTCCCAAATAGCAGCTTACAGGTGAGCCAAAAATCCCTCCTCAATCCACAAGGTGACTGGATAGGAACTGTGTGTCAGCCTGGCTGGTCCATTCTCAGGGGTGACCAGTCTCTGGTCTTTAACCCAGTGTGCTATGTGGACTGTGATGTGGAAAGTGTCAGGAGGCACTGATACATGTTATCTGATGTGGATGTATTAACTTTTTTATGTTTCCCCTCTATACTTCAAAGGAGTAGTATTCATACCTTGAACTACTGGGATTTAAAAAATTCAAAAATTCTGCACTCCTGTGCCCACAATTGTAAGTCAGGTTTAATGAGGTATGATTTATACATAGTGAAATTCACTTCTTTTAGGTTTATATCCAAGACACAGAGCAGGATGAAGAGCAGACCTGGAAAGGCAAGTGGGAGATACCCACCAAACAACAGTCAGTTCTGGTGAAATCAGAACTCTTATGGGGACTGTCAGCCAAGGGCAAAGAGACTGCTTAGATCAGCAAGGTCAGGGGAAGGCAGAATTTATATATTATTAACCCCCTAGTGTTCTGTCCAGGTACTGTACTCCTGTGCACCCCACACTTCAGCATATTGCACCAACTATCACACTGAATTATATATTATCTTCTGTTTCCTTGTTGATTTCTCCTGCTAAACTATATCATCTTTAAATGAGCAGAGGATGATTCCCTGATTCTCTGACTGGTCTACACAGTGTCTAACCACTACAGTAGCCTCCTCACTAGTCTTTCTGTGTCTACTCTTGCCTTCCTATGACCTCTCCTGACATTTGATTAAGTTTTTTAAAATGGAAAAATGGTCATATAACCCCCTCATTTAAAACCCACAAATGATTGGAAATGTTCTACATCTTGATTGTAGTGGGAACCATATGATCATAGGCCTTTGTCAAAATTCATAAACTATAAACCTAAAAGAAGTGAATTTCACTATGTATAAATCATACCTCATTAAACCTGACTTACAATTTTAAAAAAATCAAAATCCCCAGTGGCTTTCCATTGTACATAACATAAAATCCACACTCTTTGCCATGGCTAATATAACTATGTATATGAGTCAGGGTCCTATAGGGAACAGATGACACTTTCAAATTAGAGAAAAGTTGTAAACAGCTTGTCAAACTCTCCTAAGTGTGGGCCAGCTGTTGCGAAGCCACAGGGAGAGTGGGGTCCATAGACCTAGTAACACGGGGGCACAGTTAGCATCACAGGCCTGAAAGGAAAGCTACCATTACCTGTTACCTAAAGACAGAAGGGCTGTGGGAGCTGAGACTTGCAGCTAAACACCCAGGCCCCTCCCTTCTCCCGTCTGCTGGTACTCCTCATTGACTGGACCCAAACAGAAAACAGAGGGCAACCGAAAGGTGCCCCCAAGACACAGAGCAGGATGAGAGCGGACCTGGAAAGGCAAGTGGGAGATGCCCACCAAACAATGGTCAGTGGTCTGCCTCTTCACCCCCAGAACTTCCTCTCCAACTTGCTCCAGAAGGCACCCCTCCCTCCTCACTGTGATCCAGTGAGACTGGCTTTTTTGTTTCCACCTTAAACCACCTTTACAGTTATTTATCTCTGGACCTCAAGTTCTCTGCCCCTAGGTCTTTGAAAAGTGGTCTCTTCTTGACTTTCACACCATCCTCCCAATCAAAATCAAAACTCACTCCTCCTTAGCACACATCATCACTGAAATCATCTTGGTTACTATTACACATTGCTCTCTCTCTCTCCAACACCTAAAACAGTGCCCAGCACAGAGCGTTTTTATAAAGTGCCTGCTGAAAGAAGGAACAATGAGGAGTGGCTCCTTTGCCTTCTGACCTGAGTTTCCATTGATCCCTGGTCAGATGGGTACAGAGATGTGGGTGTTGAGCTGGGGAAGAAGGGCAGTGTGAGCAGGGGGCTGGGAAGTCTAAATGACTGGAGCATTCCATGCACCATGAGAAAGTCAGGGCGAGAACAGTCAGATATAGCCAGGATGCCCTGAGATCCATGGGGAAATATGCTGTTAGCTTATTCAAAATCAGCAGAAACCACTCTCTGCACATGAGAAAGCAACAGAGCCATGGACAGAAGTAAGGTCTAAACAGTGGACCAACATGGGTCAAGTCATGGGCACTCAATAAATATTTGATCAATATTCTGATGCACTAAAGCTCAAAAAAGAGAGAGACAACCTCGCTTTCTAGGACAAAATAAGAGATCGGGAACAACATAATCTCTGATTTCTTAGTCTGGTAAATATTTTGTCAGTGAACTGTATGTATAGCAAATTAAAGGTCTTTTAACCAAGTTGGTTTAAAATAAATGTATTTTTCCATAAGCCTTGTTCTTAGATTTTTGTTATGCCCTATTTCCAAAAACAATTAATTGAGGCAATTTCTTTTTAATTAAAAAAAATATATTTGCAAAAATAATTCCTCCAAACCAGGGCCTGCTTATTTCCTGCTGCCTTTTAGCTATTTATTTTCCCTCATTGTTTTGTAAGCAAAAAACTGCAAAACTTTTTCCAGCATTTACTCAGTTTTGGACAGAACTGCTAAGTTTTACATACAATAGTTTATCTCTTATGCTACAGAGCAAATCTCATGAATTGCAAAAACGTGAACATTTTGAATTAAAATAAAGGGTTCCTCAGATCATTTTCTATGTACAGAATTGTTTTTCATTCTTAGCATTCCCTAGTTGTAAAAGAACTATCCCAAATATTGATTGGGATTCTTCTCTATGTAGGTTAGAAGACAGCAACATTGATTACACTGGGCTTTTCTTATTTACCACCTTTTCATTTGTGATGGGCCATCTGGGTATTCAGTGTTTAGTTATGTATGTCTAAACCATTTGAGGAAGACAGTTTATTTGTCAGACTGCAAATATCTAGAGAGCTAGTAACAATTTCCTTTCAATAAGTAATTGTCAGGCTTCTTCTGGCTTGGAACACTGCCATCCCAAATCCTCCTGTGTGGCACACATGGTCAGATACAAAACAGCATAACAGACTCTGGAACTGACTTGGATCCAAAATTTAGCCCAAACTGCCAGAGAGTCCACAGATGAATGTGAGGGCCAAGATGGCTGGAGCTCAGTGCACAAACCCCTATTTTTCTTCACTAATATTTTTCCTTCTTAAAAGGCCATCCAAAGAGGAAGACAGAGCTGCTTGTCCAGAAAAAAAATTTTTGTAATGTATTTTTTATTTACATATATGCATATATATATATAAAGAGAGAGAGACAGAGAGAGAAAGGGGTGATTTATTGTAGGAAATGGTTCATGTGATTTTGGAGGCTAAAAATCGGTCTGCAGTATATAAACTGGAGAACCAGAGGACAGGAAGGGGTGATGGTGTAAGCCTTGGTCCAAGTCCAAAGGTCCAAGAAACAGAAACACTGGTGTCCAAGGGCAAGAGAAGATGGTTTCCCAGGCCAAGCTGTTTGCCCTTACTCCACATTTTTTTTTTCAGGCCCTCAGCAGATTGAATGATGTCCATTGGCATTGATGAGTATTGTCTTCTTTACTCAGTATACTGATTCAAATGCTAATCTCTTCCAGAAACACCTCACAGACACAGGCAGAAATAAATTTACTAGCTATCTGGGCACCCAGTCAGGTTGACACATACAATTAACCATCACACACTGCCACATCTCCACCACCATGATGAAATTCTCATCTCACATGTTCCCTTGGGGTTCATTCATTCATTTATCTCACAACCACTGGTTTCAAGCATCTACCGTGTGCCAAGTGCTACTGGTGCTGAGGATATAGCAGTGAGCAAGATGTTCCCTCAAGAAACTTGCAGGCCAGTGGGAATGACAAACATTCATCACAGTAAGGGTAAACCTATGGGGCTGCCTTCCCCAGTTTGTTTGGAGAATGGTAAGGGAACAGATATGGGAAGTGATATCTAAATGGATATTGGAAGGGTGAACAGAGACTAAATGAGGAGAAAGCAGCAGGGGTATAGTGTACAATGGGGGCAGTTCTAGAAAACAGCAGGGCCAGAAGTCTGGAAGCACAGCAGAGCCCAGCTTAAATTCAGACTGGGGAGAAATGAGAGACTGAGTGAGGCCAGAGGGGCCATGTTATATAGGGCCTCTACAGGCACACAAAGGATTTGGCAGTATAGGGTAGCAGTGATCAGGCGGGCAGGATTCTGGACTTGTCCTTAATCAGGGCTATAAAATGGAAACGACTTACCTGCCTGATAGGGATGTGGTGAGGAGCTACTAAGCTAACCCAGACAGCATGCCAGGTACAATGCCTGGCATAGATAAAGTACTTGGTAAAAGATAGCTATTGCTATCATTGCTATTTCAGCCTGAGGGTGATGGGAGTTACAGAGGTGTTCCAAAAAGGCTAATGACACAATCAACCGACATTTTAGAAAGGCTGCTTCTGAGGAACAGTGTGTCAGATATACCTGCAAAGGAAAAGGCTTTGTAACTAACAGGTGAAAGGCAGGTGGAACTAACAAAGATGCTGTTGGGCAGGAAACAAATCCCTTCCAAATTCTTGATGGCACATAGTAGGTATTTAAGAATGGAGACTGACTGTATCTATCAAACATTTTGTAGGAGAAACAAATTAAGACATCGTCCATAGTTAATATCTACATGTATCATATATTTGAGATAAGTTTTCATATGAGGGGAGACCAAAGAGAGAGAGCCTGGCACCCAGGGATCCACAGTGAGGACAGTATGGTGATGAGACAGAGAAAGGAGGTGACCTTACACTGGGAGAGAACACTTGGAAGTTGGGTGTAGGGGCAGACAGGAGGATGGGAAATGCCCTAAAGACAAATTCTGCCTACTTCATCGTTTTGCCTAGGATCTGTCTTCCTGGGCTGTATCTTGTCAAAATGTAACCCATATAATCTCCTGTCCTGCACTCCCTTTTCTCACACTGATATTTAGAAACAATTTTATGACTGCCTTAGTCTACCCTGCCTTTCACAGGATGCATTCTCCAGAAACAGATCTTGGTGAGGAGTTTGGAATCCACCCCTTTGAAGAAGCAGAACTGGGCTCCTGGCTGGTACATTGAATTTTAACCCCACATATAGGCCTCATAGGGAGGAGGAGGCGTGGGGTCGATCCAGAGCAGGGCGGGTGCTGCCTTTCAAGGGAGAGGCCCCTGCTTTCTTCCAGCACAGAGAGGGCAGAGAGCATGGTAGTTCTTACTAGGGAATGCTTGCAAGGGTCTGGGGAGACAAAATCTTCAAGGGCACACAGAATACACCACACCATGTCTGTCTCCTGTTTTCCATACTTAGGCCTGGTCCTTGATTATCTGCCCTCCCCTTGCAGGAGATGAGACCTAGACTATGCTTGTACCTGTCCTCAACTGTTACTTATCTTTCTGCAGTATCAATGCCAATTAGCCATCCATCCAATCCTATTGTCCTGAGATCTACTGCTTCCGCCAAGATCTCCAACTCCTGACACACACCAGTGTGTTCACCGCATCATCCCAAATTACCACTGACAAAAGTTTTCACAACTGAACTGCCACCAGATACCAGTAACTGATCATGCTTCACCTTCTACCAGTGATGGGGTGCTCAGTGCCTGGCAGGTCTAGAAAGCCACCTCCAAACCCCAATTTCACTGCCAGCTTTCTCAAAAATAGGCACCAATTGTCATGGGTTAGGTTCTCCAGAAGCAGACATCTATATGGAGTTTGGGATATGGGATTATTTGCTAAGAGTCAACACCTGTGAAAGGAAGGGTGTGGAAGCAGGAATTAGTTGAACTGCAACATAGATCCACCAAAATCTCCCAGAAGCTGCAGGAAGTTCAGAATGTGTGTTGCCATCAGCGCTATCCTAGCAGGCTGACATGGAGGAGCTTAGTCCCTCTACCTCCCTCAATCACTGAATACAGTGGTGTCTTGCCAATGTGTTTCAGCCGTAGGCAGGTTTACCATGGATTCAGTGAGACAGAGGAATGGCAATGGAATGTTCTTGGGGCAAAAGAGTTAATTACCCGGCTTGTTCTCCCGGCGATAGGTCGAGCACTAGAATCACGTCTGCATCCAGCACTCTGCAGGTCTGTACTCCTTCATCTCTGCCTCCTCCCAGAGCACTGGGCAGAACTCATTGTATAATGACTCAGTCAATGATAGCTTATTGACTATGGGTGTGGAAGAATTTAGCCTAGCAGTAGGCCAGTTAATCATCAAGTAGTTTAGGTTCAGGTGAGGAACCTGGCCATAGGAACTTTCATTTTCCACACAAGTGGCAGTAACCTGGCTGAGCAGCTCTCTGTAGCTAAAGAAGATCCCAAAGCAGGTGACAGCCAGTGTCTTGCCAACAGGTTTCAGCCCAAGACAAGTTCACTATGGATTCAATGAGAATAAAAAATGACGATGGAACATTCTTGGGGTGAAAGGGTATATACCCAACTTTATTCCCACAGTGGCAGGTCAATCACAAGAATCCCATCCACTCTGAGAGAGTCTACATGCAGCAGGCCAGTCTCTGCCTCTGGGCCTCTCTACCCACACAGCCATCTCAGTCTCTGTCCTCCATGCTGCCTCCAGCCTCTGCTCTCCTGCAGCCTTGCAACCCTGCAGCCATGCAGCAGCCCAGAGCTCTTTATATAGAGTCAATAACAACATAATGCTCACACATGTGTAGTCAGCCAGCCGACCAGGGCCAGGTGAGAATCCTGGCCACAGGAACCTTCACTTTCTCCACAGCCAGTCTTGCTGACCACACCCCCCACAGCCCCATAGCTGAGAAGCCCTTCTCTAAAGGATGGCACATAATCTGTGTCCGCCACTTATACTTCCTACCTGCTAAGATTATTTTTTGAAGGTTTACTTTGCTGCATTTTGTCCCAGTTTATCTTAAATCTGGATCTTTTTTCAAACCATTCCCATTAGACTCAAGTGATGAGAATCAACACACACACACACACACACACTTTGCATTGCAAAGCTGCACAGTATAACAGTAGAAATTGCATGCTGTAAAAAGATTGAACATTTTTTTCAATGGGAGCTAACTTTTGTGAATATTCAGGGAAGGAAGAAACTAGAAGAAACATTTTTGTGGGGAAAATGGAAGGTCCTATGGCCAGGATCCTCACGTGAACCTAAACTACTTGATGATGTAACTGGCCTACTGCTAGGCTACTGCTTCCACACCTGTAGTCAATAAGCTATTATTGACTGAGTCACTGTATAATGAGCTCTCCCCACTGCTCTGGGTGGAGGCAGGGATGAAGGAGAATTACAGACCTGCAGACTGCTGGATGCAGGCATAATTCTAATGCTCCACCTATCACAGGGAGAACAAAGTCAGGTAATAAACCCTTAACCCAAGAACTATTCCATTATCATTCCCCAGCCTCACTGAATCCATGGTGAATTTGCCCAGGGATGAAACCCTCAGGCAAGACAATCTGTCATTCCTTTGATTATAAAAATTGATTTAGTTGATCTGACTGGTTAGAAAGTTATTGCTTCCTTCTTATAACCCCTCAGGCCTCCCTCTTAACAGTGTGAACTTGGGTAAAAATATGACCTTCCTAGAGAGAAAGAGCCCTCAGTAAAATTGAGCACTATTAGCGAGCAAACCAGCTAACATTCAAAACTTGATCTTTGGCCATAACTGAGATTTAAATGACATCTATAGAACAGGGGTGAGCACGATTAGAGTGTGACTCTGATCTGATGTTCACTTAATTTCTTTCTAGCCTATGCAGCCAGGACCAAGAGGTCTAACTCCCAGTTAATACCCTTATCTAGTACATTGCAGCTTACTCCTAATGGTCTTAACTTTAATCTCTAAACAGCTACATGATTTGCCACACACAACACTTTATTACCATCCCTATCCACTTTCTCTTTAAAATATTAACTAAGATTATTCAGTTAGAGTATTTCATCCTGTTCTTAATTATAAAATACACAAGTAAAATAATTTTTGTTTTTTTAAAAGAAAATTAAATGGAGTCACTTTCTATTTGTATGGCTCATAAGTGATATCCCTTGCCATCACCCACAACTCTATTTTATAGCAGTAATACTTAGAAAAGAATTCCCCACAGAGGCATAAATGTCAGCTGATGAATTACATTTAATCCTCTTTACCTGTTGCCTTCCACAAAACATGCCTACAGCCCAGAGCACACTTCCACAAAACAAGCTCAGAATGGATGACTCATATACCTCTCATTAGAAAGAAAACACCAAGGAGGAAAAAAGAAAAGTAATCAATTGCTACTTTGTTTTAAGAGAAAAGTTCTCTTATGACCTTCCCAAAGAGAAATTTTGCTTGGGAGGGGTCAGGATAGCCTCTATAAGGTGTCAGGATAGCCTTATAAAATCTGCTGAACCAGGGTTCGAGAGATAGGCCTGGCCATAGGAAAGGGGCCTGTGCTGAGGCTTCCAAGAAGAGGCTGGGAGCAAAAGAGCCCTGGGTTTTTTTTTCTATGGGTTTTCTTAGAGATTTGCTTATTTTATAAACATATGAAAATAAATTCAACCATAAAATTCAGAGGGGAAAGGGAAAGAAACATACATACTGCTACCCAGAGCAACACAAAATGCAGGCAACAAGGGCATGTTGGATACAGATCCAAATGAGCAAAAACAGGAGTCGGGGGCAGAGACAAAACTCTTCTTCAGTTCCTTGATTCTGTTTTTGTTTCAAAATATTCAGTAGCAAGACTCAAAGCAGAGTGTCCCTTGCCAGCTAAGCCACAATTTACTATTATATAGTCTTCCAGGAATTGATTCTAATCTGTTCAGTGATGCTTAGACCCACATAAGGAAAATAAAGCTAATGTAGGCCCCATGGAAACTTCAGGGAACATGCACCATGCATTTATATACCAGCACTGCAGGTGCACAGTGGCCTAGCAAGAAACTCGGAGACTCCTCCCAAGCAAAATTTCAGAAAGGCTTTTTTTAACTGCAAAATAAATAGGCCTCTAACTCCATGCACTAAAGGGGTTTGCGGAGTAGTATTTACACCTGTGGAGAGAGCGGAAGGTGGCAGCTGAGAGGATCAGAGTTTTTCTCTCTGACTCTAACTTGCTTTCCATTATATTTTGCAGTGCCCTCGTGCAGGCCAGAGACCTTAGAGTGCTTTACTCAAGCTGTGAAAATAACCCCAGGAAATGGGCAACTTTAATTTTAAAGAGCTTAGTTAAAATGGGTATGTGCTGGTTAATGGCTGTCGTGAGCCCCTCCATTTCAGAGGAAATTGCCACAGCACAGGAGAAGCACTGGTCTTGGGGCCTGCAACCCTGGGCTCTGCTGGATGGCTCTGGACAAGTCACCTAACCTCTCTGAGCATTTCTTCCCTTCTCTGAGAGGAAGGTGGCACCCTTTCAGGCAGATGCTCTTATAAGGATCAAATGGGAAGGCATATAGAAACATTTTCAAGGGTGTGGGATTAGGAATCTTGCAGAGGTTACAGGTGTTCCTTACTTAGGTGGTACAGTGTTGGTATTATGTGGAAGGTGGTCTTCAGATGCTCATTCAATGACTAATTCCCAAAACTTGTGTCTCAAGGATAGATGTAGTTGCAACAATATGCTTGCTTTTTCTCTTCTTTCATACTCTTAATCCATCCCCTTCTATCCTGGATTCCAACCCTTTTCCAGAGTCCTGTGTTTCCTTCTTGGCTCTATATGTTCTTATTAGCTAATTCTGTGGTGCTGGGGCCAATTAAATGATGTCCTGATCATGATGATGCAGAGGATCAGTTTTGGCTTTCAGAGGCTGTTGCCTGTCAGATTCCACATGAAAGATTCCTTGATGGGCATCAGGGGGAAGGAGGGTTGTGAGTGAACTGTATTTGGGGAAGGAAAGGGAAGAAATTGAGTGGAGGGAGAAGTCTGGTTGCAGTATAGTTTCAATAAAGGCCTCTGCCAGCGCTAGGGAGTTCTGAATCCTGCAAGGGTAAAAGGTGCAGGCTTTCCAAATGTAGGCAGCTCTGGGAAGGGGCAGCACCTTCAGCCAGCACAATAAGAAGCTGATGGCTTCCATCAGCACCCTCAGTAGCTGGCAGAAGAAATTCTCATTTCTTGCAGGGAATCTGAATGACGTATCATTACTGAGGGGCTGACGTGATCCTTTGTGCTTCTGTGGAAGGTGATTCATTACCACACAGTGACATCAGATATGGTATTCAAAGCAAGAGGCTCAAGTTAAGGGCCCAAGAAAGCCCAGGTGGAGGTAAGTCTAGGAGCCTCTCATTATGTGGAGCAAGCAGGAAGTTTGGGAATGAGGAGTAAAACAAAATCAGGATTAACTATATCTCAGGAATCAAGATTGGCAAGAATGTGGGTCAAGGTATAAGTACACTGGATGACCCTGAACCAGTGCTAGTGAGTTCATGCTTAGGGCAGAGGCAATGTCCATCCTTACTGTTGCCAACCACCTGAATGCTAGGTCCCCCAACTCTTCTCCTCCAAATAGAATAGCTACCTTTGTGCTGTTGAAAACATAAGGACCCTATAGAAACAAAATGAACAATAGCTATCCATTGACCAAATCCTTTATGAATTTTTTTGAAACAGAAAAATGGTTCACCATCATTGGGCAATGTTTCCTTTCATCAAGCTATTGTGATTTTCTTCACCAACCTTAGATTCCAGGAAGCTTAGAGTTAATTTCAATGTTGATCTTCAACAACCACCTTGTCACAGAAACCTGGTAGAATTTTCTTCTCTCTTTTCTCTATCTCTTTTCACCCTTATTTCTCACCCTTCCCTTTCAAACTCTATTTTTTATTTGTAGTGTAACATTTTTTTAACTATCTCAAATCCATTAGTAAGCATGACAAATTTAATAACTAGTGGCCTTTCTCCTAATCCTAGTCACAACTCTGGGCAGAGACTACAAACTATATCTATTTGGAAAGGTGCACAACCATGAACTTAGAATTTCCACTCAAGGATGGGATGTTTGCTCTTCTGCTTTCCCAGAAACCCATAGGTATAAAAGGAACAAAAACTAAAGGAAGTTCCATCTGAAGTGAAAATGGGAAATGGTTACAACCCCAGTCACAAACAGCGAAGGACATTGTCAAAATACAACAAAACTTAGACCTACAGATAGTGAAAAACAATTTCTACTTCCTTGGATATTGATAAGATTACAGGTTTTTCTGAAAATAAGTGACAGAGACCTGAGGGGCCTAGCTTTACCTGGAAGGATAAGTGCTTAGAGCAGGTGGAGACCATCCTGGGGGCTTGTTATACACTGAGGAACAGGAAAATAAGGGTTGAATAAGTATTATTTTCATCTTTACTTTCTATGGTTAGGACTCCTGTGCTGAAACAGCCAGAGGTGAGGCAATGTTGAAGAGAGATCAGAAGTAGCAAGATAAATAAAAGCTAAATCACCAAATAAAAGACCTATAAACCATGGAGCTATGCTATGAATTCACATGCATCTCCTGGCTAGTAATCAGCTTTCCCAGAGAGGGCGGAGGGTGCAGATTATCCCAAAATCTAAGGGATGGTGGTAGCATAGATATGAAATATCAAAAGGAAGAAAATAATAAAAGAGGAAAAAAAGATGAACATATATTAGGAAAAAGTAAGGTGGTGAAGTCAGAAAGAGGAAATATTAAAACAGTGCAAAAATATAAAACATTAAAAGCAGCAAAAAAGAAAAAAGATACATCCAAAATGCAATGACATGGACTTTTTGAGACAACTAGGCAATGAAGGGGGAGGATAAAAAGGGACAAAAGAAGAGTATGAAGAAAAGATCAGAGGCAAAGAAGATAAAAGGCAGATAGCTAATACCCACACAACTGATATCTGTCAAAAAGGGAATGGAACAAATGAACCCAAAAACTTTTTCAAAAATATGGTAAAAGTTGGTAGAGGAAAAAAAGAAGCCCTAAATCTTCAGTAGCAAAGATCACAGTGTTCCAAGAAAACTGGCAGAAAAAAACACTTGTTCTCAATGAAAAAATTAAGTCACTTACAAAGGATATGGGGAATCAGATTAACGTGTTTATTCTGAACAGAGATGATATCACCCCCAAGGGGACAAAAATTGGTTCTTGGGGACAGTGAGAAAAACCTTAGATACTATAATAGTTTGTGACCCTCCAGAAGGCCATAGTACCTAAAACAAGTATGGAGTACATATGGTATTAAAGGCTCTTTGGGAGAGAGGGGACAAAAATTGGTTCTTGGGGACAGTGAGAAAAACCTTAGATATTATAATAGTTTGTGACCCTCCAGAAGGCCATAGTACCTAAAACAAGTATGGAGTACATATGGTATTAAAGGCTCTTTGGGAGAGAGGGGACAAAAATTGGTTCTTGGGGACAGTGAGAAAAACCTTAGATATTATAATAGTTTGTGACCCTCCAGAAGGCCATAGTACCTAAAACAAGTATGGAGTACATATGGTATTAAAGGCTCTTTGGGAGAGAGAGCAATAATGAAAACAGGATGTTATATGTATATATTATATGTATATATTATATAATGTAATATATTATATGTTATATATATACATAAAGACAATAAAAATGAAAATAGAAACACTGGATTAGCAAAATACATCCACAAAAAAAAAAAATACAGTGCCAGAGCAGTGCTTTGAGAGTCCTGGGAAAAAATAACCGAGCCCCTGATAATTTCAAGCTAACCAAATATCAATCATGAATACAATCGTTAGCCATGCATTTGCAGCCATGCAAAAACTTAAGGTGTAAAAACCATAAGCCCTTATGGGAAAAACTGATGGAGAATAAACCCCAGCCAGACAGAAGATGAACCAAAATAAAGAACCAGAAATTGGGAAATCTGTGGTATTTAAGGACTGGTGTTGAACACTGAAGCCATTAGAAGTTTATAACATTTACTATTCAGTGTTGTAATCTTTAAATATTGTTGGGGGGGAAAAGGAACTAAAAAACAAGATAGTGATACAGAGGTGGTGTAAAGATAGACAAGGGCATAAATGCCCCTATATTTCACAGCAAGGAGTCAACAGATCTAACTTTAAAAGATCTTTATAGACATAAAGGTAGACACTAGAAGAACTAACAACCAGATTATAAATCTCTCAGAACATCAATAGTAGGACAGACTTCAAGGCAAAAAGCATTAAACAGAAGAGTAGTTACAAAAACATGCGATCTAAAATGAAGATATAATTACTGTTGTTTTACATTCCAATTGTTGTAACATAATACTGCATAAAGCTTAAGATGCAGTTAATTTAAGGTGATTTATTTCTCTCAGCCCCAAACACATCAAACACTCAAGATGAGAGAGGACATAGGAAGCTGGGGTCTAAGCCATTAGATTCGCATTTTTATGACAACCCTGAAAACAGAAAATAAACCTGTTTTCACATATGTATAGTATAAAAACATTTACAAAATGACTATATACTAGGCATGCACATGCACACACACACACACACATACACACACACACACACACACAAACCATCAGAAAACAAATAAGGATGACCATGGTCTCTGCTTATAACACAATTAAAGTAGACATTAGTAACTAATGAAAGCAAACACTTGAAATGTCATAACTCATTCTTTAACAATCCTGGTCATGATTTCTTTACTGACTCCAAAGTTACAGAATATCTAGCAAATAATAACATTGAAAACACTACTTTAGTAAAACCCAGTGTAAATAGCCAAAGCTATGCACAGGAAAAAATATCAATTTCTGAACACTAAAGTTACTAAATAAGAATTTGACTCAATAATTTAAAAAGAATGAAACCTAAGGAAAGCAGAAGAATTATTTATGATAAAAAGCCCAAATTGATACTTTATAAAAGAGAAGAAAAAGGTAGAATTAATAAAACTAAAAGGTGATTGTTATGAGGAAAAGTAATAGAAAGAAAACAATTAGTCTAAAAAAATAAAAAGGAGAAAGCATAAACACAAATAACTTTGAGACTAAGGAAGGAGACAAAAAAACCTCACATACATAAGAGTTTTTTTAAATTATGAGTAAGTTGTAAAGGTTCTATAAAAATAATATTGAATTTCCAGATGAAATAGTTTGGGAGCATTCTTCATTTCTTTCACGGCTAGATTTGCTTGTCTTTCTCCCCTGGAGTCAAAGAACTACTCCTTACATGCCTGCTCCCCAAGAAAAGTAGGTCAAAACAATTCACAAATGTACATTTTTTCAAATCTTCAAGGAACAATGTGGTATGATTTCGACTCTTTCAAAACGTAAGAAATAATAATCTTGTCAATTAACATCAATGCAAAAATTTTAATGTAATATTAGCAAATGCAATCTAACAGAACATGAAAAAATGTCCCATGACCAAAGAGGGTCTATTGGGAAATGAAAGGGTGATTCAGAGTAGTTAGGGGCATGGGCTTCCATCCAATATTGATGACTGCTTCTCCGGAGCAGTCTGTAACTGCTCCCCTTCCTCTAGCTCTTCCCTCCTCACTCTCTCCCCATCACGCCCCCACAGCGGGTCACCCATATTATTGAAAGAGTGAGCCTCCTAATACATAAATCCATATCTTGTTGTTTCCCTACTTACATCCCATCAGCGATTTTCCACAGGCTTCAGGACAAAGTTCAATCACCTGACCGTGGCATGTAAGGGAGGCTCCACCCACACATACCCAGCTTTGTTTCCAACCTACATGTGGTTGACCCTCTAGCTGCTGCAAAGCACTTGGAGACCCTTAATTCCTTTTACTGTTTTTTGCCTCTATGCTTCCTCACATGCCATTTCCTCTACACTTCTCTTCACCCTCTTAACCTCCTTCTCAGCTTATTCTGGCATCATCTCCTCCAGGAAGCCTTCCCAGACTAGGTGGTGTTGGTTCTCATCTCCATCCTCCCAGCAGCACCTTGTTCATTTCACAGCGGGACTCACCACAGCGCCCTGGAATTGCTGGGTTGTGTGGCAGTCTCCCACTTCACACCCTAACCTCCCTGAAGACATAAAGTTTTCTTTTGTTTCTTGCACTGAGCATATGCCTGGCATATGGCAGACGTTAAATAAATGCTGAAGGGATGAGTACTTCCCAGTCTGGTAGGAAATCATCTCCAGATTGGGAAAGTCACTGCAAGTGGTTTACAAAATCAAGCAGAAGTGGGATTGCTTTGAGGACTCTGCTATAAACTACTATATCTCAGCTTCTGACCATAAGAGATTTTCTCCCCATCACCTGATGGGTGCTTACCTCAGAAGACTGTGTGTTCTCATACACACTGGGAGGATTAGAAGCATTAGTCCATAGTTTGAAGGTGACAGGATGCTGAAGACTAAATGACCATCTAAAAGTTCCGCTTGGAGCAAGCACAGATTTATTGTGTCATCGCTGCACAGACAGCATGCCTGTACACAAAATTCCCTGATTTGCCATTCTAGAAAATGAGCTTCTCACTCCCCTGCACCACATTATTTTATGTTGCAGATTGTATCATCAGTACAGGGGAGAAACCACAGTCTCCCAACACCCATCACTCACTAGAAGTTGCTACCATATTTCTCAGTAAATTTCATCCACATTTCTGGGTCCTAGATTCTTGGTCATTCCTGCTTCAACCACAACCCCAGTTGTATATCTTTTACATAATTTACTATCCCCTGCAATTTCATTTAAAGACTACTTTCAAACTTTTAGGCAGGAAAGCACTCTGATTTAGTGAAACCCTTATTTTAAAGATGAAGAATGTCAGGCCAGCTAGTTGAGTTTGCCCACACAGCTAGTTATTAAAATCCAGAACCATAATTCAAATACCAAAATCTTAGATGGAAGGTTCTTTGGAGAGAATAATACTTGTACTTATTTCTACTTCACTGTAATGGTCTATTATAGCACAAAAGTCTATGTGCTCAGTGCCTAAGCCTCTTGATATAAAACATCAGCTACTATTTTATTCAATTATTTGGCATGGGGGGCATTATGAAGTGGGAGGTCATATTTTCAAAGCATTACTCTAAGACAAGATTTTAAAACCTAAAACTAATCAGACAGCACACATACTCAAATGAGTTACCAAATACATAGCTCTCACAACCTAGAAACTACCTAGCAGATTTCTACTCTAATCAAATCCACTGTCATAGGTCACAAAACAAATTAAAATGCAACAAGAATGGGGGAAGTTAACTTCTGGGTCCACCAGTGTGCTCATTCCAGCACCATCTGTGCATCTGTTCCAAGATTAGACTCTGTGTTGGGCAATATTTAAATAACTGGGTAGCCATACCATAAAGACCATATGCTTACAAGTGAATAAGAGTTGTCAGTGTAAAAGCCATCAACCGCTCTGCAGGAGAATCTACTCTGAGAGAAATCTTCTGTAAAAAGTTTTATTTTTCTTTACACTGAAGTAAGGTTGTAGATTTTGATTGGCTGCTTTCTTGATGGTTTGGGAGATGTTTGTAAAGGGTCGGGGAGAAGGGAGCTGAGGGTGTTGGAAAAGGAGGTTTTTCTAAAAGCCTTACAAACAAGAAACACACTGGGGCTACAATGTAGACATCCCCTGGAGCCACACAGCAAGTTGCCTTGATGCGTGCCTTGGCAGAGGCTCTGGTTATACTTTCAGACCTAACAGAGCCACCCTGAGAAGTTTCACATGGCTATGGATGAGGGGGACAGTGGCACCAGAGGGAGTATATTACAGTGAATCTCATAAATACTATTTCAGTTTTTATCACACACATACTAGAGCATACATTTTGTGTGCTAAAAAATATGGTAATTTTTTTTCTATTCTACTCTTCAGCACTCATTACAACATTATCTCTTGACAGATATTTTCCCCTCCTTTAAATGGAAATTATCACACTCTTTTTAATCCCTTGTTTTTGTCTTCATTTCCCCCCACCAGACAGGGAGCGATTCTGTATATCCACTATCTAGCACAGTACCTGAAACGTAAGAGGTACTCACTACCTATTGAAAGAGAGAGGACAAAGGGGAGACAGAGTGAGTGAGAGAGAAAGAGAAGGGAAGGAGCAATTGAGTCATCACAATGAGTGCAATGTAAGAAACACAGAAAAGGACATAGACCAGATGGGCTGTGACATTATTGCCATCAGCACATGGGCTATAGAAGCTCAGTCTTAATGAGAGAACATTGAAGACTGATACCAGGACACACAGCACACCTCCAAATTTTGTCCTGTACGTGTGTATATGTAATAAATTATATACCATTTTCATTTCAGGATGTAAGCTCAAAGGATTTGTTGAAAGTGACAAAAGTCTTTAAGAAGCCCAAGTTAATAAGCCCTTTTGAGTATTGTTATAGACCTGGATAGACATGACATTACTATTAGATACAAGATTCTAGGACTGAAAGTGAGCAAAACTCCTTGCATTCTGCCTGTACCTTCCCCATTCTCCATTAGATAATTTTGTTCTGAGCATGTTACCCATTTCACTAGCTTGAGCCTAGAGCGCAGTGTAAGCATTTCAATCTGGTCCATCTAGCTAATGACATTTCAAGAGGCAGTAGCCAGACGGAAGGCTACTGTGGGAAGACACCAAGTCCAAAACAGTGAAGATGGAATTGAAACCAAAGACTACATTGGCCTTGATCCCTCAAAATGGATCATCTAAAAATGAAATATCAATGAAGATGTATTGAAATTTCACTTGAGACTATCTAAGAAAGTTTGAAATTGCTAGGTTACAAATAGGAGATGTATTGAGTATTTTAGAAAGTAATGTTTCATCAGAAAACACTGGGTAACATACATATAACTCAAAGACTAAATTTTGAAGCATACACTTAGATCTTACAGTACCAAAAGAACTTTAAGTCATGTTCAGATTCCTAACCCTACAAAACAAGGAAACTGAGGTTTAGAGATATTTCTGTTGGTCTAAAATTTGTTAGTGTCAAATGGGATTCCTAATTCCAACTGGAATGCTCTCTTTTTTCTGTCCATCTGAAATAGTTCATTAACCGTGTATTATTTTCTCAAACTAGCTTATACAATTAAGAACTTTTATCTAATAGGTCCAGAAACAGAGTAGGCTCCAGGTACCCATGGTCAGCAACTCAGTGATTGTCATCAGAGACCCAGGTTCTTTCTACCTCTCCACTCTCCCTTCCTGGGTGTAAGTTCCTCCTAAGTCTGATATCCCCCATGGTTTCAAAATTGCACTGATTGCTACTGGAGTTTTGTGTTTGCTTGTTATTATTAGTTATAGGAGGCAGAGAAGGAATATAAATCCCTTCCAGTTTGGCAAACTTAGATCTTATGCTCATTCCTGGTCCTTTAAAGCTGGAGATGGGTTGAATTAAAATCTGGGTTCTTATACAGATCCAGAGTACCATTATCCACCTATAATTTAGAGTTAAGTCATGGATTTAACCTCACTACAAAGTGTCTGCCTCAGTAATAATTCAAATCAGTGTGCAAGCACTCACAAATCCCAGCTGCCCAAGGTACACCTTAAATGCTGCTACCTCTACCCCACCATTCCTCAGTATTTCCTCCATCAAATTTCCAAAATGATATAGCAGCTGGGGTGAGAGAGAAACTGGCATAAGTTATCACACCCATTTACATACAATTTCTGCTCCTGGTTGGCAGAGTTCCCTCTTCAATTTTTTGGGTTAGCACACATAGCAGACCCCGCTGAGTCCAGCTTTTCGGGTTTATGTAAATCAGTGTTGCACAGTAGAATACTGATGCCTGTACACTGCCAGTAAACTAACTAAATTAGACTTTCTGCAGGTAAGAATCCAGGCATAGGTATTTTTTAAAGCTTCCAAAGTAATTCTAAAATACAGCCAGGGTTGAGAATCACTAGTACACTAAACATGCTGCCTGAATTTCTCAGTTAATATCCTTTAGTTGTCGAGTTATGGCCCAAGACTTTGAGTTCAGTTTCTTTAAAATTTTCCCAGGTGATTTAAAGTATAATCCATTTAAGCAAAACATCGTCTGTGGTGTGATAACAACTACAATTTGAGGGAGGGACGCTGTGTCTGCTTCCTTTTAGAGACTACTGCTCCATCAATGAATGAATGTCTGAACCAAAATATTATATAGGCATGAGGGTTGTTGTATTGCTTTCTTTCTATTTCTGGGTATAGTGTATAACATACATTGGCAACATTTCATTTTTATATTGTAATGGGATCTCCATAAGCTTATATTGAAATTGGTTTTCTGCTGTAATCTCATATTTTAACAGCCTCTATAGACCTGCTAGAAAATGACTCAAAATTGTGAAGAATATTTGGCATCATAATTTATTTTTTTAAATTATACAAATGCTTCAATCCCCCCCCACACACACCAAGCCAACCACAGGAGATACAGAAGTATTATAACTGCAATGGAAGTAAGTACTTGACATATTCAATAGTTATTTTACAAAAGCTAGAAACTGTTTTTCCTCCTGAGTGCAGTCTTCTGTCATCCTGATTTTTTTTGGAGGATTTCGATACCCATTTCAAATGATAGGGGAAAGTGATTTTATCACTTGTTTTGAGTAAATGTCAGATTGAAATTAATTTTGTAAGCACCGGAGCTATTCAAAGCCCCTAGAGCGTCTGGTTGGTGACCCTCCTTTGTCAGATTTGTCACATTCAGGTAACGTCCCAGATCAGCCAGCACTGGAAAAGGTCACTGAGAGGACAAGGCCACCAGTTGACCCACAAGCTGGACCTGGGCAATCAGAAGCTCCTCATCCCATTTCCTGTCCTTGGACTATAAATTTCACTTGCCTTCCCCACGCTAGAAACTGCCTGAAGGTCACAGCCTTGAGATGGAAATGTGGTGTTGAGACCATTGGAATGGTACATGTGACTGAACCCAGTTAGAGCCTCTGTATAAACTTCTAAGATTTGGCAGGTGGGTGTAGAGAGCTCATCCAGCAGCCATCTAAGCAGACCTCCTTAAGTTGCCTTGCTTATTAAACTTGACACCTACCAGTGTGGAGTGGCCCACCTCTTCCTTAGATCTCTCCTTGTTCTCTGTATTCTGGGAGAGTTTGTGAAACAATAGCCGGGCCACTCTTCCTCTCAAATCCCACAACAACCATCCCCAAAGTGACAGGAAGGCTAAACCTACCTCCTCTGCCATTACTGAAATTACCATTATCAATTGCCTCAGTGCACATAAGATCCATGAGGGAAGTGACCGCCGGCTCCTCTGGTCATGAGCTCCTCTGGGCAGTACGGTCTCACTCCCTGATCCCACAGCAGCTGTGACGCTCTACCGAGGTTCAAAGCCAGATGTACCGCTTACTAGCTCCAGGTTATTTCAACAACTCCACCTCTATAAATCACCATTTCTCAATCAGTATGTGGAAAGGTTACCCCTTAGTATCCTTGGGAGGATTAAATAAGGCTGTGTCTGCTCAGCCCAGTACGTGGCTCACACAAGGTCTCAGGTTTCAGCTGCTGTCAGCTCACCACTGCTGCAGCTGTGTGTTGTCACCACACAAACCAGCCCATGGGCATGTGCACAGGTCTGTGTATTTCTTACCCCTAATTTCTTTTGTCTATTGCCATTGCTGCCACCCTGCTTCAAGCCGTTACCACATCATACCTGTACTAACACTGCAACAGTGTCCAGAACAGTCCCCTTTTCTTGCCTCTAGCTGTTTGCCCCTCCTCTTCAGGAAAAGGAAAAATAAACCTGGATTCATCTTCTAGCCCCCTTTATCGTATCAATCAAAGCTCCACAACATGGCCATTCTCACCTTCTCCAACTCCACTCACTTTCTCAAAAACTGTTTTCCTGACTCTTCAACATAATCCCTCAAAGCTCCTTCCATGCCCTGGCTCCTGTGAGAACTTCACAGCGAACCTCCACTTGAATTGGGGAACAGAGAGGCAAACTAACATGAAATAATTCCGTTTCCCAAATTCACCCCCTTTCCTTAGTGTGGCTCTTACCACCCCCACGGAACACACTTGAGGAAATGCTGTTTTAGGGAAATGAGAGCCAAATCCCAGGAGCCTCATATGTTCTGTCTCATGTCCTCATGCCCCAAAGAATGAAAAGCTGGCAGCTAAACACCAGGAACACGGCCAAGCCTAATTCAAGACCACCTTCATCAGCCAAGTTTCCAGGAGTCTTCACTTCTGTTACTGATCTCAGAGGAGAAGGCTTTGGGAGAGATGATAGCATAGTGTGAGAGGTCGTCAAGTCATCACAGCAATGACATCCAACAGCTGATGCTGCCCTTCAAGCCCCTTCAGTACCCCAGGAAGGGTGTGGCCTTTCCCCAGAGCCACTCTCCACGATCCGCTCTCCTGCCGCCTGCTTGGTGTGAACCTTCCTTGCTGCGTGGCTTGGAGGACATTCACCTAGTTGCTGCTCCAGGATGAACCAAAACATTGTTCTATTCCAATTCGGCAAATGTAATAGCCCAGGGTTCTGAAAACAGGGTTTCACTACCTGGTGCAGAAAACTGGTTCAGTGGAGCCAAGATGGCAGTGTGAGTAGAGCAGCAGAAATCTCCTCCCAAAACCAAATACATTTATGAAAATATAACAAAGACAACTCTTCCTAGAATAGAGACCAGAGGACACAGGACAACATCCAGACCACATCCACATCTGTGAGAACCCAGCACCTCCCGAAGGGGGTAAAATACAAACCCTGGCATGGCAGGACCCGAGCGCCCCTCCCCCCAGCTCCTGGCGGGAGGAGAGGACTCAGAGCCGGGAGGGAGAAGGGAACCCAGGACTGCTGAAAACCCAGCCCCAGCCATCCAGGCCAGAGCACAGACACTGTGCATGTGTGGGGTCCTGGATATTAGGGAAACAGGCCAGCAAGACCGGTGAGCGGGTGCCTGAGGCTGGTGCCTGAGGACAAAGAAAAGCGAGTGGCTTATTATTATTATTTTTTTTTTTTTTGGTGAGTGCTTGTTGGAACTCTTAAAGGGAAAGGGACCCCAAAATCAGATGGAAGTGTCCTGGAACACTTAGTACAGAGGCAGGGAATCTGGCAATCTCTGCGCACTCTAACCCCCTGGGCAGCAGGGAGCACAGAGGACCCTCATGGAGATAAATAGCCTCCCGGCTGCTCCCCCTCCAACGTGACTCCACCATTTTGGAGCAGCAGCCTGAGACAGGTCACACCCACTGGAACAGCGCAGATAAACTCCATAGCAGCCAGGCTGGAATCAGAAGCCCTCTGTGCACAGACGCCCAGCACAAGCCACTAGAGGTCGCTGTTCTCCTAGGAGAGGAAGGCCACAAACCAACAAGAAGGGAAGTTCTCCCAGCTGTCAATCATCCCAGCTCTGCAAACTATTTCTATCAACATGAAAAGGCAAAATTACAGGCAAACCAAGATCACAGAGACAACACCAGAGAAGGAGACAAACCTAACCAGTCTTCCTGAAAAAGAATTCAAAATAAAAATCATAAACATGCTGATGGAGATGCAGAGAAATATGGAAGAGCTAAGGGATGAAGTCCAGAGGGAGATCACAGATGCCAGGAAGGAGATTACAGAAGTGAAACAAACTCTGGAAGGATTTATAAGCAGAATGGATAACATCCAAGAGGCCATTGATGGAATAGAAACCAGAGAACAGGAATGCATAGAAGCTGACATAGAGAGAGATAAAAGGATCTCTCAGAAATGAAACAATATTAAGAGAACTGTGTGACCAATCCAAAAGGAACAATATCCATATTATAGGGGTACCAGAAGAAGAAGAGAGAGAAAAAGGGATAGAAAGCATCTTTGAAGAAATAATTGCTGAAAACTTCCCCAAACTGGGGGAGGAAATAATCAAAAAGATCACAGAAATACACAGAACTCCCAACAGAAAGGACCCAAGGAGGACAACACCAAGACACATAATAATTAAAATGGCAAGGATCAAGGACAAGGACAGAGTTTTAAAGGCAGCTAGAGAGAAAGAGGTCACCTATAAAGGAAAACCCATCAGGCTAACATCAGACTTCTCGACAGAAACCCTACAGGCCAGAAGAGAATGGCATGATATATTTAATGCAATGAAACAGAAGAGCCTTGAACCAAGGATACTGTATCTAGCACGACAATCATTTAAATATGATGGCGGGATTAAACAATTCCCAGACAAGCAAAAGTTGAGGGAATTTGCCTCCCACAAACCACCTCTACAGGGCATCTTACAGGGACTGCTCTAGATGGGAGCACTCCTAAAAAGAGCACAGAAAAAAACACCCAAAATATGAAGAATGGAGGAGGAATAAGAAGGAAGAGAAGAAAAGAATCTCCAGACAGTGTATATAAGAGCTAAAAAAGAGAGCTAAGTTAGGCAGTAAGATACTAAGAGGCTAACCTTGAACCTTTGGTAACCATGAATTTAAAGCCTGTAATGGCAATAAGTACATACCTTTCAATGGTCACCCTAAATGTAAATGGACTGAATGCATAAGCAAAAGACACAGAGTAATAGAATGGATAAAAAAAACCAAGACCCATCTATATGCTGCTTATAAGAAACTCACCTGAAACCCAAAGACATGCACAGACTTAAAGTCAAGGGATGGAAAAACATATTTCAGGCAAACAACAGAGAGAAGAAAGCAGGGCTTGCAGTACTAATATCAGACAAAATAGACTTCAAAACAAAGAAAGTAACAAGAGATAAAGAAGGACACTACATAATGATAAAGGGCTCAGTCCAACAAGAGGATATAACCATTCTAAATATATATGCACCTAATACAGGAGCACCAGCATATGTGAAAGAAATACTAACAGAACTAAAGGGGGAAACAGACTGCAATGCATTCATTTTAAGAGACTTCAACACGTCACTCACCCCAAAGGATAGATCCACCGGGCAGAAAATAAGGACACAGAGGCACTGAACAACACACTAGAACAGATGGACCTAATAGACATCTATAGAACTCTACATCCAAAAGCAACAGGATATACATTCTTCTCAACTGCACATGGAACATTCTCCAGAATAGACAACATACTAGCCCAGAAAAAGAGCCTCAGTAAATTCCAAAATATTGAAATTCTACCAACCAACTTTTCAGACCACAAAGGTATAAAACTAGAAATAAATTCCACAAAGAAAACAAAAAGGCTCATAAACACATGGAGGCTTAACAACATGCTCCTAAATAATCAATGGATCAATGAACAAATTAAAATAGAGATCAAGGAATATATGGAAACAAATGACAACAACAACACAGAGCCCCAACTTCTGTGGGATGCAGCAAAAGCAGTCTTAAGAGGAAAGTATATAGCGATCCAGACACACTTGAAGAAGGAAGAACAATCCCAAATGAACAGTCTAACACCACAATTATCGAAACTGGAAAAAGAAGAACAAATGAGGCCTAAAGTCAGCAGAAGGAGGGACATAATAAAGATTAGAGAAGAAATAAACAAAATTGAGAAGAATAAAACAATAGCAAAAATCAATTAAACCAAGAGCTGGTTCTTTGAGAAAATAAACAAAATAGATAAGCCTCTAGCCAAACTTACTAAGAGAAAAAGAGAATCAACACAAATCAACAGAATCAGAAATGAGAACGGCAACATCACGACAGACTCCACAGAAATACAAAGAATTATTAAAGACCACTATGAAAACCTATATGCCAACAAGCTGGAAAACCTAGAAGAAATGGACAAATTCCTAGAAAAATACAACCTTCCAATACTGACCAAGGAAGAAACACAAAAGTTAAACAAACCAATTACGAGCAAAGAAATTGAAACGGTAATCAAAAAACTATCCAAGAACAAAACCCCAGGGCCGGATGGATTTACCTCGGAATTTTATCAGACACACAGAGAAGACATAATATCCATTCTCCTTAAAGTTTTCCAAAAAATAAAAGAGGAGAGAATACTCCCAAACTCATTCTATGAAGCCAACATCACCCTAATACCAAAACCAGACAAAAGATCCCAAGAAAAAAGAATATTTCAGACCAATATCTCTGATGAATGTAGATGCAAAAATACTCGATAAAATATTAGCAAACTGAATTCAAAAATGTATCAAAAGGATCATACACCATGAAGAAGAGGGATTCATCCCAGGGATGCAAGGATGGTACAACATTCAAAAATCCATCAACATCATCCACCACATCACCAAAAAGAAAGACAAAAACCACATTATCATCTCCATAGATGCGGAAAAAGCATTTGACAAAATTCAACATCCATTCATGATAAAAACTCTCAGCAAAATGGGAATAGAGGGCAAGTACCTCAACATAATAAAGGCTATATATGATAAACCCACAGCCAACATTACACAGAACAGCGAGAAGCTGAAAGCTTTTCCTCTGAGATCGGTAACAACACAGGGATGCCCACTGTCCCTACTGTTATTTAACATAGTACTGGACGTCCTAGCCAGTCAAAAACGAAACAGTCAGACAAAACAAAAAAATACAAGGAATCCAGATTGCTAAAAAAGAAGTTAAACTGTCCCTATTTGCAGATGACATGATATTATTCATAAAAAATCCTAAAGACTCCACTCCAAAACTACTAGAACTGATATTGGAATACAGCAAAGTTGCAGGATACAAAATTAACACACAGAAATCTGTGGCTTTCCTATATACTAACAATGAACTAGTAGAAAGAGAAATCAGGAAAACAACTCCATTCACAATTGCATCAAAAAGAATAAAATACCTAGGAATAAACCTAACCAAAGAAGTGAAAGACCTATACCCTGAAAACTACAAGTTACTCTTAAGAGAAATTAAAGGGGACACTAACAAATGGAAACTCATCCCATGCTTGTGGCAAGGAAGAATTAATATTGTCAAAATGGCCATCCTGCCCAAAGCAATATACAGATTTGATGTAATCCCTCTCAAATTACCAGCAACATTCTTCAACAAACTGGAACAAATAGTTCAAAAATTCATATGGAAACACCAAAGACCCCAAATAGCCAAAGCAATCCTGAGAAAGAAGAATAAAGTAGGGGGATCTCACTCCCCAACTTCAAGCTCTACTACAAAGCCATAGTAATCAAGACAATTTGGTACTGGCACAAGAACAGAGCCACAGACCAGTGGAAAATATTAGAGACTCCAGACATTAACCCAAACATATATGGTCAATTAATATTTGATAAAGGAGCCATGGACATATAATGGCAAAATGACAGTCTCTTCAACAAATGGTGCTGGCAAAACTGGACAGCTACATGTAGGAGAATGAAACTGGACCACTGTCTAACCCCATACACAAAAGTAAATTCAAAATGGATCAAAGACCTGAATGTAAGTCATGAAACCATAAAACTCTTAGTAAAAAACATAGGCAAAAACCTCTTAGACATAAACATGAGGGACCTCTTCTTGAACATATCTCCCTGGGCAAGGAAAAAAACAGCAAAAATGAACAAGTGGGGCTATATTAAGCTGAAAAGCTTCTGTACAGCAAAAGACACCATCAATAGAACAAAAAGGTACCCTACAGTATGGGAGAATATATTTGTAAATGACAGATCCTATAAAGGCTTGACATCCAAAATATATAAAGAGCTCACCCACTTCAACAAACAAAAAACAAATAATCCAATTAAAACTTGGGTAGAGGAACTGAACAGACAGTTCTCCAAAAAGGAAATACAGATGGCCAACAGACACATGAAAAGATGCTCCACATCGCTAATTATCAAGAGAAATGCAAATTAAAACCACAATGAGGTATCACCTCACACCAGTAAGGATGGCTACCATCCAAAACACAAAAAACAACAAATGTTGGCAAGGTTGTGGAGAAAGGGGAACCCTCCTACACTGCTGGTGGGAATGTAAATTAGTTCAACCATTGTGGAAAGCAGCATGGAGGTTCCTCAAAAATGCTCAAAATAGACTTACCATTTGACCCAGGAATTCCACTCCGAGGAATTTACCCTAAGAATGCAGCACTCAAGTTTGAAAAAGACAGATGCACCCCTATGTTTATCGCAGCACTATTTACAAAAGCCAAGAATTGGAAGCAACCTAAGTGTCCATCAGTAGATGAATGGATAAAGAAGATGTGGTACATATACACAATGGAATATTACTCAGCCATAAGAAGAAAACAAATCCTACCATTTGCAACAACATGGATGGAGCTAGCTCAGTGAAATAAGCCAAGCGGAGAAAGAGAAATACCAAATGATTTCACTCATCTGTGGAGTATAAGAACAAAGGAAAACTGAAGGAACAAAACAGCAGCAGAATCACAGAACCCAAGAATGGACTAACAGGTACCAAACGGAAAGTGACTGGGGAGGATGAGTGGGTAGGGAGGGATAAGGGGGGGGAAGAAGAAAGGGGGTATTATGATTAGCATGCATAATGGGGGGGGTGGGAGAACGGGGAAGGCTGTACAACACAGAGTAGACAAGTAGTGTTTCTACAACATTCTGCTATGATGATGGACAGTGACTGTAGAGGGGTTTGTGGGGGGGACCTGGTATAGGGGCGAGCCTAGTAAATATAATATTCTTCATGTAATTATAGATTAATGATAACAAAAAAAGAAAGTAAAGGGGGATTACTCCCTGATAGGATATAACTAACTGTAAATCAATGATTAATGCATGCTTTACATATCCTTAATTTTGATCATTTAAAGGGTGTCAGATGATCAGCTATGGAAATACATTTTTCTGATAATATCCCTTTCTCTTAAAAAAAAAGCAGTTCCTGTGTGGTGATCTCCAATAAGTTCTTCACAATGGTATAAAGGGCATATGAAAGTGTGGGCAAAGGGTTTGTTTGTGTTTATACAGAGAATCAAAGCCTAATTTGGCTACACAGAAAACGAATTAAGATATGTTATGAAGAAGAACTTCCAACATCAACATTCTCTGAAAGAGTCATTCCAGAAGATGATCATCAAAAAACTTCAACAAAGATCCTGGCGCTGTTGCAGTTGTAGCTGCATTCATCCCACCGGTTCCTGGACTTGCCATTGGAATGAAGAAGGAGATATCTAAGCTGGCCTGTGCATACAGTAAAACAACAAATTTGACTGGATCTATACTGTCAGAACTCAACCAAGAATTAGGAGAAGTGCAAGTTGCGGCACTTCAAAATCTTCCAACTACAGACTATCTACTTTTAAAAGAACATATGGGATGTGAACAGTTCCCAGGAATGTGTTGTTTTAATTTGTCTGATTTTTCTCAAACTATTCAAATTCAGTTTGACAATATCCATCATATCATTGATAGGTTTTCACAAATGCCTAGGGTGCCTAACTGGTTTTCTTGGTTTCACTGGAGATGGCTGGTAATTGTAGGTCTGCTTTTGTTATGTAGCTGTATTCCTATTATGTTAATTTGTGTGTGCAATTTAATTAGTAGTTTAAAACCTATACATGCTTAAGTTACTCTACAAGAAGTTATGTCAAAGAAATAGTCAACCTTCCCATGTTTTCTTCCATCTGCTACTTCTATAGCTTTTCTTCTTCCTTCCTAATTACAACCCTTAAGTAGAATTCGTGCCTCAGATCAAAATTACCGAATATCATAATTCTTCCAAGTGTAAAGATACCTTAAGACAAATGCTGAGCATAGAAGCCACAGGGAATAAATCTGCAAAGAAGTAAAAAGCTAACCTTTTCAAACAATATGGCTTCTCTCTCACTTACCAACTTTACATTTCCCTGTATGGCCCCGGAAGATGACTGATTAGCCAGAGATGGGTAAGATTCCTCAAGGGAGGAACAACCTAAGACAGGCACAGTTGCAGGGGGGCCATCAGGTGAGAAATTGAGGATCAACAGAGGTGAGGCTTAGAACCTCACCCCCCCCCCATTTTGGGAGAAATCTTCTGCATCCGTGGATGTTTTGTTGCCCTTGTCTATCTTGGATTAATACTTAGTCTATAGGCACACACACCTGATCATCTACATTTGCCCTCTTACAGCACTAAACTATGTTTTCTACCTTTATCTTGCATCTACCTACCACTTCAGCATTTTATTAATAATAATAATAAGGAGAAATGTGGGATTCACATATAAACCAAGTATAAAAATCAAACGAATATTCATATTTGACCTGATTGTTTATAGCTCATAATGCATGATCAAAACAGAAAGTTTCTGTGGTGACTGCCCTTGTACTGTTCACCATGTAAGAACTTATTCACTATGTAAGAATTCGTTCACCATGTAAGAACTTGTTCGTTATGCTTCAGAAGATTGGAGACTGTCGAGAATTAGGCTTGGGGTTGATTAATGATTGTGCATTGATTCCCCTATACAGAATTTTATTGTTGTTAACAACCATTTGATCAATATATATGAGAGATGCCCTCTCAAAAAAAAAAAAAAAAGAAAACTCTTCCAAAAGCTGTTAAAAGCATGCTCCTCTGCGACTCTTCTCTCTCCATCAAAAAACAGTTCTGTAAGCAGGGGTAGGGAGGGGACTTATGCTCACAAACGTGATCTTTACCATTCCCAATTAGTAGTCTGAGTCTTGTACCTGGAGCAACAAATGGCTTATTGAGCCTAAAGCACCTGTTCTCATCTCAGTTCTCATCTAAGGGCACAGTGGTCGGTGTAACTGCAGTCATTGCTTCAAGGTGCAGTGTGAGTAGGGGGACCGAGTAATTTATCACCCGGACCAGCACAATTTTGAAAGTGACAGAGGCAACAATGAATAATTACAGTAGGGCCAGAGGAACAAAACAGAAAGATCCTGGGGAAACTAGGAATTATATCACCATACTTACAAGTGCTGTTGTTCTCAGAAAATGCTACAGGGACACAATCCCCTGTCCTGTGTCCCAGAGGTGAAGATGACATGCGTACTCTGCTATTGCTAGCTGGCAGAGGAGAAGGAGCCCTTATTCCTTATTCCTATCATGCAGACCTTTTCCCATAATCTGGTATCTTCAGTAAAAGCTGTCCAACACTTTAACCCTCCAATAATTTTCCTCAGAAGTAAAGGGAGTGGGACTCTCTGGTTGAGTCCATCTTTGCCCACTTGATTAACTAGAAGGAAAAAAGTACACAGTCCCCAACTTTTGTTGGTTCAACTTAAGATTTTTCAACTTTGCAATGGTGTGAAAACAGTATGCATTCAGTAGAAACTGTACTTCAAATTTTGAATTTTGATTTTTTCCCAGGCTAGTGTATGCCTGGGATACTCTTTCATGCTGAGAAGCAACAATGAGCCACAGCTCCCAGTCAACCACACAATCATGAGGGTAAACAAGCAATATATACTTAGGGCCAATCTATACCCATCCAATCACTGTGCTTTCCACTTTAAGTACAGTTACTTAACACTTTAATAGAATTGGGCTTTGTGTTAGATGATTTTGTCTGTCAGCCAATGTAGTGTTCTGAGCACATTTAAGGTAGGCTAGGCTAAGCTATGATTTTCAGTAGGTTATGTGTATTAAAGTGCATTTTCAACTTACAATAGAGAGGAAACCCCATCATAAGGAAGATCTGTAGTTTCCTTTGAAATTAAATCATGAAATCAATTGACTGCACAAAATATAGCTTGATTTGTACTATATACATGAAAAGAAAAATCTAAGTCACAATATTCCAGAAATAAAGAGAAAATTCTAGTAACAACAACAACTGAAAAATTAAAAGAAAAGTATTTAAAGTGTAAAAAATATAACAAAATACGCCAAGTTCTGTAACATTCTATGTTGACAGTAACTACATTACTTGGGACAAGCATTTAATACTTCAGATTAATAAAAAGAAAATATGCTAAAATATAAATGGCTTAAATGGCAACATTTGTCATAATTATGAGAGGAATAGCTAACAACTATAAAAATAACAGTTCTTTCCAAATTCATTTAAAGATTTAATAAAATGCCCATCAAAATTGTAACAGAATTAGGAGATGGGGGAGTTACAAAAGTGGCTCTAAAGTTTATCCATAAATATGTTCTTTTTTTAACTTTGTTTTTGCTGTTTTCACAAATGGGGGATGTCCAATCCTTGCAAGTATTAGAACATATTACAAAACTACAATACCTAAAATGCTATTCATATATTTTGAAAGTAAATGTTCATATGTATCTAAGAGCTAAATACATGAGGGTGGTTTCATTAATCAAATTGGGAAGGGGTTTATTCAATAGTAGTTGGGAAATTCACTTTAGAAATAAAAACTTTAAAGTCCTCAGTTCATATCATATAACAAAATAACCCAAATATATGTTAAGTTTTTATTTAAATTGAAACCATGAAATAAAATAAAATATATGTACATATTTGTTTTCTCAGTGAAGGATTTTCTATACATTAAAACAATGGAAGAAATCACAAAGGGAAAAAACAGATTTGGTTTTATAAACTTCTTAAACTTTTGCAAATCAAAACATCATAAGCAAAAGTAAAAGGCAAGATCTGGGATATATCTGTTACTCAATGGATGAAAAAGGATAAAAGCTGTATTAGTTATCTATTACCATAACAATACTGCCTAACAACCAAGGCCTCTGAGGAATACAACAATAATTAATTATTGCTCTAGTCTGGGGTCATCTGGGGATTAGCTAGGTGGTTCTGCTAATCTTGACTGAGTTCACTCTCATGTCTGAGGGTCAGCTAATAATGTCAGCTGATTTTAAATGGCTTCCACTCCTTTCCACATATCTCTCATCCTCCAGCAAGCCAGCCCTGGCATATATTCATAGTGATAGCAGAGGTACAGGAGGAAAAGCAAAAATATACAAAGCTATTAGGGGCCTAGGCTCAAAAGTGGCACACAGTCACTTCTGCCTCATCCTATTATCAAAGCAAGTCCCATAGAGTGGGAAATAGATTCTGCCTTTATGGGAGAAACTCCAAAGTCACAGGACAAAGGGCATGCTAGATACAGGGAAAGGTGAAAATGTAGGACCATTAATACAATCAGTCTCCCACAACATCATTCATCAATCAAGAAGATAATCTCATCCCATGTGATAAATGACCAAAGGCTTAGGTAATCACAAAAAGAAGACATATAAAGGAAAAATTAAAGTATGCAATCTCAATCATTTAAAATTAATAAAATGTAATTTTTAAGAGACAATATGAAAAATAAGGCATTTTAAAATATATTCAAATAAGTTAACAAAAAATAATTTTTAAAGCAAGAAAACATACTATTATTTATTTGTTTTCTACTTTGATGCTATCCAAAGGATGGAAAATTAGACATTCACACATAGCTAGTACAAACACATATTAGTACAATTTTTCTAGACGAATGGTGGGCAGTATGCATCAAGTGTTTTCTCCATTACCTCTAGCTTAAAGGAACTAAATATACCTGAATGGGCTTGTAAAATATAGAACATACAAAAATAGATCATTATTAAGCCATGATGGCAATACCAGTGTATACTATAGTCATTTATTAAAGATTGAGAGGCAGAAAGGAAGAATAGAGATAGGAAGGTAGACTACTGAAGTAAGAATGCATGAATGGTGTCCCAGACACAGGCTTTCCTTAAGTAAAGAAGAGCGTTCCTCTTCTTTGGTAGAAGACACTTTGCTTTCTTACCCAGATCCATATCTCCTTTTCATCCTTTCTAACAGAACCCCAGTGTTATCCAGGCATCTACCCCTTTCCTGGAATCCTGACAAATGTAACCTAATCTGCATACAGCATTTTCTTGTCAATGATTACTGGTTTTCATATAGGCACATGACCTAGGATGAGCCAGTCATACCAAAGGAAATAATGTACATTCCATGCTTGGAGAAGACTTTTCTCATTTTCCTACTGGATGTGAATAAGGAAGCATGTACGCTGATCTCCATTGGTGATCATTTTGTAAACAGAAGGGAAACAGCTCTAGAAGGCAGCAGAACAGAAAAACAAGAACAAAGGTCCTTAATGCCATCACTGAACCTTTTAATTACCATACCTGGAGTGTGTTTTGACTGTAGGCTCCCAGTTATGTGAGACACATCTCCTTATTGTTTGTCTGCAGAAGTCCATGTTATTTGTATCCAGAGGCATCTTAACCGATACACACCCCTCCCCCAACACACACACACACACACACACCCCTTCTCCTAGACGTATCTCCTTACAAAACATGTGAAGACTCCAGAACTGAAATTTCTTTCAACTACAGAACATAACAACATCAATCAGTATCATTAGCCATTTATACCTATTGAAGGAAGCACACAAAAATATCCAAAATGCCTGTCCCAGCTCCCTTCCAGCTGGTTACTGGAATAACAATCCACACATCCCTGAGAGCGTGAGATGAATGGAGTGGCAGTGGTGACGGCATGCCCTCTGTAGATCTATTTGTGGCTACAGACACAAGTCAGAATCTCAGACAAACTCTTATATGTGACCAAAAAGACCTGGCTTTATGCAATATCTCCAAATATGTTGCTGACATAAGATACGTCTATTTTGTACTTAGTGTTTCTAATTTATGGGAATACTATTTGCCTCTTTACTAAAAAATGATTACAGTCCCATATTATCTTATATGAAAAAGAAAACACTGAAGATTTCTATAGTAAATGTCTTTTATAAAGATATGAGTCTCAATTTTGCTCTCCAAACCACAATTTTTTAAGCTCTCTTACAGTGATTACGACCTTTCATTTGAAACGTTCTTGGGATTTTTTTCAAAGCTCTATCCATATGATTAGATATAAAAAGAACATTTTCAACACACTTTTTAAAGGACATAAGGGTCCAATAAAACAAATGTTCTGTGGATATGAGAAAATTCAAATTATTGGTGCCGTTTTCAAAATTTTTATTAAGATTACATTGAGTTTTAACATTGAGTTGGAAGCTATTCCTATAGAACAAATGCAAAATCTTATCAGTTTTGACTGCATCAGAATGCAAATTCTGTCCTTCCAAGTAACTTAATGAATAATTAATATCATGTTCAATGATCTGCCTACAAGAACCAATCAGCTGGCCAAAATAAATTGGATGTGTATTGAAGAAATAGTTCCCCATGCTCATCACAAAGATTACTGTTTCTTTTAGGGAGAGCCTATAATAGTATGAAATGAAGCCATATTGGAATACCTTGCTATCTCCATGAATAATCATTCTTTTTTTAAACTACTCTATCAAAGCACTAGCTTGATCTTAAAATTTAAAGGTTGTTCCTGACTTCACTCCCCCTCACAAAAAAGGACAACTATTTAGGAAGATGACACCACTAAGAGAATTCTAGAATATGGAATGAAGCTTTAGCATACCCTGCACCACAGAGACCAAGACAGACTGCATGAAAAAGGCAAGAAAAGCAGCCTCATGTTGCCTGCATTGCTCCCTCCCTAGCAGTGTGACACCACTCTGAGAGGTTTCCCCTGAGCCTCTGGTTCCTCCATTGTGAAAAGATAATTAAGGGGGGACAACCAGATGCCCCCCCAGCACTGTGGGTCACTTTGTGAGAGCCCCTAGTCTGACCTCACACTATAGGGATTGCAGGGGAATCTGTGAGCCTCAACCACTGGGAATCTGACCGTGATGAAAATGGGGCTTCCAACAACCAGCACACAGATCCTAGGTGACCCAACCAGTAATTCCAAGTAGTAGCATTGCTCATCTATAGAATTAAGTCAGGTCACACTCTGACCAGGAAATTTGGCAGGGTGCAAATGTGCCTGATTCAGAACTTCAAACAGGAGTTCTGCTTGCCCTAGAGCCCAATTTGCCCACACCCAGGCAAGGAACTCCATAAAACCCCCACCTGCTGTAGAGAGTATCTTCCAGCACCATCTAACCACAAAGGTCAGCAGCAACTCCTAGAAGCAGTGTGGCCCATGTCACTCAAGCCAAGAGGTGGGTGAGAAAGCTGATCACCCCCAGAGCAAAGCCAGACCTAGTCTTAAGCATTCCTGTGCCATGCACAGGCAGGGGGATTAATTCATAGCCAAGACCGAAGGTGGCTCCCAGTCCCTCCCAACTAGAAAGTAGCCTGGAGTGGCCCCTCTCCTCCCACCCAGGCAAAGGCTGAATCACACCCCCACTCACTGTGGAGACTGTCTTTTGGCCCCCTCTAATCAGAAGGACTGGCGACAATTCCTAGAAGCTGTGTGGCCTAGCAGCACTTAAGCCCACAAGCAGACAGGTACAGACAATAATTAGCAGAGCAAAGCCTTTGGCCCTGTTTGGTCAGGAGACTTGGGAGGCAGGTCTATTTCAGTTAAAAACAATAAAATGCCTTACCATCTTTAGAGCTGCTTCTCCTGCTGCCCAGGCAGAGAACCTAATTCATAGCTCTACTCATCACTGAATACATCCTTCAGCCTATCCAACCACAGAATGTAACTAAAGCACACATGAAACTGTGTAGCCCAACCACCCTATGTACAGTGGCATTTGAACATAGAGCATAGCCCCTGGCTTCCTCCATCTGCAGAGCAAAATCAGTGGCTTCACCTGACTAGAGAATTCAGTGAACATTCTGGCCAAATTTGGGTCCCCAAACAATGAGCTGTAGAGTCCTCGAGTGCCATCCAGCTGCCTGCCAGGGCAGAAAGGTTTATGCATAGCCTCATTTACTACTGAATATAGGATCCAGTCCCAAACAGTCCTGACCAGAGAATACAGGCAAACCTGGAGTCTGTTCTACAACCTTGGGTAGTGAACCGAGCCAGCAATCCTACCCTACTGTTCTCGACCAGTGGTATATACACTTCCCCAACCCAATCCTCAGAGCTCAGTTCCCTCCCCAAAATAGACCATAATAGTGGCCCCTACCTGCCCAATTACATTACCAGAAGACATACCCAAAAACCCAAACTGAGCTGAGGGGTGAACTGTCTCTTCCAATACAATACAAAATTGGGAAGAAAAGCCCAATTATTCAAATGTACATACACCAATGCAAGGAATCAATGATCACAAAAATCAGGTAAATATGGTACCACCAAAGGAAACTAATTAAGCACTAATAACTGACCCTAAAGCAGTGGAGCTCTATGAACTGTCAAAGAATTCAGAATAATCCTCTTAAGGAAGTTTAGTAAAATGTAAGAAAACACAGAAAAACTAAACAAAATTAGGAACATAATGCATGAAAAATGAAGAACTTTGCAAAGAAAATAGCAACCATCAAAAAAGTGTCCAACAATAGATGAATGGATAAAGATGTCATGGTGTGTGTGTGTGTGTGTGTGTGTGTGTGTGTGTGTGTGTGTGTATAATTCAGCCATAAAAAATAAGGAAACCCTAACATTTGTGACATGGATAGACCCTGAAGGCATTATGCTAAGCAAAATAAATCAGAGAAAGACAAATACTGTATGACCTCATTATATATTGACTCTGTTAAAAAGAGAAAAAAATTAATTCATA
Organism: Manis javanica; assembly: GCF_040802235.1. Lineage (NCBI taxonomy): Eukaryota > Metazoa > Chordata > Mammalia > Pholidota > Manidae > Manis > Manis javanica. The sequence continues at coordinate 95,758,649 of NC_133163.1, read as the reverse complement.
GAAAAAGAGATCCAACTTGCTGTTACCAGAGGGGAAGTTGGAGGAACATGATCAAAAAATACAAACTTCCAGTTCTGAGATAAATAAGTACTAGGAATGTGATGTACAACATTATAGGACTATAGCTAACACTGCTGTTAAGAAAGTAAATCCTAAGAATTTCCACTGCAAGAAAAAAATTGTTTTTTCTCTTCTTTTCTTTTTTAGTGTATCCATATGAGAAAACGGATGTTAGCTGAACCTATTGCAGTAATCGTTTCAGAATACATGTAAATTAAACCATTATGCTGCGCACCTTATACAGTGATGTATGTCAATTTTTTCTCAATAAAATTGGGAAAATAAACAAATATGTGGAAATAAAAATTTTTAAGTATACCCATCAAAAAAAATTAAAGCCTTGTTTGTAAAAGAGAATTGCTTAGTAACAACAGAAAACAAATTGGTTTTTTTATGGAATAGGTACACATCACCCTTTACTTCTCTTTTGAAACTCATATAATACTGAAATCAGAAGAAAGCACAAAGGGTATTTCACTGAATCACCTATCTGGTTTTTGAATCCTCACTGTAAAAAAATATCATCAAGTAGACATTTTTGTCAGAAGCATATTTGGAATTTGCAAAAGTCCCCAGGGCCCATCTCCTTTTGGGAATGGGTGATAATAATAACAAAAGCATTGAATAAACACTGAAATTTAGAAGTAGGAGAAAGGAGGTTTGGGTTTATATACATAAATACATATCAATAGCAGTAAAGATAACTCATATTTGAGCTAAATATGTGGTTTTAAAGCTTAATTAATGGAAAACTACAGGTGTAAAATACTCTTGAAGAATATACAATGCTCTTGTAAGATATAAAAATATATCCTATTATGTACTATAATAGTAATGTAACAATTCACACAATTAACTAAATGATTCTAGTTCAAAAATAAAGGCAGCAATTAATCATGAAGCAATCAGTGTGTCTGGGACTTTCCTGAGAGTTCCTAATCTCTATAAGTATGCACAATAGTTTTCCCAGGCTATCAATTTCTAACACCATTTGTTAAATTACTACTCAGTAAGCTGGTAAATGCAGATATTTTAGTTTACAAATACAAAATTTTAATAACTCTTAATTCAGATACCTTCTGTAGTTAACAAAAGTAAAAACCAATAGAACTGTGTCCTTTGGGTGGATGCCATCTTAAGAAAGAACTTGAATTTTGTATGTTTTTGACCCATCAGGTAGACCTTGGTGGACCAGTAATGAGCTACCACAGAATATCATTTGATAACTGCTATAAAGACAATCCCATTCATTAGTGACCTAAAATTTAAAAATCAGAACGATGAAAGGACATGCTATCTTCCATTTATTTCTTTCTATTCACAACTTCCAACTGTCATAGCCTCCGGCTAAATAAAACTACTCTAAACTTCTTCTACTCTAAAACCTTTTAATTAAAGTGGTTGGTTTTGTCCCTCTCAGTCTTCTCTCCTCCAGGCTAAACATTTCCCATGTCCTTGGGCATGGCTTAGAATCCCATCACATCGTGGTCAGTCTCTGTTGAATGTAAGTCTTGTGCTGAGTTTGAATTGCTGGAAAAGAAGGGAAGATGGGGAAGAAAATACTTGGTAGAGAAAATGACATAACCAAAGACTCAAAAAGAGGAAAAGCACCCAATAAGTTCAGGGCAGAGTAGAGTAGGAGGTGAGAGAAGCATTGAGCAGGCCAGCCTGCCAGGAGTGGACCGTCAATGGGGTAAATAGAGGAGGTGCATTGGCAAGGTAGTTTGGAGCAAGACAGTGTACTGACCTGCTGAAGAGTTTGGACTTTACTCTATTTGAAATGAAGCCAAAAAGGCTTTTGAATGCAGGAGTAAAATGTTTGAAGCAGTATTTTAAGAGCACTAAATCTGACAGTGGCATAAGGCAAACTAAGAGGCAAGACATTCAGTTAGAAGGCAATAAAGCATCAGTGATTATGGACTTGAGCTCTGGAGCCCAACTGCCTGATGTGGAATTCTTGCTCTGTCACTTGCTATGCAAATGTAAGCAAGTTACTCAGCTACCCCAGAGTACATTTCCACATCTGTAAAGCAGGCATAGAAATATTATGTACTTCAGAGATTGGTTATGAGGATTAAAGTAGTTAATATGTGCAAAGCACTTGATACATGAACACATAGTAAGCACTTTATAAATTTTAGTTTGTATTATTATTATTATTATTATTATTATCATTATCATTATGCTATTGTTAGGCAACACTGGTATAACATAATACCTTGAACTGAGTTATGGTATAGGGCATAGAAAGGAAAGGGCATTTTTGAGATTTGTCGTAAATGAGATTTCTTACCTTCCTTTGTCTTGCTTCTCACTGATGGTCAATGACCTGGTTTTGGGTCCAAGTACACATGAGAGCATCAAATCATGAAAAACCTTGTTTGGTAGACAGGGAATGAATTAACTTTCTGTCAATAAGTCTAAACAGTCTCATTAACTTTAGGTACTTTAGATGAAAGGTTATATCTATACCAACTATATCCTTAAACTCTTATCTCATATAGTAACTCCAGGATTATCCAAAGTCTCCTATACATCTCTGCCAGCTGCTCTCAGATTCTAAAACTTTTCCTGACCAGGGAAAAATACTCAGCTTAGAAACCCAAATATTGATATATTTCCTGGTGCTCTTTTATTTTAAATGTAAAAGAGTTCCTGGTTCTAAATTCCCAGGATTCTGGGTTCTAGAACTTCACCATCATTCTACAGTAATTAATTTAATTTTCAACTTAGTCTGTGGAAATTATGGTTTGAATTATTTAAATTAATATGTTATCATATGACATTTCCTTATAAAACAAAAATATTACCTAGAAATTTTTCACAACTGGCTTGTGTCTCCTTATTGTTAGAATTAAGCTTATGCAAGCTAAAAATTAAAAGGCAGTCCCTGATGAACTAATTATATTAAACTGTTATGTCAAACCTTCTCTATCCTTCATACTCAGGAAACAAAATGGCATTAGGGAAAATGGATGAGAGTTGGTATTTATTAGTTGATGATATTATATAGCTGGAGAAATTCCAGGAGAAAAGTAACCATTACAGTAACAATTCAGAAATGTGAGAAAAGAATGTTCTTGCCAAAGCAATCTTGAGAAAGAAGAACAAAGCTTGGGTAGCACACTTCCTGGTTTCAAACTATACTACAAAGGTATAGTAATCAAAACAATATGGAACTGGCACAAGAACAGATAGATAGATCAATGAAACAGAATACAGAGCCCAGAAATAAGTCCACTTTAATATATCATGTATCAATTAATATAATTTATATTAACTTAACATTATATATTTAATATATTATATTTGCTATTTGTATTTTATATATATATGTTATCATAATATATAATTTAATATGTAATATGTCACTTAATATATGACAAAGGAGGCAAGAATATATAATGGGGAAGAGACAGTCTCTTCAATAAATGGTACTGGGAAAACTGGACAGCCACATGCAAAAGAATGAAAGTGAATCATTGGCTTATAGCATATACAAAAATAAATTCAAAATGGATTAAAGACCTAAATATAAGACTTAAAATCATAAAATGCCCAGAAGAAAACATAGAATACTCTTAAACATTGGCATTGGTAATATTTTCGGGCTATGTCTCCCCAGGCAAGAGAAACAAAAGCAATAAACAAGCAGAACTATATCAGACTAAAAAGATTCTACACAACAAAGGAAACCATCAACAAAACAAAAAGGCAACCTACTGAGGCAACACCGAAAAAACAAATAATCCAATTAAAAAACAGCAGACCTGAATAGGTATTTTCCAAAGAAGACATACAGATGGTCAACAGACATATGAAAAGGTGCTCCACATCACTAATCAGGGAAATGCAAATCAAAACCTCAATGAGCTATCACCTCACACTAGTCAGAGTGGCTAATATCAACAAGAAATAATGAGTGTTGGCAAGGTTGTGGAGAAAAGGGAACCCTCATACACTGCTGGTGGGATTGTAAATTGGTACAGCCATTATGGAAAGCAGTATGGAAGTTTCTCAAAAAACTAAAAATAGAAATAACATATACCAGCAATTCCACTTTAGCCACAGGGAACAAAATCACTAATTCAAGAAAATATGTGCCCTCCTGTGTTTATCACAGCATTATTTATTCCATATATATAGCCAAAATATGGAAGCAACCTAAATGTTATTCAATAATGAATGAAATAAAAATATGTGGTACATGTATGTGATGGAATATTACTCAGTCATTAAAAAAAGAATGAAATCTTGCCATTTGCAACAATATTGATAGATCTAGAGGGTACTATGTTAAGTGAAATAAATCAGACAGAGAAAGACAAATACCATATAATTTCACTTATATGTGGAACCTAAAAAATGAAACAAAGAAACAAAAGAATAAAGAAAGGAACAAAACAGAAATAGACTCACAGACACAGAGAACTAGCAGTCATAGAATTGCTGCCATGGGGGCAGGGAAGATTGGGTGAAATAGGTGAAGGTGGGTGGGAAACACTTAATGAGAATATTTGATATCTTGATCTGGGTGATGGTTACATAAGTGTATACACATGTCAAAATTCATCATGCTGTACATAATTTGTAAGATTTATATATTTTATTGTATATACCTCAATTTGAAATAATATTAATGATAATTCCTATGACAATCATGTAAAGTAGTGCTGTTGTGAAATGCATTTTATGCAAGTGCTGTTGTGAGATGCATTTTATGCAAATAAGGGGAAGAGTCATTATTTAAATCCAACTTTATTAGTCTTCAAAGTGCAAACTTTTAACCAGGTTTATGATATAACATAGGCACAGTCAAAGAATGTTATAGGGCTTTAAAGACACTTTAAAGTGGGAGGGATATACATTCCAATAATTCTATGAAGCTATTCTGAATTCTTTCTTTAATAGTAAAAAAAAAAATCTTATAAAAAAATAAAACATTAAAGAATGGCCTCACAGCAGTTCCAGAGGAAGGGAGGAAGTTGGGTGTTGACTTAGAAAACAAATCTACCAAGTCTCTTAATATGTATCAAAAATGTATATGTACACACATTCAGTATATTTCAGTATTATTTGTTATCAGTATACTGCAGATGTTTTATTATGTCAGTGACTGACATCTGTTTTAAAATATAAACATTCTGAACTACTATTCTGACTTCAAAATCCTGAGAGTTGTTCTCACAAAATTAGCCCTATGCAGTTTTCTATTTCCCTACATTCAAATTCATATTTTAGGTTCATATGTTAACTAGGTCTCCATACACTGCTCACATATCCTGCACGCTGTTTAGACACTTTTTATGTTTATGTGTATGCCACCCAAATGCCCACCATACAGCCTGGACTTTTAGTGAGTCAGCACAAGATGGGCACAAAGTAACTTCTAATAGTGCTTACTTACCATCAGTGACTAAAGCTTATGCAAGACTTGCAACTCCTTCTTCTTTTCTCTCTTGCTATCTTTCTCTCCTGTCTTCATCAATAACTAACAATAGTGTTTCTACAAATAAGTATCTGGAAGCTAGGAATAGGTCAATGATGTCAAAACTTGCCTTAAAACAGGGGATAACTAAGTGATCTCTAACAGTGCCTTTAATAGCTAAGACATAGATTCCCTGACTCTGTTTCTAAAGTTTGTAACACCTAGTGTTATTACCAAAAGGTCATATTATCCAGGTAAAGTCTGGGAGCTCTACTCAGTACTTGGCCAAGTTCACCCCACTATGATATGGAACCCTGCCCTGAACCCGGGCTTATCAGTACAACAAGGATATTACAGAATCTAATTCGTAAGGATGCCTTCAGCACTAAATGAGATAATACATACAAAGGGCTTAGCACAATGCCGAGTCCATAGGAAGTGCTCAGTAAATATTAGCCATTATTGAATTAACAAAAGATGGCTGAGTTTCTCCCCAGTTTGATCTCAATGACTCTTCAATGCAACAAAGCAGTTGCCACATCCAAATTATTCCAGTCAAGCAGCAGCCCCTCCTTCTGGGTGACAGGGACAGGAAATGCACCTCAGTAACTGCAAGTCTCACCTGAGTTCCAGTGAGTCTTCTCACATAGACAAAGTAAGGGTTTATACTGTCTTGTACATGTGCCTTGATGGTCTAAAATCAAAGGAAGGAAACAGAATAAAGGTTAAATCAAGGACCTCCTGGCACAGATCTCCAAATTGGCAAGTAGAGGTCTTACGTGACAGGTCATTCCAGAACAAGGGCTAGGTGATGACAGGAGGTTTAGATCAATGGGCAACATCACTGTCAAGCTGCTACTTCGTATTTTTTAATAAATTCCATGAAAGAAGTCTCCACATTTTGGAAAAGAGCAAATGTCAGGACCAACTTTGGAAGGAGAAAAGAAGAATGACCCTGAAAATGATACAGAACTCAACTTGATGTCAGAGACCCTGGGCGATGCTGGAACAAATCTCAAAAGATCACTTTCAAATCACTCAGAAAATTCAGAGCTAACAAATGCCATCAAATGTTTTCTGGGGCTACAAATCACACCACATCAATTTAACAGAAGGGGAGGTTATCTAAACAAGGGCAGCAGGGATGGGAGAGCCAGAGGTAAGTCTGTTCTCAGGTCAGCGCAACTCTAGAGTCTCAACCTCGGAGATTTTCAGACGCCAACTAGGAATTTGGTCTGGATCCCAGAACTCTTGGTGGGGGTGAGGGGGGTCCTTGCCCTTAACCCAGAGTGACTTACTTGGATTCTTGTTTCCTAGATCCAATTCCCATCCTTTGCTGATACAGTTAAACACAAGAATGAGAGTAATAGAGTAGCTAGAAATTATACATACAGTATCTTTAATCTTCCTCCTTCCCTACTTCTTCACCAACACAACAAAACAGTAATTTTTTTCACTTGCAAATGGTAAAACACAAATCTGAGAGGGACAAATCTGAGTTGTCCAATATAGTTGTTAAGTGGTAGAGCTAAGACACATACTTGAGTCTGTCTCTCCAGAATCTGGGCCAATATGAATTGTTGAAACAATACATAACAAGTAATCATAAGCTCCTTTCCTGGAAAGGTGAAGCAAAATAATCCACTTATTTTTCTCATACCTCAGGCTACAGAAATGTGGTTACAATGACAGTCAAGGACAATCTTAAAGAAGGAAGAGATTTAAAGAAGCAACGTGCCATATACAGAGGGCATGGATATTATCAGGCACTCAGTCCTGACTTTCAGATGATGATGAGAGGAGGAAAGAGCGGGACACAGGAAAGCTTACATCCTAATTTTTACACAGATGCATATCAATTGTAGTATCATTTCCTTCACTATCTATCCAATTAGTTACCTCACCTCACATAACAGCAAGACACACACACACACAAAGAGTTTGAAATCTGAGATAATTATCCATATTTGCCATACCTGTAGATGGCCCTGATACAGTAGCATCCGTTAATTTAAAGAAAGACAAGCATAAAATGTAAAACAGAATAAGCTCCTGGAATACTAACACTAGAAAGTCCTCTACAGATTTAGTGCAACCCTTCCATTTTACAAGTGGAGCTCATAAGCTCCAAAGAGATTAAGTTGCTATTTGCCCAAGATCACATAGTAGGTTGAATTTAGCCAGGACAAGAACCCAGTACTGCTGATCTTTTAACTGCGCACTTTTCTACTACAGCTAAGAAGTAAGAAAGTGACTAGAGTGAATGAATGGATAGATGAATGAACAAACACATAATCCAAAATTTCTCACACACACACACCACAAATAAAAATTAATAGTTATTAGTAATGAACAGATACTAAAAATGAACTGTTACTAGTAAGACTAACAGATAGTAACCAACAATAACAAATTATTTTGAATACCTATCAGCAATAGAACACTTTGAAAGAAAAATCAGGTAACAGATTCTAGGGTGTAACAAAAGTAGCATGATGACCAAGGGCCCAGACATAATTTTTCCTTTATACAGTAAAATACTTCTTAGGAGAGTGTGCAGTTTGTTCCCCAAACTCTAAAACAGTCATTGAGCTGAAGAGAATTCACAAGAGAAGCAGAAAGATGATAAACCTTTTTGTGTAGGACCTGCTTTCCTTCCTATAAAATGAATCAAGGCTAAGAATGAGATGGCACAAGTCCCTGATGTAATTTAGTACCAAACACTGAACTGAATGAGAAGGACAGAATTTGAGATGTCAAAAAGAGATTTAGGTTGTTTATTTTTAAAAAGTGCCCTGCCCATCCAGATGACACTCCGGAGAGGCCTGTGGCGGAGTCCTGGAATCACCATCAACCTGCAAGTGATGTGCCTGCTTCAGACACACAAGGCTGCTAGGGGGAGTGGGGAGCAGAGGGGTGCCAGCCGCTCAGTGTCCTGGGCCCCCAAGAAGGCAGGGGCCAGAAGAGAGGAGCGCTGGACAGGCAGAGGAGCTCCCTGGCAGCACAGCAGTGGCAGACAGGCAACTTACTCCACAGGGCGCCCCTGGCAGTTGATAACTGGTGATGGCTGTTGGGAGCTTTGGGGAACTGGGCCAGAGGGTTTCAGTCTTGAGAAAGGAGAGATGGGGAAGTACGAGCAGAGAAAAAGTGTATAATCTGCAGACTGAGAATTCTGAGGACTCTCCAGCCCCTCTCAGCTCCCATTCATCCTCCTCAACAGAAAGGCCATGGGGCTCAGGGACTCTCTAAGTAATAACCAAAACACACATCAGGTACCCTCCAGGTCCTTCTAAAAACATGAGAGAAGGAGGGGAATGAATATTTCAGTGTTCATGTGACAGACCCGAAGCTGAAGGCTCTGGTACGTTTTCTCTGAGTAGGTTCTCCCTGCCATCTGGGCAATATAGTCTGTATCTTTACCTTTTATACAGTAAGCTCAGAGTTTGTCCCTTGACCAAAGTAGGAAAGGTAGGAAGTGATGGAGCTGAAATTTGAACCCATATCTGTTTGACTCCAGATTTTGTGTTCACTGAGATAAATAATACTGCTGTATTTTTAAGGCCCTGAATCACTAGGCTCATGTTTACTATAAATTTCTTTGTGGTTTTTGTTCTTTTTTTTTTTCCACCCAAGAAAAAACAACAAAGAGAAGACTATCTTGGAAGAGGAGATACAAGGTTTTCTGATAGAGATGGAATTTCTTGAAAGCACTCAAAATTTTAAAGTTAGCTCTCTTGGGTGTTCTTTTTAATATGCATGTCACATTGAATAAGGTGTCAGCAGGAAGGAATCATATAATACTTATGGCAGACATCTGAAGAACATAATTGCCCTAGCTGACATGTGTGACTGCTCTTTCATTATCATGTCAAGAGGACAGTTCTGCTTATAAATTGTTTGCAATAAAAATAAAATAGGAAGCACTTGCTTAAAGTTTATTATAACTTTTTAGAGTAACATAATTATGATTATAAAGTGTTCTTCCTTGGTGTGAACATTTTATTTGTTCTTCAGAGAATTTCCTTAAGATTAGAAAAGAAAATGTTATTTCAGTAGAAAATGTTAAGCATAAAAGTTCCTTTCATGGAAACTTTCCTTGAACGTTCAATCATATTCTCTGGAGGACATAAGTATACAGGGCCTGCTGTGCATTCTTCCACACATTAAGAATATCTGAGCATGCGGCCTTGCAGCAATTCCCCTGAGATATCAAGGCCCCAAACTAATCTTCAGGACCAGCATCAATCTGCAGTCGAATTTAAAGTGAAAAAGAAGTGGGATTTATTCATCATAACTGAGATTGCTCTAACTCCCCAGCAAGTCAGATCAAGCCAGGAAGGGGCTTTCATACCTGCTAAAATAAAGGACCCCTGAAATGGGTATCCCCAAAAATCAGCCAGTGGCTCCTTACTAAGAATCAATTTCAGATTGCATTCAGTATTCAATTTTGGGGACTAGAAGAGACTCAGAAACCACCTTATCCAATGCTTCATTTTACAGGTGAAGTAACTAAAATGGTTAAGATTACACACCCTGCCTAGGGTGATAGGAGATGACTGAACCAGGAAGCAGATGCACCTAACTCCAGCTCCAGCCATTTCATATAAAGAGCATGAATCCCTGGATACCTGAGAGAAGACAAGTGAGAATCAGGCAAAATGTGTCTTTGGTGCCACTTGTCTTTCTGTTTTGTTCCCTGCAATAGGTGAAATGAGAAGGTAGAAAATCATGTGGGAGATTTCTATGGAAAAAGCATTCCACATACAAGTGGGGTACGTCACACAGCCTGCATTCTTTTGCTCAGAAATCAGTCACATGACTTCAAGGAACTGCCAGAGAAAATTCATCTCGCTATGTGCCCAAGAGGTGAAGGAAATTGGTTTGGGTAAATATGCAGCAGTCTCCTTGAAATTTTTTAGTCCTCTGTCTTCCATGACATTTTTATTTGTTCTTTTCTCATTCTTCGATTCAGAAACTACTGACTGAAGAGGAAGCCAGATCTTCTTGATCTGGTAATGCAACACAAGTTTTTATAATGAATACATCTTCAGATCTTTTCCTTAAAGATCTGAAGCCATTTACTTGCCAGGGTAACCATACACCAGGAAAAGGAATGTCCAGAACAGACAAATTTTTTGAAGATTGTGAGATACAGGATCTGAGCTGCCAGGAATAGTAAGAAACCCAAAATACCATAAATAATTTTCTGGTTAAAGTGAATGTCTATGGATACCAGGTAATAAATGGAGTATTATATCAAAACCATTTTTAGAGAAGGTCCAGTAAGACTGCAGACGTGTCCTATAGTTTATTCCTCAGTTCCCAACTGTAAATTGGATAGAGAGACTGAGCTTCCAGAAGAATCTTCCCATTTGTTGTCTAACTCATGAAATAAGAGCCATGATGGTAGGAAAAGCTGAGTGGAAGCCTCTGAAACTACCAGAGTCTGAGCTGAAGGAGTAGGTCACAAGCAATACTGTACCCCAAAAGGAATTTCAGAGATTAGCACTACCCTCCAAGGCTTAAAGGAAAGAAGAGTGGTGTCCTCTAGTATGTCCATGTTTAGTGCTTTGGCACCCCAGAAAACCAGATGAAATGCGGCAGATGACCGTAGACTAACATAAGCTTAAACAGGTGGCAGCTTCAAGTACAGATGCTATTTCCAGATGTGGCATCTCTGTTGGAGAAAAACAAAATGGCCTCAAGCACTTGCTCTGCAGCTATTGATCTAATGAATATATTCTCTATCTCCATCAACAGAGAAGATAAAAAGATGAAAATGGAAAAGGACACCATTATACTTTAACTGTCCTGACAGAGGACCAAGCTAACTCTTCTGTTCTCTGTCAAAATGCAATCCACAGGGCCTCGATCATCTTGACATTACACAGAAAATATTAACATTCTTCTATATTGATGACATTGTACTAATTGCAGGAACATGGCAAATACTACAGATGCCCTGAAAAGATACATTATTTTGGAAGGTGCAAGAGCACACAGGAGACTGCCACATCAGTGAGATTTTAAGGACTGCAGTGGTCTGGGGCATTGTTATTGTATCCCCTCTAAGGTAGAAGACACCCTGTTTCAACACTTATCTTCTATACTAAGTGTTTGACTATCTCATTGAATTTTGAAGGCAATATATATCACTCTTATAAATATTAGTAGTACACATCAAATCTTACCTTGTATCAAGTGACTTAGGACACTGACAATTTTGAGTAGGACACAGGCTGCTAGCTGCAGATTTCTTACTACTCAGGTTGTATGACCCAAAAGTTCCAGTGCTGCTAAAGGAATCCGCAGAAGGATATCATGGATGATTACAATCCTTGGCAAGCCCAAATAGAAGAGAAACAGTGCAGATATCTAGCAAGGCCAAGCCTTGTGCAGCAGAGATTACTCGCCATTCGAAAAGTAGCTTCTGCTGTGCCTTAGTAGAATTGAGCCTTAATAAAGGTAGAGCTGGGGGATCACAGGAAGATGGCGGCATGAGTAGTTCAGAGGAAATCTCCTCCCCAAAACATATATATTTATGAAAATACAATAAATACAATTATTCCTAAAAGAGACACCAGTGGATGCACTACAACAGCCAGGATTACATCTACATCTGTGAGAACTCAACATCACACGAAGGGGGTAAGATACAAGCAACATCCAGGTGGGACCCGAATGCTCCCCCACCCCAAAACCTGGTGGGAAGAAAGGAGTCAGAACAGGGAGGGAGTGAAAGCCCAGGACTGCTAAACAACCACCTCTAGAAATCCACACCCGGAATGCAGACACAAGGTGCATGGGGTGCTGGATATTAGAGAAACAGAAAAGCAAAACCTGTGGGCAGGTCCCTGCAACTGGTGTCCCTGAGACAAAAGAAAAGCGAGTGCTTTCTGCAAGTCTTAAAGAGACAGGGACCACATAGCTGGACGAAGTTGCCCCAGCACACTCAGCCAGCAGCTAGGAATTCCAGGGAAACTTAGGCACCCTAAACCCCGGGGAGGCAGGGCAGCTCTGAAGACCCCACAGCACTAAGCAGCCTGCCAGTCATTCCTCCAACTGGTGCGGACCCCAGCAAACCAGCCCAGTAGCGGGACAGTGGCAGTGCGTGCCGGGGGTGGAGGCACCGGAAAGGACCGGGAGCAGATCCGTGCACCAAAGGTGCCAGAGGGGACCAGAACAGGCTTGTGCGAGCCTGCAGCAGCACAACCGAACAGCCTAGGTGTGGCTCGCATGCACCAGTGGCAGTGGATCCAGAGGAGCCTGGTAGAGGGCCGCGTGCACCTGCAGCAGAGTCAGAGGGAGCAGGCGCGCTCCCAGTAGCTGACTAGAATCCCAACCCAATGCACAGCCACACAGGCCAAACCAAAAGGCCGCTGCTATCACACAGCTGCCCGGCAGGGGTGCTGCTAGCACAGAGGAGCGCAACTGGCATGCCTACCACTCCCCACAGGGCTCCGTGCTGTTCTGACATAGACCCCACCCACAGCAGCTTAGGGGACTAACCCGGTGGCTGCTCCAGGAGTGTGGGTAACTCTCACAGGCGGCGGAGAAGGACAAGGCACCCCACAAGCAGGAAAGGACTTTCTTCTCTGAGCTGACACACCCCCCACCTGCCTACAGTCACCATGATCACCATGAAAAGGAAAAAAATTTATTCCAGTCCAAGATAGTTACAACACCTGAGAAAGGATCTACAGAGGCAGACCTAACCAGTCTCCCTGGAAAAGAATTCAAAATAAAAATCACAAACATGGTGACAGAGCTGCAGAGAAATATGCAAAAGCTAAGGGATGAAGTCCGGAGGGAGATTACAGACATCCAGAGGGAGATTACAGACGTTCAGAGGGAGATTACAGAAGTGAAACAAACTCTGGAAGGATTTATAAGCAGAATGGATAAGATGCAAGAGGCCATTGATGGAATAGAAACCAGAGAACAGGAACACATAGAAGTTGATGCAGAGAGAGATAAAAGGATCTCCAGGAATGAAACAATATTAAGAGAACTGTGTGACCAATCCAAAAGGAACAATACCCGCATTGTACAGGTACCAGAGGAAGAAGAAAGAGAAAAAGGGATAGAAAGTGTCTCTGAAGAAATAATTGCTGAGAACTTCCCCAAACTGGGGGAGGAAATAGTTGCTCAGACTACAGAGGCACACAGAACTCCCGAGAGACAGGACCCAAAGAGGATAACACCAAGAAACATAATAATTAAAATGGCAAAGATCAAGGACAAAGACAGAGTATTAAAGGCAGCTAGAGAGAGAGAGAAAAGGTCTCCTACAAAGGAAAACCCATCAGGTTATCATCAGACTTCTCAACAGAAACCTGACAGGCCAGAAAAGAATGGCATGATATATTTAATGCAATGAAACAGAAGGGCCTTGAACCAAGGATACTCTTTCCAGCACGATTATAATTTAAATATGAAGGAGGGATTAAACAATTCCCAGACAAGCAAAAGTTGAGGGAATTTGCCTCCTTCAAACCACCACTACAGGGTATCTTAGAGGGACTGCTCTAGATGGGAGCGCTCCTAAAAAGAGCACAGAACAAAACAACCAACATATGAAGAATGGAGGAGGAGGAAAAATAAGGGAAAGAAATAATCATCAGACTGTGTTTATAACAGCTCAATAAGTGAGTTAAGTCAGACAGTAAGGTAGTAAACAAGCAAAACTTGAACCTTTGGTAACCACGAATCTGAAGCCTGAATGGCAATAAGTACATATCTTTCAATAATCACCCTAAATGTAAATGGACTGAATGCATCAATCAAAAGACACAGAGTAATAGAATGGATAAAAAAGCAAGACTCATCTATATGCTGCTTACAAAAGACTCACCTCAAACCCAAAGACAGGCACAGATTAAAAGTCAAGGGATGGAAAAAGATATTTCATGCAAACAACAGAGAGAAAAAAGCAGGTGTTGCAATACTAATATCAGACAAAATAGACTTCAAAATAAAGAAATTAACAAGATATAAAGAAGGACATTACATAATGATGAAAGGCTCGGTCCAACAAGAGGATATAACCATTATAAACATATATGTCCCCAATACAGGGGCACCAATATATGTGAAACAAATACTAACAGAAGTAAAGGAGGAAATAGAATGCAATGCATTCATTTTGGGAGACTTTAACACACCACTCACTCCAAAGGACAGATCCACCAGACAGAAAATAAGTAAGGACACAGAGGCACTGAAAAACACACTAGAAAAGATGGACGTAATAGACATCTATAGAATTCTACAGCCAAAAGCAACAGGATACACATTCTTCTCAAGTGCACATGCAGCATTCTCCAGAATAGACCACATACTAGTCCATAAAAAGAGCCTCAGTAAATTCAAAAAGATTGAAGTCCTACCAACCAACTTTTCAGACCACAAAGGTACAAAACTAGAAATAAATTGTACAAAGAAAGCAAAAAGGCTCACAAACACATGGTGGCTTAACAACGTGCTCCTAAATAATCAATGGATCAATGACCAAATTAAATGGAGATCCAGCAATATATGGAAACAAATGACAATAAAAAAACAAAGCCCCAACTTCTGTGGGACGCTGCAAAAGCAGTCATAAGAGGAAGGTATATAGCAATCCAGGCATATTTAAAGAAGGAAGAACAATCCCAAATAAATAGTCTAATGTCACAATTATAGAAATTGGAAAAAGAAGAACAAATGAGGCCTAAGGTCAGCAGACAGAGGGACATAATAAAGATCAGAGAAGAAATAAATAAAATGGAGAAGAATGAAACAATAGAAAAAATCCATGAAACCAAGAGCTGGTTCTTTGAGAAAATAAACAAAATAGATAAGCCTCTAGTCAGACTTATTAAGAGAAAAAGAGAGTCAACACACATCAACAGAATCAGAAACGAGAATGGAAAAATCATGACAGACCCCACAGAAATATAAATAATTATTAGAGAACACTATGAAAACCTATATGCTAACAAGCTGGAAAACCTAGAAGAAATGGACAACTTCCAAGAAAAAATACAACCTTCCAAGACTGTCCCAGAAAGAAACAGAAAATCTAAACAGGCCAATTACCAACAATGAAATTGAAGCGGTAATCAAAAAACTACCCAAGAACAAAACCCTGGGGACAGATGGATTTACCTTGGAATTTTATCAGACATACAGAGAAGACATAACACCCATTCTCCTTAAAGTTTTCCAAAAAATAGAAGAGGAGGGAATACTCCCAAACTCATTCTAGGAAGCCAACATCACCGTAACACCAAAACCAGGCAAAGACCCCACCAATAAAGAAAATGACAGACCAATATCCCTGATGAAGGTAGATGCAAAAATACTCAACAAATGATGAACGTAGATGCAAAAATACTCAACAAAATATTAGCAAACTGAATTCAAAAATACATCAAGAGGATCATACACCATTACCATGTGGGATTCATCCCAGAGATGCAAGGATGGTACAGCATTCGAAAATCCATCAACATCATCCACCACATCAACAAAAAGAAGGACAAAAACCACATGATCATCTCCAGTGATGCTGAAAAAGCATTCGACAAAATTCAACATCCATTCATGATAAAAACTCTCAACAAAATGGGCATAGAGGGCAAGTACCTCAACATAATAAAGGCCATATATGACAAACCCACTGCTAACATAATACTGAACAGCAAGAGGCTGAAAGCTTTTCCTCCAAGTTCAGGAACAAGACAGGGATGCCCACTCTCCCCACTGTTATTCAACGTAGTACTGGAGGTCCTAGCCACGGCAATCAGGCAAAACAAAGAAATACAAGGAATCAGATTGGTTAAGAAGAAGTCAAACTGTCACTATTTGCAGATGACATGATATTGTATATAAAAAACCCTAAAGACTCCACTGCAAAACTACTAGAACTAATATCGGAATTCAGCAAAGTTGTAGGATACAAAATTAACACACAGAAATCTGTAGCTTTCCTATACACTAACCATGAACTAATAGAAAGAGAAATCAGGAAAACAATTCGATTCACTACAGCATCAAAAAGAATAAAATACCTAGGAATAAACCTAACCAAGGAAGTGAAAGACCTATATCCTGAAAACTACAAGACACTCTTAAGAGAAATTAAAGAGGACACTAACAAATGGAAACTCATCCCATGCTCCTGGCTGGGAAGAATTAATATTGTCAAAATGGCCATCCTGCCCAAAGCAATATACATATTCGATGCAATCCCTATCAAATTACCAACAGCATTCTTCAATGAACTGGAACAAATAGTTCAAAAATTTATATGGCACCACCAAAGATCCCAAATAGCCAAAGCAATCCTGAGAAGGAAGAATAAAGTGTGGGGGACCTCACTCCCCAACTTCAAGCTCTACTACACAGCCACAGTAATCAAGACAATTTGGTACTGACACAAGAACAGAGCCACAGACCAGTGGAACAGAATAGAGACTCCAAACATTAACCCAAACATATATGGCCAATTAATATACGATAAAGGAGCCATGGACATACAATGGGGAAACGACAGTCTCTTCAACAGATGGTGCTGGCAAAACTGGACAGCTACATGTAAGAGAATGAAACTGGATCACTGTCTAACCCCATACACAAAAGTAAATTTGAAATGGATCAAAGACCTGAATGTAAGTCATGAAACCATAAAACTCTTAGAAAAAAACATAGGCAAAAACCTCATGGACATAAACATGAGTGACTTCTTCATGAACATATCTCCCTGGGCAAGGGAAACAAAGGCAAAAATGAACAAGTGGGACTATATCAAGCTGAAAAGCTTCTGTACAGCAAAGGACACCATCAATAGAACAAAAAGGTATCCTACAATATGGGAGAATATATTCATAAATGACAGATCTAATAAAGGATTGACATCCAAAATATAAAAAGAGCTCACACACCTCAACAAACAAAAAGCAAATAATCCAATTAAAAAATGGGCAGAGGAGCTGAATAGACAGTTCTCTAAAGAAGAAATCCAGATGGCCAACAGGCACATGAAAAGATGCTCCACATCGCTAATCATCAGAGAAATGTAAATTAAAACCACAATGAGGTATCACCTCACACCAGTAAGGATGGCTGCTGTCCAAAAGACAAACAACAACAAATGTTGGCAAGGTTGTGGAGAAAGGGGAACCCTCCTACACTGCTTGTGGAAATGTAAAATAGTTCAACCATTGTGGAAAGCAGTATGGAGGTTCCTCAGAATGCTCAAAATAGAAATACCATTAGACCCAGGAATTCCACTCCTAGGAATTTACCCTAAGAATGCAGCACTCCAGTTTGAAAAAGACAGATGCACCCCCATGTTTATCGCTGCACTATTTATAATAGCCAAGATATGGAATCAACCTAAATGTCCATCAGTAGATGAATGGATAAAGAAGATCTGGTACATATACACAATGGAATATTACTCAGCCATAAGAAAAAAACAGATCCTACCATTCACAACAACATGGATGGAGCTAGAGTCTATTATGCTCAGTGAAATAAGCCAGGCAGAGAAAGAAAAATATCAAATGATTTCACTCACATGTGGAGTATAAGAACAAAGGAAAACTGAAGGAACAAAACAGCAGCAGAATCACAGAACCCAAGAACTGACTAATAGTTACCAAAGGGAAAGGGACTAGGGAGGATGGGTGGGAAGGGAGGGATAAGGGCAGGGAGAAAGAAAGAGGGCATTACGATTAGCATGTATAGTGTGGGGGGATGGCTGTGCAACTCAGAGAAGACAAGTAGTGATTTTACAGCATCTTACTACGCAGATGGACAGTGACTGTGAAGGGGTATGTTGGGGGGACTTGGTGAAAGGGGGAGCCTAGTAAACATAATGTTCTTCACGTAATTGTAGATTAATGATACCAAAATAAAAAAGTACTAATAATAAAAAAATAAATAAAGGTAGAGCCAGTCCAGAAGGCAGGATTAAATTTTGGGACAGAACATAGATTCCATATTCTCAACCTCTTTTGCACTGATGTTTCTCCTTCAGTGTATGACAAACTCGTTTTTATGACAAACTAAGCAAAAAAAATCAGGTTTGGTTCAAAGACAGACTGGGGTAAAATGTTGGTACTAACCAAAAGTGGCCTGCTGCCAAATAGTAACCCTAAAGGAGAGAGGAAAAAGTAAATCATGCCTAATGGACATATCTGTAATCAGTACACTTGATGGTCCAATTTGTAAGCAGAAGTGACTAGAATAAAGGAGGGCATGGACTCCAAGAGTGGAAGACTGCCGACAAGGAGTTCTAGGAAAGAGGTGTATGGGTGGGCTTATGGCAGTGGACACTTTCTTTCTCTTGTCAGTCAGTGAGCATTCACTACAGAAGAGACTCTCAGCAACCAGGGAAAATAACTTACCTAGTGGAGACTGGCCAGCCTCTCCTTGCCCATCTCAATATTTGCACAATGGGCCCATGAATAGAATAATTATGATGACGAGAGTGGAGACTATGTAAGGGCTCAGTAACAGATAATCCTCAGGTGACGGGCCTTTTAAGGAATCATCCCCACCAAAGAGATCCACTCATGACTCCTTTCCAGGGCAGCCACGACTGACTGGCATAAAAGTACAATGACTCAGCCTCCCCACCCCAACTCAGAATTCTGAAGGGCCTTTCTATCCTCCCTGGAGGATGGGGACTTTGCTAGAACTGCATCACAGCATCAGTCCTGGTTGCTGTACCTTCCTTCCCTTCCCCAAATGGTGATCCCAAAGTACTGCCTATAAACCTCCTACACACTGATCTCCATCCCAGCATCAGCTTCTGGGGGAACCCAAAATGCAACTCAGATAAGATACCAGTTTCAGAACAACACTCTGTGAAATTGTAGACAACTTCATGTTTTCTAGATGTTAAGAATACACACAGTATAGAGGGATACACATCAGAATATACACATATATTTATGGTGTTCCATCCCTACCAGCTAGAAGGCATGTGTCTGAGAATCAAGGGAAGCACATCAGAGTGGTCCTCCTAACCACACCTCCCCAGGAACCCACTGGGAAACTTTGTTTCCTATCGCCATGATCTTAGCCACTACCGGATTAGAATCCTAGCTCAGGGAAGAAAGTAGGAAGCACTTCTGTGAAGGCACACAGTAAGGGTTCTACTAACGCCAAAGCTGTGACTACTGATCAGTTTGCTCCTCATGTTAGTGGGCCAGCAGACACAGAAGGAGTTATTGGAATGGCGAGGGAATTACATCAAGAGCCAAGGTCACCCCCACACAATGGGACCAGGGAGGAGTATGTCTGGAATCCAGGGGATGCCCTGAAGTACTTCTTTATGTTTCTGTTCCAAATTAGATCAGTATAAAAGGGCAGTTGTGGGAACCACAGCCAAATAAGGGCAAAGAAACTACAGGCTTAGACCTCTAGGGGATGAGGTCTACATCATCCCACAGGCCAGCCAACACAGACCAGCTGAAGGACTGACAGAGGGAAAGTAATGGTAGAAAAGGCAGATTTAAACATCCACCAAGGCTTCAGGGAAATTGCTATAATGGATATTGTACCTGTTTCACTAACTCTCTTGCCTTAGGCCACTGAGAGATTGCAGCTAGATACCACCATGAAAGGGCCTTCATGACTGATTAGATGTAAATTACTCTCTCAGCAAAGAATAGATGGAATATTGATCTCAGGAAAAAGAAAAAGAAAGAAGAGAAAAAGTGTTCCCTTCCTCCCTTTAGTAGTATGAGAGCTGGATCTCACGGAGATATCCACAAGAGCTGTATCTTACTCTGTGTGATACAACTGGGCACAATGTCAGGTGATGCCCACGCTCCAGTCCAGTTCCTTCTATTTTCACCAGCCTCTCCCAGCTCTGCACACTTTCTTACCCAATTTGAACAGCTGCATCTTGACAGGGCCTCGCCTTCTACCTGTGCCTGTCTCTTTCCTTCCCACCAGAGTGTGCTTCCCTGTTGAAGCTGCTGCAGGACCCTAACTGGTGCCCACAGGTACAAATGCATGATCAGGAGACACAGGGAGTGTGCACCCCTGACAATGGGAGGCAAGGGTCAATAGGTGAATTCTTCCCCTATCTTTCCTTTCCCACCCAGTAATAGGTCTGAGACACAATTCATATAACTTCTCAGAAATGCTGTCCCCATGGCATAAGGAAACACACCAGTAGCCAGCTGGACAGCACCTGCAGGCAGGCTCTCCCTCCTGACCGGCATCACTTACCGTGGTCCCTCACTGCCCCTACCTAAGACTGCATTTCGTAATAAAACAATAGCATCGAAGCTTTCTGCCTGCACCACTGTTTTCTTAGAAACTAAGAAAGGCTAAGACAGTTATTGTTGATTTCATTATTGTTGCTTTTGTTGTTACTGCCTGATAGATTTGTTGGAAAGATTATAATCACTAACACATCTAAAGTGCTTAGAAGTAATGCCTAAACATTAGCTATCAACATCAACATTACATTATCATTATTGTTACCTCCCCAGCCACATTTCCCACCCTGGCCTCTGCCTCTTTCAAACTTTATGTTCTATGAAAATTGAATTTGTCCATAAGTGAGAGGATATGTTCCAAGGTGCTCCTTCTTGCACTGAGTCATGGGTGGGGGTAGAAAAACTGCTGGAAGTGGCAGGAGAAGGTAGCTGGGGACCATGCTAAGGTGGTCCCCAAAATCATCAGACTATTCTAAACCTTGCTAATATTCCTCCCTTCAGAAATCATGCATCACTAATAGCTAAAATTAAGCAATGTCACTTTAGAAATTATGGTATTTTACAATGTTTATTTATACACACACATGTATACACACACGTGCATGCACATGCACATACAATATGTTTTGTCTTCCTGTCTAGACTGAAGAACTTGAATACCCTTCCTAGGGTCCTAACTCAAGCTGAACAGATTCAGGTGTTTGATAAAAGTTTGTTGCTTGACTGCTAGGCACACTGAAGTAGTTTCTTCTCATTGTTCCCTAATGGCATCTCTCCTTGACACTCTGAGTCATTCATCTCACCAGTCTAGATTCACAGCAAGCATGGGCATCTCTAGGGCTTCTTTCCAACAATTGCATGGCTGCTTCTTCTATAATTAAATATTGCCTTTTCTGGCAGAGAAATCTACTGGGGTTTGTTTGTTTGTTTGTTTGTTTGTTTGTTTGTTTGTTTGTTTGTTTGTTTGTTTTTGGTGGGGTTGGGAGTAGTACAAAAGACTCCCAAGAGCTCCTAAGTCTTCATGGAATACTCTGTTTCACCCTACAGCTACCTTGGCCATATATCCCAGCACCATGGATCCTGTCTTGCACGCCTGGGGAGGAATCTATGTGAATGTGATTGCATAGGGATCAGGAGAGAATAGGTCAAAGATGAGAAAGATGGCAAATACTCTCTCCACGTATATCCAATCCCAGACTTTCTATGGTCCACATCTAGTGCTTAGGCTGAGTGTAGGGAGTTTACAAGTAAATGATATGGAGGTAAAAGGAAAGTTCCTTCCTCACTGCCCCTACATTTTCCTGCAATTACTTTTCTTGTCTGTTTCACCAGTGTTCATATCACAAACTGTCTGAATCCAGGACTGGCTCTTGCTCTTGCTATTTTAATTTTCTCTCACCATTCTCAAAATTAAAGGGGCCCTATTTTTATTCCAAACCTGCCTTACTTGCCCTATCACCAGATTGCTTGGAATATAATCTGTCAACAGGGAACAAAACCTGCTTTCTCCACCCTTAGTATTGCTGAGCTTTTCATCTTTGCCAGCCAGAGGGGACAGCAGTTGTTAAGGGAGCTTCCTCTGCATATATCAAACTCAAGGCAAGCTGAGACAGGCAGGGTTCAACATGTGCTACAGAGTTTCTTGCCAACTTTGTTACCTTTGTGGCTCCCTTACACTTAGATGAAGGATTCCCCATCTAAGGAAGGTCTTATCCTTAAGGATGTATAAAAAAATAATTACTCTCCTGGATTCCTTTGATAGTCTCAGATATTTTAGTCCTTGGAAAAAACTGAAAAGACCTTAAGCTCTACTGCTCTAAAAAATGGTAATTTTTAGAAACACAGTTTTGATAATTTCATAATATACACATTCGGAGCTGTACTATTAAGGGTTAGAGGCACAAGGTAAAAAACATTCTATACCTAAGCAAAGAAAGTTCTGACTTTCAGCTGCAAGTTAATAAGCCTACCCTTTTGTACCTGAAGACAACAGGGCACTGTCAGTGGTGAATGAATGGCAGTAAATTCTGAATTCATTGGAACTCTAAATGCCCCAGAATTTTTGGTGCCCATAAACTTTTTCAGAAGAAAGAAGAAAATCAGAAAGACACATGTCTTCATCTAGATGCTCTCTACACAAATCAAAGAACTCTTTCTCTCGCTATAGCTTTCCAGTTCCCTCCAATCTCCTATAGCACTGTTCTTTTTAGGTTTATCTGGTTGCAAGAAACAGAAACTCACTCAAATTACTTCAAGTAGTGATGGGCTCACTGAAAGGATGAGCAAGCACTGGAGTCCCATGACAAGCAAAATCCAGACCTCAGTGTAGATGATTATGGCTCCAACGGAGAAGAACTTCATGGATCTTCTTAGGGGGTATAAAATGATCTGTGGCATTGGTGAAAAAAGATGGCATGAGAAGTGAGGCAGAAAATTCCTTTTAAAACTACATGTAACATGAAAAAAAAGCAAATACAACTAATCCTAAAAGAGTGACCAGAAAGAAAACTGCAGCAGATGGTCTACATCTGGGGAAAAGAGAAGACCTCACAGAAAAGGGTAAAGTAGCAAAGCCACAACCCAGCAGGACCAAAGCCCTCCCCCCACCCCAGTTCACTGGAGGGAGGAAGAGAAATGGAGCGAGGAGGGAGAAGAAGCCCAGGACTGCTAAACTCCCAGCCCTAGAGATCTGCTCTGAGAGCATGAACCCACATTACATGGTGCTCTGGAGATTAGTGAGATGGAAAGCAAACACAGGTGGAATACTCAGAGAGACTGAGATTCCAGTCCCTTGTGGAGAACAGGCCCCCACGACCAGCCACTCCAGGATAAAAGAAAGGTGGGCACTTTGAAAGATTTCCCAATAGTGAGAGGGCTGCTAAAGGGGCAAGGATTACACAGAACTTCCTGCTCAGGAGAAAGGACAGGTGGACAAAATCATCCAGGCACACTCAATCAAGCAGGTCGGGAACTTTCAGGAGCTTCAGTCGATCCATCTCCCTGGTTGGTGACATATGTCAAGGCCCCCCACTGCGACATGCAGCCTGAAGCTCCTTCCTCCCAGCTGGCAACAGCTGGCAACCTGCTGCCCTGCCATCACAGCACACCACCTGAAGGGTGGCCCCACCTATGGCAGCTACAAATTCATAATGCAGAGGCTCCTCCCTGCATGCTTGGTCCACTGATGCTGCAGAGGCAGGCAGGCACTGCAGCCAGGAAGGAAGAAAGAGCTCTTTCCTCCCAGCAGGTACAAATAACAGGGAGAGAAAAGCAGGTATAGCACTACTTGTATCAGACAAAATAGATTTCAAAACAAAGAAACTAACAAGAGACAAAGAAGGACATTACATAATGATAGAGGGATCAGTCCAACAAGGGGATATAACCATTATAAATATCTATGCACCCAACATAGCAACACCTACATATGTGAAACAAATACTAACAGAATTAAAGGGGGAAATAGAATGCAATGCATTCATTTTTGGAGACTTCAACACACCACTCACTCCAAAGGACGGATAAACCAGACAGAAAATAAGGCACTGAACAACACATTAGAACAGATGGATCTAACAGACATCTACAGAACTCTACACCCAAAAGAAGCAGGATACACATTCTTCTCAAGTGCACATGGAACATTTTCCGGAATAGATCATACACTAGGCCACAAAAAGAGCCTCAGTAAATTCAGAAGGACTGAAATTGTATCAACCAGCTTCTCAAACCACAGAGGTATGAAACTAAAAATAAATTATGCAAAGAAAACAAAAAAGCCTACAAACATATGGAGGCTTAACAAAATCCTCCTAATCAATGGATCAATGACCAAATAAAAACAGAGATCAAGCAACATATGGACATAAATGAAAACAACAACCCAACTCCCCAAATTCTGTCGGACACTGTGAAGGCCATTCTAAGAGGGAAGTATATTACAATACAGGCTTACCTCAAGAAAGAAGAACACTCCCAAATGAACAATAAACCCCTAGCCAGACTTATCAAGAAAAAAAGGAGAGTGTACACACATAAAAATAATCAAAAATGAGAAAGGAAAAATCACTACATACTCAACAGAACTACAAAGAATTATTAGAGAATACTATGAAAAATTATATGCTAACAAATTGGATAGCCTAGAAGAAATGGACAAATTTCTAGAAAAATACCACTCTTCCTCTAAAATCAGGAACAAGACAAGGATGCCCATTCTCCCCACTTTTATTCAGTATAGTACTGGAGGTCCTAGCCATGGCAATCAGACACACAAATAAATAAAAGGTATCTGTATCAGTATGGGAGAAGTGAAACTGTCACTGTTTGCAGATGACATGATATTGTACATAAAAACCCTAAAGAATCCATCCCAAAACTACTATAACTAATAAGTTAATTCAGAAAAGTTGCAGAATACAAAATTAATACCCAAAAATTTGCTGCATTCCTATATAGTAACGATAAACTAGCAGAAGGAAAAATCAGGAAAACAATTCTATTTATAATTGCATCAAAAAGAATAAAATATCTAGGAATAAACCTAATAAAGGAGGTGAAAGACTATACCCTGAAAACTATAAGACACTCATGAGAGAAATTAAAGCCTCATAAATGGAAATTCATCCTGTGCTTATGGATAAGAACAATTAATATTGTCGAAATGGCCATCCTGCCTGAAAGACCCTACAGATTCAATGCAATCCCTATCAAATATGAACAGCATTCTTCAATAAACTAGAACAAATAGTTCAAAATTCATATGGAGCCACAAAAGACCCCGAATAGCCAAAGCAATTCTGAAAAGGAAGAATAAAGCTGGGGGGGTTACACTCCCCAACTTCTAGCTCTGCTACAATGCCACAGTAATGAAGACAATTTGGTCCTGGCACAAGAATGGACCCTTAGATAAATGGAATAGAACAGAGATCCCAGATAGAAACCCAAGCATATATGGTCAATTAATATATGACAAAGGAGCCATGGATATACAATGGAGAAATGACAGCCTCTTCAACAACTGGTGTTGGCAAAAACGGATAGCTATGTGTAAGAGAATAAAACTGGATTATTGTCTACTCCATACACCAAAGTAAAATCAAAATGGATCAAAGACCTGGATGTAAGTCATGAAACCATAAAACTCTTAGAAGAAAACATAGGCAAAACTCTCTTGAATATAAAAATGAGCAACTTTTTTCTGAACACATCTCCTCAGGCAAGGGAAACAGCAAAAATGACCAAACGGGACTACATTAAACTAAAAAGCTTCTGTACAGCAAAGGACACCATCAGTAGAACTAAAAGGTGTCCTACAGTATGGGAGAATAGATTAGTAACTGACATATTCGATAAGGGGTTATCATCCAAAATGTATAAAGAACTCACATGCCACAACACTCAAAAAGCAAATAACCCAATTAAAAAATGGGCAGAGGATATGAACAGACACTTCTCCAAAGAAGAAATTCAGATGGCCAACAGGCACATGAAAAGATACTCCACATGCTAATTATCAGTGAAAATGCAAATCAAAACCACAATGAGATATCACCTCACACTAGTTAGAATGGCCAGCATCCAAGAGACAAGCAACAACAAATGCTGGTAAGGATGCGGAGAAAGGGGAACCCTCCTACACTGCTGGTGGGAATGTAAATTAGTTCGACCTTTGTGGAAAGTAATATGGAAGTTCCTCAAAAAACTCAAAATAGAAATATCATTTGACCCAGGAATTCCACACCTAGGAATTTACCCTAAGAATGCAGGATCCCAGTTTCAAAAAGACATATACACCCCTATGTTTATCGCAGCACTATTTACAATAGCCAAGAAACGGAAGCAACCTGTAGATGAATGGATAAAGAAGATGTGGTATATATACACAATGGAATGTTATTCTGCGATAAGAAGAAAACAAATCCTACCATTTGCACCAACATGAATGGAGCTAGAGGGTATTATGCCCAGTGAAATAAGCCAGGCAGAGAAAGACAAGTACCAAATGATTTCCCTCATTTGTGAAGTGTAACAATGAAGGAAACTGAAGCAATAAAACAGCAGCAGACTCACAGAGTCCAAGAAGGCACTAGCAGTTGCCAAAGGGGAATGGTGGGAGAGGGATGGGTGGGGAGGGAGGGAGAAGGGCATTTAGTGGCATTATAATTAGCACACATAATGTATGAGGGGATCACAGAGAAGACAGTATAATACAGAGAAGACAAATGTTACTCTATAGCATCTTACTACATTCATGGACAGTGACTGAAATGGGGTGTGGGCAGGGACTCGATAATATGGGTGAATGTAGTAACCACAATGTTGCTCATGTGAAACTTTCACAAGATTGTATATCAATGGTACTTAAATAAAAATAAATATATAAAATGATCTACCATCAACATTACTTTACAACTTTTCGTATGTTCATGTCTCACAGCCAACTGGCTTCCTCACCTTCTGCTCCCCCATTCTCTCTTCCCAATGTTAAAGCCTTTGCTGACATAATTTATTCACTGACTTCGCTCATCCACTAAGGGAAGAAAGAAGGAAAGAACATGAGGCTTAGCTGTCCACTCTTAATGTTCAATCTCTTGCAATTCCCTGGAACTCCCAGAAGAGTCTGACCCAGGCCCCTTGATTTGTTGCTGTTTTGTTGTTTGCATAAAGCCATGCACCATAGGTAGCTGCCTAGCCTATAGACTGGCTTCCCAGGGTCATGTGACCACCTCTGATCCAATCCATAGTCGTAACACACAGATCATCATATTGCCCTGAAGCACATTTGAACCTAGGAGGGAATCTGATGTGGCAGCCGCAGTGGCTGACTTGGCCACCTGGAGCCCATAATTATATTCCCTCATATAGAACTTAGCACTTAATCATGCATAATGTTATATTGTTCACTAGTTTTTCATATATTCATATTTCTTACTCTGAGCTAGTATATAAGCTACTTGAAGGCACAGACCATTTTTTAGAGTTCTGTATTCTCCACAGCCCCTGGCATAGGATGAATTTGAATATTAATATTAATTTACTGATTACATCAGAAACCTAGTGAAAACAACAAACAAAAATGGGTTATTCTTGGGACAATGTACACTCCATATGTCTTCTAAATAGAAATCTCCATATATCTTCTATATCCTCAAATTCTATATTATAATTGTACTATTTACAGTATCTCCTTATATGCCAACTTGTCCCACCAAGATTTGAGGTTGTATGATCTTTCATTTCCCAATAATAATGCTAAGGCACTAGGAGAATCAGAAAAAACTCATAGATTAATTCTGTACTACATAAGAAAATATTCAATATAGGTTGAAATAGGAATCTATGTGTAACCCTGAGTCAGTCAAACTACTTTAATATCTTTAGGCATTCTGGTTCTTTGTAATTATGCTAACATTTAGCCTTTCTGTGTGTACCAGCTGCCCAATGTTTCCTAAAGGCCTAAAAGGAACCCCAAAACTGATGTGTTCATAAAACAGTAGAGCTGTTTTCTCTCTGTGTGTGTTCAAGAAGCCACTAGATACAGAAAGATGATGTTGACTTGCTCCACCTCAGAACTCCTAGACTCATAGAATACCAGAGTTAGAAAAACCCCTGGTAGTTCAGTAACTTTTTAAACTGAGACAAGATAGTATAACAGTTTAGAGCATGTATTTAGGAGTTATTCAGGACTGGAGTCAAGCCCAGTGCTAGTATTTATTAACTTGTGATTGTGGGAATTAATTAAAATTCTTTAAACCAGGAAATTCTCTTCTAGAAAATGAAACCTGCATAAAATAGAAATAATTTAACCAGGTGTCTGGATCATAGGAAGTATTCAGTAAATGTTAGTGGATTTCAGTTTTTTAATCTACTTTCCTTAATTTACAAATGAGAAACTTTAAGGCCAGAAAGGTAAAGTGAACTAAGTTTGTACATATGCATACCAACAAACGTAGGTATTAAACAGTGAACAACTAAACACACTAATTGAGTGAAGTCTTTCTTTTTTTTTTCTTTTTTTATTTTTTTATTTTTTTATTTTTCTTAAGCTTTAAGGTCAGTTAAACGCAGCCAAATTTTTTTTTTGAGAGGGCATCTTTCATATTTATTGATCTAATGGTTGTTAATAACAATAAAATTCTGTATAGGGGAGTCAATGCTCAATGCACAATCATTAATCCATCTCAAGCCTAATTCTCGTCAGTCTCCAATCTTCTGAAGCATAACGAACAAGTTCTTACATGGTGAACGAATTCTTACATAGTGAATAAGTTCTTACATGGTGAACAGTACAAGGGCAGTCATCACAGAAACTTTCAGTTTTCATCACGCATTATGAACTATAAACAATCAGGTCAAATACGAATATTCGTTTGATTTTTACACTTGATTATATGTGGATCCCACATTTCTCCCTTTATTATTAGTATTATTTTTATTTTTAATAAAATGCTGAAGTGGTAGGTACATGCAATATAAAGGTAGAAAACATAGTTTAGTGTTGTAAGAGAGCAATTGTAGATGATCAGGTGTGTGCCTGTAGACTATGTGTTAATCCGAGCTAGACAAGGGCAATAAAACATCCACGGATGCAGAAGATTTCTCTCAAAACAGGGGATGGTGAGGTTCTAAGCTTCACCACTGTTGATCCCCAATTTCTCACCTGATGGCCTCCCTGCAACTTTGCCTGTCTTAGGTTGTTCCTCCCTTGAGGAATCTTATCCATCTCTGGCTAACCAGTCATCTTCCGGGGCCATACAGGGAGATGTAAAGTTGGTGAGAGAGAAGCCATATTGTTTGAAAAGGTTAGCTTTTTACTTCTTTGCAGATTTATGCCCTGTGGCTTCTATGCCCAGCATTTGTCTTGAGGTATGTTTACCACTTGGAGGAATTATGAAACTCAGTAAATTCGATATGAGGCACGAATTCTATTTAAGGGTTGTAATTAGTAAGGAAGAAGAAAAGCTATAGAGGTAGAAGATGGAAGAAAACATGGGAGGATTGATTATTTCTTTGACATATCTTCTTGTAGAGTAACTTAAGCATGTATAGGTTTTAAACTACAAAATTGTGCACACATATTAACATAATAGGAATACAATTACATAAACAAAGCAGATCTATAATTACCAGCCATCTCCAGTGAAAATTTGTCTATGATATAATGGATATTGTCCAACTGTACTTGAACAGTCTGAGAGAAATCAGACAAATTAAAGCAACCCATTTCTGGGAACTGTTCGCATCCCATATGTTCTTTTAACCGTAGATAGTCTGTAGTCGTAAGATTTTGGAGCACTACAACTTGCACTTCTCCTAATTCTTGGTTGAGTTCCAACAGTATAGATCCAGTCAGCTTTGTTGTTTTACTGTATGCACAGGCCAGCTTAGATATCTCCTTCTTCATTCCAATGGCAAGTCCAGGAAATGGTGGGATGGATGCAGCTACAACTGCAGCATTGCCTGGATCTTTGTGGAGGTTTTTTGATGATCATCTACTGGTATGAGTCTTCCAGAAAGTGCTGATGTTGCAAGTTCTTCTTCATATCGTATCTTAGTTCATTTTCTGGGTAGCCAAATTAGGCTTTGATCTTCTGTGTAAAAACAAACAGACCCTTTGCCCAAACTTTGATATGCCCTTTATACCATTGTGTAGAACTCATTGGAGGTCACCACACAGTTTTATGGTTTCATGACTTACATTCAGGTCTTTGACCCATTTTGAATTTACTTTTGTGTATGTGGTTAGACAATGGTCCAGTTTCATTCTCCTACATGTAGCTGTCCACTTTTGCCACTTTTTGTTGAAGAGACTGTCTTTTCGCCATTGTATGTCCATGGCTCCTTTATCAAATATTAATTGACCATATATGTTTGGGTTAATTTCTGGAGTCTCTAATCTGTTCCACTGGTCTGTGGCTCTGTTCTTGTGCCAGTACCAAATTGTCTTGATTACTATGGCTTTTTAGTAGAGCTTGAAGTTGGGGACTGAGGTCCCCCCCTACTTTATTCTTTTTCATGATTGCTTTGGCTATTCGGGGTCTTTGGTGTTCCATATGAATTTTTGAATTATTTTCTCCAGTTCATTGAAGAATGTTGCTGGTAATTTGAGAGGGATTGCATCAAATCTGTATATTGCTTTGGGCAGGATGGCCATTTTGACAATATTAATTCTTCCTAGCCATGAGCATGGGATGAGTTTCCATTTGTTAGTGTCCCCTTTAATTTCTCTTAAGAGTGACTTGTAGTTTTCAGGGTAGAGGTCTTTCACTTCTTTGGTTAGGTTTATTCCTAGGTATTTTATTCTTTTTGATGCAATGGTGAATGGAATTGTTTTCCTGATTTCTCTTTCAATTGGTTCATTGTTAGTGTATAGGAAAGCTACAGATTTCTGTGTGTTAATTTTGTATCCTCCAACTTTGCTGTATTCTGATATCAGTTCTAGTAGTTTCGGAGTAGAGTCTTTAGGGTTTTTTATGTACAGTATCATATCACCTGCAAATAGTGACAGTTTAACTTCTTCTTTACCAATCTGGATTCCTTGTATTCCTTTGTATGGTCTGATTGCCGTGGCTAGGACCTCCAGTACTATGTTAAATAACAGTGGGGAGAGTGGGCATCCCTGTCTAGTTCCCCATCTCAGAGGAAATGCTTTCAGCTTCTCGCTGTTCAGTATAATGTTGGCTGTGGGTTTATCATATATGGCCTTTATTATGTTGAGGTACGTGTCCTCTATACTCATTTTGCTGAGAGTTTTTATCATGAATGGATGTTGAATTTTGTCAAATGCTTTTTCAGCATTTATGGAGATGATCATGTGGTTTTTGTCCTTTTTGTTGATGTGGTGGATGATGTGATGGATTTTCGAATGTTGTAACATCCTTGCATCCCTGGGATGAATCCCACTTGGTCATGGTGTATGATCCTTTTGATGTATTTTTGAATTCAGTTTGCTAATATTTTACTGAGTATTTTTGCATCTACATTCATCAGGGATATTGGTCTGTAATTTTCTTTTTTGGTGGGGTCTTTGCCTGGTTTTGGTATTAGGGTGATGTTGGCTTCATAGAATGAGTTTGGGATTATTCCCTCCTCTTCTATTTTTTGGAACACTTTAAGGAGAATGGGTATTATGTCTTCTCTGTATGTCTGATAAAATTCCGAGGTAAATCCGTCCAGCCCCGGGGTTTTGTTCTTGGGTAGCTTTTTGATTACCGTTTGAATTTCTTTGCTCGTAATTGGTTTGTTTAACTTTTGTGTTTCTTCCTTGGTCAGTCTTGCGAGGATGTATTTTTCTAGGAAGTTGTCCATTTCTTCTAGGTTTTCGAGCTTGTTGGCATATAGGTTTTCATAGTGGTCTTTAATAATTCTTTGTATTTCTGTGGAGTCTGTCGTGATGTTGCCGTTCTCATTTCTGATTCTGTTGATTGTGTTGATTCTCTTTTTCTCTTAGTAAGTTTGGCTAGAGGCTTATCTATTTTGTTTATTTTCTCAAAGAACCAGCTCTTGGTTTCATTGATTTTTGCTATTGTTTTGTTCTTCTCAATTTTGTTTATTTCTTCTCTGATCTTTATTATGTCCCTCCTTCTGCTGACTTTAGGCCTCACTTGTTCTTCTTTTTCCAGTTTCGATAATTGTGATATTAGACTATTCATTTGGGATTGTTCTTCCTTCTTCAAGTGTGCCTGGATCGCTATATACTTTCCTCTTAAGACTGCTTTTGCTGCGTCCCACAGAAGTTGGGGCTTTGTGTTGTTGTTGTCATTTGTTTCTATATATTCCTTGATCTCTATTTTGATTTGTTCATTGATCCATTGATTGTTTAGAAGCATGTTGTTAAGCCTCCATGTGTTTGTGAGCCTTTTTGTTTTCTTTGTAGAATTTATTTCTACTTTTATACCTTTGTGGTCTGAAAAATTGGTTGGTAGAATTTCAATATTTTGGAATTTACTGAGGCTCTTTTTGTGAGCTAGTATGTGGTCTGTTCTGGAGAATGTTCCATGTGCACTTGAGAAGAATGTATATCCTGTTGCTTTTGGATGTAGAGTTCTATAGATGTCTATTAGGTCCATCTGTTCTAGTGTGTTGTTCAGTGCCTGTGTGTCCTTACTTATTTTCTGCTCGGTGGATCTATCCTTTGGGGTGAGTGGTGTGTTGAAGTCTCCTACAATGAATGCATTGCAGTCTATTTCCCTCTTTAGTTCTGTTAGTATTTGTTTCACAAATGCTGGAGCTCCTGTGTTGGGTGCATATATTTAGAATGGTTATATCCTCTTGTTAGACTGACCCCTTTATCATTATGTAGTGTCCTTCTTTATCTCTTGTACTTTCTTTGTTTTGAAGTCTATTTTGTCTGATATTAGTACTGTAACCCCTGCTTTCTTCACACTGTTGTTTGCCTGAAATATGTTTTTCCATCCCTTGACTTTAAGTCTGTACATGTCTTTGGGTTTGAGGTGAGTTTCTTGTAAGCAGCATATAGATGGGTCTTGCTTTTTTTTATCCATTCTATTACTCTGTGTCTTTTGATTGGTGCATTAAGTCCATTTGTATTTAGGGTGACTATTGAGAGATATGTACTTATTGCCATTGCAGGCTTTAGATTCATGGTTACCAAAGGTTCAAGGTTAGCCTCTTTAGTATCTTACCACCTAACTTAGCTCGTTTATTGAGCATTATATACACTGTCTGGAGATTCTTTTCTTCTCTCCCTTCTTATTCCTCCTCCTCCATTCTTCATATGTTGTGTTTTGTTCTGTGCTCTTTTTAGGAGTGCTCCCATCTAGAGCAGTCCTGGTAAGATGCCCTGTAGAGGTGGCTTGTGGGAAGCAAATTCCCTCAACTTTTGCTTGTCTGGGAATTGTTTAATTCCACCATCATATTTAAATGATAGTCGTGCTGGATACAGTATCCTTGGTTCAAGGCCCTTCTGTTTCATTGCATTAAATATATCATGCCATTCTCTTCTGGCCTGTAGGGTTTCTGTTGAGAAGTCTGATGTTAGCCTGATGGGTTTTCCTTTATAGGTGACCTTTTTCTCTCTAGCTGCCTTTAAAACTCTTTCCTTGTCCTTGATCCTTGCCATTTTAATTACTATGTGTCTTGGTGTTGTCCTCCTTGGATCCTTTCTGTTGGGGGTTCTGTGTATTTCCATGCTCTGTTCGATTATTTCCTCCCCCAGTTTGGGGAAGTTTTCAGGAATTATTTCTTCAAAGATGCTTTCTATCCCTTTTCCTCTCTCTTCTTCTTCTGGTACCCCTATAATACGGATATTATTCCTTTTGGATTGGTCACATAGTTCTCTTAGTATTGTTTCGTTCCTGGAGATCCTTTTATCTCTCTCTATGTCAGCTTCTATACGTTCCTGTTCTCTGGTTTCTATTCCTTCAATGGCCTCTTGCATCTTATCCATTCTGCTTATAAATCCTTCCAGAGGTTGTTTCACTTCTGTGATCTCCTTCCAGACATCTGTTATCTCCCTCTGGACTTCATTCATCCCATTGCTCTTGCATTTTTCTCTGCATCTCATCCCATTGCTCTTGCATTTTTCTCTGTATCTCCATCAGCATGTTCATGATTTTTATTTTGAATTCTTTTTCAGGAAGACTGGTTAGGTCTGTCTCCTTCTCAGGTGTTGACTCTGTGATCTTTGTCTGCCTGTAGTTTTGCCTTTTCATGGTGATAGAGATAGTTTGCAGAGCTGGTACGAGTGACAGCTGGAAGAGCTTTCCTTCTTGGTGGTTTGTGGCCTTCCTCTCCTGGGAGAATAGCGACCTCTATTGGTTTGTGCTTGGCAGCTGTGCGCAGACAGGGCTTCTGCTTCCTGCCCAGTTGCTATGGGGTTTATCTCCGCTGTTGCTGTGGGCGTGGCCTGGCTCGGGCTACTCCTCAAAAATGGTGGAGCCCCATTGGAGGAGGAGCAGCTGGGAAGCTATTTATCTCTGTTAGGGGCCTCTGTGCTCCCTGCTGCCCAGGGGGTTAGAGTACCCAGAGATGCCCAGATTCCCTGCCTCTGGGCTAAGTGTCCTGTCCTGCCCCTTTAAGACTTCCAAAAAGCACTCTCCAAAGCACAAACCAAAACAACAACAGCAACAACAAAAGAAAACAAATTAAATAACTAATTTTTTTTAAAAAAAGGAAAGACATGCAATTTTCTTTGTCCTCGGGTGCCGGTCTCAGGCACCCGCTCACCGGTCTTGCTGCCCCGTTTCCCTAGTATTGGGGTCCCTGTCCCTTTAAGGCTTCCAAAAAGCACTCGCCAAAAAGAAAAAGAAAAAGAAAAAAAGCCACTCCCATTTCTTTGTTCTCCCGCATTGGCCTCAGGCGCCCGCTCACCAGGCCTGCCACCCTGTTTCCCTAGTATCCAGGACCCCACACATGCACTGTGTCTGCGCTCTGGTCCGGATGGCTGGGGCTGGGTGTTCAGCATTCCTGGGCTCCTCCCTCCCTGCTGACTCCTCTCCACCCACCAGGAGCTGGGGGGAGGGGCGCTTGGGTCCCACTGGGCTGGGGCTTGTATCTTACCCCCTTCGTGAGGCACTGGGTTCTCACAGGTGTGGATGTGGTCTGTTCTCCTGTGTCCTCTGGTCTCTATTTTAGGAAGAGTTGTCTTTGTTATATTTTCATAGATAAATGTGGTTTTGGGAGGAGATTTCTGCTGCTCTACTCACGCCACCATCTTGGCTCTGCCTGAAGTCTTTCTTTTAAAAAAATTAAGCTCCTTCCTTGCTCCATATTACAATAAGCAAATGAACAAATGCTCTAAACAAGAAAAGTAAATTACATGTTCTTAGTGTTTTCTCTCTCCTGGACACTGACCAGACATAAAGTGGCAAATAGAAATATGAATTAACTGTAGTCCTGGCTTTGAAGCATTCAAAATTGATTTGATGAGACAAGAAATAGTCCTAATTAACTAATAATATGTTTTCTAACCAAATGCCAAATATGTGGAACAGGTCCAAGGATTTTCTAAGAATGAAGAGGTGAGATATATCACTTCCCTGGAGCAGTCAGAGATAACTTCTTGGTAAGACTGGGTCTTAAGATGGGGCTCCTGATTGAGCAGGGGAGGGAAGAACATAAGGATTGCCTTTATTTGCTAGAAAGAGAATCACCAAAGTCTCCATTTTCCATCTAACTCAGGGATTTCACAGGAATGTAATCTTTATGTCAATAAAATCTTACTTATACAACACATTTTGGAGAAATAAAATTGAATTTCTTTCAAAGATTATACTTCAAGTCCTTTTCTATTACTCTTGACACATTAAATATTCTCATAAGTAAATGCAAAATGTAAATAATCTAGGGATACAGGTATATGTATAAATGTAGCACTCACAATACCATACCAGGGAAATTCATTGTCATTAGATAAGCATTTCTTTTTCAACCATTAATTTGCTCAATAAACTGCCTCCTTTTAAATGAATCATTATAAAAATACATTTCAGTCCATCTTCTTAAATTGGTTCCTGGGCCCATGTATTCTTTCTTTGCGGGGCATGGCCCCATAGAGAGGGCTCTAATAGCATGTGCGTGTACTGTGTTCTGGGCAATGGCACCACATCCTGGGTGCTGCCCCTGACCTGTGTTTCAGCTGCACCCTCAGCAGACTGTTGCAACACTCTGCTAGACTCTGCTGGGTGGTACGATATGTCAAATGCCCTATGGATGTAGTAAAGTGCTAGTGCTGCAGCTCTGGTGAGTACCATGGGACTCGAGGCTACTTACTCATGTAGGATCCTTGTGCCCCCTGGTCCCGCTTGTTCTAGATCCTATATGTGCTACTTCCAACTTGCAATGAAATGCTGCTGGGTACCTGAATGTATGACCTAGTGGCTCATTGAGACCACAAATGATGGGAAGTTCTGAACTCAGAGTTAGTGCCCCCATGACCAAGTATTCTGTTTTTTCAAGGTCCTGTGAGGGTGTCAAGAGCTTCTTTTCAAAAGATACTTGCTTGAGAAGCTTAGGAGTATGCATTTCATTCTCATGCTGATAGGGTCTGTCTATCTAATACAATGGCTTCTCACATGAAAGGCATGTATATACTAGATATTAGTAGGGAAAGGGGCTACCTCTGCAAACTCTGAGAATTCAGAGGAGTTTAGAGAGCCAACATCTGGAAAACAGGGAACAAAACGTCTCCATCCCATGTGGCAGGACAATTTTTTTCCACACACCTGCCTCAGCTGTGCAATCAACTGTCTTTGAAGCTCAGGACTCTATCTAATCCTGAGTTTGGTCTTTTTTCTTATCTCCCAATGCTGGAGATAAGGGCCTCTTTTTAAGCTATTGAAATGGACTTCTAACCTCCTTAGTTATAGTTATCCAGTTTTAACTGCCGTTAGCTTTTCATTATCCTTCTAATGACCATCAATACAACTTAATAACAACCATACAATTCTATTTTCCTCATATGAATTTTTTCCCTTGCACTTTTCAAATTCCTAAACCATTGCACCATAACATTCTCTCAATTCACCAGGGAAACTTTTTGCAATTAGGCCATCTTCTGCAGAGACTATCTGTGCCACCACATACCACCCAGGACAGGTTGTTGGGAGAGGTCATTGAGAAGATATGACTGCCAGTTGACCAGCGAGCTGGACCCTAGCAGTCAAGAGGCTTCTCACCCACTCCCTGGTCTTTGGAATGTGCATTCAGCTTGCGTTCCTTCATCCCAGAAACTGCCCCAAGGACATACCCAGAGATAGTGATATGGTGTTGAGACCATCTAGATGGTATACATGACTGAATCCAGTTAAGGCCCCTATACAAACTTTTAAGATTTAGCAAGTGAGTATGGAGACCTACTAGACTTTCAGGCACTCAAGACAAGCCTCATGGATAAGTTCCCTTGCTTATTAAACCTGCCACCTACCAATCTGGAGTGGTTTGCCTTTCTTCAGTCTCTCCCTGCCCTCCACATATGGGGGTGGATTCCCAAGACCTGGGAAGTTCTCAAGCAGCTTGCATACCAACAGAGCATTCTCACTGCCAACCAAGCAGTGACTGATCCAGTCCCCAAACTGTACCTTAACACCTGTTTTCTTCAAGCATTCCTGGAACCACTATGTCAGCTGGGTCCTCTGGCAGATGCTGAGACAGAGTTAAGAATGCAGATTGAAGAGTAATACTGTGAAAAGAAAAGGAAGGAAGTGGGATTGGACAGGAGGAGATGGCAGTCCATAACGTATATTGGATAAAGTTCTGCCCACGCAGTGAGAATCTTTGAAGTAAAGATCCCCCTTTCAGGGAGTCCCAGCTCAAAGGTTAAGGTGGACCTGAAGAAATAAACAGCAGGGGGCTGCTGGTGAACCACACTCCTTACAACTGACCAAGTCCTTTCTTGAGGGGGAATCTAAGCAATGATCTCTGTGTCTGCGGCTAGGATAGGTAAAAGAGTATTTCACCTTATATGTGGACCTGAACACACATCGACCAACTTAAGGTGAAACTGCCCCTACTGGACATTTGAGCAAATTCTACATGGCTGAATGAGGCTCTCAACCCTCTTTCAACAAAAGACTCTTAG
Organism: Manis javanica; assembly: GCF_040802235.1. NCBI lineage: Eukaryota > Metazoa > Chordata > Mammalia > Pholidota > Manidae > Manis > Manis javanica. The sequence goes on along the minus strand of NC_133163.1, from coordinate 95,720,392 downwards.
TCCAGTGTGTACCCAGATATCTCTTGCCATGTCAAAGGAGAGTGGGAATAACCTTAGGGAGATAAGTATGTTTAAACAGTACCCTCAACTTTGAAATTACATCCTGTTTTCTAACTAGCTTGCTCTGAAGAGGAAGTCAAATGGCTTACAGTTGGGTCTACCAAAAAAACTAAGTCATGGCTTCAAGTTCTCCAATCAGACTCTGAGATGTCAAACAGCTCCCAAGTTGGCATTTTGCAGGTTAAACTACATCGGTCATAGTAAAAATTGCTTAAGATAAAATAACAGTGTAAGCTCTGACTTTATGATGTTTGTAGTATTTCTGAGCATTCACAGAAAATTCTACAATGCTGAAACCACAGCGGGAAAGATAATCACATTACAAGGCTCTGCTTGAGCTTTTGCTCAATGGAGAAGCTCCTCCAGAGTTAAAAACAAGATCATTTTCAGGTGCTGCCCCATTTGTTGACATTTAGGGAAGCTTTGGACATTCACAAGAGTGAATCTGTAGGCCACAAGAACTCAAGTCTCTTCTTCTCCCAAGGAGAAGTGTTACGGATTTAAGAATATGTCTAACCTGGAATGAAACAATACTTAACTGTAATTAAGTTAATGCTAATGTTATCAAATAATGATGTGGTTCAGAAGCTTGAGAAGGTGCTTTCCAGAAAGTGAAAGAAGGTGTGGTGATACCTGGAGATAGGGAGGTAAGGGCCCTGGAGAGAAAGAAGGAACAACAGGTTGTTGGCTGCTCTATGGCCCCATAAAGGAACAGAGATCAAGAAAGAGATTGGAGGAATCAGGGCTAGCTAAATGAAGTGACACCTGCGCTCAAGGAGGACCACATGGCACCATGGGACACTGACCATGGACATTTTACTTCAGAATTCTGGGGTCACCAGTGGGGCTCAACAAACCAGAAGAAAAATCAGGTTTTCCTAAGGTGAAGTGAAATGATTAGTTACTTCCCACATGCCCAACGACCATAGAAAGTGAGCTCAGTAGGGCTCTTGGGGTAAAAATAAGGCTGACTCTCAAGAAAGGCCGGTGACCTCAAAGTCAGAACACAGGAAGCAGCTCAGGAATAGCTACATAATATGTGGGTCACAGTGAAAAATGAAAATGTGGAACCTCTTGCTCAAAAATTATTAAGAATTTCAAAATGCAACAACTGAGCATTAAGCCAAATACAAGGCACAGGCTGCAAAGCCATGAATCCACCCCTGACAAAGCTGATTGTATTAGTTATTTATTGTTTGGGGAAGAGAATTAGGCTCTAACTTTGATGAGAAGAGCATCAAAAAGCTAGTGGGCATATTTTGAAATTTGCACAGCTGTCCTCCGGTCAGAAACCATTTATATTCCTTCCAAAATGGACTCACCTCCAAGACCTTTTAAAAGCTTTAATCTTTTATATCATCAACCCAAAATCCAAAATATTTGCATCTAAATCAAGCCAAATGAACATGACCAAAAATTTGTTAATCTACTGCTACATAATAAATTGCCCCCAAATTTAGTGATTAAGGTAATAATCATTTATTATTTCAGTTTCTGTGGTCAGAAATTCATGAGTAGCTTACCTGGGCAGCCTGGCTTAGGAACCTTCATAAAGCTATAGCCAAGATGTCAGTGAGGGCTCTGTCATCTGAAGGCCAGACTGTGGCTGGACAATCCATTCCAGATGACTCACTCACATGACTATTGGCAAGAGGTCTCAATTCCTAGCCACATGGGTCTTTCCATCAGGCTGCTTAAGTGGAGAAACGGGCTTTCCTCAAAGCAGATGATCCAAGAAAGATAATAAGAGGAAGTCACAATGCCTTTTATATCTCAATTTCAGAGATCACACATCATCACTGCCACCATATTCTATTTGTTAGAACCAAGTCATTAAATCCATCCCCACTCAAGGGAAGGGCAATTAAGTGCCACATCTAGAACTGAAGGAGAGATATCAAAGAATTTGAGGACCTATTTTAAAACCACCTCACGGACCAATCCATACTTACACAGAGCATTCTTTCACTCAGGAATACTTTCCTACAAGAATACGATTTATAGTTGCATAAAAAAGCATTAGACCCAAAAAGGATCCTACAGCCCAACAATGGTCACAGAAAAGAGCTCCCTGACATTCTTTGTATTAAAAAGCCATTTCTCCCTTTCAATCATTCTCCCAATCAACCATTCTGTCTGGGCTTGCTTAAACCAGCCTTGGTCTGTGTTGGGTTGGGAGAAGTGTCTGTGACCCTGAAACAGAAGGAAGATGGTCATTTGGGCATTATATCTGCAACCTGACTTCATGAATATCACAGACCTAACAGAACAGGCCAATGAGTGGAAAAAGAAAAGGGAAAGACCACTGCTTGGGGCCGCAGAAAGCCAGGCTCCCACCAAGAAGAACATGCCCGTGGGAGGGGAGTTTTCTTTTTCATCCCTCCTACTCCTCTTTCTGTACTTTCTCTCTTCTAACCTAGATTCTCTTCCCTAAATACTATCCTCTGATGTGAGGAAACACAGCATTGAAGCGGCTCAAGAATAACCTCAGGCATCTATATGCCCAGGTTTGCAGTCAGTGATATAAACACCAATAGGGGACAGGATCTCCAAATCACCAAGGACTGGTGAGAGATAAATGAGGAGCAGCACAATGGGTCAAGAAATCTATGGGGAAAACTAGAAGCCAAAGGAGGAAAATCCTAAGAAAGTACTTAATGAAATTTTTTTAAATGATGATAAAGAGGTACAAACTTCTAATTATATAAAAAAATAGTCACAGGGATGGAAGTACAGCACAGACTACATAACCAATAATATTATAGTATCTTAGTATAGTAATGGGGGTAACTACACTTACCATGGTGAGCATTTAGTAATGTATATAATTATCAAATCATTATGTTGTACACTGAAACCAATATAATGGTGTATATCAACTATGTTCCAATAAAAAACAAAAATAAATTTAAAATGATGATATGAAGATGAAATGATGAGGCAACATCCGACAGTGTACTTGTATAATATTTTTCTAATGGAGATAATAAAAGTCAGAAAGATACTTGATAGTATGATAGAAAAAACATTAAAGTTAACATCAGTCATCTTGAGTTAATAATGTTGGTTTTGCAAGATTCTATTTGTGTGATATTATACAAAGCATTTTATCACTTTTAATCTCATGGTCTGAGGGAAAGAGAGAAAGGGGGAGGTAGAGAGACAAAGAGAAAGAGAGTTTGAGATTATATGAGATTGTTTCTGCTCCAATTCTCTCATAGGATGTTCTAAGGAGCAAATAATATATAACAAGACTCTAAACTGCATATCTTCAATGAATCACATATCTAGAAATGTCTTTCTACACATGTAGGAAAACACCTGTACATTGGAGGTTAGAGTAGACTGAATGTTTGTGTCCTTACCTCCACATCACATTCATATGTTGAGACCTAATTGCCAATGTGATGGTATTTGTACGTAGGGCCTTTGGGAGGTAATCAGGTCATGAGGGTGGGGACCTGATAAATGGAGTTAGTGCCCTTATAAGAAGGGGCCACAGAGTTAGCCAGCCCTCTCTCTGCCATGTGAGGATGTGAAAAGACAGCAGTCTATGAGGGCTTTCACCAGAACCTAACCATGCTGGTACCCTGATCTCAGACTTCCAACATTTACAACTGTGAGAAATGATTTCTATTGTTTATAAATAGCCACTCAGTCTAAGGTAATTCATTTTAGCAGCTCAAAGTGACCAAAACAACAAATCAAGTGATCAAGAAAAGAAATGCCTGTCAATTAACCTCTCAGGCAGTGCAAGACTTCCAGTCAATCCCCCAGCTTTACTCTATAAAGGGACTTCATCTCCTTTGTCAGTCTCACCTTGAAAAATCCTCGGGTAAAGCCCAGAATTTTGGAATTCTTGAATTTTTTAGCCAAACCTGGACCTAGGAACTGTGAACAGACAGGAACAGTGCTTTCATTTAAAAGGGAGCCACACTAAATTGTTTAGGGCCCAGAAACCTATGACATGGGAGAACACACACATAGATTATAACCAGGGAAATGGAGAAATAGGCATTTCTGAAAGAAGAGTGCTACACATCTGAGAAGAGGGAAGGAATTCTTGGCAAATAAAACAATAGTTGTACTTTTCAGAAAATAATTAAATGAAAGCTCAAGCAAAGTAAAAAGCTGAGATCATTAAAAAGAATGGAAAATATAAGGGCAGTCCATCCATGCCCTAGCTTCAAAAAGCTAAAAAACATACAGGAAGAATGCGCCACACCCTCTGAGTTTGATCACATATAGAGCAAAGCTACTGCCATCCCAATATGGGCAATGTCATGTGAGAAGAGTCTAGGGAAGGGAAGGACCCCACGCCACAGCAGTAGGAACACCATGAGCTAGCTGGGCAGACGGGCACTTGGGAGCTCTCAGGGTGACCCTTGGATGAGATTGGAGGTATCTGGGAACAGAGACAGTAGAGACTGCTAGTACTGCCATGAGTCAGAACAAAAATGTCACATTGATTTATGCCTTAATGATATTGCCTAGGCTGTTGTTGCTTGGGAAACCATTGACTACTGAAATAATAATGCAAAGAGCTAAACAAATTAAAAGTATCCATTTTGGAAATGATAGGAAACATCTATTAAAAGGAGACAGAAGAGAACCAATATTTATAAAACAACTACCATATGCAAGCTCTGTACCAGGAAATTTACATTAGATCTCACTTAACCTTCTCAAACCCTCTATGTGAATATAGAATATAAGCTCTGTGAGGGCTGAGTTTTTGTCCATTTGGTTCATGGCTGTATCCTAAAATGATTCCTGCAACTTAGAGTGCACTCAATAAAGATTTGCTGCAAAAAAATGAAATGAATATAATTGTCTCCATTTCTCAGATGACAAAACTGAGATTCAGGTACAGTAATTAAGTTGCTGAAAGTGATACAGCTAACCAAGATTTCAAACCCAATCTGTCTGACACCATCAAAACCTACCTCCTTGGAAGTCATTTTCTATTATAAACAGAACTTTCAAAACAATTCCAACTCCATTTATTATTTGATCTCTGTACACTTCCAAAAGGAAATGGAAGGACCTAGTACAATATTTGTCTTGCTATTTATTTCATCTTTCATAAAGATAAGAAAACAGATACTCCACATTTTGACCAATAATAAAATAGTAGTCCAAGAGATAGTTGTACCAGAAATCTTAAGAAGCCATTTTATATGCCATAACAAATTATGAGAATCTTGGTATAACTGGGCATGTACCAGACACTTCCTGAATGTAACTGAAATCCCAGGGTTAGACTATCTAAAAGGGAAGATACTTTCCAGGATTAAAGATTGTCAAAAGAAAATTTCTACCACTGCAAATTTCCATGGAGATTTTTAAAAGGGTAAGATATTTAAAACACAAAATGAAAAGTAAACAAAAAAAACCCTGAACTGCACCCCCATCACAAGCCTAGCAATGATAGCCAGTAACAGTTTGCCTCTGAGACGGCACTGGAGCATGCAGAGGGACCCTTCAGAGGCACAGGCATGCAAGACCCAGTGGAAACTGAGAGTGGAATGGAATTCTGAGAAAACTCCTGATGCAGTCTCAGAGCCCACACAGGGCACAATGGTCAGTGGTCTGATGCTGAAGGAACTTGAGGTCTGTGGTAGACTCAAGGTAACTATGAAAACAACCCCCCAAAATATTTAACTATTACCTACATTAACTCAGCCACCCCACACGATAGGCTGAAGGAAGAAGACTGCCCATATTCAGGCACAAATTCAATTTTCCTCAGTCTCACAATGTCCAGGATGGAAGAAAAAATTTGAGAAATAAAAAAGAAATGCGAGAAAAGAAGAGAGGCAGAGCCAAGATGGCGACATGAGTAGAGCAGCAGAAATATCCTCCCAAAACCACATATATTTTGAAAATACAACAAATACAACTCTTCCTAAAAGAGAGACAAGAAGACACAGGACAACATCCAGACCACATCCACAGTGGCGAGAACCCAGTGCCTCGCGAAGGGGGTAAGACACAAGCCCCGGCCCAGTGGGAGCCAAGCGTCCCTCACCCCAGCTCCCAGCGGGAGGAGAGGAGTCGGAGCAGGGAGGGAGAGGGAGCCCAAGACTACTAAACACCCAGCCCTAGCCATCCGCACCACAGTGCAGACCCAGTGCGTGTGTGGGGTGCTGGATACTAGGGAAACAAGACAGTAAGACCTGTGAGCGGGTCCCGCAGCTGGTGCCCCTGGGACAAATAAAAGCGAGTGCTTTTTGAAAGTCTTAAAAGGACAGGGACCCCACAGCTGGACGGAAGCATCCCAAGAAATTTAGCCCAGCAGCTGGGAATCATGGGGAACTCTGGGCACTCTAACCCCGTGGGCAGCAGGACAGCTGGGAGGACTCTCACAAGTGATAACACCCTCCTGACCATTTCCCCTCTGATGCTCTCCGCCATATCAGAGCAGCACCCTGAGGCAGGCCACACCCACTGCAAACGTGGAGCTAAACTCCATAGCAGCCGAGCAAGAATCAGAAGACCTGACTGCGCGTGGCTGCCCAGCACAAGCCACTAGAGGTTGCTGTTCTCCAAGGAGAGGAAGGCCACAAACCAACAAGAAGGGACATTCTCCCAGTCATCATTTGCGCCAGCTCCACAAACAATCTGTATCACCATGAAAAGGCAGGAAAATTTGATACAGAGCAAAATCACAAACCCTGAGAAGGAGATAGACCCAACCAGTCTTCCTGAAAAAGAATTCAAAATAAAAATCATAAACATGCTGACAGAGATGCAGAGAAATATACAAGAGCTAAGGGATGATGTCCAGAGGGAGATTACAGAAGTGGAACAATCTCTGGAAGCATTTATAAGGAGAATGGATAAGATGCAAGAGGCCATTGATGGAATAGAAACCAGAGAACAGGAACGCATAGAAGCTGATGCAGAGAGAGATAAAAGAATTTCCAGGAATGAAACAATATTAAGAGAACTGTGTGACCAATCCAAAAGGAAAAATATCTGCATTATAGGGGTACCAGAAGAGGAAGAGAGAGAAAAAGGAATAGAAAGTGTCTTTGAAGAAATAATTGCTGAGAACATCCCCAAACTGGGGGAGGAAATAGTTGCTCAGACTACAGAGGCACACAGAACTCCCCAGAGACAGGACCCAAAGAGGATAACACCAAGAAACATAATAATTAAAATGGCAAAGATCAAGGACAAAGACAGAGTATTAAAGGCAGCTAGAGAGAGAGAAAAAAGGTCACCTACAAAGGAAAACCTATCAGGCTATCATCAGACTTCACAACAGAAACCTTACAGGCCAGAAGAGAATGGCATGATATATTTAATGCAATGAAACCGAAGGGCCTTGAACCAAGGATACTGTATCCAGCACGATTACATTTAAATATGAAGGAGGGATTAAACAATTCCCAGACAAGCAAAAGTTGAGGGAATTTGCCTCCCACAAACCACCACTACAGGGTATCTTAGAGGGACTGCTCTAGATGGGAGCACTCCTAAAAAGAGCACAGAAAAAAATCTCCAACATATGAAGAATGGAGTAGGAGGAATAAGAAGGGAGAGAAATAATCATCAGACTCTGTTTATAATAGCCCAATAAGCAAGTTAAGTTAGACAGTAAGGTAGTAAAGAAGCTAACCTTGAACCTTTGGTAACCACAAATCAAGCGCCTGAAATGGCAATAAGCACATATCTTTCAATAATCACCCTAAATGTAAATGGACTAAATGCACCAATTAAAAGACACAGAGAAATAGAACGGATAAAAAAGCAAGATCCATCTATATGCTGCTTACAAGAGACTCACCTCAAACCCAAAGACATGCACAGATTTAAAGTCAGGGGTTGGAGAAAGATATTCCATGCAAACAACAGAGAGAAAAAAGCTGGTGGTGCAATACCAGTATCAGACAAAATAGACTTCAAAGCAAAGAAAGTAATAAGAGATAAAGAAGGACATTAAATAATGATAAAGGGCTCAATCCAACAAGAGGATATAACCATTATAAACATATATGCACCCAATACAGGAGCACCAATATATGTGAAACAAATACTAACAGAATTAAAGGAGGAAATAGAATGTAATGCATTCATTTTGGGAGACTTTAACACACCACTCACTCCAAAGGACAGATCCACCAGACTGAAAATAAGTAAGGACACAGAGGCACTGAACAACACATTAGAACAGATGGACCTAACAGACATATATAGAATTCTAGAGCCAAAAGCAACAGGATACAAATTCTTCTCAAGTGCACATGGAACATTCTCCAGAATAGACCACATAGTAGGAGACAAAAAGAGCCTCAGTAAATTCAAAAAGATTGAAATCCTACCAACCAACTTTTCAGACCACAAAGGCATAAAACTAGAAATAAATTGTACAAAGAGAACAAAAAGGTTCACAAACACATGGAGGCTTAACAACATGCTCCTAAATATTCAATGGATCAACAACCAAATTAAAATAGAGATTAAGCAATATACGGAAATAAATGACAACAACACAAAGCCCCAACTTCTGTGGGACGCTGCAAAAGCAGTCTTAAGAGGAAAGTATATAGCAATCCAGGCATATTTAAAGAAGGAAGAACAATCCCAAATGAATAGTCTAATGTCACAGTTATCAAAATTGGAAAAAGAAGAACAAATGAGGCCTAAGGTCAGCAGATGGAGGGACATAATAAAGATCAGAGAAGAAATAAATAAAATTGAGAAGAATAAAACAATAGAAAAAAGCAATGGAACCAAGAGTTGTTTCTTTGAGAAAATAAACAAAATAGATAAGCCTCTAGCCAGCCAGACTTATGAAGAGAATAAGAGAGTCAACATACATCAACAGAATCAGAAATGAGAATGGAAAAATCATGACAGACAGCACAGAAATACAAAGAATTATTAGAGAATACTATGAAAACCTATATGCTAACAAGCTGGAAAACCTAGGAGAAATGGACAAATTCCTAGAAAAATACAACCTTCCAAAACTGACCCAGAAAGAAACAGACCAAAGAAATTGAATCGGTAATCAAAAAACTACCCAAGAACAAAACCCTGGGGACAGATGGATTTCCCTCGGAATTTTATCAGACATACAGAGAAGACATAATACCCATTCTCCTTAAAGTTTTCCAAAAAATAGAAGAGGAGGGAATACTCTCAAACTCATTCTAAGAAGCCAACATCACCCTAATACCAAAACCAGGCAAAGACCCCACCAAAAGAGAAAACTACAGACCAATGTCCCTGATGAACGTAGATGCAAAAATACTCAACAAAATATTAGCAAACCAAATTAAAAAATACATCAAAAGGATCATACACCATGACCAAGTGGGATTCATCCCAGGGATGCAAGGATGGTACAACATTCGAAAATCCATCAACATCATCCACCACATCAACAAAAAGAAGGACAAAAACCACATGATCATCTCCATAGATGCTGAAAAAGCATTCGACAAAATTCAACATCCATTCATGATAAAAACTCTCAACAAAATGGGAATAGAGGGCAAGTACCTCAACATAATAAAGGCCATATATGACAAACCCACTGCTAACATCATACTGAACAGCGAGAGGCTGAAAGCTTTTCCTCCAAGTTCAGGAACAAGACAGGGATGCCCACTCTCCCCACTGTTATTCAACGTAGTACTGGAGGTCCTAGCCATGGCAATAAGACAAAACAAAGAAATACAAGGAATTAGATTGGTTAAGAAGAAGTCAAACTGTCACTATTTGCAGATGACATGATATTGTATATTAAAAAACCCTAAAGACTCCACTGCAAAACTACTAGAACTAATATCAGAATTCAGCAAAGTTGCAGGATACAAAATTAACACACAGAAATCTGTGGCTTTCTTATACACTAACAATGAACTAATAGAAAGAGAAATCAGGAAAGCAATTCCATTCACAATAGCATTAAAAAGGAATAAAATACCTAGGAATAAACCTAACCAAGGAAGTGAAAGACCTATACCCTGAAAACTACAAGACACTCTTAAGAGAAATTAAAGAGGACACTAACAAATGGAAACTCATCCCATGCTCCTGGCTGGGAAGAATTAATATCATCAAAATGGCCATCCTGCCCAAAACAATACACAGATTTGATGCAATCCCTATCAAATAACCAACAGCATTCTTCAATGGACTGGAACAAATAGTTCAAAAATTCATATGGAACCACCAAAGATCCCGAATAGCCAAAGCAATTCTGAGAAGGAAGAATAAAGTGGGTGGGGATCTTGCTCCCCAACTTCAAGCTCTACTACAAAGCCACAGTAATCAATACAATTTGGTACTGGCACAAGAACAGAGCCACAGACCAGTGGAACAGAATAGAGACTCCAAACATTAACCCAAACATATATGGCCAATTAATATACGATAAAGGAGCCATGGACATACAATGGGGAAACGACAGTCTCTTCAACAGATGGTGCTGGCCAGTCTGGACAGCTACATGTAAGAGAATGAAACTGGATCACTGTCTAACCCCATACACAAAAATAAATTCGAAATGGATCAAAGACCTGAATGTAAGTCATGAAACCATAAAACTCTTAGAAAAAAACACAGGCAAAAATCTTATGGACATAAACATGAGTGACTTCTTCATGAACAAATCTCCCCAGGCAAGGGAAACAAAAGCAAAAATGAACAAGTGGGACTATATCAAGCTAAAAAGCTTCTGTACAGCAAAGGACACCATCAATAGAACAAAAAAGGTATCCTACAGTATGGGAGAATATATTCATAAATGACAGATCTGATAAAGGGTTGACATCCATAATGTATAAAGAGCTCACGCACCTCAACAAACAAAAAGCAAATAATCCAATTAAAAAATGGGCAGAGAAGCTGAATATAGTTCTTTAAAGAAGAAATCCAGGTGGCCAACAGACACATGAAAAGATCCTCCACATCGCTTGTCATCAGAGAAATGTAAATTAAAACCACAATGAGATATCACCTCACACCAGTAAGGATCGCCATCATCGAAAACACAAACAACAACAAATGTTGGTGAGGTTGTGGAGAAAGGGGAACCCTCCTACACTGCTGGTGGGAATGTAAATTAGTTCAACCGTTGTGGAAAGCAGTATGGAGGTTCCTCCAAATGCTTAAAATGGAAATACCATTAGACCCAGGAATTTCACTTCTAGGAATTTACCCTAAGAATGCAGCACTCCAGTTTGAAAAAGACAGATGCACCCCCATGTTTATCGCTGCACTATCTACAATAGCCAAGAAATGGAAGCAACCTAAATGTCCATCAATAGATGAATGGATAAAGAAGATGTGGTACATATACACAATGGAATATTACCCAGCCATAAGAAAAAACATCCTACCATTTGCAACAATATGGATGGAGCTAGAGGGTATTATGCTCAGTGAAATAAGCCAAGCAAAGAAAGACAAATACCAAATGATTTCACTCATATGTGGAGTATAAGAACAAAGGAAAACTGAAGGAACAAAACAGCAGCAGAATCACAGAACCCAAGAATGGACTAATAGTTACCAAAGGGAAAGGGACTGGGGAGGATGGTTGGGAAGGGAGGGAAAAGGGCGGGGAAAAAGAAAGGGAGCATTATGATTAGCATGTATTGTGGTGGTGGGGGGCACCGGGAGGGCTGTGCAACACAGAGAAGACAAGTAGTGATTTTACAGCATCTTACACACTGAGGGACAGTGACTGTGAGGGGGTACGTGGGGGGGACTTGGTGAAGGGGGGAGCCTAGTAATCATAATGTTCTTCATGTAATTGTAGATTAATGATACCAAAATAAAATAAATAAGTGAATGAATGAATGAATGCACATTCACATATTGTCATGTGATAAAGTAATCAAAACAGCAAAGCCAAGTGAGAACCCAGCTGGTGGAACTACCTAAACTGAATTTTTTAATAAAAATTAGTAATATGTTAAAATAACTGGCAGAATTATGGACATTGTGCCTGAACAATGAGAAATTTTGAAAGAAATATGGCTACTATTAAATCAAATGGAAGTACTAGAAATAAAAATACAATTTTTAGAAATGAAGAGTTCCTTCCAGCATTTTAGGAGTGGACCTTAGACCATGTGATTTGAAAAAACATAAAGTATCCAAATGGAAAAACAAAGAGTGCAAAAAAAAGAACAGAACACAGCACAGAGCAGTCAAAAGCTGTGGAGAAAATATAAAATAACCTAACGTACTTCAAATTGGAGCCCCCAAAATGGAGGAGTAAGAGAGAGAAATAGAAAAGGAAACATAGGAAAAATAATAGCTAAGAATTTTCCAAAATGAGTGAAAGACAACAAACCATGAATACAGAAACCTCAGAGAAAGCAAAGCAAGACACATTTTTTATTAAGGTATCATTGATATACAATCTGATGAAGGTTTCACATGAGCAATATTATGGTTACTACATTCCCCCCTATTCTCAAGTCTCCACCACATACCCCATCACAGTCACTATCCATCAGCATAATAAGATGCTATAGAGTCATTATTTTTCTTCTTTTTGCTGTACTGCCTTCCCCTTGACCCCCCTACATTATGTGTGCTAACCATAATGCCCTTTAATCCCCTACTACCACCCTCCCTACCCACCTTACCCACCCCCTTCCGTTTGGTAACTGCTAGTTCATTCTTGGGTTCTGTGAGTCAGCTGCTGTTTTGTTCCTTCAGTTTTTGCTTTGTTGTTATATTCCACAAATGAGTGAAATCATCTGGTACTTCTCTTTCTCCACCTGGCTTATTTCACTGAGCATAATACCCTCTAGCTCCATCCATATTGTTGCAAATGGTAGAATTGTTTTCTTTTCATGGTTGAATAATATTCCATTGTGTATATGTACCACATCTTCTTTATCCATTCATCTACTGATGGGCACTTAGGTTGCTTCCATTTCTTGGCTTTTGTAAATAGAGCTGTGATAAACATAGGGATGCATAAGTCTTTTTCAAACTGGGATCTTGTTCTCTTCAGTTAAATTCCTAGGAGTTGAATTCCTGGGTAAAATGCTATTTCTATTTTAAGTTTTTCTAGGAACCTCCATATCACTTTCCACAATGGTTGAACTAACTTACATTCGCACCAACAGTGTAGGAGGGTTCCCATTTCTCCACATCCTCGGCAGCATTTGTTGTTCCTAGTCTTTTTGATGCTGGCCATCCTAACTGGTGTGAGGTGATATCTCATTGTGATTTTAATTTGCATTTCCCTGATAATTAGCAATGTGGAGCATCTTTTCATGTGCCTGTTGGCCATCTAAATTTCATCCTTGGGAGAGTGTCTGTTCAGATCCTCTGCCCATTTTTTAATCGGGTTATTTGCATTTTGGGTGTTGAAGCATGTGAGTTCTTTATATATTTTGGATGTTAACCCCTTGTCAGATATGTCATTTATGAATATATTCTCCCATGCAGTAGGATGCCTTTCTGTTCTACTGATGGTGTCCTTTGCTGTACAGAAGCTTTTCATTTTGATGTAGTCCCATTTGTTCATTTTTGCTTTTGTTCCCCTTGCCTGAGGAAATGCATTCAGGAAAAATTTGCTCATGTTTATATTCAAGAGATTTTTGCCTGTTTTCTTCTAAGAGTTTTATGGCTTCATGACTTACATTCAGGTCTTTGATCCATTTTGAGTTTACTTTTGTGTATGGGGATAGACAATAAGGCAGTTTCATTCTCTTACATGTAGCTGTCCAGTTTGGCCAACACCAGCTGTTGAAGAGGCTGTCATTTCCCCCATTGTATATCCATGGCTCCTTTATCATATATTAATTGGCCATATATATGTGGGTTTATGTCTGGACTCTCTATTCTCTTCCATTGATCTATGGGTCTGTTCTTGTGCAAGTACAAAATTATCTTGATCACCGTGGCTTTGCGGTAGAGCTTGAAGTCGGGGAACATAATCCCGCAGCATTATTCTTTCTTCTCAGGATTGCTTTGACTATTTGGGGTCTTTTGAGGTTCCATATGAATTTTAGAACTATTTGTTCTAGTAGGTTGATAACACTGTTCATATTTTGATGGGGATTGCATTGAATCTGTAGACCAGTTTAAGCAGGATGGCCATTTTGACGATATTAATTCTGCCTCTCCAAGAGCCCAGGATGTATTTCTACTTATTGGTGTCTTCTTTAATTTTTCCCATGAGTGTCTTGTAGTTTTCTGAGTATAGGCCTTTCACTTCCTTGGTTAGGTTTATTCCTAGGTATTTTATTCTTTTTGATGCAATTGTGAATAGATTGTTTTCCTGATTTCTCTTTCTGCTAGTTCATAGCTAGTATATAGGAATGCAACACATTCCTGTGTATTAATTTTGTATCCTGCAACTTTGCTGAATTAACTTATTAGTTCTAGTAGTTTTGGAGTGGATTCTTTAGGGTTTTTTATGTACAATATCATGTCATCTGCAAATAGTGACAGTTTCACTTCTTCCTTACTCATACAGATGCCTTTTATTTACTTGTGTTGTTTGATTGCTGTGGCTAGGACCTCCAACACTCTATAGAATAAAAGTGGGGAGAGTGGACATCCTTGTCTTGTTCCTGATCTTAGAGGAAAAGCTTTCATCTTTTGCTGTTAAGTATGATATTAGCTGTGGGTTTGTCATATATTGCCTTTATTATGTTGAGGTACCTGCCTTCTATACCCATTTTGTTGAGAGTTTTTAGCATAAATAGATGTTCAATATTATCAAATGCTTTTTCAGCATCTGTGGAGATGATCATGTGATTTTTGTCCTTTTTGTTGATGTGGTGGATGATGTTGATGGATTTTCAAACATTGTACCACCTTGCATCCATGGAATAAATCCCACTTGATCATAACGGATGATTTTTTATTCAGTTTTCTAATATTTTGTTGAGTATTTTTGCATCTATATTTATCAGGGATATTGGTCTGTAATTTTCTTTCTTGTGGTGCCTTTGCCTGGTTTTGGAATTAGATTGATGCTGGCTTCAAACAATGAGTTTGGAAGTATTCCCTCCTTTTCTACTTTTTGGAAAATCTTAAGGAGGATGGGTATTAGGTCTTCTTTAAATGTTTGATAAATTCAGCATTGAAGCCATCTGGTCCAGGAGTTTTGTTCTTTGGTAGTTTTTTGATTACCAATACAATTTCATTGCTGGTAATTGGTCTGTTCATATTTTTTGTTTCTTCCTGGGTCAGTCTTGGAAGGTTGTATTTTTCTGGAAATTTGTGCATTTCTTCTAGATTATTCAATTCGTTAGCATATAATTTTTCATAGTATTCTCTAACAATTCTTTTTATTTCTGTGATGTCCGTAGTGATTTTTCCATTGTCATTTCTGATTCTGTTTATTCATGTAGACATTTTTTCTTGATAAGTCTGGCCAGGGGCTTATCTCTTTTGTTTATTTTCTTAAAGAACCAGGCCTAGTTTAAGTCTTTCTATTGTTTTATTCTTCTCAATTTTATTTACTTCTTCTCTGACTTCTTCTGACTTTGGGCCTCATTTGTTTTTCTTTTTCTAGTTCCATTAATTGTGAATTTAGACTGTTCATTTGGGATTGTTCTTTCTTGAGATAAGTCTGTAAAGCTATATGCTTTCCTGTTAGAACTGCCTTTGCTGCATCCCACAGAAATTTAGGTGTTGAGCTGTTGTTTTCATTTGTCTCCATATATTGCTTGATTTCTGTATTAATTTGATCATTGATCCACTGATTATTTAGGAGCATGTTGTTAAGCCTCCATGTGTTTATGGGCCTTTTGTTTTCTTTGCACAATTTATTTCTTGTTTCATAACTTTGTGATCTGAGTTGTTTGGTACAATTTCAATCTTTTTTAATTTCTTGATGCTCTATTTTTGGCCTAGTATGTGATCTATTTTGGAAAATGTTCCATGTGCACTTGAGAAGAATGTTTATCCTGTTGATTTTGGGTGGAGTGTTCTGTAGATGTCTCTTAGGTCCATCTGTTCTAATGTGTTGTTCAGTGCTTCTGTCGCCTTATTTTCTGACTGATTGATCTGTCTTTTGGAGGGAGTGGTGTGCTGAAGTCTCCTAAAATGAATGCATTGCATTCTATTTCCCCCTTTAATTCTGTTAGTATTTGTTGTACATATCTGGGACCTTCTATGTTAGGTGCATAGATATTTATAATGGTTATGTCCTCTTGTTGGACTGAACCCTTTATCATTATATAATGTCCTTCCTCGTCTCTTGTTACTTTCTTTGTTTTGAAATCTATTTTTTTCTGATACACGTACTGAAACTCCTGCTTTTTTGCCCTATTTGTATGAAATACCTTTTTCCATCCCTTCACTTTTAGTCTATGTATGTCTTTGGGTTTGAAGTTAATCCCTTGTATGCAGCATATTGATGGGTCTTGCTTTTTTATCCATTCAGCGACTCTGTGTCTTTTGATTGTTGCATTCAGTCCATTTGGAGCATTCATTACATTTAGGGTGATTATTGATAGATATGTATTTATTGTCATTGCAGGCTTTGCAAAGCAAGATACATTTAAAAAAAACAAAAAGCACTACAAAAATACTATAGAGAAAATAAAATACATGACAATGATAGCACAAAATATGGAATGGGAGATATAAGGTATGGTCTTTACACTATAATAATATTGCATGGTAGACTGTAAAAAGCTGATATGTTGCATGTGTGTGTGTGTGTATATATATAAAATATGCATTTGTGTATATGTATAGCTCCATAATGGAGATTATATGGAATCCATAAAATGCTCAATTAAACCAAAAGCAGGTACGAAATGAGGATAGATAGGAGTAAAGGACAGATAGACAAATGGGAAACAAATAGCAAGCAACTGGATTGAAATCCAACAATATAAATAATTACACTAAATGTGAATGGTCTAAACACCAGTTTTTTTTAAAAGATTGTCAGGTGAGATTTTTTTAAAAAGCAACAACCAGCCATATATCATGTATAAGAAACTCACTTTAAATACAGAGATACAAATACAAAGATTTATATATAAATATAGAGAAATAGGTGAAGGGTGAAAAATTAGTGAGAATGTTTAATACCTTGATCTAGATGATGGTTACATGAATATATACACACGCTAAAATTCATCAGGCTGTACAATAATATAAAAAATAATTTAAGGCAGAGCCAAGATGGCGGCATGAGTAGAGCAGTGGAAATCTCCTACCAAAACCACATATATTTTTTTGTTTTGTTTTGTTTTGTTTGTTTTGTTTTTTAAATGGTGAAAAATTTTAATTACATTTACTATTGCAAATGTGTGTATGGCAAATGAACACATGAAAGATGCTAACAGTCAGTGAGATACCACTGCACAACTGCTAAGATAGCTAAGATTAAAAAGACTGTGGCAGGGAGATGGAATGACTGGAACTCCTGTGCATTGATGGTAGGAATGAAAAACATTATGGTCATTTGGGAAAACAATTTTGCAGTTTCTTTTTTTTTTTTTTTTTTGACAGGGCATCTCTCATATTTATTGATCAAATGGTTGTTAACAAGAATAAAGTTCTGTATAGGGGAGTCAATGCTCAATGCACAATCATTAATCCACCCCCAGCCTAATTCTCATCAGTCTCCAATCTTCTGAAGCATAACGAACAAGTTCTTACATGGTGAACAAATTCTTACATAGTGAATAAGTTCTTACATGGTGAACAGGACAAGGGCAGTCATCACAAAAACTTTTGGTTTAGATCACTCATTATGAACTATAAGCAATCAGGTCAAATATGAATATTCGTTTGATTTTTATACTTGACTTATATTTGAATCCCACATTTCTCCCTTTACTATTATTATTATTTTTAAATAAAATGCTGAAGTGGTAGGTAGATGCAAGATAAAGGTATAAAACATAGTTTAGTGTTGTAAAAGAGCAAATGTAGATGATCAGGTGTGTGCCTGTAGACTATGTGTTAATCCAAGCTACACAAGGGCAATAAAACATCCACGGATGCAGAAGATTTCTCTCAAAACAGGGGTGTGAGGTTCTAAGCCTCACCTCTGTTGCTCCCCAATTTCTCACCTGATGGCCCCCCTGCGACTGTGCCTATCTTAGGTTGTTCCTCCCTGAGGAATCTTACCCGTCTCTGGCTAACCAGTGATCTTCCGGGGCCATACAGGGAAATGTAAAGTTGGTAAGTGAGAGAGAAGTGATATTGTTTGAAAAGGTTAGCTTTTTACTTCTTTGCAGATTTATACCCTGTGGCTTCTATGCACAGCATTTGTCTTGAGGTATCATTGCCACTTGGAGGAAATATGATACTCGGTGAATTCGATATGAGGCACGAATTCTATTTAAGGGTTGTAATTAGGAAGGAACAAGAAAAGCTATAGAAGTAGCAGATGGAAGAAAACATGGGAAGATTGATTATTTCTTTGACATATCTTCTTGTAGAGTAACTTAAGAATGTATAGGTTTTAAACTACTAATTAAATTGTTCACACACATTAACATAATAGGAATACGGTTACATAACCAAAGCAGATCTATAATTACCAGCCATCTCCAGTGAAGCGAAGAAAACCATTTAGGCACCCTAGGCATTTGTGAAAATTTGTCTACGATATAATGGATATAGTCCAACTGTACTTGAACACTCTGGGAGAAATCAGACAAATTAAAACAACCCATTCCTGGGAACTGTTCACATCCCATATGTTCTTTTAACAGTAGATAGTCTGTAGTTGTAAGATTTTGGAGTGCTACAACTTGCACTTCTCCTAATTCTTGATTGAGTTCCAACAGTATAGATCCAGTCAAATTTGTTGTTTTACTGTATGCACAGGCCAGCTTAGATAGATATCTCCTTCTTCATTCCAATGGCAAGTCCAGGAACTGGTGGGATGAATGCAGCTACATCTGCAGCATCACCTGGATCTTTGTTGAGGTTTTTTGATGATCATCTTCTGGTATGACTCTTCCAGAGAGTGCTGATGTTGGAACTTCTTCTTCATATCATATTTTAGTTCATTTTCTGGGTAGCCAAATTAGGCTTTGATCCTCTCTATAAACACAAACAGACCCTTTGCCCACACTTTGATATGCCCTTTATACCATTGTGTAAAACTCATCAGAAGTCACCACACAGGAAATGCTTTTTTTCTTTTAAGAGAAAGGAATATTATCAGAAAAGTGTACCTCCATAGCCGATCATTTGACACCCTTTAAGTGATCAAAATTAAGGATATTTAAAGCATGCATTAATCGATTTACAGTTAGTTTTATCCTATCAGGGAGTAATCCCCCTTCTGTTTCTTTCTTTTTCTTTTGTTATCTTTAATCTATACTTACATGATGAATATTATGTTTACTAGGCTCTCCCCTATACCAGGTTCCCCGTATAAACCCCTTTACAATCACTGTCCATTAGCATAGCAAAATGTTGTAGAATCACTACTTGTCTTCTCAGTGATGTACAGCCCTCCCCTTTCCACCCCCCCAACGTTGCATGCTAATCTTAATACCCCTCTTCTTTTTCCCCCCCTCCCCCTTATCCCTCCCTACCCACACATCCTCCCCAGTCCCTTTCCCTTTGGTACCTGTTAGTCCATTCTTGGCGTCTGTGATTGCACTGCTGTTTTGTTCCTTCAGTTTTTCCTTTGTTCTTATACTCCACAGATGAGTGAAATTATTTGGTATCTCTCTTTCTCCGCTTGGCTTATTTCACTGAGCATAATACCCTCCAGGTCCATCCATGTTGCTGCAAATGGTAGGATTTGTTTTCTTCTTATGGCTGAGTAGTATTCCATTGTGCATATGTACCACATCTTCATTATCCATTCATCTACCAATGGACGTTTAGGTTGCTTCCAATTCTTGGCTATTGTAAATAGTGCTGTGATAAACATTGGGGTGCATCTGTCTTTCTCAAACTTGATTGCTGCATTCTTAGGGTAAATTCCTAGGAGTGGAATTCCTGGGTCAAATGGTAAGTCTGTTTTGAGCATTTTGATGAACCTCCACGCTGCTTTCCACAGTGGTTGAACTAATTTACATTCCCACCAGCAGTGTAGGAGGGTTCCCCTTTCTCCACAACCTTGTCAACATTTGTTGTTGTTTGTCTTTTGGATGGCAGCCATCCTTACTGGTGTGAGGTGATACCTCATTGTAGTTTTAATTTGCAATTCTCTGATAATTAGTGATGTGGAGCATCTTTTCATGTGTCTGTTGGCCATCTGTAGTTCTTTTTTGGAGAACTGTTCAGTTCCTCTGTCCATTTTTTAATTGGATAATTTGCTTTTTCTTTGTTGAGGTGCATGAGCTCTTTGTATATTACGGATGTCAACCCTTTATCGGATCTGTCATTTATGAATATATTCTCCCATACTGTAGGACACCTTTTTTGTTCTATTGATGGTGTCCTTTGCTGTACAGAAGCTTTTCAGCTTGATATAGTCCCACTTGTTCATTTTTGCTTTTGTTTCCCCTGCCTAGGAAGATTTGTTCCTGAAGAAGTCACTCATGTTTATGTCCATGAGGTTTTTGCTTGTGTTTTCTTCTAAGAGTTTTATGGTTTCATGACTTACATTCAGGTCTTTGATCAATTTTGAATTTACTTTTGTGTATGGGGTTAGACAATGGTTCAGTTTCATTCTCCTACATGTAGCTGTCCAGTTTTGCCAGCACTATCTGTTGAAGAGACTATTTTGCCATTGTATGTTCATAGCTCCTTTATCAAATATTAATTGACCATATATGTTTGGGTTAATGTTTGGAGTCTCTAGTCTGTTCCACTGGTCTGTGGCTCTATTCTTGTGCCAGTACCAAATTGTCTTGATTACTATGGCTTCATAGTAGAGCTTGAAGTTGGGGAGTGAGATCCCCCCTACTTTATTCTTCTTTCTCAGGATTGCTTTGGCTATACGGGGTCTTTGATGTTTCCATATGAATTTTGAATTATTTGTTCCAGTTCAATGAAGAATGTTGCTGGTAATTTGATAGGGATTGCATCAAATCTGTATATTGCTTTGGGCAGGATGGCCATTTTGACGATATTGATTCTTCCCAGCCATGAGCATGGGATGAGTTTCCATTTGTTAGTGTGCCCTTTAATTTCTCTTAAGAGTGACTTGTAGTTTTCAGAGTATAGGTTATTCACTTCTTTTTGATGCAATTGTGAATGGAATTGTTTTCCTGATTTCTCTTTCTACTGGTTCATTGTTAGTATATAGGAAAGCCACAGATTTCTGTGTGTTAATTTTGTATCCTGCCACTTTGCTGTATTCCGATATTAGTTCTAGTAGTTTTAGGGTGGAGCCATTAGGGTTTTTTATATACAACATCATGTCATCTGCAAATAGTGACAGTCTAACTTCTTTACCAGTCTGGATTCTTTGTATTCCTTTGTTTGGTCTGATTGCCATGAGTAGGACCTCCGGTACTACGTTAAATAGAAGTGGGGAGAGTGGGCATCCCTGTCTAGTTCCCGATCTCAGAGGAAAAGCTTTCAGCTACTCGCTGTTCAGTATAATGTTGGCTGTGGGTTTATGATATATGGCCTTTATTATGTTGAGGTACGTGCTCTCTATTCCCATTTTGCTGAGAGTTTTTATCATGAATGGATGTTGAATTTTGTCAAATGCTTTTTCAGCATCTATGGAGATGATCATGTGGTTTTTGTTGATTTTTGCTATTGTTTTATTCTTCTCAATTTTTGTTTATTTCTTCTCTGATCTTTATTATGTCCCTCCTTCTGCTGTCTTTAGGCCTCATTTGTTCTTCTTTTTCCAATTTCGATAATTGTGATGTTAGACTATTCATTTGGGATTGTTCTTCCTTCTCCAAGTGTGGCTGGATCACTATATACTTTCCTCTTAGGACTGCTTTCGCTGCATCCCACAGGAGTTGGGGCCTAAAAATCAGTGTAACCAAGAGCTGGTTCTTTGAGAAAATAAACAAAATTGATAAGCCTCTAGCCAAACTTATTAAAAGAAAAAGAGAATCAACACAAATCAACATAATCAGAAATGAGAATGGAAAAATCACGACAGACTCCACAGAAATACAAAGAATTATTAAAGACTACTATGAAAACCTATATGCCAACAAGCTGGAAAACCTAGAAGAAATGGACAACTTCCTAGAAAAATACATCCTTCCAAGACTGACCAAGGAAGAAACACAAAAGTTAAACAAATCAATTACGAGCAAAGAAATTGAAACGGTAATCAAAAAACTACCCAAGAACAAAACCTCCAGGCCAGATGGATTTACCTCAGAATTTTATCAGACACACAGAGAAGATATAATATATATTCTCCTTAAAGTTTTCCAAAAAATAGAAGAGGAGGGAATACTCTCAAACTCATTCTATGAAGCCAACATCACCCTAATACCAAAACCAGGCAAAGACCCCACCAAAAAAGAAAACTACAGACCAATATCCCTGATGAATGTAGATGCAAAAACACTCAACAAAATATTAGCAAACCGAATTCAAAAATACATCAAAAGGATCATACACCATGACCAAGTGGGATTCATCCCAGGGATGCAAGGATGGGACAACATTCGAAAATCCATCAACATCATCCACCACATCAACAAAAAGAAGGACAAAAACCACATGATCATCTCCATAGATGCTGAAAAAGCATTTGACAAAATTCAACATCCATTCATGATAAAAACTCTCAGCAAAATGGGTATAGAGGACACGTACCTCAACATAATAAAGGCCATATATCATAAACCCACAGCCAACATCATACTGAACAGCGAGATGCTGAAAGCTTTTCCTCTGAGATTGAGAACAAGACAGGGATGCCCACTCTCCCCACTTCTATTTAACATAGTACTGGAGGGCCTAGCCATGGCAATTAGACAAAACAAAGAAATACAAGGAATCCAGATTGGTAAAGAAGAAGTCAAGCTGTCACTATTTGCAGATGACATGATATTGTACATAAAAAAAACTAAAGACTCCACTCCAAAATTACTAGAACTGATATCAGAATACAGCAAAGTTGCAGGATACAAAATTAACACACAGAAATCTGTGGCTTTCCTATATACTAACAATGAACCAGTAGAAAGGAAAACAATTCCATTCACAATTGCATCAAAAAGAATAAAATACCTAGGAATAAACCTAACCAAAGAAGTGAAAGACCTATACCCTGAAAACTACAAGACACTCAAGAGAAATTAAAGGGGATACTAACAAATGGAAACTCATCCCATGCTCTTGGCTAGGAAGAATTAATATCGTCAAAATGGCCATCCTGCCCAAAGCAATATACAGATTTGATGCAATTCCTATCAAATCACCAGCAGCATTCTTCATTGAACTGGAACAAATAGTTGAAAAATTCATATGGAAACACCAAAGACCTCGAATAGCCAAAGCAATCCTGAGAAGAAACAATAAAGTCTTGGGGGGGGGATCTCACTCCCCAACTTCAAGCTCTACTACAAAGCCATAGTAATCAAGACAATTTGGTACTGGCACAAGAACAGAGCCACAGGCCAGTGGAACAGACTAGAGACTCCAGACATTAACCCAAACATATATGGTCAATTAATATTTGATAAAGGAGCCATGGACATACAATGGTGAAATGACAGTCTCTTCAACAGATGGTGCTGGCAAAACTGCACAGCTACATGTAGGAGAATGAAACTGGACCATTGTCTAACCCCATACACAAAAGTAAATTCAAAATGGATCAAAGACCTGAATGTAAGTCATGAAACCATAAAACTCTTAGAAAAAAACATAGGCAAAAACCTCTTAGACATAAACATGAGCGACCTCTTCTTGAACATATCTCCCCGGGCAAGGAAAACAACAGCAAAAATGAACAAGTGGGACTATATTAAGCTGAAAAGCTTCTGTACAGCAAAAGACACCATCAATAGAACAAAAAGGTACCCTACAGTATGGGAGAATATATTTGTAAATGACAGATCCGATAAAGGCTTGACGTCCAAAATATATAAAGAGCTCACCCACTTCAACAAACAAAAAACAAATAATCCAATTAAAAAATGGGCAGAGGAACTGAACAGTTCTCCAAAAAAGAAATACAGATGGCCAACAGACACATGAAAAGATGCTCCACATTGTTTTTCATCAGAGAAATGCAAATTAAAACCACAATGAGGTATCACCTCACACCAGTAAGGATGGCTGCCATCCAAAAGACAAACAACAACAAATGTTGGCAAGGTTGTGGAGAAAGGGGAACCCTCCTACACTGCTGGTGGGAATGTAAATTAGTTCAACCATTGTGGAAAGCAGCATGGAGGTTCCTCAAAATGCTCAAAATAGACTTACCATTTGACCCAGGAATTCCACTCCGAGGAATTTACCCTAAGAATGCAGCACTCAAGTTTGAAAAAGACAGATGCACCCCTATGTTTATCACAGCACTATTTACAATAGCCAAGAATTGGAAGCAACCTAAATGTCCATTGGTAGTTGAATGGATAAAGAACATGTTGTACATATACACCATGGAATACTACTCAGCCATAAGAAGAAAACAAATCCTACCATTTGCAACAACATGGATGGAGCTAGAGGGTATTATGCTCAGTGAAATAAGCCAAGCGGAGAAAGAGAAATACCGAATGATTTTACTCATCTGTGGAGTATAAGAACAAAGGAAAAACTGAAGGAACAAAACAGCAGCAGAATCACAGAACCCAAGAATGGACTAACAGGTACCAAAGTGAAAGGGGCTGGGGAGGATGGGTGGATAGGGAGGGATAAGGTGGAGGGAGAAGAAAGGGGGTATTATGATTAGCATGCCTAATGTGGGGGGTGGGAGAAAGGGGAGGGCTATGCAACACAGAGAAGACAAGTAGTGATTCTACAACATTTTGCTATGCTGATGGACAGTGACTGTATTGGGGTTTGTGGGGGGGACTTGGTATAGGGGAGAGCCTAGCAAACATAATATTCTTCATGTAATTGTAGATTAATGATAACAAAAAAAGAGAGAGAAAGAAAAGTGGGATTACTCCCTGATAGGATAAAACTAACTGCAAATCAACGATTAATGCATGTTTTACATATCCTTAATTTTGATCTTTCAAAGGGTGTCAGATGATCAGCTATGGAAGTACATTTTTCTGATAATATTCCTTTCTCTTAAAAGAAAAAAAGCAGTTCCTGTGTGGCAATCTCCAATAAGTTCTTCACAATGGTATAAGGGTCATATGAAAGTGTGGGCAAAGGGTTTGTTTGTGTTTATACAGAGAATCAAAGCCTAATTTGGCTACACAGAAAACGAATTAAGATATGTTATGAAGAAGAACTTCCAACATCAACATCCTCTGGAAGAGTCATTCCAGAAGATGAACATCCAAAAACTTCAACAAAGATCCTGGCGCTGTTGCAGTTGTAGCTGCATTCATCCCACCGGTTCCTGGACTTGCCATTGGAATGAAGAAGGAGATATCTAAGCTGGCCTGTGCATACAGTAAAACAACAAATTTGACTGGATCTATACTGTCAGAACTCAACCAAGAATTAGGAGAAGTGCAAGTTGCAGTGCTTCAAAATCGTGCAACTATTAGACTTTCTACTGTTAAAAGAACACATGGGATGTGAACAGTTCCCAGGAATGTGTGTTTTAATTTGTCTGATATTTCTCAAACTATTCAGATTCAGTTAGACAATATCCATCATATCAGTGATAAGTTTTCACAAATGCCTAGGGTACCTAACTGGTTTTCTTGGTTTCACTGGATATGGCTGGTAATTGTAGGTCTGCTTTTGTTATGTAGCTGTATTCCTATTATGTTAATGTATGTGCGCAATTTAATTAGTAGTTTAAAACCTACTAATTATTAATTTGTTAAAATGTTATTAATTAATTAAAAACATAGATGCTTATGTTACTCTACAAGAAGATATGTCAGAGAAATAATCAATCTTCCCATGTTTTCTTCCGCCTGCTACTTCTATAGCTTTTCTTCTTCCTTCCTAATTACAACCCTTTAGTAGAATTCATGCCTCATATCGAATTTACCGTGCATCGTAATTCTTCCAAGTGGTAAAGATACCTCAAGACAAATGCTGGGCATAGAAGCCACAGGGCATAAATATGCAAAGAAGTAAAAAACTAACCTTTTCAAACAATAAGGCTTCTCTCTCACTTACCAACTTTACATTTCCCTGTATGGCCCCGGAAGATGACTGATTAGCCAGAGACGGGTAAGATTCCTCAAGGGAGGAACAACCTAAGACAGGCACAGTTGCAGGGGGTCCATCAGGAGAGAAATTGGGGACCAACAGAGGTGAAGCCTAGAACCTCACCCGCCACTGTTTTGAGAGAAATCTTCTGCATCCGTGGATGTTTTGTTGCCCTTGTCTAGCTTGGATTAATACTTAGTCTATAGGCACACACCTGATCATCTACATTTGCCCTCTTACACCACTAAACTATGTTTTCTACCTTTATCTTGCATCTACCTACCTCTTCAGCATTTTATTTAAAATAATAATAATAATAATAATAAGGAAGAAATGTGGGATTCATATATGAATCAAGTATAAAAATCAAATGGATAATCATATCTGACTTGATTGTTTATAGTTCATGATGTGTGATCAAAATCGAAAGTTTCTGTGATATGACTGCCCTTGCACTGTTCACCATGTAAGAACTTATTCACTATGTAAGACCTTGTTCACCATGTAAGAACTTGTTTGTTATTCTTCAGAAGATTGGAGACTGTTGAGATATAGGCTTGGGGTTGATTAATGACTGTGCATTGAATCCCCTATACAGAATTTCATTGTTGTTAACAACCATTTGATCAATAAATATGAGAGATGTCCTCTCAAAAAGATAATAAATAAATAAATAAAAATAAACTTAAATGAAAATAATAATAATAATAATAATTTAAAAGATATAGAGAAGTTACAAGTAAACTGATAGACAAAGATGTACCCTACACACAGTAAGCATAAGGGTTGTAGAGTGGCTGTGTTAATATCAGACAAAGGAGACTTCAGAACAAGGACTGTCATGAGGGATGAACAAAGATGTTATATAACTACATCATTTTTGGTATTGTTGACACCACTGTACTTCCCTGCACATTATAAACTTCACAATACCTTTTTGCATTTATCTACCCTTTCCTATATGAACCATACTACTGGATAACCTAACAGTACATGAGGGCAAGTATCTCTTTACCAAAGTATTTTAATTAATAAGTGAAGAATAAAGAATAAAATGTCACTATCTTGTTACTCCCAATAAATTAACAGATTTTGGATACTGAGTATCAATATTATATATTGTTGCTAGAATACAAAAAAAAATCAACAACCAGACATGTACATCCTGATGAATGACCACAAAATCACCTATCATCTTGCCAAAGTGATGGATCATAAATCTGATAAATACTTTGCATTAGCTGCCAGCT
Organism: Manis javanica; assembly: GCF_040802235.1. Classification (NCBI taxonomy): domain Eukaryota; kingdom Metazoa; phylum Chordata; class Mammalia; order Pholidota; family Manidae; genus Manis; species Manis javanica. Next base: position 95,692,925 of record NC_133163.1, on the reverse strand, counting down.
TGCGGGAAATGCAAAGGACAGAGACATATGGTGAATTGCATCATGCAAAAAGCAAACATGCAAATAACAAAAATCCAGACTGTGGTAATGCTACAGGTCAAATGCCCCAGATTCTTCAACAGATAAATTATAAGGAAAATAAAGGGATGGAGAAGACACCATAAATTAATAGATAACTGAAAGCAGATTAAAATACCATGTCTCAGGATACAGTAAGAGATCACTATAAAAGCCTAGTTAATGGTTACTTTGGAGGGAGGGGGAGGATGGAAATTGTCACAGGACATATGGAGGAGCTTCTGCGCTGAGTGGCAAAGTTCTCTCTCCTAGTGTGGGTAATAGTTACAGGAATACTTGCCTCATAATAATTCATTAAGCCATACATTTGCTTTATGTGGCCTTATTTTTTATTATCTATGTTTTCTTTTACAATAAAAGGTTAAGAAAAAAGGCAGTGTGATCTCAGAGCTCAGAATTGAAAAAGAAGTTCTATAAAAGTTGAAAAATGGGGACCCGACGAGAGATATATTCTAAAGAAGGACTAAAATTCCTCAGGATAGTGCAGAATAAATTCAAAACAAAAATATAAACAAGAAAAAGTAGACCCACTACTCATGGCAAAAAGATTAATGTTAACTGGCTCTTGTGATGGCAGAAATGACAGGCCAGAACTTCTCCAACTAAAGAGAGGAATCTTTAGTCCTTCTCAACCAAAACTGTTCTTGTCTTTTTGTTTCCAACCCAAGATAGGTAAAAATACTCAGAGACCCTAGTTATTCCCTAATAATGCAGATTTCCAGATTAAAATAAATTACATCCCTTGGTACAAGAGTGATGTGATCAGAAGAATGTTCTCAGCCAGCTCTGAGGAATCATAGAAAGAAGTACTCCCCTCTTTAGAGTGACTTGTTTAGATTCTACATCATTAGGTTAAATCAGAAATTATGAAGGTCTTCTGACAACAACTTAAACTATCCATGCCATCAAACTTCTTATTAATATGTATTTGTATATGCATAGTAACTACTTATAAAGCCTACTTGTCAGAGTGCAAAAGTTTCACAGGCTTGTTCCCTAAAACATGATAGCAAACATTTTTAAAATTATTGTAGCAACAGTATTTCACTCAATACATGTTACATGGTGACAAGAATATATAAATTGTGATTCTTCAAATATTGAACATTGAGTGCTTTGAGCTTTCATTCTATTTAACTTAAACATCTTGATTTTCATGAAGTTTGTTAACACTAGCACTTTTAGCTGTGATTATTTTTTGTTAAAGTATCATTGACATACCATCTTGTACTGGTTTCAAATGTACAGCACGGTGGTTCAACAGTTACCAATATTATTAAATCCTCACCCCCCCCTAGTGCAGTTATTATCAATCAACATAGAAAGATGTTACAGAATCATTTATATCCTCCATGCTGTACTACCACACTTACACTGTGATTGCAAATTACTGTGACCTTTATCACTGTCACCCTCCCTCCACCCATCCTAACCCCTCCCCCATGGTAACCACATCTCATCTCAGTGTCTATGAGTCTACTACTGTTTTGTTCCTTCAGTTTTGCTTTGTTTTTATATTCCACAAATAAGTGACATAATACAGTATTTGTCTTTTGCTGCCTGGCTTATTTCACTGAGCATCATACCCTCTAGCTCCCTCCATGTTGTTGGAAATGGAAGATTTCTCTTCCTTTTATGACTGAATAATATTCCATTGTGTATATGTACCACATCTTCTTAATGCATTCATCTATTGATGGATACTTAAGTTGCTTCTGTACCTTGGCTATTGCAAATAATGTGGCCATAAACATAGGGGTGCATATGTCTTTTCAAATCAGGGAGTTTGTTTTCTTTGGGTAAATTCCTAGAAGTGGGATTACTGGATCAAATGGTATTTCTATTTTTAGTATTTGAGAAACCTCCATAACTTCTTTCCATAGTGGTTGCACCAATTTACATTCCCACCAACAGTGTAGGAAGGTTCCCACTTCTAGGCACCCTTGCCAACATTTGTTATTTCTTGTCTTTTTGATAGTGGCCATTCTAATTGGTGTGACGTGATAACTCATTGTGGTTTTGATTGCATTTTCCTGATGATTAGCAATGTGGAGCATCTTTTTATGTGCCTGTTGGCCATTTGTATTTCTTCTTTGGAGAAATGTTTGTTCAGGTACTCCAGTCATTTTTAACCAGGTTATTTGCTTTTTGGGCGTTGAGACATATGAGTTCTTTATATATTTTGGATGTTAATCCTTTATCAGATGCATCATTTACAAATACATTCTCCCACTCTGTAGGTTGCCTTTTTGTTCTGCTGATGGTATCCTATGCTGTACAGAAGGCTTTTAGTTTTGTGTAGTCCCATTTGTTCATTTTTGCTTTTGTTTCCCTGGCGCAAGGAAATGGGTCCAGGAAAAAAATGCTCACACTTATATTCAAGAGATTTTTGCCTATGTTTTCTTTAAAGAGTTTTATGGTTTCATGTCTACATTCAGGTCTTTGATCCACTTTAAGTTTACTTTTGTATATGGGATTAGACAATAATCCAGTTTCATTCTCTTACATGTAGCTGTCCAGTTTTCCCCACACCAGTTGTTGAAAAGGCTATAGCTATAATTATGATAAAATAACTGCTATTTGTATTCTCACATTGTAGAGTACTAGACTGTAATTCAGAAAATCTGGTTTTAGTCTGAACTTTGTTTTAACTTATTCTGTAACCCTGGTCTAAGCACCCCCTAGGAAAGAATTTAGTTTTCCCATCTACGAGACACAGATGTTGGGTCATATCTGAGGATCAGGGAGAGAGAGTATTTTCACTTTAATAGAAAGCTTGGGGTTTTGAATGGTTTCTCAGGTTGGAAAGAAAACAAGTCTCTAAAGGTGTCATTTTAGACACCTTTTCAGGGTTTGTGATTGAGATTTAGTGCAAGAGACCATATATAGTTTGCTTCTCTGCTTCTTAGTTCAGAGTTCCAAGCCCAAATAAGACAAACCCCGGTCTCCCAACAAAAGATAGTCCCACCATAGATTCACCAGTAGACAGCTTTGGAAACCACAGATATTGGAGTCCCTCAACCCCACCTTTTATTTCTACAGTAGGAATTTACCCTATTAAAACAGCTATCTATGTACATAAAGATATGCTATATAAGAGTGAGTTTTATAGCCTTATTTGTAATAATGAGAAACTAGAAAGAACTCAAATGCTAATCAATTGGGGATAGCTTGAATAAAATTATATACAGCCAAACAATTACACTCCATTCAGTCATTAAAGAATGAGGAAGATCTATATTTACTAATATGATATTCATAAGAAATTATCAATTCAAAATGCAAATTGTAAAGCAAAATATACAGTATATCCCTATTCACAAAACTGCAAAAGTTTGTATAGATATGTATATATATTCATGCATCTGCATGTGCATGTCAAATATGAAATTACATAGGCACAGGAAAAAAAGTAGAAAGACAATGCACAGTAGAGACCATGACAATGTACCTCTTAGATCAACCACTGTAGGGAATACAATTCACCTAGGGACACTCTAACCTCTGTGCTCTGAAACCTATCACTGTGCTAGCACCAAAGCCACATCCCCCAGCGACTGATCCCAGCCAACAACTGAACACAGCAGAGCTTCTAAGGTTGGCCCATTTCTAGAAGATGCTTGACTCCTAACAGAAAACTGTCTAGAAGACCCCCTACTGGCATCGTTTAAATTTTCATAGACCTGTGCTACAGCCTAAGACCTCGTTTCCTTCCTTCCCTCTATCCTTCAGAGGGTTCAGCCCCACATTGCAGTCTGATGGATCTCCTCATCTCTTCTGACTCACTTATTGTCCCTCACAGGTGCTGTCCCCAATAAGTCTCTTGTACATCTAATACTCAGTTGGCATCTGTTTCTTAAAGTACAAAGTCTAACACCAAGCTAACAGTGGATGCCTCCAGAAAGTAAAAGTTTATGTCAATTTTTTGCTGCAAGCAGTATTACCTTTGCAAACTATTTTTCTTAAAATTCAAAAATAATAGTAGCAATAATATCATTATGCTCAAGGTAAATCCCTTTTCTGTTTGAGCACACAGGAGCACATGCAAGAATTCACATATAGGTACTCTGGCTCCTCCATCAACAGAGCAGGTAATGATTCCTACTAAAGAAAACTTTACAGTTTTCATTCTCACTACATCTCCACAATGACCTTGGCATATTTTGCATTATGAGTCTCTTTTTACAGTAGAACTTCAGCTCTCCGAGTCCCAGATCTCTTAAGCCAAGCCAGTGTTCCTGTTCTCTGGATTGCTCCCTTGTATTGAAGAGCTCAGGGAATCCACATGAGAAGTTACCGTCCTGATGAACCCACATGCTGTGCTCATGACCACTCAAGAAGCAGATATTACCATTATCCTCACTTTACAGATGAAAAACCTGAGGCCAGAGAAACTGAGTTATTTGTCCAAAGTCCCACAGCAATAAGTAGTAGAGCTGAAATGTGAACCAAGATAATGTGACTCCAAATAAACTTGTTATATGAAACTGTCTAAGAAACTGCCGACTCTTGAAAATGTGGTAAAATAGACAAATTTGTCTTCTTCCATGTATATCTCTTTATTGCTCTTCTTCTCTCCACTCCAACAGAGGCATCTTTTCATCTTCTTCTCCCATTCTTTCTTTCCCAAGTGGAAATCCTGTCCTCACATTATACTTGAGTTAAGACATGTTCTACAATCTGTACCTTGAAAAAACAGAAGAGCAATTGACTTGTGAGTGAGGGCAGACCCAAGATTTGGAGAATTCTAATCCTAAAAGAGAAGCCTAATCATTTAAAAAGAACTAGCAAGGATTTCAGTGGCATGTGAACTTGGAACAAGCTGAACCAGTTATGACAGAGTCCTATAAATTCTCCTAATACTATTTTAAACTGAAGAATAATTTAAGAATGTTAAACTATTACTGTTTAATTTAAGTGCTATTAGACCCATGTGCTATTATGTCCAGGAGTGACCTAGGAAAATGGATATAAGAAGTTGGTGAGTGAACATGGGGATATGGAAAACCCCATCATGAATGAGAAGTGGGAGCTAATTTCAGTAATATGGGAGATCAAATTATTAAGGGGGTAGAAGATTTTTCAGAGATTAGGAGATTGTAAGTATAATCATGAGTTAGCACCACTGAATTATACAACTATGTAGAAGGCTGTTCAATTTCCCCAGCCATCTCCTTGAACAGGACCAAATGTCTGAGAGGTGGAAACCAAATGTCTGAGGGGTGGAAAAGAAAATAGTCCCTATCTCAATACCCATCACCTCCAAGCTAAATTCTTTAAGTCAGAATCCCAAGGCATCAATAATAATAAAAGTCTGAGGTTAATTCATCATTCTACTAGAGCTAGAAGCCATCAGAGAGAAGGGGATGCCAGTTTTCTAATCCAATCCCAGGTTTATCAGATGGCAACAAGTTAAGCAGAAGCTAAGGAGAGCTGTCCAAGAGCTCTGAGGCCAACAGCTGGCCAGCCAGCAGAACCTTGATGCCCTAAATACTCATTCATATAGCTTCAGATGTGTAACATGACCTTAGAAAGTTGGGACAAAGCTAAGCAGTTGCAAATAGCACCAAATCCTAGCCCAAGCGTCAGTGAGAAAAGAGCAAGAAAAATGTCAGGTAACAGTGCACCCAGACTCTGATAGGTTGCTGGGATCAGCAGCCCAGGAGGAAATAGTGGAAGAAATAGTAAAAAAAAAGGAGAGATAGAAAAGAGGAAGGCCCAGGTGGAGACAGGCCCCTATTCCTCCTCTTCCCAGAGCCGCAAACTGGGAAGAGGTTTATACAACTCCTAGGGGCTGTTTTCAGTATTTGGTATTTCAATATTTCAGTATTCCTGGCTTTGTTCCACACTGAAATGACACCAGGATGACTGGACAAATGGAGGGTGTGGGAGAGGAATTCAGCCTCAGCTTAGTGGAGCCAAGAGAACAGTTTAGTTCAAAATTTTGCCACTTTCTAAATGACCCTAGGATGTTACACTAATAACAAGAATATCATCTCAAATGACCTCTCCTACCTCTCCAGCTTTGGTTTGGTTCAGTTTGCTCAGGATGTGGGTGACAGTTTACCCTGCCTTCACAGCCTGAGTAGTGGAAAGTGGGTCCACACAGGGACAAAAGTCAGCTTATGAACACTCTCTTTTGAGCTACATGGGTGCCCCATGCCTGAGTCACCACATCTTCTGATAGGCTCGTCCGTCCCTCTCTCGCCAGCCCCCGGCAGTGTGCACACAGCTTCAGTGCTGTGGGCCCGGCTGACCCAGCCCTCTCGGTTAGCCAGAGACCTCCCAGGGCAGCCTTCATATCACATGTTTTGCTGCCCCCATAAATCATAAAACTGTACTAGAAATTCCATTATTTCGACATCTAAAATGCCCTCTTGTACCTAGACACAGCATAAAAATCCTCTTGCCATACTTTTCATGCCAATTGTCATTAAAAGATAGACTATTCACCTATCACTGAAGTCTTGCATAGCCAAAAGTCAGCCTGAATGCCACAGCTTGCTCCCATGGCACAAGTTACTCAAGGATCACAGAGTTCCTTGCCAGGGAAGCCTCCTTCTACCTCAGAATCCTTAAGGCAAAAGAATCAAGGCTATGCCTCATTGTCAATCAACCACACATTTGTTCTAAGATTTGTAAACTTATTTATAGCAAGATTTCACTGTCCTATAAGTTAATGTAGTGCCCCCATACAGTTCTCTCATATCTAGATATCTGTGTCCCATGCTATCTGTATTTTAAAGCCCATATTGCACAGTAAATCCATTTTTTCAAAAGACACTGTGTGGATAGTTCCTTTATCCAAGGAATGTATACCTAGATGTAGCATCTCAGGAGTTTAAGGAAATGAGTAAAACAAAGCTAAGGGCCCTCCTGGAGCTTCAAATGGACTTATGTGGGAGACCCCAACTCCTTCTGTGCCCAAGAGAAGCCCAGTGTGAAAGTAAAAATTTTCGCCCATACTACAACCCTCTATGGCTTAGGGAAACAGCTACTAAGTCACAAATCCACCACTTATCTATAATAAAATACTGAAGATATGAGGCATTCTACATTAACCGAGACTACCTGAGTTCTTTCTGTTGACCAGGGAAGTTCAAGGAAGAAGGAAATGATTGTTCTTACTCTCTACATCTTATCACACTATTAGAAGTGTGTGCACACATGAATCATGCCCATAAAAAAAATGATTTGCAGATGCATTTATTATAACAAAGCTATTTCAGAAAATGTTCAGTGTCTGGGGGATTATTTTAAGGATGATAATTAGCATTCATGCACCACCTCCAGAAGTAGTTCTGTATTAGCAATGCTGTTTAATATCTGAATTTATAATGTCACATTTTATGAGTTCAAATAAAGATGGAGACAAGACCCAATGCTGGCTGAACTGTCTGAGGACAGTTTACAGGGATAAGAGTAGTAACCTGAAACTTCTGAAGCAATTGCTGTTATTTTCCACTTCAGCCCCAATTTCAAATGTTGAATTGTGAGCTACAGAGGGTAGTCTGGTTCCTTTGTAAATGTACTGAGCAGATGACTTGGGGGAATTGAATAAAAAGGGTAGTGACTATTTTCTTCTGAACAAAGGAAAAAAGACAGGTTGGTTGCCAATTTTGGATTATGTTCAATGACCACAAATGATCAGAACAATACAGTCATAAGCTTTTTCCTTTTCAGGGTAAGCCATCATAATGAGATTACAAAAATGTAAAGCATAGCTTTTTTTGTGCTCTCTCAACTTGGAGGTACTCGCATAATTGGGATTTGCAAAGACCTTAGGACTTATGTGGGAGGTCCTTATATTTTATCCTTATATTTTAAGGATATACTGTACTAAGCCTTAGATGCAACCTAAATGTCCTCTAATCAGATAATAGTAGAAGAAAGTTGTCATCTTGTGAAAAAGGGAAAATATGAAGCCACTCAAGTTTGAAGAATGTGTAACTAAATAGGAAAGCTTATGGAAGCATATACATTTTGACAGTGGTTACCACTGCGGAGGAAGTCTAAAAGCATAGGGTAGGAAAAAAGTTACTTCTCATTAACATACTATCTGATTGTTTTATTATAATCATTTTTCACTTAAAAAAATAACTGTTGCAGAATAACTGCACAAAGAAATCGACTTATCTCTGTATTTTCTTCTTCTTTCCAGTATTTTCCAAATATTCTTCAAAAAACACGTATTACTTGTTAAAAAGGGAAAACATACATAATTTTTTTAATGTCACAATAATCTCTTAAGAACTTATTTTAATAAAATAAAAAACATTGGGCACAGCCTGTAGGATCCCCACACTGTAGAACATACGACTGTGACTCTCCAGAATCTGGGAGGACAGACACAAACTATAAACTTTAAAGATCAGAAAGAGGTTTAAGTGACATTGTCACACAAGTAACACTTTGCACCAAGAATCTATGGCACATTCAAACCCTGACTGACATGTTACTCCATGTTATTGAATGTCTAGGAATCATATAGCTGTAAAAAATGAAAACTAGCCATTACATAAAATGAGAAGACTGAAGCCTGAAACTGAGATAGGATTACTTTTTCCTATAAAAGCATAAAGACAAATACCAGAATATCAATAATAAAGGTTTTATATTACTTGAAGTATCTATAAACTAATTTAAAAATTATTTGATGACTAAGTTACACTGGATTGTCCAGATCTTTGTTTCTAAAGACAACCCACAACAGTGACAGAGACAGACATTCAGGAACGTAGCTGAGAAGAGAAAGCAAATGATACAACTCTACGCATAGTATGGTTCCACTGAATGTGTAAATGGTAGGTAGATGGATGGACTGATGAATGGACAAATAGATAGAAGCAAGATAAAGAAGAAGACAGGACTGAAAAGATAGCCACCAGCTTCCAAGAGAGGTTGTTCTGGGTGGTGGAACTATGATAACCATATATATATATATATATAGAGGCACATAAAATAAAATGCACAAATCTTAGTGTACAGATTAATTTTGACATGTGTATACACTCATGTAACCATCTGATAACCTTTTAGCTCCCTCTTTTTTTACTTTTGACTCTCTGATTTTTCTGTAATAAATATGATGACTTTTATAATTTTTTTAAAGTTAAATTACTGATAATGAAGGAGCTGGATGTCCAGAGATATCCAGTGATTTGCTACAAGTCCAACCAGCCTAGTTAGAGTAGAAACTGTGCTTCAGATCAGGTTTGTGAATCTTAAATGGGATTTGATCTGCAGTCTTATGCAAGAGGTTTCAAAAGTTTCTATTCTACCAAGACAATAAAGGCATCCTTTCTATGTCCTAAGGAATCTTCCCACAGTAAGTCCCAGAACTAATAACCTCCATAAGTCAAAATCAAGTTCATAGGCTAGGCACACAGATTAGTTTTTCTCTCCTTAAAGACAGGGTGTTGGCTCTGGTTTTGCTCATTGCTTCTGTATTTTATGCTTTCTGAAGATCTAGGTTGAAGAACTCAACCCCAAGAACTAGGAGCAAAGGGCTTGTTTAAAACGTTGCTATGGGGGAAATGAAAATGGGAGTTTTACTGACTGTTCTAAACTTACGTTTCTCCAAAATAAATGTATATTCTGTTTCCACAGAATGCTTACTGGTTTGCAGAATAATCTGGTACTTTCATCAGGAAGAGTTATTACTACATGGGTACTTGCTACAAACAGTATCCATTGTCCTGATTATACATTGCCAAGAATGCCTTGTAATCAGATCAGTGAAACATTGTTATCCCAGAGCAGTCCCCACAGGGTCACTCACACTGTCACCTGAACTCCAGTGCAGAGGATGGTTTAGCTGGTACTGTCTGAACACAGGGATACAAGTTTCCCAAACTGATTCAGCACTGACAATGCCATCCTCGTGGCCATTTCTTCCTTCCCTCAGACCCAGCAATCTGACTGACTGGATTGCACAATAGCGAAGTGCAATATTATGCAGGCCATGCATCAGGCTGATAATACATGTTTGGTTAGATGAGCAAGCAATATGCCCAGAAAACCAAAAAGTATCCTTCATCCCAAAAATCAATGGTAGCACAGAGGATGGTCAGAGAAGGAAAAGTTATTAAGTCATTAGAAGTTGTTCAGAAAGGTTTTGTTTCCTGAGTAACAGAAGATTCTCTATGTATATCTCAGCTGAAACAAGAAGATGCATTTTAGAACCTGGAACTTGAGTATTTGAAAATGTCTCTTGGACTTCCTGGGGATCCAGAAAAGAACAAAGGCCAAGGATAGGTCCAGCATTTAGATTAAGAGGCATGTGGTAAATTCTGTACTTCAGTTCTGCACCTGTACATCTCTGTGCACAGCCTCTCTCTCACTCATTATGGATGCCCACCTGTTCTCTTCATTACATCTCATGACCAGTTTAGCAGGTCTCATTGCACACACTTTGAAGCCTGAGTTGAAATTATATTGTTCTTTAATTAAGAACTGGCTTGGAGGGTGGATGGGGTAAAGGGAAGTACACTCAGTTCCCAGACCAAGGCCACAGAAAAAAGCCTCTCAGAAGAGCCTCACCCAGTGAATTAACATGGCCTGAGGCTACCAGGGCCAGTGAACCAGCTATCTTCTGCATGTGAGTGGTTCCAGATAGTTCTATCCACCATACATTTATTTGCTCCAGGGAAATATTTAGCAGTTCTTTATTGCATAGTAAGACATCCCATGCCAAAATATATTTTTTATGTATACTTATATTTATAAATAAACTTGACTCAGTAATCCTAACCTTCCAGATCGTAGTAGCACCAACTATTCCCAACAAATGTGTATGGTCAGGTTAACTACAACTGGCTGAGGTCCCCAGAAAATACCAATAATGATAATAGTAATAATAACAGAAGCAAGTACTTATTTGGCACCTACTAGGTCCCGTGCACTATTCTAAGCTTTTCATATATTACTTTCTCTGAGCCTCCACTATCCCATATGCAAAATGGAGCTGATAATAGTACCTGCACCCTTGAGTTGTTATAAAGATTGAATGGGTTTTGAAATGTACTCAATGTCCCATGGCCAATCTATAATGGGGAGCCAAGATTCACACTCAGTAGTCTGATTCTGGAATCTGTGCTCTTAACCATTTGTAGTAACCTTGTTTCTAGCTTCTGTAAACGATGCTTTAAAATCTGCCCTACATGGGAATATCAAATAGGCCTTGTTATAGACAATACAACAGTATGTTTGAGTCACCTTGCCTTGGCTTCCTGCCTTGCTTGTCACCCAACACCCCTTCTTCAGAGGACTCCTCCTCGCAGGAGCATACTTTCCAAATACAAACCCACCAATACAGAGCCATTATCCACGTGCCCTAATTACCCTATGACCAGATATGAGAGAACAAGGGACAGCCCCTGCTCCCCAGAGCTAACAAAAGTATTCAAACCAGCCAAACCTGAGCCTGTTCACCCTGTCTCACCCTTTCTTCCATGGAAACCACAATAAAGCCTCTTGCCCAGTTTGCTCTTGTTCTTCTCCCTCCTAACCAACCCCTGTAATTCCCTGTGTGGCCCCCCGTGGCTTGGTATGCCCCTCCTCTTGGGAAATGTGAGTGTTAAACTTATCTTGTCAATGTCCATCACCTCCTGTTCTGCTAGTCTTACTATACCTTATATATTCTATTAATATACTATATTCAATACACCACTATGCAATGCCCAGCAAACAAGTCCCTAGGAATCAGACCAAGAAGGCCTGTTGCGTTTTCAGTTCAATTCATCTCTAAAGCCCTTCTTGCTTCATACCATGACTGGGTAGAATTTCAAAGAACTCATCTGTGTATAAGAAGAGCCTTGGGACACTTGCCTAAATGAGCTCTCTGATCCTTGGCCCCATCTTGTAATAGGTGAGTGGGACCCCTGTCGTTAAGCACAGCACTACCAAGGCTGCTGTACCTCTTCAAAATCTATAGAGATATAAAATATGCAACAATATATATAATACAAATCTATCTCAATAAAGGAAAAGAAAACCCTCAAATCCCCTGCTGAATGTATTTTGACTAGAAATTCTGCTCACTTGATATTAGCATGGATGGGGACAAAAATGTCTAAACAATAGGTGAAAAACTTATTCCTTGGTATCCTACATAAAGCAAAAGGAAAGTTATGATTGGATATATGGCAGGCCTAAGGAAGGTATTCAACAGAGTCAGAATGTTCCTCACTTTTTGCTAGATAGCCATCTGACAGACCCCACAAAGGGTTTAGGTGCCCACCATGGGCTGCAAACAAAACCCCCAGTGTGAACGCCGATATACAAACTGGCTCAAAATCCCAGAAGTACTTAAGCTGTGTTTAAGTTCAGAGGAACTAGCTGCAGGAGGCATTACCTGACAGAACAGATAACATCTGAAGATAATGAGGCATATTATTTGATAGGAACCAAAAGGTGAATAAAACCCTTTGACTGCTCTCTGAGTGTAGGTGTCCTAAAATATCCATTCCCTTGTAATCAGAAGAATCAGTACATCCAAGCCCAAAGAGGGGAAATCACCCTAGTGGTGACAGTCACTGGGACAGCCACCCTGTGGAAACCTGGTGCAGAATGAGTCCCAAGCAAATTTTAAGATCACAACATCACTTTGAGGCAATTTACTAAAATGAAATATTGAGACTTCACTATATCTAACTTGTTTCCTCATTTAAGTAAATTGTACTTGTGAGAAAATGCTCTATTTGCATCAACGGCATATGCACTGGATGCCAGGTTTATCTCTATTCAGATATGCATTTTAGAGTTGTAAACATATGGTTACCATTTCTCTGGAGCTATTTAGGAAATTTTTATGGATCAAATCCTTAGTCCTGACATGTCAGCCAGGTTCAGAAATTTTTTTTAAACTGCCACACAGCTCTTTACTTCCTAAAGGCTCATTTATAACAGGAATTGGCTTTAGAAGTGTTTATATGCTCGTTGGTGTTGTCTATAATTACTTTCTCAGCTGCAGTGGGGAGAAGGAGGAGATCCAGCCCAAGAAAGGAGATGAGAAAAGCCTGAATAAATAAATAAAAGTGTCTTATGGGGAATCTGATTCATCCTTCTGGTCTTGTAATTTTCTTTCTTCCCCCCAACAATAATTGAAAAAAATGCCCAAATCCTACCACAGATATTAAAAGAAACATGGCTGGTTTTTGTTATATGGGTCTCACAGGCTTGAAGTTCGAACAGCAGCTGTGTAAAGGGCAGTGTCCAGTGAGGAGACTGGGAACAGTGATAACTGAGTTCCGTCTCCATGGTTATTTAGACACACTTGAGAAAACCATTTTCACTTTACCTGGGAGAATATGAAAAATAGCTTTTTCAGCCCTCTATTATATGTATAGTGTATGAAAAAGTCCAAAGTAGAGTACTTGAAAGTAAAATTGCTATTCTGAGGGTTACTGAGCTAAAATACAGAACTTGAGCCACATGATGTGCTCTGAGCTTTTTGATGGTGAAGAGTTGTGTTAATCCAGAGGTTCTCCGGGCTATGTGGTCTGGGATAAAAATCCACCAAACATAATTCAGTGAAGACATATGGGACAGTGGTGGTCCTTCCTTTCTCGTGTTTCCTTCTCTGATCATTGCACTGCACTGAACAGAGCATATCCCACTTCTCTCACTCCATTTGCCCCACTAGACCATGTCTCTACCTATAGCGAGCAGAGACACAGTGAGGACCTCACAATGAGAAGTGAGCAGGCAGGGATCACCTGGCAGAAATCTCTAGTAAGACACCACATCGAAACGTGGCTACCATATACAGTAACAATGATACAGCACCTTTTCATTAATTCAACTATGATGCTTATAAAGGCATGAATAATATTTTTAAATGAGGCAGATATATATATATATATATATGTACACATATATTAATATGGAACATTTTTAGATATGTTTTTAAATAAAAAAGGAGGTTTCTGAAGAATGAGTAATATAGTTTACTTTTTTTAAGGCAAAGGGTTATTTGTACACATATGCTTCTCTATGTATAGATTATCTCTGAAAATATAAACTGATAATGTGGTTCCATCCGAGAACTGGGTAACTCATGGCCAGAGATGGGAGGGAGGCTTAGTTTTCATTTTGGGCTGTATGAATTTTTACTATTTGCACATATATTAATCAGAAATTAATACAATGTAAATAAAAATAAAACAATGATTCCCATGGTCTAGCTCTCAGAACAGTATCATCTCCAAAGAAACATGGTTAGCAGTCAAAAAAGTAATTTCAGAAAAAGCCAAGTGTGTCATTTGCATTTCCTGAATACCACAAAGGAGGCTTGTTTCCTGTTGCACTTCTCTTCACACCATAGTTGTTTCAGAACTTTCTTCTCCCCCTTTTTCTCCAAATTCCTTAAAAATCTCCATCTCCAAGCCTCAATTCCTGCACCTCCTATCCTTCCCCCTTTCTCTTCTCTCCGAATTTTTACATAATAAAGCCCCAAAAAGCCTGCTATGGACCCACGACCACCTCACAGGGTAGGGAGGGGAATCAAACCGACCAACCCAAGAACCTCTGTAGTGGGACAGGGCAAGGGAAGTCCCAGACCCGGCTGAGCTGGTAGCTGTCATCAACTCCATACTATTTACTGACCTATCGGGAACTCTGAAGTTTGGAGCACTGGAAAGTAGGGTGAGGACACCTGAGCACTACCTACTTCATCTTCCCAGGATGACCTGGGAGTGAGCGAGCCCTGGTAAAGGACCCAGAGAGCCTTGTGCTCATAACCATGCCCCTCAATGTTCAATATCATAAATGCTGAGAACTAAATGTATATGTATATTTATATGTGCACATACACACACAGACACAAAGAGCCTCAACTATAAAGGGGACAGTGCTGCAAATAAAAACGAAGTCTCTAAGATTGGACAGAACCCACTTGATATAGACAACATCACTGTTGGCCACACACCCTCCCACTGAGGGCTCTAAGGTCTTGGGAAGTTGGGTTGAGACACTGTGTGTGTTCCGGGTCTGTGTGGCGCCTCCTTGAGGTAAGTTCTGTTTCCTTAAATTGAGACCTAAATCTTACTGTAAAATGGTGTGCAAGTGTGTGTGTGTGTGCAAGAGGGAAGCCCACCTGAAATACTGCATATAATTAAAGAAGGTGATCATGATTTTTAAAAAGGTCACGACAAACTTTCGCAAAACCTGTTCACTCTCAGTCCACATAGGAGGACTTGATTTATCTGGTCCTGGTGGCATGTTTATCTCTATGGTGGACTAGGGTGCCTTGTGCAATTGAATTTCATGTAATGAAACATTAAAATCTTAAAATTAACACTCCTAGTTCTGATTCCTGCTCATAAGAATGTTATGCTTATAATCTGCTTTCCCTACAATGAACTGCTGAGGGAAAACAAGTGTCTGATTTTCTCCACAGTTTTATTTGTTATGCAACTTAATCCATTGGAATTTCAGTTTTAAACAGCAGTCTCTGTACACTTTGTTAATGTGAGTCTGACCCTGAGAAAATTTTCTGCATTTAGTGAGCTGAAAACAATGGATTTCTGAAAGGCTGGACCCTGGACTACAGTGAATTCTCACTCTGGGAGGCCTCTTGGAACATAGTTAATAAGGCATCTTACAATTTACCATTTGCAAGAGGGGCATTTTTTTTTAACCATAATATTTTTTGACTATACAAGTAATGGACTCTTTTAGAAAGCTTGAAAGATGATACATTTGACTCATCCTACCAATTATAGTCACTGTTAAATACTTTATTTCCTCCTAGCTTCAACTCTCTGTATCTCTAAATGTATGCAAAATTTTAATAATAATAGCAATAGCTTTGCAACCTGTTAATTTCACTAAACATAATATTCTAAGCATTTCTCATTATCATTAACTAGGTTTAGGAAAAATACCTTTAATCAGTACCCTTTTGGATGTTTAAGTTAACTCCAATATTTTGTTAAGATAAAATATGCTCTGATGAACATTACATCTTCATATATAATTCTTAACACATATCTCTGAAACTTACTTAGGGTAAATTTCTAGAAGGAAAACACTGAATCAAAAGGTATGAACAATTTTAGTGCTTTGATCTATATTGCTAAATTATACCCAAAAA
The DNA here is from genome assembly GCF_040802235.1 of Manis javanica. Lineage (NCBI taxonomy): Eukaryota > Metazoa > Chordata > Mammalia > Pholidota > Manidae > Manis > Manis javanica. The sequence continues at coordinate 95,676,751 of NC_133163.1, read as the reverse complement.
CTTGCTGAATTAATTTTCACTAATATCAGCAATTTTCCTTTTGGTGCCAAAATGACAATTTTGCTAATCTTTCACCAACAGTGGATGAAAGATTTTCATTTTAAATTTCTGACTTAATTTTGAAAGGCTCAACTTTTTATTTGCTTTGTAATAATTTACACTTCTAATATACTTTGTGTGAATATTTTTGCAAAAACTTGTAGACGTTGTAGTTCTTGTGTTGTGACTTTGCTCATTCCTACCCTTTGCACATCTTCACACACTGATTTGTAAAATTATTTTTTATAGTAATCCCATGTTGCATATTAAAGTTTTCTATCCAGTTTAGCTCATGCAGATTAGTTAAACTTATGAGATGGGGTTCTTTGTGGGTTTTTTCCTGATAGATGGTATTTTTTAAATTTCTCTTTAGTCCAAAGATCTCAATCAGCACCTACCTGTCCACACTTCTTTTTGAGTGAGTTAGTAGTATATGGGTCCTGCTGCCTAGCACCCATGCTTTCTCCCAAGAACCCCTTTCTTTCCAGTCACAACTGCAGGATGAGAGGTATGCACCTGACCCAAGAGCTGCTTCTCCACAGGTTGACCTGCAGACTGCCTACCAGCAGAGATACGGTTCTCAGTGGAGCTAAATTTCTCTCTCTCTCACAGACAGCAGCAAAGCAGGGTCTGGAAGGAATAGATTCCACAGGAAGAATTAGCAATCTAAAGGAATATGCAAACAGATCAGAAACGGAACAAATACTGGAAGCCAATGAGTGGAGAGAGGACAAAGGACAGATGCCAGAGAGGGAGTGCTGCCCTGAAAGAAACCCCACAAACCCTACTGGAAAGATGCAGAGACCAGAGCCAGTACATTTATCCACTTTGTTTTCTTGAAATTTTACATTTCCATGACAAGGCCTTATATAGGCATATGATAAACTCCATGACTTGACTTAGAGAGGGCTTTTTTCTCCTTGCCTCCAAAACAATCATTCTACATAGTGGCTTCCAGCCAGTGACAATGTTACCTCTTTAAGGAACGTTTGGCAACATCTGGAAACATTTTTGATTGTCGTAACTGAAGGGGTACTGACTAGTACTAAGGAACATTGAGTGAGTAGAGGCCAGGAATGCTGAACATGCTACAGCGCTCAGCCTCCCATGACAAAGAATCATCTAGCCCAAAATGTGGATAGTACTAAGGTTAAGAAATCCTGCTATAGAACAGGTCAGATTTTTTATGGTTTCCCCTTTGCATTTGTGCTTAGGAAGTCCTTCCTCACTCTGTGATAAAACAAATGTTGTCTTACAGCTTGTTCTAGTTCTATGATTTCATTTTTGTAGTTTCTTTTTCTTAGAAATTTCTAGTAACAAGAAATCCATGTTAATGGCCAGGAGATCAGGAAACTGACTAAACTTATGCAATGGGTTACAATGTCTTTGCAGCTGTAATTAGTACACATCATTTGAAGAGAATGTGGCAACGATTCTCACAACTTACTTGATTTAAGTCCATTCTTCTGTGAAGGTGAACAGGATAGAGTGAAAATTTGTATTTCCCCTCCGTGGAGAGGCAAATGTGAATAAATTACCTCAGCAATTGTACTGATAATATAGTTGACTTACTACAAAGTTGATGACATGCAGGATACTATATTCTATTCACATGATCAGCCAGATGTTCCAAATTACCAAACTGGAGAAGGCTGAAGAAGTTGATATCATGAAATGATGTCAGTATCCTAGTCATCGAGCTTACAGGACAGAAGTTTCTTACTCAGTAGAGTTTTTAGAGTTGATGTGAGAGGGTGGAACTAGGTGAGTACTGTCAAAGATTGTGCCATGAAGAGTGGAATGTCACTTACATAAATCTTGGTGAAAGTTCACACTTTGATCTTGTCTTCAGATGTCACATCCTCTCTTCCCTTCTTTTTGTCAACATTATGAGGCCCATAAAGTTTTCTAAGATTCTGCGAGGCAGATGGTTTCTGTCTTCATATCACCATAACAACCCACATTTCACAGTAAGTAACAAGCATGATTAGGAAAGACAGATGGAATGAGCCTGCAAATGCAAAATATGACCCTCAATTTAGAATTCTTTGTCCCTGGGGAGGGGCTCTCATCTGGAAATTTGTCATCTCCTTGTGAACTCTGGATAGCTCAGAACTAACAGCACACACACGGTAGGTAGCCTTGCTCCCCAGGAGCTCCATCTCCCTTCTCTGCATCCACTCTGAACCAAAGACTAATTCATTCTACCCTTCAGTGCCCTAGGAAGTGGAAATAAATAGGCATTTTCTGCCCTGTTACTCCAGATTCTATAATGTAAACTGCAACCCAAGCAGTCTCCTGAAATTTCAAGTGGCAGCATTTTCCCAGTCTTTTCCTGCTAACAAATTATCACCGTGGCTCTACTAAGGACTCTCCTTTCTCCTGCCCCTTAGAACTTTGCACTCTTGGGTAGGATCTGTCTTCTGTGCATTCCTTACTTGGATACCAAGACCTTTATGCCTAAGCGCACTGACTTCCTCAGAACCTATGAACTCAACATGAATGCCCATGGCTATGTGCAAAACATCCATGAGCAGGAACCTGGACAAAAATGAATAACTGGGGCACAGAATATGACTTTTTTCCATAAATACAATAAAGATCAGTGCCATACCTGGAAAATGTGCCTCTAAACAAAAAAGATGTGAAGAAGTTTAAAGCTCTCTCTAGCCCTATTTACAAGACAAAATATGATTACAAAATGCCCCTTCAAAAAAATTAGAATAAATAAGTATTCACAAGCAAGCAGTCATAATTCAATGAGATTACTTATTAAGAGCAGTTCTTAACTTTTTCCTTGTGTAAACCATCATACAGACCAAGGGTCAGCAAAGCTTTTCTATAAAGGGCAGATAGTGAATGTTTTAGCCTTTGCAGGTCATGAAGGCTTCTTTTTTTTTAATGTAGATGGATTATTTTTATTTCTTTTAATTTTTTATTTTTTATATTGAGGTACATACAATAAAATGCACAAATCTTAGTGTACAGCTTGATGCATTTTGACGTGTGCACTCACATAACCATCACCCAAATCAAGATATCAAACATTCTCACTAGGTTTTTTTCCTTTCACCTATTTCACCCATCCTCCCATCCCTTCCCCTATGGTGACCACCAGTCTGTTCTCTTTGTGTTTATGAGTCTATTTCTGCTTTGTTTGTTTTGTTTTTTAGATTCCACATATAGATGAAATGCATAGTATTTGTCTTCCTCTGACTTATTTCACTTAGCATAATACCCTCTAGGTTCATCCAAGTTGTCACAAATGGCAAGAGTTCCTTCTTTCTTATGGCTGAGTAATATTTCAGTGTATATACGTCTTGTTTTCTCTATCCATTCATCTATTGATTAATATTTAGGTTGTTTCCGTATTGTGGCTATGGTAAATAACGCTGTGATAAACATAGAGAAGCCTATTTCTTTTCAATCAGTGATTTTTGTTTTCTTCAGGAAAATTCCCAGAAGTGGAATTGCTGGGTCATGTGGTATTTCTTCTGTTTTCAGTTTTTTGAGAAACCTCCATACTGCTTTCTGTAGTGGCTGCAACAATTCATATTCCTACCAACGGTGCAAGAGGGGAACTGTTGGTGGGAATACTTGTCATTACTTGTCATTTCTTGTCTTGTTGCTATTAGCCATTCTGATTTGTTCAAGGTGATATCTCATTGTGGTTTTGATATAAAAATTTCTTTTCCAACTACTCAGCTGTTGTAATAGCACAAACAGCCATAGATAATATGGAAATGAATAAGTGAGGCTGTGTTCTAATAAGACTTTATTTCTAGACATTGGAATTTGAATTGTATATAATTCTATATAATTCATGAAATAGCATTCTTCTTTTGATTTTTGTCAATGATTTAAGAATTTAAAACATATTCTTAGCTCAGAGGACATACGAAACAGGCAGCAGGTTGGATTTGGCCCATGTGCCATAGTTTGCTGACCTCTGAAGTAGACTAGCATTTCTTGTTAACTGAAGTCCAGCAGTTTTCAAGCTCTTTTTTAGCAAAGGAATCTTTGTATCCAATGCAGTTTAACACATAATCCCCAACTGGAAAAGCATAACTGTAAAACTGGAAAAGCATGGCTGGTCTGTTAAAGAGGAGTCGGAGCACCAGGAGCCTGCCCGCTGAGGCTCCCCAAGGCACCTACGGTGACCCTCAAGGCTCCTGCACAGAACCAAGGCCTTTGGGGAGCACAGTTTGAAAACCATGACCTTATGCCTTCCTCTCATTTTACAAATGAGGAAGCTACTGAGAACATGAAACGTGGCCCTGCCAGCAGCCAAACAGTGCTGTTCCCAGCTGAACATAAACGAATACAAACAGTGCTCAGACAAGGCCACACTGCTTCCGTGTTTGGAATAAGACAGAGACGAGGCCACCCACCTCACAATGATAAAATATCCCCTCTTCTGACTAACACAAGAGACTACTGTTTCTCTTCCAATAACTCTTAGCCCACCTTGAATCCACCAGCCTCTGATAAAATTAATTAAGATACCCAGTTACCCAATCACTTTCTTGACATTATCCAGTCCAAAACTGGCCCCTGTTCCCCTAATCTCTCCTAGAATCATCCAGCATAAGCCTGGATCCTAGAAGGGGGCCTCCCACAGTTCTCGCCAGTGCATTCTTCTTTGCTGTAGCAAGCTCAATAAACCTAACTTTCTGTCTTTACTCCAAGTGTTTCCCTTCCAGTCTTTGGCTTCAATACTGCATTATTAGCACCCCAAGCAATGTCTTCAAGAAAAACAGAGTGGCACCAAAGATTCATTGAGAGAATAAATAGCTGAGCTCCTAAACCTGTTAGAAACAAATAGAGGATAATTCAGACTTTTAACAGACAAAATGCTACTGATTCCTGAATGCTCAGCAATGGTGGAATGGGGAACATGAGCCACCCTTGATGAAAATCCAGGGACCACTGCTTGACAGTGCCCCTAAGGTAGAAAAGAGACCCACCACCAGCTCTGTCTGAGATGCCCTGTGCAACTCACAGCCCCAGACATCATAGCACCCAGTATGGATGGAGTCCCCTCAGAGATCAGGCAGGCACACAGAAAAGCCTGTCATTATTTACTCCACACTCGCTTCTCAGAGATTCAAAGATAATTAGATCATGTGCTTCTACAAACAAAACATAATCTGATAAGCGTCATTCCAGGTTGGATAGCAGCATAAAGCACATTCAGAATGGTCAAGGCTCACCCAAAACAGATGTAAAGTTACAGCAGCTTCTGTGCTGGCCTTGAAATGGAGGATCTGATTTCCTCTGAGCCTTGACATAGTACAGATTCAATAAACATGCCTTGAATTGGATTTCACTGAGCAGAATCCTCCCTAAAGTAACCACAGGGAGCAGAAATCAGCCATGAATTCTGTGCGTCTGGCTTCAGAGGGCAAGTCTTGACCAGTCCTACTTGCTAACAGTACTGCTGATCCATGAACATTAGGATTTATTTTAAATCTTTACTCTTTTCATACATGAGTAATGATAAGGGTTAAAGATCTGGATGACAAGCTAAAGGTGGTGATTATATTGAGCAAAGCACTGGAAATGAAAAATGGTTTCTAGTCCCAACACAGGCTCAAGACCTTGCGGGAATTTGTAGACCCCACCTCTCAGATCCTCAGCTTGTTCCCTTACCCGTTCACTGAAAGGCTGGGATGCATGACCCCAGTGAGGTCTCTTCTAATCCAACAGTCTAAGTCTCACACTCTGAATATTGGGTGCATTTCTTAGGACTAAACTCCCTACACAAAGCCTCTTAGGCCCTGTTTGGACACCACCAGTCTTCAGCCCCTCTGTCATTCATTGGCTTTCTTGTCAAGGCTTCTGTTTGCTGTGAGCCTCTGCTACGCCTTCAAGGCCATTGCTAGGGCCAACCCCTCTCTATGCTTTCTCTGTCTCTTCCCCAAACAGCCCACAGAAGAATCAACTGCTCTCTCAGGTTTCCAGAATACCTTGTGTATTCACTGGATAACACTTGCTGTGTCATTTACTTACTTTTTATGTCATTTCCATGACCAGGCTGTTTTTCTTGAGAATGGAGTGTCATATTCATCTTTCATCTCCAGATACATAAAGGGAATTTTGTAAACATCTTTGTGTTAGATTGGACTGCCTTCCAAATTTGTGCTATAACACAACATTGAACTTCATCCTCCCCCTCAAAGAAACAGAGAGTCGACTATATATAAAAATACTCATGTTACTAGGCCAACCCTCAGGCTTAGTGTTCTGTACATGGCAGAGATTCTAGGCTTCCCAGGCAACCATCCCCTCCCACCTAGAAACAACCTCCAAACTCCCCAAAGTGCAGGTCTAGCTTCCCAAGCCACTCAAAGGCTGTTCAGTCTGAAACATTTAGAATGACTTTCACACAGTAGGATTTTCCTACAGACAACCACAAAGAGAAAAACACTTCTGATCCAAACTCATTACAAACATCCAATGCTAGTCAATGAGAGTTCATACCTCCTTTGCAATCTTTATAGGAATAAATAATCCCCAGAAACTAGAGGCTACATACTTTGCCTGCTAGTTAGTTCCCGGCAAAGTCTATCTCCTCCAACCTCACTTTGAGCAAAGGAAAGTCTCTTTCACAAAGAGCCAGTTTACCTTGAAATGTAGTAATGAAACAACAAAAGTTTAGCCATCTGTTCCTGATAACTGCCCTCCCTCCACCTTACCCTCTAAAGAGTCTCCCTATGAAATGGTTCAAATGATGGTAAAGGAATGTATTCCCCAGCCCTAACTAGACAATAGCCATGTGCAGCCAGCCTACTCCCATGTGGTTATATCCTGCAACCCTATAGCCTATGTTCACAAGCTACAGCTGATTTTCCAAGCAGAAGCACAAATACATCACACTATTAATTTACCTAGACATATATTAAAAGCTCAATGAATATTCTCCCTATGATATCTTCTTGAAACTTCTACTACAGTACTTAGAATTTAGCAGTATTGTTTACCTATCCATCTGTCTCACCCACTAGACAGAGAACTCCAGAAGGTCAGAGAATTAGTTCACACAATAAACATATATTCCAAGTGGCTGGCACAGTTCCCAGCATATCACAGGGGCTCCACAGGTAAGTAGCTGTGTCCACGCATCTGTCTTCAACCACGGTGAGGTCAGCCCAGGAGACAGAGGGCTCAGTCCCTGCACTGAAAAAGCTTCCTGAGGCACGTGCAGTGAATTCCTAGAGGCCAGGGTCCTACACTCATTTTTCTTTAGACCCCTGGTGCCTAGCATAGGCAAGGCATTCAAGAAATATTTGTTGCAATAAAAAATCGTTTGTTTGAATAAAGCTATGAAGTATCAAGTGAGAATCTATGTCCAGACTACTAATGAACTGCTTTAATGTCACCAACAATTGTGAAGTCTCATTGCCTTGAGGATGATCTGATGGCTAAGTCCAGGAGATGTTTTTCACTCTGCATCCTTCCTGACACCTGTGTACCATCCTGTCTTCAGTACTCTTTTCCCTTTAGCCTCTGTGTCACCCTTGCTTCTAGTTCCCTGCTGACCTCTCTGGCTGCTTCTTCAGTCTCACACGGCTCCTTCAAATGATTGATTCCCCAAATGAGGCTCTCTACTTTTCTGATTCTTTACCCTCTCCCTGGAAGAATTCCTATAAATTCAAATGCATGTATTTGACTACATTTTTATTTATTAATAGTTCTCCAATCTACTTTTTTTTTTGGCCAGACCATTCTTCTAAGCTTAGATATCCAACTACCTCCTGGACACCTACATTAGTTCATCTCAAAGGCAACTTGGACACAGAAAAGCCTTGCCCATCTGCTCCTTTCTCAGTTCTTTTGCTCTCGCCCCAAGCCTGTTTTACTCCTATATTTTATATCGTATCTTCAACTATCCAACATACCCTACACCACCACATCAGAAATCCTGAAGTCATTCTAAACTTCTCCCTCATTATCTTCTTTCATAAGATCAGTCAAAAACTAACTATTTCTCAATTTCTCTCTTCCTCACCATCCTTCCTGACACTCGCATTCATTTCTTATTTGAAATAGTCCCCAGACTATTCACTCTGCTTTCATCCTCCCCCACCTCCAAACACTCTGCCACATCTGCTGGAAGACAGAGCTTCCTAATCTGCAAACATAATTCATCGTTTTTAAAACACTCTTTAAGCCATTACCCTGCCCCGCCCCACCATCCCTGCAATGAAGTACAAACTTCCACATAGGTGGCCCCTGCCTCACCTCCCACAGCACTCCTGGCCCCATGCCCCCACCACACTCACCTGCAGTTCAGTCCCCTGCAGTCAGTGCATGAGGAATGCCCTTCAGCAACTCTGCCCAGCTGACCCTATGAGTTCTCCAAGCAGTTCAAGCATTACCTCCAGAAGGCTTCATCTATCCTGATCCTCCCCTCCAGCTGAATTAGAGACCCATCTTCTGTCTCCCATTTTAAGCAAAGAGGTTCTGCCCTGTGTGAGGCTATTCAAGGGTTCTCAATGCTAGCTACATGCTAAAATTCACCTGTACACCTGAGTACCCAGAACTCAACCACAGTGATTCTGATGTAAGCGCTCCAGGAATCAGTGTGATTCTCGTGTGCATTGGGCTTCATGTTTCCCAAACTTTAATGTAATGATCAACCACCATCCTTTTAAAACTGAAGATTCTGATTCAGCAGGTCTGGCTAGGGTCCAAGATTCTGCATTATTAACAAGCTCCCAGGTGATGCCAATGCTGCTGGTCCACGGACCACACTTGAAGTGGCAAGGGGCAAAAAAACTCTGACTTTGGCTGGCCACCCAGAGGAATAAAGCCATAAACAGCCAAGCAACTATAAAAATATGTCCTGTCAAGGAAAACATATGTTGCTAAAACACCTGACATAGCCTGGTTCCAGAAAAATTTATGAGTGTCTATGACAACAGCAAAACCATAGCCTATGGAAGCTATTGTCCCCTAAAGGCTTAAGGCTCAGAGAAGTGACTTGCCCAGAATAATGCAGAGATAGATAGCAGAACTGAGATCCCAACTCAGGACACTTGGTTCCACAGTCTGTGTACTGCTCAGCATAGTCAGTGCCTGGGAGAGACACTGAAGACCCCACCATACTAGGAAAGTAGCAATCAAGAAGGATAATCAACATTAGTGGGACCCAGGCAAGCGCTGTTACAGGAGTGGCTGGAGCAGCACTTTCAAAGGGATCCTAGCCAAAAGCTGCTGATGGGAAGGACAATGGGAAACTGGTCACTTCCATCCAATTGATGAATATGTGATGGGCTTCTGAATGAACTTACCCTTGCCCCAAGATGGAAAATGACATTGAAAACTGTGCACTGTGGAACTCTGAACCATTCTGATGTCATGAAGTACCTCAAAGGCAGCAGGGATATCTTATTCATCTCAATACTCCTAGCACCTAGCACAGTGCTTGGCACATAGAATTCAGTGGATATCTCACTGCTCATTCGTTGACTAAAGCCTAACAAGAGAAAGGCCTGGCTTTTTTACTTTAGTTAATACCTTATCTCCCTATGATGTGGCCAGCCTCTTCCTGTAAGGGAGAAACCAGCCTGGCTGTCTGGCTGCCCACTGTAGAGAGTGCCTTAAGGTCCTAGATGGGGGCTGGATCTGATGGACGTGTGGTATAATGCATGGTTCCCAGGCCCTTCACACAGATGCCTCTATAATGCTAGGGTTATAGGTATAAACAAAGTAATTTTATTCTTACTAGAGAACCAGCAGAAGTCAACTGCTATTATGAAGCTGAGAGAGGTGGGGAGGGACCAGAGGGAGCAAGGTTACTGTTTCTCTGGCCAGAAGAATTGTTTGCCAAAGACAAGAGAGCCATAAAGGATAGGTCATACCACCTAATGTCAAGAAACAGCCTGGGTCACAAATGAGTCTGAAATGTCATTTCTACCAACTTCTCATCACATTGGGCAAGTTAACCTTAATTACTAAGCCTCAGATTTCTCATCTGTAAAATGAAAAAAATAATTTCCTATGAGAATTGCTGTAAGGATTAAATGAGAATTGTGTGAAGTACTTAACACAGTGCCTAGGACACTGTACAGGTTAAATAATAGCAATAGCACCAATGGAGAAAGCCTTTAATGCCAGTTATGGCTGAATGACTGATTCTAGAAAGAAGAATTGTGGCCACCCTGTGTACTTCAGATTTCATTTCTTACTGGAGTATGTAAGGACTGAAAAAATATTTTCTTATTCTTGTTTTTTGTTTTCCCTTTTTAAAAAAATGAAATTTGTTACTTCATTCTAATTGTCTGTCTATTTTGTTTCTCTGCCGCTATTGCATATAAAGTGGATAGGTGATAGATTTCCTGAATAGGCAAAGCATGGCAAATTTTTTCCATCTCAGTGCCAATGACTCGGGGTAGCTGCCTTAACTACCATATTAAGAAGGATGTTGGTGCTAAATCCAAGCTTAGTGAAAAATGGTTATGATTGATTAGCAGGATCTTCAAAGAGTGTTTGTCCCACCTCATTTTAATACATAAATAGCAGAATGGTGAATAATAACAGCTAGGTAGAATCACCATGGAACCAGAGGAATGGACAGCAGTGGTAGATTATAGTAAAGAGACTGATGAACACTCTTACCCTGACCCTGAGACATCTTTGAATATAGTCATGCGTGTCTGTGCCAACTGCCCCCCTACATCCACTCTTCACCCATCTCCACCTGGCTCCCTGCCTGCAGACTGACCCGTATGCAGTATATCAACAGGGCCATATGCCCTCCGGCTCTGGATGGTTTGGCCAGTGGAGGGCCCCAACAGGAGATAAGGGCAAGGAAACAGTGAGAGTAAGGTCATTATTTCCCTGGGTCTCTCTTTGCAAGATTGTTTCAGTCTGACTATGTCCCTCATTTAGAAATCACTGATCCTTTCAATACAGTTGACTCTACGTGATTCTCTCTTCTTTCAGGTTCCAAAGGCCATTTCCTCTTCCCATCCCTTCAGCACAAAAAGGTAATAACAACTCCAGGGATACTGCACTATGCTTGGTGGTTCTCCTCACCCACACTTTTATAAATAGTCCCTTTATGAAAGAACTTTGTCAAACTATTATTTTGAAAGGATCACCTATTTCCCCTGGAACACTGCATGTCTGTGTACGTTATGCTCTTGGTTCACCTCACTGGTAGAAGTGAAGTAAGCACACACATATATGTACGTAATACCACGTGCTAGGTAAGGCATCTTTGTACATCTAGGAAGACTGGCATGTGTCTGGTGGCCAGACATGAGATGGACTGGAGATGGCAGTGCAGATGCCTGCCCTGCCCACTTCTCCATCTACCTTAAACTGCCCACCTTATCTAGACCTTTCTCTGTACAGCACTGTCAATTGACTGAGCAGAGTTAGGTTCAACCATTAACAATCCCTGATTTGACCTGGTGAGAAGAGAGGACTCAAAAATTTGTCAATGGATACTGAGACAGAGAGGTACAGACATGCAGAGGTGGTTACCTTAGTCAGGTTATCAGCAAAGAATCTGACTGTGGAGGATAATGTGGACCTGCCCTTCTGGTCTCCTGACTTTCCCACCAAGATTGCCTTTCCTGGGGCCAGGCTGAGCAATTCTTCGTAGGTCTCTACCTTTATGGAAATAAATGCATCTCTGGTCTTTATTCAAAAAGAAAGAAAGAAAGAAGAAACATTAATTTTACCACCCCCTCAGTGATGTAAGAACACTTCATGATTAGCAGCACAGGCAGAATCAGGAGAGAAGTGAGCCTGCAAATGTGACCTCTCCACCCTAAAGGTAAACACACCTGTCCCTGCGTAGCTCATCCAGTGATCCTGTGAATCGTGCAGCAGGCAATCACACCTGAAAAACCCCCACCTGGCCTAAGACAATCCCACCTCTTGAGAGACTCTCAGAACCATGAAGCCCCCTCCCAGTATCCAGCATCCAGATATAAGGCCTCCACGGCCAGTACAGGCAAGGTAAAGAACTACCGCTGGACTCTCTTCTCTTATAGAAAAGAAGACAATAGAGCATCCAAAGAGAAAATGCAGGATACCTCTGAGAAGACAGGTGGTGAGAAAGCAATCAAAACACTATTTAGGGAACAAAAAGGAAAGGAATTAGGGCCAACAAGAGCAGCAAGGCCTCTGCCCCTTAAGCTGGGAGGACAGTAAATCTCACCCCAATTCCACTTCAGTAAGACTCTTTTTCAGCTTCTCCAACTCAATTCATTCCCTTCAATAGGCTTTTCATCTCTCAAGGTCCAGATCAAATGCTTTCTCTTCTGCGGAGGCCTCTCTGACCCTAACCGTTCCCACTCCTAGTTAAAATTAACTGTCCCTTTCTCTATACTCCTAATGCATGTTAATCCTTTCTTTAACACTTTTTACTTTATAAGATATGAACATGTGTGCCTCCACCAAATGATCTGTAAGCTTTCTAGTGTCAGGGATCTGTCTTAGTGATTTCTGAATAAATAAAGTCCCTAGATTGTAGTGGAAGACTATAAAACATTCACGAGTTTGAGTGACAGATTTTTGCTATCAACTGCAAATTGGACAGGTCCCCTTCCCCCAACCCACTCTCACTCTTTTCCAGGTTCATCATCTTTGGGAAAGTAAGGCAACAACCATACATACAGAGCTGACTTTCACCATGTCTTAATCCAGGATCCCCAAAAATGGAGCCCAAGGCAAGGACTTCTGGGAACAGAAGTGGGGCTTTGAGGGCTGGGAGGAATGAGACAGGGAAGGAGGAAAAGCCAAAATAAGGTGTTATCCATGAGCTCTTACCCTCCTCATACTTCTGGGTGTGTGGCGTATGTCAGAATGACTAAACATATTTCTGGAGGTGTCTCAGGTTATGGCAGCAGAGATGCCCCAGGACAGAAAGCAAGGGATAAATAGTGCATTTGAGGTGTGCTAAGGTCCGGTTACACCTGAGCACAGCAATTGCCACAGCAACAACTAGAGTGTAGAGGTAAGCCAAGAGGCTGTAAGGCAGGGCACAAGAAGTGTCTGACACACACATAATGATTATTTTTTTGGCCCTTTGTGATTTCTATTCACCTTAAAGAATAAGTCTCACTAATCCTAGCATTAATCATTGTTAAACTGTTAGCAAAAGGAAAGTGTTGGGTGATTAATAACTAGAATTTTCCCAAGCTTCACCAGGCTGTGGATACCAAGTCATGATAAATACTCAAATTTATGGCTCACTCCAGCTTCAAACTAGTTCTAGCTTCTAATTTTAATTCTCAAGCTTCCTACAAGCTTCTCCTGGACACAGATCTGAGCCTCCCAAGCATGCCTCACACACACTCAGAGATCAGTCTGTCAGCTCTGGTCACCATGTGGCATCTGCCGTATTCTTCCTCTCCTGCCCCAGACCCCCTTTTGTATAACCTTCCACAAGCGGTCCCCTCCAACCCCTCTGCTGCCCATGCCCACTGTAAGTCCACACTGAGAGTGTAACTCTCCTTGATCCCAAAGTTACCACACCCCCAGATGCCAAGATGACACATTTCTTTCCATTCTCCTTGTTCCAGAGCCATGCTGTGGCTCATACGGAAACAAGATGCTTCTTTCCCCGCAGGGCACACTTTGAGCCAAGAGAGCACAAGTGGTGCTGCTTCAGACCCCGCAGCTCAGGGGCTGAAAACACTGCCCTCAGCTTCAGCTCTAGTCCAAGGAGTGAGATCCTCTTCTCTCCCTTGTCCTATATAGCTGCAGGAGGAAGGCTGTTCCCAGCCTGGGGCAAATCCCCCTGTGAAACCAGTGAAACTGAAATAAGTCAAAGGAAAGGGTAGGCTAGGAGAAACCATTTTTATTGATCACAGCTTGCTGGAATTTGCTGGCCAGGCTCAGCACCGACTATCCCCCCTAGCCATGGCTCCCGCTCTGCCCTCATAGCTGCTCTCTACTTCCTGCCCACCCCTTCTTGGAGGAACTCCATTGGCAGGTCCTTGGTGACTGGCAGAAGCCAGAGTAATTACATACCAGGAATGCAGGGGAGGAGAGAATGGCTGTTACCTCCACCCCTTGCCCCTGAGGCTGTGGGAGACTGCAGCAGTAAACACCTATTGGTATGTAAGTGGACTAAGGCCAGGTGAGAGAGTCTGGAAATTCTGCAATTTACCCCACATCCTGTCTCTCCCCAACCTGCATCATGACCAACACAGCTCACACAAAATGGCCTCCTTCCTTTTTCACCAAAAGTATACACTCTCATAAAGATAAACTTGAAAGAGTCAGCAGCCTGCAGGGACATGCACAGACAGGCCTGAACCCCAGCAGTATCCACAGCCTCAACACAGGCCACATCCTCACTATCACAGCAACTATTTAAAATCTTCTGTGCATTAGTGATTATGCATATTGAGACTTGGAATTACAGTGGGCAAACAGTTTGGCATCAAAAAACTCTCAAGGGTTTTGTGGGATTTTTTTCCTTTGCTACTAAATGAAATCTCACCAGATGTCCTAAATGGCTTTTTTATCCTGGCATTCTCTGACATCACTTCACTTTAAATAGAAATGCTTTTTTGGTGGACAAAGGTACATAACATCCAAGTGAACTACCCTCCAAGATCCATGTGGTATGAGTAACTCTAGTGCATGAAAAGTTTCACTGGATGTATTTTTAAATGACAAGGTTCCCTAAAAGTAATCTTAATGGACGTGTAACATCCGTCCTTAATTACACCTACAGAAAAAAAAATGTGCTCATAACATGCTTCCATTTGCTCCAGCTCTTTGAAGAGCAATGACTGATGAAAGCCAAGAACCAAAGAAAATGGCAATAAAATAAGGTGGTATAATGACAGCTGAGATCTACTGTGACATCTATGGGTGGTTCTGTGGCTCCAGGATTAGATTGTTCTCACTTCAGAAAAGCCATCCATGAACTCTGTCAATCAGCAACTCAGTCACATATACATAAAATTCTTTCTTCCATGCCCTGCTCAAAAGAAAAAAAAGAAAAGTGATGCTAAGAAAACAATGTATAGGCTTCGTCTATGCATTCTATTAGTGAAAGGCAGCATTTTTCTCCTTGACTACCTTACAAACTGAGTTGAATTTTTATCCAACCTTTATTATTCCTCACTTCTACAAAAGGAAGTCAATGTATTATTCTCCTTGGACTTCAAATAGAAAAGTAACATCAAAGTCAAACAGAAAATGAAAGCTCTGAAGCAGACATTATTTTGTTTTCCTCTCCCAAGTAAATATTTGCATTTGCTGGAAGAGCTTATGCTGATATGTCTGTAAATTGAATGTACGTTTTTTATGAGAAGGTAAGTAGCCAGGAACAAGGGGACACAAACCAAAGATCCCCTGTGCTCTCTTCCGAGTGACCTTCAGCCAACTGTGCAGATGACATGTTTAGAAGGAAGATGATTTGGTCTCCATGGAAGCGCAGTTTGTGGGCTCTGCTCTGGCAGATTGACAGCTGCACTAAATGATGCTGAAATTACAGGTAATACATTTTAGATTATGACTATTGTCCACTTAGGACTAAAGAGCCCATGTAGTGCAAGGGGGCTCAGTTTGGTTATCTCCTTAAGCTTCATTCCAGAGTAAAAAGGCATAGGCTTTTCTTATAATAAACAGGATTTCTCATGTTTGGGGGGCAGTGGTAAGTACAAAAGTAGTTTCATTAATTAAAAGCCATAAGCCCAGAATAACTACTGCCACTCTCCTCTAGAATGAAATACAACCATGCTCAATACATGTCTGGACACAATTCTACCCTAATTTAAAAGTAGGAATAAAGGAAATACTCAATTTTTCAATGTCATAATATCAAATTAGAGTAGCACTAGCCCAAATTGGCATTTGAAGTTTGACTTTGCAGGACTAGTGGGTTGCTGACTTCCTCCAGATATTTATTGATTGATATACGTGATTTTCTGTTCTGTTTTGTTTGTGTAAAGGAGGAGAGTAGGATTTGTGTGAGGATGGCAGGAGAGAGGAAAGCAGTGGAAAGGATGCAGGTGTCAAGCCCAAAGAAACGGAACAGATGAGCAAGAACAGACATGAACCTGGACACAATTGAACAATTGAGATGGACTCAGGGACTCCCAGAAATGACCAAGGAAGGCTCTGAGGAGTACTGAATGCCTATATGAGCAGGGAGAAATATAATATCAAAAACAGTGTATTTTAAAACACTACCATATTTGTTCCCAAAGACCAGAAGCTAGGGAACACAGATTGCCCTAAGCACCTGGTTTAAACAGCATCCCCTTTGTCATAGTACATCATGACACAGGTCTCACCCCACTATTTTCCTTTTAAAATAAAGATGAAGGGTTGCTCAATAATTAATATCTCTGCTCAAATGACTTGAATCTCCTTGCAAAAAAAAAAAAGGCAATTTATAAAGCCATTGGATAGAGAGGTAGGAAGGGTACAGGAGGAGAAAATAAGCAAGAAAGCTATTTTATACTTCATCAAAATACGAAATAGCAATTCATATTGATCTCCTCCAGCATCCTATCACTACCATGCCCAAAATGAAGGATCAGTAATATGGAGACAAGTTCCTCTTCTGGACTAAACAGTTAGGCAAGAGTGTGCATTGGTTCCAAAAAGGACATTTCAGGAACTATGGTCTGAAGTTTATTAAGAGGCAAGAAAAACTGCTCATGATGCAGTCTAGTCACATCCATATGTTGTCTGGGGTCCAGCTACTAACATGTGGCTCTGGACCAGCAGCTCAGTATTCCCGAGAAGCTATTAGAAATGCAAAATCTTATCGCCACCCAAGACCTACCACATTAGCCTTTTAATAAGATCCTCGGTAATTCATATGCACATTAAAATTCACACCCAGCTAAGATGACCAATCTTTACCCTTTAAATGCATTGGGAAAGGCAAAAATGGAGAACTTAAATCAAAAAAGAATTCTGAAAATAGTGAAGGTGGCATCTCACCCTTTCTTTCTTGCCTTTCCCATTAAGAAAGAAGCTCCCCAAAATGCAAAAGAGCGTATTTTGTGTAAGAAAGAAAGGGAATAAGAAAGCACACATATAACTATTTATATTTACAAAAAGAAACACAAGACAGATAAAACAAAAAACAACAAATTGGTTACTTACAACGTGTAAGGGGAGAGTACGCAGTAGGAGGGATATAAGAGAGAGTGACTCCAAATATACCTCGTGGTCTAGTTCTGACTTATGGAAGCATGTGAAAATTCTGCATATTCAAAAAATAAAATGAAACCAACAATGAAGGGAAAAGGAAAGAAAAGCCTAAAACCCAGACAAATGAACTAACTGTATTTTAAGTGAATTCCATAACCATAGTAAAGGTGATAAAAACAAAACAGAGAACTAATCCAAGTAATTTATGAGCATAGTATTTGACCATACAGTCAGTACAGACAGTCCCCAACTTACAATGGTTCAATTTACGATTTTCTGACTTTATGATGATACAAAAGCTATATCCCTTTAGAAGAAAATATACTTTAAATATTGAATTTTTATCTTTTTCCGGGCTAGTAATGTAGTATGAAACTCTTGTGCTATTGGGCAGCTGCAGTGAGCTGCAGCTCCTGGTCAGCCACACAGCCACGAGGGTGTACAACCAGGACCCAGCAACCATCCTGTACCCAGACAATCATTCTGCTTTTCACTTTCAGTACAATATTCAATAGATTACATGGGTTGTTCAATACTTTATTATAAAATAGGTTTTCTGTTAGATGATTCTGCCCGTTTGTAGGCTCATATAAGTATTCTGAGCACATTTAAGGTAGGCTGGGCTAAGGTATGATGTTTGGCAGGTTAAGTGATTTAACTGCAATTTCAATTTAATGATATTTTTGATTTAGGATGGGTTTATCGGAATGCAACCCCATAAGTCAAGGAAGATCTGTGTGCCCCCAGTTTGGCAAGAGTTGCAAATAAATCCTAAATTCTAACAATACATTTGTTTCTTGTATAGGTATTGGCATAGCAATTCTGAAATTATTTTCAAGGTATTTTAGGACTGAACAAATATATATGGGTATTGATATTGGAACCCAAGGGCCAGTGCCTGCTCTTAAGACACACATCAATAATCACAGAGTAAGAGTTGTTGCCTTAAGCCTAGCATCAGTTATGATTTATATTGGAATCAAGATGCAAAATAAGAGGGAGTTTCAGACACACAGAGAAGGAGGCAAAGGGAAGATAGGAGCAGAACTGGCTGGAATACTGCAGGCACAAGCCAAGAAATGCCTTCAGCCACCACAGCCTGGAAGAAACAAGGCACAGGTTCTCCCTTAGATTGTCTAGACGGAGTACAGCCCTGCCCACACCTTGACTTCAGACTTCAGACTTCAGCCTCCAGAACTGTGAAAGAATGAGATTCTGTTGTTTTAAGCCACCGAATCAGCGGTAATGTGTTACAGCATCCATAGGAAACCTGCAAAGTAGATGTATTATTATCCCTACTTTCCAAATGAGGAAATAGAGGCATGAAGATTTTAAGTAACTTGCTCAAGTTCTAGAACTAGCAAATAGTGGAGAAAGTATGTTAACCCAGGAACTGTGTTTCTTAAGGTAGACCTTTTTAAGATCTATTTCAGACTCTTCTGCCATGTAGTCATTAAAAATGATGACTATATAGAGTAGACATCATTCCATACCAAAATACTATTATATAAAAAAGCAGTTACAGACCTATGGATAGGGATACTTTGGTAAGTGAACATGGCACCTTACCTCAATAAGAGTTCATGGAAATGCTGGGTAGAGAACTAAGAGAAATAAACACCTGACTCATGTAAGTATTCTGACTCATGTAAGTATTGCTGACTCATGGAAAGGAAAACCCCCAATAGTCAGAAATGGAGAAGGAACATAAAAGCAAGGTGACAAACTTCTGATCTAATCAAGGGCTGGGATTTAATATACATAAATGAGCAAGAAGTATATACATCTCAGAATGCATAACATAAGGAGTAGGAATTGAAACTGCTCCCACCCCTCATAAAGCGAAGGGCTAGTCATCAGAGAAGTGGGACTAGATAATAGCTGGAATCCTTTCAAGACTTGAAACCCTAAGGAAAGAACAGGCACTGAGCAAAAACAACTGGTGGATCTGAAAATGACCAAACAGAACTCCTATAAGTGAAAAAGCAAAATCCAACAGGTGAAAGAGCAAATTAGAGATGGTTGGTGAGAACACAGGAGGAAATCATCCAAAATGCAGCAACAAGAAATAAAGAGATGGAAAATATGAGAGAGAGGTTAAGAGGGATGAGGTTAAAAATATATCTCATTGGAATTCTAGGAGAGAACTATAAAGCAGAAATAATAATCAAAATACAATGCCTTAGAAATTCGACAAGAATTGATAAAATATTTTATCAATTCTTGTCGAATATATATATGGGTATCAGTCAGGATTTAGGGAAAACAGCATTCTCAAAGTAGGTAACTGAAAAGTTTAATAAGTGCCTACAACAGTGAGAGCAGGGTTCAGGGAAATTAACAAGGGATAGAGAGAGTCTAGTAGGAGCAAGGAGTCTGAAAGGGCAAGGGGAGGGAGAGGCTCCCAGAACTCAGAGAAAGGGCTGTATGAAGAGGGCTGCCCAGAACAGAAGGGACTTTCAGTGGAGCAATGCAGCCCCCCTCTGATGAAGTAGCAGGGAGGGAACCTAGAGAATAAAGGCATGGACCTCACTCTCCTCAGCCCTTGCAGTTTCTGCTGGTGCCCACTGATGGAATTCTTACCGGAAGCCAGAGGGCAAGGGAAGATGCAAAGGATCTTAACTTCTAATCTTCCCCCATTTAACCTTCTCAGGTCAGGGCCTTCAGGAGAAGTAGTAAAAGCTCTGCAGATGGCTCCAGGGCACTTAATCAGTTTTCCTAAACCCTGCCCCACCTTTGTAAATAGTGCCTATGTGGTGTAAATAGGCAGAGTCCTAAGGCTTCCTTCCAGAACCCTGACAGCCTTTATTGATAGGGGAGAGAGTGTGTGTGTTACATAAGTAGCAAGGAGAATAGGGAGAGAAAAATACAGAGAGAAGGTGTCTACAAGTAAATATACCAAAATGCTACCATTTTGTGATTTGGCTTATTTTCCTTTTTCACTTATCCCATTTTCTAATTCTTCTACAGTGAACAGGAAGTACACTGATGCAAAAGATTGATCTCTTAATAATGCTAAGAGTCCCTGGGAAATATGGATTCTCAATCAGTTCATTCCCCACTAGACTGACATCATCCATAACCCAGACTCCCTGCCTGATATCAGAGCTAGAGACATAAACCAATGATGCAGCTGGGAAAAAAGAGAAGAAAAACATAAATAAGAGGGAGGATTCAAACCAGTAGTGAGCCATGGTTTGTAAATAGAGGATTTCTTATAGGTAGCATTATATGCAGTCCTGCTTAAGATCAATAAAACATAATCTCCCAAACAGGGCATGGCTGGATTGTGGAGCTGACATCCAGGCCCGGGAAAGGCTACAAGTAGTCATGTGAAGCCTAAATTATGCCTTAGGTTTCATATATACAGGAATAAATTTTGTATTTAAAAAGACAGAAATGAAAGTGCATCTCTGACTATCTAGAATGCTTCAAGAAATAGGTTGCTGAGCCTTCACCTTAGCCAAAACTGAAGCTGGAAATTATAAATGTATATATGCTGGCTAAATTTTCTTATTAATCTACCCACATAACTTAATCATTGCTTGAAACTCAAATATCCATTCACTGAGTCTTGCGGTGAAATGTGGCTTTTGATGGATTAGCAGGCAGGTCCTTATTTCATCTCCTGCTTCTGAATGTTGCTACCTGCAATGTGACATCCTTCTCCAACCGCAGTACAGCAAACTGGCCTGGATTCAGAGGAAAGAGCGCCATCTACTGCACCACTCAAAGCTAACAGTTTGCTGTGTGCTTTCCCCCACAGGCCTTCCACTTGATTGTTTCAGCTCAGACTAGCCTGTGAGAATTAACAAGATTTCAGCGAGGGGTTGGCGAAAGGGCACCTTCGGCCGCAGACGAACACTTTACTGTATTAAAAATCCCAAGTCTTTGCGGAGAACTATTTGTTATTAACATTGTAATGCTATTAGGCAACGATAATGATTGATGGGAGTTATTTTACTAGGCAGTAAGATACAAGTGTCAGTTTCTTGGAATTTGTATGAGAAATGACATCATGAGCTCAATTCCCTGGTGAGGAGGGCAGGAGGATATAAAAGCCAGTAGAGCCAGATATAAGCCTTTGGATCCTTAATAAGAGCTGCTACTTCCTGACACCCTACCTGTACCCCTAGAGAGAATACCCAAGTCCCACTTCACCCTTTACCTGAGAAACCCATGCTCAGGTGAAGAAGACAGGAGGAGGCATTGCAACTACACCTCAGATAATGCCATATTCTGCACAAAGCAGACTTTATGCATGGCAAGCAGGGCAAAATAATAGGCTTAAATTTAGAAAGCAGGCAAGCAATGGGACTTGGTGGGTCAGGCAGGCTCACAGAAGATTCCACCAATCCTTGAAAGAAAACTTAGCAAGGGACCAGCAGTCAGTCTCTTATGAGATGAAATGCAAATGCAGCTGTATTTGGGCTATGACTCAAACCCTGATTGGCATGCAAATGCACATATATCCTTCCCAGCTCTAAAATTCTATGGCAACTTACACCCACATTAAACTATGTGATAAAAACCATTTCAGACCTGCATCAAAACCAGAGTCCCCTAAAATGCAAATCAAAACCACAATGAAATATCACCTCCCACCTGTTAGGATGGCTGTGATCAAAAAGACAAGAGATAACAAACGCTAGCAAGGATGTACAGAAAACAACAGCGAAGCCTCAAGCACTGTTGGTAGGAATGTAAACTGATGCAGCCACTATGGAAAACAATATGGATGTTCCTCAAAAAGTTAAAAATAGAAATACCATATGATCCAGCAATATAGCTGAAGGAAATTAAATTGCTCACTCTCCCAAAGACATATATGTACTTCCATGTTCACTGCAGCATTATTCACAGTTGTCAAGATATAGAAACATGTCTGTTGATGGATGAATGATTTTTAAAATATGATATATAAACACACACACAATTAAATATTATTCAGCCTTAAAAAAGAAGAAAATCCTGCCATTTGTGACAACATGGCTGAACCTGCAGGACATTATGTTAAGTGGGTAGAACAGGAAAAGACAAATACTATATGGCATCACTTATATGTGGATTCTTAAAAATAAGTCAAACTCATAGAAACAGAGTAGAATGGTGGTTGCCAGGTGTTCGGGGTTAGGAGAAATGGGGAGATGTTGGCCGAAGGGTACAAACTTCCAGTTACAAGATAAGTAAGTTCTGAGGATCTAACGTTCAGCATGGTGACTACAGTCAATATTGTGTTATATACTTGAAATTTGCTAAAAGAGTAGATCTTAAGCATTCACACACACACACACACACACACACACACACACACACAAGGTAACAAAATGAGGTGATGGATGTGTTAACTTGATTGTGGGACTCTTCACAATGTATACATATAGCATATTATCATGTTGTACACTTCAAATATATTACAATTTTGTCAATTATACCTCAATAAAACTGGGGGAAAGAATCCCCCAGCCTTTCTTACAACTTCATGAATTCCCACCCCATCATCCAAAAGGCTGGAGTAGTTTCTACTTCAATAGCTGTACCCTTGGGTCTATAACGTTTCCCTGGCAGTGTTACCTCTCTCATCAGATCCTCTTTATTACAGAAGTGAAGACTTAAGGTTTAGAAAACAGTATCTCACTGCCTCCACAAAGAAAGTTAAAATAAATAATAAGTAAATAGAAGAATACCACAGCGCACACCTTTCACTGCTTTGTATTTCATTCTTCCTGCCCAGTTAAGAGTCACCTCAGCACTCACACTTTTGCCCATTCAGTTGTTGGTTTTTCCAGCCATCTGTGTTGAATTCTACCATCTGCTGCCTTGGAGTGCAATGACCTAGTAGCTGGGTTTTATGGATTTCCAACAGCGTGAAGTACTCTCTATTATTTCAGCAAAGGTTTAGGACTATGTATTGGCAGTAAGCTTGCAACTTTTTTAAAACTCATCTTTGAGAGTTTTACCTAAGATTAGATTTTGAAGAGTTTGTCACACAGTCAGTAAATCTCCAACTTGTGTAAGTGCTGCTGACCGCCTTTCCATTCCACATCAGGACCATTAAAAAGGGTCTCACACACACACACACACACACTTCTGTGTGGTGAGGAAGCATGAAGCCTTCCACTTTCCTTCTCCATTCCATTCTCATTCGTCACGTTAGCAATTTCTAGACTTTATATTCCTTCCTAAGTCCCCTAAGTCTCACCATCTCCCCTCCTTCTGCACACAGAGAGAAATGGGAATATGAGGTCCATTTTCACTTACTTCTCCCCCATCTCCACTTTTTTGCCTTCACTCTTAACCACACCTGTGTCCCTGTCAGATGGCCCTTCTCGTGTCCATGACTAATCTTTCTATCTGTGCTTCCATCCCAGCCTTTCCCACTTCCTCAGAGACCTTAGCCTGAGAAAAAGAAAGAAAGAGAAGGGAGGAAGGGAGGAGAGACAGACAGACAGACAGACAGACAGAAAAAGAAAGAAAAGGAAGGAAAGGAAAGAAAAAAAAGAAAGGGAGGGAGGGGGAGGGAAGGAAAGGGAAGGAAGAGAACAAAATGGAAGGGAAGGGAAGGGAAAGGAACAGAAGGGAAGGGAAAACTCCCTGGAGACATCCCTCTGATTTCCCTCAGTCTCATTCCTCCTTGCACAAACTACCCACACAAACGTGCTCTCTACATACATTTCCATTTCCTCACCAACTACTCTTTCATCAACTCAATGCAATCTGTACCTAGCTTCCACCATTCACTGAAGTATATTTGTGCCATTGTACGTGCAGGCGTCAAACAGTGCCTGGCATATGCTGAAAGCTCAATGATAAACTTCTCTGGCCAATCTCCCCCTAACTGGTAAACTAGTTGGGAGCCTGCACTTCTTCCTTTACTTGACTTCCCTCCACTAGTGATGCCTCCTTCTCTGAAACTTCCCCCATTAGCTTCCAGGTCCCTTCTCTCTCCTAGAGGTTCTTCTACCTCTGGCTACTCCTCATGTCCCCTTTTCAGGCTCCTTACCCCCTTAAATTAGAACCACTTCTGGTCTTCATCTCTTAGCTCTAAACTCTTACTGGGTAATTCTATCCCATAAAAGCAAATACTGACTATATGATCAAAAATGTAATATTATACAGTGATGATGAGTGGTCTATACTTGCAACCCAGAGCTTTACCATTTCCATTCATTTGACAGACTTGTAATGATTTCCTACTACGTGCCAAGTCTGTAGTCCTTCCACTGGACACCTCCAGTGGAATGGCCCAGAGGCATCTAAACTCAGCCTGTGCAAAACTGAAATCGTCTCCCTAAACAAACACACAGGTGCACAAACAATTATTCTTCATTCTCTATTTCCTTTTAAAGTAAATGACACCATCCAACCACCAAGTCAGCCACATGAGAAACTTTGTAATAATCTTAAAATTGCTTTTCACCCACTCCCACATCTAAACAGTTCTGTGGACTCTACCTCCTAAATTCTCCAGAACCACTCCCTTCCTCTCCAGTCCACTGGACCTGCTTCACTGCATGCTTCATCCTTTCTCATCTGAATTACTATGACAGCCTCTTAAATGGCCTCTCACTTTGGTGTTAGTCCTTGTCAAGCCATTCTCCATACTGATCTTTTTAAAATGTAATCTTTATAGCACTTCTCTGTCTCAAATAATTCAGTGGAGCTCACTGCCCCAGGATAAAATCCAAACCCAGTAAAGTGCCAATGATCCAGTTTCGTACTTGTCCAGTATCACATCCCGGCACTCACTCTCCTACCTGTGTTCAGTGCCTGCAGCTTCCCATGCTTCCTCATTCCTCCGTGACTCTGTACACACTGGTCCCTCTTCACCCTCTTTCTTGTTTACTCACATTTCCAGACTCAGATCAACTGTCATCTCCAGAATATTTTCTCTGCCCTTCCCCCTCACATCCTTTGTCTGAATTAGGTGCTGCATTCTTGGGAACCCCAAAGCACTCCATACTTCCCTCTACCCTATAAGTTAACACACTTCAGTAATTATTTATTTACATGTTCATATTTTCTACATTTTAGGCTGCATTGTAAGTCCCCCAAGGCCAGGAATCATTAATACTCAGTATCAACAATACCTATCACAGTGTCTGAAACATAGTAGGTATTCAGTAAGTGTATGATGAATAAATGTACAACAAAAACATTGCAAAGCTTCCGCAGGCCTCACCAGCTATTGCACCAATGAAGTCACAACAATATTAACTCAAAGTTCAGTGAATCTAGGCCCCACCTTCTCAAATTAGATCGCAGGCTCTGCAAATACACACCTATGCACAAGCAGGCAAACGTGGTAAACGTGCTTGGGGAATTGCTTACACGTGATTCCTTCAGCCTGCAGGGGCTCCCTGTTCCACCTGACCTCATCGTGGTCCCCTTTCATCACTGACACCCCTTGCTGGCACCTCCTCTGCTGCCCTAAAGCCTTCATGACTGTGTTCCTTGGCAGAGAAGGAGAGGAGGATGTAAGCAGAGAAAGGCCATTTCCTCCCTTAAAAGTGCCCTGAAATAATGCAGCCTGTGCCACAATTCTATTGCACACTTGTGGGTGAAACATCTTTTTATTTTTTGCACACCCCTGCTTTGCATGGGGCCTGGGTGGGATCAGTAGGAGTTGATGTCTAAGAGAAATCTGAGTTGAGCTAACTCAGCCATGTTTCCTTTCCTACAACTATGGCATTCTCTACAGAGGAAGCGCATCCAGCTGGCTCCTCTCTCCCTCTGCCCTGTCCCAGTGGCTCAGTGGATATGGCTGATTCTCACCTGTAACAAACAAGGACAACGGTCCTCACCACACCACGCACCAGATACTGTGCTGGCACTAGGCACAAATGGCCAATAAGGCAGACACACCATCACAGAGGCAACAGGGTGTACAGGTGAAGGCAGGTGGACTGCTAAATGTAATATCCTGGCTCTGCCACCTTGCTTGTCTGACCTTGAACAAGATATCTTATCTCTCTATGCCTCAGTTTCTCCATCTGCAAACCAGTGCTTATATAGTACCTAGGGTTCTTATAGTAAACAAGTTAACTTGCGTTAAACACCATTGCCTGGCACATAGCAGGTACTCTATAAAAGTTATCTACTATTATTAAAGTCTGGAGGGGATAAACAATAAAATAAACAGACAAATAAGCCAAATAATTACTGATTGTAGTAAGCACTAAGGAAATAAATAGGGTGGCCAAAAAGAGAATAAGGGGAGCCCTGAGAGTGGGTATCTCAGATGGGACCAGAGAAGTCTCTCCAAAAAGGTAATTTAAGCTGAGACTTAAAGGTTGAGGAGGAGTCAGCCACATAAAAAGCTAGCAAAAGAAAATTCCTGGCAGGGGGACAGAAGGAACAGCAGGGCAGAGTCCCTGAGATGGAAAGGAGTTTGGTAAATCCTAACACTGAATGAGGGTTGATGAGCTGTGCAGAGCCAGCCAGGCACAGAGTGGCATGGGGGGACAGAGGGAAGGTCTGATTGTGCAGGGCTGATGGGCTGCAGTAGAAAATTTCAATTTCATTCTATGTTAAATGGAAAGCCATCAGAGGATTTTAAACCAGGGAGTGATGTTATCTAACCTACATGTTCTAAGATTACTCTGACTAATGGATTGAAGGGTAAGCAAAAGTAGAAACAGGAAAATAATTAGGAGGCTCCTGCAGTTGTCCAGGACAGAGATGATGGGGGCTGATACAAGAGGGTGGTGGTGGAGATATAATGGATCAATGGCCTAGGGTGTTATCTATAGAGAAAATGCAGTGGTCTCTGTAATAAGGCAGGGCTGGCTGAAGCATTAAAGATTAAGAGAAGGTGAATTAACCTCCCTACTATATAACCTAAAAGGGAGAAAGGCTTTTATTTATAAACATGGTTTTCCACGGAATACATACCATCACTGTTGTCCACACAGAAAGCAATGATTTACTGAGAGTCCAAATGGAGTACAGCTCTGGGGTTGGTAGAAATGACTTTGTTCCAGGGTAAATGCACAGATAGCTTCTTTTTCCTTGATACATGTCCCTGCAACCACTATTTTCCAAGTCATCAAAATTTTTATAAATCTTCCAAATTATAAAAAAGCAAGCAAAATAGGTGTCAGCTGTAATAATAATGAAAGAATTCATTGACATGTTTTAGGTCATTTATAATTGGTAGATTTATATTTGATAGGTTGTAAGTGTTTTGTAGTACTTCGTGGGTGCCTCTATAGTAAGATATACAGTATATTTAAGAATATTATATAGAAATCATAATATAATTTTATTTTAAATGATTATATTGAATTTATGTTTTCCTTTGTAAATATTGACAATCATATACATGACTGTTTTTTATGTTACACTCTTAGTCATGAAGGCAGCCCCAAGAGGAAGATGAAATTTCCTTAATAACAGTTTTTAGAAACTACTCCTGCAAAAGCAGGGCCTGCCTATGGTCTCTAGTTATTCTTTCTTGGCTCAGAGCCACACTCAGCAGAGGTTTTAAAGTTATGAGTTAGTATTCGTTTTTCTCTGCTCTCCAATAATTGAAGATTTCTTATAATCTCTCATCCCTAAAAAAGTAGGATCCATCTAAGAATAATATTACAAGAATAGTGCAAGTGTAAGGAAAGTAATCAAATCAAATCAACATATATTTACCAAATAACTAATACTTGAAACTCCTTTCTCTACATTCTACTTCCCAACTCCATTATTTCACCCCAACTAAAAATGAACTACATATAGAATTGGGTCACCTAAGGAAGTAAACAGTTTCTTAAATACAGTGGAGGAAAGCTATAGTCAGAGAGAAATAAAGGAAAATAAAAGAAAGTCACCCAAACGTAAGAGCTACCGGCTCCCTATCCACTTCTCAGGATGGCTTTCAAGACAAAAACTCAAGAGAATGAACATTTGTTGAGCCTATAAACTTAGGGAACGCTCACTAATGCAGAGTCAATGACCTTCTAAGGAAGTTCATGTTTCTAATCATCTATAGAGTAGGCAAATTCAGCAAATGGGAGGAATGACACAGTGAAGAAAATAAGCAAAGCCAGCACTGGGAGAAAGGACAGTTTGTGCCAAGTCAAGTCACTTTTCATTTGTTCAGTCTATGCATGGATGAAGACTAGTGGACAGGAAACCAGACAAGGGATTCATGGCTAAAATGTATACTTTGAGTTAAACATATAAACATATGTATATTATGAGTTGAATAGTCACAAGTGTTTGTTTAAAGATGTCTGAATTAGAAGTTTCTCAAATCCATTGCTGAGCTAGGAATTCTATATACCAAGTTTATAGACATATAAGTGGGAGAACTGGGCGGGAGGAGGCTGCATGTCTCCAAAACGGTCATCCTTTCTTTTGATGTGCAGGGGATGACCTGATTCTTCACTGGCTTGCTGTTGACGGATCTATTTCACCCATTTGGTCAATATCCAAGATGGCAGGCCTAACTGATTGCCTTAGGCACTGACTTCTAGGACCAGACTAGACACTAGACAAATTGCAAGGAAATTATTGACTCTAAATGGCTCCTTTTAAATGAGGCACATCATTTTTGAAGGCCAAGAAAAAATAAAGTTAGGGTGGGAGAGTATGAGTACAGAGGAATGTGACATTGTCAAAAATCCTGACATGATAGCAGGTTGCCTTTCCCCAGAAACATCTGAAGAAAGACCCAGATGATCTCTCTGCCTTTGCCCCTGCCCCCTACAATCTAGTCTCAGCACAGAATCCAATTAATTCTATTAAACACAAATCAGATCATGACCCTCACTTCCTCCTAACCTTCCAGTGACTTCTCACCTCATTCAGCATAACTGCCAAATCTTGCAGGGCCCCAAGTGAGACTAAATGGCGAGGACCAGAGAAGAAGGCTCCGTGCACTTGCCCCTGCATCTGTTTGCCCTTCCCTGTTGGGGGAAATCCCCTCCCCCAACCCGTGTGTGGTTCTAGTAGGAGGCAAGACGTACAGCAGCGGAAGAGGGACTGTTCCACTCTAACCTTCAGAGCAATCACATGACCCAGGCAAGGCAAGCCCAGTCTGTGTTTTTGTATCACTCCCTTTAGATTCAAAGGCAGAACTGTTTGCATGACTGGAATCAGGGATGGAGCAGCCGTTGTGTTGTATGTGGTGTCAGCAGTACCAACACCAAGTTGTCCGTCGCCATTGGTGCCCACAGGATCATCCCAGCCAGACAGTCCTTGGGCAGGATCTTGGTGTTCCTGCCTGCTGAGCTTTCTCAGCCTCCTGCCCGTTTTCTGAGCCTGGTTCTCCAGTCTCTCCTTTGATTCTGAGAGTTACTATGACCCCCCAATAAATTCCTTTTCTGCTTAAATTAGCCAGAGTTATTTTCTGTTGTTTACAACCAAAAATCATGACCAGTAAGATGAGCTTTGTGGCACATTGATGAATCTCTGAGTATGGAGGGGAAGGACTAGAGTCTAGTATGGCACAGAGAACCAACTAGCTCGGCATAATAAAGAGGATGGAACTGAGTTTCCCTGGTACCTGAGGGAAGCTGGCCTGGGGTACAATCCTGAAGGAGAGAGAAGAGGCTGAGTGGTGGGGCTGAGGAGTCTATGAAAGAAAGGAAGCAGGAAAAATTTCCAATAAGCAAGAGAAAGTACAGAGGAAAGTGAAATGGTAAAGAAATACATTATCTA
This sequence comes from Manis javanica, assembly GCF_040802235.1. Lineage (NCBI taxonomy): Eukaryota > Metazoa > Chordata > Mammalia > Pholidota > Manidae > Manis > Manis javanica. The sequence goes on along the minus strand of NC_133163.1, from coordinate 95,646,907 downwards.
AAAAGCTTAATCTTAATAGCTTACTATTTAGAATCCCACCTCCTGTTCTGAATCTTAACTGCCCATATTTCCCTTTAAAAATCCTTCAAGATAAAAAAGTACAGTGAAATATGGGGCTATCGATAGGCTTTTTCGTGTGGTTGAGTAATTAATGTATTTTATTGCTTGCTGGCCATTATGCAGAAATTGATTTACCAAAACATGAAACTTCAGAACAATCAACAAAGAATGTTACATTTATGAGGTTTATGAGGTGAGCAGTGGTAAGAATTCCATAAGTCTCACATGGAAGTCATTCTATTATCCAAGTGTCACCTCCTGGATTCCTCTCCATCCCTCTCATCTCTCCATGTCTTTTCCTACACTCCTTTCCATGTCTCTGTCTCCCTCTCCCTGTGTGTGTCTGTCTATATCTGTCTGTTTCCACTTTGTCAATCCCTCATTTCATATTCATAAAGGGCTTACTGTACCTCACAAATACACATACACTATAGCAAGATAACAGACTCAAAGCAGATGAGAAAGGAAAAACAAAAGAAAGACACAAAATAGGGTCAGAAATAAGACTAACACAAAAATTCATACTATGAAGCCCTACTCACAAGCTATGAGGGCCATAAATTTTCTCTACACTCTCTAGCAGTCATTCCAAAGATGGAAATACAATTCGGTGTCCATAAGATAAAATTGTACCAATTGCTCAAGCTTCCTAAATCTGCATAGAAACATAATTTGTGAAAATGATGCATCACAATGACATAATTTGTCAGAAAATTCCTCCACCTCACGAATGGCCTGCCTCACTTAATAAGCAGAAATAACTAGCAAAGAGTTCACTCGCCTTCCCTGGCTAGAAGAGCTGCTTTCCCAGTGTGCCTGATGAGGGTATTACTTCACACTGCAGGTAATAAATTTGTGGAATTCATTACCCCCAGGAGAAGGTGCAGGCAGGAAATAGAAATGGATTCAAAAAGAATTGGTCAGATTTATAAATGGTGAAGCCATAAATGGCTATTATTTTGTTTGCATTCAATAATATTTTATACCGTTGATCAACCACACTCCCCTATGTCCTATCTTAAAGTGCACCCTTACAGCCCCTTACCTCTCTCTCTGGTAAGATTTCTGATGCTGTATATAACACTTGATATGTATTTATTTACATAGGGAAATACTATTTTTTTACTCTTTTTTAGGAATATATTTCAAATTTCAGTAGCTGTGTTTAAATATAAATGTTTTAACAGTGTATACATTTTCAGTATATTTTATAACACTACACAACATATAACCAAATTAATAATTCCAATACTGTAGTCCCAATTTACATATTCCCTGCTATAGAACAAATGAAATATGCTTTGAGAACCCAACTGAAGTAAACCTGGCCCTGGGAACATTTTGGAAACTCTCTTCTTGATCCAGGCCCTAAAGAGAGTGAGGAAGGTAAGCAGGGTTGGATTAAGCTTGAGTGGCACGTTGCATGGACAAGGGTAAGTTAAGTCTCTGTTGTTCAGGTAAGGCACTGTGCTGGTGCCTCTCTACCCTGTGATCCTGTCTGCCTGGAAGAGCGGAGATACATGGTCAGTCTTTGCAGGGAACCAGCTGAGGAACAAAGGCTGCTCCTGGCACCACTCCAGGGCTCACCCGTCAATTTGCAAAATGGCAGGTCTAGGAACCAGGCACTCTTCAGCCAGAGCTGGGCACTGGATACCCTCTCAAAAGTCTCTGAGCATACTGATGGGAGACAGGATTCTACAGGGCTTCAGGTCAGTCTTCTCTTTAATTAGGGGAAATTCTGGAGAATTTACCATGTCCCTGAGTAGCTGGGAAAAGGCAGCCAGAATCCACCATCACTGGACCAATCATTCCAGATCACTGGAATCAATACTGAGGTGTTTCCCTTATATGAGGAGGCACTAAGGCTCACACCGATGGGGTTCAGGGGCCCTTCCGAATCCCAGGAGCTGTTTGTTGGGGGTGATTTCAGAGTTTAGGAATGAGAATAGTTTTCCAGCAATAAAGATGTGCTCTTTGTTGTATTGGAATTTTTATAACTGTTACAAACACAGCAGAGGGAGGTCTCAAGATCTAGATACAAGCCAAGAAAAAGAGGCCAGGCACTCTCCTGGTCTACCTTCTGCTTGGTCCTGCTGGGACTCACTCTAAGTCCCATTAAATCAGAATATCGCTTTGGGCAAATCCCTTCCTTTTTCTACAGCTTCTTCCTCACCCATAATATCAGGCAGTTGGACTGGGCTATCATGTCTCTTCTAGCTCCAGGCTCTGTCCCTCTGGCCGGGGCTCATGGGTCTATTAGTGTAAACAGCAGTGCTAAGTTCCCTGTCGAGGGTGCTCCTGCCAGCTACCTGCTACATTCGCACAATGCTCTTAAGCACTGGTTTTTCTCCTGTCTCAAGAAAGCAACATTCGTATCACCAGAATATTCTTGATGAAGTGTAAAAGCATGTTTACATACACTAACATTTGTGCTAAGCAAAAATTGTTTGAAGATTTTCAGGGACCTACCAGGGAGTAGTTGGGAAAGAAAATGAAGGCTGCTCACTTTCCTTCACTACAAAGGAAAAGGACACCTTTCTCAAGGTGTTGTAGAGATCAAATGAAACTGTACTTAGCCAACACAGTGCCCTGTGTAAACAATGCTATGAATACTAATGGTGAGTCCTACTGTGAGGTGGCCTTGATTGTCTTTGCACTGGAGCAAAAACTAAGGTTCAGAGAGGTAAAGAAAATTCCCCAAGGTTGCATATTAGGACACACACAAATATCTGACTTCAAAACTCATGCTCTTAACCAGCACATTTATGAATTGTTTGGTCTTGCAATCCTCAGTGTATGTAGGACTTTGGAGTTAGACAAACAGAAATTTAACAGTTGTTTCTACCACTCATAAGTGGTGACTCTCGACAACTAACTAATTTCACTGGGCCTTAGTTTCCTCAGCTGTGGAGATTAAATGAGATTATATATGTAAAGCGTCTGACACATGGCAAAGGGTCTGCATGCAGTAGTTTATTTGGGAGGTGATCCTCACAAGGACAAATGAGGACATAGGGAAAGTGAGACTGGGAGGGAGAAGAGGCAATAAATGCTATGTTAGAGGCCAGGTAACCACTGGGAGCACCTGGGGCTCAAGCCTCTCTAGCCCATGTGTGGAAATGTGTAGAAGATGGCTCAGAATCATCCCACCAAAGTAGCATTTCTTGCAGTTGATGGCAAACAGAATCTCCCAAAGGGCTTGTTAACACAGATTGCTGGGCTCTACTCCCAGTTTCCCATTCCCTGGGTCTAGGTGGGGCCCAATAATCTGCACTGCTAGCAAGTCTCCAGGTGACGCTGAGGCTGCTGGTCCAGGGCCACACATGGAGAAGCAACACACTAGAAGATGGACGCTAGGGCATCAAGCGGACCTTCCCCTGCTGTTGGACATGCTCCATTGTTTGAGCATATTAACTCCCTCACACACATTTCTGGGCTGGCCTACAATGGTAAAGCAAATTTGAGCAGCACCAAAGAAAGTTTCCAGGCAGAGCTAAAGAGAAACTGGTACTTAGATGTAGGAAGCAACTGTGTCCCGTGGCAGTGGAGGACCCCAGGTGAGCTGAAGGGCAGGGATGGGGCATTGACAGTATCTGCTATACTGTCTCCCCCACTGTTGCAGCATCTGCAGCCATTATTAGTCTCTAAACTGAAGGACTATAGTCTCAAGGTCATTGGTGGTGAGATCTCTGAACTCAGTGGTTATGAAGATAGAAAATTCCCTCAGCCTGAGGCTTGGAGCAGCCATGAAGGACCCTTCCAGGTCAGTAACGTGTTTAATGAATCACAGGAATGCAGAGGATGGGAATGAAGCCATGACCAGAGCATTTAACAGAGAGTGACCCAGGAGAGTCCAGCCGACACACTGTGACCCGACACAGACTCCTGACCCCACCAAGGCACTCTCAGGCTGCAAAGAGGACACATTTGACATGCAAATGATGCCGAACACAGAGCTCTCCCACATGCTCTTCATGCCCTGTGGAGAAAATGGTTAACACTGGTGAGAAAATGGGGCTGCTCCATTATTCTGTTCTGCATGTACATTTAATTGTCAACATTGCAATAGCTTTAACTGCAAATAAGCACAATCTCATCGCCCATCAATTGTTTGATGGAAGGAAAACAGGCAATTTAGAGATGATTCTGAAATGAGAAACATCATTATCTTTTTGTATGAAGTTTTATTTTCATTCTTCACTTCCCTCACCCTCTCCTCAGTGATTATATTTTTCCACAAATTCAGTATCAAAATACTATAGCCAATACAAAATATTCCAGCATTTATCTAAGTCCTGAGGGTTTCATTTACTAATTCCATATATGTATAGCAGTATTTTTCTCTTTTCAAAAAACACTTTTATATCTCTTAATCCATTCATCCTCATAACCATGCCTTGGGCTTAGGGAATTGGCAAGAACACTATTTGCAAATGGGTAAACTGAGGCACAGAGTGGCAAACTGACTTGTCCAGGAACTGACTGGCAGTTATAAAGCTGATTCATGCTAATCTGCGGTGTCATGTTCAGTTTTGCTCATATGGTTAGGAAATCTTTGTACATATTAATCAATGAGTACAGAGAATTCCCTATAGTCCCTCTTCCCTTTATTCACACTAACAGCAGAGCTATCTGCTCAATGCCCCAGGGAAGGTATGTGTTTCAAAAGTAAAACTAGCCCTGGAGAATTCCACAAGTTTTCAAAGGCAGTAGGAAGAAAAGGAGAAAAGCAGAGATATGGTATGGAAAAATGCAGCAGAGATATAAAAGAATGGAGAAGCATGAATGAGAAGATATCCCGCAGATTAGAAAAGGACTCCCTGAGACTCGGAAAGAGCAGAAAGAGAAGGTCGTGTCCCAAATCAGCAGGGATCCCGACTCCTACTTCCTGGCATTGCACTCAGGGAGGGGCAAGACCCTGAGAGGAAGTGCTGTGGCTGCATGACACCCTGGGGATAGTCCCTGGACTCAGCAAAGATCTTCAGAGCCCCAGCAGATTTTGGAAGTAAAAATGTCCCAACACCTGAAAGGATCATGAGGACAAAGACACAGGATGTCTCAGCTTAGGGACAGATGACCAATCACCAGAGGTACCTCAAATTTTCCCCATGCCCCAGATGGGGCACTGAGTCAGGCCTGGAACACTGGCCCATGTCTGTGAGGCAGAGGCCAGGAGTGGGGGCAGTTTAAAGGGGGAACCTTCAGAATGGCTGAGTAGTAATTATCAGAGAAAAAGTGACTGAATTACAAGATATTTCAGACACTTGAGTTTGGAGCCAAGCTTCAGACCTATAATTCTTGTTTTAGTACAAGCAACATTCTTCAACCAGGAAGAATCTTTGATAAAAGAGTGAAGATTTCTCTTACTCTTCCATCCATCCTGAAATTTTGGTCTTTCCTCTGCTGCCCCCTGACCCCAGGGCTGCACCTTCCTGGATGCTTGCTCAAGATGGACCTTCCACTACCAGCACCAAAATGACATCTGTAGTACCCACTAGCTTACCTAATAATCACCATCAGCCATCTCCACACACAGCCCCTAGATGTTACAATACACAAAGCACAACTTCCATCAGAAACAGCAGATCACTCTGCAGGAATTCCCAGATGAGGATGTAGAAGTGGGGAAAGGTCAGGCTCTAAATAGAATGTTAGCAAGAGAGGTAAGACTAGAGCTTCTTATGTTTACCAAAACAGATGCAGGTTTGAATCCTACCACCATAGCACAAGGAGAACATCTTCAAAATCCACGCATGGCTGTTAGTGCTGTACACATATGAGCCATGCAGGACAAAAGGCTCACAGCCACTTTCATGATTACTCATAAAAGGCTTTGGAACTATGGAAAGCAAGGAGAACAGGACAGACCCCAGCTCAACCCCTTCCATCGGTGGGAACTAGGACAAGCATAACACGTCATTGGTATTTTGTAAGGTACTACAAACGGCAGCAGAAGCGTCTCTCACCTCATCTCTACCATGACCAGACAGCAAATACTGAGAACTCATCATGCAACATGTATTATTTTAAAAACCTTTAAACCACACACAAACTGCTTATAGTGTTATTTTTAGTCCTAGCTTCATAAGGGAAAACTACGGCCCAGAGAGGTTAAGTGGCTTGTCCAACAAGACAGTCAGTTGCAGAGAGCCAACCCTGTAGTGTGAAGTTGAAGCTCTGAATCACTCCACTATACTATGTATGGAATTATTAGGAGGGTTATAGGAGACAACCCAGGGCTGTGTTACATATATTACAAAGCCCTAAAAGGGAATACAATCATGGGAAAACCAGGTTCCTTTCTTTTCATGGTGTACTGATCAGGGTTCTTGGTTGCAAATAGGTAACATATCTAAGTACAAAGGGAATTTACCCAAAGGACACTGAGTGACTCAGAATCATAGAAAGCCTGGCAAACAAGATGTGGGTGGACACTAAGGGAAGTAAGCCATAGTAAAGACCCCAGCATAAGAACAATCCACTCAGGACCCATCTGTTGACTCCAGCCATTGACCATGCTTCCTCTGGGCTCTGCCACCTTGAATACTTCGTCATGCTGCCTGACTCTACTTCAGTCACAATCACCAAGAATAATGTCTGTCTGAACTTCCTCCTTCCATCTTTTGCCTCTCCTTCAATTCAAAGAGTTCAGTCAAAAGTAGCTGGTGGACCATATTTAGGTCATAGCCTCATTCTGTATCTTTCTAGAGATCTACAGTAGTCAGCTATTAATAATGCTACAAAACAAACTACCCCAAAATTCAAGAGCTTATAACAACCAGCATTTACTTTTCTGGCTCGCTACAGGTTAGCAGGGGTAGCTTTGCTCCAGACTGAAGATCAGTTGGGATCAGGTCTGTCCCATGAGTCTCTCATCCTCCTTGGACAAGAAGCTCTAAGGGGCATGTTTTCTCATGTACAATGTCACTAATGCAAGAGCATACACTGAAACACATGATGCCTCTCTAGGCTCTGGCTTCAAGCTAGCATGCTGCCAATTCCACCCAAGCAAGTCAGTGACCAATCCCAGTATCAATAGAGGAGGGAAGTACATGCTTCTCACTTTAACAGGAAGCACTGAAACATCATATAGCAAAGGACACAGAGGTACATGATTCTAATGAGGTAGGGTGTATCGTTTTATGATTTCATTTTATCACGTGGGCCAAAAAGAAAGAAAGTGTTTCCATTCCCCAAAAAGTAGGAAGGGTGATGAACTCTACTCAGCCAAGGTCAAGCAAGTCCACTATTCATTTCAAGGAGGAGGCTTTCTGGAGACAAAGGGATCAGACTGAGGGACCCTGCACAGCAGGAGCTACAGTCCCAACACAAGGTCCAGCCTCTAGTGCAAATTTTTGAAGATGTGTACTTATTCAGTATGTTTCAGCCTGTGATATTCATCAACTGTGTTATTGCCCTGGGTGACTTTTTTCTGTTTTTATTAGAAATGACAGCTCTTTTATTAAAAAGTAGGAAATACTATATAGAAAAAAAACAAGCAATAGTAATCAGGTGCTAAAAGATATGAAAGTCCTGTCTTGTGATCGAGAAGAACTAACCACATCTTTAGAGGATTTGCTGTTTGAAATGGTTTATTAAATCTGACACCAGGCCTGCAATTACCACCAATTATTTGGTCATAATGTCAGTTGCATTTAAAGTGAGAAAGTTAGTGATGGCAACAGTTTATTTTTAATAACTGATTTCAGAGAAAACCATTTTATGTCCAGTGGCTACTTCCTGATCTTGTGATCTCCAAAGAAAAGACTTGCACCTGTGGGGTTACTAGTGTGAACCCTGACCCAAGAGAGCAGTTACAAGTTGCTATTATGGGCTGACAATAAGTCATATACCCACTCAACTGCTCATCTAACCTATAAATACATAGATGACCCACCAGGTGCTAGGCCCTGAAGTAATTTTTTTCCAAACTTGGTGCATTCACCTGAAATGCTGAACCTGAAAAATCCCACTCACATTACTAAGAAGGCCTCATCCTCTGAGCAGGAAGAGTTCATTTTCTTGTGTTGTAGTGATTCTGTATGAGGAAAGGCATCCTCCTAGGTCTGTAAAGCAACTCCCCCTTTACTCACTTAATAAACAGTTAGGTGGTTTTGTCTGATTGCTTTTGTTTAAATTTGTGGTCCTTGGGATGAACAAATGGCTCTCAGGTTCCAGAAACACTGGCAGGAGAGCACCTTATCTCTCACAGGTTAGCCCACGCCGTTGGCAGAGTAACTCCAAATACAAAGTTGCCAAACTTAAATTAAGTCACTTTTTTAAATATCTACATTTCCATCTATTTTAAGGTACACTCTTCCACAAATTACATGAAATATAATTTAGGGATCAAATATTTTATGCCTTCATATGCTTTTCTACTTAAATGCACTTGTGTTTAATATTATGCACAAATCTTCTCTGCTCCCCAAGTGTTTGGCTTGGCTTGACTTCTTTTTTTCTCCTATCCCCTTAACTGACCATTATGATTCTGGAACCTATATAATAGCAACAAAAAACGAGAAAGCACAAATTTAAGACATTTTGACCCTTCTATCAAGCAAGGTGTCTAGCTTCAGCTTCAGCATAAAGAGTAACTACTGGTAACAGACTAGATGGAGGTCATCTTTTTCATATTTTGTCAGTTTTGATGGGGTAGGAGAGAAGGGAGAAATGGGGGAAGGAGGACATTGGAGAGAATTCTGTATGTTCTTTTTTAAGCAGACAAGCAAACAAAGATGGAGAGGACCTGTAAGCCTTTTGGAAAAGGCTTCTCACGTGAGGTAACACATGTCATCGTCTACCCAGCTCTGAGCCTCCCTTCAGCACAAACACGGCTGCTTTAGGAGACAGGGACTGAAATAGAAAACCAGCCACAGTGATCAAATGTGACAACTTGCTTGAGAAAAGACATGTTTGATGTGTTTTCCAACTGGATGTTTCTAAAATTTATGGCAGTTTCAGCCAAAATTTCCAAAGAAATCCTTTCTCTTACTCATTTCAAGCCTTTAAATCTGTAATACCCTTATCACTGCTGCAGAGAAGCACCAAAGAAAAAGTTTCTTCCCAACAGGTTTCACAAATTGTATCTGACTCTTTGTAAGATGCGTCTCTCCTCAGCAAACTCAGGCGTCTCTCTCGGATGACTCACTCCTCTCCCCAGCAGCGCCACCCCTTACTGTCAGTAAATTACTCGCTTCCTCAAGACTTGTGTTGTCTCACCTGTGCAATGAAGTAGCGCAACTAAATAATCTCTAATGTCCCTTCAACATGCAACATTCAGGGATACAGATTTTACAGCAAGCCTGAAAGCATGTTGAAGGGCTTTCCATATTGCATCCATAATAGTGGGGAGAGGGACATTCTAGAAACATAAAGAGATATTTTAAAACAAGAATTAAGCTTCTAATAATAGCCAAGTAAACATCCTGCTCCATGTAGGATAAGCCTCTACATAATCCACATAGAACAAACCCTCCACAGGTAGCTTCTTTAAAAAATGGACATACACAATAAGCAGCTACACAGAGGCACAAGAGGGTGAAGATTCTGGTGAGGAGTCCAGGCAGGAGGGAGGACATTATAGGGAGTAGGGACTCCATTTCGCAGCTTCTCTTTAGCCTGAGGGCAGGCTTAGTTAGCATTTACAGACTATGAAGCATGGGTGGAAAAATCACAATTTTTCTGGCCTAGGGAATCAGAGTACTGAGTCCAGGACAACTGCAGTCACTGGAGAAAGAGAAAATTTTTGAAAGAAAAGATCCAGAGAATCCATAGAATAGGTATTTCTTTAATACCCAAATTCTGCCTTCTCACATGTCTGGCTGACTCCTGCAGCATGCATGTATGGAGGAGGCTCAAAGCACCTCACCTAATGGTAAAAGTTCTGCACTGACCTGAGTTTGGAGGTGAAAAAACAAGAGTTTGGAGCTCAAACCATGTTTGCTAGAATGAGAAAACATGACTTATCAGAGGAAATTAACAGCATCCAGAGTCTCTACACCATGACATTCATAATGTACATGACACAATCCAAAACTGCTCAAAATATTACCAGTCAGAAAAATGGGGCACCTTAAAACCACACTGAGGTTGGAAAAGAAAGCTAGGATGTCACTACCCTCCCCACTTCCCATGAGGTCTGGCTGAGTCAGACCAACCTACAGCATTTCAATTTTCACCCCCTTCATTCTGTTCAATACCAAGAGCCATTTTATTTCTCTGAACTTTGTATCCAATAAGCTATTCGTTCCAGATGATAATAAGGGATTTTTTTCACCCCTGCATGCCCTGAGTTGCCAGAAAACCATCCCCTAATACAAAGGGATTGTGACCACTTTGCCCCAAGCAGCAAGCCTGGACTCCTCCATTTCTCTTGAGGGTCTGTTGTTTACAATCTGTTCTCATTACCAATATTTGTGCCACCAAGGTTCTTGATCCTAAGCCATAGAATTGAACTCTAGCAATTAAGGAGAAAAAAAAAATTTAGAGGAAGGAACAAAGCAGTTCAGAAAAGTAACAGGAGGCAACTTCTGCTTCTAGCCATGGAGAGCAACAAGAAATCCACTTGAAATATAAAGATAAGCTAAGAGAATGGAACAATATACCACGCAAACACTAAGCATAAAAAAATGAGAGTGATCACAGCGAGTACCCAGCAAGTAGGCAGCTTCCTGTCAAAGCCAAGAACCAAGGCTGCAAACCAAACCACCAACACCTTAGTTTTGGACTTTCAGCCTCCACAACTATGAAAAAATAACTTCTTTTGTTTAAGTCAATAGAGGAGAATTTTAAGATGGTGACAGCAGAGCATTAAACCAAGCACAGAATCCTCAGGCCCACAAAGTACATCTACAAAGTCAGCACACCCATGAAAGCCCACATCCATGAGGGCTGCTTGTACATCATAAAAGCCATTCGGTATAAGGCAAGTCCAGGATAGATCATTTTTGGTTTTTTTTTAAATAATATTATTTGTATTTATACCACTTCTGATGGTATTTCTCTTTGAGTGTTCAAGAATGCCTGAAAAGACCAATGCGTGCCATTTTCTGTAATTTTATTGAGGCATAGTTGAAGTCAACTAACTTGCACATATTTTAAGTGTAAAACTTGGTAATTTTCAACAAATTCACCCAGGAAACCATCACCACAATAAAGATAACAAAAAATTCTATCATCCCCCCACCTCAAAAAAGCTAGACTGGCTTTATAATATCAAAGTAGATTTCATAACCAAGAATATTTCAAGAAATAAAGAGGAACATTTCATAATGATAAAGGGATCAATTCATGAAGTGACAGGGAGGCTAAAAAATGGCTTAGAATATCGGCAGGAACGAAGAGAATCCTGGTAGCAGAAGGCCAGGACATAGCCAGCCCGGCACCCAGAGAGCCACCTGCCTGGGATACTCACCGGGGCCACCAATGCTGATACCATTACCTGCAGTTCTGCTGTCCTGTCCCAGGGTCCATAATCTCTAAGTGCCACTCAGGTCTTCAGATGCTTACCCCTCTCAGATTCAAGTCCAGGGCAAGGACATCCAATGGCAAAACCTGCTTCATGTACCCAAGTGTTTGTTGCCAGGGAGTAAAGAGAATATCTGGTTTCTTCATTCCTAAAGTGAGAGGCAGGGCCCTATGTATCAAGATTCATACTTTCAGAGATAACCACAATAGGAATGAGATGCCAGGCTTTCCAAACTAACAAGCAAATGATAACCTATGGTAGGTATTTCACACAGGAAGGTAAGTTGGATAGATATCAATAGCCTTGCATTATTTTCCTTTTTTTTGACCCAGTAATTCTATCTTTAGAAGTTACCCTTTTTAAAAATCAGAAATTAGCACCAAGATCTAAGTATAAGAATGTTCAACTGAAATGTTATTTATAATAATGTAATCCCAGGAAATTATTAAACTGTGGTTGACATCAGTCAGGTTCTCAACTAAAAAAGATGACCCAAAATAGAATATTCAATTGACTATTGACAAAGGTGTGTGAAGGGATACCACAACAGCTAGTGTAGTAACCCTGGCTGAAACCCCTTCACCTAAAAGGGTGATGGGAGGGAATAGTTACTGGATCACAGAAGGAGAGAATCCTGTAGCTTTTGCCTTTGGTGGGAGGACACAGCCAACCTGAGGTGACCTGCAAGGGAGAGAATCACAGAAATAAAACACCTGACCTTTACCTCCTCCTTCACCCCCTTCTCTCCTATCTCCAGCCAGTTTCCCATTGATCAAACCCAACAGGAAGCCAGAGGACAGACAAACCCCTTGATAGGAGATGAGCCTCCAGAGGCAGAGAGGAAGGTGGACAAGGGTAGAGAGAGGGCCTGGGAGGGCAAATGGAAGACAGTACTCCATGTGATGAACTCCTCTGCACACACCTCACTGGAAATTATTCTAGAATACTTAGTGGTAAAGGGGAAGAGACTCCCAATAGAATGACAACTGGAAAACAGGAGCTAAACCATCTAGAGATTATGATGCCAGATTTTTTTTTAAAAAGCAGATAGTGTTGAGATGTGAGTTTATTTTGTTTACTTCTTTTTAATTTTTCCTGTGTTTTCCAAAATGTGCATAATTAATGCATGTTATTTTTATAATCAGAAGAAATGTAGTTAATGATAAAGATATTGCAATTAATGAACTTACAAGCAAGATGCAAGACCCTTATGAAAGGGGGAAAAAAGTAACAAGCATGTTTCCATGGATGTACTGAATCAACAAGCAGTTGTTGACCCTTTGCCACATGCCAGACAGTATTCTGGGTCTTCAGAACATAGTGAAGAAAGAATTTGTTTTCAGGGGACCCACCTTTGCTACGATAGTGAGACTTAGGGTTGGAGTGTAAAATTGGGAGGGGAAAGACAGTGGCTGAGGCACGGCTGTCCACAATGGCATTTGATGCAAGTTACCAGTGTTGAGGTGTGCGTAAATCTCACAGAGACACACGCGAAGTCTGATAAGAGCTGGGAGCAGCTGGCTAGAGCATGTGCTGAGACTCTGCCTCATGTTACAAAAAAAATCCCATAGGATTGGAAATGTTTTCAGCACTTATTGCTGTTCTGGAATCTAAACCAGAAGTATTGCATCTGACCACAATATGATAAACAGGGGTAACAATCCTCTAATACAGATTCTCACAGAATTAGTACATGATATGGGGGGTGTGGGGGAAGGGGAGGAGGGGAGCAGGCAGGATTAAATTTATGTGCCTCTCAAACATACCGTGTGTTCAATATATTTGATATTGATAAAAACAGCAAGTAAATGAGCTAAACCTACTACACTTGTTAAAAAAAAGGGGGGCGGGGAGTTGGGAGATAGTAAGTACAAATGGCCTAGGTTTGAGATGTCCTATAAATGTGATCAGTTACATGAAACCCTTTTTAACACCATGAATTAGATACATTTTTTACAAAAATTATAGGCTACAGAACCTTTATGGCAAAAGCATCAGGAAGAAATTAAGCAATGAGTCACAGCACCCGTAAAGACAGTCAACCAGAACCAATTTTCAGGCTTCGGTCAGGGCTGTATTTATGGTGCGTGATACCGGGGTCAGTCCTCTTCAAATGAGGGCTATGCACTAAGCCCTAACCACCATTTCCAAATGCCTGTTAACAGGACCTGGATCAGCTTGGCATTTGGCATCAAGTGATTCCGTGATTATGTTAAAGAGCTGGTGCGGAGAAAGCCTGAGGCAATGAGGTTAGGCCTGGACTCTAATGAAAGGAAGAGGATGTGGCTGTCTTCCCTCCTGGGCGATGCACATCATTTTCAGTCTTTAAATCAAGAAAGCAATGACACAGGGGATGTGCCTTCAACTGAAAGGATGCTTAAAGAGGTCTATAACCATGCCGAGCACAAAACTTCACATGTATCGTTCCTGGGGTGTGTGAGGTTTGGTTTTAATCTGGATTTTACACTGTTAACAAAAAAACTCCAGAAATGATACTGACTTTTGAAAGCAATGCCAGTTAATAAATACCCTTAACAGGCTATAGATTTTTTTTTAAAGAAGATATACTTTTTAAACCTTGAGTAATTTTATTTAAAATATAACATAGTTATATTACAGCTCTGGAGCCAAGCCAACTGAGTTTTTTGTGGGTTTTTTTTTAAATTTAAGAGTAGTAGGGCTTTGGAGAAATTATGACTGCTCTTTGCCTCAGATTCCTCATCTAAAATGTGAGAAAAGTAATAGTAAACTCTTGTTGCAGTTGTTATGAGGACTAAATGACTGAATACATTTGAAGTTGGCAATAGTACTTTTTAAATATCAGCTATCGCTATTATTACTTAAAAGTCATGCTCTAGAGAAGCCACAAGGGATCAGTATCTCAAAATCTAATATTTAAGTCTTTACATTAAAAAGCATTATCTTTTGCTTGCCTTACAACATTTTAAAAGTCCTCAGTTTTCAACCAAATTAAGAGCTTCTATCATCTTAACGAGCCCAGTAAATGCTAATATTGTGGGTCCACATCCAAATTTGATTTGAGAACAATAAAGGAAGAATTCTTATAATTAATGTGTCATAGCGCAGCGAAAGCAGTCTTAAGAGGAAAGTATATAGCAATCCAGGCACACTTGAAGAAGGAAGAACAATCCCAAATGAATAGTCAAACATCACAATTATCGAAACTGGAAAAAGAAGAACAAATGAGGCCTAAAGTCAGCAGAAGGAGGGACATAATAAAGATCAGAGAAGAAATAAACAAAATTGAGAAGAATAAAACAATAGCAACAATCAACGAAACCAAGAGCTGGTTCTTTGAGAAAATAAACAAAATAGATAAGCCTCTAGACAAACTTATCAAGAGAAAAAGAGAATCAACACAAATCAACATAATCAGAAATGAGAATGGAAAAATCACGACAGACTCCACAGAAATACAAAGAATTATTAAAGACTACTATGAAAACCTATATGCCAACAAGCTGGAAAACCTAGAAGAAATGGACAACTTCCTAGAAAAATACATCCTTCCAGGACTGACCAAGGAAGAAACACAAAAGTTAAACAAATCAATTACGAGCAAAGAAATTGAAACGGTAATCAAAAAACTACCCAAGAACAAAACCTCCAGGCCGGATGGATTTACCTCAGAATTTTATCAGACATACAGAGAAGATATAATATATATTCTCCTTAAAGTTTTCCAAAAAATAGAAGAGGAGGGAATACTCTCAAACTCATTCTATGAAGCCAACATCACCCTAATACCAAAACCAGGCAAAGACCCCACCAAAAAAGAAAACTACAGACCAATATCCCAGATGAATGTAGATGCAAAAACACTCAACAAAATATTAGCAAAACAAATTCAAAAATACATCAAAAGGATCATACACCATGACCAAGTGGGATTCATCCCAGGGATGCAAGGATGATACAACATTCAAAAATCCATCAACATCATCCACCACATCAACAAAAAGAAGGACAAAAACCACATAATCATCTCCATAGATGCTGAAAAAGCATTTGACAAATTTCAACATCCATTCATGATAAAAACTCTCAGCAAAATGGGTATAGAGGACACGTACCTCAACATAATAAAGGCCATATATCATAAACCCACAGCCAACATCATACTGAACAGCGAGATGCTGAAAGCTTTTCCTCTGAGATTGAGAACAAGACAGGGATGCCCACTCTCCCCACTTCTATTTAACACAGTACTGGAGGTCCTAGCCACGGCAATCAGACAAAACAAAGAAATACAAGGAATCCAGATTGGTAAAGAAGAAGTTAAACTGTCACTATTTGCAGATGATATGACACTGTACATAAAAAACCCTAAAGACTCCATTCCAAAACTACTAGAACTGATACCAGAATACAGTAAAGTTGCAGGATACAAAATTAACACACAGAAATCTGTAGCTTTCCTATACACTAACAATGAACCAATAGAAAGAGAAATCAGGAAAACAATTCCATTCACCATTGCATCAAAAAGAATAAAATACCTAGGAATAAACCTAACCAAAGAAGTGAAAGACTTATACTCTGAAAACTACAAGTCACTCTTAAGAGAAATTAAAGGGGACACTAAAAAATGGAAACTCATCCCATGCACATGGCTAGGAAGAATTAATATCGTCAAAATGGCCATCCTGCCCAAAGCAATATACAGATTTGATGCAATCCCTCTCAAATTACCAGCAACATTCTTCAATGAATTGGAACAAATAATTCAAAAATTCATATGGAAACACCAAAGACCCCAAATAGCCAAAGCAATCCTGAAAAAGAAAAATAAAGTAGGGGGGATCTCACTCCCCAACTTCAAGCTCTACTACAAAGCCATAGTAATCAAGACAATTTGGTACTGGCACAAGAACAGAGCCACAGACCAGTGGAACAGATTAGAGACTCCAGAAATTAACCCAAACATATACGGTCAATTAATATTTGATAAAGGAGCCATGGACATACAATGGGGAAATGACAGTCTCTTCAACAGATGGTGCTGGCAAAACTGCACAGCTACATGTAGGAGAATGAAACTGGACCATTGTCTAACCCCATATACAAAGGTAAACTCAAAATGGATCAAAGACCTGAGTGTAAGTCATGAAACCATTAAACTCTTGGAAAAAAACATAGACAAAAACCTCTTAGACATAAACATGAGTGACTTCTTCTTGAACATATCTCCCCAGGCAAGGAAAACAAACAGCAAAAATGAGCAAGTGGGACTACATTAAGCTGAAAAGCTTCTGTACAGTGAAAGACACCATCAATAGAACAAAAAGGAATCCTACAGTATGGGAGAATATATTTGAAAATGACAGATCCGATAAAGGCTTGACGTCCAGAATATATAAAGAGCTCACATGCCTCAACAAACAAAAAACAAATAACCCAATTAAGAAATGGGCAGAGGAACTGAACAGACAGTTCTCTAAAAAAGAAATACAGATGGCCAACAGACACATGAAAAGATGCTCCACATTGCTAATTATCAGAGAAATGCAAATTAAAACTACAATGAGGTATCACCTCACACCAGTAAGGATGGCCACCATCCAAAAGACAAACAACAACAAATATTAGCGAGGCTGTGGAGAAGGGGGAACCCTCCTACACTGCTGGTGGGAATGTAAATTAGTTCAACCATTGTGGAAAGCAGTATGGAGGTTCATCAAAATGCTCAAAACAGACCTACCATTTGACCCAGGAATTCCACTTCTAGGAATTTACCCTAAGAATGCAGCAATCAAGTTTGAGAAAGACAGATGCACCCCTATGTTTATCGCAGCACTATTTACAATAGCCAAGAATTGGAAGCAACCTAAATGTCCATCAGTAGATGAATGGATAAAGAAGATGTGGTATATATACACAATGGAATACTACTCAGCCATAAGAAGCGGAAAAATCCTACCATTTGCAGCAACATGGATGGAGCTGGAGAGTATTATGCTCAATGAAATAAGCCAAGCAGTGAAAGAGAAATACCAAATGATTTCACTCATCTGAGGAGTATAAGAACAAAGAAAAAACTGAAGGAACCAAACAGCTGTGGAATTACAGAACCCAAAAATGGACTAACAGGTACCAAAGGGAAAGGAACTGGGGAGGATGGGTGGGCAGGGAGGGATAAGGGGGTGGGGGGAAGAAGAAGGGGGTATTAAGATTAGCATGCATGGGGGGGAGGGAGAAAGGGGAGGGTGGGCTGCACAACACAGAGAGGACAAGTAGTGATTCTACAACATTTTGCTATGCTGATGGACAGTAACCATAATGTGGTTTTTAGGGGGGACCTGATATAGGGGAGAGCATAGTAAACATAGTATTCTTCACGTAAGTGCAGATTAAAGATAAAAAAGAAGAAGAAGAAAGAAAGGAAGAAAAGGGGGATTACTCCTTGATAGGATAAAACTATTGGTAAATCAAAGATTAACACATGCTTTAAATATCCTTAATGTTGATCACTTAAAGGGTGTCAGAGGTACTCTTTTCTGATAATATTCCTTTCTCTTAATAAAAAAAAAAAAAAAGCGGTTCCTGTGTGCTGACCTCCAATGAGTTCTACATAGTGGTATAGAGGGCATATCAAAGTGTGGGCAAAGGGTCTGTTTGTTTCTATGCAGAAGATCAAGGCCTAGCTTGGCTACCCAGAAAATGAACTAAGATACAATATGAGGAGGAGCTTCTGGCATCAGCACTCTCTGGAGGACTCGTGCCGGGGGATGATCATCAAAAAGCCTCTACAGGGATCCGGGCGATGCTGCGGTTGTGGCTGCGTCCACCCCACCGTTTCCTGGACTTGCCATTGGAATGAGGAGGGAGATGTCTAGGCTGGCATGTGCATACGTGCATACAGTGAGACAACGAATTTGACCGGATCTGTACTGTTGGAACTCAACCAGGAGTTGGGAGGGGTGCAAGTTGTAGCCCTCCAAAATCTTATGACTATAGACTATCTACAGTTAAAAGAACATATGGGATGTGAACAGATCCCAGAAATGGGTTGCTTTAATTTGTCTGATTTCTCTCAGACTGTTCAGGTACAGTTGGACAATATCCATCATATCATAGACAAATTCTCACAAATGCCTAGGGTGCCTAACTGGTTTTCTTGGCTTCACTGGAGATGGCTGGTAATTATAGATGTGCTTTGTTTATGTCACCGTATTCCTATGTTAATATGTGTGCGCAAGTTAGTTAGTAGTTTAAAACCTATACATGCTTAAGGTACTCTACAAGAAGATATGTCAAAGAAATAATCAATCCTCCCATGTTTGTTTTCTTCCATATGCTACCTCTATAGCTTTTCTTCTTTCTTCCTAATTATAACCCTTAAATAGAATTCGTGCCTCATATCAAATGTACCGAGTGTCATAATTCCTCCAGGTGGTAAAGATACCTCGAGACAAGTGCTGGGCATAGAAGCCACAGGGCATAAATCTGCAAAGAAGTAAAAAGATAACCTTTTCAAACAATATGGCTTCTCTCTCACTTACCAACTTTACATTTCCCTGTATGGCCCCGGAAGATGACTGGTTAGCCAGAGACGGGTAAGATTCCTCAAGGGAGGAACAACCTAAGACAGGCACAGTCGCAGGGGGCCATCAGGTGAGAAATTGGGGAACAACAGTGGTGAAGCTTAGAACCTCACCACCCCCTGTTTTGAGAGAAAGCTTCTGCATCCATGGATGTTTTATTGCCCTTGTCTAGCTCGGATTAGCACATAGTCTACAGGCACACACCTTATCATCTACAATTGCTCTCTTACAACACTAAACTATGTTTTCTAACTTCATCTTGCATCTACCTACCACTTCAGCATTTTATTAAAAATAAAAATAATAATAATAATAAAGGGAGAAATGTGGGATCCACATATAAATCAAGTATAAAAATCTAACGAATATTCATATTTGACCTGATTGTTTATAATTCATAAATCAAAACCGAAAGTTTCTGTGATGAATGCCCTTGTACTGTTCACCATGTAAGAACTTATTCACTATGTAAGAATTCGTTCACCATGTAAGAACTTGTTCGTTATTCTTCAGAAGATTGGAAGCTGACGAGAATTAGGCTTGAGATGGATTAATGATTGTGCATTGAGCATTGACCCCCCTATACAGAATTTTATTGTTGTTAACAACCATTTGATTAATAAATATGAGAGATGCCCTCTCAAAAAAAATAAATAAATAAATAAATAAATAAACAATCAAGAATTTAAAAAAAAATTAATGTGTCATAGGACTTTTAAAACACATTTTAAACTACTTCCACTCATAGATAGCAGAGATAGTAATTCATGATAAAATATAAGAGACCTCCAAAAACCCATCTGCCCTCAAAATATCTCATACATTTATTCAAAATGGTTATACAAAACTAAATACAATATGGCCTTGCCCTTGAGGAAATCATGAGCCAAGGGAGCTCAATCTACAAAGCTAATTATAATATTAATATGATGTTTATTAACAAAAAGAAAAACAATATACAAATTGCCTCATACACATTGACACATTATAGCAACCATTTGAAACTTAAGGAATAACTATGGGGACAATGAGATATTGTCAAAGTTGCATTGATACTCCTCAGAAATAAACTAGATGCTAAAGGAAGTTAACAAGCAATAGAAACCAAATGTGAAAGGCAGAGGACCTCCTCATCTCCTGCAGTGGCACAAAGAAGCCCTTGTCTCCTGCAGTGCAAGGACAGTGGAAACCAAGGACCAAGGCCAGAATTTCATTGTACAAGTGACGGAACTTCACAGATTGAATGACCAACAATGGCAAGTACATTATGCCAAGGTCAGGGCAAGGTTTCCCTGCTTGGGAAAACCTAAGGCCTCGCATGCAGTGGAGGCTTCTAGGAGAATGCTCCTGAAGATTCTGACGCAGACTCCTGAATCTCCTGAGCCCACAGAAGTGGTCCATCCCCCTATTAAGAGCTAACACTCTCCCTTCCACCTCATCCTGGAAAACAAGGCACAGACCTCTTCCCAAGAAGGCAGTAGGATCTGCAGCACCTCCCTTCCTGGCTATGAGGTTTATAACTAGGGTTAAATCACAACATGATCCAGCTGGAAATGTACTGGGTCTGATAAAGAAAGAAAGGGACTATACCTTCAAAAGACCTGCAAACCTAGCCCACATGTACCATCATGTGCCAACAGGGACCAGGGCAGTACATGTACACATGGGATTAAACCCTGGGAGTGCTTAAGCAGGTGACTGGAGCATATACTTTAGAGAAGCATTCTCCAACTTGGGCACGGTCTCCTAAAAGAATTTAACATGTTGGCAAGGACCCCAAGGCACGGTGTAAGCTTGCTACAAACATTGCCCCTAGAAACATGAAAAAAATGATGGTACTCCCTGAGAAAAGTTGCAATGCCAGGATTGCCATGGCAAATGGTGGAGGAAGGGATTCATAGACTGAAGCAGCCAAGCTGGAATGCAGATACTATGTATGGCCAGATACACACAGCGAGGCTCAGAAGACCTACCATTTACCAAAACTATAAAGAATGTGCTGGAGAGAGGAACACCCAGCATTGAAATGTTAAGTTGTGGTACTCCTATGAAGGCTGGAGGCAATGGATGAGAGGAGAGGGTGTTACGGAACTTGTCTCCCTAATAGCAATGGGGATATTGGGGCCCCAAAACACAGAAGACAAATGGTAGAGGTGAATGGCTCAAAGGCAGAGGACTGCAGTAATGGTAACTAATGGCAAGGTTGGCATGGTAATCAAGTATCTTGAACTATAGAGTTACAGAGATGGTTCAAAGAACACCAAATGCCTAAAGGCAAAGTAGATAGGTAATATTCAGTTTATACCAGCCAAAAGAAAGTAGGGATGGATGACTTGGAGACTGACTATAGTCACTTCAACAAAAGGCATGATCCTCTCTGGAGTTCCCAGGCCTGAGCCAGTTTTCAGACCCAGAACCCCCTGACTGAAGAGGTTGCCTGGTCCCCAGGAGGAAGGACTCTGCAATACCACAGCAAGTATACATGTAATGATTGCTCTGACTCCTCCCCCACAGGGACCTATGGCCATCTACTTTGGCAAATGTACCCTGGGGAAAGGGGAACAGCCAGGACTATTGGACAGGGTTTGAGGACCTGAGCTGATACCTGGAGACTTACAGTACTACCATGGACCCCTGTTAGAAAGGTAATAAATGGAGACATAGCCATGGTCTGGCTCACAGTGGGTCCATCAGGCCCACAGATTAACCTGGTGATGCCAAATTTACAGTTAGTAATTGGCATACCCCAATACAGAAGAGGAGGTTGGCAGGGAAGGTTGAAATTAGTGCTACTCCAAAGATCTAAAGGATAAGGGATAGTTGCCCCATGACATCTCCACTTAATTAACCACTCTGGCTCCTACAGAAACTAGATGGATCCTGAGAAATTAATGTAAACCAGGGTCCAGCAAACTTTTTGCAATAAAGGGCCAGGTAGTAAATACCTCAGTTTTTGTGAGCTATAGATTCCCTATCGCAACAATTCAGCTCTCATTTTTACGTGAACATAGCCACAGACAACATATAAGTGAGTAGGCATAGCTACGTGTTCCAGTAAAATTTTATCTACAAAAACAGGCAGCAGGTCAGATTGGCCCACAGGCCCATAGTTTGCTAACCCCTGATGTAAAGCCCCACAAGCTCTACCAAACAGCTACCGAACTGGAGCCACTGTGTCAGATGTACGATCTGCTGGAGCAAATCACCCCTTCAGATATACAGTGTGTAGCTACTGAATTGGTGAATGGATCAGTAAAGAGAATCAGAAACACTCTGCACTTGTGTGAGAGGGCCATTATTTATTTACAGCTTTCCCTCAGGACTATGTTAACTCTCCATACTTTGTCATACTCTAATCCAAAAAGACCTAGGCCACCTGGACATCCCATATTACACTGAATCCATCACATTAATAATACCATGCTGATTGTACTAGATACACAAGCAATAGCTATCACTTTGACTTTCTGAGATGCACACATTCCAGAGGGCGGGAGATAAACCCTATGAAGAAACTCTATGAAGATTCAATTAAGTGATTCATAAACTGGCACCACCACTTTAGTAAAAGTTTTAGGGTCCAGTGGCCAGAAAACCCCTCCAATAATTCTTTTAAAACTAAAGGCTAAAAAGCCCTGCCTCTCATATTTTCTACCACAAAAACGGAAGAAAAACACATGCTGAAACTTTTGGGATTCTGAAGGCAGTATATGCTATACCTGCAATGCCCAGTACAGCAGGCTTAGCCACACAAGGCTATTTAAGCTTAAATATAAATTAAATTAGCATTTCAGTTCCTCACTTCCACTGCCACATTTCAAGTGCTCAATAAGGCATATGTAGTTAGTGGCTACCATATTGATAACACAGGTATAGAGAGTATTTCCACCTGTGCAGAAAGTTCTATTGGAAAGCGCTGCACACCTAGAAATAAGGAATACTGTTCCAATTCATACACCTGGTGACCAAAGAGAAGCCAGCTTTGGGTGAAGCCCAGAATAAGAAAGAGTTCTGCAGCAAGTCCAAGCTGCAGGAAAAGCAACCCTCCCACTTAGGCACTATGATCCAGTAGAACATGAGAACAGAGGCATCAGTGCGGGGTAAAGACTTGTTGGAATTTGTGGCAAACTCCTGTGAAAGAATCACAATGTAGGTCCGTGGGATTCTACAGAAAAGTTATACCATCTGTTCTGGAGATTAGTGGTAAAATTAGAGTTGGGATATGAACTCTAGGGGTGCCGTTACAACACTGGTGAGTGCCATGGTCTGGGGTTCTAAAGGAAGGAGGTTCTGTCGGCTCTGGAGAATTAGACGCTATTTGAAAAACAACTCCTGGCATGTGGCAGGGCCCTGGAAGAGCTAGAACGCCTCTTGGTCCGACACATGCTCATTTCCAGATGTACCACTTCCATGCTACAACAAATAGCTAGTTCCACTTGGTCTTATACTTTAGTAGGTCTGATGGAACCCAATTGATGATGGACAGATCCAGATGTATGGTCACTTGGCATGTTATGGTAAGACATCCCTTCTATGTCAGTATTAGGCATGGGTCCATCATCATAAAATCCATTGGTCATATCCTATTCCATCTACAACACCCAGAGCTGCAGGCCTGACAGAGGGTTGGTTAAGCCTACTGAAGACACAGAAGTATCATCTCAGAAACAGTACTCTGAAAGAATGAGATGCCATCCTCTAGAACACAGTATAGACACTTAATGAATCACCACTATGTGGCACTCTGTCCCGAACAGAAAGACCACATGGGTCTGGGAACCAGGAGACTGATGTAGGAATACCCCACTTACCTACCCTCACTCCCAATGACCCACTTCATAAATTTGTGTTTCCTATCCCCACAAGTTTGTCCTCTACAGGGATAGAGACCTGGTCCCCAGGGAAGGATTTCCCACCAGGGGACTAGCAAAAACCCCATTGAACTATAAGTTGCTGCCCAGTCACTTTGGGTTTCTTGCTTCCAAGGCAGAAATAAGAGTTACCTTCTTAGAAGAGTAATTATCCCTGATCATGAGAACAAGCTAGGACTGCTGTTACACAAAGGGGGCAAAGAGGAATATGGGTGGCACTCAGGCAGTTCATTTGGATACTTCTCAGTCCTTCCTTGCCCAATTATGACTGTAAATACACAGATACACCTCCTGCCTGAAGGACATGATTACCAAGGTTTCAGACCCTGTAAGGTCTGGATCAAGCCACTACTTAGCCCCTGAGGCTAGCAGCCCTGGTCACCCAAGCTGAGAGGAACCTAGAATGGACGTAGAGGAGGGGGACGATGAACAACAACTGCCGTGCCAAGACTAACTGAGGCAGCAGAAGCCATGGTTCACCCCCAACCTCCCTTGCCCAAGTTTCCCATCAGGAAGGAAGTCCCACTGTACCATGAAGGAGCTGATCCCAAAAACATATGGAGAAGTGGAGCCAAGGAGACTGAGGGCTGTGGAAGACCTGAGATGCACCAGGCAGATCCCTCTCCAGGGAAAGGACTGCTGCCCAGCTCCAGGAAAAATGAGGAATCTTCCAAGAGTGAGGAAGCTTCCCTGAATGCCTCAGCTACAGGGAGCTGCCTGCCGAGGTCCTGTCCTCCCCTGGGGAGCCCACAGCCAGTGTCTGAGTGAGACATGGGTAGAAAGGTTCAGCCATTTCAGCCCAACACAGGACAACCTCAATGGGCAGTACACACTCCCGAGCCCCAAGGGGCTGTCTGAGGCTTTGCCGGGCCTGCACCACAGCCCAGCTTCTCCCTCTGCCCAACCCTGCTTCCTCCGCCTTCCTTTTGGAACCCAGCTGACTACACAGGCTTTCTAGACCTTTCTCCATGGCAGGACAGTGACAAAGACTGAGTTATAGGGTTAAGTAAATAGTCCTCGGTTTTTTAAACTTCCTGTGTGAACTAAACCTGAGATAATAGATGAAGAGAGAGAGAGAGAGAAAAGGGAGATATTCTTGTGTATTAGAACCACAAGTTCACTTGACTGGACTATAAGAAGGAATGTGAACTCATTTTGTACCTCTAAACTGATGAAACAAGACATAGCAACTACACGATTAAATGAAAAAAAACAGATTATAGAATATGAACCCACTATTATGAAATATAAATCAATATGTTCACAGGAAAAGAACATCAGTAGGCCAAAATGTTGTTAGCAGTGGTTATGTCAGGATGGTGAATTTTTACTGCATTATTTTCCTTACCTGCATTGCCTAAACTTTCTGTGATAAGTTTGTATTTGGGGTAACAAGGAAAAAAGTTGTTGTTTTAAATTTATGGAAGTGGCAAACCTGTTTCCCTCAATGGCTTTTTTTTTTTTAGAGTAGTGTATGTTCTTTTCCTAAGAAATATAAACATTCCCTTTCTTTCAATTAGAACAGGGCTGCCAGGTTGGAGGCCATTTCAGATGTCATCTACAGAGCCATGGAACATTTAATTGCCTTCATAACCTTGATTACAGAAAGGAGACATCTCCTTTGTGATTTCTGCTTCTGAGGAGGGTGTTATAACCAAGGGCTCAGATACTCACAGAATCCCCATCCCCTCCCATAAACATTACTAAAGAGAAGTTATCACACAAAGGAACTATGAGAATAAATATAGCATTATTCACATGCTCTGTGAGCTCCTCTAATCCAAAGGGCAATCTCTCCTGCAAGATCACTAGCAGCCAGCTTGAACATCTCTATAATGGGAAAATCAACCCCTATTGGCAGCCCCACTTAGATATACTATAGGTACCTCAAACATGAAGAACCCAAAACTAAATTTATATACATACCCTTTTCTCCCCAAAACAGTGCACTTTTTTTTTTTAAACAGTCAAGGTAGGAGAGCCAGGGAGACTTTTATTGAGAGAGACAGTGAGAAGACAGACAGAGCTCCTGGCTCACACCAGGAGGGGACGAGAGAGTCCCAACAGTACACTTTCATGTGTTCTATTTTTGCCCCTGCCCTGTCTTCCACCCCACTAGACTGTGAGCAGGTGAGTCACTTTCTCATTTTCTGTCTCATTTTCTGTATTACCAGCACCTAGAACAGTGCAGATAATGTAGTAGTTGCTCAATACATGCTGTGGAATTACTATTGAATGAATAACTGTACCCCAGTGATTTCCTTTAAAAATTCAGGTCCCTTGTTAAGCTTTTGTCTTTGATAAGCTTATCTATTCTGTTTCTGCTGCCCTTCTTCTGATTGTGACCCTGTGCTTTCTTGAAAGCACTTGGTATCTGTCAATTTTCTTTTGTTAATCATCACAGTGCCCACATCCAAGGTCATCTATTTCAAGGAACCTGTGGGGTGTCAACACTCTACATATAGCCATATTCTTCAGTTAACCCTACCTAATAAGATTTGACAGAAAAAAGCATTTTTGAAATTTAAGGGTAAAAGAGTAGCTCAACACAACAAAAGCTCAGTAATTTGAACTAAGTGCAGGGAAGGTCAGTCTGACGGTGAAAAGTACAAATTATGAAATCACTTTATTTTTAACTAGAGAGTGACTGTTCTCATGTATAGGAGGATTGTAGACCAAACTAAAAATGTACCTTTAAAAAACTGATGTATATGATGGTTGGGAAGAGAGAGGCAAAGACAAAAGCAGCCTGAGGCAGAAAGAGGCCCTGGGCTGAGGCTAGGACACAGGACACCAGGAAAAAGCCAAACATAGGAATAGAACCTCTCTGCAGAGGCTGTCGAACTATCCAGAAATGAGAGGCAGCTAAGGGACTATGAGGGAAGGAATGACACCCATGTTTCGACCTGACCTGAAGCCATGACCAAACAGATGTGGTGTTGAAGGGGAAGCAGGTGTCACTGCAGTGGAGAGGAGAGGGGACCATCAGTCGGCAGGGAGCACCCACGGACATCCAGTGCATACCTGTGCTCTGCCCAGTTCTTAAGGGACCACATGTGCCACACAAGTTTCAGGCTGCTCATGCAGGCCCACCCTCCTTGAGCACAAACACCATTTCTCATGGAACACTGAAAGAATTAAACATGACCCTGTGATAGAACCTGAGGGCAAGACAGTCAGACTAGGAAAACCAAGACTGAGTGGGGTGGTAGAAACCATTACGGGGGAACATGGGTCCCAAGTATAGTTGGATGGGGAGGATTTGGTAAGACAGTGAAGAGGCAGAAGCAAGCGCGGAGGGGAGAACAGTGAGAGTGCAGCCCGGAGTGAGCAGTGGGGCAGAGTGCACTGGGGTGACAGCTGAGGAGACAGCAGGGGGGCCCACGCAGGGACCAGAGGGTAAGGAGACGACCGGCTGAGGGGGGAGGGGCTCATCAAACCATCACTGTGTGCCAGGCACTGCCCTCAGCACTGGGCAAGCATCAGCGAACAAGACAAACAGGCCCAGCCCTGAGGAACTGCACAGGCACCCCACCAGCTATCATTTAGTAGAAACACAAATCTTATTGAAGCATTAAGAGTGAGATGAAAAGCACACATAATAAAAAGGGGAGAGGTACAAATAAATCCACTCCACCACCACCACCGCCTCCCACCCCAGGCCCCACAAAACCACAGGTTTTATCCAGTTGATATTAGCCAGGGAGAGGGAGGTGGTGCCATAAACTGGTGAAAGCAACCAGTCCTGCCAACGGGTTTCTTTACAACCTTGAGTAACCTGGTGAATCAAAGTTAAAGAAAGGAGGAGGTGAGGGTAGAAAAGAGCCTCCAAAATAGAGAGGCCACCACATCAGAATAAATATACTACTGATCCCCTTTTTTGAGAAATGCTGACTCATGTGTTAAACTATATTTCTATTGACTTATGAAATAATTAATATGTCAAACATTTGCAAATCAATCTAGTTTCTAGGAGGAATTTCAAATTGAATGTTTTCTCATTTGCATGGAAAAGCTCATAGGATAAACTAAGTTGAGAATAATAATAGGTATTTAAGCATTTTTATTCCTATCTATTCCTTCTCTTCTTACCAAAATAAAGACAGGTTCATCTCAATTTTCAGCTGCAAATATTATTTTAGAGAGCTGCCACCAAGTGTAAACATGTTCATTAATTCACTTTCCTTCAAATTGCACTATTTTATTAAATAAATTATTCAGTGCCAGGGACCTAGACAAGGGACCACATTACTTGGAAGTTGAAATATTTTATTAGAGACTAGCAAGTTGTCATGGAAAATCGAGCATAACCTACCACCCCTATTCCCACCCCCACCCCCTACCACGTGCCTTAAGCTCCTGTGACTAAACCCGTAAGTCTGGAAAACTCAATTTGGTAAGTGTGGGAAGACAGATCTTAATTGAAAAGTTCATTTCTAATGAAATACAAGGTGGTAAAAGGTTGGGCTGGCGGGGTAGATCATTTGAGTCTTTATTAATAACACCACTTCATTTTAATTCAATGAAGCACATAATTGGCATCAAGCTTTTCAAGTTCACCATGCATTCTTGTGCCTGGAATCCCTAATATTTTTAAACTTTTCTTATTTGGTAATAGATGTTTTAATAATTTGCATTTTAACAAGAGGTTACTTGTAGCTGGCTTATACTAATTATAAGTGTATAGAGTTTTACTAAGCCTGTGGTACCCACCGACCAGTGACAAAGCTTTCTAAATCCTAACTTGAATTCCCTGTAATTATCCTGCGGTCAGCTAAGACTCCAGCAAAGAGATGAATGAGGCCCCTTGAGATTACTGCACCTTGAATAATCAGAGGCAGACGGTAGGGTCAATTAGTATTTCAGTTTGTTCCCTGGCTGCTGCATGTAAACTGTTTACTAGGAGCTTAGAGAAAGCCTTGATAGCATTTGTTTCCTTGCCTTTATCTCTCCAAATGCAGCCATTCTATGATGCAAGACCCAAGAGCTCGAACGGACATCTCCATGTGAAGTGAGGGCACTGCAGAAGGGCTATGTTTTTGAGGTGACAAAAGAAAACTTTCTTTCATTCACAGGATGGAAAACAAACAGAACTGGTGGCTTAGGGTAACGGACTTAGGACTGAGAGTCCAGAGACATGAGTTTTCTAACCCTCCTTGGCTGAGATAACCAACCAGCCAGTCACACCAAGATGAGTTTCTTCTGGGGTCTTGTACTATCACGCAATTCTCTACAGCAAGGAGAGTGACAAAGGGAAGTAGGAAGCAGAAAAAACAAGAGGAAAGAGTCCTGTCATCAAAGTAAAAAAAACAAGTGAGCAAGTAATCCATGAAGCTCTCGTCAGTATAAAAATCGAACATACCAATACCTTCATAAGACCTGAGAATAGTAAGGTATGAGTAACTTATTTATCCCTACTAAATGTTATCGAGGTTATAAAGAAAACTAAGAATAGCTATTGCCCTCAGTCTTACAAGCTCATAGAAGAAAAAGCAATACATGAAGAACATTATTAGTAAACAAACGATGTAGACAAACAGTATTCATTCAAATAGGTTTCAATCACTTTGCAAGAGTCAAGAAGCAAACTTTAGAACTCAGAGGCTTCCAAGCCTGGCTGTGCATCAGAATTATGACAAAGGCTTTTTTTGAAAATACAGATGCCTGAGTGAGAGTAGACCCCCAGAATCTATATTTTTAAACAGCCTCCTAGGTCATACATAATCAGTTATCCTGGCTCCAGTAACGTTTCAAATATTGAAACCAGTGCCGCAATAATCATAGCTTTCCCAGTTCTAAAGAAAGAAAAAGTCATTTTTGTTAATCCTCCAAACAGAGAAATGGAAAAATTTCCTTATTCAGTCCAGAACCCAGCATAGCTTTATCTCAGTTCATCCTATCCCAATCTCTGTACTTTGTGCTATAAATAAGGAGCTCAGCACAATGCCCACACCTCTACATGGTGACAAATGACAGGACCTGATTTCTGAATTCCCAGGAAGCTCTTTCCACAGGGCTTCCCTGTCTCCCTTACTGGCTGCTAGCTGTCAGTAATGGAAGTAAGGTGCACACAGTCCCATTCTCCAGCCATGACGCTTATTTATGTAGGAAATGGATGATAAGCAGTACCTTCTCAGTTTGTACCTAAGATGTGTTGTCTTAAGGTTGTTCACTTATTCAGCAATGAGAAAGCTGAAAGTTCACACTTAGTGGTTCCATTTCCATCTAAAAATGTGTTTGTGGATAAGGAACACATACTGAAATAGGGAGTCACCATCCCTGGTCTATGAACTCACCTAAGGTTGGGAGAGATCCGGCCTGACACTAGGCTGCTGTGGCCACAGGGCAGGATTGTTTAGCGCTCCACAGGTGGACCAGCATGGAAGGTAGAAGCTGAAGTCCTTAGCCAGAAAAAGCAGGTAAGGGCAGACAAGGACATATCCTAGGTCTGTGCAGTCAACGGCGTGACAGCCAAGATGGGGAGGAGCCTCAGTGCAAAAGGGCAGGGTGGGTGTAGAGCATCAAATTGCTTTGCTTTTATTTTTATAAGGGGTGGCCCACCCCTTGATGCCCACATTAGTCCCCTAGATTCAGTCCCACCAGATGAAATTAGCTAAACCTTGGTCATTGCCTGCACCAAGATGCCTGAGTTAATGAGAGGCCTGGGACCTTCCAGCTTCCTGTTTGGAAGGCAGAAACTTGCTTCCCATTAATCCCCACACAGCAGGAAGTCAAAAACACAAAATGATAACTGCCCACCTTAGACTTTCCCACAGTTACCAAGACTCAAAATCTTAGAATCATCATGGAATATGAGAAGAAAGGGTCATTCTGTAGCTCAATCAGCTCAATCATGTAGCCACTTTGCCCATGATATCCCTCCCCTGAGACCCCTTCTGGCATTCATAGGCCCTTGCATAAAGCCATGTCAATCACCTCTAATTGATTATGTTACCCCTCCACCCCCTTTTAGTCAACCCTCTGTTCTGCCATGGCCAGAAAAATGTGTCCAAGGCACAGAGCTCTGATCACATACCATCTCCCTCAATAACAGCTGCCAATCAAATTAGATGGCTGGGCAGGGGGTTGGGGCGAGGAAAGGGCAGGGGTGTCTCAGGAAGGGACTCACATAAAGCCTTCCATACTGTGCTCCACCCACCTACATTTCCAGCCCCATCTTTCCCACCACTCCCCTGCAGCTGCACTTCCTGCTTCTGCATCTTTTCTCATGCCAGACCTTCCACCCAGAAGCCTTTCCCATAATTTCTAGTTAAAACCCTGCCCATCCCATAAAGATCCCCATAAACACGTCTTCACGGAGCCTTTCACAACACCTCCCGGAATTATATCTCCTTCCCCTGAGTTCAAAGACATTCACTGGTCACATTTGCCTTCCTTAGAGCACATTTTACCTTCTGCTTTCATGATTACATCCTGTCACCTGTGCCCATCCCCAGGTCCCATGACTTTAGAGATCAGGAATCATATTTTACTCATCTCTACGTCCCTTTCCTCCTCTCTCCTGAACCCTGTTCCCCTGGAGTACACCACAGTGCCTCCTGTGAATGAGTTGCTCAAAAAGTGTTTTTTGAATGTAATTAAATTTTTATGTTTTAGGCAGAGAAAAAGCTGCTATTGCTCGAATTTTGTGGTAACTTGAACCAAAATGTAGCGGGAGCCCTGGGCTGGCATTCACAGTCCCTCCTCGAGCTGGCGTGTACATGCGCAGCTTTGGTGTGGTTCAAACGTGCCTCATAATTGTCATTACTCGCTTTAAGTCCAGCCTCCTCCCCGCTAGAACATAAACACCCTGAGCGCAGGAATCCTACTTCATCTGATTCACCTCTGTATGCTTAGTGCCACCCCACTGCTCAGCATAGAGTAAGTGCTCAAAAAAAAAACATTAAGACAACTGAATCAAACTGAACTGAATCTTATGTAATCTGACCTAACTGAATGGAATGTAGGAGGAGGAAGGTGGTACAGGTACAAACCTTTTAGTACATCTCAGTCAGCTGCCCCTTGTCAGGAGGGGGGTCCAAAATAAAGGAAGGGGACACAGTCTTCGTAAGAAAGATTCCTTCACAGAAAATGACCCAAGCACCTGCAGCATTGCCTCGGGGCCACAGCTGGCAAGGAGCAGCTTGTGAAACAGCATTTCACTAAAGGAACCAGAAATTTTATGAAGGAAGGTCCACCTTAAGGCCTGTCTTTTCCTTTTGCTTAAATGAGTTTTAAATGAAGTAGAAGTCTCATCTTGTAATTCCATCTTTGGAGAAGGCAGAATAAACTGCTATTCAGACAGTAAAGTTTTAGGGTCACTAGAAAGACCCCCTCAAGAAAAACCTCAAAAATACATCACCTGATACTTAGTATTGTTCCTGCTTCCCATGCGTATAAATCAAATGACTTCGAGCAATTTGTATCACTTCTCTGGACTCCTAGATGTCACCCATTCCTACTCTGCCATACACACATGAACAAATCAACCATCTGAGGCCATCTTCTAATTCTAACACTCTACCATGAGAGATTCATTTCTTTTGGTTTTGTTCTAAGGTGACCATGTTAAAAAGCAAATGTCCTTGGAAAGGGCTGTGTTGAAATTATATTTTTGTTTGTCTCTACAAATTTCCTGACATCTGCTTGAGAGGGAGGAATATAGGTGATGGATACCCAGAGACAAGAGAAATGTTTGAAAGGACACAGAACAGAGGAAGGAATAGTGACAAATAAGAGAGTATGACTTGTTAGTGACTTTGTTTCTGCAGTTTCACTCACAGCTGGGACAACAGGGAACTTCTCAAACCAGTCTTATTTTCTGTAAGGAAAGTGGCTTCAAGAACCTATTACTTTTTTTAAAAGGTAGCAAATAAATAGCCTCCTTTAATATGCTGCAAAAGCCCTTTTTAAAAATTAATATCCTCTAGAGACTAAAGTTTATAGATGAATAGATCAATGGAACAGAACAGAAACACAGATATACACATATATAGACGTTGACTTAAAATAAAGGTGGCACTACAGAGCAATGGGAAAGGACAATATTGTCACTAAGAGTGCTAGCACAATGGAATGTCCACATGGACAACAGTAAAAGTTGACTCCTATCTCATTCTATGCAAAACTCAAATCTAGGCAGACTATAAAACCAAATGTAACAGACAAAACAAATGACAGGGAAAAAAAAGCTTTTAAAATAGAATATAGGAGATTATTGTTTTCCTAGTCAGAAAAAGTTTCTTAAACAGAACACAAAAAACACAAATAGTAAAAGGGAACATGGGAATGATGTATTGACTATTTTTGAATTAAGAACTTATATTCATGAAAAAACACAATAAAAAGTATAAGACAAACTAAAGTGTAGGATAACATATTTGCAACACATTTTTCAATAGAGGGTTTTATCTAGAAAACAAAAGGAACTCCTACAAATCGATTTTTTAAAATCAGATAACCAGAAGAGAAATGGGCAAAAAATTTGAACAAGCATATCCAAAGCGAACATCCAGACAGCACAAATAAATTTATGAAGTGGGGTTCAACTTGAACTTCACTGTTTTTGGAGAAATACAAAAGAAAATCACAATGAGCTACCAATGCACCCACCAGAATAGCTTATTTTTTTTTAATGCCAAGTGTTAAAGAGAATGTGGAGCAAACAGGAACTCCCATGTACTACAAGTGGAAGTGTCAGTTAGAACAATCATTTTGGAGACTGTGGCACCATATATGAAAGATGAAGATACACATACCTTACGATCTAGCAAGTCTACTTCTAGGTATATACCCAACAAAAATGTGCACACATACACACCAAGAAAGCACATCTCTTATGACATAGCAATGCTATTCCTAAGAGTTCAAACGGTAATGTCCCAAATTATCCATCAATAATATGGTATATATTTAAACAATGAAATAATACACAATGAATATGAATGAACTATTTCTATGTTAAACAATGTGGTTGAATCTCACAAACAGAATACCAACTGAAGAAAAACAGAGACAAAAGAATACAGACTTAGGAATCCATTCATGTAACATTTGAAAACACACAAATATAAAGTATGTTGCTAAAAATTTGGGTGGTGGTTACCTTGGGTAGTAGGCAAAACTGATGATTGAGAGGGAACTCAAGAAAAAGGCTTTCAGCAGTGGCACTGTCCTGTTATTTGAGATGGGTGGTGATCACATTAATGTTTATGATGTTTATGATGACTCACTAAGTTGTCCACTTATATTTGGTATATATTTTCTGTATGTTTGTAAATCTCAATAAAAATATTTTTTAATGAATATCCTTTCACCCAGCTACTTTACTTCCAAAAATTTAACCAAAAATTTTAAAAGTTAATGTAAGATATAAAAAGATATTCATTGCAGTGTTATTGATAGGGTGAAAAATTAGAAATAATCTAAAGATTCAACAATAGAGTAGTGATTCAATAAAATAGAATAAATCCACATAGTAGTATGCTACATCTACTAATTATTACTAGCAGCAATTAATGAGTAGCAATCATTTAAATTGTTGCAAGAGATCTACATTTGTTCATGTGGAAGGATGTCATATTATATTAAGTGAGGAAAATGGTTTATAGACTAGTATAAGTAATCTGACCCTAATTTGGGAAATGTATAGATAGAAAATTATAGTAAAATAATCAATATGTTAATAGTCTTTATCTCCAGTAGAATTTGGGCCTTTGTTTCTCTAATTTTTCTATAAAAATAGGTCACTAAGTTTATAAATAATAATAGCAACCATTTATTGAAATTGTGTGACAAATATTGAAACAGATTTAAAACATACTTATTTAATCTTCACAAAAACCCATGAGTATAAGTACCATTATCTGTCTTTTTTAGTTAAGGAGACTGAGGAAAAAAGAAGTGAATATGCAAGATCAAAAACCAGAAAATGCTCAGAGTACTTAACCAGGGTCTGTCTGGCTACCCACAAAATACTCCATCCCACTATATCCCATAATAAGGTTATATTAAGAGTAAGCTTCATAGCCAGGCTTTGAAAAACAACAACTATTACCACTTATTAAATGATCACCATGTGCTGAGTCCTTGCTGAGTATTATCTCATTTAAACCGCATTATCCTGCAGTAGAATGATTGCATTAGTGGCCCCAATTCATCCTCTCTCCTTATATTTACATTCTCTGCATGTAACTTTGTACTGCCCTTCCACTCTGACTTAGAGCCCAACCATGAGATTTGCCTTGGCTACTAATAAAGTATTAGCAACCACAAAGCAATCAGAGGCTTGAAAAGTGTTTCCATTTTTCTGCTTGCTGTTCTTGCCTTCTGCCATCACCATGAAACTATGCCCATGCTAGCCTGCTGGAGGATGAAGACACATGGAGCAGAGCTAGTCACCTGAGTCATTCCAGATGAGACCATCTTAGATTAGCCAATAGCAAGTCAACACCCAGACAAGTGATCAAGCCCAGACAAGATCAGCAAAGCTGCCTAGGCAACATCCTGTGACACCAGACACATGAGCCATAAATATTCTACACTGCTGTTGTTCTATTGTTGCTGTGATATGCCACTCTTGAGGTTTTGTGGTTATTTCTATGAAGCACTATTGTAGCAAAAGCTGACTGATACAAACCCTAGGAGGTAAAAAGTGCTATTTTTCCTATTTTATATAGGAGGAAACTAAGGCTCAGAAAATCACACAGCTAGTAAGTAGGAAGCCAGGACTTTAACCCCAGTCTACCTTAATCCAGAGGAAACACTTTTAATTACCATACCATACAAATTGCTTCTATAAATGCACTCCCAGGTATAATTTTAAATGGAGCTCCAGCAATGTATGTGTGCATATGTGCATACACATACACACAAGTCCTTTTCAGTGGCTGCTCACTGACTGAACATTTGAAATTTGGAAGCAGTATCTGACTAACTCAAATATCTGAGCTACATTTAACACTTTCAAAAGCTGACTGATCACAGCTTAAACCAACAATTTTGTGCATGGGGACTCATATTTTTCTTTCTCTGGGATATGCTCTCTCATGTACTCCACAGGCATTTAATTTCTCACAGATGCCTTCAGTGCTGACATGTATCCCAATATTAATTTGTGTGCTCCAAAGATTTATCCTAAAAATGCTGATGACACAAATAGAAGATGTAAAATTTGACCTTCACTTACACAATGATTGGCACTGACTCTAAATCCTTATGAGATTTCACATAATCAACATGCTGATGTGTGCAGCTAGAGTACGTAATCAGTTGTTCTATATCAAAAATCACCTTGCAATTGGGGCAAGGAAGCAAATTCTCATATTTAACAGTCAGGAGAATCAATTATTAGATATATAGCCAACTTTCAATAGTCTATGTCATTAAGGATGTACAGGGATAACCAGAAATCATCAAGGGACCAAATAGCAAAGAGCTTGAAGGTAGTTTGAATCCAGGTGCTATGAACTTGGATTCTCTCTAGAGGAAAATATGGCATGTGGACAAGTAATGAGTGTGGTATCTGGAGATGTGACCTCTAGTTCCAACCCCTCCTCAGACTGATGGATGTGGCAGACACCTTCCTTTGCTTCCCAGCTCACTTTCCACTCTTGCTCAACTTACTCAATGTCAAAAGATTGACAGGTACAGACTTCCTTGCCTCTGGCTTCCACTTGGGTTAGCTAGCCAGGGAGCACTCTCACCAGATCAGTGGGATGGAGGAGAGGGAAGCAGAGGTATTTGTTCCCTTGGTTTCCCCTGTGGTATCAGGAAGGGGAGGCAGTGTCCTGACACAAAGATCTCAGCTCCTTTCAGGTGGCCCCCTCCACCCACCCCTCCCTATCTTAGGGCTCTGCTAACTGCTTTACACCTTTAAACCTAGAAGTAGTAATAGTACCATTGCTTATACCTCATGATTTTCCCCTATACTATGTGCTAACATTTTTTAAGTAATCTGCCCATTAAACTTCCCTTGAATTATCCTGCTTTGAATGTGCTGCGACTGATCTACCCTGGGACCCTAGGGAAGTTCTCTCACCATGTGTCATCTTCCTGATCTACAGAATGGAGAAAA
Source organism: Manis javanica (assembly GCF_040802235.1). NCBI lineage: Eukaryota > Metazoa > Chordata > Mammalia > Pholidota > Manidae > Manis > Manis javanica. Next base: position 95,609,866 of record NC_133163.1, on the reverse strand, counting down.
TCTACCCTTTCAAGAAGAGTGGGCAAATTTGTTTTTAAAGATGCTCACGCCAACATCCTTGAAAGGGTTAAGTGTTACAGAATGTAATATTACTATATCATGTCAAGTTCGTATCTTGAAGTCTTACTGGGGACTAGAACAGAGAAGAATTGTATGCTTGAAATATAAGGAGGGATGGAAGTATGTGAAATAGCTAACTAAACAGGGATTCAGTGTGAGGAGGGGCAGAAATTAGACTTTCTTTATTTGAACTACTAGCCTTTGTAGGATTGGTTCTGACAGTGAATCAGAGGTCCTACCACCCTCTTGTTTCTGCTCACTTTATTCACCACCACCTGCTCAGAGTCCACTCAAGAAAGTCTTTGCTTGGTTGAAAATTAAAGTATGTTAAACTTGCTAGCATAAAAGATGAATATACTTGATGCTGAAAAATCTGGATGAAAAGTGAAAACTTTACTCAGATCACCACTCGCTGACACTTATCCTATACTCCCCCTAGCACTCTCATCTGACCTAGGGTTCTGGTCCATGTCCCTAAAATTGTGCCTAACTGGGCTTTTCACATTATGATGTTAACTGACATTGAGTTGTTAATTTTTAATAACATTTATTTTTTCTTTCAGCCTTATTTATTAGACAGCCAGGAACTACTTCCATGCCAGAAACTCTCCTAGGCAGTGGTGAGCATGAAGGGCATGGTTCCTTTTCTCTTGGAGTTTACATTCCAGTGCCATAGCCCATAAGTAATTTAAAAAGAAACCCTCATGGAAAATAAAAGCACTAATGTTAGAGCAGGTAGATTGCCAGACATGAGCTGGGAAGGGGAGTGGGGACTTTGGCCAGTGTTTACATTCAGCTGGATGTCTACATTCTATATATTCCATGCAAGCTGTTCTTACAGGATGTGGGAAATGAGAATATAAATAACACACCAGCAGAGGCCAAATAGAGGGGAAATTGACCCAAACTTCAGCCAAAAATACATCATACACTCATTAACGTAGTAAAAATTATGCCTTCCCGGATCACGGCAGTTCTAACTAGAACCAAATATAGCCAAAAACTCCCCCAATCCAACATGAGGGTGGATCAAGCCCCAACAAGAAGACCCCACCTGTTCCCTTTGAAATCTATCCCCACTTAGTGAATATTCATCTCTCTTTACATGAAAAGGTTCCTTATTGTTTCCTCCAGGCAATCCCCTCTGAGTCTGCCCAGGACCAACTCTTGGGTATATATTATTACTTTTCTTTAAATTCTTATGCCCCAAATAAATTCCTAAGGCTCAACTGCTTTCTGCATCCATTCTTGAATTCTTTCTCTCAACAAGACCAAGAACCCATCTCCAATAACACTAATACTGATTTATAGTATCCTTTACATACAAGCACAAACACAAGACTATTAAGTATTCAAAAGCAGAATTTCAGATCATTAAATCTAACCCCAAAGCCCTTATACTTCCACCCCACCCCACTTCCCACACAGAAATTACAAATGAAAAACAAACCCTGTGACCCTGAACACAGCCTCTCTGTTCCTTAACAAATGGCACAACCAGCACTAGACTCCAGGCCTCCTGAATCCCACCATGCTTCATCCCTGGGGGCCTATTTCCCTTGGGGTTTCCCTGCTATTGTTACCCTTATGGCAACTGAGAGATCATCTTGGAAAGGCATCTTTCCTCGGAGCCTTCGCACACACTTTTCTCTACCAGGCCACCTCCCATTCCCCCTCAAGGCTCAGTAGGGTGTCTTCTTAGACCTGGCAGACCAGGCTGGTTCCCCATTACGTGCTTCCTCAGTAACCCACACCCCACCGCAGACCTGCTCATCACTCACAATTACTGGTTCCTGGTTGTCTTCCCCACAGACTGTAAGATCTGCAAGGCCAGAACCTGTCTCTACCCTGTTCCCAGCAGATGGCAGGCATGCTGAAAGGATTTGTGAATAAATGAACTCTTATTTAATTTATAAAGGAAATCAGTGAGCAAACCAGCATGTGTTTGCAGAATTTTACATGAGGGAATATTCATAAGAATGCAACAGTTCTACACTTTAGTTTTTTAAAGTAATATTAATAAATATGATCATGCTTTTGAATAAAAGAAAACAGAAGGCCACCCTCTCTAGTCTAAATGTGGAGTAGTGGCCCTGCCTGACACCACTCCCTCCTTTTGGACCAATGTTAATTAACACAAAACAGTCCCTGTCTTTCCCTTCCCCTAGAGCAGTGCAGAAAACGTGTCTCCCAGCTTAGGAAAAAGCAATTTCCTCCTAAAATCTAAATGGGAGGAGAACAGAGGATTCAAAGGGAGGGAGCCTTTTCCATTCACGCCCAAGGACTATACAGTCCCGCGGGGTGGAGGAAAGACTACACAGAAACACAGATGGCATGCTGGCAGTTGGTTGGATTAATGTGATTGCATCTCAGTAATGTTTCAAGTGAAATATTCATGTAATTCATGCAAATTCAGAAATAATTGAGGTTCATGTTTCTAGGATAAAGCTGTGGCAATTTGGCTTTTACCTGAACTACCCCCAAGAAGGGTCATTTTTATAATTCCATATTCAATTATTCATAACCACACACTCATGGATTTTAGAACCATAAAAGGTCAGCCCTCTTTGATTCTGCAATTGTTTTCTTCTGAAGTCAGGAAGTGGTCCATGAATATGCACACACACACAATCCTGACACTTCCCTCACTGTTCATTAACAGTGTGTTCACTGTATATTTCAGAGTCAAACAAATAATACCTGTCATGAACATGAATTTTTAATATCTCCTATATTTCATTTTAAATGAAATGTCAAAATGATGGAAAATATTTCCACGGAAGTTTGGAAAGGGCAGCGTCTCACCAATGCTGCCTTGTGAAATTCGGCACTGGTACAAACACATCATTAGAGCAGTACCACTGCCACTGGAATCAGATTGTTTTTTGGTATTTTACTGCTTTTGTCATTCCTGGGAAATGTCAATGTGAAATCTGTTTGCCAAGTCAATATGCTTTTCGGGGCTGATGGGACCTGCTGTCCTCTTTTCATCTGAAAATGGATGCCGTTTGTTTACACCCTGTCATTCCCTGCTTTTTTGGCTTGAGCTGCATTTTATCTGTGCATGACGTTCCTCTTAGCATATGTGCCATTTGCCCCTCTTCATTCTTTAAACACTACTTCCCATTTTTAATGGCAGGGATATCAAACAGCTCTGACCTCCCTTTTTCTCTAAATCAGAATTTCTTAATTTCAAACTCCCATTACTCTTCCAGAAATAGCCTATTGCTTTCCCTAAAAATTGTGCCCTAGAGATTGGAATAGGTCAAGGTCAAAATGCAGGTGAGATGCGGTAAGGGAATGAGGTGACCAAGAAGGTCTGCAACAGAGTGTCTCAACCTCCACCCTATTGATACCTGGAGCCAGGCAGTTCTTTGCTGTGTATGCTTTGCATGTTCTGCAGCACCCCTGGCCTCTACCCACAAGATGCCAGGGGTGCACACTTCCCTTTCAGTTATAACATCCAAAAATGTCTCTGGGCATGCCCCATGCCTGAGAGTGGGACGGGGGGTGGGGAGAAAACCTGTGGACCACTGATCTGCAAGTACAACTAGAAATAATTGTCTTCATGGAAGTGTTTTCTCCTCTCAGCACCAAAGAAGGCAGGAGCCCCAGGAGCTACGGCAAATTACACCAGAACTGAAATGTGCAGCCTCAACCTGAGAAGGAGAGCTTTTCTGCTCTCCACCATCTGAAGATTTGGTCGAGAAAGACGTGGCATGAGACTATGGCTTTAACCATCCACCACCCTCACCTGTTTGGCCAAAGGCAATTTCCTGATCTCCAACCTAACATCATTCACCCCATCACATAAGATGCTACTATTTTTCATGTGTTTGTGTCCCTACTCTTCCACTGCCCCAGTCCTCTGAAGAAAGCTGAGTCATGGTGAATTGGTAGGGTGGGGTGGGGCAAGAGCTAGGAAACCAGGGGTGTTGATTGTCGCGTGCCCTGTCCTCGCCGGCAAGAACAGCATGCAACAACAGCAGGATTCTTCTGCAGAAAGCTTTATTCTTCAGCTCTTTGTGAAACAAATGAGTTGGGCAGGACCCAGAGGGGAAGGAGAGGCTTGCTTATATAGTTCTCATGCTCTGACCTGGTTGGTGCGGCTCCATATGCCTTATTAGCATAACCATTTGGTGGGTCTCATTGGTCCTTATGCCAAGGCGCAATTAGCATGTAGTTTAGTGGTGTGGGATGATTTGTCATTAGGAAGTTCGGGGCCTTCCGGCTGCCCTGCATTGGGCGCTATTTTCTGAGCGCGGCTGCCAACATCTCCCCCTTTTTTGTCTAACAGAAGCTCAAGGCGGAACTTGCCAGCAGAGGCGGAGACAGAGGCCTGACCTCCATCATACTTCCTGATGCCCCCTTTTTGGAGAGGGGTTCTGGGCATCTACCCCTATGCAGTCAGGCATGCCTCTCAGAGGGGTCCAAGACCTCTTGCAGTGCTTTGCCTCGCATCCTCTGGCTGGCGTTGGGACCGCTTGGTACAAAGGGTTTGGACCCTTTTTCTCAACCCTCTTGCACCATGAGCTTCTTAAAGAAAGCTGTGATTAAGCATTGAGGTACTCGGGCCTGGTGCAGTGCCACATGGGCTCAGGGTGCAAGAGCTACCTCAAGCTAAAGCCGAGCTTCCTTCTTAAGCATGTTGAGCCACACTTGGGGAGAGGCGCCAATGTCTATCGCCATTAGGGCTTGAGCAAGGATCACCTTGTCCTGCTTATGTTGGTTGCGGAGTCTGCATAACAACCAGAGTAAGAGCATGAGACCTCCAAGCAGGAACACGCCCATCCCAGCCATGCCCGCCCACTCCTTGACGTGGGAGAGAGCTCTGAGGAACCAGGAAGAGAGTCCTTCCGCTACGGAGATATCTAGACGGGTGGAGTTGATGTGGATAATTTCTCGCCGCAGCTCTTCTAGTGTCCCATCGAAGTCTTGGGACCAGTTTCCTGAAAGATACTGGGACAGGTCTCGTGACAGATTAGCTGCCCGTGTAAAATTTTTATATTGAATGCTAGTGATGCAGAGGGCACGATATTTCCACTCACATCCCAATTGGGCCATTTGCCAGAGCACCTCCATTTGTTCCTCCACGAGATCTATGCGTTGATTGAGGATCATTATTCCTCCTTTCAGTTTGCCATCAAGTGTGGACTGTTGGTCCAGGGCAGAAGCTACTGAGGCTGCAAGGTTATTGAGCTCTGTAGCCGATTTGATGGAGGTGTCTAAAGCTATACCAGCGGCGGTGGCTGCGACCGCGGTCGCGGAGATCAGGAGCACTATGGCGGCTGTAACACCGAAATCGCGCCTTTCTCGAAACAGAGTCATGGTGTTAGGGGCGTCTACGGGAACAGGGACCCAACGGGGGATGCGGACTACCAAAGCATTGGTAAAGTTACGCGCATCCCAACACTGAGACAGAAAGCAGGTTTCATTGGAGCAGGAGTCAAAGCTACTATTGGATAAGATAAACAGAAATGGGGGGTATACGCATACTGGAGAAGGTGGAAAAAGGGAATTAGGTGACTCTGGACCTGATTTTGCTGAACACATGTAGTTCTCGTTGTTATGGGTCATGATCATGTTCCAGTGTGCGCGCATGTGGTTATTCTCGCACCAAAAGGTGATATTTTTTACACCAATTCCCCCACCCTGGAGGGCGGAAAAGGGGGAGAGGTCGGTACACGAGCCATTGACTCCACACAGCATCCATTTATGGAAGGGGTTCATGCTCAGCTGCTGACGAAACTCGCCTTCGAGCACCTTTACTGGCCACCAAGCCTCATTGGCTGGCCGTCCCTCCATATCTGGGGAGATGGTAAACTCCTGCCTCTCAGTTGCCCACGTTACTACAGTTGACTGACAGTCAGTCCAGGGCCACAGCTCTCCCTCATAGTCGCCCACACAATGGGAGGCATATTTGGGTTGACGAGGCCTGTCGGTGGAATTGTTCCTGGGAGAGTGTACAAATGTGCCATTGATCCAGAGAACCATCTGGTGGATAGTCATGTTCTTATAGGGCGGGCTCCCTTCCTTATTAGGCCCTTCAAATTTAGCTGACATAACGGGGAGGCTACTGGCCTCTAGAATTATGTCACTGAACCATCCGTATTTCCTCCGTTTCAGGGAGATACAGCCAGCTAGATTCTGAGTGGTGAAGCATAATGACCCATTAGTTACGAAGGATCGGTTTTCTCCCAGGGGAGCTACTAGGGTGTCTTTAACTAGGTAGGGCAAGTTCATACTACAGTTGGTGGTGAAAAAGCGCGGAAAAACGGCTGTATTGAAACGGACAGGCATAGGCTTAGGAAAGGCAGACAGGATTCCCCATCTCAATACTCCCTGAGTCGGGGTCTCCAGTGTCAGGAGCAGGGTCAGGAGGCATAGCGAAGTCATCTCCTTTGTTTAGGACTTTCCTCGTTAGGCGCTCCGGGATCCAGAAGGGATTTTCTTCACCCTGGGGGAAAACACACACAGCTCCCCTGGATCTGATTATGATTGGATCCGGGCCCTTCCATTGGTTAGATAACACGTCCTTCCATTTTACTAGTTCTTGTGGGTCTTTTGGCCACTGATTATGGCGATCCGCTGCTGTATGGCCTTGAGCATCCAGATTCAAAAAATTTATAGTGAAAAGTGCTAGGGCTATGGCAGTTTTTGGTGTGGGGGGTATATCTTCAATTCCCCCTTTTTGTTTAAGTAAATAGGATTTGAGCGTGCGGTTCGCGCGTTTCACAATCCCTTGACCCTGTGGGTTGTAGGGAAGGCCAGTGATATGTTTTATCCCCATGTGATGACAAAATTGAGCAAATTTTGTAGAGGTATAGGCTGGGCCATTGTCTGTTTTCAGAATCTGCGGTAACCCCCATGTGCTCCAAGCTTCAAGGCAGTGCTGGATGACATGGGAAGCTTTCTCTCCTGACAATGGGGAGGCAAAGATGACTCCTGAACAAGTATCCACGGATACATGTACATATTTCAGTTTCCCAAAAGACGAAATATGCGTCACATCCATTTGCCAAACTTGTAAAGGCCTAATACCTCTGGGATTGATCCCAACATGAGGTGTGGGAAGGAAGCTGCAGCAATGTTGGCAGCTAAGGACAATGTTCCTAGCTTCAGCCCTGGTTATGCTAAACCGCCTGCGCAGCGTTTCGGCAGTGACATGAAATTGTGTATGGAATTTTGAAGCTGTGGTGATAGGGTCTAGCAGGGGAAAAGCTATATTTCTGGTTGCGAGGTCTGCCAGGTGGTTTCCTTGGGTCATAGGCCCGGGAAGGCCTGAATGTGCTCTGATATGAGTTATATACAAAGGAGATTGCCTATGAAGTAGTGCTGATTGTATCTGTTTGAACAAAGTGGCTACTGGGCTGGACGCTTTAATTAGCCCGGCCACTTCTAGAGATTTGACTGCATTAACTACATAACAGGAGTCAGACACAATATTTAAAGGTTCAGGAAAGATTTGTAGGACCTCTAAGACTATGCGACATTCCACTATTTGTGGAGTGTCAGGCGTGTAGCCTTTTGTCACAACTTTGCCATCATGGACATAGGCACCTGTGCCTGTCTTAGACCCGTCCGTGTAAACTGTTTTTCCATGAGGCAGCGGGGTTAGGCTAGTGACCCGAGGGAATACTAGGAGATGATTTTTGGCGAAGTTGATGAGGGGATGTTTAGGGAAATGATTATCAAAGGTTCCTGAGAAACTGTAAGCAAGTATGGCCCAATCATCGTTCATAGCACATAATACTTGTATCTGTTCTACGCTGTAAGGGGTTATAATTTTAGCTGGAGCCTCTCCGAAATGTGTCATGGAGGTTTTTACTCCTCTCAAAGCAAGTTTGGCCATGGCTGCCGGATAGTACTCTATTGTCCTAGCCTGAGAGGCTTGGGGATGAATCCAGATCAGTGGGCCGTGCTGCCATAAAACTGCTGTTGGCAGCTCCGGGGTGGGAAGCACACACAACTCAAAGGGTTCATTCGATTGCACTCTATTTAATTGTGCTGTCATCAAAGCCTGTTCTACTTTGCGAATGGCTTGTAATGCCTCAGGTGTGAGGGAGCGCGGTGACGTTAGTTGTGGATCTCCTTCTAGGGTTTTAAATAGTGGAGTCAATTCAGTGGTGGGTATCTTTAAGTGTGGGCGCAACCAATTAATATCCCCTAGGAGTTTTTGGAAGTCATTCAAATTTCGCAATTGATTATGTCTTATCTCAAGCTTTTGGGGGCAAATTACATCTGTGTAAATGGTTGCTCCTAGGAATTTGCTAACACTAGATTTTTGGACCTTCTCGCTTGCTATATTCAGTCTCCAATTTTCTAGGGATCTAGTGAGATCTATATATGCTTCTTCTATTTCCGCTGGTTGTGGGGAGCAAAGAAGGATGTCATCCATGTAATGGATGATCTTTAGCGTGGGATAGGTCTTACGAATTGGGTCTAGCGCTCACTGAACGTACAGTTGACATATGGTGGGGCTATTTGCCATTCCTTGAGGGAGGACCTTCCACTGAAATCTGGCATCAGGTTGTTCATGGTTAATAGCTGGCAAAGTAAAAGCAAATCTTTCCCTGTCCTTGGAGCTTAGAGGTATAGAAAAGAAACAATCTTTAATATCTATTATGAGCACTTTCCATTCTTTGGGTAAGGCAGAGAGGAGTGGCAGTCCCCGTTGTACGGGTCCAAGCATTCTCATTTGAGCATTTACTGCTCTCAGATCATGAAGCAACCTCCATGATCCTGACTTTTTCCTGATTACAAATATGGGTGTGTTCCATGGGGACACAGAGGGTTCTAGGTGTCCCACTTGGAGCTGCTCTTGCACTAAGCAATGAGCTGCTTCTAATTTTTCAGAGGATAGGGGCCACTGAGGAACCCATACGGCCTCCTCTGTGAGCCAAGGTATGGGCATGGCATCTTCAATGGCCCCTATGAAAAACCCAGGCCGTGGCGGTCATTCTTTACTTTGGGCAGGATGGGCTCTATGTGTCCCTGTTGGTGTTTCCCCAGCCCCTTGCCAGGGATGTATCCCATGTCCATCATCATGCCTTGGGCGGGGGTGGAGTATTCATTAGTGAGTTTGAGGCCTAAGTCTCTCATGACATCCCTCCCCCATAAATTGACCGGTAGAGGGAGTACATAAGGGGTGACTGTACCCTCTTGTCCTTCAGGGGCTCGCCATTTCAATGGTTTGGCACTAATTGAAGGGCTTGACTCATATCCTAAACCTTGTAATGAATGTGAGGATTGGGTCACAGGCCACTTGGAGGGCCACCAGGTTGCAGAGATAATACTTTTATCTGCTCCAGTGTCTAGGATTCCCTCAAAGCTCTTTCCCTCTATTTGAAGAGTTAATTTTGGTCTGTCTGCTAAATCTAATACTATGAAGGCTGAATCCCAGTCAGAGGAGCCGAAGCCCCTTTCTCCCCTCTCCGTGTTGGTAGCAGGATAATTGGCGTGGAGACTAGGTAAAACTAAGAGCTGGGCTATGCGGTCTCCCGGGGATATAGGATAGATTCCTCTGGGAGCCGAACACATGATTTTTACCTGTCCTTCATAATCTTGATCTATGACTCCGGGATGAACTACCAGGCCTTTCAATGCAGCAGAAGAGCGCCCTAGGAGTAACCCAATGGTATTTGGTGGTAGGGGGCCTTTAAAGTCTGAAGGGATAGGCTGAACTCCCATCTGTGGAGTCAACACTATTCTGGTGGTGGCACGGATGTCCAATCCCGCGGAACCTGAAGTGGCTCTCCTTGGGGGGCCTGGTTGTTCCCGAATGACGCGTGCTGGTTGCCCCATATATTTGCGGGCCCTGGTGACGGGGGCCCCTCTGGGCGTTTTTTGGCAACTCTAAGGGTTTCCTTTCTATATCTTTAATAGACCGGCACTCATTAGCCCAATGCCTGCCTTTCTTACACTTAGGGCACAACTCAGGGGTCTTTTGGGTTGTTTGTTCTGAAGCTGGGCTCCTATACTCTCTCTTTATATGTCCTAATTTCCCGCATTGAAAGCATTTGATACTTCTGTTAGTGATCCTGGCTTGTTTGTGGCTCTGTAATATGGCCGCGGCTAGGCCCGCATTGGTGAATGGCCCTCCTATTTCTCTACAGGCTTTCAACCAGGCATGTATCCCTTTTTGTTTCCAGGGTGTTATCGCCTGTCTGCATTCCTTGGTACATTGTTCAAATACTAATTGCTCCACTAGGGGCATTGCTTGTTCCTGCTCTCCAAATATTCTGCCTGCGGCCTCCATCATACGAGCGACAAAGTCAGAAAATGGCTCGCTCAGCCCCTGAATAATTTTTGTCAAATTGCCTGATACTTCTCCTTTGTTGGTGAGGGCTTTCCATGCCTTGGCGGCGCACGTGTTTATTTGTGCGTATACCTGTAAGGGGAAGGCGGTCTGGTCAGCTACCCACTGTCCTTGGCCCGTCAGCATATCATATGACCACGCAGGCTGTCCTTCGGCCGCGTTTGCGCGTGCCTGGGTCATGCTGATATCATGCCACAATGCCTTCCATTCTATGTATTGCCCCATACTAGAAAGGCATGCCTTAGTTACATATTGCCAGTCTGCGGGTGTCATGGCTGTCTCTGTTAATCTCTCAACTTGTGCTATGGTATAGTTAGCACTGACTCCATAAGCCCGAACGGATTCTGCTAACTCCTTAACTTGTTTATGGCTCAGGGGCTGGTGAGAGCGTACGCCATTATCCTCAAATACAGGAAACATTTGTCTAATTGCCTGAAGAGTATCTGGGTGGCAAAAGGAGAGTACGCCACTCATGTAAGGTGGCGGGGCAACGGGCGTCGGGGGACACCCTGCTTTCATTTTTTCCTTGGTCCGCTTTTCAACTTTGCTGGTTCCCTTACTTCTACACTCTGCGGTTTTATTTTCTTCCCCTTCCTCTGCGGACGTTAATTCCTCCTCAGATTCCCTATTGGAGAGTTGGAGGTCCCTCAACTCTTTCCAGGGGTATTTACTATTTTCTCCGAGGCGATCGTCACTCGCTTCTCGGGGCTCTTTCGCTTTTGCCCTAGGCGGGCTTTCTCCCTCACTCTGGGGTTTCTTTACCTTCGTTTTTGTGGCCTTTTTTCGGCCACGCGCGCTCTCTGTTTCCCGTTCCGTTTCTGACATGCTCTCTTGGATATCTGTCAATGCTCTCTGACCTTCTTTTATTACCTTTTCACATCTCTCATCTTGCAGACAAGCTCTAATCAGTTTCCAGAGGGGCCTGGTGCCTCCCCTCAGGCTACCCTCCTCCTCCTCTCTATCAAGATCTTTCCCCAGTTTGTCCCAGCTCGGGATTGAGAGGGACCCTGAACAAATGAACCAGGGGGCCACACGGTCTATCTCCTTCACAAAAGATCCTAAGACTTTGCTGGAGACCTTCAAGTTTCGCTCTTTGAGAGCTGTCTGCAGCGCCGTGACTAATGACGGTGCATTCCCCATGGTGCCTCCTTATTTACAGAGAACCATCAACCATCATCCTAAAAAGCAGGGGCCTCTCGGAACTTACCCCTCCGGGCTTTCTTCTGACCTGCAGTTCTGAATCCTCTCCAGATGTCTGAAGGGTCCTCCCTGTGCCGGTGATGTTCTGGTTCCCGGGATTCGGCACCACTTGTCGCGTGCCCTGTCCTCACCGGCAAGAACAGCATGCAACAACAGCAGGATTCTTCTGCAGAAAGCTTTATTCTTCAGCTCTTTGTGAAACAAATGAGTTGGGCAGGACCCAGAGGGGAAGGAGAGGCTTGCTTATATAGTTCTCATGCTCTGACCTGGTTGGTGCGGCTCCATATGCCTTATTAGCATAACCATTTGGTGGGTCTCATTGGTCCTTATGCCAAGGCGCAATTAGCATGTAGTTTAGTGGTGTGGGATGATTTGTCATTAGGAAGTTCGGGGCCTTCCGGCTGCCCTGCATTGGGCGCTATTTTCTGAGCGCGGCTGCCAACAGTTGATTTGTGTCCTCTTCGTGGCAGTCAAGACATACAAGCAAAGGACTCCCTCAGTTGTGTGGGGTAGGCTTTTTTACCCCAGTGCTGTTCTAGAGCTGAACCATATGGGTTATGGATTTTATCATTACTATACTTTTATTTGGATGGAATTTTCTTTATGCAAAGAATCTTTGGAAAATGTTATCTCAGACAGAGAAGAAAAAAGAGATACTATAATCCCAATTTTACCGACCAGGAAACTGAGGCCCAAGGAAGTCAAAGAACACACTGTGAGTAAACTCCAGCACCCTTGTCTCCCACCTCCAAGTCTGCTCTTCCCACTTACAACGTAGCCTGGGAGCCAAACGTGGCTCAGGCACATGGCAGAGCTGGGGATCTTTTTGTGCTTTTTAAATGGTCTCTTTATATACGTTAAGTCAGTATGTCTAATATGCCAAAAAAGTTCTAGTTTTCATAAGGAGATAAGACTCAGCCTCAGCTGCCTCAGTTTACCCATTAGTAAACTCCTTCACAAGGGACAGTGTGTTGGGAAGCCTGCTGCCATTCTAATGGGCAGTTTGCAGAGTCCAGACTGTCAAGGAGAGGGAAGGGGTGGAGAGATGTGGGGATGAGCGGCCCTCGGACCCTGTAGCCAAGCCTGGCTCTCCTGAGAGCAACCTTCATAGGAGTAGGCCTGGGAGGTAGGAGCCCCACCGACTCGGGGAGTGAGACAGGAAACAGGGTTCTACAGCTCCTTGTTTTCTCAAAGCTTCAGTGGGCTCACTCCTCAATAACTGAATGTGACTGTCAGGCACAAAATAAAAAAATATGCATAGCCCTGTCCTCAGCACACATCCCAAAAGGGAAGAGGGATGGGCAAGAATATCATTTTCACATTATTCCACTACAGTGCATTGCTTTCTGAGAATCAGGAGGACATAGGTTCTAGTCCGGCCTCTGCAACTGACCTTGATCTTGTACACACTGTACAGATGAGATTCAGAAAAGGTAATGCCCACCCTGCTGTCTCACAGCAGGGGCATAAATTAGATATCACATGTAAAGTCACTTGCAAATGGAAAGGTATTTATAAAGCATGAGGATATTGCCAGGTGGATAAGGGACTGACTTTCAGAGGAAAGGAGGGTTGTGCTAGGCTGACACACTATAGTGGATTGAACAGTGTCCCCGAAATGCATGTCCACCCAGGACCTCAGGATGTGACCTTATTTGGAAACAGGTTCTTTGCAGACATAATTAGGTTAAGGATGGAGAGGAGATCCTACTGGATTCAGATGGGCCCTAAGTTCAGTGAGAGTGTCCTGATAAAAAAAAAACAGAAAGGACACACACAGACACAGAGAAGGTGACAGAAGATGGGGGCAGATTTGAAGGGATATACCTACAGGCCAGAGAACACAGGGACTGTGTTGGGAGCCGGGGCTATGTCCCTTCCCCCACGTCTGAACGCAGCGTGGGAAAGCACAAGCTTGAGAGCAACCGGTGCAGTCCTTGGAAGTTATCTGCTCACAAAAACATATCTTGTCCTTGAAGATGAGCCAAGACTCCTCGCTCTGAAAATAGGGAGACCTTGAGGATGTGTGAGAACACCTCCCCGCCAGCGCCACCTAAGGTCCAATCATCTTCTGACCCACCCCTTACTTGCTACTTGTATAAATTGAGCCTGTAAACAATAAACTTTGCCAGCTTGATCAGACACCCTGTCTTGCTGGTCGTTCTTTGTGTCCCTTGCTTGTTCATTTCTGCAGGCGTCTCCGGCTACACTCCACGTTAATCCCGCGGGTCGGGACAACTGGCGCCCAACGTGGGGCCCCCCGGGACTCCTGCTGAAACGTCTGCTCGGAAGCCCTGGCCAGGCATTCATTTGAGTCACCGCACGGGTATTGACCTGATGTCGACTCTGCATGGAGAAGGATCACTGCGGCTCACCCGTCCGTAATACAGATCCTTGAGAGGTGAGTAGACGAATTCCCCAAGCAAGATTTCAGACAGCCTCTTGGGTGTTCAGCAGTCCATTTGATCTTATCACTTCCCTCCAGTTTACTGCCGCGATTTATTCCTTGTTTTGTTCACTGGCCGTTCCTCTCTGAAAACCTTGTGTTTACTTTGGGCTAAAGGTCGTCCACCTCGAAGGCATACCCAGGGGACTCCGACTCCAGAGTCCCTGCCCTAGAGGGTCCGAGCAGGCGGATTGTACCTGCCGACTGTCCTACGTAAACAAGGGCTCGTCAGAGCTGACGAGAGTGGCTCCAGTGTTTCAGGACATTGATGTAGTTGCGGCTACATTGGAGGAAAAGATTCAAATTTTTACAGTGCAAGGGTTGCGGCCATAGTGATGGGCAACTCTCTGAACTCCCATGAAGTCTTCCTTACTGGACTCAAGGAGTCCCTCAGGACACGAGGAATTAGGGTTAAAAGAAAAGACCTTAGGTATTTTTTTACTTTTATCCATGAGACTTGCCCATGGTTTCCCCTAGAGGGCACTATTGATCACAAACAGTGGAAAAGAGTTGGTGATGCCCTTCAAGATTTTTATCGGACCTTTGGCCCTGAAAAGGTTCCCGTCTCAGCCTTTTCATATTGGAACCTTATTCATGACGTCCTTGAGGTTCATTCACAAGATCCTGACATTAAAACTATAATCAAAACAGGAGAAAAAGCTCTCAGAGAGGACTCCCGACCGCCCTCTGCCTGCCCTTCTGTAGCCGTAGATATTTGATGAACCCATAACCCATACTGACAAATCCCCCGAATCTCAACCAGACACAGAATCTCCAAATACCCATGATAAAATTGATACCCAGGACATGGCTGATCCCCCTAAGATTCCAAATATTTATCCTGCACTTACGTCCTTTAAATCGCAAACTGAAGAACCCCTAGAAAATCAGACCATCCCTTGCCAGGCTGAAAGAGACCCCTGGCGCCCTACAGCGCCACCCTTTTATAATACCACCTACATAGGTTATAGACCCCCTCCGTATAATCCCACTCTTCCAAAAAGCAGCCCCAGAATAATAGTGATGACGTGAACGTAGGATTTGCCGCTTTCACAAATTGCTCCCAAGTTTCTAATTATTCCTCTGCTCTCTGCCCCGCTATTGGACAAGTTTTTGTTTGTGGAGGAAACCTAGCCTTCACTGCCTTACCCTCAAATTGGACTGGGTTATGTGTGCAAGCCAGTATTCTCCCAGATATTGATATTATCCCAGGAGAAGAACCTATCCCCATACCCAGCCTTGAGTATATTGCAGGGCATCCCCGCTATAAAAGAGCCATCCAGCTTATTCCGCTCCTAGTAGGCCTCGGGATTACTACTGCAGTGGCCACAGGAACAGCAGGAGCAGGAATAGCCATACATTCCTACCATAAGCTGTCCCATCAGTTAATTAATGATGTTCAGACTCTTTCAGGAACAATCAATGATCTCCAAGACCAAATTGATTCACTCGCAGAAGTAGTTTTGCAAAATCGTAGGGGTTTAGATCTTCTCACAGCAGAACAGGGAGGTATCTGTTTAGCTTTGCAGGAAAAATGCTGCTTCTATGCCAATAAGTCCGGCATTGTTCGAGATAAAATAAAGATTCTTCAAGAAGATCTCGAGAGAAGAAGGAAAGAACTTCAGAACAACCCTCTTTGGACAGGACTAAATGGACTCCTCCCATACCTCCTTCCTATATTAGGCCCCCTTTTAGGATTACTACTAGTACTTTCTTTCGGCCCCTGGGCTTTTCAAAAACTTACAATGTTAATCAAACAGCAAATTGACTCCCTCGTAGCAAAACCCATACAAGTTCATTATCACCGCCTTGCTTTAGCTGACCAAGGTGTGAATCTTTACATAGAGCCCTAAGCTGGCGACAAAATAAACCAGGAACGAGCTATGTCAAGGTTTCTTGTCCTGTCCCTTGACAACATCTCTGGGCAATTAAGGCGGGTAGTCAATGACGGGTAATTAAGAGGTTGTACCTGCAGAAATACAGGACAGACATAAGACCTCTGATAAAAATAACAGGGGCCGATCTAATACTG
Organism: Manis javanica; assembly: GCF_040802235.1. NCBI lineage: Eukaryota > Metazoa > Chordata > Mammalia > Pholidota > Manidae > Manis > Manis javanica. The sequence continues at coordinate 95,593,810 of NC_133163.1, read as the reverse complement.
GGGCAAGCTCCTATTTATGTAGGCCGATCCAGTATTAGGGCAAGCTCCCCTGAAGATATCAGGCCGACTCCAAAAAGAGGCAAGCTCCTGAAAAACAGAGGCCAGGTACAAAACCTCTAAACCTAAGACAGGCACCGTCTACCCAGTAGATAAAAAGCTCCAAGTTCCTGTCCCAATCCCTCCTAACTCATCCAACAAGCCTTAAGAGACCTGCATTATTTGAAATTGCAGACGGCTCCCCCACTTGTAAATCATAAGATCTAAAGTCAAGTATGGTAGCCAGTGACGGGTAAGATATGGTTGAATAGTAAATACCAACCTAAGACAGGGAGTGGTCGACAGAGGACTATGCCCCCATGACGGGTAAGGATTTACTTCAACCGTACAACCTAAGACAGGCACATACCTTGACCCAGTCTGAGTTAGGCTGGTTATTTTATTAAAGAAAAAAGGGGGAGATGTTGGGAGCCGGGGCTATGTCCCTTCCCCCACGTCTGAACGCAGCGTGGGAAAGCACAAGCTTGAGAGCAACCGGTGCAGTCCTTGGAAGTTATCTGCTCACAAAAACATATCTTGTCCTTGAAGATGAGCCAAGACTCCTCGCTCTGAAAATAGGGAGACCTTGAGGATGTGTGAGAACACCTCCCCGCCAGCGCCACCTAAGGTCCAATCATCTTCTGACCCACCCCTTACTTGCTACTTGTATAAATTGAGCCTGTAAACAATAAACTTTGCCAGCTTGATCAGACACCCTGTCTTGCTGGTCGTTCTTTGTGTCCCTTGCTTGTTCATTTCTGCAGGCGTCTCCGGCTACACTCCACGTTAATCCCGCGGGTCGGGACAGGACTGTGGTAAGCACCAGGAGGAGAGAGGCCTGGGGCTACTTTACCCTCAGAGCCTCCAGAAACAATCAACTCTGCCAACACCTTGCTTTCTGACTTCTGGCCTCCTCAACTGTGAGACAATAAATTTCTGCTGTTTTAAGCTACCTCCTTTGCAGGAATTTAGATGGAAACGCTAAGAAACTAAAATGACCACTGTGTATCTAAGAGACTAGGACTTTAATTTCCCTCCCAGTTTGGAAGGATTGGAGTATCTTGGGCCAAACTGCCTCTAGCCTCATAGCATATGTTGGGGGTAGCCACTAACCAACCCCAAAATCCCTACAAGGAATCAGGCACAACTGAAAAGGCTTCATCTTTGAGCCAAAGAAGGATTACAATTAAACAGCCACAGCAGTTGTCTGAGGATGCTAGTGGTTTCACTGCAAACCCAGATTTGGAGGAAGGGTTTCCCTATCCACTTTCTAACTTCTACATCACCAGCACACAGGAGTCCTTCCCTAAGTATATCAGTCCAAGGAGTCCAGAGGGAAACTCTAAGGCCCCTCAATGGGAGTCAGACTGCCAGCAGAATCCCAACGGTCCTTTGTACACTGGGATGATCCCTGTGGCAGATGCCTTCAGGAATGTTCAGGACAGGTTTGCAAGGGTGTATGTGCATACTCGCCCCCACCCAGTTCCCAGCAAGCTGAAGCAGCCATGTGACTCCTACCAAGCTGGGAGTAGCTGTGAGACTTTTCAGTGCCCTAATGACATGACCTCACACAGAAAGGGTGAAATGAGATTTATTCTGCATGAGAAGTCAGCAGTGAAAGGTAGAAAGAGTTAAACATTTACTTAGCAACTAGTCTTTGCAGGGAACTTTTGTACATGAGCCAGCATAGCACCTAGAACACAGAAGGACCTCTGTAGTAATAAAAGTATTAAGGAGAAATACTGACAGACCAAGGCGGGAGGGGAAGGTTGGAAAAAAGAGTGGCCAGAGCAGGAGCCATGGAAACGTGTGCGGAGGGAAAGAGACAGAGCACCCACAGACAGCAGGAATAAGAAACAGATGGTAAGTGAAGATGAGGGAGAAAAAGACACCCACAGAGTTCTGTGTCAGGAAATCTATAGGGTGACTGGTTCAAGTTCACTTACTGAGAACCTGAATGATTAAATGTGCATCAACAAGGAAAACCTAAATTTTCCACTCTTCTGAAAAGAAAAGTCTCCCTCTTGATGATTTAAAGAACAACTCCATCAGGCAGCAGTTGGCTGTCACCCATCTTCACAGCCCACAGGGAATGACTGGCTGTCTGGTCTTGGGAAATGTGGGGGACAGAATTGAGTCCACAGGGATTCTCGGCCTTTTCCTAAGATGTCTTTTATAAATCCCCCCTTACCCAATACTGTGTTTTTGGCATCATTTCTGACCACCAAACAAACTACATTCATTGGGTCATGAATTGCTTGTTTCACCCATTTTTCTATTAATTATTAATACATCCTAGAACGTCGCATATTCTCTGATCAGTGTTTAATCACTGCTCCCACACTCAAGCAATAGAACCCCAGGCAAAAGCAATGAGAGGTGTGTTCTGGCTAGCCCACAGAGCCATTTCAGAGGGCAATTCACGCTCACCATCTTACTTTTAGAGATTCAGAAAATTGCTCATAGGGTCCCAGCACAATGGCATTGACCTATAGGGTCAAAGATCCTGGGAGGGGAACCCTGATTAACTATGATTTTTGTGTAGAAGCTGGCTGACCCCTAGTAAACCTGTAGACTGGGTTCCCTCCAATCCCCAGTTTCTATGGCTTTTTCCCCTCCTTTTCCCCTTCAGCCCTCTTTATAGATATCTAATATCTTCCCACCATGTCAGAACTTTGATCAATTTATTCTTTTCCCCTTTTGATAACATCATTATCCAGGTGAGAAAACACTATAGAATAATACAAGAGACTCAAATTTTTTAAACCTGGATATGATAGTTTCCTATATCACAATCCTTTTTTTCAGCTGCAATAATCCCAAACAGTGCCCCGGCCTTCAGATGCAGCAAATGTCACATCTGCCTTTCTCAGGACCGGTCTGAGTCTGGCATACCTTCTAGGAACTCCCCATTCTGCCTTGGATGGTGCAAGGCCCCCAGGAATTCACACAGTCCAGAAAGAAAGCCCCTTCCACTCCCTCTCTGAGCAAGAGGACCTAGCATCTGACAGGGCCGTCCTGCCCTTGCCTTGCCTCACAGTGGTGCTGTCCAGCTTTCCTCTGCAGCTGCAGGGGCTCGCAGTTGGCCTTGGCAGACCCCGGCTCCACCCCGGCCGCCATATGCAAGCTGTGCTCTAAAGGCCATCGCCATTAGTTACCAACCACTTCGAGTGACAAGTGGTCATTCCCTGAGATCCTGCTGCCTCAGAGGCATTATGCCAGCACCAGTCCCGGCATCCGGACACCCATCCAACCTTGTGGAATGTGCTCCTCCTCTCCCAGGGGTATCTTTTTGTCCCCTGAAACCAGAATGTCCTACCATAACCTTAATAAAATTATAAAAACACAGAGGCCTGGTTACCCCTCTGAGAGTCAAGCAGTGGAGAGAGGAACAGGAGGTTGGTGGGTAAGGAGGGAATTCCTTCCACCTCCTTCTTCCTAATGAGGTAACCACAGCCAGGGGACTTCATGTTGCAGCAGTGAAAAGTAAAACTGGAACTGAGTTTTCAGCAGGTCACCCACATAGTCGGTATGGATATCCTACTGCCCAACTTTATAAAACCTCAAGTGAAATTATTAATGTATTTTTCCAATTATAAGTATATATATTCATTGCAGGAATTTAGAAAATAAGAGAAAATTAAAATAGCCTTATGTAACTCTACAGATTCAATGAGATAAGGCAGTATGGATTAGTATAAAAAAGATCAAAATGGGATTTCCAATGAAGCCATAGTAAGGAGATTGTCACTGGACAAACAGGTGTACGATCTGTACATGGATCTATTGTCCCTCATCCAAAATCCTGACATCCAAAACCAGGATCTTTTCTGTAATTCATCTGGCATCATCTTGTGATGTGAACTGACATGTAGCTATTTATGCCTTTATGTATATCCCACTTAGTGTGAATATTTGTATTTTGCTATAGAAATTTCAGTATATTTTATTATCAGATGCTGTTCCAGACTGTCCTGGAAGCATTCCATAACATTTATATTTCCAAAATTCAAACTATTGTGAATTCTGAAACCTATCTGTCCCAAGTTTTAGGAAAAGAGATTGTAAGCCAGTAATATCCCAGTCTTTGAGGGATAACCTCTGCCAGGAAGAATTAGGGCTAAGAACACTTATTTTTGCAAGATCTTAAGCAAGATCCTGTTTTAACACTGGGCCATTTTACAAGGGCTAAAATTTAAACCATTAAAATGCAAGCCTTTTTAATCACTAAGATTTGTGCACTATAGACATTCTTATCCCACCTCTAAACCCCTTACCTCTGGGGACTTTTGGGGATAAAGTGAGAGTAAGGGATAAGAGAATGATGGAGACTTGAAAGTCAGGGATGGAGTGAGGGTTAAAGACATCACTTGATTTTTTTAAGTTCAATAGTCATTTTTTTCATGGTCCCAAAATAGATATGAATATAACTACAGTATCCAAAGGCTATATCAAAATGTCATGAACCCCATGAGAAAGACGGAAATCTTTACAGCTACTAAAGGAGAAATTGTAGCTGCTCCCAGGAGGTCTAAGACCTCTGAGAGGTAAATGGCACCCAAAAGCCTGGCCAGTGAAACACCAAAAGCCCACAGGTCAAACCAGAAAGCCACAGGCCTGCTTTGTTTAGACAACACAACATTGATCCTCACAGGCTCTAATTTGTTGTATTTAATGTGAATAACTTGTCACCATTAAAACTTGGACCATTTAGGTTTTCACATAATCCCTCAGTATCTGTCCTCTCTTGGTACCTAAAGACCTGGCAACCCTGGGCCCACGTTCACGCAAAGTGATAATCCTCTTGAGCTGAGCATAAGCTGCTGCCCCATTTCAGATAGGTGTGACCTCTCCATTTCACCACAGTTCCCCTGTTCTCCTGGGAGCTCCACATGGTCCCCACCAACATCTGGGAGTAAGACCTCAGGGGTACCTGCCCAGGAACTCTGAGATGGACCAGTGACACGTTGGGGTTACATATGGCTGTGGACAAGCTGGGGGAAGGGACCTTTCTCTGCAGGGGGGACTGACAACCTCACTACAAAGCCATGTTTGAGCAGCAAAATGACCTGGGAAATCACAAAGGGAGGCACCCAGCAGAACTGGTGTTAGGGTCCAGGATTCCAAGGCTTCCCCAGAGAACAAACTACACAGGCATAGAGATGTAAATTCAAGCAAAGTCTTTATTCAGCTAGCTAGCTGAGGTCCAAGTCAGCCCGATGCAGCGGGTCTCAACAAGGACCCCGAGCACTCAAAGCCAAGGGTTTATATAGCATTTTCAAAACACTTAACTCATAGTAATTTTCCACAGCTGCACATTATTCTTGCAAGACATACATCCTGGGGTTAGGCAGGAGCAAGATAAGACCACTCCTCAATTGTCAGGGAGGTTCTGCACGATAAGCTTGGTATGTAGGATTAGCTGACCAAGGTTAGCTGACTAAAGGCCACAGCTGCCCACCATCTGGTGTTCATGATTAGCTTGTTTTTCAAGGCCTTACCCAGTTCCAGTTTTTCTTTCTAAGTCACATACTCAGAAAATGGCTTCTAGGCCTTTAAGATGGCTATGCTTATGCTAACCTATTTCTATTCTTACACTGGAAGTCAGTGAAGGGTTTGCAGGAGTAACAGCAATGCTGGGGAGCAGTGGATGCAGGTATGCCCAGCTGAAAAAACTTTAGAGAACAACTCACTTAATCATTTTCACTAATGAGCAATTTGTTGCTTTTTCCCCAGCCAGATACAAAGATCCCTAACATTTATAGTATACCTACTAAGTACAGGTGTGTTACATGTTACCTCATGTCTCTTTACAACATCCCTGGGAGACAGGTATTGTTTATGTTGATTTTAGAAATAAAGAATCTGAGCCCTAAATATTGTAAGTAATTTACTCAAGGACACTAGCTTATAATTGTTAGAACTAAGATTCAAACTGACATTTTTTTTATTATTATTCCCAAATTAATTCACTTTTCATTATACCACTAGACCAAAAGCAAGTTTTTCTTTGCTCACCAAGAAAGTGATTCAAGTGATTCCTCAAATAATGGAGGCATCTTAAGTATTTCTTCTTTTATCTTATTAAAAATTATTATCAGGATCTAACATAGGCCATTTAAGCTCAGTGTGAATTTAAGCCATTTTGGAGTCTGATGGAAACCGATTTTTCACCCAATGAAGAGATTAATACTCTAGGAATGAGGGGCTCTTCCTGGTGTCACTGATGTCACATTGGCCTTTCTTAACCATACTTAAGTCCTCCCCAAATCTGCAAATATGATCTGGGAGGCATGCTCAGGGGCCAGGTGTAAGCGTTCTCTATTAAGCTCTGATTAAGGCAATCAGAGTAGGGTTCAGAGAAGGATAAAGCATTGATTTTTCAGGCAGTGAAAAAGTCTTTGGCAGCCAGGCACCCACCACACGATCTCAGAAAACTCAATTATTAATATCAGTATATGAACATCATTTTGTCGTGATTATATTTCACTTTAATTTAAATTTTGTTAAAGCCACAAGGGAGCAAAGAAGCAGTCTTGCGAAATAAACGAGTCCGTCTCAGTTTTATTTTTCATGTTTGCAATCCAGGATTGTTGGCAAATCTTATCAGTCAGGCGGCAAATTACCAAGAACTGCATTAAAAATGTGTAGAGTCATTTTCATTTTTGAAAGATTCAAGACTATAAATAATTAAATGCATTAGACATCTGTTATTTATGAGCTGAAATGACACCTTTAATTTAGCTCTTCATCTAGCTGAGCCTGACGTATTATGACTCTAAAGAAAAACAAGGAAATATCTGAAAATGACATCTTTGGAGTCTGCAGTGACCATGGGTGCAAATCAAAACCTGGTTATTTTCACTTCCCTTCAAGGCCTGTCAAGATACAATCTTCATTCGTGACCTTGTGTTATCTGTCCTCAGGAATTCTGATTGGCTGACAGACCAGCCCTGCATCTGCTCTCTTCACGATGTCAATCAAGCAGCTTAGTAGGAGCTGTGAACACACTCTCCATTAATTATACATGTGGAACTAAGTCAGTAGATCAGATCTACAGTCCACTTCAGGGAAATGCAAAAGAATTCAAACCAACTGCCCTCGCCTTTTCCTATGCCAGAGAAGAGTTGTAATTTGGATTTCCCAAAGATGTGCAAAACCTCATAGATTATGGAATGGAAGAGGCAAGAAACAGATGCAGCAGTCGTGACCTGGAAGCCAAAGGACAATGTGTTAATAATTAAGATGCATTGTGGTTGCTAACTAAAGTCAGAAAATGAAGGAATCGTATTTTGGAATTGTAGGTTCCCTAATCATACAGCCCCACAAGTCCACACAAAACAGCCATCTACCCTGTGACAAGATACCTTTGGATTCCTGGTTCAGAGAAAGAGCAACTTTTGCAGCTTGGAGCATCCCACAACTTTAGCGAATCCTAAAGTGATCCCGACCTCCACTGATGGGGAATCACACCACGTTGGCCTCTACCACAGCGGCTGGAAGTGTGGCAGGTCACATTACCTGTGTGAAGAGGTGTGCCATTTGAATGAGCACATGAATTAAGGGTCACAGGCTATAGTTTGGAAATGACTGAACTTTTCATGTTTGCTGATTCAAATCCATACATTGATTGATTTACAATTTGTTAATTTTAAACTCTTTGCCTTGTGAATTTTTGTCTCTGTGTTTGTGTTTTGTGTGTGAGGCTTAAAGCACTAGGACTCCTGAGGAAAAGGACCAGTGCAGAATTAGGTGAATTCTGAGCGTCAAGAATTGCTTAACAGGCTGACATGGATGTAAACTGTAGGATCATCTGCAAAACCACATTTTCTTTGGGGAAAGGAGGACCACAGTGTTGTTTTTCCCAATATACAAAATTTGAATCAGGGGTAAACCAATGCATTCCAGCAGAAATGGTACACATAGGTAACAACTCTGGAACCACTGGCTCTCCACTCACAACTTTCCAAACCCCCAGTTGGGGCCACTTAGCCCTTCCTTGGGCACTGGGGCTAATCCTGTGGTCAGGACCCCTGAGGCTCAGAGACTCACATCTGTGGAGCCGGAGGGGGGCACTCCTGCCCCAACCTTGTAGCCCAGACCAGTGCCAGGACTCCTTCTGGCCTTGCTTCTGACAACAAAAACCTGCCTTATCTGCCAGTGAGCATACTGTCCCCAAAATTCCTGAATCCTTGCCTTCATCTCCTCTACTTCCTCTGGGAGCTGGAACCAGCTTTGCTTGGCCCCCAGAACCCAGTGTCCTGTCCTTTAAGCCTGCCACCAATAATGAGGTCAGATTCTGATACAGTCAGCCGGGATGTCTGCCATGACCTTCCTAAGGTCCCCCAGGCCACCAGCCAGGACAGCCCCAGGTTGCCTCTACTGAAACTCCCCAGTGTCCATTTCTACCCCTTTCCTCCAGACCTTCCCCTCCCCGCTGGGTCTCCCAGCCTCCAGGGCTAGCCCAGTCTCACAATGACATCCCAGATCTGATAATCAGGCATTTAGCTTTTCCCTCTGCTCCATACAACGAGCCTGACTGACAGCTTTTCGGGGATTTCTGACTTCCCCAGCTGCTAATACTTCTCCTCACCCAGCTCTGTATTTCCCTGCTCAAATTAATCTAGGCAGGAGCTGATTTGGCTTGTAACGTGAGGTTAATTACAGAAGTGATAACATTTCTAAATAGGAATGAGCTCCTCAGTTTAAAAATTGCAATTAAAATAAAACCAGAAAGAAATCATTTTTGGTTACAAACTACATCCCAGTTCCTGACTTTTGTGAGCAGTTCTGCCAATAAAACTTGTCCTTTGTAGCAGGGCCAACTTCATGGACATACAACCTGAGCAGTCACACAGGGATCTGCAACCTGGAAGGGCCCTGCACTTAAACCTGGTTTAATGCTTTCCCATTCCTGCCTAGAAAATTTTTTTTCATTTTTTTCAATTGAGATACATACAATAAAATAAACAAATTGTAGTGCACAGCTTGATGAATTCTGACACATGTATATACTCATGTAACCATTGCTCAGATAGAGATAGCAAACATTCTCACTAATTATTCCCCCTCACCAGTACACCCATCCCTGCCGCCAAATGCCTAGAAATTCTCAATTTTATTTTTGAACTCGTGTTGTAAGTGAAGCCCAATGGAACAATGGAGAATTCACATGGCAGAGATAATGTGCTCAGTATGCATATTCCCTGTATCTCCTTGCTACCGCCTAAGCATAGAGCTTTCTCAATGCCCCATAAGCATAGAATTTGGGTGGATCCACTCTGTGTCAGTGAGACTCAAACTGACTACAAAGTACATGTTAAATCTACAACTGGATATCTGGGGGTGCTGACAACCCCAAAAGGCCACACTGTCCATTCAAACCATAACTCACTTTGAACAGAAAGAAAACAATGGTGTGCTAAAAAAACAGGAACTACCAAGGAGCCCTATCGTATCCTTTCCTACTTGTGTTACTTGCATTCCTGCCAGTCACTTCCAACCACTTACACTGAAAATGATGACACAAAGAAAAGGAAAAGATAGGGCAACCCCTTGTCCCCTTACCCTCAGTCCTCCTTACTCCTCAGTAAGCAAAGGTAGAGAAAGTTGGCAGAAATGAGCACATATCAAGAAGTAAAATAAAACCAGTTGAGTTGGTTTTGCGCAGTGTTTCCATCGTTCTGGTCTGAACAAAATGCATATGCATATATTTGGCATGAAATACAAATTGTGTGGTTTTGTGAGCCTATATGAGTTGAACACTCTTATGTTGGCATTTAAAACTGGCATCAATATTAAGCTGAATGGAAAAATCTGTAAATAATCTCAAATTTCAACTTGACTTTACTTAGACATTAAATAGCAAAAATAATCATCATAAAAAATTATCAAAATAAAAATGATTTTAAAATCACCATAGCAAGTGTGAGAGACCATGGGATAAAGGAAAAAGTTTTATAATTTCAGTGGGTTTTTTTAATCCCCATCACCTATTTTGCCCATCTTCCACCACCCCCGACCCACTCATGGCAGTTACCAGTTAGTTCTCCATGTTTATGAGTCTATTTGTTTTGTTTGCTTCCTTGGTTTGTATAATTTAGTACTTTTCACATCCCTTTTTCCTGTTTTCTGAACAAAGGGTCCCTATTTTCATTCTGTGCCAGGTCCCACAAATTATATGGTTGGGAGCAGCCTAATTTGGCACACAGGGAGGAATCTCTTTGTGCAACCCAGGCTGGTGGGAGGACCGTGAGGGGGGCCTGCTTCTCCCAGCCTGTGGGTTCATTTCTGTGTTTACATGTTCCTTCTGGGACCTCTCTGTGGTGCTAGGACTCCTCTGCCCCATGCAGAGTTCCAGCTTGGACCTGACAGACTGACCTGGAGCCCACCATGGCTGACACTGATATGCCATAACTCTGGCCACTGCATCCTAACTCTCAGGCCAGCAACTCCCGAGGCCTGAGCCCCTTACCACCTCACCATCTCTGCTCTCCGGGATATTCCTGCTTCCACAGCCTCCACTTTGTCAACCTCACTCTGCAGCTCTGCCTTCCCCAACAGTCCTGTCTCCTCACCGGGGTCCTCTGTCAAAGCAGCAGGGCCAGTTCTTGGCCACATGAAGCTCCTTTATCAGTTCAACTCCTCTCCTGAGATCCTGTCCCCAGGGATCTGCCACTTGGAACTGCCTGGTTCTCTATCAAAGTGCTGACCCCTCAGACGATGAGACAGCGGGGGACAGGGGACAGTGCTGGCTGGGGCCGGTCACCATGACAGAGAGAGGGGAGCCCTGCACCATGAAAGCAGCCTCATAGCTCTCTTAAATGTTACTCAGTCGTCTCAGAACCAAAGTCCAATCACTCAAGACAGCTTACATCAGAGGGTCTCACCTCCATTCATGAGAACCACCTAAGGAGATTTTAATAAGAACTGATGCTGGGTCACATCCTGAGTTCTAGGTGAATTGTCTTGGGTCAGGCCAACACTGATACTTTTTACACTTCCCCAAAGGACTACTGAAAGGAAAGGAGCGACACATAGCAGCAATTCACCGGAGAGTTCCGCTTTATTAGGGAAAGGTGCTGGGTTATATAGGAGGGGGCATGAATTGATTGAGGTGTCACTTCTACGGGGCTGGTGGCTGTTGGCTAGGTGCTGGGATTGGGAGGGGGGCGAGAGGTGATTGGGCTTCAGGTGGCGCCGGTGGGAACTGAGGACCCCGAAGAGAAGCCGGAAGTTTGCCATCTTACTGGTGGGGACCCTTCATTCCCCCCTTTCTCCTCTATGGGTTTGTGGACGTTGCTTTCTCTCTGGCTGCTTCCTGCTGAACAGGGGCGGAGAAGGGAGTGAGGGCTTGAGGATTGGGAGGAAAGGGTTGATAGGACTCCCCGCAGTAAGGACGAGTAGATGTGGACTTCTTCAGGTTTGGAAATCAGTGAAGGTTCCCTGTAACCATAGGTTGGCCAAGAGGATATGGGTGTCAGGAGCCAGGCGTCTATGGCTATTGTTTCCAGGAACAGTTTCCAGTGGAGAGAGGGGTCCATCTCAGCGTGTGGTAAGGAGGTCACGTGAGGGTGAGGGATCTTCTGTGGCCAGAAGCTGGTAGTTCCTGAGTAAAAGCTGGTTGAAAGCTTGATTAGAGATTTTTCCGACTTGGGATTTGATGAACTTTATTATACAGGGTAAGAAGAGACAGGCGAGAAGAATGATTATTATGGGGCCTGCAATGGGCCAGAGCCAGGTGAGGAGGAGGTTTGTTAGTATTGACGAGAATGGGTTGGAATTGGAAGCAGAGTGGAGACTGGAGGCAAGGTCGGTGAGTTTGGTAATGTCAGTTTCTACAATGCCAGATTCGTTGATGTAATAGCAGCACTCTTCCCAGAGGAAGACGCAGGTGCCGCCCTTCTCGGCTGTAAGCAGATCTAGGGCCCGCCGGTTTTGAAGGGCGACTTTAGCTAGTGAAGTGACCTGTCTTTGGAGAGAGGCTAGAGAATCGGCAGTGGATGTCAGGGCTCCCTCAAGTTTGGCGTTGAGATCTCTAACTGCCTATAGAGAGTGACCCAAGGCTTCTCCCGAAAACCCTGCCCCAATGGCTGAGGTGGTCCAAGAGATACTGACCATGATGGGAAGGAAAGCAGCCCTTTTTGTGCGCAAGGGCAAGGGAGGTTGCAGCTCAAGGAATTCTGCCATGCTGTAAAGTGTTAACTGTGGGATTAGGGTGACGAGAATGCAAGGTGTATCGGAGTTGAGAGGCAGTGAGTTGAAAAGACTGCTATTACACTAAAAGAAGTGTCCTGGTTGCGTAAAAGTCTTAGAGCCGGAGGTAGGGGTGTAGATAGAGAGGCAGTGAAGTGCGCTGGAGGGGGGTGGAGTTGGGCCTACACAGTGGTGGATGGTGAGATTATCTGAGTATTCTGGTTCCCATAGGGGTATGTCTGCCAGGGGGCAGAGGGGTTGTCTTTCTGCATGGAAGGAGTAGTTGGAAATATTAAGGGGCATGGCGGCCAGCAGTGGGCGCTGTAGTGATGCGCACAAGAAACAATTGGCGGTGTTAAGGGTGTGGTTGAGAAAGATGGTGGTGTCCTGAATGAGCTGTAATGAAGAGTAGGAGAAATGGGGAGAGGGGCGGGGATAAGAAGATGAAGAGGCGCCGTCAAGAGTTTGGATAATGACTTTTTCGGAATGTCTGCTATCTGATGCAACTTGAGAGATCTGGGAATGAGAGGGAACATACTTTCGAGAGATATGAAGGGTACTGTGGGGGGTTGAGGACCCCCCGTAGTAAACTGAGGCTGTGACTCTGGCAGCCCATCGAGAGTCCCAGGGATCTGGGATTGATAAGGAGAATGAGCCGTTGGGATATTTCATGAAACGGTTGGAGGAGTAATACTGTGGGTACTGGAAGTTACTCATGTAGTGAATTGCACAAGACCAGTAGGGACATCTCCTGTAGGTGTCTGGCTATCGCCTGCAATAGGCTTGTTTTTGGTCATAGAGGAAGCAGAGGTAGGGAGAACAAGGGTAGCTGCTAGTGAACACTTCGGTGGAGGGAGGAAAGTGGAGGTATAAAGGCTCAGAGCAGCTTTTCAGAGGGCAGTCTGGTGTGGCAATGAGGGCAGTAACTTTTGTTTGATTCTGTGTGTAAGTCTGTCTGACTTTGAATCTCCATACAAAGGAGGCTGGGGTGGTGGGGAAGACAATAGGAATGAGGAAAAAAAGCGAGAGAGCAGTAAAGGAGGAAAAAGTCATGATTTGGGTATGGATGGCAAAGGGGGTGAACGGGATTTTGGAGGAAAGAGGACAATAAGGTCAGGAGTCTGGAGGGAGGGAGAGTTTATAAACTTTTGTAGGTTAAGAGATCTTTTAGGTGATGTGGGGACAGAATGGTAAGGGGCGCCCTGAATGTCAGTTTATGAGCTGCCTTCTGCAAGAGCTGTCTAGCGGCTAATGCCCGTAGGCAGGGGGCCCATCCCCGAACTGTGGGGTCTAATTGCTTGGAGAGATAAGCTACTGGGGGGCAAAGGATGGGCCATAATATTGGCCTAGGACTCTTAGAGCTTGACTGGACCTCTCATGAATGTATAATGAGAAGGGCTTTGACAAATCAGGAAGATGGAGAGCTGGGGCTTCCACAAGGGCTTGACAGAGCTTAATGAAGGAGTGTTGGGGTGAGGAGGATAATGGTTTTTTAGGGGGGGCTCTTGCTGAGGTCGTATAGGGGTTTTGCCAACAGGGAGCAGGGAGAAGTTAGGGATTTACGGTCTAAAATATCTAGCCAGGCTTAGAAAGGAAAGGATTTCTGTCTTGGTTTTGGGAATGGGCAGGTCAGAGAGGAGCCATTTTCTGTTTAAGGTAATGGACTTTCTTTGTTGAGATAGAAGGAATCTGAGGTAAGTGACAGGAGGGGAAGAGATTTGAGCTTTGACGGGGGATACTCGGTAACTTCTGGACGCTAGAAGGTTAAGTAGGGAGGCAGTGTCAAGTTGAGACTGTTCTCACGAGAGACTGCAGAGTAGAAGATTGTTCATGTATTATAATAAGGTGGACTTGGAGTGATAATGATGAAACTGTTTGAGGTCTTGAGCTAGGACCTGTCTAAAAATATGGGGACTATCTCGGAAGCTTTGTGGCAAAACTGTCCAGGTGAGTTGTTCAGAATGTCTTGTGTATGGGTCCGTCCAGGTGAAGATGAAAAAATCTTGGGAGCAGGGGTCTAGAGGGATAGAAAAATGGGTCCTTGAGATCTAGGACTGAGAAGTGGGATGCTGAGGCTGTATGGATTTGGAACTAAGGGATGGATAGGGACAATGGCTATGTTGATGAGGTGAAGGTCTTGGACAAGGCGGCAAGATCCGTTGGTTTTTTTAACAGCTAATATGGGGGTATTAAATGGGGAGTGAGTGGGTCTGAGGTAATTTTTGTTTAAGAGATCTTGAATGATGGGTTGGAGGCCTATGAGGGCTGAAGTGGTTAGGGGGTATTGGGCCTGACAGATATACTGAGAGGGGTCACATAATTTGATAGAGGCAGGGGGACATAGGGCCATGGAGGGGCTTGTAATGTCCCAAACTTTGGGATTTACAGGGTGTATGAGGGCAGAACCGGAGCTTTCATTGGGTAGAGGGGGGTGGTCGGCTATGAGGGCCATCAGAAAGGGAGTACTGGGGGCTGTGGGAGTGGATATAGTTATGGAAACGTGGAGGAGGGAAAGGATGTCTCGTCCTAGTAAAGGGATGGGACACTGGGGCATAACTAGGAAGGAGTGGGAGAAAGGTATGGGATTGTCTTGGATTGTGCATAAAAGGGTGGGTGGGGGGTTTAATGGGAAAATCTGTTTACCTCCTACTCTGACTATAGGAGTAATGGCTAGCGTGGTAGGGCCCCGGTATTCTCACAAGACTGAGAAGGTGGCTCCTGTGTCTAGGAGGAAGGAGATGGGGCGACCGTCTACTGTTAAAGTAACCCTGGGCTCCTGTTTGGTGATAGAAATGGTCGGGCGAGAAGCCCCCGGGCCCCATCAGTCTTCTTCTGCCAGCCCCACTACGGCGGGCTTAGGATGGGGGTTGTTCGTCCAGCCTCCCCTTCGGGTGGTTGGGCAATCAGACCCCCAGTGGCCCTTTTTTGTGGCATCTGGGGCATGGGGTGGTAGGAGATCTGGGGGAGGGGCCCGCCCTTGACCAATGTCCCTCTTTTCTGCACTTGAAACAAGCTCTTGGGGGGGCTTGTTTGTAGAGGGGCGCCCAGGTTGTGGTTTTATCAGCTGGGCCAACATCTGGAAATTGGCCTGATCAGCCTTTTGTTTACGGCATTCTTTCTCCTCCTCCCGCTTATGGAAGACTTTAAAGGCCACTGTTAGGATCTCAGTCTGTGGGGTAGCGGGGCCCTGTTCTAACTTTTTGAGTTTAGCTTTAATGTCGGGGTAGCCTTGAGCTAGGAAGTATGTCATAAGGACATGTCTTCCTTCAGGTGTTTCTGGGTCCAGGCTGGTATACTGTAATAGGGCTTGAGTGAGTCTGTCTAAGAACTTGGAGGGGATTTCATCTCTCTTTTGAATTATGTCTTGGAGCTTTTGAAAATTGACTACTTTACAAGCTGCCCTTTTTCAGACCTGCTATTAAGCAGGAGGCAAAAATATCTCGAGAGCGGAGACTCATGACAGTGTTATAATTTCAGTGTGGGTCTTGTTCGGGGACAGCAGTGGGGCTAGGGGGATAGGTGGGGTCAGTCCTGTGGGTTTCAGTAGCCTGCATTTGGGCGAAGTCCTAAACTCGTCTACGCTCTTCAGGGAGGAGAGTATTGGCCAGGAGCATGAAAATGTCATGATGTGTGAGGCTGTAAGACTGGAGGGTCTATTGAAACTCCCTGATGTATGTCATGGGATCAGTGGAAAAGGAACTTAGGCATTTCTCTAGTTAGGCTAAATCTCTTAAGGAGAAAGGGACGTGAATGCGCACGATGCCTTCGGATCCTGCTACCTCCCGGAGGGGGGCGATAATTTTGGGAGGCTCTCGGGACTGAGTCTGAGGGGGACTGAAGGGTTCTGGCTCAGTCTGTGGGGGAGTGACACGGTCTAGCCATGCCTAGTCGAGCAGGTCCTGAAGTGCAGAAGGGGGGCAAAGAAAATAAAGAAAGATAGAATCGGACCCACATGTCGCCAGCTAGCAGCCCAGCTGCTTGCCTCTGCTGCTTTAGTTGGGCTTGAACTCATGACTCTGAGGTTAAGAGTCCCATGCTCTGCTGAGCTACAGCAGGGCTCCA
Organism: Manis javanica; assembly: GCF_040802235.1. Taxonomy (NCBI): domain Eukaryota; kingdom Metazoa; phylum Chordata; class Mammalia; order Pholidota; family Manidae; genus Manis; species Manis javanica. Next base: position 95,577,517 of record NC_133163.1, on the reverse strand, counting down.
GTTAATTGCTTATGGAATGCGTTGTTTTCTATTCCTGCCACATCGGCAAGTGGGGGAAGGGCATAGCTAGAAGCAGGGGCGGTGTTTCTACACATCTTCAAGGTCTTCCTATTTTCAGAGTGAGGAGTCTTGGCAAGATATGTTTTTGTGGACAGATAACTTCTAAGGACTGCACCGGTTGTTCTCTAGCTTGTGCTTTCCCATGCTGCGTTCAGACATGGGGGGAGGTGCTTTCCCATTCTCTCTACAAACTTGTGAGAAGACAAAGGCGGTCCCTAACAGGGGAGAAACAGGTGATGAGGGCAAAGACGGAGGAGGCCCCTGGGACCTAGTTAAAGGGGGGGCTGAAAGGCTCAGGCTTAATCTGCAGGGAATGAAGGTGGAGGAGGTGAGATGGGGGAGGAGATGGTTGGGGAGGAAGGGAGAAGGGCTGTTGTAGGAGAAGAAGGGGAAGGGAGTGAACAGGAGACTTCTGTGGGGGCGGCGGCTTGCAGGCTAGGAGAACTTGGGAGGGGGCGGGGAGAGGAGGAGGCAGAAAGCTTCCATATAGGGAATCTCCTTCCATTTTTTCAGGCGCTGGCAGTAGTTAAAAAGATCGCGAGTGATGTTAGGATCAAGAGTTCCCCCTGCAGGCCATTGGTTGTTATTGTCTAGGGGGGTATGTCGGCCAATCTTGGGAGCAATATTTACGGAGAAGTTTTGGTTTTATATCAGGCGTCAGGGAGAGGGTAGCCAGATGCTTAAGCAGGCATTCAAGAGGTGAACTTTCAGGGAGGGATGAGGAGGCTCCCATGGCTAAAGGACAGAGAAGGAGACAAACGGGAAGACGAACAGAGATCCTCGGACTGGAAGCAGACCACAAGGAGACAAAGGGCGTCCCCGATGATCCTTGGTGGTCTGCGGAAACTCGTATACGAGTCGGAATTTCTTGGGAAGTGTGGGTCGTCACCCAGACTTCCCTAAGAAGGCAGAGTGCCGGAGTCATGAGGTACCTAGCGCTAGGCATTTTCGGCGGACGGAGCAGAAGGAGGAGGGGGGGAAAAGGGAGCGTTCTCATCCACAAAGGAGTCACCTCATTTATGGCTGTTGGAGGGGGGTGCCTGAGAGTCAGCCGCAGCTGTGAAGGCCTGAGGCGGGGATTTATGACTGTCGGAGGAGGGGTTTGAGCGTCCGCCGCAGCCGTAAAGGCTTGAGGCGGGGATTTATGGCTGTTTGGGGAGGGGCCTGAGGGTCCGCCGCATCCGTGAAGGCCTGAGGCGGGGAGCGTTCCCTCCTCATCCCCGAGCGTCAGGGCCTTGCCGGACGATCACGGTCAATGGCACTGCGATAGCTCGGGGAAGAGTGGCCCACTCCGGGGGGAAAACTTACCTAAAGGCCAGAGAGGAGTGGTGAGTGTGATGAGCCAGCGCCGGAAAAAGAGGACGAGGGCAAGCTGCTGCTGGTGTCGGGGGAAGACGGGGCCCAGTTGGGGTGTCCCGTCTCCCGGGTTTCGGCACCAATGAAAGGAAAGGAGCGACACATAGCAGCAATTCACCGGAGAGTTCCGCTTTATTAGGGAAAGGTGCTGGGTTATATAGGAGGGGGCATGAATTGATTGAGGTGTCACTTCTACGGGGCTGGTGGCTGGTGGCTAGGTGCTGGGATTGGGAGGGGGACGAGAGGTGATTGGGCTTCAGGTGGCGCCGGCGGGAACTGAGGACCCCGAAGAGAAGCCGGAAGTTTGCCATCTTACTGGTGGGGACCCTTCAACTACCATGGGTGGGGTGGGGGTGGGTAGAAGATGGGCAAAATAGGTGATCAGGATTAAAAAAAAAAAAACACTGAAATTATAAAACTTTTTCCTTTATCCCATGGTCTCTCACACTTACTATGGTGCCAGAAGTGATTCACAGTCAATGCAGAAATCCAGCCATAACACAAATTGCTGAGCTGGGCCTAAGACGAAGAGTCAAGAATGGACAGGACTAACAGGGTTACCTCGAGATCACTGCCTGGTTTCACCTGCATGGCTCCATTTGAATCACTTATGGCACTGAACACTGCTTTTATCCTGTGCAAAACAGAAATAATTTGATATAATCCTGCCACTGACGCTGTAAAGTAAGATTGGAACAATAATACATTCTTCACACTTGCCTAGCAATTTATAATCTCTAGAGCTCTCCCACAGTGACCAGACCTCACAATCATCAGGCACCCATGGGAGACCGGGTGGTGCTACAGACTGAACGTTTGTGTCTCCCGCACCCCATTCACATGTTGAAACCGGATCCCCAGTGGGACAGTAGTTGCAGGTGGGACTTTGGGAGGTGATTAGGGTCACTACGGCTCCACACTCATAAAAAAGACTCGAGGGCTCTCTCCCGCCCTTTCTGCCCTGAGGTTGCAGTGGAAAGACCACCGCCTACGGCCCAAGAATCAGGCCACACCAGACACCCAGGGTGCTGATACCTTGACCTCGTACTTCCCAGCCTCCAGAACTGTAAGAAATGATTTCCATTGTTTATAAACCCATCTTCAGTGGATGAACTGCCCCACCCTGTTCTTTAACTTAAAATGTCCCATTCAAGAACTTAAGGAGACTAGTCATGAAAGCATAGTGCCTTCTACCTTGTTACTGGGTTTCCACTTTTTTCTTTTTTTTCTCTTTCTCCTTCCCCTACTTTTCCCTTCAGCTTTCTTTCTCTCCTTTTTCCTCTTCCCTCACTCACATTAGAGGAAGTGCAGCTAGCTAGTCAAAGTGGTTGGCTGATTCCACTATTAAGTGAGTGCAGAAAGTGACCAGCTGGCCCTCTCCTGCGGCCCCCTGTCACCCAGGCTTCTCATGAGTCATGAGGAGCCACGTTCCACACAACACAGAAGTGTCCCCATGGCACCTGTTATTTCCTGTCTCTTTCTTTCATAAGTATAATTGGCTTCCAGCCTACTTACAATATCCCATTTGAAATCTAGAGAAAGTTTTCCCATTTCTTTCCCTTCTTTCTTATGAACCTTGTGTTTTTGAAAGGTAGGCAGTTTTTCCCAGTGTCCTCATGGGTCCCCTTTATGTGGCCATCACGTGGATAGCTGAGGAGCCTGGCTCTCCCCCAGCCAGTACCCAGCATTCACTGTCTGGAGCTGGCCTGATCCCCAGCTGCCTCTGCAGGTTGGCTGTAGGTGGGATCAGGCAGTGAAGCCAGGAAACTGGAAACAACGGCAAGGAGCAGACCTCAGGGCAGACTTGGGCCTCTGGCAGGCTGCTTACAGGATCAGGGAGATCCTTTTACTCTCGGCCCCCAGGTAGCCCAGACTGCCCTTGGGGCAAGAATTAAAGAGTGGTTCATCCCCCTTTATGCCTGCAGTTGAAAATGCAGAATGTTGTTACCAGAAAAGACCACAAGAAGCATATTTGTCTTTGTTGTACCTTCTTCCTAATTCACAAACACACAGACACACACACACATATTCCAGATCCACATACACTCTATATCCATCTCTTCATAATTTTTCCTCAACTTCCTCTACTTCTTTTCCTCCCCATCTCTCTCCTTCCTTTAAAAATTGTCAGACTTTAATAAAACTAAAGTTGTAATTCCAGAGGGAATATACCAGGGCAAAATACCTCTAAAACTGAAATCAGTCAAAGGGAGAAATAAAGTCAAGAAGCCCATTTATTTCTTACAAGCAATCTTCCCATCTCTCTCCTGACCAGGCTGTAGCAGAAGAAAGCTAATACTCCCCACGTGTCTCAGGTTCAGATAAGCCCTGGTCACCCACTTAATTACCCATTTATATGGAGATGGACTACTTCTCTCCACCCCTTGGAAACACCTGTTGACATGGAGATAACTAAGGTTAGGCAAGAGATTCTGGAAATACTGCAATTTTACCCACAAAGTATATACATCTTTGTGGGTAAAATTGCATTAAGTAATTGGTGAGACACCTTAAGATAGTTGTAGTCACCAAGGAAAATAAAATACTTAATTCTATCAGGATCCACTTTTTTTTAATACACTTTGTTTTTTAGAGCAGTTAGGTTCACAGCAAAATTAAGTGAAAGGCTTAATTAAACAGAGTTCCCTTAAACCCTCTGCCCACACATACAAGAGACTCTCCCACTATAAACATCCCCCACCAAATTGGTACATTTGTATCAACTGAGGAACCTACCCTGACACATCATTATCACCCAAAGTCCATAGTTTGCATTACGATCCCCTTTTGTGTTTATACAGTCTATAAGTTTTACAAATACATAATGGCTCCTATCTACTGTAGGAGCCGAGGGCAGGCTGCCCCAAGATGTTCCACTCTGGCATGCAGATCATGTCAAACAGAAAACCAAGGCCCAAAAGACCAAGAAACTTTGACCTCCCTAACTGCCTAAAAGAATTTAGACAGAGGGCCTGCAGCCAGAAAGAGAGCTATCACAGATAGCTATATTACATGACCTAGGGGTTGTAGGCAGGAATTTAGCAAAATCTGTTTGTGAAAATTCCTCTCTATGTATGTCCCACTGTTTCTTTGTGGCTCAGCAAACATATGTTTACCAAACATTTACTCTTTCGTGTTCCTGTGAATTGGCTGTCTTTCCCTTTGAAGTTCCAGACCGTGCCCCTTCTCCTTAATTCAGGATGACATAAATACTTCATTGTCCCTGTCTTTGTAATCTCCTGTCTGTATGGATTCCTCAGTAAATACATGATTAAATTTTATTTTCTTCTGTTAATCTGTCTCGTGTTGACTTGATTCTTAGACCAGTCAGAAGAACCTTGAAGAGAAGAATATTTTTCCTTCCCAATACCGCTATTACAGAATCCCACAGAATAGAATAGTTTCACTATCCTAAAAATCCTCTATGCTCCCCCTACTCACCCTTCCTTCCTGCTAATCCCTGGCAACCAGAGATCTTCTCCCCATGTTTTACCTTTTCTAGAAGGTCATAGAGTTGGAATCATATGGTATGCACACCTTTCAGATTGGTTTCTTTCATTTATTATATATGCACTTACATTTCCTCCACATATTTGCATGCCCTGCTAGCTCATTTCTCTTAAGCACTAATTTTCCATTATCTAGATGTACGACAGTTTATTCATTCTCCTACCAAAGGACATCCTGGTTGCTTCCAAGATGCTTTCACTATATCCCACAAATTTTGATAAGTTGTGTTTTCATTTTCATTTAGTTCAAAACATTTTTAAAATTATCCTGCAATGTTACTTAGAAATGTGTTACTTCATCCTCAAGTATTCGGGGATTTTTCCAGCTATCTTTCTGTTACTGATTTCTAGTTTAATGCCATACAAAGCAGACATTGTATGATTTCTACTCTTTTAAACTTGCTAGTGTGTTTTATGGCCCAGGAGGTGGCCTACTTTGGTAAATGTTCCAAGTGAACTTGAGAAGAATGTACATTGTGCTGTTATTGGGTGAAGTAGTCCACAAATGTCAGTTATATCCGTTGACTTATGGCACTGTTGAGTTTAGTTATATCCTTATTCATTTCTGCCTGCTGGATCTGCCCATTTCTGGTAGAGAAGTTTTGAAGTCTCCAACTATAATAGTGAATTCATCTATTTCCTCTTAAAGTTCTATTAGTTTTTGTCTCACATATTTTGACTCTCCATTGTTAGGTGCATACACTTTAAAGATTATTATGTCTTCTTGGAAAATTGATTCCTGTATCATTATGCAATGCCCCCTTTATCCATGATAACTTTCCTTGCTCTGACGTCTGCTCTGTCATGGACCCACTCTTTAAAAAGCAAAGCACCACAGCCTGACAAACAAGACCCACTCTTAGAACTGTCACCTGAGTAGCTTGCTAAGTCCTGTAATCACAGAGCATGATCAGAACATATGCATACCCCCATGGCATAGCACAAAGAGGTGGCTTCATTTTGTCAACCATAGAGAGTTGTACATGATAAATATGTATGCTTAGATCTGAATCTGGTTGACCAATCTGATCTATTCTTATTTGGGTGGCAAAAGCAAGGGTTTGGGGCTGTTTTTTTACTTTGTGAAACATGACGTGTTCCTCATGGCATAGTCCTTAAGTTCCTCCTAAGGACACAGGCTTACTACAGTGGGTGAGGTGCTCCATCTAGGCAACAAGAGCTCTGGGTATGTGACTATTCCTGAAACATACTGTTTGGTGAACAACTATGCACTTTGGAGTCACAGACAACTGTGTTGAATGACCTCAGACAGGCCTCAGTTCTCTCATCTGGAAAATGAGAGAGGAAGGGGAAGGGGGAAAATACAAAAATAAACTTCTTCAGAGTTTGTTATGAGGACTAAATGAGATACAGAATGTGAAGTACCTAACACAGCCTGTACTCAGTAAATGCTCAGAAATGTCAGGGAAGTATCTCCCTAAAGTTGTTTGTTGATTAAGTTGTTTATTGATTATAAAGTAAGAAATAGTTATTAACAGTAGAAAAACCTGAGAAACACCACCTTAACCGAGAGATCAACAATAATGTCACCAATAATGAGAGAATCTGACATCAAGTGCCTCCTGATGTGGTACATTTCCACTATATACTTGCCAAAACTGCATAACTGAATCTCATTATGAAAAAATATCAGATAAATCCAAACTAAGGGACATTCTACAAAATAACTGGTCTGTGTTCTTCAAAAATGTCAGTGTCATGAAAGACAATGAAAGGTTGAAGGGACTGTCCCAGATTGAAGGACCAAAGAGACATAACAACTAAATGCAGTGCATGATCCTGTGTTGCATCCTGGGCCAGAGAAAACAACAGCTGTAAGAGACATTACATATTGTGGCACTTCGTGAAACTTGAATATGGGATGTGTATTAGATTATATATTACCACAATGCTAAATTTTCTGAATTTGATCACTGTACTGAGTTATGTAAAAGAATATCCTTGTTCTTAGGAAATCCATGCTGAAATATTTAAAGGTAAAGGGGTATCATGTATGCAGCTTACTATAAGATGGTTCAGAAATGACCACTTATATAGATAGGTAGATTGAGACAGAGAAAGAGAAAGTCAGTGTGGCAAAATACTAACATCAGGTGGATCTGGGTAAAGTATACACAGCTCTTTGCGCAACTTTCCGTTCTTTGTGCTACAACTTTTCTAAAGGAAATATGACTGAAATTATTTCAAAATAAAAATTTTTAATGACAGGGAATTCTAATTGGAAAAAGAAATCAATGTATACTGCTATTCTCTCAAAAAGGAGGAGGACCCCTTGGAGAAGGGCTTTCTAACCTCTGTGTGATCCTGTTCACAGAAACACTGTACCTGATCAGTCCCACCAAAGCAGTGCACTGAGATCTGTGCTGGTGACGCTCTTCCTGGGGGACAGTGGCCCTCCAGGTACACACACACACACACACACACACACACACACACACACGGATACATGCACACACTGTGCACACACATACACATACACACACAGACCCACAAACACACACATACAGAAACACATACACTAAGAGACATTCACAAACACACACACAAACATGAGCAAAAGACAAACTGAATATAATCGGCAGTTGTACCTTCAGATCTGCTTCTCCTTGAATTCCAATTTACCAGTTTTATCTCAAATCTGCAGCCTTATAATATCATCCTAACTGTCCCCTATCTTTAGTCTTTACCTCTGCCAATTTATCCTTCATAGTATCTCTAGAATATCAGTAAAACAAGAATGTGATCACGTCATTCACTTGCTTAAAAACCTCCAGTGCTCCCCAAATGCTAAACAAATCCCTTCTCCTTAACTTTCCTCAAACCACCTCCACCATGAGGCAGCTGTGTGGAGAGTATAGATTCTTCCTGAAAGATTGGAGATAAAAGGAGAAGCATTACATTCATCACAGAAAGCCATTTAAAATTGAAAAAGATTACCATTTATTTTTCTAGAAGCAGAATAATTCAACTCTTTTTTCTTGCCCAGAACTACCATGGAACACCCATAGGGTAACTGATTCAGGTTTTCTGTCCTTTATGCAGTGATTGTCACCTAGCTGTGCATCTGAATGACCTGGGGAGTTGGAACCACACCCCAAACCAAATTTGTAATTAGAAGTCCAGGGACAGCAACCACCCACATCCACACACCCAACTAAATCCTATAAATACAAGGAAAACAACATAAAGATGCAGCCTCCCTCCAGAGCAAGCACCCAATGGTCATGGTGGTTTTATTTTCTTGCCCTATCAGCATCTGAGCAACCAGAGTTCTCTATTATCTGTCAGACACCATGCTAGACCTTAGGAGACTTACAACAGGACTTCAGTGGATAATCGTTAGAGTTGTTCTTTTTCAAGTAGCATATATGGATTAGGCAGTTTATGTTTTACCTTATTAAACAAATCATAACAATCCTTGAATTACATATTATCCCCATTTTATAGATAATGAAACTGAGACTCTGGAGAATAAGCAATGTGCTCCAGGTTACATGCTAGTAAGTGATGATGCCAACATTCAAATTCAGATCCATAGAACTCCCACGTCTTTGCTATTTCTACTGTTCTCTCCCATGATATCTTATATCTATTCAGTTGATAATCTCAAATAAGGCAAAATCTTTGATATCTCTTTTGCTACATAGTTCCCAATGGTTTCGAGCAATCAGCAACTTCTGGTTGTAGCTGATATATTTCCTTAGAACTAACATCAGAAACGATCCTTGGATGTGGACACTGCTATGGATAATGTCAGTCACCAAGGCTGAGTATCCCGGAGAATCACTCCTGTCCAAGCCTGCACCTCACGTAACTAAGCAAAGGAGAGACTCTGGGAGAGATCACTTCTAAATGTGCAATCAGTCTCAAAGAGCAAGGATGGTGAGTGTCCTAAAATGCCCAAAACCGTGTGGGAAACCATGAGATCTCACACAGAACATATATGTGCTCCAAGTCTTAACGTGAGTTGTAAAATAAGTAAGCCATGCTTGATAGTCAAAGTAACCTATTAATGTTGGAAGCTTTGGAAAAATCATTATTCTCAGTGTGCTTCAGATTCTTGTCTATAAACACTTTATCACCTCAGAACTCAAGCAACACAAGGCCATGGCAGATGCTGTGAAGGTTGTTGACTATCAGAATCTGGTGAGCGCTAAATGTAAAACAGTAAAGCTGTCCAAAGATTAATTCACACCTGTGGCAAACAATAACCTTGCACTAGAAAGTAGCTTATAGTTCTAAAAACACGAATGTAGGGAGGCAAGATGGAACACTCCACAACAGCCGTCCAACAACTGCTCTTCAATGTAGGTGAGCGAGTGTGTCTACATTCATTATCCATTGCTGCATACCAAATTACCCCAATATTTAGCAGCTTAAAAAAAATGCACACTTAGGATCCCACAGTATCTGTGGGTCAGGAATCCAGGAGTGGCTTAACTGGGCCCCTGACTCAGGGTCTCTCACAGGCTGCAGTCCCATCACAAGCTTCAACTCCCTGGCTCTCCCCACACAGGTGTTGCCAGGCTTCAGCTCCTCAAGGGCTGTAGGCCTCAGTTCCTCACTGACTGTTGACTGAAGCCCTCCATCAGTTATCTGCCATGTGGGCCTCTCCACAGGGCAGCTCACAGCATGGCAACTAGCCTCCCTCAGCACCAGCAAGCAAGAGAGCAAGAAAGAGGAAGCAGGGCCAAAGCCAGAGTCTTTCTGTCACCTGATCTCAGACTTGCCACCCTGTCACTCTAGCTCATCTCTCATCATTCTCTTGGTTAGGAGCAAGTCACTAGGTCCAGCCCACACTCAAGGAGAGGGGATTGCATGTGGGCCTGCCCAGCAGGCAGGGCTCATTGGGAGCCTATTAAGAAGCTGCCCACCCCAGTGCCTTTGGACGCATACAAAGAAGCATTCAGATCAGGCCTAGTGTGACTCCCTTTCACTCTCACTCCATAAAAAGTGGCTCCCACTCAGCCCTAGACAATGCACAGGTACACCATGGGACGTCTTCCACAGGAGGTGGGTTTTTGTTTCTGTTGAAACACACACTTTTGTTTCACTTTGTAATATTCTATAATAATCTCTGCTTCATGCTAGTAGAGTTGTAACTCTGGGGGAAAATACATTCCCAGCCTGGGGCAAATAACCTTTGAAGCCAAAATCAGTCAAAGGGAGAAATAAAGTGGGAGAGACTCGTTTTTTGCTTACAAGCAGTCATCTACTTCTGCTCACCCCATCTCTCACTACCCAGCTGCAAAAGGACCCCACCAAAACTCTCCAGTCCAGATATGCTTTTTCCCTCTGCCCACCTTGTAATCACCTACTGATACTGAGATGGACTACCTCTCTCCACCCTCTGGAAATACCTATTGATATGGAGATGCACTAAGGCCAGGTGAGAGATTCTGGAAATACTGCAATTTTACCCACAAGAGTAATACTATAAAACAGCATACACACATTTGGAGGGAGCACACACACAGACACACACACACACACACACACACACACACACTCAAAATGACAACTTTTCTCATTTTTTTAAATGTAGACCAAGTAAAATCCCTAAAGAATGCAATTGGTGAAAAAGAAAAGGTCCTTTAAATATCAAAGAGACCTGAACTCACATGTTGCCTTCAGCAGGGACAGACTGTCTGACCTCTGGCACATTACTTAGCCCTTCCTTACCTCCCAGAAGGAAAAAAGGAAAAGAAAAGAAGATTCCAATCTAACTCCCTCAAAAGCTCCCATCCAGCTCCTTTGCAAAGCAAATTCTCACAAACCCTCCCTTAGGGGCCTGTGATCTTGTGACTTATAAGAAATATACATTTGTTCATTCAGATAACCAAAATGTATTTCTCATATGTATTTGGCCTTCTTCCACAGTTCCTAGCTAACAGCTCCCCAAACCCTTGGAATTTCCTAAGTATTGAAAGTGACAAACATGTCTCTTGCTATGTTAATGAGGAGATGTTTAGACCTCATCTAAGGATGGGGACTGGTTGCCAACCATGTGATTAGAGGGTTGGAATTTTCAGCCCCTCACCCACCCACCCCAGGAGGTGGGTGAGCACCTGGAGGTTGGATCAATCATTAATAGTCAGTGATTTAATCAATCGGTCCTGTTTAATGAAGCCTCCTAAAAACCCAAAAGGACAGGGGTTTGGAGAGCTGCCCAGAGGGTGAACACATGGAGGCATAGAAATTCTGTCCCCACCCCACTACCTTTTCCTGTGCTTTTCTTGCATCTAGCTGTTCCCTTTATAATGAACCAATAATCTAGGGAGTAAAATCCTTCTCTGAGTTCTATGAGCCACTCTAGAAAATTAATTGAATCTGAGGAGGAAGACATAGTCACCTCTTATTTACAACCAGTCACTCAGAATTACAGGTAACAAACTGGGCTTACAACTGGTATCTGAAGTTGAAGTGGGGGATACAGGCTGACAGTTCTGAAGCCTTAAACTAGGTAGATAGTGTCAAAATTGAGTTGAATTGTAGGACAGCCGGCTGGTGTCCAAGAATTGCTTGGTGTTGTGTGGGAAACCCACACATTGGAAATTGGTCTCAGAACACCAAAGGGCCCAAGGTCAAAAAAGGTCATTTGTCCTATTTTCACACACACCCAGGGCACCCAGGAACCCTGGTAGGCAGTCACTTTTGTCAGTGCATTTAAATTCTCACATTAGGCAAAGGGCTTTTTTTTAGCAAGATTATAATTTTAATTGTATTGATGACTAAGCTGAAGCAAAGAGTGATTTAATACTTTGTCAGACTGCACAGTAGCAGAAGCCAGGCTACCAATAACCCCAAGAATTGTGCTGTGAAGTATCAGGCCTCATAAATTGACAGTTAGGGGCAAATAATTCCAAATATGGACATAGAGCAATCTCATTATTAATCAATATATTTTTTAATGAAAGGTGTGTTCTAAAGAAGCTGTTTCTTTTAAAATAATATATCATATACATCAGCACCACACCATTTAGTTTGCATGTAACTTCGGATAAGTTACCTGACTTTCTGACCCTTAGTTTGTTCATGGTAAATTGTGTAGAAGAAATAACTCTTTGGCAATTTGTTGTGAATATTAAAGTAGATCAAATATCTAAGGTGCCTGTCATAATATCTGGTTAAAACACTACATCTGTAATTATAGTATATTTTATAATTATTTTTTTATTAGAATTATTACTTCTCTTGACTGACTCAGAAAGAAAAATTCATGTAATGTGTTCGAGGTCAGATGGTATTAAAGTTTGGGGTCAAAATGGACAGACTCTGAATAACTTCTCTGCTCAAATGAGCTATTCATTCAAGGACCAAAGGTAATGAAACATTTGGGATTGGTCCCCAGGAGCTTCCAGGGGCTAAGGAATATAGTACTAAGTGTGGGTTTCCCCTGCTGTCCAAAAGTAGAACATTCCTATGAAATCTTTTTTAAGCTGAAATAGCATAAAGTGAAAAAGCAATTACCATTAGCTTATATAGTTCTGAGCATTCCCAGACCCCAAAAATAGCCTCTCTTAGGCTTTGTGATGACTTAGAACACAACTTGCTAACGGATGCACAAAATAAATCAAGGTAAAGCACAGATTCCCACAGACACAATTCAAAGCCAGGGTGACCTGATGCTGAGATGCTAGAGTAGTTTCTGGGGAAGGTGCTCGGCAGGGCCTCTCTTGATGCTTGGATGCACACTGCCTCCTAATGACTGACTGCAAAACAAAAGCTAAATGCTATTTTTGCCTTTTTTCGTTAAAGTGAAAATCCTCTTAGGACTTTTTTCAGTTAGCAAAAACAGGTACCAACATAGGCGTTGTATAAAAGCGAAGTAGCATAAAGCAAACATTCTAAAGGTGGGGGATACCTATATGGGGTTTTTTTAGAAACTGGAATTCTCCATTAGTATAGGTTACCTTCATAACCTCTGCATTTCTCTAAATTCTCTAAGTTCTCTCTATTTGTCACCAAACTCCTAGACACATATTTGATGTTTTCTCAGACAAGTTAATATAATTTCACATAATACTTAATAATTTTGTTCTCCTAATCTTTATATGTGATACCTTAGACTGTATCTCCAGGTCTTCCATATTATTTTTATTTTACAACATGGAATTTTCTGGTAGTGAGTATGTGAAAGGTGTTTATAATAGCGCCTGGCACGGTTTTCACTGGGTGTTGGTATTAGTGTGGCCAGATCAATGAAAACTAATTAATACTTACTGAGAATTAACTCTGCACCAGACACTGTCAGCCAAAAGGCTTTTTTGCTGGGGCCAAATTATCCAAGATCAGTGCATTTACCAGGACATTTTTATGCCATTTAACTGGTGTTCAAATTGAAAGTCCAGATTCCTTGTCCCTCACACACACAGATGCTGGCTGGTGCCTGAAACACTGAGACAGTCCTGTGAAGGGTGAAATTTGTGCACCCTTGCAATCTCATCATTCCCAGCAGTCTCACATGAAAAATTCGACAGCTGACAATTTTATACATCCAACCAGAAACAAATAATCACCGTTAAGCATCACTGATAGGCCATCCACCAAGCAGATGTGTGAGAATTCGTACTGTAATTACCTCCAGAAGAGCTGCCAACAGCTTTTGCCCCAGAAAATTTTTTCAAGCATGCAAAGGAGTATTTTATATCTATTGTCTAATATGACGGGAATCAAAGGTACGTTCGCAGCAGTACTAGCAATCCAACTCTCTATAATAACCTCTTGGTGCCCTGAGTCTCCTACCAGTATTCTTCCCAATTACTCTTACATCCTAAAATTTCACTGTTCATCTTTGGTTTCAACTGTATTTCTCATCCACCAAAACTTGGGAGTGGTTATTAAATGGCCCAGCCCCTGCTTTTGTACTGGTAGTACACCTCCTCAGAAAACCTAACAATAAAAGTGCTGCCTTCATATCCCCAGTGTATACAGAATCCTTCCTATCCGTGTTGGAAGACTGGAATGGGGACATGTACACTAACTCATCCAGCGGCAAATAAACTCCTCTCAACATTTCCCTCACTTCTATCCTTCCCCCATCGGGGGCTTCCTTTTTGCCCCAGTGACTCACAGTTGCTATCCCAGACTCAAAGAGCTATGCACATTTTTCTTTGCATATACCTTTTTTCATTTTTTCTTATTGAAGTATAGATGATGATATACAATATTATATCAGCTTCAAGTATACAACTACATAGTGAACACCAACTAAATGGCACGAAAATGTCCTGGTAAATGTATTGATCCTGGACCATCTGGCCCCCACAAAAAAGCCTTTGGCTGACAGTGCCTGGTGCAGAGTTAATTCTCAGTAAGTATTAACTCGTTATCTACGAAGTCAGGTAGTCTAACCCTAGCTGGGCCTCCACTAGGAGGTAAAATACTGAGTTTCAGGGCTCTTCGCCACCCTTCAGCTGTATCCAGTCATTTTCACTCTACTCATCTTTAGTCCCACTCTTCCATCCTCAGAATATCATCTCAACCCCTATTTCACTGAGTAGAGCTACTTAAAAAAAAAAATTCCAGTTTTATTGAGCTATAATTGGCAGATAACACTGTATTATTCTCACATACACAACATGATTTGATATACGTATATATTGCAAAATAACCACTACAATAAGTTTAACAACCTTCTCCTCCCATAATTACAATATTTTTTTCTTGTGATGAGAACTTTTTAAGATCTACTCTCATAGCAACTTTCAAATATACAATACAGTATTGTTAATTATATCACCATGTACATTTCATCCCAGCACTTATTTATCTCATAACTGAAAATCTGTACTTTTGACCACCTTCACCTATCTTCCTCACCCTTAGTCCTCACCTGTGGCAACCACCAATCCACTCTCTGTTTCTATGAGTTCATCAATTTTTACAGCTTCTACATATAAGTGAAATCATACGGTATTTATCTTTCTCTGTCTGACTTATTTCACCTAGCATAATGCCTTCAGGTCCACCCATGTTGTCACAAATGGCAAGATTTCCTTCTCTTGTATGGCCGACTAATGTTCCATTGCATATAGACAGCACATCATCTTAATCCATTCATCCACTGATGGGCACTCAGGCTGCTTTCCTGTCTTGGCTCATGTGAGTACGCTGCAATGAGCACTGGGGTGCAGGTATCTTTTGGAGGCTATGATTTTGTTTCCCTTAGATATATACCCAGAATGGGGATTGTTAGATCATATGGTAGTTCTTTTTTTAATTTTTTGAGGAACCTCCATACTGTTCTCCATGGCAGCTGCACCAATTCACATCCCCACCAACAAGGGTTCCCTCTTCTCCACAACCTCACCAACACTTATCTCTTGTCTTTTTGATGACAGCCATTCTAACAGGTGTGAGGTGATAACTCATTGTGGTTTTGATCTGCAGTTCTCCGATGATGAGTGATGCTGATTATCTTTTCATATACCTATTAGCCATGTGCGTGTCTAAATGAAGCTACTTTTAATTCTCCTCCCATTCCACCCCCATCTCTCTCTACCCCACCACCTGTGGTATTACTTCCCCATGTGGATTTTGCCCAAGATGTTTGCATAGTATGGACTGGCCACTGCTTGTGCCCCACCCCAACCCAGCTGGTGGCGTTAACAGAGCAACTGCCATGTCATTACTGCAAAAGAAAGTGCTGAAGGCAGAGAGTGCAAACTTCAAGGCAACAAGTTAAGAGCCTCGCTAACCTGCCCTGCCTTTTTCACCTCCATAAATGTCCTGCCTCTGCAACGGGGGGAGGGGGGAGGGGTGCTCCAGCGCTGATACTCAGACCCACCGTGGGAATTTGTAATAGGTGTTGTTTTTGTTGTGGGGCATTTTCTTACCAGGGAAACTTTCTGGGTTATAATAAAGCTTTTATAGCTTTTCTTTTCTTTGTTATTGTTGCTGAGAATTTTGTTGCATGATTTGTGCTAGTTTAAATTTTCCTTTCCTTCCCTCTTATTTTATTATCTATCCCTCTCAGTTCAAGCTTCTTCTATATTCTTTTTTAAATATTTTTCTCTTAATCCTCTTTGTTAAGTATTAGTACTCAAAAAAGCATTCTTAATTCTTTAATCTGGCACTTAAGCTTCAAACCCATCTACTTTTTTTTTAATAATTATTTTTTATTGAAGGGTAGTTGACACACAGTATTACATTAGTTTCAGGTGTACAACACAGTGATTCAACATTTATATACATGATAATTCTAGGTACCAGCTATCACCATACCAATTTGTTACAATATTTTGACTATATTCTTATGCTATACATTACATGCCGGTTACTTATTTATTTTACAATTGGAAGTGTGTACTTTTTTTGTGTGTGTGTGAGGGCATCTCTCCTATTTATTGATCAAATGGTTGTTCACAACAATAAAATTCTGTATAGGGGAGTTAATGCTCAATGCACAATCATTAATCCACCCCAAGCCTAATTTTCATCAGTCTCCAATCTTCTGAAGCATAACGAAAAAGTTCTTACATGGAGAACAAATTCTTACATAGTGAATAAGTTACATGGTGAAAGTACAAGGGCATTCATCACAGAAACTTTCGGTTTTGATTACGCATTATGAACTATAAACAATCAGTCCAAATATGAATATTCGTTTGATTTTTATACTTGATTTATATGTGGATACATTTCTCTCTTTATTGTTATTATTTTTAATAAAATGCTGAAGTGGTAGGTAGATGCAAGATAAAGGTAGAAAACATAGTTTAGTGTTGTAAGAGAGCAAATGTAGATGATCAGGTGTGTGCCTGTAGACTATGTGTTAATCCAAGCTAGACAAGGGCAATAAAACATCTACAGATGCAGCAGATTTCTCTCAGAACAGGGGGTCAGAGGTTCTAAACCTCACCTCTGTTCATCCCAAATTTCTCACCTGATGGCCCCCCTGCGACTGTGCCTGTTTTAGGTTGTTCCTCCCTTGAGGAATCTTACCCGTCTCTGGCTAACCAGTCATCTTTCGGGGCGATACAGGGAAATGTAAAGTTGGTAAGTGAGAGAGAAGCCTTATTGTTTGAAAAGGTTAGTTTTTTACTTCTTTGCATATTTATGCCCTGTGGCTTCTATGCCCAGCATTTGTCTTGAGGTATCTTTACCACTTGGAAGAATTATGATACACGGTAAATTCGATATGAGGCATGAATTCTATTTGAGGGTTGTAATTAGGAAGGAAGAAGAAAAGCTATAGAAGTAGCAGGCGGAAGAAAACATGGGAAGATTGATTATTTCTTTGACATATCTTCTTGTAGAGTAACATAAGCATGTATAGGTTTTAAACGACTAATTAAATTGTGCACACACATTAACATAATACAAGTACAGTTACATAACCAAAGCAGACCTATAATTACCAGCCATCTCCAGTGAAACCAAGAAAACCAGTTAGGCACCTTAGGCATTTGTGGAAACTTATCTATGATATGGTGGATATTGTCCAACTGAACTTGAACAGTCTGAGAGAAATCAGACAAATTAGAACAGCCCATTCCTGGGGACTGTTCACATCCCATATGTTCTTTTAACAGTAAATAGTCTGTAGTTGTAAGATTTTGGAGCACTACAATTTGCACTTTTCCTAATTCTTGGTTGAGTTCCAACAGTATAGATCCAGTCAAATTTGTTGTTTTACTGTATGCACAGGCCAGCTTAGATATCTCCTTCTTCATTCCCACGGCAAGTCCAGGAACTGGTGGGATGAGTGCATCTACACCTGTAGCAGCGCGTGGATCTTTGTTGGGGTTTTTTGATGATCATCTTCTGGCATGAGTCTTCCAGAGAGTGCTGATGTGGAAGTTCTTTTTCATATCGTATCTTAGTTCATTTTCAGGGTAGCCAACTTAGGCTTTGATCCTCTGTATAACCAGGTCCCCCCTATAAACCCCTTTACAGTCACTGTCCATCAGCATAGCAAAATGTTGTAGAATCACTGCTTGTCTTCTCTGTGTTGTACAACCCTCCCCTTTCTCCCACCCCCTCATGCATGCTAATCTTAATACACCCCTTCTTCTTCCCCCCACCTTATCCCTCCCTACCCACCCATCCTCCCCAGTCCCTTTCCCTTTGGTACCTGTTAGTCCATTCTTGAGTTCTGTGATTCTGCTGCTGTTTTGTTCCTTCAGTTTTTCCTTTGTTCTTATACTCCACAGATGAGTGAAATCATTTGGTATTTCTCTTTCTCTGCTTGGCTTATTTCGCTGAGCATAATACCCTCCAGCTCCATCCATGTTGCTGAAAATGGTAGGATTTGCCCTTTTCTTATGTCTGAGTAGTATTCCATTGTGTATATGTACCACATCTTCTTTATCCATTCATCTATCGATGGGCATTTAGGTTGCTTCCAATTCTTGGCTATTGTAAATAGTGCTGCGATAAACATAGGGGTGCATCTGTCTTTCTCAAACCTGATTGCTGCGTTCTTAGGGTAAATTCCTACGAGTGGAATTCCTGGGTCAAATGGTAAGTCTGTTTTGAGCATTTTGATGTACCTCCATACTGCTTTCCACAATGGTTGAACTAATTTACACTCCCACCAGCAGTGTAGGAGGGTTCCCCTTTCTCCACAGCCTCGCCAACATTTGTTGTTGTTTGTCTTTTGGATGGTGGCCATCCTTACTGGTGTGAGGTGATACCTCATTGTAGTTTTAATTTGCATTTCTCTGATAACTAGTGATGTGGAGCATCTTTTCATGTGTCTGTTGGCCATCTGTATTTCTTTTTTGGAGAACTGTCTGTTCAGTTCCTCTGCCCATTTTTTAATTGGGTTATTTGTTTTTTGTTTGTTGAGGCATGTGAGCTCTTCATATATTCTGGATGTCAAGCCTTTATCTTATCTGTCATTTTCAAATATATTCTCCTATACTGTAGGGTTCCTTTTTGTTCTATTGATGGTGTCTTTTGCTGTACAGAAGCTTTTCAGCTTAATATAGTCCCACTTGTTCATTTTTGCTGTTGTTTTCCTTACCTGGGGAGATATGTTCAAGAAGAGGTCACTCATGTTTATGTCTAAGAGGTTTTGCCTATGTTTTTTTCCAAGAGTTTAATGGTTTCATGACTTACATTCAGGTCTTTGATCCATTTGAGTTTACTTTTGTATATGGGGTTAGACAATGGTCCAGTTTCATTCTCCTACATGTAGCTGTCCAGTTTTGCCAGCACCATCTGTTGAAGAGACTGTCATTTTGCCATTGTATGTCCATAGCTCCTTTATCAAATATTAATTGACCATATATGTTTGGGTTAATTTCTGGAGTCTCTAATCTGTTCCACTGGTCTGTGGCTCTGTTCTTGTGCCAGTACCAAATTGTCTTGATTATTATGGCTTTATAGTAGAGCTTGAAGTTGAGGAGTGAGATCCCCCCTACTTTATTTTTCTTTCTCAGGATTGCTTTGGCTATTCGGGGTCTTTGGTGTTTCCATATGAATTTTTGAATTATTTGTTCCAGTTCATTGAAGAATCAAACCCATCTACTTTTATGTTTTTAGCATTTTTTCCACAGCATTTTTTCCATTTTTAGTCTGGTATCCTCTTTATCTTTTGTCTCTCTCACTTTGATATATTTAACCTTTTACCTTATTGATGTATATTATTGTATCTTTCATCTTGAATCTTATTTATCTCAACACTACTTTTTAATTCTAAATTTTTTTTATTGTATTCATAGCTGGCAAATTTTACTAACTTTAACTTGATTTTAGCTTTATTTTTTTTACTCCTCTCACTTTCTTTTAATGATTCCATTCTTCTATTTCCTTTATCTTAAACCTTATTTAATTTATCTCCCCTGACAATTTTAAGTCTTACCCTTTAATCTGTATTGGGCTTTTATTCTCTGATAATATTTATTCTGCTCCTTTTCTTTCAACATTCTCTTACCAGGTCTCAAAGTTTTCATTTTCATGTTCTCTTTGCCTTCTACCACGCTTTTATTGATGTTACTTAAGTTTTCTCTCCTTTCTTCTCCTACATTTTTATTTATTTTATGACTCAGTTTAAAATCACCAGCAAGAGTAGTAATGAGAGAAAAATCCCCTCTCCCTCAGGCAGAGACTGGATAGCTTCTCCCCACAGGAGTCCTCACCACAGCTGCCCCGGCCTCACCTCACAGACCCCTCGGCCCTTTTGAGGAGACCTGAGAGACCCTCAAGTGACTCTCCCAGGTTGACATTCTGCGCCTGGTGGGGGCGCAGTGGTATGCACTACAGGTTTGCTAAAGGCCACCACTTCCTGACATTTCCTGTTATCCTACATACATATTTTTTCTAATCTGTGTTGAGGGTGCCTCAAGCCCCAGCCTATGATGAAGCATTTTAAAAGGAACGGCCCAGTGAAACCAAACAATGGGGTTGTTGAAGATGGAGTTGAGGGCCCCTGAGAGGAACATTTTCCTGAGCTTGGCTCAGGAATAGGAAGAATGACACCAGTTCCTCTCCCTTGTGTGGACTGCTCGCACTTCCCTTGTTGTATTGGCTACTAGATATCAATGCCAAATGCATGGCCTGCCCTAGGCAGGTCACAGAACCTGAGGGCAGACCCTGCGTGCACTGACCTCCCCCTCTCCCCTTCATCCCACCTTTCTCTCAGCTGCAATTTCCTAACTCACTTATTTACTCTAATCTGAGGCATTATATGAATTTTTAAGCATTATAATCCTTTCTGAAACATAGTCGGTTTGAGTTACTACCTGAGTGACCTCAGGTAGGATCATTGTTCTATTTCATCCTCCTCATATGTAAAACGGAAATAACAGAATCTACCTCCTAAGTGACTGTGAGAATTAAGTGAAGATACTGCATGTCAAGCTCTTAATCAGTGCCTAGCATATACCAAGTGCTTAACAAATTATAAATAAAATAAAGAGAGGAGCCTGTGAAAGAACTGGAACTATCTAACAAGCTGAATAAAGGGCTATATGAATCACTTGTGACAGATTATTTTTTCCAAAGTTGGCAACCACAATATTTTCAATCCCACCTGCTCTTCTGCCGTATGAACGTGCTACTCCTCAGCCATGTGGTGGAGTCTGTGTCCCCACTACCTGGAACCTGGGCCTGCCCTGTGATCGCTTTGACCAATAGGCATAGCCCTTAACTTACCTGGTAGCTTCTGCTTCTTGCCTTTAGGGGACCAGAGACTATTAAAAGGGCTACCCTGACACCAACACACTGTGAGAATCCCCAGACACTTGGGGAGGCACTGGAGGATGAAGCATATGGAGGAAGAGAAGTCCAGGAGCCCCCAGGACACCAGATATGAGAGTGAAGAAGTATTTCCGTCTTGGAAATAGATCCTCCCAGGCCCCAGTCACCGACACTCAGTTGAGTCCTTCCTGAATTCCTGACCCACAAAATTGTGAGCAAAATAAAATAGCTGTTTTAAGTTTTGGGGTGATTTGTTACATGGCAATAGATAACTGAAATAGAAATAGAAGTTCTTTGTAAAATATATAATGTCATTGACTCCTCAAACCAACGCTTTACAGGTGAGTAGAATCAAATTAAACATATTGTTTTGATATAGGGCAGGGAAATGGGACAAGGGTCATGCCATTGTAAAATCTATTTAGTGTACAAAAAAGGCACATCTTATTCTTTAATTTAGTCTATATGCTGTTCTTCCTCTTCTTCTATTCCCTTAATCAATTAACTTTGTAACCAGGACAGGAGATAGACCTCCAAAGTATAAATGAACTGATATCAATAAAGAATGCTGAGATCTGGGTCAACACAGTCACCTAAATAACCCTAATCTTAAAACAAAACTTCAAAGGAATTATGAATTACCTGTATACATCATGCCTTATGCTGACCCCTACCTAAAAGGCCCTATAAAACCCCAAGCCCTAAACCTTTGAAGCATGCCTCCTTCTCTGAAGTCACCAGTACTCCTAAGTGTGTACTGTCTTATATCAAATAAACTTTCTTGTTGCATAAGCTGATTGCACTTGTCTCCAAACTCTTTTTCATGAGAAAGACAAGAATTTGCCAACCTCCACCTCCAGGGGTAAATGTCTTTGTCACTGTTATTTCATTCAGCTTTCTAGTCTTAACATAGTACTTATCTCTCTCCTTGTTTCATTTCAGACCAGTAGGGAAGTGGAAGTTCTCAAAATGTAAATTCACTCCATCCAGTGCTCTGCAGCTCCCCCAAATCCTGGGCTGGTGGGGGCTTAGTACATTCAAGCAGACACTGGATGCCAGGTAGCCCTGCCTTCAGGAGTTGGCAAGGGATCTGCCCTAAGCTGAGCAGGAGTTCAATGAACTTCCCTTTCCTTCCTCTGCTCCTCTGTGAGCTCTATTGCCTGCACAGCTGCTGTCATTCACTACTACTCTGGCTTTACTGAATTCCTTCCTTCACCATTCCTCCAACCTGGTTGAGACTTTTTTCTCAATCACAGTCAAGAATCCTCCCCTGTCCAGGTTGACATTTCATCTAGTGCACAGAGAGGGACCTCCCCAGACATGGGTAGATTGGCTTCCCTGATGACTCACCCTTCCCTCCAGCAGTGGTTGCAAAGTGCCCATCACACCTCAGGGAAACAGGCACTTCTGGTTTGACTGACAGTGGCCATCAGGGCAGTTTGGCCTAATCAGGGTGATTTACCATATTTACCCACTAGCTGGAACACATATGCAGAGCTCCAGCAGGTGTTACAAGAGTTGGACATGAAAAAATCATCTATAATATGGACCCCAAGGATTATTCCTTGATAGGATAAAACTATTGGTAAATCAAAGATTAACGCATGCTTTAAATATCCTTAATTTTGATCACTTAAAGGGTGTCAGATGATCAGCTATGGAGGTACTCTTTTCTGATAATATTCCTTTCTCTTCATAAAAATTAAAAAATAAAATTAAAAAAAAAAAAGCAGTTCCTGTGTGCTGACCTCCAATGAGTTCTACACAGTGGTATAGAGGGCATGTCAAAGTGTGGGCAAAGGGTCTGTTTGTTTCTATGCAGGAGATCAAGGCCTAGCTTGGATACCCAGAAAATGAACTAAGATACGATATGAGGAGGAGCTTCCGGCATCAGCACTCTCTGGAGGACTCGTGCCAGGGGATGATCATCAAAAAGCCTCTACAGGGATCCGGGCGATGCTGCAGTTGTGGCTGCGCCCATCCCACCGTTTCCTGGACTTGCCACTGGAATGAGGAGGGAGATGTCTAGGCTGGCATGTGCATACAGTGAGACAACGAATTTGAGTGGATCTGTACTGTTGGAACTCAACCAGGAGTTGGGAGAGGTGCAAGTTGTAGTGCTCCAAAATCTTATGACTATAGATTATCTATGGTTAAAAGAACATATAGGATGTGAACAGATCCCAGAAATGGGTTGCTTTAATTTGTCTTGATTTCTCTCAGACTGTTCAAGTACAGTTGGACAATATCCATCATATCATAGACAAATTCTCACAAATGCCTAGGGTGCCTGACTGGTTTTCTTGGCTTCATTGGAGATGGCTGGTAATTATAGATTTGCTTAGTTTATGTCACCATATTCCTATTATGTTAATATGTGTGCTCAAGTTAGTTAGTAGTTTAAAACCTATACATGCTTAAGGTACTCTACAAGAAGATATGTCAAAGAAATAATCAATCCTCCCATGTTTTCTTCCATATGCTACCTCTATAGCTTTTCTTCTTCCTTCCTAATTACAACCCTTAAATAGAATTCATGCCTCATATCGAATTTACCAAGCATCATAATTCCTCCAGGGGATAAAGATACCTCGAGACAAGTGCTGGGCATAGAAGCCACAGGGCATAAATCTGCAAAGAAGTAAAAAGATAACCTTTTCAAACAATATGGCTTCTCTCTCACTTACCAACTTTACATTTCCCTGTATGGCCCCGGAAGATGACTGGTTAGCCAGAGACGGGTAAGATTCCTCAAGGGAGGAACAACCTAAGACAGGCACAGTCACAGGGGGGCCATCAGGTGAGAAATTGGGTATCAACAGTGGTGAAGCTTAGAACCTCACCATCCCCTGTTTTGAGAGAAATCTGCATCCGTGGATGTTTTAAGGCCCTTGTCTAGCTTGGATTAACACATAGTCTACAGGCACACACCTGATCATCTACAATTGCTCTCTTACAACACTAAACTATGTTTTCTACCTTTATCTTGCATCTACCTACCACTTCAGCATTTTATTAAAAATAAAAATAATACTAATAATTAAGGGAGAAATGTGGGATCCACATATAAATCAAGTATAAAAATCAAACGAATATTCATATTTGACCTGATTGTTTATAATTCATAATGCGTGATCAAAACTGAAAGTTTCTGTGATGACTGCCCTTGTACTGTTCACCATGTAAGAACTTACTCACTATGTAAGAATTCGTTCACCATGTAAGAACTTATTCGTTATGCTTCAGAAGATTGGAGACTGATGAGAATTAGGCTTGAGATGGATTAATGATTGTGCATTGAGCATTGACCCCCCTATACAGAATTTTATTGTTGTTAACAACCATTTGATCAATAAATATGAGAGATGCCCTGATGAGGAGTTGTTCACCATAGGAATGAGAAATCTGGTGCTCCGTACAGCATCCCCATCTCTCTTTGGGTCCTAGTGACTATTCTTGCCCACCCCCCCACCCACATAGGGTAGCCAATAAGTGAGGCTACTCGTACTTTAGCAGATCTGGGGAAATTGAAACAATAAGAGCACAGAAGGAAATTTGGGCTACAACTGAAAGGAGTGGTGCAAAGGGTCCCCTGAAGGTCTCAGGGACCCTGATGTGGGTTGATTTGATAAAGACAAGGGTAGTGAAAGAAAAACTTGATGGGCAGCCCAATAGGATCTTATAAAAATTGTAGCACCAATTAAAGCCAGAGCATCAGTTCTGGCCATTGAGGTCCAGGACACTGAAGCCACAGGCAAAGCCCCATGTCTGGCCTGTGTCCCTGAAAGACTTCCTGGGGAACAGTACTCAGGCTCTGCCTGGACCCTCACTCCCACAGGACAACGATTGGGCATTGTGATTTGACTAAGGGAAGGTCAAGGCCCCCACCTTGGGGGACATGGTGGGGACCGGAGGCCACATGTAGAATTAGCAATTCATTGGTCCCCTGTGAATGTACAACGTGTCCTGGCACTGGTGGACACAGGAGCTGATTGTTCTCTGATTTATGGCAACCCTGAGAGTTTTCCTGGGACCCCTGCTGTGATAGATGGCTATGGGGGTAAGGCAACTAGAGTGAAGAAAGCCCAAATCTCATTGCGGATAGGGCTTTTACCCCCAAAGGAGTATACTGTGTACATTTCTCCCATCCCTGATTATATTTTGGGGGTCGATATCCTGCAGGGCCTATGGTTACAGACCACAGCAGGTGAGTTCAGACTGAGGGTATGTGTGGTAAAAGCAGTTCTGAGAGGACACACTAAGCACCCATCTGTAACTCTGCCTGTACCTTAGTAAGTGACAAATACTAAGCAGTATAAATTGCCTGGAGGGCACAAGGAAATTGGAGAAACTCTACAGGAGTTGGAGAAGGTGGGCATCATAAAGCCCACTCATAGTCTTTTTAATTCCCCAGTGTGGCCAGTAACAGAACTAGATGGCTCCTGGCATATGACCATAGATTACAGGGAATTGAATAAAGTCACACCCCCTTTGCATGCTGCTGTCACCTCTACAGCAGCCCTTATGGATACAGACATGAGCTAGGGATATATCATTATGTTGTGGACCTTGCTAATGTTTTCTTCTCTATTAACATAGCACAGAAAAGTCAGGAACAGTTTGCCTTCACATGGGAAGGCCAGCAGTGGACATTCACTGTCTTTCCACAGGGATCCCACCATTTGTCATGGACATGTAGCCCAGGACTTGGCCACATGGAAGAAACTGCAAACAGTGTGGCTATTTCACTACATCAATGATATTAGGTTAACATCTGATTCTCTTGCAGATTTAGAAGGGACAGTTCCTAGACTGCTGCAAGATCTACAGGAGAAAGGATGGGTTGTGAATAGCACCAAGGTTCAGGGACCTGGTTTGTCTGTAAAATTCTTGGGGGTTGTCTGGTCAGGTAAAACTAAAGTTACTCCTGAAGCAGTCATAGACAAGGTCTAGGCTTTCCCCACCCCTACCACTGTGGTAGTCTTACAAGAGTTTTGGGGTCTTTAGGGCTACTGGAGAGTATTTATCCTGCACTGGGCACAAATTCTGAAGCCCTTCTACTGGTTGGTATGAAAGGGCATCAGGTGGGACTGGGATGAGACATGTGCGGCTGCTTTTACTGCTGCTAAACAAGTAGTCAAGGCCATACAGGCCTTGAGTCTCATGGACTCATCAAGGCCCTGTGAGCTAGATGTTCATGTAACCAAAGATGTTTATGGATGGGCCTTTGGCAGCAGCTTGAACAGACACACCAAACTATAAGATTCTGGTCACAACACTGGAAAAGAGCAGAGGTCCAGTACCCCTTGATAGAGAAATAACTGGCTGCTGTGTACCACACCTTCTGGCTATTGAGCCCATTGCTGGAACAGCTCTGACCAAGGTAATAACTACCTGTCCTATTGTCATGTGGGTGTGAGACTGGACCCAAAGTCCATGGAGTGGCATGGCACAGATGCCAACACTGGCCAAATGGGGTGCACATTTACAGCAGTGTAGCACCACCTCTATGAGACCCGTAAGTGGAGAACTCCAACACTTGTTGGGGCCAGTGACCTATACCAGTGGAGAGCAAGAAAAACTTGCTTTTGAACCATTAGTAGCCGAGAGTCCTTATCAAGAGGGAAAGCCCCTAGACCTGAAGATACTTTGAATACAGACGGCTCCAGGCATGGGCAACCCCTGAGGTGGATGGAGGGCTGTGGCTTTCCATCCTAAGACTGAGACAATATGGATGAAGGATAGAGAAGGAAGAGCAGCAAATGGGCTGGCTGAGTTGCGGGCAGTATGGCTCATGATCACCCAGGAGCCCTCCCCTATATTTGTCTGGACTGACAGCTGGGCCATCAATTGGGGCTTGACCCTGTGGCTCCTGACATGGTACATGCCAATTGGATGGTTGGTCACTGGCCCCTTTCAGGGCAAGAGTTTTTGCAAGACCTGTGGACCTTTGGTTAGACTAAAACAGTTACATTATATCACGTGACTGGCCATTTGCCTTTGACATCCCCAGGGAATGATGAAGCAGACACACTGGCCCAGGTGCGCTGGCTAGAAGGAAAGCCTGCCTCTGATGTAGCCCAATACTTAGAGCATTTATTGCACACGGGGCAAAAGACAATGTGGGCTGTAGCCTGTCAGTGGGGCTTACTGTTGACCTTTGAAGAAGTCAGCAGAACCCAGGAGTGCCTTGTGTGCTCTAAGGACTTACACCAAGTCCCACAGCAATATGGGACAATAGTAAAGGAGCTGATACCCCTTATCAGGTGGCAGATAGACTATACTGGGCCTCTGCCCATATCAGAAGGGTATCAGCATGCCATGACTTGTGTGGACACAGCTACTGGACTGTTGGTTGCTTTTCCTACATGTCATGCAGATCAGCAAACCACCAAAAGAGGCCTAGACTATCTCTTTGCAGCCTATGGCCAGCTGCAGGTGACTGAGAGCGATCAAGGCACCCACTTTACTAGACATGCATTACAAGAATGGGTGTGGCAATTAGGAATAAAGTGGAAGTTTCATGTACCATATAACCCTAATGGGGCTGGCATGATAGAGAGGTACAATGGTTTGTTGAAATCTGGCGTGAAGTTGGATACCAATAGTCTATGAGACTGGTCAGTTCGCTTATGGACAGTACTATGGCATTTGATGAGAAGCCCCAGAAAGGAGCCTTGAACCCTGTGGATATGCTAACCCATATTGCAGCCTCTCCTATACAACTGTATGTGCAAACCGAAGAGTAGTTATTGAAGCCAGGATATGGCTACCAGAGCAACATCTTGCTGCCAACC
Source organism: Manis javanica (assembly GCF_040802235.1). Lineage (NCBI taxonomy): Eukaryota > Metazoa > Chordata > Mammalia > Pholidota > Manidae > Manis > Manis javanica. Next base: position 95,549,625 of record NC_133163.1, on the reverse strand, counting down.
CCAACTGCGTGAAACCCTGGAGACTCTGATGTGGCCCTGGACATTTTGACACACGGACCAGCAATGGCTGGCCCTTCTGGCACCTTCAGAAAAAGGCCTGGAAGCTGGCTTCCTGTGTGCTCCTGGAGTAATAGCAGAGTGGCTACCAAAGATCACGGTAGTGTACCCAAAAAGGCCAGGAGGTAGGAGCTTCTTACGGGGAAGTTTTGTTTTATCTTTATGGCCACTGCATGTACTTCCTGTAACCCTATATATTGACCCATCTCTAACTCTCACTGGGAAGGGGGTGAAAGTCTGGTGTGCTAGACCAGGATGAGATCCCATTCCTGCCACTGTCCTATCACAGGACCTCTCTCTTGCATGCATCCTACCTAATGAACAAGATTTGCCTATGCTGGTGTCATTAAAGCATGTATCTTATCACCCTTAACATTATTTTCTTCTACAGTCCCTGTGACCTGGACCCACCCCCTGGCTGCAGCTGCCTCATGATGATTGCTCTGAACTCCTTACCTGTTCAGCTACTGACCACCTGTGGAATGGGCGAGCTATGAACTAAATCTGTATAGGACTTTGAGCTTAGCTGACTTCTCCAGCTTGAAGATTATCAGGATTTTTTGCTGTTGTTATTGTATGTTATTAGTCTGGTTAAAATGCTCATTTTCTTGCACAGGGGTCATTTTGGAAGATGGGGAGCAAGTAGATTGCGAGGTGAGATTTATGGAGGGATTGGCTGTGGATAAAATTGCAGTATTTCCAGAATCTCTCACTTGGCCATAGTGCATCTCGATATCAATAGGTGTTTCCAAGGGATGGATAGAAGTAGTCTATCTCCATATCAGTAGGTAATTACAAGGGCAAGCGAGGGCACATCTGGACAGGAGAGATTAGGTGGGGTCCCCATTTTTTTCTGCAGCCAGGTCATAAGAGACATGGCCGAGCAGAAGTGAACAACTTCTTGTAAGCAATAAACAGGTTTCTCCTGCTTTATTTCTCCCTTTGACTGATTTCGGTTTCAATGGTATTTTGCCCTGGGCTGGAACATATTTCTCCCTACCTGGCAACTTACAGAACCCTAAACAGATAAAAGTAGAGCTGTTCTGATTAAAGAGAGAAAAGCCAGAGGCCAACCTAGTCATTGGCCTCTACATGAAGCATGTTAGCAGATCTCTGAGACCTGGAAGGCAAAACTTCAACACTAGGAGGAAATCTCCTAGGTCCCTTGAGGGCCAGAGTAATTGCATAAATAGTAAAATACTTTGATGTGTTAACCAATTCTTTCCACCTCCCAGTTACCCTGTGAGCCAGCCCCATTCATGCATCCAGACCAGAGGCAATCATGGCCTCAAGGAGAATTCATCCCGTGGAACCACAGAACCAACAAGTCAGATGCTTAACTTTTGTTTTCAAAAGGCAAGACACCTAGTGCACAGGGAGGTTGAATTAGTCTACATGATTAATGTTAGGCTGTCCTACAGCAAAAACTGAACCAGAAATATCAGTGGCTTGGCACAAGAAAACTTATTTGGGTTGGGCCTTCCTCCTCCATCTTCTGGCAATAGCATCTGGAACACATGACCTTGAAGATGGATGTGCAAAGGAAGAGAGAGAATGGAGAGCTCAGACTCATTTAAAATTCCTCAGCCTGTGTGTGTTATTAGTCTTCTCAGGCTGTTGTAACAAGCCTACCACAGACTGGGTGTCTCAAAGAACAGAAATTTACTTCCCACTGTTCTGGAGGCTGGAAGGCATCAGCAGGTGTGGTTTCTCCTAAAGCCATTCTCCTAGCTTGCAGATGGCCACCTACTCTCTGTGTCTCTACATGATGTTTCCTGTTTTTGTGTGCATCCCCAGTATCTCTTCCTCTTCTTATAAGGACCAGTCATATTGGTTAGGGTCCCACCCTTATGATCTCATTTGACTGTAGTATCTTTTTAAAGTCTCTATCTCCAAATACGGTCACATTCTAAGGTGCTGGAGGTTAGGGCCTCAACACATGAATTTGGGCAGGGGTAGCGCATACACAATTTAGTCCATAACTGTCTGGAACCAGTAAGTGCCACTTCCATTTATATTCTGTTGGCTAGAACAGGTCACATAGCCCCACCTACCTACAAGAGGGGCTAGAAAGCTTCTTCTTCACATGTGCCCAAGAAGGGAAGGACAGCCAGATGTGGATGAGCACTAGCAATCTCTACTTCACAAGGGTCCAAGATGAAAAAATCCAGAGAAATGTGGGATTGGACACAGTCTTCCCCAGCCCTAGAGTGAGTGACAAGGAAGGAGGAAGGGTGACAAAAAGGGTGATGAGGGGAATCGATAAAGGGCCCTCAGTTGGAGACATCATGCAGACAGAAGCACAGGCAGCGTCCAGAGGTACGTCCCCACACTCCCCCTGCATTCAAGCCACCTCCAGCCCCGAGAAGATAAATGGAAGATGAGTCCATGTTCACAGGTGGCCTAGGCTCCATTCCACTTGTGTGGGCACTCCACACCCCCAGAGCTGAGAAGCCATGTTGATCATCCTTCGCCCTGCCTTCTGGGGAAGATCTTTTATCAACAGTAACCAGAAAATTGCCCACGAACCATCCAGAAGAGCTGCTGCCTGTGCGCCCCAGACTTAGTATCTGACTGTTCCATCATCCTGCTACTCCTGTGGACAACACCCCTCCTCACACACTGACCCACAACCTGAGGCTCTCAAAGATCAAGACGCCAAGGGTAGAGATGGTGATGTGGGCTGGGGGTGAGGGGGGAAACTTCATCTGCCATTCTTCACCTATGAGACTGAATGAAGCAGCTTCTGGTTTTCCTACCAGCCAGAACAAAAGTGAATTAACCTCATACATTAGGTGCACCAAACTCATGGAAAGCCAAAGAACTATCTACTGGTCACAAGTAAAAAGAGATCTCATCTGAAAACAATAAACAGGAAAAAATAAAAATAATCAAATTCAACTGTAATAACTTCATTATAAAAATGTGATGGGAAGTGTCATCTCATTTCCTTCAATGCAAAAAAATACAAGAGGCACTAGAAGTCAGGCATGCCTTTAGGAAATGCATTTAGGGAATTAGAATTATAATATACTAGAAGGTCATCTAGCACACAGTTCTACGGTGCTTTTCAATTCTCTCAGTTCTACATGCTCAAATTATGTAAAAATAAGATGCAGATTCATTTCATGAAACCTGAAAACTCCAGGTTTAATTAAGGAATTTGAGATCTTGCAGCTTAGCTGACGATGATACACTAAGCACCCTATTACCAGGCGTCCAGCAGTACACAGTCACACAGCCTCCACAACATCGTGGGGCTGATTTTCCTGACTGGTCATAAAGGTCCTTGACAAAAAAGAGGTCCAAATACCTGGGGACAGGGTGAGACAATAAAGGCCTCATTTAAGTAGCTGCCCTCTTTGAAGAGCAGCATCAGATTGAGAAACTGGGCCACGTCAGCTAGAACACCAAGCAGCCTTGCTGCTTAAAAGGAAGCTGATGAGTTACATTCAATGCAACTCCCCCATCCTCACAAACTTAGATTATGACTCTAATGTAGAATGTGACTCTAATGTAGTCTCAGCTTACTAGAGCAAAACCCAGAAAAGACTGCCCAGGCAAAGGCTTGGAAGAAACACCTCAGGGTCATTTTCACAGCCAATGGGCATTAATTCCAAAGCCCAGCCCAGGACATGATCCAGCCTACAGTGAATGCTACATTTGAGCACAGAACAGCTGAACTTCCGTTTAGGGTCAGAAATCAGCTAATCTCTTTCTCAGACTTGCTCCACAAAAGCTGAGCATATAGATCAAGTTTAACTAAAAAGATGCCAGACGCCATCTCTTCCCCAAAAGGAAATCTGAGACAGGCTGACCACCCAGCACCGAATGAGTACACAGCGCCACCTACAGCACTACTGGTGCAATTCAGCAGAGCCCTCTTCAAAGACAGCGCTGGTATAGAAACAATCTGGGAGGATAAGACAAGTTACCTGTACAGGGCAGAAAGTATCTAACCTAAACTTTAAACCTGGCAGATATTATATTTGGATGAGAGAAAAACAGAAACCTTCAATAACAAGGGGAATGCTGGACTGATTGGTTTTAGCTTGTCTCTTTGCCTTCTTGCTTGCTTTTAGGCTAACAGCATTGAATTCTGACATTGGTATTTTTTTTCCTAAAATCTGTTGCATGAATTCATGAGCAAGTAAAATCAATCAGATATAACTGTTATGAGCAGTTGACACTGAAATATGATGTGAAACACAGTCAGTCAATCATCTGCCACCTCTTAAATTTAGAAAATAAAACCCTAGCAGAAGGGGTTCCAGAGTCTTCAAATTTACAGAAGTTGGAGTTGGGTCTGGTCAAAGCTGAGGGTTCTGGATCAAAGAGTATAGTCATCTTCCCCCAACTCCTGAAGGTACCCCATCTTTCCCCCCTTTTGAGTCCATTTTCACTTGTTCTTTTATTTCTGTTTTAATTCACACCGATCAAGCATCTACTATGTGGTGCAGGAAGAGAGAAGATAGCAGAGGGAAAAAGAAATGGAAAGATGAGATTAACTCCTAACCTCAAAAACTTATGCCATGTATACTGCCTAGCATTGTAATTCTATCACTTTACAATAATGTGCTCTAATACACAGATTCATGTTTTCTACCGAGTTTTGTTTGCTCAGAAAAGGAAAGGATCGCTGGGTCTAGTACACTCGAGGAAGACTTCATGAGGAAGGGGAAATCTTAATTCTTCAAATTCAAGCTCAAATATCAACAGGGAATAGCATGTCAAATAGAAAGAATGACATGAGCAAAGTCATGGAGGTGGGAAAATACTAGATGTGCCCTACGTAAAACAGCCATCACAGCTGTGTGCACACACACGGGCAGAGAGGCAGACAAACCCTCACTCACACAAAATCCCACTTTATCTCCTTTTCCTGCTTTGTTCTTTCTCACAACATTTACTGTCACCTGATTTATATGTATTCCTGTGACTACTTTTTGTCTCTTTCCATGACAAGCTACAAGAAAGCAGTCAGTGCCTCCCTTGTTCAGTGCCCAGCACCCTGCAGCTTCCAGGTAAGGAAGGAAGTAAAGGCGGGAAGGGAGGGAAGGGGAGGAGGAAGATGGGAGAGGATGAGGTGCTCAGGACACCCACTGAGAAACATATGAAGGAGTCATGGGAGACTGGGTGGCCGTGGAGGAGGACAGAGTGGGGTCTCTTGAATGCCAGGTGAGAAGCTTACATTTTTGTCCTGCTTCTTCAAAACTGCCAGATTGATCAAAATGTCATCACAGTAGCTAAGATTTTAAAAGATTGATCTGATGAATTACAGGATGAATTTTAGAGGAGAGAGATTAGAGGAGAAAGGAGCAGTTACTTTCAAATGAATGACAGTGATGGGTTATAACCACTGAATAAACAGGAATCTGTAAGACTGTAAACATATAAATAAATTAGTACAAGTAGCTAGATAAGTCTGGATATCTTATGTCAGAAAGTAAGGAAGTGCTCAAACGTTAATGAAGACGTGTCAAAAGGACCCAGGAGCCAGCTTGAAGGAGGTTCCGTTAGCCAAACTTGGAAAATTTGAACTTTAAAATATATTATGGTGAAAATAAAATAATAAATTACAGTGATGGTTTATAGCCTATTGAATAAAATGAGGATCCATGAGACCTTAAAGATATAAATGAATAAATAAATAAGTAGGGAAGAAGGGAAAGCTCTTCCTTAAAGAAGAATGACAAGGAGTAGATGGAAATGATGGAAGAAAAAATCACCATTTGGCAATCAGCAATGTAGAGAGTCATCAATAATCACTAAGGCTGGTAAGTAGAGGATATCAATGAGGAGCAGGGTAGCGGTATAATTTCAGAATACCTCCCCACAAAATATTTACTAATCACAGTGGGAAAAAATAGTGGCTTTATGGTGGAGAAATCTGGCAGAACCAACTTGGTAAAGTGGTTCAGATTAATACCACCAGTGGTGGGAAGAGTTATCATGGGCCTGCTAATACGGTGTACCCAGAAGAGCACAGCATCACATCTGTGGAGCTCCTGCCAGAATTCATGGCCTGAGTCTGGTCATGAGGACACATCAGACAGACTCAGGTTGAAGGTCAGCCATCAAAATGAAAGGTCAATACACTTGAATCTCTCTAGGTTGTGCACGACAGGAAATACTGAGGAACTACCCCTGACTGAAGGAGACTAAAGAGACATGACAACTAAATACAGTGTGGTCCTGGGCTAGATCCTAGACCAGAAAGGAAAAAATGGGACAGTTGGAAAAACTTGGATGAAAATGTATCAGTGTTGACTTTTTTCATTTGGGGGATTATGTGGTGGTGATTTAGGGAAATACCATGTTGGAGGAAAGATTCACTGTAGTACTTAGAGGTGTTGAGGTATCATATTCTTGTGACTAGTTCAGAAAAAAAGAGTAATAATAATGACTGTATAAAATAAAAAGGTTTAAACTATATATAGTAAGATGGTACATGCAAAGCACTTGGCACATGGTAGAGCCTCATTACAAGTTGGTTGGGGAAATGGCTTTCCCCCAAGGAAGACAGAAGAAATGTCAAGCCTGTGTCCACACATTCTATCCAAAATAAAGACTGACATCACATAAACTCTCTCTTCAACATATGAGGGGGAGGCCCACGCAAAGATAGCAGTAATAATAACAGGTATTTAGCAACATGCAGTATAATGACAGTTGTTTTTGGATTACAAAGCACTTTTGAGTTCATTATCTCATTTTATCCTTATAGTACCCCAGAGATTCAGGCAATTAGCATTACTGTTGCTGTTTTTTATTATTATTACTACAGTTATTCTTATGAAGAAATGGCAGTTCAGAGACCTCAGAGTAGGGCTAACTAAATAATAATTACAGTGATGGTTTATCTTTCCAGGGAGAGAAGCAAGATTATACTCATAACTTGCATGCATACACACACATAATCACAAATCTAATATTCTCTGGACCACAGAGGCAGCCCTCAGGACCCAAAGAAAAATGCTATGACTGCTTACTCACTATGGAGGTGACCTGACCATAATGTTCCTGAGAATGGATTCTGTAACCCCTGATATATCCATGTTTCTCTAGTTTCTACCTCTGTGCCTTCACTCAAGCAGTCCCTCTACATGGACTCTTCTCTGACACAGCACACTTACTCCAAGCCTTTAGGTCCTGAGCTGGAATTGGAAGAATGCATCTATAGAGACTAGAAGGGGCATAAATAGAGAAATCAAGGAAATGAAGTTAGATACTGTGTGATATCACTTCTATATGAAATATAAAAGAGCTGAACACATAGAAACAAAGAGTAGAATGGTAGTTACCAGGGGCTGGGGGATGGGGAAAAGGGATATTGGTAGAAGTGTCAACTTCCAGTTAGAACATCTTGAAAATGATTTTAATCTAATGCACAGCATGGTGATTATAGTTAACAGTACTGTACTATATAACTGAAAGTGGCTGAGAGAGATCTTAAATGTTCTCACTACAAAAAAGAAAAGGCAATTACGTGATGTGATGTAGGAGCTGACTAACACTACCTTAGCAATCGTTTATCAGATCAACACATTGTATACCTTAAATTTACACAATGCTATATGTCAGTTACATCTCAATAAAGCTGGGTGGGAAGAGAAAATTAAGTTGGTTTGAGGCCCTTCTCTTGAGGTAATTAATGAAAATCCCTAAACCCAAAAAATTTTACTATGGTTTGTCAGGAGTAAAGACAGAAGCCGAAGGAGTTTATAACACTTATGGAGAACCAGTATTGGGGCATAACTGATTTATTTAAAGCCCACTTTCCTCAAACTAAAACTTGAGAACTTTTTATGCAAAGCATCACTCTCATGGAGACAGGATAGGGTATTGAGACAGGCTTGGGTTCTGTCTGATGCTCTGATGCTTACCATATGATCTTATGCAAGTTATTTACCTCCCCAAACCTCAGTTTTCCCATTTGTAAAACAGATACAATGATAGCAACTTCAGAGATAAAATACACATTAAACCAACTGCATATATTTTATAACCAGCAAATGTCACTGTCCAGAAGTTAAATATCCCATCATTGAACCATGAAACTGGCTTTAACCTTAGAATGACATTGCTCCACATGCTTATATTGGCTTGAATTTCTGATTGTTTTTCTAATTGTCCAGTTGTGTTGTTTACAAGGAATGACACTTAAGAATTTCTGAAGGATATGGCTTTCTTTGCATTTCTGGCTTCCATGACCCCACACTGGTGCCATGTCAGGAACTAAGCAAGAGCAGCCCTGGAGGTTCACCTGCCATCAGCATGCCTATCTTATTAGAAACGGTCTCTTGTGCAACAGGACCCATGCTGGATTTCATGATGGCCAAGAATACGCAAACACAACCTGATCAAAAAGAAACACTAGATGACATAAATCCCATTTAAAAATGGTGGGAGGGGATGTGTGCTTCAAAAATGTCAGTGATGGATTAAAGACTTAAACATAAACCTGAAACCATAAAACTCCTAGAAGAAAACATGTGGTGTAAGCTCCTGGCCACCAGTCTTGGCAATGATTTTTTGGATTTGACACCAAAAGCAAAGGTCACAAGTGCAAAAACAAGCGAGACTACAACAAATTAAAAAGCTTCTGCACAGTAAAGGACACCATCAATAAAATGAAAAGGCAACAGAATGAGAGAAAATATTTGCAAATCATATATCTGGTCAGGATAATAAGTCATATATACTTTATATAAAATATATAAAGAACTCCCACAACTAATGGCAAAAAAATAAAACCCAAACAATCCAATTAAAAATGGGCAAAGGAACTGAATGGACACTTTTCCAAAGAAGACATAAATATAGCCAATAGATACATGAAAAGGTGCTCAACATCACTAATCATCAGGGAAATACAAATCAAAATCACAATGAGATATCACCTCACACCTGCTAAAATGACTATTATCAAAAAGACAAGAAATAACAAGTGTCGGCAAGAATATGGAGAAAAGGGAACCCCTGTGCACCATTGGTGGGAATGCAAAATGGTGCAGCTGCTATAGAAAACAGTATGGAAGTTCCTAAAAAAATTAAAAATTGAACTACCACATAATCCAGCAATCCTACTTCTGGGTATATATCCAAAGAAAATGAAAACAGGATCTCAAGATTTCTGCACCTCCATGTTCACTGCAACATTATTCACCATAACCAAGATATGGAAACAACCTAAGTGTCTTCAACAGATGAATGAAGAAATCGTATGTCGTGTACATATATACAATGGAATATTATTCAGCCATGAGAAATAAGGATATCCTGCCATTTGTGACAACATAGATGGATCTTAAAGGCATTATTCTAAGTTAAGTAAGATAGAGAAAGACAAATACTACATGATCTCACTAAAAACTGAACTCATAGAATCTAAAAAACTGAACTCATAGAAACAGAGAGCAGAATTGTGGTTACCAGGGGCTGGGGGCACAGGAGGGAGAAAAAGATGTTGGTCAAAGGGTACACACTTCCAGCTAGAAGATGAGTAAGTTCTGGGGAATCTAATGTACAGCATAGTGATTATACTTAATAATACTGTATTATATACTTGAAATTGCTAAGAGAGTAGATCTTAAATGTTTTCACCACAAAAAGGAACCGGTAAATATGTGACATGATCCAGGTGTTAGCTAATGCTATTGTGGAATAATTTTGTAATATATGTATATCAAGTCAACATTTGTACATAGTAAACTTACATCATGTTGTACATCAATTACATCTCAATAAAGCTGGAAAAAATGTCAATGTCACAAAAGACAAAGACAGGCTGTGGAAATGTTCCATATTAAAGAAAGCTAAAGACACTTTAGGACCATATACCAGAGGGGAAAAGTGTTATAAAGGACATCATTAGATCAACTGATAAAACTGGAATATGGACAAAAGATAAAGTGTCGTATCAATATAAATTTGTGAGGTTGATTAGTGTACTGTGATTATGTAAGAGAATATCTCTATTGTGTTATTTGGTACACTTAATATTGTAGTTTAGTATTTAGCATAATAGTATGTAACTTACATTTAAGTTACTCAGAAAAAAATTTATATACACACATATGTATGTGTGTAAGTCATGTATATGTATACGTGTATATTAGTGTATATGTGTATATAAATATGTATGTACAAATACTCCATATATTTAAAGAGAGAGTAAGAAATATAAAGAACACAAACTATAAAGTTAACAGGAGTAAAATGTTCCAATAAGTGAATCTGAGTAATGAATATGCAGGTGCTACTTGCACTATTTTATGTTTGCAAAGTTTTTTGTAAGTTTTAAATGATTTCTAAATAAAATTTGGGAGAATGAAAAAGAAAGAAATGGTAGTCCCAGCCCCCAGCTTCTTTGTTCTGGAAGAGCTAATGGACAGGAAGAATCAGGTATGTCCTTGGTCCATTTTCTGTGCACCAAGCTTTTTAACAAAACAATAATTTACATTAAAATAATAGCTTTCCTGTGCTCATCAGGCTCTGTTTTACATGTCTTACGTATATTGACTCATTTAATAATGGTTCACACACTATCATCCCACTGATAGCATAAGCCCAACTCTGTAAATCAGAGGAGTAAGCCAGTCACCCTGTGACTGGAGATCACCCTGGGCAAGCGGTGAAGCCTGGGCTCACAGCTGCCTTGCTCTGATCCATGTTCCATCCACCTTCCACCCCCATATGGTTCCCAAATCTGGGAGAGCACCCAACTTTCCTGAGGAGCTTTTTAACAGTACAGATTCCCAAGTCCTCCCTCAGAATCCCCGGAGTCAGAATCACCAGAGAGGGGATCCAGAGACCTGTTTCTGGGTTTGGTTGGATGTCTGCCACCTTCTCTTGCCCCTGTTAAACTCTCCCATCGCCACAGCTCCCAGATATTCAGTGTCCCACTGAACACACCCCACCGGCCTGTGCTCCTTCTCACCTGGCCTCTGGCCTCCTATGGAAACATCAGTGCTCAGAGTTCCTGGGTGCCTTGGAGGCGTCCTATCTCAAGGACATTTACAGCCAGCTGATCCAGCTGGGGAGCAGAAGGCCCCACAGGCCATTCCAACCACCTCTTTGGCTCCCAGGTGACATGGCATGTGGCAGGCCCAGAGGATTCTGTGTTCATATAACCATTATCACTCCTCCTTCACTGTAAAATGAAGCCTGTGGTCTAAAAAGCTGTTCTATGGGATCCCACATCAGTAAGCAGGCACTCTATGGACCCTTGGGTGATACCAGCAGAGACACAGGAAAGGCAAATGGTTATCTGGTGAGATCAATTCCAGAAAGGATGAATCACTGTCCCCTGCAGGGTGAGAAAGACCTAACGGCATCAACTTGCCAGCAAATGTCTGGCTGGACTCTGAGAAGTGATTCCACATTGAGGGTTCATCTTTGGTCTCTGCCACTGACATGCCAACTGTTCAGGAGTGACAGTAACTGGACCAGCTTTGGTCAGAGTAAGCCCATGAAGAGCCTCCTTCCCTGTTACTGCAGCTCCTCCACCCATGGACCCTCTGTGCAAGCAGAGGGGTGACCAAGGGCAGAGGCTGACAGGCATCTACGAGATGACTCATCTTGTCTACCTGGCTGCTGAGTGAGCCCTGTGCTGGGTGCTGCCAGTCAGCATAAAGGTCTGCTTGCTTTGTGCCCACTTTCAAAGGTTCAGTCACATGCTTCTTCCCCAGACTTCCACTTCTGCTCCTTCTAGACTCCCAACCAAATTATTCGCCACTGCCTAGGAGTCCGTGTAAACTACCTTCAGCCACCTCTCCCTCCACACAAAATAGACAAACAAGGGTCCTGCTCATAGCTCTGCTCATTGGGAGGATTTCCCTCATCAGAGTCCTTAAGGCCACTCCACTACTTGCATGCATACACACACACAATACAGAGTGAGGCATAGTGGGGCAGCAATACATTTTCAACCTCTTCCCACAGACCCAAGATCTTCTCCCAGTGTCACAGGGATCCTCCTACCCCAACGCACCCCACTTCATGAAGCCATGATATGAGCTGGGGGAGGCTCATCGGTGCAGCAGACAGTAGACACCACAGGGATGGGGACCACCAGGTCATGTAACAGATTGCCAGGCTTTGGCCCAAGGTGATCTAGACAGAATCCCCAGGTAAAGCCTTTTTCTTTTTTTTTTTTTAAGTTGATTGTAATGTACTATCAGATTTGGGAACCACAGATATGCAGTTATCCAACATCGGAGACCCAACATAGGTACAAAGAAGGCTTCAAGGCAAAAGTGGATAGGGTCTTTGTCCTCCAGAAGCTACTACTTTAAATCAGTTTAAAATTAGAAACTAGAACATTCTCACAATCAGAAGTGGCCTGTTGAAAAGAGGTAGTCAGAATGGCCTACTCCAATATCTGTATTCTCCTCTGTAAAGAATGAGTGGAATTCAGACATGCAGAACCTACCATCAGACTAAGAATTGGGAGCAAGGGTACACTGGGGGCAGGAAATGGAAAAAGAGGAAGACTGGTGCCTTTAGATTATTTAGGCAGAGGAAAGTAGCTGCTGCAGACTTTAATCCTAAGTGGTATTAGGGCAAGGGAGACCCCAGAACTAAACCTGAGAGGAAGCGCTAGGTTAAGTATACAGGCTTGCATGCATACACACACGATACGGATTATCAGCCATAACTCATGAAAGCCTGTCATAGCTTTACAGTTTTGCCCCATATGGCACTGACCAACATCACAGATTGTACAAAATACCTAAATTTAAAAATTCCGCCTCCTGTCACACCAGATACAGCATAATTTACAGTTCCAGAAATGTAACATTTCTTCCTATTCCTATATAGCCCATGTTGCCAACGCCGCCTATTTCCAAATACATACGCATATTTATGCGCGCTCTTCACTGGGTTTTATATTTGTCAAAATATGGTGAGTTTTCCCCAAGAAAAGTTAACAGGTGGGACAATATAGAAGATGAAGGAGCGCCCCCTTGTGGCTCCGGCCTGACCTGTCGCCTCCTAACCCCGAGTTGGGCAAGCTACTTCTCTCTCATCCTCAGCCCTCTGAAAACACAGATAAAACGCCCTCCCGAACAGTGAATGTGAAGATTAAATAAGTAACTTGATGCGAAGTGCCTAGCCCGTTGTCTGTCTCAAAGTACTCAACATTGTAGCAATTAAGATTAGTTTGATTATGATTGTGATTATGATTAGGGCTGAGCAAACTCACCTCTGCAGGAAACGCAAGGCAAGGGAGCGAGAGGCAGTTCCTGTGCGGTGCAGTGAGGGGTGTTGGGAAGGTGGCTGCAGTGTCGGGCAGAGACTCCGCGTGAGGCCGAGTTCGGGTTCCTGTACTCAGGGCCTGCCCTGCGGCCAGTTAATCAGGCGCAGGTGGTGAACACACACAGCTTTACTTGGGGCGTTTCTAGGCCGTTTGTGAAAGATCGGGAAGGACGGGTAACCAGCTGGGACCAGCGGGGTTCTCCAATTCTCCTGCAGGGGGCGCCCACAGCCCGGGGGACGCCACGGGCGCGCTCTCCTCGTTCCCGCTGGCCCTCCGCGGGCCATTACCCAAACCCACCGAGAGGTCCGGTGAAGCTGCAAGGGCCCTTGTCGGTAGGTGCTGGCAGGAATCCCGGGGGTCAGCCGGCATCCTGGAGGAGCTGCATTCCCCCTTCCTGGTCAGAAGGATGCTTTCCCAGGGTCTGGCAGGAGCCGGCCTGAGAAATCAGGCTCCCTTAGGATCTGCGGCTCCTCCAAGGCGGGAACTCATCCGACTCACCTGAGAAACCAATACAAACAAAGAGCAAGAACGGAATCCGAGAGTGAAATTGAGCCTCTGAGTCCAGCCATGCCTGTTCTCCTTCCCAGACTTCGAGCTTAAGCCAATAAATTGCTTTCTTTGCTACTTAGAAAATGAAAGAATTTGGACTGATACATTCTTCCTTTTTCTTTTACTCCTGTGCAGAAATAAGAGCAAAAACCGTGAGGTCTTCAAAGTAATACTGATACCAACATTTCCAAGACACTGAGAACAGACAGGTTCAAATTCCAGGTCTGCTTCTCATTTGCTATATAATCTTCAGAAACTTTTCAGGCCTTTTGACAATGATCACATAGTTCCTAGTCACAAATGACAACTCTTTTCTAGATTTATAAAATGGATTCTAGAAAAGGTTCACCTTTACGACAACCATTCAAATTACTATGTCATTTTTACAGTTATTGATGGTTAGGCACCTACAGTATTGTGTTTGCACATAAAAACCATTAGAGCATTTCTCATTTAGAAGATGACCAGTAGTCAGATCTAAGGTGGTAGTAGAATACAAGGATGGATTTACAAACCGAACTGTTTCCAATTTGAAAGAAGCAAGCTAATAAAATCAGCTTTGCTGGAGTGGAAAGCTGCGCTACTGAGGTGCCTGAGTCTCACTGCCTCCATTTGCTCAGTTAAGAAAGGAGTAGGCTAGGGAAGAGTTTTCTGCCACAATCTTGTTTAATTACAGGGTATGGTCCCCGGTAACGTACTCTGGGGGTAAGACCTGACTGACCACTGAGGCAGTAAACCAGGCGGGGGCAGGGGCTGAGGGCTGGTCAGCCGTTGCCCCCATATCCTCCCATTGCCCCACATGGGGACCTTTCCAATGAGGCTCAGCCCCAGGTGCACCAATTTCTCTCCTCTACACTCTCTGCCTCACAACCTTTCCCTTCAGTCTGCTCTTCTCCCTTGGTTGCTTTGCTTCAGGCCTCTCTCTGCCGTGCACAGGGCTCTGTGCGCTGACAGGGCCCCTGTGCCAACAGGACCTGTGAGCCAGAGATTACCAATGTCTTCCAAAGCCTGGAAGTTCTCCTTTACATTATCCTTTACATTACCAAAAGGAATTTATAAGGGCTTTAGTCTGCAAGTTGGGTATTCATCAGCCATGGAAAGATCTGCTAATTACAGGTTTGGAATACCAGTATATTTAATGTCAAAGTATTTTATGGCTTTACCCCATGAATATCAGTGGAGTGAAGGAGTAAAACCGCACATGGGCAGTTGGCTACGATTCCACAGTTCTAAACTGGGAGCATCTCTTCTCCTCTCCAGACTCTTCCCTTCCCTTCCACTCCCCTTCCTCTCCATGGGTGGCACTGTCGTCCATCACAGTCACCCATGCCTGGGAGTCATCACAGCCTCCATATCCTTCCCCACTGTCTAGTCACCCCAGGGCCCTGGGCTTGTGTATCCCTGTCCCTTTTACACTCACCTCTGAATAAAGGAGAAAAGCCGGGAAAAGACAACCAGTTTAGTCTGCCAATGAGGGAGGGGTACTTGTACTAGATTGAAAGACAGAAAAGAAGACTTTTCCCCTCTGGTAACAGGGGACTTTATGTCTGTAGACCTGAGGCTTGCATGGGCTTGTACGCAGTTGCTTACTTTGGTGTGGCAGACAGCTGAGACCAATGGGGCCAGTATTCCTGCAATTTCTGCAGCCCCCAATCTCCTGAAATCAAGCAATCATTTTCCACAATATGTTCCCCCACCCACTCCTAGAGTTCTGTACATGCCTACATCCCAGTGCACTAGGAGTTGGCAAACTTTTTTGTAAAGGACCACATGATAAATATTTTAGGCTTTGAAGGCACATGTAGTCACCATCACCACTATCCAGTCCTGCCATCGCAGTGCAAAAGCAGCCCCACACAATACATAAATGGGGGAGTATGGCTGTGTTCAGTCACACTTTGCTTACACAAACAGGCATGAGCTGAGTCTGGCTCACAGATCAGAGTTTGCAGACCTCTGCAATGTTTAATTCCTGTCTGCTTGAACTATTTATATAGTGGTTTCTATTTTCCTGGCTAATACAGTATCCCATATATCCATGACTCTTTCCCCTCCCCTCCTCCCTTAGTGCCACTGTCTGGACGGAAGCCCTCATCATCTCTTACTGAAGCCAGTTGGCCCTGGCCTTGGCACTCCATCTGGAGTCCCATTAACCCATACCTCACTCACACTGCTACACTCTACTGTCATTCCTGTATACACTCCTTCTACAGCTCTGTGTCCCTTTTAGGCTACCTTGTATCAGGCAGGATCCCAGGGAAAAGCAGAAGACACAGTCAAGTTAGGATCACTCAACATGGGCTTATCCACAAAGGCAGACCTGCAGGGAACCACAGGCACAGTGCAGGCCTTCAGGGCTCTTAACCATGGTGGTATTCCCACCCTTATGCCCACAGGGACGGATGCAGGGAGCAGTCGTCAGAACCCAAAAAGAGACAGTCATGCAGGGGATGGTCCCTCCCACCATCTATGCTGAAGAGCCAGGTTGGGGGGTTTTGTTTTTATTTTTTTAATCTAATTCTTCACTGAGAAGCATTCTTGTAAAACAGAATTAAAAATTAACTGAGTAAAAATGAAATAAGAAAACATATAAAATACAATGTATGATTCCACAGTTGGCAGGGGTTTTGGAATCTAGCCTGGGAGTCTCCCTACCTGTCCAGAATCTTCCCTTCAACTCCTCTTCCTCTCCATTATTATTAGCAAAAGTGCTAATAATAATTACTTTTTTTAAATATTAGATTTATCAGATATAAAATCTCCCTGTCCAATTGGTATAGAAGTTTGTGAACTCTTACTCTCAAAAAATTTCTGTCCTTATCTCATCATGGAGCCAAGACACCCCTACAGGGAGGGAGCCAGAGGAAATTCCAACCATACTCTCTCCCTCTCTCCTATCTCCAACAACTCCCATTGGCCAAACCCAGTGGGAACCCGGACAGCAGGAGAGACCATCCACACTACCCCTGTGGCCAGCCTCCCAGGGCAGAGGCCAGGATGCAGCAGGTGGAGGGTGGAGCTGAAGGAACAAAAGCAACATAGGAGATTCCAGGCCCAGATCCTCCACAAGCCCTGGGCCTGCCCTGATTTTATACGGCCCAGTGTCCTATTGATAGCCAAAGGAGCTATGGTCTCTGCAGCCTTGCACGTCCATCACATTACACATGCTGGTCCCTGTGCCTGGGACACCTCCACTCTTCTACTTGTGTTTCAGGACCAGAGAAGTAATCACGGTTTGCGGTGCTCAGAACATTTTCTACCAATCTCCTTTTGGTAGCAAATCCCACGCCCCTAGATATGAAGCGGGCATCTAGCAAATTAGTTAGCTGGTTAGTTCCATTATTTAACAAATATTTACTGAAAATTTATTATGTGTTGTTCTGATCATCCTGGTCTAGGTACAGCTGATAGAGCACTGAACAAAAGAACACAAATTCCTGCACTCATTCAGATAGAGGAAACACATTCATTTGTTTACCACGTGATAATCATAATCTCTCTCCAGAACTGGTCTAGGGACAAAGCCAGGTTCCTTTTTCCTCTAGGGAGGCCAAGCCAGGACACACACACAGCCCTCTTCCCGGGGCACAATGAGAAAGTCTGAGAGAATTTAAATGAAAAGAAAGAGCGCTTTGATTAAATTATTTGACTCCTACATCTAGCCAAACCTGAAGTCTGCACCTGAATTCCCAATGTATGAGCCAATAAGTCCCCCTTTTTGCTTAGGCTTTCTTGGGTCAGATTTCTGTCATTTGGAACCAAATGAGTCCTAACTAATACAGGGACTCAGTTCAAACTTTATCCTCTTCTGGATATTTTCTCTGAATGCCTGGTATAAGTCAGTGGCATATTCTAAATGCCATCAATACACACAGATGGGACCTCTATCTATCTTGGCCCTTTATGTAAGTAATCAAATATTATTCACTGAGGCAGGACAAGGACTTTCATCTCCAAATCCCAGGGTCTTGTGTATATTAGATGCCCAAAAAAATGTCTGTGGGAGTAATAATTCTGGCAGTCATTGAACCCCTATAATCAATAGTATATCCAATAATATATGTATCTCATATGTATTTATATATACCTCAGAGAGAGGGATTGATTGAGATCAAGACAGACTGAATACAAAGGGCCTTCTCTGATCTAAACTAACCAGAATTGGCACAACCTAGGTCACACCAGCTGCCCCTAGAACCCTCTGATCAAGGGCTGTTTCTATGGATCGCTTACTACAGGTCAGTAGGAGGCAGCCAGTCAACTTCTGATTGACCTGAAGCAATAGCTTATACCTAGAACACGGTGATTTGGTGAGCACTAGGTAAGAATTCTCACAATAACCCAGTAAGGTAAATGCTATTATAATCTGCATTTTATAGGTAAGAAAGCTGGGGCCCAGAGAGTTTCAGTGACTGCTCTTAGGTCCCACAGCCAGCAAGAGGCCCATCTGGGATCCAAACGCAGGCAGGCTGGACCAGATCTCTGCTCTTAGTCACTACCCCACATTGGCTAATGTGTAACACTGGGAATTTCCCAGCTCCTAAAGTCTGTTGAAATGATGCAGGGAGACATGGCCGGGTCAGGTAACAGAACCCCCACGTCTTCCCATTAGGACAAGTGTTTGGGAGAGCCTGTCATGTCCGCCTTTCTTCAAGGCAGCCAGGAATTCCTTGTCTAAGGGGAAGTTGTATTTCTGAGTGTTTCTTTCAACTACCAAATTTAATGACAACAATAATAGTTAGCTGCAGTCTGTGTGCCAAACTGCTAAAAGCTACACTTCATTTAGTGCTCACATCCACTCTGCTCAGCAGGTATTATCACCCACTCTACAGGTGACAAGTTGGGGTGACATCTGGATTGTCTGTGATATTCCTGTTCAACATCTGTTATCCAGGAGAGCTATTAATAGTGCCCCCTTTCACTCTCCAAAATGTCCTATTTGGATAATATAGTGGTCACAAGCCTTCCCCGCCACCCCAGTCCTTAAAAGAACCACCCTGCACAAGTTGCTGCAATATGCTGAACCCTAGGCAAGGCACTCACCTTAGCATCATGTTCCAATACAGGAAAGGCATCAGGTCGGCCTTCATGAGGTACAGGGAATATCGCTCTTTGCTCAGGTCAAAGGAGAAGGTTTCCAGGGGCCGAGCATCGGAGTCAAACTCAGTACACAGCTGTTGAATGAACGCCTGAGCAGAGTTTTTAAGTCATCAGGAGAACTCCAGGAAACCAGAGAGACTTAACGGTCCTAGGCAACACATTTACTGACACTAGGTAACCGTTTGGGTTTGCACTGAGTTGTTATAAAACTCTAACGTACTGCACAGACTGCTATGCATTTCCCTTTGGTAGCACTGATAAATAAGTAAGAAATGTACAAAGCTTTAAAATACCAGGTTGAATTGAAACTATAAGCTTCTACAAATAAACGGATGAGGACAAATTATTTTAAAGCCATTTGAAATTTAAAGTTAAATTTCAAATGGAACTATTTCCTGCAATATTTCCAATGTGAACTCATACAAAATTGCATTGGTCAAAATTGGGACTGAATCAATACATGCCTACCACACACACCAGGATTCTTCTAAACCCCATGCTCACTGTGTGTAAGTTCTCTGAGCAGGTGCTAAGAGAAAGGTTTGCAAGAGATTTAGTGGTGGGGGCAGGGAATGTCCACAGAGGCTGAAGGACAAGGGAAGGAAGGGTAGGGAGGGCTTTCAGACCATGAAGTAGGCGGGGGATGCCTGGGAAAGGGAGAGGGGAATGAGAGCCTCAGACTGAGGCAGGTCTAAGAAAGTGTCAGCAAGGCTGATGGGGAATCCCACATCCTATAGGAGAGGGACCCTAATCAGAGGAGCATCAGCCTTTGGCTGGGAGAAAGTGTGGCCTCTGGAGGTGGAGCCAGAGGGGAGGCAGCTGGGCTTTCAGGCCACTAGGCTCCTGCAGCAGGGGCGTGTCAGGGACCGTCACACGTGCTGTGTGAACTCACATTCTCCCTGGAATGACTCTTGTTTTCTGTGAATTCAAACAGGCTCTGGTGAATTCATGCCTGCTACAGCTGAGGTAAATAGGTAAGCTATCCCATTGCCACCATCTTTTCCTCCCAAGTGCTATCTATCACTTTGCTCCATTAGTCAAGATTAAATTTTCATGGAATCTCAATCAATGGTAAGTTTTTATTTAAAAAACAGAAGTCACTTCTTTCATTTGCATATTTCCAGAGAATTGAACTCATCCTTGGCAGCTCACATGATGACTGTCCAGAGGTACTGAAAAGGGAGGCATTTGGTCACCATCATCCAGCAGGAAACTCTACAGGGTTCTGAGTTCTTCATGCTGCTCTTGGCCTCAGAAGCCATCCAAGGAGAGCAAGGATTAAACCACCCTCAACTCATACCCAGATGGAAAAACTTCCGTAGAAAGGCTGGTCCTCCCCAGTAACCCCTGTAAGAAATGACACAGAAAAGATACTGGCATCAGAAAAGAGGGGGGTGACTTCAGGCAGCAGGGTATTGAAAAGGAAGCCAGACTTAGAGCATGCTTAGCACATAAAACAAGATTTGTCTAATGAAGCAGAAAAAGTCCTAGGACTTTCAGACCAGATCTTTCTTCACTGCAGGGTCTGTCCTACCCAATAAAGGATGTTTATCAGCACCACTGACCTCTGCTCATGAGATGCCAGCAGGTCCCCCTACAGACAGCCAAATGTCTCCGGATATGGCTGAATGTCCCCTGCAGGCAAAATCACCCCTGGCCGAAGACCACTGGTGTAGATACCCTGACTCACCTACTTCATGGAGGTCTGGACAAGTCAAATGAGACTGTCATTTTTTAGAAGAAGACTAATGAATTTGTATCACTCTGCTTACTTACTGAATGCCTATTATGTGGCTGTCTTTTTATGTTATCTCCTTAACCCCTACCCTGTGAGGTGGACAATCTGCAGACAGGAAACTTAAACACAGAGTTATAAGCAACTTGCCCTAGGACACACAGCTAGTAAATGGCAGAAGTGTGATTCAGACACCAGTCTGACTCCACAGCTTATGCTCTTAAAACTATGTTTTACATTTCCTACAACACAAAAAAAAAACAAAAGTAAAGTAGCAGATAAGAAAGAACCTAGCACATGAAAGTGATTTACTATTATTATTATTATTATTATTATTATTATTATTATTATTAATCCAGCAGCAAAAGAAAACCAGAGCATGGAAGACAAAAGAATTGATCACAGCCAGTAACTAAGAGAAAAGGCTGTACACCTTGGGTGGCGGACAAGCTTCAGCTCCCTTTCCTCAACCTGGGCAGCCTCTTTCCCACCAAGTCTGGCTGAGGTCATGGAACCCTTCCCAGGCTACCATCTCTAAACCATGAGAGCCAGCAGAGCAAAAGGGACTCCATTCCCCAGTTCTGTTCTGGGTCATGACTTCTCCTGAAGCCTCCTTAAAAGAACCACCTGAACAAGTCGGTAGGATATGCTGAACGGCATGCCTGTAGCCCTAGGCAAGGCACTCACCTTAACATCATATTCCAATACAGGAAAGGCATCAGGTCGGCCTTCATGAGGTACATGGAAAGTCGCTCTTTGCTCTGGTCAAAGGGGAAGGTTTCCAGGGGCCGAGCATCATAGTCAAACTCCGCAAGAATCACACGGTTGTAGCCGGTCACCAGCGGGCACGATGTGTAGCCATCATACTGAAATTATACATGAACTGAGTTGGAAAGCGGCTTTGTTCACAGTATTATATAGATACTCTAGTTTATTCTTTATTCTAACTTGTCACAGTTGTTTTTGTATATTCTCATTTTTGTACAGTGAAAAACAGAAATATATTAACCAACACTTGAAGTACCCATACTGGAGAAACTAAGAAAGTGACAAAATTGTGAGAAAAAATTCTTTTCACACAAAATGGATGATGATAATTGAGACAGTGATATGACAAAGCATACAGACCTTCTTTGTTGGTGTTTGATTCTTCATAATCAGAGAAATTGTTCTTTCAAGTATTCCTGACTGTGCAGCTATACAAGAAATGGAAAAGTCAGAAAAATCATAAGCATCTAGGTTTCCCACAAAAACTAATTTGCAAATAACTTCAATGTAAACAAGTTAAGAAGGCTCCATTCCTTCATTTCCCATCCCTCTAGATAACTACAACATGACTCTTCTTACTACTCGAAGTTTTGGCCACGAGAAGGGGTTCATCAGTTTATCAAAGACACACACAGATGCCTACACTAAGTTTGAAACTGGAGGGCCAGCTTTCCCCAACAGGAGGGCTGGAAATTCCAAACAAGAGGACTGTAAGGGTAGCCCTACCTCAACCCCATTCCCCCTCCACCTAGGGGTCAATGGGTGTCAGCTTGATCTGTGTGCCCAGTATCCCACAGACATCCAGGCTGTCCCTTTGTCCCTATTTGCACAGCCTAGACTGGTATCCAATTAGGCAAAACAGTGAGCGTTCCTGTACTAGACTTTGCTGGCTGAAGCTGGGCCAGAGAGAGACAGGCGGATGTTATGGTTTTTGATGGCAAGAGTGGGAGACTGACTTTTTTATTATGGAAATTTTCAAATTGCATCATTCTTGTTTCACCTATACCATCACACATGCCACTTTTTACCCTGGAGTATTTTAACAGCAAACATCATAGCAATTTACCCATAAATATTTCTGTGTATATCTCTAATAAGCTGCAGGAAAGCCAGATTTGATAAGGAATTTTTTAAGCACAATCACGATTTTATTTTTACACCTGAAATACTAGCAATAATTCCTAAATATCATCAAATCCCAGACTGTGTTCAATGTTGAATAATTAAGACTGCCCTTTCAAAAACATGAGCAATTCATGTCCCTAGAGGTGGAAGACTAGATTTACTTTTGAGAAAAGATAGGTCACCTTTATACTTTAAAACGCTCATTAAAGGAGGGGCGGAGCCAAGATGGCGGCGTGAGTAGAGCAGTGGAAATCTCCTCCCAAAAACACATAGAGCTATGAAAATATAACAAAGAAAAATCTTCCTAAAATAGAGACCACAGGACACAGGACAACATCCAGACCACATCCACACCTGCAAGAACCCAGCGCCTTGTGAAGGGGGTAAGATACAAGCCCCAGCCCGGCGGGACCCGAACACCCCTCCCCCCGGCTCCCGGAGGGTGGAGAGAAACCGGAGCGGTTTTTTTTTTTTTTTTTTTTTTGGCGAGCGCTTTTTGGAAGCCTTAGAGGGACGGGCCCCCGTTGCTGGGGAGGCAGGGTGGCGGGACCGGTGAGGAGGTGCCTGGGAACGGCGCCGGAGGACAAAGAATATCCCGCGTTTCTCCCTGCGAGACCTGGGGGCGGGTGCCTGAGACCGGTGCCTGAGGACGGAGGAGGTCGCGCGTTTTTCCCCTTTTTTTTTTTTTTTTTTTCTCTTTTTGGCGAGCGCTTTTTGGAAGCCTTGAAGGGACGGGGACCCCAGTGCTAGGGAGGCACGGTGGCGGGACTGTTGAGCGGGTGGCTGGGACCGGCGCCTGAGGACAAAGAATATCCCCCGTTTTTCCCTGCGGGACTGGTGGGCGGGTGCCTGAGACCGGCACTTGAGGACAGAGGAAATCGCGCGTTTTTCCCCTTTTTTTTTTCTCTTTTCTGCGAGTGCTTTTTGGAAGCCTAAAAGGGACAGGGACCCCGGTGCTAGGGAGGCAGGGCGGCGGGACTGGTGAGCGGGTGCCTGGGACCGGCACCTGAGGACAAAGAATATCCCGCATTTTTCCCTGTGGGACCGGTGGGTGGGTGCCTGAGACCAGCACCTGAGGACGGAAGAAATCGCGCGTTTTTCCCCTTTTTTTTCTCTCTTTTTGCCGAGTGCTTTTTGGAAGCCTTGAAGGGACAGGGACCCCGGTGCTAGGGAGGCAGTGCGGCGGGACTGGTGAGCGGGTGCGTGGGACCAGTGCCTGAGGACAAAGAATATCGAGCGTTCCTTCCCTGCGGGACCGGTGGGTGAGTGCTTTTTGGAAGCCTTGAAAGGACAGGGACCCTGGTGCTAGGGAGACAGGGCAGCAGGACCAGTGAGCGGGTGCCTGGGACCGGCACCTGAGGACAAAAAAAAAAAAAAAAAAAAAATCGCTTGTTTTTTCCTTTTTTTTCCTTTTTTTTTTCTCTTTATTTCTGTTCCCTCTCTCATTGTTGCTGCTGTTGTTTTGGTTTGGAGAGTGCTTTTTGGAAATCTTAAAGGGGCAGGACAGGTCACTTAGACCAGAAGCAGGGAATCTGGGGATCTCTGGGCACTCTAACCCCCTGGGCAGCAGGGAGCACAGAGGCCCCTTACGGAGATAAATAGTCTCCTGGCTGCTCCCCCTCCAACGGGGCTCCACCATTTTGGAGGAACAGCCCCAGCCAGGCCAAGCCCACAGCAACAGCGGAGATAAACCCCAAAGCAACCGGGCAGGAAGCAGCCCTGTCTGCGCACAGCTGCCCAGCACAAGCCACTAGAGGTCGCTATTCTCCCAGGAAAAGGCTACAAACCAACAAGAAGGGAAGCTCTTCCAGCGGTCACTTGTACCAGCTCTGCAAACTATCTCTATCACCATGAAAAGGCAAAACTACAGGCAGACAAAGATCACAGAGACAACACCTGAGAAGGAGACAGACCTAACTAGTCTTCCTGAAAAAGAATTCAAAATAAAAATCATGAACATGCTGACAGAGATGCAGAAAAAAATGCAAGAGCAATGGGATGAGATGCAGAGAAAAATGCAAGAGCAGTGGGATGAAGTCCGGAAGGAGATCACAGATGTCAGGAAAGAGATCACAGAAGTGAAACAATCCCTGGAAGGATTTATAAGCAGAATGGATAAGATGCAAGAGGCCATTGAAGGAATAGAAGCCAGAGAACAGGAACGTATAGAAGCTGACATAGAGAGAGATAAAAGGATCTCCAGGAATGAAACAACACTAAGAGAAATATGTGACCAATACAAAAGGAAAAACATTCGTATTATAGGGATACCAGAAGAGGAAGAAAGAGGAAAAGGGATAGAAAGTGTCTTTGAAGAAATAATTGCTGAAAACTTCCCCAAACTGGGGGAGGAAATAATCGAACAGACCATGGAATTATACAGAACCCCCAACAGAAAGGATCCAAGGAGGACAACACCAAGACACATAATAATTAAAATGGCAAGGATCAAGGACAAGGAAAGAGTTTTAAAGGCAGCTAGAGAGAAAAAGGTCACCTATAAAGGAAAACCCATCAGGCTAACATCAGACTTCTCAACAGAAACCCTACAGGCCAGAAGAGAATGGCATGACATACTTAATGCAATGAAACAGAAGGGCCTTGAACCAAGGATACTGTATCCAGCACGACTATCATTTAAATATGATGGTGGGATCAAACAATTCCCAGACAAGCAAAAGCTGAGGGAATTTGCTTCCCACAAACCACCTCTACAGGGCATCCTACAGGGACTTCTCTAGATGGGAGCACCCCTAAAAAGAGCACAGAACAAAACACACAACATATGAAGAATGGAGGAGGAGGAATAAGAAGGGAGAGAAGAAAAGACTCTCCAGACAGTGTATATAACAGCTCAATAAGCGAGCTAAGTTAGGCAGTAAGATACTAAAGAAGCTAACCTTGAACCTTTGGTAACCACGAATCTAAAGCCTGCAATGGCAATAAGTACATATCTTTCAATAGTCACCCTAAATGTAAATGGACTTAATGCACCAATCAAAAGACATAGAGTAATAGAATGGATAAAAAAGCAAGACCCATCTATATGCTGCTTACAAGAAACTCACCTTAAACCCAAAGATAAGCATAGACTAAAAGTCAAGGGATGGAAAAACATATTTCAGGCAAACAACAGTGAGAAGAAAGCAGGGGTTGCAGTACTAATATCAGACAAAATAGACTTCAAAACAAAGAAAGTAACAAGAGATAAAGAAGGCCACTACATAATGATAAAGGGCTTAGTCCAACAAGAGGATATAACCATTCTAAATATATATGCACCCAATACAGGAGCACCAGCATATGTGAAGCAAATACTAACAGAACTAAAGAGGGAAATAGACTGCAATGCATTCATTGTAGGAGACTTCAACACACCACTCACCCCAAAGGATAGATCCACCGGGCAGAAAATAAGTAAAGACACACAGGCACTGAACAACACACTAGAACAGATGGACCTAATAGACATCTATAGAACTTTACATAGAAAAGCAACAGGATATACATTCTTCTCAAGTGCACATGGAACATTCTCCAGAATAGACCACATACTAGCTCACAAAAAGAGCCTCAGTAAATTCCACAATATTGAAATTCTACCAACCAATTTTTCAGACCACAAAGGTATGAAAGTAGAAATAAATTCTACAAAGAAAACAAAAAGGCTCACAAACACATGGAGGCTTAACAACATGCTACTAAATAATCAATGGATCAATGAACAAATCAAAATAGAGATCAAGGAATATATAGAAACAAATGACAACAACAACACTAAGCCCCAACTTCTGTGGGATGCAGCGAAAGCAGTCTTAAGAGGAAAGTATATAGCAATCCAGGCACACTTGAAGAAGGAAGAACAATCCCAAATGAATAGTCTAACATCACAACTATTAAAACTGGAAAAAGAAGAACAAATGAGGCCTAAAGTCAGCAGAAGGAGGGACATAATAAAGATCAGAGAAGAAATAAACAAAATTGAGAAGAATAAAACAATAGCAAAAATCAACGAAACCAAGAGCTGGTTCTTTGAGAAAATAAACAAAATAGATAAGCCTCTAGCCCAACTTATTAAGAGAAAAAGAGAGTCAACACAAATCAACATAATCAGAAATGAGAATGGAAAAATCACGACAGACTCCACAGAAATACAAAGAATTATTAAAGACTATTATGAAAACCTATATGCCAACAAGCTGGAAAACCTAGAAGAAATGGACAACTTCCTAGAAAAATACAACCTCCCAAGACTGACCAAAGAAGAAACACAAAAGTTAAACAAACCAATTACGAGCAAAGAAATTGAAACGGTAATCAAAAAACTACCCAAGAACAAAACCCCGGGGCCGGACGGATTTACCTCGGAATTTTATCAGACACACAGAGAAGACATAATACCCATTCTCCTTAAAGTGTTCCACAAAATAGAAGAAGAGGGAATACTCCCAAACTCATTCTATGAAGCCAACATCACCCTAATACCAAAACCAGGCAAAGACCCCACCAAAAAAGAAAATTACAGACCAATATCCCTGATGAATGTAGATGCAAAAATACTCAATAAAATATTAGCAAACAGAATTCAACAGTATATCAAAAGGATCATACACCATGACCAAGTGGGGTTCATCCCAGGGATGCAAGGATGGTACAACATTCGAAAATCCATCAACATCATCCACCACATCAACAAAAAGAAAGACAAAAACCACATGATCATCTCCATAGATGCTGAAAAAGCATTTGACAAAATTCAACATCCATTCATGATAAAAACTCTCAGCAAAATGGGAATAGAGGGCAAGTACCTCAACATAATAAAGGCCATATATGATAAACCCACAGCCAGCATTATACTGAACAGCGAGAAGCTGAAAGCATTTCCACTGAGATCGGGAACCAGACAGGGATGCCCACTCTCCCCACTGTTATTTAACATAGTACTGGAGGTCCTAGCCACGGCAATCAGACAAAACAAAGAAATACAAGGAATCCAGATTGGTAAAGAAGAAGTTAAACTGTCACTATTTGCAGATGATATGATACTGTACATAAAAAACCCTAAAGACTCCACTCCAAAACTACTAGAACTGATATCGGAATACAGCAAAGTTGCAGGATACAAAATCAACACACAGAAATCTGTAGCTTTCCTATACACTAACAATGAATCAATAGAAAGAGAAATCAGGAAAACAATTCCATTCACCATTGCATCAAAAAGAATAAAATACCTAGGAATAAACCTAACCAAGGAAGTGAAAGACTTATACTCTGAAAACTACAAGTCACTCTTAAGAGAAATTAAAGGGGACACTAATAAATGGAAACTCATCCCATGCTCATGGCTAGGAAGAATTAATATCGTCAAAATGGCCATCCTGCCGAAAGCAATATACAAATTTGATGCAATCCCTCTCAAATTACCAGCAACATTCTTCAATGAATTGGAACAAATAATTCAAAAATTCATATGGAAACACCAAAGACCCCGAATAGCCAAAGCAATCCTGAAAAAGAAGAATAAAGTAGGGGGGATCTCACTCCCCAACTTCAAGCTCTACTACAAAGCCATAGTAATCAAGACAATTTGGTACTGGCACAAGAACAGAGCCACAGACCAGTGGAACAGATTAGAGACCCCAGAAATTAACCCAAACATATATGGTCAATTAATATTTGATAAAGGAGCCATGGACATACAATGGCAAAATGACAGTCTCTTCAACAGATGGTGCTGGCAAAACTGGACAGCTACATGTAGGAGAATGAAACTGGACCATTGTCTAACCCCATATACAAAGGTAAACTCAAAATGGATCAAAGACCTGAATGTAAGTCATGAAACCATTAAACTCTTGGAAAAAAACATAGGCAAAAACCTCTTAGACATAAACATGAGTGATCTCTTCTTGAACATATCTCCCCGGGCAAGGAAAACAACAGCAAAAATGAGCAAGTGGGACTACATTAAGCTGAAAAGCTTCTGTACAGCGAAAGACACCATCAATAGAACAAAAAGGAACCCTACAGTATGGGAGAATATATTTGAAAATGACAGATCTGATAAAGGCTTGACGTCCAGAATATATAAAGAGCTCACACGCCTCAACAAACAAAAAACAAATAACCCAATTAAAAAATGGGCAGAGGAACTGAACAGACAGTTCTCCAAAAAAGAAATACAGATGGCCAAGAGACACATGAAAAGATGCTCCACATCGCTAATTATCAGAGAAATGCAAATTAAAACTACAATGAGGTATCACCTCACACCAGTAAGGATAGCTGCCATCCAAAAGACAAACAACAACAAATGTTGGCGAGGCTGTGGAGAAAGGGGAACCCTCCTACACTGCTGGTGGGAATGTAAATTAGTTCAACCATTGTGGAAAGCAGTATGGAGGTGCATCAAAATGCTCAAAACAGACCTACCATTTGACCCAGGAATTCCACTCCTAGGAATTTACCCTAAGAACGCAGCAATCAAGTTTGAGAAAGACAGATGCACTCCTATGTTTATCGCAGCACTATTTACAATAGCCAAGAATTGGAAGCAACCTAAATGTCCATCTGTAGATGAATGGATAAAGAAGATGTGGTACATATACACAATGGAATACTACTCAGCCATAAGAAGTGGAAAAATCCAACCATTTGCAGCAACATGGATGGAGCTGGAGAGTATTATGCTCAGTGAAATAAGCCAAGCGGAGAAAGAGAAATACCAAATGATTTCACTCATCTGAGGAGTATAGGAACAAAGGAAAAACTGAAGGAACAAAACAGCAGCAGAATTACAGAACCCAAAAATGGACTAACAGGTACCAAAGGGAAAGGAACTGGGGAGGATGGGTGGGCAGGGAGGGATAAGGGGGGGGAAGAAAAAGGGGGGTATTAAGATTAGCATGCATGGGGGGGAGGGAGAAAGGGGAGGGTGGGCTGCACAACACAGAGAGGACAAGTAGTGACTCTACCACATTTTGCTAAGCTGATGGACAGTAACCGTAATGTGGTTGTTAGGGGGGACCTGATATAGGGGAGAGCATAGTAAACATAGTATTCTTCAGGTAAGTGTAGATTAAAAATTTAAAAAAAAAAAAGAAAGAAAGAAAGAAAAGGGGGATTACTCCTTAACAGGATAAAACTATTGGTAAATCAAAGATCAACGCATGCTTTAAATATCCTTATTGTTGATCACTTAAAGGGTGTCAGATGATCAGCTATGGAGGTACTCTTTTCTGATAATATTCCTTTCTCTTAATTAAAAAAAAAAAAAAAAAAAGCAGTTACTGTGTGCTGACCTCCAATGAGTTCTGCACAGTGGTATAGAGGGCATGTCAAAGTGTGGGCAAAGGGTCTGTTTGTTTCTACGCAGAAGATCAAGGCCTAGCTTGGATACCCAGAAAATGAACTAAGATACGATACGAGGAGGAGCTTCCGGCATCAGCACTCTCTGGAGGACTCGTGCCGGGGGATGATCATCAAAAAGCCTCCACAGGGATCCGGACGATGCTGCGGTTGTGGCTGCATCCAGCCCACCGTCTCCTGGACTTGCCATAAGAAGGAGGAGGGAGATGTCTAGGCTGGCATGTGCATACAGTGAGACAACGAATTTGACTGGATCTGTACTGTTGGAACTCAACCAGGAGTTGGGAGGGGTGCAAGTTGTAGCACCCCAAAATCTCATGACTATAGACTATCTATGGTTAAAAGAACATATGGGATGTGAACAGATCCCAGAAATGGGCTGCTTTAATTTGTCTGATGGTTCAAGTACAGTTGGACAATATCCATCATATCATAGATAAATTTTCACAAATGCCTAGGGTGCCTAAATGGTTTTCTTGGCTTCACTGGAGATGGCTGGTAATTATAGATTTGCTTTGTTTATGTCACCGTATTCCTATTATGTTAATATGTGTGTGCAAATTAGTTAGTAGTTTAAAACCTATACATACTTAAGGTACTATACAAGAAGATATGTCAAAGAAATAATCAATCCTCCCAAGTTTCCTTCATATGCTACTTCTATAGCTTTTCTTCTTCCTTCCTAATTACAAACCTTAAATAGAATTCGTGCCTCATATCGAATTTACCGAGTATCATAATTCCTCCAGGTGGTAAAGATACCTCGAGACAAGTGCTGGGCATAGAAGCCACAGGGCATAAATCTGCAAAGAAGTAAAAAGCTAACCTTTGCAAACAATATGGCTTCTCTCTCACTTACCAACTTTACATTTCCCTGTATGGCCCCGGAAGATGACTGGTTAGCCAGAGACGGGTAAGATTCCTCAAGGGAGGAACAACCTAAGACAGGCACAGTCGCAGGGGGGCCATCAGGTGAGAATTTGGGGATCAACAGAGGTGAGGCTCAGAACCTCACTCCCCCTGCTTTGAGAGAAATCTTCTGCATCCGTGGATGTCTTGCTGCCCTTGTCTAGCCTGGATTAATACTTAGTCCATAGGCACACACCTGATCATCTGATCATCTACATTTGCCTTCTTACAGCACTAAACTATGTTTTCTACCTTTATCTTGCATCTACCTACCACTTCAGCATTTTATTAAAAATAAAAATAATAATAATAATAGGAGAAATGTGGGATCAACATATAAATCAAGTACAAAAATCAAATGAATATTCATATTTGACCTGATGGTTTATAGGTCATATTGCATGATCAAAACCAAAAGTTTCTGTGATGAATGCCCTTGTACTGTTCACCATGTAAGAATTTATTCACTCTGTAAGAATTCGTTCACCATGTAAGAACTTGTTCGTTATGCTTCAGAAGATTGGAGACTGACGAGAATTAGGCTTGAGATGGATTAATGATTGTACATTGAGCATTGACCCCCCTATACTGAATTTTATTGTTGTTAACAACCATTTGATCAATAAATATGAGAGATGCCCTCTCAAAAAAAAAAAAAAAAAAAAAAAAAAAAAAAAGGGGGCATTCCTCTCTTTGACTTTGAAAAAAAAAAAAAAAACGCTCATTAAAGTGGTTATTTTGTAATCCCCAAAATCAGGGGTCAGCAAACCCTTTCTGTAAAGAAACATTTAGACCTTGTGGGCTGAGGCAAAAATCATATTATATAACTAAAGAGAGAAAAAAAAATTTACTAACAAAATTCAATATAAAATAATTTTTTGTAATCTAGGTCTACTAATGCAAAGAATGGAATTTTTTCTCTTAGGATAAGAAAAAGAGTTAGTGTTTCCTATCATCAAATCAATTATAAATGTTCATCAGGAGGAGCCATTCTTAGCCAGCTGTACAAAAACAGGCAGCAGGCTGCATTTGGCCAGCAAGTGGCAGTTTGCTAACACCCAAATCAAAAGAGCAATAAATTTCTTCCTAGAATGAGGAAGTTCAAAAAAATGAGTAGATAATTGCTTAAAAATATTAACTGGGGGGGCGGAGCCAGGATGGCGGTGTGAGTAGAGCAGTGGAAATCTCCTCCCAAAAACACATAGAGCTATGAAAACATAACAAAGAAAAATCTTCCTAAAATAGAGACCACAGGACACAGGACAACATCCAGACCACATCCACACCTGCAAGAACCCAGCGCCTTGCGAAGGGGGTAAGATACAAGCCCCAGCCCAGCGGGACCCAAGCGCCCCTCCCCCCAGCTCCCGGCGGGTGAAAAGAAACCGGAGCGGTTTTTTTTTGGCGAGTGCTTTTTGGAAGCCTTAAAGGGACGGGCCCCCGTTGCTAGGGAGGCAGGGTGGCGGGACCGGTGAGCAGGTGCCTGGGACCCGCACCTGAGGACAAAGACTATCCCGCGTTTCTCCCTGCGGGACCGGCAGGCAGGTGCCTGAGACCGACGCCTGAGGACGGAGGAAATCGTGTGTTTTTCCCCCCCTTTTTTTTTTTTTCTCTTTTTGGCAAGCGCTTTTTGGAAGCCTTAAAGGGACAGGGACCCCGGTGCTAGGGAAGCAGGGCGGCGGGACTGGTGAGTGAGTGCCTGGGACGGCGCCTGAAGACAAAGAATATCCCACGTTTTTTCCTGCGGGACCGGTGGGCGGGTGCCTGAGACCGGCACTTGAGGACAGAGGAAATCGCGCGTTTTTCCCCCCTTTTTTTTTCTCTTTTTTGCAAGTGCTTTTTGGAAGCCTAAAAGGGACAGGGACCCCGGTGCTAGGGAGGCAGGGCGGCGGGACTGGTGAGCGGGTGCCTGGGACCGGCACCTGAGGACAAAGAATATCCCGCGTTTTTCCCTGTGGGACCGGTGGGCGGGTGCCTGAGACCGGCACCTGAGGACGGAGGAAATCGCGCATTTTTCCCCTTATTTTCTCTCTTTTTGGCGAGGGCTTTTTGGAAGCCTTAAAGGGACAGGGACCCCGGTGCCAGGGAGGCAGGGCAGCGGGACTGGTGAGCGGGTGCCTGGGAGCAGCGCCTGAGGACAAAGAATATCGAGCGTTCTTTCCCTGCGGGACCGGTGGGTGGGTGCTTTTTGGAAGCCTTGAAAGGACAGGGACCCTGGTGCTAGGGAGACAGGGCAGCAGGACCAGTGAGCGGGTGCCTGGGACCGGCACCTGAGGACAAAAAAAAAAAAAAAAAATCGCGTGTTTTTTCCTTTTTTTTTTTTCTGTTCCCTCTCTCATTGTTGCTATTGTTGTTTTGGTTTGGAGAGTGCTTTTTGGAAGTCTTAAAGGGGCAGGACAGGTCACTTAGACCAGAGGCAGGGAATCTGGGGATCTCTGGGCACTCTAACCCCCTGGGGAGCAAGGAGCACAGAGGCCCCTTACGGAGATAAATAGCCTCCCGGCCACTCCCCCTCCAACGGGGCTCCACCATTTTGGAGGAACAGCCCCAGCCAGGCCAACCCCACAGCAACAGCGGAGATTAACCCCATAGCAACTGGGCAGGAAGCAGAAGCCCTGTCTGCGCACAGCTGCCCAGCACAAGCCACTAAAGGTCGCTATTCTCCCAGGAGAAGGCCACAAACCAACAAGAAGGGAAGCTCTTCCAGCGGTCACTTGTACCAGCTCTGCAAACTATCTCTATCACCATGAAAAGGCAAAACTACAGGCAGACAAAGATCACAGAGACAACACCTGAGAGGGAGACAGACCTAACAAGTCCTCCTGAAAAAGAATTCAAAATAAAAATCATGAACATGCTGACAGAGATGCAGAGAAAAATGCAAGAGCAATGGGATGAGATGCAGAGAAAAATGCAAGAGCAGTGGGATGAGATGCAGAGAAAAATGCAAGAGCAGTGGGATGAAGTCCGGAAGGAGATCACAGATGTCAGGAAAGAGATCACAGAAGTGAAACAATCCCTGGAAGGATTTATAAGCAGAATGGATAAGATGCAAGAGGCCATTGAAGGAATAGAAGCCAGAGAACAGGAACGTATAGAAGCTGACATAGAGAGAGATAAAAGGATCTCCAGGAATGAAACAACACTAGGAGAAATATGTGACCAAGCCAAAAGGAATAATATTCGTATTATAGGGATACCAGAAGAAGAAGAAAGAGGAAAAGGGATAGAAAGTCTCTTTGAAGAAATAATTGCTGAAAACTTCCCCAAACTGGGGGAGGAAATAATCGAACAGACCATGGAATTACACAGAACTCCCAACAGAAAGGATCCAAGGAGGAAAACACCAAGACACATAGTAATTAAAATGGCAAGGATCAAGGACAAGGAAAGAGTTTTAAAGGCAGCTAGAGAGAAAAAGGTCACCTATAAAGGAAAACCCATCAGGCTAACATCAGACTTCTCGACAGAAACCCTACAGGCCAGAAGAGAATGGCATGATATACTTAATGCAATGAAACAGAAGGGCCTTGAACCAAGGATACTGTATCCAGCACGACTATCATTCAAATATGATGGCAGGATTAAACAATTCCCAGACAAGCAAAAGCTGAGGGAATTTGCTTCCCACAAACCACCTCTACAGGGCATCCTACAGGGACTGCTCTAGATGGGAGCACCCCTAAAAAGAGCACAGAACAAAACACACAACATATGAAGAATGGAGGATGAGGAATAAGAAGGGAGAGAAGAAAAGAATCTCCAGACAGTGTATATAACAGATCAATAAGCGAGCTAAGTTAGGCAGTAAGATACTAAAGAAGCTAACCTTGAACCTTTGGTAACCACGAATCTAAAGCCTGCAATGGCAATAAGTACATATCTCTCAATAGTCACCCTAAATGTAAATGGACTTAATGCACCAATCAAAAGACATAGAGTAATAGAATGGATAAAAAAGCAAGACCCATCTATATGCTGCTTACAAGAAACTCACCTTAAACCCAAAGATAAGCATAGACTAAAAGTCAAGGGATGGAAAAACATATTTCAGGCAAACAACAGTGAGAAGAAAGCAGGGGTTGCAGTACTAATATCAGACAAAATAGACTTCAAAACAAAGATAGTAACAAGAGATAAAGAAGGATACTACATAATGATAAAGGGCTCAGTCCAACAAGAGGATATAACCATTCTAAATATATATGCACCCAATACAGGAGCACCAGCATATGTGAAGCAAATACTAACAGAAGTAAAGAGGGAAATAGACTGCAATGCATTCATTGTAGGAGACTTCAACACACCACTCACCCCAAAGGATAGATCCACCGGGCAGAAAATAAGTAAAGACACACAGGCACTGAACAACACACTAGAACAGATGGACCTAATAGACATCTATAGAACTCTACATCCAAAAGCAACAGGATATACATTCTTCTCAAGTGCACATGGAACATTCTCCAGAATAGACCACATACTAGCTCACAAAAAGAGCCTCAGTAAATTCCAAAATATTGAAATTCTACCAACCAATTTTTCAGACCACAAAGGTATAAAACTAGAAATAAATTCTACAAAGAAAACAAAAAGGCTCACAAACACATGGAGGCTTAACAACATGCTACTAAATAATCAATGGATCAATGAACAAAGCAAAATAGAGATCAAGGAATATATAGAAACAAATGACAACAACAAAACAAAGCCCCAACTTCTGTGGGACACAGCGAAAGCAGTCTTAAGAGGAGAGTATATAGCAATCCAGGCACACTTGAAGAAGGAAGAACAATCCCAAATGAATAGTCTAACATCACAATTATTAAAACTGGAAAAAGAAGAACAAATGAGGCCTAAAGTCAGCAGAAGGAGGGACATAATAAAGATCAGAGAAGAAATAAACAAAATTGAGAAGAATAAAACAATAGCAAAAATCAACGAAACCAAGAGCTGGTTCTTCGAGAAAATAAACAAAATAGATAAGCCTCTAGCCCAACTTATTAAGAGAAAAAGAGAGTCAACACAAATCAACGTAATCAGAAATGAGAATGGAAAAATCACGACAGACTCCACAGAAATACAAAGAATTATTAAAGACTACTAGGAAAACCTATATGCCAACAAGCTAGAAAACCTAGAAGAAATGGACAACTTCCTAGA
Organism: Manis javanica; assembly: GCF_040802235.1. NCBI lineage: Eukaryota > Metazoa > Chordata > Mammalia > Pholidota > Manidae > Manis > Manis javanica. The sequence continues at coordinate 95,513,581 of NC_133163.1, read as the reverse complement.
AAAATACAACCTCCCAAGACTGACCAAAGAAGAAACACAAAAGTTAAACAAACCAATTACGAGCAAAGAAATTGAAACGGTAATCAAAAAACTACCCAAGAACAAAACCCCGGGACCGGACGGATTTACCTCGGAATTTTATCAGACACACAGAGAAGACATAATACCCATTCTCCTTAAAGTGTTCCACAAAATAGAAGCAGAGGGAATACTCCCAAACTCATTCTACGAGGCCAACATCACCCTAATACCAAAACCAGGCAAAGACCCCACCAAAAAAGAAAATTACAGACCAATATCCCTGATGAATGTAGATGCAAAAATACTCAATAAAATATTAGCAAACAGAATTCAACAGTATATCAAAAGGATCATACACCATGACCAAGTGGGGTTCATCCCAGGGATGCAAGGATGGTACAACATTCGAAAATCCATCAACATCATCCACCACATCAACAAAAAGAAAGACAAAAACCACATGATCATCTCCATAGATGCTGAAAAAGCGTTTGACAAAATTCAACATCCATTCATGATAAAAACTCTCAGCAAAATGGGAATAGAGGGCAAGTACCTCAACATAATAAAGGCCATATATGATAAACCCACAGCCAGCATTATACTGAACAGCGAGAAGCTGAAAGCATTTTCTCTGAGATCGGGAACCAGAAAGGATGCCCACTCTCCCCACTGCTATTTAACGTAGTACTGGAGGTCCTAGCCACGGCAATCAGACAAAACAAAGAAATACAAGGAGTCCAGATTGGTAAAGAAGAAGTTAAACTGTCACTATTTGCAGATGATATGATACTGTACATAAAAAACCCTAAAGACTCCACTCCAAAACTACTAGAACTGATATCGGAATACAGCAAAGTTGCAGGATACAAAATTAACACACAGAAATCTGTAGCTTTCCTATACACTAACAACGAATCAATAGAAAGAGAAATCAGGAAAACAATTCCATTCACCATTGCATCTAAAAGAATAAAATACCTAGGAATAAACCTAACCAAAGAAGTGAGAGACTTATACTCTGAAAACTACAAGTCACTCTTAAGAGAAATTAAAGGGGACACTAATAAATGGAAATTCATCCCATGCTCATGGCTAGGAAGAATTAATATCGTCAAAATGGCCATCCTGCCCAAAGCAATATACAGATTTGATGCAATCCCTCTCAAATTACCAGCAACATTCTTCAATGAATTGGAACAAATAATTCAAACATTCATATGGAAACACCAAAAACCCCGAATAGCCAAAGCAATCCTGAAAAAGAAGAATAAAGTAGGGGGGATCTCACTCCCCAACTTCAAGCTCTACTACAAAGCCATAGTAATCAAGACAATTTGGTACTGGCACAAGAACAGAGCCACAGACCAGTGGAACAGATTACAGACCCCAGAAATTAACCCAAACATATATGGTCAATTAATATTTGATAAAGGAGCCATGGACATACAATGGCAAAATGACAGTCTCTTCAACAGATGGTGCTGGCAAAACTGGACAGCTACATGTAGGAGAATGAAACTGGACCATTGTCTAACCCCATATACAAAGGTCAACTCAAAATGGATCAAAGACCTGAATGTAAGTCATGAAACCATTAAACTCTTGGAAAAAAACATAGGCAAAAACCTCTTAGACTTAAACATGAGTGACCTCTTCTTGAACATATCTCCCCGGGCAAGGAAAACAACAGCAAAAATGAGCAAGTGGGACTACATTAAGCTGAATAGCTTCTGTACAGCGAAAGACACCATCAATAGAACAAAAAGGAACCCTACAGTATGGGAGAATATATTTGAAAATGACAGATAAGATAAAGGCTTGACGTCCAGAATATATAAAGAGCTCACACGCCTCAACAAACAAAAAACAAATAACCCAATTAAAAAATGGGCAGAGGAACTGAACAGACAGTTCTCTAAAAAAGAAATACAGATGGCCAAGAGACACATGAAAAGATGCTCCACATCGCTAATTATCAGAGAAATGCAAATTAAAACTACAATGAGGTATCACCTCACACCAGTAAGGATAGCTGCCATCCAAAAGACAAACAACAACAAATGTTGGCGAGGCTGTGGAGAAAGGGGAACCCTCCTACACTGCTGGTGGGAATGTAAATTAGTTCAACCATTGTGGAAAGCAGTATGGAGGTTCATCAAAATGCTCAAAACAGACCTACCATTTGACCCAGGAATTCCACTCCTAGGAATTCACCCTAAGAATGCAGCAATCAAGTTTGAGAAAGACAGATGCACCCCTATGTTTATCGCAGCACTATTTACAATAGCCAAGAATTGGAAGCAACCTAAATGTCCATCGGTAGATGAATGGATAAAGAAGATGTGGTACATATACACAATGGAATACTACTCAGCCATAAGAAGTGGAAAAATCCAACCATTTGCAGCAACATGGATGGAGCTGGAGAGTATTATGCTCAGTGAAATAAGCCAAGCGGTGAAAGAGAAATACCAAATGATTTCACTCATCTGAGGAGTATAGGAACAAAGGAAAAACTGAAGGAACAAAACAGCAGCAGAAGTACAGAACCCAAAAATGGACTAACAGGTACCAAAGGGAAAGGAACTGGGGAGGATGGGTGGGCAGGGAGGGATGGGGGGGGAGAAGAAGGGGGGTATTAAGATTAGCATGCATGGGGGGGAGGGAGAAAGGGGAGGGTGGGCTGCACAACACAGACATTTTTAAGAAAACTGGAGCAATTTGAACAGGATTTAATATGAGATGATTTTATGACACAGCATTTGATTCCTTGGACATGCTCATGGTCTGTGGACACAGAGGAGAAAGTCCTTTCTTAGGAGATACAGGTTAAAGCAGTTGAGAATGAAGTCTCATGATGGCAAAACTTACTTTCAAATGACTTGCTTAAAAAAAAGGCACATTGTGTGATAAAGCAAATGTCACAAAATCTTAATAATGTGTCATTACCTGAAGGGTATATGGGTATTCACTGAACTTTTTTTCAAATTTTTCATAGGTTTGAAATTTACTGAAATAAAAAGTTGGGGGATACTATTATAAATGAGAGAAAAGACATTCAGTCGGTTTCCTGGAAAGCCTCTCTTAGGTCGAAATAGAGAAAGTAACACATGTTTTGCTGGAATGTGAATCACACAAAGAACCGGTGTCCCTATCTCAGGGAGCTCTGTGTTTTACAGCATCCGGAGAAGACAGTTCCTGTCTATAGATGTCAGAATCTAAAAGGCAATTCTCCTCATCACTGCTAGTGCAGAACATAGAGGTGAAGAATTTAGTTTTCCAGGTTGAGGCCTTAATCGTGTACCAGTCAGGGCACGCTCCACTGTATTTGTCCTAACAGAACAATTTTCTGGTCTGCAAGCTTTCATTGACTTGAATGTGTTTTCTGGGGAAACAAATGCTTCTCTAGCTTTACAGTGTTTCAAGCAGAAGAAAAATAGCCATGACCAGCATGGTGTCATGGGCAAAGAAGACCAGGGATGCCAGTGTGGCAGTATGAGAAGTACCAGAATTCCAGAGGCCTGGAAAGGTGGCATCTTCTGGAAGAGCCTCTCCCTGGAAAACAATCCCTCCCCCTAGAAAAGGCAGAAGAGGTCATCTTCTCTGGTGTCAAGCACTCAACAGATACTTTATTCTTTACACAACACTAAGTTCATTGACAACTTGCTTCTGTGAAGTCATTTTTTGGCCACAAGTTTCTTCATTATTAATGGAGTGCTGTTCGGGCCAAACTTTGTTTCTGTTATGATGGTGCCTAGGGTGACCTCCTTTTGAGAGGGAAGAGACATAGCTCCTATCTTACCTACTGCAGCAGCCGTCTTGGATGTAGGAAGATTGGTGCAGTCTCCAATCCCAAACACATTTGGGAATCTCTTGTGCTGCAGAGTTTCTTTATCCACATCCACCCAGCCAGCAGCATCAGCCACAGGACTCATCTTGAGGACATCTGGTGAGCTCATTGGTGGCGTAACATGCAGCATTTCATACTACAAAAAAGGAGAGCATCCAAATCTGTGGGGTCTTCCAGTATTTCTACAGCCCCACAAGCTCTCCCCCATCTCCCTTACCCACATGCTAGACTATGGCTGCATCCTGGCTGCGTGGACCACTATACAATTGGTGCTTATACTGATCCACACCCTCTCCAAGATCATAGTGCTCCCACGCATTGTGGTGGTAAAATAACTATTCTCTTGGGTGACATGTTTTCCCCTACAGAGTCCACAAGATGCCTTTGGCAGTAGGCCTGGGAGAATTTGAAATGGGGGCATGAATCTCACTAACATTCCTAAAGAGCCCACTGATGTTTCTATTATTACTAAAATGAAGGGGGTGGTGGATCTCTGATGCTCTTTCCCTGACCCTCAGTTGTTGACTGGCAAATGTCCGGTACTTCTATTTTATTCTGCAAAGAGGTTCTCAGAGTCCCAGAAACTTGTAACAGCTGCGTTAGGAGTGAGCACCATTCCCACATATGGGTCAACTCTCAAAATACATACAGGAAACCATCAAAACACCAATTTAAGATGAAATAAAAGTGTGGTAAGCTAGCACTTTGAAGGAGGAGAGAGAGGTCTAGCTCAATATTGGCTTTACTATACAGTATAGAGGGCAGGGTGGATTTTTTTCCAAAAACCTATATCAAGGTTACCCTTGGCAATAAGTAGGTATAAAACCTTGGCAAAGGGCAATAACCTGACCCATCCTCATCAATTTTGGTGGCTCATTTAACTTTTTTGTTTGTTTATATAATATTTTATTTTGTTTTTGTCATATTTTGTAGTTTATCCTTTTTATTCTTTTCAGTTTTAATAAACTCCATCTTGCAATTTCAAATTGATTTAAATATTCACAAAACATTTCATTAAGGTGGAAACTTTAGCATCCTAAGACAATCTCAACCTTGTGACAGTCAACAGCCCCTGGTTTCCATAAGGAGGTCCATGACTTCACCAGGGCAGGGCAATCAATCTTTGATGGTGACTTGTATTTATTCCCACTCTCAGACCATTATAAGCTTAATAAGCCTAAATGTAGGAGTGCTGCAAACAGGGCTCCTCTGCAAGGTAATCTTGGATCTCGTGGCTCTTCAAGGGCATGGGTCCCTAAGACTGGGTCTCTTAATGAACATGGGGACTGAGCACATGCCTGCAAGATAATGGGTGGAATGGTCAACAACCATATTCCACCAAATTATTAAGGCCATGTCTGTATTTCTGCACTCAACTAGAACCACTTTTTTTAGCTGAGGGCTACATTTAACCAGAGTTAGATTATTTGTTGGAGTTAATGTGCTTGAATCCCACATGTACACATGAATTCCATAAATCTTTTCTAGAAGGAAAGTTAAATATTTCCACCTAATCATCATAAAGGCAGAAGTTTTACCTGAGCTATCCTATACCAAAGAAATACAAGGGTCTGTTTTATAGATTTATTAAAAATTAACATTGGCATTTAGTTGTAGTTTGTTCTTTATCCATTATTTCCATAAACAGTATATAATGGTTCTCCTTCATTAACATAAATAATCTTTTCAAAGTAGTGGTTTTCAAACTTAAATGTTTGGGAAACTTGTGGAAAATTCAGGTGCCTGGGCTCGAGATCCCAATCCAGTAGGTCTGGGTGAAAGGAGGAATCCGAACACTAAAAGATCCTCTAGTGATTCTGACACTTGAAACCTGCGGATGACTTTCTCAGAAACTCTGGCTTAAAGAAACAGGTTTATTTACAATGCAAAATAGAACACTATTACTTAGACAAGTCACTTCACCTTCCATTTACCTATCTATGAAGAAATGCGTTGTACTAGATAATCTCCAAAATCCTTTTAATTCTAGGACTCCATGATATAAAACAAGTTTAGATTTTTAAAACATAGGATAACTTGCACCAGTTCACAAGCTCTAGGCCTGAGGAGCATAACTGTATTAAGAGTCATCCAAAATTACAAACTTGAGCTGAGGCAAGTAGATGCCAGATGAGCCTGGGATGTCCTGTGACACCAGAAAGTAAGGAAGCGCTCAGGAACACAGTGGGGGCATGTCAGAAGAACACAGGACCAAACAGGGGACAATATGAGTACCAAAATATTAAGGTCAGTAATGAATTATAAACCACTGATGAAAAAAAGGAATTCGTGAGTTCACAGCAATAATTAATTAATTAAAAGAGAAGGGAAGCCTTTTGCTGACAGAATGCCAACAGCCTGCTGGGAAAGGTAGAGGGAATGCTGGTTCGGAAAAATCATGATTCTGTAACCACCACAGTCAAGACTGGATTAGGCAAAAATCACCAATGGATGCTAAATCCAGTGGGAAACATTAATGCGTAGGGAGTAAGGTGCTTACGTGGTCTGAGCGTGTCTCCCCAGAGATTTCTTATTAGTAGCAACGAAGAAAAGTAATAATTATACAGGGGAGAAACTGGGGCATATCTTGACTGGTGTTCATAATGAACATCATCCACGAGGGGCAGATGAACACTATGTACTTTTCAAATGTGATACCCTAGAAAGACACAGCATGGGTTATATAGTATTTCAGTCTAAAAAGCATATCCTGAAACTAAACACAAGAAAACATAGACAAATGTAATATAAGGAACATTCTGTTAAAAAATAAAGTAGGGCAGGTTGTAATATTCCAAAATGCAGTGTCATACAGGACAAAGAAAGACTGTGGATATTCCAGAATAAAGGAGGCTAAAGAGACATTACAAATAAACGCAAGACCTGCCTGTAGACTGAGTTCTGTGTGGAGGGAGAAAAGAACTATAAATGCTGTTGGTCAATCAACAGAACTGGAATTCAAATGACAGACTGAAATGTCATTTCCATGGTAAGTTTACTGAATTGATAACTGCACTGTGATTAGGTAAGAGAATACCCCTTTCCCTTAGGAAATTAACAGGGAAGTATTTAGGATAAAGGGCATGATGTATGATGTTTGTAACTTCCCTTTAAATGCTTCAGGAAAATTATGTTAGGAGCAAAAGAGGAAGAGATAGCGATCAAAACTTTATAATAAGTGAATCTAGATAGTGGCTCTATGTAGTCTTCTTTGCACTATTTTTATTTTTACAACTTCTTTAAGTTTGAGATTATTTCCAAATAAAGGTTTTTAAAGTGTGACCTGGAGTCATCAGTAACATTTTAAATGATAATCAATACAGGCCATTTTAGAAAGGAAAGATGTGTACAATATATTTTAGAAAGAGCTTACACTAAAAAGCTTAAAATGTGAAGTGTTAATGTTTATAAAATTAATCTTTAGTTCAGTTCAAATTCCTTTTTATGGAATCTTTCATTCCTCCAAAAATGCTGAGTGAATAAAATGTAACTGTGCACTCTTTTCTCATTGCTAACAGCTCTTGCCAGAATGATATAAAGAAATGATTCTTTCATACATGCGTCTCCCAATATTTCCATCTTGCTCTTAATCCTCACACACCTCTGCAGAAGTACTAGTCCCACATCACAGAAGACAAATGGACACACAGAAGCCAAGCCAATATATAAAGGCTAAATTTTTCCAAGTAGGGTGTGGCTCTGCTATATCTTTCAATGTCTTTCAAGTACCTCTCTCTATGCACAAGTGAAAGATGTCTAGACAGCCTCTTCCATGTGAAAGACACTCGTCATTTCCAAACCACCCACAGGTGGGGCTGCTTCTCACATACCACAAATTGAAACAATCAGCAAATCCTGCAGTTAAGGAAGCCCTTCTTGAACTTTAGGCAATAACTGAAGTTGTGAATTTTTTGGCTGCTTCAAGTGATTCAGTGCAAGGAAAAGGAGACACAAAAGTGGATACAGTAGAAAAAGCCTCCTCACCTCCCACGGACACGGCCTCTTAACTCTTTCTATTCCCCACCCATTTTGGTCCACCTTCTCCCCTGTCACTGCCCAAGATGCTCTTTGTAACCAGCCTCCCCTAGCAGAGGATGATGGTGGACAGGGAAGGGGGCACCGCAGTGTCACCAACTTCTATGGCACTCTCACAGCTTCACCTCGTCACTCACTGAAATCACATGGGTCTCTCCAGGCTTGTCCAGATTCTCGAAAACAGCCTCTTGTTTATCTGCTCGGACTTCAATGAGGTTTTGCTTATAGTTAACAGTGAGGTTCCTCTCCTGGATGATCTCCTGAAGGGCAGCCGCATACTTCTTAACCCCAAAAATTGTTCCAAGAGAAGTGTTGAAAATGATATTGGCCTTGGATCGCTTCCCCATCTGAGAAAAAGGAAAGAATAGAAACAACCAACATCAAAGCCTTACTCCAGCCCAGCTACCTCTTTTTTTTAACCTAGACAAGAATGAGCATCTGCAGAAGAGACCTCACCAGCTTTCTCCATCACTAGGCGCTGGTGGGGTGAGGAGTGGACCAATCCACTGCCTCTTACTGATTTTCTGTCAGCGATTTTGCAACTGAGTGCACACTGGAGTCAGGGCTTGAGCTGGATCCTGCTCAGTTGAAAGCCAGAGATGAAGGTCAACCCCAGGGAAAAACAGCTGAAATTTTGTTCCTCTATTCATTTGTTCATCTATTTAATAAATATGTACTGAGGTCCTAGAGTGGCCAGGGGCTGTTCTAGGTGCTGAGGGGACAGCCGTGAACATATAAAGTCCCATCCCCTTGGCTCAAGCGCTCTAGTATTCCTATGCTTCAGAGAGGCCAGTGTTCTCCCAAATACCTCAGACCTTATGGCACCTGAGAGACTTCCTCTCAGGTCATCCATGACTTGGGAGAGAAGAGTTATGCAAAGAGAATTCTGGGAGGAAGAAACAGCTAGTTTCTTACTCTTTTCCTTTGTTCAGTGTCTTTTAGGACTTGTTCACCTGGATCACACTGTTTGAAAAAAGTAAGGTGGGAAATAACACCAAAAGGAGGTGCCAACCTAGATTTCTCATGACACAGAATGACCCTTCTTACAAACAGAAACAATGACTGGATTCCCTTAGCTCCCTACCCACAGGGCTGGTGCAGGTTTACTTAACTCAGGTGAAGGCCTTCGTGGTGCTGCTTCCAAACACACAGTCAGCCCTCTTCAGTCCCCACTTCCTCTTCTCCCCACCCGTCTCTTTGCAGAACCACAAGCTATTTTGAATCCTGCCACTGTCTCAAGTCAAGACATGTTGGTAAACCAAATGTGACATGCCACACGAGGGCAGAAAGGAGAGAACAGCTTCCATGTAGCTTCCTGCTGGTGTCCTTGAGCTGGGACACTGGCTCTGACATTGGGTGTTTGAGGAATGCTGAGAAAGCACCCCACTCAAATACCTCTTTCCACTGAGGTTTGAAGTTCTCCACGAACCTTTTATTTTGCCTTTGGAATTGGCATTTTACCTATTATATTTCCAAAAATACATATCAAGAGCCAGAAAATATTCATAACCTTGAACTTGGGTGGGAGCAACTAAGGATATTATTAAGTATAAAAATGAACAATGTGCAATCATCTAACTACATGGAAATATTTTTAACAACCTCTAACACATCTCCCCAGTAAACTTTTACACACACATTAAAAAGTATGTTACAAAAACTATTTAATAACATGTAATGCATCTAAATTTGTATATACAGTATGATTACAACCATGTTAAAAAAAAGGTCTAAGGAAAAAAATGGAAGGACATGTCAAATTGATGACAGCAGCAGTATTAAAGCAGCTAGATAGTGAGTGATGACTTCTATTTGATGCAAGACCTGCTAAAACCCCTCTATTTTTTTCTACTGTTTAAATTTCCAATTTCATAATTTTGCACATATTTAACAAAAATTTAGCAATAGAAAAGGTACTTTGACATGGATAAAAATATAATCTGACATTCACTGAATTAGCACCATCTGCCTTCCTTGTCTCTGTCCCTAGGAAGAAGCATACCTTCCTGAAATAGGCTTCCGATAGGTACATGATCTTCTGTGGGGCTCCAGCACACTTTACCGGAGTATTTGGGAAGGTAAAGATAGCATTGCCTTCCTTGAAGTCCTGCAGAGCTTTCCATGTCTTCTCTACTGTCTTAACTGAATAATTGGACCCTATTTTGGGGTGGACAAAACCTTCGGGTAGGCCTTTAATCTGCAACAAAGCACACCAAGAAATTATTTAACAGAAGTGCAAATAGTCTTTGTGTAGCGTCCTTGTTCTCTGTTAAATGACATACATATCTCTCAAGCATGTCCCCAGTTTTCACACACAGTGGAGCAGGCAGGTGGGAGAGTGACATGCTTAGACCACAGCTGTGGTGCTCCGAGTCACCTGTCACTGCAGAATGGGCTCAGCCCAAGGGAATCCCTCTGCTTCCCTGGCCATGAGAGCATGGTTTGAGCAACTCTCTTCCCACCATCAGAGTTAAGACAAGAAGCTAAGCATACTGTCTTTTTGGAGAGCCAGGTGCCTTACTGGGAAGAAGAACTATAGGAAGAATGAAGAGCCATACTGTCAGTAATAGCAAACTTAAATTACCTTGTATCAGGTTATACCAGATCAAACTCTTATAAAGGCAGAAAAGACAGGTAATCAAAAACATGGACTTGGGAGACCCACAGACCTGGCTTGAGTCCTGGCTTTTTCATTCATAAGCACTGTAACCCTCAGTAAATTCCTAATATCTCTAAGCCAGTGGATTTCCAAGTGTGGTCTCCAGACCAGGACCACTGGGGAACTTGCTAGAAATGCAAATCAGGGCCTACCCCAGACCTACTGAATCAGAAAGTTGGGGGCAGCACAGAAATCTACTTGACCAGCCCTCTGGGTGATTCTGATGTCCACTAAGAAGCTTATTGCATCATTAAATCTGTAAAATGGGGATAAAAGCTTCATAGGGTTGCTGGCAAGAATAAATGAGACCATGCATGTAAAGTGCTTAGAAAAATGGCATACCCATGGTAAGTGATTTGTGTTAGAGTAGCCTGTCAGTACACTTAATTGGATACCTGTCTGAAATTTTAGAAGGTTCATGCAGAGAAGATGGCACAGATTAAGACACTCCAGCACAGTTCTTCCAGCAGGAGCAGAGAAACATCAAAGAACAGCCATCAAGATGGGCTGGTCCTTCAGAACCTCCCCAGGCTGTTCTCAACTGTAGGGCAACCACCTCGAGAGTCACTGGGCCCCTATGCCTCAGGTCTCAAGTAAGCAGAGCCCTATGATCACCTCCACAGCACTCAGTGCTAAGAGCACCACTCCTCTGATTACTGACCATTCTCTGCTATAGTTTCAGCAGTTATAATATGAGCAGTCCTAGCAAAAATAACTACCATTAGTATAAAATCTCCTTGCATTTTAATGTTCCTGAAGTTTCACGTGTATGCTAACATTGGTTATACACTATACACTTCTGAGGGAGGTAGGCAAATACTCCTGGCTCATAGACACAGATAAGGAAACTATAGTACAGCAAGGTTGAGAGGCCCACCTAGAATTTTACAGAACTAGATGCTAAGGCCCCTGACCACTGGCTAGGGTTCTTCTCAATGGACCTTCACACTTCCTGGTTCCCAAAGCAAAATTCACTATCCAAGAGATAGACAAACAGCTGATCTCTCATCTCCTTCATTATTTTTCTCTTGTCTGAAGAAGTTGTTTAGGAAAAGGTGCTATAAAGTGGTAACCAAATTCCTTTTAGGGAGACCTGGTCACAAAGGATGGTTTATGACTCCTCATCCAATCTGAGTTGCAGAAGGAAGCAGGGAGAGTAAGAAAAAGAGATGCCAGCTCACTCCCCCTTTGACCAAGCAGGTCAGCACACTGCAGAGGCCCCACAAAGCCAGTGAGAAAAAAGGCAGAGACAGGTGGGCCGAGAGAGGCTGCCTGGGTCCAACAGAACCCAGAGACAGGTGGGCCGAGAGAGGCTGCCTGGGGTCCAACAGAACCCAGGTGGGAGATTCAACCCTTGATAGGCCACCTACACTCCTGCCCCGGAGACTGGGCACCTTAGTGTCTTCATCAAATAAATCCCCTTTATTGTTTCCACCAGCCCAAGTGGTTTTCTAGTACCTACAGCCAGAGCACCGAGTAGTACAGTAGCTCTGAGGACATTATTTACATTCTCTCATCCTCAGTTCTTCATCTGTTGAACGGAATTAAAAATACCTACCTCTCAAGCAGTTGCAAGGAATCAATATTGGATTCCTAGCATGGTCCCTGGGACATGGGATATATAATAGCTACTTTATTTGTAAAGTAATAATAGCTATTTTGTTTCTTGGTTTGTTCCAATGAGCTGCTAAGGGCCCTTGCAGTAGTCTCTTCAAACAGTCCTCCTCACACGGCACTGGGACTCTTGGGTAGAGAGTGTCCTGGAGATGCACTGTCTTCACTAAATCCACACTGGTGGAGGCTTTCTGGAGAGCTATGGACCTCCCACAAGGGGTAACTGGCCCCTTTCTCCATATAGTCTACTTCAGTTTGTCATTAAATTCATCATGACCCCTGGTACCATGACTCAAATTCATCTTACCACCTTTATTTACCCCAACTCATGGCTTCTTTGAACCTTCTCAGAACATATCCCAGGATATTTTCACAACTCTCACCCTGGGCATGTCATAATTTGGGTTTTTTAATGCAGAAACACACTTTAAAGACCCTTACTGAGCCAGCTTAGCTGCGGTGCTTGCCTGGATCACATTCCTGCAGTTTGTGGCCTGGTTATCACTGTGCTTTATGTGCTCCAAATATTTGCCCACAGTCCCCAACAAGCTTCTGGAAATTGCAATCATTACTGACTTATTCCATGATGTTTTAGAAAAACAAACTTGAATCTCACAATTGTCAGATAACACCTGGCTCCCGGGCTCACTGAAATGGGAGATCTAAGGAACTTCTAGGGTAGCATTTATATTGTGTGAGTCACTCCACACCCAAAACCCTGGCCTCTATACAAAACCCAGACATCCTTCCGGCACCTGATGAACTAACTACTGGTGTTCTATCCAAAGTCTGCTTAGAATTTCATAATCTAAACCTTACTTTCAAAGGAAAGTTTAATCTGTAATACAGCCAACTCAAGTCCTACAATGAACGGAAGTTTTCTTGTAATTGTGGAAAAGGCTGCTGCTTTGCAAGAATTGCCATTAGGACATGGACATGATGAAATCTGATTAAAGCTTAAAGCTAAAATATATTATAAGCACTGACAGAATTTTAAAGAAGATGTTTTTTAGAACCATAAAAAGACTGCTGAGAAATAAAATGAAGAGGATTTCTTAGAACTTTGTCAAAATGAATATAAAACAACTAAAGGTGGCATTTGATCTTGGCATAAGTCAGTATAACACAGTAGTTTAAAATAGTACCTTTCCATAGTCCAGCTGGATTCCAAGAGCAATAATAAGATATTTGTAGGAGATCTGCAACACAAAACAATGTGATTTTAGATCAGGATCCCAAAAGCAGCAGTCCACAAGTTTGCCATCATGTCCACCATTCTCTGTTGCCTCACACCTCACTGCTTCACAAGTATTTATAACCTGCCTGGCCCCAAAGATCTTGAGATGCCTGTGTTTTCACAGTGGAGAATGATGGCAGAGAAGCCACAATTATTTTGTGTGGTGCTTGTACTAACATTTTTTCATGCTGATGGGTGAGAGAAAGACTTCCTAGTCTTAAAAGACAATCAGCTTTCTTTAAAATTTATGGGGTAATGTGTGAATACCAAGTAAAACTGACAGTCATATAGATTAGATCAATATCTTAACTAAGAAACTGCTCTTTGGAGGGTCATTGAAAAGGATGTGATATAATGTACCTGATCTTAATGATCTGTTTGGAACTTAAAAGTTCACTCTTTAAATATGATTATTCATGCTGAGGGTACAAATATCTGCATTTATTTTAATGGAAATGTGGATTCAGGATCAGGAGGAAGACAAGTTAAGGAAAGAAAGCATAAGCAAGAAGGATGTAAAGTAAAAGGACTTGCCTAGATACCTAGAGATGCACCAGTGCATAGAGTGACCCCAGTGCAATTCAGAAGGCCAGAAAGAAGTGACAAGTGGTGACTGCCACACTCTCGGACTACATGGAGAAGCAGAACAGCGAGCTGGGCAGATCACAGTTGAAGAGAAGACTCCAAGACCCACAACTGCTTGGCTCCGGGTGGAGAGCCTAGGGGAAGTCACTGAAGAGGTCCTGCCCAGGATCCAGGGTATTCAGCACTTGTCATGTTAAATAGAACTGATGTCCTCCCCCACTGCATCCCACAGGATAAAACTTATGTCTTATTCCTTATATTCCTAGAATCTGGCAGCCACTAAATTAAAGTGAGAGACTTGGTAATGTTTGTTGGAAGAACAGATGGATGGATGACTTCAGCTGTTTGTGAAATACACAATTTATCAAAGTGGATAGATAATATATAGAGATAGACAGATATAGATATAGATATCTTCTTCTGTATGATTTGCCTATCAATCAATAGAGAGCTGAATTCCTTGTTCTGTAGGAAAACATACTGGGCCCATTAACTGGCTGACAAAACCATGAAGAATATTCAGGATATGTGAGTGGCATAGGGTCTGGGGGTGGTGATCTACAGGCAAAACATATGAACACTGTTAACAAGAAAAGCCTCTGGTTTGTGTGTACCTTGATCATTTTATTAGAGCATAATATTGATTGTTTTTAAGGACTGATAACAAACAAGTTTAAGATTTAAAAAAAATTATTAAGGGAGAATAAAACACAAGGTACCAAAAAACAAAAAGAAAGCCTCCAGGCCTTTTGAAGGAGCTCAGGTTCCAGGCTAGATGATCTAAGCTCAAAGGAATTAAAATTTGTAGACAAAACCTTTGACCAATAACAGAGAACAGTGCACACCTCTCACCAGAAGGCTAAATGTGGTCAAGTATTATAATTTTACACATGGGATGGGGAAGATAAATTCTGACACCAACAACTTAGTAAATAGGATGTTCCTCCATTGCAAAATTCCAGGCTCATCTACTAAATAGTGTCTTTCAGTGATTTAGAAAAAGAAGAACAGCAGTATGGGTTCACAGACTACAAGTCTGCCTTCAGTCAGCCACCACTCAAGAACTCTGCTGGCACAGAGTAGATGCTCAACAAATACTTTATTTTCTTTTTTTTTTTCAAGTATTCTTTTAAAAATAATAACAGCAACATTTCTGGAGCATTCACTCTGTGCAAGGCACTGTTCTAAGTGCTTTACAGGTATTAATTAATTTAATCCTCACAGCCACCCAATGAGGTAGATCTCATTTTGCAGACAAACTGAGACCACAATTTGCTTACAGATAGTTACTTCTCTGTGACAGATACTGTGCTAGGTCCTGGGCATAAAACACTGAACAAGAAAGACACAGCTCCTACTCCAAGAACTCAGTCTAGTGGGTAAGAAGGCATTACCAGATAATTACACAAATAATTACTAAATCACAGAATGCGATAGCATGTCAAGGGGAAACCTGACCTACTTTGGTAGGTTGGGGAAGGCTTGCCTTAAGGGTCCATATATATATATATAAGCTAATGATGAGTAGCAGTTGTCTAGGGGAAGAGGTGGACACAACGTGCAAATGTCCTGGGGAAGAGGGAAGCTGAGGCATTTGAGGAAATGAGAGGGAAGTGAGCTGGGGTAGAGACAAGTGAGAGAATAGAACCAGGTTAAGTCTGGAGAAGGAGCAGGAGCCAGTGTATACAGGCCCTATGGAAAACATTCCAGACAAACAGACCCCTATGTCAGAAAAGAGAGACACACTGAGTCTGGATTTCAGCAGTGCCTTAAACTCAGTCTTCCCACCTTAGAAATAAGATAGGGAAGTATAAACTAAGACTGAAATAATTTGGTAAATTAAAAAATATCTAGATGGAACGGGAAGATGGCGGCGTGAGTAGTTCAGTGGAAATCTCCACCCAAAAACATATATTTATGAAAATACAATAAATACAACTATTCCTAAAAAACACACCAGTGGATACAGTACAACAGCCAAGATGCATCTATATCTGCGAGAACTCAACATCACACGAAGGGGTAAGATACAAGCCGCAGTCAGGTGGGACATGAACACCCCCCACCCCAGAACCTGGCAGGAAGAAAGGAGTCAGAACAGGGAGGGAGTGAAAGCCCAGGACTGCTAAACAACCAGCTCTAGAAATCCGCACCCGGAGCGCAGACACAAGGTGCACGGGGTGCTGGATATTAGAGAAATGGAAAAGCAAAACCTGCGGGCAGGTCCCCACAACCAGCACCCCTGAGACAAAAGAAAAGTGAGTGCTTTCTGCAAGTCTTAAAGAGACAGGGACCCCACAGCTGGACGAAGTCGTCCCGGCACACTTAGCCAGCAGCTGGGAATCCCAGGGAACTTTAGGCACCCTAACACCCTGGGCGGTGGCGCAGCTCTGAAGCCCCTCATGGCACTAAGCAGCTCTGCCAGTCATTCCGCCAACTGGCATGGACCCCAACACACTGGCCCAGTAGTGGGAGAGTGGCAGCATGCGCCGGGGGCGGCAGCGCCAGAGGGAACTGGGAGCAGCCCGCGTGTGCTGGCGGCGCCAGAGGGGACCGGGAGTGGCTCGTGAGAGCCCGGCGTGGCAGCAACCAAGCACCCCTGGAGCAGCCTGTGCATGCTGGCAGCAGTGGCGCCAGAGGACCCCGGGAGAGGTCTGCACGAGCCTGCAGCGGCGATGATGGAGCAGCCCGGTAGTGGCCGGTGTGTGCCAGCAGCGGCAGTGCCAGAGGGGCATGGGAGAGGCCCGCGTGCACCACCAGTGGTGGCAGAGGGAGCAGCCATGCTCCAAGCAGCCAACCGGAATCCCAGCCTGACGCACAGCCGTGAGGGCCAGACCCATAGGCCACTGTTGTCACACAGCTGCCCAGCAGGGGCACCGCTATCGCAGAGAAGTGCACCTGGCGTGCCTGCCACTCCCCACAGGGCTCCGTGCTGCTCTGATGGAGACCCCACCCACAGCAGCTTAGGGGATTAACCTGGTGGCTGCTCCAGGAGTGCGGGTAACCGACACAGGCAGTGGAGAAGGGCAAGGCATCCAGCAAGCAGGGAAGGACTTTCTTCTCCCAGCTGACACACCTCCAGCCTGCCTACAGCCACCACTATCACCATGAAAAGGTAAACAAATTTAGTCCAGTCCAAAATAGTTCAGACAAACCCTGAGAGAGGATCTGCAGAGACAGACCTAACCAGTCTCCTTGAAAAAGAATTCAAAATAAAAATCATAAACATGCTGACAGAGCTGCAGAGAAATATAAAAGAGTAAGGGATGATGTCCAGAGGGAGATTACAGAAATGAAACAATCTCTGGAAGGATGTATAAGCAGAATGGATAAGATGCAAGTGGCCGTTGATGGAATAGAAACCAGAGAACAGAAACACATAGAAGCTGACGCAGAGAGAGATAAAAGGATCTCCAGGAATGAAACAATATTAAGAGAACTGTGTGACCAATCCAAAAGGAACAATATCCGCATTATATGGGTACAAGAAGAAGAAGAGAGAGAAAAAGGGATACAAAGTGTCTCTGAAGAAATAATTGCTGAGAATTTCCCCAAACTGGAGGAGGAAATAGTTGCTCAGACTACAGAAGCACACAGAACTCCCAACAGAAGAGACCCAAAGAGGACAACACCAAGAGACATAATTAAAATGGCAAAGATCAAAGACAAGGACAGAGTATTAAAGGCAGCCAGAGAGAGAAAAAAGGTCACCTACAAAGGAAAACTCATCAGGCTATCATCAGACTTCTCAACAGAAACTCTACAGGCCAGAAGAGAATGGCATGATATATTTAATGCAATGAAACGGAAGGGCCTTGAACCAAGGATACCGTATCCAGCACAATTATCATTTAAATATGAAGGAAGGATTAAACAATTCCCAAACAAGCAAAAGTTGAGGTAATTTCCCTCTCACAAACCACCTCTACAGGGTATTTTACGGGGACTGCTCCAGATGAGAGCATTCCTAAAAAGAGCACAGAACAAAACACCCAACATATGAAGAATGGAGGAGGAGGAATAAGAAGGGAGAGAAATAATCATCAGACTGTGTTTATAATATCTCAATAAGTGAGTTATGTTAGACAGTAAGGTAGTAAAGAAGCTAACCTTGAACCTTTGGTAACCACAAACATAAAGCCTGCAATGGCAATAAGTACATATCTTTCAATAATCACGCTAAATGTAAATGGACTGAACACACCAATCAAAAGACACAGAGTAATAGACTGGATAAAAAAGCAAGATCCATCTATAAGCTGCTTACAAGAGACTCACCTTAAACCCAAAGACATGCACAGATTAAAAGTCAAGGGATGCAAAAAGATATTTCAGGCAAACAACAGGGAGAAAAAAGCAGGGGTTGCAATACTAGTATCAGACAAAATAGACTTTAAAACAAAGAAAGTAACAAGAGATAAAGAAGGACATTACATAATGATAAAGGGCCCATTCCAACAAAAGGATATAACCATTATAAACATATATGCACCCAATACAGGAGCACCAATATATGTGAAACAAATACTAACAGAATTAAAGGAGGAAATAGAATACAATGCATTCATTTTAGGAGACTTTAACACACCACTCACTTCAAAGGACAGATCCACCCGACAGAAAATAAGTAAGGACACAGAGGCACTGAACAACACACTAGAACAAATGGACCTAATAGACATCTACAGAACTCTACATCCAAAAGCAACAGGATACACATTCTTCTCTACTGCACATGGAACATTCTCCAGAATAGACCACATACTAGGCCACAAAAAGAGCCTCAGTAAATTCCAAAAGACTGAAATCCTACCAACCAATTTTTCAGACCACAAAGGTACAAAACTAGAAATAAATTGTACAAAGAAAGCAAAAAGGCTCATAAACCCATGGAGGCTTAACAACATGCTCCTAAATAATCAATGGATCAACAACCAAATTAAAATGGAGATCAAGCAATATATGGAAAGAAATGACAACAACAACACAAAGCCCCAACTTCTGTGGGACGCAGCAAAAGCGGTCTTAAGAGGAAAGTTTATAGCAATCCAGGCATATTTAAAGAAGGAAGAACAATCCCAAATGAATAGTCTAATGTCACAATTATCAAAATTGGAAAAAGAACAAATGAGGGCTAAGGGCAGCAGATAGAGGGACATAATAAAGATCAGAGAAGAAATAAATAAAATTGAGAAGAATAAAACAATAGAAAAAATCAATGAAACCAAGAGCTGGTTCTTCGAGAAAATAAACAAAATGAATAAGAGTCTAGCTAGACTTATTAAGAGAAAAAGAGAGTCAACACACATCAACAGAATCAGAAATGAGAAAGGAAAAATCATGACAGACCCCACAGAAATACAAAAAATTATTAGAGAATACTATGAAAACCTATATGCTAACAAGCTGGAAAACCTAGGAGAAATGGAAAACTTCCTAGAAAAATACAACCTTCCAAGACTGACACAGAAAGAAACAGAAAATCTAAACAGACCAATTATCAGCAACGAAATTGAATCAGAAATCAAAAAGCTACCCAAGAACAAAACCCCCGGGCTAGATAGATTTACCTCGGAATTTTATCAGTCATACAGAAAAGACATAATATCCATTCTCCTTAAAATTTTCCAAAAAATAGGAGAGGAGGGAATACTCTCAAACTCATTCTATGAAACCAACATCACCCTAATACCAAAAGCAGGCAAAGACCCCACCAAAAAAGAAAACTACAGACCAATATCCCTGATGAATGTAGATGCAAAAATACTCAACAAAATATTAGCAAACCGAATTCAAAAATACTTCAAAAGGATCATACACCATGACCAAGTGGGATTCATCCCAGGGATGCAAGGATGGTACAACATTTGAAAATCCATCAACATCATCCACCACATCAACAAAAAGGAGGACAAAAACCATAGATGCTGAAAAAGCATTCAACAAAATTCAACATCCATTCATGATAAAAACTCTCAACAAAATGGGCATAGAGGGCAAGTACCTCAACATAATAAAGGCCATATGTGATAAACCTACACCTAACATCATACTAAACAGCGAGAGGCTGAAAGCTTTTCCTCTGAGATCGGGAACAAGACAGGGATGCACACTCTCCCCACTGTTATTCAACATAGTACTGGAGGTCCTAGTCACGGCAATTAGACAAACCGAGAAATACAGGGAATCCAGATTGGTAAAGAAGAAGCCAAAATGTCACTATTTGCAGATGACATGATATTGTACATAAAAATCCCTAAAGACTCCACTCCAAAACCACTAAGAACTAATATCGGAATTCAGTAAAGTTACAGGACAGAAAATTAACACACAGAAATCTGTGGCTTTACTATACACTAAAAATAAACTAATAGAGAAAGAAATCAGGAAGACAATTCCATTCACAATAGCATCAAAAAGAATAAAATACCTAGGAATAAACCTAACCAAAGAAGTGAAAGACCTATACCCTGAAAACTACAAGACACTCTTAAGGGAAATTAAAGAGGACACTAACAAATGGAAACTCATCCCATGCTCCTGGCTAGGAAGAATTAATATCATCAAAATGGCCATCTTGCCCAAAGCAATATACAGATTTGATGCAATCCCTATCAAATTACCAACAGCATTCTTCAATGAACTGGAACAAATAGTTCAAAAATTCATATGGAACCACCAAAGACCCCGAATAGCCAAAGCAATCCTGAGAAGGAAGAATAAAGTGGGGGGGGGATCTCGCTTCCCAACTTCAAGCTCTACTACAAAGCCACAGTAATCAAGACAATTTGGTATGGCACAAGAACAGAGCCACAGACCAGTGGAACAGAATAGAGACTCCAAGCATTAACCCAAACATATATGGCCAATTAATATATGACAAAGGAGCCATGGACATTCAATGGGGAAGTGACAGTCTCTTCCACAACTGATGCTGGCAAAACTGGGCAGCTACATATAAGAGAATGAAACTGGATCATTGTCTAAACCCATATACAAAAGTAAATTCAAAATGGATCAAAGACCTGAATGTAAGTCATGAAACCATTAAACTCTTGGAAAAAAATACAGACAAAAATTTCTTGGACATAAACATGAGTGACTTCTTCATGAACATATCTCTCCGGGCAAGGGAAACAAAAGCAAAAATGAACAAGTGGGACTATATCAAGCTAAAAAGCTTCTGTACAGCAAAGGACACCATCAATAGAACAAAAAGGTATCCTACAGTATGGGAGAATATATTCATAAATGACAGATCCGATAAGGGGTTGACATCCAAAATATATAAAGAGCTCATGCACTTCAACAAACAAAAAGCAAATAATCCAATTAAAAAATGGGCAGAAGAGCTGAACAGACAGTTCTCTAAAGAAGAAATTCAGATGGCCAACAGACACATGAAAAGATGCTCCACATCACTTGTCATCAGAGAAATGCAAATTAAAACCACAATGAGATATCATCTCACACCAGTAAGGATCGCCATCATCGAAAAGACAAACAACAACAAATGTTGGTGAGGTTGTGGAGAAAGGGGAACCCTCCTACACTGCTGGTGGGAATGTAAATTAGTTCAACCATTGTGGAAAGCAGTATGGAGGTTCCTCAAAATGCTCAAAATAGAAATACCATTTGACCCAGGAATTCCACTTCTAGGAATTTACCCTAAGAATGCAGCACTCCAGTTTGAAAAAGAGATGCACCCCTATGTTTATCGGTGCACTATTTATAATAGCCAAGATATGGAAGCAACCTAAATGTCCATCAGTAGATGAATGGATAAAGAAGATGTGGTACATATACATAATGGAATATTACTCAGCCATAAGAAAAAAACAGATCCTACCATTTGCAACAACATGGATGGAGCTAGAGGGTATTATGCTCAGTGAAATAAGCCAGACAGGGAAAGCAAGTACCAAATGATTTCACTCATATGTGGAGTATAAGAACAAAGGAAAACTGAAGAAACTAAACAGCAGCAGAATCACAGAACCCAAGAATGGACTAACAGCTACCAAAGGGAAAGGGACTGGGGAGGATGGGTGGGAAGGGAGGGATAAGGGAGGGATAAGGGCGGGGAAAAAGGGGGCATTACGATTAGCATGTATAGTGTTGGGGGGGCACGGGAGGGCTGTGCAACACAGAGAAGACAAGTAGTGATTTTACAGCATCTTACTACGCTGATGGACAATGACTGTGAAGGGGTATGTGGGGGGGACTTGGTGAAGGGGGGAGCCTAGTAAACATAACGTTGTTCATGTAATTGTAGATTAATGATACCAAAATAAAAAATAAATTAATAAATAAATATATAAATAAAAATATCTACTAAAAAATGTTGATTAAGTTATATAAGCCAGGAAAGCTCTCTAGGGCCATGTTACAGAATTAAAACCTTGAGCTTAAATGAAACCATTATGGATAATGGCTAGGAAAAAAGTACTATTTGGATGACAGAATCATAAACCCAAAAGATTCATGCAAGTTAGAAGGATGAACTAAATCCAACAAGGTATCTTCCATGAGATGTTATATGCAGATTTCTGATTTCTAGCTATGGATACTTTTGCTTAACAAAATCTTGAAAGATAGCCCTGCCAGCTTGCACCAACTTCTTCCCCAGACTCTGAAATAAGGCATTACAACTTTCCTGAGGGCCTGAGTCTTGGAAGTCTAAGCAGGGCTCAGAAGTGAGAACACTTAGGAGTGCTTACCATTCTCAGAAAAGGAGACGAGTTTATAATCCTTAAGATGCACACAGACCCAACCTCAGAGGCCTCTGAGCTATGCATGTAATGTGGAGGGTCTGATCGAGGAGGCAGTCACTTGCTGTACAAAAGGGGTGATGTGTGTTACCAGAAGCAGATCTCCTGGCCACATGAGCTGGCAGTGGACTAGCAAGAGAAATGAGACCCAAAGCCCATCTTGTAAATTGAGAACAATTTTATGTGTTTAATTTAGTATGTGTGTATTTAACTAAAAAAATAAGGAAGTTCATTAACAGTGAGAAAATAATATAATTTTTAATTTAATTTAATCTACATATGTATGTGTATTGGTTTGTATGTATACATATATATCTAGGATGGGGGAAGTCTGACTTGACAGTAGGTCATGTGAACAAAAGACCCACAGGTTTGAAGTAACCTCAAGCCCAGCATGAATCAGCATTTGTATAACTGTCACTCAACAGGCAAATGCTAACTTAAGCTATAGCCAGTTGTGGGAGAGAATGGTCCCACTCTATCCTGGGCTCATCTATGAAGTTGCCTACTTTCTAGGCACCTCTTTCATGGGGGTACTACCAAGCCAGATGATGTCCAAAGCAAGATGAAGAGAAATAGTGAAGGGACTGGAGACCATGAAATACAAAGAAGACATGAGGAAAGTGGGGACAGGGGACCAATCTATCTGACGACTAGATCTGCACAGCCAGGGAGAGCCATCTCCAAACAGTTGAAGGGCTTCTCCACTGAAAAGACAGAGGACATTCTCTGGTACACTACAGGACAGAACAAGGAACAAGAAAGGTATCAAGACCAACAACACCCTGGTGGCCCAAGAAAGGGGCTACAGGAAGATGAATTCTGACTAGTAAAGGCAGAATTTTCACATAACCTGTCTAAAAAATGAAGAGGAATAACTTTCTGTCAGAGAACTCCTTGACCCTGGAACATGGAAATGCCCACCCATTTTACAGTCAACCCCCACCCCCACATGCCCCAAAATCAATTACTCATCTCTATTTTTTTTATTATTAACACTCATCACCTTTTGACACACTACATAATTTACTTATTATGTCTGTTGTTTATCACATGTCTGCCCTGACCAGAATATGAAATACAGGACAGTAAGAATTGTTCTATCTTTTTGTTCACTCATATAGACCTAAAACTGTACCTAGCTTATAATAAATACTCAATATATATTTGTGGAAGGAGGAAGGATGGGAGGGAGGGAGGCTGGTTAGAGAGCAAAGGATCATGAATGCTATAAGACAGGGACCCTTGATCAGGGTTCAAGAAAAGACTACAAAGAATCCCTGAACTCAGTGAAATTTCATGCAAAATTAGGTATGCATATACATTTTCCAAGAAAGGGCTTTTATCCTGTGCTGAGAAAGATCCATAACCCAAAGGAAGTTTAAGAATACCTATGATGAATGAGTCCCTGCTTAGAGGATGGGGTTGGACTTGAAAGCCTTTCAGATTCCCACCAACTCTCAAGTTCTACAATTCTGTGAAAATGCCAGAGTGCCTGATTTGGAGGGAGACGGGGCAGAACATTAAAGTCACTGATACCTTGGAACCCAAGAACGACAGGAGCCTGGAAGAGACAAGTAAATCGTAATGGCCGCCCTGCCTGACGCTGTCCTGGGCTCCACAGCAGATGAGGGGACATGACTCTGCGGATGGCTTTTGAGCCTCTCATCTCACCATCCTGCTCTCATCTCCTCAAACATGGGGCAGCAGTTGCTGAAAAGCTTTCCTCTCTGGGTGATGTGGATAGGAGGAGACTTTAAATGGTGCTGAGCTATGATGAGTCTCAAGCTCCTGCAACAGCAGCAATTCTTTGCCTGGATGCAAACCCATTAGACCATTCCTGGATGTAGAGCCCCTAGTGTGAACACCCCTTTTTGTAGCAGGCTAGCAGTCCCAGAAGCAGCTGCTTCAAAGAAAAAGGAGGCAGATACCTGCTGTTTTAACATTTAGCAGTATATCTGTTGAATAAGCATTTAGATGCAAGATACTGTACAAAGCAACAGAGCAATGGTAAGTGTTCAACAAATACTTGACTTAGTTGTTCATTTATTAGTTCAACAGCACTCAGTCCTTCTTCCATCTATCCCATAGTCCATTCACCACACACCCTCCCATCTCATGCTTTATTCAACACACAAGTATGTGCACAGGTACCACCCTCTCACCATGAAGTGTTCAGTTTGATAATGGCTGTGCATTAATACAAGCCCTCAGGTTAACAAAAGCCAAAGGACCCACTGGTTACCTCATTGCCGTTGTCTGTGTGGATGCAGTTCTTGTCTGGGTTCAGCTCAACCACTCTAGCTTTGATCCATTCCACACCAGATGGAATCACACTCGCAGTGGGACGGCCGGATGAGGATAACTGCTTGGCACCAGCACCCACCAGTGTCCAGATTGGCTGGTAGAAATGTCTCTGAGAACAAAGTATTAGGAGATTCATTTTAACCTGAGGCTGATTGAAGGTACATAAGCTAGACTCTCAGTTACTCCCTCCTGATCCTTAGAGCACCACATAGAAAATTCTCTAGGTTAGTCTTCCCCAGTCCATCTCACTGGTGTCTCCTATTATATCAAGCTCTGAAAGGCAGTCACCCAACACAAGAACATCAAAAAAAGGCCAAGATCATTAAAAAAAAAGCCATGAACTACCTTTAGGGACCAGTGTATTATTTATTGCTAAAAGCTGAATTTCTATTTAATATGTACATGTTATGTGTACAGGTACATATACACAAACATTAAAGGTACATTTATGTGCACAGATATAAAGAAAAATTAAACCCAGCAGCCTAATTATTGCTCCTTAGAAGTATGTGGAGACTATGGTAAATCTGGAAAGTTTACAGCCACTTCTTAGGATCCTCAAACTTCACTAACTCCTAACTGTGTTTCCCAAGCCCATAGAGGTCTGTGGACCTCCCCTGTCAGCCCTATCAGCTCCCCTTGTCCTTTACCAGAGGTTCACACCCAAAGCCAGTAGGCACCCAGCCTTATCCCATAATGCCCAAACTTCCACTATTTTCTGGAATTCTCTTGCTTTAGCAGGTCCACTCTTGATCTAGGTTGTGAAAGTTCTAGACTCAGGGGCAAGGGGCAGATTGGTTTAATGGCCTCTGAGAATTCTAATTCCCTCATGGGGTGGACTGGGGGACCAAGAGCTCTCAACATTGTCAAAATGCCTCACACTGGCCAGACGGAACTGGCATCACCCACAGAGAGGTGAAGAAAACGTGAGGAATGGCTTTGCAATCTCCCTCCAGCCAATAACGGATATGACCAAAGAGAAGGAGGGCAGAGGTTTCCGGTTGCAAGAGCTCATCAATTTCAAGTCCATCTTGAACATAAAAAAGAATGAAAATATAAGCTCTGATCTAGTGTTAGACTACAAATAAGCATCAGGTCCAGCGATCACTAAACCAGACACAGGAGGGGAAGTGTCTACCTCTGAGCTGCTGGGTGCTGCTTTGACAGACTCCTGTCCTGCACTTCCTCATGGAGCAGGACAGACGTGATCTGGCCGCCTGAATTGTGTCTTCAGCCTCCAAACAGCCTGGCTCATTACACAGAATAGCCTCACTGGGAAACCTGCCATGGGTTAGCTCTCATAGGCCACCTGATACAGCTCTCAGACCTTGTCATTTCAAATGTCCCCAAATAAAGTCATTTTAAAAAGGAAGGTGATAGAAAGTGCCCTCTCCTCCCCTCTCAGATCACAGAACCAGTCTGAGATTGCAACCAAGCCCTGGGCAGGTACTGGGGAGACTTCTTGGGAAGGAGTGTGTCTTTCTTGCTCTACCCTCGGCCTGAAAACAGGCACAAGATCCATTTTGCTTTCCTCCCATGGATACAGTTTCCATCTAGTGCACACCTACTTCCTTGGGAAATGTGAGGCAAACTGCCAAAAATCTAGAATATTTTTCTGAAGCTTTTCAACAATCTTAAAATGTTTTACATGAAATAGAGCCTTACCAGCACCTCCTAACTTCCCTCTTGGTGTCTGCTGCCTTTTTCTGATTTATAGTATGCTTATGGTTCCTTGCACTTAACCCGCTGACACCTTTGCAGAGACCTCCCCGCCCATCAACTCGTCACCCTTTCTCCAGACTGGAACAGAGAAAGGAAAGTACAGTGGCCATTGGTTTTCCTCTGTACATGAGGTTGAAGATGATAGGGTTTTGTGGGTTGAACTGTCTCTTCCCAAAAGGTACAAAGCCAGTGAAAGTACTTGTGAGTGTGACCTTATTGGGGAAGGAGGGACTTTTATCAAGTTAAGATGAGCTCATGCAGGATTAGAGTGGGTCTTTAATCCAATAGCTGTGTCCTTAATAAGAAGGTCATGTGAAGCCACTAGCAACCCACACAGAGAGGCCATGTGAAGACTGGAGGCACAGAGACAGGCCATGTGAAGAGGCTGGAGGCACAGAAAGAGGCCATGTGGAGAGGCTGGAGTGATACCACGACAAGCCAAGGAACGCCATGGATTGTCCACAACCACCCGAAGTTAGAAGAGAGGCATGTGACAGATCCCCCCCACCTCCACAGCCTTCAGAAGGAGCATGGCCCTGCCGACACCTTGCTTATATAACAGATCATATTATCTAGCCTCTAGAACTGGGAAAGCATGAGCATCTATTGCTTCAAGCCACCGAGTTTGTGGTAATTTGTTATAGCAATCCCAAGAAACTAGTACAGAGAAGAACATAAGCCAGGAGATCTGTCCTCTCTCTATTCCTCCCTCCCTCCACCTTCTTCCGGTCCTTTGGACGACTTGCTTTTTCTGCCCAGAAGCACTAGCCTGGGGACACGTCAGCACAGTGCCTGACAGTCATGCCCACCCCACCCCCAACACACACGCAGGCGTGCACACACTACTGTGCTCAAAAGGGTGAGACTCACCTCACTGGGCTCAACGATGGCCACATTGTCTGCGCCTACTTTCCTCTTCATGCGGGCGGCCATGGTGACCCCGCCACTGCCCCCGCCCAGCACCAGCACCTCATAGTGGCTCCGGGCCGCGAAGCTGGCCGCCGTGTGCAGCTGCGGTGGGCAGGCCAGCTGAGGGCCCCGCCTGAGGAACCAGGCCAAGAGCCGGGTGTTGGGGCCGGACACCGCAGCGCTCAGTGGGGTCATCTTTAGGCTGAGTCAGGCTGGAAAGGAGCAGACAAGGCTGCGCGTAAGCAAGGGACTGCCGTGGGACCAAAGCATTTTCTTTCAGGGAGGAAGGGGAGGTTGGTACCTGGCCAGCTACACCTGGTTCCCTCCATCTCCTCTTAAGACTACCTTCCCATCTGGCTGTTGTCAAGTCTCCTGGGAATGATCCAGTGACAGCTCCCAAGTGGCCAAGCTTTCCATTTCTCCCTTGCCTCTTGCTCTCAGGACATCTAAGACTTTATTTGAACCAGGTAAGCCTCACCTTCCACATTCTAATGGTTTGCCTGTGCCCATCCTTATCCATCCATAAATCTAGGGAACGTGTGGTGTATCCAGCTGTCCCCCGTTCACTTTCAGGCACATTCCTCAACTCCTTCGGCTTTTTAGCCATGAAAGATGTATGAATCCACACATGGGGCCCTGAACAATCCCTTGCCAAAAAGGGTATCTAAGACCTTGCTGAAGCAGAAACAGCCAAACAGGAAACCCACATTCTGCAACTCAGAGTTCAGACCAAAGTAATCAGGGCCTTGGCCCCACTCAGAGGCCTCCTGGTTCTGCCTGCTCAGAGACACGCAATTTAATCAAACCACTGGCTACAGACACATAAGCAAAGGCCCTCCACACCTTTGGCAATTTCAACCAGATGATTACAAGAGCCATAAAAGGAGCCCTGCCTGATACCATAAAGTAATATTTTATATGAAGAATCTGCACATGCTGCTAACCAGTTTTTTATTATATCCAATTTAGTAAACAACCTCCCCTTTATAGTTGCTCTGAGCAACACACTTTACCTTTAGGAAATGTGTTTCTGCCCTGAGCAGTTCGGCCTGGCAGTGAGGAAACAAAGGCTTCTCTGAAACTGGCCGTGGCTTCACCTCTTCCATAAAACTGGCCCCACATCTTGGATACCATCTACTTGTATCAGTTGAAGGAGGAAGACTCAAAATATCTCCCTCTCTGTGTATTACAATGCCCCAATTCCACCATCAAGTTCGGTCCTTTGGGTTCAACAATGCTTCAGGAGCCCTCTATTAAAATACAAGTACCCAGCTGGGGGATAACACTTCTAGCTGCTAAGGTCACTGACTTCTTAATGGGAGCCATTTAATTATATGATTTTCCTGGGAGCCATTTAATTACACAATTTTCCTCTGACTGGAGAAAAGGGAGACTACATGATGGGATTAGAGAAAGCGGAGAGGGAAAGGCTATGAAAGGAAGCAGGAAAGGCCCTGGAGGAGGGAAAAATGATCTCTTGGGAAAGAGGAGGCAGAGTAATGACTTTAATTAGGATAAATTCTATTCCAGAGTTTTTGCACCCTGACAGCGTCCTCAATATTTCTGATCTGAGAAAGCTTGAGGGGAGGGGACTTAGGGGCCCAGAGTAAGTGGGGCAGACTCAGGCATTGTTGCTGCAAGTTTAAAAATCAGCACAACTCTTCTAGAAGATTCTCATCCTTTGATCCTGCATTTCCATTTCTGGGACTCTAGGCTAAGGAAACAACCTCTGATAATGAAAAAGAACCTTTACAAAGATCTCTCTCATATATTCACTCATAATATTGTCAACCCTCAGTTAACTGATTTATGGACCGGATATGGTTACATCCTGGTGACAGAAAAAACAATTACAGGCTCCACACCGGCCAGGGGAGGCTCATGTCCCAGACTGTTTTGACCAAGATTAATTTATGATCACTTCAATTTAACATGGTGGGGAGGGGCAGGGACAGCAGTTTGGATGTCAAACATGGGGTAAAACTTAAGTAAGATATGGTTAGACAAGACAACGTATGTGATCTTTCAAAATAATATTTACATCAATCATTCAAATGCTTGTTATGATCAGTATACAAACTGGAAATATAAGTTCAACTATATAGGAGAAAATGCATTAAAAAGAAGAGCAAAATGTTAACACTGGTATGTGGTTTTCCCTGGGTTTTAGAATAATGGGTGATGTTGATTTCTTCTGCTTTTCTGCACTTTATAAAATGTCTACTATATACATTCATTAATGTTACAATAATAAAATCTTTTTTTTGATGATAATAACATATCAACTCCTTCACACACACATTTAACCTGTGCGTTGTTGGCTGCCACTATCATCCCTGTTTTTGGATGACAAAATTGAGGCAAGGAGCAGTTAAGTGACTTCCTCAAGGTCATACAGACCAGAAGTGACGGACTGTGATTTGAACCCAGGCACTGTGATGGCAAAGCCTCTAAATAAAACCACTATACTCTACTGTCTCACAACAACAAAACAATCTTTATGTAATAATGTGAAATGAAAAAAACCCCAGAAAAGGAAAAACCATTTTTTCATGGTACTAACACCTAAATATTAGCAATACTTTGGTATATGTATATTTGATTTTTTTCCCTTTTCTTTGTGTGTTTTTCACAAGTTTTCTTTAATGAACTCTACATTATAAATTTTTTTTAATCTCTCAATTTGATTTTTTCTTTCTTTTTTTTAATAATGAGTTGTGGAGGAAATCACATAGTAGAATGTTACTGTCTGGTACAGAAAGAAGGTATTTTATGGAGAATAAACAGTCATCACATGCTGCCTGTCTATATGATCCACCAAATGACAGAATCACAGCAAATTTCTTCCTTTCTGAAAAAAGGGAAACCATTTTTTCCTGACCCTGACGCAATATCTTAACCCCATGGAAAGAGTTAAAAAATAATAACCTAGAGGAGTTTCTGGTTTCCAGCCACTCCATCTCAGGTTATTTAACCTCCTACTTCCCTTCCAGCCTAACACCCCACAGTTCATCTCTTGAAAGAGGAAGCGTTTGTGCAAGTATTTCCCTTATTCAGCCAAGAAGGCTAGTTTAGTTTTATTTCAGCAGTTAGCCGGAGCCTGTTTCTGGATTCAGTATTTATAAACACCAAGTCCTCTCAGCCAGTTTTATCAACTTCATGAATAACAGTCATCAAGCAGAATGTCCTGGCTTTGCAGTCAGTTTTCACTTGTGAACCATAAACAAAAATTTTGAAAACATGAAAGAATGTGCTAGTGGAAATGTTCCAAGTTTCAGAACACCAAAAATCTCAATGACACTCTCATTCTAACAATGTGACATCACCTAAATTTCCAGATCAGGACAACCAGAACCATAATCTAATACTGTGTGGAGAAGATAGAGCATGATACAAACGTCAAAGACTAGAAACAACCCAGAACAATAATGCATAATCATAATTTAATGCTCCAGTTGACAGCTGTGATATAATAAATAAGTATATGAATATATTTAGTCTCTGTCCCCTGTTCCTAGCACAAAGCTCCTAATATCCTTAGAATTTCCTGAGTGATAGTTGTTATTTAATAACAAAGAATAATAATGACCTTTTGATCACAACCGAGTTTATGCTAATGGTGACTCAGGGTGGGACCCCAAGATTGCTTCAGGATGGGGCCAATCACCAGAAAAATCAAATATATGATCAGAAGAACTTTCAGCCCCACTACCAGCCTCTGAGAGGGGTGGAGGACTGACAATCGAATTCTA
The DNA here is from genome assembly GCF_040802235.1 of Manis javanica. Classification (NCBI taxonomy): domain Eukaryota; kingdom Metazoa; phylum Chordata; class Mammalia; order Pholidota; family Manidae; genus Manis; species Manis javanica. The sequence continues at coordinate 95,482,116 of NC_133163.1, read as the reverse complement.
TAAAAACTCCTGAACAATGGGATTCTGAGAGCTTCCTGGTTGGTGAATACATTGAACTGACAGGAGGGGGATGCCATATACACCTAGTGAGGGCACAGAAGCTCCATGCCCCCTTCCCACCCATACCTTCTTCTATGCATCTCTTTCATTTGAGCATTCCTGCGTTGTAATAAACTTTATAATAAACTGGTAAGCATAGATAAAGTGTTTCCTTGAGCTGTGTGTGTCATTCTAGCAAATTATCAAACCTAAGGAGGGATCCTGGGAAACTCCAAATTTGTAGTCAGCCAGGAGGCAGTGTGGGTCACCTGACACCCCATTTACAGTTGGCCTCTGAAGTGAGGGCAGTCTTGGGACTGAGCCCTTATCCTGTGGGGTCTGAGTTAACTCTGGGAGTTAATGTCAGAATTGAATTACTGGACGGTGTTGGAAAACTGACTGATGTTTGACAAACCATACATTTGGTGTTAGAAATGTTGTAAGAAAACATTAGTCAGGAACCAATAGGAATTCCTGACACTGACCCAAACCAAGTCTATAGTAACAACCAAAGAACACAATAGTGGAAGGGAGGGAGGGAGGAAGGAGAGAGGGAGGGAGGGGAGGGAACAAGGGAGGCTAAACTGGACCCCAAAGTCATCAGAAAAGAAATTGGAAACCACTGTCAACAAAATACTAAGGAGCATAAATCTAATATGATATTATTAATCTCCCTAGAAGGTAGCCTGAAACATATTTGCTTGTTAGGTTAGGAAATAAGAATTAACTACCAATGATACAGAAGAATGCAGCTACTTTATCTCTATAGTCTTACAAGGTAAAACATTCACAAACATAAGGTAAAGACATTCATAAAAACAAAAAAAATTTATAATTAAATAATGTCATACTTCTAAGTTAGAAAAAAAAAACCTCAATTAATCCTAAATCAATTGAGTGCCTCCTTCAAAGGCTCAAAATCAGTGCTCTTATATCTGTTGTCTAACTGCAGAAGTAACATCTCTGTTGACTGCAAGGTAAGACAGCTGGGCACCTCCTACTTACATCACTGGCTCCAGCCCTGGTCTAGACAAGTCTTGGGGACTCTACAACCTGGACAGGCAAAGCAGATCGCTCATGTCAAAAGTTCCCTAATCTCACACCACGTGACAGGCCACTCACTGGGTGTCAGCAAGGACACCTGGCTGAGTTCAAACAGAGCTGGCCTCTAAGCAAGGAATATCCAAGCATTCTTAATGAAAGATCCATCGGGCCAATGAGACTTTTGGTCAATCTGTCAGCTATTTTTGCTCTTGAGCAGTGAATCTGTGTATGGTTCACAACTGTTTTATCTCAAGCCTACAGCAGGCAGAGCCCTCTTTGCTTTCGGTTTCCATAACCACAAAGCCAACTTTTAATGTATCACCTTTGCAGAACACCTCTACAGTCAAACAGGAAAACAGACAACAGGTTTCGGCTCTCTCCCCACCTACCCTATCCTCCCACCCCACCTCACAAGCTCCGGCTTCCCTGGGCCAAGTTCACTCTGAGCTGCTGTGCCTGGTAGCCTGGATCCCTGTGGGTTGCAGTCTCTGAGACACGAGGGAGCACTGTCTACACAGCAGAGGTCAGGCGTCTCACCTTGTGCCCAGGTGGTGAGAGGCCTGGGAGGCTCCTCCTTTACCTACCCCACCGCTGGGGCTTTTTAGGCCATTTTACTTAAATCAGTCCTAAGGCCATCATCAGTTCCACCTCTCAACCAAATGGAGGACAGGATTTGATAGGAAAAAGTAGGGAGAAGCTGTCACATTAATAACAGCTAACACTTACTGAGTGTTCACTAGTTGTACTTTATTTATGCTTCTCAGAGACACCTTACAATAATTTTGTAAAGGGAGTGTTAGTAACCCCATTTTACAGATGAGAAAATTGAGGTTTAGTGTTAAGTAAAAGAACTTGCCTAAGGTCACGTCACTAATTTAAGCAGCCGAGTTTAACTTAAACAGACTCTCAGTTGAGTTCTCACAAGTTAGACCTAAAAGATAATTCAGAAAAAATGCTACCAGGTGAATTTTATTTACATTCAAACTTAAAGTAGCTTCTACCCTGTGAAATGGAGCAGGAGGGAAGCTATATTAAACTTTAGCTTACTAGGCAAATTCCAAGAAAGCATTTAGGTCTTTTGGGGAGAGGCAAGTCACAATAATATTGATATAACTTTTTGAAGAGCCCTTATCTTTTAGAAATACACACTGGGATTCTTACAGTTGAAAGGATTAGGTATTTGCTGGAAAATATTATAGGAAGTGGAGCAGGTAGGAGTGTAGATGACATGAGACTGGCCATGAGTTGACAATTTGAAGCCAATGGATGGATATATATGGACATTCGTTGTGGTGGTGTATTTTTAAACAAACTGGAAAGTTTCCACAAAAAAAAGTTTAAATGAATGAATAAAATAGCAAAAAACAAAAATCAAAAACCAGTGTGTCAGAGTGGGTACTGGCTCTTTAGTCACTGAAATGTTAAGGTCTAGGCATATTTCAAGTAACAGCAAGATAATAAAAGAATTACAACAGCAACACAGTTATCATCCTCCCTCTCTCCCACGTGCTGTACAATTCACAGCCCCACCACAATTCACAGGGCCCACACCAGAGCCCACACTGCAGGTACTGATACCACTTGACAAATGGGGAAACTGAGGCTCAGAGAGGCAAGGTGGTCTTCCAAAGGTCAGCAGCAGGGCGAGAGCTACAATTGAGTCCATTCTGTGAACAACAGCAAATTCTGCTCTTTGGAGCATTAATGAAGGCATTAGCAGGAGCTAGCAATTCAAAGGAGAAGCTTCAATATGGGCTTGTTCTGAGCTCTGGATCTCAGGGCAGCCTCTTTGCGGGGCTGGACAAGACAAAAGCGTGACCCCACACCATCTCCAGAGGCAGGCCCCTATACAATTTGGAGACCCAAAATTACAAATACAAAATTAGATACAATAATTAATACTAATTTTGAATGAAAAAAGAAATCACAATAAATGTCTGGCTCCTTGGTGATCAGTTTATCAGAAATACATGCATAGAAATGCTTCACGGCTGCAGCCTCTCCTGGAACTTCCTGCTCCCACAGAGGCCTGTGCAAAAGACAGGCCCTGAAGCTTAAACTTCATTTGCTTCTGGGTAAATCCGCATCCCTAATTTAAGCAACAGTTTCCTGCCTACAACACTAAACAAGGGCGTACAGCACTCCTCTAGAGCACTCAGCCTGCCCACCCCTCTGGGACTCACTAAATCTAGCCAGTCCCTCCCTCGACCAGCCCTGAGTTTTGCCAACCACCCTCCCACTCCTTCCCAATATAACCTCGCTGCTTTGCACAATCTGAGGCTAGATCCTAATTCCTATTGTAAAACAGGCTCATCACTGCCCCACATCAGATTCCTATGTGTCAGATACCACGCTAGGCACTTGAAGTAGACATGTCACCCCATTTTACAACTGAAAAAAGCGAGGCTGCAGGACACTGGTTACATTCTCAAGGTCACACAGCCAATAAAGGACAAAACCAGGACTCAACGGGAGGCGATGGAAAAGAGGGAGGCAGGAAGCCAAAGCAAACACCATCTCTTTCGCTATCACACGGAGGACACCCCTGGGAACTGGCTCCCACAGCTACAGAGGCTGACAAGTCCCACCACCTGTAGTCAGCAAGCTGCAGACCCACGAGAGCCAGCGATGTAGTTTCAGGAAGAGCTAATGTTTCAGTTCAAGTCTGACAGCAGGAGAGAACCAATGTCCCAGCCCGAGGCAGGATTCTCTTGAACTCGTGGGAGGGTCAGCCTTTTTGTTCTATTCACACCTTCAACTGACTGGAATAGGCTACCCAACTGAACGGCGCAATCTGCTTTACCGAGTCCTCCAGCAACATCCTTATAGACACACCCAGTATAATGTTATCTCAAATGTCGGGGTACCCCCTGGCTCAGCCAAGTGGACACATATAATTAACCATCATACCCTCTGACTTACACTATAAAAGGACAGGTCTGAATCTGGAAAAATCTCAGGAAGGAAACTGTTACTGTGTCTGGATTGGTACCCCTCTGGGTACCAAGAAAATACCACATATTGCCCAATCAATGCTATGGTTCCCTAACTTGATGTCATCTTAGTCGGAAGTGCATGCAATGAAGTATGTAGTCTCACTTTTGGCACTTATCAATGACACTGGATTAGACACTTCATGAGACCTTCATAATTTTGTCCTAGTGTGTTAATCATGTTTTTAATTTTCTACATTTTCTGATTGTTTGACATCTTGGAGCCTTGCTAATCCTAGAGAGACTGCCCATCCCAGATCTGGATAACTGCTAAACATAGTAAACCATGTCTGGGAGCACACCTTTGATATGTAAACCAACCGATCCAGAGCCCCACTCCGAACCACAACCTCCTCCCTCTGGCTTTTACACTTCAAGACAATATTCCTCTGCTCTGATCATCCCAGGGCCAGACATCAGGGAACTCAATGAGCCCTTACATCCCAGAAACCATTAAAATTTTTTCAAATTAACCAACCCCAAACCTGGTCAGCTTGTTCTCCCTGCCTCAACAAAACCACAATGCAGGCTTTTTCAGGGCTTTCCCCTAAATTCTCCTGCTCCATGATTCATCTGGTTGCTTCCCCCTGTGGCCCTATGTGGTATAGAATAATTCCTTTTCCTAGCAAACTGTAAGTAAAAGCTTATTCATTCATGGCACTCATCCCCTGATGCGTTGGAAGATTTTACATATTTGACAAATTTGTGCTCTGCTCCTTCCCCTTACATATCTGCTAAACTCTCAGGTGTCATTTACAAAGCAATTTAATTACATATTACTGTAGAATGTTATAATTATGTGGGTGATTGGGCCAAAGTTTTGCAACTAAATAACACAGGGACAGTATGATTTTTAATGCAATAATTACTCTGGGAGAATTCAGCACCAGACTTCCTTTACTTTGTCATACTCTTATCACCGGCTATATTGTACCTAGAGACATCTTCTCCACCCAGGACAGCTTTCACATCTTTTTTATCCATTTAACCTCGATAAGGGGGAAGTGTCCTCAGCAAGTAGTTCTCAGAAAGATGTTTAAAGAATGAGTTTTCTACAGTATATAGATATCTGTGCACATTCAGATTTATACCTCTACTGAACTTGTTTCAATCAAACAGCAGCTAAATTTGCAGAACCAAAAGTCAGGAAACATAATCTAAGCTACATTTTTATTTACAGATTTATTTCCTGCACAAAAGATATACAAATTAAATTCCATTTAGCTAAGCTAAATGTGTAAGTATATCTTTATGGAAAGAAAATAGTTACATGAAATCTACATAGTCACAATTCTGCAGCTATCTAAAAATGTTTTCCCAAGTAATCACTGATTATCTACTTACACCCAAGGACCTGTACTGACAGACAGAAATTTCCCCATCCCATTCCTGATCCCATTCAAAGTTCATAAGCTTTAAGTGCTAAGAAAAGAACAGCAGAGCTTGCCAGCTATTAATAATATAGGCCAAGAATAAGGTGAGGCAAATTTCAGGGAAAATTTATTTTTAATATTAGAGGGCCTAATTTAAATATTGGAATATTAAAAAATAAGCCATAAGAGAGCTAGAAGAATTTTTAAGTATAGATTTATGACATCTCTGAGTAAGATTTCAAAAAGCCTTTCTTAGTATAACATATATCAGGAAGGTGATCAATGATTTGAATACTTAAACATTTTGTTTAAATGGGTGCTATTCTCCACCTTCCCTCCTCCCCTCTATCCAACCCACACCCCTTTCTGCCCAACTCGGGTCCTGAGCTGTTGACTACATCACCCGAACTCCTGTGCCCCTGGCTTCTGGTTGGTTTATTCAATGGGAAGTGTTAGCAGGAGCTCTGAGGAACTGGCAAGAGCAGCTGGGGTATTTCCTCCCCAGTTTCTCCCTATTTGGGGCCATGTTTGGAATTAGACAATGGATGGAGGCTGAAAGAATGTTGAAGAGCCTGACAGAAAAAGTCTAGACTGTCTTGAACACACTGTAAAAGTATGAATGTTAACAACAGTGTTGGTGAAGATCCAGGAAGTGAAAAGCACAGCAGAGAAAATATAAATCCCCTTAGAGAACACCTGCATCATCATGAACAGACTATTACTAGAAATACAGACATTAAAGGCTCTGCAGGTGAGGGCTGAGAATGAAATGAGGAACATGGTATTGGAACATGTTAGAGAACAAGGTTCCTTTTTCTCTGGGGACAGAAAGCTTAACAAACAAGTGTCCTACAGTTACATGGAAAATAGAATTTGTAAAAATGAAATTTAACATTCAGCTGAGGAGATTTCTGAGCAAAGTGTTGAAGGAGCAGCAGCCTGCTTTAGAGAAAAGAGAGAAACAAGCATGAACTAGGACTACAAAGAAAAAACATGCTACATGTTACAACAGAGCAAAAAACATGCTACATGTTACAACAAAGCCCAGAGGTCACATGCCCACAGAGCATTATATCCAAGCCTTGAAACCAAAAGACATTTGCCCAGCTGGAAAATTTCTTGGCACCACTGACTCCTTTTTTTCCTTCCATTTTTCTCCCTTTTGAAACCAGAATGCCTATAACTTTTATCCTACCATTATATTTTAGGAGCAGATAACCTGTTTCTTTAGTTTCACAGGTCCACAGATGCACAGGAATTGTGCCTCAGGATAGATCATACCTAGAGCCTCATTCATACATGATTTGTATGATTTAGGGGATGAAACTGAGACTTTTGAGCTAATGAGACAAAATTATATTTTGTACTTCAGTTAATGCTATAATAAGTAAAGAATTTGGGGGACCTTGGAGAAAATAGATTTTGTATACGGGATGGTCGTGAATCTTTAGGAGCCAGAGTATGAACAGTGACAGGTAGAATAATGCCCTCTCCCACCCCCCACAAAGATGTCTTACTGTCCAGACTTGAAAATGTTACAGTACAGGCAAAAAGGAATTTGCAGATGTGACTAAGGACCTTGAGATGGGGACTAGTCTACCCACATTAACCAGGTGGACCTAATCTAATCCCAAGGACCCTGAAAAGTGGAGAACCTTTCCCAGCTGTGGTCAGAGGGAAGCCATGACCATGGAAGAATGGTCAAGAGATGCAAAGTTGCTGGCTTTGACGATGGAGGAAGGGATTCATTAACCAAAGATGAGGGTGGCATCTACAAGCTGGAAAAGGCAAGAGAACAGATTCTCCTTTAGAGCTTCCAGAAAGAATTTGGCCCTGCTGGCACCTTGACTATACAGTGAGATCCATGCTGGACTTCTGAACTATAGTACGGTAAGATCATAAATTTGTATTGTTTAAGCCATCAACAATTTGTTACAGCAGGAATAGGAAACCAACACATACATCATCTTACTTAATATTCACAACAATCCTACAAGGTGGGTATTGTTCTTCCCATTTATAGATGCTGAATGTGAGGTTCAGAGAAGCTGCTAAATCTAAGAGCTGGAATATAAACCCGTAATTTTGGAAGTCAAAATTCCTTCCACTAATCCAGAGATGATATAAGTGTTAGAAAATAAAGGTACCCCATTTTTTGGCAACTGTTCCTAAGGAGGTGGCCAGAGAGCTCAGGGCTACTCCCTTGGTATACACAGAGGTTTTCTTCCTGTTACCATCAACTGTTTTGTCAATCCAGGGGATAACAAGAAGGGCCACGACATGCCACAGAGTCAGTGGGGATAGATGGAGACTATCCAGAGTCTAGAACCAGAGTTCAAATCTACCAAGAGGTTTTCATTTCTCTGGGAAAATGGATGCATTAAAATGCCAACAAATGTGAATGACCATAGCAAAGTTCCACGGGGGGCAAGGTGAGTGATGTGACTTGCAGGACCCACTTGGGCTGGAAGGACTAGAGCAGCTCAGACTTGGGCTCGACTTTGGGCAGTGGCTAAGATCAGGAAACAAGAAAGGGCATTTCAGAAGGGTATAATAGTCAGGGTATAATAGAAGGGTATAATGTGTACTCCATCCCACTAAGCTCTGTCAGTGCAGGGACCTAATGTGACATGCTCACTGTTTTATTCCCAACACCTAGCACAGTGCCTGGCACAATGAAAGATCTCAGTAATCATCTTAGTCTGTCTGGGCTGCTATAACAAAGTACCATAGACTGGGCAGCTTACAAACAACAGAAATCTATTTCTCACAGGTTTGGAGGCTGGGAAGACCAAGATCAAGGTGCCAGCAAGATCATGTGAGGGCCTTCTTCCCAGCTCATGACGCCTTTCCCCAGTATCCTCACATGGTAGAAGGGGCCTGGGATCTCTCTGGACCCTCTTTATAAGTGCACTAATTCCATTCATGAGAGCTCCACTCTCATGATTTAATAACATTCCAAAGACCCTACCTACTAACACCATCACCTTTGGGGGGCTGAATTTCAAAAACTGAATTTGGGGGATATACAAACATTTAGACAATAGCAGTAATATTTGCTACAAAGAATGAATTAATGAATAGATGGATTTATTCAACACCTTTATTGCCAGATGCAAATATGATGAAGGTGAAATTTAATTTACTGTGTGTGAAAGAAAACAGAATTCTAGGGCACACCCCTTCTCAAGCTAGTAGGAGAAAGAAGTGCACACTTCTAACTACCATTAGGTTAAGTGGTGGAAGCGAAGGGCGATGTAATCAATCTGAGCCAAACACAATGTGTGTTTTGACAAAAGAAGGTCATCAATGAAATCTTGGTGAAAAAGAATCTGAGCAGGAGGTAGAAGACTGGCAGCATTTGACAAATGGAAATGCCATGGGAGGGTGCACCAAGAGGAAAGAATAGCAAAAGTAAATAAATCAAAGAAGTGGTGGCTGCCCTGTAGATCTCTTTCCAGCCTTCTCTGCCCTGCCCTGAGCCCTGAAAGCTGACCTGTAAGGTTGGCATCAACTGGCTCTTGTCCTAGGCTGCCAGCTGGGTTCAGCCAATGGCAGGCACCAGTAGATCAGAGGATTGAAAAAGAATGAGATCAGAATGTTTATTCCTCAAACCCCTCCCTTACGAGCCTCAGCTCAGCAATGGCTTATTCCTCAGCCAAAGGCCTTGGCTCTTGTGGGATGGACCTCAGCTATAAGTCTTTCTCAGGGTTCTAGTAATCATTCCCTCTATTTGCTTTTTCAAGCGCCAAATCAATATAGTTGTTTCACCATTCTTGTCGGTTTTTCTTAACCTTCCGACACCTTTATAAATAGTTACTTCATTAAACCCCTTTTAATAATGTGTTTGAGTGTGCCAACTATGTCCTAGAGACCCTGACTGATAAGGTGGAAAGGCCCAGAGTGTGTCTGGGCAATGGAAGGCCAACCAGATCAGACAGCTGTTGAGAGCAGCAGAGAAGCAGACAAAAAAGAAATATCATAGCCTGATTATAAAGAGCCATGTGAGGGAGCTGAGGCTTTCTATTGAAAATCAATTTTGAGAAGTGACAGAACGGAGGAGAGAACTTTGAGAAAATGAATCTGGTGTCAGGGAGGAAATTAAGTTGGAGGAGAGACAGAACCAGCTCTGGGATTCAGGACCTAGTACGTGGTCCAAATGTGAGTGGTAAGGGCCTGATTAGGTGCTGGCATTAGAAATGCAAATAGGATTCTGATTAGAGAGGAGAGCAATTGGCTGAGCGGTACAAAGGGCCCCTGGGAGAAAGAGAGTCAAAGTGGACATCCAGGAAGCAAAATAAAGAATGACATGGACAGAAAGAGAGCAGCCAAGGGCCTGTTTGGACTAGTTTGGACAGTTAGGTTTGAGGTTTGGGAAGTAGGATCACCTAGAATGAGCACGTGTAGCTGTGGACAAGGATGAAGGCAGCCTAGGGCAGATGGACACAGAAGATTAGATAGCCACAAGGAACTGAAGTTAAGGTTTGGTTGCTTAGTCCTAAACAACTGTAATCCCATCAAAGGGTCATAAAGCAGCAAACTGCGGGTCAAATATAGACCAGAGCTGTGTTTTGTTTGGCTTATAATGTTTTCTTAAATTCTGAATTAGTGCCAACATTAAATATTTTGGATGTCTTCACCAAAAAAATTCCAGATTGTTGGCCTCTCTGACAACACTGGGCCCACATTCTCACAGGTCAACCCTTGGCTGCAGCTGAGTAGTCACTGCCCATCTGCACCCTGCATGAGGTTCCAGTTCATCCCAACCCCACTCAGCCTACGTTACTCATTTATGTCACCTGTTCAGCCCTGGCATGCATTTGAGCTCATGGTACCTGCTAATGGCAGTGAGAGTCCTTGAAAGTTTGTGATGAAACTAATGTCTTAAAAAACCCCTGGGGCAAGTTGAGAAGATGAATTGGAGCAGTTTAGGTGAGTTCAGCAGTTCCGCGTATTTACTATGTGCCAGGCATTGTGCTAAGCACTCAGAAGCTTCAACGAATAAAAAGAGACTGCCTATTGTAGTAGAGAAGACCAGGAATATGAAGATCCTTTAAGTGGCTGTTTCAGAAATTCAGGCACCACTGAGTGCTTGGAATAGGCAATGAGAACAGAGATGAAGGCATGAATGCAAAACATGCTGAAGAATTTCTGTGACAAATCTGCACAGGGGATAAAGAAGGAAGTGTGTGAACTATGACCTTGTTCAGGTGGATACAAGGAAGAGAGGGTGTAAGTAACAGTATCAGATTACTTGGCTGGATTATTCAAAATCCAGGGCAGGGTAACAGAAAAGGAAAGCACCCCACCTCGAAAAAGAGAATGAGGGCTATTCTGCAAAGGCAGGACCTAGGCTGCGCCCTTCCTCTTGGCAAACCTCCTCTTGAGTAATGGCAGTGTTATCACAGCTCATGTGTTCAGGAAATGGGTTACCAGATTACCGTATTAACAAATAAAGAAAATGGAACAATCTTCATGTAGGCCTGCAGGGACCTGTTGGAACTCAACCTCCAGAGCTGTTCTAGGGCCAAAATTTTTAGTATTTTGAGCAAATCATCCAGGAAACAGAAACAATTGTATACATTTCCCTGATGACTCAGTGTTGAGTCACACTGGGTTTCTTCAGCTCCCTAACTCTTTAGGGGAAAACTGGTAGGATCTGCCTTCAGAGAGTTACTAAATAAGTGTTACTAATGAGGATTTGACAAAGAAACAATAGCTCCCTTTGCATTTCCCTGAGAAATGTTCTACAAGTTTCCCTAGCATACATTCATTTTACAGTCAGAAAGCCCTGTAATGGGGAGGGACTGACAATTTCACCAAGCCATATATTTGCTAAGCAGAGCACAAAAATTATATTTATAGAAGGAAAACACTTGCATTCTGGCACCAGGAAAAAAAAAATGTCAGTCAATTGGATTATTTCAATTGAAAGTCAAGGGTTTCATTTGAATTATGTAGGGGAGAGAATGCCTTGTTCTTCTGCTTGCTTCAACTAATAGGAGCTTGCCAACCCATACTCTAGTGTATAAATAATCACAATTTAGCTCCCCTTCAAGTCCATCATTCACGGCCTCTAATCAGGTGTACTGCAGGTTTCCTTTCAATGCCTGCACGTGCCTGTGTGTGCCCATCCCCAGACTGCAGACACACTGGAGGATGTGGAATTAATTTGCTCCCCATCACACAACAGGGAAAAGCTTAGGCCTTGTTATCTTGAATCTGTTAAATGATCACAATAAAATTACTCATCAGCCCCAGCAGTGCTGGGATTCCCGCTCAGAGTCTCACTGTCTGAAGACTCTGAAGGGTGGAGTTTCATTATAAACAGGGATTGGCCAATTAGTCACACATTTATTCCTTGGAATCCAAGTGTGTGAGATCTTAACACACATTAAAAAAAGACTCTAATTACAAGTTATACAGCTGTGGTTTGAACATTATTGAAGAGTTGCCAAACTCAAAGCTTTAATGGTCAGGACAAAGTGATGGGTGAGCTAGGTAACAGGTGTCCCAGGTTCCCTAGGTGTATGTCTTTCCTAGGTCTCCATAGATGACCCAGCTCCCCAGTCCAGGAAAGCTTTCTCCGAGGGTGTGTCAGGAGGCCCAACCCATATTCCAGGCAGTGCCAGGCAGGGCCCATCCTTAGCCATTCTGGGTCATGCTTTTTTCATCAATGGATAAAGGACCAGACTGGGTTGCTTCAAAGGTCCCCTCCTTTTCTAAAAGTCCATGACCCTCTAAATGAGGGGAAAGGGGATTTAAATGGAGGTTCACAAGCAGGTATTCAAATGGAAGTGCTTGTTCTAATAACTTATATTGATCATAGTGGTGAATTATTGCAGCAAAGAAAGACAAGGGTCTATAATCAGACCTGCCCCTGGTGTCTCTTCCTCTTCTTATAAGAAAACCTGTCACGTTGGATTAGGGACAAACTCTTATGATCTCATTCAACCTTAACTATCTTTTTAAAAGCCTTGTCCCTAAATACAGTCACATTCTAAAGTCCTGGGGATGAGGACTTCAGCATACGAATTTTGAGGAGCCACAATTCAGCCCATAACACCACTGTTTGCCCTTCCCAAAGTTACAGGCATAGATAGCCCCAGTATGTTCTAATTTCCACTTCCTTACAAAGTTCTCTCCCTATGTTCCTGTCCCATGTAGCACTTTTACTCTGTGATTTTACAAAGTAAGTCATAGGGATGCTCACTAGACCTACTTTTCTTCTTCTATTACCTCCACATTTGTTGGATTATATAGACATTTAAGGCTAGGAATTAAGAAGCAACTAGTTGGCTTTAGGCAACTTTCATGCTGCTCCTATTTACCAAACTTTCAGAGTCCAGAGGACTTAGGCAGTAGGTCGTTTGGCAGGAAAAGGTGAAAAAAAAAAAAAAGAGGAAAAAGAAATGTGCATCTATGCCCAGAAATGCCTCACCATGAGTCTGTCTCCATTCCCTACAAGATACTTCCTGTGTTACAACACACAGATTAACAAGCCTAGACAGAGGCAGGATGGAAGAAAAACTGTTCTGCAAAGTTTTTCTGTTCTGCAAAAAAAAAAATCAGCACTCAATTTCATCTTCTCTGGCAGAGCAACAGCCACACAGACCCCACATACAAACCCATCAGCCCTGACTGACACTGCCAGCACCCATAAAAATAGAGGCCCAAATTTTAAACAGAGTTGTATCTCAAACTACCAGCTGACTCCTTGATAAATTTTGGTTTTTTAGATGTAGTCACAAGCAACCCTCCCCAATCCACTTATTCATTCCATAAATATTTATTGAGTAATTTCCATGTCCAGGATCGGAGATACAATGGGGCTGCCCATAAGTTTGCAGTCCAGTGACAGAGATAGACAAGTTCTAATAAATGGTACTTATTTCACCTCTCTGAACAAGGTATAATGCTAGGCACTACAACACACAGAAGGCATGACTATCCCCACTGGGCATGAAGCTAAGGCACAAATTAGTTCAAAAGCCCAGGTCACATTATTAGTCAATGGAAGTGTCCTGACTTCCACCAAGTCACCTGACCTCCTGAGCACTGTGCCTTCCACAATCATGGGATTTAATCTGGGGCCCATGAACTTCAATGGGAAAAACAAAATTAAAACATCTCTATTTTCATTAATCTCTAACTGAAATTCAACATTTTCTTCAATTATATATGTAGGCAACAAACCACATCAAAATTAGGAGCACCTACAACTTTGTCACCAGTAGAAATAACAAATGTTTTCTTACATTATAGGTGTTGCTTTTATCTTAAAATACTGTTTATACTCATAACTACTTCAAAATTATTGTAGCTGTTAGATTCACTGCTAGATCTTGTTTTATAATACATTTGTTTTTTTAAGTCATTTATATTACTACTACAGCATAAATTCTTAATATTTTTACAAGTGTTTTGGAAATAGTTTCCTTTATAAAACCCTGCTTCTGGCTTTATACCTTTAAAAGCATTGTTCTGAGAAGGGATCCTTAGTCTTCCCAGAACTGCCAAAGGGATATATGGCACAAAAGTGGTCAGAACCTTACATTACAGCAATGGGCAGCCCCGTCAAATCAAGAGGCTCTGCTCACTATGAGCAAGAAGCTGCGCTGGGATTGTATAATTAAAAAGAGAGGGACGAAGAGAAAGGAAAGGAGCCCCAGTGCCCTAGAGGATCCTTTCTCCCCTTTCCTCCAATTTCTGTTCTGCAGGGGCCCTCAATGCTCTGCTCTGCTCTGCTCTGCTCTGCTCTTCCCAGCCGCAGCTGTCTCCCTGAGCTACCCCTATCCCACACGCAGTGCGAGCGGACCGATCCCCCCGCGGCGGGCTGACGGGCTGCCGCCAGCCTCTGACCCCCACTCGCGTCCCAAGGCTGTGCTGAGTGACACATTCAACAAGTGGAAGGTGCCCGAAATACCCACACACCAAGACCAGGGGCACTTTGGTGTTCAACCACCCCTGGCAGGTCAGCTTCTCCGCGCCGCCAGGGCCCGACACTCCGGAAAGGAAGCCGGAGTCCCAGGACCCGGGTTCCAGACAGGAGCAGCACGAGCTGTGGGTGTCGGCAAGGGTGAAGCGGGATGAAGGTGCCACGCAGTCCCACCTGCGTGGGCAGCTGGGCCAACAACCAGCCTCAGTGGTGCTGTCACCGCCCGCGCCCCAACCCCTGACCGAGCGCCCGAGCCCGGCCGCCGAGCCCGGCCGCCCGACGCCTCTTACCCAGGGGCGAGCGGAGCTTCCGGCCACAGTGCTGGCGCAGCAAGAGCTCGCGGCCTCCGCTGGGGCCCCGCCCGCCCGGTCTGCCCCCACACCCCCACCTGCGCGGAGGCTGGAGGCGGGGAGAGCGAGGCTCCCCCCAGAAAGGTCCCGTCACTGTCCTGTCAGGCGCCACAGCCTGGGCACCACGGCCAATTGCAGACTGCACCCAGGCTTTAAGCGCGCACAGAGGGCAGAGCCAGGAATGCGGGTCCAGCCGGCCCGGCGCGCTTCCCATGGCACAGACTCGCCCCTGCCCTATCGCGCTCCGGAGGGTGGTTTGGTACCCTTATGCGCGCCAGCCGACGGCACAAAGGCCCCCTGTCACTCTCCACCCCGACGCCCTATCACCCTCCAAGGCCAACAGCGTTGCGTAACTGGGAGGGGCAAAAGTGGAGGCGGGGCTGTGGACAGAGTCCAAGGGCAGTTTGTTTTGGGTCCTCCAGTGCGTCTTGTGCTTCTGACCTGTTTCCCACGGACTGCGCAGAGACAGCTGCTCTCACACCCATTTCACAGTTACGGCAACAGAGGTTCAGAGAAGCCTGAAGACTTGCCTTAGTAAACGCTGGAGTTCTGCTCTCCCCTTAGGCGCAGGCCAGGGTCAGCCACTGGACTTCACACGTGTTCCCTGCTACTTTGATGAAAGGACACTTTCAATTGGCTGCTTTCTCGGTTGTGGGGTGGGCGGGCGACAAACTGTACATGAATGGTTTTCCACCTTATTAGATATAGCAGCACTTTTTTATAATATAGGGTATCCTAAAAGTCTTAGAGCAATTTTAAGTTTTAAGGCATTTAAAACTGTAAGGCATTGATGAAAGAAATCAAAGACAGATATTCCATGCTCATGGATTGAAAGAATATTGTTGAAATATCCACAATACCCAAAGCAATTTATAGATCCAATACAATCCTTCAAATTCCAATAACATTTTTCATACTAGGAAAACAAACAACCCTAAAATTTGTATGGCATCATGTTTCCTGATGTTAAACTATATCACAAAGCTCTAGTAATCAAAACAGTATGGTATTTGGCATAAAACAGCCACAAAGATCAATGGAACAAAATAGAAAGCCCAGAAAAATATCCATACATATATGGTCAATTAACTTATGGCAAAGAAGCCAAGAATATACAATGGGAAAAGGACAGCCTTTTTAATTTATGTTGTTGGGAAACTGGACAGCCACTTGCAAAAGAATGAAACTTACACTGCATACAAAAATTAATTCAAAATGGATTAAAGGGCTGAAGACCTGAAACCATACACTTCCTAGAAAAAAACATAGGAGTTAAGCTCCTTGACATTGGTCTTCACAATGATCTTTTGGATTTGACACCAATATAAAAAATAAACTAGTGGCACTACATCAAACAAAAAAACTTCTACAAGGCAAAGGAAACCATCAACAAAATGAAAAAGCAATCTATTGAGCTGGGGAAAATATTTGCAAAGTCATATATCTGATAAGGGGTTAATATCCAAGTATATAAAGAACTCAACAACTCAATGGCAAAAAAAAAAAAAAAAGAAATCCAATTAAAAATGGGCAGAGGAACTGAATAGACATTTTTCCAAAAAAGAGTGGTACATAAAAAGATGCTTAACATCACTAATCATCAGGAAAATGCAAATCGAAACCACAATGAGACATCACCTCATACCTGTCAGAATGGCTAGCATCAAAAAAAAAAGAAATAACAAATGTCAGCCAGGTTGTGGAGAAAAGGGAACCCATGTGCACTGTTATGGGAATGTAAATTGGAGCCACTATGAAAAACAGTATGGCAGTTCATCAAAAAATTAAAAATAGAACTACTATATCATCCAGCTCCTCCACTTGTATTTATCCAAAGAAAATGAAAACACTAACAGGAAAAGATCTATGCATCCCCATGTTCACTGCAGCATTATTTACAAAAGCCAAACACGAGATAAACCTAAGGGTCCATCAATGGATGAGTGGGTAAGAAAATGTGAAATAAACACACACACACACACACACACACACACACACACACACAAGAATATTATTCACCCATTAAAAAAAGAATGAAATCTTACCAATTGCAACAACATGGGTAGACCTTGAGGTCATTATGCTAAGTGAAATAAGTCAGAGAAAGACAACATACAATATCTGTATGACCTCACTTACATGTGGAATCCAAACACAAAACCAAGGTTACAGATAGCAGATTAGTGGTTGCCAAAGGCAGGGGTAGGTGGGTGAGCAAAATGGATGAAGGAGGTCAAAAGGTACAAACTTCCAGTTCTAAAATAAATAAGTCCTGGGGATATAATGTACAGCATAGTGACTATAGTTAATAAAACTGCATTGTATATTTTAAAGTTGCCAAGAGAGTAGATCATAGAAGTTCTCATCACAAGAAAAATAATGTTTTATATTCACTAATGGTGACAGATCTTAACTAGACTTATTGTGATCATTTCACAATATATACAAATACTGAATCATTACATTGTATACCTGGAGCTAACATAATGTTATATGCCAATCATAGCTCAATAAAAAAATAATAAAAGCTTTAATAATTTCAGATATTTGTTACAAATTCCCCCCAAAAAATCCCTTGAAAATACATTTACATTTATCTTACATTTACTTAATTTTCTGAATTTTGAACAATGAATTTTTGTAAATTTTTTTTTCCAATCAATATTTTCTATCTTCTATTAGAGGAACTGATTGCATCTATGGTAAAATCACTGTGAACATCATAGTTGCAAATGCAGACTGTAGACTTTTATTGGCAATTCAGTTGCACCTGCAGCATTACTCGGTGACATGATTTTCTAAAGTGGAGAACAACTTTGCTAACAGTATATGACCACAGAGCAGGTACTGACTGGGTAAATTTGGTAAAAAAAAGAAAACATTCTGAACAAAATAAGCATAATCTCTTAGTTTTGCCAATAGATACATTCCTGGGAATTTCATTACATTAAAACCATGCAAAAATGCATGATATTTGTAACTATCTGAGCTAGAGTCTACCTTACGAGAAAAAGTTAAGGTATTTTTACAAGAAGAAATAAGGTTTTTGGGTTTTGGGGTTTTTTTTTTTGCATACCTGAGCATTGAGTCACCATAGGGGTGGACACCTGAAGCCATACAGGATTCATGAGAGTTAACTGTTGTGCGGTGCTGCCCCCACAGCACAGGATGTTAGCATCCCTGGCACCCACCCTCTCAATGTCAATCAATTATGTCCCAATTGTGCCAAATAAAAATGACCTCCTGTATTTCCAAAATACCCTACCCTACCTCCCAGACCCACCACCTCCCCATTCCAGTTAAGAAGCTGTTGTTTAGAAGGGAAGGATGCATGCAGGAAAGTGTCACATATGTGCTGCTTGCTGGGCAGTTAAGAGGCTGATGGGTGTGGAATCAGATTCAGAGTCAAGGAATATGTCTTGAGCAAATTCTGCGTGGTGGGAGCTTCTACATGTACTCATGCTATTATCTCACCCAAGACCCTCCTTTGAGGAAGAGCAGGGGTCTGAGAGTTTGCTCACTCCCTCACTCATGGAGTCATTCTTTCACCTGCTGGATACCCGAATCCCTGCCTGCTGTGTCAAGCCCAGTCAGTACCTGTTCTGTGGTCATATACTGTTGACAAAATCAGACTTGGTTCCCACCCATGTGTGTCTTGCAAAGCAGTGAAGGTGCACTGGGGAGATCAGAATATAGGAGAAGCATCTTTAAAGGGTGAGAAGAGGAGCAGCTGGCACTAAGGAGCACACCCCAATTCAAGAACATCCAAGAGAAGGAAAAGCAAACCAACGGGGTTCTGGGAAGCCATGCAGGCTCAAGAACAGCAAGGGCTGGCAACAGGAATGGGTGGGAATAGGGTTATGGCACCGAGAAAGGGAAGGTGCTGAAGGAAGAGCATGGAAGAGATGTTCCTATGGACATGCATCCTTAAACAGTACCTTCTGCTTTGCCCACTCAGCAAGCCCCATCTTTATCCCTTTCCTGCAGCAAATTCTTCCCTGGGTGAGTGAGTAGCTAGAGAAAGGCTCACTGTAGCCCCAGCAAACCATTCCTAGCTGAGAGAGCAGCCCAGCCAAGGTGCCACCAGCTTCTGAGCAGCTGCAGTGAGACTTGCAGGAGAGCTGGGGATAGGTTCCTCCCACATCCTTCCTGCACAGACTGAGCCAAGCAGCCTCAGAACCGGAGCAGGTGGGTAGACAAACAGAACATAACATTATGTATTATGCTGAGTTTCTAAGAGGCAGTCCCAACACCTCCCAAAAGTGCTGTTTCCCTTACAGCCATCCTGCAATTCAAATAACTAAAATGGCTATTGGGCTCCAAGGTAGCTAGGTTCCTCATCTGCTACATAGAAGATAAAATTGTTTTCAGACCAGAAGCACAAAAGTATGTGGAGGTGTTTCACAAACTGCAAAGAACTCATCGCAATCAGCATTCTTGCTCACAGGCAAGAAACCAGCTAGATACCTTACGTAGAAAAAGAATATTAAAGGCTCTCAGGGGTTCACAGAACCATCCGAATGACATATAATGATAGCAGAAAAGCAGGCAGGAATCAAGATAGTTCCGCAAAATCAAAAGGCAGAAAGCACAACACCACTTTTTAGCAGCAACAGCCTGGCCACCCCATGAATACACCCACTGCCTTCACAAATGACTCTAGAACGAGTGACACAAATATAAAGGGAGTGAGAATTCAAGTCCTCGGTAGGAGTGTCCATTAACCAAATCTATGTCAAGCCAACATCGCAGCTGTCAGAGCAGGTAGGGCACATTTAGCCCCTCTGACTTCCACCGCGATTCTTATGATGGGCGCTGCCACCAGATGGGGGAAGGGGTTTAATACTAGGAGGAGGAGGAGGGAGAGGAAGAGGTGGAGGCAGGGGAAGGGAAGGAGGGGAAGACAGGGAGCAGGGGAATAGAGGGAGGCAGGAAGGAGGGGAAAGGGGAAGGAAAAGGAGAAAGATAAGTTGTTGGCTCCATTAATATATTTTATAGATTGTTTTCTACATACAGAAGCAAAGTGGTATGACAGTCCTAGAGCAACAAAGGGCTCTGCTAAATGCAGATATATATGAGTGCTGTGGAGTGAGGGTGTGACTCAGGCAGGCTCAGGCTCTCCCCCGCAGAAATCTCCTAGGATGCTAAGAAAAATACTGGATCTGGAATCAAGTCTTTCTCAGAAATTTAGTCCCAAACTGTTTGGGACAATTCTTTTTGCCTGAATTCCCTCATCTATAAAATAGAGATAAAGTCTGTCCTCCTACCTCAAGGATATAATGGAAGAGTAAACACTGTGTCTCTTGGGCCAAGAATACCTCTGTGTATGTGAGACTACAAAGACCAAAGGTTACCTTTGTGTATATACACTAGTCTCAAAAAGAATGTATTAATAGGCCTCAGTTAACTGCAACAATAAAATGGCTATCTTTAAAAGTACCTACGTCATAGGATCCTTATGAAAATTAAATGAGTTAATACATATAACATGATTGGTACCATACCTAGCATAGAAAAAGTATTCAGTAAGTGGTAGTTACTAAAGTAGCTGCAATATTATAGTTATTGCTGCTCACGTTACCCAGAGCTTAAACAGGTGTTATACTAGGCACTGAAGAAAAAGAAGTTCAATGTGCCTGCTCTAAGACAAATGAACAGTATGAATATTGGCCCTGGTACATAAATATCAGACCCACTGTATCAAAGATGGGACTTATTTGAGACATGAAAAACTATTTGCTCTACAGACAGACTGCACTCCAAAGTGCCCCACAGACATAACACTGAACCTGAGAGTGGGAGTGTATTTCCAAGAGATGAAGCGAAGAGTTGGGGAGCCCCAATCCATTTTCCAGGGCAAATAAATGCTTCTGCCTCAAGAGCAAGAGCTGGTGAGTGGGAGGCGCTCCTTTGGAACTCATGGTTCGCTCCTGGTGTTGGTTCCTTCCAGATACTTCTTTCTTCCTAAACCTGTCTTAGTGCCAGCAGCAAGTCCCCATTCCCAGTCTCTGTTCCTTTGGTGCTGTTTATCATGGTTACTTACTGTTCCCTTTACTAAAGTTATGTATAATATAACTAATTGTGTCTCTCTAAGAAAGAAATAAACCCACTGAAGGCAGGAACTTCTTGTCTCTAGGGCTTAGCACTATGTCTTTTATTCAATAAAAGGGTGTTGGATCAGAGACTCCAAGAAGGAACTAGTGGTTACCAAAGGGGAGGGGTGTGGGAGAGCAGGTGGGGATGGAGGGAGAAGGGGATTGAAGGGTATTATGTTTAGTACACATGGTGTGTGGGAGGTCATGGGGAAGACAGTGTAGCACAGAGAAGGCAAATAGTGAATCTGTGGCATCTTACTACACTGATGGACAGTGACTGCATTGGGGTATGGGTGGGGACTTGATAATATGGGTAAATGTAGTAACCACATTGTTTTTTCATGTGAAACCTTCATAAGAGTGTGTATCAATAATACCTTAATAAAAAAAATTTTTTTTAAGTGTGTTGGAGTCAATGGAGTGGTTCCTAGGGAGGAGTATATGCTCCAAAAATGAGATCAAACAGGCTGCCGCAAAGGAGTATTGGCAATCCAGGAAATTTATGACTCGTGTTGTATAAGCACCAGGAGGACTAGCATTTGATGAAAAACTTGGGAGTTGGGGAAAGAATGGGAAGGACTCTACGTCCTTCCTAACCCTTGGAACAGGAAGCAGTCCTATTATATTAGTTCATCTATTTTTCTATACATTTTACATGACAAAGGAAAAGTCTATCCTAGAAGGGACTTCTGGGTGGCTATGGAGTTCTGGGGCTGAGGTTCTGGACAAGTGAGCATATCACTGGAGGGCCTGGGGACTCCCATAGTTTCAGCTGCAGCATTAAGAATGGAAGGAACTTGGGCCATTTGGGTAAGTCTGTTACACTTGGGCAACTGACAGAGCCCTGAAAAAATTGCTGTGGACACAAAGAAAAGAGTGGGTGAGGGAAAGCAACTAGCCTCTTCTGCCAATCAACAGCAGGGGCCCAGGACAGCCAGCACCAAAGATCCAAAAGGGGCCCCTACCCAGCAAATGCTGCTCTAGGCTTCCTTGTTCTCTCTCAACTACGTTCTGTTTTGTCCTTCCTCTCACTCCCATTCTCTCTCCTCTCAACGATTTTCCCCTCCCTGCAGGTGGCTCTTCCTCTCCCAGAGTTCTAACCCCACCCAGGTGTGGGAAGCATGCCTCAGCACAAGTGTGGTGGAGTTCAGTGTGAAGTATCTCGGCCTTCGGTCAGTTAGGGTCCCTGCAGCTGGAGATCTGTGAGGCATGGCCTCCTGGCCGCCACAGTCTACCCCTTGCACCACAGAGATGTTCTCCACACAGGTGCAGGGTGCACTCCACCGTGGGCCTCCTGGGCCTTCCCTCCCAAGGGGCAACTCAGAAGAGAAAGTTTATTGGATAAACCACACTCTCCCAAGGTCACCATAGCTAACTGCAGGGCCACAATGAATACTTCCCTACCTTCTCCCTTCTCTACCACCCATTCTAAACCCCCTTCACCCTCAGCACTTACTTTGGCATGTCTTGGTGGTCCACATGGTGTTATGACCCAAACCTTTATTCCTGAGGAGGTCTGAACACTTGATAATCATACCCTCCTCAGGCTGGTTTGCTGCAGGTGTCTACTCAGATTTAATGGGGCAAGTGAGTATGGAAGGTGCCCACATGCACCACCTGAGTCCCACACATATTCCTCCTTGCCCCACTGTATAAAAGCAGCCCTCGGCCCCCGTTGCTGGGGAGGTAGGGTGGCGGGACCGGTGAGGAGGTGCCTGGGAACAGCGCCGGAGGACAAAGAATATCCCGCGTTTCTCCCTGCGAGACCTGGGGGCGGGTGCCTGAGACCGGTGCCTGAGGACGGAGGAGGTCGCGCGTTTTTCCCCTTTTTTTTTTTTCTCTTTATGGCAAGCGCTTTTTGGAAGCCTTGAAGGGACGGGGACCCCAGTGCTAGGGAGGCACGGTGGCGGGACTGGTGAGCGGGTGGCTGGGACCGGCGCCTGAGGACAAAGAATATCCCCCGTTTTTCCCTGCGGGACCGGTGGGCGGGTGCCTGAGACCGGCACTTGAGGACAGAGGAAATCGTGCGTTTTTCCCCTTTTTTTTTTTCTCTTTTCTGCGAGTGCTTTTTGGAAGCCTAAAAGGGACAGGGACCCCGGTGCTAGGGAGGCAGGGCGGCGGGACTGGTGAGCGGGTGCCTGGGACCGGCACCTGAGGACAAAGAATATCCCGCATTTTTCCCTGTGGGACCGGTGGGTGGGTGCCTGAGACCAGCACCTGAGGACGGAAGAAATCGCGCGTTTTTCCCCTTTTTTTTCTCTCTTTTTGCCAAGTGCTTTTTGGAAGCCTTGAAGGGACAGGGACCCCGGTGCTAGGGAGGCAGGGCGGCAGGACTGGTGAGCGGGTGCGTGGGACCAGTGCCTGAGGACAAAGAATATTGAGCGTTCCTTCCCTGCGGGACCGGTGGGTGGGTGCTTTTTGGAAGCCTTGAAAGGACAGGGACCCTGGTGCTAGGGAGACAGGGCAGCAGGACCAGTGCGCGGGTGCCTGGGACCGGCACCTGAGGAAAAAAAAAAAAAATCGCGTGTTTTTTCTTTTTTTTTTCCTTTCTGTTCCCTCTCTCATTGTTGCTGTTGTTGTTTTGGTTTGGAGAGTGCTTTTTGGAAATCTTAAAGGGGCAGGACAGGTCACTTAGACCAGAAGCAGGGAATCTGGGGATCTCTGGGCACTCTAACCCCCTGGGCAGCAGGGAGCACAGAGGCCCCTTACGGAGATAAATACTCTCCTGGCTGCTCCCCCTCTAACGGGGCTCCACCATTTTGGAGGAACAGCCCCAGCCAGGCCAAGCCCACAGCAACAGTGGAGATAAACCCCAAAGCAACTGGGCAGGAAGCAGAAGCCCTGTCTGCGCACAGCTGCCCAGCACAAGCCACTAGAGGTCGCTATTCTCCCAGGAAAAGGCTACAAACCAACAAGAAGGGAAGCTCTTCCAGCGGTCACTTGTACCAGCTCTGCAGACTATCTCTATCACCATGAAAAGGCAAAACTACAGGCAGACAAAGATCACAGAGACAACACCTGAGAAGGAGACAGACCTAACTAGTCCTCCTGAAAAAGAATTCAAAATAAAAATCATGAACATGCTGACAGAGATGCAGAAAAAAATGCAAGAGCAATGGGATGAGATGCAGAGAAAAATGCAAGAGCAGTGGGATGAGATGCAGAGAAAAATGCAAGAGCAGTGGGATGAAGTCCGGAAGGAGATCACAGATGTCAGGAAAGAGATCACAGAAGTGAAACAATCCCTGGAAGGATTTATAAGCAGAATGGATAAGATGCAAGAGGCCATTGAAGGAATAGAAGCCAGAGAACAGGAACGTATAGAAGCTGACATAGAGAGAGATAAAAGGATCTCCAGGAATGAAACAACACTAAGAGAAATATGTGACCAATACAAAAGGAAAAACATTCGTATTATAGGGATACCAGAAGAGGAAGAAAGAGGAAAAGGGATAGAAAGGGTCTTTGAAGAAATAATTGCTGAAAACTTCCCCAAACTGGGGGAGGAAATAATCGAACAGACCATGGAATTATACAGAACCCCCAACAGAAAGGATCCAAGGAGGACAACACCAAGACACATAATAATTAAAATGGCAAGGATCAAGGACAAGGAAAGAGTTTTAAAGGCAGCTAGAGAGAAAAAGGTCACCTATAAAGGAAAACCAATCAGGCTAACATCAGACTTCTCAACAGAAACCCTACAGGCCAGAAGAGAATGGCATGATATACTTAATGCAATGAAACAGAAGGGCCTTGAACCAAGGATACTGTATCCAGCACGACTATCATTTAAATATGATGGTGGGATCAAACAATTCCCAGACAAGCAAAAGCTGAGGGAATTTGCTTCCCACAAACCACCTCTACAGGGCATCCTACAGGGACTGCTCTAGATGGGAGCACCCCTAAAAAGAGCACAGAACAAAACACACAACATATGAAGAAGGGAGGAGGAGGAATAAGAAGGGAGAGAAGAAAAGACTCTCCAGACAGTGTATATAACAGCTTAATAAGCGAGCTAAGTTAGGCAGTAAGATACTAAAGAAGCTAACCTTGAACCTTTGGTAACCACGAATCTAAAGCCTGCAATGGCAATAAGTACATATCTTTCAATAGTCACCCTAAATGTAAATGGACTTAATGCACCAATCAAAAGACATAGAGTAATAGAATGGATAAAAAAGCAAGACCCATCTATATGCTGCTTACAAGAAACTCACCTTAAACCCAAAGATAAGCATAGACTAAAAGTCAAGGGATGGAAAAACATATTTCAGGCAAACAACAGTGAGAAGAAAGCAGGGGTTGCAGTACTAATATCAGACAAAATAGACTTCAAAACAAAGAAAGTAACAAGAGATAAAGAAGGCCACTACATAATGATAAAGGGCTTAGTCCAACAAGAGGATATAACCATTCTAAATATATATGCACCCAATACAGGAGCACCAGCATATGTGAAGCAAATACTAACAGAACTAAAGAGGGAAATAGACTGCAATGCATTCATTGTAGGAGACTTCAACACACCACTCACCCCAAAGGATAGATCCACCGGGCAGAAAATAAGTAAAGACACACAGGCACTGAACAACACACTAGAACAGATGGACCTAATAGACATCTATAGAACTTTACATCCAAAAGCAACAGGATATACATTCTTCTCAAGTGCACATGGAACATTCTCTAGAATAGACCACATACTAGCTCACAAAAAGAGCCTCAGTAAATTCCACAATATTGAAATTCTACCAACCAATTTTTCAGACCACAAAGGTATGAAAGTAGAAATAAATTCTACAAAGAAAACAAAAAGGCTCACAAACACATGGAGGCTTAACAACATGCTACTAAATAATCAATGGATCAATGAACAAATCAAAATAGAGATCAAGGAATATATAGAAACAAATGACAACAACAACACTAAGCCCCAACTTCTGTGGGATGCAGCGAAAGCAGTCTTAAGAGGAAAGTATATAGCAATCCAGGCACACTTGAAGAAGGAAGAACAATCCCAAATGAATAGTCTAACATCACAATTATTAAAACTGGAAAAAGAAGAACAAATGAGGCCTAAAGTCAGCAGAAGGAGGGACATAATAAAGATCAGAGAAGAAATAAACAAAATTGAGAAGAATAAAACAATAGCAAAAATCAACGAAACCAAGAGCTGGTTCTTTGAGAAAATAAACAAAATAGATAAGCCTCTAGCCCAACTTATTAAGAGAAAAAGAGAGTCAACACAAATCAACATAATCAGAAATGAGAATGGAAAAATCACGACAGACTCCACAGAAATACAAAGAATTATTAAAGACTACTATGAAAACCTATATGCCAACAAGCTGGAAAACCTAGAAGAAATGGACAACTTCCTAGAAAAATACAACCTCCCAAGACTGACCAAGGAAGAAACACAAAAGTTAAACAAACCAATTACAAGCAAAGAAATTGAAACAGTAATCAAAAAACTACCCAAGAACAAAACCCCGGGGCCGGACGGATTTACCTCGGAATTTTATCAGACACACAGAGAAGACATAATACCCATTCTCCTTAAAGTGTTCCACAAAATAGAAGAAGAGGGAATACTCCCAAACTCATTCTATGAAGCCAACATCACCCTAATACCAAAACCAGGCAAAGACCCCACCAAAAAAGAAAATTACAGACCAATATCCCTGATGAACGTAGATGCAAAAATACTCAATAAAATATTAGCAAACAGAATTCAACAGTATATCAAAAGGATCATACACCATGACCAAGTGGGGTTCATCCCAGGGATGCAAGGATGGTACAACATTCGAAAATCCATCAACATCATCCACCACATCAACAAAAAGAAAGACAAAAACCACATGATCATCTCCATAGATGCTGAAAAAGCATTTGACAAAATTCAACATCCATTCATGATAAAAACTCTCAGCAAAATGGGAATAGAGGGCAAGTACCTCAACATAATAAAGGCCATATATGATAAACCCACAGCCAGCATTATACTGAACAGCGAGAAGCTGAAAGCATTTCCACTGAGATCGGGAACCAGACAGGGATGCCCACTCTCCCCACTGTTATTTAACATAGTACTGGAGGTCCTAGCCACGGCAATCAGACAAAACAAAGAAATACAAGGAATCCAGATTGGTAAAGAAGAAGTTAAACTGTCACTATTTGCAGATGATATGATACTGTACATAAAAAACCCTAAAGACTCCACTCCAAAACTACTAGAACTGATATCGGAATACAGCAAAGTTGCAGGATACAAAATCAACACACAGAAATCTGTAGCTTTCCTATACACTAACAACGAATCAATAGAAAGAGAAATCAGGAAAACAATTCCATTCACCATTGCATCAAAAAGAATAAAATACCTAGGAATAAACCTAACCAAGGAAGTGAAAGACTTATACTCTGAAAACTACAAGTCACTCTTAAGAGAAATTAAAGGGGACACTAATAAATGGAAACTCATCCCATGCTCATGGCTAGGAAGAATTAATATCGTCAAAATGGCCATCCTGCCAAAAGCAATATACAAATTTGATGCAATCCCTCTCAAATTACCAGCAACATTCTTCAATGAATTGGAACAAATAATTCAAAAATTCATATGGAAACACCAAAGACCCCGAATAGCCAAAGCAATCCTGAAAAAGAAGAATAAAGAAGGGGGGATCTCACTCCCCAACTTCAAGCTCTACTACAAAGCCATAGTAATCAAGACAATTTGGTACTGGCACAAGAACAGAGCCACAGACCAGTGGAACAGATTAGAGACCCCAGAAATTAACCCAAACATATATGGTCAATTAATATTTGATAAAGGAGCCATGGACATACAATGGCAAAATGACAGTCTCTTCAACAGATGGTGCTGGCAAAACTGGACAGCTACATGTAGGAGAATGAAACTGGACCATTGTCTAACCCCATATACAAAGGTAAACTCAAAATGGATCAAAGACCTGAATGTAAGTCACGAAACCATTAAACTCTTGGAAAAAAACATAGGCAAAAACCTCTTAGACATAAACATGAGTGATCTCTTCTTGAACATATCTCCCCGGGCAAGGAAAACAACAGCAAAAATGAGCAAGTGGGACTACATTAAGCTGAAAAGCTTCTGTACAGCGAAAGACACCATCAATAGAACAAAAAGGAACCCTACAGTATGGGAGAATATATTTGAAAATGACAGATCTGATAAAGGCTTGACGTCCAGAATATATAAAGAGCTCACACGCCTCAACAAACAAAAAACAAATAACCCAATTAAAAAATGGGCAGAGGAACTGAACAGACAGTTCTCCAAAAAAGAAATACAGATGGCCAAGAGACACATGAAAAGATGCTCCACATCGCTAATTATCAGAGAAATGCAAATTAAAACTACAATGAGGTATCACCTCACACCAGTAAGGATAGCTGCCATCCAAAAGACAAACAACAACAAATGTTGGCGAGGCTGTGGAGAAAGGGGAACCCTCCTACACTGCTGGTGGGAATGTAAATTAGTTCAACCATTGTGGAAAGCAGTATGGAGGTGCATCAAAATGCTCAAAACAGACCTACCATTTGACCCAGGAATTCCACTCCTAGGAATTTACCCTAAGAACGCAGCAATCAAGTTTGAGAAAGACAGATGCACTCCTATGTTTATCGCAGCACTATTTACAATAGCCAAGAATTGGAAGCAACCTAAATGTCCATCTGTAGATGAATGGATAAAGAAGATGTGGTACATATACACAATGGAATACTACTCAGCCATAAGAAGTGGAAAAATCCAACCATTTGCAGCAACATGGATGGAGCTGGAGAGTATTATGCTCAGTGAAATAAGCCAAGCGGAGAAAGAGAAATACCAAATGATTTCACTCATCTGAGGAGTATAGGAACAAAGGAAAAACTGAAGGAACAAAACAGCAGCAGAATTACAGAACCCAAAAATGGACTAACAGGTACCAAAGGGAAAGGAACTGGGGAGGATGGGTGGGCAGGGAGGGATACGGGGGGGGAAGAAGAAGGGGGGTATTAAGATTAGCATGCATGGGGGGGAGGGAGAAAGGGGAGGGTGGGCTGCACAACACAGAGAGGACAAGTAGTGACTCTACAACATTTTGCTAAGCTGATGGACAGTAACCGTAATGTGGTTGTTAGGGGGGACCTGATATAGGGGAGAGCATAGTAAACATAGTATTCTTCAGGTAAGTGTAGATTAAAAATTTTAAAAAAAAAAAAAAGAAAGAAAGAAAGAAAAGGGGGATTACTCCTTAACAGGATAAAACTATTGGTAAATCAAAGATCAACGCATGCTTTAAATATCCTTAATGTTGATCACTTAAAGGGTGTCAGATGATCAGCTATGGAGGTACTCTTTTCTGATAATATTCCTTTCTCTTAATTAAAAAAAAAAAAAAAAAAGCAGTTGCTGTGTGCTGACCTCCAGTGAGTTCTGCACAGTGGTATGGAGGGCGTGTCAAGGTGTGGGCAAGGGGTCTGTTTGTTTCTACGCAGAAGATCAAGGCCTAGCTTGGATACCCAGAAAATGAACTAAGATACGATATGAGGAGGAGCTTCCGGCATCAGCACTCTCTGGAGGACTCGTGCCGGGGGATGATCATCAAAAAGCCTCCACAGGGATCCGGACGATGCTGCGGTTGTGGCTGCATCCAGCCCACCATCTCCTGGACTTGCCATGAGAAGGAGGAGGGAGATGTCTAGGCTGGCATGTGCATACAGTGAGACAACGAATTTGACCGGATCTGTCTGTTGGAACTCAACCAGGAGTTGGGAGGGGTGCAAGTTGTAGCACCCCAAAATCTCATGACTATAGACTATCTATGGTTAAAAGAACATATGGGATGTGAACAGATCCCAGAAATGGGCTGCTTTAAATTGTCTGATGATTCAAGTACAGTTGGAAAATATCCATCATATCATAGATAAATTTTCACAAATGCCTAGGGTGCCTAAATGGTTTTCTTGGCTTCACTGGAGATGGCTGGTAATTATAGATTTGCTTTGTTTATGTCACCGTATTCCTATTATGTTAATATGTGTGTGCAAATTAGTTAGTAGTTTAAAACCTATACATACTTAAGGTACTATACAAGAAGATATGTCAAAGAAATAATCAATCCTCCCAAGTTTCCTTCATATGCTACATCTATAGCTTTTCTTCTTCCTTCCTAATTACAAACCTTAAATAGAATTCGTGCCTCATATCGAATTTACCGAGTATCATAATTCCTCCAGGTGGTAAAGATACCTCGAGACAAGTGCTGGGCATAGAAGCCACAGGGCATAAATCTGCAAAGAAGTAAAAAGCTAACCTTTGCAAACAATATGGCTTCTCTCTCACTTACCAACTTTACATTTCCCTGTATGGCCCCGGAAGATGACTGGTTAGCCAGAGACGGGTAAGATTCCTCAAGGGAGGAACAACCTAAGACAGGCACAGTCGCAGGGGGGCCATCAGGTGAGAATTTGGGGATCAACAGAGGTGAGGCTCAGAACCTCACCCCCCCTGCTTTGAGAGAAATCTTCTGCATCCGTGGATGTCTTGCTGCCCTTGTCTAGCCTGGATTAATACTTAGTCCATAGGCACACACCTGATCATCTGATCATCTACATTTGCCTTCTTACAGCACTAAACTATGTTTTCTACCTTTATCTTGCATCTACCTACCACTTCAGCATTTTATTAAAAATAAAAATAATAATAATAATAGGAGAAATGTGGGATCAACATATAAATCAAGTACAAAAATCAAATGAATATTCATATTTGACCTGATGGTTTATAGGTCATATTGCATGATCAAAACCGAAAGTTTCTGTGATGAATGCCCTTGTACTGTTCACCATGTAAGAATTTATTCACTCTGTAAGAATTCGTTCACCATGTAAGAACTTGTTCGTTATGCTTCAGAAGATTGGAGACTGACGAGAATTAGGCTTGAGATGGATTAATGATTGTACATTGAGCATTGACCCCCCTATACTGAATTTTATTGTTGTTAACAACCATTTGATCAATAAATATGAGAGATGCCCTCTCAAAAAAAAAAAAAAAAAAAAAAAAAAAAAAAAAAAAAAAAAAAGCAGCCCTCTTCCTCCAGAGGACCAGGGTCACTTACTCCTGGCTAGTAGGGCCACTCCTCTCTTGCCTGCTGATCCCTGGACACAAAATGTCCAAAGTGCCCTGTCAGCAGCAGTTCAACGGGACCTTCACTGTGTCCCTGGTAAAAGCATTCCCTTTGAAGACCAGGACCTCCAACCATGCAGAACCCAGAGTTGCAAGGAAATGAAACACAAAATCCCTCAGTGGACCATTAGGAATGATGGGAAATGAGGCCATTCCTGCTTCCACCCCTTGGTTTCCAGACCCTTGTATCCTTCCTGCAGAGGGCACAGCACCATATATAAGCCCGATTTAATAAATACAGCACATCTTGGAGGGCAGCACTCCATCCTTTCAGAGCGCTTTCCCAGAGCCAGTGCTTCAGCTGTGACTTTAAAGTCCATTCCAGGGCTACAAAAGCCATTTATCTCTGGGTGGTCAGTACATGACACAACTAGAGGACTCCATCCATGGTCATGACCATCTCCCACACCTCCTCCCCTAGTTGGATGCTCTGCAATATGGGACTCCATACCTGTGGATAAGACATGCCTTAAGCCTCCAGAGAAAACTGCTAGCTGAAGTTCTGTGGGCAGGAAAAACAGGCAATATTCATTTATAGTTTGCCTCAGGGTTGTTAACTCTACCACCTCCTCCTATGTATCACCTTCTCTATTGTAATACAGTCTGAGATCTGGACCTCTTAGATACCCAAGAGAGTATCACATTGATCCATAACACTGATGACATCGAGCTGATTGGGCAGGATGAGCAAGAGGGAGCTAGTATGCTATAGAACTCAGCAAGATGCATGCACATCAAAGGATGAGAGATAAACTCAGTGAGGAGTCAGGAACAGACCATTTCAGTGACATTTTTAGAGGTCCAGTGATCAGGGGCATTCTGGGATATCCCCTTCTAAAGTAAAAGAAATTACAAACCCTGTCACAAAGGAACTACAGTGCCTTGTAGACTTCTTTGCATTCTGGAGGCAACACATTCCTCCCCAAGGATATTTCTCTGGTTCGTATATTGGGTAACACAGAAGGCCGCCAGCTTTGCATGGGGGTGAAACAGGAAAGGGTGTTGCAACAAATCCAAACCAGTACAGGCAGCTCTGCCAGCCAATCCCCATGGTGTTCAAGGTGTCAGTGGTAGAAAAAGAGGCAGTCTGACTACTGTGCGGATCTGTGGCTACAGTGAGCCCATTGCAAGCTGGACTTTATCCAGGGCCTCATTTCTTACCTGGTCCTTATAGGCCCCTCCATTCAACCAAGAGGGCCATGATCATCCTTTAGGTCTCTAAGTATCGATGTCAACCCACAACTTGTGTCCAATAGTCCTAGTGTACAGTCACCCAAGTAAATGGCCATAGTGTCCTTTGGAAAAGGACTGTGTATTTGCCACAATGTTCCAGGGTCCCTCCTCCAGCCACCTCTTTAGTCAGTGGGTCCCAGATCTGAAAATTCACTGAAGTCTGGAAACTGAGCAAGAGATCTTGACCTTTGCCCTCAGCCTCTTATTCCTCCAATTTTGCCCCCCACTCTTTTTTTTAAGGGGGATCAGGAAACAATGACCTATGGGCAAAATGCAGCCAACCACCTGTTTCTGTAAATGAAGTTTTATTGAAACACAGCTTCCTTCACTTGTTTACATATCCATGGCTGCTCTTGTGCTACAACAGCTGAGTTGAGCTGTTGTGACAGTGTATGAGCTGCCAAGTCCAAAACTATCTAGCCCTTTGCCTAAAATGTTTGCTGACCCAGTACAGACGTTAAGCAGCATCCTTGTCCACTGTCTGCTTATTTTGCCACTAGGTACAAAATTGTAACCATCCTTCATTAACCATCTCCACAAACCCCTGCTGCTAAAGCCCACTGACTGCCCTCCAACCTTGCCTTTTGGTTGGGTAAATACGGCTCCTGGCTGTGACAGTGAAGTGCCACCTCCTGGCCTCTGTCACCACATGAGCTCAGTTTATAACCAGCTCTCCCCCAGCATCCCTGGACTGCAGAACTTTAGTGATGTTGGTACCCCCTGAGCAGTGCACTCTAATGGCTTGGTGAATGGTGTGGCCTGTTTTCCTTCTCATGGGACATACCCTCTGGTGGGGCTTTTGGCCTTACATAACATGGCCCTTCCAGCATGCCCACTTCCCTACCCCTTATTCCTCCCTGTACTGTCTGCCCGAATGAGTAAGAGAAGGAAGAAAAGTTGGAAGGAAGCATCCTAAACTGCTGAGCAGAGTTTCAGAAAAACCAATGGGGAGTCCTTGAGCAAGTCAGAGAAGTCCCATATCTTCAAGGAGCCAACCACTGGCTAGGAGCAGCCTGTAGGAAACCTGCCTCAGCTCAAATGCAGATAGGTCTCAAAGCAGCACAGCTGGGAATCTTGGTCAGTTATGGTCCCTGTAGTCAGAAATCTGTGGGGCATATTCTCATAGCCACAATAAAGACAGAACAAAGATTAGGGTGGGTGTGATACAGTGTGCTTTAAATGCCCATCTGTATCTTTAACAGGTCTGACTTGCAAGTGGCACAAGCTGCTGCTCAGGATGGCACCTCTCTTGGGGAAAGAAGGTTGTGTCAGCAGAATAAGACGGCTCCAGGGCACACTGCAAAGAGGCAGTGTGACTCGTGTGCCTCACCTCCTCATTCTTTACCATATTTTTAATCCAGACAGGAAAGGAGCATCTGACTTGATTCTCCTCCCTGCTTCCACTTCTGAGGGCAAATTTAAAGACCTTACGATTCATCTGAGCAGCTCTTCATTTCTTCTATCTAGTACAGACTACCATCACTTCAAGGAAAGGCTCCTGAACCGCTCACCCAGTTCTAGTCTCTCTATTGCATGCTTCTACCAGAAAGGTGTAGAATTTCATGGTCTATGATTAAACAGCCTTGCAGGAAAATCAAAGAATTCTGTGCATTTTTCCTAATAAGC
Source organism: Manis javanica (assembly GCF_040802235.1). Classification (NCBI taxonomy): domain Eukaryota; kingdom Metazoa; phylum Chordata; class Mammalia; order Pholidota; family Manidae; genus Manis; species Manis javanica. The sequence continues at coordinate 95,448,194 of NC_133163.1, read as the reverse complement.
TTTCTCCTAGAAGGGAAACTCATGCCTCCTCCCCTTCTGTTCTATAGTACTACCAGATTGGATTAAGAGAATTAGCAGAGGAAATGGTATATCCATATAATTCTTATTATTAGGATAGTTTTATCAAAAGATTTAAAGTAAAACTCCTGAGGTCTATTTCTATGTCTGTTCCTAGGGTCTTCAGCCCAAGAAAATTCACCAGCAATGTGGTAGCTTTGAGTTTTCCCCAGAATCAAATCCCAGTTGCATCACTTGCAGCTGTGTGACCTGGGCAGTTATTCAGACTCACTGTGTCTCAGTTGTCCTCAGCTGTAAATTGGTGTTAAGAATATGGTGTTATTGTAATAATCTCTTCAGGCTGCTAAGAGATAACATGTGTTCAGCACCTGGCATATAACAGATGCTCAACAGAACTAAGACTCTGAATTTTAGGCTTGGGAAGGAGCTGGAAGTAGAACTGGGATTAGAAATCCAGCCAGAGGTGAGAATACTCTAAAAAATTGGACAAAACAAGGGAAAACTCCAGAAAGCAACGAGAACAGGTGGTGGCTGAGAACAGGACTGCATATGGGTGCTGGTCATTGTTACCTCCTTCCTTAAATTCCTGGACTGTCAGGCATGGAAATACATAAACTCCTAAGGAACACCCTTATTAAATAATACATATTAAAACACTGAAAAATATAACATGCTAGAGCAACCTAAAAGACAATGACAATGTTAGGTGCTTACAGTTGCAATAAATAGGGATTTGTTAAGGTTATCTCATAAAGGGAGGAAGTAGGGGCTGGGAGGGTGGTATTGTAAAATATCTGTGGAAAACAAGAATCTTAGCCCAGTCATCAAATCCCATAGGAAGCAAGAAAAGCCCAGCAGCCATGTCACACAGGACCTTGTACAGGAAAACCGGCCAGAATCCATGGCATTTTGAAGGGTCTGATGACCTTGTCCCCTTCCAGAAACACAAGTTCATCTCCCTACTTAACATTCAGCTGTTCTCTGACTGCTTCTATGTTTCTTCTCATTTTTCCTTCAATTGCTAAAGGGCTGATTTTCTCTGAGTATTCTAATTCCCAAGACAGTAACTAGACAAGTAAGATTCTCTACAGTTTTCACCTAGGCAGAGTTTTTCCTAGCCAGGTTCATTTTTTACCAGTTAGCCCATGGGTTGACTGCCGTTGGCTCAGGTGCCCATCCCAGATCGCATCCGCTGAGGCCTGATGTACATACAGGGTCAGGAGAATGAAAAACAGAATTCCTAGGACCGTTGTCCTCAGCACGATCTTTGGCCTGGAATGTTTTTCTTAGAAGAGGATTCTGAGGATGGTTGATGATAACAGACTACATGATTGGAGAAGGAAAAGAACAAAAACAAAAAACCTTCAAGCCCAACATCAAACTAAGACTCAAAATATTAGAAAAATATAGTTTCAAGCCTTATCAAATGCTTCACACAAATCACTTTCAAACATCCCACCATTTAAACAAAATTCTAGACCATGCAGAAAATGCTGACTTACCTAAATAACTACTCAAAAATATTTAGGCCAAACTTCATTAAACTGAGACAATACTAGAATTTGTAGAACTAGGGGAAAGAGTACCACAAGATGGCATTATTATTCCCTCTGTGCTTTATCAGGTTGCAAGTCAAGGTTATGCTCATCTGCTCAGCCTGCTCTAAACTGTTCACCTCTTCCTTGGAGCTATTTTTGACAGAACAGTCCCTAGTTGATAAACAAGGTATAAACCTAAACAGTAGATGTGGCTTCTATTTTTCTACAGCCCAGTACACTTATTATTTCTGAGCTCATTTGCCCAAGATCTTGGAACTCGCTGTCATTATTTTTTTAGTCTAACTGAATATGTAATTATACATGAAAGCAATGGCTTGGATTATCTAGGATTACAGGCTTCTGCCCCATGTTTGCACGGCAGGAATTTAATCTTGTAATATTCCTTATTTGGCATTTATGTAATCCAGTTAGACCATGGTACCTAGATATTTAGTCAAGTGCCAGTCTAAATATGATTGTGAAGGTACTTTTTAGATGAGACTAACATTTAAATGAAGAAACTTCAAACACACACAAACAAAATCAGAAATGAGAAAGGAAAAATCACTACAGACACCACAGAAATACAAAGAATTATGAGAGAATACTATGAAAATTACATGCTAACAAACTGGATAACCTAGAGGAAATGGACAACTTTCTAGAAAAATACAACCTTCCATGGTTGCTCCAGGAAGAAAGAGAAAATCTGAACAGACCAATTACCAGCAACAAAATTGAATTGGTAATCAAAAAACTACCTAAGAACAAAAACCCTGGATCACATGGTTTCACTGTGAATTTTATCAAACATTTAGTGAAGACCAATACCCATCTTCCTTGAAGTTTTCCAAAAAGTAGAAGAGGAGGGGATACTCCCAAACTCATCCTACGAGGCCAGCATCACTCTAATAACAAAACCAGGCAAAGACAACACAAAAAAAGAAAATTACAGACCAATATCCATGATGAACATAAATGCAAAAATACTCAACAAAATATTAGCAAACTGAACTCAAGAATACATCAAAAAGATCATCCACCATGATCAAGTAGGATTTATTCCAGGGATGCAAAGATGGTACAACATTCGAAAATCCATCAACATCATCCACCACATCAACAAAAAGGAGGACAAAAACCACATGATCATCTCCATAGACACTGAAAAAGCATTTGACAAAATTCAACATCCATTCAAGGTAAAACTCTCAACAAAATGGGTATAGAGGGTACGTACCTCAACATAATAAAGGCCATATATAACAAACCCACAGCCAACATCATACTTAACAGCAAGAAGCTGAAAGCTTTTCCTTTAAGATTGGGAACAAGACAGGGATGCCCACGCTCCCCACTTTTATTCAACATGGTTTTGGAGGTCCTAGCCATGGTAATCAGACAACACAAAGAAATAAAAGGTATCCAGATTGGTAAGGAAGAAGTTAAACAGCCCCTGTTTGCAGATTACATGATATTGTACATAAAAAACCCTAAAGAATCTACTCCAAAACTATTAGAACTAATATCTGAATTCAGCAAAGTTGCAAGATACAAAATTAATACACAGAATCTGTTGCATTCCTATCTACTAACAATGAGCTAGCAGAAAGAAAAATCAGGAAAACAAATTCCATTCACAATTGCATCAAAAAAAATAAAATACCTAGGAATAAACCTAACCAAGGAACTGAAAGACGTATACTCGGAAAACAAGACACTCATGAGAGAAATTAAAGAAGATACCAATAAATGGAAATACATCCTGTGCTCATGGATAGGAAGAATTAATATTGTCAAAATAGGCATCCTGCTAAAGCAATTACAGATTCAATGCAAACCCTATCAAAATACCAACAGCATTCTTCAATGAACTAAAGCAAATAGTTATAAAATTCATTTGGAACCACAAAAGACCCTGAATAGCCAAAGCAATCATGAGAAGGAAAAATAAAGTTGGGGGGATTATACTCCCTGACTTCAAGCTCTACCACAAAGCCACAGTAATCAAGACAATTTGGTACTGGCACAAGAACAGAACTATAGACCAATGGAAGAGACTAGAGAGCCCAGATATAAACCCAAGCATATATGGTCAATTAATAAATGATAAAGGAGCCATGGATATACAATGGGGAAATAACAGTCTCTTAACAATTGGTGTTGGCAAAACTGGACAGCTACATGCAAGTCAATGAAACTGGATTATTGTCTAACCCCATACACAAATGTAAACTCAAAATGGATCAAAGACCTGAATGTAAGTCATGAAATCATAAAACTCTTAGAAGAAAACATAAGCAAAAAGCTCTTGAATATAAACATGAGCAACTTTTTCCTGAATGTATCTCCTCAGGCAAGGGAAACAAAAGCAAAAATGAACAAATGGGACTATATCAAGCTGAAAAACTTCTGTACAGCAAAGGACACCATCAGCAGAACAAAAAGGCATCCTACAGTATGGGAGAATATATTTGTAAATGACATACCCAACAAGGGGTTAGATCCAAAATATATAAAGAACTCACATGCCTCAACAACCAAAAGGCAAATAATCCTATTAAAAATAGGCAGAGGATATGAACATACATTTCTCCAAAGAAGAAATTCAGATGGCCAACAGGCACATTAAAAGATGCTCCACATCGCTAATTATCAGGGAAATGCAAATTAAAACCACAATGAGATATCACCTCACACCAGTTAGGATGGCCAACAATGAAAACACTAGGAACAACAAATGTTGGTGAAGATGCAGAGAAAGGGGAACCCTCCTACACTGCTGTGGGAGTGTAAACTAGTTCAACCATTGTGGAAAGCAGTATGGAGGAAATACCATTTGACCCAGGAATTACACTTTTAGGAATTTACCCAAAGAAAACAACTTCTCATATTCAAAAAGACATATGCACCCCTATGTTTATTGCAGCACTATTTACAATAGCCAAGATATAGAAGCAACCTAAGTGTCCACGAATGGATAAAGAAGATAAGGTACATATACACAATGGAATACTATTCAGCCATAAGAAACAAACAGGTCCTATTTGCAACAACATGGATGGAGCTACAGGGGTATTATACTCAGTTAAATAAGTCAGGCAAAGACAAATACCAAATGATTTCCCTCATTTGTGGAGTATAACAACAAAGCAAAACTGAAGGAACAAAAAAACAGCAGCAGACTCTCAGACTCCAAGAAGGAACTAACGTTACCAAAAGGGATGGGTGGGGGAGAGTGGGTGGGGAAGGAGGGAGAAGGGGATTGTGGGGTATCATGATTAGTGCACATGGTGTGTATGGGGTCACATGGAAGACAGTGTAGGACATAGAAGACAAGTAGTGACTCTGTGGCATCTTACTGCACTGATGGACAGTAACTGCAATGGGGTATGGGGGGGACTCAATAATAAGGGTGAATGTAGTAACCACGTTTTTCTTGTGAAACCTTCACAAGAGTGTATATCAATGATACCTTAAGAAAGAAAGAAAGAAAGAATAAATAAATAAATGAGTAGACTTCAAGAGTACCCTCCAGAATGTGGGTGTACCTCAATTAATTGGTTGAAAGCCTCAAGAGAAAAGGACTGAGGTCTCCTGAGGAAGAGGGATTTCTGCCTCCAGACTGCCTTTAACCTTAAGCTACATCAACTCTTCAGATTTTGGATTGCCAAACTCCATAATCATGCAAGACAATTCCTTAAAATAAGTCCCTCTCTCCACACACATCCTATTGGCTCTGTTTCTCTGGAGAACCCTGATTAGTACATCAGCCATAAGCCAGGCACTGCTAAGGCAAATGTATTACTACTACAGAAAACAAGAAAAAAGAAACTCTTTGAGAGGTGATTTGAAAAACCATAAAGAAGTGGCATTTGAGTTGCAAAGAAAAAACAAGTGTCCACAGGCAGACATTACAGGATGAAGGATCCTGGACAGCGGAAATACCGTGAGCAAAAACAGACATGTGAAAAGGGCCAAAATAAGGACACATACCCCCAATACCTCAAGATGCTATAATGTAACATTGAATATTTCTTGAGCTCTATTTTAAGAACTTTTATCTGGCTATCATAAAGCCTCATAATCTTATGAAGCCAGTAACACTCATCCCAACCTTAGTTCTGGGAACTGAGGTGCACAGCATATCCAAGACCCCAAATCAAGCAAGAATATAAACCACACCAGTCTGACTTCAGAGACCACAATCCTAGCTAGCTACCCACTATGTTACTAAGAACCTATATACTTTAAAATTTTAAGTTTTATGATCAAAGCAGAGGCCAGGGACACATTTTTATTGTTTAGTATTCCCTTGCACAGAGTGTTCAATATACTTTTTGATTGTCTTTTCCAGTTCTAATAAAACTCAAATCTACAATAGGAGTGAACAGCACCCATACATACACAGTGATTTTCAGACCCATCCTTATCCGGATCTAAGCACTGCAGGCCTCCTGAAACACATAAGTATATTTATGATCTAAACCAGAATCAACAGCTAGCTACCTTTGCTTCAGTTTACCATGAATTGATAGTAGGGGTGGCCTTAGCCTCAAATAGGTTGGTTGCATTAATTTATTGTTTTTTTACATGCCATTAAGCCTCCCTTATTCAGGGCATACAAAAGATATATTACCTTTCCCTTCTACCTTAGTCTTGGCCTTTCCTTTTCTCTTTCTTGATTAATCCCCCACCCAGCTCCAAATTTTACCTGTTTTCTGGTTGTCCTTCCTTCTTGTTTCTTTGGCATTTCTGTTTTAAGCGCTTTTTAAATTCGTCATTAGAACTGTCTCCCTTCACTACTCCCTTCACTCTCTTAATGGCTTTCAATATAAATCTAGTCTCACCCAGATGATAACCTGAAGACTAAATGGCATCTGGCCTCATACATGCAAACAGAGCTAAAACAGTATGAATAAGCTAACAAGAGAACAAATTTTAATATCTGATTAACTTGTACAAACATAATATCTGAACAATATATAACATAGGAACTATCTTCATCCAAAAGGAAAACCTAGAAACTCAGTAACTTTTAAGGTAGGTGCACAGTGAGGTTTAGAGGTTTAATGATTAAGAATCATTGCTTTGGAGGAAATTTTATATATATAAAAGAATCTAATGAAATCCACAGACCAATCCTAGGAAACATACATATACAAAATTCTGTGAGAAATTTATGAGAGTTCACATCCCATCCAAATGCCATCCACAGAAGTCCCTCCCCTAGAGGCCCAAGGACTCCCAGGCTAAAACAAAAAACAAAAAACTTGCCTTAAAATATTCTTTTAGTTAGAAATTTCCATACTAATAAGTTATACATGCAGTGATCATTGTGAAGCCTTTCTACCAAACTACTAAAATCAGTAGCTATTATTTTTATTCTCAAATAGTGAAGAACTTTATGAAGAGGGTTATTTCAACTAGTATCTGTTCACCACACTTCCTAACACCTTTTGAAAAGGTTTCATGAGTAAAGGTTTCATGAGTAGACGGTCATTCGGTGGTGACACAATTTGCAGAGGACATTATGAGGAAGATGACAGGACAGAAAAGCAAAGGAGTGGAGTATTTGAAATAATGTAAGTAAAGGGACATATACCATGCTATGTACATGATAGTGCTTGATAAATGACACTGAATTAATTCAGGAACCTTTTTTAATTAAATGTGTAAAAAGTAGCCCTCGTTCCACAAGCTCAAAACCAGATAATCGTATGACGGTATATAACTGGCATATTTATAAACTGTATCCACCACAATCCATATTACATTCAATGCCTGCATATTTACATGACACCTTACTGCAAAGTAAAGTACAAAATTAACTCCCATCATTTTAGTTCAGCACATATGAGATACAGTTTCAAAACAAAGGTAATTTTTTCAACCAAAAAAACCAAAGAAACATTTTTCAACCAAAATGCCAATTCATTATTCTATACAAAAACACAAGACTAATTACAAGGGTTCCATTCAGGTATAGACAGTAAGATATCTTTTTATGCCTCTGAAATGCAGTTGAAGTTTTAGATTTAATTACCAGGGTAACAGTACTTCTAATTTACAATTAACCTGAAAATAGATACTAATATGTATTTTTGACAGTTTAAAGAATCTTTAAAACTTAAATACAATTCTCAAAGTACATGGACCTTGCCATTCATTCAATAAACATGATCTAAATAATACAGATCACAAAAGTTCAGTTAATTATCCAGAATTCTGTATCTATTTCCCGCCTGTTATTTGTTTCAGTCTTAAATCTATGTATCAAAAGCAGCACTTCAGAATTTCATAGGTTTAATTCCTAGAGTTACTGAATAGCTTCTAAACTATTTCATTCCTTATAAATATGAACTACTAGATAGTCCATATCAGAGGTTCCCTGCATCAGAATTATCTGAGATGTTCTTTAAAATTTGCACAGGCCCTACCTGTAAGTGTTCTTCCACTTGTCTGGAAGAACAGAATCTTCCAGCATGTCTGGTTCCTTTTAAAGTTCCCAAGTCATAATGACACAGCCTAGTGTGAGAACATCTCACCTAGACCCCTAGATCAGTAGTTCTCAACTTTTAAGGCACATCAGAATCACTTGGGGAAACTTAAAAAAAAAAAGCATAATAGAAAACAGATTTGCTTCCGTAGATCGAGAGTGGTGTTCAGGAACCAGCATTGTCACTAATCACTGCAGCTGGTCCACAAACCACTCTGAGAAACAACAGGCAGCCTGTGTCAGGTTACAAATGAGTACATCAGCAATTTAGGTGACATTGTCCTACATGTGCTAATAAAACCTGCCCTAGGCAGTTTTAGCTAGTGTTTGAGGGCGATGTGTAGCCTTTCAAATAAAAAATATTTATATTCCTAAATGTAAGGTCAAAGTCAAGCGAATTGTGAGATCACAATTCATTCATTAAAGAAGGGAAAGACTTTTAAGCTATCTAAACCTTTAAACAGGCCAGTTCTTAGCACTCAACTCGAATGCCTTCTCCATCATGAGCCTCACACATGATCAGAGGCAGTGATTCCAGCTTACCAAAACTGTCACATAGATTATAAAAGATATACATTCTAATCACACACCTTTACAGGTTCTGTACAGACTCTATGTAATAGAGATTGGAGACCACTTGGATATTAAATGATACTAAAACAGTGAATAATATACTCTCAATTTTAAACAACAAAGCATCATAATATTTCCCTCACATAAGTTTCTACCTCTAATACTGGGGGCAGGGGCAGAGGGCCTAGAAAACACTACAGGTATCATGTTGAAGTGTTGTGAAGAAGCTATTCCCTAACTTTCCATGATTCTTGTCATCGTCTATTAAACGCATAATTAAGAATTTTTTAAGAGCACAGAAAAAGTAATGACATGTAAGGCCAAACAGAAAATCAGAGAATAGATAGAATTAGTGACCAGACCTTCCATTTGGGAAGCTGGAGTCATTATCTTATCTGTGTCTTAGACAACTGCATCTCAGTGTGTTACAACTCTTACTAAGTATTATAAATATTTAAGCATATATGAGTATATGAGAGCTCTACCACCTCCAATGAACTTTAAACATCGATATAATCTACTTGGAACCCAGAAACACATAAGAACTGAACAGCAACAGCAAAGCTAGGAAGCAGACAGGGTACATGGTTAGTGGAATCTATCTGGCATCTTGCTCACCTATCCTATGTCTAAGATGCTATTATTTCCTGTGTGCACACTTTTCTATCACGCTCTTCACAAAGGCTTATACTACCTTCTTTCCAGGGACATATGTAATTAAACAGTTGGTATTTCTTCTTAACCAAGCAATGAAAAGGCAACTACCAAAAACAAGCATTGTACTACCAAAAAGGGAAGTTGTTCCGTAAGTCAGAAACTGAAACTTTTAAATCCACATATATTAAGAAGCTAAAAAATTCAGACTAATTTTTAACCACTAAGAGTCTAGACTATTAAAATGGCCAAACCATTTTCCTTATGAATTATTCAAGGCCAAAATAATGAATTTTAAAATTAAGCAAAACAGAAGTTAAAAAATTACATATAAATATCCAAAAAGAAAAGAACCTTTTTCTTTTAATGGCTGAAATGAAGATAAAGAGACAGCACCACTGGGGAAAGGATTTCAAAATGTGACACAATCTGATAAGGCACTACCATAACTTCAATCTACACTTAGGTCATCTTAAATACAAAGAATATGGGACGGGGAAGGAAGAACACAAACACATTCAACTTTTCATGTCCTCTTAGCTGGTTTGGCAGTTAATTGCTTTTCTCTTTCAAATTCCTTCTCTCGTTGCTGCTCCCTTTCCAACTCTTCTTTTTGCCTCTTCTGCTGAAGTTTAAGTGCTCTTTTCTATGTCAAAACAAATTTAAAAACCAAGAGAATAATCAAGGCTTATAGGTTATGGCCTAATTTAAAAGTAACAGTGCTTTCAGAGAAGACAAGAAGTGACTCTGTGGCATCTTACTATGCTGATGGAGAGTGACTTCAGTGGGCTATAGGGGGGACTTGATAATATGGGTGAATGTAGTAACAACAATGTTTTTCATGTGAAACCTTCATAAGAGTGTATATCAATGATACCTTAATAAAAATATAAAATATAAATAGATAAATAAAAGTAATAGTGCTTTTCTATTTACAGTAGCCAAGATATGGAAGCAACCTAAGTATCCATCAGTAGATGAATGGATAAAGAAGATGTGGTACATATACACAGTGGAATATTATTCAGCCATAAGAAGAAAACAAATCCTACCATTTGCAACAACATGGATGGAGCTGGAGGGTATTACGCTCGGTGAAAAAAGCCAGACGGAGAAAGACAAGTACCAAATGATTCCCCTCATTTGTGGAGTATAAGAACAAAGAAAAAGTGAAGGAACAAAACAGCAGCAGAATCACAGACTCCAAGAAGGGACTAGCAGTTACCAAAGGGAAGGGGATGGGGAGGGAAAGAGAAGGGGACTAAGGGGCACTATAATTAGCACACATAATATAGGTAGGTCAAGGGGAAGGCAGTATAGCATGGAGAAGACAAGTAATGGCACTATAGCATCTTACTATGCTGATGGACAGTGACTGTAATGGGGTGGCAGGGGAGACTTGATAATATGGGTGAATTTTGAAACTACAATGTTACTCGTGTGAAACTTTCATAAGATTGTGTATCCATGATACCTTCATAAAAAAAAGTAATAATGCTTTGACTTGAAGTAATCAATACATATTAATAAATTTCATATTTAACTTTAAAATTTGTTCTGAGTAATTTAAGATCCGCTTGATACAAAAAAGTTTGTTACTCCAAACTCTTATTAAATGAGAATTGCAGTGACATTCAGAGAATACAAGCCTACTAGCCTAACCATTAGTAGAAAACACAGAGTAGGATCAAAAGAATGTGTTTGAAAAGAAAACAATGTACCAAGAATAAGAATGTTATTGTATATTGATATATAAGAGGTCAGGAAATGAATACTTAAGAAAAACAGGTAATTAAACCTCTACTTTTATAAAGAATGTGATATAATTTTCAACTCACCTTTAACTTTGATGTCTTTTCATGAAGCATCAGCATCTCTTTTCTTATATTCACCAATTTGGCATGATAGTGTTTAGCTTCAGTGAACTTAACATGAAAAATTACACAAAAAGTCAAGTTAAAATAGACCAAAATATCAAAATGGATAAAAAAATTAATGCCTCAATTACAGTTCACTCTTACTAAATAGGTCAAATTTTTTAAAGTCTTTTCTTCATATTTAATTCTATTTAAACTATTAGTAAGCTTTTGAAAACACTTGATTCAGTTCAGGTTGTTAAAAAAGTTACTAAACATAAAATAGACATTTATATTGTGTACAGATAACATTTTGCTTTAAAAACATACAATATAATTGTAAAATTTTAGTAAAACTATCCAATAATGCTGCTAGTTTCATTTAAGAAAAGTAAACACTCTCTGCTGTCTTTATAAGAGAAATCCTGAGCCATAGGATGGTTAAGCAAAATGTCTGCCTATCAGGACAAAAAACCAAGTCACGGCCAGAGAAAAGTCCATGAGAGGGCTATGGGCCAATCTGGTCAGCGCCTGGGCTTCTGAAGTCAGACCAAGCACAGTCACCTCTGTTGGGATACTTTTCTTCCCAAGGAGTGATGGTAATAGACTTTCCATCTCAGCCAGACATGGGAGAGAAGGTAAAGAGCACCTAATTCTCAGGAGGCAAGATGACATAAGGGGAAGACCAGATAACAGAAAAGAGAGCAGTGTCAGTAGAGAGACCGCCACCCTCATAGTTACAGGTCAAGTCATAGCCTGAAGAGCTCTAGAGCTCACAGACCCTCTTTCTCTCTGGGTCTTCCAGTATTCAGTTCCTAAATGATAATCAAAATCATTCTTGGGCTAAGAAGAAAAAAGAGGGAGACTTAGTTTCTTCTCCTTCAGACCAAAGCAACAGCACAATTGATCCTAGGACTGTGCAGGTAAGATCCACTTATAGGCAGATTTTTAAAAATAAATATATTGGAAAATTTTGGGGAATTTGCAACAATTTGAAAAAAATTTTTTCTCTTATTGTAAAAATACATATGTAATACATATAACATACAAAATATGTGTTAATGGACTGTTTATGTTATTAGTAAAGCTTCCAGTCAACACTAAACTATTATTAAGGTTTTGGGGGAGTCAAAAGTTATATGCAGATTTTCTACTGTTCAGGGGTCAGCCCTCCCAACCCCCATGTTGTTTAAGGGGCAGCTATACTACGTCTGCCATTTATCATTCATTCATTCAATGACTCTTCATTCTTTTGCAACATGAACTCTAGGGAAGACAAAAGTAGGTCAGTGGAGCCTTGCCCACCTCCTTCACAAGTCAGGAACTATTGAGTAGGAGGTTTTGTGTTTACTACCAAAGGCCTCTGCCTAATCCTAGAGAAGGTGGACTTTGTTTTTGATTCTTATAAAAAGAAAACATTAGTAGCCATATTGTTCAGAGAAAAGTCTGTTTTTCGACATCTGTATGAAAGTCCACAAAATCATGCAAACCAAGCCATTTCTAATGTTCAAGGTAAAGAGAGAGGTAGCCACAAGTTCCTTATTTTTGTTAATTCCCAAAGTGTATTAATTCTTTCTTAAAGTGTATTAGTTCCCCTCATCAAAAGCTATGAAGCTTCTGATGAAACTTCAACTATCATCATTTACAATGAAAGATGTAAAGGGTCTCTATAGTTTCCATATTAATTTGTTACGGCATTATGAAAATGCCATACAATTAGATAAAATGCTAATTTTAAAAACCATGTAACTGATAGAGATGCACTTTGGTTAAGAGGAAAAATAGTACCCCAAAAGTTTCTTACTTACTTAGTTCTCTTCTGTAAGTCTTTAATTATGAGCAGCTCTACTCCAGATTTTCTTAAATAAGTTCAATTTCCTTTCACAAATTCAACATTTGGGAGAAACAACTCAAGACAATGGAACATTCTAGGTCTCATAAAGGAAATGGAAGTTCTAGTAAAGTTCTAGTTCTAGTGATGTAAATCAAGGTTTCCTGTTAAACAGCCAATTCTAAACTTTAAAAATTCAAGGAAAAGACCCTAAATATACATAAGTACAAACTTGGGGGGATAACCTAACTATTTCTAAAACAAGCTGTCACTAAGCTCCATCAACTAAATCATACTTACCAGAGCATTAATATCCAACATAGAATGACATTCTTTAAATTTTGAAATCTCTTGCTCCAGTGTGTCTAATAATACAACTTGGTTCTGTCTGCAAGCAAACAGCCAAAATAAATTTTACATACTTTAAGTTTTGGTTCACATTCATCTTGGTTAATGTTAAAGGTAGAAATAAAGCTGAAAATTTACTGATTCTCCAAGGCTTATTTGGTTTAGCAGAATCTTTTTCAAAATAATATTCCAAAGTCATATTCTAATAACTAAATGTATCTTTTATTATTGCCTCAATTTCATATTCTAATAATTAAAACTATCAAGTCATTTAAAATTATTTTATTGCTTGTTATTTCTAGCAACTCTCTGTATTATCTCCCCCAAATTTTTTTTATTACCTTGCCCAAGACACTTGATGTTTTATATATATTAGAATTGCAGCACTGCCACAAAGGAAATGAGGAGCAATGACTTTTTAGAGTTGAGAAAAATGCAAGTTCAAGGGATGATAAGTCAAAAGAGATAAATAAAAATAAAAACAAAATCAAGATTCTCTTCCAGTAACTAGTTGTGTGATATTGGAAATTTATTTTCTGTATTTCCTAATTCCTTTATTTATAAAGTGAGAGGGTCAGACCAGGTAATTTCTAAGGTTCCTCGTTAAATTTTTGATTCAAAACCTTCTACTGAGGAAGAGAAGCCAACTTCATCTCCAGATCAATATGCCAGGATTAGAGTAGTAAGTGGCACTGAGGGGTCACCTAATTAATATTTTAAAGAATACTGTAGACAAAAAAGAATATGACATGAATTGCTTACAAAATTATGCTAGACAGACACCAATGATGAAAAAAAGTTAATAGCAATGAAGAGATTAATGGTCATCTCCAACACCTCCACCACCCAGCTCTGGGTCTGACATACACCAAGGGCTCAAGTTTGACCCTTCAGCTCTGACTGGACACCACCAAAAGTCAAACACAGAATGTATAAGAGGAGAACCCAGCAAGTCAATGATCCAACATTAGCAAGATAGCAAAAACAGGCTGTTACAACTGGAAAATAATAGAGAAAAATCAATGAAATCAAAAGTTGATTCTTCAAAAGATCAATAAAATTGATAAACCTCTAGGCAGAATAACAAGAAAAAAAAGAAAGATCACACGAACTACTAACACAAATTTATAGAAGAGGAATCACTGTTACTAACCCCAGAGATATTAAAGGATAATAAAGGAATACTTTCAACAACTCTAAACTCACAAATTTGATAACTTAGATGGAAATTACTAATTTCTTGAAAGACATAAACTACCAAAATTTACACAAGGAAAAAGAGATGATCTAAATAGGTCTGTATTTATTAGAGAAATTAAAATAATAAGTAATAATCTTCCAAAAATGAAAATACCAGGACCAGATGGCTTCACTGGTGATTTCTAACATGTAAGGAAGAATTTACCAATTCTTCACAATCTCACCCAGAAAACAAACCTTTCCTAGCTTATTCTATGAGGACAGTACCCTAAAACCAAAACTAAATAAAAGACATTACAAGAAAAGACAACTACAGACAACTAATTTTCATGAACATATATGCAAAAATTCTCAAAAAATATAATACATTGATTCCAACATACATAAAAAGAATTATACACCACAATCAAGTAGAATTTATTCCAAGTATGCAAAGCTGGTTCAGCATTTGAAAATCAATCAGTGTGATCCAATGCATCAACTGGCTAAAGAAAACTCTTATGGTCTTATCAGTTGGTGAAGAATTAACATTTGACAAAGTCTAATACCCACTCATGATTAAAAACCCTCTCAACAAACTAGGAAGAGAAACTTCTTCAACTTGATAAAGAGCATCTAAAAAGCCCTACAGCTAACAACTTGTGAGAAGCTAGATGCTTTCTCCCTAAGATCAGAAGCAAAGGAAGGATGTCCACTCTCACTACTCCTATCAACATTGTTCTGGGAGTCCTAGCTAATTCAGTAAGACAAGAAAAGGAAATAAAAGGCACACAGTTTGGAAAGGAAGAATAAAACTGTCTTTATTCACAGATGACATGATTGCCTATGTGGAAAATTCTAAAGAGTCAACAAAAAACCCTCCTGTAACTAATATGTGAGTATAGCAAAGTTTCAAGATACAAAAGCCAGTTGCTTTCCTACATATCAGCAGTGTATAATTAGAATTGAATATCAATGCCATTTACAGTAACTCCCCCTCAGATGAAATATTTGGTATAAATCTAATAATATATGTTTAGAACCTATATGTAAAAACTATGTAATTCCAATGAAAAAATTTAAAAAGACCTAAATAATGTAGAGATATTCCAAGTACATGGAATAAAAGTTTCAATATTGTTAAGATACCAATTCTTCTCAATTTGAGCTATGGATTCAATGCAATCTCAATTTAAATCCCAGCAAATTATTTTGCAGATATCAACAAAATGATTCTAAAATTCACATGGAAAGGCAAAGACCTAGAAGAGCCAACACATACTGAAGGAGAATATAGCTCAAAGATTTACACCACCCTTTTTCAGGACTTACTATGAAACTATAGAAATCAAGACAGCATGGTATTGGTGAAAGAAGAGACACATTGGTCAACAGAACAGCATAGAAAGCTTTATAAAGACCCACACAATACTCTCAACTGCCCTTTGACAAAAGAGCAAAGGTAATGCAGTGGAGAAATGACAGCATTTTCAACAATGGTGAGGGAACAACTAGACATAGATTTGTAAAGAAATTAACCTAGAGACAGACATTATACCTGTCATAAGAATTAACTCAAAACAGATCAAAGATCTAAACATAAAATGTAAAACTCTAAAATTCCTAAAAGAAAACACAGGAGAAAATCTGTATGACCTAGGTTTGGTAATGAATTTTTACAGGCAATACCATGAAAGAAAGAATTGGCAAGTCAGACTTTTAAGATTAAAAATGCCTGTTCAGTAAGAGACAACATTAAGAGAATGAAAGACAAGTCATACACTTGGAGAAAATATTTGCAAAACACATCAAAAAGTATATGAAGAAATATTAAAACTCAACAATGAGAAAATAAACAACCAATTTAAAAATGGGCAAAAGATCTGAACAGACACTTGTTGCATAATCATGAAATTATGAACATGTTTGATCTTTGATTTAGGTTCCTGGCCCATGGAACTTCTCAAACAACAGGATTATCTTTGTTATTCATGAGCCCCTTGGATCACACCTAAGTTTATGCTAATGAGATGACTTATGATGGTCCCTGGTCAAGATGGGGGCTGGTCCTGCCAGGAAGATGAATCACGTGGTTAAAGGTTTGGGGATTTGAGCCATACAATATATCAGCCCATTCTCCAGGGAAGGGAGGCAGGCTGGAGATTGAGTTCAATTACATGACGAATGAGTCAATCAATTATGCCTACATAATGAAGCCCTATAAAAACTTCTAGACACCAAAGTTCAGTACGGGGCATCCTGCTTGGTGAGCACATTCATATGCCAGAAGGGTGACATGCCCTAGTTTCACCAGAAGGCACAGCTCTGTGTTTGGGATGCTCCCAGACCTTGACTATGATTCTTCTTTTGGCTGGTCCTGATCTATATTCTTTATAATAAAACTGTAATTGTATGTACAGTGCTTTCATGATCCATAAGTCTAGACACTCTAGGAGACAGTTAAAGAGAATATTTAGCTACAATATGGTAGGGCAGAAATGACTAAACTTTCATTCCTTTGAAGCTTTGTATTATATGGTAAATGTGCTGAGGGTGATTATGAAGACTTGAAGCAGTATCTAAGGAATGATTCTCTGAGAAAAAAGCTATTTTCCAAGGCTGGATTACCTCCAAGGGAACTCCACTAAGTCTATTCATAATTGTGCCTCCCTGGCTACTTTTAGGCACCTGGATTTCAGAACCTCTTTTTCTTTTCTTTCCAATGTTCTTAAATGACAAATACATATAAAAGAATATTCATAACCTTTCTTATATATAAAGCTAAATTATATTTCTTCCCTATTGTTAGCTACAAAGTAAACTTCATTTCTATGTATCACTACCTTCTACTTCACCTATGTAGGCCTGAAAAGTGACTTAAGGAAGATTAAGGTAGAGCCAGGACTAGAAAGCAGGTACCTCTCAGTCCAGCATTCCTTCCCCAATATTTATGAATCATGACATTTGTACAGAGATGGATGAAAGCAGCAGCTACTAGGAAACATTTCTCTTTTTCTTTCCTCTGCAATCTGGTTATCTTTCCTTAACACTCAAGATATTTAACAACTGCTTATTCATCATATCCAACTGCTAATTCTACCACTACCTGTGTAATCTTTTTCAATATACTTAACTTCTCTGAACCTCAGTTTCCTCAATTGTAAACAGGGATAATACTAGGTATGTCACAAAGGAGGTGTCAGGATTAATTGAGATGTGGTATGTAAAGTGCTGGGCATGTAGGACATATTGTTGTAAACATCATCATCATCATTTGTCTGGGTGCCTAGAAAGATAATTGGGGCTATTCAAAACACTAAATTTTAGCCAGTGTCTTCACCAATTAAACTCTGCAATTAAACCTTGATTCCCATTTTCCTGTAATTATTACCCAAGTATGTTTTGCTTGCAGTTTCTTCAAATCCAAGGATTACAACATTATTTTCTAATATTTATCGAATGGACATAGTTGTTGATTATTCCTCTCCTTTTGCCCTAATAAAGGCTTTTGAGAAAAGTTTTCAAAAGGTAGGTATTAGAGCAGCAGCAATTCATAACCAGTTTAAAGCTGACCACCACAAAAAGAAATGACAGGCCAGTTTACCCAATCCAGAGAGGTCCTGATCCAAGGGGAAACAGAAGCTCAGTCCACTGTTTCTGTGTGGTAAGTGGTGAAGTCAGGGCATACATTTTGCATACTTATCCCACGCTAGGAATTCCATTCTTATCCTGCTCTTCTCTTAGCGTCTCTTCCAATCCTTTATTTAGCTAATAGAGTTATCTAGGAATACTAGGAATGTTACTAGGAATCAATACAGGAATTATCTAGTTATACTAGGAATGAAATGGGTCACCTCAAAAAAAGACACCTAAGGATTTGGCAAGTCATGTGAACCAGCGATTAAGAACAAATGTGTCTTTTATACAGGCAATTTTGCCATCCTACTCTGAAACAGATGTATAACCATCCCGCAACATTCCCAGTTGGCAATATTTTCATAAAATAATGGCAAAACACCAAAACTAATTAATGAGTCTAGAAAATATCTAGGGGTACTTCTTAAAAGACACCAAACACTCTAGGAGTATTCATTTCACTTTTTACCTTTACTATATACTTATCCACCCCCACTTGCCATCACTAAAGATACAGAAATACTCAATTGTATGAAATGTTACAAAATATTATATCTTAATATAATACATAGTTATACAGTAAATTATGACTAGGCCAGATGGGAAATTAGTGCATCTATGGCTTGGGTTAGCTCACGTGAGTTCCTGGAGGGCTTGTTTTGACCTCTGCAGATCTGGCAGGTAGTGAGAAAGTAATCCTTCTGCCAGTTGCTCCACAGCTTTGTCTTCTACCATCATGTCCTCTATTAACCCTTCATCTGGAGAAGTGTCACTGAAACCTGTCCACAAGCAGAAATCAAATTCAGGAAGCTTTGCACTGACACCGGGGTAAGAGAGTAGTAAGGAGGGAGGGAAGGAGGCTGGTTGTGGGTTCAGAGCACATACACAGGACCCTAGAGGTATCCTTCCTTTCCTATTTTAACTCTTACCTTCTGAGCATCCTCTAAAAAGCACGTTATGAACGCTCAAATATGTTAAATTACTAGTATAAGGTAAAGTCTAGGTTAAAATAACATTACATATGCAAAATTCTGTATGTTTATGTATTTTTCAAGGCAGAGGATTTATAGTTTTCAATGGATCATTAAAGAAGTCAGAGACCTAAAAGTGGGAAAAAGTGGGAAATTATTCTTTTCAAAAGCATGCAGAAATTATATATATTTACTTTTTAAATGCAATGCCTATAAATATTTCTTGGCAAATTATGGAAGTGAAAATATGGATCAACATTCATTTTGCATATAGCTTGATTATGTTATTTACATGTAAAAGGGAGGTTGCTTTGTCATTTGTTAGAGAGATTCTCTGAAAATTTCTCCTCTTAAGAGTCAGCACCTTAGTTTAGAAAATAGTGTTTAATAATCATCTTGTGTGTAAATCTAGATGTAATGTCAGGAACTATGCCTCATGCTCCTCATCTGAGTAGTAACTGTGCAGGTACTTAGCAAGGCATTCAAAATGAATACCCAACAATCACTACTCCACTCCTACCAAGAAAAGTACAAAACAATTTCTAAACAGGGTTTGATGAATGGTTTGTAAAATTTTAGAATCAGTGGTTTAGAATGAGAAAGAAAAGTTAGATGGTCACATTATTGGAATTAAACTCTAAAAGCATTTGAAAACTAATATTAAACTCAGAAATATCTCTCTAATCATAATCTGGTGATAATCAGTAACATCAAGTTAGATCATTATATAGAATACATTTATCACAACACATAGCCCATCTCCAAATACAGTTTTTACCACAGACATAAATTTTGGCAAGAGGAAAATAACATGCTGTCATATTCAAAATAAGCTTTTATTTTGCTTTCAGAGACCGAAATAGAATAGTATGGTTTTTATTCTGATCCTGAGAAACACGAACAAACTTTGGAATTCTCAAAGTTGCCAGGCAATATAAATAGGTAAGAGCAATATATACTGAAGCAGTCCACAAATGAAAAACATAATGGGAAGAGTAAAGCATTTATAGATATTGCTAGTGATGTACCATCAGAGGGAAAGTGAATAAAGTATATCTGGGAATGAATGCAGTTGCTTAAGGCTTGATTACATTAACAGCACAAGTAGCAACTCAAAGAAAATTTTTTAGAAAATTACAGGTAAATAATGAGGATATTTCAACTTTAAAGAATAACAATTAATCCACCCCCCTTACAATATATATATTCTAACCTAACCTCCAAAGTAACGGTATGTGGAGGTAGGGCCTTTAGAGAGTGATTAGGTTTAGATGGGGGCATGAGGATGGGGCCCCATGACGAAAGTACTGCCCTTCAAAGAAGAGGAAGAAAGACCAGGACTCCCCCCACCATGTTAGGACACAGTGAGAAGGCAGACACCTGCATGATCAAAGAGGAACCTCACCAGGAAACTAATCAGCTGGCTTCTAGATTTTTGACTCTGTAGCCTCCAAAAATGTCTATTGTTTAAACCACCCAGCCTATAGTAACATTACAGCAGCCCAAACAGACTAAGACACCCTACCCTTGGGTATTTGGGTTATTTTCACTTTGTGCTATTTCAAGCAATAGTGCAGTGAGCTTCCTTGCCTGTTTTTGCATACTGTTTTTGTAGGTAAATTCTCAGTAGATTGATGGGACAAAGGGGTTATGCATTTTTTAAAAGAGACACTGCAAAACTTCCTTCCTAAGAAACGGCACAATTTACACTCCTACCAACATTCTGTGAGGGCTACTATTTCCAAATGGGAAAGAATTCTAAGACAGGAGTAGAAGGATTCAATATAGGTAAAGAAAGCAGCATAAGAAAAGGTAAAAATAGAGGATTGCTCTGGAAAGAGAAGTAGTTTGGAGTATCTGGTGCATGGGGTATATGCAGTAGTGAACTATTAAGACTATGGGGCCAGCCTTGAGTGCCGATCTAACCGGTTTGGCCCTTTGTTTAGTAAGTAGTAAGGAACTACTTAAGGTTTCCACGCAAGGAAATGATGTGACTGGGGATTTATTTTGGGGCAGTGATGTGAGAGCAGTAGGACAGATGTAGTAGAATAAAAAACTGGAATAGACTAGCCTTACAACTGTTATGGGTGAAAATACAAAAAGAAGATGGAAATTGTATAGTAGAATCCCCTAGACTAAATAGAGGTAGGAAGTGAGAGGAAAGAGTCAAGAGTAATGTCAAAGTTTAAAATGAGAGTGACATGGCACTCTTAATAGGATCAGACATCTTTTATTTATGTACATGCTGCATGTGAAGTTGGTGCAAAATAACCATATCAAAGTAACCAGCAGGCAGATGGAGTAAGAGAACACATATATACAAAGAAATGATATTTATAGAAGCAATTTATGAAGGTGTGAAGAGAGAGAAAGCAAGACTAAGAAAGGGCTGAGAGCACTATTTTGAGGGAACCGCCATATTTCTCGAATAGGAGGTAAAAGAAAAGGTACAAAGTCCTTCAGTCTTTCTTATCCAGGGCTCCTCATCTGAACCACAGAACACAGAAACTGCTTCGAATGACTATTTTCTCAATTCTCCCAAACATGGTGCATAAATAGTACCATTCTGGAGGTCGAACGGATGCCTCATGGCATTAGGGCTTTAAGTCCCTGCAGAATTTGGGCTGAGAAAGGCTTCTGGAGGAACGGGGATGCATAATAGTCAACAAGAAAGCATTTCATGAGTGAATGGTCAATGATACTGGATACATCAACTCTCTGAATTGAATCATCCTTCCGATAGATTCACCCTCAACCACTAATGTACAACAAATAATGCGTTGGAGCAAACATACAAATTTAGAATGACTTCACCATCAACAGCACCCCAAACAACGCTTCCCCTCCTGACCCCCACTCCCCACCCATTCAGCTGAGCAGCGGGCCGCCGCAGTTCCCCACTTCCGCGCTGGGGCCCGAGTCTCCGGGCCGCAGCGTCAGAAAACCACCAATTCCCGCGAAGCGGCCCCGGAGACCCACCCACTCGGATCCCAGCCGCCCGCCACGCCCCACAGCACGTACCCGACGTCGGCTCCCCGTACTCCATGCCGTCGGGTGGCCCTGTCAGGACCCCGTCTGGGGACGGCGGCCCAGGAACACTCATGTCCTCCCGCTGGGAACAGGGAAGAGGCAGTTGTGGAGACAGATGTAGTAAGGGGGAACTGAGCACGTACAGAACCCAGCCGGACAGAAACGGCTGTTGCACCCGGACGTGACGAAAGCGGAAGATGGGCTCGGGGCACGTGATGCAGATCCGCCCACCACCACCGCCGTCCGGTTTCCACCACGCCGTCTCACTGCCGCAGCTGCTGCTCCGGGGCTGCCGAGCTGGCGTGGTTGGGTTGAGGATGCTGTGGCTGTGGAGTCCGCTGGGCGGGGTTCGCGTCATTGCGAACGATTGTCTGGAGCGCGGGGAGAAAAGGAAGAGGGCGGTGACTGGAAGGGGCTGCTTCCAGGTGGGCCTCGGAGATGGGAGGAGGTTTGTGTTAAACGTGGGCGAGCAGTCCGGCTTTGTTCTCTGAGGCCAGGCACAGTTTTGACATTTTGTGTCTGTGTTAAGGAAACACCTTAAGAACAAGGATTGCATGTTTTCCCTGTGATTTGGATTAAAAAATTAAGCGTTTGGCCGTGTTTGAGCTTCAGTCTTGGTAATTGTGGGTTTGCCAGGATTCCAGTCTCGTTGATTTGAGTCCTGGGTTGCATTTACTGAAAACTTAAGCCAAATTACAGGAAATTGCACTTGCTGAGATCCTGAGGGATGTTATCGTGAACTCTGATTAAAACACTTAAAGATGTGCAGAAGCAGTCTCAAACGGAATAAAACGATCAGCTCTATGCCTTCCCTACCTTATACCCCCTCACCTCGACTAATGTACACCACAACTGCCTGTACAGTTTTTCTATGCTGCAGCCAAAAGTCTCCAAAAAATCGAGAATTTATGTCAAGCCTCAGAAATTTGGCCCTGCTCCCCATTGCTCTTAGAAGTGCTTTCATACCCCTCAGTCCTTTGGCCTCCTTTCCTCTCAAGAATTAGCTCCTCCATCCCCACAACATGTAACTGCTGTTTCAAGACAAAGGGTAATCAAGGTTGTTAGTCACCTGCCAGTAAAAGTGACTATCCTAGATTATTAAGTGACCCAATGTAATCACAACGGCCTTGAAAACTGAGGCAGAAGAGAAGAGTCAGGAGGTAGGTGTGACTATGAAGAATGATTAGAGAAGGCAACATGGCGGCCAGGGTTGTGGTGACCTCTAGAAGCTGGAAAAGAGAAGGAAATGGATTCACCCCTACAGCCTCTAGAATGCAACTCAGCACCTTAATTTTATACCACTGAGATGTGTGTTGGACTTCTGAGCTATAGCACTATAAAATAATAAATTACTGTTTTAAGTTTGTGGTGATTTGTTACCATAGCAATAAGAAAATAATGCACTACCCTTCAAACATCCTTTGTTTCGTCCAAGCATACTCCTAAAATTATAACCTTTCATGTCTGCAGTGCTCTTGCCTCAGCCTGGAAAACTCTATTCTCAATGTCCTAAAAATCTTTCAAAGGTCAGACTAAATAACACGTTTAATTTAAAATCATTCACTGTCCCACCTCCCCTTTCAACTTTCAGAAGTTATAGTAATAACTTTTTCTCAACCACACATCATCCCCCGGCTACTTAGCAGTGAATCCATTCTTAGATTTGCAGTTTCCCTTGACTTCCTCCATTAGATTGTAGACGCCAAACAGAAACTTATTCACAAAGAACCATAATAGGTTTTCAGTATTTGCCAAATGAATGAAGTATTGATTCTCCAGCCCCAAATTCTAAATATCTATAATCTCCAAAGTCTGAATCACATAAGATGGCACTTGATAAACTGCCTGGGAACCTTAGTTGATTGTTAGTATTATCTCCCAACTAGATATTAAGGTCCTTCAGATCATGTCCTATAGGTTGTCTGTAACCTTTTTATCTCAGCACAATATTAAACATTACTTGTATTTTAAGATAACTGGTTATCTGAATTTAATGGATGAAATTAAAACTCACACTCCACCTATTTTTGTCATCTTTTCCTCTTCTATTTTGCATTAAGGAAAAATTCACATTAGAAATTTTGGTGAATGTTCCTTTTCAGCATTTTAACTTACTGTGACAAGTGAATCAGCTAAGGAGAACTTTCTGCTAGATCCATCTTGCTTTTCTCTTTCTCCTTTTCCTTCTTTACTCCCACAGATTTCAGTTCAATGCATCAAGTGCTGAGGATCCTCTGTGTTCCAGCCACCATGAAGCCAGCACTCCACACCCAAACACTGCTTGTGGCACGGAGCTCAAAACAACAGGCTGGAACTTGATGCCAGGGAAGTAAACACGGTTTGTTCATTTGTATATGTGTTTCAAAATGTCTTCATTTCCCCACTGATAGTGCCCATTCTCTTTTATGCACCAAAGATATAATTTACTTCAAATAGCTGAGTCCCTAAGATTGGACTAAGGACTGTAGGGTATAAAAAAAAAACAGGTAAAAATTCTGGTTCCTGTCCATCAGGACTTTAAATTCTACCATATAGATGTAGTAGAATTAACATGACAGTAAAGTGCTAGATTATGTGAAGCAGACCTAGAAGACTGTTGAAGACATAATGATGTCATATGAGTTTCCTATTAGAGCTGCAACAAATTACCACCAAACTTGGTAGCTTAAAACAACACAAATTTATTATCTTAGAGTTCTGAAGGTTTACAAGTCCAAAATCAGTCTCAGTAGGCTAAAATCAAGGTGTCAGCCGCACTGGTTACTTTTGGAGGCTCTAAGGAAGATTCCCATTCCTTTCTTTTCCAGCTTCTAGAGGCTGCCTGTACCACTTGGCTCATGGCTCCATGTCACATTGCATTTTCTCCCCTCCATGACCATTGCACATTGCCTTTAATCCTACTCTGTTCCTCCAGCCTCCCTCTTCAGGACCCTTGGGACTGAGTCCACCTGAATGACCTAGAATAATCTGCACATCTCAAAATCCTTAATTTAACCACATCTTCAAAGTTCCTTTTGACATGTAAGGAAACATTCACAGATTCTGGGGAATTGAAAGTGGACACCTTTGAAGAGCTGCTATTCAGCCAACCACAGATAAGCACTTGTGTGGTGCACAACTGAAGTAACTAGGGGAATTTTTGAAACTTAATAGAGGAAATGAACTTAAGCCATACCCTGAAGGACAGGTCAAATGTAATATGCAGAGAAACACTAGTAAGACTTCCCAACAGAAAAAAACATAAGTAGGAAAAATGTACTTCAAACTGAAGGATCTAAATAAGTTAGGCAAAAAACTGATATCCAGAAAGTTAAACACTGTATGTATTCATAGCAAAAGGAAAATAAGTTCATTGGATTTCAAGGATCTTGAAATCCAAATGAAGAACAACAAATATAAGAATGCAATAAATACATCAAAACCATTTATCCACCTTTCAATTTTGCTGTTTTCCTTAAATTCCCTATATCCTTTATTTTTGCTAACTGAAAGGGAGTGGGTAAGTAGGAGGTTTAAGTAAAAAAAAAATTGTTAAGACACATATTTTCTATTCCTTTCATTGATCAGGGTGTCCTATATTTAGAATGTGCTAAAATTTGATAAAATCTACTCCTAGTCTGACCTACTTCTCTCACAGGATTTGCTTTCCCATTCCCCTTTCTCTCCATCCTTGTCCAGAAGGAGAAGAAAGCAGGAGGGGGGGGCACAAAAATATCTGAGTGAAAAAGATTTACAGACCAGGGGCTGCAGAGAAAAGGGATGGGAAAAGGGAAGCTATACAGGAGAAAGATGGTATAGCCCATAACATTACACTTCTAGTGGATTAAAGTGTTGAAAATTTGAACACATTCATATAGGTTGATGTGCTTGCAAAATAATAGAGGAAGGAAAGGAACTGAAGGTAGAAAATCAGAGAAGTTGGCATACTAAAGAAAAAGTTTACCATTTTGTCCATGGTTAACCAACCTGAAAAGGTTTCTCAGGCAATTTTAACCACTCTTCTTTTCTTCTGTTTACATTAGAAATATTCTTTCATGTTAGCAAAGTGCTAAAATACTTCCACCCAATGCAACTCTGCTACACTCTCTATCATTCCTTCCTTGCATTATGTAAGAAAAATTTTTTACATGGATTAGTTCACCAACACATTTTTTTAAACTTGCTACCTAGAAGTTTGTGAAATACATGCAGAGGTCAAAGCAATGGCTTTGGAAGTTTTTTAGTAGACTTTATTTTTTAGAGCATTTTTAGGTTCGTAGGAAAATTGAGAGGTTACAGAGATTTCCACAGGCATAGTCTCTCCCATTATCAACATCCCTCACCAGAGTGGTACATATATTATAATTGATGAACCCATACTGACACATCTCCTAAACTCAGCATTTAATTAGCACTCCCTCTTCGTGTTGTATATTCTATGGGACTGGACAAACGTATAATGACAGGTATCTACCACTATAGTATACTGAGTAGTTTCACTGCCCTAAAAATCCTCTGTGCTCTGCCTTTTCATCCCTCTCTCTCCCCTAATCCCTGGCAATCAGTTCTTTTTACTATATAGTTTAGGCTTTTCCAAAATGTCATATATTTGGAATTATACAGACACCTTACCAAAGAAGATATACAGATGGCAAACAAACATGAAAAGATGTTCCACATATGTGTCATCAGAAAATACAAAGGAATTGGCTCCTTTTCAGATTGGCTTCTTTCACTTAGTAATATGCATTCAGGATTCTTCCATGTCTTTTTGTGGCTTGATGGCTCATTTCTTTTTGACATAGAGTAATATTCCATTGTCTGGATGTACCAGCTTTTATCCTTTCACTGCTAAAGGACATCTTGGTTGCTTCCAAGTTTTGGCAATTATGAATAAAGCTGATACATCCAAGTGCAGGTTTTTATGTATACATAAATTTTCAACTCCTTTGGGTAAATATCCAGGAGCAAAACTGCTGAATCCTATGGTAATACCAGAGTATGTTTAGTTTTATAAGAAACCACCATTCCGTCTTCCAAAGTGGCTGTGCCATTTTACATTCTCACCGGCAAAGAATGAGAGTTCTGTTGCTCAATATCCTCAAAAGCATTTGGTATTGTCACTTTTCTGGATTTTGTTCTTCTAATACTTGTGTAGTGGTATCTCGTGGTTGCTTTAATTTGTATTTCCTGATGACACATATGTGGAACATCTTTTCATATATTTGTTTACCATCTATATATCTTCTTTGGTGAGATGTTCAGATCTTTGGCCCATTTTTTAATCAGGTTGTTTGTTTTCCTGCTGAGTTTTAAGAGTTCTTTGTATATTTTGGGCAACAGTCCTTCATCATATAAGTCTTTTTGCAAATAACTTCTCCCAGTCTGTGGCTTGTCTTCTCATTCTCTTGGTAAAACTTTAAAAATGAAAACTTGAAGAGAATGTAGAGGAAAGTGTGTATCCATGAAAAGAGGAGAAAGAAGTCTCCCACAAAGGCACTTAATCAGTTTTGACATTTTTAAGTAGGGGCACCTTTCTGAAGTATTCATCAGTGGAAATAGCAAAGGATTTGATGTCAAAAGACATGTTTCAATCATAGCTAAGGCATTTATTAGCTGTATTAGTTAGGATTTTTTGGTTGCAAGTGAAGAAGCTTAAACCTGCCTAAGCAAAATAAGAAATTTATTAACTCACTGAACTTGAAAATCCAAGAGTTGATTTTGCTTCAGAGATAGCTGTATATATTTGCTCAAATGAAATCAGAAATATCTCTCTCTCTCTCTCTGGTTCTCCTTGGCTTCCCTCTGTATTGACTTCAGTCCAGCAGCTCTCTCTGGAAAATAGCTATTTTTCATGGTCCTTACAGCTGCCAAGTAAAGCCAACTCACTCCTACAATTCATCTATTTCAATCTCTTAAAAAAAACCAAATTACTTGAATCACAGGCCTACCTGTACACCAGTCTCTGCATCCAGGGATCTAGAGGGTCCTGAGAGGCCAGTGTGGGTCACATGTAACAGAGAGACTGAGCCCCTTACTGACAGGCCTGCTAGGAGCCACAGAGAAGCACAGAGTTGTCCCTTAAAGGAAAATCAGAGTCCTGTTAACAAAGGAGGAAGGAAATTGGCCCAACCAAAGCAAAAGGTATCAACACTATCAGTCACAAAATTTTAGACAAGTCACTTAATCTCTTTGAGCCTCTGGTTTTTTCCATCAGCAAAAGAGGCAGGAGGATGGTAATACCAGACCCATTACTTGACATGGTTCTTGTGAGAGTCAAACACTCAATAAAACATATGAAAAGGATCCATAAGCTGTTAAGCACTATGACAAATAATAGCAGCCTCTCAATGCCAGAATAAATACTATTTCTTTTACTAGTGCCTCAGTTACAGATACTCACCAACCTTAATTTTGTTTCTTAAATAAGCTTTAGTTTTAGTCACCCTTCCTTAGAAGGAAAAGAAAAGAATTTTATCACACAGGCTGCCTCATCTTTTGGTCGGGGATGTGGATGAAGAGAGCTCATGCGACAGATCACCTCATGCGTGCTGCCCAGAAAATTCCTGACTAGAGGGATTTCTAGGGGTGGTAGAAACTGCGACTAAGTTAAGTATTAATCCCCAGTTTGGTGACTTGGCCCAGCAGAAGTGACTCCATTTTGAGACTGTGGTTTTCTTTTTATAAAAGACTAAATGACTTAAATGAGTATCAGAGAGCTTGGCAGTTATATGTTTGATCACAGACTCACTTCTTTTGTACAAATAAAAGTTACACCGCAAGTAGTTTTTTAGGGGTGAATTGCCACTGGCTAAGCTGGAAACTGCAGTTCCAGACTTGCAGAGTTAGAAAATCAAGTCTTGAGTACAGAGACCACCACCAACACCCAGGCTTTCTTTACCATCAGTATCACAGTATCACTTTCAAAGTTCTGCTTTCATTGGGGGTGGAAGCTGAAGTGTCTTCCTTTTCTTTTTTTTTTTTTTTAGCATTATAATGTCTGGCTCATGATTTGATTATTGTAAATGAATATTTATAATAGTAAATGGTAATCATTTGAGATATCATCAGTGCTTTTGGACTATCAGTAAAATTAGAGGAGAAATTTGTATTCATTCAAGCAATTTTACATCTTAAAATTATTTTTTCATATGTGTACAATGGTTCAAAAGACAATGATTTTTCCACCTCGTGATTTTCACAAAATTCATTCGTTAATCTTAGCTTGTAGATATCAAAGTGGCTACTAAGCATTATTGTTTTATTTTCTGTGATGCCAAAAGTTCGAATTTAATGACTATAGACAGCATACATTATTCTAGTGCTCGGCTTTCCTTCTCAGATAGATTTATTTCAATTAACTAGGATATATTAATCATGCTTCATCCAGAATTGCTTAAAGTACTGTATGCATTAGCTTTCCAAAATAGTCCTTAAAATGTTCTCTTCGAAGTGTTTCTGTTGCTAAATGTGAATAATTTCCAAAGATTTTCCAGACCAGATGGTGAGATGATATATAAAAATTGAGTATCTTTGCAATGTGATGAGGTCTACAATACAGAAAGTTTCAGAGTCTCCAACTCCTTTTTCAGTTTAAAAATTCCAGTGGATGTCATTATTTTTAAATTGTTGCCCTTACTCTTTGGCACGTTTCTTGTCAACATCTTTTGACGTATTTTATTAAAGTGCTGTCTTTGAAATTAAGTATTCACGTGCCTTCATCTTAAAGTATTTTTTTCTAAACTGCTCATTTAATTTACTAAATAAAAAAGCACATTTAAAAGCATTAATTTTTATTAACAGCTGTTAAAAACAAGACATCAAGCCCTAAATGGAGTTACTTATGCTGAGCTTCACACCACCAAACCCCAAACCAAGACTTAATTACACTTTCAGCCCTCCCAGAAACGGAATCTTAAACCAGTCAGTCAGGACTCACTTGATTAGCACTAATTAGCTACTCTGCATGACAGACCCCAACCATCCCTTAAAGGGAAGTAACTTCAATGAGCAACCCACTTTTTTGCCAGTACAACTTCTTGTTCCTGCTCCCTCTTGCCTATAAAAGTCTTTCACTTTGTACAGCAACTCAGGACTTCTTTTTGTTTGCTAGAGTGGGTGCTGATTCAAATCAATTTTTGTTCAAATAAACTTTAAAGTTTTAATATGCCTCAGTTTGTCTTTTAACCCAGATAAAGATTTCAAAATATCATTTTTCCTTTTGACATTCTGGGAAAGTCTCTATTATGTGTTTCCAGGTGGGGGAAATAGACTAATTTACTTAAAGAGATAAATATGATCTGTCTCTATTTCATCATAAACCTAGTAGAACTAATTCCTTAATGTCAGTGACTACTGCAGGATCTTGTTAGCCCCGGTTGCCCTCAGACCCATTCTTACCCTTTCCCTGCTCTGCTCTGTGTTGCAGAGGCCTGTGCTCCCTGCTGCCTGTGTCAGCTGGCTGCCAGGTGGGTTTGGTCAGTGGGAGCCTCCGGTACAGACTGGAGGCTGCGGGACTGGAAGGCCACGTCCGTCCCTCCTCTCTGCCTCAGGAGGCAGCAGGAGCAGTGATGGCTCCCCACTGGCATCCCGCTGTGATACCAGCCTTGGCAGCTGTGTCAGTCAGAGTCCAGTGAGAAGAGAGAACCCACACGCTAATGGGAGTGAGGAAGTTTTAAAATAATGACCCAACGTAACAGATATTAGAATACTACAGGGATGGCCAGAAAGAAATAAAGAGAATCTAAAAAACAATACAGGAACAGCAGGTAAAAGGAGCAATTACAACACTGAGGCTGAGACAGAGCACCCAAGTACAACCCTCCCAACCCCACGCAGACTAAGACCTAGATCTTGCTGAACAGAAAAACCAAGGCTCACTAGACAGTGGAGAAACTGGCTGAGGTCCTGAGGGAAGCAGGCTACAGGGAGATGCCTCACCTGGTAACTCAGGGCAAAACCACTCTGGGGAATGCCGCAGAAACTGCGTGCAGGAGGCACTGTGTGCTGCGAGGGAATGCTGCGGGGGGCCAGGCATGGCAGAAGCAGCACAAGCCGCAGGAGACTGGTGAGAGAAGCACATGGGAATCGGGAAGAGAGATGGAAAAAAACCTGCAATGTCTCTCCAGCGCCTTCTACTGACAAAGCTTCCTATCGTGCCAACTGACAAAGGAGAAATGGAGGGATAAGTACTTACAGGCCCTGTATTAGTTTACTATTGCTGCATAATATATTACCACAAACTTAGTAACTTAACACAAATTTATTATCTCTCACCTTCTGTGAGCAGGCATCTGGTACGTTTTGCCTTGGTCCCCTGCTCAGGGTCTCTACAAGGCTGAAATCAAGGTGTCAGCTGCTGCATCCTCATCTGGAGGCTCAAGGAGGACATGATCCACTTCAAAGCTCATTCAGGTTGTTGGCTGAATTTAATTCCTGGCAGGTCTAGGACTGAAGTCCTTGTTTTCTTGTTGATTGTCAACTAGGGACCACTCTCAACAACTAGAGGCCACTCTTACTATGTGGCCACCTCCATAGCCCCTTTGAAACTTTGAATTTCTTCTCTCAGGAGGAGTACTGTCCCTTTTAAGGGATCACCTGATTAGGACACGCCAACCCAAGAAAATAACCCTTTTGATTAATTCAAAGTCAATTGATTTGAGACTTCATTTACATTTGCCCAAGTCCTTCACCTTTGTCATCTGTTGTAACCTAATTATGGGAGTGAAATCCATCATATTCACAGTCCCACCCAAATTTAAGAGTAAGGGATTTTACAGGATGTACACCAAGGAGGTGGGAATATTGGGGGCCATCTCAGAATTATGCTTCCAGGCCATGAAGGATGGACATGGAGTGAAGAGGCAATAAATTGACAACTGGTGTACCAGGAACCCCACTGCTGAGTTCCAGAAACACCACCTCCTACCTGCCTTTGCTAGTCTCTGGATCACCTCAGCATCCCCTGTTTATTTGTTGGTTGTTTCATCACTGATATGTTACAACTTCCTATACTAAATTTTTTGTTTCAAGTACTTAGAATAATTGCTTTTTCCCTAATTAGATCCTTATTAAGACAAAATTTTGCTAGTGTCTTTTCACACACATAACTTTAGGTAAAACCATAGAAGTGACAAAATTTATAAATGGAACTGGGGTCTGGACTGCCTGCCTGTACAGTTTACTTGTACCCTCTGACCCTGCTTATACCCAGTCCAGATGTACCACTTCCAACTTACAATGGTTTGCTGTTAGGCCCATCTGACCTTATGACTTGGCGAGTCATTCAGAACCCATTTCCTAGCAAATCTAGCCACAGGGATACATGATGTTGAATAATCAGATGCACCAATTCTGTTAGGGTCCAGTAGCACTTTAGGGGGTGATTTTCTAAAGGTCTCTGGGTTTTGTGCAGATGACAGGCCTTGTTCCAGAACCTGGAATCTATGGGTTGATGCTTATACTGGAGCTTGCCATAGACTGACTGCACAAAGGCATCTTTTCCCATTATTAGTACCTCCAACATCATAAGGTTTTCCAGATTTTAAGTTCCAGGCAACAGTGCTGCTTACACCATGGGCTCTAGGAAGCCTCCCAGGTTAATCAGTAAATGTGGACTATGGAATATGCTGCCTCAAGAACCCAAAGAAGTCAATGAGGTGTTGTGCTTCCTTCTTAGTGGTGGGTGGTAGAATTGCTATAATTGTCCTTCACATTAGAGGGGAATGTCACGGCGTCCCCACACCACTAGACCTCCACAAACTTCACTGATGTTGTAGGCCACTGAATCTTTATAGGGTTTATCTCCTACCCACAGGAGCACATTATCTTCCGAAGTTCATCAATATATTTATGACTTCTTGCTCATCAGTCTAATGAAGCCATAAATAGAGCAGACCAATGGGATATTCTGCATCTCCAGGTGGTCCAGGTCCTTTTGAATTATGTCAGAGAATGGAGAGTTGACATAGCCCTAGGACAACAATATAAATGTATACTGCTGCATCAATCCCACAGGAAAGCAAACTGCTTCTTACCAGGATGGAAAAGAATGCATTCATCATATCAACAGTCTGCACCTGAGACCATGTTCATCTTCTTTGACAAGGACACATCTGACACAGCAGGCTTCACCCATTGAGCTCTGGGTCTGAAAAACTGACGCAGATACAGAAACTGGGCAAGGAATCTTGACTTTATTTGGATGACTTCTCTCAGCCTCCTGATCATCCATTACTGATTTATTTTACAGATTGAACAATACCCGAAGGTCCTATTGGTTGTGTACTCATCTTGCCCCTAGACACTTGATCTCCTCACCATCTTCAAAGCTCCGTGTCAGTCTCCTCTGATAGCCACTCTATACGTTCTTATCATAATAGCTGCAACTACCTTGCTTCTGATGGTTTTAGTCCTACCACTTGGCCTCTGTTACTTTAGGATCCTGTCATCCCCATGGCTATCAGGGAACTCAGTCTTCTAACAGCATAGCTTACTTCTGTAGTCTTGGCCAAGAGAAGATAGTCACCAATGAGTTTCTCAATGACTCCGGTGCTCCTTTTACCAGCACATTCCTTATCACTTTAGTAAATGGAGTACCATCTGGATTCTTCTGCAGAACATAGTCAGCAGGTGGGTTTTCAGACTTATATAATATACCCACTCTAAAATACACGTATCTCTAAGCCTTTTAATCCTTCACCGTCCACGAAAGCAGTGTACATTTTCTATTTCACTTTTCGAAGCTTCTTCAAAAGCCATTCCTGCAGTAAGTTAACACTCTTTCCCAGGATGTTAAATCCTGTGTTATAGAGAATGTTTTTATATCCATAAATTCTTCCTTAGCCAACATTATATCTCACCCCCATTAACCCAACATCATTAACCTCCCGTCCCCTATATACTCTCCTAGCTCCTGCCAATACATGGTGGCTAGATCCTGCAGCTCCTTTAGCATATGGTCCGTTTCCTCCCTTAGCAGCTAAGGAAAGTGCTTGATGATATTTACTTGGCCTTTTAATTAGTCTGGTGGCCAAGACAGGACATGGAGGTTGATTATTGGAAGCAGGTATATGTGGTCTTACAAGGTAAAGTTCCCTACGGCATCTTCAAGCAGAGGATCACTGGCGTTTAACAGGAAGGAAAGGGCTACTTCTTCAGGCCCAGAGGGTTGAGGGCAATCCAAGGATTCAAGATTTTCAAGTTCTTCAACCCAGATGAGATATCCCCACCTCAAGTTTCAGGGTCCCAAACTTGACACAGCTGAGAATTCACTCTTCTATGGGTTTTGCTAGTATTACAAAGTCCTGGGCCTTATCTTCAACTTTTGCTGCCATCTGGCTGCAGGATTTGAGAGTCTACTTATATGCTGCCAAGGAGGTCCTCCGGCTTTCACATTTCATCTTGAATTGGAGCTTAATGGCCCTCAAAATTTTATTATTTCTCCAGTGCTTCAATAGCATACATCAAGGGGTATTTTAATTCCATAGTCCTTATAATTACTACTTTTTCCAAAGACTTGAGTTACACCTTGCAGTGCATCCCTCCCACTACAGCCTGATTCCAGTTCACCACCAGTGAAATTTTTAGCAACTGCACAGCTGCAGCATGCCAGGCACTATCAATATTCCACCTGCTACCAACGGGCTTCTCATTGCTAGCCAGCCAGTGGGCTGTCGCTGCTAGGACAGCATAGGCACCAACCTTCCTAGATGGGATTCCCCAGGAAATAGTTCCTAGATGGGATTCCCCAGAAAACAGTACTTTCAGGAACAATACCTCTAAGAAGCAAAGTAGGATTGGGTAAAAGGACATGAATTGAGCTGCTTAGGAGTTGCATCAGAGGTGCTTCACCTGATCCTGTGGGGAGCTCTAGAGCTACAAATGATTATTTCAGATGTCTCAAGTAGAGGCAAGGGGCTGAGCTTTTGTATACCTACAGCAGTTAATCATTAATCATACGATCATCCTAGGAAGAGGTGAAAACTTGGGCAAGTTAGCACCCATTAGCAAGGAGTTCGGTTATGTGAACCATCAGCAGTCAGCACACCCAGCAGCTAGGAGAATTCTTGCCTCCTTCCTGAAGGCAGGACCAGGAAAGCACACCACAACATCTACTATAGTTTCTGCTCGTACCCCACAGATTCACGAGCCAAGAGAAAAGGAGATATATTGAAGCAGTCCAAGAATGATTAGATAACTCATGTTCTTGAAAGGATTTTCAAGAGACAGGAATGCAGGGGAAATGATGAGCTAATAATGAAAGAATAATTTTGACATTACAAGGAGGTAAACTGAGGTTATTTATGACTTTCTTGACACCCAAGGTCACACCTCTCTCTGAGTCTCTTCCTACAGTTTCTTTCACTGACTCCTTTTCTGCCATCTTCCTTCCTCACACCCCTAAAGAAGTGTGGCCTGTATTTCCTCCTCAGCCCTCTTCTTACTCTGCGCCTTTCTCCTTGTCCCTTAGGTGTGGATGATATACCCAGATCTACATCTCCAGCTCTTCTCTTTCAATGCCCAAGTTTTCACCTCTTCCCAGAGGATGCTTGTATGATTAATTTGACTACTCCAGGTGCCATATATAAGTGGAATCATGCACTATTTGTTTGTAATTATTTCACTTAACATCTTCAAAATCTATCAGTGTTGTAGCATGTGTCAGAATTTCCTTCATTTTAAAGGCATAACTCCTGAATCTAATTTCCTGCTACCTGCTGGCCATCTGTTCCATCCCACCTCAAATTTAACATGTCCAAAACCAAATTCTTTAAAATAATGCTCAAGGGCCATCACAACTCAGTCCCTATATAATTAGGCTATTCCTCCTCTACATTCAATGATACTTTACTTTTCTGCTGGTTATTTTCTGGATACATGTACATTTTTATGTATTGTGTCCTTTTACCCAATCCTACTTTGCTTCTTACAGGTATTGTTCCTGAAAGTACCCTCCAGTAAGCTTACACATTCTGCCTGGATGCCCTATTTATCCTTTTCCATTTATCAAAATTCAACTCACTGTCCAAATCCCAAATTGCAAATCACCTTATTTCAGACATCTTTTCTAATACCACAACCCGTATTCATCTCTTCCACCAGGCTTTGTTTATATCTCCAAAAAAGTAGTTATCAGAGTCTACCCTGTATTACAGTTGAGTTTGTATCTGTCTCTCGCTAGGTTGTAACTCCCTCAGGACTTGCACTGTCAAGCCGTTTCACTCATCTTTAGACAGTCATTCATTCATTGCATAGCTCAGTCTCTTGCCTATGGTAGGATTTACACTAGTTAGAGCACATATTCAGCTGTGGTGACAAAGACCCAGGTAATAGAGGCTCGTACAAAATAGAAGTCTCTCTCTCACACAGAGGGACACAGGATCCTTGTAGCTTGTAGCTCTGTCAACACTTGATGGCCTCAACTGTATGTCCCAGAGAGCCCCACCATGTCTACATGTCAGGCAGTAGGGTGGAGAAGAAGGGTTGGAGAGAGAGGGCACCCTCTCCATGCCAAGAACTGGAATTAGGTACTCGCTTCCACTCAGATCCCACTAGGCAGAATTTAACCACATGCCACACTTAGCTGTGGGTAAAGGGGGAACTATAGTCTTTCACAGAACAGACATGTATGCAAGTAAATCATTGGGAAGAAGGAGAGAATGGACGTTGCAAAGAAGTAGCAGTCTTGCTACAGAATCAGCGGATGCCTGCTTTTAAAAATAACATTTAAAAACATTCGTTTCACATCCAGAAGTATGCTAACAGATTGGGAAAGAGGAAAGATAAAAAAGAAAAATGTAGGCATGACTGCCGCAAGATAATTGCTCAGTGGGGAAGAGAAGAGAGAATGAAAGAGAAGGTAAAGAGCGAATTACTGTGCCCCCCTTCAGCTGGCTGTATCCCTAGGTGCTCCTGGCTGGCTAGGGTCCAATTCTTCCTCACTAGGTGGCCTTTCCTCCCTCAGCAGGGAATCCTTCAAAGTCACTTGGGCCTTATAATGGGATTCACATTTCAGACTTGGGTCAGAAATAAGAAACAACTCAGGATTATCACAGCCAATAATGATTCCAAGTAACAAATAACTAGGTATCTCATCTATTAAGAGTTATTTATCTTTCAAATACTCTTTTCCCAAAACCATCTACAGCAGCTGTGTTTTCCCTTCTATTTAAGGAAGGAAGAAGATGAAATGACAAGAAGGGCCCACAGAAAATACTTAAGGGGAAATTGCTAGCCCTCCCTGCTTATACCATCTTCTCTGTATTAACCAAATTTAAAGGCTAGATTTATTTGTGGGACTAGGGAATATCCAATGTCCCTACCATAATTTATTCACTCTCTCTCTTTCCTTCCTCCATCTCTCTTGTGCTATTAATAAATTGGTAGCCCTGACTGTTATTAAAGTTATACATATTTAAAAGGAGGCATACCACAAAACTGGAAACAACTCAAGTGTCTACCAAGAAGAGAACAGATAAACAAACTGGAGCCACACAACAGGATACTATGAAACATTAAAAGGATCAGATTGCTGATACACACAACATGGAAAAAGCTCAAATGCATTATGTCAAACTAAAGAAGACAGACACAGAAGAGTACAGATTATATGATTTCATATATATGACGCTCTAGAACACAAAACCCATTGACAGTAATAGAAATGGTTGTCTGAGCTTGAAGGGAAAGGAGTGGACTAATCAGAGGCACAAGTTAATTTTGGCTTTTACTTTTATTTTATATTGTGGTAAAATGCACATAACATCAAATTTACTATTTAAACCAATTTTAAGTGTACAGTTCAGTGGCATTAAGTACACTCATATTGTTGTGCAACCATCACCATCTTCATCTCCAGGATGTTCTCATCTTCCCCAATGGAAACTCTGTACTCACTAAACATTAACTCACCATCCCCTCTCCCCCTAGTCCCTGATAACTACCATTGTACTTTCTATCTGTATGAATTTGACTACTCCAGGTGCCATATATAAGTGGAATCATGCACTCTTTGTCTGTAATTATTTCACTTAACATCTTCAAAATCTGTCTGTGTTGTAGCATGTGTCAGAATTTCTTCATTTTAAAGGCATAATTATATTCCACTGCATGTATATCCCACATTTTATTTATCTACTCATCTGCTGATGGACATTTGGTTGCTTCCACCTTTTTGCTCTTGTGAATAATGTTACTATGAATATGGGTGTACAAATATTTGTTCAAGTCCCTTTCACTTCTTTTGGGTATATATCCAGAAGTTGAATGGCTGGATCACATGGTAATTCTATGTTTAATTTTCTGAGTAATGGCCACGGCATTTTCCATGCCAGCTGCAAAATTTTACATTCCTACTAGCAACGCACAGAATTCTCTATATCCTTGCCTATGCTTGTCCTTTTCTGTTTTTTTTTTTAATAGCCAACCTAATGAATGTGAAATGGTATCTCATTGTTAACATTTGCATTTCCCTAATGGTTAATGATGATGAGCATCTTTTCATTCATTTATTGGCTATTTATGTATCTTCTTTGGAAAAATATCTATTCAAGTCCTTTTCAATCAGATTGTTTTTTGTTGTTGAGTTGGAGTTCTTTACATACTCTGGACATCAGTCCCTTATTTAGCAAATTATTTTCTCCCATTCCATGAGTTGCTATTTGACTGTATTGATGGTGTCCCTTGATGCACAAGTTCCAAATTTATGAAGTAGAACTTACCCATTTTTTCTTCTGTTGCCTATGCTTTTAGGGTCATATCCAGGAAATCATTGCCAAATACAATACCATGAAGCTTTTCCCCTATGTTTTATCTATGAATTTTACAGTTTTAACTCTTATATTTAGGTCTTTGATCCATATTGACTTTATTTTTGTATATAATATCAGGTAAGGGTCCAGCTTCATTTTTTTTTACAAATACTTACCCAGTTTTCCCAAACCACTTGTTAAAAAGACTGCCCTTTCCCCCACTGAATAGTCTAGGCACTCTTGTTGAAAATCATTTGACATATATGTGAAGATTTATTTCTGAGCTCTATTCTATTCCATTGGTTTGTATGTCTGTCTTAATACCAGATCACACTGTTTTGATTTCTGTAGCTTTGTAGTAAGTTTTGAAATTGGGAATTATGAGATCTCCAACTTTGTTCTTCTTTTCCAAGATTGTTTTGCCTATTAAGGGTCCCTTGAGATTCCATATGAATTTTAGGATGGATTTTTCTACATCTGTTAAAAAATGTTGATAATTTGATATTGAACATATTGATTCTGTAGATCACTTTGGGTGGTGTTTTGTGTACTTAAAATGAGTGTATTTTATTACATGTCAATTATACTTCAATAAACTGATTGAAAACTTTTAAAAAGAGTGGGTGCTAGTGAAGGTTGCTCCAGTGGACACAGGAAAAAAAAGGCCTCAAGAAAAGCCTGTTGTAGCCAAAGCACCCAGAAAGGAGTAGCCCAGAGAGCCCAAAAGCTGTGAGAAAGAGTGACCACAGCTGTGGGCAGTCATGGTCTTCTGAATAGGCAGTGGTTTACATTCCCATCCCCACCCAACCTCAACTCACATGTACCTCAGCTATTTTTATTTGATTGCTGTTTCATTCCTTTGGTTCTTGAAGATTTCTTCCTCAAATGAAAATACCTATTGGAAGCATTCAGCTCCCATTAATTAACAATGTAGCTACCAATTAAGCCAGTATGTAAAAGCCAAATCCTAAAGGAAATGGGTCTGGTGGTCAGTTTTATATGTCAACTTAGCTAGACTATAGTCCTAATTATTCAATCAAACATGAATTAAGTGTTATGTGATGGCATTTTGTAGATGTGAATTAAATCCATAATCAGTTGACTTTAAGTAAGACAGACTATCCTAGATAATGTGGGTGGGCCAGAGTCAATCAGGTAAGAGCACAACTGGAGCTTCTCTGAAGAAGAAATTCTGCAGTAGATAACAGCTTTGGCTGCTGCTTGAGAGTCTCAGTCTGCCCTTCCTGGTGGCCTGCCCTAGCAGTGTGCCTTGCCAGTCATGATCTTATGGGCCAGTTCCACACAATAAGTCTCAGTCTATCTCCCCTACTGGTTCTGTGTCTTGGTGGAACTATGACCGAGGGCTGGGGGTGGGCAGGGCAAGATCTGCAGAGGAACAAAGAGAGAGGAGCAGGCAGCAAAGAGAGTGATGACAAGAAAGTGGATTTGACCAGGCTGTGCAAGGCATGCTTTACCTGGGAAAATAAAAGGCAGGCCAGAAAAGATGGGAACCAGAGGACACTGAAAGTTCAGAGTAAAGAAAGGTAGAAAAGGTGGGGAGACTGCCCTGCAAACTCACTCTTCTTCAGCAGCTTTGATTACTGGCAGCAGTGGGGGTGGACAGGGAGTACTGACTTCCTAATGAACCCTCATACCTGCAGATTACATACCTGACTTCCTAATGAACCCTGCATACCTGCAGATTGCAAAAGAAGCTCTTTTGCTTCTTTGTGCATTTCTATTCTTTACTGTAACCAGAAAGGCAAATGTGTATCTTTGCAACTAATGCTTTCAGATTCATCTGCAAAGTCAAATGCACTTGAAAAAAAAAAAAGAACAGAGGAATTGGGTTCCTTTTTGTTTTTTACACTCCTTAGTTGGGTTGCTTTTATCTCTAGGGTATCCTTTCCAAATACCATGAATGATACTTGCAAATTCTCCAGAAACTAGTAGGTAATCTAAACTAAGTGTGTATTTTAATAACTCAACCACAAGAATATAATCTAAGGTAGGATACTTGAAAAAAATACACTTGAATAAGCAAGTTAGTAAAAAGATAGCAACATATATAAGGTTTGAAAGAAAGAAGAAAATGACCCTTGATTGTGACAGCCTTCAAGGGACTCTAAGAAGGCAACTACATGAGCATGATAAAAATCAGGAACAGATGAAAACATCCAAAACTGGACAGACTTTAAAACTATACCAAAAATTAAAGGAATTTGGATGAGAAATATAAAAAATCAGCTAGTAGGCTAGAATTTTTCACATAGAAATTACATAAAAAAGAAATAAGTTAAAATAAATTAGAAAATCTTTGTAGTAACAATTTCTTCTGAAAGGAACAAACTACTAATATACACAATAATTTTGGATGAGTCTCAAAAACATTATACTGGTGAAAAAAAGCCTATGTTTAACAGTATATATTGTGTGATTCCTTTTATATAAAGTTCTAGAACAGAGAAGGCCAATCTATGTGGTAAACTAATCAAAATAGTGGTTAGTTCTTGGGGGTAAAGAAGGATCAATTGGAATGGGCAAGAAGGAACTTCCCAGGGCAATTACTGTATTAGTCATCAGGAAAATAAAAGTTAAATCAAGTTAGAACTACAATGAATTATTCCAATGAAAACTATGCCCAAGGGTAGGCATATAGATCAATGGAAAAGAACTGAGAGTCTAGAAATAAACCCATGCATTTTAGGCCAATTTATTTTCCACAAAAGGACCAAGACAATTCATGGGAAGAGAAAAGCCTTTTCCACAAATGATTCTGGGACATCTGGATATCCAACTGCAAAAGAATCAGTTTGGACCCTTCCCTCACACCATATACAAAAATTAATTCAAAGTGGAATATAGACCTATATGTAAAAGCTAAAGCTATAAAGCTATTAGAAGGAAACATAAGTAATTATTTATGACTTTAGATTAGGCAGTGATTTCTTAGATATGACACTAAAAACACAAGCGAAAAAAAAGATAAAAGATAAATAGGAATTCATCAAAATTATGTGAAAAAAAACGTGACAATACCAAGTGTTGATGAGTATGAAGAGTAATCTCTCATATTTTCTTAATGGAGATATAAAATGGTATAAGTACTTTTGAAAACTGGCAGTTTCTAATCAAGTTGAACATATACCAATCCCATAACCGAGTAATTCCACTCCTAGGTATTTACCTAACAAAAATGACAAATACATGTGAATATTCTTATAAAATTCTTTTTTGTCAAGAATGTTGTTGGCTCAGTAGCCCCAATGCAAGGAAATTCCTCAGCAAGGTGACAGCAAGGAAGTTCTGGAGCTGCCTGTTTGGGGGCAAAGTTAAAGGTAAGGGTCCTTCTATGGAAATCTTTATGTTTACCTAGCTACCAAGAATAGTCAACAACCTTTTTTTTTAAAAGACAAACTTCTATTTACTGAGCACTTAGTATATATGACAAGCATTGTGTTGTTTGGGTAACCTCAGTTAAGCCCCACCAGAACCCTAGAAGTGAATATAATAGTGATATTGCCTTAACTTTACAAACGGAGTAACTAAAGTTTAGAGATATTAGCAGCTTGCCCATGGTCAACCCAGGTAAATACGTGATTGCACATGCCATGGTTAAAAGAAGTAAATCTGTTTCCTTTTTCTTTGGATTTCCAGTATCTAGCACACATTGTACAAATGAATGAATGAATGAACTACTAAATACAGAGAACACACTAGTATCTCTATTCTACACTAACTCTAACTAATAGCCCTTTATAAGATACAAATTTATAATTCAACATTTTTTGTTTTACACGTAGACACTATAGAGCTTAGTTTTGATAAGCCAATGAAAGTTTTCTTTCAAAATTCCAAAATACTAGCAGTAAAATTAACTTACTGAAAATGAAACAAACAAAATGTAGTAATGACTTGAAGGAGTCAGTGGTAATTATTGTCCTCTATTGGCTGGGTAAATGCACATGATGGTAGCAGAGGCACATAAGGTAAGGAAAATAATACTAGCTGTTTTAACAGATCAATCTAAAATTTCCAAGTCTCAACAAAATAAAATTTTACCTCTTCTTCAACATACAGTCCTGTGGAGGTTAGCAAGTTGTGGGGGCTATGCTCCACACAGTCACTTAGGGACCCAGGCTCCTTCCATTGAATGCCTGTGCCTTCCTGTAGTCAGAGTTTTCTCCACTCCCTTGATAGACTGGAAAAGAAAGTGAGGATTACTTGTACTTTTATGGGGCAGGAATGGAAGTGGTACATGTCAGTTTATGTTTTATTGGCAAGAACTGAGCCAAAAGGCCTCATCTAACTGCAAGCAATAGGCCTCAAGGAAAAAAGGACAAGGATATGAATATTGACACAGATAGTAGCAAGAATAAGCAGTTTGTGTAGAAACACCCCAAAGATGAGTGTTAACAAGATTGTGGAGAGCTAGAACTCTTGCACACTGTTGGTAGGAATGCAAAATGGCACAACTACTATAGAAAACAGTGTGGAGGTTCCTCAACAACAGAACTACAGTATGATCCAGCAATCCCACTTCTAGGTATTTAAGAGAATGAAATCAAAATCTCAAAGATATTAGCACTTACATGTTCACTGCCGCACTATTCACAACAGCAAAATCGTAGAAACAGTGTAAATGTCCAACATTAGATAGATGGATAAAGAAAATATGGTACACAC
This sequence comes from Manis javanica, assembly GCF_040802235.1. Classification (NCBI taxonomy): domain Eukaryota; kingdom Metazoa; phylum Chordata; class Mammalia; order Pholidota; family Manidae; genus Manis; species Manis javanica. The sequence goes on along the minus strand of NC_133163.1, from coordinate 95,404,645 downwards.
ACACACACACACATATATACAATGGACTATATTTTGCCTTTAAAAAGAAGAAAATTCTGTAATATGCAACAACATGGATAAACCTTGAGGACATTAAGCTAAGTAGAATATGCTAGCCATAGAAGGATAAATATTGCATGATTCCACTTAGATCAGGTTCCTCAAATAGCCAAATTCATAGAATCAGAGTTGAATGGTGGTTGTCAAAGGCTGGGGAAAAGGGAAAATGGAGAGTTACTAATCAACAGGCATGAAGTTTCAGTTAAACAAGAGGAATAAGTTCTAATTGGTAGAGGGCTCCTGGAGGGCTGACACATGGTGGCCACATGGGGAAGCCCTGAAAGCAGAGCAGCTGCATGTATGGGAGTGTCCTGGGCTGAGCCCTCCAGGCCCCAACCCCTCCAATCCATGCTGAGTGGAAACTGCTGGTGCCCTGGTACTGACGCACAGGCAGCCTGGGTGCTATTCAGGGCTTGGGGAACAGGACACACATAAGGCTTTTGGCTAGAAATCCCTGTGGCAAGAGTGGTACTTGGTGGGATGAGCATCTTTCTGAAGAAAATGTATCATTTGTTAAACAGTTGGTCTCTGATGAAAATAAAACTGAATTAGCAAGTAAACTGTGTCCTCTGGAAGATGAACTGTGGCTTATACATTCTTGGGAACCAGTTGCTCTACAATGGCCTTATTGCATTGAAGCAGGGCCTGACGCCTTTAGGGACCAAGGATAGTCAAAAGCATATGGTCACATTACTTTAGATACAAGACAGTCACATCCTAAAATATACTCCAAAGACAAACCGTAATGAAAATGACAGCCCAAACTGTAGGAGGAGAAATTTATCATGTTTCCACAAATCCACATTTATACTGGAATTTTACTGAGAACTTGAATTGCTGCCAAAACAAAAATCTTGCATGTAATAGACAATGTTGTAATTAAGCCAGACACTCATCTTTATGCTTTTACTTCCACCCCAGACAGTATGTGGGTATCACAGCAAACACTAAATAAAGGTTTCCAAGATGTCATGAAAAGATGGGGATTTACAGGCCAGCCTGCTACTCATGATCCAGTGAAAACCCACAGGAGACCTGAAACCATTTCAACCAGTGATGTTGCCAGTCAAGCCTGGAGCTAAGTTGCCTGGACAAATGGGAAGCATATGGGCTGAAAGTGTGGACACACAAAAAAATATTATATTACATAATATAATCTATGTAAATGATTCTGTACATGGACATAAACATCGCTCAGTAATGATCAGCTATTTTAAACTTCCTGCAGATAAGGATTTCTGTAAAAATCTACTGCTCCCTTTATTATTTTCCTGATGGAATAACCAGAAGATTTGTATGATGAAAACATGTGTCAACCCAGCACTCTATTATATTTGCATGAACTTATTGGATGTGGCAGAACCTCATATATTCTGTGAGCTTTGATGAGCCAGGACAATAAGAAAAATAGCAGTTATATTTTCCTTTCTTAGCCACTTGTTATCCTTGTCAAACAGTCATCCTCCAACTGAATGTTGTTAGAAAAATGGCCACTTAGATAAATCAGTTAGTAAATCAGATATGCCAAATTTAGATGGATGGTAGGATTGCATATTAGCAACATCTTTGTAATTTGTGGGATTCATTCTTTTTTACTACATATTTCCAAAGTCATCTTAAGGTGTTTATAAATTTAACTTCTTTTACTTTTTAAAAAAAGATGATTGAGTTCTAAAAATCTGCTATACAACCTTGCACCTACAATAAACATGAATATATCAAACACTCAAAAATGTGTTAAGAGGATAAATCTTATGTTCTTTCCACAAAAAATAAAATACAAAAATAACTGAATCACCAAAAGGACTCTAACAAGTATCAGGGTTAGTCAAGACCCCAAGTCCAGAACTCCAAAGTATAGGATAGCTAGCTTGTTATAATCATTACACATTGGATTTAAATCCCACACACTCTTGTTGACATTTGCTTAAAACCAAGTAGAGGAAGGAAATTTAACAATACAAAGAAACAAGAATCAGACTTCTGGTCAGATCTGTGGTGACATTGAGGCATGACAGTAGAGTGATTCAGTTCACGAACTTCCTTTTTGTAACAATACTAAGAAGCAAAGAACCAGTTAATTTCTTCACTACAAGTCAGTTTAAGATCCGACCATTGTACATAACATAGTACAGTCATGCTTGACTCTTCCATGCAAAAAAGAAAGAGAAACACTCCAAATCACTAAGTTTGAACCTGTCAAATATTCCATACATTATTAACTTTCTACATTGCTATATACTGTTTTTTTTTTAGGGAGCATGAATTGAATATGAATGTGTATGGAATACACAAAGTTAATAATAAAAATCTTTCTCTACTCCCTAACTTAATCCCTACACTTTGATAAATATCCTCCCAGTTTGCATTGTGCAGATAGCGACACACACCACACACACACACACAATTTGAAATAATGCTGTTGTCCTAACCATATTCTGCAACTTGTTTTTCTTAAGGTTTGTATAGATGTGCCTCATTTTTTCTATTGGCTGCACAGTATTACATATGACTATTTGAGCAATCACTCATTAAGGGGATACTTTTTATCCTATTTCATGTTGCTTTACTATTTCTAAACTATATTCATAATTTATAGAATACTTGCACATATTATTTAAAATTCAGACTGTACAGAGGATATCTACAATGAGAAACAAAATATCTCCCACCATCCATCCTCACCAGCCATATCACTCCCACACCCACTACTCAAGGTTTTATTAAGTTTCTGTTTCAAGTTCTACTGTTGGTAACCATTGAAACTCTAAGTAATATATTTATATCTCTTTTTCTTGATTTATCAGCTGTAGCTATTACCTTTGGACTCCTCATGATGAAACATTAGGAATATCTAGGTTAAATTAGTAAATTCAGCACACGGATGAAAATAAAATATGACATTTGGCAAGTGAACAATCTCAGCCTGATGCTAATTATGAATTCTCTTTTGTGGTAACACAACTTGGTTGCTACAAATAGTATTTTAACTATAGAAATATAGTAGCTTAGCAATAACTTGGATTTGGGTAAAGATGAACCCCTCTAGGAGATAGAATACCTCAGTGCACATCATGGTCCTGCTGTCAGTTAACTTTGTGATTGTCAACACATTACATAACCTCACAGTGCCCTAGTTTCTTGTCTCCTCAAATAGGAATAACCATCTCACAGATCTGAAAGCGGATAAAATTAAAGCATGCCTTTGAAAGTGACTTATAAACCACAGTGGTATCATTACGGCCTTTCCCTTTAGCCATCTGTGTCACTGCTGGAGTGGATGCAGGGCAAACAAGGCAGAGTTGGGCAGGCAGGTGGGACACAAGGTCAGGAATCATGCACCCTGATGCTTCTCAGGTTTCAGGCCCTAAGAGAGCTGATAGAATGGGGGGGGGGGTGCCAACAGGAGTGGAAGCTGAACCAGAAGTTGAGTTAGCAGGGTCTCTCAAGTATCCCAACAATGAGAGGTCCTAAAACAAACCCAGCACTGGAAGCAGGAGAAATAGAGCCTGCTGTCATTTATAGTAACAACAGAGGTACCAACCCCCTCAGCCTGGAGCAGTATTTAAGTGCTAGACATGGGGACAAGGAATACAATGGTAGAAGCCATGGGTATAAGCATCAGATGCCTAAATCTTTGAGACAATCCCTGGGACTAGATCCTGGAATAGAAGAAACAGGAGCTCCTGGCTGCAGATGCCCTGGGTAACTACCACAGTCCCAGAGTACAGGAGTCATGTGGGAGAGCTCAGTCCCAGAAGTCTCTGGACCTTCATTCTGCTCTCTTGAAGTTAGCTCATTCTCTAAAAATGATCTCTTTTGCACCAACTCATTCTAGACACATGAGGAAAGTTTGTTCTGTAATTAATCTAAATATTTCCATAAGAATACAGTTGCTAGAGGTCTCTTTTGAAGGATGGTACTTCACAGGTCTGCAGGCACCCACACACCGTAAATCAATAAGTCTGATTTTGTCAGATGACAGGCATGTTCCTGGCAGTCTTAAAGATGAGGCTTTAACTACACTATGTGCTGGAGAATGGACAGCTCCATCTAAGACAGGGCTGAGATGGGGAGGGAAGAACTGTGAGGTGCCTCTCAAGATTTGAAATGAAAACAGTAAGAAACTTTTGAGTTATTTTAGCGAAATTTAAATGCAAAAGAGGGAATCAGTTATCAGCTGGAGTAAAGCAAGAAGCTCTAAACAAGTAAATGAAGCATTTGGAGGCACTCAAAGATGGACTGGGAGTATTCTTAGAAAGGTGGGACTATTCCTGAGCTATAATTTAGTAAACAGAGATCAAATCAATTGTTTTTGGAGAAAGATGTGGAAACAAATAGATGGTTCAGTCATTTTGTATGGTTAATAGGGCAGTGGTATCTATGAGCATGTTACAAAAATAACAGTAATTATAGTAACAGAGTAGTGAGGTAATGCTCTGGGTTTAGACACTGGTAGAATCCTATAGGAACACTGGACTAGAGGCCAGAAGATGGAACTTCTGTCTAGCTTAGAGCAGCTCAGGTAAAGTGATTGTCTTTTCAACCAAGTCTAAGGGATGGGGCCCTGCCAGGCCCCACAAGGGGTGGATCTCCTTGGTGGAAATGACCCCAGAGCATGGAGCCCTTAAGCTTGGAACCAATAGCTAACTCCCCTTGCAAGGACTCCAAGGGTACACAGCAGTCTTAAATCAAATTAGCTTTCTATGTTGCATTCCTCATTAAGGTAACTTGAACATCCTATTTTATTTCTGCAGATTATTGTCATTTTCTTTATGTTTTAAGATTTGTATATTAAGAAAAAATTCAAACACACAGAAATAGAGAAAATAGTATAATGGATGTATATATAACATATATAATGTATAGTGAATAGTATAAAATAGCCATTAACTAGATTCAATCATTATCAAAAATTTTCCCACACCTGCCTCACTTTCTTACACTTTTAACAACTAAAATATTTTAAAGCAAATGCTAGACCCAAGTCACATCATCCCCACTTACCTCACTGTGGATCTCTAAAACATATGTACACTTTCTTACGTCTTCCCAGTATTCTGCTTTGTATTTATTAGTTTCAGTGAGCCAGGTTAATTAATGGGAGATGAATGCATTCTCAGGGTGCCAACAAAACCAAGTTTGTGAACCCACTAAGGTAAATGCTACTGTGAGGACTTTTCTGGTCACTAGGATCCCTCCGTCTGAACACAACTTTAATGACTGATATATAACAATCCAGATCCCCTCACTTCTCACAAGCAAATTCTACACATACTGTGTACACATGCACACGTATGTGCAAAACCTAAGGGAAAATGAAGTAAATCCTTTCTGCACAGTAAATCAGTCACTGTAGCAATGGTGCTCAGCTATCAAGCTAAGTGGAGAGCTTACCTATACAGACAGCACAAAACGCAAAGGGAAAGATCATCTATGCTGTCTTGGAAAAGAGTGAGAATGTCAGAGCACAAGGAAAGTACAAAGTATCAGCTTATTGGGAAGGGAACTGAAAACCCTAAGTTCCCATCCACAGAAGCAGTATTTCATGCCAGAGCAAAACTTTGCTGGTATCACCTCATCAATTCTATCTTGGTGTGTATGAATCTCGTTAACCTTCCGCTACCTTCCCCATTATATACCCAGTGGCCTCCTCCTGACCATGGGCTGCTGGGCAGTGAATTCATAGGAAGTCCTCTTTCCCTTCCTTTCTCCCCATCTTACCTGTCTCTGTGCTCCTCCCCAAATGCCTCTTCCACTTATTCCCATTAGATAAAAAAAAAAAATTAAAAAACTAAGGAGACATTTCTTTGGCCTAAGGCATGTTTAGCACATAACACTGCATCCAGTAATATGACCTCTGCTACCTCCTATGCTCATGTTTGTGTCCCACCAAAATCCCCATGCTGGAATCCTATTGCCCAGTGTGACGGTGTCAGAAGGTGGGCCCTGTGGGGAGTAGGTCATAAGGGTTGGAGCCCTCATGAGCGGGATTAGTGCCTTCATAAAGGGGACCCCACTGAGCTCCCTAGCCCCTTACACTAAGTGGGGTCACAGTGAGAAGGCACTGGCTATGAACCACGAAGAGGGTCCTCACTAGACATAACCAGGCTGCTTTAATCTTGGACTTTTAAGCCTCCAGAATAGTGAGAAATCAATTTCTGCTATTTATATGTCACCCAGTCTGTGGCATTTTGTTATAGCCACCTAAGCAAACTCAAATAGCCTGCTAGGAAATACTGGTTGGATGGATGAATGGATGATGAGTGGTTTACATGAAAAGGTAATAGTTCAGGACTCACATGAGTTCTGATGGATTCCTATGTAACACGGAGGGACCATCTGCCAAAATGGGTGACCGGTCATAACAATTGTAACAGTCATAACAGCTGCTTACCCAGAAGTTAGAAAAATGAGGATGTGACACACATACCCTACCCACCACCATCAGCAACCACCAAGTGTAAGAAGGGAGGAAAATGTCAGAGTGGAAAGATGAGGGCACTTGGCTGGGCAAACCTGAATGTGAATCTTGACTACATCATTTTCTAATTGTGTGACTTTGAACAAATTATTTTTAAAATTTCATTTATCCCATGTACAAAGTGGGAATAATAGTGTCTACTATGCAGAGTTGTTATAAGGATTAAATTGAAATAATGTATGTAAGGTGCTAGCACATGCTTGACACATACTGGGCTCAAAATATTGTAATTTTTATTACATGGTAATATTTATTATCATTTATAAATCTGTGCAGGGAACCTTGTGAAATAGGCAAGCTAAACACTTCAAATTAACTTCAGAGAAAGATGAGAAGATGGTATCTTTAAGGGAAAAACCTAATTCATTAAATTTTTCAGGAAGTAAATAGCATGTAGATAAAAGGGAACTGCTTAATATTATCCAACTTGAGGCCTTAAGAAAACCTTTGACAAGTTTCCAAAGGAGAAGCCAAAATAAAATTCGCAGGAGATTAGAATGTTTTGTGAGGTAATAAGGAACTGGCTCAGAAGCAAAAATAATGGGTGGAGCCTGTTGATTCCAGTAGGGGGAGGGAACTAGAGGCCCCAAGTGACAGCAACTGGGAGGGCAACAGATGTAGGCAGGGCATGCTAGTCCTATTTCTAATTCTGGTTTTCTCAGAGGAAACAGTGCTGTTCTCATCAGGAAGGTGGAGTCCTGTCTTGCACTTGGGGAATCTGGGCAAGTGGTAGGTAGTAGTCATCAGTCAACCATGGAGTTGACATTAAGGGCAAGAATCAGGGAAGGGGATTAACATTAATCTCAGGGACTGGGGCAAGCCATGTGCTAGGTACATTATGTCCTTTAAGTCACTATGACCCAATGACAATAGTTATTACCTCCATTTACAGAGAAGGAAACTGAAGCTCAAACATCTGGTAAATCATCTACATTCTCTCTGCTAGTAAGGGGAGGGGCTGTCATAGACAGCAATGCCCCAGCCAATAGGCTGAGGCCTACTGTGGCTCTGGTTCCTCCATTCATCAAATGCTGTTGAGCACCTACCATATGCCAGACACAAGGTGAGATGCAGGAGGTACAATGGTGAGCAAAGACAGACACCCTCCCACTCTCAGAGAGTGTAGAGTATAACAAGGGAAGCCTCCCTAAGTCAAATAATGCCACTAATGAAGATAAAATTACAAAGTGAGACATGAACTCAGGTAACACATGGACCCGTCTAGATGTGGGGTACAATGGGTGCCATGGAAGAGTGCAGCTCTAGAGTTTACCCAGAATAAATTAGGTAAAGGAGTGGTGAAAAAAGGCATTCCAAATAAGGCAACTGCATTTACAACATGGACAGAGCTCCAAACAATCCACGTTTAGTGTAGCTACAGCTCTAAGTGGTTGATCTAATGATGTGAGGTTGGGTGCAGACACAAACATTTCCATTCTGAAAAGTCCAAGGTATTTTAACAGGAGCCAATGAGAGGCTTGGGCAGCCATAAGCGAAGTACTCTATCGGGTTCTGAAACCCCAACTATATCCCACCTATTCTAGGACAATCAGGCAATCTAAATGTTGCTGCCTCAATAGCACGTTGGAAAGCAGGGATTGATGGACCCAAGTAGAGAGCCTGAATCCTCAAGCATCTGTGTGAAGAAGGGGCTCACTAACGTGTAAGTAAGCAGTGGAGGGAAATATGCACTAAAATCCCTAACAGATCTAACTAGCGATGGGTCTAGATCAGGATCAGCAAACTACAGCCCACAAGCCAAATCCAGCCTGTGCTCATTTTTATGCAGCCTGTAAGCTAAGAACGGTTTTTACATTTTTAAATGGTTGAAAAAAATCAAAGACTAACATTTTGTAGCACTTGAAAATTATATGAAATTCATATGTCAGTGTCAATAGATAAAGTTTTATGGGAACACAGCCATCCTCATTCATCTCCTATGGTCTATGGCTGCTTTCACATCACAAAAGCAGAGTTGACTAACTACGATTAACACAGACATATTGCTGCAAAGCTGCAATTATTTATTATCTGACCCTTTATAGAAGTCTGCCGATCCTTGGGCTAGTCAGGAGAACCTATAAATCTGCCATGTGGTCAAGGCTACTGACCAACGAGCTTCAGTGGGAACAAGTGCAAATATCTGAACTATTTATAAAATGAAGACAGGGCTTGGGGCTCTTGAGCTGTGGGGGGTCACAATGCAAAACTAAGCACAACTAGAAAGAATAAAGGTAGCTAGAGTGACATTAAGTGCATTTCCTGCCCTAGTATATAAAAGTCAGTACACAGTGAACAGAGCTGGTTATCCGGGGACTTCACCAGATGGGGGCTTGGGGAATGATTTCAGGAAGACTAAGCTACAACTCAACTAAGACTATATTATTTTGCACTTTCACTTAAAAACTATCTATACATATAGATATCAACTGTCCACACATAATCTAGGGAAAAATTAGTGATAAAGATTTAGAATGTGTCGGGCTCATGCAGGACTCCTGGGAGAGGGGTTATCATCTAGACTTTGTCTTGTTCACTCTATAGCTCCAGCATCTGATTTAATGACCAGCATAGCATAAGATAAGTATTCAAATACTATTTGTTGAAGAAGAAAGGAGGAAGAGAGAAAGGGTCATGTGGCTTTGGTGGCTCTACCTGGGTGTGACTGTCCTCCTTCTTGGACACCTCTGACCTCTTCCACTTCAGTGTAACAGGAGTTCCGTCTAGAGAGTAGCCTGAGAACACCCAGCCCAGTGAACAACAGCCCTGAAAGGTGTCATCACAGATAAGTTACTCTCCCTGCCCAGCAGTGTCAGGGTTCCTGAATCTATTTTCACTGCAGGGTAAACACATCCCAGTAAACTGAAAGTTCCATGTCCTGGGAATCCCCTCCACCTCCAGCAAATTAGGATGGCTGATCACCCGCCTGATAGGTTCCTCATTTGCAATGGGCCTCTTATCCTTCTGTTACCCAGACTTCACCTGGGACTGCCCAGAGTCTCTTTTACCTCAAGCCCAACACTCAAAATATTCAGAGTGGCTCCTTCTGGTTCAGGGGAGGAGACAGCATGGCCTAGGTAGGTCACTGGGAACAGAGTTAGGATCAGAGGAAACCAGGAGACTGAGGTTCCCTAGGAACCTCAGATGTTGGAGAGTTGGATTTCAAACTACTGTATTTTTACCTAGTGTCTGTACATGTTTATGTGCATACAATGAGGGTTAAGCAGTATACCTGGTATCAGAATAAACTTTTAACATTTACAATGTTTGAAGATAAGAACTCCTAAAGGGAAGGCTGCCTTAAACCCTATCTTTAAGTGATTGGAATGTGAGTTATTAAGATATAAATAACAAAGAAGAGAGTAAAACTTTGTTGGTCGGTAAAAAAGAGCTGTAATAATTACAGTAATTTATATCTAATTACCATGGGACTTAGTGATTATGAGGCATTATTGTGTCATGTAAATCATACACCAAGATCTTTGTGATTAGGATACTAAATTCTGCTCAGTCATGTGTGTTCCAGGAAGTCATTTTAAAACCTTAAAGGTAATTTAGATTGGTTTAGCTTTGGGTTTTTTGCTTCAGGGAATACAGGGAGTTAAATAGCAAGTGAACTTGTTACATTTGATTCTGGGAGGACCAACATAAAGATACTTTTTTCCAAAAAAAATTATGCCATCTTTACTTATAAAGGAATTCTGGGGACATCTCCAAGCATGTTGCAGATTTTAATCTAATTAATCCTTACAATAATAACCCAGGGAGGTAGTCCTTACACAATGGTCTTCATTGTTTAAAGCCACCAGTTGTTAGAGACCATGAAAGAGACACTGTCTGCTGTTGTGTCCCTGTCCTGACTTAATTAATAAACGTTATAATGTTCTTTGAAATAAGTCTAGTATAATATGAACTATTAGTGTATGAATCATCTCTAATCCTAATGAGACAGATCTCACCACTAAGAATATCTTAGAAAGACTTTATACACACACCAGCTTAAAGAAACAAATGTTTGTTAGAGGAGAATTTAAAGTTACAGATGAACTCTGTGACTAAAACATTTTCATATATTAATCCATACGTTTACCAGGCTCCTGCTGTATGATATTAGTTGATATGGACACAGAAACAACTTAGAATAGAAATGAAGTAATCATTATATTAATGTATGTGGTGGTGATCTAGAGGTCTAAATGAACGACACACGTCATTAATAAACCAAGGATTGGAATTTAGAAATTCTAAGGGACAGAAAGAAGCGGAGGATTCTTGACAACCAGCATCTGTCACGACCCTTGCTTTGCGTTTTGGTTCAGATGGCATGGTCTTTAACAGCTCTCTCTAGTAAAGTAGGTAAGGGAATGCTTTTACATACAAAATTTCACTAGATTCTTACAGTGTCCCTGTGAAATAGACAGGACAACTATCATTTTCACCTTTTACAAACAAGAAAGTGAGCTCAGCAATAGTATGCTGCTACAGATCACAGTGAATGGGTGGCAGAATTAGAAGTTGAGCAAGGTTCTCCAAGTCCTCACATAGCGCTCTCGTCTAGGTCCCAAAGCACTTCCACAGTCAGCCTGCCACTCACGTCTTCAGGCTGTACCAGCCACCTGCAGACTGAAGAGCTGGTGTGCTTATGCCTTAAACCCCCATGCCAGCCGGGACCCCCATTCCCTCTAATTTCAGCCAGACGTGGCTAGAGAAATTCATGGAAAAGTTTAATTTAAAAACTAAGGGGCAGACAAAAACAAAGGTATGAAAATAATGAACTTGACTGGGTGCAAGTTTCTGCTCATGGGTTGGTGTGCCTGATGGGATACATGGGCTTGGGCCTCCTTTACCACTTCCCTGTCCAAAAGAGCAACTTGCCTGTCCTTGGTTAATTCTCTTATCTATTTGAGGTCCTTCTTCTCTTCCCCTGGAAAAGGGGTTAAACTGAATCTCTAGCCATTCTGCTACTAGAGTAACCCATAGAAAGAAGAAATAATTACATTCACCGTAGTTGTGTATCACATCACTAACCCTTGCCCATACACATCCAACAGCTTTTATCCATTTCTGAAAGTTCCAAAATACCTTATGGGAACCTCTTACAGTCATACACTCCAGGAGAGAGAGGCATTCTCAGGATGGAGAATATGCCACATCTGAACCTGTCAAAGAGGTGGCACCTTTCCCGTACTTCAGTTTTTAAAAACTTTTCCTTTTTCTCCAAGGGGGATTTCACACAATGCTGCTGAGGTCTCAAGGTGCTGGCAGATCATTGCTACATGAAACAGGGATCTCTCCTAGCACACCTCAAGGAGTCTAGATGTGTTTTTTTTTTTTTTTTTTTGCAGATCTTTGTGTGCAAGAAACTGAGAAGGAATTGTAGAGTAATGGTTAAGAGTCTGAGCTGGAGCTTAATTCCTGCTCTGTTTGCTAGCTGCACAACCCTAGCCAGGTTACTTAACCTCCCTGACACTCCATGTCTGCATCTTCTTAAAAAATAATAATAGCTGGCATTGATTGAGCACTTACTATGTGCTACGGAGTATGTGTACCAAGTTTGACCTGCTTGACATGTATTATCTCATTTAATCACTACCACAGCCCTATGAAGTCAGTACTATTATCATCCCCAGTTTATAGATAAGAAAACTGAAGCACAAGGAGGTTTAATAGCTCACTAGATATTATATGACTTAATGGTGAAGCCAGGATTCAAACACAAGCAGTTTGATTCTGAAACAGCACCTTCTTTGTAGTGATGTTGTAAATATTAAATGAGCCAATGTAAATCAGGTCCCCTGCATAGTGCCTGACACATAAACAAGACTTAAGTTAATATTAGGTGTGGAATTATTTTTAGCACTATCATTTATTCCAAGAGATATCTGGGCCAGAAAACAGGTTTTGACATAGGATATTGTATTCTAGTTTAACTGGCCCTAGGTATGTATCTTGCAACTCAACTGATGGACCTCTGTTATTCCCTGAGCAATCTGTGTATTATAGCTTACCTGGTCAAGAGATGGGGTAAAGGGTTGGCAACTTTTTCCATTTGCCCATGCAGAAAAGTTCTTCATCATGGAAAAAAGTATGAAATCTCTTATAAAAGAATGGCATGCTGAGCAATAGCTAGCAGAATTGCAGGGAGTACCCAGAATTTAAGTAGAATTACATTTCAAAAGTTCATTTGTCTATTGTTATAAACTCTGAATACATAGACATAAGATTGTGCAAATGGTAGTTACATCTGAAAGCTATTCACAGAAGTCTATTTTAAAGTTCAGTGATAGAAATCATGCCAAGGGCAGGCCTAGAAACAATAGCCCATGTGATTTTAAAAAAGTGTCTTTTCTAGTAGAGAGGAAGGTTGATATAGAGTACATTAGTTATCTATTCCTATGTAACAAATTATCCCCAAACTTACCATATTAAAACAATAAACATTATTATCTCATGGTCTCTGTGAGTCATCTAGGAGTGGCTTAGCTGGGTGGTTCTGCTCAGGATCTCTCATGGAGTTTCAGTCAACATCTCCCAGGCTGCAGTCATCTGAACCCTTAACTGGGGCTGGAGGATCCACTTCCAATACAGCTCACTCACGTGGCTGTTGTTTTTTGCAACAAAATTTTGCATGTAAGTTTAAGGCCTTTGGAAACCTCTAAAGCCCACCCAGGGCATCGAAGGTTTTCATGGAGAAGGCTGAGAGGGATCTCACTGCCATTCCATTTTGCCATTTAAATTTATATCTAAATCATTGGCTCATTTAATATTTACAACATCACTACAAAGAAGGTGCTGTTTCAGAATCAAACTGCTTGTGTTTGAATCCTGGCTTCACCATTAAGTCATATAATAAAGCCATATAATGGCTTATCACAGGGGCATTTCCATAGGGCTGCTTGAGTTCCTCATGACATGTTAACTCTGACTTCCCCCAGTGTAAGTGAGTGATCCAAGAATGAGAACAAGAAGGCAGCTGCAACACCTTTTATGACCCGGTCTTGTTAAATCACACACTGTCACTTTTGTTATGTTTTATTCATTATAGGCCATATGCTATTCTTTAAGTGCAGCCCACACTCAGCGGGAAAAGAGATTAAGCTCTATCTTCTAGTGGAAAGATTAATACAAAATTTGTGGGCATACCTTAAAATCACTATGTAGTTTTTGTTATCCTCCCATGACTCTCTCCAGGTATCCAGTGATACAAAACAATACAAATAAACTGAGATGCAGAACCGCAGCCCTTCCCAACAAAGCTTACTGTAAATACCCAAAACAACCCATGCTCTTCCCTCAACTTTTCTTGAAAACATCCATCCCCTTTCCTTAAATGGAATCTTATTTGAAGAATTTATACTAAAGAAAAAGTAACTGGACTCCTGAAATATTTGTTTTATTCATTTGTATCTCTCATTAGAATTTCAGGCAGCATAACAAGCTGAAGTTTAAAAAATAATAATAACCTACTTCCTGCTGGGTGGATTAAGGTTTTTGGGGTTAGAAAAGCAACCTTTGTTAGGTGCTTTCTCTTCAGCTGATAATGAGCTGAGTGTCATGGTTAGTGAATTTTTGGGGCAATAGTCTTCCTTTTTTGATTTTGAGAACCATCAAATCTCTGATGCAGTTCTGCAGGAACATGGTGAGCATTCAAAAGTGAGGGCCTGCCCTTGAATTCAAAAGCAGTGGGTACTCTTGCACCTGAGGAATGCAAGGTTCTAAAGTGCCAACTGAATCTTCATAGGGAAATGATGTTTCATGTGATGTGACTTTTCATTGTACTTTTTGTAACTTGTAATTTGGGAATCCATGTAGGCTACTGTCTACACAAACACTAGATAAATAGGAGTTTGCACTACAATTCAAGTAGAAGCTAAGGGCTTGATCTATGAGTTCTTCTGACTGTGTTGTTCCTTTATATTTTAGCTGAGTCTTAACCCCATTCGAGAATATGATGAAAGCTAAGAAATTACTCAAAAAAATACATACATTCACAAAATTTTGCATGTAAGTTTAAGGCCTTTGGAAACCTCTAAAGCCCACCCAGGGCATCGAAGGTTTTCATGGAGAAGGCTGAGAGGGATCTCACTGCCATTCCATTTTGCCATTTAAATTTATATCTAAATCAGAAAATACTCAGAACTTCTTAATTTCTTGATGTTAAACAGAACCAAAGGCTAAAACAGATACCTGTACTAGACTTTGTGTGCTTGGGTTTAGTCCATATTGTAAATACCTTGGAGACAAACGGAACATGGCATTGAGCACACAGAGGACAACACATATTTGCTGAAAAACAACAGTAAAAATAAAGGCGGACACAGAACTGCTGACGACCATAAACCATGCCCTCTCCAAGTTGACCTGCCTGTGCAGCAAATTTTGCCAACTTGCCAGAGAGGCTTCAACTCGAGGAGAGAAAATGCGCTTGGCGTTTCCCTTAGCAACCGCTAAATTCGTTTTCTGCGGAGCATCCGCAACCAACATCCCGATCCCAAATCCAAGGCCATCCTCCTGTGGAGCGAAATCCAGCAGCGACGCCCAGCCCCGTTCGAATACCCACTACGCCCACGGAGCCCGGCTCCATCAGCTCACGCCTCTTAACCGCAGCACAGAGCTCCCGCGGTAAGCGCTCCTCGTGCTCGGGCTGGCCGGAGGGCCCAGCGGCCGGCTGGGGGCGAGGGGCGGGGCGAGGCCGCAGCCCGCGACCCCGCCCCGCTCCGCCCCCCGCCGGCGCCACAGCTCTGCGCCGCGGCCTGCGCGTGCCCGTGCCGACCCTCCCTCGCTCGCCTCTCCCGCGGCCGCTCCGGCGCACGCGTGGCCTCGCGCAGGGCGGGGAGGGGCGGCGGCCGTGGGCGTCTAGCCCCGAACCTGTCAGACCCGCGGAGTCGGCCTGCAGCTGCTAGCGCGGCAGGCGTGAGGCCCGCCCGGCTTCCCCGCGGCCCTGGGCCGAGCTATGCGAGTCACCGGGGCTGGGAGATGAGCGGCCGCCCTGCGGCAGCGCCCCAGGTAGACCTGCTGCCCCCTGCCAGCCCGGCGCCCTCGCCGCCCCCGGGGCTTCGCAACTTGTGGGCAGCGTCGGGGTGCCTTTAATGTATAACGCGTTTCGTTTTCCACAGGATGGGGAGGGACGCGCGGCAGCGCCCTCGGGAGCCGGCGCCCCGGTGAAGTAGGAGCCGCGGGCTGTCCGCCTGCGCCGAGCCGCTCCGCCTCTGCCATGGCCGGATCCGGCGCGTGGAAGCGCCTCACAGCTCTGCTGAGGAAGGATGATGCGCCGCTGTTTTTAAATGACACCAGCGCCTTTGACTTCTCGGACGAGCCTGGGAACGAGAGGCTGTCTCGGTTTAACAAACTTCGAGTCGTGGTGGCCGATGATGGTTCCGAAACCCCGGAAAGGCCTATTAACGGGGCGCAGCTGGCCCTCCAGGCCGACGATGACTCCTTACTGGACCAGGACTTACCTTTGAGCAACAGTCAGCTGAGTTTGAAGGTGGACCCCTGTGACAACTGCAGCAAAGCGAGGGAGTTACTGGAGCAGAGAAAGGTGAAAACCAGACTCACCATTGCTGCTGTTCTTTACTTGCTTTTCATGATCGGAGAACTTGTAGGTGAGTTGTGTTGCCAACTCACTTTCCATGTACCTTGCCTGGAGAATCTTTATAAAACTTTAGTTACACGTGATTTGAGGTCTAAAGTTTCTTTAGGAAGCTTGTTACTTATCAAGACACTAATCTCGTGATGTGAAAAGGCAGCACGGTTCCAAAGTGCAGATTAACCTAAATACAATATAAATTTCCAGAATTGACTTTCTTCTCGTGCTCCATTGTAGCGCCTATTGTAAAGTTAAGAACATTATGTTCATTGTACATCATGTAACTTCCTCTTGTAAGAAAAAGAAACTGAGCAAAACACCAGGTTAATTTTTGCAACGTTTTAAATAGTAAGTGATTCTTAAACTACTTAGAATCATAAAATTTTACCATATTAAGGGACCTTACTGACCACCTACTCCCACTCCTTTTTCACACATAAGAAATCTGAGGGTCCAGAGAGTTTAAATAAGTTGCGAGGACACTTAGGTTGATTAATGGAAGAGCCGCATCAGCAGTCCCAGTCTCTTGACTTTTTCCTCTACGTTTTAAGTGGTCTCTATTACTACTTCCCTTTGGATTTCTAAGAGATTTGCACATTAAATACTACCAACTAACCATAAAACTTTTCACTGTAAGGAAGATCTGAAAAGAACCACAGGGCTCCCCCAGGACTTACAAACTTGGTTTTATTTTTCACTTTTTAAATTATTCAAGTAATACATTCTTACTTTGGAGATTAATTTCACAGTCACTTTAGTGTAACTGCTAATTTCTCTTAGTGATAGTTTAAAAGTGACATTTAAAGCAAGGAGATCACTCTCCCATGTTGGCTCTTCAAGATGAATCATGATGAGAACAGAGGTGAGGATCCAGATTTAAGATGCTGGCTGGCGGTTATATGCAAGAAAATTATATACATTTCCTACCTCATTTCATGCCACTCCTCCCCAGTGCTCACTTTGGTCATCCTAGCCTTCTTGCTCCCTACAACTCAAAGTTCTTTCTTGCTCTTACGGCCTTCAGACTGGTTGCTCCCTCTACCTCTGTAGCTTTCAAACTTTTTGACCTCACTGTAGTAAGAAGTACACTTAACATTGTGACTCATGTAGGCATACGTGCATATGTATGTATGCACACATACACACATGTATAAATGTATGTATAACTGAAACAAGTGTTATTTCATGGGATGGGTTCTAATATTTTTTCAATTATGGTCCAGCCCACTTAACTGATTTCATGGTCCACAAATAGGTCAGGGCCTGCAGTTTGAAAAAACTGCTTTACATGGACTGCCTTTTCCCAAATCATCTCTGGGCTGGCTTCTTATCATTCATGTCTCATCTCAGAAGATACCTCAGAGACGTTTACTGATTGACTAAACCTCTCTTCTCCCCTGTTCTCTCCCCAACTTTAAAAGCATCTGAGATAATCTTATTCATATATTTACATGTTTAATGTCTGTCTTCCTCCACAGAAGTATAAGCTGAATTCCCAGCACCTGGAACAATGACTTTCACAGAGTGGACATACAATAAATTTTCACTGAATTAATTTTTATTGTGTTAGAGAATTATAAATGCTTAAGCTATAAAGAAATTGAAAGACGGGAGGGAAGCTATGGCCAGATAAGGTATGGTCTCAGCAGACTACACTTTAATAACTGGCCCAAAGTCACACAGCTAGAATATTGAGTCATTCAGCCTTAGTGATTGTTGAAGATATTTAATATTTGAAGTAAAAATCACATTAATCACAATTTTCCCCTTAAAATTAATTTAGCTTATTTTGCCTATGTAAAAATTAAGATATAATTGTCCTGACTTATTCGGTAAATGTTATTTTGTGAAAGCCACAGTAGTTTTCAAATACTGACTTTATTTTAAAATATGAAAAAAGTTTGTTAAATAATATGGAGATGCTAGCACTTAAGATAGGCATTAACAATATTATTCAGAATGTTACACAGAATTGTATACAGTAGAGCACTTATTAAAGTATGTCAAAAGCACTTAGAAATAAAGTATCTAATGTAGGAAGTGTGGAGTAATTCTCTAAAATGAAGTAATTTAAAGATCTGAAGGAGACTTGATTTTGAATCTCAGCTTTGACACTAACTTCCTCTGAGACCTTAAACAACTTCCATTCTCTCCATCTTTCCATTCAGCCAGCATTTTTTGAGTACTTCATATTATTGTAGGCACTGTGCTTTGTGTTCTGGATTTACAATAGAAAACAGAACTATTATTATCCCTAATACCTGAAGTATTTAATCTAATGAAAAATATGTTAACAAATAAACATCTTTTTAAAGATGTTAAAAAAACACAAATTTAAAATTCAAATGGTCTTACCTGCTAAGAAGAAAAAACCAAGCAAGGTACTATAAGACATAGTAACCAGCGGAACATAGTTTATGTGTGACCCAGTACAGTTAAACTGAAAAAAGAGTAGTAGGAATTAAGCAAAGGGAATGAGTGAGTTTTCCAAGTGAAGAGAACAGCAGTACAAAGGTCTTGAACCTTCAGTCCTCTAAAAGGACCCAAAAAGAAGGCTAGGTTGGCTGGAATGTGCTAAGAGGTAAAAAAGAGCAGGGGGACCAGGACGTGCAGGTGCTGATAGACCAGATTAAATGAATGTAGTTTTAAGTTCTAAGTATAATGGGAAGCCCTCAAAGGCTTTTAAGCAGAGAGTGACATAATAGGATTTATCTTTTTGAAAGATTACTCTGGGTATTATGTGGAGAATGGATTGTAGGGTATACAAACAGAATCAAGTAAATTATTGCAGAGGTCCAGACAAGAAATTATTTTGGTTTGGACTAGAGTGGATGGAGAAAAATGTACTGGTCAAGATACCTTCTAAAGGTAATACTGAAAAGGGAATACTTCTAAAGGTAATTCCCTACTGGTTTGGATGTGGGGGGTTGATGGCAGAACAGTATCAGGAATGATTCTGAAGTTTCTCACCTAAGTATCTGAGTATATAGAAATGTATGTCACTTATGAAGCAGGAGAAAATGCAGATCAGGATTTAGGCATGGGCTCAAGGGTTGTTTTAGACATGTTAATAATCATATGTATGTTAAATAGTCAAGCAAAGATGTCCAGTGAGTTGTTACATATGAGTCTCTACTTCAGAAGGGAGGTCAAGGTAGAGAGAAATACATTAAGTAATAACATAGGAATGGCAAAAAATTACCTAGAGAGCCCAAGTCTTGAGGAACTCCACTTTAGAAGTCATGCGGAAGGCAAACAGGTATCCCAGAATCCTATAAAAGAGAATATTTCAAAGTGGAAATAAGTAAGCTGAAGCTGCTGAGAGGTCTAATGAGATGAGAATTAAAATGTCCTTTGGATTTATTAACAGAGTTATTGAGTAATAACTGCATTTTTATTGGGAATGAAAAACCTTGAAGAATGAATGCAAACAGTCTTCCAGGAAAAATGACAAATGAACTCATGCATCTGATTGTGTCTCTCCTAAATTCTCTCTTAAACTACAGTAAAAGGATTTATATATATATATATGTGTTTGTGTGTGTGTGTATATATATATATATACACATACATACATATGTTACATATACATACAGATCTCTCTATATATAGTTATCTCCACACAGATGGGGAGAACTGGAGAGGAGACAATAGCAATACAAATTTGAGAAACTAAAAAGGAAACAGATAAAACAGGTAACTGACTTTTAATAAGACTCAAGAAAGCCAACTTCTAGCAAGTAGTGGGGAAAAACCAAGAACCAACCTAGTCTACACTGATGCATCAGAAACACCTAGGAACTTATTAATACACAATTTGTTGGGCCAGAGTTTCTAATTAAACATCGGTGAGAGGACCTGAGAATTTGCATTTCTGACAAGTTCCCAGGAGATGCTGATATTGTTGATCTGAGGACCACAACTGAGAACTAAGACACTAGAGAATCCTAAGTAGGCCCAGAATTTGTATCAACAGGTACCCCCAGAAGTGTGGGTAAAGAATGTTAAATAAGGCAAACTAGTTAAAACCTGTTTAAAAGCCTGTGAGATATAATAATATAATAATACAATTAGTATCTGCAGAGACAAAATGATGTATTTACAAAACAAGAACAGGCTGCTTTAAAAAAATTTTCAGGGTAAAGAAAAGAGCTTTCAACAATAAAAATACTAAACAATTTTTTTAACTCCATAGAAAAGTTAGAAGATGAATTAAGGTAATCTCTCACAGAGTAGAGCAGAAAATAGAAATGGGTAATAGGAGAAAAAAGACAAGAAAATTAGTGTATCAGTCCAAACACCAAATAATAGGTGTTTGAGGAATAGAGAAAGCAGAAGGAAAGAATTCAACATAGTTTAAGAAATTTTCCAAGAACCAAAGGGTATGTGTTTTACATTTCTAGATTGAAAGACAACATAAGCCTAGCAAACCAGGTAAAAGTAAACCCACATCAAGGTTCATCATTGTAAAGTTTCAGAACACAGGAAAAATATTGTAACTTATTGCCTCAGGAAGCTGCGGTATTAAACAATTGCCTGTAGTTGTTTTTGAGAAATACTCCCTGGGGTTTGCACAGGGCAGAACTCCAAGTAAGTCAAATAAAAACAGCCTTGCAAGTTTGATGTCCCAGTGAGCAACCAGACAGGTCATTTAATGACAGTTCTTTAGAAATGGGGCTTTCAAGGGATTCCAACCTGCATTTTATCCCTTGCTGTACCTGCCAGGCTGAAGTTTTCACTTGATTGCTGCTGTTGGTTTTTGAGGCTTCTGCAGACTTGGAGATGGGGAGATAGGAATAAAGCAAGCAAAAACACCACAGAGCTCACTGTTCTTACCAAGATTTAGCCATTTTCCTTGAATAAATACCACTTGTATCATCCTTTGGTTAATTTTCAGAGTTCCAGAAAACTAATTTGGACAGTTTTTGCCTATGTTCATTGCTTTGATGGAGGATATTTTTCAGGGGTCCTTACTCTGCTGTTTCTGCTGATGATCACCAACATGTGGCTCCTTAAATTTAGATTAACTAAAATTAATTAAATTCCCCAATTGCACTAAGCATATTTCATGTGTTCAAAAGCTACATGTGACTAGTGGCTGCTCTTTTGGACAGCACAGATAGATCCTATTGAAATAGATAGTTCTTATGGACAGTGTGGCTTTAACCTATCCTCATTTTATAGATGAATAAACTAAGACTCAAAAATGTTAAGTAACTTGCTCAGGGTTTCTGAGATTCCAAAGCCCCATGTTATGATTCACCAAGCTGTATTTTCTCTCAGTGATTTCCAGCTTTTTCATGTAAGGGAATACATTGTAAAAAATGATATTTGTATAGAGCACACTGACCTAAATGGATGTGAC
Source organism: Manis javanica (assembly GCF_040802235.1). NCBI lineage: Eukaryota > Metazoa > Chordata > Mammalia > Pholidota > Manidae > Manis > Manis javanica. Next base: position 95,383,147 of record NC_133163.1, on the reverse strand, counting down.
TACAAGATCACCAGCCCCAGTTCTTATGCCACTCCTGGCTCTGTGCATCTATCCCAAGAATAGGGGTACCAACACACTTATGTCACAACAGCCAGAGGAAGTTCTGCTTCACAGAACAGTTGATTCTCAAAGTGTGTCCCAAGGCTATCAACATCACATGGGAACATGTTGGAAAGGTAAATTCTAAGGCCCCATAGAGGCCTACTCAATTAGAAATTCTGGGTGTTGAGTCAAACAGTCTGTAGTTTAAAAAGCCTTCCAGGAAACTGTGACAAACATAAAAGTTTGAATACTCTGTATTATAAAAAGCCTATTCAGGGATGGTGCTAGGAAAATTGGTTAACCTTATGGAAATATGTACACACACATGAAATATATACAGAGAGAGAGAAATAAATACCTGAGAAGTCAATATAAAAAAATTATATTCTAAATACCACCTTTTATCTATTAGGAGACATTGTTATCTATATCCAAGTGTATCAACTAATTTTTATCTTTTTATTTTTAACTAATGTACATTTTATGAATTTCTTCAGTACAATTTTATGTTCAAAGCCTCCCAAACAAGTGAATACCTACCTTTTCTTCAGCTTTGTTGTCATATTTAGACATTGTGTTTATTAATTTCACTGTCAAATAGAATTCAGCACAAAAGCTGAAGTGCTAAAACAAAATATTTGTTTATGTGTTATCCCCCAGTTTAGTGCTCAGCTTTTTAAGGTCATTAACTCCTCAGAGAATCTGTTCACATAAATGAATATTATCACAAGAAAGATATGTGCACATCTGTAATGTTTTCATAAAATTTCAGGATACCCTTGATTTAATTTTTATAAGGTAAAGATTAAGAGAGAAGTTAATATTTTGTAGGATGTTACATTTTTTAATATTTATTTTAATTAATTTATTCCTTCTTCCCTCTCACCCTTACTTTAAGGTGGATACATTGCAAATAGCCTAGCAATCATGACAGATGCTCTTCATATGTTAACTGACCTCAGTGCCATCATCCTGACCTTACTTGCTTTGTGGCTCTCTTCAAAGTCACCAACCAAAAGATTCACCTTTGGATTTCATCGATTAGGTAGGTAACTGGGAGTTTCTTTGAGTTTATCAAATTTTATAGTAAAACCACAATGAACTGTAGCCTTTGATTAACTGAAATATTTTTGGTGATAGCCTGTTTGCACAAAGCAAGTGAAAATAAATGAACAAGATTTATTCAGATACATATCTTCCAGGGTACATTCAGCCTAGTCAGCCAAACAGTTTACACATATGAAATTATATGGTAGTCATTAATCTTCAAATGTTGTTCCCTATGTCCTGAAGATGTTATCAGAAAAAAGTTTTCCTTCATTTTATTGAAACTAGCAAAATCACATGGGTTTAATTCATGAATGAGGATCAGCTTCTTTCTTTCACTTCTGGTAGTCCATCCAAAGCTACTGTAGCCCAGAGTTTAAGCATTACTCTAATAAGTATAACATATACTCTGTAGCTGACCTTCATTTCAGTCATTGAATCAACATAATCCTGTAAATGTTGACAGATTTCTTTACTTGACCGAAATTTAGTCAGTCTCCTGAACCTTCTCCCAAGCCCATCTGTGCATTTTAGCAAGAACCCTGCTAAATTTAATAGGAACTGCTTCCCCTCCCCAATATCTGCTGGGTCACTCCCCAGGTGATGTCTCTTCATCCTTTTCTGTCTTCAGCAAGGATTCTATTAGGTCAGCTTAGTCAGAATCCTCCTTAACCCTGAAGTTTCCTCTTAGTAGTTTGCCATCTGCTGACTCGCACCCTGCTTCTTGGCTGTATATTCCCACTTGCGCATGCAGTTTTCAGAGTTGAGCCCAATCTCTCTCTCCCCTGCAAAATTCCATTGCAGTGGCCCCTATACCTATCTTGATAGCTTCCCTCCTTGAACAAAGTCGTCTTTACCATATTTTAAAAAGTGTCATTGATTTTTTTAACAATGCACTTCTTTTTATTTTCCTATTTTGAACAAATTCTAATATTTAATTAAGAGAGGTTAAAATCTCAGCGTTTTACTCCTACTCTCCTGAGTGTCCATTGAAATAAAAAGTACCAAAACAACAAAGAGAAGCAGATAGTTGAGTCACCAATAAACAAGACATTTCCAGCAATTTCTGGAAGTTGGAGAGTAAACAGAAGGGAGTTGAAGGAAGACACAAGCCAGGAGGCTGCAGCCTGGAGTACACTGAGATAGGAACTGGAGCCACCCAGCAGATCACCAAAGAAGGGTCCGTGACACATGAGCAGGAGTGGGAACTGGGGCTGAAAGCAGGGAGGAGTAATTGAATGACTGTAAATGGAAAACTATTCCGACTCGTCCACGGTGACCCTACCTTCCTTCCTACCCCTGCCTGCACTCAGGCAGCCTACGTTTTCCTTCATGGAAAATACCAGATAATTGTTTTAGAAAGAAATTGAAACAAAATGGGGAAAGCTGAGGCTTCTCATATGGATGTTGGTGCTCCAAAATAATCCTTTTTCATATTACAGTTCAGGGTTCTGCAGCCTAATAGCTCAGTTCCTCACCTACTTATCCTTAAGTAATGCAATTGTCCTAGTCTGCCCTGCCCTACACCCCTTACTAGTAACCACTTTAATTAGTTTATGGCTTATCCTTCCAGCATTTCCTTTTTACAGTAATTTCCGCTGTCCTTCTGCCCTAAGTGTGAATGGAGAACCAAGGATCTTTCAGAAAATGAGAAAAACCAACAGCATGAAAGAAAATGAACAAAACTAACAGAAAAATTAGTCCTGGAGGGAAAAGAGAAGTCTTAAGGAACAGAAAAAAATGTTTTGAATTATTAATATAGTAGAACAATAAAACAGTAGAATATTTTTTAAAAGAAACAAAAAAATCTTTGGAATCGAAATATTATTGCTGAAATTAACAATAATGTTTTTCAGTAGAAGGGCCAGAAAATATAATCAAGAAAGTCTCCCAGAATATAGAACAAAAAAATTTAAAAAGAGGAAAAAATTAAAAATTATAAAAGAACAATTTAGGAGGTCCAAATTTGTACTGTTAAGAACCTCCAAAAAGAACAAGCAAAAGGAGTGACTGCTTAATGGGTATAGGGCTTCTTTTTGTGGAGATGAGCATGTTCAGGAGTTAGATAATAGTGGTCATTGCACAGCTTTATGCATATACTAGAAGCCACTGAATTGTGAGGGCTCAACCCTTCACACTGGAAGGGCCTCTAGGGATCTTTCTCTTCTTTGTGCTCCAAAATATCCTAACAATATATCTAGATAAAGAATTTATTTCACTTACTCAGCTCTTTGAATAATGGTAGAAACAATGAGAGAAAAACTGACTGTGACTTGGGGACGATTAAAAAGACAGCCAAGATGAGTAGAGCTGACCAAAGCTATAAAGCAAAGCAGTGACTCCTACATTCCACAAAATACCACTGCTTCATGCATAATCTCATAAAGTTTTGCAAAGTTTTATGGGGAAAGGTATGTTTACATTGGACACATTGAAATAATGTGTCTGTGACCTCCAATACCAAGACCTGGGGATTTAGATCCTGGAGAACACTGCAGAAGGAATCCCCCTAAGAAACTTCTGATTTGTTACTGTTGTTCAATTTTGTTTTGTTTTGATATCAAGGCAGGGAGGGGTTGTTTTTTTGTTGACTTATTTTGTAAATATGTAAAATCTATGTTGCAAAAGTCAAAAATGATTTTAAAATAAAGATTTACTCAGAGATGTCTTGCTTTCTTTCTGTCCCCTCCAACCCAACCTCCCACTCTACTTCCTTTTAGTAACCATTTTAATTAGTTTCTGAACTATCCTTTTAGGCTCTCCTTTTGAAAGTATAAGGAAACACATGTATATTATACCTTCCACCTTACTTTATATATTTTTCATATATGTTCATACCCAACTCTCTGCCACCTTCTCTTCTGCAAAAGGCAGCATACTGTATACCCAGTTCTGGACCTAGAGGTCTGTGTCTGTGAATGATAGCAAGATATTGGTATCATTCCCAAATTCATTTCCTTTTTGCTTCCTCGTAATATTTTATACATGCCTAAAAGCATATATCATATTTTTAAAGCTATTCTTATAAAACTGTGTCTCCTTTTAGACCATGAGTTAAGTAGGGACAGGAACAGATAATATTAACTCTGTGTGTCTGGCACTAGTAAGTACTGTATGAGAGATTATTGATTGAATTATTAGGCTTTCCTATTGCATATTCAGGCTGAGTAAATAAGGATATGACATCTGTGAAACAGATAAGTTAGTAAACCTCATGATCCTCAAATCACCTGTGCTTAGGGTAAGTTAAACCAATATCCAAACTGGGAGTAGTGATATTTTTGAAATTTTGAGACTAAAATATTGGGACTTAAAAACATGTATCTGTAATCCTGAAACTGTGGTCATGTTCACAAAATAGTCAATAAAAATATATTTGATCCATAACATGGCTGGGTGGTAAAGCCTAACTTACGGTTGCTTCTGACTTAAAAAATTAGTCAGAAGGGAGTTTCCTCTTCCTGTCTTAGTCAGGGGCTGGTCTTATTTGTCTGTTTTGCTACTTACCACTTTTACAGTTCTAGAACATGGACCATTTTGAGAAATATGAGAAGGCTGGGTAAGAGGATATACGAGCAGGTAGAAGAGGGAAGGAGAAGACTAAAACTAATTAACTGAGAATATACTCTCTGCCAGGTACCATGTTAGGTACTTATACCTCACTACCTTATTTAAGTATTTTTTACAGTTCTGCAATACATCCCTATTTTACAGAAAAAAGCTGGTACTTAGACTAAATCGCTGTCCAAAAGTTCATATAGCTAGTAAAAGTACAGATCTCAGTTCTGAACCAAAGACAGTTTGGCCAGTATGGTTACATGATGGTTGTCCTGAGGCAGATATGTGATTATAATGCTAATTCTATGTAGGTTATTATTTTTTCCCCTCATGCAAAAGGGGCAGAAAGTATTCAGCTAAAAAATCTCTTCCTCGATACATGCAGCCAAAAAACATAATCTCTTCTCCCTAGTTAGTGATTCATTTTAACAACTTCTTTCCATCCCTGACAAGAGTTATGCCTACTAATTATTCACATCATAGAATTAATTTATATCACATGAACATCTATATGAAAAGAATAGATACTTCCTAGAAATGGGCATTTTAGTGAGGCAGAAGGAAGATATGAGTGAGGTGGTCAGCACTGGATAGCCACAAGTCCACTTGACAGTACTGCTTACCTTGGGTATGGGGGTGGAGAAAGTGGTAAGAAGGCAGGAAATTGGAGGTTATTCAGAATAGGAGGTGAGAGGATTGAAATATATACTTTGCAGTTTAGTTTGGCATTCTGGTGGCCACTGAAAATCCTATATGATGTCCTTAGCCTGAGTGCAGTAGACTAAGTTGAAAATACAAATTGAATGAGTTGAAATACAAATACTAGTCTGGAAGTCCTAGGCACATCCAGTACAGCCCACTGATTTTCCTCCTATTTCCTTCCTATCATCTATTGGAAGAAGGCAGAAAAGAGACATAGCATTAAAGTACTAGAGAAAATACGTCTCCACTCTCCTACTCATTTTTATAGACCTCTGAAACCTGTCTTTAGATGTTTGCTATATATAGTTCTTTGAGATGATAGAAAGACAAGTGTTACGTAAGAGAAATACACTCATTATTGACATCATAGCATTAGTAAAGTTAACAGTTAACAATAGGCCAATGTTAAATCTAGGCAGCACTCATAAAAAAGCAAATATTCTTGGTTGAGTGTAATTTACATAGTTGAAGCAAACTGTTGCTCAGTAGTTACCTGTTGACTGAATGGATAATAGTACAGGGTGGGGATACAGGCAGTAAATATCTACATAAATACAGCATCATCATAAACTATTACATGCTATGAAAAAAAAGAATGATGTACTATGATGGAGAATAACAGAGGAGGACTGAGAAGGACTCAATGTTTCTCATTGAACCTTGAAAACCTCTAGTTTTGGCAATTTATAGATGTGTTAAAATGTGCAATAAACAGTTTTCATATTTTATAGAGTATTTGATAATCTATTTTCTCCTGTTAAATTTTTTATTTTACCATTTATTAACCATTCAAACCAAAGATGTTTATTCTTATGTGAAATTCAGAGTGTATTTTGGTTTTTATTAGATCATTGATCTTATTTGTTTATATTTCAGCTGAATGAAAAGACCCAAGTGATGTTATAACAAAAAACACATACTCACTCATCTTAACTCCCTCCTCCAATGCTACATACAGTTCAGCCAGGTGGAGTGATTTAATTATTTGTGTGTAAAGTAGCAAAATGTGTTAGAAGTACTGTAATAATAGGTTCTCTACAATTTCCATAAAATCTCTTTCAAGAGTTTTTCATTTATGCTAAATTTCCATTTAGTCAAATTTACCTGAAATTAATGGGGTAGTAACGTTCACTGAAATCTAGGGTTTCAATTGTGAAAGTTCCTTGACCTCCTTTAGAAAATGAAAAATCCGTATCATGCATTCCTTTAGTCTTGAAAAACTTTATTGAATATTTTGTGACAAGAAACCAACCCAGAGCAAGAATGAGAAGTTTGGACAAGTCGTAATGTGGTTAATGATGGAAAGCTTCCCTCTCTCTTAATAATTTGTAGGGAAAAAAATATCTTGCCATGTTTATCTGCATTCCATCATGTTAAAATTACTATGAAAAAAATTGTAACACTAATTAGTCCTATTCATGATATTTCACCAAAGTTTAATTTATTCACAGTGAAAGAACTTTTTGTTTATCAGAATAAATGATCATTTTACCACTATTTGGAATTTTAGCCATACAGTATTATCTGTCCCTTATACTTCTCAATTACAAATCTCAGCCCTAAAAATCTACTTTAAGTTTTCTCTTTTTTCCTTTGAATTTATGAGTATTCTGTCTTGAAGACATTTTGACAGTTAATTAGAATTAAAAATAACAGATGAATGTCTTTGCTTTACACCAAGGGAACTAGACATGAGGCACATTTCTTATTAATTGCTGGAAAAGGGATTTCATTGATAGCAGTATCCTAATATGTCATTTTGGGAATTTTTAGGAGCCCATTAAATTCCATTACTCTTAACTGTAGGTAGGCACTGGGATCCCTTTTATGCTCTGTACAGGAGTGAAGACTGATGTAGAAAACTGAGCTTTCACTACAGGCTGCAGCAGCCTAGCAGATGTTCTAAGGGTAGGAATACTCCTTGCCAAAGAAGTCCGTTTCTGCTTTAGTTTGACTTTAATTTTACTTTATTTTAAATGTGGTTTTGCCTAATATGAGAGTTCACAAAAAGATAACTGTAAGTGTTTAGGAAACTTATAATTGGGATGTGGGGTTGCCAGATTTAGTGCATGCATGTGCACACACACACACACACACACTCACTCTTGCAGACTGCATAGTATGTCTGAAATATTGCATGGGAGATACTTAAATTAAAAATTTTTTATCTGAAATGCATATTGAACTGGATATCCACTATTTTATCTGGCATACCTGCTACATTCACTGTATAATTTATTATCTAAACCAGGATACTTTGAAAATGAAATGGGGAGCTTTTAATAATATGTCAGGACAACAGGCATAAATTGTGACTATTCAGGGAAAACTGAATGTCCAACCTAATTGGTCAACCTAGTATGGTCAACCTAATTATAGGAGGTTTTGAAAGAATTTTTAATAATTGATTTTAGATTTTCATAAGCAGTCACATCCCTATGTCATTAACTTGTATAGTTATAGAGCTTTATAAATGTAAAGTATATTGCTTTATAATTCATATTAAAAATTTGATTAAGACACCTTAAAGACTATGGTGGCCTAATTGCTAGCTTCAACCTTGACACACAAAATTCTTTCTTTCCTTTTTCTTTGTAGAAGAGCTTGAGGATTGATTCGTATTTTTAAAATACTAATTTTAAAGAGAATTAAAACTTCTCTTTGTGAGTAAAATAAGGAGGCTAACACTAGTACATAAGATTTTATAATTTAAACTATTTTTAATTATTCACATTATTTCTATATGTGTACTTTACCACTAGCAGTTATAAGAAATTCCATGTGTATTCTGTCTTGTATTTGTTTTAATTATTTTCTTTTAACCTATTTACGTCTTGATTTTGAGATGCAGTAAATAACTTACTATTCATTAGCTTAATCTTCTTAATTATATAGCCTTTTATCAACTTCCCTTGCTCAACCCAACTAACTTCATTCTACAAATTCATCTATAAGTTACTGAGTGCTGTAAGTGTAACGTGGAATGTAACTTGGTCGTATCCTCATGGAGCTTAGAGTCTGGACTTAATATGGAAGTCTCTCCACAGCTTTGTATATTTCAGTTGATCTTTTCTCTCTTTTTCAGCCCTGTGTTTCTTTTGAAGTATAATGATCAGTACATCAGGCAGGGGTGTGCCGTGATTTTGAACAGGAATTGTACATTGATTGTCTCATGCCAACATTTGTTCTGTTAATACACAGTATTTTATTAGAATTTGGCTACATTTAGTGAGATGTCTTCAGGAAACAGTTTATAACTACTAAATTTTCTGTTGTAATTTATGAGTTGGAATAAAAATGTATCAAAGTCCAATATACTTGGACTGCTTGAAACCTTTGAGCAATGAGTTGACCCAGGTAACATTTTTCCTGATTGTTTTAATGCTTAATAGGAGTAATGTCTGGTTTCTCTAAAGGAAAATTTCTCTTTAAAAGTACTTTCATTGTTTAGAGTGTCAATACTTGTTTTATACAATAAATTATATAGAAAGTATAATTATTTTAAAATGTACTTCACATTTCCCTATTTTTTTGTTATTTGGAAAGATACAAAGTTATTCCTACTTTATAGTGGTAGACAATTCATATGGTATAAAAACATATACAGCTCAAAGTTATCCCTGTCTCGCAGCCACCCATTCTCCTATCCATTTTTTAAATCAGTAATTTTGTGTACCCTTCCACAGATTGCAAGTATAGATCATTATTTATATGTTCTTTTTCTTTTTCACACAAATGGTGACATACCATACAGACTGTTGTGTACTTTGCTTTCTTCACATAACATGTGTCTCGGAAATTACTCCTTATAAGGCAGAGCCTTCTTTTTTTTTAACAACTGCATAATATTGCATAAGGCCCCTACTAATCAGTTTACTGTTTTCAGTTGTTTGCTCTTATATACAATGTTTGATGAATAGCTCCATACATGCCTCATTTTGCACATGTGCAGCTCAATCGGCATGAATGTGTATATTATCCCTAGAAAGGAAATTCCTGGGTCAAAGTGCATTCATGAATATTTGCATGCCTTAAAGTGTTTTTCTTTAGTGGAAAGTAATACATGTTTGCTGATAAAACTTAAACATTTCAAACATTACTTACTGAAAAGAATAAAGTGAAAAATAAATTCCCTAAGCTCCTAGTTCCACCTCCCAGATGTAATACTTTCTTGTAATTATCAATTTGCCTCATATTTGTTTTTCTTTTTTTCCTTTTTTTAATGTGTCTATATGATATCCCATTATATGTACATATCATAATGTATTCGTTAAGTTCCTCATTAGAGGACATTTAAGATGTTTCTAGGTCTTTTTTGATAATACACACAAAGCTATAGTGACAAACCTTGAAAATATCTTTGCATACATATGAATGTGTTTCTGATAGATTCCTAGAATCAAGGAATATGTACATTTTAAATTTTGATTAGTTTTACTAACTGCTCTCCAAAAAAGACAGTTACATTTGATACTTCCACCACTGTATCTTAGCTAACTCTGGCTATTATCAAACTTAATCTTTGCCAATTTAGCAAGGGTCCAAAAGGAATTGTATTCCTATTTGAATTTCTTGTATTATGCTTGATTGGGATAAATTGGCCATTTCTTTTACTTTCTGTGTATTACTATTGTGTCCTTTACCCATTTTTCATACAGGTTGTTCACTTTGTTATTGATTTGTGAGTGCACTCTTCTACTAGAAAATTAGTGTGTGGTTGTATATGTTACAACATTTTTTCTTAGTTTTTCATTTTTTTCAAGTGTATGTTCAGTATATTCACAATTTGACCCTAAAGAGATGAGGGGAAGGTTGGGAGATGAGGTGGGGAGATGAAGGGAGTAAGCTACTGGGGGATCCAGATCAAACTACTAAGCACTTTAAATAAGGAAACTAGCATGACAGAAATGATACAGTGCTTTTATCTTCTTAGAGAAAAGATAGAAATAAAAGATTGTACAATATTTAGTTTGTATGAAGTATATCAACCTTGCTGAAAATATTTGTTTTTTATTTTTTTCCCTCCAGAGGTTTTGTCAGCTATGATTAGTGTACTGTTGGTGTATGTACTTATGGGATTCCTCCTCTATGAAGCTGTCCAGAGAACTATCTATTTGAAATATGAAATAAATGGAGACGTAATGCTTATTACTGCAGCTGTTGGAGTTGCAGTTAACATAATGTAAGCTCTGTTCTTAAAATGTTTTTAATAATCTTTATTTTTTAGAGTGGTTTTAGGTTCACAGCAGTACTGAGCAGAAGGTATAGAGATTTTCCATACCCCCCCTGCCCCTACACATGCATAGCTTCCCCCATTATTAACATCCTCAGCCAGAGTGGTATATTTGTTACAGATGATGACCCTATGTTGATAAGTCGTTATCCAAAGTCCATAGTTTACAGTGAGGTTCACTCTAGGTGTTGTACATTCTGTAGGTTTGGACAAATGTATAATAAAATGTATATTATACATTCTATCTTGTTTTCCCATTAATATTTTCAGGTACTGTGAACCTAGAGACTATTATGTATGCATTCAGTAATGTGCAGTATATTTTGTATATTTTATTAAATTTTGTAAAATTTTGTATATTTAAAAATTATATAACATGTTAATTTTCTTATAATATTAATAAAACTTTCATGAATATAAATTCCTCATTAGTTTGCTCAGGTATACTGCAGTTTAACTATCAGGAATATAAGTAAGATAAGTTAATTTTTTTAATTTAACTTCTATTTTTCAATACTTCTGTGTGAATGAGATCTGTTTTTAACTACCAACTTTTTTTCCTAAAAACTAAAAAGTAGTTTTAAGTAACATCCTTAATCATTTGGACCAGAGGTCAGCAAACTTTTTCTGTAAAGGGCCATATAGTGAAAATAATTTAGGCTTTGAGAGCCACACAGTCTCTTCTACAGCTATTCAGCTTTGCTGTTATAGAACAAAAGTAGCCACATTCAGTAATAAACAAATGAGCATGGCTGTGACCCAGCAAAACTTGATTTACAAAAGAGGCAGTGGTAGACCATGGTCTGCTAGTCCCTGCCTTAGTGGCTTCCATTCACACTTAGAATAAAATCAGAAGTCCTTACCATAAGACCCTGTGTGCCTCACCAACGCATCTTCTGGCACTCTGGCTCATTTTGTGCAAGCCACAATGGCTGTCTTGGTTTTTTTAAGGACAAAGAGCACATTTTCATCTAAGGATCTTTGTTCTTTCTGCCTAGAACACTCTTCCACCACTACTTGCTTTCTGACTTCATTCAAGTCTCTGCACAGATGGGATCTGAGAGAGGCCCCCTCTGACCACTCTCCATCCTCTTGCAATGCTTTACTTTTCTTCAAAGCATTCACATTGCCTGACATTGTATTATATATTTATTTGTTTACTTATCTGCCTTCCTTACTGGAACATAAGCTCCGTGGGAATAGGGAGTGTGTCTGCTTGGTCATTGTTTTGACCCCAGCACCTAGAAGAGTGCCTGATACATAATAATAGGTGCTGCAATATTTATTAAATTAATGAGTTCCATGTTGCCTCATTAGTGTCTGATTAGCAGCAAATATTTTTTATCAATAGTATTAGGAAAAATAATAATGTTTTCTTTTATTTTTAACAGAATGGGGTTTCTGTTGAACCAGGCTGGTCATCACACCCATTCCCACTCCCTGCCTTCAAATTCTCCTACCACAGGTTCTGGGTGTGAACGCAGCCATGGGCAGGATAGCCTGGCAGTGAGAGCTGCATTTGTACATGCCTTGGGGGATTTGGTACAGAGCATTGGGGTGCTAATAGCCGCATACATTATACGATTCAAGGTAATATTTTTGCTACTATTTCTATTTTAAAATATATTTAATTTCAACATTAAAACTAAAGCTGATTGTCTCCTATCAGTGTATTGGAGGCAATGCCAGTCTTACTCATTTTTCATTTAGGCAAGCTTAGTTGCGTCATCAGTGTAGCTCTTTTGCTAGCACTAAATACAAGAGTATCATTTCACAGTATAGTATCTATAGTTAGCTTTGGTAGGGCCCTCACTGGAGAACTCAAAAGCCCTATCACCGAAATGTGAGGTACTGGAATGTGCACCGGACTAGAAAGACAGCAATCTGGGTTCTAGGCTTGGCTCTGCCATTAGTACTTTGACCTTCAGCAAGTCCCTCATCTCTGTAAACTTGAGCACCCTCCTCTTTAATATGAGGGGCTTAGACCAGATATGTGGCTGCTAAAACTCCTTCCAACTCTGATATTCTATGGTTCTGGGTGGAAGATTTAGAGATGGTACAGAGGAAAAGACAATAATTAAAGTTCTAGAAATAAGTCTCATGAGGAAAGACGTTTAAAAATCTAGGAAAAAGTGAAGGTGTTTCTTAATTGCAATATCTAAATTTTAAAGGTATCCTCTAGTCCTTCTAAAGAAAGATAAAGAACAGGAGGAAGAGTATGTCTTCCTTTTTTTTATGTCTGTCCATATTTAATCACACAATTTTATCACCTTTCAGCCCGAATATAAGATTGCTGATCCCATCTGTACATATGTATTTTCATTACTTGTGGCTTTTACAACATTTCGCATCATATGGGACACAATAGTTATAATCCTAGAAGGTAAGATATCACTAATACCCCATTCTGGGTTTATTACCTCCCTAAATCAGATTGGGGGTGGAAGGGCACACTCTGGAGCAGGACCCACGTCTCTTCCCCTTCTTTACCGGTGCTTACCAGGCTATAGCAACTCCACCTTACATGTATATAACATACATAATTACACAGATGGCCTTCTACCATCTGTTACCCACTTGATTCTTATAATAGCTACGAAAAGTAGGTAATGCAGAAATTATATCCCCAAATTACCAACAAGAAAATTGAGGTTCAGAGAGGTGACATAACTTGATTAAGGTTTTGCTGCTACTAAACTGTGGAGCTAGGACAAGAACGCAACTCTCTTGATTCCTAATGCAGTTATATTTAGTAAGTTATGAATTCCTTAATTCCCATTTAACTTGTTAATTTGTTATATTTCCAACATCCTTGCCTTATCAATATTATGTATGTATAAGCATGTAAGTGTAAGTTCCCAACAGGTTTTTCATGGCTGGACATTCCTTTCTTTCCTTCCTTTTTCTTTTTTTGCCTGTCCTAGCTTATTTGTTAAAATAAATAACAATTTGGTTTGATTAAATTTCTTCTTATGAGAATGAACTTTTTTATAAGTAGTTATTAACCTCTTATATGTATCCTGCTATATGTGTGCATGGTTTATCTTAAAGTACTAAGATGTTTCAAAGTGTTCATGTTAACTAAATTTGGTAAAACCGTTGGTTTCTTTGAAGAAAAAAAAAAGTCCTATCAATAATGTATAACTTTTTTCCCAAAGTAAACTTTACTTACAGGTGATATATTCTGAATAGGTGTACCAAGCCATTTAAATGTAGACTATATCAAAGAAGCCTTGATGAAAATTGAAGATGTATATTCAGTGGAAGATTTAAATATCTGGTCTCTGACTTCAGGAAAACCTACTGCCATAGTACACATACAGCTAAGTATGTTGCTGACGGTAAATGTTGGGGTTGGTGAACTTCTATCTTTGGAATTAAACATCTGTGCTTATAATTAAGTAGGAAGACTTAGATTTGTTTTAAGGGAAGGGTCAGGCTCTTCAGAAGGTGAATTGCAGGTCAGTTTTTGTAGCAGAATAATAATTTTTTATCTCTTTGAAATGAGACATAAATTGATTTGACCTTCAGATTAAAGGCATTAAGTATATTTACCATGAAAAGGATAAGCTAAACTTGGGTTTTTATTTCTTTAAATCATTTCATAGGTTTTTATTTATCAGAATAATACATGCATATCATTTATTAAGAAATTGCAAAAGATGAAAGACTTGTCATTAATGTCTAGTATTTCTTTACCTGAGAGTGGCCTGAAGAGACTGGGATAATGAGAAGCCATTCTAGCTTTGTAAACTGACATACTTTTGAACAGAATGGCTTCAAGAAGGTAGAAATCAAACTAATAAAAGTATGTTCACAGTATATTAAGGTTGTTTTTTCCCCTGTGTCTTATTCACTAATGTGTAACTGTATGATGAATAGTAACAATGTTTTCTTGACATTGCAGTTCCTGGAAGTTCATCTAAATGGGAGGAAGTACAGTCCAAAGCAAAGCATTTATTATTGAACACATTTGGCATGTATAAATGTACTATTCAGCTACAGAGTTACAGGCAAGACGTGGACAGAACTTGTGCAAATTGTCAGAGTTCCAGTCCCTAATTTTATCTAGCTTGGGAAACTACTGCCTTATTTATCCTGCATCAAAGACTTGAGAGCAATAAATGCACACCTACATTAGAAAATGGAATCCCTGACAGCTGTGTTCATACAAGTACCAGTCTCTCAAAACAGTCACTCTAGCCTGGCAGTGCTAATTTCTGTTAATGGTAAATGAGACTTCATTATTTTTAGATGAAGATACTTCCAAAATACTATTTACAGAATGAGACGTGACTCTGCAGATACCTCACAGAAGACAATCCAAGACCACACTAATTATTAGTACATGTCCTAAAGGAAGCATCAAGAATTCAGTATTTGCATTTAAAAATCCTTTTTAAAGACCATTTTATATCAAGCCAGTGCCGAAAAACTGAATTTTTAAATTATGTAATCTTGACACCCAGCTTCTGGAATTTGACACCCAGCTCTCTCTCTTTTTACAGAAAATATTTCTTAACAGATTTCAGAAAGTACTAGTAATTATCCAGAGAGTGGAATGAGCATGTATTCCTAAGTGTTTCAGAAATCTTTTATTTCACAAATAAGTCTTCAAGTTATTGTTATAGTTATACCTTATAAGCAACTTTTTCCAGATGTTACAGGGTTTTGAATCTCAAAGTTCATGTTTTTGGTTACTTATAATCTTATCAACACCAAATCTTTACATGTTGAGACCACTGTCATTAAATTATTTAGGAACTATTTTCAATATTATTCTGAATGGAAAATAATCTTAAATTCAAGTTATATTGATAATTTAAAACAAAATAAGAGCAAGGATGGGGTATAGTTTTGATATAAGTCTTCTTGGAATCACTTATATTGTTCATGGAATTCTCTTAAGAACAGCAAGAGACAGCAAAATGTAAATAATGATACTCTGTCCTTTTAAGAACTACCTTACATCTTGTACAGAAAGTTTGCATGCTACTTGCTTCCCTCCTCCAAAATGCCCTTTCAGGATAAAACTCTGGAGAGCAAAGTCAGTTTGTAATACTCAATTTCCACATGTAGATTAACCACATTCTTCCAGAGAGTATTTCTGTTTGATGATATGGGTTAGGGATTCTCTGTGGATTCCAAAAGCCCTAAGATAAAATTTTGAGCTTTTCCAATAATACCATAGCAGAAATGCCCAGAGAGATGGGGGAAGATATTACTCAGATAAAACAAAAATTTCAAGGGTTTTTGACCGTGTGTGTGTATGTTGTCAAGCACAGGAATAGGGATAGACATTAAATCTGTGTAGGAAGACTAAGCAAAAACATTTCAAACCAAATGCAGTGTAAGTGGTAACAGTTGTATTAAAGAGGCACCTATGAATATTAATTTCATTTTGCAACTGTTGGTTTTGAGATTTTTATACATATTAGAAATCCATTTTCAACACGGACAATTTCTTAACCAAGAGTGAATATGTTTCTTGGGCTCCTCAGAGAATCAGAGTAGAGTAACAATGTACCAGACAAGTTGTGAATTGAAATCCCAGATAGGCATGCAGATGACTTATAATAAAAATGAATGATATCCAAAAAATGAAGGAAAAACATTTCATCTTTCTTTCAAGTAAACCTAAAATAAAACTTGGACTTACCTAAAAGATTGTTAAGAGTTGATGGTATCCAATAAAAGGGTTCATGAGAGTTAATGGTACCTTACAAAACCCAGGTTTGTTTGATTGAATTGAAAATTTATGGGATTCTTATTGTAAATCCATTTAAAATAATGATTTGAATTTTTCAAATTTTTGAGTATATATACTGTTTAAATCAAAATATTCTTAGATATAGAAGGCAAGTAAGGATACATGAGAAGCATTTCAGTGGACAGCTGGACATTTATGGACTTTGGATACCTAGCAAGAGAAAGGAAAAGAATGTGCATTATATGCTAATGGACTTTCCCATATTTGTCATTATTTCCCATATCTACCGAGCTTGTTTCTTGCAAATTTTCCTTTTTCTTAAATAAGTATGTCTGATTTTTTTGTATCAACGTGTTCCTTGAAAGGTTATTTGATAAGAGTCTAAAATCCACTTGAGGACTGAAAAGGATGCTTTTGTAAAATGCAGAAACACTGAAAACTTTTGTTAATCTTAATGATCGTGTTCTGCTGAAAGTGAGGTACATATAAAGTTTCCTGTGTTTTGTTTTTTTGAGGCAAGGACTACAGATTTTGTACTGGTACTTTACTGATTCTGTGAGATGGAGAATTGAAAGCTAGTTGCAACTTTTTGTAACTTAAACCCACAGAGAAGTATGTGAACTTAGCAGATAGGATCAGGGACTGCATAGCTTCTGACACAGCATTGGGTCTGTCCTTCACCTGCTGAGCTGCAACCAAAAGGCACAGTCAGCCAGCTCTCAGCGAGCTCCCCATTGTCCCATGAAGAATGGTGGCTATTTGCATAAACACCTAGCGTTCTAAATTTTGCACTGGGACAACAGATCATAACATAAAAACTGGGCAGTTCTTCAGTGTGATGTATTTTAATTAACATTTGCAAATAATCAGAGTTATTTTTGTACATAAACCTGTGTGTTCAGAACTCTGGCCAGATGCAGTGTTTTGATTTACTTTAGGAAAAGACCTATTGTTTTATTAATGACCATGCTGCCTTAGAAATATAATGTGGTGAATGTAGTTGAATAAGGCATATTTCAGAGGGCTTTGAAATGCAGAACCAGAAGCGACTGGAATTCCTTCATACATTTTCCATTAGCTATGCCTTGTGTATTGTTGGGCCCAGATTTTCACAACTTGTAGCTCCCATCTGTATTGTTTGCCAATTCAATGGATTTATTTTACTGTTTTCTTTTCAACTTTGGGTGCTTTATTTCCATTTTCTGAAGCTGAGTTTCCTACTCTTAGGAATCTCAGTGTTCTGGTTCTGTCTCTTGAATCCAGGGGTCCACACTGACTATGTTTATCTTTAATAGAATTTTCCCAGAATAGTCACAGGCAAGATCAGACACATGAGCTTCCCTTACATTTGATAATGAGGAAACACCAACTTTCAGAGACAAAGCACCACTTATAAATGTGTCTCTAGGTGGGGAAGAACCTTTTTTTTTTTTAACATCTGATTCAGATTTCTCTCCCCCCTGAACTTGATAGAGTAAATGTGATAGAAATGGACCACAAGTGAACCCTAAGTGAAGATTATCACTAATAAGACTGGGTTGTGTTTCCCAAACAACCACTCTCACTACTTGGGAAGAGATCATCATTCACTTCTGAAACAAGCACAATTAATTAAGATTATCTTTTTATGCATTTATATTAATTGGTTCACTGTAACAAATGAGATGCTCTTACAGATTTAAGCCCCTTTAGAATAAGGTTTTAGGCAGTTTTGCTGTTGACTGTACCTTATATAGAGAAAATTAAAGTTAGAGAATGTGTTCCTAGATTTAAGATCAGTTCATTTGGTTCAGTTTGTCTTTGAATCAAGCTTAGCTCATAAGCCAGTTGGGTATTAGTCACAAATGAATAGTAACACCTCAATATATGCTATGTTGAGGGGAGGCAAGTCTGATCTCCAAAATTGATTAAACTTAGTATCTCTCTAACCAAATACCATTGGCAGACCCCACTTACAGATCTGTCATATGAATCCTGCCAGACAGGGCTTCAGATTTGTTTTATAGATTGCCAGTCAGGGTATTTTGTGATGTTGGTCAGAGCAGGCAAATTAGAGAGAAAAAAAGCCATTGTGAGAGTTCCTCAGTATTGAATTTTGTGTTTGCATTCAGGCCAGCCTGTCATTGAATGCTCACTTACAAAGGGTTTAACTCATTCTTCCAATCTTTCGTGAGGACCAGTATTTTCTGATTTTTGGTAAGATTAGAAAAACCTTATGGAGACTTCCCCAGTTAAATCTATGACAGTGTCAATTTAAGTTTTGCAATTAGGTATATTCTGAAATAACTGCAACACAAAATTGAAATGTGCCAGTGTGTCAGGTTTGTACCTGGAAGATACTGTATATTTGTAAAGCTTATGCTTCTCTAAATATGTGTTACTAAGTAAGCCATATCACAATTTAAGAAACTGTATATACCTTTCCATATGTCCTTTCAGAAACCAGGTATTTTGCATATGATTGATTTTAGGAAGATCTTTGAAGCTGGGGTTTGTCCATGTCATATAAGATCAAAGAATAGTATACGTACATGTACTGTATTTGCTATTTTCAAATTGTAATTTCCTATACATTTATTAAATAAAGTATTGTTTTGCCATGTGGTTTATTAAAAAATGAAAAGGTACATTGAATTAAACTTGTGGGTTTTCAAAAATTGTTTAATAGTATACCTTAAAACATAATCTTAAAAAGAAAAGCATTGGAAAATAGATTATAATGTATCTAGTGTTATAATCTCAGGTTGTAATGCCCTCTTTGATGTCTAAGAAATAAGCCTGAAAAAAATCTCCAGATAGAGTAAAAAGAGGTATTTAAAAAACCTTTATCTTTTTATATCAGTTACTTTTAATGTCTCTGCAACCCCAGAAACAATGGCAAAAAGAAATGAAAGAAGCCCAAGAAAATAATTGATTGGGAGGACCATTGTTAAGTCTGAGAGTAACAACCTGTGACCCTCCAATAGTGCAGACCTCACAGGCTAAATCTGGCCTGCTGCCTGTTCGGTAGGGCCCAAAGAGCTGAGAATGGCTTTTACATTTTCAAATGGTTTTAAAAAATAAGAATAATATTTCATGATGTGAATTTTAAATTTCAGTGTCTGTAAATGAAGTGTTGCTCAAACACAGCCACACATTCAATCATGTATTGTCTATGGCTAGTTTAATGCCGCAGTGGCAGAGTTAACTAGCTGCAAAAATAAAAAATATTTACTGTCTGTCCCTTTGTGGGAGAAGTTTGCAGGCCCCTGGTGTGCACTGTTGTATCATTTTAAGTCTGTAACAGCAAGTTCTTTCAGAGCCTGCTTGGAAGTTCCGTGACTGGTCAATCTGAGGGCTACCTGAGTCACCAAAGGCTCTTTCCCTCCCCTTACCTGCTTTTCTTTATCATCCTTGGAGTTTGGGGCAGAAAAGAGTAGCAAGATTTCAAGTACTATCTATGGATCATATGATCTAATGTTCGCTAGCAAAGCAGTTCTCTACCAGGAACAACAGGATCATTTAAGAATATTTTTAAACATAAAAGCTTATTCACTTTGTGAAAATCAGACAAAACCAAGTGAGTTCAGCCCTCTGCCCTCCAAACCAGCTTTGCCAGGAAACAGGATGGGTTCCATCAGGCTCACTGAGGCCCAAGCAGAATGGAGTCGGACAGCTATTGACAGGAAACTGCACACACACTCTGGGTCCTTGGAAAACCGCAAACTGAAGTTGGCTCAGAAGCAGACTCAGTTCCTGCTGTGTTCCCACTACCGCTGCAAAACCACGCCACAGCTAGGAAGTTAGCCTGTCAGCCGCGACTTGCACCGACCAGTCAGAACCAAGCAAGTTTGCATCCCCCAGCTGCCTAAACGGACCTGAGTGGGGACTTGGGTGGCAAGTTTTACTACAAAAAGCATCCCCTTTCCTTGTTTCCTTGGTGTGGCTTTTGCTTCATAGCTGAAGGCTATGCCTTCCCAGTTTGCCAACAGCCTCGTTTTTTCTTTTTTGCAATAAACATCTTCCCGACTAAATTTCCTGTTTTACAGGGAAATTTGTTGACAACTTGATTTTTGAATTTAAATTATAACAAAAATAAAGGAAATAAAAGTATGTATGTTGAATACCTTATGGAATTTGTGCCAGTTGGGAGATCACAAGTGAAAAATAACATTTTATCTGCTATTAATAAGATGAAAATTATCAGGCTTTTAAAATATGTTCTTAAAAGTTTTTCAGTTACATAGGAAAAGACCCAACTATTTTTGAAAATAGCAATATAGTTAGATCAGTTACTTGTAAATACTGAGACGATACATGTTATTTTGATTACATAGCTATATTTCTATTTTGAAGTCTCAATTTTTTTGGTCTGTCAGATGCTAAAATAAATTCTAATTTGGGGTAATAGCCTTACAAACTCTTATTTATGCTTAACTTTCAGCTTTATTTAATAAATTGGTAGAATAATACTTTTGGTCATAATTCAATTCCAACTGTGATCTATTATAATTGCTATAAGCTATGAAGTAAACTAAGCATAAATAGGAAGTAGGAAGCCTTATGACTAAATATCATATCTATGTGAATCATATGTTTAAGATTAGGAGGCCTAAAAATCCAGCCTCCATGAAATATGACCAAAGATCTCACTACTTTCAAGCAGCATTTGGCTTAAGGCTATCATGACTTTTACAGAATATAAACTGTAAAGCTCATGGGTATGACCCAATAAACATGAAGACACGATCCTTTGTAAGTTACCGAATAGCTTCTGTGTCTCCTGTCTGGACTTCTCAAAAACTTGTTCTGGTTTACCAAATTCTTATTATCTATTTTACTTGCCTGTTTCTGCACATTGGTTTGTGGGATTTGGGATTTTTTTTTTTAACACTGGTTTACTTCAGTAAAATGCGGATGCTATTAAAAAAAACGTATGTAGGTTGGTTTTTCTCCAAAATATGTTGAGCTAGTTCTTGGTTTAAAGAAAAGGATTTTTTTTAATAGGAAGTTTTTAGAGACATTATGAACTCAAGGCCAGCCCTGGAGCAAGACAGACCACCTCTGTTCCCTTGACTTTCCCAGGATTGAAGATCTGACCCATCCTCCTCTATCACCTTTCCAGAGGAAACCTGCTAACAATGTAAATGGTTACAGAAATATTTGCCTTTGAAAAGGAATTTTGGTGAATATTTGGCCACAGGGCATGAAGAAGTGGGGTGAAGATAAGAGTTTTCTGTACTTCCATTAATTAACCTATTAAAGCTATAGGGCAAACCCTAGTTCCAACAGGCTCTTAATCACTTTACAACTTAATTGAAGTTTCAGGATTATCAGAACACAAGCTTATTCTATCCTTATTTTGCTTTTTTGTTTAAGAATATCTTTCAGAGTGCATGATATTTTTTAAACACTTAAGACAAAGTATTATAGAATGTTTAATGTCCTGGCTATTTGATATATATTTGGTTTTAGAAGCATTCTTATCTTTAAGATATCATGATACTGAAATTGAGACATCTCAAAAAGTTGGTTCGATTGGTTGAAAGTTTTTCCCTAAAGTAGATTGAGACTACTTCCAGTTACAATCCTTTTTATAATAATTCAACCAAGAATTGACCTTTGGAAGCTACCTCCCTCCCACTAACCATGTTATGGAATAGAACACAAAATTCCTTTGTATTTTTTTAATTAAACAGGAAATGACACAATATTATGTGTTTGGAGAGCATCTTGGGCTGTACTCTCACCCCTGCAGATAGAAAATCACAGTCCCCTTAGGGATGGCTCAAGAAACTGTGGCCTGTAGGGTAAAGTTCATTCTCTTGGTAATGACACACAAAATCCTTCTGATCGGATGACTGCTTACTTCTCCAGCTGCAGGTCCATCCTCTCCACCACCATTATTCTTCTTCCATGTATCAGCCATATCAAACTACTGTCAACTTTTGGTTAAAGGAAGAAATAATAATTGCTAACATTTATTGAGCCCTTACTGCATTTCAGATACTGTGCAGTGCACTTTCCATGTATTGTTTAATCCTCATGATGGCACTTTGAAAAACATTATGATCTTCATTTCACAAATGATGAACCAAGACTAGGAGAAGTCAGGTGACTTGCCCCAAATCATAGAGGTAGAGATGTGACACAGGAAGAGAAGCTCACAGACAACTCTTAAATAGTTGTAACTAGTAAACATGCAGTACAAAAAGAATCCAATGTAAAAATCACAACCAAGTTTTAGTAATAGATGTATAAAAGAAATGGAAGTATAGTTAAAGAGCACTCAACTTTATGTAATGTACATGCATGCTTAGCCAAAAAGTAACCAACTATTTACTCTCTTTCTAAACCTAGTTCTTGTTTTTTGAGGTACCACAATGGTACTAAATCATGTCCCATTCACTAGCCATCTTCATTCCTCAGCCTTCACAGCCAAGACTAGAAAAAGTTGGGATCCAGGCCACAGGGGTTGGGCTCTTCTCGGCCTTCAGAGTAGCCAGTCACTGTCCCAGGACAGTGCACTTTCCTGTCCACACCTGGTCTTATATGTGACAGGGAGGGGCCACTCCATTTTACAGTCAACATAACATGGGACCCACTGGTCACAGGAGTCCTGCAAGTCTTAAGTGAATACATGCATTGTTTGGGGGAGAGATGAGAGACTATATCAAGGAGAGGGGTTGTACCCACTATTGGACCATCACGAAGACAGGATGGAGACAAAGAACAGTTCAGAAATGCTACACAGAGAATGTGAACCCATGGGAAACAAAACAAAAGCACAAGCCTCTGGTAATATATAGGAATTTCCAGGAAAGCATTGGGCTTCCCACAAGCCATGGGATATGGCTTAAAGCTGATCTCATCTCAGTTAGGAGTGGGAAAGATCAAGCTGATATCTGGGTTAGTTCCAGGTAACTCCAAACCAGATGCTTTCCTCGTGAGCTCACACATAGGCATGCACCCAGAGCAGGCTGCCTAGGTCTTCATCCTGGCTTTCCTCACTAATAGTAAGATTTTTAGAAAGTTACTGAACTTCTTGTGCCTCAGTTTCTCCACCTGCAAAACAGGTATAGTAATTTTCCCTACCTTACGTGACTTTCGTGAGGATTAAATGAGCTACACAATGAAAGGGCTGAGAACACACAAACTTACATATGTGCTGTCATTATTACTACAAGTTAATCTTCTTCACAAATGCACTCTATTATTTTTTTACTTGGCTAAGCATTGCCAGTCTTACAGCTCCCAGAACAAGGCAAACTTTCTTATCCTCTGCTCCTTTCCCCCTTCTTTATCTGGAAGATCATTTCCCCAACTTCTTCACCTCACAAAAACCAACTCATCCTTAAAGACTCCTCAGGCATCCTCTCCTCCACAAAGTCTCCCTTGCCCACCCCATATGAATTAGGAGTCCCGGCTGATTCGCGCCTCCCTAATTGGGTCACTGTGTGGAGCCACCCCTGTCTGATTACCCACAAGCCCCTTGGGGGCAGGAGCTGGGGTCTTCTTTGAGCCTCCAGTGTCAGAGTCACAGGGCAGGCTGCATAACTGTTCCCACAGTTGGAAATTATACATTCACTAAATATCTAGACACAGAAATGTTTTAAGGAACCCTAAGACTCTCCACTGCCGATGTTCTAACTTTTTTCTTGTAATGTAACTGAAACCATATCAGAAAACTGCTCTTCTGTACAGATGTTCCAGATTGCCCATATCCCAGTTACAAAGAACGGGGGTTTTATACTTCAGGTATGTGTAATTATGCTAAAGCTATGCAGGTATTTATTATTGTTTTCTTTATCTCTTTGTTTTAAGATGACTGCAGAAATCAAACCCTTTTGTGAGATACCTGGGACAATTACGCAATTAATGGCAACTGAACTAGTCTTGATAACCAGCAATTATCACTTACAGAGCCAGATAATCTCTCTGGGAGCCCAATGGTAGCACAGAGCTGGTTCCTGTCAATTCTAGTCTTGCTGTTGACAGCTTACTTGTTGTTATAAAAGAGACTTTCTTTTTAAAAGGTGGATTAATAAAGTGACTATTTTCAGCTGAAATTGGGGAACAACTCACACTACTTTCAAAGTATTGGTGGATCTTAGATCAATTATCTTTTTTCTCATTGTTGAAACACATAACCAAGTATACACAGTGCACTGGATTAAAGAGGCAGAAGTGGTTCTGGTGCTGGCTTTGCTACAGGCGTGTCTCATTGGAGAGTTACTCTGTTTTGCTGGGCTGGTCTGACTGTCTGAGTAACAATAATAACAACACCATTGATTAAATGCTTGACACTGCACATTCCAGGCACCGTCCTAAAAGCTTTTCAGGTGCTCAAGTAGGTTGATAGCTAGACAGAAGCAGGAAGTGGGAGGGAGACTTGGATCAGCTGCTTGCAGACATTTTGTACATTAGCTTGGGATGGGGGGCCAGCGGTGGGAGTTACAGACAACAGACCTGCAGAAACTGGCTGGTTCCAACATAGAGGAGAAGTTGACCCTTACTTCACCTCCAAATGCATTATATGCTCATTAACACAGTAAAATTCATGCCTCCCCACCATGATAGTTCCGAGAACCAAGTACAGTCAAAAAGCCACCCTGCCAGTGGGGAGGGTGGAAGCCCAAACTCCGGAAGACTCTACCTAGTCCCCTTGACACCTAACCCCGCTTAATGAATACTTCATATAAAAAAAGGTTCCCTATTGTTCTTTTGGTGCAACCCTCTCCGGGTCTGCCCATATGCCAGTTCTTCAGCATGTACTCTTGTTTTTCTCTGAACTTTATTTTCCAAATAAACTCTTAATGCTCAACCACTTTTTCGCATCTGTTCTTGAATTCTTTCTCACAATGAGACCAGGAACCCGTCTCCAGTAATATGGGTATTTATTTTTCTTAATCCAATTCAGGTAGAGACATTTTCATTTCAGGTATTAACTATTCTAAAAGCTTTTTGGGTACTTAGGAATCATACTGTTAGGCAGACAAATAGATATGAGTAGGGTAGAGAGAGAATCAGGCCAGTAAAGCCCACTAAAAGGGACTCAAAAAGAGTTAACCAATTAAAACTAGAGAGTCAAAAAGACTCACAGAGTTAATGAGTTAATCAATTGAAGCTCCAAAGGTCAGAAGTAACTTGGAATGTCCAAATATTCTCCAGGTAAAGAAAAGTATGAGGGCAGCCCATGTCCTCATTGTGTCAATTAGATGATGCCATTGTAAGATTTACTTTAGCCTGCTAAAAGGCCCACCTTATTCTTCAACTTAACCTTTATGCTGTTTTCTCCTCCTCCAGCCCCTAATCAAGTAACCTGCAACCTGGACAGGATACAAACATCATGAGTAATTTTCCAAACAAGCCCAAATATAAACAGCATGGTAAAAACAGAAAGATTCCATCTTAAGGCTAAGACTGCACTTTAAAACCCAGAAAGTTATGAATTAAGACTCTTAACATATTCTTTAGCAAACAGACAATAACTCAGCCCACCTTGCAGGCAGGGCAGGTGGTCTTGATGGATGTGTTCCCAGAGGGAAGCTGCTCTCCTGAGAGGAAGCTGATTGGCAAATTTCTTGCGTTGTTAGTTCTGCCGAATTACCTGGAGGCCTGATAATAGAAGAGAAGAGACCTAATGTCTCTCATCAAAGATAAACTTATTGAGACCACCTGACAAGTCCACACCCCAGTGCTTTGTCACATTCCTGAAAATCCTCAAGAGGGGGAACCCCCAATCTTTCAAGGTGCCTCCCCTCTGAGGACACCTGCACTTTCTCTCTCTTTAAATAAAAGTTTTACTCTGCTTCACTACTGTATCTTTGTCCTTCACATCTTTGTTGCAGTGGGGACAAGAACCGAGGGAAATATACAATGCCCCCCTAGCATTACCATAGTCTATGAGTTATTATTACCCCAGTTTTACAGAGGAGGAAACTGAGGCAGATAGCGTTTAAGAAACTGGACCAAGGTTAACTAGTAACTAGTAGATCTGAGATTGAAATCCAGGCAGTCTGGCTGCAGCACCCATGCTCTTCACCTTCCTGGTGTGATTAGAGCTCGGACTGACCCTGTGGATTCTCCGGTATTGCGTGATGCTCTCAGCAGCCCCCGGCACCTGGCATAGCTGCCCCAGTCCCCAGCAAGAACCTGTGCACATGGATAGCTGTGTGACAGGATGGGTACAGGTGGTGAGGAGCACAGCAGGAATGTGCTTGCATCACTAGTAATTGTCCACCTAGATGGACAGCTTACCTTAACTCTGTCTCCATCTCTCCCAGAACTGCCTGGGGATTTCTAACTTTGGCAAATAAAGACCTTGAGGGACTGCTGTTTGTTTATGAGACACTAAGGAGAGACAGCACGGTGTGGTGGAAAGGAGGGGGCTTGGAGCCAGTGGCTGTGGGTTCAAATTCAGCTCTTTGAACTTGATAGCTGTGTGATCTCAGCAAGGGCTTAAAGCTCTCAGCTGTACAAGCAGGTAACACCCTGGAACTCACAGGCTTGCTTTAGGTATGAATTAAAACAATGTACAGAAAATATCTAGTGTAGGGACCAAGGAAGGGCAGGCTGCCCCAAGATGTGTCCTTGTGGCATGCAGATTCTATTAGAGCTGAAAGCAATCAGGCCCATAATAAGAATTCAGATGGAGGAACTGCTTCAGAAGAGAGCTGCTACCATAGTTAACTTCATTATAATTTGAACTAGGTGTAGTAGGCAGGGAGGAATGTGGTTAAGTCTGTTAAAATGCCTCCTCGTATCCCATTGTTTCTGTGGGCCTAACAAACATTTGTTTACCAAACATTTACTCTTTTATGTTCCTGTAAATTGCTTTCCTTTTCGTTTGATGTCCCAGACCGCTCCCCACTTCTCCTTGGTTTGGGATGACATATATACCTCATTATCCCTGTCTTTGGAATCTCATGCCTACGGATTCCCCATATGTACATAATTAAACTTTGGAGTTTTTTCTCCTGTTAATCTCATGTCAATTTGATTCTTAGACCAGCTGGAAGAACCTCTAGGCGTAGAGGAAGTTCTTCCTCCCCAACGCTACCGTGCTGTTTGATGCTCAATAAATTAGCATCTCTTTCCTCTACTCCCTACTCTGTGACTGAAAAATTGCAAGTGTTCCTACTAGAAACATCGAATTAACTTCGTATAATTCAGTCAGATTTCTCATCAGGGATTAATGTAACAATGGAAAGAAACTGTTATCAGGGGTTTGTGTGGGGTCATTTCATACATATCAGCCTCTCCGAATAGGGACAGAACTGACCGCAAGTTTAAATCCAGGTTCAGTCACTGTGAACTTAGATAAATTATTTGACCTCTTTGGGCTCAGTTTTCTCATAGGTCAAGTAGGGATGATAATGGCACCTGCTCATAGGAGTGTTGTGGGAATTAAATGAGGTAATGCACGCAAAGTGCCTGAGATATGCTAGGTGCTCACTAAATGGTGGCTGCAGCTGTCATTAGTCCTAGTTTGGTTTCCTGAGCTTCCCTGGCTTCACGTGAAGCTTTCCCTAAAAACAGGTTCAAAGTCACAGACTTAAACATACAGTTAAGATGCAGCATCTGCTCCAAAAATGAGTCACTCATAACTGCCTCAGCACAAATCATGCCATCTGATCAAGGATGACATCCTATCACACTTCCACTTTCTTCCACCCAAATCCTGTGCAGGGGACTGCTTCTGGGGTCAGTATCCACAGGCAGAATCTGTTGAGTCCTGAGCAGAAGGACCCAAAAATTCATAGGAAGTGTAGAGACCAGGGGCAGGCTGCCCCGAGATGTGCCATTGTGACATGCAGGTTATTTTGACCTGAAAACCATCAAGGCCCAAAAGACTCAGAAAGAAACTTTGACCTCCCACCCAGCAACTGCATAAAACGAATTTAGCTAGAGGAACCACTCCACGAGAAGAGCTGTCACCATAGATAGCTATATTATGATGTCAACTAGGTGTGGTAGGCAGTGGGGGATGTGGCTAAGTCTGTTAAAATTCCTCTCTGTGCCCCATTGTTTCTGTGTGGCCCATCGAGTATTTTGCTTATCAAACATTTATTATTTCATATTCTGGTGAATTACTTCCCTTTTCCTTTGAAGTCTCAGGCCTCTGCCCACTTCTTAGTTCAGGATGACACATATACCTTGATAGAATCCTGACCTGAGTACTGCCTTTCGAATAAACCCACCCACCGTCTCAGAGAGACGCGGGTGTCATCTTCTCTAGGCTACAGGCATCCTCCAGAGGACACGTCAGCAAGCCACAAGCCCACCTCCCGCTGACCTCTCCCCTCAAAGAGCTCCCCAAAGCCCTGGCCATAAAGAGCCTCTTGACCTGTTAGAGACTCTCTTTCCTTTGTTCTGCTGTCCAGGTCAGAGGGGTCCCTCTCAGGCTCAGCAGTAAACCTGCCTGGACTGTTGAGTTCACATCCCCTCTCTTCTTTCATATGGTGCCGAAACCAGGGAGCAGGAGCCGAGAGCAGGGGCTCCTTGCGGCCTGGGAAGCCCCTCACCCCGGGCTAGTGCCCAGATCCTGAGAGCCTCCTGGGTCTCGCTTGTCGCGACCCTTCAAGGACCGAAGCAACACGCCCAAGGTCTTGATTCTTCTCTAGGCTTTATTGTCTAATCTCTCATGGCGGTTACAGCAGTTGTCGGGCAGCTCTTCTTTCCCTCCCGGCGGGCTCCCTTATATTCAGTCATCCAACCAATCCAGGACAATATCATGCGTGACCTTTAAGCGGATAGGTGTCACGCGCCACTCTAAGCGGGCAGCACGAGCTGTGCACGGGTACGGAAGTCTGCTGGGCCAATCCCCAACAGGGAAGAGGGGAAAGGGTGGTGAGCAGGAAGCAGGTGCCATCTTTAGGGTGTTGTCCAGCTAGAGTGGGGCTCAGCCTCGGCCATAGGCTGGGCCCCCACATCTCCCCCTTTATTGTTTTATAACCAGAGGGCTGTCAGGATCATGCCTGTCTTAGGTCGTCCGGAGTCTGCGGCATTCTTACCCGTCCTCAGGCAACAGACAACTTAGGTCTGCGCCCTGTCTTAGGTTGATATGCGCAGCTCCCAATCTTACCCGTCCTTGACTACTGATCCAGCATATTAAGCCATACTCTAGGGGACATGCCTTCCTCTAGCGCTGCCATGGCCTGCAACAGGACCTTCCGTTCTCCCCGTTGCTGTTTTTGTATGGAACAGACTTTCCTCCCAAGCACGAGGAGGCCCACAATTAGCAATATTCCTATGACACCTACACCTGACCAGGCTTTGGTGGCGTTTAACACAGCTTTAGCTATTTGAGCTATGGAGAGCATCTCTACCTTCTTGGAGCTAACATTCAAAATTTCTAACCGTAGCTGAGTGGTGAGCTCGTCAAGCTCACTGGACCAATTTGTGGTTAACATCTTGCCTAACTGTCTGGACAAGTTGGCAGCTTTAGAATAATTATGAAAAGGAATACCAGTAATATACCCCCGTATAAGAATGGATGCAGCCCACAGACAAAACCTCCACCAAGAGGTCCAGTTGTTCTTGAAGAAGGTTCATGTGTTGGTTGACCAAGGCTATCCCATTCTTAAAATGGCCATTGATGACGTTCTGCGCTGTCATTGCCGAGGCAGTAGCGTCTCTGCCATAGGAATGGTGATAGCGCGGCGGTGGCTGCAGCTGCAGCTCGGCTCCGCCGTCGCCTGCTGTAGGATCCACGGCAGGAGCAGAAGCAGTGTGATCATCTTGTACCTCTGCTCCGGGGTTTTCAGACGTTCAGGCACCCAAACGGGGTTCTGCTGGTCCTGTGGAAAAATACAAACCGAGCCTCGGGTCCAGATTATCACTGGGTCCGGGCCTTTCCATGTTCCTTCCAACACATCCTTCCACAAAACTTTAGGCATGTGTTTTGGATTGCATTGTTGGCCGTGCCACTCTGCTGCACTGCGGCCATTTTTGTCCAGTGTTCTAAAGTCTTCTCCTATTCCCCCTTTTTGTTTATATAAGGCATTCTTGAGGGTGAGGTGGGTGCGTTCCACCATACCCTGACCCTGAGGGTTGTCTCTAGCTCCCTGCTGCTCTCATGACACAAAAGGATGTCATCCATATAATGATAGATGATATCTATCACTATTGAATTCCATCCTCTGGGCGGAGCCACAGGGAGAGGAAGGCCTAATTGTACAGGTCCCATAAGCTCCATCTGTCTGTTCACTGCCCTGAGATTATGGAGTAATCTCCACTTGCCAGACTTTTTCCTAATTACAAAAATAGGTGTGTTCCATGGCAAGGTAGAGGGCTGGAGGTGACCAGTTGCTATCTGTTCTTGTACTAAAGTGTGGGCTGCTTCCTTCTTTTCTTTGGTGAGGGGCCACTGAGGTACCCACATGGGCCTTTTTGACTGCCATGTTATTTCTATAGGCTGTTTTCCCTCAGTGGCCCCGAAGAAAAACCCAATCCTGGTCCTCCGGGCCCTTTGGGCGGTCTCCCTGCTAAAATGATTGGTTGTTCTTTCCCTTGGAGATCCTTCCCTAGTCCTCTAGTGCCCGCGTACCCCTGTTTTTTCATTATGGCATTAGACTGCTCATGGTAAAGAGTCTCTGTGGTTAGTTTAACTCTATTAAACCTGTTCTCTAGCTCGTCCCCCAAAAGTTCCCCGTCTTCATCCTCATCAGATGGCAGTCCCTGTTCAGATCCCCCTTCCGATGCCTTTGCGAAGGCATGCTCTTCTCGTACTTCCTCTAATATTTCCTCCCCCTCTTGGATGGCCTCTTGGCAGCTTGGCTTCTGTCCCTTCAGGCAATTTTTTACTCGACCCCAAATAGGGATTGTCCCTGGCGGAAGGGGCTGGTGATTTTTCCTTCATCTAAGAACCATGGGGCATGATTCTCTATAGTGTTCAGGAATGCCCTGGCAGTCTTCGTTTTAAGGGGCTCCCTCTTGTCTAAGGAGTGCTTTCAGAGGTTCCTCGGCCCTAACCCTAGAGGCCTCCGTTTCCATCCTCTCTCTAAAGGGGTAAGTATCCTGGTTATAATTTAGATGGACTACGTCGCTAATTCCGCGAACCTTTTGATTTCGTCGCCACTCTGCGAACCTTTTGATTTCGTCGCCGCTCTGCGAACCTTCACTGGCGCCTCCTCATTCCATATATTATAATAAACAATGTCACAAACACTAACAGGACACACACACTACACATAATATCACAAACACTAACAGGACACACACACTACACATAAACACCCACCGCAACTGCCTGCTGTCTGCCCTGCCACGTATACTTTCAGTTTACTTGCCGATCCACTCACCCTCCTCGGTTCCCTCTCCCAGTCTGGCCAGCCGACTGAACGGCGTCCAGCAACGTTCCTGAAGAGTTACAAGCTCTACTTCATCAGCAGGCGCCAGGGTCAGCGGATCAGGTCGCAACAAGGTTTAACAATTCCCGGGTTTCGGCACCACTTGTCGCGACCCTTCAGGGACCAAAGCAACATGCCCAAGGTCTTGATTCTTCTCTAGGCTTTATTGTCTAATCTCTCACGGTGGTTACAGCAGTTGTCGGGCAGCTCTTCTTTCCCTCCCGGCGGGCTCCCTTATATTCAGTCATCCAACCAATCCAGGACAGTATCATGCGTGACCTTTAAGCGGATAGGTGTCACGTGCCACTCTAAGCGGGCAGCACGAGCTGTGCACGGGTACGGAAGTCTGCTGGGCCAATCCCCAACAGGGAAGAGGGGAAAGGGTGGTGAGCAGGAAGCAGGCGCCATCTTTAGGGCGTTGTCCAGCTAGAGTGGGGCTCAGCCTCGGCCATAGGCCGGGCCCCCCCACTCGCCCTGTTTCCCTTCTCTCCCTCACCCAGCACGCCCCTAGCGAACTCCAGTCCAGGGACCATCTTGCCAGACCTCAATCTACCCATCCACCACCAGCTATTAATCCATCGCAATTCCCAGCAGGGTAAGATTTTGGCCTCCTCGGCTTTCTCTTGGCGCCAAAAGTTGGTCCGGGTCCCCTTTCCTTTATCCCTTCCCCTCCTCTGTTCACCGGTCAAGAACACCACAAGGAGACCTCCTGCACTCTGACTGGGGGGACGCTTCCTTTCAGGGTGCAGGACAATCCGGCTCCAGGAGCCTCCAGGTGGGAAAGTGATCCAGGGAGACGTCCTGGCAGCGTGCTTCCCAAACTCTGGCCACCCTTTCTCACCCTCCCGCAATGAGCAATTCTCCCTCAAAAACATCGGGAGACACCCCCTCAGCTCTCTCCTCCTTAATCTTTTCCAAATGGGATTAAAAGGAGACATTAAACAAAAAAACACTGGTCTTTTACTCTACTTCCACGTGGCCTCAATATAAACTTAACAATGGGTCACACTGGCCAGCTGAGGGCAATTTCTATTTCCAAATTCTCCGAAATCTTAGTAACTTCCTCCAGAGGACTGGCAAACGGCCAGAGGCTCCCTAAACTCAAGGCTTCCCCCTCCCTAAGCAACCTTCCTTTTGTTTTTTCTGCTCTTTTCTCTCACAGCGGCCAGCCTCGGCCCAGGCCAGTCTCCCAGGCACCTTGACCTCCTGCTGTCCCCGGGTCTCCGGGAGGCGTGCCGGGCCCAAACACTGCTTTACGCCTTTCGCAGACTCTATGCCTTTTGCTGATTCTAAGAACTCAGGTGAGAGCCGAACAAAAACCCTGTGAAGTTCTCCTCACTGAACAAAAGTTCCCCTACCCCTACCCTGACAACATTTCGCCTTTCTCCCCCCTTCCGTCCTCTTCCTCCCCAACAGCCTCAGCAAAACCCAAGTCCCTTCCCTGTTGTCGGCTCCTCTGAACACCCTTCGCCCTCTGCCTACCCACCTGCACTTCTGCCTCTTCTCCTCTGGACACCCCTCCCCGCCTCCTCCCTGATGCCCGCCCGCCCACAGTGCCTCTTCTAGCCCCATCCCACCCCCGCCCCAGCCTCAACAAGCTCTACACTCTCCTTCCACCCAGTACCTCCCCAGACCGCTTCCGCCCTGTCCTGCCCACCACCCCCATGAGGCAGCAGGCACTGAAAGGCCTGTTCATGTTCATGTCTCCTTTCCAATTAATGATCTGGAGCGTATGGAACAAAATATGAGTCCTTTTCAAAAAACCCTGATAAATTCAACTATGAGCCCCTCATGGAAACTACCCAGGGGGCAGATGAAAACCTAGCCCTCTTTATAAATCGCCTTTCCGAGGTACATAAACACCAGCCCTAACTCCCCTGAGGGCCTCATTCTCCTACACCTCTACTTCATTTCCCAGTTTTACCCAAATATTCGTAAAAAGCTCCAAAAATTTAAAAAAGGAACCCAAACACCCCAGAAAGAGCTTGCAGATGGCCTTTAAAGTTTTCAACAACTGGGATAAGGAACAAAACCTCAGAACAACAGGCTAAAGCCAAATATCAGATTCTGGCCTCCTTAGTTCAACCTCCTGCTGACAAGCCTGCAAAAGGCTCCACCCCACACCCACCTAGCACCTGTTTCTGCTGTGGCAATCCAGACCACTGGGCAAAAGCTTGCCCTAATCCCAAGCATCCTACAAAGGCATGTCCACACTGCACACAGTGGGGTCACTGGAGAGCGGATTGCCCTCTAGGGAAGTCAGCCCCTCCCCTTGAGTTCTCTCCCCTCCAGAAAACCAGACACATCTAGAGAGGACCTGGCACTCATGGATTTGTGTTCAGCGACCAATTGACGCAGCCTGGATCCCAAGTCTCCCTCCACCAGGACACCAAGGGATCCACGGGTAACAGTGGTGGCGGCAGGAAGTCAGTTTTCCTTCCTGGTTGACATGGGGCCAGCCTCTCTGTGCTTACTAAATACTCAGGACCTTTGCTCCCCTCCTCTATCCCAGTTGTTGGAAAATGAAAGGCTTAACAGAAACACCAGCCCAAACCCCTCCTTTATATTGTCCCTTGGTCAATATTACTTTCCCTCACTCCTTTCAGTCTCCCAGGCACCTTTCAAGTACTTTTCAAGTACTCCCCCACTGCCCCAACCCCCTTCTGGGAAGAGATATCCTCCTCTGCATGGGGGCAGGGCAGGTGGTCTTGATTGATATGCTCCCAGAGGGCAGCTGCTATCCTGGGAGGGGACCAGAGTGGTAAAATTCATATGTTAATTTTGCAGAATTACCCAGAGGACTGATAAGATACTTTTCTACCTCCAGATGGTACTGCTAAAAAATTAATTGATTTAAAGACAAGCGCTTGAAAAATTGGGCATTCCAAAACTTCCAGAAATTCTGATAAAAGTTACTCAGCAATAATGTTAATTTTTCAAGTAGAGCAAAACTTAGTTACATAAAATTAAGTAAACTGAAGAAGATGTAAAAGAGAATTTCAGTCCACCCTAATGCTGCCCTGCAACTTAGTTGCATCCTCCTTTTATGTCCCCTTGTCCGTGTCTGCCTCTGCTACTGCAGATCCATGACCCCTCCTCTCCCTGACAGACAGCAAGGAACTGCTGGACCCACAGGCAGGGACAATGCCCCTACTAAGCAGGAAGCAGTTATAGAAGAGTAACCGACACTCACTTTTCCTTGAAAGATTTCAAGGGTCCACATTCCTTGAGGGGTGAATGAGGTGGGGCCAAGACATGGGACAAGCATCATGACCTAACCCTAACAAACCTTTCTTTTCTTAACCAGCAAAAAGGGACAAGCATTAGGGTTTCTCACACAATCAGCTGGAGACTCCCTCCAGCCTGTTGCCTGTCTGTCCAAACAACTCGACCTTGTGATAAAAGGCTGGCCTCTTACAGGTCCTAGCATCAGCTGCACTCTGTATCCCCAAAGCCCAAACATTGCCTTCCACCAGCCCCTATTAGTATACTCCTCACACAACCTCTCTGGCCTTCTCAGCCACTGGGCTCTAACCCTTCTCTCCCGGCCGGAGTCCAAGTCTTATACTCTCAGCTTCTACAACCCTCACCTCTACCCGTCCTGGCACTACTCACCTTTATCACCCTCCTCTTTCTTTTCCTTCCCTGCTTAAGTAACCTGTTCCAAAGATTTTTACAGGATCAAATGGCAGCCATGTCCTGGGCAACTACTCAAGAACACCTCCAAAAGACTTTTCTGCTTCAAAATATCAGAAAATTCCCTTTATCGCCCCCTTTCATCAGGAAGTAGCCAAGAAAAGAAGGGCGACCGTCTCCCTATACCCTTTTAGAGCCAGGCATGATGGAATCCAGACCTGAGTATCGCCTTTTGAATAAGCCCACCCACCATCTCAGAGGGATCTGGGTGTCATCTTCCCTAGGCTACAGGCATCCCTCAGAGGACACGTCAGCAAGCCACAAGCCCACCTCTCCCCTGACCCCTCCCCTCAAAGAGCTCCCCAAAGCCCTGGCCATAAAGAGCCTCTTAACCTGTTAGAGACTCTCTTTCCTTTGTTCTGCTGGCCAGGACAGAGGGGTCCCTCTCAGGTTCAGCAATAAACCTGCCTGGACTGTTGAGTTCGCATCCCCTCTCTTCTTTCATACCTGATTGTCCCTAATTGTCTCTGGAACCAGTGTCTCTGGCTTCCCATGTAAGTAATTGAACTTTGCTTTTTTTCTCCTGTTAATGTGTCTCGTGTCAATTTGATTCTTACACCAACTAGAAAGACTTCAAGGGGTAGAGGAAATCTCTCCCTCCCCATCAGAAGCCTCTTGGTTCAATACAGCCACACTGCCTAAATCATGGCCAAAAACAGTTTTTCTCTAAAGGGAGACCAAAGTAGAGATATGTCTATAACATGAGACAGAATGAAAGCTCAGATTATGGAGAGCTCCTGTGGGCCGAGTCCAGCCAAGTGTGCCCCATGTCCCAAGGACAGGCACATATAGTACTAGCAGAGTGTCCTCATCCCCTGGTCCCTTTCATAACACATGTCCCCCAACACCAGAAACGTCGAGGTCACCAACCACACCCCTGCCTGCAAACACACCACCCACCGCACATCTGGTTGTTATGTTCACAGATCACATCAGCAGGGAGGGAGAGCATCTCTCCCTTATCCTAACCCCACACCCCTCCTGGGGCCACTTAACCTAAACAAACTCAAATTCCTCTACTTTATAACCATATTTTTTGGATTAGGAATCCATTAGGAATGGATTTTTCCTCCCATTCCTCAGTTGACTTCATTGTTGAGTATACCCGTAGCCCAAACAAACTGAATCTACCAGACTGTACATACCTTGGGGACAGGGTCCACATCCGTCTTGCCCTATCCCTTCCTTAACGTGAGGCAGAATGAATGGCACAAAGTGGGTCTCAATAGATCTTTGTTGAATGAATGCCAAAGGAATAAATTCAGATTTTAGAGAAGTGGATGTCTCTTCCTGGTACAGAATCCCGGGAGTAATGAATATACTCTAGGACTTGCTGTCCAGTATGGTAGCCACTAGCCACGCTGGACCATTTAAATTTTAATCCAAATTCGTTAGAATTAAATATATGGTAAAATTACATCCACCTTATACTCTAGCCATTCCACTCCTGGATATAGACCCAAGAAATATGAAATCATATGTCCACACAAGGACCTGTATAATGATGTTTACAGAAGTTTTATTTAATTGGCTAAAAACTTGAGAAAAAAAGCAAATGTTCATCCATGATGAATGGATTTTTTTTAAATGGGGTTATATCCATGCAATAGAATATTACTGGGTGACAAAAAGCAAAGAACTATTGATCCACACAACATGGATGAGTCTCAAAATAATTATGCTGCACAAAGAAACAGACAAAAATATAAATACTATATAAATCCACTTATATAAAAGTTCAAACTAATCAATCCTGACTGAAAGCAGGTCAGGGATTGAGGATGAATGGGAACAGGGAAGGCGAGAGGAAGGGATCACAAAGGCACCCGAGGAGGCTTCCTGGAGGGATGGGTATGTTCTCTGTCTTAATTGTAATGATTGTTTCACAGGCATGTTCATATTACCAAATATTATACAAGTATACCCTTTAAATATATGCAGGATACTGTCTGTCAATTACAACACAATTAAAAACAAGAATAAACAAAGCAATAAAACTAAAAATTCAGTTCCTAAGTCTCTTTAGCCAACTTTCAAGATCTCAGTAGCTACATGTGGCTTGCGACTCCCGTAGGGACAGCAAAGAGTATTCCCGTCATTGCAGAAAGCCTGCTGTACAGCGCTGCTCTAGAATAAGAAAATGAGATGCACAGGCACCTCAAGCCGTCTGTACAACCTGCAGCAGAGCTTAAATCCCCTAAAATCCTGGGCTGCCTGCAGCCTCTCATGTCCACAAGCCTCTCCAGGCCCCTGGGAAGAGCTCACCAGGCTTTGTGGCTTCTCCATCCCATCCTCTGTGCTCTGCCTCCTCCACCGTCAACTCCAGCCTCCTGGGATTCCTTTCCTTTCCCCTCTGAATACCTTAAATCTCACCCAGACTAAAACAACAGCAGAGTAAACCTCCCTAGACTCTGGCTACTGCCCTACTTCCCAGCCCCACCCCCCCAGGCAAAGTCAGGAAAACAGGGGCAGTCCACCTCCACTCCTTACCTCCTTTCCCCCACCAAAGTTTACTCAACTTTGGATTTTACTGCCTCCACTTGACTAAATTTCTCCCCTGAGGCCACCAGTGCTCTTCTAAGTGACAAAGTCCCCCTTGTTTAGGTTTGAGCCCCTAACATTACTAGGTTTTCAATGTTCTCTTTATTTTCAATACATAAACCTATGGTTCAACAATTAAAGCAATCTAAAGAGATACTCAGCAAAGCCCTCACTCATCCTCTTCCCCGTTCTCACTGTCCATCCCCCAGGAAGTAAGCCCTCGTGTTATCTTCTTGGGTGTCTTCTCCAGAATGTGTCCTCGTTCCCTCTCCCTCCCGTTGCACGCACACACTGTGTGAGGTGGGGGGTGCTCTGCCCTGTTCTCCCAGGATGTTACCTCTGTGGGCTTCCAGGCCGGCCCTTGGGACATGTCCTCAGTCTTTTTTGCAGCTGAGTTCTCGCTGGATCTGCAAGTTGCTTGTTTTCAAGGTCCTTTTTTTTTTAAGATCAATTTTAGTGTCATAGCAAAATTGAGCAGAAAGGTACAGGGAGTTCCCATACACCCTCTGCCCTCACACACGCACAGCCCTGCCCCACCTTCAAAGGCTGCCACCAGAGTGGTACATTCGTTACAACTGATGAACCTACACTGACATATCATTATTGCTCAGCAACCATAGTTTAGATCAGGGTTCACTATTGACGTACAGTCTACAGACTTTAACAAATTTACAGTGACAAGCATTCACCATTTTAGTGTCATGCAGAGTACTGCAATTGCAGTAGCTACTCAAAATCTTCTGAGCTCTCTACCTTTCTCCTTCCCTCCACCCTAAGCCCTGGCAAACACTGATCTTCTTACTGTCTCCATGGTTTTGACTTTTCCAGCACAGGCACACCTCAGGCACAGTGCTGGTTCAGTCCAGACCACCACAATGAAGCAAACAGTGTAATAAAGTAAGCCCCATTTTTGGTTTACCAGTGCATATAAAAGTTATGTTTCACTATATTGCAGCCTTTTAAATGTGCAATAGCATTATGTCTAAAATTATGTACATACATTAATCAAAAAATACTTCTTTAAAAATGCTAACCTTCATCAGAGCTTTTCAGTGAGTCACAGTCTTTTTTACTGGTGGAGGTCTTGCCTCCATGTTGATGGCTGCTGACTGCTCAGGGTGGTGGGTGCTGAACGTTGGGGTGCCTGTGACAATTTCTTAAAGTAAGACAACAAGGAAGTTTGCTGCGCTGATTGACTGTTCCTTTCATGAACAATTTCTCTGTAGCACGTGATGCTGTTTGATAGCATTTTACCCACAGTAGAAGTTCTTTCAAAACTGGAGTCAATCTTCTCAAACTCTGCCACTGCTTTATCAACTAAATGTATGTAATATTCTAAATCCTTTATTGTCATTTAAACAGTCCTCACAGCATCTTCACCAGGAGCAGATTCCTTCTCAAGAAACCACTTTCGTTGCTCATCCATAAGAAGCAACTTCTAATCCATTCAAGTTTTATCATGAGATTGCAGCCATTCAGTCACATCTTCAGGTTCCACTTCTCATTCTAGTTCTCTTGCTGTTTCCACCACATCTGCAGTGACTTCCTCCACTGAAGTCTCAAACCCATCACAGTCATCCATGAAGGCTGGAATCAACTTTCTCCAAACACCTGTCTATGTTGGGGTTTTGACCTCCACCCATGAACCATGAATGTTCTTAGTAGCAGACAGAATGACAAATGCTTTCCAGAAGGTTTCCAATTTCCTTTGTCTGGGTCCATCAAAGGAATCACTCTCTATGGCAGTATAGCCTTATGAAATGTATTTCTTATATAATAAGACTTCAAAATCAAAATTACTCCTTGATCCATGGGCTGCAGAATCGATATGGTATTAGCAGGCATGAAAACAACATTAGTCTCATTGTACATGCCCATCAGAGTACTTAGGTGATGAGCAGTAATATTTAGAAAAGAATCTTTTTCTCTGAGCAGAAGGTCTCAACAACAGGCTTAAAATATTTAGTAAGCCATGTTGTAAACAGATGTGCTATCATCTAGGCTTTGTTGTTCCTTTTATAAAGCACAGACAGTGTACCTTCAGAATAATTCTAAAGGCCCTGGGATTTTTGGAATGGTCAGTGAGCCTTGGCATCAACTTGAGGTCCCCAGCTGCAT
Source organism: Manis javanica (assembly GCF_040802235.1). Taxonomy (NCBI): domain Eukaryota; kingdom Metazoa; phylum Chordata; class Mammalia; order Pholidota; family Manidae; genus Manis; species Manis javanica. The sequence continues at coordinate 95,343,168 of NC_133163.1, read as the reverse complement.
TAGCCCCTCACAAGAGAGACAGCCTGTCTTTGAAGCTTTGAAGCCAGGCATTGACTTCTCCTCTGTAGCTATGAAAGTTTTAGTGGCATCTTCTCCCAAATAAGGCTGTTTCATCTACACTGAGTATCTGCTGTAGCCATCTGAGTTAATCATCTCAGACCTTGCAGCTTCTACATTAGCCCCTGCTGCTTCACCTTGCACTTTTATGTCATGGAGATGGCTTCTTTCCTTAAACCTCATGAACCCTCTGCTGGCTTCCAACCTTTCTTCTGCAGCTTCCTCACCTCTCTCAGACTTCACAGAATTGAAGAGAGTCAGAGCCTTGCTCTGCATTAGGCTTTAGCTTAAGGGAATGCTGTGGTTGGTTTGATCATGTATCTAGACCACTCAAATATTTCTCTGTATCAGCATTAAGACTTTCACTTTCTTATCATTCTTGTATTCACTGGAATAATACATTCAATTTCCTTCAAGAACTTTTCCTTTACATTCACAACTTGGCTAACTGGTGCAAGATGCCTCGTTTTCAGCCTGTATAGGCTTTCAACATGCTTTCCTCACTAAGGTTAGTCATTTCTAGCTTTTGATTTAAAGTGAGAGACATGTGATGCTGCCTTTCATTTGAACACTTAGAGGCCATTGTAGGGTTACTAGTTGCCCTAACTTCAATACTGTGTGTCTCAGAGGGAGAGGGATGGGGGAAATGGCCAATTGGTGGAGCAGTCAGAACACACACAGCATTTATCAATTAAATTTGCCATCTGATATGAGGGTGGTTCCTGGTGCCTCAAAACAATTACAATAGTAATATTAAAGATCACAGATCATCATAACAAAGGTAATAATAATGAAAAAGTTTGAAATATTATAAGAATTACCAAAATGTGACACAAATGCTTTTGGAAAAAGGGTGCCAATAGACTTGTTCAAACCAAGGTTGCCACAAATCTTCAATTTGTAAAAAAATAAAAACTACAGTATCTGATCTGCAAAGTGCAATAAAAGGAGGCATGACAGCATATTATATAATTGGAATCATACACTATGTAGCCTTTTCAAATTGTTTTCTTTCACTTAGTAATGTGCATTTAAGGTTCCTCCATGTGCTTTCATGCCTTTATAGTTCATTCTTTGGAGCTGAATAATATTCCATTGTCTGAATGCACCACAGTTTATTAATCCATTCATCTACTGAAGGACCCTGTTTTAAAAGTCGGCTCTTGGAGGCTTTGAGGAAACACACTTTGAGGTGTTCTTGGATTGCTATAAATAGATACAGTCTTTCTTGAGCATAGTCTGGAAAAATTTATAAAACAAGACAATAAAATAGCTGTACCCTTTGACCAAATTAATCCACCCATGGAAATTTTCCTTATGAAAATAATTTAAGAGAAAAAAAGTCAAAAAAGTCCATGGGGCAAGAATTCTCTGGGGAAAAGGAAGAGGCAGAGCCCCTAGTGGAAGGAATCTGAACTACCTGGAGATTTTTTGCAGTCGACACCTGCTTTTCTCCTTTCCCAAGTTTCTGAAGCCTTCTTTCCTCACTGTACCTATATTAGCCTGGTTAGAAATCACACTCTATCCTTCTACCTTTAACTTTTTATTTTTTAACCTTATAACTGAAGTGTTAAATGTATTTTTAAGTGTTCAAATCAAAGATAAATTATCACAAATTGTTAATATTACAAATTCTCACAAGTCACAGCCATATAATAACCCAGGTCAAGAAATATAACATTACCAGCTCTTCTCTTGATGGGTTCCAATCTCTCCCTCTATACTCCATGCCTAAGAGCATCATTATCCTGACATCTCACACTATAAAATGCTTTGCCTGTTTTTTACCTTTATATTATTATCATATAGTATACATTATTTTATGTCTAACTTCATTTGCTCAACATTATGTTTGTAAAACTCACCTATCTTGGGGCTGTGTGTAAATGTAGCTTTTTGCTTACTTGGTTTTTATTTGTTTTGCGGTTAGGAATTCCACTGCATTAATAGAATTTTTTTATCCAGATTCTTTTTCATGGACATTTAAATTGTTTCCAGTTCTTGGGTATTACCAATAATGTTGTTCTAAATAAGTCTGTATAGCTCTTAGGATGCATACACACATATTTTTGTTGGGCATATACCAGTGTGTTAGATTGTTATGTTATGCCTACGTACAACTCTTAAATAATGCTGAACATTTTTCAAAGTGGTACACTCCCACCAGCAGTGTATTTGAGTACCTGTCGCCCCACATTTCTGCCAACTTGGTATTGTCAGTCTTTTAATTTTAACCATTTTGGAGGTGTGTGGTGGTGACTCAGCAAGGTTCTAATTTGTAGTTCCCTGAGAGCCAGCCTACCTCCTCCTTCAATGTACCTCCACCTCTCTTCCTTCCCAAGAGCCTCTAAGAATAAAAAGTTGGCCATATTTCATAAATTCATTGTCCTTTGGGCATCCTTAAAGTGCATTTTTTGCTCATTTTTCGATTATTTTTTATGTTAACTTGTAAGAGCTCTTTAAATGTTCTGAAACAAACCCTTTGTTAATTACACATGTTGTTCCCCACACCTAGTCCACCTTTAACTTTTAAATCCTCTCATTTTCAACTGTACAAACAGGAAGCTCAGTTTAATTTTGAAATTCTCAAAAGTGACCAGTAGATGGCGTCCTAAGCCTTGCGCATAGCCTTCCTTGGCTGTGCTTGAATTTCAGCTAAATCTCCCAAAATCTTTTGCAAGGAAGCAATGTTAAGGATGAAAAATCTAACTTTAAACTATTATGCAGCTAGGACTGTGTTTCCTGGTGGGAACAACACATGAATCATTTTTACTCAGGATAAAGGAATAGAAAGGACTTTACCACAAGGCAGGACCGCCGGCGTGAGACTTGCCTGAGACGGGTGGGCCGCCAGGTGAAATCCATGGAAATACCTTCTGAGAGTCACCTGCAGACAGATTTAAAAAGAGCATAACTACCATGCATGGCATTTGGACAGCTTCATGGTTTACAAAAGGCAGGTGCCCACTAGCATAGGTCTGAGAAGAAAGCAGAAACAGGGGTTTGAACGGGGGGTGTAAGTATTTTTCCACCTCCTCCCCCTTATTCCTCTTTTTGTTTTTCATCAATTATATTTTCTGATTATTTAAGATTGCCTTTGTTGGGGAGGGGAGCCTCAGAAACCAGTGAGAAACCAGCCCCACTTGTGGTGGAAATAGTGTTTGAATGCTGACGCCTCATAGGCAACCAGCAGCCTGCCTCCTTCTGCCCCTCCCGCCTCTGCTCAGGGTGGATGTTCCTCTGGAGTGGCCCCCCACTCAGGCTTGGACAGACCTTGCATCCTCCGTCCTCTTCCCTACCCCTCTCCCCACTGAATAAATGAACGAATGAATGACAAGGTCCTAGCCTTCCTAAGCTCAGAAACAAGAGCTCTGTAAACCCCACACTCAACGAAAGACCCCAAGGGAGAGCCAGAAGCTCTGCAAGTGGAGGCGTCTCCTCTGAGAAGGAGCTGGGAAGGGCCTGGTGCGATGGGTTGGCCTGTGATTGGCAGCGATTATGAGCGAGAGGAAGGCACTGTTAGTTGAGGGTGAGTGTCTAGCCAATGGGTTTCAGCCCCGGGCAAGTTCACTGTGGATTCAGTGTGACCAAAGAAAATGACAGCAAAATGTTCTTGGGGTGAAAGGGTTATACCCAACTTTATTTCCAGGCGGCAGGTCAGTCACTAAAATCCCATTCACTCAGAGTGAGTCTGCATGCAGCAAGCCAGTCTCTGCCTCTGGGCCCCTCTGTCGGCACAGCCGTCCCACACAGCCGTTTTCCGGGCCTCTCTGCACAGTCGTCCCACACAGCCATCCTCTGGGCCTCTGTCCTCAGTGCTGCCACCACTCCAGCCTCTGCTCTGCTCTCCTGCAGCCTTGCAGTCCTGCCACCGTGTCATGCCCAGAGCTCTGGGCAGAACTCTTTATATAGCGTCAACAGCCATGTATTGCCCACAGGTGTGCAGTGAGCTAGTCAACCAGGGCCAGGTGAGAATTCTGGTCATAGGAACTCTCATTTTATCCACAGTGAGACATAAAGCAGGGCTGGAAGTCTATTTGGGATGTGGTGGGAAGGTGACCCTGTTTCCTTAGCCTTCCCAGTGGTCATCAGCAGGGACACAGGAACACCAAGCCAGAGATTCAATTCATTTCTTTCTTTGGGGTAGCCAAGACAAGGTTTCCCCCCTGTGGATCACCACCTCTGATGTCCCCCAGACTGAGCACAAAGCCTGGCACATTTAGGACCTGTTGGATTACCTCATTGGTGCTTTTGATTCTCACTGTTCAGAAGTGAGCCCAGGTCAAGTTGCACCCTTGAGGCTCTCTGTCCCACGTATGTTCAGACCCAGCATGACCTGCCCTGCCTTGCAGCCCTTGGAAATAAAGAGAGGCTCAGAAAGAGGCTTTGTTCTCTTTTGCTTTCTTCTTTGGGGATAATTGGGTAAGCCTGCTTTCTGAGCAATGTGGAAGTTCCTACCCTGAAACTGGATTTCACACCTTCAAAGATGAAGGACATTGCATCACTCAAACTTCCTGGCTCTGGGAGCTGCCCGGGTAGGTGTCCAGAGGCTGGGGCCTGGGTAAGCCCAACGCCCACAGGTCCAGACCAGGAACACATGTGTCTGCCGGGCGGGAGGGCATGTCCTGAGCCAGGCTCTGCTCCTCTGGGGCTGACTATAAATGGGGATGCTGAGGCCTGCCACCTGCCACCTAGTCTGACAGTGTCCACGGCTTTGACAGGGAGAGGATGCCAGGTGAGTACACATCAGTGGAAACATTGTTGCCTAACACTTGGGGTTTGAAATCTCCCCATTTAGCCTGGCCCACATGGCACCCTGGCTTGCTGTAGCCAGTCTGTATACTTATAAAAGCTAATTGTTAAATCTTGGGGAATTTTGCAAACAAGTTATTGAACAGCCACTATTTTTTTTTGAGAGGTTATCTCATATTTATTGATCAAATGGTTGTTAACAACAATTAAATTCTGTATAGGGGGGGGTCAATGCTCAATGCACAATCATTAATCCATCTAAAGCCTAGTTCTCATCAGTCTCCAATCTTCTGAAGCATAACGAACAAGTTCTTACATAGTGAACGAATTCTTACATAGTGAATAAGTTCTTACATGGTGAACAGTACAAGGGCATTCATCACAGAAACTTTCGGTTCTGATCACGCATTATGAACTATAAACAATCAGGTCAAATATGAATATTCGTTTGATTTTTTTTTTGGTATTATTTCCATCCCTTTAATAAATTTTGTTTTTCCAACCACATGGTCATAGTTAAATTATCCATATGATACTGTGTTAAACAAATTCAAGCACACCTATGTGATGGGATTCTTCACAGTAACTAGTAACAAGACATTTTTTTTTTGAGAGGGCATCTCTCATATTTATTGATCAAATGGTTGTTAACAACAATAAAATTCTGTATAGGGGGGTCAATGCTCAATGCACAGTCATTAATCCATCTCAAGCCTAGTTCTCTTCAGTCTCCAATCTTCTGAAGCATAACGAACAAGTTCTTACATGGTGAACGAATTCTTACATAGAGAATAAGTTCTTACATGGTGAACAGTGCAAGGGTAGTCATCACAGAAACTTTCTGTTTTGATAACACATTATGAACTATAAACAATCCGGTCAAATATGAATATTCGTTTGATTTTTATACTTGATTTATATGTGGATCCCACATTTCTCCCTTTATTATTATTATTTTTTTTATTTTTAATAAACTGCTGAAGTGGTAGGTAGATGCAAGATAAAGGTAGAAAACATAGTTTAGTGTTGTAAGAGAGCAATTGTAGATGATCAGGTGTGTGCCTGTAGACTATGTGCTAATCCGAGCTAGACAAGGGCAATAAAACATCCATGGATGCAGAAGCTTTCTCTCAACACGGGGTGGGGGAGGGGGTGAGGTTCTAAGCTTCACCATTGTTGTTCCCCAATTTCTCACCTGATGGCCCCCCGCGACTGTAACAGCCACTATTTTTTAAATTAATAAAAACTGACAAGAAAATGTTATATTTTAAAACAATAAATATTCAAAACTCATCACTTCCTAATTATTTAATTACACTTTGTACTTGTAGCTATGTGTACACTTTTGAAGCTCTGTGTGCCTATTGCATCTGTGTCTGCCTGGTAGAAATAATATATAATGGTGTGGTACTGTCTCTTCCCAGTCTGCCTTCTGAGACATCACGCTGGTAGCCTGCAGTCGGTCACCGTAGGAACAGTTACACCACAGCCATCAATAAAGGCTGCCAACGAGGCGGCGTGCACCACGTGCCCGTTACGTGTCTGCTGGCGCACAGCCGCCCCTCGCCCGTGGCTCCCGGAACCTGGATGTGCAATAGCTGGGAGGATGCCAGCCCTCAGTTTTCCACCTGATGCTGCCAGCTCTGGACATTTTTCTCGGCCAGACCACAGGCGGGAGAGGAAAAGGGGAGGACATGGAAGGAAACTGGCTGCCACCCCTGACTCCCCCTAGAACGTCTCAGGGGAAAGGCTGGGCCCTCTGTGGGTGGGAGGACTACCGGGGGGGAATTCAGGGGAGAAAAGCCAGGGCAACAAGGGTAATAAGCAGAAACACGTGACTGAGCTGAAGAGAAAGGGCAGCCGTTCAGGAGGGTGCACCGGTAGAGACGCACAGGGGAGACCACAGAATGCGGTGTTCTTGTGACCATGAAAGAGGGGCGAGCCGAGAACACCCCGAAGTTGAACCCTGTGGAGTTGGGGAGTCAGTGATGGCTCTACGTGCTGGTGGCTCCTACTCCCCTGCCTGTAATAATGGGCCAATGATAAGGAGGGTGGAGAGAAGAGAGGAAGTCCCAGGGCTCAGAGTCCTGAGGTGGAGCCCCTAGTGCCTCTCAATCCTCCTGACACCCTGACTCACTCCTCCGCCACCTCCTTAAAGGTTCGCTTCGCCAGAGTGTCCCAGCCATCCTCTCCACATCCTACCACACACTCGCCCTATGTCTTCTCACTCACATCTAAGGCTTCCAGAACCTACCATTGCTGGAGACATCCCAGTTTCTATCTTGAGTGGGATGTCGCAGTCACCCAAGGTCACCACCTAGTCCTCCAATCCTGCTGTGGCCGACAGGCTCCTGTCGCAGAGGGAGGCAGCGTCCAGGGCCAGCTGCCGACCCAGGAGGTCTTTGTCAAGAGCCCCTCACAGATCAGGGGAGACCCCCCATCTGCTCCCCACATCCCTCCTCCTCCCCTAACCCACCCCCCATGCCTCTGACCACTGCTTCCCAAACTTAAATGTGCACTGTGTACAAAGATATCTGACATTGCATTTATTAAATAATAATATCACCCATCCTTAAAGTCGTATATACAAGTTACAGTCAGAATTTCATCCATTTAACATCCACTGAGCAGTTACTATGTGCAGGAATGGGGCCCAGCCCCGGCCCTCCAGGACTCATGGCCTCTTGAGGGGACAGTCACACGAAGAGATAATGAACCACAGCAATGCCTGAGATAAGGATAGTATCACGTGCACACAAGAATCATTTCTCATTTACTTGTTCACTTAATGCCTTCGGAGCTGAACAGTTGCTACGTGCTAGGCATTGTGCTGGGGACCGGAATCCTACAGAGAACGTAATACACACTATCGCCTCTCCCGGAGCTTGTGTGCTAGCAGGGGCACAGGCAATAAACAGATGCTTATACAAACAATTGATTATGCGATGAGTGCGGGAGAAGAACACTGCCTCCTTGTAACTCCCGGCTCCCACCACAGCCAAGTGCTCGCAGGGCCTGCCTGCTGGCCCGCCCTCGCTGTCCCCTCTCCGGGGATGCCCTCTCGCCTTCCGTTGACCGAATCTCTCTACCCTCCAGGTCTCAGCTCAGGGTTCTCTCCTCCCCGGGGTCTTCCTGAAACTTGAGGTGGGTCCGAGGCTCCTGTCCATCCCTGCGAGGATGCAGAGCACCGCAGCCCCGTGTCCTCCCTGGTCCTCGGCATTGCGGACCCTCAGTAAATGTTTGCTGGGTGATTAACTGCTAGGTCCTCTTAATCCATGTGTATTGCATTTAAATAAATTAATTATAAAATTATTTACATCGATTTCACACATTCAGAAAAGGCAAGAGCTGAGTGCTAATAAAGGTACAGAGAAATATTTCCTCAAACAAGGATGCTTGTGCCCCGAGGGCTTTCAAGATGACTGGCTAAGATTCCGTTGAAGGGCGTGTTCCTGGGAGGCTCCCAGAGGGCTGCCCCTGATGTGAGGGCCCCGCTGCCCAGTCGCTTGCCCCCTTTGCGGAGCGTCATTGCACCGCCCCCAGAAGCCCCGGCTGACCTCCCACTATCACCCACCACCCTCTCCGTGGAGCCTGGGATCCGCGGCTAGACTTAGCTCATATGGGCTGAGCTTTGTAGGGAGAGGGGCCTCTGGAAAAGGAGGGGAGCCCCAGAGGCTGGAGCAGCTGCACCCTGGCTGCAGCTAGCACGTTAACCCCAGCAGCCTTGTCAAGGCGTCCAAGCTCCTGTCTGCTGGGTCTGGGGGAGGAACTCCACTCCCTCCCCTGCCCACGCGGGAGTGTCAGCCTGGGCCTTGTGGCTGAGGCCGTGCAGGTCGGCGAGCCTTGTCACTCACCACTCTGAAAAGCCTCCTGTCCCCTCCAGCAGAGGCTTTGTTCTGTCTGGGGTGCTCGCCCTCGGCAGCTCACCCACAAACCCCACGCCGCTGTCCTGAGCCTCCTCCGTCCCTGGAGTCATACAATCCATCGGCTGGTCCACCCTCTTCATTTTACAGCTGATGAAACTGAGGCCCTTTGAGGGAATGAAAAGCCCACAGCCGGGAAGGGCAGAGGCGTGCTTTAAAAACAAACAGAAGTCAGTCTCCTGACTCTCAGTCAGCCTGGGGCCCTCCTGCTAAGCCCTGCTGCCAGCCTATTTTGGGTAGGCTGCCCTGACTTTTCCAGCTGGTTTGAACCTGAAAGTCATGCCTCCAACTAATGAAACTTGCAGGAAGCATTGCCACCCCACCTACAAACTCCGCCAGGGCCAGTCTCGCTCATCAGCCTTTCCGACCCAGGAGTGGAGGCAAAGCCTGACCCAACTTGACAGGCATCTCCCAGGCAGGGACCAGGAAAGGAACTGCACAGTCCCTCCCGTCAGGACTCAGGGGTCAGGAGTGGCTGCCAGGTCAGCCTTAAAGGAGGAACCAAGCACAGGTGCGCTCTGTTTACCTTCCTGGCTCATAAACACGAACGAACTCTCCCTGCCTGATAGGAAAAAGCCCAGCCTCTTGGCCCAGCCCCCAAGCCTCTCCCATGCCGGCCACGACCTGCCCGTCCACCCTCATCTCCCACCACGGTGGACCCCATGCCCTTTCCTCACCCAGCACACCATCCCTCAGGTGGCACCACACCCCTTGGGCCTCTCTGACTTTCTAGGTGCGGTTCCCTCTGCCTCCCAATGCCCTTCCCTACTTCTCCATGTGTTAAGCTCCTTCGCATTGTTAAGACCCAGCTCAGAAGTCACTCCCATCTGTGCAGGTGTTTCCTCCTCCTCCCACCTCGGCCCCCTCCTCTTCCTCCTGCCACCTCCACCACACTTCCTCGGGGACACCCGGAATACTTCTGTGTCAACTTTACAGCATAACAATAACGTAAAAGGCCATGACTCTATGTGCTACCTCAGCTCCTCAGTGAAGGCAATTGTATCTTTATTGTCAGTCTTAGAGCCCAGCATGTAGTAGACACTCAAAAAGGGAATAAATTTCTAAACAAAATGAATATATGGAGTCTGGATTTATTCCAGGAAGCAAGTCTTAATGTTATACCAGGATCCCCTTTTGTTATTCAACAAAGTACTGCCATGTGAAAAGCACTGTATAGACAAAGTACTGGAACTCAGGGCCAGAGAAGACGCCAGGAGTTTATATTTTGGAGGTACACACAAGGTAGAGAAGAGTACGAATTAAAGAAAATGGCTAGCGCCAAGTGACCACTGTTGCCAGCAGATTACTGCGTTTAATCTGACATCAACCCTACAAGGTGGGCACTCTTAGTTTTATTCTCATTTTACTAATGAGGAGTTTGAGGCTTTCAGAAGTGGAGAGACTTGCGATGGCACAACTGATGAATAATAAAGGCAGAATATGAACCCAGGCTGCCCCCAAGCTCCACACGCCCAAACAGAAAGATCTGGTATAAATGTTTTATTTTCTTGATTAGTGAGCTTCAACATTGTCTTCACACAGCAAACACCTGGAGAGCTTAAAAAGGCACTAATGTCCACCCTAGTCCTACTCCAGAGATTCTGACATAACTGGTCTGCGGTGCACCCTGGGACCAGGGATTCCAAAGTGCAGTGAGGGCCGAGAGCCACTGCTCTCATGGGGAAGTGTCAGGCGTCAAGAGTGTGAGATGGCCTACCTGCAGCCTAGATGCTCCGTGGTTCTGTCAGGGTCCTGTCTGTGGAGACACAGAGTTGTCCTGTACCCTGGGAGGGGCCCCAGACTGTGGGCAGGGCTGCCGCTTCCTCCCTTGCATTCTCTGGTGTCTCACCAACTGCGACCTTCCTGTGGCCCTGGAGTTGCCAAAGACATCTTACTGGGGAGATTCCATGGTTCCCTGCAAGGAGATGTGGGCTCTCCAGGCCGACCCCCAGCTTTCAGTACGAAGGAGCCAAGATCTGTGGGTCACAACAAAGACAACTGATCTGAGGACCCTGGGTGGATGGCTTGTGGGTTGCCAACCTGCTATAGCTGGAAGGGACTGGAAAAACCCCACACACACCCACAGCTCCCAGTAGGCAGGCTCTCTGGGGCAGAGGCAGAGGAGTGAGGAGAGGACTTACGGCTCCACCCACTGACTCCTGTCATCAGCAGCCACTGGACCCCACGCACTTGCAGGCTCTGAGGGACAGGGTGGCTACAGCCAGCAAGGCTGGGTTTCCCCTTCTTAGGCCCCGACAGTGACTCAGGGACAAATATTGAAAGCAGATGGTGAACTCAGCCCCCCTGCCCACTGGAGAGCATGACCCTGCCCTAGAGCCCTCTAAACAGCATAGCAGCCCTCTAAACAGGGGCACAGAGAGCCTAGGGTCTGGTGGGACAGAGCTGGCAGCATGGTGGATGTGTATGAGGTACACAGCACACTGCCCTCATTAGTTGGCTGCCTTGAACCCCCTGTTCCTCACAGAGGTGTCGTGAGCACAATTTCATGCAATCCTCCCACAGCACCTGAGGCAGGTACCATCCCTACCCAGCTCCACACATGCAGAGAGTTTGGGACTCTGCCCAGATCACAGTCACCTCTTGGGTAGAGCGGGATTCCTGTCTGAGGCCCTGGGGCAATGCACTTGTTAGACCATCTCAGAGACCCCTCCCAGCCCCAAAACTTCCCACCTCGCTAGTCCTGAGTTTCGATGATTCATGGGCTGTCTGCCTATGTGAAACGTCACTCAGAGCAGCCACGTCTGTTCTTCTGGTCTTGGAGGCCAGGCTGTGCCCTATTGCTTCACCCTGCCATGACCATGATGACAGCTTCCTGTCCAGGGAGAGCAATGGGGTGAGACACCAGACAGGCCATAGCAGAGGATGGGTCGCACCCCTGGCCTGTGCTTGTTTTAAGGGCAGAGACCCCATTTTCATTACCTTTGTATAATCCCCTCCTCATTACCTGGCACAGTGCATGGCACATGGCAGATGCTCCTTAAATGTTTTCTGAATAATTAAACCTAGTGGTGAATCCCTTTGCAAAACTTTGTGCCATAATTTATCTCTGGCATACTTAATCTCAAAGATTTTAAGTAAGCATTTATTCAACAAATGTATATAATGACTGCCTACCATACACCCAAAAAAACTAGCTCCTTACAAAGCTCAAATTTCATAAGGGAAGAAATTAATCAATTTTCCAAATGGGCATAAAATGACATTGTGATATTACTAAAGGAAAGGGCCACAGGACAATGGAAATAGAGGTAACAGGACCTGCCAGGGGGCTGAAGAAGCCTTCTTTGAGGAAGAGATTTGCACATTGATCTACCCACCAACTGGCCCTTGTGGACCATGTTCCAGAGAGCGCTTAGTAAGGTGCTGGGCACGTCGTGGATGCTTGAGTGATTTCCCCCACAAATATCCTGCAGTACAAGAGGAAAACCCATGTCTCCTGAGTCAAAGACATGCTCAAGCTTTTAGGTGTAAATTTCTGGTCAAGAGGAAAGAGCATTTTTTTTATGCAAAGCAGCTTAAGCTGAAACTGACCTCACCACAGGCGTTGTTTTCTTCAGCGAGTGAGGAAATGAGCCAACTCTCCTGGAACCGCAGGGGCACACCCAGATTGCCCAGCAGCGCAGGGCTGTGCAGCCCCGTATCCTCCCGGTCCTTCCCCAGCCACGGGCCCTGGAGAGACACCCTCCTCAGTGCCAGCTCCTCCACAGCCAAAGGTCCACAGGGGACAGCCCCAGGTGGAGACTCCCCAGGTCAGCCCAGGCACGGGCAAGGGCAGGCTTGTCTCTGTGACCCTGGGACCAGCCCGAGGCGCAGACCAAACTGTCAGTGCAATTAGGAGATGGATGATGGCTCTGATCCCTCTGGGGCTTCGACTGGAGCTGCCCTCATCCCTTCTCAGGGCTCTTAGCTCAAAATAATAATCCTCCAGGCCCTGAACAGGTGCCCTCCCTCACCTCAGCTTCTTTCTGGCTTTCTGCCCAGTTCTCCTTTCTCTCCTGATTGACTTCCTTCAATTTCACTCCTTCAGTTACTCGGGGTGCAAGTGGCCCTGTTATTTAGCCTCTCAGCCCTGACTTTCCCGAAGGACCTAGTAGCCTTTAACCCAGAGCCTCGTGGGGCCTTGGAGAAGAGGGCTGAAAACACTGCTGTTCCTCTAAGAACTAGTCTCCTCGCCTTCTCATCCGCTCTCCTTCCTGCTGATCAAACTGTTTCCCTTTGCATGTAGAGATGGCAACTACATCACAAATTCTTCCTGACTCCATGGCTTAAGACTTAAACACTGTGCTCAGTTTCCAGAGCTTTGTAGTCCAGGGAAAGTCCTCTCTTTCCCAGCATACTGTGCACATAGACACACTCTCAAGCTAAGTGCTCTATGGGTAGGAAGGCTCTATGTTGAAACTTCTTTATTCTAGAGCTTCTCAAACTTCAGCCATACATAATAACCTGAAGAGCTTATGTGTTAAAGCACGGAATCCCGGGCTCCCCTCTCACCACCCGGAGATTCAGTAGGGCTGGGGTATGGTCCAGAATTCACACCACTTCTGGCAGTGTCGGTGGTGCATCAGGTGACATGATGCTGACGGTGCCCATCCACCCAGCTGCACTTGGAATAAGACTGTACTTCCATCTTTAGTCCTCACCCTGAGGCAAGGAATACTCCTGGTTGGAGGGAAGAGCAAAGAGGAGAGAATGCAGGAATCAAATGTCTCAGTGAAAACATTTATAAATATTAACTTACCCCACACGTTTACCCTAGAGATGAATCCTGTTTTACAAAGTAAGCTTCTGAGAAGTCAGAAAACTTGCCCAGGTAGTCCAACTTTTAACTGTCTGAGCCTGGAGTCAGGTGCTGATCTGTCCACTTGCCCCTGGGCCACTGTGTCAGCTATGAGGCTGAATTAATCTCATATTTGATTGTCACTGGCAGAATGTCTTGTCTGAGGGTTTCAGCTCCAGGCAAGTTCACTATGAATTCAGTAAGACCAAGAAATGACAACGGATTGTTCTTGGGGTAAAAGGGTTTATAGCTGGCTTTATTCTCCTTGCAGTAAGTTGAGCACTAGAATCATGACTGCATCCAGCAGTCTGCAGGTGCCCCAGCTCCGTCTCTGCCTCTGCCCAGAGCACTGGGCAGAGCTCCTCATATAGTGACTCAGTCAGTAATAGCTCATTGCCTACCGGTGTGGAAGCAGTAGCCTAGCAGCAGGCCAGTTACATCATCAAGTAGTTTAGGGTCAGGTGAGGATCCTGGCCATAGGAACTTCCATTTTCCCCACACACAACCACCACCATTTGTCGTGACATGGGTGATTAGTAGTCATCTCTGCAGGGAAATGAAGATGTTTACAAATGCACATGCATTTACCCACACACCTGACAAATTCACTGCTCCTCAGTTTAGGGTGCAGAAAGTGTCAGGGCAGCCTGGCTGGGAGAAACATTCCCACCGCGGAGTCTTCTAGGCCTGGCCTGACCCTGCTCTCCTGATTGCTAGAGATTAACTGGTCTAGGATATTACTGACTGAATGAAAATTCCCCACTAATTACCAAACATATAAGGAGCAGAGAGCATCAGCACAGCGGTTCTCAAAGTGTGGACCCCGGAACAGCGGCATCACCCTCATCTGGGAACTTGTTAGCAAACCAAATACTTGGATCCCACCCTGAACCTACTGAAGCAGAAATTTAGGGTTGGGTCCCAGAGATCCTTGTTTTAACATGCCTACCAGGAGATTGAGATGCACACCTAAAGTTTGTAAACCACCGTTCAGGGCTGAGAGGGCAAAGAACCACTGTTCTAGTGAAAGAATTAGCCAGGTTGCTAGTGTGGTTTTTTGCCAGGCAGCTGCATCTGGGGAGGTCTGTCCCTGGGCACTAGGTGAAATCTCAACCTGGATGGGAGAGTGTGGATAAAGTGAAGGTTCCTATGGCCAGGATTCTCACCTGGCCCTGGTTGGCTAGCTCACAACACAGGTTATATGTTGTTATTGGCTCTATATAAAGAGCTCTGCGCAGTGCTCTGGGCAACATGGTGGCACGGCTGCAAGGTTGCAGGAGAGCACAGCAGAGGCAGGAGTGGTGGCAGGACTGAGGACAGAGACTGAGACAGCTCCAGGGGCAGAGGCCCAGAGGCAGAGACTGGCTTGCTGCATGCAGACTCACTCTGAAGTGAACAGGATTCTAGCCACGGTGGAAATAAAGTTGGATGTAAACCCTTTCACCCCAAGAATGTTCCATTGTCATTCTTTGGTCTCTTGAATCCATAGTGAACTTGTCTGGGGCTGAAACCCATTGGCAAGATAGGGAGTTTCTTGACTCTGATCAGGAAGAATTCGTGAACAGGTTGGACAAATGTAGGCAAGGAAGGCATTCATTAAAGCAAGAGTAGTACAGTAGTAGTGAATGGCAGCAGCCACGCAGGTAGTAGAGAGCAAGGAAGAACAGAGAGAGAGAAGGGGAGTCCATTGAACTTCTGCTTGGTATAGGGCAAATCCCTTGCCAACTCCTAAAGCCAGGGTCACCTGGCATCCAGTGTCCCCTTGAATGTGTATGAAATGAGAACTATGCCCCTACCCCCCAGGATTTGGGGGAGCCACAGAGCACTGGATGGAGTGCAATTATGTTCTGAAAACTTCCAAAAAGCAAAGAAAGGAGATTTTCAGGCAGGCCTAAAGGGCATGCTTGTACAGCTGCAGTCCTGTCCAGGTCACCCAGGCAACAGGAACTTGCAAGCCCAAGTCAGAGACCTCAGTAGCCCTTCCCTGCTCGTCTGAAGTAGGACAGAGAGAGTGAAGACTTACACTTAAGTCCACAAAATTGAATGAAGTAGTAAAATAACAAAGATGCTTACCACTGGGAAAAGGAGTCTCTTATTAACGTCCTGACAGGCTTGGAAGAACACAGAGACAAAATGCAGTAAGTTGAGCAGCAAGAAGACTTTATTTAAGGCAAAGTACACACTCAAAGAAAGAGGAGTGTGGGCAGCCTCAGAGATGAGGTGCACTTAAAGGCTTAGGATTTCTGTCTTTTAAGGATTTCAAGAATGGGGCCAAGGGTCAGGGGACGTAGGCTTGACTTGTGGTGCCATGAGGTCTATCTTTGGTGAGAGACATCAAGTCACCCTCTATGGTCAGTTCTCTGGGTGCTCTGTAAGATAATGCAAGGCATTTATTAGTCCTGTTCTTCTCCAAGATCATGGTTACCCTCAAGCAGTGAAAACATATCACTTAGGACTGCTTGCCTTGACTTTAGATGGGGTCAGTTGTTGGCTAATTTCTCTAAAGTATGTTAGGATCTTACCTCCTCATTCTCTGGAGTTTTTTAAATGGAATCTTACCCTCAAGATGGAGTCCCTCCTCTTGTTACTATACTGTTTATATCTTGGCATTTTTCATCGGAGGCAGGAAAAATTAGTCATGATGTCCCTGCTCTACCTCAGTCTGGGAAGATTTCGTTTGGTGACGTGGAGAGTTCCACGCTCTCTGGGAGCTCTAACAAACACCAGTGGTAGAGAAGTTGGGGAAGCATGTGTGAATGCCACTGTGATGTCAACTTCAACTTCTCCTGCCTCACCTGGTTTCAGCCTTGTCCTGAAGAAGATTCATTGCTGGAATAGTCTTGCTGCTATAGTAATTCTTGTCCCCTGCCTGGGCCCTTCCTCTGCAGATGGTAATATTTGCATTACTAAGACCCTAGACAAACCCCAGTATCCAGACTCTGCTCCTAGGTCTCTCACACCAAAATCCAGGGACGGCTATTTGTTGTCACTGCAGGGACAGACTGAACACAAGTCCTGGCTCAGTTGATCTTGTTAATGTGTTTCTTAAGATCTTCAGCAACTTGCAGTTTCCTGATTTTGGACAAAAGCAAATCAAATGTCATATATGGTAGATGGAGAAAGATTACTTCATATGGTGGGAAAAATTATGCCAGCATTGTTATTTCTTCAGGTGAGAGAGCAAGTGACTGTGGAACAGATTCCTTTTGTTTTTTGGCAATGTAATTCATATGCCATAAAATTCACCCTTTTTAAGTATATAGTTCAGTGGTCTTCAAAAAGTAAATGGTGCCTAAGAGACCTTTCTGAGGTGATAGAAATGTTCGATGGCTTGTTCTGCATGATTTCATGGATGCATATGATTATCAAAAGATTTCTAAGTAGACCATTAAGACCTACTCCCTTTATTGTATCTAAAGTACACATCAATTTAAAAAATAGTTTTAAAAGTAAATGGCACCACTTCAAAAAAATCTGAAATGAGTGAAATTTGAGACATGTTCAGTAGCTGACTCAGTGAATGAACTTGTCTCCAAAACAACAAATAACAGGTCACATTTTCCTCGTGGCATGGATCCCTTTCTCTTTTAGGTAGAAAAGGAAAATTCAGATAAGCAAAGACATTGTAAAATAAAATGTCAGGCAATTTAGCCTTAACAAACACCAGGAATAGTATTAACTTAATGATTACATATGACTAAGTAAAAGAAAAATGACACATTACTTGATGTAAATTTTTTTAAAAGTGGGGTATAAGTTCTTAAACAGCATGACCATTCTCCAAATAAGCAGTTTTATTATCTATGTACTATAAAGTCATACTAGATGAATGGGCAAGTTGATTTTAACATGTCTCTATAGCTGTAAAATCTGGAATTTTCCTTAATTTTATCCTAATTTTCATTTCAAAGCTGAGTAGTATAGACACTATGTAGTAAGACACTGCCAAAACAAAGACAAAAGAAAAAGCCCTACTTTCTAGAGAGAAGTTACATTATTACTGAGGCAACTTTCTAAGCATAGGGAAAAGACATTCTAAGGGACAATTACCAGAAAAACGAATCAAATTCCTATTGCTATTTTAGGTACATACACTCAGTTTCACCCTCCTTCCTTATTCAAACCACATACCATCACCTTTGCATGTAAGAATACATATAATGCACCTGTGTGAACATAGTGATTGCTCATAGTGATACAGACCCTTGACTCTAAGGATATATTTTTATAGTGTGTATCATCTAAATAAGTGTTTCTATTATGTCTTTTCAGGATGTGAGATCATTATACACGCAGGAGTTCTTATCTGTAGCCAGGTATCTACGTAGGTGAGCATGGAGGTGACTAGTACATGTACATCTGGGTGTGCTGGAGTTCGCCGAGAGGTTTATAACAGGCGCATTGGGAACCAAGGTTGGACCAGTCTCAAGAGGAAGGTATGTGTGTAACAAACAATGTTCTCATTCACAAAAGAATAGAATTTTAAACACATTAAGAGCTTTCTACTTTATAGTGATAACTTTTAATAAAAGAACACTTTTTGAACAACTTATTGAACACTTACTGAACAACTAGTACATGTTAAACATGTTAGAATCTTTCTTATCTCCTAATCTTCACAACTAATTTAAGCTGGTACAAATTAACCCAGTTTTATAGATAAGGAACCTGGGGCTTGTCCAAAGCAACATAGGTAGTAAGTAAGTGGATGAGTGGTCTGATTTCAGAGCCTGTAATTTCATTCTCTACCACAAAATCGCAACCGAAATGTGAGAGAACTTCCCCAAGAAAATAAAAAATGATGAATGAGTATTCAGTTAGCCCTCCCTCCTGTTTTTAGTGATATGGAATGTGATTTTAACTGTTTTATTCAGAAAGCTTACTTCACATCTTATTTTTATGTAACAGAGAATTATGGATGTTTGCTTAAGTCTCAGTCCATAAAGTTGAAAGGACTCTGGGCTTGGTTTAATTGTAAATGGAACAATCTGACAGGGAAGGGCACTTCTTCATTTGGGGGAGCCACAGAGCAAAGTACAAAGACACCACTGGAAGAGAGACAAAATATATTAAGTTGAGCAGTGAGAAGTGTTTTGTTAAGGCAAAAAATCTGGACTTCACGATTTGTCTCCTGGTTCTCCTTCTTTAATCAAGTTTCTCAATCCCTGTCTGGCACCAGATTTCTTTCCTTTGCCCACATCCTTCATGAGGACATTCCTCCCTTGCTCAGTCTTCATTGCACTTTTGATGCCCTCTGCCCTCCATTGGCAATCTCATCCATGCCCTTGGTTTTACCCACCCTTTAAACCGTCTCCACCTCTTTGCAGTTCTCCAGAACTTATCTACCTAGATAGCTCACTGGGTTTTCTGGCACAATACCAAAGCCAATTTGGAAAGCGAACAGGTTGGACAAATGTAGGCAAGGAAGGCATTCATTAAAGCGAGAGTAGTACAGTAGTAGTGAATGGCAGCAGCCACGCAGGTAGTAGAGAGCAAGGAAGAACAGAGAGAGAAGGGGAGTCCATTCTTGCCATATGCTTGGCATAGGGCAAATCCCTTGCCAACTCCTAAAGCCAGGGTCACCTGGCATCCAGTGTCCCTTTGAATATGTATGGAATGAGAACTAAGCCCCCACCACCCCAGGATTTGGGGGAGCCACAGAGCACTGGATGGAGTGAAATTATGTTCTGAGAACTTCCCAAAGGCAAAGAAAGGTGATTTTCAGGCAGGCTACTAAAGGGCGTGATTGTACAGCTGCAGTCCTATCCAGGTCACTCCAGCAATGGGAACTTGCAAGCCCAAGTCAGAGACCTCAGTAGCCCTTCCCTGCTCGTCTGAAGTAGGACAGAGAGAGTGAAGACTTGTGCTTATGTCTAGAAAATAGAATGAGACAGGAAAGTACAAAGACACCACTGGAAGAGTATAGAGACAAAATACGGTAAGTTGAGCAGTGAGAAGTCTTTTGTTAAGGCAAAAACTACACACTCAAAGAAAGGGGAATGAAGGCAACCTCAGAGAGCAGTTGTGCTTAAGGGTTTGGGGTTTTAAAGGGCCTTTTGGGTAGAGGTCAGCATAAGGCGTGATGTATACAGGTGATTCATAATTCCTTGGAAGTTTTGTCTTAAGAAGAGGGTAATCTAGGTGACTGTTCACGTGGACCTCAGCATTCTCTATCCACATCAGTCCATTTACACTTCAGAGGTCCATCTCCTGTCCTTGTTACAAAGTTACTTAGTTGATTAAGGGGCTGGAAGAAGAGGAAGAACAGCATATAAATTAAGTTTAAGACTAAGCTGGGCCTTTTTCACAGGCTAAGTAAATTTTACAGTGGCATGACCCTTGTCCCATGTCCCTGCCCTACCTCAACTGCATTAAGGAATTGCATTCTTTCCCCAATTTACAGCCCTTTTCTGGTTCCTTTGTAACAGGATGATAACATAAAAAGCCTTACACATTCCATCTTTCCCACTTCATACTCCAATATTAAATTCCATGTATTTGTTCCCAGAAGATATGTAATTTCAGCCTCTTTGCTTTGTTACATATGTGCCTCTACTTCAATTGCCTTGCTGATTTCTAATCATTGCTTTTTCAAGAAACCAGACTGATTAGTCTTTCAGGGATCTGCCTTCCTTGGGCAACTTTCTTTTGTACCGTGTGCTCATTTCTACCCTTGTTTTATTGTCACAGTATTGCTTTGATTTTTTTCATAGATGTGTCTTCCTTTCCTATGTCAGATCCTTGAGGCCAGCACAATACCTACCACATAGTGAACGCTCAATGATTGTACAACTTCTTGAATATTTAAATTGCATGGAAATGTCATTACTATACCTCAAATTCAAAAAGTTCAAAGTCAACATCCGAGAGAATCTTATCCAGATCAAACTCTATAGGAGAACAGTTCTTTATAACCTCCTTGGGAGTCATTCTCATGACTACATTTTGCCCATTACTCAGTACTAGAACCTAACAACAAAATGCAACAAGTGAACCTTGAATTGAATTCTGGATTTAAAAATATGGCTATAAAAGACTTTACAATTGGATAAAATGGAAATGGATTGTATGTTAGGTGATTTTTTAAAAATTAAGGTTAATTTTATCTTCTTAGGGATGATAGTAGTATTAGCTAGGATGTTCTTACTCTTAGGGCATAAAACCTTTGTTACTTATTTTCAAATAGTTCATTTTAAGAGAGTATAATACACAGAGAGACACAGCAATGTGGCAAAATGCTAATAAAAAGTATGAGTAGTTTTTGTACTAATTTTTCAATTTCTCTGCATATCTGAAAAATTCCAAATAAGCATGTGGGGAAAATACTAAGAATACCAAGAACAAAATCAGTATGACCTTTTTGAAATTTAGGTATCAATTGCTCTTGGCCTTTCTCCCTCCCAAATCTGCTGCAAGGTACCTTCCACTGCCATGTTCATCTCCTAAACTTCAGGTTTGTGGTTTAAATTTGAAAGGGACAATCATCCCTCACAAAATGCTCTCCAGTTCACTCTCCTAGTTGGCCAACCACAAGGCTGTTCATTTTTATTTGCCTAAATGGTACCATATTGCACATTAGAAGCTCAAGCAAATAAAAGTGTTTCCTAATTGAGATCAAGCATTGGAGATTTTCATCTGGAAAAACTTAAGGTAATAAGGAAGCAGCAAAGGGTTAGCAGAAATAGTCTTGCTTTAATCCTTCAGAATTGCCAAGTTTCTAGCAAAAGGTGGTAATTTTTTTTATTGTCATGAAAGTGCTAATAATTTATCCCTCCTCTTAAATTTGTACTACATTCAGATGGAAGTTAAGAAATTAAGCATTTACCATCATTACTTAAAAGAATTAGTGATCCTAGGTATATGCCCAAGAGAACTGAAAATAGATCATTACACAAAAACTTACACATGGCTGTCTCTGTACATTATTCTTAACAGCCAAAAGGTGGAAATAGTCCAAATGTTCATCAACTGATGGATAAACAAAATGTGGTATTTCCATACAATGGAATGCTAGTCCTAAAAAAGGAATGAAATACTGATACATGGCACAACGTGGATTAGTCTTGAAAACATGATGCTAAGTTAAAGGAGCAAGACAATGAAGGCCATTTAAGCTATGATTCCATTTATATGAAACGTCCAGAATAGGCAACTCCATAAAGACAAAGTTTATGAGTCTCTGGGGCTAGAAGCATAGGGGTCAGGAATGGAGGAGTGACTGCTAATGGGTACAGGGCTCTTTTTGGGGTGAAAAACATGTTCTGGAACTAGATGATGGGGATGGTTGTAAAACTTTGAATATACTAAAAACCACTGAGTTGTGTACTTTAAGTGGATGACTATGATGGTATGTGAATGATACCTCAATTTTTTTAAAGTTAATGAACAACAAATTTTCTACTTGGTCCCATTTTCAAGGACAGTCAAGGGGGCGCCCAGAGGCATGCTGGGTCTGACTGCACCTTCAGCCCTCAAGTCACTCTTGGCAAGTGAAGGGTGGCCCCAGATTCAGTAGGGTGCTGGCCAGGCTCTCATCCTCCCCTGCAGCCCTTATAGGAGCACCAGTTAGCCTTGGCATCTCCAGGACCAGTCCCGGCAGGTCCCAAGTCCTGTTTACCCCCAGAATCCCAGCACTTCCTCCAAGACCAGCCCTCGTGCAAGCCTCATACCTCACTCTCTTCTTCACCTTCCCTCCTCATCGTACTTACTTTCATTCATCCCCTCCAAAATTGGGCTTGTTCATTGCTCTATCTCACCTCACAAGAACAGTGCCTAGCTAACAGAGGATGCTCAATAAATTTCTAGTGAATGAATGAATTTGGAAGAAAAGTTTACACAGAAATTTGTACTGGATATTATTTAAAAGATGAAGTTCCATGCTTCAAAATTGTTTTTTCCCCATAGATGGACTTCCTCCTCCATTTAAATATGTATCTGATCTTTAAGAAATCTTACACAAAATAGCATTTTATTATAGACAATCTAATTTACAAGTCTTTATACATTTTAAGGAAAACACTCAGATACCATAAACCTAAAAATTTCCATATGCAAAATTCAATTTACAACAAGAAAATAAACACAGAAACTTATTTTTGGACCATGTGGTTATGACTGCACTACCTTTAGAATTCCTTGAGTCCAAAAAATGTAGTTAAGCCCTAAAAATGTAGCAGAAGCATTTCCGCACACTGATATCCATAATCTAGTTTGTGCAGAAATGTTTCCACCAGATTCATAGAGTACTCTTAGGAAGAAAGAGGTGAGGGCTGGTCACTTGGTTGCCTTTCGGACCTTCTGCAACTCATCAATGGGCTTCCATTCTTGGTTGATTGTTACAAGCTTTAAAAAAAAGAAGGACAATGAAAGTGTTTTGTTAGGATTGGTCTTTCATCCACATGTCCCCTTTGAGGATTTGTCCCCACTTCCCTATGGAAATAGCATTTGTAGCCTCTTCCCATCTCTAAAACACACACAAAACAGTAATATGGGCTGGTTTCTATCACTCTATCCATCTAAAAAGCCCTTGGGTTCCTAAGTGTTATAGGATCAGAGAGAGAAGTCATATATATTTGCCTTACTTTCATTTGACAGGTTCTATATTTTTAAGTTTTCCATGGTTTTATGTTAAGTATAAGTTCAAAAAATGTGTCTGCTCCCTGTGAATGGATGTATAAAACTCTTAGCTTTAGGTCTTAACAAAATTTCCTCACTGTAATTAACAAAGGTACAAATGATCTACGTTACACAATAAGGGAAAATGGATGGAGCTGTGGGGTTCTTGACTTCCAAAGAACTCATGTAAAGAGATTCTCATTTATCCTCACAAGTTTTTTGTTACCCCAGGACCTAGGAGATGTAGATAATTTTAATGATCCTAAATGTCCTTCACTTGGTCAAACTGTGTTATTTGAAAGTTTTGTTTAAAAAAAAATGCTTTCCTGACAGATTCAATGTTTCTGACTTCCAAAATATTTAAAATGTAAAATATCTTTGCTATATTCTTAAAAGAATGAGTGGATATTAGCTAATTTTGCTTAAAAAGAAAGTCGCTCCTGTTTTCAGGAGCTCCTGTTATTTATTACAATGGATAATATACTACAATCATGATAAAATTTAATATTTGAGTACTTAGTATGGACTAAGTACTAAGCCCATTAAATCTATTTTGCTGACAAGGGTGTTAAAGCTAGGCTAAATGTTAATCATTTTAAATTTAGCAATACCTTTCTAGGTACACTAGGATCCACAGTTTCCCAAGGTTCTGGATTTCTTTTTCGATCAAGGCTAAAAATAAGAGAAATCTGATTAAACATTAAAGTAAGCAAGTTTCAACCAACTCTGATGCTGGGTCTATAAACATGCTAGGTTCAACCCAGACTGCATACTGAGGCAATCATCTATTAACTGAAATTGATGGAAGAAGATTCCATAAGAGAGCATCAGTTTAGCTCACATATTAAGGATTGATTCCTCTGCAGGGTGAGATGTCTGTAGTCCCTTTATTAGGCTAGACTGGAGATTGTTCCCATAAACTGAACAGCAACGTGGGTGGAAGTGCCAGGATAATAGGAAGCAAAGATGTTCTTGCCCTGGTTTCTGAGAATGGGAGAAGGGCTGGGCTTGAGCTCTGGAGGGAGAAAAGTGCAGGGTGCTATGCCTCCCTGCCATGGACTAGCATTACTGCCCTTTCTAGCCCTGCACTGGGCCAAGATCAGTTTCAAGTTTCTCTTTTCCTCATATTCCAGGAAATATTGTATTTTATATTCTTATTTCCAGAGCTAAGATTAGGTTCACCGGAGACAACTGAATCTATAAATTTACCACATTACAAAAGATCTAATAAACTGAAAATTTAAATTCTCTTTAAAATGATGATTTAAGTTTGACATTGTATATCCCAAAAGACCATTTAGGAATTTTAAATTTCAAAACTTAAAAGAAAAACCAAGCTTTCTTTGCTGAAGTGGAGGAAGGCCAATGGATGAAATATTTAGATACAAGGAACAAACTAATTTCATTATAATTTAACAGGATGCGTTTTAGCCCTGACTCCAAGTTCACAGTTGGACATCTTATCCTGGGGGAAAAACTAGGAAACTGATATCAGGCATCTCATAAACTGATGGTTGACCGAATACTGCTGAAAACGTTTTTATAAATGATGTCTACTTACATCACATCGGTTTTTTGAAGAGAATATACAGCAAAAGATGAAGCTCCCCCCGCTGCCACGGTCATGAACAGCACCAAAGGAATAAGCTAACAGAGAACAAGTTGAGGATAAATATTCCGTTACTCCACTGAACACTGGAAATAGAATAGCTATATATCGTTTTGTACTTCCAAAATCTGCACAAAATTAACTCATCAGATTAAGGTTGATCAAAATATAAATCTTTTCATTAAAAATTAATACTTTTCCTCAAACTGTTCACACGCTTTAAGAACTTACTTCCTTCTTCTTCATCAGGAGTTGGAAAAAGCCCATAATGATTCAGTGTCGAATGCCAAATCTAGAATAAAAAAATCCTGATCAAAACTTCAGCCGCGAGGACCCAACCTGGCGGGCACCACACCGGCTGACGTGCTCCCGAAGGCAGGCGGCTCACCTGGGGGCGGAACAGCGAGGCGCGCGGACGGGCAAACGCTCAGACTCGAACTCGGCCTCAGCCCTGCACCTTATATACCGACCGCAACCGCTTCGGAAGGGCAGGGCCAGGGCGTTCTGGTCACGCGGGCCGGGCGGGGGGCGTGCGGGACCAGACAGACTTACTCACCTTCCCCGCTCAGCTCCCGGCTCCCGGACGCCCCCTGCAGGACTCCGTGCCCGCGGATGCGGCACCGCCGCCGAACTGGGGCGCCGACACCCACTGCCGCCGGGCAAGTGCTAGAGGCTCGGCGTGGGCGCTCCGGGCGGCTGTCAGCCTACCCCGGAGCCTGCAAGGGGCTGGAACTGAAAGCGAGGGGAACTCTGACGGCCTAGGCCTGGGTGGAAACCAATCCCTCTAAAAGGGGGTCTGGAAAGGGAGGTGCAGAGCCGGGAGTTCCGGGAAGGCCTTCAGGTGCAGGCAGGTAAATTAGAATTAAACCAATCAAATGAAAAACCTCACAATGTGATGTAGTGCACATATGAAGGTAATTAAACTTAAATTGTAAAGTTCATTGTAGAGAACTCCCACGGTGTCCTGTTTTTCTCCTATTAAATTTTAATTTTCATTTTTCCCCATTCTTCAACGGAAATTATCAAGAAGTGAGAGAGATGAAAAGAATCATCTGGAAAGGTTTCCAAAAGAAATATTTGAAGTCCTCTTTTAACTCGCCCCAAAGGTAGAGTAGCCTCACCCTGCACAGAGGGTGCCTGCGGCTGTAAAACCACATAAATAAGGTTAACATTTCTATTCAACCATGGGGCTGTGTTGCTAGACACATGTTGTACCAGAATCTTCTGGACATGTTTGCAAGGTATGTTATTTGCTTAGAGATGCTGGAATCCCATAGCCATCAAGTGGGGAGAGGTAATCAGAACGCAGGTGTGTCTGGCTCTCAACAGCACTGTTACTTCTGCACCCCGCTCCGAGCTACTGCAGTTAAGCCAAGAGGCAAGCTCACTTATTTAAATAGTTATTTAAAAACAATTATTTTAAAACTGAAGTTCAAGCTGAATTAATGTTAAAATAGAAACATCCTCATGTTCCCTGGAAAGGGGCAGACCCAGCTGTTTCAACTCCATTTTAGTTCTAAACATGGGGTTTGCAGTGAATTGGATCTGAGTTCAGAGCCCACACCTGCCACACTTCATTAGCTGATTGATTATGAGGAAACTAAACTTTCTGAGTCTTTGTTTATATACCGTAAGATGGGGACAAAACTAGCTCAAGAGAGAGCTGGAAAAAAACTGTTAGAATGTAAATAAAGCACATAACATTCCGCCTTGCTTGTTGTAGGCATTCAATAAATAGTAACTATTATTACTTGCAAATATTTTCTTACATAAATGTAGCCTCATACCCACTTATTCTTGTTAGGCAGAAAGACAGGTAGGAGCTGGTAGAAGAAGAATAAGGCCAGTAAAGCCCACTAAATGGGATTCAAAGAGCCAGATAAAGCCAGAGAGCCAGAAAAGACTCATAGAGACAATGCCCTTTGCAATATGAGTTCAGTCCACATGCTCTGAATCTGGACTGACCTTGAGACTTGCCTCAGCTAACGCAGGTGAGATAGAGCAGAGATACAACACAAGCATTATGATTAATTTTCCTAAAAATGCTGAGATGTGAATAGCATAGTGGGAACAAGAAGGACCTAACTTGAGCCTCAGAGCAGAGAGTTACGGGGTTAGATTCCTAACATATTCTTTGGTAATCAACCAAAGACTTACTAAAGCAAGGCAAGTAGTCTTAACTGATGTGTTCCCCTCACTTGGGAGAAGCCACTGTCTTGGAGAAGAACTGAAGTTTGTCCTGCAGAATTACCTAGAGGACTGGCTATAGACAATGACTTACAGTCTTTCACCACAGATAGACATCATGAGACTGCCTGACAAGCCTATGCTCCCTGACCCTTTACCTTTATCCCATTCTTAAAACTTCTTAAAAGACAGAATCCCAGCTTTTGGGTGCACCTCTTCTTTGAGGTTCCACACTCCCTGTTCTTTGAGTGTGAACCGTTTTACTTTAAATAAACCTCTCACTGCTCAGCTTATTGCGTTTTCTCTCCGAGCTTTTCCAGTGGTGTGTTTGTTACTTTGCTATTTCATTCTATTCTCTAGGCTTAAGCACAAACCTTCACTCTGTCTCTATCCCACCTCAAATTAGAAGGGAGGGGCTGCTGAGAGCTCCGATTTGGGCTTGCAAGCGCCCATCACTTGGATGACCCAGACGGAGCTGCAGCTCTCTATCGTGCTCTTTAGTCACCTGCCTGAAAATCTCCTTTCTTTGCCTTTGGGAATTTCTCTGAACATAATCTCACTCCATAATCACTTAATAAATTTCTTCCTCCCCTTGTACTCTGACTTCCCCGCCTTTCCAGACCGACTTCCTCCCCAATATTCTGATAAGGGTTCTTACTGTGTAACTCCAGAGCTGTAACTAGAAACATTTTTGGGTTACACTTCAGAGAAAATTCAACATTAATTCTGCATGATTTGTCTTTTTTAATGCCTTTTTTAATGCTCTGTCTACAGGAGTTCTAAAACTACTTTTGTCAGAAGCTTCTTTCAAAAAGCCTTATTTTGTTAATAATTAAAGATAAGTTTTTCCAGGAAAGCAGGAAGAAAGGGCAAGAGTAGGGGGAGGAGGAAGAAAGAGGAAGAAGAAATCTTATGGGAATGTATCATGGTCCCCAAATTAAAATTAAAATGTGTAATCCTTGCCTTTAAACTCAGAGCCCTGCTCAGCCAATGTTATTTTCAAAATGCAGTACTGTTCTGTAGTTGTCTAGGCATTATTCTGGGGACAGAAGCATAGTAAATTTAAAATATTAATAAGACACAAATCCCTTACTTCAAGCTTCTCAACAATTTAGTGCCCATAAATAATGCTAACCCCAGACATGATCTGGTACCAATGACAGGTAAGTCTGACTAAGGCAGTCTGAGAAAACTTACCAAAGATGAAGGTATTGGAGCATACAGATGGACAAGCCAAGTGTAAAAACACATTTGAGGGCAATTAGGGAAACCAGATAAGAGAGAATATTAGAGAAGTGGTTAATTTTGTTAAGTGTGATAATGGTATTATGATTATGTAAAACAATACCTCTTCTTTTTTTTAGAGATTGTATATGGACATATTTGCAGGAGAAATATGTCTGGGATTTACTTTAAAATACTTCAGCTAAAAAACGAATGAAGCAATTTAGCAAAATATTGATGATTACTCAGTCTAGGCGATGTGGGAGTTTGATACATTGTTCTTTTTTATGTATGTTTGAAAATGTTCAGAGTAAAATGTTTTAAAAAATCACAAGTTGTATATAGTTACAGATATAATGTGCCCATATAACTTTAAGAGCTGCTTCTTTCTATTTGCAGTAATGAGAATTAGACCCAGAAAGCCACGCTTTCCCCCTTTTGGTTTACTGACCTTGTGGGAGATGCAAGGGCAATATATGGTTTGGTTTTTCCCAGGATGACTTACAAGCACAGCTTCCGCCTGCAAACGGTGGCTGCCCCCCAAAGGAATCCACTCAGGACACACAGCAGCACCCTGGGTCTGCTCCAAAGCCCTGGACAGAACTTCCCATCCCCACCCCAATTTCCAGAAACTTCTAGAACCTTTTCTCTAGCTGCTGCCACCCATGCTTCTAAGAGCACAAGCCATGGCTGCTTGGTTTCCACTCCAGGGATTTAAGTTGAGGTTTTAATCAGCTCAGTATTTATAAGAAAATATTCTTTTAGTAACCATTTTCGTTGACATGCTTTCTACCCATCTTTCAGTGGCTGCCTATTACCAGGTTTAGCAAATACTGGATTTGCTAAATTTTGGAAGGTGTGGGCATGTACTATATTGTTTAAGGCTATTATTGTGGTCCCGAAAGGAGTTTGAGCTCAGTGTATAGGAAAGCTGTTCATAATTCCCAGGTCCTTTGAAGCTGAAGTATTTTACTATTCTCACTGATTAAGAACACAGCTTTTGGAAGTTCCCCAGAGCCACCCTTAAATCACATTAAAAATGAGTCAAAGAAATCCTTGATCTAACTGCATCATTTATTTTTTCAATGAGAGACATATGTTTTTTGTCCTTGGGGGCTTCCAAAGTTCTGTTGAGAAGTTGTAAATACAATTTAAAAGGCATTTTCAAATAAAAACTTAGCCTCTAGCTGAAGTATGGGCACTAAATTTCTAGCCTAATAGGAACTTTTTCTACAAAAAAACAAGGGGCCCATAGGCAAAGTCTGACTTAAGGGGTTGAGGCCAGGGTATCCCTCAGGAGTAGAGTCTAAGTTAAGGGGTTGAGGCCAGGTTCAAACCTCGGGAGTAGGGATGGCAAAGGCTTAACAGCTGCCTTGCTCTGTAAAATCAATAACCAATGGAGAACATACACGAAAACTGTCAGAATTCTAATAAGGTTTCTAGGTATTTTACCTACTACTTGAAAGCAAAGGGTCAGTTTGTTAGAATTACTTTCACTGAATTATATTTTATACCTACAAAAAAGACAGGCCTTTTCCTTAATTATTCTCAAATAGTGGTTTTGCTTCTTCAACAGTCTTGGCTTAGTGAGAAACAGGAAACATTCCAGCAGTTGCTTAACATTTATGACTTCATGTATTTCACGCACTGCTCTCAACCATCGTAGCCTACACTTCTTTTAACATGTCTCCTATACTTAGTTCACTGCATGATCTGTCTGAAGGCCGTGCTCCCAGCTGGCCTATCATTCATCACACACTCATTCATTCATCATCACACTCCAGTGCCTAGGGTGGCACCTGGCACCTTGTGAGTGAAGAAAGTCTCAGTAAGCTGCTTACCAGATAATATTAGGCAAGAAAATCAAGTTACATAGTACCTTTTCTTTATTAGTTTTAGAGAATTATCTACACATACATAAGGGACTGGAACCAGATACCAAATATTTTTTGTGTTTATCTGTATTTTTTAGCATTCTAATTATTTTGCAATTATGGAAAATAAAAACACAAATATCTCTTAAATTTTCAATAGCCCTTTAAGATATTTAAATATATATATATTAAAGCATTATCTTGAAAAGATGTAATCTATAGCCTTAAAAATTACTTGTAATTATAATAGGAAAAATGGTAGCTATACAGTGGAGAAACTGGACAATATAACTAAGTAATCAAAATTAACATCATTAGTATCATACATACTCATGTGCCTTCAGCTGTGACCTCTAAGAACCAACAGCATTTATGTTGTGCTCTATTGCTGATGCATAACCTAAATCTATCATGATACAATATCAAACACACATCAGAAACCTATTTTCTATAAAACAATTGTTCTGTACTCTTAAAAATCAAGATCAACAAAGATTGAGGAACTGTTTCAAATTTAAGGAGATTAAATGAAATGTGTAACCCTAGACTGGATCCTGTACCTGGAAAAAAATTAGTTGGGATCATGGATGAAATTCATTTGATAAATTAAAATATTTTATCAATGTTAAATTTCCTGAGTTTGATAACTACACTGTGGTTATAAAAGAAAACAACCACATCTGTAAGAAATACACACTTAAGTATTAAAGATATAAAGGGACATGAGGTATAAAGTCTATTCTTAAATAGTTCAGAAAATACTTTGTGTGTGCATGTATAAAGTGAGGGAGAGAAAGCAATAAAACAAAATGTTAAAAACTGGTGAATCTGGGTTAAGAGTATGTAACAGTTCTTTGTACTATTCTTGCAACTCTAAGTATGAAGTTATTTCAAAATAAAGTTTATAAAAAGCATTTAGCCAAAAAGCAACCACCACCCCCACTACAAAATCAACACACTTACATATACTTTCCTCCTAAATTATGATATTTTAACATGCTTTTTAAAAATAAGATAAATGTTAGCTTATCAGGTCCAAGTTCTTTTATTTACAGGAAATAATACACAGAAACTCTCAAAGTGTGACGTTGCAAACTATAGGACAAGTTCAGATTTTAATTAATCCTTGAGCAGGATGTAAAGTAACTTTTAAATATCCTCTAAGTTAGAAAATCCTTGTTTCTGAAATAAGTTTTCATATAAAGTCAAGTGCCTTTGACTTAAGGATGGCTTTACAATCGTAAGTGATTTTAAAAAATGCTCTTGTTTCACTGTGGTTGCTTCTAGTCCGTTTTCTTGTAGAGCCAGCAAGGCAGCCTATAAGATATGATCAATAGGAAACAATTGATTTGATTAATTTTCTTTTACAGTATGTGATAATACTTTAAAATCTGAATAAAAAATCTCAGTCTCACTTCCTAGAATTCCAATATTCATGACACTTACCTTATTAAAATGTTAAGGTAGTTAAAAATCCTCTAACTAGACCATCGTTTCTTCTACATTAAACTCTAGCCTTAATCGGGAAAAAAGGAAAAGCAAGTTGCAGAGTAATATATACATTATGAGCCCATATATATTTTTAAAGATGAGAGACTATCTTCCTGACCTCAGAGTAGGAGTTTTAGACAGGATACAGCACTGATAGCTCACAAAGGAAAAGATCAAACACATACTCTATGACCTAGCAATTCTCTTTATAGGTGTATATACATATATATATATATAAAGTAGATATATATACACACATGTACCAACAGACATGTACAAGATTGTTCATAGCAGCCCAGTTTATTAGTAACCCAAATGTTCAGAACTAAAATGAATATATATATTCCTTTACTAGAATATTAAAAAATAATGGAAATGCAGAAACTACTGCTACACACAAAAACATGGATGAGTTTCACACAAGCATAATGTTGAGCTCAAGAAGCATACAGAAAAATATACCATACAGTTCTATTTATATAAACTTCAAAAGCAGGGGAAATTAAGCTCCAGCGTGGAAGTGGTCCTCTTTGGGGAGGGAGACTGGGAAGGCCCCAAAGGGAAGCTTCTGGGTGTTGATAACATTCTCTTTCTTGGTGGTCATACAAGTGTGTTCACTTTATATTAATTCAGTGACATGTATACTTATGGTCTATGTATATTTCTGAATGTTACATTTAATTAAATTTCATGGAGAGAAAAAAACCTATAATGGCTTCTACTGCCCTCAAAACGAAGTCTAAGAGGCTTTCAAGGACCTGTGCCTGGCCATTGTCCACATCTTCAACAATGTCATGTCATCTCTTACCTCCAATCTGCACACCTTATTTTAAGCCTGGATAACTCCCTCATCACCCTCCCAATTTCACCCACATATGCCATCCCTCAGAAGGTTGTCTCTGAAATGCCCTCAAGTCTGGGTCAGTACCCTCCTAGGTACTCCCACAGTATCCTAAGCTTCCTTGACTCACTATATATATATATATATATATATATATATA
This sequence comes from Manis javanica, assembly GCF_040802235.1. Classification (NCBI taxonomy): domain Eukaryota; kingdom Metazoa; phylum Chordata; class Mammalia; order Pholidota; family Manidae; genus Manis; species Manis javanica. Next base: position 95,310,637 of record NC_133163.1, on the reverse strand, counting down.
TATATATATATATATATATATATATATATATTTTGGTATCATTAATCTACAATTACATGAAGAACATTATGTTTACTAGGCTCCCCCCTTCACCAAGTCCCCCCTACAAACCCCATTACAGTCACTGTCCATCAGCATAGTAAGATGCTGTAGAATCACTACTTGTCTTCTCTGTGTATTGCACAGGCCTCCCCGTGCACCCCACCACCACATTATACATGCTAATCGTAATGCCACTTTTCTTTCCCCCCACCTTTCTCCCTTCCTTCCCACCCGTCCTACCCAGTCCCTTTCCCTTTGGTAACTGTTAGTCCATTCTTGGGTTCTGTGATTCTGCTGCTGTTTTGTGCCTTCAGTTTTTCCTTTGTTCTTATACTCCACAGATGAGTGAAATCTTTTGGTACTTGTCTTTCTCCGCCTGGCTTATTTCACTGAGCATAATACCCTCTACCTCCATCCATGTTGTTGCAAATGGTAGGATTTGTTTTCTTCCTATGGCTGAATAATATTCCATTGGACTCACTATATATTTTCAGTTGCCAATTCAGCATTAAGATTTGCCTCTCTGCAACCTCCTGTCCACCTGTAAACTCTGTAAGGGAAGTGGAGGAGCCACACCTGTCTGTTTCACCTTGCAGACCTCTGCCTACCACAGAGAAGTCTTTCAGTAAGTATTGCTAAGTGAATGAAGATTTGAATAGATGAAGAAATGTTTTGAACCATAGGTTTCTTCACTAATTAACTTACTTCCCTGCAGAGGTTTCCAAGATCAGCTCCAGAGAAAAAACAAGTTTCCGCTGCTAGGTTTTCTAAGGAAACATCAGGCCCCACTGGCATGTTTTTGGTGCAGATTTTCAAAATAGAAAGCCTGCCCTGGAACAAAATAAAAAATAGTTTGTTTATAATTTTTAACATTTATATTTGATACAAAGCTTTATTAAAACATTTCAAGTTAGTGTTTTCTGTCATATTACAGAGAATATTTAATATATTATTTAATAATCAAAAAATAAGAAATCATTTCTGAACAGGTAAGATTCTCATCAGTGGCCATATGGCAATGCTAAAAATGACATCATGACAAGCTTTTAATACTTTTAAAATTAATTTTTAAAATAGCTAACCATAGATACACCTCTTTAAGAGAAATAATGAATCCCTCTTTTAGATACAAATAGTGCTATCAGACATGGTTTAAGAAGTAAACATGCATTATCAGACAAAATTTAAAAATATAATAGACATTCACATTTTTTTCATCTCTTCAAACTTTGATAAAAGCCCAAGGAAGGAAAAAATTCATTCTCAGTGTCTTTCACCATTTCCTACCAGGGGCTCTTGATGTTAAGGGCAAAGGATTTACTGATTCTTTGACTGTAGATATGTTGTATAATCTCTAAGGATCTAAGGATGCTGACCCAGATAATCTCCAAAACTCTTTTTACACTTCAGGATTCCTCCATTCTAGTTGTAGAATACTGTTGAATAGACTCAACAAACAGTATTTTGAGTCTGCCACAACAAAGGAGTAAAATAATACTTTACTTTTAGGCTATGTTCCTCTGACAACAGTGCCACAGTATCTGGCAAAAGTAGATTGTAATTATGATTTTACAAAGGTTCCACTAGACAAGGGAAAATGCAAAACCCAGTATAAGACACACACCATGCACAACCCCATCCGGTTTGACATTCAAGTCCACCAGGCTCCTTAGGGCGCTGGTGCTGACATGTTAAGAATGCTCACAAAGAGTAAACGGGCACAATGATTACCTTTTCATTTGGAGGTGGAATATAAATAATCTTATCTAACCTTCCAGGTCGTAACAAGGCATCATCTAATGCATCAGGCCTATTTGTTGCTGCCACAATCATGACATTTTGATTAAAAACTTCTTCAAACTCTAAGGGAAAACATACAACACACAGTAACGTCAGTAAGTTATTTATTAAATTTTTAAGAAATTATAAATCAGAAGGTCCGTTTATTTTTAAGGAAGGATATCCTTTTCTTGGAACCAGAATGCTTACACCCCCTATCCAGACCACCTTCTTAATAGCAAGGTACCTAAAACAAATGACTAACTATGAACTACTTTGTGTGCATGGTGAAGAGACTGGCCTGTCCAGTGGGACATCCTATGTGAGAAGAGATGAAAAGCCTCACACCATAGCAGACAACACCCATCAGGGAACCTGAACACACCTGAGCCCCTGCTAATGATTACAAAGTAAATGGACAACTTGAAAAGACAAGAGCATATGACTAACACATGGACATGTATGACAGTGGAAAGTCTTGACACTCTTGTCCTGCAAGAGGGAGATTTAATTCTTGTTTGTTTTTCTTTCCAGAAGCAGAAATATGACAATTAACATAAGTTGCAGGTTTGTAAATCCTGGATAAAGATAAGGAATATATAAAAGCAGCCAGGGCAAGGCCCTACACACACTAAGCATTCAAAATTTGTTTGAACTGAATAATTACAGCAGTTCTCCACAAAGCATTGAGCTCCCTAAATCTGCAAATATGTTAGCAGAGGCTGGATGAACACCTAGCAGATACTGTAGAAGGAATTCCTGCACTATGAGAAGATTTAATTAGAAAACCTCCTGGGTCCCTGCACATTCTAGTGGCGTAAGTTCCTAAGGAGCTGTAAGACTCTCCTCCCATGGAACAATGTTTTAAATGGGAAACAAATAACAAAGAATAAAAGAAAAGAAAAATTATTTGTTAGACAACTTAAGGATACCAAACTCTAACTAGAGAAGAGACTCAGAAAGGGAGGAAGGTGGCTTCTGAAAGTCATTTTAACTTCATTATAAGCAAGGAAACCCACTCCTCAAGAAAACTGCAAGTTTTCAATTGCTATAATTATGGAAATACCAATCTGTTGTGTTTCACATAAAAATCTTAGAAAGGGATGAACAATCGTTCTTCAGAATACAGAAATAAGAATAAATTCCTTTTTCTATTAGTATGTAAAATTGTATTTCTCAAACTTAGGAGAAATAAAATTCATATTCATATGTATTTAAGATAATTTATTATAAAATGTACCTCACCTTTCTTAGCCAAAGCATAATTTTTTCAACTCTATAAATATCCAAACAGAATCAAATTGATATTCTATAATTCCTTCTATGAGATGAATCCAGCATAAGAAAAGCTACTGTATATGCATTATTTAATGTTGGCCTGGATTTGGTATATTCTGGCTAATAAATACCTCTTCACTTTTTTTTCCAGCTCCTTGTATTTACCCTGTTGATCTGATTTACTTCCTCTTCTCTCTATCGTCTTCAGCCCAACACCATCTAACTCATTCAGGAGCACAGAAAGAACACGCTCTTGAACATTACATCCTGTTTTGCTGATGGACCGAGAGCCCAAGAATGAATCAATTTCATCCAAAAACACGATTGCTGGAGTATTTGCTCTTGCTTGTCGAAACACCTTTTGTTAGGAAAATAAAGATATTAAAAAGCTATATGTTACACATTATTCAAATGAACATGTTTTCTGTATTACTCTTTACAATTTTAAAAATGTAAAAAGAGAGATTCTAAGTGTCTAAGAATTAGGGAATGAATAAAACAAGGAACAATGAAGTATTATGTAGGGGTTAAATATTTTATTTTTAAAGAATATTTAATAGGCAATTTTAAAAGTGATAATGTCAAGTTAAAAAAATCACAATAAAGATATAATCTGCCCTCAAGTTTGTCTAAAAGGACACAAAAAGACAAAAGAAATTCACCAAAACGTTAAGCATAGTTAGAAGGATTATGGAGGCTTCATTTACACCCTCCTATATTTTCTACAAATAAGTATAACTTTTCTAATCAGAAAAGAAAAGAACACCTATAATATTTAAAATGAGGTTTATCCTTAAGGCATGCCATGAAAATTGACAAGTAAACTTAGCAACATGGGGGAAAATAAACAAACCTGAGACAAGACTCTTTCTGAATCTCCAACGAAAGGTGAAAAGAGGTCAGCTCCACTCACTGAAACGAAAGAGCAATGACAGCTGGTGGCCAGGGCCCTCACCAGGGTGGTTTTAGCACATCCCGGGGGGCCATACAGGAGAATGCCTTTTGGTTGTGTCAGGCCCATCCTGACAAATTCCTGTGGGAATTTCAGAGGCCATTCAACGCTCTGTAAGTACACCGAGAGACAGTAAGCAAAAATAATAGTTTTAATACAATGATAAAAGATCAAATAACAAAAAATTCATTTGTTCATTCAACAATTCTCAGGTACGCGTTATGAGCTGGAAATGCAGCCCATTCCCCACAGAGCAGCCAGCTATCTTATAGCCTAAATCAGGTCACATCACTTCCTGCTTAAAATCCTTCAGTGAACTTCCCATCAGAATTAGAATAAAATCCAAATCCAAACTCCTTCCTTGCAATGCTTACCAGGCCTTATGCGACCTGACTGTCTCTCCAACACCCCAGCTCCTTCCCACCTCAGGGCCTTTACCTGCCCGTCCCTGCCTGAACACTCGCTCAAGATCTTTGTGTGGCTATCCCTCGTCATTCCAGTCTCAGCTCACAGGTTATTTTCTCAGAGCCCTTCCCTGACCACCCCAATTAAAGCAGAACCCCTCCTCCTAGTCCCTCTAGGCCACTGCCCAGCTTTTACTCTCGGAGCAGTTACTATCTGAAATTATTATTTTCCCATGGTGGGTTTGTCATTCTGCTCCTGCTAGAATGTAAACAAAGTTCACCTCTAAATTCCCAGCACCTAGAATGACATCTTCACAAAGTGGCACCCAATAAATGTTAATTGAATAGTAAGTCAGTCCTCCTTACACCTAAGGGAAATGGTTTTGTTAGCATCATGATTTTACAGATGCAGAAAACTCAGGCTTAGAGAAGTTAAGGAACTTGCCCAGGTCTTATTCTTAGTGAGGAGGCAGATCTAAGACTGACCCCATGCAGTGTAGATTGAACAGCACAAACTCTTAACTACTATAACACCTATTTCTACATAAAAGGGATAGGATAACATCCTGGCACCTTGGGAACTCACATCTTAGTTGGGGAGACACAGGCATGTAAACTAACAGTGAGGCCAGAAAAAGGCATTTCATGGAGAAGGAACAATACATACAGAAACACATGAAATTGTCTAATTCATCCCAATAGTAAGCAGGAACAGAGGGGAGAATAGGGGAAGCAAAGAGCAGTGGAGTTGAAGTGGTGATAGGAGTCAGATTATGCTGGGCCTTGAGAGTTTTAGTTAACACTGATGAAGCAGTATGGAGAATGGACTAGAAATAAATAAAACTATAGGCAGGGAAACCAGTTAGAAGTCTCCTGCAATGGTTCAGATTACAAAAATCAGGCTGGGTGTGTCACAGACAGTGGAGATGGCAAAGAAAAGATGGATTTAAAACAAAAATATAAAGGTATTTTATACAGGGTCAGAGTTCTAAACCCAGAGAGGTAGCTACGTGCATAAATGACATGGCCCATGCACTTAGAAGGCAGTTTCTGACTTAAGGGATGGGATGGCTGGCTGTATTCAATGAGACAGGGAATCCAGGTGTGGAAGTGGAGTTGATTAGCTGAACATTGAACAAGCTGAGTTTGAATCTGAGGTCCCTAGAAGTTATCCAGTAGGCAGCAGCTAAGTATTCTGAAGACCAGAAGAACTATCTGGGCTGGATATAAGGATTTTCGAGTTAAGTTTTCAGAAGACACTTGAAGGCTTGGACACTGAGATCAGGAACTCACAAATTCAAAGGAGGACTCCCAGGAGCTTGGAGCGCTGACACTTAAGGTACAGGAGAGGAGTGCTCAGAAAGGTGGGGGAGTCTGACATCTAAAGCTGACAGGAAGGTGTGGCTGACCTCTCTCATGGATTCTGTTTAGATTAAATGAGACAATGCATGTAAAAAATTAGTGTGCTTATCCACAGGCACAAGGATTTGAGGGTTCACTGTAGATACTACTCCTAGTTAAGATGAATAAATTTATATTTCAGTATTCTGTGTGCTGGTTAGAAAAACTTAGGTCCTTATGGCAGGATTATCCAAAGGTAAATTGGGTAATTTCTCCAAGTACAACACAAGTAAGAGGATCTAAAGAGCTGTGTCCTTCAACATCCACTGTGTGAATCAGACCATACTGACTGTTTATTATAGTTCTGTGCTTTTACCAGTCTCAGGGCAGACACAGGTCTACAAACTAAGAATCTGTATTTGTACAGCCCACAAACTAAGAATCATCTTTACATTTTAATATGCTTGACAAAAAAATATCAAAAGAATATTTTGTCATGTGAAAGTTATATGATTTCAGTGTCCAGAAAGTTCCATTAGAACACAAGTACAGACAGTCCCTGAATTATGATGGTTCAACTCATGATTTTTCGACTTCATGATCATGTGAAAGTGATAGGCATTCACTAGAAGCCATACATCAGATTTTGAATGCTGAGCTCTTCCTGGGCTAGCAATATGCAGTAAGGAACTCTCTTGTGATGTTGGCCAGTGGCAGCAAGCCACAGCTCCCAGCCAGCTGCACAACCAGGAGAGTGAACCACTGATACACTTACAACCATTCTGTACTCAAACAACCATTTTATTCTTTCATCTGCAGTACAGTATTCAATACATTACATGAGATGTTCAACACTTTAAAACAGGCTTTGTGTTAGATGATTTTGCTCAACTGTGGGCTAACATAAGTGTCTGCACATTTAAGGTAAGCTAGGCTAAGCTATGATACTCAGTAGGTTGGTGTATTAAATGCACTTTCAACTTATGATATTTTTTACTTAATAATGTGTTTATTGGGACATAACCCCATCATAAGTCAAGGAAAATTATACTCATTACAGCTGCTTTCACGCTACAACAGTAGAGTCGACTGGTTGCAACAGAGACTGGATGGCCCACAATTCCTGAAGTATATACTATCTGGCCTTCTATAGAAAGTTTGCTGACTTGTTCTAGATTATAAACTCTTTAAAGCAAAAAACAAACAAAAAGGGGGTGTGGTAGGTAAGTATGAAAAATGGCACTTGAACCCATGGAAGTCCAGGTGAATAAGGACTGAAAAGTGGCCATTCAATTTAGATGTTAGGATTGCATTAAGGATAGCAGCAAGAGCAGCTTCAGTGCAGTTTGTTTTCACCACAAATGCATTATACTTAAATGGTAATATTTTACTGGCTTAAGCAGATACTCTATCTCACCTGTTTTAACCTCAGTTTTACATCTTCAAGGCCACCAATCTGCTCCCACCCAACAGGCTTGATATCCATCAGTCCAATGACACTTCGAAATGATGAGGGTTGAATCTTTTTAAAAGCTTCAAGGAAGTCTGTTTCATCAATCACTGGACTGCCCTGGTTCTGAAGAAATACACCCAAGAAAGCAAAATCAAGTCAAGATTTAGGTGGGCCTTCTCTGTGATACACAAGCACAATTACTTATTTTTAAAACAATCCTCTTTTGAATTTGTTAATTTATTTTATCAATATAAAAAAACTTATACACAAAATGTAAAAATTAAGTGTCCCTCCCACAGCCCTTACCAATATTCATCCCAGAGGATGTTAAGTTTCTTGTGTATCCCACCAGTATGTTTTATGACAATAAGCATATATGTATATCCTTTCAAACAGATACACAAATGGGATCCTACTGCACAAATTAGTCTGTACTTTTTCTTTGAAGAAGATTTATGGTACATGTTGTTTGCTTTGCTCAGAGAATTAAAGAGTGTTTAAAATTATTTATTTGTATATTAACAAATAATACTATGTTAAATTTTGTTAAATATTTTTTTCAATGATGTAATGATTTCTTTAAGGTACCATTGATAAACAATCTTATGAAGGTTTCACATGAACATTGCGATTACTACATTCACCCATATTATCAAGTCCCCCCACATACCCCATTGCAGTCACTGTCTATCAGCATAGAAAGATGCTACAGAGTCAACACTACTTGTCTTCTCCGTACTATACTGCCTTCCCCATGACCCCCCTATATTATGTGTGTTAATCATAATGCCCTTTAATCCCTAGTCTGCACTTTTTATTAGTCTGCACTTATTATCTTAGAAATCTTTATGCCACCTTTTATCAAACAATACATCAACTTCACATCAGTCTTTTCCTATCATAACAATAGAGTTCTCTCTCACTTTTTCTGACAATTGCAGAATACATTATTATATAAGCATACCATAAATTTAACTATATCCTTCTGTTGAACATTAGGTTGTTTCTAGTCTTTTGTTCTTAAAAACAAAGCTGCAAATGGAAGTGCTTGTGCACATGTTCAAGTATTTTATATAATAATTTTCTCAAAAGTAGAATTACTGGATTTAAGAGTATGCACATTTACAATTTTAACAGCTATTACTGAGCTGTCCTCACGAGTTGCACCAGTATGAAGCTGGTCTCCCCATACCTCTCTGATGCTGGATGCTACCTATCTTTTAATTTCTGACAGGGTGACAAAAGAACTGGTACTCACTACTGTGTTAATTTAATTTATTAAATCAAGAGTGAGGTAGACGGAATGATGGAATTACAATATTCGCTTTTCTGCAACCATCATAGATAGCAAAAGGCTGTTTTGGGCAAGAATGACCAATGGAAGGAAAGCTTGATGAGGAGCAGGATAGTTGCATGATCTCAATGGGTCTCCTCACAGATTTGTAACTAGTTGCAAAAGGGAAACTGGCAGCTGTTCAGTGGAGAAACTGGATAAAACTTTGACTGGTTGATCACATCAATCACCAATTAGGGGATATCACCAATGAGGGGCAGGTGGACATCTTGTGCCTCCACGTGACACCCTAAGAAGTTCACACTATGGCTTATGTGGTATTTTCACGTGCATGGATGGATATCCTGAATCTGACTACAAAGAAACATCAGTCAAACTGAAATTGAGAGACATTCTATAAAATCACTGATCTATAAAATCCTTAAAAAAAAGCCCATGTCAAATGTCTCATTAAATAAAAAGCTATAGAAGTGTGGGAGATTAAAAGAAACTAAGAAGTAAATGCAGTATATTATCATAGTCTAGATCCTATACAAAAGGGGGAAAAACTGCTAAAAAGATTGAGACAATTACTAAAATCAGAATATGGACTCTAGATTTGATAACATTTACTATCAGTATTCAATTTCCTGAATATAATGATTATACATAACCATATTGTGTTCATGTATGAAAATATACCTGTTCTTTGGAAACAGGCACTAAAATATTAAGGAGTAATGGGTTATGATGTATGCAACCCATTCTTAAATGATTCAGAAAAAATAATGTGTGTGTATGTGTGTGTGTGTGTGTGTGTGTTTGGGGAAAGTGAGAAAATGATAAAAGTTCATTTGGCAAAATGCTAAATGTTAGTGAATTTCGATAGAGTTTAGCAGTTCTCTATCTTGCAACTTTCCCTGAAGTTCTTAATTATTTGAAAATAAAAAGTTGAAAAACAAAAACAAAAAACTGAGACTATGTTTTAAGGAAAGTTGAGGAATTTTTATATTTATTGCTGTTTATAATCTTTTTATTGCCAACTACCTCTTCATATCTTATTGCCAATATTCGCTTGGATTGTTTGTCTTTTCTTATTGATTTTAAGAGTTCTTTCTATATTAAGGAAATTGATCTTGGGCAAAAAGTATTTCTTAAAGTCTTTCTGTTACCTTGCTTTGCATGTAGTAGTGTTTGCCATCCTCAAATGGTCAAATTAGTAAATTATTTCCTTTTTGACTATTAGGTTTTATGTTATGCTTATAGAAGTTGTCTTCACTCTAAGATTATATTTTGAAGAATCCTTCTTGCAATTGCCTTGATCATCCTAATGAAGCAGATTTTTTGTTACAGTTAAAAACTCATACTTCTATTGGTAATAGCTGTATTATTTAAGTATTTGCCCTCATATCAAATTCCGAACATTTAGTTGCCCCCAAATTTCCACTCTCAATAACCATTTTATCCCATTTATCTAAGATTACGTAAGTGAATATATATGTACAGTGCTATTCTGAATAGCATTCCTAAAAAGTATTAATAATTATAATCTCTGAGGGGTGAGATTTCAGGCAATTTCTACTTTTTTAGTAATATTTTATCTTGTTTAATTTCTCATGAAGAAAACTATTAAACAATTTTTTTAAATGGCTTTTTTTTTTAAACTGGCTAGCAGTATTAGATGTTGGGTACTTAAATACTAACTTTTAGGTAACACCAACTAACATTTAAAAATCCCATTTTTAGTTCAAGATCACTTGCATGTACATTTCACCTGATTCTCATAACTCCTTCAGGGCAGATTAAAATATTTCCCTTGTGTGTATATGTGTATATCCTAAAATGTATTTCTAATCCCTTAATAGGAATACTTCACAAAAAGCTGAACAAGTCTTGTGTCACTTGTCTGCCCTGGTACAGAGGCAACAGCGACCCCTCAGCTATCTGGAGGCAGAAAGAAGAAAAAGAGCCAGTACCTTCCCAGATGCCTCCGTCCCTTCTTCCTTTTTGCCTTTCTTTCTTCCACTTCCCTGGTTGTTTATGAACTCAGCCATCCCCTGTGGTAACTACGCCTGGGCAGGCCCCTCCTCAAGTAGCAGTGGGCTCCACCCTAGGACAACGGCGGCTGGCTGGTCCACCTAAGCCAAGGTGCTTAAAGTCAAACCTGGAACTTCAAAGCAGAGGGAATTCTAAATGTATATGTCCTCTCCCACTCCACATTCATCCTCCCTTCAAAAGACATATATTCTCCCCACCTTTACACATGGGACTTGTCATTATATCTTCGAGCAGTTTTGGTTCTAAACCCGGAAGATTAGTAGGACTTAAAAGTTCATATAACTCCTTCCCCACCTTCAGTAGTAGTAGGAGTAAAAATAAAAGGAAATGAGGAAAGATGTAAATTATCTAGGCTAAGAAGGCTGTCAAAATTTAGGATGGTAAATCATTCTTTTATAAACAAACTCAAAATTGGTTTTCAAAAATTATAAGATCAAAAGACAATTTTAGTATTATTATAGACTGAAAGTGGTTCTCGAATTCTCAGCATGCTGAAATTAATTTTTTTCTGAAAAACATTTTTCTGAAGGGGTTTAGGAATTCAAGATTACTTAGTACATACAAAATGAAGAGCTTTTTCCAGTCCACAGTGTTGAAAACGATTATATTTAAGCTAATACCCTAAATAGTGCTAAGAAATGTAGTCATAGATTAAAGATTTAAATGTCAAAGACAAATAAAATTCCAGGTACCCAATCTTCTCCTGGATTAGAAAGGTTATTTTCCCAACAAAACAATTGTGTTTTTTTCCTAAGGAATATTTATTAATAACAAAGGGAAAGATATTATCTTGTCCATGAGGAAATTCCAGAGATATCACCTTATCCAAGAAATTAAGTTAGCTTCAGCAGTAACAGGACAAAGACATGTCATTTCCTACCTAATGGATGCAATAAGAAGAACACAGTATCATTTCTGTGACATTCCTGCCAAAAATGCAAAGGCTGAACCAACTCATAAAGGAACATCAGTAAAACACAAACTGAGTAATATTCTACAGAATAAATGATCTGTACTGTTAAAATGTTAAAGTCATAAAAGAAAGACTGAAGAAAGGCTCCAGATTAAAGAAGACTAAGAAATCATGACAACTAAATATAATGTATAATCTTGGATCAAAAAGCAATTTTTCCTTTTTAAATTTTTGGGACAAATTAGTGAGAAATATGTGAAATTTGGCCAGGTCTATACAGATTAAGTAAAAGTATTATGGGAGTATTAATTTCCTCATGTTGATCATTGTACAGTGGTTTAAGTCCCTTTTTTTTTGACGAACATACACTTAAGATTTTAAGACTAAAGAAACATGATGGCTGCAGTATATTCTCAAATGCTTCATAAAAAATATATACGTATGCAGAGAGGTACATCTATACAAACACATATACATGAAGAAAGAATGATAAACAAATGTGGTAAAATGTTACATTTGGATAACATAGGTGAAGGGTATACAGAAATTCTTTGTACTGTATTTGCAACTTTTCTCTAAGTTTGAAGTTTCTTCCAAACAAAGCAAAATTAAAAATTAAAAAGGAGTATGTTTGATTCTCTTTAAGGGAGCAAACTGTCTTTTTCCTGGCTGCTCTGAGCTTCAGCACTAGGGAGTTACTATGGGAGTGGGGAAAAATGCCTTGGGTAGACCTGGAGGACTCAGCCCTCGGTCTCCACCTTCAGTCAGATACTATCTATATGGAGATGAGATGTAAAAATATATGGGAGAAATAGCTGTGGAAGGTATCAAAAGTTCCACAAAAATGTACTTACTATTTTTCTTAGCGCCAATATTAATTTGTTACATTAATGAAAATATCAGCTTAGATGGCCATAAATCAGTCCTGCCTACCTTCTCACTATGAAGCAGTGCATGCATGGCAGCCTCCCTACAGAGGGCGGTCAGGTCTGCGCCAACATAGCCAATGGTCATTTCTGCAAGGAGGCTCAAACTGACTTGATCAGAGATGGGCATCTTTGAGGTAGTCACTTGCAGTATGGCCTTTCTTTGTTTAAGTGTAGGGGTCCCAATGACAACCTATATGCAAAAGAAAAAAAGAAAAAAATTATATAGTTTAAAATAGACTATAATTTCTTATCCTAACATGTATAATAACTTAGTAAACAAATGTGGAACTAGTACTATGTACTCTTAAGCATACATTTTCTGAATACATGAAAATCCTAATTTTCCAGAGGAGTATTGTTGGCTAGTAACCTGCTAGCCAGGAAAATTATATGGAGTGTGTATATATATATATAGAGAGAGAGAGAGAGTAACCTGGCTAGTAACAGGAAAATTATATAGAGATATTCTTTGATTTAAGATGGGATTATGTCTGGATAAAACCATTGTTAAACTGAAAATATTGTTAAGTAGAAAATGCATTTAATACAACTGAGCCACCAAACACCACAGCTTAGCCTTGCCTAGTTTGAACGTGCTTAGAACACTTAGATTATTAACCTTCGGTTGGGCAAAATCATCCAACATAAAGCCTCAAGTGTTGAATATCTCATGCAATTTTGCTGAATACTCTACTTAAAGTGAAAACCAGAATGGCGTAGGTTGTTCTCCTTGGTGGCTGGGTGGCTTGTGGGTAGCCGCAGCTTACCCGAGGCCGCCCGGCATCACAAGCGAGTACCTTACTGCGTATCGCTAGTCCAGGGAAAGACTAAAGTTCAAAGTGTGATTTCTACTGAATGGACATTGCTTTCGCATCATCATAAAGTTGAAAAATTGTAAGTCAGGGACCATCTGTATGTCATTTAACAAGTTCATATTTGTTATTTTGGAGAACCTACCAAGTTCTGGATGTCAGGAATAAACCAGTCTCCGTCCCTACCCTTATGGAGTTTCTTCAGGAGACAGGTAAGCTAGAAGTGTGCAATTATCATCCGTCTCTTCAGAATCCTACCACAAAGTTCAAACATCACTTCAATTATCCACTAATCAAACTATGTAAGAGAAATCAAGACTCAATTTCGGACTGAAGCTTATAAAATAGGATAGCTCAGTCTTCCTAGCATTTCTGGGAGCAACTGTGCATACTTTCTCAATTGTGGGATAGGATGCTGGTGTCCTGACAAGGAATGAATAAATCCAATAAGGCCTGCTTTGATTTAATCTTCCTTGACTATTTCAACACGCTTATTTCTTGAGGCTATCCTACTATAAACTGTCATTCCAAATCCGTAAGAATTTAATACACGGTAACTCACCTAATTCCCTTAAAATTTAGTATTACTGATTTTGATTACAGTACTCATCTTCAGCACCCGCACAATAAAACTAATCCCTAAATGGCCCCCTTGCCCCTCCGAACGGTTTGACTCTGGAAAAAAACAGATCCTGGCTCACGGAACATGAAAGGATAGAGAACGTGTTCTCTGCCTTACGAAAGACCCCACTCCAGCCTCACCGACTTCCAACCCTAAGTGGCAAACGCCTCGGGGCAGCCAACCGGGGCCAGAAGAGGCCGAGGTTCCAGGGACAACGCGCTACCCGGCCCGGCCTACTTACCTCTCGGTCAAATCTCCCGGGCCTGCGCAGTGCCGGATCGAGCGCCTCCGGCCGGTTGGTGGCTCCCACAACCACCACCTCGCGGTCCCCACTGATGCCGTCTAGCAGCGTCAACACCTGGGCCACCACGCGGCTCTCAGGGGCTCGGTGTGGGCCGCCCCGCCGGGGACACAGGGCGTCCACCTCATCCAGGAAGAGGAGGGTGGGCCTGCGGCCGGCCAACTCTTGGGCGCGCTGGAAGACCCGCCGCACGTTCTCCTCGGTCTCCCCGGGCCGGGCGCCCTGAAGCGCGGGGGCGCTCACTGCCAGCAGCTCCGCGCCCGCCTCCCGGACCACGGCGCGCACCAGCTGGGTCTTGCCCACTCCGGGCGGGCCTGCCAGGAGCACCCCGCGGGGCACTGCTAGCCCCAGTGCGGCCAAGGCGCGGGGGTAGCGGAGCGGCAGGTGGAGGAGCTCCCGCAGCGAGTCTGCAGCCTCTGAAAGGCCCCCCAAGGGCACCTCCGGCTGCGGCTTGGCTTCCGATAGGGGCACCCCGCTGAGGCCGATGTGGGTGCAAGAGGTGACCAGGCCGGCCGGATCCGGGCTCGGCGCCCCGCAGACGATGTGCAGTGCGGCCACGGGGCCCGGGAAGCCCGGCGGAGCAGCCACCACGTGGCCCCGGGAGACTGGCCGGTTCCTCAGCAGCTCCTGCGCCGCCTCCAGCACCGCGGCTGGATGAGGAGCACCGGGCGCGCCCGCCTGCTCCCGCAACACTGGCCACACGGTGAGGCGCCGAAGGCACGGGCAGGGCACCAAGGAGAGATTACTTAGCCTGAGACTTCCCGCGGATCCCGGCGCCCCCACTGCCGCCCCAGGGCTCGCGCACTGCGGATCCAGCTGCACAAAACCGTCCGCTCCGTCCCGCCGCGGCCAGGCGGTGCAGAGGCAGGAGCTGCCGTCAGGCAGCGAGATCTTCACTGCAGAGCCTAAGTGTGCGCCCAAGGCGCGGAGGGCGGCCGGGCCCAGGCGACAGCGTTGGGTACCCCGGTCTTTAGGGTCCAAGGGTAGCAGCTTTAAGGGCGGCCCTTCGGGAAAGGTGCCTGAGTCCGGAGCCATTGCACACAGACGAACAGAGGCCGAGGAAAGTGGGGTAGGAATTCCACTCGGGCTGGAAAGACAGGTACTCCGCGCTCCTCGGCCGGAAGCAGATGACGCGCATGCGCCAGGAGAGACAATTTCTAAAGAGCCAATCGCAAAGTTAGTGCTCCGGCACTTCTTGTGGCGGTTGGTTCGTTGACATCTAGTCACTCTTGCAGATCTTTACGGGAAAAGCTTTTGTTAGTAGTGTCTAGGAAGCAGCATAGGCTAACTTCACCAGGTCAAAAACCATGTACCTTGGTGGTGTGGGAAGTTACCATAATCTCTCCCTGGCTCCCAGCCTCGAGCATCACAACCTGCACTGTGGACCATCAGCCTAGAGACTTTGCTATTTTGTGAAGAAACCTCCCCTGTCCCCATGAACACAGTAGTTTGTAGTGCTCTGGTGCTAGTCTTAGGGGACTTAGAGTAGCTGAGAAAGATAACATTGGTGCCTTTGATAACTGGAGTTCCACTCTATTTGGAAGGCCCAATAATGAATGCCTTTTGTATAGAAAATCACCAGCATTGCAAGAGAGAAAGCACTGTGTAGCCTTTTAATTCCCCTGCAGAGGGGAAAAAAGGAAAACCAGGTCATCTGCTGTATTTGTGGTACACCAATACATTCTGTTCAGATTCCTGATGTACTCCTTCGAATGTTCTTTGACAGTAACCTAATCCTAACCTATTCTGTTCAGGTAGTAGTGCCTATTGTCTGCTTAGTGCACAGCAGTACCAAATCCTGTGTTAGAAGGGATGCCTGTCTATATTATTAATACTACTGCTTGCTATTCTCTTTCATCTTTCCTCTCCCTTCTCTACAGGAAATTACTCTCTTCTCTGCATCAGCTGGAATACATTTCCTATCCTTTTTAAATCTGCTCATCAAAAAGAGCTATAGATATTCAAAATTAAGTGTTTATCCTACTGACATCTTTCTGTTTTTCCCACCACACTGCAATTCAAATGTGATTACAAAGTTGAGACTGCAGATAGATTGCTTAAGTCACTGGGGATTGATGTTTTGTTTTGTTTTTTCTACTTACATAAATAATCAATTGTGTACACTATGGCAGCAATGTCTCCTCCATGGAAAGTACTGTCAGGTCTGGGATCTTAAGGCCAATGCCAGTTCCTGGCCTCACTCTACCCAAACTTCAGGGCAGACACTATGGATTTCTGACTTCTGGGTTCCACAGTCACTTACCTGGTATCTGTTGTATGTTTCCAGCTCCAGTGCTGGAACAACTTAAAAGGAATCAGCAAATAGCATACTGAGAGAGGTTCTGAAATGGATAACTCACCAATTTCATCCTATATCCTTCTTTCTCATAATCTTACTGGCTTTTGTCCTCTGGAGAAGACTCCAAACTCATACTTTTCAAGCACAGTTTTGTATTTTCTGAAATAAAAAGCCAGTATTTTTACTGACCCCTGAAGATGTTAATAAAATGACCATCAAGTTATTCTATGATGATACCTGTATCTCACAGAGGTTCTTTTATTCTGGTTCCAAAGTTTGAGGACCCAGAAAAAGGAAAAGACTTAATGAGGACTTAACTGTCCTAAATATGTAAAGGGCCATCATACAAAACACTTGGTAGCTTTATGTGTACCTACAGTGCAGAACTGGGTAGGAAGTGAGTTAATGAAGTGAACATGAGTCTTCCTTCCATATTGTTTTTTTCAGTTTTATCCATTCTAAGGTTTATTCTTGTTTTGCTAATAGAATTTTTTTTTGAAGAACATTATGTTTACTAGGCTCTCCCCTACCCCAAGCCCCCCCAAGAAACTTCCTTCCATATTTTGAGTATGATTATGTGGAAGAGGTAAGAGACTTTTTATAAGACATAGCTCATGGGCATAACTAAAGCCAACATAGGGAGGCAAATAAATCAACCTTAGAATTTTCTGCACTTGTTTGAAAACAGATGGAAAGGCTGTGCTATTAGGACTAGGATGTGGAAAAAACTGCATGTTGTTTTGGGTTGGTCTGAATGGTTGGTATAATACAAGTTCAAGCTACAATTCTCTGACCTCATAGGACCCGTATATCCAAGAAGTATTCACTTCAGCCCCTCCTAAAAAGTCCAGTTCTCATCTTAGGTTGCAAATAAAAACAACTAGGAATCTTGTACCTGGGCTTTCAGTTCTTACCCACATAGACTCAGCAGAACTATAGTTGGCTTTTCCAGTTAGCCAGTGAAATTCACTGTGTCCTTTGAGATCTGACCACTTGAACTATCTTCAATATCCACATTTATCATGCTATGCAATGTGGGAAAACCATTCCAACAGGTGTTGTGTGGTTCTTTTGTTTATTTGTTTTAATATGACGCCCCCCCGCCCAAAATTTGGTGATTCTAAGAACTGAAGAGTACTAATTAATGTACCAGAAGGTTGAACCACTAGAGGGAGTCCAGAACCAAATAAGCCCAGAGGCTCCCTGATCTTTGGGTTTGCAGTGCTCTGAATTGTGGCTCCTACTAGATTTTTCCAAGATTCACACCCAGGTGTTACGAAACAGTCTGTTGTCTACATCATCACTTATTCTCACATAATTTCTACATGCCTCTGGCCATGATAACTCACTTTCAAGTTATAATGTAATTTCTGTGTTAAATATCAAAATGAGACTCAAATCCAAAATGTAAGATGGCCAAAATCCAAATAAACCAAATTTATCTTCCTATGACCTAGAAATAATTCTAGCTTTGAATTGTTTCAAATAACCTTGCTAAACAAAATCTTTTCTGAGATTTTCCTGAAGAGAAGCATTTAACAAATAGTTTCTCTTGATTTCACTGCTATATTCAAGGTTATAATCTTATAT
Source organism: Manis javanica (assembly GCF_040802235.1). NCBI lineage: Eukaryota > Metazoa > Chordata > Mammalia > Pholidota > Manidae > Manis > Manis javanica. The sequence continues at coordinate 95,292,591 of NC_133163.1, read as the reverse complement.
TAAATTAACTAAAACATTCTTAATCAGCAATTAGTCTAAAATTCAAAAGAAGTACTTGGAACCTGTTTTTTTTTTTCAGAATAATGATGGTACATTATTTGCATGCCCTCACCATCAATAATAATTACATAATATTAAACGTTATATTTCAGGATGTGAAACATATCATAATTGTGAAAAATCTGAAGAAAATGGTTAAGCCAGTAGCATGAGCCATGGATGTTTCTTTCTTATGTTTGCAATTTCATTTTATGAACATGTTCTGTTCAACCCTAATATATTTGAACAGTAGAAATGATTATGAGATGTAATAGATAAGGGTAGAGATCCACTTAACCACAGTTTGAAAAGGCATGTCTTACAGATGCTCGCATCTCAACATGTTCGTGCAGATTTAGTAAGGGCCTTTATTTTCACAGATACCTAATATGCCATATTTTGTTATTTTAAAGTGTATAATAAAAATCCCCTAAAATAGGATGTTGGTAAAATTGTTTTTAAACTTTTCTATCTTCTGTCTCCCTCATGTATCAAGACTAGAATTATTTTTTACAAGATACATAGTCACAGGAAGGGGTGTGATTAGAATCATCAGAAATCTCTGCTGGACTAAAAATGACCTGTGGACTGTAGTTCACAGAACACTATGCTGAAAGTCTGTTCTGGCAGATTTTCAGGAAACTGCTTGTTTCATCATTTTTTAGAAGTTAAGTCTTTAGGATAATTATCCCTTATGATGTTGGTTCAAACTGTTCAACTAATAAAAGTAATAGTAGTCATGCATTATTAAACAACTTTAAACAACTATTTATTGACCATCTGCTTTGTATTTATTACCGTACCAGAGTCTGAGTATATGGTGGCTTAAAAAAAAAAGTAATTCTCCAATATAAGATTGTATATCAACAATACTTCAATAAAAAAATAATAATTCTTGCCTTCATGAAGTTTAGTGGGAAGTCAGATATTAACATTAAAGGACTCAATAAGTGAACAAAACATAATTAAAGGTGATGAAAATTGCTATGAAGGAGAATAAACAGAAATGGGCTACTTAACACAGGGAAGCAGGGAAGGCCTCTCTGAGGAAGTAACGTTAAAGCTGAAACCTGAAGGAGGAGAAGGAGCCACGTGGAAGAATTAGAGATGGAGGTGGGGTGTACCAGTCAAGGGGAAAGACCCGTGCAATGCCCAGAGGGTAGGACATGCTCTCTGCGTTTAAGAAATGAAAAAGAGGCCAGTGTTGTCTTTACCATGTTTAGCACTTATATTCTATTTTTCCATTTGTCTTACATATAAAATGGATATTTTGTTACTTTGAGTAGACAGTAAGTTATTTAAGGATAGAAACTAACCTTAAAGATGTGTACTATGGTATACTTTACAGGAATCTAGTAGTGTGCTACAATATAGTTGTGGTCAATAAATACTTGTTAAGTTGAATTTGATTGAAATTAGGGAATAGAGTCTGGTGACCCATGCTTTGTGAGTTAGATCTTGGTCTAGCCAGACACATCAGATGCTATTCAAGACAGAGAAAAGCAGATCTGAAGGGTAATTTTCAAGGAGGATGTCCCTACTCCTGAGGATGTCCACCCCTCCTGCCACTTCTATCATTCATCTCTCCCTTTTTTGCCATTTAAAAAAAATTTCAGTTAATCATTATAAGAGCCTGTTAAACTTCAGGATTATCACTGCTAATGTTCAAATACTGTATCTTAAGTTTGGATGTAGCATGCAATTGGAACCCTGTGTTTTGCTCACTTATCTAAACATTCACCTTCCCTTTTCTCCTCCTACCATCAATAGGAATCCTTATCATTTTATGGATTATTGCAACAGCCTCCTCACTAAACTCCATTCCTCCAGTGTTTCCTCACATTGCCACTATATTAACCCAGCCAAGAAACTGCTGTACTCAACTGGTTTGGAGGTTATATCTATTTTAATAAATCCTTGATCTTCCAAATGCTCAAACTTGTCCAGGAGTAGACCCAGTATTATGTACAATCTGATCTTGGAGACTGGGCCAGAAAGAAATCCAGCACACAGGAGTAGGGAAGACACCATCTGAAAATGATGTATTCATAGCAACTGCAAGGCAAGTTGATGGACTTTGATAAAGTTCAGTAAGCTTTATTTTAAAAGTCTAATTTTGATCACTTGGAAGTTGATAAAATTTCCTTGACTGGTTCCCTCCTCGAAGCTGAGTGTTTTTGCAATGGGTTTCCTCAACACCCTGTGCACACTCCTAGGAGCAACTATCATGTTGTGTCATAGCTGTGGTCCTTGTGTGCCAGCAAAGTCCTGTGAAATGGGCAAGATGAGATCCAAAGCACTATAAGGGAAGAGAGAACAGAGAGGGTGTTTACTCCCCCAAAGAAACTCTTTACTCCTGTCCATTTATTTATAAATACTCAACACAACTCTAACTTCATTCTCCACATCTTTGGTTCATATTGCTCTTGTCTTGTCTGAGGTCCTAGAGCACTATCCCTACATTTATGCATCTGGTTGCCTTCTCTTTGGGGTGTTAGGCAATTATTTAATGTGACTTTATATTATTTCTCCAGTGAGGCCTTTAAGTGATCTAATAATTTGTACCATTCTTTTCTACTGTTTTATAATTTTTGCTTCCCACCCTCAACATTGAGCAGAATGCTTAATGCTTAATAATTAAATATGTCTGTTTCCTCAGTTACTAGAGATTTGGCTTGAATTTAGGACAAAGAGCTTGAAGATTCTCAGAAAATCTGGCTTGAGTATTATACCTGAGACATTTTGGATCTGAGAATTCTAGTCTGTGGTAATGAATCCTAAAGCTTACACATTCTCAAATTTGTCTAGGAGTTAACCTAATATTATGTAAGACGTGGTCTTGGAGACTGAGCCGGAAACAAGGCAGTCCACAGAAGTAGCGAAGACACCATCTGAAAATGATTCGCAGATATTTACTTCATTAAAGTTACCTCTGGTCTTTTGCCATCCAAGAATGGAATGAAATCTTTCATTTCTATTTTCCAGGGCACCAAGATCAGGCAGAGGAGACAAAAATAACTTCGCTGCACCGTTCTATCTCATTGATGGCCCATATCTTTCTGGAAAAGTACAAGACTTGAGAGAGGAGTCCTGGGAGGAGGGGAGGGAGGGAGAGGGAGATACCTCATAACCTTTCGGCCTCCAAATGGGAGGACTGACTCCAGAAGAAATTGATCCACTGGGTTCCAAAGTAGCAAAACTGAAGATAAAGGGAAGAAGGTACACATGCTGAATCCTCTCAAGCAGATAGGGAAATTTCTTTAGAATAATCACATTGTTCACGTTATCCTTGGTACTGAATACTCCACTTGTCCTTTGAAATGAAGGTCACTGTTCCACTCCCACATCCAAATGCGAGTGAGTGCCCATGAATGCCGAGGCATTTTTCAGTTTTCTTTGGGCAACTTCTTTCCATGTTGCTCTGCTACTCCCACGCCTTCAAACTTTTCTGACTTCAAGTGAACTCAGTATGTTTCATTAGTACGAAATAGTGTCTGACCCGCTTTGGGGCCACTGGGATGGATTCTAGGCAAACATACTACCTCCCAACAGAATTCATCGGTTCTTCCTCTGGCTTTCCTCAGCACGTAAACTGTGCCCCTCTTAGCACATGGCTTCATTCTGCGCTGAATGAGCTAGTTGTTTTCCTGCTGGCCTTTCTCTACTCCCTCCTGATTTTAATACCTGACACTGTGTGTTAGCTTTAATCTTTCATTCTACCTTCTCCCAATAAGGGCTAGCTACTTGCTGTATGATCTTGATCAATCCATTTAACCTTTCTGAGCCTGAATTTATAATCTATAAAATTGATTATTGTGAGGATTGACATACTATTATATTAACTCTAATTACCATCACCTACCTTATAAGTACATTATGAGATAACTTAAGGAAATTTCTTTTGAAGAGTAGAAAGCTCTATTGGTATGTAATATAAGGCTCTACTAAATAGTAATAGCTATGCTTACAGAGTGCCTCGCACAGTTCTACACACTTTACATGTATGTTCTCATTTAATCCTGCAATAACCTTGGGAGGTTGAAATTATTATTTCTAATTTACAGATGAAGAAACTGAGGCACAGAAAGGATTAAGTAACTTCTCTAAGGCTACACAGCTAGTAAGTGGTAGAGCTAGAATTCAACAGTATTATGACTCCAGTATATGACTCCAGAGTTCCCAGTCTGAACCACTATGCTATGCTATGCTACCATCAAATTTGGGTTTACAAACAAAGTTCACTAGTTACTTAATAGTTTAATGATCTTAGGCAAAGCTTAAAATTCTGAACCTAATTTTCATCATTTTAAAAATGGATAAAAGTAGTTCTCACCTCATAGATTCATTTACTCAACAAATAATTATTGAGCTCCTACTGTTGGCTGTATGCTGGGCACACTGCAATTTCATGGTGATTAAATTCATATGAAACACTTGGCATACTGCCAGGCACATAGTAAGTGATCATGTTAATTACTATTTCAATTAATAATTATAAACCAGAAACTCCTCTGATACATGTTCTTCATTACTCAGCTAGAGACACTGTCCTGTCAACTCCGTGTAGCCATTTTCCACTGGTCCCCTAATTGTACTTAAAACATTTTTGTGGCACTGTTCCATAGGATACTGCCCTGCTATCATAGCAGAAACAAACAAAGCAAAACAAAACACAACAATACAAGTATGTCTCAGGGCTAAATGAAGTGCTTTAAATGGCTACTTTCTGATACATAGCTAAGGTCTGGCAAGGAGTGCAAAATGTGCTTACTGCCAAGGAGTATGAGGTGCATTTGGTACATGTAAAGTGAAGATGATTAAATATAATGCTTTCAGGGAATGTACAATGAGGTCGTCTTGGGAAACAAAATAGCCCCATATGACATCTCTGGTGACATATAGAGCCCAGCAGTGCTCAGAATTAGACAGGAGTGGTTACCCTGTTGTGTTCTCCTCAGGGCCCAGCCCATGCTTACTATATCCACATTCTGGGAGAGTTTGCAGTATTTGCTGGGCTGCAGAAGACACTTTACCTTCCTCGATTGCTCTTAATGAAATGAGATGCTACATATGAAATCACTGAAGTACACGCATGCACACAAATATTGAAGTTTTAAAGAGTGTTACAGTCACATACTGAGAATACTCAATGTAGGAAGCACATGTGGAAAGTATTATCTTCCCCATTTCTGAGCTTGCTCTCAGCATATTTTTCTTTTTTCTTTATTTATTTATTTGTTTGTAACCTTTTTTGGGGGTATCATTAATCTACAATTACATGAAGAACATTATGTTTACTAGGCTCCCTCCTTCACCAACTTACCCCCACAAACCCCACTACAGTCACTGTCCATCAGCATAGTAAGATGCTGTAAAATCATTACTTTTCTTCTTTGTGTTGTACAGCGCCCCTGTGCTCCCCCCACATGATACATACTAATCATAATGCCCCCTTTCTTTATCCCCCCCTTATCCCTCCCTTCCCACCCATCCTCCCCAGTCCCTTTCCCTTTGGTAACTGTTAGTCCATTCTTGGGTTCTGTGATCCTGCTGCTGTTTTGTTCTTTCAGTTTTTCTTTGTTCTTATACTCCACATATGAGTGAAATCATTTGGTACTTGTCTTTCTCCACCTGGCTTATTTCACTGAGCATAATACCCTCTAGCTCCATCCATGTTGTTGTGAATGGTAGGATTTGTTTTTTTCTTATGGCTGAGTAATATTCCATTGTGTATATGTACCACATCTTCTTTATCCATTCATCTACTGATGGACACTTAGGTTGCTTCCGTTTCTTGGTTATTGTAATATTTTTCTTTTTTAATGTGACCAAGCTGGGCTTCCTGTCATGACTAGTTCCCCTTCTCTCCATTTCAGTTCTTAATAACAATTAGCTAAGTTGTAGTGAGTGGTGTTTTAAGTGCCTTACATGTACAGATCTTCCTCAGCTCATAATGGGGTTATGTCCCAATAAATCTATCATAAATTGAAAATATAAGCTGGAAATACATTTAATACACCTAACCTACTGAAGATCATAGCTTAGCCTAGCCTACCTTAAATGTACTCAGAACACTTACATTAGCCTACAGTTGGCTAAAATTATCTAACACAAAGCCTATTTTTTAATAAAGTTTTGAGTATCTTATGCCATTTATTGTTTTTCATTTCCTTTAAAAAAATTTTATTGAGGTATAGTTGATATACAATATTATATTGGTTTCAAATATACAACATAGTGACTTGACAGTTATCTACATTATTAAATGCACACCTCCATAAATGTTGTTACTATTTATCCATATAGATATTACAGTATTGACTATATTCTCTATGCTATACTTTCATTCCCACGACTAATTGATATTATAATTGAGGTTTTGTGCCTGTTTAACCCCTTCACCTATTCCACTCACCCACCCCACCATTCCTGCCTGATAACTATGAGTTTCTTCTCTGTGTCTATCAGTCCATTTCTGTTCTGTTTTTAGAGTCGACATATAAGTGAAATTATAGTATTTGTCTTTCTCTTCATAATACTCTCTAGGTTCCACCCATGTTGTTGCAAATGGCAGGATTTGTTTCTTTCTTATGGCTGAATAATATTCCATTGTGTATGTGCACCACATCTTCTTTATCCATTCATCTGTTGATAAACACTTTGATTGCTTCCATATTTGCATTATTGTAAATGCCGCAATAAACATAGAGGTGCATATATTGTTTCAAATCAGGGATTTTATTTTCTTTGGATAAATTCCTAGAAGTGGGATTACTGGGTTGCATGATATTTCTACTTTTAGTTTTTTTAGAAACCTCCATACTGCTTTCCACAGTGGCTGCACCAATTTACCTTCCCACTAACAGTGTAGAAGAGTTCCCTTTTCTCCACATCCTCGCCAGCACTTGTTATTTCTTATGTTTTGGATAGTGGCCATTCTGACTGGTGTGAGGTGAAATCTCATTGTGGTTTTGATTTCCATTTCCCTGATGATTAGCAATGGGGAGCATCTTTTCATGCATATAATGGAGGCCATCTGTATATCTTCTTTGGAAAAATGTCTATTCAGGTCCTCTATCCATAATTTATTTATTTTGGTGTTGAGTTGTATGAGTTCTTCTTATATTTTGGATATTAACCTCTTATTAGTTATATCATTTGCAAATATATTCTCACAGTAGATTGCTTTTTTGTTGTTGATGGTTTCCTTTGTTGCCCAGAAGCTTTTTAGTTTGATGTAGCTCCACTTTTATTTTTGCTTTTGTTTTCCTTTCTCATGTAATTTATTGACTACTGTAATGAAACTGAAAAAAACAGAATGGTTGTCTGGGTACAGAATGGTTGTCAATGTAACATTGTTCACCCTCCTGATGGCATGATAGTGTGGCTCACTGGTTGCTGTGGCTCACTGACGCTGCCCAGCATCATGAGAGAAACTCATACCACATATCACCAGACTAGGAAAAGCTCAAAATTCAAAGCATGGTTGCTATTGAATGCATATGGATTTCACACCATCATAAAGTCAAACAATCTTAAGTCAAACTATTGTAAGTTGTCGACTGTCTGTATTCATTTAACAACATCATATCTGTAATCATAACAATTCTTTGAGTTTTATACTAGTATCACATTTATTACACTCAAGAAAACTGTGTAAGAAAGGGGTTAAATAACTTCACAAGGTCATATAGCTGGTAAGTGGTAGAGTCAGGCTTTAAACCTAGAAGTATAGTTCTGAAGTCCACACTCTTTACTACTATGCTGTATTGCATCACTCTGCTGTGGTGCCTGCAGATCTTGGACACATATTTGTCAAGCTAAAAGTTTGCTGGCAGCGTTTTTCCTCTTTACCTTTTATAATTCAGTCAATGAAACAAGTCATTTTTTTTGTCTAAAATCAACTCAAATATTTGTTACCCAGTTATGATAAATTCATAATTTTATCAACTGGTAATAACTCATGTGATAAACTTTGATTTTTAGTCATATCTGGGAAAAAGGAGAATTTAGCAATAACTGTGTAATATTAACCAAACCACTAGCTATCTTACAACCACAAACATCTATTAAGAAATGAGGTCAAAAAACCTCAGCTATTTTCCCTCTAATGATTACTTGATATAAAATAACATTCAAGCTGCTACTTGCTCAAAGGTTAGACATAAAGTTAGCAGAATCAGCTTTATTAATGGCATTATAAATAGGGATAAGCATTATTTTGAAATGCATGCGAGATATCTTTCTGAGATATCAGAATGGAGTAGTGAAAAAGGAGGACTGGAAAGAAGAGATTAACTATTTGGTACAGTTAGGCCTGGAGAAGTTAAGTGACTTGTCCAAGTAGTTAATGTCATCCAAGTGGTTAATGGTGGACCAGGGGCTAGAATTTAGGTCTTCAAATCAGCATGCACAATCTTCTTTCCTCAGCACTACATTTCTGACTAGAAATATCTCAGAAAGGCTGCTGTCATACATACAATAATGTGAAATACTTCTCAGAGCCAAGAAATCCTTTATTAGTCGGCCTAATAAAACAGTACGTTTCACCCAGGAATTTCATTGCATATTTAAGCAAGTAGATTCTGTATGTCATATTGGCTTAATTTGAAAGCAGCTGAGGGTTTGACTGCTGTGGCTTAGATCTTGGAAGGGTAAACAAATCCGCCTTTTGTTTGTAAAAAAAAGAGTAGTAGAAGCAATCATATAAAATGTACATTAATGCTGCCCTAAAATTTCATATGTAATTTTAGGATAAGAAGCCTCAGGTTCTAGAACTGGAGTTTCTCTCCACAAAACTAATCTTTTCATAAAACTAACTTATCTTTTTGATATGGTCAAGATACTTCTTTTCAACATTCAAAAGAACCATAAAGTTGAGGACACGTTTGCTTCAAAAATAGTTCTCTTGAGGAAGAGAATTCTCTGTCCTTCTTTTGGCCTTATTATGACTTACTATTTTTGTCTCCTAGCTCCTTCTTCTTCTAAGTTTCGACTGTACTGTGTGAATTATCCATGTCTGTTTAAAGCTCTTTGCAACATGAGAGAAGAGCTCTGCCCTGTCCCAGGAACTCCCTGGCCTCTTAAAACCCTACAGTCAGACTACAAAGTTTGGTATGTGGGGTTCCCTGGGTCCTTGCTACTCAAAGAGTAGCCTACATACCAGCAGCACTGGCATTACCTAGGAGGCTGTTAGAAATGCAGAATCTCAGGCCTGAATCCGAATCTGCCTTTTAACAACCTCACTAAGTGATTGTTCTGGATGCTTCTGTGTGAGCACCTACTGCTCATCTCTGGTCTAGAAGTAAGGGGGAGACCACCGAACCCTCACCTCAAGGTAAAAAGCTTTGGTGGAAAACAAGAACCTTTGATTATTTGGTGATCTAGCTTCAGTACTTCTGTCTGATAGTTACTAAACTTGGATTGGAAGAAACTTTAGAGATCATCAAGTTCAACCATTATAATTTCTGGGAATTTCAGTGTTCAGTTTCAAATGATCAGTTTTTGTAAAAAGGTTAAGTTGTGTTCAGGATATTCTGTTCAAGAAGGTAAAAGCATATGATACATCTCAGAAAGGGAGTCATGTGAATAGGAGAGATTATATATTTTAAAACTTTTGGAAATTAAAGGAATAAACTTCAATTATCTGGAAAGTTCTTTGATATGAAATGTCTCAGCCATGGTGGTATCTCTCATGGTGGTGTCTGTCTCTTAAAATCATAGTCTAACACCATATGATTACTTCATACCCGTTAAACTTACTGTCTTATACAATTGTAATTTTAGCTTAACTTCCCACAAATTCAAGAAGTTGCTATTATCTACTAAACTAAACTTTCCATAACTAAAGGGAGGAGAAAGGAGAAATCTCCCCTACAAAAGAATGTCAAATAAGATATAAAGATAAACCTCTTTACCTTTCCAAGCCTGTCTTAAGTGACTCACTTCAAAAGAATAGAGAATGGAAAGGCAAAACACTAGCTTTCCAGAGGAGAAACCTAGCAAATACCATCTTAAACAAATCATTGGGATCAACATCACCAGTGTTACGGTAGAAATATCATTTATTCCTGACAGGATGTAATGAGAAAGTCTCTTCAAATTTGTGGTATTCTTTCCTAAAACCATAACCCCAGTCTAATTAGGAGGAAAAATAAGACAAACCCAATATGAGGGACAGTCTACAAAATACCCAACTAGTACTCCTCAAAACTATCATGAGGAATTCAGCAAAGTTGCAGGATACAAAACTAATACACAGAATTCTGTTGCATTCCTATACACTAATGATGAACTAGCAGAAAGATAAATAAGGAAAACAACTACATTTACAATTGCATCAAAAAGGATAAAATACCTAGAAATAAACCTAACCAAGGAGGTGAAAGACCTATACATTGGAAATGACAAGACATTCATGAGAGAAATCAGACACCAAAAAATGGAAATCTATCCTGTACTCATGGATAGGAAGAATTAATACTGTAAAATGGCCATCCAGCCTAAGGCAATCTACAGATTTTAATGTAATCCCAACAAAATACCAATGGCATTCTTCAATGAGCTAGAACAAATAGTTCTAAAATTCATATATAACCACAAAAGACCCCAAATAGCCAAAGCAAGCCTGAGAAAGAAGAACAAAGCTGGGGGGATTACCTCCCTGACTTCAAGCTCTACTGCAAAGCTACAGTAATCAAAACAATTTGGTACTGGCACAAGAACAGAACCATAGATCAATGGATTAGACTAGAGAGCCTAGATATAAACCCAAGCATATATGGTCAATTAACATGTGATAAAGGAGACATGAATATACAACAGGAAAAAGACAGCCTCTTCAACAACTGGTGTTGGCAAAACTGGACAGCTACATGCAAGAGAATAAAACTGAACTATTGTCTAACTCCATACACAAAAGTAAACTCGAAATGGATCAAAGACCTGAATGTAAGTCATGAAACCATAAAACTCTTAGAAGAAAACATAGGCAAAAATGTCTTGAACATAAACATGAGCAACTTTTTCCTGAACACATCTCCCAGACAAGGACAACAAAATAAAAATGAACAAGTGAGACTATATCAAACTAAAAACCTTCTGTACAGCAAAGGACACCATCAGACAGAACAAAAAGACATCTGATAGTAAGTGAGAATATATTAGTAAATGACTCATCTCATAAAGTGTTAACATCCAAAATATACAAAGAGCTGATATGCCTCAACACCCCAAAAACAAATAACCCAATAAAAAATGGGCAGAGGACCTGAACAGACACTTCTCCAAAAAAGAAATTTGAATGGCCAACAGACACATGAAAAGATGCTCCACATTGCTGACCACATTGTATACAGGAAATGCAAATTAAAACCACAATGAGATATCACCTCATACCAGTTAGAATGGCTACTATCCAAAAGACAAGAAACAACAAATGCTGGCAAGGATGCAAAGAAATACAAACCCTCCTACACTGTTGGTAGGACTGAAAATTGGTGCAACTGCTGTGGAAAGCAGTATAGAAGTTCCTCAAAAAATTAAAAATAGAAATACCATTTTACCCAGTAATTCCACTTCTAAGAATTTACCCAAAGAAAACAAAAAAGACATATGTGCCCCTATGTTTATTGCCACACTGTTTGGAATAGCCAAGATATAGAAGCAACATAAGTGTCCATCAGTAGATGAATGGATAAAGAAGAGGTGCTACAAATACACAATGCTAAAAATTGTGCTAAAAATACAAAAAATATTCAGCCATAAAAAGAAAAATCCTGCCATTTGCGACAAATGGACCTAGAGGATATTATACTCAGTGAAATAAGTCAGGGGGAGAAAGACAATACCATATGATTTCACTTATTTGTGGAATATAAAAACAAAGCAAAACAGAATGAACAAAACAGCAGTAGACTCATAGACACTGAGAAGTGACTAGTGGTTACCAAGAGGGAGGGGAGTGGTTGAGGGTGGGGGGAGGAGGATTGTTGAACCACTGTGATGTACATATAAAATTAAAAAATTTTTTAAACCTGTCATGAGCATGAAAAGAAAAAAAAGACTAAGAAACTGTCACAGACCAGAGGAGACCAGAGAAAACATGACAGTTGACTATAGTGATGAATCCTGGACGGAATCCTGGGATGGAAAAAGGGCATCTGTGGAAAAACTGGTGAAATCTGAGTAAAGTCTAGAGTTTAATTAATAGTAATGCACAGCATTAGTTCCTTTGTTTTGACAGCTGTACCATGGTAATGTGAGATGATAACACTGGGGGAACTGACACAGGGCGACAGGTATATAGGCGCTCTGTACATCTTTGTATCTCTCCTATAAATCTAAAACCAGTGATGGCAAATAAAAATAAAATTTCCTACAAACTCAGGAAACTAGTTTGAGTGCATTAAAGTAAGATTTTTCTTGATACAGAGCTTCTATGAGTTTAGAAGGCAGACTTGGGTGAAACATCCACCTATAATCTTAAAACCCTTCTTGAGGCCTACGGCACCATTTTGCTAAACCCGGAAGGTAAAGGTTTACAGAATTGAATTCCCAGAGTACAAAATCAAAGACCACATTCTTAAAGTTCACTGAACTCTTGAGAAGAGATTTGCACCGAGGAGCGATCTCAGCAATGTTCCCTGAATTTGGATGGCTCATTTGGTCTTTCTGAGTCATGGTTACCCCATCTACAAAATGAGGTCCTTCCTAGTTCTAAAATTCTACAAATAGACCTCTCTCAAATATTTTAAACATTGTTTTAAAGTGCAATATCTATTCTGAAGGGAAAATATTAACATTTTGATTAGGCAATTAATTCCACAAACATTTATTAAGCGGCAAGTACTGTGTGAGGTTTAAGAGCTGTGGCCTTGCCCTCCAGAGGGCTCACGCTGATGAAAGAGACTGATCTGTAAACAAGCTGTTACAGCCACGTGGTAAGCATTGTAAATGTGGTTTAACAAGGTGCGCTGGTGCATGGGAAGGAATTGCTTCACTCTGCCTGTAGAGACGAGAGAAGGCTTTGGCCCTAAGAAACTAGGAAGACCAAAAATACTACTATTGGGTCTAACCAGAGTCAGTGAGGAATCAGTCTTATAGTAGTAAACATTTCTTCTAATAGGCTGTGTATGAAAATTGAGGATCATTTGGTTTTCCCAGCTACAATACGGCTCCTGAGTTAGAAATCTGGTTGCTAAAGAGTTGGGCCAGAAAGCACAAGTGTCTCATGTTGCACATATGCTCTCAAGAATGTTGGTTGATATGCATGAAATCTGTTCCCTGAGGTGAATTAATTGCTGTCACGTGAACAACATAACTTTCTAGAAAAGGCTGTGAATTGGCTGTCATATTCTGTCATTTCTAAATTAGCCCTTCATTAAAAATGCATGCTGCTCAGATCATTCCATTTCCATCATACAGCTGAATATTTATGGCTCAGGCCTTGCAATCCTGTCTTAATATAAGTTTCCCCAGCTGTCTGAAAGAACATTCCTGTGAAATCTATCATTAAGCCAACATGGAGTAAAGCAAAGAAGGAATTATCATTTCATGAAAGCAAAAATCCTCTGAATTTCTTTTGGTTAGCAAAAACAGGTACTAATGTAGGTTTTTGGTAAAAGCAAAGTGGCATAAAGTAAATTTCAAAAAGCAGGGAAACCTGCCCAGAGTTTTGCTTTTATGTTCTGAACAGCATGGTAGAAACAGAAATTTAGGGTTCCTAAGCAAAAGTTAAAAATTGGCTCCTACTTTGACCCTAAGCTTGCAAATTCTGAATAACGCTATTTGGGCAGATTTTTGTTCGGTGAGGAGAAATTAGCTGTGGGCAAAGTTTTGCCACTTAAATGATCTTGAGGGATGGGGACAAGTGCTTTCTTCTGGGACCTTGCCCAATTCAAGTAGGAATACTGCAGAGGGACAGGAAACTGGCAAATATTACTTCTCCATTTCCCAGGGACCAACTACAGAAGTGCCTTTCACAACCATGTAATTTCATTTTTTCTTACACAGCCAAGTAAAATAAATATTTATCACTATAGGACTGACTTCTCACTGATGCTGGTTAGAGCAAATATTACAGAAGGAATGATAATTCTGGAAAATTCCTCACCAGCAACAAGTGAGATAGACAGGAGTAAAATCATAAGCACAGACCTGAGAGAACTGGTCACAGGGTACAAGAGACAGATGTGTCTTCCCAGGCTAATCTCCCTGTCCTGCCAATTACCAGGTGTGTGGACACGGAGAAGTAAGGTAGCTATTGGGGGTTTTCTCCCAGAACAGCGTCTACAGTTTTCTTGGGGCAGATCCTCAAGGGAAAACATCTGTGACAATAAGAGAGTTCTTCCTAGGTACACACAGAACCGTTGCTTCTTAAAAAAAAAAAAAATATATATATATATGTATTTATGTTTTTTTCTGATTATAAATGTAAAAATAGCTCATAGGGAAAACTACAAAAGTTTCAGAAAAGCAGAAAGAAGGATATAAGGAATAGCCATTATATCTCTATCCAAAGAGAGTCACAATTAAATCATAAAACTCCTGAAAGAGAACATAGACAGTAAATTCTTGAACATCTGTATTAGCAATTTTTTCTCGACATATCTCCCTAGGCAAGAAAAACAAAAGCAAAAAAAATTGTCAATAGGACTACATCAAACTAAAGAGCTCCTACTCAGCAAAATAACCATCAACAAAACAAAAGTAACCTACTGGATGGGAGAATATATTTGCAAATGATATGTATCTGACAAGAGGTTAATAACCTAAATATATAAAGAATTCAAACTGAAAAAAACTGTGATTAAAAAATGGACAGAGGACCTGCGTAGACATTTTTCCAAAGAAAACATACAGATGGCCAACAGGTACATGAAAAGATGCTCCATATCACTAATTACCAGGGAAATGCAAATCAAAACCACAATGAGATATCAGCTCACACCTGTCAGAATGGCTACTATTCAAAAGACAAGAAATAACAAGTGTTGGGGAGGACGTGGAGAAAAGGAACCTTCGTACACCATTGGTGGGAATGTAAATTGGTCCAGCCACTATGGAAAACAGTATGGGGGCTTCTCAAAAAATTAAACATAGAAATACCATACCAGTATTTACCTGAAGAAAACAGAAACAGTAATTTGAAAAGATTTATGCACTCCTATGTTTATCGCAGCATTACTTACAATAGCCAAAATACAGAAGCAGCCTAAGTGTCTATCAATAGATAAATGGATGAAGAAGATGAGGTACATATATATAATGAAATATTACTCAATCATAAAAAAGAATGAAATCTTGCCATCTGCAACAACATGTATGGACTTTGAGAATACTATGCTAAGTAAAATAATCAGAGAAAGACAAATAGCATATGATCTCATTTATATGTGGCATCAAAACAAAACAATAGACTAATAAACACAGAACAAACTGGTAGTTGCCATAAGGAAGGGAGTGGGGGGATGGGCAAAATAGGTGAAAGGGATAAAGAGGCACAAACTTCCAATTATAAAAAAGTGACGCAGATCAAAAAGAATAAAATACCTAGGAATAAACCTAACCAAAGAAGTGAAAGACTTATACTCTGAAAACTACAAGTCACTCTTAAGACAAATTAAAGGGGACACTAACAAATGGAAACGCATCCCCTGCTCATGGCTAGGAAGAATTAATATCGTCAAAATGGCCATCCTGCCTAAAGCAATATACAGATTTGATGCAATCCCTATCAAATTACCAGCAACATTCTTCAATGAATTGGAACAAATAATTCAAAAATTCATATGGAAACACCAAAGACCCCGAATAGCCAAAGCAATCCTGAGAGAGAAGAATAAAGTAGGGGGGATCTCACTCCCCAACTTCAAGCTCTACTACAAAGCCATAGTAATCAAGACAATTTGGTACTGGCACAAGAACAGAACCACAGACCAGTGGAATAGATTAGAGACTCCAGAAATTAACCCAAACATATATGGTCAATTAATATTTGATAAAGGAGCCATGGACATACAATGGCAAAATGACAGTCTCTTCAACAGATGGTGCTGGCAAAACTGGACAGCTACATGTAGGAGAATGAAACTCAACCTTTGTCTAACCCCATATACAAAGGTAAACTCAAAATGGATCAAAGACCTGAATGTAAGTCATGAAACCATTAAACTCTTGGAAAAAAACATAGACAAAAACCTCTTAGACATAAACATGAGTGACCTCTTCTTGAACATATCTCCCCGGGCAAGGAAAACAACAGCAAAAATGAGCAAGTGGGACTACATTAAGCTGAAAAGCTTCTGTACAGCGAAAGACACCATCAATAGAACAAAAAGGAACCCTACAGTATGGGAGAATATATTTGAAAATGACAGATCCGATAAAGGCTTGACGTCCAGAATATATAAAGAGCTCACACGCCTCAACAAACAAAAAACAAATAACCCAATTAAAAAATGGGCAGAGGAACTGAACAGACAGTTCTCTAAAAAAGAAATACTGATGGTCAACAGACACATGAAAAGATGCTCCACATCGCTAATTATCAGAGAAATGCAAATTAAAACTACAACGAGGTATCACCTCACACCAGTAAGGATAGCTGCCATCCAAAAGACAAACAACAACAAATGTTGGTGAGGCTGTGGAGAAAGGGGAACCCTCCTACACTGCTGGTGGGAATGTAAATTAGTTCAACCATTGTGGAAAGCAGTTTGGAGGTTCATCAAAATGCGCAAAACAGACCTACCATTTGACCCAGGAATTCCACTCCTAAGAATTTACCCTAAGAACGCAGCAATCAAGTTTGAGAAAGACAGATGCACCCCTATGTTTATCACAGCACTATTTACAATAGCCAAGAATTGGAAGCAACCTAAATGTCCATCAGTAGATGAATGGTTAAAGAAGATGTGGTACATATACACAATGGAATACTACTCAGCCATAAGAAGAGGAAAAATCCTACCATTTGCAGCAACATGGATGGAGCTGGAGAGTATTATGGTCAGTGAAATAAGCCAAGCGGAGAAAGAGAAATACCAAATGATTTCACTCATCTGAGAAGTATAAGAACAAAGGAAAAACTGAAGGAACAAAACAGCAGCGGAATTACAGAACCCAAAAATGGACTAACAGGTACCAAAGGGAAAGGAACTGGGGAGGATGGGTGGGCAGGGAGGGATAAGGGGGGGCGAAGAAGAAGGGGGGTATTAAGATTAGCATGCATAGTGGGGGGAGGGAGAAAGGGGAGGGAGGGCTGTACAACACAGAGAGGACAAGTAGGGATTCTACAGTTTGCTATGCTGATGGACAGTGACCGTAATGTGGTTTTTAGGGGGGACCTGATATAGGGGAGAGCATAGTAAACATAGTATTCTTCATGTAAGTGTAGATTAAAGATTAAAAAAAAAAAGAAAGAAAGAAAAGGGGGATTACTCCTTGATAGGATAAAACAATTGGTAAATCAAAGATTAATGCATGCTTTAAATATCCTTAATGTTGATCACTTAAAGGGTGTCAGATGATCAGCTATGGAGGTACTCTTTTCTGATAATATTCCTTTATCTTAATAAAAATAAAAATAAGAAAATAAAAAATAAAAATCAGTTCCTGTGTGCTGACCTCCAATGAGTTCTACACTGGTATAGAGGGCATGTCAAAGTGTGGGCAAAGGGTCTGTTTGTTTCTATGCAGAAGATCAAGGCCTAGCTTGGCTACCCAGAAAATGAACTAAGATACAATATGAGGAGGAGCTTCTGGCATCAGCACTCTCTGGAGGACTCGTGCCGGGGGATGATCATCAAAAAGCCTCCACCGGGATCCGGGCAATGCTGCGGTTGTGGCTGCGTCCACCCCACCGTTTCCTGGACTTGCCACTGGAATGAGGAGGGAGATGTCTAGGCTGGCATGTGCATACAGTGAGACAACGAATTTGAGTGGATCTGTACTGTTGGAACTCAACCAGGAGTTGGGAGAGGTGCAAGTTGTAGTGCTCCAAAATCTTATGACTATAGACTATCTACGGTTAAAAGAACATATGGGATGTGAACAGATCCCAGAAATGGGTTGCTTTAATTTATCTGATTTCTCTCAGACTGTTCAAGTACAGTTGGACAATATCCATCATATCATAGACTAATTTTCACAAATGCCTAGGGTGCTTAGATGGTTTTCTTGGCTTCACAGGAGATGGCTGGTAATTATAGATTTGCTTTGTTTATGTCACCGTATTCCTATTATGTTAATATGTATGCACAAGTTAGTTAGTAGTTTAAAATCTATACATATTTAAGGTACTCTACAAGAAGATATGTCAAAGAAATAATCAATCCTCCCATGTTTTCTTCCATATGCTACCTCTATAGCTTTTCTTCTTCCTTCCTAATTACAACCCTTAAATAGAATTCGTGCCTCATATCGAATTTACCGAGTATCATAATTCCTCCAGGTGGTAAAGATACCTCGAGACAAGCGCTGGGCATAGAAGCCACAGGGCATAAATCTGCAAAGAAGTAAAAAGGTAACCTTTTCAAACAATATGGCTTCTCTCTCACTTACCAACTTTACATTTCCCTGTATGGCCCCGGAAGATGACTGGTTAGCCAGAGATGGGTAAGATTCCTCAAGGAAGGAACAACCTAAGACAGGCACAGTCGCAGGGGGCCCATCAGGTGAGAAATTGGGGAACAACAGTGGTGAAGCTTAGAACCTCACCCCCCTCTGTGTTGAGAGAAAGCTTCTGCATCCATGGATGTTTTATTGCCCTTGTCTAACTCGGATTAGTACATAGTCTACAGGCACACACCTGATCATCTACAATTGCTCTCTTACAACACTAAACTATGTTTTCTACCTTTATCTTGCATCTACCTACCACTTCAGCAGTTTATTAAAAATAAAAATAATAATAATAATAAAGGGAGAAATGTGGGATCCTGGATCCACATACAAATCAAGTATAGAAATCAAACGAATATTCATATTTGACCTGATTGTTTATAGTTCATAATGCGTGATCAAAACTGAAAGTTTCTGTGATGAATGCCCTTGTACTGTTCACCATGTAAGAACTTATTCACTATGTAAGAATTTGTTCACCATGTAAGAACTTGTTCATTATGCTTCAGAAGATTGGAGACTGACGAGAATTAGGCTTGAGATGGATTAATGATTGTGCATTGAGCATTGACCCCCCTATAGAGAATTTTATTGTTGTTAACAACCATTTGATCAATAAATATGAGAGATGCCCTCTCAAAAAAAATAAAAAATAAAAAATAAATAAATAAAATAAATAAAAATGGCTTGAGAAAGAAGGGGGAAAATGTGCAAGCTGGTGAGTTGCTGTAGGAAACAAATCATTGGCGATTGCATGTGAAAACAGTTCATTAGAACTTGTAATCAACTATTTCCTTTCATTAATTTGTTTAGTTTATCATAAAATTGTTTGAATTTTGTGAAGGAAACATAAAACTGAGCTGTTACAATAAAAAAAAGTGATGCAGATGTAAAATACAGCATGGGGAATATAATCAATAATATTGTAGTAACTTTGTATGGTAACAGTAACTACACTGGTTAGAATTTCCTAGTGTATGTAATAGTTGAATCACTATGTTGCACACCTGAAACTAATACATTGTATATGAACTATGCTTCAATAAAAAAAAATTTTTAAGAATACCCATTATATCTCTTCCCAAGATAATCACTGCATTAGTGAATTTATTTCCAGAATTCTATATTCTTAGATATTTAACACGGTGGGGAGAATACCATATGTACAATTTCATATTCTGTTATTTTGCTCTTAATATCATGTCATAAGAATACCCTAGGTTATTAAAACTCTTTATAAACATTCTTCTTAGTGGCTACGTTTTTTACCCTCTGATGAAATTTTTATTTTAGGTCCTAAATTTATTCATTCATTTTAAGAAATATTCATTAAGAAAAATGTACTTTTTTACCTAACAGCTAAATGCTGAATGTGTTGTAACTTCCTAATTCATTCTCTAGTTGTTGGTCAATCTGGTTCTTATTTCATAGCTTTTTTTGGAGGAGGGGTTGGGGAGCACCTGGGCCAGAAATTAAAATAGGAAGTAAGATTGACGAAGACTGTTGAAAGAATACTGGGAGAGGAATCTGGGCTGAAAGAATGAGACGGGGGAGAAGGTCCAGTGACAGCTGCTTTTCAGCATGAGGCATCCAAAGGATATTTCCTGAAAACTAGGAATTGTTCATGGCTGAGGGAATCTGTGTGATACTGACATTATGTGATATGATGACAGTAGTTCACTAACTTCTGCATCATTTCTGGAATTGGCTGATATGCCTTCACTCTTGGATGCTGACTGGACAGGGCCCACCCCTGGCCAGCACTACGGGTGCTGGTGGCTGCTGGCTTAGCAATGGGAAGTGCCAACTCAGGGGGAAAATGCCTGCTTGAGGAGAACGGTGAGGTACAGCTTTTTCAGCAGAGTGAGTGGAGCTGTTTCAGCCCCTGCTAAAAATCTTAAGATTGGACTCAGGTGGGAATGAATTAGGTAGTCTGTTTCCAGAACCATCCCAGCAGAATAGACCCTTCTGGAGCATCTTTCCCCTTCCCAATGTTCTTTCTTTGAGAGCAAGGGAAACAGCTACACCTATACTTCCCTTGCCTCTATAGTTCTCCATAAGGTGTCTAAGCCGTTCCTGCACTTAGTTAGAGCTCCCGTACTATGTTCTGGTCTTTATCTGTCTCCAGCATCCAGCTATAGCTGACCTATGGAAGTTCAATTTGTCAAAGACACATTACCACACAATCTTTATTAGGTACAGCACTATCCTAAGAAGGGCAATGATCTGATCAATAGATCCCAGAAGAAACACTCAGAGATATCCTGAAGAATATATGGGAGAATGTTTCACAACACAAAGTTTATAGGAGGGTATCTAATATTGGAAGTAGTTGGACTCCATATATACTTGAGTTACACAATAGATACTACCGTGGGAATCTGTGAGAAAATCAAGAAGTATAGACATAAAGGGCATAGGCTTTGGAGTCTCAGAGGCCTGGGTCTGAATTTGGCTCTGTCAGCCACTTGGCAGCTGTTTGACTTTGGACAATTTGTTTAGCCCAAGACTCAGTTTCTTCATGTATATGAGATTATTATAAGAATACCATCTCATCAATGAGTAAATGACATAGCATATATGAAGCTCTCATCTGGCCAGTGATAAGTACTCAAGAAATAGTAGCTATTATTGTTAAGTAGAGTGGAAGTGGTTTTTAAATTCATTAAAGTCAACAAGTATTAATTGAGCACTACTAGGGGCAGGTCTGTGTGATAGACAACCCCCCCACCCACTCACACACATACTTCATCTTTTATCTAAAGTAAATTTTTCTATATGGATTCTTTTATTTTAAAATAACTTTAACTTAAAATTTTTCAAAACAGTAGAGTTGTTACATTATTTACTAACCCCTGATCAAGTCTTAGAAGGCTTGCTCCAAAATTTAGAAATATTGGTGATAATGACTCTTACAAGCCCATTGTGTGATTCTTTAAGAGTAAGCTCTATTTACTGCTTATTTATCTACTCTAAAATAGAAATTTCCTCACAATCATTTAGCACCAAGGTTGCCATTTATAATTTTTGAAAGAGAAAAGGGTGTTTTTAACCCCAGAGTCTCCTAAGCAATGTACTTAGAAAAGTATTCCCCCTTTGCATCCTTGAACAACTATGAATTTTTGCTTCACTAGAAAGAAGGATGTTAGTTCCTATAAATGGGCATCAGTTTCTCCCTAAACAAAGGTATTTCAGTTTTTACTTGCCCTAAAACTGGGATGTCCCAAAGAAGATGTAAAGATAGCAATAATTTCCAAATGAAAATATTATCAAGATTGTTAGTCATTAGGAAAATGCAAATTAAAACCACAATGACGGAGAGGAGCCAAGATGGCAGCATGAGTAGGGCAGCGGAAATCTCCTCTTCAAACCATATATATTTTTGAAAATACAACAACTATAACTATGCCTAAAAGAGAGACCAGAGGATACAGTATAACCATCAGGCTACATCTACATCTGCAAGAACCCAGTACCTCACGAAGGGGGTAAGATACAAGCCGCGGCCCAGCGGGACCCGAGCACACCCCCACCCCAGCTCCCTAGTGGGAGGAAGGGAGTCAGAGCGGGGAAGGAGTGGAAGCACAGGCCTGCTAAATACATACCTATCCCTAGACATCCGCAACAGGAGTGCAGACACACATTGCATGGTATGCTGGATATATAGGGAAATGGAAAAGTAAAATCTGCAAGCGGGTCCCCCCCACCTGTAGCCGGCTCCCCTGGGGCAAAACAAAAGCAACTGCTTTTCGAAAGTCTTAAAGGGACAGGGGCCTCTCAGCTGGACAGAAGCATCCCGGCACACTCAGCCCAGCAGGCTGGGAATCCTGAGAAAATTTGGGCGCCCCAGCCCCCTGGGAGGCAGCACAGCTCTGAAGCCCCTCACAGTGATACACAGCCTGCCATTCATTCCCCCTCTCACACGGCCATGTGACTGTGGCAGAGCAGCCTGAGAGTGGCCACCCCCACAGCAGCCGCCCAGAGTCTCCTTGCAGCATGCAGCAGCCTGGACCAGACCTGGGACTGCCACAAGCACACGGCTACCCGGCGCAGGCAGAAGAAGCCAGGACAGGGCACTAAGGGGTATCGTTCTCGCAGGAGAGCACACCCGGCACACCTGCGACTCCACACAGGGCTCTGGGCTATCCCAAGGGCTGCTCCCGGAGCATGGGTAAATGACACAGGCAGCAGAGAGGGGCAGGGTGACCAGCAAGCGGGGATTTTGTTCTCCCAGCTGACACACACACCACATGCCTAGGATTACCTCTATTGCCATGAAAAGGCAGAAGAATTTGGTCCAGTCCAGAATTACCCAGACAACCCCCAAGAGAGGACCTGGGGAGACATATAACCAATCTTCCTGAAAAAGAACTCAAAATAAAGGTCATAACCATGATGATGGACCTGCAGAGAAATATGCAAGAGCTAAAGGATCAAGTCAGGAGGGAGATAACAGAAATAAAACAATCAGTGGAAGGACTTAAGAGCAGACTGGATGAGGTGCAAGAGACCCTTCATGGAATAGAAATCAGAGAACAGGAACACAGAGAAGCTCATGCAGAGAGAGATAAAAGGATCTCCAGGAATGAAACAATATTAAGAGAACTGTGTGACCAATCCAAATGGAACAATATTTGCATCATAGGGGAACCAGAAAAAGAAGAGAGAGAAAAAGGGATAGAAAGTATATTTGAAGAAATAATTGCTGAAAACCTCCCCAAACTTGGGGAGGAAATAATCTCTCAGACCATGGAAGCCCACAGACCTCCCAACACAAGGGACCCAAGGAGGACAACACCAAGACATATAATAATTAAAATGGCAAAGATTACAGACAAGGACAGAGTATTAAAGGCAGCCAGAGAGAGAAAAAAGGTCATCTACAAAGGAAAACTGATTAGGCTATCATCAGACTTCTCAACAGAAACCTTACAGGCCAGAAAAGAATGGTATGATATATTTAATGCAATGAAACAGAAGGGCCTTGAACCAAGAATACTGTATCCAGCAAGTTTACCATTTAAATATGAAGGAGGGATTAAACAATTCCCAGACAAGCAAAAGTTGAGGGAATTTGCTTCCCATAAACAACCTCTACAGTATATTTTAAAGGGACTGCTCTAGATGGAAGCACTCCTAAGGCAAAATAGATGTCACCAAAGAAAATAAAATCACACCAAAGAAAGCAGACCAACCAAATACTAACTAAAGGCAAAAAATAAAATGAACTATTCATAAAAGCAGTCAAAGGAAACACAAAAGAGTACAGAATAAAACACATAACATACAAAGAATGGAGGAGGAGGAATAAGAAGGGAGAGAAATAAAGAATTCTCAGACTGTGTTTATAATAGCTTAATAAGAAAGTTAAGTTAGATGGTTACATAGTAAAGAAGCTACCCTTGAACCTTTGGTAACCACGAATCTAAAGCCTGCAATGGCAGTAAGTACACATCTTCAATAATCACCCTAAATGTAAATGGACTGAATGCACCAAGTAAAAGACACAGAGTAAGAGAATGGATAAAAAAGCAAGACCCATCTATATGCTGCTTTCAAGAGACTCACCTCAAACCCAAAGACATAAACAGACTAAAAGTCAAGGGATGGAAAAAGATATTTCATGCAAACAGTAGGAAGAAAAAAGCAGGTGTTGCAGTACTTGTATCAAACAAAATAGACTTCAAAACAAAGAAAGTAACCAGAGATAAAGAAGGACATTGTTGGACTCCATATATACTTGATAAAGGGGGTCAGTCCAAAAAGAGGATATAACCATAATAAATATATATGCACCCAATACAGTAGTACCAACATATGTGAAACAAATACTAACAGAATTAAAGAAAGAAACAGAATACAATGCATTCATTCTAGGAGACTTCAACACACCACACACTCCAAAGGACAGATCCACCAGACAGAAAATAAGTAAGGACATAGAGGCACTGAACAACACACTAGAACAGATGGACCTAACAGACATCTAAAGAACTCTACACCCAAAAGCAGTAGGATACACATTCTTCTCAAGTGCATATGGAATATTTTCCAGAAATGGAAAATTCTGCTCTAGATGGAAGCACTCCTAAGGCAAAATAGATGTCACCAAAGAAAATAAAATCACAGCAAAGAAAGCATACCAACCAAATACTAACTAAAGGCAAAAAATAAAATGAACTATTCACAAAAGCAGTCAAAGGAAACACAAAAGAGTACAGAATAAAACACATAATATACAAAGAATAAGAAGGGAGAGAAATTCTATGCCACAAAAAGAGCCTCAGTAAATTCAAAAAGATTGAAATTCTACCAATCAACTTCTCAGACCACAAAGGTATAAAACTAGAAATAAATTGTGCAAAGAAAACAAAAAGGCTCACAAACACATGGAGGCTCAACAAAATGCTTCTAAATAATCAATTGATCAATGACCAAATTAAAATAGAGATCAAGCAATATATGGGGACAAATGAAAACAACAGCATAAAGCCCCAACTTCTGTGGGACATAGCAAAGGCAGTTCTAAGAGGAAGGTATATAGCAATCCAGGCATATTTAAAGAAGGAGGAATAATACCAAATGAATAGTCTAAAGTGACAATTATTGAAATTGCAAAAGAACAAATGAGGCCAAAAGTCAGCACAAGGAGGGACATAATAAACATCAGAGGAGAAATAAATAAAATTGAGAACAATAAAGCAATAGAAAAAAAATCAATGAAACCAAGAGCTGGTTCTTTGAAAAAATAAACAAAATAGATAAGCCCCTGGCCAGACTTACTAAGAGAAAAATAGAATCTACACACATCAACAGAATCAGAAATGCGAAAGGAAAAATCACGATGGACCCCACAGAAATACAAAGAATTATTAAAGACTACTATGAAAACCTATATGCTAACAAGCTGGAAAACCTAGAAGAAATGGACAACTTCCTAGAAAAATATAACCTTCCAAGATTGACCAACGAAGAAACAGAAAATCTAAAAAGCCCAATTACCAGCAACGAAATTGAAGTGATAATCAAAAAACTACCCAAGAGCAAAACCCCCAGGCCAGATGGATTTACTGTGGAATTTTATCAGACATACAGAGAAGACATAATACCCATTCTCCTTAAAGTTTTCCAAAAAATAGAAGAGGAGAGAATACTCACAAACTCATTCAATGAAGACAGTATCACCCTAATACCAAAACCAGGCAAAGACCACACCAAAAAAGAAAATTACAGACCAATAAACCTGATGAACATAGATGCAAAAATCCTCAACAAAATATTAGCAAACCGAATTCAAGAATACATCAAGAGGATCATACACATGATCAAGTAGAATTCATCTTAGGGATGCATGGATGGTACAGCATTTGAAAATCCATCAACATCATCCACCACATCAACAAAAAGAAGGACAAAAATCACATGATCATCTCCGTAGACACTGAAAAAGTATTTAACAAAATTCAACATCCATTCATGATAAAAACTCTCAACAAACTGGACATAGAGGACAAGCACCTCAACATACTAAAGGCCATATATGACAAACCCACAGCCAACATTATACTTAACAGTGAGAAGCTGAAAGCTTTTCCTCTAAGATCAGGAACAAGACAGGGTTGCTCACTCTCCCCACTGTTATTCAACATAGTACTGGAGGTCCTAGCCACTGCAATCAGACAAAACAAAGAAATACAAGACATTCAGACTGGTAAAGAAGAAGTCAAACTGTCACTATTTGCAGGTGACATGATATTGTACATAAAAAACCCTAAAGAATCCACTCCAAAACTACTAGAACAAATATCTGAATTCAGCAAAGTTGCAGGATACAAAATTAATACACAGAAATCTGTGGCATTCCTATACACTAACAATGAACTAGCAGAGAGAGAAATCATGAAAACAATTCCATTCACAATTGCATCAGAAAGAATAAAATACCTAGGAATAAACCTACCAAGGAAGTGAAAGACCTATACACTGAAAAGTACAAGACACTCTTAAGAGAAATTCAAGAGGACACTAACAAATGGAAACTCATGCCATGCTCTTGGCTAGGAAGAATGAATATTGTCAAAATAGCCATCCTGCCTAAAGCAATCTATAGATTCATGCAATCCCTATCAAAATACAAACAACATTCTTCAATGAACTGCAACAAATAGTTTTAAAATTCATATGGAACCACAAAAGACCTCAAATAGCCAAAGCAATCCTGAGAAGGAAGAATAAAGCAAGAGGGATCTCGTTTCCCAACTTCAAGTTCTACTACAAAGCCACAGTAATTAAGACAATTTAGTATTGGCACAAGAACAGAGGAACAGACCGCTGGAACAGAATAGAGAGTCCAGATATTAACCCAAACATATATGGTCAATTAATATATGAAAAAGGAGCCAAGGATATACAATGGGAAAATGACAGCCTCTTCAACAGCTGGTGTTGGAAAAACTGGACTGCTACATGTAAGAGAATGAAACTGGATCATTGTCTAACCCCATACACAAAAGTAAATTTGAAATGGATCAAAGACCTGAATGTAAGTCATGAAACCATAAAACTCTTAGAAAAAAACATAGGCAAAAATCTATTGGACATAAACATGAGCAACTTCTTCACGAACATATCTCCAAGGGTGAAGGAAACAAAAGCAAAAATGAACAAGTGGGATTATATCAAGCTGAAAAGCTTCTGTACAGCAAAGGACACCATCAGTAGAACAAAAAGGCATCCTACAGTATGGGAGAATATATTCATAAATGACAGATCCGATAAAGGGTTGACATCCAAAAAAGAGCTCATACACCTCAACAAACAAAAAGCAAATAATCCAATTAAAAGATGGCCAGAGGAGCTGAACAGACAGTTCTCCAAAGAAATTCAGATGGCCAACAGGCACATGAAAAGGTGCGCCACATCACTAGTCATCAGAGAAATGCAAATTAAAACTACAATGAGATATCACCTCACACCAGTAAGGATTGCCACCATTCAAAAGACAAAGAACAACAAATGTTGGCAAGGTTGTGGAAAAAGGGGAACCCTCCTACACTGCTGGTGGGAATGTAAATTAGTTCAACCATTGTGGAAAGCAGATTGGTGGTTCCTCAAAAAACTAATAGAAATACCATTTGACCCAGGAATTCCACTCCTAGGAATTCACCCTAAGAATGCAGCAGCCCAATTTGAAAAAGACATATGCACCCCTATGTTTATTGCAGCACTATTTACAATAGTCAAGAAATGGAAGCAACCTAAGTGTCCATCAGTAGATGAATGGATAAAGAAGATGTGGTACATATACACAATGGAATATTATTCAGCCACAAGAAGAAAACAGTTCCTACCATTTGCAACAGCATGGATCGAGCTAGAGGGTATTATGCTCAGTGAAATAAGCCAGGTGGAGAAAAACAAGTACCAAATGATTTCACTCATCTGTGGAGAATAAGAACAAAGAAAAAAACTGAAGGAGCAAAACAGCAGCAGACTCACAGAACCCAAGAATGGACTAATAGTTACCAAAGGGAAAGGGACTGGGGAGGATGGATGGGAAAGGAGGGATAAGGGGGGTGGGGCAGAAGAAAGGGGGCATTATGATTAGCATGTATAATGTGTGTCGGGGCACAGGGAGGGCTGTACAACACAGAGAAGACAAGTGGTGACTCTACAGCATCTTACTAAGCTGACAGACAGTGACTGTAATGAGGTATATGGGGGGGACTTGAGATGGGGGGAGTCTAGTAAACATAATGTTCCTCATATAAAAAAAATAAAAATAAAAATAAATAAGTAAACACAATGAGATATAATGTTACACCCACTAGGATGGATATAATAAAAAAGATGGGCATACAAGTGTTGGTAAGATGTGGAGAAACTGGAGCCCTCATACACTTCTGTGGGAGCATAAAACTGGTGCAGCCACTCTGGAAAGGGTTTACCAGCTCCTCAGAATGTTAAACATGGAGTTCTCATGTGACACAGCAATTCCACTTCTAGGTATATATCCACAAGAATTGAAAACACACATCCACACAAAAACTTGTACATGAATGTTCATAATAGCCAAGAGTGAAACCAATAAAAATGTGCATCAACTGACAAATAGATAAACCGAACATGGGTATCTATACAATGGAATATGATTTGGCCCTGAAAGGGAATGACGTAGTGACACCTGCTACAGCAGGAATGAACCCTGCAATCCGTTAAGTGAAAGAAGCCAGACACAAAAGACCCTGTATTGTATGGTTCCATTTGCACGACATGCCCAGAATAGGCAAGTCACTAGATAAAAAGTAGGTTAATGGTTTCCAGGGACTGGGAGGAGGGAGAAAGGAGAGTGTCTGCTAATAGGCATGGGCCTTTTTTTAGGGATGATGAAAATGTACTGTAATTAGCAGTGATAGATGCACAACCCTGAACATACTAAAGCCCAATGACTTGTCTCTGTAAAATAGTAAACTTTATGCTTGTGTATTATATCTCAAGATGAGGGGTTTGTGGTGGTTGTTTTTTAATGACTGGAGTGAAACTAGAAGTGATGTGGCTGATTTTCCATGCACAAAAACTGCCTGCGGTATATTCAAGGTATCAAGACATTGCCAGATGTGATGAGCTTTGCCTTTAGGTACAAATTTAGTAGGACCTAAGACAGGAAAAAAGCATTTACTACATTTAAATTCCAGGAGGGTATGTATCTAGAGGACTGGAGTGAAAGACAATTCCTTGGAGCAGACTCTAGATGTTTCTTACTCATTTTCTTAAAGCCTGATCAGTTTGCATGCTGACTTAAGCTGAGATTATTTTAAATACCTTGGAGAAAACTGGGCTTAATTTAGTTGGAGCTATTCTTTTGCCATTGTCACCTGGAGAAAGAATTTACCTCATTGAGAAATGATGGGCAGTAATAACCCTAATGCTAACAACTAATAAAAATCCTAAAAGGATTTGTAATAGGACAGTGCAGAGGCTGCCTTCATGAAACTTGGCAGCTCATTGGTTATGCAGGACTAGGTTAGTTGGAGAATACAAAGATGCCTAGAGAGTTTCAAGACCAAACTAGAAAAGGATGCAACCACTGAGAAGTGTTAGGAGGAAGGGCTGGTGTGAGTTCCACAGCAGACAGACTGAGTTCAACATGTGAAAAAGTACCACTGTAGAAACCTCGCATTTTTAGAGCTGGAAGTTACCTTAGAGACTATAAGTGACCAGTGCCCTTATTATCAGATGAGAAATCTCAGGCTGAGTGAGTATAGCAGAAAACTGATATCAGAGCTCCTAGGCTACCATTCTGACCTATAGGTAGAATGCTAATCAGGCACCCAGGAGAGAAAGTGGTGCTAGAACTATTGGGAGCATCTGAGTAGTGGGAATAGTTGAAGTTATGTGAGAAGCTATCCAGGACATAAAGGATGTTGAAATCAAAGACTGCAAGATAGATATCAAATAGGGAGGTCCAGTTCTTCTAGTCTGGGTTTCAAAGCAGCACCTCCTTCACCAACTGATTAACTGAGGTCTGTGTTGTGTCAGGCATGGGGCTCAGGATACAGTGGTGGAAAAAACAGGCTCTCTACCCTTTAAGAGCCAACAGCTCAGTGAGTCAATCAGATAAGCACGCAATTCCAGGGCAGTATGATAGGTGCTGTGAGCAAAGAGAACATGGTATTGTGGGAGCCAGCCAGCCCCTCAAAATTTCAGGTCCAGAAACTGGATGTCATCAGTTTACCAAGAATTGACTAGGTAGGAAGGAAAGGGAGAACATTAAGAAGGAGAACATGTTTTGTGAGCAAGAACTGAGCTACACCTATCAAACTCACCAGACTCTGAAGGACAAGCCAGAACACTAAGTTAATACTTTACAGTGAGGCTCTAGCTTTCCAGCTCTACCTTTCACTTATGCTCAGCCTGCAGAGTAAACCCCTTCTCCATGTCAAGGTTCCCAGGAATTGTTGTTGAATTCACAAGTTGGAGGAGTAAATATTATTGAAGGATATTTCATCAAAAGTCATGAAATTATTCTTACCCTGGGTAGGCATCACCTTTCCCAGGATCAGGGTATTCTGATCCCATCTTTACATAAGCTGGATGAATAGACTCTGACAGAGTGTGCACTCTGGCTTCTTTTTTAAGTATTTATTTATTAGGAAATTTATTCACGTGTTCAAAATTAAGAAGTATAATACATGATATACAGTAAAAAATCTCCCTCTTGTCCCTGTCTTACAGTCACCCAGAGCCCTGACCCGGTGCATGTCATCAGTGTGGTGTGTATCCTTCCAAAAATACTTTGTTAATGTAGTCCTAATAGTACTTATAAATACCTTTAAAAATTGCTCCTTTTAAAAATTACTTTCTAGTCATATACTTCAGCATCTTGTGTGAAGGTGAGTAATCCTACCTTTTTTCTGATTCAAGAGATACCCTCTCCCCTAAACTATAAGTACAAAAGTTTCCTAGAATGGGTGACTTCTGTGGATGGCTGATCTCACCCACTGTGTCTGCATGTGTGTGTGTGTGTGTGACCGGTTTCATAGAGTATCTGTATCTCTCAGTTCTAGCAACACATTGATTGCCTCCCAGGTACAGGTTCTGATGTCCACCATGATAGTGAAATAATGAATTCTTACAGTAGGCTTTTTGTTTGCCCCGATGACTTTACTAGCTTTTTGTTTTAGTTTAATCTCAGGATATATTTCAAAAGTTGGTTTGGCATATCCCCAAAGCAGCAGTGAGCACAGAGAAACTGGAAAGCAAAATAATTTGCCATGCTTCTGGTGTGTTTTCTATTCCTTACACCCACACTACCCTAAATTATGCCTTTAAATTAACTTACATTAATTTGTGGCTAAAATAACATTTTTTCTTAATGTAAGTAGAGTATGCTACTATTAGATATGAATATGCATATCCATTGATTATGAGATCACCAGGATCTCAAAATAATTTGTTCAAACAAAGTTACTGGTGTAATGCTAACCTATTGCCAGTGAGGGAGAAGACAAGCATGCACAGTCTATTCCATTTCTTCTGGAAAAAAGCAGCCACTGAAGACCAAGGAACTGCCAGGTCTCACCACTGGCCCAGTACTAGACACAGTATGGAAACTTGTGCTTCCAACTGATGAGGTCAGTCTAAGAATTGTTACAGAATTTTTTCCCAGTAAATAAATAAATAAGTAGATAAGAAAGGAAAACAGGGTGGTGGTGAAGAAAGTGTTCTGACTTGCTTTTACAGCAATAGGTCTGGTTTGGGTGTCTGTAGCTCTACTTTCCCCTGGATTCCAGGAGACAAAGATAGGATCTCTGGCTAAAATAACACTTTTTCTTAATGTAAAACTTGACTGACACCAAATTTATTATTTTTATTTACTTCATATTTCCAGGCATGCCCAATTCTTACACCTACAAAATTAAAATAGTATCTCTAATGAGTAACATAAGGATGAACTCAGATCTCAGACAGAAATGGTTTAATGTCATTACCATCTGTTGTGTGTATTTCCTCTTAAGTTCCTTTATTGAGGAGGAGCACCTTTCTGGCCACTCTAAGAACACTGAGAGAATTGGACCGCAGAGGTGGCTGCATTTAATTGTTGGGAAAAAGTACTTTGTAAGTTTTGAGAAATGCTAGAGATTTCCCAAAGCCTTCACTGGAAGTATCATGCTATCATTAGAAATGTGAAGGAGTAGGTAGATGGGTGGGAAGGGTGAAAATGATAAAGGGGCATAAAAATTCTCAGTCATGATGTAAGTTGGTCACAGGGATGGTAGTACAGCCAGAGAATACAGCCAGTGATTGTGTAACATCTTCCTATGTTGACAGATAGTAACCACACTAGTGGGGCTTAAGATTTAATAATATGGGTAACTATTGAACCACTGTGTTGTATACTTGAAACCAATATGATTGTATAACAACAATACTTCGATTTTTAAAAAAGAAAGAAAGAATGTGAAGGAGTTTGGCTCCAGGTCGCACACAAGTTAATAGCAGAGCTAAGATAACCTAGCCTTACTGCTTCCTTTCACCCTGTTACATTTGGAGGCCTCCTTATTGTTCACGTTGGTAAATATTGCCTCATATTCTTGTAAAAGCCCTCCTGGCTCCTCCACAACCCTGTGTGCTAGAAACAATGAAGGCGATTGTTCTCCCTTTGAGGATAAGAAGATTGCAACTGCAAAAGACACACAGTTAAGTCTGTAATAGAGTCAAGACTAGAACCCAGCGCTCTGGGTGTCTCTCCACAGTTTCCACCATGCCATCCTGCTTGTCTGGTTCCTTCCATCAATGAACTTTGGAAAATAAGTTTAAGACAGCGACCACAATTAAAAAAGCAGCCCATTAAAAATAATTACATATTTCGTAGGTACAAAAACTGAAATACTCAAATTTCTCTGCCCCCTTTCCTGGTAGGAGTTGAAATGTTAAACTGAGTTTTCTAGTTCTGCACAAATCCGCAGCAATTAGGGAACTACAGCACTTTTCTAACAAACGTATCCTAATCAAATTGAAACAAAAATTTAAATAAGAAAATGAAAGGGAAGAAAGTATCTGTAATCCTCCCTTATTTCTGGCCATCTATTTCTGTTTTCATGGTTGAGTTTCTCACGCCAGAGGCACATGGCCAAAAACAATTTGAAACGGCGAGTATGTCAAATTAACACCGAACAGGCGTGAGGGCGGTTAGCGCAGCACTGTGGGGAGAGGATAACCTGAGTTCTAGACTTACACCCCTCCAGTCCTCCGGCGTGGTCCTAAAACCACCTAAACTTTAGGTGGTTTCGTTCACTGTAAACTGATTAAGGCTGAATCAGTGCACACAGACGAATTTAAACGTGCGACTGTACTCATGGTTTGCATATTTAAATTCATGAATGTAAATTTAAAACGGTGTATATACACATTATTAATTTATTTCGACAGAAGCCGCGTCCCCACGCCCCCTCCACCTTGCCTGAAGCACTAGCGGGCCTCCTTCGGCGGACCCGGGCTGGGCTTCGCGGCGTGCAGCAAACGCCAGCAGGCGGGCGCACGAGCTAAAAAAGAACCAGCTGCGAAACTTGACCCGGCGCCGCCCGAGTTTCCATCAGCTCGTACTGCGGGAAGCCTGCGCTTGGGCGTGCGCTCCGCGGGCCCCGCCACCTGTTCCCGGCAGCCAATGGGGAGCGCGGGAGGCGGCGGGGGCGGGGCGAGGCGACAAAAGCCTACGGGCCGCGGGTTGGCACGCCGCTGTTGGCGCGCTTGCAGGCCACTCGGACGGACGCGACAGAACACCGGAAGGTTCAGCGTGTGGACCAGCCGGGCGCGGGGCGATGCTGCGGGTGCGGTGTCTGCGCGGTGGGAGCCGCGGCGCCGAGGCGCTGCATTACATCGGGTCTCGGGTGCGTGCACCGCCGCCTCGTCCCATGGCCGCGTGCGCCCCCCATCGCGTTCCCTCGCCTTCCCCAGCCAGCCCTGCATGACGATTACCCACTGGGTGCCCCTCGGAACCTCGGCTTCAAGAGCCTTTACTGGCTGCCGGGAGCTTGGCGGACGCCCCAGGGGAAGGGGGCTTGCGTTGGGGCCACAGTCCGTGGGTAGAGATGCCCTCCGAGGGGGCCGTGAGCACAGGGCGCTCCGCGCTCGCAGCCAGACCTGGGTTGCGCTACGGCGCTTCCGGCCTGGGGTGAGGGGTGGAGGCAACGAGTAACCCTTATTGGTACAAAGAGGGCGTTTTGGGTGGGGGTCAGTGCCCTGAGTGGACAGAGTTGGGGAAAATGCGTGGGGGGCGGATGGTCTGGCGATGACGCAAAGTGGGAATTGGGGAAGGAATGGGAGCGAGCAGGCCCAATCCAAGTATAACATGGAGTCTTGCGTGGAGAGAGGAGTTCGAGCAAGTTCGATTCTCACGTCCCCGCCCTTCGCATCCCGGGTGTGTAAGCACGCGCCTGCAGACCCTCCCTAGCTCCTAGGACAGGAATAGCTTAGCAGTTTGGTTCTCCTCAGCAACTGGTTCCGGAACAGCTGCCACTCTCCCTCTTGTGTTGGTTTCCACCCTGGCTCCCCTCCTGCCTCCTTCCTAAGGTTTTTAACAGTAAGATAGACGTTTAAGGGTTGAGGTTTGCCCAGCTGGTGAACAACTCTCCCTGCTTTAGATTTTTAGAGGCCCTGCATTTTCAAAAGGCTTTTTTGAAGCTCTTGATTCTTTCTAGTTTAAATTTGTGCCTCTCTTGGCTAGGATGGTGTGAACCGTCTGTAAAATAGAGCAGATGGCACTTGGTCATTCTCAGAATGAAGTGCCAAAGCATGTGAAGTGTGTCAGCAAGGAAAAATTTTGTTTGAAGCTCATTGTTCTGAAGGATAAAGTCCTTTATTACATATGCTTCTATATTTTCATTTTGGGGAGGGGGAAGCCTAATACCGGTAACCGTTCATCCTAAAAGGGAAATGAGGGTCCCTCCCCCAGCTGGGCTTGGCAAGGAGACAAGCAGCAGCTTTCTGTGGTTTTCTGGCAAGAGGGTGACCAGTCCTCCGTGGAAGAGCAGCTTAAAGCTTGATGGCAGAAAACCCTTCCAAGAAATGGCTGCTTATGGTCATTGGGGACAGAATCTTTTGAGGGGCTTTAAAGAGTTATGCCAATTAACATAATATACAAAAAAGAAAGTATAAACAAACAAGAAGGTAAAACCCCCCTAAAGGATTTTAGGCTTTGAATGACTCTAAAGCCCCACCTGTTATTTCTCCCTCCCCTTATTGTATAGTACTACATAATAATCTTCTCTTTGTTCTTGGAAGCTTGGACGAATTTTAACAGGATGGGTGCAGCGAACTTTCCAGAGCACCCAGGCAGCTACGGCTTCCTCCCGAAATTCCTTCGCAGCTGACAAGGCCACAGAGCCTCTGCCCAAGGACTGCCCTGTCTCCTCTTACAATGAATGGGACCCTTTGGAGGAAGTGATTGTGGGCAGAGCAGAAAACGCCTGTGTTCCACTATTCACTGTGGAGGTGAAGGTAAAGCAAGGGTATTCACATATCTGAATTTTTTCGCTATTCCTCATATCATCTTCCTTCACTGGCTGTAATATTGGGGTTGAACACAATTTCACTTTGGCCCTCTTCTCTTAGCTGTACTCAGAGCTTCAGCTCCCACCACCAGTCTAGTCCAGATCTCTCTCCAGAGAGACATTTTAATTAAGCTCTTTACTGGCTATTGCCACAGGACCTTGAACTTTACACACCTGAGTTCCATTGCTAGCCACACTGCTAAACTGGACCCTTCCTCATTCCTTCTTTTTAGTTTTTAGCATGCCTTTTTACTCAAGCCAAAACACCAAAGAATAACCTTTGATTTTTGCCTTCTACCACACCCTCCACATCCATTCTCCAAGATCTAACAAGTGTTCTGTCAAAAGGAAGCTTGCCGCCATCCCTCTACCACTGCCTGAGGTCAGGATCTCATCTCCTTCCTAGACTATTTCAGTTAACTCCCCACTGGTCTCCCCAACTCACCCTTCTCTGCACCTTCTATCAGAAAAGAGTTCATTCGTGTAATTTATCTTGTTCCGGTCACGCCTATAGTTTCCAAATCCTCCCGCCCACAGAACCTTAGGATAAAATCCTTATGGTATTCAAGATCCTTCACAGTCTGCCTCTCCATGACTCTTCATTTCAGTCACTGGCTCACCTTAGAGATGTGTTAGTAGGATAGGTCAGCAGATGTTCATTCCTGTTTGGGTCCTCCTCACCTCTAATATTTCACCTTAGTTTGCAGCAGACTTTATAAGATAGACACATAAGCAGCGAAACTAGACTGTTCACTATTCCCCAAACAAGTCTCATGCCTTTGCTCCCACCTAGGACAGTTCCACCTATCTTCCTGCACCCCTCATATGCAATTTAAACCTACCACTCTTCCTACCACCTCATTCCAGTGGCACCTTCTATGAAGCCTTCCAGGATTTTCCTGACAACAATATCTCCCTTTTTAAAAAAAAACTCCTAGTGTTCTTTATCTGTAATATTCTTATGGCCAGGGCCTCTTTTGGTGGGTGTTCAGATTGTATACTTCATGAGGGCCCCATATCTAAAGAAATGCAATCCACATTGAAGATGGAGCCTAAGTTTCCATTCATAACGGGTTATGAATATATCTTCAGTGTACTTAAATTCTTCCTGAATATTTACATTTTTATTTGTAACATAGATTGAGTAAATAAATCCTGTTACACCATGTCCTCTTCATCAGAAATGTTGCCTACCTTGGGCCATGGCTCCAGAGGTACTATCACAAGAGAACCTGCTTTCTGTTTGGATAGAGATGATCTTCACTAGAAATGAAGACAGATACTAAGTATCTTATTGCCAAGCAACTGCTAAGGCAGCTGAAGTGTCAGGAGAGCTAAGGAGAAAGCAATGATCAGGTGCCTGGATAGTTAGGAAGTTCTCCAAGAAAATGATTCTTGAGTTAGATCTTGAAGATAGGGTAATAAGGTAATAACTTCATATTGTGAAATTACCTTCGATTCTGATACTTGAAATTTGACAAACAGATTATAGATCATTGACATGTTTTAAAAAGTCAACTTTTTAAAGTCTTTTTCTTGAAAAGATGCCCCATCTCCTAACCATTTTAATTGGATGAAATTAAATTTCAGATCCAGGCAACAGTTTATCCTTCTAATTTTCTTTAAAATTGTTGCCTTTTATACCATGTGAGAATCAGAATTCTTAGACATTGAGTTCTTTCTCACTCTTGGAAAGTGTACTTAGGCTTAAGTCAGGTGACCAGAATTGAATTAGGTATTTGATAAAAACTAGACACTACTAGTCTCAGTTAATCAGCTGTTCGATCTTGTGCAAGGTTCCACAAATTTCTGGGCCTCAGTAAAATGAAGATATTAAGAGGCTTGCTATCTACCTAATGAGATTAAATATGGAGGTAATAGGTTACATGTTAAGGATTTTAAAGGAAAAGAAATAACTCATTATATTTGTATGGATGATCCAGTTTGCCAGTTACATTACAAAAGTACATCAGGGGTATAATGGTTATAGATATTACTAGCACTAGCAGCATTGATTTCATTCATTTGGTTATTTCGGCTTTAGGCCACATACTGAATTAGGTACTGAGGGAGAGCCAATTAAATCTAGGATATTCATGGCCCCTAGAAGGCAAGGCCTCACCTTGTAGTTGGAGAAACATGAGACAATGTAGTAATCAGTTTGGGAACAATGAAAGATAATGTAGTGAACTGTTTATATGAAATTAGACGTAAGGCATGTTGGAAAATATAAGTGCTGGATATATTTATCGGAGTAAGGAACAGTGATCAGGAAGCAACAATTTTAAAGAGCTATATGGCTTTTTATTCTGTAAAACATAGTGAATACTTTCCATCAGATATGTGCTTTTTGTTTTGCTTTTGTATAAAACCCTTCATAGAGGACCTTTTCTAAAATAGAAAGTCAATCAAGGTTAATAAAAGTTTGCCACTGGATAAATAGGAAGTTTCCATTGAGATTTCCTAACCTTCCAAAGACAGAATTTAAAATTTTACCTGGCAGCCCCCCTAAAGGATTTTAGGCTCTTAAAGACTGTAGAGTTTCTAGGAATACAGCTACATCTCTGCAGCAGGTTATTAAAAACATCATATGCTAAGCTTTTAATATAGTGTGTTTTTATCTTGCAGGCACTTTGTAAATGATTGCTAACTCATTTAGCAGGATTATAAAGGAAGTGTAAATAATTTCCACCTATTTCTTGGAAAATGTAGTATGCCCTGATCATTTGGACTTTGTTCAGCCTTAGCTAGAATATGAGTTTATACAAGGAAATTCACACTTGTTCATATAACTTTTTTCTCCCAGGGAAGTTTACTTCTTCTTTATCAAGGCAAGCTTCACTCCACAAATAGTCACATGGAATACTTTGGAATGTGTCTGGCAAGACAACATGGCTGTGCATGTGCTATAACCCAGTGTTAAATTTTCAAAAGCTTGTCCTTTAGTGGACTGCAGGAGATGTGCCTAGCATGAGAAGGAGGAAGTGGTGAATGGATGAGTAGTACCAGTATGTGTCAGAGAGGAATATAAAGAGTCATTATCCTCTGCTTCTGGTTGCTGCTGAAGCACTTCGGAGGAGTAGAAAACAGTGGAGTACTTTTTTGTTTTGTTTTTAAAAAAATGGTTTGATCTTAAAAACTCACATTTTTATCACTGATAGTGTCCTTCAAGGTCTAGAAATCAAGACTGTTGTTTGCCTATAGATCTTCAAAAGTAAAGCAACTAATTAATAATTTAGTCTGGAGTTGGCAAACTTTTCCCATATGGCACCAGATAATAAATACTTCAGGCTTTGCAGACAGTAGGTCTCTGCCACAACTACTCATCTCTCAACTCTGACACTGTAGTGCAAAAGCAACTGTAAATTAATGAGTGCATCTGTGTTCTCATGAAACTATTTATAAAAACAGGCAATGGGGAGATCTGGCCCATGAACTTTAGTTTACCAGGCCTTGTTTTAAAGCTTTAGTGGCATCCTTCATGTCTGCTAGTTTGGAAAAGTCATGCCTTTCAGATTCTTACTCCTTCCCCACCAGGCACCGCTCCAGCCTTACTGATGTGAACCTAGACACTGAACTGTCAAGAGGCAGGTCTGCCTCCATATGTGAGATATTTATCATACTGAGGTGAAAATGGAAGTAGAGGCAGAAAATTTGGAAAAGACATTGTCTTAGACATTAAAGAGCTACACAGACATACTCTATCTCATTACCATTTTCCCCTTCTTCACCACTATCTCAAATTCCCCACTTTACCACTATCTCAAATTGTCAATTTGTAATGAAAACCTTATTTGACACAATCAGGACTGGTAGTTGGTTATCAATGACACAAATAAAATATTTTTTTAAATATGTATATGTATAAATGTACATTGTTTTGCCAATGTTTTGGTGAAAGTCCAAGGCTTTTTCTTGGCATTTAGATCTTCTGCTTGGAATTCTGCTTCATCTCATCTTGATAAATTACATCCATATGTATTGCCTGTATTTCCCAATAAATTGACTGAGAAATGCATGCAAAACTATCCAGATGAAGAATCGTACATTTTTATACTTTCAAAAAGCAGAATTTTACAGTCATACCTACCCTAACTCAACAGTCATTTTTAGCAAATCGAGCCTTTTTAAAGCATTCAACTGTTTTCCATTCAGTTGTCTTTTAAAGTGCGTATAACCCTTGGATGCTTCCGAATTTTTTTTTTTTTTGCAGCTGCTAAAAATTTGCAAATTCATTTATCAAATTATGTTATTCTCTGACAGAAGGACCTGAAACAGTATGAGAGTGGGATGGATTGGGGAGAGGAGAGCTGTTGAGTAAGGTGTTGACAGGGAAGGGTAGGAAATACCAAAGGCAGACTTGCACTGATGCATCATTTTGCCAAGTGCTAATTCTGTTGAATAAGAAGATCAGTCATGGATCTTTAAGAGAAAAAAAGCACACTTAAGAGTGTGTCCTTAACCTTTAAGGGGGATTGTCGTTTTTCTCACAAAATACCTTGCAGTGCTGTTTCCTAGACAGAATCTGAGAAACATGATAGCCCAGGGCTTTTATTTTAGTATGGGTGTGCTTTTATTCTCTCACGCTATTTTTGTGTGTGTGTGGTTGTTATTTGACTTTGTTGAAACTGTCCAATGGGGCACCTGTGTCCTGTTGTGTCTAGGAAGCCTGTAAAAACTGGCCCAAAAGGATTCCAAGCCCATCTGAGGGCAGACATGCTGAGTGCTAGGACATGATACCTCAGGCAGGGGGAGCTAAAGGTCTGCAGACGTCAAGAGAATTTAGCATTCACTCTCACCAAATAGTGTCTTTCCAGAAGCAGTGTGCTTGGTGCTGGGGATCGACACTGGAGAAGACGTGGTCTTAGTCTCAGTTGTGCTAAGCTGCATGAATCATTATTCACTGCCTATGAAACTATCATGAGTTGAGTTTTTCTCTAGTAAGTATTTCACTTACTTTCTGCTGCTTCTAGGCTAACACATATGAAAAGTACTGGCCATTTTATCAGAAGCATGGAGGCCATTATTTTCCCAAAGATCACTTAAAAAAAGCTGTTGCTGAAATTGAGGAAATGTGCAATATTTTAAAAATGGAAGGAGTGACCGTGAGGAGACCTGACCCCATCGACTGGTCACTGAAGTATAAAACTCCTGATTTTGAGTCTTCAGGTAAGTGATGTCAGATACCTAAACTGTTAGTGTCTTATTTTTTAATTTACTTCTTAGTGTGTAAGGAGAACATGCCAATAATTTCTCAGAGATTCTTTTGTTTTAATAATACTTTGAAACTTTAAAGATTATTTAGGAACAGTTTCTTTTTGATATGATTAAGATGAACATATTCTAAACTCTACTGTAAATGCGAATCTCTTTGAAAGAAGCAGTTTTTCAAACTATATGGCCATTTCTTTACATAAGAATAGTGGCTTCCATTTAATTTTCCTTAAGTACAAGAATTAAGATAGGAATAGACATTACCATTTTAGTTTGAACTGACATTGCTACAAGATTGTTCTTGAGCCTGAGTTCAGTGTTCTTGTTTATAGTTTTAAAAGTGTTCCTCAGCCCAGTTTTTATCTGTGGTCATGATATTCCCTGAAACACTGTTTCTTGTAGTGAGAAAGGAGCTTACAAGAGGGGAAAACTTGGTAATTCAGGATCTCTTTGGACAAGGACCTCACTGCTTCATTTTTTTCCCCCTTTTCGTCTCTTTTGGGGGGTTGGCTTGGCTTTGCCATCCCCACACAGAAGTCATGTTAACAATCCAGTATGTATCATTCTATATTTTTTCCATTTGCATGTAATTATATATGTACACATGCTGGTTTTCTGTAATTTTTTTTCCACCACATAATGGGGTCATATTATATAGACCTCTCTGTCTTCCATATTGGCATTACTGAGGCTGTCGTGAACTTTTTGGTCTGACAGGTTTGTATGGTGCAATGCCTCGAGACATTCTGATAGTTGTGGGAAATGAGATTATTGAGGCTCCCATGGCATGGCGTGCTCGCTTCTTTGAGTACCGTGCATACCGGTCAATTATCAAAGACTACTTCCACCGTGGCGCCAAGTGGACAACGGCTCCTAAGCCCACAATGGCTGATGAGCTTTATGACCAGGTAAGTCCAAATTACAGGTGAGTTTATTAGTAACTTTTCTAAGTAATCCACAGAGAATAAGATTGAGATTTTTCTGATACCTTGTATTTAGTATGCATTTCAGAAACTGAGAGCATCGTTTACTTTTTAAAAATTATTTTATGATGGAAATAAGAGTAAATAATATTGTGATGATAACAGTAATGATAATAGCTAACACTTATTTGGTGCTTAGCATATGCTAGGACTTGAGCTGAGTGCTTTATTCTCATGCTCAGGCCTGCTTGTTCCTTACAAACCCTTCTGAAGGAGCAGTATCATTCCCTTACAGGAAGGAAAACTTGCCTAATGGTACACAGGTATTTCTTGGTAGAGACAGAAAAGTCACTAGACTATACTCCATTATCCTCTCCTAGAAAAGAATTTGGTTTACAGGCCAAATTCATTGTAAAAATAAATATATGTCTTTTATTAGATCAAGTATTATTTGATCACTTATAGAAAGAATCAGAAAATCAGAATTTCTTCTAGGGTTTTAAAGACAAAAGTAAGTAATGAATGCATTCCACCGTACCAAATCAAACTTGGCAGAGGACGCATGGCATCTCATTTTATGGTATGAGTTAGGCTGAGGACCAAATTCCTTTTCTAAAAGAACAGAATGACTTCATCCTGTTGGCTTTCCATACTGTAGACAGCTACATAAATCAATGGGTGGGTCACAGAATATTTTCAGAATCATAACTGCCTCAGTACCAGTTGCTTCTAAGCATCAGGAAAGTGCTGTCATACCCAGTTTTTTACTTTTTGTTGTTTGTTTTGGTTTGGTTATATCTTCCCTGTGTGTGTTTTAGTCTAGAACAGGGTAGTGATGTTTTGGGAAATGATGGTGTTGTATTAACTTAGTAATGAATGCCCTATAAATCATTCTTCATGAACCAATGCATTGTATGTGTTCATTCTTCTTCCAATTAGGATTACCCCATCCGTTCTGTAGAAGACAGACACAAATTGGCAGCTCAGGGAAAATTTGTGACAACTGAGTTTGAGCCATGCTTTGATGCTGCTGACTTCATTCGAGCTGGAAGAGATATTTTTGCACAGAGAAGCCAGGTTAATAAAGGCTGCCTCTGAAATGTCATACTTTATTACTGTATTTTTTATTTCCAGACTGAAATATTTTCACTTATCTAAACATAGAACCAAATCTTTTAGAGATTTGTGTCTTCCTTTTATTTTCAGGTGACAAACTACCTGGGTATTGAATGGATGCGAAGGCATCTTGCTCCAGACTACAGAGTGCATATCATCTCCTTTAAAGATCCCAACCCAATGCATATTGATGCCACCTTCAATATTATTGGACCTGGTCTTGTGCTTTCCAACCCTGACCGACCGTGTCACCAGGTAAGGGAGTGCTTAAGACACTGGTAAAGCAGTAAGTCTAGCAACTGAAGTAATTCCCACTTTTATTTCAAGCCCTTCTCTGATTCCTAATGGTTCTAAATGACAGATTCAGCAATGCTCAACATTATTATAAGCACACATTGGATTACTTGTGATGTATTTGCTTCAAGATGCCCAGCACTCACAAATGCACACTATAGCCATGACAATTAGTGTAGTGTCATCAGACTTTGGCCTTGGCTGCTTACTGCAGTCAAAGCCTCAGGTCTGTACATGTGTGTTTTGTTTCTAAGCAAAAAGACTGATATCATCTCATAACTTGCAGCCAGGGTTCCATAGCAGCTAAATTGCAAACAAGATGATCTCTGCATGTCTGGGCAATGCCACTGGGCAGTGGGTATCTTCTTCCCTCTGCAGGGAGGAGCGGAGCTGCTGCACTGCACCTGGCCCTTCCCCTTCCCCTGCAGCCCCCTCCCTCCACCTGCTGCTCCCAACTTCCAGTTGGGCAGTAAGTGATTTTGTGTTACTTGCTAGGCCACAGTACACCTTTTAAAACTCACTTTGACCACGTTACTGTTCATTTCTAGCCCATATATTTAGATCCAATGAGCAATATCATTCATTTCACTTTACTGATATACTAAGTGGGTATATGAACATAGGGATGGCTGAATTATAATAGGTCATAAGGACAATTATAGTTTTTTGGAAGTACATTCCTAATGGATATAAAGTGACACACTATGAACTGGATGGACTACAGGTTTGACATAGTCACATTTTTGTTTTCTGCAATTTAATAGATTAATATTTTCATTTTCTGTAATGAGAATTTCTCAAGGTAAGTATCTTTGGTATTTTAAAATCTCTGAAACCTGACAAAAGCACAAGAATATTTTCAAAGCTTTAATGTTTCTGTTGCTTTTTAACTTTAATCTGGTAATATGGAGATTTTATGTATGTCATTAATTAGGATTCAGACAAAATCACCCAAGTGTTTTGAAATTTTAATTTCTTTATTTTGGCAGTTGAGAAGACAGCTTCTCAAAAAGCATGATTAATCATAAGGGCTAACAGAAACTAAGAATGATAAGAATAGTATATATAGATTTAAGCCTCTTGGTGGGGGTTGTTTTTTTTTGATCTTGCAGATCGATCTTTTCAAGAAAGCAGGATGGACTATAGTTACTCCTCCAATACCAGTCATCCCTGATGGTAGGTTTACTTTTATATACTCAAGACTAAACGGTTCCTTCAGTAACTGAGGATCTTTCACCCATAGACAGTAGCCCAGATCTCTGCAATCTAGAGAAAATGTTTCCCCAGTAAGAAGTAAACTAGTTAAAAAAAAAAAAAAGTAGTAAACAAAGCACTTGGGGTTATGGGTACCAGAACAAGGCTGGGAGTTGTGTTCACACCCACTCCTTCCATAGAAAATGAAAGTGAGTAGACAGGAAAAATCAGTATAAAACAACATCACGTAAAGCAAGAAATGACTTTTTAAAGAAACCAAGTTGAAATCCAAATGTGTAATGAGTATAGATCAAGTCATAATATTTATAGGTAAATTATCTTAAGATTAAAATAAACTTTCACAGGGAAAGTGAACT
Source organism: Manis javanica (assembly GCF_040802235.1). Taxonomy (NCBI): domain Eukaryota; kingdom Metazoa; phylum Chordata; class Mammalia; order Pholidota; family Manidae; genus Manis; species Manis javanica. The sequence goes on along the minus strand of NC_133163.1, from coordinate 95,247,759 downwards.
GTTTAAAGAATTGAAGTCATTTTAATATCTTTACTTTCAAATCCTTGCTTTAAACAAAATGATAGCAGATAGGATTTAACAGTCTGTTGCTATTTTTAGATCACCCACTCTGGATGTCATCCAAATGGCTTTCCATGAATGTCTTAATGCTAGACGAAAAGCGTGTTATGGTAGATGCCAATGAAGTCCCAATTCAAAAGATGTTTGAAAAGCTGGGTATGTATAATAAATGAAACATGTTGTCAAACAGGAAAAGTTTTATCTGAGAAGACCTGAAAAAATGCCTTGCCAGGTCTAGTGTAGTATTTATCTAATTCATTTTCCATTCTTTTTAGAGGTACCAGTTCTTACTTCATAGATGCACAATATTTTTTGTTTTCAACAATCCTAACCTTAAAAGGTTGAGATCTTTTAAGATCTTTTAAGATTGGCTCCTCTGACAGCCCCTTAGCAATAATAACTTCATCAATCTTCTATGACTTACCTAACCTCCAGGTGCCCATTTATGAAGAACTATCCTTTGCAGAAGAGCATGTAGAATAGTGAGCCCTCTCCAAATAAATTATTGGGGGTCCTGTAAAAGTAATTTTTAAAGGACTTACAAGGATACACATACAAAAGTGACTTTTATATGTGATAAGCACAACGAACAAAATAAATGCAAATAGAGGATTGTTAGTAAATTATTCAGCTTTGAACTGAGAAGCAGAACTGGTTTTGTTTGGGTGGGAGTTTGCTTATCCTGATAACAAATTTTAGACCAGTAATTCTAATGCTATTGGAAAAGTGTTGAAAGGGTTTGATACGGCTATTATGTGGAGTACAGAAGTATGTATGTTTGTTTATTACAGTTAACATACTTGACAAATCCTAAGTGTCACATAAAGCCAGGCAATATAATTGGTGAAACTGAGTCATGTTCTAATTTATGTCTTATATATTTTGGGCATAATACCGAGAAGAAGTTATTTGCAACTTTGATACATCTCTTGTTACTGTAGTATTAGTTTAAAAGGATTGGCTTCCATTCAGATGGAGCCTGATCTAAGGATATGACCCTTAATACTATGCCACATATTTCTGGTTTCATATAATAACCTACTTGCTGGGTTCAGTTTCTCTGTCCATTAAGATTTTACTGTTTCTCAACTTAAAAATTATTAAGCACCCATAGCTGCTTTATAATTTTTTTTGAGCAGTGAGAAGTCTTTATTTAAGGCAAAGTACACACTCAAAAGAAGGGGGAGTATGGGAAACCTCAGAGAGGAGGTGTGTTTAAAGGCTTAGGATTCTGTCTTTTAAGGCTTTCAAGAATTGGGCAAAGAGCCTCAGGGACATAGGCTTGACATGTGGTCTCAATGTCTATCTCCAATGAGAGACATTATTTTACCATCCATAGTCTTTCCTAGATATCCTATAAGATAAACTTAACACAAGGAACTTCTTGATCCTGTTCTTCTCCAAGATAGTTGTTACCCTTGAGCAGTAGGGTCATATCATTTAGGACTATTTTCCCTGCCTTAAGTTAGGGTAGCTTATTGTCTGATTACCATAAAATATGTTAAGAATCTTACTGCCCAGCTCCCTGGTTTTTAAAATGGAATCTTATGCTTAAGATGGAGTCCCTCCTCCTCCTGTTCTTACTGTACTGTTTATATATCAGCATTTTTCTTCATAGGCAGGAAAAATTAATCATGGTGCTTGTCCTATGTCCCTGCCCTACCTCAGAAGATCATAAGGGAGTGTGTAGCTGCTTTATAATTTTATTTTTAAATAAGTCTTTTTAGACACAGGAACTCATTAAAGCAAACTTTATCAAGCAATTCTCTCCAAGTCAGGATTAATATAGTTATAGCCATCTGAATAAGATATGTCTATCAGGACATAGGTTTATGCTTAAAAGCCTATTTCTTATCCCAAGCCCACTCCTTAACCCCTTCCAATCCCTATTCTGAGTTTTTGAAGTCCTTCTCAGTCTCACTTTTTCAGGAAAGTCTTTCCTGACGGCTCCTGCTGCCTTCCCCTCCCTGACTATACCAATGATGTAGTGACTATAGTCACCTTCAGTGATTCTGTAACTTATTTTTCCCCAAAAAATAATGAAATTCCTTGAGAGAGAAGAAAGATTTTCTTTCTAAAATCCCATTATGCCAAACACAACAAAGTCTTCCTAAATACCATTGGTTGGTTGGTATTTAACCATGTCAACATAAATGGTGCCAGATTAAATTGAGTAGATCTGATCGTACCTGACCACACAACCCAGATACTAAATATGAGCTCTGTTCCATGGTTCCTTAAGGTGGTCTGGTAAGGTTACTCATGTCAGATAAACTCTGTTTATATGTAAGTAAGTAAAGTCAACTCTTCAGGTTGGCTAAATTACACTTTTCCTACTAAATTGGCATAATAAAATTAGAAACAGTCTGACAAAGTAAAAGTATAATTTTAAATGTCCTTGAAATTTTAGTACTTGATTGTCTTTGAACATTTGGCAAATATATCTGCTCATCCAACCTGTTGACTTGTGAACTGTCTAGAACAAAATAGACTTCAGAGTCTCTGCTGACTTTCTGGTGAAGGTTTATCAGCAGTGGAATACAGAAAGATGCAATATAATTGGTGACAAAATTGAAAGACTCTCCTGGGTTGGGGTAGACTAACCACAGGATTCCCACCCTTTTTTAGGTTTACTTTCTGTAGGAGGATATTCATGGGAGTCCATCTAACTGACCATGTCTCTCTCTTTCAATGCAGGTATCAGTACCATTAAGGTTAACATTCGTAATGCCAATTCCCTGGGAGGAGGCTTCCACTGCTGGACCTGTGATGTCCGGCGCCGAGGCACTCTGCAGTCGTACTTTGACCAGGCCTGAAGGGGCTTAGCTTCAAACAAGCCTAGAAAGCTTAGGGACAAGGTCCACTCTCCTCCTCTAATAAGTTCATGAACTGTAGTGCTTTAAACAATCATATCCTTAATAGGGGTCCTAAGCCTGGTTTATTTTTATTACTTTTCTTTGATGTGAGGAAAATAACTTGTGCTAGGTCTTACTTTCTACTTCTAAAGTTATTTACTTACTATTTGGCGTCAGGTATTAAAATTTGGTGAATGTGTACCAAGACAAAACTAGTAATTGAGTAACTTGGCTGCTAATATTTAACCATCTACCTCTGTTTTTAATTTTCTTTCCAAAAGGCAGCTTGAAATATTGGTCCTAATCCTTTTTTTTTTTTTCCACTTTTTGCTAGACTCCTGAATGTTTGTATCACTTTTTTTTTTCTAAATGAAAGATTTAGAATCAGATAATTACCTTAAGTAGAAACAGATATTGTCTCTTTTTCTAATAGCAATAGTTTTAGATGTTTTTTAAATAACCTAGACTATGCAAACATTTAAATGAATTTTCCATGAATGTTTTTATTATTCTCATCTCAACACTTGTGATATTTGCTACTAAAACCTTTTCATACAACTTACCTCATTTTAAGTGATTTATTTGAATCTCTTTCTTTTCTGTCCAAAATTTTACAGAAATATTTAGTGCAATAGGATATTAGTGTTAGTTCCCATCCCTAAATTTTGATGTTCAATATCTAATGTATACACTGCATCTTTGGTAATCTAAGATTTGTTTACAGGTATGCAAAATATTTAAAGTGCAGATTTTAAAAAGCATTAAAAATACTAAATGGAGGTAAAATCTACATGCAATGTGAAATAATTTTTATGTTGGATACTGTACATGTATTTTTATTCTAATAAACTTTTGTGTTATAGAATGGATTTTATTGGAGTTTAGCATTAGTCTACTTAAAGTGTAAGTAAATTATAGGAATAAGGGTCTTGGGACAGAATTGCAGTGCTCTGAAGTAATCAGCATATTCATCCATGGGAGATAAAAATTTAAACCTGATACTGTATTCAGAATTATCTAGCAGAGTTAGATTTTATTTATTAGTTAATTGATTCATTCAGAAATATCTGAATGACTTCTGAATATAAGGGACTAATCTTAGGCCCCAGAAAAGAAAAAGAATCTCCATTCTCAATTGCCAAATGTTCTGATTCACAAAAAAAATCTGGGGGTCAGTGGGTGAGGCAGATACACTTTGAAATGAGTCATAGATTTTAACCCTGTTCTTGCCAACACCTCAGACTCCTTTGTATTCTGGTGTCATTTTTTATCTACCACAGAAACACCTATTGTTATGCACTTGGACTGAGTTCTGCTTAAGAAATCTATACAGCCCTGTGGGTCAGCACACCCTTAGGATATATATTCCCAATTCTATTATACACCCTCCACGTTCTCCTCAGCGGCTATTCCAAGCCTTCTTTATGTTCTCTTACTATTTCATTTTTCACAGAGAAAAGGAGGCCATCAGGTGTCAGTTCTCTCAGCCTCTTTGCTCCTATTCCCCCATAGATTTCTCTGCATTTGCATCCTCTGGTGGAAGCTCTTTCTCTTCTTGCCTTTACTAAGCTACTGAAGAGGAAAGTCAGGCCTCCATCTCATTGTTTGTCTTTCCTTCTCATCCCACTACAAAGGAACACTCTTCCCACAGCTGCAGAAAAAGAAGTGAACCTTTTGACCAGGTCTAATCCACACAACTGTCCTTTAACTCTTCCTCTCCTCTTCCAGAAACTCACTGTATCAATTACAACGACTGCCTTTGTGTGTGTGTTCTGTTCTTCCTCAGCAAATAGTCATACTCAAAATAATGTTTGAAACAAAAACTCTTCCTCTGGCAATTTCATTTTCCTTCAGAGCTAAGCTTCCAGAAGGAATACATCTGCTATCTCCAGTCGTCCACCTTTTACTTATTCCTCAGTCTTCTGCTATCTGATTCTATGTTGTCACCACAGTGTGCTACGGATGTCCCTGACCTCTCAAGTGTCATTTCTGGTGGACACTTGAGACCTTCATGAGCAGACTTTGAATGTGCCTCACTGTTTGCATTTGCATTTCTGTGATAACCGCTTTCTCCCATTTCTTCTCGCCATTTTCAAGTTCCTTCACTTAGTCTTCCTACCCTTAAGAGGTAGATGTTCACAGGGTCCTGTCCTAGGGCCTCTTCTCACCTCCTGGGTGATCTCATCTGTGCACAGGACTTCCCCTCCCGCATACCCACTGATAACTCCCAGGGGCTACATGGGAGGGGAGGCCCTAGGCCCAGACCTAGTCTAGACCTTATCCTGGGCTTCAGGTCCTGTGTCCAGCTGTCTGTGGACGTTATCTGGATGTGCAAAGGCACTGCAGGCTTGACACTATTACCATAACTGACTCAGTTGGCCAGGCCATCCTGTACTCTTCCCTCTTTCACATCTTGTCATTTCTGTATTGTTATTCAATAAGACAATTATTTTAACAAAGATAGTGCAATTGAATGTTTTAATAAAGTCTCTGCTAGTATGACATTGCTTGTGGGTGTGCTGTCTTGTCAAGGTTGTGGAGGAAAACAGAGGCAACCTCATCTTCACCACAGGGTTGCTATCAGGTTTCCTTTTCTATCTCATCCATAACTCCTGTGACCCAGTGGCTTCTCTGAACTGTAGCTGGCAAAAGGGCCACCATCTGCTGCTGCAAACATCAGGTTTCTAGATCACACACCCAACAACTTGGGGTTACCACTCTTCCAGGGAAAACTACGCAGCTTCGTAATTAACTCTCTAGAGGAAACACCTATGAACAGTAGGACGAACCCACTGTCATAAAAAGTGAAAAAGTGAACTTAATTTCAAATAAAAATATCTAATATTGACATTGTAGGACAGATCTAATCCCTGTAAAAAGCAAGGTTTTCCTTTCAGGAATAGCCTTTTATAATAAAGTTCATGGTATTCAGGAATAGCCTTTTATAATAAAGTTCATGGATCTCACCACTACAGTGTGTTAGCTTGTTACTTACACAGGAGCACTAGCCACCGGTTCGGGAGGACGTAACAAGACACTACTCAGACTTTCATAGCCAGCTTAATGGACGCACACGGTTGGTTTTTTTTTTTTAGAAATTGGAATAATATTAAAAATACTCAGATTCCCATTACTTAGTGCACTTGCAGTCAAAGGCTGCCTCATGGCAAGAGGTCCAGGGCAGACAAGCCTGAGCTCCATCCATTACCTGTCTGTAACAGCCGGCTAGACACTTTCTCAGGTCAGGAACCACAGTGTGGGCATGGACCCTCGCAGAACCAAGGAGCCCAAGGTGGAGTCTCAACCAGAGTTTCTCAACCCATGTCGGTCATCTGAACATATACTTGCTATGTAACTAGCTCCAATGACAGAACCCTAGGACGTCTCAGACCAGGTGCAGCTCATCAATTCACCATTACCAATAAGTAATACCAACATTTTTCCCTGAAACTTCCCACCCATGGTTACAAAGCAACACTAGTAATTAGACTTTAGGCCTTGGCCAGTGGTCAGTGTGTCATGTGGTACATGTTTCTTATTTTAGCAAAACAGCTCAAACCAATCAATTTAAGGCTTGTAGGAATTAACCCTCAGCACAGCATATCCCCTGATTGACTGTCAAGGCCTTTTTATAACAAAATGATCACTCTTACTTTGCGAGCCATTACTTGCCTTATGATAGTATGTAATCAAAGACAAATTATAACTACAGGTTCCACACATTTGTAATAACCCTTGAGAAGTTAGTATGGATTTAAACAGATGAGCCATCCAGAAATTCCAGCATAAATTTCCTCATATTTTTAAATTAGCTTTACTGTTTGCTTGTCTACCTGTTCTGAGCCATCTGTATTTTAGAATATGTATCTCTTGAAAGATTAAGGAACTGTAATCAACCTATCATTGCTCAGATCAAAATTTTATTCAGGCCAGTCCTCTTCCACAGGGATAATATCCTCAAGGGGTTAAAATTCAATATCCCAATACATTTGATTGTCAATATCAGTATTATAAGTTTTATTAGCTTCTACAATATTAAAAATCTTTTACCTAATTATCTCATGGAGCTCTACCTTTAATCCCCCTCATGTTATAAGACACAATGCTGTAATTTTGTGGACTGGCTCTTCAATCACTTTTTACTCATTTTTTAAAGATTTTTAATTGTCTATTTCAATATCCCAGTAACCCATCACTTTAAGCTTATTACTGAATGTGATTTCCTCTGCCCATTGTTTCCCTACTATATAGGCAGTGAAGTGAGTGTTGTGATCTGCTCTAATGAAATGTAAGGAGAGCAAAACTGGTACTGTATGTTATTGTTATTACAGTCCTTTGATAGTATTAGCAGCACTGGCTTTAGCCATTGGTGTGTGAAGCCAAACCCAAGATAATGTATCAAGTCCTGCCAATATTTAAGTCCCCCCAAACAATAGGTAAAGGGACAATTATAATCTACTAGCCAGTTACATGATGGACCTTTTCTCCTGGGAATATTTCTCCAGAACTAAGGTTTCTGTCTTTCCTCTTGGCAAATAAGGCAATTTTTATAATGAGTTTGAGCATCGGCAGGGGCCAAACAACAATAGGCAAATCCTCCTTGGGAAGCTCTATAGTTAACACTAAGGGAAAAGAAGCTACTAGCTGTGGATACAATGAATTCCTCCCATGGAAACTCATAGTAGCATGCTCCTGTGTATACCATTTCCATTTTAGGATGAAACTTCTTTGGACATTGTCTTCCTTGTAGTGATTTTCTGATATCACCCATGGCATGTTGGATATTTCTGGTCTTGATATAATCTTATATCTTTCAGTTATTGGAGCTATTTCATAGCTCAATAACAAGCTTGTAACTGTCTTTCAGAAGGAGTATACTAGACAGTAGCATTTGGTACCTTTTTAGTTCAAAAGCCCAGAGGTCACCATTGATCAGTGGCTATGGGCTTTTGCCAGAAAATCCAGTTGGCACAAGTACAGACAGTCATCACCTCTAATCCTTTCATTATTTGGATCATATGGTCCTCATCCAAATACAGCCTTTTCCTGGATAAGTTTATGGATTGGACTTAATATCTATCCCTAAGTGAGGGATATGATTTTCCCAAAAGCAAAATAGGTCCACTATGTGTTGAGTCCCTTGTTTTGTCTGAGAGGTGGGGAGCAATGACAATTTGTTCCTATGTCTCCAATATGCCATAGGCTGCTCCACCTCATGCAGTCCCCCTACATTTTACAGTCTGTAGGGAGCCCTGGATTGTTTTGGAGTTAGTAATCATCTCCAATAAGTCATATGATTTATGACCTTAGTAAGGTCACTTTTAGCTTGATCCTTAGTTTCTAAGATAATCATAATATCATCAATATAGTGTATTGATTGTGCATTTCTATTAGATCTAGGTCCCCCCTGACCAGGCTGTGACAATACATGGGAGAATTCAAATATCCCTGAGGTGACACAGTAAATGAATATTGTAGACCATGACATGAGAATGCAAATTGTTTTTGCCTCTCTCCAGCAACTAATAATGAGAACACATTTTCTGTGGGATTCTGTGGGGTGAACTGGCACATTTCTCACTATCTGTCTCTGTTGACAGAAGGTCTCTGCTTCCTGGACCCTGCGGTCTAGGTCACATATCACTCCTCCATCAAATGTCTCATATTCCAAAAATTTGTGGACAACCCTCATTTGCTCTTGTCTTGTCTCCCTTCTCTTCATTCTTGTGGGTTTTTACCTTGTTACTCCTCAACTATCACTTTAGGGCATTTTCAGAAGAAAATGAAGGTAATTGTTTATGTTTCATCCACTTTGGTCCATAACTGTGTGTAAGTCTTTAGACAATTCATTCCAACTAGCTTAATAAAGGAGGAAATTGAGGGACTGCCCCCTAGACTTTTATGAAATTTTGTAGGAAGTTGGGGGGACTAACAACTTTGCCTCTTCAAACTCACAGGCTATAAAAATCCCAACACTGGAAATAGGGTGAGGCCAGTGAAGTACTCACCTTGGGCACAAAATTTAGGGGGACCAAAAAACTTAGTAATCTAGTCAAATAATACTTTAATGCAGTATTATTAATTAAAACTAATGAAAAAATCCATGATGAACAAAATATCAAATTTAAAATAAAGACAGGATCAGTATTACTGATGTTTCTTTTGTTTCAGGCTCTCATGTGAAGCACGACACCAGTTGCACACTAGGAATTAAGGTGAAGTGGAAGTAAATCAGCTCCTGCATTATCTGCAGCCCAGCTTAAAATCACGTGGGCAGTCCAGAAAATCTCTAGCCTGGAATTTGATTAATATGATACCTGATTTCTGGCACTCCTAGGTGCCTGAAAAAAGCAATCAAAATTCTTCTTTGAAAAATATAACATCCATCTAGGCTTCAAATTATTTCTAATATTAAAATTTCATATAAACAGTCCTACACACAACCAAAAAAAGACAGACACAGGAGGAAAAAAGACCCCTTCAGCAAAACATTCAACAGAAACATTATCTATAGGGACTCCAGATATTAGATTATCAGACACGGACTATAAAGTATCATCCCACAAAGAAACCCCATACTCATTAGCAGTCACTCCCCATTTCTCTTCCAAGCCCTAGGCCATTACTAATCTACTTGCTGTCTCTATATATTTGTCTTTTCTGGACATTTCACACAAACAGAATAATACAATATGTGGTCTTTTGTGATTGGCTTCTTTCATTTAGCAAAATGTTTTCAAATTTCATCCATTTTGTAGCTCATATTAGTACTTTATTCCTTTCTATGGCTGAACAAAATTCCATTGTAGGGCTATTCCACACTTTGTCTCTGCATCAGTTGGTGAATATGTGGGTTATTTACACATTTTGGCTATTATGAATAATATTGCTATGAGCATTTGTGTACAGACTTTTGTGTGGACATATGCTTTCATTTCTCTTGGAGGAGTGAAACCTGGGTCATACGGTAATTCCATCTATGACTTAAAGGGGAAAAAGTTACATTTAAAAAATTAATAACAATAAAAATAAACCACCAGAGGATTTTGGATGAAGACAGTGGAATAAGAAGTCACCATGTTAACTTCCTCCTATATACACACTGAGGCAAGACAATGAAAATGACCTAAGGGAAGAAAGTGGCTTCCATGTGAAGACAGACTGAATTAGGTTAGAATGCAATCTAGAAGGAGGAAAGCTGAGGAAGTTACAAAATCAAAATTATTGAAGTTACAAAATGTTGACCAATTGGTTAACCTCCTATTTAACACAAAACACCCTACTCCTAATTTTAAATAAGAGTTTATGAACCTATCAACAAAGTAACATGAGAAGCATGACCTCTGTTGTTTTTTACAAAAAAAACAGTGAATGTATATTAATATTAATACCTATTATTGAGACCCTACCACATAATTGGCATTGTCTGGGTACAATACATATTTTATTTCATTTGACCTTTCTAACAAACTTGAAAATAGAAATTATTTTTCTTATTAAAAAAGAAAGAAAATAAAGTTTGAGCGCTCATGTTCAAGTCTCTCCTATATCAACAAAAAATTCTTAAATCTCATAATTCCCCAGCTGCCTCTCATTTTTTTTCTCCCTTTCAGAGCAAAATTTCATGAAAGACTTGCTTGTATTTCTCATATCCATTTTCTTACCATCCACGTCAATCCCCTTTTATCTGAAGTTTGCTCCACTACACTGTCAGGAACTGTCTCCTCTGAGTTCAACAAATGGAGAGTTCCAGAAGCCATTTCCTAGACTTTCTCTTCAAGCACTCTTCCCCTTGGTTCATCCTCTAGAGCAGGGTTCAGCAAATTACAGCCTCCAGGTCAAATCTGGACTGCCATCTGTTTTTAACGTCCTATGAGCTAAAGGTGGTTTTTGCATTCTTTAATAGTTGAAAAAATTAAAAAACATTTCATGACATGTGAAGATTACATGAAATTCACATTTCACTGTCTATAAATGATGTTTTCCTGGGGCACAGACACACTCACTCATTTATATATGTCTAGGGCTGCTTTGGGGCTACAATAGCCAATTTGAGTACTTGCCACAGAGACTTTGTGGTGCTATCACTGCTTCACACTGCTGCTTGCACATTGTGAATTACACTGACACAGTTAATAACCTCACAGATCACACTGACATAGTTATAACTTGACAGTGTTTCAAGTGCTTTTGCACTTGATATTTCTTTTTTTTTTTTTTAGTGCCAGTGAATACCCATCATGGCAAAACATGAAAAGAAGACTTCAAATGTCATGCTTCTAAGACACAGCAGACTGTGGATTATTTTGATCAAATTAGATGGCAAAGCACTATATTTGATCAAACTAGATGGCAAAGCATATATAGAGAGCTGAGGACATTGGGAGCAACATCAAGTCAATTAGCAAGAAGCCAAAAGATCCTGAGTGGTTTTCCTTGGCTTTTGCTGGGTCAGTAGATGTTACCAATACTGGTCAGTTGTTGATTACTGAAGGAGTTCACTACTGAGTTTTTAAATGTCTGAAGAATTGTATGAATATCCCGACTTGCCCTCCCATGAAGCAGCTCAATGGCTTAGCAATGGTAAAGCTTTTACTTGCAACTTTGTTAGCTCAGGCTCTGATTGAAATTCTTCTGGAAGAGGAGAACTGCCCTCAACTACTGTTATGGAACACAGAACAGCTTTAGATATTGCTTTTGCTAAAGACTTGATAGTGTTTCTTAATAAATTCAACCTAAAATTACAAAGCAAAACAGTGCTTATGTGCAAAACTTATAGTATGGTAAAGTCATTTAGATGACAACTAATGCTGTTTCAGTCACAAGTCATATCAAGTTGCTTTATACAGAGACATATTTTCTGAGCTCAAAACACAATTTCAGCAGCATCTTTTGAAACCTGATGCAAGTACTAAGGTAATTTCTGTATTTCAAAACCTATTTAATTGTATAATTCATGAGGTTCTACCTAATCTTCAACTGAAAGTGATTAATCTGCAATGTAATGACATGTAAAAGTCAAATACTAAGAGAAGAGTCTAATAGTACTTCCTTCCTCGTCATGCACTCACTGGTCCAAATTCAACAAGTGAACACGGAGACAAAGAGAATAGTGGAAGGGGCTTTAATAGCAGTCTTGCAATATCGGATGTCTGGTAAGCAGGCATACCTAGGGCAGTTGGCATGAGCAATTTATTCTCTAGCACGGGGGTCCCTCACCTGGTTCCTCATTGGCTAAGTACTACAGGGTTTATATTCTTACCCAGAGGCCACCTAAGCAAATTATATCCATATTAGGCTTTCCCTTACATTTGTTTTAATTTTATTGGCAAGTTTAAAACTTCTTTCTTTTCCCAAATATTAGGTACAGCCTGTTCCTTATCAATTCCCACCCCACCCCCACTTCCTGGCATATTTTTCACCACATGGCTCTTTGTCAATACCTTATTGTTAAAACGTTTAAACCTCCTGATGGGAATAAATCACATTTAGGTGTTATGCTTTTTCTAACAATATGAAGATAGTCATAAAATTTTCCTGATTTTCTTCTCTACTGTTTTTTTTCTGATTCTCTTCATGCTGAAACTGATCCCTTCCTTCTTATAAAATGTTTGAACACATAAAACAATTTAATGTGCATGAGAACCACCCGGAAGTCTTCCAAAAATGTGGATTATTGAGCCCTACAACCCACAGATTCTCATTTAGTAGGTGATTTCAGACCACATGAATGAATATGGATTAATGTATGACAGTTTTACCCTGATAAATAGCATTGCCAGCAGTAGAGTTTCATGAGGTGGGCTTGGTATACTTATCATAGTAATTGCTAATAACTACACTTTGATCAGCACCTACAGAATAAATTATCAACAAGTATTCAAAAGCAGGGGCAGAAAGCCTCTAAGAATAAACTTCTGGAAGGCTCCTTTCTTCACAAATCTCTCTTTTCCCCCTGCTCCTGTACACAAAGTTATGGGAGAAGACAGGAAAAGAGTGACTAATTCAGTGGCTGGACCAAAGAATAAAAAACAAAATGGAATAAGAAGAGGGAGGGAAATCAACATAATTATCTTCTGTACTCTCCTCCAAGTCAAGAAATGAATGCCCTACTACCTGCTAACAAGGAGAGGTATCAACCTGATGTCTTAAACATATCAGACTCCTAGAGCATTTTTCACCTTTCCTATTCTTACCTACACAGAAAAGGTTCAGATTTGTTCTTTTCTCAAGCAGGGGCATATTTGTTGTTGCAGTATTATAACTGGAATATAAATATAACTATATATTATATATAGCATATGCATTAACTACATATATTTAATATCTATTTATGTAGTTATAAATAACTTTATTATTTTTTAAATGAAAGTATCATTGATAACAACTGGTGTTGGCAAAACTGGACAGCTATATGCAAGAGAATGAAACTGGATTACTGTCTAACCCCATACACAAAAGTAAACTCAAAATGGATCAAAGACCTGCATGTAAGTCACAAAACCATAAAACTCTTAGAAGAAAACATAGGCAAAAATCTCTTGAGTATAAACATGAGCAACCTTTTCCTGAATGCATCTCCTCAGGCAAGGGAAACAAAACCAAAAAAGCTAAAAGGCTTCTGTACAACAAAGGATACCATCAACAGAACAAAAAGGCATCCTACAGTATGGGAGAATATGTTTGTAAATTACACATCCAACAAGGGGTTAACATCCAAAATATATAAAGAACTTACACGCCTCAATACCCAAAAAGCAATAACCCTTTTAAAAAATGGGCAGAGAATGTGAAGAGACAATTCTCCAAAGAAGACATTCATATGGCCAACAGACACATGAAAAGATGCTCCACATCACTAATCATCAGGGAAATTTAAACTAAAACCACAATCTGATATCACCTCACACCAGTAAGGATGGCCAGCATTGAAAAGACTAAGACCAACAAATGCTGGTGAGGATGCAGAGAAAGAGGAACCCTTCTTTTTGTTTGTTACTACTGGTGGGAATGTAAACTACTTCAACCATTGTGGAAAGCAGTATGGAGGTTCCTCAAAAAACTAAAAATAGAAATACCATTTGACCCAGGAATTCCACTCCTAGGAATTTACCCTAAGAATGTAGGATCCCAGTTTTAAAAAGACAGATGCACCCCTATGTTTATTGCAGCACTATTTACCATAGCCAAGATATGGAAGCAACCTAAGTGTCCATCAGTAGACAAATGGATAAAGAAGATGTGGTACATATACACAATGGAATATTATTCAGCCATAGGAAGAAAAGAAATTCTAGCATTTGCAACAACATGGATGGAGCTAGAGGGTATTATGCTCAGTGAAATAAGCCAGGCAGAGAAAGACAAGTACCAAATGATTTCACTCATCTGGAAAGCATTAAGAACAAAGCAAAAACTGAACAAAATAGCAGCAGACTCACAGAACCCAAAAATGGACTAACAGTTACCAAAGGGAAAGGTACTGGGGAGGGTGGATGGGAAGGGAGAGAGAAGGGGAATAAGGGGAATTATGCTTAGCACACATAACATAGTGGGGGGCACGGGGAAGGCAGTATAGCACAGAGAAGACAAATAATGATTCTATAGCATCTTACCACACTGATGGACATGACTGTAATCGGGTATGTGGTGGGGACTTGATAATGGGGTGAATCTAGTAACCACAATGTTGCTCATGTGATTGTATATTAATGATACCAAAATAAATATAAAATAAAATAAAAGACTATTTGAATAAAAACTGAAAAAGAGGTGCCATTATGCATAGTATAATAAATTTTAAAATGACTCTAGCACCCCTTCTCTTTTTTATCAATTAGTTCTGTCTCACCTGAGGGGGATTCCCCTGGGGCAAGTCACTCTGGATTCAGAGTGAGACTGAATAAGAACAATGGAATGTTAGAGGTAAAAGGGTTTATACCAAGCTTTATTCTCATGATGGTAGGTCGAGTGTTGGAATCACGTCTTGCTTTGGCAAATCTGCAATCTGTCTCCATCTTTCCCTCTAGGCAGAGCTCTTTATATAGTATCTCTGACAATAATGGCTTATTGACAGTGGGGATATAAGAATTAGCCTACTGAGTAGGCCAGTTATGGCATCAAGTAGATTGGGGTTAGGTGAGGATCCTGGCCATAGGAACTTCCATTTTCCTTTCAAGTTCTAAAACTGAACTTGCAGCAATGAATTAAATTAGTCAGTCTGGATGTAAATGCTAATGTCTTACTCCTCAAGATGTATTACATAGAAGATGGATGGATAGCATGGGTATTATTTGGGAACTTGTTAGAAATTCAGATTCTCACCCAGACATTCTGAATCAGAATCTACATTTTGGCAAGATTTCCCAAGTGATTCATGTGTACACATAAGTTTGAGAAATACTTTGTTAATACATATTTGCAAATGTGTCAGTGTCATTCTGAAAAAGGGTGTCATACTAGCACATTCATTAACAAACAAAAAAATACAAGGTCTGCTTCAGTAAATGAATAGTGTGAAATGACAGAGGTAATATGTCAAAAGATATGTGAAAAGCAAAACATTTGACTTAGGTTTGTGATAAATCAGGTAGTGCAAAAGACTAAGATATTGAATGGTTATCACATTAACATGTACAGCTTTCATTCCAAATAATTTGTTCAGTAACATAGGCAAAAATATGGGAAAACTTACCATTTTTGCATCCCCTTTATAATCACAGATCATGAGAATTTTACCATCTGTAAAGGAGACTACAGTTACCTAACCACATATTTCTCTGCTCCAGCTGTATGTTAAAATCATCTGAGGAGCTTTTAAAACCTATGGAGAACCAACCCCAGACATTCTGGTTTAATTATCTAGGATAGGGATCTAGGTTCATCATGATTTGAATAGGCAGCTAGGATTGAGACCACTGACTGCCCAACCCCCTCTTCTATAAATGAGGAAATCAGCGATTTAATTTAAATGGTACCAATGTAGTGCATTTAAGTAAAATTTTGTTCATAAATGAGTAATGATTTCTAAAACCTGAAACTTGCTGATTAAGTGAGGCTTAATTGTTTGTTTAATGGTTTACCATTTGCTTTCTTTTCTTTTTTTTAGAAGCTATAAGTCTTCTTTATCCCTGGCATTAACTCTGTGAACAGGGGTCAACCTTTCTAACCTTCCTTTGAAAGAACTCGTAGCCAAATATTTACCCACAGGAACTCACACAGGCAAGTTTCAAAATAACACTTGAAATAACATAGTTGACTCCCATGTTTTAACTTTCTCTAACAGAACTTAAGTACACATTCAAATAGAAGAACTATTTTAAGTAGCTTACAAAACTAAAAACCAAACAAGGATTAAAATCTAAGAAGAAAATAGGTGCTATGGTGATTTTTTTAAATGGCTGCACCTTCTGTGACACAACTCCCACCAAGAGTGCGGTCTATTCCCTCCCCGACACTGAGAGACTTGTGATTGCTTTTACCAGAAGGGCAGTACTTGGCAAACCTTTTCAGTAAAGGGCCAGATAGTATTGTAGGCAAATATTTTTAGTCTTTTATTTTAGTCTGTATGGTCTCTGTTGCAACCACTCAACTCTGCATCATAGCACAAAAGCAGACAAAGGCTACATGTAAATGAGTGGACATGGCTGTGTTCCAGTTTACAAAGACAGGTGGCAGGCTGCATTTGGCTTAAGGCCATAGTTACTGATCCCTGAAAGTAGAGTATGGAAGAAGTGATGCTGTGTGACTCCTGACTAGGTCATAAAAGGCCCTGCACTTACATTTGGGTCTATTGGAACATTCACTCTCTGGAACTTAGCCACTACCCAGTGAGAAACCCAAGCCAGAGAGAGAGGCCCCTGAGGTAGCCCTGCTCACCACTAGCTGAGCCCAGCCTTTGTGTCATCCTAACTTAGGTGCTGGCATGTGAATAAATCCTCAGATGATTCCAGTTTCCAGCTTGCAAAAGGCACCCCTCAGCACTGATTCTTCCTGGCTGAGGCCTTGGACATAGTGAAGCAGAGACAAAAAACATCTACCAAGCACTATCTGAAATCTGTGAGGATAATAAAACTTGTTTTCACATTGCTAGGTTTGGAGGTGGTTTGTTATACAGCAATAGATAACTAGAACAGAGGATGACTAAAAAAACTCTAAGACCCTGTGTGGAAGCTAAAAATCTCAGAAGGAAAGCCAGAGTTAAAGAATTCAATTAAAAATATCTATGCTTTTTTCCAAAAACAATTTATGCTTGTAAGTAATACATTTAAAGACACTTGTAAAATCTTGTTTAAAAGATATAAATATACTACATACTATAAACATACTATAGTAATACATGAAATATATAGTTGCCAATCAATTTGGGATTGTTCTATAATTACTTTATAGCTATTTGATATAACAAATCAAAGACTAGTTCCCACTACTCACTAAATATATATTTTATGGAGAATAATAAGCAATTAGGATGAATTAATTTAGCCCAAATGGCAAAACCAGTTTCTGTGTATGTAACTGGATGATCAACTATGCTATGGTTTTAGGCACCTTGTAGGTAATACTAAAAATTATAAAGCTATTCTGTAGTAGAAAAGCTTTCTAACTTTAAGTGGTATGATTATGCTATTCGTTACATGTAAATGATTATAAAATTTAACCTACTGTAGGGGAGCCCCTGCCCCCTTTCCCTACTGTTCCATAAGGACAGCTGCTCGCTGCTTCACCCTGGATATGTCTAGCCTTGAGAAAGCTTAAAAACACAGCATGTTGTACCCATGAGTAAGGAGATAGATAAGGGCCGTGAAGGCTGGACACCTGGCCATGAAGGCCACACACATAAGCACCTTCAATACTTATGTAACCATGAATTAGCACATAGCAGTATAAAAAGTACAGCTTCACAAAGAATAAAGTGGCTTCTTTTGAGCACCCTCCATGACGACTCCTGCCTCCTTCTCTGCTCTTCACATCACCCCAAAACCTTAATGGCAACCCCTGGACCCCAACACTTGGTGCTGAGAGCAGGATGAGGTAGGTGGTCATGAGAGCAATGATCCTTCGCCTTCCCTGGCCGTGGAGGGGAGGGCGAAGATGTGGCCCCCAGCCTCCATTTGATACTCAGTGGCAACATATTTGACCACTTGGGTGGCGCCAGAGGATTGGGAGTCCATACAGCTGACCCCAGAGGCAATATGGACAGTGTAGGAGACACTAGAATCCCTAGTTCCTCTGGCCCACCGGTAATCGGCTGGGCGAGTCGCGTGGATGTTCCTGATGGTCGTCCACCATGTCTCTCACAAAACTGCAGAGTTGCAGCAGCAAGTGCAGAGCCTACAATGGAAGGAAGAAGACTTGGAGCAACCGCTGGTGGCCAACGAACATATGTTATGGGGGTTGGTGAGTACTTCCTCGCCATCGCGGGCTGAAAGCCCCAAGTGCGGCACAGCACCATTGGTTTTGCATGCTCACCCCGCCGTGTGGCAACATGTGGAGACACAAGAACCCATGGCCACAGGGGGGCAGCCAGGCGGCCCCCTGATAGCTACCTGTCAAATGATGTACACGACATACCCGGCCATGCAATTGCTGGATTTGACCAAGCAGTGTAAGCAACATTTGGGGGAATCTGTGCCTGCCTGGCTGTTGCGGCTAGGGGATGAAGGTGCTGAGAATACTGAGCTCTTACCCTCTCAGGTGTCGCAACTCACCAGCATAACAGCCGTGCCCTCTATGCGGCGCTTACTGCAGGGTGCTAGGTGCACAGACTCACACATTGGCAGGAAAACTCTGATAAATTGGTTAATGGCTGCAGCAAAGGTGATGTGGGATATCCCAGGGGACATGCCAAAACGCATAACAAAGTGGAGCACGTATCTGTAGTGCGCATGCGCCACGAAATAGGTATGAGGCAGATGATGTGTGCTCTCCGTTATCACAGTCCAGATGAAAAACTGTTAATGTCTCATATAAAAGATTTTGTTCTAGCCAATGTTCATGCAGGTACCACTGAAACTGTCACCACGTTGCTAGCGCCATACTGACCACCCAATATACAAACCAGTGTTGGCGTTAGCCTGCTTGGGGGACATAGAAGTAAAGCGACCTCAAGCAAACAAGGTGAAAACTACTGCGGTGAAGCAGCACAAGGGCAAAGAAAAAACAGCAGCGAAAATGGCGCCAGGACTGCTGAAAGTAAGCCGCAGACATATGGACTGACATTTTTGCTGCTGGTTTGGGTTGTGAAAAGCTTGATGGACAGCCTTTAGAGGTCTTAATGGGGCAATGGAAACAGTTGCGTCAGACCAACGTTATCACCTGCTGCCCCCGAAGGAAGTGCAGGCGAATGTGTGGTGGACCAGAACCTGGTGCCTTGTGTGCTGATTGATTTCCTCCCTAACTAGGGGTGGGGCCAAGGTACCCGGCACATTGGGACACTGGAGGACCAGAGGCCATTTGTTGAACTCGCCATTCACTGGTCCCCACAGAATGTACAGTGGATGTTGGCGCTGGTGGACACGGGTGTTGACTCAACTCTCCTTTATGGCAACCCAGACAGGTTTCGGTGCCCCTCTGCATTCACAGAGGGGTATGATGGACAAACAGTATGGGTGCAACGATTGACTCTGACTTTGGGAATCGGATGCTTGCCTCCTTATCAGTATACGGCCTACATGTCTCCAATAGTGGAATATATTTTAGGAGTAAATGTACTGCATGGTCTAATGATACAAATGACTCTGGGGGAGTTTTGGTTGCATGTGTGTGTCATAAAAATGGGGTAGCAAGGTAATCCTCACCACACAGCTTTGGTGTTGCCACAAGCCACCCATATAGTGAACACAAACAATACCAGCTGCCCAGTGGACAGGAGGAAATTGGCTAAGCCATTTTGCAGTTGGAGGAAGTGCACATCATCCGCCCAGCACACAGCCCCTTTACTTCACCCATGTGGCCTATGAGGAAGCCAGATGGCACTTGGAGAATGACAGTGGACTACTGGGAACTAAACAAAGTGACTGCCCCTCTGCATGCTGCAGTACCAAACATTACTGACCTGATGGATAAACTGACTGTGACTTTGGGGACCTTTCACTTTGTGTTGGACTTGGCTAATGCCTTCTTTTTCATTGACATTGCACTAGAAAGCCAGGATCAATTCTCCTTCATATGGAAGGGCCGCCAATGGACGTTCATGGTCCTCCCACAAGGATACTCGCACAGTCCTACTTTGTGTCACGGCTTGGTGGCTAGTGACCTGGCCACCTGGCTCCCTCCACCCTCAGTTCAAGTGTTCCATTATATAGATGATATAATGTTGACTTCTGATTCTCTTCCAGATCTAGAAGATGCAGCTCCATTTGCACCAGGCCTTCCAGGGGTGGGGATGGGCTGCAAACGAAGACAATGTTCAGGGACTTAGTTATTCTGTCATGTTCATGGGTGTTGTCTGGTCGAGTAAGACAAAAGTGTTACCTGAAGCAGTGATTGATAAAATACAACAGTACCCCTGCTCAGAAACTATTAAGCAACTACAAACATATGTGGGCTTGTTGGGTACTGGAGAACATTTATCCATCACTTAGCCATGCTGTTGAAGCCACTGCATCACCTTATAAAATGAGGGGAAACGTGGGACTGGATGCCAAAGGTAGAAAAGGCTTTTGCTGAGACAAAAAGAGCAGTGGCTCAGGCCCAGGTGCTGTGAGTCACTGACCCCTCCATACCGTTCCTGCTGACAGTGTCTGCCAGCACGAATGGGTATGGATGGGGATTATGGCAGAAGCATGGGGCCCACTAAGTTCCAATAGGATTTTGGTCTCAGCTGTGGAAGGGAGAAGAGATTCACTATTTGCTGTTGGAAAAACAGCTGGCAGCAGTGTATGCCACCTTACTGGCTACTGAAGGAATCACGGCACTACAAGCAGTACAGGTCATTACTGCCCTCCCAATTAAGGGGTGGGTGCAAGCCTGGGCCACAGCTCCCCGGACTGGGGTTGCCCAGACACCCACCCTGACCAAGTGAGGAGCCTATTTAGAACGACAGGCTAGATTCTCCAAAAGCCCTCTCACAGGAATTGCAGCAGCTCCTGGGGCAATTAACCTTTGCTGTTGAACCTGCATCCACCTTACCGAGCATGTAAACGCCAACAGGAAGCCCCTGGGGAGGGGACAGGGACATCACCAGTGGAGGCCTGGTATACAGATGGATCCGCAAAGGGCCATCCATGGACATGGGTGCCTGTCACCAGTCAACCCTTACAGGAAGAGTTCTGGAATGAGTCTGGAGTAGGGCAATCCAGCAAATGGGCTGAATTACAGGCAGTGTGGCTTATTTTGACTAGGGAATCAGGTCAGATAACCATCTGTACTGACAGTTGGGCTGTGTTTCATGGCCTCACTGTCTGGTTGCCTCAGTGGGCAGCACACCAAAGTCCTAAAGGTCATAAGCACTGGGAAATTGGCCATCGCCCACTGTGGGGACAAACAATGTAGAAAGACCTGTGGACCTGTGGGTTAAAGGAAGATGTCCTGATATATCACATATCAGGACATCACTGAGCACTAAGCTTTGAGAATGACATGGCCGGCGCCCTGGCCAGGGCTCGTATGTTTCAGGAGCTGCCCCCAATGGACATGGGACCATTGTTGCATAAGAAACTAGGCCATGTAGGCCCTAGAACCATGTATAAATTTGCCCAGAGATGGCACATTCCACTAACGTTTGCTGACGCAAAACAAGTGGTGCAAGCATGCACTCAATGCACTTCCTTTTACCCGCATCGTCATTGGGTACCCATGCAAGAGGGACAGCTCTCCTGCCCAACAGAACCCTTACAGGTGTGACAAGTAGATTATATAGGGCCCTTACCCAGTAAGCAGGCATGTAAATATGTATTCACAGCAGTGTACATGGCTAAAGGGTTGGGTTTTGCCCATCCCGTGGCCCAGGCTACCCAACAAACTACTAAATGGGCCTTGGAGCACTTATGCACCAGTTATGGGCATCCACTAATGGTCAACAGTGACCAAGGGAGCCACCTTACAGGACAGGAGATACAGGAGTGGGCTCGACAACAGGGTTTTGTATGGTGATTACATGTGCCATATTGACCCCAGGTGGCTGGAATGATAGAAAGGTACAACAGGCTGTTAAAGGACAAATTGAAACATTTAGGATGGATGCAGTGAGTGAAGCACTTATCTGTAGCAGTACGCTTGCTGAATGAGCAACCAAGGAAAATTGGGGGAAGTCCCATAGAGAGGTTGTTGGTAGTTTGCCCATATGTCTTGAAATATTTAAAACAAGGCCTCAGTGAGTTGCAGCCACAGTTGCTAGAAGAAACATTGCTCCTTCCTGCCCCACATATGCTGTCTCCTGGCCACACAGATGAGCAGACATGGCCATGGACCTTGGTGTTTGAAGAACATCCACAGGTCACCTTATATGAGGTACGGGGGGAGGGGCTGACCCATGGGCTACACATTACACCACGGATAGGAAAGTGGCTTTTTAAACTGACTGCTTCCTTGCCAAAGAGGGCAGAAGCCATATTGGCAGGGGCTTTGGTCATGCAGGTGTGGTCAAAACCACAATTTCTGTTGAAGGCTGAACCTGATACTCTGCCAGTGTCTTCAGGCACTATGGTCTGGTATCACAGACCAGGAAAACCACCCGTGGCAGCCACTGTTTTGTCACAAGATGACAGGGTCATTTGTATCCTCCTGGATAACTGGGACCTGCCACTGACAGTGTCTTTGTCTGCTCTGTCTTTCCGCCTAGGTTGACAGAGAGCAATAGTATGGTCCATACTTTTACCCAAGTACATACGTTTCCCACTGCTGGGCGTGTATGGAACTGTCCATGGAAATCACTGTCAGACTGACATGGAAAATCGCTCCTATCAACCTGTCTGCGTGGGAACACCTTTGAGCATGGAATCACAGTGATGCCATAGGTGAAGCAAGATGGTGCACAACCAAGAAGCTGATCTGACAATCAGCACACACTCTGGCTGGGGAAGGTACCGTGTACAATGGGCGGGGATGGATGTCTAGTATACATTTAAGCTTGCAAACCATAGCTCTGCTGTGCATTGAACAGCAGGTTTCCATACCCAATCGCATGATTAGCTGGTTACCCAGAGAACTGTGTGCCAATGTCAGTGTTAACCTCACCCCTAAGTGCTGGTGGGATGGTCATGCCCATGAGGGCACTGCTGACCGACCCCCTGCTGGGAGAAAACATTTGGGTATGTGGGGAATATGGCTAGTCCTATTTCTGTGTGAATTGGACAGGCCATTGTACTTGAGGCTGCCTATAAACATCAGGACAGATACAACAAACCCTGCTGTGGCCTATGCATAATTGGGATGCTGTATGTACCCATTGGCATTGTCCCAAAGGGACGGCATGGTGGTTTTAACCCCTGGCTTCCTTCTAGGAGCTGGCACTATAGATGTAGAATTACAAATAGAAGCCCTGGCACAGCATGTTGCTCATGCCCTGAACATAACAAGGTCCTCTCTGGCCTTATTGCTAGATGCAGTCACCTAAATGCAGAAGGTGATTTTACAAAACAGAATGGCACTGGATATACTCACAGCTGCACAAGGGGGCACTTGTGCTTTACTGCACATTGACTGCTGTGTTTATATCCCAGACCACCAGCAGCAAATACAAGCCGTACTCCAGGAAATAGATGATGAAGTGTCTCAGATACAAACCTTATCCCAAGATCACCTGTCTACTTTGTGGTCACTGCTTGGTCCTACTTGGCAGTGGTTTGTAAACATAGTGGCCACTGGGGCATGTGGCCTCCTTGTCTGTTGTTGTTCTTTACATTGCTGCTCTCCTATTAGAAAGGGGTGGGATGTCGGGAAGTCCCCTCCCTTTTTCCCTACTGTTCTACAAGGAAAGCTCTCCGCTGCTTCACCCCGGCTATGTCTGGCCTTGAGAAACCTTGAAAACACAGCATGTTGTACCCATAAGTAAGGAGCTGGATAAGGGCTTTGAAGGCTGGACACCTGGCCATGAAGGCCATGCATATGTGCACCTTCAATACTTATGTAACCATGAATTAGCACTATAGCAGTATAAAAAGTACAGCTTCACAAAGAATAAAGTGGCTTCTTTTAAGCAGCCTCCATGATGACTCCCGCCTCCATGACAACTCCCGCCTCCTTCTTTGCTCTTTGTGTCACCCCAAGACCTCAATGGCAATCCCCAAACCCTGACACCTACTAACATTCATTAATGCTGAGCTTTAGGAGCATGTGGATTAACAGTTTGGTTAACAATTTGGTTGTGAGTGTTTAAACTTACCCCCTTGTGGGGAAAATTGAAGTTCCTATGGCCAGGATCCTCACCTGACCCAGGATCCTCACCTGACTACTTGATGATGTAATTGGCCTACTGCTAGATTAAATGCTTCCACACCCATAGGCAAAAAGTTATTATTGACTGAGTCACTATATAAAGAGCTCTGCCCAGTGCTTTGGGTGAAGGCAGAGACAAAGGAGGATTACAAACCTGCAGACTGTTGGACGCGGATGCAATTCTAATGCTACACCTATTGCTGGGAGAACACGGTGGGTAATAAACCCTTTTACCACAAGAATGTTCCATTGTCATTCTTCAGTCTCACTGAATCCATAATGCACTTGCTCAGGGCTGAAACCCTTAGGCAAGACACTCCTGAACAAGCAAGGCCTTACAATGCCATACCTAGTTATGGGAGGCTGTGTTGGATATGGGACCATATCAGGATCATTCTAAGAGGTACAGAGTTTAGGTTCAAGCAAATTTCAAAGTATTACTCTGAGGCACAAATAAAATCAAGTATGGCACAAAAGAGGCAAAAACCAAACATCACATAAGGATGCAATCTTAAGACACCAACATAGAATGAGCATTTATAAGAGGGACTAAAAGTTCATCAAACATACTTCAAGAGTTATTTGAGCATAGCTGCAAGAGTTTTTTCTAGGGAAGTAAAATGGTTCTGAGACCAATTCCAACATGTGCGTGTGGAGGGGGGAATCCCCCCATACCACCAAGCAATGCTCAGGACACCAACTAGGTATCCCACAATCCAACTCAATCCTGACACTGTCTACCTGGAGATAACATGAGATTACATAGGTAAAGAGCTCAGTCCCAGAAGACCACCCTCTACTTCAGAAGCCAATTGCAAGCCCAGGTTAATGTTCGTGCTTCTGACTAACCAGCTATAAACTGGAAATTCCAAAAACCTGCTCCTTGGACTTCAAATGCTAATTGCAAGTCCATGTTGTTATTTGTACTTCTGACTGACTGGCTATAAATCAGATTCCCAAGATCCCCTCTTTAGGTTTCATTAATTTGCCAGAGTGGCTCACAGAACTCAGAGAAACATTTTACTTACTTGACTACAGGTTTATTATGAAAGGATATAATTCAAGAATAGCCAGATGGGGAAAGGGTTTGGAGCTTCTGTGCTTCTCCCAGCACTTACAGCTGTTCACTAACCTGGAAGCTCTCTGAACCAGTCCGATTGGGTTTTCACAGTGTCTTCCAATGAGTTTCAGCTCCGAACAAGTTCACTATGGATTCAATGAGACCAAAGAAATGATAGTAGAACGCTCTTGGGGTGAAAGGGTTATACCCAACTTTATTCCCACAGTAGCAGTTCAATCACTAGAATCCCAACCACTCAGAGTGAGTCTGCATGCAGCAAGCTGGTCTCTGCCTCTGGGCCTCTCTACCCCTGCAGCCGTCTCAGTCTCTGTCCTCGGCACTGCCACCACTCCAGTCTCATCTCTGCTGTCCTGCAGCCTTGCAGCCCTGCCACCACATCTCTCAGAGCACTGGGCAGAGCTCTTTATATAGAGTCAATAATATTGCCCACATGTGTGTAGTGTGCTAGCCAACCAGGGCCAGGTGAGAATCCTGGCCATAGGAACCTTCACTTTATCCACACATGGAGACTTCATTTCACAGGCATGATTGATTACAGCATTGGCCACTGATGATCAGTCTCCAGCCCATTTTTCTTCCCAGGAGGTCTGCGAGAGGGGCTGAAAGTTCCAACACTCCAATCACAGAATTGGTTCCCCTGGCAACCAACCCCATCTGTACATGACTTAGGGACATTCTAAAAGTCACCTCATTAACATAAAAAAGACACCTTTTGTCTCTCACCACTTAGGAAATTCCAAAGGGTTTATAAGCTCTGTACTAGAAACAGAATCCAAATATTTATTTCTTATAATTCACAATATCACAGGAAGGAAGCCATTAAAAAGTGATATGCTTTCTGAAATTATCGATCTATTCGTGCACTCACCTGCTATAGCTGACAGGTCTCAAGCCCAATACCCTTATTAGCCTCCCATGGTTAAATTCTTACAACTAGTTGTTATCCAGCAACATTCCAAACTTTGCTGGCCTTAATAAGCACAAAGAATATAGGCAAACTACCAAGAGGTGGGACATCAACCACAAGCTGAAGAATCAAATTATTAGGTTAAAACAAGATTTCTCACAACTTTGGTACTATTGACATTTTATAAGGGATAATTCTTTATTGTGAGGCTGTGCCTTGTAGAGTGTTTAGTAGCATCCCTGGACTCTACCCACTAGCTACCAGAAGTGCTCCCATGTAAGTCATAACAATAAAAACCATCCCCAGCTGTTGCCAAATGTCCTTGGGGGACAAAACTGCCCCCAGTTTAGAACCACTGAGTTAGAAATGGATTATCAAAGTGATGTTCTTTCTTCTTCCTCTCATAGAAGATATACTAGAGGATTAGTACTGGAGAAGGCAGTAATTATTCTTGTTAGTAACAGACTTCAATTGTTTCCCATTGAACTGAGGTTCTCAGTTCCTCAGGAGCATATGACAAGAGTACTACCTCAGATCCTTGCCCCATTGACCTTTCCATGGGGCTGCTCATAACAGAATAGCTGCCTTCATCAGAATAAGCAAGAGAGACTGCAGGGAAGACCAAGTCAATCTTTTGTAACCTAATCTTGAAAGTAATACCCATCATTTTTGCCTTATTCTATTCATTAGAATCAAGCCACTAGGTCCAGCCCACCTCAGATGCAGGATCACTGGGGAACACTTTAGAAGCCTGCCTACATTGGAATGCATGGCTACAGAGGTGCACAGATCTCCTAACACAGACTTTTATAGATGGAAGTGTTCCTAAGACTAAACAGCTGTCACCAGAGGAAATAAAACAACAGTAAAAAAAAGCACACCAATTAAATACTAAGCAGATGCAAAATCAAATCAACTACCCCCAAAGTCAGTCAAGGGATAGGCAAAGAGTACAGAATATGACACCCAATATATAAGGAATGGAGGAGGAGAAAACAAGAACCTTTAGACTGTGTCTGTAATAGCATACTAAGTGAGTTAAGTTAGACTGTTATATAGTCAGGAAGGTACCCTTCAACCTTTGGTAACCATGAATCTAAAGCCTGCAATGGCAATAAGTACACACCTATCAGTAATCACCCTAAATGAAAATGGTCTGAATGTACCAAACAAAAGACATAGAGCCACTGAATGGATAAAAAACAAGACCCATCTACATGCAGCCTACAAGA
This sequence comes from Manis javanica, assembly GCF_040802235.1. Classification (NCBI taxonomy): domain Eukaryota; kingdom Metazoa; phylum Chordata; class Mammalia; order Pholidota; family Manidae; genus Manis; species Manis javanica. The sequence goes on along the minus strand of NC_133163.1, from coordinate 95,220,246 downwards.
CACTCACTTCAAACCGAAAGATATACACAGACTAAAAGTGAAGGGATGAAAAAAGATATTTCATGCAACCATTAGGGAGAAAAAATCAGGAGTTGCAGTACTTGTATCAGACAAAATAGACTTCAAAACAAAAAAGTAACAAGAGACAAAGAAAGACATTACATAATGATAAAAGGGTCAGTCCAACAAGAGGATATAACTATTATAAATATCTATGCACCCAACATGGGATGACCTACATATGTGAAACAAATACTAACAGAATTGAAGGGGGAAATAGAATGCAATGCATTCATTTTAGGAGATTTCAATACTCCACTCACTCCAAAGGACAGATCAACCATACAGAAAATAAGTAAGGCGATAGAGGCACTGAACAACACATTAGAACAAATGGACCTAACAGACATCTACAGAGCACTCCACCCAAAAGCAGCTGGATTCACATTCTTCTCAAGTGCACACAGAACATTTCAAGAATAGATCATATACTAGGCCACAAAAAGAGACTCAGTAAATTTGAAAAGATTGAAATTGTAAAAAACAGCTTCTCTGACCACAAAGGTATGAAACTAGAAATAAATTACACAAAGAAAACAAAAAATCCCACAAACACATGGAGGCTTAACAACATACTCCTAAATAACCAATGGATCAATGACCAAATAAAAACAGAGATCAAGCAATATATGGAGACAAATGACAACAATAATTCAACACCACAAAATCTGTGGGATGCAGCAAAGGCCGTGCTAAGAGAAAAGTATATTGCAATACAGGCCTACCTCAGGAAAGAAGAACAATCCCATATCAACAGTCGAAACTCACAATTAATGAAGCTAGAAAAAGAAGAACAAATGAAGCACAAAGTCAGTAGAAGGAGGGCCATAATAAAGATTATAGCAGAAATAAATAAGATAGAGAAGAATAAAACAATAGAAAGAATCAATGAAAGCAGGAGCTGGTTCTTCGAGAAAATAAATAAAACAGATAAACCCCTAGTCAGACTTATCAAGAAAATAAAGGGAGTCTACACACATAAACAGAATCAGAAGTGAAAAAGGAAAATCACTATAGACACCACATAAACACAAAAAATTATTAGAGAATACTATGAAAAGTTATATAACTGGATAACATAGAAGAAATGGACAATTTTCTAGAAAAATACAACCTTCCAAGGCTGACCCAATAAAAAACAGAACATCTGAATAGACCAATTTCCAGCAATGAAACTGACTGGTAATCAAAAAACTACCTAAGAACAAAACCCCTGGATCAGACAACTTCATTGCTGAACTTTATCAAACATTTAGTGAAGACCTAATGCCCATCCTCCTTAAAGTTTTCCAAAAAGTAGAAGAGGAAGGAATACTTCCAAATTCATTCTATGAGGCCAGCATCACTCTAATATCAAAACCAGACAAAGACACCACAAAAAAGAAAATTATAGACCAATATCCCTAATGAACATAGATGCAAAAATACTCAACAAAATATTAGCAAACTGAATTAAAAAACACATCAAAAAGATCATTCATCATGATCAAGTAAGATTTATTCCAGGGATGCAAGGATGGCACAACATTCGAAAATCCATCAACATCATTCACCACATGAACAAAAACAAGGACGAAAACCACATGATCATCTGCATACATGCTAAAAAAGCATTTGACAAAATTCAACATCCATTCAAGGTAAAAACTCTCAACAAAATGGGTATAGATGGCAAGTACCTCAACATAGTAAAGGCCAAATATGACAAACCCACAGCCAACATCATACTTAACAGAGAAAAGCTGAGAGATTTTCCTTTAAGATCTGGAACAAGACAAGGAGGCTCACTCTCCCCACTTTTATTCAACATAGTTCTAAAGGTCCTAGTCAAAGCAATAAAACAACACAAAGAAATAAAAGGCATCCAGACTGGTAAGGAAGAAATGAAACCATCACTGTTTGCAGATGACATGATATTATACATAAAAAGCCCTAAAGAATCCACCCCAAAACTACTAGAACTGATAACTCAATTCAGCAAGTTGCAGGATACAAAATCAATACACAGAAATCTGTTGCATTCCTATATACTAATGATGAACTAGCAGAAAAGAAATCAGGAAAACAATTCCATTCACAGTTTCATCAAAAAGAATCGAATACCTAGGAATAAACCTAACCAAGGAAGTGAAAGACCTATATCTTGAAAACTACAAGACACTCATGAGAGAAATTAAAGATACCAATAAATGGAAATAAATCCCATGCTCATGGATAGAAAGAATGAATATTGTCAAAGTGGCCATCCTGCCTAAAACAATCTACATATTCAATGCAATCCTTATCAAAATACCAATGACATTCTTCAATAAACCAGAGCAAGTAGTTCTAAAATTCATATGGAACCACAAAAGACCCCAAATTGCAAAAGCAATCCCTAGAAGGAACAATAAAGCTGGGGGATTATGCTCCTTGACTTCAAGCTGTACTACAAAGCCACAGTAATCAAGACAATTTGGTACTAACACAAGAACAAACCCATAGATCAATGGAACAGAATAGAGAGCCCAGATATAAACCCAAGCATCTGTGGTCAATTAATATATGATTAAGGAGCCATGGATATACAATGGGTAAATGATAGCCTCTTCAGCAACTGGTGTTGACAAAACTGGATAGCTACATGGAAGAGAATAAAACTGGATTATTGTCTGACTCCATACACAAAAGTAAACTCAAAATGGATCAAAGATCTGCATGTAAGTCATGAAACCATAAAACTCTTAGAAGAAAACATAAGCAAAAATCTCTTGAATATAAACATGAGCAACCTTTTCCTGAATGCATCTCCTGGCAAGGGAAACAAAAGCAAAAATGAACTCATGGGACTACATCAAACTAAAAAGCTTTTGTACAGCAAAGAACACCACCAGTAGAACAAAAAGGCATCCTACAGTATGGGAGAATATATTTGTAAATGACATATCTGACAAGGGGTTAACATTCCAAAATAAATAGAGAACTCACACTTCTTAACACCCAAAAAGCAAATAACCCTATTAACAAATGGGCGGAGGATATGAACAGACAGTACTCCAGAGAAGAAATTCAGATGGCCAACAAGCACATGAAAAGATGCTCCATATAACTAATTATCAGGGAAATGCAAATTAAAACCACAATCAGATATCACCTCACACCACTTAGGATGACCAACATCAAAGAGACTAGGAACAACAAATGCTGGTGAGGATGTGGAGAAAGGGGAACCCTCCTACACTGCTAGTGGGAATATAAATTAGTTCAACCATTGTGGAAAGCAGTATGGAAGTTCCTCAAAAAACAAACAATAGAAATGCCATTTGACCCAGGAATTCCACTCCTAGGAATTTACCCTAAGAATGTAGGATCTCAGATTCAAATAGACATATGCACCCCTATGTTTATTGCAGCACTATTTACCATAGCCAAGATATGGAAGCAACCTAAGTGTCCATCAGCAGATGAATGGATGAAGAAGATGTGATATATATACACAATGGAATATTATTCTGCCATGAGAAGAAAACAAATCCTAACATTTGCAACTACATGGATGGAGCTAGAGGGTATTATGCTCAGTGAAATAAGCCAGGAGGAGAAAGACAAGTACCAAATGACTTCCCTTATTTGTGGAGTATAACAATAAGCAAAACTGAAGGCACAAAAGAGTAACAGATTCAGAGACTCCAAGAAGGGACTAGCGGTTACCAAAGGGGAGGTGTAGGGAAGGGTGAATGGGGAGAGAGGGAGAAGGGGATTGAGAGGTATTATGATTTGTACACAGGGTGTGGGGGGATGGGTCACAGGGAAGACAGTGTAGCACAGAGAAGATAAGTAGTGACTCTGTGGCATCTTACTACACTGATGGACAGTGACTTCAATGGGCTATGGGGATGGGATATGATAAATGGGTGAATGCATTAACCACAGTATTTTTCATGTGAAACCTTCATAAGAGTGTATATCAATGATACCTTAATAAAATAAATAAATAAATAAATAAGATTAAGATTAATGCATACAGAGGGAATGTACCTCAACATAATAAAGGCCATACATGACAAAACCACAACTAACATCATACTAAGGATGAAAAGTAGAAAAGTTTTCCTCTAAGGTCAGGAACAAGACAAGGATTCATACTCTTCACCACTTTTTTTCAACATACCATTGCAAGTCTTGGCCACAGCAATAAGACAAGAAAACAGAAATAAAAGGCATCCATATTGGTAAGGAAGAAGTAAAAGTGTCACTATTTGAAGATCACATGATATTATATATAGAAAACCTTAAAGACTCCCCATAAAACAATTGGAATAAGTGAATTCAGTTAATGTTACAGAATAAAAAATCAATATACAGAAATCTGTTGCATTTCTATACACAAAGAACAAATTATCAGAAAGAGAAATTAAGAAAACAATCCCATTTACAACTGCATCAAAAAGCCTAAAATATCTAGGAATAAATATAACCATGGACATAAAAGACCTATACTATGAACCCTATAAGATATTGTTGAAAGAAACTTAAGATGACACAAATAAATGGAAAGATGCACCATACTATTGAATTATAAAAATGGTTTAAAAGTCCATACTACTCAGAGCAATCTACAGATTCAATGCAATCCCTATCAAAATATCAATGGTATTTCGCACAGAACTAGAACAAATAATCCTAAAATTTGAGTGAAACCATAAAAGACCCCAACTAGCCAAAGCAATATTAAGAAAAAATAAAGCTGGAGATAGCACCCTCCCAGATTTCAAACTATACTACAAAGCTATCACAACAGTATGATACTGGCACAAAAACAGACATATAGATCAATGGAACAGAATAGAGAGACCAGAAAGAAACCCACAATTAGATAGACAATTAATCTATGACAAAGAGGCAAGACTATACAATGCAGAACAGTCTTTTCAATTAATTATGTTAGGGAAATGCACAGCTACATGCAAAAGAATGAGACTGGACCATGTAGTTACATCATATACAAAAATAAATCTAGAATGGATTAAATACCTAAATGTATGACCTGAAACCATAAAGGTCCTAAAAGTAAACATAGGCAGTGAACTCTTGGACATTGGTCTTAGCAATGTTTTTTTTTTTTTTTTTGGCTCTGTCTCCTTAGGCAAGGCCAACAGAAGCAAAAACAAACAATTGGGACCACATCAAACTAAAAGGCTTTTTTGCATATTGAAAGAAACTGTCAATAAAATTAAAAGACAACCTATTTAAAGGGAGAAAATATTTGCAAATGACATATCTTATAAGGAGTTAACATCCAAAAAAATATAAAGAATTCATACAGCTCAATACAAAAAAAAAAGATTTAAATAAATGGACAGAGGATACCCAGCTCTCAAAGTAAGATCATAATTTTTTCCCTAAAAAATACATCATACTTTACTGATGGTTTGGGGAAGAAAAGTAATTCCAAAGTACTAGGAAATGACTTTGTAAGGGTTCACTAAATATGACTTACTCTACAGTCTGTCTAAGGAAAAGGTATCCAGAATGTTAAACCTTTCACAGGGGTATCCCCAGGGAGAGCCCTCACAGTTGAAAAGGGGAAAACGACAACCAGAGACCGTGGCATCTGGCAGTGTGCACACACACACACTCCAACATACACTCTTGCACACACTTTTACACAGTCTCCTTTGCTTTGTGGGAAAGGAGCTTTCTCTCTTGTGACTTTGTCTCTCACTGAGAATCATGTGATGATATCAGCACTGGTCTTTGAAAGAAAGAAAACCACACACATATTGAATCTGGAACCTCCACTGTTCCCTGTTCCCTCCATCAGCAAGGATTATGGCAGCCTGAGGAGCTTTGCATCCCAGATTACACACATTTCCCTCTTGACTGTTTTGCATAAATGGATTGTTCTGAATCCATAAGCCCCACTGGCAAACTCCACTAAGAGCTAGATACATGTGCCTCTGGCTTCCCTCTACAAGCATGTTCCTGAAAAGTTGCATGCACATTAAATTTGCAGATCAATTATGATTCCCCACTGACTTCCAATAAAATTTCTGAGCCACTCTCTTTTCCTCAAGATTGATTTTCAATGTATGCCTAACACTTCAGCTTTAAGTTTCTCTGCCTCCTGCCATCCTCTCTGACAGTTAGTTAAACCTCATCTGGAAAGTGAAGAAACAACCAAGGAAGCACGAATATCTCTTGTAATTTAAATAGTCCAGGGTCTGTAAACAAATCCATAAATACTTTTGACCCTATAACTACATGGGTCCACTTACACACAGAGTTTTTCCAATAAATATATAGGAAAAAACTGGAGAGAGGAAACAGACACATAAAAAGATGTTCAACACTAATCATCAGGGAATGCAAAGCAAAACCACAATGAGATCACCTCACATCTGTCAGATTTGCTGGTATTAAAAAGACAAGTAATAACTGTTGGCGAGGATGTGGAGTAGAGGGAAGCTTTGTTCACTGTTTGTTGGAACGTGAACTGGTGCAGCCTTTAAAGCAAACAGTATTGAGGTTCCTCAAAAAAACAAAAATAGAACTACCACATGATCCAGCAATTCTACTTCTGAGTATTTACCTGAAGAAAATGAAAACACTAATTTGAAAAGGTGTATGTAATCCCTATGTTCACTGCAGCATTATTTACAATAGCCAACAACCTATGTGCCCATCAACAGATGGATAAAGAAGATAGATGAAGATATATATAATGGAATATAACTCAACCAAAAAAAGAATGAAATCTTCCTATTTGCAACAACATGGACGGACTTAGAGAGTATTATGCTAAGTGAAATAAGTCAAAGACAAGTACTGTGTGACTTTACTCATATGTAGAATCTAAAAACAAAATAAAGAAAACAAAACAGAAACAGATTCATAAATACAGAGAACAAGCTGGTGGTTTCTGGAGAAAGTAGAAGTAAGGGATGGACAAAATAGGTGAAGGGGATTAAGAGGTAAAAATTTCCAGTTATAAAATAAATAAATCACAGAGGAGTAAAGTACAGCATAGGAAATATTGTCAATAATATTATAATAATTTTGTATGGTGACAGATGGTAACTATAGTTATCATGATGAGCACTTTACATAATGTTATAAATGTCAAATCATTGTACATCTGAAACTAATCTACTGTATGTCAATGATTCTTCAACATAAATAAATAAATAAGAATAATGAGCTGTGAGTAAATTTTAGTGTATATAATAATGAATAGTTAAGTTTCTTAAGAGAAGGAATTTTATACTCATAGCCTATATAGAACTTAGCACAGTGGCTACCACAAAGCAGATTCCCCAAAGAATCTGGTAAATATTCTCTTAAATATTTATTTTCTATGCTTGCCTATATTTATTTAAACCAAATGTCAGTAGAAAGATTCTCTAAAATGTTGGGTGCCCAAGTTCAGTTGAGCTATTTATTGTGAGTTTAGTCCTATATTTCCTATGATCATCTTTATGTTGTGTTGTCAAGTAAGAGCCTTAAGAATTCTGCTTCTGAATATTACTATAGGGACATAATCTGAGAGTCAACAAGGTTGTTTGCACAGTGATATCTGTAAAAGTATTAATCATATGGGCAAACACTGGAAACAGCTTAAGTGTCAACAATAGGAAAATAATTAAGCGAATTACAATGGAGTATTTGAATTAAATTTTACTTAAATGTATTTTTGAAGTTAAATTAAAATATAACAATTAATTTTTAACATTAAGGTAATGTTTATATGATAATATACATGAAAAAATAGACTTCAAAAATGTATATACATTTTATGTATGTACATGTTAAGTATATATATATATCGATATATATTGATATATATATATCGATATATATTGATGTATATAAGGAGATGTATATACATATAATAATATATATCAATAAGGAGAAAGTACATGCAATGTTTGCAGAATGCCCATGAGAAGTCATACATTTTTCTTTGTTAATGTTTACTTGCGATTAAATGTTTCTATTAAAAAGTTGAGAGGGACTTGCCCCTTAGTGTTTTGAATGAAGGAACAAAGCTGTGTGAGTGTCACTGTTGAAATTGCTTCAGTGAGGTTAAGAGAGTTATTATGCAATATAACCAAATGCCCACAGTATTTTCCTAGTGGAGGGATTAAAGACATCAGAATTTATCATCCCCCATCCTTGAAGCTGTCACTTAGTACTGCCCGGAAAGCTTGGCTATGGGTTGTATGCAAACTATGTCCAGCTCTAAGACCAGATGAGCCATATAAGCCAGGTGTCCTGGACTGCACATACCTGAGATATTTTCACCTGTGGCAGAGAGCTAAAAGCAATGCACTTAACACATAAATATTGCTTACCATTGTCTTAGAGAATAAAGAACAACAAAAATCTTCTGAGTGGTTTTTGGGTTTTGGCATCCTGAAATTTCCATTTCATTTCTTTTAAAAGCCTAGTCCAGGGTGACTTAGCTGGTGAAAGCGCCTGTCTAGTAAAAGCCTAGTCCAGGGACAGCAGGTCATCTTTATTTTTGGCAAAGTTCTAAATGGCTAGGCAATTAACCCAATGTCATTTATTTACTAATTAAATTTTTTCCATATTGATTTGAAATGATGTCTGCTTCATATAGAAAATTCCCATATACATATTCAATTTTTAGACTCACTACTAGTCCACTGAAGTGTAGATTTCTGCATAATATACCAAGCTGTTTTTATCATTGTAACTTTATGATTAAATATCTAAGTGGGTCAGTGTATTGTTTATCTATTATTGCATAATAGATTATCCCAAAATTTTGCATTTTAAAACATTTATCTTGCACAGTTTCTAGGGGACAGGAATCTGGGGGCAGCTTACCTAAGCAGTTCTGGCTTAGTCTCTCATAAGGTCGCTCTGAAAGTGTTGGCTGGGGCTGCTGTCATCTCAAGGCTTGACTGGAGCTGACGGATCTACTTCTAAGCTCACTCACATTGTTGCTGACAGGCATCAGTTTCTCACTTGTTATGAGCCAGAGGCTTTAGTTTCTTGCCAGGTAGTTCTCTCCATAGGGATGCTCACAACTTGGCAGCTTGCTTCACCCAGAGTGAGAGACCAGGGTGCATGTCCAAGACAGAAGCCACAGTCTTTTATAGCCTAATTTTGAAGGTGACATCCATTATTTCTGTCATATACTACTGGTCATGCAGACCAACCCAGTTTAATATGGTTCTAGATTTAACAAATAAAAATACAGTACTTCCAGTTAAAGATAACAATAAAAAAATTTTAGTGTATGTCCCATGCAGTATTTGAGATATACTAAAAGAGTATGCTAATAACTTTTAAATTGAATACTTTAGGTTTTCCAGGTATGTCATCTGCAAATAACAATAATTTTGCCATCTCCTTTTCAATGTTTAAGCCTCTTATTTTGTTCTGTTGACTGAGTACATCTTCATTTTTAAGAGAAAAACCTGAGACTAAGAAAATCTTCTGAATGAGGGAACACAATATATAGGAAAACTATTTTATACATTTTATTATTTACATTGAGGTATAAATGCGATATGGTATTTCCAAACTACCCTCCCCAAATGCTTTGAACCAAAACTTGCTATATAAAAACTTCCCAGAATTTCAGTTTGTTTAAACACCCTCTATTTGCATTGCTTTGTAAGAACTTACGATGGTTTGGCTTTCAAATGATAGTCCAACTTTTTCCTTACTTAACATTTTACGCAAACGTTCAAGAGGGACTTTTCACCAGACTTTAGACATGTCTTTTTCCCAAACAAGAATCACACATATAAAGATAAATAAGGACAGAGTCCTCTGGGAATCCAGAATACAGGCCACAACTCAAAAACAACATAACCAAATGGGAGGAAGAGAAGGAAACAGAAGGAGGACTCAGCTCTCAGGGAAATAATGCATCCTTTGGCAGGCATTGGTTCCCATTCTTTAACAACAGTTGTCAACAATCTTGAGCAATTTGGAGCATCAGATTTTTGCATGGGAAGTGCTCAGGAGTAGCAATCTGGCATAAGGGGAAGCTAGAGGACTTGTCTTCACACTGCTGCTGCATAGTAAGCACGCTGTTTTTACTTAGCATGCTACACAACAGAAAATAATGTACTTTCTAAAAGATTCTTTTTATATGTTAATTATGATTCCGAAGCGGGGTTATGGGGTTTGTGAAAATTGGTGGAGCTAGCTGAAGCTCTCCTAGGCCACTACTTGATATCATCAAAGCCTATACTGTTCTAAATTGTATCAAAGTATAAAGTTTAGAAAGATACAATTCTTACTCCCCAAGAAACAGAGTTCAAAGGTGAAACAAGTAGGTATGAAGAGAATGTGAAGAGTGAATCAAAGAAGGTGAGTGAGATAACTGTTGATTATGAGGATGTTACAGAACGAACGCATGTACTCTAGGTTACAAATGAAAATACTGATGTTGAGGGCTAAGTTGACAATAAACTCTGCCTTAACACCATGTTGATAATGGCACAATGTTCCAGTGGAGCAGGGTGTAGGGAAAAGGAAGGAAATGTGCCTTTCTCTAACATACCTGGTACTGTGGTCCTAAGCCATGAGTCTAGACAGACACCTCCTCTCAGCCTGCAGCTTATGATGTAACAGCTTTCTGGGAAATAGGTAATGTGAGATATTTCAAGTCTAATGGAGAGCTTAGCTGACGTCTGGAGCCTAGAAAAATTTCCAGCAGGAATGGTTTCAATTCAACATGTATTTATTGAGTATACATATATCGGGCACTATGCTGGGGACAAAATGAGACAGACATGGTCTCTGTCCTCAGAGTCAAGCGAAGAAATGTTCACCTCTGTCATTCCAGAATCTCACTCATGGGAACTCAGAAGGATCCACCAAAACAACTGGTCTTACATTCTCTAGAAGATAGTCTTTGAGATTGTGTGCCCCTTCTGGAGAGTACAAAAAATAAAATGTAGAAGGTGCTCTGTCTTGTTCTCTTTTAACTTCAAATGCCTACCTCTGAAAAGACACTGCAAAGTTAAGCGGATTTTGCTACTGCTCTGTAAAAAGCTGAGTTAATAGCAATTTTACTGAATGCCAACCATGAGCCAATTTAAACCAAATATGCCAGAGCAAGCCATTCTAACTAGCAGCAGATCATAGCAACCCCATCCTAGTCTGATCAGTGATATCCACCAAACTCAAATGCCTGGGGAGAAAGACCAATTTAATTAACAATCCTCACTGAACTCTCGATTCTATCTACCATCCCCTCCTCCAAAACTGCTTTCTCTCCAAGTCTTCCCTACCTGAGGAAATGGCAATCCACGTACTCAGCCACTTGTTCAATCCAGAGACATTAATGCGTCTGTTCTCCAAACTTCCAGAGCCATACAGTGACCAAGTTCTGTCAATTCTACCTCCAATATATCTTGAATTCATCTGCTTCTCTTTCCCCTAGCATAGTCCTAATACAAATTATCTGTATCTCCCACCTGGACAACTGCAACAACTTCCTAACTTGTCTGTTTACTTCCACCCTAACTTGTATCAAAATCCTCAGATAGATATGTAACTTATTTGTTGCATATATCTCCCCTCAGAGTGTAAGCTACGTGAAGACAAAAGACTGTGTCTGGGTTTTTTATTGGGGTATTCCTGTTGCCTAGCATAGTACCTGGCATCAATAACACGTGTTGATAATGAATGAATGCTTTGTACAAGTCCTGCATGACAGAAGTCACCCTGTCCACAACAGGCAATTATAGATCAGAATCCATTCTCTTGAAAGTCTTTTCCCCCCTCAGAGTCACATGAATCAGTTCCTCATAAAGAACTGTCTTTTTTCTTCCTTCAAGCTGATTGTATATTGACCTTTTAGCACAGCCTTTTAGGAAGAAATCAGAATGAAAGCCCTGACAGAGCATGACTAGATGGAAAGAATCCAAACCGAGCCTCTCTCTTTTTAGTGATTTGGAAAGAGATGGAGAAATTTTATGAAAAGAAAAACAACACAATTTCTTAGAAATAGACCCTTTGATGCAGTACTGCCATCTGGTGGCAGTAATCTCAACCTGCAAGCCACCAAGAACTTCGTTTCCTTTCTATGTATCTAAAATTTTCTGGCATTTTAACAATGATTTTAACCTTGATACAAATGTCCTTTGATTCATCATGTCTTCTTGTTCTGAAAATATATGCCCTTCAGTTAGAGGCAATTTCCTTAAATTATTTCTTTGATATTTTTCTCCTCACCATTTTTGTATTTTTGGAATTCCTATAATTTGGATTTTAGATCTCCTGAATTGATCTTTTCACTCTCATCTTTTTTCTTCCATTTTTCCCCCTCTCTGTCTTTTTTGTACTAGTTTTTGAGAGGTGATGATTTTGGCTCCACCAAAATATCCCCAAATCAACCTGTTGGTATAAAAAAAGCTGAGTTTATTCTTACTGGAGTAAGGGAGAGCACTAACTCAGCGGCCTTCCAGAGACGGAAGGGCAAAGTTGAGATGTTATAGTAGGTAGATAATCAGACATGAGCAGGGAGGGGGTTGGGCACTTTGGCTTGTGTTTACATCAGTTAGGTGCTTGTTTATAGTCTAAATATTCCATGTAAACCATCCTTACCAGAAGTGGGGAGTGAGGGTATAGATAACAAACCTGCCAAAACTGACTGGTTCCACCATGGAGAACTTGACACTGACTTCACCTCCAAATTCATTATATAATCATTAGTATAATGGAAATCACACCCCTTGGTGCCATGACAGTCCTGAGGCTAAAAGGACAAAAAGGGGCTGTCACCGTATTTCCCCTAAATCCACTACTTATTCTGAGGAAACCCCATATATCCTGATGAATATTCTACCCCCAGCTTAATCTCCAGCTATAAGACCACCCAACCCGAACCCCACCATGCTGTTCTTCTCTGGAGCAAGCCCACACTCCCTCCTTGACCATGAATTCTTTATCAGAGTCAAGAACCCTTTCTCAGGTTGAGGTCTCACACAGAGCACAGGGAGATCAGACAGGATTGGATTTCCATTCTCTTAAGTGACAATAGAGATACCTATGAAGTTTTGAAGTCTGGTTTAGGGAAGCCTTCCAACGTTAGGTTTTGATTAGGACTGGACAAGAGTTTAGGGCTGGTGGACAGAGAATGCAAGGATTTTGAGACTTGTGAAGGATTCAAAGTCTCGAGTAAACTGCTTGATGCTATCTATGGTTAAGCTGAACAGTTTAATGTTCTTTTAAATGGGTTTTTCACAGAGGAAAATTCCCAGAATAAACAAAATTTTTTACATCTTTTATTGCCCTGTGAAAGAGTTCCCTGTAATAGTAAAGTTATACTGGTGACAAAAAGTCTTGTAAATGTAAACAGTAAGCTGTGTGGGTATAGACGGTTTCAGTTCTCAGGGGTCTCCTCACCCTATTTTCCTTCCTTTTTGTTGCATTTTTATTTCTACTACAGCATTTTCAATTTAAGAGTTGTTTTTGTCCTGAATGTTCCTTTTAAAAAGTCTTCTTTCTTTTGGGGTGCAAGGATATCTACAGATATCTAATAGGGCTTTTTGTTTATTGAAATATACTTGACATACAATATTGGTTTCAGGTGTACAACATGATTTGACAATTATATATATTACTAAATACTCACCATGGTAAGTGTAGTTACCATCTGTCAACACACAAGGATATTACAATATTGTTGACTATATTCACTATGTTATTTTATATTGGAAGTTTGTGCCTCTTTATCTCTTACCCCTACATTTCACCCATTCCCCCCAACACCCCCTGTGGCAACCACCAGTCTTTTCTCTGTGTTCATGAGTTAACAATAAAGCTTTGAAAACAAGTTTTCCTGCCAACTTCATGGCCTCTGAGTTCCTTTTTGTTCATTTTGGTCTCTTTCACACTGGAGGCTTTCCTTGACTGTTTGAGGGTAAGTCCCAGCTGTCCATTTAAGAGGAGTGAGACCAATAGCAGAGGTAAGTCAGGGTAGGAGGTTGACCTGGTCAGTAGAGACAGTCTTATTAAGACTGCAGGGTTTTGCTCCTCTTGGGCTGGAAAGTCTTCCCAATAATGAATTATCCAGTCACACACCTGTGGGTCACGGCAGGAATGGAGTAAGCGTAGGTTGCCAGTATTCTCAGAGCTAAGTTGGAGAAGAGGGCTGAGATGTCACCATCTAATATTGACTTTCACATAATTCCCATTATCATTACAGTATACTTGTCCTCAGTCATGCCGCATAATTTTGACTCTTGCAAAATCAGTTCTCACTCTTCCATTTGCTTTACAACTTGCAAAAGGTGGTTGCTGTCATCAGCTCACCCAATTTCCTTGTCCTTGGGGTTTATGCATTTTGAACTTATTGAACTTTCAGAGGATTCTGAATAGGCAGCAGAAAAAAAGAATGTGTTTCTTTGACCACATTTAACTAGGAGTCTGTATTATATTCCTAAGGTCCCCTCCAACTCCAAATTCTGTGGTTTTAAGTGCATTGTCATTAAAGTAAGCGTAACATAGTTGGGTATAATATCAAAGTGAGTACAACTTAGGAATCTCACATTCAAATGCATTCGGAGAAAGAGGTAATTAGCTTTTTATTTTCAATAATCAATCTGGGAAGGCTTCAAGGAAGAGGCAAAATTTAAGGAACTATTTACAAGTTATAAAATGCTCTTGAAACAGAGCAGATGAAAAAATGTTTTAATAACTAAATTTGATACTTTATTATTTATACATTCTAAGAACAGCAGGGGCAGAACAAAAGAAAAGTTATTGGAACCTGTAGCAACCTTATTCTTGACCCAAAGTACAACAGGAACCTTCCATCAGCCTTTACATAGTGAGACAGCATGAAAAAGGAAGTGAAAAGGAAGATAATGTAGATTTGGGTATTACCTGTAAGATAAATTGAGGGATGATACTAAAAAAATAGGAGTTTTTTCAAGAAACATAAAAGCCAATCTCTAAAATTCATAGGGAACTGCAAGTGGCCTTGATTGTCTAAAACAATATTGAGAAAGAACAAAGTTGGAGGACTCCCCAGTTTCAAAACCTACTACATGGCTATGCTAATCTAAAAGCAGCATGGTCCAGGCATAATGATGGGCATAGAGACCAATGGAGTATAATTGAGAGTCCAGAAATAAACCCATACATCTATGAACAATTGTTCTA
Source organism: Manis javanica (assembly GCF_040802235.1). NCBI lineage: Eukaryota > Metazoa > Chordata > Mammalia > Pholidota > Manidae > Manis > Manis javanica. The sequence goes on along the minus strand of NC_133163.1, from coordinate 95,205,048 downwards.
CAAGTACGCCAAGACCATTCAACAAGGAAAGAAGAGCCTCTTCAATAAATGGTGCTGGAACAACTGGATATCCATACTCCTACCTCATACAATATATAAAAATGAACTCAAGATGGATCAACAACTTGACTATAAAAGCTAATATTATAAAACCCTTAGAAGAAAACCTATGGATAAAGCTTCAAGACTTTTAATTCAGAATGGATTCTTAGATATGACACCAAAAGCATAAGCAACAAAAGAAAAATGGATAAATTAGACCATGAAAATTAAAAACTTCTGTGCAAAGGATATTATTAAGAAAATGAAGACAACCCACTGGAGAAAATATTTATAAATCATGTATCTGATAAATGATCTAGTATTCAGAATATATGAAGAATTCTTATAACTCAACAACCTAGAAGTTAAGCAACCCAAAGTAAAAATGGACAAAAAACTTGAATAGACATTCCTTCAAAGAAGTTAAACCAATGGCCAACAAGTACATGAAAAAATGCTCAACATAATTAATCACTAGGAAAATGCAAATGAAAACCACAATGAGAAATCACTTTAAGTACACTAAGATGACTACTGAAAAAATGGAAAGTAAGTGTGGGTGAGGACCTGGAGCAATTGGAACCCTTGTGCATTGCTGGTGGAAAAGTAAAATGTGCAGCTTCTATAAAAAACAGAGGTTCCTCAAGAAGTGAAACATAGAATTACCATGTGACCCAGCAATTCCACTCTCAGGTATATGTCCAGAATTGAAAACAGGGAATCAAACAAATACATGAACATGCATATGTTCATAGCACAATTCACAAGAGCCAACAGGTAGAAACGTCCAAATGTCCATTAGATGAATTTATAAGCAAACTGTGGCATATATATATATATATATACAATAGAATTTTATTCAGTCATAAAAAGGAATGAAGTACTGATACATGCTACAGCATAGAGGAATATCAAAAACACTATGTTTAGGGGAAGAAGTCAGACACCAAGGTCACTTATTATATGATTTTACTTAGAAGAAATATCCAGAAAAGGTAAATCCATAGAGACAGAGAGCAATTTGGTTGCTGCCAAGGACTTGGGGGTGGGAAGAATGAGGAATGACTATAGGTACAGGGTTTTCTTTTGGGGTAATGAAAATGTGTGAAACTGGATAGAAGTGGTGATTGAACATTATGAATGTTCTAAATGCCACTGATTTGTACACTTTAAAATGGTTAATTTTATGTTATATGAATCTTTCCACAATTTAAAAAATAGAGTGGAGGAGATGCTGAGGGACCCCCAAAGTCTTGGGAGTAAACACAGGGAAACACACACACACACACACTCTCTCTCTCTCTCTATGTCTCTCTCTCTCTGTCTGTCTCTCTCTCTCTCTGTCTCTCTCTCTGTCTCTCTCTCTCTCTCTCTCTCTGAAACAAATAGTGTTCTGCTTCTCTGCTATCTACACATGCCATTAGCTCTCTGGCAAGCAGCTCTGTGTCAGGCAGCATATCAGAACCACAGGGTTTTCTCCCCCAACCCAAGCCCACCTTGGGAAGGCCAAATTCCACAATATGAAAACAAGGAGGTATGTCAGGGAGCTTCAAGAAAACAGATTGGGAGCATGTGAGGCAGAATCGCAGGAAACTGAGCAGTAAACTAATGGAACTTGTTAAGAAAGGGGTGACAAAGCTGGACGATCAACTGACACTTGTTGAGCATTACCTCCAGGCCAGTCCTAGGACATAAAATGAGGAGTTTAGTGTTCAATTGGAGAGACACGTGCTTAAGTACACAATCACAGCACAATGGGACATGTGCTGTAATCTGGTGCTCTGACAGCTCAGGTGGGTCTGGCTAAAGAAATCAGAGAAGGCTTCAGAGGTGATCCTGCACTTCCTGTTAGAGAAGAACCAGGAATTTCTCAGGTAGAGAAGTGGGTGAAGGGAGTGATAAAGATAATCGAGGCAGATCAAGCAGCAGTATGTGTAAAAGCAAGGTAATAACAGAAAGTATGAAGTGTTAGAGTCTGATAGGACTAGAGTAAAGGTGAGTATGTTCAAATTGTGCAGGCTGTGTGTGTGAGAGTGTGTGACAGTCTTGAAGTGCAGGTGGGTGAAGAGATTTCTAGGGAAGAAGACTAGGAGGGTGGTGTAAGGTCTTATCTTGAAGGGTTGAAAAAAGTTTAGCTTTTTTCTCCAGAGTTTTGAATAGCTACACAATCAGATTTTCTTTTGAGAAAGAGCACCTTGATTGCAGTGTGGATGGTCAATTAGTGATGCTGAGTCTGGAAGCAGCGATTCCAACATGAAGGCTTCTGCAGTGCTGGTGAGGGCTGGAGTGGTAGCCATTCTGCTGACCTCCCAACATGGCCTTTCACCAGCCTGGAGCCCCCACCCCAGCAGTGACTGTGGATGCCAATGGCTCACGGCTGCCCCTTTCTCCAAAGAATTACTCACCACTGCCTGCAGCCACCTCACCCAGGAAGCTATGATGGTCCTTCACTAAACCACTTGTCCTCATTCAATGACTGTTGGTGGGGTTTACAAGAGTTTGGCCCCCTTGCTTCAAGGGAGGTAATTCTGCTGTGTGGTTAATGCCTCAGATTCCAAATCTGTGAATCAGGGCAAGCTAGACTTTACCTGAGACTACATCCTTGCTAGGCTCTTTTCCTTTCTCTAGTCTGCTTCTCTCCCTCCCTTACAGATTTATCTTGAAACTTTCTCCCTCAATAGGTCATGTGCACCCCAAATCCCCTTTTGGATTCTGTTTCTAGGAAGCCTGACCAAAGATAACCAGTAGTAACTGTTTGTGAGGACAAATATGCCTGATACACTGAACCAAGTAGAATCAGTATGAATGACCACTATTAGATAGAAGGGAGGGTGAGGGGAGGAGGGAATCTGGAATGTTCTCTTAATTCTGGTTTGAGTATAAGGGGATACTCTAGTTCACTGAAATATGGAGGAATAGTTGTGGGGTTGGGGTGAGGGACAAGATAAGTTAATTCAGTTTTGGACATGCTGGGTTGGAGATGTCTGTGCACATGTCAGCACTGGAGGTCTAGATTAAAGAGTCAATGGCAAATAAATGACAGTCACAATGGAAGCATTATGTTCACATTTCTGGCTCCATACAGGAAAAATTACAGGATGGTGTCCTGTTTTGAACATGCTAAACATCAGGGAAGACAATCTAGTTCTCCAATTTAGTCCTTTTGATCCATTGTTAGAATTCTGAGCTAGATAATCTTGACCTAGCTTTTTTTAAAAAATTATTTTGTTCCTATTGTGGCTCTTTGTCATCTTTGCCAAAGGTAGTAAAAGAATAATGTAAAAAATAACCACCTTTTGTTCACAGCAAGTTGTCATATCACTGAGGTATATTGTACCAAATGAACAAAACATAAGGAGTGTTTCTTCTTTCAGAGCCAGAACTGTTTGCTGATGACTCCATAATGAAGGCCATTATCATCCAGAATCTGAAGGACAATTTTCATCCAGTCAATTAATATTAGAATTAAGCCTGAGTCTCTATCCTCTCCCCCTCAAAGGTACAGATCTCAGGATACCTAACTCAACTTTTAGAATGGTTACCCACCAAAGAAATTTCTTGGCAAAGCATAAACTGAATTGCAACAAAGCCTGAGGAGTGAGTTTCCCAGCAGAGGCAGAGTTAAGTATGAAGAATGGGAGGAGAAAAGTAACTACTTCTCCTAACATACAGAAGTCCTTACAGGTGTAATTCAAGATATGAAAGGGAAAATACATTTATTATTCACTTAGTCATTGCTGAAGGCTTCACCTCCAGCTATTTAGCATAACATTGACACAGTCCTGTTCCTGTGTATTATCTGAACTATTATGTATTCCTTTGCCTTTTCATTTCAGCATTTTTCTAAAAGACGCCATCATTACCCAGTCCCTAAATGGAAGAGTTCAATGTCCAAGTGGACCACTGTGTGTCCAACTGGTTCATTTCCTTACCATTCCTCATACATACTACCTTTTTGTAGGCAAAACTACTTGAGTTCCTGCGCTACCATCAACTCACCAAGCTCTCTAACAGAAAATGTTAAGTTTAGTCTTGTTCACTGTAAATGAAAACTTATTGAACAATATGTTCAATAAGTGCCCATGGACCTTACCTGAACTTAGATTGGAAATGTTACCATATAAAATAAATTCTTAAAATTTTTGTTGGTGGTAGTCATTATATAAATTATATGATGCAATGTGGTATATACATGATACGGTAAGTAATGGTACTTGTGGAAAAAAATCTCTGGAATTTTAAGGGTGAACAGAGATTTATGTAACTACTCCATCATTTGAAAGGTGTATATAAACTTAATGGGCAGGTTTTTTTCTTCCCTTCCCACACACATGTGCATAGCTGCTACACATCTGTTTAAATATTATAGAAACAAAAATATTTTCTACATACAGACTCCTATATTCTGCTCCTTCAAGTCTTTACTATGTTTTAGTATTAAAGAGTTTTGTTTTTCTCATTTTATATATAATGGGACCATTTAGTAGTTTTTTTCCCTTAATATTTTAGCAAGTTAGCTTTAAAGAATGATTTCAAAAGGATACCCACATACTGTATACAGATTTAATGAAATACTTCATCTTCCAACTCACCAAGCCACAGAGAATACATCACCAAAGCAAAGAATCTCTTGGTCTTCTCCGTCCTCACCCTCCCTCCTCTATGTCTTCTAAACCTGATAAAGAGGAAGAGGGAAGCCTCAACAATCCGCTTCTTGAATTGTAGCAGGATTCACCGGAGACAGTGTTTACAATGGGTTGGAGTATGGTTCAGTGCAGTCCGACTACCTGCGTTCTAATCCTAGCTGCCACTCAATAGCTGTATTAATAGCTGGTCGTAAGGAAGATACTTAACCTGTCTGTAACCTATTTTCTCACCTGTAAGATGGGGATAATATACATCTACCTCACAGAGAAATGAGCTATAAGCTACCTCACAGAGGAAATTCATATAAAACGTCTATAACCGTGGCTTCTGCACTGTAAATTTGGAGTGTTAACTACTATTATTCTTATGGAGGAATTCAGTCCATGGCTACTGAGTTCCCTGGACTTACGAAGTTTGGCCAATACCCATGAACAGAAGAGCCGACTTTCTGACTCAGTTTCCTATTTAAAGCAAATATAGGCGCAGCTCTCCTAGCAATTAAACAAGAACCTAAAATCACAGCCTTCAGAACACAGTAAAAGGTTGAAAGAGTTACAGCAGGTAGAGGGCAGTCGGCCGCGGACACGAGCCTGCCCCTCACTCAGAAATTCCTCCAGGCAAGAGGCGGAAGTGCGCTGGATACGTCGGGGTTGGGTGGGAAGGGCTGTCAGTCCTGGGAGGCGTACAATGGGGACCAATCGCTCTCTGGCACCGCCTTCGGAGGGCGAGAGGGTGGGGGACGCCCGCGCACCGTGGGCGGGGCCTCTGCGCAGCCTTGGTGAGGAAGAGCCGGGTGAGCGCGGGAGAGGAGCTTAAAGGAGCCAGGGAAAGTGGTAGAAACGGGAAAGGGAAGGCGATACGACCGTCGGAGCTGAGAAAAGGAAGCCGTGGGGAAGAAAGGTAGAGACGGTGGGAGCACGGGAGGGTCCGGAGAGATGCGGAGAAGGAAAGAGGGCTGTGGGAGGAGCGGCGGGGTGAGGAGACCTCCGAGACTAGGAAAGGAGGGTGCGGACGGGTCCTTGACTGGGTAGGGGGAAGGGTAGGAGAACTCACCCGAACATGGAATACCCCAGGAGTTCATCCCGACTGGGGTAGTAAAACAAACAAACTCTGGGAGAGTTTGGGATCAGGGCTGCCACCCGGGGCGAGCAATCACCACCTTGAACCACCCGTCTGCATCAGTTGGCGTGCAAATTAATCTGATGAGCGCAGAGGGGGTATTTGGCTCTTTAACACGCGGCTGATACTGGGAATTTTCCTTGGTCCCTCTGAGTGGGACTGTCATTTGTCCCAAAGGACTGGACCTGCACAGCTATACCAGCAGATTCAGCCTCTTTTAAGTTACTGCAAGGAAAGATCACCCTTACACCACCTACCTAGCCTTCTTCCCTAGAAATCTCTTTACCCACCTGCACTTCAAGACTGTCTCACACTCACGCACACACAGCCTTCACAACTTGAACACACTCACCTTTGTCCCAGTCATATCAGACTTGAACACTTTATACTTTCTATTATTACCTTGCTTTTACACGTAACTGCTGCTTGATCTGCCTTTATCACTCCCCTCTCCCACTTCTCTACCTGAGAAATTCCTGGTCTTTCTCCAACAGGAAGTGCAGGATCACCTCTGAAGCCTTCTCTGATTTCTTTAGCCAGACCCACCTGAGCTGTCAGAGCACCAGATTACAGCACATGTCCCATTGTGCTGTGATTGTGTACTTAAGCACGTGTCTCTCCAATTGAACACTAAACTCCTCATTTTATGTCCTGGGGCTGGCCTGGAGTTAATGCTCAACAAATGTCGGTTGATTGTCCAGCTTTGTCACCCCTTTCTTAACAAGTTCCATTAGTTTACCACTCCCTGTTTCCTGTGATTCTGCCTTACATGCTCCCAGTCTGTTTCCTTGAAGCTCCCTGACATACCCCCTTATTTTCATATTGTGGAATTTGGCCTTTCCGAGGTGGGCATTGGGTTGGGGAGAAAACCCTGTGGTTCTCATTTGCAACCTGGCACATAGTTGCTTGTGCAGGTAACAGAGATGCAGCATCAACTGCAAAAGTCTCAGTGGGAGGGGACAGGAGCAGAGGATTCCCCAGGAAACTGCATGGCTCAGTGGCCCCCAAGATAGTTGGGGATCCCTTGGAGCAACCCACCAACACCTGAAAAACAGGAGTCTCCCCACAACAAGGCTGCTGAGGGATAACATTTAGGTTCAGTCTTTGTGTTTCCACTTAGAGAGACTTTAGTTACTCATTCTGATCCACACTCCTCCTTGGGTATTTGTATTTGGGATGTTCTGGAGGAGACTCATGTGAGTGGTGAGTTTGAAAGAAGGGACAGGGCATATAAGGCTCAGCCAATACTTCATCCTCTTTTGGGATCAGCCTAAATTCAGGATGCAAATATTTTAGTCTACATAGTAAAGAGACAGTTCCTTCAGGGGAGGCCTAAGGTTGCCCTCCACTATTTGTCCCAGGTGGAAAAGTGCTATACATTCTTCAACTTAGCTTTTATTGGTTAAAAAAAAGAAACAAAGCTGACATTTTCTTGTAACTAACTTTTAAACATTTTTCTGAAATTGATATATGAATTTATTTTCAATTTAATCTAAATGCTAATTAACCTAAGTTCAATTTAATTTCAAATAAATTTGTATTTATTTTCAAACTTTCAGAAAAATTGCAAGTACTGTACAAAGAACCTTCCTCTCACCCAGATTCATAATTGTTCACATTTTGTCACAGTTGCTCCATCTCTGTATGTGCATATTATTATATATTACATATTAATTACACATTAACATTATATATATTAGTTACATTCTGAGCCTTTTAAGAACAAGTTGCATGTGCCATCACTCCTAAATATTTCAGAGTGTATTTCCCTAAATCAAGGACATTTTGCTATTTAACTAGCATATAACCCTCCAAGTTAGGAAATCAACATTAATACAATACCATCATTCAATTCACAGAGTTGCACACCCTGCACCCTGCCCCAATTCCAGTTTTACCAGCTTCCCTGACAATGTCTCCTCTTCCTTCCTGGCACACTCTCCCTTCCAGGAACATAAGCTGCTATTGTCAATCTCTAAAGTCACCTCCAGGCTGTCACTGTTTTCCCTATTTACCTACCTTTCAAGTCCTCAGCAGTTTCACCGCTTACATCTGTGCCAGTTTTGAGAATACACACCCTCTCCTCTGGAGAAATGATCCTTAATGTTAGTCCAATGTTTCCTCATGGCCACACTTGGACCAGTTGGCAAGAATTCCTCAGAAATGATGCTGTGCACTTTCTAAAGTTGAGATGGAGCAAGCGTTGTCAATCCACACCACCACTAAAGTGAGCCTAATCTTACTCACCTGATTATCTGCAGTTTCCTCTAGTATAAAGTCATCATTTACCTTTATAGTTGATGAGCACTTTGTGGGATGTGTTGCAAAATTTTTCTGTCTAACCTCCCGTTACAGGCCTAGTCTTCACTGACAACTTCTCCTGAATGGACCACTACTGTGAAGGTTGCTGAAGTGTGATTTTTCTATTTCCAACATTCTAGCTAGATTTATTAGTTGATATTCTACTGTAAAAAAGAACCTCCCCTCCAATATATTTATTTATTCTTTGTTTATTCATATTATTATGGACTCATGGGTTCCTATCTTATTCATTGGTTATAAATTACTATAATTATTTTCATGTTTAAATTGGTCCAGGTTTTGCCAATGGGAGATCCATCAACAGGCTCCTGTGATCTTTTGACAAGTCCCCATTATTCTGTGAATACTTTCTTGCTTTCTGGAAAAAGATATTCCAGGATTATTTTGTATATTCCCTGCACCAGCTCTGGAATCAGCCATTTCTCCAAGGAGTCCTGGTGTTTTAGAAAAGGATGGCATTTGAAAACCAAGATCTAACTACTGGATGTACTCACTGCTACTAGAGTATCATCGCTTATAAACTTTTTTCAATGGATAGAGCTAGTAAGTGTACATATGTGTACAGGCATGTATATATATATATATATATATATATATATATATATATATATATATATATATACACATACCTATGAATTTATACCAATATTTATGATACAGCATCTCAGAGTTCTTTTCAACTTTGTCTCTTCCCATGTTTCACCTTCTCCAGTGGTGAGAAACCTGGCTCTTTAATCCTAAGTATATTTAATTATTTGTTCAATTGGTTTTCTTATTGCGATTACACACAGTCTCCCAGCCATGCTGGCTGTCTCCTCTGTCTAACAGTTATGCATTTCATCTCTTCATTCTTGGGCACCACTGAGCTCAATACCAATGTGCTCCCGCGCAGCTCCTTCCTCTCCTCGCTAGTGTTCTTTTGTCCCTGGGTGCAGATGGATATGCCGCCAGATGACTGCCATGCAACTCATCTTCCTACCTCACTGCCTCTATACCAAGGAGGAAAAATAATGAAATGGAAAATTTTGAAAGGGAATGGGAGAAATTGTCTCTTATTTAGAAAGTATCTAACTCTTTTTGTCTTTGAACTGATCCTGTACTTGGGCAGGGAAGGAGTGTTTTATAGTGATATCCTCCCTTCACTCCATGCAAAACTCCAACAGTGGAATTTAATTCCCTATGAAACAAAGATTTATTTTATATTTGGCTATTTTCCCAGAGAGACCTGTTGCATTTTCACTCACTGTTTGAAATTTAAACACTGTAACTGTCTTTATTCTCCTGCTGGCTGTCTTCACTTCATCTCATCAGAAAGCACTATGTATCCTTATCAAACTAACAGCCAAATTATGTCCCAGTCACCTGGGATGGACTTAGGGAAATATCTTGAAGTGAGCAAATTGTTGAAATTACATAGCTGCGGCATCATATCCCTCTGAGGGATTTTTTTTGAACCCAAACTGTATCAAAGAGTTTGATGAATTAATTCCCGAGAAAACTATAAAGGAGGTGAGAATTTATAAATCAAAGACATACATTTTTTAAAATATTTATTTGAGCTGAAGTGATATTCCTGACTGCCAGGATTGGGTTGGTCAAAAGGCCAACCACACCATCTCATGTGTGGTACTAGGTCTCACAGTTTATAGATGAGATTAGGGAGGGTAGATGGATTGCCCAAGTCACGGGTTGGAAAACCAGCGAAGGCAGGGGAGAGGGGCAGGGGGCAGGCATGGGCAGATGGCAGACTAAATCTGAAGGCAAGGCTGGACACAGCAAGGTAATGAGCACTGAGGTCACCAGCAAGGCCTCTGAGTGAATAGGAAACCTAAGCCGCAGCTGGACGCCTGTCTGGGCACTGCTGCGATGCTCTGGAAAAGGACCGCCAGGCTGCTATGTACACACATAGCACTCAGCTTTCTGCTCAGGCTGTAGCAAACCAGTCCTTGCAGCTGGCAGAAGGAAACAGTATCAGAGATCCACAAAGACCAGAAGATACTTCTGGAGGTGGACCTCTCAGCAGGCCCCTCAAAACCCCCAACGTCCTCTCTGCCAGGATAGTGCTGCCCTGGCCTCTCCAAGTTGGGGAGTGTCAGTGGAGTCAGCTAGCGTGTTGTGGTACTTGCTTTCTAGATAAGTTGTCCTCCTTCCAAAAGGAGAGTAGTACTCACACTCACTGGCTTTTTTCAATCCAAGCCCATAGTTATTGTTAGAAGACATTCCTCCAGATTTTTAGTTTACAGATGATTCCAACTTACTTTTCAATAGTGATCAATTATTTCCCCCTTTAAATTATTTCCCACTCTACTGATTATTTCAATGGACTTTCGGGAGAGAATTGTTTGGCTTCCACACCCTACACCATCCTGCTCAGAAGAGTCATATATAAAGAACAGGCAGAAGAGACTTAGAAAAAGCAGCCAGAGAAGTAAGAGGAGAACCAGAGAGGCCATTACCATGGAGGTCAACGTGAAGTTGAGTAGCCAGCAGTTTAAATACATCAATGACAGTTTCAAACACATCAATAAAGTATAGGCTGAATCTGGTGATCAGGAGGTGACTGAAGAGAGCTGAAAGCACTGTTTCAGAAGTTACTGGGGTGTAAACTGTGCTTCATATGGAGAAATGGAAACAAGTGTGACTGCTTTTTAAAGACATTGTCAATAAATCAACTGATAAGGGGAGTGATGGTTGAAAGGGAGTAAGGTGAAGAGAGAAGATTTTGTAGGGTAGAGGAATGCTGGGCCAATGGAGGCAGAAGTGGCTCCCAGTGTTGGCAGGCCCCTTTGGCTCCCTGTCCCCAGACTGTCTCTGCTGCGCGCTTGCTCCATTCCTACTGCCAGGCACACAGTATGACCTGCGAAGGCAGTTGCACCCAGGAGAGAACACCCCTGACCTCCCAGCCTCTGTGACTTACAAATTTAACCTCAACCACATTGCTTCTTGCAAGTCCTGACTCGCAGTACAACCAAGGGCCCAAAGAGCCGATAGAGTTCTGCTCTTAGAGAAATCCCAGCAGCAATGACAATGAACTAGCAGCTCATTGAATCCATGCACAAGGCCTCACTGGCCTCGCTTTTGCATGGGGCATCTAATCCTCACAACCACCATCTCATGTGTTGGCATTAGGCCTCACAGTTTATAGATGAGAAACTGAGATTAGGGAAGGTAGATGAATTGTCCAAGTCACGGGTTGGTAAGCAAGAAAGCCGAGGGTCCAGCTCAGATCTTTCTGGTTTCAGAGGCCATCCTTTTTCTCCTTGGGCAAAGGAGGCCAAAATATAAGCCATGAGCAACATAAGGCCTTAGGATAGACCTTAGGTAGTCTGGATTCATGGAGAGTATTAAGTTATAGGGCCAAAGAGAGAGAAGTTAAGGCCAGATAGGTTAACCCAGTTAAATTTGAATTTCAGATGAATAGTAAATTGTTAATAGTAAGTAATCCCAAATATTGCACTGATATACAAAAAGCAAGTTGTTTTTATCTAAAATTCAAGATTAACTGGGCACTCTGTATTTTTATTTGCTAAATCTGGTAACCATGTGGACAGACTGTGAAAGGTTTTAATAAATACTAAGGAATTTAGACTTTATTCCATAGCTAATACAAACCCACTGAGGATTTTGGCACAAAAGAGTGAAATGGTAAAGTGATATTTGAGACCAGCCAACAAACGTTTGCAATTGTCCAACAATAACATTCTGAAATATAACACTAGGATGGGGTAGAAGAAAGAAAAAAGGCAGGATCTTATAGCTAGTTAATACAGCAGATGAAGAACAAAGAAAAGTCCAATATGACAGGTTTTCAGCCTGGATGGCTGGAAGAATGATAGAGCTACAGATGGAAAGACACGTCTGGAAGAGGAACTGCTTTGGAAAGAAAGAAAAATAGACTTTGAGGTGATGCTTGTATATCCATGTGAATTTTGCAAAAGGAAAAATGTTACCTTCTTCAACACCTTCTCCCAGGAACTGCAGAGATAGGATGTTCCTCATCCTCACAGCCACCCTGCCAGGTTTTCCAATGGACAACACTGATGCTACCAGGAGGTGGCAGAGTTGGGGTTTAAAGGCCCAGATAGCCGGGCTAATTTCCCCTATACCACACTGCCTCTTATTAGAGAAACAGAAACAGGACTCCAGAAAAGTCGTGGCTCAAGCTGTGATTGCTGAGAGCTGAGAAGCTGAAAAGAGGAAATTTATGCTAAGAGGAGATGTAAGAGGAGGATCAGAGAGAGCTTTGGAACATCTGTGGCAGAGAAACAGCATAAGAAATGGCTATGAAACTTGAATGAGCCTAGCATTTTTAAAACAATGGCATAATGTGATTTTTTTATAAAATGGAGAATATGGGGTCGTGAAAGGAAATACTGGAGATACAGATGCCGTGTCATCTAATGTGCCATGCCCAGGAGATTAGGATTATTCTAGAGGTGATGGAGAGTCATTGAGAGTTTAAGCAAGGCATCAGTATGACCAGATTGGTGTTTTACAAGGGTCATGCTGGTAGCAGTGGTGTGAGAGGTAAGTGGAAAGCCAATTAGGAAGCTGTGATGATCCAGGGGAGAAAGAATAAGAAGAAGAGGCAGAAGAAATAGACATTTGAGAGAAACAATAGGATGTGGAGAGAAAAGAGATGTGAGCTGACAAATACTTTTTCAGGGTGACTGGTGATAATATTTATGAAAAAGAATGCAGGAGAAGGAGCATACTTGGAAAGGAAATGTGAAGTTAGTCATCTTTGTATACCTACAAACTTAGAGCTGACAGACAAGCACTAAATGCTTGTTGATGTAAGTTTGATTTTAGACATATTTAGTTTGCAGTATCCCTGGAACATGCAGGTGGAAATGTTTAGTAAACTGTTAGAAATATAGGTCTAGAAAAACATTGCAAACCTGTGAATTAGCTTTGTTAATGAGGATATAAGTAGAGGAGTGAGAAAAGTCCATGGATAAAATCCTTGAAAATACTTAGCACATAAAGAGTGAGTAAAGAAATAAAAGCTAATGAAGCAAGCAGAGAATGGACAGTCAAAGAGGTAGGCAAACAAGAAAGTTTGGTGTAATGAAACAAAGAGATGAATTTCAAGGAGGGAGGGGCTTGCACACCCATGTTCATCACAGAATTATTCATAATAGCCTGGTGCAGGCAATCTGAACATCCATGGATGAATGAGTGGATTAAGAAAATCTGGTGAATACATACAATAGAATATTATTCAACCTTAAAAAAGGAGATCCAGTTATATACTACAACATGGATGAAACTTGAGGACATGCTAAGTGAAGTAAGCCAGTCACAGAAGGACAAATACTGCATGGCGCTGCTTATATGAAGAATCTAAAGTAGTCAACCTCATAAAAACAGGACACAGAATGGTGGTTGCTTGGGCAGGAAAAGGGGGAAAAAGGAGTTGTTCAATGAGTATAGACTTGCAGTTTTGCAAGATGCAAAAATTCTAGAGGACTTTTTAACAATGTGCGTATAGTTAACACTATTGTACTATACACTCAAGAATGGCTGAGATGATTTTTTAAAAATAAGGAGGAAGTTGTTAAAAGGGTCTTGCTTCACACACAATGTAGTGGGGGGACATGGGAAAGGCAATATATACAGAGAAGAAGTAGTGATTCTATAGCATCTTACTATGCTGATGGACAGTGACTGTAATAGGGTATGTGGGGGGGACTTGATAATGGGGGGAGTCTAGTGACCATACTGTTGTTCAAGTAATTATACATTAATGATATCAAAATTAAAGTAAAAAGAAAAAGGGTCTTGCTTCAGAGGTGCCAGATGAAATAAGCCCTGGTAAGTGTGTGTCCCTTAGATCTAACAAGTCGGTTTTTATTGATGACTTTAATGAGAACATTTATGAAGTGGTAGTGATGACAATGAAATTGTACTTAGCTTGGGACTGAATGGAAGGTGAGGAAGTAGAAGGAGCAAGCGAACCCTCCTCAAGACGTTTGGCCACAAAGGATGTGGATCTCTCCTGAGTAGCACGACAGTAAGGGAGGATTGATTTAGGGCCCATCTTACTTGCTTCCATATTTTCAGGAGCCACAGTCCTTCACTGACTGTTGTCTAACATGTGAAAACAGTCATTTCATATATTTTGTCCAGTTTTCTACTTGTTTATCATGGAAAGAAATGTCTTCTATCAGTTAATCCTTCACAGGCAGAAGTGGGAGCCTCTTTTATGCATAACATTTAAAAAATAAATTTGAAGATCAAGTGGAGAGGGGAGTCAGTGAAAAAACAAAAGTCTTCCAGATCCTCCCTTTCACAATATCTCCCTGGGGGTTCCAGAAGAGTCAACTTTTACAAGCTCTAGTAGATGACATTCACATTCTGCAGCCCCATGAACAAGGTCCTCTCAGCACCTTCCTGGACAGGCTATTAATTTGACATCCTCCAAATTATATTTTAAAAATATTTTTAAATATTATATAGTAAATGTAGAAGAAGCTTATTTTCTAAAATTGAATGCCTCTTCATGCTTATAAGCTGTATGTCAAATGACCCCTCAGCCTTTCTTTTGACCTCTCCCAAGTGAAACCCTGCTCACTAAAGAGCATTAGTAAGTGATACAGAAGTATCAACTCCCTAAAGTACACCCTTTATTTGCTCTATCAAGGATGTATGAATAAAAACTGTCAGTCTTTCCTTGTCTCAAAATTTCTTTAGCTCCCCTCCAGCTTAGCTATGGAGAATTCTAGATTGACCATTATTTCCCTCAGTACTTTGAAGATTTATTCCATTATATTTTCGCCTCTAATTATGCTGATAAGTTTATTGTCCATCTAGTTCTTCATCATTAATTTTTCCTATCTGTCTTCCATTGAAAATTTATTCTTCATATGTGGAAGTTTCACTACAGTGTGTCTACCTATACATTTATTTTGAATGATCTAGTTCTGGACCTAAGTGTTCATGCCTTTCATCATATTGCCATTAATCCAAACTATGAAACCTCACCCACTACATGAATTGCCTAGTGTATTAGTTATTTACTGCTGCCATAACAAATTACCACCAATTCTGTGGCTGAAAATACCACCAACTTATTATCTTTGATTCTAGGTCAGAAGTGCAACACAGATATGATTAGAATAAAATCGTGTGTCAGCAGGGTTGTGTTCCTTTCTGGTGACTCTAGAAGAGAATTCCTTTCCTTACCTTTCCCAGCTTCTAGAGGCCACCAAAATTCCTCGATATATGTTCTCTTCCTCCATCTTCAAAGCCAGCAATGTAGAGTTAATCCTTACTCTGTTGTTACATTTTTTTTCCAACTACTGCAAGGAAAGGTCCACTTTTAAAGGACTCATGTGATTACATTGAGCCCACTGAGATAATCCTGGATAGTCTCCCCATCCTAAATCCTTAACTTTAATCACATCTGCAAAATGTCTACTGCCATGTAAGGCAACAGAATTATAGATCCCAGGGGTTAGAACATAGACATCTCCAGAGGACCCTTATTTGTTTTATCACACTTTGAGACCTCAATTCCTCATGTCAAAATCTCATCCAATTTTTGGTACATCTCAAGGGTCTTGAATGCTCCTGCTCCAACTAGCTTGTTGAGATGCTCACTATCACTTCTCTTACCAGTGTCCTCTGTGAGAATGCCATTCCTCTAGACACAGTAGTCACTGATGGTAATCACTTAGACTTACAATGGTGGTTATTTGGAGCCTTTGATGTCTGTCCCAAGGTGACTGAGAGGCAGGGGAAATGGAGAGAAAGATTGGCCTGTGCACCAGCATTATGGCTACATTTTTTCTCCTGGGTTTTGGAATATAGTGAGTAATCCCAGAGTTTCTCAGTTTTTCATGAATCTAAAACAAAAAAGAGCCTTTTCTCTTTTTAAAACAACCTCCTTTGCACAGAAGCTCAGAACTAGATCATTGGTTCTAGCTGATAGATAAGCTGTATTCCAGCCCCTCATTGTTATCTCCTTTTTATCTTACTTTCCATCCCTGCCTCAAACTCCTAAAACAATGAAGGTCCTGGTGCATATCAATTCATGCATGTGGCTTACCAAAGTGGCTCTGTTCCCACTGGCTCTATAAACTGCCAAGTTCTGAATACACTTGGAGGTCGGTCAGACTCCCTTCTATAGAATGATTAAATTAATGATATTACAGATTTGAACACTAAAAGTTTAGGTGGGAGATTAACTCCTGTGTTATTTTCCTACAATCCACCTTATTCAAGAGAACACAACATCAGACATTATCTCAATATTTTAATCTACGTAGAACCAAAGACTCTTCAAATTTGGCTCTGTTTAACTTGTCAAGCTCCTTCTCATATTACTCTGATCCCCACATAGTCTCAGGTCCTTTTGGAATGTAGGCAATTCCTCCTGAAGCCGGCCTGTATTAACCCACTCAAGCTGTGCAGAGTTCTGACACTTGTTTATCAGACTGGAAACAAGAAAGGGTGATGGAGGCATGTCTTGAGGAAAACAAGTTGTCTGGCAGTGTGTCTACTTCAGGTGAGTTCATATATGGTCTCCAGGCAAGGGGAGGCTCTTTTCCTCTGTCAAGAGGGGATGGACTACTGCTTCTGTTCAAGAAGATTTAGGGATAACTGGTACCTCAAACTTCTGAGGCTCACCCACTCAAATGTTTCTTTTCTGGGTCTTAAGGTCTCACACTTTTCTTACCTGGAAAAGACTTTGACTGTCAGGCCTGTTAAAGCTATGCATTCAGTTTCTTTTGCAGTTTGCCACTCTGGATCCTGAACCTAATTTTTAACAGTATCTAACTTACTGCTGTGAGATAGCAGTCTCCTTTATGGCTGCCGTAGAAGTCTTCTGGCTTTCATGGTGTTCCTAAATTGACAATTAGCTGCTTTAAGCTGTTGCTTTCTTTTTGAAGATTTCCAATTAGCTGCTTTAAGCTGTTGCTTTCTTTTTGCAAGATTTCCAATGCTGTCAAAAGTAGCTGGTACATTCCCCAATGGTTATCATTATCATTTCTCCCACGCCAGTCAAGTAAGCATCTATTTGGTATCCCAATGCTTTGTCTTCCACCTGCATCTCATCCCCGTTAACTGTAGATGAAAGCTTTAGTAACTGTGATGTATACCACTGCATTGCAGAGATTATTGTGCACTGACCATCAGGAAAACCATTCTTGTTGCTTTCAGAACTCAACTCCAAAATCCCATCTCTTAAAGACCACCTTGGTATCAGCATTTTTTTAACCAAGGTTCCTAAGAAAACAGAGTTTGAAGCAAAAGATTTTGTACTAATGCTTTACTGATGGGTGAAATTCCAGGGGAAAAGGTGTGGGAGATAAAGTGAAATAGGGAAAAACTGACACAAACATAGGAATGTATTCATTATCAAGATGGCCATAGCTTAATTACAAACAAAGCTGGTTGCTTGCTCTTCCAGGGCCTCTCCAGAGAGTACTTATGAAACTACTGCTTCTTACAGTCTCCATCACATGGGGGAAGAGTAAGCAATACTGGCTTTCTGTCTCCTGTGTCTTATTCGTTAAGATTTACCACCCCTACCCTTGACATTAACTCCCCCACAATTCTGAATTGTATTACCTCACCCATCCTCTCCAGGTAGCTTCTTGGGAAGCCAGAGCCTCTGCAGTCCATTCTGGCCAGTTTTCAGGTGCTTCAGTCCTTCCTCCTTGTCAGTTCTACCTTGTGGGGGTCAGATGGAAGCAGAGGCTGTGGCTGTGGCTTTATGACTAGGATACCTCATAGGAGTTTTGTGAGGACTTATTCAAGTAATACCCAGTGCCTGGCATTTAGTGAGCACCAAGCAAACGTTAGCTATTATTTTTAATAGTAATTGAGTAAAATTTCTGTGTGTGATTGTTATGTGACATGACTGTTATGAGCATTTCCCCCATGCCTTCTAAGCCTTTGCTAAGCACTGTTACACTCAGCACTCTGATGCACAACCAGACACATCTGAGTGGTTCAACAATGACATGGGCTGTGGTCCACAGCAGCAGGGGACAACCAGGCAGCCAAATAGATCTGCAACAAATTCACAATAGCTGTGGCTATCAGCCAGGCAGCACACAGCATGCAGTGGAACTAAGTGTTTCACCTTTATAAAAATATGACCGGTGATAATGCCTTCCATTGGCCAGCCACCTTAAACAATTCTTTTAAACATTTAACTGGTCTCTGAAATCCTCTAAGGAAATAAGTTGGTATTGTTTTTTGTTCTATAAATTGTAGCCACATACCTGAAGGATAATTTGCGCATTCATAGTCATAGATTTGGTTCTGAAACAATGAAGACAGGAGCCCTCAAATGTCAAATATCTAAAGGACAATATTTTCTTAGGAAAATTCGCTACCTCATCCTCTGAGTTTGGTTAATAATAAATAAATATCCTTCATTTAATGAATAATTCAAATCTTAGTATTGTCACCATGGAAAATAGGGCTCCCACCTCCAATTTTTCTTTATGAGGCACTCAGTGTCACAGACATAATGTTTACTTCCCCTGAGGGAACAACAGCTCTTGACAAGTGGAAATTTCAGCAAAGAAATTGCTGTTCAGTATGTTAAAAAATAGCTTCAATATTCTGTGTTGATTCCTGCTTAAAATATATGGAAAGTATTTTGAGAGTCAAGGTAAATAAATCCATGTACTGATGAATGTGATGCCCATGGGCCTTGAGACAGTGAAAAAGTGAATTTGAGGCTTTCAAAAATTATACCTTTGTTGTTTTGGAAGCAAGAGTTGCATTTTTAAAAATAAAAACTGACAGCAGTAATTCAGTCTAATGAAAAATGTAAGCGGTAACATGGGTGGTTTCCACTAAATTTCCTAAATCATGCTTTTCTTGTTGATGACTAATCTTTATCATTAGTGTCTAGTATTTGTTTTGAAACCATTTGATGACCTAGTTGCTCCTGTTCCTAGATCACCCCATTACTTGAAAACAGATTTGGCTCCATCAGTTCTGACCCTTGGCCTCATACTTGAATTGTGGATGGGGCTGCTGTCTGAATGTCTCAGGCAGCGACCAGCAGCACCTGACCCAGCCCTTAGCCCGTCTCCTCTGAGACTGCCTTTGGCCCCAGGATAGGAGTAGGACATGCAAACCACAGGACAAGTGGCATTCAGGTTGCAGAGAATGTAAGAAATACATGATAGAAGTATGCAGAAAGTATTGAACTTTAAGTTGGGAGATAAGAGGGAGGAAGCCAGGGAGCTGAGGAGAAAAGAGAGCACTCCTTACACATCTCTGTGTTCCAACTGCTTTAAAGTAAAACATTTAAGTTCCACAGCAGTCCTTTAGTGAAGCCATTCCTATCTTCATTTATGTAATTGTGAGGACAGAGGTTCTTTTTCAAAGGCACTTAGGTGTAGATTTCTTGGGGAGAGTCCGTAGGTCTGTGTCATGATTGTGTACATGGAGGGGGGCATGAGAAAGGTGGTAAGAGAGAGACTGGAAAGCTAGATTTCACTCAGATGGTGAAAAGTCTTATTAAGCCATATCCTTTTCCACTGTACTAGGCCAATTTCTGTCCTTGTCAGCTCTGTGACCCAGGGCAAGTGTACTTCACCTCTCTGCCTGAATTTCTTGTCTTTAAAATGGGGAGGCGGGGGGATGAGGCCATCATACCTACCACAAAATTAGTTCCAATGAATTAATGTAAAGGAAAGAAATTCATACATAGAAAAAGGCCATACAAATTCAACTCATTCCTCATTATTTCTAGTTGGAAAAATTTATAATTGAGCTGGGAGCACATGACATGAATACAATTTACATAGACTAACCACAGAAGTGTAACTCCAGGTTCAGCTGTCTTGACATCCCAACAGTCCTCCAGCCTACTAGAGAATCCCCCATCCTTTAAGATTTAATGAACATGGCCTTGAACCTCCATCCTATATAAAATGAGAAAACCCAGCATTGCTCCCAATATTTCTGAGGTTTCTTGGACACCGTATTTCTCTACTTAAGATCCACGGCTCTTTACTCCTTGTGCTGACTGGACTGCCTACACCACACCATCTACACTGGACACCACCTGGATTCTTGAATTCCTCAAAATACCACTGGCACCAGACCCTATGTAAACAGACTTCTATTAAAGATTTGAGGGCAAAACTGATGGGGTGAATATTAGGTATCCCTGTTCCTAAATGGCTCCTTTGCCCATTTCTGCCTATGAGAAGTCCTCAAAGGCCATGTCCTCACAAACAGCCCTAGCCCAGCATCATTTACTCCACTTTATCTTTTGCCTACTTATTTTCTACCTGCTGCCTCCCCGCCACCCACCTTTCCTCTTACACTTGCACAGTAACAATAACTAACACTGATTAAAAGCTCACTTTGTACCAGGCAGTGTAAGTGCTTTCTGTATGTTCTTTCATGTAGCAGACATTCTCTCCCTTTGTTTTGCCCCTGGTATTCAGGCCCAAGCCCTTGGAGTTTCATCTTATTTTGTTCCTCAACAAATTATTAAACACCCCCTCACATACACACACACACACACCCTACCACCTTTTTTTTCTTTCTTTCTGGCACAGCGGTAGCTCCTAGGTCTTTGGTAACAAACAGATTTGGTCTCTGCCTTCATGGAGCTCGACATTCAAAAAGCCAATAAAAGTAACTTGTTAAATAAAGACAATTCTGTCTTTGAGGGAATTGCCAGCTTTTATAGCAACTGTATTTCTACTCATTGCAATGGAAAATAACAATAAGACAAACAGAAAAATAAGACAAAAATACAAAAGATGCCACACAGCATGATATGATTGGTACACAAATAGTTCCGAAAGTATAAGTAGTTTAGAAGCTAATGAGATCACTTGGGTTAAACTGGTGGGCCTTGGAGCACTGGACTGGAAAAGGAGGAAGGGCAGGGAGGGCTGTAATGATATGAAAATAGACACAGTGATTAAGGGCAAGGCCTTTGAAGTCAGAGCCTGTGCTCAAATCCCAGCTCTGTCCCTTAATATGTGACTCTAGGAAGTAACTTATTCTCTCTAAGCCTATCTTTTCTTCTCTGGAAAACAGATAAAAATAGAGCCTTCCTTAGAGGGTTGTTGTATGGGTTAAATGGAGGAAACACCAAACACGTAAATCTCATTAAGCAATGCCAGGAGTGTGACAGGTGCCAAGCAAATGTTCATGTATAAAAATGCAAAGGTTAAAAACTTTCACATGCCTTGAAAAGGACTCAGGTCAGGGCACTTAGGTGTAGATTTCTTGGGGAGAGTCCGTAGGTCTGTGTCATGATTGTGTACATGGAGGGGTGGCATGAGAAAGGTGGTAAGAGAGAGACTGGAAAGCTAGATTTCAGGTCAGGACTTTGAATCCATATCTTTTGGTTGCTAATCTTTTTATTCTTGTCTTAAAAGTTAGTTACCACCGCAGAGGTGTTAACCGTCTAAGTGCTTGACAACCAACAGCTCAGTCAAGGACTTTCACCAAAAGCAGATCAGGCATCTCAAAGAGAGTCAACAGTGGGAGTCAAACATAAATTTTGTCTACCTCAGTTAGGCCTCTAGAAATAATTGGCAAAAATATAAGTCAATCTAAATATTCATTAAGGGGAACAGACAACTTAGGTACTTCCTTACATGGAGCATCATATAGTCAATAAAATGAATGAGGTACATCATGTATGTACATAAAATGACATCCACACACGTAAGCAAAAATGGCAGGCTGTGGAACAACATGCGTGAGAGAGGCCTTATCGTGTAGTGCCTAAGATAACAGACCGCTCATTCAGTGACGCAGTCTGCTCCTCTCCTTTCCCCACCCCTGCTGTCTCCTTTCTACACTACTACTTCCACATCCCAACACAGCTGCCTCTCAAATCCCCAATTCCCCTGGTCCTGTCTTACTTCCTGCCCACTCTTCCTCTGCCTCTCCCTTCCCTTTCTGGGGATCCTATACCAGGGATGGGCGGCAGTTTGCAAACCCGTTGTCTGTCTCCCAGAACGCAGGAGTCAGCATGTTTGTCCCGCCCCCAGGACCAAGCCTGATGGCGATTGGTCCCCCTTGCGCGCCTCCCAGGATTGATCAGAGCTAAGCACCAATCCGGCCCGCTAAGTGCACTTAGTCCTGATCTCTTCAGTGCTCCGTTGGAAGGTGCATTTTGGCCCAAGTTGTTGCCGTTGCATTTGCTGAGGTTGCACTCAAACCCTTGCTTTTCCTGTGCCTCCCACTTGTGAGAGTGTTCTGCAGATGATGGTGTTAGGATTGTCATGCTTCCTGCTGTCACAGCGCGGCGCACTAAGTGTGAGAGTGTAGGCCAGATTTGCTTTCAACAGGAAACAGAAGTGAAGGCCTGCCCTTCCCCTGAAAGGAGGTAAGGACTTCCGTCTGTCCCACGTGCTTCCATGTGTGAACTGAATTTCATGCATAGCTCGATAAATTGATTGTAGTGAACTCAGCTCCTTAAATAATAATAGCAACTAACCCTTACATCAGGCCTAGAGTCAGCAGTCACTGTTTTGATCCCTTTACAACCTCACAACCTTTACCTGTAAGGTTGGTTTCATGCCCATTTTATAGACAAGGAAGCCAAGGCACAGAGAAGTTAAGGAATTTGCCCAAGGTCACCCTGGGATAAGTGGCAGAGCCTGAATCAGAACCCAAATTTCATTAAGCAATGCCAGAAGTGTGACAGGTGCCAAGCAAATGTTCATGTATAAAGATGCAAAGGTTAATAATCTGACCTAGTGTTCAGTACCACCAATTACTGCATTCTCCTTCCTCTTAGAAACTAGGCTAGGATGAAAATCAGTGTGCAGATCAGGAAGCAGTTTACTGAGGCTTTGTTTTCTTTTGTGTCAAGTTTGAAAATATGGGAGAGGAGATAAGAATGGAAGCTGGAAAGAAGACTGAGAGGTTCTGAGCTCAGATAATTGTGAAGTGGAGGAAGGTAGATTAGCTAAGTGAACATAGAAGTACTACATCCATGTTTTAAAATATATGTAATTTATTAGAAATTCACATAACATAAACTTTTAAAATGAATAAATCAGTGACATTTCGTACATTCGCAATGTTGTGCAACCACCACCTCTATCTAGTTTCAAAACATTTCCACTGACCCAAAGTAAAACCAAATACTCATTATGCAGTCAGTCCCTATTCCTCTTCCTCCACCCCAAGCCCTTCAACCACCTATTTGTATTCTGATGGATTTATCTGTTCTGAATATTTCATATAAATGGGACCATACAAAATAGAATCATCGAGTAATTATACAAAGCTTTTATGTCTGCCTTCTTTGACTTAGCATAATGTTTTCCAGGTTCCTCTTTGTAGTATGGATCAGTATATCATGGTTTTTATGACTGAATAAAATTCCATTGTATGTATATAATATGATGTATTTATCCATTCAGCCATTGATGGACATTTGGACTGTTTCCACCTTTTGACTATTGTGAATAGTACTGCTGTGAACATGCAGGTTCATGTACTGTTTGAATGTCTGTTTTCAGTTCTTTGGGGCATATATCTAGAAACTGAGTTGTGGGGCCATGTGGTAATTCTACGTTTAACTTTTTGAGGAACCCCTACATCCTTTGAAACTTCTTTAAGGCTATAATATTATTAATATTATAGGCACTATTAGATGTAAGAAGTATATTAAACATTTTAAATCAGAGTGCCTCAGCCTTAGCACTGCTGATGTTGGGGACCAAAGAATTCTTTGTTGTGGAGCTGACCTGCCCATAGTAGGATGTTGGGCATCAATCCTGGCATCTACCTGGTAGACGTCAGCAGCCACCTCCCCAGTTGTGACAACTACTAATGTCTCAAGACATTGACAAATGTCCCCTGGGAGGCAGGACTGTCCCCCCTACCCTTTTTTTCACTGAAAACCACTGTTTTAGAGGGTGCCCTGGAGACTTGAAGTAAATATGGCACTAAAGTGTAATAAAACAAAGTAAAGGCCTTTAAGAACTGGATGTCCCTCACAAGTTTGAATACAGGAAGCAATTTTTGTTTACTGTGTAATGATGTTAGGGAATTTGTAGGTTTACAAATGTGTAACAATCAGAAAAATCTTATTAAATATTCATGTAACTTTCATATCCACCTCTAGTACCATAAACTCAACTGATTCACAGAACAACAAGAAATACAGCTTTTTACCTCAGTGTACATTACACACCACATCACATTTATAGTACACTGCAGCACATAATTTTTAAAATGGAAACTAGAAGCAAGGCTTTTTTTATATGGTAATATTTATTATTTCAAATATAAATTCAGAGAGAGCCCTTAAGAAATTTCCTATTTGGTCCAGCCAAATAATGAAAAGAGAAATCTAATTTTCATTATGGGCATACAGTGAGCACAATGAAATTTTTACATTTACTGTTAAAGATCGTGGTGAGTTACTTGGAGGGTGGGAACTCTGAGTACATAAGCACCTTTGCCATCAAAAAGGCATAAAGATCAGGGCTGTTATGGAAATGGACCAGCCTTAGGCACAGACAGCATTGGCATAGAACGCACAGCAGTTAGCAAGGGCCATGGCACTGAACTCTTTATCTCCCCAAGGGCCAGAAAAAGAAGGAGGGCTGGTGCCATTCAGAGCAGTACTGAAATGAAAAGGCAGAGAGATACTTAGTGGGTCAGATAAAAACAATGCAACAGGATGTATCAGTAAGTTCTACCAAGGAGCTTAAAAAAAAAAAACAAGAACAAAACCCATAATGGATCCAATCCCAATGACTAAATAAACAGGACAGAATTAAGTTTATTTTCTTATTCACACACAAGATAATACTAGTAAGAAACTCTATGTAGTATGGTCCTTTGCCCAAGTCCTAACCATACTCATTTTGGAAATTTCCTTTCTAAACATCACTGAGGAAAAAGTTGTGCCTTATAATGAGATTTAGGACTGAATTTATTCTAAAAAGTGAGGTGGTGTTCCAAAGCCACTTTCCTCTTAAGAAAGTGCTCAGGTGGGCTGGCTGTCTGGCTTATTTATTATTGTTTCAACTTTATTGAGGTATTATTGACAAATAAACTTGTAATTTATTTAGAGTGTACAAATTGACACAATTTGACACAAGTATACATTGTGAAAGGATTCTCAGCATTGAGTTAATTAACACATCCATCCCCTCACGTTTACCTTTCTTTTTTTTTTGGTGAGAACTTAAGTTCTACTTAAGTTCAGTTATATAATACAGTATAATCAACCAGTCACTGTCTTACATATTAGATCCTCAAACATCTTACACATTAGATCCTAAGATTATTCATTTTACAGCTGAACATTTGTACCTTTATTCCAGCCTCTCCCTATTTCCCCTGCCTCTCAGTTCCAAGCAACCACCATTCCACTCTCTGATTCTATGAGTTTGAATTTTATTTTCATTTTTTTTAGATTTCCACATATAAGGGATACCGTGCAATATTTGTCTTTGGCTTATTTCACTTAGCATAATTATTCATCCATGTTGTTGCAGATACCAGGGTTTCCTTCTTTCCTAAAGATGAATAATATTCCATTGTATATTTTGGAATATACACAGGTTCTTTATCCATTCATCCATCAGTGGACACGTAGGTTGTTTCCATATCATGACTAATGCTGGTGTGAACATGGGAGTACAGCTAGTAACTTCATTTTCATTTCCTTTGGATATATACCCGAAAGTGGGATTGCTGGATCATATAGCAGTTCTATTTTTACTTTCTTCAGTAAACTCCATACTCTTTCCATGGTGGCTGTACCATTTTACATTCCCACCAACAGTGTATATAGGGTTTTCTTTTCTCTACGTCCTTGTGCAGTAATTGTCATCTCTTGTCTTTTTCATAATAGCCATACCAACAGGTATAAGGTGATGTCTTACTGTGGTTTTAATTGGCATTTCCCTGCTAACTAGTGATGTTGAGCACCTTTTCATGTACCTGTTGGACATTTGGATGTCTTCTTTGGAAAAATATCTGTTCAGTTCCTGTGTCCACTTTTAAGTTGGATAATTTGTGGGTTTTGTTATTGATTTAAGTTCCTTGTATATTTTGGGTATTAACCCCTTGTTGGATATGTGGTTTGCAATTATTTTCTCCCATTCTATAGGTTAACTTTTCATTTTATTGATGATTTCCCTTGCTGTGCAGAAGGTTTTTAGATAAAGGCCCACTTGTTAGTTTTTCTTTCTTTGCCTTTGCTTTTGGTATCAAATCCAAAAAATCCTTGCCAAGACCAGTGACAAAGAGCTTACCCATTATGTTTCTTATAGGAGTTTTAAGGTTTCAGGTCTTATGTTCAAGTCTTTAATACATTTTGAGTTGATTTTTGTGTATGGTGTAAGATAAGTTTCATTCTTTTTTATGTGGATATTGCCAACACCATTTATTAAAAAGACCGTCCATTCTTCATTGTATAGTCTTGCCTTCTTTGTTGAAAACTAATTGACCATCTATGCATGGGTTTACTTCTAGGATCTCTGTTCTGTTTCACTCAACTATATATTTGTTTTTAGGACAATACCATATGTTTTTTATTACTATAGATTTGCAATATAGTTTTAAATCAGGATGTCTTCAGTTTTGTTCTTTCTTAAGATTGCTTTGGCTATTTGGGGTCTTTTGTGCCTTCATATGAATTTTAGGAATTTTTTTTCTATTTCTATGAAAAACACCATTGGAATTTTGATAAGGATTGATTGTATTGAATCTATAGATCACTTTGGGTAGTACGAACACTTTAACCATCAATTATTCTAATCCATGTACACAGAGTACCTTCCCATTTGTTCATTTCTTCTTCAGTTTCTTTTATCACTATTTTTTGATAGTTTTCGGCATACAGATCTTTCATCTCCATGGTTAAGTTTTTTCCTAACCATTTTATTCTTTTTCATGCTATTGAAAATGGGATTGTTTCTTTAATTTTTCTTTCTAATAGTTTGTTGTTATTATGTAGAAACACAACTGTTTTTTGTATATTGATTTTTGTATCCTGCAACATACTGAATTCGTTTATTCTAACAGGTTTTTGGTGGAGTCTTTAGGGTTTTCTATATGTAAGATCATGTATGTCACCTACAATTTTACTTCTTCTTTTCTGATTTGGATACCTTTTATTTCTTCTTCTTGTCTAATTGCTCTGGCCATGATGTTTAGTACTATGTCGAATAAAAGTGGTCAGAGTGGGCATCCTTGTCATATTTATGATCTTAGAGGAAAAACATTCAGCTTTTCACCATTGAGTATGATATCAGCTGTGGGTTTATTATATGTGGCCTGTTTTGCATTGAGGTACATTCCTTCTATACCCAATTTGTTGAAAGTTTTTATCATGAATAGTATATTGAATTTTGTCAAATGCTTTTTCTGCATCTACTGAGATGTTCATATAGTTTTTATCCTTCATTTTGTTAAAGTGGTATATCACATTTATTGATTTGTGTATGTTGAACCATCCTTGCATCACAGGAATAAATCCCTCTTGATCGTGGTATTCTATCCTTTGAATGTACTGTTTTAATGTAATGTGCTAATATTTTGTGGAGGACTTTTGCAATCTATATTCATCAGTGTATTGGCCTCTAATTTTCTTTTCTTGTAGTATCCCTGTCTGGCTCTGGTATCAGGGTAATAGCCTCACAAAATGAGTTTGGGTGTGTTCATCCCTCATGTATTTTGAAAGTCTGAGAAGATTGGTATTAATTCCTCTTTAACTGTTTGGTGGAATTCACCAGTGAACCCATCTGGTACTGGAATTGTCTTTGTGGAGAGTTTTTGGATTACTGATTCAATCTCCTTCTTAATAACTGGTCTCTTATGATTTTCTATTTCTTACTGATTCAGTCTTAGTAGGTTGTATATTTCTAGGAATTTATTCATTTCTTCTAAGTTTTCTAATTTATTGGGATATAATTATTCATAGTAGTATCTTATTATCCTTAGTATTTCTGTGATCAGTCATGATATCTCCTCTTTCATTTCTGATTTTGAATCTTCTCTCTCAGCTTAGCTAAGGGTTTGTCTTACCTTTTTAAAACAACAGCTCTTAGTTTCATTGATATTTTCTAATTTTTTGGCCCTATTTCATTTATTTCTGTACTAATCTTTGGTATTTCCTTCCTTCTACTAACTTCAGGGTTAGTTTGTTCTTTTCTAGTTCCTTGAAGTGTAAAATTAGGTTGTTTATTTAAGATATTAATTTTTTTCTTAACGTCTGTGTTTATTGCTATAAAATTCCCTCTTAGAACTACTTTTGCTGCATCTCAACTTTTACTATGTTGTTTCCATTTTCACTTGTCTAAAAATATTTTTTTAAGTTTTTCCCAGTTTTATTGAAATATAATTGACATATAACATTGTATAAGGGGTGTAACATAATGATTTGTTATGTGAATATATTGTGAAATGATTTCTACAATAAGTTTAGTTAACATCCATCACCTCACATAGTTACAATTTTTCCTTCCTTGTCATGAGCCAAGATATTTTTTTATTTCTCTCTTGAGTTTTTTGACCCATGTTCTAGAGCATGTTGCAGGTCTCCACATATTTGTCAATTTACCATTTTTTTCTTGTAATTGACTTTTAGTTTCATACCACTGTGGTTAGAAAAGATGCTTGATACCATTTCAATCTTTTTAAATTTATTAAGACTAGTTTTGTGGCCTAACATATGATCTATCATGTAATTTCCATGCTTGAGAAGAATGTGCATTCTTCTGCTGTTGGATGGACTGTTCTATAAATGTCTTTTACATCCACATGGTCTAACATGTACTTTAAGTCCAAAGTTTTCTTATTGACTTTCTGTATGGATGATCTACTCATTGTTGAAAGTGCAATATTGAAGTCCTCTACTATAATTGCATTACTGTCTATTTTTCCTTCAGATCTGTTAATATTTGCTTTATATATTTAGGTGCTAAAGTTGGGTGCTTAAATATTTATAATTATTATATCCCTTTGATGAATTGATCCCTTTATCATTATATATATAATGACCTTTGTCTTTTGTTACGGTTATGTGCCTGAAGTCTGTTAATTCTGATATAAGCATAGCTACCTCTGATTTCTTTGGATTTCCATGTTCTATGGGACATCTTTTCCCATTCCTTCACTTTTAGTCTATGTGTGTCCTTGAAGCTGAAGTGAATCTCTTATAGACAGCATATAATTGGGTCTTTTTTAAATCCATTTAGCCACTCTATCTTTTGATTGGAGAATTTAATCCATTTGTATTTAGAGCAATTATTGATAGGTATGAACTTAGTATTGTAATTTTGTTAATTGTTTTTTGGCTGTTTTGTAGTTCCTTTCTTCCTCTCTTCCTCTCTTCCTTCCTTTGTGATTTGATAATTTTCTGCAGTGGGTGCTTTTATTCCTTTCTCTTTACCTTTGTGTATCTACTATAGGTTTTCATTTTGTGGTTACCATGAGGCTAACATAAAACATCTTACAGTTACAACAATCCATTTAAGCTGACAATGACTTAACTTTGAATGTATACAAAAGCTGTACATTTATACACCCCCCCATTTACATTTATACAAAAATGTAAATTGTGACATTTTTGCTGTTGTTCTTTAACCTGTATAGTAGAGTTATAATTGGTTTACCTGCCACCAGGAATTTAGCTACGTATTTTCCTTTGCCAGTGAGTTTTGTGCTTTCTTATGTTTCATATTACTAAAGTTAGTATCCTTTTATTTCATCTTGAAAAACTTCCTTTAACATTTCTTGTAAGGCTGTTCTAATGGTGAACTTCAGCTTTTACTTGTCTGGAGAACTGTGTCTCATTCACTTCTGAAGGATGACTTGGCCAGGTAAAGTATTCTTGGTTGGCAGTTGTTTTTCCTTTTTTTAAAAATATGTTATCCTACTCCTTTCTGGACTATAAGGTTTCTGCTAAAAAGTCTGTTGACAGTCTTACAGTGTTTCCCTTGTATGTAACAAGATGCTTTTCTCTTGCTACTTTTAAGATTCTTTATTTTTAACTTTTTATAATTTAATTATAATGTGTCCTGTGTGAGTCTCTCTAGTGTCCCAAAGAGGATAATTGAAGTAGACACCTACATGCAGGCTGTTTAGAAGCTGAACCCTCAAACACTAGCTGGGAAGGTGTGCAGTCAAACCCCTTTTAGGGAGAAACTGGGAGATGGGCATTTTTGCCTGTCTCCTCTGTGCTGAGCCTATGTATATAGCTGTTGGGGGGTGGGGGGTGCTCTTGTGCCCATTTAAAAACTGCATCTTTGTTTGCTATATTCCTGTTGGACTGGTGAATGCAAGCCCCATTTAGTAAGAGAGCTAGGTGATTTGCAGACCCATCCATCCCTTGGATGGCAGCCATAAAAGTGGAGGCTCTAGCTGTGGGT
The DNA here is from genome assembly GCF_040802235.1 of Manis javanica. Taxonomy (NCBI): domain Eukaryota; kingdom Metazoa; phylum Chordata; class Mammalia; order Pholidota; family Manidae; genus Manis; species Manis javanica. The sequence continues at coordinate 95,174,563 of NC_133163.1, read as the reverse complement.
GTAAGTTCCTTCTGGGGAGATACTGGCAACTTGGTTTCATTACAGTAAGCTAGAAAGAGAACGTGGGCTTCAGGGAGGATCAAAGTCATACCCTAGATGCATGCTAATTAGAAGGACCCTCAGGCACAGGGACACTTTTGACTGCTCCCCCTGCACTGAGACTTGGGAGGATAGACACAGTGAGTGCCTGTTAATAACTGCTTCCCTGTTTCCTGTAGTTCTGTGGGACTCAGGAACCCACTCTCTCTAGGCTTTCAGAGCTAGGTGTTTTGGGAACCTGTCATTCAGATAGGAGCCTTAAACATTGGAGTATTAGGTGTGCAGCCCAAACCCTTCACTCCTTAAGAAGCTGGGAGTTGGGAGTTCCCTTGTATGGTGCTGTGCCAGGGTGGGGTTTATGGTAAGACTGTGTCTCAGCTTGTTCTACCTAATTTGATGTGGATATTTTCTTAGTTGCCTGATTTGTAGAAGTCACTCAGCTAGTTTCTGGATTTCTTTCAGAGGAATTTCACTCCATGTGTACATTTGGTTCATCCATGGGTGGAGGGAAGTTCAGGAGCTTCTTATATTGCCATCTTGAACTGGAGTCACTCCAGACTTACTTAGTATAAATGAATTGGACAAAAACATTATTTCTTTCAGATTCTAGATGCTAATGATGCTAAGTAAGTGATTTTAGGCAAAAAATCTGTTGCAGATTTGAAGGCAGAGATGAGCAGAAAAGAGCATTCTGTTAATTTTTTAGTGAAGTTCAGTGACATAGAGACAACTTATTGTTAAACAAAAATTAGCAATTTTCACTTTATTCATTTACTTTAGATGATGCTTACATTGACATCCACTGAACTTCCACAAGAGCACAGGAGTCAAACTATGCCAGATCAGTAGTCTATACAGTTTATAATTCATCTTTAATTGTATATCAAAAGAATTATCTTTTCAGAGGATGTTGGTTGCCTTCTACCTCCAAACACAGGAGGGTAACATCTGTTAACTTGGCATAGTAACCTGTTAAGCAGGTAGTGCCTGAACTTTTACCTAAATAATGAATAGATCACTTACTTAAGGATAACTTCCAAATCTATGTGAAGCTCTGATTTCTCTCCTGAACCCCGGACCCCAGTTGCTTGTGAACAGCTTCAAGGTCCCATAGGTCCCAAGGTCCTCCAAGTCAACATATCCAACTGAATTAAACCACAGTCTTCCCCTTCATTCTTGCTCCTGGAACTAGTCCTCTTCTCAGTGACCTTGAGACCCAGTAGCCCATGCCAGAAAGAAGATACTCATTTGAGATTCCTTTCCCTCCCTCACCCCACCCTTCCTTCCTGTCTAGCATTGACAAATCCTGTTGATGCTCCTTGGTCTGCTGCACCTCCCTTCTCACAACCATGTAGTATCCGCTGCCATCTTCTCTCCTGTGGACTATTATAGCAGTGTGTTTATTGGTCTCCCTGACATTTAAATGACTACCAAAATGATATTTTCAAAAAACATTTTATTGTGCCAGTGTTCAGAATTATGTAAGTCAAAAATCTAAATTCCTTAGTATTTCATACAAGCCCTTTTAAAATCTCTCATCCTCCTCTCCCAGAACTCTCTTCATTTACCCGTATATAGCTAGTAATACACACATCTTTTGCTTTGACAGAACTGATCATTCTAGTTCCTGAAAACTGTCCTTTTGTGTATCTTATATAACTAGTTGTTTCGATTTAATGATGTATCCTTTTTTTTCCACTGGTTTCTTTCAGTATTCTTTATCTTATTTTCTAAAGTTTTAAAATGCTATGCCTACATAGTATTTTTGGTCTTTTTTGGGGGGTTGGTATTTATCCTGCTTTGGTATTCTCTAAGATTCTTGGACCTGTGGTTTGGTGTCTAACATTAATTTGGTAAAATTCTCAGTCATTATTGCTTCAAATATTTCTTTTATTCCTTTCTTCTCCTGGTATTCCCATTGTATGTATGTTATACCTTCTGTAGTTATTCCACAGTCCTTGGGTATTCTATTCTGGGTTTTCTTTTAGGTCTTCATTCTCTTTGCTTTTCAGTTTTGAAGGTTTCTATTGATGTATCCTTTAAGCTCAGGGAGTCTTTCCTCAGCTATGTCCAGTCTACTAATAAGCCCATCAAAGACATTCTTTATTTCTCTTAAAGTGTTTTTTAATCTGTAGCATTTCATTTTGTTATTTTCCCTTAGGATTACTGTATCCCTGCTTTCAGTGATCATCTGTTTTTGCATTCCATCTACCTTGTCCATTACCACCCTTAGCATATTAATCATGGTTGTTTAAAATTCCATTATCCCTGCCATATCTGGTTCCGATGTTTCTCTGTCTCTTCAAATTGTGTGGGTTCATTTTTTACCTTTTAGTGTGCTTTGTAATTCTTCTTGATATCCAGACATAATGGACCCATAAAAGGAACTGCTGTAAATAGGTCTTTAATAATGTGATGGTGAGGTGTGGGAGGAGGGAAAGTTGTGCTATAGTCCTGCAATTAGGTCTCAGCCTTTTAGTGAGCCTGTGCCTCTGGACGGTGTATCTGGACGGTGTACTTAAACAAGTGTTTCTCAGGTTTTTTCTCCTCTCTTAGGTGGGACAGGATTGCCAAAGTGGGCTAGAGTTGGGTATTTCCCTTCCCCAAGTCAAGTAGGCTCTGATAATACCTTAGTAGGTTAGGCTCTGGTTAATTAGTATCCCCTGAGGCAGTTCTTGTTTAAAAAGAGCAGCGTTCAGGTGTATTTTTTTAATGGTTCCTTTTCCCCTCCCCCTGCCAGGGGCACAAGGGGATTTTTGTCTGATATTACTATGAGAACCTGGTCCAGGTCCTGGAGGTAAAACTCACAGTAGTGTGGGAGTGTCCCCATGGCTGGGTCCCCCCAGAGTTTTTAACAGTAAGACATTTCTTTACTGAACCTCCAGCAGTTACAATTCAGGCTTTGCTACCCCTGAACAGGTTTCTGCAGCAGTTTCCACTGATGAGTCACTGCTCCAGTGAGCCATGACTTCCTGTATTCACCTGACTGCCTCTATGATGCTGGGGCAGCAGTTTGCTCTGTGTCCCTGCCTCTCTTATGGATCCAAGAGTTATTTATCTTTCAGACTGTTCAGTTTTGACCTTGTTAGGATAGAGAGGTGACTTCTAAGCTCCTTACATATGGAACCAGAAAACTATTTTAATAATGCCCCAGAAATTGGTAAACAAGTTCCTTTTTACCCTGATTCATGATGACTTTATCAATTCAACCTTATTCTCTCTCCGTCCTTTTCATTTCTGTCTGAAGAAGCCCATATTTTTTTGCCATTTAGGACCATTGTCAAGTCTTCACCCACAACCTATCTATATTTCAATCACAATAAATACAGTAACTTCTTATCAGGGAAACCACCCTTCCTTACTTCTTCCCCTGACCCTCCACTTCTCCATACCTCACCAATACAGGTAAAATCTGTCACTTTTCCATACTAGAGCTTTTCCATACTGAGGATGCATCTAATAAAAGAAAAGAATACAGATCTAGACCACCACAAATACCCATCTCTCTCTTTATACATTCCACTTAGCACCTACATGATTCCCCTCAAGACCTTATTTCTCCCCACTTCCAGAAGATTCCTGAGTAGAGGATAGTGTATAAGAGAAAGGAACAGGATCCCAGTCCTCACTCACCTTTGAAAGAGTTCTCTGCAGCACACATAGGTCTCATAGGTTCTATTGCTGAAACTTGTATTTAGGAAGGAGACACAGTCAGTTTCAGCTCCCCTGGGAACATAGAGGATTCCTGGATAAATGAGACAGAGATACTAAGAGGAAGATTTTACACATGTTCCTTAAGGCTCTTGATTCTTTGGGTGTGAATTGAGAATACCGTAGATTAGGGCCTTTTCCGTGCATCTGTGAGATGGATAGTTAAAGCAGTATTCTGAGGGAGATCTTGTTGGGATCTAGGTAAGTGACTTCTGCCAAGAGACTAAGCTGAGGCACCTACCTGCCACACAGGCACTGATAAGGGATACACAGGCCCCTGTGAGGAGGGCGCTGACCACAACCTTGGACAAGTCACTCTTCCGGTGGGGTGCCATCGATGCTGCAGACAACAGAATAGCTTGATCTCTTCCCCATCAGGCACTGGGTATATCCCATGAGCCCCATTTAGAAGAATGAAGAACAAAACACAGCAGGTGAACAGCATCCTTACCACAAACCACCAGAAGCCAACCAGTGGTATTCCAAGAAGAATGTAGATGCATTTGTCCTGAGGGCTTACTAACCAGACATTTCCCTATCTTCAGTGGTTCTGTGAACATTCCCAACATATATCTGGATCAAGCAGAGTTCTGGTTTGCCCCAGACAGGGATAAGTGCCTGGGTGTTCACTTGTTGAGATCTGCACTCTGAAGCTGGGACCAGAATTAGATGGATGGCTTTGAGCCAGTGGAATAATGAAGGCAGCATTCACCTAAGCCTTAGCCATGTGATGCATATCCCGCTACTAGATGGCAATCTCACAGTCAGACAGTTACCAGGCTTCAGAATTAGAACCATGCAGACAAGTATTTAACAGACAAGTATTCAACAGATAAACTAAGAGGAAATTGTTCCCTCTTTAAATTCTTCAGCTAACAAGTAAATCAACTTAATGATTCTACCCTAAAATATGAGTGCCATAAAAAAAAATGGACACACTGAGCTGTATTTCTTCTTATACTCTATATCTAAATTGGATCTCCCATAGACTTGGAATCTGCTAGTCATTCTCCCTGCCCCTGACCTCAAGGACAGTTCCATGTTCCTCATTTTATTTTCTCCAACCATCACCCATGTTTAGCAATATCTTCAACAGTCTAAATGTATCTCTGATGTATCTGAGTCTGCTTCAAATACATGCTCCTTCCACACCTGGTGACTTGTAGCTTTTACTTCAACATTTCACACCACTCACTCTCACTATCCACCTTATGTGTCTGCTGCTTTTATCCTTTGATTCCTCATACAACTCCTACTTCTGGGAAGATAGTTGGTGAGCAGCCTAATTTCAGAAAGTACCTTCACTACTGAATAAAAAACAAAATATCTTTACTTACATGTGTACCATGACCATTTAATGGCAAAATAAAAATAATACCACTATGTTCTTCCTCATAGGGAAAATAAAAATTAAATTGTTCTTTTGGGCCTCTAATTAGAAGGAAAAAAGGCAACAGAAGTTGAGATTATAAACCCAGCTTAGACTGCATGCATAGCCAGGTAGCAGTTATCGTAACTCCAAATTAACTGCTGCCTGAGAGAGACCATTTCACATCAGCTTCTCTCTCTGGTCTCACTTGTACTGAAGCACCAGGACTGCTCACTACAGAAGCTGAAAACTGGCTGGCTTATTGAGCAGCTAGGAAAATTAATGGACTCACTCAAGCCTCCCAATGTGATTCCTATGGAGGTAAGATTGGCAAATCCACAGAGTGAAAATGTTGTAATAACTTCAGCTCTCACCTAAGGAAAACAAAAATAAATAAGCAAATAAACTCAGTCCCATGTATGCAGTGATATAATCAGGATAGAAGTCCCTGAGTACTTGGAACTCCCAGTTTTGTCCACACTACCCTGAAGAGTGTGGAAAGGATGCTCAGAAAATATTCACTCCCTGAGTTACTTGAGGGATAATGATATGGAAACCACTATATGCCTCTTGGCTCAACACTCTTCTTGTTGAAACCTATGAATAAATAGAAGGTCTAGGAATGAGGGTGATTGAGAGGGAGAGAGAAAAATCAATTTATAGCAATTTAAACTTATAAAGAAGAGGACTTCAGATCATCAGAAAGTGTCCACCCTGGACTGCTCCATCCATAAAGACCCAACAATTCCATTATAGAGAGAAGTTGGGTCAGAGTGTGGGGTGGAATAGCACCCAGACCTCAGGGCCACTCAGGCACTGGAGGTAAGCACATGGCTACGCTTGCTTTGTGGTTAGGCCGGGGATACTGGAAGGAGATCTGTGGGTGTGAAACAGACTTGTGTGTGACACTCCCTGACTGCCCACAAACTATTATGCTTTTCTAGATGGTCACTTACGGAAATCCACTGTTTCTCACCCCCAATCCACTCTTCCACTCCAGAGAGACGTTTGTTCTTATACTGAGACAGTTGCTGATAGGCCACAAACTCATTTGTGAAGAACTTGATCCCCACCATTTCAGCCACCATTGGACAGTCTGTCCACTCTACACCCATCATGAAAACCATGGGCCTTAGGATATAGGAGCAGATGACCTGGGTGAAAGAAAGATATTCCAGGAAAAGGAAGAACGAATACTGCAGGGCAGGAGCCAGGGCCTTTCTGCGGAGCACTGAGTCCATCTCCTCCATCCTTCTCCCATCCGTGCTCTCTCTCAGATAACTGTGAGTCAGGAGGACATGCACAGTTCGTGGACTACTTAACCACACCCTAGAAGGACAACCCAACAAATGTAATCTTTTACCTGGAAAGTGAGCCCTTGTATGTCTACCATTTCCCCTAGCCAGGAGAGGGCAGCGTTGATGAAGGCCAGCACAGCCAAAAAGGCAATCAGGTTTGCTGCTACATTAGCAGCAAGGCCTATGGCATCTGTGGCTCCATTGCTGGCAGCTTCCAGGACGTTCTTCTCCTTCCTGTGGTTACGGGGAGAAGGGAAGAATGTGGATCCCACTGTACCTGCAGTGCAGGAGGAAAGTGTAAGACCAGCCTGAGTGGTGATGGGAGTTCCTTAGTGACCCTCTTGGTGGGATTACAGTGAGGCAATGTCATTTACTTGCCATGAAATCGCACTGACACTGAGGACAGAGGATACTGGCTTGCAGAAGATAGAGACAGATGGGAGGGTTAAGCAACAGAAAATCAATGTGATTAGCTAGAGGCAGTAGACAAGAGGGAATAGGGAATCATATTATTCCTTCTCCAGGAGACTCGGAGCCGCGGCCTCCACAGCACCACTCCTGATTCTGAACCTGACCTCACCATCTCCCAAATTACATGCCTCATTAGACTCACCCACGGGGCAATTTTACCCCCTCCTTATTCTTGAACTTGGACTCCTCCATTTCTGGATATACCAGTTTTGACAAGGCAAGGGCAGAGGGGGCAGCCATCACAGAGGCAGAAATCAGGGATGATGCATCAATCTGGAAAGCCAGATTCAGGAATCAGTGTCTGCAGAACCCAGACTCTGGCTCACCCAGGAGTGAACAGACTATGCATACCCCAAAAGATATGAAGGCTCCCAACACAGTGCCTGAAATAGTAGCAAACCCTCCAGTCATCACTGCGTGGAGTTCCGAGAGCGTCATGTCTCCAAGGTATGGACGGATGAGCAGAGGTGCCTCTGTCTATAAACAACAGAAGTGAATCGGATTCAGGAGGGTGCAGTGCTCCAACTCAGAGTGCCACCCAGTCCCTGGGACACATCCGTTCAGTGGATGTGCCCTTCAGCACCCAGCTCTGCTCTCAGACCCTCCCAGCATCTGCCTCACCCAGTCATACCCTGGCTGGCATTGTTCCCATATGCTTTCTTACACGTTTGTCTCATCTATTTAAATTTTAAAATGCTGTAGAAGAGAAATGGTGTTATTTCTTTTGTATGTTCTCAATTTCTAAACCCATATGCTTAATGAACAGCTTTATGGAATGCAATGTACTTACTGAGTACATATTTCCATTGTCCTTAACATTGAGCTAATCAGTGAGTGGTATATATTGAGCACATACTCCATATAGACAAATGTATCAGACAGGTATTGTGGGGAGGAGCCTTGATGTTAGCCCTGAGCAAGGGAAGCTATTGACTCCTAAGAGACCCTGGAAAACAAGAGTCAGAGGGAGAACTCAGAATAGAGCAAGCATCCTCCATAGCCCCTGAAGGAGAGAAATTCGGACCAGGACATTTCTGTAAATTCCTATGTAAGAAATTGGGTTGGTGTTTAAGAATGTCTGAATTAAGTATGACCAGGTAAGTATTAGTAGGCATGAAAGGTGAAAACAATTAGCTAAGTTCCCTTTCAGTTTCTGGCTTTTCTTTCATGAGTTTAGCTGCTCATACAGTCCTCATTTTTCAGAAGGAAAGCATACTTTTATCAACCTGTTTTCAGTCACACTCTCTGTTTCCCAGAGAAGAGAAAATCAGAAGGTCTCATGGTGCTTACCATACCCACAAAGATGTTTCCTGCCACAGCCAGGGTTTCTGTGGCAGTGGTGCCCAAGGTGATCTGCAAAAACCAGGCAATCTAAAGAAATACAAAGACCTAAACTGTTAACATTAGCAGGAATCTTGTAGAACATCCAGCAAACCCCTCCTTCTCCATTTTATTGGTAGGGAAACTGAGGCCCAGAGATGTAGAGTACAAGCCCAAGGGCACAAAGCAAGTCACAGACAGAGCCTGGAACAGAATGCAGGACTCTTGGCTTCCAGAACAAGTATATTAAAACTCAGTATGAAATGGTAGTCCAGCCCATTTTCTCTCCCTGCTCTGTCACTCAGCCTACCTCTGGCCTGGTTTTGACCCTCTGATAGCAGGCGTGCTTGAAAGAGTTTGCCTTGTCACATTGGTTCTAATGCTTAAGATTCTATGTAGGAGCATTTTACAAAGTGTCATCTTCATGCCTCTCAACAGACCACAAGATGATGTCTGCCTCCTGACTGGTGTAGGAGAAGGTCTTACCTTCTGAATCACCCACTGCACGAGGCCCAGATAGTAGAGAATGGACATGACACAGCCAAAGAAAAGGATGATTGGTAAGGCCTGTAATAAGAATATGGGCAGCCAGTGAGATATCACACTGAATGTGCTTATGTATGCCATAAATGGACTGTGTTTCAGGCCTCTAAGTTAAGGTCTTTGCATCCCAAGAGCAGCTGATACAGCACCAATACTCAGTGGATATTTAAACACAGGCTAGTTTAGAAATACATTTTAAATATATTGCAGATCTATTATTCAGTCGGTATTAAGCCAAAGGAGATGTTTCCTCAGCCTTCCTCCCCAACCCCCCTGTTTCATTCCAATTTCAGTATAATAATGATCAAAGGGCAAGAGACTGAAGCTGTTTACTGATGGGATCAAACCATCTTCTTAGGGTCGAATTGGTATATAGACTGGCTGATCTCTTAGACACACATTTTCACCCTCTGCCTTATACCTCCCCCACAGTGACCCTCATTCCTGTCCATAAAGCAGATACAACCTGAAAGGCAAAGGCACTCGTGACCAGCATATCCCCAAATACAAAACTGGAGCCAGCCACAGTATAGTTCAGGAAAATCTGGAAGGAAAAAGAGACAGTAAGCAAGAGTGAAGCCAGGAAGAAGGGATCAGCCTCATGCACGATGAGGACCTAGTGCTGACACTGATGCTACCGTTGGCTTCCCGGCAGCAGGGGGGCAGGCTGTGGCCCACGAGATCACTGAATGACAGATGACTCAGCACTCCAATTCTCTTTATTCATACGCTTAGTTGCACCCCAGCATGCACTTTACTTTCCCACGGGTCGTCCCACCACCATCACAAGACACTGCCCAGTCTCCTCATGCTTCCCCCAAATCTCCTTTCTCTTGGGGTCTAAAACAAGAGCCCTCACATTCAGTTTCTCATACCTGAATCTGGTTTCCCAGCCATTGAAATGCATTAAATCCAAGATCAGTTCTGATGACCAAGATCCCAAAGACAAACTGAAGACCCAGGCCCCACAACACTGCCCTCCAGGACACCTGGGACATAAGAACATTATTCCAGTGTGTGTTCTAAACCCTATTGCCCATTATCTGGCTGGAATTTTAAACATGGATATATGTACTCTAGGTGGAACCAAACATAGATATAAACAGTTAAATCAAGGGTGAGATGGAGTCAGAGAGCTGGGCCAAACAGGGCAGTAATATGGGAAGATCCACACATATCCATGTGGTTTTTAAAACCATCTACAAGCTAGATGACACAAACAAAAGCATCATCAATCAGTACTTTAATATTGTGTAATGCGAGCTGAATTTCTATTGTATGCTATTTATTTTATTTTATTTTTTGTTCTTTTTTTTAACACTGGCCTAGATCCATAAAACATATCAATAATGAATATCAATGGATATGACTAATGGATCACAATGTACAGTTTGAAAACAGTGGCCTAGGGCCTCTGAAAAGTTTAAAACCTCTCTTAGGAGCAATATTGTCAAAGAGGTAATTTCCAGATTGTTAAGAACTCAGTTCTGTGCCTTTGCAATCAATACTTGACACATGCATTTTGTGATTAGTAACCCCTGGCCCTTAGCTATATGTTACTATGCCTACCCTTCATACCCAAAACTCACCGCACTGTGGTGTTTGGAACAGGCAAAGAGGATGAGGATAAACATGCAGATTCCTGCGAAGGAGATCAGCTGCTCTGGCCTTTGGGCTGTGTCTAGAGCCAGCCACAGGATAAGGCCAACCAAGGAGAGCCCTGCAAACACCCTAAAGAGGGAATTCCAAGACCATGTCGCCAGCTTCATGAATTAATAACAAATAATTGACTTTACCTCTAAAAAATAGCTGTTTACCACAAGTTCAAGTAGATTGGCCACAAAGACAGCTTGTGAACTAGCTTTGCTAGTAAACCAGGAGTTTGAGAATCATTCATCTGGTAGTTTTCTAGCTACCACTGAGGACACAAATCACATGACTTCCTTCTCCTCAAGTAAGATGTACTATAAAGACCTACGCTTAAAGGTTGTTCTGATGAATAACCAAAATATTTTTAAAAGAAGGAGGAAAAGTATGCATGGTCCACATGGATCTCCTTCCAATTTCCGATCACTCCAAAGGCTGAGCCGCGTATTGGCTACTTATGGTCCCCTGAGGTACCAAACATGCTTGATCAATACACAAACTGGTTTCCTCATGTCTCAGCATTGGAGTCATATCAGTTCAAGGGAAAAGAATTAGAAGGGAGGTCATGTATGAAAAAAAATGCGAAAAGAACACGTTATTCATTGAGATGCCTTAAAAACAGCAATGACAGCAAAAGGCATTTGAGGTCAGGTTGAATTTCAGAGCTGTTTTCATTGTGCACTCATCTTTCTTAAAGTGAATAAATCTGTCTTCCAGAATCCATCCTGTTAGTGAGTCCTTTTAACCCTATCTCTTCAGTGTCAAAACAATCAATGATCCAAAATTTAGATTGTAGTCTAGTGTGTTTCTCCAAATATCACTGTTGCAGACATTCTTTCTGTGCATCCATTGGAGAACAGGCAGGAAAGAGGAACTTTAGAGAGAGTATGAAGTTTATTCTCTCACCCCAGGCCTGTGATCAAAGAGCATGTGCATGCCTAGTTAGATATGCTGTGGCTACTGTTGAGTCCAGTTCAATATATGCTAAAAGTAAGTTTGTATAAGACACCACTGGGTGCAAGAAGTCTGGAAGACCAGAGGGAACAAAGCATAAAAAGTATCAGGTAACTAGGGGAGACATGTATGACCACCAAGTCAATCTGATAGCTTAACATGGCTGCAAGCCTCTTTGATTGCTTCATTGAAGAGAAGTATGGTTTAATCTCATCTCTGACTGAGCTCTGTCAATGAACAACTGAAACTCTGCCCTGAAACAGCCCTTCCAGCCCCCTGCCAGTGTACAAGGCTACAAGAATCCGGACTGAGGTCCAGTGCTCAGAGGTGCATTCTGTGTGCTCTCGGAGCCTTGGTTTTGTACATGTAGGTCTTACAAAGACCTACACTTCTCTGAGAGTCTGAGAGACAGCTGAGGAACTGTCAAAGGAGAAAAAGGGAAGTGAACTGGGGTTTGGGATAAGTTCTGGGACCAGGGGTATTGAGATTCTTATCTTACCATTTCATCCAAAGCTTCAGACAGGAGTTTTTAAAGGGCTTTAGACATTTGGTTATTTTTTTTCCAAAGAACCTTTTCAGAAAGTGGTGAACCAGGACCAAGAGCACCAAACAGGTGAGGATGAACAAGGCCAGTGCCCTCTGGAAATCCAAGATGCAAGCTGTCAGGAAGTAGGCGGCATAAGCTAAAAAGAAAAGGTACAGAGTAAGGTAAAGAGCTCCCAGGGGCAAATGAAGTTATAGTCTTGAATGTCTGGAGCTTAGAAGAAAAACTCTCCAGTAATCTTGCCACCAGCCCTAATCGTCCAACTGAGCTGCCGTTCTCAAGGCCAGGATAGATAGCCAATTGTTTTCTTTTTGAGGACTCCCAAGGAGAGTCCAGCTTAGTTTGATACTGTATATTTTCGCTTGTCTCTAATGAATCTCACTCCCTTCGATTTTATCTGGTATCCTCTTTCTGTCTCTTGAAGTAGGTTTGATTAGTGTCTACCGTTAGACTCTTGGAAACTTATATTTTCTCAAAACCCCCAATCATTTATACCATCCCTCTTGGGCAAAACTATGTAAACAAGGCTACTACTAAGAAGTAGCCATATGATCCCCACCCCATAGCTCGACTCACCCCAAAATAAAACTTTCATTGTCACCATCCTAGCTGCCTCTCATATTAACATCAAAAGGTCATGATCATTAACAGTATATTTTAAATAGAGTTTTTCTGTCTTTTAAAAACATTTTATAGCACTGATTTTGCTAGTAAACCAGCAATTAAGTAATGTATATATACTACAGACTTCTCTTGGAAGGACAACAAGAGCCATGCTGTGTGTCAAATCAAGACACTAAAAAGGAGACAAGCCCAGATTATCTGAAATATTTAAGTCTATCAAACAGTACAGTTTTGGAAATCTCTCTGATTTTACTTATTTCTATCAGTGCAACTCAGTAAATTATGCTTCACCTACAAGTAATTAAAATCTACATATCAAATAGCCCTGTAGATGGGTTTATGAATAAAGTTGCTTTCCATCTAACAGTCATCTTGGCACAAGATCACATTCCTAACATGACTGATATTTCTTGTTTCTATGAATGCTTAACACCTCACCCAAACACAACAGGCCCAGCAGGATCTTCTTGAGCAAGCCAGCATGTGTTTTGCAGAAACTTCTTGCCCTGGTGAAAGGTTGTAGGTTCCTCCTGATGAGAACCCAAAAATTAAGATACAAAAGTTACTGCATCCCATTTGTATCAATTCCCAGAACTTAAGATTACCTGGCCCAAGGAAGAATTTCCTCTTAATCAACGAGGAAAATTATTCAGCCTGGAGACAATAGGTAGTATTCCAACAATACCAAAAAGGCCAGATCAAACCTTGCCAGTGGGCCTCTTGCAAAAGGCCAGAATATTCCTTCACTACTTGGACTAGCAATGTCTTAGGTAATCTCCTACCACAGAGGTGGACACTGGGTACATTAGGGAGACATTCCTGGACCTACTCCTTCGCTGTACTTCAGCAACAAGGGATTGCTTCGCTTCCAGATTTAGAAAAGAGCCTATTCTTCTGAGAGGCAGTTTTAATCTTTCCTCCCTAAAAGACACACAAATCCATAACCATGAGCAGTTAATCAGATGTGCATTGACAGATGGCTTGGAAAACACCACCACCACCTCAGAAATCCTTGAGTGCAGGGCCTGAGGGAAGGTGCCCAGAAAGTAAGACTATTCAAGTTTGACTTAACATGCTTTTATATAGTGCTTTCTATGTGCTGGGCTTTTTCTAACTTTACAAATAATAACTCATTGGATCCTCCTAAGAACTCTTGAGGTGATTACTGTTATCATTCTCATTTTACATATGTGGAAACTGGAAAACAGAGAAGTTAAGTAACTTCCCCAAGATCATGGAAGCTGTAAGGGGTGTGGACACAATGTAAATTCAGGCAGTCTGGCTTCACAATCTGAGCTCTTAGTCATCACCCTTTGCTGCATCTTACCTAGACTCTGAACGCACCTGTCTCTACCATTTCAAATGATTTCTGAGCACACTGCAGTCGTATGAGCAAAGACACTCCAATTTCCAAAGTCTTGGAAACCCCAAAAAGGGGGACACAGCAAAAAAATCCCAGTTGGCCATCATGCTGAGGCGGAACAGCTTAGCCAGGGCTGGGACCCGCCACTAACGCCAAATGCCTGGGGTCTTGGCTCACAGATTTCCATGGCTCTTTCTCCATTGCTGCCTCTCCCATCTAACCTGCTCCCTGTTCCTAGTACATAGCCTTCCATTTCACTCCTCCCTTCCCCTCAGCCTCCACCTCTTCCTCCCCCCTCTCTTTTACCCTCTCCCTCCTCCTCATTTTCCTTTCTGCAGGGAGCCCAACCCAGTGTTAGCTGAGTGTATTATCAGATATAGGTAATCTGACAAAGAAAAAAAAACAATCTTTATCACCAATTGAATCGATTGAAGAGACTACCTTAGGATCTCAAGAACTCTACCTTTCCATGCTCAATAGAGGGAGCAGAGAGTAAAAAGGATTGCTTAGAAGTTTCAGTGTACCGAAGGATGTCGTTATCTTTGGAACGTAATTCACAGAACACATCAAGGAATGAATTTAATTTTAATCCTAGACTTCCATGTGTTCCAGATATCTCTGGTCTGGTCCTCCAGATCCACTCTCCACCTTGCTATGTACCCTGGACATCTAAACCTGTGGACCACACCAATGGGCTCCCATGCCCTCTGGCTTATCTGGTTGGATTCTACCGGGGGGAGCCAAAAGGAGATCACGGGATAGCTTTCAGAAAATCCGCCTCCAATGACTGTTGATATTCTGGCTCTGGGTGAATCTTTGTTGCTCTGCCTTGAAGTAAGACCTAAAAGAAAGTCAATCCAGAACCAAATGATAGTCTGAGTGAAGGGTGAGTGTCTCCCTGTAGAAATGACCAGAGTCTTTTCAAGGGGTCAAAGGTTTTACTTTGATCATGGCGTAAAAAGAACTGGTCAGTGGGTACTGCTCTGGATACCACTTTTCCAGATTCAAAGTTATGTATGCAACTGGTTTCAATCTGGGTGGGCAAGTAGATCTGGGTAGCATGGGATAGGGACTTGAGAACAAACAGCAGAACTGTTCAAGGGAGAATGGTGACTGAGTTTGAGAAGCAAAAAGATGATCAATAAGCCAAAATGGAAAGCCAAATAGGAGTTGGAAAACCAGGGAAGGTAAGAGAAAGGTCTATCAAATGGCAGCCAGCCAATTTACATGGAGACAGAATCTGTACATCTGGAGATGACCAGTGCTGAGAACCATCAGCCCAGACAGAGTGAGAAAGGAACCTAAACCAAAACACAGCCAGGTGCTTAATTTCTGAGTTGTGATAGTTGTATTACTTAGAAAAGAGCTCTTCCTCCACACTGTACCCAAATCTCAACTTTAAGTGCCATTTCAGACAACAGAAAACATCAGATCTTCACACCAGCAGTGGAGACCCAATGCCAAAGTCCACAAAGACAAGAAGGACTTATGTGGTGGGATTTCCAACTGGCCCTTTGATCCACACTCAACTTTTTCCTTCCAGAACTCTTAGCTCTCCAAGTTTGAGGCAGCAGTGGTTCTGATAGACAGTGAAGTCTTTACAGATAGGTGCTCTCTAGCATTAGGGAAAGTCATGACTCTACCTCCAGTGGCCCTTTTGAACCAAGCCCTTCAGTTCTCTTAATAGCGAAAGTTTCCAGTATATGGTTAATGCCCATCATGGACTTCTTGTGCTGATACAATTTGTCCTTATTTACCCATTCTTTGAATGATTTCAATAGGAACTTGAGGGCAAAGGAGCTTTAGCTCCATCAGCTGCTGACCGCAGGCTCAAATCCTAATGAGAGAGAAAAATCAATGGAGGAAGGAGCTCCCAACAAGGATAGGCTGCCTAAAATTCTTCACTTGGGACTTGTATTGATATATAACATAGTCAGGCCCAAGATGCCCTTCCAGACCTCCTTCCTGAGAATTCATACAGCTCACACCCACCCAGCTATCTTGCCACCCCTACACATCCCTGCCAGGCTTACCACTGTCCTCCTGGGAAGTCAGAATAGCTGCTCTGGGCAGCCAAAAGAGACATAAGATTTAGTAAGAGTAGTTGGAGAGCTAGGAGGAAAAGCAAAAAAGAGAATCTTTAAGAAAGAGAAGAAGTCAATGATATTTAATGATGTATAAAATCAGCTAGCACAGCAAATAAGAAGATGTTGTATTTTTCAGGGAAGAGGTGACTGGTTCTCTTTCTAGGAGAGTGACTGGGTGAAAGTGGAATTGCAGGGAATTGAGTGAGTGTGAGCATATGTGAACCATTTTTTCCAAAAGTTTGCCTGTGAGGAAAAGAAACACCTGATGCTGTTTATTAAGCACCTTTTACCAGGTACTGCAAAACCTCATTGGTCAGCCCCCCTCCAAAACCTGCAAGGTTAATATCATACAAGTTTATAAGTGAGGAAACAGCCTGCCAGTAGGTAGCAGAGTTAGTTTAAAGCCCAGATCTTTCCATTACTCCATATGGTTTCTAATTAGAGATGTAAAACTAGAAGCCCAGAAGGACTGCTCCAGAATCCCATAGTTATGATTGCTAAGAGGGTAGAGAAGAAGAAGCAGGTAACTATTACTCTGAATGTGAAAGAAGATTTCACAGAAGAGAGGACAAATAAACAGATCTGAAAGGTGAAAGCAAAGAAGTTTGCTAAGTGAGTATGTTGAGGGAGTTAGAAGGTGAGGGTATCTCTAGAGGAAAAGCTACTTGAATGAGCCCAGAATTTTGAAAGAACAGTGTGATTGGCTCTCTCTGGGAAGCAAAGGAGCATGTAGATAGATGGTGGGGTGAAAACGTGTAAAGCAGGACAGAAGCCAGGTCATGTAGGCTATATGCCATCATTGGAAATTTAGATATTATCTTGTAGGAAGCAGAGGGCCATTGAAGAATTTAAGCAAGGTAGAAATATGAGCAGATGCATGGTTTAGAAAGATCACTCTGGTGGCAGTGGGGTGGGAGATGGGCTGGGTCCCATTTAGGAAGTAACCAGGGTGCATGAAAAGGACTCATAAGAAGGGTGAGTGGCACAGGGGTTTAGGAGAGAGGATCAGCATCAAGTGGAGAGAATCTGGGATAATAATCAGTTCCTACCATGAGAGATAATCCTGATCATCCTCAGTTAAGGGTGATGATATTCTCCAAAAATGAGAATACAGGAGGAGGAACAGACCTGAGGAGGAAATGTAAGTTTATTCATCTTTGTGCCTAGAGCCCAGCCCAGGGTCAGATACAGAAGGAAAGCATGAAATCTATGCTTCAAGGAGTTTTGGGTTCAGTGTTTAAATTGAAGTATATATGTGACACCTAGGTATAGGTATTTGGTAAATAGATATATAGGTCTGAAGCTTAGAACAAAAGTGCAGGCTTCAGATGTGGGTTTATGGTCAAGACATTAAGTGTAGGAGTGAGAAGAGAAGACAAATGACAGACCCTGAGAAACAGCAGACAAGAAAGAGAGGTAGGAGAATGAGGCAGTTATAGTGGCATTAAAAAACAATAAAAATTTCAGGTTTCAAGAAAGTTTCACAAGTGTCATGCTACAGAAATGCCCAGTGAAAGTATGTGGACATTGGACTTGATAAGCAGGCTTTCATCTGAGTAAGAGAATTTCAGCCAAGGAATGGTGGGGAAACTAGATTGCACTGGACTGAGAAGTGAATGGGGAGTTGAGAAAATGGAAACAGTAAGTAAAATTCCTAAAAGAAACGTAGGGAAGAAGCTCCTCAACATCGGTCTTGGCATGTTTTTTCTGGATATGACATCAAAAGCACAAACAGCAATAGGAAAAGTCAACAAATTGAGACTATATCAAAAGCACAGGAAAATAAAACAATTAAAAACTGAAAAGGCAACCTACAGAATGGGAGAAAAATTTTGCAGACCAGATATCGGATAAGGTGTTAATATCCAAATTATATGAAGAACTCATATAACTCATAAAAAACATCCAATTAAAAACAGGCAAAAAAATGGGCCGAGGGACTGAAGAGATATTTTTCCAAAGAATACATACAGATGGCCAACAGGTACATGATCAGATGCTCAACATCATTAATCATAAGGGAAATGTAAATGAAACCACAATGAGATATCACCTCACACCTGTTAGAATGGCTGTTATCAAGAAGATAAGAAGTCAGTGTTGGTGAAGATGTGGAGAAAGGAAACTCGTGTGTAATGTTGGGAATATTAATCAGTTACACCACTATGAAAACAAAATGGAGGTTCCTCAAAAAACCAAAAATAGATCTAACATATGATCCAGCAATTCCACTTCTAGGTGTACACCCAAAGGAAATGAAAACAGGATATTGAAGAAATAGATGCACTCCCATGTTTATTATAGCATTATTCACAACAGCCAAGATATGGAAACAATTCAAATGCCTATCAGTGGATGAATGGATAAAGAAGGATATGTATATATAAGCCAGTGGAATATTATTCAGCTGTGAGAAGGAAGGTCTCCTGGCATTTGTGACAGCATGGATGGACTATGAGCGTATCATGTTAAGTGAGATAAGTCAGAGAAAAATAAGTACTATTTGATATCACTAGTATGTGGAATCTAAAAAAGCCAAATTCATAAAAACAGAAAGTAAAATAGAGGTTACCAGAGGATGGGGAGTGGGGAGATAGGATAGACACTATTCAAGGGTACAAACTTGCAACAACTACTAAATAAACCCTAGAAATCTAATGCACGTTATAGTTCATTATAATACAATTGTATTATAATTGTATTATATTGTATTATAATGTATTATAATGTATTATAATGATCAAATTTGCTTAGAGACTAGAACTTACTGATTCCCACCACTAAAAAGAAAGAATCATTATGTAACATGATAGAGGTGTT
Organism: Manis javanica; assembly: GCF_040802235.1. Taxonomy (NCBI): domain Eukaryota; kingdom Metazoa; phylum Chordata; class Mammalia; order Pholidota; family Manidae; genus Manis; species Manis javanica. The sequence continues at coordinate 95,155,773 of NC_133163.1, read as the reverse complement.
AATTTTGGCTACAATGGCCATAATATTACAACATCTAAATGTGTCAAACTTACATGTTGGCAACTTTAAATTTACACATTGTTATATGTCAACTATGTTTCAATTTTTAAAAATTGTGTTTACTTGCAATCCAGAGATTAGAGGAAGGATTTTGGTAAACATTTAAGCTAAATCCTCACTGACTGTGAATTGGGTCTTTTCTTTTTATTTTGTCTGGTTTCACTTTGTGGACCTAAGAATGACAGATGAAATAAGATATGTTCCTCAAACCCTAAATTTTAAGAAATTGTTAAGAAAATTTTTGTAAAATCAGAGGCATGAGGTGATTCAAATTGATGGAAATAATGTAATATAGGGTAACCACTGAAAAGAAAATCTATTCTTAATGGATAATTGGGAAAAATAAATTAACAAATGGGAGAATTTTGACATGTTAACAATAAAGAATAGTTGAGACAAATAGAAACAAATAAATAGCAAGATAGATTTAAGTCATTAATTGTAAATGGCCTAAACACTCCAATTAAGAAGCAGAGACTGGCAGAATGGCTTAAAAAAGCAAAAGAAAGACTGCTCTTTTTCTGAAAGAAAGGGGAAAAAATGGGGCAAAGAAAAGCAAATTATAAGGTGATATTATAAGTGATATTGCCATGATGAATGAGTTAGTGACAAAAAATGCTTAATCTTATTAGAAAGAAGTGATATTGGATTATATACCAATTCACGATGGATATAGGGATGCGTAGAGTAAATGGGGTTGAGAATTTGAGGAGTTTTTAAATAACTGCTGAAAGGAACTAAGCAGGTGAGTGCACATGTGATCAAGTGAGGACCAGCCAATGAAGAAGGCTCAGGCAGTCCACTTTGGGGCCAGCGTTTCACTTAATTGTTGTAAGTTGTGATGACTTAACTGGGCTCTATGTGTCTAGGCACATCTGAACAGAATTCAGAGTTTAAATTCAACAAGACTTAGGGCAACATTAATCTGATACATGATCATTATCCTCTTTTCTGGTAATTAGCTTAAATGAAAAACCATTCATGCACATGAAAATTTTAATATAACACAACTCTTCATTTCTGAAGTCAAGAACATGAAGAGGTGGTATTTACAAGACAAGCTAGGAAAAAGTTCATGAACTTTTCCTCCAGGGCAGAAGAATCCCTCTCAGGTCTGCTGCCCCTTCCCTAGCCAAACCCTAGCTTAGAACAGGATACTTCTCTGGCAGGTCAGCCCCAGAACCCCAGCATCCCTAGCACTACCACTCAGGGTTATGGGGTATATAACTGAGGGTCTGAGGACTGAGAGATTGAAGGATGCTCTCAAGTAGCCTAGTCTCCTTTGCTCTCCCACTACCTTATAAAAGTTTGGCTTCTCTAGCCTTCGGCCCCTTGTTTTCATCTCAGTACCTCTCTAATCCAATAGCTTCTCATCCTCCTTTCTAATGTCTTAGTAAAAACTGGCCTTCCCATTTACCATGGCAAGTCTTCCAACTTAATTAACCTTAGTTCTATCTCCTGACAACTCCTAAGGGTCTTGTTCTGACAATTATTTTTTTCCACTGTTTCCAACCCCTTCCATCATCCATTCTTTCTCTTTCTCTGACTCCCCTGCCTTTCTTTCAACCATCAAATGTGCTCAAGTTCACTGCTTCTTAAAAACAAATACCTCACCACCACCAAAATGTTTTTAATTTCAACAACAGAAAGAACCCTCCCTAAAAGTTTGTTTTGCTAAATTACTTTATTGAAATGACTAAATTCAGAAAAATAAATGAAAAGAAAGAGAAGCTAAAATGAGTTTGCACTGAAGCATCAGATTAAGGATGTCCTGAGGAACCAAGAGCAGGAGTAAGGGAGGAGGAAGACAGGTGCCTGAGTGTGTGTCCTGAGAGTGGCCGGCCTTTAATCCATCACTAAATTTGTCAGTTCTGCTCAAAGTGTCTCTGGGATGTAACTTCTCTAACCTATTCCCTCTTACTCTGCTTTAGCCCAGAACTTTTTCCTCTCTTGCTTGGATGATTCCAAGAGCCTTTTAACTGGCTTCCTGCCACATTGCTGTTAAGAGTTATTTTCTTAAGAAACAAAGTCATTCCTTTCCCTCTCCTGCTTAAAATCCCCTTTGGCTCATTAATGTAAAACAAGACCCCTTGAGGCTTTATGAACATTTCCAGTGTCACAGTGTCATTGCTTGTCTCTTTCCCACTATATAACCCAGTATCCCACCACACGGAATATCTTATCCTTCACAGGACACCTGAGAATCTCTCACAGCCCCATCCCTGATTTGATCCATTACTATCCTTCCATCTGATAAACTCCTATTTGTTCCTGAAGATACAGCTAAATATCATCTCAGGGACCTTCCTTTATTCCTCCCAGTCAGAAACAGTTGTTCATTCTCTTGTGACCTTATGGCACTTTATGTCTCTTTTCCAGCACATGCCATGAAATAGGATACTATCATTTTTCTGTTTACCTGTACTCTTCAGATTGTAAGCATATCAGGGAGAGGTGTATTTCTGTTTTTGTGTATGTATTCTTGGTGCCTAATGAGTATCTTACACATATTGTTGTTTCAGGTAGCCAGTAAGTGTTTGACCCATAATAGATGTTCAGTAAGTGCTTACTGAATGAAGGAATGGGTAGATGGATAGATAGGATAAATCCATAAAAATGAATTGCCTATACACTTGTGTTACATGGTTAGAAAGTATAAATAAAAATATAATTTACACTGGCAACAAAAACATACAGTATTAATGTTGCATTTCATCACCTATAAATTGTACTGCTACTTTTTATATACTGAGAAAGAAAAATGCTGCCAATTAAAGACTTGAACAAGAACTTCACCTAAGAGAATATCCAGTGGCCACAAAAATATGAAGAGGGGCTCAATTTCACTAGTCATTGGGAAAATGCAAAGCAAAACTACAAGGTGATAACACTAGCACATATAATAGAGAAATTTTAAATATATTTTTCTGACACTGCTATGGGAATGAAAATTGGTACCATTATATTAACATCTTTTAAAACTACATAAACCTATGCATATCCTAGGGCATAGCAATTCCATTCCAAGATTTGTACCCAATAGAGAGGTGTACATGTTTACCTAAAGACATATACAAGAATACGAGAATGGTCATAGCAGCACTATTCATAATAGCTAAAAAGTGGACACCACTCAAACTCCCAACCACTGTAAAATGGACAAGTAAAGTGTGATCAGTTCTTACAATGAAATGCTATACAGCAATTAAGAATTACAGACTATAATACACGCAACAATATGGAAGAATCTCCTAAACATGATGTTGAGTAAAAGAAGCCAAACACAAAACATGTATATATGGTATATTTATATATATATATGTGTGTGTGTGTGTTTGTGTATAGTATATATGGATATTTCCATGAAAAATATAAAGGGACTTTATTTCCATTCAAAGTGCAAATTGGACTTAATATAGAAAGTCCAAAATGGGCAAAAATTAATCTATGATAGTAAAAGTCAGGATAGTGATGATCCTTAGGGATGTTTTGACTGTAAAGGGATGTGAAATGGTTCCTGGATACTGGAAATGTTATGGTTTGTAATCTGGGTGATGGTCACATGAGTGTATTCACTTTATAAAAATTTACTGAGGGGCACACTTAATATGTCAGTTTTCTGTATGTATGCAACACTTCATTAAAAATTACATTAAAAGGCCAAAATGGGGACAATTAAACTATGACATGCAATCAATTTCAAGACATATCCCAATTACTGATGTTAAAATGTGAAAAAAAAATGCATCTCAGAACCAATGAAAAATGATATAATTTTGGATGAAGAAATTTATTGAATAAAATTGTTAATTCTAATGGCAGATATAAAAGAACATGCATAAATGGAGTTACACCATTGTTCCAATTATGAAAACCAAAAAGATTAAAGGTGACAATACTCTGCAAATTAAAGAATACTTACAATATCATAACAATTTCACTCCCCTAAGGAATACTTTATTTTTATTTTCTTAAAAAGTGAAGAGTCTTTATTAATTTGTTTGTATTTAGTTACTTTATTGAGGTACATACAGTAAAATGGACAAATCTTAGTTTACAACTTGATTAATTTTGACATGTGTATACATGCATGTAACCATCAACCAGACCAAGATATTAAACATTCTTACTAATTCTCTTCCCCCTTCACCTATTTCACCCATCCTCTCACTCCTTCCCCATGGCAACCACCCATTCTCTGTGTCTATGAGTCTATTTCTGTTTTGTTGGTTTTTTCACTTGTTTTGTTTCTTAGATAAGTGATATAATATGGTATTTATCTTTCTCTGTCTGACTTATTTTACTTAGTATAATATCCTTTAGGTTCATCCGTGTTATCACAAAGGGAATGTTTCATTCTTTTTATGGCTGAGTAGTATTCCATCATATGTATATACTGCACACTCTATCCATTCATCTATCAATGGACATGTAGGTTGCCTCCATATTTTGGCTATTGAAAATAATGCTGCAATAAACATAAGAGTGCATATATCCTTTTGAATTAGTGATTTCCCACAGGAGTACTTTTAGAATTTGGCATTTTGTAAGATAATTTATTTGAAGACTAATCCAAGAAGAATGCCAAGGAATATTATTAGAGGGAAAATGAACACAAATACTTGGTCCATCAAATTTTAAAATAAGTTATCAACAATTATGATATTATGTTGAATGCACAGAACTGTGTCAGTGAAATAACAGACTCATTAACTTAATGAATGCCAAACCTGATGCAACATCAGAATGAAGAAGGGACTCACAACTTGATTGTTATTGTTGGGAAACTGGATATCAGTATAGAAAAGCATCAGCTTAGAGCTACACTTCATATTGCAACCTCCAAAGAATCCCAGATCACAGTTAATCAAGCAAAAGAGCAAAAAGCAAATAGCATATTTAAAAAGCAATACAGTGACAATCATAATTTTTATGTATATATGAAAGAATAATGAAGTCTATTGTCTAGATTATATAAAGAATTTATTAACATGTATATCTATTAAAATTTTAATATTATGGAATTTTTTAGTATATATACTATGGGTAACACATTCTATCAGGTGCTATAGGAGATCAATGGATGAAATAGACACAGATCCTGCCCTCCATGTATTTATAGTCCTGTATAGGGGATACAATATGCATATAAGTGTGTAACACAAAGTTTTAAGTGCTATAAGAGAGGATCAAATACAATGTCATAGAAGTTTGGAAAAAGAGGCCTTATAGGTCTGGAGCCAGTAAGGTTGAGGAGGAGGAGCATTGGAAATGGTATCATGGACATGATGATTGTTCTTGAGTTGGGCCATAGAAAAACGTCGTAAAATGAAAAGACATTTCACTCAAAAGGAATGATGGAAAGTATGACACAGAGGCAGGAAATGAAGGGTTACATCGTACAAGGAACAGTTATTATTGACTCTTACTAAAGGCATAGGGGAGCATCAGAAAGGGAACGAGAAGAGTTAGTGTTGGGAAGTCCATTTAGGCACAAATCATGTTGGAGGATGTGTGCGGGATATGTAAATGCCAGGTTGCAGAGTTGGATTCTGTTCAGGAACCAATGCAAAGCCATAAAGACTTTTGAGCAAAGGAGTTCAGATTCATTCTTTAGACTGTTTTGATAAAATCTATAGGGGAATGATTGGCAGTGGGTGGGGAGCCCTGGAAACAAGAAATCTATACAGATGCTATTTGAGTAATTCAGCAGAAAGGAAACAAAGTTCAAAATCCAGGTTCTACTGTAGTTGATAAAGAAGAAAAGCAAATCACACACAGAAATACAGAAAGCAAACCAAATGGGAAAAATATGTAGAATTCAACTAGAACTTAAAGGAATGCAAGTTATAACATTAAAACATGATTTTATATCCATATATCTTAAATTTTTTCTTGTGAGAAAATATAAAGTTGATGAGACTTAAGGGAACTAGACACAATTACATATTAGAGCAGTTAACAGTGCCAACAACAATGTGACAAAATATATTAAGGTTCTTTCACTAAGTACTAACATTATCTTTATTGTAGAAGACAAAAACTAAGACTTAGAGAGGAACTTGCCCAATATCTGGTAAGTGGTAGTAGAGTCAGTAGTGCACAGGAAACCAGATTGTACCAGCTGAGGAGAGTTGATTATTAAATTTTCAGGAGTTGTGTTGTGCAAGCCATTATTAAAAATCAAATTATATAAATTACATTAAAAACAAGGGTAATAAATACTCAAAGCTCATCACTTCCTTCTTAGCTTGCTACAGTTTACTGTTATATAAGCCTTTGAGGTTTTATCTGTTTTATGTGTATGGTAGAAATCTTATATAAAGTTGCAGTAATGTAAATCTCCTGTGATTCCTCTTTCAGTGACATCCCATTGGTAGCTTGAAATCAGCTGTGTTGAAAGTATTTGTACTACAGGCAAATACCACAATTCCAAGCTTAATTTATTTTGTCTAGACCAAGGATCAGCAAACTATGGTCCACTGGCCAAGCCTGTCTCACCTTGTTTTTAATAAATAAAGATTTATTGGAACACAGCCATGCCCATTTGTTAAGTATCATCTGTATTTCCTTTCCTATTAAAATGGTAGAGTTGAATAGTTATACTAAACAAATGGACATGGCCCACTGAGCCTAAAATATTTACTCTTTGGTCCTTTAAAGAAAAAGTTTGCCAACTCTGGATCTTACTCGTTAAGCTAAGCAAAAATATGAACCAACATTAATGGCAAAATTATTTTTGGAGAGCCAATTCTTAAACATTTACCCCTACCAATTGGTAGAGTTCAGATATAGACCAAAGTAGCCTTACTCTAGAATTCACATGAACCACTGGACTACTAAACAAAGTATGAAATATTATGAAAGCATGAAAAATTTACCAAAAAAAAATCTGTTGATTCACAGAAATGTGATACATAAAAGAAGTGGAAAAATAAATATGCAAAGTAATAATGTCCACATTGATATATATATCAGTTTATATATAGAAGTGAATTTCTAAAGAAGAAAATAGAATTAAAATTTTTAAGCTTGTTTTCTCTATGAAGTCCCTAAGTTAATTCTTAAAAATCAAAGAAAAACAAACAAAAATAACTTTTTGTTTAGGAACTGCTCTGGATCATATCCATATATTTACATTAGAAACTATCCAAGATCCTCTTCCAAGCTTTTCAATGTATGACTTCTGTCCTTTTTTATAAATACCTAGACCTTTTTTATACCATGGAGCATTGCTTCCATCTGACTATTTTACCCAAACAACTTTCTTAGACATTACTTCTGGGACCATATCTATGATCAAGTGCAAAGCTTTTTCTCCTCCTCCTTCCTTAACCTTTGCTACACATAATGTTGTGGACTTGGGCTATGCCTTTTTTCTTGACACTTCCTTCTCTTTTGACTTCCAAGAGTGTGCTTTTTCACTTCTCTCTCTCTCTCTCTTTTTAAAACTGATTTCTGTTTCTCCCCATCCCCAAATCTCAGCATTCTGGAACAGATTTTTTTTTAATGATATGGGCAAGTTCATTTCTAAACCTCAGTTTTGTAATTGAAAAAAGAGATTAAAATTAGTACCTACCTGTTGCTATGAAAATTAAATAATTACTTAAAGCATTCTGCATAATAGTAAGTACTCACAAATGTTAGCCATTTTTATTCTCGTTGTTATTTTTGCTGTCAGTTCAACCAACACTTATGATTGCTGAACTCCCATTATTTATAGCACAGGTTTATATAAAAATAATTGTATAAAATAATATGTGACTATGTTAATGTCAGGTGGCTGTGAGGCTTATTTCCACAACAAAACCACCAGCTCCTGGAGAATGGGATAAGTTTGACCTCTTCTGAGTCCCTTGGCTACACTTAAGAAAACCTAAGTTTCTAGGTCCTAACCAGACAGATTCCAGAACACCTGTACCTCTGCTGAGTGGAAGACCCCAACCCATCTTCAATGCTATGACCTTGCTCTTCAGTCCTGGTTCCCTCAGAATATATGTCTTCTTCCTGTAGGTACAGATAGAGTTAGGGTCACTCACAGGGCCCTGCCAGGGGTCATGAGGTTTCAGAACAGCCAAAGACCCTATATTAGGCTATTCAATAGCCCACAGAGTTGTACAGAAATGAAACTGGTAAATTACCATGAGCTCCAGCCCCAGTTTCTCTGTGTCAATCTCCACTGTGGCTTCTCCTCCGTTTGTTTTCTCCATCTCCTATTCTCAGCTGAAAAAAAAATTCAAGGCCAAGGCTGAAAGATTGGTCATTCTGTGATATAGAGCTGGGGAGGATTTATAGGGCCATTACCCAGAAGAAAAACAAAACTAAAAATCTTTAGAGGTTTAGTTGATTTCTCAAAGAACTAAGAATTAGGAACATTGGCAGCATAATTTTAATATAAATAATGAAATATAGACATCTGTTACAGATAGATAGATATAGAGATGACTTCAGATACAAATGTGTTCAGATATATACCTAAGCAGTCTAACTCTAGAATTCACATGAATCACTATACTACTAAACAAAGTATAAAATATTATATAAGCATGAAATATTCATAGAAAGTCTGTCAATTCACAGAAATACATATAAAAAAAGTGGAAGAACAAATATGCAAAGGAATGTTTCTCTGCTCATTTGGGGGTGGGGGTGCAAAAGGAATTGAAAGGACTCATTGGTTTACCCAGGGTCCCAGGGTGGTCTCTTAAAGGAAGAATCAGAGGATAACTACTCTTACTAGCCTGGAGGAGACCCCACTGGGCCATGCTGAGTTAGAAGAAACAGTATGGGAGGCAGAGGACTGAGACCCCAGACCCCCAACACATTGCTGAGAAAACAAAGATTAACAGGCTTTCAAGCTTCCGATTGTAATGTAGCACAATAATAGTTTTTGGAGCATCTAAGAAAGCTCCTTGTTAGTTAAATCAAAGAAACTATGTTTAGAATAATCGGTATGGGATAGGATTAAAGATGACAGAATAGGAAGGCAAGATGGAAACCTCCTCCCAAAAACATATAAAAGAGGAAAGTACAGCAAATGGAACTAGACCTGAAAATGACCTGAAGACTGCAGAGCAGACCCCCTACACCTGAGGAGGAAGAAAGGACACAGAAAAGGACCAGAAAGCATAGTAGAGGCATCTAATATAAAGGAAGAAACACAGAATCCTTGACAAAATGAACAGGCAGAGGAATTTGATCCAATCAAAACTACAAGACAGAACCCCAGAAAGAGGGCTAAATGAAACAGAGATCACAAATCTTCTTATTAAAGATTTCAAAATAAAAGTCATAAACATGTTCACAGATTTATAGAAAGTATTCAAGATCTCAGGGAGGACTTCAACAGAGAGACAGAAAACCTGAAAAAGAGCCACTCAGAGCTGAAGAATACAGTATCTGAAATGAAATGCACAATGGAGGGATTTAAAAGTACATAACATCATGTAGAGGAGAAAGTAAATGAAATAGAAATTAAAGAACAGGAAAACAAAGAAGCTGAGGAACAGAGAGAAAAAAAGGAAAAAGGGATCTCTAGGAATGAAAGAATGATAAGAGAGCTATGTGACCAACCCAAAATGAAACAATATTCACATAATAGGGGTACCAGAAGGAGAAGACAAAGGGATAGAAAGTCTCTTTAAGGAAATAATTGTTGAAAACTTCTCCAGTCCGGAGAAGGAAATAGACACTCAGGTCATGGAAGCACAGAGATCCCCTAACAAAAGGAAACCCAGCAAGACAACACCAAGACGTGTAATAATTAAAATGGCAGAGATCAAGGATAAGGAGAGAGTGTTGAAAGCAGCCAGAGAGACAAAAAAAGAATCCTTATAAAGGAAATCCCATCAAGCTATCAGCAGACTGCTCAACAGAAACCTTACAGGCTAGAAGGGAGTGGTGTGATATATTTAGTGTACTGAACAGGACAACACCAACCAAGAATCCTCTACCCAGTGAGATTATCATTTAAATTTGAAGCAAAGATTTAACAATTTCCAGATAAACAAAAGTTGAAGGAGTTTACTACCACTAGGCCAGTCTTATAGAATACGCTAAAGGGATTGTTGTAGATGGAAATGATCCTAAGGCTAAATAGGTGTCACCGGTGGAAATAAACCCACAGTAAATGTATTAGACCAACTAATTACCAAGCAAGTACAAAATTAAAACAAAAGAAGCAAAATCAACTACACACAAAATCAGTCAAGAGATACACAAAAAGTGCAGATTATGACATCTAATACAAAAAATGTGAGAGGAAGAAAGAGAAAAAAAGTACCTTTAGGTTGTGTTTGAAATGGAGTAGTCAATTTAAGATAGACTGTTAGATAGTAAAGAAGCTGTCCTTGAACATTTGGTAACCACAAAAATAAAGCCTACAATAAATACACACACAAAAATTAGTACATTTTAAAAGGAGAGAGAAATCCAATTACAATGCTAAAGAAAACCATCAAGAATAAGAGAAGAATATAAGAGAGGAAGAAACAACAGAGAGAAGATATAAAAAACAGCAGAAAGCAATTAAAAGAATGGCAGTAAGTACATATCTATCAATAATCACCTTAAATGTAAATGGCCTGAATGTACCAATCAAAAGACATAGAGTGGCAGAATGGATAAGGAAACAAGACCCATCTGTATGCTACCTATAAGAGACTCATTTCAGGCCCAAAGATAAACACAAACTAAAAGTGAAGGGATGGAAAAAGACATTCAATGAAAATAATAGGGAGAATAAAGCAGGAGTAGAATAATCAGTATGAATGTTAATTATCCCAAATAAACACAGGTTTAAAATAAAATGAGAGAATCAAGAAACTAATCAAACATTTGAGACATTCAAATTTATAAGCTCATTCTGAGATTTTTTTTTACTTTTTCTTTCCCCATGGAATTAATTCTTTTAAATGTAATCCCTTCAAGCATTTAAAATATAATTTCATTAAATATACATAAATAGGCTTTTGCTGATTAATTAGGGCCTCCATTTACAGGCACATAATTACCTGACTTTTGTTCTAAATATGACCAGTTAAGAAATTTGGCAAATCAGGTTCCTGCCCTCCCCAAACACCCTTGCTTACAGCTTGTAAGATTCCGCCTCCTCAGTTAAGGATGGAAAGAAAAACTCAGCTCCAAGAGACCATGACCCTGGAGGGACAGGCTGGGGCCAGGGGAGGTGACTTTCCTGTGATTGGTCACTTTGTCTTAGGTCCTTCTTTCTATAGGAGTGCAACTCAAGTTAATGGTTATATATTTCTAAGACTATTTTGCAGGGTCAGGAACTCCTAACAGACACATCAGCAGAAGCACTGTCCAACACTGAGCTATAGGCACTGGGAAGCATGTAAAAGAAAAGTAAAAGAAAGGTCTCTGCACGCAGAAAACTTACCATCACTTTGTACTGGGAAGATAGTTCCTAGAAAACAAAGCAAGACTGTACATGATTCCATGCCAAACGACTGCTAGGAAGTCTTTATTAATCCATTCAACAAGTATTTATTGAGTATTCACTATCACTCACTGTTTTGGGTACTGACAACAAACACAAAAGAGAATGAGACATTGTCATAAAGGAACTTACAAATCAGTAAGGAAGAATCAGAGGGCAATTACACTTGCCAGCCTGTGGGGACCTCACTGGGCTGTGCTGAGTAAGAAAACAGTATGGGAGGCAGAGGGCTGGGAAGACTCCAGACCCCAATATATTGCTGAGAAAACAAAGATTAACCAGAAAGGCTTCACAGAGTTGATAACATTTTCCCCAAGTCTGGAATGTCTTGACAGATAGGGGATAAATGGTGGAGAAGAGGAAAGAAATACCAGCAAAGTGAGAAACAAACAGAGGCACAGATGGGAGGACTGACATGCTAAGAAGGCTGCAAAAATCAGCTAAAGAATGGAGAGAGGTTTTTGAGGAATTAATTAAGGAAAGATGAAGTAAAGTAAGTAAGGTGTTAATTAATAAGTGGAGAGGGGAAATGTGAGAATAGGGATGGTCTATCAAAATATAAGTCTGCAGATACAGTCCAGGATGGAGGTGGGCTCTGTAAACCAGGCTTAAAAGTTTGGGCTTATTCTGAACCAGATGGGGAGGAAAGAGGAGGATGAATTGGAAGCATGCACATTGAGAACAAGGAGATCAGTAAGGCAAGAAAAGCAATAGTCCAGGTCAGACATGGTGAGGCTCTCACCAAAGCAATAGAAGAGAATAAATAGGTAGAAGGAATCAAATCAAATATAGGACTTGATTATTGTATTGGATTGTGCACAGAGAGAATGTATAAAAGAAGAAAGATACTTTTTCAAAATTGTTCAAAATAATCTCATTTCTGCTTACTTTTATCCTCTAGTAATACTTAGCTGCATACTGTTACCTAAACACACATTATTCCCTTATGCCCATGTGAATTTGTGGATACTGTTCTTTCTGCCATTAAGACCCTGCTCCCATTTATCTACCTAGCAAATTCCTATGCCTCCTTCAAGTCTCTGTTGCAAGCCACCCTCTCCAAAGAAGCTTACTGTTTCCCTCCAGACAAGACTTAGGATCCCTTCTCCTGTGCTCCTACTGCAACATGCTGTTACACAACTCCACAGAACACACAGTGCTCTAAATGTTTACTTGTATCCCACTAGACTATGATCTCCTCGAGCCCACTGCAACATGCTGTTGCACAACTCCACAGAACATACAGTGTTCTAAATGTTTACTTGTCTCCCACTAGACTATGATCTCCTTGAGCACAGGCTTTCTATCTTGTTCACCACCTTATATCCCCAGGCTAAAGACCTGCCACAATATTAAGCAATCAATAAATACTTGTAAAATAGGTAAAAAACAAAACAAAACAGGATTCTCACTTAGATTATTGGATATATAGATGATACCAATCACCAAAATAGGGACACTTGTTTCTTTTTCCCTAGATCCATGTGTGCACATGCACCCATACACTCACACATGCTCACATCCATAAATGCCCTGAGTAAGTGTGTGTTATATTCTGTGACCTAGAGTAACTCATTTTGCCTCTCAGCCCCTTCTGTTATCCTGCCTAATTGCCTAATGTTATCTCAGGAAATAATCATGAGAATTAAGTAATAGAAAAAGAATTTGGAAAACAGTGGATGACCTTAAAACTGTAAGCTACTACTGAATTACTAATTAAAGTAACTCAGGAAAATTACAGATTTTTTCAAGCTGATGCCTATCATTTCAATGATTATGGAATCTGTCTTGCTCATTTTAGCTCCCACTTTATCTCTGCTTTTCATTTTTACCTTAGATAATTGCCAGTTCTAGGGCCAAGCCCAGGCACCATAACAGGAACAGACCCTAGCTTTCAGTCCAGGTGAAACAATGCCAGTAATCACATTTCTTCTCTCACACTCTTCCCTCTCTTTTCCCGGAGAGATGTAAAATTCCATGTTCATCTTCTAAGTGCAGACTACAGCATTCATCTCACTTTTCTAAGGTATCCAAGTTTCCTTTAAATGTAGGTATTATTGACACAATCCAACTGCCAAGAGGAAGAGAATTAATCTGGCAGGTACCTCCCATCAATTAACTTTTGGCCCACAGACAGACTTGGGCTTTGTTGCTTAAATGTTTTCTTTTTATCTTACCGCTTACAGTTCTATAAACTCTCTGAAGTCAGGAAGAATGAAGTGATTTACCCAGAGTCAACAGCAAGTTAATGGGTAAGCCAAATCCAAATCCTGGGATCCTCACTCCCACTTTTGTGCTATTTCTGGATTTGGGTAGAGGTAAGAGATACCTCTGTTTCTGCAGCATTTTACAGTCTTTAAAAATATTTTCCTATACTTTTACTGTTCATTCTCAGAAAATTCCTGTAAGCAAGTCAGCTACTAGTTCAAATACAAAGAAAAATAGACTCAAAGAAGATAAACAATTTGTCTAAAGTCATGCAACTAGTTTGGGCAATGCCAGGATTAGAAACTAGCTCTGGTCATTTCCATGGAAGCTGGGCTTTATAACTATCCTAAAGCCTAGGAGTTATTTCTGAAAAAATAGGTGGCCTCTCACAAACTCATCTGGAAAATAAGTAGGGTATAAATAATATATGATATTATCCTCTCTGCTTTTACACTTTTAACTCTCCCTTGATTACTAGTATAAGCAGGCAGACCTAGTGAGAATACAGGAATTTCCAATTTTGGTCTTAATGGAGTTGCTTGTGTTTTACTTACACCTCCTGCTGAAAACAACTAAAAAAGTTGGACAAAATATATAAAATAACAGTTTTAAAGCACTGAAGAGTGAATAATACAGGCAGGACTTGAGGGTCTGTGGTCCTTGACAGAAGGAAAGCACAGGAGTTGAGTTCCATATTCATCCTAGCTCTTTTAAGGAGGGAATTTTATTTTTCAATTCTCAGTACAAAGAAATAATACTCAAGCTGCCATCCAGGAGACTCCTCTTGACTGCCTGGCTCTGGGACCAAGGTGGCTTGCATTCCTGGGTCCCATGGGACTGTCACAGTCAGAGAGACAGTTCTTGGCAGGTTACCATCCCAGGACACTGTACAGACAGTGGGCTGAAACACACCCCTAGCCTTTCTGTGAAGTCTTGAAGCTTCAGCCTTTGGGGTAGGCTCCAGTTTGGGCACATATCTAGATAATTCAGGGAAGCCATCTTTGCATTGTCCCCCTGCCTCACTAGAGCTCACTGATATCTCCCAGAAAGGGGCTTATACACTCATCTGGAGCCCTGATTTTTGTGACTGCTGCCCAAGGAATACCTTTAGATCACCTGGTTCTTGGAACCAGTGGGGTTTTCACTTGTAATCCCACAGGACTATATATATTTTCATACCTTAAAAGCTGTCACCTGGTAGTCTGGCTTCCAATCAGCCTGGATGATGCTAACTGAGCCTAGGTGCTAACTGAGATCCTCCTGTCTGAGACACTGACAGGTCTTGGCACACCTTCAACTACTAGAATTATTAAAAATAAAATAAGCTGCTTGACAGGTTTGAGAGAACCAAGAGGAAAGGCAGGGCTGAACAATGAGGTTCATCTCCTACAAAAGGCCAATCCTTCAAGACTGGGAGTTGTAGCTGTTCCATCTAATGCATAGAAACCAACACACAGTCAAGCAAATGAAGAAACAGAGGAATATGTTACAGATGAAAAAAACAAGAGAAAACCTCAGGGAAAAACACAAAATGAAATGGAGATAAGTTACCTGATAAAGAGTTCAAACTAATGGTCATAAAGATGCTCACCAAACTCAGGAGAATAGAAGAACATAGTGAAAACTTCAACAGAGATAGGAAATATAAGAACATTCAAAACAGAAGTCACATAACTGAAGAATACAGTAACTGCACTGAAAAATACATTAGAGGGGCTCAACACCAAACCAGACCAGATGAAGGAGAAGAAAGGATCAATGAACCCGAAGACAGGGCAGCAGACCACACTCAGAACAGCAAAAAGAAAAAAGAATGAAAAAAAATGTCAACATAGCTTAAGGGACTCAGGACAACATCAAGCAAACTAACATTCAAATTATAGGAGTCCTAGAAGGAGAAGAGAGAGAAAAGGGTCAGAAAACTTATTTGAAGAAACAATGGCTGAAAATTTCCCTAACCTGGGGAAATGGACATTCAGATGAGAAGTCTAGAAGAGTTCCAAATAAGGAGACCCACACCAAGACACATTATAATTAAGATGGCAAAAGTTAAAAATTTGGAGAGAATCTTCAAAGCAGCAAGAGATAAACAATTTGTTATATACAAGGGAATCCTTATAAGACTATCAGCAGATTTTTCAGCACAAACTTTACAGGACAGAAAGGAGTGCCATAGTATATTCAATGTGCTGAAAGAAAAAAAATTCTAGCTAAGAATACCTACCCCATCAAAGTTATACTTCAGAATTGAAGAGATGAAAGAATTTTCCAGACAAGCAAAAGCTAAAAGGGTACATCACCATTAAGCCAGTCTTGCAAGAAATATTAAAGGGACATCTTTAAGCTGAAAGAAAGGGTGCTAAGTAGTAACAAGAAAACATCCAGAAGTAAAAATCTCATTGGTTAAGAGGTAAATATGTAGTAAAGGTAGTGGATTGATCATTTATAAAGCTATTGTGAAGGTTAAAGGACAATAGCAGTAAAAATAACTAAGTACAACAATTAGTTAAGGGCTACAGGAGATAAAAATGTAAAATGTGATATCAGAAACAAAATATGGGGACAGGAGTAAAAATTTAGAGCTTTAGAATGGATTCAAACTTAAGTTGTTATCAATTTACAATAGACTGTTATAAATATAAGTTGTTATATGTAAGCCTTATGGTAACCACCAAGCAAAAATCTACAGTAAATACAAAAAAAGATGATGAGAAAGGAATCTAAACACACTAAAAAATGTCATCCAACCAAAAAGAAAGAGCAAGAGAGGAAGAAAGGAATGGATAATTACAAAACAGCCAGAAAACAATTAACAAGATGGCAATAAGTACACACCAATCAATAATTACTTGAATATACATGGACTCAATTATCTAATAAAAAAAAACATAGAGCACAAGACCCATCTATATTCTGCCCAAAAGAGAATCACTTCAGGTGTGATGACATACTGAAAGGGAAGGGATAGAAAAAGATATTCCTGAAAATGGAAACCAAAAGAAAGCTGGGGTAGTTATGCTTATATCAGACAAAACAGACTGTAAAACAAAGATCACAATAAGAGACAAAGAAGGGCATTGCATATTTATAAATGGGTCAATCCAACAAGAAGTTATAACACTTACACATACTTATGTATCCAACATAGGAGCACCTAAATATGTAAAGTAGATATTAGAAGACCTAAAGGGAGAGATGCACCAATACAATAATAACAGGGGACTTAATACCTGACTTAAATTAAAGTATAAATCTTCCAGCCAGAAAATAAGGAAACAAAGGCTTTAAATGACACATTACACCACAAGGACTTAAAATATATTTATAAAACATTCCACCCATAACCAACAGAATACATATTCTTCTTGAGTGAACAGGGAACATTCTCCAGGAGAAATCATATGTAGGCCATGAAACAAATCTTAACAAAGTTAAGGAGATTGAAATCATATCAAGCACCTTTTTCAACCACAATGCTATGAAACTAGAAATCAATTAAAAGAAGAAAACTCAAAAATTCATAAATATGTGTAGACTAAAAAACATGCTACTTTAACAACCATTGGATCACTGAAGAACTCAAAAGTGAAATAAAAAATACCTTGAGACCAACCAAAATGGACATATAATATATCAAAACTTACGGGATGCAGCAAAAGCAGTTCTAAGACATTCATAGTAATAAATGCCTACTTCAAGAAATAAGAAAAATCTCAAATAAAAAACCTAACTTTATACTTCAAGGAAATAGATAAGGAAGAAAAAACAAAGCCCAAAAGTTAATAGAAGGAAGAAAAGAACAAAGACCAGAGCAGAAATAAGCAAATTAGAGACTAAAACAAAACAAAACAAAACAGAAAAGCTCAATAAAATCAAGAGCTGGTTCTCTGAAAAGAAACAAAATAGACTAACCTCCAGCAAGAAAAAAAGAGGACTCAAATAAATAAAATCAGAAATATAAAAGGAGACCTTACAACTGATACCACCAAAACACAAAGGATTGTGAGACTACTAGAACAATTATATACTTTTAAAGTGGACAAACTAGAAGAAATGGATACATTCCCAGAAACTTATGACCATGCAAAGCTGAATCATTAAGAGATAGAAAATCTGAACACACAATAGTAGAGAGATTGAATAAATAATTAAAAAACACCCTACAAGCAAAAGTCCAGAATCAGACACTTCACTAGTAAATTCTACCATTCAAAAAAGAATTAATAACAATTCTTCTCATATAGAGAAATAGAAAAGGGAGCAATTCCAAATTTCTTTTGCCAGGACAGCATTCCCCTGATACCAAAACTGGACAAGGACACCACAAGAAAAGCAAATTGCAGGCCAATATCTCTGATGAACATAGATGCAAAAACTCTCAACAAAATATTAGCAAACTGAATTCAACAATACATTAAAAGGATAATATGCCTTAATTAAGTGGGATTTATCTAAGGATGCAAGGATTCTACATCTGCAAACCAATCAACATGATACACTAGCACAATGAAGGATAGAAATCACTGGATCATCTCCAAAGATGCAGAAAAAGCTTTGACAAAATTCAACATCCGTTTATGATAACAACTCTCAACAAGTTGAGTATCAAGGGAACTTACCTCAGTATAATAAAGATCATATATGACAAACCCACAGCTAACATCATACCCAACAGTGAAGAGCTGAAAGTTTTTCCTCTAAAATCAGGAACTAGACAAGGATGCTCATTTTTCTCACTTTTATTCAACATAGTATTGGAAGTGCTAACCAAGCAATTAGGCAAGAAAAAGAAATAAAAGGCATCCACAATGGAAAAGAAGTAAAACTATTACATGTATAGATGACATGCTACTATGTGTAGAAAACCCTAAAGACTCCACGAAAAAAACTGTTAGAATTTAAAAATTCATTAAAGTTGTAGGATACAAAATCAATAAATAGAGATCTGTTACATTTCTATGAGCTAATATCGAACTATCAGAAAGAAATTAGGAAAACAATGCTATTTACAGTTGCATCAAAAAATAAAATACCTAAGTATAAATTTAAGCAAGGAGGTGACAGACCTATACTCTTAAAAACTACAAGACAATGATGAAAGAAATTGAAGATGACACAAATAAATAGAAAGATATACCATGCTTACGGATTGAAACAATTAATATTGTTAAAATGTCCATACTACCCAAAGCAATCTACAGATTCAATAATAAATTGAAATAGAAATAGTAAAGAATGGTGTATCTCTCATAATTCCAATGACATTTTTCATAGAAACAGAAAAACAATTCTAAAATTTTTATGGATGGTGTGATAATAGAAAAAGAGCTACAACACAAGGGAAACTTATATTCACTTACATGCCCTTTTTCACAAACCTTGCCAAGGGCTCACAAGAAAGACTGTGGGCAAGATAGGATACTTAAGAAAGTCTTCCTTCTGGTGCAGGCCTGGGGAAGGTGAGCAGCTACCACTGTTGAAAAAACAAAGCTCCAGGTGGATCATTCTCAGCTTTCTCCCCTATGAAACAGAAGCCTTGGGTCACAGGGAGAGGAAGAAAAACCTGCTACCCTCAGGCCATAGGTGAAGACTCATTCAGGGAAGTGAACAGAAAACAAACAAACTACCTCTTTCTTTCCTCTGGGAAAGAGGCAGAAAACTATCCTGGACCCAGGCCTTAAAGATCTCCTATTGATGGGAAAGGAAAGATTACTAATAATGTCCCACCTTCAATATTCAGAGACACAATACCTATGTAAGACTGAGGGCAAATCTGAAAAACAAAAGTCACTTTTCTTTTCCACAACTGGATATAGCAAGCACTGAGTGAAAAGTAACAGGCATCTATTTCTGAGAGAGGGAGGAAAATGTGTGAGAAATGACTTTCTCTAAGGCACAGGTACAAAGGGAAGACAAAGCTGAGGATCAAAACAGTCATTGAGAAAAATCTTCAGACAGACAGCTGCTAACTCAACTCCACAAATCCAGTCAACTGACTATATTGATTCATCCCCAAAATCTAAAGCTTTGGCTAAAGAAACACATGCCCACTCCCAGACATAAATATTATTAATCCCAGTTTCTACTCTTCTACACAAGATTGCTGGCTTTCAACCAAAAAATTCATGACAACGAACCAAAAAAGAAACACATTCTCAAGAGAAAAATGCGGCAATATTATCAAAATCAGATGTAATCCAGAGGTTGTGACTATTGTATAGGGAGTCTAAAATAACTAAAATTAATATGTTAAAGGCTCTAGTAGAAAAGGAAGATGACCTGAATAAAAAGATGAGGACTGTCAGCAAAGAGGAAACCCATCATAAAGAATCAAATGGAAGTGCTAAAAATGAAAAGCGTGGTACTAGATAGGAAGAATGTCTCTGACAGTATTATTGGTAGACTCAGTTAAACCAAGGGGAGAATTAGTGAACTTGAACTCAACCGAAATTACCCAAAATGAAACACAAAGAAAAGGTGGGGGACAGAACAGAGCATCCAGGAGCTATGGGGCGACAGTAAATGACCGAATGTATGTGTAATTGGACTCCCAGATAAAGGAGGAAGAGAGAGAGAGGAGGAGGAGGAAGAGGAAGAAGAGGGAGAAGCAAAAGAAATAGTTGAAGACATAATGACAAGGAATTTTCCAAAATTGATCAAAGATACCAAATCACAGATCCAAGAACCTCAGAAAACACTAAGCAAAATAAATACCGTAACACACACACCTAGACATATAATATTCAAGCTGCTGATAACCAAAAATGAAGAGTAAATATTTAATGCAACTAGAAAGAAAAGATACATTACATACAGAGAAACAACAAGAATTACCAAACACTTTTTGAGGAAACTATGCAAGCCAGTAGACAAGAAAGAAAGAAGTATCTGTCATCCCAGTATTCTCTACCCAGCAAAGATAGCTTTCAAAAAAGATGGAAAAGTAAGA
The DNA here is from genome assembly GCF_040802235.1 of Manis javanica. Taxonomy (NCBI): domain Eukaryota; kingdom Metazoa; phylum Chordata; class Mammalia; order Pholidota; family Manidae; genus Manis; species Manis javanica. The sequence goes on along the minus strand of NC_133163.1, from coordinate 95,135,098 downwards.
TTTTTTCAGACAAACAAAAACTGAGAAGATTTATTACCAGTAAACTGTACAAAGAAGAACTAGTGAAGAAAGTTTTTCAAGCAGAAAGAAACTTGTATCTACATAAAGAAATAAAGAGTGCTGGAAATGGCATAAATGTGAGTAAACATAAAATTCAGTTTAAGAAATTTAACTACTCTAAAAGATTACTGTCTAAGGCAAAAATAGTATCAGTGTATTATGTATATAATACATGTAAAAATAAAATGTATAGCACAAAAATGGGAGGAAGGAATTGGGAGTATACTATTGTAAGGTCTTTATACTACATGAAGCAGTATAATATTACTTGAACACAGAATCTGATCCTTAATGATGTATATTGCAAATGTTAGGGTAACCACTAAAAAATTTTTACAGAAACATAATAAGCCAATAGTGGAGATTAAATAAAATTACAAGAAAAACTCAATCCAAAATAAGGTAGAAAAACATAAAAAACAAATGGAACAAACAGAAAACACCTAATAAGGTGGTAGGTTTTAATCAAACCTTGTCAGTAATTACTTTAAATATAAGTGGTCTAAACACACCAAAAAACACAGATTACCAGATTGGATTTATAAAAATAAAAGCAAGATCCAACTATATGATGTCTATATGGAGCTCATTTTAAATGTAAAAATATATAATGAAAGTGAAAGGATGGAAAAAGAGATATCATGATAATACCAAAAAATAGAAATAAAAAGCTGGAGTGTCTATATTAATATCATAAAGAGAAGGCTTCTGAACAAAGAATATTGCCAGAGATAAAAAAGAAAGAACATTTCATTAACAGTAAGGGGTCACTTCACTGCGAATATTTAACAGTCCTTACTTAATGTGTATGGATTTAAAAATGTAGCTTCAAAGGATGTAAGACAAAGACTGAAAAAATTAAAAGGAGAAACAGACAAATACAGAATTATGTTTGAAGAGTTTAATACTGTCCTCTCAGTAACTGATAGAACAAGTAAACAAAATACATGAGGAAACAGAAGACCTGACCAACACTATCAATGTGTTTGGCCTAACTAACATTTTTGAAACATTTCACCCAACAAGAGCATATGCATTGACACTATATTACATACAGAACATTTGCCAAGATAGACCATATTCTGGACAGAAAAAAACCACCAACAACTCCTTAGAATATTTAAAAGAATTGAAATCATACAAAACAAATCATGCAAAAAAATTCATCTCAATTCATAATCTGTGCCCTATTTAAAAAGTAACTCAAAATGGATCGTAGACCTTAATCTAAAATCTTAATCTATAAAACTTCTAGGAAAAAATTAGAAAATATTTGTGATCTTGGATTAGACAATTAAACAAAGATACAATACAAAAGTACAGTCCATAAAAAGAAAATTAGTAAATTGGATTTCATCATAATTAAGAACTTCTGCTCTTCAAAAGACACCATAAAGAGAATGAAAAGACACACCACAAATAAGTAAAAATATTCGCAAATTACATATCTGATAATGGACTTGTATCCAGAATATATTTAAAATTCTCAAAACAAAAAAATAACTTGGCAAATGGGCAAAAGACCTAAGTAGACCCTTCGCCAAAGAAAAGCAGATAACCAAAGAAAAAGAGAAATAAAATGTCATTTCTTTCTTTCTTTTTTTCTTTTAGCCATTCCTATGGGTGTGTAGTGGTATCTTATGGTTTTAATTTGCCTTTTCCTAATTACATGGGATGTGTATTAAATATACCTGTTTTAATAGTTTTGTCCTCTAATTCTATCATGTCATTTCTGTTTGTTTCTATTGATTTTTCCCCTTTTAATGTGTCCTATTGTTATACATTATTACATGTCTGATAGTATAAAGTAAGATGACAGTTTACATGACTTTTATGTAGTTGGATGCCAGATTTTCCTGTATCTCTTTCAAATATTTTTGGACTTCATTCTGGAATGTAGCTAAGTTATTACTTGGAAATAGTTTGAAACTATCAAAGCGTGCTTTTCTGCTTTGTAACATAGGTCCAAAACAGTCTTTCATCTAGGACTAATCTGGCTGTACTATTGAGAAAATCCTATTCTGAGAACTTTGCTCAATGTCCCAAAAGTTAGGAAGTCTTTCCACTTTGGCTAGTAGTTTCCCAGCCCTATGTGAGCTCTGAGGCCTTTCTGCCTGCTCCTTCCCAGTCATCCTTTCCCAGACCCAAGTGGTTTCCTCACATGTGTGTGCTCATGAGCTCTCTGTGCAGCACTCTCCTCCTTCGTGCCCTACCCTGGGAACTCTAGCCACCTCAGCCTCTCTGAGCTCTGAATCCTGAGACCACCAGCCTCTCTCCCACTTCCCTAAGTTACAGCCTAGAAACTCTACCCAGGCAGAAAGCTAAATCAATCATAAGGCTTATCTTGCTTCCCATTCTCTGTGTTGTCCAATATCTGAAAAATCCTTGTTGCATATATTTTGCTTTGAATTTTTTATAGTTGAAGGTGAGAGAGTAAATCCTGTCTCTGTTTTTCCATCTTGGCCAGAAGTAGAATTCTATAAAAAATTATTAAGTGCCTATTATTGTGTGGCACAGCCTTAGATGTTGAGGATAAAGTAGTGGTCCACACAGACAAGGGCCCTGTCCTCCAGGAAGATGCATTTTAGTGAAGGCCTGTGAAGACAAGTATTGGGTCCTATAGTAGGAACGGGTACAATTTTGAAGTTTCCACTTCTAAAGTTTCCTTAATAGAGGACTTCCAGATCTAGAGCTATACTGCAGACAGTAGCAGACTGCACTGGAAGGCTGGGGGTAGGGATGAGGGAGAGTAGACATCTGTATAAAAAATACTGCCTCCCATTTTGTAAACCAAATGGCTAGTTGGCCATAACAAAACAACATTAATTTGAAAACTGCCAATGATAAGGATAGTGCCCATTTCATAGAATATTAAGTTGTGTTAGTTCATGTGAAATGCATATTTAGCGCAATATTTGATGTGGACCGCTTTTCACCTGACTTTAGTTCAATTCACCAAATACTTATGGAAACAAACCCACAGGTGGGAGTAGAGTTTGGCACCTTTCTATCCACCCTGTGCAAATTCTATTATTATTCCTATAGTCTCTGTCCCCAGAAGCAGAATTCTCTCCAAAAGACTCTCTCCTCTCCAGGAACAGCTACATAACTTGTGAGGCCCAGTGCAAAATGAAAATGTGGGCCTCCCTGTTGAAAAAAGTATTGGAATTTCAAGCCAGTGACTGCAGAGAGTGGGCCTTCTGAGAGTGGGCCCTGTGTGACTGCCCCGGTCACATACGCATGAGCCATTGTCTCACCTCCAGAAAAATTCCAGTCTCCTCTGCAATGCCCTCAGTCGTCTGTCAGACAGACAGAAAGCCTCTCCAGCAGCCCAGCCACCCAGCAGTTCCAGCACAGCTGGAACAAACCCGCAGCCTGTCATCACTCACAGCTCAAGTGCTTAGTGCTTCCTAGAGCTTCACAGCAGGCACTTAATACATACTTGCCGGGTATATAATGAAGAAGACAGAAGAAACCAGGCTCCAAGGAAAGGAACTAGATAACTGTGATTATCTGGATCTTTTTGGCACCCCTGAAATCTTCCCACATGGGTGACCCCCTCTCAAGCGGGAAGGTCGGGTCTGCCAGTATGAATGCAGTGCTAATGTCATTTGGCACCTCTCGAGACAGCACTTTGTTGAAAATGAAGGAATTAGGAAAGAGGAAAGGCAGATCACCAACAAACTGAAAATTCCAACTCTAATCATTGGCTGAGCTAATGTTGAGTGCATTTATTATATTATCTTGTCATCAGGTATAGACTAGAACAGATTTGGGAATTACCCTTCTTCCAAGAGGCTGGTTGAAGAAATCAAAGTCCCAAGGAAGAATACTTTGAGGCCCTCCTGTTCCTCCCTTGCTTCATTCCATCTGGCCTTGGCACCAGCTGGGGTCATAAAATAGTTGTAATCTTGGGGTGTGGAACAGGTTATCTTGTAGTCATATGAATTTTTAGAGCAAAATGGATCTTTAAGACCTTCCTGCTATACCTACAATTGCACTGACTATAGGTAATGCAAGTCCTCAAGCCATAGGCATCTGCCTGATGCGCATAAGGACTCTGTGCTCTGCTGCCTGTACACTCAGGTCCTCTGTGAACCTGAGAGCCTGTTACACACCTCCCACTTCATGGAGATGATAGCTAGTCCCTCGCTCTAACCGTGACCTTGAGAAGTCTCCTCCCACACTCCTTTTTCCCAGAAACAGGTTTGGGAAAATAACAAAAAAGGTTGTTTCTGTGTAGATGGCCCACCCATGTTTCAATACTATTATGTTCTAGATAACTCTTATCTTTTCACATGCCACCTCCTCCTAACCCCCCTCCATTGCCCCCTAGGAAAAGCATTCCTTACACTTGCTTGTCTCCTGTCTCCCACATGGCACTTTCCCTCATTGACCTGGTGCTGCAACTGGGCCTGGGTTAGAGCCAGGGCCTTTGTTCCCTCTCACCTGAGAGAAGAACTTGTGAAGGAGAAAAGGAGATGTGGAGTAGAATGCGAAGGGAAGCATGTAAAGGTGCGATTCTTCAGTGTCACAGTTTGGGATAGGGTTGACAGTGACTACCAAGCCAGTTGAATTACTGGGGGCAGTTAAAATGGCAATGATGATGACAGTAGGTCATGGTGACAGTGTTTTCCAAGGACCCCATTATTTTTATAATTATACAATTACAGTTCATTGTTTGAAATGTTTGCCATTTCTCATGGAATTCTGATACTTTTTGAATTTTGCCTGTAAGAAATTTAAGGTCTTTTTCTCTCCAGTTTTGCCCCACATGCAGGTTCCTTCAGAGTGGTGGACACTGAAGGTGTGAAGGGTGTGGAAATAGAGGAGGGAGGGGATAACTGTCCCTCCATTCAGCAGCACTGGTCTTGGCCAGTTCATTGACCACGTGCTGGATAACCTGTTCTATCAGTAAATGCCTGATTTCTAAAAATGCCTAATTGAAAGATCAACCAAATGTTATCTGACCATAAAAAGCAGAGTGAGAATATGATAAGTCCTGAAAAGTTCTAGCCTCTCTGTCCTGGCATTAGGGATTTCTGTCTTATTTCCTGTCTTCTGCTTTTGCCTCCTGTTTGTAATTTCTATCTCTGACTCTCCCTCCCTACCTCTCTTCTCTATCTCTCCCTCAAATGCCTTCCTCTCAATTTCCCATCTCTCCTATTTACGCTTTGTTGTACTCTGCTGGAGAAAGCTCTGATAGAGAGAGCTCCGGGCAAAGAGACAGCCTCCAGAGCACCTGTAGGGCTGCCCCAGTCTTTGCACAGCAGAGCCAGTGACCCAGGCAGACAGTGCCAAGGGCATGTGTGTCAGGGAGCAGGTGAGTGAGCAGTCACAGATTTGTGATGGGAAGGGATGAGGCTTGTGGAGAAGCCAGTGAGGCCCTGCAAGCATGCTTATGTGTTCTAGAGATTCAGCATCAACGGTAACTGCCCCACAATTAGTCTTACAGAACTACGGATTGGAATCCTTGTTCTCTATTTGCTGAGCTTCTTGGGAGAACTTTGCTTGGGTTCTATTAGAAAAGTCTAACCTCTAGTATTCCCTATTGATTTAGAGTTGGCTAATTATTTTCATGGTGAAATTTGAGGTGGACAAAGTCTAAGGAAGTTGGCGTTGGTCTCCCACTCCTGACCCTCCTCCCAGATGCTCTAACTACGTCCCACTGGTGAAAGTCTACCCTTGTTTGGAAAGTTATAAGGAAGTAATCCTTGGCCAAATTCTTTGTCATTAAGTATTTCAGGGTTTCTGTCTTGGGGCTTTTTACTTTTAAGGCAGGATTGGAAAGATTTGGAGTCAGAGACTCCATGGATAAAGTAACTTCATGAACTTTAAGGTAAGTATTTAACAATTTTGAGCCTCAGTTTTCACCTCTGCCAAATGAAAATAGTGATAAGCTTACCTGCCTACAATGATCAAAATGATTTAAATGATTAAATTAGAATAGTAAAAGGACAAAACCATTGTATAAATGGTAAAGTGCTCCAAAGTGTAAAGATCCTGATACAGATCCTTTGCTTTTTTTGTTTTTTTTTTAGACTATTTTGCTCACCTCTTATACTTCAGCACTACTCCATGACTGAAATGCATTTCATGCATTTTCTCCTTTAATCCTGACCAGGCACCTTGGAGGAAGGTACTGTTACTATCCCAGTTTTCCAGACAAGGAATATCAGGCTTAGGGAAATGAGGCAACCAGCCAAAGTCCCAAAGCGAGCAAATGAGAGATCTGAGTTTGAGCCCAGCTCTGTGCTCTTAACCAAGACTCTCTACTGCCCCTCCTGCCCCACCCTCCCATGCCTCCCTCCCCTCATCCTGTTCTCAGGCTAGCCATCCTTGAAGATCCAACTCAGATGACTCCCCCTTTTTCTAAAAGGCTTTGGACTCCATTTCAGTCCCCAGGAAACTCACTGTCTTCTTTTAGTGCCTGAGCTACTCATGTGTTAATCATGTGGCATCTTTTGTATTTTTCTCTAATACTATTTGTCATAATGTTGTCTTATATATTCTCCAAGCTACATCCTGGAGAAAAAAAGTTTGTCTGAAAGTGGCAGAAATCCTCATTGAGAATTTTGCTTTTTAGCAAATTATCTTGGTTGGCTGTTTGGCTGTGAAGTCCCATTGGAGCAGAGACCCCAGCACCTAGCACACAGAAGTTGTGTAAAACTTATTTGCTGGGGAAAAAATAGAAGCTCCTAGGATATGTGCCCAGACCATCTAGAGGAAAAAGAAAGTGTCTGTTACCTGAGAAGTATAAAGCACTTAGCATAGTGCCTGGTACAAAGTAAGCATTCAGTAGGTGATAGCTATCTTGTCTACCTTACGTAAATAAGATAGGAATTATTAGAGCATCTAGGAGGCCCAGGAAGGAGACAGCAGGAGAAGAGGGAGAAAGAAGTAGAGCAATATGGCAGTTGCTGGGCTCTCTGTAAAGAGCAGGCCAGGAAGGTCTTTTCAGGGGTGGCTGTGGCAAAGGAGCAATTAAGGAAAGGGACATTGGACATTTGCTCTGCTGAGCTACAACTCCACCCTCCTTTCTTCAAGTATTCAGTAAAATCTGCTACATGTATAGTTTGGTGCCAGTGGTACTTAGAAAGTTCAGCAAGCCAGATCGTGGTGTGTTCTGGGCTGCTGGGAGGTGATGTATTTAAAGAAAAAAAAGACAGCCTACCCAGCAAAGTTAGCAAATTCAGCAGCAGAAGCATGAAAATTGAGACAAAGACAAGGAGAAAGGCCCTAAGAGTTCTTGGAAATATTGGGAATGATGATTATTCTCCTTTTATAGGAGATGGGGGATTAAGACAATTTTATCTAAATAGTAAAGGATGGCCAGCAGGCCATGGGAGTTTGGGGATATCCCAATAGCTAACACTTGAGTCACATGTATATTGTTTCTACATGCTTTATGTTTTGCCCCTTTTAGCTGTATTGTAACTTCCTTGGAACAAGAACTATGGTAAGGTGTTGAATTGAATCTATATGGCAATAACCCTCTGAGATAGTACAGCAAGTATCAGTGTATTTCCCATGTTCAAATTAAGAAAATGCAGCCTAAGAGTAATGCTGTCCTGTTTCCTGGGTTACAGAGCCAACAATGAGCCAAGCCAGCCTGGGGCAGGGAGAAAAACCTGGGTGCCTGAGGCTTAACCCAGAGGTCAGGGTGAAAACTAGCTTGCTGTCCCTCTTCCCTCTCTCACCCTCTAGAGCTGCTCACGCGACAATCTGTGTCCTCTCTAGCCCTATGGAGGTATTTGTGTATCCCCCCCAAATCTAACATTTCCTACCCAAGGCAAAACGTGAGACAAGCTATTTAATATTTAAAAGGATGATAACAAGGACATCTTCATAGAGCTGTGAAATTAAATGAAATAATTAAATGAACATCTTTGACACATTACCAGGCACATATAGATGTTCAATGAATGGTCTCTTTTTTGCTCTCCTCTTTGCTGTGGCTCTCCCTTCTTTTTCTGTCCCTAAGCTTAGGTCCAGTGCTCCCTCTACCATGCCATGTTCCTTGTGTTTCACTGTATCTTCAGCAGCTCCTGACAGATGACTGGTCATCTGTAAATCGGCAGGGTGGGGCCTGGGCTTGGGCTTGGGCTGAGAGCAGGGTAGGAAGTCCCCAGCCACGTTGAAGGGTCAAAGGAGGAGGCTTTGCCAAGCTCTGCGTCAGAGCACAAGGCTCAGTGGAACTTGACTGAGGCCTGCAGGGAGGGGGAGAAAACGCTCATGGAAACCATGTCCTAACATGATTCCAAAAATACTCAATTATTGTTCATAATAACAGTTAGTTTTGTGAGAGCTGACTTGGTGCCAAGCTCTGGGCCAAGGGCCTTTTATGCATTATCTCACTGAATTCTCCCAACCCCCATGAGGTAGCTACTACTTTTTAAAACCCTATTCTACAAAACCTAGGGCTTAGAGAAGTTAAACAACTTACCCATTTGCTGTTAAATGGAAACCTTAGATATGAATCTGAACAGTTGGCTGTTTTCCCAAGTAAAGTCATGAACTCCCAGTCAGTAGTTTCCAAACTCATCCCCTGACCCTCCTCAAGCCACAGATGGCACTGATAGGGGGGCTGTATCTGGGAGACTAACTTAGCCCCTCAGTTCACATGTCTCAGGAAGCTACTCCAGTTCCTGCAAGAGCCTTCCTGTCAGCAGTGTTGCAATGAAGATAAGTGTAATTCAGTGTTCTCCTGAAATGAGCTAAGATAACTGACAGTAGGGAAGGGCAGCCAGGCTGGCGCCGGCCTTGAAATCTACAGAACTCCGCCTGTGGTTCAGTCCACAGGCCAAGTTCTCAAGAACTCTTCCAAGTGGAGGGTCTACTAAAGAGTAAAAGAGTGGAACCTGCAAATGAGAAACAGAACAAAATGGTGGCCGCCTTTCCTCACTTCACCCTTCTCTTCACCTCTGCAAGCAGCCGCAATCTGATCCTTTCCAAGGAAACCACTGTCCAGACTGTCTGAGAGTAGGAGACGAGGTCCGTCCTGGGTCAGGTGGGGGGGCATGCCCTCTCTTTTTTTTTTTTACTCTTTTCTCCATCCTCTGTCTTCCTCTCTCTGGCCTGATCAAAATCTGTCTTCTGGAAAGGAGGCTGCCTTCCTGGGAACCAAAGTCAGAAAATACCCATGTAGTTTCTGTGCCCTGTTAAAGGACTTTTAGTAATTGGTGAGCAAGTAGAAGAGGCAGTCTTGTTCAGGATCATTTCCCCAGTGCCTAGATCAGTTCCTGGCTCCTTAAAATTTGTTGAATAAATAAACTTTGGAGACCAGGGGGTCTTTCTCAGGACCCCAAAATCACACACCTGTTGGCCCCAGGCTGTAGACCTGTGGGCCACAGGTGTTGGACAGAGCTTCTGAGCAAAGGACTTCTTGTACTGAAAGATCTAGGCGTGTATGGGTCCTAGGCAGCAGAATGTGTGACACCAACATCCATACCTGTACCTGGGGTCCTCTTGCAGCTCCTAGAGGTCCAAACTCCACCCCTCCTTCCAGAAGAGTAGAACGTTGGTGCTACCACTGGCGGACATGCCCCCACCTTTCTGGGTACAGAGCAAGGGGTCTATTAAGCCTTCCCATTGCTATGGTCTCCAGCCACCACTAAATTCATGCTGAACCCCTAACATCCAACATGACTAAATGTATAGTAAGGAAGTAATTAAGGTTAAGTGAAGCGATAAGGGCAAGGCCTTAATCCAATAGGGTTAGTGTCCTTATAAGAACAGAAATCAGAGTGGCCAGCTCCCGCTCTCTACCATGTGAGGACAAAGCAAGAAGGCAGCCATTTCTGTCTTCATCAGAAAACAAACTGTCCAGCACCTTGGTCCTGGACTTTCCAAAACTATGAGAAGATAAATTTGTTGTTTAAGCCACTCAGTGGTATTTTATTATGGCAATCTGACCCAAAAAATATACCTGCTTCTCTAGAATGCTTCAAGATTTACACTCAGAGAGGTTCAAATGAGCAGATTGGCCCACTCTCACCCAAGTCAAATTTCTTCCTATTATATATCTTTTATTCTACACAAATGGACACAAAACTGATTTTCCTCACACTCCATTGTTCCTATCCACATCTCAGATATTGTATCACAAATGAGATAGACTGTGGGCAAGAGTGCTTGGACGATCTGGGTGTTATCACGAGGCCCTGGTGGTACCAGAGAATCTTCTTTCTTGATCTGTCTTGATGTCAGGGTCTCAGCATAAAGGAGATGGGCTTAAGATGTCTTCATTAAAATGACGGTTACTTTGTTGTAAGAGGATACTATTTTAACACCCTTCAACAACTTAGCAGGCTCCCTCTGAGGGGATTTGGATAAAAAGATATGTTCAGTGGGAGGAAAGAAGGTTTAAGAGGGCTGGGCAGGAAAACTAAGGAAGCAGTGCTGGTGTCTACAAAAGTGTGAAGCCAAAATCAGCAAACCAGGTTTTCTGACTTCATAGTTTCTCCCCCGTGTCCCAGAAGATAAGGAAGTACAATAAAGCACTCCATGCTGGCACAGCGTAAACCTTAGCAAAGGTTAATAAACAACTATAAAGCATTTAAAATAAAACCTTAAATGATTAACTGTTTATCTTGGAAATCACAGAACAGGGCCCTAGGGTTAGAGTACCTGATTAGACAGTTAGATGTGGGAGGTGGGCCTAGAGAGGGGAGAGCTGCCTGAAGAGAGAGTAAAAGAAGGGGGCTGTGGCAGAACAGGCTGGAGGGAGGGGATGTGGCAGTGAGTGGCCAGAGGAAGGGGAGAACTCTGTTGACGGACAACTGTACCTGTATTACTGCCATGCCTTCAGGTGGCCACAGTGCTGGATGTTAATCACAAAACTATTACCCTTTCCAGACAGATACACAGCTACTGCTTGGAAGAGGGAGCTGAAAGAGATCATTAGAAACAAGGGTTTTTCTATGAAACTGTTAGGAAGTGTTATCAGACATATTCTTAGTGTATTGCCCACTCTTAACCTTCTGCCTCATTAAAATGTTGGGCCTCTGTATCATCTTGGGAATGTTTTTAGGTGGGTCACCAGCTTTTCTATAGACTTTCAAGGTGCTCTGTTGTCTAAATGGCTGATCCTTCACTGCCTTGTTGGTTTCCAGGAGAGCAGTCTCCTATATCACTCAGCACAGACTCAACTTTTTCTTTAGAGAACATTAAAAATTACTGGGAGATTCTCCTACTAAAATAGCCACTCGTATGTATCTAAATAACTTACAAATGAGGTTTATATACAAATAAAGCATTAAAAAAATTTATTTTCAAGAGTCATGAAATCTCTCCTGTGGCCTTCTGAGATCCAAGCAAATTAAGTAGAATGAAACTGGCAATATATATAAGGATAGAGATTTGCAAAATTCAGCTGTCAGGAAGAAAACAATTTTATTCTGGACAACTTTTAATTAAATCATTAATTAAGGTGAAAATTGGTGGGGGGCATGTTGTTGTGAGCTATTGAGGCAACTTATTAAATTAGAGCCAGCTTCAGTTTCCTGATACTAAGCCAGGCTGAAAGTAGGTTTACAAACACAGCACAGAAGTCAGTAGCAGGGCCTCTTGTCTGCATTGTGGAGCTATGCTTTGGGGAATTTGTAGTGCTTGATTGTTAGCTGTCTCCTAGAACTGCTTTGGGTGTGGTAATATTATTTATAGAACCTTGATTAGATGCACTAAAGATTAGGAGATTTATAAAATGTTTAGGGATTCATCCAGTCCAAATCCTTCATTTTACAGATAGGGAAACTGAGGCCCAGAGAAGGATAGGACTCAGTGTGCCTATAGTGGGCCCCGAAAAAGATGTCCAAGTCCCAACATCTGGAGCCTTGAATGCGATCTTATTTGGAAAAAGTGTCTTTGCAGATGTAATTAAGATGACTCTTGAGATTTAGGGATAGGCTGTAAATCCAATGACAGATGGCCTTGTCAGAGAAAGGCAGAAGGGAGATTGGAGACATAGAAGAGACACAATGCAATGTGAGGATGGAGACATAGCTGGAATTAGGCAAGCCACTGGTCAAGGAATGTCTGGAGTCACCAGAAACTGAGAGACAAGGAAGGTTTCTCCCCTAGAGCCTTTGGAGGGAGTGCAATTCTGCCAATACCTTGATTTTGAACTTTTAGCCTCTAGAACTGTAAGAGAACAAAATTCTGTTGTTTAAGCCACCCATTTGTGGTAATTTGTCACAACAGCCTGAGAAAACTAATACAGTACCCCAAAGGGCAGAACCAGGATGCAGCCCAAGTCTCTGGATTCCCTCAGTCTTGAGTTTGCTTCCCTGACACCGTTTCACATCTCTGAGTTCTTATCTTGTCAGACAGGTGAAAAAATTCACACTCTTCACTGCTGAAAAATACAGCTTCTGAGATGGAGGCAGAAAGAACATTGCAGATGCTGCTGCTTCCATGAGTTGATGCTTAGTCTACCCAACAATTAAACTTCCTGGGCTTGAAGTAATATTTCTGATTGTGGTATTAAGCATTAGGGAATCATTCTAAAATCTGGAAGAGAGAAATGATAAAATATATCCAGAAAGGTAAGCCAGTTGACTCTAACAAAATATATAAAGAGCAGATAACAGTATCTACCTCATAAGGTCCTTATGCAGTCAACAAGTATTTATTGAGCATACAGTATGTGCCAGGCATTTTTCTAGGCTCCTTGATCTCAATGGGATCTCAGAGTGGCAAGGGGCTAAATGGCAACATGTAAATGCCAAAGAGTATGCTCATGGTTATGGAAATGGGACACAGAGCTTGTGTGGTAATCAGAATGGTTTGAGATACAGGCATCCTTGTCACTGGCTGATTGGTCATGATCTCCCTAGATTTAAGATAAGTGTCTACAAAAGTCTTCATTGCAAAAAGTCTAGTCCTGGTAAGCAGAGATCTTACTTGAGGCACCACAGTCAAGAGTATGGGTAGCTTTTGTCTCCTCCTCCAGATCTCTGTGTCTTTCTCCATCCTTCTCTGACTCGCATGGGCTGCCTCATAGGCTGCCTTGCCCTGTGGTTTCTGGTTGGGTTTAGCCAAATGGGAGCTACTGGCAGGAGACTGGATATCTTTCAGTCTGTTTCCTCAGTGACACCAGTGCTTGCTCCATGGACCCACGCACAAAGTGGCCATGGGCAGGGATGGAAGTTATGCATGAGCTCTGCAACTGCAACTTCTCACCAAGGCTAAACTGGCCTCTTCCACTGGCCAGTGCTAAATCTGTTAGGCAGAAAGGTAGACATAAGCAGGTGGAGGGACAATAAAGCTAGTAAATCCCACTAAAAGGGACTGAAAGAGTTAACCAGATAAAACCAGAGAGCCAGACAGAGTTAATTAGTTGAAGTTTCAAGGACCAGGAGTTACTTGGAATATCCAAACACTCCCCAGATGAAAAAACAACATACCCAGATGAGAAGTCTCCAAGCACACTCTCCAGATAAGAAAAAAAAAAAAAAAATCAGAAGAGGCACACAAATCATCAGAGCAGCCCAAGTCTTCTTTTTACAAATTAGACCAGGTCTCCAGGGCCAAAGATCTTCAGTCAAGGACTTCTCTTTCCTGACAATAACCCCATAAAAGAAGCCGCAGAGTAAACTTCCTGCCTAACGTTAGGCAGGCCCACTCTGCCATACAGAGCGAAATAAAATTTACTTTGCCTTCTTAACTTTGGTTTCATGTCTCACTCTGACCTCCCTGTGTGAACAGACTTTCTCCCCAACAAATCTGCCAATAGCAGAGACTAATGCTGAGTCTGTAGTATCATTCTTTAGCCTTTTGACTGCACAGTGCTCACTAGTGGTTCAGCTAAGTCTAGACTGTCTCAAGAAGTGACTTTGAGAATGGATTGAGGATCAAAGGTTAGCAGCACTATCCAGTCACCTGGCAGCAGGTCGATTACATCGCTCCATCACGGAGAGGAGAGCAGCTCCTCCGTGAATTTACTTACAGTGGATATGGTGACTTGTAGGATTTTGGTGTCTCGTGGTAAAAGTTACTGGAAGACTACAGCAATATGGTGCAGTCAGGACCACTAATGGTTCACACACTTAAGAGTGAAGGTTTGAGTCACACCATCTGTGGCTCCGGGGAGGAAGCCTGTTCCTGAAGCGGGCAAATAAACCGGTGTGACTGAAATCAGTCCAAGGAAAGGCCAGATTAGGAGTAATCCGTTCATTGCTCAACCGTGGGGCCCATTTCCATTCGTCTCCTCTGACCACAGCTCTTGCTCCCCGTCTCAGCCAATCCAGCGCGCACCGGCCTCCGCCCCCTCCTCTTCCGGGAGGACCTCCGCGGGCGGATCCCCAGGGACTGACAGGTGCCAGGCCAATTACGCAACAGAGGGGAGGAGAGAAGAGCCTCTCTCCGCTCCTTATCGCAGAGGCTGCGGGAAGAAACACCTGTTGACATATAAATGGACTAAGGCCCGGCGAGAGATTCTAGAAAGAATGCAGTTTTACCCCACACCGTCAGATAAAGAACCATGTGTAGCTGAAGTGCTGAAATGTGATTTGGGTTGAGGAAGAAGGAAATTATAAACTCCAACTACTGCCTCATCATCAATTAAGACGAGAATTTTGTAGCTAGGCATATTTTTTCCTTGGTTTATTTTGCGTACGTTTGATAATTTCTTCTCCTTCTTCCCTTTCCTGTACCATTTCATATGGGGCGAACAGATGGTAATTAACCTTTTATTTTGGTTTTTATGTTACAGGATATCGAAAGCGGATTGTGACTGAAGAAAGAGAAAGAATGACCGTCGTAAAGTCAAGAGAAATGACTGATAAGACTTCGGGAAAAGTAAGACTGATAGGATGGTAAGGATCTTCGTTTGTACAAGAGGAAGTCACAGAGCATTAGGTGAAAGCATTATGCTGTTGCTATGGTTTTTTGGAAATTAACTGTGGGTAAAATGGATGCTGAGTACCTGAAACAATGAGCTGCACCAGACTCTCTATTGGCAGCTCAGCATCATTCCGTGTTCCCCCAAAAAGGTTAGGAAGTCTATAAAACATTTAGAATCCTTTGACAACCATTTTCCATATTAGATTCCACAGATGAGCAGTACTTGTGTGAAATTTGGAGAACAAGAGACAGGCACTAACCCGCTCAAAATTTATTCCAGTGTCTGCTGAGTTCCAAAGCCACTTTCACATTTTGTTTTTGTAATAGCAGCATCATACTTCTGATAACAAAATCTGTATCATTTATCACAGTGTAAAAAATTACCTGAAAACTTAGTAGCTTAAGACAACAATTATTATCTCACAATTTCTTAACTCAATAATTTGGAAGTGACTTAACTGAGGGTCTTTGGTTCAGAGTTTCTCATGGAATTTCAGTCAAGATGTCAGCTGGGGCTGTAGTCATCTGAAGGAGGCTACAGGATCCGCTTCCAAGAAGGCTCCCTTACATAGCTATTGGCTCATCACCCTGACGATGACTGACAGGAGGCTTCAATTCCCCACATCATGGGTCACTCCGTGCGCTTCTTTGACTGTCCTCATGACATGGCAGCTGGCTTTCTCTGGATCTAGTGATCCAAGAAAGAGAACAGAGGAAGTCGCAATGCACTTTATGACCTCCTATCAGAAGTAACCCACCATCACTTCTACTATATCCTTTTCATTTGAAGAAGTCAGGAAGTCTGCCCTCACTCCAGGAAGGGGTACCAAAGAATTTGGGAATGTGTTTTAAAACCACCGCAAGTTCTTATAGGGTATTTGATCTAAAGAAAATTAAGGGGAAAAGTTTTTAGCCTCTAATGATATGGTAACAAAGGAAGTCATCTAGATTCAAGATGAGGCCAGGAAACCAAAGAGGAGTCATGACAGAAATATTTTGACTCAAAAATTTAAGAGAAAGTTGAAAATAATAAAAAAGTGAAGTCAATTTGTTGCAATTTTTACATGAGTCTCTCGCCTTTTAACTTAAAATTACATTTGAAATTTGCGTACTATGTTATCATGTCAGATTCTCAATGCTAACCATGACATTAGGGCAACATGGATAAATTTCTTTTCATACTTTTTTGACTACCACGACTCTAGAAAATACCATTAATATTAGAGCTTCCTCTCAAGCCCCACATACATTTCCTTCATCCAACCTGTCCATCCACTCTACCTCTGAGGTAAAGAGGAAACAACTATGGGTGTGATATGAGGGAAGAGTCCACTTCCAACATCAGGTTAGTCCCCACACCTTAACCTCACCAACCAGACCAGGGGGCTAAATTTTCCTACAAACCCAGGGGCATTTCTTCTCAGACTGATGCTTTGTTCTCTGGGCTCTGTAGTAAGCATTGTAACTTTAGATTTTAAATTCCAAAAATAATTTTGGAGATCAATATAGGATTGCCAGTTTGTAATTTTTCCAAATAAAGATGTTTTTAAAAATGATCACCTACTTTCTCTATCATTTTATAAAAGAGAAGTCACTTTAATACCTCAAAGTTGGAAGGACATAATCTCAGCCTTAAAGTTCTTTGAATTAAATACATTTAGCCTTTTGAAAAGCTTACCACACTAAATTTATTTTTTCTCATTCCATCATGAAAAGTTCATCCCCATTTATCAGTTCTAGAATAATGTTTGGAAACCACTCAATTTAAATCTTTTCTTCTGGGAGGCAGCTCCTGCATTCTTCCTGACTCAGAAATGAGTTTTAGGCTTCATGACAGGAATAGTCCTGCAAAATCTCCCCATGGTTTCTTTTCATGGGTTTAGTGAGAAGTACCTGGAAGCAAGAGACCAATTAGTGCATACTGAGCACTTAGCACATGTCAATTTCTGTGCTAGCTATAGTCACTCAGCCTATGTATTAGGTGTACATCTCAGTTGACAAACCCAAGAATACACAAGAAATGCAACTTTCTTTTTCTTAGTATTTATTTTCTGTTTGAATATGTTCCACTGGGTACATAAGAAATTAAGAAATATAATCTTAATTTAGGATCTCTCCCCCTTTCTTCCCTGGGGGGGGGGGTGTATCACATCTTTGATCCAGGGCACTGTTTTAATGCATCAACAGGGCTAGATTAGCTTCTCAAGGTCTTAAGCACTGAAAAAATTCTAATGTCTTCTATATATAATTGAAAACTTTTCAGTACTTACTTATAATTTATTATTTCCAAACCAAGTTCTGTTTGTTTTTTTTCTTGCCTGAAATTATCCCTTCAGTGCTTTTCATTCCCCCAAAATTTTTTCTTACTTTTGGATGGGTGCTTTGTTTTCCTGGTATCCTTGGCAAGTTCTTGGCCTACCTGTGGTGTTTTGGTCCTGCTCATTGGCCCTCAGCATCCACCTAGGTGTATGGATTATACTGTGGGTCCATGCAGGTCACCGAGTCCTCCTCACCCTGCCCACACAAGACTGCCTCATATCTGAAGGCTTTTTATACTACATCTGGGCCACTCTGGGTTAGAATTTATCACTTAAGTGTAAAACTTCAATCCCTATTAAAAGGCAACCCTTGCTATTACCAATCATCATACTTTGTACAGACAAAGGAGCTGAGGGGATAGAAGGGTGGGCAATAGGCAAAGAACAGGAGGACATTGTATTACATTATTTTCCATTGACCCAAATTCTCTTATTTATGTTTTAACTTTCCTTTCTGACTCCTGCACTAAAATGTAGATGTATGAGAGCAACACATCTATCTTATTCATTATTATAGCCCTAGAACCTAGAACAGTACCTGGCACATAGTAGGCCCTCAATAAATATTGTTTATTGAATGAATGAGAATGCAGGGAATAAGGACAACACAAAGAGGTGGAAGAGCGTCAGAATGATGGGGACTGAAAGTGCTGAAAATAAACTTCAGTTATTTTACAATTCTGCTGGACGCTTATGTCAGCTCTTCTGTGGAGAATGTCTTGTGTTCTTTTCTGATTGTTGCCTGTGGGCTAGTATTTTCTTCCAGCTGGAAAAACTCATTACTGTAGGCAAGACATATCATATAACTTTGCAGCTCCCCATGATGTACAGCACTTTAAGAGCTAGAAGATGTTAGTGTACTGAATGAACAGTGAATGAATGAATGAATACGTTCATAATATCTAGAGAATCCTTAAGGAATGGACCCTCTGTTACAGGGGTTAAGTGTAAAGTGGTGTGGTCTTGAGTCTTACCCAGCCTCAGCATAACACATCCACTTCCTGGGCTGCAGCACCTCCCAGAGGAAGTCCAGCGACACTGCCGCCTCCCTACAAGCCCCCAAACATGGGCTCCTGGGTGAACCAGGATCTCTACCTTCTCTCCACCTTTTCATCCTCAAAACCTGTCACCCCCATCGATAAGGCCCAATAGACTTGGGGTACCTGCTGGTAACCCCAAGTACTCATAAGGTGAACAGTGAAGGACTCCATTACAGCCAGCCACTTCCTCTAGACTAGAACAGCTCTTCTCAAACTTTAATGTGCAGATGAGTCACCTGGGGAAGATCTTGTTAAAATGAAGATTCTAATCCAGTTGTTCTGGGTTGCAGACCAAGATGCTAAATTTCGAACCAGCTTCCAGGTGACAGCAAGGCTGCAGATCTGATCTGTTCCCCTGTGACCTGCCAACAGCAGCAGCTCCCAAATGCACCAGGTGTGACAGGAAGCTGTGGGGCCAACTGTTTAAGCAAACAGACTGAGTGTTATAAATTATAGACTTATAAAGTCTTATAAATTATACTTGTCCCTTTCAAGGTTTGCCCCTTAAAAGTCTACACACTTAAACCAAAAAATATTTTGCTGGAATGTTACTTAAAACATTTTTGGGTTTGTTGGTGAAGGTTGGTACACCTTAAAAACTCTGTGGTGACATCTTTTTCTTCAAAGGTGGATTTAGAAGCAGCCAAAAATCATTTCAATTTAAAATGTGACTATAAATACTGAGATGGATTTACTCATATGGCTTATAAATTAGCCCTGAAAGTAATCTCCAAACAAGAGTTCCAAAAATGTTTTGGGCAACTGGTCAGAAAAAGCAGAAAGCCTGCTTTGAAACACAGAACTCATTTAGATGCTTAAGTTCCACTGTGTTCATTTTTAAGGAGTTGATTTCATGATGTCATATTCCCATTATACTATTTTATTTAAGGAAAACTTAAATAGGACTTAGTAAGTGATTTAGAGTGGAGAGTGGAAACCTGCAGAAAGTAACAAATCCAACCAAGACAAGAAACAGCTGGCGCTGGAATGTGCAAACAGAGAGCTCTTACATCTCCTGCCTCTTCCCTGGTGTAAATAATGTAGAAAAATGTCAGACCTCTAGCTGGAAAGGGTGGCAAGTTCTTAGGCTCACCCTCCTGCATTCTGTTCTCTCCTGGTCTGAGTTGTCCTGTGTGTTACTTTAAACTCAACAAACTTAGGGAACTGGGAACGGGGAGACCTGGGGAAATTACAGCCCGCAGATGTCTTGCTCTTAACACTCACTTCACTCAGTCTTTGCTGATGGATTGTCGGTAAAGGGGGACACAATCCCTTTGCGATGTCCATCTCTCCCAGGAATGCTTCTAGACTTGCTTTGCCAACCCCAGGTTCCCTGGAAGGATCTGGAGAGTCTATTCCTCAATAAGTCCTAACTGATTCCCACCTTGTCAGTGACACAGCGGCGACCAGCCACCTGAGAGCGGAATCTAAATTCATTTCCATTTTGCCAAACGTCAAATGACAGACCCGAATTTGTTGAGTTTGGATTTTTTAAGCGCGCCTAAAACAAACTAACAGATAAAATTTGCTTTAAACCTGATGAAGAGTAAGAAAAAACTCTGCAGGAGAAAATTCCCTCTCACCCCTGAGGTTGGGGAGATGGATAGAGGTCACAAACATCTATTAGAATCTCTCCAAGTGGCTACAAGAACCAGTGCCGCCAGTGCGGTCACATTTTTCACTTGTCTCAGTATTTGAACCAGGTTCACAGTATTGTCTATTCTGCATTCTAATAACCCTTAGTAAATGTTCCTATAATCCCTACACTCCAAAGAATTGAAGTTTTTAGCCCGGGTGAGCTTTTTTTAGAGGACCCAGTATATGATTTGACCATTGATGGGGCCAAATGAGGAAGGGTACCACACAGAATAACGTCCTAAAATTAAACCACCACACCACGGAAGATGCAGTTAGCTGGTTCACTGGAAGATGGAGAAACAGAAGAGAAAGTACAGTCCCAAGGTTCCCCCAGGGCTTTTTGCTGCGTTCTTATTTCGAGTTAACCTAGAATCTGCTATACAGCAACCAAGGATCAGCACAGAGGAGAATGTGGTTTTTCAGACCTAAAAAAGGCGCCTCTTGCCGTGCCATTGTTCCCACAATGCCGTGACTCGGATTCGAACCGAGGTTGCTGCGGCCACAACGCAGAGTACTAACCACTATACGATCACGGCGAGCTACCGGAACGCCATGGGAATAGCCTGCCGAGTATGGTTCTTCTCTTCTAGACAGCATCCGTTCTGGTCTTCCGAAATTGCTCACTGTCGAGCCAACGACCCTCACACTGACCCTGAAGAGGAATGGGGCCACCATGGACTCCCCATTTGGTCTCCGCTGGTCGTTCTCACTGATTGTAGAAAAAAGGACTTAAAAGTGCTTTGCAAACTAAAGGATTCCTGGGAGGCAGGACTCTCACGTAGCTTGAAAGTATGTGAGGCACCAGGATCGCCCGAATGGTGGCCCTGGGTCCCTCTCGCACACACCACGCCCTGGCCCTCACGCTATCTGAACAGACTCTGGTTGGGCATGGGGCTCTTAAATTCTACAAGACGGAAAATTCAGTTCCATCCTACCCGTAAAACTTCATTTGAGGCGCAGGGAAAAGGAACCCCGAGCTGCTGGATTTGGCCGGCGCCGGAGTGCGGACTAAAATTAAGAGAGCGGTGACCAGTACGCCTGCGTGCACTCTCAGAACGGCGCGGTTAGAGATGGGCGGGAACAAACAAATGACAGAGAATGACAAGTCAAGGGGGGGGGGGGGGGGCGGGGCTTTCAACAGAGAAGACCTCAGGCAAAAAGCCGAAATTTCGAGTCCCCAGTAGCTCGCCGTGATCGTATAGTGGTTAGTACTCTGCGTTGTGGCCGCAGCAACCTCGGTTCGAATCCGAGTCACGGCATTGCGAGAGCAATAACACGGCAGGGGGTCTGCCCTTTTTTCACTGTCCTCCATTTTAATCTCGAGTCTGTTACATTCTCGAAAATGAGTCTCGATCCCATTGTGACAGTTGGAAACGATTTTTACTCCAGCTCTGGCTAAATTGGACTTGTAAAGAATGTAGGCTTCCGATTACTCGCGTTATTGTTCTTTGGGGACAAAGTCCAGAATAATCCAAAGGCTGGTAAGTGCTGTAGTAGACAAGTACGAATTGCCATGGCATCACTGGAAACGGACTCCCAATAAGAAGAGAAGGCTTTGCAAAGGAGGTGGCCTTTGAAGTAGCTCTTAAAACAGAGAGAGAATTTGTCAATTGCGCGCAAAGGCATGAATGAGGTATGTACTAGGAACTACCATCCTCTTTGTAAATCAATCGTTCCACCCCCAGGACCCCTTAAAGGCCCCTGCCTGACAGATAATAGGCGCTTATCAAGGACCTGTTGAGTGAATGAATCCAAGTGATTAGGGAGTGGGAAGCGACACTGAGGGAGGTCCAAATAATGAATTGGAATAGATCGACGAATTTCCTGCAGTTTTGGGAGTCGGATGAGAGGTGGAGAAGTGAAAGGTTTCGATTCATGTTTAGCAATAGCCTTCTGGCGATTCTGCGAGCCAGAGGGAGCGGTGATCAGAGCAGATGACACTGGAGAGGCGGGTGGTCGGTCACTTTAGATTCACTTGTTAGAACCGTGGCAGGTTCTCAGTTTAGCAAAAAAAGGCACTGCATACTGTGTACTCAGCCTGGTTCTAGTCGCCAGGAGGGTGGGAGCAGTGATGGACAAGGAAAACCAGACTTCTCCCCTTGCATCATCACACCTCTGGTGGTTTATGGACCCGAAGGTGAGAGAACCCGAGCAGCGAGCGACAGTGCGATGAAGCTGCTCATTTTCAGACTCATCCTTGGGCTGGAACCCCGCCCCATAGGTGGGCCGGCTCTGTGGTAACGTGCGGATTGGGAAGGCCAATACCTCTTGCAGGAGAAAATAAGCAGTCTACCATCGCAGGTCTCCGGTAGCGCGCCGTGATCGTATAGTGGTTAGTACTCTGCGTTGTGGCCGCAGCAACCTCGGTTCGAATCCGAGTCACGGCATTGTGGGAACAATGGCACGGCAAGGGACTACTGCTTTTATAGAGTCTTCCACCCTTCGAGTCAATGACATTTTTTACCTATTATAAACGCACTTCCCTGAAATAAACGGCTGCATCTCTCCACTTCAGGAAATTAAGCCGCCCTTAACATCGCAGTCTACAGAATTTCTCTCTTAATGTTCTGAATATAGCTTCAGATCAGTTATAATCCCTTCCCTCCCGAAAAAAAAAACAGAAAATCGTTGTCTGAATCATTCTCCTACACCAGCAAAACTGCTCTCCCCATGACCTTGAGTTTTTTTTCCTTCTTAGGCATTTTTTAAATGAGTTCATTTTTCAACAGAGAATACGTACGCATCTCCGGGTGAAAGTAAATGTCTCACTCTCATCCTTCACCCCATCCACCAATTACTGTTAGTTTCCAGTATATCTTTCCATGACAGTCCTTGTATAAACAAACATTTAAACATGTATAAATGTATAAAAATACATTTCTGCTGATTCTTGCATAATACAAATGACCTTTTCCCCTCCTCTCCCTGTCCCTCAGAAGTCACAACTTGGGAGGCTAAATTGCACTGGTAGGCAATCACCCTTTATGGGGAAGGGTACACAAATCTGGAAGGAATATCCACCCACCTAGATCCTGTCTTTTTTCTCCCTGGCTGGGAAGGGTGGGAGACGGTTGAGTCTGCAAGATAGGGAAAAGGGATTCCCTACTGTGCTGATGTAAGCCATTGGATGAGAGCCTAGGCTCTCTTCGGAAGAAGCCCTATTTTGATTTCAGGTTGCAAGGATAGGGAAGCATCCTGGATTTGAAACTGGAAAGAGGGATTTGACTCGGTAGTCCACTTTGTAGACCCTCCACTTTCCTCTCTCCCTTATCTTATTGTCAGGATCCAACTTAAGTCACAAACCATTAAAGTTAGAAAATTCAAGTTAATCAAAGGCAGAACTGAATCTTGCTATGTTTATGTTCCAAACATATAGCCTCTCCATAAATATTTGGACAGGGATCTCTTATGGAGTCTATAAATGAATGAAATGCCTCAGTTTGTTTTAGGGTTGCATCTTAAGTTGTATTCTTTCAACATGGTTCATGTTATTTTCGTATCAGACAAATAGAAAACCTGGACCAAATGAAAAACTCCATCTACATCTCAAAGAATCTCAAAGAACAGAGTGCATATGTAATTGTACTAGGACATGATTGTCCTTTCAAGGTTGTGGACAGATATGGGCCCAAGGCAAGGCTGGAGACAAAAGGCAAGGACCAGTCTCAAAACAAGGCAAAACCCATAAGGGATCAGAGCTCAGGACAGGACTGAGCATCCAAAGTTAGGCAAATGGAAGTGAAGACACCCCATTCAGTACCCAGTGTGAAAAGTGAGGGTTAAGGCCTAGGCCTTGGGACATGCTCAAATTTGGGAGCTTGAGGGGAGAAAAGAGGATATGGCCTGAGAGAAAGGATGAAAACCAGAACAGTGACATTGTAAGGAAAGTTTGGGAGAAGAAGCTTTTGAGGATGGAGGAGATCAGCAGATTCAGGTGCTGCAAAGAAGAAAGACAAATGAGACAAAACTATTGGGTTTGACACTTAGAAGTCATTGTTGACATTTAAAACCTTCCATGAAAGCAACTGGGCAATGTGTATCAAAAGTCAAAAAATATATATACTCTGTGCCCCAATAATTCCACCTTTGGGGATCTTACCAAAGGAAACAATCCATCGTAAACTTGGAAAAGTTATCTGTATAATGATGTTCATTCCAGAGTTATATAAAAGGGTGGAGAATGGAACGAGCCTAAATGTTCAACAAATAAAGCAATGCTGAACTAAGCTACAGTATTTTTATTTGATGATATATTAAGTAGTCATTTTTAATGTATCAAAAGTACACAAATAGTTGTCAACTTTTAAATGCCATTTCCAACTAAATGGAGTAAGATTGATTCCCTTAAAGAAATGACTACAGCAGGGAAAATACAAGTTGAGTGTGGAATATCTTGTGTGAGGAAACAAGTAACTACTAAAATATTGATAGGACCAAGTCAAAAGGACATCGAAGCCTCTTGACTCTATTGGCCAAATTGGGGCAATTTGAGCATCAAAAAATGGTGGTAATGGATTATATCACATGGAATTAAAAAAGCAATTTTTGAGCCCATAGGGTAAGAGAGAGGGGAAGAAGGAGGAGGAGGTGGAAGAAAGAGGTTGGGGAAGAGCAAGATGAGGAAGAGGATGGAGAAGAAGAAAGAAGAAAAGGAGGAGGAGAAGAAGGAGCTCTTCTATACAGAAGAGTAACAGATAATAAATGCAGAACAAATGGCAGAATTAGAGAGCCACCATTTTGCAATTTCCGGTGTAATATCAAATGTAAACATAGATCATCAATGGAAGCTAAAACAACTGGGTAAAACATTCTTGGGAGCAAATAGTCAAAGCTCTTAGGATATCACACCACAGCTTACTTTAAATTGTAAAGTGGAGGGATCTGATGGATGCCAATTTAACCAAGTGATCAAGCCTAGCATCCCCAATAAAGGGATAAATGTGTACTATTGGCCTGTCACTGTGACATACTGCAAAGTCCACAATATCCTCCATGTAGTGATCTTTGCAAAAATATTTAACCTGAATCTAATTATAAGGAAACTGGAAGAATCCAGAATTTGGAATAGTTTACATGATGACAGCCTTGGACACTTCAAAACAATCAATGTTGTGAAAAACAAACTAGAAACAAAAAAATGAGGAATTGTTCAAGATTAAAAAAGACTAAAGAACCTTAACAGACAAATACAAGGGGGGAGCCCTTGATTAAATCCTGAATTAAGACAAATATATACATATATACACACAATATATATATGTATTATATATATATGTGACACTTTGGGGGGGAAATGGAAAAATTTAATATGGACTGTATAATAGACAATACTATGGTGATAATGGCTTCATAGCTCTGTAGAAGAACTCCTTATCTTTAGGAAATAGCTGCTGAAGTATTTACAGCTTAAGTATCATGATATTTGCAACTTGCATCACATGGTTAAGGGGAAAAAAGAGAAAGGGATAGAGTGAACATGGCAAAATATTAAAAAGTAGTGAATCTAGGTGAAGGGTATACAGACTTCCACTGTACCTTCTTTGAACTTTTCTGAAGGTATGAAAAATTTTTTTAAGTTGGAAGAAAATTAAGTTCACATAATAAAAATGGGGAAATTATGCAATGTTAAGTAAAAAAATAAGGATATAAAACTGTATATACCACAATTATAGCTATATAAAAATAAAACAAGAAAAATGATGTTTATTCATTTCAACATTTGTTCAGCTTCTGCCACATGAAAGGCTCTGTGTTAAGTGATGGGAACACCCTGCTCCCCTACAGAATTCTGATTTTATGGTGTAATGCTTAAAATGCAAGTTTAAATCTGGCATACTCCACCCAAGTCTGAGAGGAGGCTTGTTGTGACAGCCTCACCTCTGTACCTTTGGTTCCTAGCAAACTACCTGGCCCCCATGAGGTGCTCAACAATGTCTGCTTCAGGAGCCGACACTCTGGTAGGGGAGGAAAGTGCATTAACAGATAACTTAAAACAAAAGTAAGGATGTGATGCATACAAGGTAGTACAGTTTTTTAAATTATCATTTAAACTCTACCTTTGCAATATCTCCCTCCCTCCTCATCTAACTTTATTTCCTACTCTACTCCACCACCAACCCTCCCCTTCATTAAGGTATGCTCATTCCCACCTCAATGCCTTCACTCAGTCCATGCTAGCCTCCCAGCTGGGAAGGACCTTTCACTCCTTCCCTTCATCTGTTCAAATCCTGCCCAGCTCTGGTCTACCTCCTCCACGGAGCCTGCTGTCTTTTGTGCAAAGTTAATTGATTCCATTCTGCAAAGCTGTCACCAGCTAAACTCCATACTTCTTAAACACATGTGGCTTCATTTGGCACCTGCCATTGTAAGCATTTTAGTCTTCAGATTCTGTTCATATCCATCATATCCCCTAATCCTCACGCAATTATCATGTCCTTTGCAGATAAAAGGAAAGTGAGGATCAGTGGCATTGAGTACCTTGCCCAGAGGTCTGACTAGAACCCACAACTATTAGACAACTGTTAGACTCTTGAGTCAGACACCTGGTGATAGTGCAGCCTCTCCAACGGATTAACTGGACCATTCTTTGGTATTTATTGCCTCTACATCCAGCTTTGCATCCTTAGTCAAGTTTTAAACTGTGCTTTTTAAAAATGTGCACGTCATTTTCTCTATTACTCTTTTTGAAATCAGTCACAATATCAGACTTTTCAAAATCCCTACAGTCCTGCTTCCTAAGTGTATGTGTATTGGGGGGAGGTGGGGGAGGCGGAGCAGCAGCATCTGTATCACACAGGGGCCTGTTAGAACTACAGTCGGGCCCCAAACCCCTGGGAGACTTAAAGAATCAGAAACTGCAATTTAAGTTCCTCAAATGATTCCTGTGAACGCTGAAGTTTGAGAAGCACTGTTCTATAATACCAACTGGAATACGTACAAGGCAGAAACCCAACAAAGATTTTGAGACCTGGGCCCTGGGAAACCTAGGGACTTCAAAAGTTTGCCATCACAGTCTTTTCTACTCCCCTACGTTCGAGTCCCCTTCCCTTTGGGGCCTCACATGGCTCTTTGCCCCCTCATAAGGCGGACTTAAAACCTAAGGGTGACGGAGACTCTGAGGCAAGGGCTTGGGCGTGGGCAGTGCTGGTGAGGTGAAGCTGCTACCTTCCCAGCAGCGCCAAAAGCAAGTGTTAGCGTCGGCTTCAGGGCTGCAACATTTCTGGGGAGAAACTGGCTTTATTCTAAGACAAAAATGTCTATCGCTTGAGCATCCGAGCCTCGGGAGGATAAAGGATTTGTGACAGACAACATTGGAACTGTTTCTAGACTTGATTTATCGACTTGTCTGTTTCTATTCTGTCACTAATCTTATTGACAACGAAACCTGGGACGTGACTTGAGGGATTTCTGCGAGTGCGCGCGCTGCGGTCAGGCTGGGTGGGCCTGCTCCAAGCGGGTGCGAGGGTGGGTGGGAGGCGTTTGAGGAGGGCTGTTTGCCTGTGAGGAGGGCGTGTGTGGAGAAATGGGTGTCTCTTGGGGGCCGGTTGTCTGTGATGTGAGATGTGTCTGCTTGGATGGGGAGGCAGTGTGGGATCGGGTTTGTAGGGTGCAAGCAGTTGGATGGGAGGAGGTAGGTGGGGCTCCCACCGTAACACCAGGGAAGGGGTTGTTACAGACACGTCTGACGGAACAGCCCCTTTTCTCGCCCTCCCTGGTTTCCTCTAGGACGTTATTTTCCAGTTGGGAGGGCTTGGGGAAGGAGAGACAGAAACGGAAGCGACAGAGAGCCAGGAACCCAGGAGTCTAAGGGTTTCCCCTCTCTGCGTCGCGGGCGGAGCTGGGAACTGGGAAGAGGGAAAGGATGAGGACAGGTGCGCCCCCACAGGGGCACGTGTGGCGACACGTGGAGGATTCACCCTCAGTCCAGGAGTCGCAGCCCCTGCACTGGGGCCGCCCACTTCACTTCTCGCGCGTCCACACAGGCTGGCAGCTGGCAGCCTTGCTTCTCCGCCGGGGCAGGGGGTGGTCGACCCGGTTAGGGAGTGGAGCCCCGCCCCTCCGTTGTCACTGACGAGCCCCGCCCCCTCCCGCCGCTGGCGGGGCTCCGCCCCCTCCCCCTCCCGCTCCCGCCTCCGCCCCCCGCCCGGCCACAGCGCTCCCCTCGCTCAGTCTGGTTGGCCCCATGTTACTGAGCGGAGCTCCTCCGGCGGGCTCCGGCTCGGGGCCGCGGGCGCAGGGGAACGCCGGGGGCGGCCCAGGAGGGTCGCGCCGAGGCGCCGGGAGTGCGGGGGCCGGCCCAGGAGGGGGCGGCAGTGGCGGAGTGGCCAAGTGGCTCCGGGAGCACCTGGGCTTCCGCGGGGGGGGCGGCGGCGGAGGTGGGGGCAAGCCGGCGCCCCCAGAGCCGGACTATCAGCCCCCCGCACCCTCTCCGGCCGCTCCCCCCGCGCCACCCCCGGACATCCTGGCCGCCTACCGGCTGCAGAGGGAGCGCGACTTCGAAGATCCCTACTCCGGGGGGCCGTCCGGCTCCGCTGCCCTCGCCACCCCAGCAGTCCCCGGCCCTACGCCGCCCCCGCGCCACGGCTCGCCCCCGCACCGCCTCATTCGGGTCGAGACCCCTGGCCTCCCGGCACCCCCTCCGGAGGAGAGGACCTCTGGACCCCCCGCCAGCAACGACAGGGTGAGTGGCTCGCCGGGCGGGGATGGCCGGGAAGAGAGGTGGTCGGGGGTCTGAGGCTTTTGAGAGGGACAAAGGTGGCCTTGCCAGGGCTGGGCCCTCGGTGTCACGGTTCCTGGAGCACAGGGTCTTAGTCCCTGACCCCGGGGCTCGGAGCCTTCATCACCTTTGTTCAGATTCTCCAGTGACTAATCTGGGCTGTGCGCCCCAAACTCTGCTTCTATCCCCTATTATCGCCCCAAGACTTGTGACTTTCCTCCTCCCGGGGTCTCCTCTCCTCCTCGCGCCCCTCCACCCCCTCCCAGAGCCTAAGCAGCTAGCCTTTTTCTAACGGGATTTGAACACACACACACACACACACACACCCCACACCCCACACCCCACCCCCAGTTTAAGACCTTTCTAACCTCTGGGAGCAGCCACTCACTGCCCTTTGATCTCTGACCCCTCCCCCCAGGGCAGAAGCTGCACAAAGCTCTCCTTCCTCTCTTCCCCATCCCTCTCCTCCTCTTGCTCCTTCTCAGGAAGCCCAAGCATACTTGCAGGTGCTGAAGCCCCAAAAAGGAGGTGAAAGCTGGGGTTTCTCCCCGTGGACACAGCAAGGGCTGGACTTTGCCTTACCCAGTGGAACTGGAACTGGGTGAACTGTTGTGCTCAGGAAGCCAAAACAGGCAATTTGCAGCTCTTTGCCAAAGAAGCTGACCACTGAGGTCTAGGCACTCCTACACTCCTTCCCTTGTCCCCCCAGGTATGGGGACAGTCAGCCTAGAGGGGGCTTAACAGCTGAGTCCACTCCTCCTGTCCTTTTAGCCTCCCTCTCCCCAGATCCATTCTGAGGGAGGCTCGAGTCTTTCCTCTATCTGTGGCTTGGGGTAGAGAGGAGAGCTGGGCACTCACTGCTCCTGGTGGAGAAGCCACCCCCTGCCCAACTCCTTATCCCTCCCCAACAGCTGAAAGCCATCCCTAGGCCCCTCTAGCCCTACATTCTGTGATGACTCTGTGGGCCACCTGGCTCTGTTGTTCCTAGTCACTCATCCCTGGAGCTCAGCTCAGGCTTACTCCCCTTTCCTCAGCAGAGAACATAGTTTACTAGTTTACTTGATTGGAGAGCAAAGTTGCCTGAATTGTTTGGCTCCAAGGTTGAGGCTTTCATCCGAGAGAGTGCCATTCAGCCTGAGTTCCTGGATAAGAAAGATATGTCAGGGTTAGAGCAGAGGCCTCAGGAATGTGAATTATTTTTCCCCTAGTTCCTGCCATGGGGCATGGCTGTCCATCCTGAGCCAAGATCCTCAGCCTGCAAAAGGAGGCTGTTCTTTCTTCACATGTCCATAGGCTCCTCTCCTTCTTAATTGTTACCTCCTGTTAGGTGATATGATGGTGGTGGTGATGGTGAGGCAGAGGAACTGTGAGGCCTTGTTCTTTCTATTGACCAGTTAGACTCCTCCTCCCTGACCACTACCCTTGGCATGTAGGCCTGAGCTGTTGCTGTCCCTCCTCCTCTCTGCAATGGCTTAACAGTTGCCCACCAAGCCGTGGGCTCCCCTGGGACAAGGACTGTGTCTTCCTTCTGTCTGTGTCTCCCAAGTGCCTGACACAATTCTTGGCATTAGAGAGAGGTGCATGAATACATCCCGGATGGTGGCTTTCCATTGCCAGGGTGACAACGTCAGAGACTCCCTGAACTACAGCTTCCCTTGTATGTGTTCCCTCAGAGAGCCCCAAGAAAGGGGCTGCACCCACGCAACCAAGCAGAGATCCACAGCCCCTTCCCAGTCAGGGCAACCATGCCTCACCCCAGGTGAGCCCTGTGATCTGTGGGCCATTCAGACCTTGGGGGCCAAGAGTTGTCTGACTACTTTGTCAGCTGCAGAAACAGGAATGAAATCTAGCAGGATCTCCCAGGAGACACACAACATGTGGTTTCTCTAGTGGGTGTGATAAGGATGACCCAGGATGCTATCCAAGCTGTCCCAGGGGCAGGGACACTCCACGGGCCCTAACGTGGAGCCTCCCAGCATTCAGAGAGAGCAGCAGCCTTTTAGGAGAAGATTCTGGCGGATTCCAGAGTCTTCGATTAGAAAGAGTGCAGACTAAGTACCCTAGCCCCTTACCCTAAGCCTAAATGTTGGCACATGTCTGCTGAGCTTTCAGAATTGCTGTCCCCCGACAGTGAGCAGGCCCTACCCTAAGGCCCTGCTGAGCCTGTTTCTGTTTTGTGGGGCTACTTTTCTCTCTATGCTCTGTTCCCCCTCCTTTCATCCTTGCAGGTCCTCTTGGCTTATTGCTTTTGGCTTATTCCTGAGGTGAGATGGGGACTGGGGGCCAGGACATGCCTCAGGCGGGCCTATTTCTCTCCTGCTGGAACTCAATGGCTGGTGCTCGCTGGGTCATGAGGTTTGAGGTAATAGATAGAAATGCTGTGATAAACCAGTGAGATTGAGGGGAAATGAGCCCTGTGAGTGTGGGAGTGGGAGAGAACCAGGCTTTAGACAGGACTCTGAGAGGCCCAGGGGGCTCAGAGCCATTAGCGTCTCCCCATGCAGGGCTCTGGCTTCTGGCCCACCCTGAGACCCACTACTGTACTTGGCAGGGGTGCAAAAGGGGCCATCTGGGCAGTCCTGGCAGGGCAGGTGTGGGAGCTGCAGGAGCAGCGCCCTGGACCTAGCAGGCAGGTGGTCCTCACCATCTGGCTGCAGGAAGAGCTCCCTCATGCTGGGCCCTGTCCAGCACCAGGCCACACTCTGGCAGAGGGGCTGGAGAACTGGGCCTTCCCTTGCTTTGCTCTCTTTTCTCAGACCTTCAACAGGAAAATGTGGTCTAATTAGGAAAGGAGGATGAATATGGGAAAGGAGCCTTAATTTTGAGCTGCCTGTGACCATCTGCATGATGTGTCCTTTGCCTCCTTCATGCCAAGATATGCACGTGTGTGTGCACATGCATGTGTGACACAGAAAGAGGTGATGTGAACAATAAGACAGTCAAGCTGGTATGGGTGACTGTAGTCACCATGTTGTTTTTCATGTGAAGTCTTTGTAGGAGTGTATGTCAATGATACCTTAATAAAAAAAAAAAAAATAAGATAGTCAAGCACCCTGTATAAATTGAAACTAGGGCTCTTGTTCTTAGATCTTGGAGGGGCTTCTGGGGTTCAGGAGCCTCCAGAAATTGTCTGCAGATATTGGGTGCATGAACACTTTTTCTGGGAAAAGGCTTAGAGCTATCAGATTCTATTAGGGGTTCACAGGGCCCAAAATATTAAGCACTTTTAACAATAGATATACCTCATAGATGGTATCCACATGCACTTGGATCCTCCAGGCCCAAATTTGGAAATGAGTAAACAGCCAGGTAGGAAGAGGAAAGAAAAGGAGACATTCATGGTGTCTGAAGTCAAACAAGACTGGCCTGCCCGGAGGTAGGAGGGCTGGTAGGGCTGCTACTGCAGGACCATCCCTAGTTGGTGTCCACGGAGTGTCTGCATATCATGAAGTGACATTGGCCAAGGCACTGAGAGGGACTTAGCACCTTGAAGACCTGGTCCTTGCCTTTTAAGTTTGCTTGTTTCCTTCAGTTTTCTTCTTATAACTTCCAGAGTCTGGAGGTCTGATCTGTTTATCTCGCATGTGTCCTCTGATGGAGGTAGAGGGAGGACGAGAGAAGGGTCCAGGTTGAGGGATCTTTGTGGACTGATCTTAGCCCTTCACGGCCTGGACTGGCTGTCAGCACTGCCGCTGATGCTTCGAGGAGGGCCGAGGCCTGCGGCTACTGTGGAGTTATCTGGTAGGCTTGTCCACTCCATCCAGTGCTGCTGCCTCACACTGTGGCACTAGCTTCCTCTGGAAGACATCTGCAGCTTGTTGGCTTGGCCAGTGACTCAGTGACACCTCAGCCCTGGCATTCGGTCCTTTCGGAGCCGGGAACAGCTGGGACCCTGGGGATTGGTGGGAGCAGCTGGCTGGGACCTGGGGCTTGGAAGCATACCTGCTGCCCACTGCAGTTGCCCTCAGCACCGAGCCAGTGTGATACTATGTGAGAGCAGAGGCAGGGTCCAGTCCCAGTGTGCAGTGAGCCTGTGGTGCTCAGAGCCTGGGGCCCAGCATGGGGCTTCACAGCACCCAAGGCACCTCACTCTCTTAGAGCTTATTTTGTGGCTGTCACTGTGAGCTCTTGGAGGACCCGGGAATTCAGTCTTTTTGTCTTTAATTATACAACGGTAGACATCTACTGAGCACCTACCTTGTGCCTGGTGCCATTTTGAAGCAGCTGATATGTATGAGACCAGTTGACCCTTGCAACAATGCTGAGGAAAATTCTGTTATCCCTGGGTTATATATAGGGAGACTGAAGCACAGGATTGTTGAGTCACGCTTGCATGGTTTCACAGCTAGTAAGGAGGAGAGTTGAGGTTAACAGCCAGGCAGCCTGACTCCAGACTGCCTGCCAGCATCATGCCATGGGATCTTTGCACCTACCAGAGGAGCCCAGCAGAGTGAGGTGTTCACTAAGCATTTGCTAATGAACAAGGTGAAGGAGACTCTGGGAAGGAGTAAGGAGTGCATTCTGTGCTGAGTTCCCCATTTCCTGAACACTCAAGGCCAGCACTTGCCAGTCAATACAGAGGGTCCACCTTATAAGGGTCTTAAGATGGTTGGTGGCATTAATTCCATGTCTGTGATCTTTGAATGTTTTACAAGCATGGCATTGCTTTGTAATTAGAAAAGAATAATAACAAATTTGTTTCATGTGAAGGAGGATTCCCTGGCAGATAACGCTGGGATGGGCGTTCCAATAAATGAGAACAGAGGGTGCAGAAAGTTCAGTCTCAGGGAAGGTAAATAGTATTCTATTTCCCAAACTGACAGACTTTCAGTGGAAAAGGGATTTAATGGTTAAATACTTTAGAGAAATGCTGAATTAAATAAGATTAGACTGCTCTTTTTGCTTTAAGACTTCTTAGAGCCTTTAACATGCTAAAGTGTATTTTAAAACTACAAGTTGAGGAAAGAAGATGCTATGTTTCTCAATTTTTCTGGAAAATCTGTGGCAAAGTACTAGGAGTCAGGAAACCTAGATCCCAGTTTTGTCTCCATTTGCTAGCTGTGTACCCTGATGAGCACCTAAACCCTGAGCCTTAATGCTTGAATATAAACGATTACTATCAGGGACAACATTTATTTAGCACTGACTCCATGCCAGCCTCTAGGCATAGGACTTGTATTCATTGTCTTCTTCCCAAGCCCGTGAGGTAGGTACTAATACCATCCCCATTTTGCAGATAAAAACCAGAGGCTTCCAGGTATTAAATGTAGACTAAGGAAATGGAGGAAAGCGGTATACTTTGGCAACCTTGAAGAGCCAAAATCTTGTGACACATACCCCCTTGCTCCCCCAGACCCAAAGCCCTCTGGGTGGGGTCAGGCACACAAGCAGGGTCCAGCTGCAGAGTGGAAGGCCGAACCAGATGGTGGGACTGCTAGCTCCCTGGGGAGAGGCTGGGGCAGGAAGGAGAGTCAGAGCATGGCAGTGGCTCTGGAGGGGCACTGACCAATTGGAACAGGCCCAAAAGCAGGTCTTGGAGGCACCCTGTTGGCTGACAGGAGGGAGGGGGATCTCATTGGCAGGAGCAGGGGGCAAGGGAGCCCTCAGGTCAGCAGCTACTTAACTACTAATTTGGAAATATTTCAGCATTTCATCAGCGCTCTGACTCTACTAGAGGGTTTGCCTAAATATCAGCCCTGGTTTTAGGTGCCCTCTCTGCCAGTTCCTCCTTCTGCCTTTGAGCCACAGGCTTTGATTGCTGATGAAATGTCAGTTCTCCTGACAGCCTACTCCTACAGCTGCCACAGGTCGGTCAGTTAGGGTGAATGGTTGTCTGAGGGTCTGCACCACTCCAGAAGATGGATTCCTTTTGAACATCCAGTAAATGTGCATTGAGCACCTACTGTGTTCCAGGTCCTGTGATGGATAGAACAGTGAGCACATCAGAAACGGGCCCATAAACAAATTAAATTGTTGTCAGGCAAAGGTGTCAGAAGTCAACAGCAGCTTCCCTATAAGCCCCTGAGAAAGCAGGCCTGGCCTCAAAGAAGGGTCCTTTATGTCCAGGGTGGGTTCCCACCCTGCCAGCTTTCTCAACCGGCATCTCTGCTGCTGCTCCTGACCTGGCCCCGTGGGTGGTGGCTCTAGGTGCCCCAGCCCTGGGCGGGTGGCCCAAACTTCCTGGAAAAGGGTGTGGAGTCAGGGATGGAACAGAGGAGCCATTGAGTTGCACACAGACCTGCCACCTGGGCACCCACAGGCTGGCACTGGGGAGGCCCACCCAGGCCTGAGAGAGGTTGTGCTTCAGGCACTGGCCCAGGCCTCCAGTAAGAAGGGCTCTGTATGCTTCATGAAGGAAGGGCTGGGGGCTCCCTGGAGTTGGGGGAATGGGGGCTTGGGCCAGGCACTTATGCTCCCTGAGCAGCCTCCAGGGATGCAATCTCCCTATATGACCTCGCACCCCACCCAGATTCATGTTCCTCCTCCTCCTGAATGAGCAAGGAATAGTGCATTCTTACTCTTTTATGTGAACTGATTTTACAGATATTTACTGAGCACTTTCAGGTGCTGAGAATTTAGCAGTAAACATGGTTCCTGGCCCCAGGAAGCTCACAGTCTTCAGTCACACCACTGTCGAGATATAAAGCAGCTATTTACTACACAGTGTGATGATAGTCCAGCACAGAGACACCTTACCAGGCCTTGGGAGAATGGAAAGGCTTTCTGAAGAAAGAAAACAATCTGATCCAGGCAGAGGGAAAGACATTTTAGTAAGAAAGAGAGGGTAGAGCTTTCAGGTAACAAATTGATCCAAGGTGGATAAAGAGAAATGAAAGAGGAAGGTGGAATCTTTGAATTCCTTTAAGTCTGGATTTTCCCTTACAGGCACAGGAGAGCCATTGCAAGGTTCAAGGATAGCCTCCCCACTGGTTCAGTTACTGTTGGGTAGCTGCCACATGTGAGTGTGAGGCTAGGTGCCCACTGGGCTGGTACCCAACCAGCTGGGTCCAGAGCCCCCTTGGTCAGGTGGGTCGGGCTGTGGGTGCTAGTTGGCCTGAGAAGAAGCAGCTGGGGTGAGAGTGGATTTCTTTTCTCTACTTCCTAGAGGAAGGACTATATATGGATAGAGGGCTCTAAGGGGAGATGGGCAGTGATATGGTAGAAACATTTTTCTAGTATCTCCTTTGAGCTGGGTACTTATTGGAGCTGGAGAGATAAAGTGACAAAGAGCTCCAGGCTAGTGGATGATCTGGTGGTAGTGATGGGATGATCTGAGAGGGTGGTCTTCCCAGAAGCAGACAGAGATTCAGGGAGGTGAAGGAGCTGGGGGCTTGACTGAAACAAGGTGGAGCAAGGTGGGAGCTGAAGAAATGAATGATGAGATGCTAGAAGCTGTTGGGACGGGCTTTAGAGACCCCTAGAGGGGCTTGTGGGCATCCAAGGAACATGCAGATGGGATCTCTGAGATGGGAAGTTGCCTTTCTCCATTGCTGCCTTGCTAGGCATTCCAGGTCCTCTAACTCAGGGCAGGGCAGTCACCCCCACAGCCTCCTTGCCCAGTCAACTCCCACAGCCCTGATTTGGCCCGAAATCAAGGCCTAGACCAAGAGCAGGGGGAGAAGCAGGAGTGACCCCTGCCCATGCTGCAGGCCCTGGAGCCACCTCTTGCCAGTGCCTGTTAACCCAGTGTGCAGTGGCCCCCCAACAGAGTGCTCGCAGCCCTGGGTGTGCTGGGCTCTGTCTCTGCCTCAGCTGATTCCTCCCTCATCTCCCCAACCCTGCGCGCTTCTGCCCAACTTGGAGAAAGGCTCTATTGTGCTCAGCTGTGCCCCACCCTGAGCACCTTGAGCTCTTCTGCAGGGTGTGTGGGTTGCGGTTTCCCCGCTTTGACTGGCAGCAGGGACGGGGTAGCCATGATTCGCTAAGGGCTAATGCGAGGCCCTTCCTGTCCCTGTCCTCCAGGAACCCAGGGGATTCCAGCAGAAACACAAATCCTGGCTTTCCTTAGGGCTAACCTGAGGTGGTCTCTCCCCCAAGACTGACAAGATGCCCTTTTGTGGTACGTTGGCAACATGATTTTGCACAAAGGGCTCAGGTGCAATCCTGGTTCCTCCACATTCGCGGAATAGTCTTGGGCATGTTGTTCCCCACCTGCCCTGAGCCTCTTATTTCCTGAATATGGGGATGATAATAGCCATAGATGTTAAGAGGTAAACCAGCAGACCAATGGCACAAAGGGAGTACTCAGCCCTTCCTTCCCTGATGGTCAGCAAATTTCTGTTGTTCAACATGTGGGAATGCACTGGGAGGCATGGACCACGCTAATCTCTGAGTTGCCTACTGTTCCCTCCTTGCTCTCTGAACTCTTTCAACACCTTTGTTCTCTGAATTAACTCCCTCTGTTGAACCACCTGATGTAGGCTTTGTCCTGCCTGGACCTTGACTTTAAGGTAGCCTGAAGGCCCAGAGCCTTATCCTGGCCATATGACCCAGGGAGTGGCCCAGAGGCACAAAATTAACAGAAAAGGAAGATCTACCACTTTGTTAGGGACCCCTGCAAAGGAAGAGCCCGAGCTGGTCTGCATTCAAGCTCAGAGCCTGCCCTCAGGTGCCTAGACTGGGTCCTAAGGCATTCTGCCGAGGACTCTTCTTGCTCCTTTGGACAGAGCATCTTGGGAGAAGCAGAGCTGCCTCTTGGATGTCTGAAGCCTGCTCTCCTTCCACAGTTGGCAATCCTAGAAGACTATGCGGACCCATTTGATGTTCAGGAAACTGGTGACAGCCCAGCAGGGGCTTCAGGAGCCCCAGAGAAGGTTCCTGAAAATGATGGCTACATGGAGCCCTATGAGGCCCAAAAGATGATGGCAGGTGAGTGACAGGGAAAGGGTGGGGTGTGGGAGTGCTCCCTAGGGCTTGGGTTTCTGCAGAAAAGTTTCTGGGACCTACAAATCTAAGGACTGGTACCTTTGTCCCTAGAAAACACGGAGAAAGCCTTTACTAGGTCCTTGGAGAGGGTGGCCACTGCCTCCAAGATAGTTGTTTTGAAGAAGGAGCTGTGATTTGTGGTGCCTGAGTCCTGAGGTGGTAGAGAAAGCCACGCAACCAGAGGTCACACAGATAGAAATTATTGGGATAGTCAGGGACGGCAAGATGGTGAAGTGCATGGGAGTCATTGATCCCAAAGGCAGAATCACTAGCTTTAGGGAAGGTGGTGAGTTTGAACTGATGTGATGTCAAAGTAAAATGTCTTTATACAGCAATTGGAAACACATGACTAGAAATGCAGATGCAATGCACACAAGACTGGGCAAGTAGTTCAAGGGGTGAGAGCAGGGAGAAATGAATGAGACCTGACCTAGGGGAACAGAGACCAAGAAAGGATTTAGGGAAAGAGACCAAATAGGGGTGATCAGAGAGGAGGACATGGGTGAGTCAGTCTATGCCAAGGCTCAAGGCAGGATAAGAGGAAGGTTCGTTCAGAGACAAACAATCTTAGTACTAGGCACACAGGGAAGCCAAGATGAGAGAGGCCAAGAGGGGCAGTGAAGGGCCTCAAGGCTGGAAGGAGGCATTTGGACTTGCTGCAAAATGGGGATGGGGGCCATTATGGATTCTTGAGCAAGAAAGGAACAGGATGAATATGGCATTTTAAGAGGATTACTGAAGCTTTGGTGTATAGAAGGAACTAGAAGAACTGGGCATCAGAAAGATGAGTTAGCAGGTTATTGTGGAAATTGTTGATGCTTTAAGAGCTCACCTTACGTACTTCTTCCTTCCCCTCCTGAGCTTGTGAATTACTGAGAAATAAGATTAAGGAAAAAGACAGATGGAGATAACAATGTCAACTTTTTTACTGAAAAAGTTGATCGGAAAAAACATTACTTAACTTTGTCACCATAGTGACACCAAAGCTTCTGAATACTTTGCCACAAAATTAAACTTCCTAACCAGGCTTGGGTGACTCAGGACAGCTTGAAGGCCCTTGCATGGGGGCAGGAGGAGAAAGAACCAGAAGGCAGATTTGAAAAAGAGAGTGAGCATCCATTGGCTGATCAGATAAGCTGCCCTCCCTCCTTGAAAAAGGTGGGTGCAGAGACAGAGCAATCAGGAGTGTTACCCTGTGGAGTCCCTGGAGACACGAGCCTGTAGAATGGAGGTTTGCCCTAGCAATAATCTAGATGTGGAGAGATGAGGATGAAAGTCACCAGGTATTGGCAATGAACAGGTGGGATTCAGAGAAGGAAGGAGGGCCAGGACCAAGGAGAGCAGTGGACAGGAATGGAGACGGTGGGAGGGTGGCTATGCTGTTTAGCTCAGAAGGGTGTGGACCTCTAGGAGGCCCATGAATGTCCTGGAATTATAAGTGAAAATTTGCACTTTTTTCTGGGAAGTAGCTCCATAGCATCGATCAGATGTTCATTGAAGTCAATGATCCAAAAAGAGAATGGCAGAATAAACTAGAAGAACTTTTTGGGAAAGTGGTGAGTTTGAAACATCAAAGTAAAACATATTGATAGAAATTACAAATTGCTAACAGGGTCATGAGACTGGGCAAGTAGTTCAAGGAGTGAGGGCAGGGAGAAATGGATGAGACCTGGCCCCGGGGAACAGAGACCAAGAGAGGATCCAGGGAAAGAGACCAAATGGGGTTGATCAGAGAGGAGGACAGTCCATGAAAATGACAGTCAAGGGGACAGTTTCAAGGAAAGGGTGATCAGCAGTATGTGAGCAACAAAGAAAGATTTTTGATTGTGAAATGATATCACTTGGGATACAAAGAAATACATGGAGCTGGGTAGCAAGGAGGAGATGGACTTAGAAGAGGACCCTGCCTCAGTTACCTAAATGTGTAAGCCTCAGCTCTCCAGACTTTGCTGGCCATCACAGAATCTTTTTTCTGTCTTTCACTCTGGTGCCTCTCTGTCCCTGCCTCTGTTGGGTCCCAATGCTTTTGGAACCCCAGAGGTGCTTTAAGGGCAAGGGACCCAGATGTGTGGCCACTGGGCTCCCCCCAGAGCCAGTGGCACCTCCTCTGAAGGAGGCTTGTCTCATGGCTGGGGAACATTGCCAGAGGAGCTGAGCCAGGCAGCCAGTGCTGAGCTCACACCTCTTCCCTCTTGCCCTGGCAGAGATCCGGGGCTCCAAGGAGACAGCAGTTCAGCCCCTGCCTCTGTATGACACACCCTATGAGCCAGAGGAGGAGGGGACCACCCCAGAGGGTGAGGGGGTCCCCTGGCCCCGAGAGTCCCGTCTGCCCGAGGATGATGAGAGGCCGCCTGAGGAGTATGACCAGCCCTGGGAGTGGAAGAAGGAGCGGATTTCCAAAGCCTTTGCAGGTGAGTCCTGGGTGGAGAGGGCAGGTCTGGGGCCTCTGAACAGCTTTCCAGACTGAGGGGAATGGAAGGAATGGGACCCAGTGGCATGGGGAGGCCCAAGAGCTGAGTCAGGGGAAGCATAGTTGAGTCCTCACCATGGAGATCGGTGAGTTGGGATGTGCGAATGCAGCACTGTCTTGTAGGGTAAGGGAATGGGCGCGGGAGAAGGGTGAAGGCACCGGCCTGCAGCCCTGCCTCTTGGAGGCAGAGGCTTGTTCTACTTCTGTGTTTTGGGGGAGCTACGTATATTTAAAAATAAAGAAAATCCAAACAAAAAGATAAAACTTGTGGCTTATGTTAAATACTTTCACTTAACAAAAGAAGGCATTTAACACTCCAGACAGTGAAAATAGCTGTATATGTAACCTTTAGAGATACCAGCCTTGAATTAAAGGGCTGTGGCTCCTGGTGTCATGGGTGCCTAGCCCCAGGGGGATTTCTGAGGGGCAGGAAGAAGTAAGGAGAGGGAGGCTGTGAGAAATCCCTTTTGCTGAATGAGGATCAGGTTTCTCCTGTTCCAAGCACCCCAGTGTCCATCCCAGGCCCAGAGTCCAGCATGGAGAGTATGTGCTGGTGATCTGAGCAGTGGCACAAGAGGTACAGAAGTATGGAAAGGATTAGCTCCTGGATCATCAATTCAGAGAGAATATAAAGAACTTAAATGCCATTAGTCCTCATTCCCACTCTCCCACGTTCCCCTCACCCTTCACTGGGCAGCTGCATCCTGGACCTGGACGCAGTCTCTGCTCTGCCCTCCCCACCCTGGAGCCAGACTGGGAAACCACAGGTTTCTAATTTTTTCCTGTAAAGTGCGCACCACTGAGGATGGGCCGTTTATCTCCAGAAGTCTCCTTGGAGAATCAATACTGTTTGGATTGCTTAATGGGAAAATCTATGCTCGTCATTAGGAAGCCTCCTTAGCAGTCTTCTTTCCTGCCAGTGGCATCACACTTCTAATTGTCCAGGCCCAGGATTGAAGGTGTGGGGGGTAAATTTCAATGAAACATCTGCCCCACATCTCAGTATTCCTGACAGCCGGGCTGCCTCAGTCTTCCTGCCCATGAGTTCCCTGGGAGGTATGGGCAGCTCCTGCCCTTTTCCTCCTTTCCTGGTCCTTTTGGGCCCTGGAGGCTTGTGAGAGGTCAAATGAAGGGGACCCACAGA
This sequence comes from Manis javanica, assembly GCF_040802235.1. Lineage (NCBI taxonomy): Eukaryota > Metazoa > Chordata > Mammalia > Pholidota > Manidae > Manis > Manis javanica. The sequence goes on along the minus strand of NC_133163.1, from coordinate 95,093,943 downwards.
GCTGGTGGCAAGGCCCTGCTCCTGCCATTCTCCTCCTGTGCCTCCCACCTTCTAACCAGGCTGGCCTGCTGTGGTCAGTGAGTCTCCGCCCAGCTCTCTGAGGGTCCTGGTGCTCTACCAGAAGCCACTCCTGCCTCTGCTCTGATCCTCCTCCTTTCTAGGCTGTTCTGTGTCCTAGCTCTGGTTTTGGTGTCTCAACTTCTGCCTCTCTCTGTCTCTGTCTCTGTTTCTGTCCCTGTCTGTGTCTCTCCTCCCTGCTGCTACTGGCTCCAGTTGACATTAAGGTCATCAAAGACCTACCTTGGCCTCCACCAGTGGGACAGCTGGACAGCAGCCCCTCCCTGCCTGATGGGGACAGGGGCGTCTCCGGTCCAGCCTCACCCCTCCCTGAGCCCAGCCTGGAGGACGGCAGCGGTGGGTCCTGTGGGGGCTTATGGCCAGGGTGATGTGTCCTCTGGCCCCTCAGGCCCTGCGGGCTTGGGCTGGAGTTGCTGAGAGGTGGGGCAGCGTTGGATAACCCAAGAAGAATCCTTCTCATCCTGGGGGAAGAGGGAAGGGACAAAATACCCATTCCTCCCTCCCCAAAAAGTATGGGAAAGTGTCTCTTAAGTGAGAACCCTTCCACATAGCTTCCCCACCATGCCACAAAATCCACTACTTTAAATTGACTTCTTCCGGTAGAGCTCTGCCTGTTGAGATCCTTTAGCAATGCAAATAACTCCTGACTGGGGCTGATATTCACACAGGAAGTGTCCAACTCCTCAAAGGAAAGGATCTGATCTTTGCATCTGGTGACTAAAAGACAATCAGGGCTACAAGGAGAGAAAAAGAGCCCAAATGGGGAGAGAGAAGGCACTGAGCCCTTCATCTGTGTTCAGTTTTGTCCAGAACAGACAGCCAAGGGGGTGTGCGTGTGTCTGTTCATGCATGCACAGGCATGAGCACCTGCTTGTGCGTTTGTGCCCGAGTGTGAGTGGGTGTTTTATAAGTACAGGGTGAAGGAAGGTCTGTGTGTGCCTGTGCCCGTGTAGCCAGCTGGCTTCGGCCCTTCCTCAGGCGGGCTCTGCAGTCAGGCCTGCCCTGGTCCAGGAGGGCAGAGCTGCTTCCACTGGGGTTCTGAGGGGAGGGGAGGGGAGGGGAGCATGTGGGCAGTGACCTTGGGGGCTGGCCGGCTGGCAGCTTTGGGCAGGATTAGCCTGTCAGGATGGCACCAAGGGGATTCGGATAATTGTTCTCAGATCGATAAGTCATTTCTACAGAATGGCTTGGCTGGGTGATTTGGAAAACAGTAATGAACTCTGAGGAGGAGAAAGAAACAATATTATCAGCACTGAAGCCACCCTGAGGGGGATAGACTAGGGGAAGACAGTCAGCTGCCACAGAGGGAAAAGCTTAAGTGGCTTCTTATGTTGCTTCTCTCCCCTCTCCTCCCACAGAGTGGGGACTGAAAGGCCCTGTCGTGACACAGGAGGGCTAAGCCCCCCACCACTGGGGGGGTGGAGCCAGGATTCTGTCCCTAGAGCCAGTCAAACCCAAGAGCATATCCTGCCCTTCCAGAACATACCTTTGACCCCTTTTGGCAGGAAATGGGTGTGGGGCTTGGCTATTCTATAGGGCTCTACTTCTGGGGTCCTCAGAGTCTATGACTGGTATGTTCCCCACAGCCCAGTTTGAAGGATCTGAGAAGAGCTGCCTGTCACCTGGCCGGGAGGAGAAGGGGCGGCTACCTCCCCGACTCTCTGCAGGGAACCCCAAGGCAGCCAAGCCTGTAAACGTGGAGCCCAGCAGCCCCCTGGGGGAGTGGACAGACCCAGCACTTCCTCTGGAAAACCAGGTGTGAGTGTCTGTGTCCAGCTGGGGATTCTTTTCCCTCCCCTTCCCTCCTGGCACTGGCTTGCCTGCAGGGGACACCCAACATGGGTGGGCCTGGACAGTGAGGGACCCAGCAGAGATGCCCCCTTCCTCTCTCTCTCATCTTCAGCTGGTACCACGGGGCCATCACTCGAACAGATGCCGAGAACCTGCTCCGGCTGTGCAAAGAAGCCAGCTACCTGGTGCGCAACAGTGAGACCAGCAAGAATGACTTCTCCTTGTCCCTCAAGTGAGTGGGGGTGGGTCAGCTATCAGCCTTAGGCATGATTAACCTGTCAGGATGGCACTGAGGGGATTCTGTGGGAGGACAACCAGCAGGACAGGAAGAGACTCTAATATTCTCCCCATGCCCAGCCAAGCTGGGGAGAACCTATCAGCTGTGAACATTTGCCAACTCTGGGCCAGGCCCTGGGGATCCAGAAAGGACTGAGGTTCAGCCCCTGCTCTCAAGGAGCTCAGAGTCCATTGGGGGAAACAGTCAAGCTACCGTATCCAGTTCAGAAGGGTTCTGTCACCAGCTGTGTGGCCTGAGGCCCCTTAACCTCTCTGGGCCGCAGTTATCTTACTTAGAAAACAGGGGGATAATAGTATCTACCTTATAGGAAGGATTAAATAAAATAATGTATGGGAAGCATTTACCATGGTGCTAACTACTCAATAAATATCACCATCATCATTATTAATGGGAGTCTAGATGTTCTAGACGCACAGACAAGGAAATGGGAACTTTCCCTGAGGCAGTTTACAGGGTGAGATGGAGACTGGGTCCTGGAAAGAGGTCAAACAGTGGACACAAAGCTATTCTTGTTCACTATCAAGAAGTAGACAGGAGGTTTGGGTGCTAGTGGCTGACAACTGAGCTTTAAAGGGTGCTCAAAGAGGTGGGGGACCCTCCCTTCCCATCTGCCTTCCTTACCGGAACAGATCCTCTACACAGACCAGCTTTGGCCTCCCAGGCTCTCTAGCAAGGTAGCCAGTCCTTTTCTTGGCATCCTGGAGCTGTGCCTGGTTGAAGCCTGTATTCCACATGCAGCCTGTTAGAGTGTGTACCCACTGATTCTCCCCCTCACCTGTGGGACATCTGCACCACTTCCCACCAGATTTTCTGGGGGCATTAGAGTACAGGTGTGTCCCAAATAAATTCAATATATGGAAATTTGGGACTACTAAACAAGTACATTTGAGGATATTATTCAATATCAAGTAAAAGATAATGGAAAAAAATACCTGACTCCAGGCAGATAATGAATTGTATTGTGACCCTAGGTAAATCACTTAACCTCTTTGGGCCTTGATTTCTCCCTTTGCAGATGTGTTGATGGACACCTCTTAGGTTTCTTCTAGCTCTCATACTCTGGGAGCCTGCAAATTATCAGAAAATCAAAGGGGCATTTAGGAAGAATTCATTTGTCAAAAATTTGATTTATGTAATTTCAGGAATGTATATTTCCTTAAAAATTAAAGGTCCCCAGAGCATCTACTATGTGCCAAGCAGCACATATACCATCTCCAAACTAGCTACGGTCCTGCAAGATCAATCTTTTTTATAAGACAGAAAATAGGTTCAAAGAGATATGTGACTTGCTCAAGGCCACCAGCTAATTAAAGTGCCAAAAGCAGAGTCTGAACCAGCTCAGTCTGACTCCAAGAACACCACTGTTCCATTGCCCAGTTCCACCTCTCACCAAGTCTGGTGTGGTCCAAGGCAAAGGGAAATGTAAGGGGTCTGGCTGCCTGAACAGAGCAGAGCAGAGCCAAGCCCCAGCCGTGCCTTAGCCTGGGGAGAAAAGGGGGAGGCAGGCCTGGACACTCCTCTAGCCCTGGCTGATCTGGCCCCACAGCGTCTGTCTGGCAGAGCCTTGTTTGCATATAAATGGCTTCTCTGAAATACAATTATGGTTTCTCTTCTCTCTATAATGGAAGGGCTTTCACTGGTAATTAAACAGCGTCCTCCAAAAGCCAAGCCAGCACTGGCCCTGCGACCCAGCTAGTCCCACCCAGGCTCCGTGAGGGTCCTGCAAGGGCTCTGCTGTGTCCTAACGGGACCCTTGGCACTTTGTTCCAGGAGGTCAGTTATCCAGATTGTGGCTGAGCTCTGAGTTCTGTGCCACTTGTTGCCCTGCTTGGCTAGATCTGTCCTTCAAGGAGAGGATATAATGCCCAGTTTTGGGGAGAGGTGATTCCCTCAAGTGGACTGTGGGAAGGGAGCTATCCTTAGCTTGTAAGAGGGTGAGGGAAGGCAGGGCCCAGGCTGCTGCCTGCTGGGCCTCGACAGGGCAGAAAGTGGGGGAACCCTCACTGCCTCCCTTCTTCAGAGCCTGTGTGGTCCCTGTCCTCAGCCACAGCCCACAGCCGTTATCTCAGACCCACAGATGACATAATGTTGCCACACCCTGACACACACCCAGCCCTGGGGCCCCCACCAGGCTTTAGGGATTGTACCCTGGAGGTGGGGAGAATGGAATTGAGCCTATTTTTTCCTCCCATCCCCTTCTTCTCTTCAGTCACCCAACTCTCCCACTATCTTATTTGTGGGCCTAGTGAAATGGTCCAGTCAGGGCCCTTGTTGTACCCAGGCAGGGTGGACAACTGAGGAGATTTGATTAGCCTCACCTCTCAAGGGTGGGAACCTCATGGTGAGGCCACCCGTCACCGTCCTGCCTCCCACACCAGCTTCTGAGCCCTGTCCTTGTCCCAAATAGGCCCTGGCCAGCAGATCAAGCACTCAGGCTTCAGGGCTCCCCCAGACATTGCTCTCCTCCTGCCTGTGCGTGAGTCTCAGATGTGTCGCCAGGCTACCCAGGCCTGTGGTAGTCTGGACAAACATTCTTGCTTGGGCCCCATCCCTGCGCACTCTTTAAGGCTGAGGGTGCCAGAGCTCTGAGCAGCAGAGTCCTTGTGCTGTTGGCAAGGCCTGGCACCTGATGCTGATTTCCTGGACTGTGGTGGGGAGGTGCGAGAGGCAGGGGGAGCAGGTCCTCTTCGAGGGAGGGGATGGAGCTGTCTCACCCATGAAGCCATCCCAGGCTGAGCTGGGGCCCTAGCCCAGGGCCCAGTTAGCCGGGGTGTGAAGGGATGTCTCCAGGACCAAGCAGCTGAGCAATCCCAGAGTTGGGAGGGACTTCCAGAGCAGCTCACTGCCTCCCCTAGTCTCTCCAGGAGAGAGCCCCAACTGAGACTTCCCTGGTCGTCACATTTGTCCACCCACACCTGTCACGGGTGTCTGTGTCTCTACATGAATCACCAGGAACCCCCACACACATGTCCTCCCCAACAGCTCAGGCAGGGGGAAGGTGAACCAGCGCTGGCCCCAGAGGCTGGAGGGCAGAGGTGCCTAAATCCCAGGGGTGGGGGTGGAGTGATGCTGGTCGCTTATGTGTACATTCCCTGCACACTCACTGCACACTATTCTTGGCACACCAGGTGCACTCCCCACAAAGCCAATGCCTACTGCTACCTACTCACAAAATCCCCTCCTCCCCTTCTTGCTTTCTGGACAGTCCCCCACCTTCCCTAGTGGCCTACCCTCAGCTGGCCAGGAACAACCACATTGGCTGCAGGGGTGAGGGAGGGGAGGGTGGCTGAAGAGGGCCCCCACTCACCAGGGTCTCCTCTCCTCTTCCCAGGAGCAGTCAGGGTTTCATGCACATGAAACTGTCTCGGACCAAGGAACACAAGTATGTGCTGGGCCAGAACAGCCCACCCTTCAGCAGCGTCCCTGAAATCGTGCACCACTACGCCAGCCGCAAGCTGCCCATTAAGGGGGCCGAGCACATGTCCCTGCTCTACCCCGTGGCCATCCGGACTCTGTAGGTGTGAGGCTTCAGCACTGTGACAGATCTGGACGCAGCTCTGTGTTCATCCCCCGGCTGAGGGTCGTGACTGTCCCCGGGACATGATCTCCCTTTCTTCCTTCACCTTGGGATCTAGTGCAAGCTGGAGATTTAAATTATTCTAAAGCGGAAGGGCTACCGGGGCCTTAGAATAAGTTATCTGGAGGTGGGGATAGAGAAATCCCCGGGAAGAAGGGCTAGCTACTGGAGAAGGGGGCTTCAGAACGGCTGGTCTCCTGGAGTTTAAGATCAGCAGCCCAACCCCTTTCGGTCCCTAGGGCACAGGTGGGGATTGCCTTCCCCACCGGCCTCATTCCGCCGGTCACTGCGGGGTGGGGCAGGACGCGGGCCCGCTGGGCGCGCGTACCACCTCTCCGCCTCCACCCCCAAACCACCGGCGGGCGTCGCCCAGAGTCTGGTGCGGGGCTTGGGGAAGGCGGACCCCTGGAATGGAGACAGCATTGGGGTTGGGAGAGAATGGGAAGGGCTCGGGCCGGAGGGAAGCTATGCAGTCCCCAGGCCGCCCCGGCTCCCGGCCAGAGGCAATAAATAAACAGTCCTGCCAGGCTCTGCAGCGTCCGCGCCTCAAGCGCCGCCCCCGGGCTGCCGAGGGAGGGAGCGGCGAAGCCGGCACAGATTCTGTTTATAAAATCAGCTCTGGAGCAGACACAGGCCGGCTGTGAAAAGCACTTCCAGAGCATCAAGTTCCTTCCTTTGACGAGATGTCAAAACATCCCCCGCCGCCCCCGCCCGGGCTGGGAGAGCCCGGAGGCGGCCGGCCGCGCGGCGCCCCCTCCCCGCCGCTCCGGTGAGCGCGGCTCCCCAAGAGCGCGTCCAATTTCCTGCCAACAGCCATTTGTTTGGGAGGAGGGGAGCCGCGGAGAGACAAAGAGGCAGCGCGCCAGGCGGGAGGGAGTGGGGCGGCCCTGCCACGCGGAAGCCGCGCGCCCGCGGAGGAGGGAAAGCTGGCGCTGCCGACTGCGTTTTCTTTCCAGAGGAAGCGGAGGATCTGCCGCGCCTTCCTCATTCCGGGAAGAAGGGGTCCGGCCCCGGAGACCTGCAGCCCTCCGAGCCTGGACTCGTACCTCCCTCCCGGCTCGGGCTCCCGGCGGGGCCGTCCGTGCACGCCCCCTGCTGGCCGCGCCTCTAACCGCAGGCCTGGGGCCCGGGGCCCCACCAGCTTGCTGCTCTACGGGCGCCCACAGCTGCGACCCAAGGTCTTGTGGGCCCAGCCAGGGTCAGGGAATACCCAGTGGGCCGCCAGGCGGAGCTGCTGTTAAACCACGCCAGGCCCTCCCTCCTGCTCCCAGGCTCTGGCTGAGCAGAAACTCCTGAGCTGAACAGACATCTTCAGGGACCACTGCCTTGGGAGGACAGTCTGAGGGCCTCCTCCAGAACCTAAACCTGCAACTCCCAAGTGTGGTGTGAATCTTGGGATTTTGGATTTTCTAATCCAATGGCTATTTTATTAAAATCGAGGATATGTGCTCTGATAAATAAAAGAATACCGTGGGGACAATCCAAAGGATCACTTGAAACTGGGCACTGCTTCAGAAACTCCCTTATAGAGGGTTCCCCTATCTTTAAGTAGACTTGGGGGAGGGGCATATGGTCATTTTACAGATGAGAAAGCAGAGGCCCAAAGAGGATGGGTGGTATGTTCATCTGTCTCCTCGCTGGCATCTCACTACCTCGAAGACCCCTGTAGGCACAGGTGTCAACTCTCCCATTGCTCAGAGAAGGCAGGGAGCAAGCCAGGTGAACTCTGGCTCCTGTAGGCTCCTATGTCCTGCCCCATGCCCTTCAGGCCAAGCCCACTTCTCCAGAAACACCCCTCCCACCCATTCTCTCTGCCCCTCATCAGGCTTCCAAAGGCCCACACTAGCCATACTGAGAGGCCCTCTGTTAAGAAGGGTGCCCCTGAGCAAGAAAAGGGGTCTCCAACAGGGGCACTAGGCCTTGGGTGAGTTCTTTTATTCAGAGGACACTGGCAAGCTCAGAGAGGATGTCTTTACCAGCCTAGGTTAAGTGGCTGGTTGAGTGGCTTCCTCTGCCAGTACCTACCCCATCCTGGAACAGAATAAGGAAACCCAGAAGGCAGAAAAGTGGTTTATTTGTAAAGGAGACTTAGAGGAGGAAGAGGAGAGAAGGGCTGAGGAGCTCTCCATAGAGATACTGGACCAGGTTCTAACTATAATACATGCTTAAAAACAGGAGAGTGAATCAATTATACTGTTAGACTGGGGTGCTGAAGGTGTTCCCATAAATTTCTCTACCCCCTCCACAGCATTTGCCAGCTCTTTTGACAGTGGGGAACCCAAAGGAAGGAGATGTTTGGGGAGAGGGGTCCTAAGATGCTAGCATCTGTGCTTTCAGTTCATCCTTAGGCTCACAGTCCCCTACACACACAAACACACTGTTAGCTCATCTTTTGAGTTTTTCTTAGTTTAAAAGAAAAGGTGTCACTTTGTCCCCAAGTCATAATAGGTCTTCTCCTTCCCAAACTCTAGTCCCTAAACAGTGCCTCCTACTTCTCCAGCCTGAGAATTCTGGTCCTGGGGTCTATGAACCCTCATGGGGTAATTGATCATGGCCACTGGGACCAAGGTTGGTAGGTGAGAACAGGGAAAAGGCCGAGGGAGTGAGAAACAAGAAGTGCAGAGGTAAGGTGCCAGCCCAAACCTCTACTCAGCAGGGCAGCGGGCGGAGCCCCTGGGCAGGAGGCCTAGAAGTTCTCATAATGATGGGAGAAATGAGTCCGGTCCTGCCTATTGATGAGCTGACAGGCCTTTTCCACATTCTTGGTCATGCCAGGGGGGCCACAGCTGAACACCCCAATCTTCCGGACCTGTTGGGGAGGAAGAAGTGAAGGCTTGCTCAGTGTGCACAGGCAGGGATAACTCAGTGCAGAGGGAGAGCTAGCTTGGCATCTGTGTTAAAGCCCAGAGAGAGTCCTTGGTGAGGGCTCATTCTGTGTTCCTGATGATGGTGTGCTTTGTGCCATGTGTGATGAGGGCTAGCCTGGCATTTTTAAGTCTAGCTTGAATTTTGCTCTCTGTGGGTCCAGCCTCTACCCTCTCCACGACATTTGCCAGCTTCAAGGCAAGATCAGTGTTTCTAATAGGAGCCAGATTAATCAGTGTCACACTGAGGGCTGGGACAGTATTTATTTGATTAGTGGCTAGCCCGATGTTCATGGTGAAGATTAGCTCAGTACCCAGGGTCAGAAATGATGAAGAACGAATGATGAGGGTAGTCTTGAGTTTGTGGTGAGCCCTAGCTCAGTCCTCAAGCTCTTCCTTCTGCAGTAAACATCGTGACCTCAGAAGTGGCAAATCCCTATTGCCTGTCTCCTCCCTTGCCCCTCAGGGTGATCCCCACTTCTCCTTTTCCCTTCCATCATCCCACCAATCTCACAAGGGATGGGTTTGCATCAGTAGTCAATGCCTTCCCTCGATGAAGTGAGTTTGGGAGCTTTGCTCAGATCACCGATGATAAAGGTGAAGAGAACTTGGATATGAGGTGGGGGCTGACCTGTGGGTGGACCTCCCGCAGGGAGTTGAAGAAGGGCTCAAAGGGGGGGCGGCCAAAGTGGGTGGTGGAGCGCAGGCCCGTGAACAGACTCCGGTTCAGCACCTTCTGGAAGTGCCGCTCACAGATGTACTGGATGGGGGTGGTGGCAGAGCAGAGGAGGAAGGTCACAGCCAGGCAGAGCCAGCCTCAGCTCAGTCCCAACGGCGGCCCACCCACCGTGCCTGGCCAGCCCTGACGTACCAGCATGGTGGTCCTGAGGTCAAACTTCTCAGCCAGCTGAGTGATGTAGATGTGCACAGTCACGAGGTCCTGGTGGTCATTCTCCTCCACCTCCCGGATGATATCAGCCAGCCACTCGAACTGCCGCTGGGTCCGTGTCACCCAGATGAAGTATATCTGGGGACATATGGCTGGAGCTAGGACCCCTCTCAGCTCAGGCTCCCTATATCCCAGGGATCCCCACAACAATAGCCACCTTGTGCCTCTTCCCAGACAGTCTGGGGAGATGGAGTGTAGGGGCCACAGGGCCAAGCTGTGGGGCAGGAGATGGAGTCACCCCAGAGAACAGAGCAGTGGAAGTGAGCAATAGCCTGGGGCAATGATAATGGACCCTTGTCAAGTGAGTGAAATGTCTGATGGGGTGGGAAGCAGGTTTTCATACTAATCCTGCCCTGCCATCCTTCAAAGAGCCCTCCTCAGGCTGGTAGGTTCCCAATCAACCCTAGCCCAGAGGAAGAGGGTCCCTCTAAGGGACGTGTCACAGAACAGCCTCAGGGAGGGCCCTGCTGGCTGCCTGGAGTAACAGGGATGGGCTCAGAGAGCCCTGCAGGATGGAAGCTGCCCTGGGAGGGACCCATCTCCAGTTTCAGATGGAGAGAAGGGGGTCCCTGTGAGTTAAGAAACAGAGGCAGAGCTGGCATGAACAGAGGAACCAGGGAGCTGTCTGTCACCCTCTGAATGCTGACAGCATACGGGCTGGGCCTCTGCCTGCTGCATTCCTGCGCCCCAACTCACCTACCAGGCCCAGAGAGACAAGCAGGGGCCTGCCACCAGGTATAGGCTGGGGTGAAAGAGACTGGTGTGGAAGGGGCCTGAGGGCCTGGACTGTGTTCCTGGAACCAACCTGGCCCACCAGCCCTGCCTTGCCACCTCCTGCCTCTTCCTCTGGAGAGCAGAGCCAGTTTCACTTGCGCTTCACCCCAAGCGAGCCCTTCCCCCTCCCAACCCAACACTGCTCCAAGTGCTGACCTCCTCTGTAAGAGGGAATGGGTTTCTCTAACCCCACCTGGAGGGACTCCCAGAAGCAAATCCCATGTGGGATGGAGGCATCAGTGAACCAACTCTGTCTTTTAGGGTCCAGGGATATCCTGAACCCCTTGGGGTCAAGCGAACTTGACCTTGCCCAGATCTGGGAGGCCAAGAACAGAGGCAGGAGAGACAGGCACAGATGGACACAGTGATAAGAAGCAGGGGCCAGGGGCTGGCAGCAGGTGGGGGTACTCACCTTCTTACAGAACACTTGGCAGCTAACTGATGACTTGAAGACCAGGTCTTTGAGGATGGAGGCAAAGGGGGTGACCCCAATGCCGCCTCCCACCAGCACTGACACCTCAAACTTATGCCACTCCTGGTGGCCTTCTCCAAATGGTCCATCAAGGTACAGCTGCAGGAAGGGGAGTGGTTTGAGTTAAGCACAGCCACTACCATAGTTCTGAAGACAGAAATGGGAGGCAGGGGAGGCAGATAGGTTCATGGTGTGAGGTTCAGGGAGTAAGAACTGCAGCATTATCTCGAACAACCAGTCTCTGGATGGGGGAAGGGAGGCACACAGTGGGACATCTGGTGCTGCAGGGCCAAGGCCTGAATCAGGGATGTGTGAGGTAGCATGGCTGGTCTGGGTCTGAGCACCTTCGGGTATCTGACACAGCCATCACCCGTCGGGGGTGAGTAGGTCTCTCTGAGGCGAGTGGTCCAGGGCCCTGCTGCCCGGATGTGCAGGCTGAGTGTGTCCTCATGGGGTGCAGAAGTCAGTGTGAAGGGGTGGTACTCAGTGGTCCCCAGAGCCAGGCAGGCGATCCGCACCCACTGTCCTGACTTGTACTCAAAGCCTTGGGGCCGCTGAAACTGCAGGTGGGTCACTCCTGTGGAAGGAAGGTGGGCAGGAGGCTGCTGTCATATCCCCAGCACCAGTGTGGCCTCCAGAGAACACCCCCACCTGCAGTCTCAGCTCTGCTTCTGGGTTATGACAGAGGAGGCTGCCCCTCATCAGAAGGCCTTACTGCTCTAGGGTCACGACCACCCTGAGGAGGGGCCGGGCAGGGCTGAGGTCAGTAGGCAGCAGGGCAGGGGGCAGCCTGGCCTGAGCTCCTCTCTGTGTTGTAGGAGAGGCGTGGGTCCCCTGGCAAAGAGCTGCTTTACCAGCTCCCTTGTCCCTGCCATGCCAAGGCCCCTGCCAACTCCACTGGGCTAGGTCAGGAGGTGATGAGCCCAGTCCCTGCCCCTGCCCCATCAGCTTCTCCAGGACCACCAGGCTGGTCCCTGGCAGCCCCCGGGGTTGGCACCTGACGGCAGCAGCTCTGCCTTCACCACGCTGATCTCCACCTTCTTCCGGCTCAGGCTCACCAGCTTGTCCCCCACATAGATCAGTGCCGGCACCAGGAAGAAGATGTGAAAACGGGGCAGCTGGATCAGGGCGAAGCTGCCGTGGATGATGAGCTGGATGGAACGATGAGTGCAGCTAAGACCCAGGGTCTGAGGCCTGCTGGGGCTTTAGACCCTGCATCCTTTCCCCACTGGCACATCTGACCTCCCCGCCCCATTCCACACTCCCTCCGGGTTCCAAGACCTCAACCCCTTTCTCCAGAGCATCCATGAAGAATAAGACTACTTGTGCCTCCCTGACTACACCCTAGACAGTGCTGTGTTGGCTGGCTCTCACCTGTAGTCACAAAGCAGCCTCCTAACTGGTTTTCTCTGCTTGCCCCACTGGAATCCATCCTCTCCAAGGCAGCCAGTGTGACTTTTTAAAAGTTCACTTTATCATATTCCCAGTTAAAAAGTCATTGCTCCATGACGCCTCTGCCTGCCAGTGTTTCCCCCTCTCTGTTCCTCAAGCATGGCAAGTCCATTCTGTTCAGGACCTTGGCACACGCTATTCCCTCTGCCAGGAATGCCCATCCCGTGGTTCTTCCCATAGTCACTTCCACCTCATTTTTCAGGTCACAGGAGAAATGCCCCCTCCTCAGGCATCCCTCCATCCTCTCTACCACATCTCCCTTCAGAGCACTTGTCATCATCTGCAATAATTCTGTTCATTCACTGACAAATATACTGTTGTTTCCCCACTGGACTGTGTCCATTTCATTGGCCACTCTACCCTCCGCTTCCAGCGTTTCTGCTTGGCACATGGCAGGCACTCAATAACTGCCGAGTCAATGAAGGGAGTTTCCCCAATTCATCATCCCCCTTTGGATATGAGAACATCCAACCAGTCCCTCTTTTCCATAAAAGAGCTGACAGGTTTGTCCAGCTCTGGTCCTTTCTGCAACGAGCTGGTCTCATGTAGTCAGCACTGCTTGTCCCCATTCTTCCCTGCTCGCTTGCTCCTGAGTCTGGTCGGACTTGGTTGCTGCCTCCACCTCTTCTCAGGACCTGCTCACTAAGGGCTCACAAATGGCCACACCCTGAGGTGTCATCTAAGAGCAGATTCGTGCCCACACTTGGCAGCCTGGTGACCACCCCCTCCTTGCCACTTCTGCAGCGGTGCTCCCCTGGGTCTCCCTCTTTCTCTCTCAGGCCGCTCACTGTCCCTCTCCTGCACTGGCTCTGTTTCTTCTCCCACCCCAATCCTGCATGTTGCCCAAGCCTGATTTCCTCACCATCTGCTCTTCTCCCACGTGGTGTGGCCTCAGCTGAGCTGCAGCCCGCACAGGTCCACCCTGTCCTGCTACCGCCTACCACCCAGTGGCCGTTCACAGCCAGGCCCGAGCCTCTGTGCCCTGCATGTGCTATCATCATTCCCACCTCTGAACCTGCACGAATGCCCTTCCTTCTACTGGAGATGCTCCTCAGCTTCCACTCTGCCCTGTCAAACCTCAGCTTACCTCTCCTTAAGGCCTGGCCCAGGTCCCATCTTCTTAGCAAAGTCTTCCCTAACCAGTTTGGATCAAATGAAACTCCCTTCAAAGAGCTCCTGTCACTTACTGTTTGGAATACTTAGCTCAGCAATTAATCTTATACTGTCTACTCATTTTGATAATTTCATGTTTATGGCATTATTCTCTGCAGCAAATTCTAAGTTCCTGAGAGCAGAGCTGAGTCTCCCCATCCTCTGTGGGGCCTAACACAGAACTAGGACACACTAGACCCCCAATAGATAACTGTTATACTGAGCTCTGCTTCCTCACTCAGCTCTCCCTTCCCCCAGCTGAGTGTTTCTGAATTCTTGAACTTTCCCCACAGGACCAACTTAAACTCTCTGGGCTCTTCTCTGAATTGGCACTGGTTTGTGCGGAGCCCACATCCACCCTCAAGGCTTTCCAAGCCTCCAAGCAGGCTGAGAACAATGTCAGGGTGATTCATTCTCCTCTGTTTATACACCGTGTTCAGTGTTGGCTGTACTCTTAAACCACAAAGCTGCTGCAGATTCATGGTTGACTTGAGGAGCTCAGGGAGGATCCCGCCAGCTCAGCTTCTGCTGTGCTAGTCCCGCCCTCTTCAGCCTGAGACAGGAGCCTGAACACCTTTTCCAGGGTCTGCTCCACACTGGGGTACTTCACTTGTAACTTCTCTGCCAGAAGTCAAGTGCCACACCTGGGCTGAATGGGAAGGACATGGGTATTTTGGCCCTGATTTCCCTCTAAGAGAGACACTCCCAGACTGCCTGGGTTAGAACCGCCCAGCAGGGGGATCTGCATCTTTCTGAGCTGCTGACTTCCCTGTTGACAGTAAGGGTGGCTCTGAACCACAGTGATTCCCAAAACCCAGGGACAAATCAGAAAGGGGTCTTGGTCTCAGGGAGCCAATCTGGCCACTCTCCTTGGTCTCCTGCTTAGATAAAAGAAGCTGCTTTATCACCAGGAACAAGAACATTGTCTCCACACCTAACAGAAAGGATAACCTGGGATGCTAGAGCTCCACCCATATTATTGGGAAGGTGCAGAGGGAGAGAGCTTCCAAAGAAAGGAGCGGAAACGGACATCAGCTCTAGGAAACATCTAACGCTGCGTAGTCATCTTGTGAACCATGAAGAGCTGAGCCTCAGGCAAGACAGAAACCTCCTACTTATTAGTGAAAATGGAACTTGGATGGAGGCAGGGCCAACAATAGGCACCAGCCTGACCCAAACAACAGTGGCTTTTCTCTTTGTCTCAAGACAAGCAGGCCTCTGTGTGCCATTCTGACTGAAGGCAGGTGGCAAAGAGGGCAGCCTTATGTGCTCCATGCTCCAAACCATCATAGGCAGGAACTTCAGGGTCTGGGGGACTAGGTTAGCTTTTCAGTAAGGCCCCAGGGGTGCCCTCTGGGGAAACGCCTGTGTCTGTGAGGAAGGCAGGCCAAGCAGAGCCATGACATGGAGCACAGAGCAGAGTCATCTGAAACTGACCAGCTGAAGCACCTGACAGCAAACCCAGGGGAGGATGAAGGGAATGGGACAGGAGAAGGGAGGGAATATGAAGGGAGGCAGGACCCCAAGTTAGGGAAAAGGAAAGAGGACAGGTGGAGTCTTCAAAATCCATGTTATCATCAGTGTAAGTAAAGACATTTGGAGAAGCTCATTAATTTTGTAGGTGGTACTTAGATGGGTAGGGTGGCTGACACCCCATAAAACAGGACCAGAACAAAAGTAGCAGAACCAAAAAAAGATAAGTTTCTCATAAAAAAAGGTGTCCCTTGAGCACAGGCAGTCTACCCAGGAGCCCAACCAGCCACCAAAAGTGGAGAAGGACTGACTCGGGCAGAAATGGTGTGAGAGCATCTGCAAGGAATGTAGATGAGCCTGGTAAGGCTGCCACTGCAAAACCCACAGCAGAGAGTCAGTCTTCCAAGTGCTACATATTAAGGTCAGTCTACTCAAGAACCCTATACTGTAATCTCCCTCTTTTAAGACATATAGAGAAGCGAATAGTTGACATTCTAAGGGTTATGAAGAAATAATGTCTCAGCCCTCACTGCCTGTCTGGGACATCTGCACAAACCCTCCTGGTCTGGCTCACTGCCAAAGGCCCTCACCAGAATGTAGAGCAGGATGTAGAGGTGGTGGGTCAGCCAGAAGCCCCGGAAGCTGCAGCGCCGGAAGTGATGGGAGGCAAAGACGTACATGATGGCCAGGACCAGGAGCAGCATAACTCCTGTGAGGCCTGCAAAATGAACATGACTGTAAGGCAGAGGAGCAGGGCTTTGAGAGGGGGGCTGTTCTGAGGCTGCCAGGGGTCAGGGTCCCCTTTCCACTGCACCGCTCTAGGAGTGGGTGGGGAGAACCTACCATCCTCCTCTATTCCCTGCCACACACCATCCATCACAGTTACTACCTGTCTTTCATAGACTGTGTCATGATTGTTATTTTTCAAGCATCTGTGTCATTATTTGTTTTATGTCTGTCACTTTCCTGGCTCTCAGTCCACAAGAACAGGGTCCAGGCTAGGCTGATTTCGCCACTGAATCAGAGTGCCTAGTGCAGGGCCTGGCATACCATGGGCCTTATGTAAAAGTGTGCCGAGTGAATGAATGCACAGGGCATCTACTCTGGGCCCTCTGGGTTGGATTCTGGACACTGTGGGCTCTGCCTGCACCTTGACCAGGGAGCCAAGACCTGGTCAGTGTCCCTGTGACACTCCACTTGGCTGCCACAGCACACAGCATGAACACTGACATCGTTGGTGAGTGGGACCGCAGTGTCCCTGCTCATCTCCAGAGCCCCTCCTGGAGCCAGCCTGGAGTTGATGGGAAGCCCCTCCTCTCACAAGGGATCCCAGGACTGAGGGATACAGGAGAGCAACACTAGATGGGAGTGCAGGGGCCAGAGATGGCACCTCAAGTGACCAAGGAGGAGAGAGACAGAAATTAGGGAGATTAGAGGCCTGCAGTGGGGAAGAGCAAAGGTTAAGAAGGGATCTAACCAAAGCCTGGAAAGTTCTGAAAGGAGAGGAGAGCATAAACGCAGCCTTAGACACTAATTCTCAGGTGCAGGAATTAGCAAGCACTCTCTGAAGTCCAAAGCCGATCATTTTAGGATTAAAAACTTTCAAAAAACATGCTGTGTTTCACAGAGAGGAGTTAGTGTAGAAAATGCGTTACTCCAAGGAGGGAACAGACTGAAAATATAAATGGGTTCAAGAAGCATTTGAATAGATTCACAGCTAATAGTTCTAAAATGGGTGATTATGGGGAATTAGGAATATGCCTCCTAACAGCCCTTGTCAAAACAGACCACAAGGAGGCACCAGTGGGGGGCTCTGCCTGACTTGACAAAGCACTTGGGTTCCTCCCTCACACAGCTGGGCACAGCATTCCCCAAAGTCACCATCATGGTTGGTGTGTGTGTTAAGGGAAGAAGGGGGTCCACTCCCATTGCACAGAGGAAGGAACTAGTTCAGAGGTGGGGTGGGGGCCCAGCCAAGCTCCTGAAAGAAGGACTGGAATACAGTCTCCTACTGCCCAGGAGAGTCCTCAGGGCCAGAGCGCAGAGGCTGGCTCACCATGTGAGTTACTGCAACCGGGCTGCCCCATGGCAGATAGAACCCAGAGCCTGGAGCTTGGAGCCAGGCCCAGAAATTCAGAACAGGAAGGGCTCTCACCTGGCACTGTCTGAAAGAACCACCAGTAGTACTTCTGGGGGAACTCAGACCTGTGGAGAAGGGAAGGCAAGAAAGGATCCTGAGAGGAAATGTCTGGAACTTCTAGAGAAGGCACCCCAATCCAGCCACCAGTCTCCCTTTCTGCTGACTTGGGGCTGGAGGCTTAGGCTGGTCATTGTCTGTCCTATAACCTGGAAGGTGACTGTCTCCTCTGAGCCAAGAGAATTTGCTTCTTTCCACATGCAAAGAGTCCCTCTCTCCACCCCCACTGCACACACACACACTCTCACTCACTCACTCACTCACCCGTTGTCGTGGAAGAGGCCCGGGAAGAGGCAAGCGAGGACGCTGAGCGGGCTGATGGAGAACAGGTACACATTCACCACGTGGCCCACACTGTGTAAGACTAAGGAAAAGACCAGACAGGGTGGGATGAGTCTGGGGGCAGCCTGATGCAGGTACTTAACGGGTTCAGCCCAAGGTAGAGAGAGGACTTGGTCTGCCAGAGTAGGGGACCTGAAGGATCCTAGGGGTCTGGACTTCTGATCTCTAATCAATCTCCTGTTCCTCCACTGGTTCCATATAAACACCATTCATGAACACAACCACAGTCTGAAATCACACCATTAGAAGTTCATTCCTTTGGTTTCTCTCACAGAATTATGTTTTAAAACATAAAAACTGGGAGAAATCACACATTATGTGTACTCATTCTGGGGTGTTAGCAACTTGTCAGCTGGAGGCTGGTGAGGTGGCCTTGACAGTGTGTGGTAAGAGGCCCTGGTGGGGCAGGGAGAGCTCCTGGGCTTACTTCACACCATTGCCCAGGCCACCTCCACCCTTAATGAGAAGGACATCCAAGACTTATACTCAGGGTAAGTGCAGGCAGAGAGGTGGGGGCTCTCCCTGGAGGGGGAGCCAGCCGGGGATGGGAGGAGGTGCAGCCAATGAATCCTCGGACTCCCAGGACCTGCCTGTGAGGACTATGGCAGTGGAGGCGATAAGGCGATGGAAGTCCACCGCGGCGTCGAAGGGCACGTAGCGGTGGAGGAAGGTCTCTCGCAGGAACGTGATGAGGTTGCGGCACATGGTGAGCAGGATGTAGGAGAACATGAAGGAGATGCTGGCGGCCGTGCCCCGAGACAGGATGATGCCTATGCGGGTCGTGTCGGTGATGCCCTTGTGGTGAGCCGCAAAGGCGTAGTCTGCAGAGGAAAGTCGACCGCAGCTCCTGCGGGCTTCAGGCAGACAGGCCCCAGCACCTCGGGAGGACGCGCCCCCAGGGCTGTCGCTTACTGCACGCCCCGCCCCGGCGCCGCCGTCACTCACCGCGGGCCCACCCCCAGGGCCGTCACTTATTGCAAGCCCTGTCCCCGCCGCAGCCGTCACTCACGGTAGGCCCTCTCCAGGAAAAGGCCCCCCGCGATGGTGTAGAACACGGCCACGCAGCCGATGTGGCGCCGGTGGTTCTCAATGAAGCGCTTGAACTGCTGCACCGTCTGGTGGCGGCGGCTGCGTTGAAACTTCTCTCGGTGAGCCTCCGTGAACAGGAGGGGCTGGTACGAGGTTACCCTGGGAGACAGGATGTCTTGGCTCTCTGCCAAGGATCCAACTCTAATGCAGCCTCTCTTACCAAAGGGCGGAAAGGGGTGTGGAATAACTCAAGCCAAGCAGGGTTCAGACCCCAAAAACTACACCACACTCAAGTGGGTTGTCAGTGTAGGGATGGCCTCATAACTGGTCAGTTGGTCCACCCAGGGGATGCATTCCATCTACCCCAGTTCCCACTCAAACAGCCCTCTTTCGTCCCAACTTTTAGCTCCCAAGCCCCACCAGCTCTTCTCTCATCCTTTACTGTAGGTTCAAAGGACACCTCCTCCAGAAAGCCTTCCCTGACCTTTCAGGCAGAGGTGAGCACTCTCTTGAGCTCTGAAGCTCCTTCCTCTTATCACTATTCAGAGGGACATTGTAGTGATCAGTGTACCAAGCTATCTCATCAGACTGTGATATGGTTGGGAGGCACTACTCACCCTGCTTTATTCCCAGTGCTTAGTACAGTGCCTGGTGCCAAATAATCAATTACTAGGCCCTGAAGGGAGGATGAACTGCCTGAGCTTATAGGGAGGAGCAGACATACTTCTTGCCAAACCTCCGCCGAATCTCCTGGGGAGGGTATGTGTCTGTGGGGCACTGCAGTCTCTGTGGTGTCAGCTCCACCTCGATGTCACTGCGGGGACAGCGAGCACTCATTCTGGGAGAGGGACTAGGACAGGAACATGGGAGACAGGAAATTGGCCACCTGAGCCACTTGGTTCTCTGTGGCCCCAGTCTGCCTCCAGACCCACTCTGTTGAAGGGTCAGAGCTCTCAGCCAGCAGACAGGACAGCAGGGTTCCCCCAGAGACAGAGTGAGAGAGTGAGTTGGATCCTGGGGGTCCTAGCCAAGGCTGTCTCATGCAGCTGTGCCCTTCCAAGGGCATCTGACCCAGCAGGTGAGTACGGAAAGCCAGCAGGCTCTCTGCTTTCCCTGGTATAGGGCTGTGTCTGCCTAGAGTAAGTAGTGCCGCCTTCTAATTTGCATGAAGGCACTACACAGTCTAGTGGGGGCCCTAATCCCAGTCATTCTAGGGAGAGAAAATGCAGCACTCCAACCCCAGCCCTTCCTCCAGTACTCCCAGATGAAGGCTCACCAGATCTTCTCCTGGCTGATATAGGAGGCTCGCCGGCACAGGTCCTTGATGACTTCAGGCACCTCCACCCCTGCAGTGTAGAGCCAGGTTACGGAGTGGCTCAGGGCCCAGAGCCCAGGAGAACCTGGCTCAAATGCACACCACCAACACCACGTCCAGTCACTGCAGAGGGTCCCAGGCCACTACCCTGCTTCTGGGTGCCCAGCTCAGCCCATGCTGCCAAAGGGATCTGGACCAGCCTCAGCCCCAGGTGGGCTGGGAGAAGGCCTGAAACAAAGTTGGCAAAGCAGGCTTCCCCACATGTGTGTCCACCTTCAGTCTCACCCCTGGGACTGGTATCAAGTTTATGGGCTAGAGTTCAGGATTTGCATGCAAACTGCCCACTAAGACCATTCTGCCACAAAAACCCTGCTAAAGACCCTCCAGCTTGAACCCACCCAGAAGTTAAATGTAGAATCCAGGTGGTACATATACAGGAAATCAGCATAAAATTCTTTCCACTTTTCTGTTTGGAAATGTTCATATAAATGTTGGGGGGTCGGAAAGGCCTCCCAGGAGCCACCCACTGTTCCCCATCTGGGCTGAGCACTGAGGCACAGGGCAGGACTGAACTGCAGTTGCAGGTTTTTGCAGGAGGCCGGGGGATTTCCAGGTCACTTCCAAGTACAAGACCAATCCTGAAGATTACCCTTGTCTGGAGCCCAGAGGCCAAAAGTGATTAAATTGAATTTAGTGAAATCAGTGTTTAAAACAAAGTATGGATGTCTATTCTCTCAAATAGTTCAGCAAACAGCAAATGTGGCAAAATGGTAACATGGCAAATCTAGGTGAAGGGTAAAGGGATGTTCCTTGTACTATTGTTGCACATTTTTCTGTGGGTTTAAAATGTCTCAAAGTAAAATTTAGAAGAAACAACAAATCACAACAATTAAAAGCAAAACAAAGTAGTACTCAATGCAAGCTTTATACTTAATCCTCATTTCCCAAGCCTGGTCCTCCCCTCCACCCCAGGGGCTGGATGTCCCCAGGGTCTCTGGCCTAGGTTCATGTCCAGGACCTGCTCCTGCTCTGCCCTCAGGCCCAGGTGCCCCCTGCCCTGGCTGCCTGGGAAAAGTGAAAAGCTGCAGAATCAGGAGTGCTGGGCCTGCACTCTCCTCTCTCCTCTCTGGGGGAGGAGAAGTCCTGACCAGAGGCGTGGCTGTGTCTTGCCTAACTCGCCCCTCTCTCTCATCTGGGCTGCCCAGCTGCCCCATGTTTTCATAATCCTGGGATGGGCTGGGTTTGGTCTCAACATGCCCCAGTGAAAATCCCAAACTGTGAAGGCACTGTAACAGTTGAGAGCAGGCCACAGACAGTCCCCCTGCCTGCTACCTGACCCCTCTTCACCCTGGCTCTAGCCCCCACCTCCCTGAGTCAGACACAGATGGGGTTGGAATTAGGGGAAGGGACAACAGAAGTGTGTCTCCATGCACTCAGCAAATATTTATTAAGCATTCCAGAGGATACAGAGGCAAACAAAACCAGAGCAACCCATCACCAGACACCCCGGCTCAGGTGGGTATGGCTCAGGTAGAGCTGTAACAAGGAGACATGGTTTCCCCCGTCCCAGGCACCAGGCACAGGGGCCTTTGACAGGAAGCTGGGGGGTACAGTGGGGGAGGAGAAGCAGAATTCCAGCAGCTGTCCCCCACCCCATCCTGACCCTGCCCACCCCACAAGGAGAGCTGCATTATGACTTTCAGGGACCCTAGGCACTGTTGCCTTCCTGGGCCCATCCCTCCCTAAAAACAAACTACATTTTACAAATGTGTTGGCATAAAGCAGAATATAATCCAGGCTGGATACCTTATTACATATTTTCTATTACTATATTCATTCTTTCTTCTTATTTTAAAAGAAGTTAAAACATCTCTAGGGGCTCCTAAAAGTATGTGGACCTCTAGGCACTGTGCCTGCTGTGCCTAACAGATTAGTCAGGCCTGCTACTAGGCTGCCCTACCTTTGACACAGAGGTGTGTGAAGCGGAGCTCGCTGTCATGGTCCCGCAACATGAAGTGGAAGTCCTCCCACGTCAGCTCCTCCTTGTCCTGGAAGCCTGACTCCCGGAACATGGACTCGACCACCTCGGCCAGCTGGGCCTTGGATAGGCAGTTGTTGGAGATCTCGATGAAGGACCTGGAGTTGCAGGTAGGGGAGCCATTAGACTCATACAAGGGACCTAAGGCCTAGACACAAAGGCCCGCTCACCAACCCCCCAGGCCTTCAGAGCCCCCATGGAAGGGCCTTGGCTGGCCAATTCCTAAGCCCACTCTGAGTTATAGTAGGAGCTATTTGGCTATATGGGTGAGGAGGTAGAGGCCCCTGGTCATCAACCCCCCTTCTCCTCCCGTGCTCCCACTCCCTCCCTCATGTTCCACCTCTTCCCGCTGGAAGTCTCTGCCCTGGCAAGTCTCCTGACTGTCCCATACCACCCACCTCAGCATCCTGATGAACTCATCCTTGGAAATGAGACCATTCCCATCAAAGTCATACATGCGGAACATAAGGCGAGACTTCTCCTCAGGGGAGCCTGGGGGAAGGAGAGCCCCATGAGAGCCAGCCCACCTGCCTAAACCCCATGCTCACCAGAAGGGGCTTCACACCAGTGTGACCTGTGGCTGGGCCCAGCAAAGGGCCACACTGCTTCCCGATCCCTAGCTGGGTGCTCCCAGGTGGCCCCAGGGCTTCCCCTTCTCCACAGGTCAGCTACACTCCAGTCTCAGTCTCCAGCCTCTTCCATCTTCTATCTGGACAATCATTCCCTCTTCCCCCACCTTTCATGAAGACCACCAGGATGTCCAGGAACTCCCGGAAGGACAGGTAGCCATTGCCGTCTTTGTCAGCCAGAGAGAACATGGACTCCACAAACATGTCCTGGGGCTTGAGGCCTAGAGACTCAGCAAACTCGGCTCTGCTCAGCTCACACATCAGGGCCTCCCGCACCTTCTGTGACGAGTCCAGGGGCAGGGTTCCTGCGTCCGCCTGATCAATGTCCAGCACCTGCTCTTGGGCACCGACAAGGGGAGGAGAGAAGGAGGCAAGGCTTCTTTGACTTGATATCCAGTTGAGGCAGGTAGGAGCCGCCTTTTGAGGTGTCTTCCCAGCATCCCTCCCTTAAGCACTCCCCTTTTAGCACTGTGGGTGGTCCCTGGGGACATTTGTTCTACCAAGCCCTGGCCCCTCTCTATTAGCTATTATTAGATTGGACAAGAGATGCACACTTGACTCAATCAGGGGATTTGGAATTGGAACTGAGAGGTCCCAGGTCTGTCTTGGCCTGAGCACCAAGAAAACTCAGAGATTTTGGACCACCCTGTTCTTCCAAGTGTTCACAGACACAGAGGTAAACAGAGGCACCGAGAAAACAGAGGCAGCCTAAGAAAGGAGTGGCTTCATTTGCTGACAGTTCTCCCTTTCCTGGTCCCTCCTAGGCCAGGTCACAGTCTTCCCTTTGGAATTCCTGAGACACCATGATATCCTGTGAGTCAAATGCCCCTTTGATGATGGTAGGATGAGCGGATTGCTCTTATTCAGCCAAAGGAGTCTTGACTGAGAAAAAGCGTCAGCTGGGTTGAGAAAAAATCAGGTTTGGGAAAGGGGCATTCTCATTATGAGCTATTGTCAGCCCACTCCTGTCCACCCCCCAGCAGAGGACAGACCACGAGGGAAGCAGGCAGGGCTCAGACCACAGCACCTGTCTTTCCTGCCTGTCATCTGGCAGCCCCTAGTTCAAGCCTGGCCCCTAGTTCATGACATAAAACTTGTTTCAAACACGGTGCTTTAGTAGAAAGAGCCTAGGGTTGGAAGCAAGAGACCTGGGTTCACATCCCAACTCTGCTGTGAGTGGCCTCAGGCAAATCTCTTCAGTTATCTGGCATTCATTTCCTTACCTGACCTCCTCTCACAGGGTTATCACAGGTGAGAATCAACAAGAGAGTTTGTATGGAAAACATTCTGAAAGCTGAAAGCAGTGTGCAGATAGGAAGGTTTGGCAGCTACCCCCAGGATAGAGTAGCACCCACCTCACCCCCAGCGTAGGCGTTCCACAGCCCTGCTGGATCCTGAACTGAGTGAAGGTGGCCTGGCCCTGCCTGCGGCCTGGCAATGAGTCACCCTAGCTCATACTCAAGTTCAACTTGTTTGAGGTGAAAATGACATAAGTCATGTGTCTGGCACCTAGTGAGTGACCATTAAATAGTAGCTTTCCTGTTGAATCCTCTCCCCCACCAGCCAACCTTGCTCCTTGTCCTTAAATGGTAATTTTTGCTCATTTGTTGCTCAGTCCTTCCTGCTCTTTTCTTCTGAGCTGAAATTTTTCTACCTTTTCTTGAGGCCTTGCCAATTCTCACCTCCACTATGACTTCATACCAGCCTGAAGCCCCACTGCCTTTTCTGAACTCCAGACCACATACTTTCTGGAAGACTTTGGTAGCTGCTGTTCTTTGCCAGTTATCTTCCTTTCTGTGCATGTCCTATCTTCCCAGTGGGATGGGGATGGGACAGGTGGAGATGGAACTAAGATGGGAGCAGGAACATCTTCCTTACAGAAAGGTCAGATGATGTGGCCAGTGGGATGAGAAAATCCTTCAGTGGGGGCCCATGCTGTATTTATCTTATATTTCCCAAGCTTTTCTCCATTGTTCTGCTCCCAGGCTGCCTTTATTTTCATGCTGGGTATGAACTCAAGTCCTTGCATTTCTCTTCCTATCTTGTTTCCACACATTCTTGCAATAATTCTCAGAAGTCTGCAAGCTGGGCACTAATGCCCATGGAGAATTCTGGCAGCTGTGCTCACCCAAGGAGGGGTGACCAAGGGCTCTCATTGCCCCCACGCTGCCTGATCTCACCGTAGGTTTCTGCAGTCTTTGGGACAGGTTGAGATGCGTGAGGGCAGCCCTGAAGAGGGAGACAGGACACATGCGGATAAGCCCCTTCCTGGGCGTTGCCTCCCTGGAGTCTCCCCGGTGGGAATGGGACTAAGATGGGAGCAGGAGCATCTCCTTACTGAAAGGTCAGGTGATTTGGCCAAAGTCTCAGTAGAGGTGATTATTAGCTGAGAATTCAGGGCGTCTGGCTTTCCCTGGAGCCACCCCAATGGCCTCCGGCAGATAAGAGCACCACCACACGCAGACATGCAAAGACATATCTAGTCCCCTGTACACACCTGGGAGAAAAGGTGCCTGAAGAAGGTCTCCAGGAGGTGGCTCCGCTTCTCCCGAGTCACGGCTGCCCTCATCAGCTCCTGCTCCCGCAGCTCCCACTCCTGGAAGCTCAGCCCACTCTCCTTCAGCGCTGCCCGGAGGTTTTCCACCAGCACCTGCCGCTCTTCCTCCTGGTTAAACAGGAGCACCTACAGAGGTGGCAGGAGGAAGAGCAGCCATTTATCAAGGTCTCCTGAAGCCAAGAGCTTAACATGAATTTTGTCAGAGGCCACTGGAAAGAGTGCCCTTGTCAAAGAGACACTGGGCTAAACTGGCTTGCTTACAGGCGCAGAGGCAACACCCAAAAGCATGTGTGCAAAGCTGTTCTTTCCTCTCTATTCCACACTGGAGAAGGGAGGGGAAGGCAGGGAGGACAGAAGATGGAGGAGACCATGAGCCAGGCAGAGTCAGAGCTGAAGCTTAGCCTCTGAAGATCAGCTCCTTTCTAAACTCTCTGACAATTCACTAGATCCTGAAATCAGCGGACAGGAAAGGAGGCCCAGCTTCTTCAAGGACTCCCAGCTAGAACCTGCCAGGGCATCCTTGGAAAGGGAGAGGGGAATCTATGTCTGCAGGAGGAATAAGGGACTGGCTCATGTCAGCCAGCAAGCCCAGAGTAGGACAGACATATTTCAATTTCTCTATTAGGTGCTGCAGCCTGGCTGGAAGCCAGAAGCCCTGCCTGGCCCAGTGTTTTTACTCCTCCACCTGGCTGCCTCCCTAGCTGTGGCTGTGGGCAAGGAGCCAGGGGCCAGTGGGGCCATACCAAGTCATACTCCTTAGGGATCTTGACCAGCAGGGTGCAGCGTCCACGGTTGCTGGACAGGATGAGGTTGACCTGCTGTGGGGGCCGCAGCTGGACAGTGCGGAGCACCGAGAGCCTGCCGTCCAGCACACGGATCTGTCCAGGCTGCAGGTGCACCAGCACAGGCCGGCAGGGCTCCTTGCGGCCCTGCCATTCCAATGCTATGGAGAGACAGGGCTGGGTCAGCTGGGGCCCTTCCGGGCCACCAAGCCAGAGGCACATCAAGAGGAAGGCCAGCTCAGGCTGGAGTTACATCAAGGCCTCCACAGCTCCTTGCCCCTTCCTGGGTACTGAGGATTATCCCTCCCCAGCAGTCCTGCTCTACATCTAACGCAGAAGAACGACCATGTCCTGAGTGTTTACTGAGTGCCCCACACCGAACCAAGTACTTTGCATGAATTAGTTTGGTTAATCTTCATAAAGCTATGAGGTAAGTGCTTTTATTATTCCTATGTTACAGATAAGAAAAAGTAAGTTTAGAGAGATAAAAAAATCTGCCCAAGGCCCAATAGCCCAAGAGGTGGAACCAAGATTCCAATCTTCAGTCAGTCTGATTCTAGACCTTCATTGATTATGTCTCTAAGGCATGTGCATAAATTCCCCATGCCTGAAATTCCAGCGTGAGATGCCACACAGCACCAGTTCTCTGGGATCTGCAAGTCATAGGAACCCCGTGAAATGTAGGCAGGGTCCTATGACTGCCGCCCATCAGTCTATCACATCCCCTTTACTTGGAAGTTGGGGGATTCCAGGTCCAGCTTCTACCTGATGCCCCTGCAGCTCTTCCTGCCTGTCCTGGTCTGCCTAGAGGCCTAGAAAAGGGAGACCTTTTCCTTAGGCTACTGAGGCTGTAGACTTGAGTCAGTGCTCCCCACCACACTCAGGCCAGCTCCAGGCCTACCTTGCATGCCCCCCACAAGCTTCTCAGACATGATGCTCTGGCGGGCTTGGCCCTGGAGCCTCTTGAAGTTTCTCCTCCGGAGCCGGGCAACAATCCAGGCACTGAACAGACTCACTGAGAGGGCAGAGGCAGTAGGATGCTCAGAGGAAGGTGGGAGTCTGAGGGGATCAGTGACTCCTTTCCTTGGCAAAACCCCCTGCTTTCCCCTCCTCTTAGGTCAGCCCATTCAACTGTCTCAAATTGTGAAGCTCCCTGCGGGGAGCCACTTTACATCCCATGTGGAGCTTTGGGTAGCATCTAAGATGTCTTCATAGCCTCCCCTGCTTCCACCACTTCCCAATCAGAAACTGATGCCAGAATCTGTGCCAGAGATGGACACACTCTGCCAGGCTGCTGGTAAACCCACACACACACACATACACACACACACACACACACACACACACACACACACACACACACACGCAGCCATGCCAAAGACTAAGTCCTAATCCTTTGCCCCAGCAACTACATCCCAGTCTCTGTTCTCAAGCAGCGATTGGCCTCTGGCAGTTTCCCAAGGCCCAGTCTCCTGCAAATAGCTGTGGACTGTGGATTCCCCAGAGCTCTTGACCAACCTCACCCCTGGGAGAAACCTTAGGAGAACAGAGAGGCAATTCTAGAGCTGACTTATCTGCAGCTCAGACACTTCTCATGTCCCCTCCTGCTCTGATGTTTTCTTCATCTGCCCAGAGACCTTTGCGTGGTTGGTGGTCATAGATGGAACCACCTCAACCTCACCCCACAGCTTACACCTGTTACCCAACCCCCCACTGCCCATCACTTTTACCCAGAGGGAAGCAGCAGAGGGTCCCGATGGTGACCCCGAAGCCAAATCTACTGCCTTCAAAATAGTGCCGCAGGACAAGGGGAGCACAGGCTGGCAGGCCCTCGGTGCTGAGCTGTCTTGGCTGCGGGCAGGGGTCTCCTGGGGAGGCAGAGAGAGCTACAGTCCTGGGGGATGGTGGGCTGTAAGCTCTGCACAAGATCACCTGGGAGGGTAGGGTGGCAGAAAAGGAGGGAGGGGGCTCTGGGTAGAGCAGGGAAGGGAGATGCTTACTTCTGACATTGTACCAAGAATGTGGTGTTTGCCCACTCTGGTAACAAGTGGGCCAAAAATGAACCCAATCACTGCTGTGAGATAGGATATCCTCACTTCACTAGGCCCTCCCAATGTCACACCACCCCCAGCCCCATCCCAGCCCCATCTCTCCCAGAGAGACCATCCCCAGGTCTCTCTGAGTCTGTCTTGCCCTCACTTGGACACCACCTGGAACTGTGCAGAAGGGAACCTACACAACTGTGTGTGGCCACCTTGGTACCCAGAACTAAAGTTTCCAGAGCAGAACCACAGCTCACTACTCACTTGAAGTCCATTGTCCAGCTGTCCTGAACCAAGCCCAGGGCTGAGGAAGAAGGAGGCGCCAAGCCCCAGACCCCTCTAAGCACTTCCTGAGCACTTACCCGCATGCCAGAAAAAGACGTTGGGCTGCAGGATGCTGGGGTTCAGTTTGGTGATGGCCACTAGAACATCCCGTAAAGAAATGCTTCTGATCTCTGTGATCTCTTCCTTAGAGAACAGCCTGCAGGTAGGAGAGGTGGGCGCTGTTGCTGTGGGACAGAGGTGTGCCCCCAGCCCCTGCCTGCCATGCCACCAGGCTCAGGGACCCAGATGAAAGAGACCCAGAGGGACTGGGGCCAGCTGGGAATCAAGGGCCCATGTAGCTGTTTACAGGCAACAGGTCTGGGGCCCAGGCCAATGTGGAGTCTGAGGTGGGGGCCCAGCAGGCCTTACCCATTCCCAGTGTTCTCAAACCAGTAGCGGTCACCATCCCGCAGCCGCACAAACTGGTCGAGGACAATGGTGCTGAAGAGCGGCCCAGGGTCCCCGTGGCTCTCCAGGAGGCCCCCGGGAAGCAGCTCCAGCCGGGACAAGTCCTGCTTGTACAGGGAGGCCGTAACCTCCAGCACCTGGGGCCAAGATGGGAGAGAAGTGAGTGTAAGGACCCAGCACTCACTCTCCAGCAAAGAGGTGGTTCCCAGGGATCAGCCTCCAGGATAATAATAATAAATGACAATGACAACTCACTTATACTGCCCCAAGCCCTGCTTTGAATGCTCGACATAAATTAACTCATTTATGGAAAATCTCTCACAGAGTCAGCTGCCTGTTTTATAAAACTGAAATAAAACAGGCAGCCAGATGAGAACACAGCTTGTTCTTGAAAAGGTACAAAACTTGAAGGTCAGAATCAATGCAAAAGTTGAGAGGTAGAATGATAATGATGTGTCAGAAAAGGTTTCTATTCTTTAGAACTAAAAAGAAATTTTAAAAATCAAATCCCTGCATATACATTGTCTTTTAGAGACAGGCTTCAGCAATACATGAGCAGCATTTCCACGTGACCTTTACTTTAGTTCTTTTCTCTACAATGTATATAAGCACTTGACCAGCTTGATTCCAGTGAGACCCACTTGAAGCTAAAGATT
Organism: Manis javanica; assembly: GCF_040802235.1. Taxonomy (NCBI): domain Eukaryota; kingdom Metazoa; phylum Chordata; class Mammalia; order Pholidota; family Manidae; genus Manis; species Manis javanica. The sequence continues at coordinate 95,064,744 of NC_133163.1, read as the reverse complement.
TGCTACTTTTGGTGTGCCTGATGATTTCTATCCTTACACTGATTTTATAAGGTTTATGAGTTATATGCACATATCACTTGTTTATTGGCTCTTCGGTTCTCCACTTGCAACAATTTTATAAAACAGTCAGGGCAAAAGCAATAAAATAGGCACACAATTGCAGAAACACTGCTGTGCCAAGATGGCAAGGCAGCCAAAACTGGTCTGTTGGCTGGCAGGCAATGCCATTTGCCCAGGTGATAATTCAGGGTGTGATAGCTGACACCCCAAAGGCTGCCCATCTCTGGCCCTTCCACCCTGACCTTCAGGTCCCAACCCCTCCTCACAGTGTCATTACTCCGAGAGAGTGCAGGGTTGATGTCCTGCCATCTGGTAACAGGAGGCAGGCCCAGTGCTGCTCTGGCTTTGGTGTAAGAGGGCAGGCCCAGATCCCGGCCCCGCTGCAGGCAACTGGCCAGGTGGTCTGTGCGGGAAAACTTCAGTGGTCCAGGCCAGAAATCTGGGGATGAGATACCAGGGAGTCTGGGAAAGTTCAGGGCCACCATAGCTCCTCTAGCCCAAGCCCCAAGCTCCAACCAGCCCAGAGGAACTGCAGCCCTACAGAGGCTGCCAGAGTCAGAAGATCAGAAGCTCTTTCAGCAGTGAGAGTGCAGGCTCACAGCTTTGGGTTCCCCTGCATGTCTGACGCTGGAGCTCCTGCTGAACCTCCTCGTAAGCGTCAGGAGTGCACAGCCTGCGGGGACACTCTCCACCTCACCTTGCATGTCCTCTACCACCACATGGTCCTCTCGCTCAGCAATCTGGGAAGCCATGCCCAGCAGCAGCATATCCACATCTTCAGCTGTTTGTAGGTTCGGGTGCTTTCAAGGGTGTAGGAGAAGAGAGTGGTGTGGCTAATGGGGCCAGAGATTGGGCGGCTTCATGTTCTGGGCCCACCCACATCTGCAGTTTGCTCCCAAACTGGTGGGTCACTCCTCCTGCACAGGTTGGTTCCCCACTCAGGGTGAGTGATGTCCCCATCCAAAGCCCATTCTGCTGGGAAACAGGTCTCCACAAGTACAAGGGATCTAAAATGTTACTTCTTCTATTTTAGGACAGTTGACAGCATTAGATGTAGGTCTTGGTCTTTGGTCTATTACTAACCAGCTGTGTGACCATGGGCAAGTCATAGGACCTCTCTGAACTCAGTGTCCTCCCCTTAATACAAAGGGCATTAGAGGTAAGTAAAATAAGTGAAATTATAAAAAGGGATTAGGAGGACACTGAGTTGTCTTCAGCTCAGCTCAGTGACTCTGATTCTATGCCTTCCTCTTTTCTATTTTCCTTGCACCTCCTTTACCTCTGATGCACACTCTACAAAGAGTATCTGATTTTGTTTTAAATTAATGGCCACTGCACTTCACCCACACTGGCCAGGTTTGGATGGACAGTCTATCCCAGGTAATCTCTTAGAATCCCTCCTCTTATTGCCCCCAACACAAACACATTCACACACTGACCTAGGTGTACCTGACGGGGAAGTTTCCTTAGGGGCTTGGTTGGCTGGGTTACTCCAAAGCCTACAGTAGACCCAGAGCTCTCAAGGAAGAAGAAAAATGAAGGAGGAAGCAATGAAAGTACAGCCACCCCTGCACAGGACTTCCTGTCTCCCACACAGCCCTGAGATGGGGGTGGAGGATTGATTTTTTACCATATGCAATTACCTAGTCATCTCAGACATTGGTAGGGGAAATGGCTGAGGTCCCCCAGGTTGCCTGCCCCCTCCACCCCAGCACATCCTAGCTGACTGCCTCAGCCCTACCATCCACCTTCACCACATATCCTGAGACACACACACACACACACACACACACACACACACACACACACACACACACACAAACAAACAAAAACAAAAAACAAAAAAAACACATATACCCACCCACATACATGCCCCAAACCTGACCTTTCGGCTCCAATAGCTGTTGCAGACCCGGAGAGCTCTGGTGACACTTGAGTTCCTATTGCTGACCCCCTGGAAGTGGCAGCTGGCATTTCTGAAATGCAAGGAGCCGGGAGTACTGACTGAGATCATGAAGTCCTAATGTCAGGCATAAGCTCTGGTCTTCAAGGCTGCAGCCAGGGGCCCAGACCACTCTTTCTCTGAGGTAGTGTGTGGTCAGGGCAGGTCCTAAACAAAAAATCTGATTTTTGGAAGGTCCTCTCCCCACACCAGAGTAAACATCTAAAAAACCCTGTATGTGTGTGTGTATATAAGTATATTTTTTTACAAGGATTTCTAATTGTTCTTTTCAAATAACATGTCTACGGATAACCCAATTGCTATGATTTTTTAGCCATCATCAGGCATATCCAGAAATTACTCCAGAGTAAGAAAATCTAACCTATGAGTTGTTTTAAAGTACAGTGTAATTGTAAAAAATAAACTGGCATGCTTTCTTTCACACACATGTAATTAAATGTGTATTTTTAAAGTACCAATTTCAATATTTTGGAGCCACTGTTTTTCTTCAGCTCTCACACATTTTTATTATAATTCCCTCTGAAGGCTTGGAAGCCCTCAGCCCTGGGCTAATTAAAGCTCAAAATATCCCCATGGAGTGTCAAGACCTGAGATTCAGACCATCAGGCTTTGTGACTCACCGTCAGAGCCTAAATAAGCCCAATTTTAATTGGGGGATTAATATCTACACCAGCTGAGGGAAAATGGACATAAAAATGCTTAAAAACCACAATGATGTATGTATCTTTTAAAACAATTGTTCTTCCTTTCCATACTCACTGTTCCCTGGGAGGATGGACACACTTCATACTGATTATCCTGTCTTGAGGGCGGCTGGGGCAGATTTTTCTCAAGTGATATCCCACCCCTCCTGCCCTACATGTGAGCCCCTCCTCACCTCATGTAGACACCGGGAGGCACCATGGTGGAGAAGAACTGCTCAGACGCCGCCAGGAACTCGGGAGAGATGCTGGGATCCAGGAATGGTCGGTATCCTATGGATAGGGGAGAAAAGAAAGCCCTTAAATCACCCAACCTCCCCCCATCCCACCTCGTCCCTGAAGCTCTCCCATCTTCCCATCCCTTCACCTGCATACTCCGGGGGCATTTTCTGCAGAAAGCTGGGCAGCCATTCATACAGGACAATGTTCTGAAGATTAAGAGGGGAAAGGGAAGACCAGCCCTGGAGCTGCGGGGCTGGGAGGAAGGCTTGGGTGGGAGATGAGGACAGGCAGGGACAGTCAGGGGAGAAGTAACTCATACAGGAGACCTGTGGAAGCCAGTCCCCTACAAGCCACAAAGGGAGCACTAAATAATCACAAGCAAAGTGTCTTGTAGAGCTCAGGGGCTTGTCCTGGACGTTAGCTCCCTGGGAAGGGGTGCCCTCGTGAGAAGGGGCGTTTCTGGGTGGGGGATGTCCAAGGATGGAGGGACAGGACGTGGCAGGAGGGGCATGCGACTGACCTGGTAGGTGGCGATGACCCTCTTGCGCGCGTGCTGGAACAGCTCCTCATCCCCCCAGTGCGGGTGCTGGAGGGCCAGCCTCTGTGCGCACAGATTGTGGTAGCGGAACCAGAGCAGGCCCAGCGCCTGCAGGAAAGGCTCGCGGTTCCCTCGCTCTGCCCCGAAGGCTGCATGCCACGCGGGCACGCAGAGAGGAGAAGAGCGGCGGTGTGACCAAGAGGAGCCCACGCTCGCTGGCTCCCAGCCCGCCCTCCGGTGAGCCCTGGGCGAGCCCCCAGCGCTGCACGCCAACCAACGGCCAGCCCGGCCCCGCGGCCTCACCGTACAGCCCCTGAGGCCCGCGCTGTCCGGTGGCGGGGTCGGGCGCGGTCCACATGAGCAGAGGGTCCTGTGCATCCCGGGGGAAGGCGGGGTCGGGCCCCGACGCCAGCTGTCCCCCGGAGAAGCTCCGCAGCGCGTCGCTCCAGGAGTGTGAGGAGCCATAGATGGCGCTGCCGTCCAGCCAGCCCGTCACCTCGTTGGTCTGTGGGGCACCAGGAGGGTGAGCCGGGGGGCGGCTAGCTGAGGTGGGTAAGGGCTGGCCAGGGCCAGGCGGGTGTCCGTGGGTGGGGGCTGGGAGGCCTCCCCCGACCTGACCCTACCAGGCTCCGAACCCAGGACCCCGCCTGCCTCACGTCCAGCCCGCCTGCCTGGTCTCACCAGGTCCCGGGGGTTGCTGGGGCTCTGTCCAGTCTTAGGGTCCCAGCGGCTCCTCTGGAAGGGCAGCACCACGTCCCCGCGCTGGTCAGGGTCGAACACAGGGTCTCCGGGCGGGATAGGGATGTTGAGGAACTCGGGTGGGCAGCCGGGTCTCTCCACGCTCACCAGGTCCGAGAGCACGTGGTAGCCTACACGCAATGGGGAAGGGTGTGCTAGGGCCAGCTGAGGGCCCCTCCTTTACGTTCCAGGTCTCCAGTCCTCCCCTCATCCCACAAAAGCTTTAAAAGACTCAGCAGCCATTATGGGCAAGTCCAAGCCTTGACGTCCCCACCCCTTCCAAATCTGTTACACCCTGGTCCAAACTGTTTTCAGTGCCAGTCTGGGCTCTCCTTGGTAACTGGGAGGTGCCCAGTGAGTGTGCCTAGGTTATCCAGCTGGCAGCACTGGCTCCAACATGCAGCTGGGAGCAGCCTGCCCAGAGGGCCTGCCAGTCTCAGTGGGACGTTGGACACTGGAAATGTGGGCACCCCCGGATGGTGAGCAGGACAAGGGCATTTCTGCTAGGAGCACAGTCACTAGGGTCAGGCCACCCTAGCACCCATGTTTTGCACCTCCCCCCTCCCCGGCCCTCCACCATAATCAGTTCCTTGCCCTGAGCCAGTCCTAGGATACCCAGGGTCAGAGAATGAGGTCAGGCTCCCCACCAAGAGTCCTTACCAGATCATTTTCATGTCCTGCCTCTACCCCAGGCTCTCATCAACAGCCCAGTGTGGGGCAGGTTTATGCCTCCCCCAACCAGTCTTTTTCCCTCTGTTCCCAGCCCCATCCCTACCCACCACCTCCCCTGCCATCTCTCACCCTGCATCTCAGACCCTCTGTCATTTCTCTCCCTCACTCCCTGACTTCCCCTCAGAAGTAAAGGTGTTAAGCTGACCCCACTGGACTCCCTACCCCATACTTGATCATGAGGGGTGGGCGATGCAAGAAGAGGAAGCAGAGAAAGTTTCAGTGAGTTTGAGGCCCTCACCGAAAAAGACCCCCAGCACTGTGCGGTTTCGCAGGGAGGCTTGCCCAGCAGGGCCCCTCATGGCTGTGTTGCTAAGGTCTCTGGCGTTGGGTAGGTGGGGTTCTCCCAAGGGCTGGTACACGCCATCTGCATAGCTGGCTGGGACCAAGCGCTGCAGCCGAAAGCCTGGTCAGCAAGAGTAGAGACAAGGACAGATCCTCAGGGGAGCTCCCCGACCTCTCTCCCAGGCTTCCCTCCATACCACAGATCCTGAAACCTTAGGAATGGATGAGTCTTTGCCGGTACCTCCCAGCCCTTGCCCCTTAGCGGTGGGTACCACCTTGACCTTGGAGCTCTGTTTCCACTTGGCTCTCACCTACCTTTGCTGCCCCATCTGTGCTCCATGAGGTTGTTGTACCACCCGTCAAATCGCTGCACCTCCCATGAAATGGGGTTCTGAACTGTGTGAAAACAGAGAAATAGAGGGAAACTGCAGCTGGGCAAGTCAGTGAATGAGAGGATGGGCAGGCCTACAGGATCTGGGTCCTGTGGGCCTGGAACCAGGAGCCCAGAAGACCACACAGCACAGTGTGGAGGTAGGGTGCAGAGGGGGATAACCAAAGGCAGAGTGATGGGCTGCACCACCTTAGTGCTCTCTGCTGTGGGGGCTGTCTCGCCATCCTATTGCCCCAGCCAGGACAGGTCAGTCCACAGATTTTCTCTGCTTCCTCTTCTTGCATTGCCCACCCTCATGATCAAGAACTTCTCTTTTTAACCAAACTTGTGGCACCTTAAGCCTACTTCCCTCCTCAGAGAACCAAACTACAACAAATGGCCTCAAATTCTAGTTAAGAGATTGTCCAAAGCTGAAGGTAACAAAATTAAATTCATGGATCATATTGGGTTTTTTTGTTTGTTTAATTCACATTGTTTTGAAACATTGGTGACTTTTCTTCAGCTTTGGGTCCACTTTTACCCCCAAGATCCTTTATTATCTTGTGTGTTTAATCAATCCTTTTCCATTTGGAGTCAGAGGTTCTTATATTATGAAGAAAGAGAAGAGGCAGGAGAGAGAAGGCTCCCCAGACTGTAAAGAATGAAATAGGAAGTGCTGATTCAGCAACTGAAAGCTCCCTAATTCTGTGTTTTTGGGAAATATTTTCATTCCATTATCTATCCACCTAGTCAACAAGCTTGAAATGAGCATCTACCATGTACAGGGTACTGTGTTAGCTACAGACTAGGGATATCAAGATGAATAGGACACAGTTTATTGTGTCCCTGGGGGTGCCAGGGGATACTGGGTTCCTCTGTTCCTAGCCATGCTTCTTCTCCAATCTGTACTCACCTGTGGTCATCCATGGCCCAACCAGGAGTGTCCATGCCAGGGCCAGGCAGAAGCCCATGATGAAAATGATAGTAGAGCTCAGGTATTAGAAAACGCTACAGTGGAGATCCTAGAAAAAGACTGAGGACAGAGAGAATGAACCCCAGCAGTTTAGGAGAGTCAGGCCAGGGCCTCTGAGGGCCCCTGTGAATCTAGGCATGTGTCTGGGCCAAGGCCATAGTCAGTAACAAAGATCAAGAGACTCACTGTACCAGGAATCGTTCATTCATTCAACAAATACTTGATAAGCACCCACTATGTAGCAGGCACAGACCTAGGCACAGGAGATTAAGTGAACAAAGCAGTCAGAAATTCCTGCCTTCACAGCCTTACCCTTCTAAGATTAATGGGAAAAATCTTGCTTTGGCCAGCTGCCTGCAGTGTGCGCTCCTTGGTCAGAGCCTTGCTTGGGGGCCAGGACACTGGGCTAAGGTCAGGAGACTGCGCCGCTCTCCAGTCCACTAATATGATCACTTATCCAGTCTGGACCTTGGTTTCCTCTCCAACAGTGAGAGGAAACATGCCTATGTCTACTTGCTAGGGTGACTGCCAGAATCACATGTGAGAATGAGGTTGAAATCAAAGCAAGAAAAATAACAGGAATGTAAATGTAACCTAAGAAGATGGTCTGGAGCTTGGCTCCTCTGGGCAGTCTCGGAAGGGATCCAGTGCTAGGGACTCCTGTGTTTGCTGCAGGCTTCCTGCTCTCTCTCTCCAGCCAACAGATCTCCAGAGACAGTAGGGAAATCAAGGCAGCAGAAACTCAGGCTGGGTCTCTGAGTAGCACAGGGGTGCCTAAAGCCAGTGAAGACCTCCTAAAGGTAACATGGAGACTGGGGCTGGGTGGGACTGGGGAACTAACCAGTGGAGAAAGGTGGGAGCTCAGGGAAAGCCTCATTTCTGGCCAAACTCTCCGGGCTCCTGGACAGGTTGCAGAAGAGGAAACCCAGAAGGTCACCACATCTTCACTTGCTATTTCCATTAAACAAATGAAAAAACCTAGGCCCTGTTGTAACTCAAAAGCTCAGCATTCAACCCATTCCATCCCAGAGACTCTCCAGGCACTGGCCTTTAATAACGTGTGATGAGCAAGCAGGGCTCTGGATGGTTGAAACCATAAGGCTAGACACGCTGAAGTGGCCACAGTGATTCTTCCCTGATTTACCATGTCCTACCCTTTACCCACTACCACCAGTCTTCAGAATCCTTGGCTCAGACGCAAGTGTACCCCTCACCCTCAACCTGTAAAAGCATGCAGTGAGCTTTTAGGCCAGGCTGTGGGGACAGCCTGAAGGGTAAGATGGGCATACTCAATAACCACTCTTTGCACATGGGGAACCAAATGACTAACTAACACAGCAACATTGGTTTGGTAACTTCCCAATAACCTTGAAAGGAAGGCACAGCGTGATGACAGGGCAGTGAAGCCCCAGGCAGTGGCAGAACCAGGGAGAGAACAAGAACTGGTTCTTGTCCCACATGGCTACTTTTCCAGCCTGAAGTCCTAGAGTGACCAGCACGTGGGGGAAAGCTGAGTCCAAACCACAGGGAGTCCAACTTGGGTCCAAGGGAAGACCGAAGGGGAATGGGCTCTAAAAGCCCAAAGTTCCCTTCCTGGTATAATGTTATAATGCCAGGAGGAGCTCGAGACATTCCCTAAACCGGAGCAAACTCAGCCACCCAACAGTCCCAGTTACGGAAGAATCCAGTCTTTCAAAACCTTGGTGGGGTGGATGATAGGCACAGAAAGGGCCCATTTTAGCCTCACGCTAAGAATGGAGGCACAGGGGCGACAGGGCTGGAATTCCCCTTCCCTCCAGAATGCGGCCGAACTGGGGCACCCCCCACAGCAGCCATGCCGGTTGAGCTCCGTTCCCCGGGGCGCCCCGGCCCACAGGCGCGAAGCCCTCCTCTATCTGACCTGTGGCCGCGGCGGCCCTCCAGCCGGGATTGTCTCGCGCCTGGCTTGCAGCTGGGCCCACGACGCCGGCTCCGGTCCGGCACGCTACCCAGCTCTGTGCCAGGGCGGGCAGGGCGGGGGGGTGAAAAGGGGACGCCGCGTCCCAGTTCTACGGCGGGGCGGGGCGCAGTGGGGCGGGACAGAAGCACGCTGCTGCGGACACGCCGAGGTGAGACGGCCGGGCGAGGGCTCAGAGGGGGAGGTGTACTGCCTGTGGCGAAGGCTCGGCTAGCTGGAGCTGGGGAGAGGCGGCGGGGCGGCGGTCCCCACATCCTTTCCGCACCGACGCGTCTGGGCTCCGAGACCGAGAGATTCGGTCAACGGCCGGAGACCAGGCCAGGCGTCCAAGCAAGGCATCGGGCCTAAGACCCAGTAAGAACCCATGGTGACCATCCCCGCGGGCTTCCTCGTGCGATCTCGGGGTCGCCCCGCCGTACCCCGACCTGCGGAGCTAGACGGAACTGCCCGGGGTTCTGGGCACGCGGGGAGGGGAAGGAGGTGCTGGAGGATGGCTGCGGAGCCGAAGGTTCTGGCGCACCCGTCCCTTCTCTGCCCCACACGGGGGTTGGGGAGACAGCGCCGCAGAGCCTTGCCGCGGTCCTGACAGCCACGTGGAGTGGGGGGCGGGGAAGAACCCAGGACCTGGTCTGTCCGGTCATAGCTTTTCCTTTAGTGAATTAGGGGGAGAGTCGGGGTTGGAAGGGAACCCCGCCGGGAGAAAGGGGCGCACTCTTTCGGTGACAGAACATCCGGCCCTGGTTTCCTTCCTAACCCTGCGTCTGGGAGCGCTGGGTGAGGCTCCACGAGGAATAGGCGAGCACCGCGGGCTACCACCGACGCATTGTTTGAAAGAGGCGAAGGTAGGAAACAGTGGCTGGCGTGTGAGTGGCGGGGATGCGCCTGCTTGGGTCGATGCAGTTGGGAGTGGGTTTTTGAAGGGGCCTTGAGGTGCCACTCCCGTCCAGGCCCCTAGGGGAGCACTTCCTGCGTCCTCCCACACCAAGTTCAGATTAAGTGGGAGTTCTTCAAGAGAAAGTTTGGTAAGAAATTAAAAGGAGGCAAGAAAAACTTCATAAGGCCATGAAGGTCACAAAGTGTACAGACATCGGATCCTTATCCTGGCTTAACTGGAGTCTACATAGTTTGGCTTGGCATGATTGAGTATCCCTGGGCTCCTCATCTACCTCAGCCCTTACTGGGGATTCCTACCCAACCCACTTTTCAGATCCTTTTCTATTTCAACACTTAACTCCTTCTTTAGTGCAACAACACACATACACATGCACACACACCTTCGCAAAGAGAAGAGGCTTGGACAGGAGTTCCTGAGAGGGTCAGGAGCTGTAAACTTTTAATGGGGTCAACATCAACCAGAGAAATAAACCATCACATTCTAATAGCGGTGTATCATCTATTAGAATTCTTGGCAACTCCAGGCATGTCACCCACTCCCACTTTGCAGAGAATTAGTTGTCTTTATGGTTTCCAGAAGATAGGGAATGAGGACAGGAAGAGACTTCAGGAAATTTCCATGAAGCCACAAGAGAGGCCACAGAGCACTAAGAAAACACAAGGAACTTTGCATGCTGAAGACTGGAGCTTGTATTAGGTCGGATTTTCTGAAAGACTGTAACTTTATTCTTGCCTATCCCTCGTAAACACACAGGAATCCCACTTCATGCTGTGATAGGTAAGGATTGGGTAACTGTGTCTGACATACACTGAGCATGAGAAATGCTTCAATGTTTTAAAGGAGTTCAGAAGGGGAAAAGGTGCCCTCTTCAGGCCAAGTGAGAAAGGAGGACCCCAAAGTTTAGGGATTCACCCACCGAAAGAAAAAGCAACCACAATTTTATCACAGGGGCCTCTGATGGAAGGTTTTGTGTCTGTGTTACTGAAAACTCTTTCTTGTGTCTGTATTTCTGTGTATATGAACTCATAGGTATATGCCTGACTGTATCTTCTGCTTATTTATACCAATAAACATTGGATATATTAGCCAATCATGGTGGTGAACTAGGGGAGAAGTAGGTGAAGATTTACGTGAGATTTTTCTCTTATTAGAAGAAATTCTGCTGTTAGACCCTCCTTGGCAAGCCACAGAGGAAGATGTTCCAGAGGGAAAGTACAAGCTTTGTGGGCAAAGCAGGATTTATGGTTATGGAGACTTAATTTCAGTCCTATCGCTTCATGCAGGAGGCCTGTTAGCTTAATAATTAAAACCAAATTAGGATCAGGATCATTAAAAATTAACTTTAAATTAGGCAATGTAGATTAAGGAAGACCTGGGTAATTAAATAGAACAAGGAGAAATTAAATAAGGCAAATTTTATATACCAACTGTCTTTTTCCTTTAATCATATTTAGTAAATATTTTAGAGAATTGGAAATAAGTTAACATTGTTCTTCTGTGTTTATGATATAGGAAGCCTTTTCTTAGGGTTTCTTTGAGGCACCTTGTTAATAGAGATGAGCCATTCTTGTAAAATATTTTATAACCTCCCTTTAAAATAAATGCAGGAATAATACTAATTTTAACCCTGACCAAAACACATCACACTATAATTATTTGCTTATATTGTACATATTTGTTGTAGAATTTCGGCATTAATATGTATTCTTACCATTAGCAAACTTGCTTTATCTCCCTATCTTATTAACCAAGATATTTTACATTTTATAGCCCTTTCTAAAAAATCTAGCCTTCCACCAAATTTGTAATGGTTTCAGTCTAGGTGTCAAAAATAAAAATCCTTAGACCAATTTAAGTGCTTTACAATAAGTTTCACTATCACATATTTTACAAAATAATTTAATCCACAAATTCTTAGTTACTTATCTTCATCTGGAGTTGAAATGTATGTTCCAGATTCAATTAAACATGACCATTCATGCTTTGGAGAGTCCAACTATTGGAAGAGCCTTCCTGAAAATTGTGAAAACACTATAAAGGGTTGGTCAAATCCCTTCCTGCCCAGTCCTTAGCTCTGCGCTGGTGATATCAGTGTTGAATAATCGAGTTCATGTGGTACCAGGCACTGAGGGCGCATAGCGCCCTCTTGTGTGCAGAATAGGAGATGCTGCCTGCTGTGAAAGGAATCTATTCATATACTCAATTCATTCAATCCACGGACTGATTAGTATATGCCATGTGCAGGGAATGCAAAGATGGAAAGACAGAGTCTCTGCTCTTAAGGACATTAGAAGCTAACGGGGAGACAGATGTTTAAACAATAAGAGTGTGTGCATAATTTTTGTGATGGTGGAAAATGCAGTTAGAATGTTAGTGGTGGAATGGCATCAGAGGAAACTTCACAGAGGAGATAACACAAGACTTGAAGGGTAAAAAGGAGGTTTCCAAGGGGCTAAGAGCATCCTAGGAAGAAGAAATAGTATATACAAAGGCATGGAGGCTTGAAAGATTATGTCAGATTCGGGAAGAGGCAGATAGTTAAGTATGGCTAGATAGTAGGCTGAGCAATAATAGGTGGAGATGGAAGGGTAGGTGGGACCAGATCACAAAGGACTTTGTATGTGATGGTGAGAAGATTTGTTTTTGTTTTTGTTTTTTTCAGAACAAATAAGTGAAATGATTGTATTTGCTTGTTAGAAAAACTGTTCTGGCACCAGGCAAGGCAGGATGAGGCTGAATTAGGGCAGAGGTGGTAGGCAAGAAAATACATAGATGGTTTTATGAAACATTTAGGAGGTAAGATGGTCCAGGTCTTTGGCTTATTGGATTGATGAGGTGGTACTGCCACCAAAGAGAAGAAGAAAACAGAATAAAAAGCAGAGTTGAGACCATGAATTGAGCTTGGGACCTATTAAATTTGAAGCATTCATGGAACCAAGTGAAAATATCCATGGGGTAACTGGCCCTTTTGTGTTTGAAGCTCAGGTAGCTGGTCTATCTGGAAATGTAGACTGAGAAACGTCAGCCATGGGAATGGACAAGCTTGCCTCGGGACTAGGGACAGAACTTTGGGGAGACAAACATTTAAGGAGGAAGAATTAGCAAAGGAGCCACAAAAGGGATGGCCAAAGGCAGGAGACCCAGGAGAACACTGTCATGGAGGCGCAGGGAGGAAAAGTTTGAAGAAAGAGGGAATGGTCCTCTTAGATTGACAATGTCAAATACCACAGTGGGGCTTAGAAGGATGAAAAGTGAAAACTTTTTGGGTTTAGCACTTGGCAACTGTTGAAGTTGGGGTAGGGGAGAAACCACATTACAATGGATTGAGGAGATATGGCCATGGAAATACCAACAGAGACTCTTATTCCAAAAATGTCTGGCTGTAAAAGGGAGAGTGTGGGATAAGATGGTAGCTGGAGGGGACCCAGAAGGTCTCAGGACAATCTTTTTTCTTTGTGTTCTTAATATAGGAGCTTTAAGCATACCCTTAAGAGATGGAGCCAGCAGAGAAGCTGAAAAGTCATGGGGACAAAGTGGAACCACTGATGAGAAAGGTGGTGGTGAAGGCAGGCAGGACTGGGGTCAAGATCCAGGAGGAAAAGAGATACCCATTCCTCTAGGATGGGAGAGTTGATGAGTTAGGAAAAAAGCAAAACCATATTAAAAACCAAGACTCAGAGGTTATGTGATTTACCCAAAATATAGGATAAAAAACTGTCTCTCTCTCTTTTTGCCTGATACTTTGATACTCCCCAGAGATAGCACAAGAAGTGGCCAGCCTCAAAGGAGAGGGAAGGGCTGGGAGCTATGGTGTATTCTAGGAGAATCACAGAATTTAGAACTGAAAGGAAACTGGAGATCATATATCCAATTGCAGTTGAGGAAACCAAGGACCAAGGAGGTTGTCATTTGCCTGTGTGATGTTACAAAATTAATGACGAATTGGAAGTAGACCCAGAACTGATTTCAGCCTAGGATTCTTTCCAAGAAGGATGGGAGAAAGAAAGAAATGGAGCAGTGAAATGCCCCCTCCTTCTCAATCTGGGAGTATCCATTTATTGCTATTACTTTATTCAAAGTACTGTTCTTAGTACTTTACATAAACAAGCTCATTTTGTACTCACAATGACCCTATAGGGTAAACATTTTCATCCATGTTTCTTAATAAAACCAAGTCTCTGTAGAGGTCAGGTAACTTGCAAGAGGCAGAGGCAGAACTGAAACACAGAGATGCTTAACTGCAAAGCTATTCTTTCACTGTATCACTTTAAAAGACACACACAGTGTGGTCAGCCTATGAATTATGGAGCCTCCTGGGCCAACTGAGTCCTTATTACAGATAACATGCAGGGAAATGAGCAGAGCTGGGATCATGGATTGTAAGATACTTTTTAAAAATATATATTTTGATATCTCTAAAATTGAGCTGTGCCTTACCAACAATGGCTGTCATGGTTTAATTGACAATGTTTTGTTTTGTTTTTTTTCCCCTTCTTTGTGGTACAGAGTGTGTCTTGCAAGCCCTTCTGTCTGGATTTAACAAAATGCAGGGAGTTTAGGTACCATTTCCCTGACATTCTGTCGGCAAAGGGAAAGACTAGAGCCAAACTAACTCTGAGATCAGGAGACAGGTGGAGAACTAAGGCAGAGTTTGAGCTGAAACAAGGCCTGGGAATCTGAGTCCAGGAAGAAGGCTACTCTCGGTGATGTGTGGGTAGGAGGACATCTGGCTTCAGCACTGTGCCTGGTGGGGAGCAGGTGCTCCTTCAGTACTTACTGAAGGGAACTCAGTTTAGCTTGATTGGTCTGGAGATGTCCCAGCAAGAGCCAGCATGCTTGAGAAAGCTGGACAGACCAGTGGGGGCAGTGGCAGGTCTAGGAATCAGACCTTTGATGATGTTGCTGGAGTAAATACATGGCAGAGCTGTCAGGCCTTTGTTCCTTTGGGGACTATGGAGGAAAGCCAAACTTTTTGTAATCTGCACCATCTTTTGCCCTTCTGCCTTCACTTGATAGTAAATATAGCTCTTTTTATGTTCTGTGATGTGTCTGCTTGTGCTGGAGGCCTGAGGGAGATAAAAGAGAACTATATTTCTTCAGACAGTCCCAGAGGAAGCAGAGTACCCTCAAGGGTGGTAGTGGCACTGATTTAGGGGACCTGGGGTTTAGGAAGGTGAGCATGGGGTGAAGGAGACTGATTGCCAAGACCCTCATTCTCTCACAAGTCACAACAACGGAGAGGGATGGTTGAGGAGCACTGAAATCTGGTGCGCTCCAGAGAGGAGGGGCCTGGTCTGGGTTCTTCCCTGCTGTATCTCCAGCACCAAGAAGAGTGCCTGGCACATGGAGGGCACTCAGTAAACATCTACTGTTGTTATACAGCATACGCCTCCCCATCATAACCCCACCAAAATGGCTGCTTTGGGACACACATTCCCCTTCTATGCTGGCCCCAAGCCGACCTTCCCGATGGATACCACCTTGGCCGTCATCATCACCATCTTTCTGACTGCACTGGTCACCTTCATCGCCATCCTGCCTGGCATTCGGGGCAAAATGGTGAGAAATAAACCCAGTCCTAGAGACCCCAGCCCCAGGGAAACCTTGGCCTCCAGGTGAGGGGGCCAAACTCTGACTCCAGCCCACTCAGGAGAGATTCGGGTCCTGAGAGAGCATCACTCATCCCACAGCAGACGGCCCCCCACTCACTGACTCAGCAGATAACTACAGAGCCCCTGTTATGTGCCAGGCACTCTGATCTCAACTGACAGAGTGCTCTCAGTTTTAGAACACCCTCCCCAAGTCTGTAAAGAGGAAGGGTAGACTTGGAAGGAGGGTGCTCTTTTCCAAACCCACCTACCCTGTGACTCAGAGGCTGTTCTGGCTGCTGCGGGTGGTGACCAGCTTATTCATCGGAGCTGTGATCCTGGGTGAGTGTGGAGGGCAGCTGCTTCTGTGCCCTCAGCAGCAGCCCCTCCTGCTTCCCCACAGCAGCCTCTGCTTGAGGGTGGGCTTGCAGACCCTGTCCACACGCCGCCCTTGTTCTTACCCTTGCCTTGAGGGGTGTGGGCCCGGGACACCATGATGGATGCATCCCTCCAGCCTTCCTAACATTTTTATTGAGAGGAAAGCAAGTTACAATGAATATTTGTGGGAAGAGGGCCGCTGAAGACTGGAGGGAGAAAATGCAGGGACACTGCTTGCTGTGCTCCTGGAATGAAGCAATAGGAGATGTGGAAAGTCTCTGTGATATGAAGCTATCTGTGTTTGCCCAGCATGGTTCATTATGTTAATGTTTCCATCCCTAGCTGCTTGAGTAATTCCTCTGAAAATGGAGGGGTGGGGAGAGAGAAACAGTATGACCAAGGGAAATCTTAGATTCTGACCCTTTCCCACATATATTGTTGGCAAACTTATCATAAGCCAGAACCTGGGCTGGTTAATGGATTTATGGCTGTGAACAAAACAGACATGGACCCCTTGCAGCTCTCCCTCTGACCCCAACCCAGTAATGCCCAGACTTCTGTGAGTGCCCATATGTCCAACTCTCAACCCCAGCTGTGAATTTCAGTTCTGAGTGGTCCGTGGGCCAGGTGAGCACCAACACATCATACAAGGCCTTCAGTTCCCAGTGGATCAGTGCAGTCCTTGGGCTGCAGGTTGGGCTGGGAGGAGTCAACATCACACTCACAGGTAAGGGCGGGCTCTGACCTGGGAGGGAGGGGAGGCTCTGCTCTCTGCCTCTTGGGTCTGATTTGGTATGGTCTGCATGGGGGGATGGTAGGAAGGGAAAGTCCCAGGTCTTGGAAGCTGCCAACTGAGACCAGCTCCTGTCCCTCTCTGCCCAATGTGGTGAGCCTCTCCCCAGCTAAATGCCCACTCTGGCCCTTGGGTCTCTGCTGAGCACAGCTGCCCCCTTCCCCAGGGACCCCAGTGCAGCAGCTGAATGAGACCATCAATTACAATGAGCAGTTCACCTGGCACCTGGGCGAGAACTATGCCACGGAGTATGCAAAAGCTCTGGAGAAGGGGCTGCCGGACCCCGTGCTCTACCTGGCCGAAAAGTTCACCCCAAACAGCCCGTGTGGCCTGCATGGCCAGTACCGCCTGGCAGGACACTACACCTCAGCTGCACTGTGGTGAGGGTGGGACAGAGGCCCTGCTGGTCTGACCCATAAACAGGGTTTCTACCCATCTCTCCTCCACTCCTGTGGAGGTCCCTGGAGGGACAGGCTGTGATGCCCCTCACCCTGGTGCTCAGTTGGGAAGCCCACAGGCAGGTATCGTTACCTCATATCTTTGGGGTGTCCTTGAGCCTCTACCTTGGTCCCTCCAGATAGAGGGATCTAGGCCAGCCTTCACTAGGTTTTGGCTCCCCAGGGTGGCATTCCTCTGCTGGCTGCTGGCCAATGTGATGCTGTCCATGCCGGTGCTGGTCTACGGTGGCCACATGCTTCTGGCCGCAGGCATCTTCCAGCTGTTGGGGCTGCTCTTCTTCTCCCTGGCCACGTCACTCACCCAACCGTGCCCCCTGCACCTGGGCGCTGCTATGCTGCACGCTCACTGTGGGCCTGCCTTCTGGATCACATTGACCACAGGTGAGGCCCAGCCCTGAAGACAAGCACTGGAGGGCTTAGTGCCAGGAACCATCGTGCTGGTGGGTTGAGGGTCTGCTCCTCAGGACCAGGATGCCTTTCTCTCTTCAAAGCCCCATCCCTCTCACATCCCTCTTCTCTGGATTTTTCTCTCCCAAGTTCCACTCCCCACTCCACCCATATGTCTCCTGTGTCTCCTCTCCATCCCTGTCATGTCCCTCATCCTCTAATTCTGTCTTCAGCAAGCTTTTCTCCAAATCTTCTGATCCATGATCTCATGTCCCCTCCCACTTTCCCCACTCCCTCTGTGTTCCCCATTCCTAGAACCTTCCTCCATCCCTTCCTCACATAGCCTTAAATTATCCTGCAGTTTTATTCTCTTCTGCTGTCCCACTGTGCCTGCCCCCTCAGTGCCCTTCCCCATGCCTCCTCCTCTGGGCCCTGCTCTTCCCCAGGGTTTCTGTTTTCAGAGTTCTCTCTTTCTCTCTCCCTCTTTCTCTTCCTCTCCCCAGTTAGGATGTAACTGAAAGAAGACTGGGCTTAGAGTCCAAAAACTCGGAAAACAGAGCCATACCAGCTGTATGATGAAAGGCCACTCACCTCTCTGAGCCCAAGTTGCCCTGAAGCAGGGACATCAGGCCTCCCTTAGAGTTGCCTTGCTGCTCTTAGAAGATGTCCTTGGGAGGGTGTTCCTGTCACTAAGGTCGACATCTGTTGCCTCATCCCCAGGACTGCTTTGTGTACTGCTGGGCCTGGCTGTGGTGGTGGCGCACAGGATGCAGCCCCACAGGCTGAAGGCTTTCTTCAACCAGAGTATGGGGGAAGGTGCCATGCTGGAGTGGAATCCTGAGGAAGGGGGACTCCTGAGCCCCCACTACCGGTCCATGGCAGAGAGTCCTGAGCCCCAGGACATTCCTCTGTCGGAGGATTTCTCCAAGACTTGCTGCAAGGAAGAACACCCCAGAGAGCCTGACTGTGCCCTTTAAAACTCCTCTTCCTGGTGGTCACCTGGGCCCCCTCTCTGGCTCCAGACCTCCTGGGAGCCTCACAGGCCCATCAGAACTGCCTCCCAGAAAGGTTGTATCGGGCTGCCAGTCCCCAGTCTGTAGAAAAAGGAGACTCACCCTACTGATGCTAAGAAAACAAAACAGAACTCCCTAAGGTGCTGAACAGACATCAGGGCTGCTCATAAGCCACCACCATGTCGGTCCAAGCAGCAGCCGTCCATTTCTGCAGAGCAACGCTGCCTTGCCTTGAGACTTTGCCTCTTCAAGGTATCATTATTGAAACCCAACTTCACCCACGACGGTGTGTGTGGAGGGGAGGTTACCCTGTGTGATTCCCCTGTGGTCCCTCTTATCCCTCTGCACCTCTGGTTTTCCTTTTTCCTGGGTCCCTTTTGTTCTTCCTTTACTTTCCCAGCTTGCATGATCTCTTGGTACAATGAAAGCCCTGGGAGAAAGAAGGAACCAAACTTCCCACACCAGGTATAATATTAACCGAATGTGCCACATTCTCTTGAGCTGTAGTTCTCAATCTCAAATTTGTCAAATAAGATTGTAGGACTTGCCGAGGACCTAAAAAAAATCCAGTATTTACATTTTTATGCCTTGCTGATATCTACCTTGGCCCTCGGATACCACTCCTTAGTGAATGAACTGGAATTAGTAAGTAAACTCCAAAACACCATTCCTTCTTAGCCCACTCAGCTGAGCTAGCAGAAGGGGATGCCCCTGGGCCAGTGGGAGGGTGACCTGCCTGGGCACTGCTCCCCTACTATCCACCTGGGACCTCTCAGGGAGATGCTGGCTTTGGTCAGTTCTCCTCTGGGCTCACTAGAGGCCCTCACTCCTCTCCCAGAGCCTGTCCCAGGTTACTCTGGGTTCTCCAGACCCAGAGAATCTGGTTTCCTGACAAAGCAGAGAAAGAGTGTACCAGGCTACCTCCAGCCAAGGGAAGTCTTCCAGTGGCGCATATCCCCCAAGAGCCTGGGAAAGCCATGGAAATTAATGGAAAAAAGTTTTTTAGAAACAAAAGCAAAAAGAATTTATTTACAACTCACCCTGGGAGACTTTCCTGATTGCATGAGGCCTTGGCACCTGCAGCATGGTGCCCCTCCTGACGTTCTCCTGGGTGCCGGGAAGGAGGCAGGATGGGAATCCAAAATTGAGTCCCCTTCACAGGTTAGTACTGATGATTAAGTCCGAGGCCCCCAACTGCTCCCACAGTTCATTGTTCAGGGTGAGAGGTGACCTCCCCCTCACATGGCTACCACAGTCCTTGACGCTTTGGTTCAAGAAGATGCGAAGAGCTCTGGGTTGAGCATAGTGGAGACTGACCACTGCCACACCAAGGAGGAGACACAGGAGGCCTGCAGCAGCCGGGTGGGAAAGAAAGGGGGTGGTCAAAGCCAAGGCCTGACCCTCTCCATCTTTTGGGGACCCCTGCACATTTCCTTCCCTAACACCCAGCCGTAGAAAGACTTCTAATACCGATTACGTGATGTACAGGTTTCAGAGCTAACTAGGACAGGCTATGGAACCTTTCTGAATCCCCTCCCCTCATTTGTAAAATGAACATAATAACAGTGTCTGCTTTTACAAACTACTGAGAGGGGCAAATTAGATAATATATGTGCACACATTTTGTAAAGTGGAATGCACACACTGGTATAAATTCTGTCTCTGCCACCAGCCTCCCCTTTGGCCCATCCCCTTGGTCCTCACCGGTGGCTAGCGTGACCCAAAAGGCAGCACCGTAGTGAGTGGTGAGCTTGGAGGAGCCGAGGTGGAGCGGGCAGAGCGGCACGCCGGAGATGGAGGCAAAGGCAGAGACGGAGAAGAGCGCGCAGGCACCCGTGGTCAGGAGTGCTAGGCCCCCGTAGAGCGGGACGGGCATGGCGAGCAGCACATTGGAGAGCAGCCAGAAGCAGAACGCCACCCTGCCGGGGGACCAGCTGCGCTGTGAGCCAGATTCCCCCAGCCGGCCTGGGTTCCCACAGTCTCGCTTCCTCTGTGTCCCCAGCCCAGAACGAAAGCCAGAGGCTAGGGTGGCCGAGGCGCATGGGGACCCCTGGGGAATAGCTGGCTTCCAGTTGTGGCTGGGTCCCTCCGTATTCCCATGGTCTGTGCAGACTTTGTGACCTGATCGTCCAGGCAGTAATTCTCACTCCCGGTGCCTTGGCGCTCACAGCCCAGCCCTCAGCTTGCAACACACACACACACACACACACACTCTCACTCTCTCTCTCTCTCTCTCTTTCTCTCTCGTCTAACGCTCACCACAGCATGGCCGAGGCGTAGTGTCCTGCCAAGCGGTACTGGCGGTAGAGCCCACAGGGGCTATTAGGAGTAAACTTCTCAGCCAAGTAGAGAACCGGATCCGGCAGCCCCTTTTCCAGTGCCTCTGCATACTCCTTGGCATAGTCCTGGCCCAGATGCCAGTTGAACTGTTCGTTGTAGTCAATGGTCTCGTCCAGCTGCTGCACTGGGGTCCCTGCAGAAGGTCAGACTAACAACTAAGCATATTTGGATAGAAAAATGGGGATGCGAGTTGGGGAAAACAGAAATCCACCAGGACTGAAAGTTGTTCTGAATCTGTAGGATCTGAGAGGGCCTCCAGCTGCACCTGCACACTCCCCCAGCTGCCAAGCCAGCCCCAGGAGTTCATTTTGCCCCCTCACCTGTGAGTGTAATATTAATTCCCTCCAGGCCGACGTGCAGACCGATTTGGGCTTCAATGCGTGCTGCGCTGAAAGCCTTGTAGGATGTGTTGGTGCACACACTACCCGCTGACCACTCTGTGCTGAAGTGCACCGCTGTGGAGAGGGGCACATGGTGGTGAGGGGTTAGGGAGAGGACTGGGGAACTGAAATTGGGAAACTGTGATAGAGGTGGAACACTGCAGAGATGGGCCCAATGTGATATACAAGGTAAGGGCAGAAGAGTGGGCACTAGAAAGGGCTGGAGAATAGGAAGATAGGAAGAGCAGGAAACCAACCCCAGTTCTCCATTTCCCAGATACCCTCTGCCCACCTCCTCCTCATCCCAAGTCCTCTCCCCGTCTGCTGCATCACACACTCACCCACAATTTCTGAGCCTATGAACAGACTGAGAAGAACTCTCACCAACCAGAACCAGCGCTGCAGGAACAGGCAACCAGGTCAGGCTTGGGTACAGCCCAGCCAAAGTCTCCAAGACCTCCCTTGACCCCACAGTACCCAGATCTTTAGTGCCCCTGCAACTGCCCCCTCTTGCCCTACACCCTTTCCCAGTTACTTTCCTGACGTTTTGGGGCTGCAGTCAGGCTTGCTTTTTGTGTAAGTCCCTCTGAAGCACTGGTATTTCTGATTTCTGGCCCTGTGCTTCTGCCTCCTCAGCCCCATTTCCTAGTCCGCCCTGCGATAGAACTGTCTCCACCTGAGACTCTCACCCCTTCACTCCTACAGTTATCTGCCTTCTGGTCCTGGTCCCACCTCCTGCTCCAGTCACTGCTGTGGTGAGGGTCAGTGAGTCCAGAAGTGCTAGTCAGGTAGGGCTCACCTCCCCCAGGAGAGGGAGGCCCCAGGGGCTGGTCACTGAGGAGAGGAAGTGGGAACACAGTCTCTCAGATATTCCTAGGTGAACCAATTTCCCAGGAAACCAACAGATCAAGAATTCAGGGAGACTAGGTCCTCCTAAACTTGAAAAACAGACAACTTGGATTCTAGAAAAAGGAGTGTAAGCACCTAGTCAGCTGCAACTTCAAATCCTGTGTGGGAGTCTCTGAGTCCTTAGGATGGGGGCACCCATACTCATGTGTCTCAACCCAGCACACAGGTGAAACACAGCAGTCTGACTTGCTGGTTTCTGTCCTCTTGGCCAGACGGTCATTGCTCCCAGGATGGGATGGTAGTGGGGAAGGGAGTGGACAGCAGTCTGAGGTCAGGAGGGAGGCCCTGGCAGCTCTGAAACACTAGAATGGCTGCAGGATTATTGGATTGGCCACCCTCTCTCTGCAGAAGCCTCCTGAATATTACTGCTGGGGTCAGTCTCTAGGATGTCTTGTACAGGACCTCTGTCTGTCCTGGAGAAGGGGCGCAAGCTGACCCAGACCTCTGGGCTGCTCCACCTAGGCCTCTCTGGTTCAGTGATTCTGCCTACTCAGAGGCCCTTGCCTCAGTCTTGCCTGTCCTGGGTCCTCCAGAGACAGCTGCCTGTGATGCCCTCCACCCCAGATGCCAGCATCTAGTACCACTTTACCGAGTGGCCACGAATCCCGGGCAAGATGAGCAGGAAGCTGGCGGCCAAGGCCAAGAACACCAGAATGACGACGAGCAGCGGGACGTTGAAGCCAGCAGCTCGCCGAAGCTGGGGGTAAAAAGGCAGCTCGTGGTTCCACAGGGTCATGCTGCAACGTGGCCGAGCGCTGCGGCGGCAAGCAAGCTGGCGAACTGGGTCTGCTTCAGAGGGGAGAGCCCGCCCCTGGTTGCCAGCCCTGGGCCCACTTCTTGTTACCCTGCCGTCAGCGTGCGAGGAGGAGACCCAAAAGGGGTTATTAAGTCTGAGCCTAGGGAAGCGCAGCGTCTGGCTACCCTCCAGTGCTCGGTGTGGGCTCGGGCAGAGTCTGGTAGGTGGGAGATCCGAATTATTTCTCACCGACCGTAACCCCTTAGTTTCGCTGCTCTGAGGGTTCGCTCAGCGTTTGGAAGTCGCGCGGGATTCGGACCCCTTTTATAGCAGCGCGGGCAACAGGCGGAGCGTTGTCTGGGTTTGGCAGCCGCGTCAGGGAAAGAACTGATCTTGCAAATGAGGGGGCAGAGGTTGTTATGTAAGTGAAAGGAGCCCCGCCTCCACAACAATAGTCGAGTCCCGGGTCCAGATGCTCACACCTGGCGCAGGTCTGGCCTGAGCGGACTACTGCGCAGCTGGCATCAGAGGGGCAGCAGGAGGGTAAGGGTGCAGCCGGGGATGCTGGGGATCGGCGGAGCTGGGGATGGGGTTGGAGCACAGGCAGCAGTGCAGAGAGAAAATATTCCAAAGGGAAGGAGACTTCTGACCCGGATGGGGGCCCTAAACCAGAGTTTGGACTGGGGCTTGGAGCCTGATTTTCCCATCGCTCGTGTCCGTGCACAGACATTCACTGCGCGGTATGAGGGGCTTCAGGTCCGGGGCTCCCACTCACCAGCCACTTTTTCTTTCCTTTCTCCCAGGGGAAACAAACACTTCCTGGGAGGCTGGGAGTGCGGATTCACGATTAGAAGTGCGGATTCGGTAGCCCTGGGAGGCTGGAGGTGAAGTTCTGATTAGGACTGAAAAGTCCCAGAAGACTGTACCCCGTGGGTTCTTGTGGTCAGCGTTAGTTCTTCGACGGGGTGGAGAGTGGGGACCAGCTTCAGTGCCTATCAGGTGTCCTGAAAGAGTCGCGTGTGGATGTGGATCCTTGGTATTGCCTCTAAAGCTTCTCTCCAGAAGTGGAAACAGCTGGCGCCTCCTCCTCCTGTGCCAGCTGTTGGCGTGGGGGACGCCAACTCCGTGTCCCTCACATACCACCTCCTTCCAGCCAGGCCGCGAGGTGAGCATGCTCTGCGCAAAGCCAGAAGCACTGGTGCTCCTGGGAGCTCTGCTGATTGTACGTCTGGATCCAGCGGGTAAGTATCAGGCTCCCCTAGCTTCGGGATGTCATCCAGTAACCCCTGGATAGGGGAAGAAAGAAGTGCGGGCAAGAGACTCCCTGAGGCTGGGAGATGCGGTCAGATCGCTGCTCAGCTTAGCCGGATGGGAAACATCCCAGGCTGCCTCCACGCCACCCAGGTATCGCCAGTTGGGTCGCATTGGGGGCACTCGGAGAGCCGGAGAAGCACTGGCGAAGCCTTGGGGGTTCCCTAGAGGTCTCAGGAAGGCTAGCGCTGAGGGGGACCACACTCTGACCCGCAGGCGGCAGAGATGTATTCTCACTGTCCTGGGAAGTGCAGCGTTATGACGGCTGGTTCAACAACCTGAGGCACCACGAACGTGGCGCTGCCGGTGAGTCCAGTGGCCGGGGTGGGGTGGGGGGAATGGCTAGTGGAGGGCAGGGGAGCGGGGGACCCGGCGCGGCGAAGGGGAAAGAGCGCGCCACCAGCCGCCCTCCTGCCGGCGCAGCCACCCTCTGTGCACTCCCGCGGCCAGGAGACCGTGAACAGAAGGGCTCTCGCCAGTGAGGGGTGGTGGTGGTGGTGGGTTTGTGGGCCTGTTGGGAGCCGAGTGCTCTGATGGAGCCCGCTCCCTGCTTCCCGCAGGCGTCCGGTTGCAGCGCCTCGTACCAGCAAGTTACGCTGACGGCGTTTATCAGGCTCTGGGAGAGTCGCTGCTGCCCAACCCGCGCCGACTCAGCGATGCCGCCATGCGGGGCAGAGCCGGGCAGGCATCCCGCCGGAACCGCACAGTGCTGGGGGTCTTCTTTGGTGAGAGCAAAGTGGGAAAACATTGGGTTGACCAGGCGCTTACCTCAGCGCCTAGGAAAAGGGGCCCTGAGACCCCTGCCCAAGTCCACAGGGGACTGACCCGAGGCTTCCAGACACCCCATCCTCCGACCAAGCAGCATTTACAGCTTTTTCTTCATCTCCGTGGGATTTGGGGGTGTCTATTCAGGTATACTTGTTCCCCTAATCTTTCTCTTACCCATTACTCCAAACCCAGGAGTGCCTCTAGTCCTCCATTACAGTTCTGAGGAACTGAGTCCCCTGCCACGGTTCTCCCCCCACCTGTGATTATAACCTCTTTCCCCATAGAAGGAGGAGGATACACAGTCTGTTGGGAGATGGAGACTAGCTTGGGAGAGCCCTTACATTAGCTATATTATTTTGATTCTTACAACAACGCTGTGAAGTGGGTGGGAAGGGTACTACTCACTGCAGGTCAGAAAAAAGCTGAAGAGCGGTGCCGTGCATTTCTCATTTAACTTTTGAGAAACGGAGAAACTCCCTGGCTAGCGGGAGTGGCGATTCTCACCACTTTGCACTCTGCGCGCACAGGCTACCACGTGCTCTCGGACCTGGTGAGCGTGGAGAGACCCGGCTGCCCACCCGAGTTCCTCAACATCCCCATCCCGCCCGGAGACCCTGTGTTCGACCCTGACCAGCGCGGGGACGTGGTGCTGCCCTTCCAGAGGAGCCGCTGGGACCCTAAGACTGGACAGAGCCCCAGCAACCCCCGGGACCTGGTGAGACCAGGCAGGCGGGCTGGACGTGAGGCAGGCGGGGTCCTGGGTTCGGAGCCTGGTAGGGTCAGGTCGGGGGAGGCCTCCCAGCCCCCACCCACGGACACCCGCCTGGCCCTGGCCAGCCCTTACCCACCTCAGCTAGCCGCCCCCGGCTCACCCTCCTGGTGCCCCACAGACCAACGAGGTGACGGGCTGGCTGGACGGCAGCGCCATCTATGGCTCCTCACACTCCTGGAGCGACGCGCTGCGGAGCTTCTCCGGGGGACAGCTGGCGTCGGGGCCCGACCCCGCCTTCCCCCGGGATGCACAGGACCCTCTGCTCATGTGGACCGCGCCCGACCCCGCCACCGGACAGCGCGGGCCTCAGGGGCTGTACGGTGAGGCCGCGGGGCCGGGCTGGCCGTTGGTTGGCGTGAGGCGCTCAGGGCGCGCCCAGGGCTCACCGGAGGGCGGGCTGGGAGCCAGCGAGCGTGGGCTCCTCTTGGTCACACCGCCGCTCTTTCTCCTCTCTGCGTGCCCGCGTGGCATGCAGCCTTCGGGGCAGAGCGAGGGAACCGCGAGCCTTTCCTGCAGGCGCTGGGCCTGCTCTGGTTCCGCTACCACAACCTGTGCGCACAGAGGCTGGCCCTCCAGCACCCGCACTGGGGGGACGAGGAGCTGTTCCAGCACGCGCGCAAGAGGGTCATCGCCACCTACCAGGTCAGTCGCATGCCCCTCCTGCCACGTCCTGTCCCTCCATCCTTGGACATCCCCCACCCAGAAACGCCCCTTCTCACGAGGGCACCCCTTCCCAGGGAGCTAACGTCCAGGACAAGCCCCTGAGCTCTACAAGACACTTGTTTTTTTTTGGTATCATTAATCTACAATTACATGAGGAACATTATGCTTACTAGACTCCCCCCATCACCAAGTCCCCCCCACATACCCCATTGTAGTCACTGTCCATCAGCATAGAATCACTACTTGTCTGCTCTGTGTTGTACAGCCCTCCCTGTGCCCCCCTTACATTATGTCTGCTAATAGTAATGCCCCCTTTTTTTCTACAAGACATTTTGCTTGTGATTATTTAGTGCTCCCCTTGTGAGTTGTGGGGGACCAGCCTCCGCAGGTCCCCTGTATGAGTTGCCTCTCCCTGACTGTCCCTGCCTGGTCCTCATCTCCCACCCAAGCCTTCCTTGGTCTCAGATCCCTCCCAGCCCCACAGCTCCAGCGCTGGCCTTTCATTTCCCCTCTTGACCTTTAGAACATTGTCCTGTACGAGTGGCTGCCCAGCTTCCTGCAGAAAACACCCCCAGAATATAAAGGTGAGGGAGTTGTGGACATCTGGGCTGATGGGGTTAAGGGCAGGATCCATGCAGGAAAAACAGATGGGTGCATGTGGTGGGAGGATGTGAGAAAAGGAGCCTGTTTCTCTTCTTACCCGTTGGACAGGGTACCGCTCTTTCCTGGATCCCAGCATCTCTCCAGAGTTCCTGGTGGCATCTGAGCAGTTCTTCTCCACCATGGTGCCTCCTGGTGTCTACATGAGGTGAGGAGGGTGCTGGCAGCAGGAGAGGCACAGCACACTGGCAGAGGTGGCGAATATTGGCCTTGGGGGCCTCTTATACAGCTCCACAATTTCATGGGGGAAGAGAAGCAGAACAGGGCACCCTGAAATAGAACTCTAGGGTAAAAGGTTCAGTCTTAACAAGCTGCTCCTAATGGCTAAACTTCAGTTGCTGAGAATAGGATTTGTCCAGCAGCTGGGTCACTCTCTTCCCTCCTTCCCTTCCCACCCTGGGCGGACAATGAGCAAATCCACACATATTACTAAATCCCTGATATGTTCAAGAAAGTTCAGGGGCCTCTCCTCCATACTAGCCAAAACCCTCTGAGTCCTTCATTGCACAGAACCCCATCTCAGCTACCTCCTTGAATTTTCTTATCACATCCTTGATTCCCCATTTCAGAAATGCCAGCTGTCATTTCCAGGTGGTCCTGAATAAGGATTCCAGCAGCTCCCCAGCTCTAAGAGTCTGCAACAGCTACTGGATTCGGGAGGTCAGTCTGGGATCAGGGTCAGGGGTAGGTGGGCTGGGATCAGTCTTGTCACACAGGCAGGGAAAAGCAAAGATTTCAGTTTTTGGGTGTTGCTGCTCTAGGGTCGGGGGAGGTGACAGGTAGAATGATCAGAAAATTATCTGGGGACAACAGCTCAAGAGAGTCTAGGACTGGCCAGGGACACTTCATCCTGAGGAGCTGCAGTGGTCCAGGGTAAGAGGGACCAGACTCAAGAGCCTACCTTAACTGTGTTGTTTACTTTCAGAACCCCAATCTGAACAGTGCCCAGGCGGTGAATCATCTGCTGCTAGGAATGGCCTCCCAGATTGCAGAGCTGGAGGACAGGATAGTGGTTGAAGATCTGAGGGGTGAGCTCTGGAGTTAGAGGGGTTGAGGGCCCAGAGGTCAGGGGGCCCTTCTGGGTTAAACAGTAGGCAGACCCAGGGTACCTGCAATGCAGGAACACAGACACACACTGCATGGAGCCCCTAGAAGAAAATACGCTTGAACTTCTTTTCTTGGCTTAATTTTATTGCTTTTATTCTAAATTACCTGTGTCTGAGTATGTGGGGAGAGAGGTGGCATCACAATCTCTTTAGTGCTTAGGTCTGTGAGGGTTTTCACCCAGCCCTGTCTTGAGGTTGGGGAGGGGAAGGATGAGGAGTTCACTGCAGGTGACCACAACAGTCTTGAGTCTTAGGGGAAGAGTCTTGCCAGAAAAATTGTCCTTGTCCACATTTGGTGACATTGCCCCCACACCAAAACAAGGTCAATATGGACACAAATCACATGTTGAGGAGTGCTGGGGGTGGGTAGTGCCAACAGCCCAATTCAAGGCTGCTGGATAAAGGGTTGGGAAGACTGAGTCTATGACCTGGTCTCTCCTCCTCAGATTACTGGCCTGGCCCCGGCAAGTTCCCCCGCACAGACTATGTGGCCAGCAGCATCCAACGTGGCCGAGACATGGGGCTGCCTAGTTATAGCCAAGTCCTGCTGGCTTTAGGGTTCGAGACCCCAAGGAACTGGAGTCACATCAACCCCAGTGTGGACCCCCAGGTCAGGAACAGTAATGATAATAATAGCTGCTAAATTTTTCTTCTGGCTTAACTACATAACTATTCCAAGTCTTTTACATATATAACTCACTTAATCTGTGTCAAGAACATCAGAGGCTAAATACTATCATTATCTCCATTTTACCAATGACATAAGACAGTCAGTCATAGAGGCAGGATTTAAATTCAGTCATCCGATTCTAGACTATGTTTTCACCACTACACTGTGCAATTCCGCAGGGTGGCCCCTACATTGGGTTCTGTTGTCCTATTTCTGCAAAGTCCCTCCCCATAAGCTGGATGACGCTGAAGCTGCTAATCACTTGGGCCAGGCAGTCTAGGTAGCAATGGTCACAAGATATGCTTCTCAGGCAGCTAGCCATGGTTTCACCAAGGGCAGAGACACACTGGTCCTCCCAACAGACTTGCCACCACCCGAGGGGGCTGCCAAGAAATAGGAGACTCCCTCAGGCTGAGCAGCCAGCCAGGCAGCTGATGGGGTCCAGTGTTTGAGGGTTCGGGCAACGGTGGCTGCTCTCCCCAAGACACACACACATGCACACATACGCCTTACCTCCTGTGGTGCCCCAGGTGCTGGAGGCCACAGCTGCCCTGTACAGCCAGGACCTGTCCCGGCTGGAGCTGCTTCCCGGGGGCCTCCTGGAGAGCCACGGGGACCCTGGGCCGCTCTTCAGCACCATTGTCCTCGACCAGTTTGTGCGGCTGCGGGATGGTGACCGCTACTGGTTTGAGAACACTGGGAATGGGTAAGGCCTGCTGGGCCCCTGCCTCAGACTCCATGTTGGCCTGGACCCCAGACCCTCCCCTATAAATAGCCCCCAAGGGCCCTTGATTCCAGCTGGCTCCACTCCCTCCACAGTCCCTCTGGGTCTCTTTCCTCATCTGAGTCCCTGGACCTGATGCTGCTGGAGGTCTTCATCCCCTTCCCATCCCAATAATTTCTTTAACTTAGGCTGTTCTCTATGGAAGAAATTTCAGAAATCAGAAACACCACTCTGTGGGATGTGCTGGTGGCTGTCACCAACGTGGACCCCAGTGCCTTGCAGCCCAATGTCTTTTTCTGGCATGAAGGTGGGTGGGGTGGGAGCACACAAGCCATGGCAACCAGAGGGAGGACTAAGATTGGGAGGAATGGCGTGGTGCTGTCCAGGGAGCCAGGCACCAGGCAGCCCCTTCTGTGTCAGGCTGGGAGGCCTGCATTAGGCTGCCTCCCCCTGCAGGACTGGACTGGCTTGCAGGTTGCACCCTGGCGTCAAGCTGGGATGCATGCTAAGAGACAGGCTATGGAAGGGGCCTTTCTGGGGGCCAAGTTCCAGGGAGGTGGGCCTAGAAGGGAGGAGGGCACCTAGTCCTTTACTGAGAGAGAGGAGGGATGCTTAGCCAAGGAGTGTGTTCCTCAGGCTTCTGGGTCTTCTGTGCTCTCCCTCAGGCGCACCCTGCCCTCAGCCCCAGCAGCTCACAGCCAAAGGCTTGCCTCCCTGTGTGCTCCTGACTGAGTCTGACTACTTTGAGGGCAGTGGTCCTGGTTTTGGCATCACCATCGTAGCTCTCTGCTGCCTTCCTTTAGGTGAGCCCTTCACCCCTTGACGATCTCTGTTCTCTGGGCTCCCTGCCAGGACTGTCCCTGTCCCTCCTTACGGGCTGGTCTGGAGGACTAGCTCCTTGGTAGAGTTGAACCAGACTCAGGGGACCTTTTGAAGGGAGGGGCAGCAGCCAAAGCCTCAATGAAGCTGCAGGCAAGGGGTCCCCTCCCACTCCTTCTGACCCTCTCCAGTCAGTCTGCTTGTCTCTGGGGTGGTGGCCTATTTCCGGGGCCGAGAGCGCAAGAAGTTACAAAAGGAAGTCAAGGAGAGTGTGAAGAAAGAACCAGCCAAAGATGTAGTGCAGGGTGAGATGGGGCTGAAGGGAGGGAGGGGAGGGAGAGGAGGGAGCGGGAGGGCGGAGGGGCAGACAGAAGGGGGAGGAGTGCAGAGGGAGGGCCCTGGCGGAAAGAACCAGGTTACAGACATAGGGAGAAAGACAGGCTTTGGGGTGCCTGCTCAGGCTGGCTGAGTGGACCTGGCCCAAGGGCAGGGGCCTGCACACCGCTGCGTGACCACTCTCCCCAATCATCCCTCCTGCAGCGATGGAGTGGCTGGGCCCCAAACAGAGGAGTTACCCCATCGCCATCCAGCTGCTCCCAGACAGGCGTCTGCAGGTCCTGGACAGGCGTCTCTCGGTGCTCCGCACTGTCCAGCTGCAGCCGCCACAGCAGGTCAGCCTCATCCTGTCCAACAACCATGGAAGCCTTGCCCTGCTGCTCAAGATCCCCAAGGAGTATGACCTGGTACGGCCCATCCCGACTCGCCCACCAGGAACACCTCACACATCTGCCCTTGTAGCAAGTCCCCTCAGGTCACACTGTCCTCAGCTGCAGAGCTCACCTGTGAAGGCTGAGACTGGGGAGAGGCACCCCTCTCAGAGGTTCCCAGACTCAACCTGAACCTCCTTCCAACCCCCTTAGGCCAGTAGCTTGGCTCCACCCTGGATGAACAACTGGGGCAGCTTTTCTCTCCTTCCCCAACCCAAGGCCCTTTGAGGAAAGGCTGAACCAGAAGCTTGAGCTCTGAGCCTTAGCACAGGCTTCCTCCCACCCAGGTGCTGCTGTTTAAGTTTCAAGAGGAACGGGACGCCTTCGTGCAGCAGCTGCAGGGCTTCTGTGAGTGCTGGGCTCTGGGTCTCAGTGTGGCTAAGGTGGATGCGAAGGAGCTGTTCAGGAAGGCCGTGACGAAGCAGCAGCGGGGCCGCATCCTGGAGGTCTTCTTCAGACACCTTTTTTCTCAGGTGCCATGGCCGTGCCTTCTGGAGGTGGGACCAGCCCAGGGGTTGGAGGGAACCTGGGCCCTGTGTGGGGTGAATAAGCTTGCACTCTGTGGGCTGGACACAGACAGCCCTGGTGGAATCCTGGCCTTGCCACTCACTAGCTGCATGATCTTAAGCAAGGCACATATCTGTGCTCTGCACCTGTTTGCTTGTCTGTAGAACAGTGATTAAGATAGGATCCATCCCATTGGGCTGTTGTGAGGATTCATGAGATAGTCCACGTCAGTCGTTCTGAGAGTTTGGTCCCTGGACCAGCAGCAGCCTCACCTGGGCATTTGTTAGAAATGCTGATTCTCAGTGCACCTCCCACCCAGACCTAGTGATTCCGGAACTCAGGTGTTGGGGGCTGCAAGCCCTCCAGGGGATTCTGATACATTGTAAAGTCTGAAGAACACTGTTCTATGTACAGTGTTTAGCCCTAGTACTTGGTACATACAGACATTTAATAAATGGTAGTTATATTTATATGACTTTTAAATCTTGCACAATGGGCAGATACAAAATCAGGGACATGCAGCCCTTTCTGAACTGACGAGAGAACATAACCCTAGCCCCTTCCTGCCTGTCTACCCATGCCTACTTCATCTTCTGTCCCCAGTGTAGGCTCTCTCATTTTGCATTCCCAAACTTTGCCCCTTCCTGCTCCCACCCCTCACCCCTACAAACCTACGCTGTTCCTACTGTATAAAGCTCCTGGTTCTTGGGTCCAGGGAGAAAATGCAGCAGCTGCTTGAGATTAGAGCCACCGCCTCTGCAGGAGAGCAGAGGCCCAAGTCAGAAGTATATCTAAGAGCCAGAAATGGCCACCAGGGCTTACCCTTTCTGAGCTGGACTTTGGGGAGATGTGAGGAGTCATTGAACTGCTTCTAGCCCAGGCCTCACCTCCTTCTCTCCCTCCTCTATTGGTGCCCAAGTGCAGGTGCTGGACATCGACCAGGTGGACGCAGGAACCCTGCCCCTGGACTCATCACAGAAGGTGCGGGAGGCCCTGATGTGTGAGCTGAGCAGAGCCGAGTTTGCTGAGTCTCTAGGCCTCAAGCCCCAGGACATGTTTGTGGAGTCCATGTTCTCTCTGGCTGACAAAGATGGCAATGGCTACCTGTCCTTCCGGGAGTTCCTGGACATCCTGGTGGTCTTCATGAAAGGTGGGAAGGGGGGATGATGTACCATTCCAGGAATCAGGAGTCTTTCAGAAGAGAGGTGACCTGCCTCCCTCCTTCTCTGCCCAGGCTCCCCAGAGGATAAGTCCCACCTGATGTTCACCATGTATGATCTTGATGCAAATGGCTTCCTCTCTAAGGACGAGTTCTTCACTATGATGCGGTATGGGGTGGGCCCTTCCTGTCCTGAGACTTCCTGGGGTGTTAAACAGGAAGGTAAGTCAGGTGAGAGGAGGGCGGCTTAGATACTGCATCTGAGACTCTCACAGCATTCAGCTTCAGAAGTTTATCTGGCCAGGACCCTGCCTCCAGGAGAGTCTGTATCTGCACTGTCAGCACCAGCCAGAATACTCTCCCTCCCTAATTGAAAAAAGTGAAACAAAAAACATCACCACCAATATGACCAATAACAAAAGTGCACTAACCCCTCTTGGATGCCTTTGGACCTTTGTTAAGTTCTCGTCCAGCATGCCTAACGCTGTGCTTCACACAGTGAGATAATGGATGGAGGATGGAGGACCTTGGTTGCTCTTCCAATGTTAATCACCATGACAGACAGGAGGAGAAACACGGAATGTTCCCCTATCTAACCCTTGTCTCTTCCTGCTTCTTAAGCCTTTCTGGTTGTGGTGTGCCCATAAAGACCAGTTTTGAGCTCATAGACTTCTTATTCCTGAAGACTTCTATTCCAGTAATAGAGCCCCCTTCAGCTCTGTAAGGACAGCTCTGTAAGAACTCTCTCTGATTCCTGCTGAATCACCTCTCTCTCTGATTCCTGCTGAATCCACCTTCTACACCCCGTGACTGGCACATAGCAAGCATTCAATACATAGTTAACTGAATCAGAGAAATAAAGGAGGAAATGAGTAAATAGAATGCATAAAACAGCCCAGAATCTTTTCACTTTACTACCTCTTTAGGCCCTCCCAATGCTTTCAGCACTCCTTTTAACTGCCACATCACTATGTGTCACACACAGTCCAGAAACCACAACTGGACATGGGCTTCTAGAAGGGCTAGAAAGATGCTAACTGCATCCATAGCTCTCTGGGTGTGCCATGGCAGGCCAACCAGGGTGGGTGCAAGGGAATCTAAGAGGGTCCCTGTTCCCAAGGACTGAGGTCCCAGCTGCTCGCCATATACTAGGTGTGAATTTTGCTCAGTCTCACTGGGATGATAGTTTTTTTTAATGTGGCAGCTCTTGCTGTGCCACGTGCACAGAGATCTTTTTCTGCTGGACTCATGCAACCTTGCATGGTTTTTTTTTGTCTCAAAGCACAGCCTAAGAGAAGTGTATGGCCACTGCAGCTGTCACTGTAGGTGCTGTCAGATGGGGTCCCTCCTATTCCTGCCCTGGGGTGTTGACACAAGGAAGCAACAGCCATAGCAGCTACAGTTTCCTTCCCTCCCCTGCCCCAGCCTCCCATTGGACTGGGAAAGGGGGAGCCCTGCAGTGATGGGGGGGGTCTCAGCATGAAAGCTTGGGGAGGGAGCCTGCCACCTGAGAGTCATGGCACGCCTGGACCCTTCTCTACACCAAGCTGACCTTCACCCCAGCTGTCGGTGCCCCTCTGTTTGAGGGTTGCTCTCTCTAAGTGGACAAGGTTACTTTCAATTTTGTTCAGCTTTTTGAGCCCGAGGCCACCCCACCCAGTTTAGTGTGAGCTGCAAGCTGGATGAGCGCCCTCTCTGTGCCATTTCCTGGGTCACTGGTAACCACATATAATCCACAGCCCATCCCACCCTGCACCTGACTGAACCTGACTTCCCTGGGTGACAGGCTGCCCTGTCTCTGGTCCTCCCCCAGGTCCTTCATCGAGATCTCCAACAACTGCCTGTCCAAGGCCCAGCTGGCCGAGGTGGTTGAGTCCATGTTCCGGGAGTCAGGCTTCCAGGATAAGGAGGAGCTGACGTGGGAGGACTTCCACTTCATGCTGCGGGACCATGACAGCGAGCTCCGCCGCACTCAGCTCTGTGTCAAAGGTGGGGGTGGAGGCTAGTGAATATATAAGGCACAGTTGGAGTCAGGAGGGGTGTGTCTTCAAAATGAGAGTTCCTGATGGACAGGCCCCAGGTCTTACTTCCCTCTTAGTCTTTGATGCCTAGCATGAACTAGGCATGTGGAATCAAGGGTGTCACACACAGCTGTGCAATTCATGCACTGCACAAAGATGCCCACTGAGGGGCCAAGGGGCAGCTGAAATCCAGCTTGCATGCTGCCGACCAAGCTGTGTACATTGGTCTGGGGTATATCTCATCAGAGAAAGATGCACTATTTTCTTTTCACAAAAGATCTGCAGCAGCACTGTATCCACCTGGAGGGGGTCCACTTTACATTGCACACCTTGTCTAGCAGTGACTGCCCTGTGTGCAGTGGGTGCTCAGTGTGGGCAATGAGGGAACAAGGCTTGGGCAAGAGATGAGGACATGACCAAGGCACTGGCATGTGTTGTGGCAGCCTTCCCAGAAGGGAGAGGGACAGTTTCCCACCCTACTACCCTGGGGGGAAGCCTGTCCAGCCTCTTGTTCTTCTCTCCAGGTATTGGAGACATCTTTAAACCAAACATCAGTGGTCGAGTTTCATTCATCACTCGGACTCCTGGGGAAAGGTGAGCAGGAATGGGGTATTGGGAGATCCCCTGCAGAGAAATGAAGGAAGTCGGGCTGGCTGAATCAGTACCTGGAGCAAAACCTTTGACCTTAGACAGTAACCTTTAGCATATGATCAGCCCTGGTCCAAATTCCAGCTGCCTCCCATACCCCATGCTGCTTAGAAGCCTGGCTCTCTTCCTGCTACTCCAGGACTGAATCATTCTACAAAACAGATGATCAGATTGTATTAATTCATTCCGCCTTGCCTCCTGCCTGGCTTCTCTCTGACCAGTTTTATGGGCAGGTTCTGTGGGCAGGGAAGGGTCCCAGGACCCACCCCCTCCCCTAAGCTCTGACCTGGTGGTTTTTCCCCTGAGTTTAAAGACAAGGGAAGAATGGGTCCCATTGTCCATTTCTCAGCACCTCTCCCCAGAGAGTGGGGCTCCCTGCCTCAGAAGCCCCAGAGATGGGAGGTCCTGGGCTGAAGAAGAGATTTGGCAAAAAGTGAGTGATTCTCAGATCCCTGGGCCCAAGGAGACATGGGGAAAGGTCTCAAGGCTGTGCTCACACCTCCTTGACCCACAAGGGACTATCCTGAATCTTATTTCGTGTGTCTTTGACCTGATTAGTGATCCATAGAGTCAAATGACTTTTTGAACTTTTTCAACCTCTGCACCCCAGTCTTCAGAGCTGGTGCTCAGATGTAACACCAAGATGGTGGTAGGGGTCTCCTGGCTCCTTCCTGCTTTGGGCACAGCTGTGAGGCCTGTGCAGCAATCAGGGAGAGGGAAGGACAGAATAGAAAGGAGGAAGGAGAGGTGGAGTAATGGGGAGGCAGAAGTGTGGGTGGATGTGGCAAATAAAGATGAGAGGTAAAGGTTTGAGGGGTGGGAATCTACCTCCAAAATGCCTTTCCCTTTATCAGTTCTGGTGCGTCCTGACTCCTGCCAGGTCACCAGTCCCCTTCATGGGGTTAGGGTACTCCAGCCTCAAGGCTGCCTGCCTCCCTTTGCTGTAGGGCAGTGGTGGCCCCTCCCCGGCTGTACACAGAGGCGCTACAAGAGAAGATGCAGCGAGGCCTCCTGGCCCAGAAGCTGCAGCAGTACAAGCGCTTCATGGAGAACTACGTGCGGCATGTCATGTGCATCTCAATCTTCTCAGCCATCTGTGTCGGCCTGTTTGCAGAGCGTGCCTATTGTAAGAGCTCCAGGAGGGCGCAGGAAGGGCCACATGGAGGGCCCTCCTCTTGCCCTTCCTGCTCCTCAGCATCTGCATGGGGGAGCCCAGGGCTCTAGCCTGGGTCCAGGACCCCAGCCCCTGTGCTGTGCTGATCCACCCCCACTCTGTCCCCAGACTATACCTTTGTCTCGCCACCCTCCGGCATTTCAGAGACCACCCAGGTGGGCATCATCCTTTCTCGGGGCACAGCTGCCAGCATCTCCTTCATGTTCTCCTACATCCTGCTCACCATGTGCCGCAACCTCATCACCTTCCTGCGAGAGACCTTCCTCCACCGCTACGTGCCCTTCGATGCCGCGGTGGACTTCCATCGCTGGATCGCCATGGCTGCTGTGGTTCTGGCTAGTATGTGGCTCCTGGACACCCTCCACATGGCTGCAACCCCTGCATCTGGCTTTGGGGAAGACAGTGAGGAGAGTGGAGCTGCTTATACTCCCATCTCTCTTCCCCTTGCCTCCTCCTCCCTTCAGGATCAGAGGTACATGCCCCGGTGGAGTCTCAAACAGAGTCTGTCTCTTTCAGTTTTGCATAGTGCTGGCCACGTGGTCAATGTCTACATCTTCTCAGTCAGCCCCCTCAGCCTGCTGGCCTGCATCTTCCCCACCGTCTTTGTGAATGATGGGTCAGTTCTGGGAGCATCCCCCTTGGGACACCTGGGGCAGGCCTAAGGTTATAATAGAAAAGAAATAGATGCCCTAGACACTCCACTCTCTCACTGAGAGCAAGAAGCTAGCCCCATTGGGGGAAGCTGAGAGGTGACTTCCTTGCGTAAGGAAGAAAACTGGCCATGATTGGCCCAGAAAGGTGTTTGGGAGATGAAGCTGGAGACTCTTTCCCACATGAATCTGACACACAGCTTGCCATCTCAGCCTATATCCACACACACAGGACAAACGTTACAGAGCATGTCTTTTGCACCCATCCAGATACAGAGAGGAGGGTTGCCAAGACACATGCAATCATCCAGCTAATACTCATGGGGCATTTATGGTGTGCCTGACATTGTTTGAGCACAGGGATAGAACAGTGAGCAAAACACATGCCCCTGCCCTCACAGAACTTAGAGAATACAAACTAAGCACTCAAGGAAGAAAAGAGTAGCTACAGGATAACACAGGAGAAAGACTTACCCTGAGAGCAGAGGGTAGAAATGCAGGGGACTGGGAGCCATGTTCCTTGGAAGGATTCATGGCCATGTGGGTGGAGGCCCAATAACCTCAGCTGTCAGGGCTGGCAGGAACAGAATCACACTGTGACAGTGGTGGAGTCCCCTGCCCCAGCCAGAGCTCCATGTGTCTTTGCCCCATAGGTCCAAGCTTCCCCAAAAGTTCTACTGGTGGTTCTTCCAGACGGTCCCAGGTAGGGTGTGGGGCTGCATGTGGGGCTTGGGGGTTCTGTCTGAGAGGTTCTGCTTTTATCTTCATCTTCCCATCAATACATACTTGTCTGTGGTGGGCATAGTTTCCCTTTCTGGCCTCCAGGATAAGCCCCAGCTGCAGCCCCTTCAGGCAAGCTGTTCTGGAGGCCAGGGAGGTCAGGAAGGAGGGCAGAATGGGGGGAATGCTCTGTTGTAGTCTCAGCCCAGGCTGAGGTCCTGAGACCCTTCCCTGACCCCCATCTCCCCTGCCCCAGGTATGACAGGGGTGCTCCTGCTCCTGGTCCTGGCCATCATGTACGTCTTCGCCTCCCACCACTTCCGGCGCCGCAGCTTCAGGGGTTTCTGGCTGACCCACCACCTCTACATCCTGCTCTATGTGCTGGTGAGAGACTTGTCTGGGCAGGGCCAGGCCATTGGCCAGGGATGAGCACTCATGGTGGAGGGAGGGAGCAGATGGAATTGGACCGAAGATCTCAGATCTGAGACCCCAGTCTCTGAAAGCCTATGCCAGCCCCATCCACCCCAGCAGGCCCAGGGCCCCAGCAGAAAGTGTCTGCACAAGGGGGGGTGTTCTCAGGAAGGGGGCCTAACTGCGTCTGAGCTGTACTCATTGCTCCATCCAGCTCATCATCCACGGCAGCTTTGCCCTGATCCAGCTGCCCCGTTTCCACATCTTCTTCCTGGTGCCGGCACTGATCTATGTGGGGGACAAGCTGGTGAGCCTGAGCCGGAAGAAGGTGGAGATCAGTGTGGTGAAGGCGGAGCTGCTGCCATCAGGTGCCAACCCCGGGGGCTGCCAGAGACCAGCCTGGTGGTCCTGGAGAAGCTGACAGGGCAGGGGCGGGGACTGGGCTCATCACCTCCTGACCTGGCCCAGTGGAGTTGGCAGGGGCCTTGGCGTGGCAGGGACAAGGGAGCTGGTAAAGCAGCTCTTTGCCAGGGGACCCACGCCTCTCCTACAACACAGAGAGGAGCTCAGGCCAGGCTGCCCCTGCCCTGCTGCCTACTGGCCTCAGCCCTGCCTGGCCCCTCCTCAGGGTGGTCGTGACCCTAGAGCAGTAAGGCCTTCTGATGTGGGTTGGCCTCCTCTTCATCACCCAGAAGCAGAGCTGAGGCTGCAGGTGGGGGTGTTCTCTGGAGGCCACACTGGTGCTGGGGACATGACAGCAGCCTCCTGCCCACCTTCCTTCCACAGGAGTGACCCACCTACGGTTCCAGCGGCCCCAAGGCTTTGAGTACAAGTCAGGACAGTGGGTGCGGATCGCCTGCCTGGCTCTGGGAACCACTGAGTACCACCCCTTCACACTGACTTCTGCACCCCATGAGGACACACTCAGCCTGCACATCCGGGCAGCAGGGCCCTGGACCACTCGCCTCAGAGAGACCTACTCACCCCCGATGGGTGATGGCTGTGTCAGATACCCGAAGGTGCCCATCACAGAGAACCACTTTCGGGGCTTTGGTATTGGCAGAGGGTCCCCACCCTTCCCCACCCTGAGACTAGAAGCTCCAGCCACCCAAGGCCAGGCTGGGAGCACTAGGGTGCCTCAGAAGAGGCTAGGATGCTCCCATATCCTTCTTCTCCCCGTTTTCAAGCCTCAGAGAAGGGGCAGGGCCAGGCCCAGGTCCATCTCATCTCCCCATTCTTTTGGCAGCTGTACCTTGATGGACCATTTGGAGAGGGCCACCAGGAGTGGCATAAGTTTGAGGTGTCAGTGCTGGTGGGAGGGGGCATTGGGGTCACCCCTTTTGCCTCCATCCTCAAAGACCTGGTCTTCAAGTCATCCTTGGGCAGCCAAATGCTCTGTAAAAAGGTGAGTGTCTCTCTCCCATTCTTTGAAGGAATGGGGACAAAAGGCCTGATTGTGTCCTTGCTCACAGCAGAATAGCAGAGAAAAAGCCTTTGGCTCCTAGGCACTGAGTCTGCTGGGACCATACATAGCCTATTATTCAGATGCCCAGCATTTGAGGGAGGGTAGGAGGTATAGCCAGAAGGGCCTCTGCTTGATCTGTTGGTAGAAGCCTTGGATCAGACTTATGGGGCCTGCCGGAGGTTTGGTGTCTGGGTGTGGTCTTGGGCTTCCCAGCCTCTAGGTGAAGGCATCTGGGGTGGAGGAACCTTGAGCTGAGTGAGTCCTAGCTCCAGCCATGTGTCCCCAGATCTACTTCATCTGGGTGACACGGACCCAGCGGCAGTTCGAGTGGCTGGCTGATATCATCCGGGAGGTGGAGGAGAATGACCACCAGGACCTCGTGACTGTGCACATCTACATCACTCAGCTGGCTGAGAAGTTCGACCTCAGGACCACCATGCTGGTACGTCAGGGCTGGCCAGGCACGGTGGGTGGGCCGCCGTTGGGACTGAGCTGAGGCTGGCTCTGCCTGGCTGTGACCTTCCTCCTCTGCTCTGCCACCACCCCCATCCAGTACATCTGTGAGCGGCACTTCCAGAAGGTGCTGAACCGGAGTCTGTTCACGGGCCTGCGCTCTACCACCCACTTTGGCCGGCCCCCCTTTGAGCCCTTCTTCAACTCCCTGCGGGAGGTCCACCCACAGGTCAGCCCCCACCCATCCCAGACTCTGGCCTTCCCCTGCCAGGGCATCCTGGCTCTCAAGCACCCCACAGTTCTATCCTGAGTGGAGAACCACATCCTCCCAGCCCAGGATGGGGGTCATGAATGGGAGGAAAGCTTCAAACCCTGTCCCTGCCACCCCCAGTCCAAGCCTCCTCCAAAGAGACCGGGACTGATACCCCTAGTCATCCCAGGCAAGCTGGAGAAGCAGCTTCCTCCAGGGGAGTGAGTGTCTCCCACCTGCAGGCCCCTCCTCTCTGAACCCCTCCCTCCACCCCCACTTGACAGGTGAGAAAGATCGGGGTGTTTAGCTGTGGCCCTCCAGGCATGACTGAGAATGTGGAGAAGGCCTGTCAGCTCATCAACAGGCAGGACCAGGCCCACTTCGTGCACCACTATGAGAACTTCTGAGCCCACCTTCCCTGGTTTCTGCTTCCCCCCTGTATACCAGCCCTGCAGCAGCTTCTCTGCCAGAACCCACTTCAACCCTCAGCTGGGAAGCTGGGAAGAACTTCTCGCTCATTGTCCCATCTGTCCTCTGCTCTGAGAAGGTTCAGAAGAGCCCTCCAGCTCAAGCCACACTGGGTTGTGGCAGGCAGAGTGGGGGAGGGACAGCCTTTGCCTTGAGTCAACTGTGGAGATACAGTACTGTTTGATAGGTCCCCACAGCTTCTTCCACAGAATTGATGTTTTGCTTTGCTATTTTCTTGGCCTAGGCCTTTGAGGGAGCATAGGGTGGGGATACCTGATGTGAAAAGAGGGCTGAGTGACTATCTCCTCTGAGCCCAGCTCAATTCAGTCTCCTAGGCCTTTTCCCTCCATCTCCAGCCCACACCCCTTCCTGCCCCTAGAGGGTCAGGAACCCTGAGGACGAGTAACCAAAGAACAAAGATGCCTCCCCAACCCTGATGTTCTGAGTCTCAGACAGCAATGCTGCTGCACGGACCTCTTGGCTGCCCCTGGAGCTTCCCCTGGGCTCTGGGACCGAGGGAGTGTGGCCTGTCTGCCAGACTCTAAAGCCCCCTCTCAGGGCCTCACTTCCACAGGAGCTGGGGGGCCAGCTGTCCTGGTTGGCCCAGGATGCTCTACATTTCAGCACAGGAAGTCTCTTGTCCTAGGAAGCCCTCCAGTCCTAGGCACATCAGAACAGTAGGTCACCTTCTGCAGGAGCCAGCCTGGGACATCCCCTCCACACTTTGTTT
This sequence comes from Manis javanica, assembly GCF_040802235.1. Lineage (NCBI taxonomy): Eukaryota > Metazoa > Chordata > Mammalia > Pholidota > Manidae > Manis > Manis javanica. The sequence goes on along the minus strand of NC_133163.1, from coordinate 95,023,415 downwards.
TTAAAGATACTTCTTTTTCCTTCTTCAACTGGCTCTTTTCTAAAACGCTGAGCTTTAAATTTTTTAAAATTTAGGTATAATTCACATATGGCAAAGTAAATAAATCTTAAAGTTATCATGTGCATGTGTTGTTACTACCCAAGACAAGATATAGAATGTTTCCCTCACTGCAGAAACTTCCTTTGTACCCCTTCCTGTCAGTCTTCCGAAGGGCCGGAAGCAACCATTCTGATGTGATTCTTATCGCTCCAGATAAGCTTTGGTCATACTGAATGTACTCTTGCTTTTTTCCCTCAATACGATGTCTTTGTGATCCATCCAAGTTGTTGTGTGGGTCGGCAGTTAATTCGTTTTTATTGCTGAGTCATATTTCATTGTACAAATGTACCAGTTTGTTTATCCATCTTCTGTGGATGGACATTTGGGTTGTTTCTAGTTTTCAAAAATTTGAATAAAGCTGCTATGAACATTTTTTTACCTGTCTTTTGGTGGATGTAACGTATTCATTCCTCTTGGGTATATATCTAGGAGAGGAATTGCTAGGTCATAGAGTTCTCCAGACAGCAGGACTTGTGGCAGGGAGAGTTTCAGGCCATCTCCACATCCCTGCTCCAGGCCCTCTCCTTGGTGGTCCTACCCTCTTCTGACAGGCCAAATACTCTGACTCCCAATACTCTGCACCAAAGGAATCTCTCTGAAAGAACCAGAAGGGTGTGCTGGACCCAAAACCGGGATTCTAGTGGCAACTTTACCCCAGAGTAGCTACAGAGGAAAATATTTTAATTGCTGTTAGCCTTTTTTCCTCATATACTAAAATGTCTATGTGGGAAGCAAGATAGTGATACTGGCCCAGAAAATTACACAGGGAATGAGGAGATGTATGTGTTGTGTTCTGGTCTCAGCCTATCAATAACCACTGTTGTGGCTGGACCTGCCTTGTGGTTCTTACTCTGACTGCAAGATGTCCTCAGCAGTAACTATCAGGAAACTTTAAAAGAGATAGATTTGTTATTTACAAGTCTTGGAAATTACACGGCACACCTGGGGCCACACAGCAAGGTCACAGGCAGAGAGAACTGGGGGTGGGGGAGGATCAGGGCCTAGGGTTCTGCTTTTGTTGAGGTCAAGTGTGGGGCCCAGGGTTTTATGAGCTCACTCTTCATTGGTGAATTTAAAACTAAAGAGTGGGAATTTAAAGCTCAGAAAGAGAAAAAACAAGTGACCCAAATAGTCAGTTATCAAAATCAACCAAGACCTCTATAACAAAGGAGCTTGTGGGGCAGGGGAAGGGCACGTGGGGCCTGGCTCTTCTCCTAGCCCTGAGTCTGGCAACCTCAAGATAGTTTTTACTCAAGTGTTTGCTCAAGATAGCCGTCTTCGAAGTGATGCCTCTTTTTTTTTTTCCTCCAGTTTTATTGAGGACTGATTGACATACCTCACTGTATAAGCATAAAGCATCCCGCATGATGGTTTGGTTTACATATATTGTGAGATGATTACCACAGTAGGTTCAGCTCACCTCCATCATCTCATACACACAACAAAAGGAAAAGGAAAAGGAGAAAAAATTCTCTCCATGCAATGAGAACCCTTAGGCTTTACTGTCTTAATATCTTTTCTATATATCATAGAGCAATATGGGCTACAGTCATGCTGTCCATCACATCCCTTGTACTTACTCATCTTATAACTGGAAGCTTGGACCTTTTGATCACCTTCCTCTGACTCCCCTTCCCTCACTCTCTACCTCTGATAACCACAAATCTGATCTCTTTTTCTATGAGTTTGGTTTCCAGATATATATGAAATCGTATATAATGATTTCAAAAAATCTATTTTTCTTTCTCTCTCAGATCTATTTCATTTAACATAATACCTTCAGGGTCCATCTGTGTTGTCACATATGGTAGCATTTCCCTATTTTTATGGCTGAATAATATTCCATTCTTTCTATATATTTTTGTTATATATATACACACACACATATACATATAACAAAACTCTTTATCCATTCATCCACTGATGGTTATTTCCATGTCTTGGCTATTGTAAATAATGCCTCAGTGAACAAGGAGATGCAGATAACTTTTCAAGTTAGTGTTTTAATTTTCTTTGGGTATATTCCCAGAAGTGGAGTTTCTGGATCATATGGTAGTTCTATTTTTAATTTTTTAAAGATCCGTCCTCTGGGCCTCTCTGTACAGTCGTCCCACACAGCTGTCCTCTGGGCCTCTGTCCTCGGTGCTGCCACCACTCCAGCCTCTGCTCTGCTCTCCTGCAGTCTTGCAGCCCTGCCACCGTGTCAAGCCCAGAGCACTGGGTGGAGCTCTTTACATAGAGTCAACAGCCATGTATTGCCACAGGTGTGCCCACTCCACACCTCCAGGACTTTCTCCTCTCAATATGTGCCCTTAGTCCTCTGCAATGGTTCCTGTGCAAGGAAGCTAGAACATTGTTCTCCAGCCTCTCCAGCAAAAAATTTTGCAGACACACAGGCCAGACTTGTGGCTCTCTGTCTGACCTCTGCCTCTTTAGTTTTAATGGCTTGAACTGCTGCACTGGTTTCAGTTGTTGCCATAGCTCCAGTAAGATCTTATTTGGCTTCCCGTCTAATTTCCTTCCATCTACTCCTGCCTGTATTAAATCAACCCACATCTGGGTCCTTGTAACCTTCATAGGACCCCTTAAATTCTTCTTGTAAGTCACCTTGCATTTTGTAATCACTGCCTCAAGGCAGGCTGCACTGTCAGGGAAGACAGCTTTACCATCTCTGATCCCTGCAGAACAATTCCATCCACCCCTAAGTCCCACAGCCACTGGTTCAGCCTGAGTACAGGGGCAGACCATAGAGTGCTCCCCGACCTGGGGAGGGGGCTGCTCCTCTCCCTGGGGAACTTTCAGCTGCTGGGTCTTTATTTTCTTTACAACCACTGGGCGTGCTTTCAGTACAGAAGGGGCCGGTGCCAGTGCCTCCGGCACCACCCCTTCATCCTTCCCCAGTTCCTCCATTTCCGGGGCTGATGGCACCTTTCTCTCCACTCCCCCAAGTGCCTCCTCTGTTACTGTGCCTTGCAACAATGCCAGCTCAGTCTTCAGAATCTCTTTTACCTTCACCTCAATGCTTTGCAGCTGACGTTCTCATGCCACCTCCACCTGTGCTTCCCTCAGGAGTTCGTCTTTTTCCTTGATGGCCTCTTCCTCTTTCAGAACACCTGGCAGTGCTGCCATCTCATAGCCAATGGCACCTTGCTGCTGGTGCTCTCGTGCTGCCTCCTCTCACATCAATGCCATCTCCTTCCTCAGGGAATCAATCCACAGAAGTTTGCAGCTCGCATTCTCATGCAGCCATTTCTTGGGTCTCCTCTGTAGACTTTTTTAATACTGTGAGAAGTAGCCAACCCACAGTCCCCACTGCCTCACAGGCACTCTGCTTCTCAAAGGATCTACTTACTATACCAAGAGCCACCCCTATAGCCTCAGGTGTCACTTCCACTTGCCTCCAGTCCTGGGGTGGGGCCCAGTCCTCTAGGAGGCAAGCCACCTCAGACCACAGACCCATGGGGGATGATCAACTGTCTCCCAATTAACAGGGGTGGCCTGCTGAAACACCCCTCCCATAAGGGCAGCCTGTCTTTTTCCTTAGTCAACAATGAATCCTGCTGACTATGCCAATTGTCTTGCCAATGGGTTTCAGCCCTGGGCAAGTTTGCTATGGAATCAATGTGACCAAAGAAACTGACAGCAAAACGTTCTTGGGGTGAAAGGATTATACCCACCTTTATTTCCAGGTGGTAGGTCAGTCACTGAAATCCCGTTCATCAGAGCAAGTCTGCATGCAGCAAGCCGGTCTCTGCCTCTGGGCCCCTCTGTCCACACAGCTGTCCTCTGGGCCTCTCTGCCTGCACAGCCATCCCACACAGCCATCCTCTGGACCTCTGTCCTTGGTGCTGCCACCACTCCAGCCTCTGCTCTGCTCTCCTGCAGCCTTGCAGCTGTGCCACCATGTTGCGCCCAGAGCACTTGGCGGAGCTCTTTATATAGAGTCAACAGCCATGTATTGCCCACAGGTGTGCAGTGAGCTAGTCAAACAGGGCCAGGTGAGAATCCTGGCCACAGGAACTCTCATTTTATCCACAATCTCTCTCTATGCAGCCCCACGCTCCCTGCCAAGCTAGGGTCATGTGAGTCTCCTGAAGAATCCATGATCACTAGTGACCAGACACCAGACAATGCCATGTGCATGCACCTGGACAGAGAACCATGTTATCATGGTCTTGAGTAGCCTCAGTGGCACTTGGCCTGCCTGACCTCAGTCCTGACCCCACAGCCTAGCCAGGTTCTGGATGTCAGCCCTAGGAATAAATTAATGTGATCTGGATGCTCTGCATAGCTTTGCCCAAATTCCCAGAAAGCCCAGATAAAAGTCAAGAACTTGTAGAGAGTAGAGGTGTCTGCAGTCTGGGGATTCATCAAGATCTTCAACTGCTCCCACCCTCCTTGGCACTTTGTGACCAACTCTTCTTGGAAACCAGATTAGAAGGCAGGTTCAGGCAGCCATCAGGCAATGTGCCTTTGAATTGAGAAAAGAAGGTCAACAACCATACAAGTGGATGACAGGGAGAGGTTAGACTTGGAAAATATGTAAACAAGGGAGGCCACAAAAATGTCTCAGAGAAAGAAGACTGGGAAAGGATGACTCAGAGGATATTTGCAGAAACCTTTATATTGACAGTGTAAAAGAAAGCAAACCTTCTCTACTTTAGATCAAAGGTGTTGATAATAGGCCTTAGGACAAAGCCCAGCCCAGCTCCTGTCTCACAACGATAGTGATGATGCCAAGAATGGAACAGGGATGGAGATGGAATCAGGTAGGGTTAGATGGCAATGGGATTAGGAGAAGATGAGGATGAGGATGAGATTGGATGGAAGGGCTTTGGAGTCAAGTGGGAAGGGAGTGGAAGAGGCTGGGGAGTGCAGAGGCTAAGTTCAGAAGAAGAGGAATGAATGCCTGCTCTTTGTCTTTTTTCCTAATTTTTCAGACCCAGCTTCTGTCTTGATTGAGAGGGGAGAAAGTTGAAAAGAAGTGGCAACATTCCTACCCATTTGCTAAGAATTTTTTAGCAAGAGCCAATCTAGCATAGTAGTTAAGAGTAAGGGCTTTTCAGTCAAATATGGTTTTGAGTCCCAGTTGGAGGACCTTGAGCAAGCAAAGGAAATTCTTGATGCCTCAGTTGCTCCTCCATAACATGGGGATAACACACATCTCTGCTTCATAGAATTTGGGAAGCTCCAGTAATATCATTCAATTCAACAAATACATGCTGAGTGTCTGTTATGTCCTATGCCCAGGTCCAACTCCTACGGACCTCACAAACAAATAAAAAAGAAAAAGAAGATAATCCCAGATCATGATAAAAATAATAAAACAGAATAGTGTTACAGCAAATGACTAAGATAAGATGATTAAGGGAAGGCCCCAGAGAAGGTGACTGTAAGATTGTAACAACTAATGCACATAGAGTTGTGTGCCTAGTACTATAGTAAGTGCTTAGATGTATTAACTCATTTAGTCTATAGAACAACCTGTGAGGTAGGAGCTACCCTTCTCCTTATTTTACAGACAAGGAAGCTGAAATGGAAAGAGATTTAAACAGCTCAACCAAAGTTGCCTAGAATATAAGTGAGAGGACTAGACTGGAGCACAGATAGCTTTAAGCAAAGACCAAGTCCTTAACTATCACTTTATGTTGCCTCTCAAAAGCAGGTTGCAAGTATTCAGGCAAAGATAATACATGGAGAGCCCTTAACTGTGCCTGGCACCTAGTAATATTGTTATTACAGTAACTCTCATGAAGAGAAGTTGAGGATCCAGAGGCAGAACTCCATATTCCAAGGAGTTTGGAGTGTTTGGGGCTTGAGTAGTAAGTGACTTCTTTCTAAGCCAGGCGGGTTCTGTGCTGGCTTCCCACCCCCATTTTCATCTCCCCAGCAGGGAGGAGGAGGAGGCCTGCCCTACCTTCTAGGGTCACCGAGCCCCCAATTCATCTGGAAGTCACTTCCTCCTGGCCATGCCTGGAATGGTATGTGACAGATGACCTGCTCACCTCCCTGCCCAACCTCCAGGAAACTATAACTGCCTGGGAGCCTCTCAGCTGATTTCACAGGAATCCTTGTCCTCTCGGGAGAATGACCTCACATGAGCTGTCACATGAAGGTACTCCCTTTCCTGAGAGTGAGAGGCTGGCAGTGAGATTCTAGGAGAGGCTGCCCAAAGTGCACTGGAGCCTGGAATCAGGACCTGGGTTCTAGTTTGAGTCCTCCTACTAAAATCCTACTAAAATCACTGCATGAGGGAAGTCACCCAGGTTCTCCAGGTCTCAATTTTCACACCAAGAAAATAAAGGGATTAGATTAAGACCCCTTCTAGACCTAAAATTTCACTGTTCCTTTTTTTACTGAATGTCCCGAATGAATGGAAGCCCTGTATTAGGAAAACATCTTTGACCTCTGATTCAAAGTACGATTTGCTAGGGGAAGGGAACTAACATTTAAGGATTTATATGTGTTAGAGCCTATGCTACATTTACATAAATTGCTTCATTTACTCCTCACAGTAACTCCTTGGAAGAAGTGCTGTTGCCTTCATTAGAGGCGCACTGGAGGCTTAGAGAGCAAATTGCCCACAAGCATCCAGCTAGTAACTGGCAAAATCAGGATTCGAACCTAGCTTCCTTGAAAGCTCAGAATCTGTGCTCTCTCCATCCTGGTGCTTCTAACTATTGAAAGAAGAAACAACTATAGCATGGTGACTATAGTAAATAGTTCTGTATAGCATATTTGAAAGTTGCTAAGAAAGTAGATCTTAAAAGTTCCTGTCACATGAAAAAAATTTTGCAAGTGTGGTGATGAATATTAACTAGACTTACTGTGGTGATCATTTTGCAATATATATATATATATATATATAAATCATTGCATTGTACACCTGAAACTAATATAATGTTATATGTCAATTATACCTCAATAAAAAGAAGCAAATATTTTCATAATTTGTTTCTCATTGTTAGTTGTTTAAATGCTATTTATTGAGCAACTGCTCTGAACAATCACATTAGATCCCACAGGGCCCAAAAGGAATGCAAGACACACTCCCAGCCCTCCAGGAGTGGGAAATCAGCCCAGCTCTGGACAGAAGCGCAGTAACTCATCGAGCTTGCAAGCACAGTGTTCGTTCAATGTTCCTCTTCTGTTGCACTCTAAGCTGCTAGAGGGTAGGACCTGGGCCTTTGCTGTTCAATGTTGTTTCTGCACTGCCTGCTCATACTGGCCACAGAATATATTCTCTCTGGGTATTTCATGAAAAAAATTAATTACATAAGTGATGGATTAAATGTCAAAATGAGTGGGACAGCTGCTCGGGTTGGAGGAGTTCTGAAAAGGTCTCTGGAGGAGGGAGACCGTGAGCAGAATCTTGAAGGGTAAAGAAGGTCAACTGCACGAGCTCATCTCTGGGTTGGAGTCCACATTCTACTGCTCCAGACCTGAGCTGTGATCCCCTTCCACAGCCAGACTTTCCTCAAGGCGACATCTTCAGAAGAAAAGAACGTCTCTGAATTCCTATTACATTTGCATCTGTTGACACCAAGTGTGATATGGCCACCTCGTAAATGTCAGTGACCCCACCCCCGGGCCCCGGTGAAGGGTTCTCACCTCAGCACATCACTTTATGGGAAACAAGAATCTATCCTAGTCTGGGTTCAAAAGAGGTTGGCACCTTTGGAAGGCACAGTCTTTGGGGTGGGCTGCCGTGGCCCCCCAGTTAGGGACAAGACAAGGGCTGAGGTTTCTGGGGGACAGGAATGCCACCACCTGGAGTGGTTGAAGAGGGAGTAGGCAAACAAAGCAATGGAGCTCCCCTCTGAGTCAGGTCCAGGACTGGGTTCCCTAACATATTCTCTCATATAATTCTTAGCAACTCTATGAGGCAGCCATGACCCTCTGGATGGGTGACAGTAAGAGAACAGGTAAGCAAGCAACACAGCCAAATGGAGTATCATGCAGACACAATGGAAATTACTAGATGGGCAATCTCATATTCAGGAAACAGGTAACTGTTATTTCTAGGTGATAACATGGTTGATCTTATTTTCCTCCTTGTAATTTTATACATTGTTTAAAAATACAAAATATTTATAATAAGAGGGAAAAAATGCTAAAAATGTTTCCATTCCAAACAAAAATATTTTTGGAAAAACTGTAATTACAGTTTAGTTTATAAGTAATTTATAATACAAAAATCTTTTAAATGTATTTTTAAGTGAAAATATATTGTAGCTGTGCTTTGAAGGTAACTATGAAAACATAAATTGTTAACAGTACTTATCTCTGGGAGTGGAGTAGAACTAAGAATGACTTTCATTTTCTATCTTACACATTTCTGTGTTTTTTAAAATAACAAGCATGTATTACTTTCACAATCTTAAAAAAATAGAGATTAAAAAAATTATAGTTTTATATATATGCAAAGACTGGCAGACAGCATAGAAAGATTCTAAGTTGATGTGTTACAGGGATGTCAAATCAAAAATTGTATTATGGATGATTGTATCAAAAGAAAAAAGTTTTTAAATCACTGCTTCAGTTTAAACCCAGTAAATGCGGTTTTGTGCAGCAAAAGAATAGTGGAACATTCTCTAATACATCACCCTGTTCATTTTACTTTATGTAACATGTCAGCCTGCAAGGATCTTGTTTATTTTCTCTTTTCTCCCAGTCACCACCTTCAATTAAAGGTGAACACCATGTCTGTCTTACTCTCTTCTCTGAATGGTACCTGGCATAGAATAAATGCTTAGTAAAGAAAAAAAAAAAAGAGAAAGAAATCAATATCCACCACCAAAAGAGAGAAGGTGATTAAGAGGAACCTGAAGAAGAAAGAAACAATGGGAGAAATGCTGAAGTATTACAAATACACAAATGATGAGGTAGCACTTATTCTGAAAGAAAAGAGGAAAATACTTTTGCTTCCCCAAGAGAGCGTATGAGTGATGCTTGAAAGTTGTGTTAATATCCTTCAGTACAGAAATCCTACTTCTAAGAATCCTACAGAAATAGTTCATGTATTTTTGTGGATACATGTACAAGGAAATTCATTGTATTTATAATAGCAACATACTGGAAGAAACTTAAAAGCCCACTAACAGAAGAATGGTAAAGGATAGATGATGACATACGGGACATCCATACAATGGAATAACGTTACCTTTAAAAAGAATGAATATGATCTACATGTACTGCAGGGAAATACAATGCAACCAGGATATGGTCCCATTTTTGCAAAATTAAATCTATGTGTGTGTATGTATGAAATTTGTGTATTAAATATGCATCTATGTGTATTAAATCTATACATAAACACACATACATAGCACATGTATAGTGTTTGGGATATTCAAATAATTGACAATGGAGGCTTCTAGGATAATGGGAGTTGAGGTAAGGTAGGGACATTTTGTTTTTCAGCTGAGTTAAATCTCCATTATAGAGGAGAGCAAATAATTAGTAATGCCAGGAATACTGGCATAGAGAGCCTGCATAGAGACAAATTACACAGAGCTGATCATGATGCAGAAAAATCCTCAGTGAGCCTAGCAACTAAAGAAGACTAACAAGGCACAAGGGGGAACACAGTGACCACAAGTATCATAAAGAAAAGCCAGCGTCACTGTGGTTGAAGGAACTGCCTTTGGAGCTCAAGCCCCCATGTGCCAGTCACCCGCATTCAGTTTCTATCACTGCCCTGAGCTTCGTTTCCTGCCAAACATGAGAGTAAAGTGAGATAATGTTTGTAATGTTCAGAGAGCAATACAATCCTCCGTAACATTTCCCTACACATTTCCTTACCAGTTCTGTAAAATCAGAGACAAAATCAAGCAGAATCACCTAAATGTGGATACAGTTCTTGGTAAGTGGTTAGGGGGGGATGAAGATTTTTTTGAACCTCACTTCTCAAGCTAGGGAAAGAGGAGTGCCTGAAAGAAAAGCCACCGCCTGAAGGAAAAAGAGCAGCGTAAGAAGGATCCCAGCTGATGTTACTTTGGGAGAACATTTCAAGAAATGGCAGGAAGCCTTGAAAGAATTCAACGGAGGTTGTGGGCTGTAGAAGTCATCACTGGTTAACAGAGGGGACAGGAATGCAGAGAAGTGATCTGAAAGACTGAGGGCATGTCTGATGTTATTAGGTCTAATTAAACACTTCATCACACACACTATTCCCAGAGCTAGGGCAGTAAATAGGGAGGTTCCACAGGGTTTTTAGACAGCAATATAATACCAATAGGTGAGAACGGCTGGGGAGGAAAGAGTTAAAATTAATCCATATTTCTCTAAAGCGAGATTAAAATATTACTTAATTGTTCATAGAAATTAATAGTGGGAATGAAAAAAATTTTCCATTAAAGCTTATGGTAAAAACAAGTTTTAGAAAACCAGAAAGATGAGCTAATGTTCTCTTCTGACCTAATTTAAAAACACTCAGAAAACACAAAGTCCTCTCTAGAAACCACATGACAGGGGTGGGGAAGCAAAGAAGGACGGAACCAAGGCAAGTGTAAGGAATGGGAGAAGCACAGCCCCATGTTCACAGCCATTAAGGAGCACCGGCTGAGTAACTATGAAAACTGAAGGGGTGATTAACGATCAAAAAACAAATGCAGTAACATGGAATCCCCAAAACATGACAGAGCCTGAAAGATGCAGCCATGTGAGAATTAAAGGGAGGTGCCAAGGACTGACCCACTGCCAGCAGTTACTCTGCTGGTCATCAGACATATGAGATGATGATTACAAAGGCCAAGAGTGCAAGGAATCAACCTTATGGCTGAAGCATGCAAACAGCTGACTGTGCAATCAACAGTTTAACCCCACAGTCCTTGAAGCTTCACAACTGCCCCCTTGGGCCCATGACATAACGGAACGCCCTGCCCATGGTGCCCAGGAGTCTGCTAGAGGTCAGGAGTGGGGTTTTAACAGTTTGCAACTGGGCGGCTCCCTTCCTCTCCTTGTTCCTGGGAACTGGCTGCAACTATGGCTTTTTGGGAATGGGTGTCCTCTGTGTTGCAAACTTGCGCTACCTACCACATATATGCTCCTGCATTTGAGTCTGAAAAGCCACAGTGAGTTGTAAGATCCTTATTCATATATTTTTTTAAATTTTTTATTAAGGTATTATTGATACACATTCTTATGAAGGTTTCACATGAAAAAGCAATGTGGTTACTAAATTCACCCATATTAACAAGTCCCCACACATAACCCATTGCAGTCACTGTCCATCAGTGCACCAAGATGCCACAGATTCACTATGTGCCTTCTCTGTGCCACACTGTTCTCCCCGTGATCCCCCACACCATATGTACTAAACATAATACCCCTCAATTACCTTCTCCCTCCCTCCCCACCTGCTCTCACAGAAAGCTCCCCTTTGGTAACCACTAGTTCCTTCTTGGAGTCTCTGAGTCTGCTGCTATTTTGTTCCTTCAGTTTTGCTTCGTTGTTATACTCCACAAATGAGGGAAATCATTTGGCACTTGTCTTTCTCCGCCTGGCTTATATTACTGAGCATAATGTCCTCCAGCTCCATCCATGTTGTTGCAAATGGTAGGATTTGTTTCTTTCTTATGGCTGAATAGTATTCCACTGTTTCTATGTACCACATCTTCCTTATACGTTCATCTACTGATGGACACTTAGGTTGCTTCCATATCTTGGCTATTGCAAAAAGTGCTGCGATAAACACTGGGGTGCATATGTCTTTCTGAATTTGAGAAGTTGTATTCTTTGGGTAAATTCCAAGGGGTGGGATTCCCGGGTCAAATGGTATTTCTATTTTTAGTTTTTTTAGGAACCTCCATATTGCTTTCCATAATGGTTAAACTAGCTTACATTCCCACCAGCAGTGTAGGAGGGTTCCCCTTTCTCCACATCCTTACCAGCATTTGTTGTTCTTAGTCTTTTCGATGCTGGCCATCCTTACTGGTATGAGGTGATATTTCACTGTGGTTTTAATTTGCATTTCCCTGATGATTAGTAATGTGGAGCATCTTTTCATGTGTCTGTTGGCCATCTCAATTTCTTCTTTGGAGAACTGTCTCTTCATATCCTCTGCCCATTTGTTAATTGGGTTATTTGCTTCTTGGGTGTTAAGGTGTGTAAGTTCTTTATATATTGTGGATGTTAACCCCTTGTTGGATATGTCATTTACAAATATATTCTCCCATACTGTAGGATGCCTTTTTGTTCTGTTGATGGTGTCCTTTGCCATACAGAAACTTTTAAGTTTGATGTAGTCCCATAAGATCATTTTTGCTTCTGTTTCCCTTTCTCGAGGAGATGCGTTCAGGAAGAAGTGGCTCATGCTTATATTCAGGAGATTTTTGCCTATGTTCTCTTCTAAGAGTTTTATAGTTTCATGACTTACATTCAGGTCTTTAATCCATTTTGAGTTTACTTTTGTGTATGAGGTTAAACAATAATCCAGTTTCATGCTCTTGCATGTAGCTGTCCAGTTTTGCCAATACCAGCTGTTGAAGAGGCTGTCATTTCCCCATTGTATGTCCATGGTTCCTTTATCATATATTAATTGACCATATATGGTTGGGTTTATATCAGGGCTGTCTAGTCTGTTCCATTAGTCTATGGGTCTGTTCTTGTGCCAGTACCAAATTGTCTTGATTACTGTGGCTTTATAGGAGAGCTTGAAGTTGGGGAGCATAATCCCCTCCCCAGCTTTATTGTTCCTTCTCAGGATTGCTTTGGCTGTTCAGGGTCTTTTGTGGTTCCATATGAATTTTAGAGTGATTTTCTCTAGTTCGTTGAAGAATGCTGTTGGTATATTGATAGGAATTGCAATGAATCTGTAGATTGCTTTAGGCAGGCTGGCCATTTTGACAATATTAATTCTTCCTATCCATGAGCACAGGATGTGTTTCCATTTATTGGTATCATCTTTAATTTCTCTCATGACTGTCTTGTAGTTCTCAGAGCATAGACCTTTCACTTCCTTGGTTAGGTTTATTCCTATGTATTTTTTTTTTGATGCAACTGTGAATGGAATTGTTATCCTGCTTTCTCTCTCTGCTAGTTCATTGTTAGTGTATAGGAATGCCACAGATTTCTGTGTATTAATTTTGTATCCTGCAACTTTGCTGAATTCAGATATTAGATCTAGTAGTTTTGGAGTGGATTCTTTAGGGTTTTTTATGTACAATATCATGTCCTCAGCAAACAGGGACAGTTTAACTTCTTCCTTGCCAATCTGGATGCCTTTTATTTCTTTGTGTTGTCTGATTGCTGTGGCTAGGACCTCCAGTACTATGTTGAATAGAAGTGAGAGTGGGCATCCTTGTCTTGTTTCCGATCTTAAAGGAAAAGCTTTCAGCTTCTCACTGTTAAGTATATGTTGGCTGTGGGTTTGTCATATATGTCCTTTATTATGTTGACGTACTTGCCCTCTATACCCATTTTGTTGAGAGTTTTTATCATGAATGGACGTTGAATTTTGTCAAATGCCTTTTCAGCATCTATGGAGATGATCATGTGGTTTTTGTCCTTCTTTTTGTTCATGTGGTGGATGATGTTGATGGATTTTTGAATGTTGTACCATCCTTGCATCCCTGGAATAAATCCTACTTGATCATGATGGATGATCTTTTTGATGTATTCTTGAGTTCAGTTTGCTAATATTTTGTTGAGTATTTTTGCATCTATATTCATCAGGGATATTGGTCTGTAATTTTCTTTTTTTTGTAGTGTCTTTGCCTGGTTTTGGTATTAGAGTTATGCTGGCCTTGTAGAACGAGTTTGGAAGTATTCCCTCTTCTTCTACTCTTTGGAAAACCTTAAGGATGATGGGTATTAGGTCTTCACTAAATGTTTGATAAAATTCAGTGGTGAAGCCATTGGGTCCAGGAATTTTTGTTCTTAGGTAGGTTTTTGATTACCAGTTCGATTTCGTTGCTGGTAATTGGTCTGTTCAGATTTTCTGTTTCTTCCTGGGTCAGCCTTGGAAGGTTGAATTTTTCTAGAAAGTTGTCCAGTTCTTCTAGGTTATCCAATTTGTTAGCATATAATTTTCATAGTATTCTCTAATAATTCTTTGTTTCTGTGGTATCCATAGTGATTTTTCCTTTCTCATTTCTGATTCTGTTTATGTGAGTAGACTCTCTTTTTTTGATAAGTCTGGCTAAGGGTTGATCTATTTTGTTTATTTTCTCAAAGAACCAGCTCTTGCTTTCACTGATTCTTTCTATTGTTTTATTCTTCTCGATTTTATTTGTTTCTACTCTAATCTTCATTATGTCCCTTTGGGCATAATGACTTTGGGCCTTCTTTGTTCTTCATTTTCTAGTTTCATTAATTGTAAGTTTAGACTGCTCATATGGAATTGTTCTTCTTTCCTGAGGTAGGCCTGTATTGCAATTTACTTTCCTCTCAGCACGGCCTTCGCTGTGCCACCACAGATTTCGTGGTGTTGAATTATTGTTGTCATTTGTCTCCATATATTGCTTGATCTCTGTTTTTATTTGGTCATTGATCCATTGGTTATTTAGGAGAGTGTTGTGAAGCCTCCATGTGTTTGTGGGATTTTTCATTTTCTTTGCATAATTTATTTATAGTTTCATACCTTTGTGATCTGAGAAACTGGTTGGTACAATTTCAGTCTTTTGGAATATACCAAGGCTCTTTTTGTGGCCTAGTATATGATCTACTCTTAAAAATGTTTCATGTGCACTTGAGAAGAATGTGTATTCTGTTGCTTTTGGGTGTAGAGTTCTGCAGATGTCTGTTATTTCCATCTGTTCTAATGTGTTGTTCAGTGCCTCTGTCTCTTTACTTATCTTATGTCTGGTTGATCTGTCCTTCAGAGTGAGTAGAGTGTTGAAGTCTCCTAGAATGACTGCATTGCATTCTATTTCCCCTTTTAATTCTGTTAATATTTGTTTCACATATGTAGATGCTCCTGTGTTTGGTGCATAGATATTTATAATGGTTATATCTTCTTGTTGGATTGACCCTTTTATCATTATGTAATGTCCTTCTTAGTCTCTTCTGGCTTTCTTTGTTTTGAAATCCATTTTGTCTGATACAAGTACTCCTGCTTTTTTCTCCCTATTAGTTGCATGAAATACCTTTTTCCATCCCTTCACTTTTAGTCTGTGTATACCTTTTGGTTTAAAGTGAGTCTCTTGCAGGCAGCATATAGATGGGTCTTGTTTTTTTTTATCTATTCAGTGACTCTGTCTTTTGATTGGTGCATTCAGTCCATTTACATTTAGGGTGATTATTGATAGGTATGTACTTATAGCCATTGCAGGCTTTAGAATCATGGTTACCAAAGGTTCAAGGTTAACTTCCTTACTATCTAAGAGTCTAACTTTACTCACTTAATATGCTATTACAAACACAAACTAAAGGTTCTTTTCTTTCTCTTCTCCTTTTTCTTCCCCCTCCATTCTTTATATATGAGGTATCATATTCTGTACTCTTTGTCTATCCCTTGATTGACTTTGGGGATAGTTAATTTAATTTTGCATTTGCTTAGTAATTAGATGTTCTACTTTCTTTACTGTGGTTTTATTACCTCTGGTGACAGCTATTAAAACTTAGGAACACTTCCATCTACAGCAGTCTCTCCAAAATACACTGTAGAGATGGTTTGTGGGAGGTAAATTCTCTCAGCTTTTGCTTATCTGGTAATTGTTTAATCTCTCCTTCAAATTTAAATGATAATCTTGCCAGATAAAGTAATCTTGGTTCCAGGCCCTTCTGCTTCATTGCATTAAATACATCACGCCACTCCCTTCTGGCCTGTAAGGTTTCTGCTGAGAAGTCTGATGTTAGCCTGATGGGCTTTCCTTTGTATGTGATCTGATTTCTCTCTCTGGCTGCTTTTAGTAGTCTGTCCTTATCCTTGATCTTTGCCATTTTAATTACTATATGTCTTGGCGTTGTCTTCCTTTGGTCCCTTGTGTTGGGAGATCTGTGGATCTCCATGGCCTGAGAGACTATCTCCTTCCCCAGATTGGGGAAGTTTTCAGCAATTACCTCCTCAAAGACATGTTCTATCCCTTTTTATCTCTTTTTCTTTCTGGTACCCATATAATGCGAATATTGTTCCGTTTGAATTGGTCAAACAGTTCTCTCAATATTCTTTCATTTTTAGAGATCTTTTTTTCTCTCTGTACCTCAGCTTCTTTGTATTCTTCTTCTCTAATTTCTATTTCATTTATCGTCTCCTCCACCATATCTAATCTGCTTTTAATACCCTCCATTGTGCTCTTCAATGATTGGATCTCTGACTGGAGTTCATTACTGAGTTCTTGAATATCTTTCCATACCTCCATGAGCATGATAATGATTTTATTTTGAACTCCCTTTCAGGAAGACTCATGAGGTCTATGTCATCTTTCTCAGGAGTTGTATTAATAATTTTACTTTGAACCAGGTTCCTTTGGCATTTCATATTTGTATATGGTGCCCTCTAGTGTCTAGAAGCTCTACCCTCTGGAGCTGCTCAGGCCCTGAAGCAATGTCGGGGGTCACAGGGGAGTGGTATTGGTGCCTGAGGGGAGGAAAGAGCTGTTTCCTGCTTCCTGGCTGCTGTGTCTGTCTCCACTGCCTGAACCAGTGGGCTGAGCACACAGATATAAGCCTCTATGCTTTGCATTTGTAGTTGCTGTAGACAGATCTTCCCTCCGGCTGGCCTAACACCAGGGTAGGGTTTGCCAGTTTTTGAGTCAGGTGGGCTGGCCAGGAGAAAAGTGCAGTAGGCTGCCTATCATGGAGGGTGTCCTTGGAGCTGTGCAGCCAGCCAGGGAGCTGAAGCACCTGAAGATCATGAAAGCTCCCAACCTGCTGGGCAGAGTGCCCCTGGACAATTTTGTCTACCTGTCCTTTCTCCTGAGCAGTAAGCTCTGTACAATCCTTGCCCCTTTAGCAGCCCTCTTGCTAAGGGCTTCCTTGTTAGGAAGTCTCTCAGACTGCCCGCCTTTCTTTTATCCCAGAGCAGCTGGATATTGATCCCTGCTTTCCACAAGTTGCTGGAATCTCAGTCTCTCCAGGAATTCTGCCTGTCTTAGCTTTCCAATCCCCTGATCATGAGAGTATCATGAAAGCACCACGAAATGTAGGTTTGTGCTCCCAGAGCAGATCTCTGGAGTTAGGTATTCAGCAGTCCCAGGTCTCCACTCCCTCCATACTCTGTTTTTCTTCCTCCCACTGGTGAGCTGGGGTGGGGGAGGGGCTCGGGTCCCACTGGGTCACAGCTTTGGTACATTGCCCTGTTCTGTGAGGTCTACTTTTTTCTCCAGGTGTATGCAGTCTGGTGCAGTCCTCTTTCCTGTTGCTCTCTCAGGATTAGTTGTATTAATTATATTTTCGTATTATATGTGGTTTTAGGAGGAAGCCTCTGTCTCACCTCTCACGCTGCCATCTTTAATCCTCTCCCCTTATTCATCTTAAATTACAAACATGATACCTTATTATGGTAAAAAACAGAAGAATATATACAGTAAAAACAAATAAAGCTTTCCTCGTCCCTCCCCTCAGATAATGAAACCTCAAAATCCTCTACTCCAGAATTAACTACTAATAATAGTTTGATGTCTATCCTTGTAGACACTATTTTCCAAGTAATATTCTAACATAAACACATCTATGTGTGTGTGCGGAATCTGGAGCAAACTATGCAATCTGTATACTTCAAGTTTTTCTCAGCTGTAAAATGGGAGAACAATACATAGGGTTGTTTGAGGGGGAAATTAACTAAGATACCTCTCATTCTCAGCAATGTCTGGCCCATAGTAAACATGCACAGGTTAGATATTATGATTATTCCCCCATACTTTTTTCACAACAATTTAGTATTCTATTATATAGATGACAATAATACAGAAAGAGGTTTTACTGACCCCATCGCAGATGCCCAAGAACACATGCAAATTAAATGGCTCTCCTATAATTAGTGGGTGTTAGGCACAGAACCCAGGACTCTGCCTCTGCCTCTGGTCCAGTGTTGTTCTCACCACACCACAGGGCCTGCCCACAACCCCCTTTAAAGCCAAAGAGGTGGGGAGGTGGCAACTGGTCTCACTCCTTGTCCCTCAGTGATATCCAGGTTGGTTGCCCCACCCTCTGGACCCAGAGCAGGAGACTCTAGGCCCTCCAAGCGCTGTGGTCTCCGGACATGCCCCTGCTGGTCTCTGGGGCTTGGCTCCCCTTCTACACAGCAAGTCATGCTAAGGACTCCCAGCTGCTCTGGGGTTAGCTCAGGCTGAACAGGATACTAATGACTTGGAGCTGAGAGTGAGAACTGGCTGCTTATCAGGCTACAGACATTTCCAGAGTTCCTTCTGTGTATATCAGCCATGAGGGATACCTCCAAAATGTAGGTGTGAGGTATGGCCATAGCCTCTGGGAGTCCTGCCTTGTGGGGAGCAATCAGTCAGGGCTCCAGCATGCAGGGCTCCTCTGGCTGGTTGCCTGGCCAGAGCAAGGTGGCCGGTAAGAGTCAGCTCCAGAGTGCCACTACCTGGTTCCTGTTCCTCCTCCCAGCCTGGCCTCCAGGCCTGCTGCCCTTGCATTTTCCCTTGCCCTGATGAGTTTTTGGAACAGCAGGGAATGCTGGGACATGGCCAGGCTGGGGCCTTTTCTGCCCCCTTGGAAATTTCTTACATACTTCCAAGCACCTCTGCAGACTCAGGCTCAGAGCTGGAAAGTCTTGGGGATCATCCACCCTGCTCATTTACCAGGTGAAGGGATAAGGTTTGGTGAGGGAGAGCTGGGAACACAAGCATTTATTAAGCACAATCATGGTGTGATTTACCATGCTAAGGACTTCAAAATCACTTCATTCTGTCCCTGTGACAACCATGAGGTAGGTATTATTTTTCCCACTTAAAAGGATGGAGAACCTGAGGCTCAAAGAATTTAAGTGTGTTCCTCAAGGCCCTAAGGAGATGGACTAGTCTACTGTGAACCTACCTCTTTCTCACGGTAGGGAGCCCAGGGCATCCAGTCACCCCACAGCCGCTGCCAAGCCCGCGAGAGGACACACACTGGATGGCAGACTCCTCTGGAGCTGACCACACACCAAGGTCTGCTGGAAGCATCACTCCCTCTGGATCTCCATTCCAGGAGAAGGCAGCATAAGGTGCCGTTAGGGGGCCAATGAACAGAGCAATCCCTCAGGTTCTAGTTTCACTGGGTGTGCAGCAAGACATGGGAATTTTGTATGTGGTACAGGGGAGGTCAAGTCTGGGGTTGGCCCAGGAGAGCTCCAGCTGGAGGCTGTCTGTCACTGTGCTGAGCTGAAAGCCCAGATGCTCCCCAGAACCAGCAGAGCAGGCCCCCAGAGCCCACGGCAGAGGCACTCTCCTCACCCCACCCTGGATTCCCAGCTCCTTCACTTCTGAGAAAATTCCTCATTGGCACTCCCTCCAGTCACACGCTATTCTCCTCCTTACTGATAAGTTTCTCCAGAAGTTCTCTGGTCTCAATCCTTGATACTTCTGAGCTGGCAGTCTATCCCATCCCACATAATGAGTGACAGGGGAGATGACTCACTGTAGTGCTCTGGAAAGCACCCAGCACAAACACGCAAGCAAACTCGGAAATATATACTGTGAAGCCACATAAGCACTGCGTTGTGTGTTTGTGTGTATATATAAAGAGATTTAAATAGCACTGTAACAGTTGTATTTGAATCACTCAGTAAACAAAGTTCCTTAAGAGTCCTATCTATAAATTGTCAATTTCTTGGGGGTCTGAGAATCCAAGTTTTTCATCTTAATAACTACTCCAATTCATTCTATACCACATGAATTTACATCTACTTGAGAGGCCAAACCCAAACGTTCTACACACCCCCAAACTTCCTCCCAGTGACTTATTAAAATTTGGTGAATGGTACCAAGTCCCTGGCATTGAGGTTTTGTGGGTGAGCAGAGTCTTCCAGTACAAGTTCATTGACAGAGTCCACTCTTCCACCAGAACCCAGCCACAGTTCCCTAAGAACCCTATGCCAGCTCTTTACAGGGGCTGCTTGTTGTTAAGTCCTGGCAGGAGGCCTGGAGTCAGAGGAACCATCACATTTACTAATAAGGAAACTGAGGCCTGAAGAAGGGGTGACCTATGCAAGTTCATAAATGGTGAGGCCCAAGCCTCCTGCTTTCCCACGGTTGGCCTGAGGCCAGAGATCCAGTGGCTCCACGGCTGCATTCTCAGCAGTCCCTGAAAGCTCCCCCAGACTCCAGAGTCTGCACACATGGCACGTGGCCTGCAGCATCCCCAGTCTCAGGTTTTCTTAGTTTCTATATCATTATTTTATTTTCTGGTCTGACCAAATCATCTCTAAAATGTATATATCCTTCAGTCCAGCTATTTTCATTCTCATACCTAACTTCAGCAAACAATAAGTCAGGAGTACAAAAATGTGTGCACGAGGATAATCAACACAACCTTATTGCAAGTCCTGAGCCCTGTAACCTGCCCAAATACTCAATACTGTCATTTGTTTTATAAATGATCATATGTCTACACAATTGGATGTGGTAATTTAAAACGATGATGTAATTATTCACACAGAACAACACTTAACAATTCATGAAATGAAAACAATTTGGTAAGTGAAAAAAATGCAAATGGTCTGGTTTCTCTGATGCACACAAATGGTCTATAAACAAAAATGGAGGGGGGGCGTCGAACAGATAAAGAGACTTCAGAGAGGTATCAACCATAGGTAATGTGCTTGAATCCTGATTCAAAAAAACCAAGTGGAAAAGAGTCACAATATTTTTAGATAATTAGGGAAAGTTGTACTTAGACTTAGGGGTGTTAGGTGGTATGAAGGAATTGTTAATTTCACCAATGGGAACTGTGGGTTGTTTTTTTTTAATTTCTTATCTGTAAGGGGTGAAAATGGGGAAAAATGTAGGTAAAATATGTTATTTTTAATTTTAAATACAGGTACATGTTTTATGTGTACAGAAATGCATGGGAGAAAGCTGAAAGTACTCCAACTTATTAGCATCCTTGGAGAATAGGTTACAGCTGATTTTCTTTATTTAATCTGCCTTTATTTTCTTAACAACGTACAAGCTTCTGTGATAAGGGAAAGTACCGTCACCATTATTTCCTGGTGAGAAGGGCACTGCAAACAGGGCCCAGGGACTTTCTTGGGATTCCTGCTAGTGGGTGGGGAGCTGCGGCAGGTCTGTGGGAGAGGCCTCCAGGACTGTGGGGCCCATGCAGCGGCAATTGGTGGTCCAGCACACACACAGCCTGTGAGGTCAGCTAGCACCTAGGGTGCCTCAGCACCATCCCCCTGAAGCCTGGAGTTGGTCCTGAGGGAGCTGCAGCCCCACCATGTCCCAGCGGTGCTAGGCCCAGAACAGGCCTCCTTGGGCCCGGGCTCACCTTCTCCCCACAGCAAGTAGGGGACTATAGATAGACTGCTGGGCTCCCCCATCCCCAACCAGGCTGTGCTTCTGCCTCCAATCCCACGTGGAGCACAGAAAGGGCAATCAGTGCCCACCAGCAGGGAAGCAGGTGATGTGGGCAGACCTCCCTGGGCCCAGCTTTGGCCGTGCAGACCCCCTCAGGACCACGCCAGGGAGCCTGAGGCCGAGGAGCAGAACAAGGTGATGCCCTGGACACAGATATTTCTACAGGCAGCTCCCACTTCCTCCTGTCTCCATCCCTCAGGAGGGCCCTTCACACACACAGCACTGGAACTGAAACCCACAAAAATCCCTCACACCCCAATCCTGGGAGACACCCCTGAAGGGTCCTCACTGTCCAGGCCTTGGGGTGACAGGAACCCTGTAGAGTATCAGTGCAGAAAGAGACCTTCAGATCATCAAGCCTAACCCTTCCATTAACAAGGGAGGAAGCCAAGGCTCGGACTGGAGAAGTGACTTGGCAAATCACACAGCGAGTTAGTGGTGGGCCCAGGATTAGATAGACCCCAGGAATCCTGCCATCAAACCCTTTACAACAGGCTGCCTCTTGTGGGTCTGATGGGTCAGAGACCCAGAGGGCAGAGGCTTCTCCCCACTCTGCCACTACCCCCAAGAAGCTCCCACCGGTGATAAGACCCACCAAGCAGTCTCGGCAGGAACACCACTGCACTTCCGGGTGCCCTGGGAAGGAGTTCAGTATCTGACTCAGGGCTCTAAGGGAGAGGGCGGCCGGGAGGGAGGGCCGGAGGCCATGGGAGCTCTGCTGTGCAGCTTCAGCCAAGTGGCCGCAGGACCAGGGAGCCTCTGTTGCCGTCTTGAAGGCATTTCCATAGGTGATGGACTCCTAGACAGGCCACCTCACTGCTGTGCCTTCTCCGCCCCACTCCCCTCTGAGCCCGCAAGGACATCCGCGTGTGGAGGTAGATGGGGACTGCGGAGACCTGCCTGCCACCCTGGGATGTGGGCCCTGTCCTTGGCTTCGGTACTCTAAATCTAGGCTGAAATCATGTGCAGAGGACAGTTCTGGGAAGAGGCAAATATGCAATAAATCCTATCTGCCTCCTCCTGCTCTAACTTCTGGCCCAACTTCTCCCAAGCCCCCTTTGCTCTCCCAAAGGGAGCAAAACAGAAGCCAGGAAGAGGCAGGACTGTGCTACTCAGAAGTGAGACTGGGGTGGCCTGAGAACCAGGATCCGAGTCCAGGAAGACTTCATGGCAACATCTGCTGCAGCCAAAGGTGGACGGCGAGACAGAGCTGCTCTCATCACCTTTTCACCCTCCAGGCTGCCTGCAGGGTCCTTCTTCCCAGCTCTCCGCCTTAACACCTGACCCTGCTGCTGGGAGTGCCAGCTGGGCAAGTGGGGTCCTCCGTGTTGACTGAGAGCAAACCAGGAACTGGAGCACACAGGAGGCCAGTGGGGCCATCCAAGCTTGGGGAGCTCGTGGGGAATTCATAGTCTTGGTTCTGGGACTGATTCACTGAGTCAATCAATATTTATTGAGCACTTGGTGGAGGTGGTGGGAGGAATGAATTCCTGGGCTTTCTGAAGCCCCTTGCAAACAGTGGCGGAACATTTCAATATGGCAATGGAGGCCAGGGAGCCCGGCACCAGCTCAGGAATTTGAGTGGGCCCTCAGGACCCACTGAACCACCAGCACCTGGAGGCCCCCCCACCCCACTTCCTTTCCTGCCACTCTCTCTGCCCCTGCTTGGGAAGCTGAAACATTACAGTTGAGAGGCATGGTGGGGGAGGGGGATTTAGAAATGGGTACTCCCTCAACAGCTATTTCCAGTTTCTTCACTTCTCATAATTGCCTGCATGGCAGGTATCATGAAGCCCATCTTACAGACCAAGAAACACAGGCTCCAAGACATGCCTAAGGTCCAGACAAATCAGTCGTGAAATGAGCAATACACATCTTTGTCCGTAGTAGCCCCACCTTTTCAGGGCCCCTCTGCAGCTCCCAAATCCCTTTCAAGTTCAGTGGCCTCCTCTCTCCATCAAACCCACAATCAGAGGAAAAGCAGTGACTCGTTAGTTTAACACAGTGAGTCCACCTCCCTCAAGAGCACTTCTGTTGAAAGCCTTCCAACTAGAAAGGGAAGGCTTTTTCACTCCACATTCAACTATGGGCACCATTGAGCTGCAAGGAGACTTTCAAGAGGCAGCTGGCAATTCTAACCCTAGAGCTAAGCAGGACTCACAGTGGACTATGTGGCTGCCAACTATGTGCATGTGTTATGTGTGAACAGAAGTCACAAAACACCCCCCTTTTCAGAGATAACATGAAAAAAGCTGCATGTGACCTTGAGCAAATTATTTGATTTCTTTATTTCCTTAGCTGTATAATAATTTTGTATTTGATGTGCCAAGAGGATTAGAGATCATTAATACAAATTTCCAATAGTCAACGAAATTATATTTGATGCAAAAAATGTGTCACTTGAAAAAATCCTGGGTCATTCCCTTTGTGAAATGGATAACCTAAGTCCATTCCTCCCTAAACAAGGGCACAAATGAGTTAGCAGTCAGGCACTACAGCCAGAATTCTACCCAAAGCAGTTCGGGAAATTCCAGGAATTGTTCACAGCTTTCCCCAGTCACAAGAAAACCAGAACCTCTTCAACTCATTCTCCACCCCCAGCTGAAGTGAGGGATTAAAGGCTGTAGCCCAAGTTATGTCACAGCTGCTATATCCTCATTCTTGATTAGTAACCTCAAAGTCATAAATGGACAAAGTGATTTGGATCCAAATTTTATAAGGGAAAAAAACCCCATGATTAAAATTAAAAAGGTCAGAGCTATCATTCAAACAGATAGACAGCAAGAACTTTAACTGGCTATGAGAAGGGGAAAGGTTTGTCTGCCGATAATTACCAGTATTAAATGGAATTGTTAAACAATTAGCGAATTTGAGCCTAGAAGGGGAGGCTGATCCTGTGGGGTGGGGAAGGCCACCACACTGCCAAACCTCCTGGGAGAGTCAGAGGTGCACTCTGAGACTCCACGAGGGCCTCCTGGCAGCCTCGTGACAACGGAACCTGCAGTGGCTGCCCTTGAATGTGGGGAAGGAAGGGTGGGCATGGTCAGTGGTGGGGAGGTGGTCCTTCACCTTGCAGAGTAAGTTATACTGATCTCCCAGGAGTTGGAAACCTTCAAGCGCTGTGAGATGTTCCTGGACTATTTCTGCCTTTGGGGAATGCAAGTTGGTTTGACCTCATGTGGGATTTTGGTTTTATTTGTTTGTTTGGTTTTAAAATTACCTTAGACCCGGGAAGGTCAGTCCTTTGTTCTCCTTGGTCGTTAAACCAAAGAGCACTTAGGTCTAGAAACACAGCACTCTAAATTAAACCTGCTAACCCCTCCCACCAGACCCTGAGCTGCAGATTTTTGTGGATATCAGCTTCTGTGTTGATTTAAGTTAAGTCTTGATTAAGTTGTCTCTTCATAACTCAGCCTCGCTCCCCCACCAGGCCCCAATAGTGGTGGAACCAGGAACCCAACAGGCAGATTTCTTTCTTTACTCATCTCAATCAATCCAGGAATAAGGGGAGTTCCCCTCAACTGCCTGCCAATCTTTGCTCCACTGGCTGAACTCTGCTCTGCATGAACCAGTCATCCTGTCTAGAATTTCCCCAAAACTACCTCTACTTTTGTTTTTAAGGCACACCAACTCTTTTGTGTTAGGCTCTCTGCTTACAATGAATTATTTTAATTATTCATACTACTCAAAAGAAACTTCTGCATCAAAGCCCATCCCGGCCCAACAATTCAGCTTTGAAATGTTGAAAGGGTGGGGATGAGGGCAGAACCCAATTAACATCAGGGATTCTGGT
Source organism: Manis javanica (assembly GCF_040802235.1). Classification (NCBI taxonomy): domain Eukaryota; kingdom Metazoa; phylum Chordata; class Mammalia; order Pholidota; family Manidae; genus Manis; species Manis javanica. The sequence goes on along the minus strand of NC_133163.1, from coordinate 94,998,059 downwards.
CATTGGGGTCACATTTGAGCATGACTTTCAATCCCAATCCCTTTTTGGATGTTTCAAAGGCCTCCAGAGCTTTCTCCAGAGGAAATCTATGGGTGACTAAGGGCTTGACATTCACAGACTTGGACGCAAGCATTGAAATCGCCATTGGCCACCTGTAAAAGAGTATAAGCATTACATTCAACCTTCTGGAGTGAAGAACCAGGTCCCCAAAACTATCAACCACGAGATCAGCTTGGCCATATTTATGTATAGCACTGTGGTTCTGCAAGGTTACTTCTACAAACCAACAATGGTGGAAATGATTTTAAGATCTATGATTCAGGAGTACAGGGCCCCCACCCCTCTGAAACATCTGCCACAGAGCCAGAATTCCTTTGGCATGAATACTTAAGCCATATGGCGGTTACTGTGAAAAGCAGAGATAGTCTCAGGGAGGCAGCCCAGGATAATCTAGTCACACTCATTAGCAGCGTGGCTTGGCAGAGTTTACTGGCACTTTGCTGAGGGCATAGGTAGATTCTAAAGGCGGAAGTAAGGGACACTGGTGGGGAAGGTGGTCCTGGACAGACTTCCCCAGCCAGGGGAAGGGTGGGGCCACAGAATGTGTGGTAGGTGGATTAAGACTCTATTATTCCCCAGGTTGGGCCCTGGGGCTCTAGAGTGGGAACCAAGGGACTTGAGTTCTAGATATTATTCCCCTTTCTCTCCTTCTTCCCTTTAAAGGGGAAATGAAGACCTGGCCACTTAAGAAAATGGAATAGAGAGGGCCTGGGCAATGAGTGGTAGATGCTCAAGAGCAGCATGCTTCAAAATTCCCACCCTCCTTTGGTCGGCCTGTCCCTCTGCCATCTTTGCCCTTCCATTTTGTAATCAGGACTGAATGCTCTCTGGTTCCCTACCATACTGCTTGGCTGTCAATGTGGCCAGGGATGCTCCTCGTGAATAATTAGGCAGAGACCCTTGGTCCCAGAGGGCGCGAGGGGCCTGCTCTGGTCTTGCTGGCCACTCACCACCCTGGCTCAGTCACAACATACTCACGTGTTACAGTATCGAAACACGCCCTTAATATCAACCTCCCGGGTGGCTGCGTGCACTAGGGGTACACTGGTCATTTCGGAGCCCAGCCCCACGAGCACTAGGGTCCCACCAGAACGAGTGGCCTGAAAAGGACGTGAGGACAAAAACCCAGAAGATAAGAAAATGCAGCCTTCCCACTCACAATAACACTGTTGTCATACAAATGTCTGATTTCACCAAACTGAGTATCCAAAAATTTCAGAGGTTGATGCTTTCTATACTGCTGAACTCTTCAATATGTAGACCAAACTCAACAGAGCAGCAGGGTAAACCCTATCTTCTTTAAAGGTCCAGAAATCATACAAGTTACCAGTGGAGGACCAGACACAGTAGGAGCATCCTCTGCTGTCCACAACACCCCAGAAAACAGCCCCAGTTCTCCAGAGAATCTCCCTTACAATCAAGGTTGATCTTCAGCAGCCCCGCCATGACCTGGCAGGAAAGTGACTCTCCAGAATGTCCATATAAGGCAGCTGCTCCTAACTGCTCACTGGGGTGGCCGGAAGCAGGCTACAGCACCTGTCATGCATGATAGCTCCCCACTGTGGAGAGTCATGGGCTTCAGGCCTGGGAAGGCCCTTGAGTCACATTTACCTCCACACCCACCACAGTGACCCTGGTGACTGGGCCCCACCACAAACAGCTGCAGCTGCCAACTGTTCCCAGATGCTCTCCAGGCTGGGAAGAAGAGGAAGGAAAGTCTCACATCGTGCGTAAAGCCATGTCTTTTATTGCCTTTCTGTGGAATAGGGGTCACTGACCTGCCAGTACAGACACACCTTACTCATTGTCAAAGCCTGCAAGGAGCCTGGCACATAGCCAGGCACACAAGCAGCGGCCCAAGACATGTCACATGCAGACCCTCTGCTCTCTGAGTCTGGTTCCTCTTTGTCCCTTCCTACATGGTGATGGTGGGGCAGAAGGCGGGCCGACTCCAGCTGGAACTTAGGGCAAGGGTATCACCCACTCCTCCCCTACCCCACCACCCACTCGGCCCTGATACCATGGGCATCTAGCAGGAAGAGGCCTGGGCAACTCCAGGGGGCCTGGCGGGGCTGTGCCATACAACTCGAGGGTCAGCTTTCCCCAGAATATCTTGCGTGTGACCCAGCTGGGACTCAGAAGGAAGAAGGAAGCCCAAGCTGGTGAGGGGAAGCAGTCTGGGAGGCAAGGCAGGTGTGCCCAGCGGTGGCCGCTGTCGCTGTTGCTCTCCCCAGCTCAGCCCCTCCCTCCCTGGCACAGCTGCCCACTGGCTCCTTGTCCCCCCCTCCCCTCCCCTCAGCAGTGGGCAGAGTGGGGGAAGCTCTGGTCCTGAAGCAGTGCGCTCAAGGCAAGTCACCAGTCCCCTCATCATAAAACATGGGAAATGATAACTAATTTTCACAGCTACTATGAAGATCAGGCATCACATGTATAAAGCAACCAGCAGAGGCCCCAGCACACAGTAGGGCTCAGAACCTAGAGGTATTCTTTCTCCTCTCTTTTCTTCATACTTTGATCTGTCAGTGCCACTTCCCACCCCACCCACTTCCCACAAATTACTGGTGGGCTGTTGAGGAGTTGGGTATTGGTAGCTTATCTGTCCCTAGATCAGGGAGAGGACAGTGGTAGCCAATTGTGACCCTGAACAATCACTGCACCTTTATGACTAACTGAATTAATAGCTGTCACCTTATATCAATGACTCAAAGACTACAGTTTTCCTCAATAAAGTAAGTAGGGATTTCCCACATGCAAGTAAGACATGGTTCCCTGTTCCTCCTGTTGATCCTTTTACCAAGAGGACTACTTTGGTTATAACAGATATGACCGTCACAATCCCATCCTAAAGGTGTGGGTCACTTAACGTATTTCAAGGCCCATTTACATCTATTACCTTGTTTAAACCTCACAATACCCAATAAAGATGTTAGGCAAGTGCCTCCACCAGAGAGACCAGAAAACCAAGATATACCAGATTACCTAATTTTGCCTGGGGGGGGTCGCACAGCAAGACAGTGGAGAATCATGATCCTAGGACTCCTCCTCCACCCGGCTCACTACCTGCACTGGCTCCCCAGAACTGCCCACCAGCTCAGCCCCCTTCCTCCCACTCACATAGATGCCCGCCTGGACGGCACTCTCTGCCCCTGTGCACTCGATGGTGACTTCGGGCTTGCACCCCAGCAGACCTTCCACTTGGCTGGCTATTTCTTGAGGAGTCTCCTTGGAGATCTGGAGGACAAGGTCAGCCCCGACTTCCTTGGCTTTAGACAACCGAGAGGCAGACAGATCTGAAGTTGAACGAAAGTTTCTTTCAAACTGAGAAACTTGGTGGTGGGTTAGTGAGAAAGTAAAAATGAGGTACAGGTTCTGCTGTCAATGACTCTCTGGTGTGGCAGGTGGCGTCACTGAGCTCAACACACATACTGTCTATACCTTCACACATTCCCATACACACCACAGAGCTACACACACACACACACACTCTCTCTCTCTCTCTCTCTCTCTTTCTCTCTCTTTTTCTGGTAACTCCTCCTCAGACATCCACACCCTTCTACATTCCACATGCCCCCATGCATACCACACAGCTCTACCCAGCTACACACACAGCTCTATGTGACGTCTGCCTCTCATGCTCAGTACACTTATTTGAGGTCCACACATAAATAGCCAGGTCTTCACAGCAGCCACCCTCTCCCAGAGACTTCAAAAAAGAATCTCCTCCTGGGCCCTGCCTTGGTCAGTCCCCTAGCTGGGCTTTTCAACACTGCAGCCCAGGAGAAAAGAGGAGCCCAGGACCCCAGGAAAGGACTAGGTCTTATGCTCCTGCCCCAAACTGTAGGTGCAGCTCTTTTCCCCTCAAGGAGATTTAAAAGAAGAAAACTTTCTCACCAGTCACTACCACTTGGGCCGCACCCATCGCCTTGGCCACGAGCAAACTGACCAGTCCAATCGGCCCTAAATAAAGCAAGAAATGGGAGACATTTATGAAATATTAAACATCAGTCCTTCCCCTTGTCCAGGCCATGGACAGGAACCCTATCTTTAATGTGCCTCTAGTATCTATCTGGCGCCCAGCGCACAGTATGACCTTGACAACTGCTTGCTGAATGCACGATGAGTTGTTCTCTATGGGACGTCTGCCTCTCATGCTCTCAAACCTCAGAGTCAGAAATTTTCCACTTACTCTTGGGAACTGCTTGGTGATAATATAATGTCAAAACCAGAAGACTCAAGGAAATACATATTTGTTCAGAAAATAAGATATCTCAGAAGGTGTGGATATATTTTCCTGTTCTCTCTGTGACTCCTACCATCTCAGAACCCATCATACCTCCCCAAGGAGAGACATATCCTTTCCAGGTGCTCTCTAAGGACAATCCTGAAGGTGTGCTTAAGTGAGCTGAGCTGGCTCCCTGGGTTGACTCAGCTGCTCAGGCAGTTCCAGGATGTTCTGGCACCTGGCATCAGCCCAGAGACCACCTGCTTCCCTTCCCCACAGTATCTGCATGCTAGATGACACAATACAAAAACCAGGCCCACAAAATGAGGCTATACAGATTATCTCTGGGGATTTGCCTTTTGGACTCCTCTCAAAAATAATTTTTTGAATTCCCCCAGAAAGTAAAATATTGAAAAATACTTGAAATGACCAACAAAGGGTGTTTAGTTAAAAAAACTACAGTGGGTACTATACAGCTATGAAAAATTATCTCATAAATCTTATCTATTGACATGGAAAGATGTTCACAATATACTGCTTTAAAAAAAGTAGGTAAAATAAAACATATTCAGAATGAACCCTTTTTTTAAATGAAAGATTCTTAGCAGTGGTTCTCTCAGACTGATGGGTGATGGCAGTATAGGTGAATTTCTGTGTGTGTGTATGCATGTGTGGTATGACTTATTTTCTTTTTCTATGGATAAAAGGTATTACTTAGACAGATAGTCTAAAAAATATGTCACCTGAATCCTACAGTCTGCTGACTCATGACTCACTGAGGCAAATCTGTTCTACACCCAACACCTTTTAGGAAGACCTGTGGTCACTTATCTAACTCTGCCAAAGACACTAAGTCACAAATATGTATGAATATTAACTCAAAATGGATAAAAGACTCGAAACATAAGACCCTAAACCATAAAACTTCTAGAAGAAAACATGGGTGGTAAGCTCCTTGACATCGGTCTTGGTCGTGATTTATTGGATTTGACAACAAAAGCAAAATAGACAACTGGAAACTAAAAAACTTTTATACAGCAAAGGACACCATCAGCAAAATTAAAAAGGCACTCTACCAAGTGGGAGAAAATATTTATAATTCCTGTCTCTGAATAGGGGTTAATACATAAAGAACTCATACAACTCAATAGCAAAAATACAATCTGCTTAAAAATGGGCGGGACAAGACACATTTTTTTCAAAGAAGACAAAGAGATAGCTAACAGGTACATGAAAAGTGACCAACATCACTAATTATCAGCGAAATGAAAATCAAAACCACAGTGAGAGATCTCATGACTGTTAGAATGGCAAGCATCAAAAAGACAAGAGATAACAAATAATGGCAAGGATGTGGAGAAAAGGGAACCCTGGTGCACTGCTGATGAGAATATAAATTGGTGCGGCCACTATGGAAAACGGCATGGAGGTTCCACAAAAAATTAAAAATAGAGCTACCATATGATCCAGCTATTCCACTTCTGGGTCTTTATACAAAGAAAACAAAAACACTAACTTGAAAAGACACATGCATCCCCATGTTCACAGCAGCAGTATTTATAATAGCCAAGAGATGGAAACAACCTTAAGGTGTCCATCAATGGATGAATGGATAAAAAAGTTGTGGTATATATATATATATATATATATATATATATATGCACACACACACACACACACACACACACACACAAATAGAATGTTATTCAGCCATGAAAAAGAAGGAACCCTTGTCATTTGTGACAACACGGATGGACCTAGAGGGTATTATGCTAAGTGAAATAGGTCAGACAGAGAAAGACAAATACCATATGACCTCACTTGAATGTGGAATTTAAACAAAACTATGCAAGTTCATATACAGAGAACAAATTGGTTGCCAGAAATGGGAGGTAGGGAGTGGGTAAAATGGGTGAAAGGTGTTAAAAGGTACACTTGAAATTATAAAATAAATAAGTTATGGCGATGTTATGTACAGCACAGTGAGCATACTTAACAATACTGCATTATATATTTCAAAGTTGCTAAGAAAGTAATCTTAAAAGTTCTCATCACAAAAATATTTTTTTTATAACTATGTGTGATGACAGATGTCAACTACAATTATTGTGGTGATCGTTGCACAATACATACACATATCAAATCATTACATTATACACTTGAAACTAATACAATATTCTATGCCAATTATACCTCAAAACAAAAGTGTATGAGGAACACCAGATCATACTCACAGGGAGTGTGAGCATGCTGACTGGGTCACCAGCAGTTAGATGCCTAGAATGATTCAGTCTGAGGCTGCTACAGTTGGCTTGGAGGACAGAAAGACCCACTGCCAGCAGAGCGCTGGCTCATGGTGGGCTGGACTCCACACCTTCTACTGGCCATGGGCAGGGCCCACCTCGTTCCTGGATGGACCAGGAGACCACTTCTCTGCTATGATTTGAAAGTTCCAAAAGTTTCCCTTCACTCTACCACCAAAAATATCTCTCCAGTTTCCTGTCAAGGGCTGAAGAATAATTCCAAATTGCATTCTTTAAATGAACAAGTTATGTTCCCTTGGACGTTAATACCATTACATCTGCAGATAATAGTTTACTTAGCAAAGTGCTGGTCACTGAGGGAATGAGACTCTGTAATCCTCCCCAACCCAGGAAGATTCTAGGACCAATTTTAGCCTTTGGATGGGTAATGAGATGGGTAGTCCCCACAGTTCCCTTTAATGAACTCACAACTAGGATGTCGTCTGTTTCTTACCAGCTCCACACACTAACACCTTGCTCCCCAGGGTAATTCCAGCTCGCCGGCAGGCATGGATCCCCACAGACAGTGGTTCAATCAGGGCCCCTTCCTCAAAGGTGACATTGTCAGGAAGCCTGGAGAATCATTCAATACACTCAGTTAGTGTCTCTGGGTTAACAAGAATGATAGTAGCTAATGTTTATGGAGCATTTGTTTATGTGTTGGGCAATGAGCTAAGCAATTTACAAATATTCCCTTAGGTAAATCCTTGTAATAGTTCTACCATAGGTGCTATTATTGCCATTTTATGGATGAGGAAACCAAGCCTTGGAGGATTAACTGGTGTCTCCAAAGGTTCAAAAGTAGTGAGGGACTCAAATGATTTGAATTGGAAACCGAACATTCGATTCCACATTGCCCTCTGAAAATGGTTTTCTTCAGAGAAATCACTTCAGAGAATGTGAATATATTATGTTTTTAACATGCTTTAACCTGCTATCCAAGAGAGTATGGTGTGGCTATCACTAACAGACAAAAAGTTCATTTAACAAGGAATTAACAGAACCACATTCCAGCTACTCATCTGCCTCTCAAACTTGCAGCCTTTCAGGTTCCACTCTGGCCAACAATCCCAACTATTAGCAGTTTTGCAAAACACTGAAGTAGATGCGGGCGTCATGCTGTTCTTTGTCCTCCACAGCTGATGGCAGTATCTGCCTGGCTGTCCCAGGACTGGGATAGATGGGGAAAGGGCCTGCCTTTCACACAGCTTATTAAATGCTGTGTCATCTCCACCACTGGATTCTGAGTCCTCCAGCAGCCTGACCCTATTAACAAACTCACTGAAGATGGCAAACATTTGCATAAAGCTTTACAGATTAGAGCGCTTTCTCATCCACTACCTCATTTAATACTCCCCATGACCTGGTCAGGCAGGGAGGGCAGACTTTATTTTTACCTTTATTCTACAAAAGAGGAAAATAAAACTCAATGACATAAGAGACATGCCCACAGTCACAAGCAGAGTGAGTGGAAAAGCAAGACTAGGCCCCAGGTGTCCTGATTCCACACCTTCTGCTTGTCCCTGATCAGCTCCCTCCTGGTACAGCAGCTCTGTAGCTCATATCTAGTTTCTGCTAGTCCATCACTGCCCAATATTTATCACTGCCCCCAAAACCTTTACATGCAAGAAATGAGAACTCTGAAGTTCCACAAAGAAAGAAAGGTGGCAGCCAAACCATGAGCTCATCCCCATGGTCCTTCTGTCCCTGCTCCCAGTCCTCTACAGAATGAATAACAAGGCTTGCGGTTCATTTCGCTGCTGCCCACCACCTGTTCCTCCTCCCCTCCCTCTGCCTCTCTCCCATCATATCGCCCCACAGCCCACTCTCCTGCTCAGATTGCTGTCATTACCCCTTCTACCCAAGCTACCCACCCCTTCAATTCCAAATAAGGGAAGGAAGCTTGAAATGAAGTAATGAGGACTCCCCAAATGTCTCAAGGACCCCCCCACCCAACTACACCCCTTCCCACCTGTCTCCCCCAGAACTGTTTGCTCGGAGCTGAGGGTGGCCTTGGGGCAGGAGCCAGGCACTGCTCTCCCTTCTCTCTGACTTCCCTCTGGGGAGACTGTTCTCTTGATCAGACAGATGCTGTCCTATCGCACATGCAGCTGTATCGGCCGCATGGAAAGGCAGCCTGGCATGCAGGCAAGAGCACCAGGCAGAGTCCTGGGCCCAACCCCCTTGCCACTGACCCCGGGATACTTACTGGGTCCTCCTTCCCCACCCTTGCTCTGTGAGGACTGAGGAGTAAGGGGGCTAAGAGGACTCCAAGTTGCTTCCCAAGCCTACTCCTCCACGACTATAAACACCAGAGAGTAACAAGGCCACTTGGTGGTTTGACCAGTAAGGGTTCAGGTAACAGGCAAAGGGTTAGAATGATAAAGAAGCCAAGGGGGAAGAAGGAAGACAGAAAATAAAGAGACTATAGTAGTATAGGAATCCCTACAAAGAGAAACCGGAGAGGAGGGCGTGGGTTCAGGGCTGGGCTGGGGACACAGGCAGAAAGTACCCTGGGAAGACAGGGGAGGTAGGGATTGCCTGTCCCCCAGGGGCCCATTAGCCCTCCCATTGCCACTGCCAACCAGAACACCCCCCCACACACACCCCCATCTCTTGGGCAAGGCTCCCTTTCAGGCCTGACCCTGTATCATCCCCCAGCCTCAAGGCCACAACTATGATAGATCATGGCACAATTTACTGAGCACCTACTGTGTGCAAGGTCTTGTGATGTGTACCTGATATGCCTTTCTCATTGAATTCTGTCAATAATTCTGTGTGCTTCATCTTATTGGTACTATTATCATCTGCATTTGACAAGCATATTGAGGTTACAAAGTTTAAGTAATTTGCTCAAGGTTACACAATTGGTAAGGAGCAGAGACCAGTGGTTAGTCTTAAACTTTCCTAGTTTGTTCTTCTGCCTTCCACAAAAACCTCATCTGGTGCCTTGACTTGGAACCATACCAGAAAAGGTGGGCTGGTTCAGAAACCACTTACTGAGATGTGACCTGTGCCCACGTAACCAGCTTTCTTCTAGAGCAGGTTCAGGTGTTGACTTAAACTCATCACAAGGTCTGGCTTGTGACTCCTCTCAAGGCTTCCAGTGGGCACTAGAAATCTCAGATTTGTCAGGCTGCTCCTGTGACTGGCACCTGGCCTCCACTGGACAAGCCCCCTCCTGGCTGACAGAGCCCCCGTGGGGGTGGTCAGGTCAGGAGGAAAGCAGCACGTCAGCTCCCCTGAGCTCCGTGGACCGGGGCCTATGCAGAGGAGCAACACTTTGCTTCTGCTGGACACTTCTCAGCCCAAACCTCTCTGATAGCTGGGGTAGGAGAGTGAGCACTTCCTCTGCCTTAGTTTCAGTTGCTAGTCCAAGCCAGGCTAGCAGCTTGGGAGTCACAGCTACCCTGGCTTTACTCCCGGCTCCACTCACCCTTGCACAAAACTGCACTACTGGTGCCCGACTCCCCATTATTCTTATGAAGGTTAAATTAGAGGATTGCACAAGGCTGGACACGTGCTAATAGCACCTGTGACTTCACAAGCAGTGCCTTATTTCACCTTGAGGAGGTAACTGAGACTAAAGCAGAGGAAGTGAAGTCATGTCCCCAAAGTCACTTGCTAGGGAAGAGACATCCAGGGACCCAAAGCCCATGCCCTTGCTGCACACCAGGCCTCCTCCAATCGTTGCTGTTACTGTTTGTGTGGCTGTCAGGTTCACTGCTGTTAGCAGTTCTCTCTCCACAGCTGCGGTGGACACACCAGTTATGGAGAATGAACCACAGCGCGTTATCTTCAGAATGGCTGGAGAGGAGTGAGTGATTTCAGCAGGGTTTTTTTATTGCTGTTCTAGGTGAGGGAAAGCCAGACTGAGAGACTAAAACCAAGCCCTGTGAGTCAGTCTTAGTCCAAGCCAGGCTACCCCTCTCAGTGCCACCAAAAAGGGCAGGCCTGCTGAGGAGGTGCCTCATGTTTGCAATCATGAGCTAAGAAGAACAGAGGTATCACCACAGGAAGCCAGAAGAAAGAACACTGAACAAACAGAAGGAGAGAGGGCCCAGGTGGCATGGCTGGGCCTTAGGCACTAACTTGTAGCAGAAGTTGGCATTGTGCTTATAAAACCGGCAGAGGTTCCCATCATCAGGGGGTGTGGCACAGAAGAAGATGGATGGTGACAGGTTGTATCGGCCAATCTTGCAGAATTCATCAGTTTCTTGGGGGACACCAGGCTCGATGGCAACACGATCACCTGGGGAAGAAAACACGAGCAGGAGCGCAGAGGCTCCGAAGGGACGTGTGCTCACAGGCCAGTGCCGGTGGGAGAATCTGCCCTCTCTGGGGGCCCTTGGCAAGCCCAATCCACAGGTGCTTCCCAAGGAAAACACGGATGCAGCACAGACTTATGTTCTGGGAGAAAATGACCAACCCACTTCTCCACAGACTAGTGTGTCCTGCCCTTTCACCAACTCATGGAAGAAGCCCAACCTGCCCCTCCACAGCCACCTCCCAGCTTGGGAAGCAGAGCCAGTCACATCTCTAAGTCCAGCCAGGTCCAGTTCCCATATCAACCTGCTGCAAAAGAGGGAGCCAGGTATGGAGTTCGCAGACATTTTTTCTTTACCTGTTCTGAAATTATGGGGCAAGCCCCTTAAAAACACATGGGCATAATTACGGCATGTCTTATGTAACTAGGAGTCAACTGACTCCAGGTTAGCAGAACAGCTAAGGCCATCAGCCTGCGAAGCCCTCAGCCTCTGGTACAGCAGGGAGTAACATTCGGGCTTGTGAATAGCCAGGTCTCCCGTCCTTATACTCTATGTCTCACCACATCTGCATGGAAATCCAGCCTTAGAATTGCTCTTCTGTTTCTATAATGAAAATTTTCAAACACGCAGTGAAGTGGAAAGAACTGTACAGTGAACACCTGGATATCCACCACCTAGATTCTCCAATTAACATTTAGCTACAGTCACTTCATACATATCCATCCATCCAACCATCCATCTATCCATCTTTTCTGATCCACTTTTAAGTAGGTTATAGACATTAGTATATTCCACACTTAAATATTTCAGCCTATCATTAACTAGAGTTCAGTACTTGTTTATGGCTCTTCAGGTAAAATTTAGATATTGATGAAATGTACAAATCTCATAGGGATCACTAGATGAATCTGGAGAAATGACGCTCACCTGTGTATTGTAAACCCCTCTCAAGATGCAGAACATTACTACCACCTCCGAAATATCATTCCTTTGTGTCCCTTGTCAGTCAACCCCACCCGCTCCCCCATGGGGATGTACAAGCAGAGCTAGGGACCCCCTGAGCCTGAAGAACCCATGGGATGTCTGCCCTTCATGAAGCAGAGATGTGTTAAGCTATTTTTTAAGTCTTTTGTGTATAAAGTACGCACAGCATAGTGTAGAGTCCTGATATGTAGTTGGTGCCACTAAAAGTAGTGGTGGCAATGGTCATTGTAGTAGTAATAGTAATATATATAGTAGTATTACGTTTTTGTATTGTATTTATTATTTAGTATGTATTATAATGACCTGAGCTGGTATCATTGTAGAGGAAATTCAAACTATGAGCGAGCTAGATGGCCAGCTTGTATATAAATGAGGAATCTTTCCATGCCTTAGGTTTAGTGATTAAGATTGATGTTTAAATTTCATGAACAAATATTAAGAACTACTCAATGAGTGGTTTCCTTCTTTCTAGATTAGTTAAGTCAAAGTTAACATATGAAACACTTAAAAATGTTATAGTCTAAAAAACATTCACACAAATCCCTATGACCATGAAATGTGTTCCTCCATTTGTATGTCTCTTCCTTCCAGCCCCCTCTACTTTCTCTGCTGCCCAGGGACCTTTCTCCAAATTATGCTTCCACCATTGATAATGAATTCTTCAACCTAGCTTTCAAGGTCCTCTATAATCAGGCAGAGTTTTATGTTACTTAGGTGTATTATGTAATTATTATTAATATTATAATAATTCACTGTTGTACAGAGCTTTTTAAAGAGGGACTTTGGCACAGATGATGCATTTTTATCATATCCATGAACTCCCCCCCACAAAACCTCTGCTCTAAGCAGCTCAAACTTATTAGCAACCCAGGTATGTTACTCCAGCCTTTGTAATTTTATTATTCTGTTCCTTGTCACTGAAATATTAACTTCTGACCTCTTCAACTAAAATACAAAAATCTTTTCCAAATCTCCAGATGCTGGGTAGCTCAGTGGTTCTCAGCAGTTGCTCTAGAGTCTAAAGACCATGGCAAACACCACACTGCACTTTCTTCACTGTGACCCTGGGACAATCACCACACTTCACTTTCTTCATCCATTAGCAAGGAAAATAATGCCCATCTCCTAGAGTTGTTTCAATAAGGAAATACATAATTATACATGTAAGTAGTTAACATGGAGACTAAAATAGTAAAACAACACATATTAGCTTCTTCCTCCATCTCCTCCATGAACCTTTAAGCTCCTCTGCCTGCAACAAACGCCCTTTCTTTGAACTCCAAGGGCCTACTCTTTCTCATACCTGACTGCACCCTGTGGTTCTGTTCTCCAAGTGTTGGAACTTATCATATCCTGTTATCTTCTCTCCCCAACTAGACTGAAGATAGATGAAGATCATATCTTCTCAATTTTCTATACCCCTCAAAGCACCTGGCACAAGGCTGACCCACTGTAGATGCTGACTGGGCACTTGCTATAACTTAAATTTAGAGAACCCCATTCTCTGTTATGACTAATATTTAAGGTATCTCATCCCACAGGTAAGAACCATTCAGTGGCTGGTGGAAACTATAAACCTTCCACTTTGGGGTAACCCTGAAGAACCTCAGGGGCTTTCTTGACTTCCACCGATGATGAATGGAGGGCCTGACTTAGCATTCCTACATGGGACCCAAGTCTAGCTTCTTCAAAGCTGGTCAGTAGTTGGGCTCAGAGCACCTTACAGCACACACAGGATGGCCCATGGTGCCAACATGCCCCAAATAATCTGAAGTTACCTCCAGGGTGTGTGGTGGCCTCATTAGCCATGGAAGGTTAGAGTCAAGAGCTGGCTGTGCTCAGGCAGCTTGGGTTTGACTTGCCGTGCTGGGGAACATCACAGGCTGCCATGGCTAAGAATTCCTCCCTCCAGGAGAAAATTAAGCAAATCTAGAAAAATAGTGGTGTTTCCCAGGCATCAAAGACCCTGGTTCTCAGCATGTGGCTCCTGTGCCAGGAATGTTCTTCCCACCAGTTCACCTGGCTTTTTTCTTACTTGCTTTCAGGTGTTGGGTTAATTCTCTCTCCCCCAGAGGAACCAAGTGTCTGGCTAGAACACACTGACCACACCCTGACTTCTCTGCTGCCTTCAACACAATTGTAATTAAGTAACTATCTGTCTTCCACTGTAAAAGGCAAGGTCCATGTGTTTACAGAACAGCCCGTCTCGTGTTCCCTGCTGTATCCCCAGCGTTTAACACGGCCTGGCCCTGAGAAAGCATGCAGAAACATTTATTTAGATTGAATGAGTAAATAAATCAGTTAGCTAAAGTACTTTGCTGACCTGATCTTAGGTGCTTTACCAGAGATCCCACTTTTATAACTGTTCCTGAAGCTTCGTGCCCCAGCACCATGGGCTTTTTCACAACAAAATTCCCTATCCGACCGTGCTGCCAGTAGTGGACATCTGAGCCGCAGATCCCAACGGAATGCATCTTCAGCAGAACCTCTGATGGGAGGAGGAAGGAGAACACAAGTGAGGGAAGGAACGAGCACTCTATTACCCTGAAGCACCAGGGGTTTTCCTTCTGGACAGGAGGGGGCTTAGTCTCAAAGGCCAGGTACCAAATTTAGACCACAAAGGAAATAAGCTAAATAGCAATGGCAATTAAGTCTTGCAGGCCAAAGAAAAAAAAGGTTCCACAGTGCAAAATAACTGCATGTGACTAGCTACTGTGCTCAGTTTTCTGGTTAAATGCTAGATGTTGCTGTCAAGGTATTTTTCTCAATGTGGTTAACATTTAAATCAGTAGACTCTGAGTAAAGCAGATGACCCTCTATAATGTGCATACACTTCATCCAGTAAGTTGAAGGCCTTAAGAGAAAAGATGGGGGCCTCTGGAAGAAGGAATCCTCCTCAAGACTGCAACTTCAACTCTTACCTGAACTTCCAGCCTGCTGGTCAGCCCCACAAATTTCAGACTTGCCAGCCCTGGCACTCATGAGCCAATTCCTTAAAACTAATCTCCTCAGCCCTCTTTATGTATACATTTGTAATAAATTTGTACATAAATAAATATATATAATAAATCTCTCTCCTTTCTCTTGTGGTTCTGTTTCTCTGGAGAACTCTAAAGCACTGCATAAACAAGATAATTATTAACAGAAATGTATCAACAACCTAAGAGAAAAACCTGTTTTCAAAGAGATAACTATTTGCAGACAATTAATATGCTCTGCCTGATTCTTATTCTTGAGAGGGACATTCATAGAACCTAGGCTCGGCAAAACATTGTGTGCCATCAGGCTGGTTCTTCATGCCTGCTGTTCGGTTACAAAGTACAGCTATCATTTAAACCACCCAAAGATCTCCGTTGGCATTTCCCCTTCACAGGTTTGAATGAAGTAAAATTCAATGGTATTGTTGTTGTCAGTTTTACAAGTTAAAAATAATGATGCTTCTGGGCCCCTTTGCTAAAATAAATTCTAAAGAATTACTGGCCTAGTCTGATGGAGATGGCCATGTCACAGATTTCTCCCTGAGAACAATCTCTGCCTTAGAAAGACAGAGACCCAGAACTCTGCCATGCCCTCAGGAGTCTTACACAACATCCTGGCCACAAACCATGAGTGGTGATCCACCGGGTGTGGCTCTACAGAACGTTCTCTGTCCTCAGTTTTGGTAAACAGAGTTTAGAAATGGCAGGGTCAATTCTGAGGTTAAAGGTAGGGGAAATCATCTGAGGTAGAATTATCTCAGTTTCCTCTCTTGAAGTTACCAATTTGTAATAAGATTAAATTTGACTTGCTAGAACTAGCTGAAACGGACCCGTCATTTTGCCTTCCAATTCAGTGAGGTGCACCTTTCACTTTTCTGAACATACTATCTTGGTGAAAATGCTTAAGCCCTAAATATACGTTACTTGTTAAACACTGACCGAAACTGACTTTTGAGTAGCAAAGCTCTGGAGGTTCCAGGAAAGCTGGCTTCAGTCTGAGGTTCACACAGAAGCTACAGTTCTGGGGTATGGTGCGGCAAGGTGGGGGAGCACAATACCCCAACTCACCTAGGACAGAAGGGACCTGAGTGGCTAGGTGTGGGATGAGCTCTTTATAGACCCTCTGCTCCTCACCCCCAGCCTCACTTCAGAGTCCTGCAGATTATGAAGCAGAACTCTAGGGATGGGAGGGATTGGAAACTTGGCAGTAGGGTTCTGCCCCCACCATGACCTCCCCCAGATGCAGATACCACCCCAGGAAACGTGCAGGTCAGCTCACGCCTTGGCCCAGCATGCTGGCCCCGTGAGAGGCCCACAGGATTGGAGCAAAGGTGGCGGGGAACCCTGCCCCAGTGCTCACCTACTTTGTGCACCTGGTTGATTAGGGTAGTGAGTCAGGGCTCCATGCAGCCCCTCCCCACTGGACAGAAGGTCCTGGTCTTCTTGGAATAATGCTGCCTTTCCTAATTAAAAGATTAAGTTCTATAGACAAATTTTTCAAAGTTTGGGTTTGGGTCAGGGTTAGGACATGATTTGACCATCCAAATAGCAACTTATGGTGGACAGAGGAACCTGACTATGTTGTTATATCACAAGGGGAACTATGCTGCCTTTAGTCCATTTACTAAAGACAATGTACAGCCCTGCATGGTTAACCCTTTCAGTTCCACCACTATTCCTTTCATTTCACATAGTGTCAAGTTGAATCTATGAAGTCAGACTGTGGACAATGCACTGGGTTGAGAGCCTAACAGGAGCACAGTTTTTAACAGAGGCAAAAGTAAGGAACAGTAGGAAAAAGAGGGGTAATGAGCAATGCACGTATCTCCAGGGCAAAACATAGAGAACCATAAAGCAAAAGCTGAGCATACCAAGGACCTACCATTTGGGCCCGGTTCAGGGGTGGGATAGTTCTCCTAAAGGAAACAAAACAGAAAAATCATTTAGCATGTCTGATAACTTTATATCTCATGAACATTTTCAATTTCTGTTTTTTAAACTAAAGTGGAACTTCATCCAAACATTTCTGCTTAAGAGTTCACACAGGCTCAGACCATACTGCTGTTGGGTGGATGGATGTCTGAGGGGGAACACTGAATAGTGCCAACTTCACCCCACCCACCCCTGAAATCTGCCCTGGACTAATAAAAAAGTATGCTCTTTGCACCTGCACAAGGCTCTTTGGGCTGCTTTAGGTCTGTAGATCTGCCCTTTGTATCAGATCCTTTCCTCCCAGAAAGACACATGGTTGGATACAGATTGGTTTGGTCTGGCAAACTCATACAGGCAAAGGATGAGCGTTTCTGGCAGTGGCATGTGAGGGCTTTTACCTCTACATGGTTGCAGAAAGTGTGTGTGTTGCCACTTTTTTTCCTTTCTATTAGTGTACACACTAACATTTGCTCCTTTCTTCCCAAACCTCCCATGTGGTGTTTTAGAGGGCCCTTGGAAACACATAGGGCCTGCATTTTGGCCACTCTCACAGGTTCAAAACACAATCTGAGCTATTCTGGTGTTTACATCTATTACTACTGTTGTTTTACCAAGCTTATTTTTCCATTACCAACTGTCTAGGAACTGGTGACAAGGAGGAAGGAAAGTGAGTAGCCAAGTCCAAGTGTTCATGTTATTAATTCTTTGAAGACAGCCAAAAAGAAGGAAAAGGGATGTAAAATGTTTACTACACCTATGTGCAGACAACACGCTGGGCTTTACACATATCATGGCACGTGGCCCACAGTTTGCAGATGAGAAACCTTTGAGGTGAGGCTGGGAAGTTAAGTAATTCATACTGCCAGAGTGGACAAACCAGGTGTATCTGATTCCCAAGCCTGCCTGCACCCTACTGCACCTCCTCACAGTGGAATGTGCCTTTTCAGCTTCAGGGGTGATTCAAGGAACAGTCAATCAGGTGATGGGAACCCTGGAGCTGCGCCTCCTGCACAGCGCTCATGGAGGAGCTCTGCTGCAAAGCTTGCAGAAAGTTTTCCCCGGAAGCTTTTATGAGCAGCAGTAAGACACTGAGGCTATTTGCCAACAAGATAATTACCCCAGTGCCTTCACTCTCTTTGGTACCAGATACAGCACCTAGCCCTACATGGTGGGGTGGGGGGATATTTTATTTGTTCAATAACTCTCCGTAACAGTGATTCATGGAAGGTCTGAGGTTCTCTCTTGTTTCAGATTATCAGTCTTTTCTACTGCAGTAGCTCAATGCTAATATGAACTCCCTATCTCCAGTGAAACACATTAAAAAAATATTGCTCCCTGTAACACAGCATACCAGCTTTGGCATTAGCACCATGCAAGGCTGCAGTGACTTTCCCAGATACTAGATAATGCTAATTTCACAGATTAGCTAACACTGACCAACTCCTTTGTGTCAGGTCCAGTGCTAAGTGCTATACATGCATCACCCCAGTTCATCCTCACAACAACTCTATGTTATATTTCTCTTATTATCCCATTTTCCATATGAGACTAAGGAATGAGGACATTTAGCAATCTGCCCATAATAACACTGAGGTAGCACAGGGTGGAACTGCATCCAAAGCAGCCTGGGGAGGGAGGGAAGGAGAGAGGGAGGAAGGAAGGAAGAAAGGATGGAGGGAGTAGGAGGGAGGGAGGAGAAAAGAAAGGAGAAGGGAGGGAAGGAGGAAGGAAGAGAGGGAGGGAGGGAGGGAAAGAGGGAAGGAGAGAGGGACGGAGGGAGGGAGGGAGGGAGGAGGAAATCAAGAAACGGGCGATTTGGATAGCTAGCCGTCACCGAAACCTTTCTGAAAGTGCTGATCCCACACCTGGCATTTACATATCAGCAACCACATTTACAACATCAGCAACTGCTGTGTAAAGTTATGTTTCTGTTATATACTAGGTGGGATTTTAAAGTGCAGGTTAAATTTAAACTAAAGACTACGGCCTTTATTTCAGTCTTGGAACGGCACCCCCTTCTTCCCCCTAAAGGCACTAGGAGGCAATTTCTCAGGCACTGAAAGATAATTCACATAATACTTTTCATATTCTTGCCCCCAGCCAGGCCACTCCATCTGGGGGCAGAGAGGTAATAAGTCTCAAGCTCAAAGCAACAAATGGGCACACCAAATAGGCCCTGTGTCACTAATTTGCTCCCTGTAACACAGCATACCAACTTTGGCCTTAGCGACTTTCCCAGATACTAGAGGGTGCTGTGTAGCGGCCTGGCTTCTCCTTAGCAGAATAGATGCTACCCAGAACGTAAACACCTCTCCTGGCAAGCCTACTTGCCTTTTTTGTTGGTTCTCTTTCTGCCGATTCTAATCATCCTTACAACTCAGCTCAGCTCCTGACTCCGCTCTCTGCAGGAGACATGCCACCTTAACACAAAACCAAGTTAAGAGCCAGCCCTTAAGTTCGTTTCTAAGCACAGCCATGGAGCTCAGACTGTTTCAGAAAGTTATCATAGCACAGCTACTAAAAAACACCTGCTTTTTGTTTGTGGTTCCTTGGTATGACGTTGGCTACAATCCTGTTAATACTTAATCTCCTTTTCTGTCTCAGATTTCAGTGGTAATATTCTTTCATTTATTCTATTTCTCATCTATCAAAGTTTTTTGGCTCCCCAAGATCTCAAACACTCGTTTTATCCCCAGAACCCCTTTCTTCATTCCCAAAGGTTTTGCAATCAGGCATATTCAAGGTTTCCTGAACACGATTTTTATCTTTTTTGAGTGATTGTAACAAGGGGATAAAGAGGAGTCAAGTGATGGTTCTTTTCTGTAATTAGGTCAGTTTTCCAGCATTTTCACTCCAAGTCAGACACATATCACATACATACTCTCCCTTCTATCCCCTTCAGGTAAACCCCACCCTTACCCCCAGTAAATCCTACTAATACATCAGGAAGAACTCTCTGTGGGAATATGATATCTCAGGTGCCTGTTGCATCTTATATGTTAACTTGCCTTTCCTAAATATTTTTTCTCTAATTAATCTAAATATGTATTTCCTAAATATATCCTACCAGCCCCCTTTCCTCTACTTCTGCCTGCACATCTGGGCTGCAGCAATGGCCTCAACATGAGGCATAATCAGGGGAAGATACATCTGCCCTCCTCCAGCCAACCTGAGTAGTGCAGTGGTGAAGGACTCAGACTGGAATCACCTGTGTGCAAAACCAGCTAAGTGACCTGGGGGTAGTTACATAACCTCTTTGTGTCCTCAATTTCCTCCTCTGGACACCTAGTAACTAAGTTACTCTTATTAGGAAAGAAATAAATCAAAGTTCTTCTAATAAATAGACATGGAGATACAATGTAGAGCATAGGCAATATAGTTAATAACATATAATAACTTTGCATGGTGACAGATGGTAGCTAAATTTATCCTGGTGATCACTTTGTAGTGTAAATAAATGTCGAATCACTATGTTGTACACCTGAAACTAATACAGTATTGTATGTCCAACAACACTTCAATTTTTTTTTTAAGTTTTTTTTCCAGAATTGGCTCACAGTATGGTTGAACCTGCTCTTGACAACCTTATCCTTTTCCTTTTGAAAAGGGTAAAGTTTTTAAAACTGTTTTGGGGAAAAGTTGTATTTCCCTTGTTTTCATGTCACTATCAAGAGAATTTGCTCTTTGCAAATATATACAACAAAATATTAGCAAATCAAATTCAAAAATACATCAAAAACATCATCCATCATGATCAAATAGGATTTATTCCAGCGATGCAAGGATGGTACAACATTCAAAAATCCATCAACTTCATACATCACATCAACAAAAAGGACAAAAAAAAACCATTATCATCTCCACAGATGCTGAAAAAGCATTTGACAAAATTCAATACCCATTTATGATAAAAAACTCAACAAAATGGGTATAGAGGGCAAGTACCTCAACATAATAAAGGACATATATGACAAACCCACAACCAATATCATACTTAACAGTGAGAAGCTGAAAGCTTTTCCTTTAAGAACAGGAACAAGACAAGGATGCCCACTCTCCCCACTTTTATTCAACATAGTTCTGGAGTTCCTAACCACGGCAATCAAACAACACAAAGAAATAAAAGGCATCCAGATTGGTAAAGAAGAAGTCAAACTGTCACTGTTCACAGATGACATGATATTGTACATAAAAAACCCTAAAGAATCCACTCCAAAACTACTAGAACTAATAACTGAATTCAGCAAAGTTGCAGGATACAAAATCAATACACAGAAATCTGTTGCATTTCTAGATACTAACAATGGACTAGCAGAAAGAGAAATCAGAAAAACAATTCCATTTATAATTACATCAAAAAGAATAAAATATATAGGAATAAACCTAAACAAGGAGGTAAAAGACATATACCCTGAAAACTACAAGACACTCATGAGAGAAATTAAAGAAGACACCAATAAATGGAAATATATCCCGTGCTCATGGATAGGAAGAATTAATATTGTCAAAATGGCTGGCCTGCCTAAAGCAATCTACAGATTCAATGCAAATCCCTATCAAAATACCAATGGCATTCTTCAACCAACTAGAGCAAATAGTTCTAAAATTCACATGGAACTACAAAAGACCCCAAATAGCCAAAGCAATCCTGAGAGGGAAGAATAAAGCTGGGGGGATTATGCTCCCCGACTTCAAGCTCTACTACAAAGCCACGGTAATCAAGACAATTTGGTACTGGCACAAGAACAGACCCACATACCAAAGGAAAGACTAGAGGGCCCAGATATAAACCAAAGCATAAACGGTCAATTAATATAAGATAAAGGAGCCATGAATATACATTGGGGAAATGACAGCCTCTTCAACAACTCGTGTTGGCAAAACTGGACAGCTACATGCAAGAGAATGAAACTGGATTATTGTCTGACTCCATACACAGAGGTAAACTTGAAATTGATCAAAGATCTGAATGTAAGTCATGAAACCATAAAACTCTTAGGGAAGAAAACATAGGCAAAAATCTCTTGTATATAAACATGAGCAACTTTTCCTGAACGCATCTCCTCGGGTAAGGGAAACAAAATAAAACATGAACAAATGGGACTACATCAAACTAAAAAGCTTCTGTACAGCAAAGGACACCATCAGTAGAACAAAAAGGCATCCTACAGTATGGGAGAATATATTTGTAAATAACATATCCAACAAGGGGTTAACATCCAAAATATATAAAGAACTCACATGCATTAACACCCAAAAAGCAAATAACCCGATTAAAAAATGGGCAGAGGATATGAACAGACAATTCTCCCAAGAAGAAATTCAGATGGCCAACAGGCACATGAAAAGATGCTCCACATCACTAATTATTAGGTAAATGCAAATTAAAACCACAATGAGATATCACCTCAAACCAGTTAGGATGGCCAACATTGAAAAGACTAGGAACAACAAATGCTGGCAAGGATGTGGAGAAAAGGGAACCCTCCTACATTGATGGGAATGTAAATTAGTTCAACCATGTGGAAAGCAGCAGTATGGAGGTTCCTCAAACAACTAAAAATAGAAATACCATTTGACCCAGGAATTTCAGATTCAAAAAGACATATGCACCCCTATGTTTACTGCAGCACTATTTACAATAGCCAAGAAATGGAAGCAACCTAAGTGTCCATCAGAAGATGAATGGATAAAGAAGGTGTGGTACATATACACAATGGAATGCTATTCAGTCATGAGAAGAAAACAAACCCTACTATTTGCAACAACACAAATGGAGCTAGGGGGTATTATGCTCAGTGAAATAAGCCAGGCAGAGAAAGACAACTACCAAATGATTTCCCTCATTTGTGGGAGTATAACAATAAGGAACAAAACAGCAGCAGGCTCAGACTCAAAGAAGAGACTAGAGGTTAGCAAAGGGGAGGGGTGGGGGAGGATGGGTGGGGAGAGAGGGAGAAGGGGATTGAGGGGTACTATGATTAGTACACATGGTGTGTGGGTGGTCACGGGGAAGACAGTGTAGCACAGAGAAGACAAGTAGTGACTCTCTGGCATCTTACTACACTGATGGACAGTGACTGCAACGGGGTATGGGGGTGACTTGATAATATGGGTGACTGTAGTAACCATAGTGTTTTTCATGTGAAACCTTCATAAGAGTATATATCAATGATACCTTAATAAAAAATTAAAAAATAAACAGACTTTGCTCCTCAAAAGACTAGAATCTGGAAGAAAGTGAAGTAGAATTCCAGCAGTATTCCAGGCTTAATTCTATCAGCTATGGGAAAGAGTGTAAAGAGTGGCCAGAGGCAAGGCTCTGAGAAGGTGCACCAGCCTTGCTCAAGGTCCCTGTGAGACAGGGACGGTGGGTGTAGTCAGAGTAGGGTGAGGGCCTCTGGGGAAAAGCAGGGCGGAATATTTACAATGAGAGCAATGTAACAATGGGCAAAGAAGTCCCCATTGAAACTCTGTTAAGCATAATGCAAAGTCACGGTCACACTAATTCTCTAGGGAAAGACACCTAAGAATATAGACATCTTCAGTGAGATCAGTTAAAGGTCAAAAGGCCAGAAGCAACCTGACCTGGAATGTTTGAGTGGTCTGCAAGGGTATCAGCATAACCCATGACTCCACTGTCAGCCCTAGCAATCAGACTATGACCCAGCCCACCTTCAGGACAGGGCAGGTGATGCAAGTCCACACCCCCAAGTTTTTTTCATGTTTGCAAAAAATCCTCAACTGCCTATAAAACCCCCTAGACAGCACACCACTACGGGCTCTCTTGTCCCGTCCTGGTGTGAGCCGGGAGCTCTATTCTCTCACTTTATTTCTAAATAAAAGCCTGTACCTTGCTCTTCTACCTTGAGTGTTTGTGAAGCTCATTCTTTGGCTTTGTGAACAAGAACCCTGGCATCACCTGCAGCCCCACATTTGCTACCTGCTCCCTCCTGCTGAGACAGGGAGCATAGGCTTAGACAGAGTAGCATGAGGGCCTCTGGAAAAACAAAAGTCAAGATATTTACAGTCAAAGCAATGTAACAATGTAAAGTCCCTATTGAAACTCTGTGTTCAGCATTATGCAAAGTCAAGGTCACACTAATTCTCTAGGGTAAAGATACTAGACTAAGAATATAGACATCTTCAGTGAGATCAGTTAAAGGTCAAAAGGCCAGGAGCAATTTGGCCTGGAATGTTTGAGTGTTCTGCAAGGGTCTCTCAGCATAACCCATGACTTCACTGTAAACAGCCCTAGCAAACAGACAACAACCCTGCCCACCTTGAGGGCAGGGCAGATGGTAACAAGTCCACACCCTAAGCCCTCAGTTCCCAAAAGTCCTCAACTGCCTATAAATCCCCTAGACAACACACCACCCTGGGCTCCCTTGTCCCCTCCTGGCATGAGCCAGGAGCTCTTTCCTCTCACTTTATTTATAAATAAAAGCCTGTACCTTGCTCTCCTACTTTGAGTGTTTGTGAAGCTCATTCTTCAGTTTCATGAACAAGAACCCCAGCATCACTGCCAGGTTCTCCTGTCAACCTGTTGTTGGCTGGCTGCCCTCCACACTTAAGGAAAGCAAAGCAGACCTTATTTTTGCTTTCCTCCTTCCTCAAATTTCCCCCTCCCTTGAGTACTTAAGGGTTGTTTTGAGGGCAAGAGGAAAAACCAGAGATTTTGTAATTGGCCATTTTGTCATAAAATACTTTGTTCTAGCCTCGTTGGTCTTGGCAAATCCAGGGTCAAAATAGAAGGGTCAGCCACTCTCCCGAAGTCCACTGAGCTGGTCTCCAGCCAACCTTCCTCTGCTGATAACAATCCTTCTAAAATGCAAATCCGTTCAAATGCTCCAGTATCCCTGTAAAATTCTGACCCCCTCATGTTGTGCCCATCATGTCTCCTTGTAAGCTTCCTGCATTTCCCAAAACCACTGCACTCAATTTCTCACCTCATAGGGGTCATTTCTCTGCTGGCTGATCCCTTTCCTTCAAGATTCCACATGAGGCCTAAAGGGAGGGGAAGACAGGCATCTGGGATGATTTCCCAATTCCCGTGGTAACTTGAAAAGATTCAGGTTTGGATGGGTTGGGGCTGTGGTGTCTGGGGGCATCGAGGGGCTGTTTAATAGGCAGCTGCATTCCTAGGACTGGTGGTTGAAGTGTAGGTCAGGGATAGAGATGCAGGAACATGAATCATGAACATGGAGTGAAACAATCACCTCCTACAAGAAGTTCCCTGTCCTCACCAGGCTGGGAAGGTGACCCCTTCCTCTCCCTTGAGCTTCCACAACACCTAGAATTGAATCCCTACAGAGGGTTAAAGGACTATTTAATGCTCAGCTATGATAAAGTCAACAATTTCCTAATTCAAAATGTATGGACATAACCATACGTGAACCTATCAGATGATTATGAATTCTCTGAACTTTGATAAGTGCACTAGCCTTTTAGTAACATTGGCTAAGTGTGCACTGTGTTGAACATTTATATGCAACATGATATATATTTATATTTATACATAAACATTCAAATGTAATTGAACTTTTTTTTTTGAGCTCAATATCACTTTGCAAAATCTGAACTTATCTTCTCCAGTAATTAATGTTGTTAGTGTAAAAATGGCTTGGGGAAAACTGCCAGCCTTAACAGCCACACTAAAAGACTTATCAAGGTGATGCCAATACTGTATCTGAGTTCACAGTTCTCCTCCTCTTTAATTTCTGTTATGCAATTTTAAAAGAGAAATTTCCCCTACACGTATAATTTTCATCCTTCCCCTCAGAATAGGACTACCTGTACCACTTCTCTTAGCAGTACCAGGCCTTACTACATAATATGTTAGAATTCTATTTGTGGTACTATTGACTGCTCCAGCATTTAGGGGAAAACATAAGCTTTGCGCCTCTTGGCCTTTTGCAGACAAAGGCACTGCCCCTCCACAGCAGCTGGCAGAGATGCTAGTGTTTTCTGGATTTCATTTCCTGTTTATCTGGTTTGGTTTGGTTTTATTGTTCAAATATAATTAAGATAAAGGGAAGGGAAGTATTTCTTTGGGCTATTTGCTACTACCTGATTTCTCTTTTTCAGAAGGAATTTTAGATTCTGTTTTCAGTCTCAAGTGCCTCTGATTGATAATAGCTGCTGTATTAAAGGGTTAAGCAGCTTGCATTTCCTCACTCCCGAGTAAACCCCCAGTTAGTTTAATTAGACTGCTCCTAGAAGCCTGTCCAGGCCCTTTAAATCTGATCCTATAGAAGCAGCTGGCTCTGTCAACTAGGGGCAAAACTAACCAGAAGAGACCTGATGTTCAGGACCAGTTGGCTGCTGGTGTTCATGCCCCCTCATTACACAATCCCCTCATCCTCACCCAAAAGTCTCAGATATAGACTTCACCCAACAGTAAAATACATATGCAGGGAGGAGATATTTTGCATGTGTTATATTACAGATATAAAATTACCTTAGCTTTTGGATTATTGAAGATTCAAAGCAATTCTTCTGACCAAGGGTACATTTCCTTGAAGGGCAAAGCTCAAGAAACAGTTCATGAGACACTGATCAATGTCTAAACTTGATTTTGATGCATTATTTTCTCCATCCTTTATAACTAAACATTAGCCCATCATTCTTAAAATAAATTTAATTTGTTATTTCTTGACAAAGCTAATGATTGAAGTTCAGAATTTGCCACCCCAAAAGATATTTCTTTGGCATAAGGATTGTTTCAGGATGATTATTTTTAAGAAACAGCAAACAAACCTAAGTGTCCATCAGTAGTAGATGAAAGGATAAAGATGTGGTACATACATACAATGGAATACTATTTAGTCATAAAAAGAAAAGAAATCTGGGGAGGAGCCAAGATGGTGTCGTGAGTAGGGCAGCAGAAATCTCCTCCCAAAACCATATATATTTTTGAAAATATGCCTCCTAAAAGTGAGACCAGAAGACACAGTACAACAGCCAGGCTACATCTACTTCTGCGAGAACTCAGCACCTCACAAAGGGGGTAAGATACAACCTGCAGCCCGGAGGGACCCGAGCGCCCTCACCCCCAGCTCCCTGGTGGGAGGAAAGGAGTCAGAGCGGGGAGGGAGTGGAAGCCCAGGACTGCTAATCAACCAGCTCTAGTAATCTGCACCGGGAGCACAGACACACATCGCATGGTGTGCTGGATATTAGGGAAACAGAAAAGTAAAATCTGCGAGCAGGTCCCCACAGCCGGCTCCCCTGGGACAAAACAAAAGCGAGTGCTTTTTGAAAGTCTTAAAAGGACAGGGGCCTCACAGCTGGGTGGAATTGTCCTGGCACACTCAGCCCAGCAGGCTGGGAATCCTGAGGAACCTCAGGGGCCCCAGCCCCCTGGATGGCAATGCAGCCCTGAAGCCCTTCATGATGATAAGCAGCCTGCCATTCATTCCCCCATGCTGGCACAGCCCTGCCACAGTGGCGAAGCAGCCAGAGAGCGGTGGAGCCCACAGCACCCACCCAGAGTCTCCTCCGGGCGCACAGCTGCCCAGGTGAGACCCAGAGACTGCCACTGGTGCGCAGCTGCCTGGCACAGGCAGAGGAAACCAGGGCAAGGTGTGAAGGTGTGCTGTTCTCACAGAAGAGCACACCCAGCATGCCTGCCTCTCTCTGCAGGGCTCTGAGCTACCCTGGGGGCGGCCTGGCCCGCAGCAGCTGAGGGGATTAACCCGGAGGCTGCTCCTGGTGTGCAGGTAACCAACACAGGCAGCGGAGAAGGGCAAGGCAACTAGCAAGCAGGAAGGGACTTTGTTCTCCCAGCTGACACACATGCCACCTGCCCACTACCACCTCTATTGCCATGAAAAGGCAGAAGAATTTGATCCAGTCCAGAATTACCCAGATAACCCCCAAGAGAGGGCCGGGGAGATAGATATAACCGATCTTCCTGAAAAAGAATTCAAAATAAAGGTCATAACCATGCTGATGGACCTGCAGAGAAATATGCAAGAGCTACGGGATGAAGTCAGGAGGGAGAATACAGAAGTAAAATAATCTCTGTAAGGACTTAAGAGCAGACTGGATGAGGTGCAAGAGACTGTTAATGGAATAGAAATCAGAGAACAGCAACACAGAGAAGCTGAGGCAGAGAGAGATAAAAGGATCTCCAAGAATGAAAGAATATGAAGAGAACCATGCGACAATTCAAACAGAAAAATATTCGCATTATAGGAGTACCAGAAGAAGAGAGAGAAAAAGGGATAGAAAGTGTCATTGAAGAAATAATTGCTGAAAACTTCCCCAAACTTGGGGAGGAAATAATCTCTCAGACCATGGAAACCCACAGATCTCCCAACACTAGGGACCCAAGGAGGACAACACCAAGACATATAATAATTAAAATGGCAAAGATTACAGACAAGGACAGAGTATTAAAGGCAGCCAGAGAGAGAAAATAGGTCACCTACAAAGGAAAACCCATCAGGCTATCATCAGACTTCTCAACAGAAACTTTACAGACCAAAAGAGAATGGCATGATATATTTAATGCAATGAAACAGAAGGGCCATGAATCAAGAATACTGTATCCAGTGTGATTATCATTTAAATATGAAGGAGGGATTAAACAATTCCCAGACAAGCAAAAAGTTGAGCAAATTTCCCTCCCACGAACCACCTCTACAGGATATTTTAAAGGGACTGCTCTAGATGGAAGCACTCCTAAGGCTAAAGAGATGTCACCAGAGAAAATAAAATCACACCAAAAAAGCAGACCAACCAAATACTAACTAAAGGCAAAAAATAAAATCAACTATTCACAAAAGCAGTCAAAGGAAATACAAAAGAGCACAGAATAAAACACCTAACATATAAAGAATGGAGGAGGAGGAATAAGAAAGGAGAGAAATAAAGAATCATCAGACTATGTTTATAATAGCTTAATAAGTTAAGTTAGAGGATAGATAGTAAAGAAGCTACCCTTGAACCTTTGGTAACCATGAATCTGAAGCCTGCAATGGCAATAAGTACATATCTTTCAATAATCACCCTAAATGTAAATGGACTGAATGTACCAATCAAAAGACACAGAGTAATAGAATGGATAAAATAGCAAGACCCATCTATATGCTGCTTACAAGAGACTCACCTCAAACCCAAAGACATACATAGACTAAAAGTGAAGGGATGGAAGAAGATACTTCATGCAAACAATAGGGAGAAAAAAGCAGGTGTTGTAGTACTTGTATCAAACAAATAGACTTCAAAACAAAGAAGTAATAAGAGATAAAGAAGGGCATTACATAAACATAAAGGAGTCAGTCAGTCCAACAAGAGGATATAACCATTATAAATATATATATTTATATATATATATATATATGTATGTATATATATATATATGCATCCAATACAGGAGCACCAACATATGTGAAACAAATACTAACAGAATTAAAGGAGGAAATAGAATGCAATGCATTCATTCTAGGAGACTTCAACACACCACTCACTCCAAAGGACAGATCCACCAGACAGAAAATAAGTAAGGACACAGAGGCACTGAACAACACACTAGAACAGATGGAACTAACAGACACCTCCAGAACTCTACACCCAAAAGCAGCAAGATACACTTTCTTCTCAAGTGCACATGGAACATTTTTTAGAATAGACCACATACTAGGCCACAAAAAGAGCCTCAGTAAATTTAAAAAGATTGAAATTCTACCAACCAACTTCTCAGACCACAAAGGTATAAAACTAGAAATAAATTGTACAAAGAAAACAAAACAGCTCACAATTACTGAAACTAGTAAAAGAAGAACTAATGAGGCCCAAAGTCAGCAGAAGGAGGGACATAATAAAGAACAGAGAAGAAATAAATAAAATTGCAAAGAATAAAACAATAGAAAAAATCAATGAAACCTAGAGCTGGTTCTTTGAGAAAATAAACAAAATAGATAAGCCTCTAGCCAGAGTTATTAAGAGAAAAAGAGAATCAACACACATCAACAGAATAAGAAATGAGAAAGGAAAGCTCACAACAGACCCCACAGAAATATAAAGAATTATTAGAGAATACTATGAAAATCTATATGCTAAGAAGCTGGAAAACCTAGAAGAAATGAACAACTTCCTGGAAAAATACAACACAGAAAATCTAAACAGACCAATTACCAGCAACGAAATTGACTCGGTAATCAAAAAACTACCCAAGAACAAAACCCCCGTGCCAGAAGGATTCACCACTGAATTTTATCAGACATATAGAGAAGACATAATACCTATTCTCCTTAAAGTTTTCCAAAAAAATAGAAGAGGAGGGAATACTTCCATACTCATTCTATGAAGCCAGCATCACTCTAATACCAAAACCACACAAAGACCAGACCAAAAAAGAAAATTACAGACCAATATCCCTGATGAACATAGATGCAAAAATACTCAACAAAATATTAGCAGAAAAAAATATAGGCAAAAATCTCTGGGATATAAACATGAGCAACTTCTTCATTGAACATATCTCCCCAGGCAAGGAAAACAAAAGCAAAAATGAACAACTGGGACTATATCAAACTAAAAAGCTTCTGGACAGCAAAGGATACCATTAGTAGAACAAAAAGACATCCTACAGTATGGGAGAATATATTCATAAATGACATATCTGATAAGGGGTTGACATCCAAATTATATAAAGAGCTCACACACCTCAAGAAACAAAAAGCAAATAAGCCAATTAAAAAATGGGCAGAGGAGCTGAATAGACAGTTCTCCAAAGAAGAAATTCAGGTAGCCAACAGGCACATAAAAAGATGCTCCACATCGCTAATCATCAGAGAAATGCAAATTAAAACCACAATGTGATATCACCTCACACCAGTTAGGATGGCCAACATCCAAAGGACGGACAACAACAAATGCTGGTGAGGATGTGGAGAAAGGAGATTCCTCCTACACTGCTGGTGGGAATGTAAACTAGTTCAACCATGTGGAAAGCAGCAGTAGAGAGGTTCCTCAAAAAACTAAAAATAGAAATATCATTTGACCCAGGAATTCTACTCCTAGGAATTCACCCTAAGAATGCAGCAGCTCAATTTGAAAAAGACATATGCACCCCTATGTTTATCGCAGCACTATTTACAATAGCCAAGATATGGAAGCAACCTAAGTGTCCATCAGTAGATGAATGGATAAAGAAGATGTGGTACATATATGCAATGGAATATTATTCAGCCATAAGAAGAAAACAAATCCTACCATTTGCAACAACATGGATGGAGCTAGAGGGCATTATGCTCAGTGAAATAAGCCAGGCACAGAAAGACAAGTATCAAATGATTTCACTCATAGGTGGAGCATAAGAACAAAAAAAGAAACTGAAGGAGCAAAACAGCAGCAGACTCACAGAACCCAAGAATGGACTAACAGTTACCAAAGGGAAAGGGACTGGGGAGGATGGGTGGGAAGGGAGGGATAAGGAGTGGGGGAAAGAAAGGGGGCATTATGATTAGCATGTATAATGTGGGGGTGGGGCACGGGAGGGCTGTGCACACAGAGAAGACAAGTATTGATTCTACAGCATCTTACTACGCTGATGACTGTAATGGAGTATGTGGGGGGGACTTGGTGATGGGGGGAGTCCAGTTAACATAATGTTCCTCATGTAATTGTAGATTAATGATACCAAAAGAAAAAAAAGAAAAAAAGAAAAGAAATCCTACCATCTGCAACAACATGGATATAGCTAGAGGGTATTATGCTCAGTGAAATAAGCCAGGTGGAGAAAGACAAGTACCAAATGACTTCATTCATTTTTGGAGTATAAAAACAAAGCAAAACTGAAGGAACACAACAGCAGCAAACTCCCAGACTTCCAGAATGGACTACTGGTTCCCAAAGGGGAGTGGTTGGGGAGGGTGTGTGGGGAGGGAGGGAGAGCGGGATTGAGTGGCACTATAATTAGCAACCACAATATAGATAGGTCACGGGAAGGCAGTACAGCATGAAGAAAAGTAGTGACTCTACAGCATCTTACCATGCTGATAGACAGTGGCAGCATGGGGGGGGTGAGGACTTGATAATATGGGTGACTGTTGAAACCACAATGTTGTTCATGTGAAACCTTCATAAGATTATATATCAATGAAACTAATAAAAAAAAAAGAAAGAAACAGTAAACATAGGAAAAGCTCTGAAAACTGGGAAGTTACCCTTTCATAAGAGAGACTTGCATTTCTAAGGGAAACCTCCATTTGTAAAGGTGTCCCCTCTCTGTACCAGGCAGAGGAGGATGACTAAATCTCCAGAAACTCTCATCTATGGAGAAACCAGGACCTAAATATGCATAACAACCTTACCTTTGTTTATTGTGCTTTTCTTGAGAACCTCCCCTTTTCTTGATAACTGACCCCCTATACCCCAACATTTTCTTTTGTCTTTAGCTGAAAATGGTATTTAAGGTGCTGGCTTGGGCCATTTC
This sequence comes from Manis javanica, assembly GCF_040802235.1. NCBI lineage: Eukaryota > Metazoa > Chordata > Mammalia > Pholidota > Manidae > Manis > Manis javanica. The sequence continues at coordinate 94,965,867 of NC_133163.1, read as the reverse complement.
AAAGAGTTACTCAGTTTTCATAGGTATCTTCCAAGTATACAAAAGGTATACATGTCATTAAACTTGTTTTTCTCCTGTTAATCTGCCTTTTATTATGGGGCCTGGGGAGAAGTGTGTGTCTTTGCCAACAACATAGAAGGGTACAGGAAAAATTATTTTTCCTCCCCTGCATCATAAAACAAAACTTTGACTACACCCCTGCTCCAGTGTTTGGCTCCCTGGAAATGGGGGCTGTATTGTTCCTGTTTTCCCTGTCCGGATGTTCATGCCTGGAATCCGGTTGAGCTTGCTGTAAAGAATAAAAGAGATAAAGTATACTCAGTGTGGTCAATGTATTGGTAGCTGTTACATGATGGGACTGATATGTGATAGAACTTGGACAGAAACTGACAGAAGCATTTAGAAATATTTCCAGCATTCTGACATTGCTGCAACATCTAAACACAGCAATACAAACATCAGTTCATGGCCAGTTGAAAATAAAAACAAAATTGGTCTTTCACCTCAGATTGTTTGAGAAGAAGCACTGTATGAAAGCACCCAGCACAGGCCTGGAATATAGGAAGCACTCAACATATTAATTCCTGTCATTTCCTTACCATTCAAGTGAAACCCAGAACACTAAGAGCACAAAGCCACCCCCTACCCCCAAAAATAGCTTCTGTGGAGAAAAACTAATTTGACTGTTTCATATCCCAATTTCATGAACTAGTAGTTCAGGGAGAGACTTCATTTCCCACCCAAAAGCAACTGCTGGATTTCTCAAGACTGACCAAAGAGGCACAAAGTAAGTAAACTGGTAAAGATAGTTGAATACAAGATTGTTGCCTAGACCCATATTACAATAATCTGGTTAAGAATCGTAACCAAATAACACAAATAGGAAAAAAGAGTTGTTCATATATTTGAAGGTCTTGGTCTTGTTAAAAAAAAAGCACACAGGCCCAACCTGGTGTCACTTCTGCTAGGCCAAGTCACCAAACCCTGACTTAATACATCAATCTAATCAGTTTCCACCTCCCCCAGAAACGTAGTCAGTCAGGAATTTTCTGGTCAGGATTAAGATCTGTCACATGAGCCTTAAGAAGACGGAGTCATCTGCATTTTAAAACTCCCTGCTCTTCCCCCTAAGAAAGTGACCAGGCCTGAAACAATCCCTTCTTTCCTTCTGCTAATAACTTTTCCCCACCCTCCTGTCTATAAAAACCTTCCATTTTGTACAATTCCTTGGAGCACCTCTCTACTTACTAGAAGGGATGCTGCCCAATTCACAAATCACTAAACGAAGCCCATTACACCTTCAAATTTACTCAAATGGATTTTGTTTTTTTAACAGTCTTTATCCATCTCTTCGTGCCGAGATGCTTTGTGTCTGATTCTCATGGGCCCTAACCTGCTGAACTCCAGTTTAACACATACCATTAGCTGAGCTGGGCCTTTTACATGCACCATCCTACCTAATCCTCACACTACCCAAAGGTGAGTGAACACTGCAATCATCCCAGTAGGGCCCAAGGACAGGCCCCTTGGTTGCCCAAAAATGCGCCACTTTGGCATGAAGATTATTTCAGAACTGAAAACAATCACGGCCCAAAAATCTGAGAAAAAAACTTCGACTTTTCTCCCCACCCAACTGCTTAAAAAGAATTTAGATAGAGAACCTGCTTCAGGGAGAGCCATCACCATAGACAACCACATTGTAATATAACCAAGGGGTGCTACACAGGGAAGAGCCCTTGCTTCTGGCTTCAGAATGCTTCTAAGTCTTGCTTCAGATTTTAGGAGTGGGCCTTTCTGCAGACAACTCCCTTCACCTGAGTTCCTGAAGCACGAACCATTTTCATTAGCAGATCCTATCCCTGTTTGGCCCAGATGGCCACAGCCCACTGTGCCTAGGAAATCTTGGATTCCATTTTGGTTCTTCCACAGACAGGAGTACCGGTGTGCCCCCTCAAAGCTGCCCCAGGACTGTTCTTCCATGTTCCTCTCTCTGCTTTCCTCCTAGTGCCACCTACCCTGACCCCAAACCACTTACACTATTCAGTTCACCTCAGGGGAAGGGGGGAATGCAGAGTTATCCTACTGCGGGGGCTCCCTTTGGAGGTGCTGGGGGACAACCATGTTTGGGAGGCAGTGGCGAAGACCCACTTGCGTTGCAGGCATCTCTGAGGCAGCACAGGCAACCCCGGCCACTCTCCCCTGTCGACAGCTTTCTGCCCTTTCTCCAGTGTTGGAGTTCTCTCCAGGCTAAGGTCTTCCACTTCTTGCCTTTCACTCTGCATGTCCCACTCGGCTTACGCAAGCTCATTCATCCATAATTCCTCAGTAGGGCCCTACTTTGGGAAGGACAATACTTTGTTGTGAGGAACAGTGCTGTAAACTAAATGAAGCCTGACTCTCTTGTGACAACCAATCCCCCCTCACACATTCCCAAACTGCCCCCTGCCCCCCAGGGGTGCAGTAGAGAAGCAAATGATTCCTGGACTTAAATGTCCAGCCCAATGCCAAACCCTACAACCAAGGTGAGTGCTCAAAGACACATTGATGCTCTGCCCCAGACACATCTGAAACTCAAATCTGATCTGATCATTTTAATCTCTTCTGTCTAGTAAACGACCCCACCATTTTCCATTCTTACGCCAACCTGAGGTCCTCCAGAATCTGCCCAGAACCCTTTTACGCAGTGAGTATACCAATCCCACAACCACAGGCTACACTCTCTAGCCCATCACATTTTCTAGATCCTTTAGGATACACCTACCCCACCCAGCCCCTAATCCAGAGTGGATTCTAAGGTGATAACATCAATTTCAGGCAAGCTCCCTTCCCCCTCCAATCTTCAAGGCTTTGTTCCACAGAGCCAGGACAAACATTAGTAATCTGGCTAAGCATTAGGAGAACACACGTTGAGGAGTTAAGGCAAGGCAGATTCTGGGGTTGTTAATTCCAGTTCTGCTACTTATTAGGTACACAACCTAAAAGCAGACACTGAGCAGATAGAGAAGTGGGTCCTTTCTGCCTCTCCAGCAGAAATCACCACCTGTCCATTCAGTACATCAGATTACTGGAAGGGCCAGTAAACAGGACCTGTATTCTTGTACTTGATCTTTTTCCATCTTGTACTTGATCTTTGCACTTGCTCTTCCACTTGCCTGAGTGACTCCTACTTGCCCTTCAAGAACCAGATCAACTAGCACCCTCTCTTCTAGGGCTTCTTCTCTGGGCCAAGGGCCTGTCCCTGTGAAGCCATTACTCTGTGGCCCCCATCAAAGCCCTCACACTCTGTCTCACTGTTAACTTCATCTGTCTCCCTAGAGCAGCATGGGTATAGGGACTGTGTCTTCCTGCTCCTCTCTAGGCCCCTAATCCCTAGCCCAGGGCTTGCATTATGACAGGCATTCTCACATCTATTAAATGTTTGTGGAATGAAAGACTGATTGTAAAATCATCTGTAAACTGTATAGAGCTATACCACCTTTCATTCCTCATAATACTTTCTGGTGTTGGTAGCCATGAACACTAATTCAGGACCTCAGGTAGAGGCTACGAGGTGGAAGCCGAACCTCTGAGTTCTTATCTAGGCTCTGTTAACTAGTCAAGTCTGTCACCATGGGGATGACACCTTTCCCCACTAAGGAAGTGGAGAGTTCATTCAGGGCAGGAGTTCTTAAGCCGCAGAACTCTGAAGGGACTACAGAAGGATTTAAAGGAAGTCCACGAACTCTCTGAAATTGCTGCCAAATTCAGTCTTGCACTCTGTGATGAGAGAGACTACAGGTTCTCAAATTCTCAAATAGTCAAGAACTGCTATCTGTGTAATCTTTCTAATCTGGCTCATCTAGATCCTGGTACATGTCCTCTTTGAGGGGGAAGGAGGTGCTAGGTACCAGCAGAGATGGCTGGCACCAGTCCCACATACCCGCTGCCACTCCAGGCTGGTCTGAGATGGACTTTGTCAAGGGCGCCCTGGCCAAGCCACACACTGACTCTGCAGCTCCCTGAACTTTGGCCCCAGGAGCCAGGGAGCAGATGCAGGGTCTGGTGCAGAGACAGACATAATGCTCTTAAAGAGACAGGGGAGCAGGATCAGAAAGGAAAACGGCTGAAAAGTCAACCAGATGTAAACTAAAGGAAGTAAGGAAGAAAGGAGCTTTAGGGACATGGAGACATGTCTGACACACGCACAGGGAACACCAGGAGTCCTGGAGATGCAGGCCTGGGCCGGGAGGAAAGGAGGAAGGAGCTGGCACTTTCTGAGTACCTAGTAAGCGCTGGGTACTCTCAAGATCATAATAATCCTGCAAAGGAGGTTTTATCCGCCCCAAGCAGTAGAGAGTAAATATGAGTTCTACAGCTTTTAAATGTCGCTGGCCTCCCTTTCTGCCCTGCACTGCATGCTCAGAGATGTTCAGGGCATGTCCTAAATCAGACAGCCTCCCAAGTATCTTCTCTTAAAAATGCGGTGACATGAGGCTGAACAAGGAATCTGCAGCTGGCAAAGGAGGGAGAGGCTTCAGTTTGCAGCCGTCCAGGGATCTGGCCACGTGCCGGACACGGGACTAGGTTCCGGGTGGCACGCGACAAGAACCCTGCTCCTGGCGCCTTAGAACCAAGCGCCGAACCCCCTCCCCCCAACATGGTACCCAGCTCGGATCTGGGCGCCAGAGCGTGCGAGGTGCGCGGCCCGCACCGGGCGGGTAACGGCGAACTGGGACAGCGGCTGAGCTCGGCGCGAGTGGGGCAGAGCCAAGCTAGGCTTCCCGTTTTACCAGGCGCAGGTCGCCGGGTCCGTGCACCACCAGGGAGAGGTTCTCGGGCTTGGTCGCCGCCATGGCGCTCTCCTTCGCCCGGGTGGAGGCTGCAGTCCTCAGGACGCTCGGCGGTTCTGGTGGCCGCCAGCCGAGGGTCGGGGTCAGGGTCAGGCGGCCCTCTGGGACGAGGAGGTGCGCCCGACTGGGGGCGGGGCTTCCTGGTGCCTGACAGCCGGGACGGGACTCCCGTGGAGGGGCGGGGCTGCCCCGCTCAGTCGCCGGCGCATGCCCGTAAGAGCTGGGAAGGGGGTTGGGGAGGGCGTTGGAGAGCGGCCTGGGGTGAGGTCTGGGGAGGGGTGAGGCCGGTCCTCCGCCTCCCTCAGAAGAGAGGTGTTTCTGTCTGCCTCGCATCCAAGTAAATATTACGGCCCTGAAAGTAGCCTGCAGAGGCAACAGCCTCAAGACTGCAGAAAAATGGGGTTGCGCATTGTGGGGCAGATTCTCACGACCAGCACTGAGATTCTGATAGGGTGCGGTGAGGTCTGAGGGTCTGTATTACAAGCTTTGCGAATGCTGAGGCTACAGGTGGAGCACAGCCTACACCCCGAAGCGCAGGCCCTACACTGATACAGCGTTCACATTGGCCCTATGTCCCCAGCATCCAGCAAAGTGCCTGGCCCAAGTAGGAGTGAATGAATGCATTGGTGTATCCGCCATCGGCCTGAAGCATCAGTGCAAAGAACCTGCGAAATGCAATCTGTGAACTTTCTCTTGACCTGCGCTGCTGCTTATGATAGAAGCAGATTTCTGCCTAAATTCTTCCTTCAAGCTCCTCTCCCCTTTGAGGAACACTAAAGTTCTACTCTAAGGAGAGAGAGCTGCCCCCTGGATAGGCCTGAGTCCAGAAAGTTCCCTCCTGCTTTGAGAACAGTGCTCAGCATCTCATTCCCTTTCTTCCTCCCCCCAGACACTCTGCTGGATCCTTTTTACCTCCTCCGGGAGACCTGCCCTTGAAGTCGCTCCGAGCCCTTGAAGATGTCTCTGTGTGGCACTTACTGCAAGCCCCATGTATGGGTCACAGCCTGTGCTCTCACTGGTAATCATCCCTTCTCCAAACACACTGAAGGGCAAGGCCTCATTTCTTAAACAGAACCTGGAAAAATGTTTTATGCAGTGTGGAACTCAAAACAAAAGATTTGATGATGTATCAAACTCTGAAACCCCAATAATGACAAAAAGGCGCGCGCGCGCGCGTGTGTGTGTGTGTGTGTGTGTGTGTGTTAGTGTAGGGTAGAGGAGTGTCACAAGATGTGACAAGTCAATGGGATCAATTTTTGCAGGGCTCTTCTACAATCAGTTGTGTTCTTTGCTTTGACACACCTCCCACAAGGTTTGGCTGTGCTTGGCTGGTTCCTCCATCAGCTACTGCACTCAGCTCCTGTGGGGTTTCCTCACAGTCTGCCAAGCATGTGAAGCTGAAGATGGAGAAAGCCCCATGAATGGCTTAAGAGCTGAGAGCCACTTGAAGTAGACACTTCTTGACTTTTAAATTAAGAAAACAAAACTCCAGAACCAAATCAAAGGCCACTAAAATAATGACACAACAGCCACACTTGAAGTGGTATTTGTTTTCTCCTAAGCAATAACACTATGAAACTGTCTTGAAAGTTGTTGGCCGGGGACAAAGAGATCTGGAAAGGTGGGAGACATATTTAGGAATATAGTCTATGACTAGGGCCATCTATAGAAAAGCCAAAGGTGAGTTGATAAGGATTGTTAAGAAACTGGCATTTTTAAAATTAAAAAGCAAGTTGTTATTTTAGTATTTAAACAATTTGTTGTGACATTTTTTACATAATTTCCTAACAGAGACCAGCATTCACAATGGTGAGGAATAGGTTTTTCTAGGCATTTTATTGAATAAGAATAAAATGCTGGCTCTGCCTTTGCTAGTAGCCTGCTTGGCACAGCTTCTCTGGGCCTCTGCCTGACTTTCCCAAACAGCACATCACTCTGAGGCACTCTCTCCACTGAGCACAACTTCAGTAGTGGTCAGTAAGTTTCTGCCCTGAAAACTTATTTGAAATTAAAAAATTAAATCATGGGATGCACACCCTCTGGGGTCATATACCTGGAATAAGGGAGACTACATCCTATCACAAATACTGAGTTACTTCAGGTCTGGATTACATAGTGTACTAACCAGAGAAATCAGTGTGCCATGGGGCCATAGTATAGTGTCCCCAAGATCAGAACAGTTGCAAAATCCTGATTTCCAGATTTTCCCAATTGGTTATCAACTATTCAGTTACTCAAACCTGGTTATTTACAACAAAAGAAAGAAAGAAACAGAAGAATAAACCAAGAGGTTTCTTGCAGACCTTGGAAATAAGGTTACTAATGAAAGTTAAAATAGTAAAATCCATATGCAATAGATGAGATTGAGGGACTTCCGTAAGGAACGAGGAACACACCTGCCATTAACAAATCTCAAGAAAAGGTTAAGAAGTGTTATGAAAAGTAACTAAGAGAGTAAGAATTTTAGTCTAGAACTATCCAGGGAGAGAGGCACTTGGTGGTAGTTGTGGTGCTGCTAGAGCAGAACTGTGGAAGCTGAGGACCAGTTAAAGGTTACTACTAATGCCAACTGAGGTTGGTGACTTGGACTTGGATAAACAATGGAAGTAGAGATGGAGTGAAATGGATGGAGCCAAGATTTATCCTGGAGGCAGGTTCCGCAGGACTTGGTAAGGGATTGGCCTACAGGAGAAGGTCTTGAAAAGGTTAACTTCCAGATTTCTGACAAGACTAACTGGGTGAATGAGATGCTGTTATCTGATATGGACAGCACTGCTTTGAAGATGGGCAAACTTGGGGGAGTGATCAGACAGGTAATTTTAAATAGACCAAGTTTGTGAATGTCTGTGAGACATCCAGGAGAAATGACCAACTAATATAAGGGTCTTGGAAAATCTTGGTTTGAAAAAGTCTAAACTGAATTTGGAAACCATTGGTGTATACACTGTATTTAAAGCAAGAAGAGAAAATGAAATAATCAAGGGAAAGAATTGAGCATTCAATATTGAGAAATCAGGAAAAGGAAGAGGAACCAACCAAGGATCTTGAGAATAAGTTAAACCATAGTAGAAAAAGGCAGTGTCATAAGGAGGAAGCAGCAAACTGTTGAATTCTAAGGAGAGGTCAAGATGGAATCCAAGAAGTGTTTAGTGGATTTAGCAACAAGGAAGCCATTGATAATCATGGAAAAGAGAGACTGGCTATGACAAAGAGGATGACCTTAGGGAAGGGCCAGTGTGGGGTGTAGGGTAGGGTGGGGACCACATTTGCTCAGGTGAGGAGGCAGCCACAGAGATGGAAGACTGATACATACAGAGAGATTGACAAAATAAATATATATATCAAGGATAATGGGAGTGAAGTTTCTCACTGTTGAAGAGGGGTAAAATAAGGAAAGGAAAAAGCAGAATGAGCGCTGTGCAGTGTTGGATAAAATTGGAGGAATCACTGTGAATTCATGGTTTGCAATATAAACATACTTTGAAATAACCATAAATATAAATATCTGTATTGTAGCGGGAGCCAAGATGGCAGCGTGAGTAGAGCAGTGGACATCTCCTCCCAAAACCACATATATCTATGAAAATATAACAAAGACAACTCTTCCTAAAATAGAGACCAGAGGACACAGGACAACATCCAGACCACATCCACACCTGCAAGAACCCAGCACCTCGTGAAGGGGGTAAGATACAAACCCCAGCCTGGCGGGACCCAAGCGCTCCTATCCCCAACTCCTGGCGGGAAGAGAGGAGTCAGAGCCGGGAGGGAGAGGGAGCCCAGGACTGCTGAACACCCAGCCCCAGCCATCCGCACCAGAGCGCAGGCACAGTGCATGCATGGAGGGCTGGAAACTAGGGAAACAGGGCAGCAGGACCAGTGAGCGAATGCCTGAGGCTGACACCACAGAACAAAGAAACGGGAACGGATATTTATTTTTTTTCCTCTTTTTTTTGGGGGGGAGTGCTTTTTGGAAGTCTTAAAGGGACAGGGACACCAATACTAGGGAAACAGGGCAGCAAGACTGGTGAGCAGGTGCCTGAGACCAGCACCTGAGGACAAAGAAAATCGTGTGTTTTTCTTTTTTGTTGTTCTTGTTGTTGTTGTTTTGGTTTGGTGAGTACTTTTTGGAAGTCTTAAAGGGGCAGGGCAGGACACTTAGTCCAGAGGCAGGGAATATGGGGATCTCTGGACACTCTAACCCCCTGGGCAGCAGGGAGCACGGAGGCCCCTTATGGAGACAAATAGCCTCCCAGACACTCCACCTCCAATGGGGCTCCGCCATTTTGGAGCAGCAGCCTGAGCCAGGCCACACCCACAGCAACAGCAGAGATAAACTCCATAGCAGCGGGGCAGGAAGCAGAAGCCCTGTCTGCGTGCCCCTGTCTGTGCGCAGCTGCCCAGCACAAGCCACTAGAGGTTGCTGTTCTCCCAGGAGAGGAAGGCCACAAACCAACAAGAAGGAAAGCTCTTCCAGCCATCACTGGTACCAGCTCTGCAAACTATATCACCATGAAAAGGCAAAACTACAGACAGACAAAGATCACAGAGTCAACACCTGAGAAGGAGACAGACGTAACCAGTCTTCCTGAAAAAGAATTCAAAATAAAAATCATGAACATGCTGACAGATGCAGAGAAAAATGCAAGAGCAATGGGATGAAGTCCGGAGGAAGATCACAGATGCCAGGAAGGAGATTACAGAAGTGAAACAAACCCTGGAAGGATTTATAAGCAGAATGGAAATGATGCAAAAGGCCATTGAAGGAATAGAAACCAGAGAACAGGAACACATAGAAGCTGACATAGAGAGAGATAAAAGGATCTCCAGGAATGAAACAATACTAAGAGAACTGTGTGACCAATCGAAAAGGAACAATATCTGTATTATAAGGGTACCAGAAGAAGAAGAGAGGGGAAAAGGGATAGAAAGTGTCTTTGAAGAAATAATTCCTGAAAACTTCCCCAAACTGGGGGAGGAAATATTCGAACAGGTCACAGAAATACACAGAACCCCCAACAGAAAGGATCCAAGGAGGACAACACCAAGACACATAATAATTAAAATGGCAAGAATCAAGGACAAGGAAAGAGTTTTAAAGGCAGCTAGAGAGAAAAAGGTCACCTATAAAGGAAAACCCATCAGGCTATCATCAGACTTCTTGACAGAAACCCTACAGGCCAGAAGAGAATGGCTTGATATATTAAATACAATGAAACAGAAGGGACTTGAACCAAGGATACTGTATCCAGCACGACTATCATTTAAATATGATGGCGGGATTAAACAATTCCCAGACAAGCAAAAGCTGAGGGAATTTGCTTCCCACAAACCACCTCTACAGGGCATCTTACAGGGACTGCTCTAGATGGGTGAATTCCTAAAAAGAGCACAGAACAAAACACCCAATATATGAAGAAAGGAGGAGGAGGAATAAGAAGGGAGAGAAGAAAAGAATCTCCAGACAGTGCATATAACAGCTCAATAAGCGAGCTAAGTTAGGCAGTAAGATACTAAAGAAGCTAACCTTGAACCTTTGGTAACCACGAATTTAAAGCCTGCAATGGTAATAAGTACATATCTCTCAATAGTCACCCTAAATGTAAATGGACTTAATGCACCAATCAAAAGACACAGAGTAATAGACTGGATAAAAAAGCAAGACCCATCTATATGCTGCTTGCAAGAAACTCACCTCAAACCCAAAGACATGCACATATTAAAAGTCAAGGGATGGAAAAACATATTTCAGGCAAACAACAGTGAGAAGAAAGCAGGGGTTGCAGTACTAATATCAGACAAAATAGACTTCAAAACAAAGAAAGTAACAAGAGATAAAGAAGGGCACTACATAATGATAGAGGGCTCAGCCCAACAAGAGGATATAACCATTCTAAATATATATGCACCCAACACAGGAGCACCAGCATATGTGAAACAAATACTAACAGAACTAAAGGGGGAAATAGACTTCAATGCATTCATTTTAGGAGACGTCAACATACCACTCACCCCAAAGGATAGATCCACCAGGCAGAAAATAAGTAAGGACACAGAGGCACTGAACAACACACTAGAACAGATGGACCTAATAGACATCTATAGAACTCTACATCCAAAAGCAACAGGATATACATTCTTCTCAAGTGCACATGGAACATTCTCTAGAATAGACCACATACTAGCTCACAAAAAGAGCCTCAGTAAATTCCAAAATATTGAAATTCTAACAACCAACTTTTCAGACCACAAAGGTATAAAAGTAGAAATAAATTCTACAAAGAAAACAAAAAGGCTCACAAACACATGGAGGCTTAACAACATACTACTAAATAATCAATGGATCAATGAACAAATCAAAATAGAGATCAAGGAATATATAGAAACAAATGACAACAACAACACAAAGCTCCAACTTCTGTGGGACGCAGCGAAAGCAGTCTTAAGAGGAAAGTATATAGCAATCCAGGCACACTTGAAGAAGGAAGAACAATCCCAAATGAATAGTCTAACATCACAATTATCGAAGCTGGAAAAAGAAGAACAAATGAGGCCTAAAGTCAACAGAAGGAGGGACATAATAAAGATCAGAGAAGAAATAAACAAAATTGAGAAGAATAAAACAATAGCAAAAATCAAAGAAACCAAGAGCTGGTTCTTTGAGAAAATAAACAAAATAGATAAGCCTCTAGACAAACTTATTAAGAGAAAAAGAGAATCAACACAAATCAACAGAATCAGAAATGAGAACGGAAAAATCACGACAGACTCCACAGAAATACAAAGAATTATTAAAGACTACTATGAAAACCTATATGCCAACAAGCTGGAAAACCTAGAAGAAATGGACAACTTCCTAGAAAAATACAACCTTCCAAGACTGACCAAGGAAGAAACATAAAAGTTAAACCAATTACGAGCAAAGAAATTGAAACGGTAATGAAAAAACTACCCAAGAACAAAACCCCCGGGCTGGACAGATTTACCTCGGAATTTTATCAGGCACACAGAGAAGACATAATACCCATTCTCCTTAAAGTGTTCCAAAAAATAGAAGAGGAAGGAATACTCCCAAACTCATTCTATGAAGCCAACATCACCCTAAAACAAAACCAGGCAAAGACCCTACCAAAAAAGAAAATTACAGACCAATATCCCGGATGAATGTAGTTGCAAAAATACTCAATAAAATATTAGCAAACAGAATTCAACAGTATATCAAAAGGATCATAGACCATGACCAAGTGGGATTCATCCCAGGGATGCAAGGATGGTACAACATTCGAAAATCCATCAACATCATCCACCACATCAACAAAAAGAAAGACAAAAATCACATGATCGTCTCCATAGATGCTGAAAAAGCATTTGACAAAATTCAACATCCATTCATGATAAAAACTCTCAGCAAAATGGGAATAGAGGGCAAGTACCTCAACATAATAAAGGCCATATATGATAAACTCACAGCCAACATCATACTGAACAGCGAGAAGCTGAAAGCTTTTCCTCTGAGATGGGGAACTAGACAGGGATGCCCACTCTCCCCACTGTTATTTAACATAGTACTGGAGGTCCTAGCCACGGCAATCAGACAAAACAAAGAAATACAATGAATCCAGATTGGTAAAGAAGAAGTTAAACTGTCACTATTTGCAGATGATATGAAATTGTACATAAAAAACCCTAGACTCCACTCCAAAACTACTAGAACTGATATCAGAATACAGCAAAGTTGCAGGATACAAAATTAACACACAGAAATCTGTAGCTTTCCTATACACTAACAATGAACCAATAGAAAGAGAAATCAGGAAAAAAATTCCATTCACAATTGCATCAAAAAGAATAAAATACCTAGGAATAAACCTAACCAAAGAAGTGAAAGACCTATACCCTGAAAACTATGAACACTCTTCAGAGAAATTAAAGGGAACACTAACAAATCGAAACTCATTCCATACTCATGGCTAGGAAGAATTAATATCATGAAAATGGCCATCCTGCCCAAAGCAATATACAGATTTGATGCAATCCCTATCAAATTACCAGCAACATTCTTCAATGAACTGGAACAAATAATTCAAAAATTCATATGGAAACACCACAGACCCGAATAGCCAAAGCAATCCTGAGAAAGAAGAATAAAGTAGGGCGGATCTCACTCCCCAACTTCAAGCTCTACTACAAAGCCATAGTAATCAAGACAATTTGGTACTGGCACAAGAACAGAGCCACAGACCAGTGAAACAGATTAGAGACTCCAGACATTAACCCAAACATATATGGTCAATTAATATTTGATAAAGGAGCCATGGACATACAATGGCAAAATGACAGTCTCTTCAACAGATGGTGCTGGCAAAACTGGACAGCTACATGTAGGAGAATGAAACTAGACCTTTGTCTAAGCCCATACACAAAAGTAAATTCAAAGTGGATTAAAGACCTGAATGTAAGTCATGAAACCATAAAACTCTTAGAAAAAAACATAGGCAAAAACCTCTTAGACATAAACATGAGTTACCTCTTCTTGAACATATCCCCCTGGGCAAGGAAAACAACAGCAAAAATGAACAAGTGGGACTATATCAAGCTGAAAAGCTTCTGTACAGCAAAAGACACCATCAATAGAACAAAAAGGAACCCTACAGTATGGGAGAATATATTTGTAAATGACAGATCCGATAAAGGCTTGATGTCTAAAATATATAAAGAGCTTACACACCTCAAGAAACAAAAAGCAAATAATCCAATTAAAAAATGGGCAGAGGAACTGAACATACAGTTCTCCAAAAAATAAATACAGATGGCCAACAGACACATGAAAAGATGCTCCACATCACTAATTATCAGAGAAATGCAAATTAAAACTACAATGAGGTATCAACTCACACCAGTAAGGATGGCTGCCATTCAAAAGACAAACAACAACAAATGTTGGCGAGGCTGTGGAGAAAGGGGAACCCTCCTACACTGCTGGTGGGAATGTAAAGTAGTTCAACCATTGTGGAAAGCAGTATGGAGGTTTTCATCAAAATGCTCAAAACAGACTTACCATTTGATCCAGGAATTCCACTCCTAGGAATTTACCCTAAGAACACAGCAATCAAGTTTGAGAAAGACAGATGCACCCCCATGTTTATTGCAGCACTATTTACAATAGCCAAGAATTGGAAGCAACCTAAATGTCCATCGGTAGATGAATGGATAAAGAAGATGTGGTACATATACACAATGGAATACTACTCAGCCATAAGAAGAGGGCAAATCCTACCATTTGCAGCAACATGGATGGAGCTGGAGGGTATTATGCTCAGTGAAATAAGCCAAGCGGAGAAAGAGAAATACCAAATGATTTCACTCATCTGTTGAGTATAAGAACAAAGGAAAAACTGAAGAAACAAAACAGCAGCGGAATCACAGAACCCAAGAATGGACTGACAGAGGATCAAAGCCTAATTTGGCTACCCAGAAAATGAACTAAGATACGATATGAAGAAGAACTTCCAACATCAGCACTCTCTGGAAGAGTCATACCAGAAGATTATCATCAAAAAAACCTCAACAAAGATCTAGGCGATGCTGCAGTTGTAGCTGCATTCATCCCATTGGTTCCTGGACTTGCCATTGGAATGAAGAAGGAGATATCTAAGCTGGCCTGTGCATACAGTAAAACAACAAATTTGACTGGATCTATACTGTTGGAACTCAACCAAGAATTAGGAGAAGTGCAAGTTGTAACACTCCAAAATCTTATGACTACAGACTATCTACTGTTAAAAGAACATATGGGATGTGAACAGTCCCCAGGAATGGGTTGTTTTAATTTGTCTGATTTCTCTCAGACTGTTCAAGATCAGTTGGATAATATCCACCATATCATAGATAAGTTTTCACAAATGCCTTTGGTGCCTAACTGGTTTTCTTGGTTTCACTGGAGATGGCTGGTAATTATAGGTCTGCTTTAGTTATGTAACTGTATTCCTATTATGTTAATGTGCATACGCAATTTAACTAGTAGTTTGAAACCTATACATGCTTAAGTTACTCTACAAGAAGATATGTCAAAGAAATAATCAATCTTCCCATGTTATCTTCCGTCTGCTACTCCTATAGCTTTTCTTCTTCCTTCCTAATTACAACCCTTAAGTAGAATTCGTGCCTCATATCGAATTTACTGAGTATCATAATTCTTCCAAGTGGTAAAGATACCTCAAGACAAATACTGGGCATAAAAGCCACAGGGCATAAATCTGCAAAGAAGTAAAAAGCTAACCTTTTCAAACAATATTGCCTTTCTCTCACTTACCAACTTTACATTTCCCTGTATGGCCCCAGAAGATGACTGGTTAGCCAGAGACGGGTAAGATTCCTCAAGGGAGGAACAACCTAAGACAGGCATAGTCGCAGGGGGGCCATCAGGTGAGAAATTGGGGATCAACAGAGGTGAGGCTTAGAACCTCACCCCCCTGTTTTGAGAGAAATCTTCTGCCTCCGTGGTTGTTTTATTGCCCTTGTCTAGCTTGGATTAACACTTAGTCTACAGGCACACACCTGATCATCTAAATTTGCTCTCTTACAGCACTAAACTATGTTTTCTACCTTTATCTTGCATCTACCTACCACTTCAGCAATTTATTAAAAATAATAATAATAATAATAAGGGAGAAATGTGGTATTCACATATAAATCAAGTATAAAAATCAAACGGATATTCATATTTGACCTGATTGTTTATAGTTCATAATGTGTGATCAAAACTGAAAGTTTCTGTGATGACTGCCCTTGTACTGTTCACCATGTAAGAACTTACTATGTAAGAACTTGTTCACCATGTAAGAACTTGTTCATTATGCTTCAGAAGATTGGAGACTGATGAGAATTAGGCTTGGGGTGGATTAATGATTGTACATTGAGCATTGAGTCCCCTATACAGAATTTTATTGTTGTTAACAACCATTTGATCAATAAATATGAGAGATGCCCTCTCCAAAAAAAAAAATATCTGTATTGTATATGCACACACACACTCCATTGCTTGGTCTACTGAAAAAGTTTTGGGAAATGTGATACCCAATAGTAAGCAAGGAATAAATGTAGCATCCAAATCTTGGTTTCTAAATACCATTCTCCACTAAAAGGAACCAGGACTTCTTGAAGAAATGACTTAGTCTAGGGCTAGGACAAGAAAGGTACAAGATAATCCTGAACATGTTACTGTGCCAGAAAATAAGTATTCCACCAATGATGATACATAACCAAGGACACAGAAGCAGCTTGCTTTTGCCAGAGACTTCTACTGGTCAAATCAGAGGCAACATGAGTATAAAAATAAATCACAATAGTAACAGATCATAATCCATCAGATAAAATAGGAACCCACAAGTCCATATTGATAAAAATTAATTAATTGAAAGTTAGACAAAGAATGTGTAGTTAAATAACCCAAAATTCTCTATAAAATATTTATTAATTATACAGGGGAAAAAGTAACTTTATAGTAGAGAAGCCTGGCATATACCACCTTAATCAAATGGTCAAAGTTACTATTGTTGGCAATGTGACAAATTAAAATCATGTACCACTTGATAGGATGCAATAAGAAGAAAACAGCGATATTTTCATGCCAAAAAAATGCATAAACTGAATCTAATCATAAGAAAGCATTAACAAGCCCAAATTGAGGAACACCCTTCAATAACTGGTCTGTAATCTTTGAATCTGTCAGTGTGATGGAAGTCAAATAAATCCTGAATAGTAATGCTATGTATCAGTGTTAATTTCCTAATTTTGATGGGACATAATGTTGACAATTGGGTTAGGAAATAAAGTTCTTCATATTGTACTTGCAACTTTTTCTATAAATAAAAATTTTTTTAATATGTATAAAGGAAAATCCAATAATGCACTTGCCTTTGTAATAAAATAGCATAAAGCAGACATTAAAAAGCTTAAGGAAGTAATAGGGGAAAATTAGAAAGAAATGAAATGTAAGCTGAAAGCTCTCAGGAAGGAAAGTGGAATAAAACAAAATCATCAACAAACAAACAAACAAACCCCAAAATCTGAAATATCACAAAGGAATAGACAGACAATGTCAAAAACACAATGAAAGACATAGAGGATGAGATTGAAAGAAGTGAACAAAATGAAACAGAAATAAACAAGTTTAAAAGTATCAGAAAGTGATAGACATTGAAGGTAGCCAAAAGAGACTCAATGGTTGCATAGTGGATTCCCTGATGAAGATATCCAAAAATAATATAATAGAAAATAATTTCAATATATAATTAAAGGAAATTTTCCAAAATAAAATATTTGAATCTGAAAATTGAAAGATCATACCTTATCAAGGGAAAGATCAATACTGAAAAGAAGTTATTTGATTTCCAAGATAAAGAATCCTTTGGGCAGCTAGGCAAATAATCAAGTCACTTGTAAGTGGGAAGAAATTCAGGCTTGGCTTAAAGTTCTACATAAGCAGCTTTCACTGCTAGAAGCAATCCTAGGAAGCCCTCAAGGAAAGTATGCATCACCCACACATTCTAAACCAAGCCAAACTATGGCGTATGTAAAAAGGCACAGTAAGACATTTTTGAGCATGCAAGAATTCAAGATACATTGTTTTCATGAGCCTTCCTTGAAATAACTACTAGATGATGAATTTAAGCCAAACAAGTGATGAACGAGAAAACTATGGCAAAAAGAGAAGGACTATAGAGGGCAGGAGAAGAAGAAGAAGAAGAGAAACTAATTCTGTTATTTATTCATATTAGGGGATTGATCAAATAATGCATAAGAAGTGATGATTAGGTGTATAAATTATAGACACCCACTAAAACAAAAATAGAAGCCTTCCAAATTTTCAGGAAAAAACAAAAACAAATACATACTACATTTCAAAGAGTTTTTAGAGAATCTATCAAGAAATAGAAGGCATGATATAAAATAACAGAGAATTAAAACCAAACATGTAAATTTGATAACTACAAATGAGCCAAACTAATTTATTAAAATAAAAGGAATTTTTATTTGAATCATAAAGCAAAATCCAACTCTATGCTGTATACAAGGGATCCAAAACAAAATAATTCAGAATTCTTCACAATTGCAAACAAAAAGAAAACAGGGATTGTAATTTTAATTTCAGGCAAGGTTAACACGAGGATAAATAAGTGTTGAAGGTGGCAAAGAATAGTCATTTATAATGGTAAAGAATGTAATTTGCAATGAATTTATAAAGTTATGAATATGTAGCAAACAACATAGCATCAATATGAATGTTAATTAAAACATTAAACCACAGCATATACAACGAAAAATAGAAACACAATATTATGAGGAGGTTTAAGACACTGAAAGTCTAAATTGCACAATTAATAACATAGGTAAAACTAGTGTTCTAAAAGGATATACTTTCCTTTAAGTATTCATGAATAACTCATAAAAATAATGATTAATATATTGGGTCAAAATGAAAATCTCTGTAAAGTACAAAAATTGTACAAATAGTACAAATAACATCTGATAAACATAAGGCAATAAAAAATAAGAAAGACTTCCCAACTTGTTTTATGAGGCCAGCATAAAAGCTGATACCCAAACCAGTCAAGGTCATTACAAGAAATATTACAAGCCAATCTATGTCATCAACATAGATGCAAAAATCCTGAATAAAATACAGCTGACCCTTGAACAATATGGTTTTGAACTGCATAGATTCACTTATACATGAATTTTTGCAATAAACAATATTGGAAATTTTTTTGGAGATTTGTGATAATTTGAAAAAACATTTTCTTTAGTCTACTTTATTTTAAGAATACAGTATACAACATGTATAACATACAAAATATATGTTAATTGACTATGTTATTGGTAAGGCTGTTAGTAGTTAAGTTTTTGGGGAGTCAAGTTTTAGGTGGATTTTCGACTGCACGAGGGTGTTGGACCCCTAATCCTTGTGTTGTTCAATGGTCAACTGTACTAGCAAATCTAATTGCAGCAGTGCACTTAAAGCATGTATGGTTTTTAAAAGCTCAATAACATGATTTGATATGCAGTCAGGTTTGAACTACGGTTGTGCATAGTATGTCATCACCAGGAAACATAAGAGTAAATTCCCAATTGAAATGTCAGTAATTTTTCATAGTCACTTCAGTATTATGTAGGAGGAGGCTGAACTTAATTCTATGATTTACCAGCTATGTGATTTTGGAAAAGTTTGGATAAGTCTTAGTGTAATTTTTTTCAGCCTTAAAATGAGAGTAACACTAGATACTCCACAATGTTCATTTATGGAATTAATGAGAGTATTTATATGGCAATATGTTGGACTGACATTCCAAAGTATCCTTAAACTTAAAATAAATCAGTAAGACCCAAATAAAAGGGATGAGATTAGACACTAGTAGAAATGCCACAGCCAAAAGGGATTATTTCTGAATATGTAATAGATGAATATCAGTAACCTGCAGGTCAGATTAAAGCGGCACGGGTGTATTGTCATCTCAAGAAAATGTGGACTATACAGGCCTGGACTAGGTTAAATTTAAACCTAACATGTGCATAATAATGTAGGAAGAAAAAATGTTCTAGCAGAAGGGGTTCTTGGTCTCCAAACCATCCTGGAAAGGCAGTTTCCTGACCTAATACATGAGGAGCTAGTCCCCACAAAGCGGACATACTGATAACAGACATGGAGGCATCAGGCCACCGAAGCTGGGTGGCATCAGCCATTGGAACCATCCATCCTACTCTCCACACCCTCTGGCTTCATGCTCTCTGGGCAGCCTTCTGGTGACATTTTGACTTCCACACAGGAAGGCGAGGCTCTGATGAGCCAGCCTCCATTTGTTTCCCATCATGCTGTGTGGGTGGAAATCCAAAAGCCCCAGGACCAGTCCCTCAGTCACCTCACTTCCCCTAATGCCTTAGAGATGCTAGTGAGGATACTCGATTACTTACTGTAGTTTCCATCTTCTCCCACCCCAATCTAGTCCGATTGGGAAAAGGTTGTCAAGAAGGAGGGAGAAAGAGGCTTTGATGATTCTGATTTCTGTGGTGGCTGCTACATGATTCATGCAATCAAAGCGGTGATGATGGTTTCTCAGACTTAGCAAATACTAGCACTCACCCCTTCTGAAGAAAAACAAGTCCATTATAAGAAATTTTTATATGGCCACTTCTGGTTCTTTCATGTTTTAGAGAAAAACCTTACATTCATCAAACTCTTTCTCAGTGCCTAGATCTAAGCCTCTTTTCTTCTTTCCTTCTCTTTCAGCAGATTTCATCATGTCCCAAGAATGCAGTACCAGCATCACACACTTTTATCACCTTTCTTTTCCTTCACACTGGGCTTTTCTCCACCATCACCCAGGATGCTTTTACTTGTGGATACCTCTTTCTTCACAGTTCATTTCCTGGTTTGACTTTCTCCTGTTGAGTGAAGTCCATCTCCTACCCAACCCCATGATATGGTGACTATAACCAGTCCCACCATGCCAGAAAGACTACTACATGTTGCATTAACAACATACTATTTATTCTTCATGGAACAAAATAAACCATTTTTCTGAAGACTAGTTGTTCTAATCTCTGTATGTCCCAGACAGTCCACTGACTGTCAGAAGGTGAAACTAAACTTCTGTTCTCAGCTCATCCCTCTTATTATATCAGCTTCTAAGGGTTAGCAAAATAAGGATGTAGATTTTTTTCTGTTTGATCAGTATTGTTTGAACTTAACTATCTTTATGGTCTCCAGCTTTGACAGTTAAATCAACATTGATTCATTTTCGGTATGTACAGAGCCATTAAGGGAGCCATAAGGGAAAGTTCATGACAGACTCCTTGTCCCAAAAGAGATGACAATCTTTGAGGAAGGACCTCCCCTCCCCAGAAAAACACGTATCAACTCAAACAGAAAAGCAGGATAGATAGAGCTTTACTGTTTGTTACTGCAAGGAGAGTAACAGGTGTGTTCCTCTCAGCCAGCCTCGGATAGAGGCTAAGACAATGGGCTCTGGAGTTAATCTTGGAGTTGGAATTCCATTTACCATCTGATTTTAGGCAACTAGCTAAGTTTAAGCTCTCAAACCTCTCCTCTGTAACATAGGGATAAATATAGTCTCTACCTCCTAGGGGTATAGTAAGGATTAAATGAGATAATACATAGGAAGTACTTAGCACAGTAATAATAATAGCTAATGTTTCTTAAGCATTTACGTTTGCAACATGGCATGCTGAATAACAGCCCCAAAGAAATCCAGGTGTGAATCCCTGGAACCTATGAATATTACCTTACACATCAAAAGGGACTTGGCAGATATAACTAAATTAATCATTTTGAGATGGGAGATTATCCTGGATTAACTTGGTGGATCCTAAATGTAATCACAAGCATCCTTACAAGAGGGAGATTTTACTATGGAAGGCAATGTGAGGATTGAAGCAAGATGCTACACTGATGACTTTCAAGATGGAGAAAGGTACCACCAAAGAATACAGCTCTAGATGCTGGAAAAACAAGGAAACATTCTTTCCTAGAGCCTTGGAAGGGAGCATAGCCTTACAAACACCTTGATTTTGGCTCACTGAAACCGATTTCAAAATTCTGACCTCCAGAACCGTAAGAGAGTAAATGTGTGTTGTTGTTTTCAGCTTTATTGAGATATAATTAACAAATACCATTGTGTAAGTTAAAGTGTACACTGTGATGATTTGATACATGTATATATTGTGAGATGTTTCCACAATAAGGTTAATTTGCACATCCTTCAGCTCACCTAATTACCTTTGTTGTTATGGGGAGAACATTAAAGCTCTACTCTCATAGCTCAACTTGCAAGCATATAACACAGTATTGTGAACTATAATCACCATGCTGCACATTAAATCCCCTGAACCTACTTATTTTATAACTGAAAGTTGGTACCCTTTGACCACTATCTCCACATTTCTCCCACCCCAAGTCCCCTGGCAGAGTTTTTAGATTCCACATATAAGTGAGATCATCCAGTATTTGTCTTTTTCTCTCTGACTTCACTTAGCATTATGTCCTCAAGGTCCATCCATGTTGTCACAAGTGGCAGGATTTTCTCTTTCTCATAGCTGAATAACATGTTTCTTTTATGCCCAATTTGTTGAGCATTTTTACCATGAAAGGATGTTGAATTTTGTCAGATTCTTTTTCTGCATCTGCTGGGATGATCATATGATTATTGTCTTTCATTTTATTAATGTGGATGTATCACATTTATTGATGTGCATATCTTGAACCATCCTTGCATCCGAGGATAAATCCCACTTGGTTATGGCATATGATTCTTTTAATGTGCTGTTGAATTCAGCTTGCTAGTATTTTGTTGAGAATTTTCCCATCTATATTCACCAGTGATATTGACCTTTAGTTTTCATTTCTTGTGATGTCCTTATCTAGCTCTGGTATCAGGGTAATGCAGGCCTTGTAATCATCCTCTTCCTCTTCTTCACATTGATTAATCTGGAAGTAACATAATTCGTAACTCTCTGCTATTAGTAGCTATATACAACCAATCACATAGATAATTTCTTGGTGAGATATTTCACATACCTTTTGCAAAAAGACACCTCAGAAGTTAGGGTAATCTTACTCTTGTTCCTTTCAGTGGTTACAACCCCTCCTCCAAGATTCCCATCTTTTCTATTCACTTTCTCTCCTGAAGAGACTGCTCAAAATTGGCAGCATTTATGATTTCATCTTCTACAGGGTGGGTGTCCTCAAGAGTAAACTTCAGGACCTGTTTCTTTTTTTTGCCCCCCATTCCCCACAAGCTTTCTCATGGGCACCATGGCAGCAATGGAAGCAGAAAAGCCCCTCTTCAAATTTTATTTCAAATCTTCATACTTACTAATCTGCCATACTCAGTTAGCCCCACCACACATACCCTGTGCCCACATATGCAAAATCTTCCCGACCTGCTCTTTTCTGGGACAGGGAGGAAATGTGAAGAGCCTTAAGCATTAAGAGACTTTTTAGTTATTATTTTTATTGATTACTTGCTTAATTGCACTGTGATCAGAGAACATACTTGGAATATTTCAATTCTTTGAAATTTGTTGGGACTTGCTTTATGGCCCAGCAAATGTTCTATAGCAGATTATATTTTCCAAAGATGGTCACAACACTATCTCCAGTGCCACATGCTCTCCTGCCATGTCACATTGCCATTTCCCCATCAAGGGGGAATCTGTGTTCCCATCCCTTTAAATGTAGGCAAGTCCTGTAACTAACCAAGAGATAATGGCTAGTGTGACAGGTTTTTCTTCCAGCTTCTTGGAAGATGGTTGTCAGGTAAGTAGTGTGACTACCCTGAGACCATAGTGCTGTGAACGAATCAAGCCACGTGGCAAGACCCTGGAGGATGACCTATCTTGAGAGGAGACAAAGAGGCCAAGGAGCACCAAGATGCCAGGACATGTGACTAAATAAGCCACCTTGGATATCTGTGCAAGACTTCAGGTGACTGTAGTGCCAACTGTTTCTGGTTGCAGCCTCACAGGAGACCCCCAAGTGAAAACCACCCATCTAAACCCAATTAACCCACAGAATCTTGAAAGATAATAATAAATCATTATTTTAAGCTCAGCGTGTATGGGTAATTTATAAAGCAGCAATAATTATCCAGAACATGGTCAGTTTGCTTATATGTTCTGTGCATATTTAAAAAGAATGAACAATTGTAATTGTTGGGTGTGATATTTTATATGTGTTAAGTCAAGTTCTTAGTTTATATATACAAATCTATTTCCTTAGTGATTTGTCTTACTTTCTTTAAATTTCTGAGAGAGGTATATTGAAAATCTCTGATACTGAGGAAGAGTGGTGGGACTTGAGAGCTTTCCCTGCTGGTCCCCCAATTCCATGTCATGAGGTTTCTCTAATAATTTTCACAATATATTTAAGGTAAATAATTAACATTTCTACTATATATGTTCCCCTAAAAAGGGGAAAATGAGGGGTATTACATTGATGTTGTTCACTGAAACAGCTACACCAAATACATTGTTTCTGTCAATCAAGCTTTTTTAAAGCTTTTTTTTGAGGTCTCAACTATGTAATTGCTTTGGATAAATACATTTTATACCTTCAGATACTTATGGACTCTTGTTTCTCCAACTCTTTAAAGAAAAAACAGAGCTGTCATAAACTCTTTTTGTCTTATGGAAGATAATGTATAAACGAGGTTATTTTCATTTTTTCACTGTTAAGTAATAGTGTAACCAAACACTCCATTTGCAAAACTATTTTTTAATAAGGCTGCTATAAATCTAATAGACGTGATGTCAGCAAGGTCACCTATATAACTTTACAGTCACAAGTCTGTCAATACTTTACAGATGTAAAGGACTAGTATCTTCCACACAATTCTCTCCCATAAAACAGTAGTCTGCCCTTAAGCTACACGTATGATTAGTTTGGCAATAAGAGACACATAAATATAGCGCCTTAAACAAAACAGTTTATTTCTCTGTCACATGAAAGTTTAGAGGTAGGTGACACAGAGCTGGGATGGCAGATAGGTCCACAATGCCCTCAGGACCCTTTCAGTCTACTGCTTTAGCAACCCTAGGGTATAGTTCTTGCTCTTATGGTTCAAATAGTAGTTATCAAATCCCTATTCCAAGCAACAAATGAAAGAAACAGAAAGAATGGGGGTAGAAGGAAAGGGGGACAAAGGGTATATACCATACATCTTTAGAGAAAAATTCCCACACACCATTTCTGCTCTGCATAAATTGACTGAAATATTGTGACACAGCCATACTTAATTTCAAGTGAGACTGATAATATGGTCTTTATTTTAGGTAGCATGTGCCCAGATAGAAATTAGTGGTTCTATTATCATGGAAGAAAGGGAAATAGACATTCAGAAATAATATCAGACTCTAACAGTGACTCATAATTTATGTAATAGCAGAACCATACCAAAAGCTAGAAAAAAATAATGATCTGGTCACAAAAGTTGAAAGAAATAAGATGAACTAAAAACATGCTAAATTAAACAGTATGAGGAATGGCTATGCTTAATAGTGAAAAGCATGGGAGGAAACCTGTTTGCAAAAGGGTACAGGAAAAAATTAAAGTTCTAAAGTGAGGGGAGCATTTTTTATAAGATAGGATCCAAAGGCAATATACTAAGATATACATCAGATATACTAAGGCCAATAAAAAGAAACAGTTTAAATAAGCAATAAGTAAAATCATACTGCTTTTACTTTCCGTTAAGACAATAGAATTTTTTACAAAACAGTTTATCTTTGCCTATTTTATTTGTTCATATATTTCTGATTCCTGAAAGGCTGGTGTTATCAACTGATTTTATTGCTTCTGTTGTATTTCAAGGATATACATTGCATCTGGCCTTCTCTACATACATCTGAAGATATGATCACTTTTGTTGGGGGACCATTTTTGTTTTGTTGTAGTTTTTATTTATTATGTTAATATATGCGAGCTACATATATCATAAAAGTACTTGAACACTCCCAAGAAATCCCAATGTATGCAACTTGATGAAAATCCTCTTTCAATAATTAATTTAAGATCTACAGACAAGCTAGGTTTCTATATAATAAACATAACCAACTGAATGTGACTAAGATAAAGTGTTTAGGAGAGATAATACATTTCAGGGAAAGATCATTACCATGAAGGTTTTTTTTTTAATTTACAAATTCAGGAAAGTTTAACCAAAAATATTAATATAAAAAAGGAAACATTACCATATGGAAAAATAGAACTTTCAAATGCTGATACTGAGATTACTGTTAAATTTTTATGTTATGAAATTCGAGTAATGGGAGAAAAGCCAGCACCCACATGCACCCAAATGATTCAAACACTAAAAAAAAAGTATTTTCTTTAGATAATTCAATAGCTGGTAAGCACTTCCTAACAGAAAATAGTTTTAACAAGATGATAGCTTCACAAATAATGTCTTTTACAAACCTCCAAATTATAATAAACCCACCAGTTTCTATATAACATGACTGTATTAATAAAGATAAGAAGTTGCTTTCTTGAAATCACTACATGTCAATACTATTTCAGCTTATTTAAAAGAAAAGACAAGTTGTTGGCTTGTGTTTACATTCCCTCTGCAGATCTGCTGTCTGTTTTATCTGACATAGCATGTACCATGGGAGAGTGGGGAAGCACTGGCCTGGAAGATCAAGAAGGTTGTGTTCTAGTCCTAGTTCAGCCTCCAGTTAGTCATGTTAGCCAAGACACCCTCTCAAGGCCTTCATTTCCTTATTAAAAACAATAAACAGGTTGAACTTGTCCTCTAACATCCTTTCCAGCACTGCTATTCTAAGGTACCTTGAGGACTCATTTCAGATGACGTAACACTTGTTTACATTGTCTCTTCTAATATATTTGTTTTCAGAAATCGTCCACACATGAGAATTATTAAAATCTTACTTTATATTTTTTGAGTCAGAAACAGTAATTCAGAATTCAACTATAGCATTCTAATTTTTTAAAATCAAAATAAGATAGCCAAAATCATAAAACTGAGCATTCACAGCACTGAACATAGAAAGAAATGTATAATTAATAGAATGTTAAAGCCAAAGAACCTCTGAAAGGGAGAGAGAGACAGAGAGAGAGATTGAGACAAAGACTTCTTATGAAGTGTTTCAATGACAATTACTCCATAACAACTGTGCACTCAGAATTTGTGGACATAATGAAGGCGCATTTTGAGGAAGGAAGAGAAGAATTCTTCCCCATATCCCCATCCCCCTGTTTCAAAGAGGAGAATTTAAAATTACACACCATTTTGCTAATGTTTTATAGGAAATAAATGCCTAGATAAAAGGACAATTTAACTTAATATTTCCTCTTCAATTTGTTTTTTATAGCATACATGTTAATTTCATTTTGAACATGGTATGCCAAATATCCTGAACTTCCAGGAATGAAGTCATGTAGCTCCCCAAGGAATTTCTTCATGACATCAATTGATACATAACCTACAAAATAAAAAATACATATTTGAAATCCTATCATACTATCTGCTTTTCAATGTCTTTGATTTATTAGAGTTAAGATTTCAAAAGACTGTTTTTAGAAAAGAAGTGAAAGAAGAACTAATACCAGTGAAAAGTATGAAACTTGATTATCATCAGGGAACACCTTCCTTCCCTCCTCCCCTCTCATCCCAACCTTTTACCTCCTTTTAAAACACAGATATTTGATTATTCATTTTGACTACTGAGTGTGATATTCAGGTTGGGGATGGAACATAAAAGTACCTACCAAAATAACTTGGAAGTGTGGGGGGGCTTAAAGTATAATCTCTGAGAACTATCTATCCAACTAGCTACTAACAGCACAAACAGTTCACTTTCCCTAGTACAGCAGGCAACTCTGTGCTGCACTGCTAACACCGGGATAACACTCTTTAATAAGAAATAATGGGAAAATCTATATTACTGCTTAGTCAACAAAGTTTTGGGTGTAACTGTGATGTCATTAATAATCTGAAATAGATATGTGTATCAAAAAGAATATGTATAAGGGAGACGGCTTAAAAACTCAATAACTTAAAGTAACATTGCCTTGATAGTAACTGATAGAAACTTATCTGAATGATTATATTTTATGTGTAATGCATTTGTGATTTATACTAAATTGAAACCTAATTTAAAAGTAAATATTGTATGAAAAAAATTCTGGCTGAGCTCAAGGATGATGAGTTTAGAACACCACCACTATCAACAGGATATCTATGCATATAGTTTGTTTCTAATAATAGATAATAAATTCATAGTTAATAAATTAAACCATGAATCCAATCACATAAAATTGATTAGTATCTTTAAAGATATTTACTCATAGTTATTCACTTCAGAAAATCTCTTGAAGTACTATTACTATACTCCATTATTGTTCATGATCTTTGCCTAATGGCTAGGTTTCTATGTACAATGAACTAGTGCAGAAAAATATTAATGTTTAGCTAATTGCACATATATACTGTGTGAAGTTTCTAAAGATATATGTGAGAATAGGAATTTATAAAATAATTACTACATTAATAAAAATATTCCAGTAAGAAGGATATTGATAAAAATATTCCAGTAAGAAGAATAGAACATTTATGCATCAGAAATGTTTCATTGCAACAGTTTTGAAGTAGTTAGAACTTTAGGCTGAAGCTGACAGACACCCAATTTAAACTAGCCTACACAAAGGCAGAATTTACTGGAAGGACATTACCACATCAACGAAGTTGTGAGGAAGGCAGACATATGGCTAGGCCTCCGAAGTAGCAGAACCAGCTCTCACAACTTCACAGCTATCTCACCGGTCTCCAGGTTTTCTCTGCAAGTTAGTTTTATTTTCCTTTCTTGAGGCAAGTTGGCTTTCTTTACATGGTAGAAAACATGGCCACTAATCTGGAGTGCATGGACACCTGGGTGATCCATGAATGGGCTTTCGGGTATATATGAGCCTCTTCAAATTATATGTAAAGTTTGTGTGTTATGTTTGTATGTGTATGTAGGTATGCTATGGAAAGGGTCTATATTTCTTCAGACCCTCAAAGGAATTCATGATTAGAGTTGTTCATATAATTTATCTATCAAACTGGGACACTTGAGAATAAAAACTAATGCCAGGACAACAGACATAAATTCTAAGTATCCTGTGTAAACAGGGATGTGTGTTCACTCTACCTGTAGACCAGTGTTTCAACACAGAAAATATGGGACCTATCTTTGGGTCAATTCTGCAGATTAATTTATTTAATATATGCAGGATATCACCCCTTAGCATATATAAGAGGGGTGCCTTACTTGCTAAGCTAGTACAATAACAACCTTATTGTACAAAGTGTTCCTGGGTTCCTTACCTACTTGGGTTTACTCTAAATTTTATTTTAAATTACCTGTTACCATGTTGTTCACTGGATAATTTTGAAGAGGGAAGTATATCTGCTTTTCTACAACTGGAGTCCTTGTCAAATGCTTCTCTGCACTGTAAAATAAAACACAGAAAGTCATATTTATATATATATTTTGGACTTATTTTACAAATGAGAAATTATTCCAGGCAATATATATAGTAATCTATTAACTCTTTGGTTAGACTTTAGTCTTAGTTGGTGGAAATATTAGGTGTGAACCTCTTTGTGATTCTAAGTGATACAAGGGCCCACATAGTTATTTTTGGTTTTCTTGTCCACCTCACAAAACAAATATTTATTGAGTATCTAAAGTTCTAGGTCTTTTTTTTCAATATTCTCGAAAGCATAATCATTCAATAACTACTTTAAAATTAGATAAATGCATATATACAAATGTAATCTTAAATATGCCTAAAGAAAGGCACCGTATACTCTATTTTAAATAATCACAGCATTTTTTGTTGTTCAGTGTTCAAATAATTGGAACTCTATTAACTAGTATTTCCATACTTTAAAATAAATAAAAAATTATGTCTGGGAAAATCATGAGGTACACTAAGATTCTGAAGTGACTTCTGAATTAAAAACTTATAAACACAAAGAGGAAGAGTGTAAATTAGTTTAACCTCTATGGATGGAAATTTGACAAGACCTATCATGGATAGAAACATACATGCCTTTTGATGTAGAAATTCCCCTTCTCACAATTACCCTATAGATCTCCCAGACATGCAAAATGACGTATGATCATTTACTGAAGCACTGTTTTAAATGGCAAATTAGAGATTATCTAAAAGTCCATTAAAATAAGGGAATAGTTGAATAAATTATAATAAATCCATAAAATGGAATACTACACAGTACAAAAATGAAAAGGCTCTTTTATAGAGTAATGTGGAATGATTTCCAAGGTAAATTATTGCGTGAAAAAAGTCAAGGGGCTGAACAGGGTTTATAATGTATTACTATTTGTGAGCAAAAGGAGAAATGAAAGAATATTTATATAAATTTGCTAGTATGTACATATATAAATAACTGATAGTATTGAATGCCTCTGGGAGAGAAACAAACTTACTAGAGGCCAGTGTGTTTTCATAGAATCCCCTTTTACACATCTTGGATTTGAACCATTGAGTATATTTCTTATTAAAAATAATTAAAATTTGAAAATGGAAAAATAAGAATGCATAAAGAGTTAAGAAAAAGATTTTTTAAAGGAGAGTAATGAGCTTGGGACTTGCTTTGTGAGTTATGTAACATAAGGTTACATAACTTAAAAAAATATTGTGTTGATATAAAAACAGATCAACAGATGAATGGAATAAAAGTCTAAAAATAGATTTCCATGTACATAAAAACAACATATGACAAAGGCTAATGTGTCATTTGGAAATTAGATTTATTAATCAAAAACTGGTGGAAATTTCTTCTTTGCAAAACAAAAATAAATTTAGATCTTCACCTATTACCATACACCAAAATAAATATCTACAGAGTCAAAAGCCTGTTTATTCTGTGACTGGAAAAGGACTTTCTGAACATAAAAGCAATAGAAGAAATTGTAAGGGAAAAGTGATCAATTTAATGATGTAAAAATTTTAAACTTGCATCTCTGAAAAAGCATAAGCAAGACAACAAACTGAGGATACAATGTGACAAACTGGCAAAGGATAATATAGCTATTATATAAAGATGTCAGACAAGTTGATAAGAAAAACAATAAGACCCCAATAGGAAATGGAAATGGATTAAAAACATAAGCTACAGAAAAGGAAATATAAAATGCCAATAAAAGTAATCCAAAAGGTTCAAACCTATTAGTAGTCAAAGAAAAGTACAAATTAAAACAAGATGCCATTTTTCATTTATTAAATTAGCACAAGACTTCTTTTAATACTCAATATACTAATGGGGATGTGGTGTGACTATCACTGGTGGCAGTTTAAATTTGTACTTCTGTGAGAAGCAACTAACAATAGGTGTCATGGCCTAGATGTTCGTATCTTTTTCTACTGTAAATTCCATATCTGAGAATTTACACTAAGAAAATTATCTAAAAAGCAGAGATTTATTTTTAAAAAGATGTTCATGAAGGTGCTACAAAAGTAACAAACTAAAAAATTTTAATATCTTTTTTAAAAAAGGAAGGTGATTAAATAAGCAACAAGATACCTTATACAGCCAATACAAATCATAATATCAAGTAAGGTTCTTTGAGATGGAGAACTGCCTATAGGATACTAAGTGGAAAAATCAAGAGGCAGACTATATATATATATATATACTATCAAGAAATGTTGGTTATCTGAGTGGTGGGTTGGTTATCTCTGAGTGGTGGGTTGCTTATAAGTTAAGTTTTCTTTATTTTCTGCATTTTCCATTTTGACAAATTTGATGAACTAATTAAAAACAAGAAAAATAAACAAAACTTCATGCCATTTCAGAAGATTTTGGGAACATTTGGGGAAGGGAAAACAGCACAATGATTAAAGGTTTGGACTCTGAAACAGCTACACTTGGTTTCAAATTCAGTTTAAAACATATTGTGTGAATCATTTAGCTTTCTGAACCTGTTCGCTTAATTGTAAAATGAGGCTAATAATATTTATTGTATAAGGTTGCAAGAATGAAAGGAAATGTTGTGAACTGCTTAGTTCACAAGTGTCTTGTATGTAGCAAGTGTTCAATAACTGGTTTACCACTTAATGCTCCATACCACTATTAGTATGCCAACAAAATAAATACTTCCAGTAGGGGCAAGGTATATTTTATCTGTGTTCATACTGCACCCTCTGGTGTTTCCACAAAGAAAAGTCTCTAGGTAGACACTTAACCTAAGGTATCTATTCATTATCTTTTGTCTATTTTTGTTATTGTTGTTGGATTGGACATATTTTCCCCAGATTTGTAAGTCCTCTTCATATGTAAAGGAAACCTGCCTTTGTCAAATGTTTTACCCAGTGTATATTTTTCTTTGATTCAGTTCATGGTATTTTTATTGTCATATACAAGTTTAAAGTATTTTTGTGGTCATATTTATCACTCTTTTCCTTTATGGCTTCTGTGTTTTTCAGGACAACCATTTCTTAAAGAACTTACATATCTGGTGTCTTTCACAGTCAAGTGAATCACTGGGAGTTATTTTATTTTTTATTTCCCTGCCTTCTCCTACAACATCACTTAGGATAACCATTCTCTCCTCTATTAATCCCTTAGGAACATCTTCATAGTTTCACCTCTTCTATTCTCATTTTTTTATCTCCTTACCAGTTTCTTATCTCAAAAGGACAAGTAAGTTCAAAGGAGTGCTATCCATAGAGATCC
Source organism: Manis javanica (assembly GCF_040802235.1). Lineage (NCBI taxonomy): Eukaryota > Metazoa > Chordata > Mammalia > Pholidota > Manidae > Manis > Manis javanica. The sequence continues at coordinate 94,933,757 of NC_133163.1, read as the reverse complement.
TAAAGACCTAGAATATGGATTCTCAAATTTAAGTAGTAGAATATGTTCTAAAAGTCAAGGGACCATGAAACAATGGTTCACTAAACTTAAAATAATTAAATATACTTTATGCTAAATCAGATAACAACTTAGATCACAGGTTCAAAATATAAGAAAAAATTATGGGAGAAAAACTTAAAATTGAAAAAAACTATACAATTTAAACACATTAATTTTCACATTGAAGAAAGATAGCTACTATTTGATCATTTTTATTTCAATAGCTGAATACCAGACTTTTGAATAGCTGAATATTTGAATATTTGATAACCACTGAATTGGAAAATACAGAATTAGGACCAGATAATGAATAAGCCTTCAACAAGGAACCTCTCTCAGATTGGCCTTAACACAATGACAAGTCCATGTTTGTCTTTTAAACTTTAACTTCTTAAACTAAAGAGAGTTTAAGAACACTGTAACTACATTACAAACAGTTTGGAAAGGAGAAGGAAAAATCACTCAGAACTTCCAATCCTAATAAAATAACTGCTAATATTTATTGTATTTCCTTCTTATTCAAAAAGCATATTTAAAAAAATAATGTAACAGTAATCATAAGTGGGGAAAATGGAAGCTCCTATGGCCAGGATCCTCACCTGACCTTAAACTACTTGATGATGTAACTGGCCTACTGCTAGGCTACTGCTTCCACACTTGCAGGCAAAAAGCTATTATTGACTGAGTCACTATATAACAAGCTCTGCCCAGCGCTCTGGGTGGAGGCAGAGATGAAGGAGGATTACAGACCTGTAGACTGTTAGATGCAGACGTGATTCTAGTTCTCAGCCTATCGCCAAGAGAATAAAGCCTAGTATAAACGCTTTTATCCCAAGAATGTCCTATTGTTATTTCTTGGTCTTACTGAATCTATAGTAAACTTGCCCGGGGCTGAAACCCACTGGCAAGACACCATAATATACATAAAATTCTTGTTTCTTTTCTGCAAAGAGAGTCTAGCATAGTATTTAAATGTGTGGGCCCTGTAATTTGACTGACCCGGTTCAAATTCTGCTTCCCCCACTTAAAAGTTTATATAACTTTGGGCAAATTATTTGATCAATTTTAGGTCTCTTTTTCTGTAAAATCAACCTCATAAAAACACTGAAAATTAAATGAGATAAACACACAGCCAGTGCTCAAAGATATTTACATTGATGTGGGGCGGGGTGGGGGGCACAGGGAAGGCAGTACAACACCAAGAAGACAAGTAGTGACTCTATAGCATCTTACTACGCTGATGGACAGTGACTGTAATGGGGTATGTGGTGGGGACTTGATAATGGGGGAGTCTAGTAACCATAATGTTGCTCACGTAATTGTACATTAATGATACCAAAATAAAAAATTAATTCTACATTGAATTGAATGTCAATGAAGTATATGAATTCAATACCTTTTGGATAATTCTTTTTTGTGCTCTGTTGCTAGTTCACTACTTTCCGTAAGGGCTTTTATTTCATTTGGTATTACTTCATCATGCTGCAGATAGCAAAAGAGATCACATTTTTAAAAATTAGTACATCAATGATCCAATCAGTAATGTTTTTTTAAAAAGCAAAAAAGTAGAATGGCAAAACATTTCAAGAGCTATAAATATATTTATATACTTAGGTTAATTCAATTTAGTTTGTGGGAAAACCATAAAATTTTGTATACACACATATAGTTAACTATATTTCTTAAGAGATATGTAGAAAAGGATAGAATTTTTAAAGTATCGACTGTGGTTATATTAGATAGTAAACTTTGATTTTCTTTTCAATTTTTGAAATTTTCCCTAATGTGGTCATATTACTTTTTGTTTAGAAAAAAATAAGCAGAACAAAAAAGAGCATTATTAATTTAAGCTTTCTTAAAGTCCTTGACTTGAAGATTTGTAGGTGTCCTGTGAAGTACAAATCAAAAATATGACATAAGCTGAACAAATGGTTTCCCCTTCTGAATTAAAGTGGAGTATTTAGCTATGGAGTTATGAAACAACTAAATATATGTTAAGATTTTCCAAAAGATTAAGTGACAGTGACTCAGATACCGATACCTATCACATAATTTATCTATTCAATATGACATTAGGATATTTCTATATTTGGGTCATAAATCTACTCCAAACAATAATAATGTTCCCCAAATTATTTTCCAGATTTACCCTTGTTGTTGCCATTTGATGAATCACCTTTTATTTATATATTCTATGGTTACTATTGTAACTGGCTAATATTCCATCCATATCAATCATATTTTGAAAGAACTATCAAAATCCTTTCTCACATATCATACAATTTCTAAAGTCGATAATCAAGACAGGAATGTTCGAATTTTTTAGTAGAAAAAACACTGGATTGGTTGGAGCTCAGAAAATGTGGTTCAGCTTTGCTAATATCTGGTTATGTGAACTAAGGTCTTTACCTTCTCTTTAGTTTTCTCATTTCTAAAACTGAATTATTAAATTAATGATCTTTAAGGATCATTTTAGTGTTTAAGTTCTGGTATACTCAGTAATTCTGTCAAATAATAACCATTCTATCATCACTCATGTTTCTGGAAACACTGACAAATCAAGAATTAGATATTTTGGCCCTTAGTATATAAGGTCACCAAAGATACTAAAAGAACTGTTATTTTTAGACAATGACAACTTGGAAAGAAAAAAAAAAGTTAATGAAAGGAATATGAAATATATAAGTTAATTGTTTGACTTTAGATATATTTTAAAGAGTTTCTCCCAAACTTTTTATTTTGAAAATTTAAAACCTACCAAAAGTTAAAGAATAATTCATAAGTTCATCAATGGAGGAATCCTGGTGAATACTGAATTAATATTAATATTTTAAATCAGAGCAATTATGGTTATTGAATAGAATATAAAAACCTCAACAATGTAAACAAAATAGCAGAACTAACAAAAATTGAGAGTGGAAGAACAGAGATGGATGATTATTTCTTTAACTTCCTTAGCATGGAAGTTGGTTCATTCTGTAGGTTAAAAAATTAATGGGGGATGATAGAGCACAGGAATTTTTAGGGCAGTGGAACTGTTCTGTATGATACTACAATGGTGGGTAAATGTCATTATACACTTGTCAAAAATCAGAATGTACAACACAAAGGGTGACCCCTAATATAAACTATGGACTTTGAACGATAAAAAAAAAAAGGAACACAGTAGCAAACATTTGTGAGCTTACAAAACAGCAACAACAACAACAAAAGAAAGAAAATTGTTATCAATACAGGGAGAAGGGGTTGCGTCTGTTCTGAGTAGCTGATGTAGTTGATGGTCTGAGCAGGTAAGATGCCCTCCTGCACAAGGCACCTCGGGTGGGCGTTGTGGACCACATACGTATATTCATTTAGACACAAAGTAAATCTTTAAAATTACTTAAAACATAAAATTTATACCACTCTTGTTTTCTTATTATAATGTGATAAAACTACAAATAATAAAAGTTTAAGCACAAAAAAAAAGAATAATTCAGTAAGTACTGTATACCTTTCACCTAGATTCACAAATTAACATTTTTATCACCCTGAATGTCCTCTCTTTTATTTTTGCTGGACTATTTGAAAATACTTGCAGATATGACATTTCACTTCTTAATCTTTAGAATGCATTTTCCAGAAAAAAATATTCTTTTATCTTTATAATACCACCATCACAATTAGGAAAACCAAGATTAATTCATTATCACCTAGTATACAGTCCATATTTAAATTTTCCCATTTGTTCTTAAAATGTCTTTTTTACCTGTTTTTAATTTTCAAAAGTCTAGAAATCCAACCAAGGTTCACACATCACATTTGGTTGTTATGCCTCTTGATCTAGAACAGACTTCCTGCCTTTTTGTTTTTTATGAAATTGTTTTAAAGAGCCTAAGCCATTTAGTTGTTTTGTGATATGTCCCATATTCTGGAATTGTCAGAGTGTTTACTGATAATTAGATTCAGGGTAAGCATTTTGAACAAGACCACTACATAGATAATACTGTATACTTTTTATTATAAAGTCACATCAAGCTGAGCATAAATGAGAGATTGTTCCAATATTGGTGATGCTAAATTTGATGTGTTGGTTAAAGTAGTATCTGCCAGACCTCTCCACTATAAATGTAAATTGCTGCCTTTGTAATTAATAAGTAATGTGTGGGGTGATCATCTGAGATAGTGGTTATATTATTCATTAATGACCCTTGCCTTAAATCAGTTGTTTTAGTGGGAGTGGTCAAATGGGGATTTATATTCTATCATCCTTTCTGTATTCATCAGCTGCTATTCTGTAAGGAAAATTTCCCTTACCCCACTTTTCCCTTCCTACCTTCCTTCCTTCCATCCCTCCTTCCTGTCCCCCTCTTCCTTTTTTTTCTTTCTTTATGCTTTTGGAATATTACTATGGAATCATGTACTCTTTTTAACTTAATGTATTATCAGCCATTACTGTCATTATTCTTTTTGATGCTCCTAATATGGCTTTTGCATAAAGATTTTGAAGTAAGTCAAAAGTATAGGGAAATCTGAAGTAGGATGGCAAAAGCTATAAAACAGTCAATTTTCAGTATTGTGCACATTCATTGAGAGGTGTTATTAAAAATATTTAAGAAATGGAACAATACAGGAATCAGAATCTATGCTGGGAGTAAAGAATTGGTAAATACTGTGTAACAACATGTTACTCTTTTAATTTTATTGACAAGCACATTTTCAAGTTTCTATGTGAATGGAACTACTCATAAAGAAGTCCAAATTTTACTAATGTACTCATGTAAAAACAATGTCAAACTAGATAATGTTCAATAAAAGCATGCCCTTTAAACTCCTTAATCTGGACATTGGTGCTAACATGTTACAAGTAAATATTTTTTAGATTACATTACTTTCAAAAATTTTGAAATGGTAGATTCTAATCAAGCAACTTAATTTACTCTTACCTTTTCTGTCAGAAAATCTTGGTCTTGTTCCCAAATAAAACTACCAATTTTTCTTCTTATTTCTGTGGTAAGAAAAACATATCCAATAATATTTTTTAAAAAGCAACTTTGTAGGATATTCTGCATTTGCATCAAAATCACCTAAGATACTTGTTTAAAATGTAGATTTCTATTAAATCAGATCATTGAGGAAGAGCTCAGGAATTTACATTTCTAACAAACTCTCCAGATGATTCCAATGTGTTATGAGAATCATTGCTGTAAATTTTTTCTGCCAAAATACACTTCTTCGTTAGATGTCAGTGTCTGTAGGTCAGGCATTAATAACGAAGACAAGTGTCTGGTCAAAATAAAAGGCACAAGATTCCTGAATTTGTAGAGTACAAGGGTCTCAAGAATTCAATAATTTATTTTGCTAAAAGAAGGGTGAAAGAGCAATAAGTCTAGTGGGCATGGTGGTGCAGAAATTCCATAATGCTCAACATGTTAAAGGACTATGTCATCATTCTAACTCGAGGATATCAAAAGTTTCTTAAAAACAAAAATGTAATATTCTTCTAGATCTGTGCTATCCAATACTAACAACTAGCTACATGTGGGTACCATATTGAAGTGTGTGACTAGACCAAATTGAGATGTACGAAGTATAAAATAAGCACTGCGTTTGAAGACTTTGTATCAAAAAAAATGTAAAATATCTCAGTAATTTTTATATTGGTTATATACTGAAATGATAGTATTTTAGATATATTAGGTTAAATAAAATATATTCTTAAAATTAACTTCACCTATTTATTTTTATTCTTTATAATGTTGCTACTAGAAAATTTTAAATTAACACATGGCTCATATTTGCATCTCACACTTCTATAGACAATACTGGTCTATGCAGATAATAATGTATGCTTCTTATTCTTAAAAAAAGAGCATGTTTTCATTTAAAACAGATTTTTAAAATTTAAATACATTTTAATATAAGATGCTAAACTGAGAAACAGAATACGAATGATATTTAAAATCAGATCAGGTAGTCATTCTGTAATATAAATTCCTTGAAGGTGAGTATTTACTGATTGGCACAGTTTTTAAATAAATCGGTTCTCCTAGCCAGTCATTAATTCATCTGCAGAACCACTTAGAACAATTTATTTTTATATGTTATAACTAGGTCTCATCAGGGTATTAACTATGGAAGGAACCCAATCTTAGGGATTTCTAAAGCTCTTCTATAGAAGTCTTTTTCAAGTTTGGTTTGTTTTAAATACCTTGCTCACTGGGAATTTGTACTAGCTTCAGTCTGTCTTTCTAGAGATGGACACATACATCAAGATACACATTAAAAATTCGATAATAATGCAAGACCTACATAAATGGGATATTTAAAGTTAGCCGATAAAAAATAGGTAGGATTTGAATGGAACAAGTTAAGAAAGGGTGTTCCAAGCAGGGAAAAACTGAAAAAAACCAACCTCAGAAGCTGTTTATTTACTTGCCCTTTATACTTCAGAGGATTGCTGAAATAATCAATGTGAAAGTACTTTCCAAAGTATAAAAATATATATCGGTTTATTATCATAACGAATCTGCAAATATCAGAAAAAACTTTCAGAAAAATAATGTACAGATTCGAAACTAGCAAAGAACATTTACTGAATGCTCACATGTTGGACTACTTAATACATTATCTCATTTTAGCCTCAAAACAACTTGGGAGAAGTTGCTAAAGGTCACAAAACTAGTAAGTGTTGGATTCTAGCAAGTGAGGACATTTAAGGCAAGATCTCTTATTCACTACTGAAACCCAGCACCTGGGTCGGAACCTGGCACACAGCAGGAGCTCAGTGAACGTGTGAATGAGCAATAGACGAAGAAAGCTAGAATACACACCCAAAGCAATCTGATCTAAAGTCTATTCTTTTCCACTTAGATTAAGTGATACAGAACACAAAAATCACTGATTGAGAACACAGATCAGTCAAGTTGGTTGACCTGGATGGATCTAGCTGTCCAACAGGGATGAATGATCTTTGCTAACCTTTTTGCAGGCATGCAGGAGGTAGAACAAAATGACCTAAAGCCACCGAGTTTTTTATTGCAGCATTAGCTACTGCAGACAGATAGTAGGCATGAAAAACTGTAGCGTTATCTTCTATGTAATCAAGGCTCTGATATATTCTAGGAGAAATAAAGGAAATATTTTAGGTTATAAAATGAACAAGAATGTATTCAACCTTTTAAAAGAAGAAATAAACGTATAGGAGTAAGGAGAATTATCAGTAAGGTAATCAGGAAACCGGGAGGTAAGGAGGTGGGGCAAGGACACCCAGGGCGGTGGTGAGACCTCTGCTTTGTAAACATAATGGGACAGCAATGTGCAGGGAGATCACAGGTAGACGCGTGAGAGGCAAAACAGCTTCTTAGAAAGCTACTGTGACTGTCCAGGCAAAAGGTAATTAGTGTGTGTAAGATAATGGCACAGAGTAGGAAGAACATTTAGAAGCACAATCCATGGTCTTTGGCCACTGATTAATTAATGGGGTAAGGGCTGCTATTCAAAAGAAACGGAAGGTTTTGAGAACACAGGACCTGGTGCAGGTATGAGAGGCAGTGACATTTGGTATAAACAAGTCTTTAAGGTGCCATCTGGCGTTGCAGGAAAGACAGCTGGAAACACACGACTGGAACTCGGGGAGAGGCTTGAGGACCAGGTAGGAGGAATGCCATTAGGAAAAAGGGAGAGGAGAAAGGTTGTCTATTTCCCCCACCCCACACATCCAGGACCAAAACGTGCTCGTTTCCAGTCTCTTCCTATCACTATTTATTAGTGGACGGCAACTTCCATTTCCAACTTCTGGCTCTTCATGACCCAAGAGGCCCTGCCGGTGGCCTTCAGAGTACCTCAGTGTGTCTGGGTGGGAGGCATCACAGCTGAACAAGAAGTCGGCGGCCTTCGCGTCACTGATGACCCCCCCTTCAGCGACTGTGGAGGCAAGAGCATAAGGTGAGCCTAGCAAGTACCCTGGGGCCAAGGCACCAGAGGGGGGAGGGTGCTCGCTGCACCGCCTCATCCACACCTTCCTACCCCAGAACTGCCTCAAGTCCTGGCTGACGCTGCGGCAGAACCAACCCCGCTGCCCCTGAAACATGGCGCCTCCTTGCACACAAGGACGTGGGGGTCAGTAGAGATCACTGATTGGTCCCAGGTCGAAGCGTCGCTCGATGATTGGCTCTCAGAGTAATTGGCGGGAAAAGCCTGAGGCAGGAAGGACGAGGGAAGCGTCACTAGCCGACCGAGCTGACTAACTGGGGAGGATTGCGAACGAGCCTCTCAGCTTTCTCCTGACGCGGCAGACAAGGGTCAGTCACGCTTGAGAGTTTTAAAACCTAAGTATTAACAAAGTTGTTGTGGTATATTGTACAGGCTTGGGCACAGGTTCTGTGGCATCAAGTATTTTGAAGCAATACTCATCATCTCATCTATAAATATTTCAATTGGAATCTCTAAAAGACGAGGACTTTAAATTAACCACAATACCATTATCACACTAAAAAATTAATTCTTAAATACAGTCAAGTGTCGCCAGTGTTCAAATGCCCAGTTTCCTCAAAAGGGTTTTTCTTTTATAATTTCCGTCCACATTAGTTTTGATAAGCTATTTATTTCTGGTGTTGGGTCCCTTTAATCTAAAATATGAAAAAGATTGATATAAAGTTGCCCACAAAATCTTTTATCTTTTTTAATGTCTGCAGGCTCCATAGCAATGGTTACTTTTTTGTTTCTGATATTATATGTGTCTATTTCCTAGTCTCACTAGAAGTTTGTCAATTTTATTAGCCTTTTCAAAAAAAAACTTCTGGCTTTGTTGATACTGTCTTGTATGTTTCTCTTTCACATAGTTCCTGCTCTCATAATTTCCCTGTTTTAAATTGCTGTACTTTTTCTAATTTCTTTAAAAATGATTGACTGTCATCCTTTGTTTTTCTAATATGTGCATATAAGGCTATACATTTCCTCTAAAACTGTGTGCCAAGTTTTTAAGATGTCATTTTTTAATATTGTTCAACTCAAAATAGTTTCAGATTTCCAATATGAGTTATTTGGTCCATGGGTTATTTAAAGTATCTTAAAATTTCCAAATACATGTGATTATTTAGTCATTGTTATCAATTTCTGGCTTAAATGCATTAAGGTGAAAGAATATGGCCTGTGTGATGACAATTCTTTAAAATTTTGCTGGACTAAAAAGTACCTTGAGAAAATTCAAAACAAGAGTATAAACTAACCAGACCATTTCCTTTTATTTTCTTTAAATCTCTGGAGCAATTTTTAAAAATTACATTAGCAAGTTTGAGAAAAGAAATGTGTTGCAAAATTTATATTAAAAGATATATAGGAAGAAGAGTACACATCTGAAAATTCACCTATTAAGAGTCATGCTGGAGAATGATAAAAGCATAATTGAATTTCTGGGCATGTTTTAAAAGGGTTCTTGAGCATCACAAACTTAAGTTGCAGATTGCTTGAGTAGCAATAGCATGAAGATGAGTCTCATGAAAGTAACTCCTGTGGCATAGAAGACCCCAAAGAATTTGAATGACATCTTGAAAGGCTCCAGTGAAATCCACTTAGGACAGTGAGAATGAATCCTCTTTTCATTATTCCAGAGTTCTCCATAAATTGGGATGAGAAACCAGTGAGACTGATAAACTATTTCAGTACCTCTTTAATAACACTCTGATTTTACACAATAGTATGATTAATTATTGTGGATGTAATATATGCAAGGGTTCTTTATTATCTCCACCATCATTAAGGCAAGGGCAGAAATAGGGATAAAGTTTCTCCGTGAAAGTGCTACTGAAGGTGTAAATGTGGGTCATGGTGTTAGCATTGTAGAAGGACACCTGCCCTCCTTCATAATCCAGGTATATGCCAACCTTGTTGAGATTGTTAGTCAATTTTAGACTGCAAGAAGGCAAATCCAGAGCCTTTAGATCAGTTTGATTCCTTAGTCTTAAAATCCAAAATCCTTGTTCAGGATTTAGGGGACAGCTGCCTTTCCGGATGATGGATTCTCTGACAACTCCAACTGTCCATTTTGTTTTCTTTGCTACTTCTACTTCCCAATACCACTTTCCAGATGAGAAGCCTTTTGAGCCCAGCACAGCCACGCTTGAGTCAAACCTCTGTGGATCATCAGGCATTTCCTGCTTAATGTCACCATGCCATACACTGGTTCTGTTTTTGGAGAGCACCAGATTTGGGTGAGCTGTTTTAGGGTCCAGAGTTAATAGAGATAGGCCTAGTAAGAAAATAAGAGAAAGCAGGGCATAGGAGAAAAGGGGTGAATACAAATTCCTATAGTAAAAGACAATATTTACATACACACCAGAACTTTATCTCCCCATGCACATGTATTCTTAGGCAGGCAGGTAATCGCTCACATACTGTTTTTGTTTAGTGTCCATGTATCTATTTCTAGACAATTTGATATTTGTGGTAAAAATCAGACTTTACTCTGAAGGAATTAATGTTCTAATAAAGAAAACAATACAAATAATATAAATCTGTATTAATAAATGTAAGAAAATACAAATGTCAAGGAGATAAATATTAGATAAATTTGTTTTGAGAAAGCTTTCTTAGGATAAGTATTTCAGCTGTTATATAACATCTGTGAGGTGTATTCAGGATGTTTTGGGTAGATAGAGGCAAAAAGGAGTGGGCTAAAAAGAACAGCAGCTAGTGTGGGAGAGAAAGTAAGGGCTTGCCTGTTAGAGGCCGGGAAGACTGAGCTAACTAGTACAGAGTTTAGAGGACAATGGTTTAATATTTGGTTTATTAAATAGATAATAGGACTTTTGAGATCAGGAGTGATTTCTGCCACTATTAATCAGAATGTGATCCAAAAACTGTATGATTACTAGTCTGGGACAAGGTAGTACAGAAATTAAGAGTAAGCTCGTAGAAATTTTCGTAGCAATCTGACAGAGTAATTTTATATCAGTTGAACCAAATTGAAAAACTGGGCCTGCATTTTATAATATATTTTTTTAATTCCACTTTTTCTAAGTAATTCTATGTATTCTACAAACATATCAGTCCATGACACATTGAGATTTTAAGATCTGGTCCTTCATCACAAGTAATTTGACAAGCATTGGTTTAGACAAATCAATGGGCAGCAGTATAAAAAAGAATTTCTAAATGAAGAGAAGTTGGAATCATACAAGTGAGAAGATGACACAAATTCTAAGTGTGAGATAATTGAACATTGGCACAAAATTTGATAAAGCAAACAAAAAGCTCCATATGTTCACAGCATGGACACTAATTCATATATGCATATGTTGTTGATAAATTTATCCTTGAGAGTGAGATCAGTTCAGTCCAACTCTCTGTTCTCAGAAAAACCTAGTCTTTTCTATCATCCCAAGGATTTCTCTTTCCAACAAGAGACATTGAGGAATCCTGAATTTTTCCATATAGGCTGAATCTTCTCTCCCTCACATATCTCCATTACCTTGGGCTGTTATTCTTTCCAATGTGAAGCCTAGGATTTCTTTGGAGGTATTATAAAGACTTCTTACCAACCTTCTTAGAACCCCAGTCTGCTCTCATCAGCAAGCCAGTGACACTTCCAGCTAGCTCAGCCTGCACTGACTTTGAAGTCAGCTTTGTATCCCCTCTTTTCTTTGCATGCCATATAACTATAAATACCACTGGCCTCAAACTACTGCAATAGCTTTTTAACTGTTCTGTTTCTACTCTTGCCCAAAACATGAATGGAATCATCCAATTCTCCTACTCAACACACTTTTATACTTCCCATCACACCCAAGATAAAATCCTTGCCAAGAAGACCTACATGATTTACTCACCTCTCTAACCTCATCATCTACCACACTTACCCTCATTTACTTTGATCTACCACCTTTGCCTTTTGGCTGTACCTTGAATATACCAAGATCATTCATACTCCAGGGCCTTTAACACTTTCCTTCCTTGTCCCAAAACACTCTTTCTACATACAGTTTACTCCTTTAATTATTTGGGCCTTTGTTCATGCAAGTTCAGTAAAATGTTTATGATAGAACCTAGGTAGGTATAGGGGTGTTCATTGTAGAATTCTTTAAACTTTCCTGCATGTTTGGAAATGTCCACAAAACAGTGTTAGGGAGGAGGGAGTTACTTGTTCATTGTCCATCTTCTGCACTAGAATGTAATTTCTGGAAAGGCAGAGACTTCATCTGTTCTGTTTCTTCATAAACCTTCAAACTTTGAAACTGTTCCTAGGTGTTCAAGTAACTATTTGTTAAATAAGTGAACTTCAATAAAAGTTGAAACCTTGACACAGCAGTGTCTCATATTCCTGTTATCTTTGGCCAATGCCCTGAAAGTACACCCCTCTGATGATTTACCCTCTGATCTATTCTTATCCTCATTATTTTATTCTTCATTTCCTATACCTTCACCCATCCTCCCACTGCTCCCACCTACCCTTACCACTCTGCCCTTTGAAAGTCTCTCCCTAATTAACTCTTCTGCATCCTCAGTTTACAGAATTCTTTCATCACCTCCTTACCTTAACAGAAACCTGGCTGGTTCTTTCCCAAAAAACACAGCCTCCAAAAGTTCATGAGACTATTCATCTTCTAAATAAACAAATGCCAGAGATCCAGTAGCCACCATTGCCATTTCCATACCCCTAATCTGCTCCTCATTCTCTTGTAAAAATCACTCTTCATTTGAGACTCTTGTTATTCCATTTCATATTATCCTCTATCTCTATCTGATGCTGTCATGTACATACTTGCTAGTTACACTCCCTGCATTCTGGGTGGAAATGGGAGAAAAAACAGAGTAACTCTACTAGAGAAACCTAAAAACACTACTGAAGCTAGGTGATTAAAACCAACATCAAAAGTCATAAAATATGTTGACTAGTATGTATGATCGATATGAGGTGATGAAAATGGAACTTTAATTCTGTAGTCTCCTCTCAATAACTCATAACCCCCAACTCAGCAGTAGAACATCAGAACATGAGACAAACTGCAATAAAGTGGCATCCTATAAAATATATGACCAGTACTCCTTAAAACTATCAAGGTCATCAAAAATAAGAAAAGTCTGAGAAATTGTCACAGCCAAGAAGAGCTTAAAAACTAAATGTAATGTGGCATCTTACATGGGACCCTGGAACAGAAGAATGACAATTATGTAAAACCTAAGGGAATCTAAAGAAACTATGGACTTTAGTTACAAATGATGTATTAATATTGGCTCATTAATTTTAAAAAAGTGTATCACATGCAATCCTGAGAAGGAAGAACAAAGCAGGGGGAATTATGCTCCCCAACTTCAAGCTCTACTACAAAGCCACAGTAATCAAGACAATTTGGTACTCGGACAAGAACAGATCTGTAGACCAGTGGAACAGACTAGAAAGCCCAGATATAAACCCAAGCATATATGGTCAATTAATATACGATAAAGGAGCCATGGATATACAATGGGGAAATGATAGCCTCTTCAACAGCTGGTGTTGGCAAAACTGGACAGCTACATGTAAGAGAATGAAACTGGATTATTGTCTAATCCATATACAAAAGTAAACTCAAAATGGATCAAAGACTTGAATGTAAGTCATGAAACCATAAAACTCTTAGAAGACAACACAGGCAAAAATCTCTTGGACATAAACATTAGCAATTTCTTCATGAACGTATCTCCCCGGGCAAAGGAAAGAAAAGCAAAAATGAACAAGTGGGACTATATCAAACTAAAAAGCTTCTGTACAGCAAAGGACACTTTCAGTAGGAAAAAAAGACATCCTACAGTATGGGAGAATATATTCATAAATGACATCCGATAAGGGGTTGATATCCAAATTATATAAAGATCTCGCACACCTCAACAAACAAAAAGCAAATAAGCCAATTAAAAAATGGGCAGAGGAGCTGAATAGACAGTTCTCTAAAGAAGAAATTCAGATGGCCAACAGACACATGAAAAGATGCTCCACATCGCTTGTCTTCAGAGAAATGCAAATTAAAACCACAATGAGATATCACCTCACACCAGTAAGGATGGCTACCATCCAAAAGACAAACAACAACAAATGTTGGTGAGATTGTGGAGAAAGGGGAACCCTCCTACACTGCTAGTGGGAATGTAAATTAGTTCAACCATTGTGGAAAGCAGTAGGGAGGTTCCTCAAAATGCTCAAAATAGAAATGCCATTTGACCCAGGAATTCCACTTCTAGGAATTTGCCCTAGGAATAAAGCAGCCCAGTTTGAAAAAGACAGATGCACTATGTTTATCTCTGCACTATTTACAATAGCCAAGAAATGGAAGCAACCTAAGTGTCCATCAGTAGATGAATGGATAAAGAAGATGTGGTACATATACACAATGGAATATTACGCAGCCATAAGAAAAAAACAGATCCTACCATTTGCAACAACATGGATGGAGCTAGAGGGTATTATGCTCAGTTAAATAAGCCAGGCGGAGAAAGACAAGTACCAAATGATTTCACTCATATGTGGAGTATAAGAACAAAAGAAAACTGAAGGACCAAAACAGCTGCAGAAGCCCAGAACCCAAGAATGGACCAATAGTTATCAAAGGGAAAGGGACTGGGGAGGACAGGTGGGAAGGGAGGGATAAGGGCGGGAAAAAAGAAAGGGGGCATTACAATTAGCATGTATAGTGTAGGGGGGGGGGAACGGGGAGGGCTGTGCAACACAGAGAAGACAAGTAGTGATTTTACAGCATCTTACTATGTTGATGGACAGTGACTGTGAACGGGGATGTGGGGGAGACTTGGTGAAGGGGGACCCTAGTAAACATAATGTCCTTCATGTAATTGTAGATTAATGATACCAAAATAAAAATTTTAAAAAAAATGGGCAGAGGACCTGAACAAACACTTCTCCAAAGAAGAAATTCAGATGGCCAACAGGCACATGAAAAGATGCTCCACATCACTAATCATCAGAGAAATGCAAATTAAGACCACAATGACATATCACCTCACACCAGTTAGGATGGCCAACATCCAAAAAACAAATGTTGGCAAGGATGTGGAGAAAGGGGATCCCTACACTGCTGGTGGGAATGTAAATTAGTTCAACCTTTGTGGAAAGCAGTATGGAGGTTCCTCAAAAATCTCAAAATAGAAATACCATTTGACCCAGGAATTCCACTCCTAGGAATTTACCGTAAGAATGCAGGAGCCCAGTTTGAAAAAGACATATGCACCCCTATGTTTATCGCAGCACTATTTACAACAGCCAAGAAATGTAAGCAACCTAAGTGTCCATCAGTAGATGAATGGATAAAGAAGATGTACATACACACAATGGAATATTATTCAGCCATAAGAAGAAAATAAAATACTACCATTTGCAACAGCATGGATGGAGCTAGAGGGTAGTATGCTCAGTGAAATAAGCCAGGTAGAGAAAGACAAGTACCAAATGATTTCACTCATCTGTGGAGTGTAAGAACAAAGAAAAAAGTGAAGGAACAAAACAGCAGCAGACTCACAGAACCCAAGAATCGACTAACAGCTACCAAAGGGAAAGGGACTGGGGAGGACGAGTGGGAAGGGAGGGATAAGGGGGAGAGGGGAGCATTATAATTAGCATGCATAATGTAGCGGTGGGGTCACAGGATAGGCAGTATAACATGGAGAAGACAAGTAATTATTCTAGAGCATCTTACTACACTGATGGACAGTGACTGTAATGGGGTATGTGGTGAGGACTTAATAGGCAGTGTCTAGTAACCATAATGTTGTTCAAGTAATTGTACATTAATGATACCAAAAAAAAGTATATCACACTAAATGTGAGATAATAATAGGAGAAACTGAGGATAAGGTATGAAAGTATATGAAAACTTTCTATACTATCTTCTCAATTTTTCTATAAATCTTGTGTTCTAAGGAATAAAGTCCATTAAAAAGAAAGAAAATTAGTAACCATGCAAAGCAGCAGGAAAATATGACCCACAGTCAGGAGAAAAATCAGGCAATAAAAACATACCAGAAATGACAATGATGGAATTAACAAAGACATTAAAGGAGCTATTATAAATATCTTCCATTTGCTTGAGAATGCAGAAGAAAACATGAAACATAGTGAGGAGGGAAATGGAAGATAGAAAAAGGCCCAAATGAAACTTTTAGAAATGAAATGTATCAGAAATGAATGATATCTTGAACAGGATTAACAGAAGCTCAGACAGTGCAGAAGAGAAGATGAGAGAGTTTGAATAGCAATACAAACTATTCAAAATGAAGCAAGAGACGAAAAAAAGGCTAAAAAGTACTGAGCACCAGTACCAAGTGAGACAATGGCTGTTGGTCTAACTATGTAAAATTAGAGTCCCAAAAGGAAAGAAGAGAAGTGGGATTGGTGAAAAATCCTTGAAGAAATAATAACTGACATTCTTCTAAACTTGATGAAAACTATAAACCCATAGACCCAAGGAGCTCAATGAACCATAAGCAGAATAAATATAAAGAAAATCACACCAACCCCCAGTACAATCAAATTGGTGGAAACAAGTGACAAAAAAGCATATCTTAAAAGTAGCCAAAGAACAAAGAAATAAAGATGAAAATGATAATAGACATCTCATCAAAACTGTCCAAGTCAGTAAACAATGAAGTGACATCTTTACAGTTCTGTAAAGGAAATCCAGCAAGCACAAATTCTATATCTATATATCTATATATCTATATCTAATATCTATACCTATATCTAAGATATTTTGAAAATATCTTTCAAAAACGTAATGTGAAGTAAAGGTTTTTTCAGACTAACAAAAGCTGAGATAATTCATCCCAAGCATATTTGTACTATAAAAAGTGTTGAAGGCAGCTCTTCAGGCAGAAGGAAAACTGAAAGCAGATGGCAATTTGTATCTACATAAAGAAATAGAGTGCCAGAAACTGTAAATATGTGAATGTAAGCGATATTTCTTCATTTTTAAAATCTTTCAAATATAATCGACTGTTTAAAGCAATAATAGTAATATTTGGAATTTATAATGTGAAGAAATAAAATGTGTAACAGCAATAGCTTAAAGAATGAGGAATATAGAATTATACCATTGTTAAGTTTTTTACATTACACCTAAAGGCTGTTATTTGAAGATACAATGGGATAAGTTAAAGATGTATATTGTAAAATCCTAGAGCAACAAAAAATGTAAGAAAAAAAGCAAAAATAAAATAAAGAAGTACAGATAATAAGCCAGTAGTGAAGATGAAAGGGAGAACTAAAAGGCACTCAATCAAAAGTAAGGTAGATATAGAGAAATAAAGGAGCAAAGGACAGATGGTAAGAATAAAAGCAAATACCGAGATGCTAGATTAAAACCCAGTCATACTGGTAATAACAATAGATGTTAATGGTCAAAACACCTCAATTAAAAGACAAAGATTGCCAGATTGGATAAAAATGCAAGACCTAACTACATGTTAGCTATGTAAAACACATTTAAAATATAAAAACACAAATTTAACTTAAAAATAAAATGAAGGAAAAAGATGCACTGTGTAAATATTAATCTAAGAAAGCCAGAGTGGCAATACTGATATTAGACAAAATAGAATTCAGAAAAAGGAACATTAGCATGGACATAGAAGAATGCTTTATAATTATAATGAGATTGATTCACCATGAGATCATAACAGTCCTAAATGTATATTCACCTAATAGCAGAGCTTCAAAATACATGAAGCAAAACTAATGAACTGAAAGGAGGAATCATACTACCTAATTTCAAGAATTACCATTAAACGACAATAATAAAGACTTGTGTTGTTGGTATAATAATAGATATATGGATGTAGGGAACAGAATTGAGGGTTGATAAATAGACTTAGAGTTGATTTTTGACAAAGGTGCCAAGTTATTTCAGAGATATAAAGAGTA
The DNA here is from genome assembly GCF_040802235.1 of Manis javanica. Classification (NCBI taxonomy): domain Eukaryota; kingdom Metazoa; phylum Chordata; class Mammalia; order Pholidota; family Manidae; genus Manis; species Manis javanica. Next base: position 94,915,834 of record NC_133163.1, on the reverse strand, counting down.
GTCTTAATAATGTGGGAGTAACTGGATATTCATAAAGGGAAAAAATAGCCTTGTTTCTTACTTTATAACACAGATAAAAATTAATTTTAAACGGATAATAGACCTAAACTTAAGAGCTAAAATGATTTTTTTTAAACTTTTAGAAGAAAGATTAGGGAAAAAAAATCTGTGGTTTGGGTTTGGGAAAGATTTCTTAGGACACAAAGATAAGACAATAAAAAAAATTGGTAAGTTGGATTCCATCAAAATTAAAAATTTGTTCTTTGACAGATCCTGTTAAGAAAATGAACAGGCAAACCACAGACTGAGAGAAAATATTTGAAAAACATGTCTGATAAAGAATTTGTGTCCTTTAGAACTCAGCTTTTTAAAAAATCCAATAAAATGTGAGCCAAAGATTGAATGCACTTAATTAAAAAACCCATGAATGGTAAAAAAGCACATGAAAAGATTTCAAGATGAGTCATTAGAGAACTATGAATTAAAACCACAATGAGATACTACACTTGTAATAAATAGCTAAACTTTAAAAGATTGACAATATCAGGTTTTGGCAAGGATTTGGAGAAACTAGGATTCTGATCCATCGTAGGTGGGAATGTACAACGGTACCATCTATCACTTTATGAAAAAAATAAAGGTTTATTATAAAGTCAAGAAAACACCTAACAGACAACCCAGCAATTCCACTGCTAGATGTTTAACTCAAATAATTAAAAGACAAAGATTTGAATACAAATGTTCAGGCAAGTTTATTCACAATAGCCATAAACTAGAGATTACCCAAATGTCCATCAGTGGTGAATGAATAAATAAATTGTGATGTACCAAATAAAACATGATTATTGACACATGGGACAACAGGTGAATCTCAAAAAAGTATTATGCTAAGTGAAAAAAGCCAGACACAAAAGACTACATAATGTATGATTCCACTTCATCAGATTTTAGAAAAGATACAACTGAAATGAAATAAAGCAGATCAGTGAGTGTCAGGGGCCAGAGATAGAAGGGAGGGGTTGACTGCAAAGATATGCAGGAACTTTTTAGGATGATGGAATTTTTCTATATCTTGATTTTGGAGATGTTTACATAAGTCTATACATTGTCAAAACTCATCAAATTGTACACTTAAAATTGAACTTAATTCTATGTTAATTATACCTCAGTAAAGCTGATTTTTTTCAATGTCAATTACCTGGAAAAAAATTGTTAACAGGAAATGATTTGTGATTTTCATTAAATCAGTAACTATAAGCAATAATAATAATACTTCTATGAATAATATAAAAAAACTTATTTAGAACTTTATTTTATGTCCCTGAAATAGCCATTTGTGTTCTTTTCTCCTCCTGCTCAGTCCTTTGGTATCTGCAGGATTACAAAAACTTAGTGTCCTTATTAGGCACATATATTGAAATTACTAGTTTTCTTTTGAAGCACTGAACATCTCTGAACAATCTCCTAAGATGTTATACTCTATATATGAACATCAAACACAAGGAGACCTATGAAGACCCTATTACATACAAAGAATATGTATATTAGCCCCCTCCTCCAGGGCAGAGAAACCCCAGAGATTTATGTAACTGGTTTACCAAAACAGGATGAAGTATCAGTTGTCACTTTTGATTGAACAATCAAACAAAATCATAGGCTGAGAAGTAATTCTGACATCAGACTATTGACCAGTAACAAGTCTGGTCATGGTACCAGAATAAATTCAGTCATAACCTTCTTTTGGCTAAACTCTACATTTCCCTTTGTGCCAGGCTCTAAACTACTAATTAGGGCCACAGAAGTTCCCACATATGAAACATACATTAGGAGCCCTAGAAACCAATACCAACTAGTGACTGATACCTGGAGAGAGAGTGGACTGCATTTCCCTCCACATCATGTACTGAATGGGACCTTTGTACAGGCCTGGGCTCAGCTTTCTGGAGATAAGTTCTCTGGGTGTCAGCACCTTCATTCCTTGCTCCAAGCTGCAGAAATTATAAAGCATTTATTCTTAGGCATCCTCCAGGACTGAAGGAAGGGTATTAATACCATACAGAACCACTTACCTATCCAAGAAAGGTGTGATATCCTAGAAGGGGAAAGGAGAAATAGAAAAGTTAGATCCCTGTTTATCAACTCCAGAAATTTATTTGGTGATACTGGCCACCACCAGAATTTGATCAGAGTACTGGGATCCTGTGCAGATGTCCCTATCCCATTGACATCAACTCCTCTCATCCTCCATATGCTTTTGTTGATCTACATCTTTCATCTAACCCAGTATAAACTGGCCTTATTTTGCTCTGATTTTCTGGAGTTCCCTTTTACATGGAACAAGAAAGAAATTAAGGTTAAACTATTTCTACCTATGACTAAGTGGAATAGTAGGTATTCCAGCCTCACAGCCACTTTCCTTACTCTGGCTAATTAAGCCTCTGAGTGCTGTGGTAATGACCAATACAACTTTAGAAGTGAAGCTTCAGGTAGCAGATATAGGCAAACAGTTTTCAAACAGGTCAGTTTATGATTGCTGAGAGCCAAAGATACAATGTTCTAATTGTTGAGAAATAAAGTTTCAAAACTCTTTAGGGAGAAATACTAAAATATTAATACATACTGTTACTAATGGCATTTTATTATCTTCTTTTCCAGGAGAATAAAAATAAAGCTTTCTATCGAGTGTAAGGCAAAGGTAGACTCCTGCTTTTCTTCCAGAGAATCTTAAAAGCACTACAGCAGATTTTTTTTCTCCCTCTCCTGGTAGGGAAAAGCTGCTTCTACATCCTTTCCAACCCTCTTACCTCCACTAGTGTACCCATAGTCATGCTGATGTGGAGTCTCACCTTGAGAAAGTCGAAGGAGTTCTGCTGTTCCATCCATGTCTGGATGCTCGCCAACATCTCCTTGGCTAGAAGACACTGGTCCTGAAGCTGGTTCAGATTCAGCTCCATCTCCTCATTCAAGGCTTTCCCTTCCTCTTGGAGCTCATTTAAAATGTCCTTTTCTTTATTGTGCAGGAACTGATGCAGCTTTAGAAACTCCAAGGAGATGTGTTTCTGCAGATGTAGCTTGTTTTCCTGGAAACATCCATGATCATCACCATGGTAATTATTGAGATGAGCACTTGGCGATGGGGGCCCATACCACCAATATTCATACAACTTAGGAAGTACCATAACAGGAAAAATGCATAAAAATGGCTGCTGAGTATCAACATGCAGCCATATTAAAAGAAGCCCTTAGGGACACTTACTCTGTCTTTCTCAGCTAGTTTAGTAGTTCAAGATGAAATAGTCAGAAGTGATCTCTAGGTTCCTATTGCAGTACTGAGATGGTGAGCAATGTCATATTAAATAAGTCTGGGGTTAATCAAACAGTCCAGTCTAGGATGAATGAATACCCTTCTACCCAGAAATACAAACCAGTATCTATCAGGTGGTGCTGTTAGACTGACTCTAAGGAGGCCAAGCAAACAGACCTTATTTAGAAGTCAGAACTGTGGGGATGCCACCCCTGTGGCCGGGGCTATATAGAAGAAGCTGGAGCTGGGCAATGTCCAGCAGTGAAACTGGTAACTGCTACACTTGCAGCTCTTTTCTGAGGTAACCTCACCATCCTCATGGGGGGTACATCTTACATCCTCGTTGCTTAGTTCCTAATCTTCCTCATTTCTAGTAATTTCCACCTTATTGACCCTTATTGACCCTTCTTATAATCACACTAAGGATCTTAGTATCCCAAGCAACTACTGTAACCATCTCCAAAATTAACTTTTTATCCTCACTTCCTCAGGTGTCCCTATTGCAACAGTTATTAGGTCTCATTGAAACTTCCTATTCATTGGCCCCTCCTTTCTGTTTGTCACCTCCTAGCTTCATGTCCCCTCTTATCCAGCTTAGATCTTATAGTCCATCATTATAATTGCACTCTTAAAAGTCTTAACTCTCTCTTTCCTCTAGCTCACATTTTCAGTTTTCCTTTTACCTATTTCACCACTTGTGAACATGTCTTTTTTGTTGGCTCTGTCTCCTCTAACCAAGCTGTAAATATTAGAGTACTTGCTATTCTGTCCTGGGCTCTTTCCTCTTCCCATTCTACACTGTCTTTCTAGATAATATCCTCTCCTCCCACAGCTCGAAAAACCATCTATATGCTGACTACTTATTTCCAGGCTAGACAAATTTCTGAGCTCCAGATCCCTATATCCAACTATCTATTTGGCATCTCTACTCACCCCTCACGTATAATCAGTCATGACATTCAGGTTATTTTTATATCCAAAACATATGCTGAAGCTGTTTATTTTTTTCCCATTTTCACTCCCTCTGTAGTCTAACCCACCATCATTCTCTGGGATCACTCAGTATCCTTCTAGCCATTATCCTCATCATTCTCTCTTTCCAGTTCATTCTCCACACAGCCACCAGACTGATATTTTATATTTTCAAAATGAGATGAAACCATGTCCTGTTTAAACCCTTTAAAAGCTTTTCCTTACTCACAGGATAAAGTTCAAAATTCCTAACATTATCTACAAGAGTCTACAAGATTGGGCCCGTATCTGCCTCTTCAGTCTCATCTTGCTTGCCTATCTCATCTTGTCTATCATGATCCAGCTTTATTGGCCTTCTCTTGGTCTAACAATCAACTAACTTCCTGTCTTAGGATATTTCTATATCTTCTTTCCTCTTCATAGAACATTCTTCTCCAGGCCACTTCCTTCATATTACCCTCATCCAGTTCACTTGGCTAAGTTACTTAGCCTTCAATTCTCAATTTTTAATAGGTGACTTTTTCAGAGAACACTCTTCGCTCTGTCCAGATTAGGTTCCCAATTTATATGCTCTCATAGAACCCTATGTTTTCATTCATAGCAATTATCACAGTGATTTTATAATTAGTTTTTGAATGAATGAATGTTGACTGTAATAGCTAAACTAGGAATTCTTACAACAGGAACAAGATTCTCTAGAGACATCATTATTTCCATCTATCTTGCTTCTTTCCCTCATTATACACATTTCCTGCTCCAGATGCCAAATGCCAGAGAAGACTCTCTTCCATGGAATAATTAATGAAGAAATAGAACTCACAATTTAGCACCCCCAACCTAGGGACTGATTTGCCAAGTCACTAATCCCTAATGTTGTTCTAAAACTACAGTGAAGTTGAAAATATGGGCTATAGTTTTATTTAGTTTAGGGGAAGCTAGGAAAGATAAAATCAGATGGGAAAACCCAGCACTCTGAGAGACCTTGGTTCAGAAGTAGCCTGGTTGTAAATCCATGGAGGAATAAAAAGTATTTCTTTGGACTTAACAATCTTTAGTGGGATTTTCTGATAGAGTCCTTATTTTACCATAGATATAGGGAAAGACTAGATAGATCATAATTCCAGAACAATCACCTAGTGATTGAACCATCAAAAGGATCCTCTTATAAGGGAAAGTCAGTCTGTTCTCTCTGTTGATTAACTATTGGGAACCTACTCCACTGCTATATTCCTTTCATTTCCACCCTATAGTGTCCATATTTTAATTCTGTAGCCCAGGTGCCATTTAATGTATTGAAAATATATGTATATAGGTATCTTTCTACCCGCATAGCTGAAGTCACAAGGAGGGTGTATTCCAGTTCCATCTCATAATCGCTCTACCCTGTTCCTCACCTTGTAAGCAGCAATAGCATCTTTCTGCATGATCTTCAGGGACTGGAGCTCCTTCAGGGTTGCTTCCAGTTCACCCTGATGGATGGTAAGCTCCTCCTGGGAATACCACATGGAATTAACCCACACTGACTTGGGAGATGAAGGGCCCTAAGGGACATTGCCCCCGCAAAGCCCCAGTGTGTCAGAAAAAAAGAAGGCTCTTACTGTAAAAATCTTTCTTTTCCTTGTATCATAGTTCCTGTCTCTTCCAGAAGTGGTGAAGAAAATTACAAGCCACAGAAAAACCTAGTTTTACCCTCTTATTAGCTAACTACTAGGGTTTGAAGAAGGTAAAAGAATTTTATACATTTTCTATTCTAGTTACACTGTTCTCTCTATACTTTGACTTACATTGTTTTCACTTGGAACACTCATTTCTTCCTTCTGCCCATCCAAATGCAAATGATTTCCCAGTTCAAGCTTTCATTTAGTCATATATCCCTTATTTCAGTTTTCTATAATCTCTGAAATTCTGAATATTTTTGAATTACAAATGCAACAAAATTTAGCTCTCAACAGTAAACTATGTTATTTTGATTCCTTTGTTTTATTTATTTTAAACCTGACTAAATTTCAAGACTTCTTTATAAGAGCTATATCTTATATATCCATATTCTATACATTGTCTAGTAGAGTGCTGTAATGGCAGGTTTAAGTAAATATTTGATTGATTGAGGGAGTGGATCAGAACTCCTCCACTGCTGCTTTGCTATAATCAGCAACTCTAGAGAAAGAACACTGCAAGATATGCTGTATTTTCTGATCTCTCTAATAATCCTAATAAAGAGGTGGGATTGGAAGAGAGAAGAACTACAGGAGGTTTTTCCCAGCTTTCCTAAAGGATTGCTCAAGGCCTAGGGCTCACCCACCATGAAGAAATGGACAGCATCAGAGATCTGCAGAAACTCTTTAGATTGTCCTACAGACAACCGAGTATCTTTGCATTGAAAGCAGATCAGTTTCCCATCTGGCTTACTGAACAGTTTCAGATTCTCTCCATGCTCTGGGCACAGTGGATAACCCTTGAGTAGGGGTAGCTTCTTAATCTTCTCTATCAGCTTTTCCAGTACACGGTTGAATGTACAGTTGCTATATGGACATAACATCTTACACTCAGGACAGAATGTTTCCTTTGTATGTTGCTTCCCAAAGTTTTGGATACAGGCCTGGCAGAAGTTGTGGCCACAGCTTAGCATCAATGGATCACAGAACCAATCATTACACAGTGGGCAGTGTAGCTCCATAGTAATATCTTGTATCTGCACTTTAGAGGGTGTCTCGGTGACTAAATCATGCACTTCAGTGTAGTTGCCTGGGTCGATGTTGCAGGAAGGGTTGGAAGATACCTTGGAAAAGAACAGCTGAAATGAGTTTCTCTTTCTTGATGCCCATTTCAGCACTCCAGAATAGTGGGCTCCATTCCTAAAGGAGCTGAGAATTGGTAGAGCCAGAGTAAAAGCACCATGATCTCTTCTTGGAAAGTGATCTGACAAATTCAGTGTTTTCCAAAGTCATAGTTTATTACTACACCCAACACTGTTTAAACTTTAATAGAGAAAAGAAAAAGCACTCAACCAAAGAAATGAATTTTGTTGCAATCCCTCCTTCTACCCACTTTCCCCATGAATCAGTTGAAAGTTTTACTTTCAACTTCTGTTCTACTAGTTATTACCTTTTTGTTTTGTTTTGTTTTCTACAAGTCATATACAAATAATTTGGAAGTCAATCAGATTCCTCAATGGCATAATATCACCAACCATAATATCAGATAGCCATCCCCCCACTTCAAAAAAACACATTACAGAAATAACATACAGAAAAATGAGGAATCATAAGTGTATAGCTCAGTGATTTTTTTCACAAAATGATCACATCCGTGAGATCATAATTCTGATAACAAAACAGAATACCAACCAGCATCCCAGAAGCCCCCCATATGCCTGCTTCAAGTTACTATCCATTATCAAGATTGACCCCCTATCCTGACTTCCAACACTATACATTTGTTTTGCCTGTTTTTTAATTTCATATAAATGCAACCATGTAATATATACTCTTTTGCTGGGGGCTTCTTTTGTCTACATTTAAATTTATCCGTATTATTCTATGAATTGTAATCCATTCGTGTTCATCTCTGCATAGTATTCCATTGTGTGAGTATACCAAATTCATTTCTCCATTCTACTCTTGATCAGTTGGAACTATTATAGTGTTGCTAAGAACATTCTTGCTTGTGTTCTTTGGTATGTGTGTATATATTTATCTTTAGTATATACTTGGGAGTAGCTCATAGGATTTTCATATATTCAGTTTAGTAGATATTGCGAGACTGCTTTCCAAGTGACTGTATCAATTTACACTGTACCACCCATATTCTTGGTACATTTAGTGTAGGTATGTTCATTTTAGCCTATTCTGGTAGGCATGCAGTAGTATTGCATTATGGCTTTATTCTGCATTTGCCTGATGACTATGGATATTGGGCCCATTTTCATGTGACAATTGTCTATTTGCATTTCCCCTCTGTGAAATGACTATTTAAGGCCCCTATTTTATTGTTGAGTTGTCTGCCTTTTAATTTATTCACAAAAGTTCTTCCCATACTCTAGATACGAGTTCTTTATCAAATACACATATTATAAATGCATATTTCAAATGTAGATTGCCTTTTCACTTTTTTAGTTTATTTTTATTTTTTGTTGAAGTGTAGTTAACATACAATATTATGTTAATTTCAAGTGTACAACCTAGTGATTCAACATTTATATACATTATGAAGTGATCACCATGATAAATCTAGCTTCCATCTGTCACCATGCAAAATTGCTACATATTGTTACCTTTATTTCCTATGCAACTTGTGTATTAATTTATTTTATAACTGAGAGTTTGTACCTCTTAATCCCTTTCCCCTACTTTTGCCTATCTCCTACCGCCTCCCATTTAGCAACCACCAGATTGTTCTCTGTATCTATGAGTCTGTTTCTGTTATGTTTTGTTTGTTTTGTTTTTTAGATTCTACATGTAAGTGAAATCATTTGGTATTTGCCTTTCTCTAACTTATTTTACTTCGCATATTACCATCTAGGTCCATCCATGTTGTCACAGACAGCAAGATTTCATTATTTTTATAGCTAAATAATATTTCATTGTGTGTGTGTATACCACACCCTTTTTTATCTATTCCTTATTGATGGATATTTAGGTTGCTTCCATATGCTGAAATAAACATAAGGATGCATATCTTTTTGAATTAGTGTTTTCATTTTCTTTGGATAAATAACCAGAAGTGGAATTCCTGTATCATGTGGTAGTTCTAATTTTAATTTTTTGAGGAGCCTCTATGCTGTTTTCCATAGTGGCCACACTGTTTTGCATTCCCACCAACAGTGCTCAAGGGTTCCCTTTCTCCACATCCTCACTAACACTTGTTATTTTTTGTCTTTTTGATACAAGCCATTCACTGGGGTAAGGTGATATCTCACTGTGGTTTTGATTTGCATCTCCCTGATGATTAGTAATGTTGAGCCTCTTTTCATGTGTATGTCTTCTCTGGAAAAATGTCTATTCAGGTCCTCTGTCCATTTTTTTATTGGATTGTTTGTTTTTTTGATATTGAGTTGTACGGGTTATTTATGTATTTTGGATATTAACCTCTTATCAGTTAAATCATTTGTAGATATCTTCTCCCACTCAGCAAGTTGCCTTTTCATTTTGTTGATGGTTTCCTTCACTGTGAAAAACCTTTTTAGTTCGTGGTTTTTTTCTTTTGTTGCCCATAACTGAAGAAAGAGAGCCAAAAAAATATTGCTCATACTAATGTCCAAGAGCTTTCTGCCCATGTTTCCTTCTAGGAGTTTTTTGATTTCCAGTCTTACATTTAAGTCTTTAATCAATTTTTAGTTTATTTTTGTATATGTTGTAAGAAAGTGGTCCAGTGTCATTCTTTTGCATGTAGTGTCCAGTTTTCCCATTACCCATTATTGAAGAGACTATCTTTTCCCTGTTATATGTTCTTGTCTCCTTTGTCAAAGATTAGTAGACCATATATGTGTGGGTTTATTTCTGAACTCTGTTCTGTTCCATTGATCTATGCGTGTGTTTTGTGCCACTACCATACTGGTTTGATTACTATAGCTTTAAAGTAAATCAGGAAATTCATTGTTCTTCTTTCTCAAGATTTGCTTTGGCTATTGGGGGTATTTTGTGTTTCATACAAATTTTAGGATTCTTTGTTCTAGTTCTGTAAAAAATTCCATTGGTATTTTGATAGAGATTGCATTGAATCTGTAGATTGTTTTGGGTAGTATGGACATTTTAACAATATTAATTCTTCCAATCCATGAGCATGTTGTATCTTTCCATTTATTTGTGTCATCTTCATTTACTTTCATCAGTGTCTTACCATTTTCAGAGTACAGGTCTTTCACCACCTTGGTTAAATTTTTCTTAGGTGTTTTTTTCTTTTTGAAGCAATTGTGAATAAGACTGTATTCTTAATTTCTCTTTCTGTTAATTCATTATTTTATTATAGAAACACAACATATTTCTGTTACTGTATTTTGTATCCTGCAATAACTTTGTTGAATTTGTTTATTAGTTCTAATAGTTTTTTGTGGAGTCTTTAGGCTTTCTATATATAGCATCATATCATCTGCAAACACTGACATTTTTACTTCTTCCTTACCAATCTGGTTACTTTTTATTTCTTTTCCTTGCCTGATTGCTATGGCTAGGACCACCAGAACTATATTAAATAAAAGTGATAATCCTTGTCTTGCTCCTGATCCTAGAGGAAAAGGTTTCTGCTTTTTGCCATTGAGTATAATGTTACCTATGGGTTTGTTATATATAGCCTTTATTATGTTGAGGTATGTTCCCTCTATACCTACTTCACTGAGAGTTTTTATCATAAATGGATGTTGAATTTTGTCAAATGCTTTTTCTGCATCTGCTGAGATGATCATATGATTTTTATCTTTATTTTTGTCAAATGGTATATATCATATTGATTGATTTGTGGATAATGAACCATTTTTGTATTTTTGAAATAAGTCCCACTTGATCATGGTATATTATCCTTTTAATGTATTGTTGAATTCATTTTACTAGTATTTTGTTGATATTTTGTATCTACATTCATCAGGGACATTGGCCTGTAGTTTTCTTTTTTAGTGATATATTTTTCTGCTTTTGATATAAGGATAATGTTGGCATTATAAAATGAGTTTGGAAGCATTCCTTTGTACTCAGTTTTTGGAATAGTCTGAGAAGAAGAGGTATTAACTTTTCTTTAAACGTTTGGTATAATTTACCTATGAAGCCATCTGGTTCTGGGTTTTTGTTATTGGGAGTTTAAAAATTAAAGATTCAATTTCATTACTAGTATTCAATCTGTTCAGATTTTCTATTTCTTCTTGATTCAGTCTTGGAAGACTGTATATTTCTAGGAATTTATCCATTCTCCTAGGTTGTTCCATATGTTGGCATTGATGGTAGTGGGGTATTAAAATCTCTTAACTAAAATATTCATGCTAGTCTCTTTGAATCTTTGTATTTTTGTATCAGTATCAATTGTAACTTTCATTTCTGATTTTTTGGAGGCTGTCTTTTTTTTCTTGATGAATCTGGCCAAAGATTTAACACTTTTGTTTATCTTTTCAAAGAACCATCTCTTAGTTTCATTGATATTTTATCTATTTAGTATCTATTTCATTTATTTCGGTTCTGATCTTTATTTCCTTCTTTCTACTAACTTTGGGCTTTAATTGCTCTTTTTCTAGGTTAGGATATTTATTTGAGATTTTTTCTTCCTTTTGAGGTGGGCCTGTATCACTACAAAATTCCCTATTAGAACTGCTTTTGCTGCATTTCAAAGACTTTGGACTATTGTGTTTTCATTTTCATTTGTCTCAAGGTACTTTAAAAAATATCCTCTTTGATTTCTTCATTGGCCCATAGGCTGTTTAGCCTCCATGTGTTTGGTATTTATTCCAGTTTTCTTCTTATAATTAATTTCTGGTTTCATACTCAGAAAAGATGCTTGATATAATTTCAGTCTTCTTAAATATATTGAGACTTGTTTTGTGACCTAACATGTGATCAATCTTCGACAATGTTCCATGCACATTTGAAAAAAATGTGTATTGTGTTGTTTTTGGGTTCAATGCTCTGTATAAATCTATTAAGTCTATCTGGTCTAATGTGTTGCTTAAAGGCACTGTTTCCTTGTTGATGCTCTGGATGATCTATCCGTTGATGTTAGTGTGGTATTAAAATCTCTTACAATTATTGTTTTGCTGTCAGTTAATATTTGCTTCATGTATTTTATTTAGGTGCCCTATGTTGCTGTATTGGTGCAGCATTTATAAATGCTATATCCTCTTGCTGAATTGATTGCTTTATTATTATGTAATAAATACCCTTCCTATTATTACAGTCTTTGTCTTTTTTATTTTGATATCATTAATGTACAATTACTTGAACAATATTATGGTAACAGACACCCCCCATTATCCAGTCCCCACCCATACCCCATTACAGTCATTGTCCATCAGCGTAGTAAGATGCTATAGAATCGTTACTTGTCTTCTGTATATATACTGCCTTTCCCATGTACCCCCCTACATTATGTGTGCTAATCGTAATACCCCATTTTCCCCCTTATGCCTCCCTTCCCACCCCCCTTTCCCAGTCCCTTTCTCCTTGGTAACTGTTAGTCCATTCTTGGGTCCTATGATTCTGCTGCTGTTTTGTTCCTTCACTTTTTTTTTTGTTCTTATACTCCACAGATGAGTGAAATCATTTGATACTTGTCTTTCTCTGCCTGGCTTATTTCACTGAACATAATACCCTCTAGCTCCAACCATATTGTTGAGAATGGTAGGGTTTGTTTTCTTCTTATGGCTGAATAATATTCCATTGTGTATATGTGCCACATCTTCTTTATCCATTCATCTACTGATGGACACTTAGGTTGCTTCCGTATCTTGGCTATTGTAAATAGTGCTGCAATAAATATAGGAGTGCATATGTCTATTTCAAACTGGGCTGCTGCATTCTTAGGGTGAATTCCTAGGACTGGAATTCCTGGGTCAAATGGTATTTCTATTTTGAGTTTTTTGAGGAGCCTCCATACTGCTTTACACAATGGTTGAACTAGTTTACATTCCCACCAGCAGTGTAGGAGGGTTCCCCTTTTTCCACAATCTCGCCAACATTTGTTGTTGTTTGTCTTTTGGATGGTAGCCATCCTTACTGGTGTGAGGTGATATCTCATTGTGGTTTTAATTTGCATTTCCCTGGTAATTAGTAATGTGGAGCATCTTTTCATGTGCCTGTTGGCCATCTGAATTTCTTCTTTGGAGAAGTGTCTGTTCAGCAACTCTGATCATTTTTTAATTGGATTATTTGCTTTTGGTTTGTTGAGGTGTGTGAGTTCTTTATATAATTTGGATGTCAACCCCTTATCAGATATGTCATTTATGAATATATTCTCCCATACTGTAGGATGTCTTTTTGTTCTACTGATGGTATTCTTTGCTGTACAGAAGATTTTCAGTTTGATATAGTCCCGCTTGTTCATTTTTGCTTTTTTTTCCCTTGCACAGAAAGATATGTTCATAAAGAAGTTGTTCATGTTTATGTCCAAGAGATTGTTGCCTATATATATTTTTAAGTCTTATGGTTTCATGACTTACATTCAGGTCTTTGATCCATTTTGAGTTTACTTTTGTGCACAGGGTTAGACAATAATCCAGCTGCATTCTCTTACATGTAGCTGTCCAGTTTTGCTAACACCAGCTGTTGAAAAGGCTGTCATTTCCCCATTGTATATCCATGACTCCTTTATCGTATATTAAGACCATATATGCTTGAGTTTATATCTGGACTCTCTACTCTGTTCCACTGGTCTATAGGTCTGTTCTTGTGCCAGTACCAAATTGTCTTATTTACTGTGGCTTTGTAGTAGAGCTTGAAGTCAGGGAGCATAATTCCGCCTGCTTTATTCTTCCTTCTCAGGATTGCTTTGGCTATTTGGGGTCTTTTGTCATTCCATATGAATTTTAGAACTATTTGCTCTAGTTCATTGATGAATGCTGTAGGTGTTTTGATAGGGATTGCAATGAATCTGTAGATTGCTTTAGGCAAGATGGCCATTTTGAGAATATTAATTCCTCCTAGCCAAGAGCATGGGATGAGTTTCCATTTGTTAGTGTCCTCTGTAATTTCTCTTGAGAGTGTCTTGTAGTTTTCATGGTATAGGTCTTTCACTTCTGTGGTTAGGTTTATTCCTAGGTATTTTATTCTTTTTGATGCAATTGTGAATGGAATTGTTTTCCTGATTTCTCTTTCTGCTAGTTCATCATCAGTGTATAGTAATGCAACAGATTTCTGTGTATTAATTTTGTATCCCTCAACTTTGCTGACTTCAGATATTAGATCTAGTAGTTTTGGAGTGGATTCTTTAGTGTTTTTTATGTACAATATCATGTCTTCTGCAAACAGGGACAGTTTGACTTCTTCCTTGCCTATCTGGATGCCTTTCATTTCTTTGTCTTGTCTGATTGCCATGGCTAGGACCTCCACTACTATGTTGAATAAAAGTAGGGAGAGTGGGCATCCTTGTCTTGTTCCCGATCTTAAAGGAAAAACTTTCAGCTTCTTGCAGTTAAGTATAATGTTGGCTGTGGGTTTGTCATATATGTCCTTTATGCTGTTGAGGTACTTGTCCTCTATACCCATTTTGTTGAGAGTTTTTATTATGAATGGATGTTGAATTTTGTCAAATGCTTTTTCAGCATCTATGGAGATGATCATGTGATTTTTGTCCTTTTTGTTGATATAGTAGATAATGTTGATGGATTTTCGAATGTTATACGATCTTTGCATCACTGGGATGAATCTCACTTGATCATGATGGATGATCTTTTTGATGTATTTTTTAATTCATTTTGCTAATATTTTATTGAGTATTTTTGCATCTATGTTCAGCAGGGATATTGGTCTGTAATTTTCTTTTTTTGTGGTGTCTTTGCCTGGTTTTGGTATTAGAGTGATATTGGCCTCGTAGAATGAGATTGGAAGTATTCCCTCCTCTTCTACTTTTTGGAACACTTTAAGGAGAATGGATATTAGGTCTTCACTAAATGTTTGATAAAAGTCAGCAGTGAAGCTGTCTGGTCCAGGGGTTTTGTTCGTAGGTAGTTTTTTAATTACCAGTCCAATTTCTTTGCTAGTAATTGGTCTATTCAGATTTTCTGTTTCTTTCTGGGCCAGCCTTGGAAGGCTGATTTTTCTAGAAAGTTGTCCATTTCTTCTAGGTTATCCAGTTTGTTACCATGTAATTTTTCATAGTATTCTCTCATAATTCTTTTTATTTCTGTGGTATCTGTACTGATTTTTCCTTTCTCATTTCTGATTCTGTTTATGTGTGTAGACTCTCTTTCTTGATAAGTCTGGCTAGGGGGTTTATCTGTTTTGTTTATTTTCTCAAAGAACCAGCTTCTGCTTTCATTAATTCTTTCTATTGTGTTATTCTTCTCAATTTTATTTATTTCTGCTTTAATCTTTATTATGTCCCTCCTTCTACTGACTTTAGGTTTCATTTGTTCTTCCTTTTCTAGTTTCATTAATTGCGAGTTTAGACTGTTCATTTGGGATTGTTCTTCTTTCCAGAGGTAGGCCTGTAGTGCAATGTATTTCCCTCTTAGCACGGCCTTCACTGTGTCCCACAGATTTTTGTGTTGTTGAATGATTGTTGTCTTTTGTCTCCATATATTGCTTGATCTCTGTTTTTATTTGGTCGTTGATCCATTGATTATTTAAGAGCATGTTATTAAGCCTCCATGTGTTTGTGGGCTTTTTCATTTTCATTGTGTAATTTACTTCTAGTTTCATATCTTTGTGATCCAAGAAGCTGGTTGGTAGAATTTCAATATTTTTGAATTTACTGAGGTTCCTTTTGTTGCCTAGTATATGATCTATTCTTGAAAACGTTCTGTGTGCACTCGAGAAGAATGTGTATCCTGTTGCTTTTGGATGGAGTGTTCTGTAGATGTCCTTTAGGTCCATCTCTTCTAATATGTTGTTCAGTGCCTCTGTCTCCTTACTTATTTTCTGTCTGGTTGATGGGTCCTTTGCAGTGAGTGGTGTGTTGAAGTGTCCTAAAATGAATGCATTGATTTCTATTTCCCGCTTTTATTCTATTAATATTTGTTTCAAATGTGTAGGTGATCCTGTGTTGGGTGCATAGATATTTATAACAGTTATATCCTCTTGTTGGACTGACCCCTTTATCATTATGTAATGTCCTTCTTTGTCTCTTGTTACTTTCAGTATTTTGAAGTCTGTTTTGTCTGATACAAGTACTGTAACTCCTGCTTTTTTCTCCCTGTTAGTTCCATGAAATATCTTTTTCCATCCCTTTACTTTCAGTCTGTGCATGCCTTTGGGTTTGAAGTGAGTCTCTTGTAGGCAGCATATAGATGGGTCTTGTTTTTTAATCCATTCCGTGACTCTATGTCTTTTTTTTGTACCATTAATCTATAATTACATGATGAACATTATGTTTACTAGGCTCTCCCTTTCAACAAGTCCCCGCCACAAACCCCATTACAGTCACTGTCCATCAGCATAGTAAGATGCTGTAGAATCACTACTTGTCTTCTCTGTGTAGCACACCCCTCCCTGTGCCTTCCCCAACATTATACATGCGAATCATAGTGCCCCTTTCTTTTTCCCCACCTTATCCCTCCCTTCCCACCCATTCTCCCCAATCCCTTTCCGTTTGGTAACTGTTAGTCCATTCTTGGGTTCTATAATTCTGCTGCTGTTTTGTTCCTTCAGTTTTTTCTCTGTTGTTATACTCCACATATGAGTGAAATCATTTGGTACTTGTCTTTCTCAACCTGGCTTATTTCACTGAGCATAATACCCTCTAGCTCCATCCATGTTGTTGCAAATGGTAGGATCTGTTTTCTTCTTATGGCTGAATAATATTCCATTGTGTATATGTACCACATCTTCTTTATCCATTCATCTACTGATGGACACTTAGGTTGCTTCCATTTCTTGGCTATTGTAAATAGTGCTGTGATAAACATAGGAGTGCATCTGTCTTTTTCAAACTGGGCTGCTTTATTCCTAGGGTAAATTCCTAGAAGTGGAATTCCTGGGTCAAATGGTATTTCTATTTTGAGCTTTTTGAGGAACCTCCATACTGCTTTCCACAATGGTTGAACTAATTTACATTCCCACCAGCAGTGTAGAAGGGTTCCCCTTTCTCCACAACCTCACCAACATTTGTTCTTGTTTCTCTTTTGAATGGTGGTGATCCTTACTGGTGTGAGGTGATATCACATTGTGGTTTTAATTTGCATTTCTCTGATAACTAGTGATGTGGAGCATCTTTTCATGTCTCTGTTGGCCATCTGAATTTCTTCTTTGGAAAATTGTCTATTCAGCTCCTCTGCCCATTTTTTAATGGATTATTTGCTTTTTGTTTGTTGAGGTATGTGAGCTCTTTATATATTTTGAATGTCAACTCTTTATTGGATATGTCATTTATAAATATATTCTCCCATACTGTAGGGTACCGTTTTGTTCTATTCTTGGTGTCCTTTGCTGCACAGAAGCTTTTCAGCTTGATATAGTCCCACTTGTTCATTTTTGCTTTTGTTTCCCTTGCCCGGGGAGATGTGTTCATGAAGAAGTCACTCATGTTTATGTCCAGGAGATTTTTGCCTATGTTTTTATCTAAGAGTTTTATGGTTTTATGACTTACATTCAGGTCTTTGATCTGCTTTGAATTTACTTTTGTGTATGGGGTTAGACAATGATCCAGTTTCATTCTCTTACATGTAGCTGTCCAGTTTTGCCAACACCAAGTGTTGAAGAGGCTGTCATTTCCCCATTGTATGTCCATGGCTCCTTCATCATATATTAATTGATCATATAGGGTTGGGTTTATATCAGGGCTCTCTATTCTGTTCCACTGGTCTGTGGGTCTGTTCTTGTGCCAGTACCAAATTGTCTTGATTAATGTGGCTTTGTAGTAGAGCTGGAAGTTGGGGAGTGAGATTCCCCCCACTTTATTCTTCTTTCTCAGGATTTCTTTGGCTTTTCAGGGTCTTAGATGGTTACATATGAATTTTTGAACTGTTTGTTCCAGTTCGTTGAAGAATGCTGTTGGTAATTTGATAGGGATTGCACTGAATCTGTAGATTGCTTTGGGCAGGATAGCCATTTTGACTGTATTAATTCTTCCTAGCCACGACATGGGATGAGTTTCCATTCATTAGTGTCCTCTTTAATTTGTCTTTAAAGTGTCTTGTAGTTTTCAGGGTATAGGTTTTTCACTTCCTTGGTTAGGTTTATCCCTAGGTATTTTATTCTTTTTGATGCAATTGTGAATGGAATTGTTTTCCTGATTTCTCTTTCTATTAGTTCATTGTTAGTGTATAGGAAAGCCACAGATTTCTGTGTATTAATTTTGTAACCTGCAACTTTGCTGAATCCAGATACTTGTTCTAGTACTTTTGGAGTGGAATCTTTAGGGTTTTTTATGTACAATACATTGTCATCTGCAAATAGTGAGAGTTTGACTTCTTCTTTACCAATCTGGATTCTTTGTATTTCTTTGTTTTGTCTAATTGCACTGGCCAGGACCTCCAGTACTATGTTGAATAACAGTGGGGAGAGTGGGCATCCCTGTCTTGTTCCAAATCTTAGAGGAAAAACTTTCAGATTCTCGCTGTTCAGTATGATGTTGGCTGTGGGTTTAGCATATATGACCTTTATTCTGTGAAGGTACTTGCCCTCTATACCCATTTTGTTGAGAGTTTTTATCATGAATGGATGTTGAAGTTTGTCAAATGGTTTTTCAGCATCTATGGAAATGATCATGTGATTTTTGTCTTCTTTTTGTTTGTGTGGTGGATGATGTTGATGGATTTTCGAACATTGTACCATCCTTGCATCCCTGAGATGAATCCCACTTGATCATGGTATATGATCCTCTTGATGTACTTTTGAATTTGGTTTGGTAATATTTTGTTGCGTATGTTTGCATCTATGTTCATCAGGGATATTGGTCTGTAATTTTCTTTTTTGATGGGGTCTTTGCCTGGTTTTGTTATTAGGGTGATGCTGGCTTCATAGTATGAGTTTGGGAGTATTCCCTCTTCTATTTTTTGGAAAACTTTAAGGAGAATAGGTATTATGTCTTCTCTGTATGTCTGGTAAAATTCCACGGTAAGTCCATCTGGCCCGGGGGTTTTGCTCTTGGCTCGTTTTTTAATTACCACTTCAGTTTCGTTGCTGGTAATTGGTCTGTTTAGATTTTCTGTTACTTTCTTGGTCAGTCTTAGAAGGTTGTATTTTTCTAGGTCGTTGTCCATTTCTCCTAGGTTTTCCAGCTTGTTAGCATATAGGTTTTCTCTTAGTATTCTCTATTAATTCTTTGTATTTCTGTGGGGTCTGTTAAGTTTTTCCTTTGTCTTTTCTGATTCTGTTGATGTGGATTGATTCTCTTTTTCTCTTAATAAGTCTGGTTAGAGGTTTATATACTTTGGTTATTTTCTCAAAGAACCAGCTCTTGGTTTCGTTGATTTTTTCTATTGTTTTATTCTTCTCAATTTTATTTATTTCTTCTCTGATGTTTATTATGTCCCTCCTTCTGCTGACTCAAGGCCTCATATGTTCTTTTTTCAATTTCGATAATTGTGGCTTTAGACTATTCATTTGGGATTGTTCTTCCTTCTTTAAATAGGCCTGGATTGTTATATACTTTCTTCTTAAAACTGCTTTTGCTGTGTCCCACAGAAGTTAGGGCTTTGTGTTGTTGTTGTCATTTGTTTCCATGTTTTGCTTGATCTCTATTTTAATTTGCTCGTTGATCCATTGATTATTTAGGAGCATGTTGTTAAGCCTCCATGTGTTTGTGAGCCTTTTTTGCTTTCTTTGTGGAATTTACTTCTACTTTTATACCTTTGTAGTCTGAGAAGTTGGTTGGTAGAATTTCAGTCTTCATGAATCTACTGAGGCTCTTGTATGGCCTCGTATGTGGTCTATTCTGGAGAATGTTCCATTTGTACTTGAGAAGAATGTGTATCCTGTTGCTTTAGAGTGTATGATTTTTTTTATGTCTGTTAAGTCCATCTGTTCCAGTGTGTTGTTCAGTGCCTCTGTG
The DNA here is from genome assembly GCF_040802235.1 of Manis javanica. Taxonomy (NCBI): domain Eukaryota; kingdom Metazoa; phylum Chordata; class Mammalia; order Pholidota; family Manidae; genus Manis; species Manis javanica. Next base: position 94,895,934 of record NC_133163.1, on the reverse strand, counting down.
TCCTTACTTATTTTCTGTCTGGTGGATCTGTCCGTTGGAGTGAGTGGTGTGTTGAAGTCTCCTAGAATGAATGCATTGCATTCTATTTCCTCCTTTAGTTCTGTTAGTATTTGTTTCACATATGTTGGTGCTCCTGTATTGGGTGCATATATATTTATAATGATTATATCCTCTTGTTGGACTGACCCCTTTATCATTATGTAGTGTCCTTCTTTATGTCTTGTTACTTTCTTTGTTTTGACGTCTATTTTGTCTGACACTGGTACTGCAACACCTGGTCTTTTCTCCCTGTTGTTTGCATGAACTATCTTTTTCCATCCCTTCACTTTTAGTCTGTGCATGTCTTTGGATTTGAGGTGAGTCTCTTGTAAGCAGCATATAGATGGGTGTCGCTTTTTTATCCATTCTATTACTCTGTGTCTTTTGATTGGTGCATTCAGTCCATTTACATTTAGGGTGATTATTGAAGATATGTATTTATTGCCATTACAGTCTTTAGATTCATGGTTACCAAAGGTTCAAGGATAGCTTCTTTACTATCTTATTCTCTAACTTAGCTCACTTATTGAACTATTGTAAACACAGACTGATGATTCTTTATTTCTCTCCCTTGTCATTCCTCCTCCTCCATTCTTTATATGTTAGTGTTTATTCTGTGCTCTTTTGTGTTTCCTTTTAGGGTAGTTGATTTTATTTTTTGCCTTTAGTTAATATTTGGTTGGTATGCTTTCTTTGCTGTGATTTTATTTTCTCTGGTGACATCTGTTTAGCCTTAGGAGTGCTTCCATCTAGAGCAGTCCCTCTAGAATAGCCTGTAGAGGTGGTTTGTGTGAGGCAAATTCCCTCAACTTTTGCTTGTCTGGGAATTGTTTAATCCCTCCTTCATATTTAAATGATAATCGTGCTGGATACAGTATTCTTCATTCAAGGCCCTTCTGTTTCATTGCATTAAATATATCATGCCATTCTCTTCTGGCCTGTAAGGTTTCTGTTGAGAAGTCTGATGATAGCCTGATGGGTTTTCCTTTGTAGGTTACCTTTTTTCTCTCTCTGGCTGCCTTTAATACTCTGTCCTTGTCCTTGATCTTTGCCATTTTAATTATTATGTGTCTTGCTGTTGTCTTCCTTGGGTCCCTTCTATTGGGAGTTCTGTGGGCTTCCGTGGTCTGATTGACTCTTCCCTCCCCCAGTTTGGGGAAGTTTTCAGCAATTATTTCTTCAAATACACTTTCTATTCCTTTTTCCCTCTTCTTCTTCTGTTACCCCTATAATGCAGATATTGTTCTGTTTAAGTTGGTCACACAGTTCTCTTCATATTCTTTCATTCCTGGAGATCCTTTTATCTCTCTCTCCATCAGCTTCTCTGTGTTCCTGTTCCCTGATTTGTATTCCATTAACAGCCTCTTACACCTCGTCCATTCTGCTTTTAAGTCCTTCCAGAGATTATTTTATTTCTGTATTCTCCCTCCCAGCTTTATCCATTAGCTCTTGCATATTTCTCTGCAGCTCCATCAGCATGGTTATGACCTTTATTTTGAATTCTTTTTCAGGAAGATTGGTTAAATCTATCTCCTCAGGTTCCCTCTCAAGGGGTGTCTGGGTTATTCTTGTCTGTATCAAATTATTCTGCCTTTTAATGGCAATAGAGTTAGTCATAGGCAGTTGGCACGTGTGTCAGTGGGGATAACAAAGTCCCTTCCTGCTTGCCTGTCGCCTTCCCTTCCTTTGAGAATGGTGACCCCTATCAGCTTGTGCTGGGTAGCTGCGTGCTGATGGGACCTCTGAGTCTGGCCCGGGGGGCTGAGGAGGATGGCGTGCACGGCTGCTGTAGGCGTGGCTGGTCTCAGGCTGCTCCCCTGCTATGGCACGGCTGCTCCAGAGGGGGAATGGGTGGGAGGCTGTTTGTCGCCATGAGGGGCATCAGAGCTGCACTACGCCCAGGGGTTAGGGTGCCCAGAGTTCCCTGTGATTTCCAGCTGCTGGGCTGAGTGTGCCATGATGCTTCCATCCAGCTGTGAGGCTCCTGTCCCTTTAAGACTTTCAAAAAGCACCCACTTTTCTTTTGTCCCAGCGGCACCGGCTGTGGGGACCCACTCACAGGTTTTACTGTTCCATGTCCCTAGTATCCAGCACACCATGCACTGTGTGTGTCTGTGCTCCCAGTGTGGATGACTAGGGCCAGATATTTAGCAGTCCTGGGGTCCCACTCTCCCCCCATTCCCACGCCTCTCCTTCTGATGGGGAGCTGGAGTGGGGGTCATCCTCAGGTTCCACTGACCCGCAGCTTGTATCTTACCCCCTTCATGAGGCTCTGGGTTCTCGCAAGTGTAGATGTAGCCTGGCTGTTTTACTGCATCTTCTGGTCTCTCTTTTAGGGATAGTTGTGTTTGTTGCATTTTAAAATATATATATATGGTTTTTGAAGATTTCCACTGCCCTACTCATGCCACCATCTTGGCTCCTCTCCTCCATGTCTTTTGGTTGGTGCATTCAGACCATTTAGATTGAGGGTGATTATCAATAGGTATGTACTTATTGCCATTGCAGACTTTAGATTCATGGTTACCAAATTTTTTCATAATCATTCCCCTTTCTAAACCTGTTTTGATGTTTATGTAAACAAAATCATATTTTATGCATTTGTCTATGACTTGCTTTCTTTGCTCAGCATGACTTTAGAGATTATGTTGATACATATAGTTCAAGTTCATTCAGTTTCACTGCTAAATAATATTCTTTTATGAAAATATATTTATCCATTTCACTGTTAATAGCCAATTGGATTGTTTTGGTGTTTTGTCATATAATCAATGCTACTATGAATATTCTTTCACATGTTTCCTGGTACATATTTGCAAGGGATTTTAGATTATTTAATGTTAAACCAACCTTTCTTTCCTAGAATTAATCCATCTTGATCATGATATACTAAGTTATGAATGGCTGTATTTTGTTTGTTAATATTTTATTTAAGATTCAACTTCTATGTTCACGAGTGATATGGCTTTTAATTTTCTTTTCTTAAACTATTCCTTGTCTGGTTTTCTCATCTAAGTTATAGTAGCTGTATAAAATTAATTGGGGAATGTGTCTTCTTTTTCTCTTCTCTGGGTTTGTTTTAAAAATTAGAATTTTCTGTTCCTTGAGTATTTGGCAGAATTCACCAGCAAAACTTCTGCAATTGATGTTTTGTTTTTTTATTTTGTTTTATTTAAAAGTATTAATTTACTTCTTGTATAGTTATAGGATCATTTAGATTTTTCTGTATTTTCCTAAGATAGCTATGATAATTTATATTTTTCTAGGAATTTATTTTGCCTAAGTTTATAAATGTTTTGGTATAAAGCTATGTTATTGCCCAAATGCTTGCCCAAATGAATACAGCAAATTACATTCTGCTAGCAGACGATGAAAATTTTGGTTACTCCACATCCTCACCAACACTTACTGTCAGATTTTCTAATGTTTGCCAAACAAGCAGATGTGTAATGGCATTTCAGTACAGCTTTAATTTGCATTTATCTGATTAATAATGCATTTGAACATTTTTTCACTTGTGGATTTTCTTTTGTTAAGAGTTAACTCTGTTTAAGTCTTTTGTACATTTTTCCAGTGGATTGTTTTTTCTTTTTTCTTATTGATTCAGAGTAGTTCTGTATATATTCTAGACACTAGGTTCTATTTTGGTTATTTGTGTTATATATATCTTCTCCTGTTGCTCAGTGTATGACTTATCTTTTCACTCTTATTATTGCTTTTTCCCATGAATAGAAGTTCTTAGTTTTAGTGTAATTAACTTTCTAAATCTATTTATATGTTTTCCAGATTAAAAGTGAGTCCCTCGGGGGGCGGAGCCAGGATGGCGGTGTGAGTAGAGCAGTGGAAATCTCCTCCCAAAAACACATAGATCTATGAAAATATAACAAAGAAAACTCTTCCTAAAATAGAGACCAGAGGACACAGGAAAACATCCAGACCACATCCACACCTGCAAGAACCCAGCACCTTGCGAACGGGGTAAGATACAAGCCCCAGCCCGGCGGGACACGAACGCCCCTCCCCCCGGCTCCCAGCAGGTGGAAAGAAACCGGACCAGTTTTTTTTTTGGCGAGTGATTTTTGGAAGCCTTAAAGGGACAGGGACCCCGATGTTAGGGAGGCAGGGTGGCGGGACTGGTGAGTGGGTGCCTGGGACCGGCGCCTGAGGACAAAGAATATCGCGCATTTTTCCCTGCGGGACCGGTGGGTGGGTGCCTGAGACCAGCGCCTGAGGACAAAGAATATCGCACGTCTTTCCCTGTGGGACCAGAGGGGGTGCCTGAGACCGGCGCCTGAGGATGGAGGAAATTGCGCATTTTTCCCCTTTTTTTTTTCTCTTCTTGGCGAGTGCTTTTTGGAAGCCTTAAAGGGACAGGGACCCCGGTGCTAGGGAGGCAGGGCGGCGGGACCCATCAGCAGGTGCCTGGGACTGGCGCCTGAGGACAAAGAATATCGTACGTCTTTCCCTGCGGGACCAGAGGGGGTGCCTGAGACTGGCGCCTGAGGACGGAGGAAATCGCGCGATTTTCCCATTTCTTTTTTTTCTCTTTGGCGAGTGCTTTTTGGAAGCCTTAAAGGGACAGGGACCCCAATACCAGCGAAACACGGCATCAAGACTGGTGAGCGGGTGCCTGAGACCGGCGCCTGGGGACAAAGAAAATCGCGCGTTTTTCCCAATACTAGGGAGGCAGGGCGGCAGGACCAGTGGGCGGGGGCCTGGGGCCGGTGCCTGAGGACAAAGAAAATCGCATGTTTTTCCTTTCTTTTTTTTTTTTTTTTGCAAGTGCTTTTTGGAAGCCTTGGAGGGACGGGGACCCCAATACCAGGGAGGCAGGGCAGCAAGACTGGTGGGTGGGTGCCTGGGACCGGTGCCTGAGGAAAAGAAAATCGCACGTTTCTCCCGTTTTTTTCTTTTTGGCAAGTGCTTTTTGGAGGCCTTAGGGGGACAGGGACCCCAGTGCCAGGGAAGCAGGGCGGTAGGGTGGCAGGGCCAGTTAGCAGGTGCCTGGGACCAGCGCCTGGGGACAGAGAGGGTCGCGCGTTTCTCCCTTTTTTTTTTTTTTTGGTGAGTGTATTTTGGAGGCCTTGGAGGGACAGGGACCCCAGTGCTAGGGAGTCAGGACAGCAGGACCGGTGGGCGGGTGCCTGGGACCAGCGCCGGAGGACAAACAATATCAGGCGATATTCCCTTTTTTTTTTTTTTTTTTTGGCGGGTGCTTTTTGGAAGCCTTGAAGGGACAGGGACCCCGGTGCTAGGGAGGCAGGGCAGCAGGACCAGTGAGCAGGTGCCTGGGACTGGCGCCTGAGGACCAAAAAAAATCGCATGTTTTTTCCTTTTTTTTTTTTTCTGTTTCCTCTCTCATTCTTGCTGTTGTTGTTTTGGTTTGGAGAGTGCTTTTTGGAAGTCTTAAAGGGGAAGGACAGGACACTTAGACCAGAGGCAGGGAATCTGGGGATCTCTGGGCACTCTAACCCCCTGGGCAACAGGGAGCACAGAGGCCCCTTACGGAGATAAATAGCCTCCTGGCCGCTCCCCCTCCAACGGGGCTCCACCATTATGGAGGAGCAGCCCCAGCGAGGCCACGCCCACAGCAACAGCGGAGATAAACTCCATTGCAAATGGGCAGGTAGCAGAAGCACTGTCTGTGCACAGCTGACAAGCATAAGCCACTAGAGGTCGCTATTCTCCCAGGAGAGGAAGGCCACAAACCAACAAGAAGGGAAGCTCTTCCAGCGGTCACTCGTACCAGCTCTGCAAACTATCTCTATCACCACGAAAAGGCAAAACTACAGGCAGACAAAGATCACAGAGACAACACCTGAGAAGGAGACAGACCTAACCAGTCCTCCTGAAAAAGAATTCAAAATAAAAATCATGAACATGCTGACAGAGATGCAGAGAAAAATGCAAGAGCAATGGGATGAGATGCAGAGAAAAATGCAAGAGCAATGGGATGAAGTCTGGAGGGAGATCACAGATGTCAGGAAGGAGATCACAGAATTGAAACAATCCCTGGAAGGATTCATAAGCAGAATGGATATGATGCAAGAGGCCATTGAAGGAATAGAAGCCAGAGAGCAGGAACGTATAGAAGCTGACATAGGGAGAGATAAAAGGATCTCCAGGAATGAAACAACACTAAGAGAACTATGTGACCAATCCAAAAGGAATAATACTCGTATTATAGGGGTACCAGAAGAGGAAGAAAGAGGAAAAGGGATAGAAAGTCTCTTTGAAGAAATAATTGCTCAAAACTTCCCCAAAATGCGGGAGGAAATAATCGAACAGACCATGGAATTACACAGAACCCCCAACAGAAATGATCCAAGGAGGACAACACCAAGACACATAGTAATTAAAATGGCTAGGATCAAGGACAAGGAAAGAGTTTTAAAGGCAGCTAGAGAGAAAAAGGTCACCTATAAAGGAAAACCCATCAGGCTAACATCAGACTTCTCGACAGAAACCCTACAGGCCAGAAGAGAATGGCATGATATATTTAATGCAATGAAACAGAAGGGCCTTGAACCAAGGATACTGTATCCAGCATGACTATCATTTAAATATGATGATGGGATTAAACAATTCCCAGACAAGCAAAAGCTGAGGGAATTTGCTTCCCACAAACCACCTCTACAGGGCATCCTACAGGGACTGCTCTAGATGGGAGCACTCCTAAAAAGAGCACAGAACAAAACACACAACATATGAAGAATGGAGGAGGAGGAATAAGAAAGGAGAGAAGAAAAGAATCTCCAGACAGTGTATATAACAGCTCAATAAGCAAGCTAAGTTAGGCAGTAAGATACTAAAGAAGCTAACCTTGAACCTTTGGTAACCACGAATTTAAAGCCTGCAATGGTAATAAGTACATATCTCTCAATAGTCACCCTAAATGTAAATGGACTTAATGCACCAATCAAAAGACACAGAGTAATAGACTGGATAAAAAAGCAAGACCCATCTATATGCTGCTTGCAAGAAAATCACCTCAAACCCAAAGACATTCACATATTAAAAGTCAAGGGATGGAAAAACATATTTCAGGCAAACAACAGTGAGAAGAAAGCAGGGGTTGCAGTACTAATACCAGACAAAATAGACTTCAAAACAAAGAAAGTAACAAGAGATAAAGAAGGGCACTACATAATGATAGAGGGCTCAGCCCAACAAGAGGATATAACCATTCTAAATATATATGCACCCAACACAGGAGCACCAGCATATGTGAAACAAATACTAACAGAACTAAAGGGGGAAATAGACTGCAATGCATTCATTTTAGGAGACGTCAACATACCACTCACCCCAAAGGATAGATCCACCAGGCAGAAAATAAGTAAGGACACAGAGGCACTGAACAACACACTAGAACAGATGGACCTAATAGACATCTATAGAACTCTACATCCAAAAACAACAGGATATACATTCTTCTCAAGTGCACATGGAACATTCTCCAGAATAGACCACATACTAGCTCACAAAAAGAGCCTCAGTAAATTCCAAAATATTGAAATTCTACCAACCAATTTTTCAGACCACAAAGGTATAAAACTAGAAATAAATTCTACAAAGAAAACAAAAAGGCTCACAAACACATGGAGGCTTAACAACATGCTTCTAAATAATCAATGAATCAATGAACAAATCAAAATAGAGATCAAGGAATATATAGAAACAAATGACAACAACACAAAGCTCCAACTTCTGTGGGACGCAGTGAAAGCAGTCTTAAGAGGAAAGTATACAGCGATCCAGGCACACCTGAAGAAGGAAGAACAATCCCAAATGAATAGTCTAACATCACAATTATCGAAACTGGAAAAAGAAGAACAAATGAGGCCTAAAGTCAACAGAAGGAGGGACATAATAAAGATCAGAGAAGAAATAAACAAAATTGAGAAGAATAAAACAACAGCAAAAATCAATGAAACCAAGAGCTGGTTCTTTGAGAAAATAAACAAAATAGATAGGCCTCTAGACAAACTTATTAAGAGAAAAAGAGAATCAACACAAATCAACAGAATCAGAAATGAGAACGGAAAAATCACGACAGACTCCACAGAAATACAAAGAAATATTAAAGACTACTATGAAAACCTATATGCCAACAAGCTGGAAAACCTAGAAGAAATGAACAACTTTCTAGAAAAATACAACCTTCCAACACTGACCAAGGAAGAAACACAAAAGTTAAACAAACCAATTACGAGCAAAGAAATTGAAACGGTAATGAAAAAACTACCCAAGAACAAAACCCCCGGGCTGGACAGATTTACCTCGGAATTTTATCAGACACACAGAGAAGACATAATACCCATTCTCCTTAAAGTGTTCCAAAAAATAGAAGAGGAAGGAATACTCCCAAACTCATTCTATGAAGCCAACATCACCCTAATACCAAAACCAGGCAATGACCCCACCAAAAAAGAAAATTACAGACCAATATCCCTGATGAATGTAGATGCAAAAATACTCAATAAAATATTAGCAAACAGAATTCAACAGTATATCAAAAGGATCATACACCATGACCAAGTGGGATTCATCCCAGGGATGCAAGGATGGTACAACATTCGAAAATCCATCAACGTCATCCACCACATCAACAAAAAGAAAGACAAAAACCACATGATCATCTCCTTAGATGCTGAAAAAGCATTTGACAAAATTCAACATCCATTCATGATAAAAACTCTCAGCAAAATGGGAATAGAGGGCAAGTACCTCAACATAATAAAGGCCATATATGATAAACCCACAGCCAGCATTATACTGAACAGCGAGAAGTTGAAAGAATTTCCTCTGAGATCGGGAACCAGACAGGGATGCCCACTCTCCCCACTGTTATTTAACATAGTACTGGAGGTCCTAGCCACGGCAATCAGACAAAACAAAGAAATACAAGGAATCCAAATTGGTAAAGAAGAAGTTAAACTGTCACTATTTGCAGATGATATGATACTGAACATAAAAAACCCTAAAGACTCCACTCCAAAACTACTAGAACTGATATCGGAATACAGCAAAGTTGCAGGATACAAAATTAACACACAGAAATCTGTAGCTTTCCTATACACTAACAATGAATCAATAGAAAGAGAAATCAGGAAAACAATTCCATTCACCATTGCATCAAAAAGAATAAAATACCTAGGAATAAATCTAACCAAAGAAGTGAAAGACTTATACTCTGAAAACTACGAGTCACTCTTAAGAGAAATTAAAGGGGACACTAATAAATGGAAACTCATCCCCTGCTCATGGCTAGGAAGAATTAATATCGTCAAAATGGCCATCCTGCCCAAAGCAATATACAGATTTGATGCAATCCCTCTCAAATTACCAGCAACATTCTTCAATGAATTGGAACAAATAATTCAAAAATTCATATGGAAACACCAAAGATCCCGAATAGCCAAAGCAATCCTGAAAAAGAAGAATAAAGTAGGGGGGATCTCACTCCCCAACTTCAAGCTCTACTACAAAGCCATAGTAGTCAAGACAATTTGGTACTGGCACAAGAACAGAGCCACAGACCAGTGGAACAGATTAGAGACTCCAGACATTAACCCAAACATATATGATCAATTAATATTTGATAAAGGAGCCATGGACATACAATGGCAAAATGACAGTCTCTTCAACAGATGGTGCTGGCAAAACTGGACAGCTACATGTAGGAGAATGAAACTGGACCATTGTCTAACCCCATATACAAAGGTAAACTCAAAATGGATCAGAGACCTGAATGTAAGTCATGAAACCATTAAACTCTTGGAAAAAAACATAGGCAAAAACCTCTTAGACATAAACATGAGTGACCTCTTCTTGAACATATCTCCCTGGGCAAGGAAAACAACAGCAAAAATGAGCAAGTGGGACTACATTAAGCTGAAAAGCTTCTGTACAGCGAAAGACACCATCAATAGAACAAAAAGGAACCCTACGGTATGGGAGAATATATTTGAAAATGACAGATCCAATAAAGGCTTGACGTCCAGAATATATAAAGAGCTCACACGCCTCAACAAACAAAAAACAAATAATCCAATTAAAAAATGGGCAGAGGAACTGAACAGACAGTTCTCTAAAAAAGAAATACAGATGGCCAACAGACACATGAAAAGATGCTCCACATCGCTAATTATCAGAGAAATGCAAATTAAAACTACAATGAGGTATCAACTCGCACCAGTAAGGATAGCTGCCGTCCAAAAGACAAACAACAACAAATGTTGGTGAGGCTGTGGAGAAAGGGGAACCCTCCTACACTGCTGGTGGGAATATAAATTAGTTCAACCATTGTGGAAAGCAGTATGGAGGTTCATCAAAATGCTCAAAACAGACCTACCATTTGACCCAGGAATTCCACTCCTAGTAATTTACCCTAAGAACGCAGCAATCAAGTTTGAGAAAGACAGATGCACCCCTATGTTTATCGCAGCACTATTTACAATAGCCAAGAATTGGAAGCAACCTAAATGTCCATCGGTAGATGAATGGATAAAGAAGATGTGGTACATATACACAATGGAATACTACTCAGCCATAAGAAGTGGAAAAATCCAACCATTTGCAGCAACATGGATGGAGCTGGACAGTATTATGCTCAGTGAAATAAGCCAAGCGGAGAAAGAGAAATACCATATGATTTCACTCATCTGAGGAGTATAAGAACAAAGGAAAAACTGAAGGAACAAAACAGAAGTGGAATTACAGAACCCAAAAATGGACTAACAGGTACCAAAGGGAAAGGAACTGGGGAGGATGGGTGGGCAGGGAGGGATAAGGGGTGGGAAGAAGAAGGGGAGTATTAAGATTAGCATGCATGGGGGGAGGGAGAAAGGGGAGGGTGAGCTGTACAACACAGAGAGGACAAGTAGTGATTCTACAACATTTTGCTAAGCTGATGGACAGTAACTGTAATGTGATTGTTAGGGGGGACCTGATATAGGGGAGAGCATAGTAAACATGGTATTCTTCATGTAAGTGTAGATTAAAGATTAAAAAAAAAGAAAGAAAGAAAGAAAAGGGGGATTACTCCTTGATAGGATAAAACTATTGATAAATCAAAGATCAACGCATGCTTTAAATATCCTTAATGTTGATCACTTAAAGGGTGTCAGATGATCAGCTATGGAGGTACTCTTTTCTGATAATATTCCTTTCTCTTAATAAAAAAAAAAAAAGCAGTTCCTGTGTGCTGACCTCCAATGAGTTCTGCACAGTGGTATAGAGGGCATGTCAAAGTGTGGACAAAGGGTCTGTTTGTTTCTATGCAGAAGATCAAGGCCTAGCTTGGATACCCAGAAAATGAACTAAGATATGATATGAGGAGGAGCTTCCGGCATCAGCACTCTCTGGAGGACTTGTGCCAGGGGGATGATCATCAAAAAGCCTCCACAGGGATCTGGGCGATGCTGCAGTTGTGGCTGCATCCACCCCACTGTTTCCTGGACTTGCCATTGGAATGAGGAGGGAGATGTCTAGGCTGGCATGTGCATACAGTGAGCCAACGAATTTGACCGGATCTGCATTGTTGAAACTCAACCAGGAGTTGGGAGGGGTGCAAGTTGTAGCACTCCAAAATCTTATGACTATAGACTATTTACGGTTAAAAGAACATATGGGATGTGAACAGATCCCAGAAATAGGCTGCTTTAATTTGTCTGATTTCTCTCAGACTGTTCAAGTACAGTTGGACAATATCCATCATATCATAGACAAATTTTCACAAATGCCTAGGGTGCCTAAATGGTTTTCTTGGCTTCCCTGGAGATGGATGGTAATTATAGATTTGCTTTGTTTATATCACTGTATTCCTATTATGTTAATATGTGAGCGCAAATTAGTTGGTAGCTTAAAACCTATACATGCTTAAGGTACTCTACAAGAAGATATGTCAAAGATATAATCAATCCTCCCATGTTTCCTTCCATATGCTACATCTATAGCTCTTCTTCTTCCTTCCTAATTACAACCCTTAAATAGAATTCGTGCCTCATATTGAAGTTACCGAGTATCATAATTCCTCCAGGTGGTAAAGATACCTCGAGACAAGTGCTGGGCATAGAAGCCACAGGGCATAAATCTGCAAAGAAGTAAAAAGCTAACCTTTTCAAACAATCTGGCTTCTCTCTCACTTACCAACTTTACATTTCCCTGTATGGCCCCGGAAGATGACTGGTTAGCCAGAGACGGGTCAGATTCCTCAAGGGAGGAACAACCCAAGACAGGCACAGTCGCAGGGGGGCCATTAGGTGAGAAATTGAGGATCAACAGAGGTGAGGCTCAGAACCTCACCCCCCCTGTTTTGAGAGAAATCTTCTGCATCCGTGAATGTTTTGCTGCCCTTGTCTAGCTTGGATTAATACTTAGTCCATAGGCACACACCTGATCATCTACATTTGCCCTCTTACAGCACTAAACTATGTTTTCTACCTTTATCTTGCATCTACCTACCACTTCAGCATTTTATTAAAAATAATAATAATAATAATAGTAAAGGGAGAAATGTGGGATCCACATATAAATCAAGTATAAAAATCAAACGAATATTCATATTTGACCTAATTGTTTATAGTTCATAATGCGTGATCAAAACCGAAAGTTTCTGTGATGAATGCCCTTGTACTGTTCACCATGTAAGAATTTATTCACTATGTAAGAATTCGTTCACCATGTAAGAACTTGTTCGTTAAGCTTCAGAAGATTGGAGATTGATGAGAATTAGGCTTGAGATGGATTAATGATTGTACATTGAGCATTGACCCCCCTATACAGAATTTTATTGTTGTTAACAACCATTTGATCAATAAATATGAGAGATGCCCTCTCAAAAAAAAAAAAAACTGACCAAACTTTTGCTATGCAAAAAAAAAAAAAAAGTGAGTCCCTCCAGGGAATATTTGTGTTTACTTCTTCTTGGAGATAGCATAAATTTTATGTTAATTTTATTGGTCAAGTCTCTAGGTCATATGGGGATTTTAAGTTTTAAGTCTACCCATTTTTTAGGGCAAGCTTGTGGTTAAAAATTCTGCAGGGAGACACTTAAACTTGTTTTTCACTTAGACCCCAAATCAAGTGAGTTAATATTCTTCATTTTCTCTTTGCCATTCCTTCTCTGAGAATGTAGCTCTTCCAATCTCCCAGCTTTATTCAAGGATCTCAGGTCCAACCCCATACTCAGCATGTCTAAAGATAGTTAAATTTGGGTTTTCCTGGGATACACAAGAGCTTTTGCTGCAGCCACAGCCTCAGTAACTCCAGCCTACCTCACAGCTTTTCAATTCTATATTCCTTTTCAACTTTGAAATTTCTCTCTCTTGTATACTCAGGCATGCATTAAAAGGATGTTCATTACATCTTCACTGGTGTTTCTAGGTGTTTCATAATGGTGTATTTTATAGAATAAATGGTTCACAGTATTGTCAGAAAAGGAACTTAAAGAGGATATCGTCAAGTAATTTTTAAAGAAAAGCTGAATAGGGGATTAAAGATGGTGGCGTGAGAGGTGAGACAGAGGCTTCATCCTAAAACCACATATAATATGAAAATATAATTAATACAACTAATCCTGAAAGAGCAACAGGAAAGAGGACTGCTCCAGACTGCATACACCTGGAGAAAAGACCAGACCTCAAAGAACAGGGTAATGTACCAAAGCTGTGGCCTGGCAGGACTTAAGCCCTTCCCCAACCCCAGCTCACTGGCTGGAGGAAGAAAAACGGAGTGGGGAGGAAGTGGAGGCCTGGAACAGCTGAATACCTAACTCCGGATATCTGCTCTGGGAGCACAAACCTACATTTCATGGTGCTTTCATGATACTCTCATGATCAGGGGATTGGAAAGCTAAGACACGCAGAATTCCTGGAAAGACTGAGATTCCAGCTGCTTGTAAAAAGCAAGGATCCATATCTGGTTGCTCTGGGACAAAAGAAAGGTGGGCAGTCTGAGAGACTTCCTAACAAGGAAGCCCTTAGCAAGAGGGCTGCTAAAGGGGCAAGGATTGCACAGAGCTTACTGCTCAGGAGAAAGGACAGGAAGACAAAATTGTCCAGGTGCACTCTGACAAGAAGGTTGGGAGTTTTCATGATTTCCAGGTGCTCCAGCTCCTTGGCTGGCTACACATCTCCAAGGACCCCCTCTGTGATACACAGCTTACTTCGCCTTTCTCCTGGTCAGCCCCGCCTGCCACGCAAACTAGCAAATCCTACCCTGGAGTTAGACCAGCCAGAGGGAAGATCTGTCTTCAGCAATGACAAATGCAAAGCATAGAGGCTTATACCTGTGTGCTCAACCCACTGGTTCAGGCAGTGGAGATAGGCATAGTGGCCAGGAAGCAGGAAATACCTCTTTCCTCCCCCCAGACACCAATACTACTCCCCTGTAACCCCCAACATTGCTTCACGGGCTGAGCAGCTCCAGAGAGTAGAGCTTCTGGACACCAGAGGGCACCATATACAAATATGAAATGCCAAAGGAACCTGTTTCAGAGTAAAATTAATATAACTCCTGAGAAAGATGACAAGGATGGACCTCATGACCCTTCCTGAAAGGGAGTTCAAAATAAAAATTATTAACATGCCCATGGAGGTGCAGAAAAATATTCAAGAACTCAGGAATGAATTCTAGTCAGAGATTCAATCACTGAAGAGCACAATGGAGGGTATTAAAAGCAGATTGGATATGGTGGAAGAGACAATAAATGAAATAGAAAGTAAAGAAGATGAATAGAAATACACTGAGGCACAGCAACAGAGGGAAAAAAGGATTTCTAAGAATGAAAGAATATTTAAAGAATTGTGTGACCAATCCAAACAGAACAATATTCTCATTATAGGGGTACCAGAAGAAAAAGAGGGAGATAAAGGGATAGAAAGTGTCTTTGAGGAGGTAACTGCTGAAAATTTCCCCAGTCTGGGGAAGGAGATAGTCTCTCAGGCCATGGAGGTGCACAGACCTCCCAACAAAAGGGACCCAAGGAAGACATATAATAAATAAAATGGCAAAGATCAAGGATAAAGACAGACTATTTAAACGCAGCCAGAGAGAGAAATAAGATCACATACAAAGGAAAGCCCATTAGGCTAACATCAGAGTTTTCAGCAGAAACCTTACAGGACAGAAGGGAGTGGCATGACATATTTAATGCAATGAAGCAGAAGGGCTTTGAACCAAGAATACTTTATCTGGCAAGATTATCATTTAAACTTGAAGGAGGGATTAAAGAATTTCCAGATAAGCAAAAGCTGAGAGAATTTACCTCCCACAAACCATCTCTACAGTGTATTTTGGAGGGACTGCTATAGATGGAAGTACTCCTAAGGTTTAATAGCTGTCACCATAGGTAATAAAACCACAGTAAAGAAAGTAGAACAGCTAATTACTAAGCAAATGCAAAACTAAATTAACTATCCCCAAAGTCAATCAAGGGATAGACAAAGAGTACAGAATATGACACCTAATATATAAAGAATGGAGGAAGAATAAAAAGGAGGAGAAAAAGAAAAGAAACCTTAGATTGTGTTTGTAATAGCATATTAAGTGAGTAAAGTTAGACTCTTAGATAGTAAGAAAGTTAACCTTGAACCTTTGGTAACCACGAATCTAAAGTCTACAATCACCCTAAATGTAAATGAACTGAATGCACCAATCAAAAGACATAGTGTCACTGAATGGATAAAAAAGCAAGACCCATCTATAGCTGCCTACA
The DNA here is from genome assembly GCF_040802235.1 of Manis javanica. NCBI lineage: Eukaryota > Metazoa > Chordata > Mammalia > Pholidota > Manidae > Manis > Manis javanica. Next base: position 94,880,174 of record NC_133163.1, on the reverse strand, counting down.
AGAGACTCACTTCAAACCCAAAGATATACACAGACTAAAAGTGAAGGGATAGAAAAAGATATTTCATGCAACTAATAGAGAGAAAAAAGCAGGATCAGACATCTGTATCAGACAAAATAGACTTCAAAGCAAAGGAAGTCACAAGAAACAAAGAAGGACATTACATAATGATAAAAGGGTCAATCCAACAAGAAGATATAACCATTATAAATATCTATGCTCCCAACACAGGAGTACCTACATATGTGAAACTGAATTAAATACTAACTGAATTAAAAGGGGAAATAGAATGCAATGCATTCACTCTAGGAGACTTCAACACTCCACTCACTGTGAAGGACAGATCAACCAGACAGAAAATAAGTAAGGACACAAAGGCACTGAACAACACATTAGAACAGATGGACCTAACAGATATCTACAGAACTCTCCACCCAAAAGCAGCATAATACACATTCTTCTCAAGTGCACATGGAACATTTTCAAGAATAGATCATATACTAGTCCACAAAAAGAGCCCCAGTAAATTAAAAAATATTGACATTGTACCAACCAGTTGTTCAGAAAACAAAGGTATGAAAGCAGAAATAAATTACACAAAGAAAATGAAAAATCCCACAAACATGAAGGCTTCATAACATGCTCCCAAATAACCAATGGATCAATGACCAAATAAAAACAGATCAAGCAATATATGGAAACAAATGACAATAATTCAACACCGTGAAATCTGTGGGACACAGCAAAGGCCGTGTTAAGAGGAAATATGTTGCAATACAGGCCTACCTCAGGAAAGAAGAACAATCCCATATAAGCAGTCTAAACTCACAATTAATGAAACTAGAAAAAGAAGAACAAATGAGGCCCAAAGTCAGTAGAAGGAGGGACATAATAAAGATTAGAGCAGAAATAAATAAAATCAAGAAGAATAAAACAATAGAAAGAATCAAGGAAAGCAAGAGCTGATTCTTCGAGAAAATAAACAAAATAGATAAACCCCTAGCCAAACTTATCAAGAAAAAAAGAGAGTCTACACACATAAACAGAATCAAAAATGAGAAAGGAAAAATCACTACGGAAACCACAGAAACACAAAGAATTATTAGAGAATACTGTGAAAAATTATATGGTAACAAACTGGTAACCTAGAAGAAATGGACAACTTTCTAGAAAAATACAACCTTCCAAGGCTGACCCAGGAAAAAACAGAAAATCTGAACAGACCAATTACCAGCAATGAAATCGAACTGGCAATCAAAAACCTACCTAAGAACAAAACTGCTGGACCAGATGGCTTCACTGCTGAATTTTATCAAATATTTAGTGAAGACCTAATACCCATTCTCCTTAAAGTTTTCCAAAAAATAGAAGAGGAGGGAATACTTCCAATCTCATTCTATGAGGCCAACATCATTCTAATACCAAAACCAGGCAAAGGCACCACAAAAAAAGAAAATTACAGACCAATATCCCTGACAAACATAGATGCAAAAATACTCAACAAAATATTAGTAAACTGAATTCAAAAATACATCAAAAAGATCATTCATCATGATCAAGTAGGGTTTATTCCAGGGATACAAGGATGGTACAACATTCGAAAATCCATCAACATTATCCACCACATCAACAAAAAGAAGGACAAAAACCACATGATCATCATCATAGATGCTGAAAAGCATTTGACAAAATTCTACATCCATTCATGATAAAAACTCAACAAAATGAGTATAGAGGTCAAGTATCTCAACTTAATAAAGGACATATATGACAAACCCACAGCCAACATTATACTTAACAGCAAGAAGCTGAAAGTTTTTCCTTTAAGATTGGGAACAAGACAAGGATGCCCACTCTCCCTACTTTTATTCAACATAGTAGTGGAGGTCCTAGCCATGGCAATCAGACAAGACAAAGAAATGAAAGGCATCCAGATAGGCAAGGAAGAAGTCAAACTGTCCCTGTTTGCAGAAGACATGATATTGTACATAAAAAAAAAAAAACTAAAGAATCCACTCTGAAAGTACTAGATCTAATATCTGAAGTCAGCAAAGTTGCAGGATACAAAATTAATACACAGAAATCTGTGGCATTCCTATACACTAACAATGAACTAGCAGAGAAATCAGGAAAACAATTCTATTCACAATTGCATCAAAAAGAATGAAATACCTAGGAATAAACCTAACCAAGGAAGTGAAAGACCTATACTCTGAAAACTACAAGACAGAGAAATTAAAGAAGATACCAATAAATGGAAATACATCCCATGCTCATGGATAGGAAGAATTAGTATTGTCAAAATGGCCATCCTGCTTAAAGCAATCTATAGATTCAGTGCAATTCCTATTAAAATACCAACAGCATTCTTCAATGAACTAGAGAAAATTGTCCTAAAATTCATATGAAACGACCAAAGACCTCGAATCACCAAAGCAATCCTGAGAAGAAAGAATAAAGCAGGGGGAATTACACTCCCCAACTTCAAGCTCTACTACAAAGCCACAGTAATCAACACAATTTCGTACTGCCACAAGAACAGACCCATAGACCAATGGAACAGACTAGAGAGCCCTGCTATAAACCCAACCATATATGGTCAATTAATATATGATAAAGGAGCCATGGACATACAATGGGGAAATTAAAGCCTGTTCAACAACTGTTGTTGGCAAAACTGGACAGCTACATGCAAGAGAATGAAACTGGATTACTGTTTAAAACCCCATACACAAAAGTAAAGTCTAGATGGATTAAAGACTTGAATGTAAGTTATGAAACCATAAAACTCTCAGAAGACAACATAGGCAAACATCTCCTGAATATAAGCATGAACAACTTCTTCCTGAATGCATCACCTTGAGAAAGGGAAACAAAAGCAAAAATGAATTCATGGGACTACATCAAACTAAAAAGTTTCTGTACGGCAAAGAACACCATCAACAGAACAAAAAGGCATCCTACAGTATTGGAGAATATATTTGTAAATGACATATCTGACAAGGGGTTAACATCCAAAATAAATAAAGAACTTAGATGCCTCAACACCCAAAAAGCAAATAACCCAAATAACAAATGGGCAGAGGATATGAAGAGACAGTTCTCCAAAGAAGAAATTCAGATGGCCAACAGACACGTGAAAAGATGTTCCACATCACTAATCATCAGGGAAATGCAAATTAAAACCACAATGAGATATCACCTCACACCAGTAAGGGTGGCCAGCATTGAAAAGACTAAGAACAACAAATGCTGGAGAGGTTGTGGAGAAAGGGGAACCCACCTACACTGCTGGTGGGAATGTAAGCTGGTTCAGCTATTGTTGAAAGCAATATGGACATTCCTCAAAAAACTAAAAATAGAAATACCATCTGATCCAGGAATCCCACTCCTTGGAATTTACCCAAAGAATACAGCTTCTCAGATTCGATAAGACATATGCACCCCTATGTTTATCATAGCACTTTTTACAATAGCCAAGATATGGAAGCAACCTAAGCGTCCATCAGTAGATGAATGGATAAAGAAGATGTGGCACATATACACAATGGAACACTATTCAGCCATAAGAAAGAAACAAATCCTACCATTTGCAACAACATGGATGGAGCTGGAGGACATTATGCTCAATCAAATAAGCCAGGCGGAGAAAGACAAATGCCAAATGATTTCCCTTATTTGTGGAGTATAACAATGAAGCAAAAGTGAAGGAACAAAATGGCAGTAGACTCAAAGACTCCAAGAATGAACTGGTGGTTACCAAAGAGGAGGGGTGTAGGAGGGTGGGTGGGGAGGGAGGGAGAAGGGGATTGAGGGTATTATGTTTAGTACATATGGTGTGGGGGACCAAGGGGAGAACAGTGTAGCACAGAGAAGGCACATAGTAAATCTGTGGCATCTTGCTGCACTGATGGACATTGACTGCATTGAGGTATGGGTGGGGACTTGATAATATGTGTAAATATAGTAACCACATTGTTTTTTCATGTGAAACCTTCAGAAGAGTGTATATCAATCATACCTTAATAAAAAATTTAAAAAGAAAAGCTGAATAGGGAGTATATTCCATTGGAATAATTTCTCTTCCAGTAGTAATAACCATATTTTGTCCCAGCATTTGAATGATAGTTTGTGTAGATTAGGAAGTTTAGGTTCCAAACCTTTTTCTCTCTGTGCTTTGTAGACATTTTCCATTATTTGCATTTAGCATCATAGGTGAGAAATCCAATGTCAATTTCATTCTCATTTCTCTTGGGGATTAGTTTATTTCTCTCTAGGAACTTGTAGGATTTCCTCTTTATCTTTGAATTCAAAAATTTTTCAGCAAGGTAGCTCTAAGTTTGTTTCTCTTTTCAAAATTCCTCAGTCTTCAGGAAAGGCAGTATATACAGAGAAAACAAGTAGTGATTCTATAGCATCTTACTACACTGATGGACAGTGACTGTAATGGGGTATGTGGGGGGGACTTGATAATGGGGGCAGCCTAGTAACTATAATGTTGTTCAAGTAATTGTACATTAATGATATCAAAAAAATTTTTCAGTCTTAAGTGATCTTTTTGGACTAATAAATAAAAATGTTCTTTAGCGCAGGTAATTTTCATTTAACTAATTGGTTATTTCTTCCTTTTATCTTCTATTTTTTTTATTTAGAGTCTAGAGTTCAGAATTGGACATTAGATTTACTATATCTAAGTTCTATGCCTCTTAATTTTTTCCTAAGCTTCTTTCTCTCTTTACATTCTAGAATTCTTAAATTTTATGTTTTAACTCATTGATTTGGTTTTGGCTGCATTAATTTTTATATTCAGGCCTTTCACATGGCTATTTTTGGCTAGAAAGCAATCATATTTTTAATTTCTAAGACTGATTTCTTACTCTGTAACTACTCCATTCTCAAAGATTTCACAATGAACTTGCTCTCTTTAATCTCTACTAAGATATAGATGAGATTTATTTAAATTGTCTTTTATTTCCAGCACTAACTATATTTCTTTCATGGTCACTTGTTCTGCTTGTGTACCTTAAGATTTCTCTTTCTTGTTGCTAGTATTTCTCAAATTTCTGATGATTCTTGGATACCCATCTTTATAAATGATAGCCTAGATCTGTTAATATCGAAGTTCTTGGGCCTCTTTGGCATACTAGTGGTCACTGCTCTCCAGGGTGTTAATCCAATGACAGACTTAAATGAATCAGATGGGATATACTCACGAGAAACATCCTTTCAGGGTGTGAAGGTTCTACATTTGTTGTGGAATTTGAAGTTCCCTGGAGCACTGTCAGTTTCCTCTCCAGTTTTTACTCCCATACTTACAGTATATTTGGACTTTATTTATAGAAAGGTTCTTGTCACCTATAGCTGGAGCATGTTTGTGGAAAACTCAGGCCACACAAGCAAACTCCATATATACATACACACAACCCTGCACACAGCTGCCCTTTCGGCACACACAGCTGCCTGTGGAAGCTATAGAGACCCTAGCAGTGGGCTCATATTCTTTTACTCAGTGAATTTTAGAGTCCTGGATATGAGGAATGTGATTTAAAGTAGGAGAGGACAATAAGCTCCTTGGTCTCATGGATGCCTTATCTTGTAAAAAGAAATATAGCAGAAGGATCAGAGTAGGAGCCTCCAAGCATAGGCCCAGGAAAGGACCACCCATTGTCCCAGTCTAGGGATGGTACTGCCCTCCTGTCCCTTTCCACTCACATTTATCCTATCTTATCTGAGCACCAGCTATGGGTTGAGCCTGTCTGTGCTCTGGAATCAGCAAGGAGGTAGCTGGCCTAAAAGCAAGTCTGGGGTTTCATCTCATAGGCCACACTTCTACCAGAACTGAATTCCTGGAGTCTCAGGGCCCATATGGGGCTTGTCTCATTGAGCCTTGCGGAGGACCTTTTTGTCATCATTGACTGCCCAGATTCCAGGATTCTGGGCTCTGCTTCCTTCAGAGTTTTCTGCTGGAATTCCTGAAATAATGTTACCCATCCCAGACTTAAAAATGCCAGCATCCATTCATTACTCTTAGCATATTCCATGACCAGCTCTGTATATTCTTACTTTTTCCTAAATGTTAAAGCTGGAAGGCTGTGATCCAGGAGTATAAAAATGGGGACTGAGATGGGACCTCCTCAAAGTAGCAGGATAATTTGTCTGATAGAGGTAAGCATATTTTAGGGGACCATAGTAGATCGGGTTTTGACATTTGAGTAGGGGGTGTGGGCAAGTGAAACATGTAGCATGTTTTAAGATAGAATTTGAAAGACCAGATTTTAGACAAAAGTAAGGAAGATTATAAAAAGAAATGTTAAATGTGCATATACTATTTTTAAATTTGTATATCATGTCCTCTGAATGATGAAAAACTTAAATACAGATAGATTTATTCTGAGACAGAATCCCTGCAGATTGGTCCAGGGATTACTGTCATGCTCTTGAGAGGGAAACTGGAATGTAGGATGCCCTAACATTCAAGTCAGTGGTAGAATCAAGAGAATTAAAAAATTCTAACCCTAAGACCAGAACTGTCTCCATCTTCTGTACATTCCCTTGAGAATTTGAGGATCCAGAACTGCTTTATTCCTCATTCCTAACCCTCTATTCCCAATTAGGAGTTTGTGTTTGCCTCTGCTTATGGACTTAGTCCCACTCATATTCAGATCTATTCTATGTGGAACATGGCTAATAATTCTTTGATTCATCATCAGATTACATTCTCATTGATGACTATGTTGTTCTCTTCCCATACCTAGATTTTCACCTCTTTCTGTCCAAATACTTTGGCTTGAGTCCCTAGACCTGTGCTCCCTCTTTCCCACATCACCTGTGTTCCTTATTCCTACACCCAGTCTCCCCAAGTCTAGATCTTCTCATGAAGCCCCATTCTCTTTGAATGTTACCTCTCCACCATTCTCTCCAGTCGTTTTCTGAAACTCCTATCAGAAAAATGTCAGAGCTTCTTACTCTAGCCTCCATTTCTCTTAATTTTCTTTTCATATTCGCTAACTTCATAGTTCTCTGTGCTTTGCTCTGGATGTTTTCTCCATTCTGTGTTAAGATGCTATTTGTTGTTTCTTTAAACATTTTTTAATGAAGTAAGTTCTTCCAGAATCAGCTATTTACAAGAGACTCTCAAGAGAGTGGAGGCAGGGCCATATTTGAGGCTGTTTTTTTTTTTTTTTTTATGAAACAGTGTATGTGTCAGTTCTTACAGCCTTTACTTTTCCCAATGATCAACACTGGGGGGCTGCTTACAGAGCAGGATCTATCTCTTCTCTTCCTCACCAACAGACTACTTTCCACAAATATAGTTTATTTGTCCTTGTTCAACTTCACCTTCCCTGTATCTCAAATCTTTATGACATTGTATTGAAAAGCTCATGTATCATCCTCATTATCCCATACAAGGGCTTGTGAGTCTGAGGGGGCTTTATTATGTTGCTCTTGCTTTGTATAAAATCTGCATCCTTAGGCATCCATTATTACATTCCTGTTTGACTTTCACTGTTTTGTGCATTCCTTCCTCATAGATTATAGTTCAGGCTTACAGATGTCTTAAGTTACCTTGCAAATAGAGTCGGGGTACTTTTCATTCTCCTTGTAATTTTGAGTTAAAGAGGATAGCTTTCTGAGAGAAGAGAAATGAAATCCCTGTTTTTATATACCATTTGAAAACAAAAGCTTAAATTATTTTTGACACTTTATCCAACATTTTTATGTATTTAGAGAAGGAGTGTTGGTGGAGATAATTCAATATGTCATCCATCTTGACCAGATTGGGTAATGCAGTTTCATCAGTAATCAGTGTGGATGCCTCTTCTCAAAGATTATAAGTTGAATTTCACTCCAGCCCACAGGAATGGGGAGTCAAAGTCATTATTAGGCAGTATTATAGAAAAGGCTATGTACTATTTTTTGCCCATCTCATCTTTAAATTAGGATTCATCCCCAATACCTACAAGATGTGTTCATCACAGTTGCTGTCATTCCCACAGTCCATCCTAAAAGTCAAGCCTACACACCCCATGTGGCCTCCACTCCCTCTCCTAGGCCACATGTAACTAAAAGTATAGATGAGCTTCTGACCCATCCCATAGGCTGTTTGACAACTTAAGATGTGACCGAATACGAAAGATGATCTAGGCAAGCTAGAACCTCATGCATATTTAAATCTGGAAGCAAAGAATCAGGGAATTCACAGCTGAAGCAAAAGCTTTAAGATAGCCATGAGTAGAATTTGTGATGTGAAAGGTCATGGCATGGAGAATCATAGGGAAACAGAGTGTAGGAGCTGAATTTTAAACATAACATAGAAGAAATACAGAGATGTAGGGTGGAGAGAGTCAGTTATTTGGTAGAGACAAGAATTATAAAGAAAAATAAATGTGGGTAGTGGCTGTGTTATATAACCACAGCACCTGTCCTTTGGTTCTTCCTGGATTCCTAGGCCTAGCACAATGTTCAACAAATGGAGCTCAACAAATGAGCTGGAGAAATGGATGTTTATCCTCATGGTAAGTGAGGTTACCTCTTTGCTCAAGGTACTTGTCTGAATTTCTGCACTTGCAACAGACTCTCTACTGCAGCACTCTATAGTATGTATATAAGAACTGTGTTCTTAAAGGTTGCCACAGAGTTTGCTAAATACTCGTTTAATGACTTACTCTCAATCTTCATCTTTCTTGATTTATTGGGTTTTCCCTTTGGCTCTTGTAGCACAGCTCTGTCCTAGTTCTCCTGCCTCTCACCACTCGTCTGCCTTCACTTATTTCCTTTTCTCACTTTCTTAAGTGTAAACAATCACCATGGTCTGTCTTTAGCTCTGTTCTAGCTCTATACTCTTATTTTAACAAGTGAGCCATTCATTCCTATGACTTTATTTTATGTACAACATCTGCAGAGGTGACTCACAAATCTGTACCTTTGGACCCACATGTCCAAGCCCACGACTGGGTTCTTGAAACTCAACAAGACTGTAACAGAACTCATCTTTCTCCCTAGAACACTTCCTTCCCTTGACTTCCCTATTTCTATTTATTGTACCACCAATATATCTCAGTTTTGAAGTCTGAGTTATCTTTGTATGTTTCCGTCTATGCTTCTTTCCCCATCATCTAATCAGTTGCAAAGTATAGTTAATACTAATTTTGTAGTTAATAGGAATACTAATTTTGCATCCAAAATTTTCCTCTGCCTCCAAAATTTTCTATTGCTTTCCATAGGTTACCAAAAGAAGTTTTGTGGGCTTTTTAAAAAGGGTCCCAGAATTCAGAATTCTCTACAACATGTTGCAAACTCATATTTCTAGTCTTATTTCCCATGGTTCTGCCGTACAGCAAAAAACTTTTATTTAATTTTTTATACTACACTGAGTGGGCAATTCTGTAGAAGTGAAGAGAACATTTGTTTATTCTCCACCCTCTCAATCTGTACTTAGATCAAACTCAGAAAAATATGCCTACAAGGGAATATGCAAGTATTCCTTTTTACATTTTAATCCAATCAGGATGTCTTGAAAACTTTAAAATTAGATGCATTCTATATAAGATAAAACTTATGGGAGAACTTGCCCTGTTGAAAGTGATTAAGAGAAGGGTTGCCTCCCAGGACTGGTTTTTAATCCTAGTGAATGCAGTAACTTTTGGAAATGGATGCCATTTAGGAATTTTATTCAATGTGTTTTTAAAATGTATTTAATGTAGACTAGTGGTTACCTGGCTTGGGACAAGTAAATGAAAAGTGATTGCTAATGAGTATGGAATTTATTTTTGTGGTGATGAAAATGCTCTAGAATTAGAGTGGTAATGAATGCACAACTTTGTGACTATACTAAATTAAACATCACTGAATTGTACACTTTAAAAGATTGAATATTATTATGGAAATGTATATTTAATGTTATTGATTGTTGATATTATATGATTGTTATTTGTTAATTCATCTTGCAGATTAAGATTTTGCCAATTACCCTTTTAAGAATATAGCCTCTGCTATAAACAACGGATTATTTTAATCACATTAGGTAATATTTACTGAGCATTCACTGTACAAAATGCTTTATGTACATTATTTCATTTAGTCATAACAACCTTACAAAGTATTGTTGTGCCATTTTTAAGGAAATTGAAGTTTAGAGAGGTTAAATAACTTGCCAAGGTCACACAGTAATTAAGTAGTGGAGCCTGGATGTGAACTATTTATCTGATTCCAAACCCATTATCCTAATCACTGAGTCAGCAGAGAGCCAATCAATGTTTTGTGCAAGTGAATTTATTAAGTGGGTCAAATTTGTGAGGCAAAATAGCTAGAACAACTTCCCCACTGCTCTAGAGGGAGAAACAGAATTAGAAACCAAAAGAGATTCTGCAATTTCTCTACTTGGAAATCTTAGGAAATCATACCCACTGCCAGCCCCTTAGGGAAAGTGTAACCTTACAGCAGAGGGAGAAAAATTCAAGTTGGGAACTGATATTCATCCTTATAAAGCCCCTAGTTGGCAGGATCACTTTCTAAAAAAGCATGTCCACCTCCTTTCACTCATCTCACATATTCTCATAAAGCAAAGAAAAGACAAGGAGTACAGCAAATAAGTCCTTGGAAGCTTGCAGAAGACAAATTTTTATCAGAGCTTTTTTTTCTGGAGAAGTTTTGTGATTTTTGAAATCATGGTTAATAAAACATTTAAAGGCATTTGTTGTGTATTTAAGGGCATTTATTGCTTTTCAGCTATTATTACTTCACAAAGTAATTTTTTAAAACTCTGATGGGCAGATTTTCTGAAGAATTAACCTTAAGAGCAGAGAGGTACAATTCATCTATAAAGGACAAACCAAATGGCACAGCCAGCTCAAACACAAGAGGAAGATATATACACGCTTCGTGTGCCCTGCCATTTTCATGTAAGAAAGAAAGACTGTGAGCTTGTTGATTTACTGGAGCTTCTCAGGGTTAAAAGAGACCTTAGGACATTTAATTCACTCCATCCCAGCCGCTTCCTAAACATTTGAAATAATGGGAAGCTCACTATTACACAAATTATTTTTTAAACTATTACGAAAAAGTTTCTCTTTTTACTGACTTCACCTTAATAACAGTGTGGTAGGAATAGGCGACAGTGTTTATTATTTTCTTTTAGAAATTATAAACAAAATACTTATTACTCTGCTTCAGAAGTTAAGAACAGAGGAAAGTAAGAGAAAATATAAAGGTCCTGAAATCAAGGAAATTAGAACCTGATCTTAAAGATTAATTTGTGTTTAATCAAATTAAACTTTATAAAGAATGGAAACTGATGGATATGAGAACTCAAAACATAAGGACCTCTGTTGACATTCTTGATGAATTTCAGTGACTTTCTTAAGCTTTCTAATAGTAAATAAACATTTTCTTTTGTCTATAAAGAAACACTTAGTTCAGAGAATGTATTTTATTTATTTCTCAAAAGTTTATCGTAGGTTTCATTACTTTCCTACCAACCTCTCTTATCTAAATTCCCAATTATTCCAATGCCTGGAGAGTGTGTGGAAGCTATAAGCTGTCACAAGTTAGTATTTCCCTGAATTTTATTTAATGCTCCAAAATCCATACTCCCTTCTATGATCCAGTTTTCTGCAGTTGGCCTAGAAAATCAGCTGAGTTTGAAGTGACTCACCTCCATGAAGCTCTATCAATAGGCCACCAGGGGGTAGAGGCAGGCACTTGGGCCTACAGAGCTTAAAAGGCCCAGGATGGCTGCACACCTGGAGCCTGGACCTGGTAGGTTGGTAAGAATGGGTTCAGAGCATGTCGGGAGGAGGAAAAGTTGAGGGGACAGAGAGACCGGGCAAGGCCAGAGTGAGGTCTAGAAGATTCCGTGACAGTTTGTCAGTTGCTTTGATCATCATTAGCTTAAGAGAAAGAGAAACACCTGCCCCACCCCACCAATCCCCTTTTTTGTGGTCAAGGAGGAAGGCAACTTAGATTCAAGGTGGCAGTCTAATCTTAAGGTTCACACATCCCCATTTCTGCACTAAGGCGTTTTATGAAAAAGCAAATGCTACCCTTATTAATGTTCCCTATACAGTGAGGGTTATCATGGTAGAACTGTCTATAAAGAATCCCAGGATAGTGAACAAAAAAGATTTTCACAATGTCAGAAACCCACCTGCATAATACCATGAAACTGAACTATGTAATTGGAGACAAAGAAAAGGAAAACTACATGTTTTACTTTCAAAATACCATGTGTTAGTAATTGTTTAAGACTTAGAAGTAAGGCTAACTCAATGGCCTGCTGTTGCAACCACGAATACCTTATTTAGAACTACCCAGTGAGACCCATGCTTGCCTACCTACCAGCCTCAGATCCCAACCCAGCCGGAGAGTAATGGAGGAGTCCAGGATTACAGAGTTTACAGACAAAGGCCTGTGCCTCCCTGAGACTCTCTCTGGTCCTCAGTATCCAGGAGGCTGCCAGGAGCCCAGGGAAGCCAATAGGTAAACACTGGGAGTGCGTATGCCCTTATGCAGGTGTTGTGGCTGCTCCCTGCTCTTGCTGCTGGGGCACTGTTTTAGAGACAGGCACTGAGCTAACGGTATCAATGAAACCTAATTTACTTTATAGCACTCCCTGGAGTAGTCATCCCATTATGCAGATCTTATTATCAAATTAGTGGAACCTAACTGATGTAAATAAGGAAAGGACCTAAAAGTTTATCCCTCATAACAATTTTAGATTCTTGAAGAGTCAATTCTTTCTCCTGGCAGGTGTACTTAGCATTTGCAGTAGTGATGGGTTTAGTGTCGACCAGACCATAGAAAGATCAGTCCTTGTTGAAGGATGGGTCTGACACTTGCAGTCTCTCTCTCTCAGCCCCTTTCTTGAAAAGTTTAATTTTGATCTGTGGTTGAAGAAATCCAGACATATTACAGCTCAAGAAATTTGCCTTTCATTTTCTACAGTAGCCTTAGTGAACATCAGGAAATGACAAATGAAAATTGCCAAATTATCTCCTGTGGGGCTAACTTGGTCTAAAGCTAGATCAGGCATTGAGTGGATAAGTTAGATTGTCCACCTCTCCTAATCCCTCCACTCTGGCCAAATGAGCTTCCACTTCCTCAGAAAGGTACCAGAAAGCTAAATCCAAACTGCAACAGCTGTCCCCCTGGGCTTCTATTGTCACCATTTCAGACCAGCCACCATCTCCCAAGAGCTGCCACAGCTCAAAAGGCTTGCACAGCTCTGCTGGCCTTACAAAAATGACACTGTTGCCATCCGAGGGCCAGAGAGTACCATTGTAGTACCAAATTTCTCAGACCAAGGTTGCTTCATCCTTTTTCTTACACACTTCATAAAATTCACTTTTATTTTGACAGCAAAATCAACACCAGGATCTGTCCCTTCTTAATTCCACATCTTTATTTTTTCTCCCAACTTTCAAACCGTATCTTCATCTTTCACTAAAATCATGCTGAATCCTTAATAATCTTTGTCTGGAGGCTCTCCTCCAGAGCCTTTAATGGCTCCTTAGCACCTGTAGAATAAAATCTAAACTCTGTAAGAGAGCACACAATGCTCCACTCATGGTGAAGCCTTAATCTTTTCTTTAGTTCTCACTTCTTCCCACAGCTATGTGCAATAGTCAGCCAAATTAATCAAGTGAATGTATCCTGTGGCAGCTCCCTTAATCCTGCTGGGTTCCTGCTCTTGCCTAGGGGTATACCTTGGCTGTCTGTGATGTCTGACCTGCTTAGTACTGTGCCTGGAACATAGGTATTGCTTAATAAATAGCAGCTGTCATTATTAATATCTTCTTCAATTCTTAACAGAGATAATATAAATCATGCTCCTATTAAAACTCTTGATCCCTGCCTAGTGTTTATACTCCAAATCTGTGTCAAATTTTCTCCCCTAAAGAGCTGAGCTAGACAATGAAGTAATCAAAATCAGAGCTCCAAACATATCCCTGGTGCTGGTAATCAGAACAGTGGTTGCCTATGGGGGATGGGGATTGACTAGAAGGAGGTGTAAAAGAACTTTTGGAATGATGGAATTGTTCTATATATTGATTGGGATGTCAGTTAAATAAATGTATATATTTTTCCAAACTCATCTAATTGTACCTAAGATCAGTACATTTTTTTCTCAATTGTTTTAGAAAGTTGGAATCCCCTCTATTATTTTCCCCTAAAGCAGAGATCAAAACTTAAATGTCTACATGAGTCTGGCAAATAAGGTAAATACATAGTGGTTGGGTAGAAAACAATAGAGTTTAGGGCTGCTGGCAAACCGCAGAGTATGCTCTTTAACCTGACCCCATGGATAATACAGAATCTGTATTTTATAAGCACCTCAGATGTTTTAGTCATTAGCCAATTTTGTGACACATTGTGCTGTGTAACAGAACAATTAATAGTCTCCAAAGTAGGATTCAAGATGATCTATTAAACTGTAGGAAGATAATATTTTGAACTTTTTTTTCATTTTCCTGTTCTTTATCTTCCTCTTTTTATTTTAGAACATTAAGAGGAACCCACAGAAAGTAGTATACTACATTCATCTTGCGTATCTGATGCCAAATCAAGTAACTGAGGTCTGGGGAATGGGACATTGCAGAGAATGCAATACGTAGACAGACATGACACAGGGTTGGACATTGATCCATTGGCACAACTGAATCTCCCTGGAGGAAAGCAACACTGGGGCAACAATTATAAGTAAGGAATAAGCTTTATGACACCTTTCATTCTGAGGGAAAAGGAGAGGGCATGTAGAAATCCTTCCCTTGTCCAATTCTAAATTGCAGGCTGAATTCTGAGTGCCACGTGATTCTCTGCAAAGGAAGAAAGAGCGAGTATGTGTGTATGAGGGTGTAGGTGAGGAGGTCTTTTTTAGGCCTGTGAGCAGCTAGGCTGCTGGAGCAGCTGGGGTAGTGATGTGGTGATGTGTTTGTTCACAGAGAAGTATGCCAGCTTGTTGATTAGCTGAACAATGTGGCACACATGTAAAGTCAGGGTGAAGGCATCCCCCACCCCATGCCCAGCCTGGCAGGTCAGAGCACAGAACCATAACACTAGATTCCGGTGTGCCCACACAACTCCTCAGGCTGGCCTCAAAGGCCACCAGGAGTCCCAGCAGGACATGGTGCCTGCCCATATAACCCCCTCTATCCTACTGGTTGGAAAGGTGTTCAGAAAGGACTGAATTGCTTCCACTCCAATGGAATCAGGAAATCAAGAGAAACCTAGAGATAGCACTCTACCTGATGTATTAATTTAAACTTCCATTGCTCTAAACAAGACCCAGTATAATGGTTGCTTAAACAAGAATGAATTGTCTTTCAAATAAATGTCCAAACTTATATGGTGGCTCTCGTTTGCAAAGATGTCAAGTCTCCCAGTTTCTTTCCATCTACTTGCTCCACCATTTCTAGGCTGTTTACATCTTAGTTATATGATCCAAAATGCCAATGTGTGACCCATAAAAATTGATTACTATGAAAAAGAAAGGTCAATTGCTTTAAGGACAACCCCCAGTGTGTGGCACACTGTGACAACCAAAGTCCAGCCCTGCAGAATGAAAGAAAAGGAATCAGAAAACAGTCTCATGGTGTGTGAGAAATGAAAGTTTTTTATACACTCTAGAAAGTAATTTTTTAAATCAGGTTTTTTGAGCTCAGTGCATTAGATACGAGCAACCTACATAATTTCTGCTCAAGGACATGGAAAAATCCAGCAAAGGGGTCTGTTTGACCTGAGCAACACAGCACACATCACATATAAATGCAGTGGTACTGAAGGCAGTCTTTTTTTTCCAAGCAAACTGGGCAATTTTTAGTATATTTAAGGGACATGCAGAGGCAGTGGCTATAGAAAACTACAGAAGACATGGCCACAGTCTATAGAATGAATGTATCCTCTACACAGGTCAATCTCTGAGTTCCCTTCCATACAGATTCACCACTGGATATGTCCAGGTAGTATACAACTTAAAGTTTCTTCTCCCAGGGCATTATGATAGACACTGTTAGTGACATACACATCTCTGTCTGTCATCAACCCCTCCTTACCACTGCTCACCACACAGTTGCCAGTCTGGCCTGGAGTGACCTGGTGTTTCTCCTTGGCCTCCTCCTTTCTTCAGTAATCACAACAAAGTCATGGTTGAGTTAGGCCAATCCTGCGGGTTCTGGAGATTCACAGTGAGGACAACAACCTCATCATCTTCCCCGAGTTCTATCAGTTCTGCTTTCAAGACCATCTCAGGAGTTGGGCATCCTTCCCATCCTGTACGGAATTCTTGGGCTTGTCTGGAATCAATTTTGCTTCCACAGTACATTCTTGTATTCATTGTGTCATTTGCATCCTGTTTTCAGAGACATAAGTGATCTGAGCCAAAGTTTAGAGCCAGTGTTAAAGTCCTCAATGTCTTACAGCTATTGGTCAGTCAGTCTCTGATGTACATAAGAATTTAGAGTCTAGATTTTCCGGTATATCTGAACACTGATTCTGGTTTCAGTCCTGTCTCTACTTCTACAACCTCAGTGTTCCCACAGTGGGATGAGGGTGAGCAGAGTTAGCTGGGAGTCACTTATGATACAACTCAATATAAATCTTTTAACTGAAAAAAGGAAGATTAGGCTTTAATAATATTTAAAATAAGATTGATAGTGTGAAATGTATAGGTATATAAAGAAAAAAATGAAAGATTTTTGATAGTTATGCATTTAAACAAAGTTTAAACTTTGTGCCCCTCCTCATTCCACGCCCTGATGGTAGTGGACAGAAGGAGAAGCCCAAGGGGCACTTATAGGAAGAGAAACGCAAAATCATTAACCATCACGAAAGTGTCATTCTTCATCTAACATCCATTATGAGGAATTATGAGGACTTCAAGGAAACACTTATTTTTCACAAAGTAAAAATGGAAAGGCCAAAACCAGCTCTTTGCTCATTTGAGTTTCTAGTAGTAAATAAGAAATGAAACATTTATTTAGTCCATGTGGAGGTTCATCTTGCCTAAAATTCCCTTCCTAACAGAAGCAGCTAGTAGAGTATTTGAAGAGTTTTATTCCAGTTTCTGTACTAGTAAAGAAGGGATGCAGCTCTAGTACTGGAGACTTGGTTTGTTCTAGGCTCTGTGACTTTGGGCATATGACCTAGACAGTTAAAGTTTGCCAAAGCTCAGCATGTAAATCCTTTTAAATATTATTTTGTAACTTAAAAATAATGCATCAACAGCCATTATTAGGTAAATGAATATTAAAGCCATAATGAAGTACCATTTCATACCCATGGAGATGGTGGATATGGCTGTAATAAAAAAGATAATAACAAGCACTGGTAAGGATGTAGATAAATTCAGACTCTCATATACTGCTAGTGGGAATGTGAAATGGTATGGCAGATTTGGAAAACAGGCAGTTCCTCAAAAGGTTAATCATATAGTTAACATATAACCCAGAAATTACACTCCTTGGTATAATAACCAAGGGAGTTGAAATTTTATGTCCATGCCAAAAACATGTACATTAACCTTGATAATAGCATTACTCATAATAGACAAAAAGTGGAAACAACCTAAATATCAACTGATGAATGGATAAACAATGTGATACATCCATCAATGGAGTATTACTCAGCAAAAAGAAGGAATAAAGTACTGATATGTACTATCATGTGGATGATCTTTGAAAACATATTAAGTGACAGAAGCCAATCACAAAAGACCATTTACTGCAGGATTCTATTTATATGAAATGTCAAGAATAGGCAGATCCATAGAGACAGGAAAATTAGTGGTACCTTAGGGCTAGAGGTAGAAATGGGGAGTGACCTTTAATGGGTACAGGGTTTCTTTTGGGGGTGATGAAAATGTTCTGAAACTGAGCTGATGGTTGTGCAACTCTGTGAATATACTAAAACCCACTGACTCGTATACTTTAAATAGGTGAATTGTATGGCTTGTGAATTATATCTCAATAAAGCCTTAACTAAAACAAAACACATAAGCTACCACAGAAATATTACACAAAACGATAAGAATCTGGATTTAGACACAAGCCCTGGAACTTGGTGGGGCAGTGCTTAGCTAGAGTTAGGTGGGAGGGAAGGTTCCCCAGAGGAGGGCGCAGGGCGCGCAATGCTCCACCAGCTGCGCCGACCTACTTACGGAGGCAATACTTCTCTTGGACCCCACAGACACCTGCCTTTCGCAGGATCCCCACCCTGTAGTATTTGCCTTCCATGATCGGACTGCTCCTGCCCCTTCGCAAGGCCCCCAGGGAAATTGAACCCTGGGAACGACGCCGGGCCGCCCTGGCAGGCGGTGTCCATTACCCCTGACCCACGCACCCAGCAGCTCACCGACCTAGATATTTTGTACTGTCCCGCCCAGTCCTGCCCGGGTAGCTATCCAGTGGGAACAGAGCAGGAAGCGTGGGCTTCAGCGGCGCGGCACTTTGCAGCCTCTTGGGTGCTTCCTGGTCCGGTCCGGACGGAGCCTGAGTGAACCGAACTCCTGAGGTTGGCTATACTGGACCGGGAAGGAGGACGGGAGAGCCGCAGGGCCCAGGACAGCCAGCGGACAGAGAGGAAGAAGCAGAGGGAGGGGCGGCAAAGGTTGGGTACTCGCTGTGAATGCGCTGGCGGGCGGCAGCGCCCAGCGTAGAAGAGCCAAGGTCACACAGCCGAGAGTCTGGGTGCATATTCCCACCAACCGAGCAGAAGAAAGCACTAGGGACCCGCTATTTTAGCTCCTCATCTGCCCAGTCAAAACCCAAGGCCATGGTGGCTCATCACCAGACTCTGGGTAGAAAGCGCTGTTCCGGGTTAGAAAAGAGGACTTTGTTCTTAGTTTCGTCTTTCTCCAAAGTCACATGTTTTCTGAGAAAGGGAAAGGGCCGGGTTGTTGTCTTTGTTTTTTGTTTTTTACCACCCTTAGTCACTATCAACAACTCCCCACTCTACAGAAAAATGATTCTCAATGGGGACAGTACATCTTTCTAGAAGTTTTGGAAATTACAAGGGCTGTTTTTCATTGCTGCAGTGATGGGGTCACTATAGATATTTAGGAATGAGGGCCAAGAGCCCCAGACTAGAAACACACACACACACATTCTCTCAATGTATGCAAAACCTGCTTATAATCTGGACTTTACAATCACATGTAAAAATGTGTTTCATTTTTCAATTATTTTCATTTATTCCTTGAATATTTCTTGACCATTTGCTATACCAGGCCGACATACACTGAATTTTCCAGGCATGCAACTACCAGGAACTCAAAGAAAGATGTATTTCTAGTTTGTTTTTTTGGTTGGTTTTGGAATTTTACCTAGAGATTTTCACTATTTCAGAGACACACACCACAACTAGCAATACTGTATCTGAGTCTGCGCCATCAGTATAGTGCAACTCTGTCTTCAGTGTCATGGTACACAGAGATCCTAGGTGAGTTGCAAGCATCTGGCACTGCTTTACACCAGCCAGTGCAGCCAAGTTAGAACTTTCACACACTAAATTGTTTAGCTTTTGGAATCAAATTAGTAAAAGAGGCACCATTAAACAGTTATAAAAATGAGGTGTCTTGGTGGCAAAAGTTTGGGGAAGGTACGGGATCCAACTGGAGTTGAAACCTCTCTTCTACACTGAAGTCCTGGGGACTGTGCCTGCCTTAGTCTACCAAGCCTGATACTGATTCCCCATCCTAGAAATCTAGCAGATAAGGCTCCAATACACAAATGACCTGCTTCCTGCACCACGCCATCACCAGTTAGTGGCCGAGAAGGAAAGGAAACAGTTAAGGTTTCTTAGGCAGGAAGGGTTAAGAGGTTTGAAAGAGGATGAACTGTGAACAGAGGCAGGACTAGATGCTTCTGGAAATGCAGCTAGAGTTTGTGAGTTCCCTAAGCAAGATCATTCCAGAAATTCTGAGGCAGCCAGATGAGCAATCTGCCGGCAGGCAGACCTCTGGAGGAACTGTCCAGAGTCAGGACTCTTATCTTTTACCTAAAGCTCGAACTCCTCCATAGTTTATTTTTTTCAGTGCCAAGAGGTTTTTCTTTGTATTTTCTTGCTTTGGTTTTAGGTAATTTCATTTGTTCTAACAGTGAGTTGTGAAAATAATCACTGGAAGTAAAAGCAGTTGCTTTAATTTTATAAAGTTCTTATCACCATCCCCTTCTCAGAGCAACCCTCAAGGAGTGCCTGGCACAGAGCAGACACCCTATTTATTGAATGAATGATTGAGTGAATAAATAAACTTTGTGACATAGGAATAATTATTCCTTTTTATGGATATGGTGACAAAGAGGCCAGTGATACTTTTCCAATTTCTTTTATGGAGTTAGGATTCAAATTTAAACAGTAATATGACTTCCCATTCTTTTTATGGAATTAGGATTCCAATTCAGGTCTGAGTTCATTCACACTTTAATGCTAGTGCCTTATAAACTTTGAACTTTTTAAAAAAATAGAAGTATAACTGATATACAATATTATATTTGTTTCAGGTATACAACATAATGATTCAACAATTGCACCCATTACTAAATTCTCACCATGGTAATTGTAGTTACCACCTGTCACCTTACAGATATTACAGTATTATTGACTACATTCCCTATGCTGTAATTTTATCCCTGTGATTAATTTATTTTATAATTGGATGTTTGTGCCTCTTTACTTCTTCACCTATTTCACCCACCCCACTTACCTCCTCCCTTATGACAACCATCAGTCTTTTCTCTGTGTTTATGAATCTGTTTTTGTTTTTGTTTGCTTGTTTGTTTTGTTTTTTGGATTCCACATATAAGTGGAACCATGTGGTATTTGTATTTCTCTGCCTGGCTTTGAACTTTCAATGGAAGTTTGGGACTGCATGTGTTGTGTGCCAAGCAGAGGAAGTTAAACAGGAAACTCTTAGCAGCAGACTGATGCTCCACCCAGACTCTGAGCCCATGCTCAGCTTTTTCTTGCTGCTAACAGCTAGCTCCTACACATTACTCCTAGACCTAGGCAATTACTCTAAAGCACTAGAGTGAGCTGGAAGTACCTGGAAGTTTTGTTTTATCCCAGTTCACATGCCTGGGCACCTATAGCCAAAGACAGGCCAATGTGGAGTACCAAAACCCAGCCCCCTTAAAGGCAGCACAAACTCTGATGTGAGAGCTCCTGGGGAGAACAAGCTGAGTGTGAGACTTCTGAAATCACACCCTTACTTGGCCTCTTCCCATTTCCTGTCCTTTATCCCTCCCTCGTTTCTCGGTTTCTCCTGGAAGCCCTTTCTTAATAAGTCACTTGCATCCAAATCCTTGGCTCAGAGCCTGCTTTTGCAAGAACTCAACCCAAGATGCTCGCAGACTCTTCAGATGATGAAAACGGCGTGCACAGTTGCAGTAAGGATACCTAGAAAACTACTTCACAAAACGCTGTGGCATTGTGCGGTAGTAAGAGTTCTCTCTGCTTTTTTCTAAGTGAAACAGTAAAAAGAGGAAGTGGCCCTTGGGGGAGGGGTAAGCTGCACAGCACTGTGTTCTTCAGTTAGGCCTGTGTGCTCTAAAGATATAAATCTCCTTAGTTTCATAGACTTTTTAATCATCTATGTTGTGGAGAACCAAAGAAAATGAACTACTGTGTATCCAACTAATGAAAGAAGATCTATGGAATTTAGTGCATAGTAACTGCTTGACACCTGATTAAATTGTGATTTTTAATTATACTTACTAGTTTTTTTTCCCATCAGCCCTTCTTGTAGCTCTTCAAAGTGTCAGAATAGTTTTCAATGAATAGAGTATCCAATCAAGGTACTCGCAGATACTATATTTCTTTTACTATCTCAGACCCAAATGTTAGCTTTCAATTTTTTTCTAAAAGCCTAGCATCCAAGGAGAGATAACACTAATTTTTGTCCCTAAAACTGTAAAATTTCAAATCATATCAAAGTACATAGAGGCCAAGTGAGGGTGTGATTTCAGAAGTCTCACACTCAGCCTGTTCCCCCCAGGAGCTCTAGAACAAAGGAACACACCTCAGAGTTTGTGCTGCCTTGAAGGGAGCTGGGTTTTGGTACTCCACATCGGCCTATCTTTG
Source organism: Manis javanica (assembly GCF_040802235.1). Taxonomy (NCBI): domain Eukaryota; kingdom Metazoa; phylum Chordata; class Mammalia; order Pholidota; family Manidae; genus Manis; species Manis javanica. The sequence continues at coordinate 94,858,103 of NC_133163.1, read as the reverse complement.
GCAAATGTTATCTCTTCTAGTTTTTGTCACTAACTACTCCAATATCTTTGCACTGTTCCTCTTTGCTTATCTTTCTTTTGTTGTAAATGCTTGAGGTTATCAAGACCTTCTCTCATGGTCTTTCTTCAGTAAAATAAATACTTGTCTGTGATGTAAGCAAAAAAAAATTTTTTAATCTCCCAAAAAATTAACCACACCAAAATGGCCAGTGGTAAGTGGTCATCTCTGAGTGGTGGGATTAGCAAGGTTGTTTTTTTTTTTCTTTTCTCTCCATATAAATTCCTATTTTTAAAAATAATGAAGTATGCTCAGTAAAAACTGTAAAATTTCAAATCATATAGAAGTAAGTTGAATAATAAAAATAAGTCTTCCTTCATCTTTCTCCTGCCATCTTAGCCCCTGCCCCTAGGTGAACGTTGTTAAAAGGTTGTTATATATATATTTCTGGACCTTCTCCTGTGGTTATATCTGCTTAGAGAGGTTGATTTTTAAAAAAGCAAAAAGGCTTATATAGTTTGTTTAAAAATATATAAAAATGGGATTGGAAGTAGCACCTCAGCTTGGAATGTCTGAAATAGGCAAATGCTGATGCTCTGAAAGGGGTGGTGAGCAATAACTACCAAGCTGCAAAGCTCTGAGCACATTCCTGAGGACTATTACACATACAGCACCCAGTTACAGTCACAGTCTCTTTTTTTGTTGTTGTTCATTAAGATATTTTCTTATTAACATATTATTAATATACACTCTTATGAAGGTTTCACATGAAAAACAATGTTGTTACTACATTCACCCATATTATTGGGTCCCCCCATAGCCCATTGCAGTCACTGTCCATCAGTGTACTACGACGCCACAGAGTCACTATTTGCCTTCTCTGTACTACACTGTCTTCCCCATGATCCCCCCCTACACCATGTGTACTAATCATAATACCCCTCAATCCCCTTCTCCCTCCCTCCCCACCCACCCTCCCCCTCCCCTCCCCTTTGGTAACCACTAGTCCCTTCTTGGAGTCTGTGAGTCTGCTGCTGTTTTGTTCCTTCAGTTTTGCTTCGTTGTTATACTCCACAAATGAGGGAAATCATTTAGTACTTGTCCTTCTCCACCTGGCTTATTTCACTGAGCATAATATCCTCCAGCTCCATCCAAGTTGTTGCAAATGGTAGGATTTGTTTATTTCTTATGGCTGAATAGTTTTCCATTGTGTATATGTACCACATCTTCTTCATCCATTCATCTACTGATGGACACTTAGGTTGCTTCCGTATCTTGGCTATTGTAAATAGTGCTGCGATAAACATAGGGGTGCATATGTCTTTTTTAATCTGAGAACTTGTATTCTTTGGGTAAATTCCTAGGAGTGGATTCCCGGGTCAAATGGTATTTCTCTTTTTAGTTTTTTGAGGTACCTCCTGTAATGAAGTATAGAATGTTAAGGCCTGCTCAGGGTCATATGAGTTTACCAGGCTCAAGGTATGCACCCCTTTCCCGGAGGAGCTGGCCACTCCTCAGGGAGAAGGGAACAACAATCCTGGGCTGCGTGCCAGAGATACTTGTCCTTCGGCTATGTGCCCGGGATAACTACCTTGAGAAACGCACCCGGGACGTTTCTGTAACAGCGAGTTGTGAACATGGCCCCGGCTCCTGGCCAGATCCAGGTCCATACGTGACTCATGCATGTGCCTATTGGAACTGAGCCTCTTTTGTAGAAACTACCATAAATATCAGCTTAGAGAAACCACGAGCAGCCTTCCCTGGATCATGCTTGGAGTACTGCTGCCTTGTTGTCCTCTTCTGAGACTTGCCCGTGATGATTTGTTTTCCGGTGCTGATGATGGGGTCCTAGTGGTATGATGGACTGATTCATCTTTCTCTCTTTCTCTCTCTCTCTCTCTTTCTTCCTCTCTTTCTTCCTGCCCTCCCTCCTTCCCTCCTGTATGATGAACTGATTCTTTCTTGCTTGCTTGCTCTTCCTCTTGTTTTCCTCCCCTGAGACTTGCCTGTGATGATTTGTTTTCTGGTACTGCTGATGAGGTCCTAGTGGTATAATAGATTAATTTTCCTGAAACTTCTCTGTGTCTCCCTCTTTTCCCCTTATCTCCTCCTCCTCTTTTAATAAAGTAAAAGTATACTAAACAGCTGTGGCTTGTGGTGGTGTGTCTTGCATATCGAGCCCAAATTAGCATTTAAGCCTGTGCACAGTAATTAATAAACTGATTATCAATACACCTCCATATTACTTTCCACAATGGTTGAACTAGCTTACATTCCCACCAGCCGTGTAAAAGGGTTCCCCTTTCTCTGCGTCCTCACCAGCATTTGTTGTTCTTAGTCTTTTCAATACTGGCCATCCTAACTGGTGTGGGGTGATATCTCATTGTGGTTTTAATTTGCATTTCCCTGATAATTAGTGATGTGGAGCATCTTTTCATGTACCTGTTCACCGTGTCCTCTCTCTGTTTATTCCCTTTGGGTCAGCAGAGCAGTTCTAGGTTAGAATTGCTGAATTCTAACTCGCACTGTGTATTTCTTTTGACTCTCTTCCAGATATGTTTTTAGTCCTATACCTTAGTGAATTGCCTTAAGCTTTGGCTCCCACCTCAGCTTTTTCTTACTGTCACTTGCTTTGTTGGGCAGTTAAGGTATGGAATTCTCTTGGGTTGTCCCTGAAGTTCTAGGAACTTCATCAAATCATAAGCTGTCTTGCTCTGGTCCCTTGGACCTTTGCAAATTATTCTAAAAGGGAAATTATAAGGAAATGCAAGGAAAGCTATTTAATATATGACCATAACATAAAATGAAGAGTAGTGGGTATACACTGAGAGAATCCAGTTGGATCCAAAAGGTGGTGATCTTTGTCATAAAAGATTGGAATTTACCATATTTTTTCTGTGTTTGCATTATCTGATGATGAGGAGGACAATTTTAGAACAAATCTAAAATCAATTTTCTTAAAAAAAATTATTGTATATCAATTAGGCAATTAAATTAAATGATCAATTTATCTCAAGCTGACAGCTACCTTGGGCCCTTTCACCAACATAGTCTGGGCTGAGACCAGCCCTCTGCTTGGGAGAGTGGGGGAGTCTTGTGGGTTCCACCCTCCTTCCATGGAGGTCGTGGTTGGCCCAGGTACCACATTCCCAGTGTTTTGAAGGGCAGGACACAGGTCTCCCTGTTGGCCACGGTGAACAGCAGGAGGGCAGTACCACTGCTTAGGGTCTGAGTCTGCCCTGTTTCCCCTCCTACTTCTCCTATCCCCCAAATCCCTCCCCCATATATACATATAGGGTTTCAGAAAACCACCAACTGATATTAAGGAAAATAGCTTATAGCAAATTGATTTTCCAACAGGCTAGTCAGCTGCTGCTACTTTATTTTCCCCTCTCCTATGACTTGAGTAACACTGCATTGGACCATCAGCCAGCAAAGTAACTTTTCAGAAATTAGATCTGTTGAATGACATGGAACAAGAAGTCCTTTATAATTTAACCCATTGGGTCTCAACCTTGGCTGCACATTAAACTATCAAGTGACTTTTTAAAACAACACTGTGAAATTTATGTCCACATAAAAACCTGAACACAATGTTCATAGCAGCTTTATTCATAATTGCCAAAATTTGGAACCTCAGTAAGATGTCTTTCAGTAGGTGATGGATTGTCTTGCTAACGGGTTTCAGTCCCGGGCAAGTTTGCTATGGATTCAATGTGACCAAAGAAAATGACAGCAAAACATTCTTTGGGGTGAAAGGGTTTATTACCCAGCTTGTTCTCCCAGTGGCAGGTCGAGCACTAGGGTCTCTGCCTCCACCCAGAGCACTGGACCAAGCTTTCTTTATAGCGTAATAATAGCTTATTGCCTAAAAGGTGTGGAAGCGGCAGCCCAGCAACAGACCAGTTACATCATCAGGTGGTTTAAGTTCAGTGAGGATCTTGGCCATAGGAACCCCAGCTTCCCCACATGGATAAATAAAGTGGTTCATCCAGAGAATAGATGCTTTTCAACACTATCAAGTCAAGTCATGAAGAGACATGGAGGAAGCTTAAATGCATACTATTAAGTGAAAGAAGCCAATCTGAAAAGGTTGCACACTGTATGATTCCAACTATATGACATTCTGGATAAGGCAAAATGAACAATGAGGAGAGTAAAAAGATCAGTGGTTGCCAAGGGTTACAGGGACAAGGGGTGGGGAGAGGAATGAATAGGCAGAGCACAGAGTATTTTTAGGACAGTGAAATATTCTGATACCGTAATGATGGATAAATGTCATTATAATTTGTTCAAACCCATAGAACATACAACACCAAGAGTGAACAGTAATGTAAACTGTGGACTTTGGTGATTGTATGTCAACGTAAGTTCATCAGTTGTTAACAAATGTACCATTCTGGTGGGAGATGTTGATAACATGTGAGGATATTCATGTGGCAGGGGTGGGGACAGGGGTGTGTGGGAGATCTTCTGGACCTTCCTCTGTTTTAGTGTGAACTTAAAACTGCTCTAAAAACAGAAGGTCTTAAAAAAGCAGCAATAATATTGATATCTGGCCTTAATACCTAGAAATTGCCATTTAGTTGGTCTGGATTGGAGCCTGAGAAGCTGTTTTATTTTTTTAATACTTTAATTTTATAGCTGGTATTGTTTAGTAAGTTCTACAGGTGATTCTAATGTGCATCCAGAGTGAAGAGTTACTGGTCTAAGTCGCCCCTTAACCTGCTTAGCTGAGCTCCTACACATCTTCTCCTAGGTACCCTTGCTCTGTTTGGAATTACCCACACCTGTCATACCTCATATACTTTTCATAATTGACCCCCCCACCCTGGTAACACCAGACCCCACTCAACAATCAGAAGAACCACTACCCACCAAGTCTCAGCTCAAGCAAACAGTTTCCCTAACAACTATGTAAAACTTTTGGTATGCTCTGAACACATTTTCCTATCACTTAGATCTTTGGGAATACCTATTTTATACTCTTTATGAAAATGTATTTTAATTGTTGGAGTGCACATCTGCCCCACCACTAAATTGGGCAATTTGAGAGCAATGTTGTGTTTTATTCATCTTGTCAGTACCTATCCCTAGCTAACTCAATCTTGGTCAAAGCAACAAATGCACAAAACTGGTGATCATGTATAAACTCCATCTTGGAATTTAAAAATCTAGTATTTTTCATTCAAAATATATCTGTTGCTTGCTAAAATATGAAATCCTTCAGATACTTTTGCTCCCTCTTAGAGTCTATACATTCTTCATGTCTTGGCCAAGGGAACAGAAAGAACATTAGCCATAAGACAAAAGCCTGGTCTCCCAGCAGACAGCTGTGTCACCCTGACTAAATCATTTAACTTCTCTGGGATCCTGTTCTTCATTTGTAAAATGCAAATCATGGAGTCCCCTTTCACTGTGAGCCAAACACTATAACCAGGGGTTTACAATCTTCTCCAAGTAACACTTGTAGACCATTTCCCTATTTGAAAACTAAGGGGTAACAGGGGGAGTGATATTTAAGAAACTGAACATATCAATTTTCAGTATTTATTTAATTATTCAAACAAATGTAAAATCAAGAGAGAACACCATGTCTCTAACAGATCTAAGAGGTAAATGTGAATTTTGTATGACAAAATGTTTCATCGACTCTAACAAGTTTCCAATAATTCTGATAATTATCTTTCAAAACCTTTCCCCAAAATTATAAGCAATGTATGCAAATTGGAAGTTAACTCAAAACATGCATAACTATTTTAATATCTAGTTTTCTACGCAGAAGAGACTGAAGAGTTTAGATTGCCTGCCCAGGTAGGTCAAATATGAAGACCTAGTGCCCAAAGGAGAATTATAAAGACAGTATATATGTTAACATCATAACACGTATTTGTGTACATAAAATGCAGGTAACTATTAAAAATAAAAAAACATAATTTGGAATTAGTCCAGTCCACATGAGGAATCTTCAAACCTGAAAAAAAAAGAAGGCTTGTTAGCAAATACATTTATTTCAAGTGGATTACAGATCACATCATCAAACTTCTCTAACTTCTGCTACGTGGATCACCATTTGTAAAAGTAGTAGCTGCAGACAGTTTTCCAAACCCATTACAAAAAGCATACCCCATTAGTTTATCCCATTGGTTCTCTGTCAACCTTTGAGGGAAGAATGCAGGTATTAGAGTTTTGATCCTGGTTCTACCATTTATTAACTATGACTTGGGGCAGGTCACCCAACCTCCCTGATCTCTCTCAAATTCATCTCCCAGTCCTAGAATATAATAGAAAATTTCAATAGGTTTTTCAGTACAAAAGTATCCTGTAGAGTAGAATTTTATTGAACAGCTGGATTTTCTACCTCTAGACTCTAGCCAAAGATGAGAAGTCCAATTCCTCCCTCTTTCATGCGGCTAGAGCCCTTTGTAGATGAATTTATTGCAGTATTTTTATATTGCATTTTAACAACCTCTTTCCATTTCTCTCTATTGGACTGGGAGCCTCTAGAAGGCAAACAGTGCCTCCACACGAAAGCTGAACAAGAGATTCAAAGAATGAGAAGTCTACAGAACCATGTCACTCCTCTTTTCTTCTGAGTAATAAAACAACTGCTATGCAAAGGAAGAGAATGGTTCATTTTTGAAGTTCCCAGGGATGCCCAATGTAGAAATAGCAGACGTATCAAACCCTTGCAGGGAGTGCAGATAACCAGCAACCTCTGTCCTGTCACACCATGTTGGCAGCTCCTGACTCCTTCAGAGGGTCAGTGATGCTGGCAGAGACACACCTGGGGGCATGCCTATGCCTCATGCCACTCCTCAGGAGAAGGGAATGTTTGCCTGCTGAAATGCTACCCTGAGTAATGTCTTCCACATAACGAGGGTTATTGTCATAGAGTTGTCTGTAAATAGTGCCCGAAAGAGTGAAACAAAAAAGCATTTTCTTAAGGTTAGAAACTCACCTCCACTGCTAATTAGTTGTCTTGATCTATGAAAAGGAAAACAGGAATGAGAAAGAAAAACAGTAGGTTTTACTTTTAAAATACTATGTATTATGTGTTGTGTATTATGTATTTTTAAATACTATATATTATCACATGTTTAAAACTGTTATATGTAAGGCTGGCAGAATGGCCTGCTGTCCCAACTGTGAATACCTTGTTTAGAACTACCCAGTGAGACCCAACCTTTCCTACCAGCCTCAGATCCCAACCCAGTCAAAGAGTACTAGAGGAGTCCAGGATTGCAGGGCGCTAGAGAAGCAGGGCTTACAGACAAAGGCCTGTGCCTCCCCGAGACTCACTGGTCCTAAGTACCCAGGAGGCTGCCGGGAGCCCAGGGAAGCCAATAGATAGACACTGGGAGTACATGTGCCCTTATGCAGGTGCTGCAGCTGCTCCCTGCTCTTTCCACAGGGACACTGTTGTTTCAGGGACCATGCTTTGCAGAGGTCTCTCAGAAGGTGCTGCTATTCCCTGGCATTCCCGATACACAATTTTTTTTTATATCAAAGCAGTTTTATGCCATGGCTATGCTCGGATACAGCTGTCAGCAGCTAAGGAAGAACTTGAAAACTTACCCCACTGAACTATCTTGGGTTCAGAGAGAGTACGGTGATTCACACGGCAGCTATACTTATCTCCTTCCTTGGGAGTAAATTCAGTGTGGACCAGAAGATAGAAGGACCAGTCCTTGCTGAAAGACAAGTCTGAGCGTTCCACTTTCATTTCCTTCCCATTCTTCAACAAATCAATTTGAATTTCCGGTGGATGGAAGCTGGACACATAGCAGTTCAGGAAATTTGGCTTTCCATTCTCAGCTGGGTGCCGTGAGTAAACCTGAACTTTTGGAGCACCTGAGTAACACCAGGGAAAGACAAATGAAAATTTCAAGTGTTGAGGACCTGAATAGACATTTTGCCAAAGAGGACATGCAGATGGAAAACAGACACATGAAAAGATGCTCAGTATCACTAATTGTCAAGAAGATGCCAATCACAACCACAGTGAGGTATCACCTCACCCCAATCAGAACAGCTATTATCAAAAAGATAAGAAATAGCAAGTGTTGGTGAGGAAGTGGAGAAAAGGGAACCCTCATGCTCTGTTGGTGGGAATGTAAACTGATGCAGCCACTGTGAAAAACAGTATGGAGGTTTCTCAGAAAACTAAAAATAGAAATACCATATATCCAGTAATTCCACTTACGGGTATTCACCAGAAAAAAACAAAAACACTAATTTGAAAAGATATTATGTACCACTATGTTCACTGCAGCATTATTTATAATAGCTAAGACACAGAAACAGCAATAAGTGTCCATCAAAAGATGAGTAAAGGAGATGTGGTACATATGAGAGTATTACTCAGCCATAAAAAAACAAAATCTTGCCATTTGTTATGACATGGATGGACTTAAAGGGTACTATGCTAAGTGAAATAAGTCAGTCAGAGAAAGACAAATACCATGTGATTTCACTTATAAGTGGAATCTAAAAAACAAATGAATAAACAACAACAACAAAAAAACAGAAACAGTCTCATAAATATAGAGAACAAACTGGTGGTTGCCAGAGAAGAAGGGATGGGGTTGGTGAAATAGGTGAGGGTGATTAACAGGTACAAAATTCCAGCTATAAAATAAATAAGTCATAGGGATGAAAAGTATAGCATAGGGAATGTAGTCAATCATATTGTTTTTTAAAAAAGAAAGTTGCAGAGTATTTTACTTGGGGTACTTTGGTAGCTATATCAAGTGCCAAGTGTTTAAATTTGATCATCCATTTCTCCCAATTCCATTTCCACTCCAGCCAAATGAGCTTCCACTTTTTCAAAAGACTACCTCTACTTTGAGGGATAAGCCATGACATCTTTCCAATGTAATTCCCCTACACATGCCTTTTTGGCTTTTCACAGCAGATTTCTAGCAGTATCTTCTGTTACTGGAATATACCAAGTCTTTAAGAATCTTTTTTTTTTTGACTATTCACTTGAATTTTATTTTGTTTTGTTTTATTTTTATTTTGGTATCATTAATATACAATTACATGAGCAACACTGTGGTTACTAGATTCCCCCCATTATCAAGTCCCCACCACATACCCCATTAAAGTCACTGTCACTGTCCATCAGCATAGTAAGATGCCACTACTTGTCTTCTCTGTGTTGTACTGCCTTCCCCGTGCCCCCCCACACACATTATGTGGGCTAATCATAATGCCCCTTTTTCCCCTTATCCCTCCCTTCCCACCCATCCTCCCCAGTCCCTTTCCCTTTGGTAACTGTTAGTCCATTCTTGGGTTCTGTGCATCTGCTCCTGTTTTGTTCCTTCAGTTTTTTTTGTTGTTCTTCTTATACTCCACAGATGAGTGAAATCATTTGCTACTTGTCTTTCTCTGCCTGGCTTATTTCACTGAGCATAATACCCTCTGGCTCCATCTATGTTGTTGAAAATGGTAGGATTTGTTTTCTTCTTATGGCTGAATAATAATCCATTGTGTATATGTACCACATCTTCTTTATCCATTCATCTACTGATGGACACTTAGGTTGCTTCCATTTCTTGGCTATTGTAAATAGTGCTGTGATAAACATAGGGGTACATCTGCCTTTTTCAAACTGGAGTGCTGCATTCTTAGGGTAAATTCCTAGGAGTGGAATTCCTGGGTCAAATGGTATTTCTATTTTTAGTTTTTTGAGGAACCTCCATATTGCTTTCCACAATGGTTGAACTAACTTACATTCCCACCAGCAGTGTAGGAGGGTTCCCCTTTCTCCACATCCTTGCCAACATTTGTTGTTGTTTGTCTTTTGGATGTTGGCCATCCTAACTGGTGTGAGGTGATATCTCATTGTGGTTTTAATTTGCATTTCTCTGACAATTAGTGATGTCGAGCATCTTAAGAATCTTTTTCTGTGGAGGCTCTCAAGAACTTTTGATGGCTTCTCTGTACCCATTGTAATTCCTTATCACGTCATTCAAGAGTCTACATGATTTGGCCCCAACCTACTTTTCACACTTCATTTCTTACTTCATATCCCCTCCCTAGTAGCCACATTAAAAAACTCATGTTATTGTACTCATTTCAGCCCTATTAGTTTTTTTCTTATGTTTACTCCTTTCCTTTTTGGTTACTGCTCCTGCCTAGATCCACATGCATCTGACTTCTGAATATGTAGTGTCTGGTACAGTGCCTGGCACACTCCCTAAGTGACAGGTATTATTACTGCCTTGCTCAGGTTCCTAAGAAACTCAACCCAAATTATGTTCCTACAAAGTACAGCCTCCTCATCTTGCCCAGAGTTTATATGCCATATCTCTATCTGATTTCATGAGCTAGAAAATGAAGAAAAACTTAAATGCCTATAGTTTATTTAAACTGGCAAATACCTTAAATGAGTGAGTTGAACTGGGTAAGAGGACTGGGAAGGGTGAGGACTGTAGCAAATGGGAGAGAACATACTCTCTATTATGACTAAGTGGAACAGTGCATGTGAAAGTGGGATTTGCATTTTTAATCAGAACCTTTAACTCATTGCTATTACTAGCCAGGTTGGGAACACATTACATAATGCTACAGAACAGTGGTCTCCAAAATGAGATGCATAACTAGACCATCCCTGGGAATATGGAAAGAAAATATTATAAACTCTCCATATTTTTCATCCAAAATGAAGTATTACTGCTACTAGATATATAGATTGACACTAACACATGTATATAACTCACTTTTAAATACACATACATTCCAGGTATGTGATTACTAAAGGGCAACTCCTCCTCCATGTCTAGGAGGTAGGTGGGGAGGAGGAGGAGAGACAGGCTACTCTGACCAGATATATCTGTCTAGAAATACCTTACCACCAAAGAAAAGTTCACCACCTCCACCAAGAGCTGAACTGTGGATTCCAAAGAAGCCCTGATATTTTTATTCATAAAGTTAAAGGTGAAGATAAATCAGAAAGCTCTTTGCATTTGATCTTCTACTAATTAGAACATAAATGTCACAGGAGTCAGAACATAGGTTCATGTGGCCTGGAATTCTCTCTTTGATGGAATTAGATGGGGCTTTGGAAGATCACAATAATCTCTTCTAAGAGGAAGACAAGCATCAGAGAAAACTGGGTTTGAATCTGGGCTCAGCCACTTACTAGCTTTATAACTTTGAGAGAGTTATTTGAGCTTCTGAGACTTAAATGAAAAACTAACTTATGCCCACAATGAAACAAACAAAACCCACACTAAAGATAGAGCAGAAAAAATAGACAATCTTCCTAACCCCCAGGTAATCAAGATTACCCTTTTCTTGTATATGTTCCAGAAGTGGTCTATGAATGGCATGTGTTACTTTGGAAATTTTCAAATTAAAATTTTCTAATGTCAACTTGTTATTTTTAAAAAGACTTCTATAGTCATCAGCAAATACCAATAATAGTGAAGATACAACATTATGCTTTATTTTATAACTAAATTATAAACTAAATACCTTTTTCTCATGATCAGAAAACCCAACTTCACAGAGACTTTTGTGAGGGGAAAAAAATGAAAAGGTCTGATATACTGAAGGGTATTTAGAACATGCCCAAGATCTAAGGTGTCCTGGACAGCCTGGATAACCATGTTGATTATCCTTATCACTGATCTTACAACCTCCCTAACTGGTAAACCTTTACTTTTTCAAAACTGAAAGTTAGAAGCTCAGTTCACCTTGGAAAGAATCCGGCAAAAAGCCAAAGAGGAATCCCTCTGTGAAGAGAAGGCAACAAGGGGCCCATGGCCGTCCAGCTGCCTGGCAATAATCTCACACCGGAACGTGACAAGGCGGTTCTGAAAAACGCACGGATTCAGCCCAAAGGCGCGCACTCCTGCAAAAATGTTCTGGTCGGGCCCGACTGTCTGCCACTTGTCCCCAGTGTGATTTAGTTTCTTAAACTCTTGGTGTCTCAGTTTTCTCAACTGTGAGATACTGACGATAACCGTAGTATTTACATCACAAGCGCGCTTCAAATCGACAGGAAGCACACAACGTCTTCGCCAGTGAGCGACCAATAACAGGTAGATCTTAGGATTTTTTAATGTGACATGTAATGGGAACAAGTAGAATGATGATGTGAAAGCGCTTTGTAACATCTCGAAGCCTTCTACCGAAATCGCGTGCTGATTCCTCGCCATGATTTGGTCCCATATTAGTGGAGAAATGCGGAGGACAGGCGTCCGGGCGAAGCCCGAAGCCCTGCGGATCCGAGCCGCGCAGAGTTGCAGCGGATAGATTTACCCTGGCGGTGCCTCCCGCAAAGCGCAGACGTCTGTCTCCACCCATTCACAGCCCCCAACTCCGCGCCTTTGGGCCGCCTACCCGCCCTCCCCCAGCAGCGCCGCTCGGGGAGCTAGAGGTCCCGGGGAAGAGCAGAAGAGAAACCTTTCCCTACCCGTCGCTCTGAAACTTATCAACACCCCAAAACCTGGTCCCGACCAGCCCGGCCCGGGCTTGCCAGAGGGCTCCCCTGTTCCCCGCTCCCGGAGAAGGAAAAAAGAGGCTTTCGTCCTGGGCTCGCACCCCTTCCTTACTCCGCAGCCACCCCACTGCTTCCCCTCCCCGAGACCTAGACCGGGCTGGGAAGGAGAACCTGGGGAGCGGACGCTGGTTTCCAGAGGTTGTGCCCAGAGTGACCAAAAGAGTAGGGGGCGGGAGAGGGAGGGCAAGTGGAGCAGGCGACACTCACGCTCTATGGCTTCCAGGCAGGACAGAGAGAGCAGCCCGAACAGGACCAAGGCCACGAAACGAGCCATCGCCTCCACAGCAGCGCCGGACTCTGGAATGGGCACCGCGCCCTGCGCCTCCTCTTATAGTCCATGCGCGCACAGCCAATCAGAACCCCGCGCTCAGGAGCCGTCACCCGTCTCCTAGAGCGTGATGCCCCACCAGGTTAGAAAGGACTTCACCATTTTCAGTTTCATTTTCCTATGGAGTCTCATGATGCTTAGGAAGACAAGGGGTGGACCGGGTGGTTTAGCTGTCTGTAAAACGGCGCCCTCCGACCTGGGATGTGCACCGAAGCTTGGAGGACTCCCATCCTCAAACTTCAGGCTGGCAGCAGGTTGGTCCAGCGCCCTTGCTTTGCGAAGCAACCAACCCCAGAGTTACTCTCTTAACATGCCCCAGCCAGTTAGAAGCCTAGAACCTATGGTTTTCATTTGAGAAAACTGAAGCCGGGAAAGATTAAAAGTGTGGACAGTGGGTGAGAGGTGTCAGCAGAATAAGAACTTCAATTAATAATTACAGCCCAGAAATACACTGTAGGGTTTCCAGATTATTAGGGCCAGAAAATACCTCAGGAACCTCGAGGTCTCCCGAGGACGCCTCAGAAACCCGTACGGAGTAAACTAGGACCTTCTTGCTTGCTGAATCCCTTCAGGATAAACTTTTTGTAAAACCCTGTGCCAAGAAATCCTTCCTTGTACCATCTTCCTGCGGTTATTTAGGTAATTTTCTTTGTTTTGGTGATCTGTGGGGAAAACGACTACTGAAAGTAAAAGCAGTAACTGTTTGCCTAGAGCTTTATAATTTACATAGCCCTTTAGGCACATCGTTTGCTGTGAGTTATCACACTAGAATGGTACTTGGCACATAGTAGGTATTTAGTAAACTGGATGGATGGATGGATGGATGGATGGATGGATGGATGGATGGATGGATGGATGGATGGATGGATGGATGGATGGACGAACAAACGACCCAGCTGGTAGGAATTATCCCATTAAATTTAAGTTTAAGGGAAAACAAAGGCTGACACTAGGATTCAAACTCTGGCCTGATTCCACTGGCATTCATGCTTTAGACATAGAAGATAAAGGTCTCAGCAATTTTAGTGAGACTTTGTATCACATCTGACCAACCAAAGACATTAAACCTACTGCTCTAAGACTGTGCCAGCGTTGGCCTCACTAAGAAAACCTATGCTCCAGAGATACCATAAAAAATTGATGCTGCCATCACATGGTGGCTGAGCCTAGCGGTTTTCTCTGCGTGGAACAGTGAGGAGAGGAAGTGAACTATGCAGGCTTGGAGGGCCAGAAATTTGGAAATTACCGTGGTTTCCAGTTGGATTGTGCTTCCCCAAGGAGCACAACAGATATCCTTTAAGATTTCTTTTATGTATTTCAATCCTTTTAATAATTCCTATTGTGGAGACCATGTCTAAACTAGAGAAAGCAGAATACTCTCCACAGATCTAATGAAAGGAGATAATGCACAGAGAGTGCCTTCCCATTTCCTAGCACATAGTGAATGTTCTGGGTTTAACAAATTACTGTAATTATTGATGTCATTTACTTAGTTTTTCTACCAGATCAATCTGTAACTCTCTTGAAATATAAGAACAATTGTTATGTATAAAATTATACGTTGACACTCCTGTCCCTCCGTTTGTTTCTTAACTTATTTCAAGCTCTTAATCCCTGAAACGTTAGTGTTGAATTGTTTTCTAATGCCCTGAGAATATAGGAAGAAGTGGGGCTATTTTTTATCTCTAAATTCCTTGTTTACTACATGACAGCAAAATGCTATTCTTAAAATTCATTAATGACAGATTATGACATATTCATTTAGAAAACCAATTTAGGAGTAATTTTAAAATAGAGTGAAGACAAATAAAAGTGTTTTTCAGTTTTCTGTTTGGGGGGAGCCCCTGTATTTTTCTTGAAATTTTTATGACATGTTTTGAATAGTGAGGGTGAAAATGAGATATAAAACTTTTTTAAAAGATAAGAACACTGTCTAGTAGGGCAAACTTCTAGAACTCCACAAATACCGCAATTTAATAGTGTTATCTCCCAGTAGTAGGATTTACAGATAGATTTTATTATCTTTTTTGCCTATGTCACCCTCCTAAAATTTTTTACAATGAAGTTTATTCAAAATGGTAAATATTTTCAAGAATGTGGAAGAACTGAAACGCTCATACTCTCCTGGTGGGAATGTAAAATGGTACAATTACTTTGGAAAATAGTTTAAACTTTTTAAACATACACTGCCATATGACCCAGCCACTCCATTACTAGGTATTTACCCAAGAGAAAATGAAAGCATATATCTCTATACAAGACTTGCACAGAAATGGTCATAGCAGCTTTATTCATAAGAGCCAAAATGGAAATAATACAAACATCTATCAACAGGTGAATGGATAAACAAATTGTGGTATATATCCATACAATTGAATACTATCAATAATAAGCAAGGAATAAACTATTAAGATACAAAACAATAACACTAAGAAATAATTAGGCTGAATGAAAGAGGCCAGACTAAAAAAAAAAAATAGTGGATATATTGTATGATTCTGCTGGAATAAAATTCTAGAAAAAGCAAACTATAATCTATGTAACAGAATGTCAGTGAGTGGTTTCCAGGGAGTTTATGCATCAGGAGCATAAGGAAACTTTGGGGGCAGTGGATATGCTCATTATCTTGAGTTTGATGATGATTCCATACGTGTGCAAATATATTAGAACTTATTAAATTGTACACTTAAAATATAATTTATTGTATGTCAATTATAGCTCAATTGCCCTAAAAAGCAGATACCTTTATTGTTGTTAGGCAAAAGAAGAATGAAGTGTTTGAACAGAAAGAAAAAGAAGGATATTGAAATGGGGGTGGGGGGAGTAATAGGTTAAAGCTCAAATGAGGTGGGTTGCTCCTGAGTGGATCTCAGCAGTTATTCTGAGATGGGCTCATCCAAACAACCAGAAAAGGCAGGCCCACGTGAGAGTAGAGGAACAAGCATAGGTAGGTCACTTGTGCCAGGGCTCTTTCAAGTGTTACGGCATTAATCTCTTATAATTCAAAGTGTGGTCCACACATCAGTGTCAGCAACACCTAAGAGCTTTTAGAAATGAAGGTTTTTGGGACCATTCTAGGCCTACTAAAACAGAGTTAGCATTTTAAAAACATCCCAGGTGATTCATATACACAAAGTTTCTGAAGCTGCTGAGCAGAACTGAACAACAGTCTAGAAGGAAGGTGTTGCTTCCCAGGGACAGACTCAGAGAAGTAAAATGCCCACATTTGCACTGGTCCATCTGATTCCAAAGGCCTCATCATTTCTGCTAAAAAATCACTTTCTAAGGAGGGCTTCATGGGAAGGGGTTCATTGGATCAGGGCAAGGATTAAAAAGGAGAAGATGAGGGGAAGTAAGTATGTAGGAACTAGCACCAGTGTAATTTTTTTTTATTGACATTTTTTCTACTTTTCTACAAAAGTAATATATGCACATGATAGAAAATCAGAACATACTAAAAACTATAAAGAAAATAAAATCACCAGTAATCCTACAGCCCAGATAACCACTGTTAAATGGTTTGATTTAAGGAAATTGAAGACTGTTGCCTGCTCAAAACTACATCCTGTTTAGGACTGTTTTGCAGCTGGAAATCCCTGGTCTTACATGTTAACTTCCATTAAATTCAAGAAATGTCTGTTGAGTGCAGGCTTTGTGGCAAAGGTAAGTACTGTAATAATAGAATGGAAGAAGACAACAGACTCTGCCAACCAGGAGATTCCAACCTGCAGTTCAGATCAGCACAGTAATTAATTTATTAGCACCCACCTAGGGTGTTCATGCTGACGAGCTTCTAAGATTTGAGAGCTGTTTTATAATGGGCCCAAAGGAAATGGAACACAGAGTAGCCGGTTTTTTTAAATTGGTAGTTACTAAGTCAGACACCTAACATAGAAGAAAAAAAAAAACCTCACAAGATCCATATAAATTAAGCATTACTATTGTTATATGGGGGAGAGTACATGGGAAGACAAAAGCTGAGAGAGTTATTTAGTTGGTGGGGAATCTCTGGCTTAGAGGCATATGTGTAACCACCATGCTCTATCAATTTCCAATTTGTTTTTTTAGGTAGGAAATCATACAAACTTGGTATAAACATCAGGCAGTACAGAACTATAAACCCTAATTTCTCTCAAATCCTCTTCCCAATAATAATCAGCATTTAAAGGAGGGCTTCATGGGAAGGGGTTCATTTTTTATTTGTAATTGCAAACCCAATACTTGAATGCATGCCCTTTGGAAAAAATGCCAACAATTCAAGGTCTACTAGTAAAAGTGAAAGTTCGCCTCAGGTGTCTCCTCCCCTCAGAAACTATTGTTAAGGGTTGGTGCCTATCCTTCCATGGATGTATACTGTATGTAGTTTGCAAGGTGAAGGATTTTTTAATTATAACTATAAAGACTATTATTATAGTGTGTTTAGAACACAGCACCTACTAATAGCATAAGAGAATCAGAGGTATCATCAGTCATCAGCTTGAATGGAGAGTGCATTTAGGTAAATGCTGATGCCAAAACCCCCTAACAATGTGGGGACAGCAGGGCAATGCCAGGAGCCAAAGACTGGGCATTGTGCCTGGAGAATACTACACCCAGTGACTGAGTTCCTGGCAAGCCTCCTTTCATGGTTGTTTCTCCCCCATAGGTCCAGAGCATGCATCTCAATTCCTAGTTAAAACTGCAGAATTCTAAATTGGATTTTCTATCCTGTCTTGGATCCTATGCAGCACTATTAATAATCAAGACTCTCCCTCAAGTGCCCCTTTTCCATTTTGGCAAATTCCTCTAAACCCCAGCTTTCTCCTTTCTGGCTTCCTTAGCTTGTACTCACCCCTGGCCAGTTAGTGTGCATGGGACTTTCTGTCTGCCCCCTGCCACACTGGAACTGACTTAGATACTATGCTCTCTACTCTCTGATGTCTTAGACATTTTTTGATCTGTTCTCCTGAAAGAGGAATGTGAAGAAACCCAGAAGAATTGCTTAGTAAAGAATCAGAAATTTAAAACAAAAATGTGAGAGATGTATATACACAAGAACTGCAATACACACAGTAGGAGCAATCAAGGACAAAGGAGGTGGCCAAAAAATAGGTTGGTGAGTCTCATCATTTTTCTTTATTTCATTATTTATTATCACTGTTGTCTCTATTGTTGTTTTAACTGTAGATCAACTTGCCTAAAATGAGTTTGCTAAAGGACAATTTATCATTTGTCAAATTAGCCAAAAATCTATTGATCTATTGACTGACTACAGCAAAATCTGATGCCCACCCCCATGCCTGCCCAATGCCCTGAGGGTGTGAGTGGGTGAGGTGGCTGTGACAGGTGGGAGATGGCTTAGTGAGCATACTCAGAGTGTAGTGAGGGGAAGGGAGGTTTCACCAGATGAGTGATTGTGTAGATATTTTTGCTTATTTTCATTTACTAACATAGATATTTTCCATGCCCTTATATACAGACTGGCTTCTTATTAACAATTTCAGACTTTCCTCCATATCATACCTGTGGTATGCAGAATAATGCCTCAAGTCCCTAAAGATGTTCACATCCGAATCCCTGAAACCTGTGAATAGGTTACCTTACATGGCACAAGGGACCTTGCAGGTGTCATTAAGATTAAGGACCTTGAGATGGGGAAATTATCAGGGATTATTTGGGTTAGCCCAATGTAATCACATGGATCCTTAAAAGCAGAGTCCTTCCACTGAATGTGGCAGGAGGGAGATGTGCCTACAGAAGAATGATCAGAGATGCAACATGCTGGCTTTGAAGATGGAAGAAGGGGCTGTAAGCCAAGGAATATGCGTGACCTCTTAAAGCTGGAAAAGGAAGGACACAGATTCTCTGATAGAGCCTCCAGAAAGGAAAGCAGCCCTGCCTTAATTTTAACCCCATGAGGCTTGTGTTGGACTTCTGACCAACAGAACTGTAAGATGATAAATTGTGTTGTTTTAATCCACCAAGTTTGTGGTAATTTATTACAACAGCAAGAAAAAAAACAATTCATGCTCCTTTTCCAGAATCATGCACATTTGGGCCTTGGTTGCCTAGTTTTTCAAAATATTTGCCTTTTCAAAGTCAAGTTCACCTGTTAATTAACCAGATTCTGGACACAGAGCATTTTGAGTACACTCATGTTTGAGGGTGGGCTATCATCAGTTTATCAGCTTAGCAGGTAGTTTTGCTGAAACCTGGCTTGGTCAGGGGCTTTGGTCCCCCTCCTTCTATCACTGTCCCCACTGAGCTGGGTCAGCTCCCCTGGCATCGCTATTTCTGGACTATTTCACAGATACTACTCACCAAATGTGCCAACCACTCCTGCTGTACCTGCTCTAGCTAGTGTTAAATGGAATGAGAGTAACAAGAGGGGCCTTCTGGTCCCTAAGACAAAGGTACCCCAAAGCTTTGGCTTCTTTCTTCTCAGCCTGGCTCCAGCATATCCATCAGGTCTCAGTGCTCATCACAGTTCAGCAAACCTCTACCAAACACCTTGCTAGGTACTGGGCACTAGGCTGGCACTGGGGAAAATTCTTTCCTCAAGCTCACAGACTCTGGTTTTTAGGCCTCTGAATAGATTATGATACCAGGAGAGCAACTAACTCCACCTAGAGAAGTTAATTGACTGCAGAGGAGGATGTTGGTACCAGGGAAAAGAACACGGACTTTGTCCTTTGGACCATGATGCAGGGGCCAACAGAGCTGAAGGTTTTTTCTTTGCTGTTTGTCTTTTGGGAATTTTTTGTTTGATATATTAAAATGATTTTCTACATAGCTTTATTTTTTTAATGATAAAATTCATATCCATTATGAAAAGTTCAGACAATTCAGCTAAGAATAAAGATAAAAATTTAAGTCACCTGTAATCCTACTATTCAGTTATAACCACTGCTAATAAACTGATGTTTGTCCCCAGACTTTGTCTATTCATATACTGATATAAATAAGGATATGTATATTTACAAAGATGTAACTGTTATACATATATATTTCTTTGAAAATAGCTCTTTTATTTAACTACATATCATGGACAATATATCAATTTCTATGTAGTTTTTCATGCTTTCACTGTATTTTATTATATGAATATGCCATACTCTTTTTACTCAATCTTGTATTGGGGACATTTCCAGGTTTTCCCTATTATAATCCATCCTACCCATTGTGAAATTTTCCTCCAGAGATTGCATGAGTATACACTCGACTGAACAGTTTTTCACATAGTTACTTGTCATTTGCGTTTCTTGTTCTATGAGTTTCCTATTCATGGTCTTGTTAGCTCAAGTCCTTAGTCACTGGAAACAGACACTACCTGATGTAGCAGAGTTTATTTAAAGAATATTTGTAAGGCAAAACGTTACCAATTGCTAGGTGAAAGATTCACAAAGGTTAATTTTATCATTCAACTTTTTTTTTGTAGGATTGAAACTTTTCAAAAGAAAGTATTCAGAGGAAGAGTGTCCTAAAGGGGCAGAGGCCAAAGAGGATTCAGACAGTTGACTGCAGCCCATCCTAGATGCGTTTCTTTCTCGGACTATGCTTCCAACTCAAGACAATTGCTGCTGCCACCTGGAGATTCTCAGCCAACTTGGGTGAGTCCACCTTTTCCAGCTTGACAAGTTAGGTTGGGTGACAAAAGCCATCCAGCTCCTGGGCCATTCTCAGGTCTCCTGCACAATGACTTCCACCAGGCCATATCCCTGATGGCCTCTCTGGACATGGACTACCAAGTTTCAGATAATGCAGGATAGGATATTGATTTTCATCTTGCCTCTCCAGGAAGTAAAACCCCAGTTTTGAAACAAAGAGAATCTGCTGTAGTACACATGGTGGAAACTGAAGTTGGTGACTGTATATTCTGCACCATTTCTGAAAGGTGACTGTCTTTGAATTAATCCTGGGTAATATGGAGGAATGGGAGCAAGAATAAGAGGGAATAAATTACAGGCGCAGATGTGTTGGATATGTGTAACTCTGCTTAGATCATTTGAAGCTCATGATCAAAATATGTAAGGAAGCAACTTTGATAGAGTTGATTTCTGGCCGACAAACAATTTAGTGGTCATGGTGGTGGTGTCAGCTATTCAAGTTTTATGCTAAACCATCTATTTGAAGATAAGGAGAAAAAGAGAACTTAAAACTCCAAACTTTTTAACATTAAAAAAAAGAGGCTGGAAAATGCAACAAATTGTCATAGTTAAGATCATTAATAGTCTCTTCCAACTGTAAAACAAATATAATTTAAATGTGAAAGGAAAGTCTTACTTTTGTCTAAGTAATATCATTTATTCAATTATGCTTAAGTGTGTAATGGCAATATTTTGCAGAGTTTTGTTATAATTCAATGAAGCCCTATTAAAAATTGCATTTTCCTAAGTTTGAAAAAATTTTCCCAATGTCATAGGTGATTTAAATAAATGTATACTGAGCCTACATGTAACACCAAACAATTTGTTTAAAAAAGTTTCTCTTAACCAGGAGTTTCTTTGTAAGTGTGGCAATTACAGATTAATCACAGAAATTTGAATTACCTGTGGATTGATTATAGCTATGGAAGACAAAGCCTCAACTTTTCTCTGTCTACATATGCACCTTACCTATAACATAAATAGAAGCACAGTTTTGAGAAACAATACATTTTTTTGAGATTTTTATAACCAAGTATATTTCAATATAAACATCAATTTAAAAAACAGTTCTTTTATATACTTAGTCTGTATTCCCCAAAGGTCACAGCTCTAGACTGAATATTTGTGCAACCACCCCACCAGCTCCAAATTCATGTTGAGATCCTATCCTTCAAGGTGATGCTGTTAGGAGGAGGGGCCTTTGATAGGTGATTAGGTCATGAAGGTGGAGCCCCTCTGATAGGATTAGTGCCCCTATCAAAGAAACCCCAGAGACCACCCTCACTGCCCCCCAGCCTTCTATCATGTGATTAAAGCTCTGGACTGTCTCTACAGAAAAATGCACATGGTAAAAATCACAAAGACATATACACAATTTCAGGGGACCTCAGATTAAGAAAGAATACTTGATGTAGAGGGGAAGAGATGAGGCAGGAAGAAGAGGATATTTGAAGGATGGGGAGAGGAAGAGGAGAGCAGGAAAGGGGCCAAAAATAGACCCAAGATGTACAAGAGGGATGAGGAGAATTGTTAGGAAGCTGTGGGGAAGAGATATATAAGGAGGGCATAATCAACAGTGTAAAATGCTGTAGAGAGTTCAACTAAGATAAGGACTATGACATGTCTGTTGCACTTACAGTTAAGAAATCACTGGTAATTGTGAATAGTTTTTGAGGAGTGATGGATAATGGTAGTTCCTGAATTTTTTTTTTAATCCAAGAAGTGTTCAGGGGTGGCATCTGAGTAGAAGTGAGGGTAGGGGACTTGTCTTAAGGAATGTTTGCAGAGTACTAATGTACAGTTGGAAAGTTGTCAATTGTTGATAGAAAGGGTTGAGAGGCTTCTAGGACTATATCCATCTGTGCCCTCATGCTTCCTTTATGATGGAGTCAAAAGCCAGAAAGCAGTGGCTGAAGGTACAGCATGAGCTAAGGAGTGGATGTTTGGTTTGTTTCAGAAACAAAACTGGGATTTGGTTTCTAAGAATGCTATTTCTATGCAATGCTGTAAGAAGAAGAAGGAAAAATAGAGAGGCTGAAGACACAGAGGGGAGAAGCATAAATGAAGTGACCGGAGGGCATGGGATCCAGGAAGAGAAGCTGGACTTAGAAGAAAAGAGGCACCCCTCACCCAGACGAATGAGGTGAGGAGACCTGTGCCTGCGCAAAAGTATAAATATACATAGATCAGCCCAAATGGCCTCTTATCTTCTCAACCACATTAAGAGGGGAGGATGACTCTGAGAACACAGAGATTGGAGCTGTGTAGCAGACTGAGGACAATGGTTATGTTTTACGATTGCTGATCTTTCAGGGCTGGGAGAAGCAGCTGAGCAAGTACAAAGAAGAGAATGTGTCAGCAGGCCAGGGATGGAGATGGCGTCAGGGTCCCAAAAGGAAACAAATCACACATGCAAGCAGAGTAAGTGAGGAGAGTTTTGTGAAGGGCACATTTCCCCAGGTGTGAGCAGACTTAAGGGAAATTAATAAGGGATAGGGAAGTGCCCTGGGGCTAGCAAGAGTGAGAAGTCTTTACATCTAGGCCTCAAGAGGGAAGAGGAGAGTGTATATATACATACATATATATATACATATATATATACATACATACATATATAATTGAGTAAAACACCCTCAAGAAGAAATTAAAAACCAGACTAGATCTACAGCTTTTCAACTGATTCAATGGATTAAAAATCTCCCCATCAGATCAACAGAGATGAGGCTTAGAACCTCTCCCCTGCTGTTCTGAGAGAAATCTGCTGCATCCGTGGATGTTTTATTGCCCTTGTCTAGCTTGGATTAACACATAGTCTACAGGCACACACCTGATCATCTACATTTGCTCTCTTACAACACTAAACTATGTTTTCTACCTTTATCTTGCATCTACCTACCACTTCAGCATTTTATTAAAAATAATAATAATAAAGAGAGAAATGTGGTATCCACATATAAATCAAGTATAAAAATCAAATGAATATTCATATTTGGACTGATTGTTTATAGTTCATAATGCATGATCAAAACCGAAAGTTTCTGTGAAGACTGCCCTTGTACTGTTCACCATGTAACTTATTCACTATGTAAGAATTTGTTCTCCATGTAAGAACTTGTTCGTTATGCTTCAGAAGATTGGAGACTGATGAAAATTAGGCTTGGGGTGCATTATTGATTGTGCATTGAGCATTGACTCCCCTATACAGAATTTTATTGTTGTTAACAACCATTTGATCAATAAATAGGAGAGATGCCCTCACAAAAAAAAAAAAAAAGTACACACTTCCAATTGTAAAATAAATAAGTAACTGGGATGTAATGTAACAACTTGGTATGATGATAGCTGGTACCTAGAATTATCATGTATATAAATGTTGAATCACTGTGTTGTACACCTGAAACTAATGTAATACTGTGTGTCAACTACCCTTCAATAAAAAATTATTATATTATCTACAAAAAAAAAATCTCACCATCAAAGTATAACAGTCCTTGGGTGTTTTATTCAGTAAATGTAAACATTTATAATGTATCTTTTATCAGATCCAACAATCCTGTTAACTTGTCTGTACTTCTTATTGTCTGTACTTCCTATTGTATGAGAAGCTCTTAAGAGGTCCTGGGTGGCATCTGTCTTATTCACTACTGCGCCCCAAGCCTAGCACATGCTTGGCTTAAACTTGGTATAGTTAAACCATGACAGAAAGCTAGGAAATTTAAGGGATCAATAAACATACAAGACTTCACGCAAGCATAAGGGACGTTCACAAAAGCTGCTAGGTCCGAAGTGAAACTCCAAACAGCCAAGGCAGGGCTGTGTTCTTAAACAATGAGCCTAGTCCACTGCTCTGGAACCATGGTGAAGGACATCCCTTCATAATAAGAATCTGCATGCAGCAAGTGGTTCTCCCTAAGACCTAGTCTCTACAACAACTTAATAAATCATTTTTGGAACACTGCAGTTCACAATTTGGCCCCTTCTTTAATAATGCCGAAGTGAGTAATTAGGAAATTCTTGAGAGAAACAGCTGAATAACATTACCAAAAAGGCCTGTACCCAACTCAGATGTTTGAAACATTTTTCAGTAACTTTCAAGCTACTTAACATTTTTTCCTTCACCCATATAGTTTCTAGGTCCTACAGTAAAACTTTCAAAAACAAATATTTTTCTTTAGAGTCACCAAGAACCATGGTCCTATAACCATGATGACTGAGCCTTAACTTGCATTTTGGATGTAGAAAAAGCAGCTTTGCTTTAATTTTTATTCAGAAGTTCTATGAAGCCATGTGGGGTTTAGCTGAACTCAGGACATGGGCCCAGATTCCAGGTCACATGGAAGCTTATGAGGTGGGTCTCAGGTTTTGCAGACCTGCAGTACTGATGAGCTTGATTTGTTTTCTTTTTACCCCTGAGCTTCTGACCCAGTTTTCTACTAGAGCAGCCAAGAAGACACAAGATTGTATAACTCATGCAAAAGGGTTTTTACCTTGAAGATCTGGCTTCTAAATTCACAGGGGTCCCTCATGAGTTAGAGTAAGTGGCAGATTTAAGTTCACGGGACCCAGTGAGGGACAGGCATCCCCAGGTGAACTTTGGGGATCCACATGTGCGCTGCAGTGAAGCACTGAGATCTTGATTGCTGGGCAATCACCTCAAGACCCACCCAGGGCTTTCCTATCAACTTTGATGGAGCAAGACCTAGGGACTGAAGGGAACACACCTCACAAAGTTCCTATGACGGCTATGGAAAACAGGGATCCTCTTTAAAAATATTTGATACCAAATATAGACCCCCGGATCTATATACTCACAACCTTAGGTGGTTAAAAATGCAGTTTATTTCTCTTGCCTTTTTTAAGGGTTTTCTTTATTATTAGATATATGCTGATATTTCCACCAAGGTGCAGTGGTTGGGAGACACTGGCCCTTTAATTGGGGTGCAGGGGAGGGACCGGGACTCTTAAAGCCAGGTGCAGCAGGCCTGCCCTGCCTAAGCTGCCAAGGCTAAACCAGGCAGAAAAGACAGCAACAGTCAGGTGGTGCGGCCCCCTCGCTGAGCAGAGATAAAGGCTGGTGGTGTCTGTGTGGAGATCCTACGGCTCTGACTCCTAGCCCCCTCTCTCATTTCTGCCCACTGGCAAGACAGCTCTCTAGAGCTGGGTGGGGATTTAGGGCAGTTTGAGAGCCCAGGGTCCTGCTCCTCAAGGCCCTAGGCCAACACTACTCTGACAGTGTTGCTGGGGGGAGACTGGGGCTATTTCAGGTGCTCTGCCATCCTTACTGAGGAGGAGACTATCTCTGGATTTCTTCCCTGTCCCAGGTTTACCTTCTAGAGTCTGACAATGCTCCCACCACAGGAAAAATCCATGGAGGAAGTCTGCCAGCCCGCAAAGATGAAATGCCTCAAAGGTATCACCAAGTGGGCCTTAGAATCTGGGTAAAAACCTTGGGGGTGCATAGACTTGCTCCACTGTTTCAGTGGATGGACATGGACCTGGGTGTCTGGAATTGCTGGGAGTGATTCCCAAACTCTTCTACTTGCTAGCTACATCACACTGGGTGACTGAGATCACTTTTCTAGGTCCTATTTTTCCTCACCTGCATTGTGAAATTATCAATAACTGCCTGTGTAATTATTGTGAGAATCACACACATACATGTAAAGTATCTGGCACACAGTAGTGCTACATTTCAGTGGGTTGGAGCAGCTAGAACTTGGTTGACTCAGAAGGCACTGAAAACACTGTTGGCTGGGAGACAGGAGGTGAAGCTTGTGTGGGTACCTAATGAGGCAAGTGAAGAGAGGATGTGGAAAGCAAAGGTGTTTGGAACCTGCCATATCCCATCAGCTATAGTGGGGGATGGTTAGGGGCCTCCTGGGGTTGCAAGGCTGAGCTGAACCCTTAAAACAGGAGGTGTTGTTTGAAAGTGGTGCTGGAGACAGCTTATGAAAAGTGCTACTGAGAAGCAGCCTCTCTGGATGAGACTCCTCACACCTGAGCTCCCATCTACTTCCTCCTCAGGCCCCCAGGTGAACCAAGGCCCAGGCAAGTTCTTTGGCCCCTTGGCTCCTGAGGAAGAACTCGTGTCGGCCTCTCCACTGGAGGAAAAAGAGGAGGAGGTGCAAGAGGAGGAGGAGGATCTGGATCCAGATATAACCCCAGACCAGGAGGAAGAGGAAGAAGAGACCAGTCTCAGGGATCCAGCTATCCTCAGTGCTGTCCATAACACCCAGGTACCATGGCAGGGGGGCTCAGGGGACAACTGAACTGTCTGTGTCTTGTGGACTGTTGCTAAACATCCCTCTCCTCTTCTCCACCCCTTCCTAAGATAGGTTCTGAGTTAACACTTTCTATTTCAGCTTAAACCTGAGTAGGGATTCTCCTTCCTTCCCTCTTTCCTCCTGTCTCCCTCCCACTTAGTTTCTGATGTTGTCTTCACCTTAACAACCAGATCCGAGCAGGGCTGTGCATTGCACAAAGGTGCAGTGGCCCTGTTCCTGGCACTGAAAGTGAATCATCTTTGACCCCGGGCTCCTGTGTCTCAGCAGTCCACTCCTGGTTTACTCCCTTGGGTTCCTACAACCAGTGGAGACAAGGATTCCCATGTAAAAATGAAGTGACTCAGAACCTCCTTCAACCTCCTCCTGAGGTACCAGTCTCGCTTCCCCTCAGAGGAAGGAGAGAGGTCCTGGCCAGGCTTCCACTGTCCTGGATATTGGAAATCGGTGGCCTTGCTGTCCCTCTCCCTACCATGGAAACAGATGAATGTAGAAGACACACAGGGGCTAATTCGAGCCTGGGTTTTCTTCTCTCCATTTCCAGAGAGGTCTTCTCCACTCCCCTGGAATGAAGGCCCCTGGTGTGTTGGGGATGGCACCTGCCTCCTTGCACTTCCTGTGGCAGGTGAGTCTCTCTCCTTTGTGAAAGTGACTGGGTGCTGAAAGGCAGCAAGCCAAGTGCCCCTTATTACCATCACGTTCAGCCTGCTCTTGTCCTTGCTCTGGAGCTGAAGCACCCAAAGTGAGATGTCAGGAAGGAGACGTAGGAGACACCTAAGATGCAGGGAGGCTTGGTAAATCACAGAGGTGGTACTGGGACAATTGGCAATTTGCATGAAAAAGGACAAGCTAGTTCCCTACTTCCCCTTCCCTACATTTCAGCAGATGAGGAGCACTGAGCTTACAGCTACAGAGAGCACCTGCCCTTCCATTAAGGTGATAGGAACTTGGTCTGGGGTAGAGGAATTTCAGGGAAAACAAGGGAACACAGCTCTGAGGAGGGCTTTAGGTGAGTCAGAAAAGAGGCAGATAAACATTGCTCCCAGTGGCTGGAGACACAAAAGCCTGAGAGGAGAGGGAGAGGTGCTGACTCACCAGACAGTAGGAAAGCACATGCCCCCACATTCAGTCAGGGACTGAAGAGCTGCTCCCTAGGTAAAAACCCTGTTGGAAACAAGGGTGGGCCCCCAGTGTGGTGCCCTCACAGCTGGGTTGAGGGCCCTACAAGATAGCAAAATGTTGATGGAAGTTCTTGAGGAGAAAAGGCAGGTGAGAACAGAGGCAGGAAAGGCACTTAGCAAGACAGCATCCTTTTGGAGGTGCCCTTCTCCCAGACCCCTTAATTCTTCTCTCAGACCCTGGACTACTTGTCACCAGTTCCTTTCCGGCCTACCTTTCCCAGTGCCAGCTCTCCCATACGGCACTTTGGACCTCGACTGCTCTCGCCCGACCCATCTCTCTTCTGCAGCCCACCGACCTCATGGCCCCCTAGGTTCAGGTACTGGTTCCGGGTGCTGGGAACCCCAGTGTCCACAACAGGCTGAGCTCTTCTCCGCAGATCTCAGGAGCTGGTGGCTAAGGAGGGATGGGGCCACTCTATCAGCTGCCACTATAAAAATGGTTACAGAAACTTATTAAGGGAAGTCTGAGGTAGAGTTCAATCCTTTCTGCCTCACAGAAGAGAAGATGGAGACCAAGAGAGACTAAAAAGAATTTACTTGAGGTTAACTGGCATGGCAGAAACCTAGAGTAGGATTCAGAATGCCCAAAAATCAGGTCCAATGATTTTTTACTGTGTCAAGATTTCCTGCAGCCAAGTTGCAGGACAGTGTATCTTGGAGGGCAATGTGAGCTCTGCTGAGCTAGGATTTGTGACCTTCCATGAGGCTGGCTTTGGGGAATCACATAAATGGATAGGGTTTCCTTAGATGTCTGGCTGAGGTTACCAGAGGCTAAATGAATGGAGAGAGCTTGCTTTCAGCCAGCCCAAGTTTCTTTCTAAGCCTTCACAGCCCTCTTGCCCGGCTCCACCCTTGGCACCAGTGGATCCTGCAGCTGCAGCGACATTGTCAGACGCCGAGGTAATGCCCAGACAAGCAGCAGGGTGAACAGCCCCCTGTCGGTATGCTGGCTAGTCCCTTGTGTTGCAGTGTCTCCCCCAGAGCCCCTGAACAATTAAGGGTCCCGCAGAGTTGCCCACCTCTGCAGTCTTTCCCGTCCTTCCCAGCCAGTTCACTCCCTGTCCACCACTTGCTGGGAATTTCACTGTGGCAGGGGTGGGTTGTTCTGAAGGGATGCTCCTCCTGGCTTGAAGTCCCCCAGTCAAGAAGCCTTGGTCTCAGCAGCCAGACCCCTGTGCTGACCTCATGACCCGAAAAGAGAAGGACTGGGTGATAAAAGTGCAGATGGTTCAGCTGCAGAGTGAGAACCCCCACCTGGATGACTATTACTACCAGGTGAGCCCCAGCTGCTCTTCCCAGCTTCTGACTTTGGGGCCAAATGGGCCCTCTCTTCAGCTCTGAAACGCCATGTCCATTCAGGTGGGAGAGAGACAGTCACTACAGGAGAGGGACCACATTTCTAAAACTGGTGTTCCAAGCTCATTCCCATGTATTCTCCTACACTTCTGTAATAGGATATTTACAATTCCCCAAACATACTTTAAGATTTTTGTCTCCATCCTTTGCCAAGAATTTTTACTATTCAGCTTGGAAATGTGAACTTTTCTGCCTTTTGTGTACTTTTATGGGCCTTTGAAATGTCTTGTTATAAACATTCACCTGCTTACCTTTTACTAATTTAAATCTAAAGCACAGGGATCTCATAAATAATGGATTCAATTTGTTGAACTGAACAAAGGCTGGCAGACATTCTAACTTATTTCCCCCTGCTTCCTATCTCCGCTTTATAGGGTGAATTCTTGTCTATGGGGTTTTAGGGCTGGTTAAGCTATATTTCACTTTCTCTTCAACTCTGAGCCCCCCTACCAAGTTTCTCACCTTTTCCTCCTTCCTATTTACATCAGTTTCTTTCCTTCCACCATGCTTCAGAAACTCTCCTCCAGGATCACTGAAAGTGAAATAGTTTTATATGCTTGCCTTTTTGGCATTTCTCCTAAATGAAGGAGTTTTATTCAAATTCTTGTTTGACTAGCAGTCAATGGCTTTATTTTAGCTTGGGACTTTACTAATTTCTTTAAGATACTAGAGGTGCTGAGAAAATCCTCAGAAGTATAAAACTGGCCAAAAGGCCAGCTGACAGTAGTGCTATCTATGTACTTCAAGGTGTTGATGGTATTGGTGCCATCAAATAACTCTGGTTTTGGAAAACACAGGTAGGACCACAAAATTAAAATGGGGGAGGGGGCAGGATACATGGCATGCAGCATGTATCTTGGGACTAAGGAATGTGGAAAGGGTACAGATGCTGGGACAGGCTGGCTTCCTGGCTTTCCACTTTGCTCTTGACCTTTCCATCTGGCGGTGGTATCTCACTCTTCAAGTCCTCATTATGGAGATTCCGAGATAGGAGGCGTGAGGCCTGAAGTGCTTAAGATGCTGTAGAATGATTGCTGGAATGGCCTGAGGTGCCAGGACTATTTCTGGAGTGAACGCTATATGAAAGGGTATACTAAGAAGTTGTGCTTGAGAACCTTAATTCTAAACTCAGAAGTTAAGGATACATTTTTCCCTCCCATGGGCTCACAGGAATATTATCAGAAACTAGAGAAGAAGCAGGCAGATGAAGAACTACTTGGGCAAAGGAGCAAAGTTGAGTCATTCAAGCTGGTAACACCTTACATTCAAAAAGCAGAGGCTTACGAGTCAGGTAGGACCAGGGCTAACCTGCTGGGTTGGGCAGGACATGTGAGTAAACTGAGGGTGGAAAGGAGAGGGGAATGTGCCTGTCTTGACTCCTTTTATGCAGTGGTTCGAATTGAGGGTTCCCTGGGCCAGGTAGCTGTATCGACGTGTTTTAGCCCTCGCCGAGCTATTGATGCTGTACCCCATGGAACTCAAGAGCAGGTAGAAACGTTATCTTCCAGGAACCTCTTTTCTCTCCTGTTTTGGAGAAACGTCTGTAGCAATCTCATGCTTGAGTTCAGATTGTAACCTAGGAGTGAGAAAGCAGTGTGATTAAGCTTTGTATTAGCCCTTCCAGCTCAATTTCCAGCTTTCCTGAGCCCTGGGCCGCTTCTGTGGAGGTATGGCTGATGGCTGGGACTCTCCCTCCTAGGAGGCAGGAGCTGCAAGCAGTCAGAGGCTGCACGTGTTGTACCAGATTGAGAAGGTGAGACATTGGTCCCCTAGGGATGAGTCCCTAACTTACCCAAAGAATCGGATATTGTTCAAATTGACCTCATCTTTCTCTTTTCCTACCCTCAAATTCCCAGATGTTCCTTCAGTTACTAGAGATAGAGGAGGGCCAGAGGGATGGACTTTCACAGGCCTGCTACTCTGAGCAGCAAAGCAACCAGGTTGAGAAGATCTTTGAGGCCTTAAAGATTCAGGAGCAGAATAATCTGGAGTGAGTGTGGGAGGGTCATGCCTTGGCCTAGAAAGGGAAGGACCAGCAGACATTGGCTTTGTTTCTGCCCCTCCTTTCTGGCATGTAGCCCTCTCCTCTATGCAGAGCCCTGAAAATGCTCTTCTTCTCCCTTGTAGGGAGGCAGCAGAAGGCTTCCTGCAGGTACTTTCTGTGAGGAAGGGGAAAGCCCTAGTGGCCCGGCTGCTCCCCTTCCTGCCCCAAGATCGAGCTGTTAGCCTCCTTCTGGCTGTCACCCACCACCTGCCCCTCCTGGTCAGGAGGGACATGGCTGATCAGGTACTTGTGGCATTCAGCAGAGCAGGGGATGGTTGTGTGAACAGGTTAGGGAATCTTTCCTCTTCCACTCCCCACACCCAGAGATGCCAGAGAAAGTGCCTGGGCACTGAGCAGTGCCAACCCAATCTCCACGAGAGGGAGTTACAGAACAAATTACTATAGGAACAACTGATCATCTTCAGTTACAACAAATGAAAGAAAACACATGGGCCTATGGTTGCACAGGTGTGACTGTGCTGTGGAGTTTGAGAAGTTAAAGACTCCCTGATATGTGCTGAGCTCTATTTACTTTTCTTAAGGCATCCTAGGACAAGCAGGTGTTGAAGGTTGTGTTAGAGGAGAAATATGAGCAGTGATAGACCTGGTATGGAACCTGAGCAGGAAGATACCAAAGGAAGATCAGCAAGAAGAGCAGTTGAAGGCGAGGCAGGAGGTAAAGTAGTAGTGGAGTCTGAGAGAAGCATTTACCTTCTTGCAGGCCCTACAAATGTTGTTCAAACCTCTCGGTAAATGTATTAGCCACTTGGCCTTCCATGAACTCCTCCAAGGACTTCAGGGACTCATGTTGCTTCCACCTGGCTCCTCAGAGCGACCAGTCACTGTGGTGCTTCAGAATCAGGTAACAACTGGGAGGCTTTTCTCTTTGGATATGATGACCTGCAGGTGGTATCACTGGCAAGGAACAAGTGAGGGAATGTTCTCAGCTCTCCACAATCTCTCGCCATTGTATCCTCTGCAGTACTTCCCAACATCTAATGAGCGCTAGGACGACCTGGGAAGCATGTTGGACACCAGTTCCTTGGTGCCACCTCCAGGGAGT
Organism: Manis javanica; assembly: GCF_040802235.1. NCBI lineage: Eukaryota > Metazoa > Chordata > Mammalia > Pholidota > Manidae > Manis > Manis javanica. Next base: position 94,825,714 of record NC_133163.1, on the reverse strand, counting down.
CTGATTTAGCAGACCCAGAGTAGGCCCCCACATCTGCTTTTCTAACAAGCTCCCCGATAATGGCATTGCTGGGGTCACCAAACTTTTGTGTATCTCTTCTAGTAAAAAAATTCTGAACTGTATCACCCACGTGTTTGTTTATAAGTCATGTACATGTAACACTCTACTAACATTAAGTACATAACAAATACAAGGTAGGAAGTTTTAAAAGATGAGACTCTAAATGTGACAGTTCTGGTATCTTCTAATATCCCAATAGACTGTCTTGTGAACGCCTCTCTGGAGATCTTTGCCTAAAACAATGCATCGTAAAGTGGGGTCCTTAGACTATCTGCATCAGATTCCTGGGTCATTCCTGATCTACAGACTGACTCCTGAGGGTAGAACCCACGAGTGTGTGTTTAATGCCCCCCAGAAGAATTTTTTGGAATTTGGAACAGCGATTTCCTTGAAAAGGTCTAAGAATTATTTGGCCAGCCAGTGTAAAACCTGACAGTCTTATGGGCATTGAACTCCATTTGTATACATGCCCTTTTAGTGGTAAAGACAGCAGAGCCAGGGAAGCACTGAATGCCCAGGGCAAACAATTTATCCTGCATACTTTATCATTTTCAGTTTGGAATTTCTTTGCTCTATGCTTTGCTAAGTCATGGAGAGCAGCTGGTATCCCTGGATTCTTCCCTAGAGGAACCCAAGAATGACCATTCAGCTTGGTAAGATCATAAAGGCCTTGTGTAAATACTATTTCCACTCCCCTGGGATGTGTAGGCTGAGCCAGAGGAATATACCATGTAGGAAATACCTCAAGTATTGGGGAGGAGGTTGGACAGAGAAGGGAAAAATAGCAGAGTTTTACCTATTCTGCCTTTTTCCCCACCCCCTACAATGCCCCACAGTGTTGGGCATGGCAGGCAGTGTAACACAGTAATTAAAGGGACAAGCTTTAGAGTCAAACAGACTTGGACTTGAATTCTGCCTCTGTCATTTACTAGCACTGTAACTTCTGGCATGTTACTAGTCTGTCTCCTCATCTATAGACAAGATTCTAGGGATGATAGTATTAACCAGAGTTTATAAGATGTGTAAAGCACTAAGCATTGCCTGGCATATATGTGTGTAAATGTTATTTTGTAATTGCTACATGTGCAGAGGGTGACGGTGGTGGTAGGATAATAATCTTGGCCTTGAGTTGGTTTCCTGTATAAATGTAAAGACTCATGTATCTCTTCTTCTGTCCTCCAGGACAGACATGGTGGTTCTGATTGCCTGGGAGATAGCCCAAATGCCTACAGCCTCTCTGGCAGAACCCCTAGCTTTCCCCAGTAACCTTCTTCCCCTGTTCTGTCACCATGTGGACAAACAATTGGTACAGCAGCTGGAGGCTAGGATGGAGTAAGTGATGGCATAAACAAGCCCAATCTAGATTCTGTCACTGACTTCTCTAATTCTTTTAAACCAAGGGTATGGAAGATAACTTGCCTTTGGAAGTAGTTCTAGACATTCTGGTATTTACTGAGTAACCATTCTGCCCCAAGTTAGGGCTTTTTGACCTTTCTTCAAACCTTTTATTTACAGGTGCTTTGGTAATTTATCATGCTAAGTTATTTGAAGGCAAGAATTAATTTGAGAAACTGAATTGTTCATTCAGAAAATACTTGAGGGACAACTGTTCCAAGATCTAAGCTTGAAAAACATGGATGTCATCTATGTCCATAGAATTTACCATTTGCTGGAAATTGTCAGGTGTTAAATCACAAATACAAATTGTATTTGCAGTTAACACCTGTTCTCTTTTTAGGCTTATCCCAATCTACTGATATGGTTGTTCTGGAATATATGTATGTGGGAACAGTTTAACATCAGACTCTGGATGTATGACCTATCCACAGGATCCAGAGTCTGAAGACATCTCTTATGCCTTATATATTGGAGGACCAGACCAAAGCATTTTCTTATGCATTTCTGAAAACCTGAATGATGTGCCTAAAAAGGCACGGCATAAGGTATCATTAAAGAGATAATACAATGATGTGCTGGAACTTGTAAGTTAGGAGGCATAATAAAAGCCATTTTATGTGTGACTTCTCCAAGAGTGTCCTGAATAAAAGGGACAAGGCCTTGTTACATCTACCAAAGTATGATCTTGTAAATTGCTCCAATATTGCCATTTTCTTTTTAAGGATAAAGTATTGAGTAAGAGGGTTGGTTATAAATATCTCCTTTAGGATATGAAATGTTTGGTTTAACTTAAGATCATGCATTCATCAACATCAATGGAGTGCCTTTTATGAACCAGGCACCATTTTAGGTGGTGGGGTAACCATGTTGAAGAATGAAAAGTTTCTGCTCTTCTGAAGCTTACATTCTGGTTGGACAGGGACTAATACAAAATACTTAATGATAAATACCATGGTGAAAATAAAACTGGGTGATGAACAACTGGAGTGCAAAGATCCAGGACAGCCAAAGAGGTATGGGTAAGCTGAGATGAAAAGCATTCCATGTAGAGGTACTAGTGATCACAAGGCCCCTCAAATGAGAATAACTTGGTTTCAGGAAAAGAAAGTGTGGCTGAGATACACAGATAAGAAGAGAGGGTGATGAGGTTAGAGAGAGGCAGGGTACAGATATGTAAGCCAGGATTTTTTTTTTAATCTGGACTTTTAACTGTGAAAGAAAAGTTAGAACTTTTAAAAAGAATTTTAAAAGTGACATGACATGATTTGTTTTTAGAACACTGCTGAATTGCTGGAGGAATGAGCAGCAGCAGAAAAAATGTTCAGAGGTTCTTTTCTAACAACTCAAGCAAGAATTGAAAAGCAGTAGCGATGGAAATTCCACAAGAGATTTGGAATAGGTCTTGGAAGTAAGATTTGATAGACACTGTTGATGGGTTGGATAAAGATGGTGGTTAAGAATCAAGGATGACTCCTAGGTAGAGTGAATAGTGTGTGCCCCATACTGAAGTGGGGAAAAATGAGAAAAATGGGTTTTGGGCAGGGGTCAATTGACATTTTCAGTCTGATTCCTCTTAGAAATCCAAATAGATATATCAAGTAGGTAGTTAAACAGCAGTATGAAGCTGAAGAAAAGGGTCAGGGATGAAGACACAAAAGTGGGAGTAATCAGCACATAGATGTTACTTAAAAATAGAAGAGATTATATAAAAAGAAGCCAACAGAGGAAACTGAAGTTGTCGGTGAAATTGCTTAACACCACTTCCCTGGTTTCCTACCCAAGTTGAAAAGAATGTACTTTAAGAAAGGAATGAGGATAAGAAGAAAACAAGTCCTACCATTTGCAACAACATGGATGGAGCTAGAGGGTATTATTCTCAGTGAAAAAAGCCATGGGGAGAAAGACAAGTACCAAATTATTTCCCTCATTTGTGGAGGTAACAACAAAGTAAAAACTGAAGGAACAAAACAGCAGCAGACTCACAGAACCCAAGAATGGTCTAACAGTTACCAAAGGGAAAGGGACTGGAGAGGATGGGTGGGAAGGGAGGGATAAGGGGAAAAAGGGGCATTATGATTAGCACACATAATGTGGGAGGTGGGGGAGCAAAGGGAAGACAGTATAGCACAGAGAAGACAAGTAGTGATGACTCTAGCATCTTACTACGCTGATGGACAGTTACTGTAATGGAGTATGTGGTGGGGACTTGCTAATAGGGGGAATGTAGTAACCACAATATTGCTCATGTGAAACCTGAGCCTAAGATTGTATGTCAATGATACCTTAAAAAAAAAGGAATGAAGTGTGACTGCTGGTTTGGCAACATGGAGCTCACTGACCTTGAAGGACAGTTTTGGTGGAGATGGCAGCTGTTCAGAGGGGTTCAGGTGAGAAGGGAGGGACTAACTACAAGAGTCAATTTAGAATTTTCTCAAAGGGAAGCAGAAATTGGACAGGTAGTGGTCAATGTAGATTAAGGGAGGGCTTTTTTTTTAAGAATGGCATAGTATGTCTGCATGGTAACAAAAGCACCTCAAAGGGGAAGATGGCAATGCAGGAAAAAATGAATTTTACAAACACAAAGTCCTAGAACAAAAGGATGATGGGAATCAAAGCACCAAAAGAGGAGTTGGCATTTGATAACTGTGTTGACCATATCTGACTGTGGAAAACAATGTGTAAAGAAAGGTTTGGCTATTAGACCTTTCCAAAACGCCTGTTCCACGCCTCTTCCCTCTACCCATTGTTACTCTCCCGTCCTGCTGAGGACCTTGGATCATACGTCCCTGAGAAAACAGTAGTAATGAAACAGGAACTCAACCGCTCCACCCCTTACCTACTGTTTCCCTGCCCATTACAATGTATATTTTTTACTTCAGCATTGCTCGCTACCAAGACCACGACCCAACGGCCTGTAAACACAAAAGAAAAGCGAAGCAAGGCAGGAATCTGGTTTCAATAGACAGAAAGCAGCTAGATTAAGAAGGCAAAGGGTAATACCATATACAACAGCTGCTGCCGCCAGCCTTAGGCCGCTAAATTAGACCCGCAACTATTTTAGGGTAGGGTAGTAAACAGCAGACTTGAGCCAACGGCGGACGTGGGGTTTCCCTAGTGGCTGGAGCCGTCTTCTCTCGCCCCGAGCGCTATCCCGCAGAGAACTCAGCAGTAAGAGCGGGAAGTCACGAGGTAGAGACGGTCCGCCACACTGCGCACGCCCATAACGCAGCTTGGCCCAGGTGACCGGAAGAAACGGCCAGACCAAAATGGCTGCAGAGTAGGGGGGCGGGCAGTGCGGCCGCCGGCGGTACCTGCAGCGCTAGAGCCATGGAGCGGGTTCTACCTGTGTTGCTGGTGCCAGTTCCCGCCGAGGCAACGGGGCAGCTGGGATCCCGGGCGCAACTGCACAGAGAGCAGGAAATTCTGGGGAGCCTGACGGCTGCAGGCAGCCTTCAAGTGCTTTCCTTGACGCCGGGCGGCCGGGGCGGAGCGGGCTGCTGCCTCCAGGGCCCCTTTCAGCAGTAAGTGCTGCGGGGGGACGGGCCAGCTTCGGGGGATCTGGAGCTTTAGCTCATCCGGCCCCCGTACCTTCCTCCTGGTGGGGAAGTAGCCGGGAGGGAATGACAGCCGCGGGCCGCGCCTCAGAGGCGAGCCCCGCGCCCTCCCGGACCCCTGCTCTCACTTATCTGCGTCCCGGCCCTTTGCTTCCGGGTTCCGGGTGGGCGGAGACGGCCTTCGGCTCCTCAGCCGCCGCGAGACCGGCCTAGGTCCCAGTTCTGGCGCTGGTTCTTTTTTTATTCATTCAACACAGGTTGACTAATCGTCACTGTGCCGTGCACCTTGCCCATTTTCTTATTTCAGTAGAATCCGTTAAAGATGTCAGCTGGGCATCATCTTTAATTTGTATGAATCACCCTGATATCTTCCTTGTCCATGAAACAAATAGCAATTTCCTTCACATGGGCTTTTTCTTGCCCCTTCTGCCATCAAGGACAGAACCTAGTTTGCCCACTCATTTATTCAGTCAACAAATATTTCACGTGCTTACTGTTACCTGGCAACAGTCCCTGAAGAGTTAAACGAGACAACTCTTACATGTGAGGCTTGAGATTTGGGAAGACAGAAAAGGTCATAATTATAATCATGAATTACTTCCCCTCCCAGTAACTCTCGGTCCAGGACACAGTTTACGTCATTAAATTTAGGAGTGCCCTATGAGTCTGACTGGGTTCTTTTTAAAAATAGAAAACATTTGGAAACGATCTTCTCTTTAAGACTTAGAGTGAGTCAAAAGGTGCCTTTCCATAGAAGCTCCAGTCCTATAGCAGTGCCTCATAGTCGAGATTCATTTGTTAAATTTCTGAATGCTTTAACCTGTTTTGTGTTTGTCTTCTTCATTCCTGATCTTTAGTTGCTAGTAAGAGAAATCTCTTCCTAGGGGAAGTTAATGTATTCAACGGTATTAAGTCCTTATGAACACAGCCCTGTAAATAAAGGAATGAGGCAGAAAAGAAGCAGAACTCTTGAGGTGTTTGAGAACTTAACGGAAGACAAGACACGGATGAAATAATGGGGGACGTTCATAAGCTGCTGGATGAAATTAGTTAGAAGGGAGGAGGATCAAGAAGGGTTCTTTTTTGTTTGTTTAAATTGAATTTTAGTTCAATTACTCCACGGAGTAAAAATAAGGACACGTTTACAGTATTCAGGGTTTACTTCCTACTTTTCCCAAAGTACATGTATTTCTTTTTATATCGTTGAAATCACTGTATATTCTGCATTCTATTTTCCTTGAAAATTTTCTGTCTTTCCAGGAAGGACTGTAATCCATGTGCTAATGATAATGTCGCCGTATTCTGCCTTTTAAATGCATCTTAATTTGTCTAACCATTACCATATTAAATATGTAGATTATTGTCTGCATTTTCAATGTAAACAGGAATTGGGGGTGTTCATGAAAAATCATAAGTCTAGGTATAAAGGTAGAAATATAAAATATGTCTTTTCCTCCAATAAGGACATAAGTACAACCAAATTAAAATTTTTTAGATATAAAACTAATGTAGGAAAAGGTTTTCTCTTTCTTTTTTTAATTTTTTAATTCAATTCTAAAATAGAATCCTAACTGGTTTGGTTTTTTATCCATTTATTTATTTATCATTAATCTACAATTACATGGGTAACATTATGTTAAGTACACTCCCCGCATCACCAATGTTTTTTTTGAAGAACATTATGTTTACTAGGCTCTCCACTACCCCAAGTCCCCCCAACAAAACCCATTACAGTCACTGTCCATCAGCAAAGTAAGATGTTGTAGAATCACTACTTGTCTTCTCTGTGTTACACAGCCCTCCCCTTTCCCCCACCCACCACATTATACATGCTGATCATAATACCCCCTTTCTTCTTCCCTGCCTGTATCCCTCCCTACCCTCCCATTCTCCTCAGTCTCTTTCCCTTTGGTAACTGTTAGTTCATTCTTGGGTTCTGTGATACTGCTGCTGTTTTGTTCCTTCAGTTTTTCCTTTGTTCTTATACTCCACAGATGAGTGAAAACATTTGGTATTTGTCTTTATCTGCTTGGCTTATTTCACTGAGCATAATACCCTCTAGTTCCATCCATGTTGTTGCAAATGGTAGGATTTGTTTTTTTCTTATGGCTGAATAATATTCCATTGTGTATATGTGCCACATCTTCTTTATCCATTCATCTACTGATGGACACTTATGTTGCATCCATTTCTTGGCTATTGTAAATAGTACTACGTTAAACATAGGGGTGCATCTGCCTTTTTCGAACTGGAGTGCTGCATTCTTAGGGTAAATTCCTAGAAGTGGAATTCCTGGGTCAAATGGTAAGTCTATGTTGAGCATTTGAGGTACCTCCATACTGCTTTCCACAGTCATTGAACTAATTTACATCTCCACCAGCAGTGTAGGAGGGTTCCCCTTTCTCCACAACCTTGCCAACATTTGTTGTTGTTTGTCTTTTGAATGGTAGCCATCCTTACTTGTGTGAGGTGATATCTCATTGTGGTTTTAATTTGCATTTCTCTGATAACTAACGATGTGGAGCATTTTTTCATGTGTCTGTTGGCAATCTGAATTTCTTCTTTGGAGAACTGTCTGTTCAGCTCCTCTGCCCATTTTTTAATTGGATTATTTGCTTTCTGTTTGTCGAGGTGCATGAGCTCTTTATATATTTTGGATGTCAGGCCTTTATCGGATCTGTCATTTACGAATATATTCTCCCATACTGTAGGGTAACTTTTTGTTCTGTTGATGGTGTCCTTTGCTGTACAGAAGCTTTTCAGCTTGATAGAGTCCCACTTGTTCATTTTTGCTTTTGTTTCCCTTGCCTGGGGAGATATGTTCATGAAGAAGTCACTAATGTTCATGTCCAAGAGATTTTTGCCTATGTTTTTTTCTAAGAGTTTTATGGTTTCATGACTTACATTCAGGTCTTTGATCCATTTTGAATTTACTTTTGTGCATGGGGTTAAACAGTGATCCAGTTTCATTCTCTTACATGTAGCTGTCCAGTTCTGCCAGCACCATCTGTTGAAGAGACTGTCGTTTCCCCATTATATGTCCATGGCTCCTTTATCTAATATTAATTGAGCATATATGTTTGGGTTAATATCTGGAGTCTCTAATCTGTTCCACTGGTCTGTGGGTCTGTTCTTGTGCCAGTAACAAATTGTCCTAATTACTATGGCTTTGTAGTAGAGCTTGAAGTTGGGGAGTGAGACCCCCCCGCCCCCGACTTTATTCTTCTTTCTCAGGATTGCTTTGGCTATTCTGGATCTTTGGTGTTTCCATATGAATTTTTGAACTATTTGTTCCAGTTCGTTGAAGAATGTTGTTGGTAATTTGATAGGGATTGCATCAAATCTGTATATTGCTTTGGGCAGGATAGCCATTTTCACTATGTTAGTTCTTCCTGGCCAAGAGCATGGGATGAGTTTCCATTTGTTAGTGTCCTCTTTAATTTCTCTTAAGAGTGTCTTATTGTTTTCAGGGTATAGGTCTTTCACTTCTTTGGTTTGGTTTATTCCTAGGTATTTTATTCTTTTTGATGCAGTTGTGAATGGAATTGTTTTCCTGATTTCTCTTTCTATTGGTTCATTGTTAGTGTATAGGAAAGCCACAGATATCTGTGTGTTAGTTTTGTATACTGCAACTTTGCTGTATTCCAATATCAGTTCTAGTAGTTTTGGAGTGGAGTCTTTAGGGTTTTTTATGTACAATATCATGTCATCTGCAAATAGTGAAAGTTTAACTTTTTCTTTACCAATCTGGATTCCTTGTATTTCTTTGTTTTGTCTAATTGCCGTGGCTAGGACCTACAGTACTATGTTAAATAACAGTGGGGAGAGTGGACATCCCTGTCTTGTTCCCGATCTCAGAGGAAAAGCTTTCAGCTTCTCACTGTTCAGTATGATGTTGGCTGTGGGTTTATCATGTATGGCCTTTATTATGTTGAGGTACTTGCTCTCTGTACCCATTTTGCTGAGAGTTTTTATCATGCATGGATGTTGAATTTTGTCAAATGCTTTTTCAGCATCTATGGAGATGATCATGTGGTTTTTGCTTTCTTTTTGTTGATGTGGTGGATGATGTTGATGGATTTTCGAATGTTGTATCATCCTTGCATCCCTGGGATGAATCCCACTTGATCGTGTTGTATGATCCTTTTGATATATTTTTGAATTCGGTTAGCTAATATTTTATTGAGTATTTTTGCATCTACGTTTATCAGGGATATTGGTCTGTAATTTTCTATTTTGGTGGGGTCTTTGCTTGGTTTTAGTATTAGGGTGATGTTGGCTTCATAGAATGAGTTTCAGAGTATTCCCTCCTCTTCTTTTTTTTGGAAAACTTTAAGGAGAATGGGTATTATATCTTCTCTCTATGTCTGATAAAATTCCGAGGTAAATCCATCTGGCCCGGGGTTTTTTTTTCTTGGGTAGTTTTTTGATTACCACTTCAATTTCTTTGCTGGTAATTGGTTTGTTTAGGTTGTCTGTTTCTTTATTGGTCAGTCTTGGAAGGTTGTATTTTTCTAGGAAGTTGTCCATTTCTTCTAGGTTTTCCAGTTTCTTAGCATGTAGGTTTTTATAGTGGTCTCTAATAATTCTTTGTATTTCTGTTGGGTCCGTCGTGATGTTTCCTTTCTCATTTCTGATTCTGTTGATGTGTGTTGACTCTCTTTTTCTCTTAATAAGTCTGGCTAGAGGTTTATCTATTTTGTTTATTGTCTCAAAGAACCAGCTCTTGGTTTCATTGATTTTTTCTATTGTTTTATTCTTCTCAATTTTGTTTATTTCTTCTCTGATCTTTATTATGCCCCTCCTTATGCTGACTTTAGGCGTCCTTTGTTCTTCTTTTTCCAATTTTGATAATTGTGATGTTAGACTATTCATTTGGGTTTGTTCTTCCTTCTTTAAATATGCCTGGATTGCTATATAATTTCCTCTTAAGACTGCTTTCGCTGCGTCCCAGAGAACTTGGGGCTTTGTGTTGTTGTTGTCATTTATTTCCATATATTGCTGGATCTCCATTTTAATTTGGTCATTGATCCATTGAGTATTTAGGAGCATGTTGTTAAGCCTCCAAGTGTTTGTGAGCCTTTTTGCTTTCTTTGTACAATTTATTTCTAGTGTTATACCTTTGTGGTCTGAAAACTTGGTTGGTAGAATTTCAATCTTTTTGAATTTACTGAGGCTCTTTTTGTGGCCTAGTATGCGGTCTATTCTGGAGAATGTTCCATATGCACTTGAGAACAATGTGTATCCTGTTGCTTTTGGGTGTAGAATTCTATAGGTGTCTATTAGGTCCATCTGTTCTAGTGTGTTGTTCAGTGCCTCTGTGTCCTTACTTATTTTCTGTCTGGTGGATCTGTCCTTTGGAGTGAATGGTGTGTTGAAGTCTCCTAAAATGAATGCATTGCAGTCTATTTCCTCCTTTAGTTCTGTTAGTACTTGTTTCACATATGCTGGCGCTCCTGTTTTGGGTGCATATGTATTTATAATGGTTATATCCTCTTGTTGGGCTGAGCCCTTTATCATTATGTAATGTCCTTCTTTATCTCTTGTTACTTTCTTTGTTTTGAAGTCTATTTTGTCTAATACTAGTACTGCAACACCTGCTTTTTTCTCCCTATTGTTTGCATGAAATATCTTTTTCCATCCCTTGACTTTTAGTCTGTGCATGTCTTTGGAGAATCTCTTGTAAGCAGCATATAGATGGGTCTTGTTTTTTTATCCATTCAGTGACTTTATGTCTTTTGATTGGTGCATTCAGTCCATTTACATTTAGGGTGATTATCTATAGTTATGTACTTATTGCCGTTTCAGACTTTAGATTCGTGGTTACCAAAGGTTCCAGGTTACTTTCCTTACTACCTAAGAATCTAACTTAGCTCACTTAGTATGCTGTTACAAATACAATCTAAAGGTTCTTTTCTATTTCTCCTCCTTTTTCTTCCTCCTTCATTCTTTATATATTAGGTGTCAAATTCTGTACTTTTTGTCTATCCCTTGATTGACTTTGGGGATAGTCCATTTAATTTTGCATTTGCCTCATAATCAGCTGCTCCACCCTCCCTACCATGGTTTTACTACCTCTGGTGACAGCTATCCAACCCTCAGAACACTTCCATCTATAGCAGTCCCTCCAAAATAGATTGCAGAGATGGTTTGTGGAAGGTAAACTCTCTCAGTTTTTGCTTATCTGGAAATTGTTTAATCCCTCCTTCAAATTTATATGATAATCTTGCTGGATAAAGTAATCTTGGTTCTAGGCCCTTCTGCTTCATGGCATTAAATACATCATGCCACTCCCTTCTGGCCTGTAAGGTTTCTGCTGAGAAGTCTGATGTTAGCCTGATGGGCTTTCCTTTGTATGTGATCTGATTTCTGCCTCTGGCTGCTTTTAACAGTCTGTCCTTGTCCTTGATCTTGCCCATTTTAATTACTATGTGTCTTGGTGTTGTCTTCCTTGGGTCCCTTGTGTTGGGAGATCTGTGGATCTCCATGGCTTGAGAGACTATCTCCTTCCCCAGATTGGGGAAGTTTTCAGCAACTACCTCCTCAAAGACACTTTCTATCCCTTTCTCTCTCTTCTTCTTTTTCTGGTATCCCTATAATGCAGATATTGTTCCGCTTAGATTGGTCACACAGTTCTCTCAATATTCTTTCATTTTTAGAAATCCTTTTTTCTCTCTGTGCCTCAGCTTCTTTGTATTCCTCTTCTCTAGTTTCTATTTCATTTATTGTCTCCTCCACCGTATCCAGCCTGCTTTTAATACCCTCCATTGTGTTCTTCAATGATTGGATCTCTGACCTGAATTCATTCCTGGGTTCTTGGATGTCTTTCCATACCTCCATTAGAATGTTGATGATCTTTATTTTGAACTCCCTTTCAGGAAGAGTCACAAGGTCCATATCATTTAAATCTTTCTCGGGAGTTGTATTAATAATTTTACTCTGGACAAGGTTCCTTTGGCGGTTCATGTTTGTATATGGCGCCCTCTAGTGTCCAGAAGCTCTATTCTGGAGCTGCTCAGTCCCTGAAACAATGTTGGGGGGTTGCAGGGGAGTGGTACTGGTACCTGGGGGGAGGAAAGAGCTGTTCCTTGCCTCCCGGCTGCTGTGCCTGTCTTCACTGTCTGAGCCAGTGGGCCGGTCACACAGGTATGTTTTTGTCCCAGAGTAGCCAGATATGGATCCCTGCTTTCCACAAGTGGCCGAAATCCCAGTCTCCCCAGGAACTCTGCCTGTATTAGCTTTCCAACCCAGTAGTCCTGCGAGTCTCATGAAAGCACCATGAAATGTAGGTTTGTGCCCCCAGAGCAGATCTCAGGAGCTAGGTATTCAGCAGTCCCCAGCCTTCCACTCCCTCCCTGCTCCGTTTCTCTTCCCCCCCAGTGAGCTGGGGTGGGAGAGGGGCTCAGGACCTGTGGAGCCACAGCTCTGGTACGTTACCCCATTCCGTGAGGTCTGCTCTTTTCTCCAGGTATATGCAGTCTGACGCCGCCCTCTTTCCTGTTGCTCTCTCAGGATTAGTTGCGCCAATTAAATTTTCTAATTGCATCTAGTTTTAGGAGGAATCCTCTGTCTCTCCTCTCACACTGCCATCTTTTCACTTTTCTCTTTTTTAAAGATGAAACTTTATCAACATGGTAGTCTCATGTCATCCCATTGCATTGTTTTCAGAATTGGGGACCTTTTACTTTCAAAATGGAATTTTATTATTTAATTTGAAGCCAAGTTAATTAAAAAAGTAGAATCATTAGTCTCTTTCCATCCCTGTCAGCCAGTGTTGTATGTTGATGTCATATTTCTTTAAAAATTCTGTAACCGTGCTGCCCAGTGTGGTAGCCATTAACCACATGTGACTTAAAATTTAAATTCATTTCCTTAGTTGTGCTACTCAATATTTCAAGTGTTCAGTAGCCACATGTGACTCTTGGCTGCTCTACTGAATAGTGCAGACATATAGAACACTTCCGTCAACAGGAATGTTCCATTGGACAGAGCTATTCTATAATACACCATTTTAGAGTCTTCAAAGGCTATACATACAAATAATCACTTTCTTTATTTTTAATTGAAGTGTCATTGATATACAATGTTTTATTGGTTTCAAGTATATAACACAGTGGTTCAACAGTTACCCATATTTATTAAATCCTCATCACTGTCAATATAGGAAGATGTTACAGAATCATTGACTGTATTCTCCATTCTGTACTACCATTCCCATGACCAGCTGATACTATGATTGAGAATTTTTGTGCCCTTTAATACCCCTAACCCTCTCCACCTATCCGCTACAATCCCTCTCCTGTGTTAACTACCAGTCACTTATGAGTGGCTATGATTCTACTGCTATCTTGTTCATTTTGTTTTGTTTTTATATTCCTCAAATAAGTGAAATCATATAGTAGGTGTCTTTCTCTGCCTGGCTTATTTTACTTAGCATAATACCCTCTAGTTCCATCCATGTTGTTACAAATGGCAGAATTTCTTTTTTATGGCTGAATAATATTCCATTGTGTACATATACCACATCTTTATTCATCTATTGATGGATACTTTGGTTATTCCCATATTTTGGTTATTGTAAGTAATGTGGCAGTAAATGTAGGGGTGTGTATATTTTTTTGAGTTGGGGATTTTTTCTACAGGTAAATTCCTAGAAGTGGGAGTCTTCTCACTTCTAAGTGGGTCATAGTATGGTATTTCTATTTTTAGTTTTTTGAGGAACTTCCATTCTGCTTTCCATAGTGACTGCACCAGTTGACATTCCCACTGACAGCGTAGGAGGGTTCCCTTTTCTCCACATCCTCGCCAACACTTGTTATTTCTTGTCGTTTGGATAGTCGCCATTCTAACTGGTATGAGGTTTTGATTTGCATTTCCCTGATGATTCAAATAATCATTTTATTAAGTTATTGAAAGCATTTAAGTTAGCAAAACCTATTTTGTTATTTGTGAGTACCACCTCATGTAAATAATTACGTATTTGGTGTTGAAAATTATTTTTTGATCATGATGTTTCCTTTAAATATATCAGCAGTTAGCATTTAGGATGAAGGAATAAAAGTAGCCATCCTTTCTTGCTCCATGCCCCCTTTTCACCATCTACCCCTATATTCTTTGTTCTAAGGGGGAGGAAGGAAGAGGCAGAAAATCCTACACCAGTGTACATTCCCTTAAGTTGGAAGTAGAATTAATGCTACCAGGTGAACTAAAGAATTGTTCCCTACTCATTCTGCCTGTCTACCCTCACCATGTGGTTAAATATTATTTTGTATTTAGAATATAATAAATAGTCTAAACTTTTTTCCTAGCTTTGTCTGGGAGGATTCTCGTAACAGCAGCTCTCCAACAGACAAGCCCCAACTGCTTGCTCTTAGTGAAAATTATGAACTGTTCATCTATGAGTTTAATTTGAAAGATGGAAGATGTGATGCAACCATTTTGTGTCACTGTAGTGAGGAGACATTGCAAAAGCTCATTGAAGATCAAAATATGAGTAAGTATTTACAGGTGGTCTTTCAGCATGTTTAAATCTGTGACATTACTGTGTAATTTTACATATTTCAGGAAAAGTTCTTACAGAGGTGAAATCAGGAGGGAGATCTGCCTTGTCCAATGCAGTACCTACTAGCTACATGGACTGTTGAGCACTTGAAATGAGGTTAATAGGAATTAAGATGTCCTTTAAGTGTCAAATATATACCAGGTTTGAAGACTTAGTACTAAAAAAGTAAAATAGCTCATTAATAGTTTTGTATTAACTACATCTTGAAGTGGTATTTTGGATATAATGAGGTAAATAATTTAAAAATTAGTTTCACCTGTTTCTTTTTTCAGGGTAGCTACTAGAAAATTTAAAAATTACTTGTGTGGCTCACATTTATGGGTGACATTATATTTCCACTGGATAGTATTAATCTAAACTGGTTGCAGAGCTGTTTACTGTATTCCATCCTGAGGCTGCAGGAAATAGAGATCAAAGCATTAAGGCTTGTATTTTTGAGACAGTAGCATACTGACCACCCTTGATTTTAAGGTTCTTTATTTAAAATAAAAAGTCTGTGATTGTTCCTGTGGGATATTCTTACCCAGTGTTTTACAGAATATTCTGTGCTATCATACCAGACTTTTTCCATAGACAGAAGGAACAGAGACAGTGTAGGGTATCTTTATTCATCCCCTTACTTACCTTCCAGTGGACACTTGCTTAGGTAGGTGTGAAGAATAACTGCCTAGAATTGGACCAAGTTAAGTACTATTTCTTTTTTGTTTTACCTGTTTTGTTACGTTTACAAAGTCAAATTTGCCAATTGCAAAATTGTAACCAGTGAGTGTGAAATGATTTCCTTTTGTTTCGTAGGTATTCCCTTGTTATCTTTGAGAATTCTGTCATTTCACAATAACACATCATTGTTGTTCATCAACAAATGTATCATCCTACACATTGTATTTCCTGAAAGGGATGCTGAGATTGGAGTACTCAACTGTTTCACATTACCCTTGCCTGCACAGGCAGTGGACAGGATTGTCGACATGCAGCTGTGCAGAGGAATTCTTTTTGTTTTGAGTAGTTTAGGCTGGATCTGTATCCTTGGCGGGAAGGATGTTGCTGTTGATATGCAGGGGAGACCAACACCTAGAAAGATACCTTCTGTTAGACTTTTAGTTTTAGTGATGGGATGTAGGTAGAATATTTAGTTTTTCAGTAAAACTTCTTGGTAAAAAACATCTTAATGAACTTAATGAAATCCTCAACTTTCATGCTTTACATTCTATTCAGATATTTTCCCAGCATATGCATAAATGCATAAATGTTTTTTAATAGTAATAGTCATCCAACATATTTATGTTCTTAAATTGTATATGCTCTGCGTTATCCATTTTTCAAAATATGCTTATTAAATTGTATGTGCTTTTTTCAGGAAAGATTTCAATGATAGCTGATGACGTGATACATATATTTTCATGTTTGAATATGACCCACCTCTTGTGTTTTCTAATAGTGATTCCATCATATTAATGAATCATATGGTTTGCTTAACAACCTTTAATTTGTATTTGGAAAATATTACGGTTTTTTTTGTCTCAGACCCATAGGTCATCAGCAAAATTATTTTAGGTACTTGAAAAATGACTGCTTCTGTGACTTTGGAACTTTAATTTCTGAACTAAAGGAATGTTTTTTCTATTTTAGATGTATCATATCTTGTATTAAAATTTCTTTTGTAAAAATGTCATAAAACACTGGATTAACTTCATTTTTGCTGACGGGTTATAGAACTGTGCTAATACAGTTTGGAAAAACTTCGGTTGTTCCAGGTTCTCAAATGTAAATTTTATGAAGTCCAAATACAGATCGTGTATTTCCAGTGAAAATTCAGTGTCCAAACTGAGGTATGCCAAAAGTGTAAAATATCAGATTTTGAACACTTATATGAGAAAAGAATATAAAATACCTCAATTTTTTATATTGACTACATGTTGAGATGGTAATATTTTAGATAATAAGGTTAAGTAAAATAAATTATTAAAATTAGGTTCACTGGTTTCTTTGTATTTTTTCAGTAAGACTACTAGAACATTTACCATGACAAGTGTAACTCACATATTTCTCTCGGATAGCAGTATTGTAGAACACTTGTGGAAAATATTAGCAATGTCTCAGGGTCTGGCACAGAGCGGGTATTCAGAAATATTGTTGAATGAACTCTTTATCAGGTTGTTTATTGGGCCACTAACTTCCTAGTCATCTAGATACTGTGATGGGGGCTGCCTCAGTGTTCCAGTCATCTGTTGTTTATACCTACAAGGTTGGAGCAATGCAGCTCTATCTCATCCTGTGTCTTAATTGGGTAGACATATTTATGTATGGCATTTTCTTTAACTCTAACTCAAAGATATTTTTGACATTGTGTATGGTACTCATGTAGCTCATGTGGATTTAGCACTTTACCAAGAAGATATGTATAATGAGCAGCAAGAGGAGCCAGCCAAGATTTCTCACTTTACTTCACTGAAGGTGTCTCAAGACTTAGATGTTGTAGTGATTGTCAGCTCATCCACCTCTGCAGTTGCTCTTAACTTAAATTTTTATTTCAGGTATGTAGATTACTGCAATCTCTAATTCAGGGAAATAAATAGAGTCATAGAGGTTAAAAATATACATGATAGGGTTTTTTTTGACCATTTTTCTTTATTGTTAGATCATGTTCTAGTTACTATGTTGTGAGGTTCTTACTGTGTAATTGTGCAAATGACCACTGGATACTTTTTTATTTCTGGATATCAAAATTTTTATTTTGATTTGTATGATAACATATTATATATGGCTTATATCATATATGTAAAAATGTAATGAAGCATAATTTTTAAAAGTCCTTGGCTATTATACATTATCTACTCACCATTGCCCCATATTAGAGTAGTAGATAAATGAAAAATATTCTAAATGTGTTAGAATTGCTTCTTATGTTTCTCAGGGCTCTGGCTGCCTTGGGGATCACTTTTCTCTTAAAGGACTTGGCAAGATATATTAAGCCAGCTTTCTGCAGCTAAGAATTTCCTAAGGTGTCTCTCTTGGAGGGCCCACACTTGGGGCTGTCTAAATATTTTAGTAAAACTTTAGTGCTTATTTGTGTTGCTTTTTGTTATAGATATTCTAGTTGCTTCTGTTTTTTTCCCACTCATTAAAACTGATTTTTTTTGGTATCATTAATATACATTAACATGAACAACATTGTGGTTACTAGATTCTTCCCATTATCAAGTTCCTACCACACACCCCATTACAGTCACTGTCCATCAGTGAAGTAAGATGCTATAGAATCACTACTTGTCTTCTCTGTGCTATACTGCCTTCCCTGCATTGTGTATGCTAATCATAATGCTCCTTTTTCCCCTTATCCCTCCCTTCCCACCTACTCTCGCGAGTCCCTTTCCCTTTTGTAACTGTTAGTCCATTCTTGGGTTCTGTGAGTCTGCTGCTGTTTTGTTCCTTCAGTTCTTCCTTTGTTCTTATACTCCACAGATGAGTGAAATCATTTGATACTTGTCCTCCACCTGGCTTATTTCACTGAGCATAATACCCTCTAGCTCCATCCATGTTGTTGCAAATGGTAGGATTTATTTTCTTCTTATGGCTGAATAATATTCCACTGTGTATATATACCACATCTTCTTTATCCATTCATCTACTGATGGACACTTAGGTTGCTTCCATTTCTTGGCTATTGTAAATAGTGCTGCGATAAACATAGGGGTGCATATGTCTTTTTCAAACTGGGCTCCTGCATTCTTAGGGTAAATTCCTTGGAGTGGAAGTCCTGGGTCAAATGGTATTTCTATTTTGAGCTTTTTGAGGAACCACCATACTGCTTTCCACAAAGGTTGCACTAATTTACATTCACACCAGCAGTGTGGGAGGGTTCCCCTTTCTCCACATCCTTGCCAATATTTGTTGTTGTTTGTCTTTTGGTTGTTGGCCACCCAACTGGTATGAGGTGATATCTCATTGTGGTTTTAATTTGCATTTCTCTGATGATTGGCAGTGTGGAGCATCTTTTCATGTACCTGTTGGCCATCTGAATTTCTTCTTTGGAGAAGTATCTGTTCATATCCTCCACCCATTTTTTAATTGGGTTATTTGCTTTTTCTTTGTTGAGGTGCATGAGCTCCTTATTGGATATGTCATTTTATTCTCCCATACTGTTCTACTGATGGTGTCCTTTGCTGTACAGAAGTTTTTTAGTTTGATGTAGTCCCACTTGTTCATTTTTGCTTTTGTTTCCCTTGCCTGTGGAGATATGTTAATGAAGAAGTTGCTCATGTTTATATTCAAGAGAGTTTTGCCTATATTTTCTTCTAAGAGTTTTATGGTTTTCTAACTTACATTCAGGTCTTTGATCCATTTCAAGTTTACTTTTGTGTATGGAGTTACTAATCCAGTTTCATTCTCTTGCATGTAGCTGTCCAGTTTTGCCAACATGAGCTGTTGAAGAAGCTGTCATTTCCCCATTGTATATCCATGGCTCCTTTATCATACATTGATTGACCATGTATGCTAGGGTTAATATCTGGACTCTATTCTGAACCACTGGTCTATGGGTCTGTTCTTGTGCCAGTACCAAATTGTCTTGATTACTGTGACTTTGTAGTAGAGCTTGAAGTTGGGAAGTGAAATCCCCCTGCTTTATTCTTCCTTTTCAGGATTGTCTGGCTATTTGGGGTCTTTTGTGGTTCCATATGAATTTTAGAACTATTTGCTGTAGTTCATTGAAGCATGCAATTGGTATTTTGATAGGGATTACATTGAATCTGTAGATTGCTTTAGGCAGGATGGCCATTTTAACAATATTAATTCTTTCTGCCCAGGAGCATGGAATGAATTTCCATTTATTAGTATCCTCTTTAACTTCTCTTAGGAATGTCTTGTAGTTTTCAGGGTATAGGTCTTTAACTTCCTTTGTTAGGTTTATTCCTAAGTATTTTATTCTTTTTGATGCAGTTGTGAATGGAATTGTTTTCCTGATTTCTCTTTATGCTAGTTCATTGTTAGTGTTTAGGAAAGCAACAGATTTCTGTGTATTAATTTTGTATCCTGCAACTTTGCTGAATTCAGATATTAGTCCTTGTAGTTTTAGAGTCAATTCTTTAGGGTTTGTTATATACAATATCATGTCATCTGCAAACAAGGACAGTTTGACTTCTTCCTTACCAATCTGGAAGCCTTGTATTTCTTTGTGTTGTCTGATTACCATGGCTAGGACCTCCAGTACTATGTTGAATAAAAGCGGGGAGAGTGGCCATCCTTGTCTTGTTCTCTATCTTAGAGGAAAAGCTTTCAGCTTCTCACTGTTAAGTATGATGTTGGCTGTGGGTTTATCATATATGGTCTTTATTATGTTGAGTTACTTGCCATCTATACCCATTTAGTTAAGAGTTTTTATCATGAAGGGATGTAGAATTTTATCGAATGCTTTTTCAGTGTCTATGGAGATGATCATGTGGGTTTTGTCTTTCTTTTTGTTGATGTGGTGGATGATGTTGATGGATTTTTGAATGTTGCACCATCCTTGCATCCCTGAGATGGATCCCACATGATCATGGTGTATGATCCTCTTGATTTATTTTTGAATTCAGTTTGCTAATATTTTGTTGAATATGTTTGCATCTATGTTCATCAGGGATATTGGTCTGTAATTTTCTTTTTTGGTGGGGTCTTTGCCTGGTTTTGGTATTAGAGTGATGCTGTCTTCATAGAATGAGTTTGGAAGTATTCCCTCCTCTTCTATTTTTTGGAAAACTTTAAGGAGAATGGGTATTATGTCTCCTCTAAATGTCTGATAAAATTCAGTGGTGAATCCATCTGGTCCGGTAGTTTTGTTCTTGGGTAGTTTTTTGATTATAGATTCAATTCTGTCGCTGGTAATTGGTCTGTTTAGATTTTCTGTTTCTTCCTTGATCATCCTTGGAAGGTTGTATTTTTCTAGGAAGTTGTCCATTTCTTCTAGGTTTTCCATCTTGTTAGCATATAGATTCTCATAGTATTCTCTAATAATTCTTTGTATTTCTTTGGGGTCTGTCATGATTTTTCCATTCTCATTTCTGATTCTGTTTGTGTAGAATCTCTGATTTTCTTAATAAATCTGGCTAGGTAAGCTAGTTCAATCATTATGGAAAGCAATATGGAGGTTACTCAAAAAACTAAAAATAGAAATACCATTTGACACAGGAATCCCATTCCTTGGAATATACCCAAAGAATACAACTTCTCAGATTCAAAAAGACATATGCACCCCTATGTTTATCGCAGCACTTTTTACAATAGCGAAGATATGGAAGCAACCTAAGTGTCCATCTGTAGATGAGTGGATAATGAAGATGTGGTACATATACCCAATGGAATACTATTCAGCCATAAGAAAGAAACAAATCCTACTATTTGCAACAACATGGATGGAGCTGGAGGACATTATGCTCAGTGAAATAAGCTATACCTCTGATGAGATACACATTTTAACATTACTCTGGCTACTCCACATAGGATGGATTTGAGGGGATAAAAACAGACATGGGGAAACCAATCATAAGCTATTAAGCCAGATTTGGTAAGGGATGGTAGTGGCATGGATCACAGTGATGACAGATAATTAAAACGTTTAGGAGGTAGAATGGTTATGACCTGGTGATTAACTGGATATAGATCCAACACTTACAAGGGCTTGGAGACACGGAAAAGGGAAGAAGTGGAAAATTGTGTCTGAGAAAGAGGGAAGAAATGAGATCCAGAGCACACAGATAAACAGGCCTTCATAGGAGGGGAATCCCTCCATTGTAATAGGAGGGAAGACAGGGAGGATGGGTACACAAAAGTGGTTTGTAATTGAATGCAAGAAGCTGAGGAAGCTCCCATTAGATGGGTTCTACTTCTTCATAAAGTAGGAGGCAAAGTCACCCAAGAAGAGTTGGGGGTAAAAAAGACAAAGGCTTGAGGAAAATGGAGATTCAAAACAGTGCTGTAGAGTGGGCTCATGAAAAATCATTATAAAATTTATAAGCAATATTAAGAGACCAGTTGAAGGTAGCGTATGTGAACTTACAGTGGTATCATTTTTCTTTGTGGTTTTGTCACAAGTGTTTGGTTACTTGGGTACAGGAACTGAGAAGGCAGAATAAAAAAATTTTTTTTAATTGTCAAGCCAAGTACTACCACAGGGCAGGAGCAGGATTTAGGGTGCATGCAAGAAAATGACTAAACTGATGGGTTTCAGAACCTATGCTAGAAAGGAAGGAAGTGAAGACAGGAGGGTGCTGCAGAGTGGAAGGTGAATGGACTGGAAATCCCAATGAGATGAGATGACAGGGGAAGTGGGAGCACTTGAGTAAGTGAACTGGAAAGCTTGGAAAGCAGTAGTCAGAGAGTAAGATGTGTGAAACAGTGCTTTGGGAGAGAAGCAGTTTCAAAGACTGACAAAGCCCAAGATATGACTATAGGAATGGACAGCTAAGGTCAACTGTAAGAACTGTAAGAGCTACTCTTCTGCGTCTAATCATACTGCTTTTCTGCTTAAAACCCTTATTTGGCTTCCTTTTTATCTCCTAAGATAAAAGTTAATAATACTTAGTAGCCTGTAAAGCCCTGCATAGTCTGTCTTCTGCCATCCTCCAGCCTCATTTCACACCACTGTGGTTCTCATTCACTCTGCTTCAGCTGCCTGGCCCTCTTTGTGTTTTTCAAATGTGTTAAACCTCTTTCCCCATATACTTTGCAACTGCATTCATACTAGGCCTTTCTAGTTCTTACGCAGTTCCCTGTTGTGAGCCTGAATCTTACTTTGTGGTGGTGATCTAGTGAGTGATTAATAACTTGGGCTTTATGGTCACATTAACTTAGTTCTAATCCAGCTCCAATGATTCTCTGAGACTTAGTTCCATATCTATAAAATGGGGGTATGTTTTACCTCATAGGATTGTTGAAATGCTAAATAGTCCACATGAAGTTTCTAACAATATCCACAATATAGTAGACAATAAATGCTCTTACCTCTAGGAAGCCAACTACCCTTAAGGGTGGAGTTCTTTTTTAATTGAGATGTAACTGACATATAACATTAATTTCAGGTATACGACATAATGATTCAATTTTTTTTTTTGGTATCGTTAATGTACCATTACTTGAACAACATTATGGTTACTAGACTCCCCCTATTATCAAGTCCCCCCCATATACTCCATTACAGTCACTATCCATCAGCGTAGTGATTCAATTTTTTTTTGCAAAATGATAACCACTATAGATCTAGTTAACATCCTCACTACACATAGTTACACATGGGTCAAATTTTTAATTTAAGGTTGACATTATCACTGTCCCATAAACAATATGGAGGAGTCCCATTCAGGGAAACCTAACTGTGTATACTGTTCCTTCTATGTGACACCCCGGCCTCCTCCATTTTTATTAGGAGCAGTAGTAACACACATTTGGATTCAATCTTGTTTTCTTTTTTTACCATGGCTGTCCTTTTAAAATGTAGGCAACATCCGGGACACCTACTGTGTGAAAGAACTCCAGAAGATATTCCCATTGAAGGCCCTAAGGGAATAGATGAAGACGATCCTGTTAATTCTGACTACAACATGAAACTGACCAAGTTTTCCTTCCAGACTGATAGGTACAGAAACAACCTTTTTGGATTTTCATTATTACTTCCATTTTCTGTCATGTTTACTCTATACCTTTCACTAAAGGTCTTTACAGATGTAGACACTGTTTTTAACTACTTCTTTTTCCTGGGTTAGTGTTTTACTTAGTTTCCTTCACTGTAATAAATGTGAGTTTTATACTGTTTTCCAGGTCTTGGAAAACCCAGGTGTCGTCACTGAGTGAAACAATAAAGAGCTCCAAACTGGAGGTTTCTCACTGTGCTCCATGGTTCCTTGATATTTTGCATTCAGAATCTCCTGAATCTGGTAACCACAGTACTAGTGTGCCAGAATGGGCCTTCATTCCACAGAACATAATGTGCAGCCAGTATAATTTTCTACAGAAAGATTATGCTAAGACCAATGATCCAGGAAGACCATGGAAAATAATGCACATCCGTGAACAAGAGGAACCCATTGAACTTAAATGTGTGTCTGTGACAGGATTCACTGCACTGTTCACTTGGTCAGTGGAACAGATGGGCTACGTTATTATCCTTTGGGATTTGGAGACCCAGGGCATGCAGTGCTTTTCCCTTGGTAAAAAGTGTATTCCTGTAGACAGTAGTGGAGACCAACAGCTGTGCCTTGTTTTGACAGGTGAGAATGTCTTTTATCAGGTTGAAATCCATTGCTGAGAGCTGTGCTTTCTTCATGTGTTTTACTTCTACTGCCCTGGTGGTTGTAGTGCCTACTCTCTCCTCTTAAGTGGTAATCTTTCATGGAGGAAATTTGGTGTCACTCTTGGTAACATTGTGTCATGTGTTCGATTTTTAATTAAGGTTATTTCTGCTCAGCTAAATGCTAACATAAAGTTAGAGAAAGTTTAAGAGTAATAAAGTTTGGTTTTAACCCAGGGAATTGACTTAAGACCATACAAGCAAAGGGTGCAAGCTGGCTGCTTGTGAGCCATGTATGAACTGCAAATTTGTTTTGTTTGGGTTGTAGTATCTAGGCTCTAAAAAAAAAAAAAGAGAGATTTTAAATTATTATAAACATGTAACATTAGAGGATTTCACACAAAATCTGGAATTCCTGCTGTTACCAAAAAATTACAAGATCTGACAACACTGGACCTGCAAATTCCTATATAGTAATTTGTAAGTTGGAACTGAATTTCACTTCTCTTGGATGGGCCATTTTCTTTCTGGTTAGATTTTTCTTGCACTTCTCTCAACACCTGCTTGGCCCTATAGGTATTTGGGTATGGTGTGTCATATATACATTCTTTCAGCATTTAAGTCATAACCTCTTGCAAACCTATTGAATGTTGTGATTGAACTAACCATGTCTTCATTCTTCAATACCCCAATTTTGGTAATCATGTTATTTCTGTGTGTCAAGAGAATGTTACTATTTATTTTAGTAAACCAGAAATGTGACATCTCTGTAAATAGTTACATGTTCCAGATATTGACAGTGCAAGATAATAGAAAGCAGAAAAGTGAGATTTGATGTTATTTCATAGGATACATCATTCTTACTAGAATTTGCCTTATGATCAGTGTTTAAAAAATAAAACTCTTCTTTAAAACATTGAAAAATCATGAATTAAGGTCCTAATAGTCCTTTGTATCCACTAAATAAATATATATGTGATCATAGTGCTGAAGTATTGAGTACTTAGAAATTAATTACTTAATCCTAAAATTAGTAACTAGAAATTAATTAGTTTAATCCTAAACCCAAGTTCCAGTAATTTATTAAAGCTAACTTTTGTTTTTTCTGTAGAGAATGGACTCTGTCTGATTTTGTTTGGTTTGACTCAAGAGGAGTTTTTAAATAGACTAATGATCCATGGAAGCGCTAGCACGGTGGACTGTCTTTGCCATCTCAATGGTTGGGGAAGGTGCTCAATCCCCATACATGCACTAGAGGTAACAGAATTAAATATCTGTAGAACTTTGCTGGATAACTTGATGTTACATAATCTCATTTGACTGACAATTTGGGAGAATTCATTTTAACCTAGCAGCAAAAAAGTAGTCTTTCCCCAACTGTTTGCATAGTTCAGACTATTTCATTACCCTAATTCTGCTTAGGAGTTTACCCTTTTTTGCTTTAAAAGATACAAGATTCTAATAAATACTATTTAAGAAAGAAAAAGTTGCAAGAAATGGAGGCAACAATAAGCTGATGAAACTAAATGAAGCAGAAGTCAGCTATGGAAAGTGTGAATAGGAGTGATCTTTTATTCCTACCTTCTAGTCCCTGCTCTTCTGATCCAGCTATAGAAACAACATAACCTGAATTTATATAGCATTTTTTAGTTCACATCCTTTTATATGCAGAATCTCATTTGGTCTTAAAATAACCACACAAGATAGGTTAGGTAGTTTTTATTCACTTCATTTTATAGATGAAAACTTTAGGCTCACAGTGGTTGAGTGAGTGGTGCATAGCCATACTAATAAAAACAGGAGCTAGAATCAAAGTCAGAGTACTTTCTGCTATCCCACATGGCCCCCAAAATGTCAAAAACTGGAAGTTAATAAGTATATGCCAGTTTGTTTTTTAATGATAGCTTTATTGAGATATAATTCACATACCATAAAATTCATCCATCTAATGTGTACAATTCAGTGGTTTTTAGTATTCAGAGTTGTTACAACCATCACCACTAATTCCAGAACATTTTCATTACTCCAGTAAGAAACTCTGTACCTATTAGCAATTACTTACTATTCCTCTGTTTTGCTCAAGATAAGGTTTTAAGGATCTGAAAAGGCAGAAATGAGACTGAACACAGTAATATATTAAAGGAAGAAATTTTTATTTCTTGCAAAGTGTTAAGGCAGGTAAGCAGATAAATGGAAGATGAAATAAAAATTAAAAACTTCACTAGACCAAGTAGGCAGCATCTGAGTTGCACCAGCTGGAAAGCCTCTGATACAGCCACCCTGGAGCCTCTGGGACAGTGATCCTGGGCACTGCATCCACTCCACAGGTGAGGCTTCAGGTTGTTGCCCTACAGTTCCCACTTTATACTCTTGTACAAACAATTATATAACTATTCTTACATAAGCCTCATTTATTACAAATTCATGTGATCTTGTAAGATAATTGGCTGTTCCAGTGTTCCCAGAACTGGCTAGGATCTGAGTGCATTATGAAGGGCCAGGTTCTCTTAACAGTGTTCAAGGTCTGTTTATCAGCAGAGCTTGCCTCAGTACAGACTTCAGCAATCTTCCTTTTCCCTGTATCTTTGTGACCCCTAAGTCCAAAACACTAATCTATGTTCTGCCTTTGGATTTGCCTACTCTGGACGTTACATATAAACTGAATTATAAAATATGTGGCCTTTTGTGACTGGCTTCTTTTACTTATCGTGTTTTAAGGTTTATCCATGTTCTGACGTGTATCAGTACTTCTTTGCTTTTCATTACTGAATAATATTCCATTTTATGGGTATACCACATTTTGTTTAACCATTCATCAGTTGATAGACCTTTGGGTTATTTCCACTTTGGGCTATTATAAATAATTCTGCTATGAACAGTGGTGTACAGGTTTTTGTGTCACCACATATTTTCATTTTGGTATATACCTAGCAGTGAATTTAACTTTTTGAAGAACCACTAGCAGCTGCACCTATTTCCACAGCAGCTGCACTATTTTACATTCCTTTCAGCAATGTATGAGGGTTCCAATAGCTCCATATCCTTATTGACGTTTGTTTTTGTCCACTTTTTTTTTCCCACAGCCATCCTAGTGGTTGTGAAGTCAAAGTGAAGTGGTATCTCATTGTGGTTTACTTTACATTTTCCTGATGAGTAATAATGTTGGAGCATGTTCTTATGTGCTAATTGGCTATTATATAGTTTTTTGGAGAAATGTCTATTTAAATCCTTTGTCCATTTTTTGTCTTTATTGTTGAGTTCTAAGAGTTCTTTATATATTCTGGATACTAAACCTTTATGAGATACATGATTTGTAGATATTTACTCATGTTCTGTGGGTTATCTTTTCACCTTAATGATGTCCTTTGAAACAAAAATTTTTAAGTTTGATAAAGTCAATTTTTTTTTCACTTGTACTTTTGTTGTCATACTTAAGAAACCATTACATAATCTTAAGTAATGAAGATTTACTCTTAGTAAGAGTTTTAGCTCTTTATTTAGGCCTTTGGTACATTTTGATTAATTTTTATATAAGTTATGAGGAGGGGATACAAATTCATTCTTTACATGTGGATAATCAGTTGTTCCAGCACCATTTGTTGAAAAGCTAATTTTTATATACTGTAAAATACCATTGTAGAAAATTGGAATAATAGGGGAAAAAAGACAGTTTGTCAACTATATAAATCCATTGTCTAGAAATAAATAATCATACTTACTATTAGAGTTATTTCCCCTAAATATTAATGTCATTAATCAGGTGTTATCTCATTAATCTTCTTATCAAACCTATAGGTAAGTACTGTTATTACTTCATTTTATAGGTGAGGAAACAGAGAGGTTAGGAAACCTAATTCACATATATTTAGGGATAGTAGGTGTTGGTAGTGCCAGGATTTGAACCCAGGCGTTGTTACTAGAGCCTCTACCCTTTTACAGTATTCATGCATGTGTGTGAGTTTGCGTGATATATTAGAGTTGCATGATATACAGTGTTTTGGCCTTAGTCTCCACCACATACAAATGAATTAATATGTATGACTTAAGTGATAATAACAATAATAAACACTCATACCCATCATCCAGGTTAGATACAGATTTTCATCAATACTTTCAAATGTGTGCCTGTACCCATCCTAATCCCTTACCTCACCCAGGCTCAGAGTTAACTATGATTCTGAAAAATTTAAGTACTCTCTTGCTTTTCTTTATCTTACTCCATATAAATATGTCTCTAAATAATACTGTTTAATTTTGACTACTTTTGAATTTTATGTAAAATGGAATCATGGTGTATATTCTTTTGAAACCTGTTTCTCCCGCTCAACTCAGCGTGATCTTTTGTGACTCATCCATGTTAAATTGTGTAACTCTAATTCATTTTCACCCTTGTGTAGTAGGCCCACGGTATGAATGTATTTAACATTAGGTTGTTCCTAGCTGTTTGCTGTTATAACCAATGTTGCTCTAAACATCTGTTGCCCATCTATTGTAGCACATGTGGTACATTGTGGTAGAATTGCTGGGTCATAGGGCATGTACATCTTTAACTTTATTATATAATACTCTCATTTTCCAAAGTTTTATCAGTTTACACTCTTACAAGCAGTGTATGTGAGATCTCATTTTTATGTATTTTTACCAACACTTGGCAAATCCAGATTTTTAAAATGTTGTCAGTTTGATAGGTTTTAATTTGCATTTCCCTGACCAAGGTTGAACATCTTTTAGTATATGTATATTGAATGTTTGGATTTCTTTTGTCAAGTGACTAAGTCTTTTTCCTCTTTTTCTCTTGGGTTATCTGTCTTTTTCTTGGTGGTTTTATAGTGTCAGATATATTCTAGATACAAACCAACCCTTTGTTTTAAGTGTGGTTAATATATTCCAATCTGTGCTTGTCTATTTTCTGCTTGGGGTCTTTGTTTTAATGTACTTCTAAATTTTAGTGTAGCTTAATTAACCAGTACTTTCCTTTATGCATATAATTTGTAATGTGTCCTATCCTGAGGTAATAAATACATTTTTATGTTTTGTCTTAAGTTTTTAAATTATGACTTTCACATTTAAGTCCATTTGGAATTTATATTTATGCATCTTGTGAAGTTGGGACCTTTATCCCCTCCTTTCATCTCACCCACCATTTTGATAACCATTTGTCTCAGCACTATTTTTTTCCCCAAATTCCTTCCTTTTAACACTGATCTGAAATGTCTGTGTGTCAGATTTCCATATTTGCATGAGTTTGTTTCTATGCTCTATATTGGTCTTTGTCTAGCTCTGGGCCAGTTCCATGCTTGCATTGATTATAAATCTCTCACTTTATTATTTTTCAGAGAGTCTTTGTTATTCTTTCTCCCTTAGCCTATTCCATATTAAGGATCAGCTTGTTAAATTTCATGAAAAAAATGTAAGGGTTTTTATTAGAATAACATTAAATCTTTATATCAAATTGGGAAGAATTAACATCTTTAAGATATTTAATCTTCCTGTCCATTAACAGTCTTTTTCCATTCTTTTTTAGGTCCTCTTATCTTTCAACATTATAATTTTTACAATCTTTTCCATAAGGAACTTCACATCTTTGTTAGCTTTATTTTTGGCATGTGTGTGTATGTGTGTGTGTGTGTGTGTGTGTGTGTGTGTTTATATTTAAATACTATATATAATAAGGTTATGTATTTATATTTAAATACTCTATATATTGCTATTATAAATGGAATATTTTTAATTTAAATTTTGTTACCAATATAAAGAAATTTATATAACTTATACATATTTTTTTATACCTGGCAAAATTATAAAATTCTCTTAATCCTAATAATTATGTTAGATTTTACTCATGTCTTATATGATCTATATACAATAGCAAAATAATATAATTTGTTTCATCAAATCCTTATTCTTTTACTTTTGCTTGTCCTTATTGTGCTGCTGGGACCTCTAGTATACTACTACTCGGAAGTATTAGTGGGCATCCTTACCTTATTTCTGATTTTAAAAAAGAATACTTGTAATATCTCACTATTAATGGGTGTGTGTGTGTGTGTGTGTGTGTGTGTGTTAAGAAAACCTTGATAAGATGAAGTTCTTAAGGGAGGAGGAGCCAAGATGGTGGCTTGAGTAGGACAGTGGAAATCTCCTCCCAAAACCATATATATTTTTGAAAATACAACTACTACTAAAAGAGAGACAGGAGGATACAGTACAACAGCCAGGCTATATCTACATCTGCAAGACGTCAGCGTCCCACGAAGGGGGTAAGATACAAGCCGTGGCCGAGTGTGACTCGAGCGCTCCCCCCACCCCAGCTGACCAGTGGGAGAAGAGGAGTCGGAGCAGGAAGGGAGTGGAAGCCCAGGACTGCTAAATACCCAGCCCTAGTAATCTGCACTGGGAACACAGACACACATTGCATGGTGTGCTGGATATTAGGGAAATGGAAAAGTAAAATCTGTGAGCAAGTCCCCGCAGCTGGCTCCCCTGAGACAAAAGAAAAGTGAGTGCTTTCTTAAGTCTTAAAGGGACAGGGGCCTCACAGCTGGACGGAATCATCCCGGCACACTCAGCCCAGCAGGCTGGGAATCCTGAGGAGCTTCAGGCGCTCCAGCCCCCTAGGAGGCAGCGCAGCTCTGAAGCCTCTCACAGCAATAAACAGCCTGCCATTCATTCCCCCTCCAGTGTGGTCCTACCACAGCAGCCCAGCAGCCAGAGAGCAGCCGCACCCACAGCAGCCATCCAGAGTCTCCTCCCAGCATGCAGCCACCCGGGCCAGACCCAGTGGCCGCCGCTGGTGCACGGCTGCCTGGCGCAGGCAGAGGAAGCTGAGACAGGGCGCAAAGGGGTGCTGTTCTCACAGGAGAGCACACCTGGAAAACCTGCCACTCCCCACAGGGCTCTGGGCTACCCTGACGGTGACCCTGCCCATGGTGGCTTGGGACTAACCAGACGCTGTTTCCAGTGTGCGGGTAACCAACACAGGCAGGGGAGAGGGGCAAGGAGGCCAGCAAGCATGAAGGGACTTTGTTCTCCAAGGTGAGACACGTGCCAACTGCCTACGACTACTTCTATTGCCATGGAAAGGCAGAAGAATTTGGTCCAGTCCAGAATCACCCAGACAACCCCTGAGAGAGGGCTTGGGGAGACATATAAAACCAATCTTCCTGAAAAAGAATTCAAAATAAAGATCATAACCATGCTGATGGACCTGCAGAGAAATATGCAAGAGCTAAAGTATCAAGTTAGGAGGGAGAATACAGAAATAAAACAATCTATGGAATGACTTAAGAGCAGACTTGAGGTGCAAGAGGCCATTAATGGAATAGAAATCACAGAACAGGAATACAGAGAAGCTGAGGGAGAGAGAGATAAAAGGATCTCCAGGAATGAAAGAATATTAAGAGAATTGTGTGACCAATCCAAATGAAACAATATTTGCATTATAGGGGTACCAGAAGAAGAAGAAGAGAGAAAAAGAGATAGAAAGTATATTTGAAGTAATAATTGCTGAAAACTTCCCCAATGGGGGGGAAATAGTCTCTCAGAGCATGGAAGCCCACAGATCTTCCAATACAAGGGCATCAAGGAGGACAACACCAACATATTTAATAAATAAATGGCAAAGATTACAGACAAGGACAGAGTATTAAAGGCAGCCAGAGAGAGAAAAAAGGTCACCTACAAAGGAAAACACATCAGTCTATCATCAGACTTCTCAGCAGAAACCTTACAGCCCAGAAGAGAATACATGGTATATTTAATGCAATGAAACAGAAGGGCCTTGAACCAAGAATACTGTATCCAGCACAATTATCATTTAAATATGAAGGAGGGATTAAACAATTCCCAGACAAGCAAAAGTTGAGGGAATTTGCCTCCCAGAAACCACCTCTACAGGGTATTTTAGAGGGACTGCTCTAGATGGAAGCACTCCTAAGGCTAAACAGATGTCACCAGAGAAAATAAAATCACAGCAAAGAAAGCAGACCAACCAAATATTAACTAAAGGCAAAAAATAAAATAGTCTATTCACAAAAGCAGTCAAAGGAAACACAAAAGAATACAAAATAAAAAACCCAACATATAAAGACTGGAGGAAGAGGAATAAGGAAGAGAAATAAAGAATCATCAGACTGTGTTTATAATACCTGAATAAGTGATTTAAGTTAGACGGTTAGATAGTAAAGAAGCTAACCTTGAACCTTTGGTAACCACAAATCTAAAGCCTGCAATGGCAATAAGTATATCTTTCAGTAATCACCCTAAATGTAAATGGACTGAATGCACCAATCAAAAGACACAGAGTAATAGAATGGATAAAAAAGCAAAACCCATCTATATGCTGCTTACAAGAGACTCACCTCAAACCCAAAGACATACACAGACTAAAAGTGAAGGGATGGAAAAAGATACTTCATGCAAACAACAAGGAGAAAAAAGCAGGCATTGCAGTACTTGTATCAGACAAAATAGACTTCAAAACAAAGAAAATAACAAGAGATAAGGACATTACATAATGATAAAGGGGTCAGACCAACAAGAGGATATAACCATTACAAATATATATACACCCAATACAGGAACACCAACATACGTGAAACAAGTACTAACAGAATTAAAGGAGGAAATAGAATGCAATGCATTCTTTCTAGGAGTCTTCAACACACCGCTCACTCCAAAGGACAGATCCAACAGACAGAAAATAAGGACACAGAGGCACTGAACAGCACACTAGAATAGATGGAACTAACAGACATCTCCAGAACTCTACACCCAAAAGCAGCAGGATACATATTCTTCTCAAGGGCACATGGAACATTTTCCAGAATAGACCACATACTAGGCCACAAAAAGAGCCTCAATAAATTCTAAAAGATTGAAATTTTACCAACCAACTTTTCAGACCACAAAGGTATAAAACTAAAAATAAATTGTACAAAGAAAACAAAAAGACTCACAAACACATGGAAGCTTAACAACATTCTCCTAAATAATCAGTGGATCAATGACCAAATTAAAATAGAGATCCAGCAATATATGGAGACAAATGACAACAAAAGCACAAAGCCCCAACTTCTGTGAGACCCAGCAAAGGCAGTTCTAAGAGGAAAGTATATAGCAATCCAGGCCTATTTAAAGAAAGAAGAACAATCCCAAATGAAGAGTCTAATGTCACAATTATCGAAATTGGAAAAAGAAGAACTAATGAGGCCCAAAGTCAGCAGAAGGAGGGACATAATAAAGATCAGAGAAGAAATAAATAAAATTGAGAAGAATAAAACAATAGAAAAAAATCAATGAAACCAAGAGCTGATTCTTTGAGAAAATAAACAAAATAGATAAGCCCCTAGCCAGATTTATTAAGAGAAAAAGAGAATCTACACACATCAACAGAATCAGAAATGAGAATGGAAAAATCATGACAGACCCCAAAGTAATACAAAGAATTATTAGAGAATACTATGAGAATCTATATGCTAACAAGATGGAAAACCTAGAAGAAATGGACAACTTCCTAGAAAAATACAACCTTCCAAGGCTGATCAAGGAAGAAACAGAAAATCTAAACAGACCAATTACCAGTGACAGAATTGAATCTGTAATCAAAAAACTACCCAAGAACAAAACTACCGGACCAGATGGATTCACCACTGAATTTTATCAGACATTTAGAGGAGACATAATACCCATTCTCCTTAAAGTTTTCCAAAAAATAGAAGAGGAGGGAATACTTCCAAACTCATTCTATGAAGACAGCATCACTCTAATACCAAAACCAGGCAAAGACCCCACCAAAAAAGAAAATTACAGACCAATATCCCTGATGAACATAGATGCAAACATACGCAACAAAATATTAGCAAACTGAATTCAAAAATAAATCAAGAGGATCATACACCATGATCATGTGGGATCCATCTCAGGGATGCAAGGATGGTGCAACATTCAAAAATCCATCAACATCATCCACCACATCAACAAAAAGAAAGACAAAACCCACATGATCATCTCCATAGACACTGAAAAAGCATTCGATAAAATTCAACATCCC
Organism: Manis javanica; assembly: GCF_040802235.1. NCBI lineage: Eukaryota > Metazoa > Chordata > Mammalia > Pholidota > Manidae > Manis > Manis javanica. The sequence continues at coordinate 94,791,830 of NC_133163.1, read as the reverse complement.
TTCATGATAAAAACTCTTAACTAAATGGGTATAGAGGACAAGTACCTCAGCGTAATAAAGGCCATATATGACAGACCCACAGCCAACATCATACTGAACAGTGAGAAGCTGAAAGCTTTTCCTCTGAGATAGGGAATAAGACAAGGATGCTCACTCTCCGCACTGTTATTCAACATAGTACTGGAGGTCCTAGCCACGGCAATCAGACAAAACAAAGAAATACAAGGCATCCAGACTGGTAAAGAAGAAGTCAAACTGTCACTATTTGCCGATGACATGATATTGTACATAAAAAATCCTAAAGACTCCACTCCAAAACTACTAGATCTAATATCTGAATTCAGCAAAGTTGCAGGATACAAAATTAATACACAGAAATCTGTTGCTTTCCTATACGCTAATGATGAACTAACAGAAAGAGAAATCAGGAAAACAATTTCATTCCCAATTCCATCAAAAAGAATAAAATACCTAGGAATAAACCTAACAAAGGAAGTGAAAGACCTATACCCTGAAAACTACAAGACACTCTTAAGAGAAATTAGAGAGGACACTAACAAATGGAAACTCATCCCATGCTCTTAGGCAGGAAGAATCAATATTGTCAAAATGGCCATCCTGCCTAAAGCAATCTACAGATTCAATGCAATCCCTATCAAAATACCAACAGCATTCTTCAATGAACTGGAACAAAGAGTTTTAAAATTCATATGGAACCACAAAAGATCCCGAATAGCCAAAGCAATCGTGAGAAGGAAGAGTAAAGCAGGAGGGATCTCGCTTCCCAACCTCAAGCTCTACTACAAAGCCAAAGTAATCAAGACAATTTGGTACTGGCACAAGAACAGAGCCACAGACCAGTGGAACAGAATAGAGAGTCCAGATATTAACCCAAGCATATAAGGTCAATTAATATACAATAAAGGAGCCATGGACATACAGTGGGTGTTGTCCTCTTCAACAGCTGGTGTTGGCAAAACTGGACAGCTACATGTAAGAGAATGAAACTGGATCATTGTCTAACCCCATACACAAAAGTAAATTAGAAATGGATCAAAGACCTGAATGTAAGTCATGAAACCGTAAAAGTGTTAGGAAAAAACATAGGCAAAATCTCTTGGACATAAACATGAGCAACTTCTTCATGAACATATCTCCACAGGTAAGGGAAACAAAAGCAAAAATGAACAAGTGGGACTGTATCAAGCTGAAAAGTTTCTGTACAGCAAAGGCCACCATGAATAGAACAAAAGGCATCCTGCAGTATGGGAGAATATGTTCAAAATGACAGGTCCAATAAAGGGTTAACACCCAAAATATATGAAGAGCTCACCCACCTCAACAAACAGAAAGCAAATAATTCAATTAAAAAATGGTCAGAGGAGCTGAACAAACAGTTCTCCAAAGAAGAAATTCAGATGGCCAACAGGTACATGAAAAGATGCTCTACATTGCTAGTCATCAGAGAAATGCAAATTAAAACCACAATGAGATATCACCTCACACCAGTTGGGTGGCCAACATCCAAAAGACAAACAACAACAAATATTGGCAAGGATGTGGAGAAAGGGGAACCCTCCTACACTGCTGGTGTGAATGTAAATTAGTGCAACCTTTGTGGAAAGCAGTATGGAGGTTCCTCAAAAAGCTCAAAATAGAAATACCATTTGACCCCGGAATTTCACTCCTAGGAATTTACCATAACAATGCAGCATCCCAGTTTGAGAAAGACAGATGCACCCCTATGTTTGTCGCAGCACTATTTACAGTAGCCAAGAATTGGAAGCAACCTAAGTGTCCATCAGTAGATGAATGGATAAAGAAGATGTGGTACATATACACAATGGAATATTATTCAGCCATAAGAAGGAAACAGATCCTACCATTTGCAACAACATGGATGGAGCTGGAGGGTATTATGCTCAGTGAAATAAGCCAGGTGGAGAAAGACAAGTATCAAATGATTTCACTCATATGTGGAGTATAAGAACAAAGAAAAATACTGAAGAAGCAAAACAGCAGCAGGCTCACAGAACACAAGAATGGACTAAAGTACCAAAGGAAAAGGGACTGGGGAGGATGGGTGGGATTAGAGGAATAAGGGGGAAAAGGGGCATTATGATTAGCATGTATAATGTGTGTGGGGGCACACGGGGAGGGCTGTACAACATAGAAGGCAAGTAGTGATTCTATAGCATCTTACTACGCTGACAGACAGTGACTGTAGTGGGGTGTGTGGGGGGGACTTGGTGATGGGGGGAGTCTGGTCAACAATGTTACTCATGTAATTGTAGATTAATGATACCAAAAAAAAAAAAATGAAGTTCTCTTTTTTCCCCAGCCATGAGGTTTGTTTTTTTTTAATCATGAATGGGTATTGAAGTTTTATTTCTAAATGCTTATTCTGAATCTGTTGAGATAATCATTTAAATCACTTCCTTTAGTCTGTTTTTGTAATAAATCACAATCACTTTATTATTTGAATTGTGAAATATAGCATGTATAAAAAGCATAGAGAATATATACACAGCTTAAGAAATAATTACAAAGCAAAAAGTCCATCTAGATGAAGAAATAAAACATTGCTGGCACTCCAGAAGCTCATGTGCCCTCCACTAGTTTGGATATTAAATACTCAGTGTATTCTTTTAGAAGATAACCTAGAAAATACAGTGTACATATTTAAATTATCAAATCCAAAGTTAATAACTTTACCCTTCTGGATAATACAAGTCCATTGAAAGCTTTAACTTTCAATTACTCTTTCCCTACTTGTTATTATTGTGTTTTCTTTTTATAAATCATATTAGACATCATTATTATTAATCTAAGTTTATTTCTCTTTATATAATGACACATATTCTTTGCTCTTAATTTGTTATCACATTTTAGGGTTTGCCTCTGCCTGAAGTGCATCATTTAGAAGTTCCTTTAGTGAGGATTGTGGCTACTGTTGAACTCTCATTTTTATCTAATTAATGATGTCTGTTTTGCTGTCATTTTTGAAAGATATTTTTATTGGGTATGGAATTCTAGTTAGGCAGTTTTCTTTTAGCACATCATGATCACTTTACTGTTTTCTGGATCCCATTGTCATTGAGAAGTCAGCTGTTGTTCCTTTTAGGGTTGTTTATTTTTTCCCCTTCAGCCTACTTCTGTGATCTTTTTGTCTTTAGTGTCTGCAGTTTCACTATGATTTTATATCTCACTAATGAGTTATGGACCTTAATTGCAAAAATAAAGGTCTGTATGATACCATAAAATTTGTTGAGACTCAGTTTGTAGCCTTGTAAGTACTCAGTTTTCATAATGTCCTATGTACTTGAAAATAATGTGTATTTTCTAGTTGTCACAGTAGTACTTCATTTAGAAATAGACTGTTCACACTTTCCTCAAGTTCTCTTGCATGACTCTTTGTTACATTGTGCATAATTTATTCATATCTCTCTTGTAGCTCACTAATTTGCTTTTGAGCAATGTCTAATCTGGTATTAAACATACCCATTGGGTATCTAATTCAAATTTTTGTATTTTTTTTAGCAGAATTACAATTTGGTTATTGTTTTTAAATGTTATTTTGAAGAATCTCAGATTTACAGGAAAATTACAAAAAGATAATAAAAGTGTCCATTTACCTTTTACCATTCGCCAGCTATAAATATTTTGCTATATTTGTTTTGACTGTATGTGTACTTTTTTTTTTCTGAACTGTTTGGAAGCTGCAAACTTCATAACTCTATTTTTTTTTATTAAGGCATCATTGATATACACTCTTAAGAAGGCTTCAGAAGAAAAACAATGTAGTTATTACATTCACCCTTATTATCGAGTCCCCACATACCCCATTGCAGTCACAGTCCATCAGTCTAGTAAGATGACACAGAGTCCCTATTTGTCTTCTCTGACATACACTGTCTTCCCTGTGACCCCACACACACCATGTGCACCAATCATGATACCCCACAATCTCCTCCCTCCCTCCCCACCCACCCTTCCCCACCCCTCCCCTTTGGTAACCACTAGTCCTTTCTTGGAGTCTGTGAGTCTGCTGCTAATTTGTTCCTTCAGTTTTGCTTCATTGTTATACTCCACAAAAGAGGGAAATCATTTGGTATTTGTCATTCTCTGCCTGACTTATTTCACTGAGCATAATACCCTCTAGCTCCATCCATGTTGTTGCAAATGGTAGGATTTGTTTCTTACGGCTGAATAGTATTCCATTGTGTATATGTACCACACCTTCTTTAACCATTCATCTATTGATGGACACTTAGTTTGCTTCCATATCTTAGCTATTGTAAATAGTGCTGCAATAAACATAGTGGTGCATATGTCTTTTTGAATCTGAGAAGTTGTTTTCTTTGGGTAAATTCCTAGGAGTGGAATTCCTGGGTCAAATGGTATTTCTATTTTTAGTTTTTTGAGGAACCTCCATATTGCTTTCACAATGGTTGAACTAGTTTACATTCCCACCAGCAGTGTAAGAGGCTTTCCCTTTCTTTGCATCCTTGCCAGCATTTGTTATTCCTAGTCTTTTCGTGTTGGCCATCCTAACTGGTGTGAGGTAATATCTCAGTGTGGTTTTAATTTGCATTTCCCTGATAATTAGTGATGTGGAGCATCTTTTCATGTGCCTGTTGGCCATCTGGATTTCTTCTTTGGAGAAGTGTCTGTTCATATCCTCCACCCATTTTTTAATAGGGTTATTTGCTTTTTGGGTGTTGAGCTGTGTGAGTTCTTTGTATATTTTAGATGTTAACCCATTAGCAGATATGTCAATTACAAATATATACTCCCATACTGTAGGATGCCTTTTTGTTCTACTGATGGTGTGCTTTGCTGTACAGAAACTTTTTAGTTTGATTTAGTCCCATTTGTTCATTTTTTATTTTGTTTCCCTTGCCTGAGGATATGCGTTCAGGAAAAAGTTCATGTTTATATTCAAGAGATTTTTGCCTATGTTTTCGTCTAAGAGTTTTATGGTTTCATGACATATTCAGGTCTTTTATCCATTTTGAGTTTACTTTTGTGTATGGAGTTAGACAGTAATCCAGTTTCATTCTCTTGCTTGTAGCTGTCCAGTTTTGCCAACACCAGTTGTTGAAGAAACTGTCATTTCACCATTGTATATCCATGGCTCCTTTATTGTCTATTATTTGACCATATATGCTTGGGTTTATATCTGGGCTCTCTAGTCTGTTCCATTGTGCCAGTACCAGATTGTATTGATTACTGTCTTTATTATTGCCAGTACTATGGGTCTGTTCTTGTGCCAGTACCGAATTGTCTTGATTACTGTGGCTTTGTAGTAGAGCTTGAAGTCAGGGAGTGTAATCCCCTCCCTTTATTCTTCCTTCTCAGGATTGCCTTGGCTATTCAGGGTAAACTTCATAACTCTTTAAGTACTTTCACATAAGAACAAGAATATTCCCTTAATCATATTTAATTCAATTTTTCCTCCCACCACCCTGAGCTAAGGAGTAATTTATTTATGGTCTCCCTCGGGGGGCAGTAATTTTTCTAGTTTTTCATTTTTCAGAGACTTTCAGGTTACATGGACCCTAGTTTATCCTTCCTTTTCTTCCTCCATACATAACTTCCACCGGTACCTCTCACCCCAATCTGCCCGGTCTGTTAACACCCTGAACTTGGGCCCATTTATTCTACAAGTATGGTCCCCCAGACCAAATGCATCACCATGACCTTGGGATTTATTAGAAGTGTAAATTTTCAGGCCCCACCCCAAACTTACAGAAGCAGACATTGTGGTGGCAGGGCTCAGCAATCCACCTTTTAACAAGTTCTCCAGGTCTCTTCTTAGGCACAGTGCTTTGGGTTAAGAGTGGCAAACTTTTTTTGTAAAAGGCCAGATAGTAAATACATTAGGCTTTGCAGACAGGTTTCTATTGCCACTACTCAGAAAAGCCATGTAGCCATCGGCAATATGTAAATAAGTGGGGGTGGCCACATTCCCATTAAACTTACCAAAAACAGGCAAGGGCTGAATTTGGTTGGTGGGCCTTAGTTGGTCCAACCCTTGCTTTTGCCATCAGTGATTTGCAGAAGCCTTCAGGCAGCGACTGGATTTACAGCTGTTAATTTTCTGAATTTGTGTTTATGCTCCTTGTTTTTATCCTCTGAGGATTTTTCTCTCTTTCCAGTTCAACTGAACATTTAAAGATGTGTGCCTGTGTATATGTTTCTGTGTATGTATGTACATATATATATTTAACCTGTGATTTTTAAATGTTCTGTATAGAAAATTTCCTTAAGACACCTAGTCAGAAATGGGAGTGTGTTTTTAGCTTGCTTTTTCTCAGTTAACTTTACATCACACTGCTTTAACATTTTATCTCAAATAAAAAAGACTATAGCTTAACTACAAGGGTGATTCCCAAGTACCTAGGTTTAATGGTTTTAGTATTATAGAATTATAGAGCTGGAAGTGTTTCCTAGTCTAACCTGTTCCTACTAAACAGAAACTAATGTTCAGAAAGGTTAGATTTGTCCCCAGTTGCATAATTAGTCATTGTTAGAATCTTTACTAGAACTCAGGTACTTCTGCAAGATAAAGATATCCTTGTGTCTCTTTCAGTCTTAGCACACTAAGTTCTAAAGTTAAAAAAAAATCTGTTTCCTGATTTTTTCCCTTTTGTCAATTTTTTTCTGATTTTCTCTCATTTAAGGCTGGGATAGAAAATCATCAGCTGGACACAGTAGATTTCTTTTTGAAGAGCAAGGAAAATCTTTTGAATCCATCCTCAAAATCTTCTGTACCTGCTCAGTTTGATCACTTTCCATCCCAGTTATATTTAAGAAGTAAGTAGAATAAAGACTTGTACATTCATATTTATTATTTTATCTTTTAATCACTTTCAAATTATTGTGTTTTCTGATGACTTACTTGCCAAAACTCAGTCATGACATTTTATATACTTTGTGGACTCTTTGAGAGAGTTGTGAGACTATAAATGTGCTCATTCCAAGTGGGGTGTTAATTGTTAACATCTTGTACTGTGCTTTGTATTTTTAGTATGCAAGAAAGAGATGATTCTTCAAATTCAAGAAAATTTTATTCAAAAGAGAGTAAAATTCACGTGCAAAGTAGCCCTCCCTTGCAGCTGTATGAGGTGTACAGTGATGGTATAGCTGAGTTGTGAACTGGGACTAGCTATAATATTTTTCAGCCTGATTCTTCTGCTGTTTTGCTACATTAGCAACACTTCTTTTCAAGATTTGTTTTTCCTTTTTAAAAAACAGGAAATCTAGCTTTTATTTTTGGACTAGGTAACCATGTAAATCCTCTACTGAAGATGGATAGAGTAATAAAGTGTGTTTGCCCTTGTATATAGTTTTATAATCTTTTTCTTTTCACTTGATATTATAGACGTCTTTCTTGTTAAGAGATAAAGCTATTTATGGTGGCATAGAATTTCATTGTATGGGCTGTACTATAATTTACTCAACCAGACTCCTATTAGACATTTAGATTGATTCCAGTTTTTACTATTTCTGGCAGTCTGCTATAAATGCTGTTTATATGTTTATATAATCTTCCATATGTAAAATTATTGGGATAAATTTCTAGGTATAGAATTTTCAGGTCAAAGACACACAATTTACATTCACAAACACTTTGATAAATTGTCCTTCAGAAAATTGTTACCAACGTGTACTCTATAGTTCTGTGGAGAAAATGACAACTTGCTTTTTCCATTGATGTAGTTTTCTCACTAAGAGTGGGGGTTAGAAATTTTCTTTTTTTTAAATGTTCTCTTTTGTTTTGAGTGCAGAGTTTTGGTTTCTTCTTTCTTGAATTGCTAACTTTTAAAAATGCTCCAATATTTAGAGTCTTGAATTTATAGAAAAAGGCCTGGTTTGTGGTGTTGAGTTGGACTCCTCTTGTGATTCATTGCATGGCTATCATTCACTTTTCTGCTATTTGGTGATGAGTGATTTTCCTCACTCTACTCTGACCTGCAGTGCTCTGCCCTAAAGGGTAGGGGTGGGTCTGCAAATAAGCATGGGAATAGCTTTACCTGTCTGTCAATTTAAAACCCATATGGCCTATCATTGTTGTTTGCAGAGATGCAATTCTAGAAGTGGAGCCAATGCTGAGAAAAACAGAAATCACTTCATTAGGGCCTGCAGCTGGCAAATGCAGGATTTAGGGACCCATGTCCTTACTTTTCAACTGAATGTTTAAGAGAATGGTTTTGGGATCAGGCTTGCTAAAGTTTAAATTTTGGCTCTGCCACTTACTTTCCAAATTATGCTAGGCAAGTTATTTATCCTTTCTGAACCTCAGATCCTCATCTATGGAAAGGGGGCCATAACATCTACTTCTCAGGTTGTTGAAAGGAAGAAATGAGATGGCATTTATAAAATAACAAGTCCAATACTTAAGCTTTATATAGTAGGTGGACAGCAAAATGTTAGTTACTAGTAATACAGTAAATAATGACTAATAATAGAGTTACTAAAATTTGTAGATAATAAGACTTCTTACAAGTTTGGTGAGCTTTCTGAGAATAAGACATTGGTCCTTGTTTTATGCTGGAAAACTTTGCAACCGTTATAAATAGGGTATTTTGGACATGTTAATTTTATTGGGAGTTCCCTATTGTGTCTTCTTGATACTAATTTCTTTGGTTCTTCCTCAGATGTGGAAGAGCTGACACCAGCATTGGATTTGCTTTGCTCAGCAATTAGAGAGAGTGATTCTGAAACCCAGAGCAAACACTTTTCAGAACAATTGCTTAATCTTACACTGTCTTTCCTTAACAAACAAATAAAGGAGATTTTTATTCACTATGAAGGTAAGAATAGCAGCAAAGAAGGGTGCAATTGTCCCATTCCTGTGTCAGGACAGAGAGCCTAAGCCATTGGAGTGCCATTTGCTGAAGTTGGGTAAAGTCAGTGTGTGATTGAGTGAGCAAAATGGGTTCTAACAGTGGGAAAAGTTGGCAGGAAGGACTAATTGTGAAAAGGGTTATGTTAAAACACGCTGCTATTTGTAATTAGGAACAGGCTCAGATTTTTTGTTTGAAATTTGAAAACACTGAAGTGATGTTACGTATTTTTCTGCAGTTCTTTATAATAGTTCATGGTATAATCTTACACACGTGTGTGTGTATGTATAAAATTGGCAAATATTGGTGTTTTCCATAGAGCTCGATGAACATCTAGAGAAAGGAGTGAACATTTTGACCAGCTACATTAACCAACTTCGAACCTTCATGATAAAGTTTCCTTGGAAGCTGACAGATGCTGTAGATGAATATGATGTAAATGAAAATGTCCCCAGAGTAAAGGAGAGCAATACATGGGAGAAACTCAGCATTGAGGTAAATATGAATAATTATCACTTCGTTTATTTGCCAGATTCAGAGGATATGAGAAAACAATAGAGGAAACAGAATATAGAATCTGTACACTTGTAATTCAGAATCTTTGGAAGGGTTTAGGTTTTATAGTTTGGAGTTTCTCCGCATGACTTCAAATTTATGTCTACAAGCTTCATGTATTTAATTCAGAACACAGATAGGCTCCCTCTTAATACCGGATCTGTCCACCTGGATGCAGTGACAAACATCCAACCTCAAACGCATGGAAGTGGTACTCCCTTAGTAATACTCCCTCAATGGCTAGGGCCAGACACTTTGGACTTTGGCATTCCCCCGACCTTTGAATAAATCGAATTGCTGCTAGTGATTTGATCTTAGGAAATTTTTATGACATTATGGCTTGAAGGTATACTCAATTTGAGTCCTATCTCAGATTCTGGTTATGTTGCCAATTAAATCATGTGTGCTCATCTACCTGCCTTTCTTCATGTAGTAAAATTTAATACAACCAAACTGAGCTGCTCTCTTTGTAACTGGGCTCTAGAAGAATCCCTCCACTCACATGGAGAGTATTGGCATTGGAAAGACACAAGCCAAAATATCTTAATTCAGATGATCTGAATCAATAGGATGTGAAAGTGATATGGTTGTGATGCTGTCATGTCCCCCAGACTGTTGTTCTTGGGCTGGAGGGATAGGAAATACCTGGTGTGACTGCCTTTTCCGTATCTCTAATTCATTCTCTAGCCCCAAATTACTTGATTTTCCTTGTATTTATTTTAGCTTCCCTTTTCCAGTTTCCACAGGTTTCACTTCCTGTTTTCTCCCCTTTAATGTGCTCCAAGGCTCCATCCATGAGCCTCTGCTCTTTTAATTGATATTCTTAGGAGATTTGGTCTACTTTGATGAAAGCTGTGGACTTTCCAAAAACATACATGTGAATGTGTGCATGTGCACATACACACAGTTTTGCACATGGCACAATGGAATTTATAGGTCCCTCTAAAGCCCCAGGTTAAGGATGCCTCCATTCTGTTATTTCTTGGGTTTAGGTCTTTATTTCTCCTTACTTAGATTATTGCAGTAACCTTCTGATAGCTCACTATCTTGAGCTTGAATCTCTTAGTTTATTCTCCACATTGCTGCCTGGATATTCTTCCTAAAATATATGTCTAATTATATCACCTTTTGCTTTTAAGACTGTTTAGTGTCTCCACGTAAGTTTCAGGTTAAAATCCATCTCTCACACATACAGTGCCCTACATTGTAGAACCTCTGCTTTTCTTTCAAGTCTCCTTTGTTACTCTTGCTGGCTTTTTCTCCAATTATATTGATTAATTTGGAGTTCCCTGAAGAATGATGCTGTTTCTTACTTTTATGCCTTTGCACATAATATTCTTTCTTTTTGGAACACTTGTCTCTTTCCTTAATATTTGTATGTAATACTTCCTTGTCTTTAAGCTTTTACCCCATCAGTCATCTCTACTAGGAAGCCTTTTCTTTTTTGTCACCCCTCTTGTTTAGATGCCCCTCTTCTGGATCCTCCTTTCTAGCCTAGCACTCTGGGATACTTGTATCATCACTGTTATCATGCAGTACTGTACTCAGTACTTGATTTGCGTGTCTTCCTGGAGGAGAGGGTCTATGTTTCAGAAAACCTATATCCCCCATGCAAAACCCCAAATCTGTAGTAGGTTTTCAATGAAAGTTCTTTAGTAGGTATTCACTAAATATAAAAGTCCCTTATTGATAATCATAATAAAGATATAAAAAGGAACTTAAATGACAAATGTTTTTCTTCTTTTTCTTAGGAAGTTATTGCCAAAGCCATTTTAAACAATAAAATACCAGAGGCACAAGCTTTCTTCAGGATTAACAGTCATTCTGCTCAAAGACTCGAGGAGTTGATTAGAATTGGCCTAGATTTGGTCTTTGACAATTTAAAAAACAACAATTTAAAGGAAGCCTCTGAACTCTTGAAGAATATGGTGAGTAGCATAATCTATTTGTCTGTTCTTAAAGTCCCTAACAGAGAAGATTTCTGTGTAATTAATATAATTTCTAGTTGGTATAAAAATGGATTTATATTCATAATTATATCACAAAATAAGAAATTTATGTAGCTTTTAGAAAAATGACAGTAATACTGAGAAATGCTCTTCAGTACTGAGAACTTTCTTGAAGAGGTTTTTCACCGGAGTTTCCATTTGCTCTCTGCTAGACTTGGCACTTTGGTTAGAAGGAGACAGTGTTTCTCATAAAAGGCGTCACACAAATCAGAGCATTATTCGTTGGGGGACATTCTGTATTGTTCATATGAACCCTTACATTTCCATTTGAACTTTCTAATGGTCTATGCCTCTGCTTTGTGCTCCATGTCACTTGAGAAGGGCAAGTCCTAGATGTAGGGCTCTTGGACTAAGCTGAGATCTGGCCCTAATCTGCATGGTTGGGCTCTTAGCCATGGTAACTTTCTGGAACTGCAGAGAAGTGAAACTATATAGGCATTTTTATTTGCACTGATTTCTGTTTTCACCTGAATCATCAGGAGATCCCATAGTTTTGGTGTCCTGTGGTAGCAGCACTACCTTAAATTGTTCTATATACTGCTTTTGTTCTGGCAAAATGCTTAAGGACTTTAGGGAGAGGCAGTAAACAGGGTAAGTGTAGACATTGAATGCTCACAAAAGCAGAAAAGCTGTGGAATTCTAACAGGATGTGTGTCTGTAATAGAATACTTTTACAACCAACATATATTTATGTTCAAAATAGTTTAAATGTAAGTTTTTAAAACTTTCCTATTTATTATAGGGCTTTAATGTAACAGGCGAGTTATTCAAGATATGCTTCTTTACAACTGATAAAAATGTACGGGACTTTTTGGTAGGTAAAGGTGAGACTCTGTAGTTTATATTTTCCACTAAACCTTGGTGAAAGTTTAAAACAAATTATTTAAATATTCATCTAATAACTAGTAAATCAACTTTTTCTTTTTAAATGATTGTTCTCCATTTGTGGTAAAGGAAAATTTGTGTGAATATTACCTTAAAATTTCAAAATACAGTTCTTAAATGGTATTTAATCTGATGACTTTTGTTTAACTTCTGTGAACTCACTGCTTTAATTACTTTTTATTCAAGGTTGAAATTTTAAGAGAAAAAAATTATTTTTCTGAAAAAGAAAAAAGAACTATAGACTTCGTGCATCAAGTAGAGAAGTTTTATTCAGGACATTTCCAAGAAAATATGCAGATCCAGTCTTTTCCCAGGTAGTCTCGTTAGCCCCCTTTTGATAATATGAGAGGAATATTGCAGACAGTGTTTAGTTTTTAATTGTTAGTGAGCATATGTTTCTTAATGTGGGACTGAGCTTACATTCCCTATGAAGATGAAACTTGTATTACCTATTGACTGTCATTTCAGTATGTACATAATCAGATACATATTTTAAGATAAATAAAAAAACAGAATGACTGTTAATCCTGAAGAAAGTTTTTTTTGAATTATGTATTTCCTTCCCCAAAAGAATAGTTCTTGAGCAGGTAAAAAGGAATGAAGCTTTTTCCTCCAAAATTAAAAAAAAAATTTTTCACTGTTGTGTAGGTATTGGATGAAGGAACAAGATATTTTCAAGCACAAATCTGTTTTGGACTCATTCCTGAAGTATGATCATAAAGATAAATTTAACAAACAGGATCATAGAATTGTGTTAAATTGGGCTCAGTGGTGGAATCAACTAACAAAAGAATCCATCCTTCTCCCCAGGATAAGTCCGGAAGGCAAGTATGAAACAGCCCCAAACGTGAACATATTGAATGAGGATTATTAGGCATTGGTATTTGAATATTTTGATGTGTCATCATTTTAGAGTTCCTTTTGGGGTAAAAATATTCAATTGCTTTAAAATGCAAGTCACTGCATTAAGACCTCTTTCTTATCCAAGGTTTTTGTAAGGGATTTATAAAGTGATAGTAAAAGAGAAAAGTCATACGGTTCAGTGAATTGAGATTTCAAGGCTAATAAGCATTCTCTTCCAAGTTTCAAAGTGGCATTCTTTGTTTTTCCAAATAGTCTTTGAGTTTTGTGTCTGTATCACTTCAGTGCTCTGTGAATAAATAACAGTGGTAAACAGCGGTAATTCATAGGGTGTCAAACTCATGTTTTCTATTACAGCCAGTTTGTTTATATTAAGGAAAAGAAAAAGGAAGAAGTTCTGAGAAGATAAGTGAGGCACATGGCTAATAACCACGTTTCATTTAAGCACAGAAGTAATGAGAAGCAACATTTAGCTCTTCCTTCATCTGAAGTACAGACTATAAAATGAACAAATACACAAAAGAGAATAGCAAAAGATACAGAAGTCCTGAATAATGCCTATTTTATATAAATATTTGTCCAGATTGTCATATTTGCTCAGTTAATTTGTGTTGAGTTTCATGTCAGTAGTCATAACTCATTGATATTTTAAAATGTATTTTGTTATTAATGTAGAATACAAATCATATTCTCCCGAAGCCCTCTGGAGATACCTCACAGCTCACCATGATTGGTTAAGCATTATCTTGTGGATTGGAGAATTTCAGACCCAGGATAGTTGTGCTTCACTTCAGCAGAACAAATGGCCCCCTCTGACTGTTAATGTTATTGATCAGAATACCTTCTGCAACAACTACATGAGGAATGAAATTTTAGATAAGTTGGCCAGGTATTGTAACTGTGGGGATGAATAAAGGAAGAGCAATAAAAGATAATGGTGTGATTTTTTCCTTTGAAATGTCATAAATCCATTGCAGTGTTGTTTCATAGGATTTTTAAATTGAAAGGTCTTTTGTGTATATTGAGGTTTTAAAATCACATGCATTTAAAATCATGTGGAAATGAATTGGCTCTCAAATTCTAGATGAAGTTTCTTTCCAAAGCATTGAATGTGCTTTGGTGTAGAAATAGTAAGTCTCAGTGGGGCTACAAAAACCAAGTGGCAAAAGCTGAGTTGAGGATGCTTTGGTATTCTGTAATGTCTCCCATTCTTCTTGGTACATGACTGCTCCAAAAGTGGACTGCTCAGTTAGGAAATCAGCGAGGGAAAGCAGCTCTTGATGTGATAAGTAAAGACTTTAAACTTTTAATTCATTTCTCAAAATAATTCTATTTGAACCATGTGAACTTATCATTTGGGTCAAAAATGGTTAAATTTATCAGCAATTTCATGTGGCTTGACCTAATCTATCTACCTAAGCTATAAAGAGACTAAATAACTTGTATGTTAATTTTTAAGTTTCTTTAACTCCTCATGTATTATTTTATATTTATACTTACTGAGGAAGTATAGCTGTATTGTCCTACCCAATTTAAAGATGTGGGAGTGAGAGCCAGAGAAGTTAAGAGTTGTGCCCAAGCCAGTTTCTTACAGACCTTTACCCCTGACGTTCTATTCACTATTTTTATCATTGCACAAAATCCCATTCTTCTTGTTTACTAAAAGTAAAATTTTGTACAACTTGTATGCTTATCAAATGTTTTGCTTAATATTGGTTGTTTAAAAAGCAAATATATGTGTGACTTAACATGAATTATGACACTAATGAATTTATGAGATCTATGTTAACAGATTAAAGGGGAAAAAATAGCACCCTGATAGATACAGAAAATCATTTGATAAAATTCAACACCTATTTGTAATAAAAACTGTTAGCAAACTAAGAATAGATGGTAACTCCCTTAACTTGAAAGGGTGTCAAAAAAAATCTAGCTAACATTATACTTAGTGGTGAAACATCACAAGATTCTCTTTAGATTTGGAACAAGACAAGCGTATTACCAGTTCTTCCCAAGTAATCTTTAGATATAGTGCAATCTCAACAAAAAGCCAACAGATTTTCTTGTGCATTTTGACAAGCTAATTCTAAATATTTATATGGAAATGCAAAGAAATAGCCCTGAAAAAGAAGGACTTGCCCTACTAGATACCAAAACTTATTCTAAAATAATAGCAAAAAGGATAGTGGGAGTGTTCATGCAGGGATAGACAGACCAGAAGAATAAGATAGTGAGCATAGTAACAGACTCATGCATGTATGCTCATTTTATATGTGACACAGGTAGCACTGCAGAACTGTGGGAGAGAATGGTGGTCTTTACAAATGGGGCTGGGATAACTGGATAGCTATATGGGGGGGTGGGGAATTGGCTCTTCTGCCTTATATTGTTCATAAAACCTCAGGTAGGCCTTCAAACCAAAGTAACAAATGTTACACTATAAAGCTTTTAGAAAGGAATAAAAGAGTATCTTCATGACCTAAAAGGCCTGAAGGGGCAAAGGAAGAAAAAAGTTACTGAGACCAAGAGAGCTGCCTGGAAGGATTTATGTCCCTTAGGGGATAGTGTCAGCCAGCTTGCAGTCACCCACTCTAGAAAGAGCCAAGGCTTCCCCATCCTTTCCTTTTTCTGGCTCTTTATCTCCTGATGGGGTTCTCCCATAGGGTGAGCCAAAACAGAAGCCTGAGGGCTCTGGAATCTTCTGGAGCAGCCTATACAGGTGAGCCTCCAGGAACACAGAGCAGGAGAGCAGAGTTTGGATCTGGAGGGGTAGGAGACCAGTACACACAGGCATTTCACAAAAGGGGAAGCCCAAATATCTAGTAAACATGAAAAAGTGCTCCTCCTCATTTGTAGTCATGAAAATGTAAATTTATCAGAAATCTAGGATGACCATTAAAGGTAGATACATAAAGTACTATAATCATACAGTGGGATACTATATAACAATGAAAACCAAACTGTAGCCACAGGTACAAATTGTACAATATTGAGTAGAAGAAACAAGGCAGAGAACAATATATCCAGAATGTTCCATTTACCTGTAAAGTTTAAAGTAGGCAAAACCAAACTATATATTTGGGTTACATATATGGGTGGTAAAACTATAAATAAAAGTAAGGGAATAATTATCACCAAAGTCAGGATAGTGGTTACTGGGGGTAGCAAAGGATGTACAATGGGGGAGGAATACACACCAAGGGCTGTGTAATATATAATCTGGGTGGTGGGTACATGGCATTTCTTTAAACTCCACATAATAGTGTTCTATACTGTCTTGTATGTACAATGTATTTAACAGTAAAGTTGTAAAAAGTAATACTTAAATACAAATTTCTATTGTTTAGTAGTTGGTCTATTTAAATTACTCTGCTGTATTTTCTTAATGATTTTGTTTGGGTATGTTAGTGAATTTCTCAGTGCTTAAAGCATCTAACTTTAAGAGCTAACCACTATTGCCATACTGGTTTTACAGTTCCAATCAAAAGCAAAACAATGGAGATAGCTTAGTTTATTTAGGCTTTTGAAATATTTAAGGTAACTTGAGGCTGCTATACTGCCTTTAAATACTACAATGGTGCAGAAACCTTTAATTATAACTAGTAAAATATGTGTCTCAACATATAGAGTAAAAATTGGCAGTCTTAATTTTTAAATTCTTAAGTGTTTAAGACTTAAATGATGGAAGTGATTTAGTCTGCTCTCAATCTAGCAACTTTTTAACTCGCTGTCCCTGAAACCTGCCCAACAGGAATGGGATTTTTCTTAAATCTGAACTAGAAGACTTTGAACTCTTCCTTCTAAGACTGAACCATATCGGGGGTGTGATGCAAGATACCCTCCCTGTTCAAAACTACCGATCCAAAGAAGGTTGGGATTTCCATTCTCACTTCATTGTTTATTGTTTGGAACACAGTCTGCAGTATCTTCTTTATGTCTATCTTGACTATTACAAGTGAGTACTGAGAACTGATTTGTCCTTGAGCAAGTCTTCATGTTTCTTCTTTCCATACTACTTCCACACTACTTGTGACTTTTAGGAAAATATTAAACATTCATATAAGGAATACTGATCTTTTTGAGGTAATTCCTCCAACTTTAATACTTGGTACATTTTTAGTTCAGTGCTGCCTTCAGCTGAATGCTTATCATGTAAGGTGATGTTAATTCTGTAACATCTCTGTTAATCTTGAAAATATGCACATATTAGAGTAAAATAGAAGAAATGCATTAAATGTTTAAAAGAGGATGATTCTAAAGGTTAACTTGGAGTTCTTTACTACTTTTATTACCAGGTGAATGCTAAACAACATTGAATTCATAGCCATTGCAAGGTATTTTAGATATGCTCTAAAATTTATATTTAGATAAATAGATGCCTACCTAAGACCAATCTGTTTAATCATATCCCTGATCAGTGTTAATTGTTATTGGATCAATAACAACAACAAAAATAGTAGTGGTCTCTAATATATGAGGTCTGTAATATAGTACAGTCCAACAAGCATTATATAGTATATGCTATGTATAATCATGCATTAATGGTTTGCCCCATGAATATAAGCAAGTACATTATATTATTATAGTACATAGGACATATTATGTTTAATTGTGCATTAATGATCTACCTCATGCATATAAACAGGTACATTATATTATTACAGTACATAGGACATACTATGTTTAATCCTGTATTAATGATCTAGCCCATGCATATAAGCAAGTACATTATATCCTTAGAGTAGTCACTGTCCATCAGTGTAGTAAGATGCTATAGAGTCACTACTTGTCTCCTCTGTGCTATCCTGCCTTTCCCATACCTCCCTACAGTGTCCTAGGCAGTAGGCTAAATGCTTTACATGCATTATCTCATTTAATCCTCACCAACCCAAAGAGGTCATTACTCCCATCTCCATCTCACAGATGAGGAAACTGACGCTTCAGGAGAAACTTACGTGCCTTACTTAAGGCACACAGCTAATAAGTGCTTACTTCTCCTTATTTTTTAGTAGACTTAATTCTGCTTATGTTTGATTCCAGAGCCCACATTCATGAGCTAATGAGAACATTTTTATTTTACTTTGTGTAGTAAAGATGAGGAATTCAAACAAACGGTGTATTTTAGTTTCTGTCATTGAGACTTAGACACAGAAAGGCTTTCCCCAAAGCTACTGGCAAGAGAAGATTTCAAAGCCATCTTTTCAGAGGACCTATTCGAGCATTAACTCTTCAGTCCTAACTTCTCTGTAGCATGTAAAGGTTTTTAAAAAACTCAAGCTTGAAAATGCTAAAGAGTTTTCATTGTAAAAAAAAACGAATAAAACACGAAGTATCTAAAAGTACAAGGTATCTGTTAATCTTTACAGTTGATAAAATTTCATCATGGTAATAAACACATTTTAAATATTATCTCTGTTTCTAAAATTTTCTCCTATTTCTAGATCATAAGGAATAGGTAAAACACAAAATGAGAGTGGGAGTATATTATGTTCATTTGTAAATTCCAGTGTTCTTTTTTATGCTAATTATCACCTGAGCAAACATGGCTGTAATTGTCTTATGCTGTATGTTAATCAGAGAGGTTTTTTGTTTTTTGTTTTTTTATATACAGACTTAGTCCTTCAAATTGTCCCTTTTTGGAAAAAAAAGAACTGCATGAAGGTCACCCTTGGTTTGAATTTTTAGTTCAGTGTCGACAAGTTTGCAGTAATTTAACAGGTATGGGTGTACTGTATTAAATGCAAAAATTTCCTTGAAAATAAATGTGAACTCTAAATGAATCACTTGGTTGTAAACAAATATCTGTCTATAATCTAGGCTCAGGCTTTATTTATTTTTGTTAAAATATCATTGATATACAATCTTATGAAGGTTTCATATGAGCAACATTGTGCTTACAACATCCACCCATATTTTCAAGTCCCCCCCCCACACCCCATTGCAGTCACTCTCCATCAGTGTAGTAAGATGCTATAGAGTCACTACTTGTCTCCTCTGTGCTATCCTGCCTTTTCCGTAACCCCCTACATTATGTGTGCTAATCATAATGTCCCTTAATCCCCTTCCCCATCCCTCCTCACGCTCCCCACCACTTTCCTTTTAGTAACCACTAGTCCCTTCTTGGAGTCTGAGAATCTGCTGCTGTTTTGTTCCTTCAGTTTTGCTTTGTTATACTCCATAAATGAGTGAAATCATTTGGTACTTGTCTTTCTCCGCCTCACTGAGCATAATACCCTCTAGCTCCATCCATGTTGTTGCAAATGGTAGGATTTGTTTTTTTCTTACCTGAATAATATTCTATTGTATATATGTACCACATCTTTATCCATTCATCTATTGATGGACACTTAGGTTGCTTCAATATCTTGGCTTTTGTAAATACTGCTGCAATAAACATAGGGGTGCATATATCTTTTTGAATCAGGGATCTTATTTTCTTTGGGTAAATGCCTAGGAGTGGAATTCTTGGGTCAAATGGTATTTCTGTTTTCAGTTTTTTGAAGAACCTGCATATTGCTTTACACAATGGTTGAATAAATTTACATTCCCACCAATGGTGTAGGAGGGTTCTCCTTTCTCCACATCCTCACCAGCATTTGTTTTTCTTGTCTTTTGGATTTTGGCCATCCTAACTGATGTAAGGTCATTTCTCATTATGGTTTTTACACATTTCCCTGATAATTAGTGATGTGGAGCATCTTTTCATGTGCCTGTTGGCCATCTGAATTTCTTCTTTGGAGAAGTGTCTGTTCATATCCTCTGCCCATTTTTTAATTGGGTTATTTACTTTTTGGGTGTTGAGACAGTTGAGCTCTTTATATATTTTGGAGGTTAACCCCTTAGCAGATATGTCATTTATGAATATATTCTTCCATACTGTAGGATGCCTTTTTGTTGTTTTGATGGTGTCCTTTGCTGTGCAGAAGCTTTTTAGTTTGATGTAGTCCCATTTGCTCATTTTTGCTTCTGTTACCCTTGCCTGAGGAGAGTTGTTCATGAAGAAGTTGCTCATGTTTATATTCAAGAGATTTTTGCCTATGTTTTCTTCTAAGAGTTTTATGGTTTCATGACTTATATTCAGGTTATTGATCCATTTTGAGTTTACTTTTGTGTATAGAGTTAGACAATAATACAGTTTCATTTTCTTACATGTAGCTGTCTAGTTTTGCCAACACCAGTTGTTGTAGAGGATGTCATTTCCTCATTGTATATCCATGGCTCCTTTATCATATATTAACTAGCCATATATGTATGGGTTTATATCTGGGCTCTCTTTTCTGTTCCATTCATCTATGGGTCTGATTTTGTGCCAGTACTAAATTGTTTTTATTACTGTAGCTTTGAGTAGAGCATGAAGTTGGGGAGCATAATCACCCCAGCTTTATTCTTCCTTCTCAGGATTGCTTTGGCTATTCAGGGTCTTCTGTGGTTTCATATGAATTTTAGAACTATTTGTTCTAGTTCATTGAAGAATGCTGTTGGTATTTTGTTAGAGATTGTGTTGATTCTGTAGATAGCCTTTGGCAGGATGGCCATTTTGACAATATTAATTTTTCCTATCCATGAGCCCTGGATAGATTTCCATTTATTGTTGTCTTCTTTCATTTCTCTCAAGTGTCTTATAGTTTCAGTGTATAGGTCTTACATTTCCTTGGTTAGGTTTATTCCTAGGTATTTTGTTCTCTTTGATGCAATTATGAATGGAATTGTTTTCCTGATTTCTCTTTCTGCTATTTCATCATTAATATATGGAAATGCAACAGATTTCTGTGTATTAATTTGTATCCTGCAACTTTGCTGAATTCAGTTATTAGTTGTAGTAGTTTTGGGTGGATTCTTTAGGGTTTTTTATGTGCAATATCATGTCATCTGCAAACACTGACAGTTTAATTTCTTCCTTACCAATCTGGATGCCTTTTATTTCTTTGTGTTGTCTGATTGCCATGGCTATGACCTCCAGTACTATTTTGAATAACAGTTGGGAGAATGGGCCTCCTTGTCTTGTTCCTGATCTTAAAGGAAATGCTTTTCAGCTTTTCACTGTTAAGTATGATGTTGGCTGTGGGTTTGTCATATATGGCCTTTATTATGTTGAGGTACTTGCCCTTTATACCTCTTTTGTTGAGAGTTTTTATCATGAATGGATGTTGAATTTGTTGAATGCTTTTTCAGCATCTATGGAGATTATCATGTGATTTTTGTCCTTTTTGTTGATGTGGTGGATGATGCTGATGGATTTTTGAATACTGTACCATCCTTGCATCCCTGGAATAAACCCTACTTGCCCAAGATGTATGATCTTTCATGTATTTTGAATTTGGTTGCTAGTATTTTGTTGAGTATTTTTGCCTCTTTGTTCATCAGGGATATTGGCCTGTAATTTTCTTTTTTTGTGGTGTCTTTGCCTGGTTTTTGTATTCGAGTGATGCTGACCTCATAGAAAGAGTTTTTAAGTATTCCCTCCTCTTCTACTTTTTGGAAAACTTTAAGGAGGATGGGGTCTTCACTAAATGTTTCATAAAATTCAGCAGTGAAGCCATCTGCTCCAGGTATTTTGTTCTTAGGTAGTTTTTTTTATTACCAGTTCAGTTTTGTTCCTGGAAATGTTCTGTTTCTTCCTGGGTCAGTCTTGGAAGTTGTCCATTTCTTTTAGGTTATCCAATTTGTTAGCATATAATTTTTCAAAATATTCTCTAATAATTCTTTGTATTTCTGTGGTATCCATAGTGATTTTTCCTTTCTTATTTCTGATTCTGTTTATGTGTGTAGATTCTCTCTTTTTCTTGGTAAGTCTGGCTAGGTGTTTGTTTTGTTTATTTTCTTGAAGAGTCAGCTCCTGCTCTCATTGATTCTTTCTTTTGTTCTATTTTTCTTGATTTTATTTATTTCTGCTCTAATCTTTATTTGTCTCTCCTTCTGACTTTGGGCCTCATTTGTTCTTCTTTTTGTAGTTTCATTAACTGTGAGTTTAGACTGTTCATATGGGATTGAAAGAGCTCTTTCCTGCTTCCCAGCTGCAGTGTCTGCCTCCACTGCCAGGACCAGTGGGCTGAGTGTGTGCGTAGGAGCCTGTATGCTATGTACTTGTAGCTGCTGTAGGCAGGGCCACCGTCTTGCTAGCCTGACACAATGGCAAGGGCAGCTGGTTTGCAAGCTGGTGCCAGCGGGGAGGATGAGTGGCAGGCTGTATCACGGTGGCGGACCTTGCAGCTGCGTTACCAGCCAGGGGGATGGAGCGCCTGAAGCTCCTGAATATTCCCAACCTGCTGGGCTGAGTGCACCAGGACAATTTTGTCCACTTGTTGTTTCTCCTGAGCAGCAAGCTCTGTGCAATCCTTGCCCCTTTAGCAGCCCTCTCGCTGTTAGGAAGTCTCTCAGAGTGCCCGCCTTTCTTTTGTCCCTGAGTGGTTGGTTGTGGGTACCTGTTCCCCACAAGCGACTGGAATCTCAGTCTGTCCAAGTATTCTGCCTGTCTTAACTTTCCAACCCCACTATCTCCAGAGCACCATGTATTGTAGGTTCATGTTCCCAGAGCAGATCTCCAGGGCTGGATGTTGAGCAGTCCAAGACCTCCACCCCTTCCCTGCTCTGTTTCTCTTCCTCCTGCCATCAGTGAGCTGAGGTGGGGGAAGGGCTTTGGTATTTTAACCTTTTCTGTGAGGTCTGCTCTGTTCCCCAGGTGTAGGCAGTCTGCCACAGCCTTCTTTCCTGTTTTTCTTTCAGGATTAGTTGTATTTGCTATATTTTCATAGTATATGTTGTTTTGGGAGGTGATTTCTGTCTCACCTCTGATGCCTTCATCTTTAAGCCAAATCCAGTTTTTCACTTTTAAGTAATGTCTGGTTTCTCTCCAAGTGAATTTTTTTCATAATGTAGGTTGGGTTTTTTGTTTGGTTTGTTTTTTTGGTGCTGATTATGAAGTAATATATGCCCATTATAAAAAAATATATTGGAAGCCATAGATAACTAGGAAGAAGATAACACCTCCATAGGTAGATACCCTAGGTAGAGAGGAAGGTAACTCTTGATATATTTTAATGTTCTAGTTATTTTCTCTATACTTCTTTTTTAACCCACTGTATATTTTATTTCACTGATCCAACAAATATTTATTGAACTCCCACCTTGTGACAGTCTTTAAATGCTAGGGATACAACCAGAAACATCTATGTATTTGTATACCATTTTTTTCATATAGTAATTATAAGAATTTTCCTGTGTTCTTAGTGATAGTAATCATTCATGTCTACATGATATTTCATTGAGTAGATAATCTCTACTATTTTTTCATTTTTGACATTAAGGTTATTTTTTATTTTTTTCTACTACAAATAATATTCTTGAATATATTTGAATGTAAAATTTTTGTCCTTGCTTCAGATTACTTTTTTAGGACAGATATGGTCCTGGATATAAAATTACTAGGTCAGAGGTTAGGCACATTTTGAAAGTTCTTGCTATAAGGCAGATTACTTTCCAAGGAGTTATACCATCTTATCCATAAGTCCCAGCTTATACACACACTGACCAGCTTGAAGCTTGAGGATGATTACTTTTTAAAAATATTGCTGATTTGATAGGTGATATATGGTATCGAATTATTATTTAAATATGCATTTCCTTATTGCTAGTGAATTACATATCTTTATGTGTCAGACATTCATATTTCCTTCTTTGTAAAACAGTTTATTTTTATTGGAATAAAGTTAATATACAATATTATATTGGTTCCAGATGTATACCATAGTGACTTGATAATTATATAACTTACTAGATGCTTGCCACAGTAAGTGTAGTTACCCCATTACCATACCAAGTTGTTATAGTATTATTGGTTATATATTCTCAATGTCTTAAAAATGGTTATTTCTTTTGTCCGTTTATCTTGAGTCAGTATTTTGGACATTGATTTGTATGAGCTCTTTGTTGAAGACATTAATCCTTAAATTGTCACTTTTGTTAATTTTTCCCCAGTTCATTACAACCTTTCAGTTTTCTTTCTTTGAATAACAGTTTTTATATTTATGTTTACAAATCTTTCATTTTTTCCCCTTTGTGGTGGTTTCCCACTACTTTTAAGCTTAGAAAGTTTTTCTTACTGTGGGTAAGTAAACATTACTTTTCTCTCTCAGAATTATATGATTCTTAATTTAGTATTTCTCTCTCTAAAGGAGAAAAACATACTCTCTTATTTTCCAGATCCCAAACTGATCTTCCAGGCTAGCCTTGCAAATGCTCAGATACTGATTCCCAGCAACCAGGCCAGTGTAAGCAGTATGCTGTTGGAAGGACATACCCTTTTGGCCCTTGCTACCACAATGTATGCTCCCGGGGGTGTCAGCCAGGTATGGAAAGCACTTTTACCCATTATGGCAGAATAGGATTGATTTTAAATCTAGTAGAAATATTTATGGGTTCTCTAGATCTCAATTGATAGTGAAATATAACCACTTACAATTATTTCATTAAAGAGCAGAAAACGGTGAATTCTTAAACTTTTTATGTCATATCCTCTTATGTTGAAAAGGAACCTAATATATTGTATAGAGATTTTTTTCCTGTTCCTTTGTTTTCTGATACTCCAGGTTTATTTTCAGTCTAGAATCAGGATCTAATTGCTCCTGGCAGTGAGTACACTTTAGATCTATGGCTTGGGAATTATTCTCTAATATTTGTCTTTAGATAAAAAGGAAGTCATAATTTTTAGCTACCAATAAAAACTCTTTGAAGAGGCCCAGTGGAAATTTGCCCATCTCTGCTTTTTTCGAAGTGTAGTGTACCTGGTTAGAGGGAACTTAAGAATGCTGTTAAACATTCATTCTCCCAAAGTTTCTTACTGATGCCATCTTTTTTTAATTCCCCCCCCTTTTAGATTGTTGCAATATATCTGAATTATATGGTTATTTACACCTCATAATTATATGGTTTTTAGTTACCTGTCAGAAATTAGTCATAGAATAACTGGAGATCCCAGGTTTCAAGATATTCTACAAAACTATATGAATCAAAACAGTATGGCACTGGCATAAGAATAGACACATAGATCAATGGAACCAAATAGAGAGCCCAGAAGTAAAACCCATGCTTATATGGTCAATTACTCTATAACAAAGACAATAATATACAATGGGAAATAGTTTCTTTGATAAATGGTTTTGGGAAAACTGGACAGCAATATGCAAAAGAGCTGAATCACTTTCTTGTCTCACAGACAAAAATAAATTCAAAATGGATTGAAGATCTAAATGTAAAACCTGAAAAACCATAAAACTCCTAAAAGAAAACATAGACAGTAAACTTTGGGACATCATTCTAAGTGATATTTTTTTGGATCTTCTCAGGCAAGGGCAACAAAAGCAAAAATATACAATTGGGACTCCATCAAACTAAAAAGCTTTTGAACAGCTAAGGAAATCATCACCAAAATGAAAAAGCAGCCTTCTGAAAGGGAGAATATATTTACAAATGGTATATCTGATAAGGGGTTAATAGCCAAGATGTATAAAGAATTCATAAAACTGAACACCAAAAAAAATAGTCATAAGTCATATTTTAAAAATGGGCAGAGAATCAGAGACATTTGTCCACAGAAAATGTACAGATGGACAACAGACACATGGAAAGATGCTCAGCATCACTAATCATCAGGGAAATCCAGATCAAAACCACAAATGAGATACCTGAGACCTATCAGAATGACTAGTGTTAAAAAAACAAGAAATAACAAGTGTTGGTGAAGATGTGGAGAAAAGGGAACTTTTGTGCATTGGTGGAAATACCAAACTGGTGCAGCCACTAATGGAAAACAGTATGGAGATTTCTCAAACAATTAAAAATAGAAATACCATACAATCCAGTAATTCTACTTTGGATTTTTATCTGAAGAAACACTAATTGAAAAGATATATGCACTCCTATGATCATTGCACCATTATTTAGAGTAGCCAAGATATGCAACTTAAGTGTCCATTGATGGGTAGATAAAGAAGATGCCCATATATACCATCGAGTATTACTCAGCCATAAAAAAGAATGAAATCTTGCCATTTGCAACAACATGGATGGACTTACATGGTATTATCTAAGTGAAATTAAAGAAAGACAAAAAACATGATATCATTTATGTGTGGAATCTAAAAAAATAGAACAAATAAACAAACAAAACAGAAACAACTCCTAAGTACAGAGAACAAATTGGTGGTTGCCAAGGGGGTGGGGTGTCAGGATGGGCAAAATAGGTGAATGGGATTAAGAGGTACAAATTTCCGGTTATAAAATAATCACAGGAATGTAAAGTATACCATGAAGAATATAGTCAGTGCTTTTATAATAACTTTGTATGGTAAAATGATAACTACAGTTACGGTGAGCATTTTTTAATGTATATAAATACTGTATCACTGTATTGTACACCTAAAACTAATATATGTCAACTATACTTCAATTAAAAATAAATTGATTGAAAAATTAACAAGAGCTGAGGGGAAAGGACCTAGGAATCATCTAGTCTAGAAGTTTTTATTTTCTTTTAAAAATATTTAATATCTAATTAAATATTTGACATTTAAATGTAGTATGAGAACCTATTTTCATACAACTTTTCCATAGTTTGAAAAACAATGATCTAGCTGAACTTCTTAATTTTTTAAATGAGAAAATTTAGGCCTTATATTCAATATGTAGCCCAAGGTCACACAGTTCATTTAAGAACCAGAACTAGAACTGTTGTCTTCTGAGTCCTTGTCCAATGCTGTTTTCACTACCACACATTCTCTCAAGCTAATCTTGTTTCACAGGGCTTAATTTTGGAGTTAAGTTTGGAGAAGAGAAAAGTATTACATTGTGCTATCTGTCTTTTTATTTAGGTTGTTCAGAATGAAGAAAATGAGAACTGTTTGAAAAAAGTAGATCCCCAGCTACTGAAGATGGCATTAACTCCTTATCCTAAGCTAAAAACTGCTCTCTTCCCACAGTACACTGCCCCTAGTGTCCTGCCACCTGATATTACGCTCTACCACCTTATTCAGGTACAGTATTTAGGTGACCAGTGTTTAGGAGTATCAGTCAGGGTTCAAAGGAAAACATACCATTCTGGTTCTTTCAAATGGAGGATTTTTAACATAGGGAATAACACAGAGTGATAGCAGATTGAAGGTGATTGTGAGACAACCCAAAAATTGACAAGAAAGGAAACCATCAATATCCTTAAGGCTGTAAGAATAGTGTGAGAAAGTAGTGTTACTATAATCCATAAGCTTGAGCCATCTCTGGGAGCTAAACTCACGTTCAGCCTAACTAGTGTGGGAGCTGGGAACATAGATGATGGGGCTGGAACTTCGAAGATGCCCCAGAAAACAAAAAAGTGGAAAAAATAGCTTGCTTTCTCCTCCTCTTCCCACCTTTAATCTCCCCTGTTGTCTCTCATGGCTAAACCTGTCTGGTAGCCAGCCGAAGGGCAAGTGAGCTTAGGAAATGCATTTCTCTGCAATACAGGGCAGAGCAGAGGAAAGGTGGAAATGGATCTGAGAGCAAATAGATAGTTGAGCAGCATATTTGTCTGACATTTCCATCCTACAGTGATAACTTCTATCTCTTCTTAGTAAAGGGCTATTTGTTTAGTTAAATCAGTGCTGCTTAACCTTTTTCAGGACAGACCTCTTTAAGAATGTGAGAAAGCTATGAGCCCTTTACCCAGAAAAACTACATATGCATGTAATTTTGTTTGTATTTCAAAGGAGATCACAGATTCCCTGAAAGAGCTATTCAGGGATCCTCAGTAAAGAATGCCTTTTTTTGCTCATTTCTCATTTCAAAGGGCTTTTGCTTTTTTGAGTACACATACTTCCATAGTCAGTTCAACATAAGCTCTATATGTCTATACAGGTACAAAACCTCTTACTCTACTGTGAAAAGTTCTTAGGGTATGGACTGGTGCTACTCAAAATGTGGTCCCGAGGTAGGTGCCAGACCATGAAGTGCTTGTTGCTGGTATGTGATGAAATTGCAGTCTTGCATCAGGACATAAATCTATATCCCTGAGCACACTGGTTCAGCAGGGTTTTTGTTATTTTTTAATATAGCAAGACTTGAAGAAGGAAGCAGTAAGCTGGATTTATATTGCATGCATCTTAATCTTATTGCAGACCAGCACTTTGAGTAGCACTTGTATAAACTATATATAAATGTATAAAAATATAGTTTCACTACCTAAAGTGGATTCAGTCAACCTAAAACAAATGTTTTCAGGTTTGTTTGCTTTTTTTTCTGTTTTCAAGTTGACTGATGTAATTTTCGGTACTATCAGTCCTGCTATTTTAGAATATTCCTTCTGTAATAGACTACAAATTCTCCCTTATTTTTAAATCAAAGCTGTTTTTCGTTAGTCATCCAAATCTTAATAGTTGTTTTCTCCTGTATACTTTCTATGATCCTTTTTTAGTCTTTGCTAAACCTTTGGCCTAGACAAATTTCAAACACACACTTCCTGCTTTCAAACCTTTTCTTGAAAGGTTTCTTGACTTGATCTTAGACCACAGTTTTTTCTTTGCTGTTGTGAATGATTTGCTCATCACAGTCCTCGAACCCTTGATCTACTACTTGTTTTATTTACTCTTTCCTTTTCAGACCCACCTTAGCTCACTTTGTGATGTTTACATGGTAACATTTCTAGCCTCTTAGTCCTCTTGCCTTTTGATTCCAAATGCTTTTCTAAAGCCCATTTTACATTATAATTGATTCTACCAAAAGAAAGTACACTTTGCAAACATAGTTTAAAGTGAGAAGCATCTCTAAAAGGAACATAGCCAGTTCTATTTTTATTAAAATAGAAAAGGTATCTCATTCTTTTTTGGTTTTAGCTGTGTTCAAATAATTTTATGTCCAGAAAGATAAGGTTTTTAAGTACCCTGGAGAAGGGAAGGAGACTAGCTGTGAAGTCCTTTCATATAATTTTGTTTACTTATTTTATAATTAATAAATTTTTAACTCTGATTTGACTTTTCCCCTTTTTCAGTCATTATTGCCTTTTGATCCTAGCAGATTGTTTGGCTGGCAATCTGCCAACACACTAGCTATAGGAGGTAAGTTATTACAGGTACTTCTTACTTTAGAAGCATTTTGGCAGTGTTGACAGTGGAAGTTAATTTTTATAAAGTCAGTTCATTTTTTTTCACTGCTTTCTATTTTGAAAATAAAGGTACATTCCAATGGAAAGCATTTTCTAGGAGACTGAGTTGGAAACATATTGAGTTAAAAGTCATTGTATTAAGTCACTAGTGCTATGCTTGCTGGGAAATGTAATTTATACCTATCTGCTTGAATTTCTTTCTTTCCAAAAATGCCTGTTCATTTGCAGTATAGTATTATAAAGGTTAAGAGTATAGGTGTTAGCATGAGACAAATCCTGGCTCTACCATGTGATAGCTGTATGACCTTGGGCAAGTGACTTAACCTCTCTTCAATTCTCTATAAAATTAGGTTATTAACAGTGCCCATCTCACAAGTTACATGAGAATGAAAGGAGAGAAGGCATTTAAAAAGTTCTCCCAGTTCTTGGCACATGGTAAACACCAGATGCATACACATTACAGTCCTCTAGCCCACAAGAATTTCTGTGCTTTTTTTGTACTGTTTTTAAACTCTGCTTTTTCTATTTCTTTTTTGCTTTTGCATTTAGAGTTAGCCCTTAATATCATGTTACCTTTGGTGCCTCTGCCTATATTACTCTAAAAGAGGTTCAAATTAGTACTTTGCAAATAATATATACCCTGTAAATATTTATTGATTTGCATAAAAATGAATTTTCTAATGTGTCAGTTTTATAACTTAAAATTTCAATATATTGAATTCACCTAGAGCGTAGTGCAATGCTAGACCAATAATAGATGTTCAATAAATGTTTCTTGAGGGCTGAATAAAGTAGTACTTAGTGCATATCAATTTTCAGTAGTGCACATTCAAAGATACTCTTTCTAATCTCAGTGAAGTTACTAGAGAGTAAACAGACTCCCCTGTCCTGTTCTACTGCCTCCAACTCCATCATTTAGAGTCCTGACCCCCTTGTTAAGATCTAATACTCTACTAGGTACACCAGGGAAACAGAGGAAGTTGAAGGCTTATTTCCTGCCTGGTTTTTAAGAGTTTAAATATTTGAGGATATAAAGCACAAAGTAAATGAAATACTTGTCAGTAAAACAAAAGAGATTTATAAATTATTGGAGAGCTGTATTAGAATATTTACTTCTTTTTTAAATATGGTTTTACCACTGAAAAGGGATGTAACGTGGTTGTGAAGTGATTTAGTTTCTGTGGCAGGCCAGAGAATAATTTCCCTTCATGTAAAATTTTTTCTTACAATCTCCACACTAGCCCCCAGCCACTAAAAAAATCAGGGTCTTCTTTAAATAAAAACATCCAAATTTGCTCATTCAGCCCCTGGTAATGCTATACACTTTCCATGTGCTCAGCAAATACTTAATGAATGAACTGATGGTTTTATATGTAATTACAAGTTACCAAAGTCACTCTGATCTCATAAAGAATCAGGTAAGGCATGGGAACATTTTTTAATCTCAAAAGGGGTGTGCTTTTAAGTAATAGCTTTGTAATGACGGACACCTCTGAAGTCTCAACTCTTTTTTCTAAAAACCAAGTCACAATATAAAAAGTCCTGGAGGGTAAAACTTTATTCAGAAGTAAGTTACGAACTTTGAAAATAAGAGCAGATGCACTGTTTTCCAGAACTGGTTCCTTAACTGTTCAAAACATTATCTCATGTTAAAAATAGTTAGCAAGTGATTAAGAGGCAATTAAAGATTAGGGCTTGACAAGAGTGGTTATGTCATACTACTCACATCCAAATATCTTCGGATTTCAAATTTCTCTACAAAGAAAAAAAAATTTCAGAGGAGCTTTACTCTGCTGATCTTAAGAAAGATGTCACCATCATATATAAATAATAGTGTGCTCTATGAATATAATATAAAGTACATATAGTATAGTAATAACAAAAGATTATAGGAGGGTGTTAATATGGAGAAAAAGATGTTCTTGAAGTATTTATTGGAGAAAGGTACAGTAGTTGGCCTTGGTTAATAGAAGATTCATAAATATGTTAAGGATTTCAGTGTTTAATGAGCATATGAATGAATTAAACAGCTCCTTTCGCAGATCATTAACAGATTTTTGAAGTGGAAGGATTATTGCCATTGTAAATATCAAGTATCATTAAATACAGAGTTAAAGCATCTAAAATAAGTTCAGTGAGGAGAAAGCATAATTTGTAAGTTTTTATGCAGCTACTTAAGTATATATTTTTGTATAAAAGAGGGCTACCTCTACATATTAAAACTCTTAACATTTTGGTGGTTCAAACTGGTGATTCCAGCAGCCAGTTTTCTTTTACCATTGCAGTTAAGTTTTCTACCTGCAAATCTGAAATTAATCATGGTGAGGTACAGAGAATTACTACTGCTTCACTTTCCCAACAGATGCAGTGAGTCATCTTCCCCATTTCTCTAGTCCTGACCTGGTTAATAAATATGCTATAGTGGAGCGTCTGAACTTTGTTTATTACTTACATCATGGGCGGCCATCATTTGCATTTGGTACTTTTCTGATTCAAGAATTAAGCAAGAGCAAGTCTCCCAAGCAGCTGTGAGTATTTAAAACATAATTTGTGTTCTTAATAAAAGGCATATTTTACACATACATTTTTAAAAAGCATACCATAGTTAAGTACTATTTGGTGATTTTTTTTTTTTATGCTTCTGTGTATCCTAAGTTTTGGGCATTTAGTGTCTCTTTTTTAATAGGAAAAAAAAATATTTTAAAGTCATATTTTTTAAAATGGTTTAGGAGCTTCCCAGATGTTAGCAGTTACTCTAAAGAGGGAATTTTGTAGTGAGATGTGAATTCTGTATTTAAGGTCTTTGTCTGTTATAATTCACTTTAATAAAGCACAGAATTGGGAAGAATATTTGATATAATCAACTTTATTGGTTTGTTTATAGTTAGCATTTTTATGATAAAATATTCAAGTAGTTCAGAAAGGTGAAAAATGACAAAGTCCCTCAGTCTCCCATCCTCACTCTACATAGTAAATAAACATGGTTCTTGTGTCACTTTCCTCAAGATTTTTCTATGCATATCAAAGTACATACGTGAGTCATTTGAATTTTATGTGTTGTATGATGTCAAAGTGGCATTAATTTTCTTGGTAGTTCATGTACATACAATTTATAAGATCACAAGTTGGCAGTCTTTGGACACCCCACTCTGTGTTCCTAGAATGAAGTTTGAAGGAAGAGTAATTTGGACTATGAGTAGGTATTTTAGGAGAAGGTAAAATATAAGGCAGTAGGGGGGCTGTGGAGCCAGAAGACAGCTACCAAGAACCTAATGGATGTGTCCAAGGGATACCTAAAGGGAAGGGAGAGGAAGCCAAGTATCTCATGTCTTGATACTCCCTGTATTACTGATCTAATTCTCCTGTTTTCATGTTCTGATGCGATTTGATTCCTTTCTTTTTCAGGATCCAGCAAGTAGGCAATGAAGCCTATGTTTTAGGGCTCTCCTCCTTCCATATACCTTCAATAGGAGCTGCCTGTGTTTGTTTCTTAGAATTGCTTGGCCTTGACAGCCTCAAGCTCAGAGTTGATATGAAAGTGGCCAATGTAATTATGAGGTACAAGTGTAAAAACGAAGATGCTCAGTACAGCTTTATCAGAGAGTCTCTAGGTACAGCACCTTTTACTTCCTTTTTTTTTTTTTGGTGTTTGTTTTCATTTTTATTTTATTTTTTTATTAAAGTATAATTGAAATATAATCTTATGGTTTCACATAAACAACACTGTGGTTTCAACATTCACCCATATTATCAAGTCCTCCCCACCATTGCAGTCACTGTCTATCAGTGTAGTAAGATGGTATAGAGTCATTACTTGTCTTCTCCATGCTGTACTGCCTTCCCCATGACCTACATGTATTGTGATTGCAAATTGTAGTACAGCACCTTTTGTTAACGTGGTTTGTTTAGAAGACAAGGGACCAACATTAAATTGTGAGTGGTTGGGGAGGAAACAATTATATTCCTATTTCATCCTCTCCTGGCAGAATGTTTCTCTTTGTCTTTCTTGGGTCCTTTAATTGGGTTCTGAAATGGCCCTTGAAAGAGAAATGCTCAGTTCCTGACCTTTTTTCTCTTGACCATATTTTGTGCTTTATTTACAGTTGAGAAACTATCTAAACTGGCTGTGGGTGAAGAAGCAACCATAGAAGAATTGCTTATCCTCTTAGAAGAAGGTATATGGAACAGCATTCAGCAGCAGGAAATAAAGAGGTTTGTGAATTGCAATCCCAGTCTATTTTCCAGCAGGCTTTGTTGTTCCAGCCTGTGTTCGCCCAGTCTTTCTTCCAACACTCAGATGTTTTCACCAGTCTCCCTAGACCTTATCCTCTGAATTCATCCAGCATATACAGATACTCAGTAAATGGGTAATGGGTTTTAATTACATCTTGCCATCTTTAAAAGGAGGGTGAAGATAACGATATCCTCTTCAGAGATGGAGTTTCCAAGAGATGGAGAGGAGCTTTGTCTCCTCCACTGCCCTGCTGGTCAGAGAAGTCTGAAGTGTTACACGGTCAAATCATTTCAGAGGATGTGGGATGGATCTCACACAATTTGACTCTAAGTAATGTCCATAATTTTTCTTGCTAATACATGTCAGTTGATAATGGAAGTTGAGGTGACCATTTCTCCACAAAAGCCCCTGTCCTTACATGTTTGTACCATCTTTCCTCTGTGCTACCCCACTGGGCCTGACCCAGCCACCCCAGACCCTGGGAAGCCACATTCTCCTATATGTCCTGTCACTGACCTCACAGTCTCCTGCTTTCAGCAGGAATAGGTACCCTCCCCTTGATGAGGAAGCCTAGGCACTCATCAGGGCTCTAATACTCTAAAATGAATCATGCAAGAGAATGAAGCACTCAGAAAATTTCTTTCAGTGACTATTTCTCAGTTCTCCTAAAGATGGTACATGGCTATTTTGGTAGATTTGTGGTTGGTAAAAGGAATGAACTGTGCCAGTATGCTAAGAAAGCTATTGTGTATTATGGGTTAAAGAGTCCTTTTCTGTTTCAAAGCATTCTAAGAAATATTTGTTATTTGTTGAAAGGCTTTTTAGAGAATATGCTATAGTTAAACTTAACGTTTTGTTTTTTTTTTTTTACTAATTTTCCAGTTTAAAGCTATATAAAAACACCTTTTCCCTCTACTGCCCATACCCCCAAATACAGGTTATCCAGTGACTCTAGCAGCCAGTGGGCATTAGTGGTACAGTTCTGCAGGCTCCACCACGTGAAATTAAGCACATCTTATCTTAGAGAATGTGCCAAAGCAAATGATTGGTTACAATTCATTGTTCACAGCCAACTCCATGATTATCACCTGGAGGAGGTAAGCCACCAATTACTGCCAGTTTTTCAAAATGAGGAAATTGCAACACTTCTCAGGAGACAAATAGTGCTCTTGCTGTTGTGTATATGTAGGCTTTTGTTTGATGTGATACCAAGATTTCAGTGGGTTGGCTACAAAGGACCAGTCATTAATACTAAAGGGTGGAAGAGTTTTGTGACTCCAGATTAAATATGGAAATTCACTCAAAAGCAACAGCCAACTTTGTAAAATACATGGTCACATCTGACACAGTTCAGGATGAGAAAGAATAATTCCGCCTATGTTTTACCCTGACACTTTCAGCTCCAGGCTGTCTTTTTTAATCATCTAATATGCTTTCTAGGTGAAATCTCTTCTTCAGTATTTTAGTCCTGTCCTTCAAGACCACTTAACACTGGCTTTTGAGAACTTACCCTCAGTGTCTAACTCCAAAGTGGATAATGATCAAGTCTGCAACAAGTGCCCCCAAGAACTGCAGAGAAATAAAGAAGAGATGACTGATTTTTTTGAAATTCTGCTACAGTGCTCAGAGGAGATAAACTGGTGCTGGCTTCTGGCTGAAGCAGTGAAACAACAGGCCCCTGTCCTTAGTGTCCTGGCCTCATGTCTCCAGGTGAGGGTCATGAAAAGCCTAAATTAAGAACACAGAGAGTGACAGAAAAAGGGACAAGGACAAGGAAGGCTGATAATCAGAGAAGTAGGGTGATGATGATGGTGAGGCTTCGGCATGTGTGTCTAAGATGACTGCAACTTCTTGTGCTTCTCCCACTTAGGGTCTGGGCCACCTAATGCACTTTCCTGTGCCCAGACATTCAGTGACGGTGGTGAGAGCCTTGGCTCCTGGTTGGCAGTCATAGAGAAGGGCGATTTGGTGGGCTGGCCACCACTGCCTCGTAAGCAGAGAAGAGGAATGCTCTGGCCAGTCCCTTCATCAGCAGTTCTGTGGAGACAGTCTTGTTTTCTCGTACTTTGTATTTCCCTGACTTGACATATATCCCCTCAGTCTTCTGGCCTTTTGACCTGCCATACACTGCAGGACACTTGTAATAGGTTCTTGGTTGTTCATTAGAATTTGTTTCATGATTGAAGGCTTTTGAAGGCATTTTAACCCATTTAGTGAGGTGACATGGCCTAAACAGTAAATATCCATCTGTAGTTGTAGCATTGCTGGAAACTTCCTCTGTCAGGCAATCCAGGCACAGTTGTTATTTAATTTTGAAAAGTTCTTATCCAATGGCAGGATGCCAGTGCTATTCCTTGTCTCTGTGTTTGGATCATCACGTCTGTGGAGGACAGGATCGCAGCTGAAGCAATGGCACACATACAGTACTCAATAGAGGACCACACCTGGGACCTTCAGGACCTCTCAGTCATCTGGAAAACGTTATTAATAAGGCAGAAGAGCAAAACTCTCATCAGAGGTTTCCAACTTTTCTTCAAGGTAGTGAGAGTCACTTCATTTCTTTCCTGAATTTAAAAGGGTCACTTAAGAATATCCCCTGTTGGCTTTTTCAAGTATTTCTATCCCTAGATTTTTTTTTAAGACAAAAACAGATAATGGTAATAGAACTACCATTTACTTAGCAAAGTGTTTTATATACATTATTTTAGTGGGTTCTCACAATAATCCTTTACAAAGATAATATTGTATGAGGATATTATGAAGTGGTAGTATCCTCATTTACAGAGTGAAAAACCAAGGCTCACAAAATTTAAAAGCAACCTGCCTGGGATCACAAGG
The DNA here is from genome assembly GCF_040802235.1 of Manis javanica. Classification (NCBI taxonomy): domain Eukaryota; kingdom Metazoa; phylum Chordata; class Mammalia; order Pholidota; family Manidae; genus Manis; species Manis javanica. The sequence goes on along the minus strand of NC_133163.1, from coordinate 94,755,470 downwards.
TGGTGTACTTACAGTTCAGATCCATACTTTCTAATTCCAAAACTCCTGTCCTTTGATCAAAAAGCTCCCACTGAAGTGATGGAAATGTACAGCTCGATGCTACGGAGAACAGTAGTTTGATGGATCAGCGGAACCCATTATCCAGGAGTGTATGTAGAGGGGGCATAGCACCATCTAGTGAAACATCTCTTGTCCATGTATGGTGAGCCAAGTATAGAATAGACAGAAAATGGATTATTGAGTAGATGTATCTGGCCTGAGTATCTTTATTCTAGAAGGAAAAAGCCATATATGTGAAAAAAATTAAATTTATATGACTTAATTCTGTATGCTAATAATATACATATTTTTTACTGTAATCTGCTCTTACATTGGCATCATTCATTGAGAAAATAGTATTGATTAAGTTCAGGATCTTTTCATTCAACTCTTCCTCAAAGGGTTCCCCACTACTACTGATAATGGAAGTATATGAACTGTGTATGTTTTTCAAGAATTATAAGGAAGCTGAAGCTAAACTTCTGGAGTTCCAGAAGAGCCTTGAAACTGTAAGTTGTAGTTATATCACTCTTTCTTACCGATGGGAAATTGGTTAGAGTGGCCTGCTGTCTCCTAGTAGTCAGAATATGGTACCAGGTGAATACTTGTTATGTGGCATAATTGAAACTAAATCACTGGTACTGTTCAGAGATGGGGAGCTTCAGTGGCCTTCCTTAACAGCACTTTAGTTGCCAGGGATGACAGATGTTTCATCTAAAGTGCTAACTCTGACCAATATCCTGATGCTACCACCAAGTGGGAAAGGGATGAATGGTATCTCCTATGAATACTACTAAAGAGTGTGATGGCATATAGGCCACATTTTGCCAGTCTAAGAAAACTCCAACAGTGTTGAGTGTGAAAGGTGTTTAATGCTGCTTTATTCACTGAAAATAATGCCATTTTTCATCAGTACTTCCTTTGGTCTCTAATGATGCTGAGCCTGTGGTCAATTCCAGGCTTTACCTATTCAGATGCTTGTTTCACGCCCATTTATCATGTGGAACTAATTAACCCTATGGGAAAAAAAAGTTATAAGAAAGGTAAAGAAAAATGCCTTAGTCCTACTTGGGGTTTCAGCACATTTGCCTTCTCTACCCCAAAAGAGTTCTGTGATAAACTATATACTGATTCTACCCAACAAATATATCACAGTGCCACCTCAGTATAGGCTTTTGCTCTCAAATTAGTCTTAACAGTAATGAAGATTTAAGTTACATTGTATCAGTTATTCAAATATGCCTTATGTTCCTAAATCACAGAAAATTAAGACATTAATTTCCTTGCTCTATGGCTGGGGCTCTACCAAATACCCTCTTTTTTATTTTGAAAAAAAAATTTTGTTGTGGTAAAATACACATAAAATTTACCATCTGAACCATTTTTAAGCATGTAGTTTAGTGTTATTAAATACTTTCACATTGTTGTTCGACCATCACTACCGTTCATCCCCATAACTCTTTTCATCTTGTAAACTGAAATGCTAACCCATTAAAAATAACTCACCATTTTCCCCTACCCTTAGCCTCTGGCACCTACCTTTCTACTTTGTCTTTATGATTTTGTCTACTCTAAGAACTTCATAATAGTGGAATCATACTGTATTTGTCTTTTTGTGACTGACTTATTTCACTTAGCATCATGTCCTCAGGGTTTATCCATGTTGTAGCATATTGCAAAATTTCCTTTTTAATGACGAATAATGGCCCATTATATGTATATACCACATTTTGATGATCATTCATCCATGATAGACATTTGGGTTACTTCCAGGGGTAGGCAGAGTTTTATTGTTCCGAACAGAAGATCAAATCAACTACAACATTCCCTTAAGCCAAAGACTAATGCAGAGCAAGGCTCTGACTCTTTTCAATTATATGAAGGCTGAGCAAGGTGAGGAAGCTGTAGAAGAAAAGTTGGAAGCCAGCAGAGGGTTCATGAGGTTTAAGGAAATAAGTCATCTCCATGACATAAAAGTGCAAGGTGAAGCAGCACGGGCTAATGTAGAAGCTGTAGCAAGTCATCCAGAAGATCTAGCTAAGATAATTAAGGTGGATACACTGAACAGCCGATTTTCAATGTAGACAAAACCTTCTATTGGAAGAAGGTGCCATCTAGAACTCTTACAGCTGGGAGAAGTCAATGCCTGGCTTTAAACCTTCAAAGGTCAGACTGACTGACTCTCTTGTTAGAGGCTAATGCAGCTGGTGATTTAAAGTTGAAACCAATGATTCAAATTTATCATCCTGAAAATCCTAGGGCCTTAAGAATTATGCTAAATCTACTCTTCCTCTGCTCTATAAATGAACAAAGCCGGGATGACAGCACATCTGTTTACAATATGGTTTACTGAATAATTAGGCCCTGTGGCTCCAGGAGGATGGCAGTTTCCCACCTGGGGTGGGTTCTTTATGAATCTGATGAGACCAAAGGGACACAAGGGTGAGAGGTTTGGGGAAAGGTATTTTATTGCTTACGGCTCAGCCTCTCTCTCAGTGTGCTCCCAGGTCCTCCCTCTCTGGCCTCAGAGTGCTCCCCCTGAACCCCAGCTGCTCGGCTCTCCCTTGCTTGGTGCTTTCTGCCTCCTCTTGCTTGGCTCTGTTCTTCAAGCTCCATCCCTCTGCCATGGCTTGTGCTCTATTTTCCCAGCTCCCCGCCCCTTCCTCTGGGAGGAACTCCATGGGTGGGTCCCTTGGTGCCTGGCAGGCGCCTGACCATTTACATACCAGCAACAGAGAGGAGGAGAGAATGGCCAGGCAAGAAATTCTGGTTGAAAACTTCCATATATCCAACAATCCAGCCCTCCAGAATCTCTCCTCACAATCTGTGCATCCCCAATTTTCCACAATGGCCCCTGAGCGAAAAAAGCTAGAGTGCTCTAACCAGAAAATAACAACATAAAGTATGACACAGATAACAATAAAACCATGACAGTCCTCAGGCCTTAGGATCCAGCTGCATTCAAAGTCCTACTCAGATTGTGTCCATAGCTTCACATGTTCCACAGTAGGCCAGCAGCTGAACTGGCAGGGGGCATACTCAGGAAGCAGCAGCTGTGGCTAGGGGTTGTGCCCAATCACAAAGACTGTAGAATAGAATGACCTTAAGGACATTAAGACAGATACTTTAATGTTACTAACATGGGCAGATCTGGTCTGTATAGTGGCAGGAATGGGATAGATGTAGTGCTTACTGGAGGCATAGACACTGGTCACAATAAGACAAAACTCCCCTGTAAAGTGTTCTTACCTTCCAGCCATTCTGGGTACACTACCATGACCTGTGGGGGCCACTCTACTGTTACTCCAGGAACACACAGTAGGCCAGCTCCCAGGCTTTGTCCTCAAGGTGCCAGAAGGACCAGGTCCTCAAGGTGCCAGAAGGGCCAGCCATTGCTGGTCCATTTATCGAGGTGTCCAATTACTGTGCGCCTCAGTCACACGATACACTCCTGCCAGGCTCTGCTGACTTCTCCAAACATCAGAGGCAGGCCTCACCAATGGACTATAGCCCACAGTGTCTTCTTCCCTGGACTAAGTCATCTGCTTCATCATTCCCTGAGGATGCAATGCCAAATGGCCTGCAAACTGCTGCCAGAGGCTCCAGTCACAGCTATCTCCAGTCACACAAAAATCCAACTTGTCCATTTTGCAATGGCAGAGGTAAATGCACACATTTTATCCCAGCCCCACCTGATGCCCTTGCATGCCAAGTGGCACAAGGGCCTCAGAATTTGTGCCAAGTGTGGGATAAACACTCTCCAGTAGCCTACAAGACCCAAAACTTCTTGCAATAATGCCACATTTATCTGTAAGAGAATCAGAGGTGAACATAACATCATACACAGTATTAGATCCCCTATTACCAAGGGGGTTCAGGCTCATTCCACTCTGACAGCCCCACCCCTGCAATCTTTTATAACAGTGGGAGTCCCAGGAACCCTTTCAGGGTCATAATAAATGAGGGAGCATTCAGCTCCTGTGTTTACCAGAGCCAGGACATGCTACACATTTACTGGAGACTGATAATTTACTAAATTACTCAACATGTGCCCTCTGGCACAAGAGGTCCCAGTCAGTCCCCAAAGGTGGTTGCCGTGACCCTCACCTCAGTCAAACTGTAATCATCACCCGCAAGGGTCCAGGCAGGTTCTGCATGTTCTTCCCTCTCCCCCAGGAAGTCCTGCAGACACAAGGGTTGGACATGTGGCTTTGCCTCCAACTTCCATTTCTTAGACTTCAGTGGCTAGAACTGCTGCTCTGGCTTTAACTGTTGCCATAGCTCTAGTAAGATTTTATTGGACTGTCCATCAAGTTTCTCTTTCATTGCCCCCCTTTATCAAATCACCCCACATCTGGGTCCTCAAGACTTTCATGGGACCCTTTGAACCGCTTTTCTCAGTAGATTATATCTCCTGTTCCCTCATTGTCTCAACCTCTCCCAGATCTGCTGTAGTACAAGTAACCTCATTTATGGATTTCCCTAAGTGAGGGGCAAGAATAATCAGTCTCTAGGGACCCAAAGAGGGATGGGGAAGCTGTATGGAGCACCAGATTTCTCATCCCCATGTTAAAAATTCCTTATCAGAGCCCTGATGGTCCATATTGATGACATTTTTCATGGCCAACTCCCATAAGACCTGCTGGAGCTCTGCATGTCTGCCAGCTAGCAGGGAAAAAATATGATAAATCCCCCTGATTAGCCATACGGTGTGGAGTGCTGCTGTCAGCCAATCCAGAGGTGCATAATTCCCTGGAATCTGATGAGCAGACCTCTGCCAGAGAGATGGGTGAGTTGTCAGGGAAGCCAGTTTCCCCACTTCTGACCCAGACAGAACAGTGCCATCTAGTCCTGAATCCCAAAGATGCAAAAGCCACATGGGCAGAGACTCCAAAAGCTTCTGCCAAAACCGGGTGCTCAAATTCACCAGTTCAGCCTGGATATAGGGGTGGAGCATGGAGTGCTCCACAACCTAAGGAGGGGGCTGCTCTTCTCCCTGAGGAATCCATTGTTGCTGTGTCTTTATTTTCTTAACTACAACCAGGTGGCTTTCAATAGGGGAGAGACTGGTGCATCAAGCAGTGGGACCAGCAACAGTCCATCCTCAGCCCCTCCCCCTCATCCTTCCCCAGCTCCTCCCCTGACATCTACCATTTCCAGAGCTGAAGACACCACACCTTCCTTCACCTTCCCCATGACCTCTTGCAGCCTGCTTTCTCTTGCTACCCTTTCCTGCACCATAATGTGTCTCAGCAGCACAATCTCAGTTTTTAGTAGCCTTCTTTCCTTCCTTATACCATCCCACAACTGGTGTTACTGTTCTGCCACTTCCTGCCAAAGCACATCTCTCTCCTTGGTAACCCTTTCCAATGCTGTGAGAAACACCCAACCCACAGTTGCCACTGCCACATGGACACTCAGTTCCCCTAAGGAATCCCTTATTTTGCAGAGGGCCAACTCCACTGCCTCTGGAGTCCCCTGCTTCCCCAATTCTGGGGAGGGGCCCACTTCTCTAGGAGGCAAATCACTCTGGACCAAATCCCCACTAGGGGATCCCCAGGTGTTTACCCACAATCCATAGGGGGACCCCAGGTATTTCCCCACCATCCACTGGGGCAGCATGCTGAAACATCACACCCATGAGGATAGTTCTTCAGGTTCACCAGATCTTGCCAACTATGCCAAAGTGAGGCTCCTGGAGGAAGGCAGTTCCCTGCCCAGGGCAAGGTCTCTATGAATCTGATAGGACCAAAGGAAAACAAGGGTGAGACGTTGGGGGAAAAGTTTTTTATTGCTCATGGCTCAGCCTCTCGCTCGGTGCTCTGCCAAGTCCTCCCTCTCCGGCCTCAGCACACTCTCCCTGAACCCTGGCTGTGTAGCTCTCTCTTGCTCAGTACTCTCCTCCTCCTCTCACTTGGCTCCACTCCCCAAGCTCCGACCCCCTGCTGCAGCTCATGCTTCACTTCTCCTGCCCCTTCCTCCAGGAGGAAATCCATGGGTTGTTCCCTGGTGACTGGCAGGTACCTGACCCAATTATTTACCAGGAATGGAGGGGAGGAGAGAATGACTGTTACTCTCCACTGCTTACCCCAGACTGGTGGCTCTGTGGTGGTAAACATCACAAGATATGCAAACAGTCCCTTATATGCATATCACTGTCAGGGCCAAGTGAGAAATACTGGTTGAAAACTTCCGTTTGCCCAGCAGGCCCACGGTTGAGACCTACTGCTCAGGAAAAATAGATTCCTTTAAAAATGTTACTCATTGAGGGGACTTGGCAAAATGGCGGCGTGAGTAGGGCAGAGGAAATCTCTCAAAACCATATATATTTTTGAAAATACAACAAATACAACTATCCCTAAAAGAGAGACCAGACGATACAGTACAACAGCCAGGCTACATCTACACCTGCGAGAACTCAGTGCCTCACGAAGGGGGTAAGATACAAGCCATGGCCTGGAGGGACCTGAGCGTGCCCCTCATCCCAGCTCCGCAGCATGAGGAAAGGAGTTGGAGCGGGGAGGGAGTGGGAGCCCAGGAACTGCTAAATACCCAGCCCTAGTCATCTGCACCGGGAGCACAGACACACAGTGTGTGGCGTGCTGGATACTAGGGAAACGGAACAGTAAAACCTGTGAGTGGGTCCCCGCAGCCAACACCACTGGGACAAAAGAAAAGCAAGTGCTTTTTGAAAGTCTTAACGGGACAGTGACCTCACAGCTGGATGGAAGCGTCCCAGTACACTCAGCCCAGCATCTGGGAATCCCAGGGAACTCCGGGCGCACTAAACCCTTCGGTGGCTGTGCAGCTCTGAGGCTCTTCACGGCGATAAACAGCCTCTTGCCTGTTCCCCGTCCAGCGCAGCCCCACCATAGCAGAGCAGCAATGTGAAGCTGGCCACACCCACAGCAGCTGCACAGAGCCGCCACCGTGGCCATGTGGGCCAGACTTAGAGGCCCCATCGGTGCACAGCTGCCCAGCACAAGCCACTAGGGGTCAACGTTCTCACAGGAGAAGGCAACCGCGAAGCAGGAACGGACTTTGTTCTCCCAGCTGACACACATGCCAACTGCCCATGACTACCTCTATTGCCATGAAAAGGCAGAATAATTTGATCCAGACAAAATCACAGAAACAACCCCTGAGAAGGAGCCTGGGGAGATAGATTTAACCAATCTTCCTGAAAAAGAATTCAAAATAAAGGTAATAACCATGCTGATGGAGCTGCAGAGAAAAATGCCAGAGCTAAGAGATAAAGTTGGGAGGGAGAATACAGAAATAAAACAATCTCTGGAAGAATTTAAAAGTAGAATGGATGAAATCCAAGAGGCTGTTAATGGAATAGAAATCAGAAAACAGGAATGCATAGAAGCTAACGCAGACAGAGGTAAAAATATCTCCAGGAATAAAGGAATATTGAGAGAACTGTGTGACCAATCCAAACGGAACAATATCCAAATTATAGGGGTACCAGAAGAAGAGAGAAAAAAAGGGATAGAAAGTGTATTTGAAGAAATGATTGCTGAAAACTTCCCCAAACTGGGGGAGGGAATAGTCAGTTAGACCACAGAAGCTGACAGAACTCCCAACAGAAGGGACCCAAGGAGAACAACACCAAGACACATAATAATTAAAATGGCAAAGATCAAGGACAAGCACAGAATATTAAAGGCAGCCAGAGAGAGAAAAAAGGTCACCTGCAAAGGAAAACCTATCAGGCTATCATCAGACTTCTCAACAGAAACCTTACAGGCCAGAAGAGAATGCCGTGACATTTAATGCAATGAAACAGAAGGGCCTTGAACCAAGAATACTGTATCCAGCACGATTATCATTTAAATATGAAGGAGGGATTAAACAATTCCCAGACAAGCAAAAGTTGAGGGAATTTGCCTCCCAGAAACCACCTCTACAGGGTATTTTAGAGGGACTGCTCTAGATGGAAGCACTCCTAAGGCTAAACAGATGTCACCAGAGAAAATAAAATCACAGCAAAGAAAGCAGACCAACCAAATACTAACTAAAGGCAAAAAATAAAATAGTCTATTCACAAAAGCAGTCAAAGGAAACACAAAAGAATACAGAATAAAAAAACCGAACATATAAAGAATGGAGGAAGAGGAATAAGGAAGAGAAATAAAGAATCATCAGACTGTGTTTATAATACCTGAATAAGCGAGTTAAGTTAAATGGTTAGATAGTAAAGAAGCTAACCTTGAACCTTTGGTAACCACAAATCTAAAGCTTGCAATGTCAGTAAGTACAAATATTTCAATAATCACTCTAAATGTAAAGGGAATGAATGCACTAATCAAAAGACACAGAGTAATAGAATGGATAAAAAAGCAAGACCCATCTATATGCTGCTTACAAGAGACCCACCTTAAACCCAAAAACATGCACAGACGAAAAGTCAAGGGATGGAAAAAAATATTTCATGCAAACAACAGGGAGATAAAAGCAGATGTTGCATTACTAATATCAGACAAAATAGACTTCAAAACAAAGAAAGTAACAAGAGATAAAGAAGGACATTACATAATGATAAAGGGGTCAGTCCAAGAAGACTATATAACCATTATATATGCACCCAATACAGGAACACCAACATACGTGAAACAAATACTAACAGAATTAAGGGAGGAAATAGAATGCAATGCATTCATTCTAGGAGACGTTAACACACCACTCACTCCAAAGGACAGATCCACCAGACAGAAAATAAGTAAGGATACAGAGGCACTGAACAACACACTAGGACAGATGGACCTAATAGACATCTATAGAACTCTACACCCAAAAGCAACAGGATACACATTGTTCTCAAGTGCACACGGAACATTCTCCAGTATAGACCACATACTGGGCCACAAAAAGAGCCTCAGTAAATTTAAAAAGATTGAAATTCTGCCAACCAACTTTTCAGACCACAAAAGTATAAAACTAGAAATAAATTGTACAAAGAAAGCAAAAAGGCTCACAACCACATGGAGGCTTAACAACATGCTCCTGAGTAATCAATGGATCAACAACCAAATCAAAATAGAGATCAACCAATATATGGAGACAAATGACACCAACAACACAAAGTCCCAAATTCTGTGGGATGCAGTGAAAGCAATCTCAAGAGGAAAGTATATAACAATCCAGGCCTATTTAAAGAAGGAAGAACAATCCCAAATGAATAGTCTAAAGTCACAATTATCCAAATTGGAAAAAGAAGAACAAATGAGGCCTAAAGTCAGCAGAAGGAGGGACATAATAAAGATCACAGAAGAAATAAATAAAATTGAGAAGAATAAAACAATAGAAAAAATCAATGAAACCAAGAGCTGGTTCTTTGAGAAAAAAACAAAATAGATAAGCCTCTAGCCAGACTTATTAAGAGAAAAACAGAATCAACACACAATAGAATCAGAAACGAGAAAGGAAATATCACAATCGATCCCACAGAAACACAAAGAATTATTAGAGAATACTATGAAAACCTGTATGCTAACAAGCTGGAAAACATAGAAGAAATGGACAACTCCCTAGAAAAATACAACCTTCCACAACTGACCAAGGAAGAAACTGAAAATCTAAACAGACCAATTACCAACAACAAAATTGAAGCGGTAATCAAAAAACTACCCAGGAGCAAAACCCCTGGCCAGATGGATTTACCTCAGAATTTTATCAGACATACAGAGAAGACATAATACCCATTCTCCTTGAAGTTTTCCAAAACATAGAATAGGAGGGAATACTCTCAAACTCCTTCTATGAAGCCAGCATGACCCCAATACCAAAACCAGGCAAAGACCCCACCAAAAAAGAAAATTACAGACCAATATCCCTGATGAATGTAGATGCAAAAATGCTGAACAAAATACTAGCAAACTGAATTAAAAAACACATCAAAAAGATCATACACCATGACCAAGTGGGTTTCATCTCAGGGATGCAAGGATGGTACAACATTCGAAAATCCATTAACATCATCCATCACATAAACAAAAAGAAGGACAAAAGCCACATGATCATCTCCATAGATGCTGAAAAAGCATTCGACAAAATTCAACATCCATTCATGATAAAACCTCTCAACAAAATGGGTATAGAGGGCAAGTACCTCAACACAATAAAGACCATATATGATAAATCCACAGCCAACATCATACTGAACAGTGAGAAACTGAAAGCTTTTCCTTTAAGATCAGGAACAAGACAGGGATGCCCACTCTCCCCACTGCTATTCAACATAGTACTGGAGGTCATAGCTACAGCAATCAGACAACACAAAGAAATACAAGGAATCCAGATTGGTAAAGAAGAAGTTAAACTGTCAGTATTTGCAGATGACATGATATTGGACATAAAAAACCCTAAAGACTACACTCCAAAACTACTAGAACTAATAAAATGAATTCAGCAAAGTTGCAGGATACAAAATTAATACACGGAAATCTGGCTCTCCTATACACTGTCAATGAACTAATAGAGAAATCAGGAAAACAATTACATTCACAATTACATCAAAAAGAACAAAATACCTAGGAATAAACCTAACCAAGGAAGTGAAAGACCTATACCCTGAAAACTATGAGACACTCTTCAGAGAAATTAAAGCAGACAGTAACAAATGGAAACTCATCCCATGCTCTTGGCTAGGAAGAATTAATATTGTCAAAATGGACATCCCGCCAAAAGCAATCTACAGATTCAATGCAATCCCTATGAAATTACCAACAGCATTCTTCAATGAACTGGAACAAATAGTTCAAAAATTCATATGGAACCACCAAAGACCCCAAATAGCCAAAGCAATCCTGAGAAAGAAGAATAAACTGGGGTGGGGGTGGGGAAGGATCTTGCTCCCCAACTTCAAGCTGTACTACAAAGCCACAGTAATCAAGACAATTTGGTACTGGCACAAGAACAGACCCACAGAACAGTGAAACAGAATAGAGACTCCAGACATTAACCCAAACATATATGGTCAATTAATATATGATAAAGGAGCCATGGACTTACAATGGGGAAATGACAGCCTCTTCAATAGTTGGTGTTAGCAAAACTGGACAGCTACATGCAAGAGAATGAAAGTAGATCATTGTCTAACCCCATAAACAAAAGTAGATTCAGAATGGATCAAAGACCTGAATGTAAGTCATGAAACCATAAAACTCTTAGAAAAAAGCATAGGCAAAAATTTCTTGGACTTAAACTTGAGTGACTTCTTCATGAACATATCTCCACAGGTAAGGGAAACAAAAGCAAAAATGCACAAGTGGGACTATTTCAAGCTGAAAAGCTTCTGTACAGCAAAGGACGCCATCCATAGAACAAAAAGGCATCCTACAGTATGGGAGAATATATTTATAAATGACAGATCCGATAAAGGCTTGACATCCAAAATATACAAAGAGCTCACACCTCATCAAACAAAAAAGCAAATAATCCAATTAAAAAATGGACAGAGGAGCTGAACACACACTTCTCCAAAGAAGAAATTCAGATGGCCAACAGACACATGAAAAGATGCTCCACATCGCTAGTCATCAGAGAAATGCAAATTAAAACCACAATGAGGTATCACCACACACCGGTAAGGATCGCTACCATCCAAAAGACAAACAACAACAAATGTTGGTGAGGTTGTGGAGAAAGGGGAACCCTTCTGCACTGCTGGTGGGAATGTAAATTAGTTCAACCATTGTGGAAAGCAATATGGAGGTTCATCAAAAAGCTCAAAATAGAAATACCATTTGACCCAGGAATTCCACTTCTAGGAATTTACCCTAAGAATGCATCAGCCCAGTTTGAAAAAGACAGATGCACCCCTATGTTTATTGCAGCAATATCTACAATAGCCAAGAAATGGAAGCAACCTAAGTGTCCATCAGTAGATGAATGGATAAAGAAGATGTGGTACATATACACAATGGAATATTATTCAGCCATAAGAAGAAAACATCCTACCATTTGCAACAACATGAATGGAGCTAGAGGGTATTATGCTCAGTGAAATAAGCCAAGTGGAGAAAGACAAGTATCAAATGATTTCACTCATATGTGGAGTATAAGAACAAAGAAAAAAACTGAAGGAACAAAACAGCAGCAGAATCACAGAACCCAAGAATGGACTAACAGTTACCAAAGGAAACGGGACTGGGGAGGATGGGTGGGTAGGGAGGGATAAGGAGGGGGAAAAAGAAAGGGAGATTATGATTAGCATGTATAATGTGGGGGGAGACACGGGGAGGGCTGTGCAACACAGAGAAGACAAGTAGTGAGTCTACAGCATCTTACTATGCTGATGGACAGTGACTGAAATGGAGTTTGTGGGGGGGACTTGGTGAAGGGGGGAGCCTAGTAAACATAATGTTCCTCATGTAATTGTAGATTAACGGTACCAAAAAAATGAAAATATTACTCATTGACATTGCACTTAGTCACCCAAGACCTCTGATGGAGACATACAGTGCAATTAGTGTTGTTTTCATGCCTGATGACACAACATCAATTTTGCAGCCCATGGTTCAAGAAGTCATTTGAATTTTCAAGTCTTGTTATGTCAGAAATACATTTTATAAGGCACAGCCTGCCATACATAGTGAATTATTTGATGGATCTGTGCAAAATAAATTGAAAGCATTCTGGAAAGAATTCACCATTTTAGATGCTGTTAAGAATATTTATGATTCATGGGAGGAGGTTAAAATATCAACACAAACAAAAGAGCTTTGTAAGAAGTTGATTCCAACCCTCATGGATGACTTTGAGGGGTTCAAGACTTTAGTGGAGGAAGTCACTGCAGATGTGGTGGAAATAGCTAAAGAACTAGAATCAAGTGGAATTTGAAGATGTGACTGAATTGCTGCAATCTCATGATGAATATTGAACAGATGAGGGGCTGCTTTTATGGGTGAATGAAGAAAGTAGTTTATTGAGTTGGAATATATTCCTAATGAATATGCTGTGAAGATTGTTGAAGTGACTACAGAGGGTTTAGAATATTACATAAACCTAGTAAAAAAAGCAGCAGCAGGGGGGTGGAGCCAAGATGGCGGCGTGAGTAGGACAGTGGGAATCTCCTCCCAAAAACATATATTTTTTAAAACACAACAAATACAACTACCCCTAAAAGAGAAACCAGAAGACACAGGAAAACAGCCAGACTACATCCACACCTGTGAAAACCCAGTGCCTTGCGAAGGGGGTAAGATACAAGCCCCTGGCCAGCGGGACCTGAGTGTCCCACACCCCAGCTCCGGGTGGGAGGAGAAGAGTCAGAGCGGGGAGGGAGAGGGAGCCCAGGACTGCTAATCACCCAGCCCTAGCCATCTGTACCAGAGCACAGACACAGTGCATGCGCGGGGTGCTGGAAACTAGGGAAACAGGACAGTAAGACCTGTGAGCAGGTCCCTGCAGCCAGTGCCCCTGGGAAAAAGAAAAGCTACTGCTTTTTGAAAGTCTTAAAGGGACAGGGACTGCATAGCTGGACGGAAGCATCCCGGGACACTTAGCCCAGCAGCTGGGTATCCCAGGGATCTATGGGAACACTAACCCCCTGGGCAACAGCTCTGAGACCCCTCACAGTGGTAAACAGCCAAACAGCCCCCTGTCCATTCCCCCTCCGGGGCCCGGCTGTAGCAGATTAGCAGCCTGAGGCTGGCCACGCTCACAACAAGGGAGCTTCCTCCATAGCGGCCAGGCAAGATACAGAGACCCAGTCTACACGCACTTGCCCAACACAAGCCACTACGGGTCACAATTGTCCCAGTAAAGAAAGGCCAGGAACAAGTGGAAAGAGTCTTGGCTCTCCCAGCTGACAGACAAATCAATAGCATACCACTGCATCTATCAACATGAAAAGGCAAAAAAATTTGATCCAGACAAGACAAACCCAGACATCTTCTACATCTTCCCCTGAGAAGGAATCTGGGGAGATAGATTTAACCAATCTTCCTCAAAAAGAATTCAAAACAAAAGTCATAACCATGCTGATGGACTTGCAGAGAAATATGCAAGAACTAAGGAGGGAGAATACAGAAATAAAACAATCTCTGGAAGGACTTCAAAGCAGAATGGACGAGATGCAAGAGCCCATTAATGGACTCGAAAACAGAGAACAGGAATGCAGAGAAGCTGATGCACAGAGAGATAAAAGAATCTCCAGGAATGAAAGGATGTTAAGAGAACCGTGTGACCAATCAAAACGGAACAATATTCTCATCATAGGAGTACCAGAAGAGGAAGAGAGAGAAAAGGGGATAGAAAGTGTCTTTGAAGAAATAATTGCTGAAAACTTCCCCAAACTGGGGAAGCAAGTTAAGTTAGATAGTAAGATAGTAAAGAAGCTAACCTATTTTCCAAAAAATAGAAGAGGAGGGAGTACTCTCAAACTCATTCTATAAAGCCAACATCACCCTAATACCAAAACTAGAAAATAAACAGAAGGGACCCAAGGAGAACAACACCAAGACACATAATAATTAAAATGGCAAAGATCAAGGACAAGCACAGAATATTAAAGGCAGCCAGAGAGAGAAAAAAGGTCACCTGCAAAGGAAAACCTATCAGGCTATCATCAGACTTCTCAACAGAAACCTTACAGGCCAGAAGAGAATGCCGTGACATATTTAATGCAATGAAACAGAAGGGCCTTGAACCAAGAATACTGTATCCAGCACGATTATCATTTAAATATGAAGGAGGGATTAAACAATTCCGAGACAAGCAAAAGTTGAGGGAATTTGCCCCCCAGAAACCACTTCTACAGGGCATCTTACAGGGACTGCTCTAGATGGGAGCACTCCTAAAAAGAGCACAGAACAAAACACCCAACATATGAAGAATGGAGGAGGAGGAATAAGAAGGGAGAGAAAGAATCATCAAACACTGTTTATAATAGCTCAATAAGCAAGTTAAGTTAGATAGTAAGATAGTAAAGAAGCTAACCTTGAACCTTTGGTAACCACAAACTTAAAGCCTGCAATGGCAATAAGTATATATCTTTCAATAATCACCCTAAATGTAAATGGACTGAATGCACCAATCAAAAGACACAGAGTAATAGAATGGATAAAACAGCAAGACCCATCCATATGCTGCTTACAAGAGACTCACCTCAAACCCAAAGACATGCACAGACTAAAAGTCAAGGGATGGAAAAACATATTCCATGCAAATAACAGGGAGAAAAAAGCAGGTGTGGCAATACTAGTATCAGACAAAATAGACTTCAAAACAAAGAAAGTAACAAGAGATAAAGAAGGACACTACATAATGATAAAGGGCTCAGTTCCAACAAGAGGATATAACCATTATAAATATATATGCACCCAATACAGGAGCACCAACATATGTGAAACAAATATTAACAGAATTAAAGGAGGAAATAGAATGTGATGCATTCATTTTATGAGACTTCAACACACCACTCACTCCAAAGGACAGATCCACCAGACAGAAAATAAGTAAGGATACAGAGGCACTGAACAACACACTAGGACAGATGGACCTAATAGACATCTATAGAACTCTACACCCAAAAGCAACAGGATACACATTGTTCTCAAGTGCACACGGAACATTCTCCAGTATAGACCACATACTGGGCCACAAAAAGAGCCTCAGTAAATTTAAAAAGATTGAAATTCTGCCAACCAACTTTTCAGACCACAAAAGTATAAAACTAGAAATAAATTGTACAAAGAAAGCAAAAAGGCTCACAAACACATGGAGGCTTAACAACATGCTCCTAAATAATCAATGGATCAATGACCAAATTAAAATGGAGATCCAGCAATATATGGAAACAAATGACAACAACAACACAAAGCCCCAACTACTGTGGGACACAGCGAAAGCAGTCTTAAGAGGAAAGGATATAGCAATCCAGGCATGTTTAAAGAAGGAAAAACAATCCCAAATGAATGGTCTAATGTCACAATTATAGAAATTGGAAAAAGAAGAACAAATGAGGCCTAAGTACAGCAGAAGGAGGGACATAATAAAGATCACAGAAGAAATAAATAAAATTGAGAAGAATAAAACAATAGAAAAAATCAATGAAACCAAGAGCTGGTTCTTTGAGAAAATAAACAAAATAGATAAGCCTCTAGCCAAACTTATTAAGAGAAAAAGAGAATCAACACACATCAACAGAATCAGTAATGAGAATGGAAAAATCACGACAGACTCCACAGAAATACAAAGAATTATTAAAGACTACTGTGAAAACCTATATGCTAACAAGTTGGAACACCTAGGAGAAATGGACAACTTCCTAGAATAATACAACGTTCCAAGACTGACCCAGAAAGAAACAGAAAATCTAAACAGACCAATTACCAGCAATGAAGTTGAAGCGGTAATCAAAAAACAACCCAAGATCAAAACCCCCGGGCCAGATGGATTTACCTTGGAATTTTATCAGACATACAGAGAAGGCATAATACCCATTCTTCTTAAAGTTTTCCAAAAAATAGAAGAGGAGGGAGTACTCTCAAACTCATTCTATAAAGCCAACATCACCCTAATACCAAAACCAGGCAAAGACCCCACCAAAAAAGAAAACTACAGACCAATATTCCTGATGAACATAGATGCAGAAATACTTAACAAAATATTAGCAAACCGAATTCCAAAATACATCAAAAGGATCATACACCATGACCAAGGGGGTATCATCCCACGGATGCAAGGATGGTGTAACATTCGAAAATCCATCGTCATACACCACATCAACAGAAAGAAAGACAAAAACCACATGATCGTCTCTATAGATGCTGAAAAAGCATTTGACAAAATTCCACATCCATTCATGATAAAAACTCTCAACAAAATGGGTATAGAGGGCACATACCTCAACATAATAAAGGCCACATATGATAAACCACAGCCAACATCATACTGAACAGTGAGAAGCTGAAAGCTTTTCCTCTGTGATCGGGAACAAGACAGGGATGCCCACTCTCCCCACTGTCATTCACCATAGTACAGGAGGTCCTAGCCATGGCAATTAGAGAAAATAAAGAAATGCAAGGAATCCAGTTTGGTAAAGAAGTTAAACTGTCACTATTTGCAGATGACATGATATTGGACATAAAAAACCCTAAAGACTCCATTCCAAACTACTAGAACTAATATCAGAATTCAGCAAAGTGGCAGCCTACAAAATTAATGAACAGAAATCTGTGGCTTTCCTATATACTAACAATGAACTATAATAGAAAGAGAAATCAGGAAGACAATTCCATTCACCATAGCATCAAAAAGAATAAAATACCTAGGAATAAACCTAACCAAGGAAGTGAAAGACCTATACCCTGAAAACTATGAGACACTCTTCAGAGAAATTAAAGCAGACAGTAACAAATGGAAACTCATCCCATGCTCTTGGCTAGGAAGAATTAATATTGTCAAAATGGACATCCCGCCAAAAGCAATCTACAGATTCAATGCAATCCCTATGAAATTACCAACAGCATTCTTCAATGAACTGGAACAAATAGTTCAGAAATTCATATGGAACCACCAAAGACCCCGAATAGCTAAAGCAATCCCGAGAAGGAAGAATAAAGTAGGGGGGATCTCACTCCCCAACTTCAAGCTCTAGTACAAAGCTTGACATCAGGACAATTTGGTACTGGCACAAAAACAGAGCCACAGACCAATGGAACAGAATAGAGACTCCAAACATTAACCCAAACATATATGGTCCACTAATATTTGATAAAGGGGCCATGGACATACAATGGGGAAATGACAGTCTCTTCAACAGATGATGCTGGCAAAACTGGACAGTTACATGTAAGAGAATGAAACTGGATCACTGTCTAACCCCATACAGAAAAGTAAATTTGAAATGGATCAAAGACTTGAACATACGTCATGAAACCATAAAACTCTTAGAAAAAAAACATAGGCAAAAATCTCTTAGACATAAACATGAGTGACCTCTTCTTGAACATATCTCCCTGGGCAAGGGAAACAAAAGTGAAAATGAACAAGTGGGACTATATCAAGCTGAAAAGCTTCTGTAAAGCAAAGGACATCATGAATAGAACAAAAAGGTATCCTACAATATGGGAGAGTATATTCATAAATGACAGATCCGATAAAGGGTTGACATCCAAAATATATAAAGAACTCACACACCTCAACAAACAAAAAGCAAATAATTGAAGTAAAAAATGGGCAGAGGAGCTGAACAGACAGTTCTCTAAAGAAGGAATTCAGATGGCCAACAGACACATGAAAAGATGCTTCACATCGCTTGTCATCAGAGAAATGCAAATTAAAACCACAATGAGATATCACCTCACACCAGTAAGGATGGCTTCCATCCAAAAGACAAAGAACAACAAATTTTGGCGAGGTTGTGGAGAAAGGGGAACCCTCCTACACCACTGGTGGGAATGTAAATTAGTTCAACCATTGTGGAAAACAGTATGGAGGTTCCTCAAAATGCTCAAAATAGAAATACCATTTGACCCAGGAATTCCACTTCTAGGAAATGACCCTAAGAATGCAGCACTCCAGTTTGAAAAAGACAGATGCACCCCTATGTTTATTGTGCACTATTTACAATAGCCAAGATATGGAAGCAACCTAAATGTTCATCAGTAGATGAATGGATAAAGAAGATGTTTTACATATACATAATGGAATATTACTCAGCTATAAGAAAAAAACAGATCCTACCATTTGCAACAACATGGATGGAGCTAGAGGGTATTATGCTCAGTGAAGTAAGCCATGCGGAGAAAGACAAGTATCAAATGATTTCACTCATATGTGGAGTATAAGAACAAAGGAAAACTGAAGGAACAAAACAGCAGCAGAATCACAGAACCCAAGAATGGACTAACAGTTACCAAAGGGAAAGGGACTGGGGAGTATGGGTGGGAAGGGAGGGATAAAGGCGGGAAAAAAGAAAGGGGGCATTACGATTAGCATGTATAGTGTTGAGGGACCACGGGGAGGGTTGTGCAACACAGAGAAGACAAGTAGTGATTTTACAGCATCTTGCTACGCTGATGGACAGTGACTGTGAAGGGGTATGTGGGGGGGACTTGGTGAAGGGGGGAGCCTGGTAAACATGGTGTCCTTCATGTAATTGTAGATTAATGATACCAAAATTTAAAGAAAAAAAGCAACAGCAGGGTTTTAGGGCATTGTCTCCAGTTTTCAAAGTTCTACTGTTGGTAAAATACTATCAAACAGCATCACGTGCTACAGAGAAATCATTTGTGAAAGGAAGTCAGTCCATGCAGCAAACTTCACTGTTGTTTTATTCCAAGAAATTGCCACAGGCACCACAACTTTGTGCAACCACGACCCTGATGAGTCAGTGGCCATCAATGTGAAAAAATTAACAACTTGCTAAAAGCTCAAGTGATGACTGGCATTTTTTAGCAACAAAGTGTTTTTTAATTAGGGTATGTACATTATTTTTTTAGACATAATGCTGTTGCATGTTTAATAGACTATAGTATAGTATAAAGATAACTTTATATGCATTTGGAAGCCAGAAAGTTAATATGCCTTGCTTTACTGTGATACTCACTTTATGGTGATGGTCTGGAACTGAACCTGCAATATCTCTGAAGTATGCCTGTACAAATATCTCTTCGAGACCCTGCTTTCAGTTCTTTTAGGTATCTACCCAGAAGTGGAATTGCTGGATGAAACTGGATCACTGTCTAACCCCATACAGAAAACAGTATAGTTTTCCATACTGTTTTCCATAGCAGTTGTACCATTTTACATTCCCAACAACACTACCTAATGGTTCCAGTTTCTCCATATCCTTGCCAACACTTTTTTTCTTCTGAAGTGACTTCATTTTATTTTAATTATATGAAATTATAAAATATCACTAAGCAAAAATCAATAAAAAATCATCCTTGCTGAATCCCACTATGCTGAATTTAACCCACTCTTCATATTTATGTGTATAGCCATTTTTTGTATGTGAATATTATTGGCATCTTTATTAATAAGCCCCAAACTGGAAACAAACCAAATATTCATAAGAAGAAGATGGATAAACAATCTGTGCTACATATTCCCATTGTATGAAAGGATCCTACCCAGTGATAAAAAAGAATAAACTATGGGTACATAAAGAAATGGATTAATCCCAAAAATGTGTTAAATGAAAGAATCCAGACATTAAAAAAGTACATACTATATGATTTTTTTTTTTGGTATATACCAATTTAAAGATAATGAAACAGGAGAACCAGTCTGACCTATACCAAACTGCATTTTTTTTGATAGTATCATCCTGATGGATTTGAGGTGGTGTCTCACTGTAGTTTTGATTTGAATTTCGCTAATGGTTAATGATGTTGAGTATCTTAAGTGCTTATTTGCGATTTGTATATGTTCTTTAGAGAAATGTCTGTTCATGTCCTTTGCCCATTTTTGAATTGGGTTTTTGTTTTTGTTGGGTTTCAGGACTTCTCTATGTATTCTGGATATTAATTCCATATCACACACGATTTGCAAATAGTCTGTGGGTTGCCTTTTTACTTTGTTGATAGTGTCTTTTGACACTATTTTGCACAAAAATCTTAAATATTTTTGATGTTCAAGTTGCCTATTTATTCTTTTAACTATGCCTTTCTGGTGTCATAGCTAAGAAATCATTGCCACACCCAGTGTGATAAAGCTTTTGTCCTGTTTTCTTCTAAGAGTTTTATTGTTTCAGGTCTTGTATTTAGGTCTTTGGTCCATTTTGAGTTAACTCTTATATATGTTGTTAGGTAAGGGCTCAACTTCATTCTTTTGTGTGTGGATATCCAGTTTTCCCAGCATGACTTCTTGAAAAGACTGTCCTTCTTTATGAATGGTCTTGGCATCCTTTTCAAAAATAATTTCAAAAATCATTTATTTCTGGACATTCTGTTCCATTGGTCTATGTGTCTATCTTTATGCCAGTACCATACTGTTTTGATTACTGAAGTATTGTAGTTAGTTTTGAAATTAGGAAGTGTGAGTATTCCAGTTAGAGTCTTTTTCAAGATTGTTTTGGATATTCAGGGTCACTTGAGATTCTGTATGATTTTAGTGTGGGTTTTTCTGTTTCTGTAAAAAATACATCATTGGGATTTTGATAAGGATTACACTGAATCTAAAGATTGCTTTGTATATTATTGATATGGTAACAATATTAAGTCTTCCAATCCATGAACATGGGATGTGTTTCCATTTATTTAGATCTTCTTTAATTTCTTTCAGCAGTTTCATAGTTTTCATTGTAAAAGTCTTTCACCTCGTTGGTTAATTCATAAGCATTTTATTTTGTTTGATGGTATTGAAAATGGAATTGCTTTTGTAATTTTCTTTCAGATTGTTCATTATTTGTGGATGGAAACTGATTTTTGTATGTTAACTTTGCATTCTACTTGGCTAAATTAATTTATTCTGCTTTTTTTGTGTGGAATCTTTAGGTTTTTTACATGTAAGGTCATACCATCTGCAAACAGATAATTTTATTTCTTCCTTTCCAATTTGGATGCTTTTAATCTTTTTTTCTTGTTTAAATGCTCTGATTAGAACATGTTGAAGAGAAGTGGTGAAAGCCTTATTGATCTGAGAGGAATGCTTTCAGTCTTTCACCATTGAGTTTATTCATTGTGGGTTTTTCACATGTTTTCTATAATGTAAAGGTAGTTTCCTTCTATTCCTAGTTTGTTTTTTTAATCATGAAATGGTGTTGAATTGTGTTAAATACTTTTTCTGCATCCAGTGACATTTTCTTCCTTCATTCTCTGCTGTGATGTATACACTTATTAATTTTTGTTTGTTGAACCATCCTTGCAACTCAGGAATAAATTCCATTTGGTAATAGTGTATAATCCTCTTAATATGCTGCTAAATTCAGTTTACTAGTATTTGGTTGAGGGTTTTTGCATCATTGTTCATAAGGGATATTGGTCTGTAGTTTTCTTGTAATGTTTTTATCTGTCTTTGGTATCAAGATTATACTGGTTTCATAGAATGAATTAGGAAGTGTTCCCTCCTCTTCAATTTTCTGGAGAAGTTTGAGAAGGTTTACCACTGAAGCCATTAGGTCCATGGCTTTTCTTTTTTGGGAGATTTTTTATTTCTGATTCAATCTCCTTACTAATTATAGGACTACTCAGATTATCTATTTCTTTGTGATTTAGTCTTGGTAGGCTTTATGTTTCTAGAAATTTGTCCATTTCATCTAGGTTATCCAATTTTTTAGCATACAGTTGTCCATAATATTCTCTTAGACTTTTCATTTCTGTAGAATAGGTATTAATATCCCCACTTACATTTCTGATTTTAGTAATTTGATTGTTCTTTCTTCTTAAAAATGTGTGTTGAATTTCCAAAATTTTGTGAATTTTCCAGTTCACATTTTTTTATTGACTTCTAACTTTATCCCATTGTGGTCAGAGAAGATATTTTGTATATCTTCTTAAAATGTATTGAGACTTAATTTGTGGCCTAATATATGGTCTATCCAGGAAAATACCTTCCATGTGCACTCAAGAAGAATGTATCTTCTATTGTATGATTGTGTTCTTTATATGTATATCTGTTGGGTCTAGTTGGTTTATTGTGTTAAGGCATCTATTTCCTTAATTGCCTCCTGTCCGGTTATACTGTCCATTATTGTGAGTTGGGTATTAAAGTCTCCAACTATTATTGTAGAACTGTCTATTTCTCCCTTCAATTCTGTCAGCTTTTCCTTCATAGATTTTGATGGATTGTCATTGGGTATATAAGTATTTATAATTGTTACTTTTTTTGCTGTGTTGAACCTTTTATTAATATATAATGCCCTTCCAACTTGCTGCACTGATGGACAGTGACTGCACTGGGGTATGGGTGGGGACTTGATAATATGGGTAAATGTGGTAACCACATTGTTTTTTCATGTGAAACCTTCATAAGAGTGTATATCAATCATACCTTAATAAAAAATTTAAATATATATATATATAAAATGCCTGTTTTCTATATTAGTATAGCCACCCCTGCTCTCTCTTGGTTCTTGTAGATAGCATATAGTTAGGTCATGTATTTTTAACCATTCTGTCAATCTCTGTCTTTTGATTGGAGTGTTTAATTCTTTTGCATTTGAAGTTAGTACTGACAAGGAGGGACTGCTGTTATTGTGCTATTTGTTTTCTCTATGCTTTAAAGCTTTTTTAACCCTCATTTCCTTCATTGTCTTTTGTGTTTAGTTGATTTTTTTTGTAGTGAAATGTTTAAATTTCTTATTTTGTTTTGTATCTATTCTATAACTATTTTCTTTGTGGTTACCGTGGGGATTACACTTAACATACAAAAGTTATAACACTAATTTGCATATTTACCAGCTTAACTTCAATAACATGCAAAACAAATCCTTTACATCTCCATGCCCACCGCTTTTGGTTGTTGATGTCAAAAAATGACATACATTGTGTATCCCAAAACATAAACATAATTCCTTTCAATGCATTAGTTTCTTAAATTAAGAAGAAAACAAGATTTGGAGTTATAAACCAAAGTTACAGTAATAATAGCTTTTATATTAATGTTTTCTTTCTTCAAATGTGTTAGTCTCTTAAAACATATAGAATATAAAAAAACATTGCTACAATAACACTAGCTTTTATAATTGCCCATTTATTTGTCTTTACTGAGCCCTTTATTTCTCCATATGGCTTTGAAGTACTGACTAGCATCCTTTCATTTTGCCTTGCAGTACTCCCTTGAGTATTTCTTGGAGAGCAGGTCTAGTGGTCACAGACTCCGTGACTTTTGTTTTCCTGGGAATATCTTAATTTCTCCCTCACTTTGGAAAGATAGCTTTACTGGATATATGATTCTTGATGGGCAGGTTTCTGAGCTCTTTGACTATATTGGCCCATTGTCTTCTTGCCTCCAAAGTGTTTTTGAAAAATTTGTTGATATTCTTATTGAGGATCCCTTCATGTAATTAGTTGCTTCTCTCGTTGCTTTCAAGAGTCTCCTTTTCTTTTGAAAGTATGATTGTAGTGTTTCTGTGAGGGTGTCTTTGAGTTCATCTTGGAGTTTGTTGAACTTCTTAGATGTTTATAGTCATGTCTTTCATCAAATTTTTGAAGTTTCTAGCAATTATTTCTTCAAATAGTCTCTCCTTTCTTTTCTTCTGGGACTCACATGATGCGTATGTTGGTATACTTGATGATGTCTCACAGGTCTTTTAGGCCCTGTTAGCTTTTCTTCTTACTTTTTCTTGCTCTTACTCAGTAATTTCCATTGTTCTGTCTTCAAGTTTGCTGATTTTTTTCCTCTGCCTGCTTTAATCTGCCTTTGAATCCCTGTAGTGGATTTTTCATTTCAATTACTTTACTTTTCTGCTCCAGAATTTCTTTTTTGTTTTTAGGTTTTCTTGCTCTTTATTGATATTTCCACTTTGTTCACACATTATTTTCTTGACTTTCTCCACACTTTCCTTAGTTCTTTGAGCATCTTTAAAATAGTTGTTTTATAGCAGCAGACCCACAGACTCCAAGAAGGGGCTCGCAGTTATCAAAGGTAAGGAGGTAGGGGAGGAGGGGTGAGGAGGGAGGGAGAAGGGGATTCAGGGGCATTATAATTAGCACACACAATATAGGTGTGTTATGGGGAATGCAGTATAGCATGGATAAGACAAGTAATGACTCTGTAGCATCTTACTACACTGATAGACTGTGACTGTAATGGGGTATGTGGGGGGGGACTTGATAATATGGGTGAATGTTGAAACCACAGTGTTGCTCATGTAAAACCTTTATAAGATTGTATTCAGTGATGCCTTAATTTAAAAAATTAACTGGCCTTGTAACTTCCAATTAAAAATGAAGTTCTAAGAGTTAAAAAAATAAATAAATAAAATAGTTGTTTTTAAATCTTTATCAAATATATCTGCCACTAGGTCTTTTTCAGGGACAGTTTCTGTTGATTTTTTTTTTCCCCCTTTGAATGGGCCTTACTTTTCTGTATGTGTGCTTTGTGATTTTTTGTTAAACACTGGATATTTGAGTCAAGTAATGTAACTCTGGAAATCAGATTCTCTCCTTTCCCTAGAGTTTGCTGTCTTTGGGTATTGTTTTTGTTTATTGTTTTGCTTTTTTTTTTTTGAGTGCCATGGGCTGTCTTTTTGTCATGGGCTATCTTTTTGTCAGAGATCTGCCTCAGGTGTAAACTGAAGGTCTTCTCAGGTCTTTTCTGAACTTTCCCTGGGCATAGACACTTTCTAATTTTCCTTATATATGCATTTATTTTTTAATATGGTGGTCTTTAATGCCTGGCTTCCAAAAGGGGAACAAACCAAAACTGAAGAAAAAGGCACTGGCTTTTTAAATCCCACAGAAGTTACTTCAGCTGGAGGGATACGGGCTTGTGACAGTAGGGGAGGTGAAAAAACAATGGCTGCCTGCCTCTTTGTCTGCTCCTCTATGGCCAGAAGTTGCAATCAGCAGTAAGAGCACAGATCTCTCATATTTGGAGGAAAGGGTCCTTTTTTTCCCATGCTGACTCCTGCAGACTGTGTCAGCTTTCTGCCTTGTTGCTAGTGATGGGGCAGGTACCTGCTACTGTGCTAATGACTAAAATTTACTGAAATTATCAGCAATTTACCTTCCAAGTCCTCCTCTGGGAATTGCAATCCTTCAACAAACTAAAGAGTTCCAAAATACTTGTAACAGACAAATTCTGCTGGTGTAATTGTTTTCTAGATAAGGAGACAGATTCCTGGTGCTTTCTACTGTGTCATCTTCACTTTCCCTTCCTTTCTGTAAAGGAATTCAATTTTTTAGAGCAGTTTAGTACACAGCAAAATGGGGGAGGGGTGAGGTACAGATATTTTGAATATACTCTTTGTTCCCCCCCTTCCCACATGCATAGCCTCTCTCATTATCAGTATCACTTGTCAGAGTGTTCCATTTGTTACCAGTGGTGAACCTACATTGACAAACCATAATCTCCCAAAGTCCATAGTTTACCTTAGGCTTTACTCTTGGCTATACTCTAGGGTTGTGCATTCTTTGGGTATACATTTGGATAAATGTATAATGACATGTATCCATTCTTATAATACCAATCTTCCCACCCCCAATCCCTGGCAACCTCTGATCTTTTTACTGTCTCTATACTTTTTGGCTTTTCCAAAATGTGGTGTAATTGGAATGATACAGAATGTAGATTTTTAAGATTTGCTTCTTTCTCTTAGCAATATTCATTTAAGCCTCCTCCATGCATTATCACAGTTCAAAAACATTTCTTTTTATGGCTGAGTAACAGTCCATGCATGGATGTCCCAGTTTGTTCATCCATTCACTTACTGCTTGGTTGCTCCCAACTTTTGACAGCTTTGAATAAAGTTGCTCTAAACACCCATGTGCAGGTTTTTGTGTGGACATAGTTTTCAGCAACTTAAGTATAAATGCCAAAGGAGCATGATTGCTCAATCATATGATAAGAGTATGTTTAGTTTTCTAAGAAACCACCAAACTGTCTTAAAAGTGTCTGTACCATTTTACATTCTCACCAGCAATGAATGAGAGTTCCTGTGGCCCCACGTCCTTCACAGTCTTTGGTGTTATGAGTGTTCTAGATTTTGTCCATTCTAATAGGTATGCTATGATGTGTCATCTTTTTAATTTGTATTTCCCTGATGACATATGTGGAGCTTCCTTTCATATGTTTATTTACCATCTGTGTCTCTCCTTAGGTAAGGTGTCAATTAAGGTTTTTGGCCTATTTTTAAATACGTTGTTTGTTTCCTTATTGTTTGGTTTTAAGAGTTCTTTATATATTTTAAGAACTCTTTATCAGTGTGTCCTGTGCAAATATTTTCTCCCAGCCTGCAGCTTATCTTCTAATTCTCTTGATACCATCTTTTGTAAAGCAGAAATTTTTAGTTTTAATGAAGTACAGCTTATCATTTCTTTCTTTCTTTTATCTCTGGTGTTGTATCTAAAAAGACATCACCATTCTTTTTTTCTTTTTTTCTTTTTTTTTGGTATCATTAATTCACAATTATATGAGGGACATTATGGTTACCAGACTCCCCCCATCATCAAGTCCCCACCACATACCTCAATACAGTCACTGTCCATCAGTGTAGTAAGATGCTATAGAATCACTACTTGTCTTCTCTGTGTTGTACAGCCCTCCTGTGCCCCTCACCCCCTACATTATGTCTGCTAATAGTAATGCCCCCCCCTTTTTCCCCTTATCCCTCCCTTCCCGCCCATCCTCCACAGTCCCTTTCCCTTTGGTAACTGTTAGTCCATTCTTGGGTTCTGTGATTCTGCTGCTGTTTTGTTCCTTCAGCTTTTTCTTCCTTGTTATACTCCACAGATGAGTGAAATCATTTGATACTTGTCTTTCTCTGCCTGGCTTATTTCATTGAGCATAATACCCTCTAGCTCCATCCATGTTGTTGCAAATGGTAGGATTTGTTTTCTTATGGCTGAATAATATTCCATTGTGTATATGTACCACATCTTCTTTATCCATTCATCTACTGATGGACGCTTAGGTTGCTTCCATTTCTTGGCTATTGTAGATAGTGCTGCGATAAACATAGGGGTGCATATGTTTTTTTGAAACTGGGCTGCTGCATTCTTAGGGTAAATTCCTAGGAGTGGAATTCCTGGGTCAAATGGTATTTCTATTTTGAGTTTTTTGAGGAACCTCCATACTGCTTTCCACAATGGTTGAACTAATTTACATTCCCACCAGCAGTGTAGGAGGGTTCCCCTTTCTCCACAACCTTGCCAGCATTTGTTGTTGTTTGTCTTTTGGGTGTTGGCCATCCTAACTGGTGTGATGTGATATCCCATTGTGGTTTTAATTTGCATTTCTCTGATGATCAATGATGTGGAGCATCTTTTCATGTGCCTGTTGGCCATCTGAATTTCTTCTTTGAAGAAGTGTCTGTTCAGATCCTCTGCCCATGTTTTAATTGGATTATTTGCTTTTTGTTTGATAAGGTGTGTGAGCCCTTTATATGTTTCAGATGTCAGTCCTTTGACATCATCATTCTTAAGGTCATTTAAGTTTTCTCTGTGTTACTTCCTAAGTGTTGTATAGTTTGGCATTTGATAATTAGATCTTCTGGGTAGCTTCTTATTCTTGCCTGACTGCCCCTGCACCAACCAGTGCCCAAGGCAGTGCAGTTCTCTATCTTTGCCACAGCCCTTTATTTCCATGCATTTTTTTCCTTCAACCAGTTGTATCATCTGCCTGCTGTAGACTTTTCTTAGAGCAGCAGATGTAGGTAAACGAGTGAAAAAAGACTGAAAACTAATGCTCTAATTCAAGTTAATGCAGCCTGCTACTTGGGGTCATTTTCTTAATTAGTATTTTTAGCATTTGATTGAAATGACGTAAATCCAGGCTTCCTGAGATCCTTCTCTTTTAAAGGTAGTGTAAACTACAAGTAAACTAGTAGAACCAACTTGACAGTATTAAGTAAGTCTAAGAGGTCTTCATGTGTGAATTTCAAATCTTCTGGAATCAAGGGCAGAGCTAGATCCCTCTCTAAAGAAGGTGCTAGGTGAAACGTGTGGTTAATTTCATAGCAACTAAACAGGGCTATTAGTTTGGCAGTCACTAATTAGGGTTTATTTGCATTAGTTTAGTCCACAGTTAGATTCAGTCTTTAGGTCTCTTTTCTCATCTTTGACTTTCACACACACACACAGCTGTCCACACCAGGACATCTCCCACCCAGAGGCAGACTGCAGACTTGCCAAGGAGCACGTATTTTTGCCACTCCTCTGAGCCGCATGACTAGTGACCTGAATAGACGTTCCCCTCTGTGTAGGGCATGACTTGTGATAGTGTCTTGGCTTTCTTAAATGTTCCCAAATTAAGAGGTTTTGATTTGCTATTCCTGTGAAATCACTTTCCCTCTTTCTTTTTTTCATAGCTTGAAATGGCAGCCACAAGGGTCCATGCTGTCATCCCTGTGCCATGGCTGAAGGAGCAGGTGTGTTTTCTTTTGGAGCTTATGCTGCAGCAGTGTAGGACCCAGTATGAACTGGGGAAGCTTTTACAGCTATTTGTTGGAGTAGAGCATCTCTTTTTTGATGGTAAGACAAGCCTTTCATTTAAGTTGGTGTTAAAGAAGTTGGTTTTCTTAATCTTGAAAATATTTTAAAAGGGCATTCAAGAAATTAAAATGCATATGATACATAATTTTACATTTATAATCCATAATGGGGTGTGAAGAGGTTACAGGAAACTTCAGTCATAGTTAAAACATTAAAAACATAGCACAACAGGATATAACATAAATAACACCACTATCTACTCATCTAAACAACTGTCAAATAGATACATTTCTCCCTGGCGAGTCTCTACATTACTCTGTCACTATCATTCTTTCTCTGACAAATAAACTTAACATGTCATCATTGTTAAGGGTCACAAACTCCGATTCAGAGTCTGATTCATTTTGAAGGTTTCAGAGGCAAAGTGTGCTTATTTTTTTGTAGATTGCTTCAGACATTGGCAGTCTCTTAGATTGTGATTAAATGAAACCACTATTACCTTATTCTCTTTTCTACTTGCTTGATAATTTCAAGTTTTTGTTGAACAATAATGTTAATCTTTTACACTAGATACTGACATTTTTACTACTAAAGTTATTTTATGACACTTAAACTCATAGATACTCAACTAGGGAGCTCGAATTTTCACAGAACACTGACGGTGTTGGGCCAAGTGCCAATGCCGTGGGGGCTGATGACTGGAAGGAAAGAGAGGTGTTTCCAAAATGTAGTATAAATGAGCTGGTACTCATCAGTTACTATGTAGACTGAACAGTAAATCCTCTGAACATAGAGGTAGTCTTATTGATCTATAGTAATTTTCCTTTTTTTCAGAAATGAATTTCCTGTTTTCTTGCCAGTTACTCTATGTTTGAAAAATTAGAAGGATTTTCTACTTGTTAACTGTTACTGTAATGCTTTGTCCTATAATTAAGTTAAATAGATTATTTGTGTCATGTGTGTGTGTCTGTATAACATGTATGTGCCTAGAGAAAAGAAGTACATTTTTTTAAAAACCTGAATTTTATATAATGTCAGCAAAGAAACCAGGCATGTCTATACTGGTGGTTATTGTGCAGGGTGTCTCACTGGTCCTAGAACTACCTACATCAGACCAGCCACTGGCATTGGGAATAGCCTCCTATAGAATGTTTTTCATGCCTCTCCTTTATGATTGGGCACATATAGGCTCTACACAGACCAGCTGGGAATGGGAGCAAACCTGGCCACATAAATTGTTAGCAGAGAATTGCTAATGTTACTAAGGATCAGAATTTCCCAGGGTCGTCAGGAAAGCTCAGTTGGATTTCCCTGGGGTAAGTGGATAGATGTCTGGAAAAGCAAGTGATGCTCCATTCTGAATATGAGAGGCCATCTAACAGCCTTAGCTATGGGCCAGCTGCAGTTTCAACTGTCCTACAAGTTCTGTGTCATACTCCACATGATGCCTGCATTGAATGAATGAATGAACAAATCATTAAACAAATTTGTTTAGGTAGGAGAAAAATTCCAAAAGAGATGAGACTAGCCCAAATGAATGGCCAAATCTTCCCAAGGTTGACTGAGTTGCTACTACCTACTAGGCCACCAACCTCTGCCCTGTAAATGTAGCCAGATGTGTAGACTGAGTCCATGTACTAATCTCTAATCATTCACACTGTATAGGAGCTTGCTTTGTCTACTAGCCAAGTGGAGTAGAAAAATAGGTTTTTGTTTTTCCTTTAACTACACTATTATGTTCAACATACATATTTTCCCCCTAATATTTAGTTACTCTTGAAATGCCACAGTAACATTTTACTGATTAAATGTTTGTATCATCTTCTCTTTGGCATAGGTCCAGATGTGAAGAAGCTGTGTGCCCTTAGCCAATTTTTGAAGGATACACCCATAGCCATTACTCATGTGATTATTGCCAGCTATAGCCTTGAGGGCTTTCAGCATGAGTGCAGATGTATTTTGGAAAAACTGGTGACAGATGGGCAGTTTGCTTTGGCCAGGAGGGTGGCAGCCTTAGCTGAGCAACCTGTGGACAGCTTGGTGACTGAAGAGGTATCAGTCCTTTACGTTATGTAAAATCAACTTTTTCAACCAGTATTAAACAGATAACAGATACAATTTTCAAGAGACAAGGCTTTTTAACTTTTGACACAGATGTTACTTTCAGAAATAGATGAGCTTAGGATGCCTAATATTGAAGGTTAGCTTGCATTTGCCCAAAATGTAAGGTAAGCTTACATTTAAAGGATATGATACAACTATTTTCCATTGACTAGAATTAAATACAGAGTGGCTTCTTTTTGAACCCCATTCAATTAGATAAATTTAGAATTGTTTTCATACCTTAACTTTCCAGATAAAATATCCAGGATCCTCTCTAGGCAAGCCTCATGTTCTCTGATTTGATTTGGTTTTAACAAGTATTACTTAAGAAGTATTAGCATTTATGATACTTTAATCTCCAGAAAAGGCTAAAATCTGCTTCGTTAAATTTCCCAGATAACACAGGAAATGCAGACCTTGAAACACATTGGCCAGTGGTGTCTAAAACAAGCAAGAATTGTCTTCTGGAAAAAATGTCATGAGAGTTTTAAGAAAAATTCAATTTCAAGCAACGCAGCTTCTTCCTTTTTCTCATCCCAAGCCCTTGTGGCATGTGAGTACCCAACTGAGGAAGGACGGAGCAGCACTGAAGAGCGCCACCTGCTGCTTACCCTGGCAGGACACTGGCTTGCTCAGGAGGACCTGGTGTCTATAGACAAGCTGGAGGAACTGGAGAAGCAGATCTGGCTCTGTCGTATCACCCAGCATATGCTTGGAGAAAATCAGGAGGAAATAGAGCCCAGATTTTCTCAACAGATATCAACTAGTAGTCAACTTTCCTTTGATAGCTTAGCCAGTGAGTTTTCACTATCCAAGTTGACTGCTCTGAACACATCAGTATACTTAGAACTTAATGGTCTTCCATCCAAAGAGACCTGTGAGAACAGACTTGATTGGAAGGAGCAGGAGTCGCTAAACTTTTTGATTGGGCGCCTGTTGGATGATGGCTGTGTGCATGAAGCAAGTAGAGTTTGCCGGTATTTTCATTTCTATAACCAAGATGTTGCCTTGGCGTTGCACTGCAGAGCCCTAGCTTCAGGGAAAGCTAGTGTGGATGACCTGCACCCAGAGATCCGTAATCTCCTACAGTGTGGTGAGCTGCCTGAGGAAGAAGAACCCAACATTCCTCTAAGGAAGGTCCAAAGCAGTAAGTTAAGGAGATCAAACTGCCCTGACTCCTAACTGGTGCTGTTGGCACTTACTCTAGGAAGAAAAGGTCCCTTTTGGCACAGTAGTTACATTAAGGGTAAATCATAAACTAGGTAATTAACTAATCAGTGATGTAGAAATACCTTTGTCTTTTAACCAGCTATGTATCAAAGTTAGAGGCAATCTGACGTGTAGCTAGTTCATTGAAATATATTCTGTACAAATAATCATGTTTCCAACTGTACATTGATAGTGTATAGAAATATAGTTGATTTTTTGGTAACCTTGTATCCTCTGACCTTCCTAAAATCACTTATCCTAGGAGTTTTCTTATAGATTTGTTGGGATTTTCTACAGAGACAAGCATGTCTGTGAGTAAAATTTTATTCTCTTTTTTTCCATTTCTTTTTCCTGCTTTATTGCCCTGGCTAGGACTTCCAGTGTTAGGTTGGATAAGAGTGATGAGAGTGAATATCTTTGCCTTGTTACTGATTTTAAGGAGAATGCATTCACTCTTTCGTTACTAAATATGATGTTAGTTGAGGATATACTTTGTTGTGTTGAGGGTGTTCTGTTCCTGTTTGCTGAGAGTTTATACCAAGAACTGCTGTTGAATTTTGTTGTGTTTTTTCTGTATCCATTGATATGATTATCTTTTATTTCCTCTTTAGATTCAGTATGGTACATTACATTTACTGATTTTTAAAATATTGAATCAGCTTTGTATTCCCAGGATAAACCCCAGTTGGTCATGGTGCATTATTCTTTTTGACTTATTACTGGAATCAATTTGCTTTTTTTCTTCAGAATTTTTACATTTATGTTCATGAGGAATATTGATCTGTACTTTGTTTTGTACTCTGTCTTGTTTTTTATATGGGTAGTACTGGTTTCATGAGTTGGAAAATATTCAAAAGTTTTATTGTCTGGAAAAATATATAGAATTGGTGCTATTTCTTCTTTAAATGTTCAGTAGAATTTGCCAGTAAAACCATCTCTGAACCTGGAGATATCTATTTTGGAAGATTTTGAACTATGAATTGAATGTCTTTAATAGTTATACAACTAATCAGGTTATCCTTTTCATCTTGTGTGAGTTTTGATAGTTTATGGTTTCCGAGAAAATCTTTTTTTATTCCTGCTGGGTTATTTGAACATTTTTTGGTCTTCCATTTTAATTCATTGTGATTTTGACTATGTATCGTTCTACAGTTTTTTTTTAATTGGTTGCTTTAGAATTACATTATCGTTTTTTAATTAAGGTGTCATTGATATATATACTCTCATAAAGGTTTCACATGAAAAACATTGTGATTACTACAGTCACCCACATTACCAAGTCCCACACGCACACCATTGCAGTCACTGGCCATCAGCATAGTAAGATGCCACAGAGTCACTACCTGTCTTCTCTGTGCTACACTGTCTTCCCCATGACCCCCCCCACACACGATGTGTTGCAATCATAAAGCCCTTCAGTCCTCTCTCCCTCCCTCCCCAGCCCTCCCCTTTGGTAACCACTAGTCCCTTCTTGGAATCTGTGAGTCTGCTGCTGTTCTGCTGTTTTGTTCCTTCAGTTTTGACTCGTTGTTTTACCCCACAAATGAGGGAAATCATTTGGTACTTGTCTTTCTTTGCCTGGCTTATTTCACTGAGCATAATACCCTCTAGCTCCATCCATGTTGTTGCAAATGGTAAGATTTGTTTTCTTCTCATGGCTGAATAATATTCCATTCTGTATATGTACCACATCTTCTTTATCCACTCATCTACTGATGGACACTTAGGTTGCTTCCATTTCTTGGCTATTGTAAATAGTGCTGCAATAAATATAGGAGTGCATATGTCTATTTCAAACTGGACTGCTGCATTCTTAGGGTGAATTCCTAGGAGTGGAATTCCTGGATCAAATGGTATTTCTATTTTTAGTTTTTTGAGGAGCCTGCATATTGCTTTCCAGAATGGTTGAACTACTATAAATTCCTGCCAGCAGTGTAGAAGGGTTCCCCTTTCTCCACATCCTTGCCAGAATTTGTTGTTCCTTGTCTTTTGGATGTTGGCCATCCTAACTGGTGTAAGGTGATATCTCATTGTGGTTTTAATTTCCATTTCTCTGATAACTAGCAACGTGGAGCATCTTTTCATGTGCCCATTGGCCATCTGAATCTCTTCTTTGGAAAAGTGTCTGTTCAGATCCTCTGCCCGTTTTTTAATAGGGTTATTTGCTTTTTGGGTGCTGAGGCTTGTGAATTCTTTATATATTTTGGGTGTTAACCCCTTGTCAGATATGTCATTTATCAAATATATTCTCACATACTGTAGGATGCATTTGTGTTCTATTGATAGTGTCCTTTGCTGTGAAGAAGCTTTTTAGTTTGATGTGGTCCCATCTGTTAATTTTTGCTTTGTTTCCCTTGCCTGAGGAGAAGTATTCAGGACAAAGTTGCTCATGGTTATATTCAAGAGCTTTCTGCTTTTGTTTTCTTCTAAGAGTTTTATAGTTTCATGACTTATATTCAGATCTTTGATCCATTTTGAGTTTACTTTTGTGTATGGGGTTAGACAATAATCCAGTTTCATTCACTTAAATGTAGCTGTCCAGTTTTGCCACTACCAGTTGTTGAAGAGGCTGCCATTTCCTCATTGTATGTCCATGGCTCCTTTATTGTATATTAATTGACCATATATACTTGGGTTAATATCTGGGCTCTCTATTCTGTTCCATTGATCTATGGATCTGTTCTTGTGCAAGTACCAAATTGTCTTGATTACTGTGGCTTTGTAGTAGAGCTTGAAGTTGGGAAGTGAGATCCCCCCCACTTTATTTTTCCTTAGAATTTCTTTGGCTTTTTGGGGTTTTAGGTGGTTACATATGAATTTTTGAACTGTTTGTTCCAGTTCATTGAAGAATGCTGTTGGTAATTTGATAGGGATTGCATTGAATCTGTAGACTGCTTTAGGCAGGATGGCCATTTTGACAATATTAATTCTTCCTAGCCAAGAGCATGGGATGAGTTTCCATTTGTCAGTGTCCTTGTTATTTCTTTGTTTTGAAGTCTATTTTATCTGATACAAGGACTGCAACTGCTGCTTTTTTCTCCCTATTAGTTGCATGAAGTATCTTTTTCCATCCCTTCACTTTTAGTCTGTGTATATCTTTGTGTTTGAAGTGAGTCTCTTGTAGGCAGCATATAGATGGGTCTTATTTTTTTATTTACTCAGTGACTCTTATGTCTTTTGATTGGTGCATTCATACCATTTACATTTAGGGTGATTATCAGTAGTTCTGTACTTATTGCCATTGCAGGCTTTAGATTCTTAGTTACCAATGGTTCAAGGGTAGCTTCTTTACTATGTAACAGCCTAACTTAGTAAGCTATTTACTTAGTAAGCTATTTCAAACACAATCTAAAGGTTCTTTCTGTTTCCTCCTTTGTTTTTTTCCTACATTCTTATATATTAGGTGTCATAGTCTGTACTCTTTGTGTATCCCTTGACTGACTTTTAGAGTAGTTGATATAATTTTGCATGAGCTTAGTAATTAATTGATCTACTTCCTTTACTTGTTTTTTTATTTTCTCTGGTGACAGCTATTTAGCCTTGGGAGCATTTCCATCTATAGCAATCCCTCCAAAATACACTGTAGTGATGGTTTGTGGGAGGTAAATTCCCTCAAATTTTACTTGTCTGGGAATTCTTTAATCCCTCCTTCAAATTTAAATGACAGTCTTGCCGGGTAGAGTATTCTTAGTGCAAGGCCCTTCTGCTTCATTTCATTAAATATATCACACCACTCCCTTCTGGCCTGTAAGGTTTCTGTTGAGAAATCTGATAGCCTGATGGGTTTTTCTTTGTATATGGTGTTTTTTCTCTCTCTGGCTACTTTTAAAAGTCTGTCTTTATCCTTGATCTTTGCCATTTTAATTATTATATGTCTTGGTATTGTTTTCCTTGGGTCCATTGAGTTGGAGCCTGAGAAATTATCTCCTTCCCCAAATTGGGTAAGTTTTCAGCAATTACTTCCTCAAAGACACTTTTATCCCTTTTTCTCTCTCTTCTTCTGGTATCCCTATAATAATGTGAATATTGTTCCATTTGGATTGGTCACACAGTTCTCTCAAAATTCTTTCATTCTTAGAGATCTTTTTTTCTCTCTGTGCCTCAACTTCTTTGTCTTCCTGTTCTCTAATTTCTATTTCATTTACTGTCTCCTCCACTTCATCTAATCTGCTTTTAAGTCTCTCCGTTGTATGTTTCATATTGAATACTGTATTTTTCAAAGTTTGTATCTCATTTTTGAATTCCTCCCTGAGGTCTTGAATATTTTTCTGTAGCTCTGTGAGCATGTTTATGATTTTTATTTTGAAATGTTTTTCAGGAAGATTGGTGAGTTCATTTTCACTTTGACCTCTTTCTGCTGTTTGTAGAATTTTGGTTTGTACCAGGTTCGTTTGACGTTTCGTATTTGTAGTAATAACTTGGTGTAGGCAGTACCCTCTAGTGCCCAGAAGCTCTATTCTCTGGAGCTGCTCAGCCCTTGGAACAATGGTGGGGGGTCATAGGCTAGCCCCACCTGTTCCTGCCAGGAGGAAAGAGCTCTTTCCTGTTTGTCAGCTGCTGTGCCTGCCTCTAGTGCCAGGGCCAGTGTGCCAAGCACACAGGGGGAAGAGCTTGGGCTCCACTGTATTGTGGCTTAGATACTTCACCCTTTTCCATGAGGTCTGCTCTTTTCCCCAGTAGGCTGTCTGTCACAACCTTCTCTCCTGTTGCTCTTTCAGGATTAGTTGTATTTGCTATATTTTCATACTATATGTGGTTTGGGGAAGAGGTTTCTGTCTCACCTCTCATGCTGCCATCTTTAAGCCTCTTGCCACATTATACGTTCTTGATGTATAATTAATAGTGTACTTAAAAATCAGTATTTTGCCACCTCAACTGGAATGTAGAAACCTTACCACCATATCATTTTACTTCTGTCCTTTTATCTTAGTTGTTTTTACTACATTACATCTGTGTACATTGAAAAACCCTATCAAACAATGGTAGAAATTTTGCTTTCAACCAAAAAATATATTTAAAAAAACTCGAGGACCTAATTTGTATTTACTTAAATTTTTAAAATTTATGTATTTACTCAGATATTTAGTTTTTATTGCTCTTCGTTCCTGATGTTCCATGTTTCCTTCTAGTTGTTTTTTCCTTCTGTCAGAATGATTTCCTTTAGTAGTTCTTATAGAGGTGTCTGCTAGGAATGGAGTCTCTTATTTTACATCAGTTTTTCTTCATCTGAGATGGTCTCTTTCATTTTCATTACTGAAGGATGATTTTTGCTGGATATAGAAAATTTGTCTCTTTCAGCACTTAAAAAATGTGCCACTTCCTTCTGACTTCCATGGCATCTGATGGATAATCTACAATCATTTGAATAATTGTTCCCCTGTAGATAATGCATTTTTCTCTGATTACTTTCAAGATATTTTTTTGTGTTTAGTCTTTAGCAGTTCTGTGATAACATGGCTGAGCATATATTTCTTTGGGTTTATTCTATCTGGAGTTCACTAAGCTTCTCGAACATATAGGTTTATGTGTTTTACCAAATTTGTTTTCAGACATCATTTTTTTCAGCACCAAACTCTTATCCTGTCCTGGAACTCCAGTGATGACATGAATCATAGAACTTTTGTTATTGTCTTGAGGCTTTGATCAGTTTTATTTTTTCAATTTTTTTTCTCTCTTGTCCAGATTGGATCATTTCTATTCCTCTATCTTCAATTTCACTGACTCTTTCTTCCACTATTTCTGTTCTTCTAGTGAGTGTTTCTAATTTCTATGATTTTAAAATTTCAGTTCTAAAATTTATATTTTACTTCTTTTTATACCATGTATTTCGTTGATGAGACTTTCTGTTTTCCCTTTGTCTGAAGAGCATCCATAATTGCCTGTTGGAACACTTGTATAATAGCTGCTTTGAAATCTTTATCAGGTAATTTCAACATTTATGTCCTTAGTCCTGGGTGTCAACTTTTGATTGTCTTTTCTCATGTGAGTTGAGATTTTCCTGTGATTTTCCTGTATTTTTGTATGCTGAGTCATGTGGGACTGCATCCTGGACATTTTGAATAGAATGAGACTCTGGGTCTTGTTTAAATCCTATGAAGAATGTTGATACTTTTTAGCAGGTAATTGGCCTAGTAGGTTAAGGCTACAAATTTCTAAGGACTATGGTTCTTAACCCACATCAGTTAGATTTTTATGTCATTTGAGATGCTATTAATACTCATCCTGGGTGTGTGCCACCTGGGGTCAGTCTGTGATCTAGGTAATGGGCTGTGTGTTAGTTCAGTTCTCAGTGTCTTTGATATCCAGTTAAGATGAGATTCACACATGCAAAGCCCAGGAATGAGTCCTAGTCTTTATAAACAACTTTACTGTGTTGCTTTCCTAAATCTCTACCATGTACTTT
Source organism: Manis javanica (assembly GCF_040802235.1). Lineage (NCBI taxonomy): Eukaryota > Metazoa > Chordata > Mammalia > Pholidota > Manidae > Manis > Manis javanica. The sequence continues at coordinate 94,716,665 of NC_133163.1, read as the reverse complement.
CTGATGCCCTGAGACCCAGTACCACCTCCACCAAAAGCTGGAGTTTTGGCCAAAAGCAGCATACAAAAATGCATGCATACTCACTGAGATGAAAAAGACAATCAGTAGGTTTAGTTACCCCATTCTGTCACACATTTCCCTGACTATACTTGTATCCAGGGCCAAGAGACAGAGGATAATGCAAAAAGGAACTGGTTCACTCTACCCTCTTGGGTCCAGAGCACTTCTGATCCAAAAAAGTTCCTCTCTGAATATGAATTCTTACCGGCTGCTACCACCTCTACAAGCCAAGGGGTTGCTTAGGAGCAGGGATAAGAGAGAAATAGTATTTGGAGTTCCCTTTCCCACTCCTTGAGCCTATACTAGAGGGCTTCTCCTGGAGTGGGCTCTCTTTATGAGCCTTAGTGTTAGGTTCTGGGTTTCAGGCAGTGCTGCATTCAGCTGGAAGTTACTAGAAGAGAAAAAATAGTAATTCTAGTCATCTTCAATCCCCCTGCTACTATTTACTTTTCAGAGTCCTCATACAGTGCTGCACGGACTGTGCTAGGTTTTATAATGAATTCAGTCAGAGTGTGTGGAGGGAGCTTACTTCACCTTACTTAGAACTGAATCCCCAAAGAGGGATTTTAAGCAGGAGAATAACATAGCCTAGTTACTTTTTACTTTTTTATCTTTAAAGAATATTTTTAATGTGTAATACCATAAGTGTAAAAGTATTGCATGCTTATTTAGTGTAACAAAGCACACAATACAGAAGTGTATGAAGTAAAAAGTCAAAGTCATTTACCTAATTCAGTAACAACACCACCAAATTCCCAGAATAACGTCTTTCACTTGCGTGGTATACATTATTTTCTATGTATAGAAAACATTGCTCATGTGCATGCACAAACACAGTATTTATTTTTTATAAAAATGAAGTTATATCATATTGTACTACAACATTATTTCATGTCAGTATAGATTGATTTTGTGCTTTTTAATGGCTGCAGAGTATTATATGGATGTACTATGATTTATTTAACGATGCTTTACTGATGCACATTAAAAATTTTCAATTTTGATTCTGCTTTAGGAAGTTATATAAATATTCCTTTCTACTTTTTCTAACAGAAACCCCTTATCAAATTAAAACTTTTAAAAAAATCAGGAATGGATTTTAGTTTTACAATGTCTTTAAGGCATTTTTCCAGATAATCCTAGGTTTATATGACTTGCAGTTTCGAAAGTAATAGTCTCTTAGATGCAGGATGGCGAAGGCTGCAACTAAGGCAGTAATTGGGGAGATGTCAGCTGGACCTGATGACTTACTTGATGTGAGAGGAAATTGGGAGATGGTGTATGTGGAGGACAGTCTAGCAGGTGTCTTAGGTGATGATCTCTAATGCAACACTGATTAGGTAACTTTGAATCTTTTGTATCCTATGAGGCCTTTTCAGATCCCAGGCTGGGATTTCCTGGAAGAAGGCAATGAAATAAGTTTCAGTGGGATGTGGACCCTGTCAGAAGTGGTCCCAGACCCAGGGGGACTCAAGGGGGTGGTGGTGGTGCAACGTAAGGAACTGTGAGCAGAGAGCTAAGGGGGGGAAAAGAGATTGGGGAAAAATGTAAATCGGTGCAGCCAGTATGGAAAGCAATAATGGAAATTTCTCAAAAAACTAAAAATAGAAATACCATACAACTCAGTAATTCCACTCCTGGAAATTTACCACCACCACCCCAAAAAAATCACTAATTCAAAAAGATATATGTACTCCTATGTTTATTGCAGCATTATGTATAATAGCCAAGGTATGGAAGCAATCTAAGAGTCCATCAATAGATGAATGGATAAAGAAGTAGTACGTATATGCAATGGAACACTACTCAGCCATAAAAAAGAATGAAATCTTGCCATTTGCAGCAGCATAGATGGACCTAGAGGGTATTAACACCAAGTGAAATAAGTCAGAGAAAGATAAATACCATATTTCACTTACATGTGGAATCTTAAGAAACAAAAATGAAATTAATTAACACAGACAGTCTGTTACTGTTGGGAGTGGGAGATAGGTGAAAGAGGTGGACGGGATAAGAGATACAACTCCAAATTATAAAATTAGCTATAAGAATGGAAGTCCAGCACAGGGAATATAGCCAATATTGTAATATCTTGGTATAGTGATAGATGGTAACCACAGTTAGCATGGTGAGGATTTGGTAAAGTATATAATTGTTGAATCACTATGTTACACACCTGAAACCAACATATTGTATATCAACTATATTCTAATTTAAAAAATGTGGTCCCAGACACAGGGGGAGTCATGGGGATGCAATGCAAGCAGCTGTGTGAGCTGAGAGGTAAGTCTTAAGGGGATTGGGAGAGGCCTTAACTTGCCATCTTAAAGCCTCCCTCAGACCTGTATTTGTTTCCAGCTTCAAGTTTGGATAGTCAGTCATTTGTGATGCTGCCCCCCCGTGATGAAGTGGCGACTAATCTGGAGACCCTGACAAACAAATGCCTCCATGGGAAGAACTACTGCCGGCAGGTCCTCTGTCTGTATGAACTTGCCAAGGTACATGCCAAAGGGCGGGGCCTCCATAGGAAACTCCCTCTGAGGAGAAGGAAAGCGGGAAGTTGGAGGAAGACTTGGGAGTAGAGCTCTTATCTGGATTTGGCTCCTACAAATCTATTCCTGGGGAAAAGTGGGGAGCATGCCAGGCGACGTGAGTCCTGGCTGCAGCTCAGCCAGCCAGAAGCTAGGGCAAGAGATTTCACTTCTCAGAGCTCCTGGGTCTTGATCTATAAAATGATTTGCCGAGAAGCCCCTTCTAGCTCTAATATCTTAGGCTTAGTTTTAGGATTGTTTGGGGCTCTCCACACAGGGGAGAACCCAAAATAAGTTTTGAAATAAAATAAAATGGAATGTGATGACTATAAAGACCAGAACTAGAGCAGCCAGGAATTGTCTGTGGCTTTGTGCTAACTGAGGGAGAAAAATAGCAACTCTAAGTGAGGCGGAAGAGCACAGGGTGGGAAAGCTGAGCACTAAAGCCATTTGCTTTGGCTGAGGCTCAGGGACACAGACATGGAGGTGTTTGCTTCCGCCGGGGGACCAGTAAGGAAGCAACTCTTGCCTTTTATTCAACTTTCTTACATTTTATAAAATTTGAAGAGCCCAGTGTTCAACAAGAGATAAGTCACTTGATGCTTTCTGAAGACAAGCTTTTCTCTTGCTTAGATTCAACTTGGTGAAACAATAGAAAGAAAGGGCTTAGAAAACAGAGGTTGCTTCTTCCAGAGTTCCTGCTCAGGGTGACAGATCTTGAATCTCAGAAAATGATGGAGTCTGTCTACATCAGATTTCAGAAAGGGGGCTGTCTTTTGCTAGCCTTTTCCTGGCTACTAGCCATAGCTTTGACTGACTTTGCCTTCTTAGGAGTTGGGCTGCTCCTACACAGACGTTGCTGCCCAGGATGGTGAGGCTATGCTCCGGGCAATCTTGTCTTCTCAGCAGCCAGACCGATGCAGGCGAGCCCAAGCCTTCATCAGCACCCAGGGCCTCCAGCCAGACACGGTGGCAGAACTTGTGGCTGAAGAGGTGACCCGGGAGCTGTTGAACCCATCAGAGGGAACAGGTGCCTTTTCCTCCAGGCTTCCACAGCCTTTCAGATCACATTCTCACATTCCCAGTTTAAGGATTTGGATATTGTTATGCTCATGAACCTCCTGCATGCTATTCTCTCAAGTACGCTTCCTCTCAAGTACACTTGTAAGAGGAGAACACATTGTATTTATTTTGTTGTTGCTTTTTTGTTTGTTGGTTTATGACCATGCTCAGAGTAGCTGTGCCTTTCTCTGAGCTAATGAACTGCTGTTTTGTAAGAAGACAGCTGGGCCAAGGTATCTGGGCTCAGCAAGAGGAGAGCTGCATTTGAGAGCTCCTTCAGCACTACCTCTGTGCCCAGGCCTGGTAGAGTGGGCCTCCTAGCCCGGGGCTCTTATCTTTCTTTCAACTCTCTGAAGATAAAACAAGCACATTTCTCCACGTATTTCTGTACAGGACATAAGCAGATGTTCACCGCAGCAGGTCAAAGCCAGACATTTCTTCAGCTGATCACTTTGTGTCAAGACTGCACATTGGTAGGCATGAAGTTACTGGAAAAGATTTCCTCCGTTCCCCATGGGGAGTTGTCTTGCAGTAAGTTGTTGGTCATTTTCTTACGTTTTGGGCCTAAGCAGGTCTCCAGAAAGTCTTCTGAAGCTAGTTTTTCCAAAACTGTATTTGGATCTTTCTTTCTGTTCCTGATCCCACCACCCCTCCAGCATGTGGTATCATTTCTTGGTAGAGAGCCGTAAGTTCACTGAGGGAAGTTTAGAAACTATATGTGGTAAAACAGCCCACAATTTAAAATCACACAAAAAGGTAACCTTTTAACATTTGGCATATTTATCTTACTTCCTTGGGTTACCCTGTAAAGTGGGTATTGTCCCCATTTCAGAGGAAGGAGACTGACACTTAGAGAAGTTAATTTGTAACTAAGTAGCAGAGCTGGTATTTGAACCCAGTCTCTGTGATTTCAAATCCTGCTTGCTTTTTACATATCTAGTTCTGTAGGCATTCAGTAGCATGTGTCCCTCTGATCTTTTTTTATGTAAGTCTAAAAGTTACTTTTCAAAAATGACATTTTACTATACATACCGTTCATAATTTTTTTGTGAATATGCAGTCATTAATGTCTTTCCATAACATTGAATATTCATCATCTTTAATGGTTAGTTATGCAGTATTTCTTATATGTAATTGAAAATTTTATACCCTATTGTGGGATCATTAGATTGCTTAGTTTTTTTTTGCTATTTTAAACACTGACAGACATCCTCGTGGGCAAAAAAAAAAATTCATATGTACATCCATGATTATTTCCCTAAGATAAATTCTTTATTCAAGAGTATGCCCATTTCTAAGGCTATATATATATGTACATACAGTCAAATTTTACTTCAGAAAGAAAACAAATTCACTTCTCACTCACTTAGGCAGTGTGAGTATCATTTCCTAGAACTCATGCTGCTTTGTAAATTTGATAGGCCCCAATAAAGGCATTTTACTGATGTTTAGTGAATAAATAAGTGGAAGTTTTAAAAGGTTGAAGATTTTTTAAATAGCCTTTTGTATCTCTTCTCCGTTCAGTTCAACATTTACTGAGTACCAGCCATGTCCCAGGTACTCTAAAAACTAGGGATATGGTGAGCAAGTTAAGCAGCAGGTCCTTGAGCTCACAAAGGGTGTAGTACACAGTAAAAGCCAGACTGATGGGGCCAAGAAAGGTGTTTGGAGGAAATGTACAAACCAAGGCCTGAAGATTAGTAGTCAAGGCTGCTCATGTAGTCAGTAGGCTTGGAGAGGTTCCCACAGAGGGTCCCCCAGAAGGCACAGCATGTATGAAAGCTGGAAACGCTTTTCCTACACCACTGGAAATAGTTTTCCCAGTTTGCCTTTCAGTTATGCATACAGTGATTGTGTGTAGTAGTTTTAAATTTAGATGTAGTGAAATCTGGCTAGAAGCCAGAAGTGCAGAACATCAAATGATGCCTGATTAGGCCCTCTCTCCATGGACATACAGAGAATGCTCTCCAGTGCATGTTGGCAGGTGCTCCCTCAGCTTGTCTGCAGTTTTTTCATCTTTAGAAAGAGAAGGTTTCTTGTTCTCATTTGTTGGGCCTTTTGGAAATTTGGTCACTACACGACTGTCTTTGAGGAAAGTTGATCCCTGTGCTATCACTGAAAGAATTAGGTATCATCAGGGCCTGTCCCAGAACTAGAGCTGGTGAGGTCAAGGATCTCAGAGGACCCATGAGAAAGTGTTCTCCAGATAGGCGCAGACAGGCAGTGGGTGGCCAGGGTTCACAGTCGTGTCCCACCTGTGCCCCATCTACCCAGCCACAGAACTGCTAATCCTGGCCCATCACTGCTTCACACTGACATGCCATATGGAGGGCATCAGCAGAGTCCTGCAGGCTGCCCGGCTGCTCACAGACAACCACTTGGCCCCCAGTGAAGAGTATGGGCTGGTGGTAAGTAACACCCTCATCCCCTACCCTTCATCCTGAGGAAACCTCAGAGAGGCCAGATTGGCCAGGGACCAGATCAGATCTGATAATGGTCTTAGGGAATTTGCCGCTGGCTAGGCAGCACAACCCTCACTCAGTTCCAATTATGATTTCTGCCAGAACCAAAGATTGTGCCAAAGGAGCAGAGATGGAGAGGACTCTTTTCTAGTGGGCTAACACAGCTGTATTTACACTCAACACAAAGTTGAGACCTACCTCTTGTCTCTGAGTTGAGATGAGCTGACAACTCAAGCCTCCCCTCTCTCTCTCTCTCTCCCAAATTCTCTAAGCTTGAAACTTACCCAAGTGGCTGAGCAAGCTGCTGGCACTGTGATAAGTGGTTGTGAGAAAAGGAAGTGTCCGCCCAGATGGCACTTCAGCACTTGATAGTCACATTTAGGCAGCAGAAAAGGGAAACATCAGCGGTGTCCCAGTGACTTGCGTTTCTCAGTCCTCCAGAGGGAGGACGGAAGGGAGGGCACTGAGCATGGCAACCTGGCCTGTAGCAGTTTTTCCTGGAGCTTGGCATCTGGAGGCAACCAAACTGATGAGGGCAGTGATCTGGCTTAGAGAACTGCCAGGGTGCTGATGCGAGCTGCCCTCTTCCTCTTCAGGTGCGTCTCCTCACTGGCATTGGAAGGTACAATGAGATGACGTACATATTTGATTTGCTGCACAAAAAGCACTACTTTGAAGTGCTGATGAGGAAGAAGTTGGATCCGGTAGGTGTACAGTACTTTGAGCTCCCAGATAACATGTTACTACTGACATTCAGAAGTCTCAGATTTTCTCAGGAATAATCCCAATCAGGGTGGACCCATGGGATATGGAGGGTGGGAATTACGGACCTCCCCCCGCCCCCCAGGACACATACTGTAACCAGTAGCTGAAGGTAAGAGTTCAGAACAGAGAGCGATTATGCTGACAGTTGCTAAATAATGAAGAAAATGAGTTTGTGCCTCCATCTCAGCCTCTGCCACCTGCTGTCTAAAGGCCTACACAGGCAGGGGCAAAAACCCTTCCTGAGAGATCGACCGGCTCAGGCCATGTCTGAGGGCCCTCAGAGTAGGAGTTTTCAGGGCACCATGGAAAAGTGTGTTGCTGAGAGCTGTTAGGAAGTGAATGCCAAGGCCGGGGCCTGGAAAACTGGAGCTGTTTATGATGATGATCCAAAAGTTCTGGAAGCAAAGGTGTGACTTTCCAGGTCTTTGGGTTCTGGGCACTTGTCTGTCCTCAGCATGCTATGCAACACTAGACAGGTCACTCACAGAGCCTCTGTTCAAGTCATTCATTGAGCTGATTTATTGCTTCAGCCCATTTCACCTCTGTGAAGATTTAAAAACCAAGGTGCACTTTTGGCTTCTGGAAAGTTGGGCCCACCAAGCAGGATCAAAAGACAAAGCAGAAAAATCTCTTCTCAGTGCTGGGCTTGTTTCAGGACAGACCCAGTCTTCAGAAGTGGAGCAAGGCCTGGACAAAAGTACATGTACTTCATGGATCCCTGGGAAGTTTTTAAGTTGGTTTTGAGGCATTTTGTTTTTCCATTTCGTTTTTATTAACTTTTTTTCTGATTACAAAAGTAATATATATTCAGTGTTAAGACATTTGGAAAACAGTAACACAGAAAGCCCTGTGTCTGTTTATCATTGGAGACAGCTGTGGCTAATAGTTTGGCATAGGCCCTTTCTTTGCATACAGACCCGCAAACATGTATATATATTTACATATTTGTAACAAAACATGTATCATGCTGTGCAGATTATGAAGTTGCCTGCTTTTCTCACTTAACAAAAAGGATTCATGAATATTTCCCAAATCAACATTGGTTTTAATACTACATGCTCTTAGCCCTTATTTATTTTAGACATTTGTATTATTTCTGTTTGCTATTAAATATCCTTGTTACATCCATCTCAGCACTTTTCTCTGCTTCTTTCTTTAGGGATCTGGAAGTAGAATTGTTAGAATAATGTGTATGTGCACATTTTTAAGGCTTCTCCCTACTGACAGGTTTTACCATTTACACTCCCACCAGTAGAGGGGATTGTGCCTTTTATACTCAGGATAGCATACATTTTGTTTTTGCTTTTCCTTTTTCTTGGGGGTTTTTAAGGAACTTTGCAAACCAAGGGACTCAGCCGTTCCTGCACTGTCAGTCCCTGATTGAGGCCTTGGCTTTCCTTTTCTTGGGCAGACTGGCACCCTGAAGACGGCCCTACTTGACTACATTAAACGCTACCGCCCCGGGGACAGTGAAAAGCACAACATGATTGCCCTGTGCTTCAGCATGTGCCGCGAGATCGGCGAGAACCATGAGGCAGCTGCGTGCATCCAACTGAAACTGATTGAATCTCGGCCCTGGGGTGAGCAGAGGCTACATGAACCACAAGGGATGTCCTGCTGGCCAAGGAAGGTTCTGAGGGCTAAGAAAGGCAAGAGCCCATGAGATGGACTAATATTCACCTCAGCTTTTAACATCACCCAGTGGGGCCCAGGCTGGCAGACAGATGTAAGAGGACTGGGAAGGCATTTGCCCCTCCTGTGGTCTGTGCCTCCAGGGTGTCATCTGTCAGGACCCAGTGTGTATATTGTTGCTTTAATGTTCCAGAGAGAAATGAAGAACTAGGTGGGGCACTGAATCCTACCCCAGAATGCACTTCTGGCCCAGTAAAGAGCCTTTACCTGACACACTGCTCTCCCTGTGAACAGAAGCTGGGATGTTTCTAGTCCAGCCCACACCACTCTGAGTGGGGTGAGAGTAAACTGCCTCGAGTCACACACCCATTAAGTTTCCTGTCCTCTCCTGCAGAGGACAGCCTCAAGGACGGACACCAACTGAAGCAGCTGCTGGTGAAGGCCCTGACGCTGATGCTGGATGCAGCAGAAAGTTACACCAAGGTAACAATGGGGAGTCATTCCAGACAGGCCTTGGGGTTTGGTGTCTGCTGTGATAATTATTTCATTTTGTCCCTGTGCTCTTTGAAGTGGAAAGGGGGAAGTCATGGGCCAACTGGTGGAAAAGGGGTGAAATCAGTTGCTGGAAGGTTCAAAGAAAGATGGTGGTAACAGTCTTTCTCTACCTGTGCCTCTCTCCACCGTTGTCCCGTAGGACTCCTGTGTACGACAGGCCCTGCACTGTCGGCGGCTCACCAAGTTGATAACACTGCAGATTCATTTTCTGAACACTGGCCAGAACACAATGCTCATCAATCTGGGTTGCCATAGGCTGATGGACTGTATCACGGCCCTTCCTAGGTTCTACCAGGTGAGAGAGAGAAAGAAAAATCTACCAGTGCTACTAGCATCCTTTGTCTCTCTCGTGGGATCCATAGTAAGGTCTACGGCTAATGATAGAACCAGGACACTTTAGTTCTCTCGACTTCGGTGATACACCAAATTGCCTTTCCGTGGTAGTACTCCTTACTAGCATACTGTCTGGGCAGAGGTTGCAGAACGGTGAGGCAGTACTGCCTCCTTTCCCCTCACTGTTAAGCCAGCAAAGAGGCAGACACCTTTGTCCCTTAGATAGTTGAGGTTCATCCTTGCTGGTAGTCCTGGGCATCTTAGCCTCAGTATTTCCAGAATGGTGCACCCAGGTTAGTGTAAGGAGTCAGGGCTCCTGGGAGACTGGTGAGGGATGGTTATCAGGGAATCAGCACTTTGTTCCTTATAGTTGAATTAGCAGGAAAAATATTTTCTCAGCAGTTTTATTAATCCATTGTGAGGAAGATCAAAAAACACCAAAGGAAGATGTTCAGGGGTTTTAAGGGAGGGGAAATGTCAAACACCAAACTTTTCACTAACCCTGATACACAGAGCCTTTTAACATAACTGGTAATGATCCCATTCACTGTGTGAGTATAAAGTTGTTTTCTAGAACGATTTGACTCCAATTTGATATCAAATAGGCTCTCATGGTGTCCTTCCCCTCTGTCCTTTCAAGGCTTCTATTGTGGCTGAGGCCTATGACTTCGTCCCTGACTGGGCTGAAATTCTATACCAACAAGTGATTGTTAAAGGAGACTTCAATTACTTGGAAGAATTTAAGCAGCAAAGGTTATTAAGATCCAGCATATTTGAAGAGATTTCAAAAAAGTAAGTATCAAAATGCCTCTGCTTTGAAGTAAGGCATGGGTAAGAATTTTATGGCTAAGTATAACATGCCACTGCTTGCCAAGAATCCCCAGAAGGAAGAGATGTTTTAACAAATCTGTGCACAGATGAATGAGAACAGTTATCGTGCTCTGTACTTAAAATGGGAGGACAGTTACTCAGCCTGCCTGAGATGCCAATGATTCGACATCAGAGGTCCCCTTTGGAGTAGGTGGGCATTAAATACTTTATATGAAATAATTTCAGTGTGTATCAGGCACCCCCTAATACTAGTCTTAAGTGATCTCTCAGACTCCAGCACCCTCCCCTCTACAGATAGAGGTGTTAGAGCTGATAGCTCTCACCCAGGATACAGGGTCTTCACCTGTACATTGTTTCTATCCCTAGATATAAACAACATCAGCTGACTGACATGACTGTGAAAAACCTAAAGAAGTTACTCACATACTGTGAAGATATCTACTTGTATTACAAGCTGGCATATGAACACAAATTTTATGACATTGTAAATGTGCTGCTGAAGGACCCTCAGACAGGTTGCTGTCTAAAGGACATGCTAGCAGGTTAGATGCACTCAGATGACATGGGGATGGCTGCTGCCAAGATGGCATATGTGCCTGAAGGGACATGCTAGCAGGTTAGATGCATTCAGATGACATGGGGATGGCTGCTGCCAAAATTTCATAGGTGCCTGTTCTCTTGTACTGAAATGAGGTGCTGACAGACATTCCTGATCAGAGTAGAATAATGCATTGGAGATCTTCGTTGTCTGCGTCGTGAAACTCCAGGACTGACTATAACAGCCCTTAGTGAATAGTGGGTAAAGAATGAGAGAATTTTCACAGGAAATTCCTATTTAAAAGTGATTGTTCACCTATACCATTTTATATAGATACTAAGATAAAAAGTTCCATTATTCTCAGGATGGCTTCTACTTTAGGAAATGATACAACATTAATTAAAGAATACCTGTGCCTGCAGATTCCAGTTTCAAAGGAATTTAATATTATTTACACAGTTCAGGAACAGATGATACATTTCCATTTCTTAGAAACTGATCTCTGTAATAAAATAGATTTTAAATTCAGTGTATGTCATTACTACTGCTAAGGAAATCTTAGCCCTTGTCTGTCTTAAAACAATCTTTATTTGCTGTCATTATTGCTCTGTAGTCACTGCTTTGTTAATTCCTCAAATCATTTAGATGGTCCTGTCTTCCACTTAGGAGTCTCAAAGCTCCGTAGACCACAATTTCCTATGTAAGAGAAATTAAGAACATCTTCTGTTTTGTCCCTACTTTTGATTTTGTGATAGTTTCAAAAAAAGACTGCAACCACAAATTTGGTTAAATTGCTTAAAAGACAATATATAATAAAGATCACCCAATCTATGCTTAGAGCCATAACCTGAGTTATAAGCACAATTACTCCAAATAAATAGTTCTAGGTACCTAGTTAGGCTTTAGTATCTAAACAATTTCCCCAAATAAATAAGAAGGCAGCCCTATACCTTTGTTGCTCTAGGGTAGCACTTAAGGGCCTAGCAACTCATTTTTCTTTTAAAGCTATTAACTACTTATCAAGCACTTATTAAGCTTTGTAAGCATATTGAGAACTCTAATCCCAAGAGTGGTGTTCTCTACTCTCCAAAAATATCTCTTGGGAGATAACACAATTAAGTCCTCACAATAGTGATTTTATTAAATTAGTTGCTTTATAAAACATTGACGATGTCATAATTGTTAACATAACACTTTGCCAAACTGTAACTGGTGCAGTTTGCTGAGCATGTTTTATAAAGGGAAGTAAATGCCAAAACCCTGTTAAAGTTATTCCATTGCAGCCTAGGAGAACAAAGGAGATTTGTTTCTCAGACACTTAAATGAGGCAAATAAAACAGGTAGTATCCCCTCCCAAACCTGAAGTACTCCATCAGTAGAACAGTCTGATAAATATAACTAGACAGTCTATGCTGCACTCAAGAGATTCCACAACTTGTAATGCAATAATGGAGAGGTTTACCTTCTTCAGCTTCAAAGTTGGAGGGTTTGGTCAGTTAATTATAAGTATCAAACTAGTGCTTTTCAGCCACGGTATCTTCACTCTGAGCAGTCTTCTTCACAATGTATTTTTAATATCCTCATGCTCAATTTTAAGACAAAGCAATTTTAATACTAGGTGCACACCACATTCCCTTGCTGCAAACTGCTTTTCTTGACAAGTTATGAAGTAGTTCAAGGAGGTATGGTTAAGGCTGTATTACTGAATGGTGCTGGTAAATACTACACAGATTTTTTGTCATGTTGCAACTTTAGTTTCCAATTTAGTGACTGTTCTTGTGGAATCAACAACAGTGACAACATTATTAGGTTTCTTTTTTTAACTATGATTTAGTAGCAACTGAGGTTCCCAATTTTAACCCCTTGGCAGCGAGATCCAAGTTCCCTTGTTCGCACATTAGCACCTAAGTGTCAAGGGGTTAAATAACCAGCACAAAAGATACTGCACTTCTGATTGTAGCATTTGGCAGAACTGAAAGGAAAGGAAGTTGTGCTACATGTTGAAGGGATTGTGGGCAACAGAAAGAAGACACCAGGAGAAGATAAAATGTCACATGAAGTCTTCATAGTCTTGTACATATCCTCCATCATAACCACCATAATCTGCCAGATCGTCCTTCATGGTGGCCTTTAATCCCCCTCCAGGAACCACACCTTTCTTCTTCTTTTTGGCTTTGCTTTGCTAAAGATAAGAGAGAGTTTAATTTATGAGACTTTAGTATTGGGCTCCTGATCTGGTATAGCATCCCTCACAGACACCAAAGGCCCAGGTTCCAGAAGAGATCCCAGACTACCCAGGGCAGGTCTTCAGAAAATACCATGAACATACCTGTAAACAAAAGGGTGCGTCTGTTCTGTTCTTCTGTTCTAATTTAAATGGTATTGGTGGGCTGCTTAACTTTCAGTTTCTTAGTGTGGGCACCGCACCTCCTCCACCCCGACGTACTACACATTTCCCCACATAGCTCGCTCTTACCTTTTCTTGCTTCTGTTTTTCACTGCAAAGCACAGTCAATGAATTAGTAATCTTTTTCAAGTCATCAATTTCCACTAAAAAAAAAAAAAAAAGCCATACCAACTAATTTTTACACATTTTGGGGAATTAAGAAAAGCAAACTATATATTCTTCCACAAGTGTTATAATCTAATTTGTCCATCATTAACTTTAGTAATTGAAAAGGCTATGAATTTCTCCTGTTTAATACAACATGGTAAAGAATCATTTAGTCTGCAGCATGCCTCACAAATCAGAACTCATTGCTCAACCCGAGAAACTGGAAGTGCCCTTTTTGCTCACAGAGCTCCCTACCAGTCTTCCTCACCCAGCCTAACACATGGAGGGTGACACACCCTTCCAAAACGCATCCTTAAACCTACAGATGACAACTCTCCACCCTCCCACAGGGTCTTCCATTTTCTAGCACAGGAACTAGAATGAAAATAGTAGGTTCTCAGAAATGTCAGTGTCCTACCAGGACACAAGCCTGCTTACTGCACAACACATCCTTCCAACCTTAAAAAAATATAAATGCTGGAAACAGATAACAGTTTTTAGCTACCAAAAAAAAAGTGTTCAGTTTTGGTTAGAGAGCACCATCAAAAATAGGAAAAAAGTTTATGCAGAATAAAATACCAACTATGGACACATTACTGATAAAATTCAGACCCCAGCTTAGTAACAATTTCTCAAAACAAAAACGTTTTTTAATTCATTGTGCAGAATTTCTTTTTCTCAGTCTTAAAAACAGGCAATACTAGCAAAACCAGTCCCTTCCACATTACTGCTGCACCATCCCTGGTTGTCATTCCCACATACTCTGCCCTGAAATTTGTGACTCCTCTCAGGGCATGGTACCACACCCACAGACCCAGAAAATGGTGCCAGCTCTATTGAGCAACTTGAACCTAGTCACAGGCTTCCTCATTTGTAAGATGAACAGATATTTACTGTGGTCTCACTCAGCTCTAAAGTCCTGTATGCCCAAGGAGGATTTACCCCAAAAGACACTTCCTAGCCCCTTTTTAAGATATAATAGATAAAACAATAAGCTAGTGTTTTATTAGCTGTTATGCCAACAAAGCTTAGGTGTCTCTCTGGGAAGCCACTGTAAAACCATTAAGAAAGCAGCCCCCAAAACAAACACACTCAAACTCATTCTATGTTTGCAGAACAACATTCCCAAGGTAACTGCTAAAAAGCAAATACCATGTCTCTATTATAGCACCCAAAAAGCACCATCCTCCTGAGTATGGTGTGCCCTAAAATCTACCCATAGGGGCTAAAGATTAGAATTACTTACATGAAATACATACATCTCGAACTAAGGCTTCCAAAAAACTGGCATAATATAATGACTTTTCATATTGTGTAATTTTGTCTTTTAGTAACTTTCCAAATTCTGTGAAGTCATCTCTTGAAGATGGGTTCATAGCATCTATTCCACAAACTGTATTATTAACACCTGTAGGAAAAAGGGAGCACTGAAAATATCACAAAGATTTTTAAGCCAATTAGCCATCTGAATAATCCTATTATTTCATTCTGAAGTATAGGTTCTTAACCTGGGTCCATTGGAGTCCTGGACAGATTTAGGGCGTCTATTCATTCAGATGAGAAAAAAAGATTACAGATTTATTTTTACTAACCTTTAATTTAGCATTTCCTTCCATTTTGATTACAGGCAAGAAATCACAATGGTATTAGCAAAAATCTGACTATTGAGACTAGAGATCAGCTACTTTCATATGACTCTGCAGTTATAGGTATCCTGAAATATTGTTCAGTCACCAGTACTTTCAGATTATATTGCTTATTAGATCTGCCACTAGATCTCATTTAAAGAAGCACATGTTAACTGTATCACAAGTTATTTTAATATTTGGATACCTATTTCAGTGTAGCAGGATTTCTCTGTTAAGTAAAATCATGTGTTTTACTTTATGCATTTAAAAACATTCCATTAAGGGGTCCATGAACATCACCAGACTGCCAAAAGTGTGGCACAAAAGGGGGTGCTCTCAAAGTGTTTGTCCAAGGACAGCCGACACGGAGGTGCGGAGAGAAGGAAAATGGCAAAGAAACAAAGATGGTTTCTGCGAAAGTATCCAACTCACTCCAGTGTGTTAAATCCCAAAAGAAAAATTAATCTGGTCTGAAAGGATTCTAGGCTAAAAGACACAAGTGAACTTCTGTATCCTCCTTAATAGCCATGTAAATGAGTTATAAACAGTATCACTGATTGAGTATTTTAATATGAGAGAAACAACATTAAAATCCCATTAACCAAATGATGATTATATGAATACACGTTCTGCCTTTTAATCTGCACCTGGTGTCCCATATTAGCGTTTATGGGTACAGCATAAACCCTTCTCTTTAATAAACTATCCTAGGAAGATACAGGGTAATGGCCATGTGCCCTCTGTAATGACATTAGTGCAGTTAAGGCGTGCCAAGCACACATCAGTGCACAGCAGCATCCACAGCAACTTGAGCTTGCGAGAAACCCGAGAGAAGGTCACACTTCCATGTAAAGGCGAGTGATAGCTACAGTCAACATGCTTGATCCATTTTAAGGAAGAGGATGAGAGGGGAGAAAAATCAAGATAACTAGGATTCTTTTTGGCTCTAGGTTTCAATTTCAAAGTTATTTCACTGTTTTAACTTGTTTCTCTGAAAAGTACTCAACAGGTAATTGCAACAACAAATGATTTAACAAAGTGAGAGCTTTTAACTATTTCTCTGGCCATGTTTCTTACTTTATCCTCTGTGCCATGTAACTGTCAAACACTCTGAACTTACATATTTACAGGATCCTGAACATGGTCTTTTCTCTCATGGACTGACCACAGCTGTAGGCATGGCACACATACATGGACACTCTCTGAACTTAGACAGGGTACAGTGAGGCCGGAAGGGCTGCAGAAAGAAATGAATGCCCCACTGGGAACAGCATGCTTTGTCTTATCCAGACTTAGGACAACAGAACAGACCTACAGTTGGTTCAATATTTAAACCTCAAGGTAGAGACCTCAGATTTCATCCTCCTGAAAAATACATTTAAAAAAGTAGTATACTTTATTTGGATCTAATGACTTTATCTTAATATATCTTCGATACTCCAAACATAACTATTTGAAAATCTGAACAGGTATCTGTACTTTAAGTAATTAAATCTCAAATATAAACAAAGGAATTAAAAAACTATATTCTAATATCAGTATCATGTTTCTTCAAAAAGGGAGATATTTTCTGAAATTTCATAACTACTCAGACTTTGACAGCATTTACCTGGAACTTCAATATTGCACTGCAATCACACCCCCAACTTACCAAAAGTTTCTTTTGCTAATTCAAGGTCTGACTCTTCCTGTAATTTCTTTAGCCGCAGTTTATCTGCTAATTGTTCTTCTGGTGTTAGCACTTTAGGTTCTTCAGGTTCTTCTAACTAAAATGAGACAGAAATGAAGCTTTTAAAGGGGCTGGGATTATGATGGGCCAAGTACATTTCTTTGGTAGTTTTTTGAAAATTTTTTTTGGTAAACACATAAATAACAGCAAAGACTTATAAAATGTTTATGGTCTTTCAGGTATTCTTCTAAACACTTTAGATCTTATCCTAATTTTACAGGAAAAAAAACCTGAGGGCACCAAGAGGTTAAGGTAATATGACAGCCGAGATTTGAACCCAGGAAGACCAAGCTTATTTCTATGGACTTTTTTTTAAAAAATAAGGAATTGAGATTACAAAGTAAAAATGGCCCTCATAAACTGCTGCTAAGACTATATACGGAAACAACCTTCAAGTCTTAAAGCATTTTTAGGTGTTTTAATCAAATAATTCCACTTACAGGTGTTTATCTTAAGAAACTAAAGATGCACACAAATATTTAATCCCAAGGATGTCCAGTGGAATATTATTTATAAATGAAATAAATATTCAACAAAAGAAGGATTAAAGTGTGGCACACCCCTGATACTATGCAGATATAAAAAGTTTTTTCAAAGAATCAAAGTTTTCCCTTATTTATATGTATATTGTAGTACTGTAAAAGTAACACGTTATCGTAACAAATTATAACACACAATGGAAGTTGTCACTTACTTCCCAATCTCACTCAGATGAGAGTTAACAGCTTAGTATTATTTCTGTATACTGTGATGTAATTTTCCACAACAAATAAGTATTACTTTTAGTGTGTGGGAAAATCTTCAATAATATTTAATAAAGTGGGAAAAGAGTGAAGAGAATTTGTGCCTTTCATGACTATCCATGCCTGTGCAGGCTGAAGATTTTGATTCAGAAGTCCACTTTTGAAAGAGGTCAGGTTTTTATTTCTCATGCAGGAGATGAGATGAGAAAGGTCATTATGTCAAGTTAGGAAATCTCAGAACACTTTCTAAAAAGAAAATGGGATCTCGACTTAACTGTCTTTAATAGGCCTGAGTATCATTACTTCCTGCATCAGAAACTGAATATATCTTAATTTATTATTTGGGCTAAGATAAACTAAGTACATTCAAACTAAGGTTTCTTTATGTTGGAGGCTAATATCAATATACAATAAAATGAATATAATCCTAACTTCAATAACCAAGAAAGAGCCTATCAATACACAACTTCTGAGACTAAGTTATAAGATTCCACTGTTCGTCCTTAACATAGAAACACACATATATTTTTAGATAAACATATACAAATTATTAAAAAGCATCTAAAATGTTCTTGGCTGGGGGAAACAGGCACTCTTGTACCTTGTTGGCAAATACAAGCTGGTACAACCCTATATGGAGGACAATTTGTTAACATTCATCAAGACTACAAATGGATTTATCCTTTGACTTGGCAACCTCATATTTAAGAATTTACTCTACAAATATGACTCCACCCATTAGAAATGACACATATGTATAGCTATTCATGGAAGCATTATTTATAAAGGAAAGAACTGGGGGGAAAAAAAAAGTCTGTTAATAGAAGATTGGTGAAATGAATTATGCTACATCTAGGCAATGAAAGAATAAACCAGAACTAATGAAAATGGTTTCTTATAGGGAAGAGGGTGGAGAGGATAGGAATGTATGTATGATACTTTTCTGAATATACCATTTTTATATAGTTTTGACTTCTAAACCTATTTCATGGAAAATAAAGTTAAATTCAAAAATTTTTTTAATTGAAAATGAACTGAAACAAATGACTCTAAAAGGAAACTGCAATGAAATCTTAAACTTTATTCAGTAGCTTAACACTGTTAATAATACTGGTTTTGCAGACAAGCAAATAAATGATTATGTTAACATTAGAAACCAGGATTTTCAGAAGAAAAAATTTCAATATGAACTAATGATTACACACTTACACACCACACATTTACTTCCTAGCTTTAGCCATGAAAAGAGGTTTAGAACGCAAGGCCACCCCAGTTACTCAGTATTTCTGGCACCTAGATTTAGCCTCTAAATATTTCCCACTAAAAGGAACCTTAGAGAAGTAGCTGATTCCAGGTGTAAGAGAGAATGTTAACTGGGTGAACCTGGCACTTCTTATTGTGCCAGAAAACAAGGAAGCTTTCAAAGACTAATGGCTTCTATTGAAAGGATGGATATGGAAATAACTTAAAGGGATTTTACTGGCCAAAGCTGAGATGATCTGAGCATCAAAAAAAAATAATCACTGTACCTGAGTAAAACATAATTTGTAAAAGCCTGTAAGTCCACAGATGTATTCAAAAAGAAAACAAAACCCACAAAATCCCCCATTCTTCACCACTTGAAGTTATCACACCCCCTTTTTCCCTCTGAAACTTGGTAATCAAATATGTTCAATCTGAATCCAATCAAATTTTGAGACTTAACTGCCAAGTTACAGGAAATTGCAACCATAAGAAAGCAATCACACAAATCAGGAAGGTGGGATGTTCTACAAGACAACTGGCCTCCTCAGTAAGTCAGTGTCATTTTAAAGAGAGAAGACAAAGAGACACTCTAGAAGACTTAGAAGATACATTAACACCCAAATGTAATGGGAGGTCCTTGTCTAAACAACCATATGTAAAACACATTTTGGGACAATTAGAAAAATGCATATAAATATGAGATGTTAAAAAAAATAGTTCATTTTATTAGGTATGTAATCATATGAAAAATCTTTCTCAGAGATATGCATACTGAAGTATTTAAAGGTAAAATGCATAATGTTATTTGATTAACAAAAAAAAGCAAAGATGAAAGAGGCAAAATATTAACTTAAATTTAGGTGATGTGTATGATTCATTATGCTCTTTTCTCTACTTTTATGTTTGAAATTTTTCGTAAAAGTCAAGAAAAAGTAACAAAGCTCTCTACAATCTGATAGGGAAAGATCTCCATAATACACTAAATAAAACAAGGTGAGATACTATAAAAAAGCAATATATAGTTGTATCCATATAATAAAGATACCTTGGAAATATAAAAAAACAACATTTACTTAATAGGACAGAGGGAGAGAAACATGATAGATGAAGGGTTGGAAGTGCTTCTTAATATTATCTTGATTTTGATCACAAAAATGTATCTTGTATTCAAAAACAAATAAATTAATAAAATCCTGATCTTGCTCCAAATAAGAAGAAAACTTATATTGTACGTGGCACAAAAATGGATGCTTTTCGAAAGAACTGCGGGCACTGGCAAAAACCACTGGCAGTCACTACACAATCGCAACTGTTCCTGAATGTTTGTGAAAACTTAAAAGCCGTTCAGATACATAAGTTTCTGGGTTTGGTTTTTGCAAAAACCACAAATTGACTTTTTTGATTCGCTTATCTACTACACAATATTTGTTCCCTGTTAGAGACTCTGCCCCATAATTGATGTGAGAATTCAGTATTTTAGATAATAAATAGTACTGACCCTCTTTTTATTATCTTCTTGCCTTTTCTTCTGCTGCCATTCTTTCTCTTTTATCTTCTCTGCTATTTTTTTCTTTTCTGAAACTTTTACTTCTGAAAGTAAAGAAATGTTTTAATCAGTTATCTTGAATATTTTCCAGTTTATCAATGAGACAGACATGACACGTATTTCAAGAGACCAAACCTCTCCCAGCTCCAATTTCATGTCATGATTTCCTGTCAGGTTAGAGAGTTATGGGGCTCAGACCTTTCTCCTCTTCTCACCCCTAAGGCATAAGCATCTCTTCCTATTTCCCCACCGTCCTTTAAGCAGGACTTAGATCATTCAACTATGATGTCACACCTCTACTCTCTCCTTCTAACGATAGCACTTAAACAGAAAAATGCCAGGTAGTATCTAATTTGACTATGCTTTGAGGGGAGAGAAGAGATGCAGGGAGAAGAGAATAATATGAGAATAGAAGGATATCTGCTTCTTAAATACCAAAATTTTCAATTTTGTGAGCATTCTGTCATTTGTCTTAACAGAAGCACCAGATGCTCACTAAGATATATAGCCAAAAATGGAGGAACCCCAGTGGCTCACCTGATTTTACTTCTACTTCCTCTTTTTTTTCGTCATCATCGTCATCCCAGTTATCCTAAGGGAAAGGATTTCCATTAATAATTCTTGCATGGCTACTTTTCCATGTGACCTTCATTATCAACCTATCTATCTCCATAGAAATAGTCTTGCTGGTATTTTTTTGGTATTACATTAGATTTATAAATTATGGTGGGAGAACTGACATCTTTATAATGTTGAGCATCCCTAGCCAAGAAAAGGGGCTGTTTTCTCATTTGTCCAAGTTTACTACTTCTCTATCCTTTAAAGAGCGTTTTAAAGTTTCTCTCAGAGATTTTGGGCATTTTTCGTTAGGTTATTCCTAAATATTTCATCTTCTGTGTTTCTATTGTAAATAGGTTTTTTTTTTCTAAATAGGGTTTGTATTACCTTGCTGGTTTATTATTTGTGTATAAAAAGCTACGGGATTTGTATGTTAATATTATATCCTGCTACTTTACTGAATTTATTTATCACTTTAGTCTACCTTTGATCTAGAGTTTTACTGGTATACCACCATATCATCTGCAAACAAGAAACAGCTTTACTTCTTTACCAATTCTTATGCCTCCATAAGATTTATCTAACTGCACTGGCTAAACCTCTAGTACAATGTGGATCGCGGCAGAGATAATGGACATCATTGCCTCTTTCTTCTCTTAATGGAAATGCCTCTAGTGTTTCCCTATGAAGTGCCATGCGGCTCACCACATTTATGCAGTATAGTCTATCAGTTTTTTCTTTTATTGCCTCTCAATTCTAAGTCATTTAGAGAATCTTTTCTTACAGCAAGGGATTTTCTTCTAGGACATGCCATGAATTCATTGTTTTTTTCATTTAGATCTCTAATCGGTGTTGAGTTTTTTCTTTTTTATGGTATGAAGTATGATTCTAATTTTACTTTTTTCCAAATGATTAACCAATTGTCACAGCATCATTTGTCAAAATATCCATCTTGCCCTGTGATTTACCATATATTAAACTTGGTCTATTTCTGCTTTCTACCCTATTCCACTGTTTGTTGTCTCTTCGTGCACTAGTACCATGCTGCTTTAATGACAGAGGCTTTATAGTATGTTTTTACGTAGGCTAAGGCTAGGCCCCTTTATAGGTTTTCAGGTCTTCCAGCCATTCCTGCATGTTTGTTCCTCCATATGAACTTTTATATCAACTTGTCTAATTCTATAAAAATTAACAATTAAAACACAAGACAACTGAAGCCAAAACAAAGCCTCTCCTAAAGTAATCCACATTTTAAATAAAAAGCCAAGAGGACTTTGTACTGTACTTTTTACTTCCCCAAATGTAAAAGCATCCAACATTCTAGCCAACTGCTCAATTATTTTAAGCAATATTCCACACAACACAATCCTGTTAATGAATTAAGTGTAATTCAAGCTCAGGAGCTGATCAACAACTTCCTAGAACCCACCCCCTAACTTAGGCAGGGCACTTTAATGTGGATCTATACTCTTGTCTTTTCTATGACTAACACAGTCACTGAGCTAAATATAAACTGATTATCAAATAATTTTCTAAAGACTCCAGAGAATTTAGATGGTTTAAATTTAATAGGGATAGACACAGCCCTGTATTTAAGTAGAACTTTAATCTACAGGTAGCCTGAGCATTATCTCAGCAACCACCAGGCACACTATGACACGCCATTTCCAGCTGAGCCACAGGATGGCAGATGCAAAGCAGGAGGCCCTGACGCTATTGGAAGATGCAGCAGCTGACTAATGTGCCTTAACTATGACACCAAGCTTCTGGTTTCATAACAAAACAGGCCATAAATCTGAATCTGTCTAGGTATACAAACTAACCAAGCCTTGATTGTTAAAAATCTGTAAGTCCACCAAAATAAAAAATCCTGATTAAGAGTGCCATGGGTCTGCAAAAAGAATGGGAAGAAGTCTGTATAAAAGTAAAAATATTTTTTAAAATCACCTTACCTAGGCAATTTAGCCTATACTTCAGAGTTAATAGACTGAAGGCAAACCAGCCTGTTTGGACTTCTAAGACTAGAGTTAGAAATCAGAGCAAAAGTTTATATTACCTTGCTAGTTTGCATAGGTGCTTATATCAATACACAATAGTACAAAATGAACCAGAGAGCTAAAAATAAAAGTTAACTACCAGGCATTTTTTGTTGTTGTTTTCATCTTCACAGAACATAGGAAAGTGGTTCTGAGTGATATGCTGCTTATTAGGCAGTGCTTCAGATAGGAGGACCACTTGCTTACTTCCAGGGAGTGCATATTTACAACTCCACTAGTAACAGGTATGACAGTAACAACAGACAGCACCTCCTGAGGGCTTACTTTGCACCAGGCACCATGCCAAGTGCTCTACACTGTAGGAACGGAGTTAACCGTCAAAGAAGTCCTGTAAGGTGGTTTTGTTATCCCCATTTCACAGATAAGCACATAAGGCCCTAAGACAGCTCTACCACAATCTCAGTGAAACATAATGAAGAAACCTGCTCTGAATGGACCTAAGTTCCCTTAAAGTGTCATGGTAAACAGGATTTTTTACCTGAGTCCTTAAGTATAAAATAACCATCTAGAAACTAGGTCCTTCTCCACCAAAATTCATTCTTTCAGTAATTTCTGGAATGAGCTTCCCTGGAATGCAGGGAATCCAATTAAAGAGAAGAGCTATGACACATCCTAAGAGGATATGCCCAGCTACAACTATACTGGTTTCCCATCTCAAATGCCTATGATGGTTTTTCTAATTTTAAGAAACTAATCTAGCACTCTTTGGTACTAGGAGGGGAGAGGTATGGCTAAGAATGAGCAGCTACATCCCAAAACCTCCAAGGCAGAGAAACAGACAGAACAAAGGAACATTTCTGTGCAACGCTGATGTTCCTCCTCAGTTCTTTTCCCAGTAAAACTTCACCCAAACCACTGCTCACTCAGGATCTCATCATGCCAACCGTATGTCTCACCTTTATCCCTGTCTGTGGTGGTCTCCCCATCAAACCATAAACCTCATCCCAGACCATCAGTTAAATGGTACCATCAGCACAGATACAATGGGACTAACCTAGAATTCCACCACAGAATGGACTTCAGTAACAAAAGCAGCAGTCCTATCAACAAGTCCTGAGAATAGCCATGACACTTGCTCCTTGGTTCATAAAAGGACCATGAAGGGCAACCCTGGCCTGTTCACCTTCATTCCAGAGTACTCAAAAGTGTACCCTGCAGTTACTACCACACTAGGGACAAGCCCCTAAGAAAGAGAGCTTAGTGACATCAGCGAAGAGACGTGTCACACTTCCAAACAGATGGAATCCCAAACAGACCAGGTAGTTCTCCCCAGGAAATTCTTTTGTTTCCTTACATAAAAAATTTGCAAGTACCCAAAAAGTAATCTAAATCTGCCCAATTTCCTGTAAACACTAGGACTTTGTAAATGCTGACAATAATTTCAGATAAAATGCAAAAACGATAGAGAAACACCTAAAATAAACACTTAAGATGTGGAGTAAGTCTGTAATTTAGTAAGCCCTAAATGGTTGGTTCCAGAGATTACCAATGAATATCCAATTAAGTTTCTTACCCAGTTATTTTTGGTAGGCAACATATCTTCCGACTATAATACCCAATTTATTTCCAGAAGAATCCCCCAAGCCACTCTCCTAAAATCGCCAGCTTCCTTACAGAGACTGTTTATAAACTACTTGCTTATCTAGTCTCCTGTTCTACATACCCAACATCATTTGGGCCGTTTCTCTGAAAGAGATGGCTGCTTTTCAAGTTTAAAACCTGCTTCCCAAGCGAACATGACTAAGAACAGAAAACAAAACAAAATAAATTTAAAGCCTACTTTCTTTTTATTTCTAATAATGCAGTCAAAAGTTAGCTGGTTTATCATTTTTATAATGTACAACTACAGAATGTCACATGCAATGAGAGAACACATTTAGGGCTCAAATGCTTTCGAACTTAAGTAAGATATATTTATAGATTGTCAAATAGTAGTAGCTTTAAAACAGCAGTAAAATTCTACCCCATAGCAAACAGTCCATTAACTAACATATACTCCTTCCCCTTTTTTTCTTTAACTAGTTTGGTTTATGTAAACCATAACCTTTTTCAGGAAAAGAGCCTTTTTTGGTGTTCTGTAAGATGAACATTCTCCGAGAAGCTTAGAACTCTGTAATGAGCTCCTGGCAAGGCTAGACTTCACAGCAATGTTCGGTTTTCAAAAGGAGCCCAAATGTTTTTCCATCATCTCAGAACTATGCTGGTCTCTGGAAGGCACAGTACCTACCTCAATAAATTTCACTTCATTTAATTCCACTTATTAAGTTTTTTAACTTCCTATCAAGTATGGCTCAGTACTCTGTTAATTCCATCTCAATACATACCTAATACATACCTGTCTTATACTCACAACTGTGATTAATCAATTCTACTTTAAATGCTTGGCTAAGCAAGATCAAGATACATAACACTAAACAAGTGGCTTATTTATTTTCAATGGTCGAGCATGACAAATATGTACATTAACTATTTTTCATTAGTAAACATGCTTCCAAACATAAAACTTATTAGTTTATAAAAACTGTCAGAGTATTGAAATGATGTAATCGGGATTTTTCTTTAAAATAATCTGGTTGGGGAGGAGAGCAGTAAGTGGGGATATAGAACAAATAAGACCGGTAGTAGGTTTACTGAATTTTTCTTTCTACTTTCACATATGTTTGGGATTTTTCATAAGTTACATACATACTTAGACACCTACTTCCTAGCAAAATGCTCACTTTCTGAGTATTTTCCAATAATCTCACATTTCTCTGAAATAAAGATCCCCTTCTTCAGAAGTGCTGTTTCCAATGCTTGAAAAATGTCCTTATTCTGATAGAATTAAACTATTAATTTGGATAGGATCCTCAACAGATGGCTGAATGAGTCAGGTGAGGCAGGCAGGTTTCAACTAAGTCATTCTCTAGGATCTTTTTAAGGAATTCTATAATAATGTTATGGAAGCAAATTCCCAAAATGCTTGAACACAGCCACAAGTTTTCTCAAAATTCTACAGCCCTTGTATAAATCTAGCTTCTAATCTGTTCTACTGAAATGCTGGGAGACTAGTAAAATGGAGCAAAAAAGTTGCTTGCAGTATGTAGGTAGGTGGTACTCACTGCCTTCTAGTAAACACAGCCCAGTGATATAAGCCAAGTGAACAATTCCTCCACTGCCTCTGCATAACATCAGGATAGTAATAAGGGTAAAGCTAGTGTGACAGGCAAGTATGCTCCCCAGCTCGCACCTTTTTAACTGGGAAGGCAGAGGCTTTCCTCCTACAAATATTAATTCTACAATTTTACCTAAATCCATCTCTGCCACTGCTAGACAGCTATTTGAAAAGTCAAGGGCAGCAAAATGCTATACCATCTACTGAAAAATAGTGAAGTAGTGGAGCATCTACTGGAGCAACTACTATAATAAAGGCCTCAGCTTTCCTTTCATTTCTCAAACATTACAGATGACATTAAATATATATTCTTAATGGTTAAACACTAGATGCTGACATAAACTGAAGAAATTGTTTCTATATACTTTACTTCTGAAGACTTTTTAAAAATTCAAATTGTATTATTTAAGACTGATTATTCGATCTCATGGAAACTAAGCCTTGTTTGCATCTTCCTATAGAAGCATAAAGTACTAAAACACCAGGATTCAGAAATTTGGTATTACGACCATGCAAGGTGATAAAATTCAACTCTAGATTGGTAACCTCTGAGCAAGCAAAAACTTGCATGATAACCATGATCACTCTATTCAAAACACAATATTCACAGTAAACAGCCTATGTGGAGAGAATTTACTCCTGAGTTTATGAAATCACAAAATGGGCACAAAATAAATCCCAGGTGCTAGATCGATAGAGCCTAAGCTGTTTAGATATTTTCCAGAAGCCAGAAAAATCAAGATTACATATTGAAGTGAAAGAATTAACATTTACTGAGTGCCTGCCAAGTGCCAGGCAACTCTGCTGAATGTGTGACATACTACCGCATTTAAAAGGCAAAGGTAATTTCTATAATGACATTTTACAGAATGTGAAGCTAGAAAAGAAAAAATTTTAAACTTGCTTATGACCACAGACATAGAAAATGTCAAAGCAACAATATAAACCCAGGTGTGTCTTACTTCAAAGTCCAGGATCCAACTATTCTATGGTTACCAGATCTTGAGAACCCTGGAGAAACTCAGAAGAAATAAGCAAACATTTCAACTCAGAAATAAAATGAACAAGTTCAGCTTTCTCCACAATCAAGAAATAAGCTATTTGTACAAAAGAAAAATTCTGCACTGAAAGAGTGACTGGACAAGATGACCTTTTATGGTCCCTTACAACTTATAACCTCCAAAACTAGATCCAAGTAATCAGGATATTTATCAGGATTGACACTATTTAGATCCATAATCTCAGGCAGGCTACTTGCTAGTATCAGTTCAAACTACTCCATTCAAACTTTACTTTTTAATACTCTTTCCTGATTTCTCTAATCTTTTCTTCTCTTTTGCTTACTTAGTCCCAATTTTCCTAACAGATGTCTTAACTGCTTGCATAGAAAAAGTGAAAGGCCAAATCTGAACTAAGAAAATCTACTACGATGTAGGGAGGTAACTAATATCTTGCCCTAAGGTTAACACAATCTATTTCTGTGTCTATACAACATGTAAATAAAGTAAGTATACTCACAATAGTACTACTCATTTAACTCCATATGTGTGCAAAGTTCACATCATTCCTGAACCTCAGACTATTCAATAAATTGGACATCCACCTCATCAGACTCAGGAGAAAAGGGTAAAATCCAAACAAAAGCAGTATTAATTAAGCCCATAGTGATTATCTAGCTTAAATGTTTTCAATTCAAGCAGGATTTGTAGGGTTTTCAGTATGTGTTGGAAGGTTAGGAAGGTTAGAAGAATAAAACATTCATTAGTGAATCAAAACCACAAAAGACACTTTCCAATTCATACATAACTCTATCTGAACAAATATACAAACATTTTGAGAACTTTGTTAATAAGTCTTAACATTCTGGGCTCGAGACTTTTGTAACTATTTAAAAATAAAAACAAACTGGAACGCAGTAGTCATAATGTCATCTGAAGCCATATGCTGGGCCCCCAAGTAATTTTCAAAAGCAAAGGACTAAGGTAAATCTGGTTCAGATCTATAAGGCATTGGGAAAAAGTTAACACTGGCCCCCTCATCTACTCCAATTACCAAATCAATGTTTCTTTGGGTGTCGTCTGTGTGTAGGTGAATAACACTCACTCAACTCTCAATGTTTTAGGTCGCTCTGTGAACTTACCCAGGTTTCTGACCACTAACTGCTGTCAATGTCAGTACTCAGTTCATCCTTTTCGCACAGCGAGGGGGTGGGGGCTAAAAGTTATTTTAGTTTGCTGTTTTTATTTGTCATCCGTGAAAAAAGGTTGTAATTCAACCACAATATTTCACTCATCTAACTGCTCGAACAAAACTACAAATGGCCCCGGGAGACCTGAGCTCGAAAACTCAGAGGGGCTCGCAAGACTTCCCACATGGCATAAGCCTGCGGCCCAAGCCCCGACTTTCCGGTCTCGTCCCGGCGAGCAGCCGCAGACCGCGAGGTCTGCACATGGGCCGGCCCTGCCGCTGCTGTCACCGCCGCCGCCAGCTGGCGGAGGGCAACCAGGCTGGGACGCGGGCCCGCACCGAAAGCCGGGGCCCGTACCGCCGCCGCCCTGCCGTGGCAGGTCCGGAAGGCCAGGCCGCCCGTCTCCGGCCCGTGCGGCCAGCGAGCGGAGAAGAGGGCAGCCGGCCCTACGCTCGCGCCCGGTCCCCCGGCCCGCAGGCCCGGGCAGCGCCCCTGGGCCCGGAGCCCTCCCGTCCCGGCCCGCACCCACCTTGACGTCCTCGTCCTCGTCCTCGCCTTCCCAGCGGTCCCCGCCGGCGGGGCCGCCGCCGCCCCCCACCTTCCGCACCGGGTCTTCCACGGAGAACGCGTCCGCGTCTGCGGAAGAGAGCGAGCCGCGTTAGTGCCTGCCTCGGCTCGGGGCCAACGCGAGCCCGGGCCCTGACCCCGAAGCTCCCCCTCACCCCAGGAGTCGGAGTCCGCCGCCGCCGCCGCCGCCGCCGCCGCCATCTCGGGCCGGGTGTGCGCGTGGGTGCGCGGAACGAGCGCGGAGCTGGCGCGGCGGAGGTGAGTCACTGGCTTTGCTCTCGATGGCCGGCGCGGGGCAGGATGGGACCGAGGCTGACTGCAAGCCGGGGCCAGGCCCCGCCCCCCGTCGCGCGCGCGCGCGCGAAGGGAGCGTGGAAAGAAGGCCGCAGAGCCGGGGTCCGGCGGGAGGCCGGGGCGGAGCGTCCCGCACCGCGCGACGCTAGGCAGTCCTGCCGGCTGAGGGGCGGGGAGAGAGGGCGCGGCCCGGAGAATGCCGCTCCAGCTCGGGCCCCGGGGAGGAAACGTAAGTGCGGAGAACTTGGCAGGGCGGTCTCTTGCCTGGCGCTTGGCGTTCGCCTGTCCTTGCCAGCCGTCTCCTGCCAACCCCAGCTCCTCCCGGCCCGGTAGGGTGGGCCTCCCTCAGGTCACTTTGATTGCCGCCTGTGGCCGCTGGCAGATGCCAGGGAGACCCCCAGCCTCTCCACGCCGCTCTCAGAAGCAGGCTCTGAACGTCACTCCCGCCTCTGTGGGCGGGGCACTGGCCTCCCTCCCCGGCGGCACACTTGGGGAAGGGGTCCCTCTGGCTTCCACGGTGCTTCGAGTCAGTTCCTGGCGCATTTGCCCTGAGTTAGGAAGGCATCGAAGAGAGCCCCAGCGCTGGACCCTTTTCTCTTCCTGAGCCCCTTGAGGCCCGTACATGATTCATTCTTTCCCAGAATAATTTCGTAACTGCGTTAGGCATCAGCTCCATCCTTGTCCTCAAGGAGCGCACAGTCAGGTAGCAAAGATAGACATGTAATCAAGTAACGACACAGTGTGATGAATGCAACAAAATGAATCATTGTGAGGTTAAATGTAAAAAGGTAACATTAAAGGTGGGGGTTGGGCAGCGGGAGGATGCATGAAGGGCTTCCTGAGGTAAGCGTGGTGGGAACTGGGTTTTCAAAGACCCAGGGAAATCGCTCAAGTGAATTTCGGGTGGAAAGAACGTCAATTGCCCCTGACCTGAATGAGTGACACAATGGAAGATAAGCTTAACAGGTAAACTGATGACAATAAAGGTTTTAAGATGGGCTAAGCTGCACTCTTGCCCTTTGGGCCACTGGGTTCATCTGCAGGGTTTTAAGAGGTGAGCAGTTTCAGATATTATTTTGCTTTTGTGGCTTTCTTAATTTAATTTCCAGTATGTAATGCAAGTACTTGGAACAACGTTCAAGTTATAAAAGGGTATATACAGTAATGAGCCTTTCTGTTCTTTCTGGTGGCAACCATTGTTCTCCATTTCTTGTGTAATCTTTTCAGAGTCTGGAAATAAGTCTTCGAAGAGATATTCTATAGCCCCGTTACTCAAAGTTTGTACCTGATCAGCAGCAACACCTGGGAAGCTTGTTAGAAATGCAGAATCTGCAGAATGTCAGGCCCTATCCCAGATCTGTTGAATTAGAACCTGCCTTTAAACAAGATCCTCATATAACTCTACATGAAAATGTGAGGAACATTTTGATATACAGGCATCCATTTATAAAGATGGATTGGAAGCAGGCAGGGAAAGGCTGGAATGTAAGGTCCCTAGGGCACAATTTATCTTTTATTCAGTTGTGCCTGAGCATTTGGCCCAGTATCTAATATTAAGTAAATATGAATTAATTAAATGAGAATACAAAGCTAAAGTAAGGCAATAGCAAAGTAGAGGAAGGAACCAATCTGAGATTTAAGGGCCAAAATGAACAAAATTTAATGGCTGTGATGGTTAATTTTATGTGTCAGTTTGGATAGGCCATGGCACCCAAGTTTTTGTGAAACAGTCTTGTTGCTGTGAATATATGTATTTATTATATTTAATTGATATTCAGGTCAGTAGATTGAGTAAATCTGCAGATTACTCTCCAGAATGTGGATGGGTCTCATCCAATCAGTTGAAAGCCGTAAGAAAACCCAGTGAGGAAAAGGAATTCTGCCTCCTGACTGCACTTGGATGCTGTAACACCAGCTCTTTCCTGGGTCTCCAGCCTGCTGGCCCTCCCTGCAGACTTTGGACTTGCTGGCTCCCACAGTCATGTGAGCCAATCCTTAAAATAAATCTCTTTGTGTATATATACATATCATATTGGTTCTGTTTCTCTGTATAACCTTAATGCAGCGACTGATTGGATATGGGGGAGAGGGGGAGGGAAAGGGAGAAGTAGAGGGTAATGCCTTTGGAGATTGAGTGGTGGCAACACCCTTATATAGGCCCTGGAGTCAAAAACCTGGGAGCTATCCTTGCTTTCTTCCTTTCTCTCAGCCTCTGCATTCAGTCTACCTCCAAGTTCTGTGATTTACTTCATCTTAGAAGTTACTAATCTTCAATCCATTTAATTTCCTCCATATATCTTACAACCACCTCAATCCAAGCTTTCTCTAGACTTTTCTACCATAATAACCTCCCAGTTGTTTTTTCCCTTCTTCCACTCTTCATCCTCTACAGTCCATTCACTATATACCAGGCAGTTTTTGCTTATTTAAAAATGTAAATCACATCATGACACCCCTTTCTCCCAGTTGAAATCCCTTTAGTGGCTTCTTATAATTTTGAGAGTAAAATCCAACTTCTTAAAAGTGGCCTACAAGGCCGTGCATAGTCTGACTCTTACTTCCCACTAGCCCTATGCCAGTCTTTCATTAACTTCATTCCTATTGGCCCTCGAGCCTACTAAGCCTTTTCTTATTTTTGAACTTTTTACTTGCTGTTCCAACTACAATGCTTTGTTCATTCTTCTTTTGCATGGTTGGCTTTTCTTCCTCCTTCAGCGTTCAAATGTTATCTTTGCATAATAAAGCTCTTCCCTGCTTCCCCTACTGCAAGGGGCCTCCCCCAATTACTTTATCTCATCACTCTGTTTTTGTCATGGCATTTATCACAATCTCTAGTGATCTTGTTTACTTATTTAATGCCTGTTTGAAACCCAGGGACCTTGTCTGTATTCTTTACTACTGCATTCCCAGGAGCTGGCATGTAGCAAATGCTCAATGTTTTTGAAAACAATTGAATAGTGTCTCATGTTAATAAGGACAAATTAAGTTTTGGCCACACAATCTTGATATTCCTGTGGGACATGGAAATAGGAATGTCTAATGTGCATTTGGAACCAGAGGTCTGAGCTACAAAGGATTAGGAGTCATCTGATTATGGTAGTGGATGGAGTCATGTGAAAGTAGAGGCCATCTGAAGATAGGATAGAAGAAGGAACCTTGAAGGTTATTAACATTTAAGGAGAAGCTAAAGGAAAAACTTACAGAAAGGATAGTAAAGTTATTATTTTTTTTAATATGTATCCTTCCAATTCTACCACATTTTTGTTTGTTTTGGGGGTTTTTTTTGTAAAAAAAAGTTTTTTAAATACTGTGGATTATGGTATATTCAAAAATTCACTATTGGAAGTCAGGAGAACTGAGTTCTAGTTGTTCTAACGATCAGATTAGATTGAACCAAACACTGGACAATCCTGGGGAGGGGTGGAAAAAATTCCCAGTGATTCCTCCTTTTCTGGAAATTGACCTGGTAGGTAAGAGTAAGTGGACCCCCCAAAGCCATGTTTGTTCCTGTAATAGCTGATTTGCAGAAGCAGATTGACTGTGAAGTTAATGTAACTTCAGCTTCAGGTCTCCTTGTTGCATGGGCCTTTCTGTTCTTCAGGAAAGCCCTCCAAATTGTATGTTTCAAACCATATAAAATCTGGATCTGCTGCTAAGTGAGATGTAAGTAATCCAGTGGAATCATCAGATTCTCTGGAAACTAGTTTCCAGAGATGGCCCTTCAGTGACCAGCATTCAAGCCCGTACGTAGTTTCCTCTCTGAGACTGGGCTCATCTGATGGTTCATATCTGAGCAGTAGAATGGGGCAGATGTGACACCTAAAGGTAAGCTGTTAACATGCCCTGTGGCCTCACCTGTGCCTTTGGGGTGCTCAGTCTTGGGAGAGCCAGCTGCCATTCAGGCATTCTTACTACCCTATGACTGCTGTGCTGTTTCAAGCTGACCATATAGAGAGGCTGTTCAGGGGGAGAATAATAATCAGCCAGCACCTGGCTTTCCCAAACATCCCAGCAGAGATGCCAGACTTGGGAGTGAAGAAGCCATCTTAAGTCTCCAGGCGAGTTGGGCCTTCAGAGGATCCCACCCCAAGCACCATTTGAAATGTGACCACGGAAGACCCCAAGCAAGAGTTACCCAACTGAGCGTAGTCAACCCACAGATCTGTAAGAAATAAGCTATCTTAAGCTTCTTAAGTTTTGAGGTGAATTTTGCAGTGGTAACAAAAAGATTCTTTCCCGGGACTTTAGAATTTGGAACTCAAGACTCTTAGTGCCTTGGAGTTGGCGGCTGATGACAGCAGCCTGAAGGGAAGACCATGAACTCCTGAAGATTTCCCAGGCCACCATACTTCCTCCTGCCTAACCTTCATGCCCAGTTGTCCAGCTCTCCCTTAAATGCTATAAGGTACCCCAGTATCTTCCCAGTAAATTCCCTTCTTGACCGCGGCTAAAAATTTTAACAAATGCATCTCTAATTAAACGTAAAAGATGTTTAGAGGCTAAGCTCCACTGTACTTGTCTGTGTACATAGTTTGGCATATAGTAGGCATTTAATAACTATTGAATGACTGCATGAATAAATTTTTATGCAAAACTTTTTTTCCCTAGGAAAACCTGCCCATCAAGCCATTGTTTCTCTTCATGAAAGGTAGTCTCAAAAGAAAAATACAGTGGGGTCCCAAAGAAAGACGCATCTGTATTACATTACTAGCAAGCCCACAGCACTGTAGCAACCTCAAGTAGGAAATAGTAAGTGGCTAAGAATGTGCCAGCTCCAGCTACTACAAGGTGGAGTCTCAGGAGAGCAAGACTCTTTCTTAAGTGGTAATGTAGTCATCTGTATCAATGTGCCTGAAGGTGTTCTAAGGTATATTAGGGGGAAAAATGTAAACAGAAAGGAGGTGCAATATAGGGAAGGTGAGGCCAAAGAACAAAATTTTGATAATCTCTAGAGAAAAGGTTAGGCTGACCTGCAGACTTTTGGCAGATACCTAGTAGAAATGAGGGCATTCTATTGACTTGTTATTAGCCATTATTATTTTTAAAATAGACTTTCTGATTCTACACTTACCAGTCAGGCAACTGATTGTGATTTAGTTTCATAAGGAGGAAACTTGCAACAGTAAATGAATTAAACTGAAATGTGGCCTAAAAATTAGTGTCTTTTTAGTTTAATTAGTATGAATCAGTTCCCCTGAGTCTCATCAATTCTGGTCGCACTGAATGAGTCGATTTTCTGGACTTAAAAATAGAAGTCCAAACTTTGAAATGAGTTCATTCCTTCATTTATTCAACAAATAATTATTGAGTGCCTGCCCTCAAGTACTATTCTAGGTTTGGGGGATATTAAGTTCAAGGTATTAAACCACATATAATTGAAAACAGGGCTTGGGGTTGGAGGTGCTATGGAAAAATACATGGGCTATGTGTATGCAGCACTGGTAAACTTTTGAAGTAGAAATTAAGAATTTACAACATTGTGCCTGCTGCTTTTTGAAATAAACTGGGAAAAAGCAATTGTCTAGAACTATGTGCTGGGGACTTCATTTAGTTCTTAATACTAACCTGTGACTCTGTAAGCCCACATAACAGTATTCCTATTTTACAGATGAGCAGAATAATTGATCAATGTTTTTTGGACAAATTAACATTAAAACCTCTGCCTTCAAGAACTTCGTCAAAGTATAGGATTGTAAATGACAGAAATGAAACAGGTGATCATGGCTTTTAAGTGGAAGTGCCTCAAGTACCAGACTCAAAATTTCATACAGATGAAATAAGGTAAAACTGAAGAGCTTTTAATTACAAATAGACCAGGTTAAAGCTCAGTTATAAAATATCAAATTCCTGAGTTATTACATGTTAAAAGATTTGCTTTATAAGATTTAATATAGAGATCTTTTTCATTTCAACCTCCTCCCTCCTCAAAACCTTACCCAAGAACCTTAAAAGACAGGAAATGACAGCATCTGTCTCCATTCAACTCCTGTACACTTTTCAATACTTAACTTTTACAGGGTACCATGAAATCCTAGAGTACTTTCTTATTCTTTTCAGTAAACCAGACAAGCCGTACACTAAATAAGAGTATCGATCTCTTGACCTCAGATGGTCCATTATGATGACAGCACCCAGTACACTGACCATATGTTGTCTTGGAGAAAGGGAATACATTGTGTGAAGGAATAGGTCAACTTCTGTGTAACTTTTCTAACTGATTTCCACACACGCTCTCTATCCCTTATGCATTAAGACAAACTGATGATTCACTCCCTGCTTGATTTTACTAACCCCACCCAACAAAGCTTAGCTTTACATTTTTTTTTTTTTGCAGAGTGAAAGTTTTATTTAGTTACTTAGAGAGAAGTGCAGCAGGCAGCCTCAGCAAGGAGAGGCTCCCTGAAAGGTTGGAGAGAGAAAGTTTATTAAAAGGTTACGTACTTAGAAAGTGCGGGCAACTTCAGAGAGGAACGCCGCTTTACATTCTTTAAATATTCTACAGATCTGTTTAAACAATACTTTTTCAGCCAACCCAAGTCTGACTTCCAAACTAGTTTATTAGCACCTCCGAAGCCCCTCTTCTTCTTCATGACCCTTTTGCCAACAGAACCGTCAGTCCCCACTGCTAGACCATAAGCTTGAGGGCAGCGTCAGGTTGGTTTTATTCTGCCACTTGCAGAGCCTGGCATAGTGCCTAACATATGGCTACGGTAGTTTAAAAATGACTTCTGTCATTAGAAAAGCTAGTTATAGCTACCTTCAACAAAATATTGTCATACATCAAGTTCCCTATATGGTAGACACTAAAGCCCTAGTTCATTTGCTTTATCCATTACTAGGACTCCTAACTGCAATCATTTTTATGAGCCTGCTACCCTGACTACTTACCAGACTTAAGCCACTCAATCCTAATTTCATCACCCATTTTAGTCAGCATCTTTTCATCAAACATGTTAAGTCACATGACCTCTCCATCATCACTTCTCCAAGTCTTCATTTGAATGTGCCCTACAGCTCGTTTTTCTAATAAGCTCTCCCTCACAAGCTCACCCTGATTCTACTGCCCTTTCCTGCCCCCTTGAGCTTCACACATCTCCCAAAACCTTTTATATGTGTGTCAAACACTCTGAAGACAACGAGCTAGCTTAACACTCCCATTTTGGTAGTTATTTGTATATTGCTCTACAGTTTATAACCTAATTTTACATTTCATCTCTATAATTCTCAAAGGTAAGTCTTGGTGTGCTCATTTTATGAGTGAAAAAATTGAGGCTCGAGAACTACTTTCTCTATCCTGAAGATGAGTTATCACTTGAATTTAGGTCGTTTGACTCTGAACTTTATGCTTTTACTAACCATACTTCCAAGTCAACTGTTCACCGAAGTCCAGTCAGTTATTTCTAAAGGCCTACTGCACTGACTCTCAAACCTGTCTGTGCTTTAAACTCCTTGGTAGCTTAGGGAAAATTGTTATCAAGTCTTAACCCAGCCAGGGCTTAAGGGTGGAAAAGATGCTGGTCAAAGGGTACAGACCTCTAGTTGCAGGAGGTTCTAACTTTTCACAAATGTACACCACGGTGAGTAGTTAATACTGTATTGTATACTTGGAAGTTGCTATGAGATTTTAAATGTTCTCACCGTAACAAAAATGGTAATTACGTGATGTGAAGGATGTGTTAACCTTACAGTGGTAAATACTTTCACCTTGTACAACTTAAGTGTTATATGTCAGTTTTAGTCAATAAAGCTGGGAAAAGAGCCTCACCAGACACTGGGGTGGGATCAGGGTACTATTTTGTAGTTATGTTGGTTCAAGTTACTTAATCCATAACTTATGCCATACATTATTACATCAAGTGTAAATTTCTCATCTTAGCTCAACACAATCAGGTTCTTTCTTGCCATTTATCTCTACTTTATTAACCCCTTCTTTATTCAGGCTTTATTTCACTTCTGCATAGTTTTCCTAAAGTCACTTCTTTGAGTAATGGCAATTAAGAGACCTAGATTCTAATCCAAGCTCTGTGATTTTGGGAAGATACTTTTAAACACTCCCTTATCTGTAAAATAAACATATTCACTTAGAAGCTGGAATTTCCTTCTAGTTTGAAAATTGGATTGTTAAACTCTAGGACCTAGTTGTACCACAAACTTTTGCATTGTTACTACTTTATAAACATTTTATTGGCTAAACTGACTAACAAACTTGAGAAAGCTTTGTATATACAAACAAGATTATACAAGAATATGAAGGCCTTGGGAAATAGCATGTTGTAGTGATACTTAAATTCAAGTATCTCAGAAAAGCTGTGAGGTCAATGGTCACAGCTCTCTCTGAACCTACTGTGTGTTCCTTACAAGTCTCTCCTGAATATCATCAAATGGGAATATTTTAAAAAACCTGTGTACTTGTAAACAAAAAAAGCACTATACAAATATAAGGTGTTATATATTGTTTCTAAAGGCTGATAAAATATCATCAAAGAAAAGTGCTTCCATAAAAGTTTTATTTATCCCCACAACAACCCTGTGAGGTAGGGTGATCAGGGCATTTGAAGATGAGAAAACTAACTCTAGATTACTTGTTCACTGCTATACTGCATAGTAAATATGTAGAAATTAAATTGAGATTTTTAAATGTCCATGACTTTATACTGATTCATGTGGAATAAATGCAGAGAGAATATTAATTCCCCCCTACCTTAATGCCAAAAGGACATTGCCTTGAAAAATCTCATTTCAAAAGATGAAAGTAGTATTTCATTGCTTACTCTATGAAGATTTATAAAATAAAAAAATAGTGGAATATTTTACAGTTAGTATATATAATGGTCTCATTCAGGGATGTCCTTCAGCTATGTATATGATCAACTATTCCAATTGCTAGAAATGCAAACTCTTAAAAAATATGAAAGACAAGAATGATAATGAGCAGTAGCCTCAATCTTCATCATTCCTCTATGTATCTTGAATAAGTTCTGTCAAATCTGGTCCCAGTTTAGAAAAAGAAAACTCTACCACAAAGAGATGTCTGGTAAACTTTTATTTTGTTGCCTACTCTCAAGCCACTGTCACATTATTTAAAACAGTGGTTTCCCAAACCTTGCTATTAGAATTACTTGGAGAACTTTTAAAATACAACACAGAACTCTTAGGGTCACTCTCGATCCAGTGGGACATTTCTGCAGGGGCTAGGCCTCAGAAATCTTTATTTCAAAAGACCCTCAGAGTAATTCTAATAAGCAGGTTTGAGAACCACAGATGTATTTTATAATATTAACTAATATCAAAACAATCATTAAGTAACTAAGTAGAAAGTTGTTGCTATCTTATCCCCTTTAAAAAATGTTCTCAAAATGCATTCATTATATCCTCCAGAACTCTTGCCTTTGGGCAAGCAATTTCAATTCAAGATACAGAGAAACATTTTATAAAAATGTATCCTAATGAGTGAGACTTGGATTCCAATAATAATTTAAGTGGCATTTAAATATAAGATACTGAGTTTTATGGTTATTTTGAAAACTTCAAATGTATTTTATACAGGTTCCTAGCAGGCTTTCAACTCAGGGGAAGACATGAAAAATAATGACATCATCAAGCACATCAGCACTGAGAAAATACTCAGTATAGTTCATGAGGAACAAAGTGAGTGAATGACAGCCTAAGGCCTTTTGGCCCATACATTTCTGTTCCCAGTCCACTCTTCCCCTATAAGGGGAAATAAAATAAACATTCTTTCCTAGTTGCTTGGCATAGTTATTAAGTGGGTAACATTTAACTAAGTTAATTTAGATACAAATGATGAAAAGAGGTAACAAATAAATACCTAGGAAGACAAAGAGAAGTCAGGTCAGAAAACCTTAACTAGCTAATGATGTGTATATAATACCATCATGTTAGTACATTTAATGAAGGCTTCAGTGTCCTTTACATTTCAGCTTTATGTGATTGACACAAGATGTGGAGGAGACCTGGTCCTTATGAAGAATTCTGTGCTCGCTGTAAAGATCTGTAGGAATAATGAAATGCTGTCTTCACTGATGAGATGAAATCTCTCTTTTTTTTCAGGCAAGTCGACTGTACAAAACAATGAAAAAAATGAACTTCTTTAGAAGGCTGAATGCAATTAATAACTAGCTGAGAAAGTCACTGGCCAAAGACAACTTAAAAAAAAAACATTGTTTAACCCTAAAAAACAAGAAACAAACAAGAAAAAGCAGAGAAATATAAAAAAACAATGTACACATCCATTTTCACTGACAGTTACAAGAAAATAGCCATTTATAGAAGTTACAATGTTTTCAACAAATCTCCCCCAAAATTTGGGAAACATGTTAAAGCCATCAGGTAAATAAATACACATACTAGCTAATATAAAACAATTTATGGTTTCAAATTGGTACTTATTTTTTAAGACCCAAGGAGAAATATGGTGATATAAATCTGATCAGGGCTACATATATTACATGGAATTAAAAAACACAACTGATTAAAACATCCTGACGATACACATATTTAAAACAATGTCTTAAAAGTCAGACATTTATCACTGGAAATACCACAATTACAGTATGTACTGCAGAGCTGTAATGTATATATAGGTAGGTCACTTTTGCTGCATCTTATCAGGTATCCATCCCCTGTACTTACTAGTGTCTTTAAGAGTTCGTATTTTGTGGGTGAACTGAAGGGACTGGGCACATCTCAATAAAATTACACCTCCGCTTAACTAGATGGAAGTGTTTAAGGTAACGTCTACCAACAGATAAAAGCAAGGGGTAATGAGAAGATAAAGCATCATATTAAGGTGGGAGGAAGCTGGATAATTGTCATTTTTGAAAATTTTAAATTATGTATTAACAAACAAAATGACTCAAATCAAGTAATGAAAAATTTATGAAAACTGGTCTAAAATTTTCTCAGGCCATATAAAATTCCCCTTAGTTTATTTACAGAACCTTATTATGCTTAATTGCCTACTTGTCAGTTGACTTAAAGGAACTCTCCTAGCACAGGACTGAAAACAGCTTTACCATTAATAACATACAGTTATAGTTGGTGTTTACTTAAAGTGCCCAATAGGCACATTGGTATAGGTGCTTACATTTCCCTTCAGTTATGGGAAAGCCCTTTGAGACTGTATTTAATCAGAAGAGCTTTCAGCAATTATCATGTACACTGGAAATTTAGATCTTGTATAGGTTTTGAGTTTTGCTATTTGAGCATAAAAAGGGAGCATGGAGAAATATGAACTAGGTTCACAATTTTGAGAAGAGGATATGTAAAGGTAACGTATGTACATTTTATTTCAAGAAAGACAGAAGACAAACAGCATAAAGATGCCCAGATGCCCTAAAGATAAATACATTTCAAAGATTCTCATTAAAATGAATCTGTAGTACTTTTTCCTGCAAGCAAAATACCTTTCTTTAAATTAAAATGAAAACAAAACCAAAAGAAAACAGTATTCTGAATTGCAAATGCTTTTGCTTTTTTTTCTTTGCAGAAAATCTGCCATGATTATTTTTTAATGAATAAGGATTTTCCACAAAACAGGCTTGCTCTACATGCTAGGTTTTTAAACAGTTCAGTGACACAATATGCTAACTACATACACAACAGATAATATAGTAAGAAAACACTCAACCTGATGAAAAGTTAAAATCTTCATT
The DNA here is from genome assembly GCF_040802235.1 of Manis javanica. Classification (NCBI taxonomy): domain Eukaryota; kingdom Metazoa; phylum Chordata; class Mammalia; order Pholidota; family Manidae; genus Manis; species Manis javanica. Next base: position 94,675,958 of record NC_133163.1, on the reverse strand, counting down.
AATACACTGAAAATTGACATAACTCATGCCTTTAAAATCAAAAATACAAAAATTAAATGTTTTCTAAAAAGATTTCCTTATTTTAAGGATTCATTTGAAAATGAAGCTGCATGTAATTTGTACAGTAAGTTGTACAAGTAAACAGGTAATATACATAAAAAATTAAGTGACATACTTCTCAATTATCAGTTGTCCACCTTTAATTTCCAATACTGTACTTTCTTAACAAGCATACAAAATATCAAACTTCTCTTTAGAAAAAGTGCCGTTCTTTGACATCCTTTACACAAAAACAGTCTGAGCCTATGGCATGTTAATGCAGTAGAGGCAAAGCATATTAACTTTTACAAATTCTACCTTCCATAAAAAGCCTCCCGAAAAGGAGATTACACACCCCTATAAAAATATCAACCTCTTGTGGTAGCTGCATTAGAGAACCAAGGCTTGAAGACTATTTTCATATAGCATAGAAAACCACTATGAGGGCACATTAACTGCACTGGTGGCTTGGGAGTTTACTGTGCCACAGGATTATGCATAGCTACTGAAAGGTACCAAGACTGTTACACAGTTTTAAGTTGATTGTAACCGAGAGCATAACAGAGGTACTACCAGCCCATGCAGAATAACTAAAAATACTGAGTCACTGTGCTGAATACTTCATTCCTGGAGAAAACCAAAGGCATCAGTAACCAAATCAAGCCCAACAGGTGACCAAACTCATTCTCCTCAAAGATTGGTGAGCACAGTGAAATCTGAGGTATACCTTTATCTATTAAATCTGTGTGCCATTGCAAGATATTACCATTTGGAAACACATGCCATCACAATGGTTTAAATCTTTTGAATATTAGTCATTCATATATTCTTGTCTACCCAGTCTCTTGATTTTTTAAAAGATTTCACCTACAGTAGAATATTACATAAACAAAATATAAATGCATGTCTTTCTAAATGAAACTTACATGGACTAAAAGTAGAGAATATATTTAAACAAATATACAATATGCAGGCAGACAAAGCAGGAAAACGGCCATTCAAATGTATAATAAAAAACTAAAAATTGACTATTTCCAGAAAACTATGAAGCGCCTCAACTAAAAGGAATGCATAATGAAATTCTAATCTAATACAGGTCAAAAAATGTAAAAAGGTTATAAACCTTAACAGGAAAAATAAAACAACTTTTACTGGCCATTCCTGTTGAAATGAGAATCTTAAAGTAACAGAAAAGTGGCTACAAACCCACTTAGAGCACCAAACAGAGAGAAAATAAAAGTCCATTTTCATCTCTGTTATTATCATAAAATCCTGTGTGACTACAGGTCAAACTGCTGGTGGCAGAAACAGAATTCTTTATAAACTGCAGATGTCCTGTACATAAAAAAATTTCACTGGAGTTGCACTAGTTCTAAAGACTCTTCTGTTTTAGCCTACCTACTGTATGTATTCAATCTGAGATATAGTCTCTTTCTGTAACCCTTGATTATTATTGGGCACCAAAGATAAGAAAAGCAAGACGGGGTACAAAAATGCAAAATTTCAACAGTAATGGCAATGTTTTTGTTTTAGTCCAAAAGGGTCCTGCATTCTCTCCCCCTTCAGTGATCTGACAAGTCTTTGTACTTAATCTGGGGGCAGCAAATCATGCAAGCGAAATCTGTCTCTGATGTGAGGTCGAACATCTTCGTTCTGTGTGGAGAAAAAGACATTAAAACCAATATAATTGCAAAGAGATGATTTCTCATAAATTATGAACACTCTTATTTTGCAGAAAAAACATACCACTATTTATTTTACAACTTAGATTATTCTGTTTGTCAAATACAAAGATACTGCACAGAAAGTTAACTTAGAATAAAATTTAGATTAAAGAAACCTAGACGTTACAGATGGCCAAACAGACACTAACATGAGAAGATGCTCAACATCACTAATCAGGTGAAATTAATCAAAACCACAATCATGTATCACCTCACACACACCAGTCAGAAGCACTAATATCAGCACAAGAAATAACATGTATTGGCAAGGATATGGAGAAAAGGGAACCCTCCTACACTGCGGTGGAATTACAAATTGCAGCCATTTTGAAAAGCAATATGGAGGTTTCCAAAAAAAGTAAAACTAGAAATACCATATGATCCAGCATTTCCTCTTTTAGGAATTTACCCAAATAGAGCAAAATCACTAATTAGAAAAGATACATGCACTCCTATGTTTGTCACATTACTTACAATAGCCAAAATACGGAAGCAACCTAAGTGTCAATAAATAGATGAATGGATAAAGAAGATGTGGTACATATACACAATAGGGTATTATTCAGCCATAAAAAGAAAAGAAATCCTGCCATTTGCAACAACATGGATGGATCTAGAGGGTATTATGCTCAGTGAAATAAGCCAGAAAGACAGAGAAAGACAAATACCATATGATTTCACTTGTGCAATACAGAAACAAAGCAAAACAGAAGGAACAAAACAGCAGTAGACTCACAGACACTGAGAAGTGACTAATGGTTACCAAGGGGGAGGTCGATAAAGGATCACAATAAATTGCAATGACAATACAAGTTGGTAACGGGGATGATAGTATAGGACGGAGAACACAAGTTAATGATTCTGTAACATCTTTCTACGTTGACAGTAACTGCATTAGAGGAGGTGAGGATTTAATATTGATTGGGTAACTACTGAACCACTGTGTTGTACATCTGAAACCAATCTAAGATTGTATATCAATGATACTTCAAAAAAAAAGATGTGGTACATATACGCAATGGAATATTATTCAGCCATTAAAAAAAGAAATCCTGCCATTTGCAACAACACAGATGGACTAGAGGGTATTATGCTCAGTGAGGTAAGTCAGACATGGGAAAGACAAATACCATATGATTTCACTATATGTGGAATCTAAAAAACAAAAACAAAACATAAATGAACTCATAAACACAAAAAACAGATGTGGTTGCTATAGGGCAATGGGTAGGAAGGGAGAAAAAAAAAGCAAGAATGTTTGATATTTTGATCTGAGTGATGGTTACATAAGTGTATGCACAAGTCAAAATTCACCACGCTGTACACTACAATCTGTGCATTTTATTGTATGAACCTCAATATAAAAAATGTAAAAACCAAAACTGTCATTAAAGTTTTAATTTTGTAAGAACAATTATGCCATAAGGCCAAACTAAAAGAGAGGTGAAAGTATTAAGCCACTGAATTCTACTTTGTTAGTTTTAAAATTAATCCATGGATACAGGGGAAAAAAACAAAATCCCAGAATAAAGTTTCAGCAGCATAAGCATGAATTCTACACCTGAACTATGAAAACGAAATGAAACAAATTTAACACCACTAGTTAGTGAGTTGCAAGGTAAAGCTCAGTGAAATAAAAACATTCAATTCACAAGTTTTTAAATCTGATAAGCATAATTTTAATTTACAAGGTTAGAAAATGCTTATAATCCTTTTCAACCTTTGCTTGATCTCCCACCACGCTGACTTTAAAAAAATCAGCACATATATAGCAATTAAAAAGATTTATTTCAATAGAGTTGAGGCAACAAAAACAGAAAAAGATAAATTATAAGATACACTTACCAGTTCTACAAGCTTCTCCAGAAATGGAATCAATTTTAGGAGTTCATTGTCATTTTTATCCATAAACCAGCTTTCTATAGGGATTCCATTAGACAGCTAAAATGATAAATAAATAATTAAATTATTTTTATTTAAATTTTGCCTACTTTGGAAAAGCTTAAAAAAGAAATAAGAGATTTAAGTAAACACTGATCTGTAAGTTCCTTTGAAAAAGGAAAGCCATTGGTTTATGCTTGTCATGTTCTTTGACAAGTCAGTAGTGCAAGAGACAGATGTCACAGAATAAAAAGAAGCCTAACTGGTTTTTCAGTGTAATTTCTCAGTGTACATCAAACTAAACTTGAAAGATCCATTAACAAACTTTGTATTAATGTAACTAAAAACATTCTTTATTGATTCAGGAAATAGTTACTATTAGTCAATGCTAAGCATTGTGAATGAAGGAGCACTGCTGATGTAAACAGAGACCACTATCAAAAAGCACACAGTATACTTTTATACAAGACCATGTCCCTTTCATTGTTTTACTCCCAAAAAGTAGCAGGATAACCTGAAACACAGTAGGAACATAACAAACTGACACAATGGTATTTCACTGAAGAGTCTAAATACAATAATGAAAAATATTTGTTTTCTGGTAAGAAATTTCTAGGGCAAAATATCTTTAATATTTATGTAAAACATTGTGTTCGAGATAGAGAAAAACTGATTTTATCTAGGAACCAAGATGATATTCTTAAAAACTTATTTCAAAATGCAGGCAAATAATAGTGATGTAAGTTGAACATGTTTAAATACCATACATGGTCTTTCCCTTTTTTCTTTTTTACTTTTTACTATGGACACTTGAAACAGAGGTTAAGGGCAAATCTTGTTTCATCTCTTTCTACCATCCCATTCAGCACTGATTTATTATAAAAGAAATCTCAGATGCATATTAACATATTCATAACATAAACTATATCTTGCAAGGATGGCTTATCTCTAGTTGAAGTTATATTTCAAAAAATCATTAATAGAGGGTACAAATATATGGACAAAATTACCTTAAGAAAGTATTTCAGAATATCATATCAAATAGATCAGAAGCACATAGTTAAGCTATTGTAATTCTCAAACATGTTCACAATTATTATTACTATTCAACAAGTGGTAAGAACGGTATTAAATCATGCATATCTTGGAGCCCCTTCTTATTTAGATTTACTACTCAGATTTTCTGTTTTACTTCATTTAAACAATATTTTTCCACAAGGAATACAGCAATTTGGCATTTCTAATTCTAAAAGTTGACATTAAATGGAAATTTTACCAGTGAAAATTTTTCTCACACTATGTTCTGTTTGGCAGCATTTGTCCTCATTTTACTTTATTTTTTTTCAAACTGAGTTTGTTTAGCAACTCTCTTCCTACCTGATATGCAAAGGCTTGTGGTGAGTTGTCAATTATTATAGTTTTGGAAAGATCTCTTCCAAGGATATTTAAGTCCTTTATATAGTTTCCTTGTACACAAACACAATGTTCCCGGAAAAGTCGGTGCCTAAACATAAAAATAAAATCAAGTTAACTAAAAAAATGATAAAAATAAAAATAAGTAAAAGGTCTAAAAAGTACAACATATACTTAAACATATACACATACACATACCCGTATACCCATAGAGGCTTTACAAGTTAAGCCTTATTATCTTCTCTCTCAAAGGAAATTCAAATACAATGAGGGCCTAAACTTTGGGCTATAGTTTCACTATGAAAATTCTTAGCAATTATTGAAACCTTACAACCAAATATTACTATGCCTTAAAAGAACTTCGGTTTATCCCAAAATGTTATATTAAATTATAAAGAGGGATTGAAAACTCTGTAAATTGTTTTTGTAATTTATTTACCCAGGAAAGCTCAGTTCAGATGCAGCATCTGGTTGTCAGCGAGGTCCTGCTTTTTAACCAATTTTCCAGATGGTTGACTGAGGCACAAGGAGGTCAAGTGACTTGCCCAAGGTCACACAGTAAGTCAGTGGTTAGCCCCGCATTGGAACCCAGGATCCTCCTGGCTCCCAGTCCTTTGCTCTAACCAGAAGACCACACAGCCTCCCTATCCCTGTACATGCCAGAATAGAAAATATAAGAAGGAATGTTTCCGTGTTGGCATTAAAAAAGAATGTTTTTAGTTTCCCTTAATAGTTTTTGAGAAAAGGCGTGGAGGCCAAAACATTCCATCATTTCAACTTTTCCCAAACACCCATCTTTCTTTTAATTTGGTGTCAGTGTGTGTATGATCATTTGAAAAGCAAGGACTGAATGAAGTGATAAATTCAGATTTAAGTATTACAAATGTAAACTCATATTTCACCAATAATACTTAATTGAAAAGTGTTATATCATTTTAAAAAGCTATTAAAGGTTTTATAATACTTATAAACTGTAATTCTATAAAATCTCCACTTAACTCTCAAAATATTGTACTAGTCCCTGAATATTACTATTAACTGATAGAGATCACCTTGAAATACTCCATTTGCATATATTAATAATTTGGTAGTTTGGCTTCCTTGTGTCTTAACCCCACTAAACAATTTTCCAGGAGCTATGGCCTACTCATATCTCAATTTTTAATTATGCAATTTCAAGAAAGGCATTTTTCTACCAACAAAATCTGTTATAGCTCTAACAACAAAAAAAAAACTCAAAACCTTAAAAATGTCAGAGTTGATGGTGACGGCAAAGAGGAGGAATTTTACAACCAGAGAAAATGCAGTATACACAGTTCTTTCTCTCCTTACTATAAACAATACTGTTAATTAATCAAATGATCATCTACCTGTAAAGGTTTAAAGATGGTCCTACTTTGAAAAAATTTAGACCAGACTAAGTATTTAAGTCCTATTGGGACCTAAGTAGGATTCCCTATTTAATTTGTATAAATATTTAGGTGAGGAAATTGGAGAAGCAAATACATCATCTACATGCAAGTCACTACTGATAGCTCTTCCCACAGCAAATTTGCCTGAGACAACTGAAAACATATGTGGATGCTAACAATTAAATTCTACCCAAACCCTACAGTTACTCAGAAACCTGAGTATCTGCAGCTTCAGAAAGAAACTACTTTAGCCAGTCATCAAATTTCCATTTGGACTCATGGGATTCAGAGATCATAGAAATTTCTAAGTCTGCCTTGTCACTAACTTCCTAGGGCACTCTAATGAATTCTATATACTGTTCAAAAGTTTTTCCTGTTTTTAAGTTTTTCAAAATACGAGATAAAATAAATTTAAACTCCCGAATGTGCAGATTTTACAAAAACTAGTTTAAAACATGGGTGTTAATTTATAACATTGTAATTCCATGACTATGATTTGTCCCCCAGTAAAATGAAAGCTCCAATTGGAAGCTTGTGTTGCTCATCATTGTTCCCTAGAACATTGGAGGTGATGATAGAAATCTTCAGAATGAATGAAGTCATCTAAGCAAAACTATTTGTATACTTTTATAAAGTTAGGTAAAATGAGCATAAATTATATTTTTATGAATGGGAAATGTCATTTTCATTTGTGGGTCTGAAGCTTGCTTATATGGAAGAAAAAGTGGAAACTGACTACAAAGACAATTTTTATCCTTTAGATTAAAAAAAAAAAACACAGTTCTGTTTATAAAGAAATCTCCTAAACGGGGACATTAGGAAAAGTCTTACAGCATAGTTGCAACCACTTGATAATAAAAGTACTATTAACAGAAATTAAGTTGAGGATTTTCCACTAAGAATGTGGGGATAAAGTATTCAAGAAAATGAATACCCAGATATTAAAGTGTTTATAAACTTTTTATGGCACCTCTCTCAGCTCTTGGTCAAAAACTCAGAGATTCACTTCCAACCTAAGAGGATGCAGCAGTATCTCACTTTAGTTGAAGGAAATAATGGAGCTAATTTTCAAATATATTAAAATCACCCAAGGCACTCCCACCTAACCAGGAACACACTGCATCTGTTAGCTAAGAAGACACACAAGAAACTAAGTCCAGATCAGGATAACCTGAATGACTAAACCAAATGCAATTTCCAATTAGATTCATGTAACATTTTCTTTCCATGGAAGAGAAATTTGCTCTTGAAATAAGCAAAATAATTTATTTTGATCCTTTCTGGTAAAATCAACTTTTATTTATGCCATTGAAAAGGTGACATAACATGCATTATCTCAGAGACATAATAAGGAAGTGAAAACATGCACACAGCGAAAACTTCCACATAATCCCCAATCTCCCCCCAATCTCAAAATAAGTGAGGATACAGATGTAACAGTGAATGCATTTGATCTTTGTATCCTTTAAAGAACGTCTGTCTGGAGTTTTATCATTAGAAACTCCTAAAGAGTTTGGGGGCTTAAAAAATTTATATTCACCATTTAACAACAAATCTCTAAATATGCAGCCGACTGAAAATGGCCATCAAAATTAAATAGAATCATAGTAATTTCATAATCAGTGTGACAGACATTTCCACTATTTCTTAATTAAATTTACCTGACCAGTTGCTTTTTAGGGTCTAGTATGTTCAGTAACTTGTCTGCATACACCTTCTTAGAAGCAGTAAAAAGAATGATCTACAAATTCAGGGGAAAAGAAGTAATCATTATACATGATCTAAATATGGGTACTGTATTGAATAAAATAAAAATACTTATGTAGTTAACTTAAGCATGTTTACCTCATACATCTGAGACATCCGTTCCAGGAATTCCCTGAAGAACGGTCTTAATCTCACGTAAACCTGAAGAAATACAAAAATAGACTTCAGCAAATAAACATCTAAAACAGAACAACTTCTTTATAAGATATGTTTTATTCTAACTTTGGATATATTATAAGTAAAAAGTTGTATTTTAAAGTAATAGAAAAATTTACAAAGTACAACTCTACCAAATTTACTTCACATACCAAAAACCACTTAAAACAATCTTTTGGTAGGGTAATAATAATCACTGGTGATCAACTTCACTTTTTAATGGTTAAATAGCAGCATACAATATAATAGTGCTTCATGGAGTATAATTTTATTAGACATTTAAACTAAAAATGGAAGGTTTCCCAGTGAGATTTTGATCCACCAATCAGCTCCATCTTCCAGCCAGGTAGCATCCATCCAATTATTAGGCAGGCTGTGTGTCCACCTCTAGCTGACCTGTCCCAATGACCTTCTTCAATAATTACTCAGAATTTTTTCTCTGCAACCACCTGCTAAGAATACCTTTACTTTACACTTCTGTTAAGATAAATAATGTTCAAGAAAGAGACGTCTGGATTGGTGGGTTTAAATAACTGGAATTTTTCAGAAATTAATCTTGTTCTACATTTACTGATTCAGAAGTGGCATCTAAATTAGCACTATCAAGCTATCTCAGATTGAAAATAAAATAGTCAAATCAGTTATCAAAATGTATTGGTAATATCAGAAAGGACTACAGCACCTAAAGAACTGCCTTATGCACATTATTTTCTTATTTCTGCCTGTTCTTTTGCCTATACTTAGTGTATCTCTTCTAATATACTCCAGTATTCAAAAGCACAGGAATATAAGCCATGAGCAACTACTAAAACTGGTCTACAAAAGATTTTTGACTCCTTTAAATTGTATTCATTTTGTGACAAAATTTTATAAAAGAAAAGTTTGTACTCTGCTCAAACATGACTATTAACCTCAAATACTATGAACAAATATTTATAGAACACATGTGCACCAGATTCAGTGGCTTCATATTTAAAAAACAAAGAACTGGTGACAACAAATTTAAAATCTAGGCTTCATGAAGTTTAATTCTGTCATCAACATACATCCACACAAAAATGCCCTCAAGATAAAAATCTAGTTCTGTAAATGTCTTAGGGCAGAACAGGAAAATTATGCAAAGAATTCTAGGTAGGTAGGTAGATTCTACCAACTTTGTAACATCCAAAGCCCAAAAGGTATAAGATAATATCAAATATATAGGAAGTACTTGATAAAAATCTGTTGAACAAGTGAAAGACTGCCTGAAATTAAGGACTAGAGATAAAAAGAGAGGCAAGCCTACATGACTACACAATGACAACTACTGAATTTCCTTAAAAACTGGTCACTTGTGTTTTATTCTTCCTTCTCAGGATTGCTTTGGCTATTATTCCTACTCCAGGTTAGAATGATAAATGTCTTTAATCCTAGTGGGCATTTTATCTTGGCTAATCAAAAATGAAGTAAGCCTCTACCCCTAGCAAATAAAAATAAGCAAATCCTCAGTATCCAATCACTATCCTTTAGGATGGAGGCACAAAAAATTTCAAGTTTCTCATTCTAGTTAATTTTAACATTTTCATCCTGAAACACCTGGTATATTTTATGGCCTTGGCTGAAAATGACACAGACATTATTTTTTTGGTAATCCAAGAAACACATTTTAGATATATTATGACCTTCACTGGCAAAACCACTTTTAATTAACTATGGTCTTTTAAAAATAGATTTGTGATGGTTTAAGAAAAAATCCTCTATTCTGTCAAATCTTTTTTTTTCCCGATTACCTCATCTCAAGGAGGGTGATAAACTATGAATCATAAGACCCTTTTGCTTGCTGCTAAGAAAATCGATCACTTACATGCATTTAATAACCATTTCATTTTGTATTTTATAAATGTTTTCAATATCCCCTGTTATCACTTGCAACATAAGTAGTGTCTCTGTAATGCAGGATTGTTTCCTCTGAAAACTAACACACGAATATAGAAAGGTAAAAAGTTACAGTGAGCAGGTTTGGGATTGGGACAACATGGGGTTCTGCCATGTGCTGCAAAGGCAAAATCTCAGAAAGAAAAACAAATAGAAATCTCAGCACGAAAAATAAGGACAGAAGGATCTAAGTCATTTGGAAGGATACTTTAAATCAGAAGTTTATGGAAGTCAAGAAGCACTAAGTATTGTCCAATAGGAAACAAACAAACAACAACTGTAAGGTGTGTATGAGTCAAAGAGATTACAATCTTTATTGTGTTAGGTCACAGAAATACACAAATATACAGATGCACACATAGGCATGAGCCTCCAAATGCTTCAAACTCTATTCCAGAGGCTCTTAACTCCACTTTCCTTCTGACTTTCTCATAACAAAGATTCCTGCCCTCAGCTGTCTACTTCCTATTTTCTACATTCTTTCTATACTTGTTATTTCACCAACCACCTTCTTCAAAACAATGTAGTTGCCCAAATATAAGATTAGGCCAAAAGATTCATTTCACTCTGGTATACAGATGTTCCTCCAAATATACAGCAATTATTCTATCTACACTACACATTATTACTAAACCAAATATATTCTGAAAAATGAAGTTTAAAAATAATCTATAATGCTATAGTAAGAAATAACTACATATAAAAATACCATACCCAAAGACATGTCTTAAATAAAATTATTACCCAAAGATAGGGATTTATGAATATCTTCATTATGCAAAAATTTAAAATAAATGTACTACTGCAAAATAGTGATAATGGAACTAACCTTTTAAAATCTATTGTGGCCTAATTTTACCAAAATTAATATTTTACATAGAAGAACAATGTATATATAACAGAAAAATAACATTACATTGGGCAGTACATTAACACTACTTGATATAAACAATACCTGACCATCAGCCTATACTTTGTTTGGTATTTAGACAATAAGAATGTACTATAATTGTGTAATCCTAATAGGCCATAAATGGGTAAAAGAACTAGATTTAATAATAGCAATCCAGTTACAAGCAGCTTTAAATATTTTCTGATATAGTCTGTCTGAACTCAAATTCACATCCAAGTATGCAATGTCAAGTTATATATACTGAGTAAAAGTTTACCAAACCTTTATCTAATATGGATAATTATAACAACATGACCCCTAAAATAAAAATAAAAAAAATTTTAAAGAAGGAAAGAAAACACCCAAAGCAGTTTCAATTTGTGGGCAAGTGATAAGAATAAAAAAATTCTTACATGTGTATCTTTTTAGGAAAAATATGTCTAGATTGTTTTAAACACAGATAATATGACCCTAACATATTTTTAAAAATCCTTAATAAATAAATTTGAAAAGGAATTTTCTTATAGAGTCCAAGTGGGATAAAGTGAAGCTTTATTTATTCATATACTGTTCAAAGTTAGCAATGAAGAGTAATTTTCAAGTAAAAATTGGCCACCAATTTTGTATTTAAATGTGTATACACATTATATGTAAACTATTGATATGTTTATATTAAAATAATCATTTTAAAAGCAAAAAAGGGGCCATTTTAGTAAAATAAAAATACTGCTTTTAAAAACGAATTGTAAACTTTCAAGCCTCCAATTTAATATGCTTAATAATCAAACTGTCATTCTCCTAAATTTGCAGAACACTTTCAACTGTTGACCAAGAACTTTCCACGTATTTTTTTAATGAACTACTCCTAATTTTAAGATGCATTTAGAAGGAACACAAAAAATTCCCCATGAAACACATTTTCTTATCTTTGAGAAGTAGTTAACTATAGGTTTCAGCTATATCTTTCTTTTACCTAAAAATAACAGATACTTACGATGAAAAAGTAGTACCAATGACTATACTTACTAATGATGGGAAAGTTACTTTTAAAATTACTTTTAGCATTTACCTATAGTTATCAAAATACTGTTCCCTACCAGCTACAATATTACTTTTACCCTTAATACTTAGGTGTCTACAATCCCAAATGTTTTACTTAAAGCACAAATATACATATTACTTTTGTAAAACAAAATTATGTTTTATTAAGGTCAAAAAATGCCTCTTGGTTAGTATCAATTTAAGTTGGAGCTTGAGAGAAGGAAAAACGATTAGATGTTTACTACAAAATCCTTCACTTGATTTTTTTTCTTCAAGAAGCAAAAATAACACTGACTTTTCTAGAAAAGACTGTAGAAAGGAGATAGAACCACTGACCCTCTATTTCTCTTGTTCTGTGATATAAAATATTCTGACAATTATCCTAGCTGTTAGTTCTCAAGAAAACAAACAACTATAATAAGGGAAAGAGGCTGAGCTTTACTAAACACAGGGTTTCCCGCCCACTCTCCCCCCAACTTTTCCCACAAAAGCAACCTTTACTAATAAAACAAAGCATCCTTTAGAAAGTAGTTCCCTACGGGATCCTATCTCTCCTTGAGTGCTTACCCCAATCTGATTTCTGGACAGCTGACCCAAAGTTTGTTGATTTTACTGATCTTCAGAAAGCCACTGACTGGCTAAAGTCTTATTGGTGAAGAGAGTCAAAAATCAGATGCCCCTGCAATACTTTACAGAATGAGGAGTTGGACAACACAGTTACGTTTGGCTGCACTGTGGTGAAACATATGAGGCATCTTCTTTTTGTCTTCAATTAGCCACGTTTGGGCTGAGTAGTTCTATTACATCTTCAAAAACTGAGCTCCAGTTCTTGATGGAGATAGAGGAAGGTCATTGAGGAGGTGGTTCAGCTCAAGATCTAAGTGAAAAATCTGTCTTTTGATTCAGTCCTGCTTGTGGATAGAAGTCATCTTCTGGATGGAAGAGGGAGTGAGATGACCTAGGGTCTTGAATTGGTGGATCTGCAGGAACAGAAACTAAATACAGTGGAGACCTCTTAACTGAGTAACACCACGAGATGGATTTCCTGACAATGTGTCAATATAAGCTAAATACAAAGATAAAACATGTGCACTGGAACTGATCATGCATTTGTTTTTCCAGATATCAAATGCACCTGCACCATTCTATGAATATATTTGTCTTCCCAATAACTAATTATAAAACAATTTCTGGAAAAGCTACCAATATTAGGGGAGAAAAAGACCCATTCAAACAAAAATCTATACACTTTGCTTGTGAGTGCCATACCCTCACTTTAAAAACTTAGTTTTTCCTTCAAATGACTTTTTCTCCACATACACAAACTATCCATACAGTGTCAGTAGTAACAAATATCAAATTTTGAGTTGGATCTATCAGGCTTTTTTATCTCCTAGAAAAATGGAATTCAAATACATGTAAGTTACTAAATTGAGACTTGAATAATCTACCTGCTCATAAATTCTAAGACTTGCATTAACTAAACTAAGTACTACTTATCAAAGAAGAGTATATACCATGAAGTGAGGTAATCTTTAAATGTGAGTAGTTGCAGAAAGCCCACAACCAGATTATAGTGGATCTAGCTTTAAATTTCTCTACATATGAACAAGAATTTTGATGAATATTTGATTACTTGCTTCCACTTATAATTTGAGTATGTAAATTTACTGTATATACTCTCATAGTTATTACCAAGGGTCAGCAAACCATCTGGATTACCAGTGGGTCAAATCCAAACCATTACTGATTTTTGTAAATTAAGTTTTGTAAATAAAGTTTTACAGCCACACTTATTCAATTATGTGCTGGCTATGGCTATTTTCAAGCTACAATGGCAGAAAAGTAGTTGCAACAGAGACTGCAAACCCAAAAATGGTAACGTTTAGCCCTTTATAGGAAAAAGTTTGCCAGCCCGATATAGATGATTACTAAAACATATGTAGAACAACTTACACTTTAAATTGCTTTGAAAGGAAGAGAAATAACAAATACAATTAAAATTAGATAGAAGTCGACCATAACAAACTTACCACGAAAGAAATCAAAGTAAGTCCCAAGAGGACACTTTATCAGGCCCCGATTCAGATGAACAATTTGATCCCACCTAACATTACCATTTTATTTTTGAAAGTATATACATGAATGCTATGGAATGGACATATTCAAGAGTACATAGATAAATGCTATGGAACTGTTCAATGAAAAATGGTTAATTTTATGTTGTGAATTTCACCTCAATAAATTATTTTTTAAAGAGTATATACAGTATTTTACAGGTTTCTATCTTTAAGTGGGCCACATTATACTGTAGTGGTTAAATATGTAAGTTACATCTTACCTAATAATGTGGTTTCTCCAAAATCTCTTAGATCATCTCAGACCCTTGTGTATATTTCTTCTTTGCCAGTAGATGGAGACAACACCACTGAAAGTTTAAAAGACATCATTCCCTGTTTAAAGGGAGCTTGTTGGTCTGAAAACTGGGGGAACCCTAACCCAAGATTTCTTCAAAGTTATTTTTTAAAAAGCAGACGGGATGCTTATGCCAAAACCAGAAATCCAAAGGAATGTACCCAATATTAACTATGGACATCCTCAAAAATTTACTGAAAGGCCGCTATAAACTCGGTACATGATGTACTAACTAATCATAATATTACAACGCAATCACCTCTATAACTTGCAAGATTCAAACTTCTGCTCAGTGCTCCTGATTTAGGCTAGATCATTGTTTCTCAGTTTCAGAAAGTGTATCTCAATATATAAGGAAAAGAGTTCTTTTAATTCTAGAGAGGTAGATGCAGTACATTTACGGCTTTCATACTAGTCATATGAACTGTTGGAAGACTTTTGTTCAAAGACAGCTATCCAGATTCACATGAAAATAATAAGAACTTTATGAAGAAGAGAATTAAAGCAGAAATGGTAGAAGTGCTAAGAAAAAAGTCAATTTCATGGTCACATTGAAATGAAATGCTCATGAATCAAACTCATCTACTTTCCAAGTTTCTTATTTCACTATTTAAAATTACATAAACAAAACCATTTGCAAGAAATACACTGCAAATCTCAAAGCTTAAGAGGTCATCTCAAAATAATTATTTATTTGTATTTTTCAAGTAACAGCTTTCCTTTCCAAATCCAAAGCCTGAAAGCCAGTTTTTAAGTGTAATTTTGAACAAAAAACAAGGTTATCAAGTTAAAATGAGAGAACTAAGACACTGCTAAACTATTTATATTGGCCACAAGACTCCTGTCCTTGAAGTGACTAAACAAGAACAACCTATTTGGCAGAAAATGTCTTTTTAAGAATAATATCCAGTTAAAAAGTCATACAAGTCTTAAAAATGCCTTATTTTTAAGATATATTTTGCTCATCATCTGATGATATATCAGAACTCAAGCCAGTTTATATAAAAGGAAGTGAATATGGTATTCAGATATTACCATACGTGCAATACCTAAGTTAAACTAGAACTGACAACTACTAAAATAAATCCTTATGACTCATTACAAAATAAGTAGATCCTGAACCACAAACTCTATTTAACTCTGAAATTTTATGATTCCCAGGAGATAATAACTACCATGCGCCAAGAAAACTATATCTACATTATAACTGCCTATTAAGAGCACGTAAACAACCATTAAAACCCTTCATGATCCACATGTTAAATGTTCTGTGGCTTTACTTAGTTAATTCTTGGGTTGGCTTCCTCTTGACAACCAACTTCTTGACCCTTTCCCAATCCTACAACAGCTGGTTTGTATAAAGGGAATGCTAGTTAAATCACCACCACCACCACCACCACAAAAGGCACTTGGCAATTTTCGAAGTGTGTTCATATATATTAATTCAAATTTTATGATAGGATAATCTCAAACATAAAGAACTATGGCCAACATAAAAAAATTCATAGTGAAATTTAAATACTAGTATTTTGCACTGTTATATGCCCATCAACACAGATGAGGGAGAAATGCTTTTACCTAAAATTTTTAAGTAAAGCAAAAGCTAGAAAAGTGTACTGAAATTCTACGATTAGTATAAAGCAGATCTACCAAACCACAATCTACAGACCATATATACTACAAAAGGAAATAAAAATGACCAACAAGGAAATGAGTTTTCTTTATACTAATCAGATTTTGGAAGAAAAATAAACAAAAAACAAAAAACAAAAAACACCAGGCATAACCTGGCAATTTCTTCTTGGGAATCTGTCAGTGCTCCTGCCTCCACCTGCTGGCAAACAGATTATGAAACTAGCAGAGATCACTGGGTAAAAAAAAGTTCACATTTTTTTGGAAACAAATTAATGTTGCTTTATATAATTATTTAGCATGATGTTTGTTAATAAATCATTAACATACTGGTGAAATCCATTAGGAAAAAACACATTAAACTTCACAAAAAAATTACAAAAGATTTCTTTGTTCAGAATGTTATCTAAAGGCCAAAAATCAAGTTAAAAATTTTTTTTAATTACCTGATAAATGACATCTTGGAAAAGAACTGGAAAAGTAAGTGCTGCATCTTCTAGCTCATTTAGACTACAGTGTACTAGTGTTTCATCCTTAAAATAAAAAGCACATATTGAATGAACCAAGATATTAAATTTCAAATATATGTATTCATGATCACCAAAAACATTTATTAAAATACCATTCATACGTGGAATTTTACATTTACCATACATTACTGTGTATGGGATAGAATTCTCTAAGTCACTGGTACTCAAGTGTGTCTCTAGACCAGCAAAGCAGAATCAGCATCATCTAGGAAGTAGTTAGAATACAAATTCCCCAACTCCACTTCTGATCATTCAGAAACTGAGCAGAAAGTGAAAGGAGGAGCTCAGAAATCTATGTTTTTTTAATAAGCCCTTCAGGTGACTCCAATGCATGCTCAAATTTGAGAACCACTGCTCCAAGTTCTGCAGCTACCAGCTTTGTTAAGTAAAATACATTTTTTTTAACATTTAGCAAATGAAAGTTTAGAATCTACTTAAAAAACACATATACCTTAATAGAATTTAGAAGTATGCAAGGGATTATACTAAGTAGATAAGGGAGACCTAGAATATCAATAGAGGAGTATTTAAAGGTAAGGGTAATGAAAATTACATGATTTGTTTAAATAACAGGAGATGGTATGGCATTGTTGGGATGTAAACACTTTGCTTGTGCTTCTATTACAAGCATATCTACCTTTTCCCTTATAGGGGAGTTAACTGTTTACCACTCTCCTGCCTTTTTCAATAAATTGAGAACTCTTTAAAGGGCTGAGACTATGTTTTACTTATGCTTTATTTTCAAAGTTCCTAAACAGCACATATTCAATAACTGTTAAATAAATAAAATAAAATAAAATAAAACATATATATTCTATTCATAAAGCTCTTTATCCTTAAGTCTTTAAAAAAGAATTTTATTTTAGAAAAGATGTTTTAGTACCTGTTGAATATGTCTCATAGACATAATAAACACTGTTAACTAAAGTAGCAGTCAATGAAGATTTGTCACCTGTGCTTACCAAAACCTGTTTTCTCACTGAGGAGGATCATTCAATCTCAGATAGGTGCAACTATTTATATTTCTCAAATCCTGAATGGTTAAAAAACAGGTTTCCATTTGTAGTAAATGACACTTTCCTTTTTTTTAAGTAAAGCTATAAATAATTAACTCCAAAAGTTGTTCAATGCATTCAAGATGAATTAAAATGAAACAGAAATGTTCATACCGTGTGAGTCTACATCTTATTAGGGGTAGTGCTTCTTTTAACCTAAAGTTAAACTCTGGGGAGGCAAAGAGCAAAAAAGTACTCTAGATATGCCTCATTTACTTCTAATAGCATATCAGACTACGTATTTCGAGGTATTCTCTTAGCACCTTAAAAACAGGTACTTTCTTTTCTAAACCAGTCATAACTAATTCTAATACTTCTTCATTGACAGCCTAACTAAATTTTGATCATTCTTTATTCACTTCTATAAAACTGTTCATTTATCCCCAGCCAATTCTCATCTTTCCTTCTCCATTTATCTTCTACATTTGATTAAAAATTTTATGGCTAAACTTGCTATCATGACCACATTAACTTCTAACATAAAAATCTAGCAAAATCTTTTTCAGTATCTCCACTAACTTGCAAATCAAATCTAAACTACTCATAATCAGCTCCGGAATTTTTCTTTTCCTTTGTACTATCCTCTAATAAGTATCTTAAATACTTAGGACTTCTGGATATCTGTCTTATATCTCTCTGGGTAGGCAAGACCTCTCAAAACAGAACTATACATGCTAGTTAAAATTTAAAAATAGTATGCTTTTCCTCAAGTTAATTTTTTTGAGAACAAAACCACATCTCCAATTATAAGGTACCAGTAACAAAAGCTAAGTAATACAATGTTTTTCAATACTGTATAATAATCAAGTCTTCAAAGCTCTTCTGGAACCCTAAAATATAAGTGTTTAAGTCACACCAAGAGAACATATTAAAGGTTGCATTAGTTAGCATTAAGAGATCATGCTTTTGAAAGTCTTTTTAATAAAAAGTTATTGGAATTAGATAATATGCAAAAGTAAGAACAGGGTAAGGGGTATGGTCTTGCATAAGGTTAACTCACTGATACCTAGATTATATTTGGTCCTTCAGGGAAACATGATCCTGATCAAAAGAAAAAGGTGATATCTAGGTATGAAATAAAATTAGATTTTATTGGGAGATTTAAAAAAAATCACAAAGGTTTCAGTATAGGGGGAAGATTTAATTCAATACAAAAATAAAAGCCCAATTTATTTTCAAAGGGTACCTGACACCAGCCTGAACTCAGGACACTGGCATTAGAATATGCTTAAAATAAAAACTAAGATATGTTTATAGTAAATGTATAAGGCTATTCATTCAGGTATTTTGGACTAACATTTTAAAAAAGGAACTTAACTCCTTTATTTTCTCTACCTTCACAAATAATAAACTTACCAGGTCTAAAACTAGGGAGAATTCTGGTGTGCTTCTTGTTTTCAGTGGAAGAGCAGGTTTCCTATTTAGTTGTTCTTCTGTCAGTGGTGGAACATGTTTGATGAAATAATAGCTATAAATCAAATTTTAAGAAAATTTCAACATTTCTACACTTTATAAATACAAAACATATTACTAAATTCAGCCCATCTTTACATCTTTAATTAAATAATGTGTATTTAACCTAGTAAATTAAACTTTTAAAACATGTAAATAAAACTGAAAATCTACAGATTAGTATTTCAGTAACTCAAAGTAATACCTACATGTCACATGCCCTTTACAATGTACCATTCAGCCACTCCTCCACACATGTACTTTCATTCTGTTCAAAGAGAGAAAGATATATAACAAAAACAAAACTCACGGGTCAAATACTTCCCAGTCTTCTTCGTAGGTGGCCTCTGCATGGGCTGATGAATAACCACTATCTGGAGTTACTGGTGCTATTTAACAAAGTGAAAAATAAAATGTTACTTATAGTCACTTAATGCTTCCATGAAGTAGGTATTTTAACTGCTTTTATACAAGATATTCCTGAAATCTTGTATATTTTAAAGATAAGACAAATAATCTTTAAATAGTATTTAAATGCAAATTTATTAGCACATAGATCTAACTCCAGATCTAATGGAAAAAAATTACCATTACTGACAAAATGGCCAGATAGATCATAGCTTGCAGAACTAAAATCCCTAACAGCTAACAGAAAATTGACTACTTATTACTAGATAAACACACTCCACAAAAATTCAGCTTCTAACTGGATATTGTTTATGTATATAACCATAAAAATATGGTGATTTTATAGCAGTAATACTTCACAAAGTGTCTTATACATATAGGCAGTCAATTATGTGTGCTGACAATAGACCCAAAGGTAGTTTTTTAACCTGAGACCCAAGAACAGTTGTTAAGAAGTCCATGAGTACCTTGAACACTTAGGAGAAAATGTTATGTACTTTTTTTGCAGGAATCTCAAGGCTATTCATTAAAAAGTTAAATTTTGCTCTATAAAGTACCACTGCTTTAGAAGACCCATTATTTTACTTCTAATTTATAGGCAACTTAAAAGTAATCAAGAAGCAATTCTATATTCCACAATATATTTCATTCTATGTTTGAGCTATCAATTGGTAGAGCTTTATAAATTATGCTGGGAATTTTCTAAGACAATAATTATAACTTAAATTCAAGGAGAGGACAAAATTTACAAGCTAAACAGGTTGTTTCAGAGATAAAAGACTAGAGTCTAAATGTTTGTATCCTCTGAAAATTTATACATAGAAACATAATCCCCTACCTGATGGTATTAGAGGTAGAGCCTTTGGGAGGTCATGAGGTTATTAGGTCATAGGGTGAAACCCTCATGAATGGGATTAGTGTCCTTATAAAAGAGACCCTAGAGAGCTCACAGAGCTTCTGCCACATGAAGACACAGAACACAGCTATGAACCAGAAAGCAGGCCTTCACCAAATAATGAATCTGCAGGCACTCAGATCTTGGATTTCCCAGCCTCCTGAACTTTGAGAAACAAATTTCTGTTTTTTATATGTCACCTAACATGTAGTAGTTTGTTATATCATCTACTAAGGACTAAGATAGTGGAACTCAATAAAAACTGCTGTAATCTGACTATAGGAATAGAATATTGGTAGATAATAGTCTTTCAGGACAAAAACTAACCTTTTTGCTCTCGTCATGTATTAATACCTCCTGAAACAGAGTCAATAGAGTCTGTATATTCAATGAATGACAACAAATGTAAAGCAGAATTGTTCATTTCTAACAACTTTATGCCGATAATGGTTCATTAGCATAAAGGAATAATGGAAAAACTTATCTTCCAGTCACTTGTTTCAAATTCCTATTAACTTCAGAGAAAGGGGAAAAGAAAGTAGTATCTGAGTGCCTTCATGCTAAGTATTTTTCATATTTCATCTCATTTATCCTTCAAAACATTGAATTATTACTACCATTTTAAAGCTAAGAAAACTCTCAGAGAGCTTAAAGAAGTTGTCCAAATTCACACAGTTAAGCAAATGGCGGAATCAGTCTCATTTCTTATTCTCTGGCTACATTCTTGAAGTTAAGGTGAAGTATTACTTTTGTCACTCATACTCATCTTTTTTTAAGATCAGCAGAAATTTTACTTCTATCCTCTCATGATCCTCCTAATCAGAGTAACTGCAATGTGCCACCTCATCACTTTGTTCATTTATTTGTAACAGCACTCACCACACTGTACAGAAATTTTTGTGTAGACTTGACTTATCAATTAAATCATGTACTCTTCAGGGTCAAGAAGCATATCTTATCTTTATAAACAGTACCCATTACAAAAAACATGTGTTCAGTAAATGTTAGGGGAATAAATGAATGGTTGAGACAACTGGACTAAATCTTATGTTTTCCCTCTGGAAACCATCCCTTCTCCATCTTCACAATTGTCAGAAAAAAATAAAGACCAAAGTTTATACAGCAGCACAAAAATACAGAACATCAAACAGAAAGCCAATAGCCCTGGACTTAGTCTATACCATTCACTAACTTAACACTGGGCAAAGCAATCAGCATAGAATGACAGGTCCTCAGTAGGTTCATTTGCAAGTTTTATCCACTCATAAACTATATGCATAATCCATACTGATTTGCTTGGTAGATTCAATGTTCAATATTATAGATATTAATCTTTTATCTGACCAATTTAAAATACATTTTTCCTCTATTATGCTGCTTCTCCATACTGGCATTACTGGGTTGCATTGTATAGAAGTTTTTTAATTGTATGCATTTTTCTTTAAATGTTTTCTGCTGTTTCAATGATTTTTTAAACTTTTCCCTTAAATTCAAGAGAAGAACATCATTCTACTTCCTTATAACAAACTATACTCTTAACAAATGCCTATGTACTAAGCTCTTTCTGACTGGATTTGGGGAGAAAGTTTTATTTCCAATTTTAATTTTCTTAACTTCAAGGAAGAAACACTTAGCATTTAATTCACCTATTTAAGAAAAAATATGAAATACAGTATTTTTATAAATGATTCATGAAGATGCATAAGAAAAGGAATCTTCTTCACCTGTAAGAGGTGGGATATCAGGATTAACTGTTCCTTCTTCTTCTAAACCATTATTTATTGTTGGTCTCACTTGAACTGATTGATTTGAGTAAGCTGCTCCATTAGTTGATGTAGTAGTACTGGTAGTGATCTCATCCACCTGTTCCATATCAAGTTGTTTTACTATCTCTTCAGCTTCCATGGCCTGTCCTGGGGAATCGGATCCTGATGTTCCTGAAATCATGATTTAGTGTACTCACAATCATCATTTTTAAAAAAGAGACCAGGTGAAAGAACAGATGTTGTTTAAGGCTACAAATGTAGAAATAGTAAATGAACCCTAGAGATCTAAGGTACAGTACAGTGAACACAGACAACAATACTCTATTATAATCATTAAACTTGCTGAAAGAAAGAACTTAGTTATTTTTAGAACTTAATTTTTCCAACCACTATTTAAAGAAGGGATAATTATTTAAGATGATAGAGGTGTTAATTGTCACTACAATGGCAATCACATTACAATATGTAAGTGTATCAAATCATACTGTATAACCTAAATTTATACAATGTCAGATATATTTCAATTAGAAATTAAAATTAAAAACTCATCAAGATTGAGAAAAACTAAATGTAACAGAAACAAAGCCAAGGATACCACTGTTTAATGAGTCTCTTCCAGACATTTCAAACAATGAGGAATAAATACTATTACAAGCTAGAGTAATATTTGTGAAAAGTTTTTAAACTTTTTAAGAGTGTTCAAATAGTTTAGAAACTTAAGAGTCAGACAAGTCATAACCTAGAACTTTATTTTTTGATATAATTGATATATATATATATATAACATTATATATGTTTCAGATGTACATACTGATTTAATACATTATATACTGAATATGATTACCAACCCAGCATTAGCTAACACCTCTATCTGGCCATATAATTGTCATTTGTTTTTCCTGGTGAGAACATTTAAGATCTAGTCTTCTAGCAACTTTGAAGTATCTAATATGGCACTGTTGACTACAGAACATATTTTCATTCAAGCAAGTATCATGTGTAATTGCCTACTATGTGCTAGGCACTATATATGAATGAATGAATGAATGATTGATACATATATACTTGAATGAATTTTATTTATATATTCATTATCCTCAAAATAGCTCCTGATCTTTCCAGTACTAAGCATCCTAGCCACTGTGGGAATTTTCTGTTTTTAAACCAGAAGTATTTATCTAAGAATGAGCTAATCATTCCCCAATAATGTAAATCTTTTATTCAGAGACAAGAATAATTTCTCAGTAACAAAATTCCACCTCAATAACAAAGACTGAAGTTAATTTCCTCATTATACTCAGCCATCACCTAGATGACTCTGCTGCCCAATTATTCTTCCACTATGGAATGACCCGTCTTTCCATTTCTTTACTAAATCCTTCAAATGTCATTTTCAACAAAATCACCTCCAATATTCTCAACTTCTTCACCAAATACTCCTTCTCACTCACTGCTTTAAATTTAACATCTTTCCAAAAAACATCTCTTTCCTGATACACTTCCCTCAGAGCTCTTTATTCTCCCATACTCAATGTACTAACAGAAACAGAATTCATTTATCTCTGTTGCTGCTACCTAATCATTGGTTTACTAGTGTGGCTCCTTTAAGACTGATGTTGCCTGACTATGTAATTCTCCGCTTATGCCCTCTGCTGTCATCTACCATCTATTGCATCTTCTCTCAAGCACAGAGGAATTTAACAATGAGCTACCAGTTTACAACTCCATTAAATAACTCTCCAGTTATTACAGGTGATGTCAATGATTGAAACCTAAAATTCAAATATCCCTACCACAACCTCCTAATCTTCTAATTATCTATTTCATACTCATATTACATTTGACCATGTTTGGTAAAGTCCTGTCTCTTTTATTCCAAACACATCCCTCAGTGGCTTCTTCACCACCCTTCTCATCTACAGATGTTAGACTTCATGGTATATCACTTAAACCACTTTCAAACCAGCAGCCTCAGTGTCCTTACTCCCTTGTCTTTCCACTCTCGTCCATCATAAAAGGATGAAGCTCAAATCTTACCATGTTTGTTTTAATATGACTTCTTTATAATTCTCTTATCTTATTCCCTTCCAGTCCAATCAACTCCAACACTCCAACTGTGACAATGTAATTTCAGTTTCTCAAATACACTATGCCTTTGCTTACACAGCTCCTTCTACCTGGAATGCCCTTTATCACCTTTCAAGATTCAGCTTTTCTATGAACCCTTTTGTGAGCTGCCACCCAGAATACAGGACACTCCATTCTTTGAATACGCCACTGTCCCAATAATAAACCTCTACATATGCACCTACAAAAATTTTATTATGCTTATTTATATATCTCTCCTGCTTATAAAATGTATGCTTTTTGAGGTCAGAGACCGTCTTATCCATTAATCATATTTGAATTTCCAGTGACTAACATACAATGGTTGGAATACAGCAGATGCTCAACATTTGCTGAGTCAACTGAAATCTTCAAATCACATATATAAGTATAATTATCCACTCAAATATTAAGAGGGTTAAGAATTTAAAGACTGGTCCAAGGTAACATGGCTCAACAGTGGCAGAGCTGCAATTTCAAAACAAGTTTATCTAACTCCAAAGTTAGATTCTTTTTACACTACACCAACATTTCCAAAGATTGTTCTATGGGACACTAGTTCTGTAAGGTATTAACAGATGTTCCACAAAAAAGGGCTCTTGGTCTAATATGTCTAGGAAATAGTGGGTTAAATGAAGTTAGCAGTAGTTTTTGTTTTGCTTTTACTCTCGGATTTTACAGTCCTTACCAAATGTACTAATATGCGTTATTTTTGCCCCTCAGGCCATCTTGATTTTACAGCGCACCAATCTACCTTTTAAAAATTATACTATTACCCAGAAATATAATTTAAATCAGAATTTAAATAATAAATTTAAATAAAGGTAACAAGGATTTAATGGCTATTTTCCATGTGCCCCATACTAGTAGAAGCAAAAAATATAGACCTTCAATGATCTCTTACCCTCAAATAAGAGAAACTAAAATTATGTATGAAATTAGGTATTAATCATCAGAAAAGATAAGACACTAGCTAAATCTTGAATGAAGGCAATTTTGAGTCTTTTGCAAAGGCATTACACAGTGAAAACCTTCAATTCATTTAGGTAATTTTACTGTCTATCTAAATGAAAGTTCCCTGGGGGGGCAGGGAGGAAGAGGATCACACAAATAATAAAAACAAACTGTAACAAAAAATGACCTAGTTTTAGCTCACTTAAAATATTCAACAAATTCCACTTTACTGATCCAGAATACTGAAAATGCTTCTGGATTCTCTCTTGCTCTCACTTGAAGGATTACAGAAATCATAACACAAAAAATAAAACTTTCCTGCCTGCCCAAAATTCATCATCTAGCTTTTCTAATAGTGAAAGCAGAGTTCATTCACTTCCAATAGAATTAAACATAATCTATATTTATTTCAGTCACTTAAAAAAAATGCCTTTTGGAAGCTGAGTATTTTCAGTGAGGCTAAAAACTGACATAAGATATTAACAAAATACCGGGTAAAATCAAATATATCTTTTAAAAGTCTGAGAAAATTATTAATTTTTTAAAGTGAATTTATGGCTAATGGTTTATACTTACCATTTTTATTTGCTGGTGAAAAAAAGTTGAAGACAGGAGAAAATATGGTCCCCAACAATGTAGTCCTTGGAGGACTGCCAGAGGAAGGATTATCTTCTAATTTTCCATTTTGTTTTACATGTTGATTTGTCATTTCATAACTACCAGCTTCTAAGACAAAAATAGAATAAGTTGTGATCCACAAAACATGACTTTCAGAAATGTGTTCTAAGCCATTCATTATAAAAATAACTCTTTCCCTCAAATACTTCATGAGAACTAATATTGAAGTTAGGAAAACATTATTTAAAAGAAATCCTGAGATAAATCACTTGTACATCCAACAAATTTCACTATAATGCTTTATAAATGCTATAATTCACTGAACTTTTTCCAAGTAGACTTTTTTATATCTACTTTGAAAATTTGTAATTATACAGATTGCAAGGCTTCAAATCAACACAATGTAACAGAAAACAAACTGTAAGTAAAGCAAGGAAGTTACAGTATCATAAACACAAATGCAAGATCTTTTCTTGGTTTATTTACATTTTGGGATACTGCCTACTTCATAAAACCTACTACCCATGCTATTTCTACACTAAACAAATAGAAGCAACATAGCTCTATTTAAGAAGATCACTATGTATAGAAGGCAGTGTCAAAAGTTACTTATGGATATTGAGGCCCCATTTCAGGGTAGTGAGGAAAAATAGCCAATTTTTAAAGATTTTTCTAGTCAATAAAACATTTTCATAGGTCTTTAGAAAATATGAAATAAAAATAAATTCTAATAAATATTTTGGTCAACACCCTTGCCCCTCTCTACAACTTTACCTATTATCTTCCTACATTTCTTTTCTTCTGTGCTATAGCTCTTTTAACTTATCACTTTTCTCCCTGATGGTCAATTTTAACCAGAATTTAAATTTAACAGAATTTAACAGAATTTAACAGGTCAAATTTAACAGAAATACATCACAGCATTGAGGGGAAGGTGTCAAAAATATTATTGCTGTTGTGTCTAAAATAGCATTCGTTAAAGACAGTAGGTACTGCATGCTACAGTGTCATTCTTAGAACTTCCCCTGACTGTGCTTGTTTTTCTTTTTGACTTTAAGGAACTTCTCAGCAATACAGTAAGATTTGGACCTAGAAAAGGGTTTAGCAGAAGCAACACTACTGACTTTGGGGCTGGGTAACTCTTTACTGTGGGACGCTGCCCTGTATATTTTAAGATGTTTAGTAGCATCCCTGACCTCCACCTGCTAGATGCTAGTAGCAACTCCTCCACAGGCAGAGATGACTAAAAGCGTCGCCAGACACTGACAAATGTACCATGAGGGAAAAAGTCACACCTAGCTAAAAACTACTGGTCTGAGTGATCCAAGCCCCCTCTGAGCTCTGAAATTCTCTAATACAGAAACAAATTCTTTTATGTATTTCAGACAAATTAGGTCACAATTATTAATGCCTTAAGAAATGAGTTCATTAGATGTAAAAATGTTGCTCCATACACATTTTCATGCTGAATAGAATAAAGCTAGGTGCTCTGCCTCTCCCCTCTTATTTTCACTCATCAAAGTAGATTTATATTAGGAGGGTAAATTTTTATTTCACTTCATGCTACTAATATTTAATACAATAGAAATCACAAAAAATAAGGCAGGAATTGCTCAGGGTAGATTTTTAAAAACAGACAAGAAATATGTCAGATGAGATCTCGACTTAGACCTAATAAAACAGTATCTAAATATTAACAAACCTCCATTTACTTGACTTTTCCGTCTTACTCGAGATATCTGTTTGTTAGGCTTTTCTCCTGCTCTTGGTGTTGATGTGATCAAATTATTATCTATACCACATTCAATTCTACTCCGTTTCGCAGGATTTTCTCTCTCTTCCTTAAGATATAAGAGGAAAAAACATTCATTCAGCACAGGCATTCTACCTTACAGGTTCCACTTTTAAAAATACAGAATGTATTGATGATGGGAGGAGTCTAGTAACCATAATGTTGCTCATGTAATTGTAGATTAATGATACCAAAAAAAAAAAAAACAGAATATAACATGACCCCCATGCTCACTGTAGCATTATTTATAACAGTCAAGATATGAAAACAACCTAAGTGTCCATCAATGGATGAATGGATAAAGAAAATACAAACACACACACACACACACACACACACACACACACACACACACACACACACACACACACACACACACACACACACACACACACACACACAATGGGATATTATTCAGCCATAAAAAAGAATGAAATCTTGCTGCTTGCAATGACATGAATAATCCTTGAGGGCATTATGCTAAGTGAAATAAGTCAGAAACACTACACGGTCTCACTTAGACATGGAATCTAAAAACAAACAGAAAACTAAAGTCAAAGATACAGTTAGTAGACTGCTGGTTGCCAGAGTGGCAGGTGGGCAAAATGAGTGAGGGGAGTCAAAAGGAACAAAATTCCGGCTACAAAATAATTAAGTTACTGGGATGTAATATACAGCAAAGTGACCATAGCTAATAGTACTGTACTAATACTTGAATGTTTCCAAGAGAGTAAATCTTAGAGGTTCTTATTCAAGAAAAAAACTTAACTATGTATGGTAACAGATGTTAACTAGACTTAACTACAGTGATAATTTACCCACATACAAATATCATATCATTATGTTGTACATATGAAACTAATATAGTGTTGTATGTCAATTATACCTCAAAAAAAAAAAAGATAAAATATGTTGTAATATACTTTTTCTGATTTTCATATCCAGGAGAAACAAAATAGAATTAATACACAACAGAAAACATAGGAAAAATCTGCCAGTGTCCTAAGAGTATTTATTAACACAATTGTAGTACACAAAAATAACTGGCATTGTCACAGTTCAGATCCTTTCCCCAGGGTCCATTCAATTTTTCATGCTTTTGAAATATTATTGTACAATGTGCTCTGAATTTTCATCAATTTTCCCCTATTCTTAAAATTGTACAAAAGAATAGAGGTTATTTCCTTGAAAACTCAGTAAGCGAACCCAACTGGAATTTATTATTTAAAAAAATAGAGCCTGCCACTGTCATACTCCCAGTGCTGACCTCAATTCTTCAAATGCTCAAATTAACACTAAGGAGTTAACTCCTTAACAAAGGTTTCTATTAATTTCCCTATATGGGGCAAATTCACATGACCAGTTTACACTATTTCTGCAATATTATTGACTAAAATGGTATACTCCAAGCAATAGCCTGACTTACTTTTCTGCATTTGTACATCTATTTTCTTCATTTGTAATTTCTCTAGTCATTTACCACATGAATGACTGATTTTCTTACATTACTGTAACATTGACTTTTCCTTCCTGTTTTTAATGAGGCTACCTAAAATCTTTTGATAAAGGTTAGAGTTTTAAATCTATATTATATATAATTTATACATATAATCAACATGCTTATTCAACAGGCATAACTTATCTATTTGTACTGAATATTTCTATTTGATGTTTTTACACCACAGCAAGTAATACATACTACCAAGCATTTTCTAAAGGTTGAACTTTAACCTGTTATTTCTGAAACAAACCTTGGTATTGTAAATAGCCAAAGTTACAATTCCCTGTTTGGATCAAAATAGAACTGCAAATAACATTCAATACAGAATTTTGCTTTTTCTTCGCAGTTTCTCTAATTTTTGGTAGCTCTATCAAAACATGTCATTATAGCACAAAAGATGTCTCAGTGATCCACAACAAACTTTCTCATATTTTCATTGTTTATCATTGTCCTGCATTTTAAAATGATGAGCAGGAAGGCTCATATCCTGAACACGGAATATTTGTTATCAGAAAATATAAGAGCTCTCTTTATTTAAAAAAGTTCTTCAAAAACAGAAATATTGCCACAAAGCCTTAACTACACTAAGTTTCAGCATCCTCCTGAACTCTTAATACATCTGCTGTAACATAAATACATATGTGTCTGAAAACCTCGGTTGCAACACTAAAAACAACAAGGCTTATGGAAAAAATTGGGTAGAGGAGGGTAAAAAGTGATACACTGGGGCAGATCGTCAGTGTGACTATAACTCTAACCATAGCACTAACAAAAACAATGACCAGAAACTCCAGAGGTAACTTGGACATGCCATACTCCAGGAGGCTAATAACACCAGCTGCAATGCTACCTGAGGGTTTAATAAAAAGTATCAAAAACAGAGAAGTAGAAACAAGGATGTATGGAAGATGAGAAGTGGAGCTTTAGGTCAGTACGGCAGCTAATATAGACACACAAGGACATGCAAACTGCCACATTAAGAGTCCCTGCTAGACCACGATGTACCTCTCTAGGAGGGAATTCTCACTGCAGATACCACTTTCAATTAAAAACTGTGTGTATGTGTGTTTGTGTGAGTGTTGGGGGTAGAGGAGGTGGGTGGTAATGCTTCTGCCTCAGTAGCAGCTGAGCTAGAATTTTTTTACTTTCTTGATGAAGGATAAAATTTAACTCCCATTATTCAGGATTCCCCAATCAGTTCAGGAAAAGTTATGTATAAATCAACAAATCATCCATGCTTTTTCTCCATCTACCAACACAGTACAAGCTAAGGAGTACTGTAGAAGCTTCACATACTATAGTAGAACAGACTATATACTGTAGCTAAATGAGAATACATTAAAATATTTCAGTGTATATCTCAAAGAGGAAGAATAAGCTACTAAGACCAAGGTTAAACTTCTGCTGTCATTGACAGTAAAATCCTATTCTTCAGAAAACCGTACTCAAATGTCCAATGATGTTCCAATTATGAAAGACAATTCAACATCCAATTCTAGTCTCTCTTGAACATTCAACTATATAATTTGGGGACATTTCAGACATGGTATGATTAAGAGGAACTAGGAAAAACAAGATAGTATATTACTGTACAGGTTGTTTTTATTTTTTATTTACTTTTTTAGTATTAATTTTTTATTCTGGTATCACTGATACACAATCACATGAGCAACGATGTGGTTACTAGATTTCCATTATCAAGTCCCACCACATACCCTATTTTACTCACTGTCCATCAGCACAGTAAGATGCTCTATCTTCTCTGTGCTACACTGCCTTCCCTGTCACTCCTCCTATATTATGTGTGCTAATCATAATGCCCCTTAGTCCCCTTATCCCTCCTTAAACCCCACCACCCCCAGTCCCTTTCCCTTTGTTAGTCCATTCTTGGGTTCTGTGATTCTGCTGCTGTTTTGTTCCTTCAGTTTTTGCTTTGTTGTTATACTCCACAAATGAGTGAAATCATTTGGTACTTGTCTTTCTCTCCCTGGTTTATTTCACTGAGCATAAATAACCTCTAGCTCCATCCACGTTGTTGAAAAAGGTGGGATTTCTTTTCTTCTTATGGCTGAATAATATCCATTCTGTATATGTAACACATCTTCTTTATCCATTCATCTACTGATGAACACTTAGGTTGCTGCCGTTTCTTGGCTATTGTAAATAGTGCTGTGACAAACATAGGGGTGCATATGTCTTTTTGAATCTGTGATCCTGCATTCTTAGGGTAAATTCCTAGGACTGGAATTCCTGGGGCAAATGGAATTTCTACTTTGAGTTTTTTGAGGAACCTCCACATAGCTTTCCACAATGGCTGAACTAATTTACATTCCCACCAGCAGTGTAGGAGGGTTCCCCTTTTTCCACACCCTCGCGAGCATTTGTTGTTCTGTGTCTTTCGGATGTTGGCCATCCTGACACAGGTGTGAGGTGATAGCTCACTGTAGCTTTAATTTGCATTTCTCTGATGATTAGCAATGTGGAGCATCTTTTCATGTGACTGTTGGCCATATGAATTTCTTCTTTGGAAAAGAGTCTGTTTCGATTCTGTACCCATTTTTTAATTGGCTTATTTGCTTTTTGTTTGCTGAGGTGTGTGAGCTCTTTATATATTTTGGATGTCAGCCCCTTATCAGAAATGTCATTTATGAATATATTATCCCATACTGTAGGATGATTTTTGTTCTACTGATGCTGTCCTTTGCTGTACAGAAGCTTTTTACTTTGATGTAGTCCCATGAGTTCATTTTTGCTTTTGTTTCCCCTACGCAGGGAGATATGCTCATGAAAAAGTTGCTCATGTTTATATTCAGAAGATTTTTGTCTGTATTTTCTTCTAAGAGTTTTATGACTTAGATCCAGGTCTTTGATCCATTTCTAGTTTACTTTTGTATATGGAGTTAGGCAATAATCCAGGTTCATTCTCTTACATGCAGCTGCCCAGTTTTACCAACACCACCTGTTGAAGAGGCTGTCATTTCCCCATTGTATATCCATGGCTCCCTTATTGCATATTAATTTACCATATATACTTGGGTTAATATCTGGACTCTCGAACTCTGTTCCACTGGTCTAAGGGCCTGTTCTTGTGCCAGTATCAAATTGTCTTGATTACAGTGGCTTTGTATTAGAGCTTAAAGTTCAGAAGTGCAATCACCCCACTCTATTCTTCCTTCTCAGGATTGCTTTGGCTATTTGGGGTCTTCTCTTGTTCCATATGAATTTTAAAACTATTTGTTCCAGTTCGTTGAAGAATGCTGTTGGTATTTTGATAGGGATTGCATTGAATCTGTAGATTCTTTAGGCAGGATGGCCATTTTGACAATATTAATCCTTCCTACGAAAAAGCATGGGATGAATTTCCATTTCTTGCTTTCCTTTATAATTTCTCTCAAGAGTGTTTTGTAGTTTCCAGAGTGTAGGTCTTTCCCTTCCTTGGTTAGGTTTGTTCCTAGGTATTTTATTATTTTTGATGCAACTGTGAATGGAATTGTTTTCCTGATTTCTCTTTCTGCTAGTTCATTGTTAGTGTACAGGAATGCAACAGACTTCTGTATATTAATTTTGTATCCTGCAACTTTAGTGAATTCAGTTATTAATTCTAGGAGTTTTGGGGTGGATTCTTGAAGGTTTTTTATGTACAATGTCATGTCATCTGCAAATAGTGACAGTTTAGCTTCTTCCTTACCAATCTGGATGTCTTTTATTTCTTTGTGTTGTCTGACTGCCATTGCTAGGACCTCCAGTACTATACTGAATAAAAGTGGGGAGAGTGGGCATTCTTGTCTGGTTCCCGATCTTAGAGGAACACCTTTCAGCTTTTCACTGTTAAGTATGATGTTGGCTGTGGGTTTAACATATATGGCCTTTATTATGTTGAGATACTTGCCTTCTATACTCATTTTGTTGAGAGATTTTATCATGAATGGATGTTGAATTTTGTCAAATGCTTTTTTTTACCTTATCTGGAGGTGATCATGTGGTTTTTGTCCTTTTTGTTTATGTGGTGGATGATGTTGATGGATTTTTGAATGTCATACCATCCTTGCATCCCTGGGATGAATCCCACTTGATCATGGTGTATGATCCTTTTGCTGTACTTTTGAATTTGGTTTGCTAATATTTTGTTGAGTATTTTTGCATGTATGTTCATCAGTGATATTGCTCTGTAGTTTTCTATTTTTGTGGGGTCTTTGCCTGGTTTTGGTATTAGAGTGATGCAGGCTTCATAGAATGAGTTTAGAAGTATTCCCTCCTCTTCTATTTTTCAGAAAACTTTAAGGAGAATGGGTATTATGTCTTCTCTAAATGTCTGATAAAATTCAGCGATGAAGCCATCTGGCCGGGCAGGGGGTTTTCTCGAGGAGATTTTTGATTACCGATTCAATTTCATTACTGGTAGTTGGTCTATTCAGATTTTCTGTTTCTTCCTTGGTCAGTCTTGGAAGGTTGTATTTTTCTAGAAAGTTGTCCATTTCCCCTAGATTATCCAGTTTGTTAGCATATAATTTTTCAAAGTATTATCTAATAATTCTCTGTATTTCAGTGCTGTCCATATTGATTTTTCCTTTCTCATTTCTGATTCTTTTTAGGTGTGTCGATTCTCTTTTTTTCTTGATAAGTCTGGATAGGGGTTTATCTATTTTGTTTATTTTCTCAAGGAACCAGCTCTTGGATTCACTAACTTTTTCTATGCTTTTATTCTTAATTTTTTTTACTTCTTCTGTGATCTTTACTATGTCCATCTTTCCACTGACTTTGGGCCTCATTTGTTCTTCTTTTTCCAGTTTCAATAATTGTGAATTTTAACTATTCATTTGGGATTGTTTCTCCTTCTTTAAATACACCTGGATTGCCATATACTTTCCTCTTAGAATTGCCTTTGCTGTGTCCCACAGAAGTTGGGGCATTCTGCTGTTGTTTTCATTTATCTTCATATATTGATTGATCTGTTTTAATTTGGCCATTGACCCATTGATTATTTAGGACCATGCTGTTAAGCCTGCATGTGTTTGTGAGCCTTTTTGTTTTCTTTGTACAATTTATTTCTAGTTTTACACCTTTGTGAGCTGAGAAGATGGCTGGCAGACTTTCAATCTTTTTGAATTTACAGAGGTTCTTTTTGTGGCCTAGTACTTGGTCTATTCCGGAAAATGTTCCATGTGCACTTGACAAGAATGTGTATCCTGCCACTTTTGGGTGGAATGTTCTATAGATGTCTGTTAGGTTTATCTGTTCTAGTGTGTTGTTCAGTGCCTCTGTGTCCCTACTTATTTTCTATCTGGTTGATCTGTCCTTTGGAGTGAGTGGTGTACTGAAGTCTCCTAAAATGAATGCATTGCATTCTATTTCCTCCTTTAATTCTTTTAGTATTTGTTTCACATATGTCGGTGCTCCTATACTGAGTGCATAGATATTTATAATAGTTATATCCTCTTGTGGGACTGCCCCCTTTACCATTACATAATGTCTTTCTTTATCTCGTTACTTTCTTTGTTTTGAAGTCTATTTTGTCTGATACAAGTACTGCAACACCTGCTTTTTTCTCCCTGTTGTTTGCATGAAATATCTTTTTCAATCCCTTCACTTTCAGTCTGTGTATATCTTTGGGTTTGAGGTGAATCTCTTGTAAGCAGCATATAGATGGGTTTTGCTTCTTTATCCATTGTATTCCTCTGTGTCTTTTGATTGGTGCAATCAGTCCATTTACATTTAGGGTAATTATTGATAGATATGTAGTTATTGCCATTGGAGGCTTTGGATTCGTGGTTACTAAGGGTTGAAGAGTAGCTTCTTTACTATCTAATTGTCTAACTTAACTCTCTTATTAAGCTATTATAAACACAGTCTGATGATTCTTTATTTCTCTCCTTATTCCTCCTCCTCCATTCTTTATATGTTAGGTGTTTTATTCTGTACTCTTTTGTGTTCCTTAGACTGCTTTTGTGGATAGTTGATTTTATTTTTTGCCTTTAGTTAGTATTTGGTTGGTCTGCTTTCTTTGCTGTGATTTTATTTTTTCTGGTGACATCTATTTAGCCTTAGGAGTGCTTCCATCTAGAGCAGTCCCTTTAAAATATCCTGTAGAGGTGGTTTGTGGGAGGCAAATTCCCTCAACTTTTGTTTGTATGGGAATTGTTTAATCCCTCCTTCAAATTTAAATGATAATCGTGCTGGATACAGTATTCTTGGTTCAAGGCCCTTCTGTTTCATTGCATTAAATATATCATGCCATTCTCTTCTGGCTTGTAAGGTTTCTGTTGAGACGTCTGATGATAGCCTGATGGGTTTTCCTTTGTAGGCCATCTTTTTTCTCTCTCTGGCTGCCTTTAGTACTCTGTCCTTGTCTTTGATCTTTGCCATTTTAATGATTATATGTATTGGTGTTGTCGTCCTTGGGTCCCTTGTGTTGGGAGATCTGTGGGCTTCCACGGTCTGAGAGACTATTTCCTTCCCCAGTTTGGGGAAGTTTTCAGCAATTATTTCTTCAAAGACACTTTCTATCCCCTTCTCTCTCTTCTTCTTCTGGTACCCCTATTATGTGAATATTGTTCCATTTGGATTGGCCACAGAGTTCTCTTAATATTCTTTCATTCCTGGAGATCCTTTTCTCTCTCTCTACCTCAGCCTCTCTGTATTCCTGTTCTTATTTCTATTCTATTAACAGTCTCTTGCACCTCGTCCAGTATGCTCTTAAGACCTTCTATCAATTGTTTCATTTCTGTTATCTCCCTCTGGACTTCATCCCTTTGCTCTTCCATATTTCTCTGTAGCCGATCAGCATGGTCATGACTTTTATTTTGAGTTCTTTTTCAGGAAGATGGGTTATATCTGTCTCACCAGGCCTTCTCTCTGGGGTTGTCCGAATGATTTTTGACGGGACCAGATTCTTCTGCCTTTTCATGGCGATAGAAGTGGTCGCAGGCAGGTGGCACATATGTGTCAGCTGGGAGAACAAAGTCCCTTCCTGCTTGTTGATCACCTTGCCCTTCTCCGCTGTCTGTCCCATCTACCCGCACACCAGGAGCAGCCCCAGGTTAATTTCCTGAGCTGCCGTGGGTAGGGCGACCCTCGGGATTGCCTAGCACGCTGTGGGGGGTCGCAGCCATGCCGGGTGTGTTCTTCTGCGAGAATGGCCCCTTTGTGCCTTCCAGACTTTCCTCGAGCTTCCGCTGCCCGTACCGGTTACCCACACACCGGGAGGCAGTCTCTGGGAAAATCTCCTCATATGCCGTGGGTGGGGCCACCCTCAGGCTAGCCTAGGGTACTGCAGGGCATCACAGCCATGCTGGGTGTGTTCTCCTGGGTGCCCCCTCATACCTTCTGGACCTTGCTCCGGCTTCTGCTGCCTGTGCTGGTTTCCCACACACTGGGAGGCAGTCTCTGGGATAATCTCCTGAGCTGCCACTGTGGGCAGGGCCTCGGCCTAGCCTATAGCACTTTGAGGGGGAGGTGGTTTCCAGCCACACCGGCTGTGTTCTCCTGCTAGAACGGTGCCCCTTCGTTCCTTCTGGACCTTCCTCTGGCTTCCGCTGCCTGTCCCAGTTATCTGTGCGCTGAGAGGAGACTCTGTGTGGTTGCTGTGGGTGGGGCCACTCTCCGGCTGCTCCGCACCTGTGGCGGGGTCAGCTGGTCCGTTTGCAGCACCGGCTGGGGGGAACAAACGGCAGGCTGCTTATCACCATAAGGGGGTTCGGGGTGAAAGCAATTACTTTTTATGCCAGAAGAAAATGGAGTAACATCAAGAATAGAGAATGTGAGCCAAGGAGTTTATATGCAGCAGAACTGATTTTCAAGCACAAAGAGCAGTTTGTTACCAATATACATAAGCATTCAGAATATTCTTCTCATGAGTCTTTCTCTGGCATCTAATAGAAAATGAGCTTCACACAATTAAAATGACAGCAATGACATGAGAAATGAGGATTAAAATGTAGTATGTAAATGACTACAGGCTGAAAATATATAGACAAAAAACTATAAGAAAATTGGGAAGAGATAACATAAAAGGTTTTTTTCTATTATTCAAAGACATTCTGAGACAGAAAACTTGATACAATTTGTTTCTAGCTGATCTGCACAAGAAATACTACATGAAGTTCTTTAGGCATAAAATAAATAGTAACAGATGGTATCCTAAACATGCAATAGGGAATGAACACTACATAGGCAAATATATGAGTAAATAGAAAAGATTTTGGAGTTCAGTATTTCTACTATGTGCTTACTAGCTATCTCCAACAGTTATATTTGCTAAAATAATATCTAGCCATTATGATCCAGTAAATCATTATTCTGAAGTCTCAGGGTTTTTTTTACATGTATATGGAAACACAATAAGGGTGCTTCTTGTATTCTGCTTTGCAATATTAAATTTCATTTAAAAAATTTTATCTAAAACAGTTATTTCAAAACTTTCTATATTTTAAAATAAAACATAACTTTATAATTAAGAATGGATCATTGGATAAAAAAAGGGAGACTTGTGATTTCAATCCAATCCTACACTGGTGAAAAGAAACTATCAGAATTCTCTTACTCAAAAAAGGGAGAAATCCACTCCAAAGAAAACAGATGAAATTGTAAACTAGAAATGAAAATATAATACAGCTATTTTCCCTTCAGCTGCATAAATATTAAGTTGTTATTGTATCATATGTAACAGAAAATATCCAAATAGTTACTTGCCAATTCAATTGAACTGTCATTAAATAAGTATACCATTACACTAAAAAAGGAATAGTTTAAATGTACACATGACAGAAATACAAATTATTATTAAGGAGTCCACAAAAAAATTATATGACAATAAATTGGACAATCTAGAAGAAATGAACAAATTCCTAGAAACATACAACTTCCCAAGAGTGAGCCAAGGAGAAACAGACCAATTACCAGCAATGAAATTTAATCAGTAATCAAAAAACTACCCATGAACAAAACCCCCGAGCCAGAAGGATTCACCGCTGAACTTTATCAGACATTTGAAGACATAATACCCATTTATTTTTCAAGTTTTCCAAAAAATAGAAGAGGAGGGAATACTTCCAAATTAATTCAATAAAGCCAGCATCACTCTAATTCCAAAACCAGGCAAAGACACCACACAAAAAAAGAAATTACA
This sequence comes from Manis javanica, assembly GCF_040802235.1. Taxonomy (NCBI): domain Eukaryota; kingdom Metazoa; phylum Chordata; class Mammalia; order Pholidota; family Manidae; genus Manis; species Manis javanica. Next base: position 94,637,471 of record NC_133163.1, on the reverse strand, counting down.
GACCAATAACCCTGATGAACATAGATGCAAAAATACTAAACAAAATAATAGCAAACCGAATTCAAAAATACATAAAAATGATCATACACCATGATCAAGTGGGATTCATCTCAGGGATGCAAGGATGGTACAATATTTCAAAATCCATCATCATCATCTACCACATCAACTAAAAGAAGGACAAAAAACCACATGATCATCTTCATAGATGCAGAAAAAGCATTTGACAAAATTCAACATCCATTCATGATAACAACTCTCAATAAAATGGGTATAGAGGGCAAGTACCCCAACATAACAAAGAACATATATGACAAAATGACAGCCAACATCATACTAATCAGCAAGAAGCTCAAAGCTTTTCACCTAAGATTGGGAACAAGACAGAGATGCCCACTCTCCCCACTTTTATTCAACATAGTACTGGAGGTCCTACCCACGACAATCAGATCAAACAAAGAAATACAAGGCATCCAGTTTGCTAAGGAAGAAGTCAAACTGTCACTATTTGCAGATGACATGATACTGTACATAAAAAAAAAACCTAAAGAATCCACTCCAAAACTACTAGAACTAATATCTGAATACAAAGTTGCAGTATACAAAATTAATACACAGAAATCTGCTGCATTCCTATACACCAATGATGAACTAGCAGAAAGAGAAATCAGGAAAACCATTCCATTCACACTAGCATCAAAAAGAATAAAATACCCAGGAATAAACCTAACCAAGGAAGGAAAAGACCTATACCCTGAAACCTACAAGATGCTCTTAAGAGAAATTAAAGAGGACACTAACAAATGGAAATCCATCACATGCTCTTGGCTAGGAAGGATTAATATTGTCAAAATGGCCATCCTGCCTAAAGCAATCAACAGATTCTATGCAATTCCTATCAAAGTACCAGAAGCATTCTTCAACAAGCTGGAACAAATAGTTCTAAAATTCATTTGGAACCACGAAAGACACCAAATAGCTAAAGCAATCCTGAAAAGGAAGAATAAAGCAGGGGGGATCTCGCTTACCAACTTCAAGCTCTACTACAAAGCCACAGTAATCAAGACAATTTGGTATGGGCACAAGAACAGACCTGTAGATCAATGGAACAGAATAGAGTCCAGATATTAACCCAAACATATATGGTCAATTAATATACAATTAAGGAACCATGGGGAAATGAAAGCCTCTTCAACTGCTGGTGTTGGTAAAACTGGACAGCTACATGTAGGAGAATGAAACTGGATCATTGTCTAACCCCATACACAAAAGTAAACTCGAAATGAATCAAAGACCGGAATGTAAGTCATGAAACCATAAAACTCTTAGAAAAAAACACAGGCAAAAATCTCTTGGACATAAACATGAGCAACTTCTTCATGAACATATCTTCATGGACAAGGGAAACAAAAGCAAAAATGAACAAGTGGGACCATATTAAGCTGAAAACCTCCTATACAGCAAAGGACAACATCAGTAGAACAAACAGGCAGCCTACAGTATGGGAGAATAAATTCATAAATGACATATCCAATAAAGGGTAGACATCCCAAATCTATAAAGAGCTCATGCACCTCAACAAAGAAAAAGCAAATAATCCAATTAAAAAATGGGCAGAGGAGCTGAACAGACAGTTCTCCAAAGAAGAAATTCATATGGCCAACAGAAACATGAAAAGATGCTCCACATCGCTAATAATCAGAGAAATGCCACAATGAGATATCACCTCACACCAGTTAGGATGACAAACATCCAAAAGACAAACAACAACAAATGTTGGCGAGGATGTGGAGAATGGGGAACCCTCCTACACTGCTAGTGGGAATGTAAATTAGTTCAACCATTGTGGAAAGCAGTATGGAGGTTCCTCAAAAAACTAAAAATAGAAATACCATTTAACCCGGGAATTCCACTCCTAGGAATTTACCCTAAGAATGCAGACGCCCAGTTTGAAAAAGACATATGCACCCCTATGTTTATCGCAGAACTATGTACAACAGCCAAGAAATGGAAGCAACTTAAGTGTCCATCAGTAAATGAATGGATAAAGAAGATGTGGTATATATACACAACGAATATTATTGAGACATATGAAGAAAACAAATCCTACCACTTGCAACAACATGGATGGAGCTAGAGGGTATTATGCTCAGTGACATAAGCCGGGTGGAGAAAGAGAAGTATCAAATGATTTCACTCATCCACGGAGTATAAGAACAAAGAAAACACTGAAAGAACAAAACAGCAGCAGACACACAGAACCCAAAAATGGACTAACAGTTACCAAAGGGAAAGGGACTGGGTAGGATGGGTGGTAAGGGAGGGATAAGGGGGAAAAGGGGACATTATGATTAGCACACATAATATAGGGTGGGGCACATGGAAGGCAGTACAACACATAGAAGTAGTGATTCTATGACATCTTACTATGCTGATGGATAGTGACTGTAATGGGCTTTGTAGTGGGGACCTGATAATGGAGGGAGTCTAGTAACCATAATGTTGCTCATATAATTGTACATTAATGATACCAAAATAAAAAATAAAAAAAAGGATTAGGTTGTGAATTGATGTTAAGAAAATGAACAATAAAAAATGGAGCTGCTAATTTAAAAAAAATAAAGAGCATATAAGAAAGTAAGGTTTAGGTATATTTTTTCAAATGAAAAAAAACTTCACAATGTTTAGAGTTGTTCAGAGAATGAACTCACTAATAGTAACATCCCCATCAATAGAGACTGACGAAAACCCATTAGGAATTTACAAATTCAGAAATTCATGTTTCTGGAAGATTTGATCTCTGTTTTCTGATATTCCTAGAGTAGGTCTACATTTATAGAAATTGCAACTCAAAAAACTTCTATTTAAAATTAACAAAACAAATTTTACTTATAGTAGAAAAAAAGAATAAACCATTAACACAATAAGAACTCTACAAACACGCAATACTTATAAAGTGTTCAATGGTTCACAGTAACTAGGTTTTCTTTTATGATGCCAAAATCTACCACTATGAATAAACACAAGTAATTAATTTTTCTACTTATTAAAGTGATAAACTTACATTATAATAAAAAATATACCATATTTGGGGCGGAGCCAGGATGGCGGCATGGGTAGAGCAGTGGAAATCTTCTCCAAAAAACACATAGAGCTATGAAAATATAACAAAGAAAACTCTTCCTAAAATAAGAGACCAGAGGACACAGGACAACATCTAGACCACATCCACACCTGCAAGAACCCAGCGCATTGTGAAGGGGGAGAGGAAGGCCACAAACCAACAAGAAGGGAAGCTCTTCCAGAGGTCACTCGTACCAGGTCTGCAAACTATCTCTATCACCATGAAAAGGCAAAACTACAGGCAGACAAAGATCACAGAGACAACACCTGAGAAGGAGACAGACCTAACCAGTCCTCCTGAAAAAGAATTCAAAATTAAAATCATGAACATGCTGACAGAGATGCAAGAGAAAAATTCAAGAGCAATGGGATGAGATGCAGAGAAAAATGCAAGAGCAATGGGATGAAGTCCGGAGGGAGATCACAGATGTCAGGAAGGAGATCACAGAAGTGAAACAATCCCTGTAAGGATTTATAAGCAGAATGGATAAGATGCAAAAGGTCACTGAAGGAATAGAAGCCAGAGAAGAGGAATGTATAGAAGGTGACATAGAGAGAGATAAAAGGATCTCCAGGAATGAAACAACACTAAGAGAACTATGTGACCAAGCCAAAAGGAATAATATTCGTATTATAGGGGTACCAGATGAAGAAGAAAGAGGAAAAGGGATAGAAAGTCTCTTTGAAGAAATAATTGCTGAAAACTTCCCCAAACTCGGGGAGGAAATAATCGAACAGACCATGGAATTACACAGAACCCCCAACAGAAAGAATGCAAGGAGGACAACACCAAGACACATAGTAATTAAAATGGCAAGGATCAAGGACAAGGAAAGAGTTTTAAAGGCAGCTAGAGAGAAAAAGGTCACCTATAAAGGAAACCCATCAGGCTAACATCAGACTTCCCGACAGAAACCCTACAGGCCAGAAGAGAATGGCATGATATACGTAATGCAATGAAACAGAAGGGCCTTGAACCTAGGATACTGTATCCAGCACGACTATCATTTAAATATGATGCGGGATTAAACAATTCCGAGACAAGCAAAAGCTGAGGGATTTTGCTTCCCACAAACCACCTCTACAGGGCATCCTACAGGGACTACTCTAGATGGGAGCACTCCTAAAAAGAGCACAGAACAAAACACACAACATATGAAGAATGGAGGAGGAGGAATAAGAAGGGAGAGAAGAAAAGAATCTCCAGACAATGTATATTACAGCTCAATAAGCGAGCTAAGTTAGGCAGTAAGATACTAAAGAAGCTAACCTTGAACCTTTGGTAACCACGAATCTAAAGCCTGCAATGGCAATAAGTACATATCTCTCAATAGTCACCCTAAATGTAAATGGAATTAATGGACCAATCAAAAGACACAGAGTAATAGAATGGATAAAAAAGCAAGACCCATCTATATGCTGCTTACAAGAAACTCACCTTAAACCCAAAGACAATCATAGACTAAAATCCAAGGGATGGAAAAACATACTTCAGGCAAACAACAGTGAGAAGAAAGCAGGGGTTGCAGGGGTTACTAATATCAGACAAAATAGACTTCAAAACAAAGAAAGTAACAAGAGATAAAGAAGGATACTACATAATGATAAAGGGCTCAGTCCAACAAGAGGATATAACCATTCTAAATATATATGCACCCAATACAGGAGCACCAGCATATGTGAAGCAAATACTAACAGAACTAAATAGGGAAATAGACTGCAATGCATTCATTTTAGGAGACTTCAACACACCACTCACCCCAAAGGATAGATCCACCGGGCAGAAAATAAGTAAGGACACACAGGCACTGAACAACACACTAGAACAGATGGACCTAATAGACATCTATAGAACTCTACATCCAAAAGCAACAGGATATACATTCTTCTCAAGTGCACATGGAACATTCTCCAGAATAGACCACATACTAGCTCACAAAAAGAGCCTCAGTAAATTCCAAAATATTGAAATTCTACCAACCAATTTTTCAGACCACAAAGGTATAAAAGTAGAAATAAATTCTACAAAGAAAACAAAAACGCTCACAAACACATGGAGGCTTAACAACATGCTACTAAATAATCAATGGATCAATGAACAAATCAAAATAGAGATCAAGGAATATATAGAAACAAATGACAACAACAACACTAAGCCCCAACTTCTGTGGGACGCAGCGAAAGCAGTCTTAAGAGGAAAGTATATAGCAATCCAGGCACACTTGAAGAAGGAAGAACAATCCCAAATGAATAGTCTAACATCACAATTATCGAAACTAGAAAAAGAAGAACAAATGAGGCCTAAAGTCAGCAGAAGGAGGGACATAATAAAGATCAGAGAAGAAATAAACAAAATTGAGAAGAATAATACAACAGCAAAAATCAACGAAACCAAGAGCTGGTTCTTTGAGAAAATAAACAAAATAGATAAGCCTCTAGCACAACTTATTAAGAGAAAAAGAGAATCAACACAAATCAACATAATCAGAAATGAGAATGGAAAAATCACGACAGACTCCACAGAAATACAAAGAATTATTAAAGACTACTATGAAAACCTATATGCCAACAAGCTGGAAAACCTAGAAGAAATGGACAAATTCCTAGAAAAATACAACCTCCCAAGACTGACCAAGGAAGAAATACAAAAGTTAAACAAACCAATCACGAGCAAAGAAATTGAAACGGTAATCAAAAGACTACCCAAGAACAAAACACCGGGGCCGGACGGGTTTACCTCGGAATTTTATCAGACACACAGAGAAGACATAATACCCACTCTCCTTAAAGTGTTCCAAAAAATAGAAGAAGAGGGAATACTCCCAAACTCATTCTATGAAGCCAACATCACCCTAATACCAAAACCAGGAAAAGACCCCACCAAAAAAGAAAATTACAGACCAATATCCCTGATGAATGTAGATGCAAAAATACTCAATAAAATATTAGCAAACAGAATTCAACAGTATATCAAAAGGATCATACACCATGACCAAGTGGGATTCATCCCAGGGATGCAAGGATGGTACTACATTCGAAAATCCATCAACATCATCCACCACATCAACAAAAAGAAAGACAAAAACCACATGATCATCTCCATAGATGCTGAAAAAGCATTTGACAAAATTCAACATCCATTCATGATAAAAACTCTCAGCAAAATGGGAATAGAGGGCAAGTACCTCAACATAATAAAGGCCATATATGATAAACCCACAGCCAGCATTATACTGAACAGCGAGAAGCTGAAAGCATTTCCTCTGAGATCGGGAACCAGACAGGGATGCCCACTCTCCCCACTGTTATTTAACATAGTACTGGAGGTCCTAGCCACGGCAATCAGACAAAACAAAGAAATACAAGGTATCCAGATTGGTAAAGAAGAAGTTAAACTGTCACTATTTGCAGATGATATGATACTGTACATAAAAAACCCTAAAGACTCCACTCCAAAACTACTAGAACTGATATCGGAATACAGCAAAGTTGCAGGATACAAAATTAACACACAGAAATCTGTAGCTTTCCTATACACTAACAACGAATCAATAGAAAGAGAAATCAGGAAAACAATTCCATTCACCATTGCATCAAAAAGAATAAAATACCTAGGAATAAACCTAACCAAAGAGGTGAAAGACTTATACTCTCAAAACTATAAGTCACTCTTAAGAGAAATTAAAGGGGACACTAATAAATGGAAACTCATCCCATGCTCATGGCTAGGAAGAATTAATATTGTCAAAATGGCCATCCTGCCCAAAGCAATACACAGATGTGATGCAATCCCTCTCAAATTACCAGCAATATTCTTCAATGAATCGGAACAAATAATTCAAAAATTCATATGGAAACACCAAAGACCCCGAATAGCCAAAGCAATCCTGAAAAAGAATAAAGTAGGGGGGATCTCACTCCCCAACTTCAAGCTCTACTACAAAGCCATAGTAATCAAGACAATTTGGTACTGGCACAAGAACAGAGCCACAGACCAGTGGAACAGATCAGAGACTCCAGACATTAACCCAAACAAATATGGTCAATTAATATTTGATAAAGGAGCCAAGGACATACAATGGCAAAATGACAGTATCTTCAACAGATGGTGTTGGCAAAACTGGACAGCTACATGTAGGAGAATGAAACTGGACCATTGTCTAACCCCATATACAAAGGTAAACTCAAAATGGATCAAAGACCTGAATGTAAGTCACGAAACCATTAAACTCTTGGAAAAAAACATAGGCAAAAACCTCTTAGACATAAACATGAGTGACCTCTTCTTGAACATATCTCCCGGGCAAGGAAAACAACAGCAAAAATGAGCAAGTGGGACTACATTAAGCTGAAAAGCTTCTGTATAGCAAAAGACACCATCAATAGAACAAAAAGGAACCCTACAGTATGGGAGAATATATTTGAAAATGACAGATCCGATAAAGGCTTGACGTCCAGAATATATAAAGAGCTCACGCCTCAACAAACAAAAAACAAATAACCCAATTAAAAAATGGGCAGAGGAACTGAACAGACAGTTCTCTAAAAAAGAAATACAGATGGCCAAGAGACACATGAAAAGATGCTCCACATCGCTAATTATCAGAGAAATGCAAATTAAAACTACAATGAGGTATCACCTCACACCAATAAGGATAGCTGCCATCCAAAAGACAAACAACAACAAATGTTGGCGAGGCTGTGGAGAAAGGGGAACCCTCCTACACTGCTGGTGGGAATGCCAATTAGTTCAACCATTGTGGAAAGCAGTTTGGAGGTTCATCAAAATGCTCAAAACAGACCTACCATTTGACCCAGAAATTCCTCCTAGGAATTTACCCTAAGAACGCAGCAATCAAGTTTGAGAAAGACAGATGCACCCATATGTTTATCACAGCACTATATACAATAGCCAAGAATTGGAAGCAACCTAAATGTCCATCGGTAGATGAATGGATAAAGAAGATGTGGTACATATACACAATGGAATACTACTCAGCCATAAGAAGTAGAAAAATCCAATCATTTGCAGCAACATGGATGGAGCTGGAGAGTATTAAGCTCAGTGAAATAAGCCAAGCGGAGAAAGAGAAATACCAAATGATTTCACTCATCTGAGGAGTATAAGAACAAAGGAAAAACTGAAGGAACAAAACAGCAGCAGAATTACAGAACCCAAAAATGGACTAACAGGTACCAAAGGGAAAGGAACTGGGGAGGATGGGTGGGCAGGGAGGGATAAGGGGGGGAAGAAGAAGGGGGGTATTAAGATTAGTATGCTTGGGGGGGGAGGAAGAAAGGGGAGGGTGGGCTGCACAACACAGAGAGGACAAGTAGGGATTCTACAACATTTTGCTAAGCTGATGGACAGTAACCGTAATGTGGTTGTTAGGGGGGACCTGATATAGGGGAGAGCATAGTAAACATAGTATTCTTCATGTAAGTGTAGATTAAAGATTAAAAAAAAAAAAGAAAGAAAGAAAGAAAAGGGGGATTACTCCTTGATAGGATAAAACTATTGGTAAATCAAAGATCAACGCATGCTTTAAATATCCTTAATGTTGATCACTTAAAGGGTGTCAGATGATCAGCTATGGAGGTACTCTTTTCTGATAATATTCCTTTCTCTTAATAAAAAAAAAAAAAAAGCAGTCCCTGTGTGCTGACCTCCAATGAGTTCTGCACAGTGGTATAGAGGGCATGTCAAAGTGTGGGCAAAGGGTCTGTTTGTTTCTATGCAGAAGATCAAGGCCTAGCTTGGATACCCAGAAAATGAACTAAGATACGATATGAGGAGGAGCTTCCGGCATCAGCACTCTCTGGAGGACTCGTGCTGGGGGATGATCATCAAAAAGCCTCCACAGGGATCCGTGCGATGCTGCGGTCGTGGCTGCGTCCACCCAACCGTTTCGTGGGCTTGCCATTGGAATGAGGAGGGAGATGTCTAGGCTGGCATGTGCATACAGTGAGACAACGAATTTGATCGGATCTGTACTGTTGGAACTCAACCACGAGTTGGGAGGGGTGCAAGTTGTAGCACTCCAAAATCTTATGACTATAGACTATCTACGGTTAAAAGGACATATGGGAGGTGAACAGATCCCGTAAATGGGCTGCTTTAATTTGTCTGATTTCTCTCAGACTGTTCAAGTACAGTTGGACAATATCCATCATATCATAGACAAATTTTCACAAATGCCTAGGGTGCCTAAATGGTTTTCTTGGCTTCACTGGACATGGATGGTAATTATAGATTTGCTTTGTTTATGTCACCGTATTCCTATTATGTTAATATGTGTGTACAAATTAGTTAGTAGTTTAAAACCTATACATACTTAAGGTACTCTACAAGAAGATATGTCAAAGAAATAATCAATCCTCCCATGTTTTCTTCCATATGCTACCTCTATAGCTTTTCTTCTTCCTTCCTAATTACAACCCTTAAATAGAATTCGTGTCTCATATCGAAGTTACCGAGTATCATAATTCCTCCAGGTGGCAAAGATACCTCGAGACAAGTGCTGGGCATAGAAGCCACAGGGCATAAATCTGCAAAGAAGTAAAAAGCTAACCGTTTCAAACAGTATGGCTTCTCTCTCACTTACCAACTTTACATTTCCCTGTATCGCCCCGGAAGATGACTGGTTAGCCAGAGACGGGTAAGATTCCTCAAGGGAGGAACAACCTAAGACAGGCACAGTTGCAGGGGGGCCATCAGGTGAGAAATTGGGGATCAACAGAGGTGAGGCTCAGAACCTCATTCCCCCTGCTTTGAGAGAAATCTTCTGCATCCGTGGATGGTTTATTGCCCTTGTCTAGCTTGGATTAACACATAGTATACAGGCACACACCTGATCATCTACAGTTGCTGTCCTACAACACTAAACTATGTTTTCTACCTTTATCTTGCATCTACCTACCACACTTCAGCATTTTTTTTAAAATAAAAATAATAATAATAATAAAGGGAGAAATGTGGGATCAATATATAAATCAAGTATAAAAATCAAATGAATATTCATATTTGACCTGATTGTTTATAGTTCATAATGCGTGATCAAAACTGAAAGTTTCTGTGATGAATGCCCTTGTACTGTTCACCATGTAAGAATTTATTCACTATGTAAGAATTCGTTCACCATGTAAGAACTTGTTCGTTATGCTTCAGAAGATTGGAGACTGATGAGAATTAGACTTGAGATGGATTAATGATTGTACATTGAGCATTGACCCCCCTATACTGAATTTTATTGTTGTTAACAACCATTTGATCAATAAATATGAGAGATGCCCTCTCAAAAAAAAAAAAAAACTAAACTAAAAAAAAATATATATATATACCATATTTATAATAACTCCAAGAAAGAACACAAAAGTAGTAAATGATGAAAATATATACATATAATGAACAGTAAGACTATCCATTTACAAGCTGTATTAAAATTTCTCAAACTGTTTTTCCACCTGTTGGCTATCTAATCTGAAAACAACTCTGAGGGCAAACAAAGTTGTCAGCCTTAGTCCCATTTTACTGTCTTTCTGAGGCTCAGAGGGGTACATGACTTTCCTCAGATCACTAAAGTTGATCCAGAATATGAATCTGGAACATGACCCTGGTGAGTACCCATTCTTTCTTCAGTAACTTTTTTTCCTACTTAATGAAATAACACATTTTTTACTGCACAAATGCTACAATTCAGATAGATAAGAGGAATTATCTCCCTTATTCGGTAATATATTAATAATATTAACAAGACTTTTTTTTAGAAATGAAAAAAAAAAAACGAAGTAAAAGAACAAGTAAAAAGTTCCCATATTATTATGCTGAAAAACAGAAGGCTAAGTGGAACAGTTAAGCAGAATAAACAATGTTTTCCTGAATGGCCACTAAGTATTTTACATATTAATACTCTTAAAATAACAGCAAGATGTAGACATTCCCTTAAAATAGGCGCTAGCAGTATTAGATTTCTCACGTTTACACACTTAAAAAAAAACAATGTAACTTCAATTTTAATGATTTAAGTACAAAGTAAAACCACTACCTTCGGTGTGCTTCCTTTAATGAACTTTTTAATTGAAGATAACAAGCCAGTTTCATTCTTCGGTGGTTTTTCTCCTCCTGAAGGCAGGCTATCATCAACCTCTGAATATTTCCTCTTTGCTCTGGCAGTGCGTTGTGTTTGGATTTGATTTGATTGCTGAGAAGCTTTCCGTGATCTCAGCCTCATCTTTTATGGGTGACACATGTAAAACTATAAGAGAAAAATAATAATAAAGATTATAAAAATTAAACCTAGCTAACCCCTATGTGCCAGCTTATATAATAAAAATCTCTCGGTTTTTTAAGAAAGTCCAGGTCTCTAGGGAAATGATATAAGAAACTAACACTTAAGTGAAAGGCATTATGCTATAAACTTATAAACTTCCCAGGTAACTTTCCCAACAACTTCTGAAATATATCCTGTGATCTAATAACTAGAAGTAACACCAAGAGTGTGCACGCTCTGTCCACAGCACTACATTGCCTCCACCCAATGCCAACATTACATTCATTCATTCACTCAACAAGTATTTACTGAACACTTTTCAAATTCAAAGCACTGGGCTAGGTAAGCACCTAGTAAAGAGTAAAAAAGAAGGGGAGGTTTTTGCCTTCTGAAGCTCACAATTTAGTGGAAAAAACCCTCAATGAATGAATGAATTCCATGAGCATGATTCTAATAATCAGCAGTCACATACAAGTATAACAAGAGTGGCTGATCTTTTTGTGAGATTTGATCCTCCCATACATAATGATGCTTTAATAACTAAATTCATATCAGAAAGAAAATATGAGGCAATCTACCTAAACTCACTCATTTTATGGATGAGAAAATTAATGGCTGGCAAATTGTCCTAAGACTTAGAAATAGTTAAGAACACAGCCTGAAGGGGTGGGGACTTGATATTGGGGAGAATCTGGTAACCACAGTGTTGCTCCTGATTGTTTTTTAATGATACCAAACAAACAAACAAACAAAAAACATGGCCTGAATTAGAATCTGTGAAAGAAAACATAAAAACTAGTAAACGAAGAATTAAGTGATGTGAATTCAAATTCTATTTCAATCACAGCTAAGCTATAGTCACTTAACTGTGTAATTTCACCTATATAAATACATTCATCTTACCATCCTGAGGCTCAAAATGAAAAAAGAATTAGAAAAAGCTACAAAGTACAGAAAATAATAAAGCTACTTACACCAATGAATGGACTCAAAGAACGGTCTAACTGTATTTGAGGGCTCTAAACTCCTAAAAGTCCATAAATTTCTAGCAACAGGTAAGGTCTTCACTAATCAAAAAGAAGCTTTAGAAGTTGTATCTTTATAAGATAAAGAGATAAAACGCATCCAATTGGTAAGGGGAAAAAAACTATTTGCAGATGACATGATATTAGATATAGAAAACCCTAAAGACTGCACCAAAAACCTATTAGAACAACCAGATTCACCAAAGATGCAGGATACAAAATTAATACACAGAAATCTGCTGCATTCCTATATACTAAAAACAAACTAGCAGAAAGAGAAATCAGGAAAACAATTCCATTTACAACAGCATCAAAAAGAATAAAATACCTAGGAATAAACCTAACCAAGGAGGTGAGAGACCTGTACTCTGAAAACTGAGACACTCATGAGAGAAATTAAGACACTAATAAATGGAAATCTATCCTGTGCTCACAGATAGGAAAAATTAATATTGTTGAAATGGCCATCCTGTCCAAAGCAATTTACAGATTCAATGCAATCCCTATCATAATACCAACAAAATTTCTTCAATGAACTAGAATAGTTCTAAAATTCATGTGGACCCACAGAAGACCCCAAATAGTCAAAGCTATCCTGAGAAAGAAGAACAAAGCTGGGGGGATTATGCTCCCTGACTGCAAGTTATACTGCAAAGCTATGGTAATCAAAACAGTATGATAGTGGCACAAGAACAGACCCACACACAGATCAATGGAACAGAATAGAGAACCCAGATATAAACCCATATACATATGGCCAATTAATATATCGTAAAGGAGCTGTGGATATACAATGGTGAAATGACAGCCTCTTCAACAACTGGTGTTGGTAAAATTGGACAGATATGTGCAAGAGAATGAAACTGGATTACTGTCTAACTCCATACACAAAAGTAAACTCAAAATAGATTAAAGACTTAAATGTAAGACATGTAACCATAGGACTCTTAGAAGAAAACATAGGCAAATATCTCTTGAATAAGCACAAGCAATTTTTTCCTGGACACATCTCCCCATGTAAGAGAAACAAAATAAAAAATTAACAAGTGGGACTACATCAAATTAAAAAGCTGCACAGCAAAGGATACCATGAGCAGAACAAAAAGGCAACCTACAGTATACAGGAAGAACATATTCATAAGCAATTTATCTGATAAGAGGTTAACAGCCAAATATATAAAGAGCTCATATGCCTCAACCCCAAAAAATACCAAATAACCTGATTAAAAAATGGGCAAAAAACTTGAATATTTTTCCAAAGAAGAAACACAGATGGCCAACAGGCACATGAAAAAATGCTCCACATTCCTCATCATCAGGAAATGCAAATGAAACCACAGTGAGATATTGCCTCACACTAGTTAGAATGGCCACTATCCAAAAGACAAGAAATAACCAGTGTTGGTGAGGATGTGAAGAAAAGGGAACTCTCCTACACTGTTGGTGGGAATGTAAACAAGTGCAGCCACTGTGGAAAGCAGTACAGAAGTTCCTTAAAAAACTAAAAACAGAAATACCATCCAACCCAGTGACTTCTAGGAATTTACCCAAAGAAAACAGAATCCCTGATTTGAAAAGACACATGCACTCCTGTTTATCACTACCTTTTTACAATAGCTAAGAAATGGAACAACCAAAATGTCCATCAATAAATGAATGGATAAAGAAGATGTGCTACATATACACAATGGAATATTATACAGCCATAAAATGCTGCCATTTGCAACAACATGGATGGATGGATCTAGAGGGTATTATGCTAAGTGAAATAAGCCAGGCTGAAAAAGACAAACACCATGTGATTTCACATATTTCTGGTATTAAAAAAAAAAGCAAAACTAAATGAACAAAATAGCAGACTCATAGACACCAAGAGGTGACTTGGAAATTACCATAGGGGAGGGGTCGGGGTGGGTGGGTGGACCGGTGGAAAGGATGAGGGGCATAAAAGGGTACAAAAATGCTCAAACATAATAGAGGTTGGTCACAGGGATGGTAGTACAGCATGGAGAATATAGCCAATAATTCTATAAGATCCTTCCATGTTGACAGATAGTAATTGCAGTAGTGGGGGTAAGGATTTAATAATATAGGTAACTGCTGAGCTACTGTGTTGCATACCTTAAACTAATATAAGATTGTATATAAACTATACTTAAAGAAAAGGAAGTTAGTTAATTCAAGTGTTATTATTCAACATGACAGTCACAGAAAAAAACCTTTTACTATAGATACCATATATATACATACATGTATATAATATCTGTAAAATGTACTTTATATATATAAAGCAGTTACATACATATATATACATGTAGTTTACTTCAACAAAAAACCCCAAACTCAAAGGATTCACAAAAGGAGTCCTAAAATGCCTTTTCAAATAATTTCTCCCCCCAGTCACCAAATGGTGTCCAGTTTTAAGTTGTCATTCCCCAATAAAATAAATACTGCTTTTCTTCTAAAGAATCAATGTTAAATTCTAAAGGGATTTATCATTCAAGGCTTATATTACATTTACTTAATTACCTTATTAGGGTACATAAATTTTGCCTTTTTTCTTTTGTTCTTCAGCACAGCACTGCTTAGAAAAGGGAAATTCCCATATAGCAAATGCATGAGGGAATTTTTCAAAGAGTAAGTTATTTTTAGTCAATTTCTGCAAATAATTTTAGTAAGTTTATTCAGAAATATCAGTGAACATATCTCAAACCCAAAATAATTAAATGTAAATTATAAAATATATTATATGAAGTAATATATTGATATAAAGTAGTACTTAAAAGACTAAGGACATATAAGCAGTCCAGTCTTACACAGTTCAGCTCATTAAAATTTAAATACTTATTAGTCACCTGCTACTAGAATGGTAAGGAAAAGACAATCTCTGCCTGTAAGAATAAAAAAATCTAGCATAGTGTACACATAAAATACTAGATCACTGCAAGGAGAGAGTGAAGAAGGTTCTGGGAAAGCTTAGGAGACAAATCCTCTGAACTAAAAAATAACAGAGTTTCACTGGAAAGAAAGACATTTCAAGATCATTTAAAGAAGGCAGTTGGAAAATTAAGGGTTTTTGTCCCTTCCAACAGTGAGCTGTAAAAGGTCTATTTAATAGGTCTGAAAGAGCTGGAGCAGTCAACCTATAATGAACTTTTAAAACTGACCATTCATACAACAGATGAAGAAAACACATATTTTTCAATTTCATATGGAGTGTTCACCAAGATACACCATATGATGAGCTATAAAGTAAATCTCAATAAATTTCAAGACTGAAATCTTAGAAATAATGTTCTCTGGCCACAGTTATAAATCAAAAACAAAAATATCTTAAAAATGTACCAAATATTTGGAAACTTAAAAATATATTTATAAATAGATCATGGACTTGAAAATGGGGGGAATCTAGTAACCACAATGTTGCTAATGTGATTGTATATTAATGATACCAAAATAAATAAATAAATAAATAAATCGTGAGTCAAAAAAGAAATAGCAAGTATATAAGATTTTTGAACTGAGAAATTAAAAACAAAGCACATCAAAATTTCTGGATGCAATAAACAACAGATGGAGGGAAATTACAAACATATATGCACCTAACAGAGCTCCAAAATATATGAAGTAAAAACTGTCAAACTAAAGTGAAAACTAGGCAATTCAACAATAATAGTTGGACACTTCAACAACCCACTTTTGATATGGATAGAGTAACTAGACAAAAGATCGAGAGAATTCTTTAATTCTCTCTAAGAGACATATATAGAACACTCCATCCAACAATAGCAGAATACATATTCTTCTCAATTTCCTTATGGATCATTCTCCCCAGGGCAGACTACATGTTACAACACAAAGCAAATCTCAATAAACTTAAGAGGACCGAAATAGTGCAAGTAGATGGTTTCAGCCACACTGGAAAGAAATCAGACATCACAAGGAAGTCTGTTTGAGAAAGTAACAAATATGCAGAAGAAATTAAACAACAAACTCCTAAATAACCACTGTATGGAGAAGTTATCACAAGGAGAATTAACAAATGCTTTGATGATGAGAACAAAAACTCCAAATACCAAAACTTATGGGATGCCCCAAAAGCAGTGCTCTGAGGGCAATTTATAAGCTGTAAATGCTTATATTAAAAAAAAGGCCTCAACTCAATAACAAAACCTTCTACCTTAAGGAACTAGAAAGAGAAAAGCAAACTAAACCTAAAGCAACCAAGAGGAAGGAAATAACAAAGAATACAGCAGATATATAAGTTTTAAGTTTTTTTAAATGAAGCCAGAAGTTGGTTCTTTTCTGAAAAGACCAACAAAATTGGCAAACCTATTTTTAGACTAGACTAGTCAAAAAAAAAAAAAAAAGAGAGAAGACTTAACCTACTAAAATCAGCACTGAGAAAAAGGACATTAATACCAAATCTTACAAAAATAAAAGGGACTATAAAGGACTATATTACCAACTATTTACATCAATAAATTAACCTAGATGAAATGGACAAATTTCTAGAAAGACACAACTAAAATGGACTCAAGAAAAAAAGAGAAAAGTTTAAAAACTCTTTAAGAAATTAAATGAGTAATAATTTTAAAATTCCCCACAAAGAAAATCCTAGGACCATAAGGCTTCACTGGTGAATTTTATTGAATGTTTAAAGAATTAACATTAATTCTTCTCAAACTTCTCCAAAAAATTGATGACTACCTCCCAACTCAATTTACAAGGCCAGGAGTACCCTGATACCAAAGTCAAACAATGATACTACAAGAAAAGAAAACTACAGGTCAATAAACACTTTAGGAACACAGATACAAATATCAATAAATTACTAGCAAACCAAATCCAGCAGTTTAATAAAAGGATAATACATCATGACCAAAGCAGGATTTATTGCAGGAATGCAAAGATGGTTTAACATGAAAACGAATCAATATAATACACTGTAGTAAAAGAACAAAAGGAAAAATCCACAGTTATCTCAATTGATGCAGAAAAATCATTTGACCAAACCTAACACCCTTTCACAATAAAAAGACCCAACAAACCAGGAATAGAAGGGAAGTTTCTTTACCCTGACAAAAGGCATCTATGAAAAACCTACAACTAACATTGTACTTCGTAGTGAAAAACTGAATGCTTTCCTCCTAAGATCAAGAATAAGACAAGGATGTCCATTCTCACCACTTATAGTCAACATTTTACTGTGGGTTCTAGCCAGGTAATTAGGCAAGAAAAATAAATGTTAAAAATTCAAGTTACAAAAGAAAATGTAAAAATATCTCTTTGCTGATGGCATGATCTTGTATAAAGAATAACCATAAAAGCAAAAACTGGATAAACCAGATATCATAAAGACTAAAATATTTCCTGTTCACCAAAAGACAACATAAGAAAATCAAAACACAGGTAAACAAATATGTATCTTGCAAAGTACCTGTATGCAGAATATATAAAGAAACCCTAAAACATAATAAAAAAGACAAACAAGACAACAGAAAAAGAGGGCAAAAGACTTGGGGAGATACTTCATGAAAGCAAGATGATTGGCCACAAGCATATAAATGGTACTCAATATTATAAACATGAGAAATGCAAGTTAAAATTGTTAAGAGCATACTAATCCACATCTACTTGAATGGCAAAAATTAAAAGAACTGACAATAATAAATGACAGCGAGGAATAAATGACAGTGGAACAATGAGACCTCTCCTATTTCACTGGTGGGAAAGTAAGGTTTTTTAACTTCTAAGTTTTTATCCAAAAGATATGTAAACATGTTCACAACATACTTTTACAAAAATGTTCCTGACAGCTTTATTTACAATAGTTTCAAACTGGAAGCAACAAAAATGTCCAGCAACAGAAAGATGAATATTGTGTTGATTTCATACAGTGGAATAATCAGAAACAGAACGGAACAATTACTAATATCAACAACATGAAGAATCTCACAGACATTATGCTGAGCAATGGCAGACACAAAAGAGTACACAGTTGATGACACCATTAAAAAGAAAATCTTTCAGAGGCAAAAATAATCTAAAGAGAAAAACATCAGAATAGAAGTTGCCTTGGGAAAAGTAAATGTCCTATACTGTGATAGGGGTGGGACCAATTTGTCAAAACTTACAGCTAAGATATATTTATTTCTTTCTATTTAAGTCTTACCTAAATAAACACCAGTAAAAAGTTCTTATGAATACCAACCAACTAGGTGGGAGGAAGGAGGCTGGGAGTAGATCCAACGAGAAAGACAAAATGTTAGTAACTACTGAAACTGAGTGATGGTTATATGGGGGTTCATAACACCATTGTTCACTTTGTGTGTATTTGATACTTTCCATTAAAATTACAAAAACCTTGACCATGGGAGCTAATGACGGTGTTAAATACAAGAAGAAACTGCTGAATAAAGTAAAAACAGAGTAGGATAGGATCAAACAAGAAAAGCAAAGAATGTCTACAAAAAGTGAGGAAGAAGAACATAAGCAATCTCAGAGAGCAGTCTTCCATATTTCCATATATTATAAGAAAACAGGAGATTCAAGATGGTGGCATGAGAGGTGACGCAGAGAATTCCTCCCAAAACTACATATAGTGTGAAAATCTAGTCAATACAACTAGCCCTAAAACAGCAACAGGAAAGAAGGCTGCACCAGACTGCATACAGACCTCACAAACACAGACCTCATGAAACAGTGGAACGTTCGAAAGCCTTGATCCGGCAGGATACAAGCCCTTCCCCACCTCAGCTCACCGGCAGGAGGAAGAGAAGTGGAGAGGGGAGGGGCTGGAAGCCTAAGACTACTAAACACCCAGCCCTGGAGGTCTGTTTTGGAGCACAAAACTACATTATGTGGTGCTCTGGAGGTTGGTGGGGTTGGGAAGCTGGGACAGGCGGAGTGCTTGAGAGACTGAGATTCCAGCCATTTGTGAAGGACGGGGTTCCATATCTGGCTGCTCTGGAACAAAGGAAAGGCAGGCGCTCTGAGAGGCTTCCTAGCAGCAAGAGAGGTGCTGAAGGGGCAGGGTTTGCATGGAGCTTGCTATGTGGGAGAAGGGATAGGTGGACAAGGTTGCCTGGGCACATTCTGCCACAGTTTGGGAACTCTGAGGAGCTTCGGGCGCCCCACCTCCCTGGCTACCTTCTCAGGTCCAAGGCCCCCTACTGTGACACGCAGCCTGCTGTGAATTCCTCCTGGCTTGCCGGCACCTGCTCACAAACTGGCAGTCACTGCACTGGCATAACGGCAGCCAGAGGGAGGCCACGCCTACAACAGTTAGAGATGCCCTCTGTGCTTGGCCCACTGGCTCTGACACTTGAAACAGGCGCTGCAGTCAGGAATGAGGAAACAGCTTTCTCCTCCCCCAAAGCACCTGCGCCACACCTCTACAACCCCCAACCTAACTCTACGGGCTGAGCAGCTCCAGAGACTAGAGCTTCTGGGCACTAGAGGGCAACACATAGAATTATATAACGTCAAAGGAACAGTTCAAACCAAAATCTCACAAATCCCAGAAAAAGGGCCACATGAAACTGAACTCACCAATCTTCCTGTAATAGAGTTTAAAATAAAAATCATAAACATGATCATGGATGTAAAGAATATTTAAGAACTCAGGGACAAATTTAAGATGAAGATTTAATCATTAAGAAATTCCAAATCTGAAATGAAACATACAATGGAGAGATTTAAAGCAGATTAGATGTAGTAGTAGAGACAGTAAATGGAATAGGAATTAGAGAAGAGGAATAAAAAGAAGCTGAGGCACAGAGAGAAAAAAGGATCTCTAAGAATGAAAGAATACTGAGAGACCTGTGTTACCAATCCAAATGGAAAAAAACCGGCATTTATAAGGGTACCAGAAGAAGAACAGAGAGAAAAAGGGATAGAAAGTGTTATAGATGAGGTAATTGCTGAAAACTTCCCCAGTCTGGGGAAGGAGATAATTTCTCAAGCCACAGAGGTACACAGATCTCCAATACAAGGGACCCAAGGAAGGCAACATCAAGACATAAAATAATGAAAAACACGAAGATCAAGGATAAAGAAAGACTTTTAAAAGCAGCTAGAGAGAGAAAAAAGATCACATACAAAGGAAAACCCATCATGCTATCATCAGATTTCTGAACAGAAACCTTACAGGCCAGAGGGAGTGGAATGATATATTTAATGCAATGAAGCAGTAGGGCCTCGAACCAAGAATACTCTACCTGCCAAGGTTATCATTTAAATTTAAAGGAGGGATTAAACAATTTTCAGATAAGAAAAAGCTGAAATAATTTACCTCCCACGAACCATCTCTACAGTGTACTTTGGAAGGACTGCTATAGATGGAAGTACGCCTAAGGCTAAATAGATGTCACCAGGGAAAATAAAACCACAGCAAAGGAGAACAATTAATTACTAAGCAGACATAAAATCAAATCAACTACCCCCAAAGTCAATCAAGGGACAAAGAGTACTGAATATGATACCTAACATATAAAGAATGGAGGAAGAAGAAAAAGGAGGAAAAAGAAAAAAAAAGAACCTTTAGGTTGTTGTTTGTAATAGCATATGAAGTGAGTTAAATTAGACTGTTAGAGAGTAAGGGAATTACCCTTGAACCTTTGGTAACAACGAATCTAAAGCCTGCAATGGCAATAAGTACATATCTATCGATAATCACCCTAAATGTAAACGGTTGGAATGCACCAATCAAAAGACACAGAGTCACTGGATAGAAAAATAAGACCCATCTATATGCTGCCTACAAGAGACTCACTTCAAACCCAAAGACATACACAGACTGAAAGTAAAGGGATGTTAAAAGATATTTCATGCAACTAGTAGGGAGAAAAAAAGCAGGAGTTGGCAGTACTTATATCAGACAAAACAGACTTCAAAACAAAGAAAATAACAAGACACAAAGAAGGACATTACATAATGATAAAGGGGTCAGTCCAACAAGAGGATATAACTATTATAGATATCTATGTATGCAACACAGAATCACCTACATATGTGAAACAAACACTAACAGAATTAAAGGGCAAAACAGAATGCAATGCATTCATTTTAGGAGACTTCAACACACCACTCACTCCAAAGGACAGATCAACCAGACAGTAAATAAGTAAAGAGACAGAGGCACTGAACAACATATTAGAACAGATGGACCTAACAGACATCTACAGAACACTCCATCAAAAAGCAACAGGATACACATTCTTCTCAAGTGCACATGGAACGTTTTCAAGAATATATAATATACTAGGCCACAAAAAGCCTCAGTAAATTCAAAAAGATTGAAATTGTAACAACCAGCTTCTCAGATCACAAAGGTATGAAACTAGAAATAAATTACACAAAGAAAATGAAAAAAGCCCACAAACACATGGAGGCTTAATAAGATGCTCCGAAATAATGAATGTATCAATGACCAAATAAAAAGAGATCAAACAATATATGGAGACAAATGACAACTATAATTCAACACTGCAAAATCTGTGGGATGCAGCAAAGTCCATGATAAGAGGGAAGTATATTGCAGTAAAGGCCTTACCTCAGGAAACAACAATCCCAAATGACCAGTCTAAACTCACAATTAATTAAACTAGAAAAGGAAGAACAAATAAGACCCAAAGTCAGTAGAAGGAGGGACATAATAAAGATAGGAGCAGAAATAAATAAAACCAAGAAGAATAAAACAATAATCAATGAAAGCAAGAGCTGGATCTTTGAGAAAATAAACAAAATAGATAAACCCTAGCCAGACTTATCAAGAAAAAAAGAGTCTACACACATAAACAGAATCTGAAATGACACAGGCAAAATCACTACGCACACGACAGAAATACAAAGAATTATGAGAGAATACTATGAAAAATTATGTGCTAACAAACTGGATAACCTAGAAGAAATGGACAACTTTCTAGAAAAATGCAACCTTCTAAGGCTGACCAAGGCAGAAACAGAAAATCTGAGCAGACCAATAACCAGCAAGGAAATTGAACTGGTAATCAAAAAACTACCTAAGAATAAAACTCCTGGGGCAGATGGTTTCAATGCTGAATTTTATCAAACATTTAGTGAAGACCTAATACCCATCCCCCTTAAAGTTTCCAAAAAGTAGAGGAGGAGGAGGGATTACTCCTAAACTAATCCTACCAGACAAACATCACTCTAATACCAAAACCAGGCAAAGGCACCACAAAAATAGATAATTACAGACCAATATCCCTGGTGAACACAGATGCAAAAATATTCAACAAAATATTAGCAAACCAAATTCAAAAATACATCAAAAAGATCATCCACCACGATCAAGTGGGATTCATCTCAGGGATGCAAGGATCGTACAACATTCGAAAATCCATCATTTACCACATCAACATAAAGAAGGAAAAAAACCACATGGTCAGCTCCATAGATGCTGAAAAAGCATTTGACAAAATATCCAACATCCATTCATGATAAAACTCTCAGCAAAATGGGTATAGAGGGCAAGGGATGCCCACTCTCCCTACTTTTATTCAACATAGTAGTGGAGGTCCTAGCCACGGCAATCAAATAATACAAAGAAATGAAAGGCATCCATATTGGTAAGGAAGAAGTCAAACTGTCACTATTTGCAGATGACATGATATTGTACATAAAAAATCTTAAAGAATCCACTCCAAAACTACTAGATCTAATATCTGAATGCAGAAAAGTTGGAGGATACAAAATTAATACACAGAAATCTGTTGCATTCCTATAAACTAATAATGAACTAGCAGAAAGAGAAATCAGGAAAACAATTCCATTCACAATTGCATCAAAAATAATAAAATACCTATGAACAAACCTAACCAAGGAAGTGAAAGACCTACACTCTGAAAACTACAACACACTCATGAGAGAAATTAGGGAAGATACCAATAAATGGAAACATATCCCGTGCTCATGGATAGGAAGAATTAATATTGTCAAAATGGCTATCCTGCTTAAAGCAATCCACAGATTCAATGCAATCCGCATCAAAATACAGCAGCATTCTTCAACAAACTAAAACAAATAGTTCGAAAATTCATATGGAACCACAAAAGACCCTGAATAGCCAAAGCAATGCTTAAAAGGAAGAATAAAGTGGGGGAGGGGGAATTATGCTCACTGACTTCAAGCTCTACTACAAAGCCACAGTAATCAAGACAATTTGGTACTGGCAGAAGAACAGAGCCACAGACCAATGGAATAGACTAGACAGCCCAGATATAAACCAAGCATATATGGTAAATTAATATACAATAAAGGAGCCATGGATATATAATGAGGAAATGACAGCCTCTTCAACAGCTGGTGTTAGCACAACTGGACAGATACATGTAAGAGAATGAAACTGGACTACTGTCTAACCCTATACAGAAAAGTAAACTAAAAATGGATCAATGACCTGAATGTAAGTCATGAAACCATAAAACTCAGAAAAAAACATAGGCCATAAACATGAGCAACTTCTTCATGAACATATCTCCACAGGCAAGAGAAACAAAAGCAAAAATGAACAAGTGGGAGTATATCAAACTAAAGAGCTTCTGTACAGAAAGGACACCATCAATAGAACAAAAAAGCATTCTACAGTATGGGAGAATGTATTCATATATGACAGATCCAATGAAGGGTTGACATCCAAAATACACAAAGAGCTCATGCACCTCAACAAACAAAAAGCAAATAACACAATTAAAAAATGGGCAGAGGAGCTGAACACACACTTCTCCAAAGAAGAAATTCAGATGACCAACAGGCTCACGAAAAGATGCTCCACATTGTTAATCATCAGAGAAATGCAAATTAAAACCACAAAGAGATATCACCTCACACCAGTTAGGATGGCCAACATCCAAAAGATACAAAAATACTCAACAGAATGTTGGAGAGGATGTGGAGAAAGGGGAACTCTCCTACCCTGCTGGTGGGAATGTAAATTAGCTCAACCATTGTGGAAAGCAGTATGGAGGTTCCTCAAAAAACTGAAAATAGAAATACCATTTGACCCAGGAATTCCAGTCCTAGGAATTTACCCTAAGAATGCAGGAGCCCAGTTTGAAAAAGACATATGCACCCCTATCCTCTATGTTTATCGCAGCACTATTTACAATAGCGAAGAAATGGAAGCAACCTAACTGTCCATTCGTAAATGAATGGATAAAGAAGATGTGGTACATATACACAATGGAATATTATTCAGCCATAAGAAGAAAACAGATCCTACCATTTGCAACAACATGGATGGAGCTAGAGAGTATTATGCTCAGTGAAGTAAGCCAGGCAAAGAAAGACAAGTACCAAATGATTTCCCTCATTAGTGGAGTATAACAATGAGGCAAAACTGAAGGAACAAAACAGCAGCAGACTCATAGAACACAAGAATGGACTAACAATTACAAAAGGGAAAGGGTCTGGGGAGGATGGGTGGGAAGGGAGGGATAAGCGGGAAAAAGCAGCATTACAATTAGCACACATAATGTAGGAGCTCGGTACACAGGGAAGGCAGTATAACACAGAGAAGACAAGTAGTGATTTTATAGTATCTTACTATGCTGATGGGCAGTGACTGTAATGGGGTATGTGGTGGGGGCTTGATTATGGGGGGAGTCTAGTAATCATAATGTTGCTCATGTAATTGTACATTAATTATACATAAATAAATAAATAAAAATTCAGTATATAGCTAGTTTTTCATGGAATGAAAGAATAAGCAGGGTTTGAAGGAAGAGTAGTTCTGGGAAAAACAGCAAAAATTAAAGGTGCTGACCACCAGATAGTTTTGGGGGAACCCAAGTGTTTAGGAAAAAGGAAAAAGCAATGTAGCACCAGTTGGGAAACTGTTTCTTTACTATCAATCTAGCTAATACGAACTCTTTCCTTTGATCTAATCCAGGTAGAAGGCACGGGAGTTTATCCCAAGCCACCAGAGTCCAAAGAAGTCACAGAATTAGAATCTATAGCTCTGGTAAGTTGGAGTTCTGCCAAAAATCCACTTTTATATATTATTTGAGTTCTGTCTACACAATAGAAAGCTAGAAAAAATGCCATTACCGGCCCAAAAAGAAAAAACTAGATAACAAAAACTAAATTTTTCTAGAACCCATCATAGAACTGAGAACTCGGGGCAACCAAATATATATACACAAAAAGACCAGCCCTTCCTAGGAGAGACAGATTTCAGCACTAGCTCACCTATGGAAGAGGAGCAAGGGAAGAGTCAGTAGTGCCATAAAAGTAGGCAAAAAGAATTCGTCTAAAATTGTTAATAAACTACAAAAGGCAAAGTGTGGGCTAGCATAAGCATGTAGCACCTTGGGAGCCATAGACACAATGAGAATGTAAATCTATGTGCAGAATCTGTCACAGAGCTCCAACAGGTGCTTCTAATATGGGAACATGGGATTGGAGAGAACCTTCCTCTGTGGTACAAGGCTAGAAGGCAGGAGCATCTACTATGGCAGTGTGGTTGGCGTGGAGGGAGGGATATCAAAGCTCTAACCAGATCCTTCTCCACTAAGGCACAAAAACTTCAAGGCTGAGAGAGGGGCAGCAAGTCCTGTCACCCCAGGAGCACAAGGAAGACATCATTAAGGGATGAGGGTAGAATGAAAGAAAAACCCCTTACCACTAGGACAGGGTCTAACAATCCTGGCCCAAGGTCTTATACATGATTAGAGATAGCCTACTACTGAAGCAGGATCAGGAAACTCTTTTCTAAACCAGATGTGAAAAGACACAAGGCCTAGTTTGGCTTAGAGGGCCAAGATCACTGAGAGCCCCACCACTGATGTGCAGATACACAGAACCTATCCAAGTTTGAGAGGAGACCATGACATCAGAGGTATTCCTGACTCCACCATCAGGCTAACAAGTAGCAATTAACATAAGAGTGGTCTGTGAGAGAGGGTTGGGATCTAGATTCCACAATGAGGCACAGACACACAGGGAAAGACCAAACCTGGGAAACATTTTCCCATACCTCAACTTCTAGCCTAAGCACAAAGTAACACCAGAGAAATCTGAGGCCAGTGGTACATTTAAGGTTCTCTTTGCAACAACAAAACTGAAACTCAACTTAACCCTCTACATTAAAAGTCCAAGTACACAATTTTTCTGGCATATAATACTATTTACTGAGTCTTTATTTTCTATTCATGATATCCAGCATTTAACAAAATACTGCAAGACATACAAAATAGGAAGAAAATGCAACTTATTGTCAAGAGACAAAGAATTCAACAGAACCAAAAATCAATGAGTTTAAAAACAGAAAGCTCAATGAAACCAGGTTTTTTTTTTTAAAGATCAGTAAATGTATAAACCTTCAGCAAGACAGAAAAAAAGGGAAAACAACTCAATTAACAGTATCAGAAATGGAAAAGTGATCATTGCACATCCTACACACATTAAATAAGAAAAAGAATGGAATATTAAAAACAATATTATGCACATCCATTCAACAATTTAGATGAAATTGTCAAATTCCTCCAAAATATGAACCACCAAAGCTCATACAAGAATAGATTACCTCATCAGCTATTTATCTAATTTTAAAAGTTCAAACTGTAGGAAAAACTTCCAGCATAGAAAATTCCAGTCCCAGATGGCTTCAATGGAAAATCCTACTAAACATCTTAAATAAACTAATACCAAATCGACAAAAACTTGTCCTGAAACAGAAGTGAGAGGAATGCTTCTCAACTAGTTTTATGAGGACAGCATTACCCTGATACCAAAACCAAAGACAATACATAGTAACTGGGCCAAGTACAGGTAGGAAATTGCCTATGTAACATCTGCAATAACCTAATTTTATTACCTAAACTTAAAATATAAATGGAAGAGTTTTAAACGTACATATACAACCTCATCTTGGTAATCCTACTATTTATGTTAGAATTAAGCACAACCCCTAGGTTCTTTAGAACTGCATTACTAGCTAAGTTCTTTTCTGTTAGTAACAAAATAATAAATCAAAATTGGCAAATGAGTACAGTAGGGAAATAAATCTACTAAACAATGAAAATTATACAACTTAAGTATATTATATCACAAAACAAACATACCAATGAGGCAACCACATTTTAAGCCTAAGAACTGACATTAGGCAAAAAAGTATATAATGTAAAACAGTTCCACTTTTTCAACATTAGAAGCAGATCTCATTTTAGGAATACAAATAGCTGATTACTCAGGAATCTAAAACTGGGCATTAAAGTTTGCTTTCTATTTACCTGCGGCCCAGGTAAAACGGCATGTTGGGGGGAAGAGGCTCTTCCAAATGCTCATTATAAATTCCAACATTAATTCTAATTTCTCTATCACCTCTACATTTGTGCCTCACATTCAGCTGCGTTCTCAACACTTTCACTTGGCACCTCAAATTCAACTTACCCAAAACTGAATTCACTTTTCCCGTCCCAGCCCCATACATACCCAAACCTGTTCTTCCTACTGTATTTTTCCTAAGAAATTCTTGATCATAAGTAATGCTACTACCATCTACCTAAATAATCAAGCCAGAAACCATCCTAAACTTCTAGTCATTCTTCCTTTCCCCAACAGTCAATCACAAATCCTGATGAGTTTACCTGTAAAATAGTTCTCATTCTTGCCCCCTTTAAATCCATCCTCCACACTCCACAAACCTGCCTGTTGCTTCCCATCAAGTCCCATCAAAATAATGACTAAATCATAGCATTACATATAAAATCCTACAAGATCTACCTCTCCAAGTCTTTTTTCATTACTATTTGCTGTTTCTTTGCACTCCAGTAATAACGGTTTCCTGCCCACACTGCTGTATTATGCTGCTTCTTTTCTCTTTACCCTAAATATTCTTATTATTGTTTAAAGTTCAGTCCAAGTACCATGCACCCCAATAAATAACCACTTCCACATCCCCAAGCCTCTGTAAACCTGATTATCTCTACCTCAGCTCTTAACAAAGCACTGAAATAATCTGATATATTAACTGCACTACTGTAAGAGTCTTGAAGGCAGAGAACTTATCTGTACCTTCAGTAACCTACCACACAAATAACTTAATCTTTGCTGAACTGAACCATACTTTTTCTCATTTCCCTCAAAGACTAGAGAATGGGGAAAAACTATGTCACTGAAATACAATCTTCACTGCAGTAATCAATTCTTCCTCAAGAAAAGAGGCCTATACAGATGGATTCACTACTGAATTTTATCAGACATTTAGAGAAGACATAATACCCATTCTCCTTAAAGTTTTCCAAAAAACAAAAGAGGAGGGAATACTTCCAAACTCATTCTATGAAGTCAGCATCACTCTAATACCAAAACCAGGCAAAGACAACACAAAAAAAGAAAATTACAAACCAATATCCCTGATAAATATAGATACAAAAATACTTAACAAAATTTAAGCAACCAAATTCAAAAACACATCAAGAGGATCATACCCCATGCTCAAGTGGGATTCATTGCAGGGATGCAAGGATGTTACAACATTAAAAAATCCATCAACATCATCCACCACATCAACAAAAAGGACAAAAACCACATGATCATCTCCATAGATGCTGAAAAAGCATTTGACAAAATTCAACATCCATTCATGATAAAAACTCTCAAAATGGGTATAGAGGGCAAGTACAACATAATAAAGGCCATATATGACAAACCCACAGCCAACATTATACTTAACAGCCAGAAGCTCAAAGCTTTTCACCTAAGATCGGGAACAAGACAGGGATGCACACTCTCCCCAGTTTTATTTAACATAGTACTGGAGGTTCTAGCCACAGTAATGAGACAACACAAAGAAATAAAAGGCATCCAGATTGGTAAGGAAGAAGTCAAACTGTCACTATTTGCAGATGATACGATATTGTACATAAAAAAAACCCTAAAGAATTCACTCCAAAACTACTAGAACTAATATTTGAATTCAGCAAAGTTGGGGGATACAAAATTAATACACAGAAATCTGTTGCATTCCTATACATCAATGATGAACTAGCAGAAAGCAAAATCAGGAAAACAATTCCATTCACAATGGCATCAAAAATAATAAAATACCTATAAACAAACCTAACCAAGGAAAGGAAAGACCTACACCCTGAAAACTATACGACGCTCTTAAGAGAAATTAAAGAGGACACTAACAAATGGAAATTCAATCCATGCTCTTGGGTAGGAAGGATTAATATTGTCAAAATGGCCATCCTGCCTAAAGCAATCTACAGATTCAATGCAATCCCTATCAAAATACTGACAGCATTCTTCAATGAACTGGAACAAATAGTTCTAAAATTCATACGGAACCACAAAAGACCCTGAATAGCCAAAGCAATCCTGAGAAGGAAGAATAAACTAGGGGGGATCTCACTTCCCAACTTCAAGATCTACTACAAAGCACAGTAATCAAGACAATTTGGTACTGGCACAAGAAGAGACCCATAGACCAGTGGAACAGAATAGACAGTCCAGATATTAACCCAAACATATATGGTCAATTAATTTATGATAAAGGAGCCATGGATATACAATGGGGAAATGACAGCCTCTTCAATATTGGCTGGTGTTGGCAAAACTGGATAGCTGCATTCAATAGAATGAAACAGGATTACTACTGTCTAACTCCATACACAAAAGTGAACTTGAAATGTATCAAAGACCAGTGCAAGTCATGAAACCATAAAACTCTTAGAAAAAAACACAGGCAAAAATCTATTGGACATAAAGATGAGCAACTTCTTCATGAACATATCTCCACAGGCAAGAGAAACAAAAGCAAAAATGAACAAGTGGGAGTATATCAAACTAAAGAGCCTCTGTACAGAAAGGACACCATCAATAGAACAAAAAGGCATTCTACAGTATGGGAGAATATATTCATATATGACAGATCCAATGAAGGGTTGACATCCAAAATATACAAAGAGCTCATGCACCTCAACAAACAAAAAGCAAATAACACAATTAAAAAATGGGCAGAGGAGCTGAACACACACTTCTCCAAAGAAGAAATTCAGATGACCAACAGGCTCATGAAAAGATGCTCCACATCGCTAATCATCAGAGAAATGCAAATTAAAACCACAAAGAGATATCACCTCACACCAGTTAGGATGGCCAACATCCAAAAGATACAAAAATACTCAACAGAATGTTGGAGAGGATGTGGAGAAAGGGGAACTCTCCTACCCTGCTGGTGGGAATGTAAATTAGCTCAACCATTGTGGAAAGCAGTATGGAGGTTCCTCAAAAAACTGAAAATAGAAATACCATTTGACCCAGGAATTTCAGTCCTAGGAATTTACCCTAAGAATGCAGGAGCCCAGTTTGAAAAAGACACATGCACCCCATCCCCTATGTTTATCGCAGCACTATTTACAATAGCGAAGAAATGGAAACAACCTAACTGTCCATTCATAAATGAATGGATAAAGAAGATGTGATATATATACACAATGGAATATTATTCAGCCATAAAAAGAAAACAAATCCTACCATTTGCAACAACATGGATGGAGATAGAGGGTATTAAGCTCAGTGAAATAAGCCAGGCTGAGAAAGACAAGTATCAAATGATTTCACTCATCTGTGGAGTATAAGAACAAAGAAAAACCTGAAGGAACAAAACAGCAGCAGACTCACAGAACCCAAGAATGGAGTAACAGTCACTAAAGGGAAAGGGACTGGGAATGGTGGGTAGGAGGGGAGGGATAAGGGGGAAAAAGGGACATTAGGATTAGGACACACAATGTGGGGTGGGGGGGGCACAGGTAAGGCAGTACAACACAGAGAAGACAACAAGTGATTCTACAGCATCTTACTACACTGATGGACAGTGACTGTAATGAGGTATGTGGTGGGACTTGATAATGGGGGGGTCTAGTAACCATAATGTTGCTCATATAATTGTATATTTATGATTGCAAATATATATATACATATATATATATATATATATATATATATATATATATATATATATATATATATATATATATATATAAAAGGGGCCAATAAATAAAACTAAAAATGTTCCTTCCTCATAAGATTTCCTACCTCTTCACAAAATCCGATTCCAAGCAATATTTGAAGCCAAGAATTTTGCCTGCAAATTGTCTTGTGTTAACAAGACTGTAATAATACTACAAGCATAACTCAGTTGATAATTTGCTACTGAGGTCTTGAATGCAAATTTCTATCAAAACAACAAAATAGCACCTTATATATGAAGGATTTTTTTTTTAGTTTTATTTTGGTATCATTAATCTACAATTACATGAAGGACATTATGTTTACTAGGCTCCCCCCTTCACCAAGTCCCCCCACCACACCCGTTCACAGTCACTGTCCATCAACATAGTATGATGCTGTAAAATCACTACTTGTCTTATTTGAAGGATTCTCAACAAATTA
Source organism: Manis javanica (assembly GCF_040802235.1). Classification (NCBI taxonomy): domain Eukaryota; kingdom Metazoa; phylum Chordata; class Mammalia; order Pholidota; family Manidae; genus Manis; species Manis javanica. The sequence continues at coordinate 94,605,625 of NC_133163.1, read as the reverse complement.
TCTAGAACTAACTCAATGTACATTCTTTTAAACAAAGGATTGCTAAATGAGGAACAGAAGAAGGAAACAAAAGTGGGTAATATAAGTTTTTAAAAACTGTAAAAATATCACAAATCAAACTTTAAAAACAGCAAAGTCTGGGTTTAACCAGAAAATTTATGTATATGTAAATTATAAGTTGACTGTATAAAGAATACATGCATGCAGGGTTCTGGAGTAGGCTTCTGAGGGAATTACTAAAGAAATAATATCCGTTCTAGGAGGTATCAGTCTTAAATAATCTATCATTAGTTAGCTGTGACACTGATTAGGCACTGGTTAAGTCATCAATCATTCTAGCACTTCCTCAACAGCATAAGTTACTGGACATCAGATCTCTGTGTTTTGCTACATCTAAATTCTACTTAAAAGAAGAGCTGTCAAAAAGGAAGATGAGTCATTAATCTGAGCCGTTTTCATCCTTCTATCACGCACAACTCATGTCACAGCATCCTAATTAAGACAAACATTTACTACATGTTAAAAAGTCTTCAGGGTGTTTCATCGCGAATGAAACAAAGAAGTTACTGGACTTGATGACCCCTTTGGTCTCCTCTAGCTCTAAATTTGCTGTTACACATGGTATCACTATGAAATTTATATTCCTGAAAGAAAAAGCTAAAAACCATCACCTTCATTGACACCAAATGACATTTTCAAAAGTGTCAAAAAAAAGTGTCAGCCTCCGTTTTTTCACAGTTTATATTTCTAACCTGTCTAGTACGTAATCAACAACTTCAGATATTGCAACTATCCACTTTAACTCTCCACTACTTTCCTAAACCTTCATTAAATGACTTCAGAGAAGGAAGAGATTTCTCTGCCCCTTCCACTTATCACCTAATAAAAGTCAAAAGTCAACTAAGGCAGAAGGAAAATGTAGAAGAGTATTTATATAAAGTATCAACTCCAACATAGATTCTTTTCATCAAAGTGTGTGATAAAGATAGGTGGCCTTTATAGGTCATTATTTTTATGTATGATTTTCTCTTTTTTTAGCATAAGATTATAGAATTCTTCAGAAACTAAATATAATTGAATAATCAAAAACATTTGTCAAAGCTAGAGAGTATACAAAAATTAAAACATCTGCTGAGTTAAGTTGATAATTTAAGAGTGTTTTCCTCTTAAAAGTTTTCTTCAATGAACCAAAAGAAAATTTTTTTCTAAAACCATGACCAATTAATTTTCTCTAGAGAAACAAATATGTGGGTTAAGATTATTGATGACTGAACACTACAAAAATACAAGCTGATTTCTTAAAGACATTATTATTCAGTTGGTTCATCACAGAAAATACTTAAGGCAGTCATTCATATATATGTTTTAAAGTAATACTATCAGCACTCCAACTTAAAACCTTGTATGTCCTCAGCGTAAATACCATTAGGGCAAGGCAATATTTGTTATGGACAGAATGAGACAGTACACCATTCTGCTGAGGACATACTTGTATTTCTTTAATCTAAGATTTAATAGAACAGTAATTTAGAAAATGTTTTAATTTCAACTACTTCCAATAAATACAATTAAAATATCTTATAAAGAGAACATTCTATTAAATTGTATGAAAGAAATTCACACCAATAAAATGATCTAACACAATGTGTTATTTTAGCAAAAATGTAATTTATGAATTCATAAGAACTGAGTTCTATAAGACTCATGAGAAACTTTTTTTTTCCCCTCAAAAAAAACATAGGAAACTTCTCACTCAAGTCTATCTTTTTTCATCATATTACTATCCTTTCCAGAATATATATATTCCAACACATATTTTTTTATGTGGGATATATACAAGTTACAATGTACTTATTGACTACACTAACAAAGAACATGTGAAGATTAAAAAAAGTGGACTTAATTTTGGCAGAATTTTCCTAAGTGTGCTTTGAACTTAAGCAGTTCTCACCAAAACTGGGCAAGGGGACAGATGTAACTACTTATTTATACTAGTTTGATAAAAACTTTAATGTAAAGAAAAGTAATTTTACATTAAACTTACTCTCAGGCCAGTAGAAATCTGAAACTCTCAGAACATACTAATTTTATGTAAGAATCAATGAGAGGTTGACAAAGAAGAAAAAAAGCACTAACTAAAAATCTTTAAATTTTAAAATAAAAACATCAAAGCCTTTGACCAAAATAAACTTGCACTGAGTATCTGAAATAATATTCTTATCACTATCTACCAAGGACAAACTAAGTATTATTACTGAGATAAACTGAGGACAAGGAGGTTTATGAAGAGGGAATTTTTATTTAAATTACTAGTCAAAGATAAGGTATAATAGTTCTCTAAGAGAAGTGCCCTCTTGTTTGCTGGTACTAAAAAACATTAAAAAGATATACTCCCAATGAGAGAAAAATGCATGATTGTTTGAAATGTATTTGTGAATATTTTTAAAATAATTTTTATCAGTACATCAGAAAATTAAAGGATTGTATAATTATTTTATTTAACAAAATACATTAAAGGTACCTATATGGTCAGTGAGAAGTTAATAATTTTCAACTCAATAGAATAATCATGCATATTTGGGAAATACCAGGAAGAAAGTAATTATTACTAAAACAATCATAGTTTTTTCTCAACTATTTTTGAGATATTTATGTGTTCTGTTTAACAAGTAATATACTCTTCTTTTAATAAAACTCTTGTTTTAATAAAACATACTTTTAACTTCCTGCTTCAAGATTAACTGGTCAAACATGAGAAACTCAAAATATCAGGTTATGCTACTTACAGGATCTTAATCTTCCCCTTATTTTTAGCAACATCTCTGATTTTTAGTTCCCAATTTCTCAAAATAGAAGCATTTCTTTCAAAGAAAGAAAACATTCCTCCTAAACTATACAAACCACTATTACTAAACACTAGTAATCCCAATTATTTCTGAGTATTCAAGTGCCTTCTAATAGTACAGTTGCTTCTTTAATCAAAGTAGTAAACACATTTCCTTGTCCTAAAATTATAGCTACAATGAAAACCTCATTGCTCACGTCAAAGCACTGCTGATGATTCATATTTAATCTACACTTTCTATAATCTCTCTGAATTAATACAGCAGAGCTTATGAATACCATAAAATATGGGGTCCCTAATATAGCCAACTGGCCTACTATGATCTTATATTAAAGTTAAAAGAATTTTTAATGTGAATATTTTATACCACTATTCTTTTTTCAAAGGCATTTGTGTTTCCCTTCATTTTTCTAAAAGTACGATATTAGTAAAACAACAAATTTGACTGGATCTATACTGTCGGAACTCAACCAAGAATTAGAAGTGCAAGTTGCAGCGCTCCAAAATCTTGCGACTATAGACTATCCGCTGTTAAAAGAACATATGGGATGTGAACAGTTCACAGGAATGTGTTGTTTTAATATGTCTGATTTTTCTCAAACTATTCAAATTCAGTTAGACAATATCCATCATATCATTGATAAGTTTTCACAAATGCCTAGGGTGCCTAACTGGTTTTCTTGGTTTCACTGGATATGGCTGGTAATTGTAGGTCTGCTTTGGTTATGTAGCTGTATTCCTATTGTTAATGTGTGCACGCAATTTAATTAGTAGTTTAAAACCTATACATGCTTATGTTACACTACAAGAAGATATGTCAAAGAAATAATCTTCCCATGTTTTCTTCTGTCTGCTACTTCTATAGCTTTTCTTCTTCCTTCCTAATTACAACCCTTAAGTAGAATTCGTGCCTCATATCGAAATTACCGAGCATCATAATTCTTCTTGAGGTAAAGATACCTCAAGACAAATGCTGAGCATAGAAGCCACAGGGCATAAATCTGCAAAGAAGTAAAAAGCTAACCTTTTCAAACAATATTGCTTCTCTCTCACTTACCAAGTTTACATTTCCCTGTATGGCCCTGGAAGATGACCGGTTAGCCAGAGGCGGGTAAGATTCCTCAAGAGAGGAAGAACCTAAGACAGGCACAGTCGCAGGGGGGCCATCAGGTGAGAAACTGGGGATCAACAGAGGTGAGGCTTAGAACCTCACCCCCCCGGTTTTGAGAGAAATCTTCTGCATCCGTGGATGTTTTGTTGCCCTTGTCTAGCTTGGATTAATACTTAGTCTATAGGCACACACCTGATCATCTACATTAGCCCTCTTACAGCACTAAACTATATTTTCTACCTTTATCTTGCATCTACCTACCACTTTAGCATTTTATTAAAAATAATAATAATAATAATAAGGGAGAAATGTGGGATTCACATATAAATCAAGTATAAAAATCAAACAAATAATCATATTTGACCTGACTGTTTGTAGTTCATGATGTGTGATTAAAACCGAAAGTTTCTGTGATATGACTGCCCTTGCACTGTTCACCATCTAAGAACTTATTCACTATGTAAGAACTTGTTCACCATGTAAGAACTTGTTCGTTATGCTTGGAGACTGTTGAGAATTAGGCTTGGGGTTGATTAACGATTGTGCATTGAGTCCCATATACAGAATTTTATTGTTGTTAACAACCATATGATCAATAAATATGAGAGATGCCCTCTCAAAAAAAAAAAAAGTATATTAACTGAGAGAACTGCAGATGAACTAAACAAACAAAAGGCTAGCCAAATCAATAAACCATGTTTGTCCTTAAGGTCTCATGATTCTTCTTGGTACCACCTTAATCTCACCCCTCATTACTGTCAGATTCACAAGATTCCCAAAGGACCCCAAGAGGCCCAAGCTTCTCACTAAGGCTCTACCCCCACCATGCCTTTCTCCCCTAGACAATGTTCCTAAATGCCACACCTATCCTGATCACAGCGCGCAAGCAAAAGCTTACTTCTGTATCCCCACTGCCTCTGAACCCTCACCTGTTTGTAGTATCAGCACGTTTATTTAATAAATGATTCTTTGCTAATATTGTTGATAAAAGACAGTAATTTAAAAGTTTCTCTTTCAGAGAATTTCAATATTTCAAACAGAACATTTTAGAAAGAATTCCGTAACAGACAGACAGACACAAAATTTGGCAATGGCAGTTCTCAAATTATACCACAGTCAACCATCCAATCTACCTATTAGTAATGTAGATCCAATTACAATTTAATACAGTTTAAATTAAAAATTAATTTAGTCATACAACCAGTAGTGAACATATGTCTGGCTTAGACATATGCCTCATGGCAAATGGAATCTAAAACTGCAATCGTATAGTTTTATCATAAATCCTGCATGTTAATCTTCTCATCTTCAAAGTAGTGCAAATGACCCCCTGTAGCCAATCTGCTTAACATGGCCAGGTAACTTTTTATCCCACCCAAGAGTTACTTAGAGAACACCATATATGAGGTCCTCTCAGCACATTTGGTATTTATGACTTCAAGTGTCTTTATATGTTTATAATTTGGTAAATTACAAATATAATTAGATATTGCTTCTTTTGAATTTTGATAAACCACCTCATTTTTTATCGCATTAATCCAAACCAGTCTCCTATGAATAAAGAAATTGAATACCATTTTATTCAGTCTGCAATTCTCTAGTTACAAGTCTGGTACATCCTTTCTTAACAAGAGAGCTGAAGTTTTTTCCCCCAACACTGAAAGGATTCTATTATATAATCATTTTGTAAAGAAACCTCTTGACCAGAAATCTCAAACATGGGATCAGTTAGATGAATTTGGGAAATATAAAATTTCCCCAATTCTTAATTTCTTAATAGTGGAAAAGGAATAGCATAACTAGCTCAAATGAAATGCCCAAGAGACACTATGCAGCATGGAATATTATGAAACATACCAATCCTATTTGGTTTTTCTACGCAATTGTATTTGGAATTTCTACACAGTTGCAAGTCCACAAAGGTTAGGTCTATACAACTTAAGAGATTTTACATCCTTTCAACGCATACTGAGAAGAGTATTAAAAGAGCCCCAGTGCTGAATGTATGTAGAATAAAAACAGTTTGGGAGAATGCTTGACAAAGTCTACATACAATGCTCTCCCAGCTATAGGTAAACCAAATTTTATTAAAAACATTAATGCTTTATAAACTACCCAAAAAGGCCATTTACATACAGATAAAGCCTAAATTAATAATTTATTTTACATCCTATTAAGTCACATATTTGGTCCTATCTTTTAAACAACTTGGCAAGCAAGTGTCCAACATGCCCTCAACCTCCACTTCCCACCCTTTATTATTCTGGTCCCAGAAGGTAAGTATTAAGTTCAACTCAAACCTAAAATACTGCTTAGCCTAGAAGCTAATGTTACGTTGACTTTCTTTATGACCTTGGAGGGGGGGAAATCTACCAAATGATGACTATAATGATATTAGTGTATTTCTGTTTATTATTAAAACTTAATCCTAATATGCTAACAATAGTGAAGTCTTCTAAACTGAACCTAGAAAGCTGAGAAAGCCTTTAAGTTATCAACATCAAATGATACTGTAACTCAAACCACATTTTTAAGACTTAGTTTGACTAAGAAAAACCTATAAAGATCTCAAATTCAACAAAATCAAAAAATAAATTCTGAAAAAGACCAACGAGCCTCCTTACTACTTTTCTTTATGGACAAGTGGTCCGCAATGTGGAAAAAAGAGAAAGGGAATAAAACTAGCCTCAACTAGCCATCTCTTTGCTTTATAAGGGAAACGACTGGATCACAAACGACAATTTAAAACGGCAAAGAATGTGGAGACAAAGAAATATACAATCTGAAGATTACTAAAATGAATTTATCATTTAAGTCACTAATTTATATACCCATGTTGGACAGTAATATTTGTTGCTGTAATAAAAATTTGCCTTATTAGCCTTAGAAAGATCTGCCTTAGAGGAGTATTTACTAAGTACATTTCATTTCAGCATCTTAGGGCAGTTTACGAGCGGTATCTCTTTGGGCTTCCCTAAGGTACTCTGAAGTGCTTAACATCATTCACACATCCAACCACCACTAGGGTGAGAAGTAAATAAACACGATTTACTTATGCAATTATTTGCCACGGAATTCTTATCAACAATGCAAAAGTAAACATCCATTCGGGCATTTAATACCCAAAGAAAGTGTCGAATGCTACGGACGAAAAGATTCACCCTTAACTGACCACTATATAAACCAGAGGCCTCCATGGGCTATTCTTTACTACCACTCTTGATTTGAAAAAGTAACAATGTCAGCTCAACATTTTAACAGTACATAAGATAAACAGAACTAAGTGAAATCTCTTCTTCAAGATCATCAAAGGGTGTTTATAAAAACTGAGATAGAGCAACGCCCCCCTAAAAGCACGCTACCAGAAAGAATGAAACATCAAAACATCAGGTGGGCCAAGGTTAGAAAAGCTGATCTAAGCCAGTTACCCGGAGGGGACCACAGGGTTTGGGACTAGGAACTGGAGATTGGGGTGGGGGTGGGTAGCAAAGTGGAATCTAACCCCAGAAATCAAAACACAGGCCGCAGCCTAGGAGCTGAGGCTGGCGGGAAGCGAGCTCCTTTTCTCTTCTCGGGGAAAGTCGAGAGAAGAGCGGCTCCACATCGCCGACCCACGGGGCGCCAACAGCGCGCCTACCACAGTGCCGGAGCCGCTGGAGAACCCGGCGGAGAAGGGGAGGAGATCCCGGCAGACGGCCCTGAAGAGGAGGACGACTAAGACTGGAAGCAGCGGCAGTGTCTAGACGAGGGGGATTACCTAACTGTGACGACAGAGAAGTGTCCTCAGACTCCGTCGATGGTCCCGACTGCGCAATGTGTGGTGTCTTTCCCGCTTTGCCCGCAGCAGCAACAGAACCAGCTCCTTCAGCCAGTCGCCATTTCCCGCCTACCGACCTGCTGCACCGCACGGACAGGGACCCGGATGGAAAGCGGCCTCACCGCGCAGGCGCCTTGACTTTCTCCTCCCCCACCCGCCACAATTCCGCGAGGTGGGAGGGGAAGGAATGCGGGCAGCCACAGCGGCAAAAAAAAGAAAAAAAAAACAGCTTTTATTTCCGTGATGAGCGTTAGAGTTCCTGCTGCCAGAAGAAACTCACAAGCTGGAATTCCGGACAAAAACTGTACGCAAGGCCTTCGGACCGGATGGAGTAACAAGGACAAAATCTATCAGATAGGCCAGAGCCTGGGGAACACTTGTACTTTAGGGGCCTCCGTAGCTGGCTGTGCTGTGGTCTTAGAGTAGGGCGTAAAGTGTTGGGAGTGGAGAGGCGTGGACCCGAAGGACGGTTTTTCCTCCCGCAGCTAACGGAACTGCACAGGCAGAGGTGGGAGGGGAGCTGCCCTCGCCCCGGAGGCGGGGCTTAGGAACGCGTCGCGCGTCCTGGCGGCCAGGGTTTAGTAACCTGGGCGCGCCAGGTGGGTGGAGCCGAGTGAGACGGGGTGGGACTAACGCCTTGGCGCGCTGGACGAGGTGGTCTATGGAAAGCGCTGCCCAGGCCGGGATAAGACGAACCTTTCGTCCTTCCTGGTATCCAGGTACTCCCTGAAGGTCCTTCCAGTTCACTGCCTAGAGGGCATAGCAGTTGCTGGCGGATCTGTCATACAACCCACACTTCGACTCCACCACGTTGGCGGCAGTGGTTCTGAGAAGTCACATCATTCAGGCGAATGGGTTCCTGTTCCTACCTGCAGGCTTTGGTCAAAGGGCCGACACCTCACGTGGTGAAAATGTGTCAATACGGAGCGTCCAGTCCAGAATATCAGAACACCAAGCCTAATGGTTGGAAGAGCAGTGTTTGTTTACTGAAACTCCCGACCACTGTCATTATTCAAACAAGAAATATTTATTTTAAAAACAGTATGTTAGAACCAAACTAGATACAACAGTGAACGAGGCAGACACGGACCCTGCCTTCCCAAAGCTCACAGTCACGTTAAGACAAGCATAATTTAAATACAGTTTGATAAAATAATGACAGGCGTGGTAAGAGTATATTAGAGGTGCCGGTGATGAGACCTAGGAAGGCTCTCGTGAGATGACATCTAAGAGACATAAAGGAAGAGTGTCTAAAGGAAACAACAGATGTAAAGTTCAAAGACGAGATTCCACTGAACAGTTCTGTGCGCTGGGAATGGAGAGGGACAGATAGGTGAAGCAGAGAAGCAGGCAGCCTTGTGAATCTGGTTTTCTTTTCAAAAGGTGGAGCAGATTGAGTTGTCTCCTGAAAGCCTTATATGAAACAGTCCTTTCAGAATTCAGAGTTCATTTGCACTCTAAATCTAACTCGTAAAAGAACACTCTGAACGCAACATTTATTGAGAGCCCATGGTATACAAGGTGCAGAACTGGTAGTAGTTACCAAAATAATAGGTTCCCGAAAAACTTAACTAGAAACCAACAAACAATTGCTGATAATCCATTATGTATCATGGAAAGCAATTACCCCCATTTGATAGCTAATTTTTAAATCAGGTAAAAATTGTAAATATTTCTGGAAAAAAGTGTTCAAGGTAGCAGTTATTTCAAACTTTCAATATCTTAAAACTTGTCATTTACAAAGCACTTTTATATGCATTTTTATTGTCCCATCAACCCTGTGAGATAGGTGGAATTAGTGATATTAGTCCCCCAAATCTTCAGTTGAAGACCTTACTTCCAAGAAGAGAGTTGGAGTTACTGCTGCCAAAATTCCTAACAAAAACTTAAAAGTGTATGTGTGTGGGGGTGGGGGGGGCAGATAAAAGGGAAAACAGATGCCTTATCCAAAGACAATTACAATCAGCCCGTAACAATCAGGACTCAAAGCCTTTTTCTGCTTATTACACCACATCCTACTGTCTCCTACAACAATGTTACTATTATTAGATGTTTAGAAAGGTTGCTGTCAGTAAGCCTAAAAGCTTTTGCAATTTAACATTTTAACACCATTTTTCACAGAGAACTGGTATGTTCTATTTTTCACCTTAGTCATTTACATCCAATGATCTCTACTAGCTTCTTTTCTAAGTGGATTGTTGTGAAGATCAAATGAGATTATTTATGGAAAACACTTAGCAAGGTGTTTTCCTTGCTCCTTAAATGGTAGTTGTTAATGTCATTAAATTTTGGTAACAACCCTGTCCAAGATTTTAGAATAAAATTAAGTTTTAAAATATGAGCTTAAAAACTCAGAAGTTTTTAGATGCGAAGCAGTAGCCTCAGAAAAAATCGTGCAAAAAAAACTAGTAGCATGCATGCTTCTTAAACTATTCAAAACTATTGCTATATGAAAACTAATGAAATAGGATGTTCACTAAGTAATGTAATATAAGTATCTTGGATCTTCAGTCTTTCAGTACATTCCTTATTCCAAGGTATATGGAATACATTTACCTTTTACCTGACTTATAAGGCATATGCACTACATAGTCTTTATATTAATCTATCTCCAGGAGTTACATGTTTATCATTTTCTTATTGCAACAAAGGAAATAATATCCATAATAAATACTGAAATATCAGAACAGTCATTTTGCTCCAAGATTGCAATCACTTGATGGCAATGGCCATCTGAAACTTATGGTCAAAACTACTCTTTAGTTTTCTCTCAAACCTGCCTCTCTCAGTAATCTCCACATTACAGAATATATTTTTTCTTATATCTAACATCCAATCTACTGTTAAGTACAATAAACTAAACTTTCAAAATATGTCCTGAATCCAAACACTTCTCACCTCAACTACCTCCCTAGTTCAAATTCAAGAACCATCACCTCTCACCTAAATAACAGCCTTTAAAGTCTTCCTGCTTCATTCTTGAACCTTCTTCAGTCTTTTCAACATTGCAGCCAGAGTGGTAATTTTAAACCTCTATAAATTTTCTGTCACCCTTAAAATAAAATGTAAAGTCTTTACTATGACATGAAAGGCCCTTTATTAGGTGACTCATGGCTGTGTCACTGACTACATTCCCTACCTCTTGCTCTTTGTACTGCAGTAATATTGGCCTACTAACTGTTCTTTGAAAAAATGTACTCCTGCATCAAGGGCTTTATACTTTTTGTTTCTTCTGCCTCTAATTATCTTCTCCTAGACCTATGCTATTCAATAACCGTGGGCCACTATCCTGTGTGGCTACTGGGCACTTGAAATGTGCTATGATGAAGGAACTTAATTTAATTTTAATTAGCTTAAATTTTAAAATTAACACAAGTGCTTAACAGGATTTACATTTGAGGTGATGAAAAAATTCTGAAACTAGTTAGTGGTAATAGTTGCACAACACTGTGAATGGCACTTAATGCCACTAAATTATACATTTTAAATATAAATGTACAACAGTATATTTTATGTGTTTTACTACAAAAAAAAATGTTCCTAGGTATTTACTTAAAGGTGTAGAAAACTTATGTCCACCCAAAAACCTGAACATAAATTTTTATACAGCAGCTTTATTTATGATTGCCCAAACTTGGAGCATCCAAGATATTCTTCAGTAGGTGCATGGATAAACCGTGGTGCATCCACACAATGAAATATTAACCAGCTAAAAAGAAATGAGCCATCAAGCCATGAAAAGATTTGGGGGACTCTTGTATGATTCCAATTAGATTACATTCTGGAAAAGGCAAAACTATGGAGATCAGTGGTTGCCAGGGGTTTAGAGGTAAGGAAGGAGGAATTAAGCAGAACACAAAGGATTTTTAGGGCCATGAAACTATTCTGCGTAATACTACAAAGGTGGATACGTGTCATTATACATGTGTTCAAACACACAGAATGTGCAATACAAAGTGTGCATCCTAATGTAAACTAAGGACTTTGGTGGATAATGATGTATCGATGTTGGTTTATTGTTAACAATTCTACACTGGTGCAGGATGTTGATGGTGGAGGAAGCTGTGTGTGTGTGTGTGTGTGTGTGTGTGTGTGTGTGTGTGTGTGTGTGTGTGTGTGTGTGTAGGAATGGGGTATGTGAGGATTCTGTACTTTCCACTCAGTTTTTCTGTGAACCTGAAACTACCCTAAAAAGTAAATTCTATTGAAAAATAATACTTGATTCAGTTATTGGAAAACTCATGTTTGGGACATGAGTATATGAATATACTTATTGAACTTTAATTTGATGAACACCAAATATTTCAATGACAAATTGTCCAGTGTCCAAATTGAGATGTGCTGCAAATGTAAAATAGATACTAGATTTCAGATTTAATAAAAAAGAATATAAATATCTCATTAGTAGTATTCTATATTGATTACATGCAAAAATGGTAATATTTTGGACATATTGGTTAAATATCAAAATTTCATCCGTCTTTTAAGTGTGGTTACTAAAAAAATTTAAATTACATAGGTGGCTTGCATTATAATTATATTGGATAGTATTGCACAGGATATTCACATTGTTCTCACACCACCTCTTCAGGGAGGTCCTCCCCAATCATCGTATCTAAAATAACACTCTACCACTATTCTTTTATTCTGATTTTTCTCATGATATTATTACTATGAGTATAGAAAATAATTATCTATCTCTTCCTTTGGAATTTAAGTCCATGAAGGCAGGACTTTGTCACTGCTGTATCCCCAGTACTCAGAACAGTTCTCTACACATCAGGTACTGAGTAATTGAAAGAGGGATCATTGTTTTTTCATGTATCGTTAGGCTTATGTGTTAGGGGGTGGGGTAGACAGCATTTTGAGGACTCAAATATTTGATGAATCCCAAGCTCATATTTCTGGGTCTCTCAACATTTTAACCCTGTATTTCCAAACACAGACAGCTACATTTGTATGCCTTCATGTTCATTCTACTGCCATTTCCAATCTGCTGCTAAACCCATCCAATGAATGTATCATTTCAGTTATTGTACTTTGCAGTTCTAGAATTTCCATTAGGTTATAATTTTCATTTCTGTGCAGATTTACTTATCCGTTCACTCATTAACAGTATTTTCATTTAATCTTTAAACATGTTTTTAATACATATATTAACAAATTAACATAATAAACGACAAAGGCCATTTCAATTTCTTAAACTATGGATGACATTTTCTTGTGTCTTTGTATGTGTAGTAATTTTTTATTGAATCCTGAACATTGTGTATATGTCATAGAGATTCTAGACTGTTATCTTCTGAAAAGTGATGAGTTTTGTTTTAGCAAATTCTTGTTATGAGTGGTCACCTTAAAACTAGTATAGGTTTAGTTTGTTAGTTCCTATCTATGAAAAGCCCAAGAGTTTCACTAAGTTCTAACTTGGCAGGACTCAATCTCCATCCTCTGTTCCCCCTGACAATCTTGGGGGCAGGTCTAGTGTAGGTCTTACTCCAGGGCATGGTTTTTACTCCTAAGGTGCAACTTTTCCAGTGTTTCAGTTGGATGCCACAATTGTTAAGGAGATCTCTACATTGGCAGGTCCAGAAACCCAATGACCCTTAGCACTGCTTTCATGCCAACACTTCTTGACCTCTGGTATCTGTTCCAGTATCAATTCTGTAGCAACTGCTATCTGGTAAGCATGATGTGACCTGCTCTAATTATATACAGCCCAGTCCTCAGCCATGGGCATGTGGGGAAATCCTACATGGATTTCTTGGACTGTCTTTCTGAATAGCTCCGTCTTCTCTGATGCCCATCCCACAGATTCCAACTGTTTCAGCTACTCCCCACTGTGATCTCTGTCTTCTCAGCTCAGCACTCTAGCCTCTTAATACCACAGGAAATTAGGTGATTGTGATGCTCTACTGCTTTTTCCCTTCTCTCACAAATTTCAGTTGTGTGCTGTCTGAAAACAGTTGGTTAATATATCTTTTCCAGTTTTATAGTTGGTACTAATCCAGGAGGGTTAGTCAAATTAGTCAATCTTGGTAAGAAGCGTAAGTCTCCCTTTCCTCAGATTTTCTGAGGTGGAATTAAGGTAAAAGGAGCAGTTGCACTCAGGTGGCAAAACAAAGAAAATACTACCTGCTGGAAGTCTTGGTTAGAGCTTTTGGTTTGAGAGAATAAAGGTACAAGGCAGAAGCAGAAATGGAAGTTGTGAAACAAAGTTGGTGGTATTCAAGCCCATGTTTTAGTTGTCCTCAAGTCCAGGAGACACCTGCCCTTTATGCAGTTTGCCTACATGAACCATTCTATTTCCTCTTTTTTCTGGGATAGTTGGTTGAATTGTCATTTGGTACCTTTAGTGAGGAGAGTCTTTTAAAAGGAACTGGATGTAGCCCAATTAGAACTTAATGTTGATGGTGAGACTCAATAAACTAGAATTTGGAAATGTATTAATGTCACACTATTTGAATGTTTTATTGGAGCCACAGGGCCAGGCATGTGAGGGAATGGAAGTTCCCAAGATCAGCCATTATGGGAACTATCTCCCTCATAGGTATCATTTTTTAAACAAATTCTCAGTTCTCATATTCTAGCAAATTTTGTTGTTATGGGAATAAAAACAAGAAGTCAAAAAGGCACACAAGCTTAAGATGTTTTTAAAATGAAAGGATATATTTTGGAAGTGATTTTGAAGTCATATTCACATTTTCCCTAGAATCATTCTTCCATGTACATTTTATATTTTGCATTTTCTTTTTATGGGTCAGTAGCAGGAGACCTGAACTTAAAAGGTTCTCCTTATCTTAACCCTTTCATACCTCATCAGCCTTATTTTTCTCTCCCTTGCTCATGATACTCTAGCTTCACAACTGTAATGTTTTGGTTAAGGGAAATATGATTATCTAGAACCCTAAAGACCTTGGAAATTTGGAACTTTGTTTTTTTTAAGAGCTCATTTTACTGTTTAAAAATTTCTGGTTCGTGTGTTTACTTGTATATTGTCTAACTACTCCCACTTGAATGTAAGCTCTATGAGAACAGAAACCTAGTCTATTTTTTGTTTCTTTAAAAAAATTTTTTAATTAAAAAAACTTTTTATTGAAGTATAGTTGATATACAGTATTATATTGGTTTCAAGTGTACAATGTAGTCATTCAACAGTTATCTACATTATTAAATGCTGTCCCAACAAGTGTAATTATCTGTCAATGTAAAGATGTTACAGAATTATTGACTATATTCTCTGTGCTGTACTTTCATCCCTGTGATTAATTTATATTATAATGGAGATTTTGTGCCTCTTTATCCCCGTCATCTATTTCACCCCCAACACACACCCCTCTCATGGTAACCACCAGTCTCCTCTCTGTGTCTATGAGTCTATTTCTGTTTTGTTTTGTTTTGTTTTGTTTAGATTCCACATTTAAGTGAAATCATGTGGCATCTGTCTTTCTCAGCCTGGCTTATTTTACTTAGCATAATACATCCATAGATGTTGTTGCAAATGGCAGGATTCCTTTCTTTTTTATGGCAGAATAATATTCCATTGTGTGTATGTACACCTTCTTTATCCATTCATCTATTGATGGACATTTAAGTTGCTTCTGTATCTTGGCTACTGTATATAATGCAAACCCACTCTATATTATCCATTGCAGTGTCTTTATTACCTAGGACAATGCTGGGCACAAAGGAAGCATTCAGTATTTGTTGAATAAGACAGCACTACAGTAAACAGCCCTAGTGTAAAAATTTCTGCTATTCTAGTTTAAGCTTAGCTTAAAATAAATTCTAAATTTACTAAAATTTTAGTGTTAAAATGTAACTATTTGCATCACATGAGTGTGATGTGTGTACATGTATCAGAATCAGCAAAATAGTAAAACAATTTTAATTTTGATTTATTAGAACCCAGTAAGTAATGATTTTAAAAGCAGAATTTCCACCAAATTAACACTTAATTCAGGGCAAAAATACATTTAAAAAAACCTAAATCTTAAGGCAGAAGTAAAATATTACAAAACCAGCATGTCTATAATGCCAGAATTTTAAGATTCACACAGTATTTTATAGCACTAAAATGCTAATACAGTCAGAAATATTATCAATTGGTCCAAGATTTCCCAGTTTATAAAATGTATAGACTGCTAATTGAGGAAATTTTGTTTTGCAAGTAGTAACTACCACATAACGAAATGATTCCTTTTATGACAAAGAAACTAATAAGGCAGGAAATCTCATGGGTTTCATTTGTAAAGACTTTATAGCATTAAATATAAAGTATTACTAGCAGTATGTTTTAGATTCATCTCCCCGCCCTTAGGACCAAAAGGTATAATTCCTTCATTAAAATTTTTTCTTAAACTATCTCAATTTTTAACTCCCTTTAACTCCATTTTAAAAAATTCTGTTAACTATCATACCTATTCATTATAGGCCTGACTATACTTAGTAAAGGCATGGATTTTTTTTTTGATTATGGTAGAAATAACAATTTCAGTAAATCACTACTAATAATTTCAAACTGAAGTCTAAGAATTTTTGCACCTCCCATAAGTGAGCAACCTATGTAATATATATATATATATATATATATATATATATATATATATATGTATTTTTTTTACTTTTGTAGGTTTAAATTTTGACTAGAACCTGAGTACAGGGGAAATAAAAAAGCATTTTATCTTTATATGCAATAAACAGTAGCCCTTTTGAAAAACAGAGTTAACAACCTTAAATTTCTCCTTATGATCAAAACCTTTTTAGGGAGAGGGATAAATTTAAAAGTGCTTTAAATCAGAAAACAAGAATTAGCTAGCTTATCCATTCCACTGCACAGTGTAAAAAAATGCATTTAAAATAATTTTTAAGTCTAGCAAATATGAGGTTTATGGGTTCTTAAGTAACATTAAGTAATTACAAAGATTCTTCATCTCTATTACAAACATTTAAGCTATTTTAATAAAATGGCTGTAGACCTCACTGTACTTCTATTTATCTGTGCATTAATAAAAAGCTGTTAGAACTCTTTATTTAGTACTTCTGAAAAAGTCTAGTCAAATAAGATCACAAACTACCAGAGAAGTTTGAAATATTAATTGCAGATTCATTTCAAAGTTGATTTAGCTTCTAGAATTGGCATTTAAATCATGAATATCTTCACCAACTTGAATTCTGAAATTATAATAATCTAGCCAATATTGGTTATAGGTACAATACTGGTATTAGGTGGAAAAATAAAATAGAAAATATACTGTCAATCATGCATCTCACAATTTCATAAACTAAGTAAGACATAGCCCATAAATATTGTTGTCTTTGCAGGTTATCTCAACTTCCATAAGGCCTCAGCTGAAAGCTTATCTGCCGAAACACATCAGCACTCATGTAAAATAAAGAGAGTATAGGGAAGTGATTTTGCACATGCTACCTAGTATTTGGCTTCCAGGTTCCCCTCTTTTATGTTACTATTCTAGATATAACTCTATGTAGAGCATGAGATAAGGGGTAGATGGAAGAGAACACCTGCTGGGCTAACAAGAATATATTATTGTATAAAAAGTTTTTCAGCTGAATAACTGTTCTCACTATGGTTATGTGCAACATATAAACTGTACAACCATATTTTCTTGTATGTCCATTTGTGGAAATATTTAGGCTCAGTAAAATGTAAATTATACATTAGTTTGCTTTAAACGCAAGGATTACAGTTTTGCTAACTTTGTTTTTGGCTCAACTGTAACATAACCAAAGAAGTCTCTGCTTTAATAATACAATATGAAAAAGTTCACATATGTACATGGGTAATTCCTTCATTAAAATTTTTTCTTAAACTATCTCAATGCATCTTTACAACTGATACAACTGATCTTTACAACAAAAGTCAAAAACAAAGTAGAAATTATTCTATTTTACAGCATTTTAGGTTTTCTGAAGTTTTCCTTTAGGACTTAAAGGACATCATTGAAACGTTGCTTTCCATAGTCTGCAGGATCCATTTGAAGTTCTCGTTCTTCATCATCTATAAGGGAAATAATTATGTATTAAGAATATTTTAAAAATCACTTGCAGAAATCCAATTAATGTCTCATTTTTCTCTCAGTCTTAAGGTAGTCTTCTGGTCATTATTTTATACCTTCTGCAAACAGTGTCCTATTTCTCAGTTGCTTGTCTATAGGGTGGAAGATTAATCTTCACAAATCTTTTGATGATAGATTAGAGACAGAAAAACAGAGGAAAGTACAGCAAGATATATATAGTTAGCAAAACTTTAGGAACCCACAAACATTGTGTTAATCCCTTTATGTAAACATATTTCTATATAGATGAAGCTTAGTCCTTTAAAGCTTTGGTAGAAACTGTTCTGTACACCTTTTCATGCTTTTAAAAACCAAACATTTTTCTAATTATAAAAGTAATCCAGGAAAAGGATTAAAGATTGTGGAATAGGAAGGCAAGATGGAAAACTCCTTCCAAAAACACATAAAAGACAAACATACAGCAAATGTAACTAGACCTGAAAATCACCTGAAGAGTGCAGAACAGACCCCTACACCTGAGGAGGAAGAGAGGACCACACAGAAAAAGGTAAGGTGGGAAAGCTGTGACTGAGCTGGACCCAAGCTCTCCCTGGACCATGGCCTATAGATGGGAGAAAAAGGAACAGGGTGGGCAGGGGTTAGGAGCCCAGGAGTGCTGCACACCTGGTCCTGGAGATCTGCTCTGGGAGCACGAGCCCACATTACATTTGGTTCAGGTGATTAACAGGGCTGGACACCAGTGGCAGGTGGAACATTCTGGGAGGCTGACTTCAGCTACTGTGGAGGGCATGCATGCTCTGCCTGTCCTGAGACCCAAAGCAGAGGCAGCAGTTCAAAAGACTTGCCATCAGTGGGATGGGTACCAGAGAAGATGAGGGTTGGACAGAACTCTCTGTCAATAGAAAGGGCAGGTGAAAGATACCTGCCCAGCCCTTCTTTGGCCAAACAGATCAGGAACTCCCGGGAGCCCCAGACACTCTATCACCCTTGCTGGCAAAGCAGCCCTGAGGCTCCTCCCTGTGCACGCTGCTAACAAACAACCCACTTGGCCCAGTGGCAGTGTCAGATTTTGCTGCCTGGCAGGCAAAGGGAGACTTTCCCAGCTTGCTTGGCTCCATTTCAGCCCAACTGGAGAGGTGCCTGAAGGAGCCAGCCCCAAGAACTCCTTCCTCTCTGTAGGTGTCCAAAACCAGTGCTGCACATCTGGCTGGGGCACAATGGTCTGCCCATCTCATTAACCCTGCAGCTCTGCCATGGCTGCAGGCCAGGCAGAGGGTGGCCATGCCCACAGTGAGCCAAACAGAGAATCCTGAGCTGATCACAAAGGCAGCAGGTCAAGCAAACTGCCCACCCAGACTTAGACCTCTACAGAAGCCAGACAGAAAGGTGGTCCTGCCCATGGCACACCAAACAGCTGGGGCCCTCACAAAATAGAACCAGGCACTAGAGAGTAAAGAATCTTGAGCTTTGGGGCACTAGAGCACCAATTCTTCATAAAGCTTTTATTCTTTAGGCCAGAAAGCATAGCAGAGATATCTAAGACAAAAGAGAAACACAGAATTCCCGACAAAATGAGCAGGCAGAGATATTTGATCCAAATAAACTGCAAGAAAAAAACCCAGAAAGAGGGCTAAATGCAACAGAGATAACCAATCTTCTTGATAAAGATTTAAAAATAAAAGTCATAAACGTACTCATGGATTTACAGAAAAGTATTCAAGATCTCAGGGAGAAAGGACTTCAACCAAGAGACAGAAACCTGATAAAGAGCCACTCAGAGCTAAAGAATACAGTATCTGAAATGAAACATAAAATGGAGGGATTTAAAAGTAGATTAGATCATGTGGAGGAGGCAGTAAATGAAATAAAAATTAGAGAACAGGAAAACAAAGAAGCTGAGGAACAGAGAGAAAAAAGGATCTCTAGGAATGAAAGAACGATAAGACACTATGTGATCAGACCAAGAAACAATATTTGCATAATTGGAGAAACAGAAGAAGAGAAAGACAAAGGGATAAGAAATCTCTTTAAGGAAATAATTGTTGAAAACTTCCACAATCTGGAGAAGAAAACACTCAGGTCATAAAAGTGGAGAGAACCCATAACAAAAGGAACTGCAGCAAGACAACACCAAGACATAATACAAATTAAAGTGGCAAATATCAAGGATAAGGAGAGTGTGTTTAGAGCACCCAGAGGGAGAAAAAAAATTACTTATGAAGGAAATTCCATCAGGATATCAGCAGACTTCTCAACAGAAACTCTACAGGCCAGAAGGGAGTGGCATGATATATTTAATGTACTGAAACAGAAGGACTTCCAGCCAAAAATCCTCTACCTGGCAAGATTATCATGTAAATATGAAGCAAGTATTAACCAATTTCCAGATAAACAAAAGCTGAAGGAATTCACCACCACTAAGCCAGTCTTACAGTTATGTTAAAGGAACTGCTGTAGATGGAAATGACCCTAAGGCTACGCAGCTTTTACCAGTGAAAATAAACCCACAGTAAAGGTAGCAGACCAACTAATTATCAAGAAAGTAAAAAATTAAAACAAAAGTAGGAAAATCAATTGTACACAAACTCAGTCAAGGGATACACAAAAAGTGTATGACATTTGATACGAAAATGTGGAGGAGGAGGAGGAAGAAGAAAAAGAGTACCTTTAGATTGTGTTTGAAATAGAGTAATCAGCAATTTAAGATAGACTGTTATATAGTAAGGAAGCTATAGCTAAAGCCTGCAATAAATACACACACACACACACACACACACACACACACACACACACACACATACACACACAAATAAATTAGAAAAAGAGAGAAATCCAATCACAACACTAAAGACAACCATGAATAACAATAGAAGAGTACGAGAGAGGAAAAAAGGAACAGAGACGAGATATAAAAAAAACAACCAGAAAACAATTAATAAAATGGCAATAAGTATATATCTATCAACAATCACTTTAAATGTAAATAGACTGAATGCATCAATCAAAAGACATAGAGTGGCAGAACGGATAAGGAAACAGGATCTACCTATATGCTGCCAAGAGACTCATTTCAGACCCAAAGACATACACAGACTAAAAGTGAAGGGATGGAAAAAGATACTCCAGGCAAATAATAGGGAGAAAAAAGCAGGAGCAGCAGTACTTGTTTCAGATAAGATTGATTTCAAAACAAAGAAAGTAACAAGAGACATAGAAGGACATTAAACAGTGATAAAAGGTTCAGTCCAACAAGAGGATATAACAATTATAAGTATGCCCCCAGAAAATAGGTAAAACAAATACTAATAGAATTAAAAGGGGAAATAGATTATAACACATTCATTTTAGAAGACTTTTAACACACCATTCATATCAATAGATTAATTAGATAGAAAATAAGTAAGGAAAAGAGGTGCTGAACAATACATTAGATCAAATGGACTTAACAGATATCTACAGAACACTCCACCAAAAAGCAGCAGGATACACATTTTACTCAAGTGTACATGGAATGTTCTTCAGAATAGGTCACATACTAGGCAACAAGAAGAGCCTTAATAAACTCAAAAAGATTGAAAAATTGTATCAAGAAGCTTCTCAGACCACAATGGTATGAAACTAGAAATAAATTATACAAAGAAAACAAAAAGACTTACAAATAAGTGGAGGCTAAACAACATGCTTCTCAATAATCAATGGATCAATGAACAAATTAAAAGAGAAATCAAGCAATACATGGAGACAAACGAAAACAAAAACACAACAGCCCAAAATCTGTGGGATGTGACAAAAGGAAGTCCTAAGAGGAAAGTACACAGCAATACAGGCTTACCTCAAAAGCAAGAATAATACCAAATAAACAGTCTAAAATCACAATTAAAGAAACCAGAAAAAGAAGAACAAATGAAACCTAAAGCCATTAGAAAGAGGGATAAAGATCAGAGCAGAAATAATAAAATAGAGAAGAATAAAACAACAGAAAAAAATCAATGAATCTAGGAGCTGGTTCTTTGAGAAAATAAACAAAATAGATAAACCCCTAGTCAGACTTACCAAGAAAAAAAAGAGAGTGTACACACATAAACAGAATCAGAAATGAAGAAGGAATAATTACAACAGATATTGTAGAAATACAGAAATTTATTAGATACTATGAAAAATTATATGCCATTAAATTGGACAACCTAGAAGAAATGGACAACTCCCTAGAAAAATGCAACCTTCAAAACTGACCCAGGAAGGAAAAGAAAATCTGAACAGACCAATTATCAGCAATAAGATCAAAAGGGCAATCAAAAAACTCCCCCAAAACAAAACTTGGAGTCCAGACAGCTTCACAGCCAAATTCTACCAAACATTTAAAGAAGAGCTAATACCCACCCTTCTTAAAGCATTCCAAAAAGTAGGAGGGAATATTCCAAACTCATCTATCACTCTAGTGATACCAGTATCACTCTAATACCAAAACCAGACAAAGACACCATAAAAAAAGAAAATTAGAGACCAATATCCCTGATGCAAAAATCCTCAATAAAATATTAGCAAGCTGAATCCAAAAATACATCAAAAAGATCATCCATTATGATCAAGAGGGATTTATTCCAGCGATGCATGGATGGTATGATATTTGCAAATCCAATAACATCATACACCACATCAACAAAAGGACAAAAAACACATGATTATCTCCATAGATGCTGAAAAAGCATTTGTGAAAAATTCAACATCCATTCAGGATAAAAACTCTTAACAAAATAGGTATAGAGAGCAACTACCTCAACATAATAAAGGCCATATCTGACAAACCCACAGCCAACATTATACTTAACAGCGAAAAGCCCACAGACAAGGATGCCCACTCCCACCACTTTTATTCAATGTATTACTGGAGGTCCTAGTCATGGCAATCAGACAACACAAAAAATAAAAGGCATTCAGATTGGTAAAGAAGTTAAACTGTCACTTTTTGCAGATGACATGATATTGTACATAAAAATCCCTGAAGAATCCACCAAAAACCTGCTAGAACTAATAACTGAATTCAGCAAAGTTGCAGAATACAAAATTAATACACAGAAATCTGCTGAATTCCTATATACTAATGATGACTAGCAGAAAGAGAAATCAGGAAAACCACTCCATTTACAATTGCATCAAAAAGAATGAAATACCTAGGAATAAACCTAACCAAGGAGGTGAAAGACCTATACTCTGAAAACTACAAAAGACTCTTGAGAGAAATTAAAGAAGACACCAATAAATAGAAAAACATCCCTTGCTTGTGGATAGGAAGAATTAATATTGTCAAAATGGTTATCCTGCCTCAAGCAATCTACAGATTCAATGAAATCCTTATCAAAATACAGCAGTTGAACAAACTAGAACAAATAGTTCTAAAATTCATATTGAACCACAAAAAGACCCTGAACAGCCAACGTAACCCTGAGAAGGAAGAACAAAGCTGGGGGGATAATGCTCCCTAACTCCAAGCTCTACTACAAAGCCAAAGTACTGGCACAAGAACAGACCCAGAGATCAATGAAACAGAGCCCAGAGCCCAGATATAAGCCCATACATATATCATCAATTAATATATGATAAAGGAGCCATGAATATACAATGGAGAAAAGACAGCTTCTTCAGAACAAAGTAGCAGTAGACCCACAGACACTGAGAAGTGACTAGTGGTTACCAAGGGAGAGGGGAGTAGGTGGGAGCTGGGGAAGGGAAAGGGAGGACTGTTGAACCACTGTGATGTACATTTGATAATAAAATATAATAACAATCATTTCAAATTCTTCCAATATGTTATTAACAGTTAAAAATGGGGAAAAAAGTAATCCACAGTCATCATGTAAAAATTAGAAAATAAAAGGTAGAAAATAAACTATCCATAATCCCAACACTTAATGCTACAGTGAATTTCTTTGCTTCTCCCCAACAAGCTTAACAGCAACTTCCAAAATGGACTATATTAACCAAAACTTAACCTTTTCTTTATCAAAAAGAAAAAAATTATTACATACTGTTACACAGTAACATCCTTAAAGTCACTTAGAGTTGTTATATTAAACAAGTTCATATAGTGTTTTGGAGTCTACTTATTTGGGTATTGACAGATTTTTCTGGGTCCTTCTTCAATATAACCTGTCATACACATTACTGTAAGTTTATCTGCCAATAACAATCCTTCTTTTCTAATTTTACGACAAACTATGGGTTTTGAAATAAGAGTGCTCAGACTGTAAAAATAAGAAAAAGAAAAAAAAAGTATTTATTTTAATCAGAGTCCAAGAGGCTCCATTTTTAGTACTTGACTTTTAACAACATCTTTTGGTGCCTCCACATCTTTAAAAACTAACTTTTCTTACTTTCAGTTTCACAGTTAAAATAGATAATCCAGTAGTTTAGTTTTTGATAGAAGTGTTGCTACTACAGTTGTCTGGAAATAAAATTTTGTAATTTAAAGAGAGTTTCTGAAATCTATTCTTTTAGCTTTAATAGGTTTTCCATTCTGAGCTTCTCTAGTATATCCTATGGTAAAATTTTGTTGAGGAAAGATGTCTTGTGGTGTACATACTATGTATTAACTTTTCATAATGATGGGTAATTTCTACTTTTATATTCATAAAAAATGCCAAATTAACTTTCTCTTTATTTTCAATAACTTTCCTGTTAAACTTAGAGAAATTCTTATATGGAATTGCAGGGGACATGTTCATTGCATTATATTCAAACAAATTGATCTCATATCATTAATAGTGTACTCCACTAGGTATGATGACCCCAAATCTGTTATGCATAAAGGC
The DNA here is from genome assembly GCF_040802235.1 of Manis javanica. Classification (NCBI taxonomy): domain Eukaryota; kingdom Metazoa; phylum Chordata; class Mammalia; order Pholidota; family Manidae; genus Manis; species Manis javanica. The sequence continues at coordinate 94,581,006 of NC_133163.1, read as the reverse complement.
TGAAATTATATCCATAATCACACTTCTTTTTGAAAATATGCTAATCAATCTCTTATCAAAGAATTCTTTATATTTTAAAAAATTATCCTTGGTTTTGAAACGGAAAACAATCACTTGGAACCTCTCTAGAAAGTTCTCCTTAGGATCCATGTTATGGGATCTCATCTTATAGCTATAACCTATCTTTCAGGACTTTAGTAATTAAATGAAAACTTAATCACCATGCAGCAGTGGGAAAAGGATTATATAAAGGAGAATTTCCAGAAATTTTACCAGGAAAGTTACTGAAAGAAAAAATATTGTAAATTTTTTGGGATTTTAAAGTCAATAATTGTAAAGACAAAACAAGATAACAGCAAAGGCCTATGAATGGAAAAAATGAATTCTAGAGACTGGGGAGCCACGATGGCGGCAGGAGGAGTTACACGGAAATCTCCTCCCAAAAACATATATATTTGAGAAAATACAACAAATACAACTATTACTAAAAGAGACACCAGTGGATACACTACAACAGCCAGGATACATCTACATCTGTGAGAACTCAGCATCACATGAAGGTTATAACATAAAAGCCGTGACTCAGTGGGACCGGACACTCCCCTACCTCACACCTCGGCAGGAAGAAAGGAGTCGAAGTGTGGAGGGAGTGAAAGCCCTGGACTGCTCAACAACCAGCTATAGAAATCTGCACCAGGAGTGCAGACACATGGTGCAAGGGGTGTTGGATATTAAAGAAATGGAAAAGCAAAACCTGCAAGCAGGTCCCTGCAACCAGCGCCCCTGAGACAAAAGAAAAGCGAGTGCTTTTTGAAAGTCTTAAAGGGACAGGGACCCCACAGTTGGACGAAGTCGTCCCGGCACACTCAGCTCAGCACCTGGGAATGCTGGGGAACTCTAGGCGATGAAACCCCCTGGGCGGCAGTGCAGCTCTGAAGCCTCTCACGGCGATAATCAGCCTGCCAGTTGTTCCCCCAACGGGTGTGGACCCCGACACACCGTCCCAGTAGTGGGAGAGCGGCAGCGAGTACCAGGGGTAGTGGCACCAGAAGGGTCAGGGAGCAGCCCACGCGAGCCGGCGGTGGTGGTGCCCAAGAGGCCTGGGTGCCAGAGCCACAGGGGACCAGGAGCGACCTGCACGAGCCTGCAGAGGCGGTGACCGAGTGGCCTGGGAGTGGCCCATGCGTGCTAGTGGCGGTGGTGGCAGAAGGGCCGAGCAGAGGCCGCAAGAGCCTGCAGCGGTGGTGACCAAGGGGCCCAGGAGAGGCTTGCATGCACCTGCGGTGGTGCCAGAGGGGCCCGAGTGTGGCCAGCATGAGCCAGTGGTGGCAGTGCCAGAGGGGCTAGGGAGTGGCTGGCAGGAGCCAGCGGTGGCAGTGGAGGAGTACCCAAGGAGCAACCACGCCCAGAGCAGCCGCCCAGAATCTTAGCCAGGTGCACAGCCGCATAGACCAGACCCAAAGGCCGCTGTTGGCACACAGCTGCCCGGCAGGGGTGCTGCTTTCGCAGGAGAGCGCACCCAGAGCACCTGCCACTCCTGGCAGGGCTCTGCGCTACTCTGATGGAGACACTGCCCACAGCAGCTTAGGGGATTAACTTGGAGGCGGCTCCAGGAGTGCGGGTAACCGACACAGGCAGTGGAGAAGGGCAAGGTGTCCAGAAAGCAGGAAAGGACTTTGCTCTCCCAGCTGACACACACGCTACCTGCCTACAGCTACCTCTATTGCCATGAAAAGACAGAAGAATTTAGTCCAGCCCAAAATACTCCAGACAACCCCTGAGAGAGGGCCTGGGGAGACAGACCAACCAATCTCCCCAAAAAATAATTCAAATAAAGGTCATAACCATGCTAATGGATCTGCAGAGAAATATGCAAGAGCTAAAGGAGCAAGTACAGAGGGAGAATAAAGAAATAAAACAATCTCTGGGAGGACTTAAGAGCAGACTGGATGACTTGCAAGAGGCCGTTAATGGAATAGAAATTGGAGAACAGGAATGCAGAGAAGCTGAGGCAGAGAGATAAAAGGATCTTGAGGAATGAAAGAATATTAAGAGAACTGTGTGACCAATCCAAACGGAACAATATTTGCATTATTGGGGTACCAGAAGAAGAAGAGAGAGAAAAAGGGATAGAAAGTGTCTTTGAAGAAACAATTGCTGAAAACTTCCCCAAACTGGGGGAGGGAAATAGTTGCTCAGACTATGGAAGCACACAGAACTCCCAACAGAAAGGACCCAAAGAGGACAACAAGAAGACACATAAGAATTAAAAAGGCAAAGATCAAATACAAGGACAGAGTATTAAAGGCAGCCAGAGAGAGAAAAAAGGTCACCTAAAAAGGAAAACCCATCAGGCTATCATCAGACTTCTCAACAGAAACCTTACAAGCCAGAAGAGAATGGCATGATATATTTAATGCAAACAGAAGGGCCTTGAATCAAGAACACTGTATCCAGCACAATTACCATTTAAATATGAAGGAAGGATTAAACAATTCCCAGACAAGCAAAAGTTGAGGGAATTTGCCTCCCACAAACCACCTATACAGGGTATTTTAGAGGGACTGCTCTAGATGGGAGCACTCCTAAGGCTAAATAGAAGCCACCAGAGAAAATAAAATCACAGCAAAGAAAGCAGACCAACCAAATAGTAACAAAAGGCAAAAAATAAAATAAACGATCCACAAAAGCAGTCAAAAGAAACACAAAAGAGCACAGAACAAAACACCCATCATATGAAGAATGGAGGAGGAGGAATAAGAAGGGAGAGAAATAAGGAATCATCAGACAGTGTTTATAATAGCTCAATAAATTAGTTAAGTTAGACAGTAAGATACTAAAGAAGCTACCCTTGAACCTTTGGTAACCACGAACCTTAAGCCTGCAATGGCAATAAGTACATATCTTTCAATAATCATCCTAAATGTAAATGGACTGAATGTACCAATCAAAAGACACAAAGTAACAGAATGGATAAAAAAACAAGATCCATCTATATGCTACTTACAAGAGACTCACCTCAAACCCAAAGACATGCACAGACTAAAAGTAAAGGGACAGAAAAAGATATTTCATGCACACAACAGGGAGAAAAAATCAGGTGTTGCAGTACTCGTATCAGACAAAATAGACTTCAAAACAAAGAGAGTAACAAGAGATAAAGAAGGACATTACATAATGAGGGGTCACTCCAACAAGAGAATATAACCATTATATATATATATATATATATATATATATATATATATATATATATATATATATATATATATGCACCCAATACAGTAGCACCAGCATATGTGAAACAAATACTAACAGAACTAAAGGAGGAAATAGAATGCAATGCATTCATTTTGGGAGACTTCAACATACCACTCACTCCAATAGATCCACCAGAGGGAAAATAAGCAAGGAAACAGAGGCACTGAACAACACGCCAGAACAGACTGACCTAATAGACATCTATAGAACTCTACCTCCAAAAGCAACAGGATACACATTCTTCTCAAGTGCACATGGAACATTATCCAGAATAGACCACATACTAGGCCACAAAAGGAGCCTCAGTAAATTCAAAAAGACTGAAATCCTACCAACCAACTTTTCAGACCACAAAGGTATAAAACTAGAAATAGATTGTACAAAGAAAGCAAAAAGGCTCACAAACACTTGGAGGCTTAACAACATGCTCCTAAATAATCAATGGATCAGCGACCAAATTAAAGTAGAGATCAAGGAATATATGGAAACAAATGACAAAAACAACACAAAGTCCCAACTTCTGTGGGATGCAGCAAAAGCAGTCTTAAGAGGAAAGTATATAGCGATCCAGGCACACTTGAAGAAGGAAGAACAATCCCAAATGAATAGTCTAACATCACAATTATCAAAACTGGAAAAAGAAGAACAAATGAGGCCTAAAGTCAGCAGAAGGGGGGACATAATAAAGATCAGAGAAGAAATAAATAAAATTGAGAAGAATAAAATGAGAAAAAATCAATGAAACCAAGAGCTGGTTCTTTGAGAAAATAAACAAAATAGATAAGCCTCTAACCAGACTTATTAAGAGAAAAAGAGAATCAACACACATCAACAGAATCAGAAACGAGAAAGGAAAAATCACGACGGACCCCACAGAAATACAATTATTAGAGAATACTATGAAAACCTATATGCTAACAAACTGGAAAACCTAGAAGATATGGACAACTTCCTAGAAAAATACAACCTTCCAAGACTGACCAAAGAAGAAACAGAAAATCTAAACAGACTAATTACCAGCCACGAAATGGAAGCGGTAATCAGAAAACTACCCAAGATCAAAACCCCAGGGCTAGATGGATTTACCTCAGAATTTTATCAGACATACAGAGAAGACATAATACCAATTCTCCTTAACGTTTTCCAAAAAATAGAAGAGGACGGAATACTCCCAAACTCATTCTATGAAGCCAACATCTCCATAATACCAAGACCTGGGAAAGACCACACCAAAAAAGAAAACTACGGACCAATATCCCTGATGAACATAGATGCAAAAATACTCAACAAAATATTAGCAAACCGAATTCAAAAATACATTAAGAGGATCATACACCATGACCAAGTGGGATTCATCCCAGGGATGCAAGGATGGTACAACATTCGAAAATCCATCAACATCATCCACCACATCAACAAAAAGAAGGACAAAAACCACATGATCATCTCCATAGATGCTGCAAAAGCATTCAACAAAATCTCCCACATCCATTCATGATAAAAACTCTCAACAAAATGGGTATAGGGGGCAAGTACCTCAACATAATAAAGACCATACATGATAAACCCACAGCCAACATCATACTGAACAGCAAGAAGCTGAAAGCTTTTCCTCTGACATTGGGAACAAGACAGGGATGCCCACTCTCCCACTCTTATTCAACATAGTACTGGAGGTCCTAGCCATAGCAATTAGACAAAACAAAGAAATACAAGGAATCCAGATTGGTAAAGAAGAAGTTAAACTGTCAGTATTTGCAGATGACATGATATTGGACATAAAAAACCCTAAGACTCCACTCCAGAACTACTAGAACTAATAACAGAATTCAGCAAAGTTGCAGGGTACAAAATTAACACACAGAAATCTGTGGCTTTCCGATACACTAACAATGAACTAATAGAGAAATCAGGAAAACAATTCCATTCACAAATGCTTCAAAAAGAATAAAATACCTAGGAATAAACCTAACCAAGGAAGTGAAAGACCTATACCCTGAAAACTATGAACACTCTTCAGAGAAATTAAAGAGGACACTAACAAATGGAAACTCATCCCATGCTCTTGGCTAGCAAGAATTAATATAGTCCAAATGGCCAACCTGCCCAAAGCAATATACAGATTTGATGCAATCCCTATTAAATTACCAACATCATTCTTCAACGAACTGGAACAAATAGTTCAAAAATTCATATGGAACAACCAAAGACCCCAAATACCCAAAGCAATCCTGAGAAGGAAGAATAAAGTGGGGGTGATCTCGCTCCCCAACTTCAAGCTCTACTACAAAGCCATAGTAATCAAGACAATTTGGTACTGGCACAAGAACAGAGCCACAGACCAGTGGAACAGAATAAAGAGTCCAGATATTAACCCAAACATATATGGTCAATTAATATACGGTACAGGAGCCATGGACATACAATGGGGAAATGACAGTCTCTTCAACAGATGGTGCTAGCAAAACTGGACAGCTACATGTAAGAGAATGAAACTGGATCACTATCTAACCCCATACACAAGAGTAAATTCGAAATGGATCAAAGACCTGAATGTAAGTCATGAAACCATAAAACTCTTAGAAAAAAAACATAGGCAAAAATCTCTTAGACATAAACATGAGTGACCTCTTCTTGAACATATCTCCCTGGGCAAGGGAAACAAAAGTGAAAATGAACAAGTGGGACTATATCAAGCTGAAAAGCTTCTGTAAAGCAAAGGACATCATGAATAGAACAAAAAGGTATCCTACAATATGGGAGAGTATATTCATAAATGACAGATCCGATAAAGGGTTGACATCCAAAATATATAAAGAACTAACACACCTCAACAAACAAAAAGCAAATAATTGAAGTAAAAAATGGGCAGAGGAGCTGAACAGACAGTTCTCTAAAGAAGGAATTCAGATGGCCAACAGACACATGAAAAGATGCTTCACATCGCTTGTCATCAGAGAAATGCAAATTAAAACCACAATGAGATATCACCTCACACCAGTAAGGATGGCTTCCATCCAAAAGACAAAGAACAACAAATTTTGGCGAGGTTGTGGAGAAAGGGGAACCCTCCTACACCACTGGTGGGAATGTAAATTAGTTCAACCATTATGGAAAGCATAGGTTCCTCAAAATGCTCAAAATAGAAATACCATTTGACCCAGGAATTCCACTTTTAGGAATTTTCCCTAAGAATACAGCAGCCCAGTTTGAGAAAGATAGATGCACCCCTATGTTTATCGCAGTACTATTTACAATAGCCAAGAAATGGAAGCAACCTAAGTGTCCATCAGTAGACGAATGGATAAAGAAGAGGTGGTACATATACACAATGGAATATTATTCAGCCATAAGAAGAAAACAGATCCTACCATTTGCAACAATATGGATGGACCTAGAGGGTATTATGCTCAGTGAAATAAGCCAGGCTGAGAAAGACAAGTACCAAATGATTTCACTCATATGTCGAGTAGAAGAACAAAGAAAAACTGAAGGAACAAAACAGCAGTAGAATCCCAGAACCCAAGAATGGACTAACAGTTACCCAATGGAAAGGGACTGAGGAGGATCAGTGGAAAGGGAGGGATAAGGGTGGGGAAAAGAAAGGGGGCATCACAATTAGCATGTATAATGTGTGTGGGGGGCACAGGGAGGGCTGTACAATACAGAGAAGACAAGTAGTGATTCTACAGCATCTTACTAAGCTGACGGACAGTGACTGTAATGGGGTTGGGGGCGGGGAGTTGGTGAATGGGGGAACCTAGTAAACATAATGTTCTTCATGTAATTGTAGATTAATGATACCAAAATTTTTTGAAAAATGAATTCTAGTCCTGACTCAGGCACTTAAACATTATCTAGTCCCTAAACCTCTTTAGACCTCTAACTACCTTCTCAGTTGAATAGACATAACTGTTTTTCTCAACTAAAAAAAAATAATACATATAATGACAATCTTTACTTCCAAAGTTCTGTATAAATATACAGAGGAGTTTGCTGGTTTTATTAATTTATGTTCTTTAGCAAAGTTTTAATATTGTTTTTCAGAATTTCATAGGACTTTTGGGATACTGAATTTTTCTAACACTGAGTTATCATTTACATTAACTAGAATCCATTTGCAGGGTAACTATTCTAACCAGAAATTAAGTTTCTATTCATAACCTCTTTGCATTTATCCATAAAATATGAAGTTACCTAACCAAATGTAACAGAATAACAGATAACTACTAAATATAACTATATGGACTAATATTTTATTTCATTTTACAAAGCAGCAAAATTTGTAAATAGCTCAACATAAAATGACTGGTAAAGGAAATGTAAAGACACTGATAATTCATTAACAATTCCTAAATTTCCTCTGAAGTCAAGAAAAGACCACCTCCATAAAGCAAGTTCCACCAAGCAAGAACATCTTGGGGTAATCACGCAGTGAAGCTCCACTAAAATATACAAATTAATCCACAGGCCAAAGTGCAATTTCCTCTAAAGCATGCAACTCAAAGAAAAAAATCCTGTATTTGCTTTTGTTTTTTAAAAATTATTATTTTATTCAACAAACTCATATATTGCTTATAGTGTGAAAGACCGTGTTCTAAGTGCTGAACATCATAGTTAAATCATATAATCCACGTAACAGCTGTTCAGTTAGGTAACTATATTTATCCCTATTTTACAGATGAGGAAATTGAGGCATAGAGATTAGGTAATTCACAAGGTCACACAACTAGTAAATGGTAGAGCTAGGAATCAAATCCAGGGAGTTGGCTCCAGAATCCAGACAGCTAAGCACCATGCTAAGCTGCCTTCCATAGATATACTTAGTAATATGCATTTCATATTCTATTAAACAAACTTGGAACTTCTTTGGGATTAAGGATAAGAGTAAAAGGGAATTTGTAAACATCCATCTCCTTATTACAGTAAAGAATGAATTAAAAGATATATCTGCCAGATGTATAGTATTTCTAAAATTAATCTTTCAGCTATTATTTTCATTGGGTCATTTAAAGAAGTTAGGAGAAAAACATTTTTTTACACCATTGTAAATTAAATAATTTTTGTTTTAGAATGCCTCAGGAAATCAGGAATTAAAAATCAAAATTAAGATTAATCATACCAAAATAAAAATAAAATAAAATAAAATAAAAATTTACAGAAAGAAAGAAAAAAAATCAAAATTAGCCAGGATTGTAAATCCATGAAAAATAGGCTTCACTTAATTCTACAAGAAAATACTCTGCAGGTAGTGCTTAACCCAATGATCATCAGAGATAAAGCTGGAATGCTTCAGCTCTCTTTTGGCACAGATGCTACCTACCAAAGGCTCCATTTCTTAATCCAGCATTTTGGAGACCAAAGCCAGAATGTGTCCTTAGCTAAAGCCAGAATCTTTGTCCTTCAGCTGGCATCTCAAATCCTAGAGATCCAACAGCATGAGAAAAAAACTCTTAATACTAGAGAGGGCAGAGAAGAGCCCTTAATGCTAGAATCTTAATAGTGTTTCTGAAGTGCATTATCAGTTTCTGGTATCTCTGGCTGCCGAGTTTCAAAGGTGAAAGCAAAGTTTCTACTTCTTTTCTGGGTTTGGGGCAAGATTGTTATTTCAGGCATGCTGAAACCTGGAACACATCTTCCTATAATACTTGTGTTACAGCGATTTCACATAAATGTGACCAAAGAAGTTTAGAATTTAGAAGGACTATCTATTCTAGTTCAACACTGTCATATCACAGATGAAGAAATTGTGGCCCAGAGAGTTTAAATGACTTGAAGAGGAACACACAGCTGGTTCCTAACTCTCAGGCTAATGTTTTCTCTGCTCTATTTCACTGCCTTCTTTGGCTACAAGTGCAAACTGGCCTGGGAACTCAACCATTATTTCTACATTGAAGCTATGAAAAATGCTTTTAAATTTCAAATATTCTAAGTTAGTAGTAAGTATTTGGTATCCAAAATGTTGATGAGTTAGGGAACAGCCATAATTCTCCCTCCCACTTTTTGGATAGTTAATACTATACCTAAAGAATCCCTGAAAAGATGTCTAAGATTATTTGGGTCTCCAGTATTCGTTTTTAGTCAGTTTACCCACACTTATCCCTCTTTATTTGCTGGAACTGATGTCCTGTTGGCTACTGTCCCACCCTTTTGCTATCATCAGTGAACCCCAAAATGGGATTAGAAAAATGTTAAATGGTAATCTCCAGCTCAAGTAAGGTTCACTTGCAAACAAAGAAACCCCAAAATTTAACAATCCCTTTCTTACTTCATGAAGGTTATCATCTTAGGTCATTTCCTTATAGTCCTTAAAAACAATGGACTTATTTTTCTACCATCCAAAGTGGAAAGTGGCAATGAGAACTGGAGTAAGTGAGGAAAAAGGGAACAGGAAAGAGAGAGAGAAGGCACTGAAGATAAATGGACCTACTATGGATAGAAACCACAAAAATATTAAACTAAAAATGTCTGATAAAATTCATCAACTTTAAGATAGCTAAAAATGTAAGAAATGATTTTCAACAATGATTAAAATTAATTGCTCTAATAAAAACCTCAAAATTACCCAATGAGATATGGTAGAAGCCCTTATGAAACAAAACTAGAGAATCATTAAAGTGTAAACCAAGTAAACTAATAAGACCAGAAGTTAAAGTTATTATCCTGATCACAGTTATTATAAGAATAAAGGTTCAACTAGAAAAGCATAAAATTATCAGTTAACATTTGCCAAAGGCCCTATCTATGCTAAGTACTATGGGGCTGGGTGTCTTTATGAAGGCAGAAAAGGATACAAACAAAACAGAAGCCAAAATAAATGAACATTGTTGGCCTCTAAGAGCTTACAATCTAGTTGGAGATGTGATATACATGCATGAAAAAGCCTTAAAACAATGTTATAAATAATTGCAAATAAATATAACCCAAACAAGTCACAAAAGCAATGAGAAAAAGTAAAATTTATGAAAAATGGATGAGATTATAGAAATGGTAAATATTATTTATTCAATACTACCAAAAAGTGTTTGAGTATCTCATTGATACATCCTTACATAACTCCTAGCATTTATTAATCTCTTTCTATTCCCAATAACCATTCTTCCAAAACTAGAATGTACTATCAAAATAATGCCTAGGTGGATGTTAAGAGTCTCTAGATTCCCTTCTTCTATTAACTATATAATACTCTAGGACTATATTTTCTTTTGATATAAAAACAATTTTGTCATGAATCTATAAATAAAATTTAATTACTTTAAAGAGTTAAGGAAGAAATCAAGACAGGTTATGCTGAAAAATAGTTCATGCATCATATAAAATCTAATACATAACACACATTAAATTCATAATCAACTTTTATAGAAAAGAGAAAAAACCTACAAATACTACTGAACAATATAAGCAGGCAGAAAACAGGCCTAAAAGCTTGCAATAAAGCAACATACTCCAATATGCATGCATGGGTAGGGCTGCATGCACACAGGTAGATTCCGAACTTTCAATAACTTAAAAGCTCAGAAGTGACACAGCTAACAAGGAAAATATGTTGAATCTGTGTATTAAACATAAAACAGACAAATCTTCACAAACTGATCGTTATATATAAATTTTAAGCCTCTTAGAAAAAATTTCAAAAACAGCCTTCCTATGCTGAATCAGTAGTGAAATAACCTTTACTGTGAAGACCATTCCCTTTGTGGCTTCCCTTATAACAAAAACGCTGTTTGGTCAACGTTTGTACCTAGAATAATGAAATGCTTTCAGATGAGAGACTGGAAAAGAATTATTTGAGGGAGTATTTACCTTAGGAAAAGTTTAGAGCTTCTTTAAAAGTTTAATTCTAAAATTTCTGAAGATTCTGAGTTTCAAATTACAACTGTATTAATAATACATACAAAAACTAAAAATGAAAATAATTAAAATAGTGTATTTATAGCTCTACAAATATCACTATCATAAAATGGTTCAAAATAAAATTGAAAAACTGCACAGAATCTCTGTATTAAGACTGTACTGCTACTAATAAGTAGGGAAAATTCTACACAAATTCAACCAAAAAACTTAAGAGGTGGGTTTCACGGTCACAGCATGGAGGCCAGGCCCACGCTCACCTTGGACGTCTTCCTCTCCACCATCACCATCTTCTTCCTCATTGTAAGCCAGCTCAGCCTGCTTGTCTGCCTCATACTCACCTACGTTACCATCATCCCCATTATAATCCGCCAGTTTAGAGCCATGCTGCGGATCAACAGGGGATTCATTTTCATCAAAGAATCGGCCTGTGAAGTAGGTAAAGGATTAATTCAAGAGTAAAGAGTGAGGCAAAGAAGGGACCTATACTGGAGGCAGACCAGAAAGGAGACAAGTGAAACCTGGCAACTTTCAGGATACTGGTTATAAAAAAGATATATTTTATGAAGGTTATCCAAGACAAAAGGAAGTAAGAAGACAGAAAATAACTTCTATTTAAGAATTTCTCTTTTGTGCTAGTTTTAGTACTTGCTACTTAAGGTTTGAATGTTTTCTTACAAAAACCCATTTTTAGGATTTTTTCCTAGTAACCAATGACTTCTGATACAAATATTTGTCTAATTTAACACTTTAGGAGAATGAATAATTTTCTTATTAGACAGAATACATATTTGAACATTGTAGTCATTTATTGCTCCATGAAATACTACTTTCCATAAATCATTTTGATAATTTTTTTACATAAAAATAAACAAGTACTATGTAGGCTAGTTCTTTGGATTCTAAGACAAACTGACATATCTGAGGACTATCTCCAGTTCCTTCAGTAATAGTCACTTACTATAGTCATAGATTTCCATGGAACGATGTCAGAGAAAGTAAACTTATCATAATCCTGAGTGGTATGTGTTTTGAAAAAACATCCAAGGTAATTCTGATTTATTTTCACCCATTTCCTAAACCAGATTTTGAAAAGCCAATGGTAGAGGAAGCTTAAGAAAGCCCACCTATATAAAGCTGTTATACAGTACACATTCCAAACAATTAGAAATCAACAAGATCAACAGACATAACTACCTACTGTAGAAAGCTACTCAACAACTAGACACTGAAAATAAAAATCAGGCACACTAGTATCTGACTCACAAACATAAGTTAAACTCTACTTGAACACAAACATAAGTTAAACTCTACTTTGACATCAAGCATATGAGTAAATTTTATTCCAGACCCTAAAATATGAATAACATTAACTTAATAATTATGTGAGAAATTAAGACTTTAAAAAATTATAAGAACTTTCTATGATAGGTCTAAAATTTTTGGTATTACATTCTAAAACTTTATACTGCTATGAGACATTCAGGAGAAAAATTAACTTTCTTTCTTTGCAATGAAAGGTTAAGTACAAATGCAAAGAATTGTGGAGGTACTAATCTTTTCTACAGGTGGCTCACCATATCATCAGGCCAATATATTTCTAACTGCTTGGTAAATAGCGAATCAAGAATACAGTTAAAGAAAAAAATCATACTTACATAGGTTTTTAAAGAGTGAACAGTGGTTTACAACAGGAGACTGAAGTAATTTGGGCCAATAAAAAAAGCATAAGAATCTATTTTATCTATTCCAGAATAAGGTTGGGTGTGTACAATCAATAAATATATGGAAAAGCTGATTAAAAATAGTTAGAGAAAATAAATGGATATACAAGAGTTAAAAAGGAAAAACAGTAACAAGAAGAACAGGCAAATTGTGAGAAAGACACTCTATCTCCTAATGATAGCAATACAAAGCAAAACATTTTGGTGGCTTTTATTAGTATTTTTTTCTCTAATAAAATAAGTGATGCCAATTTACACAGGAAAAAGGGGGATTTATAGAAATTTGTATTTTTCTTTTTTTTAATATGCAATTTACTATGGACAAAATACCTGGAACAGTTAAATCATCTTTATGTAATATGAAACTGCTGTTTTAAATATATAAACATTTTAATATGGTAGCTACTAGTGAATTTCTCAAAATACAGTATTTCCTCTAAGAAACTTTGGACAGGTTAACTGCGAATAATTATGGAAGACTTTTCAAGATTTTTAAAGGCCTCCTATACCAACTTCACAAGGTCATTGTTAAAATGACAAAGTACCTATAATGCTCTTTTCATTCACCCATCCAACAAAAATTTTCTGATGTATGTGATAGGTATTGTGCTGGGCAGTAGGATACAGAAATAAACTTACCATCTCAACCTCTGGTTAACTCGGTGTAGTAAGGGAGACAAGTATGTAAACAAGTAGAAGGTGAAGCTATGTGTGCTGTAAGACAATGATCTGGAAAGTGACAGCTGAACATGGGGAATGCTGCTTCCTTTGGTTTCCATTTGATGGAGGAAGCCTGAACTTTATATAGGAGGCATTTCATTTAAGCTCTCTAAGAATCTAACCTGCTTTTTATACCACAGCGTCTCCAGTGTATATTCAGATATGAAGCTATAAGGACTTAGACTAGGAAGCTATCAGAGGAAATGTTATGAAGAACAGGTGAATCAAATACATTTTAAAACGACAAACCGAAAATATGGTACAACAGAGTGGAGTGGAAAAAAAAATCAAAGAATGATTCTATAATTCTAGCCTGGAAACTGAAAATAATGGTGTCTATACCCAATTGGGAAGGTTTGGGAAAGGAAATGTTTCTTTAGGTACACTGAGCTTAGAGTTACAGTAAAATATCCAAATGAAAATATTTTGAAGACCCAAAGAAATATGCAGCTGGTCTTTAGGTGCAAAGTGAGAGCTACATGTTTTAAGAATTTAAGCTTTAAGACTCATAAATGTGATGATAATTAAGCCATGAGAAGATAATTTCTCTTAGGAAATATTTCCAGAAAACAACTGTAAGTCATTCTTGAGAATGACTATATTTGAGAAGGAAAAGGAACTAATGAAGGTCAAGTTATCACATGATGGTATAAATTCGTGATGTGTTTCAACAGGAATTAAATAGTAGACTTCACCTCTGAAGCATTTTACTTACTAAAATATTTTAAATTCAATTCTGTCTCTCACCACAATATTAAGGCTGTGCCCAACTAGGTGAGTAATATGCTAATTATATTCAGTTTGAATCCCAAAATTTCCTTATGTTGTAGCAATATTCACTTGTGTTCTTGAATATACTTTTTACTCTTGTGGCTGACTGAAATTATTAAATTAGCGTCTATCAGTAACAAGACTGCTTCATCCCAACAATTTAAACACAAAAACACAAAGAAGCAAGTAAGACATTAGCCCTTTAAAGTCTTTAGGCAGTATCAAGTGGAAAAACAAATCATAAGAGATTGTTAATTGTTATATTTTTCAGTTCACTTTAAACAACAGGACTTCATATAGAATGATAGATATTATGTAAAATACCTTAAACATCAGACTGCAAACTTCAAAAAAAAGAAAATGAAAGGATGATGACATACAACTAACATTTCTCAATCACAAAAAGGCATTTCACTCAAGAAATTCTGTACTATAGATTAAACCAAGATAAATCACTTTTTTTTCATTAGCTCTATGTTCATTTATGGGTTTCAGTTTCTCGGCTACTCTATTAAATACAGGTTCATATTTTTCAAGTCATTCTTTTAATATATTACTATTATCAAAAACAAAATGAATTAATCTGAGTTTGTTATAATATCTCTAGAGAGAAAGAAAAGGGAATTTTACCTAAAGGAGGCAATCTCTTTTTCTAGCTTCATCTGCTGCTAGTATCCACTTTGTTCCATTCTGGACAATTAGCACTTTCAACTGACTCTTGAATTATTCAATTTAACACCCACAGTTTTGACTATTTCAAGTACCCCTGAGGATCTATACATGTGATAACTTATAATCTGTTGAGACATGAGTCAGAGTCATGAATTCTGGGAAGGTGTGGTGTGCAAAAAGGAAACTACTGATTGGCTTTTGAACTGTTTAGTTTGATTTCATTACCAGGGACTTACTGGGGCAAAAAGACCATACTTATTTGCATCTTAAGGTACAGGTCTTGCATGTTGCAGACACAGGAAGAAATCTGTTAATTGGCTGGATTTATTTGAGGTAAAGACAAACCAAAGAAATTAAAGTAGCATGGTAGCTAGAAATTAGGGCTAAAAGCATCTGAACAACCTGGCCATCTCCCCCATTCCTAATGCAGAGTGGCTCAACTGTTTTTTCCTATTCTTTACATAATCCACAGGTTGTCATGTTATTTTTTTTTCCCTTAAGACTAATTCTATGAGGGGAAGGGGAAAGAAGGAAGCACCCAATTTGATACACTTTAAGGTGAAATACTGCTCTCCTTTGCCTTTCACTTTTGTCCTCCAGCAAACCTACTGGATTAGCTTTAGCATTAGCATAGGTTAAAAGGCCTGAAGTGGGAAGCAATCTGCTAATCATTTGAAGAACTGATACAGTGTAATACACATCACATATGTATGACAACTACATTAATCTTATGTACATTAAACACTCAGACATTTCACTTCAACTTCAGTATTGAAATATTCTTTAACATACAGAATAAACTAGCTTAAATATAATTGATTAGCCTTTTCTTATATGCCAAACTTGACTGCCTTTCTGAAGCCTCATTTGAGAAAAAAATGTCACCTCAAGACAGTATTGTTGCATACTGAAGAATGGAGCAAACCATTTCTTCAAATATTTCACAAAATTTTTTAATGTATCACTATGATTTTACATTTTATAAAAGTTTAACAGATTTTCCTCCTTTTTATTTTCAGATATACAGAGAAGTGTGGAGAATAAAATATTCATGTTCTAACATCCAGAGCTTTGTCAAATGTTAATATTTTTTGCCATATTTGTTTCAGAAGTTTTAAGTAAATAAAACATTACAGATACAACTGAAGTTCCCTGGGTACTCCTCCCTAGCATTCTCCTCCTAACCCAAAGGTAATCTCTACCTAAACTGGGTGCTAAGCAACCCCATGACAGTTCACGTATTCATTAATAAATAGTATTGATTCACAAGCCTATGTGATTCATATATATATATATATATATATATGAATCACATAGGCTATATATATATATATATATATATATATAGCATCTGGGCAGGAAAGAAACTCAGCATGCCTGGGTTGCTCAAACCCTGTACATTCCAAAGAGAGGTTTGTCTTGAGGATGGGTCCTCAGCTGAATGCTGGGAGATCACTTCAGAGCCCTTGGAAAATTCCACTTGATTTAAGTGTTTTTGTGTGCCTGAGGCCTTGGGCCATGGTATATCAGTTTGGAGAAGTTTATCCTAACAAAGTGATTTATAGTGAATATTTGTTTTTGCTAGGTGGTGGGGGGTAGGGCTAGAGTCTGAGTAGCTGAGCTCAGTCGTGTGGGCACTACATGACTGACCCTCAGTAAAAACCCTGAACACCAAGGATCAAGTGAGCTTCCTTGGTTGGCAACACTTCCGAGGCGTTGTCACCTGAGGGTGGTTTTGAGAGCCCCAACACAGCATAATAATGTATCTTATCTGAAACATGCTTTATTCCCTCCACATTATGCTTTTGATATTTATCCTTGTTGATAAATGTGGCTTTGCTAAATAATTTTAACTCCCATATATAAAATTCCATTGTATGTACGTTACATATACAATGATTTATCCTTTCTCATACTGATGAACATTTGATTTCAATTTTCAATGTAGTAAACAACAAATATTCTTGCAGTGCTTCCTTATAAGAGAGTTTGTACATAAATACCACATGCTAATTTGTGGGGTATGCACATCTTCTCACACTTAGGACTGATCTTTTGATTAACAAAAAATCTTAATTTTAATAAAGGCAGGTTAATTTTTTTTCACTCATGTTTACCTTTTTATTGCACGTGGGTAATCTGGTTTAAGAAATCTTTGTCTACTCCACATCATGAACATATTGTCCTATTCTAGAAGTCCTATTAGCTTTTAGTTTTAAATCTGCAGTCTATCCTGAATTTAACTCTGTGTATTGTGAGGTAGGGAAGCCAAAGTTAGTAATTGTCCATTTGGCTATCCATTTAATCTAGTACCACTTACTGAAAAGATTATCCTCTCCCCCATTATATGGCAGTACTAACTTTGTCACAAATCAAGTGACCATATATGTGGGGTCAATTTCTGGATTCTCTAACATGTCCCATTAGTCCATCTGTCCATTTTTGTGCCAATATCACACTGTCTTAATTACTTTATCATTAAGTTTTATAATAAGTCTTGATATCTGATAGTGGAAGTCATGAAGTTTCGTTCTTACAGATCTTGGCTATCCTTAGTTCTTTGCATTTCCACATAACTTTTAGAGTCAGCTTATCAATTTCCAGAAAATAGCAAAAAGAAAAATGCTGCTGAGATTATGAACGGGCATTGAAATTCTAGATCTGAGAAAAACTGAGATCTTTAAAACATTGAGCCTTCCAACCTTTCAACATAGATTTTTATATACTAATTTAATTAATATATATACTAATTTATATACTAATATACTATCTAATATGTTAACAATATTTTGTAATTTATAAAGGTTATTTTGAATATTTTAAATTGTTTCAAGGATCTTATGTGTTTTACACTATTAAAAGTTTTTTAATTTCATTTTATATATTACCTACATATAGAAATATAATTTTTATATTAACCTTGTATCTAACAACTGTTAAATACATATAATAGTTTGTAGATTGAGTTTTCTGCATACAATATATGTCTGCAAGTTATAAAGTTTATCAGTTTTATTTTTTCCTTTCCAATCTCTATACTAATTATTTCCTTTTCTTGTACTGTATTTCATTGACTAGGACCTACAGTGAAAAGCTGAATAGAAGTGATGATAGTGGTTAGCCTAATCTTCTGGATTTCAGGGGGAAGTTTCTGACAGAGCACCATTAAGTATGATGTATTATGAGATTTTTAGAGACTTTATGGAATTAAGGAAATTTGCCCCCTAATCCTAGTCTGTTTAGAGTTTGTTGCTTATCATGAGCACATACATACTGAAATGCTTTCTTTCCATCTACTGAAATGACTATTTGATTTTCTCATATATTTTGTTAATGTGGCAAATTATATAGACTGCTTTTCAAATATTAAATAAGCTTAATTTTGAGAATAAACCCCACATGGTCATCATGTTTATCATTTTTATCTATCCCTGGATTTGATTTGCTAGTATTTTATTCAGGATTTTTACATCTATGTTAATCAGAGGGACTCTCCTGTAATTTTCCTTTCTCATAATATCTTTAGTTTTGTTATCCAACTAATGCTGGATACATAAAATAAGTTTGGAACTGTTTCCTTATTTTCAATTCTTTGAAAGAGTTCATGTTAGATTGGTTGTAATTCTTCCTTAAATGGCTGGGGAATTCACCAGTGGAACCATTTGTACATGAGAATTTCATTAAGGGGTGGTTTTAAATTAGATTCGATATCTCAGATAGATATGAAACTATTCAGATTTTCCCTATCCTGTGTCAGTTTTGCAAAGAAGTGTGTTTCTAGGATATTGCCCAGTTCTTCTAAATTTTCAAATGTTTTGGCAGCAATTCAGTACCTCATTAAATATACTCTAATATTGTCATTTATAGGACCTATATTGATGCTCTCCTTTTCATTCTTGATATTGGTAATTTGGGCAGTCTCTTTTTTGTTCTGTACCAGAGATCTTATTTTCACTTATCTTCTCAAAGAATCAATTTTTAGTTTTGTTGATTTCATTATTAATTTCATATAGTGAGCCTGAATTTAGTAATCTAGCTCAACTTTATTACTTCTAGCAGTGTCTCTTTTGGGATCTGGCGAGACTTTTGACTGTATTTATTTAATGGTTATTGGTTTATTCAGGCTTTTAAAACTCCTTGAATCAATTTGGTAATTACTGTTGCAGGAAATTATTCATTTGATCTAAATTTTCAAATTTATTGTCAAAGATTATAGTAATATTTTCTTGTAGTTTACATTATACCCTTTTTGTTGTTCTGAATATTATTTACTTTTCTATTTTTATTTATTAGTATTACTAAAAGTTTATCTTGGTTTCTTTTTTGGTAATCATTCTTTATTTTCCATTTCATTTATGACTGCTCTTGTCTTTCTACATTATTTAGGTTTCCTCTGTTTTTCTGTTTCTCCCTTTTTCTGAAGCTAATTGTTTGGGTTCTAACCCTAACTCAGCTACTTACTAGCTAAGTAATTTTGGAAGTGTTATGAAACCTTTTTGTGTCTGTTTCCAGTCTATAAAATAGGAATAATGACAGCACCAAACATAGGTTTATAATGAGTTTATATACACAAACATTTTAGAATAGCAACTGGCACATACTAATCACTTCAATGTTTACTTTGAGTATCATCATTAGTAGTAGTGTTACAACTACTACCACCATCACTAGTATTACTACTAAGTTGAATTCAACTCATTTAAGTTTTAGTTTTTCTTCTTACTGCTTTTGAGTCCACAAATTTATCTATAAATACTACTTCAGATGTATTCCTCACATTTTGATATGTGTAGTACTTTTATTATTATTCAGTTCTGTAAATTTTGAAATGCCCATTATAAATCCCCCCACCAAAAGTTACAAAGGATTGAATTACATTCGTAATACAAGGGTTTTAAAATACTATTTATTGATGATACAAAGTGCTTGAATTTTATTAAGACTCCCTGTGACATAGTAGTATCTAGCCGATTTCTGTAACTGTTTCATGTGTACTTGAGAAATGTTTATTTTTTCTTTATTAAGTGTAGGGATCTGTATTAACATAATTTGGATAAACTTGATGGTTTTTACTTCAAAATTTCTATACTCTTGGTGACTTATGGGCTTTGCTAAAGTATATTAAAATCTGTCACATTAATTATGTAGTTGTCAATTACTCCTCAAAATTGTTAGTTTTTGTCTTTCTAGTTCCTGGTTATGTGTTTAGATGATTTCCTCTTTTTAGTAGATTTGGTTTCTCATGTTATTATGGAGTATCTTTTCGTTTATCTTTTTTCCTTAAAATCTGTTTTGTCATTTAATACTTTGTATCAGCTTTCTTTAGATTAGCTTTTCACCAATGAATATCTTTTTCTAAAAATTTTGGTAAAATATATATTACATAACATTTACCACCTTAACAATTTTAAATGTACAATGCAGTGGCATTAAAAACATTAACACTGTTATAAAGTCATCACCACTATCCATGTCTTCCTTCATCTTCCCAACATGAAACTCTGTATTCAATAACTCCCCTCCCCGACCCAGTCCCTGGCAACCACAATTTTACTTTGTGTATATGAATTTGACTACTCCAGTTACCTCATATAACTGGAATCATAGTGTTATTTGTCTTTTTGTGAATGACATTTTACTTAGCATAATGTCTTTAAGGTTCATCTATGTTGCAGTTTATGTATCATAATTTCCTTCCTTTTTAAGGCTGAATAATATTCCATGTACATATACACCACATTTTGTTTATATATTCATTTGTCAGTGAACACTTGGGTTGCTTCCACCTTTTGGCTGTTGTGAATAGTGCTGTTATGAATATGGGTGTACAAATATCAATTTGAATTCCTCTTTTCAATTCTTCTGGGTATATATCCAAAAGTGATATCTATCTTTTATAGTCCTTTTCTATGTGTATTTAAGATTTAGTATGTAAATACTATATAGCCAGATCCTGTTTTTGTATCCTTTATCATCTCATTTAATCGGTAAATTTAATGTTTATATATTTTGTGGTTTTCATAGTATTTTATCTTACTTCTTTGATTTTACTGTTTAGATTTCTTTCTTTGGATTTTCTTCTTCCTTTCTTTCACCATTACCTCCTTTTCCTTCTTTAACCACTGTTGGGTGGACATAGTACACTGAATTTCTATTCTTTTAATGATTACCCTTAATTTTTAAACATACATACTTTATTATTTTTCTAGCAAAATTTCAAAGTATTCAGTGTTTCTCCCCTCTTTCTGAACAGGACATGGACCTTCTCACTTTACCCTCAAAAACCTTTTCTATGTTTTATTACTATTTGCTATTATTTTTGCTGTCTTAACACAAAAATAGTTTTTTAAAGTCAATAACTACTTAAATTTACCAATAGCTTTGATCAATTTGAGTCCCCATTTTTTTGTAGTTGTAACTATCACTCTCAACTTTTTTTTACTAATGAGTAACTTCTACTCTTCTTTATTAAGGGTCTATGATAAGTTAATTCAGTCTTGTTTAACTGAATACATCTTCATTTTGTCCTTGCTGTCCTCCCCAGCTCATATAACATCCTACGTTGGTAGTTATTTTCCACTCATGCTGATGGTATTATACTATTTTTTTTGGCATTTGATTTGCTGATCAAGAGTCCACTGCCAATATAATTGTCATTCCTTGGAAAAAACCTAAGTTTTCTGGTATCATTTAAAATTTTTTCCTTTATTTTTGAGATACTCTTAAGTTTTCCTACAATGCCTGAAAACAAATATTTTCTTCATTTATCCTACTTAATGCTCAGCAGGCACATAAGATCTGGGCACTTATGTCTTTGTCCAACTGCAGAAAATTCTGAGCTCTTCAAATTCTTCAAAATTCTTTTCAAATATTGTTCATCCCCCATTTCCTACATTCTCTTCCCAAAACTCCTATTAGACATACTACATCTTCTGTCTCAACATCTTTGTCATATACATATATGATATATATTTGTTTCTTTATCTATGTCTCTTTGCCACTCTGTGCTACATTCTTGGCAATTATCAATACAAGGTTCCAAATCACTTATATTAGTCAACTATGTTCATGTTCTACTATGTTATACACTGATTTTTTTAGCTCAGTGATATTTTTCATTTCTAAAATGTATAATTGGTTTTTATACCTGCCTCTTTTTGTTTTACTTCTGCCTGCTTATCTCCTGTTTTTGAGTAAGTTATTTCTACATTTACCACTTTGAGCACCCTTAAAAATACTTAGTACTTAGTAAATTGTTACATAAAATTGTTTTCATGTTTGAATTGTTGATGTTAGCTATCTGTTAACATTAATGTTTTTCATGTTTTGGAGTTTAGGTTTGATGACTAATTTTTAGTATGTAGGGGGGCTAGTACTGTTTATGTTTTTCTTTTCTCCCCCTCTGTTTTTACTCATATTATCTAATAATTTTAAAGATTCTTCTATCTAGTTCCCCAGTCTAGGATGAGATTTTGTAATCATATTCCAGAGTTTTTATTCCACAATGCTTCTGGGGAATAGCAGTTTCAGTATAGAACCAATGGTGGTGTGGTATGACCAAGCAGCATGGTCACAAGGCTGCACCTGTAAATTCCCATGTCCATTAGCCTTCAGGTTCCTAAACATTGTAGTCCTTCATGGTGGTCAGCAATAGCTTTATTTTCTGCCTCCTCTGCCAAGGTAGATGGGGCAATAATCAGATCCTGGCTTTAAGCAATAAACTTGGTTCTCATTTTAAGTAGTAACATTTTATTCAGGTTGCTTTTAAGAGCCAAATTCCTGGAAACCTGCATTTTCAGACCTAGAGCCTAATGGGCCCGCCCAATCATTCAATTCCTTTCATCATCTTGTTCTTTTGGTTTCTTGACCCCAGAAATTTTAGCATGTTTTTGAGATTATCAATATCCATTTAGTTTTCTCTTCTTTATATTTTATCATTATGTGTGTGAACAGAATGGATATATTAAAGGTGGACTCACTAAGCCATCTGGATCAGAAGTAAAAAAATACTTGAAAAAATCCACATATAAGGAATTTATGCTAAGAAAACAAAATTTCTGATTTGAAAAGATAAATGCACCCCTATGTTTATCACCACATTATTTACAATAGCCAAGTTATGGAAGCAACCTGGATGTTTATCAATAGACAAAAGGATAAAGAAGATGTAATACATATATACAATGGAAAATTATTCAGCCATTAAAAAAAAGAAATCCTACCATTTGCAACAACATGGATGGATCTAGAAAGTATTATGCTTATTATGCAATAAGCCATGTGGAGAAAGACAAATACGATGTGATTTCACTTATTTGTGGAACATAAAAACAAGGCAAACCAGAATGAACAGAACAGCAGACTCATAGACACTGAGAAGCAACTGGTGGTTACCATTGGGGAGAGGTTAGGTGGATAAGTGGGTGAGATGAGGGGGATAAAGGGGCACAAAAATTCTCAATCATAATATAAGTTGGTCACAGGGATAGTAGTAGAGCATGGAGAATATAGTCAATGATTCTGTAACATCTTCCTATGTTAACAGATAGTAACTGCACTGGTGGGGGTGAGGATTTAATAATATGAGTATAAACAACTATTCAACCACTGTTGTATACTTGAAACTAATATAAGATTGCATATCAACAATACTTCAATTAAAATAATGATAACAATAATTTAAAAATCCACATGTAAACGAAAATCATATACTCTATGATACACAAGCTTGTCTTTTCAGTGTTCCCAGGAGAATCGTCAACCAATGTTAAATAAATGGATCACTGCTGCTCTCACTCTGGAGCATGCTATACAGAGAAGCCCATATAAGCAGCAGCTTGATCAACAATCACTACCTACTAGTAACTCCTTGTGACTTCCAATATGGGTATGACATTTGAAGGGACTGTTTTCTCTATCCATGGCATCTAAATATACTGAGTATGTCCATCCTAGGTGACAAACAGGTAGGCCTTCCATGGATTCTCAGTTTCAACTACTTTAGAGGATATATGACTGTTTCTTTGAAGTATACCTCCAGGAAAAATTGAAGTGTCCCTTAAACTATATATTGTATCACACTATAGTCTACATTCTACATTATAAATTAAACTAACCCAATATATCTTCCAAATACGGTGAAACATGCCAACAAATTATTTAGCCATTTTTACATGATGTGGCAATAAAAAATTAAATTTATAATAATATATCAGTATGTGATATATTAAGCTATAAAGCAAAAATACTAAATTTAAAACCATAAAAAAATTTGTGATCATGAAGTCTAAGATTCCCCTCACCCTGGATTTAGTAGTCAGTATTCTAAGTAAGAATTTCAATTTTAGTTTGTTCTAACAGCATATCACTTTGTACCTACAGAATCAAGTGCTTTCATATTCATTACCTACTTCACTTTTATCATCATTTGCGTTTATTGATCTCTCCATATACTTTTGGTCTCTAGATGAAGTAAAATCAGATAAAGATACGGACTGAGACTGCATCTGTCCCATCTCCATGAAACAAAAGCAATCATGCAGGACAGAAAAAGAGATTCTTCATATACTCACTATTTCTTCCTATTCCCACTTTGTATTTTCCATTTATCCAAAAGGCTTCATTATGGTAACAGTGTTCTGCCTCTGGAATTTTCAATGTAGTATCTTTTCTCTCAAGATGACAATCTTCTCTTTTATCATTTCTCAAGTATCACTTCTCAGTCTGACGTTCCTTGCTTGCTCAATTTTAGTTAATACTTCCCTATCCAGCTCAGTCTGGCTTCCTGTACCTTTCTATTCCTCATGGATTCCAAAAAGCCCCTGTCCTTGATCAACTACAAGGTTTCTCTTCTATAGTCTCATGCTACAGAAAGGGGACATGAACTCGAATGCCTATAAACATCAGACAAGTAAGATAAATGCATGTATTATGTCAGAGTGGGGTTATATGAAACAAGAAAATGCAACTCTCTTTCTAAAGGGTACAGTCATAATTAGTTTCAGAGATGATGTCAAACATCCTAGTTTAAGACAATAAAGACATTAGAAGTTTTATGTGAAATGTCTTGATTTTTAAATATTGGTAACTATTTCAGATTTTTTAAAATCACTGTGTGGACCAATAAAACTTGTATATTGCCTGGATATGGCCATGGGTAATCAGTTTTCAATCTCTGCCAAGGGTTGTATTTGCTATTTAACAAAGTTTTGGAAATTAAACACACAGATTGAGCCTAACACAAGATCAGATTCTTCAAATTCAACTAAAGCTTAACCATTCCTATAAGCCTTAACCCCCCTAATAAACAAATAGGCTTATTTCTCATCTGATATTTCAAATGTTCTCTTTTACTTCTTCTGTATACAGATGGAGAAACAAGTCAGCAATTTAAATCAGAGGAAAACACTGCCCTTAATGCTTTTTCCTGGAGAACAAAATCAGAATAAAATGGCAAAACATTCTTAAAAGACAGTAGAAATGGAAAGATATAAAAATTTAAGCTATACAACCAAACTACAGAGGGAAAATTACGGTTATAAAAATAAAACATTTTGCCTAACAGACATTCAATAAAGGTTTAAGCGAATATATTAGTAAGAAAGAGAAGTATGAAGAAGTACCTAAAGCTAAGAACTTCAAAACCTAAAATCTTAAAAAGGGAATAAAGTGGCAAGTCATAAACAGCAAAAAATAAAGTATAAGACAGATTGGAAAATAAAAAGTGGCAAAATTAGTAGCTGGGTTTTTAGAAAATAAAAAAATTTAAGGACTAAGAATTTTAGAATAAAGAAATTAAAAGTAGGGAAATTCTCATAATTACATATTGATATAATTTATGACCAAGTAATCATTTTGATATATAACTCCCTATAGATATACAAAATTCCAAAACAGATGCAATGAGTTTAAGATATCTTTAACAAATGCTTACTATGAACATGAGAGACTGGGAAAATAAGAAAGAATAAGACACAGTTCCTGCACTCACAGAGTTAGAGAAGACAGATAAATAAACAGTTACAGGATTCAGGACCTGCTACCCAACACTGCTGATTTTTTAATGTTTGTTTTCCAGATTTAAGGACACTTTTTCCTCTTTTCTCTTAAGCAATCTATAACTTACAGCTGTTAGGCAAAGCATACCTTTGGGAATAAAGATGAAATAATTACTTTTTCTCCCTCCAGAATTCAGAAACTCATAGTAAGTAATCTTACTTTAATGGCCATATAGTTATCTGGATAAGTTCAATAAGAATCTGTTCTCCTTATACTAGGACAAATTTGGAAACTTTGGTTATATTACCAATGCTCTGACTAGAATGTCATATTTGAGAATAATGTATAAAATCAGATATGACTAGACAGTTTACAGAACTAAGGTTGACTTCATGCCATCAAAACATAAAGCCCCACTTGGAAAAACTAGCCTATTCCTGGTGTACAGGGTTCCCATCCTTACAGTTGAGTAAGGAAGGTCACTTCCTGACAGGCCCAGGAACTTTAGTATATCTTGGGAACCTTAAGAAGAGAGGACTTCACTAATAAGTACACAGGAACTGCAGGCAAAACTGATGGTGAGTCCTTGACTTGGCTTTCTAGCCTCCAGAGGTTTTAAAAAGTCCAATTTGAGATTCCTTTTGAAAAGTTTCAGCAAATTCAAAAGACTTACATAGTCAATCACTATTTTTGGTACACTGATATAATCAGGCCAAGTTTAATGAGACTAGATTTATTTTGCAAACAGATTTCTGTCAAAGTCTTACTTTGAAAGAAATGGGAGTGACTATATTGAGAAAAATGATGCTTCAACAGAAAACCATAGCACACCCTTGAGGGTATTACATTCTAGTCTGATTCATTCTCTTTAAGATTTTGTTACCTAACTATAAACTAGACTGGATTTTGAATCCTTCTAGTTTCCTCCAATATCTGGCTACAATTCTCCAAATTAATGTTTCCAATTTTTCTCCTACCCATCTTTGAAACCCCCCAAATCTGGATTTTGAATCCTTCTAGTTTCCTCCAATATCTGGCTACAATTCTCCAAATTAACATTTCCAATTTTTCTCCTACCCTTCTTTGAAACGCCCCAAATTAAAAATTACCCTTTCCTACAGCCCTGCAAATAAATAGCAACAGAGTAATTTGACATAACTTCAGAGAAATCATCACAAAAGCTCATGTACAGACAACCTTTGTGCCTGTTGCTATTCTGTTTCTTAGAAAGTTCACTATAAAAGTGTAAACCAGGAAGATCTATCATATTGTCAGTGCCTGTCTTCATCACATTAAAGATCTTCTGAGTCTAACACCTAGAAAAGTTTCTCAACTGACTGCCTCCTGGGCTAAAAAACTGAGTTTGGAGTTCATTCCAACCATTAACCTTTGTTTTTTCTTTTGTTTCCCCTAGAAATACCCAGGACTAAGAGACTGGTTCAATGGTTATGGGACAACCTATCAACTCAGTTTCTGGACTGTGAAACTTCTTGAGAAGTTTCAGATAGGGGAATGACAGTGTGCAGAATACACTAATTCAAAATATGGCACCTTGGCCTATTAAATATTTTAATCTGAAGGAAGTTGAGAAACAACATGTGTGGGAAGGACTTTCTGACTTTCCCTTTAAGCAGGTCATAAAGTCTTAATCCGAGAGGTCATATCCTTATATACCTGGAGAGACATCCTTACATCCAAGACACAGGAACACCAAGAAGAATCTGAACAAATAGGTCTTGCTGAATTTCCTCCAGTTTACTATATTTACCTCATATGCTTTGTCTTATCATATATTTCCAGAGCTGTCTACTCTTCATCAGATCTAGCATAAAAACACTCAAGTGTAACCATTACTTTGGGTCTTCATTTCCTTATGAAGGGTCCTGTGTCATGTAAAATTTATATTCAATTTGTATGCTTTTCTCTTCTTAGTCTGTCTTTGTCAGTTTAATTTTCAGACCTAGCCGGAGGCCCTAAGAAGGTCAAAGCAAACTTTTCTTCCTCTACAACAGGTAATTATAGAATAATGTAGCATATACACTAATGAAGTATCCTCAATGGATTGGAGTAGTATAAGAAGGAACTGACTGATTTAGTCAAGACAGTAAGGATATGAAGAAGGGCTTTATTGAATAGGTGATAACAACATGATTTTAAAGTATGCTTAGGAGTTTGCTAGAAATAGAACAAGAAAGGAAATACTAAATATTTTTCCAAAATTTCACAAGTAGAGAGGAGGAAGTGTAAAAGTGATACAGTGAAAAAGCATGAATTTGAATATAACAGACCTGGATAACAGTCCTGGTTGTTCCACTATTTACCTTAAGTAAACTAAACTCTCTGGATCTATTTTTCTTGTCTGCTACATTAGGACACCATTAGAAGTTATATTAGGGTAGCACCTCAAACTTAAATGTAAATATAACTAATATCTAGGGTAGGACCTGAAGTCTTTTTAACAATCACAGGTAATATGAATGCTGCTGGTCTACTGACCTACACTTTGAGTAGTAGTAAGGCATTAGATGATCCCTACAGGTTCCTTGCACCCTCAGAACTTTATTTCAAATAATTATCTATTACATTGAAATTTTTTAGGCAAATATGATGAGAAGGATAAAACCAAAGAAGAAAATTAGAAGGTTAAAAAAAAACTGTAAGACTAAAGTACACTTAAAAAAAATAATTTCCCTTCATGACTAAATAGTGTTTAACCTCTGGAAAATAAATATTTAAATAAAGTCACTTTCACAGTTAACATGATAATGTAGCTTTTAAAATCCTTACAAAAATGACGTACTGAACATATGAACAAATAAACTTATAAGATATGAAAAATACCAATAAGTAAATTATATTCTAAATAATAGTGATCTACAACTTGAAAATACAAAGAAAAAAAGTTCCATTTTTAAACAGTGAGAAAAAAGCAGTTAAATATTTGTACATAAATTAGCTTGGGAAGTCAGATAATTAATTCAAAGAAAAGTATAAGACTAGAAGGAAGTAAGAATAAATGGAGTCTTAGGTGTAAAGACTAGATAGTAAATGATATAATACTACCCAACTTAATATGCAGATTTAATTCAATACACATTAAGTTTTCTGAGGACTGAAGGGCCCCCACCAGTAAGATGGCAAACTTCCGGCTTCTCTTCAGGGTCCTCAGTTCCCACCGGCACCACCTGAAGCCCAATCACCTCTCGCCCCCCTCCCAATCCCAGCACTTAGCCAACAGCCACCAGCCCCGAAGAAGTGACACCTTAATCAATTCATGCCCCTTCCTATATAACCCAGCACCTTTCCCTAATAAAGCGGAATTCTCCGGTGAATTGCTGCTGTGTGTCGCTCCTTTCCTTTCATTGGTGCCGAAACCCGGGAGACGGGACACCCCAACTGGGCCCCGTCTTCCCCCCGACACCAGCAGCAGCTTGCCCTCGTCCTCTTTTTCCGGCGCTGGCTCATCACACTCACCACTCCTCTCTGGCCTTTAGGTAAGTTTTCCCCCCGGAGTGGGCCACTCTTCGCCGAGCTATCGCAGTGCCATTGACCGTGATCATCCGGCAAGGCCCTGACGCTCCGGGATGAGGAGGGAACTCTCCCTGCCTCAGGTCTTCACAGCTGCAGAGGACCCACAGGCCCCTCCTCCAACAGCCATAAATCCCCGCCTCAAGCCTTTAGGGCTGCGGAGGACCCTCAGGCCCCTCCTCCGACAGTCATAAACGCATTCACCGTCCCTTCCATCAGTGCTGAAACTTTTTAAGCAAAATTTCCCCAGGGTGGGCCACTCTTCTCCGAGCTATCGCAGTGCCATTGACCGTGATCGTCCGGCAAGGCCCTGACGCTCAGGGACGAGGAGGGAACGCTCCCCGCCTCAGGCCTTCATGGCTGCGGCGGACCCTCAGGCCCCTCCTCTGACAGCCATAAATCCCCGCCTCAGGCCTTCACGGCTGCGGCAGATTCTCAGGCCCCCCCATCCAACAGCCATAAACGAGTTGACTCCTTTGCAGATGAGAACGCTCCCTTCCCCACCCCCCTCCTCCTTCTGCTCCATCCGCCGAAATCTTTTCTGTCTGCCGAAAACTCCTAGCGCTAGGTACCTCGTGACTCCAGCAAACTGCCTTCTTAGGGAAGTCTGGGTGACGACCCACACTTCCTAAGAAATTCCGACTCGTGTACGAGTTTCCGCAGACCACCAAGGATCATCAGGGATGCCCTTTGTCTCCTTGCGGTCTGCTTCCAGTCCAAGGATCTCTGTTCATCTTCCCGTTTGTCTCCTTCTCTGTCCTTTAGCCATGGGAGCCTCCTCATCCCTCCCTGAAAGTTCACCTGTTGAATGCCTGCTTAAGCATCTGGCTACCCTCTCCCTGACGCCTGATATAAAACCAAAACTTCTCTGTAAATGTTGCTCCCAAGATTGGCCGACATACCCCCTAGACAATAACAACCAATGGCCTGCAGGGGGAACTCTTGACCCTAACAGCACTCGCGATCTTTTTAACTACTGCCAGCACCTGAAAAAATGGAAGGAGATTCCCTATATCGAAGCTTTCCGCCTCCTCCTCCCCCCGCCCCCTCCCAAGTTCTCCTAGCCTGCAAGCCGCTGCCCCCGCAGAAGCCTCCCGTTCACTCCCTTCCCCTTCTTCTCCTACAACAGCGCTTCTCCCTTCCTCCCCTACCATCTCCTCCCCCATCTCACTTCCTCCGCCTTCATCCCCCGCAGATTAAGCCTGAGCCTTTCAGCCCCCCCTTTAACTAGGTCCCAGGGGCCTCCTCCGTCTTTGCCCTCATCACCTGTTTCTCCCCTGTTAGGGACCGCCTTTGTCTTCTTACATGTTTGTAGGGAGAATGGGAAAGCACCTTCCCCCACGTCTGAACGCAGCATGGGAAAGCACAAGCTAGAGAACAACCAGTGCAGTCCTTCGAAGTTATCTGTCCACAAAAACATATCTTGCCAAGACTGCTCACTCTGAAAATAGGGAGACCTTGAAGATGTGTAGAAACACCGCCCCTGCTTCTAGATATGCCCTTCCCCCACTTGCCAATGTGGCAGGAATGGAGAACAAAGAACATTCTGTTTACGCATTCCATAAGCAATTAACTAGAGCTCTGCTGTAGCTCAGTTAGTACAGCATGGGACTCTTAACCTCAGAGTCATGAGTTCAAGCCCAACTACAGCAGCAGAGGCAAGCAGCTGGGCTGCTAGCTGGCGACACGTGGGTCCGATTCTATCTTTATTTTCTTTGCCCCCCTTCTGCACTTCAGGACCTGCTCGACTAGGCACGGCTAGACCACGTCACTCCCCCACAGACTGAGCCAGAACCCTTCAGTCCCCCTCAGACTCGGTCCCCAGGGCCTCCCAAAATTATCGCTCCCCTACGGGAGGTAGCAGGATCCGAAGGCATCATACGCATTCATGTCCCTTTCTCCTTAGGAGATTTAGCCCAACTAGAGAAACACCTAGGTTCCTTTTCCACTGATCCCACGACATACATCAGGGAGTTTCAATGGATCCTCCAGTCTTACAGCCTCACACATCATGACATTTTCATGCTCCTGGCCAATACTCTCCTCCTTGAAGAGCGTAGACGAGTTTGGGACTTCGCCCAAATGCACACTACCGAAACCCACAGGACTGACCCCACCTATACCCCTGGCCCCACTGCTGTCCCCAAACAAGACCCACACTGAGATTATAACACCGCCATGAGTCTCCGCTCTCAAGATATTTTTGCCTCCTGCTTAACAGCAGGTCTGAAAAAGGCAGCTCGTAAAGTAGTCAATTTTCAAAAGCTCCAAGACATAATTCAAAAAAGAGACGAAACCCCTTCCGAGTTCTTAGACAGACTCACTCAAGCCCTATTACAGTATACCAGCCTGGACCCAGAAACACCTGAAGGAAGACATGTCGTTATGACATACTTCCTAGCTCAAAGCTACCCCGACATTAAAGCTAAACTCAAAAAGTTA
Source organism: Manis javanica (assembly GCF_040802235.1). NCBI lineage: Eukaryota > Metazoa > Chordata > Mammalia > Pholidota > Manidae > Manis > Manis javanica. Next base: position 94,549,039 of record NC_133163.1, on the reverse strand, counting down.
GAACAGGGCCTCGCTACCCCACAGACTGAGATCCTAACAGTGGCCTTTAAAGTCTTCCATAACCGGGAGGAGGAGAAAGAACGCCGTAAACAAAAGGCTGATCAGGCCAATTTCCAAATGTTGGCCCAGCTGATAAAACCACAACCTAGGCGCCCCTCTACAAACAAGCCCCCCCCCCAGGAGCTTGTTTCAAGTGTGGAAAAGAGGGACATTGGTCAAGGGCGTGCCCCTCCCCCAGATCTCCTACCACCTCATGCCCCAGATGCCACAAAAAAGGCCACTGGGGGTCTGATTGCCCAACCACCCGAAGGGGAGGCTGGACGAACAACCCCCATCCTAAGCCCGCCATAGTGGGCCTGGCAGAATAAGATTGACGCGGCCCAGGAGCTTCTCGCCCAACCATTTCCATCACCAAACAGGAGCCCAGAGTTACTTTAACAGTAGATGGTCGCCCCATCTTCTTCCTCCTAGATACAGGAGCCACCTTCTCAGTCTTGTGAGAATACCAGGGCCCTACCACGCCAGCCATTACTCCTATAGTAGGCGTAGGAGGTAAACAGATTTTCCCATTAAAACCCCCCCCTTTTATGCACAATCCTAAACAATCCCATACCTTTCTCCCACTCCTTCCTGGTTATGCCCCAGTGTCCCATCCCTTTACTAGGACGAGACATCCTTTCCCTCCTCCACGTTTCCATAACTATATCCACTCCCACAGCCCCCAGTACTCCCTTTCTGATGGCCCTCATAGCTGACAACCCCCCTCTACCCAATGAAAGCTCCAGTTCTGCCCTCATACACCCTGTAAATCCCAAAGTTTGGGACATTACAAGCCCCTCTGTGGCCCTATGTCCCCCTGCCTCTATCAAATTACGTGACCCCTCCCAGTATATCTGTCAGGCCCAATACCCCGTAACCACTTCAGCCCTCATAGGCCTCCAACCCATCATTCAAGATCTCTTAAACAAAAATTACGTCAGACCCACTCACTCCCCATTAAATACCCCCATATTAGCTGTAAAAAAAACCAACGGATCTTTCCGCCTTGTCCAAGACCTTCACCTCATCAACATAGCCATTGTCCCTATCCATCCCTTAGTTCCAAATCCATACAACCTTTTATTGCAGATCCCTGCCTCGGCATCCCACTTCTCAGTCCTAGATCTCAAGGACCCATTTTTCTATCCCTCTAGACCCCTGCTCCCAAGATTTTTTCATCTTCACCTGGACGGACCCATACACAAGACATTCTGAACAACTCACTTGGACAGTTTTACCACAAAGCTTCCGAGTTAGTCCCCATATTTTTAGACAGGTCCTAGCTCAGGACCTCAAACAGTTTCATCATGATCACTCCAAGTCCACCTTATTACAATACATGGACAATCTTCTACTCTGCAGTCCCTCGTGGGAACAGTCTCAACTTGACACTGCCTCCCTTCTTAACCTTCTAGCTTCCAGAAGTTACCGAGTATCCCCCGTCAAAGCTCAAATCTCTTCCCCTCCTGTCACTTACCTCAGATTCCTTCTATCTCAACAAAGAAAGTCCATTACCTTAGATAGAAAATGGCTCCTCTCTGACCTGCCCGTTCCCAAAACCAAGACAGAAATCCTTTCCTTTCTAGGCCTGGCTAGATAGCGTAGATCCCTAACTTCTCCCTGTTGGCAAGACCCCTATACGACCTCAGCAAGAGCCCCCCTAAAGAACCATTATCCTCCTCATCCCGACACTCGTTCATTAAGCTCTGTCAAGCCCTTGTGGAAGCCCCAGCTCTCCATCTTCCTGATTTGTTGAAGCCCTTCTTATTATACATTCATGAGAGGTCCAGTCAAGCTCTAGGAGTCCTAGGCCAATATTATGGCCCATCCTTTGCCCCAGTAGCTTATCTCTCTGAGCAATTAGACCCCACAGTTGGGAGATGGGCCCCCTGCCTACAAGCATTAGCCGCTAGACAGCTCTTGCAGAAGGCAGCTCATAAACTGACATTCAGGGCGCCCCTTACCATTCTGTCCCCACATTACCTAAAAGATCTCTTAACCTACAAAAGCTTACAGACTCTCCCTCCCTCCAGACTCCTGACCTTACTGTCCTCTTTCCTCCAAAATCCCGTTCACCCCCTTTGCCATCCATACCCGAATCATGACTTTTTCCTCCTTTACTGCACTCTCGCTTTTTTTCCTCATTCCTATTGTCTTCCCCACCACCCCAGCCTCCTTTGTATGGCGATTCAAAGTCAGAGAGACTTACACACAGCATCAAACAAAAGTTACTGCCCTCATTGCCACACCAAACTGCCCTCTGAAAAGCTGCTCTGAGCCTTTATACCTCCACTTTCCTCCCTCCACCGAAGTGTTCACTAGCAGCTACCCTTGTTCTCCCTACCTCTGCTTCCTCTATGACCAAAAACAAGCCTATTGCAGGCGATGGCCAGACACCTACAGGAGATGTCCCTACTGGTCTTGTGCCATTCACTACATGGGTAACTTCCAGTACCCACAGTATTACTCCTCCAACCGTTTCATGAAATATCCCAATGGCTCATTCTCCTTATCAATCCCAGATCCCTGGGACTCTGGATGGGCCGCCGGAGTCACAGCCTCAGTTTACTATGGGGGGGTCCTTGACCCCCCCACGGTACCCTTCATATCTCTCGAAAGTATGTTCCCTCTCATTCCCAGATCTCTCAAGTTGCATCAGATAGCAGACATTCCGAAAAAGTCATTATCCAAACTCTTGACGGCGCCTCTTCATCTTCTTATCCCCACCCCTCGTTCCATTTCTCCTACTCTTCGTTACAGCTCATTCAGGACACCACCATCTTTCTCAACCACACCCTTAACACAGCCAATAGTTTCTTGTGTACATCACTACAGCGCCCACTGCTGGCTGCCGTGCCCCTTAATATTTCCAACTACTCCTTCCATGCAGAAAGACAACCCCTCTGCCCCCTGGCAGACATACCCCTATGGGAACCAGAATACGCAGATAATCTCACCATCCACCACTGTGTAGGCCCAACCCCTCCCCCCTCCAACGCACTTCACTGCCTCTCTATCTACACCCCTACCTCCGGCTCTAAGACTTTTACGCAACTGGGACACTTCTTTTGGTGTAATGGCAGTCTTTTCAACTCACTGCCTCTCAACTCCGATACACCCTACATTCTCGTCACCCTAATCCCATAGTTTACACTTTACAGCATGGCAGAATTTCTTGATTTCCAACCTCCCTTGCCCTCGCGCACAAAAAGAGCTGCTTTCCTTCCCATCATGGTCAGTAGCTCTTTGATCACCTCAGCCATTGGGGCAGGGTTTTCGGGAGAAGCCTTGGGTCACTCTCTATGGGCAGTTAGAGATCTCAACGCCAAACTTGAGGGAGCCCTGACATCCACTGCCGATTCCCTAGCCTCTCTCCAAAGACAGGTCACTTCACTAGCTAAGGTCACCCTTCAAAACCGGCGGGCCCTAGATCTGCTTACAGCCGAGAAGGGTGGCACCTGCATCTTCCTCTGGGAAGAGTGCTGCTATTACATCAACGAATCCGGCATTGTAGAAACTGACATTACCAAACTCACCGACCTTGCCTCCAGCCTCCACTTTGCTTCCAATTCCAACCCATTCTCTTCAGTACTAACAAACCCCCTCCTCACCTGGCTCTGGCCCATTGCAGGCCCCATAATAATCATTCTTCTCGCCTGTCTCTTCTTATCCTGTATAATAAAGTTCATCAAATCCCAAGTCGGAAAGATCTCTAATCAAGCTTTCAACCAGCTTTTACTAAGGAACTACCAGCTTCTGGCCACAGAAGATCCCTCACCCTCATGTGACCTCCTCACCACATGCTGAGATGGACCCCTCTCTCCACTGGAAACTGTTCCTGGAAACAATGGCCGCAGACGCCTGGCTCCTGACACCCATATCCTCTTGGCACCATTGGAATCAACAGGTCCTCGACCTATGGTTACAGGGAACCTTCATTGATTTCCAACCTGAAGAAGTCCACATCTACTCATCCTTACTGTGGGGAGTCCTATCAACCCTTTCCTCCCGGTCCTCAAGCCCTCACTCCCTTCTCCGCCCCCGTTCAGCAGGAAGCAGCCAGAGAGAAAGCAACGTCCACAACCCCATAGAGGAGAAAGGGGGGAATGAAGGGCCCCCACCAGTAAGATGGCGAACTTCCGGCTTCTCTTCGGGGTCCTCGGTTCCCGCTGGCGCCACCTGAAGCCCAATCACCTCTTGCCCCCCTCCCAATCCCAGCACCTAGCCAACAGCCACCAGCCCCGTAGAAGTGACACCTCAATCAATTCATGCTCCTTCCTATATAACCCAGCACCTTTCCCTAATAAAGCGGAATTCTCTGGTGAATTGCTGCTGTGTGTCGCTCCTTTCCTTTCAAGGACTAGTTATATAACTTGATAAACAGCTTCTGGAAGAGCAGAGAAAACTTAGTTTTTTGTTTTTGTTTTTAATTTCGGAGTATATAAATTTTATTTGGACTGGAACTTTAAAAATTATTAATATTTTGCATACCTGTGCAGTACACATCTACGGAAAAACTTGGTTTTTTAAATTTTAAGATAGGTTCAAATTATTACAAAGCAGTAGTTTCAAACCCTTATGTGACACTATGATTTATATTAAGAAAAATATATTTGGTCTTCATCCTTTTTTCTGGCTGAGAGCTCCTAAACCCTTGGAGCTTCCTAAATTAGGAGTGGCATAAAGGTGTCTGTTGTTATGTTAATGAGGCCAGTTTTGCAATGCACCTAAGGTTGGGGGCTGGCTGCCAGGAAAATCAACCATGTGATTAGAGGATTGGAACTTTCAGTCCCATCCTCCAGACATCCAGGGATGGGAGGGGAGCAGGTTCAATCAACTACCAATGGCTGATGATTTAATCAATCACATGTATTTAATGAAGCCTCTATAAAAACCCAAAAGGATAAGGATTAGAGAGCTTCTGGGTTAGTGAACATGTGGAAATTGGGGAGGCATGGGCATGGAAGCTCTTCCCTGTCTCCCTATACCTTCTATGCATCTCTTCCACCTGGCTGTTCCTAAGTTATATCCTTTTATAGTAAACCTGTAATCTAGTAAGTAAAATGTTTCTCTTAATTCTGAGTTGCTCTAGCAAATTAACCAAAACTAAGTTGGGGGCTGTCAGAGCCTCAGAAATACAGACAGTCAGAAGCACTGGCAACAACAGGGACTTGTGATTAGTGTCTGAAGTGAAGGAAGAGAAGCAGTATCATAGGATGGTGCCCTTAACCTGTGAGATCTGAGGCAATGTCCAGGTACTGTCAGAACTGAGTTGAATCATAGGACATTCAGCTGATATCAGCAAATTTTGCTTGGTAGTGTAGGAAAAAATCTATACATATCAGAATTGGTATCAAAATCATTACCTTATGCTAGGGGTAAAGACAATGATTGGAAAAAATGAAAATTGTAGAGATAGGTAAAATAAAATAGTGAAATAACTTAATGTATGTGTGTGAGATAAACCAGAAATAAATACCACAAAGTGAACATAAATAATAATTCTGGGACAAATGGTTTTCAGGATAGAGAAAATTAATTAGTACCATGGTAAATTCCAAAGAGGTCAAATAATCAATTAGGGGTAAAAATCAGTGAAGCATTAGTAGTATGTATATTTATGCACAGATGAAGATCAGATGATTTTCAACAAAGTGAAGGCTGTTGTAAAAGTCAAGATGGATATGCTTGAATATATACAAATAAAAACCTAACACATCAAACTCAGCCAAGTTGCAAGATAAAACAACAAAAATCAGTCAATCAGTCATAATTGGAGAAATGTGGAGAGAAGGGAAACCTGTGCACCGTTAATGAATATGTAAATTGGTACAAGCCACTATAGAAAAGAGTGTGGAGATTCCTCAAAAATTAAAAATAGAATGACTTTATGATCCAGCCATTCCACTTTTGGGTATTCATCTAAAGAAAAAGAAACTTAACTCAAAAAGATATATGCACCCCCATGTTTATTGCAGCATATAATGTTTATAGCCAAACTATAGAAACAACCTAAGCACCTGTCAATGAATAAATGGTTAAAGAAATTGTGGTACACACAGACACACACACACACACACACACACATCCCTATTCAGCCATAAAAGAAAGTGAAATAAGTCAGAAAGATAAAGACAAATACTGTATACTGTATAATTTCTTTTACATGTGGAATCTTATAAAAAGAAAAAAACCCAAGTTCATAGAAACAGAAGAGATGGCTGGTTGCCAGAGGTGAGGTTTGCAGGGGAAGAAATGGGTAAAGGGGGTCAAAAGGTAAAATGAAAAGAAGAGTGTAGTTGATATACTGTAGAAATTTTGAATCATATTCAAAATATTGACTTTATATATACATACACAAACATATATTCAAATGTACGCTAATGCATATGACATAGGTATATTATAAAATACACATTCTAAATCTTTCAAATGAAACCAAGTATATATTCTGAGAAATCTGCACAAAAAAATTTAAGACCTAAGGACAAGAAAAAAATAAATCATATGTCTATGCACTAGCAATGAACAATATGAAAAAGCAATTTAGAAAACAATTCGATTTACAGTAACATCCAAAAGAATAAAATGGTTAGGAATAAGTTTAACCAAGGGGGCACAACACTTACAACACTGAAAACTACACAACATTGCTGAAAGAAATAAAGAATATCCTAAATACATGGAAAGACATCCCATTTTCACAGATTGGAAAGCTTAACATAGTTCAGATGACAGTACTTTCCAAATCAATCTAGAGATTAAATTCAATTCCTATTAAAATCCCAATTGCCTTTTTAGTAGAAATAGGCAAACAGATATTAAAATTCATACTGAATTGTTAAGAGATTCCAAATTGTCTAAATAAATTTATAAAGAAGGACAAGTTGGAGCACTCACACTTCCCAATTTCAAAACTTAGTACAAATTTATTGTAATCAAAACAGTGTGGAACTGGCATCTGATCTAAATGAAACGAATTCAGAGTTTAGAATAAACCCGTATATCTGTGGTCAGTTAGTTTGACAAGAATGCCAAGACTATTGAGAAAGAAGAATCTCTTCAACAAATAGTGCCGGGACAGCTGAGTACCCATATACCGAAGAGAAAAGTCACACCATATACAAAAATTAATTTAAAGTAGATTTTAAAAACTTACATATAAGGGCTAAAACTATAAAGCTCTTAAAGGAAAATATGGGGGAAATCTGTAAGAAATTTAATTTGGCAAAGGAAAAGGAAAGGGGAAAAAGGAAAAGGAAAAGGAAAAGATAAGAAAAGAAAGAAGAAAGAAAAGAAAGAAAGAAAGAAAGAAAGAAAGAAAGAAAGAAAGAAAGAAAGAAAGAAAGAAAGAAAGAAAGAAAGAAAGAAAGAAAGAAAGAAAGAAAGAAAGAAAAAATTTAGTGTTAATTAACAAGGATGTAGAGAAATTGGAACTCTCATGCATTGCTGGTGGTACTAAAATGGTGTGGCTGCCATGGAGAACAGTTTGGCAATTATATATAAAGTTAAAAATAGAATTATCACATGACTCAACAATTCCACATCTAGGTATATACTTGATAGAATTGAAAACAGGTGTTTTGAAAACAAAAACTCATAAATGAATGTTCATAGCAGCACTATTCACCATAGCCAAAAAGAAGAAACAATCTAAATGTGCTCATCAATGGATAAATGGATAAAACAAAGTACATTAATACAACTGAATATTATCCTTTTATAAAAAGGAATAAAGTACTGGTACATACTATAACATGTCTGAATTTTTAAAAAATTATGTTAAGAAGCCAGACACAAAATACACATTGTGTAATTGCATATATAGCTGACCCTTGAATAACATGGGTTTGAACTGCATAGGTTCACTTACATGCAGATTTTTTAAGTGTGGTATGATGCTATAAGTGTATTTTCTCTTCTTTATGGTTTTAGTAACATTTCCTTTACTCTATTGTAAGAATACAGTATATAATATATACAACATACAAAATATGTATTAACCGACTTTATGTTATTGGTTAAGACTTCTGGGCAACATTAAGCTACTAGTGGTTAAGTTTTGAAGAAGTCAAAAGTTATAAATGGATTGGTGGCACAGGGTTTTGTGCCCCTAACTTCTGCATTGTTCAAGATCAACTATATGAAATTTCTAGAATAGATGAATCCACAGAGTAAGAAAGCAGATTAGTCATTGTCAGGGAACGTGGGTTAGAGAGAATAATGGGGAATGACTGCTTAATGGTCACAGGGTTTTCTTTTGGGATATGAAAACTAGATAGTTGTGATAATCACACAACATTCTAAATGTACTAAATGCCACTAAATTGTACACTTTGGTGAGTTTTATGTGTATTTTACAATTTAAAAATTACATTTAGTTAAAAAAAAAACCTTTTGCATAATATAATAAAGCCTCATATCAGGAAAGGCAATGGAAAAGGAAAACTATGGTAAAGGTAATTTATAAAAAATCTTAGTACCTGAATTATTTAGAAAGATTTGATACAAAGATACAGAACTAATCTCCAAAGTTATTAGGCTAAATGGTTAAAACTGATACACAGATTATATACCAAGAAATAATTACAGTAAATTTCCACACATAAAAATGAACAGGCCACAATAAAAATAAATGCTTATTAAGCCATATCGAGGAATCATTACATTCTAAATGCCTTATAAAAGAGTAAAAGAGCAAATGTAGCTAGGCCATAGTGAAATAAATAAATTCAAACATCTCCACTGACATTGTGAACTTGTCCTAGAGAATAATCTGACAATATAAAACAGAAGCTATTAAACTAGTCAAGTACTTTGACCTAGTAATTTCAGTTTGGGGACTACACTTTTAAAGGAACACCCAAAGTAGGAGAAGCAGGAAAAAGTTTGAAAAAACGATATTCATAGTCACGACAACTAACATGTGAAAATATGAAATAATTTAAAGAATCAATAAAAGAATAGATGTATATTGTATAGGCAATAATATTTGCCTAAGCATATGCAATGGAATATATGAGTATATTCTACATATGTTTGTATATATATTTAAAATAGAAACTATGTAATTATTTGATAGCTTAAAATGTATCTATGAGAAATAATGTCAAAGTAAATGACAAAATAGTGCTCCCACTGATTTCAACTCTACACATACATTGAAAAGAATTTGAAGTAAAAGTTTAAAACTTAATAGGCTCTTTTAAGGTTCTTTTAAAAATAAGCTGTAGAGAATAATAATTTCCTGGCAATTATTTTCCAATCATATTCTTTACCTAAGGACCAGTTAAAAAAAAAAACAGATAAGGCAACAATAAAAACTTTGGTAGGATAAATTGTAAGTTTAGAAGAAAATCTTAAGTGATCAAACTAAGATGCCATTTTTTGTTATAACCTTACTATAAGCCTCTTTTTGTTGATAAAAGTTTTCAAGCCAATCCTCCAAGATTTTGAGGAAATACTTGTTTCACTGTATTTGAAATGTTAGCCACATTCTTGTAAATAAAAATGTTTTTCATATAATACTTCAGTCACAATACATGGATATACTTAAAATATAAAGAAAAGAAAGACAATTTAATGTACACAAACTATGTATTCACAGATGCAGAAATATGAATAACTGCCATAAGAACAATAAAAATATCTCAAAGAGACTCAAACGTAACACCATGTACTTCTCACCGTACAAGCAACCTGTGTACGAATAACTGCTTAAACACTCCTCTGAACAGTTGTTGCCATACAAGCCATCATAGAAAGCAAAGAAAGGCAAACTGGACTTTTTAGATATTCTGCCTGTTCACAAGTTGAAGGGAAGCCTTGAAAAGCAGAGGTGAAAAGTATAATTCAAGGAGCTGACTTAAGAGACACTGTCCCGCCCCAAATTCTATTAGAATTTTTTTCTTACACTTCCTAAGAATCTACCAGTTTGAGTTATGCAGATTAACAGGCATTGTCCACTTATCAAAACTGAAACCTCTGAAACAAATAAACAGTTCTATTAAATAGTTCTATTACATAGTACTATTAATTTGCTTGACTTCTTTCACATCTCTTCTAACACCTAAATGAAGCAAACTTCAACTGGAGGGAATGGAGAAGGAAGCAGCATTGAGCCTTCCGTTATAGCAGTCAGTCTCCCCAAGTCTGTATTTCTCCCATAATCCATTTCTCAAAACTATTTATATTCCCTTCCTCCTAATCAAAGTTTTCATTCATTAGCCTAACAAAATATATCTTTTCTTACTTTTCCAAAACATTTTACAGTTATAAGAACTAACAGCATTTTTAAAAATCAAATCATCTGAAATTTATTATTTAACAATGGAAAACATGAGAGGCCTTTTAAAAGTCTTTTTAAATCTGTCCGTTTAAAACCTGCTTTTCTTTTAAATTTACCATCATCATACTTTCTCTTTATATGCACATAACTTTACTATACATTCATTAGTTACAAATTATAATAATGAAGACCTTAATTGAGCCTTGAAAGCATATTCTATTTAAAGAATAATATGCATCAACTGATTCTTACTTTGCTTCAACTTATGGAAATCACCAACTCTATCCTTGGTAGCTTGCTTTAGTATATCTGCTTGAATTCTGGGTACACTCTCCAAGTTTGGGCCTGGAATTAAACGCTGAAGAGGATTGGAAGGGTTCTGTTTTGCAGTTCCAGGGTTTCCATTGTAGTTTACATGAGAATCTACAGAATAAAAACGTTAAATAAGGTCATATTTTGCAGGAGATTTTCATAAGATTTGCTTTAGAAAGCGAAAATGTACTGTTGTCTGATTGATACTGGCTAGTCAGGTGGCTTTTTTTTAAAAAAAAGCTCTATTCTAATTTCTTTAATCAAATCTTATAACAAATGTGATTTTAGCTGCCTAACGTTTAGTCATCTTTCCCAGGTTAGTATCTCCAGTACTGATTATAAACCTATCCACCAAAAGTATATACAGTAGAAACCCAAAAACTAAAACAGCAATGACACCTGGAGTTTTTCTTCCCTCCAAAACTATATTGCTGTCAGAGACCTCCAGGATCCAGTAAGCCTTTTAGAAGTTCTAATCTATAAGTCATTTTCATCTACACATTGACTCACAACTGTTAACTTTTGATTCTTTCTTATTAGTATCTTCTAGATATAACCTTTCTTTTTCCCCCTTTCTTCCTCATCAAAGCCTTGATTTAGATTCTGAGTATAACTAATTTTAATCATATCAATTCTCATTCTAAAGAAACACTTTTGTTATATCAAGTAAGTATTCAGGAGAAAACAAACATACATTCTTAAGTATGGAGTAGGGAGTTTAATACAGGTGGATTTAGTCATTTATAGAAGGCCTCTGTGAGGTAATCTGAACACGTTTTAAAGAAGGTAAATACATGTACAACAGCAGAGATGAAAGGGAATGTAGTCAAGAGCGGCAGAACAAGTAATTCTGCTCTTAATAATCCATTAAACAAACTGCATTTTTAAATAATTATTTCTCCCTGAGTTTTTATCAGCCATTAGAAAATATATAACATGAACTAAGGAATGAATGCTATTTCACCATGCTGCTGGAAGACATGCTTTATTCACTATATGAAACAATACATGACCAATAAATTAGTTTTCAGAGGAAATTTTAAGAATAATACTTCATACCTGTGAGAGGTTGTCCAGTTGGAAGATGGGAAATTGCTTGATGACTTTCATACTGAGAAACAGAAATAGGGGGTTTCTTTAAAGCTAAAAGAAAAAAGAGATTTGTATCATTCCCATTGATAGTATTTCTAAAACCAACCACACGAATTCACTTACATTGCATTAATTCTATGATGCTTATTCGAGTTTTGTAATCCTTATAGTTGGTATGTTAACTAATTAATCTATGGTTACTAATTGATACATTGTATCACATCCATCACGGTTTTGGGTGATCAATAAATATTACCAGATTATAAGACAGCAGGAACTCTGTCTTGTTCACCACTGTATCCCCAACACCCAGAATAGTGTCTGGCATATAACAGGAGCTCAACTAAGATTTGATGTATGAATAAATGAACCTCTTCAGATACACTGAGACCTTTTTATATAGACAGCATAAATTAAAAATTCACATTTATCGTAGGTGAAGCAACGAGAATATGCTATTCTAAGTTGTTCAGATTTTAAATAAAAACTAAGTATGACTGATGCAACATGTTGAGATTTTGTGCTTGAAGAGGGAAAAGTTGTTTTGTACAATGGGCTTTACTAACAAGGATGTACATACTTATAACTGGACTTCTCTGTTAAGAAGTGAAGGCAAAAAAAAGAAAAAAGAAATGAAGGCAACAGGGAAAGGGATTATTTTTCATTCACTATCACTAACTTCACTACATCCTTCAGCAACTAATGATGATGAAAAGGCAGAAAGCAAAGAAGGAAACTAGACAGAAGGGAAACAGATGAACAGAAAATAACAGAGCCAATCTGTAAGACATGGTTAGTGGCACATTTTATTCTTCTAAAACTATGGGGTGGCAAAGACTACATGATCCTATCCTATCCGTGTGGGCACAGAGGGAAGACCTTCCTTACAGTTAAGGAACATAAGTATGGGTTCTGACCATGAGGATGTAGGTGCCACTTCCAAGTATGGTGACAAAATTTTCTGTGCAAATCACCTACAACCTTTCTTCCCTTTCTACCACAACTCAGGGGGCTACATATGAAGATGGTGGCATCAGTGAAAGGGGACACTGCCTGGAGAACTGCATTAGAGAATCATCTAACCTGCATCAGACTGCAATACGAACCATAAATAAACCTTTACAGTTTTAAGCCACTGCAATTTGGTGGTTGTTAATGCATTACAGCCTACTCAACCCTAACTAGTATACAGGTTATTTTTATAATCCTCAAATGACTGTACTTCATTTATTAGTACACAGATTTCTACAATTTAGGAACCAAGAAGTTTAAAATTCACTTTAAGAAGACAACCTATTTAAATTTACAGAAAGTTGAGGTTTTTTGTATCTCATTGTTTCCCAATTACTTTGTTTCTACTGCCAGCTGTAATGAACAACACCCACTTTCAGCAAAATAAGACCTCTAAATAACAATCAGCTGACATCTTCAAAGAACAGTGCTTAGCCTTTTACTACTTAAGAAAAAGTAATGTGTGTTCTGTAAAAACTTTTGGTTTCTATGTTTTACTCTGATTTGGTGTTTCCTTTCCTTTTTGGTTTCCTTAAAAAGTACTTATAAAAAAACTCCAGCCTTTTTTTTGTTGTTCGACTAAGGACAAGTGATTTATTTATAGCTGTGACAAGACAGTTACAGGTTTTCCTAGGGGCCAGACTTAATAGTTATAGTTAGTGGTAAGGAAATAAATGAAGATCTAGAAAACTACAAGTGGACTTAGAGGCAACTAATAATACTAATTTCACTCTTCAATTTTGTATAAAGGTCTTCAGTTTTTTTTTTATACACATACAAGTATCTAATTTTTCCTCCACAAAAGTGAGATTATACAGTACTTGCTTTCTTATAACCTGCTTTATTCATTAAAGAAAATATAGATGTATTTGTATGTTAATTAACTAGTAGCAAGCAACACCATTAATGACTACATATCACATGACATGAATATAACAAATCTAATGAATGAACCCTCCAACATTTTTGATTTTCAATTTACCATTATAAACAAGATTAAGATGAGCATTCTTTTTTTTCTTTGTATCATTAATGTACAATTACATGAGCAACATGATGAGCATTCTTGTACCTACATGATAAATTCTCAGGAGAGTACAAAGCACTAGGTCAGTCGCTGTACATACTTAAACAAATTAAGAGAAACTAAATAATAAAAGTGATCTTGAAGACATAAAAGTATAGGAAAAAAATAGACACTGAAAAGACTGCAAACAATAATTTATGATATTAAAGCATAACTCTTTACATACTCACCCCGGTCCTCTCCACTGAGGACCACTGCAAGCCAGGGGAAAATACACAATTCAGCAGAGAACAGTGTATCGCTGTCAGATAATATCATTAGTAATTAGGCTGCTAAAATACATATCACTGATAAAGTCATTACTAAGGAAAAGTACCAAAGATAAATTGATAGAAACTATTTGCCATAAAGACAAAATACAGAATACAAAGCCTTTAGAGCACATAGCTTTTATCCTCCCACTCTAGTCCTAGGTTTTGTATTTTTTATACAGACAGCTATAAGTATGGAAATAAATTCTTCAACAATATTAAGTGTCTTACTGAATGCCAAGCACTGTTCTAAAAAGCTGGAAAATCAGTAATGAACAAAAAAGACCAAGTTATTGTCCTATGAAGGTTATATTCTTCTTGGGTGGATATCAAGTAAACAACAAAGTAGGCATAGAGTATAATATAAATATCAGAGGGAGGAAAAAAGATGGCAACGTGACAATTGTGGCAGAAATCTCCTCCCAAAAAACATTTATTTTGAAAATACACCAAATACAACTATTCCTAAAAGAGTGACCACAAATAACACTACACCGGCCAGTCTACATCTGGGAGAAGTAAACATCTCACGGAAAAGGTTAATGTAAAAGAGCTGCGACCTGGTGGAACCGAAGAACTCCCCCTACCCCAGCTCACCAGCGGGAGGAAGAAAATCCAAGCACGGAGGGAGTGGAAGGGCACAGGACTGCTTTTAAATACCCAGCCCTAGGCTAGGCAGAGCCAAGATGGCTGTATGAGTAGAGCAGCGGAAATCTCCTCTCAAAATCACACATATTTTTAAAAATACAACAAATTAATCAACCCCTAAAAGAGAGACCAGAAGATACAGGCCAACAGCCAGGCTACATCTACACCTGTGAGAACCCAGGGCCTCACGAAGGGGGTAAGATACCAGTCCCAGCCTGACAGGAACCGAGGGCCCCTCACCCCAGCTCCCGGCAGGAGGAGAGGAGTCAGAGTGGGGAAGGAGAGGGAGACCAGGACTGCTAAACACCCAGCCCTAGCCATCCGCACCAGAGTGTGTGTGCGTGCGTTGGGTGCTGGATACTAGGGAAATGGGACAGTAAAACCTGCGAGTGGGTCCCCGCAGCTGGCACCCCTGGGACAAAGAAAAACGAATGCTTTTTGAAAGACTTAAAGGGACAGGGACCCCACAGGTGGATGGAAATGTCCTGGGACACTCAGCACAGCAACTGGGCCCTGTAACCGCCTGAGCTGCAGCACAGCTCGGAGGCCCCTCATGGAGATAAACAGCCTTCCGCCTGTTTCCCCTCCGACACTGCTCTGCCTCAGTGGAGCAGCAGCCTGAGGCCGGCTACGCCTAAAGCAACGGCAGAGCTTTAACTCCACAACAGCCAGGCAAGAATCAGAGAAGCCGTCTACACGTAGCTGCCCAGCACAAGCTGCTAGGGGTCACCCTTCTCCCAGGAGAGGAAGGCCACAAACCAGCAATAAGGGACATTCTCCCAGCCAACACATGTACCAGCTCCCCACAACTACCTCTATCACCATGAAAAGGCACATGAATTTCATACAGACAAGACTAACCCAGACATCCTCCCCTGAGAAGGAATCTGGGGAGATAGACCAAACCAATCTCCCTGAAAAAGAATTCAAAATAAAGGTCATAACCATGTTGATGGAGCTGCAGAGAAATATGCAAGAGCTAAGGGATGAAGTCCGAAAAGGGATTACAGAAAAGAAGCAATCCCTGGAAGGATTTATAAGCAGAATGGATAAGATGCAAGAGGCCATAGATGGAATAGAAACCAGAGAACAGGAACGCATAGAAGCTGATACAGAGAGAGATAAAAGGATCTACAGGAATGAAACAATATAAAGAGAACTGTGTGACCAATCCAAAATGAACAATATCCGCATTATAGGGGAACCAGAAGAAGAAAAGAGAGAAAAAGGGATACGAAGTGTATTTAAAGAAATAATTGCTGAAAACTTCCCCAAACTGGGGGAGGAAATAAACGTTCAGACCACGGAAGTACACAAAACTCCCAACAGAAGGGACCCAAAGAGGACAACAGCAAAACATATAATAATTAAAATGGCAAAGATCAAGGACAAGGACAGAGTTTTAAAGGCAGCTAGAGAGAGGAAAAAGGTCACCTACAAAGGAAAATCCATCAGGCTATCATGAGACTTCTCAACAGAAACCTTACAGGTCAGAAGAGAATGGCATGATATATTTAATGCAATTAAACAGAAGGGCCTTGAACCAAGAATACTGTATCCAGCACGATTATCATTTAAATATGAAGGGATTAAAGAATTCCCAGACAAGTAAAATTTGAGGTAATTTGCCTCCCACAAAACACCTATACAGGGTATTTTAGAGGGAATGCTCTAGATGGGAGCACTCCAAAGGCTAAAAAGAAGACACCAGAGAAAATAATATCACAGCAAAGAAAGAGAACAACCAAATACTAACTAAAGGCAAAAAATAACATCAGCTACACACAAAAGCAGTCAAAAGAAACACAAAAGAGCACAGAATAAAACACCCAACATATAAAGAATGGAGGAGAAGGATTAAGAAGGAAGAGAAATAAAGAATCAACAGACACTGTCTATACTATCTCAATAAACAAGTTAAGTTAGGCAGAAAGATAGTAAAGAAGATAACCTTGAACCTTTGGTAACCACGAACCTTAAGCATGCAATGGCAATAAGTACATATCTTTCAATAATCACCCTAAATGGAAATGGACTGAATGAACCAATCAAAAGACACAGAGTAAGAGAATGGATAAAAAAGCAAGACCCATCTATATGCTGCTTACAAGAGACCCACCTCAAACTCAAAGACATGCACAGACAAAAAGTCAAGGGATGGAAAAAGATATTCCATGCAAACGACAGGGAGAAAAAAGCAAGTGTTGCAGTACTAGTATCAGACAAAAGAGACTTAAAAACAAAGAAAGTAACAAGAGATAAAGAAGGACATTACATAATGATAAAGGGCTCAGTCCAACAAGAGGATATAACCAATATATATATATGCACCCAACACAGGAGCACCAGCATATGTGAAACAAATACGAACAGAACTAAAGGAGGAAGTAGAATGCAACGCATTCATTTTAGGAGTTTTCAACACACCACTCACTCCAATGGACAGATCCACCAGGCAGAAAATAAGTAAGGACACAGAGGCACTGAACAACACACTAGAACAGATGGACCTAATAGACATCTATAGAACTCTACATCCAAAAGCAACAGGATACATGTTCTTCTAAAGTGCACACGGAACATTCTCCAGAATAGACCACATACGAGGCCACAAAAAAAGCCTCACTAAATTCAAAAAGATTGAAATTCTACCAACAAACTTTGCAGACCATGAAGGAATAAAACTAGAAATAAATTGTACAAAGAAAGCAAAAAGGCCCACAAACACATGGAGGCTTAACAACATGCTCCTAAATAATCAATGGATCAACGATCAAATAAAAATAGGGATCAAGCAATATATAGAAACGAATGACAACAACAAAACAAAGCCCCAACTTCTGTAGGATGCAACAAAAGCAGTCTTAAGAGGAAAGTATATAGCAATTCAGGCATATTTAAAAAAGGAAGAACAATCCCAAATGAATAGTCTAATGTCATAATTATCGAAATTGGAAAAAGAGAAACAAATGAGGCCTAAGGTCAGCAGATGGAGGGACACAATAAAGATCACAGAAGAAATAAATAAAATTGAGAAGAATAAAACAATAGAAAAAATCAATGAAACCAAGAGCTGGTTCATTGAGAAAATAAACAAAATAGATAAGCCTCTAGCCTGACTTATTAAGAGAAAAAGAGAATCAACACACATCAACAGAATCAGAAACGAAAAGAAAAATCACGCCAGAGCACACAGAAATACAAAGAATTATTAGAAAATGCTATGAAAACCTATATGCTAACAAGCTGGAAAACCTATAAGAAATGGACAACTTCCTAGAAAAATACAATCTTCAAACACTGACCAAGGAAGAAACACAAAATCTAAACAAACCAATTACCAGGCACAAAATGGAAGTGGTAATCAAAAAACTACCCAGGAACAAAACCCCCGGGCCAGATGGATTTACAGAGGAATTTTATCAGACATACAGAGAAGACATAATACCTATTCTCCTTAAAGTTTTCCAAAAAATAGGAGAGTTTCCAAACTCATTCTATGAAGCCAACATCACCCTAACACCAAAACCAGGTAAAGACCCCACCAAAAAAGAAAACTACACACGAATATCCCTGATGAACATAGACGCAAAACTACTCAAAAAAATATTAGCAAACCAAATTCAAAAATACATCAAAAGGTTCATACACCATAACCAAGTAGGATTCATCGCAGGGATGCAAGGATGGCACAACAATTGAAAATCCAACAACATCATCCAACACATCAACAAAAAGAAAGACAAAAACCACATGATCATCTCCATAGATGCTGAAAAAGCATTTGACAAAATTCAACATCCATTCATGATAAAAACTCTCAGCAAAATGGGTATAGAGGGCAAGTACCTCAACATAATAAAGGCCACATATGATAAGCCCACAACCAACATCATACTTAACAGCGAGAAGCAGAAAGCTTTTCCTCTGAGATCAGGAACAAGACAGGGATTCCCACCCTCCCCACTGTTATTCAACATAGTACTGGAGGTCCTGGCCATGGCAATTAGACAAACCAAAGAAATACAACCAATCCAAATTGCTAAAGAAGAAGTTAAACTGTCAATATTGGCAGATGACATGACATTGTACATAAAAACCCCTAAAGACTCCACTCCAAAACTACTAGAACCGATATCAGAATACAGCAAAGTTGCAGGATACAAAATTAACACACAGAAATCTATGGCTTTCCTATACACTAACAATGAACTAAAAGAAAGAGAAATGAGGAAAATAATTACATTCACAATTACATCAAAAAGAATAAAATACCTAGGAATAAACCTAAACAAGGAAGTGAAAGACCTAAACCCTGAAAATTATAAAACACTCTTAGGAGAAATTAAAGAGGACACTAACAAATGGAAACTCATCCCATGCTTTGGCTAGGAAGAATTAATATCATCAAAATGGCCATCCTGCCTAAAGCAATATACAGATTTGATGCAATCCCTATCAACGTACCAACAACATTCTTCAATAAACTGGAATAGTTCAAACACTCATATGGAACCACCAAAGACCCTGAATAGCCAAAGCAATCCTGAGAAGGAAGAATAAAGCAGGGGGGATCTCACTCCCCAACTTCAAGCTCTACTACAAAGCCACGGTAATCAAGACAATTTGGTACTGGCACAAGAACAGAGCCACAGACCAGTGGAACAGAATAGAGATACCAGACATTAAACCAAACATATATGGACAATTAATATTCGATAAAGGGCCATGGACATACAATGGGGAAATGACAGCATTTTCAACAGAAGGTGTTGGCAAAACTGGACAGCTACATATAAGAGAATGAAACTGGATCACTGTCTAACCCCATATACAAAAGTAAATTCGAAATGGATCAAAGACGTGAATGTAAGTCATGAAACCATAAAACTCTTAGAAAAAAACACACGCAAAATTCTCTGGGACATAAACATGAGCGAATTCTTCATGAACATGTCTCCCCAGGCAAGGGAAACAAAAGCAAAAATGAACTATTGGGACTATATCAAGTTGAAAAGCTTCTGTACAGCAAAGGACACCCCCAGTAGAACAAAAAGGCAGCCTACAGTATGGGGGAATATATCATAAATTACAGATCTGTTAAAGTGTTAACATCCAAAATATATAAAGAGCTCATGCACCTCAACAAGCCAAATGCAATTAATCCAATTAAAAAATGGGCAGAGGAGCTGAACAGACACTTCTCCAAAGAAGAAATTCAGATGGCCAACAGACACATGAAAAGATGCTTCACATCGCTAGTCATCCAAGAAATGCAAATTAAACCACAATGAGATATGACCTCACACCAGTAAGAATCACCACCATCCAAAAGACAAACAAGAACAAATGTTGGCGAGGTTGTGGAGAAAGGGGAACCCTCCTACACTGCTGGTGGGAATGTAAATTAGTTCAACCATTGTGGAAAGCAGTACGGAGGTACCTCAAAATGCTCAAAAGAGAAATACCATTTGACCCAGGAATTCTACTTCTAGGAATTTACCTTAAGAATGCAGCAGCCCAGTTTGAAAAAGACATAAGCACCCCTATAACAGCACTATTTACAATAGCCAAGAAATGGAAACAACCTAAGTGTCCATCAGTAGACGAATGGATAAAGAAGATGTGGTACATATACACAATGGAATATTATTCAGCCATAAGAAGAAAACAAATCCTACCACTTCTAACATCATGGATGGAGCTAGAGGGTATTATGCTCAGTGAAATAAGCCAGGTGGAGAAAGACAAGTATCAAATGATTTCACTCATATGGGGAGTATAAGAACAAAAACCAAAGGAACAAAACAGCAGCAGAATCACAGAAACCAAGAATAGACTAACGGTTACGAAAGGGAAAGGGACTAGGGAGGATGGGTGGGAAGGGGTGGATAAGGGCGGGGAAAAAGGAAGGGGGCATTATGATTAGCATGTTTAATATAGGGGGGCATGGGGAGGGCTGTGCAACACAGTGAAGACAAGTAGTGATTCTACAGCATCTTACTATGCTGATGAATAGTGACTGTAATGGGGTTTGTTGGGGGGACTTGGTGAAGGGGGTATCCTGGTAAACATAATGTTCTTCATATAATTGCAGATTAATGATAACAAAATTAATTAATTAATTAATTAACTAATTAATTAAATACATAGATACATACATACATACCCAGCCCCTACAAATCTACTCTGGGAGAACTGACCTACATTGCATGGTGCTCTGGACGTTAGAGGGGCTGAAATCCAAAGTCAGAGACTACGACTGCGGACAGGTTCACACAACTGACTGCCCTGGGACAAAAGAAAAGCAGGTGCTTTGAAAGACTTCTCAACAGTCAGACAGCTGTTAAAGGGGCAAGGGTTTAGTAGAAGGAACAGGTGGACAATAACATGCAGGCACACTCAGCCCAGAAGGTTGGGAACTTCCAGGAGCTTCAGGTGCTCCATCCCGCTTGTTGGCAATGCAGCTACAAGGGCCCACACCACATTAAGCAGCCTGCCGCTTTTTCCTCCCCACAGGCACCTGGGTGCAAACCTGCTCTCCCTGACAATGCTGAGACCAGTCGGAGGGCATGCCTGCCTACAGCAACTACACAGCTTAATTCAGAGGCTTTTGCCTGCACACGGCTACCCAGCCCTGATAGGGGAGACAGGCACAGCAAATAAGAAACATAAAAGGGCTCTGCCCTCTTGGCAAACATACACGCTACTTACCTGGGACCCCGGCCATCGCTTAGGTCAGCAGGATGGCTGCCCCACCCAAGGCAGCTTAGGGGATTAACCCAGAGGTCACTCTGGCACAGAGGCTAATCGGCACAGACAGTGGACACAGGCACTGCCACCGGGAAGCACCGAAAGGCTTTGTCCTCATGGAGGACCCATGCACAGCTTGCTTGTGACCCCCGCCTTCACCACAGGCCATCCCTAAGGCCACCCCACCCATGGTACTTTACGGGATCAACTAAGAAGCTGCACCCTGCCTACGGCTAAGCAGCACAGACAGAGGAGGCAGGCACTGTGACTGGCAAGAAAGGGCTTTTTCCTCGAGGCATACACCTGTGCAGGGGGCAATGAAGGCTGTCATCACCCTAGGCCACACTGAGGGCTGCCCCACCCAAAGCAGATTAGGAATTAACCCAGAGGCTGCTTCCTGTACACAATTAATCAAAAGACACAGCATAAACAGGCACTGTGACCAGGAAGCAGGAAAGGACCTAGTCCTCCCAGTTGAAAACCGCTCCACTAGCCTGCAACCACTCCCATCACTCCAGGACTATGAAAACACAGAGGAACCTTGTTCAATCAAAAAATCCCACAGAAACCAGAAAGATGTGTTGGTGAGACTGAAATCATCAATATTCCTGAAACAGAATTCAAAATAAAGGTCATAAGCATGCTAACAGAGCTACAGAAAACTATTCAGAGCTGAGTGATGAATTCAGGAGGTACACAGACACCCTAAACAATACAGTAACTGATGTAGGATATAAAATTAACACACAGAAATCTGTGGCTTTCCTATACTCTAACAATGAATCAATAGAAAGAGAAATTAGGAAAACAATTCAATTCACAATTGCATAAAAAAGAATAAAATACCTAGGAATAAACTGAACCAAAGAAGTGAAAGACCTATACCCTGAAAACTAGAAGACACTCTTAAGAGAAATTAAAGAGGACACTAACAAATGGAAACTCATCCTATGCTCTTGGCTAGGAAGAATTAACATCGTGAAAATAGCCAACCTGCCCAAAGCAATATACAGATTTGATGCAATCCCTATCAACTTACCAACAACATTCTTCAATGAACTGGAAGAAATAGTTCAAAAATTGATATGGAACCACCAAAGACCCCGAATAGCCAAAGCAATCCTGCGAAGGAAGAATAAAGTGGGGGGGGGGGGGATCTCACTCCCCAACTTCAAGCTCTACTACAAAGACATAGTAATCAAAAAAATTTGGTACTGGCACAAGAACAGAGCCACAGACCAGTGGAACAGAATAGAGACTCCAGACATTAACCCAAACATATATGGTCAATTAATATACGATAAAGGAGCCATGGACATACAATGGGGAAATGACAGTCTCTTCAACAGATGGTGCTGGCAAAACTGGACAGCTACATGTAAGAGAATGAAACTGGATCACTGTCTAACCCCATACACAACAGTAAATTCGAAATGGATAAAAGACCTGAATGTAAGTCATGAAACCATAAAACTCTTGGGAAAAAACACAGGCAAAAATCTCTTGGACATAAACATGAGTGACTTCTCCATGAACGTATCTCCCCAGGCAAGGGAAACAAAAGCAAAAATGAACTATTGGGACTATATCAAGTTGAAAAGCTTCTGTACAGCAAAGGACACCTTCAATAGAACAAAAAGGTACCCCACAGTATGGGAGAATATTTTCATAAATGACAGATCCGATAAAGGGTTGACATCCAAAATACATAAAGAGCTCATGCACCTCAACAAACAAAAAGCAAATAATCCAATTAAGAAATGGGCAGAGGAGATGAGCAGACAGTTCTCCAAAGAAGAAATTCAGATGGCCAACAGACACATGAAAAGATGCTCCACATCACTAGTTATCAGACAAATGCAAATTAAAACCACAATGAGTTATCACCTCACACCAGTAAGGATGGCTACCATCCAAAAGACAAACAACAAATGTTGGCGAGGTTGTGGATAAAGGGGAACCCTCCTACACTGCTGGTGGGAATGTAAATTAATTCAACCATTCTGGAAAGCAGTATGGAGGTTCCTCAAAATGCTCAAAATAGACTTACCATTTGACCCAGGAATTCCACTTCTAGGAATTTACCCTAAGAGTACAGCAGCCCAGTTTGAAAAAGACATATGCACCCCTATGTTTATCGCAGCACTATTTACAATAGCCAAGAAATGGAAGCAACCTATATGTCCATCAGTAGACAAATGGATAAAGAAGATGTGGTACATATACACAATGGAATATTATTCAGCCATAAGAAGAAAACAAATCCTACCATTTGCAATAACATGGATGGAGGTAGAGGGTATTATGCTCAGTGAAATAAGTCAAGAGGAGAAAGACAAATACCAAATGATTTCACTAATATGTGGAGTATAAAAACAAAGAAAAACTGAAGGAACAGCAGCAGAATCACAGAACCCAAGAATGGACTAACAGTAACCAAAGGGAAAGGGACTGGGGAGAATGGGAGGGAAGGGCGGGATAAGGGCAGGGAAGAAGAAAGGGGGTATTACAATTAGCATGTATAAGGTTGGGGGGAGGAATGGGGAGGGCTGTGCAACACAGAGAAGACAAGTAGTGATTCTACAACATCTTACTACGCTGATGGACAGTGACTGTAATGGGGTTTGTTGGGGGGACTTGTTGAAGGGGGAGACCCTAGTAAACATAATCTTCTTCATGTAATTGTAGATTAATGATAACAAAGCAAAACAAAACAAAAATACAGTAACTGAAATGAAACAAACAATGGAGGGACTTAAAAGCAGATTAGATGAGGTAGAAGAGATGGTAAATGGAATAGAAATTAGAGAACAGGAATACAAAGAAGCTGAGGCAGAGAGAGAAAAAGGTCTCTGGGAATGAAGGAATATTAAGAGAACTGTGTGATCAATCCAAATGAACAGTATTCACATTATAGGGGCACCAGAAGAAGAAGAGAGAGAAAAGGGGATAGAGAGTGTCTATGAAGAAATAATTGCTGAAAACTTCCCCAATCTGGGCAAGGAGACAGTCTCTCAGGCCATGGAAGCCCACAGATCTCCCAAGACAAGGGACCCAAGGAGGACAACAGCAGGACATATTATAATTAAAATGGCAAAAATCAAAGATAAGGACAGAGTAGTAAAAGCAGCAAGAGAGAGGAAAATGATCACATACAAAAGAAAACCCATCAGGCTGTCACCAGACAACTCAGCAGAAACCTTGTAGGTCAGAAGGGAGTGGCATGACACATTCAGTACAATGAAGCAGAAGTTCCTTGAAATAAAAATACTCCATCTAGCAAGATTATCATTTAAATGTGAAGGAGGGATTAAACAATTCCCAGATAAGCAAAAGTTGAGGGAATTTACATCCCACAAACCATCTCTACAGTGTATTTTAAAGGGACTGCTCTAGATGGAATGTGCCTAAGGCTAAATAGCTGTCACCAGAGAAAATAAAACCACAGCAAAGGAAGTAGACCAATTAAGTACTAACAAAAAGTCAAATTAAATCAGCTACCAACAAAGTCAGGCAAGGGATACACAGAGTACAGAATATGACACCTAACATATGAAGAATGGAGTAGGAAGAAATAGAAGGGTGGAAAAAAAAAGAACCTTTAGATTGTGTTTATAAAAGTGTAATAAGTGAGTTAAGGTAGACTGCTGCATAGTAAAGAAGCTGCCCTTGAACACTGTGGTAACCACAAATCAAAAGGCTGCAATGGCAATAAGTCCACATCTATCAATAATCACCCTAAATGTAAATGGACTGAGTGCACCACTCAAAAGACAGAGTTACAGAATGGATAAAAAAGCAGGACCTGTCTACATGGTGCCTACAAGAGACTCACTTCAAACCCAAGGACATACACAGACTAAAAGTGAAGGGATGGAAAAAGACATTTCATGCAAACAATAGGGAGAAAAAAGCAGGAGATGCAATACCTATATAAGATAAAATAGACTTCAAAACAAATAAAGTAATAAGAGACAAAGAAGGGCATTATATAATGATAAAGGGGTCCATCCAATAAAAAGACATAACCAGTATAAATATCTATGCACCCAACATTGGAGCATGCAAATATGTACAACAACTACTAACAGAATTAAAGCGGGAATAGAATGCAATGCATTCATTTTAGGAGACTTCAACACACCACTCACTCCAAAGGACAGATTAACCAGACAGAAAATAAGTAAGGAGACAGAGGCACTAAACATATTACAACAGATGGACCAAACCGACATCTATAGAACACTCCACCCAAAAGCAACAGGATACACATTCTTCTCAAATGCACATGAAACACTTTCCAGAATAGATCACATACTGGCCACAAAAAGAGCATCAGCAAATTAAAAATGATTGAAATTATACGAATGAACTTCTCAGATCACCAAGGTATAAAACTAGAAATTAATTGTACAAAAAAACCAAAAAGGCTCACTAATACATGGAGGCCTAACATCCTCCTCCTAAATAATCAATGGATCAATGACAAAAAACAGAGAGCAATACATGGAGACAAATGAAAACAACAGCACAATGCCCTGACTTCTGTGGGACACAGTGAAGGCAGTTCTAAGAGGAAAGTATACTGCAATCCAGACCTATATCAAGAAGGAAGAAAATTCCCAAAGGAACAGTCTAAATTCAAAATTATTGAAACTGGAAAAAGAAGAACAAATAAGGCCCAAGCAGTAGAAAGAGGGTCATAATAAAGATCACAGAAGAAATAAATAAAATTGAAAAGAATAAAACAATAGAAAACATTAATGAAACCAAGAGCTGTTTCCTTGAGAAAATAAACAAAATAGATAAACCCCTAGCCAGACTTATCAAGAAAAAAAAGAGAATAGACAGACATAACCAGAATTAGAAATGGAAAGGAAATATCATTACGGACAACACTGAAATACAAATTATTAGAGAATACTATGAAAAATTATATGCTAAGAAACTGGATAACCTAGAAGAAACAGACAATTTTCTAGAAAAATGAAACCTCCCAAGACTGACCCAAAGGAAACAGAAAATCTGAACAGATCAATTATCAGCAATGAAATTGAATCAGTAATCAAAAAGCTACCCAAGAAAAAAAGCCCCAGATCAAAAGTACTCACTGCTCAATTTTATCAGACATTTAGAAAAGACATAATACCCATTCTCCTTAAAAGTTTTCCAAATTGAAGAGGAGGGAATACTTCAAAACTCATTATATGAAGCAAGCATCACTCTAATACCAAAATCAGGCAAAGATACCACAAAAAAAGAAAACTATAGACCCATATCCCTAATGAACACAGATGCAAAAATACTCAACAAAATATTAGCAAACCAAATTCAAAAATACATCAAGAGGATCATACATCATGATTAAGTGTGATTCACCCAAGGTATGCAAGGATAGTAGAACATTCAAAAATCCATCAACAACATCCACCACATCAATAAAAAGGACAAAAATCACATGATCATCTCCATAGATGCTGGAAAAAGCATTTGACAAAATTCAACATCCATTCATGATAAAAACTCTCAACAAAATAGTTATATAGAGTCAATGACAGTACCTCAACATAATAAAGGCCATATACGAAAAACCCACAGTCAACATCATACTTAATAGTGAAAAACTGAAAGCTTTTCCTCTAATATCAGGAACAAGATAAGGATGCTCACTCTCCCCACTTTTATTCAATATAGTACTGGAGGTCCTGGCAATGGCAATCAGACAACACAAAGTAATAAAAGGCATCCAGATTGGTAAGGAAGAATTTAAACTGTCACTATTTGCAGATGACATAATATTTTAAATAAAAAACCCTAAATAATCCACTTCAAAACTACTAGATCAAATATCTGAATTCAGCAAAGTTGCAGGATACAAAATTAATACACAGAAATCTGTTCCATTTCTGTATATTAACAATGAACTAGCAGAAAGAGAAATCAGGAAAACAATTCCATTCACAATGGCATCAAAATGAATAAAATACCTAGGAATAAACCTAACCAAGGAAATGAAAGATGTATACTCTGAAAACTACAAGACAGAGAATGTAAGAGAATGAAACTTATTTATTGTCTAACTCCATACACAAAAGTAAACTCAAAATGGATCAAATATCTGAACGTAAGTCATGAAACCATGAAACTCTTACATGAAAACAGGCAAAACTCTCTTGAATATAAACATGAGCATCTTTTTCATGAACTTATCTCCTTGGGCAATAGAAAGAAAAGCAAAAATGAACAAGTGTGACAATATCAAACTAAAAAGCTTCTGCACAGCAAAGGATACCATCAGCAGAACAAAAAGGCATCCCACACTATGGGAGAATATATTCATAAATGACACATCTGATAAGGGGTTGACATCCAAAATATATAATGAGCTCACGTGCATCAACAAGGAAAAAAAAAACTCAATTAAAAAGTGGGCAGAGGCCGGAAGATGACTGGTTAGCCAGAGACGGGTAAGATTCCTCAAGGGAGGAACAACCTAAGACAGGCACAGTCGCACGGGGGCCATCAGGTGAGAAATTGGGGATCAACAGAGGTGAGGCTCAGAACCTCACCCCCCCTGTTTTGAGAGAAATCTTCTGCATCCGTGGATGTTTTGCTGCCCTTGTCTAGCTTGGATTAATACTTAGTCCATAGGCACACACCTGATCATCTACATTTGCCCTCTTACAGCACTAACCTGTTTTCTACCTTTATCTTGCATCTACCTACCACTTCAGTATTTTATTAAAAATAAAAATAATAATAATAATAATAATAAAGGGAGAAATGTGGGATCCACATATAAATCAAGTATAAAAATCAAATGAATATTCATATTTGACCTGATTGTTTATAGTTCATAATGCGTGATCAAAACTGAAAGTTTCTGTGATGAATGCCCTTGTACTGTTCACCATGTAAGAATTTATTCACTATGTAAGAATTCGTTCACCATGTAAGAACTTATTCGTTATGCTTCAG
Organism: Manis javanica; assembly: GCF_040802235.1. NCBI lineage: Eukaryota > Metazoa > Chordata > Mammalia > Pholidota > Manidae > Manis > Manis javanica. Next base: position 94,520,580 of record NC_133163.1, on the reverse strand, counting down.
AAGATTGGAGACTGACGAGAATTAGGCTTGAGATGGATTAATGATTGTGCATTGAGCATTGACCCCCCTATACAGAATTTTATTGTTGTTAACAACCATTTGATCAATAAATATGAGAGATGCCCTCTCAAAAAAAAAAAAAGTGGGCAGAGGATCTGAACAGACAATTCTCCAAAGAAGAAATTCAGGTGGCCAACAGGCACATGAAAAGATGCTCCACATCACTAATCAGAGAAATGCAAATTAAAACCACAATGAGATATCATCTTACACCAGTCTAGGATGGCCACATCCAAAAGACAAACAACAACAAATGCTGGCAAAGATGTGGAGAAAGGGGAACCCTCCTACACTGCTGGTGGGAATGTAAATTAGCTCAACGATTATGGAAAGCAGTATGGAGGTTTCTCAAAAAACTAAAAATAGAAATACCATTTGACATAGGAATTCCACTCCTAGGAATTTACCCTAAGAATGCAGGATCACAGATTCATAAAGACATATGCACCCCTATGTTTATTGTAGCACTATTTACAACAGCCAAGAAATGGAAGAAACTTAAGTCTCCATCAGTAGATGAATGGATAAAGAAGATGTGGTACATATACACAATGGAATATTATTCAGCCATGAGAAGAAAACAAATCCTACCATTTGCAACAACATGGATGGAGCTAGAGGGTATTATGCTCAGTGAAATAAGCCAGGTGGAGAAAGACAAGTATCAAATGATTTCACTCATCTGTGGACTATAACAAGAAGCAAAAACTGAAGGAGCAAAACAGCAGCAGACTCACAGAACCCAAGAATGGACTAACAGTTACCAAAAGTAAAGGGACTGGAGAGGATGGGTGAGAAAGGAGGTATAAGAGGATTAAGGACCATTACACTTAGCACACATAATCAATGGGCGAGAAACGGGGAATTAAGTATAGCACTTTAAAGACAAGTAGTGACTCTATAGCTTCTTACTATGGTGATGGACAGTGACTGTAATGGGGTATATGGTGGGGATTTGATAAGAGGGAGAATGTAGTAACCATAGTGTTGCTCATGTGAAACCTGAGCATAAGATTATATAATCAATGATACCTTAAAATATATATATATATATATACACATATACACACACACATATAAATATCAGAGTGAGACATGCTAATGTATAAATAAAACAGGGAGATGTGGTAGAGGGTGGTAGGAGCTTCTATCTTAAATAGTTTGGTCAGGGGAAGAATTTTTGAGGAAGAGACATTGAGAAGAGGTGTGAATGAAATTGAGAGGAAGAACATTCAGGTAAAGACCATCAAGTACAAACAAAGGCTTTGAGACAGGAGCATGCACAGCACATCTGAGGAACTATAAATAAAAGAGTGAGGGGAAAGTGTTAGAAATGAATCAGAAAGGAAAGAAGGGGCCATATTAGAAGCACAGCAATAAAAACACTAGGAATAGGTAGTAAGGGGGCTGGGAAGCTGAGGATTGGGACTACATTTGGTAATTTCAAAGGAGGCAATAATAGTACTAATTAAAATAAAAGAAGCTCCCATTTTCTGAGTCGTTTGTATGAGCCAGAAACTAATCCCATGTCACTCTCAATGTGCTTGAGATAGATAGCCCTTCTCACAGATGAGCAAACTAAAACTCTTGACAGAAGTGATGAGCCATATATCTAACCTGAGTTAAAAATTTTAAGTACTGTAGTCATTCTGAAAAAGCCACTGTAGTGGCTGAAATGTTTACAAAAAGTGATACAAGGTTTAAAGTTAATCCTCTCCATTTTTCTCTTAGCCCTCAGTTGCAGCCTGTACTCTGAGAGCCAAAAAATAACTGACCTTGCCTCTGACTCTTATTTTCTAATTTCAATGACAGGGCCAGAATCTTAAAAATGTTCACACTTGGAGTTACCTGTCTTCCAGAGCTTCACAATCCAGTATGACTATGGCGAAGGAATAGGCACTAGTAAGCAATGTTTCTCCACTCTAGGAACACTTATGTATGGGGTTGGTACCTTAGTATTTGTATTTCTTAATAGCTCCAAAGGTGGTTCTGTTGTACAGCCAAGAGAATGAAAGAGAGAATAAAAAGCATGGGCTTTGGAGTTAGACCAGAATTCAAATCATGGCTCTACCATTCATTAATTATATGACTTTGGGTTAGTACCTAACTTTTCAGTCTTCATCTGAAAAACAGGGATAATGCCATTTACCCTGAACGATGAATTTAGGGACTAAGTGAGAATATCTGCTAATGGATTATGATACAAGCCTAGCAACTAGTAGTTGTTCAATATATACTAAAGCATTCGGAATTGTCAAAGGTAAACATTTATCATTAGAATGGAAAAAGAATCCAAGATTCAGGTTGAGGAAACAAACATACTTAAAATGTAAAACTATCAGTCCTAATAAATTTATTGAGCCTCCTGATTACACAGAAGAATAATTAATGTTTAGAGGAGTCCTAATGAATGCTTACTAATAGCAATGTTTTGGGAAGTTCATGAAGCTTTGATACATAATTGTCCCCCAAAATATATTATTCATTCTGAAGCATAAATGTTAAGTACAAAACAATGATGTAACATTCTTATGTTACTTTTCTCTATACACATGAACAGATATAACACACTTATAATTGCTCAAATATTGGACAGTGGGACCATCTGAGCCCTCTAAGAAATATAGGTGCCTGTCTATAGAGACTAATAAAATGATGTTCTCATATGGCTCCTAAGACCCAGTCTGTGAATTGAAGTTCATTCAAACTTGGAGATCCATTTTTATAAAAAACAACATAGACATCCACTGCTTGCCATGACATAGTAACCAATGTTTGACTTACCCTCCCATCTCTTAAAGAATTTTCAATATGGACGAAATAGATAAGGCAATTGTTTTCAGACACCGGACAACCAACAGCACGACTAATTCTTGAAAGGGTTGTACATGAAATGAACAGCCTTGGTGAGCAGAGGAGGCAGAAATCATCAGTTTGGGCTGCTGAAGTGACTGGAATTTGTAGGACAGAATACTACAGAGAAAAGAGCTGTGTGATGTGAAATAGGGGACAGAAACCCTGCACGATATTCCTCTTGGGCCTTTGGTGAAGGCCTGGGCTGTGTATACACAGGGTGAGACTCTATGGGGCCTAGCAAAGAGGACCTGCTGCAGAGCTAAAAGCTTAAAAGAAATACAAGAAGTTATGTAGTACTAGAAGACAATGGATCTCTGGCCCAGCCACACTAGAGAATCTTCACTGAGTATCTTGGTTGTTTATATGATATGCTACAAGTCCTACTTAAAAAGTAAGGATCACATCTTAGAGTTAATAAGGACCATGTCCTCAGACTAAGAACAAAATCAAAACTGACCTGCCCTAACAAAGCATAAAACCAAGTCTGAAAGAATCAAGAGGATTTACTAGTAATTTAACTCTGCTGGAATAAAAACTCAAAACCCTTTAAAGAAGACAACAAAATCCACACTTCTTCATGTGTCATTCATACAGCACAATAAAATTACTACATACAGAAAGAAGCAGGGAGTATGACCCCTAATCAAAAAAAAAACTGAAACAGATTCAAAGATGATCCTACTTGCTGAAACTAGCAGACAAGAACTTGTAAACAACTACAACTTTTACATAAATGTATAAAACTTGTATATATATATATATCTCCACACACACACAGATTTAAAGGAAAAGGTGGGGATGCTCAGTAGAGAAATGGAGACTTAAAAAGAACCAAATGGAAATTCCAGAACTGAAAACACAACATTTGAAATGAAAACTACATTAGATGGGCTACTACGTTAGTCAAAGCAGACTAAACACTACAGGAAAAGGGGTCAATGAACTTGGAAAAAGATCAAAGATATTAAACAAACTGAAAGGAAAAAATTATTGTAAAAACCTGAATAGAATTTCAGTGACCTGTAGGACAGTATCAAGCAGTCTGAAATGCAGGTACCTTGAGTCCAGTAGGAGAAAAAAGAGAGAATATGGAAGAAAAAAAATTTGAATAATATTTGAATTAGAATATAGACTGAAAAATTTGGGGAATATAGACTGAAAATTCCCCAAATTTGGTGAAACACATCAACTCCCAAATTGAAAAACCTCAGTGAATCCCAAAGAGGATAAATACAACAAAAAAACATACCAAGGCACTTACTCAAACTGATAAAATTAAAAGTAAAAATAAAATCTTAAAAGCAGTTACAGAAAAAAATAAACTCAAATGCAAGGGCACAACAGAAAGAAAGCTGACTTATCAGAATCAATAGAAGCTAGAAGACAGTGGAACTGCAGCTTTAAAGTGCTGGAAGAAAAAACAAAATCAACCCAAATTGTTAGATTCAGTAAAAATCCCTCTAAAAAATTAATATGAAATAAAGATATTTTAAGATAAATAACAGTTGTAAAAATTCACTGCAAGAAGATCTGCATTTCAAGAAATGCCAAAGGATGCTCTTCAGGCGAAGGGACAATGACTCAAGATAGAAATTAGAATCCACAGAAAGGAATGTAGAACACTAGAAATGATAAATATATGATAAATATAAGAGACCATAATAGTTTATTTTCTCATTTTCTTAAAATAATTTTTAAAGCAAACAAAATAATATTGAAAATACTGGGATTTTTAACCTACGTAAGTAAAACATATTGACAACAATAGCACAAAGAAAAGTCAAGTGGAATTATATTTTTGTAAGGTTCTAACATTTCACATGAAGTGGTACAATATTAGTTCTAATTAGACCATGACACATAAAGGATGTATATCATAAACCCTAGAATAACCACTGAAGCACAATACTTCGGAAGTACTATTTTTTAAAAATGAGAGAAATAGGTACAATTAAACCCTCAAACCCCAAGTCCTAATTATCCTATTCTCTCTGATACTTGTTGGCTCAAGAGCCTATTTTGATTCCTTTTTTCTTAATTGTGGTTAGTATAAATCATGGCCCCATAAAACATGACAATGAAAAAAAAATTTTTCAATTATAAACTAAATGTATCATTAGAAGTTTATGTATCTTTAGTACCAATATTCAGGAATACTAAAATATGAAATTATGCTAGTATAAGTATTTTTCCCTTACAAAAAAAAGCCCAATTTTGTATAATTTGTTTTCTTCTGTAACAGGAATCTTTGAAAACTTTTTCCTAAGACCAAATAGTGAATATTTTAGACTTGTAAGCTATACTTACTGCCGTTGTAGCACAAAAGCAGCCATATGCAATACATAAATGAATGAGCATAGTAATATTTCAATAATACTATTAGAAGAGGCAACCAAGCTCTCGTTTGCCAATTCCTGCTCCCCAGTCCCAGAAGCTGCCCCTAGGACATGGCCTTAAGATAATGATACGGTAGACTTCTGGGAAGATGGTGGTATAGTGACAGCTTGAACCTACCTTCTCCCACCTTCACACTGAATCTATACCTATATACAAAGCAATTAATCTTGATGAAGAGCTGGGGACCTAGTGAACACCTTCTACATAATGAGGGATAGAAAGATCACATAAAAAATGGCAGAAAAGATGGAGAGATGGTAACAGAGGGAACCCCACCCCCCAGCGCCATGACCTGGAGCAGAGAGGGAAATCACTGAGAGACCAGGATACAGACTCCCTGCTCTGAGACAAAGGAAAAAAGCTTTGCTTTCAAGTATATCTAGATTAAGTGCAAAAGCCTGACTTTTAGAACTAAAGCACCTACTCTTTGGCAGGGAAATGGCTGGAACTCTCTCTCGATCAGAGGTCTGGTGAGAGCCACTGTTTATACTCTTTCCCCATATGATAGTGACACAGAGAACAGGGTTGGGGCACACACACCAATTTCATGCTTCCTAGCTCCCACCCACAATCAGCTGTGTCAGCTAGAGATCTTATTTGGATTGCAGCTGCCCTGAGGGCATGGAGGTAGTTGCCGCTGACCCCGGGAAGGTGTACCCTGGCCATCCTGCATTGCAAGCACCCATCTAGTAGCTGCAAAGGTGGGGCTTCCCTGGAGCCAATCCAAGGTGTACCTGGCTACTGCACCATGTACTCAGAGCCAAGAGCCACAAAGGCAGGGTTTCCCTGGAAGCTATACCTGGACCTGGGCCTGCACCCTGGGAAAAGAGCCAGTCATGAGGGACCCCTGAGGACAGGGCCTGAGCAGCTGCTGCTTCACTGCAGGTATGGAGCCAGTAGCTACAGAGGTGGGACTTTCCTGGACACCACACCTGAGCCTGCTGCCTCCCCACCACCATGGACCCCATCAACATCCACTTAGAAGTCCCTCTGATTGGGACCCTTGTGATCCCATCCCTCTCCAACCATGCCCTGAGAGTCCTGACACCGGAGTACCTCATGCTTTCTAGGCCTCCAGCCAGCCAGCCAAAACCACCAGCCATACAAGTTCTACCCAGGGGGCCTGCCCTACACAAGGCCAAACCTTCAACAATGGGAGAGGTAGCTACTTCTACTAAATCATAGAATCAAGCACAGAAAGCAAAACAAAATGAGGAAACAGAGGAATATGCTAGAAACAAAAGAACATGACAAAACTTCAGAAAATAAACTAAATGAAACAGAATTAAGTAATCTACTTGATAGAGTTAAAATTAATGATTATAAAGGCTTACTAGACTTGAGAAGAGTGGAGTAACTCAGTGAGAACCTCTAAAAACAGATAAAAAATACAAAACAGAATCAACCAGAGATGAAGAATACAATAAACAAAATGAAAAACACACTAAAGGGAATCAACAGGAGATTAGAGGATGCAGAAGAAGGGATCAGCAATTTGGAAGACAGAGTAATGGGAAGCACTCAAGTTGAGCAGCAAAAAGAGAAAACAATGAAAAGAAATGAAACAGAGAGAGCTCTGGGACAATAACAAATATCCAAAAATCAGCATTATAGGAGTCACAGCAGGCTAAGAGAGGAAGAAGCGAAAACCTTACCTGAAGAAATAATAGCTGAAATAAGCAGGCATCCAGGTCCAGGAAGCAGAAAGAGCCCCAAATAAGATAAACCCAAGTAGGACTACACCAAGACACATCATAATTAAAATGTCAAAGATCAAAGACAAAGAGAGAATCTTAAAGGCAGCAAGATAAAAGCAAATTACCTACAAGGAAAATCCCATAAGGCTATCAGCTGATTGCTCAGCAGAAACTCTACAGACCAGAAGGGAGTAGCATCATATATTCAAAGTGCTAAAAGAGAAAAACATCTAACCAAGAATACGCTACCTAGTAAGGTTACCATTTAGAATAGAAGGGGAGAAAGAGAACTTCACAGATAAACTTAGAAAATAAGTTTAGGTTGTAAGTTAGGGTGATAAGTTAGAAGAGTTAACCACCACTAAACCAGCCTTACAAGAAACATTAAAGGGTCTTCTTTAAGAGGAAAAGAGAAGACCCTAATGAGAAGCAAGAATAATATGAAAGTGAATTTCACTGATAAAAGCAAACATATATCAGAGGTAGTAGATCAATCACTTAAAAGCTAATATGAAGGTGAAAAGTACTATAATCAATTATATCTAAAAACTAGTTAAGGAAATCACTAAATAAAAAGGTGTTAAAGAAGGTATCATATCTAGAGGGTATTATGCTCAGTGAAATAAGCCAGGTGGAGAAGGACAAATACCATATTACTTCACTTATTGGTGGAGTATAAAAACAAAACAAAATAGAAGGAACAAAATAGCAGTAGACTCATAGACACCTAAAAGGGACTAATGGTTACCAGGGGGAGGGGTTGGAGTGGGTGGCAGGGATAGGGTGAAGGGGCTAAAGGGGCACAATAATTAGCAATCACAGTATAAGCTGGTCATGGGGACAGTAGTACAGCATGGAGAATACAGCCAACAATTCTATAACATCTTACTGCATTTATAGATATTAACCACACTAGAGGGGGTGAGGATTCAATAATATGGGTAACAGTTGAACCACTGTATTGTATAGTTGAAACCAACATAAGATTGTATATCAATGATACTTTAATTAAAAAAAAGAAGAAGGCATCATATACATAAAAAGTTGAGGAGGGGGAGTAAAAAATGTAGTGTTGTTAGAATGCATTCAAACTTAAGTGACCAGCAACTTATCATAGATTGCTATATATGTAGGATGTCATATAAGAACCCATAGTAACCAAAAGTCGAAAATCCATAATGTGTACAAATACACAAAAAATAAGGGAATCCAAACAAGACTAAAGATAGTTATAATGCACGAGTAGGGAGCAAGAGAGGAAGAAAAGATCAGATAAGAACAACAAAAACAACCAGGAAACATTTAACAAAATGGCAATAAATACACACCTATCAATAATTACTTTAAATGTAAATGGACTAAATGACCCAATCAAAAGATACAGGGCAACTGAATTAAAAAACAAGACCCACTTATATGCTGCCTACAAGAGACTCACTCTAGACCTAAAGACACACAGAGACTGAAACTGAAGTGATGGAAAAAGCTGTACCATGCAAACAGGAATGAAAGAAAGCTGGAATATCAATACTTATATCTGACAAAATAGACTTTAGAATGAAGGCTGAAACAAGAGAAGAGGACATTATAATATAACTAAGGGAACAATCTACCAAGAAGATATAACAACTGTAAATATCTACACACGTAACAGAGGAGCACCTAAATATATAAAGCAAATATTAACAGACATAGAGATTGATGTAATACAAGAATATGGGGACTTCAACACCCCAGTTACATCAATGTATAGATCATCTAGACAGATAATCAATAAGGAAATAGTGGATGCAAATGACACATTAGACCAAACATAATTAACAGATATATACAGTATATTATATCCCAAAACAGTATACCTTCTTTTCAAGTGCACATGGAATAGTCTGCAGAATAGATCAGATTAGGCCACACAGATTAAGAAGACTGAAATCATTTCAAGCATCTTTCCAACCACAATGGTCTCAAACTGGAAATCAATTACAAGAAAAAAATGGAAAAAGCATAAACACAGGGAGGCTAAACAGCATGCTATTAAACAACCAATGGTCCATCAACAAAATAAAAAAATACTTGAAGAATAATGAAAATAGAAATACAACAGTTCATAATCTTGGGATACAGAAAAAGCAGTCCTAAGAGGGGAGTTTATAACAATGTAGGCCTACCTCAAGGAACTAGAAAAAGAACAAGCAAAGCCCAAAGTTAGTAGAAAAAAGGAAATAACAAAGATCAGAGCAGAAACAACATAGTAAAAAAAAAAAAAAAAAAGATCAATGGAACTAAGAGCTGACTCTCCAAAAAGATGAACACTGATAAACCTTTAGCTAGACTCATCAAGAAAAAAAGGAAGAGGACTGAAATATATAAAATTAGAAATGAAAGAGAAATTAAACCAACATCACAGAAATACAAATGATTATGAGAGCATTATAAAAAGTTTTATGCCAATAAATTGGACAACTTAGAAAAAATGGATAAATTCTTAGAAACATACTATCTTGCAAGACTAAACCAGCAAGAAATAGAAAATTTGAACAGATCAATTAGTAGCTATAGAATTGAACTGGTAATCAAAAAACTCCCAACAAACAAAATGCCAGTTCCAGATGGCTTCAAGGTGAATTGTACCTATCATTTAAAGAAGAGTTGATACCTTTCTTACTCAAACTATTCCAAAAATTGGAGAAGATGGAAACCTTCCAAATTTGCTCTATGAGGCTATCATCCTGGTACCAAAACCAGACAAGGACACTACAAAAAAAGAAAATTACAGACCAATATCCCTAAGAATAGGTAATTTATGAAATTACCTTATGAATTTTTTAAACCAAATTCAAAAGGTTCTAAAGGTTGTATAATGAAAGGTAAGTCATCTTTTTATCTCTGCCTTCAGTCTTCTTTCCCAGAGGCAACCACTACTACCAGTTTCAATCTAGAGCAGCACTGGCCAAAACAATTTTTTGTAATGATGGAAATATTCTTTATCTGTGCTGTCCAATATAGTAGCCTCTAGCCAAAGATGACTATTAAGCATCTCTGTGGCTAGTTTGACTGAGGAACTGAATTTTTTGTTTTATTTAAGTTTAATGAATTTAAATAGCTACGTGTAACCGGTGTCTACTGTGTTAGACAGTACAGATCTAGAGACTCCTGTGGGAGCAGTGGTTTCCAATGTTGGCTATGTAATACAATCACCTAAGGAGCATTTAAGCCTTCACTGCCCAAGTCACACCTCAGGCCAAATATATAAAAATCTCTGGACTGGGACTCAGGCATCAGTACTTTTTTTTTTTTAACTCCCTAGAGATTCCAATATACAGCCAAGGTCAAAAGCCTCTGTCCTAGAAAACCATCTTATAAATACAGCAGCTCCACCTAATATGTATTTTAAAAAAATGAAAGGAGTAAGTTTCTCTAAGTTATTAATTAGAAAAGAACTTCCAACTGCTCCAGTACATAAAAATCTTTATATCCATATAGGGTTTTCCCCATAGTAAGCCATTAAAGGCAATTTTTAGTATAAAACTGACATTAAACTAGTAAGAAGTTTCCAAGAAGGATATAAGATTTCTCTCTCTGCTGATATGCATGACATGGAAAAGTTATTTGCATTACATACTATTAAAGAGTTCTTAAAATCAATAAGGAAACACCAACAAACCAATAGAAAAATTTGCAAAAATTATTACTGGGCAATTTATAGAATGCAGCAGCCAACACAGACAATAAATATATGAAGAGATGCTTAATGTTACTAGTACCAAGGCAAATTTAAGTTAATATGAGATACCATTTCATAGCCATGAAATTGACTAAAAAATAAAAGTATAACAAACCCAAATGCTAGTGAGGATGCAGACAAACTGTCATTTATTACTAGTAGAAGTGTAGGCTGATATACAATGAAGCTAAAGATACTCTATGATGTAAGAATTCTACTTTTAAGTTCATATTCTTGTGCATATCTTTGCAACCACTGTGCTGGGAATTGTTTATGGGTTATAAGTGTGCTGAGTTATTGATTTCCCCAACCAAAGATGCGCTGTTATTTCCAACTTTCCACCATAATAAACAAGTCAGCAGAGAGGGGTACCTATGATGGCCAAGAAACATAAAAATGGCAAGAACAAAGAGACATGGAAAAAAACTGAATGGGATTAAGATAGCAGCAGTGATTCAAACTTCAAGTGGAAATGGATAAGAAGCAGACACATTAATGAAGAAGCACTGAACAGAAGCACCCATAAAGAAGAAAAAGGAAAGAGTGAATAAACTATTAACTGCAAGGACAAGCCAAGTCCTAAAATCCTATATAAGGGTATTACTATGACATATTAAAGCACAACAACAACAACACAGCATTCTAGGAACACTTGCTCTGCAAGAAATGAGCCATATATACTTGTAGTAAACATAAAAGACTCTAACATAGCAGAACTGTCAAGAGCAATATCTCTGACTCATCAAAAAAGGTTCAAATATGGTTGACTCTTATCAAGGAAAAAACAAGTACTTTATATATTTTGGCAAAAATTTTTCATAAAAATTACATCCAAAAGAAAAGTCCTGGCAATTAATGGTTAGTTAATCAATTGGAAATATCAATTGTCCAGGTATCTGTGACTTTTCTCAAATATTATTCAAAAATAAAATAGGGTCACATGAAAAATAGTCTGACTGATTTAGTTAAGTACGCTAATAATTTTTACTTACCAGTGGGAAGATCTTCAACTTTTGCAAGATCATTCTCTTCTATTCCAGGCATTCCTGCATCACCACCTCCTTTGATTTGTTCTGCACAAGTAACAAAAGCCATAATTCTATACTTTTCCTTACATAATTGAAAATGTTTTGAAAGAATGAGACAACCAGTTTTTAAAGCAATACACTATATTGACTGAGTATCTTTGTATCTTGCTTTGGACACAGTTGTAACTCTAAAACAATGTACTCTATTCTCCTTTATCAAAGCATCCAAATTTGAAACAATATAGACACCTAATCATAACTGATCTAAAATAAAACAATATTCTTTATGATTAAAAATCTTCATTTCAAAATGAGCAGAAAAAGTCAATATCCTATTAACACAAAATAATATAATAGTGATACCTTTCCCATGTGGAATATGATTGCTTGAGGGCTCTTCATTTTTATCTGGAGCATTCTCAGCTACTTTTGCAATGTTTTTAGGTACTGCATAATTGTTTATACCCAATTCATTTCCATATTTTGATTCAAACTTGTGAGCTTCTTGCTGTTAGATAAAGATTTGATAACAATAAATATTTTTCAGTTCAAAACATTATACCATTGACAAAGCTATTAATTAAATGTTCTGAAACAGTTCGTGTTTTGAAATAAACACCACAGGTCCAAATTCCAAAAACTTGAATACGTGGCACACATTTTGTGTCCAGTTTTTACACCTAATATGAAATTTAAAAATAACACTTTTTAAAATCTCTAATTATGATAAATGGCCTAAAATGTTTGGTAGAGGTCATTCTCTTTGGCTGTCCTGAGGGAGTGATTCTGCAAGAAGGCAGCCTTGCTGAACACTGTAGGTTGCTGTGGAGGCCTACAGTTGGGCATTGTCCTGGGTGCTGTGGGTTCTTTACAGGCATATGATGTAACTGAGCAGACAGCAGTCTGTGGCAGATTGGCACCAGGAGCCCCCTTAAATGTGGTATCTGGCAACTGGCATTGTCAGGCTTTTCCCCAAGCAGAAACAGCAAGGGTAAAAAACAGCAAACTTCTTCCCAGGTGCAATGACCACCCAAGCACTGGAGGTAATGGCAGAACAATACACAAGTTCAGTGCTCCCTCCAACATGCTCCAAACCATGCCATCTCCTTGGAAACTTGAATCTTTAGATATCTGGTGAAGCCTGACTCAATTCTGTTGGTGGGCCAGTTTTGTCTTTTATATTGGTTTGAGTCATTTCAGTGGAAAATTAAGAAAATCAAGAAGTCAAATACCCATGCCTGGGTTGCCATACAGGTCCCTCTGCTTAGTATTTAATGCATATATAAATGCTTTGTCAACTCTAAACCCCTAGGCAATGTAATCACAAGTAATGTTATAAAAAACCAACAGCATTAAAAAATCTACAGGAAATCTAGAAAAACAAAAGCCAAATTGTAAGAATTTGTCACAATAAAGAGGATGCTTTGACAATCAGGTTTGAAGTATTTCAGCATAGCTGGAAGATAAAATCAATAAACATATGCATAGTGCTTTATAGCTTACAAATTACTTTCAAATCTATCCTCTGGTAGAGATGAATTAACAGTTTGGATAAAAACAAAATTAAAACCAGGCCTAAAGAAGTTTAGTAGCTTGTCCAAACCTACAAAGCGAGAGAATTAGGGAGAACGAATTCAAACCACAGTCTCTTTGACACATTCTGTAGGGGACAGTTCTGAGAACTTAATTGTTGAATGAAATGCTAAATTGAAATTTCTGAACATGTTATTATAAGGGCCAAAGGTGAGAATATCCATGAGGCACAACCTGAACAGCCATATGCGTCAATGTGCATTTTTCACTATAATGCTGTATCATACGGCTATTTTCTGCAGTCCACATCTTTGTAGATGTGGATAAACAATATTAAACAAAACTGAAAAGTGAATGAACCACTGTTCAAAAACACTTTTCCACTTAAAATAGTTAACAAAGATGTTGTCCCTTTGATGCATTCATTATTACTGACCTTTACATGAATGGACCATATTAAATATTCTTAATACAATAAGATGGCTTTCCACAGAGAATATAGTTAATGATTCTGTAACCTCTTATTGCTGTTGACAGATAGTGACTGCACTAGAAGGGGTGAAGATTTAATAATATGGGTACTGTTGCACCACTGTTGTATAACTGAAACCAACATAAGATTGTATATCAATGATACTTTAATAAAAACATAAATAAGATGGCTTTCTAAACACAATGCTGGTGATTTGTAAGTGGTCCCCCTAATTGTTTTTGAAATAACCTCTTTATTCTGAAATAATTTTAGATTTACAGAAAAGTAATTATCCCTCACCCAATCTCCTTAATGTTATCAATTTATATTACAGCATGGTAGTTTGCAAAATTAAAAAACCAACATTATTACATTATTAACTAGACCCCAGGCTTAATTTAGATTTCATCACTTTTTCCACTAAGTCCTTTTCCTGTTTGACGATCCAATCCAGGCTACACTGCATGTCAGTCCTCATTGTCCTTCCTTAGTTTCCTATGGTCTACAGCCATTTCTCTTCCTGTGGCAGGAGAGCACTTAACAGATGAGTGGGGCTGTGTTCCAATACAACTGTATTTATAGACACTAAAATGTGAATTTCTTATGTGATGAAATATTCTTTTGATTTTTCAACCATTTTAAAATGTAATAACCATCATTTGCTCATGGGCACCACAAAAACAGGCAGCAGGGTGGATTTCGTTTGCTGACTCCTTCTTCAGAGTACTGGGTTTCTAATAACACAACTGCAGTAGCAAACCCTGCTTCCACTTCCTTATGTGCTCTACTCTGCTCCTCTGGCAACCCAGTGCTTCAGGACCTCCTGGCCACCCTCAGTGCTTTCAGGCCAATATGCCACTACATCAGCTCACTCAGGCCTGCCATCTTCCAGCAACCTACACCTCACATCTCTTCAAGAAGAGTGCAGATAGGCAGCAGATGTTCCACTTTGTAGAATCAAAACATGAAATCAAGAAAAAACAATGCTCTCAATATCATGTTATAAAAAGAGTGAAATAGCAAACAACAAAATCTGGTTTCATTAACTTCTAGTCCTTTAGGTGAGATGCTACCAAATAGCAAGATACTTTTCACTATTCAATCTCTGTACAAACACAAGACTTAAATCACAAGACTGTAAGAACCATAACTACTCAGATGAAATTACAGGGTGCAAAAAATGAATATGCTAATGACTAATAATCTTCAGATATATTCCTTCCTTTTCTAGCAGGGCCTTCGTAATATACTTTAACTGAAAATAGATAGATTAATAAAAGAATCTGTTGCCCCGTAAAAGTACCAATCACAATAGTGCCAGTGTTTCATTTCAGTGTTTTAAGAAAAAAATCAGAATAACAGAGATTGATAATTAAAGAAAAAGTTTCTCAGTAGCATAAAATAGGAAGTAATCGATTTTTCAGCAAAATGATATCTACTACACAATCTAAGAAATATATTAACATCAAAAATTATTTTTCAAAGGCACATAAAAGACAGTTTGTTCAAGAGGGGATAAAAGATGACAGCGTGAGAGGTGAGAGAGTGAACTCCTCCCAAAATCACATATAATACAAAAATATAGTTAATACAACTAATCCTAAAAGAGCAACAGGAAAGAAGGCTGTGCCAGACTGCATATACCTGGAGAACAGAGCAGTACTCATGAAACAGGGTAATGTACAAAAGCCTTGATCTGGTGGGAACCAAGCCCTTCCCCAACCTCAGCTAACTGGCAGGAGGAAGAGAAACACAGCAGGGAGGGGATTCCATCTAGGACTGCTGAACACCCAGCCCTGGAGACCTGCTTTGGGAGTACAAATCTACATTGCATGGAAATTGGTGGGATTGGAAAGCTAACACAGGTGGAACACTTGGAGAGAATCAGATTCCAGGAATAATTGGAGAGACTGAGATTCCAGCTGTTTGTGAAGGACAGGGATCCACATCCGGCTGCTCTGGGACAAAGGAAACAATTCCTAGCAGCAAGAGGACTGCTGAAGGTGCAGGGACTGCACGGATCTTGCTGCTTGGAAGAGAAAGGTGGACAAAGTTGTCTGGGCATGCCCTGTCCAGCAGGTTGGGAACTATCAAGAGTTTCAGGCACTCCATCCCCCTGGCTGATTACTCAGCTCCCAGGCTCCCCACTGTGATATGCAGCCTGCTGCGCCTTCCTCCTGGCCTGCTGGCACCGGCTCACCAACTGGCAGTCCCTGCCCTGGCGTCAGGCTACCAGGAGGGAGGACCCATCTACGGGAGCTAGAAGGGCAAAGTACAGAGGCTTACTCTTCTGTCTTCGGCCTACTGGTTCTGACAGTGGAGAGAGGCACTGCAGACAGAAAGCAGGAAACAACTCTTTTGTCTTCCCCAGGCATCAGCACCGTACCCTGCGACCCCCAACCTCACTCCAGGGGCTGAGCACCTCCAGAGAGTGGAGCTTCTGGGCACTACACAGTGCCACATACAAATATGAAACATCAAAGGAACCTGCTTGAAACCAAAATCTCACAGACACCAGAACAAGGCTCAAGTGAAACCACACTCACCAATCTTCCTGAAAGAGAGTTCAACATAAAAATCATAAACATGTTCATGGAGGTACAGAAAAATATTCAAGAAATCAGAGTCGAATTTAGGACAGAGATTCAGTCATTAAGAAACGCCATATCTCAAATGAAACGCACAATGCAGGGATTTAAAAGCAGATTAGATGCAGTAGAAGAGATGGTAAATAGAATAGAAATCAGAGAAGAGGAATACAAACAAGTTGAGGCACAGAGAGAAAAAAGGATCTCCAGGCATGAAAGAATACTGAGAGAACTGTGACCAATCCAAAAAGAACAATATTTGCATTATAGGGATACGAGGAGAAGAAGAGAGAGAAAAAGGGATAGAAATTGTCTTTGAAGAGGTAACTGTTAAAAACTTCCCGAAACTCTGGAAAGAGATAGTCTCTCAGGCCATGGAGGTGTACAGATCTCCCAAGGAAGACAACACCAAGACATATAATAATTAAAATGGCAAAGATCAATGATAACAGACATTTAAAAGCAGCTAGGGAGAGAAAAAAGATCACATACAAAGGAAAACCCATCACATTTTCATCAGACTTGTCAACAGAAAACTTACAGGCCAAAAGGAGTGGCATGTTACTTCAAGGAAACAGAAGGGCCTCGCACCAAGAATACTCTTCCAGGCAAGATTAACATTTAAACTTGAAGGAGCAATAAACCAATTTTCAGATAAGTAAAAGCTGAGAGATTTTACCTCCCCAAAACCAACTTTAAAGTGTATTTTGGAGGGGCTGCAATAGATGGAAGTGTTCGTAACTCCAAATAGCTGTCACCAGGGGAAATAAAACCACAGTAAAGAAAGCAGAACAATTAACTACTAAGCAGATGCAAAATCAAATCAAAAGACTAGGAACAACAAATGATGGTGAGGATGCCAAGAAAGGGGAACAGTCCTACACTGTTGGTGGGAATGTAAACTAGTTCAACCACTGTGGAAAGCAATATGGAGGTTAATCAAAAAACTAAAAATAGAAATACCATTTGACACAGGAATTCCACTCCTAGGAATTTATCCAAAGAAAACAACTTCTCAGATTCAAAAAGACATATGCACCCCTATGTTTATAGGAGCACTATTTACAATAGCCAAGATATGGAAGCAACCTAACTGTCCATCAGTAGATGAATGGATAAAGAACAGGTAGTACATATACACAATGGAATACTATTCAGCCATAAGAAACAAATCCTGCCATTTGCAATAACATGGATGGAGCTAGAGGGTATTATGCTCAGTGAAGTAAGTCACACAGAGAAAGACAAATACCAAATGATTTCCCTCCTTGGTGGAATATAACAACAAAGCAAAACTGAAGGAACAAAAGAGCAGCAGACACACACACTCTAAGAAGTGACTAGTGGTTACCAAAGGGGAAGGGGATTGAGGGTATCATGATTGGTACACATGGTGTGTGTGCAGTCACCAGTAAGACAGTGTAGCTCAGACACGACAAACAGGGACTCCGTGGCACCTTACTACACTGATGGACAGTGACTGCATTGGGGTATGGGGGTGGGACTTGATAATAAGGGTTAATGTAATAATCACATACTTTTTTTGTGAAACCTTCATAAGAGTGTATTATCAATGATACCTTAATAAAAAACTAGTTTGCTCAAATTAGTTTTAAAAGTTGAGGTAATACGACATACATTCAAGATGGCGGCATGAGAGGTGAGATGGATAGTATGAAAACCACAGATAGTATGAAAATGGAGTTAATTGATACAACTAACCCTAAACAACAATAAGAAAGAAGACTGAACCAGACTGCACACAGAACTCACAAAACAGGGTAACATATGGAAGCTTTAATCAGGTGGGACCCAGGCCCTTCCCCCATCCCAGCTCACCGGCAGGAGGAAGAGAAACAGAGCGGGGGAGTGTGTGGAAGCCATGGAATGCTGAAAATCAAGCCCTGGACGTCTGCTTTGGAAGCAGAAACCTACACTGGGTGGTGCTCTGGACGCTGGGGAGCTCAGACAGGTGGAGTACTTGAGAGACAGATTCCGGCCACTTGTAGAGGAGGGGATCCACACCCAGCCGCTCTGGAAGAAGGGAAAGGCTTGCTGCGCAAGGGAGGGGAGAGCTGGACAAGGTTGTCTGGGCATGCTCTGTCAGCTGGTTGGGAATATTCAGGAGTTTCAGGTGCCCATCATCCTGGCAGCCTACTCAGCTCTGCAGGCCCCCACTGTGACATGCACCCTGCTGCACCTTCCTCCTAGCCTGCAAACAACGGTTCACAAACCTGCAGTCACTGTGCTGGCATCAGGCCAGCCTGAGGGAGGCCCCGCCTACAACAGCTACAGACGCAAAGTACAGAGGCTTATACCTGTGTGCTTGGCCCACTGCCTCTGACACTAGAGACAGGCGCTGCAGACGGGAATCAGGAAACAGATCTTTCCTCACCCCAGGCACCAGCGCCGCTCCCCTACATTCCTCAAACTCACTCTAGGGGCTGAGCAGCTCCAGAGACTGCAGCTTCTGGGCACTAGTGGGCACCACACAGAAATATGAAATGTCAAAAGAACATGGTTCATACCAAAATCTCACAAACCCTACAAAAAGGGCCTAATGAAACTGAATTCACCAATCTGTCTGAAAGAGAGTTCAAAATAAAAATCATAAACATGCTTATGGAGGTATAGAAAAATATTCAAGAACTCAAGAATGAATTTAAGTAGGAGATTCAATCATCAACAAATTCCACATGTGAAATGAAACATACAATGGAGGGATTTAAAAGCAGATTCGATGTAGAAGAAGAGATGGTAAATGGAATAGAAGTTAGAGAAGAGGAATACAAAGAAGCTGAGGCACAAAGAGAAAAAAGAATCTCTAAGAATGAAAAAATATTGAGAGAATTGTGTGATGAATCCAAATGGAACAACATTTGTATTATAAGGGTACCAGAAGAAGGAGAGAAAAAGGGATAGAAAGTGTCATTGAGGAGGTAATTGCTGAAAACCTCCCCAATATGGGGAAGGAGATAGTCTCTCAGGCTATGGAGGTGCACAGATCACCCAACACAAAGGACCCAAGGAAGACAAGATCAAGACACATAATAATTAAAATGGCAAAGATCAAGGATAAAGACAGACTTTTAAAAGAAGTTAGAGAGAGAAGAAAGATCACACATAAAGGAAAACCCATCAGGCTATCATCAGACTTCTCAACAGAAACCTTACAGGCCAGAAGGGAGTGGCAAGATATATTTAATGCAATGAAGCAGGAGGGCCTTGAACCAAAAATACTATACCTGGCAAGGTTATCATTTAAATTTGAAGAAGGGATGAAACAATTTTCAGAGATAAGAAAAAGTTGAGAGGATTTACCTCTCACAAACCACATTTACAGTGCATTATGAAGGGACGCCTATAGATAGAAGTGTTCCAAGGGCTAAACAGATGTCACCCAAGGGATAGACAAAGAGTACAGAATATGATTGATAACATACAAAGAATGGAGGAGGAAGAAAAAGGAGGAAAAAAACAAAAAAAAGAGAGAACCTTTAGGTTGTGTTTGTAATAGCACACAAAGTGTTAAATTAGACTGTTAGTAAGGGAATTACCCTTGAACATTTGGTAACCACAAATCTAAAGCCTGCAATGGCAATAAGTACATACCTATCAATAATCACCCTAAATGTAAATGGTCTGAATGCACCAATCAAAAGACACAGAGTTAGTGAATGGATAAAAAACAAGACCCATCTATATGCTGCCTACAAGAGACTCACTTCAAACCCAAAGACATACACAGACTGAAAGTAAAGGGATGTTAAAAGATATTTCAAGCAACTAATAGGGAGAAAAAAGCAGGTGTTGGCAGTACTTGTATCAGACAAAACAGACTTCAAAACAAAGAAAATAACAAGACACAAAGAAGGACATTACATGATAAAGTGGTCAGTCCAACAAGAGGATATAACAGTTATAAATATCTATGCAACCAACACAGGATCCCCTACATATGTGAAACAAATACTAACAGAATTAAAGGGGGAAACTGAATGCAATGCAGTCATTTTAGGAGACATCAACACACCACTCACTCCAAAGGACACACCAGACAGAAAATAAGTAAAGAGACAGAGGCACTGAACAACATATTAGAAGAGATGGACCTAACGGACATCTACAGAACATTCCATCCAAAAGCAACATGATACACATTCTTCTAAAGTGCACATGGAACGTTTTCAAGAATAGATCATATACTAGGCCACAAAAATAACCTCAGTAAATTCAAAAAAATTGAAATTGTACCAACCAGTTTCTCAGATCACAGAGGTATGAAACTAGAAATAAATTACACAAAGAAAACACAAAAGCCCACAAACACATGGAGGCTTAATAACATGCTCCTAAATAATCAATGCATCAATGACCAAATAAAAACAGAGATCAACAAAACTGAAAGTTTCTGTGATGACTGCCCTTGTACTGTTCACCATGTAAGAACTTATTCACTATCTAAGAATTCGTTCACCATGTAAGAACTTGTTCATTATGCTTCAGAAGATTAGAGACTGACGAGAATTAGGCTTGAGATGGATTAATGATTGTGCATTGAGCATTGACTCCCCTATACAGAATTTTATTGTTAACAACAATTTGATCAATAAATATGAGAGATGCCCTCTCAAAAAAAAAAAAAAAAAACAGAGATCAAGCAATATATGGAGACAAATGACAACTGTGATTCAACAACACAAAATCTGTGGGATGCAGCAAAGGCCATGCTAAAAGGGAAATATATTGCACTACAGGCCTACCTCAGGAAAGAAGAACAATCCCAAATGAACAGTCTAAACTCACAATTAATTAAACTAGAAAAGGAAGAACAAATGAGACCCAAAGTCAGTAGAAGGAGGGACATAATAAATATTAGAGCAGAATAAATAAAATTGAGGAGAATAAAGCAGTAGAAAGAATTAATGAAAGCAGAAGCTGGTTCTTCGAGAAAATAAACAAAATAGATAAACCGCTAGCCAGACTTATTAAGAAAAAAAGAGTGTCTACACACATAAACAGAATCAGAAATGAGAAAGGAAAAATCAGTATAGACACCACAGAAATACAAAGAATTATGAGAGAATACTATGAAAACTTACATGGTAACCAACTGAATAACCTAGAGGAAATGGACAACTTTCTAGAAAAATACAACCTCCCAAGGCTGACTCAGAAAGAAACAGAAAATCTGAATAGAGAAATTACCAGCAATGAAATCAAACTGATAATCAAAAAACTACCTAAGAACAAAATCTCTGGACCTGATGGTTTCACTGCTGAATTTTATCAAACATTTAGTGAAGACCTAATACCCATCCTCCTTAAAGTGTACCAAAAAGGAGAAGAGTGGGGAATATTCCCAAACTCATTCTAGGAGACCAACATCACTCTAATACCAAAACCAGACAAGGCACCACAAAAATAGATAATTATAGACCAAAATCCCTGATGCACATAGATACAAAAGTACTCAACAAAATATTACCAAACCGAATAAAAAAATACATCAAAAATATCATCCATCCTGATCAAGTGGGATTCATCCCAGGGATGCAAGGATGGTACTACATTCGAAAATCCATCAACATCATCCACCACAACAACGAAAAGAAGGACAAAATCCACATGATCATCTCCACAGATGCTGAAAAAGCATTCAACAAAATTCAACATCCATTCATGATAAAAACTCTCAACAAAATGGGTATAGAGGGCAAGTACCTCAACAGAATAAAGGACATATATGACAAACCCACAGCCAACATTATACTTAACAGCAAGAAGCTGAAAGATTTTCCTTTAAGATCAGGAACAAGACAAGTATGCCCACTCTCCCTACTTTTATTCAACATAGTAGTGGAGATCCTAGCCACGGCAATCAGACAACACAAAGAAATAAAAGGCATCCAGATAGGCAAGGAAGAAGTCAAACTGTCCCTGTTTGCAGATGACGTGATATTGTACAGAAAAAACCCTAAAGACTCCACTCCAAAACTACTACATCTAATATCTGAATTCAGGAAAGTTACAGTATACAAAAATAATACACAGCAAACTGTGGCTTACCAATACACTAACAATAAACTAGCAGAAAGAGAAATCAGGAAAACAGTTCCATTCACAATTGCATCAAAAAGAATAAAATACTTAGGAATAAACCTAACCAAGGAAGTGAAAGACCTACACCCTATAAACTACAGGACACTCTTAAGAAAAATTAAAGAGGACACTAATAAATGGAAATTCATCCCTTGTTCTTTGGTAGGAAGAATTAATATTGTCAAAATGGTCATCTTGCCTAAAGCAATCTACAGATTCAATGCAATCCCTATCAAAATACCTACAGCATTCTTCAATCAACTAGAGCAAATAGTTCTAAAATTCATATGGAATGACAAAAGACCCCAAATAGCCAAAGCAATCCTAAGAAGGAAGAATAAAGCAGGCAGAATTACACTCCCTGAGTTCAAGCACTACTACAAAGCTACAGTAATTAAGACAATTTGGTACTGGCACAAGAACAGACCATTAGACCAATGAAACAGAATAGAGAGTAGAGCTATAAACTCAAGCATATATGGTCAATTAATATACAATAAAGGAGTCATGGATATACAATGGGGAAATGACAGCCTCTTCAATAACTGGTGTTGGCAAAACTAGACAGCTACATGTAAGAGAATGAAACTGGATTACTGTCTAACCCCGTACACAAAAGTAAACTCAAAATGGATCAAAGACCTGAATGTAAGTCATGAAACCATAAAAGTCTTAGAAAAAAATATAGGCAAAAATCTCTTGGACATAAACATGAGCAACTTCTTGATGTATGTATCTCCCCAGGCAAGGGAAACAATAGCAAAAATGAACGTGGGACTATATCAAACTAAAAAGCTTCTACACAGCAAAGGATACCATCAGTAGAACAAAAAGACATCCTACAGTATGGGAGAATATATTCATAAATGCCGTATCCGATAAGGGGTTGACATCCAAATTATATAAAGAACTCATGCACCTCAACAAACAAAAAGCAAATAAGCCAATTAAAAAATGGGCAGAGGAGCTGAACAGACACTTCTCCAAAGAAATTCAGATGGCCAACAGGTACATGAAAAGATGCTCCACATCGCTAATCATCAGAGAAATGCCAATTAAAACTACAATGAGATATCACCTCACACCAGTTAGGATGGCCAACATCCAAAAGACAAACAAGGACAAATGTTGGCAAGGATGTGGAGAAAGGGGACCCTCCTACACTGCTGGTGGGAATGTAAACTAGGTCAACCATTGTGGAAAGCAGTATGGAGGTTCCTCAAAAAACTAAAAATAGAAATACCATTTGATCCAGGAATTCCACTCCTAGGAATTTACCCTAAGAACGCAGGAGCCCAGTTTGAAAAAGACATTTGCACTCCTATGTTTATCACAGTAATATTTACAATAGCCAAGAAATGGAAGCAACCTAAGTGTCCATCACTAGATGAATGGATAAAGAAGATGTGGTACATATACACAATGGAATATTATTCAGCCATAAGAAGAAAACAAATCCTACCATTTGCAACAACATGGATGGAGCTAGAGGGTATTATGCTCAGTGACATAAGCTTGGCAGAGAAAGACAAGTATGAAATGATTTCACTTATCTGTGGAGTATAAGAACAAAGAAAAAACTGAAGGAACAAAATAGCAGCAGACTCACAGAACCCAATAATGGACTTACAGTTACCAAGGAGAAAGGGACTGGGGAGGGTGGGTGGGAAGGGAGGGATAAGGGGGAAAATGGGGCATTATGATTAGTACACATAATGTAGGGGGGAGACATGGGAAAGGCAGTATATACAGAGAAGACAAGTAGTGATTCTATAGCATCTTACTACACTGATGGACAGTGACTATAATTGGGTACGTTGGTGGGGGGTGGACTTGATAATGGAGGGGAGTCTAGTAACCATAATGCTGTTCAAGTAATAATTGTACATCATCAAAACTAAAAAATTTTAAAAAAAAGATTGAAGTAGTACATTTTTGCAAATGTCTAGTTTACTTCGCAATAAAGCCACTGCAAGTCATTTTTAGAATTAGGCACACTAGACTTCTTATAGTACAATGTATTATGACAAAAGTACACATTTAAGTTTCTAAATTACATGATTTAAAACAAGAACATATTTTAAGTGTTTTTTAAATTTACCTTTTTTTCCTGCAAAAACTGGTCTGCTAACTTTTTAACATTTTCTTCATGCTGTGCTCTTAATTCCTTGATCTGCTGTCCACACTGAAAACTAAATTACAAAGTTATTCTCTTAGACTTGATTATCTTAGATTGGATTTTCAAAGTTGTCTAGAAGTTGGAAACATACATTTATAGAGAAAGCATTTAATAATCAGGAGAGTGGGCAGGGAAGGACAAAAACAGACACAAAAATAGGTGAGTCAATGTAATGGGGTATGTGGGGGGGACTTGATAATAGGGGAAGTCTAGTAACCATAATGTTGTTCAAGTGATTGTACATTAATGATACCAAAAAAAAAAATAGGTTAGTCAAATGCTTATTTGGATTTTCAGTAGAGGATAAAGAATATTGTAAAGTTAATTAAAAAGCAGAAATTAGAAAGATGGAAATTTATGTTTATAAATTGTATTTACAAAGAAACAATTGTGAAAGCCAACTTCAATCACAGAAGGGAAAATCACACTAGAGAAAATTGTGAGATCAGTATATAATAATAGATGAGAAAAGTTAGAATTAGATGAGAGTTGATAAGAAATGATAACAGATGATTTATCCAACAGTCAAGTCTTTAAACATAATAATAAAAGCCTAACCATAAGAAGAACAGGAATGCAAGAAACTAATAAATAAGATAGAATGGAGCCAGTAAGAAAAAAAGAAAAAGGAAAAAAACAGATAAAGATTGTGAATTTCCACTGGAGAAGAAATCAAAGAATATAAACAGATCATTCATGCAAAAAGAAACAAATAGATAGTAAATATATAGAAAAATGTTAATTTTCACCATTAAAAATGCAAATTAAACTTCCTATATGTATCTATGGTACTATCTTATTCTTATGCTACCAAATTAAGTTGGAATTATAAAAGTCAATGTTGGTAGGGCTATGGGGAAACATTTACATTGTAAATCAGTACAATCACTTTAGAAAGCAATCTTTCATATATGTGATAAGAGCATGAAAGCAATAAAATATTCTCAGAAAGTCTATATTTGAGAATATATTTCAGTAAAAATGAGAGGGGGGAAATCTTTTTTTGCATGAAGATTTTTATAGCTGATAAGTCATAATAGCAAGGAAAGGAAAAGTCCTACAATAGTCCAACAATTGGAAGAGATTAAGCAAGTTACGTTAACATGCTGGAATGATGTATTATCTTTAAATTAAATCTTTAATCCTATGTATATATGGAAAAATATTAAATATTGTTATGTTAAAGTACATTTATGTACCATAAGATACCAATATTATTAAAATTAAAATATATATATAAGTAGATACACATTGATAACCTACAAGAGTAAGAAGTCAGAAATGTATAAACATTGCTTTAAAATATAGCAAATCTTCCTAATTTTTGGTACAGAGACCTAAAAAATACCTTTTACTGTAGAAATGATTAAAGATACAATGAAGGCTTTTAAAGAGTGATTGCTGGAAAGGTCCCTACGAAGTTCCCTGACCTTATTACCAGCTGAGTGCAGAGGTGTAAGCAAGGGACTAAAGTGCAGAGCAGGAGAAGCAGCTGGCATTCTTGTCCCTCAATTATTCTGGGGACATCTTCCAGTGCTGTCTTCCTTTTCTAGATGCCCCTTGAAAAGAACCACAGAATCTTCTTTCAGTCCTTGCTGTATCTAATTCAATAAACTTAGACCTTTCAAGATTTTCTGTCTCACAATGAACTCTACTACATGGGTAGACACAGCATGCCTTGTAAAAGATATTTTCATGGGGTTTAACCTATCAAAATAAAAAAAGTAAGGACTTCAAAGAAGCACAGACAGACAACAAAAGGGAAATTTAAAAGACCTAAGAAAATGAAAGAAGAGAAGAAAAACAGAAGCCAAAAAAGGAAAAAAAAAGAAGAATTGTCGAAATGTTGGACAAATATTATAGATTCATAAATATTTGTTCCTTGTAGCATCTCACCTCTCATATTCTAACCTCTTCACAAGGTAAGTGGTGTTCTTCCTATAGTCTTGAAGTTGGTCTTCTTGTCGAAGGAACTCCTGACGAAGTTCAGCAAGTTGCTCTATCCACATGAGATAAGAGGAAAAGGAATAAAATTTAGTCATTCTAATGCTTGCTATTGAGAAGTTATGGAATATTTAAAAACTATATATACTTCTCAATTTCTTTACTCAGACTCAGGGAGTAAATTATGTAATTAGAATCATATTTAATCACTTCTTATAACACATGCATGGCAATAAAATTTATTTTTGAAACAAAATGGCCTCAGTGGTTTTGACATCAATCAGAAATGTGAAAAAATTATACATCTTTTCACATTATGTAGACAAATACTAACTTGTGGAAACAGTACCAAAAAAACCCTGCCCATCTAAAAAACAGGGAGGAAATCCTGTTTTTTAGATATATTGGCTATGGGCACAGAATTCAAGGTTTCTTTTCTTTTAAATCACATTTGATTCCCAACTTAAGTGCAAAACACTTCATATCTCATTTCAACTTCTCCTACTAATGATAGGTCCAAATATATCAAAATTACATTTTCAAAGCTCAAAACTTCTGGACTAGAGTTTAAAGTTTTAGTTGTTATGAGTTACATGAAATTCTAAGCTGGTTAGTAAATTAAAAAAGCTGGGCGAGAGGCTCTTTTGTGAACATTTAATCCATAAACACTGGCCTCCTATTTTCTAGAGTCACTCCTCTTCACGAGACCCTACAAATAAAATTCAGCCAGAGAAGAGAAATGTCAGTTTCTTGGAGAGATAATTTAAAAAATTAGCTAACAGTTAGCAGTTAAACAGAAGTAGTAGTTAAGAAAGCCTTAATTTATATAAGTGGGAACAGAGATCTATTCTGTATAAATAACATCTTTCAAGACTGAAATATAATATCTAACTGTAAGGTACCAATATTGTAACTATAATATCTACTTTTCCTGGAAGGCTTATAGAATTAGTCTTATTAACCTTAAAGTCACTCTAACAATGCTTGGGATATAAGTTTTTAAAAAGCAGATGTAAATATGTATTTATAACATAATTATATCCATATAAAAAACCAGAGTAGAATAAAAATATATCAAAGTGCTACCAGTGATTATATTTAGTGGTGGGATTCTGAGCATATTTTTTTCTCTACTTTCTAAATTTTAATGTAGAAAACAAAATGTGGCAATGATAAAAAAAATTTTCAAGGCACATGAATGTTTGCTGAGGTATATAAATAAAAGGTTTAACAATGTGCATAACACTAGCTATCGCATAGTATAACAATCAGGTATAAAAAGTAACTGATACACATAAAGTGCTTGCAGTTAATAATTATGTTTATATATTCTAGCCATTTTTTAGCGTTTTTTTAAATTTTTAACTGATACATAACATGGTGTAAGTTTACAATGTACATGTTGGTTGGATTCACTTATAGATTGTGAAATGATCACTACCAAACATTAGCTAAAGCCTCTATCACCTCCCACATAACTAATTGTCACTTCTTTTATGTGGTGAGAACATTTAAGATCTACTCTCTGAACAACTTTCAAGTAAATAATATTGTTAACTGTAATCACCATGCTGTATATTAGATCACCAAAACTTATTCATCTCATAACTGAGAGTTTGTGTCCTTTGACCAGTATTTCCTTTATTTCCCTCACCTCCCTCAGCCCCTGGTAATCACCATTCTACTCTGTTTCTATGAAATCAGTCAAGCCACATTTTAAATTTCTCTTCTTACTCTATTAATTCTATAATATGTAAACATGGTTGATTTCATAGTTTTTCATCTATTACTACCATGCAGATGAAGGCAATAAATCTGAGGCCAGATATCCCTAAATAACACATTCAGAATGTTACCTGATTCCTGGCCCTATCTTCTAGGACAAAGAGGGCTAGCTAGTGGTAGCAGAAACTGGCCTAAGCTGTGGATATTGATTGTCAGAGGCAATGAGACCTCAGCAGAAGGCAGGGACAAAAAGCCTTGGAGCTTATGGTTAGCCAGTTCAGTGAACCTGTGTTCAGGCAGGAAAGGTTCTGAAAGTGAGAAGTTACTGCAATTAAAAAAAAAATCAGCACTACCTAGAGCTACTAGGGAATGGACCTCAATTATCTTTAGTATGCATTCAGGCTTCTTTTTTTTACACAGTAAAATAAATAAGTTGCTAAGTTTACCTTCAGAATACACCCAAGGTCCAGTATGATTTCAAGATTTGGGATGGCTTCTTTGCCTCCCCACAAGCTTCTCACTAACAATATTTGAAATTCTTTTGTCAGGAAATAAAAGTTTACATTTCTAAATGAAGATAAAAAGCTTAAAATACAAATGACAAAGAAAAATAAAACATCAATACAAGTGAGTTTCAGTCCACTGAAATATCAGAATCTTCCGGGTTTGAATAAAGGGAAGGGATTATAAAGCAGGGAGCTAACTGGTGCTTTGAAGAGGTCAAAACAAAGACTTGAAAAGGGGAAAAGTAAACTGATCAGAAAACAAACTAAAGACAAAGTTTCCTATGTCACAATTTTACTTTCAACTGATTGTGTCTTTTCTTTCTCTTTTCTTTCCTGTACTTTCATCCCTGTGACTAATTTATTTATGTCATGTGTTTTCTTTATTTTGAACCCAAAGGTACTGTGTCTAGTGTACAGGTCACCACAGAATGTGCACAGCAACTTAACATGAGATCAGATCCACGGCTGATTGTGTAGGATGTTCTATCTCTGAGAGTAAGATGAGGGTATGTTATAGTAAGGCATGGCCAATTTAACTTGAAACTCTCAATTTACACTGAAAATACTAGGGAGGGATATAGCTAAGAAAGGGGTTCCCTAGGGCCAATTTCTACAGCAAAAAATTTCACTTCTAGATAATTTTGATTGTAAATTTTCTTTCAGTAATAGGTGAGTTACTCAAAATAAATCGGAGTATATTAGAATGTTAACTTATTATCTCAGGGTTAAAAACTCATTCCTTTTATTTCCAAGAAAATATTCACTAGCATTAGGTTTTCCTATGGTCTCAGTGTATATTAGTTCCATTACACCCTTAGTAATTTCAATGAAAATAGTCGAATATGGATTTTAAAGTTAACTTGTCTAGAAGTTAAGTTTCAGTAGAAATAGTTCCTAAGGTGCAAAAGTCACATTAATGAAATTCAATCTTAAGGGTCCAAGCTTCAGTACTTTCACAAAACCAAAAGCTATACAGTTACGAGTTCAAAATCAAAGCCTTTTTCTCTACTGAAGAGCATCATACAAATTTTAAAGTATTTCAAGATCTAATTCAATGCATATAGTAAAGCAAAGATTTTTAGTCAGTAATACAAGCTGTCATTTTCTTTGGCAAATACTTGCAGAAACCATAGAACTTCTTATTCAACTGATCTGTTACTATTTAATAAGAACTATACTTCAATGATAAGCAGAATAATTTGTAAAAATTGCTGACTGGAAGCAGCACTGACAGTGTGGCATCTTCTGTGGCATCCTAATGTGCTCCCATGAGTCAAAAAGAATAGAATATGGACACAAATACAAAGAAAACAAATGTGGCCACCCAAGGAAGCAAATTTTTAATAGAAAGTCAAAGATGTTCTAAATCAGAGATATGCTTTAGTCATCTCCTATCACTTCACCTAAGTGGGAAAAAAAACAAAAAACGAACAATCAAAAAAACAGGTTCCTTCCTGGTTTCTTTCAGGTCTCCTGTTCCCAGAGTATCTAAAACATCAAGCCTGGAGGATCCCAAAGCATCCCCAGACCTGAATGGGTTATTTTAGCATATTGACAGCACAAAAGGATCACCCATTACCTTTTCCCTAGAAATTTGGTAGTCTCTGAAGCTACAGTTTGATTTTTCTTTGAGAATTCCTTTAACATTACATTGCAAAAATCTGTCTATAGCAGATTTATTTAAAATGCAGGTCTGTCTAAAATGCAGACCTCAAATTTTAACTTGCATTTATTACATATTAAGCAACACTAAAATTTGTTCAGTCTATATTCAGACAAAAGGATAAGTGTTTTGTCATTAGAGGAGTTGAATTCAAAAATTTTATTTCATTTAGCTGTCTATTTCTTAATTCTTGAGGATTTTAGAGATTTAGTGACTTTTATCTACCTTTAATCTGTAATTAAGTTTCTTACCCTTTAAATGATGTATGTCTGCCATCTGATATGATATGTTGCTCTGTAGTTTAATCTGAAAAAAAAATTGTTTTCATTTTACTAAAGAATATGTAGTTTTGTTCATATTTTCTTTTGCTCATATTCACTTTGAGCTTGATCATAAATGCAAGAGAAATTAAGTTATATATACCCCACCACTTTCCAAAAAAAATGAGATAAATTCTGCATTTTGTAATACTCATTTTAAATTTGCCCAATATTTAATATGTAGTAAAACAACTTACAAAAGTTTTAAAATTTAAGCTGAATATTGCTTAATAATGTATTATTCAATATCTTACCAGAAGAGAACTCTTACTAACTCTGTATTAAGAAAAGGATTGTTTGAATTAATTATTATCATGTTAAATCAAAAGTAATGAATGCTTATCAAGCTCCTATAATATTACATGACATACTACACAGCTGTGGTCACTGCTCTCAAGGAGCCAGTATAAATGAACACTAGGAACTTAAAAGATTACCAAAATATGACTCAATTTAAGCTTTAAAAGAAGGCTTTGTATAGCCAGGATGTCATACACAAAAGAACAACTATGTCTCAGTTCTAGCTTAAACAGATTTCACCTAATTGTAAAATGCAACTAAAATATCATTACAAAAAGTTCTCTTGTCAACCTCAACAGCAACTTTACTTTAAAAGATGCAGATTCATACCGACCAGAAGCAACAACATGAGTAGCAAATGATTATAATAAATACCACCTCAATCTCTAAAGAAAAAGTTTGAAACTTTGTAGTTTGAAAAAATTGTACACACACAGGAAATTGCAAAGATAGCACAGAGAAGTCCCATGTACCCTTCACATAACTTCCCTGAATGGGTACATCTTATAATGATAGTACATCAAAACCAGGAAACTGACATTGTACAATGTATGTATATAGTTCTATGTCATTTTTATAGTATGTACAGATTCATTTAACCACTATCAAAATTAAGACACAGAACTATTCTATCATCACAAAGATCTCCCTCAGGCTATCCTTTAGAGTCAAATTTATCCTTCCTTCCCCCACATTCCTAATCCCTGGCAACCACTAATTTGTTCTCCATCTCTGTGATTTTGTCATTTCAAGAATGTTATAAATATGGAATCATATAGTATGTGACCTTTAGAGATTTTTTTCTGCTCAGCATAATACATAGTTATTGACTATATCAAGAGTTTGTTCCTTTTATTGCTGAATAGTATTCCATGACAGAAAGTACTAAAGTTTGCTTAAATATTCAACTACTATGGAACATTTTGGTGGTTTCTAATTTTGGCTGCTATAAACACAGCTACTATGAAAAACCAAGTACATTAGTTCCCATTTCTCTGGGATATATGCCAGGAGTAAGACTGCTGGGTTGTATCACAAGTAATGTATAGTTTTTTAAGAAACTGCCACACTAATTTCTGGAGTAGCCAAGCCATTTTCAATTATATTTTTAAGAACTTTATTGTGCCAAGGTACTGATGGAAGAGTATAAATCAATTAGAAAACATGAGAGCAGTTGCAAGGAAATCAGTAGGCAACATAGCATCTAAAGAGTATAATTACTGTAGGAATTTAGAGAAGATTCCTAGCTGTTAGATCACAGAAAGCTTCAGGGAAAGCGTTTTATCTGAATTAAGCATTGAAGACTAAGTAAAACTTTAAGTAGAATACTGCATATCAGATAAAGGAGACAGCAGGAGAAAAGGTACAGAGGCAAGAAAGCATGAGACATATATGCAGAGCCCACCAAAGTAGTGTTTGGCTACAACATACGACACAAGGGAAAGAACGGTATGAAAAAAGGTTGGGGAAAAAAAACCACAAAGTGCCCTTCAATGGCCAACAGGCAAACGAAAAGATGCTCCAATTCTCTGATCATCAGGGAAATGCAAACCAAAACCACACTGAGATATCACCTCACATTAGTTAGAATGCCCACTATCCAAAAGAAATAACAAGTGTTGGTGAGGATTTGGACAAAAGGGAACCCTTGTGCACTGTTGGTGGGAATGTAAACTGGTGTAGCCACTATGGAAAGAAGTATGTAGGTTCTTCAAAAATCTAAAAATAGAAATACCATTCAACCCAGCAATTTCAGTTCTAGGAATTTATCAGAAAAAACCCTGATGTAAAAAGGTATATGTACCCCTGTACACTGACGCATTATTTACAATAGCCAAGATATGGAAGCAACCAAAGTGTCCATCCATAAATGAATGGATAAAGAAGATGTGGTACATATATGCAATGGAATATTATTAAGTATAAAAAAGAAATCCTGCCATTTAAAATAACATGGATGGACCTAGAGGGTATTCTGTTAAGTGAAATAAGCAAAGTGGAGAAAGACAAATACCACATGATTTCACTTATTTATCGAATATAAAAACAAAACAAAATAAACAAAATAGCAGTAGATTCAGACACTGAAAAGGGATTGGTGGTTACCACGGGGAAAAGGTTGGGTGGGTGGGTGTGGAGGGTGAGGGGGATAAAAGGGCAAAAAAATTCTTAATCATAATATAAGTTGGTCATGGGGATAGTAGTACAGCATGGAGAATATAGCCAATGATTAACATCTTCCTGTTTCAACATATAGTAACTGCACTAGTGGGGATGAGGATTTAATAATATGGGTAACTGTTTGAACCACTGTGTTGGATACTTGAAGCCAATATAAGATTGTTTAGCAATGATAATTCAATTTT
The DNA here is from genome assembly GCF_040802235.1 of Manis javanica. NCBI lineage: Eukaryota > Metazoa > Chordata > Mammalia > Pholidota > Manidae > Manis > Manis javanica. The sequence continues at coordinate 94,487,120 of NC_133163.1, read as the reverse complement.
TAGAAAAAGGGGGGGCCTTCAGTCTCAAGTGGACTTTTGAATTTCAAATGAAAGTCTATCCACAAACACATAACTAAAGTAAGTATACCTGCTCTAATAGAAGCAGGAGTGGGAGTTTGGGGGGTCCCCTTTTTTTTCTTGTACAGTTCTGGGGGCTTCAAAGAATAATGTTTAAAATACAATGCTGATGTTCAGCCATAAAAAGGAATGAAGTGCTGGTAAGTGCTGCAAAATGAATGAGCCTTGAAAACATTATATATGCCAAGTGGAGGAAGCCAGTCATGAAAGGACAAATATTGTGTGTTTCCACTGACATGAAATTTCCAGGTTAGGCAAATCCATAGAGGCAGAAGGTAGATTAGTGGCTTCCAGGGGCTGGGAGGAAGAGAGAATGAAGAGTGACCTCTTAAAGGGAATGTGCTTTCTTTCTGGGTTGATGAATGTTCTGGAATTTGTGGTAATGGATGCACAACACTGTGAATATACTAAAAACCACTGAATGTTACAACTTAAAAGGGTGAATTTTATGGAAATGAATTACATCTCACTTTTTTAATGCAAAAAGAAAAATGCTGAGGATACTTTAGGGCACCATAAAGGAAACTGGGGATAAAATAATGAACAAACACTGGGTACTCAAGGGGATTATTATTTAGCAGAGGCAGTCAAATAAGTAGGCAATTACAGTACAGTAAAATAAATGCTATTATTGGGTTCTACAGATGATGGGAGAACTTAGGAGAAGCACTTAAATCCAGCCTTGGAAGAATGGGGGGAGGCTTCTGGAGATGATGATAGCTGGAAAAAGTCCAGCAGGAAGAGCAGTGTTTAGCCAGGCAGAAGCAGGGAAAGAGTAAGGAGGAAATACACTTCAAGCCATGTGTCAAAACTCAGAAGTGAAAAGCACTGTACATTACAGAAATTGCAAGCAGTTCTAAGCAGCTCAAAAGAGAATTAGGGGAAAGCGATATGAAGTACTGCTAGAAAGGTAAGCAAGGTCCAAATTATGAAGCATCTTGCCAAAGGATATGGATAGATTCTACTGGCTATGGTCAATCCTTAAAGGACTTAAAGCAATGTAGTGAGATCCAATTTATAATGTAGAAAAGTCAATCTGGCTTCAGTGGGATGAGCAGACCAGACTAAAGAGGGAGACCAGGTGGGAGAGAGGGAGAACAGGAGACTATTACTGTATTCCAGGAGACAGAGAATGTTGGTCTAAGCCAGGGGTGCACGAACTGTGGCCTATAAGCCAAATCTGGCCTGCTGCCTGTTTTTGTAGGGATGGTAAACTAAGTATGGCTTTTACACTTTTAAATTTTTGGGGGAGGTGGAGGAATCAAAAAAGAACAATATTTCATGAATTATATGAAATTCAAATTTCAATGTCTATAAAGTTTTATAGGAAAACAGCCACACCCATTCATTTACATATTGTCTAAGTTGCTTTGGAGCTACAGTGATTGTAGCAAAGACTGCAAGGCCTGCAAGCCCAAAGTATTTATTCTCTGACAAATGGATAAAGATGTGTTACACATGGATAAACACAAACACCATTTGCTCTAAAAAATTGGAATCTAAAAAATAAAACAGAGTAGAAACAGAGTCATAAACATGGAGAACAAACTGGTGATCGTCATGGTGGAGGGGGAAGGGAGTGGGCAAAATAGGTAAAGGAGATAAAAAGAGACAACCTTCCAATTCAGTCTACAGACTACAAATATAGAAAAGGATTACATAGGCAATACTGCTTTATTTTTATCACTGTAATTGTTTTTCAATCATCTTTATTGAGAATGGAGACACTGATCCCAAAGGCTCATATATAAAGTCCTCATATTTCAAAACCTCATATTTCAAAAGGAACAGTATATTTTGCATAATATTTAAGAGAAAACCACAGCTTGCTTAAATAAAAGCCTTTTCTTAATCCAAGCATAATACATTTATTTCCCACCCCATTCTTTTGCCATGTAAGGATTTTTCAGATAGGTTCTTAGACCCCCTTTGCGGCATAGTGTTCCCTTGGCATCGCATGTTCTCTATTATTTCTGCCATTCTTTCCAGAAGGATTCTTACAAAAACATTAACATTCAGTGTTTAGTGTTAAAAGCAGGTATCAGTTACCAATTTCTCTCATTTCCTATTAATACTAGTTTCATTGCGTCTAAGTTATCTCACCTTCTGTATGCCTTTGAACAGAGGTGCCAAGGATTTGCTCAAAGATCTCACACAGCCCAGCTGGTAGATCATTAAACACAGAAGGTTCTCTTCCCTCTACAGTAATTTTATTATATTACTCACTTTCAGAATCGAGATGTCTGCTACTAAATTATCTGTTCATCTTTGTTGACACTGCAATGTTACAGGCATCTGGTCCCTCTTCTCCCTACATATATACCATCCCCAAATTCTTATGCAGCTCCTAAAATGGTTTGAGAAAGAATTCTAACATCAGTGTTGTCCTTTTAAAGAAATCTGAATGTGTTTTCACCTACCATGACATTTCATTCCCTTGTATTCCTGCAAAATCTAAGAATGTAAAGCAATCATTTAATTTTAGCCTTGATCTTTTCTACTATTTGAGTCCATTTATAAAGACTTCTTCCATTTGGTTCTGACTTTTAATATTTGCTTCAATTTCTTCAACTCTGTTTTTCTTTCCTTTTGTGCTTTTCATTAATCATTTCTGCACTATGTCTCTTTAGTTCTTTAACTCCTTTGGCTTTAACCCCTCCTCTGAGAGCCGTCACTTCTATTAATATTTCTATCATCTCATCACCTTCAAGTGGAAGGCTGGCTTCCCTTCTGATTATTCCTTCTCATAGTTTTAATTTCCTTGTGTTCTAAGAGGAATTTGCTTCTTTTTCCACCTGTCAAGAAATTAATTGGAGTTACTACTATTTCATGATTGGAAAAAAAGGTGTTTTATTTTGCCACATATTCTCTGTGTTGAACTGGCAATGCTTTAGGAATACTCTTTTTTTTTCTAAATATGTTCCAGACAGATAACAGTACATAAATTCTAAGAAGCATTCTTTATCCCTCATTTTACAAAGGGATTCCCATTTTCTGGCTTCACAGATCCCTTTTTGGTTACTTTCTGACTTTTCCCAAAATATCCTTATTTACAACATGCAAGAAAGATGTCAAATAATTACTTTTCTCTTTCAAATTTCTTTGGGGATGAGAGGCATGTGTAGGTAGGTAGACAGAGAGATAGGCAAATAGACATTCACAAACACAGATCCCTTGCCTAATTTACCTCTATGGTCAGATTCCAACCCAGGTTCCAATATGCCCTTCAAAAAACCCACAAATATTCAAAATGCCTTCTGTGGCTTCAGTCTACTGGGAAGAGCCTCATATTCAATCCTTTCAAAATCAAAACTTTATTTTATCACATGCAGTTCTACTTCCAACAGAAATGTCACCTTGCTTCTTTTCTACACCCATGGTTTCTCAGAAATGAGAAGTCCATGAGAACAGGAACTACATCTCTCACTCGTCTTTGTGTGTCCATGATCTACCACATTACCTCATACCTATAAATACTCAATAAATGTCTATTGAATGATTCCCTAGACTTTCATGTTCCATTCTGTGCATACTACAAACTCTTCTACCTTAATTTGTACTTTATCCATATTTGTATAATTCTAATCATCCTTCAAGACTTCTTCCAAACTCCCTCATTTATTATCCCTTCTTAACAACTTGATTGCCTTAGGAAGTTACCTCTCCCTTCTGCAATACTCATTTCTGTGGGATTTGGAGTCCATCAATAATAGGCCAATTATCCATGATCCCTTTGGCCTTTTCCATGTTAATCTCTTAAAATGTGTTAACTGCTCTGAGACCTCTTCTTTTTTCCTCTCTTCTGAGGCATGTGTTTTTTCTCAATTAAGGTATTATTGATATACACTCTCATGATGGTTTCACATGAAAAAACAATGTGGTTACTAGTCACACATATTATCATATCCCCCTCATACCCCATTGCAGTCACTGCCCATCAGTATAGTAAGATGAGGCACGTGTTCTTATCTCTTCTTTTCAGTAAGAATCATCTTCTGGTATTTTCTTAAAGCACTGCTTTCTCATCCTCAGCTGCTTCATCTATTTTCCTCTAATATTTCTTCACCCAATATCTAAAACTTAATCTTTATATTTTACCACCCCTTTTTAAAGCCCTTCTAATGCTTCCCATCCCACAGGGCTACTGCGAATTAATTTTGGCAGTTCTTCCCAGCTCAGTTGCTCTGCTTCTCTTTTCATTCTGGGAACTTGAAAATAGCTCAGCTGTGCATGTTTCACTTTCATTACCACCTGTTCTAGGGCAATCAGCACAACCGTGACCACTGATCCCAAAGGTTATATACAACTGGCTTTTTACAGATGTCACTTCTGGCTCATTTTTCTCCACACCAGAAACATTTTTCCTGGTTATATTTCATACTCAGATGATTCTAGAGACAACCCTATCCTCTGTAACATAACTGACAAATCTGGCTGGTGCTCAGAATCACCTGGGGAGATTTAACAAGCACATATTCTTGCATTCACCACACCACTCCAATGTGATTCAGTAGTCCAGGGATGGGTCCAGGAATCTTTTTTTTAAAAAGTTCAAGTGATTCTGTTTCTAGGTATTACCCTGATTCAACAAGATACATGCACACCTATGTTTATTGCCACATTACTTACAATAGTCAAGATATGAAAGCAACTAAAGTGTCCATCAATAGATGAATAAAGATGTGGTACATATACATAATGGAATATTATTCAGCCATTAAAAAAAGAAACCCTGCCATTTGTGACAACATGGATGGACCTAGATGGTATCATGCTAAGTAAATAAGCTAGGCAAAGAAAGACAAATATCATATGACTTCACTTATTTGTGGAGTCTAAGAACAAAGCAAAACAGAATGAACAAAACAGCAGTAGACTCATGACACTGAGGAATGACTGGTGGTTACAATGGGGGAGAGACTGGGATGAGTAGGTGGGGAGAGTGAGGGAGATAAAGGGGCATGAAAATTCTCAATCATAATATAAGATGGTCATGAGGATGGATGGTAGTACAGCATGAAGAATACAGCTAATGATTCTGAAACATCTTCTGTGTTGACAGACAGTAACTGCACTAGTGGGGGTAAGGATTTAATAGTATAGGTAACTGTTGAACCACTGTGTTGTATATTTGAAACCAACACAAGATTGTATATCAATGATACTTCAATTTAAAAAAAGACAGTATATCAACTATACTCAATTAAAAAAAAAAGGAAAAAACAGTTCAAGTGATTCTGTAAGTAGCCAGGTTTAATGATTGCTCATCTACAATATGCCTTTGGTTAGCACCCACGTAGGGAAAATGAAAGTTCTTATGGCCAGGATCCTCCCTTGACCTTAAAATACCTGATGAGTACTTTGGCTACTGCTATGCTAATACTTACACACCCATTGGCAATGAGCCATTACTGTGGGTGTTACTATATAAAGAGCTCTGCCCAGAGGCAGAGAGGGAGCCAGGACTGCAAATGCCCCAAAGGCAAACAAGATTCCAGCAATGGACCTCCCACAGTGAGAATAAAGCTTGGCATAAGCCCTTTTATCCCTAACATTCAGTTGTTGTTACTCCTTCTCACCAAATTCAGAGTGAACTTGCCCAGGGGCAACCCTCTCAGGCAAGACAGTGTGCAACAGCTGGTTAAAATGGAGTACAGTTAATAATAATTAGGGATATTACATGCTTCTTTTGTGCCAGATCTTGTCTTAAGTGTTTTACATATACTATTGTATTAAATCCTCAAAACTACCCTATGAGGTAGACTCTCCATTTCACAGATGAGGAAACTGTGACCTATATATAACAAATGCTTACAGTACATTCTGGATATTCTCCCAAGCAGTCCCAGACCAGAGTCTGTGCTCAAGAACACCATGCATATACTAGATCAGACAGGTGATTAACATTTTTTCTTGCCACTCCTACATTGCCTATATGATATTCAGTCAACATTCCAAACACACCTGCAACTTTAAATTGACTGGACAAACAATTAGTCTCTCTTGAAGCAAATGTTTAGGCTGTACCTACTTACATTTTTAAAGAGAATAAGCGAGGTCTTTGGTCTTGGTGTAATGAATCATCACAGTGTTTTTTATTTACTAATTTATTTTTATTTAATCAGTCATTTATAAACCATTTACTGAGTATAACTCTGGGAAAAAAATAAGCTACCAGCACAGGGAAAATTACCTTTAAAGCTGAAATCAGTCAAAGGGAGAAATAATGTGGAAGAAACCAATTTAGTGCTTATAAGAAGTTGTTCACTTTGTCGGATTAAACATGGCAGCATGAGAGGTGAGACAGAGGCTTCCTCCTAAAACCACATATAATACGAAAATATAATTAACACAACTAACCCTGAGAGAGCAAAAGGAAAGAGGACTGCACCAGACTATATACACCTGGAGAAAAGAGCAGACCTCACAGAACAGGGTAACGTACAAAAGCTGTGGCCCGGCGGGACCCAGGCCCTTCCACGACCCCAGCTCACTGGCAGAAGAGAAACTGAGCAGAGGAAGTGGAAGCCTGGGACTGCTGAATACCTAGCTCTGGAGATGTGCTCTGGGAGCACAAACCTACATTTCATCATGCTTTCATCATACTCTCATGATTACGGGGTTGCAAAGCGGGGACAGGCAGAGTTCCTGGGCAGACTGAGATTCCAGCTGCTTGTGGAAAGCAGGGATCTATATCCAGCTGCTCTGGAACAAAAGCTTATCTCTGTGTGCTCGGCCCATTGGTTCAGGCAGCAGAGGCAGGCATAGCAGCAGGAAACAGCTCTTTCCTCCACCCAGGCACCAATACCATTCCCCTGTGACCCCCAACATTGCTTCATGGGCTGAGGAGCTACAGAAAGTAGAGAATCTGGACACTAGAGGGCGCCATATACAAATATGAAATGCCAAAGGAATCTGGTCTAGAGCAAAATTATTAATACAACTCCCGAGAAAAATTTAAATAAGATGGACCTCGTACCTCTTCCTGAAAGGGAGTTCAAAATAAAAATCATTAACATGCTCCTGGAGGTACGGAAAGATATTCAAGAACTCAGGAATGAATTCCGGTCAGAGAACCAATCGTTGAAGAGCACAATGGAGGGTATAAAAAACAGACTGGATACAGTGGAGGAGATGATAAATAAAATATAAACCAGAGAAGAGAAATACAAAGAAGCTGAGGCACAGAGAGAAAAAAGGATCTCTAAGAATGAAAGAATACTGAGAGAAATCGGTGACCAATCCAAACGGAACAACATTTGCATTATAGGGATACCAGAAGAAGAAGAGAGAGAGAAAGGGATAGAAAGTGTCTTTGAGGAGGTAATTGCTGAAAACCTCCCCAGTCTGGAGAAGGAGATACTCTCTCAGGCCATAGAGATTCACAGATCTCCCAAAACAAGGGACCCAAGCAAGACAACATCAAGATATACAGTAATTAAAATGGCAAAGATCAAGGATAAGGACAGACTATTAAAAGCAGCCAGAGAAAGAAATAAAATCACATACAAAGGAAAGGCCTTTAGGCTACCATCAGACTTCTCAGCAGAAACCTTACAGGCCAGAAGAGAGTGGCATGATGTATTTAATGCAATGAAGCAGAAGGGCCTCGAAACAAGATTATGTTATCCAGCAAGATTATCATTTAAATTTGAAGGGGGGATTAAACAATTTCCAGATAAGCAAAAGCTGAGAGAATTTACCTCCCACAAACCACCTCTAAGTCTATTATGGAGGGACTTTTATAGATTAGATGCAAGTGTACCTAAAGTTTAATAGCTGTCACCAGAGGAAATAAAACCACAGTAAAGAAAGTAAAAGAGCTAATTACTAAGCAAATGCAAAATTAAATTAACTATCTCCAAGTCAATCAAGGGATAGACAAAAAGTACAAAAAAATGATACCTAATATATAAAGAATGGAGGAGGAAGAAAAAAGAGGAGAAAAAAGAAAAGAACCTTTAGATTGTGTTTGTAATAGCATGTTAAGTGAGTTAAGTTAGACTCTTAAATAGTAAGGAAGTTAACTTTGAACCTTTGGTAACCACAGATCTAAAGTCTGACATGGCAATAAGTGCATAACTATCAATAATCACCCTAAATGTAAATGGATTGAATGCACCAATCAAAAGACACAGTCACTGAATGGATAAAAAAACAAAACCCATCTATATGCTGCCTACAAGGGACTCACTTTAAACCCAAAGACATACACAGATTAAAAGTGAAGGGATGGAAAAAGATATTTCATGCAACTAATAGGCAGAAAAAAGCAGGAGTTGCAGTAATTATATCAGACATAATAGACTACAAAACAAAGAAAGTGACAAGAGACAAAGAAGGACATTACATAATGATAAAGGGGTCAATCCAACAAGAAGATATAACCATTATAAATATTTATGCTTCCAACACAGGAGTACCTACATATGTGAAACAAATACTAACACAATTAAAAGGGGAAATAGAATGCAATGCATTTATTCTAGGAGACGTCAACACGCCACTCACTCTGAAGGACAGATCAACCAGACAGAAGATAAGTAAGGAGAGAGAGGCACTTAACAACACAATAGAACAGATGGACCTAACAGACATCTATAGAACTCTACACCCAAAAGCAACAGAATACACATTCCTCTCAAGTGCACATGGAAGATTTTCAAGAATAGATCATGTACTAGGCCATAAAAAGAGCCTCAGTAAATTAAAAAAGACTGAAATTGTACCAACCAGTTTCTCAGATCACAAAGGTATGAAACTAGAAATAAATGATGCAAAGAAAATGAAAAATCCCACAAACACATGGAGCCTTCACAACATGCTCCTAAATAACCAATGGATCAATGACCAAATAAAAACAGAGATCAAGTAATATATGGAGATAAATAACAACAATAATTCAATACAGCAAAATCTGTGCAACGCATCCAAGGCTGTGCTAAAAGGAAAGTATATTGCAATACAGGCCTACCTCAAGAAAGAAGAACAATACCATATAAGAAATCTAAACTCACAATTAATGAAACTAGAAAAAGAACAACAAATGAGGCCTAAAGTCAGTAGAGGGAGGGACATAATAAAGATTGGAGCAGAAATAAATAAAATTGAGAAGAATAAAATAGAATCAATGAAAGTAAAACCTGGTTCGTTGAGAAAATAAACAAATAGATAAACCCTAGCCAGACCCATCAAAAAAAAAGAGAGTCTACTCACATAAACAGAATCAGAAATGAGAAAGGAAAAATCACTATGGACAGCACACAAATACAAAGAATTATTTGAGAATACTATGAAAAATTATATGCTAACAAACTGGATAACCTAGAAAAAATGACCAACTTTGTAGAAAAATACAACCTTCCAAAGCTGACCAAGGAAGAAACAGAAAATCTGAACACACAAATTACCAGCAATGAAATTGAACTGGAAATCAAAAACCTACCTAAGAACAAAACTCCTGGACCGGATGGCTTCACTCCTGAATTTTATCAAACATTTAGTGAAGACCTAATACCCATTCTCCTTAAAGTTTTCCAAAAAATAGAAGAGGAGGGAATACTTTCAAACTCATTCTATGAGGCTGGCATGACTCTAACACCAAAACCAGGCAAAGACACACAAAAAAAGAAAATTACAGACCAATACGCTTGATGAACATAGATGCAAAAATACTCAACAAATATTAGCAAACCAAATTCAAAAATACATCAAAAAGATCATCCATCATAATCAAGTAGGATTTATTCCAGGGATGCAAGGATGGTACAACATTAGAAAATCCATCAACATTATCCACCACATCAAAGAAAAGAAGGACAAAATCCACATGATCATCTCCATAGATGCTGAAAAAGCATTTGACAAAATTCAACATTCATTCACGATAAAAACTCTCAACAAAATGGGTATAGAGGGCAAGTACCTCAACATAGTAAAGGCCATATATGACAAACCCAGAGCCAACATCAAACTTAACAGCGAGAAGGTGAAAGCTTTTCCTTTAAGATCAGAAACAAGACAAGGATGCTTACTTCCCCCACTTCTATTCAACATAGTACTGGAGGTCCTAGCCACCGCAATGAGACAACACAAAGAAATAAAAGGCATCCAGACTGGGAAAGAGGAAGTCAAACTGTTGCAGAAGACATGATATTGTACAAAAAAAACTAAAGAATCCACTCCAAAACTACTAGATCTAATATCTGAATTCAGCAAAGTTGCAGGATACAAAATTAATACACAGAAATCTGTGGCATTCCTATACACTAATGATGAACTAGCAGAGAGAGAAATCAGGAAAACAATTTCATTCACAATTGCATCAAAAAGAATAAAATACATAAGCAAGGAAGTGAGAGACCTATACTCTGAAAACTACAAGATACTCAAGAGAAATTAAAGAAGATACCAATAAATTGAAACACATGCCATGCTTATGGATAGAAATTATTACTGTCAAAATGGCCATCCTGCCTAAAGCAATCTATAGATTCAATGCAATTCCTATCAAAATAATAGCATTCTTCAACAAACTAGAGAAAATCATTCTAAAATTCATATGGAACCACAAAAACCCTGAATAGCCAAAGCAACTCTGAGAAGGAAGAATAAAGTTGGGGGCATTACACTCCCCAGCTTCAAGCTCTACTACAAAGGCAGTAATCAAGACAATTTGGTACTGGCACAAGAACAGACCCATAGACCCATGGAACAGACTAGAGAGTGCTAATATAAACCCAAGCATACATGGTCAATTAATATATGATAAAGAAGTCAAGGATATACAATGGGGAAATGACAGCCTCTTCAACAGCTGGTCTTGGCAAAACTGGACAGCTACATGCAAGAGAATGAAACTGGATTATTGTTTAACCCCATACACAAAAGTAAACTCAAAATGGATCAAAGACTTGAATGTAAGTCATGAAACCATAAAACTCTTAGAAGACAACATAGGCAAACATCTTCTGAATATAAGCATGAGCAACTTCTTCCTGAATGAATCTCCTTGAGCAAGGGAAACAAAAGCAAAAATGAACTCATGGGACTACATCAAACTAAAAAGTTTCTGTACAGCAAAGGACACCATCAACAGAACAAAAAGGCATCCTACAGTACAGGAGAATATATTTGTAAATGACATATCCGACAGGGGGTTAACATCCAAAATATATAAAGAACTCACATGCCTCAACACCCAAAAAGCAAATAACCTGATTTAAAAATGGGCAGAGGATATGAAGAGACAATTCTCCAAAGAAGAAATTCAGATGGCCAACAGACACATGAAAAGATGCTCCACATCACTAATCATCAGAGAAATGCAAATTAAAACCACAATGAGATATCACCTCACACCAGTAAGGATGGCCAGCATCCAAAAGACTAAAAACAACAGATGCTGGCGAGGATGGAGAGAAAGGGGAACCCTCTTACACTGCTGGTGAGAATGTAAGCTAGTTCAACCATTGTGGAAAGCAATATGGAGGTTCCTCAAAAAACTAAAAATAGAAATTCCATTTGACCCAGGAATCCCATTCCTTACAATTTACACAAATACAACTTCTCAGATTCAAAAAGACATGTGCACCCCTATGTTTATCACAGCACTTTTTACAATAGCCAAGATATGGAAGCAACCTAAGTGCCCGTCAGTAGACGAATGGATAAAGAAGATGTGGTACAATACTATTCGGCCATAAGAAAGAAACAAATTCTACCATTTGCAACAACATGGATGGAGCTGGAGGACATTATGCTCAGTGAAATAAGCCAGGCAGAAAAAGACAAATGCCAAATGATTTCCCTCATTTGTGGACTATAACAATGAAGCAAAACTGAAGGAACAAAATAGCAGCAGACTCAGAGACTGCAAGAATGAACTAGTGGTTACCAAAGGGGAGGGGTGTGGGAGGGAGGTTGGGGAGGGAGGGAGAAGGGGATTGAGGGGTATTATGTTTAGTACACATGGTGTGGGGGATCACGGGGAGAACTGTGTAACACAGAGAAGGCACACAGTGGATCTGTGACATCTTACTACACTGATGGACAGTGACTGCATTGGGGTATGGGTGGGGACTTGATAATATGGGTAAATGTAGTAACCACATTGTTTCATTGTTTTTCATGTAAAACCTTCATAAGAGTGTATATCAATCATACCTTAATAAAAAAAATAAAATAAAAAGAATGTAAGTTTTCCCAATGCTCACTCCCTCCTGTGCAACCCCTATATACCCCACAGATCAGTATTTGCTGCTTATCTTTTCTCTCATGGAGCCCAGCCAACTAGTAATTAGATAAGAAGGAACAGAACTCCAGCCATTCTTTGATGGGTGGTAATCTTTCCTCCAGTGGAGGGATGGAAGATGGCCAGCCCATGCCTTCTCTCCTCATGGAGTAGTCACAGCAGGAGCACAACTACCCTTCGATACCACCTGGGCTGTGTTTTCAGTGACTCCTGCAGGTGGATCAGAATTGGCATGGGGTAGGAAACCATTTTGGCCCTCTCGGACCTAAAAGAAATTTTATGGGGAAATTAACAACTAGAATTTCTCATTCTTTCCTAATTTTAATCCTCACCAAGTTGTGCGAGGTACCCATTAAGGTTTAGTTCAGAACACACTGGGCTGCCTGCGTTGTATTAGCTGCTTCTAGGCTTACTAAAAAGAAAAAAAAAGAAGTCATTCACTTCTGCTCACTGTGTCTCTCACAACCCAGCTGTAAAAAAGGGACCCCACCAAACCTCTCTGGCCCAAATATACCCTCATTTCCCCTCCTTTGTAATCACCTACTGATATGGAGATGGACCTCTCCACTCCTTGGAAACACCTATTGATATGGGGATGCACTAAGGCCAGGCGAGAGATTCTGGAAAAATTGCAAATTTACCCACAGCCCACCGCACCAGAAATCTCGCCTCACAATCTACTCACTTCCAATCTTTTGCAAGGCTCTTGTGCAAGAAAACTGGAGCATTGTAATCAGACCAATAACATACATTAACAGTAGCAATAAAATCATGATAATTCTCAAGTTGGAGGATCCAGCCAGGTTCAAAGTCCTATTCAAATTAAGTCCACAGCTCGCCCATTCCACAAGTGACCAGTAGCTGAACCAGCAGGGAGTTCACTGCACTCATCACATGGCAGCTGCAGCCAGGGGGTAGGTCCTGTTCACAGGGACTGTAGAAGAAAATAACCCTAAGAGTGGTAAGATACACGTTTTAATAACACCACAATAGGTAAATTTTGTCCATCAGTTAGAATGCATGCAAGAGAGTGGTCCTGTGATAAGATAGTGGCAGGAATGGGATCTCGTCCTATATAGTCTAGTATACTAGACTTGCATCCCCCTCCCTGTGGAAGTTTCAGATGGGTCAATATATAGGGCTACAGGAGGTACATGCACTGGCCATAAAGATAAAACAAAACTTCCCTGTAAAATGCTCTTACCGCCCAGATGTTTTGGGTACACTACCGTGGTCTTTAGGGGCCACTGTGCTGTTATTTCAGGAACACACAGGAGACCAGCTTCTAAGCCTTCTACCCAAGGTGCCAGATGGGCCAGCCATTGATAGTCCATGTGTCAAAGTGTCCAGGGCCATCTCCATTCAACAGTCTCTCCATGGTTTAATGCAGTAGGGGTTGGGAGTGGGATGATGCTCTCCTGGCCATATCATAGCTCCAATAACTCCTCTTTGGTTTGTATATACAGTTGTATAAGAGAGGCAGCAAGGTGTGTTAGCATGTCCACAGGGCTCAAGGCTCCTTTTTGGGGCTTCTCATTCAAATGCTGTAGCACAGTCCATGAGCAAACTGACCATCCCCATACACTACTAGTGTCCAACTTCAGGCCAGATTTTAACAAACCACTGTCCCTCTCTATAATGCCTGCCCCAATAGGGTCATATGGTATATGAAACTTCTACTTTATCCCTAATTGCAGAACCCATTCTTGTAATGCATGTCCAGTAAAGTGGGTACTCTGATCACTCTCAATCACCTGCAGCCAGCCACAGGCTGCAAAGAGACACTCGAGGTCCCTTTTGGTGGTTTGCTGATTTGCACAACGTACAGGAAAAGCAACCAATACTCCAGTAGCTGTGTCTACGCAAGTCATGGTATACCGATACCCTTCTGATATAGGCAGAGGCCCAATATAGCCTATCTGCCACCTGACAAGGGGTATCGGCCCCATTACTATTATCCTATGTTGCTGTGGGACTCAGTATAAGTCTCTCTTAGAGCACACAAGGCACTCCTTCCAGGCTCTGGTGATTCTTCAAAGGTCAATGGCAAGCCCCACTGATGGGCTACAGCCCACATTGTCTTTTGCCCTGCATGCAACAAATGCTAATGTAATCATTGGGTTACATCAGAGGCAGGCTTTCCTTTTAGCCAGCATACCTGGGCCAATGTATCTACTTCATCATTCCCTGGGGATGCCAAAGGCAAATAGCCAGTCACATGATATATGGTAACTGTCTTAGTCTGACCAGAGGCCAATAGGTCTTGCCACAACTCTTGCCCCCAAAAGGACCGGTGACCAACCATCCAGTTGGCATGGTACCTTGTCAGTAGCCACAGGGTCAAGCCCCAATAGACAGCCCAGCTGTCAGTGCAGACAACTATACAGGAGGGCTATTGGGAGATCATGAGTCATACTGCCCACAACTCAGCCCATTGACTGCTCTTCCCCTTTCTGTCCTCCATCTGTATTGTCTCAATCTTAGGATGGTAAGCCACAGCCTTCTGTAAAACAAGCATCTTCAGGTATAGAAACTTTTCCCTCTTGATAAGGACTCTTGGCTACAAAGGGTTCAAAAGAAAATTCTTCCTGCTTTCCACTGGTATATGTCACTGGCCCCAGTAAGCATTGGAGTTCTCCACTTAATGGGCTACTAGACAGGGTGCCCTGTTACTGTAAGTATGCGCCCCATTTGGCCAGTGTATAGGCATTTGTGCCATACCAACCTGCGGCCTTTGGGTCCAGTCTCGCACCCACCTGCAATGGGATAGGTGGTTATTACCTTGCTTAGAGCTGTTCCGGTGATGGGCTCCACAGCAAGGAAGGCACGGTACACAGCAGCCAACTGCTTCTCTATCAAGGTGTACTGGACCTCTGCTCCTTTCCACAGTTGTGACCAGAATCCAATAGGTTTGGCATGTCGATTCAAGCCACTGCCAAAGGCCTATCCATAACCATTTTCGGTTACATGAACATTTAACTCATAGGGCCATGATAAGTCCATTACAATCAAGGCCTATATGGCCTTGACTGCTCGCTTAGCAGCGGTAAAAGCAGCTGCACATGTTTCATCCCAGTCCCACCTGATGCCCTTTCATAACAACCAGTATAAGGGCTTCAGAATTTGTGCCAAGTTTGGGATAAACACTCTCCAGTAGCCCAAAAGACCCAAAAACTCTTGTAAGACTGCTACAGTGGTAGGGGTAGGGAAAGCCTGGACCTTGTCTATGACTACTTCTGGGATAACTTTCATTTTACATGACCAGACAACCCCTAAGAACTTTACTGACAAAGCAAGTTCCTGAAACTTGGTGCTGTTCACAGCCCATCCTTTCTCCTGTAGATGTTACAGCAGTCTAGGAACTGCCCCTTCTAAATCTGAAAGAGAATCAGATGTGGCATAATATCATCAGTGTAGTGATACGGCTGTACTGTTTATGGTTTCTTTCATGTAGCCAAGTCCTGGGCTACCAGTCCATGACAAATGGTGGGACTGTGGAGTTATCCCTATGGAAGGACAGTAAATGTCCACTGCCGGCCTTCCCACATGAAGGCAAACTGTTACTGACTCTCCTGTGCTATGTCAATAAAGAAGAAAATTGGGAAGGGAGGGATAAGGGGGAAATAGGGGCATTATGATTAGCACACATAATGCAGTGGGGTGCATGGGGAAGACAGTACAACATAGAGAAGACAAGTAGTGACTCTATAGCATCTTACTACGCTGATGGACAGTGACTGTAATGGGGTATGTGGTCGGGACTTGATGATGGGGGGAATCTAGTAACCATAATGTTGCTCATGTAATTGTACTTTAATGATACCAAAAAAAAAGGTGGAATTGTAAAGTAAAAAAAAAAGAAAAAGAGAGAGAAGAAAGCATTAGTGAAAGACCTATACCCTGAAAATACAAGACACTCTTAAGAGAAATTAAAGAAGATACTAACAAATGGAAACTAATCCCATGCTCTTGGCTAGGAAGAATTAATATTGTCAAAATGGCCATCCTGCTTAAAGCAATCTAGAGATTCAATGCAATGCCTATCAAAATACCAACAGCATTCTTCAACAAACTCAAAAAAATAGTTTTAAAATTCATATGGAACCACAAAAGACCCCAAATAGCCAAAGCAATCCTGAGAAGCAGGGGGTCTCATCTCCCAACTTCAAGCTCTACTACAAAGCCATAGTAATCAAGACAATTTGGTACTGGCACAAGAACAGACCCACAGAACAGTGGAATAGAATAGAGAGTCAAGATATTAACCCAAACATACATGGTCAATTAATATATAATAAAGGAGCCATGGACATGCAATGGGGAAATGACAGCCTCTTCAACAGCTGGTGTTGTCAAAACTGGACAGCTACATGTAAGAGAATGAAACTGGATCATTGTCTAACCCCATACACAAAAGTAAATTCAAAATGGATCAAAGACCTGAATCTAAGTCATGAAACCATAAAACTCGTAGAAAAAAACTAGGCAAAAATCTCTTGGACATAAACATGAGCAACTTCTTCATGAACATATCTCCCTGGGCAAGGGAAACAAAAGCAAAAATGAACAAGTGGGACTACATCAAACGGAAAGGCTTCTGTACAGCAAAGGACACCACCAATAGAACAAAAAGACAGCCTACAGTATGGGAGAATATATTCATAAATGACAGATTTGATAAAGGGTTATCATCCAAAATACATCAAGAGCTCATGCACCTCAACAAACAAAAAGCAAATAATCCAATTAAAAAATGGGCAGAGCAGCTGAACACAGTTCTCCAAAGAAGAAATTCAGATGGCCAACAGACACATGAAAAGATGCTCCACATCACTAGTCATCAGAGAAATGCAAATTAAAACCACAATGAGATATCACCTCACTCCAGTAAGGATTGCCACCATCCAAAAGACAAACAACAACAAATGCTGGTGAGGATGCGTAGAAAGAGGAACCCTCCTACACTGCTGGTGGGAATGTAAACTAGTTCAACCATTGTGGAAAGCAATATTGAGGTTCCTCAAACAACTAAAAATAGAAATACCATTTGATCCAGGAATTCCACTTCTAGGAATTTACCCTAAGAATCCAGCAGCCCAGTTTGAAAAAGACAAATGCACCCCTATGTTTATCGCAGCACTATTCACAATAGCCAAGAAATGGAAGCAACCTAAGTGTCCATCACTAGATGAATGGATAAAGAAGATGTGGTACATATACACAATGGAGTATTATTCAGCTATAAGAAGAAAACAAATCGTACCATTTGCAATGACATGGATGGAGCTAGAGGGTATTAGGCTCAGTGAAATAAGCCAGGCGGAGAAAGACAAGTATCAAATGATTTCACTCATCTGTGGAGTATAAGAACAAAGGAAAAACTGAAGGAGCAAAACACCAGAAGACTCACAGAACCCAAGAATGGACTAACAGTTACCAAATGGAAAAACACTGGGGAGGATGGGTGGGAAGGGAGGGTAAGGGGGATGGGAGGAGAAAGGGGCCATTATGATTAGCATGTATAATGTGGGGAGGAGGCACGGAGAGAGCTGTATAACACAGAGAAGACAAGCAGAGATTCTACAACATCTTACTACGCTGATGGACAATGATTGCAATGGGAAATGTGGGGGAACTTGGTGATGGGGGGAGTCTAGTAAACATAATGTTTCCCATGCAATTGTAGAGTAATGACACCAAAATTTTAAAAAAAAGAAAGCATTAACAAGGTCCACAAAATAACAATACATCCGTAATTCATAACTGAGGGTGTCCATAAGGGCTGCTATAGAGGGGACAGCAGCATGCAAAGGGGGTGTGACTTTATCCAATTCCCTGTAATCCATGGTCATACACCAGGAGCTATCTGACTTTTTCACTGGCCACACCAGGGAATTAAAAGGACTATGACTGGTTTTTATGATGCCCACCTTCTCCAACTCCTGTAGTTTCTCCAATTTCCTTGTGACCTGCAGGAAGTTTTGCAGGGACACAGGTCAGACATGGGCCTTTACCTCCAGCTTCTGTGTCCTGGACCTAAGTGGCTAGAACTGCTCCTCTGGCTTCAATTGGTGCGATAGTTCTAACAAGATCCTACTGAGCTGCCCATCAAGTTTTTCTTTCACTACCCAGCCTTTATCACATCAACCCACATCTGGGTCCTTGAGACCAGGGGGCCATTTGCACCTCTCCTTTCGGTCGTAGCATGTAATTCCTTCCATGCTCATTTCAACCTCCCCAAGATCTGCTAAAGTATAAGTAGACTCATTTATGGGATGCCCTATGTGGGGTGCAGAAATAGTCACTAGGGACTCATAGAGAGATGGGGGAGCTGTATAGAACAGCACATTTCTCATTCCTGCAGTGAACAACTCCTCATCGGGGCTCTGGGGATCCATATTAGAGATGATATTTTTCATGCCCAGCTCCCATAACACCTGCTGAGCTCTACATATGTTTTCTAGCTAGTGGATAAATCACCCTGATTAGGCCAAACAGCCCTGATGGCTCTTGTCAGCCAATACAGGAGCACATGATTCCCAGGGGTGTGATGGGCACTTTGTAACTACTGCCAGAGGGAAGCATGAGTCATCAGGGAAGCCAG
This sequence comes from Manis javanica, assembly GCF_040802235.1. Classification (NCBI taxonomy): domain Eukaryota; kingdom Metazoa; phylum Chordata; class Mammalia; order Pholidota; family Manidae; genus Manis; species Manis javanica. The sequence continues at coordinate 94,468,185 of NC_133163.1, read as the reverse complement.
TCTATCCATTTCAGAACCACAATGTTTCCCACACCCATATCCTAGAGATGCAAAAGCCATATAGGCAGAGGTTCCCACAGCTGCTGCTGAAACCAGACGCTCTTGTCCATCAGCTTATCCTGGATATCGGGGCACAGCAGAGTGCTCTACAACCTGGGGAGGGAGCTGCTCCTCCCCAGGGCACCCACGGTTGTTGGGTTTTTACTTTCTTAATTACAACCAGGCTGGTTTTTAATATGGGAGGGGCTGGTGCCTCGGGCGGTGTCTTCAGCAACACTTCTGCCCTTGGCTTCAGCCCCTCATCCTTCCCCCCAACATCTCCTCTACCATCTCCGAGACTAAAGGCACCATTCCTTCCTCCCCCGCCCCCATGGCCTCTACAACAAGGATTCTCCTGCTGCCTCCTCCCTCACTGTTACTAACATATCTTTCAGGATATCCGTCTTCTCAATAACATCTCTCTTTCTTAAGGGCATCCCATAGGTTATCGCCCAGCTCTAACAGGGAATGCCAAAGTGTGTCTCTCTCCTGCCAAAGTTTGTCCCTCTTCTCCATAATCCTTTTTACTATCTTGAGAAACAAACATCACACAATCCCAGCTGCTATGCAGCCAGTTAGGGCCTCTAAGCAATCTTCTATCTCACGGAGAATTAATTTCACAGCTTCCGGTTGTTTCCACCCTTCCCCAGAATTGGGGAAGGGCCCACCTATCTAGAAGTTGCTTTATCCTAGACCAATTTCCCACTTGGTCCTCCCCACCTTTACAAAGGGATTTCCAGGTATCTCCCCACCATCCCTATGGTAGCCCACTCAAGTGTCGCACCAAGAAGACAAATTTTTGGGTTCAGAAGTCCTGCCGATGACTGCCAGGTATAACTCTGAGGGAAAAATAAGTTCCCAGCCCAGGGATAATTACCTTTGAAGCCTATGAGTAAAATTGTAATATATCCAGAATATCTCTCCTGGCTTTACTGCATCTGCATATCAATCAGCATTCCTCAGGGGTGGACAGAGGTAGTTGATCTCCATATCAATGGGTAATTACCTGGGCGAAGGAGGGCTTATATAAACCTCAGAGGTTAGGGAGTGAAACGGCTGGCTAATGCTGAAGCAGGAGAGAGAAATGGCCTTGGACCACAGTTTGTAAGCAATAAATGGGTTTTAAACTTTATTTCTCCTTTTGACTAATTTCAGTTTTAGAGGTATTCTGCACCAGGATTTCCTCTCCCCAGAGTTACAAACCCAAAATCAGTCAAAGGGAGAAATAAAGTGGGAGAAACCTGTTTATGGCTTACAAGCAGCTGTCCACTTCTGCTTGCCCGTGTCTCTCACAACCCAACTATAAAAAGGGGCCCCACCAACCCTCTCTGGTCTAGATATACCCTTCCTTCAACTACCCGTGTAATCACCTATTGATATGGAGATGGGCTGATTCTCTCTACACCTTGGAAACACCTATAGATATGGAGATGCTCTAAGGGCAGGAGAGACTGTCTGGAAATATTGCAATTTTACCCACACTGAGTATCCACTATATGCTAGGTCTTGGAATACAAAGCATTTGGTCTTGGTCTGTTAAGAAGAGTCACAAAGAATCACAATAAAGTTTGTTTATTCATTCATTCTGTCAGCCAGTCTGGCTGACAGTCACAAGGAAATATTTCTGAATGCCTACTAAGTGAAAGACACTGCCAGAAGGCCTAGAAATAGAGCCATAAACAAGAAACAGGGGAGAGAACTGGATAAGGATACACATTTTGGAGTCATCAGCAAAACTGAAGTTTTGTGAGTGAATATGATTACTTAGGAAGGGAGTCGAATGAGAAGAGGATCTCAGACAGAGAACTATTAAATGTAAGATTTAATAATAACTAGAGGTGAAGACAGCAAAGAAATCTAAGAAGAACTGAAAGAGAAAAGAAAAACAGGAGTCTGATGTCACAGCAGCCAAGAGCATAGATGACAGGGTAAAAAGACGCTGAGCTATTAGGAGTAGCAAGAGAAAATGCAGATGTGAACAAAACCAATTCTCTTTTTAAAAAGTTTGACTAGGAAAGGGAAGACTCAAATTTTCTTCACTAATGAGGATCATGGAAGATTAAATATAAAAGGGAGACTAGATTAATAAAAGTACAAGGTCTCTGAACAGGTGGAAGACATTGGATCCAGAGAACAAGTGGAGAAGCTGGTCCTGGAGAATGGATGATCTTTTTTATACTAACAAGGATGAAAGACATATGGGTAGAGATGTAAGTATGCCTGCAATTTGGTAGTGGATGTTGTTATTGAAGGGTCCCCACCAGTAAGATGGCGAACTTCCGGCTTCTTTTCGGGGTCCTCGGTTCCCGCCGGCGCCACCTGAAGCCCAATCACCTCTCGCCCCCCTCCCAATCCCAGCACCTAGCCAACAGCCACCAGCCCCGTAGAAGTAACACCACAATCACCCTATGCCCCATCCTATATAACCCAGCACCTTTCCCTAATAAAGGGGAACTCTCCGGTAAATTGCTGTTGTGTGTCGCTCCTTTCCTTTCATTGGTGCCGAAACCCGGGAGACGGGACACCCCAACTGGGCCCCGTCTTCCCCCAACACCAGCAGTAGCTTGCCCTCGTCCTCTTTTTCCGGCGCTGGCTCATCACACTCACCACTCCTCTCTGGCCTTTAGGTAAGTCCCCCCCCCCCCCCCGGGGTGGGCCACTCTTCCCTGAGCTATCGCAGTGCCATTGACCGTGATCGTCCGGCAAGACCCTGACGCTCGGGGACGAGGAGGGAACGCTCCCCGCCTCAGGCCTTCACGGCTGCGGCGGACCCTCAGGCCCCTCCCCCGACAGCCATAAATCCCTGCCTCAGTCCATCACGGCTGCAGCGGACCCTCAGGCCCCTCCTCCAAAAGCCATAAACCCCCACCTCAGGCCTTCACAGCTGCAGCAGACTCTCAGCCCCCCCCCAACAGCCATAAATGAGGTGACTCCTTTGCGGATGAGAACGCTCCTTTTCCCACTCCCTCCTCCTTCTGTTCCGTCCGCCAAAACCTGTTCGGCCTGCCGAAAACGCCTAGCGCTAGGTACCTCGTGACTCCGGCACTCTGCCTTCTTAGGGAACTTTGGGTGACGACCCACACTTCCCAAGAAATTCCGACTCGTATACGAGTTTCCGCAGACCACCAAGGATCATCGGGGACGCCCTTTGTCTCCTTGTGGTCTGCCTCCAGTCCGAGGATCCCCGTTCGTCTTCCCCTGTTTGTCTCCTTCTCTGTCCTTTAGCCATTTTGTCTCCTTGTGGTCTGCCTCTAGTCTGAGGATCTCCGTTTGTCTTCCCCTGTTTGTCTCCTTCTCTGTCCTTTAGCCATGGGAGCCTCCTCATCCCTCCCTGAAAGTTCACCTCTTGAATGCCTGCTTAAGCATCTAGCTACCCTCTCCCTGACGCCTGATATAAAACCAAAACTTCTCCGTAAATATTGCTCCCAAGATTGGCCGACATACCCCCTAGACAATAACAACCAATGGCCCGCAGGGGGAACTCTTGATCCTAACATCACTCGCAATCTCTTTAACTACTGCCAGCGCCTGAAAAAATGGAAGGAGATTCCCTATATCGAAGCTTTTCGCCTCCTAGCTCAAAATCCCAGCCTCTGCACCACCTGCTCCCCGCCCCAAGTTCTCCTAGCCTGCAAGCCGTCTCCCTCCCCTCCACACACTCCCAGTCCCTCTTCAATTACCTTTGACCCGGCCGACGAGCCTCCGCCATACAGACTTCCCCCTTCAGCCCCTCCCCCTCCTACAACCCCTCCACCCTCCGCCGCCACTGCCGCCTCTTTCCCCACAGCAGAAGCTTCCCATCCTCTCCCTTCCCCTTCATCTCCTACAACAGCCCCTCCCCCTTCCTCTACCGCCGCCACCGCTGCCCCTTTCCCCGCGGCCGAAGCTTCCCATCCTCTCCCTTCCCCTTCTACAACAGCCCCTCCCCCTTCCTCTACCGCCACCACCGCTGCCGCTTTCCCCGCGGCAGAAGCTTCCCATCCTCTCCCTTCCCCTTCTTCTCCTACAACAGCCCCTCCCCCTTCCTCTACCGCCGCCACCGCTGCCGCCTCCACCCCCGCAGAAGCCTCCCATCCTCTCCCTTCCCCCTCCTCCACCATCTCCTCCTGCACCTCACCACCTCCTCCTCCGTCCCCCTCACCTTCCCCCCTCCCGCAAATCAAGCCTGAGCCTTTCAGCCCCCCTCTAACTAAGTTCCAAGAGCCTCGTCCATCTTTGCCCCCTCAGATTCGGTCCCGAGAGCCTCCCAAAATTATCGCGGCTTTGCCCCCATTACCTGTTTCCCCTGCACAGACTGGGCCAGAACCCTTCAGTCCCCCTCAGACTCGGTCCCGAGGGCCTCCCAAAATTATCGCCCCGCTCCGGGAAGTAGCAGGATCCGAAGACATCTTGCGTGTTCACGTCCCTTTCTCCTTAGGAGATTTAGCCCAACTAGAGAAACGCCTAGGTTCCTTTTCCACTGATCCCACAACCTACATCAGGGAGTTTCAATGGACCCTCCAGTCTTACAGCCTCACGCATCATGACATCTTCATGCTCCTGGCCAATACTCTCCTCCCTGAGGAGCGTAGACGAGCTTGGGACTTCGCCCAAATGCATGCTACCGAAACCCACAGGACTGACCCCACCTGTCCCCCTGGTCCCACTGCTGTCCCCGAACAAGACCCACACTGGGATTATAACACCGCTGTGGGTCTCCACTCTCGAGATATTTTTGCCTCCTGCTTAATAGCAGGTCTAAAAAAGGCAGCTCGTAAAGTAGTCAATTTTCAAAAGCTCCAAGACATAATTCAAAAGAGAGATGAAACCCCCTCCGAGTTCTTAGATAGACTCACTCAAGCCCTATTACAGTATACCAGCCTGGACCCAGAAACACCTGAAGGAAGACAGGTCCTTATGACATACTTCCTAGCTCAAAGCTACCCCGACATTAAAGCTAAACTCAAAAAGTTAGAACAGGGCCCCGCTACCCCACAGACTGAGATCCTAACAGTGGCCTTTAAAGTCTTCCATAACCGGGAGGAGGAGAAAGAACGCCGTAAACAAAAAGCTGATCAGGCCAATTTCCAGATGTTGGCCCAGCTGATAAAACCACAACCTGGGCGCCCCTCTACAGACAAGCCCCCCCAAGGAGCTTGTTTCAAGTGCGGAAAAGAGGGACATTGGTCAAGGGCGTGCCCCTCCCCCAGATCTCCTACCACCCCATGCCCCAGATGCCACAAAAAGGGCCACTGGGGGTCTGATTGCCCAACCACCCGAAGGGGAGGCTGGACGAACAACCCCCATCCTAAGCCCACCGTAGTGGGGCTGGCAGAAGAAGATTGACGGGGCCCGGGGGCTTCTCGCCCGACCATTTCCATCACCAAACAGGAGCCCAGGGTTACTTTAACAGTAGACGGTCGCCCCATCTCCTTCCTCCTAGATACAGGAGCCACCTTCTCAGTCTTGCGAGAATACCGGGGCCCTACCACGCCAGCCATTACTCCTATAGTCGGGGTAGGAGGTAAACAGATTTTCCCATTAAACCCCCCCCCCCTTTTATGCACAATCCTAGACAGTCCCATACCTTTCTCCCACTCCTTCCTAGTTATGCCCCAGTGTCCCATCCCCTTACTAGGACGGGACATCCTTTCCCTCCTCCACGTTTCCATAACTATATCCAATCCCACAGCCCCCAGTACTCCCTTTCTGATGGCCCTCATAGCCGACAACCCCCCTCTACCCAATGAAAGCTCCAGTTCTGCCCTTATACACCCTGTAAATCCCAAAGTTTGGGACATTACAAGCCCCTCCGTGGCCCTATGTCCCCCTGCCTCTATCAAATTACGTGACCCCTCTCAGTATATCTGTCAGGCCCAATACCCCCTAACCACTTCAGCCCTCATAGGCCTCCAACCCATCATTCAAGATCTCTTAAACAAAAACTACCTCAGACCCACTCACTCCCCATTTAATACCCCCATATTAGCTGTTAAAAAAAACAACGGATCTTTCCGCCTTGTCCAAGACCTTCGCCTCATCAACATAGCCGTTGTCCCTATCCATCCCTTAGTTCCAAATCCATACACCCTTTTATCGCAGATCCCTGCTTCTGCATCCCACTTCTCAGTCCTAGATCTCAAGGACGCATTTTTTTCTATTCCCCTAGACCCCTCCTCCCAAGATTTTTTTGCCTTCACCTGGACGGACCCATACACCAGACATTCTGTTCAGCTTACTTGGACAGTTTTACCACAAGGCTTCCGAGATAGTCCCCATATTTTTGGACAAGTCCTAGCTCAACCTCAAACAGTTTCACCATGATCACCCCGAGTCCACTTTATTACAATATGTAGATGATCTTCTGCTCTGCAGTCCCTCGTGGGAACAGTCTCAACTTGACACTGCATCTCTACTTAACCTTCTAGCTTCCAGAGGTTACCGAGTATCCCCTGCCAAAGCTCAAATCTCTTCCCCTTCTGTCACTCACCTTGGATTCCTTCTGTCTCAGCAAAGAAAGTCCATTACCTTAGACAGAAAACGACTCCTCTCTGACCTGCCCGTTTCCAAAACCAAGACAGAAATCCTTTCCTTTCTAGGCTTGGCTGGGTATTTTAGAGCGTGGATCCCTAACTTCTCCCTGTTGGCAAGACCCCTATACGACCTCAGCAAGGGCCCCCCTGAAGAACCATTATCATCCTCACCCCGACACTCCTTCATTAAGCTCCGTCAAGCCCTTGTAAAAGCTCCAGCTCTCCATCTCCCTGATTTGTCAAAACCCTTCTCATTATACATTCATGAGAGGTCCAGTCAAGCTCTAGGAGTCCTAGGCCAATATTATGGCCCATCCTTTGCCCCAGTAGCTTATCTCTCCAAGCAATTAGACCCCACAGTTCGGGGATGGGCCCCCTGCCTACGGGCATTAGCCGCTGGACAGCTCTTGCAGAAAGAAGCTCATAAACTAACATTCGGAGCGCCACTTACCATTCTGTCCCCACATCACCTAAAAGATCTCTTAACCTACAAAAGTTTACAGACTCTCCCCCCCTCCAGACTCCTCACCTTACTGTCCTCTTTCCTCCAAAATCCAAACATTTCTTTCCTCCCCTGCCCGCCCCTAAATCCGGCCACTCTTCTTCCTCTGCCCTACTCTCCTCATACTCCCTCGCATGATTGCCTAGAAGCCCTTCACAACTTCCTTCCATGCCACTCCACGATCTCCGAAGGAGCCCTCTCACACTCCGACCTCATCTGGTTTACTGATGGGTCCTCCTTTAAACATGAGGGCATCCACTACTCAGGATATGCAGTAGTCTCCCTCGAAGATGTCATTGAAGCACGAGCCCTACCCCCTGGTACAACCAATCAGCAGGCTGAACTCATTGCAGCCACCAGAGCTTGCACTCTGGCCCGGGACACGTCTCTCACATTGTACACTGACTCCAAGTACGTATTCCACATTCTCTTGTCCCACGCGGCAGTATGGAAAGAACGAGGCCTCCTCACCACAAAAGGGAATTCCATAACTAATTCAGCCTTAATTACTAAACTTTTAGAGGCTTCACAACTCCCACACCGACTAGGCATAGTCCACTGCAAATCACATCAAAAAGATGACTCCCCCATTGCAAGAGGTAACAACAAGGCCGACAGAGTAGCCCGGTCAGTTGCCCTATCAGAAAACGCACCAGGCAACAATCCGTCTGCCCTTGCAGTTTTAGCCTTATCACAAGATGCCCTCTGCTCTCAGGACAAAGAGTCTCTCTTCCGCCTCTTACATGACCTGTTCCACCCCAGCCCCCAATCCTTAATCCATTTTTTACAATCTTTTTTTCCTCTCTCTCCTGAAGACAAAACCCTACTTAACCAAATCACCTGCAAGTGCACCATCTGCCAACGCACTAACCCTAATACCCCCCTCAAAGCCCGACCCTTCCCGGCTCATCAAGCAAGGGGTAATGTCCCCGCTGCAGATTGGCAAATTGACTTCACTAACATGCCCCCTGTACGACGTACCAGATACCTACTCGTGCTAGTAGATACATTTTCAGGATGGGTTGAAGCTTTCCCCACCACTAACAAACGAGCATCCGTAGTTGCCTCTATCCTCCTCACCCAGATCTTTCCTAGATTCGGGATGCCCACTTCCCTCCAATCAGATAACGGCCCTGAGTTCACTGCCCAAATTATCCAGAACCTCTCCAAGTCGCTCTCGCTCCCCTGGCATTTACATTGTCCTTATCGACCACAAGCTTCAGGAAAAGTAGAAAGAGCCAATAGGACTCTAAAAGACATCCTGACCTAACTATCTCTAGAACTACACCTTGACTGGGTTCGCTTACTTCCCTTAGCTCTACTCCGCATTCGAGCCCTCCCAAGGAAACCTTCCTTCTTGTCACCCTTTGAGATCATGTACGGCCGCCCGATTCTACCCCCGGGGCTCCCTTCCCACAAAGGACCAATTCCTCCCAATATAGCCCTTCCACTACTCTCTCTCCTCCGCACTGAATTGTGGAAATATCAAGATTGGCTCCTTCCTGATCCATCCGCCTCCCAAAATCCTCCTGTCTTACAGCCCGGCCAACTAGTGTTTTATAAGCCACCAGAGGATCAGCCCTCTCTCACCCCGAAATGGGAAGGTCCACACCCAGTTATTCTCTGCACCCCCTCGGCTGCCAAGCTCTCACTGCCTGATAACTCTGTCACCCCTTGGATTCATATCTCCAGGTTGAAACCAAATACCCAAGACTCACCTTCTCTGGACACCCAAGACCCATCAGTCACAATCCAGAGTCCTTCGGACACAGCCCAAGACGCTGTCTACTCTACCACGCCTCATCCCTCTGATCCCTTGAAGCTCCGCATCTCCCGTGCACCCTCTTTGCCATCCATACCTGAATCATGACTTTTTCCTCCTTTACTGCTCTCTCGCTTTTTTCCCTCATTCCTATTGTCTTCCCTGCCGCCCCATCCTCCTTTGTATGGCGATTCAAAGTCAAGCAGACTTACACACAGCATCAAACAAAAGTCACTGCCCTCATTGCCACATCAGACTGCCCTCTGAAAGGCTGCTCTGAGCCTTTGTACCTCCACTTTCCTCCCTCCACTGAAGTATTCATTTACAGCTACCTTTATTCTCCCTACCTCTGCTTCCTCTATGACCAAAGACAAGCCTATTGCAGGCGATGGCCAGACACCTACGGGGGATGCCCCTACTGGTCTTGCACCATTCACTACATGGGTGACTTCCAGTACCCACAGTATTACTCCTCCAACCGTTTCATGAAATATCCCAATGGCTCATTCTCCTTATCAATCCCAGATCCCTGGGACTCTGGATGGGCTGCTGGAGTAACAGCCTCAGTTTACTACAAGGGGTCCTCGACCCCCCATGGTACCCTTCATATCTCTCAAGAGTATGTTCCCTCTCGCTCCCAGATCTCTCAAGTTGCATCAGATATCAGACATTCCGAAAAAGTCATTATCCAAACTCTTGACGGCGCCTCTTCATCTTCTTATTCCTCCTACTCTTGGTTACAGCTCATTCAAGACACCACCATCTTTCTCAACCACACCCTCAACACCGCCAATTGTTTCTTGTGCGCATCACTACAGCGCCCACTGCTGGCCGCCGTGCCCCTTAATATTTCCAACTACTCCTTCCATGCAGAAGGACAACCCCTCTGTCCCCTGGCAGACATACCCCTATGGGAGCCAGAATACCCAGATAATCTCACCATCCACCACTGTGTAGGCCCAACTCCACCCCCCTCCAGTGCACTTCACTGCCTCTCTATCTACACCCCTACCTCCGGCTCTAAGACTTTTACACAACCGGGACACTTCTTTTGGTGTAATGGCAGCCTTTTCAACTCACTGCCTCTCAACTCCGATACACCCTGCATTCTCGTCACCCTAATCCCACAGCTTACACTTTACAGCATGGCAGAATTCCTTGAACTCCAACCTCCCTTGCACTCGCGCACAAAAAGGGCTGCTTTCCTTCCCATCATGGTCGGTATCTCTTTAATCACCTCAGCCATTGGGGTGGGGTTTTCAGGAGGAGCCTTGGGTCACTCTCTATGGGCAGTTAGAGATCTCGACGCCAAACTTGAGGGAGCCCTGGCATCCACTGCCGATTCCCTAGCCTCTCTCCAAAGACAAGTCACTTCGCTAGCTAAAGTCACCCTTCAAAACCGGCGGGCCCTAGATCTGCTTACAGCCGAGAAGGGCGGCACCTGCGTCTTCCTCCAGGAAGAGTGCTGCTATTACATCAACGAATCCGGCATTGTAGAAACTGACATCACCAAACTCACTGACCTTGCCTCCAGCCTCCACTCTGCTTCCAATTCCAACCCATTCTCGTCAATACTAACAAACCCCCTCCTCACCTGGCTCTGGCCCATTGCAGGCCCCATAATAGTCATTCTTCTTGTCTGTCTCTTCTTACCCTGTATAATAAAGTTCATCAAATCCCAAGTCGGGAAAATCTCTAATCAAGCTTTCAACCAGCTTTTACTCAGGAACTACCAGCTTCTGGCCACGGAAGACCCCTCACCCTCACGTGACCTCCTCACCACATGCTGAGATGGACCCCTCTCTCCGCTGGAAACTGTTCCTGGAAACAATAGCCACAGACGCCTGGCTCCTGACACCCATATCCTCTTGGCACCATTAGAATCAACAGGTCCTCAACCTATGGTTACAGGGAACCTTCATTGATTTCCAACCTGAAGAAGTCCACATCTACTCATCCTTACTGTGGGGAGTCCTATCAACCCTCTCCTCCCAATCCTCAAACCCTCAGTCCCTTCTCCGCCCCTGTTCAGCAGGAAGCAGTCAGAGAGAAAGCAACGTCCACAAACCCATAGAGGAGAAAGGGGGGAATGAAGGGTCCCCACCAGTAAGATGGCGAACTTCCGGCTTCTTTTCGGGGTCCTCGGTTCCCGCCGGCGCCACCTGAAGCCCAATCACCTCTCGCCCCCCTCCCAATCACCTCTCGCCCCCCTCCCAATCCCAGCACCTAGCCAACAGCCACCAGCCCCGTAGAAGTAACACCACAATCACCCTATGCCCCATCCTATATAACCCAGCACCTTTCCCTAATAAAGGGGAACTCTCCGGTAAATTGCTGTTGTGTGTCGCTCCTTTCCTTTCAGTTATCAGTTCCTGTACTTCTCGGTCAAGCAGGAGACAGATCAGTTGTTTGAGTTTGAGGAAGATTTGATGACCTTAAATGGGGTTGAGGGGGTGACTTGAAGAAAGCAGAACTTTGAAAGATGTTTGAATGGGTGTGTTGACTAGAGAAATGTAATTTGTAAGGCACTACTAAAAATCCAGTTGGTAGCTGTGGGTAACTGATCATAAATTTCTACAACTACCACTCTGGCTATATGATTTTCTCCAGCTGCACAGTAGAAACCAATGATTCAGATGGTGGCTGCTCAGTCCACCTGGGTCCTAGAGTGAGGAAGATACAGGTCAGTGTCTCCAGTCAACCCACAAAGAGCATGCTGCATGAGTGTGGGAAAAACTGCAATGTTTTTAGAATCTCTCACCTGGCCTTAGTGCAGCTCCATATCAATAGGTGATTAAAGAGGGTGGAGAGTGAGCAAGCACTGGGACCAGAGAGGTTTGGTGGGGGGCGGGGGCCTGGCAGCCAGGTAGCAAGAGATATGGGTGAGCAGGAGTTCATGACAATAAACGGATTTCTCCCACTTTATTTCTCTCTTTGACTAATTTTGGCTTTAAAGGCTTATTTGCCCTAAGCTGGGAACAAATTTTTCCCCTGGAGTTACAATGAGTGATAAATTTTAAGCCACATAAGAGGTTACCGATGGAGGACTATGAAAGGGAGAATGAGAGGTGAGTAGGAAAAGGAAGGCAAACCTGGCAAGTATGAAAGCAAGTCTCCTCTTCCTCCCCATCTGCCATATCTGGCCTGTAAGGCATCCCATTTGCACATCTCACTAGTCCTTAAAAATTGAACTGTAAAAATTAGCAAGCAGCCCTTCTCAACTTTCCCATTACCTTTTGTGGCATCAACATCCTTTTGGTTCTCCTGCCTGAGCCTCTCTCTTCTCATCCTATTTGCCAGCCCATTCGTGCCTACAACTGCATGCATTCACACTCCACAGAAGCTGTTAAGTCCTGCCAGTTCTTCTTTGGCAAGTTCTCTCAGATTTTACCCTTAACTTTTTCTATGTTCATGATAACCACATTGACATTCATGGATTATTCTCATCTAGCTACACTAGAATATAAGCTCCATAAGAGCAGATATCTTATTTGCTTGGTTATGTCTGTAATCCCCTGGCACACTGCAGGTCCTCAACATTATTACTGAATAAATAAATGAAGAAATTTAATCTATTACCAATCTTTCCCCACTTTTATCTATTTACAAATGGTAGCAAGAAACATCTTTGCAAAAATTTGTTTTTCATCAAGCCTTTCTTCTAGTCAAGATGCAACTATAGAATACTATTGCCCACAGTATAGAATCTAAAACTCTTCTACCAAGTATTTCATTCCTTCCATAGGTGGATACCACCTTTCCTATCCAGTTATCAGAAATGGCATCCTTGACATAATCAAGCTAGTTTTAAGCATCTCTAATAATCAAACTACCCTTTCCAACGTCCATGAAACAACAGCAGTGTCCTTCCCTTTGTGAGAAACACACTCACTGGTCCACATTCAATAAGTGGACACGGAGACAAAGAGAACAGCGGAGTGAGGCTTTAATGATGGTCTTGCAAGATGGGGTGTCTGGTGGGCAGGCACACCTGGGGAGTTTGGCGCCAGTAATTTATTTCCTAGTGCGCGAGTCCCTCCCCTGGTTCCTCATTGGCTGAGTACTACAGGGTTCACATTCTTTCCAGGACGTCGCCTAAGCCAGTTATATCTTTCCTTTACATTTGTCTTAATCTTACTGGTAGGTTTAAAAAACTCAAACAGGTATGCCAGGGCCTTATCAATTTCCCCACCCCCACCCTCAGCCCAAGCAGCTTCCACCACATGGCCCTTTGTTAATACCTTACTGTTAAAATGTTTAAACATCCTAGTGAGAATAAATCACATTCAGGTTTTATACTCTTTCCTAACACCTTTCATTTCCACTACTACCTATTACATCGCCTCCTTTAAAATCAGAGTCAAATTTAAATTAACTCTATTATAGAATGATGTTAATTTTTATACATAAAATTTTATTTCATTGCATTCAGTGTCCCCCTTCTTTCCAACATGCTTACAATTTTTTAATACTTTTAGGCCCTAGTCACACCTTTGGCTTCCAGGTCCCTTCTAAGTTAGTCATGTCCCAGACACCTACCTGCCACAACTACCTACCACTGTTATCAAATCTGGTTTTAGGTCTTAAGGGTGCATTTAATTTCTTCCTATGTTACTTTACGCAGCATGTATTGAGCATCTGGTTTATGCAGTGGCTATTCTAAGCACTGGAGATACAGCAGATCATAAAAACAGAAAAAAAAATTCCTGCTCTTGTTGGCGTCAAGGGATGACACACAATAAAAAATAAATAAATCATAAAATAGATTAGAAACTGATACATGCTATGGAGAAAATACATTAGAGATGTAGAAGAAGGGGAAGGCTCAACAAAAGGGTATCATTTAAACAAAGACTTGTAAAAGTCTCCATGTAGCTATATGGAGAAAGAATGTCCAAGGCAAAGGGTACAGCCAGTGCAAAAGCCCTGTCTCAAGAGAATGAATGATGTATTAAGGAACATCAAAGAGGCCAGTGGTTTGCATAAAGTGAACATGCACATACATAAGGGTAGTAGGAGATAAGGTCAGAGAACTGTCAGGGAAGCAGATGGTATAGGGTCTGTGGGCCACTGGAAGGACTTGGGCTTCTTCTACTACTGTGATGGAAGCCACTAGAGCATCCATGGCAGATGAGGAACATGACCCAGTTGACATTTTAACATGATGCTATGTGGAAAAAGACTGAGTGGGAGCAAGTACAGAAGAAAGGAGCCATTAAGCTATCACCAATAATGTAGGCAAAAGAAGATGTTAATTTAGATTTGGGTGGTAGTAAAAGGACATAGGGAAAAGTGTTTGGATTCTGAATCTTTTGAACTTGAGCCAACAGGATTTGCTGATGAACTGGATGTGGGGGTGAAGAAAGAGTCAAAATGACTCCAAGGTTTCTGGCCTGAGCAACTGAAAGGAAGAGGTTGCCATTAACTGACTTGGAGAAGACAGTGAGTACAAGTTTTGGGGTGGGAAATGATCAGGGGTTTGACACTGGACAGGTTAAGTAAAAAACCTTATTGCCTATTCAAGAGGAAATGTTAAGTAAGGAGTTGGATATCAAGCCTGCAATTCAAGGGAACAATCTGAGCAAGAGGTATAAATTTGAAAACCATTGGCATATATATATATATTGAAGAGGTGGAAAGACAAGTTCTCACAGGAACTGAGTGTACATAAAGAAGAGGTCCAAGGACTAAGTGTTGAGGCATTCCATTTGAGGAGGAACCAGAAGAGGCAAATGAGAAGGAATGGCAGGTGAGGTAAAAGGTAAGCTACGTTTCCTGGATTTTGCAACACAATTCACTGGTACCTTGACAAGGACACTTGGTGGTGTGGTGGGGACAAAAGCCTGATCAGAGTGTATTTAAGGGAACATGTTTCAAACTGTTGCCAGCATTGGCTACCACAGTAATTTACTTTCAACAATAATCCTCCTACCTAGCAGAAGGCCAAAAGGGTTTAAGCTCCCTTTCCAAGAAAATTACGTCAGCTGATCACACTCATTACTTTCAAACAAAAAACTTGATGGTAGAGTAGTCCTTAGTCTTCTGATACTGATTTTCCCAGAAGTAATTACACTAGAAAGCTTATGTGAGGAAATTGGGGTTCCTATGGCCAGGATCCTCACTGAATTTAAACCACCTGATGATGCAACTGGCCTGTTGCTGGGCTACCACTTCCACACCTTTAGGCAATTAAGCTATTATTGCACTATATAGAGAGCTCGGCCCAATGCTCTGGGCGGAGGCAGAGATGCTAGTGCTCGATCTACCACTGGGAGAACAAGCTGGGTAATAAACCCTTTCACCCCAAAAAACGTTTGCTGTCATTTTCTGTGGTCACACTGAATCCATAGCGAACTTGCCCGGGGCTGAAACACACTGGCAAGACAACTGGCGAAGTAGGCAGGGTTCATTGTTGACCAAGGAAAAAGACAGGCTGCCCTTAAGGGAGGGGTGTTTCAGCGGGCTGCCCCTGTGGATGGGGAGACAGTGGACTGTCCCCCAATGGGTATGTGGTCTGAGGTGGGTTGCCTCCTAGAGGACTGGGCCCCACCCCAGGACTGGAGGCAAGCGGAGGTGATACCTGAGGCACTATGGATAGCCCTTGGTATAGTAAGTAGGTCTTTTAAGAGACAGGGTGCCTGTGAGGCAGCGGAGTCTATGGGTTGGCTGCTTCTCACATAATTAAAAAAAGTCTACAGAAGAGAACAACATGCTCCTGAAATATACCCAAGAAATGGTGGCACGAGAATGTGAGCTGCAAATTTCTGTGGATTCCCTGAAGAAGGAAATGGCATTGATGCAAGAGGAGGCACCAAGAGAATGCTGGCAGTGAGGTGACATTGAAGAGGTAAAAGATTTCTTACAGAACGAGACGGCAGTGCTACCAGGTGCTCTGAAGGAGGAAAAGGCCATCAAGGAAAAAGATGAACTCCTAAGAGAAGCACAGGCACAGGCGGCACAAGAACGCCAGCTGTGAAGCATTGAGGTGAAGGTAAGAGAGCTTCTGAAGATTGAGCTAGCATTGCCGTGAGGCATGATAGAAAAGGTAAAGGTTGTAGCAGAAGAGGCACTCAGGGGAGGGGAGAGAAAGGTGCCATCAGCCCCAGAAATGGAGGAGCTGGGGAAGGATGAATGGTGGTGCCAGAGACACTGGCCCCTACTGTATTGAAAGCACACCCAATGGTTGTAAAGAACATAAAGACCCAGCAGCTGAAAGTTCCCCAAGGAAAGAGCAGCCCCCTCCACAGGTCATGCAGCACTCTATGCTCCACCCCTGCACTCAGGCTGAGCTGGTGGATTTGGGCTCCCGGTTTAGGTAGAAGCCCTCGGAGTCAATACCAGCTTGGCTCCTGCGTCTGTGAGACTTAGGGGTGGATGGAATTGTTTTGTCAGGATCAGAGATGGGAAAGTTGTCTTCCCTGACAGTGAAGCCAGCCTTGAGGCAGCGATTACAAAATGCATGTCAGACCCCAGGGAGTCACTCCCTCATGGATTGGCTTATGGCTGCACTTCATGCTGTGTGGCCCAATCTGGGTGATCTACCATCCTCTCCTGTTAGATGGCAGATGTACACTGAGCTCCAACAGGTGTTACGAGATCTAGGAATAAGAAATGCCATCTATAGTCCAGAGAATTATGGCCCAGAAGAAGAGATTTTCACTACTGGGATGATAAATACTGTGCTTCAAACGGCTCCCACATTCCTCTTTGAGTCTCTAGTGGCCTTTCTTTCCCCTCACTTAGGGCATCCCATAAGCAAGGTGACATGTACAGTAGCAGACTTAGGAGAGGTTGAAGCAATGAGAACACTAGAAGAAATAAGGTCTGCTACTCACAAGAATTGAAAGGGTCCCATGAAGGTTACAAGGACCCAGATGTGGGTTGATTTAATATGGGCAGGGGCAGATGGAAAGAAATTAGATGGAAAGTCAAATAGGATCTTACTAGAGCTATGGAAAAAGCTGAAACCAGCGCAGCAGTTCCAGCCATTAAGACCAAAGAGGCAGAGTTCAGAGACAGAGCCACAAGTCCAGCCTGTGTGTTTGCAAGACTTCCTGCTGGACAGCGAGCCAACCTCACTGGAACCCACACAGGAAGGTGATTGAGGAACATGGCTCGACTGAGGGGAAGGTCAAGGTATCTGCTGTGAGGGACCAGGGGGGGACCGGAGGCCACATGTTGAAACATCTATCTATTGGTCCCCAGTGAACATACAACATGTCCTGGCTCTGGTGGACACAGGGGCTGAATGTTCACTGATTCATGGTAACCCTGAGCGGTTCCCCGGGACCCCCACTATCATAGATGGATAAGGCCATCAGAGTGAGAAAAGCCCAAATCCCTTTGGGAAAAGGCATCTACCCCCAAAAGAGTATACTGGGTATATATCTCCTATCCTTGAGTATATTTTGGGGATTGATATCCTGCAGGGTCTATGGTTGCAGACCACTGCAGATGAGTTCAGACTGAGGGTACATGTGGTGAAGGCAGTTCTGAGGGGAAATGCTAGGCACCTGCCAATAGCTTTGCCTGTGCCTTGGCGGGTGACTAATACTAAACAATACAAACGGCCTGGAGGGCATAAAGAGATTGGAGAAACTCTCCAGGAGCTGGAAAAGGTGGGTATTATAAAGCCCACCCATAGTCCTTTCAATTCCCCAGTGTGGCCAGTAAAAAAGCCAGACGGCTCCTGGCATATGACTGTGGATTACAAAGAACTGAATAAAGTCATACCCCCTACACATGCTGCTGTCCCCTCTATTGCAGGCTTGGTGGATACCCGCAGCCATGAACTAGGAACATACCATTATGTGGGAGATCTTTCTAATGCCTTCTTTTCCATTGACATTGAGCAGGAAAATCAGAAACAGTTTGCCTTCACGTGGGAAGGACGGCAATGGACTTTCACCATCCTTCCACAGGAATACCTCCACAGCCCCACCATCTGTTATGGACTTGTAGCCCAGGACTTGGCTACATGGGAGAGACTGCCAACAGTGCGGCTGTACCATTATACTGATGATGTCATGCTCACGTCTGATTCTCTTTCAGATCTGGACGGTGTAGCACCTAGATTGCTGCAACATCTCTAGGAGAGAGGATGAGCTGTGAACAATACCAAGGTACAGGGACCTGGTTTGTCTGTCAAATTCTTGGTGGTCATCTGGTGGGGTAAGACCAAAGTTATACCAGAAGTAGTTATAAATAAAGTCCAGGCCTTCCCTACCCTTACAACTGTAGCATTGCTACAGGAGTTTCTGAGTCTTCTAGGCTACTGGAGAATGTTTATCCCACACTTGGCACAAATTATGAAGCTCTTATACTGGTTGGTACAAAAGGGCATCAGGTGGAACATGTGCATCTGTCTTTACTACAGCAAAATGGGCAGTCAAGGCCATACAGGCCTTGAGTGTGACAGACCCATCAAGGCCCTGTAAGCTGGATGTTCATGTGACTGAAGACAGTTATGTTTGAGGTCTCTGGCAGTGACTTGAACGAACTCCCAACCTATTGGATTCTGGTCACAACATTGGAAAGGGGCAGAAGTATGATATACTTTGATAGAAAATCAACTGGCTGCCGTGTATCACACCTTGCTGGCTACAGAACCCATCACTGGAATGGCCCCAATAAAGGTAATAACCACCTATCCCATCTTGGGGTGGGTACAAGACTGGACCCAAAAGCCAAAGAGTGGTGTGGCACAAACACCCACACCGGCCAAGTGGGGTGATTACCTACAGCAGCGTAGTGCCCTCTTAGTAGCCCCTTGAGTGAAGAACTCCAACGCTTATTGGGGCCAGTGACATATACTAGTGAAAAGCAGGAAGAACTTGCTTTTGAACCGTTAGTAGCAGAGAGTCCCTATCAGGAGGGAAGAGCTCCTATACCCAAAGATGCACAGGTGGTACACAGATGGCTCCAGCCATGGGCAACCCCCAAAATGGAGGGCCATAGCTTTCCATCCTAAGACTGAGACAATATGGATGGAAGATGGTGAGGGGAAGAGCAGCCAATGGGCAGTTTCAGGCCATGTCGATTGTGATGAGCCAGGACTCCTCCCCTACTGTTGTCTGCACTGACAGCTGGGCTGTCTATCAGGGCTTGACCCTGTGGCTACCAACCTGGTACCATGCCAACTGGCTGGTTGGTCACCAACCCCTTTGGGGTCAAGAACTGTGGCAAGACTTATGGGCCTGTGGTCAGACTAAAATAATTACAGTATACCATGTGACAGGTCATTTGCCACTGGCATCCCCAGGAAATGATGAAGCAGATGAATTGGCCCAGATACATTGGTTAGAAGGAAAGCCTGCCTCTCATGTAGCCCAGTGGTTACATTAGCATTTGTTCCATGTCAGGCAAAAGACAATGTGGGCTGTAGCCCATTGGTGGGGCTTGCCTTTGACCTTTGAGAAGTTAGTAGAGCCCAGCAGGAGTGTGTCGTGTACTCCAAAAGGGACTTTCTCCGAGTTCCACAACAACATGGGACAACAGCTAAGGGGCCTATACCCCTCATCAGGTGGCAGATAGACTATACTGGGCCTCTACCTGTGTCAGAAGTATATCAGTATGCCATTACTTGTGTGGACACAGCTACTGGACTTGTGGTTGCTTTTCCTACCCATTGTGCAGGCCAGCAGACAACCAAAAGAGGCCCGAAGCATCTCTTTGCCACCTATGGCTGACCATAGGTAATTGAGAATGATCAGGGCACCCATTTTACTGGACATGCACTGCAAGAATGGGTGCAACAGCTGGGAATCAAATGAAAGTTTCATGTGCCATACAATCCTACTGCAGCAAGTATGATAGAGAGGCACAATGGCTTGTTAAAATCCAGAATAAAGTCAGATACCAATAGTCTGCAGGGACGGTCCATCTGCTATGGACTGTGCTACGGCGTTTGAATGAGAGACCCCAAAAGGGAGCCCTGAGCCCCAGAGACATGTTAACACATATGGCTGCTTCCCCTATACAACTGCAAGTACAAACCAAGGAAGAATCACTAAAGCCAAGGTAAGGCCACCAGAATAATATCTTGCTGCCAGCACCAACTGCACTGAATCCTGGAGACTCCATTGAGTGGACATGGCCTTGGACCTTTCCACACATGGACCAAAGATGGCTGGCTCTCCTGGCACCCTGGGGACAAGGCCTGGAAGCTGACCTCCTGTGTACTCCTGTAATAACAGCAGAGTGGCCACCAAAGGTCACAGCAGTATATCCTGAACGGCCAGAAGGTAGGAGCATCTTACTGGGGAGTTTTGTTTTCTCCTTATGGCCAGTGCATGCACCTCCAGTAGCACTATATATAGACCCTTCAGTAACCCCCTTAGGGAAAGGAGTAAAAGTATGGTATACTAGACCTGGAAGGGACTCCCTTCCTGCTACAGTCCTATCACAGGACCACTCTCTTGCATGCACCCTACCCGATGGACAAGATTTGCCTATGTTGGTGTCATTAAAACATGTGTCTTATTGCCCCTAAAGTCTCTGTGGATAGGGAACTTCCTCTGGCTTGAGGATTATTATAATTTTTGTTAGGAACCTCCTCTGGCTTGAGGATTATTATAATTTTTGTTACCTGTATGAAAATCTTGTTGAATCTTAATTTTTGTTATTATTTCTAAATTGTTGTTATCCTTTGTTGCAGTTGTGGAATCTGGTTACAGTGCTCCAGCTTTCTCCCACAGAGGCCATTGGAGAAGATTGAAAGTGTGTAGATTGTAAGGCAAGAATCCTGGAAGGGTGGAGTGTGAGGACATTGAGGTTCCTATGGCCAGGATCCTCACTGAACTTAAACCACCTGATGATGTAACTGGCCTGTTGCTAGGCTACCGCTTCCACACCTTTAGGCAATAAGCAATTATTGCATTATATAGAGAGCTCGGCCCAGTGCTTTGGGGGGAGGCAGAGACACTAGTGCTTGACCTACCACCGGGAGAACAAGGTGGGTAATAAACCCTTTCACCCCCAAAGAACGTTTACTGTCATTTTGTTTGGTCACACTGAATCTATAGCGAACTTGCCCGGAGCTGAAACCTATTGGCAAGACAGCTTACTTCAGTTCTCAGCACCTAGAGTTGAGTATATGTCCTAGATTTTCTAAAGGTTCCAATTTAATATAATTTTGTTCTGTTAATGAAAGAACTTCCTTTATGTGGTCAATTAAACATGATTTAATTTTATGCCACTTTGAGTTTTTATATTAAAACTTTTTCTCAAATTGAAAAGATTATTTTCCAGCCAAGGGCCAGGCAGAGGAAAAAGGAGAGCTTGGCTCAAGGGTATAGAGTTTCAGTTCTGCAAGATGAAAAACTTCTAGAGCTCTGTTGCATATACCTAACATTAGTGTATACTTAAAAATGGTTAAGATGGTCAATTTTATCTATGTGTTTTTTTAAACACAAATTAAAAAAACAATTCTTTTCAGATATCATGTCCTAACATGTTAACTATGCTGTTAAATCTCTAATCGGAGGTGTTCCAGGCACCATAACATTCAAGGAATAAATGTTTTTCGCCTTGGGGAGAGGGACATCATTTAAGGAAGTAAAACCTGTTAAACTTAACCACTAAGCTATGAAACTGTCTCCTTTCTTCCAGTTAAGAGATACCATTTGATTATTATGGCAGCAGCATAAGCCCAAAATATGGGTTATATATAAGTAGAATATATGTAAGTACAAAACTGCATTGCAGAATTTGGTATGGGGAGTTTATATCTGTATTTGTTAGTCGTATGCTTTTTCAAGTGTTTTCTAGGTCTTTTAGTTTGTTCTCTAGTAACTGCTCTTTCATCCCTTGATTTTAGTTGTTCTTTTCTGTACTTTTCTTAAACTTACATCATGTAATCAATACTGAACAAAGTCTTGCAGGTAAGGAAAGACTGTGATTATGTAGAGGGCCAATAGCATAGTGCTTAGAAGAGTAGGCTCTGTAGTTAAATTGCCTGGATCTGAATTCTGAATCCATGACTTACTAGTTCTATTACCTTGGACAGACTGCTTAACTTTGCTGTGCTTCAGTTTGCTCATCTGCAAAATGAGAATATTATCTGACTCACAGGGTTGTTAAAAGGATTACATCTGAGACAAATAAAGTGTTTATAAAAGTGCCTGGCACATGGTTAAGTGCTTAATAAATATTAGCCATTATTATTATACAAAAGGGTAGTGTCTTCTACATTCCCATTACCTACCATGTCAGTCCCCCAGATTTAGCCTTCTGGACTAAAATATATTGGGATTTTTACAGAATTTCCCAATGATTTACTTTATCCCCAATTCTTTTTCTGATAGCTCAGAACTAATTATCTTATAAAGTACATTTTGGATGTTTCACTTGTCTTGCCAATGGGTTTCAGCCCCGGGCAAGTTCACTGTGGATTCAGTGTGACCAAAGAAATGATAGTAAAACATTCTTGGGGTGAAAGGGTTATACCCAACTTTATTTCCACAGTAGCAGGTCAATCACTAAAATTCCGTTCACTCCGAGAGAGTCTGCATGCAGCAAGCTGGTCTCTGCCTCTGGGTCTCTCGGCCCCACACAGCTATCCTCTGGGCCTCTGTCCTCGGCGCTGTCACCACTCCAGCCTCTGCCCTGCTCTACTGCAGCCTTGCAGCTGTGCCACCATGTTGCCCAGAGCACTGGGCAAGGCTCTCTATATAGAGTCAGTAACGATGTACTGCCCACACGTGTGTAGTGAGCTAGCCAACCAGGGGCCAGGTGAGAATCCTGGCCACAGGAACCTTCATTTTATCCACACCACTGAAGCTTCAGTTTTTCCCCCAATGCAGAGTTAATGATCTTTCTGTGGTTTAACTCCTTAAAGAGTACCATCTGAATACTGTGACCTTTTTCTAAATTATTCATTAGAAGTGTTAAATATGATCAGTTCCAAAACTGGTCTCTTGTTCTCCACTGTTTGTAATTCTCCATCTGAGAAAGTAACTGTGGCAGACTGAAAAACTACTGGGTGAGAAATTAGAAGACCTCAGTTTTAGTTCCAACATCCAGTACTAGAGACCAGAGGCAAATCACTTTCAAAAGCTCTAGTTTTCTCATGTTTAAAATGGGAACTGCAAGCCCTATCTACCTTACAGTTTAATTACAAATATAAAAATAACCAGCTTTTCAATCTATTATTCTCTCTGCTTGCTGCCACTGTTTTAAATTTAGGCCCATAGTTCTTGCCACCTAAGCTTCTGAAGTAACATATTTCCTAACTGATCTTCACTTCAATTTCTTTTCTCTACCATTTTATTTTACTACTTTCATCACCTAAAGGGTTAAATCAACACCCCTTACTATGGCATATAAGGCTTTTAAAAGTCTGGCCCTAGAAAGCCCAGAAATAAACCCACATACATATGACCAACTGATCTTTCAACAAGGATGCCAAGACC
The DNA here is from genome assembly GCF_040802235.1 of Manis javanica. NCBI lineage: Eukaryota > Metazoa > Chordata > Mammalia > Pholidota > Manidae > Manis > Manis javanica. The sequence goes on along the minus strand of NC_133163.1, from coordinate 94,444,959 downwards.
ATTCATCAGGGAAAGAACAGTCTCTTCAACAAATGGTGCTGGATAACTGGATAACCACATGCAAATGAATAAAGTTAGACCCTTACCTCATATCACAGAGGAAAATCTTCAAGACCTTCAATTTGGTAATGGTTTGTTAAATATGAAGATAAATATGAAGAATACCAAAAGCACAGGGAACAAAAGAAAATAAAGTTGGACTGTATCAAAATTAAAAGCTTGAAAAGATACTATCAACAGAGTGAAAAGATAACCCACAGAAGGAGATATCAACAAATCATGTATCTGATAAGGGCTCAGAATCTAGAATTTATAAAGAACTCCTAAATTCAACAAAAAACAAACAAAACAATTAAAAAGTGGGCAAAGGACCTGAATAGACATTTCCCCAAAGAAGATAAAAATGGAAAAGAAGCATATGAAAAGATACTCAACATCTAGGATGGCTATTACTAAAAACAAACAAACAAACAAAAAAGAGGAAAATAAAGTGTTAATGGGAATATGGAGAAATTGGAATCCTTGTGCATTGCTGGTGGAAATGTAAAATGGTGCAGCCACTGTGGAAAATAGCTTGGTCATTTCTCAAAAAGTTAAACACACAATTACCAGATGATCCAGCAATTCCACTATTTCCAAACGAACAGAGATTCAAACAGATACTTATACACCACCAACATTCAAAGAAGTATTATTCACAATAGCCTAAAGGTGAAAACAACTCAAGTGTCCATCAACAGATGAATGGATAAAAAAAAGTAGTATATATACAAAATGGAATATTACTGAGCCATAAAGAGGAATGAATTTCTGATAATGGTACAACATGGATAAACCTTGAATACATTATGCTAATTGAAATACGCCAGACAGAAAAGGACAAATGTGGTATGATTCCTCTTATATTAAGTATCTGGAATAGACAAATTCATAAGAAAAAAAGTAGAATACAGGTTACCAGGAACTGGGGGAAGGGGCATTTATTGCTTTATGGGTACAGAGTTTTTGTTCGGGATAATGAAAAAAATCTGCAAATAGATAGTGGTGATGGTTATACAACACTGTGAATGTACTTAATGCCACTGAGTTGTGAACTTTAAAATCGTTAAAATAGTAAATATGATTTTATATATATGTCACAATAAAAAAACACAAAGTATCTGACCCTAAAGAGCTTTATCTGCAAATTCCCTTCCTTATTTTCCCTTTTATTTTTTATTTTCAATTAAAATGTAGTTGATATACAGTATTATATCAGATTTCAGGTATAACATTCAGTTTTGACAAATACACACATTACTAAATGCTCACCACGCAAATAAACTTGCTTGTATGTCAAAATACAAAGATATTACAATATTATTGACTGTATTTCCTATGATGTACGTTCATCCTCATGACTTATTTTATAATTCTATGTTTGTACCTCTTTATCCCTTTCACCTATTTCACCCATCCCCCACCCTCTTCCCTTATAGCAACCACCTGTACTCTGTGTTTATGAGTCTCTTTCTGTTTTGTTTGTTTGTTCATTTAGTTTGGGTTTGGTTTTCTATTACACAAATAAATGAAATCACATGGTAGTTGTCTTCTTTGCCTGACTTATTTCACTTAGCATAATACCCTCTAGGTCCATCCATGTTGTCGCAAATGGCAAGATTTCATTCTTTTTTATGGTTGAGTAATCTTCCATTGTATATATGCACCACATCTTCTTTATCCATTCATCATATTGATGGACACTTAAGTTGTTTCCATGTCTTGGCTAGTGTAAGTACTGCTGATAAACATAAAAGCACATATATCTTTTTAAATTTAGTGATTGTTTTTCATTGGGTGACTTACCAGAAGTGGAATTACTGGGTCATATGGTAGTTCTAGTTTTAGCTTTTTGAGAGACCTCCAAATTGCTTTTCACAGTGGCTGCACCAATTTATATTCCCAGCAGCAGTGTATGAGGGTTCCCTTTTCTCATCCTGGCTGGTTTTTTGATATTAGCCTTTCTGACTGGTGTGAAGTGGTATCTCACTGTGGTTTTGATTTGCATTTCCCTGATGATTAGTGGTGTTGCACCAAATTCCCTTCCTTCTCACCACCGTGTACCTTACATTACATTCTCCTATTGAACTGCTTTACCTGTGAAGGTACAATATACTTTCAAGCTTTCCTGGCTTCATCTATGTTCCTTCTGTCCTTAACCCCTTTATAACTTTGATCTTCAAATCTTCAGTGAACCCTTTCTTTCCTGATTTCCTGAAGCAATTAATCAATTATTCCTTTGTACTCTCAAATCCCTTTTAAATAGTTCTATTGTAGCACTTAATCACAGATTATGGATTATTTTTTCATGTGTATCTCATTTATTGGATTGAGTTCCTTGAAGGCAAATACTGAATCTATTACCTTTCTATCCCTAGCACCCAGCACATGGTAGATACTCATATTCCCCAAAGTAATGACTTATGCATATAACATGCTTTGAAAAAAATCATAAAGCACTATATAATAAAAGGACATTTTATTTTACCCTTTGTGAATTTATTTCAAGTTAGGTTCCAGTTTATGAAGTAAGTCCCTGATAATATGAAAAGCATAACTCAATTTTTGAATTATATTCCCATTAAATCAATATGTTTTCTCCACCTCATCTAAATGCTAAATTAAACCAAAAAAATATTTTTTGAGTTTCTCAATTAACAAAATACTGATCTAGAGGTACTAACATATTACCTCTACATTAGAGGTTTCAAAGAAAAGATACATTCTATGTAAGCTAAAAAGATAATAAGTTGACAATGACTGCTTTTATATTAGAATATTTTGATCAAGCCTTCCAGAAAAGTAGTGTAATCACATGTGTGGATAATATGCCCCAGCATATATTTATGTATGCTTTTGTTAAGAGCCACTGCAAACTGCTCAACAAATCATTAAATATTTACTGAGTCTACACATAGGGCATAGTACTAAATATGTAGATGTTTACATAATTTACTCTAGATTTTTATAGCCAGAAACTTTACTATACAAAGTTGGAAGACACACAAAAAAATAGATCCAATATAATGTGCATATATACCGATTCACTCAATAATTATTTATTAACTAGGTATGAAACCAGGTAATAAAAATATACGCAGATTAAGAAATATTGACTCTGCCCTCAAAAATGTTCAACATTTATTAAGTAATGCTATGCTCTCCCCTGACCCCAGCTCACCATCAGGAGGAAGATAAATGGAGTGGGGAGGGAAAAGAAGGCCAGGACTGCTAAATACCCAGCTCTGTAGATCTACTGTGAGCATAAACTCACATTGCATGGTGCTCTGAAGATTAGAGGGGTTGGAAAGCACGGACAGAAGGAATACTTGGAGAGACTGACACTCTAGCTGCTTGTGGAGAGTAGGTACCCACAATCAGCCACTCTGGGACAAAAGAAAGGCAGTGCTTTGAAAGACTTCCCAACAGCAGAGGGCTGATAAATGGGCAAGGATTACACAGAGCTTGCTGCTCAGGAGAAAGGGCAGGTAGACAAATTTGTCCTAGTACACTCAGCCCAGCAGGTTGGGAACTTTAAGGAGACTCAGGTGGTCCATCCCCCTGGCTGACAATGTAGCCCTAAGGCCCCCCATGATGATACACACCCTGCTACTCCTTCCTCCTGACCAGCACTGGCTCGTAAACCGGCTGCCTCTGCCATTAAGCCAAGCCAGCCGAGGGCAGCCCCACTTACAGTAGTTTCAGGGGCATAGTGCAGAGGTTACTCCCTGTGTGCTTGTTCCACAGGCCCTAGCAGTAGAGGCAGGCACTGAAGCCAGGAAGCAGGAAAGAGCTCTGTCCTCCCATTAGGTACTGATGATGCCTGATTGCGACCCCCGCCATTGCTCCAGGGGGTGGACAGCTCCAGAGAGTAGAGCTCCTGGGCCCAAGAGGGCACTGTCTACACAAAGTTATCATTTTGTATTATTCAAGTAGGAATGTAACAACAAAAGAACCTTGTTCAATCCAAAAATCCCTCAAACACCAGAAAGAGGGCTCAATGCAACTGAAATCACTAATCTTCTTGATAAAGATTTCAAAATAAAAATCATAAACATGCTCACAGACCTATACAAAAATATTCAAGATCTCAGGGACAACTTCAAGAAAGAGACAGACTTTGAAAAAATACAGCAGCTGAAATGAAATATATAATGAAGGGATTTAAAAGCAGATTAGAAGAGGTAAAGGAGACAGTCAAAGGAATAGAAATCAGAGAACAGGAATACAAAGAACCTGAGGCACAAAAAGAAGGATCTCTAGGAATTAAAGAATGTTAGAAGAACTGTGTGACCAATCCAAATGGAAGAATATTTGCATTACAGGGGTACAAGAAAAAGAAGACAGAGAAAAAGGGATAGAAAGTATCTTTGAGGAAGTAATTGCTGAAAACTTCCCCAATCTGGGGAAGGAAATAGTCTCTTAGGCCATGAAAGTGCACAGATCTCCCAACACAAAGGACCCAAGGAAGACAACACCAAGACATATAGTAATTAAAATGGCAAATATCAAGGACAAAGACCGACTATTAAAAGCAGCCAGAGAGAGAAATAAGATCACATACAAAGGAAAACCCATCAGGCTATCATCAGACACCTCAGCAGAAACCTTACAGGCCAGAAGGGAGTGGCATGATACAGTCAATGTAATGAAACAGAAGGGCATCAAACCAAGAATACTCTACCCAGCAAGATTATCAGTTAAATCTGATAAGCAAAAGTTGAAGGAAATTTACCTCCCACAGACTATCTCTACAGGGTATTTTAAAGGGACTGTTCTAGATGGATGTGCTCCTAAGGCTAAATAGCTGTCACCAGAGAAAATAAAACCACAGTAAAGGGAGTTGACCAATTAATTATTAACCAAACGCAAAATTAAATCAGCTACCCACTAAGTCAGTCAAGGGATATATATTTGTAAATGACATATCCAATAAGGGGTTAACATCCAAAATACATAAAGAACCCACATGCCTCAACACCCAAAATGCAAATAACCCAATTAAAAAATGGGCAAAAGATCTGGGTAGATACTTCTCCAAAGAAGAAATTCAGATGGTCAACAGACACATGAAAAGATGCTCCACATTGCTAATCATCAGCGAAATGCACATTAAAACCACAATGAGATATCACCTTATACTAGTTAGGATGGCCAACATCCTAAAGACAGGGAACAACAAATGCTGGCAAGAAAGAAGAGAAGGGGAACCCTCCTACACTGTTTATGGGAATGTAGATTAGTTCAACCACTGTGGATAGCAATATGGAGGTTCCTCAAAAAGCTAGAAATAGAAATACGATTTGACTGGGGAATTCCACTCCTAGGAATTTATCCAAACAAAACAACTTCTCAGATTCAAAAAGACATATGCACCCCTATGTTTATAGCAGCACTATTTACAATAGCCAAGACATGGAAAGCAACCTAAGTGTCCATCAATAGATGAATGGATAAAGAAGATGTGGTATATATACACAATGGAATATTATTCAACCATAAGATGAAAACAAATCCTGCCATTTGCAACAACATGGTTGGAGAAGCAAAAGTGAAGGAAAAATACAGCAGCAGACTCACAGACTCCAAGAAGAGACTATTACCAAAGGGGAAGGGGGTGGGGAGGACACCTCAGGAGGGAGGGAGAAGGGGATTAAGTGGTATTATGATTAGCACACATAATGTAGGGGGCACACAGGGAAAGCAGTATAGCAAGACAAGTATTGACTATAGCATCTTACTATGCTGATGGACAGTGACTTCAATGGAGTATGTGGGTGGGACTTGATAATACTGGTGAATGTAGAACCACAATGTTGCTCAAGTGAAACCTTCATAAGACTGTATAACAATGATACCTTAATTAAAAAAAATAAAAATAAAAAATAAAGATATGACCCCCTCCCCCAGAAAAAGAACCAGCTAGCATTCCTGCCTCAATGCCTAAGTGCCATTAATGTTCCCCAGTCACCAGTAGTAACAAATACGCCCCCTTGAGGCAGGTATTGTCCAGGTTAAGAATTACCTTGTACTTAGTTGAAGACTCTATTATCTTACATCTGAACTACTAAAAAAATTTAATACAAACCTTATAAATATTTTCCACAATCTACCCTCTAATCAACACTCTTCCCTAGAGTTCCTTTAATTTACTCCAAATTATTTATAGATTTATTAAAGGTTAAATGGTGTTCCCAAGAATATACATTGAAGTCCTAATCCCCCATTCCAAATCTGTGAATGTAACCTTAATTGGAAAAAGTTATTGTCAATGTAATAAAGTTAAAATGAAGTCATATTGCATTAGGGTAGGCATTAACCTAATATGAATAGTATCTTTATAAGAAAACAGAATTAGGGAAGAGAGTGCCATGTGAAGACAAAGACACACAGACATATTGGGAAGACAGCTATGGAAAATGGAGACAGAGACTGGAGTTATGCTGCCATACAGCAAGGAACACATGACGTTATCAGAAGCTAAAAGAACTTGCCCCTAGACACTCCAGTGGGAACACAGCTCTGCTAACACCTGAATTTTGAACTTCTATTCTCCAAAACTGTGAGATAACAAATTTCTGTTGTTTTAAGCCACCCAATTTGTGGCTTAAAAAAATTTCCTACAGCAGCCCTAGGAAAATAATACAATAGTGAGTACTCAAAAGTATTCCATTTGTTGGCAAGATACTGCTCTTATATAATAATATAATTTCATTACAAAATTTTTATATATTTATATATATATATGTGTATATATATATATATATATATATTGGCAAGAACAAGGGCTTTTGGAATCAAACAGACCTGAGTTTAGATTTCTACCATTTTCTTGGCTCTCTTAAGCCTATTTCTTTATCTATAAAATGAGGAGGATTAATGAAACAAAATATATAAAAGCCTGCCTATGGAGTTTGACATTTAATGTTAGTTCCTTTCTTTCCCAGGTACATAGGTATAGTTAACCTTCAAGAAATTTGGTCTTGTATTGTTCTCTTAAAACACAAATATATTAATTAAATTGACAAAAATATATTGAGCACTTCTTATACTCTGTATTACAAAGAACTTAGAAACGTGTCCTCTTTTTATTTTTTATCTCCCTTTCTTATTTTCATATTTCTCCACTTTCTCTTGCCTCCATAAAGAACAGGGTAACCCCAGGAAGTTCCATGGAGATAATAAAATGAGGTGATTCTTGAAAAAAGATGACTAGGATTTAGATATGCCAGAGAAAAGATAAAAGGATATTCAAAGAGCTTTTTCCACCCACTCTACAGAAGAGAAACAATTTTTGTAGTGTGGCAAGTAGTATCTGTCCTCTGAAATGATAGTGAGTACTTTCTGAATTGTGACTTCATTAAACAAGAACTACTTTTCATAGATTAAGAACTAAGGTTTCCCCATTTTAGCTTCTTCCTTGGAAAATAATTATTTCCTCTGATTGAAAGTCTAGGCTTCCATCTAGGCACAGGCGAGGCATGTGGTAATTTGAGTTTCTCACAGTGCTTCAAGGTTCTCTTTCTGATTCCCAAGTAACTTTACCTTTCTTGCTCCATTTTTTCCTGACCAGGTAGCACCTCCTTTGAACAATGTGGCCTCAGAGCTTTTGATCCATTACCTTCCATGTCTGCTTCTTCCTCTCTGCCAAACTAGCTCCTTCCCTTTAGGATGACTTAAAAATTTATCTCCATGAAACCTTTTCTGTTTAGTGTAAAATAATTTATTTTAGCTTTAAAATTTCAATCATATATATCCAATTTAAATTCTATTTGAGGCAAAACTTTTTCTCATTTGATGATAAACAAAGGCCTAATCAACTAACATTTTTCAATCTTAAACTCATCTCTCTTTAGCATTTTTTACTGATCTCTTGTATCCCTCCTTCTTAAAAGTTTTTCTGCCCTAGTTTTAATAACACCCACTTTCTCTCATTCCATTCCTTTCCTACTCAATGTTTATATACCCTGTGCTTCCACCTTTAACAACTTCATTTCATTATTCATCAAATATGTCTGAGTTTCTACTTTGGGTCAGTTTCCTAGGCTACTGTGTTGTGGATATAGCAGTGAATGAGTCAACAAGACAGATGCAGTGTACACAACTGAACAGGGAATATGAGGGGAGGACCTAACCTACTTTAAGAGCTTGAGAAAGACATTCTTGAGTAAGAGAGTTTTAACTGAGTCCTAAAAAATATTAGGCTTAAATGAGGTAAGGCATAAGTGAGAGATTTGGAGGAAGCAGCAGCTTGGTAGAGATGAAAGAGTCCGAATTTTGGGCACTGTGTTTCAGAGCACACAATAGGGAGAAAACATGAAGAATTGAAGGATCTAAAAGTTCAGTATGTGGAGTGGAGGCAGATATAGGGAGAATGATGATATCTGAAGCTAGACTGCAAGTCAGGTTGTGAAAAGATTTGTGAGCTATATTAAGAATGATAGGGAGCCACTAATTGGCTTTCCCCTTTTACTGCATGTTTTAATTTTTTTCTTAACAATTTCCATGAAGTATAATTTACCTACAAGAGACTGTATCTATTTAAAGTATTTGATGACTTTTGATTGCTTTACACATTTGTATAACCACCACTATAATCAAGATATAGCATATTTTTACCACTCCCTCAAAGTTTTCTCTATTTGTCACCCGTCCCTCCTCCTCAGGCAACAACTGTTGTTATCTATCATTATAGATTAGTTTGCTTTTTCTAGAGTATTATAATAAATCAATAAATATATACTTTTTATGCTGGGCTTCTTTCACTCAGCATAATGATTTTGGAATTCACCTGCATTGCTGAGTATATCAGTAATTCATTCCTTTTATTACTGAGTAATTTTCTGCTATACGAGTTTATCACATTTTGTTAATCTCTTCACCTGTTGACAGACATTTGGGTTTTTCCAGTTTGGGGCTTTTGTGAATAATACTATGGATATTTGTGTATAAGTCATAGTGTGATAGTATGTTTTTATTTTCTAGGAGTGGAATGGCTAGGTCATATAGTAGGTACATATTTAACTTTATAAGAAACTGCTATGCAGTCTTCTGGAGTAGTTGTACCATTTTATACTCCCACCAGTAGCCTATGAGAGCTGTAGTTGGTCCACATCCATACTAAGACTTGGTATTATTAGTCTTTTTAATATTAGTTATATTAATGTGTGTGTAGGAGTATCTCATTGTGGCTTTAATCTGCATTTTCTTGATGACTATGTTGAGCATCTTTTCATGTGCTTATTTGCTATTCATGAACCTTCTTTGATGAAATGTTGGTTCAAATCTTTTGCTTATTTTAAAAACAGATTTTATTATTGAGTTTTAAGAGACTTTTGTATATTCTAATATAATTCTGTCAGATAACTATACTGTGAATACTTCCTCCAATCTGTGTCTTGCTTTTTTTTCTTTTTAAATAGTGCCTTTGAGGAGCAAAGTTTTTAATTTTGATAGTTCAACTTATCAGTTCTTTATGGTTCATGCTTTTTGTGGTCTCAAAAATGCCTATCCTAAAGTTGCAAATATTTTTGTTTGTGTTATCTACTGGAAGATCCATAGTTTACCTTTTACATTTATGCCCATAATTCATTTCAAGTTAATTTTGTATATGATGCAAGACAGCAGTTATTGTTCTTTTCTCACCCTCAGAAAAATATCTAGTTGTTTCAACATCTTTTGTTGAAAAGACCTTTCCTTTACCCATTACATTGCTTTGGCACCTTTGTCAAAAATCAATTGACCATATATCTTAAGTGGGCCTACTTAAGCACTTTATTCTGTTCCTGTGATTTACTATGCCTATTTTTTTTTCATCAATACTACACTGTCCTGATTATCTTGAAAATAAATACTAAAATCAGGGAGTTTAAGTCCTCCAACTTTGTTCTTTTTATAAATTGCTGTGGCAATTCTAGGTTATTTGCATTTCCACATATATTTAAGGATCAGCTCGTCAGTTTCTTAAAAAACCCTGCTGGAGTTTTTATTGAACCTCAAATTAGTTTCCCAGGCCTGCTATAATGAACTACCACAAACTTGGTATCTTAAAACTAAAATTTATTCTCTCACAATTCAAGAGGCTTAAAGTCCAAAATTACGTTGTCTGCAGGACATGCTCTCTTTAAAGGCTCTAAGGGAAGACCCTTCCTTGCCTCAATCTTAGCTTCTAAAAATAGCTGGCAACCCTCGGCATTCCTTGGTTTGTAGATACATACTCCAGTCAAGGCTTCCATCTTCTCATGGCCTTCTTCTCCATTTATCTTTATCAGTATCCAAATTTCCTCTTTTTATACAGGCATAAGACACTGGATTACGGTCCACTGTAATCCAGTAACCTGTAACACTTTGTACCAGCACTAAGAACTATCAAGAACCCATAGGAAAAATGTAAAATATGTTCCTTCCTCAAGGAACTTAAAATTTTGTTGAGAAGACAAGGTTAACATGTAAGAAGTTATTAGTGAAAAAGGAAGCACAAAATAAATTAGTGTGGCTCAAGCCATAAATGTAAGTTACGTACAGAGAAGGAAAAGCATTTTCTGGGTCAGAAATGCCAGGAGGCTTCAAGGTGAACAGGTGAGAAGCTAAATAAAAGACTGATAGAACAGATACACAGAAAAGAGACTAAGAGTCAAACGGCAGGAACAAAGATACAGAAATAGGAATGAACATGACACAGAAAGGCAGGTGGGGAGGTAAGAGTAAGCAAAGCAACATGTCAGGAACACAGCTTTGGTCAAGAAACAGTGGAAGACAAAGGTAGTTGAGGCCACTCCACAAAAAAACCTTAAAGGTTACAGAAATCTGACTTGACCCAGTGAGTGATAAAGGAGGAGAACCGACCAAAAGAAATAGAGGCCACTACAAGGAGACTAGCTAGGAAGCTACTGCTTCCTTCCCATTCAATTCTCTATTCTATAACCAGATGGATTTTTTTATTTTTTAATTCAATTTGATCAAGTAACTCATCTGCATGTTGAATCACTGAATATGAGATGCTGAAGAAATCAAGGATGACACCAGGATTTCTAATCTCAGTCTTAATAATGATTGCATGAACATTACTTTTAGGGACAAAGAAGGTTACAAAGGGATATAGTTTGGAGAGGAGGTATGAGTTTTGTGTGGTTTATGAATAATTTGAGATAGCAATTAAAATTAAATTACAGGTAGAACTTGGCCAGATTATGACTGGTGAGGCAGAGGCAAAGGCAGGAATTACCATGTGCAACATATTAGAACTGGAGGAGGCTGATCCTCAAATTACAGAGGAATAGGCAGGCTCCGGGGAGATAGCTAGGACAAATATGGGAGGAGTCAACTAAGCCTTACTAGAAATGGACCAGGAAATGGAATAAAAAAAGTCAAACAATGAGGAGCAAAGGGTAAGGCAAGTAGGCTGGAGCTGGGACCGGATCTTGGGCAGGAACACAGAATCCTGCTGTGGAAAGAGGGCAGGAGAGAAGTAAGGAAATAGTTGTGGAATAATAATAACTAACACAGCACTTACTGACCATTTCTTTCCTTTTTTTTATTATGTAGTAGGCACTGTTCTAAGAATTTTAATGAATTTTATTCATTTAAACGTCACAAGAATGAGAACTATTAACTTCATCTCACAGATGAGGAAACTGAGGCACAGAGAAACTCTGATTTGTCCAAGGTATACCACAATAAATGGCAGAGCCAGGATTTGAGCCCAGAGTAATGAAGATCTACTATGTGCCAATGCTTTTACATATACATATTTGGTATGTGTATGAATGTTGTATATATATACACACATAATGAGGATACATTTTGGAAAAAAAAAAGGTATTGTGCTCCCCATCCTCCTTTCTGGCACATGACTTTTTCCCTATTCAACCAAAAAGTACACACTGCCTTGGGAGGATTATGGTTTTTTAAGGGAAAAGAGGTCACCTGTTCAGCTTCAAACCTCAAAACTAACTTTTTTTTGCATTTGTAATAAAACAATTTTGGGTAGACCTTTTTCTACATTCTAATAGCAACTTTCATTTAACAAGAGCTTGACTTGGCCCACTTGGATTACACAGCTTTAGTTAAAGATACAGGTAGGAAGAATTCAAGTCAGTATAAGAAAAAGGCCCTACACCCAGGAAACAGAAGGGCCTTTCTGACAAAAAGAGGAAAGAAAACGCAGTGCGTGCATGCAGGCGTGCGTTTGTGTTTGTGTGTGTGTGTGTGTGTGTTGTGTGTGATAGATCCCCCTTATTATGGGCTGAACTGTGTTCCCCCCAAATCCAAATACTTAAGTCTCAACTCTTAGTACTTCAGAATGTAACCTATTTGGAAATAAGGTCTTTAAAGAGATGATTAAGTTTAAATGAGGCCAGTAGGGTAGGGCCCTAATCCAATATGACCGGTTCCCTTCTAAGAAGAGGAAGAGACATCAGGGATGAGCATGCAATAGAGAAACAATGGTGACAGCAAGGCAGCAGAAAGGAGGCCATCTGCAAGCCAAGGAGAGAGGCCCCAGAAGAAACCAACCTTAAGGCACTTCAACCTTGGATTTCTAGAGTCCAGAACTGTGAGAAGATAATCTTCTGTTGTTTTTATCCACCCAATCTATGGTATCTTTGTACAGCACCCTAGCAAAATAATACACTCCTCTAGACTAAAAGGCTTTAGGGGAAAACAAAAAATAAGGTAAATGTGGGGGAATCCCAGAGAACTGGGGCTTGTTTATAAAGCTTCCTTAAATAATTTCTGTGTTCTAATGGTTTAAGTAACAGGTTGAAAATGACAGAACAGTATAATAAATTGGAAGTCTAATGTCACCTTTCTGATTCCTATGGAACAGGGCTTCTTAGATTTCCAAAGACAGCCTGACAATAGCAGTGAGCACACCTAGCACCTAGATCTTGGTTTCTAACACCATTTTCCAATAAAAGGAACCAGGGCTCCTTGTAAAAACTTTGATTATAGGACTGGGGCAGGAAATATACAAGATGAGCCTGGAACATTATGTGGTGCCAGAATGATAGGTATTACATCAAAGAGATATAGGAGGCAACTAAAAGAGCTCTAAATGGTGAGGTTGGAACAATTTCAGCAACAAAATAGATAAAGTAGCTTTGGATTATAACTTAAAATATAAACTAAGTATATATGAGTCCATACTGATATAAGTAAGTGATTGAATAAATTAATAAACAAGGGAGAAGAGACAAAGGTCCATGCAGAAGAATTCCAAATAATTTACATAGATATTCTATCCTTAAGGAAACAGAACATAACTCCCTGTGCATTATGTGTAGGCTGTACATAGTAACTCCTTTCAAAGAGTACAGTATAGAAAGGGAGAAAAAAAGAGTAACTTTACAGTACAGAAACCTGACAAACACTACCTCAAGCCAGGTGATTAAAGTTAACATCAACAGTGATAAGTCATTTTGAGAGTTGTACCTCTGATATAATGTGATAAGAATGGCAGTTGAGTTTTGACGTCTTCCTCCCAAAAACCATAATGGCAGTCTCATCCTGAGAAAAGCATCAGACAAATCCCAACAGAGGGACATTCTACAAAATATTTGACCAGTAATCCTCAAAACTGTCAAAGTCATCACAACAAGTAAAGTCTGTAAAATTGTCACAACCAAAAGGAGCCTAAAGAGGCATTACAACTAAATGTAATGTGTACACTGGAGGGCATTAGGGAAAAACTGAGAAAATATTAATGGATTTAAAGTATGGACTTCAGTTAATAATAATGTATCAATAGGGGTTCATTAATTGTGACACATGTGCCCTACTAATGTCACATGTTAATAATAGGAGAAACTAGGTGTGGGGTATATGGAAACTGTAATATCTTTAAAATAATTCCATAGATCTAAAAGTGTTCTAAAATTAAAGTTTATATTAAAAAAAAAAAAAAAAGAAGACAGCCTGAACAAAGACTGCAATAGTCCCTATGTACACATCCTATCTAAGGCAGCCCAGCAGGACAAAAGGATTTTGGATGGGAAACATCGGTGGAGTAGGAGTGGGATAGTGCACAGGGAGGTGATACCTCCATAGATCCCTGGTTGGTCTCCAAGACTGTATAGGATGTACCTAGTCAGGCATCCAAACACCATTGCTGGTACTTACTGAGTACAGATTTGAGGTCACTGCCCATATTGGCCTTGAGGACATGTAAGATTTAACCTACACCTCAGACACTACCCTGACAATGGGAATGTTAATAGGACACCCTAGGCTGCAACTAAGGAAATCTCAACTTGACTGGCTTAAACAATAAGGAAAAATTTTTCTCTCACATAGTAAGTACCAATATTCTATTGTAATATTCTACTCTGCCATCTTCAGTGCCTGATCCATTCCTTAGCCAATTCTCCTGGCACTCTGGTTGCCTCCATTTCCGGTATCACATGCAAAAGCAACAACATCTGGCAGAAGAGTCTCTCTCTTCAAATGTGACTTTTGAAGAGTACTGAACAGGTATTTGTAGAATGTCTCTCAACATTAGTTTGCATGATGCTTTGTCATGATTAGACTGGGGATTTTAGATTTTGGGGAAGAATACCACAAAGCTGTGTGTGTGACTCTCTTCAGGAGCAAGGACATGTCCCCTCACACTTCACCAGCCACACCATAAACCCTTTCCTAAACTAATCACTGGAAAGAGTAATGAAATTACTATAATTACCTTAGACTAATCAGGACTTAGCCTTGAGTCACAGGGGGAAGAACATATTACCAAACAAAACTGGGCTTTTCAGAAAAGATGAAGGGGGTATAAATGGCTGTTTTACAGTAGGTCACAACTAGTGCCTAGAAGTAAAAACCCTGCAAAGCAGAGCCCTCAGTCAAAAGAGACTACATTAACACGAACAAGTTGGTTTTAAAATGGAAGAGACACTTTAAATAGTCATATTTACTCTTTCCTCCAACACTATCACCACCTAGAGGGATTTTAGATCAGTTATGGAAAATAAAGTTTTAGGCTCTGTTTTTCCTACAGTCTATTTTGTAATGTGTCAAGTTTGATATCTACATATATGTGATCTCCGGTCTGTACAATACCCCCATTTTATAGATTAGGAAGTAGGCTAACAGTGGTTAAATAACTTGCCTCAACACCACACTGCCAGAAATTGAGCTAGAATTCTAAACTATATCTGTAGCCTTCAAAGCTAGAAATGTTTTTAAATCTACCACATAGTTCTTACATACCAAGAGAGTAGTAACAATATAGGAACACCTCTGGAAGAAATTTCACACACAAGTCATCTAAGCTAAGACTACCCTTTGCATTAGCAACTCAGAGGTTCGTCATTATCCCAAAGGATAAAGAGTCACAAGCACTTCAACAAAAATGCTATAGCTACCTCAAAATATGAAATTACATACAAGATTTGTAAGCCAGCTGCACAGAATATTAAACAAATAAAAGTCGTCAAGATACCTAGGGCAGCAATTACAAACTAGCATGCTTTGCTGCATTCTTCTTTATCATGATAACAAGTAGGTCATGAAAATAGTAATCTGTGATCAAATTAAGTTAGAGAGACTACATTAAAGAAAATTAAATAGGCTTCTTGACTAACAGATTTCTCGGAGCCTTTATATGCAAGCAGGCATTATGAACTCCAAGAGGAGGAGATACTGCTTATAATGTTTAACATTTCTCTCCAAGAAAGTTTTCCTTTCTTCTCCTGACCAATTCCTGGGACAATTTTCTGTTTAACATCACTTTGAGGAATACTGCTCCAAAGGAAAGCAAAGACCCAAGAATAGAGTCCAATACTAATGGGTGGAGGGAAAAAAGAAACCCAACAAAGAATAAAGTAAAGAAGGCAGGGAACAAATCTTGAAAGTTTAATATTACAGAAGCAAGAAAGGAGATAGTTTCCAAAAAGGACCAAATTACTGAGAGATTAAATAGATTGAGACTAAAAATGTTTCTGGATTTGACTATGAAGACTCACTTGTGACCTCTAAGAAAACAGCTTCAGAAAAACAAAGGAAAGACGGATAGTAGACAGAATTTTTTTAAAAATTAGGATGAGGATGAAAAAAGAAGTAGATGAAGCATTTATAGACCACCACTAATTGCAGTTTTGCAGTGAAAGTAAAAAAAGAAATCGGTTGGCTGAGAGGAAGGAGTATATAGGAGAATAAAATTTAGAACAGGGGACACCTTATACCTGATTGAAGGTAAAAGTGAAAACCTACTGAAAGAAACTGATAATTATAGTAGACGGAAGAAATGCAATCTGGAATCCAGTATAAATTACTAGAAAAGATTTATCTTTCCTTTCAGATTAGAGAAAATTTGAATAATAATGCTTAGCCATTCCAATTCTGAAAACCTCATTTTAATACTCCAAAATTCCATGGATTTCAGCCTACTCTGCCCAAGAGAACTTTTCCGTCTTCAGAGTTCATTGTGTAGTTACGTGTATAAATTTGCTGATGGCTGGTCCTCATAGAGGACATCAACGTTGCGGTGATGAGGAGGAGGTTGAGCAGCACTTTAGGGTCTCAATCTTCATGAAATAAGAAAATGCAGAGACTGGTGACAGCAAGGAAGTTGGGAGCTCATGGAGATTTTCATCTATAATGATTTACTATAAATGAGTTTGATATACAAAATAAAACTTATATAACTATAACAGGCACACACACACAATGTGAAGATTACCAAAAAAAGGTCTGGAAAGAAAGGCATGTATTTATCCCACCCAGAAATTTCACAACTCTGCTATACCAACAGAAGTTGCTTAAGTCATAAATTAATAATATAGCTCCCAATTTGCTGGTGAGACAAAGACTAGTAGCAGGTCTAATTACACTCTAGCTTTACACTTTTTAAATTTAAACTTTGTACACTTTCCGTCTGCACAAAACAACCACCCTAATAGCTACTTAAGAATACAAAATTTCGTTTTTATTTCCTCTCAAAAACAAGGAGGGCGCTGACCTGAGATTCTGTTCCTTAGATCATATTTTTAGATTCTATCGTTTTGACTAATTTCATTAATTCAAATCGAATTAATTTTGTATTAATTGTGTCCAGGTCACATGGGTGGCTCAAAAATGGCTCCAGAGCCCATGTATCACAATATTTTGATCACAAAAAAGTCAGTAATATCTGATTCCTTAACTACTTTATACTACCCCATCGAGATTTAGTAAAAATCATACTGCTTAAAAAACATGATGACCACCATAAATTGAGGAGTTAAAGGAGGCCCCATTCTTTAAATAAAGAAAGTAATATTGATCAGCGTGCACGGAGTAAGAATAAGGCAACAATACCCACACCAAACCTGGTAGTCTTCGGATTAGTGTGTCGGGTGAACCTAAGAGGGCCACATAAGCCGTATGACTACTGCTGCCAGCTCAGCAGCTGAGCTTGGAGAAAAGGCGGCATCCACACGCAGGCCACTCTTGAGAACCTGAACTTAAAAGCCAGTTTGGCCTGCCAGGGACTGGAGAATGTGGCAGTGATAAACCGGGAAAAGTCTGACAGCAACACGGCTGCCAGGACCGCAACGCTGGAGCGTAAGGCAGCCGCAGGCGGGTTAACATCCCGACCTGGGAGCTGAAAGAAACTATGGAAGTTAAGGGGAAAGGGCTCGTCCTTACCTTGTCATCCTCGCACCTCTTTCCCAGGCCCTCCCTGGCTTGCAGCCGGCTGCTAAGGCGGCCGTAGTCGGCCTCTTTCTGGTCGATCTGTTTCTTATGCGAGTCCACCAGGAGCAGGAGGTCTGAATTGCGCTTCTCCAGGCGCCCACGGGCCACTTCGGTGCGCTTGACCTGGCCTTGCAGTTCGGCCACCTCCTCCTGAAGCAGGACGTGGCGGGAGGAGATGCTCCAGTAGTTGAAGGCGAGGACGGCGATCACCACCAGCAGCACCACCAGCACGAAGGACGGCAGGCGGCCAGCCCGCCGGTTGGCCCCGAAACCCACCATGGGGCCGAACGAGGCTGTACCCCGGGGCCTCGCCGCCGACACCTGCAGGTTCAGGCCTCTGCTGCTGAGCTGCCTGGGAGACGCGGCCCCAGTGCCCACCGAAGGAGGAGGCAGGCGGATTCGCCTGCCCGCTAGCTAGAGAAGGGGGCGGGGCCGCGAGCTGCCGGCCCCTCCCCGCCCCCCATCCTCAAATCCGACCAAAGCGCGACCCGACGCTTTGAACCAGACCTTCCACTAGCCGAGTGGAACCAGAAGAACCTAGCGACCTGCACCCCGTGTCCAACACCTCAGGGATACGGGGCGGGGAGAGGAGCCGGAAGCGGGCGGATTTAGCTCTCGTCCCGCCCACTAGCTGGGCCCGGGTCACCTAGGGGGCCATTTCCTAGTTTCCGCCGACGCCCCCTCTTCTCGCGAGAAAGTGGGCTTCGTTCGCCCTTTGCAGTCTTATCTCGCGAGGCTTATCTCTGTCAGTAGAGTGTTAGGCTGTTTTCGGCTGTGTGGGTTTGCTAGCATACCTCGTTCGGAGTCTCTTCAACTTTTACCTGTTCAGTTCCCTTGACCAGGGTCTACCTTACCTTGGCCCTCGTGAGAGTTTTTATCTTTGAAGACATCTGGGGCTGCGACTGCTATGTAGGGAAAACAGGTGAGCTGTGGGCAGAAGGGGCGACTAGAAGGTTTTGTACTTCCGGAGATATTCTCGTTTGTGGTGATCATGTGGAGAGAAAACAGAAAAAGACCACAAAATAGCGTTGGCCCAAACATTAGCAGAAAAGCAAGAGAAACTGAGCTGTATGACTGAAAGTGTAGAGGTGCCCCGCCTGGTTTCCAAAGTTACTGCTTCACGAACCGAAAGAACTTAAGAATGTGTGAGTTCGTGTTCTTAAACTCACTGCTGCCTTTGCTTCGAGTTGGCCTTCCAAATAGAAAATCCAGAAAGTGCTCTCAGTGAGTGATAACTAATGCCGTAACTGACTGTGAGCACATTTTGGGTTAGAAATAATAGCTCTCTTACAAATTGTTTTTTATGCCTAGTCTCACATTACTCCCTCAACAACACAGTTTTACAAATGAGAAATCCAAGACGCAAAGTTGCTCCAGAAACTTACTCAAAGTCCCATATCTTGTTTGAGACAGTTAGGCATGAATCCAGATGACTGGTCTCTTAACTTTGCTCTTTACATTATACCAGGCTAAATGTTGCTTTATGTTCAGCGTTAATACAGTGATGCAGAGCAAGCCCCCACCTTTTTTTTTCCTGCATATTTTCTTTGTCCTTGCATAAAATTTTTTAGTTATTGGTTCTTTCTTGTTTATGGAGAAGATGGAATTGCTTTATTTTTCAGACCTCAGGTTCATGAACTTCAATGCGCATAATATCTCAAGAATGCAAAAACTGGTATTTTCATTCAAATCAGAGTGGTATGATTATGGGTCTAGAAGACATCATTTTTGAATAATTATTCTGTGCTTCCTGTCCATTTCAAAAACAAATTGCTTAATGGTATCAGAGTAACCTAGAAGATTATTGCACCTTGATGATTCTTCTCATAGATACAGAAAACAACACCAAAATGACCAATATTTAGTTCACCTCAGACTTGAGCTCTTTGCTCTGGCTTCATGAGGTCTCAGAAATCCCCTCCAGTCTCAAAGGACAAGCAGACTTGGGAAAAAGAGAGCAATGCAAAAAACAGATGCAGATGTCTAGTAAGTGGCCGCACTGGATCTTGAAAACCAATCCTCTTTCCACTCTTACCCAAGGGAATTTTTTTTTTCTGTTTTGACGGTTATCTACCTTTGATGGTTACTAATGAGCCCAATCCAGATATCATCAAGACAGTATATAAGTGCTGTCCTATATAAATGGCTATGGGTTAGGTATTAAATTAAGGTAAAAGTCAATTCCTTAAGCCAGGTGATCAAGGTTAACAACACTGTATTTCATGTCGTTAGTGTGTACCCTTGATACATGCTTGAAATGATGCTCTGTGGTCTTCCCAAAACTCATAGCCCTAGTCTAATCTTGCAGAACATCACTCAAATCCCAATTATGGGAAATTCTACAGAATACCTGACCAGCAATCCTACAAACTGTCAAGATCATCAAAAACAAGGAAAATCTGAAATACTTATGCAGCCAAAAGAAGCATAAGGATATATAAATATAGTGTTGTATCCTGGATAAGATCCTAGAATAGGAAAAAAAAAAAAAGGGTATGAGGTAAAAACTAAGGAAATCTGATTAAAATATGAACTTTAGTTAATCATGTATTATTATTGGTTAATTGTTACAAATATATCATGCTAATATAGGATGTTAAGGGGGAGACTGGATGTGTAGTATATGGGATCTTTGTAGTATTTTCACAATTGTTTTGTATTTCTAAAAGTGCTCTAAAATAAAATTATTTTTTAAAAATCAGTGTCTTATTTGGGATGTCTTAGATTATCAAGTATAGACATATAACTATGTTCATATAACTGGAAAGACAGTATAATTACAGGAATAAAATTTTAAGATTTGAGGGGTGAGCATCTATTACACAGTGGTAAGTGATGTTGAATCATAGGAATTTTGTGTTTAGATGAAGTTTTTTTAAAGGCAAAAATCATGTCATTTATTTTCTTGA
Source organism: Manis javanica (assembly GCF_040802235.1). Classification (NCBI taxonomy): domain Eukaryota; kingdom Metazoa; phylum Chordata; class Mammalia; order Pholidota; family Manidae; genus Manis; species Manis javanica. Next base: position 94,424,341 of record NC_133163.1, on the reverse strand, counting down.
ATAATCCTCACCCTTTCTTGAGCTTAAAACACTATTTGGCACATGTGTCTTCAACATATGTTAGCTTGCAAAAAAATTTGATGCATTGGAGTTGAGAAGAGGAGTGGGTTATTTTACAACTGAATTCTTCAATATTTGGGACATTGGGTAGGATTAGATTAGAGAAGGTAGCAACTCATAGAAATAGAAAATTCACAGATGTGTTAGGCAAATTCCATTGCAAATGAAAAAATCTAACGAACTGGTATAAGAAAACAAGTGATAATTTTTAAATAAATAAAAATGTGTTTTAGTATATTAAATATTAAGTGATAGTAATATTTTAAAAATAATAATTTAATATATTAAATAATTAAATTCAAAATATATTTGTTAGAAGGATACAAGGATAGTTCTATTGGAAGAGCAGCAGGAACTAGAGTACTTCCAGGGGACTTGATGCATCCAGAACTATCTGTTTTTCTACTTTTCTGGGCTTTATTCTCCTTCATATGGTCATTTCTTTGTAGATAGGAAATATGGCCCCAGCATCCCCAGGATCACATCCTCCAAGTTCCATGATCATAGAAGCAAGGGAGGTCTGTCATCTAGTTTTCAGAACAAAAATTACCAGGGAAGAGTTCTTGTTGTCCAACCCTGAACATATGCACACCACTTATATCCATCACTGTGGCCAAGTGGGCAATATGATACCACAAAACAGAGTGTTGGGTAGACCAAAACAAATAATGTTAGCTACAATTGAGTTTTGTTTTTCTTGAGATGCCTTACTTCCTTTCCAATTAAGAACAGTTAATGGTGTTGCTGACTGGGTTCCCCAGGAAACAGACTCTGAGATGGAGATTAATAATAGGAAGTTTTTCTTGAGATCACCACCCTTAGAAGGGTAGGGAGAAGCAGAGGGAGAAGTTGGGCTGCTATATAGTCTCGGTGAAAGCCTCAGCCAATTCCACCTAGAGCTCTGGAACTGGGGTGGCCCTTCAGAGTTCTGGGTCAGAGGGATCCACGCCTTTATACTTCCACATCAACCAGGTTTTAGATGCCAGCTAGGGGAAGAGGGCTGTTAGGCAGTGTGTTAACTCTAGTCAATTACTAACAATGCCTGGATTGCTGTATTAAAAGAGATTAAGAAAACATCTGGGCTAAGTGAGAAAGCTATGACCATTTAGTAATTCGGCCCCAGTTCACAGGAGATGGACACTGTGTGCCACCCAGATCCCCTTTCAGGAATGAAGTACTTAATGCCCTAACTGCTTAGAATGCTGTGAACAGATAGCTCTCAGCTATCAGCCTTCTTCAGAATTGCCTCAGCTGAAGAGTGCTTCTTCCTTTCCATGGCACCCTTCAAGCAATACTAGTGAAAAGAATTTATGTTACTTCCCTATGTCAAACCCACGTCTTACAGTTGTATAGCAAGAGGCAATATTCTGTAGGGGTAATGCATGCTCTGAGGTAAGAATGTTGAGTTAGTCTTCCTCTCCCTTATTAATTTTGTTAAATCAGGCAACGTACTTAATCTCAGTACCCCAGTTTTCTAATTTCCAAAATGGTGTATCAGGTAGGATTAAGTTTGGGCTCTATATAAGGAGGAAAAATAAGCAAGATAGGATTTTTTTCTCTCTCACATAAAATAAATCAAGAAGCAGGCCATCCAGGATTTGTATGGCAGGCTCCGTGCTGTTCACTCCTTTTGTCATCCCTACAGCCTGGATATCATCTTCAGTTCCAGACATGAGATCTTTGATCCAGCAAGCAGGAAGAAAGAAGGGCATCCCCCTACCCCCAATCTCTAACTTTTAAGAGGACTTCTCCAAATGTACATTTCCACTTCTCATTGATCTGAGCTCAGTCATATGATCACACACACACACCCTACCCGAGACCAAGGACGCAAGGAAATACAGTCTTACAGCAGCAGTATCTTCAGTTGAAAATTAGGGTCTCTTAGTAAAGGAAAAGGGAAGAACAAGTATAAAGAAGCAAAAACAAACTCTGCAACAAATAGGGACATAATAGTGCCCGTTTCATACAGTTGTAGAAATTAAATAAGTTAATACATGCATAGTGCTCAGTATAGGCACTTAGCAAGTGTTCAGTAAATGTTGCTACTACTGCTAATATTACTGTAGCAGTGGTTCTCAGTCTGGGGAGGGCATGAATAAATCTTGTACACTAACTTTTGTCTATTGAATAAATAATTTCTACAAAATTCACTACTTTTTTGTTGGTATACAATCTTATATTGGTTTCAAAATATACAACACAAAATGTTCAACAGTTACCCATACTAGTAAATCCTTACCCCCTCTAGTGGGGTTATTGTCTATCAATGTAGAAAGATGTTACAGAACCATTGACTATATTCTCCATGCTGTACTGTCATCCCATGACCAACTTAAATTGTGCAAATCTCACTACTATTTTAAAAAGACTGAGATGCAATTGTGAACAATAAAACTGAAGTTTGTTTTAAACTAGTGATTTTGTCATAACCTTTTTCATGATATTTTCTCAATGGACACTAAAAATAATGCTACATGAGTATGCAGTTTTTGACTTCAAAAAATTTTTGGGAGAGCAAGAGATTGGTTATCTTGTGCTTGTAGGCCCATATTTTTGGTAGGACTATAATCTAGCCTCCATAAGCCTCTCCAGGTTGATTTTTTTCCTCAAATTCCTTAATTTTCCTTAAATCCCTTGTATCCTAGCTCTAAGGATATTCTGTTCCCCCAGCTATCTTAGGTCTCTGACCCTTTGTTTCCTATCAACTCCTCCCCAGCTTCTTTCACTACCATTTGTTTACGAATTTACTCATTATTAATAGCAATGATACAAATTTCTCAGGTACCCATAAAATCACAATTATATTGCTAATATAGTTAAATTGAGAAAATACTGACTTGAAAAGCTTATGAAGAGAGTAATGCATTGAAACAAAAATTTTAGAAATTAATTACAGCATTGTGTTATTGGAGGCCTATGTTATTTGAGCCTTTATATCAGGGAACATGCATTAGGCTAATTAGTTATTTAATTAATCAAATAGTCATTGAGTGCCTGCTATGGGCCAGATAATGTTCTAAGTTCTAAATTAGGAGAAATTGCAGGGCATACAGCAGAGACAGAGTCTCCTGAAGCTTTCAGTCTCTTCCTCCTTTGCCACTCAGTGCCTAACCAGGGAACTATTCAGTCTATTTCCTTTAAAACACTTTTGACACCTCCTGCCCCATGCTGCTCTTAAATAGAACTGACCACTGTCTTATTATGCCTCCATGATATCCCTTAGATTTCTATCATGGTAGTTTATTTTGCTGTGACATGTCTGCCTCGTACTATACTTTCAATAGATGTTTATCTGCAAGATCATGGAGTAGGCTGTGATTTTTTTTTGATCCCACATCATTAGGCTTGTTTTCCCATATTCAGTAATTGCTCACTTCTTTACTCCTAGTTTCTTTGGATTTGTCTGAAACACTTTTTTGAATACTCTCTTAACCATTTCACCTTTATATTTTTTCTTATATTCTTGAATTATGGAATTTTAGAACAGGAAGGGAATTTAGAGATGCCTGACCTAAAACTTAATTTATAGATGAAGATGAAAATCTAGGGAAGTAATATAACTTGCTCAAAATTATTCTATTTTACTAGTGAAGGGCAGACCTAAGATCAGAATCCAAACTTTCTTCAAGATCCAGCATGAATGTCCCTCTCTGAGATCTTCCTCCAAATTCTAGCTCAGCTCATATCTTTCTCTTTAAATTATGTATTTATTGTCTACAAATTGTATCATTTTGGCAGAAGTCATGGATGCCTTACATTGAACAATGCCTTACATTGTTATGTAACTCTTTCACACTGGTATGTCCTGACTGGCGGTTAGCTGTAAGCTCCAGAAAGCACAAATTTTGTTACTTTTATTTTCTCTCTTCTTAGCAGGTAGCATAGTAGCAAGTAGTTATTAAGACAATAGGTATTAAGTGAACTAATAGGCATATAGCATGGATTCAATAAATATTTTTTATGGCTTAATCACCACTTTTCACATGTCTTTCCAAAACATGGGTTCTTGTTCTTTAACATTTTGCTTTGGTTCCCTTTGTAATTTTAAAAACCAGACTTAGATTCTTGGCAGCCAATGAAAAGACAGTCATGCCTCTGCACAGTCTGCTGCAATGTATTTTTTCTGGACTTGGCAGAAAACCTAGAATTTCTGCCCTATTTTTTGTTCTTTGCACTGTGGTTCATCTAATCTTCTAGTTCTTGGTGGCTTTCTTTGCTATACTTTGTTCTATAGAATGACCCAATTAAAGGTGATCCCATTGATTGTAATGGAACTTTATATGGGACTGGTTTTAAATGATCATCCTGCAATTTTCCAAACCTTTATTTTACTTATTTATATAGATACCCTGGTACAGTGCACCTAATGCTGATACTTGCTTGGTAGCGCAATGAATCCTCCCACACGGATGTTCAGGCAGAAGACACAGCTATGAGCTGAGCTAGTATGTCATAGAGTGCCCTTCAAGCAGAACCTCGTTTATCCATTGTCTGAGCTTTAAGTAGAAGCTAAAAGCCTTTTTTTTAAGCTACATAGTTTTTCACTGAATCTGTTAGCTTCAGCATGTTGTTTGTGTTGTTTTCAGCAGTGCAATCCCCTGATCTATATCAGGTAAACATGATGATGGATTGAACTCACCTCACTGCTCCTGTTCAGGTGCTATGTTCTTATTTGTCAGTATCTTGGAGAAGCAGCACATTGCATCCCAAGACAACAAAAACCGAGGTTTGCAAAAGACCACATTTTTAAGCAGGGTAATATGGTTAGTTTAAAATACTAGTGTGTTTTGAAATACGTCTGTGAGCAATTCCTTATTAACATTATATTGGTGTATACAATATTCTTTCCGTTGGCATCTGGACATTGTTAAGATCATTAAAAATCCATATTAACAACTATTGGTATTTTAAAGAAAATCTATTTATTTCTGTAGCCAAATAACTTACTTGAAATGATAAATGACTAGATCATGCTTTTCTATACACACTGTGCCACTTCATGCCTTGGTACACTCTATTTCTTTTCACTTGAACGCACTCCTTTCTCATATTCTAAGTCCATCATGATCCTATTTGAATGTCTCTTCCTGAATCATTTCTTCTTTGCTCCTCTGCTACATCTAACTTACATGTCTGATATTACACTTATTATACCTGTACTATGGCTATTAGTTTATGTATTTACCACCCTGTTATACTGTGAGATCCTTAGAGATGAGGGCTTTATCCTGTTTATCTTTCCATCATCTAATGCTGTGGCTGGCATATATTAAGTTTGATGAATGAATCAGAGATTTATTCTTTCTGGATGTAGTTAACTCATCCTTAAGTCTCTCTACCACATAAAAGGAAAATCCTGAAAGTATGAGTTTTTCCTGCTTTTTTTTAGGAGTGGAAATAATTAAACAGTTTGCCATCATGCTTATGAAGTAATGCATGCTCAGAACAATAACAAAAACCAGATAATCAGAAAAGAAAAACAAAAAGTGAAAATTGCCCATAATTCAGGCCCAAGTATAACTATTACTAAAATTTAAGTATTTGCAGACTTTTTTCTATCTACATACATAAACACACAAAATATAAAACAAAAATGGGATGTCATGCATATCATTTTGTGACCTGCTTTTTTCACTTAACAATGTATTGTAAGCAACTTTCTGTGTTAACAAATTTTAGCATTACATACTCACTTTTGGTAAATGCATAGAAATGTGTACTATATTCAATCCCTATAGACAGACACTAGATATTTTAGGTAGATCCTGTGGTTGCATGGAACAGGACGCCACACACACACACACACAATACTCTAAAAAAATATAAATAAAACCCATTCAGATTGTCTCAAGGAAAAGGAGGCTATATTATAAGGATGTATATGGGTTGAAACTGAATCCAGAAGTCCATCTATCAGGAATGAAGTTCTAGGAACAAGTTATTTATGATTCCTCTGTCTCTCATCTTTGTCCATTTTTCCCTAATACTTTCTTCTTCCTAGAGTGTTGGCTTTGGCTTGGCTTGCTCCAGACTCTTAATGTACATTATTTCAGTTTCTGTTCCTAATTTTCAGCCTGTAGAAGTTCAAATATTATCCCACTCCAAGAGGATGATCTTGTATACTCCACTTTGGGTCCCCTGCTGTAGAAATTAGAGATGTGCCAATAGATAAGGATGAAGAGACAAGTGAGAGCCAGATCATTGAGAAGCTCATACTAAAGAGTCTGAATTTTTGTCCAAGAGTAATGAAGCCACCAAAAGGTCTCAAGAAAAAATGACACAATCAGATTTATGATTTAGAAGGACTTTTATAGTCAAGTATGATTGTGCTTACAAGTCTATAGATGGCAGGAAGCCAATTAGGAGACTGATAAAGCCAATTAGGAGAAATGATAAAGCCAGGGAAATAGTTTTTAATTTGGACAACTAGACCAATACTGGGGCCATTCACTGAAATAGGGAACCCTAGTGAACTGATCAGAAGAACTGATCTTTGTAAATGAACTTAAAGCTGTATCTATAACTTCAGAAGTTTTCCAGTTGTAAGAAAAACTGCTTCACATCACTAAGCCTGGAAGATTGTCATCTGATAACCTCAGATCTTTCTGCTCTCTCAGATCTATGCAAGATCTGGATGGGGATGTAGTTGTCTTAAATCTTAAACCATGCAGCTGACTTTTACTCCTCTGTCTTTATCCTTTATCATAATGAAATCAATTTTCTTGACCTAATAGCATGTCATGTCTTTTACCTCCTCCTGCCAATGTGTAAGAAAAAAATACTAAAATATCTTCTGAGAATCAGTTCATAAAGTGTGATTCCTTCTCTGTTCCATTCCCCCTCACCTCTTTTTTTGGTTCTGGGAAGTTGTTTTGGAGAAGACATCTCTCCAGACTGTTCTTCAATTTTAGAAAATATTGTGATGATTCACCAGTACATTGGAAAATGGATTCCACAGGAAAAAGAAATAATATTCCTGGTTTAGTCAGCTACCTTTGTAGTAAAACACAAACAATTCCCTTGGTCTGGGAGTGGAATAGTAGGAAGGGCCTGAAAAGTGCATAGGTCCTTGCACCCAGAGCTGCCTTTTATTCCCCAAGAGGGACTTCTCTGATCAAGACTGATGTCAAACTCTGCTGAGAATGCTTGGAGCAGGAAACCTTTCTCCACTGCTTTTCTTCTTTTCCTCTTCTCCTGAGTTAAAAATAAGGTGATTATATTGGAAAATCATTTTAACTGATTACCATTAAACCTGCCCCTTGGAGAGCTGACATTTTCACTTCCTGAACTTATTAATTTGGGTCTTGGTTTTCAATGCTCCCACTTTTGCCTTAACACTTGCTGACTTCCTTGGAGTTAATGTCCCATGGAACATACCTTAGGAAATGCTGCTCTGATTATCTCAGTTCTTAACTGCATTCCATGAGCAAATTATTTCTCATTGGGTCGAAGGTTGTATCTTCTCCTAATAGCAATCATTTGAAACTTCATGAAACATCAAATACAAAACAGAACAACCTTGCCTTTTTCCCATATTTGAGTACTAGGACAGTTCAGCTAATTGTTAATATAAATCTGGGATCAAAATGATTTATGCTCTTTAAATGTGTACTCAAAGACCTGAAATTGAAAGACTGATCTAGCCAGTATATCTTACATGGAAATGTAGACAAACTGAACTGAAGTATACACAGTGGCCAAAGTAAATCTCCAAATTTCTGAGGTTGGATTGCTTTAAACTTAAATTTACCTTTTCTAATGGAAGAGAATAGTCATATGAATTCAAAAACAGGCCATATTAAATTACTAAAAGTTGATTACACTGCATATTCTTTACAGTAGCAGATTTACCTTTCTAATTATCTTACATTTGAGATATTAAAATTTTCTAATAAGCCAATAATTCTCAGACTTTTTTGTTCTGTGACACATGAAGGATGATGATCACCGATGTGATACTCTTCTAGGGCTATCTGAGCACAAGCTGTAATTCTACTTTATTTCCTATTCATGAAAACATTAGACTACAAACAAGTGAGAATGAGGTTACAAAAGGAATTGTTGCTTACTTTTTCTGGTAGGGAGCTCGGCAGGGCCTAACCAAGCTTCATTCCTCTTGGAAAAATATCTCAAACAAGTCACAATCAGAACCAGAAATATTACTAGTAAATTAGGGATGAAATGGGAATAATGGAGGTGCAACAGAAGTCAAGTTTCAAGGAGAGATTGCCTCTTAGTAAGAATTCATTCCAAAAAAATAAATTAAATACTGCCTTTCTCAGCTTAGGTGTCCTGCCTTTTGGACCAACTTTTAACATCCTTGTACCACTGATAAACCTTTTACTTATAGAAAGGTTTAAGAAATGATCACTATCATAGAATGAGAGAGCAGGACAGTGAAGGGATCACCAGGAAGAAAGCAAATATTCACAGTTCATCCTTATTAGATTTCCACTCTTTATCTGCCCAGGCCTTGCTGCCTTTCATTAGATTTCAGAACCTCTCCAATCTTGCTGCTACCATGACTCTCTATTGCTGTGAGAAACATTAAGTTCTACATGAATTCTAAAAGAACAAAGATGCTTTTTCTTTTAATTGAGATATAATTAATATAACATAGTGTTTTGAGATGTACAACATGATTCAGTATTTGTATATTGCAAAGTGATCACCATAATAAGTGTAGTTAATATTCATCACCACATATACAGTTCTTTTCTTGTGATGGGAACTTGTGATGAGAGTAGATCTACTCTTTAGCGAATTTCAAATATATAATACTATTACAATAATAAAATAGTATTGTTAATGATAGTCATCATGCTATACATTACATCCCCAGTACTTATTTATTTTTAACTGGAAATTTGTACTTTTGACACCTTCATTCATTTCTTCTATCCTCCACCCCCAACCTTGGGCAACCACCAGCCTGTTCTCTGTATCTGTGAGTTTGGTATTTTTTTGCTTTATGATTTATCGTGGTTTGGCTTTGTTCTGGATTTTTTTTTTTAGATTCCAAATATTAGGTGAGATCATATGCGATTTGACTTTGTCTGGCTTATTTCACTTAGCTTAATGCCCTTAAGGTCCATCAATGTTGTCACAAATGGCAAGATTTCCTTCTTTATTACAGCTGAATAAGAATTCTTAAAAGTGACACCAATGGCATTTGGACTGGCTAACTCTTTGCTGTGGGGGGCTGTCCTGTGCCCTGTAAGATGTTTAGCTGTGTTCCTAGGCTGTACCCACTAGATGTCAATAGTCTTCCCTCCCCTCAGTTGTGACAACCAAAAATGTGTCCAGACATTGCCAAATGCCTCCTGAGGGAGGAAATGGCCCCCAGATTGAGAATCACTCGGATGAAGGTAGGAAAAACCCCTTTCCTTTTATATCAGCACAAAGAAGGAGAAAATGTATTGAAAATAATATTTTCTAAGGAAACAAGGGGAACAAAAGCATAGCATTAATAGCTGGGATGGTGACACACATTGTGAATGTACATAATGCCATTCAACTATTCACTTAAAAATGTTAAAAAAAGAAAGTTAAACTTCATGTTATGTGTTTTACTACAATTTTTTAAAAAGGCATAGCATTGATGAAGTGTACAGATTTCTGAATCTAATTTAAAGAAACTTTAATAACAGCTTAGCATTACTAGTATAGTTTATCATGTATCTGGATTGAGGTTCTTTCTATTGCCTCAGTGTTGTCTAGTGACCTCTACTTAAGAGCCCCTTTCTTAGAAAATATATATATATTTTAATTGCTGTTTTGTTCCAGGCACATGAGGCAAATCTCCTAGCCAGATAGGACATTAGGCTACTAATTAGCTCTCGGTTCACTATCTGAAAAGACCATTATAATAGAAGTGATCTTGGAGAGTTTCTTATTTTACAGATAAAAAAGTTGAGGTCAAAACATGACTTGCACAGGTTCATGGAGGTCCTTGAAAGGCACACCAGGACCAGGACCCAGATATCCTGCTTAGAGTTCAGTGTTTGTGCGGCCAAACTACATGAAAACTACTGTGGAAGTACATTTTTATGAGAGACTGCCAGTGCCTTTGTGAATTACAATCATTCTTACAAAGGGGAAAAATGTCTAACAGGAAGAAAATGAATTCAGTTTAACAGGAATAAAATCATGTAAATAAATATGTCATTGAGAAATGACTGAGGAGCAACAGCATCTATTTTTAGGAAGAAAAGATTACTAGTTCTGTACAATGAGACGGATATACGTTTCCTTATTTTAAAAGGTTTTGACAACTGTTTTTCAAAAAACCCTGTTTAAGTTCTTATAGTTTAATTACTGCTCTCTGGACATGCATGGCAAGGTTTCTTGTCTTTGTTCACATTATGTCCTGGCCTGGAGATGCCTCTTCCTCTTCTACTCCTGCAGGCATTCTTCTCTTTACTCAAAACTCAGATCAAATGTAAAACCTTCCCTGAACTTCAATTTCCTTGGCACCTCCGAGAAGGAATTAAACATTTCTATGTTTCTATAGCAACTTACATGTTTAGGCCTTTCACCTACAGTGGGTTTTCATACTGCAAACTGGATATAATTAAATATGTAGAATGCGAATCACAGTTTCTGGACTGGCTACAGGTCCTGTAATGCAACTGTGATACAGAACTGCTGCTGCTTGTTGCAGAAGGAACAAGTTTCTACTGAATGAACGGCTGGCAGCTTAGTTGCCCTTTTTGTGAACTGGGTTGGAATTTGTTTTGCATCATATTTCACTTTCATGTCATATCTATCATTACAGTGGGTAATAAAAGTGATAATGTGTGTTAAGAAATTCTTTGTTGATAATAACATTGTGTAGAGCTAGGAAAATAAAGGCCATGACTTACATAAAAGTCAAAGCTATTACATTCTTTGAAAATACATGCAATATCATTAGAGCTCCTGGCTTTCATATCATTAGAGTAAATGTTAATAAGATGTTGAAAATTATCTTTCTGATATATAAGCTCTTGGAAGACTTAAGGGCCAAAGATGATAACAAAAATGGAAAAGCTCCTGAGCATAAAGTGAAAGGGCTATGAGGAGGGTTCAGGCTTGTTTTTGCCTGTTTTGATCAACCAGTCTGTTATTTTTAAGCCACAATAACAAAACATCTTTATTGCTGAAATTATTGAAGGAAAATAACTTTATTGTTTTTGTTATATCTTAATTATTTCCATTGAGGAAATCACTTTTATAATGCAATTTTTTAGATAATGTAACATTTTATAGAAACCAAACTAGTGCAAATAGCAGAACAGTATTTTATTTTGCTTATTTAATACCTTATAATACTCTATGTATCTCTCATCCCCATAGGATTGTAAGCTTCTTGAGGAAAGAATAATGGCATACATCTTCATATCCCATTCGCCTCTTGGCTTCAGAAAAGGAGCACAAAGCCTAGCAGATAAACTACCCAATATATTTTTCCCTGTGGAATTGAATGGGGATAAAAAAGATTCTGCTCTTTTCTTTCTTTTTTAACCTTTTGTTGTTGTGAAACATAACTTTCAATCAGAAAAATTCACAATACAAAAAAATATAGCTCAGTGAATTATCACAAAGCAAACACCCATGTAACCATTACTCAACTCAAGAAAAAGAATGTTAAGGCAACCCTTTCTCAATCCCTAACTCCTTTCCTCTCCCAAAGGTAACTATTTTCCTGATTTTTCTAAGCGTATGCTCTTAAACACTGTAGTTTAGTCTTGCCAGTGTTTTTTGTTTTTTGTTTTTTTATTAAGGTATTATTGATATACAACCTCATGAAGGTTTCACATGAAAAAACGTTACTACATCCACCAATGTTATTGTGTCCCTCCCATACCCCATTGCAGTCACTGCCCGACACTATAGTAAGATGCCACAGAGTCACTATTAGCCTTCTCTGTGCCACACTGTCTTCCCCATGATCCCCCCCACACCATGTGTGCCAATCATAATACCCCTCAGTTCCTTTCTCCCTCCCTCCCCACCCGCTCTCCCCTTTGGTAACCGCTAGTTCCTTCTTGGAGTCTGTGAGTCTGTTGCTCTTTTGTTCCTTCAGTTTTGCTACGTTGTTATACTCCACAAATGAGGGAAATCATTTGGTACTTGTCTTTCTCCACCTGGCTTATTTCACTGAGCATAATGTCCTCCAGCGCCATCCATGTTGTTGCAAATGGTAGGATTTGTTTCTTTCTAATGGCTGAATAGTATTCCATTGTGCATATGTACCACCTCTTCTTTACCCATTCATCTACTGATGGACACTTAGGTTGCTTCAATATCTTGGCTATTGTAAATAGTGCTGCAATAAATATACAGTTGCATATGTCTTTTTGAATCTGAGAAATAATATTCTTTTTTAAAATTATTTTTTATTTTGCTGTCATTAATGTACAATTACAGAAAGAACATTATGTTTACTAGGCTCCCCCCTTAAGCAAGTCCCCCCTACCCCTACATACCCCTTCACAGTCACTGTGCATCTGCATAGCAAGCTGCTGTAAAATCACTACTTGTCTTCTCTGTGTCACACAACCCTCCCCGTGGCCCCCACACACTATACATTCTAATCGTAATGCCCTCTTTCTTTTTCCCCGCCCTTATCCCTCCCTTCCCACCCATCATCCCCAGTCCCTTTTCCTTTGGTAATTATTAGTCCATTCTTAGATACTGTAATTCTGCTGCTGTTTTGTTCCTTCAGTTTTCCTTTGTTCTTATACTCCACATATGAGTGAAATCATTTGGTACTTGTCCTTCTCCACCTGACTTATTTCACTGAGCATAGTACCCTCTAGTTCCATCCATGTTGTTGTGCATGGTAGGATCTGTTTTTTTTCTTATGGATGCGTAATATTCCATTGTGTATATGTACCACATCCTCTTTATCCATTCATCTACTGATGGACACTTAGGTTGCTTCCATATCTTGGCTATTGTAAACAGTGCAGCGATAAACATAGGGGTATGTCTGTCTTTCTCAAACTGGAGTGCTGTATTCTTAGGGTCAATTCCTAGAAGTGGAATTCCTGGGTCAAATGGTATTTCTATTTTGAGCATTCTGAGGAACCTCCATAGTGCTTTCCACAATGGTTGAACTAATTTACATTCCCACCAGCAGTGTAGGAGGGTTCCCCTTTCTCCACAAACTCGCCAACATTTGTTGTTGTTTGTCTTTTGGATGGTAGCCATCCTTACTGGTATGAGGTGATATCTCATTGTGGTTTTAGTTTGCATTTTTCTGATGACAAGCGATGTGGAGCATCTTTTCATGTGCCTGCTGGCCATCTGGATTTCTTCTTTAGAGAACTGTCTATTCAGCTCCTCTGCCCATTTTTTAATTGAACTATTTGCTTTTTGTTTGTTGAGGTGTGTGAGCTCTTTATATATTTTGGATGTCAACCCTTTATTGGATCTGTCATTTATGAATATACTCTCCCATACCGTAGGATACCTTTTTGTTCTATTCATGGTGTTCTTTGCTGTACTGAAGCTTTTCAGCTTGATATAGTCCCATTTGTTCATTTTTGCTTTTGTTTCCCTTGCCCAGGGAGATATGTTCAAGAAGAGGCCACTCATGTTTATGTCTAAGAGATTTTTGCCTATGTTTTTTTCTAAGAGTTTTATGGTTTCATGACTTACATTCAGGTCTTTGATCCATTTGGAGTTTACTTTTGTGTATGGGGTTAGACAGTGATCCAGTCTCATTCTCTTATATGTAGCTGTCCAGTTTTACCAGCACCATCTGTTGAAGAGACTGTCATTTCCCCATTGTATGTCCATGGCTCCTTTATCGTATATTAATTGACCATATATGTTTGGGTTAATGTCTGGAGTCTCTATTCTGTTCCAGTGGTCTGTGGCTCTGTTTTTGTGCCAGTACCAAATTGTCTTGATTACTATGGCTTTGTAGTAGAGCTTGAAGTTGGGGAGCGAGATCCCCCCCCACTTTATTCTTCCTTCTCATGATTGCTTTGGCTATTCGGGGTCTTTGATGGTTCCATATGAATTTTTGAACTATTTGTTCCAGTTCATTGAAGAATGCTGTTGGTAATTTGATAGGGATTGCATCAAATCTGTATATTGCTTTAGGCAGGATGGCCATTTTGATTATATTAATTTTCCTAGCCAGGAGCATGGGATGAGTTTCCATTTGTTAGTGTCCTCTTAAATTTCTCTTAAGAGTGTCTTATAGTTTACAGGGTATAGGTCTTTCACTTCCTTGGTTAGGTTTACTTCTAGGTATTTTATTCTTTTTTTTTTAATTTTATTTTGGTATCATTAATCTACAATTACATGAAGGACAGTATGTTTACTAGGCTTCCCCCTTCACCAAGTCCCCCCCACATACCCTTTCACAGTCATTGTCCATCAACATAGTAAGATGATGTAAAATCACTACTTGGCGTCTCTGTGTTGCACAGTCCTCCCTGTGCCCACCCCCCACACTATACATGTTAATTGTAATGCCCCTTTTCTTTTTTCCCACCTTTATCCCTCCCTTTCCACCCGTCCTCCACAGTCCCTTTCCCTTTGGTAACTATTAGTCCATTCTAGGGTTCTGTGCTTCTGCTCTTGTTTTGTTCCTTCAGTTTTCTTTTGTTCTTATATGCCACATATGAGTGAAATCATTTGGTACTTGTCTTTCTCCGCCTGGCTTATTTCACTGAGCATAATACCTTCTAGCTCCATCCATGTTGTTGCAAATGGTAGGATCTGTTTTTTTCTTATAGCTGAGTAATATTCCATTGTGTATATGTACCACATCTTCTTTATTCATTCATCTACTGATGGACATTTAGGTTGCTTCCATATCTTGGCTATTGTAAATAGTGCAGCAATAAACATAGGGGTGCATCTGTCTTTTTCAAACTGGAGTGCTGCATTCTTACGGTCAATTCTTAGAAGTGGAATTCCTGGGTCAAATGGTATTTCTATTTTGAGCATTCTGAGGAACCTCCATAGTGCTTTCCACAGTGGTTGAACTAGTTTACATTCCCACTAGCAGTGTAGGAGGGTTCCCCTTTCTCCACAAACTCGCCAACATTTGTTGTTGTTTGTCTTTTGGATGGTAGCCATCCTTACTGGTGTGAGGTGATATCTCATTGTGGTTTTAGCTTGCATTTTTCTGATGACAAGTGATGTGGAGCATCTTTTCATGTGTCTGTTGGCCATCTGAATTTCTTCTTTAGAGAACTGTCTATTCAGCTCCTCTGCCCATTTTTTAATTGGACTATTTGCTTTTTGTTTGTTGAGGTGTGTGAGCTCTTTATATATTTTGGATGTCAACCCTTTATCGGATCTGTCATTTATGAATATATATTCTCCCATACTGTAGGATACCTTTCTGTTCTATTGATGGTGTTCTTTGCTGTACAGAAGCTTTTCAGCCTGATATAGTCCCATTTGTTCATTTTTGCTTTTGTTTCCCTTGCCCGGGGAGATATGTTCAAGAAGAGGTCACTCATGTTTATGTCTAAAAGGTTTTTGCCTATGTTTTCTTCTAAGAGTTTTATGGTTTCATGACTTACATTCAGGTCTTTGATCCATTTGGAGTTTACTTTTGTGTATGGGGTTAGACAGTGATCCAGTCTCATTCTCTTACATGTAGCTGTCCAGTTTTGCCAGCACCATCTGTTGAAGAGACTGTCATTTCCCCATTGTATGTCCATGGCTCCTTTATCGTATATTAATTGACCATATATGTTTGGGTTAATGTCTGGAGTCTCTATTCTGTTCCAGTGGTCTGTGGCTCTGTTCTTGTGCCAGTACCAAATTGTCTTGATTACTGTGGCTTTGTAGCAGAGCTTGAAGTTGGGGAGTGAGATTCCCCCCCACTTTATTCTTCCTTCTCAGGATTGCTTTAGGTATTCGGGGTCTTTGATGGTTCCATATGAATTTTTGAACTATTTGTTCCAGTTCATTGAAGAATGCTGTTGGTAATTTGATAGGGATTGCATCGAATCTATATATTGCTTGGGCAGGACGGCCATTTTGACGATATTAATTCTTCTTAGCCAGGAGCATGGGATGAGTTTCCATTTGTTAGTGACCTCTTTAATTTCTGTTAAGAGTGTCTCATAGTTTTCAGGGTATAGGTCTTTCACTTCCTGGGTTAGGTTTATTCCTAGGTATTTTATTCTTTTTGATGCTATTGTGAATGGAATTGTCTTCCTGATTTCTCTTTCTATTAGTTTATTGTTAGTATATAGGAAAGCCACAGATTTCTGTGTGTTAATTTTGTATCCTGCAACTTTGCTGAATTCCGATATTAGCTCTAGTAGTTTCGGAGTGGAGTCTTTAGGGTTTTTTATGTACAATATCATGTCATCTGCAAATAGTGACAGTTTAACTTCTTCTTTACCAATCTGGATTCCTTGTATTTCTTTGTTTTTGTCTAATTGCCATGGCTAGGACCTCCAGTACTATGTTGAAAAACAGTGGGAAGAGTGGGCATTCCTGTCTTGTTTCCCATCTCAGAGGAAAAGCTTTCAGCTTCTCACTGTTCAGCTTGATGTTAGCTGTGGGTTTATCATATATGGCCTTTATTATGTTGAGGTACTTGCCCTCTATGCCCATTTTATTGAGAGTTTTTATCATGAATGAATGTTGAATTTTGTCGAATGCTTTTTCAGCATCTATGGAGATGATCATGTGGTTTTTCTCCTTCTTTTTGTTGATGTGGTGGATGATGTTGATGGATTTTCGAATGTTGTACCATCCTTGCATCCCTGGGATGAACCCCACTTGGTCATGGTGTATGAACCTTTTGATGTACTGTTGAATTCTGTTTGCTAATATTTTATTGAGTATTTTTGCATCTACATTCATCAGGGATATTGGTCTGTAGTTTTCTTTTTCGGTGGGGTCTTTGCCTGGTTTTGGTATTAGGGTGATGTTGGCTTCATAGAATGAGTTTGGGAGTATTCCGTCCCCTTCTATTTTTTGGAAAACTTTAAGGAGAATGGGTATTATGTCTTCTCTGTATGTCTGATAAAGTTCCAAGGTAAATCCATCTGGCCCGGGGGTTTTGATCTTGGGTAGTTTTTTATTGCCACTTCAATTTCATTGCTGGTAAGTGGTTTGTTTAGATTTTGTGTTTCTTCCTTGGTGAGTCTTGGAAGGTTGTATTTTTCTAGGAAGTCGTCCATTTCTCCTAGGTTTTCTAGCTTGTTAGCATATAGGTTTTCATAGTATTCTCTAATAATTCTTTGTATTTCTGTGGGGTCCGTCATGATTTTTTCTTTCTCGTTTCTGATTCTGTTGATGTGTGTTGACTCTCTTTTTCTCTTAATAAGTCTGGCTAGAGGCTTATCTATTTTGTTTATTTTCTTGAAGAACCAGCTCTTGGTTACATTGATTTTTGCTATTGTTTTATTCTTCTCAATTTTATCTATTTCTTCTCTGATCTTTATTATGTCCCTCCGTCTGCTTACCTTAGGCCTCATTTGTTCTTCTTTTTCCAATTTTGATAATTGTGACATTAGGCCATTCATTTGGGATTGCTCTTCCTTCTTTAAATATGCCTGGATTGCTATATTCTTTCCTCTTAAGACTGCTTTTGCTGTGTCCCACAGTAGTTGGGGCTTTGTGTTGTTGTTGTCATTTGTTTCCATATATTGATGTATCTCAATTTTAATTTGGTCATTGATCCATTGATTATTTAGGAGCATGTTGTTAAGCTTCCATGTGTTTGTGAGCCTTTTTGCTTTCTTTGTACAATTTATTTCTAGTTTTACACTTTTGTGGTCTGAAAAGTTGGTTGGTATGATATCAATCTTTTTAAATTTACTGAGGCTCTTTTTGTAGCCTAGTATGTGGTCTATTCTGGAGAATGTTCCATGTGCACTTGAGAAGAATGTGTATCCTGTTGCTTTTCAGTGTAGAGTTCTATAGATGTCTATTAGGTCCATCTGTTCTAGTGTGTTGTTCAGTGCCTCTGAGTCCTTTCTTATTTTCTGTCTGGTGGATCTATCCTTTGGAGTGAGTGGTGTGTTGAAGTCTCCCAAAATGAATGCATTGCATTCTATTTCTTCCTTTAAATTCTGTTAATATTTGTTTCACATACGTTGGCGCTCCTGTATTGGATGCATATATATATATTTATAATGGTTATATCCTCTTGTTGGACGGAGCCCTTTATCATTATGTAATGTCCTTCTTTATCTCTTGTTACTTTCTTTGTTTTGAAGTCTATTTTGTCTGATGCTAGTATTGCCACACCTGCTTTTTTCTCCCTGTTGTTTGCATGAAATTTCTTTTTCCGTCCCTTGACTTTAAATCTGTACATGTCTTTGGGTTTGAGGTGAGTCTCTTGTAAGCAGCATATGGATGGGTCTTACTTTTTTATCCATTCTATTACTCTGTGTCTTTTGATTGGTGTATTCAGTCCATTTACATTTAGGGTGATTATTGAAAGATATATACTTATTGCCATTGCAGGCTTTAAGTTTGTGCATACCAAAGGTTCAAGGTTAGCTTCTTTACTATCTTACTATCTAACTTAACTTGCTTATTGAGCTATTATAGACAGTGTTTGATGATTCTTTATTTCTCTCCCTTCTTATTCCTCCTCTTCCATTCTTCATATGTTGGGTGTTTTGTTCTGTGCTCTTTTTAGGAGTGCTCCCATCTACAGCAGTCCCTCTAAGATATCCTGTAGAGGTGGTTTGTGGGAGGCAAATTCCCTCAACTTTTGCTTGTCTGGGAATTGTTTAATCCCTCCATTTAAATGATAATCATGCTGGATACAGTATTCTTGGTTCGAGGCCCTTCTGATTCATTGCATTAAGTATATCATGCCATTCTCTTCTGGCCTGTAGGGTTTCTGTTGAGAAGTCTGATGATAGCCTGATGGGTTTTCCTTTGTAGGTGACCTTTTTTTTCTCTCTGGCTGCCTTTAATACTTTGTCCTTGTCTTTGATCTTTGCCATTTTAATAATTATGTGTCTTGGTGTTGCCTTCCTTGGATCCATTGTCATGGGAGTTTTCCATGCCTCTGTGGTCTGAGAGGCCATTTCCTCCCCTAGTTTGGGGATGTTTTCAGCAATTATTTCTTCAAAGACACTTTCTATCCCTTTTTCTCTCTCTTCCTCTTCTGGTACTCCTATGATGTGAATATTGTTCTGTTTCAATTGGTCACAGAGTTCTCTTAATACTGTTTCATTCCTTGAGATCCTTTTATCTCTCTCTGCATCAGCTTCTATACGTTCCTGTTCTCTGGTTTCTATTCCATCAATAGCCTCTTGAATCTTATCCATTCTGCTTATAAATCCTTCCAGAGTTTATTTCACTTCTGTAATCTCCCTTCAGATGTCTGTAATCTCCCTTTGGACGTCTGTAATCTCCTTCCAGACTTCATCCCTTAGCTCTTGCATAATTCTCTGCAGCTCTGTCAGCATGTTTATGATTTTTATTTTGAATTCTTTTTCAGGGAGACTGATTAGGTCTGCCTCTGCAGATCCTTTCTCAGGTGTAACTATCTTGGACTGGACCAGATTTTTTTGCCTTTTCATGGTGATAGCAGTGGCTGTAGGCAGGCTGTGGGTGTGTCAGCTGGGAGAAGGAAGTCCTTTCCTACTTCCTGGATGCCTTGCCCTTCTCCACTGCCTATGACAGTTACCCGCACTGTTGGAGCAGCCACCAGGTTAGTCCCCTAAGCTGCCATGGGCAGGGTGTCTGTCAGTGCAGCATCCCTGCGGGGAGTGGCAGGCATGCCAGGTGCGCTCCTCTGTGCTAGTGGCGACCCTGCCAGGCAGCTGTGTGGCAGCAGTGGCCTTTGGGTCTGGTCCAGGCGGCTGTGTGTTGGGCTGAGATTCTGTTCGGCTGCTGGGAGCCCACCTGCTCCCTCTGGCTCCGCTGCAGGTGCACGTGGGGCTCTTCCACGCAGGCTTCTCCTCTGGCTTCACTGCCGCCAGTGCACACAAGCCACACCCCGACTGTTTGGTCGTGCCGCTGCGGGCTAGCACAAGCCTCTCCTGCAGCGCATGGATCTGCTCTCGGTCCCTTCTGGCACTGCCGTCCCCTGCGCATGCTGCCTCTCTCCTGGTACTGGGCCTGTGTGTCGGGGTCCGTGCCTGTTGGAGGAATGACTGGCAGGCTGCTTAGTGCTGTGAGGGGCTTCAGAGCTGCACTGCCTCCATTTAGGGTGCCTAAGTTTCCCCGGTATTCCCAGCTGCCGGGACAACTTCGTCCAGCTATGGGGTCCCTGTCTCTTTAAGACTTGCAGAAAGCACTCACTTTTCTTTTGTCTCAGGGGCGTTGGTTGTGGGGACCTGCCCACAGGTTTTGCTTTTCCATTTCTCTAACATCCAGCACCCCATGCACCTTGTGTCTGCGTTCCAGATGTGGAATTCTAGAGCTGGTTGTTTAGCACACCTGGGCTTTCACTCCCTCCCCATTCCCACTCCTTTCTTCAAGCCGGGTTTTGGGGTGGGGGAGCATTTGGGTCCCGCCTGGCCGTGACTTGTATCTTACCCCCTTCATGTGATGCTGAGTTCTTTCAGATGTAGATGTATCCTGGCTCTTGTACTGCATCCATTGGTGTCTCTTTTAGGAATAGTTGTATTTATTGTATTTTCATAAATATATATATTTTGGGTGGAGATTTCCTCTGAACTACTCATGCCACCATCTTCCCGTGATCCCCCTGAGAAATTATAGTCTTTGGGTAAATTCCTAGGAGAGGAATTCCTGGGACAAATGGTATTTCTATTTTTAGTTTTTTTGAGGAACCTCAATATTGCTTTCAACAATGGTTGAACTAGTGCTTACATTCCCAGCAGCAGTGTAGGAGGGTTCCCCTTTCTTCACATCCTTGCCACCATTTGTTGTTCTTAGTCTTTTTGATACTGGCCATCCTAACTGGTTTGAGGTGATAACTCATTGTGTTTTTTATTTACATTTCCCTGATAATTAGTGATGTGAAGCATCTTTTCAACAAGATGGCTTGTTGGCCATCTGAATTTCTTCTTTGGAAAATTGTCTGTTCATATCCTCCACCCATTTTTTAATCAGGTTATTTGCTTTTTGGGTGTTGAGGTGTGTGAGTTCTTTATATATTTTGGATGTTAACCCCTTGCTGTATATGTCATTTACAAATATATTCTCCAATAGTGTAGGATGCCTTTTTGTTCTGTTGATGGTGTCCTTTGCTGTGCAGAAACTTTTTAGTTTGATGTAGTCCCAAGTGTATATTTATGCTTTTGTTTCCCTTGCTTGAGGAGATGCATTCAGAAAAAGTTGCTCATGTTTATATTCAGGAGGTTTTTGCCTATGTTGTCATCTAAGAGTTTTATGGTTTCATGACTTACATTCAGGTCTTTGGTCCATTTCAAGTTTACTTTTGTGTATGGGGATAGACAATGATCCAGTTTCATTCTCTTGCATGTAGCTGTCCAATTTTGCCAACATCAGTTGTTGAAGAGGCTGTCATTTCCCCATTGTATGTCCATGGCTCCTTTAACATATATCAATTGACCACATATGCTTGGATTTATATCTGGGCTCTCTAGTCTGTTCCATTGGTCTATGGGTCTGTTCTTATGCTAGTACCAAATTGTCTTGATTACTGTGGCTTTGTAGTAGAACTTAAAGTCAGGGAGCATAATCCCCCAGTTTTATTCTTCCTTCTAAGGATTTCTTTGGCTATTTGGGTTCTATTCTCATTCCATATGAATTTTAGAACTATTTTCTCCAGTTCATTGAAGAATGATTTTGGTATTGTGATAAGGATTGCATTGTATCTATAGATTGCTTTAGGCAGGATAGCCATTTTGACAATATTAATTCTTCCTATCCATGAGCATAGGATGTGTTTCCATTTATTGGTTTATTCTTTAATTTCTCTCATGAGTGTCTTATAGTTTTCAGAGTATAGGTCTTTCACTTCCTTGGTTAGGTTTATTCCTAGGTAGTTTTTTTTTATGCAATTGTGAATGGAATTGTTTTCCTGATTTCTCTTTCTGCTAGTTCATTGTTAATGCATAGGAAGGCAACATATTTCTGTGTATTAATTTTGTATCCTGCAACTTTGCTGAATTCAGGTGTTAGTTCTAGTAGTTTTGGAGTGGATTCTTTAGGGTTTTTTAAGTACAATATAATGTCATCTGCAAACAGGACAGTTTAACTTCTTCTTTACCAGTCTGGATGCCTTTTATTTCTTTGTGTTATCTGATTGCCATGGCGAGGACCTCCAGAACTATGTTGAATAAAAGTAGGGAGAGTGAGCATCCTTGTCTTGTTCCCACCTGGTGTTTTTTTTTCAGACTTTCTACAAATGGAATAATGCATTATGTATTCTTTTGTATCTAGCTTCTTTAACTCTATGTTATTCTTGTGAGATTCAGCCATATGTTGTATGTAGATGTAGTTTGTTCATTTTCATTGCTTTATATCATTTCATTGCGTGAATATATCACATTACATATTTATCCATTCCACTGCCAGTGCCATATTTGAGTTGTTTCCAGTTTGTAGAGATAACAAAGAATATTTCCATGAACATTTATGTATATTTCTCTTTGGTATATATGTGTACATTTCTATTGGATTCCTGAGTTTCAAAATGCTGGGTCTTGGGTATGTGCATTTTAACTTTAGTAGACAAGGTCAAATGGTGCTTGTATCACTCCCACCAGCAGAGCATGAGAGCTCCCAGTGCTTCATAAACTTGCCAACGGTTGTTGTAGTCAATGTATTTAATTTTAGCCATTCTAATGGATATGAGTATTATCCAAATTTGCACTTCCCTGATTACATTACTAATGAGCTTGGGCAATTTTCATACTTGCTGACTATTTGATATCCTCTTTTGTGAAATGCCTGTTCAAGTCTCTTGCCTGTTTTCCAATTGGATTGTTTATTTTTTGTTTGTTTGTTTTTAGTTATTCTTTATATACTCTGTATGTAAGCCCTTTTTCAGTTATATATGTTGTAAATTTCTTTTCCTTACTGTGGCTTGTCCTCACTCTCTTAATAGTCTTTTAATGAGAAGTAGTTCTTAACTTTAATAGACTCAAATTTATCATTTTTTGTGTCTCCTGTTTCAGAGTGCTTTCTTACACCAGAATCACGAAGATATTCTGTATTATTTTCTAGAAAATTTTTTAACTTTTCAAATTTAGATCTACAGTCCACCTTGAATTGATTTTTGTGTATGGTATAATTTAAGGATTAAATTTCTTTTTTTCCCACCAAGGTTCTTGTTCAAGTGTCTTAGTTTCATTTGTTAAAAAGATTTTTCTTTTCCACTGCTCAGTACCACTTTTGTTAGATTCAGATGTTGATTCAATGCATGGGCTCGCTATTTTATTTTATTTGTCTATCCTTACACCAACATCACACTATCTTAATTCTTACAACTTTATGTTGTGTCTTTATATCCAGGAGAACAAGAGCTCTTTTCCATTTGTTCTTCAAATGGCTATTTTTTCGATGTTGCATAACTTTTAGAACTAGCTTGTCAAGTGGCACTTTCATTTTCTCTCCTAAGGCTAACTTTCAGCTGAGTTTCTCTGGGATAATGTTTAAGTTAGAACTTTAATGGCAATAGCACTTTGGGTTTTGCTTGTTTGTTTGTTTGTTTGTTTGTTTTATTGAGGTATAAATTGCATGCAATATCCTATTAGTTTCAGGTGTACATCATAATGATTCAATATTTTTATATGCTATGAAATAATCTCCATGATAATTCTAGTTACCATCTATCACCATACAAAGTTATTACAATATTATTGACTATATCCACTATGCATAGTTGTTATCTTCATGACTTATTTTATAGCCTTCACTGTAAAAGAAAACTTTTTAGTTTGATGTAATCTCATTTGTTTATTTTAGCTATTTTTAGCACTTGCCTGAGGAGACTCCCCACCACTGCCAAAATATTGCTCAGACTGATGGCAAAGTGCTTACTGCCTATGTTTTTTTCTAGGAGTTTTATAGTTTCAGATCTTACATTCAAGTCTTTAATCCATTTTGAATTTATTTTTTGTATATGGCATAAGATAGTTGTCCAGTTTCTTTTTCATGTGGCTGTGCAGTTTTCCACCATTTATTGAAGAGACTATCCTTTCCCTGTTGTATATTCTTGCCTCATTTTTCTTTGATTAATGTGCCATATATACATGGGTTTATTCCTGGACTCTATTTTTTTCCATTGATCTGTGTATCTGCTTTCATGTCAGTGCCATACTGTTTTGGTTACTATAGCTTTGTATTATAGTTTGAAATCAGGGCATGTGATACCTCCAGCTTGTTCTTCTTTCTCAAGATAGCTTTGGCTATTCAGGGTCTTTTGTGGTTCTATACAAATTTTAGGATTCTTTGTTCTAGTTCTGTGAAAAATGCCATTGGTTCTCTGATAGGGATTGAATTGAATCTGTAGAATGTTTTGGGTATGTTATGGACATTTAACAATATTCATTCTTTCAGTCCATGAACACAGTATATTTTGCATTTATTTGAGTCATCTTCAATTTCTTTTCCTTACAGTTTTCAGAGTTCACCTCCTTTGTTAAATTTATTCCTAGAATATTTTATTCTTTCTGATGCAATTGTAAATGGGATTGTTTTATTAATTTCTCTTTCTGATGTCTCATTGTTTGTATATAGAAATGCAACCAATTTCTGCGTATTAACTTTGTATCCTACAACTCTATGAATTTGTTTATTCTAATAGTTTTTGGAGTGTTTAGGGTTTTCTATAAATAAAGTCATGTCATCTCCAAGTAGTGATAGTTTTACTTCTTCCTTGCCAATTTGGATGCCTTTTATTTATTTTCCTCACCTAATTCCTGTGGCTAGGACTTCCAATACTATGTTGAATAAAAGTGGTGAGAGTAGACATCCTTTTCTTGCCCCTAATCTAGAGGAAGAGGTTTCAGCTTTTTAATGTTAAATGTGATGTTAGCTATGGGTTTGTCATGTATGGTCTTTATTATGTTGGGGTGTGTTCCTTCTATACCCATTTTGTTGAGTTTTTATTATAAATGGATGTTGTTTGTCCAATGCTTTTCTGTACCTATTGAGTAGATCATATGATTTTTATCCTTGGTTTGTTAATGTGATATATCATTCTGATAAATTTGCAGATGTTGAACCATCTTTGCATCCTTGGAATAAATCCCATTTGATCATGGTGTTTGATCTTTTTAAGGTATTGTTGAACTCAGTTTGTTAATGTTTTGAGGATTTTTATATCTGTGTTCATCAAGGATATTGACCTATACTTTTCTTTTTTGTGTTGTTGTCTTTGTCTTATTTAATATTAAAGTAATGCTGGCCTTGTAAAATAAGTTTGGAAGCCTTCCTTCCTCTCCATTTTTTAAGAATAATTTGAGAAGGATAAGAACTAACTATTCTTTAAATGTTTGGTAGAATTTACCTCTGAAGCCATCTGGTTTTGGAATTTTGTTTTGGACTTTTATTTGGGGAGAATTTTTAAATTACTAATTCAGTTTCATTACTTGAAATCAGTCTATTCAGATTTCCTATTTTTCCTTCAGTCTTGGAAGGTTGTATGTGTCTAGGAATTTATCCATTACTTCTAGGTTCTCCAGTTTTTTGATGTAGAGTTTTATAAATTGTCTCATAATCTTTTGTATTTCTGTGCTAGCAGTTGTAATTTCTCTCTTATTTCTGATTTTATTTATTTGGGCCCTCTCTTTTTGTTTGTTTCATTTTTATTTGTTATGAGTCTGGCTAGAGGTTTATCAATTGTATTTATCTTTTAAAAGAACCAGATTTTACTCTCATTTACATTTCTATTGTGTTTTTAGTCTCTATTTCATCTATGTTTTAATGGGTAATGATAATATTTTTAAAGTATTATTTAATAATAATAAAGATTTCTTTCCTTATACTAACTTTGGGCTTTGTTTATTCTCCTTTTTCTAGTTCCTTTAAGTGTAGTTAAATTATTTATTTGGGATTTTTCTTGTTTCTTCAGGTAAGCCTGTATTGTTATGAATTTCCCTCTTAGAATAGCTTTATTGTGTTCCATAGATTTTGGAAAGTTGTGTTTCCATTTTCATTTCTTTTGAGGTATTTTTTAATTTCCCCTTTGATCTCTTCCTTAACCCATTGATTGTTTATTAACACATTGTTTGGTCTCCATGTGTTTATGTTTTTCAATGGAAATAGTACTTTGAAAGGATATGATATAGTGGAGAAAACACAGGCTGTGGATTCAGACTTGAGACGGAGTTTACCCCTGCTGCTGTTTCTTAAGAGGGCCACTAGAAGGGCTCTTTATTACTAAAATTATTGTTAAAATTTGGCACTGCACAGGTATGTTGGTATTATGATAAATATTTCTTAGTCTAGGTCAGGAATGTGTCAAAGCTATCATGACAGTGCTGCAGACATTGTATCCACCAGTCCTGAGCATCATTACCCATGCATCCTAACTGTGGTTTGTGCCTCAACTTTTTAACTCTAAACATTTGTAGTTGCCTATAAACCAATTTATATTTTTTTCTTATTATCTCTTTATCATACTACAAGAGCATATATTTTAACTCACAATAAATTTATCATACATAGAAATTACAAACAATGAATACCAATGAATCTAATCTCACATCCAAACCATGTGCTCCTCTCTTACTCGAAACTGGCTTTTTTAAGCATCTTTGAGAACTTGGCCTCTCTAATTTATATTATTAGTTTAATGTTCACTTAAAATATCCTCAAACTTTGTTTAGACAGTTGCATCCAGCTTCGATATGTGGTTATTTTGCAGCTCATTAACACTATGAAATCTGTGAACATATTTATTTAGAAAAATTAGTAGGCAGGCAGTTTTGTCTCCAATCCATCTACACTTCTTGGTGTCTATGTGTAACAGTGACTGCATATAGCCTACTACCTACATTCAGAAATGAATTCCAGTATTCCCTTTTCTCTGAATCTATCTCCTCTTATTCTCTCTTATATGCATACACATCAGACATACAGAAGGAAAAGGGTCTAGAAAAAGAAAAGATAAAAACAGCTCCAATCTGATCCATCTACCATCTGTCCTTTTCTACCTATCACTCTGAAAAACTGGGCAAAAATCTCACTCTTGTATTCATTTTCCTTTTTTAGTCTATTCTCTTATTCATGCTGGGTTAGAGACAAAGTGGGTGTGCAAAAAGGCAGTTCGTCATTTCCCAATGCATGATTTCCCTTTTCAATGACTCCATGGCTGCTGTCAGCTCACAGGAGCCATCAGGAGATGCTCTTTTATGGCTATATAGGGAACTCTGAACACTTTATGGGGGGTGTCTCAAAAGAGAAAAGTGGACAGTCTTCCAGCCACTGCTATGACTGCGATCCTATCACCAGGTGGCAAAGGCAAATGTGTTCTGTCAAATAGCCCCAAAAGTTTATTAAAGAGGAAAAGATTAATAGGTTTAGAGCATCTGAGCTTATGCATTATGCTCAATTAATTCATGGGATGTTTTATTTTTGTATTTAGCTCTTCAATTTTAGGAAAACATATCCTTATGGTTGTAATTTTCTGCTTCTCCTTCATTCTGTGTATGCATATGGTATCTGTGTTTGTGTATGTGTGTGTGTGTATGTGTATGATTATGTGTATATGTAATATATATCTTTATAGCATATATCAGTTTAATAGGAACTTATTAAGTTATTATAATGTTCCAGTCATCGAGGACACAGTGACAAAAAAGATATGGTCCCTGCTCTTAAGGATCTAATGATATAATGGTATTTGTCTTTCTGAAGAAATTTTACACATAGGGAATAAATAAATAAATAAATAAGGGAGGAGGGACACATAGCACACAGAATTTTAAGACCTAATAGGACTTTCCAGAAGGCACAGTTGAGCTATAGGAAGCAGAAGAAAACTAATTTGTGTATCATTTACATATAACTTTTGTTTTTAATTACAATTTTTAAATTTTTTAAATGATTTTACACTTACAGAAGAGTTGTAAAGATAGTACAAATCTATATACTTATATACCTTCCTATATGCCTATATAAGAGTTCCTATATACCCTTTGCATAAATTCCCCTAATGTTAACATGTAGCCATGATGCATTTATCAAAACTAGGAAATTAACATTTCTATTAACTAAAGCGCACACTTTATTTGGATATCACCAGTTTTGCACTAATATCTTTTTTATGTTCCAGAATCTTATCTAGGTTCCTACATTGCCTTTAGTTGTCATGTCTCCTTAGTATCCTCCAGTTTCTGTTTCTCGGTCTTTCCCTATCTTTTGTGACCTTGACACTTTTGAGTAGTACTAACCAAGAATTTTATAGAATGTCCCTCAATTTGGATTTCTCTAATGTCCTTTTTTAAGGTGTCATTGACATACACTCTTATGAAGGTTGCACATGAAAAACAATGTGGTTACTACAATCACCCGTATTATCAAGTCTCCCCCATACCCCACTGAAATCACCATACATCAGTGTAGTAAGATGCCACAGAGTGACTACTTGTCGTCTGTGTGCTACATTGTCTTCTCCATGACCTTCCCCCACACCATGTATACTAATTATAATACCTCTCAATCCCCTTCTCCCTCCCTCCCCACCCGCCCTCCTTGACCCTCCCCTTTGGTAACCACTAGTCACTTCTTGGAATCTATGAGTCTGCTGCTGTTTTGTTCCTTCATTTTGCTTTGTCATTACACTCCATAAATGAGAGAAACCATTTGGTACTTGTCTTTCTCTGCCTGGCTTATTTCCATGAACATATACCCTCTAGCTCTATCTGTGTTGTTGCAAATGGTAGGATTTGTTTCTTTCTAATGGATGAATAGTATTCTATTGTGTGTATGTACCAACTCTTCTTTATCCGTTTATCTACTGATGGACACAGGTTGCTTCCATTTCTTCTTTTGTTTGTTTGTTTGTTTTGGTATCATTAAAATATAATTAATTACATGAGCAACATTGTGGTTACTAGATTCCCCCCATTATCAAGTCCCCACCACATACCCTATTACAGTCACTGTCCATCAGTGTAGTAAGATGCTATAGAATCACTACTTGTCTTCTCTGTGCTATACTGCCTTCCCCGTGCCTGCCCCATATTATGTGTGCTAATCGTAATGCCTGTTTTTCCCTTTATTCCACCCTTTCCACCCATCCTCCCCAGTCCCTTTCCCTTTGGTAACTGTTAGTCCATTCTTGGGTTCTGTAAGTGTGCTGTTGTTTTGTTCCTTCAGTTTTTTCTTTGTTCTTATATGCCACAGATGAGTGAAATCATTTGATACTTGTCTTTCTCTGCCTGGCTTATTTCACTGAGCATAATAACCTCTAGCTCCATCCATGTTGTTGCATATGGTAGGATTTGTTTTCTTCATATGGCTGAATAATATTCCATTGTGTATATGTACCACCTCTTTTTATCCATTCATCTACCAATTGACACTTAGGTTGCTTCCATTTGCTTCCATTATTTGTGTATTGTAAATAGTGCTTCAATAAACATAGGGGTGCATATGTCTTTTTGAATCTGAGATCTTGCTTTCTTTGGGTAAATTCCTAGGAGTTGAATTCCTGGGTCCAGTGGTATTTCTATTTTTAGTTTTTTGAGGAACCTCCATATTGCTTTCCACAATGGTTGAACTAGTTTATAATCCCACCAAGAGAGTACGAGGGTTCCCCTTTCTTGGCATCCTCATCAGCATTTGTTGTTGCTTATCTTTTGGATGTTGGCTATCCTAACTGCTGTGAGGTGATATCTCATTGTGGTTTTAATTTGCATTTCCCTGATGATTAGTGATGTAGAGCATCTTATTATGTGCCTGTTGGTCATCTGAATTTCTTCTTTGGAGAAGTGTCTGTTCAGATTTCTGCCCATTTTTTGATTGGGTTACTTGCTTTTTGGGTGTTGAGGCATGTGAGCTCTTTATATATTTTGGATGTTAACTCCCTGTTGGATGTCATTTACATATATTCCCCCATACTGTAGGGTGCCTTTTTGTTCTGCTTATGGTGTACTTTGTTGTACAGAAGCTTTATAGTTTGATGTAGTCCCATTTTTTCATTTTTGCTTTTGTTTCCCTTGCCCAAAGAGATGCATTCAGGAAAAATTTGCTCATGCTTATATAGAAGAGATTTTTCCCTATGTTTTCTTCTATGAGTTTTATGGATTCATGATGTACATTCAGGTCTTTGATCCATTTTGAGTTTACTTTTGTGTATGGGGTTAGACAGTAATTCAGTTTTCTTCTCTTGCATGTAGCTGTCCAGTTTGCTAACACCAGTTATTGAAGAGGCTGTCATTTCCCCATTGTATGTTCATGGCTCCTTTCTCATATATTAGTTGACCATATATGTTTGGGTTTATATCTGGGCTCTGATCTATGGGTCTGTTCTTGTGCCAGTACCAAATTGTCTTGATTACTGTGGCTTTGTAGTAGAGCTTGAAGTCAGGGAGTGTAATTCCCCCTTCTTTATTCTTCTTTCTCACAATTGCTTTGGCTATTCAGGATTTTTTGTGATTCCATATGAATATTAGAACTATTTGCTCTAGTTAATTGAAGAACGTGATTTGTATTTTGGTAGGTATTTCATTGAATATGTAGATTACTTTAGGCAGGATGGCCATTTTGACTATATTAATTTTTCCTATCCATGAGCGTGGGATGTATTTCCATTTATTAGTACCTTTTTTACTTTCTCTCATGAGTGTCTTGTAGTTTTCAGAGTATAGGTCTTTCACTTCCTTGGTTAGGTTATTCCTAGGTATTTTATT
The DNA here is from genome assembly GCF_040802235.1 of Manis javanica. Lineage (NCBI taxonomy): Eukaryota > Metazoa > Chordata > Mammalia > Pholidota > Manidae > Manis > Manis javanica. Next base: position 94,393,538 of record NC_133163.1, on the reverse strand, counting down.
CTTTTTGATGCAATTGTGAATAGAATTGTTTTCCTGATTTCTCTTTCTGCTAGTTCATCGTTAGTGTATAGGAATGTAACAGATACTTTTGTATTAATTTAGTATCCTGTCTTTTTGCCGAATTGAGTTATTAGTTCTAGTAGTTTTGGAGTGGATTCTTTAGGGTTTTTTTATGTACAATATCATCATCTGCAAACCATGACAGTTTAACTTCGTCCTTACCAATCTGGATGCTTTTTATTTCTATGTGGTGTCTGATTGCTGTGGCCAGGACCACCAGAACTATGTTGAATAAAAGTGGGGAGAGTGGGCCTCCTTGTCTTGTTCCTAATCTTAAAGGAAAAGATTTCAGTTTCTCCCTGTTAAGTATGATGTTAGCTGTGGGTTTATCATATATGGCCTTTATTGTGTTGAGGTACTGGCCCTCTATACCCATTTTGTTGAGATTTTTTATCATGAATGGATGTTGTATTTTGTTGAATGCTTTTTCAGCATCTATGGAGATGATCATGTGGTTTTTGTCCTTCTTTTTGTTGATGTGGTGGTGATTTTGATGGATTTTCGAATGTTGTACCATCCTTGCATCCCTGGTATTAATTCCACTTGATCATGGTGTATGATCCTTTTGATCTATGTTAGAATTTGGTTTGCTAATATTTTGTTGAGTATTTTTGCATCTGTGCTCATTAGGGACATTGGTATCTTTGGTTTTGTTATTAGAGTGATGCTGGCCTCATAAAAAGAGTTTGGAAGTATTCCCTCCTCTTCTACTTTTTGGAAAACTTTAAGTTAGATGGGTATTAGGTCTGCACTAAACATTCACTAATGTTTGGTAAAATTAAGTGTTAAATCCATCTGGTCCAGGGGTTCTGTTCTCAGGTAGTTTTTTGATTACCAATTCAATGTCATTGCTGGTAATTGGTCTGCTCAGATTTTCTGTTTCTTCCTGTTTTCAGCCTTGGAAGGTTGTATTTTTCTAGGTATTTGTCTATTTCTTCTAGGTTATTCTGTGTTTTAAGCATATAATTTTTCATAATATTCTCTAATAATTCTTTGTATTTCTGTGGTATCTGTAGTGATTTTTCCTTTTTCATTTCTAATTTTGTTTATGTGTATAGACTCTCTTTTTTTCTTGATAAGTCTGGCTAGGGGTTTATCTATGTTGTTTATTTTCTCAAAGAACCAGTTCCTGCTTTCATTGAGTCTTACTACTGTTTTATTCTTCTCGATTTTATTTATTTCTGCTCTAATATTTATTATGTCCCTTCTTCTACTGACTTTGGGCACTATGTGTTTTTATTTTTCTAGTTTTGTTAATTTTGATTTTAGACTGTTTATATGGGATTGTTCTTCTTTCCTGAGGTAGGCCTGTATTGCAATATACATCCCTCTTAGCACAGTTTTTGCTGCATCCCACAGATTTGAATTATTCTGGTGGCAGTGTTGAATTATTGTTGTCATTTGTCTCCATATATTGCTTAATCTCTGTTTTTATTTGGTCATTGATCCATTGATTATTTAGGAGCATGTTGTTAAGCCTTCATGTGTTTGTGGGCTTTTTCATTTTCTTTGTGTAACTTATTTCTAGTTTCATACCGTTATGGTCTAAGAAGCTGTTTGGTACAATTTCAATCTTTTTGAATTTACTGAGGCTCTTTTTGTGGCCTCGTATATGACCTATTCTTGAAAATGTTTCATGTACACTTGAGGAGAATGTGTATCCTCCCTGTTTTAGGTAAGTTTTCTGTAGATGTCTTAGTTACATCTGTTTTAATGTGTTGTTCAGTGCCTCTGTCTCCTTACTTATTTTCTGTCTGGTTGATCTGTGCTTTGGAGTGAATGGTGCATTGAAGTGTTCTCAAATTAATGCATCGCATTCTATTTCCCCCTTTAATTCTATAGCATTTGTTATACATATTTGGGTGCTCCAATGTTGGGTGCAGAGATAGTACAATGGTTATATCTTCCTGTTGAACTGACCCCTTTATCATTTTATAATGTCCCTCTTTGTCTCTTGTTACTTTCTTTGTTTGAAGTCTATTTTGTCTGATACAAGTATTGCAACTCCTGATTTTTTCTCCCTTTTGTTTGCTTGAAATGTCTTTTTCCATCCCTTCACTTTTAGTCTGTGTATGTTTTTGGGTTTGAAGTGAGTTTTTTGTAGGCAGCATATAGACAGGTCATGCTTTTTTATCCATCTGTAATCCTATGTCTTTTGATTGGTGCATTCAGTTCATTTACATTTAGGGTGATTATCAATAAGTATGTACCTATTGCCATTACTGGCTTTAGATTCATGGTTACCAAAGGTTCAAGGGTTACTTACTTACTATCTAACAGTCTAATTTAACTCATTTAGTATTCTATTACAAATACAATCTAAATGTTCTTTTTTCCCTCCTTTTTCTTCCTCCTCAATTCTTCACATATTAGGTATCATATTCTATACTCTTTGTCTATCCCTTGACTGACTTTGTGGGTAGGTTGATTTGATTTTTCATCTGCTTAGTAATTAATTGTTCTACTTTCTCTACTGTGGGTTTTTTTTTTGGTATCACTAATCTACAATTACATGAAGAACATTATGTTACTAGGCTCTCCCCTTCACCAAGTCCCCCCCAACATACCCCTTCACAGTCACTGTCCATCAGCATAGTAAGATGCTGTAAGATCACTACTTGTCTTCTCTGTGTTGCACAGCCCTCCCCATGCGCCCCCCAGCCCACACTATACATGCTAAGTGTAATGCCCCCTTTTTTGTGGTTTTATTTCCTCTGGTGACAGATATTTACCCTTAGGAACAATTCCGTATATAGCAGTCCCTCCAAAATACACTGTAGAGGCAGTTTATGGAAGGTAAATTCTCTCAGCTTTTGCTTCTCTAGAAATTGTTTAATTTCTCCTTCAAATTTAAATGATAATCTTTCTGGTTAGAGTATTCTTGGTTCAAGGATCTTCTGCTTCATTGCCCTGAATATATCATGCCACTCCCTTCAGGTATGTGAGGTTTCTATTGAGAAGTCTGATGATAGCCTGATGGGTTTTCCTTTGTATGTGACCTTTTTTCTCTGTGTGGGTGTTTTTATTACTCTGTCCTTATCCTTAATCTTTGCCATTTTAATTATTATATGTCTTAGTGTTATCTTGGTTGGGACCCTTGTGTTGGAAGATCTGTATACCTTCATGGCCTGAGATTGGGGACATTTTCAGCACTTACCTCCTCAAAGACACTTTCTATCCCTTTTTTTCTCTTGTCTTCTGGTACCCTTATAATGTGAATATTGTTCCCTTTTGATTGGTCACACAGTTCTCTCAATATTCTTTCATTCCTAGAGATCCTTTTTTCTCTTTGGGCCTCAGCTTCTTTGTATTTCTCTTCTCTAATTTCTATTTCATTTACTGTCTCCTCTACTTCATCTAATCTGCTTTTTAATCCCTCCATTGTATGTTTCATTTCAGATACTGTATTCTTTAATGATTTTGTCTCATTCCTGAATTCTTCTCTGATATCTTGAATATTTTTATGTACCTCCATGAGTATGTTTATGATTTTTGTTTTGCCATCTCTTTCAGAGAGTTTGATGAGTTCAGTTTCACTTGGCCCTCTTTCTGGTGTTTGTGGGATTTTGGTTTGAACCAGGTTCCTTCAACGTTTCATATTTGTATGTGCTGCCCTCTCATGCCCAGAAGTTTTATTCTCTGGAGCTACTCAGCCCCTATAGTGATGGCATGGGTCACAGATGAGCAACACTGGTGCCATCAGGAGGAAAGAGCTGTTTCCTGCTTCCTGGCTGCAGTGCCGGCCTCCACTGCCAAGGTCATTGGATCAAGCATGCAGGTAGAAGCTGCTATGCTTTGCACTTGTAGCTACCATAGTCGGGTCCTCACTCTGGGTGGCCTGAATCCAAGACAGGGACTGCCAGTTTATGACCTGGCACCAGCTGGAGTAAGGCACAGAAGGCTGTGTATCATGGTGGGGTCCTTGGAGCTGCTTAGCCAGCTCAGGGATGGAGCACCTATAGCTCCTTAAAGTTCCCAATCTGCAGAGCAAAGTGTGCCCAGAGAATTTTGTCCACCTGTCCTTTCTCCTGAGCAGCAAGCTCTGTGCGATCCTTGCCCCTTTAGCAGCCCTCTCACTGTTAGCCCACTGCCTGCCTTTCTTTTGTCCCTGAGTAGCCAGATATGGGTCCCTGTTTTCCACAAGCAGTGGAATCTCAGTCTGTCCATGTGTTCTGCCTGTCTTAGCTTTCCAACCCCACTAATCTCAAGAGCACCATGCAATGTAGCTTCATGCTCCCAGAGCAGACATCCAGAGCTGTGTGTTCAGAAGTCCTAGGCCTCCACCCCCTCTCTGCTCCATTTCTCTTCCTCCCACCAGTGAGCTGGGGTTGGGGAAGGGCTTGGGTCCCACCTTTCATAGCTTTGGTGCATTATCCTTCTCAGTGTGGTCTGTTCTTTTTTCCTGGTGTATGCAGTCTAGTACAACCTTCTTTCCTGTTGCTCTTTCAGGATTAGTTGTAGTAACTATATCTTCATATTATATGTGGTTTTGGGAGGAGGTTTCTGTCTCACCTCTCATGCCACCATCTTTAGTCCAGAATATCTCTCTAATGTTTTTTCATTATTAGTTTGAGGTTATAGATTTTGAGAAAACTCTCACAGAGGGAAGGTGCCCTTCTCAGCACATCCTATTAGGGATAGGTGATATTGACATATTTAATTACTGGTGATATTAACCTTGATCATTTGGTTAAGATGGTATTTTTCAGGTTCCTCCCCTGTAAGATTATTATTTTTCTCTTTATAATTAATAAATACTTTGTGAAAAATAATTTGAGCTGTGTAAACATCCTGTTCTTAAAACTTCACCTAAGTAATTCTATATTTTTAAAATGAGCTTTAGTTTAGAGAAGTTTTAGATTTATAGGAAGGTTGTAAAGATAGTATGTTGGGTTCCCATATGCCCCTTACCCATTTTATCCTATTGTTTATATCTTGCACATACATTTGTCACAACTACTGCATCAACACTCGTACATTACAGTTAACTAAACTCCATCCTTTATTTGTATTTCACTACTTCATCCAATGTTTTTAACATCTGATTATCTTGCATGAAGCAATTATTACTGTGGTGTTCTAATGGTGAGTTTCTTATTTCCCTCCTTTTCACATCATTAATTGAAATTCTTCTGAAAGGAATTGTAGTCCCTTCTCCCCCATTTATTTATTTATTCAGTCACTTAGTTATATTAGTGTGGACTCATGGATATTTATTATATTCTTTTGGTTATTATGTAGTACTCTCATTATTTATTTTGTTGATCAAATTATTCCAGGTGTGGCCATTGGGAGTCCTGTAGGTTACCTTTCTTTGTCCTTTTGACATGGTCCCAACTGCTTTTCCTTTCCTTTTTTGGGGGGGTATGGGGGACACTTCCTTACCCTCTGGAACTGTACATGTAATTTTTAGTAAACTTAATAGACACTGTCATTTAGTAGGCTATCTTTTAGTTAAATGCTCATTTTTTTCCTCAGTTGATATTTTTAACTTTTTTTCTTTCCTCATTCTTATCATCTAAACATTTTGATTATCCCAAATTACACTGAAAGGTCAGGCATGGAAAATACACTGAGAAGTGAAAGAGCATGAGATCTATGTGGACAGGACTTACTTTCCTAATCCTTCCTCTATTTATGGTCTTGGCAAGTTACCCAACTCTCTAAGTCTCAGTTTACTCATCAGTAAAGTGATGATAACAATAATAATATTTACCTTGTAGAGTCATAAAAATTAGATGAATTAACTGTCATAAGATGAAATGTACCTTGTTGTTTATAAAGTTTTATATAAAGGTGACAGAGTTAACTCTACATTATAACACAGGGACACTGTATCCTATCCTTTTAATTATTTAGTAATCCTTGTTAAGAAAATGTTTTTTATAATTACACAGAGAAGCTCATTCAAAGAAGAACAGTGAACAATTAAAATTGTACTAGCCAACAAACTGAGCCTGGAACTGAATGTGTTTACTCAGATGCAGTCTCATTTCTATAACTCCATTCATTCAGAAAACCCAAGGATTATCCTGGTAATATCCACAATTTTCATTCTTTCAGAAATAAAATGAAGGTTCTGTTCCTTTTAAATATATGTCAGAATCAAATTATTTTTCTCCGAAGTCATGCAGTATGTCTCCTAAACCAATATAAACCGTCATGTGGGCTCAATTCAAGTTGTAGAAAGTTTTTGTTTGTTCAGAGCAGTCCACCACCTTGTTCATTCAGTCAGTGAGATTAATGGGGCACGCATAACATACAAAGTATACGTGCTGCAGGCACCACCCAGGAAGGAACAGGCTTATCACCTGCCTTTGCACAGAATGAAACATACTCTATCATTTCTGGAACCTGAAGCTAAAGAAGGAAATAGTTTTGGCATGACTTTCTTAAATCAAACTGGAATCTAAAGCTTAAGTGAATACATGCAGTGTGACTACAGAGATACTTACATTGGAGCCAGGAAGGGACAGAGTGAACTGAAAACTAAGATAACAGAGAAGTACTTTGTTTTCTCTTTTCTTATGTCCAATTTCTTTTTTTCCGTTTCTCTTTTTTGTCTTCTTCAAACTTCAGTGTTTGACTTGACCATTCCCAATGGACAGAGAATGATGCTGGAGAATAAATAAGTGTTTATGGTACAATGTTTGAAAGAAATTCATTAATAATTAATCAAATATCATTAATCATTTTTGAAAAGTGTTTGTCAGAAGCACACAGCACCTCTTCAGTTGTTTAGCAAATCTAAAATAACCCAGTAATTTACCATCAAATCCTTTGTATGTACAGACAGTCCCCAACTTACAATGGTTTGACTTAATAATTTTTCAACTTTATGATTGTGTGGAAGCTATACACATTTAGTAGAAACCATACTTTGAATTTTGAGTTTTTCCCAGTCTAGTGACATGAAGTACAATATTCTCTCTTGATGCTGGGCAGTGGCAGTGCCACAGTTCCCAGTGAGCCGCGTGATCATGAGGGTGAACAATACACTTAGAACCATTCTGTACCCAAACAACCATTCTGTTATTCACTTTCAGTATAGCATTCAAAAAATTACATGAGCTATTTAATATTTTGTCATAAAATAGGCTTTGGGTTAGATGATTTTGCCCAACTCCATGCTAATGTAAATGTTCTGAGCACATTTAAGGTAGGCTAGGCTTGAAGGGGACAGCCTTTGTTTTCCCCCATGTCTGCATGCAGAATGGGGAAGCACCTGTAGTGCCAGCTTGAGAACAACTGGTGTAGTCCTTGGAAGTTTTCTGCCCACAAAAGCATATCTTGTCCTCGAAAACGAGCCAAGATGCCTTACGCTGCAAACAGGACGGCCTTGGGGACGTGTGAAAACACTGCCCCTGCTTATTGGGCAGATTCTAAGGAATCAACAGAATGTTCTGGCCTATTCCCCCAGAGTAGGGAAAGATACTTATAGTATTTGGCTGAGGTCCGAGAAAGGCAGTATAAAAATTAAGGAGCTGCACCACATTGGGGCTGCTGCAGCCGTTGTCTGTCTTTGTTGTCTGTGTTTTTTGTTCACTCCCATTTCACCCAAGCGAGCGGCTCGCAACAAGGCTAAACTGTGATGTTCAGTAGGTTAGGTGTATTAAATGCATTTTCAACTTAAAATGGGTTTATCAGGACATAACTTTATCATAAGTCAAGGAAGATCTGTAGCTCACACAAAATTTGGAGTAATATAGTGATGCTATTGAAAGCCTCCAGCTTCTGATTCTAGTCTCATTCTAGGCCCTTTTCCCTCCTCCATGAAGTCTTAACAATGGCATTTGGACAATTGATTTTAAAAGGATCTGCATCATTATCTAGGAAGCATAGAATACAGACCAGGAACCTAAGTTGACTTACCACAGTGGCTAAAGAGTCTCCTCTTTCTCTTCACTCCAACTCTAGCTTCTTATTTCTTGACTCTGGTTTTTATTATTTTCAACACAAATGCTGAAGGACTTGAACTTCAACTTCTTGGATTGACTATGATAGCCATATAATTGTTTGAAACAGAAAAGTGGCCTGCAGTTTACCCCCTTCTTGATTTTTATGACTCTGGAATGATAACGAGGGTGCACTATGACATTTTAGCACTAAGTGGAGCCAGACACCCAACTGCCTTAAAACATAAAAATCAGCAAGGACCACAGCCCACTTACTTGAAAACCTGACTTTGCTGATGGTTTATAAATTGACACAGCTGGAGTTTTCTGGTTAATTGTCTACTTACCATATTTGAATGCTCAATCCTCAGGGGACAGGCACCAGGTGAAAAATTCTTTTAGCTCATCTCACATGGATTAAAGAAACACAAACTAACCAAATTGTTTTTACATCATAATTACTAATCCCTCTACCCTTTGTTGCAAGCTTCTACAAGACAGGGACCTAGCCTTTGGTGGTTCAAGCTCTCATTGCAAGATGAAAATGGGCCAATTTGTGGAAGAGCTTGGCTAACAGGAAGGTTTGATACTTTTGCAAGTACCTATGTATTTGGTATGTCCAGGTATGCCCAGGTTTGTCCAGGGCAGAGTGTCAGGTTATAGGAGTGGGAGCGTGTATAGGAGTGGGAGGTATGGGGTGTGTGAGTATATGTAGGAGACCAACAGAGGGGCAATAGAAAGAGTCACAGACCAGTCTCATCTAGAAACTCAGCAGGCTGAGCAACCCATCAAGTTCTTGAGAGACCCTCAGGTCCTAAATACGAGATAAGCTTCTTCCAATTACTCTCCTGTTTTCTGCCTTTGTTTCCTTATTTGTGAAAGGGAATAAAAATGCTTATTTCTATTTCCATCTCTGTTTCAGAGAGATGATGAAAGGGAGTTACAAGGTTTGAAAATCCCAATTTTCAGTTTCTGGAAACTAAGAAGATGTGATCTCACAGGTGAGGAACTGGTGTGTCACTTTCAAGTCAAGTGCCTATTAGAAGCCCAGTACTGAGCTTGCCTTTTATACTACGCCTGATGGACTGAATGAACAAATAAAGTACTACTTGGTGCCTTCTCATCCTACTTTCCTTCATTTACTCCTTTGTTCAATAAACATTTACAGGTGCCTACTCTATGTCAGGTACTGTATTTAGCATTGGGAAGCAAGCCATGAAAATTTTATTCTTTTTCTGAAAGAGCTTGTTGTCTATGTGAGCAGACCAATAAAAATGTTAATAGCTGTAGTACAATGCAATAAGTTCTATGATAGGGTGGGGACAGGGGTTTGTGGAGACATAGAGCAGAGGCTGTCACTCAGACTAGCATCAGAAAAGGCCTCGAAAAAGCAGTGGCACTTGAGTTGAACCTTGGAGAACCTATAGGAAAAACCAAGTGGAAAGGCTCAGAGGCATGAAAAAGCCTACTTGTAGCAATATCGAATAAGCTACAGCTCACAACAGTATATAAAGAAGGGCTAGGGTAAGTAGTACAGAACAGACCTGCCCTGAAGGAGATCACAAGCACTCAGAGTGTGATCCTGTTTATCCATTTACTCTGCATCGTTTCCAGTGAACTTGTTATTAAAGGAGGGACTTCAGGGTATCTTCTTCCATTTATGGTTGGAAGGAGTAGAGAGTATCTTTCTATGACCAAGTACCTAAGGGCAAGAGAGAGAACTGACCTTGCTGACACTGTTAACTCATGTCCTTTCTCTCTTTCTTTCACTGTCTCCTAAAATGTGGAGTCCATATTCACTGTCCCTACTTCCTCCTCTCCCATGATTTTAGTAACTTCTTGAACTTTGGTTTCCATCCCTGAGATTGCTTTTTGTAAGATAACCAACCACTATTCTTTTTTCAGTCAGTTCTATTTAGTTCATATACTCTTCTCAGCAACACTTATTCTGCTGACCAATCCTCTGATGGACAAACCTCTCTTTTTAGTATCTTGATGTCCCCTCATTCTACTTTCTTTGAAAGCATTCCTTTCCCTTTTTGGCTCCAATTGTGCATGCCCCTAAAGTTGTGTACTTGGCCTAACTTTACACTTATCCTTTGCCTCAATTTTATGCCCTCCTATTCCTCTATACCTACTCCTCCCAAATTCTAAGACTTGATCTTTAACTTGTGCTTAATTCAAAAGACATTACAGCATGCAGGCTAAAAGCATGGATCTGAGTGTCAGAATGTCTGAGTTCAATTCCTGACTCTGCCGCTTACTAGCAGTGTCTCCTAATTTCCCCATCTGTAAAATGGGAATAATTGTAGAATTTACTTTATTGGATTATTGGAGCATTAAGTAGGTTCATGGAATAGGCACAGATTAGGACTTATTATATAGTAACTACTATGTAAGTATTAACTATCATAATCATTATGCTCTCCATCAATTTTTAAATCTGCTCTTAGTACATCTTTACTTGTATATCACTTGAATTCATTCTTTACTTTGAATTCCTACAGCTTCTTTATTCTCCCTGTAGAGAAGTGATTACGAATATGGTCTTTTGAGTCAAACCTGGGTTAGAATTTCAGTTCTACTTCTTATGAACCATACAACTTTGTGTAACATACTTAGTCCCTCCAAGCCTCCATCTCCTCAGTTGTATCTACATCATAGAATTGTTGTGAGGATTAAATGAAGTAACATGTGAATGAGATGATATAGGCATGAGGTAAAGTGAACAAATAGTAGTTACTCCGTTGTTGTTACTATCTGATCTTTTATAGTCTGTCCACTACTACATCTTCCGCAAAGCTTCCCCAGGCTGCTCCAGTCACACTGCTACCTTTCTCTTCTGAACTTCTGTACCACTTATTTGACAGTATATGTCACTGTCTGTTATCATTCACCATTTTGTTAATATTCTCTCCCTGGTTTAAGTGGAAGCTTTTAAGAAGATAGGGACCTAACCATCTTCTTTAACATCTAGCCCAGTGTTTGGCAAATAAAATGGTGCTACAAATCCTATTCCTCCCAAATTTCAAATGTCCATATTGGAGTTGATTATCTCTCTCTACAAAATCCGCTTCCCTTCTTGATTCCTTTGGCTCTCTCTCTGTTAAGATACCACCTTTATTTCTAATCTCTTAGTTTAGAACTCTTTGACACCTCTCATGAATTTTTTAATGTACAAAATCTCACTGTGAAAACCACAATGAGATATCACTTCACACCAGTAAGGATGGCCAGCATCCAAAAGACTAAGAACAACAATTGCTGGCGAGGATGCAGAGAAAGGGGAACCCTCCTACACTGTTGGTGGGAATGTAAACTAGTTCAACCATTGTGGAAAGCAATATGGAGGTTCCTCAAAAAATTAAAAATAGAAATACCATTTGACCCGGGAATCCCACTCCTTGGAAATTACCCAAAAAATACAACTTCTCAGATTCAAAAAGACATATGCACCCCTATGTTTATCACATCACTTTTTACAATAGCCAAGATATGGAAACAACCTAAGTGTCCATCAGTAGATGAATGGATAAAGAATATGTGGTACATATACACAATGGAATACTATTTGGCCATAAGAAAGAAACAAATTCTACCATTTGCAACAACATGGATGGAGCTGGAGAACCTCATCCTCAGTGAAATAGCCAGGCGGAGAAAGATAAATGCCAAGTGATTTCCCTCATTTGTGGAGTACAACAATGAAGCAAAACTGAAGGAACAAAACAGCAGCAGACTCACAGACTCCAAGTAGGGACTAGCAGTTACCAAAGGGGAGGGGTGTGAGAGGGTGGGTGAGGAGGGAGGGAGAAGGGGACTGAGGAGTATTATGTTTAGTACATATGGTGTGGGGGACCAAGGGGAGAACAGTGTAGCACAGAGAAGGGACACAGTGGATCTGTGGCATCTTACTACACTGATGGACAGTACCTGCAGTGGGGTGTGGGTGGGGATTTGATAATATGCATAAATGTAGTAATCACATTGTTTTTTCATGTGAAACCTTCATAAGAGTGTAGTGTATATCAATACCTTAATTAAGAAAAATCTCACTGTGTTCTATCAATTTTACATATACCTGGTTCATTGCCTAATACAACACACTTGTTCAATAAATGTTGAATGATGAATAAATCAAAATATAAATTACTAGATTTTTATTTTAAAATGTTTCAAATTTACTTCTTCATTTTATCATTAATGGCACTACACCCTTATTGATTCATGTCTTGAATATTGAAATAGCTTTATATCTGGCTTCCTAATTTTCTTCTTTCATTTTTATCTATCTTGTCTATAACTCTAGAGAAATATTCCTAAAACACCATTTTTATTCACAAATATTATTTCATTAATCCTCACAGTAACTCCACAAGGATGGTTCCTTTACTGCTGGTGGAATCAGCTAATCCTCTAAAGCAGGTTTTCAAGGTCTTCCATAGTTTGGTCTCATGCTACTTATCCCAGTTTTTTCTCTCACCAATATGCCTCACAATCCATGTTTCACCCAACCTAGTACAACTCATCTTACATATTTTCATTCTCACCCAGTTTTGACATCATGCCAAATCCTTCTTTAATCACAGTATCAATCATAAGACACCTGTATCTTTCTTTTCTTCACTTCAAAATTTACCCATCTTTTAAAAAGAAAACATTCCTATTATGAAACTTTCTTGGCTACTATCATAGCCTTCAGTTATGTTTTTCTTTATATAATTCCCTTGTAAACTTATATAACTTCCGTATAAAGTCTTTATTATTCTACTTACTATGTAATCATTTACTTCAATTTATTACTATTCAATTACTTTATGTGGTTTAGTTAAGTTTCCTTAGCTGTTTCATAAATCTATTAAAAGTCCATGAGTTATAATTCTTTCTATGTTCTTCCGTGTCTAAGTGATGTGAGTACATAGTAAAGTCTCAAAAATACTTGATTGATTAATATTATGTAAGCCAATTTGATGAAGTTGGTGTTTTGGGAAACTGAGCTTTCTCAAATTTTGATCCAAGATGAGACCTATGATGTTTCCAAATCACTTGATTGGGTGCCAGATTATGTTGTCTATCTTATCCTGGATGGAAGGTAAAATGTTACAATAACATTCATTTTAATAAAAAGTTTGCCAATGATGAAAAGATCTCTCCAAGATTTATCTTCTTTTATCTGAATGTAATACTTTAAAAATGCTTCATAAAAAGGGAATAAAAACTATGGAAATCAAAGACTTTGAAGTTTCTATTTCTAAATATCAGCTCAACAAGTAAACTCAAGGATGTTCATTTTAATCCTTCTAACACTATATCATGTGTGTTCTTATGACTGCTCTCCCACATAATAAGTAAAGATTCTGGACATGCCAAGATCGTACAACTTAGAAGAATTTATTAAGTCCAACTGCAGGGCTAGTTATTGGTGGTTGTTGGATGCTAAGAAGGGTATTATGCCATGAGAAAAAGAACATAGTCTGAAGTGTTTTCCTTTTAAATCCTGTTAAAAACATGAGACTCTGTGGTTTGACATAGTGTGCTACAGTGTTTTACTCAGTTACACCTTAGGGAAATAGGTGTATGTACATGTGTAGGGGCAGAGGGAGTTTTAGATGCCATCTTCTTCTAGGTTATCTTCTATTCCTCCTTGAATATATAGAAAGTTACCTGGACAAGGGTTCCTATGCTTCAGTAATCCTCATCTTTTTGCCATGTATTCATGGTTTTTGCCAAGTATTTTTCCTTTAAATTGATCAGTTTTATTTACATGTATTTACCTAAAAAGAAAAATGTCTTCATATCACTAGTGAAAATAAAGAACAGCTTCTGTTACCATAAGTAGAATGTAACCATGAAAAAAGAACGAAACAAACACAAAACCTTTTCATCAAATTCTGATTAGATACTCAGACTCTAGGCCCAAGGCTTGACTCACTTGTTTTTATAAAGGAAGATTAATAGATTGTTAGAGAGGTGTTAAAACATAATAACATTAAAATGAGATTTTATTCTTGTCAAAAATCAGTTTTAACAAAGGAGAACTGTAAAGAAAATAAGCTCGCTGCCCAAGTTAGTTAATGTCATCCCTGGCATCACCAAAAAGTATTTCCTGCATGCCCATGGTGGGATGAACTAGAGTAGGGGAAATTTAAACTGAATCACTTTTTAAAAAATGAGAGAGAATCTCAAAAAAGGAGGTCTCGTTATGTCATCCATTTGTGTTTTCAAATCTGTAAAGCACAATTTTGTTAGTTTTCATTTTCATTCTAGGGTCCCTCATCACAAAGTCTTAGTGCTAATAAAAGGCCTTTCAATGAACCTTCTCTGAAAACTCAAGTAAAATTCATGAAGTTCATCTGCCTATTTAGAGGTTAAACATAAAATCACTTAGGAGATATTATTAAATATCAAGGCTTTTTCCTAAATTCATAATTCAATTTTATTGAATAATACCTGGAATTGAATGAAAGGGACAAGAGTCCTCTTCCAAACCCTTTTCTTCTATTTACCATTAATCATCGAAATGCTAGGTGCCACTTACATAACAATCCTTCTAGGGATTCTGGGGCATTATCTGCATATGGTTGAAGATATTAAGTAACAAAAAACAGCTGAATAGGAAAACCCTCCAGATCAGCATGCCACCATCTTTTCACAAACTGTCTACTTGTCTCTTAAATAGCTACTACTTGATTATAAGAGACAATGTAATTAAATTCAATAATCAATCACCAAAATGCCTTCTCTTGCAAGATAATTTGCTAACTTAATTTTCATTTCCTCTTATAAATCATATGTAACCTGAAGTATTTCTACTTTATTCAAATCAAGATTTGGAATTTTTCTGAATCTGCACCTTGAAGATACCAACTTTCTATAGTGAAACCATTATCATAAAATGTTTTATTGTACATTTTCCAAAGACATCTCATTTAAACTCTAACAGAAATTTCTGTGTGGAAAATACAGTAAAGTATTAGTATTCCACAATCAACAATATACTAACATAATTTCTGCTTAATAACATTCTTGTCATTCATTTATTGCATTATTTTTTAAATTATTGAATACCCTCTTTGGGCCAGACACTGTACTAGGAACTGGGAATACAGGAATCAGACAAAATCCCTGCTTATGGGGAGCTGAATCCCAGCTTATTCTGGTGCCTTTGTGATATTTAAAATAAAAAGAATGGGGAAAAATTCTCCAAAGCAGGAAGCTCTGACTACTTAGGAGAAAAGAATTAACCAGTCACACAGATCTTGTTTATCTTTAGTCCTCAGATTGAGGATCAAATGAAAAGAAAGCAGGATAGTTTAGAACAAGAAATGATCCATATTGGACTAGAATCAGAATAAAATGAAAATTAAAACTAGAATCTCCACACTTTCTGTCTTCCTTGGAGCAGAGTTCTGCAAAAAGGCATCTTTTGATGTGTACATAGGATTCTCTCCTCCTTTCCCTGAATCTTTTCTAAAGTTCTTGATAAAAAGCTTTGCTCAATGCATCATGTTTCTTTCTTTTTTTAAATAAATGGTTCACTAATAAAACTAAAAATATTAATACCATTCAACCCAGTAATTCCACTTCTAGGAATTTACCCAAAGAAAACAAAATCTCTGATTAGAAAACGTTTATGTACACTTATGTTCATTGCTATTTTATTTACAATACCCAAGATATAGAAGCAACCTAAATGTCCTTCAATAGATGAATAGATAAAGAAGATATGGAACATATACACAATGGAATATTATTCAGCCATAAAAGAGAAGAAATCCTGCCATTTGCAACAAATGGATGGATCTAAAGGGTATTATGCTCACTGAAGTAAGCCAGGTGGAAAAAGGCAGATACCATAAGCTTTCACTTATTTGTGGGATTTAAAAAATGCAAAATATCTAAAATTCATATGGAAACACAAAAGACCCCAAATAGCCAAAGCAATCCTGAGAAAGGAGAATAAAGGGGGGAGGGGATTATGCTCCCCAACTTCAAGCTCTGCTACAAAGCCACAGTAATCAAGACAATTTGGTAGTGGCACAAGAACAGACCCATAGATCACTGGAATAGAAAAGAGAGTCCATATATAAACACACATATATGGCCAATTAATACATGATAAAGGAGTCATGGATATACAATGCAGAAGTGACAGCCTCTTCAACAGCTGTTGTTGGCAAAACTGGACAGCTACATGCAAGAGAATGAAACTGTATTATTGTCTAACTCCATACACAAAAGTAAACTTGAAATGGATCAAAGACCTGCATGTACGTCATGAAGCCATAAACCTCTTAGAAGAAAACATAGGCAAAAATCTATTGAATTAAACATGAGCAGCTTTTCTCTGAACACATCGCCTTGGGAAGGGAAACAAAGGCAAAAATGAACAAATGGGACTACATTAAACTAAAAAGCTCCTGTACAGTAAAGGACACCATCAGCAGAACAAAAAGGCATCTTACAGTATGGGAGAATATATTCATAAATGACATATTGATAAGAGGTTAACATCCAAAATGTATAAAGAGCTCACACATCTCAACACCAAAAAGCAAATAACCCAATTAAGAAATGGGCAGACTATCTGAACAGACACTTCTCCAAAGAAAAATTTCAGATGGCCAACGGGCACAGAAAAGATGCTCCACAGTGCTAATTATCAGGGAAATGCACATTAAAATCACAATGAAATATCACCTCACACCAGTTAGGATGACAAACATCCAAAAGACAAACAACAACAAATGTTGGCGAGGATGTGGAGAAAGGGGAACCCTCCTACACTGCTGGTGGGAATGTAAATTAGTTCAACCATTGTGGAAAGCAGTATGGAGGTTCCTCAAAAAACTAAAAATAGAAATAGAAATACCATTTGAACCAGGAATTCCACTTCTAGGAATTTACCCTAAGAATGCAGGAGCCCAGTTTGAAAGAGACATGCATACCCCTATGTTTATTGCATTACTGTATACAATAGCCAAGAAATGAAAGCAACCTAAACGTCCATCAGTAGATGAATGGATAAAGATGTGGTACATACACACAATGGAATATTATTTAACCATAAGAAGAAAACAAATCCCACCATTGGTAACAACATGGATGGAGGTAGAGGGTATTATGCTCAGTGAATAAGCCAGGTGGAGAAAGACAACTCCAAATGATTTCACTCATTTGTGGAGTTTAACAACAAAGCAAAAACTGAAGGAAGAAAACAGCAGCTGACTCACAGAACCTAAGAATGGATTAACGGTTACCAAAGGGAAAGGAGATGGGGAGGGAGAAGGGTATTAAGGGGTATTATGATTAGCACACACAATGTAGTGGCAGGGGGCATGGGGAAGGCAGTATAGTACACAGAAGACAAGTAGTGACTCCATAGCATCTTACTATGCTGATGGACAGTGACTGTAATAGTGTATGTTGTGGGGACTTGATAATAGGGGAGAATGTAGTAACCACAATGTTGGTCATTGCAAAACCTTCATAAGATTGTATATGTATGATTCCTTAATAATAAAAAAAAGCAAAACAGAAGGAAGAAAACAGCAGTAGACTCATAGACACTGAGAAGTGACTGGTGGTTACCATGGGGGAGAGGTTGGGGTTTGTGCATGTGTATGGTGAGGGGGATAAAGGAGCAAATTCTCAATCATAATATAAGTTGGTCACGTGGATAGTAGTACAGCATGTAGAATATAGTCAATGGTTCTGTGACATCTTTCTATGTTGATAGATAGTAACCACACTAGTGGGGCTGAGGATTTAATAATGTGGGTAACTGTGTGTTGTACATTTGAAACCAATATAAGATTGCATATCAATAATAGTTCGATAAAAATAAATTACAAATAAATGGTTCACTATTATCTATTATACACCTTCAGTTTTACTTTCGTTTCTATAAAATTGTTGAGAATGTCAAGAATTTAGCTCAATAATGTTTATAGGCTAAAGTTTTCAAACAAAATCTTTGTTTTCTTTCTGTTGGTACAGGGACTGACTTCTGAATAAAAAAAGAAAAGGAAACTATAGGTCATTTCAAGATTCTTTTGACCATGAACAAATCCACTATTATAAACAACAATGCCTATGATTAAAATAATAGCAGATATTTATTAAGAATCAACTATGTGCAAGAAATTAAAGAGAATAGGAAACATGTGAGGCATAGTCCTTAGTCTTAAAGAAATTACTTTTAGTGTGTCACATGCTAGGGAGTAGTAAAGATGCAAAGGTATTCAAGATGGTTCTGGAATAGACAGAAATTATTGCCCCATTTTTCCCTACTAAGAGAACTCTGATTTTGACCAAGAGTTCATTCTTCCCTCTGTCTCAGGAGAAATTGATCTAATTCCATAGTTTTGGAGACTTGCTTAATAAAACCAATCAAGATAATTCCTTTGTAATATAATCGATTTAAGAAGAGGTATTTAAGAACGATTTAACTAACAAGTCACAGGAGAAGTTTGTTGCAAACTTCTGGAAAAGGAAGTTCATTGATCTGACTTGATGTTAGGAGGTAGACTGTTGCCTTAATAGCTGTTAACAACCCAGATTGAGATCACTGAGGAGGACGAATGGGTTGCCTCAGAATGGAGCTGATACTAAGGCAGGCAAAGCAGGCAGAAAAAAACCTGAGTTCTCAATCGCATAATTTTTCCATTGGGTTAACCAGCACTGAAAGCTCCACCCACTACCACTTCTCCACTTCTGCCTCTATGGGGAGGCAGCACTCACCATAGTTCCTAGACTTTATGATGTACTTCCTTTTCCCCACATTTTAATACCTCTGAAATCAGGATGTGCCTCCAAAGTCAGGGTATGGTGTCATAAAACTGTTCTCAGCCAAGTGGCAGCCTTATTATAGCTGTCAATACCCATATGTCAACACTTTGGTCAAATCATTCATATTACTGATGCTTTAATTATAGGTATTATTTGAAATACATGTAATAAGTTTAATTGCCATTTATAATTAATCATTACATCATGATTTATAATTGAAATAAAAGCTTATTCTGCCTGCAGAACAGCACCGAAACAGCAGTGAAATATACATTTGATATAAATGGAGTGAATATTCATCCTTGGAGGAATCATCACAATTCCACAGTTTCTTGTAAATAGTTTATACAGGTCCTAGGAAGGGAAGACACCCACAAGTATATGAAACTATGTTCCATTCTGTTACTGACATGCATGCAGAAGAAATGCCTATCATATACCAAACAATGCACCTGAAGGCAAGAAAAAAACGCCAAATCCCTGAAAATAGATGCAAAAAATTTCAATCATGATAGGAGTGTGTTATAGCCTCATGCTGATTCAAAACTGATTAAGGCATTGTGCTATAGAAAATGGAAGCATTATTAATTGTGTTTTGCTTCTAGGAAACTAATTGCCAAATTGTTTTTTCACCAGCCGTGTATGAGAATTCGTTTTCCTGAGATAGGGAAGGAGTTTTTAATAACTTGACCCTCTAGTGTTATTTTTCTTAAAATCCATATCAGCTGGGGAGCAGCCAAGATGGCAGCGTGAGTAGGGCAGTGGAAATCTCCTCCAAAAACCATATATATATATATATATATATATATTTATATTTATTTATTTATTTATTTATTTATTTATCATTAATCTACAATTACATGAAGAACATTATATATACTAGGCTCCCCCCTTCAAAAAGTCCTCCCCCACCCCATTACCATCACTGTCCATCAGCAGAGTAAGATGCTGTAGAATCACTACTTGTCTTCACTGTGTTGCACAGCCCTCCCGATGCACCCCCCTCTACATTATATATGCTCATCGTAATTCCCCCTTTCTTTTTCCCTGCCCTTATTCCTCCTTTCCCACCCATCCTCCCTAGTCCCTTTCCCTTTGGTAACTGTGAGTCGATTCTTGGGTTCTGTGATTCTGCTGCTGTTTTGTTCCTTCAGTTTTTCTTTGTTATTATACTCCACATATGAGTGAAATCATTTGATACTTGTCTCTCTGCCTGGCTTATTTCACTGAGCATAATACCCTCTAGCTCCATCCATGTTGTTACAAATTGTAGGATTTGTTTTCTTCTTATGACTGAAGAATATGCCATTGTGTATATGTACCACATCTTCTTTATCCATTCATCTACTGAAGGACACTTAGGTTGCTTCCATTTCTTGGCTATTGTATATATAGTGCTGCGATAAACATAGGAGTGCATCTGTCTTTTTCAAACTGGGCTGCTACTTTCTTAGGGTAAATTCCTAGAAGTGGAATTCCTGGGTCAAATGGCATTTGTATTTTGAGTTTTTTGAGGAACCTCCATACTGCTTTCCACAATGGTTGAACTAATTTACATTCTGATTAGCAGTGTAAGAGGGTACCCCTTTCTCCACAACCTTGCCAACATTTGTTGTTGTTTGTCTTTTGGATGGTGGCAATCCATACTGGTGTGAGGTGATATCTCATGTGGTTTCAATTTGCATTTCTCTGATGACTAGCAAGGTGGAGCATCTTTTTATGTGTCTGTTGGCCATCTGAATTTCTTCTTTGGAGAACTGTCTGTTCAGCTCCTCTGCCCATTTTTAAATTGGATTATTTGCTTTTTGTTTGTTGAGGTGCATGAGCTCTTTATATTTTTTGGATGTCAACCCTTTATGGGATCTGTCATTTATGAATATATTCTCCCATACTGTAGGATACCTTTTTGTTCTATTGATGGTGTCCTTTGCTGTACTTTTCAGCTTGATACAGTCCCACTTGTTCATTTTTGCTTTTGTTTCCCTTGCCCAGGGAGATATGTTCATGAAGAAGTCGCTCATGTTTATGTCCAATAAATTTTTGCCTATGGTTTTTCTAGGAGTTTTATAGTTTCATTACTTAGATTCAGGTCTTTGATCCATTTCGAATTTACTTTTGTGTATGGGGTTAGACAGTGATCCAGTTTCATTCTCTTATATGTAGCTGTCCAGTTTTGGCAGCACCATCTGTTGAAGAGGCTGTCATTTCCCCATTGTATGTACATGGCTCCTTTATTGTATATTAGTTGACCATGTATGTTTGGATTAATGTCTGGAGTTTCTATTCTGTTCCACTGGTCTGTGGCTCTGTTCTTGTGCCAGTACCAAATTGTCGTGATTACTGTGGCTTGTAGTAGAGCTTGAAGTTGGGGAGCAAGAACCCCCCTGCTTTATTCTTCCTTCTCAGGATTGTTTTGGCTATTTATGATCTTTGATGATTCCATATGAATTTTTGAACTATTTGTTCCAGTTTGTTGAAGAATGTTGGTAATTTGATAGGGATTGCATCAAATCTGTATATTGTTTTGGGCAGGATGGCCATTTTGACGATATTAATTCTTCCTAGCCAACAGCATGGGATGAGTTTCCATTTGCTACTGTCCTCTTTAATTTCTCTGAAGAGTGTCTTATAGTTTTCAGGGTATAGGTCTTTCACTTCTTTGGTTAGGTTTATTCCTAAGTATTTTATTTATTTTGATGCAGTTGTGAATGGAATTGTTTTCCTGATTTCTCTTTCTTTTGGTTCATTGTTAGTGTATAGGAAAGCCACAGATTTCTGAGTGTTAATTTTGTATCCTGTAATTTTGCTGTATTCCAATATCAGTTCCAGTAGTTTTGGAGTGGTGTCTTTAGGGTTTTTTATGTACAATATCATGTCATCTGCAAATAGTGACAGTTTGACTTCTCTTTACCAATCTGGATTCCTTGTATTTCTTTGTTTTGTCTAATTGCCATGGCTAGGACCTCCAGTACTATGTTGAATAACAGTGGGGAGAGTGGGCCTCCCTGTCTTGTCCCAATCTCAGAAGAAAAGATTTCAGCTTCTTGCTGTTCAGTATGTAGTTGGCTGCGGGCTTATCATATATGGCCTTTATTATGTTGAGGTACTTGCCCTGTATACCCTTTTTTCTGAGAGTTTTTATCAAGAATGGATGTTGAATTTTGTTGAATTCTTTCTCATCATCTATGGAGATGATTATGTGGTTTTTGTCCTTCTTTTTGTTGATGTGGTGGATGATATTGATGGATTTTTGAATGTTGTACCATCCTTGCATCCCTGGGATGAATCCCACTTGGTCATGTTGTACAATCATTTTAATGTATTTTTGAATTCGGTTTGCTAATATTTTTTTGAGTAGTTTTGCATCCACATTCATCAGGGATATTGGTCTGTAATTTTCTTCTTTGGTGGGGTCTTTGCCTGGTTTTGATATTCGGGTAATGTTGGCTTCATAGAATGAGTTTCAGCGTATTCCCTTCTCTTCTATTTTTTTGGAAAACTTTAAGGAGAATGGGTATTATGTCTTCACTGTATGTCTGATAAAATTCCGATGTAAATCCATCTGGCCCCGAGGTTTTGTTCCTGGGTTGTTTTTTCATTACCACTTCAATTTCGTTGCTGGCAATTGTTCTGTTTTGATATTGTGTTTCTTCCTTGGTCAGTCTTGGAAGGTTGTATTTTTCTAGGAAGTTGTCCATTTCTACTAGGTTTTCCAGCTTGTTGGCGTATAGATTCTCATAGTATTCTCTAATAATTCTTTGTATTTCTATGGGGTCTGTCATGAGTTTTCCTTTCTCATTTCTGATTCTGTTTATGTGTGTAGATTCTTTTTTTCTTAATAAGTCTGTCTAGAGGCTTATCTATTTTGTTTATTTTCTCAAAGAACCAGCTCTTGGTTTCATTTATTTTTTTCTATGGTTTTATTCTTTGCAATTTTATTTATTTCTTCTGTGATCTTTGTTATGTCCCTTCTTCTGCTGACGTTAGGCCTCATTTGTTCTTCTTTTTCCAATTTCAACAATTGTGACATTAAACTATTCATAATACCCATTCTCCTTGAAGTTTTCCAAAAACTGGAAGAGGAGTGAACACTTCCAGACTCATTCTATGAAGCCAGCATCACCCTAATACCAAAAACAGGCAAAGATCCCACCAAAAAAGAAAATTACAGACCAATATCCCGGATGAACATAGATGCAAAAATACTCAACAAAATTTTAGCAAACCGAATTCAAAAATACATCAAAAGGATCGTACACCATGACCAAGTGGAATTCATCCCAGGGATGCAAGGATGGTACAACAATCGAAAATCCATCAACATCATCCACCACAGCAACAAAAAGAAGGACAAAAACACATGATCATCTCCATAGATGCTGAAAAAGCATTCGACAAAATTCAACATCCATTCATGATTAAAACCCTCAGCAAAATGGGTATTCAGGGCAAGTTCCTCAACATAATAAAGGCCATAGATAATAAACCCACAGCTAACATCATTCTTAACAGCAAGAAGCTGAAATCTTTTCCTCTGAGATCTGGAACAAGACAGGGAGGCCCACTCTCCCCACTGTTATTCAACATAGTACTGGAGGTCCTAGCCATGGCAATTAGACAAAACAAAGAAATACAAGGAATCCAGATTGGTAAAGAAGAAGTCAAACTGTCACTATTTGCAGATGACATGATATTGTACATAAAAAACACTAAAGACTCTACTCCAAAACTACCAGAACTAATATCGGAATTCAGTAAAGTTGCAGGATACAAAATTAATACACAGAAATCTGTTCCTTTTCTATACACTCACAATGAACTAACAGAAAGAGAAATCAGGAAAACAATTCCATTCAGAATTGTATCAAAAATAATGAAATACCTAGGAATAAACCTAATCAAGGAATTGAAAGACTTAACCCTGAAAACTACAAACACTCTGAAGAGAAATAAAAGTGGATACTAACAAACAGAAACTCATCCCATGCTCTTGACTAGGAAAAATTAATATCGTCAAAATGGCCATCCTGCCCAAAACAATATACAGATTTGATGCAGTCCCTATCAAATTACCAACATTCTTCAACAAACTGGAACAAATACTTCAAAAATTCATATGGAACCATCAAAGATCATAAATAGCCAAAACAATCCTGAGAAGGAAGAATAAAGCAGGGGGGGTCTTGCTCCCCAACTTAAAGCTCTCCTACAAAGCCACAGTAATCAAGACAATTTGGTACTGACACAAGAACAGAGCCACAGACCAGTGGAACAGAATAGAGTCTCCAGACATTAACACAAACATATATGGTCAATTAATATATGATAAAGGAGCCATGGACATGCAATGGGGAAATGACAGCCTCTTCAACAGCTGGTGTTGGAAAAACTGGACAGCTATATGTAAGAGAATGAAACTGGATCATTGTCTAACCCATACACAAAAGTAAATTCAAAACAGTTCAAAGACCCGAATGGAAGTCATGAAACTATAAAACTCTTAGAGAAAAACATAGGCAAAAATCTTTTGAACATAAACATGAGCGACCTCTTCATGAACATATCTCCCTGGGCAAGGGAAACAAAACCAAAACTGAACAAGTGGGACTATATCAAGCTGGAACGCTTCTATACAGGAAAGGATACCCCCAGTAGAACAAAAAGGCAGCCTACAGTATGGGGGAATATATCATAAATTACAGATCTGTTAAAGTGTTAACATCCAAAATATATAAAGAGCTCATGCACCTCAACAAACCAAATGCAATTAATCCAATTAAAAAATGGGCAGAGGAGCTGAACAGACACCTCTCCAAAGAAGAAATTCAGATGGCCAACAGGTATATGAAAAGATGCTCCACATTGCTAATCATCAGAGAAATGAAAATTAAAACCACAATGAGGTATCACCTCACACCAGTAAGGATCGCCACCATCCAAAAGACAAACAACAACAAATGTTGGCAAGGTTGTGGAGAAAGGGGAACCCTCCTACATTGCTGGTGGGAATGTAAGTTACTTCAACCATTGTGGAAAGCAGTATGGAGGTTCCTCAAAAAACTAAAAATAGAAATACCATTTGACCCAGAAATTCCACTGCTAGGAATTTACCCTAAGAATGCAGCACTCCAGTTTGAAAAAGACAGATGCACCCTTTGTTCATCGCAGCACTGTTTACAATAGCCAAGAAATGGAAGCAACCTAATTGTCCATCAGTAGATGAATGGGTAAAGAAAATGTGGTACATATACACAATGGAATATTATTCAGCCACAAGAAGAAAACCAATCCTACCATTTGCAGCAACATGGATGGAACTAGAGGGTATTATACTCAGTGAAATAAGCCAAGCAGAGAAAGACAAGTACCAAATGATTTCACTCATATGTGGAGTATAAAACAAAGAAAAAACTGAAGGAACAAAACAGCAGCGTAATCACAGAACCCAAGAATGGACTAACAGTTACCAAAGGGAAAGGGACTGGGGAGGATGGCTGGGAAGAGAAGGATAAGGGGGTTTGGGAAAGAAAGGGTGCATAAAGATTAGCTTTTACAGTGTGGGGGTGAGGGTGCACAGGGAGGGCTCTGCAACACAGAGAAGACAAGTAGTGATTCTATAGCATCTTACCTCGCCGATGGACAGTGACTGTAATGTGGTTTGTGAGGGGGGGACTTGGTGATGGGGGAGTCTAATAAACATAATGTTCCTCATGTAATTGTAGATTAATGATACTAAAATATAAATAAATAAATAAATAAATGATCCATATCAGTTTCTTTTCTTCATGTATCTGAGGCATTTTTCTGTTTAAGTGATCATATGTCTGGGCCAATTATCTTGTATCATGAGCCATAGATACAGAAACAATATTTTTAAGTGACTGATCTTTAAGTGACCAATGTTCATTAGCTCTGACAGAAAAATATGTTTGAAATACTGCATGGTGTCACATATATATGGAATCTAAAAAAAAGGTCAAACTCATACAAACAGAGAGTAGAAGAGTGATTGCCAGAGCCTGTGATGTGGGGGAAATAGAGGTTGGTACATTCTTTCAGTTATGAGATGAATAAGATGTGATGATCTAATGTATAACATGGTGATTATAGTTGATAACACTGTACTGTATAATTAAAATTTGCTGGGAGAGTTAGACCTTAGGTGTTCTCACTAAAATAAATAAATACGAATACGTGAAGTGATGGATGTGTTAATTAACTAGATGGGGGATTCTTTTACAATGTATATATGTATCAAATCATCACATTATACATTTTAAATATCTTATAATTTTATCTGCCAATTTTCCCTCAGTAAAACTGAAAAACAAAGACAAAAACAAAGAAAAGCCCAAAAACTTGTTTGAAAAAGAAAACCGCTCAAACTTTGGACCCTGTACTTCTCAGCTTAAGTGTAGCTGGATGGATCCTTTCTTCTCCTGGAATTTGTACAATCCAGAGGGTAACCTGTAGTCCTCTGGAAATGCTTGTGTGCAGCAGGTCAGAGGGTTCTTTTTTTGACTTGTGTGTTCTAAATGTTTATAGACATGTTTAGAGTGTGGAGAGACTGCTCTCTGTAAGTAGATACGCTCCTCTAAACAGTCCCTAAATGAGCTGTCTTCCTCTTTAATTTAATTCTAGATGATGCATAATTTCTTTCTTAAAGCCAGGTCTGATCCTCCTACTGCCTGCAGCATAATATACAAACTCCTCAGTCTGATACTCCATTTGAACATGCCAGCTTATCCTCCTAGCTTGATCTGGCACCACACTCTTCCACACATTCCCTACCTCAGTCACATTGGAGTGCTTGCCTTTGCCCAAATGAACCTGTATTCCCTTCCCTCCGTACCTTTACTTATGCTACTCCTTCCCTGTGGAATCCTTTCCCATCATTCTTCCTTTAGAGTTCTTCCCATCCTTCATCGTCCAGCTCCAGTCATGCTATTTTATATCTCACTGAGAGTTGATGTCTCTCTCCCTTCTTTTCCTGTTACGTTCATTGTATGTTGTGTTACTACTACACTGGGTTTATCTTCTATTCAAATTAAGAGTTCTTTGTGTGTGTGTTTGCTCCATTAGACAGTAAGCATCTGAGAGCAGTATCTAAATTTTTATTAATTCTATTTATTCAACAATGAATGTGGCTGGCAACTGTCTTCAATGCCTTCATAAAGCCTCTAGTCCATCAGGAAAGCTGGACTTTGTTAAACAATAATTATAAGTGTGTTGAATATTATGGAGAAATGAAGGTTTTAAAAGGAACATAGAATAGGGGAACATAATTTTAGTCTGGTTGCATTAGGGGATGCTCCTGGAAATAATGTTTAAACTGAATTCTGACAGATAGTAGGAAGTAACTAGATGAAAGTAGGAAAGGAATTAAAAAACAGGGCAGGAAATCTAAGACTTCAAAAATAGCTATGCGTTCTTTTTTTCCCATTATTTTTTTGGTATCATTAATATACACTTACATGAACAACATTTCGGTTACTAGATTCCCCGCACTATCAAGTCCCCACCACATACCCCATTACATTCACTGTCCATCAGTGTAGTAAGATGCTATAGAATCACTACTTCTCTGTGCTACACTGCCTTCCCCGTGTCCCCACCCTTACATTATGTGTGCTAATCATAATGCCCCTTTTTCCCCTTATCCCTCCCTTCGCACCCATCCCCCAGTCCCTTTCCCTTTGCTAACTGTTAGTTCATTCTTGGGTTCTGTGAATCTGCTGCTGTTTTGTTCCTTCAGTTTTTTCTTTATTCTTATACTCCACAGAAAAGTGAAATCATTTGATACTTACCTTTCTTTGCCTGGCTTATTTCACTGAGCATAATACCCTCTAGTTCCATCCATGTTGTTGCAAATGGTAGGATTTGTTTTCTTCTTATGGCTGAATAATATGCCATTGTATATATGTACCACCTCTTCTTTATCCATATATCTACTGATGGACATTTAGGTTGCTTCCATTTCTTGGCTATTACAAATAGTGCTACAATAAACATAGGGGTGCATATGTCTTTTTCAAACTGGGCTCCTACATTCTTAGGGTAAATTCCTAGGAGTGAAATTTCTGGGTCAAATGGTATTTCTATTTTTAGTTTTTTGAGGAACCTCCTTACTGCTTTCCACAAAGGTTGAACTAATTTACATTCCCACCAGCAGTGTAGGAGGGTTCCCCTTTCTCCACATCCTCTCCAACATTTGTTGTTGTTTGTATATTGGATGGTGGCCATCCTAACTGGTGTGAGGTGATACCTCATTGTGGTTTTAATATGCATTTCCCTGATGATTAGCAATGTGAAGCATCTTTTCATGTGCCTATTGGCCATCTGACTTTCTTCAGATGTGTCTGTTCAGATCCTCTGCCCATTTTTTAATTGGGTTATTTGCTTTTTGTTTGTTGAGGTGCATGAGCTTTTTGCATATTTTGGATGTCAACCCTTTATCAGATCTGTCATTTATGAATATATTCTCTCATACTGTAGGATGTTTTTTTGCTCTACTGATGCTGTCCTTTGCTGTACAGGAGCTTTTTAGTTTGATGTAGTCCCATTGTTCATTTTTGCTTTTGTTTCCCTTACCCGTGGTGATATGTTCATGAAGAAGTTGCTACTGTTAATATTCAAGAGAGTTTTACCTACATTTTCTTCTAAGAGTTTTATAGATTCACAACTTACATTCAGGTCTTTGATCCATTTTGAGTTTACTTTTGTGTATGGAGTTAGACAGTAATCCAGTTTCATTCTCTTACACGTAGCTGTCCTGTTTTGCCAACATCAGCTGTTGAAGAGGCTGTCATTTCCCCATTGTATATCCATGGCTCCTTTATCATATATTAATTGACCATATATGCTTGGGTTAACATCTGGACTCTCTATTCTGTTCCACTGGTCTATGGGTCTGTTCTTGTGCTAGTACCAAATTGTCTTGATCACTGTGGCTTTGTAGTAGAGCTTGAAGTTGGGAAGCGAGATCCCCCCTGCTTTATTTTTCCTTTTCAGGATTGCTTTGGCTATTCCTGGTCTTTGGTGGTTCCATATGAATTTTAGAACTATTTGTTCCAGTTCATTGAAGAATGCTGTTGGTATTTTGATAGAGATTTCATTGAATCTGTAGATTGCTTAGGCAGGATGGCCATTTTGACAATATTAATTCTTCCTAGCCATGAGCATCGGATGAATTTCCATTAATTAGTATCCTCTTTAATTTCTCTTAGAAGTGTCTTACAGTTTTCAGGGTATAGGTCTTTCACTTCCTTGGTTAGGTTTATTCCTAGGTATTTTATTCTTTTTGATGCAATTGTGAATGGAATTGTTTTCCTGATTTCTCTTTCTGCTAGTTCATCATTAGTGCATAGGAATGCAACAGATTTCTGTGTATTACAATGTGTTCTAAGTACTGGAAAAGGGTTGTGATAATTTAATGCATATAGTGTGAGGCTATAGAGGCAGGCAGGGGCTGTATCATGCGGTCCTAATAATTTATTATTTTATCTTGGGGGCAGCAGTAAGTCATTGGAGCATTTAATAAGGGGAACGAGAAGCTCAGAATTGTATTTTTTAAATTGACCTTGACTGAAATATGAAGAATAGGTTGGAAACACAAGAGCAGATGTGGGGAGGCCTTTCTTTTTCTTTTTTTGCTGGGGGTAGAGGGGTTAGCTTTGTTTTTTGTTCTTGTTTTTGTTTTTGTTTTTTGCCATAATCCAGGCAAGAAACAACAGTGACTTAGATCCTCAGATCTTTGCATCCCCTACAAGGCTGAGTTCAAGTCTTGTTTCCAGTACAGTTAATAAATGTTCCTTGAACTGAAGTAAATTAACTGATTCATCAGATGTAAACTGCAAGACACTACAAGGAAGTGTTAGGAAAGCATTTTAAATAATTTGTTATTATTCTCAAGTGAGTTCTTTAGGTCTGTGAATCCAGGTCCACTTAACCCAGAGCAAACCATTTCTTCTCAGGTAACTACTGAAAATTCTGTATCAGGTAGAAAATGCTGTAGAAAAAAACACTGCCAGTGCCATTTTATGGGAAATTTCCCTGTAAAGGTCACTTCTTAAGTTTGGTGGAAATGTCATTCCTTTCAGCTTCTAGGAAGGAAGCTCATACTTTCTCATTAGCTGGCTTCAGCTTTGGTTGCTGCTGTTTCAAAATATGCAAATAAAATCCATCTCTTAGCTCACTGCCTAAAAACAACAGCTTATGCTTTTAAGCTTTTGTGAGATTAGACAGTCAGTCCAGGTGTAATATTTGGTAATCTTGTGTCAGACCATTCTTTATGCTTAGTCATTTTTTTAAAATTTCAAGACAGCCATTTATCATCAAAAAGGAAAGTGTGTGCACATGCATAGGTGTGATTCAGGAAGATGAATCAATGATGATCTCTTCTCTGTCACACTTTCACCTTGAAATGAACATAATTTTTACATGCTAGAAAATATTTTAAATGTTTTTTAAAAAGAAAAGAGCAGATGAGCATTTTTCAGAGGACAGTAGCCAGTCAGCTAAGGCTTTCAATTATTCAGGGCAGCTGGGGATGTATATATATCCTTTCAGATACCAAACAGGTACATTAAAATATAGTTACCTCTTAATTAAGTTTCTTTTCAAAGAGACAAAGCAAAAGAAGTTGACCCTACTTCTTCAAACACAGTATTCTTATCTGTAAAATGGAGGCATTAACACCTACTTAATAAAGTTGTAAGAACTAAATAAAATATTTTATATGAAACACAAATGAGTACATAATATTTTAGATAATGAAGTAATATATAGAAATCATGCCAAGATGCTCTGCATATCTAGTCTCCTCTACTCAGCCCAAAATATTTGATATTAGGAATGATTACATTATGGATTAGATAACAGAAATTTTTAGACAAATGTTTTTCCAGCTTTATTGAGATATAATTGACATATAACATTGTGTAAGTTTAAGGTGTGTAACATGTCGATCTGATGCACATATATTGCAAAATGATTATCACGAGAGCTTTAGCCTACAGTGCCATCACATCACATAATAATTACCATTTCTTTTTTGTGGTGAGAAATTTAAGATTTACTTTCTTACCAAGTTTCAAATATATAACACTGTATTATTAATTATGATCACCATGCTGCACATTAGATCCCCAGAACTTATTCAAATTTTTTAAATACAATTTTTATTAATGTATTATGATATACACTCTTATGAAAGCTTCAGATGAAAAACAATGTGGTTAATACATTCACCCTTATTATCAAGGCACCCCCAATACCCCATTGCAGTCACTGTCCATCAGTGTAGTAAGATGGCACAGAGTCACTACTTGTCTTCTTTGTGCTACACTGTCTTCCCAGTAACTCCCCATACGCCATGTGTACTAATCATAATACCCC
Organism: Manis javanica; assembly: GCF_040802235.1. Lineage (NCBI taxonomy): Eukaryota > Metazoa > Chordata > Mammalia > Pholidota > Manidae > Manis > Manis javanica. Next base: position 94,362,396 of record NC_133163.1, on the reverse strand, counting down.
TCAATCCCCTTTTCCTTCCATCCCCAACCACCCCTAACCCACCCTTCCCCTTTAGTAACCACTAGTCCCTTCTTGGAATCTGTGAGTCTCCTGCTCTTTTGTTTTTTCAGTTTTGCTTCATCATTATACTCCCCAAATGAGGGAAATCATTTGGCACTTGTCTTTTACTGCATGGCTTAGTTCACTGAGCATAATGCCCTCTAGCTCCATCCATGTTGTTGCAAATGGCAGGATTTGTTTCTCTCTTATGGCTGAATAGTATTTCATTGTGTATATGTACCACCTCTTCTTTATCCATTTATCTACTGATGGACACAGTTTGCTTCCATATCTTGGCTATTGTAAATAGTGCTGCAGTAAACATAGGAGTGCATATGTCTTTTTGAATTTGAGATTTTGCTTTCTTTGAGTAAATTCCTAGGAGTGGAATTCCCAGGTCAAATGGTATTTCTATTTTTAGCTTTTTGAGGAACCTCCATATTGCTTTCCACAATGGCTGAACTAATTTACATTCCCACCAACAGTGTAGGAGGGTTTTGCTTCTGCTTAATAATTAATTGTTCTACTTTCTTTACTGTGGTTTTATTTCCTCTGGTGACAGCTATTTGCCCTTAGGAATACTTCCATCTATAGCAGTCCCTCCAAAATACACTGTAGAGGCAGTTTGTGGGGGGTAAATTTTCTCAGCTTTTGCTTACCTGGAAATTATTTAATTCCTCCTTCAAATTTAAATGATAATATTGCCAGGTAGAGTATTCTTGGTTTGAGACCCTTCTGCTTCATTGTACTGAATATAGCATGCCACTCTCTTCTGGCCTGTAAGGTTTCTGCTGAGAAGTCTGATGATAGCCTGATGGGTTTTCCTTTGTATGTGACCTTTTTTCTCTGTATGGCTGCTTTTAATAGTCTGTCCTTATCCTTGATGTTTGCCATTGTAATTATTACATGTCTTGGTGTTGTCTTCCTTGGGTCCTTTGTGTTGGGAGATCCGTGCACCTCCGTGGCCTGAGAGACTATCTCCTTCCTCAGATTGGGGAAGTTTTCAGCATTTACCGCCTCAAAGACACTTTCTATCCCTTTTTCTCTTCTTCTTCTGGTACTCCTATAATGCAAATATTGTTCCGTTTGCTTTGGTCATACAGTTCTCTCAATATTCTTTCATTCCTAGAGATCCTTTTCCCTTTGTGTGCCTCAGCTTCTTTGTATTCCTCTTCTGTAATTTCTATTTCATTTACCATCTCCTCCACTGTATCTAATCTGCTTTTAAATCCCTCCATTGTATGTTTTATTTCTGATACTGTATTCTGTAATGATTGAATCTCAGTCTGGAATGCTTCCCCGATATCTTGAATATTTTTATGTACCTCCATGAGCATGTTTATGATTTTTATTTTGAAATCTGTTTCAAGAAGATTGATGAGTTCAGTTTCACTTGACCCATTTTCTGGTGTTTGTGGGATTTTGGTTTGAACCAGGTTCCTTTGACATTTCATATTTGTAATGTAGCACCCTCTAGTGTCCAGAAGCTCTACTCTCTGGAGCTGCTCAGTCCCTGAAGCGATGTTGGGGGTCACAGGGGAGCAGTGCTGGTGTCTGGGGGGAGGAAAGAGCTTTTCCCTGCTTCCCAGCTGCTATGCCTGTCTCCACTGCCAGAACCAGTAGGCCAAGCACACAGGTGTAAGCCTCTATGCTTTGCGTTTATAGCTGCCATAGGTGGGGCTTCCCTCTGGCTGACCTGATGCCAGAGCAGGGCCTGCTGGTTTGCGAGCCAGGTGTGGGCTGGTCAGGCAGAAGGTGCAGCATGCCGTGTATCACAGTAGGGGATCTTGGAGCTGCATAGCCAGCCAGGAGGATGGGGCATGTGAAGCTCCTGAAAGTTCCCAACCTGCTGGGCAGAGTGCACCCAAACAATTTTGTCCACCTGTCCTTTCTCCTGAGCAGTAAGCTATGTGCAATCCATAAACCTCTTTGCAGCTCTCTTGCTGTTAGGCAGTCTCTCAGACTGCCTGCCTTTCTTTTGTCCCAGAGCAGCTGGATGTGGATCTGTTTTCCACAAGTGGCTGGAATCTCAGTCTCTCCAGGTATTCCACCTGTCTTAGCTTTCCAACCCCACTAATCTCCATAGCACCACGCAACGTAGGTTCGTGCTCTCAGAGCAGATATCCAGGATTGGTTGTTCAGCAGTCCTAGGCCTCCACTCCCTCCCCACTCCATTTCTCTTATTCCAGCCAGTAAGCTGGGGTTGGGGAAGGACTTGGGTCCCACCGGATCACAGCTTTGGTGCATTACCCTGTTCTGTGGGGTCTGTTCTTTTCTCCAGGTGTATGCAATCTGGTTCAGCCTTCTTCCCTGTTTCTCTTTCTCTTTTGTATTAATTTTATTTTCTTATTATATATGGTTTTGGGAGGAGGCCCCTGCCTCACCTCTCATGCTGCCATCTTTAATCCCTCTTATTCATCTCTTCACTGGGAGGTTGTACCCTTTGATCCAGACTGATTTTTAAGTAGTTACAATTAGTCTTCGCTTATCTGTTTCTTTCCATTCGTCTCTACTCCCTAGTTCATCCTCTTCCATATTGACATTCATGGTGTCCTCAGGATGATGTCTGGTTGCTCACTGCTTCCCTTTATGCAGCATATTCAGACCTAATTTCTTCCACAGTATTTCATAAGTCCTCCAACATGAGTTAGGTTTTTACCTAATCCTATTCAAACTCTCAGCAGCTTCTTGGGCTAACCATAACCAGGTATTAGGAAAAAAGCATTCCTATTAAGATAATTTGAATCAAAGCAATTAGTTAATTTAACTTGTATGGTTATATTTACATTTGAAAAGAGGACAGTCATTAATCCAGGTGGTGATTTGGTTGTAGAATTTTAAGCTCTGGAAGATGTTTTTTAGGTCAGGCAACAATTTAATGAGCAGTAGGTCTCAATCTTAGCTGCACATTGGAATCATTTGAGAAGCTTTTAAAAGGTGCCTACTTCCAAGACCCCTATTTCAGATTCTGATGTAATTGATTTGGGGTGGAGTCCATGTATGGGAAGTTTTAAAGCTTCCCAGATGGATTCCAATGTGGGGGTAAGCTTGAGAACCACTGGGTTACAATAACTGTCTTGATTTGGTTTTCATATACTAAAAATTTCCATTTTTCTGTTATGTGAGTCACATACACATTAATTTCTATATCTGTTAGAAGATGGTGGGGAAAATTTAATAGAAAATAGAGCAATAACTACAATTTAATTGTTATAAATCCAACTCCCACATTTTTCTAATGAGGAAACAATCAAATAATTAAGGTTACACAGCTAGTTAGAGGTGGAGGCCCAACAAATTTTAAATGACTTAATAGGATATTTTTAAATTTCTTAAATATTTTTTTACTTTTTGAAACTTAAGTAATTTACTAATAGATTAAATTTATTTTAAAATAAGTTTCATTTATGCAAGTGACAAAAATTCAAATAATGCAGAAAGATACAGCATGAAAAACAAATCTACCCTATTCCAATTCTCACTTTCAAAGGTTTATTAACAATCCTTTCTACAACAAAGAGAATAGTTATTTTCTTCCACAAGGCGGCAGTATTGCTTACTCTTCAACAATCTCCCCAAGGCCTGACACTTCCGTGATTGTCCTGCATGCGATATCAGAATTCAAGTCCCACAGACAGAATCAGCCCGTGGTACTGAAATGCCAGATACAAAGAGAAGCTTTGTCCTCAAGGTGAATCTAGGTAAACCAAAGACAAAGACATATGTGGGAACTATGTATGTGGAAATTTGAAAGATAAAGCTCTAATAACTAGAGATCTATAGTGATCTGTTTGGGATCCTTCAGAATAAAGGGTTTATTCTCCAACCTAAAACATAGTGCAAGGCAAGGACCAAGAACCCAATTTTAATTTTTCCTAATCAAAAGACTTTCTAAAACCTTCCAAGCTCCTAATGTATAATTCAAAAAGTCCTTTGGTACCCAATTGAGTCTTAATGTCAATCCAAGTTAAAAATACTTACTTTCCACAAGCATCACTTATTTTAGGGCCCCCTAGATATTTCTAAGTGATGTGCCTTCTGATTTCAACTATTAAGTTATACTTTTTTTTTTGCACACTGTATCCAAAATTTATTTTAGATTAGAGCACTTGGCAATGTGTCCAATCATCATGGTTTGTAATGGGAAATACTGACCATTTCCTTCACAAGTCTTGGAAATCTTATGCAGTCCTGGCAGACTTTTATCAGTAAGTAAAAGAAACAGTATGTTGACCTGCACTTACTGGGTTTGAAGCTAAAACAAGTTTTGCACAGGATATATATATATAATGTTGTTAATGAGTACTCCCAAATCTCAAACTGGAAATATGAGACTTGATCAAAAACCAATCAGGAAAACCTGATGTGCTCCAAGAGACTATTAGGAGACTAAATGGATTCTTGTTAATAATGCAAGTGGAATGCTATGCTCATTGCTACAGGGATCGTAGAAATGTGAAATTATGTCAAAAAATGTTCACTGTGTTCTCTTAATTTTACCTTAATTCAAGTAGAATGCCTAAAAGCCAAGAAGGGAATAGCATTACCTATACCATGTCAAGTCCTCTCTTGCCCTGGAGCCAGGTGCACAGAAATCAGGCAAGATGTTCTCAGTGATCAATAGGAGTGTGTATCTCTCTTAATGTCTAAGAAGATGGCCTGCTTGGTAGATTGCTCATCAATATCTGGTTCCCCTTCTTGTGGGAGAATCACACTTACCTGTTCTGTTGAGCTCAGGTGTCACTATGTGACTTGCTCTGGCCATTGAAATATGAGTGGAGCTTTGGGTGTTCCTCTGGCATAAGTTTAAAGAGACAGAACATGTTTTTACATGTTCTCTTTTTCTTCTGCCATGGTTACCAGTAATGTTCCAGATAGAGTTTCTCTGGCAGTCTGGATGCTGCATAAAGATCATGTTGCAGAGCAGGGTTTCTTTGTTGACCTCTAATGCACATGTTGTGCAAGCAAGATATAAATTTTCATTTTAAGCCACTGAGATTATGGATTGTTTGTCATTGCAGGCACAGCCTAACCCATTCAGATTAATTGATTTGTTCAATCTACAACATACACTTTCAAAAGGAATAATACCACCCTATGTGAGCAAAAATTGGTTCTTGGAAGGTAAAAGAGCCTTACTCATTTTTTTTGGTATCATTAATATACAATTACATGAGCAACATTATGGTTACTGGACTTCCCCCATTATCAAGTCCCCACCACATTCCCTATCACAGTTACTGTCCATCAGCGTAGTAAGACGCTACAGAATCACAACTTGTCTTCTCTGTGCTATACTGCCTTCCCAATGCCCACCCCCACTACATTATGTGTGCTAATCGTAATGCCCTGTTTTCCCCTTATCCCTCCATTCTCATGCATCCTCCCCAGTCCCTTTCCCTTTGCTAACTATTAGTCCATTCTTGGGTTCTGTGAATCTGCTGCTGTTTTGTTCCTTCAGTTTTTTCTTTGTTCTTATACTCCACAGATAAGTGAAATCATTTCATATTTGTCTTTCTCTGCCTGGCTTATTTCACTGAGCATAATACCCTCTAGCTCCATCCATGTTGTTGCAAATTGTAGGATTTGTTTTCTTCTTATGGCTGAATAATAAGCCATTGTGTATATGTACCACCTCTTTATCAATTCATCTACTGATGGACACTTAGGTTGCTTCCATTTCTTGGCTATTGTAAATAGTGCTGCAATAAACATAGGGGTGCATCTGTCTTTTTCAAACTGGGCTCCTGCATTCTTAGGGTAAATTCCTAGGAGTGAAATTCCTGGGTCAAATGGCATTTGTATTTTGAGTTTTTTGAGGAACCTCCATACTGCTTTCCACAAAGGTTGAACTAATTTACATTCCCACCAGCAGTGTAGGAGGGTTCCTCTTTCTCCACTTCCTTGCCAACATTTGTTTCTTACTCTTTTTTATATACAAAGCACAGACATAAACACAGTACAGAACAGGTATACAATATATGTATTTTCATGGTAGGACAACTAGGAAGAAAAGCCTTTAAAAAGTTCATTGGAGGGCAATAATGAACTAAAGGTTGAAAAGCATTAGCCTATAAGGCAAAAAGTGATGGTCAAATTATCTTCCTAAAGTCTAATTCAGTAGTTCTCAAATCTGGTGGCACATTTAAATCTCCTAGAGAGCTTTTTAAAAACACTGATGTGTAATTCTGATTCTGAGATGCTAATTTAATTGGTGGAATCCACACATTGCTTTTTATTTTTTCAAAAACTCTAGGGTAATTCTAATTTGCAGACAGGGTTAAGAACCACTGGACCAGATATTCTAAAGGCAAAGCAACATTGCTTCCTCCAGGGAGAAGTGCCACATAAGCAGTGAAACAGCACAGTGAGCTGGAAATGGCTGGCATGGAGTACAACTCACTCCTGTTTTAGATGGGCTATTCTGGTCTGACACCAGGTAACAAAAAGCTGAATTCATCAAGAAGGGACAGCAATCTCCAATTTCTATATGTTAGCTGTCCCATTTCATGACACACTATTTTAATGCAGAGGGTCCTTTATGACTCATTTGGAAAACACAAAAAGGGGAAAAGTGCCATAGTTATTCCTGGACTAGTACCCATAGTCAGCATTTTCTGTACAGATGTAATTTGGAAATCATCTGTATCTTCAGCTCCTAAAATTCTAAGTTTTTACAAGTTAAAAAAAAGTTGTTCAGCATGGGGTCTTCTTTATCTTCTATATCTTGGGAAAGTCTAGGTGCAAGAGGAAGACTTTTATATGATCGTAAAAATTAAAAATTAAATTTAAAAAATTAAGAGGATAAAGCACATTCTCCTTAGCATGGAAAGGGGCTTTGTTCTGGGCTAAATGGCAGTGGCATAGGATTATCATGGCCAAATTTGCTCATTAGATGGGTCATCCCTTATTCTTTCCTGAAATGTCACTTGGAATTGACAATGACATGGCTGTATTTTAATGAAGAGGCTCCATTTCCACCTCGGAAGTCAAAATAATGTGTTAATTAACAAGCATATCACTTTGTATTTTCCTTTTATACATCTTCACAGTAGATGACATTTACATTGATCTAATTTATTTGGAGGGTCTAACTAAAATGTGTAGATTGGCTTTCCTGGTGTTATTTTGTTCACTGAGTGTCTAGCTTGAGGGCAAATGTGGATATATTTGCAGGTATTATTGTGAAATATCTTAAAGTATGAAAATAAAATTTCTAGGAAATCATCCATGAGAAGGAGTCAGCATCAGTTGTACAAGTTGACAAATGCTCATTACTAGCTTGTTAACACTGTTGATGATTTTAGCAGATGCAGAAATGAGAAAAAATCAAGTATTTAAGGTTGTCAGTAGAGACAAGGGTGGATTTGAGATGCAGAGATGTATAAAATGTGGATTCAGGAAGATTTAACTGCTAACTCATCTGTAGGTCATCATCATCTAATTCCAAAGAAGGGCAACAATGTGTTGTAATGAATCATTTTCAGAATTCAGAAGTGGCCCCACTTACTAAAATGGGGGAGAGTAACCCAGTGTCCATATGATATTACTCTCCTGCCACAGCTGATTGGAAATGAGGTGGATGCATGACTTAAGCTGGGCTAATTACATTCTCTTTCCTGGATACTTGGAATTGGAATGCAGAGTCTCTGGTTAGTCTTGGGCACTGGAGCTAGTAAGTGATGAAGAACTGGGACTCACTGCCTTTTTCTACCAAGGGCATGCTAAAGCAGGGAAAGCCAATCTTCAGAGTAAAAAGAGAAGCTATTACTGAGCCCAGAAGAGATAATGAGAATACCTTTAGTTCCTGACTTTCAAATTCTATGTCAAGGACCTAGCTATCCTGCTGGCTACCCTATAGGCATCACACCCTTATGCTTGAGCTAGTTTGAGGGCATTTCTGGTCCTTACAAGCAATTATCCCTGATTTAGACAGCATTCTTCTCCACAAAAAATAGCTAAAATCTGTGAAGGACATAGGCCACATTTACTGCAGATGTTCAGCTTCTTAAAATTTTGCTTGAATTATCCAGATTAGCCTTCCGGTAGATGCACTGGCTGTTTAGTACAACAACAGATGCAGCAGGCTTTGTGAGCAAATGGGTCACAAAGAAATGCTGAATGGCATGAAATCTTTGCAGCAATGGGCACATGTTTTACCATACGTGTTCTAACAAAAAGGCATAGATTCAAACATGCAAAATGTTATGATTGCATTTTCTGTCTTTAACCTAATTAAGTCCTAATAATATAGCTAGACTTAAAGGAGATATGCACAGCAATGTCATGTCTCCATTATAAAAGGATTTCAAAAGATGGTAAAATGGATAGAATAATCAGCTCTATCATTTCCATCCATTTCTAGTCTCCTTTTGCTTTTGCTTTAGACCCCTGACACCAATTATGTAAATTTGCTCACCTTGTTCCTGGTTGCTTTTGCACTGTAATTTAAATGTAGGTTTCTTATGAAGAAAATGCATTGTCCTTTTCAAAATTTAGAATTTGAACTGATGCACTGATTTTGTTCCTGTGAAATTACTATGCAGCCTGAAAAACAGCTGGACTAGTTTCTAAACACCAACAAAAAACCTCAAGTCTGAATTACAGTAGAGGTTTTCATCAGAATTTTATAGTATTGTTTAATAAATATAAAGCACACTTTACTAGTAACTGGCTACTTTTCTGTTTACATTAGCTAATGTATTATGAAGATGGAGGCAAATGTACTAGAAATTGTTTGATTCACTGAGAGTAATCAGTCTGTACTTTATTTTAAGAACTACAAAGTCCATTTTGAAGAAGGAGTGAAAAAGCTCCTACCTTACCTGTTTCCCAAAGGCAATATAGCATAATCCAATAGTCCTATCGCACAGGACTGCTTGTATTCAACACTCAATTTTACTATCTGTGTGACCTTTGGTAAGTTACTCAACCTCTCTGTGCTTTAATTTTCTCATTTCTAAAATAGGGATAACAGTATCTATTTCATTGGGTAGTTATGAGGATTAAATTAGTTTATATGGGGCCCTTAATATGGTGCCTAGCTATAGCAAGTGGCATTAGTCATTTTTATACCCCAAATGCAAAATCCTATATTTTCTTGAAATTTCAGCCAGTGGAACTAATTATTCTAATTAGTACATAACCTTTCAAATCCAGTCAGTGACTCATAAGTAAGAAAATACACGTCTACCTTTTTACAGGCTGACATTGTGGTACAGAGGGGTAGAGAGTCATGAGTATATAAAGTGCCTTGATCTTAAAGTTCAAATTTCCTATTTTCTTATGAGAATTACATTCTTCCCAGTAGGTTGGTTGGATTGTTGTTGAGAAATCCAATCCAGGGAAGTCTTCCTGTGAGCTAGGTGAGACCTCAACTTGGGAGAGAGTTCTTGACTCCAATTGAGAGAATTCATGGTCATGGGAGAGAATAGTTTAATAATGTGAAAGTACACACTCAAGGAGAGAGTATGGGTGTGCTTAAGAGGTGAGCAGCCCAGTGGAGTTTTAGGTTGGATGGTCTTATAGCTGGAGTTTAAGCAGAGGGTAGAATATTCATCAGGATAGGTGGGGTTTTCTTGGAATAGGGAGGAGATTTGGGGTAAGTAGGGTGACAAACTGTTTTTATCTTTAGATGGTCTGCTTTGGAACTGTCATGGCACCAAGGAGTGTGATTTTTAATATGCTAATGAGCATATAATAGGCTTTGGGGTGACTTGAAGGTCAAACAGTCTTCCATATTGGAACTAGCCAGTTTAGACTGGTGGGTAACCATATCCTGTTGATGCTGTCCCGGTTTAGCCAATTGTTCAGCTAGTACTTTTCCTACCTCAGGATGACTGACTTGTTTTAGGACAAGGCCAGCATGTTCTGGTTAACTATAAGTGGACACGGTACACTGGATCAAGATAGGTACATGGTGGACCCAGCTAGAGGTTCTGGGAGGAAATCATGTCTTACTGGTATACATCAGAAGGGCATGGAATAGGGAAGGGAGGATAGCCTGGGGAAGCAGTTGCCAAGAAGGAGGAACAACTTGGAGTTGGAGAGTTTTTCTAAGGTGGACAGCACAGGGCTGGATAATCCAAGAGAGGGAATATTCAGAGATCTAGGCTGTGATTTTGCTATGTATCAAGACAAGGGAACCCATTAAAGAACCAGAAAGAAACGCAGATACTAGAAGCAGGGGCCAGGTCTCGGAAATTGGACAGAACTCTGTCAGAATTGCACATGAGATCAGGACCACAGCAGCATTGGGAAATTACACTGGATGGTGGGATAAAAACTGGACAGGATGGTTCTAGCAATGGATTGGGTGGAACCTTTAGGTCCAAAAGGCCCGCCTGTGTTAATAAGGCTAAAAAAGGCTAGGAGGGAGAGGAAGAAAAGAACACCAGGGTATTTATGAGTATGGCAGTCCTTCAGGCAGTTTCTTTTGTCTTGTAAACTTTGACTCACAGAAAGCACATCTAACTTCTGGGCATTGTCTCATGAAGGAATGCTGGTCCTCAAGAATGCCTTCTGTCGGCCCTGGCAACACCTCTGAGTGAAGGTTAGAAAAAAAAATCAAAATAACTGTATTCCATACAGAAAGGTTGCTCCTGGCAAAAAAACTCTGAGATTCTTTACCCCCACCTCCTTATCCTTAAAAACCTGCTTCCTCTTACATAAGGAAGAAGAAGTAAGTTTATTTAGCATGACATAAAAATCTAATTTGAATAAATCACATTTTGTGATTAGCAGATTAGGGAAATAGAATGGCCTTAGGAATCAGAATTGCATTAATCACAGAGGAAAATGATCTTCTATGACAGTTGGATGCTGGTCAAATATTCTCGTGGTTGCTTTTAGATTAATAAGCCTCCTGACCTATCATTGATCGTAGCAGATTTTGTTGCAGAAAAAAATCCTTTCTTACGTATAATCTTAACCTGTTGTCTAAATTTGTAGGCAGATAAACTAAGGACAAGGGAATCAGACCAAAAAGAAGTGCATTTGGCTTTTAATCAGCATTTGCTGAATGAATGAGATGCTCAGTGTGCATTAAAAGATGGTGATAATGACAATGGCTAGGAATGAAGAAGGAAAAGGAAAGGGAAAGGGACAGAGAAAGGGAAGAAACAGCTGTAGCTCTCGGGTGATTGGCTTACCAATTACCACTGTTGAAGCGACTACAATGCAGTTTTCAATTATTCAAAGGCTGGTTTCTCCAGTTTGTGTATCATCTCAAATTTTTGCTTCAGATTTTCCCTTTTACTGATTGCCTTTTAGTCATCCATATAATGTCCATTAGTCCACAGAGAAGATGAAGGAACAAAAGAGATTAGTATTAGCTAAAATTTTCCCAATGTTTTCTTTTTGCAAGGGTTTATAACATTTCATTCTCAAGATGATTCTGTGAAAGAGGGACTATTATTATTACTGTTTTACAAATAAGGAAATTGAAGTTTAACAGTATTCTGACACTAGTTTGTTGCAGAGATAGAATTTGAACCATGGACGGTGTGAACCTAGAGTCCATACTCTTAACCCAGTATATTCTCTTGCTTCCATACTACTGTTTTCTAACTTGCTTCCCGTCATTGTAAATGTTCCCAGTGCTTTATAGTTTACAAAGGTCTTTCATACTCCCATTTCTTTTTCTTCTTTCTTCCTCCCTCCCTTCCTTCTTTTTTCCTTTCCTTCCATTCTTCTGTATGTAAATGTGTGCTGTATTGTTTTATTCTGTTACTCTTCTTTTTGTGTCTTTTGAGTTCTTAAGCTGCCCTTGAGCTGCATTGTTTAAGTTTAGTTTTTATTTTTATCAAAGTTAAACCTGCATATAGTTTAGGAGTTGAATAGTTCTATAAGGCCTATTACAGAAACAATTCCATAGGACTCATTTTCTCATCTGTGTCCCACAGAGGCAACAGCTTTCAGCTCTTTTAGCTGTCTTTTTTGGTATTTGTCTCAATATCTCTAAATAATATGCTTATATTGCTACTTCTTGATCTAAACAAATAGGTGTTATCTATGAAAGATATATTATCTTTCAATTACCTCAAGCCCCCGCCTACCCCGATCACCTATGCACAAATTTTCCTATCCATTCTTCCAAGAGTTATATCATGATGTTGGTTAAGTCAAATCAATATTTATATTATGACTATGTATTATGTTATGCTTATATACTATGATTACCTTTTCATTTTGTTTCTCCTGGAGTTAATAAGTGCTTTTTTTATTTTTTTAGGAGAGCAAGGTACAGGCTTTTATTTGGAGATAAAGTGAAAGGACAGAGCTCCTGGCTCATGCCAGGAGGGGACAAGAGAGTCCGTAGTGATGCATTGTCTAGGGGGTTTTATAGGCAGTTGAGGATTTTTCGAGAACATGAAAAACTTAGGGGTGGGGACTTGTTAAGTGGTCTCTGAATATTAAAAATTAACTTAACATAAAGAGTTTCCTGCGTTGATTTCTCTCTGGGACACCGGCGCCTTGGTCTGGGAGCATATCAAAAGGCTGCTTGTCCAGCTCCCAAGGTGGGCTGAGGTATTGTCTACTTGCTAAAGAATTTTGCCTCTTGAACTTCCTGGGTGTTAAAATGCAATCTTATCTTCAAGATGGAATTCTTCTCGCCTTTTACTATGCCGTTTACAGCTGGGTCTGCATGCTAAGTTAGTTGCTCAGTTTGTAGAATCACCTCGTCAGATCTTGCGGTGGTGAGCATCGGATTCCGTGAAATTGATGAAGTTAGAAGGGAGTTAGGAATGCCCTCTGCCTCACTGAAGCCAGGGCAGCCTCTGAAATTATCCTGGACGAGCCCTCAAAAATGATGCCGGGGTTCTTGTTTGCGGAGCCGAAGAATGAGCAAATCGAAGGCTGGTGTTGGGCGAGAAGACGAGCGACCGGGGAAGTGGACGGTGAGCCCACGGAGGAGGACCGGGCAGTGAAGGTTCCCATAGCAGCTCAGGTTCCCGGAGGAAGAGCAAAGTCAATGGGAGAGCCTCATCTGAAGTCACGGCACCAATGAAAGGGTATCTTGCTGCGACCCTTCTTACACAGAAAGACCCAGAAGACACAGGCCTACGCAAGAGACTCTATTATCTGGAGGAGAAAGTGGCTGCCCCAGAGGGAGGGGGTGAGAGCGAGAGAGAGAGAGAGAGAGAGAGAGAGAGAGAGAGAGAGAGAGAGAGAGAGAGAGAGAGAGAGAGAGAGAAGGGAGAGCAGGGGGACAGAGAGACAGAGAGAGAGCAGCAGAGAGAGACAGAGAGACAGAGAGACAGAGAGACAGAGACAGAGAGCATAAGTGCTTTGTTTTTATTTTTCACTTACTTCATTTTGATAAAATTATCACTAACTCTCAACCAAATTCTCCCTCAAAAGTGTATTTCTTCTCAATATAAACAGACACATTAGGTAGTCTTTTAACTTCATCTTTGAAACATCTGAGAGCCTTCTAATTTTCTCCATTTTGACTTTGATTCTTCTCTTGACTTGCTTCACAGCTATTGTTCTGGCATCAAACTTCACCATTATTCTGAGGATTTACATGTCTCTTCCTTGTGTTAGATGCCATTTCCAGGATCCTATATACTAGTCAGCTTTTGAAACTTTTCTTTCCTTTTCTTCTTCTTTTTTTATCCTTCTGTGGGTTGGCTACACTTCTTGTCAGGTGGAGGGAAGTTGGCTTCTTCCCAGAACCCAGAAGCTGTTTTCATCAGGGCCATACCAATCTTTTTGAAAAGAAAAGAGTAATGATACCCACCATTTTCACTTACATTTCATTGTCAAAACCAAATCAATGACCAACCTTGATGTCAATGGGATGGGAAATAAAATTTAGTCCTGATAGAAGGAGGCAGGGAACACTTTGAACACATAGCACAATATACCCTGTGTGTTCCTGTTTCCTGGTTTGCTCCCACATTTTTGGAAAGCCCATCTTCCAATAGCTTCCTGAAGAAGGTTGCATAAGAGTTAAATTTATTTAGATCTTGCATATGCAAAATGTCTTTTTACCCAGTGGTAGTTTATTTTGATGTAGAATTCTATATTGGAAATCATTTTCTTCAGAATCTGTGAATATTGTGCTACTATCTTTATTCTAGTATTGCTCTGAAGAAGTCCAGTGTAATCCTAATGCTTGGTAATAATTTTTTTCCTTTATGGAAGCATATTTTTGTTTCTAGGTTCTGAAACTTTACAGTGGTATGTCATGGTATGGATTTGTTTCTATCCATTGTGCTGGAAACTTGGTAGGCCCTCTAAATTTGGAAATTCATGGCCTGTAATATAGAAACTTTTCTTGAATTATGCCTTTGATAATATCCTGCACTCCACCTTTTTTGACTATTTCTATTAAGTTTTAATTTTTATTTCTCCTGTTTTAATTTACAGTTATATTCTTTTTCTAAAATACTCTAAGTATGTTTTTTCCCTCCTAAATGGTATCCTGTACTTATTTAAGGGATACCATATCTTTTCCTATCTCTATTAGGATACTTACTAATAATTTGCTTTTTGAAATTTTTCTTTGTTCCACCTAGTCTTTCCATCCTCAAACTTGCCTATTTCTTTTATTTTGGTCTCTGTATTTCATGCTAGCGGTATTATTCAATTTCTGGTGACCCCCGCCCCTAGTTCAGAAACTTTTTTTTGCTCTCTCCAGAGAATTACCCTCAAGTCTTCTGATGGAGAGGAGAAAAGAAGTCTCTTGGCTGCATAGAGTTGGGAAAGGGAACTGCTTCTTAACTGGACTTCCCAGCAATTCTCCTGTTTTCAGTTCTGTTTCCACTTCCAAAAGTCTCTGGTGCATCAATTTCTAAATGTTTTGTGGCTTCTATGTGTAAATCAAATTAACTCTCATCTTTCACTTTTGCTGGGCTTGGATTCAAATTTCTTGTGTCTGTTTAGCAATTATTACTCATCTATATGCTTTCTGGTTTCTAAAATGTTATTGCTGTGGTTCCTCTCCATCCACATTAATCTTGTAGGTTTGTGCGTTTTAAAAATCACTTTACTGTTGTTTTAGTGGGTTTGGAGCAAGAGTAGAGATGAATGGATGTGTTCACCCTGCAATTTTTAAGTAAAAGTCTTATGACTCTCAGAACAACCAGGGATGACATTACTGTCCCCATTTTACAAGTGAGAAATGGAGCTCAAATGACTTTCCAAGATTGCATAGCATATAATGTTGGATCTGGGGCTTTTATTCAGGTCTTTTGACTCCAAGTCTACTAACTTTCAAAAAACGAAGGCTGTATAATGTAGTTGTTAAAAGCACAGTCCTTGGCACCAGATGAGTCCTGGTTTTGCCTCTTGATAGCTTATTGTTTTGACAAATTGTTTCGTCTAACTAAACTGAAAGGTCTTCATCTATAAAATGGGGATAATAGCAATAGCATAACCTCACCATAGTATTGTGAGGATTCAATTAGATAATATATGTAAAGTACCCAGCAGAGTCTCCGGCATATAGTGAATATTCCCTTATTACTATAATGGAAAAATTGAAGTGATAAGATGTAATAATGATTTACAGTTTTAATTAACTGAACTATGTCCAGGGAAACTTTAAAATTAATTCTGCAGACATTTACTGCATAATTAGCATTTGCACTGTGGAATATTTATTCTCCCTTTCTCTTCTATTTGGACCTGTTTATGAAAATATCTTTGATTAGGAACAACTTCAAACCTAGTTGGGCTTAGATGACAAACTTCTGAGTAAGGACAGAAGAATTGGCAGGGTCGCAGAGTTTCTCTCCACCAATGAACAACAAAAATTCATTGACAAAGCCCCAAAGTCACCAACAGCTACAAGGTAAAGGATGAAACATTGTACAAAAACTAAATGTTAAATAAAATGACCAATAAAAGACATAGAATATTTTGGTGCAATAAAGTGAGACTCCTTGTCATACATGCATGCCCCTCTTCCTCAGAAGCAGATTGAGAGGAAAAACAGGTGGGGAGAGTTGACAACATTTTGAAGATTTCCCCTAATACTTTCATTAATTTGTGTAGAAATCTGAAGGTGTAGATAAGCAGCTGTGGGAAGAGTGGAGGAATGGGGGAATATGAGAGAGCTGTTTTAGAATACAAGCCCCCATATACCACCATGGGACCTCAGCAGAGACAAGGGCCTCCAGAGCATTCCATTTCCCAGATAACCAGGCTAAGCAAAATAATACAAATCACTCAACAGTGTAATATACCTCTGACAGGTTAGATTGGGCTGTGATAGGCCACTGAACTGAATCTCACAGGAAAGCAGAGCTAATAAGGGCAACACTCAACCCCTTCTTCCCTCTTTCTTCCACTTATCCTGAATCCCCATGTTAAGGGAAAATTGGTGGAAAACAACTCCAAACTCTTAAATTGAGGAAGAAAAACTAGTACATATCAGAGCAAACTGAAAGTCTGAAAAGTCTGTGTATGCTAAGCATGTACTGGATGAACTACAAGGACATGACCACCATTCAAGCATGGTAGAAAGAAACATGATTTTTGAAAGATAGTTGAAGGATCTAGTTTAGATGAAAACACTGTTAATGAAAAAACAGATCTGGACAGCAGCTAAAGTGATCAAAAACAGATTTTATTCAGAAAAACTATTACAATAGGGAAAAAGAGACCTCAGTCAGTATAGAACTGGGCTCAATTCTGAATACAATAAAGAAAAGTGGGAATTTATATCCATGGAGCAGGGTGGAGATGAATTCAAGAGTGGTCAGTGGATGAAAAATTACCAAGAGGAAACATCAGGGATATGGGGGATTCTAGCTAATACCAACCTAGCAAGATTCTTGCTGAAGACAGGCCAGGGTGATCAAACATTTCCTGGGGGATGTTAGGGGAGGAGTAATTTGATAAGATATTGAGAGTGATCAGATATTGATTTGGGGGGATTCTGGCTAAACTGACTAAACCAGATTCTTCTAAAGTTGGGCAGTGCAAAGATGAACAGAAGTCAAAAAGTTGAACTTAGTTTGGAAGGGAATTCAGAGGAGCCTGACTAAAATATGGTCAAAGAGAGAATCTTTGTCACAACCTAGAAAAGAGAAGCATATTCTTTATGAATGTTCTGTGCTATAGACTCAGTGAGAAGTAATAGTCAATAAAATAAAAGATCTAAGATTAAACAGTAGAATGATTGAGGACAAAGTAATATCATTAAAGAACATATAAATAAATTTCAAAGGCAAGGAACAAAAGGGACTTTGCTGAAAATCAGATCAATGGCATAGAAGAAAGACAGGATAATCACAATGCAAAAAGAAGGAAAAGGAATAGAGATTTAAGACAGTAAAAGGAATGAAATATACAGTCAAATATGATCCAATATTGTGCTAACTGGTGTTCTGGAGGAAGAGAACCAACAAATTCAAAAGTAATAAGAGCTACTATACAGAAAACTACTCATCTTATTTTTGTATTAAAATTGATTTAGAAAAATTAACATAGATTTATATCTTGATTAAGTCCTTGAACTTCAGGGTTAAATATATAGATCCTTCAGAAATCTTGGAAGAAAAGAAAATCACCTATAGGAGAAAATTTTTGATACATCTCAGACTCTTCCTTTGCAAAATGTCAGGGGAAAAAAGACAAAGGAGCCATGGCTACAAAATTCTGAGAGAAAGAAAGTGAAGAAGGTGTGAGCCCAAAGCAGTATTTCTATGCAAATATTTGTCCAAGTATAAAGGCCATAGGCAGACAAGAAAGAACTCAGGGAATATGGCCATTAGCCAATTTGAACAAACAACTTAGCAAGAAACCCCACCAACCAGTATGTGAATAAAAATTAAAAACAAAAACAAAAACAAGAATAATGATGTGAGTAGTATAAAAGGTCTGGTGGTAAGCCCTGACTCCATTTGAATACCGAAGTAAGACTAAACAACTAGAGGACATATGGTTGCCAATAGCTGTAAATATAAACCCAGGCAAAATAGAAATAATATAAACTACAAAAAATTGGGAGTTGGAGTACAGAAGGTGGGAGGAAGTATAATAATGTTAATTATCTCATTTTGTAGAGCAGTAGTCAATTGGCACTATTAATCAAGAAATATAGGCTGTTCAATTGGTGCACATTGTGTGTGGGGTCACGGGGAAGACAGTGTGGCTCAGAGAAGACAAATTGGGACTCTGGCATTTCACTACATTGATGGACAATTACTGCAATGGGGTATTGGGGGGGACTCGGTAATAAGGGTGAATGTAATAAGCACATTGTTTTTCTTGTGACACCTTCATAAGAGTGTATATCAATGATACCTTAATAAAATACATACATACATACATACATACATACATACATACATACATACATACATACTCAGGGCAGCTTCTGTAAAAAAAAAAAAGAAATATAGGCTGTTCTGATTTGGTTTTGTCTATGTATTTTCTTTGCCCATATTCTTTGGGCTATTTCTTGTATCTTTGTTGCCTTTCTCTTTATATCTTTTTTTTTTAACCAGTGTGCATTGAACATTAATTTACATAAACTGAATGCTTAATAAATGTTGTTGAAGTAATTTTACAGATTGCATGGGACTGTAAATTCTTTGAGGATTGGGAGTATGTTTTATTCATCTTTGAATTTTCTCAGCATCTGGCATAGGAACTTGCATTTAGTATATCATCAGTAAGTTTTTAAATTTAATTTTTAAAAATTTTATTTTGATATTGTTAATGTACAATGACTTGAACAACATTATGGTTACTAGACTCCCCCTATTATAAAGTCCCCCCCATATACCCCATTACAGTCACTGTCCATCAGTGTAGTAAGATGCTACCCCCCTACATTGTGTGCTAACCGTAATGCCCCATTTGCCCCCTTATCCCTCCCTTATCCCTCCCTTCCCACCCGTCCTCCCCAGTCCCTTTCCCTTTGGTAACTGTTAGTCCAGCCTTGGGTTCTGTGAGTCTGCTGCTGTTTTGTTCCTTCAGTTTTTTCTTTGTTCTTATACTCCACAGATGAGTGAAATCATTTGGTACTTGTCTTTCTCTGCCTGGCTTATTTCACTGAGCATAATGCCCTGTAGATCCATCCATGTTGTTGCAAATGGTAGGATTTGTTTTCTTCTTATGGCTGAATAACATTCAATTGTGTATATGTACCACATCTTCTTTACATCAATAAATTTTTTAACTAAACAAATTAATTTGCTTTTGTTTCATATGTATATTTTTGCTAGAACAAGGCTGAAGACTAGCTGGAAATATAAGGAAAATCAACCATAATTGGAGAATATAATGAAGCCTGTCACCCACATCTGAGAGAACTATTATAAATGCTTCTGATGCCTCCTTAAAGATATTCTGCTGCTTTCAGAATGCATTTTCCCCCAGTAGATAATATCTTCTTGCTCTAATTTGATGATTGACACTGTAATCAAAATGGTCATTTCCAAACACAGATTGATCCTGTCACATCTGGGCTTAAAAACATACCATATAGGGGAGGAGTCAAGATGGTGGTGTGAGTAGGACAGCAGAAATCTCCTTCCAAAACCATATATATTTTGAAAACACAACAAATACAACTATTCCTAAAAGAGAGACCAGAAGATACAGTACAACAGCCAGGCTACATCTACACCTGCGAGAACTCAGCACCTCATGAAGGGGGTAAGATACAAGCTGTGGCCTGGTGGGAACCGACTGCCCCTCCCACCCCAGCTTGCTGGTGGGAGAAAATGAGTTGGAGCGGGGAGGGAGAGGGAGCCCAGGACTGCTAAATACCCAGCCCTAGTCATCCACACTGGGAGCACAGACACACATTGTGTGGTATGCTGGATATTAGGGAAATGGAAGAGTAAAACCTGCGAGCAGGTCCCCACAGCCAGTGCCCCTGGGACAAAAGAAAAGCAAGTGCTTTCTGGAAGTGTTAAAGGGACAGGGGCCTCATAGCTGGACAGAAGCGTCCCAGCACACTCAGCTCAGCAGCGGCGAATCACAGGGAACTCCGGATGCCCTAACCCCCTGGGAGGCAGTGCAGCTCTGAGGCCCCTCATGGCAATAAACAGCCTCTCATCTATTCCTCCTCTGGCATGGCCCTGTGATAGCAGGAGAGTGGCCTGGGAGCACTGCACCCACAGCAACTGCCCAGAACCTCCTCTGCAGTTGCCTGGGCCAGACACAGAGGCCCTGTTGGCATACAGCTGCCCAGCACAAGCTGCTAGGGGTTGCCATTCTCCCAGAAGAGGAAGGTGACCAGCAAGCAAGAAGGGACTTTGTTCTCCCAGCTGACATGCACCAACTGCCCATGACTACATCTATCACCATGAAAAGGCAGAAGAATTTGATACAGACAAGATTAACCCAGAAAACCACTGAGAGGGAGCCTGGGGAGATAGATTTAACTAATCTTCCTGAAAAAGAATTCAAAATAAAGGTGATAACCATGCTGATGGACTGCACAGAAATATGGAAGAGCTAATGGATAAAGTTGGGAGGGAGAATACAGAAATAAAAAAATCTGTGGAAGGTCTTAAGAGCAGACTGGATGAGGTACAAGAGGCCATTAATGGAATAGAAATCAGAGAACAGGAACACAGAGAAGCTGAGGCAGAGAGAGATAAAAAGATCACCAGGAGTGAAAGAATATTAAGAGAACTGTGTGACCAATCCAAATGGAACAATATCTGCATTATAGGGTACCAGAAGAAGAAGAGAGAAAAAGGGATAGAAAGTGTATTTGAAGAAATAATTGCTGAAAACTTCCCCAGACTGGGGGAGGAAATAGTCTCTCAGACCATAGAAGCCCACAGAACTCCCAACATAAGGGACCCAAAGAGGACAACACCAAGACACATAATAATTAAAATGGCAAAGATCAAGGACAAGGACAGAGTATTAAAGGCAGCCAGAGACAGAAAAAAGGTCACCTACAAAGGAAAACCCATCAGGCTATCATCAGACTTCTCAACAGAAACCTTACAGGCCAGAAGAGAATGGCATGGTATATTTAATGCAATGAAACAGAAGGGCCATGAATCAATAATACTGTATCCAGCACAATTAACACTTAAATATGAAGGAAGGTTAAAGATTTCCCAGACAAGCAAAAGTTGAGGGAATTTGCCTCCCACACACCATCTCTACAGGATATTTTAGAGGGACTGCTCTAGATAGTAGCTCTCCTAAGGGTCAATAGATGTCACCAGAGAAAATAAAATCACAGCAAAGAAAGCAGACCAACCAAATATTAACTAAAGGCAAAAAATAAAATCAACTACTCACAAAATCAGTCAAAGGAAACACGAAAGAGCACAGAATAAAACACCTAACTTATAAAGAATGGAGGAGGAAGAATAAGAAGGGAGAGAAATGAAGAATCATCAGGCTGTGTTTATCATAGCTCAATAAGTGAGTTAAGTTAGACAGTTAGATAGTAAAGACGCTAACCTTGAACCTTTGGTAACCACGAATCTAAAGCCTGCAATGGCAATAAGTACATATCTTTCAATGATCACCCTAAATGGAAATGGACTGAAGGCACCAATCAAAAGACACAGAGTAATAGAATGGATAAAAAAACAAGACCCATCTATATGTGGCTTAAGAGATTCACCTGAAACCCAAAGACATAGACAGACTAAAAGTCAAGGGATGGAAAAAGATATGTCATGCAAACAACAGGGAGAAAAAAGCAGGTGTTGCAGTACTAGTATCACACAAAATAGACTTCAAAACAAAGAAAGTAACAAGAGATAAAGGACATTACATAATGATAAAGGGGTCAGTCCAACAAGAGGATATAACCATTATAAATATATATGCACCCAATACAGGAGAACTGACATATGTGAAACAAATACTAACAGAATTAAAGGAGAAAATAGAATGCAATGCATTCATTTTAGGAGACTTCAACATACCACTCACTCCAAAGGACAGATCCACCAGACAGAAAATAAGTAAGGACACAGAGATACTGAACAACCCACTAGAACAGTTAGACCTAATAGACATCTACCCAAAAGCAGCAGGATACACATTCTTCTCAAGTGCACATGGAACATTTTCCAGAATAGACCATATACTAGGCCACAAAAAGAGCCTCAGTAAATTCAACTTCTCAGACCACAAAGGTATAAAACTAGAAATAAATTGTACAAAGAAAGCAAAAAGGCTCACAAACACATGGAGGCATAACAACATGCTCCTAAATAATCAATGGATCAATGAACAAATTAAAATAGAGATCAAGCAATATATGGAGACAGATGACAACAACAACACAAAGCCCCAACTTCTGTGGAATGCAGCAAAAGCAGTCTTAAGAGGAAAGCATATAGCAATCCAGGCATATTTAGACATAGTCTAAAGTCACAATAATTCAAATTGGAAAAAGAAGAACAAATGAGGGCCAAAGTCAGCAGAAGGAGGGACATAATAAAGATTAGAGAAGAAATAAATAAAATTGTGAAGAATAGAACAATAGAAAAAATCAATGAAACCAAGAGCTGGTTCTTTGAGAGAATAAACAAAATAGATAAGACCCTAGCCAGACTTATTAAGAGAAAAAGAGAATCAACACACATCAACAGAATCAGAAACGAGAAAGGAAACATCATGATGGACCCCACAGAATTACAAAGAATTATTAGAGAATAGTATGATAAACCTATATGCTAACAAACTGGAAAACCTGGAAGAAATGGAGAACTTCCTAGAAAAATAAAATCTTCCAAGACTGACAAAGGAAGAAACAGAAAATCTAAACAGACCAATTACCAGCAACAAAAGTGAAGTGGTAACAAAAACTACCCAAGAGCAAAACCCCCGGGCCTAATGGATTTACAGAGAAATTTTACCAGACACACAGAGAAGACATAATACCCATTCTCCTTAAAGTTTTCCAAAAAATAGAAGAGGAGGGAATACTCCCAAACTCATTCTATGAAACCAGCATCACCCTAATACTAAAACCAGGCAAAGACCCCACCATAAAAGAAAATTACATACCAATATCCCTGATGAACATAGATGCAAAAATACTCAACAAAATATTAGCAAACCAAATTTAAAAATACATCAAAAGAATCATACACCATGACCAAGTGGGATTCATCTCAGGGATGCAAGGATGGTACGACATTCAAAAATCCTTCAACATCATCCACCACATAAACAAAAAGGACAAAAACCACATGATAATCTCCATAGACGCTGAAAAAGCATTCGACAAAATTCAATATCCTTTCATGATAAAAACTCTCAACAAAATGGGTATAGAGGGCAAGTAACTCAACATAATAAAGACCATATATGCTAAACCCACAGCCAAGATCATACTTAATAGCAAGAAGCTGAAAGCTTCTCCTCTAAGATTGGGAACAAGACAGGGATGCCCCCTCTCCCCACTGTTATTCAACATAGTACTGGAGGTCCTAGCCATGGCAATTAGACAAAACAATGAAATAGAAGGAATCCAGATTGGTAAGGAAGAAATCAAACTGTCACTATTTGCAGATGACATGATATTGTACATTAAAAAAACCTAAAGACTCTACTCCAAAATTACTAGAACTAATACCGGAAGTCAGCAAAGTTGCAGGATACAAAATTAACACACAGAAATCTGTGGCTTTCCTATACACTAATGATGAATTAACAGAAAGAGAAATCAGGAAAACAATTCCATGCACAACTGCATCAAAAAGAATAAAATACCTAGGAATAAACCTAACCAAGTAAATGAAAGACCTATACCCTGAAAACTACAAGACACTCTGAAGAGAAATTAAAGAGGACACTAACAAATGGAAACTCATCCCATGCTCTTGGTTAGGAAGAATTAATATTGTCAAAATGGCCATCCTGCCCAAAGCAATCTACAGATTCAATGCAGTCCCTATCAAATTACCAATAGCATTCTTCAACAAACTGAAACAAATAGTTCTAAAATTCATATGTAAACACCAAAGACCCTGAATAGCCAAAGCAACCCTGAGAAGAAAGAATAAAGTGGGGAGGATCTCACTCCCCAACTTCAAGCTCTACTACAAAGCCACAATAATCAAGACAATTTGGTACTGACACAAGAACAGACCCACACACCAATGGAACAGAATAGAGAGTCCAGATATTAACCCAAACATATATGGTCAATTGGTATATGGTAAAGGAGCCATGGACATGCAATAGAGAAATGACAGCCTCTTCAACAGCTGGTGTTGGCAAAACTGGACTGCTACATGTAAGAGAATGAAACTGGATCATTGTCTAACCCCATACACAAAAGTAAATTCAAAATGGATCAAAGACATGAATGTAAGTCATGAAACCATAAAACTCCTGGAAAAAAACAGGCAAATGTCTCTTGGACATAAACACAAGTGAATTCTTCATGAACATGTCTCCCCAGGCAAGGGAAACAAAAGCAAAAGCGAACAAGTAGGAGTATATCAAATTGAAAAGTTTCTGTACAGCAAAGGACACCACCAGGAGAACAAAAAGGCATCCTACAGTATAGAAGAATATATTGACAGATCTGATAAAGGGTTGACATCCAAAATATATAAAGAGCTCATGCACCTCAACAAACAGAAAGCAAATAATCCAATTAAAAAGTGGGCAGAGGAGCTAAACAGACAGTTCTCCAAAGAAAAAATTCAGATGGTCAACAGACACATGAAAAGATACTCCACATTGCTCGTCATCAGAGAAATGCAAATTAAAACCACAATGAGGTATCACCTCACAACAGTAAAGATCACCACCATCCAAAAGACAAACAGTAACAAATGTTGGCGAGGTTGTGGAGAAAGGGGAACCCTCCTACATTGCTGGTGGGAATGTAAATTAGTTCAACCATTGTGGAAAGCAGTATGGAGCTTCCTCAGAAAGCTCAAAATAGAAATACCATTTGACCCAGGAATTCCACTTCTAGGAATTTATCCTAAGAATACAGCAGTCCAGTTTGAAAAAGACAGATGCTCCCCTATGTTTATCACTGCACTCTTTACAATAGCCAAGAAATGGAAGCAACATGTTGATCAGTAAATGAATGGATAAAGAAGATGTGGTACATACATAAGATGGAATATTATTCAGCCATAAGCAGAAAACAAATCCTACCATTTGCAACAACATGGATGGAGCTAGAGGGTATTATGCTCAGTGAAATAAGCCAGGCAGTAAAAGACAAGTACCAAATGATTTCACTCATATGTGGAGAATAAGAACAAAGAAAAAACTGAAGGAACAAAAACAGCAGCAGAATCACAGAACCCAAGAATGGACTAACAGTTACCAAAGGGAAAGGGACTGGGTTGGATGGGTGGGAATGGAGGGATAAGGGTGGGGAAAAAGAAGAAAGTGGTCATTGTGATTAGCATGCATAATGTTTGGGGGGCCACAGGGCGGGCTGTGCAACACAGAGAAGACAAGTAGTGATTCTACAGCACCTTACTATGCTGATGGACAGTGAGTGTAATAGGGTTTGTGGGGGGGACTTGGTGAAGGGGAAAGTCTAGTAAACATAATTGTAGATTAATGATAAAAAAAAAAACTACCATATCCCCCTACCATCTATACGATAGAGTCCAAATTCCAACTATGGCATTGAAAGTCCTGTATGATCTGGCCTCTGTACATTTCTTCCCAGCCATTGTACCCCACCATATCTATCCAGGGATACTTGTGATTTATGGAACATGTTATATACATTTGTGCTTCTATGTCTTTGCTCATGCTGTTTCCCCTACTGAAAATGTCACTCCTCATCCCATACCCTTCTCTTCTGCTGTCTATGCCCATCATTATAGTATTCCATTCTTAAGGACCCAACTCAAATGCTTTCACTGTAAGACTTTGCTGTCTCCCATGTTTAAATAGTTGTACCATCTGTTGTTCTCCTATAGTACTTTGCTCATGTTTCATGTGTTGTATTACAGTTAATTGTTCATATATCTAACACTTATTCTTAGATTATGAACTTCTTGGTTTGTACTTTTCCTTTTTCCATACTCTTTGGGCTCTGTCTCTCTAGAAAGCTATCACAGAGTATGTGCCTGACACATAGCAAATGCTTAATAAATAAAGAAAACACATGTGCTTCTTATATTTCCATATAAAAAATACTTCTTCCAAGTGTAATGGGGGCCAAACTGAAAATCCTAAGGGTTGGTAGAAGGTAGAAGAGCTGTCTCTTAAAACTATGGTTTTCTGTGATGGTTTCCTATACTGATAAAATAGATGACTGGGATATTTCTTCTGAGGTAGACTGCTCTAGGAAAACTATGCAATTTGTTTAGCTACTCATATTAGAACAAGTATACATCTATTAACTCTTGGAAAACCAAAAAGAAACCATTAACCTGAATGTAGATGCTTTAGACCGAGAAGCAGAGTGCCCCATTTGGATATGCAAATCTTTGTGTATCAAGCAGGAGCACTGCTTCCAGAGACACAGATGCAGAAGAGAAGAGAACTGTTTATTTTCTCTCAGCATATCTAGACCATATATGTGTCAATATATTGTTGTTTCTGTGGAGTTGTGAATTTCTTTGTTTGAGCCCTTGCTCTTAGGAGAACAGAGGCTGAGATCTAAAGGATACAGGTGAGCAAGCATGGGCATGTTTTACTGCCTACTGAAGAAATAATTATGCAAAGAGACTGGTCTGGTTTTGATGAGGCTCTACCTGGACCTTCATATAAAGACTGAATAACTCAGTCTTTGTGAGAAATGTGCCGATGTTGGGCTGTTATGTTCTAAGGTGATGAGCCAGTTGGGTTGTACTTCTGGGGATGGAAGGTGGGGTTTCCTCTAAAGAAACATATATTCCCATTGTCAGTTGTCTTGGAAAGAGGTAGTACCAGAGAAAATGGGACTTTGAAAGTCAACCTTAAACTGGGTGAGGAGAGTTGTCTTCTTAGCTTTGTAGTGGTTGGGCCTGCATGTCTAAGACATGGTCAGGAAAACTCTTGTTGGAGAGGGGAGCCTTCTTCAGCTACATGGACCCAAGCTGGAAGCTCAACACTGAGGCAGGCCTGTTTTTAGTCCGTAAGGGCTTTGAGAGTAGACTTAACTGCAGTTTACTCTGGAGTATTCTTCCTTTTTCATACTGTCATATAACTGTGTTCTTTGCTGTGCTGTAAGGAGACTGATGGGAAGGGCTTGTGTTTGTGATGTCCTGGTGAAGAAAGGGCAGGACCTCCTCCTTCCAGATCCCAAGACAGTGGTGAAGAGATATCGGTGTTGCACTAGCTGGAGAGAGATCATTGTCCCAGAACATTAGGGTGTGGGACATCTGAAACAGAGGCAGAAGTAGTCCTGTTATTTCAGGTATACTTGGGTGACAGCACCTCCCCTGGAAACTCCTCCATATTAGAGAAGGGAGGGAAACTCTATAGGGGCATGATATCCTCAAAATTTGGAAGATAAGGGCCCAGAGTCATTGTAATTTGAGTTTTATTTAAAATATGGCCTCCTTTATACTAAAAAACTCATGAAAGCTATGAGACTCTGATTCTCTAGAGCCCATGAGGCCTTTTATTGAACAAACCCTTTTCATACTGGGCATCCTGCTCAAAAGACTTTAGCAAAGCAAAGATAAACAAAGTATTCCTCTGTTAGATTTTATAAGAGCTCTTTCTTTTTAGTTTCCTTTGGGCTTCTGTTCTTGAACCTTGAGGCAGCATACATCTAACCAGAAACTTATAGGTTCTTGCTTTTCTTCCATTATTTGTTCATCCTCTGTTTTCCTCACAAAGTGTTCTGTATCAGAGAGTAAGATGAGTCTGAAGCTCTTTCTGGATATTATGTATAAACATGGTTGAATATCTAATTGGTCTTTTGATGCGGTGAGCATCTAAGCTGACATGATTTTCTTTGGCTGAGCAAGAATGTTATTTATCACATTGGCATAGCAGCCACAGTCTCATTCCTGATGATTGCATCAATTGTCATACTTTGAAAAAAGACTGCATTTAATTCCTTAGAACTTTTCTGGATTCATGGCACTTGCCTTTTTATTCTAACAGCTGTTTATTTGCATGACCTGTTAAAGATAATTCCCTACCATCACACTGCTGTGCTTCCTCTAGCTTCTTGGACATATTGTCTTGCTCTTGTAGGTTCCATAACAAGTAGCAACTTTTGCCTTCAACAAAAGCTCTGCCTGCCTGAGATCTTTCATTATCTTCTACCAACTACACAACAAAGCTGAGCTTTGTACAATACAACTTTGGGATATGAATGATTTCACTTGTCTCTAAGGCCTTCCTGAAATTCTTTTATTTTCGTATAGATCTTTCTCTGGGATTTAGATGCTACAAATTATTTATCAATTCCATTTACTTCATTCAACAAATATTTATTGAATACTCACTATATTGCAGCACCATGTTACTTGCTGGGGCTACAAAGTAGAGGAGCTCAGACCTGGTTTTATGGCTTAAGTACTTGACTCACTGGTTCTTCTTTCTTTATTAACTCCTCTTGGATTGTACTGAAAAGAGGGACCTCCTCCTATGGCGACTGAATGCCACAAGGAAGAATGCAACTACTAAGTAGAGCTATTCAGGTGTGGTGGTGATAACCGAAGGGGGCAGGGGAGAGTCTGACGCAAAAAAAAAAAATGGGAGAAACAGTGCAATTCAAAGACACTAGGGAATAAGCGGACTTTAAAGGTCAGATGATTTTCTAGATTAATGT
This sequence comes from Manis javanica, assembly GCF_040802235.1. Lineage (NCBI taxonomy): Eukaryota > Metazoa > Chordata > Mammalia > Pholidota > Manidae > Manis > Manis javanica. The sequence goes on along the minus strand of NC_133163.1, from coordinate 94,333,700 downwards.
AAGGTTTTATTTTTTTGGTGTCTTTCCTATAAAACAATTACACTAATGAAAATAGGAAATTGTGCATATTTCATTATTTTGCAATTAATATATTTATTACAGCGTCAATGTTTGTGTTGATGTAATTCTTTTATAACTTCTCCTTCCATCAGAAATGTTTGAAGGAGAATATTATGCCTCTTAGTGAAGTTTCCGTAAAGAACATGAGGTCTTTAGATGGAGGGGCGGGTCACAAATTGCAGGAGACAATTTTTTTCTTTGTTTCCTGACATACCCTCGTGTTTTGCTAAGGAAGTCTGAGGACATGATATTTCACTTCTGAAGGTGTAAGGAAAGGATCCATCGCTTCCTTTGCTCCACACCTGCGGAAGGGACACGCCTCAGTCTCTTCCTTTTGTCTTCTGAAAATAAAAGGAAGCTGGCAAAGGATGTTTGAGTGGAGGGTTTTCTAGGGGTTAAACCCGTGTGCTTAGGAACCCTCAGCGAACCCTGCAGCTTTTACTTAAGTAGCTCCTGTAAAACAGATGCTCTCCGAAATAAGAAGGCTGGAGCGTAAGAGGACCGTCGCGCCGACTTGGGGATACGGAGCCGATGGGGGCCCAGCCCGGAGCGGAAGGTGCCTGCATTCTGCAGGTGCAGGGATTGTTATCTCGCACCGCCCCGGCTCCCGAGAGGGCGGGAACCGCGGTGCTGCAGAGTGTGGGATCTGGCCCCTGAAGCAGAGTTTAAATGTATTCCAGGCAGCAGGGTTCTGTCCAGTCGAGTTCCCACACCTGGCCGGGGAGAAGGGCAACAGCACCTATAAGAACCGCAAGGAACAGAGGAGCCCCTAGTTTGGGACGCCAGAAGGCCGGTCCCGGGTGGCTCCGTCCTACTGCTTTCCTGTGATTGCTTCCGCAACCTGTCTATCATCTCCAGTGCACTGTTTCGATTGGCTCTACCTTCTGCCACTCGGTTCCGCCGCGCTGACCCCCCATTGGACCCCCTCCGGCCAAGGCCCCGCCCACGAGCTGGGCACAGGGAGCAGGGCGCTGAGGAGAGAGCGGGTCGCTAGCTCTGGGCTTGGGGAAGGCGGTGGTAGAGCAGGAGGAGGAGGAGAAGGAGGAGGAGCCGGACCAGCAGGAGGCAGCGGTGGAGACCCGACTAGGGGGATGGTGCAGGTGCCCGGGGCCCGCGCGGAGCTGCCCGGCTGACGGGCGCCTGGTCCGGGGTCCGCAGCGCCGCCGCGTCTCTCTCGGGGGCGGGCGGGCGGGAAGATGCTGAGCAGGTTGATGAGCGGCAGCAGCAGGAGCCTGGAGCGCGAATACAGCTGCACTGTGCGGCTGCTGGACGACAGCGAATACACCTGCACCATCCAGGTCAGTGCTGCGCCGCCCCGCCCGCGTGTCCCTCTTGTCCCGCGCGTCTAGCCAACTTGGCCCACGGCCGCCGCCGGGGGGTCGCCCCAGACCCCAGCGCTTTGTCCGCCCTGGCTGCAGTGCACGGCCCCTGTCCAGTGCGCCTCCGCCCGAGCCCTATCCGGTGGGGGGGGGGGTGCCCGGCTCTCAGATTCCGGACCCCCAACTCGTCCCCTGCCCCCTCCCGAGGCGAGGGTGCTCTATCCCGGCTCCTCGAGCCTGCCGGATGGGGAGCGCCTTCCGCGGATGTTCGGAGAGAGGCGGGCACGGGAGGCTCTTACCGGGGCCGCCCCGTCGGGGGGGACGCAGGCTTCGGCTCTCCGGCCGGCAAGGATGGCTGGCCGGTCTTCATTACCTCTCTTTGGTTGGATGGATAATGGTGTAAGTCATAATCCCCCCCACCCCCAACCCCCACCCCGCCCCGGCATTTGTGAGTCAGGTCTCTCAAGGTAGAACTGAACGCGCAGCCCGTGCAGAGTGGCCTATTGAAGGGAACCCAGCCCTCTGGGCTTTAAAGATTTAGGTCCCCCCTCCCGCCTTTAGCTCCCCACATCTTATTGTGTTGGGCAATTCTGGGGGCGTGAGGTAAAGATTTAGCAACAAGTCCCAGCGATTTGAGGGTGGCGGTGGCGAGAAAAATCGGTGACTTACAAAAAACACCAATAATAAGATAATGCTGCATAGCATTTCTTCGGAACCTGGCATATTTGAAGGGATTTTTACAACCTCTAATGTTTTTTCACTACTGCTGTGTGGCACGTCAGGAGTAGTATTCCTTACCAGGAATGCAGTTACAGCCCTCTCTCCTTTACAAAGTCAGAGCTAGGAGACATCGACAACGCTCCGTTGTTAGTTCAGCAGCCGGGAGGATCCAGCGCTCATTGCCGTAAACTGCTCTTTCTGGAGAAGCAAATTGAGTTGGACCCGGAGGGGTCTCACCTGATCCTTAGCTTTGCAGCAAGAAGCCAGAGGCGGCTTCTTGCCTCAGATGTTGCAGACAAAAACTGTCGGCCTCGGGTCCTACCTCCTTTGTCTCCCTGCAAACCCCCTCCCTCCCAGCCCCACCACCATTTATTTTTTTTGCTGACAATGCTCAATAGCGAAAAATAGCGGTGTGTGAAAAAGACTCTGGGTAGTGTATGAGAGCAGCTGCTCTCTGCTGACTTCGTGCTCAGTTCTGCCTTTCTCTCCACTTTGTCGTTGCTCCCACCCCCCAACGCCAGCTCTGGGCATAAGCACCGACTGCTGCCAACGACACATGAGGGTAGAGAAAGAGAACAAAATCTCTTTTTAAGGCCACTTAAATACAGATTAAGCAGTCATAAAGATGCTAGCAATCAAGTGAAAGGATTTTTGTATATGACAGATCTTGTGTATTATTTCCTTACTGAATGAGTGGCATGCTACTTTTGTTTCTATTGTGTCCTTATGTGTCGTGTACAGTTTTTTTGGGTTTTTTTTGGTGGTGGTGAGGAGAAATACTGATTGACATCTTCATTTGAATACATTGTCTAGAGCTTTTAAAGTCTTTATCCTTTTGTTTAAAAATTTAAAGCGTATTAAGGGCACTGCAAAATTTAGACTTAATGAGTCCTAAAAATACTTTTGGGGTACATGGGGAAATAAAATTTCTGGGGCAGGTCATTAACTTTTGCCAAGGTTTAGAGTACAAGTGAGACCAGGTCATCACTCTACTAAGTGATAACCTTGTGGTTTTAAAGTATAAGGAAAACTAGTTCTTTTTCTCGGTTAGTGGAACATTTGAAGTTGGTTGATTGGCATTATAGTTGTGGGTAGTTTTTATTACCATTGAGGAAAATAATATTTTTAAGTTAAGCAGGACTTTTTGGATATATGTTTGCTAGATCCTACTATGGTTGCATTTATTTTCCTGCTGGTCTTATTTTACATATTACAATTTAATATGTTATAAAAATTCAGGCCATTTAAAAAATTAAGCTTGGTGTAACATGACCATACTGTAGTAATGTTCACTGTCTAGATGTATTAAATGATTGTGCATTGTGATTCTTGCATGAAATTTAAAAAATGGGAATTGTAAGTAGATGTACTGTTGTCATTCTTTGGCACCACCATTGTGAATTACTTTTGTTTTTAGCCATGTGAGGTAATGTAAAACAAAAGACAGGATCTTATGTGAAATTAATATTTAGTGCATATAGCATTATTGAGCAGTTAGAAATTGAGTTTAGCAACTTTCCCCCCTGGACATTTCTATAATGTGTTGAGTGTGTGTGTATGTGAGTGCATGTGCACACACACATGCTTATGTGTCAAACATGGGCAAGGGGTGTTTTAAATCAATATGGAAAGGAACTGTGAGCTACTTATTAGGTTAAGCAATATTTCCAATATTTTAGGAATTGTGTTACTGTATATTTAAATTTTTTGGGTGGTAATTTGGACTCCTTTTCCTTAACGTGTATTGTATTTTTCTTTAAATAAGATATCTATTTTAGAAACTTTTCCATGTTTATTGAGATAATCAGAGACCACTTCAGGTATTATAGAATCAGAAATGTATAACTGGGTTAGAGTGATGATAATAGCCACATTTAGTGAATTTCAGTTGTAGGAATTGCTGTCAAAGTATTGGTCTAATCTTTCATATTGCAGCAGTTATACTGATCTGGCATTTAGGATGTGATTATTAAGGTAATGAAAATGCCTTATAACCTCGCAATGAAGGTTGCCACAGTTACCAGACTATCTTTTTTATTCTTTCTGATATGCAAATGTATTTGTAGATCATGAGAAATGAAAGTATACATAGGAGGGTTGTAGTATAATTGCTCCCCTGTGAAGAACATTGTTAACAGCTCCCTGCCAGTTTTGAAGGTCATTGCTTCATAAATGCAGATCTGGTCCATATTCTTCACACATCTGTTTCATTTATGCATACTATATTTATTTACCACATTTACTACCTTATTTTATTTTATTTGGGAGAAAATTGGAAAAATGAAAAGGCTACCAGGTATCTTTGAACTCAGTATTCCAAATGGAGCCATTTAAGTGCTTAAGCATACAATATCCTAAGGAATATTTTAAACTATTTTTCAAGTTATAATAGTTTATAAAATATTAACAATATATATTGCAGAAATGCCAGTAGAAATACATATTGAAAAATATTTTCAAGTCAAGAAATATTAGTCACTTTTTTTGTAATTACTGAAAAGTAAAGCTGCTGTAGAAATGAATTTGATTTTATCCAGAGTACATTGAAATAACAACTGATGAAACAGCAAGGTTGAATTAGTTTTTGCAGTTCAGTAAGGTACTACCATAAACAAAATGTGTGTGTGCAGAGGCAGTTCTGTAGTGGAACCAGATTTGGATTTGACTGTAGCTCAGCCACGTAGTTACTGGGACCTAGGGTAAGGTAGGGAATACTGGGGGAGAGAACAATTGTCTGAGCCCTGCACTTGCTGGGTGCACCCTGTGTTAGTCTCATTTACTCACAACAGCATGTGGATTGATTACATATCCATTGTGGCAAATGAAAAAAATGGGATTGTGGGTTGATGGGGGAGTCAATGTTTGTTGAACGGCTATGTACTAGCCTTTCTGATAGGAGCTTTATACCTTACATCAACCATTTGAGAAGTAAGTGGTGTTATCCTCGTTTTACCCATGAAAAACCGGCCCAGATGAAGGAACTTGCTTAAAGTACAGTCCGGGTGGCTGTACTATATTTAAACCCTGGTTGTTTCCTGGTTATTTTGTCTCTAAATTCCATCTTTGTTCCCTCTACCCTTTTGACTCCTTATCACTTCAGCTCTCTGTACCTTAATTTCCTCATCTGTAAAATGGGGATACTAATATTTATTTCAGAGTGAAAAAATTATTTGGAAACATCACTGCAAATAATAAGGAACATTTAAACAGACTAATACACTATATTTACATTGTGCCTATTCAAATAAAAATAGAATTGAGAAATGTTTTACTTCTTTTAGGAAAATAAATAAAACCTAAGTATCCTTAAAATGATTTCTGATTAATCTCCATGAAGCTATAAAATCCAAGGCTGGGATACCTGGATTCATTATTAGAACTCTTTTCATATTCAGGCGTTCAGGTTTGCATTCCTTCTCCCAAGTCTTTGCCTTAGAGGGATGACGTTTATTGCCTGGACAGTGATTTGTCTTTTCTAAGAACTTCAGATCTGTAAGTGGAATCCTTGGTTTCATTAATGCAAAAGGAATATTGTTAGAGAATTAGGATAATTCTCTTCACAGAGAAAAACACAAAGCTGTTGTATTTTCATTAATACTGTTTTTTTAAACTGTATTTTAGAAGTAATTATGCTGTATCTCTGTTACAATAGCAAGTCAGTTGGACTCTGATTCTTGAAACTAAGATAGTTCCAGAATTAGCCTTTTAGAATCCAATAAGCAATTGTATTCTGTTTCTTAATTTGTATATTAAACGTTCATTGTATAAAACTAATGCAAATCCACCTTTTTAGTACAGAAATTACAGATGTGTAGTTATGTTCTCATTCTTTTTCTTTTTTAAGAAGTCCTGTTTAAGGAAGTGTCAGTGGCATCCAAGAGAAACCTAGAAGTATTCACTACAGAAAATTTTACTCAAGGGTATTTGTATGAATTTGCATTCTATTAAGTGCTTGGAATGAATATTCTAGATGAGGCAATTTAACATAGTGTATAATGAAAGAGCATGTGGTTTTTGAGTCCTCTGTTGGTTACATTGCCCAGATACTCATTTATCATGTCTGTGCCAGCATTAATATCACATTTTAAAAAAAAAGATGTTTGCCAAGATAAAATCAGACAACCTGAAGATGAAAAATAGTTATTTTTGTTATCTGCTTGCAGTGGTGTTTGTATAGGTATTGAAATGTGTAAACCAAAATAAAAGAAACAAGGCATTAGTTTATGAAGTGATATAATCATTACTCTATTAAAATATTTTGAATTATTTTAATAACTGTTTTCTGGTAGATATTTTATAAAGGAGAAAGTAAGAGAAAGCTATAAATCTTAAGCCCTAAGAATTTATAGCACCTAGGTCAGTGCCTTGCATTTATTTCAATAAATATTTATCTGTTGTGTTTGTGTTATGTGATTGCTGTGTTAACTTATACACTTTAAAATTTCTTGTGCCTGAAAACAATAAACATTCTCTAACAACTATAACCTTTAAAGTTTCATCCCATCCCATTCCAAATCATTTCGCTTTGTAGTCCCTCTCCCTGGTGGGAAGTACAGTTTGTAAATGTGGTATTTGATGGAGCCTTTGAGGTCTCTGATAACTTTCCGCAATTACCCTTTGTTGAATTAGTGGAGCTCCCATCTATAGCTCCTACGATTTTTTGGATTGTCTCTTAAGATTTCAAGCCTTTCAGGTCCCTATCTCTGCAGGTTTCGAAGGCCTAGATCAAACAAATACTGTGTAGTGCAGTTTTTCCAAGGCATTAGAGGGCTGGCCAAATCAGGATATCGAGCATAGAGATCATCACACCTGCCAAAACCTGTTCACTCCTTTCCCCTAAGTCAGTACCACATAAAACAACCTCCTCACAGCCTCATTTTCTAACCTCTTGCCCAACAGAAAGTAGACCATGCTTCTCAACCTGTTTCTAATTATGTCAGTTTTAAGCTGAATTCATCTCTCTGATAGCCTAATTTGTAGTTTTCTGTCTCCTTCTGCAGACCCTTCTTCATGAGCAGCCTCCTGTGGGTCACTCTTCCTCAGCTATGCCTAGCTAGAGCTTGTTCAGTAGATGTGACTATCGTGGAAGATTGGCAGCAACCTTAGAGCTTCTGTATCTGCCTTATGTGGTGCTCACAGAATACAGTGCTGTGCTCCTGGAGGCCAGGTGACAGTTGTTGCCCCTCTGTTTTCCAGCCTTGTTCCCTGGGGCTCAGATCAACCACGGAAATGGTTTTCTCAGTGTCTTGCCAGTGGGTTTCAGCCCCAGGCAAGTTGGCTATGGATTCAATGTGACCAAAGAAATTGACAGCAAAACGTTCTTGGGGTGAAAGGGTTATACCCAAGTTTATTTCCAGGTGACAGGAGAGTCACTAAAATCCTGTTCACTCAGAGTGAGTCTGCATGCAGTAAGCCAGTCTCTGCCTCTGGGCCCCTCTGTCTGCACAGCCATCCTCTGGGCCACTCTGCCTGCACAGCTGTCCCACACTGCCGTCCTCTAGGCCTCTCTGCACAGTCGTCCCGCACAGCCGCCCTCTGTGCTTCTGTCCTTGGTGCTGCCACCACAACAGCCTCTGCTCTGCTCGCCTGCTGCCTTGCAGCCGTGCCACCGTGCCAAGTGCAGAGCACTGGGTGGAGCTCTTTATATAGCATCAACAGCAATGTATTGCCCACAGGTGTGCAGTGAGCTAGTCAACCAGGGCCAGGTGAGAATCCTGGCCACACAGAAACTCTGATTTTATCCACACTCACACAGCTGAGAAATTTAAAGAATGTGAAAGCATCTCCATTTCTATGTGGCAGAGTGAATGGCATTCCCCTAAGAGAACAAAACACCTCATCATACGTGCATTCTAGCCATTGAAGCAGGCCTTTCATTCCTTTAAGACTCTAGATCTGGGTGGCCCATACAACGTTTTGAATTTTCACAAACATTTTAAATAGAGGTATAGCCAAAGATAGACTAGGGGTAGCAGTTTCTCTGGGAGGCTACCCCTCTAGATTTAAATTATGGGCCTCTGGCCTTCCAAGGCCACCATGTAATTCTCATTATTGTTGCAAATATTTTGAAGAAGATAGGCTTCTGTATTGGTCTTTTCATCAGTTGTAATTACTGTACTATTTCTAAGGATGGTGTTTTATTTTTGTGGTCTTTTCAACTTAATTGTATCATATCCAGATTTGGAAAGCAGGAACTTGGAAAGACTCTTAGGTTCCAATTCTCCAGGCTTTTGCATGCTACCATCAGACTAAACACCAACTTGTGTGAATCAAGTCCTCTAGGAGATCCTTCCGTGCCATGCTCATACAGGCAAAATAATTGGGCCACATGCTTGGCAACCACTGAGTTTGTGTACAATAGCCTCATTCACTTGTCTATAGAAAACACCCCTTTGACAGTGATTATAGCTTTCATTCCCCCTCCTCTACTTCTGACTCCCTCATTACCATGACCTCATCTGCTAGTTCATATTCAGAGGCACTCTGGACCACTCCAAAATGTTTTAGGACACACTCCTGTATGTTAAGGATCATTTAAAAGCTTTAGGCAATCACTGCCTCCAAGGGAAACCTTTCAAGATCAGGACCAAACCCAGCTTTTCTTATGCCTTATTCGAGCCATCTTACTATGTCACAACCCAGGGGCTCTTTTCCTTTTGTAGAAATTGTGAACCTTGTTAAAAGCATAGAGAATAGAGGAGTGGATAGATTAAAGCAGTAGTTCTGCTTGGATGAGCTGCTTCAGTTTCACCTGGGTACTTGTTAGAAATGCAAATTACTGGCCCTACTGTAGATTTAGTGAATTAGAAACCTGGTGGGTGAAGAGGAATGGAGCTCTGTTTTAGCAAGGCTTCCCAGGTGAGTCTTATGCTTCCTAAGATTTGAGAATCACTACTGCTGGATTACACAGGTATTTGTAGGTAAAATTGATGAGTATTGTTGATTGACTGGATATAAAAAGTGAGGGAGAAGGAGAAGCCAAAAGTGAATCTCATATTTTTAACTTTTGATTTATTTCTGAATGGCCTTTCCTGATTCTCTACCCTTGTAAGGTGAAAGGTTATTTGCAGATATGCATACCTATCTTCAAGTGGACAGGATTCTGAAGATTCTATAATGGGTCATATGCCAACTTGATGCTTTTATATTTATTGGTTAGTTTTATTTTTGTCTTCCCTGACCTAAAGACAATATGATTATTTTTTGTTTGTATACTGTTTTTCAAAGAAATCTGCACTTTAAAGCACTGGGAAAATGGAAAAAGTAAAGGCTCCTGTAGCCAAGGCTTACAACCTAGAGAGGGACCGCAGACATGCAAATAGCAAACTAAAACATCATAGAAGTTAGGGCTAAGACAAGTGATATGGCTGTGGCTGTACAAATGTGGGGGACTTTAATAAATATTTTTCAAAGGAAGTGAGATTTGAACTAGGTCATGAAAGACTGCCAAAAGCAGAAAATGGGCTGTGGGGATGGTTAGAAGGCTTTCCGGGCTGAGGTAACAGCAGTCTACTTCTAGATAGAAAAGCTAAAAATGTAAAGCAAAATATACTTAGTCTTTCCTTTACTATGTTTATCTGACTTACGCTGGTACAGTTGAGTCAAACAACAGAAATCTGCTTGCCTAGGAAGATCTACTGTCAGCAAATTTAAGTCATTCTTGAAGTGCTCAAAAGAGTCAGTCTGAACTAAAAATAAATGCATAAAGCTGGTGTTGAATTAAATCTAATTCCAAAAGTGTAACACAAATTAAGACTCTTCACAAAGCAATGGCATCATGTAAAGAAAAGGTAGATTCAGATACCAGTCTTAATTCTGTGGCTGCAGCAACTATGTGTGAATTTTATTTCCAAGAGACTTTATCTCTGGCATCAGTTATTTGACAAAAAAAGAGGATTTCAAATTCCAACATTCACCTGAGATTTGAAATCCTTTGACTGATACAATGCAGCCTAAATTCTGCATTAACAGTTGAGAAATGTGACCCATGGAGCCCTAGAAGGCATATTTCAGCATCTCTGGTCCCAAACCTGAGTGACCACCAAAAGCAGTTTTTCTGGAGGGTGGAGGAGTGTCTGATTCTCTGGATTCCCCAGTGAACCCCTGCTTGCCAGCTCCAAAGTTCCCAGCCCGACAGAGGGTGCACTTTAGCACTCAGCACCATGCCAGGCTAGAGCTTTGGGGATGGGAACCTCCAAGAAAGCACTGTTTGGCATTTGGGCAATCAATGTCCTGCAGAATGCCAATGCTAATAGGTCATTTTGCTCTGGAAAAGGAGAAAAAGAAGGGAGAGTCTAAAGACTGATGAATAGGGGAATGACTGACAATACAGGCACTCCACTCTGTTGGGGAGATTAAGAAGGCTTGCTGTGAAGTGGTATTATGGGAGCCAGATAAATTAGCCCAAGGCCCAAGACCTGAAAGAAATAGTGGTACATCAAAACAGCATACCCCAGGGCACACTCCAAATGTCTGGTCACTTTCACTGAACTCGTAGTTGGAAAGAGCCATATCACTAGGAACCCTCCTAGTCTGGTGCTCTATCCAGGTACTCCATAGTCAGACAAAGTACCTGTTACCTCCAGGCAGGTGGAAAGCTTCATCTCTCTATAGCTTGATTTAACTCAGGGGGCCTCTAGTCTGGGCCCTAGCCTGATTTTGAGGACACCTAAGTAGAAGAGTTGGCTTCCAGAGTCCCAAAGTATTCCAAATACTCTAAGCCAGAGATGCCACTAAGATTCTTGTTTTGAGCCAAGCAGTTAAGAACATTAATCACAACACAAGGAAGCAGAATTAATCAATTCACCTAAGGATCTCAAGTACTTCTCGGGGATAATTTAGGCTGGAGAAGGCATCTAGCCTGCCCTTTCTGATTTTCACCTCTAGAAAAATCTAAAAGCTCCCAGAGTTGTTATGGAATTGGAGGTTTGTAGGTCAAAAGGACTCCATGGACTGGCAGTGATGCCTGGGATGCTATAAGGATACTGAGCCTGCAATTTCGTGGTACACATTCATCTATACAGCAGAATATCCCATCAGCTCTTTGGGAGACCACTCAGAAGAAATTTGCTAGTTGAGAGATAAAAATATGATTGAAACACAAGATAGTCCCAGTACCATAATGCAAGTTCTTCAGTCTATCCCAGTTTTAGATTTTAGTACATGTGAAATAGGTTTTGAAAAAAAAAAAAGAGTGGGAGTTTGCTTGGTGTAGCTGCAGGACATGAGACATTGGACCAACTATAGCTGTGTCAGATTTTATAAGCAGGATAGCTGATCTGAAAAATCAACGCTTTCTTTGCTTATTTAAAAATACACCTTGGGTAGAATTTACCTGAAGAAAACAAGATCCCAGATTCTAAAAGACATATGCACTACTTTGTTTATTGCAGCACTATTTACAATAGCCAAGATATGGAAGCAACCTAAGTGTCCATCATAGATGGATGAAGAAGATGTGGTACATATACACAATGGAGTATTACTCAGCCATAAGAAGGAAACACATCCTACCATTTGCAGCAACATGGATGGAGCTAGAGGGTATTATGCTCAGTGAAATAAGTCAGACGGAGAAAGACAAGTACCAAATAATTCCACTCATTTGAGGAGTATAACAACAAAGCAAAACTGAAGGAACAGAACAGCAGCAGATTCACAGACTCCAAGGAGAGACTAGCTGTTACCAAAGGGAAAGAGGTTGGGAGGGAGGGAGAAGGGGATTAAGGGGCATTTCTATTAGCGCACATAATGTAGGGGGTCATGGGGAAGGCAGTATAGCACAGAGAAGACAAGTAGTGACTCTATAGCATCTTACTATGCTGATGGACAGTGACTGCAGTGGGTTGTGGGGGTGTGGATAAAGTGAAGATTCCTGTGGCCAGGATTCTCATCTGGCCCTCGTCGGCTAGCTCACTACACAAGTGTGGGCAATACATTGTTATTGACTCTATATAGAGAGCTCTGACCAGTGCTCTGGGCAACTTGATGGCATGGCATGGCTGCAGGTCTGCAAGGCTGCAGGAGAGCAGAGACTGGAGTAGTGGCAGTACTGAGGACAGAGATTGAGATGGCTGCAGAGGCAGAGAGTGGGTTGCTGCATGCAGACTCACTCTGAGTGGATGGGATTCTAGTGACTGACCTGCCACTGATGGAATGAAGTTGGGTATAAACGCTTTCACCCCAAGAGCGTTCCATTTTCATTTTTCGGTCTCATTGAATCCATAGTGAACTTGCCCGGGGCTGAAACCCACTGGCAAGACAGGGGAATACACTAGATAGTCTGATTATTTTTAAGAGAAAGATATATTGTCTTGCTGCAAATTAGATCTTTTAGCTATTATAAAATATTATGGACTATTCCTACAAATAATATATATCACATAAAATACCTTAAGTTTCTGGTTGGAAACAAAGGAAGTGGAAAAACTTTCTATTCACTTTCTGAGTTCCACAGTTTTATTTCCTACTGTCTTTCCTGACATGATAGCTCTTCTGTGCATCTCTTATTATCGCCTTTGTTTTATGCTAATTTGTACTTTGGGCCACTCATTTAATACAATCTCTTGTCACCATTTCTAATTGCCATCACTGCTAAGCTACACCTTTGCTTATGGTCAGATTCTTTGTGTGGCCACACCTTCTGTTGGTGTTGGTGAGAGACGTTTTTAAAAAAAAAAAGGTGCAATCCTGAGAATTGACTAGTGGTTATCAAGGGGGAGGAGTTGGGGCAGGTGGCTGGGAGGGGGAGGGGGATAAAGGGGCACAATAATTCACAATCACGATATAAGTTGGTCATGGGGACAGTAGTATAGCATGGAGAATATAGTCAATGATTCTGTAACATCTTTCTATGTTGATAGATAGTAACCACACTAGAGGGGGTGCAATAATATGGGTAACTGTTGCACTACTGCACTGTACATTCAAAACCAATATATGATTGTATATCAATGATACTTTAAAAAGTACAGTCACACTATATCTAAATATACACTGAAGCATAATGTGATCCATGCCCTTTAATTTCAAACACAAGAATGTTGTATATTTTAACAAATTGGAATTTGAGACAGTACAAACAAATGAAAATCTGTATCATGTAAAGTGACATCCTGGGGTTGGACTGAGTATTTTTTAATGTTTAGAGTTTTCTATTAACTTTTTTGCAGTTATTTCTTAATGGATTAATAGGCCCAGTGATACTATATGTACTATGACTTCATGTCTGGTATTCTGGGACTGGGTCAACATGGTGGGGGGCACTGTCCATGGCCAAGTCTGTACTCTGGACAGCAGAAGTTAGTGAAACTGCAGGGAGAGTTAGAACAATTGACTGTAAGGAGAAACAAAAGAGCCAAGCTAAAGAAACAGGTGAAATGAGCAGGATGAACCTTAAGCGGAAACACCTGGTCAGAATCTGGAGGGAGAATCTGGAGAAGCAGGTTGGGGACAATGAAGGAATATTAGAGATCTATTTTTTGTAGCTTCAGCTGTATGTGATAGTTACAGCCTAATGATTTAAGGGATCTCTCTGGGCTTGGCTGTCATGTGAGGGTGATATTGAACATATTGGTGAATAGCTCATGGTAAACAATATCTCATGACCAAGACCAGTAGGTGCACCGAAAGTGGGTTGAGGGTCCCCTCCTAGGCAGACACTGACTATTTAGTGCTGAATCATGGGAAGTGGGGTTGTAGGTAGTCCCAGGGAAGAGAGAAGACTTTCAGGGTAGTGGCTGTTTGCTGCCTGGTAGAGAAATATTTCAACATTTTAATGACCAGGAGGATCCTATTGGAGCATGCCAAGCTGAATCTGCTCCTCACTCTGTCAGGCTTCTTCTCTCTGGTGGGATGAGGTGGGAACTTCCAAAAGCCATAGGAATTAAGGTGTTTTTGAGGTATATAGGGATTGCAATGAATTAATCTTCCTCTTCCAGCTGTTACTCAGTGATGGCAGGAACCAGAGCCTCCTACTGTGGCCTTGCCTGGCTCTCCATTTGTGCTTATCAGATATGCCGTCCAAGTGGTCTAGGTTTTACCTTCCTGTGGAGCAGTGGGCCCATTCCTACTTTCACATGCTGCCAAAGTGCAACTCTCATCATGTTCTCTTTTTAAAATCCTTCAGGCTTTTTCTATTGCCTACTGGATAACACCCTTTTAGCATGTCACCCTTTCCATGATCTCTCTGCTTCCTGCCTTTCCAGCTTTGACTCTTAACATCCTTCATATGTATTTTTCTCCCACTGCATGAATCATCAGCTTCTCATCACCTCCTTATTCCAGGGTAGACTCCCTCCCCCGTGTTGCTGGGCAGTGCCTTGGGGCACCTTATTATAGCATGCCCCACACCGAAATGTAAACATTTACTCACATGTCTGCCTCTTCACTAGACTGTAAATTGTTTGAAGGGCAGAGATTATACCTTTGTATGGTTAGTATCTATGGTCTCAGCTAGGGGCTCAGTAAATGTTGATTGTATATGTACATGAATGAAAATGTTAGCTCTGATAAGGAGGGCTATTAATAATGCAAAGGTAAAATTACCTGTGACTTGAGCTAAATAGGTTAAAAAAAGAACACATTAGACTTGCTGGTCTTTGGTGTTAATGTTATGGTGACTTTAAAAGGTGGTTAGTTAGTGTTAATGGTTGCACAACTACAAGAATATACTAAAAATGAATGAGTTGTACACTTTAAAATGGTAATCTTATGATGTGAATTGCATTTGAATTCACACATCAATTTCCTAGTTTTGATAATGTATAGTTATATAAGATGGTACCACTGGGTGAAGGATACATGGGACATCTTCATATTATTTTTACAACTTCTTGTGATTCCATTATAATAAACAGGTTTTACAGGGTGATTAAATTTGTTTTCCTGAGAAAATACGTTCATTTATGTAGGATTTATTGTTCAGAATGACTATAGGATATTTTTCACTTGTGTAGGATCCAGTTACCTTTCCAAATTAAGTGGATTATTTATAAGTAGGAAAGTTTTGACATATGACCCTTGAAAGTACAGACATACATCAGAGATACCGTGGGTTTAGTTCCAGACCACTACAGTGGAGTGAATATCAAGAAAAACATCAAGTCAAATGAATTTTTTGGTTTCCCAGTGCATATATAAAAGTTATGTTTATACTGTACTGTAGTCTATTAAGTAAACATAATGCAATAGCATTATGTCTAAAAAGACAATGTACATATATTAGTTTAAAAACATTAATAAAAAGTGCTAACCATCATCTGAACTTTCAGCAAGTTGTAATCTTTTTGCTGGTGGAGAGTCTTGCCTCCATGTTCATGGCTGCTGACTCATCAGGATGGTGGGTTGCTGAAGGCTGGGGGTGCCACGATGCAAGGTTGCCACGAACCTTCACTTTGTAAAAAATGGCAATATCTGTGAAGTGCAGTAAAGTGAACT
Organism: Manis javanica; assembly: GCF_040802235.1. Lineage (NCBI taxonomy): Eukaryota > Metazoa > Chordata > Mammalia > Pholidota > Manidae > Manis > Manis javanica. Next base: position 94,318,164 of record NC_133163.1, on the reverse strand, counting down.
GCCATAAAATGAGGTATGCTTGTAAAGTATATTGTAATACAAAGATAAATTAAGGTGGTAAAAATGATATGTCGGTATCATTTTTTGAGTCTTTATTTGTTCTATGATTCCCTGTTCTTATAATGTTTCTTTGATATGATTAGTTACAATTAAAATGAATGTACTGACAAATTATTCATATCATAACTTGGTACAGTTATTGCATTTTACAGAGTATTTGATGTAATGTCCATATTATATATTTTAATTTATAACATGTGTTACTTGAGCCATTAAAAATTTATTGAGTACTTACTGTTTTCTGGGCTCTGTGATTAGAACCTTATGTGCCATCCTTTTACTTAATTCTTCCTATTTAATAGAAAATGTTATTTTCTCTAATTACAGATGAGTACAATAAGGCTTAGAGATGTTAAATAACTTGCCTCATGTCACACAGCCAGTCAGTCAGGGAGCTGGGATTCAAACTCTTGGTCCATGTGACCTCAGAGTTGTTCTTACACTGCTCTGTGAAACAGACAGTGTTGTCCAATGGTAAAAACACTCACTTGGATGAGTCAGGATACCTGTGTTAAATGCCTTTCTCTGAGTGATTAACTTTGGGGCCTTTATCAGGTAACTTAACCTCTAAGAAACAGCTGAACTTCTCATCTGCAAAATGAAGAGACTTAAATGGAAGATCACTTTGGTTTTTTTCTAGCACAAACATTCTATAGCTCACAAGAGGTATGTCCATGGCCCAATAATGTGTTTGTGTCCCTTCTGTGAAGGATATTCTTTGTAAATGCAAACTTTAAGGAAAGAAATCTCAAAGAAAGAGCTTTGTGACTGCTATAGCTTGTGATCTGGTCCTTAGTTTTGTAGAACACAAAATATAATTTTATCTACTCTTTCAATACAGATCAGATTCTAGGGGATTGACTTATGCCCAACCAAAATCATAGGAGCTTTTCTTGTAATCCAGAATCTTCGTTTGTTAATTATAGTGGGGTAGTTTCTGTCATCACAGGCACTTCTTTTAGGATCAGAGGCTTCTGAAAATCAAATTAGAAAGTTGTTTTGGAAGGCAAAAAGAATCAAATGGCTTTAAGGGATGTTCTTCTAGGTTGTGTACAAGCCTTGTAAACTGTCTGTTCTGCAGTAGAATTCTAGTAATTATGGCTCTACAGGAATCAGTTTTTCTATCTCCCTTGAATAATACTTACTAAATGCTAATAAAGTTTTCTCTTTAGCTCTTACCCCACTTCATTTAGATCATTGTACATATGTTAATTAAGCAACTAATTTTTCCTTTTTTAAAGGTATATCACAGTCTAGAGGATACATTTTGATTACTTTGATTTTGCTTGGGTCTTTCTGAAGACTCCACTTTAAATGCCATTTCCTCCCCTAAGGCAGTGAACTAACTTGGCCAGATAACTTCCTTTAATTTTATTTTGACTTTAGTAGTTTGTCTTTCAGAGAGAGGCCTTTTAAAAAATTTGATCTTAAATTCTAAGGGGGGTTCTGCCGTGGTCCTCATATATATGACTTATGACACCATCATAGACAGTATTATGTAATTAATCTTGATGACCTCCATAGGAGGCATATTGTACATATGTTATGAAACCTAAGAAAGTAAATTCTGACATATCTTAAAGGTTTCCAGTATTCTCTTGCTTTTGAATTTGTAAATGCTGTTTTCTATATTTTCTACAATGTAAATTTACCTTTTTTAAGAGTCATATTTATTGGGATATAATTTACATAGAGTAAAAAAAGAATCCATTCTTTTATAGGTATACAGTTCTTTGAATTTTGACAAATACATAAAAGTGTATTACCTGTAGACTGTTTCTGCCACCCCATGAAGTTCTCTTGTGCCCCTCTCCCTTCTTTGAGTCTCTGGCAGCCACTAATCTAATTTCCATCCTTACAGTTTTGCCTTTTCCACAATGTCATCTAAATAGAATCATATAATATGTAATCTTTTAAGTTCTTTCATATAGCATAGTACTTTTTTGATATACAGATTATAAAGTTCATCTGTGTACAAGTCAGCAGATTTTAGCATATTTACAGTTGTGCAATTGTCGACATAATCTAATTTTAGAACATATCACCCCAGAAAGAAACCCTGTACCCATTAGCAGTCACTCTCATTTCCTGTCTTCCTCCCCACAACTCTCTGATCTAGGCAAACGCTATTCTACTTTCTGTCTCTACATTTGCCTGTTTTGGACACTTCAAATAAATAGTATCATACAATATGTAGTCTTTTATAATTGACTTATTTTACTAAGTACAATGTTTTTGAGGCTCATCAAAGTAATAACTTGTATTAGTACTTCATTCTTTTTTTTTTGCCAAATGATTTCCCATTGTATGGATATGACATTGTGTTTATCATTCATCTGTAGATGGACATTTGCATTGTTCTACTTTTTTTTTTAGGATATTATTAACATACACTCTTATGAAGGTTTCACAAGAAAAACAATGTGGTTATTACATTCACCCTTATTATCGAGTCCCTCCCCATATCTTATTACAGTCACTGTCCTTCAGTGTAGTAAGATGCCACAGAGTCCCTATTTGTCTTCTCTGAGCTGCACTGCCTTCCCTGTGATCTAGCACACACCATGTGCAACAATCATGATACCCCACAATCCCCTTCTCCTCCCCTCCTCACCTCCCCTTTGGTAACCACTAGTACCTTCTTGGAGTCTGTGAGTCTGCTGCTGTTTTGTTCCTTCAGTTTAGCTTCATTGTTATACTCCACAAATGAGGGAAATCATTTGGTATTTATCTTTCTCTGCCTGACTTATTTCTCTGAGCATGCTGCCCTCTAGCTCCATCCATGTTGTTGCAAATGGTAGGATGTTTCTTTCTTATGGCTGAGTAGTATTCCATTGTGTATATGTACCACCTCTTCTTTATCCATTCATCTACTGATGGACACTTAAGTTGCTTCCATATCTTGGCTATTGTAAATAGTGCTGCGATAAGCATAGGGTTGCATATGTCTTTTTGAATCTGAGAACTTGTATTCTTTGGGTAAATTCCTAGGAGTGGAATTCCCGGGTCAAAAGGTATTTCTATTTTTAGTTTTTTGTGGAACCTCCATATTGCTTTCCACAATGGTTGAACTAGTTTGCATCCCCACCAGCAGTGTAGGAGGGTTCCATTCCCCTTTCTCCACGTCCTCACCAGTATTCGTTGTTCTTAGTCTTCTGGATGTTGGCCATCCTAACTGGTGTGAGGTGGTATCTCACCATAGTTTTTATTTGCATTTCCCTGATAATTAGTGATGTGGAGCATCTTTTCATGTGCCTATTGGCCATCTGAATTTCTTCTTTGGAGAATTGTCTGTTCATATCCTCCGTCCAATTTTTAATAGGGTTATTTGCCTTTTGGGTGTTGAGGCATGTGAGTTCTTTATATATTTTGAATGTTAACCCCTTGCTGGATATATTATTTACAAATATATTCTCCCATACTGTAGGGTGCCTTTTTGTTCTGCTGATAGTGTTCTTTGCTGTACAGAAGCTTTTTAACATGATGTAGTCCCATTTGTTTTTTATTTTGTTTCCCTTGCCCGAGGAGATGCGTTCAGGAGAAAGTTGCTCATGTTTATATTCAAGAGATTTTTGCCTTTATTTTCTTCTAAGAGTTTTATGGTTTGCATCGTTCCACTTTTTATCTATTATAAATAATGCTGTGCTCATTTATGTACAAGTTTTTATGTGGATGTATGTTCTCATTTCTCTTGGATATGCTGTGAACATTTGTATACAAGTTTTTGTGTGGAAATCTGTTTTTATTTCTCTTGGAGTGGAATTACAGGGTCATATGGTAACTTGATATTTAATGTTTGAGGAACTACCAAACAGTTTTCCAAAGTGACTGCATGAGGGCTCCAATTTCTCCACATACTCACCAATTCTCGCTATTATAGCCCTTCTATGGGTGTGAAGTAGTTTCTCAGAATAGGGATTTGCATTTCCCTAATGTCTAAAGATGCTAAACATCTTTTAAGGTGCTTATTAGACATTTGTATATCTTTTTTTGAGAAAGACCTATTCAAATATTTTGAGAAAAACCCTATTAAAAAAAAAGGGTTGTCTTTTTTATATTGAGTTGTAAGAGTTCATTGTATGTTCTGGGATACCAGTCCTTTATCAGACAGATGCTTTACAGATATTTTTTCTGTTCTGTGGTTTGTGCTTTCATTTCTTGATGGTATTTTTTGAAACACAAAAGGTTTTAATTTTGATGAAGTCAAATTTATCAGTCTTTTTTGTCTTGTTCTTTTGGTGTCATGTTTACAAAAGCACTGCCCATCTAGATTAGTAACGAAGAAGTTAAACTGTCATTGTTTGCAGGTGACATGATATTGTTCATAAAAACCTTAAAGAATCCACTCCAAAACTACTAGATCTAATATCTGAATTCAGCAAGGCTGCAGGATACAAAATTAATACACAGAAATCTGTTGCATTCCTGTACACTAACGATGAACTAGCAGAAAGAGAAATCAGGAAAACAATTCCATTCACAATTCCATCATAAAGAATAAAATACCTAGGAATAAACCTAACCAAGGAAGTGAAAGACTTATACTCTGAAAACTACAAGACACTCATGAGAGAAATTAAAGAAGAAACCAATAAATGGAAACACAACCCATGCTCATGGATAGGAAGAATAAATATTGTCAAAATGGCCATCCTGCCTAAAGCAATCTACAGTTCAGTGCAATTCCTATCAAAATACCAATAGCATTCTTCAATGAACTAGAGCAAATAGTTCTAAAAGTCATATAGAAGCACAGAAGACCCCTAATAGCCAAAGCAATTCTGAGAAGGAAGAATAAAGCTGGGGGTATTATGCTCCCCAACTTCAAGTTCAACTACAAAGCCACAGTAATCAAGACAGTTTGGTACTGGCACAAAAACAGACCCATAGACCAGTGGAACAGGCTAGAGAGCTCAGATATAAACCCAGCCATATATGGTCAATTAATATACGATAAAGGAGCCGTGGACATACAATGGGGAAATGACAGCCTCTTCAACAACTGGTGTTGGCAAAACTGGACAGCTACATGCAAGAGAATGAAACTGGATTGTTTTAACCCCATATGCAAAAGTAAACTTGAAATGGATCAAAGACCTGAATGTAAGTCATGAAATTGTAAAACTCTTAGAAGACAACATAGGCAAAAACCTCCTGAGTATAAACATGAGCAACTTTTTCCTGAACGCATCTCCTCGAGGAAGGGAAACAAAGGAAAAATGAACACATGGGACTACATCAAACTCAAAAGTTTCTGTACAGCAAAGGGTACCATCAGCAGAACAAAAAAGGTATCCTACAGTATGGGAGAATATATTTGTAAATGACATATCTGACAAGGGGTTAACATTCAAAATATATAAAGAACTCACATGCCTCAACACCCAAAAGGCAAATAAACCGATTAAAAAATGGGCAGAGGATATGAACAGACAATTCTCCAAAGAAGAAATTCAGATGGCCAATAGGCACATGAAAAGATGCTCCACATCACTAATTATCAGGGAAATGCAAATAAAAACTATGGTGAGATACCACCTCACACCAGTTAGGATGGCCAATATCCAGAAGACTAGGAACAATGAATACTGGTGAGGATGTGGAAAAAGGGGAACCCTCCTACACTGCTGGTGGGAATGTAAACTAGTTCAACCATTGTAGAAATCAATATGGAGGTTCCTTAAAAAACTAAAAATAGAAATACCTTTTGACCCGGGAATTCCACTCCTAGGAATTTACCCACAGAATACAAGTTCTCAGATTCAAAGAGACATATGCGTGTTTATCGCAGCACTATTTACAATAGCCAATATATGGAAGCAACCTAAGTGTCCAGCAGTACATGAATGGATAAAGAAAAGTGGTACACACACACAATGGAATACTATTCAGCCATAAGAGAGAAACAAATGCTACTATTTGCAGCAACATGGATGAAACTGGAGGATATTATGCTCAGTGAAATAACCCACGCAGAGGAAGACAAGTGCCAAATGATTTCTCTCATTTGTGGAGTATCAAGGAAGCAAAACTGAAGGAACAAAACAGCAGCTGACTCACAGACCCTAAGAAGGGACTAGTTACCAAAGGGGAGGGGTTTTGGAGGGTGGGTGGGGAGGGAGGGAGAAGGGATTGAAGGATATTATGTTTAGTACATATGGTGTGTGGAGGGGGGTCATGGGGAACAGTGTAGCAGAGAGAAGGCAAATAGTGAATCTGTGGCATCTTACTATACTGATGGACAGTGACTGCAATGGGGTATAGGGGGAGACTCGATAATATGGGAGAATGTAGTAACCACATGGTTTTTTCATGTGAAAGCTTCATAAGAATGTATTTCAAAAATAACTTAATGAAAAAAAATCACTGCCTAACCCAAAGTCCTTTTACTCCTGTATTTTCTTCTAAGAGTTCTGTAATGTTATCTCTTAAATTTAGGTCTGTGGTCCACTTTGAGTTAATTTTTGTGTGTGATGTGAGGTAGGGGTCCAAATTTATACTTTCACATGTTGATGTCTAGTGTTCAGCATCATTGGTTGGAAATACTATTCTTTCTCCATCATATTGTCATGTTTTTTTGTTGTTGAAGATCACTTTACAATGAATGTATGGCTAATTCTATTACATTTGTCTGTCTATCTTTATGCCAGTACCACTCTCTGGATTACTTTAGCTTTCTGGTAAGTTTTGAAATTGGAAAGTATGAGTCTACCAACTTTGTTCTTTTTCAAGATAATTTTGGCTATTCTTAGTCTATTGCATTTCCATATGAGTTTTAGGATCAGTTTGTCAATATCTTTAAAAAAGCCACAAGGAATTCTGATAGTAATTGTATTGAATATTTATTTCAATTTGGGGAGTGTTGCCATCCCCTTAACAACATTAAATTTGTGATTTTTGAACATAGAGCTTCTTTCCTGTTATTTAGATTTTTAAGATTTTTAACAATGTTTTGTGGTTTTCAGGGTAAGCATAATAATACTTTTGAGGTTCATTTCCATGGATGCACATATCAACAGTTCATTCATTTTCACTGCTGAGTAGCATTCCATTTTATGGATATATCACAATTTGTTTACTAGTTAACCACCTAATGGACATTTGAGTTATTTTCACTTTTTGGCAATTGAGGAATAAAGCTGCAAAAGATATTAGCATGCAAGTTTTATTATAAGCTAGGTTTTCATTTCACTTGGGTGAACACCTAGAAATAGAGTTTCTAGTTTTATATAAGTGTATGTTCCTTTATAAGAAATTGCCAAGCTGCTTTCCAAAGTGGCTGTACTATTTTGAATTACCACTAGTAATATAGGGAAGTTCCAGTTGTTCCACATCCTCATCAACATTTGGTATTAATAGTTTTTTTTTTTAAAGCTATTCTGGGATCATGTGAAGATGGCGGTGTGAGTAGTTCAGTGGAAATCGCCTGCCCAAAACATATATATTTATGAAAATACAATAAATACAACTATTCCTAAAAGAGACACCAGTGGATGCAGTACAACAGCCAGGATACATCTACGTCTGTGAGAACTCAACATCACAAAAAGGGGGTAAGATACAAGCAATGGCCAGGCGGGACCTGAATGCTCCCCCACCCCAGAACCTGGTGGGAAGAAAGGAGTTGAAATGGGGAGGGAGTGAAAGCCCAGGACTGCTAAACAACCAGCTCTAGAAATCCACACCCACAGCACAGACACAAGGTGCACAGGGTGCTGGATATTAGAGAAATGGAAAAGCAAAACCTGTGGGCAGGTTCCCACAACTGGCGCCCCTGAGACAAAAGAAAAGCGAGTGCTTTCTGCAAGTCTTAAAGAGACAGGGACCCCAGAGCTGGACGAAGTCATCCTGGCACGCTTAGCCAGCAGCTGGGAATCCCAGGGAACTTTGAGAGTCCTAAACCCTGGGGCAGCAGTGCAGCTCTGAAGCCTCTCACAGCACTGGGCAGCCTGCCTGTCGTTCCTCCAACTGGCGCAGACCCTGACACACTGGCCCAGTAGCGGGAGAGTGGCAGCGCGTGCCAAGGGCGGCGGCACTGGAAGGAACTGGGAGCGGATCGCGTGCACCATCAGCGCCAGAGGGAACTGGGAGCGGCTCGTGTGAGCCCGTTGCTGCGGCAACTGAACAGTGAGGGTGCGGCCCACGCATGCCGGTGGCAGTGGCGCCAGGGGAGCTCGGGAAAGGTCCGTGCTGGAGAGGCCCGCGCACACCTGCAGCAGTGTGAGAGGGAGCAGCCGCACTCCCAGCAGCCGGCGAGAATCCCAGCCTGATGCACAGCCACCCAGGCCAGACCCAAAGGCCACTGCTGGTACACAACTGCCCGGCAGGGGTGCCACTATTGCGGAGAAGCGCACCTGGTGTGCCTGCCACTCCGCAGGGCTTCACACTCCTCTGACAGGGACCCCGCCCACAGTAGCTTAGGGGATTAGCCCGGTGGCTGCTCCAGGAGTGTGGGTAACCGACACAGGCAGCGAAGAAGGGCAAGGCATCCAGCAAGCAGGAAAGGACTTACTTTTCCCATCTGACACACCCACAACCTACCTACAGCTACTGCTTTCACCATGAAAAGGCAAAAAAATTTAGTCCAATCCAAGACAGTTCAGACAACACCTGAGAGAGGATCTGCAGAGACAGACCTAACCAGTCTCCCTGAAAAAGAATTCAAAATAAAAATCATAAACATGCTGACAGAGCTGCAGAGAAATATACAAGAGCTAAGGGATGATGTCCGGAGGGAGATTACAGAGGTGAAACAATCTCTGGAAGGATTTATAAGCAGAATGGATAAGATGCAAAAGGCCATTGATGGAATAGAAACCAGAGAACAGGAACACATAGAAGCTGACGCAGAGAGAGATAAAAGGATCTCCAGGAAAGAAACAATATTAAGAGAACTGTGTGACCAATCCAAAAGGAACAATATCCACATTATAGGGGTACCAGAAGAAGAAGAGAGAGAAAAAGGGATAGAAAGTGTATTTGAAGAAATAATTGCTGAAAACTTCCCCAAACTGGGGGAGGAAATAATCGTTCAGACCACTGAAGTACACAGAAATCCCAACAGAAGGGAACTAAAGAGGACAACACCAAGACACATAATAATTAAAATGGCAAAGATCAAGGACAAGGACAGAGTTTTAAAGGCAGCTAGGGAGAGGAAAAAGGTCACCTACAAAGGAAAACCCATCAGGCTGTCATCAGACTTCTCAACAGAAACTTTACAGGCCAGAAGAGAATGGCATGATATATTTAATGCAATGAAACAGAAGGGCCTTGAACCAAGAATACTGTATCCAGCACATTATCATTTAAATATGAAGGGATTAAAGAATTCCCAGGCAAGTAAAATTTGAGGTAATTTGCCTTCCACAAAACACCTATACAGGGTATTTTAGAGGGAATGCTCTAGATGGGAGCACTCCAAAGGCTAAAAAGAAGACACCAGAGAAAATAAAATCACAGCAAAGAAAGTGACCAACCAAATACTAACTAAAGGCAAAAAATAACATCAGCTACACACAAAAGCAGTCAAAGCAAACACAAAAGAGCACAGAATAAAACACCCAACATATAAAGAATGGTGGAGGAGGAATAAGAAGGGAGAGAAATAAAGAATCACCAGAAGTGTCTATAATAGCTCAATAAGTGAGTTAAATTAGGCAGTAAGATACTAAAGAAGCTAACCTTGAACCTTTGGTAACCACGAACCTTAAGCCTGCAATGGCAATAAGTACATATCTTTCAATAATCACCCTAAATGTAAATGGACTAAATGCATCAATCAAAAGACACAGAGCAATAGAATGAATAAAAAAGCAAGACCCATCTATATGCTGCTTACAAGAGACCCATCTCAAACCCAAAGACATAGACAGACTAAAAGTAAAGGGATGGAAAAAGATATTCCATGCAAACAACAGGGAGAAAAAAGCAGGTGTTGCAGTACCAGTATCAGACAAAATAGACTTCAAAACAAAGAAAGTAACAAGAGATAAAGAAGGACATTATATAATGATAAAGGGCTCAGTTCCAACAAGAGGATATAACCATTTTAAATATATATGCACCCAACACAGGAGCACCAGCATATGTGAAACGAATACTAACAGAACTAAAGGAGGGAATAGAATGCAATGCATTCATTTTGGGAGACTTCAACACAACACTCACTCCAAGGATAGATCCACCAGACCAAAAATAAGTAAGGACACAGAGGCACTGAACAACACACTAGAACAGATGGGCCTAATAGACATTTACAGAGCTCTACATCCAAAAGCAACAGGATACACATTCTTTTCAAGTGCACATGAAACATTCTCCAGTATAGACCATAGACCATATACTAGGCCACAAAAAGAGCCTCAGTAAATTCAAGATGGACCCAGAAAGAAACAGAAAATCTAAACAGACCAATTACCAGCAACAAAATTGAATCAGTAATCAAAAAACTACCCAAGTACAAAACCCCTGGGCCAGGTGGATTTACCTCGGAATTTTATCAGACATACAGAGAAGACATAATACCCATTCTCCTTAAAGTTTTCCAAAAAATAGGAGAGGAGGGAATACTCCCAAACTCATTCTATGAAGCCAACATCACCCTAATACCAAAACCAGGCAAAGACCCCACCAAAAAAGAAAACTACAGACCAATATCCCTGATGAATGTACATGCAAAAATACTCAACAAAATATTAGCAAACCAAATTCAAAAATACATCAAAAGGATCATACACCATGACCAAGTGGGATTCATCCCAGGGATGCAAGGATGGTACAACATTTGAAAATCCATCAACATCATCCACCACATCAACAAAAAGGAGGACAAAAACCATAGATGATGAAAAAGCATTTGACAAAATTCAACATCCATTCATGATAAAAACTCTCAACAAAATGGGCATAGAGGGCAATACCTCAACATAATAAAGGCCCTATATGATAAACCCACAGCCAACATCGTACTGAACAGTGAGAGGCTGAAAGCTTTTCCTCTGAGATCGGGAACAAGACAGGGATGCACACTCTCCCCACTGTTATTCAACATAGTACTGGAGGTCCTAGTCACGGCAATTAGACAAAACCGAGAAATACAAGGAATCCAGATTGGTAAAGAATAAGCCAAACCGTCACTATTTGCAGATGACATGATATTGTACATAAAAAGCCCTAAAGACTCCACTCCAAAACCACTAAGAACTAATATCGGAATTCAGCAAAGTTGCAGGATACAAACTTAACACACAGAAATCTGTGGCTTTCCTATACACTAACAATGAACTAATAGAAAGAGAAATCAGGAAAACAACTCCATTCATAGCATCAAAAAGAATAAAATACCTAGGAATAAACCTAACCAAGGAAGTGAAAGACCTATACCCTGAAAACTACAAGACACTCTTAAGGGAAATTAAAGAGGACACTAACAAATGGAAACTCATCCCATGCTCCTGGCTAGGAAGAATTAATATCATCAAAATGGCCATCTTGCCCAAAGCAATATACAGATTTGATGCAATCCCTATCAAATTACCAACAGCATTCTTCAATGAACTGGAACAAATAGTTCAAAAATTCATATGGAACCACCAAAGACCCCAAATAGCCAAAGCAATCCTGAGAAGGAAGAATAAAGTAGGGGGGGATCTCGCTCCCCAACTTCAAGCTCTACTACAAAGCCACAGTAATCATGACAATTTGGTACTGGCACAAGAACAGAGCCACAGACCAGTGGAACAGAATAGAGACTCCAAACATTAACCCAAACATATATGGCCAATTAATATACAATAAAGGTGCCATGGACATACAGTGGGGAAATGACAGTCTCTTCAATAGATGGTGCTGGCAAAACTGGACAGCTACATATAAGAGAATGAAACTGGATCACTGTCTAACTCCATACACAAAAGTAAATTCAAAATGGATCAAAGACCTGAATGTAAGTCATGAAACCATAAAACTCTTAGAAAAAAACATAGGCAAAAATCTCATGGGCATAAACATGAGTGACTTCTTCATGAACATATCTCCCCAGGCAAGGGAAACAAAAGCAAAAATGAACAAGTGGGACTGTGTCAATCTAGAAAGCTTCTGTACAGCAAAGGGCACCATCAATAAAGCAAAAAGGTATCCTACAGTATGGGAGAATATGTTCATAAATGACAGATCCAATAAAGGATTGACATCCAAAATATATAAAGAGCTTATGCACCTCAACAAACAAAAAGCAAATAATCCAGTTAAAAAATGGGCAGAGGAACTGAATAGACAGTTCTCTAAAGAAGAAATTCAGATGGCCAACAGACACATGAAAAGATGCTCCACATCACTAATCATCAGAGAAATGCAAATTAAAACCACAATGAGATATCACCTCACTCCAGTAAGGATTGCCATCATCGAAAAGACAAACAACAACAAATGTTGTCGAGGTTGTGGAGAAAGGAGAACCCTCCTACACTGCTGTTGGAATTGTAAATTAGTTCAACCATTGTGGAAGCAGTATGGAGGTTCCTCAAAAAACTAAAAATAGAAATACCATTTGACCCAGGAATTCCACTTCTGGGAATTTACCCTAAGAATGCAGCACACCATTTTGAAAAAGACAGGTGCACCCCTATATTTATTGCTCCACTATTTACAATAGCCAAGAAATGGAAGCAACCTAAATGTCCATCAGTAGATGAATGGATAAAGAAGATGTGGTACATATACACAATGGAATATTACTCAGCCATAAGAAGAAAACAAATCCTACCATATGCAACAACATGGATGAAGCTAGAGGGTATTATGCTCAGGTGGAGAAAGACAAGTATCAAATGATTTCACTCATATGTGGAGTATAAGAACAAGGGAAAACTGAAGGAACAAAACAGCAGCAGAATCCCAGACCCCAAGAATGGACTAACAGTTACCAAAGGGAAAGGGACTGGGGAGGATGAGTGGGAAGGGAGGGATAAGGGCAGGGAAAAAGAAAGGGGGCCTTACGATTAGCATGTATAGTGTTCGGGGGGGCACGGGGAGGGCTGTGCAACACAGAGAAGACAAGTAGTGATTTTACAGCATCTTACTATGCTGATGGACAGTGACTGTAAAGGGGTATGTGGGGGGGATTTGGTGATGGGGGAAGCCTAGTAAACATAATGTTCTTCATGTAATTGTAGGTTAATGATACAAAAAAAAGCTCTTCTGGTATATGTAGTGATAGATCATTGAAGTTTTACTTTGCATTTCTGTAATGGCTAATGATATGAGCATAAAATTCATGAAATCCTAAATTTTTGGATTTAGAAGAGTCATGAAGGTATTCATTCCTAGGTTTTGCACTTTGTTGCTTGGTCATATTTCAGGGGCTCTCTGAGGCTAGGGGAGGTAGGGGACTGAGGAGCATGCTAAGTGGGTGGGGATCTGAGCTCTGGGGCCCAGAAAGGATATATTACCGATTTTTAAATATTGAATTTCCTTGTGACATAGTATTAGAAAAAAAAATGTACCTCTGCTAAAAGATTTGAAAGTTACTGAGCATGCTTTTTTTTTCAAGAGGAGAAAACTGAGATCCAGAGAAGTGAATCGACTTACTTAAGGAAATACAATTAGTCTGAAGTAGGTTCATACTCCAGTGCTCTTTATTCTACGTGGTACTATCTTGTCATAACTCTAAAATTCTCATATTTATTGGTTCAAGGAAGAATTATGATGAAGAGCCTGGTCAAGATATATTAAAATCATAAATATTTTTAAAAGTTTTTTTAATACTGAAAAATAATAGGTGGAAATGAAGTCATCTTTCATGAGTTGGTTGCACTAAGAAAATGGGGGGGTTATCTTTTGTTTAGGAAATCAGTCTCTAGCACAAAACCTTCTAAAAATTACTGTGCTTGGTTTCTAAGTAGTGCAGAAAATGTGGTACAACTGTCAGAGGTTATAAATGACAGTGCATTATGGAAATAGGTGAGGGAACAAGCAGAGATTTGCCATGGGGGAAACAGACATTTTATTTTGCTATCAGTTTTGACAAAACACCAGCAATGGCTCATCAATGTTGAATAGCTAAAATTAAATTCATTAGGTGCAGTCATAATGGGTAGAATAAGTTATGTCTCATAAGAAGGATTCAGTTCTGAAATCCTTCCTGTATTGAGGATTTTCTAGAAATTACTAGAGTGTGAGAGCCGTTCTATATTGACAGTTGTGAGATTGGCTACAGGACTGAGGACTCAGTGCATTACATTGAGCAGAATTTTATTAGAATACCTTTGGTGGATTTCAGTAGTTTTATTTAATAATGGTATAGTGGAAGCATTGAATTAGGACTAAGAAAAGTTAAAGTCAACTCTTAGCTCTGCTTCATACTACCTATGAGACCTGAATGAGTCACTTAACTTCTGTGACTTTTTAATTAATTAATTAATTAATTTTGGTATAGTTAATGTACAAGTACTTGAACAGCATTATGGTTACTAGACTCCCCCTATTATCAAGTCCCCACCACATACCCCATTACAGTCACTGTCCATCAGTGTGGGAAGATGCTATAGAATCATAACTTTTCTTCTCTGTTATACTGCCTTTACCATGTCCCCCCACCTGCTACATTATGTGTGCTAATCATAATGCCCCTTCCCCCCTTATCCCTCCCTTCCACCCATCCTCCCCAGTCCCTTTCCCTTTGGTAACTGTTAGTCCATTCTTGGGTTCTGTGAGTCAGCTGCTGTTTTTGTTCCTTTAGTTTTTCTTTTTTCTTATATTCCACAGATGAGTGAAATCATTTGTTACTTGTCTTTCTCCACCTGGCTTATTTCACTGAGCATAATACCCTCTAGCTCCATCCATGTTGTTGCAAATGGTAGAATTTGTTTTCTTCTATGGCTGAATAATATTCCAATGTGTGTATGTAGCACATGTTCTTTATCCATTCATTTACTGATGGACACTTAGGTTGCTTCCATATCTTGGTATTGTAAATAGTGATGTGATAAATATAGGGGTGCATATATCTTTTTCAAACTGGGCTCCTGCATTCTTAGGGTAAATTCCTAGGAGTGGAATTCCTGGGTCAAATGGCATTTGTATTTTGAATATTTTGGGGAACCTCCATATTGCTTTCCACAATGGTTGAACTCATTTACAATCCCACCAGCAGTGTAGGAGGGTTCCTCTTTCTCCACATCCTCGCTAACATTTGTTGTTGTTTGTCTTTTGGATGGTGGTGATCCTTACTGGAGTGAGGTGATATCTCATTGTGGTTTTAGTTTGCATTTCTCTGATGATTAGCGATGTGGAACATCATCTTTTCATGTGCCTGTTGGCCATCTGAATTTCTTCTTTAGAGAACTGTCTATTCAGTTCCTCTGCCCATTTTTTAATTGGCTTATTTGCTTTTTGTTTGTTGAGGTGCATGAGCTCTTTGTATAATTTGGATGTAAACCCCTTATCAGGTATGTCATTTATGAATATATTCTCCTATAATGTAGTATGTCTTTTTGTTCTACTGATGGTGTCCTTTACTATACAGAAGCTTTTTGGTTTGATATAGTCCCACTTGTTCATTTTTGCTTTTGTTTCCCTTGCCCAGGGAGATATGGTCATGAAGAAGTTGCTCATGCTGTAAGTCCCAACAGATTTTTACGTATGTTTTTTTCTAAGAGTTTTGTGGTTTCATGACTTACATTCAGGTCTTTGATCCATTTAGAGTTTACTTTTGTGTATGGGGTTAGACAATGATCCAGTTTCATTCTCTTACATGTAGCTGCCCAGTTTTGCCAACACCAGCTGTTGAAGAGGCTGTCATTTCCCCATTGTATATCCACGACTCCTTTATCATATATTAATTGACCATATATGCTTGGGTTTATATCTGGGCTCTCTAGTCTGTTCCATTGGTCTAAGGGTCTGTTCTTGTGCCAGTACCAAACTATCTTGACTACTGTGTCTTTCTGGTAGAGCTTGAAGTCAGGGAACATAATTCCCACCACTTTATTCTTCCTTCTCAGGATTGCTTTGGCTATTCAGGATCTTTTGTGGTTCCATATGGATTTTAGAACTACTTGCTCTACTTCATTGAAGAATGCTGTCAGTATTTTGATAGGGATTGCATTGAATCTGTAGATTGCTTTAGGCAGGATGACCATTTTGACAATATTAAATCTTTCTATCCATGAGCACGGGATATGTTTCCATTTATTGGTTTCTTCTTTAATTTCTGTCATGAGTGTCTTGTATTTTTCAGAGTAAGGTCTTTCACTTCCTTGGTTGGGTTTTTCCTAGGTATTTTATTCTTTTTGATGCAGTTGTTACTGAAATTGTTTTTCCGATTTCTTTTTCTGCTAGTTCATTGTTAGTGTATAGTAATGCAATGGATTTCTGTGTATTAGTTTTGTATCCTGCAACTTTGCTGAATTCAGATATTAGATCTAGTAGTTTTGGAGTGAATTCTTTATGATTTTTTATGTATGATCATGTCATCTGCAGACAGTAACAGTTCATCTTCTTCCTTGCCAATCTGGATGCCTTTTGTTTCCTTGTGTTGTATGATTGCCATGGCTAGGACCTCCAGAACTCTGTGGAATAAAAGTAGTGATATGGGGCATTCTTGTCTTTTTCCCAATCTTAAAGGGAAAGGTTTCAGCTTCTCACTGTTAAGTATAATGTTGGCTGTGGGGTTGTCATATATGGCATTTATTATGTTGAGGTACTTGCCTTCTATACCCATTTTGTTGAGAGTTTTTATCATGAATGGATGTTGAATTTTGTCAAATGCTTTTTCAGCATCTACAGAGATCATCATATTGTTTTTGTACTTCTTTTTGTTGATGTAGTGGATGATGTTAATGGATTTTTGAATGTTGTACCATCCTTGCATCCCTGGGATGAATCCCACTTGATCATGATGTATGATTTTTTTGATGTATTTTTGAAATTGATTTGCTAATATTTTGTTGAGTATTTTTGCATCTATGTTCATCAGGGATATTGGTCTGTGATTTTCTTTTTTTGTGGTGTCTTTGCCCGATTTTGGTATTAGAGTGATGTTGGCCTCATAGAAAGAGTTTGGGAGTATTCCCTCCTCTTCTACTTTTTGGAAAACTTTAAGAAAGGATAGGTATTTGGTCTTCACTAAATGTTTGATAAAATTCAGCAGTGAAACCATCTGGTCCAGAGGTTTTTTTCTTAGGTAGTTTTTTTTCCCTCATTATTCATACCTTTATTTATTTATTTATTTATTTAGGTATTGGTAATGTACAGTTAGTTAAACAAAATTATGGTTACTAGGCTCCCCTATTATCAAGTCCCCCCCCACATACCACATTATAGTTGTTGTCCATCAGCGTAGTAAAATGCTATAGAATCATTACTTCTCTTCTCTGTATGCTGGTAATTGGTCTATTCAGATTTTCTGTTTCTTCCTGAGT
Organism: Manis javanica; assembly: GCF_040802235.1. NCBI lineage: Eukaryota > Metazoa > Chordata > Mammalia > Pholidota > Manidae > Manis > Manis javanica. The sequence continues at coordinate 94,300,681 of NC_133163.1, read as the reverse complement.
CAGCCTTAGAAGGTTGTATTTTTCTAGAAAGTTGTCCATTTCTTCTAGGTTATCCAGTTTGTTAGCATATAATTTTTCATAATATTCTCTCATAATTTTTTGTGCATAAATTTCTGTGCTAGTGATTTTTCCTTTCTCGTTTCGGATTTTGTTTATGTGTGTCGACTCTTTTTTTCTTGATAAGTCTGGCTAGGGGTTTTATCTATTTTGTTTATTTTCTCAAAGAACTAGCTCCTGCTTTCATTGATTCTTTCTGTTGTTTTATTCTCCTCAATTTTATTTATTTCTGCTCTATTATTTGTTATGTCCCTCCTTCTACTGACTTTGGGTCTCATTTGTTCTTCCTTTTCTAGTTTAATTAATTGTGAGTTTAGGCTGTTCATTTGGGATTGTTCTTCTTTCCTGAGGTAGTCCTGTAGTGCAATATACATCCCTCTTAGCATGGCCTTTGCTGCATCCCACAGATTTTGTGTTGTTGAATCACTGTTGTCATTTGTCTCTATATATTGCTTGATCTCTGTTTTTATTTGGTCATTGATGCATTGATTATTTAGGAGCATGTTATTAGGCCTCCATGTGTCTGTGGGCTTTTTTGTTTTCTTTGTGTAATTTATTTCTAGTTTCATACCTTCGTGATCTGAGAAACTGGTCGGTACAATTTCAGTCGTTTTGAATTTACTGAGGTTCTTTTTGTGGCCTAGTACATGATCTATTCTTGAAAATGTTCCATGTGCACTTTAGAAGAATGTGTATCATGTTGCTTTTGGATGGAATGTTCTGTAGATGTCTGTTAGGTCCATCTCTTCTAATACGTTGTTCAGTGCCTCTGTCTCTTTACTTATTTTCTGTCTGGTTGATGTGTCCTTTGGAGTGAGTGGTGTGTTGATGTCTCCTAAAATGACTGCATTGCATTCAGTTTCTCCCTTTAATTCTGTTAGTATTTGTTTCACATATGTAGGGAATCCTGTGTTGGTTGCATAGATATTTATAACCGTTACATCCTCTTGTTGGACTGACCCTTTTAACATTATGTAATGTCCATCTTTATCTCTTGTTACTTACTTTGTTTTGAAGTCTATTTTGTCTGATACAAGTACTACAATTCCTGCTTTTTTCTCCCTATTAGTTGCATGAAATATCTTTTTCCATCCCTTTACTTGCAGTCTGTGTATGTCTTTGAGTTTGAAGTGGGTCTCTTGTAGGCAGCATATAGTTTTTCATACTTTAAAAAAAAATCAATTAGAATAGAAGATAATGGTATCTGCCCAGCCTACTTCCCAGAGTTTTAGGAGTGAAAAAAATGAGAAAAAATATATGGAAGTGCTTTGTAAGTTTTAAAGTATTTTTCAGCTATAGTGTTTACTTTTAATAATAACCTTTAGAATTGTGATCTACAGGTTTTTTAAGAAAATGATATTTTTCATCTTCATACTTGGTCATGGTTTACGTTCATTCTTTTGCCTCTGTCCCATGTGTCTGTTTTTAGGGGGAACTATTTTTCTGTCCTTAGTCATTGTCCTCTTTCTTGAAATAGGTGACCCTCCCTCACTTCTGGGTACTAGAAGAGACAACTGTGTTAGTTTCCTCCCAAGGGAAAGATGATTTGGTTTTAATTTTGTGCAGATAGCTGGCTTAAAAAGCCTGGCTGATGTATGAAACTTATAAGCTGCTCATAGATTTTTTCATTTGGCATTGAATTTCCTTTCCTTGTGGTTGTTTTGCAACCATAGGAACAAGTTTCTTATCCCAGTGTCTTTTCTCTGGGCTCTTGCCCTTCATGTGTGATTGACATCTGATATACCTTTATTGGTAGCCCATTTGTTTGGTCTGCAACAGAGTTCATGATACCTCATCAGGGTCATTTGTTGGTCTGCAACAGAGTTCATGATACCTCATCAAGGTGTACTTTGTAGACATAAAGGGTGGAGTCATACATTTCAGCTCTCCCAATACTGACAAGAAGAGATTTTCTTTGCTGATCTGGCTCCTGTCTTAGATGGAGTTAAGTAATGGTCTGTCAGTCTTCAGGAACTGTACATATTGGAAACAGTTCTTTCTTCTCTGCTGGTAAAATGGAATATCTTCCCTTTCTGCTTTCTTAAAGTGATGAGGTGAATTTTAGTGTTACTTCCTTTTCTTTCTTGTTACAAGAGGGAAATTTTTTTTTTTTGAGAGGGCATCTCTCATATTTATTGATCAAGAGAGGGAAATTTTTTACCTGAGGTTTTCAATGTCATTTTGAGTGGCCACTGTCTGTCTTCTTTTATTCAGGTTAATTGGGGAAAAAAAACTGTATTTTAAATATTACTGAGATGAATGGGTGGTTTGGAGAACAGTCATATCTAGTACAAAATACTATTTCATTATTAAATTTTATTAATGCCTTTTTGTTAGACTTGCCTTCATCATTTGGAGTAATATTTGTAAAACAGCATGTCTCATTTAAAAAAATTAGAGGGTAGTTTTTAAAAGTCACTAAATTTAATTCTAAATTAAAGCAAAGGAAATAGAAATACCACTGTGTAATCTATTTAGAATTACTGCTGGGTTATGTTACACTTTTTTTTTTAAGGAAAACACACCATTTGTGTAGTTAAATAAAAATGATGTATAGAGATATACTGTGTTAAAAGCGAGCAGATAGTCATATAAGGAGTATTCTCTTCAATAATGGTGTTCTACGGTCAGTTTGTTCACAGCAATCCTCTATTGAAGTGGTGGGAAGACAGAGTCTGGAATGCAGTAGCTGAAGGTACCTGTACCAGTTGAGTTACTCCTTGGGAATCAAAGATTGGCATATACTTTAGTCATTCATATCTACGGTAAAATTGTATCTTGGCCTAGAAAAATCTGATTTCTAAAAATGCTATATGATCAGTGTTCTCAGGGTACACTATTGTATGCCCTATAGCATATTAAAAACAAACACAAAAATGCCAGGTTCTTAAATACAGTCTTGAAATTCTAAGTAAAAGTTTATAGTGTTGAATGCTAAATAGATCAGAGAAATTTATAACCAGTAAAGTTGGGCAGTTTGAACAGCTCTATTAATGAGTTGGCTAGAAATAGGTGATATTTTTAAAAAGTCATTCAGACTTATGTGGGAATTATAATATGGCTTTCATATTTTTCAGTGATATGTACATTATTAAGTCTTAGTCTAAAATTTGGCACCATTTTGTGGTAACAGTGTATTTTGTATGTAGATATCTTACACATAACATGTGCATTAACACGCTTCAAGAAGAGCAGGGTGCTCTGCAGAGTGCTGTAGGGCATCTTTGTGGGCTTTTAAAAATGTCTTCTTGTAGGCATATATCTTGTCACCAAGATATGAGTACTATAGATTTGATGGTCATGCGTGTGTGTGCGTGTCTGTATATAAACATAGCAACATAACTCAACCTAGATTTTTTATATTATAAGTGTTGTAGTATAACCTGGACAAGTAAACCTTTCTGGCATACAGACAAAAGCTAGCTGTTTATCCAAGAGTAAAGCCCCATCAGAAGTGGCTGGCAGGGGTTAGAGACACAGCATACTTTGCAAGAAACCTAGGGCCTTGAGATGCTTTTAGCGGCCAAACAGAAGTGATAAGTGTCAGGATTCTTAACTTTGCAAAAAGAGAAAGATCTTGGGAAAATGGAGATTTATTTCCATGTTCAAAGACATATCTGAAAACATATTTAAGATACTTTTAAATGAACAATCAGTTTTAAAAAAAGATGGAAAAAGTAAGTTTTGGAAATCTGAGAAGAAAACCTCACAAGTAGTATTTAAAAATCAGAAGGAACAATTCATAAAGTAATGCTGTCTTCTCTCCAAGAAAACAAGGAGACGTAGTTACCATATACAATGCAATATGCAAAATACGAATATTGTATTCTACTTCTGCAGGTGTTTCAGTAATGGCAGCATTTTTTTCTATAACATGGAAAGGAGTTTTAGTAGTATTGTATTTAAATAGGGAAATAGCTGCCTATTATTATTTATACAGTTTAATATCACAGTATAATAAACTGAATTTGGTATTGTAAGAAATTATATATAGATAGCGACCATATTTATAGCTAAAAAAGTCCTCTTTTGTCATTGTGTCATATTGAAGCTCACATATTTTGATGAGTGTAATGAAGGAAGGGTCCCCAGAAATCTGCTGCTGCCAACTAAACTGTAAAATCTGACCCAGAAGATCCTGGGGTGGCTTTCCATTCCACCTGCACACACTGGGAAGGAATGTGTGCTTGAATATTTCAGATTACTCTGTTCTCAGCAGCTCTCTGCCAACCCTTCTCACTCCTTTCAACTTGACTTTTTTAGGAACCTCACTTTTGATCTTAGGTCTCAGAGATTTAAAAAATTTTTTTCCTCTTTAAAGTATTTTTTTTTTTGGATTCAAATTCCAAAGGAATCATTTGCTTAAACGTAACCTTCTTGTAAGGTCTGGATGAATGGAGGAGAATCTAGAGGGCCCTTTTATATTTTCCCGATGGAAGGCAAAGGATATAGAGTGTCCTGAAGGCTTACATGCAAGGTGAGAATAAAAGATGATTAAGGCCTTTCAGAAAGCCAGGAGAAATGGAGATGAAGAGAGTAAACCAAGTATAATACCAGAGCCAAAAACACGTGTTTATTAAGTGCAAAAGTTTTATACTTAACCAATTTCTGTAGAATAAAAGTAAAGTTGGCTCATCTCAGGCTCGCGTATTTTCCATGTGAGTTCTCTGAGGCTGATGATGACTGCATGTGAGTGCAGGAGAGATCAAATAGAGCAGTTTGAAGGAGTAAGCGATGGGGAGGAGTAGCCTAGGCAATCCTGAAATGATACCGATCAAGGAACAACAGGGAAAGAAACCTTTGAAGTAGAGGAGGCCTGTAGCAGCAGGTGAGTGTTACAATGGATAGCACTTATTTAGTCAGCTTGGCAGAAGAGGAACTAGGGCATGAAGATCAGCACCAAGGAGGTAATGGGAAGAGAAAGGTAGGTAAAGATGGAGTGAACATAAAATCTGGACTATCAAAAATGAAGTATCTTGGGGAAATTAGTTAACTCCAATTCTTTGCATTGTCCCAGCTTTGCAATAAAATTGTAACTACAATTTCAACTCTTAACTCCTATATACTTTTTAAATTGATTCCTGGATTCTGATTGGGCAGTGAAGATGCAGTTTATGTTCACTTTTTGACAATGGAGCTGTTTAACAAAAAAGTTTTACAGTAAATAATTGTCCTTATCATTGCTATTATAGTTTCATTTGTGTTTGCAGCCAAAAATAAAATTGGCTCAATGCACAAGAATCCTAAAATCTATTTTAATTTGGCAGTGAGCAAGTCAGTATGCATATGATTCTCTCACTAATCCTTGTGTAAATTTAATCAAATAGGTGATCTTACATATGTGAAAGAATTTTAAACTCAGAAGGATCCTCATGTGCTGTCTAGTCTGACTATAATTTTAGAGATTAAAAAATATATTGCTATAATTATAAAATAAGTTACCTCTTAACTGGGAAGTCATTCAGAGAACATGAGACTTATGTTTAAACAGCTATATAAACTATGTCGTGGTCTATTCTGTTTAGTGTATTCATTCTCTTGCTACAAGAGGTGTGCTTTCTCAATGTGAACAGTTTGATTTACTCTAGCAGTTAAATAGTTTATTCCTCCTTTTCAATGAATGGTTGCTTCTCTATTTATTCATTGGTAATAGAGTTTCTAGTTACTGGAAGATTGTTTGTATTGTTGATTTGATATTAGCATCCGTGAGTCTTAAAACACAGGATAAATGGGTTCAATGTTCTGCTTCTTTGAACATGGACTTTCCCTGGGTGATTCTACAGCAAATCTGCAGTTAAATAATGAAGTACCTCATTGAAGGGTGTAGAATGCTTCCAAGAGAGGGGCCTTGGAATAGATGCCATGCAGTCACCCGAAAGATATTTACTGAGTATCTCTGATGTGCCAGACAGTAGTCCAAGTACAGAGGATGAAGAATGAAGTCAAGGTTACCAGAATCCATGTGTCTGGGGGAAGAGAGGGCATTGTTGCTGTACTTCCCTTCCTGGACCATGGTCACTAATGTAGGAACTTTTTCCTGCTGAGCATTTTTCTTAATCTAGGGCTCAAGCCCAATACCAGTTGCTTGGTCATGAAACCTATTGACCCTGTTGTCTTCTGTTGTTGTTATGTTGAAATGACTAATTGATAAAGACAGATTTCTTAGGAAAAAATTTACTAATTAAGGAGTTAGTTGAATTGAAAGATCCTGAAAGATACTAAAACTATTGTCATTTGCTGCAGTTGGAATGATTCATTGGCTTTCAGAAATGCTGACTGAGTTTTGTTAAAGACAAGCTCAGTAGACAATTTCTCACTTTGGGTAAACTTTAATTTATAAATAAATAGTCATAGGAGTCACTAGAAGAAAGTAGAAGTATATTTTTGATCTTTGCATGGAGATAACTTTCTATTCATAAAGATAATGGAAGAAATGAAGGAAAAGATCAAAGATATAATACATGAAAGCGAAAAATTATTCATGTCAAAAACATCAAGAAGAAAAGCTAGAAGGCAAGCAGAAATTCAGGAGTAAAACTGCAGCTATGGTTAATATCCTTAGTAATAATAATAATAATAACTCCTTATATAAATACTAAAAAAGTATCCAATAGCTTGATGGGGAAAATGCCACAAAATGGATAATACAGTTGGCTAATAAACATGTAAAAATGTTTACTTCACCCTCATTTTTAAGGAAAAAACTAAGTTAAAACAAGATGCCAGGTTTTATGATTTAAGTTAGCAGAAGCTAATAATTCTTATTTATGGTAAACATACACTGAGGGCAAGTTTAAATTTGTATAATCTTTCTGAAAAGATTGGCAAGTTCACTCCTAGGATTCTCTTCTAAGGACATGATTAAAAATAGAAGAAAATAATGTTATACCAACATATTCATTAGAACACTAGAATAGTGAAAAAATTTTAAACTTGTATATAAAATAAAAGAATGGTTAAATAAATCATGATATGTTAGATGATAGACTAGTATATAGTTAATCATATATACAAAGACTTGGTAATTCAAAAGATACTTTTATAAAAATGTAAATGTATTTATAATCTGAATATAAAATAATTCATAGAAAAAAGTTTCCTGTGGCTGTTGTTGTTACCACAAACTTTGTGGCTAAAAACAACAAACATTTATTTCCCATCTTCTGGAGGCCGGACACCTGAAATTCGTATCTCTGGGCCAAAATTAAGGTGTTGGCAAGGCTACCCTCCCTCCAGAGGCTCTAGGGGAGACTCTGTTCCTTGCCTTTTCCGTCTTCCTGTGGCTACAGACATTCCTTGACTTGTGGCTGCAACACTCTGATTGCAGTCACATTGCCCTCTCCCCCATGTATAGCTTCCTCTGCCTCTTTTAGAAGGATGCTTGTGATTTGCCTTTAGGGGCCACTTGGATAATTCAGAGTATCTCATGAATATAATTTAACTTACCCAAGTCACATATAAAGACCCTTTTGCATAAAAAGTTATTATGTTTTTCTTAAAATACAAAATATGAGAAAAGACCTAATACCTATCCTCCTTGAAGTTTTCCAAAAAGTAGAAGATGAGGGAACACTTCCAAACTCATTCTATGAGGCCAGTATCACTATAATACCAAAACCAGGCAATGACACCACAAAAAAGAAAATTACAGACCAATATCCCTGATAAACATACATGCAAAAATATTAGAAAACTGAATTCAAAAATACATTAAAAAGATCATACATCATGATCAAATGGGATTTATTCCAGGGATGCAAGGATGGCACAGTATTTGAAAATCCATCAACATCATCCACCACATCAACGAAAAGGACAAACAACACATCATCTCCATAGATGCTGAAAAAGCATTTGTCAAAATTCAACATCCATTCATGATAAAAACTCTCAACAAAATGTGTATAGAGAGCAAAATGTAATAAAGGCCCCAACATAATAAAGGCCATATATGATAAACCCACAGCCAACATCATACTTAACAGCAAAAAACTGAAAGGCTTTCCTCTAAATTTGGAAATGGGACAAGGATGTCCACTCTCCCGACTTTTATTCAACATAGTACTGGAGGTCCTAGCCACAGTGATCAGACAACACAAAGAAATAAAAAGCATCCAGACTGGTAAGGAAGAAGTTGAACTGTTACTGTTTGCAGATGACATGATATTGTATGTAAAAACCCTAAGGAATCCATTCCAAAAATACTAGAACTAAACCTGAATTTAGCAAAGTTTCAGTATATAAAATTAATACACAAAAACATGTTGCATTCCTATATACTAATGATGAACTAGCAGAAAGAGAAATTAGGAAAACAATTCCATTTACAATTGCATCAAAAAGAATAAAATATCTAGGAATAAACCTAGTGAAGACCTGTACCCTGAAACTACAAGACACTCATGGGAGAAATTAAAGAAGACACCAATATATGGAAATACATCCCATGCTCAACAATTAATTTTGTCAAATTAATTAATATTAATATTAATATTGTCAAAATGGTCATCCGACCTAAAGCAATCTGCAGATTCAGTGCAGTCCCTATCAAAATTCCAACAGCATTCTTCAACGAACTAGAGCAAATAGTTCTAACATACATATAGAACCACAAAAGACCCTGAATAGCCATAGCAATCCTGAGAAGGAAGAATAAAGCTGGGGGGATTATGCTCCCCTACTTCAAGCACTACTACAAAGCCAGAGTAATCAAGACAATTTTGTACTGGCACAAGAAAAGACCCATACATCAATGGAACAGAATAGAGAGCCCAGATATAAACCCAAGCATATATGGTCAATTAATATATGATAAAGGAGCCATGGACATACAATGGGGAAATGACAGCCTCTTCAACAACTGGCATTGGCAAAACTGGACAGCTACATGTAAGAGAATGACACTGGATTATTGTCTAACTCCATACACAAAAGTAAACTTGAAATGGATCAAAGACCTGAATGTCAGTCATGAAACCACAAAACTATTAGAAGAAAACATAGGCAAAAATCTCTTGAATATAAACATGAGCAACTTTTTCCTGAACACATCTCACTGGGCAAGGGAAACAAAATAAAAAATGAACAAGTGGGACTACATCAAGCTAAAAAGTTTCTGTACAGCAAAGGACACCATCAGTAGAACAAAAAGGCATCCTACAGTATAAGAGAATATATACAGCAAAGGACACCATCAGTAGAACAAAAAGGCATCCTACAGTATAAGAGAATATATTCAAATGACGTCCGATAAGGGGTTAACATCCAGTATATATAAAGAACTCACATGCCTCAACACCCAAAAGGCAAATAACCCGATTAAAAAGTGGGCAGGGAATCTAAACAGATACTTGTCCAAAGAAGAAATTCAGATGGCAAACAGGCACATGAAAAGATGTTCCACATTGCTAATCATCAGAGAAATGCAAATTAAAACCACAGTGAGATACCACCTCATACCAGTTAGGATGGCCAACATGCAAAAGACAAGCAACAACAAATGCTGGCAAGGATGCAGAGAAAGGGAAGCCCTCCTACACTGTTGGTGGGAATGAAAATTAGTTCAACCATTGTGGAAAGCAGTATGGAGGTTCCTCAAAAAACTAAAAATAGAAATACCATTTGACCCAGGAATTCCACTCATAGGAATTTACCCATAGAAAACAAGATCCCAGATTCAAAAAGATCATTTATTTTTATTACAGCACTATTTACAATATGTTTATTGCGGCACGATTTACAATAGCCAAGATATAGAAGCAACCTAAGTCCATCAGTAAATGAATGGATAAAGAAGAGGTGGTACATATACACAATGGAATATTATTCAGCCATAAGAAGAAAACAGATCCTGCCATTTGCAGCAACATGGATAGAGCTAGAGGGTATTATACTCAGTGAAATAAGCCAGGCAGAGAAAGACAAGTATCAAATGATTTCACTCATCTGTGGAGTATAACTACAAAGCAGAACTGAAGGAACGAAACAGCAGCAGACTCACAGAACCCAAGAATGGACTAACAGTTACCAAAGGGAAAGGGACTGGGGAGGATGGGTGGAAAGGGAGGGATGAGGGGGGTGCAAAAAGAAAGGGGTCGTTATGATTAGCATGTATAATATGTGCGGGGAGGGCTGTACAACACAGAGAAGACAAGTAGTGATTCTACAGTATCTTACTACGCTGATGGACAGTGACTGTAATGGGGTGTGTGGGGGGGACTTGGTGATGGGGGGAGTCTAGTAAACAATGTTCCTCATGTAATTGTAGATTAATGATACCAAAAAAAAAACTGGTCAAAAAAAATTGAAATCACACCAATTAAAAAAAAAAAGAACTTAAAATACTAGAAAAATATAGAAGTTAAAATATAAAGAATATAGAAAAGGAATTTTAAATCGTAAAATTGGAGGAAAAAGTTTAAAGCAAAATTATAGATTAAGCAACCTGAGTGAGAAAAAGAAAAAACCTGTATATTGGATGGAGGAATTAAATCTCAATAACGGTCAGTCACTTTCTCAGAATCACAGAGCCAGTGATGGAGTTGAGGATTAAACCCTAACAATCTGTTTTCAGAGCCTGCACTCCACCATTGTGCATTACTGCCCCTTTAAATCAAAGAGGTTATGCCTATTCTGTACATAGTCATTAAACAAAATTCTTGTCACTCTTGTTGCTTTTCTAATTAATGTTTTGTTGTTAATTTCAAGATGGTAGTTGAGTTTGTGCCTTATACCTTATTTATGTTTTTCATATATGACTCGATCAGTTACGTAGTTTCTGAGGACTTAATTCTGGTTTTCTAAATGTTTCTTAAAATGTCCTAGGTGTATCAGCAGTACTTTGTTTATCAGCATTTGCCCTTTTAAAAATAACAGCTTTATTGAGATATAATTTACTTAGTGTACAATTCACCCTTTTAAAGAATACAGTTCACTGGTTTTTAGAATATTCACAAAGTTGTGCAACTCTTACCACTCCCTATTTTTAGACCATTTTCACCACTCCAAAAGAGAAACCCACTACCTATTAGCAGTCACTCCCAATTCCCTCTTACCATCAGCTCCTTTCAACCACTACACTAATCTACTTTCTGTGTTTATGAGCTTGCCTTCTTTGGATATTTCATATAAAAGGAATCATATAGTAGTGGCCTTTTGTAAATGACATCTCTCACTAGCTCAGTGTTTCCAAAGTTCACCCATGTTGTAGCATGTATCAGTACTTTATTCCTTTTTTCAAAAATTGTGGTAAACCATACATAATATAAAATTTAACATTTTAACAGTTTTTAAGTATACAGCTGTGGCAGTAAGTACATTCACATTGTTGGGCTTCATTCCCTTTTATTGCTAAATAATATTCCATTATATGGATATATTACATTTTCTTTATATACTCATCATTTGATGGACATTGGATTGTTTCTGTTTTTGGCTATTATGTATAATTCTGTGAACATTTGTGTACAGCATTTACTTTTAATCTGAAAGACCTCACTCATGAGGAAGAATAATCCTGACTTGTATTTTAAGTGCATCTCTTAGATTAAAAAGGTAACGTTAATGTGTTCTTGGGACATCATCTATTTCTCTTGGTCTATGAGCATGTGTTTTCTTATCCCCATTTTTAAAATGAGAAGACTATATATAGCTCGAAGTATTGTTGTGAAAAGTGAGTGTATAACAGTTAAGACCAATGAGAGTTAATGATCTCTTCATGTGGCAGGTATTGGGGATAAAAGTTGGCATTTAGGAGGGAAGGGAAGAAAGGAGGGAAGCTCAGGCAACTGTAGATTGAAATTTAAAGTCAATCGTGGGCTTCACCCAGTTTCCTCCCTCTTTCTGTTGGCATCCCTTGTTCTCTCATCACCAGAGCCGATTTGCCAGCCCCTTACAGCAGTTCCACTTGCTCCTGTCCTTCCTTGCTTTCTCTCAAAACTGTCTCCTTGGTATGATGGATTATCAGCTTGCATGACTAATAAACTTAAGTTGCTGAGTTTGTTTGCCTTTTTGGTGGCAGGAGTGATGTATGTGTTTATTTGTTAGCCCAAATGAATCTGTAAAAGATTGAATACCTAGTAATCTAAGGGAGAGATTTTGAGGCAGGACAAATTTTTCTTAATTCATACCACTCAACCTATTACACCTATTTAAGGTTTGGAGTAGAGAAGGAAAAGAGGGGAGACACATAAAGTGAAGGGAAGTTCTGTACAAAAGCAAAGAAAGAAGTCTCTCAGCTGAACCCATTTTCTGAGGAAATAATAATTTTAGTCGAAAGTGTGTAGAAGGAGGGGAAGGTATGGTGGAGTAGGGAGCAGTTTTGAAGCTTGGGGTATTTCAGTAGAAGCAGAGCGAGATGAAGTCAGTCCTATCTCTGACAGAGAGAGAAGTTGGTCACTGAATGCCATCCAACTGCATTCCTGGAAATTACCAATGGTAGTAATTTATATAATCACTTGCTGTTTGTTCAATTACGTGCATCACAATGATGATTTTGCATTGTCAAATTATTGTGTTTTATTTTATTAGGAAGGTGTATCTAACCTTTGTAGTTACACATGTTCTTTGATTACTCTCAAAAGAAAATATTACTGGTGATTAAGAGTATTGACAGGCAGGTGAGACTTTGTGGTACCCTTTAAATCACAGCATTCTTTTTAGTAACCATTTAAAGGACCAGTGTGCTAGGCTCTGGAGTGGGAGAGCTGAGGTCCCGGTCTAAAGAGGCTTATGGTTTTGTGGGTGAATATCAAATCATTGTAATAAACTGTGTGAAGTACTCAGAGGGCTAGGCAGGACCCTGGGAACACTTGGCTCAGGAGAAGCGTGGCCAGAGGAGGCTTTCTGAAAGAAGTCATAGTTGAACTGTCTGAAATGATGTTAGCAGCACAGAAACTGGAGATGCCAGGGGACATCACTGGTAGAAAGAACAGCCTGAGCACAGGTGGTCTTCTTTGCCTCCATTTATTGCTAACTTAGAGAGAGACCAATACACATCCATGGGATGGGAAAAAAGGTAAAAACAATATATTTGATCTTGCTGCCAGAGAGCACATGGCTCACTTACTGGAGATGCGCTTGTTCTTTTGAGCCAACAGGTTGTCATTTAGTGAATTACCTGCTTCTTCCATTGTACAAATGGGTACTCTAGTGGCTTGATAAAATTAATGCATCCCAACAAGTGAGCAATTTACTTTCTTCTTATAAAATCAGGGCTGGTAAGTTGTTAATCTTTTAGCTGGCTATATAGGTTTTTTTTTTAAGAAAACATTTTAAAACAAAAATATAAAGGGTATTTTATGGGCAAGGAATCTTCAGATTAAATGCTTAGATATTCCTGGGTGTCATCATAAAAAAGGGATTATTGATGTTCCTTAATGCTTAAAATTAGCTTGAAAAGCTTCATTCAAGACTGTATGCCCAACAATAGGGGATTCGTTGAATAAATCATTGTATATAATCAGATACTATTTAATAGCTTTAAACATGAAGTTACAGAAGAATGTTATGGCATAGAAAGAAGCTTACTATGTTGTTGAATGTCCAAGAGCAGTCTACATGCTTTATGATCTAGCCCTGTACATCTTTCACTTTTGCTAAAATATACATAACTGGTAAGCTCCAGGCCTTCTTAGCCAGGGAAGTAAATAGGCCCATATATTCTCCAAATGATGACTCATCCTGCCCCTCCCATTCCAACCTGTCTAGTTCTGGTCCATTCTGTATAACTTCTCCAGTTATTCCTGAGAGATGCCATGTTATTCATCTTTGGCTCACCCTTGCTAATAGATCTCGTCCCTAATGAGCTACATTGAAGGTGCTGTTGAGAACCTCAGGGCCTTACTAGAGAAGCTGCCTCCTGAATCTGTCAAAGTGAATTTTGTGGTGACAAGTGCCTCTTGAATTCAAAGTGAATTTTTCCACAAGAAAAAAAAAGGAGTAAGATGTCTCAGAGAGGAGAAATGCCAAATAAGGTATCTGTGGGGAAGACTAAGTGGCTGGAGAAAGAACAGAGATGTACCAGGGCTAGACCATAAAGGGCTATGTATTCCATGCTTAAGGAATGTGGAAGTTAAATCATAGTAGGAGAAGACTAGAAGCTTCCAGGATGATTAGGAAGCAATATAATCCAGATGAGAAGTGAGAAGTGCCTCCTGAATTTAAAGTGAATTTTGGGGTGACGGAGAGGTCCTGGGTTCTGTTCAGAGGTGTGGGAAAAAATGGCTTCCTCCTCAGATCTGGGCTGTGCTTTGTTGCCTGGGTCTTGAAGCATGCACAAAGTCCACACACTAACTCAAGAAATCCTGCAATTCCTCTAACTGCTGCTCTTCATCCTTTATTCACAGTGGTGAAGACTTGACAGGTCAAAGCAGAAGTCACCATGCTCCCCAGTCTTAACTTGATGCTTCCCCTGATTTTACCTTGGGTGAAGGGTCATTTGCCTCGCTCCTCAAGCCAGAAGCCTTAGAGGCATTCCAGACTCCTTCCATTCCTTCGCATATAGCCTCCAAGTCCTGTTCATTCTTTTGTCTTGCTGTCTTGGAAATCTATTATTTCTTTTTTTTCTCCACCGCCTCTCAGAATTCAGACCTCCATTTCTCATCTGGGTTATATTGCTTCCTAATCATCTTGGAAGCGTCCAGTCCTTCTCCTACTATGATTTAGCTTCTGCATTCCTTAAGCGAGGAATACATAGCCCTTTATGGACTAGCCTTGGTACATCTCCATTCTTTCTCCAGCCACTTAGTCTTCCCCACAAGACACCTTATTTGGCATCTACTCTCCCAGACATCTTTGTCTTTTTTTTTTTCTTGTGGCAAAATATACATAACATGAAATTTACCATTTTTAAGTACACAACTCAGTGACAATAAGTACATTGACAATGTTCTGTACCCAGTACTGCTGTCTATTTCCAGAACTTTTCCATATCCCAAACCAAACATCTGTGTCTTTTTACCTGCTGCTTCCTCTCTACACTTGATTCTAATGCCACCTTGTCTGAGGAACTTCCCCCAATTAGTTTCAGCTTGAGTTAGGTGCTTGTTTTTTGTCCTCCCAGCCGCTCTGGACATACTCGATCATGACACATCTATGATATTATGATTGTAGGTTTATGTGGCTCTCTATTCCATTAGACTTTGAGTTCAGTGAATGGAGAGTGACTGAGTCTTTTATCTTTACATCCTTAGCTTCTAGCACTGTTCCTGCTGGGAATAAATGATTGAACTCAGCTTCCTATCAGCTATGCAAATTAGTACTTGCTCACTTGCTAGCATTGAATGAAAATCAGGTAGCAGGTCTAAAAGAAATTTTATAAGTATAGGCTCTTTCACTTTCCATTAGATAATCATGGAAAATTTTTTTGAAGGCTGCTTTGAGTGTGTTATTTCTCAGACAGTTGTACATAGTCTCCTATATTTATGATTTTAGTGAGTGATGGATTGAGTTAGGAGTACCCAGTAACTGGGTGAGGAGGACAAGGATTAGGAAGAGTAAAAATTTTACAAAATGCTGAAAGTATGAGTGCTCTTAAATATACAGAATAGTGAGTTTCCAGGACTGCTTTGTCAGGTTATGAGGCAAAAGCAAGAAGGAATGGAAATATTATTATTTTGGCACCATTGGATGGAAAAATCACTGAAAAGGCATTGCAATGAGTCAAGGTACTAGGCAGAGCTTAAAGGCATAGCAATTTCTTTTTTTCCCTTTCTGTTCATATTTTCCCCTGAGAATAGGAAAATACTACTTGGGAATAATTCTAAAAAGACAGAGCTGCTACTGAGTCTATTTTGGAGCCCCTCGTTTCTAACAGTAGTATAGTTTGTTTCCCTTTGGGTTATATCTCACCCTGATGTGTGTGGACGGAGGCTCTAAAATCCCTAGAATAAAAATTAGATATGTGGATCTATCATCTATGAACATTTATTTTACTTCCTTTTGCCTTAAATTGAGTGAAGTAAAATCCTAAGCATACCATTTAAAATCCTGTTCAGCCAGCTGCTCAGCTAGAAAGGTCAATCTTCATCACTCCATTTATACTGAACAAATATATTTGTGACAGCAAGAGAAGAGATCTATCTGAATGAATAAAAAAAATGTAGTCCAGTAAACTGATTCAATTGTCTAATCAGGCATATGACTTAAGCACAATTTGAAGGGTCCTTGAAGTTTCTTTTTTAAAAGGCTTGAAATCAGAAATTTGCAGTTGACACATGAGTCATGCAGATTTGACTCATTTGCTGCATTTTCTTTTTCTTTCAACTCCTGAATTGTATTCTTTCATTTTCTTTCCTGTTTGGAGTCCAGTGAAAAAAGAAAGTGAGAATAATTTAAAGCAAAATTAGGTTGTGCATTTGTATATTGTCGAGCTAGTGGTGTTTTGGATTTATAATTTATGATATAAAATGACTTGACAGTAGTTTTTAACACAACACATTTATTTAGACATTTGTGTTTCAACATGTTGAAAAAGTAGTAGCTTGGTCCTGTGAGTTACCTGCTTAGGGCTTTTTAAGTCATCACCATTACTGTTTAACTCTATTTAACTCTAAACATTGATAAAACAACCTGATTGTTGTTTTAGAATGCCTGCCTTTATGATTTTACCTATTTTATTCACTAGTAATTTAGGGTCACATTGTGCATTGTTGTAACTGAATGTTTTGCTACCAAAATATGTCATTTAAAAGGTCAGTAGCAACTCAATAGAAGGGTGTTCACCAACTTTTTTTTAAGTATGCTTAGTAAAAGCATTTACTTTAAGAATGTTCTGAATTTTTCTGAACAGAGATGATGTTTTGTTGATTTATTTGTCCAAAGTATTATAAACATATTTTATATTTTATGTTGAACACCCATTTTTGTGGAATACCAGTATTCCAAGGAATATACTTTGAGAAAGATTTGTAAGTGATCATGCTTTTCAGTATGATGTAAGGAGAAGAAAAAGATGAGCCAGGAATTAGTGATAAGTGTCAAGTGTTGGATTCTTGTTTCACAGAGGGTTTTTCATTTGGATTTTATTGTCGAAAGAATTTTATTCAACACTCTGTTAATATCTCTTCTTGGAAGGGGATGGAGGGCAAATGAGGTTATTTTGAGTTCAGAAGATCTAAGAAACAGTCCTTCAAAATAATTAGGAGCAAGCAGTGTGATTTCTAATATCCTTCTGTGATATATTCATGAGTTGTCATCATTTAAAATTGTGATAAATCTATAAAATTTGTTTCATAAAGGCAGTTACTTTTTTTCTTTTTTTGGCAGGCACTTTCTATAATGCATCACAGAATGATTTAGCCAGCCAAATAGAAAAGACATTATTTAGTGGTCACAATAAAGGCCTTATCCATAAAGTACTGCCTGTTTTGCAATGAGAACAGTTCACTAAAACTTAATCAGCAGTGCATACCAAGCTATTTTCACTCAGAAGCATCTTATAAATGTGCTCTGATTGTAAATCATAAATACCATGTTATACTGTTGAGTAGGATTAAAACTCAAATTATTTCTAAAGAAAAAACTGGTTCTCTAAATAACCAAAGAGGTAAGCAGATAAAGAAGTAACATGGTAATTAGGGAAAACTAAAACTTGTGTACTGTATTGGCTGGTCTATTCTTAACACTTGTTTTCTAAGTCATGTTAAAAGACAAAACTCTTTCAAGTTAAGTTTATATCAAAGTGAAAGTTCAGTTCCATTCTCACTCTGAAAAGCCATAATGTATTAATTTTCTACATGATAATAGAGCATTATGTTTTAAGTTGCTGTTTTCATATGGTAAATTCCTTTCATGTGATGTATTTTTTTTGTAATAAAGATGATTAAAATGAAAGACAAGGGGGGCAGTTATATTTTATTAATGGCCAAATGTGCTCACTAAATTACTGTGTTAAATCTTGAACTTTCTCATTTAGTGTGGCAGAATTATCCTTGGTAACCATGTGTCCCTGATGCTTATTAAACCTAATTGGGCTGCTAATGTACAATCAGAATTTTAACTGTGAGTAAATGCTAGCAAATAGCATATGCTAGTGACTCCTAGGGTTGGGTTTCTTCATGTTGGAGTCCTGTTCAGGTAAGTTTTACACTGAAATAGATTTTACTGCCAAATTATCTGTTTCATAATGGATGTTTCATCTGAGTTTCCATTTACCTTTTTCTGCCAAACCTTTTTCTAGGAACCAAAACCCCTAAACTCTCTTACTGACACCAGCAATAATTCCTGGTAGTTTTACTGATGTAAGAACATTGCATTTATCAAACATTTGTTCAAGCAAACACAGTAGTAAAAAGTAATACATTAAACAGTGATTCTGAAGAGATGCTGATTTTTAGAGTTAAGTGTTAATAACACACTCAGTTGATGGTTCCATAACAGATGATAATTTCCCATTCCCACTTTGGCCTTCAGTACACAGCTTGTGCATTCAGTTCTGAACAGCTTTGCTGTCTGCCAGTCTCTGATGGCCTGGGGCATTAGGACCTCAGGACAGATGTTTGCAGGAGGCATTTATAGGTAGGTCTGTCAAATGGAATCAGTAGTGAAGCAGCAAAACTGGGGAAGTAGACTGCTGCAGTTTATACATCCTCCTGGGATTCTACTCCAGACATCTTATTTTTAATCGTAGTAAATTTAAAAGAGTAAGAGCTTTCTGACTTCAGAACATCTTATTGTGACAGACTCAATAACAAGCCTGTGATGTTATAACTCTGGCCATGTTTCAAACAGAACCCTTTCCTCTCCTGCCTCCCATACCAATCTTACACCAAAGACCAGCTTTCTTTGCAGCCTGCTCCAGTGAGGGAACAAGCATGGCCTTCCTCAACCTACTCACAGTTTAGAAGGTTTGGATGTTATATGGACTTGACTCACTCTGTTGCAAGTGCTCCCTTCTAGAAGGATTTTGTTTGAAGAAAATGAATGGAATGCCTTAAATATATCAATGGCATATTTATGAATTATGCAAGCATTCAAATGTCAGTTACTTATGGGAAAATGTGTTTGAAATAGATATGTACTGAATGGTGGTCTCTTTTGTAATTTGTTAATTTATAATGAATATACTCATAAAATTATTAATAAATGGTTATGAGTACCTAAAAGAAGAAGCCCAAGTTATTTGATGCCTTTATGGATCCACTAAAAACCAAATTATGTCAGAATCATCTCACTACCTCTTTGAAAGATTTAGTACATTGACAGGTCATGGAAATGCAATAAGCAAAGTTTAGCCAAACTCAGTAGGTCATGTGAGCACATGACAATTTTTTTTCTTTTTTTTTCACATTAAAAAAAAATTAAGGTATCATTGATATACACTCTTATGAAGGTTTCACAAGAAAAAGAATGTGGTTATTACATTCACCCTTATTATCGAGTTCCCCCCACCCATACCCCATTGCAGTCACTGTCCATCAGTGTAGGAAGATGCCACAGAGTCCCTATTTGTCTTCTCTGAGCTACACTGCATATGAAAATATTTTTGAAGGCCAGATGGAAAAATATGGACTAATTGCTAATACAGTTAAGTGGATTGGCATTAATGAATCAATGGAGGAAATTTTCTGTTATCTTACCTCTGGGGTTCTCTGGAACTTAGTCAACATTTTTATCAGTTCCTTAGATGAAGCCTTCTATAGAAGGCATGCTTATTGATTTTGTGAATGACTTTGTGTGGGAAAGGATAATGAATACATTTGATGACATAGGAGATATGGAAAAGGTCACTACAAAGACAACTGGCCTAATTTAATGTAGCGTTAAATAGATGTAAGAATAAGGCCTTGCACATGGAAGAAACAAAGAAACCCTATACAAATGAGCCCAGAATGTGAGAGACATTAAGTGTAGCAGGTGTGAAAATGACTCAGCAGTTTCATAGATCAAGTGCAGTGTTCAGCAGTCTTAGTTTTGTAGTGGATAAATACAGTTAGTGTGGTCGTGGGTAGACTGTGCCATCAGAAGTCTAGTAACGCAACTAGGAAAGTGATGCTCCTGCTCGACTCTGCAGCTTCCATGTTATGGGAGTTCAGGAGGACAACTAGGATTGTTTAGAGCCTAGAAACCGTATCCAGTAAGAAAGTTAAAGGAATCACAATGTTAAAATTCCTCTGGAAAGATAGACAGTTTTGCTTTTCACATTGAGGGATTTTTTTTTCCTTTCCATTTTAGTTAGCTGTATGGTGTGTATCTAATTTGCCATGGGCATAGCCAGTTATCTCAGCATCTTTTATTGCCTAGCCTATTTTCCCCCTTGATTTAGAATGCCACCACTAATAGCAAGTTTCTATACATACACTTGCCTGTCTCTGAGTTCTCCATTCTGTTCCATTGGTTTGTTCATCCATCCCTGGGCTAATATCAACACTACTGTAATTATTTACCATTTTATTCAAAATTATCTTGGCTATTTTTTTTTCATAGAGTAATTTGAAGAGAACTGATAGGATTATTCCATCACATATTCTTATTTATGAGCATAATATGTTTCTCTTTTTAGTTCAGTTTTGAATTTTTCCAGTTTTATATTTTCACTGACAGAGTTTTACACATAATTTGTTGGATTTATTCCAGTTGCCATACAATGTTGATTGCTATTGCAATTTGTTTCTTTTTTTAAATTACATTTTTGAATTGGTTACTAATGGTATGTGAGAGCACTGTCAATTTTTGTCAAGTTGATCTTATATCTGGCAGCCTTGTTGAATTCTCTTTATTAATTCTACTTGCTTGGATTTTTTAAATGAGAATAGTGACAATATGCAAATAACGACAGTTTTGATATTTCCTTTTTAATTCTTTTATCTTGTATTTTTTTCTTCTAATGTACTGTCTGGGACTGATTATGAAACAATGCTGACTAGAAGTGGTGATACTGGGCATTATTCTCTTCTTGACCATCCCTCTTTACCCTTTCAGTTGCATTTTTACAAGGTTTGTTAGAGGATACTTCCATTACTGTTCAGTTTTAGTATTTCATATTCTATTTTGATTTCATCCCTATGAGTAATCATTTGTTTCTTAAATATACTTATTTTTGACTTTTAGCTCTTTGCATTGTGCTTAAAGAATGAAATTGGTTTGAGATTTATTGATAGAAACTATGATCTATTTTAAATCTACTATGCAGTTCATTTTTTATAAATGTCTTATGTGTCTAAAACCAATGTATGTTCTTTTTCAGTTTGGTACAGTTTTATATCTGTGTGTGTATGTGCGTATAAGATCAAACTTACTATTGTGTTCAGTTTTGCTATATCCTTAGTGAATTTTTATCTACTTAAAATATCAGTTTCTGATAGCAGAGTGTTTGAATCTGCCATGATTGTAGTTTTGTCAGTTTCTCTTTGTTAATTGTATCTGTTTTTGCTTCCTGTACATCTGAGAGCCTATATTATTGTTGACAGCCTATATTATTAGTTGTTTAAGTCCATTATATCTTCTTTGTATAGTGTTCTATCATATGTAATGTTTTTTATTCCTGTTTTTGTTCTATATCCTAAGTTCTATTTTGTCTGTTAATATTGCTCTACCAGCTTTCCTTCATTTAATATTTCCTTGATACATTTTTTTACCAACTATTTTCAAGTTTTCTCAATCATTTTGCTTTATACGTTTCCTAGTTGGAATTATTAACCTGGACTGATAGACTGCCTTTTAATTGTGAGAGTGTGTGTGTGTGTGTGTGTGTGTGTAGAGAGACCTGAACTCATTTTTGTTCATTTTTAAAATATTTTCTCTTTACTTTCTTATTACTTTTGTCATTTAGATCAATAAAATTGTATCATCCTTTTTTGTTCCTCTAATGATTTTAGAAGCTGTAGATGGCATTTCTGTTCCTGTAGTAGTTATTCTAAAGTTTTTAACACTCACACATAACTACAAAACTTTCTATAAACTTCAAAAGGATGTTAGTATACTTTACATACTTAGTATACTTATTATACATCCCCTTCTTCCTTTCTAATTCTGCTTTTAAAAACTGCTTTGTTGGGATGTAATTCACATACCTTAAGTTCAGCCATTTAAAGTATATAATTTTATGTTTTTTAGTTTATTTTAGTAATTGCCACAATCTAATTTTAGAACACTTTTGTTCCCTTTAATACAAATCCCGTATCCAGGATTTCTTGTCTGGTCTACTCCACATTTCCTCCCTTGTCACTCCTAGGCAAGCACTGATTTACTTTCTATCTCTTCAGATTTGCCTATTCTGAACATTTCATAAAGATGGAATTATACAATATATGGTTTTGTTACTGGCTTTCACTTAGCATAATGCTTTCAAGGTTCATTCATGTTACCACCTTTCTTTTAACCTTGAAAAATTAGTTATTTTATCATGGGTAATTAGGTACATTTGATAATATATTTGATCAGTTTGTGGGACCACCAGCACTTCTTGTATCCTTCTTTAGGCTCTTCTTTCTAAAGTACATCCTAAAATATATCAACTCTCTAGTGAGAATCTGTTAGTGGAAAACTCAGAGTCTTTATAGGTCTTAAAATGTCTTCATTTTGCCCCCATTCTTTATGACAGCTGACCATTGAATTCTAGCTTGACAGTTCTTTTAACATTTTGAACACAGAATTCCATTATCTTCAAGGCATGTATTATTGCTTGATGAAGTGTCTGCTGTTAGTCTAATTGTTGCTTTTTTGCTAGTAATATTTCTTTAGACACCTTGACAGTCTGCACTTTCACAATGATATGTCTAGCTGTAGATTTATTTGTATTTATCTTGATCGGTACTGAGTTGCACTTTGTCTATGTTTTATGGCTGTTTTTCCTTTCTCTTTGATCCTAAACATACTTATTTTAAGGTCATTTTCTGATTCTGTTATTTTTATTTTGCCCTGAGTGAATTAATCTCTCAATAGTTGATTGTGTTGGTATTTGTGGTCTTCATGTATTTTGGAATTTTGGTTTGGGAGCTTAACTTGAGTGAGAGTTATTACCCATCTCACCTGGCCCTTTGCCACCTAGCAGTTTGCTGTTTGCTTCTGTCTCCTTCCAATAGGTAACTCAGGATTCTTGATCTTCATGGTAATGGTGATAATGCACATCCAGCCATTGAGCTAGCAAGTGATTTGCTTGGATCCTGGCCCCTCCTGCCTCTTTTGGTTCAGCTTCACGTAAACTGCTTCTTTCAGTCTCATTTCTGGAGTTCTGCCCACTCCCTGGTTGTAAGCAGTGAGCCTGGCTCCGATTCCTTATCTTAAGTGAGGCACTTTTAATGTTCATTAACCTGCAGAAGCTGAATCCCTGGCCCTCTTTGCTTGCTTTCAGACCTGGAGCCCATTAGGCCTCACTCACTGTTTTGTGTTTCTGTTCCATTTATAGTCCTTGGAAATATTTATTATAACTAATGTATTACAATAGAATTCATATAATTTATTGTCATCTTCTTGGGTATGGCTGTGGCTTATATGGTAGATAGAATAACTCAGCATCTGTTTCAGCTTGCTTCCTGCCTTCCTTTACTATACAAACTGGAAAGTAAAAATCATTACATAGGTTTCTTTACTTCTTGGGTTCCTGATGTGATTCCGATTGCACTATCATATTCACTTCTATGAGACTTGATTTCAGAACTGAGTTCAGTGGGGACAGGGTGTAGTACACATGGCATCAGTTTTGCTGGAGCAGATCCAGAGGCTTAGAGTTTGGGGCTGTTTCTGATCCCCAGGTTGCAGTCCTAGGCTGTGTTCTCTAGAGCCAACAATTCTGGCAGCAGCTTCCTGATCTCTAACTGAAACTGAGGCATCATGTTTTTAGAGCCAAATCGTACTGTCAGCTGCCTAATTTCTGGACTGTCCCGCACTTGGCATAGCAGTGCCCTGCTTCCCTAGCTTTCTGATGGCAGCAAAGGTGGCAGTTCCCTTTGCAGGCAGGTTCTGCATGGATGCTGAGACTTGTTCCCTAAGATCTAGTATAGAGCCTACTTTTCCAACCTTTCCAGTTATTTTCTTAGCATCTAAGTGTTACCACCTAAGTATTACAACTGATTCTGCTTAAAATACTAGGAGATTTTCATACTATGACTGAGCCCTAACTAATACAGCAGCTAGGATTTTACATTTTTTACTTTTTATTTCTTGTCTTATCACTGTTACATGATTAGAGCAGGAGTGGGGGAAGGGTGGCCTCAAAGTATGAATTTACATAGCCATCTTGTCCAGAACTGTCACTTAGATTGTTTTTCAATTTCAAATAATTTCCTCAACATGTAAAACTGCTGTTGATTTGCATAGTTGTCTGAACCATAACATTATAAAACAGAAATAAAATAGTATCTGTTACCCCTAAGGAGAAAGGTGACTGTATTTATGTAAGGTTCCAATGCAAACTAGTTGGCCTGATGAAATTTAGAAGATGTGACACATTTTCCTACCACTGGAAGATAATGAAGGGTTGTGCTCTTTGAAACCCTTGATGAATTAATATGACCAAAAAGTAGAAAACAGCAACTAGCTATAAAGAAATCTTACTCTCCCTCTTTTCTTTCTACTTTTATATTTTATCATAGCTAGTTTGCTAGTTATATACCTGTAGAAATAAAGCTATTCTCTAGAATTTATAGAATAAAAACAAATATTCACTCTAGCCATTTTTTGTGAAAGACTTCTGGAATTTCTGACATTATGTTTTTACTAAAATGCTATTTGCATTTGGTAGCACATGTTCTATTTCATAATTTTCCTGGCATGACTGTTGCCATCCAAAACTTACCTGTACTAGATTTATATTTTAAATAGTATTGTGACTCCAGTTCAGGAATTAAGAAGACGTGTCCTGATATTTTATGCCTCAGCTACAAACTTGTTTCATTGTTCCCTTTCATTGGCAATTCTTAAAAAAGAAAATTATGCCAGAGTCACAATACAGAGGAATGCTTATAATATATTGAAATCTAAAACAATTAAGCAATAAAAACGTGTCTACATTATAATTACAACTTTGAACAATTATGTTTCCTTAGTAATAAGGACTGGAAAGAAATATGAAAAATTGGAGAATTGAATTTTTTTTAGAGGAAATAAAACCAGTTGGGCTTGTTTTGTTCATAGTAGGATTGTTTTGACTCCCGGTTTCTGGAATCTGCCTTTCTTCTCCTGCATTTATGAAAACTGGGGCCACATTTATCTCTAGGCTTCTGGCACCACTCTTGTTTTTTGTACATTGTAAAAAATTATCAAGAGTAGTTGTACATACACTGCATCTGTACATTTTTTTCAGTGCTCTGAAGATGTAGTTTATATTGACTTGGGGACTGAAATTCCTTTAGCCACCATCCTCCCTGTTCTGAAGTTGCAATAGCCTCCTAACTGGTCTGCTTATTTTTCATACTTACTCCTCAATATCTCTGTTCCCCAACAGCCAGAGTGACACTTCCAATGTATGAGTCAGATCATGTGTCTACTCTGCTCTAATACTCCGAAGATTTTCCACTTCATGCAGTGGACAAGCAGTGGACAAGCCTGTGGGGCCCTCCATGTTCTGGTCATCTTTCCAATTTCTTTCTTCTTGCTCTTTCCCTTGTGCCCTCATTTCTAGCCACAGTGGCCTTCTTGCTGTTTCTCACTTAAGGCATCCTGCCAACTTGGCCTTTGCTTCAGCATATGAGACCTTTCCTTCATGACTTGTTATGAAGTCTCTGTTCAAATGGTTTCTCAGAAAGGTCTTCACTGATTATCTAAATAGTACATCTCTATCCTCTTACCCTGCTTTATTTTTCTTTAAAGTATTGGATATTCTGTATTTGTTTATTGTCTGTTTGCTCTACTAGAATGGAAGTTGTTTGAAACCAAAGATTTTGTCTGCTCTGTTCATCATTGTGCTCAGTGCCTGAAACAGAAAACCTGGGCTATAGTAGGTGCTCAGTAAGTGAAATAAATTAAGTGGTCCTTTAACATATATATGGAATTTCTTTCTTTTGTTTGTTTCATTTCTTTCTAATCAAGGTTTGTCTATCCTTGCCAAGCTGAATTTGAATGTGGATAAAGAAAGACACAAAACCAGAGACTGAGTGCTTCTTTTTTGTCTGCCTTAAACAGTGGTCTTTTTCCTTCCCTTGTACCTACTTTTTATGCATCTAAGAAGACATTCCCCCACAACCCCTTATTTTTCATGAGCATTAGCTCATTTTGGGCCTTAACCTTCCAGACACTTTTTTTAATGAATATTGCTAGTCTTTGTATATTTCACTTTGGCCATGTGGTTTTTCTCTTCTGTCTTTTGAACACATATCCTTTGAAAGTTTGGGTGCTCCACAGGATTTCTTGACTTTTATATACTGGTATAATTCAAGATCTCTCCCTTTTTTTCTTCATTTAGTGATTATGTAGTTAAAATTTTGTGGGGTTTTTTCCCCCTTGATTCAAAAAGATATATGCACCATATTTTGATCACTGCACTGTTTACAATAGCCAAGATATGGAAGCAGCCTAAATGTCCATCAATAGATGATAAGATAAAGAGATGTGGTACATATACACAATGGAATATTACTCAGCCATAAGAAGAAAACAAATCCTACCATTTGCAACAACATGGATGGAGCTAGAGGGTATTATGCTCAGTGAAATAAGCCAGGTAGAGAAAGACAAATACATATGATTTCACTCATTTGTAGACTATAAAAAGAACGCGAAACAGAAGGAACAAAACAGCATTAGACTCATAGACACTGAGAAGTGACTTCCCAAGGGGAAGAAGGGAAGTGGGCAGAGGTGGGGAGGGGAAGGAGGGGGACTATTCTATTGAACACTGTGATGTACATTTGATAATAAAAAAAATAAGAAAAAATATAAATAAATAACAAAACCTGACCAGAGCTTATTTTAAAAAATAACCACTACCACCCCCCCCCCAAATGTTGTGGTTTTATTTTTAGCCCTCTAGGACTTCAATTTTTTTTCATGATTTCTGAACATTAGCTTGTATCTGACTTTTCTCTGAACTTTCAGTAATATATTTTCTTAAACTTTAATATGTATGTCTAATATGACCAGAGTTATCTTTTTTGTGATTAGATACTTGAATTTTATGTAGATGGTTTCTTTGAAAATTTTTGTCATTTTCACATCATTGGCTTATTTCTTGTTATAATTAGTCCTATTTAGCAATTGCCCCCTTCCCTTATTTTTTCATTATTAATTTCTCTAAAAGCATCTTTTCTATTAAGTGGTTTTAAAGGTTACTCATGGAGATAGTTAAAAATTACTTTTTAATTCTTGTTTGATTGAAAGTGAATAGCACTGTCTTGGCAGTACTAAAAGGTGCACTGCCCTGGGCTCTTTTGTTCCTTGCAATTTCTCAGCCTTGGGAAGGGTCTTCATCACTAACCTGGGGAACTGCTGCACATCACACTTTCTAGGCTGACCTTTCTGCTGGAGGAAGCACAGTGCTGTGAAAATTGGAGAGGAGAGGCTCTTCCTTCTGTTCTGGCTCTACTTGGTCTCTTTTGTGGTGTGGACTGTTGTGAGGAGACTTACTCCAAAGGCTCATCCTGCAGTATCTCTTGCTGTCCTTGGAAACGACTTTAAGCTGTCTTGCCTTGTTTGGAGTTAATGGGATATTGAAGCGTAAATTGAGTTATATCATCATCTGAGGACTGCAGGGATTCTCTAAGGATTACTTTTACTTTTTGTTTATTTTAAATTTAAAAAAAAATGCCTTTGAGGTATGGATGGCAGGTTAAAGACATAATTACAGGAATTGCTGTCATTCCTCACTGGATTCTTCAGCCACAGCACAAAGTTGTTGCTATAGTTCCATCACTCTGTAGATAATGTCTGATTCCTTTGCTTCTATTTTTGGGACAATGCTCCTTGTAGTTCTTTCAGGTTTGTTTCAGGTTTATGGTTTATGGTCAGGCTTCAGGTTTATGAAATGTTTATTAAAATGCACAGAAATTGGGGTTTGACTTTGGAGAGAAAGTCTTTACTAGATGGAATTTCTTGAATTGACTTTTAAAAATGTCATGTAAACAAGTGTTCTCTTTGTTCATTTTAGATTGGGGAAAAATAAGAGCATCCCATACATTTTTCCAGTATAATTGACATTGATCCTTAAGAGCTCTTTCGATTAAGGTTAGCCTGTAGTCTCAGTTCTTGTATTATCTCTTTCAAAGTAGCACTTGCCTGAAATTTTATAAAGTAAAAATGTTTATGACCAATATCATTGACTTTTTCTCTCCGTAAGAGTGTTAGACCATCACTAACATTCCGCTCCCCAGCTACTGTTTGGTTAACATTACCTCCCTTCTCCAAATGTAACTCATGTATGCCTTCTATCCCCACTGATGCTCAGAGACTTCTTACCATATTATTCTCTCTGTGTTGCCCTTTTCCTTTTTTTGTCCCTCCATCCCCCAATCTCCTTCTTACCACCTTTGTCCAGATCTAAAGAATTCAGTCTTAAGGTAATACTATTTGATTCCTATCATCCTCAGTCAAAAGGAAGAATGATGTTGTGGGTGGTAGGAGAGGTCCTAGAGGTAGGCATATTATTTGTTATATAACTATTTTCTTTTAGATTCATGTTGAATAGTGATAGCAGTTTGCTTAGGTAAGTACATATCTAGGAATTCTCCCCACCTACTCAGTGGTGAATGGAAGTATTGAAATCCCAGTGATTTATGCCTAGTGTCTATTAGTCAATGTCATAATGCTGTTCTTTTTCAGTGATACTTCTGTATGAAAATTTCTTAACTCGTTAGTAATAAATAATATGGACATAAAAATAGTTGCCTATCTTGGACAGTTTTGATGATCACCCTTTTTTTCTCAGAATAATCATTAAAATATGACTGCCATAATCCCTTCTGAACATAGAGTGAAATTTTACCTTTTCTTTTTCCTTGGTATAGTTGCTGAAGAAATTAAATGATTAAAAATCAAAGTGTAAATAAAAAGGGAGGCATAGCAGAAAAAGCCAGATTCCTCCAGCTGCCTCCTTCACACTGCTAAAAGTTTGTTCTCTTAGAACCCATATCGGGTGGGTTACTTAAAAAATTTTTTATAGTGTCATTGATATGCAATCTTATGTTGGTTTCAAATACACAAGACAGTGGTTCAACAGTTAGCCATATTATCAAATCCTCACCCCCTCCAGTGTTGTCACTGTCCATCAATATAGTAAGATGTTACAGAATCACTGACTATATTCTCCCTGCTGTACTACTGTCACTGTGACCAACCTATAATGTGATTGTGAAATACTGTGCCCCTTAATCCCCTTTCCCTGACCTCTCACTCTCCCTAATGCCTCTGGTGGGTTACTTTTATAGGTAGATATCATGGAGGGAAAAGAGCCAACAACAGGGATGTGGAGATCGTTCAGGGTTAATGGAAACGGTGGGTGGTAATGGTTAGTCTGTGCTTTTCAGTTTCTGGAATGAACACTAAACATTCAAATGGGGATTTGGATTTATCTCTCTTATGACTTTCATAATAAGCATTTGTTAAATGGCTCTGTGTGAAACATGTTCTATTGTGTACTCTATGTAGTAGTGCTCTTCTCTGGGAGTTTTTAACTTCATCACAGAATGAACATTCCTTAGGGTCAAATCCAAACAGATCCTTAAGGTATTTATAATGTATGGATGAAGTGGTGCCCAGTGATTGGTTTGAGGAAAGTTTATTAATTCAATTAGTTTAACAGTCCAGTGGCTGGACTGTTCCCTTCAGTTTTTGGGGAAGTTTTTGTGAAGAAGACTGACTTCCAAGTGTTTCAAGTACTGTCAGGTTGAAGGATTGGTCAATTGAGAGAGGGAGGGGTACAGTGTGTGAGCCAGCAGAGACCGGCTAGAACGAGCTGGTAAGGAGAATGAGGGCCAGACATATGCTAATGAGGAAAGGGTCTTTAGGAGAGTGAGAAAAGATGATGGTCCTTGCCGTGCAGTTACAAGAAATGTGAAACTCAAATTAAGGAGCTGGTTCCTGGTCAATAGGATGATGTGACGTTCCTGCAAAGGTTTATGAAGATCTGTGTGGAGGAAAAGCTAAGTGTTTCTTTAGACTCCCACATTTTATTGGGAACTGTATGGCACTCATTTAAGCATACTGTATCTGCAGAACTGTGGCATTTAGTCTCAGCATGCTCTAATATAGATCGCATAAAACTTGGATTATTTTTTAAGATTTAAATTGTATTACATATTTTAGTTTTTTGTCGTTAAGTCTGATCTAAAGTAATTATTGTGGCAAAGAAAAAGGTTAAATCAAAATTTCTGGGAAGTTGTACCTGTCAGAGGAAATGCCGTTATCTTTAGCACTCAGCCTGGATTTCAGTAGGTTGGAGCCATATTTCTTGAAAAATTTTTAAACTCACCGAGCTAGAGTGTGTCATTTTAATATGTCGACATATATATCAGAGAAAAGGAGAAAATCATCCTGGTACTGATTATCACTTGGGAGAAGGTTCATAGAGGTGAACTTTTAATGAGACTTTGGTGTACTTAGGATGCATTTGTCTAGCAAAATCATCAAAGAAGCTGACCTGGCTTTTATTGGTTTTTTGATAGCATCTGATTACAACTCTGGGGGAATTTCTTCAAGTGAAAGGTAATTTATCGAACTTGCTGATAGGACCGGTAACATTTTAAAAAGCTTCCTATTGCTTTTAGATATACCTGGGAAAGGCCAAGATGTCCTACACTTCTCTTTTAATGTTGTGCTTAGCCTAAAGTCAGCAGCGGCAGTGTAGCCGTGAGTCACTTCTAAAGGACAGTAAAAGGTGGATGAGTGTGGCAAGATTGGTGACAAGTGCTTTATTCAGCGATCACTGACACACAAAAATGCCACAAAAGAAATGCCGCCAAAGTGGTCATAAAAATGGTATAATTTTGAAGATTGGTTGGTGAGAGTGAGATTTTATTATCTTCACCTTCTTTTTCTCTTTAGAAGTAAGAAAAGAGCTTTGATTTCATCTGAATATCAAATCAAACGTAGTTATTATTCATCAGACCACCCTTCTCCCTTCTAATGTGTAAGAATTTCAAGATCTCAGAAGTTAGAGCTGAAGCTTTATTCTCAATTCCAAAGGCCTTGAGGTAACGTAAAGGAATTTTATAATCAGCTTAATGTCAGCATTTAGAAAGAAACTGCAACAAATCATCCAACATCTAGCTTGGTACCACTTGTAAGAGCACAAGGTACTAGGGCAGTAATCAAAATGACTGTGTGAAATCGCTCCTGTCAGATCCGTTTCCTGTTCAGTGATAGAGTGAAAGACACATAGGCAAGGATGAAATACTAAGTAACTCTTAATTAATTTCAGTAATCTTTTAGTTCTAACTCATGTGACATTCTCATTCACAATCTAGAAAAGCACCCTTTTCATGACTGTCAGCAACTTCACAGAAAAAAAGGAATACAATAAAAACACAATTTTATTTACATTTTTCCAAATTAATGGCTCTCCTTTTTCACCAGTGTATTTTTAACTGCTGTGTCAAATTTATTGCTATGAATCTTTTCCTAGTGAAGGGTACTTGGATGATTTCTGTTTTTTAACTATTTTAAATAGCACATTTGAGAAAAACATCTTTATAGAAATTATTTTTCTTCCTTCTTCTCTTCCTCTTTCCCTCCTTTTTTTCTTTACTTTTTAGGCTACTGAATATTTCTTTACATTCTTTATATTGCCAACTGGAATTATTGGGTCAAAAATATGAACAATTTTATAGTTTTTGTTACCTATTACTGATTATTTTCAGAAATATTGAATCAGCTAGTAGTGTCACTAAGTCAAAGTACAGTCCAGTCAACACCATATTTTATAATTTATGTTGTTAGTTAAGCAGTTATACTTTAAGCCTATCTTAATTAGCATTTCTTTAATTTTTAGCTGTGTATTTTCTCATATGATTCCTTTCCCATTTGTATTTTCTTGTTCAGAAATGTTTTTCTTTGACCACTTACAAGTGATTTTTAGATGTTGCCCTTATATAATTATATACTTCTTTTCTTTTACATTTTTGGATAGCAAACTTTTTTCATTTTTTTCTCTTTGTTGCATTCCTTTTTGTATTTCTTTACAGTAGTTTAGTAAACTGATATTTTTATTTTATTATCTTTCCTCTGAGATGGTTTCTTAATCACCACAAAAGATTAATTTTCTGGTTTATTTTCCTTATTATTTTTTAAATAATCATGCAAATATACAGATACATTAGGTAAAGTACAGATCCAGTTAAATTTTTTGTGCTAATGCTCAGTTACTCCAATATTTCTTAAGTAGTGATTCCTTTTCCCAACTTTGAGTTGCTACTGATTTCTTGCTTGTTATAAAATAAACAATACCAAATAAATTCCATGGGTCACTTTTTCTCAAGACTATCTCATATTATTTTGATTAATATTCACTTTATGATATCCACTAAAATTCTTGCCATCTAATTTTCTATATTTTAGCAGGCTGGTAATCACTGGAAATGCAAAAGGATTTTCATTGGTATTAAATTTATTTCTAATTGAGGAGTTTTATTACTACTTATAGCTCAAAGTGTAGCTTTTTATTAATTTCTTTATTCTATTTTTAATTTATCCCATTTGTTAAGTAAATATCTTAAATTTTGTTAAAATTATGTCTGTTTCAAGGGTTTTAACCTTTTGTTGCTGAATTTTTATTTTTCACTGTATCTTCTAATAACATGTTACTATAATTTAGGAATGCAATTTGAAAAAATTTATATCTTACCGTGGAAAGGATAGTATTGACTTAACTATTTCAACTATCATCTAAGGAGTATAAAAAAAAAAAGTTCTCCTCAAAGCCTATAGCTACCCTGGAAAGTTCCAGCAAATATATATAACTTACTAAGAAAGGATCTGGGAGAAGGCAAAGAGAGGAGGAAATAAGAAGTCAAGAAACAAGCCTTTGAGATTTGGTGATTGGACTCTACCCATTGGAGACTTCCGGTCTTAATCATAGTACATTTAGACCAGTGATCATTGGCTTGAAGACTGAAACCAGATTAATATTTCAACACTAGTGTGGCAATACTTTTTTGGGGGACTTTCCCACTTTATGAAAATGCTTTATTTCTTTTCTCCCTTCAATAGCTGTTTGTTGCTCTATTTCTTCCATAGCCAACCACCTTGAAAGTTACTACCTTCTCCTGCTGTTTTTACCTCCTTGGCATTTATTCACTTCACACCCACTAAAATCCAGCTTTTGCTCCCATCCTACTGAAATGCCCTAGTTAATGTTGTCAGTGACCTTTTAACTACCAGATGCTGGAGATCCTTTTTTTTAGCCCTTATCCTAAATGACCTTTTTTGCAACATCTGACATGGTTAACCATTTCCTTGTTGATGCTTTCCTCTAAATCAGTCTTGTTGTTGTTCATTCTCTTCACTTCTCTGAGTTCTTTGCATGTTCTTCATTTTCCTTCTTACATGTTGGGGATTCACCGGGGGGCCATACTTGAATTTATATTTCTCATTCTATGTTTTCTTTTTGGGTGTTCTTACCTTTCGCCTCCACTTGCACTACCATTTTCTTAAACGGCTATCAAATCTGTAAGTTTATGGAGTTCAGGCTGAGAACCTAAGCACAAGATATGTACACTCAAACTTGACATGTCCTAATTGAACTCATAACTTCATCTCCAAAATCTGCCCCCCAATAATCCCTGTTTTGGGGGAATGTCTTCATTGTCCTTCCATTTACCTAAGCCAGATCTATTACATATCCTGTAATCCTTTTTTTGCCACCCCTGCATTTGTCTGTTACCACATCCTGTCAGTTCTGTCTTCAAAATCTCATAAATCTGGTTCTTCCTCTCCATCTCCTCTGCCATTCTCCTATTTCAGGCCTTCGTTATTCTTGACTGAACTACAGTGACCTCTTACCTATTCTCCTTACCTATGGGCAGTTCTTTCCTGTTTAACCTGCACAGTAATTTTAGAGAGGTCTTTCTAAAGCTCAGTGTGCTCATGGTATTCTTCTTCTTGGAATCTTTTAATGGTTCCAATATTGTCAGGATAAAGCCCACATTCTTTAGCACAGTGTTTAGGTCCCTTTATGATCTGAATGCTCTGTACTTGTTGGAATTATGTCCTGACATCCCTTGATGGGTGTTCTCTGCTTCAGCTGTATTGAACTACCTGAATATCTCTGGACCAGTTGTTGCTACTATGTGTTGCTATGTTCTCTTCCCTTGAAATATGCACCCTCTTCTTTAGTCACTCCCTCTGGGAAGCTCACTCATTCATTTAATGTATATATTTTACTACTTACTGTGTGCTAGGTACTGTTTTAGATGCCAGAGATGATAATGAATAAAACAGACAAGGTCTCTGCCCTCATGGAACTCTACTTTCTGGTAGAACCCAGGCCTGGGTTGGGTGCCTTTGTCCTCTCACAGTACCTAATTCTCTTTTTTTTTCAAATACAAAATGAAGTAGACAAAGTTAGTCTCCATGATTCTACATTTTCTATCAGGGGCCTTTATTCTCATATTATTTCTAAGAGATGCATCACTGCTAAATGCATTGTCCTCTCACTTATCCATTATCAAAATCTTTCTTATGAAAGTAGCTAAAACTTACCTCTTTTATAGAAGGCAAATGAGAGTTTAAAATATTCTCCTTCCCCGGGATACTTCATTCCAGAAGGTCAGAGAAACCTTAAGCTCTCATCAAATTGCCTAAAATCAAGTTTAAATTTTGGAGCAATCTGCATTTTTTTACTGTTTAAATTGAAAAAAAGAAAAGGAAGATTAAAGGAAAGAAAAATAGCAGCCTGAAATAGAACCAGTTAGGTGGGTAGTCACCCTTAAGTCTAAAGTCAGTGGCCTTCAGTTTTTAACAGAGTGACAGATTTCATGAGGAACCTAGAGCCCATTCACACAACTTACTTATCCCCAGTTGTCAACTAGGGAGAAAAATACTGTTTACTTCCTTTTTGTGGATCTTGGGAAGATTGGTGAGCCATTTTTGAGGAAAAGTACCATATATGAATCTAATAAATTATAATAAATCAATGATAATAGTTGAAAAATATTCTTGCATTCAGACTGTGCAACTTTCTTTAACACCTTTGTGAATCCCATTGGGAGATCTGGGTGAAGCTGACATTTCCTGGTTGGGGCTTGAGTTTTAATTGGATTTTGAATGACAGAAGTAAATGCTCTAATAAATTGAGGTATGATTTGAGTGCAGTGAGAAAGATAGGGAAGGAAATGAAGAAAAGATAGGTTCATGGAAAAGTAAGCGGGACTGGGGGCAAGAAAGTGACCGAAAATAGAGACAAAGTAATGCGTAAGTGGTAAATGACATACCTATGGTTAAATAATGCAGAGTATTAAGCAAAGTTGGCCTTGTAGTGGTCAGAAGAGACTACCAACATGTTCTGGTCCTTAGGAACACCAGAAAGACACCTTCCTCTGCCTTAAAGTAGATTTCCTATTTACTAGTGAAGGCTGAACATAATTTTAAAGATGCCTTTGGTTTTATACAATATAAATATGTGTAGAAAGAACAACACCTAATACTCCCCATAACCTAACTTGATCTACTT
Organism: Manis javanica; assembly: GCF_040802235.1. NCBI lineage: Eukaryota > Metazoa > Chordata > Mammalia > Pholidota > Manidae > Manis > Manis javanica. The sequence continues at coordinate 94,265,091 of NC_133163.1, read as the reverse complement.
TGAAATTTGGCTTAGGGTAGGAAATTTGCCCATGAGTTATGTACTAATAGAAAGTTACCTGGGCTTTCTACTAGCTTAAGTACTGAAGTTTTCAGAATTGTTTTTTAAATTTCTTCCTTATTGATTTATTCTAAATCACAAGTGGAGAATTCCTAGAACATATGAACCCTTTCCAAGTGCCATCCCCAACAAGCTTCATTAATCTTTGAGATATTTGTTTCTGTAAAGAACAATGTCAAAAAAAATGGAATACTGACTGACTGACTTTTATTCCTTCCTCTAATTCCTCAAAGCAAACCTTTATATCTATATGTGTATTTAGAAAGAGGAAGGAAGATTTATTAATGATTTGAAGTACTGTTATATTTATAAATGCCTTTTAATTTTAATATTTGGAACATAAGTATCTTGGACAAGGTAAGAGGTATACATAGCTGCTGGAACCCCTGATTATATTCCTATACAATTTTCCCTTCATCTTTCTTGGCTACCCCAAGTCCCTAACCTTCATGAATACTAAGGCCCTGGTTGACCATGTCTACAGAGGTCCACACAGAGAAACACAGTCCAGCAACTAGAAGGAGTTTAAAAAGGTATCTCAGTCTTGACTGTTCTCTCAAAGAATATTGAATACAATCTAAGTTATAACCCATAGCGATGTTTCTTGCAATCCTTATTCTTTTCTCCAATTCTTTCACCTTAGGGCTAGCCAGAAGCCTGTCCCTCACTAACTGACAGTTCTTTCTGGAACACCAACCTAATTCTTTTTTTTCTCATCTACTTTTCCCAACTCTTTAGTAAATGGACAGACTATGTCCTTCTGTCTTCTTTCCTTGTTTTTTCTATTCCTTGCCCTTTACTTAGATTCTCTACAACAAAAGTGAGTGCAGAATGGACAGAGCAATCAGGACTCTTGCCTTTCCTGTCAGTTCTCCAGTCCTGCCTTCCTCTACTCATTCTCTTGAGTCTGAGTCACAGTAAATTCTGGGAAGCTGGACAGTGCAAGAGAGAAACTTTCCTTAGAGGGCTGTGAAGGAGTGAGGGGCAAGCTGGATGGGTGAAGACAAAATACATTTTAGCTATCTTCTTTTCCCAGGACAGGTGTATACACACTCTAATAAATCTTGTTGTGGTTAGAGAAGGTTGCTTTGAAGATTTAAGAAATCTATTTTCTGGGTCCAAAGGATGCAGACAGAAGAGAAGAGAACAGTAGCCGGCAGCGGGAGAGGGTGAAGTGTAAAGGAAATAATGTTGACCTGTTCTCCCCCTCTCCCAATCCTCATCAGTTGTAAGCCACTTGTTCTCTCATTAACCCTTTAGCCAATTAATGAAAATCTCTTATGCTGGCAGCATCATGTCTAACTGGCATACTCAGAGTCTCTAATTATTACAGCTGCAGATTCAGGGTGTAAGCTCTGCCAATTGTTGAGCTAAAGAAATATATTCTGAAATATTTTTCCTTATCCTCTAAATCATCTTTCCTCCTCTTCCTGGTCTCTGCCACTTCCCCTGGTTAACAGATAGCCTAAGCCTTTGAGGAACACTTATTATATTGAGGAAGGGTAACAGTCAGATGAGGTGTGATAGAACAGGATCTGGATTATCAACAAACAACAGCTTGGACTCCAGTGCTTTGATCAGTCAGTTACTTATTAGCATAATTCAGAGAAGGAAGGACCCTGTCTTGCTGTAGCTTACACCTTTTCATTCTGATGATTGTCTCAGAACCTCTATCTCGTCCTTACTCAATTGACTCTAAGTTTGAAGCTCCCTGAAACTGTGCCTACCTTCACAGCAGCAAGTGTTTACAACTCACTATTCCTCTGATCTGGTTTCTCTAATCTGATTGCACCTGCTTTCTATCCTTGGAGAAAACTCTTTCTGACTTTCACTGAAGTTCTGAATTTATTCTTTTAAAGTATTTTCTTTCATTTCATTGGATTTAGGATAGAAAGGGGTTTAGTCAGATGTGTAAATAGTCTATCATCTCAATCGGGTCCTAGTTTTTACTATTTTACATAAATGTATCTGTAGTTTTGTTTAATGTCACCCTTCAATGTGTGATTGACTCAAAACATTATCAAAGACATGAGTATCATTTACTGATTTCTTTGCGAGGAAGAAACACATTTCCATTTCCAGCTCAGATTATATTGAAAGTATAGAATATGTCAAATTGATTTTGTAAGACAATCCCAGATTTAAAAGAATAGAATACACTGTGATATAAATGTCTGAGAACTACAGATGACTAGTGTTTTCATGGAGATAAAAGTAGACATTGATAATAAACTTTGTTACTGGTTTGTATTACATAGGACACATGGATAGTTTTGATATATTTCTGTGTATGAGTAGAGTACATTGCATTTGTATAATTTGACTTATATTCCAAAATATATATATATATATTTTTATTTTGGTATCATAATATTTTGTGTTTTTAAACAATAAAAATAAAGCAGTTTTCAAAGTTGCAGAGCAGAGTTTAAACTGTTGAACTCCAGGCCACATCCAGGCTATACTCGTGTTTTGTTTGATTCTCATAATATTAGCTCACTCAGGGTTGGGCATTTTTTTCTTTTTTGATTGAACTAATTGCCAGTTTGTGAATTTTAAGCCAGATATTTCACAAAGAGATCCTGACTTCCAGATTCTTTTGAAAAAATCAGAAGATTAGGCAACATTGGGTCTGATTCCTCTATGGCAGAAAATGAGAGGAGCTGAGGGTAGTTGCCCTTATTAGTAATTTACCAGACTTCATCATTCCCTACTGTCTCATAAACCAGCCTGCTTCCATCTTCATTGTTTCTTTCCTGACCCTGGGGGCATTTGAGTTTTTTATTTTTTATTTTTTTAATTTCCTTTTCTAATTTTAGTTAGGAAATATTTTTTTTTTGAGAGGGCATCTCTCATATTTATTGATCAAATGGTTGTTAACAACAATAAAATTCTGTATAGGGGACTCAATGCACAATCATTAATCAACCCCAAGCCTAATTCTCAACAGTCTCCAATTATCTGAAGCATAACAAACAAGTTCTTACATGGTGAACAAGTTCTTACATGGTGAATAAGTTCTTACATGGTGAACAGTGCAAGGGCAGTCATATCACAGAAACTTTCGGTTTTGATCATGCATCATGAACTATAAACAATCAAGTCAGATATGATTATTTGTTTGATTTTTTTTTCAAGTAAACCCTTTTTAATTTTCTTTACTTTTAAAATCAACTTTAAGATATAATTTACATCATGTAAAAAATGCATGCATTTTAAGTATACATTTGATGAGTTTTTTTTTTTTTTTGAGAGGGCATCTCTCATATTTATTGATCAAATGGTTGTTAACAACAATAAAATTCTGTATAGAGGACTCAATGAACAATCATTAATCAACCCCAAGCCTAATTCTCAACAGTCTCCAATCTTCTGAAGCATAACGAACAAGTTCTTACATGGTGAACGAATTCTTACATAGTGAATAAATTCTTACATGGTGAACAGTACAAGGGCATTCATCACAGAAACTTTCGGTTTTGATCATGCATTATGACCTATAAACAATCAGGTCAAATATGAATATTCGTTTAATTTTTGTACTTGATTTATATGTTGATCCCACATTTCTCCTATTATTATTATTATTTTTATTTTTAATAAAATGCTGAAGTGGTAGGTAGATGCAAAATAAAGGTAGAAAACATAGTTTAGTGCTGTAAGAGGGCAAATGTAGATGATCAGATGATCAGGTGTGTGCCTATGGACTAAGTATTAATCCAGGCTAGACAAGGGCAGCAAGACATCCATGGATGCAGAAGATTTCTCTCAGAGCAGGGGGGGTGAGGTTCTGAGCCTCACCTCTGTTGATCCCCAAATTCTCACCTGATGGCCCCCCTGTGACTGTGCCTGTCTTAGGTTGTTCCTCCCTTGAGGAATCTTACCCGTCTCTGGCTAACCAGTCATCTTCCGGGGCCATACAGGGAAATGTAAAGTTGGTAAGTGAGAGAGAAGCCATATTGTTTGCAAAGGTTAGCTTTTTACTTCTTTGCAGATTTATGCCCTGTGGCTTCTATGCCCAGCACTTGTCTCGAGGTATCTTTACCACCTGGAGGAATTATGATACTCGGTAAATTCGATATGAGGCACGAATTCTATTTAAGGGTTGTAATTAGGAAGGAAGAAGAAAAGCTATAGATGTAGCATATGAAGGAAACATGGGAGGATTGATTATTTCTTTGACATATCTTCTTGTATAGTACCTTAAGTATGTATAGGTTTTAAACTACTAACTAATTTGCACACACATATTAACATAATAGGAATACAGTGACATAAACAAAGCAAATCTATAATTACCATCCATCTCCAGTGAAGTCAAGAAAACCATTTAGGCACCCTAGGCATTTGTGAAAATTTATCTATGATATGATGGATATTGTCCAACTGTACTTGAACAGTCTGAGAGAAATCAGACAAATTAAAGCAGCCCATTTCTGGGATCTGTTCACATCCCATATGTTCTTTTAACCATAGATAGTCTATAGTCATGAGATTTTGGAGTGCTACACCTTGCACCCCTCCCAACTCCTGGTTGAGTTCCAACAGTACAGATCCGGTCAAATTCGTTGTCTCACTGTATGCACATGCCAGCCTAGACATCTCCCTCCTCATTCCTATGGCAGGTCCAGGAGACGGTGGGCTGGATGCAGCCACAACCGCAGCATCGTCCGGATACCTGTGGAGGCTTTTTGATGATAATCCCCGGCACAAGTCCTACAGAGAGTGCTGATGCCGGAAGCTCCTCCTCATATCGTATCTTAGTTCATTTTCTGGGTATCCAAGCTAGGCCTTGATCTTCTGCATAGAAACAAACAGACCCTTTGCCCACACTTTGACATGCCCTCTATACCACTGTGCAGAACTCATTGGAGGTCAGCACACAGTAACTGCTTTTTTTTTTTTTAATTAAGAGAAAGGAATATTATCAGAAAAGAGTACCTCCATAGCTGATCATCTGACACCCTTTAAGTGATCAACATTAAGGATATTTAAAGCATGCGTTGATCTTTGATTTACCAATAGTTTTATCCTATCAAGGAGTAATCCCCCTTTTCTTTCTTTCTTTCTTTCTTTCTTTTTTTTTTTTAAATTTTTAATCTACACTTACATGAAGAATACTGTGTTTACTAGTTTACTATGCTCTCCCCTATATCAGGTCCCCCCTAACAACCACATTACGGTTACTGTCCATCAGCTTAGCAAAATGTTGTAGAGTCACTACTTGTCCTCTCTGTGTTGTGCAGCCCACCTTCCCCTTTCTCCCTCCCCCCATGCATGCTAATCTTAATACCCCCCTTCTTCTTCCCCCCCCATCCCTCCCTGCCCACCCATCCTCCCCAGTTCCTTTCCCTTTGGTATCTGTTAGTCCATTTTTGGGTTCTGTAATTCCGCTGCTGTTTTGTTCCTTCAGTTTTTCCTTTGTTCTTATACTCCTCAGATGAGTGAAATCATTTGGTATTTCTCTTTCTCCGCTTGGCTTATTTCACTGAGCATAATACTCTCCAGCTCCATCCATGTCGTTGCAAATGGTTGGATTTTTCCACTTCTTATGGCTGAGTAGTATTCCATTGTGTATATGTACCACATCTTCTTTATCCATTCATCTACCGATGGACATTTAGGTTGCTTCCAATTCTTGGCTATTGTAAATAGTGCTGCGATAAACATAGGGGTGCATCTGTCTTTCTCAAACTTGATTGCTGCGTTCTTAGGGTAAATTCCTAGGAGTGGAATTCCTGGGTCAAATGGTAGGTCTGTTTTGAGCATTTTGATGAACCTCCATACTGCTTTCCACAATGGTTGAACTAATTTACATTCCCACCAGCAGTGTAGGAGGGTTCCCCTTTCTCCACAGCCTCGCCAACATTTGTTGTTATTTGTCTTTTGGATGGCAGCTATCCTTACTGGTGTGAGGTGATACCTCATTGTAGTTTTAATTTGCATTTCTCTGATAATTAGCGATGTGGAGCATCTTTTCATGTGTCTCTTGGCCATCTGTATTTCTTTTTTAGAGAACTGTGTGTTCAGTTCCTCTGCCCATTTTTTAATTGGGTTATTTGTTTTTTGTTTGTTGAGGTGTGTGAGCTCTTTATATATTCTGGACGTCAAGCCTTTATCGGATGTGTCATTTTCAAATATATTCTCCCATACTGTAAGGTTCCTTTTTGTTCTATTGATGGTGTCTTTCGCTGTACAGAAGCTTTTCAGCTTAATGTAGTCCCACTTGCTCATTTTTGCTGTTGTTTTCCTTGCCCGGGGAGATATGTTCAAGAAGAGATCACTCATGTTTATGTCTAAGAGGTTTTTGCCTATGTTTTTTTCCAAGAGTTTAATGGTTTCATGGCTTACATTCAGGTCTTTGATCCATTTTGAGTTTACCTTTGTATATGGGGTTAGACAATGGTCCAGTTTCATTCTCCTACATGTAGCTGTCCAGTTTTGCCAGCACCATCTGTTGAAGAGACTGTCATTTTGCCATTGTATGTCCATGGCTCCTTTATCAAATATTAATTGACCATATATGTTTGGGTTAATTTCTGGGGTCTCTAATCTGTTCCACTGGTCTGTGGCTCTGTTCTTGTGCCAGTACCAAATTGTCTTGATTATTATGGCTTTGTAGTAGAGCTTGAAGTTGGGGAGTGAGATCCCCCCTACTTTATTCTTCTTTTTCAGGATTGCTTTGGCTATTCGGGGTCTTTGGTGTTTCCATATGAATGTTTGAATTATTTGTTCCAATTCATTGAAGAATGTTGCTGGTAATTTGAGAGGGATTGCATCAAATCTGTATATTGCTTTGGGCAGGATGTCCATTTTGACGATATTAATTCTTCCTAGCCATGAGCATGGGATGAGTTCCCATTTATTAGTGTCCCCTTTAATTTCTCTTAAGAGTGGCTTGTAGTTTTCAGAGTATAAGTCTTTCACTTCTTTGGTTAGGTTTATTCCTAGGTATTTTATTCTTTTTGATGCAATGGTGAATGGAATTGTTTTCCTGATTTCTCTTTCTATTGATTCGTTGTTAGTGTATAGGAAAGCTACAGATTTCTGTGTGTTAATTTTGTATCCTGCAACTTTGCTGTATTCCGATATCAGTTCTAGTAGTTTTGGAGTGGAGTCTTTAGGGTTTTTTATGTACAGTATCATATCATCTGCAAATAGTGACAGTTTAACTTCTTCTTTACCAATCTGGATTCCTTGTATTTCTTTGTTTTGTCTGATTGCTGTGGCTAGGACCTCCAGTACTATGTTAAATAGCAGTGGGGAGAGGGGGCATCCCTGTCTGGTTCCCGATCTCAGAGAAAATGCTTTCAGCTTCTCGCTGTTCAGTATAATGCTGGCTGTGGGTTTATCATATATGGCCTTTATTATGTTGAGGTACTTGCCCTCTATTCCCATTTTGCTGAGAGTTTTTATCATGAATGGATGTTGAATTTTGTCAAATGCTTTTTCAGCATCTATGGAGATGATCATGTGGTTTTTGTCTTTCTTTTTGTTGATGTGGTGGATGATGTTGATGGATTTTCGAATGTTGTACCATCCTTGCATCCCTGGGATGAACCCCACTTGGTCATGGTGTATGATCCTTTTGATATACTGTTGAATTCTGTTTGCTAATATTTTATTGAGTATTTTTGCATCAACATTCATCAGGGATATTGGTCTGTAATTTTCTTTTTTGGTGGGGTCTTTGCCTGGTTTTGGTATAAGGGTGATGTTGGCCTCATAGAATGAGTTTGGGAGTATTCCCTCTTCTTCTATTTTGTGGAACACTTTAAGGAAAATGGGTATTATGTCTTCTCTGTGTGTCTGATAAAATTCCGAGGTAAATCCGTCCAGCCCCGGGGTTTTGTTATTGGGTAGTTTTTTTATTACTGTTTCAATTTCTTTGCTCGTAATTGGTTTGTTTAACTTTTGTGTTTCTTCCTTGGTCAGTCTTGGGAGGTAGTATTTTTCTAGGAAGTTGTCCATTTCTTCTAGGTTTTCCAGCTTGTTGGCATATAGGTTTTCATAGTAGTCTTTAATAATTCTTTGTATTTCTGTGGAGTCTGTCGTGATTTTTCCGTTCTCATTTCTGATTATGTTGATTTGTGTTGACTCTCTTTTTCTCTTAATAAGTTGGGCTAGAGGCTTATCTATGTTGTTTATTTTCTCAAAGAACCAGCTCTTGGTTTCATTGATTTTTGCTATTGTTTTATTCTTCTCAATTTTGTTTATTTCTTCTCTGATCTTTATTATGTCCCTCCTTCTGCTGACTTTAGGCCTCATTTGTTCATCTTTTTCCAGTTTTAATAATTGTGATGTTAGACTATTCATTTCATTTGGGATTGTTCTTCCTTCTTCAAGTGTGCCTGGATTGCTATATACTTTCCTCTTAAGACTGCTTTCGCTGCATCCCAGAGAAGTTGGAGCTTAGTGTTGTTGTTGTCATTTGTTTCTATATATTCCTTGATCTCTATTTTGATTTGTTCATTGATCCATTGATTATTTAGTAGCATGTTGTTAAGCCTCCATGTGTTTGTGAGCCTTTTTGTTTTCTTTGTAGAATTTATTTCTACTTTCATACCTTTGTGGTCTGAAAAATTGGTTGGTAGAATTTCAGTATTTTGGAATTTACTGAGGCTCTTTTTGTGAGCTAGTATGTGGTCTATTCTGGAGAATGTTCCATGTGCACTTGAGAAGAATGTATATCCTGTTGCTTTTGGATGTAGAGTTCTATAGATGTCTATTAGGTCCATCTGTTCTAGTGTGTTGTTCAGTGCCTGTGTGTCTTTACTTATTTTCTGCCCGGTGGATCTATCCTTTGGGGTGAGTGATGTGTTGAAGTCTCCTACAATGAATGCATTGCAGTCTATTTCCCTCTTTAGTTCTGTTAGTATTTGCTTCACATATGCTGGTGCTCCTGTATTGGGTGCATATATATTTAGAATGGTTATATCCTCTTGTTGGACTGAGCCCTTTATCATTATGTAGTATCCTTCTTTATCTCTTGTTACTTTCTTTGTTTTGAAGTCTATTTTGTCTGATATTAGTACTGCAACCGCTGCTTTCTTCTCACTGTTGTTTGCCTAAAATATGTTTTTCCATCCCTTGACTTTTAGTCTATGCTTATCTTTGGGTTTAAGGTGAGTTTCTTGTAAGCAGCATATAGATTGGTCTTGCTTTTTTATCCATTCTATTACTCTATGTCTTTTGATTGATGCATTAATTCCATTTACATTTAGGGTGACTATTGAGAGATATGTACTTATTGCCATTGCAGGCTTTAGATTCGTGGTTACCAAAGGTTCAAGGTTGGCTTCTTTAGTATCTTACTGCCTAACTTAGCTCGCTTATTGAGCTGTTATATACACTGTCTGGAGATTCTTTTCTTCTCTCCCTTCTTATTCCTCCTCCTCCATTCTTCATATGTTGTGTGTTTTGTTCTGTGCTCTTTTTAGGGGTGCTCCCATCTAGAGCATTCCCTGTAGGATACCCTGTAGAGGTGGTTTGTGGGTAGCAAAATCCCTCAGCTTTTGCTTGTCTGGGAATTGTTTAATCCCGCATCATATTTAAATGATAGTCGTGCTGGATACAGTATCCTTGGTTCAAGGCCCTTCTGTTTTATTGCATTAAGTATATCATGCCATTCTCTTCTGGCCTGTAGGGTTTCTGTCGAGAAGTCTGATGTTAGCCTGATGGGTTTTCCTTTATAGGTAACCTTTTTCTCTCTAGCTGCCTTTAAAACTCTTTCCTTGTCCTTGATCCTTGCCATTTTAATTACTATGTGTCTTGGTGTTGTCCTGCTTGGATCCTTTCTGTTGGGAGTTCTGTGTAATTCCATGGTCTGTTCGATTATTTCCTCCCCCAGTTTGGGGAAGTTTTCAGCAATTATTTCTTCAAAGACACTTTCTATCCCTTTTCCTCTTTCTTCTTCTTCTGGTATCCCTATAATACGAATATTATTCCTTTTGGCTTGGTCACATATTTCTCTTAGTGTTGTTTCATTCCTGGAGATCCTTTTATGTCTCTCTATGTCAGCTTCTATACGTTCCTGTTCTCTGGCTTCTATTCCTTCAATGGCCTCTTGCATCTTATGCATTCTGCTTATAAATCCTTCCAGGGATTGTTTCACTTCTGTGATCTCTTTCCTGACATCTGTGTTCTCCTTCCGGACTTCATCCCACTGCTCTTGCATTTTTCTCTGCATCTCATCCCACTGCTCTTGCATTTTTCTCTGCATCTCTGTCAGAATGTTCATGATTTTTATTTTGAATTCTTTCTCAGGAGGACTAGTTAGGTCTGTCTCCCTCTCAGGTGTTGTCTCTGTGATCTTTGTCTGCCTGTAGTTTTGCCTTTTCATGGTGATAGAGATAGTTTGCAGAGTTGGTACAAGTGACTGCTGGAAGAGCTTCCCTTCTTGTTGGTTTGTGGCCTTCTCCTGGGAGAATAGCGACCTCTAGTGGCTTGTGCTGGGCAGCTGTGTGCAGACAGGGCTTCTGCTTCCTGCCCGGTTGCTATGGGGTTTATCTCCGCTGTTGCTGTGGGCTTGGCCTGGGTGGGGCTGTTCCTCCAAACTGGTGGAGCCCCGTTGGAGCGGGAGTGGCCAGGAGGCTATTTATCTCCGTAAGGGGCCTCTGTGCTCCCTGCTGCCCAGGGGGTTAAAGTGACCAGAGATCCCCAGATTCCCTGCCTCTGGTCTAAGTGACCTGTCCTGCCCCTTTAAGACTTCCAAAAAGCACTCTCCAAACGAAAACAACAACAGCAACAATGAGAGAGGGAACAGAAAGAAAAAAAAAGGAAAAAACACGCGATTTTTTTTTTTTTTTGTCCTCATTTGCCGGTCCCAGGCACCCGCTCACTGGTCCTGCTGCCCTGTCTCCCTAGCACCAGGGTCCCTGTCCTTTCAAGGCTTCCAAAAAGCACCCACCCACCGGTCCCACAGGGAACAAACGCTCGATATTCTTTGTCCTCAGGCGCTGGTCCCAGGCACCCGCTCACCAGTCCCGCCACCCTGCCTCCCTAGCACCGGGGTCCCTGTCCCTTTAAGGCTTCCAAAAAGCCCTCGCCAAAAAGAGAGAAAAAAAGGGGAAAAACACGCGATTTCCTCCGTCCTCAGGTGCCAGTCTCAGGCACCCGCCCACCGGTCCCACAGGGAAAAACGCGGGATATTCTTTGTACTCAGGTGCCGGTCCCAGGCACCCGCTCACCAGTCCCGCCGTCCTGCCTCCCTAGCACCGGGGTCCCTGTCCCTTTTAGGCTTCCAAAAAGCACTCGCAAAAAAGAGAAAAAAAAAAGGGGGAAAAACGCGCGATTTCCTCTGTCCTCAAGTGCTGGTCTCAGGCACCCGCTCACCGGTCCCGCAAGGAAAAACGTGGGATATTCTTTGTCCTTTGGCGCCAGTCCCAGGCACCCGCTTACCAGTCCCACCGCCCTGCCTCCCTAGCACCGGGGTCCCTGTCCCTTTAAGGCTTCCAAAAAGTGCTCGCCAAAAAGAGAAAAAAAAAAAGGGGAAAAACGCGCGATTTCCTCCGTCCTCAGGCGCCGGTCTCAGGCACCTGCCCGCCGGTCCCGCAGGGAGAAACGCAGGATATTCTTTGTCCTCAGGTGCCGGTCCCAGGCACCTGCTCACCGGTCCCGCCACCCTGCCTCCCTAGCAACGGGGGCCCGTCCCTTTAAGGCTTCCAAAAAGCACTCGCCAAAAAAAAACCGCTCCGGTTTCTTTCCACCCGCTGGGAGCCGGGGGGAGGGGTGCTCAGGTTCTGCCGTGCCGGGGCTTGTATCTTACCCCCTTCACAAGGCGCTGGGTTCTTGCAGGTGTGGATGTGGTCTGGATGTTGTCCTGTGTCCTGTGGTCTCTATTTTAGGAAGATTTTTCTTTGTTATATTTTCATAGCTCTATGTGTTTTTGGGAGGAGATTTCCACTGCTCTACTCACGCCGCCATCCTGGCTCCGCCCCCGCATTTGAGTTTTTGAACCTTGCTATATGTATTCTTTATGACCCTCATTTTAAATTATTATGAAATATCCATAGAGTAGGAATACTATATTATCAGGCTGCTTTCTTTTTTTAAGTGTATATAATTCTTTGATTTTCAACTTTGTAAACATATTTTTCACATTGGCGTTATAACCTCGGAGCAGAAGTATAAAGTCAGACAAATAAGAACAGTTCAGTTATATGGCTCTTAATAAATATGCAAAGTACCTTCTCAGTAAAAATAGCTAATCTTGAAGTTAGAAAGAGGAGCCAACAGAGAAGTCAGAAGAAAGGCTGACTTCCCACCTACTGGGTCTTACAGTGTCCTTGTGGAGGTCATTTCAGGTTAGGTCTAGTTTTTACTTTTGCTAATGAATGTAAGAGTAAAGAATGCCAAGTAGTTTTGAAAGGAGACTTCACTGACCTCCATGAGGACTGACATATTAAGCTTGCGTTATAATATAGGACACCTGTCTCTCAAAATTATAATGCCTGCTGAGTCTATATCCATTTTCCTGGGACACTGCTTGGTAATCCTGCCAAATTCTTCTTTGCAATATCCTCCCCAACCTCCTTCTAAAAAATCCATTTATACTGCCATCTTTTAACACATTCTTCATGCAAATTTCAATTACATTAGGTTAATAGCTTGCTTGCTTTATTTATTTATTTATTTATTTATTTATTATTAAGGTATCATTGATATACCATCTTAAGAAAGTTTTACATGAGCAACATTGTGGTTACTACATTCACCCTCATTATCAAGTCCCCACAAGTCGCCACACACACCCTATTGCAGTCACTGTCCGTCAGCGTAGTAAGATGCTATAGTGTCACTACTTTGTCTTCTCTGTGAGGTTATAGGTTTGTTTTAAATAAGTAATTTTTATTGAGATACCTAATTGCCTAATTAGATTTAAAGTAGAGGAACCTATGTGGTCTCTTTATGATGGATGACTTCTAGGGAGAACTAACGTCATCCGTTACTTGTTTACCCTTTCTAGAGTCATGTTCTGTTTTATCCTCCAAGTTCTGGGTATACTTTGTTCTTATGTGCTGATTAAACTGGCTGATTCATTTAATACTTCATATTCCCCAAATACAGTTCACATATAGTATATAGATTTGTCCCATTCAGTCTGTCCCTATATCAACTCTCTGAGAGAGGATACATGATCCCCACTTTTTAAAATGAATAAGCTGATGATCAGAGCATGTAAATGATGTGTTCATGGTCGAAAAGCTAGTTAGAAATGGGGTTGAGAGTTAAACTGAGATTTTCTAAATTCAGAGCCCCTGTTTACAAAACAAGTAGTAGTCTGGAGTCCAGTAGATCAAGTAGAACCAAACAGTGGCCTATGTGGTCAGAAACCAGAAGGTAGCAGGATCCTAAGGTGCAGATGGTTCTTTTGAAGGTCTTTTGTGCTCCAGCCATGACAACAGGGTTACCTGACTGGGTGTAAGTAGTGCAGAACCTATCAGGAGGGTTATCAGGGATGTAGCTGCAGCCTATTTGTGAGAGTCCTGAAAATTGGGTACCCTCTGATCCTGCAGCTGCAGGTAGGAGGGCAAAAGTTAAAGAGAGGTTTTTATAGAACCATTCCTGTAAGACCCTCTTTTTATCTAGTTAGACTCAGAAGTTCACTAATAAAGCTTAACTTGTCTCTGAAGTATGTTCATTTTAATAGAGGCTTATAAATAGAGATATGACAGCAGAGAGAATTCAGTGGAGGGGTGTGTGTGTGTGGCAGATAGAGGATTCCCTCCTTATTCATTTTTTTCTCAATATTTTTTCAAAACATTGAGAAGATTGAATTATGAATTTAAAAATAATGATCAAAATGCTTAATATAAGGTATCCTTATATTCCTTTTAGGCTTTTATTCTTTTAAAATGATTTATAAAACCATGCAATAGGAAGATTTTTATATAAAACTACTTTTACTGTAAGTTCATTACAATTCCTGTACACTTAAGATAAGTACTACAGCATACTTTTGAAATGTAAAAGTAAAACATATTTCCACCTCTAGGGATTCCTGGCATTTTCATATGAAAAAGGAGAAGTATTCAACAAATGATTTTTCTGTCATAAGGGTTTATTCTTGTCGACTTGTAATTTCAGTTGGTGAACATATTTCCTAACTCCTTATTGTACCCCAAATGACTTCGAATGGGGAATACATTACAGTAGCATCCATTTCTTTTGTAGAGATTAGAAACAAGATGCTTACTGTCCTACTTCTTCAAAGGGTAGAAAATGGACAATTAAGAACAACTCTGCAAGTTTTGGAGTTGAAAGTTGGAGCCTTGCTTCTTCGGGTCTAGTGACCTTGAGGTTTGTAAAGAAACTGGAAGAAACTGTGTGCCTTTATTAATCCTGCAAATTATTGGTACATTTTAGCTGAATTAATATATATTTAGAGCAAATGTAAGTCATAATTAGGACTCTACTAGTCTGTATTACAGCAAAATCATCATTCTAATCTTAGTGGATGGAAATTTATTTTCCATGAAGTCTGAAATGATTACTATGATTACTAGTATATGCTTTAGCTTGTGCTAATATGTACACCACTGCTCTACAACTCTGCTTTTAGTAAAAAATGTGAAACTGCCTTCTAATCTGTAGAATTTTTCTATATGCAAATTATTCTTTAAAAAAAACCTCCACATGATCTGCAAATGCTATCAAATCCATGTCAAAACCATACTGACAGGCAGACATATCTTCACATGTAAGAAGTGTCCTATGGATATTAAAAATTCTTTGTTTTTAGATCTAGGAATCCTTTTTTTGAGACTTTTTAGCCTGAGAATTACTATCTTGAAGAGATGCATAATCAATATCTCAAGGGTACTGCTAGAAGCTGCACCAAAATATTCTTAGTGACTTGGTTTATAGACAGGATGAGACCTGAAGATCAAGAGAAATAAATTGATCAAGCCCCTTGCAGGAGCAGTTTATCACTCTGTAATACCTTGTGCAATTGCTGAAAATGCATGCTAGCAGAAAGTTTTTTTAATTACCCAAACCATCAGATAATTTGCTTGGTTCTTTTAGAGTCAGTGAAATACATGAGTCTGTCCAAGAAAAAAATGAGCTAAACATTGTGCCTGGCACTGCCCCTGTTGCAGATGGAAAGACAGATGAGCAGAGGCAGTTGCCAGTCATCATGCTCATATATGTAGAAACACACACACACACACTACATATATAATATATACACATGGGAGTTAAATAAGAATATTTTGTAGTGCTTAGGAAGACCTCATATTTGCAGTGGGTTGCATTCCTGGAAAAGGCATTTTAAGTGGAAATGATTTTTATGTTTAATTTGGTTTTCCTTTAAAAGTAACCTTATAATAGGGGTAACATTTATAAAAGTAACATTAACATAAAAGTAATGTTAAAAGTAACATTAGATACTTGACTAGGAGAGAGAGAACCTGAGTCTTTATACAAGTGGCTATAAATCTAGTATTTAACCGCTATTAATGATAGTAAAGTACAATTATAATAGCCAAGTACTTTTCATAGGTAATACATTTTCTCATTTAATTTCTCACACTATTATCTTCATTTTGCAAATTTGAAAACTGAGGTTTAGAGAGTTTCAATAATTTGAGGAAGATCACAGTACCAGGAAGTGCTAGAGCACGGATTCATTAAAGGGATTAGAAGATGCTTACCCTTTGAGAGTTTCAGGGATAGAGATATAAGAAGCAATGAAAAAATATTGAGGCAAAGATGGAGTATAATGGAAAAGAAGAGAAAGTCTGTGCTTTTACTATGTAAAAAGAAGTAATTAGATGTTGTCAGAGGATTATATGAGTGATTTAGTTTGTTGAATGGCAATAAATTGAGGACTGTCTATACTGCAGTTATAAAATATATGAAGTCCTGCAAAATGTAGGTAAATTAAAGAATTTGCTTGACTGAGTAACAATGGTAGTAACTTAAAAATAACTTTGAGTGTCATGATAGAATGAATATGTACTTATTATTGTAATAGGATGCAAAACCTCTGGTGCGAACTTGTTCTTGATGCGTGATGACATTGGGCATGATATCTCTAACTTAAAATAGAAGAGCAAAGGAAATTATGAAATATCTACAAGCTATTCATAATCAGAGTATTCAAAAATAGGATGGGACAGATGTATGACTAGTATGAAGAAACCTAGAAAGAGTGTTGCTCTCACTCCAATAACAAGAAAAGGTTAGACAATATACAAAACCATAATTTTTCTTGAACCTACCAGAGTGCTGAGGTTTCAAGGCAATCACCTAGCCTGAAATCTAGGGATATATAGGCACCTTCAAGGAGAAACAGGATGCAAGTACTGGCTTACCTGTGACAGAGCAGGGAGGAAGATGGGACAATCATACAAGTGAAGAAGAATTCAACTATAAATTTTAACATTATTAAAGGTTAAGTGTGGGTTAGTATGTGTGGAACACCTGGGAGCTACAGACACAGAGAGCGTTTACACCTACTTATAGTTTCATATCCAAGGTACTCTGCTGGATATTCTGGAAAGACTGGGGGCAAGTTGGGAGACTAGAGAAATCTGACCTCAGTTCTGCAGAACTGAGAGGGGAGCAGCTGCTGCTATGAAGGAGACACAAGACTCTACCTGTACCCCTCTCTTAGGAAAAAAAAGAGCTTTCATCCATTTGGAGAAAGGTATCCTGTTGTACCCTAGGGTACAGGTGGAAACCCATTGTGGCTGGGGAAAAAACACCCTTTACTTGTGGGGCAAAAACAGGACACCATCTGAGGCTCAGACCATTAGAGGTCTCCTACCTGATATATTAAAAAAAAATTATGAGACACAAAAAAGCAAGAAAAACTAGTCTACTGTCAAGAAATGAAGCAATCAACAGAACAAGACTAGAGTTGACCCAGATGTTGGGAACAATTAGGCAGGGAATTTGAAATAAATAATTAGTATATTAAAGCCTCTAATGGAAAAGATAGACAACATGCAGTAACAGATAGGGAGTTTCAGCAAAGAGATGGAAATTAAAAGAAATAATTAAATCACAGTGGTGAACATATAAAACACAGTAGCAGTGAGGAAGAATGCCTTTCATGGGGCTTCTCCGTAGACTTGCCAGAACTGAGGAAAGAATCAGTGAATTTGAAGGTACTTAACAGAAATTACCAAAACCACAAGACAAGGAGGAAAAAAAAGTGGGGGGGGGGGACCCAAAACAGAACCAAACATCCAAGAGCTCAGGGACAAAATCAAATGATCTAACATACTGAAGTACATGTAATTGGAATCCCAAAGAGAATGATAGAATGGGAGCAGAAAGATTAGAAGACATACAGCAGAGTTTTAAAATAATAATGATGATGATGATGATGAAATGAAAGACATCAAACCACAGATCCAAAAAGCTAAGAGAATCCCAAGTAGGATAAATGCCAAACATAATATAGACATACCCACCTAGACATATCATATTAAAATTTCTGAAAACCAAGGATCAAGTGCAAATCTTTAAAACAGCAAAAGAAAAAAGGCATATTACAGAGGAACAAAGATATTAATTAGAGCAGCCTTCTCATCAGAAACCTTGCAAGCCAGAAGACAATGAGTAGCATCTTTAAAGTACTAAAAGGAAAAAAATTGTCTACCCAGAATAGATTTTGAGTGAAAGACTGTCACAAAGTACAAAGAAGGATGTTGTATAATGATAAAGGATCAGTGCATCAGAAAGAGATAATTATAAATATACTTACAACTAACATCAGAGCACCTAAATATATAAAGTAAATATTGACAGAACTGAAGGGAGACATAGACAGCAATGCAATAATGGGAGACTTAAATACTGTACTTTCAATAATGGTAGAGCATCTAGACAGAGTATCAGTACACTATAAACTATATATTAACACACTGGACACCTTAGAAAAATGGAAAATTTCTTAGAAAAATGCAACTTCCTAAGACTGAATCAGGGAGAAATAGAAAATCTGAATAGATGAATTACTAGTAAGGAAATTGAGTCAATAATAAAAAATTTCCCAGTGAAGAAAAATCCCAGGACCAGATGGCTTTACTGGTGAATTTTACCAAGAAAAGAATTAACATCAGTCCTTCTCAAATTCTTCCAGAAAATTGAAGAGGAGGGAACACTCCCACACTCATTTTATGAGGCCAGCATTATCCTGATACTTGAAACAAAATGAAAAGAAAACTATAAGTCAGTATCCCTGATGAATATAGATGCAAAAATTCCCAATAAAATACTAGCAACCTAATTCCTTAGCACATTAACAGTGTAATTCAACACAATCAAGATGGGATTATTCCTTGGATGCAAGGATGGTTCAACATATGCAAATCAGTGTGCTATATCACATTAATAGAATGAAAAAAAAATCATAGGATCATCTTAATAGATGTAGATCATTCAACAAAATTCAACATCTTTATGATGAAAACTCTTAAATCAATTAGGCATAAAAGGAACATATGTCAACATAATAAAGGCCATGATATGACAAGCCCATAGCTAAGATTATTCAATGATGAAAGGATGAAAGCTTTTCCTCTCAGATCAAGAATAAGATGAGAGTGCCCATTCTCACCACTTCTATTCAACATAGTACTAGAAGTCCTAGCTAGAGCAATCAGGCAAGAAAACGAAATAACCCATATCAGAATTAGAAAGGAAGAAATAAAATTTGTCTCTATTTGCAGATGACATTATTTTATATGTAGGAAATCCTAAAGACTCAATAAAAAAACTCTTAGATCTAGTCAGTGAATTCAGTAAAGTTGTAGGACACATTATTAACATACAAAAACTAGTAAAATTTCTGTATTCTAACAAAATTTCTGGAAAACAAGTAAAGAAATCCAATTTAGAATGGCATCAAAAACAATATTTTAGAATAAATTTAAGGAGAAAAATCTTGATGTTAAAAACTTTGACACTGATGAAAGAAATCAAAGAGGATATAAGTAAATGGAAAAAGATCCCATGTCCATGGATTGAAAGAATGAATAAACTGTCAGTGCTACCAAAAGCAAACAATAGATTCAATGAAATCCCTATCAAGGTTCCAATTACATTTTTTACAGAAGTAGAAAAAACGATTGTAAAATTTATGCGAAACCACAGAAGACTTTAAGTGACCAAAGAAATCATGAAAAAGAAGAACAAAGCAGGAGGTATTACACTTCCTGGTTTCCAGCTGTACTATAAAGCTGTAGTCACCAAAACAGTATGGTACTGGCATAAAAACAGAGAAGCCAATGAAACAGAATTGAGCGCTCATAAATAAACCCAAGTTTATATGGTCAAATAGTATTTGACAAGGAAGCTAAGATTGCTCAATGGAGAAAAGACAGTGTCTTAAATAAATGATATAATTTGCTGTGGTATTACAGATATTCCCATGTAAAAGAATAAAATTAGACCCATATCTTATACCACTCCAAAAAACTAATTTGAAATATATTGAAGATTTAATAGTAAGGCCTGAAACCATGAAACTCTTAGAAGAAAATGTAGTAACAAAGCTCCTTAACATGGGTCTTGGTAATGATTTTTTTGGATGTGACTCCTAAAGCACAAGTAACAATAAAAACCAAGTGGGACTATATCAAACTAAAAAATGTCTGCACAGCAAAAGAAATCATCAACAAAGTGAAAAGACAACCTATGGAATGGGGGAAAATATTTGCAGAGTATGTATCTGCTAAGGAGTTAATATTAAAAAGCATATAAACAACTTCTACAACTCACTAACAAAAAAACAAAACAAAACAAAAATAACTCTATTAAAAAAATGGGCAAAGCACCTAAATAGACATTTCTTCAAAGAATAAATACAAAAGGACACCAGTTTCATGAAAGATGTTCAACATCATCATTAGGGAAATTCAAATTAAAAACACAAAGAGATATCACCTCGTGCCTGTTAGAATGAATGGCTATGGTCAAAGAGACAGATAATGCTGGTGTGGATGTGGAGAAGAGGAACTCTTGTGCACTGTGGTGGGATTGTAATTTGGTACAGCCATTATGGAAAACAGTATGGAGGATCCTCAAAAAACTAAAAATAGAACTACTACATAATTCCGCAGTTCCACTTCTGGGAATATATGTGAAGTTTATGAAAACATGAACTTAAAAAGACACTGGCACCCCCATGTTAATAGAAGCATTATTTACAATACCCAAGACATTGAAACAACTTAAGTGTCCATTGTTGGATGAATGGATAAAGAAGTTGTGGTATATTTATACAATGAAATATTATTCTGCCATAAAAAATGAGGAAATCCTACCATTCGCAACAGCATGCATGGACTGTGAAGGCATTATGCTAAATGAAATAAGTCAGACAGAGATAGACAAATACTATGATCACACTTAAATATGGAATCTAAAAAAATTTTCTTAAACTCATAGAAAAAGAGACCCAACTTGTGGTTAGGAGATGTGGGTGTTGGGGGGGGTGCCAAAAAGTAAAAACTTCGGTCATAAATAAGTACTAGAGATGTTATGTACAACATGATTATAGCCAGCACTGCTGTATGATATATAAGAAAAGTTGTTAAGAGAGTAAATCCTGAGAGTTTTCACCATGAAAGAAAAGCTTTTCCCTGTATTCTTCTTTTCTTTTCATATTTTTATAAGAAAATGGATGTCAGCTAAAGCTACTGTGGTGGTCATTTCACAATATATGTAAATCAAACAAAAAAATCAACAAGGAAATGCTGGACTTGAACCATACTTTAAACCAAATGGAACCAACAGGCGTATACAGAACATTCCATTCAACAGCAGCATAATGTGTATTCTTCTCAAGCACACATGGAACTTCCTCCAGAATAGATTACATGTTAGGTTAAAATAAGTTTAAAAAATTAAGATTGAAATTATACCAAGTATTTATTCTGATCACAATGGAATGAAACTAGAAATCAATAGCAGATGGAAACTGGAAAAGTCAGAAATATGTGGAAGCTAAATAACATACCTTGAACAACCATTGGTTAAAGAGATAATCACAAAGAAAATTAGAAAATACCTCAACACAAATGAAAAAAACAAAACTTATGGAATGCAACAAAAGTAGTACTAAGAGGGAAGTTTACTATGATAAATGTCCATTAAAAAGATCTCAAACCTAACTTTATACCTCAAGGAACTACAATAAGAAGAACAAACAAGCCTCAGTTACATAAGGAAGGAAAAAACAGATTAGAGCAGAAATAAACAAAATAGAAAATCAGTGAAACCAAGAGTTGGACTTTTGAGAAGACAAGCAAAATTGACAAACCCTTAACAAGACAAGAAAAAGAGAAGAAAGACTCAATTAATAAAATCAGGAATATAAGGAGATACAACTGATGCCAGAGAAATGAAAAGGATAACAATTATGCTAAACTATTTTATGCCAAAAAAACTGATAACTCAGATTAATTGATTAAATTCCTATAAACATACAACCTAACCTACCAAGAGTGAATCATGAAGAAATGGAGTCTAAACAAATCTAAACAAATTCTAGCAAATATTTAAAGAAGAATGCCAATCCTTCTCAAACTCTTCCAATAGATTGCATAGGAGGGAACACTTTTAAACTCATTTGAGGCCAGAATTACCCTGATACCAAAGCCAGACAAAGACACCACAAAAGAAAACTGCAGGCCAATATCCCTTATGAATATAGATGCTAAAATCTTCAACAAAATACCAGCAAACTGAGTCTTATAATACATTAAAAAAGATCATACAGCATGACCAAGTGGGATTTATCCCTGGGATGCAAGGATGGTTCAACATCTAAAAATAATTAATGAGATGAACTACATTAACAGAATACAGGATAAAAATCATATGATAGTCTCAATAGATACAGAAAAAGCATTTAACATAATTCAACACCCCTATCTTAAACTATACACAAAATAACTAAAAATGGATTAAAGGCTTAAATTAAGACCTGAAGCTGTGGAAGTTCTAGAGAAAACATAGAAAAGTTCCATGACATTGACCTTGGCAATGATTTCACAGATATGACATCAAAAGCACAGACACCAAATGGAATAATAAACAAGCCAGACTACATCAAACTAAAAAATCTTCTGTACAGCAAAGGAAGCAGCCAACAAAATGAAACAGCAACCTATGGAATGCCAGAAAATATTTGCAAGCAACATATCTGATAGGTTAATTTCCAAAATATTTTAAGAAATTCCTATAATTCAACAGGAAGAAAACTAATAACTCAATGAAAAAATGGGTTAAGGACCTGAATAGACACTTCTCCAAAGACATATAAATAGCCGACAGATATATGAAAAAATGCTCAACATCACAAATTATCAGGGACGTGCAAATAAAAACCACAATGATACATCACTTCGCATCTGTCAGGATCGCTATTTTAAAAAGAAAAAGACAACAAGCGTAAGAATGTGGAGAAATTAGAACCTTTGTGCACTGCTGGTTGGAATCCAAAATGGTACAGCCACTATGGAAAACAATATGGAGGTTTCTCAAAAAATTAAAACTAGAACTTCAAGTTGTATGATTCAACAGTCCCACTTCTGGGTATTTATTTAGAATAATTGAAATCAGGATCTCAAAGACATATTAACCCTCTCTGTTCATTACAGCCCTATTTCCAATAGGCATGATGGAGAAACATTTAATGTCCATTGACAGATGAATGGATAAAGAAAATGTATTATATACATACAATAGATTATTATTCAGACTTTAAAAAGAAAGAAATTCTGCAATAGGCACCTACATGGGTGAACTTTGAGGATATTATACTAAGTGAAAAAAGCCAGCCATAGAAAGATAAATACTGCATGTTTCTGCTTACATCAGGTATGTAAAATAGTAAAATTCATAGAAACAGAGTTGTCAGGGGCTGGGGTAAAGGAGAATTGGGGAGTTACTAATTAATCGGCAGAAAGTTGCTTTAAGCAAGGTAAGTTCTAGATATCTGCTGTACAACATTGTACCTATAGTTAACAATACTATATTGTACACTTAAAATTTTAATAGAGTAGACATATTCAATGTTCTTACCACAATAAAACAATAGTTAAAAAAGATGAAAAAATGGCAACTTTTGGGTTATGTGTATTTTACCACAATAAAAGAAAAAAACAGGAAAAATCAAGATTTTTCAGGAATAGGAAGGATGAAAGGAATGCAAAGATCAAATAGTACAGTGATACTTTATGGTTAATGTGATTAGACAAAGTTCAAGCCATGTCCTCAGAGTTTAAAAATTAAAATAAAGGACTCATATAACAACACCAAACAAACCAATTATCCAGTTAAAAATGGGCAGAGGACCTGAATAGACATTTTCCCAAAGAAGACATTCAGATGGCCAACAGGCACATAAAAAGATGTTCAACATCACTAATCATCAGGGAAATGCAAATCAAAACTGCAAGAGATACCACCTCACACCAGTCAGAATGGCTGCTATTCAAAAGACAAAAAATAACAAGTGTTGGCGAGGATGTGGAGAAAATGGAACCCTCCTACACACGTCAGTGGGAATGTCAACTGTTGCAGCCACTGTGGAAGGCAGTATGGAGGTTCCTCAAAAAACTGAAAATAGAAGTACCACATGACCTAGTAATTCCAGTTCTGGGAATATCTGAAAAAAAGAAACAAAATCACAGATTTGAAAAGATACACGCACCCCTGTATATTGCCATATTGTTTATAATAGCCAAGATATGGAAAAAGCCAAAGTGTCCATCAATAGGTGAATGGTTAAAGAAGATCTGGTATGTATATACAATGCAATGTTATTCAGTCATAAAAAAGAAAGAGATCTTGCCATTTGTGACAACATGGATGGACCTAGAGAGTAATATGTTAAGTGAAATAAGCCAGGCAGAGAAAGACAAATGCCATATGATTTCACTTACAGATAGAATCTTAAAAAATTACTCATTTTGTAAAAGTAAAATGAATATAATAATTTAGGATAATAAAATAATAATAATAATAGGAATAATAATGATAGCTAACATTCATTTAGTATATATTATGGACCAGATACTGTGTTGTTATATATAGTGTTACATAAAGTGTTGTATCTGGCATTGACAAACTTTTTTAAAGGCCAGATAGTACATATTTTTGGTTTCTAATCCATGTACAATTTCTTTTGCATGTTACTCTTTGTTGTTTGTTTTATGTATTTTTTTCCTTTCTACAACCTTTTAAAAATTTGAAAACTATTTTTGGCCTGAGAGCTATACAAAGTCTGAGGCTGGACTTGCCTGGGCCTGTATTTTTTTTACCTCAGCACATATGACTATTTAACAAAATTCAAACCAGGTGTGTATCCCTGGAAAATTTGTAGAGAAGACCAAAGGCAGATGTAAATTGAAAATTAATTGTCATATTTCCATGGCTTTTGTTGCCATAGAAAGGATGATATCACAACATTCAAGAAATTACTTAAACATCTACCACTCTAGCACTATAACCAAATCCATATTACTTTCGATCCTGGCCTTCATACAGCATATTTTAAGGGCACTAATTTTTAATGTGTTTTCAGCATGTAAAAATAACTTCAGCATTCCTAATTTTAAAGTCTCATTATCATTTTTTACTATCTAATAGAATGTTAAAAATTTATCAGTTGGATTCCAATCATACCAGCTTCATCAGAGCTGATGCTTTTTTGCTGTTCTCTAGTCACATCACATTCGAGCAGCATTTTCAGCCAGTGTCTATCAAGTCAGAGAGAGCAGAGCTCTGAAGGAGGGCGGAGAGGGTGTAAGAAGAGCGCAGAGGATTGAGCATAATGGAAGGACAGAAGTGTAGTGGGACAGAATGTCAAGATGGTACACTGCATACCTACAAGATCAATTTCTATTTAAGATTTTGTGGCCTTCAGTGTCATTCTTGTTTTTGGTTTTGTTTGTGCAGAGCTTCTTTTAGCTTTATTATTTTTTCTAAGACTGGTGCTGTTTGTGCATTATAACCACTCTTCCTTTTCTTTGCCTTCCTGTCCCCTGCAATGTTCTATAGCAATTTCTCTAAGGTTGTGTCTCCCTTCTTTTCTTGTATCTTTTCTTTTGCCCATCACCCTTCCCAAGTACTTTAACTTGCATGTGAATGAGTATACATTTTATAATTTAAGAAACAAATACCCTTCCCCCACTTTAACAGTATACTGCAGTCTAGGGCCCTTGGGGGTTCCTGAGACCCTTTCAGAAAGTCCTTGGAGTCACAGCTATTTTCATGATAATGCTACCTTTCTTATGTTCTTGAATTAATATACATTTAAAAATTCCTCAGTTCTAATTTCTACTGTATGGTAGATATTAATAGATATAATCTACATAAGCAAAAGCTCTTTAAATCCAGAATCATTTCCAGCATTTTCAAGGGATCCCAAGACCACAAAGTTTGAGAATGGCTTGAGGTACACTGCCCTATTAGCAAACATTGATTAAGCACCTTTATATTTTCAGGCAGAGTTCTAGTCCCTGGGAATAAGTAACAGAACTTTCCCTCAAAGTTTATATAGGGCTAGGCTGGTAAAAGAGCACAAACTTTCAGCTAGAAGATGAATAAGGTCAGAGAATATAATGTAAAACATGGCGACTATAGTTGTTCACACTGTATTGTGTAACTGAAATTTGTCAAGAGAGTAGAACTGAAATGTTCTCACATGAATGAATGAACGAATGAGGTGATGGATGTGTTAATTAAGTGAATGGGGAGAATCCTCTCACAGTGTATACATGTATATCAAATCACCATGATATACACTTTTAATGTCTTACAATTTTATGTTGGTTATACCTCAGTAAAGTTGAAATTTAAAAATATCTCACAGGTTAGTGGAAGAGACAGACCTCTCGAAGACTAAGTACAGCTGGAGGCAATAAATGCAGAAATATTACGCATCATGGGAATACAGAGGAAAAAATACTTTTTATTTTTTAGGAGATCAAGTGAGAAGCTTTTATTTAGAGATAAAGTGAGAGGACAGAGCTCCTGGCTTGTACCAGGAGGGCACAAGAGGTGTGTTGTCTAGGAGATTTTATAGGCGGTTGAGAGACAAAGGGCTAGGGATGCAGACTTGCAGACTTGCTAAGAGGTCCCAAAATGTTTATCTTGGAAGAGACATTAAGTTTCATATTAGGCTTCCAGGTTATTTACAAGAAATTTACTGCTCTGATTTCCTCCTGGGATAGCAGCTTCCTGGTCTGGGAGCATATCAATCAAGACTGCCTGCTTTGTTCCCAAGGTGGACTGAATTATTGTCTGTTTGTTAAAGAGTATGTTGAGAAACTTTTAAACTAATTGGGTTTTGAAATGCAATCTTATCTTTAAGATGGAATCCTACCTGTTTTTACTAGGTTGTTTTGGGCTTGCTTGCTAAATTGCCCAGGTTGCAAATCACTTGATTAGGGCTGGAGGAGGAAAAGCAGCACCTGGGTAAAGTAAAAAAAATAAACTGGAACCCCCCAGTCGGCCAAAGCAAATCCCACAATGGATTATCTTGCTTCTTTTTTTTTTTTGGTGCCATTAATCTACAATTACATGAGGAACATTATGTTTACTGGACTCCCCCCATCACCAAGTCTCCCCCCCACACCCCATTACAGTCACTGTCCATCAGCATAGTAAGATGCTATAGAATCACTACTTGTCTTCTCTGTGTTGTACAACCCTTCCCGTGCCCACCCCTCCCTACATTATGTCTGCTAATAGTGCCCCCCCTTTTTCCCTCTTCTCCCTACCTTCCTACCCATCCTCCCTAATCTCTTTCCCTTTGGTAACTGTTAGTCCATTCTTGGGTTCTGTGAGTCTGCTGTTGTTTTGTTACTTCAGTTTTTTTCTTTGTTCTTATATGCCACAGATGAGTGAAATCATTTGATCCTTGTCTTTTTCCACCTGGCTTATTTCACTGAGCATAATACCCTCTAGGCCCATCCATGTTGTTGTTGCAAATGGTAGGATTTGTTTTCTTCTTATGGCTGAATAATATTCCATTGTGGATATGTAGCACATCTTTATTCATTCATCTACTGATGGACACTTAGGTTGCTTCCATTTCTTGGCTATTGTAAATAGTGCT
Organism: Manis javanica; assembly: GCF_040802235.1. Lineage (NCBI taxonomy): Eukaryota > Metazoa > Chordata > Mammalia > Pholidota > Manidae > Manis > Manis javanica. The sequence goes on along the minus strand of NC_133163.1, from coordinate 94,237,943 downwards.
GCAATAAACATAGGGCTGCATATGCCTTTTTCAAACTGGGCTGCTGCATTCTTAGGGTAAATTCTTAGGAGTAGAATTCCTGGGTCAAATGGTATTTCTATTTTGAGCTTTTTGAGGAACCTCCATACTGCTTTCCACATTGGTTGAACTAATTTACATTCCCACCAGCAGTGTAAGAGGGTTCCCCTTTCTCCACATCCTCTCCAACATTTGTTGTTGTTTGTCTTTTGGATGTTGGCCATCCTAACTGGTGTGAGATGATATCTCATTGTGGTTTTAATTTGCATTTCTCTGATGATTAGTGATGTGGAGCATCTTTTCATGTGCCTGTTGGCCATCTGAGTTTCTTCTTTGGAGAAGTGTCCAGATCCTGTGCCCATTTTTTTATTGGATTATTTGCTTTTTGTTTGTTGAGGTGTGTGAACTCTTTATATATTTTGGATGTCAACCCTTTATCGGATCTGTCATTTATGAATATATTCTCCCATACTGTAGGATGCCTTTTTGTTCTATTGGTGGTGTCCTTTGCTATACAGAAGCTTCTTGCTTGGTTTTTCAACGGAGACCCTCACCCTACTCTGCCTAAGCCCACGGTCCCTGTCCCATCCCCCCTCTACAGATGGAGACCCTAGCTGCTGCTAGGGAAAGGGGGTGACGACTGCTCTGGCTTCTTCATGCTGAGAGAGGATGCAGTAAAGGGTGAGGTTAGGTCTCCATCACTGGTCAGTTGAGAGGGCATCGGAAGATGAGCACTTCTATCTTGGGTTCCATTTCCATCACCATTTGCAGTTTTATGGCTTCAAAAGGATTTAGAAAACCGGCTCCATATCGTAGTAGTCCATTGGACTTCTGGCCCTGACATAGCTTGGACTTGCTTTCGGAGGTCCTGGAGTAATTAGAGACATTTTGTGAATAGTTTGGAATGTGCACACAGCACTCAACTTTAATTATAGCACAGGTCCCACCCTGTACTGCTGTTAAGATGTCTAGTGTCATTCTGTTTTGTACAACTGCTTGGCGCATTAGTTTAACTTTATTATTTAGGAGAGCTATTCCTTGGATAGTATCATTTAAGGCCTTGAGTAAAATTGGTTAAGGATTTGATATGCCAGATTACATCTCCTAAACCAAGAGATGATATAAAAATGGAAGCTAGGTGATCATACCAATGAAAAACACTCCTAGTCCATCGATGTTGGAGGCTTGGGAAGTTTGCAGGGTGTGGAATGTTCTTAACCCAACATCCTTGCAACCAAGGAAATCCCAGAGTGCACCTCTCTATCCATCCTGGAGGGAGCCATGGCCAGAGATTAGTTCCACAGCCAGTGAGTGCCATTTGGGGCTGGCCACTGGATACCAAGGTGGGTCGTCTAATCTGTGGCAAACCAATCTGTAGCCTGTAAAGTTATTAGATGTGAACAGTGGTTTTTGGGAAGCCAGCCTAAATATTAGTGAATATTTAGGCTTGGGTGATGGTAATTAGAATGGTTTCTTTGCTCCCAGCGGAGAGAAGCCTTTTGATTTAAGTGTCCTGCCGTTGGAGTAACCTAAATGTACTCGTCCCAGATTTGAAAAAAAACTACCTTTATATCTGTGATTATTTGCATGGAGAATTCGCACATTGGAGGCATTTTGCAGTTGAGGTAGAGCTATAATGGCAGTTAAATTCTCTGAAGCATCATAGGGGAAGGGGAATTTATGCCCTTTATCTTATTGACACTTTAGGCATGAAAAACTGCTTTTATAAAACAATTAGAAAACACTTTGTAATCTTTCAACATTAAGAGCAGACTAATAGTTTAAGAAAACTTTGTCCTTTTAACAAACAGAAAAAAAAATTATCATTTTGCTGTGTACTTGATATCAAGACTCATTTGCTTTAATTTCACACAGCATGACTATATCAAATTCTTCCACAAACTTCCTACAAGTTTCTTTTTTTACATTCAGAATTCTCCCTCTTTAAATAACCAGCTGTATTTTAGAACAAGTTCCTTCTTTTACCCTCAATACAATGCATTTCCATTCTTTATACCATCTCTTATCAAAACACACATCTCTTCTAGCATGCAGAGATGTTTTCTTTATTGTTTTAAGTAGTTTTAATTAGAACTTAAAACCATTAGAAACTTTAGTTTTCAGTAAACACTGAGAAGTAAGCTATTATAAACTGTTATACTAGCATTCTTTAGATTGACAAATTTATGAACACATTTTATAATTTCTGGAAATGTGCTTTATGGCACAATTTCTCAATAAGCATAAAATATGTTTACTTAGCAAAACTTTAAGGTTTTAGGTTACCATAAATATTTTCATATACACTCTGTAACACACTGTAACACACAATTATTAAGAAGTTCAGTTACTACACTTATTTAGTTCACTCATTCTTAACAACCATGCTAGATTACTTACAAAACCTTCACTAAACATGACAAAGTCAAGCCTCTTTAAGCATTTTTTCTTTTGAAAGATTTAAGCCAGGCTGTATTGCAGAAGATAAAATTCTTTTGTCTCAGGGAGTCTAGTTTAAAAATCTCCCAATTTTTGAGGATAATGATGAACCCAATAAGTAGAATAGATTTCTAATAAAAGGATTTAGAAAACCAGTTTAGATTGTAGTGGTCCACAGGACTTCTGACCATTTTCCTTCATTGTGTCAAAATAAATTTAGGTTCATAACCTTATTGTATTGTATACTTCTGTCAGGGGCCAAGCCTCTAACCAGACCATTTGTATTGAGGCTAGGCTTGTGTGCAGAAGATAAGACACTTCTTTTTCAGGGTTTGGGGATACAATTGCTCCCAATTCTTCAGAATGCATACCAGAGGCATGTCTGGCTTTAAACTTGAAGAGGATGCTTCCTTCTCTGAAGTTATCCTGGATGAGCCCCCAAAAACAATGTCAGGGCTCTTGTTTGTAGAGTCAAAGAATGAACTTCACAAACACTAAAGATAGGAGAACAAGTGAGAAGCTTTTATTTAGAGAGAAAGCGAGAGGACAGAGCTCCTGGCTCGTGCCAGGTGGGGAAAAGAGAGTCCCCCAGAGGAAAAGATACCTAACTAATTGTGATTATGGTGCTTATGCGAGAAGGGATCAGTGAGAAGATGGAGCCATATCTGTTAAAGCTTCCTAGATAAGGTGACCTGAAACCCTGATTTTAAAGATCTGACTGAGTCAGCTAGGTGGAGGACTGTGGTAGGAGGCATTCTCAAGGAAGCAGCAGGAGCCAAGGAGTAGAAGCAGGGAAGAGTGCAGTGTGTGCAGGAAAACACAGCAGGTGTGGGGCGGGGGGGCAGGTCTCAGGGAGGAGTGAAGATGAGGCTGAGATGTCAGGGGCTCTCCAGGAGATCTGAGAGAGACACTTTGGCCTGCTAGGAGTTTGGACTCCAACCTTACCAGGAAAGGAAGCTCCACCTTTTTTTTTTTTTTAAGCACATACTTGGTTTTATTACTTCTTTCTATACATGAAAAGTTTGGTTTACTAAAATAGTTAGTACTTGAGTCTTAGATTAACTTCTCAATGTTTCATATATTTCAACACTTTACATCATCCTCATTTTACATATGAGAAAGTGAAAGTTCAAAGAGGTTAAGGTACAGAGCTATCTAGAGGATGGAATGATATTTAAGTCCAGGCAGCCTTGCTCCAGGATCAAGTACTTTTCATCTGTATGATGCAGCACCTCTCAGTGCAAAATAAAAGAAAAGGGTAGAGGCTCAAGAGGTGATCAACTAGTTGCAAAACTGTTCTCAAAAATGAAAACTAGCTCAGTGAGTGTGCTAAGAACTGCTGAAGTGTTCATTTTGAAGGAGTGAAATTTCTGGTTGTATGAATTCTCTCTCAAATAAATTAAGATCCTTTGTTGAGATGCATTGAGCTTTTACAGATACAACTCAGATAATAAGAGTAAATATCTGATTTATAGTCTAACAAGAAAGCCCTTCTATTAATATTTGTTGATAGACATTTAGCAAATGGGATCTTAATAGGCTTCTGTGAAAACAGCCCCTTGGGAGCTTCAACTGCAGGTTATAAGGCATATGTGTAAAGTGGGTCAGAGCCCTTTACCTTCTTATATGTGAAAACTCAAAGATTTCTACATCAATGTGTATGAAATCAGCTTGTTCCATATCATGACTTAACTTTGCCTTTCTGTTTACTTTTCTACAACTGACTTCCCCGTGTATTGTCTGCTTTGTGGTGTCCATATGTGGATTTTGTTTTTGCTTTAAAATCAAGTGTTTAATGTCTTTTAATGCCTGCTTGGAAATACTGGTTTCTTGTAGGTACTGTGATGTCTTGAAAAAACAGGCAGAAAACAAACTTTAGTACACAGCTGTATTACTCCTAATGGAAAAACATTTTTGCAAGTTTATGGTCTTAGGAAAACATTTAACTTTATTTTTCTGTTAAACAGAATTTAACCATAGCTTTCTAAACACGGTAATAAGCTTAATAGGAAGGAATTGTGTGGTAAATATTCATCATCCATTTAGTTATAATGGGCAGTAATGATGATGTTTTCTTATTAAAGGTAATGAATGTAAAAAGTACATCCATTTTTGAAAAGCTAAATTGAGAATTGCTAGAGCTAAGCAAGACAGCTAGGAAAGAAAGAATCATAGGCAACAAAAATAGTGGAAAGATGAACAAATCTTTAAATCCTGAACTCAGTAATAAATGACAAAACACATTGCCAAATCCGTAAAACATTTTTTGCAGCCATTTAAAAATCTAACTCTGACAGTTTCTTACAACTAGCACATTTGTTCTTAAGAAATTTTGCTTTCTAGACTTGAAATAATTTGAGTGATAGGCTCTTGACTACTGTGTATGGTAATAATATGAAAGTTTTAGCAGCACTATTCATAATAGCCAAAAAGTGGAAACAACCTGAATGTCTATCAACTGAGAAATGAGTAAATAAATGAGGTATATATAACATTGCTTAGATGGTATATCCACACAGTGGAATATTATTTGGTTATAAAAAGAATACACATTATAACTTGGATGAGCCTTAAAAACATTATGCTAAGTGAAAGAAATCAGTCACAAAAGACTACATTATTGCATGATTCTGTTTGTATGAAATGTCCAGTATAGGCAAATCCATGGAGACAGAATGTAGATTGATGGTATGGTTGTCTAGGGCTGAGAGAGAGGGGAGTTGGGAAATGGGGAGTGACTGCTGACAGGTACAGGACTTCTGTGGATGATGAAAATGTTCTAAAATTTGATTGTGGTAAAGGTTGTACAACCCTGTGTATATAATAAAAAGCACTGAATTATATACTTTAAATGAGTGCATTATATAGTGTGTAAGTTATATCAAAATAAAGCTGTTTGATCTATCTGTCCATCTATCTGTATATGAACAGTTGAAGTGATAACTTAAATACTAAAAAGTTTGAAAATACATGTTGTGAGGGAAGGTTTAAAAGGCCCAAAATGTGTAATGAAAACTATTTCATAAAACTGCTTCACAGTTTGAATAGAAAGATTTTTTTCCCTTGGAAGGTAAAAATCCCCTGTATCTTGTCAGTTTGCTAATATTTAACTCCTAGATTCTCTTTCTGGAGAAACTGTGAACTCTGACAGAACTCATCCTATACTGACCTGACAAGGTCTCAGAGATTAGCACCACTATAGCTGGGTCTAGTGGACACACGAGCTGGCTGAGTTCCCAAGGCTATATAACATTAGGGCAAGTGGCATGAGGACCATGCGTGTCATGTATCAGGCACTAAGAGGTTTTTCTTCCTGACTGACCATGTGTCTTCTTACCTAGCCATGTGTCCCTTTCTTTGGGCGACAGAAGGGACTCTCTTGTCTCCCTCTCCCGGTATCCCAGGGTATGAGGTTAGGCAAAGCTTTTGTCCAAAGTTGTCATCTTCTTTTGTCCATTTCCCTTCTTCATTCCTTTTAGGACTCCATGCCTTGGCCCAGAAGGCTGTAACTGGTGAGCTTTTCTGATCTGGTCCCTCTTTCAGGCACACATAGTGCACAGCTGGGAGCACAGACACTTGCTTTGTCCCATTGCTTGTTTAGTGATCCCCAAGTGAGTCAGTGAGCCCTTAGGTCCAGCTCTGACCATCCTTTCAGTTAGTGGGGTGGATAAACTGCAGACTGGTAAACATTTTTGAACTCTTACACAAAGTTACCTTTGAACTTTTACTCTTTCATCTGCAGGAAAGAATGAAAGTCTACTTGGGGCATCCTGAAAAGACTCTCATCTTCAAACAATCAAGAAAACAAACAAAAACTACATTTCATTTCAAGCTAGGTCAATTTCTTCCTTTCTTTTTCCTACCAAAGACTGGTCTGTTTATGAGTTACCTTCATTTCCTTACCCTAATTTCTCCATGGCCCTTTTGGTTGGGCTTTCATTCCCATTGATTTGCCTGTTCTGTTTATCAGAAATAACATTCTTCTAGATTGAGGACCCCGACTCCTCATTCTATTTGACTTAAGTGATGACTCTCCTGACCACTCCCTCCTTCTCAGAAAATGCTCTTCCATTAGTGGAACACCAGTGGTGTTTATTGGATTCAACTACATTTTCTTACACTGAAGCATTCAGCTTGCTTCTTACCTTTAAGCTGATCCATCTTTGTCTGTTGCAATGAACTGCATTTCTCTTATCCCCTAATTGGAATTTCTCTCAAGGCTCTGCATGTTGGTACTTGACCAACTGCATCTAGTTTATATTTAGATCTCATGGTCCAGGTAGCGGGTGTGTCCACTAGGTTAAAGTTACCTGCAAAGAATGGATAATGGTGACATATGGAGTGCTCCTGCCATTGAGAGCAATGTGATAAATTATAAAAATCAGTTAACAAGGCTTTTTAGCCTTGCAGTATCTTAAGCCAGGGTTCTCTAGACTTTAGAGAGCCCAGAACCATTAAAGATAATGATTTAAAAGAGATTTCTGGACTCCTCTCCCTCCAAACCTGTGATTCTTACTTGCTTCAAGTGACGCCCAGAAATCTGCATTTTTAAAAAAGCATCCTTGTGATTCTGATGTAGTTGGTCCAGCCATCATTCTCGGAGCTAACAATACAATGGACCCCTTTCCTTTAGTTATAGGCTACATCCGTAGAGAATAAGGAGGACTAATAGTAATTTGCAAAATGTGGTATAAGTTGCCCAGTACCTGGCATATATCTTTCTCTGAAATAACAACAGGACTCAACATCCTTATATTTGTTTGTCCTCACCCTGGGAACAATACATTCTTTGCCATTCTAAAAGAATCAGTCATACCAGCTCTATCAGTCTATTTCCGCCTTCACACGAGTTACAGAATCATCTGTTAGAGACCTGGAATCCAGAAGCACCCAAAGGAATTAGCAACAAGAAATATATAGTAAGTAGGTTAGTTAATGAGGTTATGGTATTAGTGTTGTTTCACATTAAGCTACTCCACTATGCCTACATTTGGGGGAAAACATGTATATCCTCTAATATTTTGACTTGATTTCATACACATCCTACTATCCACAAGCTTTCTCTGTGTTTCCCCTTCCTGGAGGCAAGCCCACAAAATTATGGTGAGAAGCTGCCTAGTCACAAAGCTGGCTTTTCCAGCTTGGCATCATCTGAAGGGTTAGTTTATTTATAGCTGTAGGAGCTAGTTTTCTTATCCAAGCCCATTAGCCTAACAAGTAGAAAGAATCCAGAAAAACCAGGATTCTTTCCCTATATCAACTCCTTTGGGAAGTAGAATCTTAAACTCAGAAGACAAGCTGTCCATGGCTCACATCTGCCCCGGGAGGTATCATCTCCTCACATGGTGATCATGGGCATCGTTGTCACTTTCTTTTGTTAGAAGAGACCTTGGGTGCAGGGTGAGGTCACCAAGATTAATAATGTAGGAGTGATTTTTAGTTTAGAGAAGCAGCTTGTCAATAGCTTGTATTTTTAAACGTACTAGGACAACGTCTATTATAGTCATAGGGTGTGTGCTTCATTATTAGTGACTTTAATGCATCTGTGATTACTTTGGTGTGTACTAATTATTTCTAGTAGTATGGCTGCTAGGTGACAACGTGGATGTTTAGGATGCAAAAGTATGATTAAGGAGATATCAGATATAGTCAGGGTAACTAGATTTCAGCTTTAGTGAGTAAAATTTAAACTTTTTCCCTGTGTTGGCCATCTTTTAAAATGAAAGACTTTTAGATATACTCTAATGTTGTATTCCTAGTGACTTGACTCAGAGTTTAGGGTTTTTTGTCAGTGTTATTAAATTCCTAAATTAAATCGCCAAAGGCAAAGCCAGCAAAAATTGCTTAATCAGAATAGTTTGGTTAAACTTACACAAGGCTATCTCTTTGGATGCTGTGTAACTCTGTGATTCTTTATAGAGAACTCAGAATTATTTAGATGTGTTTCTGATGCCAGAGATAGACTTATGGCTACCTCCATGGCAGGTCTGAACCGTCCCAGAGCTAGCTCTCTATGGTAGTTGCAAATACACAACAAAAAATAATGCTTTTGTATCTTGGATACTGGTAAATCTTGGCAACAAACAATCTCTCTCTCTCTCTCCTAAGGGAACCAGGCTATCAAGCCAAATTTTGAAAAACAAGTATAGAATGATGGTATGAGTCAAAATAGGGACCCCAAATCTCAACTTTGCTTCCTTCTCCCATTCTCTAGAATTGAGGACTGCATTTACTTTTAACAGTGCCTTTTATCATGATCATGTGACGGGAACTCGTGTGTCAGAGGAATCACTTTGGCATCCCAAGAGGGGCCGTGTGAGGGAGGGCCTTCATCTGGTTCTCAACGTGTGGTCCGTGGATCAGCCACAGCAGGACCTCTTGGGAGCTTGTTATACTCCATGATTTCAGGCACTATTCCAGACCTACTGAATCAGAAATCTGTATTTTAACAAGATCCCCCGGGGATTTGTATGCATGTTAAAATTTGAGAAACACTGGCATAGGGAATTATGGCTATTTATTTTACTGGTAAAGACCACACTATTTTCCAACCTCTTTTGATCATTAAAATGGCCGTGAACTTGCTAGAACTTACTAGAACTACAACGTATTGCTGTGAGGGAGGTGTTTATATGTGGGGGTGATTGGCTTCTATGCAGAAGCCATGTAACACCCAACATAAACAGTTTCTGATGATATTGCCCTTAACTGGGGACCTGAAGGGTATGTCATTGTTTTTGATATCTTACTACTTCTCTCCTCTACTTTGATAGAGACTTTGAGGAGGTGGAAAGCAGTTCATTCTTCCTCTGTAAAACAAGCACCTTACTATCTATAAATAGTGAAAAGTTGATTTTAGAAACTCAAAAGATAAGTTTTAAATAAAGTTTGGTTTTGCATGAGGTTTGTAGATTTGTTGGAAACGGTGATTTTATCTAATTACATCTGACATATATGCCTAATAATTCTAACAGATGATGTTTAAAAATTGAATGAAAAATATGGAAAGTAAGGTATGGAATAGAGTCTCCTTTAAGTCACAAGTGTACAGGGTCTCTTTAAGGAGGCATCAGAAGTATCAAATGACCATTTGTGAGGAAACAGTACATTTGCAGGTGGGTTTCATAGTTGTCCAGTCTGTGGATAAAGGGAGACTCAAGGCTCTGGCAGAAGCTACCTCCTGGATTGCTTTACTCCTTTTTTTCTCCTTTTATAGACAATATGTTTTCTCTTCAATGAAGAGTCAAGTGACCAGAGAGAGTCACATAGGCACTGAAACTTGGACTTTTTGTTTTGTTTGTTTTTCGTCACTCTGAGCTGTTGGGAGTGTGACATTTCTTTTTTGGCTGCTTTAAGCCTCTGGCTCCTGCTAATGCACAAACCACAAGGTCAGGCTGGGTCTGTGCTGCCGTGCATTCTTTCTCCTGTCCTTTCAGAAGATGACATTTACGTCAGGATACAATACACATGTCATTTGGGGGCCATTCTGCAGCTCCTAGAGCACAAGGGTTCACTGAGTTTGCCATGATTGCATGCAATTATTTGAAAAGTCAAATGCCTGTATGAAACAGTTTGTTAGGCTGTTGTTGGAGGAAAACAAGAACAAATTGAAATCAGTTGTTTGGGAGGAATATTTTGGCATGGTTTCTCTGAAGTTGGGTAAACATAATTTGTCCGTGCACCCATCTGGACCCACAGTAGCAGTCCTTCTGCCCACAAAAGGAATTTGTGCAAATTCGACAAGTCACTAGTCTGAATCTTCAGTATATAAACAGACAGTTCCCGTGTGTGTATCTGTTTGCATACACTCTTATATATTATCTCTATACAGTGTTGAAGGCAGAGCCTCTCCCTGGGCTACCTTGCTTTTTTCAGAGAGCCTCCCTGTAGTCTATTCTGGCAGCACCTTCTACTTTGTCCATGGCATCCAGGCTGATGGATACCCTGCTGCTTGCCTGCTTGACCAGGATGCTTTCATAGCCATGTCATTCTAGCGGTTAACATCTGGCCTACAGTAAGTGTCATGGCCCAGATTGCTTGCCCCAAGTCTCCTCTGTAGAGCATGGCTGCAGAGGAAATTAATACCTTAGAATTCCTTATGAAGCCTCCCCAGGGTGAGGGCAGTTATTGCTCTTTCCCCTTAGGTTTACCATATTCTCAGTCATCATCCCTGGCAGACAGAACTTAACCGTCAGAGTATCAGTTGTTTCAGAGGACAAAGTGGTCTTACTGGACTTCTTGTTCTCTCACTAGCTTTTGGGGAGAGAGAAAATCCTGTGTCTCATAAATTAAAACAAAAGCCTTATATTTTTGCGTCATTAAATAATTAAATGCATTATAGTTTTACATCATTAAGCTAACTATTATCAGTAAATCTGTGAATTTTGATTTGTTGACATCCATTCTCTACCTTTTGGCTGTTGATTTACTACTGTGCTTTTCATATTTTCTAGAGCAGATCCTACACTTGGTTGTCTGAAGCATCATAAGCATGAGATGTGCCAAGAATCGCTCACTACATTCTCCTCTTTACTGCCTTTTTTCTTGCTTCTCGTGTTTCCCAGTGAGTGGTGGACACAGTGGTGACTGTCTAAACATTGACCTCAAGTACACATTTGTGGTTTATGAGTTGACCAAGGACTGTACTCTTGAAAATTCTCTTCTACAAAATTTATTTCTTTTTTTTTTTTTTTTTTTGAGAGGGCATCTCTCATATTTATTGATCAAATGGTTGTTAACAACAATAAAATTCAGTATAGGGGGGTCAGTGCTCATTGTACAATCATTAATCCATCTCAAGCCTAATTCTCGTCAGTCTCCAATCTTCTGAAGCATAACGAACAAGTTCTTACATGGTGAACGAATTCTTACAGAGTGAATAAATTCTTACATGGTGAACAGTACAAGGGCAGTCATCACAGAAACTTTCGGTTTTGATCATGCAATATGACCTATAAACCATCAGGTCAAATATGAATATTCATTTGATTTTTGTACTTGATTTATATGTTGATCCCACATTTCTCCTATTATTATTATTATTTTTATTTTTAATAAAATGCTGAAGTGGTAGGTAGATGCAAGATAAAGGTAGAAAACATAGTTTAGTGCTGTAAGAAGGCAAATGTAGATGATCAGATGATCAGGTGTGTGCCTATGGACTAAGTATTAATCCAGGCTAGACAAGGGCAGCAAGACATCCACGGATGCAGAAGATTTCTCTCAAAGCAGGGGGGGTGAGGTTCTGAGCCTCACCTCTGTTGATCCCCAAATTCTCACCTGATGGCCCCCCTGCGACTGTGCCTGTCTTAGGTTGTTCCTCCCTTGAGGAATCTTACCCGTCTCTGGCTAACCAGTCATCTTCCGGGGCCATACAGGGAAATGTAAAGTTGGTAAGTGAGAGAGAAGCCATATTGTTTGCAAAGGTTAGCTTTTTACTTCTTTGCAGATTTATGCCCTGTGGCTTCTATGCCCAGCACTTGTCTCGAGGTATCTTTACCACCTGGAGGAATTATGATACTCGGTAAATTCGATATGAGGCACGAATTCTATTTAAAGTTTGTAATTAGGAAGGAAGAAGAAAAGCTATAGATGTAGCATATGAAGGAAACTTGGGAGGATTGATTATTTCTTTGACATATCTTCTTGTATAGTACCTTAAGTATGTATAGGTTTTAAACTACTAACTAATTTGCACACACATATTGACATAATAGGAATACGGTGACATAAACAAAGCAAATCTATAATCACCAGCCATCTCCAGTGAAGCCAAGAAAACCATTTAGGCACCCTAGGCGTTTGTGAAAATTTATCTATGATATGATGGATATTTTCCAACTGTACTTGAACCATCAGACAAATTAAAGCAGCCCATTTCTGGGATCTGTTCACATCCCATATGTTCTTTTAACCATAGATAGTCTATAGTCATGAGATTTTGGGGTGCTACAACTTGCACCCCTCCCAACTCCTGGTTGAGTTCCAACAGTACAGATCCAGTCAAATTCGTTGTCTCACTGTATGCACATGCCAGCCTAGACATCTCCCTCCTCCTTCTCATGGCAAGTCCAGGAGATGGTGGGCTGGATGCAGCCACAACCGCAGCATCGTCCGGATCCCTGTGGAGGCTTTTTGATGATCATCCCCCGGCACGAGTCCTCCAGAGAGTGCTGATGCCGGAAGCTCCTCCTCATATCGTATCTTAGTTCATTTTCTGGGTATCCAAGCTAGGCCTTGATCTTCTGCGTAGAAACAAACAGACCCTTTGCCCACACTTTGACATGCCCTCTATACCACTGTGCAGAACTCATTGGAGGTCAGCACACAGTAACTGCTTTTTTTTTTTTTTTTTAATTAAGAGAAAGGAATATTATCAGAAAAGAGTACCTCCATAGCTGATCATCTGACACCCTTTAAGTGATCAACATTAAGGATATTTAAAGCATGCGTTGATCTTTGATTTACCAATAGTTTTATCCTGTTAAGGAGTAATCCCCCTTTTCTTTCTTTCTTTCTTTTTTTTTTTTTTTTAATTTTTAATCTACACTTACCTGAAGAATACTATGTTTACTATGCTCTCCCCTATATCAGGTCCCCCCTAACAACCACATTACGGTTACTGTCCATCAGCTTAGCAAAATGTTGTAGAGTCACTACTTGTCCTCTCTGTGTTGTGCAGCCCACCCTCCCCTTGCTCCCTCCCCCCCATGCATGCTAATCTTAATACCCCCCTTCTTCTTCCCCCCCCTTATCCCTCCCTGCCCACCCATCCTCCCCAGTTCCTTTCCCTTTGGTACCTGTTAGTCCATTTTTGGGTTCTGTAATTCTGCTGCTGTTTTGTTCCTTCAGTTTTTCCTTTGTTCCTATACTCCTCAGATGAGTGAAATCATTTGGTATTTCTCTTTCTCCGCTTGGCTTATTTCACTGAGCATAATACTCTCCAGCTCCATCCATGTTGCTGCAAATGGTTGGATTTTTCCACTTCTTATGGCTGAGTAGTATTCCATTGTGTATATGTACCACATCTTCTTTATCCATTCATCTACAGATGGACATTTAGGTTGCTTCCAATTCTTGGCTATTGTAAATAGTGCTGCGATAAACATAGGAGTGCATCTGTCTTTCTCAAACTTGATTGCTGCGTTCTTAGGGTAAATTCCTAGGAGTGGAATTCCTGGGTCAAATGGTAGGTCTGTTTTGAGCATTTTGATGCACCTCCATACTGCTTTCCACAATGGTTGAACTAATTTACATTCCCACCAGCAGTGTAGGAGGGTTCCCCTTTCTCCACAGCCTCGCCAACATTTGTTGTTGTTTGTCTTTTGGATGGCAGCTATCCTTACTGGTGTGAGGTGATACCTCATTGTAGTTTTAATTTGCATTTCTCTGATAATTAGCGATGTGGAGCATCTTTTCATGTGTCTCTTGGCCATCTGTATTTCTTTTTTGGAGAACTGTCTGTTCAGTTCCTCTGCCCATTTTTTAATTGGGTTATTTGTTTTTTGTTTGTTGAGGCGTGTGAGCTCTTTATATATTCTGGACGTCAAGCCTTTATCAGATCTGTCATTTTCAAATATATTCTCCCATACTGTAGGGTTCCTTTTTGTTCTATTGATGGTGTCTTTCGCTGTACAGAAGCTTTTCAGCTTAATGTAGTCCCACTTGCTCATTTTTGCTGTTGTTTTCCTTGCCCGGGGAGATATGTTCAAGAAGAGATCACTCATGTTTATGTCTAAGAGGTTTTTGCCTATGTTTTTTTCCAAGAGTTTAATGGTTTCGTGACTTACATTCAGGTCTTTGATCCATTTTGAGTTTACCTTTGTATATGGGGTTAGACAATGGTCCAGTTTCATTCTCCTACATGTAGCTGTCCAGTTTTGCCAGCACCATCTGTTGAAGAGACTGTCATTTTGCCATTGTATGTCCATGGCTCCTTTATCAAATATTAATTGACCATATATGTTTGGGTTAATTTCTGGGGTCTCTAATCTGTTCCACTGGTCTGTGGCTCTGTTCTTGTGCCAGTACCAAATTGTCTTGATTACTATGGCTTTGTAGTAGAGCTTGAAGTTGGGGAGTGAGATCCCCCCTACTTTATTCTTCTTTTTCAGGATTGCTTTGGCTATTCGGGGTCTTTGGTGTTTCCATATGAATTTTTGAATTATTTGTTCCAATTCATTGAAGAATGTTGCTGGTAATTTGAGAGGGATTGCATCAAATTTGTATATTGCTTTCGGCAGGATGGCCATTTTGACGATATTAATTCTTCCTAGCCATGAGCATGGGATGAGTTTCCATTTATTAGTGTCCCCTTTAATTTCTCTTAAGAGTGACTTGTAGTTTTCAGAGTATAAGTCTTTCACTTCCTTGGTTAGGTTTATTCCTAGGTATTTTATTCTTTTTGATGCAATGGTGAATGGAATTGTTTTCCTGATTTCTCTTTCTATTGATTCGTTGTTAGTGTATAGGAAAGCTACAGATTTCTGTGTGTTGATTTTGTATCCTGCAACTTTGCTGTATTCCGATATCAGTTCTAGTAGTTTTGGAGTGGAGTCTTTAGGGTTTTTTATGTACAGTATCATATCATCTGCAAATAGTGACAGTTTAACTTCTTCTTTACCAATCTGGATTCCTTGTATTTCTTTGTTTTGTCTGATTGCCGTGGCTAGGACCTCCAGTACTATGTTAAATAACAGTGGGGAGAGTGGGCATCCCTGTCTGGTTCCCGATCTCAGTGGAAATGCTTTCAGCTTCTCGCTGTTCAGTATAATGCTGGCTGTGGGTTTATCATATATGGCCTTTATTATGTTGAGGTACTTGCCCTCTATTCCCATTTTGCTGAGAGTTTTTATCATGAATGGATGTTGAATTTTGTCAAATGCTTTTTCAGCATCTATGGAGATGATCATGTGATTTTTGTCTTTCTTTTTGTTGATGTGGTGGATGATGTTGATGGATTTTCGAATGTTGTACCATCCTTGCATCCCTGGGATGAACCCCACTTGGTCATGGTGTATGATCCTTTTGATATACTGTTGAATTCTGTTTGCTAATATTTTATTGAGTATTTTTGCATCTACGTTCATCAGGGATATTGGTCTGTAATTTTCTTTTTTGGTGGGGTCTTTCCCTGGTTTTGGTATTAGGGTGATGTTGGCTTCATAGAATGAGTTTGGGAGTATTCCCTCTTCTTCTATTTTGTGGAACACTTTAAGGAGAATGGGTATTATGTCTTCTCTGTGTGTCTGATAAAATTCCGAGGTAAATCCGTCCGGCCCCGGGGTTTTGTTCTTGGGTAGTTTTTTGATTACTGTTTCAATTTCTTTGCTTGTAATTGGTTTGTTTAACTTTTGTGTTTCTTCCTTGGTCAGTCTTGGGAGGTTGTATTTTTCTAGGAAGTTGTCCATTTCTTCTAGGTTTTCCAGCTTGTTGGCATATAGGTTTTCATAGTAGTCTTTAATAATTCTTTGTATTTCTGTGGAGTCTGTCGTGATTTTTCCATTCTCATTTCTGATTATGTTGATTTGTGTTGACTCTCTTTTTCTCTTAATAAGTTGGGCTAGAGGCTTATCTATTTTGTTTATTTTCTCAAAGAACCAGCTCTTGGTTTCGTTGATTTTTGCTATTGTTTTATTCTTCTCAATTTTGTTTATTTCTTCTCTGATCTTTATTATGTCCCTCCTTCTGCTGACTTTAGGCCTCATTTGTTCTTCTTTTTCCAGTTTTAATAATTGTGATGTTAGACTATTCATTTGGGATTGTTCTTCCTTCTTCAAGTGTGCCTGGATTGCTATATACTTTCCTCTTAAGACTGCTTTCGCTGCATCCCACAGAAGTTGGGGCTTAGTGTTGTTGTTGTCATTTGTTTCTATATATTCCTTGATCTCTATTTTGATTTGTTCATTGATCCATTGATTATTTAGTAGCATGTTGTTAAGCCTCCATGTGTTTGTGAGCCTTTTTGTTTTCTTTGTAGAATTTATTTCTACTTTCATACCTTTGTGGTCTGAAAAATTGGTTGGTAGAATTTCAATATTGTGGAATTTACTGAGGCTCTTTTTGTGAGCTAGTATGTGGTCTATTCTAGAGAATGTTCCATGTGCACTTGAGAAGAATGTATATCCTGTTGCTTTTGGATGTAAAGTTCTATAGATGTCTATTAGGTCCATCTGTTCTAGTGTGTTGTTCAGTGCCTGTGTGTCTTTACTTATTTTCTGCCCGGTGGATCTATCCTTTGGGGTGAGTGGTGTGTTGAAGTCTCCTACAATGAATGCATTGCAGTCTATTTCCCTCTTTAGTTCTGTTAGTATTTGCTTCACATATGCTGGTGCTCCTGTATTGGGTGCATATATATTTAGAATGGTTATATCCTCTTGTTGGACTAAGCCCTTTATCATTATGTAGTGGCCTTCTTTATCTCTTGTTACTTTCTTTGTTTTGAAGTCTATTTTGTCTGATATTAGTACTGCAACCCCTGCTTTCTTCTCACTGTTGTTTGCCTGAAATATGTTTTTCCATCCCTTGACTTTTAGTCTATGCTTATCTTTGGGTTTAAGGTGAGTTTCTTGTAAGCAGCATATAGATGGGTCTTGCTTTTTTATCCATTCTATTACTCTATGTCTTTTGATTGGTGCATTAAGTCCATTTACATTTAGGGTGACTATTGAAAGATATGTACTTATTGCCATTGCAGGCTTTAGATTCGTGGTTACCAAAGGTTCAAGGTTAGCTTCTTTAGTATCTTACTGCCTAACTTAGCTCGCTTATTGAGCTGTTATATACACTGTCTGGAGAGTCTTTTCTTCTCTCCCTTCTTATTCCTCCTCCTCCCTTCTTCATATGTTGTGTGTTTTGTTCTGTGCTCTTTTTAGGGGTGCTCCCATCTAGAGCAGTCCCTGTAGGATGCCCTGTAGAGGTGGTTTGTGGGAAGCAAATTCCCTCAGCTTTTGCTTGTCTGGGAATTGTTTGATCCCACCATCATATTTAAATGATAGTCGTGCTGGATACAGTATCCTTGGTTCAAGGCCCTTCTGTTTCATTGCATTAAGTATATCATGCCATTCTCTTCTGGCCTGTAGGGTTTCTGTTGAGAAGTCTGATGTTAGCCTGATTGGTTTTCCTTTATAGGTGACCTTTTTCTCTCTAGCTGCCTTTAAAACTCTTTCCTTGTCCTTGATCCTTGCCATTTTAATTATTATGTGTCTTGGTGTTGTCCTCCTTGGATCCTTTCTGTTGGGGGTTCTGTATAATTCCATGGTCTGTTCGATTATTTCCTCCCCCAGTTTGGGGAAGTTTTCAGCAATTATTTCTTCAAAGACACTTTCTATCCCTTTTCCTCTTTCTTCCTCTTCTGGTATCCCTATAATACGAATGTTTTTCCTTTTGTATTGGTCACATATTTCTCTTAGTGTTGTTTCATTCCTGGAGATCCTTTTATCTCTCTCTATGTCAGCTTCTATACGTTCCTGTTCTCTGGCTTCTATTCCTTCAATGGCCTCTTGCATCTTATCCATTCTGCTTATAAATCCTTCCAGGGATTGTTTCACTTCTGTGATCTCTTTCCTGACATCTGTGATCTCCTTCCGGACTTCATCCCACTGCTCTTGCATTTTTCTCTGCATCTCATCCCACTGCTCTTGCATTTTTCTCTGCATCTCATCCCATTGCTCTTGCATTTTTTTCTGCATCTCTGTCAGCATGTTCATGATTTTTATTTTGAATTCTTTTTCAGGAGGACTAGTTAGGTCTGTCTCCTTCTCAGGTGTTGTCTCTGTGATCTTTGTCTGCCTGTAGTTTTGCCTTTTCATGGTGATAGAGATAGTCTGCAGAGCTGGTACAAGTGACCGCTGGAAGAGCTTCCCTTCTTGTTGGTTTGTAGCCTTTTCCTGGGAGAATAGCGACCTCTAGTGGCTTGTGCTGGGCAGCTGTGCGCAGACAGGGCTTCTGCTTCCTGCCCAGTTGCTTTGGGGTTTATCTCCACTGTTGCTGTGGGCTTGGCCTGGCTGGGGCTGTTCCTCCAAAATGGTGGAGCCCCGTTAGAGGGGGAGTAGCCAGGAGACTATTTATCTCCGTAAGGGGCCTCTGTGCTCCCTGCTGCCCAGGGGGTTAGAGTGCCCAGAGATCCCCAGATTCCCTGCTTCTGGTCTAAGTGACCTGTCCTGCCCCTTTAAGATTTCCAAAAAGCACTCTCCAAACCAAAACAACAACAGCAACAATGAGAGAGGGAACAGAAAGGAAAAAAAAAAGAAAAAACACGCGATTTTTTTTTTTTTTTTTCCTCAGGTGCCGGTCCCAGGCACCCGCGCACTGGTCCTGCTGCCCTGTCTCCCTAGCACCAGGGTCCCTGTCCTTTCAAGGCTTCCAAAAAGCACCCACCCACCGGTCCCGCAGGGAAGGAACGCTCAATATTCTTTGTCCTCAGGCACTGGTCCCACGCACCCGCTCACCAGTCCTGCCGCCCTGCCTCCCTAGCACCGGGGTCCCTGTCCCTTCAAGGCTTCCAAAAAGCACTTGGCAAAAAGAGAGAAAAAAAAGGGGAAAAACGCGCGATTCCTTCCGTCCTCAGGTGCTGGTCTCAGGCACCCACCCACCGGTCCCACAGGGAAAAATGCGGGATATTCTTTGTCCTCAGGTGCCGGTCCCAGGCACCCGCTCACCAGTCCCGCCGCCCTGCCTCCCTAGCACCGGGGTCCCTGTCCCTTTTAGGCTTCCAAAAAGCACTCGCAGAAAAGAGAAAAAAAAAGGGGAAAAACGCGCGATTTCCTCTGTCCTCAAGTGCCGGTCTCAGGCACCCGCCCACCGGTCCCGCAGGGAAAAACGGGGGATATTCTTTGTCCTCAGGCGCCGGTCCCAGCCACCCGCTCACCAGTCCCGCCACCGTGCCTCCCTAGCACTGGGGTCCCCGTCCCTTCAAGGCTTCCAAAAAGCGCTTGCCAAAAAGAGAAAAAAAAAAAAAAAGGGGAAAAACGCGCGACCTCCTCCGTCCTCAGGCACCGGTCTCAGGCACCCGCCTCCAGGTCTCGCAGGGAGAAACGCGGGATATTCTTTGTCCTCCGGCGCTGTTCCCAGGCACCTCCTCACCGGTCCCGCCACCCTGCCTCCCCAGCAACGGGGGCCCGTCCCTCTAAGGCTTCCAAAAAGAGCTCGCCAAAAAAAAAAAAACTGCTCCGGTTTCTCTCCACCCGCCGGGAGCCGGGGGGAGGGGCGCTCGGGTCCCGCCGGGCTGGGGCTTGTATCTTACCCCCTTCACAAGGCGCTGGGTTCTTGCAGGTGTGGATGTGGTCTGGATGTTGTCCTGTGTCCTGTGGTCTCTATTTTAGGAAGATTTTTCTTTGTTATATTTTCATAGCTCTATGTGTTTTTGGGAGGAGATTTCCACTGCTCTACTCACGCCGCCATCTTGGCTCCCGCCTACAAAATTTATTTCAAAGAAACACTACCAGATCAATTCTACAGGAATACACTGGGGAATCTGCTTCACTATTTTTAAAGTGCACATACAGAAAAGGTGCTGCATATGTGATCAAACAGATTAACTTGGAATAATGGACATAATCTACTCTCACATTTATGGAAGGCAAGTAGGTCAGCCTTCCTGGAGTCTGTTTTGGATTGAGGAGGGATATCAGGGCCAGGTGATACCCAGTCAGGGCTGCCTTTGAGTGCAGGGTACAGTCGGAGGAGTTAAGGCAAGAAAGGGGATATGTGGGCAGTTCCTTTATTACTGGGTTTCCAATCCCCAGGAGGAGAACAGGAGCTGAACTCTGGGAAAGCTTAAGAGTATTGCTACAGCAGGATGCATATGGAGAGGAGCCAGAAAATGTAATACAGGTCAGAAAATGTGAGCCACAGAGAAGACAAGGTGTAGGTTTATCAAAGCCTAGTTCAGCAATATCTGACAGAGGCTGCTTCTTGGGTGTGAAGTTTAGGGGTCATTCTTAAAGTTACACTAAACAGTCTGGAGAAAGTGTGAGTCCTCTGGAGATGGCTATTAAATATACAGAGTCGTAGGCCTATCTTTTAGAGGCTCTGATTCAGTAGGTCTGAGGTGGACTCCTGGAATCCTTGTTTATGTGTGTTCCAGGTAAGGGTTTTGTGACTGGGTAATTTTGGGAAACACTCTTCTGCCAAATTGAGTTTATTTTGTTGGATGGGACTCTGAGTTGGCTGGCTCCCCAGGGGTCAAGTGAGTGGCACACAGTGAATCACTGAATCCTAGTAATATCAAATTTCTGAATATAATAATTCCATTGATGCTCTCTAGAGAGGTCATTTCAATGTGTCCCTCAATGAATTTTCCCAGAGCTGTTCAGCCTGATTGAAATTTGTTAGCTGAACTTGTCTTATTAAAGCCAGCTTCTCTGAATTCATGCCCCTTCATCTTCCAAAATGTCTTACAGAATTTAAATGTACCTACATCAGCAACTCCCAGAGTAAGTATTACCTGGAAAGTGAAACAGAAATCATAGGCTTTGAATTTACATTATGGACATGAAACTTTTAAATATGTATAGCCTAAAACAATATATGCTATAGTCAAAAGAAATTAAATAAAATGGAAAATAAAGTTCTTTGATTTCTCTACCCTTATGATAGGTAACTTGTGCATGGTAGGAGCTTGATAAACTCTGGAGGATTTCTAACATACTGGTAAGTAGGAATTTTGTGGTTCAGTCCATTGTTTATGTCTTAGGACTAGCTGACTGTAGGTGTCTGAAAGAAACTTGCACTAGCCTTAGCAGAAAGAGGGATTTGTTATAAGGATATAGGAGTTGGCAGACCCAAGAACAAGAGAGCAGTTGGGCCTAGGAGAAATACTGCAAGTAGGGAACAAATAGGAAGCAAGCACACGACCTAAGGGTTGTGTTCCCTCTCCTCCTGTTTTTGTTTGCACATCTGTTTCTTTCTCTATCTACAGACTTGATTTCTCTGTACCACCGTCTACTCTGTAGAAAAATGACTACCTGATAACACCCAAGTTTACATGTTATAGTTTCAGTCTCATGGAGACACTCCCTTGACTGTCCTCATGGCTCTTATTCCAAACTCTCAGGAGAGGAAATCTGATTGACCTTGCTTGAGTCAGTGTGCATTCCTGAGTTTGTCGTAAACCCAAGGCTGCTAGAGTCTGTATGTCTATAGAGATAGGGAATGGAATGTGGAGATGTGACCCTTGAGAAAGGAGGATCCTTGTGAGATGATTTGATTTGTCATTTTCTTCTTCCCAAAATATAACTACTATGATATATATTATTGAAGATTTTTGTGACTTTTTTTTCCGTAGGGCTAGATTGTATTGCTCCATTAAGATATTAGCATGGTTATAAAACACTACATTTTATCAACAAGGTGTCACTTTCCTTCCGTGCCTTCGCATGCACTGACAGATTTAGGTACTCCCCCCCTTCTCTACCTGACTCTTAGGAGAAGAATTCATCAGTCAGTTTTCCTTGTTTCTATATGTCTATCCCCCCAATCCCTGATACAATCCAGAAGGAGTAAAGGAAAGAGTTTAGAAAATGTGTATATATATATATTTCCTTGAAAATGAGACCTAGGCCCTGTGCCCCCTCTTAATTTATGTAAGTTTCTGTTCTAATTCCTGTAAGTAATAAAATGGAACAAGACAGGGACTAGAACAAATACACAATTTACAATATGAAGCAAAATGAAAGTTTCAGAAGAACATTTTATGGAGAAAGAACATTAGGATATAGGGGTCAATGAAAGATTTTATGAAGGAGATTTCACATGAGACAGGCCTTGAAATAGAGGTTGACTTCTGGGGGTTGAGCTGGTGGAGGAGAGAGGATTCTAGGTATAGAGGCCAGAATAAATAGGAGCATGGATATAGCAAAATTCAAGGTGTGTTAAACGCGTTTCATTAGAACAGAAGGCAAAGGAAAGGTGCATTAGGAGATCAGTCTAGAAAGGATCACTTAGCTGATACCCTCTGATGGGCAAACTGAAGAAATTACACTTAATTCCACTGGCAATAGGGAGCCATGACAGATTTTGGACAAGGGAGTTACATCATTGGAATGTAAGCCCCCTGAGGTCAAAAACCTGTGTATCCTTTTCTCTGAATCTTTTGAGTCTGACACAGTGTCTGACAAAGAAAATGTGTGCTTAACAGATATTCTTGACTGCATGAATGATCAGAACTATTTTTTAGTAACATTAATCTAACAGTACCATATAAAATGTGTTACAGGGGAAGCCTAGGTGCTTCAAGACCAATCTGGAGGTGAATATAGTAATTTGGGTTAGAATTAATGAAGGGTTTTTGACTAAAACAGAACGGATGGAGTCCAATTTGTAAGATGCCGTGCAAATGGAACCTGAAGGACCAGAAGACACTCAAGAGGGGAGAGGCCCTTTCAGTCAAGGGACTGGATTTCCAGAAGAGATCAAGGGCCAAACAAAACTGACAAATACCTGTTCTGTGAAAGAAAAATAGGAAATATTGGTTCCCCTTGTTTTTTAAATTAAAAGTTGGGAACATTAAACCTAAATCAATTGGAAATGATTCTTAAAAACATGTGCTTAAGGGTCTGCTTCTCTTCCATCCTGTGTCGTCATACAATGAGGCTCTCTGTCGATGTTCCATGTAGGATACCAGGCCTGAACTTTATCCCAGAGTTCTTTCGTACATGGCGTTCCTTGTATTTCCTCTTCCTCTTTTGACTGACAGGGAGCCAGGAGGGAGGAGAGTAGAGAGTGGCACACAGGTCTGCAGGAGAACAAAAGCAAAAGCTGTCAGTAAAAAAGCACAGAACTTCTTGTGGGCAGAAGGAAACTAAGAGTTAGAACTGGACTAGGGTTTCCTTTCTCCAATAAAAAAGTTTGTGGAAAAAATGAGTATTTAATGAAGCGACCACCATGTTCATAAGGGTGTAGGTTGTGTACCTCCTAAAGATAATCTTCCTGAATTTAGCACTGTAGGGCTGTTTCTGTCACTGAGTCCCAGTTTTCCCCATCATAAAATCTTGTTTACATGAAAGTGCTGTGATTTTTCTTCTGAAGTTGCTTGTGCTTAGAAAAGAGGAGCTAAATTAGTCAGGAAAGCATTCATTACAGACTGTATTGGGAGCCCTCTGCTTGGTACCAGTGATGAGGAGGCATAAGTTGTTTGTTTCCTGTGCTTCAGGAGTTTCTAAATTCTGGTCGAGGAAACAAGCCATATATGTGTATATGTGTGAAGCGAATATTACAAAGCAATGTCAGGTGCCAAATAAGCATGATTTCACAGTGTTTGTTTCACAAATGGATGAAAACCACCAGTCAGGTATATTGCACCACTTAAATGGATTTATCATTTTCTTCTCCTTAAGGAAGACACTTAAGAATTTCCTAAAGATGTCATTGAGAGAGAAAGTCATGTTTGACAAATTAAATAGAATACAATTATTAATAGCTTACAGTTGCTATAAATTGATCTCTAATGCTGGGTACTTGAATAATGAAACAGGTTCTTTGATTCACATTGTAACTCCATTGCCAAGTGTTTCCATAGTTACGGTGCTCTTTGTGAAAGGTCCCCAAGCTGATTGTGTTAGATAGTCTCAAATTGCCCATTTTTTCATATTGCATATTTGCAGTCTTTAGAAATGGAAAGAATTTAGTAGATGTGGTAAGGATTCATAGTTATATTCAAAACAAGGAAGGTAGTGTGATTAAAATATAACACTTTCTTTAGAAATGAATACAATAAGACTTAATTTAAACATGCACATCTTCAGGAGAAAAATTGCAGTCAAGTCATTCATCTCACTGGTAATTCAGAGAAGGCTCCTGTAGCATTTTGTCTTTGATAAAAAGTATCCTGAGCTGGCTGTTGTGGCTAAATATTGTATATGCTGAAATATAGTTACGCATCAAAATATAAGATCTGGCTATTACATAAAGTTGGTAACATATATGGGACATCTAAAAAGAGTACTAGGTATTTTATTTATATCATCTCAGTAACTTTACAGGTGAGTGTTCTAAAGCTCTGAAAGATTAAGTAATTTGCCTATGACCTTGCAGTTCATAAATAGAATCTCAAATTACACCCTGAGGTTCACCAATTGACGTTGACCAATATCACAGATTTTTCAGATTCCTGGCATTGTCATAGTCTGCCTGTGGCCTGAACTCCAGAATAGCCAAGTTTAACATGGGGCCTAGGGTGGAAGTTCAAATCACAGGTTTAGTTCAAGTAAACTATGGGATATGCATGTTGAGACAGGGTGTTGCAGGTCTTTGTTGTGCTCTTTCCTTAAGATAAAGGGAGGAGGGGTGGAATATAAAATGTTACTGGGCCCTTAGCTGTTTTTCATCTCTCCAGCCTTATATTGTGCACTTCTGGTGTCTTGACTTTCCTGGCTGCATGCACGATGGGCATCCTCCAGTGATATTCCAGCTATTCCTTACTCTTCAGTTATTTTCCTTTTACTTGCTCTGATTGCTGAAAACCACCTAAATAAAATGCTGCCCTCTTAGGAAATGACCACTTTTAAAGAACAAACAGGTGGGCCTGTTTATCTACTAGTGTTTCTAGGATTGACAAGGAGTGGTCAGTTCCACATTCTACATACATATATAACCCTTATAACAGCTTTATATAGGGTTTCTTATTTTTTATTTTACATTTAAGAATGGACCCATTGGTAGAGGGTTTCTTAATGGGAAAATGAAAACATTCTAGAATTGATTATGGTGATGGTTGCACAACTCTGTGAATACACTAAAAATCATTGAATTATATACTTTAAACGCATGAATTTTGTGATGGTATATGATTTATATCTCAATGAAGTTAAGAAATTGTAGGATTCTTGCCTGTCTTGTCAACTAGTATAAATTCCTTAAAGAACAGGACCTTCTTCTCCAAATATTCAACATCTATTATAAAAACTAGCACAGAGTAGATGTTCACCAAATGTTGAATAATGAATGAGTCCCTAAGTAGGTGCTCTGTAATGTTCAGGACAGACTTCCAAAAAGTGACTCACCATGCAGGAATCACTTCAGTTAGAGCTGTTGTGCTTGAACTCCATTTAAATACTGGGCTTCCAATTTTTATTTGTACACTCAAAAGTTTTTTGAAAACTTCCCCCTTGGAACACTGAGTTTTATTCCTAGATGCAATTTACTCCTCCTTCAATGCTTGGGATGATGGTGATAATGATGGTGGTGATGGCAGTTAATATTTATTGAGCCCTTTCTATGTCTCAGTCACTTTGGAAAGCATTTCAAATATATATTAACTCATGTAATCCTCACAATAATTTGGGGTAGATTCTATTATTCCCACTTTTTAGATATGGAAACTGAAGAAATGTAACTTGCATGGGGTTATGCAGGTAGTATAAGTGGTAGTGTCAAAGTTTAATGTGGCTCCAAAATCGCACTTCTTCTGTTAATAGATTTTATTTTTTGGAGCAATTGTAGCTTTACAGGGAAGATGAACAGAAGGCACACAGAGTTGCCCTGTACCTCCTCCTGCCATGGAGGCAAAGCCTCTCCGATTACCAACATTGCTCACCAGAGTGGTATATTTGTTACATTTGAACCTAAATTGACACATAATTATCACCCAAAGTCCATAGTTTACATTGGAGGTCACTCCTGGTGATGTGCATTCTGTGGATTTGGACAAATGTATAATGATGTGTATCCATGAGTCTAGTGTTGTACTGAGAAATTTACCTCCCTAAAATCCTGTGCTCTGCCTAAAAACCCAACTTTAAACTACTGCACTAGGTTGTTCCTTAATGTTTTTTGTTTCATATGTATTTCAAAAGAGCCTGCCCTGATTGTTATCTACTCTGAATTTATAGCATATGTTGATTGCTCTGCTCTTACATTTTTATCATAAATTGTTTTTAATCGGTATACTGTTGAACTCTCTGTGAATCCTATTTACTCCACCTGATTCGAAAACCTATGAGGGTGGGGACTGGCTCCCTGAATGCCTTTCAGTTTTATCCTTTAAAAGTCTCCATGGAAGTATTCTACCAATAGTCCAATGCCTCTTTTTACAAATGGTGGTAAAATATACATAAAATGTACCACTTAAGATGTACAATTTAGTAGCATTAAGAACATTTACAACGTTGTACGACCACCACTTCTATTTAGTTCCAGAACGTCTTCATCAGCCAAAAAGGAAACCCCATGCCCATTAAGCAGCCACTCCCTGTGCTCTTCTACCCACAGGCCCTGGCAACCACTAGTCTGCTTTTTGTCTCTACAGACTCACCTACTGTGGATGTTTCATATAAATGGAATCATACATGTGGCCTTTGGAGTCTGGCACTACTCACTTAGCATAACATTTTCAAGGTTCATCCATGCTGTAGCATGCATTATTATCTCATTCCTTTTAATAGCTGAACAATATCCCTTGTATGAATATATCACATTTTGTTTTTCCATTTATCTTTTGATAGACATTTGAGTTCACACAATTTTGGCTATTGCGAATAGAGCTTCTATGGGCATTCATTTACAAGTATTTGAACACCTATCTACTTATCTTCCTTTTGAGTATACATCTTGGAGTGGAATTGCTCTATCAGATGGCAATTTTATATTTAGCCTATTGAGTAGCCTCCAGAATCCCTTTTATAATTTTATAGATATTGTGTAACACATACAGATATTATTATTTGTATTGTGATTAAACACCTCCTTTTCTTTCATTCCTAGAGCTAAGTGGTCAGCAGGCCCTCTCAATTCTATCTTCCAAACACCTTTTTTCAATTTCCACTTAAACCATCAGACTCTTAATATAGCTTACCTAACCAATTGCTAATTGTATGACTTGAGCAAGTTATTTAGCCTTTCTGAATCTCAGTTTCATTATTGATAAAACGGGGAATAGTCTCTGTTTAGAGTTGTTACAATAATTGAGATATTACATAAAAGTGCTTAGTCACAGTGTTTAATTAGAGTACTTGCTCACTTTTAAAAATTCACAACAAACTAATGGCTGCAGTTATTAAATAAGAATCTATATGAATACAAGCTGCCAAGTGAAATTTGTACATATGGGTACATTTCTCAGTAGCCATATTAGATTTCCATGAGTAAATCCCTTTGTGCTCAGATCACAGGCATTTATGTATCCTGATGCATGGATGTGGCCTACACATGCTGCTTCCCCAGACTGTGTAATGTAGTCACAATCTTTTAGCAGAATTCTAAATATAGCTCCCATGGGAATGAGAATATTTCCTGAGGGAAATATTCTTAGATTTCCTGTCATTCACTAGAGACATAACAATAATTAAACTAATGTCTTAAGTCTGTATGGTTCTTTAAAATAACTTTATGAAGGTATGACACATGCCATAAATTCACCTGTTTAAAGTGTACAAGTCATTGGCTTTGAGTATATTCACTGAGTTATGCAACTATCACCACAACCAATTTTAGAACAATTTTATTGCCCCAAGAAGAAACCTCATGCCCATTTCCAGTCACTTCTCAGTTTCTTCTTCCCTCAGTCTGGCAACTACTAATCTACTTTCTTTGTCTGTGAATTTGCCTATTCTGGACATTTCATGTAAATAGAATCATAACAGTAAGTGGCCTTTTGTGTCTGGCTTCTTTTATTTAACAGAATGTTGGTAAAATTCATCTATGATGTAGCATGTATCAGTACTTCATTCATTTTTATGCCTGAATAAGACATTCCATAATCCCACATTTTTTGAACCATTCATAGGTTAATGGCATTTTAAATTGTTACCACTTTTTGGCTATAATGAGTAATGCTGCTATGGATCTTGTGTACAAATTTTTGTGTATATGTATGTTTTCATTTCACTTAGTATATATTCATGAGTGGAATTGCTGAGTCATATGGTACTTCTATGTTTAACCATTTGAGGAACTGCCAGCCTGTTTGTCCATAGTTCTTTCAATTTAAGGAAATAATATTTACATATACTCATTTACTTTTACAATATCTTAGATATATAGAATACTTGTTTTCTCCATGTTAGAAATGAGAACGCTGGAGCACAAAAAACTGGAGTTGATTGCCCAAGGTCATACAGCTAATAAGAGACATCTAACATCTGTAGTGGACATCTTTCTCTCTGAGCTTCTTAGCTGCCATCTGTATCCAGCTATAAAAATAAGGTAGAGGAAATATGGCTGACTAGCAGTGCATTAAAAATATGAAAATGTATACATCTTGTAAGTTAATGTGATCCTAGCTGTGTTAATAGAAACATCCAAACAGATTTTTGGAACAAGAGAGAATATAACAATCCTAATATTCTTAGCATTTAATTATTTTAAATTTCCATCGGGATGATGTACTTGAAGACAGGCACTGTCAGGCTGGGGTTTGTTTACAGAACAGCAGCCAATGGAAGGATTAAATATTGTGATACAGAAATAAAGACCGAAGGGTGATTAGCCTGGAGAAGAGAGAAGACTTACAGGAATGTGATAGCTTCTTCCAGTATTAGAAGATCTATCATGTGGGTCATGTAGAAAAAAGGTTTACTTTTAGATCTGTGCTGTCTCAGATAGAAGAAGCAGGAAGTTACAAGGAGATAGATTTATTTCAACATTTATACCTGAATTCCTATCAAAACAACTTCTGACAATTGGAGTTAGTTAAAAGCAAATTGGGCTGCCTTGGAGTTCACAAAATTCTCCATCAGTAATAGAATCCAAACAGAAATAAGATGACTGCTGGTAGGGAGTTCTGTAATGGTGACTCAGGCATCCGGTGGGTTGTTTTACATGGTGTGGGAGGTCCCTTTCAGCCATGAGAAACTAATTCTTTGAAGTCTAGAGTAAACAAAGGTGGAGGAAGTTCACTATAGCCTGCAAAAACAGTAGGTATGTATGTTGTAAAGATGAGTGTATTATCATCCTCTTGAAATTTGGTAGCCAAATCATAAAATTTTAGAGCAAAATTGTAGGGACCTCATTGATCACTTTGTCTATGCCCCCTCATTAGAGAGACAGGGACACTCAGATACAGAGATTATTCACTTTGCCCAAGGTCAAATACCCAGTTACTGGCAGAGTTCAGACTAGAATCCATATTGTTTTAAAACCATAAAAGAATTATTCATTTTAACAGTTAGAAAATACAGATAATTCACTGGCTAGAAATACTGATAGATCTAAGACTAGGTTATGCCCAGATCCTTAATGGATTATTGAAGAAAGCTAGGTGTGTTCAGGATGTCTTTCTAACCTTTTGAGGACAAGATCAAAGAGTGTGAATGACAAGCTACATCACAAACTTACCCTGGTGCCACTGTCAGAGAGAAGATGCTAAACTGAATAAACCATTGATTTGACACAGTATGGCCTTTCAAACTGTGTTCTATGTCTTTATGTTTTTTCTCTCTTTGCCTTTATCATTGTTTTTGGATGTTCTGTTATTTTCATAGTTTGATTGTGCTGATCTTGTTTTATTCCAGGTACACCTTTATCTTAGTGTCTTGAATGTTTAACACAACAAATACATTGAACAGCAAAGCATTCAAGACCTCTAACATCAATAACAGTAAAAACAGCAAAGCATTCAAGAACAATGAAATAAAAGCAGTGGGAAGAAAAATCCTGGGCTTGGTTAAAGCCCAGCTAGAGTCCTGTCAGCCAGTCAGGAGGCCCAGGCAGGACTATTGAGTTGCTTAGGTTAGACACAGATGTGGGAGAGTGTGGATGGACAGCAATTCTGTCCCTCAAATTTAGGCATACAGCATGAAAATATAGCAATTAGTAACCATGAAAGACTGACATGAGAAATGAAATCCAAACCTTGATCATTCTAATATTTTGAAAGCTGTTTATCAGATGAATTTTCTTCTGTAGAATGGATGCTGTTTAGGGTACTGGGGGCATTTTGGTATGCTTCTGCTTTTCTCTGTGGGATTGCATGTCTTAGTCTTCCCCAGAGCATCCTAAAAGTATAACAGGATAGTTTGCATACTTCCAGTTCTTTGTTCACTGTTTTGTTATCACATTAGATGTCTAGTGATATTTATATATGTCCACTGAGGTCCAAAGGTAAAAGAAGAGCATTTTAATCTGTTTTTTAAAGCATATAGTCAGAAAGTGTTTTAAGAAGCCCATTATGAAATTATGAGCATATTCAGTGAGTCATGGACCAAGTATCTTCAGCCACAAAAGCCTGTGAAATGTAGTTTCATAATTGCATCACACGCCTTTGGTACCATAGTTGGAGTCAGAATTCACTAGAGAAAACGCTAACTTAATTGCCAAACTTTATCTCTTCTCCCTTCAGCATACCTGCAAAGTACTTATCATACTGGGAATTATGCTTGTTCCGAGGAGAGGCTATCCTTGTGAATTAGTCAATTAGTCAGTGTTCATATCTTCTCTTTCATTCCCAAGCCTATGAATTTTTTTCCTCCAACTGCTGACACTTATTTGTGAGCTTGTAAATCAAAATGTATGTGTTCCTTTGCTTGACATCTCACCACTGCATAATATGACCATCAGCTGTGTTTTCAGGAGGGGATTATATATGGCTGGGTTAAAACAAAACCCTCAGACTGTATGTGGAAACTGATTTTTTAGAACAAATGTTTAAAAACCTACCATCTCATAGTGTTTCTCAGAATATGAAACAAAGTAGTATTCAATAGAAATGAAATAACACTGGAATGAGATTTGTATAAGGCATGTTTCTGAAAAGTCAGCACATTTGGCTATAAGTGATGGACAGAATCACCAGAGATAAAACACTAGTCCCTCCCAGGAGGAGGACGGATCATTACAGAGCAGGAATCCTGGCCGACCTCGCATAGTTCAGTGCGTGGGTCCGAGGGGCATCTCACCACCAGAAAAGGCACCTGAGAGTACTTTTAAAATATACATTTGTTTGGTTTTTGCCATATCAGACTTATTTTTGATTAGTGGATAGAGTGTATTTGAAGATTTGCTGCAGTCTTGAAATTCACTTTTTCTGTGTTCTGATGTGGGCCGCTGGAGGAAGGGGGACTTCATTTTATAGAACAAATGTGAGCAAAAAAAAAAAAATGCGTGAAACTTTGATCTTAAGAATGACTGTTTATGAAAATAAATTGTTATATTGTCCCCACAGTACCAAGAAAAGGAAAGAATTCATGGGAAAAGCAGGTTTCAGAGTAATTTCAAAGCCTATCACTATTTCTTGGATCATGAGAGCCCTTAGGATATTGGTGTTGACGTTTTGGGTTCACTCGGCTTCCTCATTGTCCTCTGAGGCTGTGTATATGCAGCAGATGGACCAGACTGTAGCACAGCTGATGCATTAATTTTAACCACATTCATTATTACAGACTTTCATTGGTTGTACAGCCACTCACATCAGATGCAAAGATGGCCAAAATTAATGGATTTTTCAGTGGCTTCTAAGCCATTCATGTATGGCACAAAAACAGACAAAATGTCAGCTGAGAATTTTATTTGAAGCAGAGATGTAAATCAGCTTGAACATAAATTTTAAATACATGCTAATAATTTTTTTTATTAACCCTCTGAGTTCCTAAGCACTGAGAAAGAATCTCAAAGGATCTCAGTAACAGTGAAATGTATTCAAAGTAAAGGAATGGACCTTAGTTCATTTTTGTATGTGAAAGAATATACTAGTGCCTTCGTTTTGTTTATTATTACTGGCTTGTTGATGGATTCCACCTAACAGCTTCTTTGTTTCCTGGAACAATCTCAGATCTCTTAAAGAATGACAGCGCTGATCTCCTTGTGACACAGTGAACTTCGTCCTAACACATACCTTCCCAAGTTTATAGTTGAGGATTTTAAACCGTCAATAAAGGCAGAAAATTAAAGGAGAGAAAATCCAGAGCAAGCTGTTCAAAACTAATCAGTAAGAAATTATGTAAACTTAATTAACTAGGGCATCAAGGGAAGGGCTATGGAGTATAATGAAATATTTTTTGAAATGAAGCAAAGCAGCCAAACTAAAACAGGGTTAGTTGAAGTGATTCCAAAAGGGAGGGAATATCCTCTCTGTATGGGGAGCACTGCTTGGCCTGCTGCCTTCTCTTTACCTGGATTGTCGGGGTGGTGGGAGGCAGGTATATAGGGAAAGTCTGGAGCTGAATGAACCAAAACAGGAAGTTCTGGCTTGCACTTTTTATTGGATGATGTTCATGTAATATAATAAGATGGATTCTGAAACAGACATTGTGGTCCAGCTGCAAACCTCTGACCTTCCATTTACAAATGAGCCAAAATAATGAGCCAGCATTTAAAATAAATGTATAAATTTCAGGTATAGGTAGGCCAGCTGGAGAAAGACTAAAGGTTCTCTGTCTGGTGCTCTGATTCAGTTCAACTTTTAAAAATATTTATTGAACACACGTATTCTATTACAGGTGATATGCTAATGCTGCTTGGGACAAATAGCTGAGTAAGGCTTTCATTCCATTATCCTTTAAATACTTAGTCTGTTATGGAGAATGAGACAAGTACACAAATAATAAGCATACCAGGCAGTATTACAAATAATACCCCTGTGTCAGGAGACTTCTAGATGTCTGTCTCTAGTCCTGACTTCTCTCTTGAGCCCCAGGTATGAATAGTCCACTGCCTGTTGGACCTCTCTCATCAACTATTTTTCCAATTTTAAAAATTACAGTAAAATACACATAACATATAAAATATACCATCTTAACCATTTTTAAGTGTATAGTTCAGTGGTATTAAATATATACATAATGTTGTGCAACTATCACCACCATCTATTTCCATGATGAATTTTAGGACAATGACATGCTTTTACTTGTGATCTTTGAAATATTTTATAGGGAGCCCTCTTTGACATTTTTCTGCAAAATCTGTTCTTGAGAAAATCCTGTCCAGCTCATCTGAGTTTAGGCTAGATGGCAGAGTCTGATCATTGATGCCAATACAGGGCTACATAGTATTCTTTAAACCCTTAGATAAAAATGGTTATAAGATAGAGGATTTGGAAGAAATTTCCTTTCTAGAGAAAAAGGGAGTTAAACCACATTCAAAAAAAGTCAACATGCCTTTTGACTTTAAAAATCTAGTTGGAAAATATTTAGCATTTGCCTTTAGAGAAGAATGCAGATCTCCCCCTACCCCCTTTTCTCAATAATCTTATTTTTGCTTTGCAAATGGAAAGGCTTGGCAGATTTTCTGCCAGAGTCTGTAACATATGCACATAATATGCAAGCTATGAGAAATTACTTAAATCTTCAGTGGCTACCTTTTTTTTGTTGTTGTTGTTTAGGGGTATATAAATCATGATAGCTTTTTGATAAGTCCTTCTTATCTTCATAACCTTCATGGAGTCTAGCATAGTTACTTTCCATAGCAGATATTTGATAACTGTTTTTTAAAGAAATTTAAAAAAATAATTTCATGTCTATTTTTCCTGTCCATTAACAGGCATTATTTAAAGGAACTTTGCTAACTTAATTGCTCAATATATCCAGCATTTAATTTTTTCCCTTCTCTGTTCAAAGCAAAAGTACTTACTATACTTGTTAGTGATGCTCACATTTTTTAATTTTCTAGACTGTCTTCATTTTAGTTAAAAAAAACAAGTTAATATGTTCCTATCAATATTTACATTTATTTGAATTGTCAAATTTCTGTTGGCTTTGAACTTCAGCATGCTGAACAGTTTTTTTTTTTCAATCTTGCAGGTACTTATATGGCCATTTACTTTGTAATACATGTAAAAAGGTTCTTGTATCCCCTCCAGCAGGTAGAGTAAAATCGGATCCATCCTGAGGAATTCCTCAAGTGTTAGTGTCCACCCGAAGCACCTCTGCCCTTTCCACTGGATCATA
This sequence comes from Manis javanica, assembly GCF_040802235.1. NCBI lineage: Eukaryota > Metazoa > Chordata > Mammalia > Pholidota > Manidae > Manis > Manis javanica. The sequence goes on along the minus strand of NC_133163.1, from coordinate 94,203,672 downwards.
GTATCTACTCTTCCATTCAGGTCACCGTGTCTTCCTTGGGTTAAATCTGACCACCCATATATCTCACATTCAGAGTTAGACAAGTTAAATCTTTGTACAGTTTGATATGGAAGTTTACATCTTGCCTGATTTCTCTCAGTTAATTACCCATATACTGCAGAGTATCATTTGCTCATAAAAGGCAGCAACCATATCACTTTTTTTTACTGGTTTAATTTTTTTTTATTTTGGTATCATTAATATACAATTACATGAGCAACATTGTGATTACTAGATTCCCTCCATTAACCATATCACTTTTAACTGATTAGTTTCCAGTAAGCTCCAAATCATGTGGATATTTAATAAATACTATCATTTAAGACAGGCTATTATCTATAAAGTCCAACATGGACATCTGAATTTTTTATTATAAAAAATTATTGCAACAACATGGATGGAGCTAGAGGGTATTATGCTCAGTGAAATAAGCCAGGCTGAGAAAGACAAGTACAAAATGATTTCACTCATATGTGGAGTATAAGAACAAAGAAAGAATAAAGGAACAAAACAGCAGCAGAATCACAGAACCCACGAATGGACTAACAGTTACCAAAGGGAAAGGGACTGGGGAGGATGGGTGGGAAGGGAGGGATAACGGCGAGGAAGAAGAAAGGGGGCATTACAATTAGCATGTGTAATGTGGGGGGGTGGTACGGGATGGGCTCTACAACACCGAGAGGACAAGTAGTGATTTTACAGCATCTTACTATACTGATGAATAGTGACTGTGAAGGGGTATGTGGGGGGGACTTGGTGAAGGGGGGAGCCTAGTAAACATAATGTTCTTCATGTAATTGTAGATTAATGATACAAAAAAATTATTGCAGAATGGACTTGCTGTATGGTTGACCTAGTTTGGCTACAGTAGTAATGGTAAGAGCAAAAATTAATGAGAAATGATTCATTTTACCATGCTGTAAAGCTACAATCATGGTACAAGAAACAAAATGCTTTATTTTTTAGTAAAAGAACACATGTTTAAATATTTCACATGATAGTGTGAATAGTTTAGGAAGGTCTTTCTTAAACTGCGGAGTGCACACTCACTGAGCCATTACTGCTTGAGTCTTAGTCTAATCCTCTAGGTCATGGACATTTTCTAATTTTAGCAAAACTCAAGGGAGCTGTGGTTTGTGTCACTGAAGTTTCCTTTATCGTCATTGCCACCAGGTGCCATTAATTTCACATCAATAGCACGTGGCAACAAGAGAACTAAGTGCATAGAGACTCTGTACTCTAGAGATTTGGAACCACTCCTCTTGAGTTGTTTGATGAATTTAGACAGCAATTGTCAGTCTTATCATGGGCTTATAAAAATAGTATGCTACCAAAATTAAGGCTGTAAGTAGAGTTTTAAAAGACTCCTTGTCCTTTTAGCACAGAGTAATTCTAAGCTCTGTTTCCCACTTTTCTCTTTCCAAATGAAAGTGGTTGTGATAGTGTTCTTGGAAAACTTGGTTCCAGGGAAATTAACTCAGAGAAAGCTCTTAGTAATTAAGTCTCTTAGTGGTTAAGAGTGGTCAAGGGCACAAGCTTAGGAGTTAGACCTGTGTGCAAGCCCCAACTCTGCTATTACTGTAGTTTCAAAATTGAGATAATCATAGTGTCCAGCCTCCTAAAATCATAGTGAAGATTAAATGACATAATTATTGAAAAGTGCTATTTGTTCAATTTGGCAAAGATTGAGTATTTCATTAAATATGACAGTTGTTACTATTGTAACATTGTTCCTCATATATAAACAATATATATTCTTTTGGAAATTTTAGAAATATGTTAAAGAAGCTTTTACCTACCCATAACACACAATTAGATAGTAATTGATAACATTATTAGTGTCTTCCTTTGCATTCTTTTCCCTATGTGTGTATGTATTTGTATGTGTTTGTGTGTGTATGTATTTGTATATGTTTGTGTGTGTATATATATACACAATTTTAAGTCTGGTGGGTAGTAACTAAGTTTAGTAAAGATTTGTTGAATGGTATGGGATATGATAGAATGTGTTTTTAGAAAGTAGCTGCATAGTATTCTCTCCTGGATGCACCACAATTTGTTTAACCAAAACCCTATTTGGACTATTATTTCTATAAAAAACTGATTTTTCTATTATAAAAATCTTTTTTTATAACATTTGCAATTATAAGTCTTTATGTATGTATATGATTATTTATTTAAAATAAATGCCCCTAAGTAGAATTACTGAGTTACAGGCTATAAGCATTATAGAAGTTTTTGTACATATAGCCAAAATGTCCAACATAAAAGTTATCCCCAAAACAGCATTGCCTTTCTAAACATTGCCAATTCAATACTTGAGAAATGGTCTTTCGTCATTTCCTTTTGCAGTCTCTTACAGTTTTGATTCATTTTTTTCTCTTTTTAAATGTAGTTTATATACATTATATTGGTTTCAGATTAAAACTTAGTGTTTCATCAATTATATACATATAATAATTCTCACCATGGTAAATGTAGTTACCATCAGTCACCATTCAAAGATACTGCAATATTGTGAGCTGTATTCCCTGTGCTATACTTCCATCCCTGTAACTAAATTACTTTATAATTTGAAGGGGTTTTTATCCCCTTCACCTGTTTCACCTGTTGCCCCCTACCCATGATAACCAATTGTCTGTTCTCTCTGCTTATGAATCTGTTTCTATTTTGTTTCATATTTCGACCATGAATGCAATTGACTATTTTCCTCCTATATTTAAGAATATTTTAAAGAAATTCCCATTTCTTTGTAATGATTTTCCTCAAACAAAACTTTAGCCAGTCTAGTAATATCTTCTGTCCCAGAGCAGTACACCATAATTCCTGAGAGGAAAAGGAAAAATAATTGTTTATGTGTTTTAAGTGGAGGATAGCTTCTTTGATTTACATGAACAGTAAACCATGATAGTAATGAGACTCCACTCCAAAACTGTGTTCAGTTACTCACTGACAGAGTTAGGCTATGACTTATCATCCTTGGCTTATAGACCTCCCCAGGGAAAATGTTTCAGAACAGTGAGCAAAAGAAATGTTTTCTGGGGAAAGAATCAAGGCACCAGTGTTGTGATTTCAGAGATCACAACTTTTCCCTGTAGCAGTCGACATCCAAGAGTAAATATGTGCCAGCCAAGTGGATGAATTGGGCATTTCTAAGAGTACATGTGATGGCTGGAATTGAGATTTCTGCTGACAACTGTGGACCACTCTCAGATACCCATTTCTGGACATCTCAGACTGAGGGATGACTAGAAGAGAGATTGTTTTATGTACAAAGACTGAGAAACCTCTGTACTTGTTACTTTTTCATACAGCTTTTCATTTTTCATTTTTCAGTGTGTCCTTCTGCCTGTCAGGCCTTGTGTTTTTACAAGTTCCTGCTCTCGCACCAGGGGAGTGAGCAATTGAATTTAGATAGTTGGTTTTTCAGTAGGACCACTCTTTCTGTATGGAACTTCTGTAGAAGAAATGGGTCAAATAAAGGTCATGCAGGGGAGGCAACTCTGAATGCTTACATGGATACATGTATATTTTCTTTGATGTGTTGGAACCTATGTAAAAGGAAAGTAGTGTCTAAAATAAGAGGATAGTGTTCTGTATTTATACTATCATCCAAGTATTTGCCATTGAATGTTTTTTATTGTAAGCATCAAACAGCAGATTGGATCAGAGATCACTTAAATTAAGAGGGGAAACACTTGTTCTTTTATGCTCTGTTTGGAAATGGAGGCTTAAGAAACATATCCTTTAATATCTATAATATTTTCCATCAGGATTCACTTTTACTAAGGTGCCTGGACAGAAAAAAGCTAACTGTTCATCAGGAGCTGTCCAGCCCTTCCTGCAGTCTGTAGTCTCAAAAGAGACCCCAGGGCTCTATTTCTTTGATGGTGAGAATATAATTCTAGACCTCTGAAATGTAGACTTAGGAATGCCTGGTGAAGGCATAAAAGCTGACATCATTATGAAAAGCAGGCAGGTGGTATTGTACTCTTTGTGAGGAGTTTTTAAAAGTGTCTTAATATCCTAACTTCAGTTAAGGGGGAAATCATAAATTAATACACCACCACCAATCAAAACAACCAACTTCCCCATTAACAAATAAGGAGACCTTCCATATTGCATTTGGAAGGCAACTAAGAGATCATCCTCTTTATTAGTCTTCTGTCACAGACTTCTCAATGTTATCCTTGTAACCCTAACACCTAGAGGAAAATCTAGCACAGGTAAATACACAGTAAATACTACTTGAAAAAAAATAATTCAGGGATCTAGCTCTGTCATCTCTATTTTTTTCTTTGCCCAAAAATATCTCTAATTAATTTTGTTTCCCATGGCCTCCAGCTTTTGAAAGATTTACTATTCTGCATTGATAAGTAATAATTCATTTGTTTCCTAAGTTTATTGACCAAAGCCGACTGAGATTTCTGGTGAATGTCAGAAAATCATGGTTGGTTAGGACCATAATTCCTGCTCAGAAAAAAGAACCTAACATTTTATTTAGATGATGTAGTAAGTAGGCTTTTGAAATTAAAGTAACTTCCCAGCCCAATATTACTTTTGTACGGGATCCCATGAGTCTGAGCATGCAGACTGAAAATCATTGAGTTAGTCAAACAACTCGTTTTGCGATATATGTCCTAATGCTTAAGGAGTTCAGGTGAAATAATTTATCTGCAAAACCAGACTAATTGGTTCCAATTTCCCAGTTGAGAGAATTTAATTAAGATGGCTATAAAGGGTAGGGCTTGGAGAAGATATTCTTGAATGAGGCCTTAGGTTCCTGTCTCTTCTTAAAGAATAGATGGTGTTTGGATTATTGCTGACTAGAATAGGTTATAGATAGAATCCCATTTAACAAGTACTGTATTATCTTATATCTAGTTTTATGTAATACCATTGCATATCCCCATAATCTAGCTTACAGTTTATACTGTTTTCATTATGAACTGCAAAATTCTATCAAATTAAAAAATTTCATATGAATAGGTCATAGAAACTCATTTTGTTTGGAAAGGATGTGGGAGCACTCTCCTTATGGCCCCAGGAGAGGGAATGGTTTGAGGGTACATGTCCTCAACTTGGGATCAGGCCAAGGGCAGCCCCTGAAGAGTGACTGAAAACAGTGGGAATAGCCTTTGTAAACCTATGGAGAAAACCAGGGATGAAACTGCAGGGAGGCAAGGTCAAAGGATTTAAGTTGGTCCAGATTCTAATGCCCATAGTGCTTTGCATTTTTGCTCTTGCTAACATGTCAGCGTGGTAATAGTGGTCAATAAAATTTGTCAAAAAAAATTATTAACCTCTAATCCCTATCTGTTTAGAAAATATAGAGGAAATTATGCACTGGGAAGAAGAAATACCAAGATTTACCTGAAAGATGAACTTTCTACTTTTTTTTCATTTTTAAGATTTTATTGAGTTGTAATTTATAGGTAATAAAAATTCTTATTTTTTTGCTGCAAAAATTTGTAATAGTTTTATCTTTGAAAGGGACAGTAACTGGCACCTAGAATCATAGTCCAATTAGTAAAATGAACTTCTTCCAACCTGAACACAGTCATATGGACATTAGTATGACATAAATTCGGGAGTCCTACGAAAACAAAATCAGGGATTTCCACTGGAAGTTTTCATAATGAAGGTAAGCAGTAACCAATTCTATAATGTTTAAAAGCTGGTTGAACTGTCTTATGACAGCAAATTTCCATAATAATCTTTATCTTTCTCACCTCTGGAGGATCAGGTAGTCTAGCCATGTTTCAAAAATCACTTGTTTAGTTAACAAAGGAAAGTCATTCAGTCCTTGTTAGGACAGGTAGCAAGAAGGTGCAAACATTTGCAGGGTAGTGTGAATTAGGTTCCACTTCATCAGGCAGTCCCTACACACTGAGGCATACATATCCTGCTCTGTTTTGACTATTTTCTTCCGCACTTTGAACCGCTTGGTTTCAGAATCATTAAAAGAGAGCTGACGAGGTTGATAGGTCCAAAACATGCTTTTTGTCTGTATAACCAGAACTCTTATGAAGTATCTTATAGTTAAAAAAAATCCAGCATTAATAGTAAGGAAGCAGTTATTGCAGCTAAGTACTGTGTATATAGTAGAATATTAAGAGATCTTTAAGGTATTTTTCTGATTATTTAGAAGATCGGTGTACCTTCATTAATGAAGTGAATGACACAATATTCAAACAAAACTTCATCAGCTGACAAGCAGATAAAGACAAGTGTCAAATGATTTCCCTCATTTGTGGAGTATAACAATGAAGCAAAACTGAAGAAACAAAACAGCAGCAGACTCACAGACTCCAAGAAGGGACTAGCAGTTACCAAAGGGGAGGGGTGTGGGAGGGTTGGTGGGGAGGGAGGAAGAAGAGGGTTGAGGGGTATTATGTTTAGTACACATGATGTGGGGGGTCACGGGGAAGACAGTGTAGCACAGAGAAAGCAAATAGTGAATCTGTGGCATCTTACTACACTGATGGACAGTGACTGCAGTGGGGTATGGGGCTCGAAAATATGGGTGAATCTAGTAACCACATTGCTTTTTCATGTGAAACCTTCATAAGAGTATATATCAATAATACTGTAATAAAAAAATAACTTTATGGGCTGAAATGATGGACCAGAGCTTAAAAAGATGACATTAACAGAAATAAATATAAAATCCTGACCTGAAACTCCAAAAATCAACTATGGGTATAGAAGATGGAGAAAATAGAATTTTATGGCAAAAAGACCCAGAGGTTTTAGTTAGCTATCATAAAGTAACACAGTAAAATGTTAGCCCCAAATTGCATCAATTAGGGAGGAGAGGGTTTTACAGTACATTGGACTATCATTGCCAGAACTTTAGTTTTATGTTCAGTTCTGGGGATTACATTTTAAGAAGGATGTTAGCCGATGGAGGAAAATTCAAGGGGAGGCCGAGGTGATGAGGGGACTGAACCTGCTGAGGAGAACGACAGAATAACTGTACAAAGTCGTGAGCAAAATCTAGTTCTTGCAGCTGGGGTGAGAAAAACCTTAGAAAAACATGGAACTCTAACTTTTGAGATGAGGAAACAGACTCAGGGAGATGTGTCCTAAGTCACAGGACAAAGAGAAGAGCAGACTAGTTTCCAAATCTCGTGAGATGATGAGATAGCAGGTGCCAAATATGTGACTGTGGAAAAGGGCCCAGACAGTTTTAATAGCTGGAAAGGGCAGAACCAAGACTAATGTTTTGAAGTGAAAGGAAAGATTTGGAATAAAAACAGAAGAAACAACTTTCTAGTGATTGCAGCTGCCTAAATGCAATAGATTGCCTTGGAAAGCAGTGGGCTACCCATCACTAGATTCAAGTAACAGTTGGATAGGATGTTGTGGATGTTGTTGAGGTGGTTCCTTCTGTTGCAGGAAAGGCACGACTACACTGGTTAATTATTACAGCCCCTTTTAATTGCTAATAATTAACATTTATTGAGTACTTATAGAAGTGCTATGCTAAAGTAATGTATATGTATAATCTCTTTGATTCTGTATGTGGCCGCTGAGGTCCAGAAAGCTACTTGCTTTTGCCTAAGGTCACATAGTTAGCAATTGATGAGGTGGAATTCAAATCAAGGCAGTCAGGCTCCGGAGCACATTTTGCTGATGTCTATGCTACCACTGACCCTTAACTGCAGTTTTCTGACTTATGTAAATGTTAGATCCATTTAGACCCATTCTTTCATGACTTACAATATTCATGAACAGAAGGGGTCTCTCAGTGAGAAGGCCCAGCTTGCCTTAGGGGTTTGGTTTCTTTTGGGTTTTAGGTATCATAAATGTGCACTTCAAGGGCTTTATGCATGCATTCACAGACTTTGATAATAAGTCCTCTGGAAATGGCAAGCTATTTGCAGTTCCTGAGCCATTTCAATAATGGTAGAAGTTATATCAAACTACCATCTATCCTGAAGAGACCTTGTGTTCCAGAATCTACTCACTCTACATATATATATATATATATTTTTTTTAAATTCTTTTAGTAAGTATTATAATCCTCATATTATAGATAGGACACAACACATCAGATTTTGATTTGGCTAGCTTCCAGCCCAACCAGTTTTAATTAAACTACTTATTTTGAAATAATTGTAGATTCACATGCATAGTTGTAAGAAATAATAGGAGATCCAGTACCCTTTACCCAGTTTTACCCAATAATATCTTGCAAAACTATTGTACAACACCACAACCAGAATACATTGACATTGATACAGTCAAGACTCAGAACAGATCTGTAACCACAGGAATCTCTCTTACTGCCCTTTTGTAGCCACCTTCCTCTCTCCCACCCTCCCATCCCTCACTCCTGCAACAATAATCTGTTCTTCACTTATATAATTTTTGCCATTTTAAGAATATCATATAAATGGAACTATACTATATGTAACCTTTTAGGGTTGTTTTTTTTAACTGAGCATGGTTCCTTGGATATTTGTCCAGGCTGTTGTAAGTAACAAATTTTCTTTTTATTGCCCAGTAGTATATGGTATAACACAATTTGTTTATTAGCCTTTCCAGTTAGTTAAAGGACCTCTGGGTTAATTCCAGTTTTCAGTCCTATGAATAAAGCAACTGTGACCATTTGTGTAAAGGTTTTCGTGTAAACACAGGTTTTAATTTCTTTGGCATAATGAGCAGGAGTGCAGTTACTGGGTTATCTGAAAAGTTCCTGCTTAGTTTTATAAGAAACTGCCAAACTGTTTTCTAGAATGCCTGTACCATTTTACATTCCCACCAACAATGAATAAATAATCTAGTTTCTTTGCATCCTCACCAGTATTTAGTGTTGTCATTATTTTTTATTTTAGTCATTCTGAGAGATGTGGCTGATACCTCATTGTGGTTTTAATTTAAATTTCCCTGATGACTAATGATGTTGAATAAGTTTTCGTACCTGTGTATCCTCTTCTGTGAAATGTCTGTTCTTTTTTTTGTTTTAATTTTTTGCCCTTTTCTCTTTGCATTGTTTGTGTTTTAACATTGTTACTGTTAGGTTTTCAAAGAATCTGGCTTTTATAGATACCCATTTCAACAATGTGCTGATGATTCCTTTGACTCTTTGTCATTCCCTCGCCAATACCCTGGTCAGAGTAACTCCTACAGTTTGACTTGTGTGACTTCTTATAACCTGAGAAAATCATGATTCCATTCTGAATAGATGTAGGACAAAATGCAACTTGTCTAAACTCACTACTACAATCTTCTTTTTTATATATATAATTCAGATATCATAAAACTCACCTGTTTATAGTGTTCAGATCAGTGGTTTTTAGTATATTCACAAAGTTGTACAACCATCACACTGTATAATTCCAGAACATTCTTAGCACTGAGAAAAGAAACTTCCTACCTGTGAGAAGTCACTCCAGGTTCCCCCAACCTCCCATTCCCTCAGTCCCTGGAAACCACTAATCTACTTTCTGTCTCTATGGATCTGCTTGTTGTGGACATTTCACATAGATGGAATCATGTAATATGTGGCCTTTTGTGTATGGCTGCTTTTATTTAGCATAATGTTTGTAAGATTCACCCATGTCATAGAATATATCAGCAGTTCATTCACTTTTATGACTGAATAATATTCTATTGTATAGAAATCTCACACTTCGTCGATCTATTCTTCATTGATGGTTATTTGAATTGTTTCAATTTTTTTGCTATTATGAATATTACTATGAACGTTGTGTACAAGTTTTTGTGTGGATGCATATTGTCATTTCTCTTGAGATATCCCTCGGAATGAAATACTGGGTCATATAGTAACTCGATGTTTAGCTGTTTGAGGAACTGCCAAACTGTTCCCCAAAATGTACCATTTTAGATTTCCACCAGTGATATATAAGAGTTCCAGTTTCTCCACACCCTCACCAACGTTTGTTATTTTTTATTATGGCCACTTGTTTTTTATTATGCTCATTCTAGTGGTTGTGAAGCAGTACCACATTGTGGTTTTGGTTTGCATTTCCCTAATGACTTATGATGTTGCGCATTTGTACCTGTGCTTATTGGCTATTTGTATTTCTTCGGAGATATGTCAACCCAAATCCTTTGCCCATTTTTTAATTGGGTTATTTGTCTTATCATTGTTGAGTTGTAAGAGTTCTTTACTTATTCTGGATGCTGCACCTTTATCAGGTACATGATTTGCAAATATTTTCTCCCATTTGGTGGATTGTATTTTCAATTATTCATGGTATCTTTTGAAGCACAAAAGTTATTAATTTTGAATAAGACCATTTTAACTATTTTGTCCTTTGCCTGCATTTGCTTTAGGTATATAAGTAATTTTTTAATTGATCATTTTTACTCTTTATCCACTTTGATCTTTTCCAAGTGCCCTCATTTCATAGCAAGTTCCTAGTCTCTCTGTAGTTCCTTTACTTTGCCCAGATGAACTTGCCTTCTACTTTCTGAAGAGGCTGAGATTATTTGCCATAAATTCCTCAACTTCCTTTGTTTCGACTTCATGAGTTGTATATATTTTCATTATCCCTCCTCTTGTCACACTCTTCTTTGAAATACAAAAATTTTACTTTTCCTTTTTAAGATGAGCACCTCCACCTGGGCCATTCCATCCTTACCTCGAGGACTTTGATTCAGTGATTGACCTCTTTTTCCCTCCAAGCATCAATCATCTCTCCTTCCTTATACTGTTCTTTCTTTTTTACCTTCATTTTACTGTCCAAGTCTGTTTCCCCTTAAAGAAAGATAATGGGAAAGGGGGGAGACTTTCCCCAGATTTCTTTTTCCTTTAACCTACCAACCTGTTTGACTTTTCCCCCTTTACTTTTAAACTTGAAAGAGCCATTTCACTTCACCTAAATTATTGCAGTAACCTTCTCAGTGGTCTCCAGGTCCCAGTCTCCCACTTTGACTCATCTTACACACTTCCCATCAGATAAATCTTCCCAAAGTGAAGTTCTTATCACCAAACTCTCCTGCCCCCAAACATTTGATGATGTATTTAATACCAGCTTATCTCTAGAACTCCCCAGCCTAATATTCAAAGTCCTTTGTAACATGTTTTCTCAACTCTGAAACATCTGGACAACTCACTCTTCCCAGAACACATCTGTCCTGCTTCCTGCCTGTTGCCTGCCCCCCAGAATGCTTGTCTTCCTTCCTCTCTTCCTTTAGAAATTCTGTCTTTACTCAGATTTCTTGAAGTCTCTTTTCACCATCTCCTCCCCCTTCCACCATAATACACTCTCCAGTCTTTAATCCCTACCATACTGCAAACTTCTGTGTGACCTTTATTAGTCTGTCTTGTGTTGTAGCTTTTAAAAATAGATCTTAAGCTTTCTGAAGGCAGAAAGTAGTATCTTGTCCATCTCTGGACTCTCTCTAGAAACCAGATAGGACTTTAGATCTAGTAGGTACTGAGTAAGTATCTTTTGATTGATTTGAATTGAATTGAAAACAACCTGAGCACACACATCTTTGGAGAAAAATCTGAAAAAGATAAGGCAGAAAACATGAAGTAGACAGGGATTGGTGAACCTGAGAAGGTAAGTATGCTTTAGCTTTACAGTCAATCAGAACACTAGCTCAAAACCTCATTTTCCTGCATGTCAGTATTGCCTTTTAAAACTAATCAGTGTATAGCAGATATATTCTTTATTTTCAAAACACTAGGGGAAAAAAAAAGGAGAAAAGGAACTGGTTGAATAAAATGATGTGGAGTCACCTTATGTGACAGATATTATCTGTTCTGAATGAAGGCCCTAGAATTGTTATGAAGGATGTCATATTCACCTCCCAATTATAGAGAAAGAGTAGTGAATTGCAGGGACTTTGTAAACTGTAAAGTATTGCATAAACTGACCTTTAAAGTTTAAAAATATCTCCTACAAAATGTGGGTCAGTTCATATGCAAATAATTGGTAGGCAGATGCCCATTGAACTTCCTCCTAAAGCAACAATTAGTGGGGTGTTAGGTCATGAAATCAATATCATGACCAAAATCAATGTGTACTCAATAATAAACCCAATCTCAAAATTTTATATTAAAAAACTTCAGGTCAACTCTGTACTAGATTGTATCCATACCTCTTTTATATGCATAGTGTTATTAACTATTCTGTACCCAAATAAGGAAATTAATTATTTACCTGTTTGTGTAGGGCAACTGAGAAGTGATTTTGTTTTGATTTTTAGGTGTGAATAGGAACATGATACTCTTCATTATTTTATCTTTCCATCTGGGGATATGCAAATTGATTTCTAAATTGTAAGCTATTGAAAGCCAGGAAACTTTCATATTTTTTTGTAACCTTAAGTCCTAATAGAATTCCTTTAGTATTATAATTATTCAATAATTCCAATAATGGTAATCCCTAGTATCTATTGAGTGCTTACTAAGGGGTAGAAACTTGCCTAAATAACGTATATTTATTGTATCTTTTAATTCTCTTAGCAAGTTTGTGAGATATTTCCCTCTCTTTTCAAAGGAGGAAATGAGGCTTCAATAATTTTCTGTAAGTCACCCATTACATGAATGACTGAACCAGGATTAGAACCCAGGCAGTCTGACTCCAGGGTCTGTGCCCCCAAGCACTATATCATCTTCCTCAATAAATATGTACTCACAGTGATGCTAATTAGAACCAAGCTGTGTATATGGCATATGTGCTGTGACATCCTGTCTATATTTTTATTGTGTAATATACCCGGGATACTATGAGCCCACAGCTGGTGTCCGTTAATGGTAATAGTGTGAGAATTCAAAAATAATTTCCAGAGCATCCTGAGTACAAGGCATTACATAATTTTCATTATTCAGTGATCTTTAAATTCTGGGGCTTAAGAGGGATTTGTTATTTGGATGCCCAAAATAGTTTTTTCTTTTTCTGAAAGTTGAATTTGAAATGCAAGTAAAGTAATGGAAGACTACAGTGTGCCTTTGGATATTATTTCAATAGGATTTCTTTCACTTTTATTTCTTCTAAGTTATTTGTTTATGTCCCTTCTGAAGGGAGAAGTAGAGGCAACTTTCAGATTTTCTTTATATCATCACCAAATTTATTTGATGAGAAATGAGAGGAAAATAAAAACAATTTTAAAAACTTCTAAGGAACCTTTCCTTTTATTTATCTTCAGGTAAAAATGCTGTCCAGTTTTCAACTGCTACTTGTAAATTCATTATGATTATTTATACAATGAAATACTATGTAGCTATTAAAAAGAATGTGCTTGTTAGATATGTTCTGACAAAGAAAGGTGCCCACCATATAATAACTAAACAGGGCAAGTCCCAAAAATATGTTCATTATTCTCTTTTATAAGAGCCCATTAGTATATAGAAGTTAGATATTTATAAATGTATAGAAAGTTGTTTGGAATGATACACACCATGCTGTCAATTATGTTTAACTCTGGGGAAAAGGTTGAGATTGAGGGAAGAAGTGAATTAGGACTTTTTTTCTATATGTTTATTTTATTTGGAATTATATGTGTATTTTATTTTTGTTGGGTTGGGTTTGCCTTTCTTGAGAAATAACTCTCCAAATATTAAAAAGTACAAAAATAGTACGATACACTCCCATATAAAACCCCCAATGAGGAAATGTAAACATTTTTTATTTGCTTTAGAAAATGCTAAAGATTAAAATTACAATAATTGAAGTTTTCTATATTCTCTTCCCAACTGTATTCCTTTCTTTCCCTCCCTGAAGTCAACAACTATTATCAGGGTCTAACCATGTCAGTATCCTCAGATCTAGTTCATTTTTACAACTATGTTGTATTCCATAATAAGAATTTATCACAATTTATCTCACCTCCCACTGATGGATGTTGGGTTGTTTCCATAGGTTTTTTTCTTTTATACCTAGTTTTTCAGTGGACAGTATCTCATTGTGTATCTGTGTGAGAGATTTTCTAGGGCAGGGCTTCCCAAACTTTTTGTCTGTTAAGACAAAAACAGAAAAGGATTTTTGCATGGCACTGTGTGGTAAACAGATGAGAAGTAAATGGTAGGGTCTCTGGCTAACTCAGCCCAACTGCCATCCTGAGGGCAGAAAGAGTCATTATTTAAGCACACCTATAATATCTTGCCATATCTCATCTGTTGAGAAATTTTGCTCTAGGACATTATCTTTCAAACTTTTTAATGTTTATATGAATCACCATGTGATCTTGTTAAGCTGCAGGTTTTGATTCTGTAGGTCTGGGGTTCTGAGATTCTTCATTTCTAACATTTCTAGGTAATGGTGATGCTTTGAGTAGCAAGGCTCTTGTGCTATGCTTATCCAATACAATAGCCACTAGCTAGCCACACACAGCTATTAAGAACTTGAAATGAGGCTAGTCCAAATTGAGAAGCTTTCGTTAAGTATAAAATATACAAGAGGTTTAGTATGAAAAAGTAATATAAAAATTTCTTTATACTTTTATATAATTACACTCTGATAATAAAGTACATGTTCAAATGATACTGTTGTGAATGTATTAGGTTAAATAAAATATTATTAAAATTAATTTTCCCTGTTTCTTTCATGTTTATTTAATTTGGCTACTGAAACATTTAATATTACATGCATGGTTTGCTTAGATTTCTGTTGAACAATGCTGTTCTGTGATTATATACCTAGAATTGAAATTTCTAGGTCATAGGATATCCTCATTTCAAATTTACTAGATGTTGCCACATTACTCTTCAAAATATTGTACTAGTTTACACTTCTACCAGGAGTGTATGGGGGTTCCCTTTATCTCTACTTCCTCACCTACACTTAAAACTGCTTTTTTAAATGTTTGCCCTTCTGGTGGGTTTAATTTGCAGTTCAAGCCCAGCTACTAATGAGGTTGATGGTCTTTTCATGTTTCTTGGCCACATGAGTTTCATGTTCCATAAATAACTTTATTTTCTTGCTGATTTATGGTAGTTCATAACAAATGGATATTATTTCTTTGTTATATATGTTGCAATTGGCTTCTCCTAATCTGTTGCTAATCTCTTTAACTTTGTTGTTTATATATTTGATTGTATGAAATTCTAATATTGATATAATTGACTTTACCAGTCTTATAAAATGTGCCTTATTTAAGAAATCCATTATGGAATCCATGCTGAGTAAAGCTTTCTTCTACTAGTTTTAATGTTTTACACCTCAAATTTAGGTCTTCTATCTATATGGTGTTTATTTTTGTATTAGAATATAAAGCAGGGATCTAACTGTAATACATATGATTTTCTGTGTTTGTAAGTTTCCAAATGGAAAACCTCTTATGAATAGTCCATCCTTTTCCTGATTATATCAAATCCTTCTGTCATATGCCAAGGACCGTATCTGTTTGACCCGTTTCTGTGTTTTGTTTTGTTTTTTTCAGGATTACTGAAGATAACTTTTAAGGTCAGTAAAGTCATAGGAAAACCTCAGAGTCATCGTAATACTGATCTGAGGCAGTTGGTTATACCTAGGTTGAACAAATAGTTTACCATCCTAATTCACATTTAAGAATGAAAGAGGGTTCTTAAGTTAATTAAAATTATGTAATTAAAAAAAATTTGTTTCTTGACTGAAAATTGGTTACATTGGTGGACTATAAAATAGTCTGTTCAAAAAGTATTTCCCAAAAACAATTTTTTTCTAAAACACACACTACATATACATCAAAGCAAAAATTAAAGAAAAAGCTATGTTATCTGAACATTAAAAAATAATAAAAATAATTATTCTTGGCATATTTACATATTTTAATCATTTTCTTAACTGTATCTATTATTACATCACTGGTACTTTTCTGAAGAGTGTATTGATTTCAAAATGAACGTACTATTTTTACTATTTTTACAAAACTGCTCTTGATCTTCACAGTTGCATTTCATAGCTCATAAATGTGACATTATTAACTCTTCTACATAAACCACATGTCATTAATTGAAAAAAAAATACTTCCTCTAACTTAGATCAAATTCCGTTAAATGGAGAATACTTTTTGTTTTGTTATTATGTTAAAATGTATACACACATGAATAAATTTATGCCAGTAATTTTGACAAATGAAATGACAGATTTCTTGAAAGACCCAAATGACCAAAGCTCACTCAGGAAGAAATAGATAACTGGACTAGCCCTATGTCTTTTGAAATTTAACTGACAGTTAGAAAACCTGGAACCAAAAAGAAACCTCTAGTCTGAGATGGATATACTGGTAAGTTTTACAGTTCTATACAAACACTTCACAGATGGCTTTTTAAAAAAGAAACTGACAAACTGGTGCTAAAAAATCATGTGGAAATGCAAAGAACCTAGAATAGACAAAACGGTTTTGAAAAAGAACCACAAAGTTAGAGCCTTAAAGTATTTGATTTTTTTTTGAAATTTATTTTTTGGTACCATTAATAAAAAATCACATGAGCAACATTGTTGTTACTAGATTCCCCCCATTATCAAGTCCCCACCACATACCCCATTACAGTCATTTTCCATCAACGTAGTAAGATGCTATAGAATCACTACTTGTCTTCTCTGTCCTATACAGCCTTCCCCGTGTCCCCCACCCTACGTTATGTGTGCTAATCGTAATACCCCTTATTCCCTTTATTCCTCCCTTCCCACCCACTCTCCCCAGTCCCTTTCCCTTTGGTAACTATTAGTCCATTCTTGGGTTCCGTGAGTCTACTACTGTTTTATTCCTTCAGTTTTTGCTTTGTTCTTATACTCCACATATGAGTGAAATCATTTGGTACTTGTCTTTCTCTGTCTGCCTTATTTCACTGAGCATAATACCCTCTAGCTCCATCCATGTTGTTGCAAATGGTAGGATTTGTTTTCTTCTTATGGCTGAATAATATTCCATTGTGTATATGTACCATATCTTCTTTATCCATTCATCTACTGATGGACACTTAGGTTGCTTCCATTTCTTGGTTGTTGTAAATAGTGCTGCAATAAACATAGGGGTGCATATATCTTTTTGAAACTGGGCTCCTGTATTCTTAGGGTAAATTCCTAGGAGTGGAATTCCTGGATCAAATGGTATTTCTATTTTGAGTTTTTTGAGGAACCTCCATACTGCTTTCCACAATGGTTGAACTAATTTACATTCCCACCAGCAGTGTAGGAGGGTTCCCCTTTCTCCACATCCTTGCCAGCATTTGTTGTTCCTAGTCTTTTCTATGTTGGTCATCCTAACTGGTGTGAGGTGATACCTCATTGTGGTTTTAATTTGCATTTCTCTGATAATTAGCGAAGTGGAGCATCTTTTCATGTGCCTGTTGGCCATCTGAATTTCTTCTTGGGAGAAGTGTCTGTTCATATCCTTAAAGTATTTGATTTTAAGAGTTCAGTTTCATTCTATTCATTACAAAATATAAATTCATCCAGTTAAATTAGGTGTTCAAGAAAAGACTCTTGCCACAAATTAAGATATTCCAGAGCACACGGGGAATGAAATACCTTTATTGGGATTAACCAAATTCCTATTTGGAACTGGAATGAAGGAAAATAATTTCACTATTGAAAATTAAGTCAATAGGGTAGCAGGAGCGGGGAGTGGACCCCAGAGAGGCCTGCATAGCTGCACCGCTGCCAGGGTTATCTCACACCCTGGGATGAGCCGCTGCTCTGCGACCATGAGTGGCATGGCCGGGACCCAGCAGCCCCCCCGCAGCCCGCCCTTGGCACTGCAGACCCCAGGCCTGCCCTGCTGCTGGAGGCACAGGGAGCAGAGACCCAAGTGGCCTCATGGCTGTGGCACCTGGCGGGGGCCACGAGGAGGTTATCGCAATGGAGGTTTTGGTAACAGTAAAATGTCCCAGTGTAAGAAACAGATAATGGTTTCATCAACAGGAACGGCACAAAGGAAGATGTACTTGTACAGCAGACTGCCCTAAGGAATAATAATGCCGGGAAGTACCTTCACAGTGCCAGACGTGGTAAGATTGTAGTTTAACATTGTGGAAGGAGAAAAGGGTGGGGAGGCAGCAGATGTTACAAGTCCTGGTGGAGTTCCAGTGCAAGGCACTAAATACACAGCAGACTGTAAGCATTATAGACATCTACATCTCAGGGGGCCTCCACTCAATTACCAGCAGAATTGCCACAACAGTGAGGGATGGGGGAGTGCTCCTGAAGGCCAGGCCCAACAGCGCAGCCCTGCCACAGGCAAGGTGCCCACCTCACTACACGCGGAGACCCTATGGGATCGGCCACAGTATCCCAACCCTCCTGCGCAGGGAGAAGTGCTAGAGGGTGCTGACAACCAGTGTGCGGGAGAGCAGGCAGACCAGTGAGATGGAATATGTATCAGGGTTACAGACCGAGATTCTGCAGGCAGCGTCCTCGCCGGGCAGTTGAGAGAAGGTGGCCATAAAGAGGATAAGGAAAATCAAGGAGATGAGACCCAAGGTCAGCAACCACCTCAATGTCGGTACCACCACAACTTCAATTACCATACAGACACCGAGAAAACCCTAAACCACAAGATGGCAAAGAGACAAAAGCAGCCGATCCACCAGCTGAGTAGTAAATGTCAGCTTTCTATCTCTACTCTACCATCATCTGGTTTAGTCATCCAACAGAAAGAAATCAATATGAAATTCCAGCAATAAGAAATGAACAAAAGATTAGAGCTGAAGACCTTAAGTGACCTTAAGTGCTTGCTTTTTGCCCATTGACCAGATAACCAGAACTATCTGCATTATCTGTACAGCATGGGTTTTTACTATTACCTAAAGATGTCTCTTTTTAGTAATGACAAACGTGTTTTTTTGTTTGTTTGTTTTAAGCCTGTTTTTTCTCAATGCACCGTTAAAGGTTTTTAAATTGTTTCATATATGGTCAAGTTGAGATTTTTAAGAACCTCATTTTTTATTTGTAATAAGTTGATGACTTGATTTTTTCAAAATTAACAAATGGCAAGCACCTGTTAATAGAGATCTTAAAAATTGGTTTAGAATAGTCATTTGATCTAACTGAAAAGTCATGCTTTACAGAGTAACATATAAACATGTCTTATGCAGCTGCAATTTTTAATTTTTTTTTCAGGGACAGGATTTTTTAAAAGTAGTTACTAACTTAAAAATATAACCTTTTTATTTTGGAATAATTTTAGATTTACAGAAAGTTGCAAATAGTTTAGAAAGCTCCCATATGCCCTTCACTCAGTTTCTCCTGTTGTTAACATCTTGTGTTTCCCTGGTACATTTGTCAAAATCAAGAAACCAACATTGCTACATTACTGTTATCTTAGCCAGATTTTATTTAGATTTCAGTTGTTTTTCCACTCCTGCCCTTTTCTCTGTACAAGGATCCATTTCAGGGTACCACAGTACATCATGTCCCCTTAGTTTCCTCTGGTCTGTGCCAGTTGCTCATCCTTTTCTTGATTTTCATGACCTCAACAGTTCTGAAGAATATTGGTCAGATGATTTTGTAGAATGACCCTCAATTTGGCTTGATCTGTTATTACAATTAGACAAGAGTTACAGGTTTGCAGGAAGAGTACTAGACGTATGTTCAACTGTAGATAAAGAAGGAAATCCTCATGCCTTTTGCGACATGGACAGACCTTGAGGACATTATGCTAAGTTAAATAAGTCAGACACAGAAAGACAAATATGTCTGTTCTCACTTACATGCGGAATGTAAAAAAAAAGCCACGCTTGTAAATACAGCAAGTAGAATGGTCATTGCCAGGCACTGAGAGATGGGGGAAATGGAGAGATGTTGGTCAACATCCAACTTCTTGTGTTCCTATACACTTCATTTTATCAGCAAACACCTTGAGTTATCTCTTTGAAAGGGTAGTATTAATTATTTGTATCAGGAAATTGTGGTAGAAAGTGATCACTGGTCATCTTGTAGATTTAGCAACATATGAGATATGTAAATGCATCTCACTACTAGACAAGACTATAGCAGGGATTCAAAGTCCAAAGCAAGTCCCCATCCTAGTCTATTTTATTGCAATGAACAATAGTACAGTTTTTAAAAAATTTATTAAGGTATCATTGATATACACTCTTATGACAGTTTCACAAGAAAAACAATGTGGTTACTACATTCACCCTTATTATTGAGTCCCCCGCCACCATACCCCATTGCAGTCACTGTAGTAAGATGCCACAGAATCCCTACTTGTCTTCTCTGTGCTACACTCTCTTCCCCGTGACCCCCACACACCATGTGCACTAATCATGATACCCCACAATCTCCTCCCTCTCTTCCTATACTCACCTGCCCCTCCCCCTCCCCTTTGGTAACCACTAGTCCCTTCTTGGAGTCTGTGAGTCTGCTGTTATTTTGTTCCTTCAATTTTGTTCCCCAAAAATGAGGGAAATCATTTGGTATTTGTCTTTCTCTGCCTGACATTTCACTAAGCATAATACCCTCTAGCTCCATCCATGTTGTTGCAAATGGTAGGATTTGTTTCTTTCTTATGGCTGGGTAGTATTCCATTGTGTATATGTACCACCCCTTCTTTATCCATTCATCTACTGATGGACACTTAGGTTGCTTCCATATCTTGGCTATCGTCAATAGTGCTGCAATAAACATAGGGGTGCATATGTCTTTTTGAAACTGGGCTCCTGTATTCTTAGGGTAAATTCCTAGGAGTGGAATTCCTGGGTCAAATGGTATTTCTATTTTTAGTTTTTTGAGGAACCTCCATACTGTTTTCCACAATGGTTGAACTAGTTTACATTCCCACCAGCAATGTAAGAGGGTTCCCCTTTCTCCACAACCTCGCCAACATTTTTGTTGTTTGTCTTTTGTATGGTGGCAATCCTTACTGGTGTGAGGTGATGTCTCATTGTGGTTTTAATTTGCATTTCTCTGATGACTAGTGATGTGGAGCATCTTTTCATGTGCCTGTTGGCCATCTGAATTTCTTCTTTGGAGAACAATAGTACAGTTTTGTAGTACTATAACTATAGTACACAATAATAGAAGTGGATACTCTAATTCAAATGTCAAACTATATTCCCTGATGGCAGACATGAACTGGACTGGATGACAGGCCAGGATGAATGATCACGCATTTACATCCTATCAGAAGTCTTAAACAATTAAAAGTACAAAGGATAATGATATAGTCCAGTCAAAGGGTCAGACTAATAGTGAGGGACCACTTGCACCCTTTACTGATTCTTATCTTGCGAAGCCTGGGATCAACCACACTTTTCATTAGGACTGAGCCTCTGAGAGATCAATTGGCATTACAGTTTGCCTACTTTTGGCCTGGAATGAAACCATTAACTCTTTCAGATGGTTTGAAGCCTGAATCAGTAACCTGCTCCTAGATTTTTGACTGGGAGGGAGTCAGATTTAAATAACAACGATACTGAGAGAAGCTGGCATGTCTGTGTTGAGGGAATTAGGAGAAAAGAAAACATAATGATAAAATCACATCTGTAAACCACATGAAGTAGAGAAGCAGAAGGGACATAGAATTTCCCCATTGATATATCTTTCTGTCAAGAGTTGAAAAATGTAGAATACTGCTGTATACTCTTTTTGTGAGCTAATCAAAAGTAGCAGCTGGTATATACAGAAAGCTTTAGTTAAATGTCAGGGAAGAGTGTAGCAGTTTGGAGTTTATATTGTATGCAAGATGTTCTATTTAAGTACTGTGGAGGATAGAGAAACATGAAACAGTTCCTTCGTGCACTGAGCTGATATTTGTAAAGATAAATATATAGGGGCCTGTCTTAGTTCCTCTCAGAGCACAAACCCCTTAATCTCAGTATTCCTAGATTCAGATTTGGAGAATAAGTTAGTATGGCAGGGATCTTCTTTTGTTTTTCTTTTTTATTCTTTCAATGTAATTAAATGGCTTCTGACCCTGTGTTTTTTTAGATTGCCCTCATAGAAATGTCATTTTTATCTTTTAGCTGCCTTCTTGTTCCATTATGGAATGAAATTTTTATTGTCCAAAGTCATTAGGGAATAAACCATTTGGAAACTAAAAAAATTAGTTTGCCATTAAGTTGAAGATTTGATGACTTATGCCCCAAATGTTTTTACCTTAATTTTGAATGAAAACATTCATACTATGGGCCTTTTTAAACAGAGAATGTTTGTCTTGACTTAAACTTTTCTCATTTCAGGGTCCTATTTAGGAACATCAGTGTTTTGTGTGTGGCATGAAGCTGAATGATTGAGTTTGTCACTCTGTAGCTCTGCACTGAGTACAACCCCTTCTCCCCAGGGACCTCGAACTGCCTTGTTCAGCAGGCTTCTGGGCAGATGCACATGTCCTTAGGTGCTCCTCAAGGGCTGTTCATGAGCTGGTAACTCTTTGTTGGCTTAGAGTGTAGGATGACTTTCTTGTCTCCCTCTTTTGCAACTGGCTTTCTTCTGTGCCAGTGTCTGCCCCTTGCAACCTTGCCACCTGTCATTTCCAGTCTCTGCTTCTGCTTCAAGTCTCTGTTGCTGTCTGACAGCTCTCTCCCCTTACCTTCTTTTCCTTCTGCTTTCTTGTCTCCTTTGTGAGCAGAGATGTGTCAGCAAATCAGAAGAAGGCTTTTCCTACAAACAGCCATCTGATCATCTTGCAGCTTATTCCCACTTTTGGCTGTTTTTGTAGCCAAGTATTCAGGGGCTAACTCTGAACGTTAAATATTGTAAGAAAAAGGTGCTTCTGAATTTGAGGCCAAGGACTTGTCAGGAAACTTATCTCTATATAAAAGAAGTCTTAGTCTAGTTCTCATCAAGTGTAATGATCCATACTAAGAATATCTCTTGTTTTAAATGAAGTAGAATAAGTTATTTATTATCCTCCTTAAATGGTTACCATTATTTAATTGGTTTTCCAGGGTGTGGTGGCATATTGGATTGATAATCTCAAATGTTGACAGCCCAGAGAAAAACCATTTCTTCTCTGGATGAAGCCTTCTTTTGACCCTTCTAGTACCTATTCAGACTATCATAGCCTTTATTCATTTGGCTTTGCAGTTGTCATGTTCCCTCTCTTACCAGTTAGAGGCTCTTTGAAGTAGAAGTGAGAATGGGAATCTATTCATGCCATTTTTATATTCCCCTCTCTACTACTGCTCTTAAAACAGTACCTTGTATGTGATAGCTGTCCTCAAAATGTTCTGTTGAATTGAATAACCTATTCTCTCCCCCTGGTCCCTTTTGTAGTTGTTGACTGACTCTACTTGTGGCTCCCACTGGTGTCATTTTGTACCTGTTCACTTTGAAACTCATCTGCCAATTGCACAAATCCCTAAGTTGTTCCTGTGGTCTGTCCCCAAGGCTCTTTGCTGCTTGGGGGAATTTAGTATCAAGCAGAAACCAGGTAAAGTTACTGTGTATGTCCTCTTCCAGAGCCTTTTAAAATATATAAACAACCAAAGTTCTTTACAATCCTCTGTCCATAGAGAGAAATGCTCATTTGCTCTTTATCTTCCCTGTGAAAAAACAACTCCTACACCTTTTTAACAGATTTATTGAGATAAAATTGACATATCATACAATTCACTCATTCAAGGGACCTAATTTAATGTCTTTTTGGCATTTTCACAGTTATATAACCATTGCCATAATCTAATTTAAGAATATGTTCATCACCCCCCAGAGAAACCCCGTGACCATTAGCAGTCACTCTCCATTTCCCTGACTTCCAGTCCTAGGTGACCATGAAACTGTTTTCTGTCTCTATAGATGTGCCTAAGCTGGACACTTCATTAAAATGGAATCATACCGTATGTGGTCTTTTGTGACTGGCTTTTTCACTTGATACTACTGGTTTTTAAAAATACTCTTAAATTTATAACTTTCCCACAGAACAGATGTGGTCTTATAATAATTCTCATAAGTCCTTCTGTGGCTTTGTTTTATTGGATTTGTGATATTTGGTTAAGTTGTAAAATATCTGCCACACATTAAATGTTATTGGCTGCTGATGGTAATGAAAATGGCCCTGTTTCAGAGCCAAGAGAATTTTGCCTAAAATTTAGTTGTAGTTATATTTCATAAGGCTGATCCAAGCCACTGCTGTGGTCAAATGAATTGAGATACAATAAGGACTCAATGTTTTTCATGCTGACCAATCTTCTAACAGGTTATTTGAAGCTTTGGGTTGTAAAATTACTAAAGAGCATAAAACATTAGAGCTGGAAGCGACCCAGCAATCGTTTAGCCCAAGCTCTCTTCCCCTGTCTCCTAACCCATTTTACAGATAGATCTCAGAATGTTACTTGTTTAAGATTAAATAGCTATTTAATTGAGCCAGGGATAGCAAGAATAGAATCAGTGTGTCTCAGTTATGAATACAAGATTCTCTCCTTCCTTTTTGACCTTGTTTCTGTTTTAGCCTGGATTCTTTAGAAACCAGAGCCTAAGGCAGGAATTAAGTGGGAACTATTTGGTCATTTCCAAATTCCAGTATGTGTGGTTGTGGGGAGCATGGGGAATGTCCCACACATTACACCAAGCAATTCTTGATCACCAGCAGGGTGTCCGAGATAAACTCAATCCTGACACTCTCTGCCCAGAGACAGCACCAGATTCCCCAGGGTAAGGCCTCAGTCCTACAAGATGGCCCTTCACTACCGCCTCCAGATGCTGGGCACAAGCCCCAGGCAGTTACTTGTGCTTTTGACCAATTGGCTACAATGGGAAGTTCCCACAACCTCCCCACTTAGGTTTGATTAATTTGCTAGAGCTGCTCATAGAACTCAGGAAAACACTTACGTTTACCAGTTTAGTAAAGGGTACAAGCTAATAGCCAGATGAAGAGATACGTAGGGCAAGGTCCAAAATAAAGGAGCTTCTATCCTATGGAGCTTGGGGCCTGGCTCAGTGGCAGGTGAAAGTGTTTTGGTTCCCCAGGTGTGGGAGTGTTACAGGCTGAGTTTGTTGTCTATGGTTCTTGTCCTCCATGAAACAAAGAATTGAAAAGCAAGAGATACAGTAGCAAAGTAGAGCGAAAGTTTTATTTAACTACCCTCCAAGGGAGGAGCAGGCCAGAGTCAAGGTAGACAAAGGCACCAAACTTTTAGGCAGGAGGCCTTTATATTACCTTTGACTAGGAGGTGCCTCTTTGACTGACAAGGTGGGGTTATTTGATTTACAGGCCCCTCTATATAGCCATCCCTCTCAGTGGGCATGTCCTTTCCCATGATGAGGTATGATTTGGGCAGTTCTTAATTCTGTTAAATTGTGCCCACAATGGGATCTTGTTTGGGACCTGCAAAGCCTTTGTTGTCTTCACATGGGACCCCCTACCCTGGCAGAGTTTGAATGGCTTTTTCTTTGACCCTTATCTTCCCCTTTTCTAACTGCTCATGTCTGTCTTTCTACCTAACATTTCTAACAGAACCTCTGTCTTGGACAGTGAAGCAGGACGCATAGGGGAGCAAATGCTCTTCTCATGGGCTTTGTGAAGGCTTCTTTGCATACTCATGATTAACAAAGTCATTGACCAGTGGCTAATTCATCCTCCAGCCCCTCTGCCCTCTCCCCTCCCAGGGGTTGGGACTGAAAGTTCCCACCCTATAATCACATGGTTGGCCCCCCTGGGAACCAGCCCCCACCCTTGGGTTGGATCCAAAAGTCTCCTCGTTAACATAACTGGACAACAATTTCACTTTTATGGCTCTGAAATAGTTTTCTGGAACTTTGGATGAAGACCAAATATATCTGAGAAATATATTTTGGTCATCTGAATGACCAAATACACATTTCTTAAAAATCATTATATCACAGCTTTATTTTAGGGTATGTAACAGTGAGAGTAAGGGAAGAGAGAAGCAAAAAGCTGTGAGAAACAAATGTGATTGGATTACTATGTTGGCAGTATATAATGATAAGCCTCAGAGATTCAGCAGGTTGCTCGTCAAGTGTGTATGCTTGTCCACTGGTGATACCTCCAGATAGGGAGAACAGTTAATGGGAACAAAAAGGGAGAGCGAGTGTGTCCACCTGTTGTTTCCCATTGTCTTGCCAATGTGTTCGCTATGGATTCAATGTGACCAAAGAAATTGACAGCAAAATGTTCTTGGGGTGGAAGGGTTATACCCAACTTTATTTCCAGGTGGCAGGTCAGTCACTAAAATCCCATTCATTCACCCAGAGTGAGTCTGCATGCAGCAAGCTGGCCTCTGCCTCTGGGCCTCTCAGCCCGCACAGCCCTCCTCTGGGCCTCTCAGCCCAGTCGTCCCACACAGCTGTCCTCTGGGTCTCTCTGCACAGCCATCCCACACAGCCGTCCTCTGCACAGTTGTCGCACACAGCTGTCCTCTGAGCCTCTCTGCACAGTCATCCCACATAGCCATCCTCTGGGCCTCTGTCCTCGGCGCTGCCACCACTCCAGCCTCTGCTCTGCTCTCCTGCAGCCTTGCAGCCCTGCCACCATGTTGCGCCCAGAGCACTGGGCGGAGCTCTTTATATAGAGTCAACAGCCATGTATTGCCCACAGGTGTGCAGTGAGCTAGTCAACCAGGGCCAGGTGAGAGGCCTGGCCACAGGAACTCTCATTTTATCCACACCATTATCAAAGGTCACCCTGTGGAGAGTCAGCTCAGTCCTGCGTTGTGTCATTATGCTGCAGTGATAACCACTTGGAAAGCCAGATTCCATTCTCTGGCATGGGAGTGATGGGAGAACCCAGAAACTCAAGGTAATGGCTAATTAGCAGTCAGTGGGGATATCTCCCCACCCACCCCCATTGTCCCTGGTTAGCCTCAGAGACAATGAGACAATGGTATAGAGGGGATCTGAGGAGGATAATAAGACATGTTTGATATCTCGGCAAGATAGTGTCCTAACTAGCTTAGGTTTCTGAAGTCATTTATGAGGATGGTGGCACCTTCAGCTAGTATATTTGGAGGATTTACTTATAGTGACAGTAACATTCTTCTAACAAGATATTTTTTCACACTGCTGGATTGAAAGTCTTCAGAGTATTGAATATTTAAAAACTTGTAACTAAAACTGTTGGTTAGGAAAGTTCTCTTCTGTTGCACCAGGAGGAGGGGTATCCCTGCTTGGGGCAAGTTCCCCATGATTTTGGTGAGACTGAATAAAGGTAAGAGCAACAAGTTGGGAGTTTTAAAAGGGGTTCATACCGCATTTATTCTCATGGCAGCCACCCAGCTAAGTACAAGCAGCTGGGTCCGGTGCTTCTTCCTGCTGCTCCCAGCTCTGACCTAATCCTCTCCTAACACCAGGACCCCATGGCTTCTCTCTAACAGCTGCCATTCTCTCTTAGTTCTTCCTCTGAGCTTCAAGCTCCCTTCTCTCCTGGCTTGCCCCACTCTCACCTGGCTCTCACAGCTCTCTCCTTCCCAGCTCCTAGCACTGGAAAGCACTCTGTGGGCCTCTATGGTGACTAGCAGGCACCCATCCAATTATGTACCAGGAGCTGAAGAGAGGTGGGAATGGGTGATTCCTCTCCACCCCACCCCTGAGATGGTACTCCTGTGACTGACACGCTTCTCTTCCCTGGTAAGCATCTCATAGATGTGCAAACAGGCTCTCATTACAATGGGTGCTATTAAGGCCAGGTGGGAATCCTGGTCAGAAATTTCCTTTTTCTCTACATTTTGACCATCTCTTTTCTCTACAATAAAGAAATGCCTGGAAAGGCTTTTCAGAATTATTAATTGCTCAGTACCCAGGTTTCTGTGTAGGTTGCCTCACATGGAGAGGTTTCCTTTACCATTTCAATTCTTACTCTTCTCTTAAGATGAGTTACTCCAGCCTACATTAAGATTTCTCCTGCTCTGACCTCTTAGAGTTTACTTTCACTATATTTATCCTACTGTCTTTCATTTATACAGTACTTCAGAATTATTCTTTCCTGGTTTAATTATATGCTAACTTTCCTCCTAGTTGTCTTTAACTTTTTGTAAATCCCCCTACTGCCTAGAATTATAAATGCTTATTGACTAGCTAAACATGGGCTGGAGTATTTGACCAAAGCCAAGTTGTCTGGTAGAATTTGGACAGTGGAAAAAGAGGTAATTAAATTCTTAAGCTTTCCAGTGAATACTTGCTAATGAAAATTTTAAAGTGAATTTGGAAAGGTTTGAAGATGAGATGATCATATGAATAAGGGGGAAAGTTATTTCTGTGTGGGGACAAATGGTAAGAAATGCCAGAAAGAGGAGGCCAAAAATGGTTATGTATAATAACTATGGTACAGAAAATGAAGAAGACCATACAAAGTGAAATTTGTAACAATGACATTTGTATAATTACAGAATGTCAGAGCTGGAGGAGTCTTTAGAAATAATGTAGTTCAATCCACTTCTTACAAGTGAGGAAACTGAGCCTGAGAGAGGTTAAGTGACTTAAGACCAAACAGTAGTTAGTATCCAATCCAAGATTTGAACTAGTCTTCATATTCCATTTGATTTCCACACCTACTTTGTACCATATTTATTATAAAAAGTTTCATGAAGTTTCATACTTATTTTGCTGAAGCTTCTGTAGAGTTATTTTTACTATTTGCTGAGGTTTTTTTTCTCACCACTATATTTGGTCAAATTAAAGGTACTTGAGTTTTTATTTATTTTTAATATTTCAAAGCACATTGGGTATTAAAGTTTAGAATGTATGTAGTGACATTGAATTGACAGTGTGGTGTCAGTTAAAGGCCTTCAACAAGAAAATCAAACCTTCTTAGTAGCTGAGGATGGTATAAATAGTTTAATAAAAGCATTTTAATAGATGTTTTGTCATAAAATTCCTTTCAAGAACACTATCTAAGCCCAAATCAGGCCTTAAAATACTCCAAGGTTTGTCTGGAGTATTGCTCTTGTAGATGATCCTTCTGCAGTACAGCCAAAGCCTATAGGGTGCCAAAGATACCACGTATGGGCCAAACAAAATGAAACATTCCGCACCTCCTGACTTCATCCAAATTATTCTAGCCCTGCTCCTGGTCACAGGAGTATGGGCTCAATTTCAGAGTTCATGGCCAGATGCCTTTGAGCACAAGCTATAGTCCTAGGAAACAGCTCAACTCTTTGGAAGTAGATCCTTCTGTACATTTCATCTTTGTGATTCTGAGATTACCTTTATGAAAACTGACATATCACAGTTTTATCCTCAAGAGTCTGCACTGATTAAAACATAAACACAATCTAATTTTCAAAAATATATCCACAATTTGGTACTGGCACAAGAACAGACCCACAGACCAGTGGAACAGAGTAGAGACTCCAAACATTAACCCAAACATGTATGGTCAACTAATATTCGATAAAGGGGCCATGGACATACAATGGGGAAATGAGAGTCTCTTCAACAGATGGTGCTGACAAAACATGTAAGAGAATGAAACTGGATCACTGTCTAACCCCATACACAAAAGTAAATTCGAAATGGATCAAAGACTTGGATGTAAGTCATGAAACCATAAATCTCTTAGAAAAAAACATAGGCAAAAATCTTTTAGACATAAACATGAGTGACCTCTTCTTGAACATATCTCCCCAGGCAAGGGAAACAAAAGCAAAAATGAACAGGTGGGACTATATCAAGCTGAAAACCTTCTGTACAGCAAAGGACACCATGAATAGAACAAAAAGGTATCCTACAATATGGGAGAGTATATTCATAAATGACAGATCCGATAAAGGGTTGACATCCAAAATATATAAAGAACTCACACACCTCAACAAACAAAAAGCAAGTAATCGAATTAAAAAATGGGCAGAGGAGCAGAACAGACACTTCTCCAAAGAAGAAATTCAGATGGCCAACAGGCACATGAAAAGATACTCCACATCGCTAATCATCAGAGAAATGCAAATTAAAACCACGATGAGATATCACCTCACACCAGTTAGGATGGCCAACATCCAAAAGGCAAACAACAACAAATGTTGGAGAGGATGTGGAGAAAAGGGAACCCTCCTACACTGCTGGTGGAAATGTAAATTAGTTCAACATCGTGTAAAGCAGTATGAAGGTTCGTCAAAAAACTCAAAATAGAAATACCATTTGACCCAGGAATTCCACTCCTAGGAATTTACCCTAAGAATGCAGGAGCCCAGTTTGAAAAAGACATGTGCACCCCTATGTTTATAGCAGCACTATTTACAATAGCCAAGAAATGGAAGCAACCTAAGTGTCCATCAGTAGATGAATGGATAAAGAAGATGTGGTACATATACACAATGGAATATTATTCAGCCATAAGAAGAAAACAAATCCTACCATTTGCAACAACATGGATGGAGCTAGAGGGTATTATGCTCAGTGAAATAAGCCAGGCGGAAAAAGACAAGTTTCAAATGATTTCACTCTTTTGTGGAGTATAAGAACAAAGAAAAAAACTGAAGGAACAAAACAGCAGCAGACTCACAGAACCCAAGAATGGACTAACAGTTAGCAAAGGGAAAGGGACTGGGGAGGTAGGGTGGGAAGGGAGGGACAAGGGGTAAAGAGGGGCATTACGATTAGCAAACATAATGTACTGGGGGCACAGGGAGGGCTGTACAACACAGAGAAGACAAGTAGTGATTCTGTAGAATCTTACTACGCTGATGGACAGTGACTGTAATGAGGTATGTGTTGGGGACTTGATGATGGGGGATTCTAATAACCATAATGTTGCTCATGTAATTGTAGATTAATTATACCAAATATATATATATATACAGTCCTAAATAAAGCTAATTCTATTTTCTGGAGGACAGCCCCTCTGAATATAATAGTTAGTTGATGGTCACAATCTATTAAACAAATAGTTCTTTGTATTACATGTTTTCACATTCATTCAAGAGTCAGTTTCTATAGATGTTGCTTCGTAATTTATGTTTAATTAGTTCATGTGTATTTGAAGAGTCTTGGTAAAATCTGCAGGTTTTAACACAAGTTATAATGTTTTGGATTTTTATGGTTGAAATGAGTTCCAAATGGATTTGGAAAGCAGTCAGTTGCAGGGAAGGTAACAGGCTAGGATGTGGGCTGCTCCTATGATACTTAACTCTTTCTCCTTCAATGCCTCATTTTCCATGCGTGGCCAATAATTAGGAAAATGAGATAACATTAAAGCAATATTTTTTTCATATCATTAATAGCTCTTAGTCCTTTACTGTAACTACCATAGATTTTGTGTTTTTCAAGTAGTGCGAAATGGCATATTACTGTTGTCAACTGAAATCAACAGATATTTAAGAAGGACCGAGTTTTTCATAATCTTACTGAGGATCATGGCCTGAGTGGTTGAAACTATAATGAGGTGTTAAGCTCCAGCTTGGTGG
The DNA here is from genome assembly GCF_040802235.1 of Manis javanica. Taxonomy (NCBI): domain Eukaryota; kingdom Metazoa; phylum Chordata; class Mammalia; order Pholidota; family Manidae; genus Manis; species Manis javanica. The sequence goes on along the minus strand of NC_133163.1, from coordinate 94,172,426 downwards.
CTTGGCCTAAGAGAAGTGACACCATGTTCCCATAGGAGTGTATTTTGTAAAACAGTTTTAATAATAATCACTAACAGAGCTGGTGCTTACATTTTGCCATTTGATTTCACCATTTCACCATTTCACATGGTGACGTTTAGTCCTGACTACAATTCTCTGAAATAGGAATTATTATTCATCTCATTTTGTGGGTAACTTGAATCGCCCAGTGCTCCTTTTCTCCCAGTCTCCATTCTTTCCCAGACTCATTTGCCTGTGCTTATAGCTTCAGTTATCATCTGTAAACTACTAACTGTATAGAATTTATATCACTAACCCTGAGCTACAGATTTAAAATCCAATGATTAGACTGAAACTGATCCACGAGAGTGGGGCTTCCCAAAGAGCAGAGTTAAAGGCTTGCTGATCTCTGATATCCTTCCTCAGCTCTGTCTCAGGGTGTTCTGAACAACATTTTGATTCTGGAAATGAAAAGAAGCGGCTGTGAAGCATTGGTGTTCAGGGAGCATCAACCGTATCCAGCACACAGATCTGAATCCTGATACTTTTCTTCAGTAAAAGGGACTGAAGATGCTTAGACAAACAGCTGATTCTAATACTGATGGCGAGAAATACACAATATGAGCTTGGAGCACCTTGTAGTGCCAGAAAGTAAGGAGGCACTCAAAGAAAGCACAAGTGCGTCATGTTTAGAGGGACACAGGAGCCAATTGAATGAGTTCCCAGTGGCCAAGCTGGAACAATTTGAACCACAAAACAAGCAATATTGTATTATAACCTGAAATACAAGATAAATATACATGAGTCTATGCTGATAAAAGTAAACAGTTGAATAAATGGGAGAGAATGGAAAAAATCTGTGGTAAATAGAAGGGGCTAAACAGATAACTCTCCCATGCAGAATTCCAAATAATTTATTTATTGTCTTCAAGGACGTGGAGCAGAAATCCTACTCTTTAAGTGTGCACTGCACATAGTGACTTCCTTCTAAAGGATACAACATGGAAAGGGGGAAAAAAGAGTACTTTACAGTGTGGACACTTGACAAATACTACCTTCTGCAGGTGATAAAAGTTAATATCAACAGTGGCAAGTATTTATGATATGCACCCTTGATATGATCAGATGAGAATGGCACTTGACCTCTGTGGGCTTTCCCCCAAAACCTGCAACCCCAGTATCATCATGAGGAAGATATCAGACAAATACCATCTGAAAGGCATTGCACAAAATAACTGACCAATATTCCTCAAAGCTGTCAAGATCATAAGAAACAAGGAAAATCTAAAAAATGATGACAGCTAAGAGGAACCTAAAAGACATAATTACAAAATCTATAGTGGAATCTTGGATATGATCCTAGAACAGAAAATGGACATTAGGTTAAAACTGAGGAAACAAATACGTCATGTGGACTTTAATTAAAAACAATCCATCTGCTGATGGACAGTGACTGTAATGGGGTATGTGGGGGAGACTTGATAATGGGGGGAGTCTACTAACCATAATGTTCAAGTAACTGTACATTAATGATATCAAAATAAAAAACTTAAAAAAAACAATCTATCAACACTGGTTCATTATGACAAATGTGCCGTATGATTGTAAGATGTTAATAACAGGAGAAGAAACTGGGTGTGGGATATGTGTACTAGCTCTGCAAATTTCTCTAAAACTGTTCTAAAAATTTTTTTAATTATTTAAATGACATACAAACTAATTAGGAGATAAAGACTGGAGAAGAGTTAAAGGACTGGAATTTCAGGGTCAATGAGAAATAGTCAGTTTAGGATCTAGTTGTTTGCTTTGTAGGCTTATCTGTTGTGCATTTGGGACAGATTTGGGGACAGCTTTTCCAAATACAAAGAGAAAAAGAAAAATACTCTTTTCTTCATCAGATATCCCTCAAGTATAATTTCCTCGTAATTTTTTAAAAGGTTTTTAGTGTTTTGAGTTACTTTTACTTGAGCTGAAATATTCTAAAAATATAACTCTCCCCCCTTTTTGGCACACTGCCCAAAGATGAGAAGAAACCATTTATATGAAACTAGAATAGCTGGCCTTTGAGACTAAGGTAATAAGCTTTCACATTAACAATTTATGGGTGTAATTTTTTTTTTGTGGAGAATATGGTTTGTATTAATCTTCTACTGGTGTTTCTAAAATTTGATTTTTTTTTTAACTCTACTCAACTACAATTTATTATGTGTTCATGTACAGGGTGGTATAGTGGTCAGGAAGGTGACTTGTACACAGATCCTGCCCAAAAGGGGTTTACACTTTAGTGCTGAAGACAAGATGTGTTTATAAACAACTATATGATAAAGTAATAGGGGTGTTGATAAAGGGCTGTCCAGGGAGAGTAATGGAAGAGAGTCTTCAAATTGGAGGACTCTGGGAAGGCTTCATGATGTAAATAATAGGTGGACTTTGTCGTAAATAATTTCAGACTCCTCCAAGTCAAGTGTTATGTACCTCTAGTACATAGTAGGTATTAACATTTGTTGAATGACTGAGGAATTTGTAAATGCAGAGGTGGAAGGAAGGAAAGACATTCTAGTCCTACCTATTGCTTCCTATATTGTGGTATAAAACTAGTGTCTATGTTTGTCTGTCTGTCTCTGTTTTTGCCTAGTTGATTCTTTAGTTGATAAACTAGTTAATTTGATTCTGTCACTTTCCATTTCCATGTCTCAACAAATACATTATTTATAAATACATTATTTACAAAGGCTTTTATAGTGATTTTCTAATGGCTACAATATAGAATGAAGGAGCAAAGCCCATCCTCTATTCATTAAGAGTGCTCTGTTTTTCTTTTTTTTGGAGCCCACTATTCAGCTTGAGATTTATTTAGGCTGCTTGTACTTTTGTTTGCCTTTCTTCTTTGGGAACATTTAAGGCTTATAGAAATCTCTGCCAGATGGTGGTGCAGATTCAGGGAGAAGTAAAACTCCAACAAGGCACCTACGTCTTAGCAATTCTGGTCCAGGATCTGGTGAGGGAGGTTGCAACTATCTTTAAAATGAATATTGTATAGTACCTACAGATTTAAGCTACATGGGTTCTCACCCTCAGTTCTATGGATTAGTAAGAAGTAGATGATAGTACATTTCAGCCATTTTTTGGAGGGTTTCTCTGTGAGTTGTGCTATTGTAAGTTTTTTAATGGCTCACGTTTTTAATTTACAGGCAATAACAATAATGCCTGCTGCCTTTTCTCCCAAGAACTACAAGTGCTTTAGCAGTGGATTTCTATGGATACAGATAAAGTAAAAACTAGTATTGATATAATACCAAAACCGTAAATGACAAAATGAAAAATGGATACATTAGACTTCATCAAAACAAACTTTGTGCTGCAAATGACACCATCAAGAAAGTGAAAAGACAACCCAAAGAATGGGAGAAAATATTTATATTTCTCACATAACTGATAAGGGATTTATATTCAGAATATATGAAGAATTCTTACAATTCAATAATAGAAACTCAACCCAATAAAAAAATGGGCAAAAGATTTGAATAGACATTTCTCGAAATAAGATACACGAATGGCCAACAAGCACATGAAAAAGTGCCAACATCATTAGTTATTAAGCAAATTAAAATAAAATCAAAACCACAACGAGATACCACTTCACACCCATTACGGTGGCTATAATAAAAAAAAAATAGGCAACACAAACCTTGGGAGGATGTGAAGAAACTCAAACCCTCATATACCTTATTGAAGTTGGTAAGAATATAAAATGGAAAATAGTCTAGCAATTCCTCAAAAAGTTAAATATATGTAGAGTTACCATTTGACCAGCAGTACTACTACTAGGTATATACATAAAATGTATGAAAACATACATTCACACAAAAACTTGTACCCAGATGTTCGTGGCAACATATTCACTATAGCCTAAAGATGGAAACAACCCAAATATCTATTAACTGAGAAATGGGTAAATGAAATGTGGTGTGTCCATATAATGGAATATTATTTGGCAATGAAGAGAAAGCATTGAACATACTGCAACATGGGTGAACATTGAAAACATGCTAAATGGAAGAAGCCAGACTCAAACGGCCACATAGTGTATGATTTTGTTCATATTGGACATTTATATGAAGTGTCCAGAGTAGGGAAAACTATAAAGAAATAGGTAATAGATTAGTGATTAGCAGTGGCTGATATAGGTAGTAGCTGGGGGAGTATCAAGAAGAGGATAGTAGTTGGAAGAAATGGAAATTAGCTATTAATGTATACAGGGTTGCTTTTTAGGGGGAACAAAAATGTTCTAAAATTAGATTATGATGGTCACATAGCCCCAAATATATTAAGAACCACTGACTTGGACACTTTAAATGGTGAATTTTATAGTATGTGAAGCATATCTTGATAAAGCTGTTGTCCTCACAATAAAGATGGTACTGGCATACTAGACACCTACAGATAAACCAAAAAAATGTCTTAAGAATGGTTTTAGCTGGTATTGGTACAGAGAAGTTACAGGGCAATATTTTCTCAGGCTACATAAATGCTCTAATTCTTGATATTTTAGAATTAAGGGAAATTGAACTTGACTAACCTTAACACAATTTCCAAATGCATTAAATTTATACAGAGTATTGTTTCCAAGAATTTGCAAACACTAAAAATGTGGAAAGGTTAGAAACTGCTTAGAAAAATTGTAGTGACCATTGCTATTCTTAGAAAAGTAATTATACCAACATTGTATTTCAGTTCCAGAGCCAGCAGAATCTATGTCAGTGTGAGCTAGCAAACATTAGAAAGTTGCTAGGAAGGAAATTTGGAAAATTAAATTAATATTAGCTTCTTGAGCCAGTACTTTTGTGTGCTTTTCTGTTTGCCTTAAATTGGCTTTGGTAATTAGATGTTGAATTAGCACTAAAGAAATTGATGGAAATGTGTACTATATGGAAATGTTCTTAGAGCAATAAAGCTCATAATACATTTTCCATTATTTTTAAAAATTATTTTTGCTGGACTTATGATTTATCTATTTCCATTCTTTTTTTTTCTTCCTATTTTTTTTTCTTTTTTTATTTATTTTTATTTTTGTATTAAGGTATCATTGATATACACTCTTACGAGGGTTTCACAAGAAAAACAATGTGGATATTACATTCACCCTTAATATCGAGACCCTCCCAATACCCCATTGCAGTCACTGTCCATCAGTGTAGTGTGTCTACATCCATTCTTAATGTAATGTATAAGCACATGTAGCTATTTATTATCTTCTGCCCTTTTTATTTTCTTTGACTTCTTTTCTACTTGCTCTTTTTTAAGGGCTAAATTAAAGATGCTAAAATCTTGTCTTTCTGGAGAAGATTTAAGAAGGGAAAAATAAGATTGCTTCTGCCTTCTTCAATGAAAGGAAAACCTCATTCATTCAAGAATTGTTTATCGAGTGCCTACTCTGTGCAAGGCATTATGCTAGGTGTTGGGTGTTTCTAAAATAATCAAGGAGATTATGGTAAAACTGAGCTCTGAAGTACAGTTCGATGTCACATTGTAGTACTGTTAGTAATGATAGCAGCAAGGAGACTCCTATTGCAGGTAAGAAGAAATAGAATAATTCCACTGAACTCTCTGTGACAGAGTGACAAATGGTAACAGACCTTATTCAAGCCCTGATCATGAGCTGAAGAATGACTGTATTTCCCAGGAGTGAGATAGTGCTTTGACCTGATGTTAAGGGTATAACAGCATGGTGTTCACATATCAAAGAGAGTAGATGACAAATACTGCATTTCTCCTTTCTATGCTGCTCCTTCTGCCCTTTCCTTATCCCTTGAATGTCCTTTCTGACCATTCCTATCTCCATTGTGTTTCTCCTCTAACCGTATTTCTGTCTTTTGAAGAACAGACCTTATTACTAGTTTTATTTATTATTTATTAACAAATGATCTGGTCTTCTGTGTTGAGCTTAAAGGACATATGTACCTGTTGAAAGGAAAGGAGCGACACATAGCAGCAATTCACCGGAGAGTTCCGCTTTATTAGGGAAAGGTGCTGGGTTATATAGGAGGGGGCATGAATTGATTGAGGTGTCACTTCTACGGGGCTGGTGGCTGTTGGCTAGGTGCTGGGATTGGGAGGGGGGCGAGAGGTGATTGGGCTTCAGGTGGCGCCGGCGGGAACTGAGGACCCCGAAGAGAAGCCGGAAGTTTGCCATCTTACTGGTGGGGACCCTTCATTCCCCCCTTTCTCCTCTATGGGTTTGTGGACGTTGCTTTCTCTCTGGCTGCTTCCTGCTGAACAGGGGCGGAGAAGGGAGTGAGGGCTTGAGGATTGGGAGGAAAGGGTTGATAGGACTCCCCGCAGTAAGGACGAGTAGATGTGGACTTCTTCAGGTTTGGAAATCAGTGAAGGTTCCCTGTAACCATAGGTTGGCCAAGAGGATATGGGTGTCAGGAGCCAGGCGTCTGTGGCTATTGTTTCCAGGAACAGTTTCCAGTGGAGAGAGGGGTCCATCTCAGCGTGTGGTAAGGAGGTCACGTGAGGGTGAGGGATCTTCTGTGGCCAGAAGCTGGTAGTTCCTGAGTAAAAGCTGGTTGAAAGCTTGATTAGAGATTTTTCCGACTTGGGATTTGATGAACTTTATTATACAGGGTAAGAAGAGACAGGTGAGAAGAATGATTATTATGGGGCCTGCAATGGGCCAGAGCCAGGTAAGGAGGAGGTTTGTTAGTATTGACGAGAATGGGTTGGAATTGGAAGCAGAGTGGAGACTGGAGGCAAGGTCGGTGAGTTTGGTAATGTCAGTTTCTACAATGCCAGATTCGTTGATGTAATAGCAGCACTCTTCCCAGAGGAAGACGCAGGTGCCGCCCTTCTCGGCTGTAAGCAGATCTAGGGCCCGCCGGTTTTGAAGGGCGACTTTAGCTAGCGAAGTGACCTGTCTTTGGAGAGAGGCTAGAGAATCGGCAGTGGATGTCAGGGCTCCCTCAAGTTTGGCGTTGAGATCTCTAACTGCCTATAGAGAGTGACCCAAGGCTTCTCCCGAAAACCCTGCCCCAATGGCTGAGGTGGTCCAAGAGATACTGACCATGATGGGAAGGAAAGCAGCCCTTTTTGTGCGCAAGGGCAAGGGAGGTTGCAGCTCAAGGAATTCTGCCATGCTGTAAACTGTTAACTGTGGGATTAGGGTGACGAGAATGCAAGGTGTATCGGAGTTGAGAGGCAGTGAGTTGAAAAGACTGCTATTACACTAAAAGAAGTGTCCTGGTTGCGTAAAAGTCTTAGAGCCAGAGGTAGGGGTGTAGATAGAGAGGCAGTGAAGTGTGTTGGAGGGGGGTGGAGTTGGGCCTACACAGTGGTGGATGGTGAGATTATCTGAGTATTCTGGTTCCCATAGGGGTATGTCTGCCAGGGGGCAGAGGGGTTGTCTTTCTGCATGGAAGGAGTAGTTGGAAATATTAAGGGGCACGGCGGCCAGCAGTGGGCGCTGTAGTGATGCACACAAGAAACAATTGGCTGTGTTAAGGGTGTGGTTGAGAAAGATGGTGCTGTCCTGAATGAGCTGTAATGAAGAGTAGGAGAAATGGGAAGAGGGGCGGGGATAAGAAGATGAAGAGGCGCCGTCAAGAGTTTGGATAATGACTTTTTCGAAATGTCTGCTATCTGATGCAACTTGAGAGATCTGGGAATGAGAGGGAACATGCTTTTGATATGAAGGGTACTGTGGGGGGTCAAGGACCCCCCGTAGTAAACTGAGGCTGTGACTCTGGCAGCCCATCGAGAGTCCCAGGGATCTGGGATTGATAAGGAGAATGAGCCATTGGGATATTTCATGAAACGGTTGGAAGAGTAATACTGTGGGTACTGGAAGTTACCTATGTAGTGAATGGCGCAAGACTAGTAGGGACATCTCCTGTAGGTATCTGGCCATCGCCTGCAATAGGCTTGTTTTTGGTCATAGAGGAAGCAGAGGTAGGGAGAATAAGGGTAGCTGCTAGTGAACACTTCAGTGGAGGGAGGAAAGTGGAGGTATAAAGGCTCAGAGCAGCTTTTCAGAGGGCAGTCTGGTGTGGCAATGAGGGCAGTAACTTTTGTTTGATGCTGTGTGTAAGTCTCTCTGACTTTGAATTGCCATACAAAGGAGGCTGGGGTGGTGGGGAAGACAATAGGAATGAGGAAAAAAAGCGAGAGAGCAGTAAAGGAGGAAAAAGTCATGATTCGGGTATGGATGGCAAAGGGGGTGAACGGGATTTTGGAGGAAAGAGGACAGTAAGGTCAGGAGTCTGGAGGGAGGGAGAGTCTGTAAACTTTTGTAGGTTAAGAGATCTTTTAGGTGATGTGGGGACAGAATGGTAAGGGGCACTCTGAATGTCAGTTTATGAGCTTCTTTCTGCAAGAGCTGTCTAGCGGCTAATGCTCGTAGGCAGGGGGCCCATCCCTGAACTGTGGGGTCTAATTGCTTGGAGATACAAGCTACTGGGGCAAAGGATATTGGCCTAGGACTCCTAGAGCTTGACTGGACCTCTCATGAATGTATAATGAGAAGGGCTTCGACAAATCAGGAAGATGGAGAGCTGGGGCTTCTACAAGGGCTTGACGGAGCTTAATGAAGGAGTGTCGGGGTGAGGAGGATAATGGTTTTTTAGGGGGGCTCTTGCTGAGGTTGTATAGGGGTCTTGCCAACAGGGTGCAGGGAGAAGTTAGGGATCTATGTTCTAAAATATCTAGCTAGGCTTAGAAAGGGCCTAGAAAGGAAAGGATTTTTGTCTTGGTTTTGGGAATGGGCAGGTCAGAGAGGAGCCATTTTCTGTCTAAGGTAATGGACTTTCTTTGTTGAGATAGAAGGAATCTGAGGTAAGTGATAGGAGGGGAAGAGATTTGAGCTTTGACGGGGGATATTCGGTAACTTCTGGAAGCTAGAAGGTTAAGTAGGGAGGCAGTGTCAAGTTGAGACTGTTCCCACGAGAGACTGCAAGGTAGAAGATTGTCTATGTATTATAAGGTGGACTTGGAGTGATTATGATGAAACTGTTTGAGGTCCTGAGCTAGGACCTGTCTAAAAATATGGGGACTATCTCGGAAGCTTTGTGGCAAAACTGTCTAAGTGAGTTGTTTAGAATGTCTTGTGTATGGGTCCGTCCAGGTGAAGATGAAAAAATCTTGGGAGCAGGGGTCTAGAGGGATAGAAAAATGGGTCTTTGAGATCTAGGACTGAGAAGTGGGATGCTGAGGCTGTATGGATTTGGAACTAAGGGATGGATAGGGACAATGGCTATGTTGATGAGGCGAAGGTCTTGGACAAGGCGGAAAGATCCGTTGGTTTTTTTAACAGCTAATATGGGGGTATGTCTTTGAGATCTAGGACTGAGAAGTGGGATGCTGAGGCTGTATGGATTTGGAACTAAGGGATGGATAGGGACAATGGCTATGTTGATGAGGTGAAGGTCTTGGACAAGGCGGAAAGATCCATTGGTTTTTTAACAGCTAATATGGGGGTATTAAATGGGGAGTGAGTGGGTCTGAGGTAATTTTTGTTTAAGAGATCTTGAATGATGGGTTGGAGGCCTATGAGGGCTGAAGTGGTTAGGGGGTATTGGGCCTGACAGATATACTGAGAGGGGTCACATAATTTGTAATGTCCCAAACTTTGGGATTTACAGGGTGTATGAGGGCAGAACTGGAGCTTTCATTGGGTAGAGGGAGGTCGTTGGCTATGAGGGCCATCAGAAAGGGAGTACTGGGGGCTGTGGGAGTGGATATAGTTATGGAAACGTGGAAGAGGGAAAGGATGTCTCGTCCTAGTAAAGGGATGGGACACTGGGGCATAACCAGGAAGGAGTGGGAAAAAGGTATGGGATTGTCTAGGATTGTGCATAAAAGGGGGGGGGTTAATGGGAAAATCTGTTTACCTCTTACCCCAACTATAGGAGTAATGGCTGGTGTGGTAGGGCCCCGGTATTCTTGCAAGACTGAGAAGGTGGCTCCTGTATCTAGGAGGAAGGAGATAGGGTGACCGTCTACTGTTAAAGTAACCCTGGGCTCCTGTTTGGTGATGGAAATGGTCGGGCGAGAAGCCCCCGGGCCCCATCAATCTTCTTCTGCCAGCCCCACTATGGTGGGCTTAGGATGGGGGTTGTTCGTCTAGCCTCCCCTTCGGGTGGTTGGGCAATCAGACCCCCAGTGGCCCTTTTTGTGGCATCTGGGGCATGGGGTGGTAGGAGATCTGGGGGAGGGGCACGCCCTTGACCAATGTCCCTCTTTTCCGCACTTGAAACAAGCTCCTGCGGGGGCTTGTTTGTAGGGGGGCGCCCAGGTTGTGGTTTTATCAGCTGGGCCAACATCTGGAAATTGGCCTGATCAGCCTTTTGTTTACGGCGTTCTTTCTCCTCCTCCCGCTTATGGAAGACTTTAAAGGCCACTGTTAAGATCTCAGTCTGTGGGGTAGCGGGGCCCTGTTCTAACTTTTTGAGTTTAGCTTTAATGTCGGGGTAGCCTTGAGCTAGGAAGTATGTCATAAGGACATGTCTTCCTTCAGGTGTTTCTGGGTCCAGGCTGGTATACTGTAATAGGGCTTGAGTGAGTCTGTCTAAGAACTCGGAGGGGATTTCGTCTCTCTTTTGAATTATGTCTTGGAGCTTTTGAAAATTGACTACTTTACAAGCTGCCCTTTTTCAGACCTGCTATTAAGCAGGAGGCAAAAATATCTCGAGAGCGGAGACTCATGGCGGTGTTATAATTTCAGTGTGGGTCTTGTTTGGGGACAGCAGTGGGGCCAGGGGGATAGGTGGGGTCAGTCCTGTGGGTTTCAGTAGCCTGCATTTGGGCGAAGTCCTAAACTCGTCTACGCTCTTCAGGGAGGAGAGTATTGGCCAGGAGCATGAAAATGTCATGATGTGTTTGGCTGTAAGACTGGAGGGTCTATTGAAACTCCCTGATGTATGTCGTAGGATCAGTGGAAAAGAAACTTAGGCGTTTCTCTAGTTGGGCTAAATCTCTTAAGGAGAAAGGGATGTGAACGTGCACGATGCCTTTGGATTTTGCTACCTCCCGGAGGGGGGCGATAATTTTGGGAGGCTCTCGGGACTGAGTCTGAGGGGGACTGAAGGGTTCTGGCTCAGTCTGTGGGGGAGTGACGCGGTCTAGCCGTGCCTAGTCGAGCAGGTCCTGAAGTGCAGAAGGGGGGCAAAGAAAATAAAGAAAGATAGAATCGGACCCACATGTCGCCAGCTAGCAGCCCAGCTGCTTGCCTCTGCTGCTTTAGTTGGGCTTGAACTCATGACTCTGAGGTTAAGAGTCCCATGCTCTACTGAGCTACAGCAGGGCTCCAGTTAATTGCTTATGGAATGCGTTGTTTTCTATTCCTGCCACATCGGCAAGTGGGGGAAGGGCATAGCTAGAAGCAGGGGCAGTGTTTCTACACATCTTCAAGGTCTCCCTATTTTCAGAGTGAGGAGTCTAGGCAAGATATGTTTTTGTGGACAGATAACTTCTAAGGACTGCACCGGTTGTTCTCTAGCTTGTGCTTTCCTATGCTGCGTTCAGACATGGGGGGAGGTGCATTCCCATTCTCTCTACAAACATGTGAGAAGACAAAGGCGGTCCCTAACAGGGGAGAAACAGGTGATGAGGGCAAAGACGGAGGAGGCCCCTGGGACCTAGTTAAAGGGGGGCTGAAAGGCTCAGGCTTAATCTGCAGGGAATGAAGGTGGAGGAGGTGAGATGGGGGAGGAGATGGTTGGGGAGGAAGGGAGAAGGGCTGTTGTAGGAGAAGAAGGGGGAGGGAGTGAAAGGGAGGCTTCTGCGGGGGCGGCGGCTTGCAGGCTAGGAGAACTTGGGAGTGGGTGGGGAGAGGAGAAAGCTTCGATATAGGGAATCTCCTTCCATTTTTTCAGGCGCTGGCAGTAGTTAAAAAGATCGCGAGTGATGTTAGGATCAAGAGTTCCCCCTGCAGGCCATTGGTTGTTATTGTCTAGGGGGTATGTCGGCCAATCTTGGGAGCAATATTTACGGAGAAGTTTTGGTTTTATATCAGGCATCAGGGAGAGGGTAGCCAGATGCTTAAGCAAGCATTCAAGAGGTGAACTTTCAGGGAGGGATGAGGAGGCTCCCATGGCTAAAGGACAGAGAAGGAGACAAACAGGGGAAGACGAACGGAGATCCTCGGACTGGAAGCAGACCACAAGGAGACAAAGGGCGTCCCCAATGATCCTTGGTGGTCTGCGGAAACTCGTATACGAGTCGAAATTTCTTGGGAAGTGTGGGTCGTCACCCAGACTTCCCTAAGAAGGCAGAGTGCCGGAGTCACGAGGTACCTAGCGCTAGGCGTTTTCGGCGGACGGAGCAGGAGGAGGGGGGGAAAATGGAGCGTTCTCATCCGCAAAGGAGTCACCTCGTTTATGGCTGTTGGAGGGGGGTGCCTGAGAGTCGGCCGCAGCCGTGAAGGCCTGAGGCGGGGATTTATGACTGTCGGAGGAGGGGCCTGAGCGTCCGCCGCAGCCGTAAAGGCTTGAGGCGGGGATTTATGGCTGTTTGGGGAGGGGCCTGAGGGTCCGCCGCAGCCGTGAAGGCCTGAGGCGGGGAGAGTTCCCTCCTCATCCCCAAGCGTCAGGGCCTTGCCTGACGATCACGGTCAATGGCACTGCGATAGCTCGGGAAAATTTTGCTTAAAAACTTTCAGCACTGATGGAAGGGACGGTGAATGCGTTTATGACTGTCGGAGGAGGGGCCTGAGCGTCCGCCGCAGCCGTAAAGGCTTGAGGCGGGGATTTATGGCTTTTGGAGGAGGGGCCTGTGGGTCCGCTGCAGCCGTGAAGGCTTGAGGCGGGGAGAGTTCCCTCCTCATCCCTGAGTGTCAGGGACTTGCCGGACGATCACGATCAATGGCACTGTGATAGCTCGGGGAAGAGTGGCCCACTCCGGGGGGAAAACTTACCTAAAGGCCAGAGAGGAGTGGTGAGTGTGATGAGCCAGCGCCGGAAAAAGAGGACGAGGGCAAGCTGCTGCTGGTGTCACGGGGAAGACGGGGCCCAGTTGGGGTGTCCCGTCTCCCGGGTTTCGGCACCAATGAAAGGAAAGGAGCGACACATAGCAGCAATTCACCGGAGAGTTCCGCTTTATTAGGGAAAGGTGCTGGGTTATATAGGAGGGGGCATGAATTGATTGAGGTGTCACTTCTACGGGGCTGGTGGCTGTTGGCTAGGTGCTGGGATTGGGAGGGGGGCAAGAGGTGATTGGGCTTCAGTTGGCGCCGGCGGGAACTGAGGACCCCCGAAGAGAAGCCGGAAGTTTGCCATCTTACTGGTGGGGACCCTTCACCTGTAGATACAGATATGTACCTGGGCATAGTCAACTTTCTATGTCACTTTCCCATTCTCTTTTTGCCATTTTAAACTGTTTTAACTGATCGATGTGAGTTGAGCAGCCTTTTGGTATGAATCATTTAAGCATAGTCAGAATACAAGATACACCAGAGGGAGAAGTAACACTGTCCTAACTTATTAGCCATTTCTCTTATGGTAGTCAAGATAGCATGACAGGAAGATGAGCCCTTGCTGTGAAAGCCATATCCAAAAATCTAAGGCAAAATTGAAAACTACCTAGGAAAAATGATGGGATTTGCAAATTATTCAATGATGACACTTGTAATCATTTTGGAGGAGAACCACAGTCCTCCTAGACACCTCTGATTAAGTAATACAAGAGAGACTGAACTTCACCGAAGAGGAATTTGTTAGTCATTGGGTAAGGCTACACTCAAAACTGGATTGGACATTGAACTGTTTTTTCCACTAACTGGTAAGTGTAGTCATGGAGGAAAGTCAGATCAGTTCTAATCAGAATAAAATAATTTTATTTTTCTTTCCAAATCTGATTTTTAGTGTGAGTTAAATTGTATGTCACAGTTATATTTAGGGGGCAGTCAGAGGAAGTGCAGTCATCAACGGAGTGTGAGACATACATGCAGAAAGAGAGGTAAGAGATGAACACAGAGTGTGTGTTATTAGAAAGCAAAGGAGCAAGCACTAAAAAAAAAAAAGCTGTCATTAATATTGAATGATGCTAATAGGGAGAATGGTGATTGACATGTGATGGCTAGATTTAACAATAAAGAGGTCATTAGCGGCCTTTGACAGAAGCTTTCAGTGACACAGTGGGACAGGCTGCTCATTACAATGGAAGAGTGACTGGGAGGGTGGGGGAGAAGGGGCAAGGCTGACCAGCTCTGTCCTTAAAGCCCAGCATAGGACAAAACAAACAACTATGAGCCTTAGAAAGAAACAAAAGTAATGTGACTACTTACAGATGATGGAATTTTTTAAATTTTCTGCTAGAAAAATCCAAGAGAATTTACAAACTACTGGATACAAGAATATGTAAAATTCTGAGTTTGATTTGTGTTCTGAGTGCTTGGCATGTATTATCTTGTTTAATCCTCCTAATAACTACGATGAAGCACAATGATCCTCCCCATTTCATTGATGAGAAAACTGGTACAGAGGGGTTAAGTAATGAGCACAGTCCCATAGCCACATGGGTAAAAAGATTGGAGCCCCTCAGCCAGTCCAGCTGTAAAGGCCCACGTTCTTAACTACTGCTCTCCACTGTATTCAAAGGCGGGGACAGAATAATTAGAAGGTACTCAGGATACAAGGAGCAGTTTTTGTTTTTGTTTTTCACTTTAATGATATGGGAATTCTGAGCTTGTGTATGAGTGAGGGGGAAGAGAGGGCCTGATTCATGGAACTTCATTCTGGAGGAGACAGAAAAGTAATGAGATCAAAAGAACTGGGGATGAGTTCAGCCTTGGAAGAGAAAGGACCCCTCTTCCTGAGGTTGTTATGTCTGAAACTGTGGGTAAAATTGTAGCATTTCCAGAATATCTCGCCTGGCTTTAGTATATCTGCATATCAATAGGCGTTTAGAGGTGGAAAGAAGTACAGCTTTAGTGAATTTACATCTTTCCTCAGGGGTTGAGCAGTTCATCTCCATATCAATGAGTGATTACCTGGGCAACAGAGGGCTTATCTGTACCTGAGAGATGAGGGGGAGGGCCGGTGTTGTGGCTGCTTGAGCAGGAGAAGAAAGACGGCCTGAGACTGCAGTTTGTCAGAAATAAACAGGTTTTAAACTTTATTTCTCCCTTTGACTGATTTTAGTTTTTATAAGTATTTTGCCCTGGGATTTCCTTTCCCCAGACTTACAATTGGCATAGTTGGCAGAGTTCACTGCTGACCAAGGGAAGACAGGCTGTCCTTATGGGAGGGGTACTTCAGCGGGCTGCCCCTGTGAATGGGGAAACAGTGGATTGTCCCCCAATGGGTATGTGGTCTTAGGTGGCTTGCCTCCTAGAGGACTGGGCCCCACCCCAGGACTGGAGGCAAGTGGAGGTGACACCTGAGGCAGTAGGGGTGGCTCTTGGTTGAGTAAGCAGATCCTTTGAGAAGCAGAGTGCCCGTGAGGCAGCGGGGACTGTGGGTTGGCTGCTTCTCACAGTCTTAAAAAGGTCTACAGAGGAGACCCAAGAAATGGCAGTGTGAGAACACACGCTGCAAACTTCAGTAGATTCCCTGAGGAGGGAAGTGGCATTGTTGCAATAGGCAGCACAAGAACGCGAGCTGCAGATGCCCTGAAGATGGAGATAATATTGATGCGGGAGGAGGCGGCACAAGAATGTGAACTGCAACCTCTGTGGATTCCCTGAGGAAGGAGATGGCCTGGATGCAGGAGGAGGCAGCAGGAGAGCGCAGGCAGCAAGGAACCATTGGAGACAGGACGGCAGCACCGCCAGGTGTTCTGAAGGAGGAAGAGGCCATCAAGGAAAAAGACAAGCTCTTGAGGGAAGCACAGTCAGAAGTGGCATGAGAACATCAGCTGTGCAGCATTGAGCTGAAGGTAAGAGAGCTTCTGAAGTCAGAGGTAGCACTGCTGCGAGGCACAGTAGAAAAGGTGTGGTTGCTGCTAGAGCAGGAGAGAGAGAGGGGCCAGACAGCAGTTTTGTAAGACCTTTTTTTTTCACCCCAAAGAGCGTTTTGCGGTCAATTTCTTAGGTCACACTGAATCCATAGTGAACTTGCCTGGGCTGAAACCCATTAGCAAGACAATTGGCGTAGTCAGCAGGATTCCTGTGAACCCAAGGTCTGTCATTGCGACCTTTGGGAGGGCCACCCCTGGAAATGATGGGGAGAAGCGGCACTCACGCTGAGGGACATGTGTCTGCGCTCTGTGTGGTCGTGGAGGCGCCACCATCGCTGCTGGCCACGCCAACCCCAGCCTGTGGCCCGAGCCTAGGGCTACTGCCTCTGCCACTGCTGCCTCTCTTGCTGCCGGCCAGAGCCTGGCCACAATCATGGAAAGGAGCAGAGGTCCGGTTCACCTTGATAAAGAAGCAACTGGCTGCTGTGTACCACACCTTGCTGGCTACAAATCCCACCGCCAGAACAGCTCCCACCAAGGTATTAACCTATCCCATCGCAGGGTGGGTGCGAGACTGAACACAAAGGCCACAGAATGGCCTGGCACAGACACCTCAAAAGACAATGTGGGCCCATCGGTGTGACTTGTCTTTCACCCTTGAAGAAGTCAGCCGAGCCTGGAAGGAGTGCCCTGCACATTGTGCAGATCAGCAAACCACCAAGAGGGGCCTAGAGCATCTCTCTGCAGCCTATGTCGCTGGTCGCCAGTTACTGAGAGTGACCAAGGTACCCACTTTATTGGACATGTGTTGCAAGGATGGGTGCACCAATTGAGAGTAAAATGGATGTGGCCCTGGACATTTCAACACATGGATCAGCAATGGCTGGCTCTTCTGGCACCTAGGGGAAAAGGCCTGGAAGCTGGCCTTCTGTGTATTCCTGTAATTACAGCAAATTGGCCCTCAACAATCACCGTTATTTGCTTCTATGGTCTTTGTGTCCTGGATGCGCCCCCTGGCTGCAGCTGCTGCATGATGGCTGGAATAGACGAGTTTTGGACTTAATCTGCATGGGACTTTGAACCTAGCTGAATCCTTTGGTTTGAGAATTATGATTGTGTTGCTGTTGTCAAGAAAATAATGTTTAAAGAGAGGCTTGACTTTGTTTAATGTTTGGTAAAGGTTTTATGAGCAATCTAGCATGATTGTTAGGAATGACTAAACAAGTGTAGAAATGTATTTTGTGCTTAGAGATTGTGCTGTAAAGTACATTTACTTAATCTGCATAGGCTGAATCCTCTGGCTTGAGGATTATCAAGATTTTATTGCTGGTGCTATTGCATGTTACTAGATTGGTTGGAAGAGGGGGATCAAGTAAATTGTAAGGCAAGATTTCTGGAAGGGTGGATTGTGGGTAAAATTGTAGTATTTCCAGAATATCTCACCTGGCTTTAGTATATCTGCATATCAATAGGCATTCAGAGGTGGAAAGAAGTATGGCTTTAGTGCATTTGCATCTTTCCTCAGGGGTGGAGAAGTTCTTCTTCATATCAATGAGTGATTACCTGGGCAACGGAAGGCTTATCTGTACCTGAGAGGTGAGGGGGAGGGCCGGTGTTGTGGCTGCTTGAGCAGAAGAAGAAAGACAGCCTGAGACTGCAGTTTGTGAGAAATAAACAGGTTTTAAACTTTATTTCTCCCTTTGACTGATTTTAGTTTTTAGAAGTATTTTGTTCCGGGATTTCCTTTCCCTGGACTTATAGAAACAAACAGCAGAGTTTGGAGCAAGACCTTTCTGGTGGTGGTCTAATCCTGTTGACAAGTGCTCTCTGACTACATGTTGCAGGCAGTGCTATGTTAGGAGCTATTCCTTCAATTTTTGTGTTGTGTCACATGGTTTCTCTAGCCTAAGAGGCTTCGTAAGTCAGCATACATTTCTCACTTAGTTCATTCAAGCAGTGCCTTTAGAGGGAGTTTACTATGGGGAAGATCTGTCAGGAACATGCATATGACATTTTTTGAGTCATTCTGTTTAGTTGGCTTTAGGACAGAATAAAAGCCTCTTGATGAATAAAAAGTACCTGACACCGCCTTCTCGAGATATCTCAGAATAGCACAGGGCTGCTCAGCTTTTATGATATACACACAGAGATTTTTTAAAAATAGAATCAACATTGTTCCATTGGCAGTTGGTTCAAAGAAAAATACAGTCAAGCACCAGCATCTCACAAATGAAGCATCCACATTATCGCACATTACTGGCAGCGTAGATCCAGGGGTCTCCAAATTCTCATACTTCTGTAGTACACTAATGCTACTAGTAGGCAGATAGTAATCAGCACATGTTCTTTGGAAAAGAAAATCAAATATTCTTTAGGAAGTAAAACACATTTTGACACCTTCAAACAAATGCCAGAAGAATTGGCAAAAGACATTCTAGTAAACGCCAAAGTCACAGTCAGACAGGATACGGTGTGCTTGGCCTGCAGCCAGCCAGACACATCTCAGGCAAAGTCTGAGGGGTTGCTTCTTTACACCATCAGAGTAACCCTTAGGGTACTGCTCCAGATGTGTAAGCATTCAAAGTTGAACTCAGGCCAAGCCTATCTAGTGTACAACCTGTCCCAAGACTGATTTCATTACTTAGTGATTGTAGATTCCTTAAGAGTCTCTATAACCGTTGTCAGCATGGTATGGCAAAATAGCAAAAAACTAAAACTACTGGTTTATGTGGAATGTCCTCTGGGCATGGGTACCACATCCTACAGATTGGCTGGCCCTGAAGAGTCACCTGTGACAGCATGGTTGTAGACTCTTTAGGCCTGGACTAAATCTGGAACCTGTTGCATGTGCTGGGAGGAATTCAGCAATCACAGATGTAGGACAGGGTCCTTGGCAATATGGAAATAGACAAGAGGGAGGATTCTAGCAAGAATGAATGGTATTTGATAAGCCAACAGAAATGGGGACTCTGGGAGTAAGCAACATGCAGTGTTTCAGGGAGTCAGCTCCAAGGCCAGAGGTAACCAAAAGTGGGGATAGAGGTACAAGGGGACCAAGTAGAGATACAATTCTCTAACCCAGGTGCAGGGAAAATAGATTCCTAGTCTATTTTACAAGCAACCAGTCACCAGATTAGAGCTAGACTGAGACTGATGCAGAACTCTTCTGTATTGGACTGGGGCTTCTTAAATGCCCCCGGCTCCCATATTTCTGACTGTCCCAAAGAAAGAGCTAAATCTAATAGTATCTCAAGTCTGAGGATTCGATGTGGAAGTTGGGGCAAGGGTGAAGGGACAGGGATGGAGGCAAGCCCCACATTTCCCTGGCCCAAACAGTGCTGAGTAATCAGGAAATATCTTCCTGAGATAGATAGGCACACAAACCCATTAACTCCCAAAGGCGAATGAAAGGGAATATTGCTCTAATCCCTCCCTGTAAAAATTAACAGATGTTGAAAGAGGCGGTAATGCAGGTGGCAAATGAGAGGAATATAACTTAGTTTACCATCTTTAGAAGTCAGTGAACTCAAGCGTAGGCCAAGGGAGGCTTCAAGGAAAATACACAAACATTGTTTGGTCAGAGTGAGAAAACATGTAAGTAACTAGTCAAATAATTTTAACCAGAAGGTTTGAAAAAGTTAATTACCTTGCTGAAAAAGGCAGGTTGAATAAATGGTCGCCACCCCTACATGATCGGTGACCTTTTAAGATCCTATTGTGTTAAATTGTATCACTGTACTTTCAAGTAGAATGTATTCAGTTAGACTCCTGCCTGAGAGGCATATTTTTCATTGACTTTTTATTATCAAAATTGGGATCTTTTTCATGCTCAAACTATTGCCAAGGAAACAAGAGTAACAATTTCAACTCTGCAGCCTGGCTATATTCCAGAATCCTGTGTGTCCAGGCAAATTTGTGGAATCTTTCTGAGAGATATGCTATGTCTGTGGCCTGTTGTTTTTTTCCTGTATGTTGGTAAGTGCTGCATGGGAAAAGGTATACTCAAGATTAATTAGGTAGGAATAAATCATAATCCCCATTTATTGAATACTTAATATTAGACACAGTGCTCAGCCCAAAAATGAATGATCTTATCTAATTTTCATAAATCTTTAAGGACAAACTATTTTCCCACATTTTACAGAGGAAGTTAGAATTAGATCAAATAATTTGCCCAAAATTACCCAGTTAGTGTCATTGCCAGAATTTGAACTCAGAGTTTGACTGCCATCCCTGCCATTATATTCTGTTGCCTTTTCTCTTTCCACTGTTGAAATTAACTCATAGCTAAAACAATTTTTTAAATATTAGAATTGTTTATTATATAGTTTTCTGAGAAAAATCTTAAAAGCAAGTGAAAATAATGGAATAAATAAAAGTCTTGATTGAATATATATAATACAAATTATAATACATGAAAATATTAATCATGGAGCTTTACTCATGCCTTATCATGAAAGAGGTTTGTATAAAAACTGTCATTTGTGATATTTATTGAGACTCCTTTTAAAAGAGAATTTTTCTTTTGTCATCACTTTGAAAAGCTTTAGTGGTCTATTTTCTGGCCTACTGGAATATTAAAAAAACACTTTCAAGGGACTTGGTCAATATATGGCCTGCTTTTGGCCATATGGTCTGTAGAGTTGGGATAGGATGATCATTTGAAAGCAAAAGGAGATGTCCATGTCTTCAGTGTCTCTAATGCCTTTGTATTATGCTGGTAATCTTTAAATTTAGACAGATGAAGGTATAAATGATTGGCAGTTACCATAGAAATAGCCACCAAATCCTGGAGTACATAAAATAAAACATAAGAGCATTGATCTTTTAAATTTTGTTATTTTCACAGAGAAATTATTAACTGAAATAGCCACAGTTTATTTCTGGGGAGAGGGCTCTGGACAGATCTTTCTAATCCTGCTTATTTCAGAGAATTCTAAGACAACTTTCATTCACACTGCCTAGTGCAATTGCTTTTGCCAGCCAAGGCAGGTAGCTACGTATGTGGCACCCAGCTGCCCAGGCAAGCAAGAGCCCAGAGCAGTCCTCATGAGGGCTGTTAAGCAGGGAGTCTAATCACTCTGCCAAGACTTCGGATTAGGACACTCAGTTCAACTAATAACCCTCCTGCACGCTTCATGGCTTCTGCTCCCCTCACTTTTTATACTGGCCCCTTTTGGAAAACATGTTGTAAGAATGCTATGATGACCTTTTACCACTTTAACAGCACTAGATTCTTCTTTCTATTTGGTTCCCGACCAGTCTTCTCTCTCGCCTGTCTCAGACTTCATCTTCCTTTGTTCAGGATCCTTGGTGCAGCACTTCCCTCCACCTCCCTTCTGTGTAACCTCAGTTGTCAGTGTGGCAGGAGACTGCAGAGTCTCCACAGAGTCAAACTGTGCCAGCTGGCCAGCGTTTATTCTTCTCCTCCTCTTTTTTGGGGGAATGTAATGGGATCTGTGGTATCACTGAGCTTTGCTAAAAGGCAGAGTTGCCTGTGATTAACTAGGAATTAGGAAGAGCTAGAAAGTGAAGCATGCTTGATTTTTTTCCCCCAGCATAGGTTTTTATTTTTACAAAGCTTGAGAATGAAGCTTCTAAGCAACTAGAAATTTCACTAAGCCGGTCCATGTATGCTTCATTCATCCAGGACTTTGGAGTCATCAGCACATTAAGTATTCTCACAGAATAGTTCTGAATTAAATTATAAATCATCAGTACAGTTAGGTATTTTCTATTGTACCTTATTCTTCAGCTCAAAGATAATTAAATATAAAAATAAGCAAAGGGTAGAGGGCAAAATGAGGTGGTTTTGTGATTCTGCTCTTCTTCTAGATATAAGATTTCATTATGCAAATAATAAAATTCAAATCTTACTATAGCCCGATGTCCTCTGTCCCCCTCCACCAGCACTCCAGTTCAACAAAAATTTCATTTAATTGTTTAAAAATCAGTGTTACAATGATCACATATGTTCATTCTTGTTTAGTCTGCCTAAAATTATGCCAGGAATTCTATTAAGGAAATACACACTTAAAATAAACATTAGCTACCAACTTCTTTGTTTCTCATGTTCCAGTCTCCCTGAGAGATCAAGCTACCAGGCAGAGTACTCATGACTCATTCATCCATTTATTCATTCATTACAAGAAACATTGGAGGCTAGAGTACAAACATGAGTAAGACATAGTCCATACTCTTGAGGAATTTATAATCTGGAGGAGTCTTTTTCATTCACTAACTCATTCAGTATTTACTGATCATATTCTTATGGAGTTCTCACTTGAAGGACGCTCTGACTATACATCAGAATTACCTGCAGAGCTTTTAAAAATTAGTATTGTTCAGGCCCCACCCAGACCTACTGAATCAGAATTGCCAGGCATCAGTTTTACTTTACAGCTTCACAGATGATACTAGGATGTGGAAGTTAGGGTTTCAGTCAATCCTGTATAGTCTTGTATTTTATTTACCATATTTTCTCTGCCATTCCCTTGATGTTCTGTTTGCTAATCCTACCACTGTAATGTCTGTATGGATTTGGCAGCTCCCACTGAAGTCATCTCAGAGCAGGTAAGATCAAATTGCCACTAAATGCCAAAATTAGTTCAGACATGACCCATTCTGGTTCTATAACACTTGCTACTTTCCTGTTGTGACTGCAAGACTGAAATCCTGGATAGTTTTTCCTATTTTCTTCTTGAGGCAAAAGGATTTGGCAGTGTTATCCAAAGGGCTTTGAAACAGGGATTCAAAGGCAAGTTAAATATGGTGGCAGGAGCCATTTCATAAAGGTTACAAGCTCATTTTAGTTGTGAAGTGGGGACTGTGTTGGCTTGCTGCCGAAGAGAACTGCATTGTCCTAATTCAGTCTGCCTGGTACCTCCAACATAGCCTTACCAGTTGATCGATTTCCTCCCACTTATGGCCTCTCATTTCTTCTCTCAGGGAATAGATATTGAATACCTTCTTATGTCAGGCCCTGTGTGATAGGGTTACAGATGTAGTAGTGAATTAAATAGAAGTGGTTCCATCTATTTCTTTGAGCCTTCCTCAGAGAAGATGTAGCTTTCTCACTTTTCCAGAATCTTAATGGCCTTCCTCTGGAATTCCTACCAGTTACCTGAATTTGTCTGGTTTAAATCTTAAATTGATGCAGTAATCCAAACAGCTCCTTGAGGTAGTGTCATAAATGATGGGCCTGTCTCTCTTTGCGTCTTGCGGGCATTATACCTCATCTACCAGAGGGCTGCTAGCTCTATTATTTATGGCTGAAATCTGTGGCTGTAGGCTACTTGATCAGAACCCAGTTGCACTCTGGCTGCCTGGGCCTTACCTTGGCTTCTTATGGTTGCATACCCTGAGTCTGTGCTGCATCAGTCCATTTCTCCCCCTTGTCCTCTCTCAGTGTCTGTGCCTTATGGGAACTGTGGGAGCTCAGGAAACCAAAACCTCAGGCAGTTTTCTGCCAGCCCTGATGTAACACTGAGTTGCTGTGTCTGTGCCCCATGTTTTGGTGGAGGCCATCTGAGAGTTGATCTTGTCCTAGAGTCCCAAACAAACATGAAGAGATAAAGCAGGCACTCAGCCATGGGTTTTACCCTCACTTATTTAACATACCAGTTTCTCTGTAGGCTGAGGAAATCAGGGCTGCTTAGCTGCCATTCCCATCTCCCAGAGTCTGGCATTATATCCTCCTCCTACCATAGACCTAGTGGGGCTGAACAGTTTGATAGAATATCTTCTCCACATTTTCTTTTGTGTAAGCTTGTTGGTTGATACAGCAAAGGGAGGAATAAAAGATTCGGGGAAATCTCTTAAGACAACTCGGCTCACAAGGCTGCTGTCTTCCCACATGTCATAGTTTCTGTTGTGTGCAGTTGTTCATTCTCCCTTCCTGTTGCCATGTGATTTGCAGCACCTCCTGTGATAGGAGTGTACATTTTTACCCTTTGTTGTAGGGATTAGACATGTGACTGCCTCTGGTCAATGGCATGTGAGTGCATGTGATAAAATCCACATCTGAACAGAAGCTTTGACAGTCAGTGTGTTTCCAACAGTTCTCTTGCTCTATTCTGTCTGCCACTAAAGTGGCATGACCACAGTAGGGGACTCTTCTTTAGCCTGGGTCACAGAATGAGAAGACATTGGAACAGCAGCCAAGCTGACACTGACCTGCAGCCAAATTGTAATGTAAGAATTTTTGTTGCTGTAAACCACTGAGATTTGAATTTATTTGTTACTACAGCAAAGCTGATTAATATACTTCATAATGTTTTACATATCAAAAGCCAATAGTCACTTCCTTCTTCCTATTTCCTATTTACATTCTTTCTCTAACAAATCCTAATCTCTCCCAAGCAGATGGATAGCTGGAGCCAGATAGGGTGAAGATTATGCGTTCAGAAAGACAAAAGAATAAAGCATCTTAATTCTTTTAAAAATATTGCCATGTTACATGAAAAGAAAAACTTCATATGGAAAATAATTGAAACTGTGGGGGTTTTTTTTGGTTTTGTTTGTGAATTTTTCTTTGAAAGAAGGAAGTAATCATGTGTAAATAAATGGTATATGCTATACATCAACATATTTAGGTGAAAATTAGAAAGTGCTTATTATTAAAGGGTAGAAAATATCATTTTGAGGTTATGGTATTGTTATAGAGACATATAGAGAAAACAGCACTAACCTCATTTAGTGGCAGATAAATTCTAGGTTGTGATCCCAGAGTCATGTTCCATAGTTTGTGGCCAACCATGCAGTCCCGTCTGTCCTTATCTGTGTGGATGCAAGTGATTTAGCTCAGATTCTAGCAAACACCAAGGGTTTCTTCTTGCTACTTTTCTTTCTGATGTGCTTTAGGAATTTGCAAGCATGTAAGACTTACTTAGTGGTGAATACACCTGCTGTTTATTTACTCATGCTGGTGGCAAACAGAAGAACTGGTAGACAATGAGGAAAGAACTGTTGGTCCCACAGTGATCATTAAGCCAAACTGTGCACATGTAGTAATCACCATGAGCAGATAACTTTTGGGAAAAGTGGAAATTTTCCTTTAGAAATGCGTAGGAGTCTACTGATTTGAGTGATTGGAATTTCCCTAATGCTATGGTTTATTTCTGCTTAATATATACAGAACTGCCCACCATTTTCTGTTTGAGAAAAAGCATTTCACCATCCTCAAATCTGGTATTTCCTAAGAAAAAAGGAATAGTCCTGACTTCAAGTAGTTTGTTGTGATGGACAAAGTTTACAGAAGGATCTGATAACAAATGCTCCTGTTCAGTTCTTTCCTGAGTAAATAAATAATAAACTGGTAAGAGAACAATGTAAGGTCTAATCTTTTTAAAGTAATTGATCATGTGCTAAAAATGTGGAAAGAAAAGTAGATAGAACATGATAAATACAGTAATTGTGTAGTATATTCTAGTATAGTCAACTGTTATTTTAAACTATAAGTAAATAATAGAGTGCATCTTGTTCAAGACAAAACATAATAAAATTTGTTTCATTAAAAAAAAATTAGGCCGACGATGATTACTGGGCCTGTATAACCAAAGGCAATGAGAATCTGGGTCAGATTTCAGAACTGATCCTGTTTAAGAAAGAATATCATACCTGATTCCCAGAGGCAGTAAGTATGCCACCACCAAACATGGCTCTTCAGAGTAGCAGACCCCTCATCTGCTACTCACTTGGCCTCTGCGTCTATCTGCTTTCTCTCCAGTGGTCACATGCGCTATCCCCTATTCTCTGAATATACCTTTCTACTGGTAATGCTTCCACCCTTGTGCACCACATTTTATTCCAAAGTCAACAGTATTCCATATTTATACTCAAAACACTAATTAAGTCATGAGTTACCTTTTAGTGCAGAGAATACTCTGGTAACCGAGAAAACGAATGCTGACTTCCTGAGTCAGACTTACTCAGTTGTTCCCATATGTTGGCAGATTGGAGATCAGCCTGTCTCCCTCCCTCCCTCTCTCTCTCTCTCATCAATCATCTCCTTGCCTCTGTTTTGTTGCTAGAATGTCCTTCTCCTTCACTTCTGTCTTCCTCCAAGGCCATTCAAATACCATTTCCTCTATGAAGCTTGCCTTACACTGCCCTGGTCTGGATGTTATCATTCTCTTCTCTGCATTCTGG
This sequence comes from Manis javanica, assembly GCF_040802235.1. NCBI lineage: Eukaryota > Metazoa > Chordata > Mammalia > Pholidota > Manidae > Manis > Manis javanica. The sequence continues at coordinate 94,146,386 of NC_133163.1, read as the reverse complement.
TAGAACTGAACTATGATTATACTCACAGAAAGTTTTTATATTTCGCTCTGTGTTATAGTTATTTGTATATATTGTATCTATTTCCTAATGATGATGGTGATAGCAGCTACCGTATATTGAGAGCTTTCTGCTTGCCAGCTACTGGGCTAACTACTTATACTTCACAGTAACTCTTGTGATTTAAACATTACTATTCCACTTCTACAAAGGAGGAAGTTTAAGCTAAAAGAGCTTAAGCAAGGTGGGCCAAGGTCATAGAGCTAAATATGGTAAAGTTGGGTTTCAAAACCAAATCTGTTCAACTCCAGAACCAATGCTTTTAATCACTCGTCTGTTACACAGTTACACAATTTTTAAAGTTGTGAGTTGAAGGGGAATGGAATAAACTCACATTTACTGAATACTTAATGTGTGCCTGACACTGGACTAGGACTTTTCAGGTATGTTATTTATCATATGAGATAATATTATCATTTCCATTTTATAGATTATTATAGTTCACTATAAACAAAGTTAAAAAAGACAAGTAGTAGACTTTGAGAAGATATATGCAGTACATGTAACTGGCAAAGGATTAAAAGCCAGAATATAATTAATGAGTTAAAGACCAATTTCCTATTTTAAAAAATGAGCAGAAGACATGAACAGGAAATATACTGAAGGGGAAACCTGTAAGAGGCAAAAACACATGAAATGATACTTGACTTCTTTAATAATTAGGGAAATACAAAATAATGAGATACCATTTCATACCCATAGTGTTGGCAAAAATTAAAATGCCTGACATCTAGTGTTGGTAAATGAGAATGCTCCTATAATGTTGGATACAAAAGAAAATGATATATATCACTTTGGAGAACAATTTGTGATGTGAAGATTTTCCTACCCTGCAACTAGCAATTCCACTTCACAATATATACCCTAGAGAAGTTCTCCCAGGAGACCTGTTCAGTGCCAGTATTATTTAGGGAGTGGATAAATTGTCATATTTTAATACACTTGAAAATCATGGGAGTTAAATGATGTGCCAGACATGTTATTTTTTTCTGCAATTTCTCTATAATTGACATATTTAATAATTAAAAATGAAATAAAAGATGAGACAAAACCTAGATTCTAGACCATGTCTTGTATATTGCAACACTTAATAATTGTTTATTGATTTCAACATTTATATGCATAATGGTAATAGCAGTCGCAATGTACTAAATGCTTCCTAATTGATACATGCTGCACATACTTCATATTCTTTTCTTTGTTTACCCACAACAAACTTGTAAGGCAGGTATTGTTAGACCAGCTATTAAATGAGGGAAATGAGGCCCATGGAGGGAAAGTATGTCTTTCTTCTTGATATCATGCTGATTCTCAGAAATCTACTAAGTATTATCTTTGTGTCTTGAAAGCATTAATGCTCCATAACTTAAAATCAGAAAATAACTTGAGCTCTCAAAAGACTCTAGTTAGTATTAGTAACAAGTGAAATTCAAACAATGTAAATGTTGTATTCTCAAAGTCTTTCATATTTGCTAATTCCCCTTGAGAACCTACAGATGGAAAGTACTGGGGACATTGTGTGGAAATGAAAATATTCTTGCATATCTGTTGTCTAAGTGGTTGCTACATTAGAAAGTAGCGACATCTCCCAGACACCCTTGATCTCAACATAGGAGTGCACATAATTGGTGAGGCCCAAAGAAGGGGGCTTTTGTGTCCTCCCACCACTGCAAACTTCCTGCTTAACTACAGAGCTATATATAAGTTAGAGAATCTCTGGCCTCCTCCTATCCTACTCTCCCATCGTTCTTCTCTCCAAAACTTGTCCATCTCTTTTTTCTAAACTCAGTATCTTCATAAAGCTTATCCTCCAGGGTAATTTTTCTGATATTCTCTAACAGGCACATAAGCCTCAGTCAGAACTCTACAAAACTGGTCTAGTAGTTACCTGCTTCTGTGCTGCTGTGGAAATAGTACTAGACCACTCTGAGGATCTAGAGTCAGGGCTGGCTCTTCTGTTTCATGTGTGACTCAGGGCAAGTCTCTCTTGCCCCTGTTATTACCTCCCTATTGGAAGGAAGGTAAACTCATTTGTATACTGGAGTTAGCCTGTTCTGGCTCAGAAAACCCAATTGTTAAATTTTTGGTAATATTGTGAGCTTTTTTTAAAAATTATTCAAACATTAGAATATTCCATTATTTTATTTCCAGACCTCTCTTTCTGTTGTTAAAATATACTTAACATAAAGTATATCATTTTAATCATTTTAAAGTCTACACTCCAGTGACCTTAACTACATTCTATTATGCAACCATCACCACAGTCCATCTCTAGAACCCTCTCATCTTTTTAAACTGAAATTCTGTATCCATTAAATCATTCCCCTTCCCCTCTCCTCTGAGCCCTTGGTGACTTTTTTTTTTCTATGAATTTAACTACTCAAGGCACCTCATTTAAGTGGAATCATGTAACATATTCCTTTTATGTCTGGCTTATTTCATTTAGCATAGTGTCTTCATGGTTCATCTGTGATGTAACATGTATCAGTATTTTCATTCCTTTTAAGATCTACACTCTTAGCAACTTTCAGATATCAGTAGACTATTGTTAACTGTAGTTTATATAGCAATAAATACTGTATACTTGAAAGTAATGTACTTACTGTACAATATAACCACAGAACTTATTTATAATTGGAAATTTGCACTGTTTGACCACTTTCACCCATTTCCCCCACCCCCACCCCATCTCTGGCAACCAGCAATCCATGTTCTTTTCCTATAAGTTCATTTTTTTAAGATACCACATACAGTGAGATCATTTGTCTTTCTCTGTCTGACTTACTTCACTTAGCATGTAATGCCCTCAAGCCCCATCCATGTGGTACAAATGGCAGGATTTCCTTCTTTTTATAGATGAGTAATTCCATTGTATCTATATACTACATTTTGTTTATCCGTTCATTTGTCAATGGACACTTGGGTTGTTTCCACCTTTTTAGTATTGTGAATAATGCTGCTATGAATGCTGTTTTCAACTGTTGTTCAAGTCTCTGCTCTCAGTTCTTTTAGGTATATGCCTAGAAGTAGAACTGCTGGGTCATATTCTATGTTTAGTTTTTGAGGGACCACTATACTGTTTTCCACAGTAGCTAAATATTTGGATGTAGTGTTCAGCAAACACTACAAATCAGTGTTTGATTGGTTGTTTTGTTGATTGTCTAAATTTAAGAAAGTGATGGAGAAAATACTGATTCATTGTCTATGGCTGTTACATTGTGGAATGAGTGAAGTTCCAGCATTTCACTTAGTACTTTCAGTTTTGTCTTATTAAAGTAAAGGAAGATAGTAGTTCATGCCTTCATGGTGAACCCACACATTCAGAGAGCTGGTTGTTTAATACTTACCAGCACACTACTGAATAGGCTCCTTAAGACCAGGAACTTTATCTTGTTCATCACTGATGAATATGGCATCCAGAAAAATGTCTGGTTTGTCAAACAAATGAAGACACTTCTCACTGTCTCCGTTCCTCATCTGTAAGCTGAGTACAGTGTGACTAATCAGCTACCACACTGGGGTGAGGGAAGGGCAAAGGAGATAATAAAGCTGAAAGAACTTAATAGACAAGCAGCTCTAAACACATGTAGAGTGGTCTTGTTGAGATATGTTATGATGTGATATGATACTATACTGAATATATTATTCTTTCCTCATATGTTGGCTCATTAAAGGATTCTTTAATGAAGTAAGGATTTTTATATAAATATTTGCTTCACCCAAAGAAAACATATATTCATTTTATTTCTTTAAGTATGTGGCAGTCTTTTGCCTGGTTCATGTCTATGTGCTCTAGAAAATATCAGAGAAATATATTCCTTGTACTGATTTATAATCTGTAATGATAACGTATATAAAACATTTAGAGAACAGAAAAAAGGTAAGCGGTAAATGTTTGGTATTAGGCACTTTGCCAAGGATTTTAATGTTTGTTCTTTTATTTTTCTTGAGATGCCAAAGATATTTTGACTAGCCTTTCTGATTATAAAAACCCTCTTTCTAATGCTTTTAAAGTAGCATAGATTTTCTTGCCCAGGGCATCTTGGATGGAGGTGTCAGATCATCATCAGTAAGCATTTAATAGATGATCACAGTGTGTACTTACTGTACTAATAAGACTATCAACTCCACAGTTTACAAGATTGAGTGGAATATGGCCTGTTGGAGGAAAAATACACAAGTAAACATGCCCTAGTAATATATATCCACATCAAATATTAGCCATCTCTCTGCCCTGTCTTACTCTACCAAAAATAATTTCTCTGGAATAAATTGTCTATGTCAGTGAGAGCAAAACATAAGAGATGAAGAGACAGTGCTGGCTTGGGCTTTATACGGCAAAATACGTGAACACAACTAATCCTGAAAGAGCAACAGGAAAGAAGGCTGCTCCAGACTGCATACCCCTGGAGGAAAGAACAGACTTCATGGAACAGGGTAACATACAAAATCCGTGACCAGGGGGACCCAAACCCTTCCCCACCCAAGCTCACTGGTGGGAGGAAGAAAAACAGCAGGGAGGTACTGGAGGCCTAGAACTGCTGAACACCTAGCCCTGGAGATCCGCAGTGGGAGTACGAACCTACATTGCATAGTGCTCTGGTGATTAGTGGGGTTGGAAAGCTAAGACAGGAGGAATACCTGGAGAGACTGAGATTCCAGCAGCTTGTGGAAAACAGGAATTCATATCTGGCTGACCTGGGCTGGCAGTCTAAGAGACTTCCTAACAGCAAGAGGGCTGCTAAAGGGGCAAGGATTGCACAGAACTTACTGCTCATAAGAAAGGACAGGTAGACAAAACTGTCCAGGTGCTCTGCCCAGCAGGTTGGAAACTTTCAAGATCTTAAGGAGCTCCATCCCCCTGGCTGGCTACACAGCTCCAAGGCATCCACTGTGGTGCACAGCCTGCTGCACCTTCCTCCCGGCCAGCCCACACCTAGCTTGCAAACTGGCAAACCCTGCCCTGGCACCAGGCCAGCCAGAGGGAAGCCCCACCTACAGCAGCTACAAACACAAAGCATAGAGGCTTACACCTGTGTATTCAGCCCACTGTTTCTGGCAGTGGAGACAGGCATAGCAGCCAGGAAGCATGAAACAGCTCTTTCCTTCCCACAGGCACCAGCACCACTCGCCTGCAACCCCCATCACTCCAGGAGCTGAGCACCTCCAGAGAGTAGAGCTTCTGGGCACTAGAGGGTGCCACATACAAATATGAAATGTCGAACCTGGTTCAAAGCAAAATCTCAACATCAGAAAAAGAATTGAGTGAGACTAAACTAATAAATCTTCCTTAAAGACAGTTCAAAATAAAAATTGTAAACATGCTCATGGAAGTACAGAAAAATATTCAAGCACTCAGGAACGACTTTATGATGAAAATCCAATTGTTGAGGAACACAATGGAGGGTATTAAAAGCAGACTAGATATGGTGGAGGAGAAGATAAATGAAACAGAAATTAGAGAAGAGGAATACAAAGAAGCCAAAGCACAGAGAGAAAAAGGATCTATAGGAATGAAAGAATACCGAGAGAAATGTGTGACCCATCGAAACAGAACAATATTCATATTATAGAGGTACCACAAGAAGAAGAGAGAGAAAAAGGGATAGAAAGTGTCTTTGAGGAAGTAATTGCTGAAAATTTCCCCAATCTGGGGAAGGAGATACTCTCTTAGGCCATGGAAGTGCACAGATCTCCCAACACAAGGGACCCAAGGAAGACAACATCAAGACATATAATAATTAAAATGGCAAAGATCAAGGATAAAGACAGAGTATTAAAAAGCTGCCAGAGAGAGAGAAAAAAGATCACATACAAAGGAAAACACATCAGGCTATCATCAGACTTCCCAGCAGAAACCATAAAGGCCAGAAGGGAGTGGCATGATATATTTAATGCAATGAAACAGAAGGGCCTCGAACCAAGAATACTTTACTGGCAAGATTATCATTTAAATTTGAATGAAGGATTAAACAATTTCCAGATAAGCAAAAGCTGAGAGAATATAGCTCCCACAAACCAGCTCCACAGTATATTTTGGAGGAACTGCTATAGATGGAAGTATTCCTAAGGTTAAATAGCTGTCACTAGAGGTAATAAAAAGGGATAGACAAAGAGTACAGAATACGATACCTAATATATAAAGAATGGAGGAGGAAGAAAAGGAGGGGGGAAAAAAAACCTTTAGGTTATGTTTGTAATAGCATATTTAATGAATTAAATTATACTGTTAGATAGTAAGGGAATTACCCTTGAACCTTTGGTAACCACGAATCTAAAGCCTGCAATGGTAATAAGTACATACCTATCAATAATCACTCTAAATGTAAATGGACTGAATGCACCAATCAAAAGACACAGAGTAATAGAATGGTTGAAAAAAAAAGACCCATCTATATGCTGCCTACAAGAAACTCACTTCAAACCCAAAGACATACAAAGACTAAAAGTGAAGAGATGGAAAAAGATATTTCATGCAACTAACAGGGAGAAAAAAGCAGAAATTGCAGTACTTGTATCAGACAAAATAGACTTTAAAACAAAGAAAGTCACAAGAGACAAAGAAGGATATTACATAATGATAAAGTGGTCACCTCCATATGTAAAACAAATACTAACATAATTAAAAGGGGAAATAGAATGCAATACATTCATTCTAGGAGAACTTCAACACTCCACTTACTCAAAATGACACATCAATCAGACAGAAAATAAGAAAGGACACAGAGGTATTGAACAAAACATTAGAACAGATGTACCTAACAGACATCTACAGAACTCTACACCCAAAAGCAACAGCATACACATTCTTCTCAAATGCACATGAAACATTTTCAAGGATAGATCATATACTAGGTCACAAAAAGAGCCTCAGTAAATTCAAAAAGTTTGAAATTGTACCAACCAGCTTCTCAGACCACAAAGGTATGAAACTAGAAATAAATTACACAAAGAAAACTAAAAAGCCCACAAACACATGGAGGCTTAACAACGTGCTCCTAAATAACCAATGGCTCAATGACCAAATTAAAACAGAGATCAAGCAATATCTGGAGACAAATGACAACAATAATTCAACACCACAAAATCTGTGAGACACAGCAAAGGCCATGCTAAGAGGGAAGTATATTGCATACAAGCCTACCTAAGGAAAGAAGAACAATCCCATATGAACAATCTAAACTCACAATTAATGAAACTAGAAAAAGAAGAACAAATGAGGCCCAAGTCAGTAGAAGGAGGGATATAATAAAGATTAGAGTAGAAATAAATAAAATCAAGAAGAATAAAACAATAGAAAAAATCAATGAAAGCAGGAGCTGGTTCTTTGAGAAAATAAACAAAATAGATAGACCCCTAGCCAGACTAATCAAGAAAAAAAGAGAGTCTACACACATAAACAGAATCAGAAATGAGAAAGGAAAAATCGCTATGGATACCACAGAAACACAAAGAATTTTTAGAGAATACTATGAAAAATTACATGCAAACAAACTGGATAACCTAGAAGAAATGGACAACTTTCTAGAAAATTACAACCTTCCAAGGCTGACACAGAAAGAAACAGAAAATCTGAATAGACCAATTACTAGGAACAAAATTGAATTGGTAATCAAAAAACTACCTAAGAACAAAATCCCTGCAGCAAATGGCTTCACTGCTGAATTTTATCAAACATTTAGTGAAGACCTAATATCCATTCTCCTTAAAGTTTTCCAAAAAGTGAAAGAGGAGGGAATACTTCCAAACTCACTCTGAGGCCAGCATCACCCTAATACCAAAACCAGGCAAAGACACCACACAAAAAAATTACAGACCAATATCCCTGAAGAACAGAGATGCACAAATACTCAACAAAATAATAGCAAACCAAATTCAAAAATACATCAGAAAGATCATATATCATGATTAAGTAGGATTTATTCCAGGGATGCAAGGATGGTACAATATTAGAAAACCCAACAACATCATCCACCACTTCAACAAAAAGGACAAAAACCACATTATCATCTCCATAGATGCTGAAAAAGCATTTGACAAAATTCAACATCCATTCACAATAAAAACTCTCAACAAAATGAGTATAGAGGGCAAGTACCTCAACATAATAAATGCCATATATGACGAACCCACAGCCAACATTATACTTAGCAGTGAGAAGCTGAAAGCTCTTCCTTTAAGATCAGGAGCAAGATAAGGATGCCCACTCTCCCCACTTTTATTGAGCATACTTCTGGAGGTCTTCACCATGGCAATGAGACAACACAAAGAAATAAAAGGCATCCAGACAGGCAAGGAAGAAGTCCAGCTGTCCCTGTTTGAAGATGACATGTTATTGTACATAAGAAACCCTAAAGAATCTGCTCCAAAACTACTAGATCTAATACCTGAATTTAGCAAAGTTACAGGATACAAAATTAATATACAGAAATCTGTTGCATTCCTGCATACTAATGATGAACTAGCAGAGGAATCAGGAAAACAATTCCATCAAAAAGAATAAAAACATAAATATAAACCTAAAATATAAAAGAATATAAACCTAACCAAGGAAGTGAAAGATCTATACTCTGAAAACTATAAGACACTCAGGAGAGAAATTAAAGATGATACCAATAAATGGAAACACATCCTGTGCTCACGGATAGTAAGAATTAATATTGTCAAAATGGCCATCCTGCCTAAAGCAGTTTACAATCCCTATCAAAATACCAACAGCATTCTTCAACAAACTAGAGAAAATAGTTCTAAAATTGATATGGAACCACAAAAGACCCTGAATAGCCAAAGCAATCCTGAAAAGGAAGAATAGAGCTGGGGGGATTACGCTCCCCAACTTCAAGCTCTACTACAAAATCATAGTAATCAAGACAATTTGATACTGGCACAAGTACAGACCCATAGGCCAATGCAACAGACTAGAGAGCCCAGATATAAATCCAAGCATATATGGTCAATTAATATATGATAAAGGAGCCATGGATATACAATGGGAAAATGACAGCCTCTTCAACAACTGTTGTTGGCAAAACTGGACAGCTACATGCAAGAGAATGAAACTAGATTATTGTCTATCTCCATACACCAAAGTAAACTCAAAATGGATGAAAGACCTGAATGTAAGTCATGAAATCATAAAACTCTTAGAAGAAAACATAGGCAAAAATCTCCTGAATATAAACATGAGCATCTTTTTTCTGAATACATCTCCTTGAGCAAGGGAAACAAAAGCAAAAATGAACACATGGGACTGCATCAAATTGAAAAGCTTCTGTACGGCAAAGGACACCATCAACAGAACAAAGAGGTATCCTACAGTATTGGAGAATATATTTGTAAATGACATATCCATCAAGGGGTTAACATCCAAAATATATAAAGAACTCACCTGCCTCAATACCCAAAGAGCAAATAACCAGATTAAAAAAATGGGTGGAGGATATGAATAGACAATTCCCCAAAGAAGAAATTCATATCACCAACGGGCACATGATATGATGCTCCACATCTCTAATGATCAGGGAAATGCAAATAAAAACTACAATAGATATCACCTCACACCAGTTAGGATGGCCAGTATCAAAAAGACTAAGAATAGCAAATGCTGGCAAGGATGTGGAGAAAGGGGAACCCTCCTCACTGCTGGTGGGAATGTAAGCTAGTTCAACCATTGTGGAAAGCAATATGGAGGTTACTCAAAAAAAATAGAAGTACCATTTTTCTTGGGAATTCCACTTGTAGGAATTTATCCAAAGAATATAATTTCTCAGATTCAAAAAGATGTTTACACCCCTATGTTTATTGCAGCACTATTTACATAGCCAAGATATGGAAGCAACCTAAGTGTCCATCAGTAGATGAATGGATAAAGAAAGGTGGTACATACACACAATGGAATACTATTCAGCTATAAGAAAGAAACACATCCTACCATTTGCAACAACTTGGATGGAGCTGGAGGATGTTATGCTCAGTGAAATAAGGCAGGTGGAGAAAGACAAGTACCAGATGGTTTCCCACATTTGTGGAATATAACCATGAAGCAGAACTGAAGGAACAAAACAGCAACAGATTCACAGACTCCAAGAAGGAACTAGCTGTTGCCAAGGGGGGTGGGTGTAAGGGGGAGGGGGAGGGAGGGGAAGGAGAAGAAGGGGAATGAGGGGTATTATGATAGACACACATGGTGTCAGGGGGATCATGGGGAAGACTGTAGCCCAGAGAAAGCAAATAGTGACTCTGTGGCATCTTACTATAGCATTGGACAGTGACTGCAATGGGGCATGGGGGGGGGGGGGGACACAATAACATGGGTGAATGTAGCAACCACATTGTTTTTTCATGTGAAACCTTTGTAGGAGTGTATATCAATAATACCTTTAAAAAAAGAGAGAGGTATATAGTCTGAGAATTTAGTGACAGGACATCCTTAGATTATGCCACAGGTGATATTCCTTCCTTTCAAGGCCCCATATGCACAGACCCCTATCAGATTTTATTGCTCAGAGTTGATTACCCACATGCCTAACATTAATCAGATTGTTCCCCATCACTTATACAGCCAGCCATCAGGAGTAGCTCCACACTTTATTAAAGGAGTTGACCTCCCCCCTTTTTAATACTAAATCCCAGTGAGACATTGAACAAACAGATTTGTGTTTACTGCTTAACTGTTCCTTTGAGACAAAAATAAAATATTTCTATATTCCATTTATATTAACTTTTGTGAAAAATGCCTTTTGAAGTTTAGTTCCATTAAGCTGCACTCTAATCCCTTGATCTAAACCATATTAAATGCTTTGTTGGCAGCCTGTGCTTTGAACAAATTCCAAGTAGATAACATTAACTGAAATAATGCTGCTGCCTAATATAGTCTCAGATAAAATATTGATTTAAATGCTAATAGAGATGTGCAGGGTTCCATTTTCTTACAGCTCTTTCCTTATACATAACAATAAACAAGCATTTAGCCTTTCCTAGACAGTGGAACTTGTTCTGTACACTGCAGCAGTGTTTGAAAGCCATGTTTAACTTCCCAAGAACTTCATGCTATTAGATCAATGAGTTGCCTACAATCTCCTGATACATGTGCTGATTTATGCCCTGCTGACGGTCCATGCTGACTAGCATATGAAATAAGTAGTCAAATATAATCATGATAATAAAGAGTAGAATCTGAAAGGCCTTAACAGTTTACAAAGTTACAGATACATGATCTCATTTGACCCTTCAAAAATCCTGTGAAGTAGATACCACAGGTTATTATCACCATCCCTTGTTATTCAAGGCCCCCCAGTTTGTAAACAATGACACTACACTGGAACCCAGGTCTTCAAACTCTAGAGCCCAGACACTTCCCACAATACCATACAGTGTCTCTGTCACCTATTTCAGGGTATAATGAAGAAATAAAGGGGAAAAGATGAGCTACATTGTAAGGACCATGATGGTTTCTCGGTAAAACACTTGAGTGGCATAACAAATTCCTGCTATGTTACTTGGTCCTGCTGGTCTAAATGGTCTAAGTAGCATTAGTTATTTTAGTGATTTTTCCCTTTCTGACCAGATCTGCCACATTTTGTCACTCCTCTGGATTTGCAGATGTTGCTATCTAATGAGATTACTCTGCAGAAGACGAGAGAACCGGGAGGTCCATTAGCATAGCTGAAAAGCAGCTTGGTTGTGAAGCAAAAGAGAGCAGTGTTTTTTTGGGTTCTAAGAACTAGTGGGAAACCAAGGTGGTAGTCCTTTCTATTAGAGACTGTTTTGCCACATCTAGGCACTCCCTACACCAGAATATCATATTTTAAACCTTACTTTGTACTCTAGCAAGATACTAAGGGTAATGCACATATAAATCAACCTTTCATTTACTTAAAAGAATAATCCCTCAGTAAAGAAGGAAATGACAGCTACTCTGATCCTTGAATACTGGGCAAAGGAAACCATTCCTAAGTACACAGCCCTTCAATATGACGTAACCTATTTCATATAACAAACATTTTCCCCTCATGACTCTTTGTGCTGGCAAAGCATGAAGGGAAACATGTAGACTTGGCAGCTCAACCCTGAAGTTTGTTTCCAAAAATTATTGCAATTATGCACCAAGGGTCCAAATGACATTCGTCATTTGGCTGAGCAAAGACATTTCTGAAATTAAAAAGGATGACCTTATTTCACTTAGTGAAATGAGATGTACTCTTTAATGGAACCCATTTTGAATAGTTGTTCTTAGGGCAGCACTGTCAGAAAAGAAAATGCATTTTATAACTTTCCTTATCATCAGAAAAAATGTAGTCCTAGAATAGTCTCAGTAAGACACACTGAGAACCTCATGGTACAATTTGTAAAAATTTTTTAAATTCCTATTCTTCAGTTGTGATTTGGCACAATTTTTCCTTTGAGGTAAAAAACCAGAAATCACAGCACAAGTGGAGATAGTACTATGCTTTTTATTGATATTTAATAAACTGTACCCACCTTCTTTTCCTTTTGTTCCGTTATCTTTGGGAAGTTCCTATAGTTCTCAAGGTTGAGTGTGTTTTTATTCATTCCCACGTATAACATAATCAGCAACCTATAGGTGCCTGACATGTTTGTTTAGTTAACATTTATGTAGCCCTTGTGATATTCCAGGCCCTGTTAACTTATTTAATTCTGCTACAAACCCTTGAAGTAGGTACTCTTATTATCCCCATTTACTAGGATACAGAGAGGTCACTTACCTCATCTGACGCCATGTAGCTAACAGGTGGGAGTTGGGGCTGAAACCCAGGAAGTCTAGCTCCAGGGTGCTTGCACTTAACCCCTGTGATAGAGTGCTTTACATTTGGGTTAATGTTAGTGTTGGGGAGGAAGAATTTTCCTTTACCCTTCAAAGACTCTTCTGGCTGATCCAGGAATTAAAATGACTTGAGACAGATCAAAAGAAGTAAAATTAATATCATACATACTAGAATCCCTCATATATAAGAGGTTCAGAGACAGAAAGATAAATATGCCAAAGACATACATGCCATCCTGAGCTAAGGAATGGGGCAGGGCCTGGGGATTCAAAGGGGAGGAGGGCATTCACAGAGCAATAAAAGCAGGTGTTTGGTAATTAGATGTTTGCCCTGCCATACAGATGGGTCACTCAGATAAAGGTTATCTCTGGTATTACATTATTCAAGAAAGACCCCCAATTTAGATTCTTCTAGGTGGTTAAGGGAGGGGCAAAAGCTTCTCTGGAACCCAAAGGGTCTCAGTTGGCTTCAGCTCAGAATAGTCCACATGCCAAAGTGGCACATTTTGGGGAGACTTGTTCTGAACCCCTTCTCCAGCCTTAGATAGGATTCCATAGGAAGACACCTGTCCTAAGTGTTGGCCCTGCTTGGGATTTTATCCCAGCTGGAGGCTCTTTGCTTCCTAGACCCCTTCTTCCTCCAATTTCTGTCCTCACCCTGCTCCAGGCAGGCTAGTGTTGTGGGGACAGGATTGGCTGGACCAACCCTACTGAGAATCTCTGTTGAATGTGTCCCACTCTCCCACCCACCCCAGACTCTTGCTTCACTCTTCACTCTCATCATCCCCTTCCTTTCCCTCTCTGACTTCCTTTATACAACCTCCCCAGTGGAAGTGACAAATGTCAAAGAGAGCTGAGACAAGTTTTCTTTCATAGCTGAGTTAGACATTCCCATTTGGCCCCCAAAGTTAGAGGATGAACCATCAGAGAGGTTGTTCTTGGCTATTAAGCTGGAATTCAGAACACGTTTTCCAAAAGAAGCATTTTTATATATGATAGTTTTTATTAGTTTTTTGCTTGCAGAACAACATAAGTCTATACTCCATTCATTTGTTAATTCATTAAGTCATTTGTTCAGCAAACTTTTGAAGGGCACCGTGTGACAGATATTCTAGCCAACACTAGTGACACAAATTGCTACGATTGGATTAAGTCCATCACTGGTCCACAGAACCTAACCATTACTTATAGCATTGAATATATGAGAAAAGAAGTTACTGATTAACTTTAGGAATATACCTTTTCATAATTTAGGTATTGCTAGTAGTGATAGTCTTGATTTCAGGTACTGTAGAAAAGTTTGTATGTTGGAAATGCAAACTGCAAAATATTCACTTTTAAAAATCAGTGTGTGCTTTTCATAAGAGAAATAACTTTTTAAGAATATAATAACTTGCCAGAAACCAATGGTGTTTTAGGTGAACCCAAAAGATTATCCTGTTAAACCTGAGTTAAATTATATACCCTGCAAATATACATCCTATTAATTGAGATTCAGTGCATAATATTAGTAGGCAGAGCCTGTAATTATCCCCCTAATACTTTTCAACATCATACCTTTTTAGTGCAGATGTTTGGGAAGTTCGTCACCAAATTGGAAAGAGGCATATCAAAACGTGTTATTTTTGCTCTCATCTATGAATAGAATGGTTAGCCTTACTAAATTTGGTAGGGAAACTTCATCATTTAGTGCCATTTTCTGTTACAGACTTAAAATGATTAAACACACTTAAGTTCTAAGATGGTTTCTTACTAAAAGTAATTAGAGTGTGTAGCTTTGTAAAACCTAGAGGTGTCAAAAGAGTGATGATATCTTTAGGCTTTGGGAAGATTTAGTCTCTGCAATACCCAGGAAAACTTTGGAAGCATGGAGACATGTGATCATTTACTCCCTGGGGCATGTATACATACTTCTTGTGGCCCTGAGGGCTGCCAGCTTCACTTTTACTCCAGCTTCCCTGATGCTCTCTGATATCTAAAGGCTCAGGGCCCAGACCTATTGGCTTATCAGGAGAAAGGTCAGTCTGGAATGAGTAATCTCCTTCCAGTCCTGGTTGGTCTTCACTACGGTATCTAGTCCTCTGGACACTGCATGAGCATCTGACTTCAGTCTGCCTGCCTGATTCCACCATGTGAAGCAAGTCTAACTACCTGGCCCTTCTGCCCACCTCTGGAGCATCTTCCATGGATTGGCCAACTCACAGTCCAAGCTCAATCCTACTCAGTCAGTCTTGTGTCCAGTTACTCACCAGCCCTTTCCCTCCACATTCAGAAACCTGGTTTTATAAGTGACCCAACACCTGCCTGCATAGGCACTTCCGCACTTACACCCTCACCCACCACAACACTCACCCTTTGGACTACTTTCTCTCCCTCTCTCTCCCCTCCCCATCTGTGTCCTATCCAGAGCATCTTAATCTCCCCTTATTTTGAGTCTCCTGAGACCACCAGCTCTTCCAATTATCCTATTTTACTAATGAACATCACCACGCCACCCAGCACTAATCAACATGGTGGTCTTTCATCTTCTCATCTTTGTCAGCCTCCACTCTTCTACTGAGATCGCCGACTCCCATGAGGCCAGAAACTATTCCAAATGCTGCTTTTGTGTTCTTTATTGTCTCTATCAATAATAAATATTTATTCAATAAGTAACCCTTGATAATAATATCCAGTGACATAACAAAGACAGATCCAATTTATTGAAACCTTATGGTATTCAGGGCACCATGTACATTATCCCATTTAGTCCTTACATCAATTCTATGAAATGAGATTATTCTCTCCTTTTTGTAGTTGACACTCGTTGAAATCACACAGCTAGTGAATGGTATAGGGACAAGGGTTTAAACCCAGATCTGTCTGACTTCACAGCCTATAAAAATAAACACTACACTTCACTTGTCTTCAGTATATTGTTGCCTGAGAACAAAATCTAGATAAGCAATAACCCTCTTAGGAACCAGGGGATTCCTAGAGGGACTTATTCATTAATTTTGCCAATATCTGTCAGTATCTATTGAATTCTTAAAATGAAGAGCTTTAGAAACTTGCAGATAGCAGTGAAAGTGGACAGATGGTGAGTTCAGGAAGGGAAAAGAAGAGGCAGCAGTCAGGACAGATGGATGCCCACAGATATGAATTGAATAACCCATTTGTTCCTCTTTAACCTTTACACTTGAAACCTGATTTGGAATCCCACCAGAAATCTAGTGAAACTGCTCCTCGAAGTACCGCTGGCATTTCCTCAGGTCCCATCTTCTTTGACCTCTACGTAGCACTGCCAGTTGTGACCTCCCACTCCTTCTGGAGCCTCTTCCCTCCTCTATTTTCTGGGACAGGCTGCTGCATCTCAGATTATAGCTCTCACTTCTCCTTCTTTGGTTTCATTGTCTGGTTCTTTTCCTCAACCTATGTGCAAGCATTCCCTAAGGTTCTGCCCTTGACCCTCTTCCCTTCTCCCTTGGCATCTCATCCCTTGTCAAGGTGTCAGCTCTCATTTGTGTGCAGAATACTCTCACAGCTGTAGCTTCAAAAATCCATACCTCTCCCCTGGGCTTCAGGCCCACATTTCCAACAGCCTATCAGGTAGCTTCACGAGTGCTTGAATGTGTCCAAAACCACACATTGTTTCTCTTATGCCTCCTGTTTCTCTCCTGACCCTACACTTGAATGACACCAGCACTCTCCACGTCTGGTGACTTTGCTCTCACTTTGACTAATGCTCTCGCTGATCTCCACAACAATCAGGTTCCTGGACCTGTTGATTTTGTCCTAAATATCTGCTGGTTCTGTCTCTCAATTCTTATTGCCACAGATTTCATTACTATCTGATAAATCTAGCCAGAGCAGTTCTGATCATCTTCAGTTCTGTATTCAAAGCTCTGAGGATGTAAAGTGTTAAGAGACAATCGCAAGGAGAGAGGACCAGGGGAAAGGAAAGAAAAGAAAAGCGACCTCCTCCACTGGGCCCAACCTCCTTTTCTTCTTTCCGTGATTCACCAAGTACAACCAACAGACCCCACTGCCACTAACCTAATACTCTCCCTATCTCTTCTAAACACATGTGTGTCTGTGTCTCTCTTTCTCACTTGCACGATAGTTACTATTAGTGTTTATGTTTGATCTTTACTACTGGACATTGTGTTCTCTTCATCTTGTTCAGTTAGTACCCCACCCCCACCCCCTGCCCTGTGCTGCAGCACCTAGTAGGTGCTTATGGAAGTCCACCAGTGAGCTTCTGGTCACTGATGATTTCTGGGCAACTCACTGTGTTCTTTAACCATTAGATCTTCTACTGAGTATAAAGTGGGGACAGAAGGCAACTTGCTGCCCTCTTGAGTATTTCTGGTAATTCATAGCCAAACCATCCATAGCAAAAAGTTCCCTCAGCAGAACAGATGCAGCCAATTCCAGAGATTAAATCTGTCCTCAGACACAGCCTGATTAATCTTGGAGGATAGTTCTCTTATAAATAAAAATGAATTCTTATGGCCAACATGGTGCATAAGTTGTATAATCAAAATTTAAAAATCCCTTGAAGTTCAAGGTAAGCTATTAGGAAAGTAGCTTCTGTACCCTGACTAATCAGATTCCAGAAAGATACACCATAAATCTACAATGTTTATTGCTGGACAAGGGTTCTTATTTGAATTTGTCTCCTTTCCTATCTTGTTGAGCTGAATTGAACGACTTAGAAACATAAAGTATCATTACCTTTCCCCTTAAACCTGAGACCTAGAACAAGCTCTTACAGCCTGTCCTCTGGGCCTCTCCTGTTAGTACCCAGAAATACACAAAGCCTCAGAGCCCCCAGGAGCCCTTTGCCTCAAAAACTCCTTAAAATGGATTTTACCTTTAAAAACTACAGAAAACCAAAAGTGTTCCCATCTTTAAAATTTCTTTCCCCCTCCTCCTACAAAGATTCCCCCACCCAAATCTAGTGATGACTTCGAGTGGTTATTACTCTCTGAATCACTATCAGTTAGAGATCCCTGATGTGCTATGGGCACCCATCTCCTTAGAAAGCTGGAGAAAGAGGAGAAAGTGTGAGCTGAGGCAGTAGTGATTCATTCATTCACTCCTTACTCATTCACTCAACTTTATTTGTTCAACAGATACTTATTATTTACTACTTTCTAGGCACAAAGATTTGAAGATGGGAAAGATATGGTTCCTGTCCTCAGGAAGTTTATTGTTGATGGAGGATTTCCACTGAATACTCCGATGCAATGTATCATAATCATTTTTAAGTCAGACACTCCTGTGAGAATTTGATGAAAGTATTAGCTTCCCCTTACACCACTGAAAATAAACACAAAATGTTGCATACAGAAGCCATTGGTGTACCATATATTAAAAATATCTGGCCTTGTTGGTGCTGGGAAAATGCCATGTGTTCAGATGTTAATCTCCATTTTGATCAGCGGATCTTTCAATAGTGCTTTCAAAACAAGCAAGTTTCTCAAGTGTGGACATTAACACCAAGGAAATCCTAGGCCCTCACATTATTGTGGAGCTTATCTGCTTGTCATTAGCAGAAGTCTCACATATCTGTATACATAGATTATATAAAACTACACAGTTTTCTCTGGAACTTTTGACGTTTATTTGAAGCATCCTGGCTCACAGGCATGGGTTATTATTATATTTCTTCTAAGGACACCTTTCTACTTAGGAGAATCTTAGTTTGAAGTATAAATATGAAGGCCACTGGCCCAAACTGCTATTGTAGGTTAAATCAAATTGTTCACAGAGAATCTTTAATCAAGCTATACTGCTAAAATAGGAGGTGAAGTAGTTCTTGAGGCTGGGGCTTCAATAATCCATTTATTCAACATCAGCAAATATTTGTTGAGTGTCTACTATATACCAGGCACTCTTCTGCATACTTGGGATACATCCTTGAACAAAACAGAGAAAATTCATGCCCTCACGGAGCTTAAATTCTATTTAGAGAGCCAGGGTTGGAGGATAAGCAATAAATTATAAACAAAATAAATGAATAAATTATATGGTGTGGGGGAAGTTGATAAGTGTTACAGAGGAAGAAAATGTAGAACAGGGTAAGGAGGACAGAGACTGTGGGAGGAATTAGGGTGTAGTATCAAATACAGGAGTTAGCAGGGGTCTCACTGAGAAGGTGAGATGGAATACTTGAAGGAAGTGAAAGAATTGTTTCTGGCAGAGGAATAAGAGCAAAGGGCTTACAAGGGAGTTGGGCTGGAGTGTTTGACAAACAGTAAGGAGTCTAGCATGGCTGGAGGGGAGTAGGATGTTGGAGGCAGAGGTAGGAGATGAAGTCAGAAAGGCATAGGGGACCAGATTGTATAAGGCCATTTTAAGCCATTGACTCTGAGTGACATATGAAGCAATTGCTGGGTGTTAGCAGAAGAGCAACTTACATTTTAAAAGGACTATTCTGCCTCCTGTGTTGATAAGAGACTAAGGGACTAGGAGACCAGATGGGAGAAATCTGAGCCTAAGATAATGGTGATGGCTTGGATCAGCATGGTTGATGGCAATGGAAATAATGGGTGTCAGATTCTGAATGTGTTTCGAAGGCAGAAATGATAGGATTTCCCAACAGATTAAATGTGGGGTATGAAAGAGAGAGTGAGGAAGGAGTCTAGGATGATTCCAAGGTTTTGGCCTGAGTGGCTAAAAGGATGGAGTTGCCATCAGCTGAGATGGAAAGGCTGCAGGGAGAGCCCATGTGGAATGAAAGATCAAGAGTTCAGTGTTCTGTTGTTGTATGACTTGGAAAGTCTAAAACTATTTTTGGTGCATTCTAGGATTAATTACATAAGAAAAAGTAAGAATGATAAGAGCCAAGTCTCTTACTGTCAGAAAAGGGTGTTACAGGTATGAGAGGGGGGAAGACTGGAATGAACCTTATCATGTTGGGCTAAGATCAGGCTTAGCTGTATCATTGTGAACTCATGGCTTTTAATATATACAGGTATAGGATATAAATATACACTCTGAAACACACTTTCTTAACTCCATCACTCAAAAGGCCTGATAGGAATGACAGCCCAGTAACTATGAGCACACAACCTCTAGACATAGGTTTTTAAACACCATTCTTCATAAAGAAATCAAGCACCCTGGAGAAATAACCAATTCCAGGCTGAGGCAAAGAAAGGATAAGATGAGTCTGGGACACCTTATCATGCTAGAAAGTAAGAAAGTGCTCAGATAATAAGGACATGTCAGAAAGACACAGAAGCTAACTTAAAAGGATTCCCATTGACCAAGTCTAGTCCTATTTTAGCATCAAAATAATTATAATAATAAGGTATTACCCATAGAGTAACATGAGAATCCATGAGTCCATATTGATATAATAAATAAGTGAATAAACTGATGGAAAAGAAAGAAAGCCCCTGCTTGTAGTAGAATACTAGATGACAAGTAAGGAATGATAAAGCTATAAAAATCACCATTTGACAAATAAAAATTGACTTATGCAAGAATTACTTATGGGTCCTAAACCAATGGATGAAAACTTGGTGAGGAATAGGATATCTACGTAGTCTCAAAGTGCTTATCCCACAGGAAAAATAGTAACTTTAGTAGGGAAACCTGGCAACTATCATCTTAAGTGGTTAAAGTTAATATTACCAGGAATGGAAAAACTGATACTATACCTTCCTTATATGATGCACTGAGAAGAAAACAACATTATTTTTGTGGAATTCCTGCCAAAAATATACAGTCTCAATTTACTCATGAGGAAACCTCAAAACAAACCCAAATAAAGAGTTGTTTAATGGATGTAGAGGTTCGGCTTTGCAAGATGAAAAGATTTCTGGAGACTGGTTGCACAACAACATGAATATGTATAACACTACTCAAGTGTACATTTAAAAATGGCCATGATGGTAAATTTACTGTTGTGTGTATTTTACCACAGTTTTTAAAAAATCTTAAAGTTAATGAATAGTCCACAAAATACCTTCAGTAAGTCATGAAAAACAAGGACATACTATAGATTAAAGAAGACTAAAGAGATATGAAGCTAAATACAACTTGTGATTCTGACTTGAACCCTGGGTCAGGAAATACATGGGTATATATAATGCCCTAAAGTAAAAATGTTGGGGCAGTTGGCTTGAATATGAATAAGGCTGATGGATTAGATAACAGTGTTGTATCAGGGTCACCCTCCTGATTCAGGTAATTGCAGAAAGCACTTAGGAAGCATACACATGTATTTGGGGAATAAAGGGCCATCATGTCAGAAACTCTTAAATGGCTCAGAAAATAAAAATAATATATTCACAAATAAATATGGACAGAGGAAGAATGCTTATGTAAGTATGGGAAAATGTTAAGAGGGAATCTGGGTGAAGTGAATAAAAGAGTTTTTATTTCTTGCAAATTTTCTGTAAATCTGAGATTATTTCAAAACAAAAGAATTCAGTGTTGGACATGTAGAGTTTGAGATATCTAGTAGACATCTAAAATGGAGATGGCATTCAAGCAGTACTGTATTCTGGAGTCTGAGGTAAAGATTTGGGCTGAAGATTAAAAAAAAAAGTTCTACATACAGGTGGCATTTAATCCTGTGAGATTATCAAGGGAGCAAGGTTAGGCAAAGCAGAACCAAGACTGAGTGCTGGAACAATCCAACATTAAATGCATCATTTACATCTCAGTGATGCTCTTGACTTCACTTTTAGTTATCCAAGATGAAGAATTTGGTATTTGCTTAAAGTAAATGAAATTGTGAAGAGAGAAGAAAATCTGTTAATAGCTGAGCAGTGGGATCATTGTCTGTCTCCTATCTCTAGCATTTGATAACCCCAGCTCATTTTTTTCCCCAGACATTTTGGTGCTTGGTAGCCAGCAGGGTACCCACAGAGATTATCTGTATTCTAGAAAGTAAAGTCATCTTGCATGGTAGATAGCAGCTGGATAGACACAGATCTGCCTTTTTCACAGCAGGGCTGAACTTTGGAGGGCAAACTGTCTTCCATTCAAATCAGAGTCAAACTTCCTGATGCCAAAGTCAGCCCTCATGTCATAAGCTTATCTCATCAGTTTCCTGGTAGAAAAATGCTCTGCTGTCAAGATTGGAAACCCCTGGCTAGCCATCCTTACATCTAAAAGAGCACCCCTGTTTTCCCTTTATTGTGAATGGCAGTGAGATTTGGGGGATTGTACTTCAAATGAATAAACTAGAGAGCCTAACAGTCATGACAGACAGCTCCACCCCTGAAGGCTGGATCACATATGCGTTGCCTTTGATACCTCTGCTTGTTTGAACTAATGTCAAAGGCAGTGTGTAGCGTTGGCTCCAACCTCTAACAAGAAACCAGAAATAGAACCCTTGTTCACCTGTGTGGAGAGTTGCCATCAGAGATTTCCATTTGTCCTTTGATGCCTTCTCTGTGCCCTGAAAATTACCTCTTTACTCCTCCCAGGGAGTAGTACCATTCTCTCCAACAAACTAATAATAATCATATCTAAATTTTGTAGAGCAATTTACAGGCACTTGTATATCCATTATCACATTTAATTTGACAACAGAGCTAACAAGGAGATAGTTATATCCCCATCTTGTAGAGAAAGAAACATAACTAAAGATCATATACCCCCAATAAGCAGCTATGTCTCTCTTTTTCTTGATGAATTGGTATGGGAAATACCTGAGTTTCCAAATTGAACCAGTTGAAGAAATGTTTTATTAATCACCTCAGCCATTAAATTCTGTCCAATGTGATGGAGGAAATACTTCACACAAAAGAGGAGAAATCATTTTAAAGACCTATTGGAGGCAGATGGGAAATCTCAATCTCACAGGATTTGAGAAATGTATCTTTTGTTATTGTTTGGAAACAACAGACTTGCTACGGCCTGAAATGATTATCCCTTGATTGGTGTATGACCATTCTGTTTTTTCTGTAAAGAGTGGTGTGGGTAAAATCGTAATTTTTCCAGAATCTCTTGTCTGGCTTAAGTACATCTGCATATCAATAGGTATTTCAAGGGTTGGAGAGAGGTGGTCCATCTACATATCAATAAGTAATCACAAGAGCATGCGAAGGTTTATCTGGATGGGAGAGGTTGGGTGAAGCTCTCCTCTTCTGCTGAAGCCTGGTCAAGAGACCTGACAACTGCTTGTAAGAAATAAGTGGGTTTCTTAAACTTTATTTCTCCCTTTGACTGATTCGTTTTCAAAGGTATTTTGCCCTGGGATTTTCCCCTGGAGTTACAAGTGGAGGTAAGGCAAATACATTTTTTTGTCATCACTAGCAAGCATCTTCTAAATTATAGGGAGAAAACTATCATTGTTAAACTTAAACAATGTAAAGACTTACCACTAGAAATTAAGACTAGGGGAAACGTCATTCACTTTGGTAGCAGAGCTGCACCAAGGAAACTCAGGGGAAGGGAGACAGTAGCAAAGACAGTTTCTTGTATGGAGAAAGACTAGGTTCCTTTGGAGTGCTGGCATCCTAGATTATGCCAGTTGGCATTTTGGAGGGAATGGGATAAGCCACTAGGGAATGTGTTGGTAGGAATATATCCTTTATAGCCTTATTGAAGAATGGGAAATTTATATTAGTGGGATCCATTCTACTTTCCTAAAACCAGAAATATGTTTTCTTAAGAAATCTCAAAAGTAGTCTTTGGGTATGGGTGGGGGAGGGGAATGGGTAGAGACTAGGACAACAATGAAGACTGGCTGTAGAGATGTACAATAGGTAGAGTATTCCACTTTGAGTGAGGTAACCTCCAGGCCTTTAGTATTATAAGAGTCATTTTCTTCCTGGTGCCAGTAATCATTCTTCTGGTAAGGTAGGGCATCTTTGTCTGTCTGCTTGAAAGTGGAGGCTTGACCCTCCTTTCTTTTCCTTCTATCCATCATGACCAGAGTATACCTAAGCAGTTCTTCTTTATGCATTCTAGTTCAGTGGTTCTCATATTAACCCCACAGTGGAATCATTGGCAGCTTTAAGGAAATACTGATGTATGCATCTTTAAAAAAAAAGTTTACACATGATTGTAACATGTGGACAAGGTTGACAATGCTGTTCAAGAGCAGAGATTCTCAGACTTTTATATGCAAGTGAATCATCTCGGGATTTTGTTAAAAGGTAGTTTCTGATTTCAGTAGGTCCAAGGTGGAACCTGAGAGTCTACATGTTTGACAAGCTATCAAGTGATGTAGAACATGCTAAATAACAAAATTCTACCCAGTAGTTCTCAAACTCTAGCAGCACAATAAAAAAAATCACCTGGGAGACTTTCAGTTTCCCATTCTGCATATAGGATGTTTGGAATTCACCACCTGTCTTAATAAATAAAATGCTGAACAGAAGGGGATTGCAGCTTCCTGGAATGGAGACTCACCAGCAAGTGAGCAGAAACTGCCAGTGGAACCAGTGTGGTGGTAGAAAAGACTGAACTATACAAATGGCAGGAGGTTCAGTGTTGACAACTATGAGAGTTAATGCCAGGGGGACCCAGTCGAAGGGTGTTCCTCACAAAATCATGAGATTTGCCACCAGGAGTTCCTCAGTAGGTTTCCACAGTAAATATTCAAGAAAAATTCCTCATGCTTCCTGAGGAGGGAGAGGAAAATGTACCATTTTGAAATACACCAGAGCACTCTGTTCTTCATAATAAGGATAATCCTCAAGAGAAACTAGTTAACTAGAGCGTAACTGACCTAGGGGAAGGGAAATACCCAACTCTAGCCGGCTCTAGCCATCCTGTCCCACCTAAGCAAGGAGAGAAAACCTGTTGAAACACTTGTGAAATTCAGTCTAGAGACACAGGCTCACTAAAAGACTAAGACCCAATCATAGGACTGTAGCATGCTTCCCTTCCCCAACACCTTACCTCCACATTACTAAAGACCTATTTATAGCAGTTCCTTGTGCCCAATGCATCATGTCCAGCTATCAAGAAAAAAATTACAAGGCATACTAAAAGGTGAAAAGCACAATTTGAAGAGACAGAACAAGCATCAAAACCATACATGAGAAGATGGCAGCATGAGTAAGGCAGCGGAAATCTCCTCCCAAAACCATATATATTTTTGAAAATACAACAAATACAACTATTCCTAAAAGAGAGACCAGTGGATACAGTACAACAGCCAGGCTACATCTACATCTGTGAGAACTCAGCATCTCACAAAGGGGGTAAAATACAAGCCATGTCCCGGCGGGACCTGAGCACTCTCCCAACCCCAGCTCCCCAGCAGGAAGAAAGAAGTCAGAGCAAGGAGGGAGTGAAAGCCCAGGACTGCTAAACAACCAGCTCTAGTAATCCACACCAGGAGCACAGACACACAGTGCACGGAGTGCTGGATATTACAGAAACAGAAAAGCAAAATCTGCGAGCGGGTCCCCACAACCAGCTCCCCTTGGAAAAAAAGAAAAGTGAGTGCATTTTGAAAGTCTTAAAGGGACAGGGACCTCAACTGGACGGAATCATCCCAGCACACTCAGTCCAGCGGTTGGAAATCTCAGGGAACTCCAGGTGCCCTAACCCCATGGGCAGCAGCACAGCTCTGAAGTCCCTCACAGCAATAAGCAGCCTGCCAGTCGTTCCCCTGGCCAGTGTGTCCTGTGACACAGTGGCCTATTAGCCTGAGAGTGGCTGCTGGTGCCCAAGGCAGTGGGGAGCGGCCTGGGAGCAGCCGTGCCCCCAGCAGCTGCCCAGAATCTCCTCCTGGTGTGCGCCACCCAGGCCAGACCCAAAGGCTGCCACCAGTGCACAGCTGCCTGGCACAGGCAGAAGAAACTGGAGCAAGGTGTGAAGGGGCACCACTCTTGCAGGAGAGCACACCCGGTATGCCTGCCACTCCCCACTGGGCTCTGGACTACCCTGACGGTGACCCCACCCACGGCAGCTTAGGGGATGAATCCAGAGGCTGCTCCAGGAGTGTGGGTAACCAACACAGGCAGCAGAGAAGGGCAAGTTTACCAGCAAACAGGAAAGGACTTTGTTCTTCCAGTGGACACACATGCTACCTGCCTACAGCTACCTCTATCACCATCAACAGGCAGAAGATTTTGGTCCAGCCCAGAATTACATAAACAACCCCTGAGAGAGGGCCTGGGAACATAGATTTAACCAATCTTCCTGAAAGAATTCAAAATAAAGGTCATAACCATGCTGATGGACCTGCAGAGAAATATGCAAGAGCTAAAGGAGCAAGTAGGAAGGTAGAAGTACAGAAATAAAACAATCTCTGGAAGGACTTAAGAGCAGACTGGATGAGGTGCAAGAGGCCATTAATGGAATAGAAATCAGAGAACAGGACCACAGAGAAGCTGAGGCAGAGAGAGAGAGATAAAAGGATCTCCAGGTATAAAAGAATATTAGGAGAACTGTGTGACCAATCCAAACAGAACAATATTTGCATCATAGGAGTACCAGAAGAAGAAGAGAGAGAAAAAGGGATAGAAAGTGTCTTTGCAGAAATAATTGCTAAAAACTTCCCTAAACTGGGGGAGGAAATAGTCTCTCAGACCATGGAGGCCCACAGAACTCCCAACACAAAGGAACCAAGGAGGACAACACCAAGACATATAATAATTAA
The DNA here is from genome assembly GCF_040802235.1 of Manis javanica. Taxonomy (NCBI): domain Eukaryota; kingdom Metazoa; phylum Chordata; class Mammalia; order Pholidota; family Manidae; genus Manis; species Manis javanica. The sequence continues at coordinate 94,119,978 of NC_133163.1, read as the reverse complement.
AATGGCAGAGATCAAAGACAAGGACAGAGTATTAAAGGCAGCTAGAGAGAGAAAAAAGGTCACCTACAAAGGAAAAACCATCAAACTATCATCAGAATTCTCAACAGAAACCTTACAGGCCAGAAGAGAATGGCATGATATATTTAATTCAATGAAACAGAAGGTCCTTGAACCAAGGATAGTGTATCCAGCACAATTATCATTTAAATATGAAGGAGGGATTAAACAATTCCCAGACAAACAAAAGTTGAGGGAATTTGCCTCCCACAAACCACCTCTACAGGATATTTTAAAGGGACTGCTCTACATGGAAGCACTCCTAAGGCTAAATAGCAAAAAATAAAATCAACTACTCACAAAAGCAGTCAAAGGAAACACAAAAGAGTACAGAATAAAACACCTAACATATAAAGAATGGAGGAGGAGGAATAAGAAGGGAGAGAAATAAAGAATCATCAGACTGTGTTTATAATAGCTTAATAAGAGAGTTAAGTTAGATCACCAGATAGTAAAGAAGCTACTCTTGAACCTTTGGTAACCACGAATCTAAAATCTGCAATGGCAATAAGTACATATCTTTCAATAATCACCCTAAATGTAAATGGGCTGAATGCACCAATCAAAAGACAGAGAGTAACAGAATGGATAAAAAAAAAGAACTATCTATATGCTGCTTACAAGAGACTCACCTCAAACCCAAAGACATACACAGACTAAAAGTCAAGGGATGGAAAATGATATTTCATGTCAACAGTAGGGAGAAAAAAGCAGGTGTTGCAGAACTTGTATCAGACAAAATAGACTTCAAAACAAAGAAAGTAACAAGAAATAAAGGGCAATACATAATGGTAAAGGGGTCAGTCCAATAAGAGGATATAACCATTATAAATATATATGCACCCAATACAGGAGCACCAACATGTGTGAAACAAATACTAAGAGAATTAAAGGAGGAAATAGAATGCAATGCATTCATTCTAGGAGACTTCAACACACCACTCACTCCAAAGGACAGATCCACCAGACAAAATAAGTAAGGACACACAGGCACTGAACAACACACTAGAACAGATGGACTTAATGGACATCTACAGAGCTCTACACCCAAAAGCAGCAGGATACACATTCTTCTCAAGTGCACATGGAACATTTTCCAGAATAGACCACATACTAGGCCACAAAAAGAGCCTCAGTAAATTCAAAAAGATTGAAATTCTACCAGCCAACTTCTCACACCACAAAGGCATAAAACTAGAAATAAATTGTACAAAGAAAACCAAAAGGCTCACAAACACATGGAGGCTTAACAACATGCTTCTAAATAATCAATGGATCAATGACCAAATTAAAACAGAGATCAAGCAATATATGGAAACAAATGACTATGCCAGCAGAAAGCCCCAAATTCTGTGAGACTCAGTGAAGGCAGTTCTATGAGGAAAGTGTTAGGCTGGAGAAAGGAAAAACAAGGACATGCAAACAGAACAGAGAGATGCCATAGGGGGAGAACAGACCAGACCCCAAAGTCCATGCCATATATGGAAAGGGGACAGCTCTCCCTGAATTCCATCCTGATGTGCCAACTAAGACCCAGATGTCAGCCTCCTCTCTCTGGGAAGGAAAAAAGTTTCTAGTTGTCTATTATGTCACCTTTAACCAATCATACCTCTCCACACCCCCTAAGATAGCTTGCCCACTCCTCCCCCTCCTAATCCCTTATAAACCCCCCACCTCCCTAACCGGGTGTGACTTCTCTGGCCTGTGACAAGAAGACCACAGAACCTCACCCAGGGGTATTTAAATAAATTACCTGGCCCTTTGTTGTCTCCCTTTGCCTGCTTATTTCGGCTAGAATTTATCTTACATATGATGCCAAAACGCAGGAAGGAGCATGAGCGCGGGGCCCCGACCGGCCACCAGCAGCCCGCCCCCTCCTTCCCCGACCCGGGACCTCAGCCTGCTCTCCACTGCATGGACTATTTTCTGGTGAGTCCCTCAGTTTCCCCTGGTCTGCTTCCCTTCCTAACTCCATTTCACCTGGTCCATCCAAAATCGTAGCTACGTCCAGGTCTGGGCATTCAGCCCATCCATTGCGAGTATCCAGGATACTTGCCCCTGGCCCTGCGGTTGGGGAGACGTTCCTCACCCAGGCTCCCAGGCCATCTCCCCTAACTTGGTGCGCTTGGGATGCTGGGCACTCCTCTCAGCAGGATTTATTTTTTTTAGGAAGTGGGCACAGACATGAGGAACCAGCCCATGAAAGCAGAGGCTCAGACCTCATTGCAGTGTCTCATTTCTAATCTGGCTACTCTATATTTGTCCCAGGAAGTTCACAAATGGAAGTTAATCTTCCTTTTCTCTGAGGCCAGGCCTCAGTATCCCTTGGACAACCAATCTCGCTGGCTCCCTGAGGGAACTTTTGATTTTAGCCTCCTCACCGACTTAACTAATTATTGCCACCAGAGTGGAAAGTAGAATGAAATCCCATATGTGCAGGCTTTTTAGACTTTGCACTCCCGTCAAGACGTTTATGTTAAGTGTTCTATAACTCAGGTTCTCCTAGCCCAATCTCCAGTTAAAGATAGTCAGCCTCTTACTCTGCTCAGTCCTTCCTTTTCAGATCTGCCAGAAAACCTCAGTTGCCCACCTTCCTCAGCTCGCAATCCCCTCCCCCTCTCTCCACCACCATCTTTAAGTCCTTTGTCTTCACACGTGTCGCCTCCATCTTAAAGTCCTGCATTCTCAACCATGCCATTGTCCTGCTCTCCTCTTCCAGTGGCTGCACCACCCCCTCCCCTCTCCCTCCACTTTCACTGCCCTCTTCCCCCACCAGAACACGCCCCTCGCGCCCTCTAGAATTTATCTTACAGAAAGTATATAGCAATCCAGGCCTATTTAAAGAAGGAAGAACAATCCCAAATGAATACTCTAAAATCACAGTTATTGAAACTGGAAAAAGAAGAACAAATGAGGCCCAACATCAGCAGAAGGAGGGACATAATAAAGATCAGAGAAGAAATAAATAAAATTGAGAATAATAAAACAATAGAAAAAATCAATGAAACCAAGAGCTGGTTCTTTGAGAAAATAAAATGGATAAGCCCCTAGCAAGATGTGTTAAGAGAAAAAGAGAATCTATAAACATCAACAAAATCAGAAATGAGAAAGGAGAAATCACAATGGACCCTACAGAAATACAAAAAATTATTAGAGAATACTATGAAAATCTATATGCTAACAAGCTGAAAAACCTAGAAGAAATGGACAACTTCCTAGAAAAATACAACCTTCCAAGACTGACCAAGGAAGAAACAGAAAATCTAAACAGACCAATTACCAGCAACAAAATTGAAGCGGTAATCAAAAAACTACCCAACAGCAAAACCTCCCTGCCAGATGGATTTTTGGTGAAATTTTATCAGACATAATACTCATTGTCCATTAAGTTTTCCATAAAATAGAAAAGGAGGGAATACTCCCAAACTCATTCTATGAAGCCAACATCACCCTAATATCAAAAGAAGGCATAGACCCCACCAAAAAAGAAAATTACAGACCAATATCCCTGATGAACATAGATGCAAAAATACTCAAGAAAATATTAGCAAACCGAATTCAAAAATACATCAAGAGGATCATACACTATGATCAAGTGGGATTCATCTCAGGGATGCAAGAATGGTACATTTGAAAATCCATCAACATCACCCACCACATAAACAAAAAGAATGAGAAAAACCACATGATCATCTCCATAGATGCTGAAAAAGCATTTGACAAAATTGAACATCCATTCATGATATAAACTCTCAACAAAATGGGTATAGAGGGCAAGTACCTCAACATGGTAAAGGCCATATATGACAAACCCACAGCCAACATCATGCTTAACAGCAAGAAGCTGAAAGCTCTTCCTCTATGATTGATAACAAGACAGGGATGCCCACTCTCCCCACTGTTATTCATCATAGTACTGGAGGTCCTAGCCATGGCAATTAGGCAAAACAAAGAAATACAAGGCATCCAGATTGATAAAGAAGAAGTCAAACTGGCACTATTTGCAGATGATATGATATTGTACATAAAATCCCTATAGACTCCATTCCAAAACTACTAGAACTAATATCTGAATTCAGCAAAGTTGCAGGATACAAAATTAATACACAGAAATCTGTGGCTTTCCTATACACTAACAATGAACTAACAGAAAGAGAAATGAGGAAAACAATTCCATTCACCATTGCATCAAAAAGAATAAAATACCTAGGAATAAACCTAACCAAGGAAGTGAAAGACCTATACCCTGAAAACTACAAGACACTCTTAAGAGAAATTAAAGAAGACACAACAAATGGAAACTCTTTCCATGCTCTTGGCTAGGAAAAAATTAATATTGTCAAAATGGCCATCCTGCCCAAAGCAATCTACAGATTCAATGCAATCCCTATCAAAATACCAACAACATTCTTCAACGAACTGGAACAAATAGTTTCTAAATTCATGTGGAACCACAAAAGACCCCGAACAGCCAAAGAAATCCTGAGAGGGAAGAGTAATGCAGGGGTCATCTTGCTTCCCAACTTTAAGCTCTGCTACAAAGCCACAGTAATCAAGACAATTTGGTACTGGCACAAGAAAGGGAGCCACAGACCATTGGAAGAGAATACAGGGTCCAGATATTAACCCAAACATATACAGTCAATTAATATATGATAAAGGAGCCATGGACATACAATGGGAAAATGACAGCCTCTTCAACAGCTGGTGTTGGCAAAACTGGACAGCTACATGTAAGAGAATGAAATTGGATCACTGTCTAACCCCATACACAAAAGTAAATTTGAAATGGATCACAGACCTGAATGTAAGTCATGATACCATAATACTCTTAGAAAGAAACATAGGCAAAAATCTCTTGAACATAAACATGAGCGACTTCTTCATGAACATATCTCCCCGGGCAAGGGAAACAAAAGCAAAAATGAACAAGTGGATCTATACAAAGCTGAAAACCTTCTGTACAGCAAAAGACACCACCAATAGAACAAAAAGGCATCCTACGGTATGGGAGAATATATTCATACTTGACAGATCCCATACAAGGTTGACATCTAAATATATAAAGAGCTTATGCACCTCAACAACAAAAAGCAAATAGTCCAATTAAAAATGGGCAGAGGAGCTGAACAGACAGTTCTCCAAAGAAGAAATTCAGATGGCCAACAGACACATGAAAAGATGCTCCACATTGCTAGTCGTCAGAGAAATGCAAATTAAAACCACAATGAGATATCACCTCACCCCAGTAAGGATCACCACCATCCAATAGACAAGCAACAACAAATGTTGGCAAGGTTATGGAGAAAGGGGAACCCTATTACATTGCTGGTGGGAATGTAAACTAATTCAACCATTGTGGAAAGCAGTATGGAGGTTCCTCAAAAAGCTCAAAATAGAAATACCATTTGACCCAGGAATTCCACTTCTAGGAATTTACCCTAAGAATGCAGCAACCCAGTTTGAAAAAGACAGGTGCACCCCTATGTTTATTGTAGCACTATTTACAATAGCCAAGAAATGGAAGCAACCTAAGTGTCCATAAGTAGATGAATGGATAAAGATGTGCTACATATACACAATGGAATATTATTCAGCCATAAGAAGAAAACAAATCCTACCATTTGCAACAACATGGATGGAGCTAGAGGGTATTATGCACAGTGAAAAAAGCCAGGTGGAGAGAGACAAGTACCAAATGATTTCACTCATATGTGGAGAATAAGAACAAAGAAAAACTGAAGGAACAAAACAGCAGCAGAATCACAGAACCCAAGAATGGGCTAACAGTTACCAAAGGGGAAGAGACTGGGGAGGTTGGGTGGGAAGGGAGGGATAAGGGGGTGGGGGATAAAAGGGGCATTATGATTAGCATATATAATGTGAGGGGGGCATGGGGAGGGCTGTGCAACACAGAGAAGACAAGTATTGATTCTATAGCATCTTACAACTCTGATAGACAGTGACTGTAATGGAGTTTGTGGGGTGTACTTGGTGATGGGGGGAGCCTAGTAAACATAATGTTCCTCATGTAATTATAGATTATTGATACCAAAATAGAAGAGAAGAAAAAACCATACATGACAGGGATGTTGGAATTATACTGGAAATTTAAAACAACTGATTATTATGCTTAGGGCTGTAATGGATAAAGTGCAAGACATGCAAGACCAGATGGTCAATGTAAGTAGACAGATAGGCATCCTAATAAAGAACCAAAAAGAAATACTAGAGATAGAAAACACTGTAACAGTAATGAAGAATGCTATTGAAGGATTTATTAGTAGACTGTAGACTGGACCTAAGTAAAGATTCTCTGAGTGTGAAGATGTCTTAATAGAAGCCTTTAAAACTGAAAAGCGAAAGAGAAAAAAAACTGAAAGAAGTAACATAGGAGAAGAGCCAAGGACTGTGGGAAATTACAAAAGGTATGTTCGTATATTAGTAATACCAGAGGAGAAAGAAATAGTAGAAATGTTTGAAGTAGTAATAACTGAGAACTTCCCCTGAGTTAATGTCACATACCAAAACATATTCCCAGGAAGCTCAGAGAACCCTAAGCAGGATAATTGCCAAAAAACAAACCAAAAGAACATTTACGTATATCTTTTCCAAATAACAGGAAATAAAAGATAAAGAATCATGAGAAAAGGCAGAGGGGGAGAAAGCTTACTTGAAGAGGAAAAAAGAGAAGAATCACCTCGACATCCTAGAAAACATGAAAATAAGAGGAGAGTAGAGTAAAATATTTAAACATCAATCTAAAATTCTGTATTCTGTGAAATTTTAAAATTTCAAAAATGAAGGAGAAATAAAGACTTTCTCAGAAAAACAAAAATTTAGGGAATTTATTTCCAATGTATGCTTACATATAAGTGAAAGGAATGACAGCAATGATAGAAGAAACAATAGGGAGGAATTACAATTATTTTATTTTAAGTTACTACCCATGAAGCAGTATTGTTATTTGAAAGTGGACTTGGATTAGTTGAAAATATTTATTGTAAATTTTAGGGAAATCAGTGAAAATGTAGAAACAGTATAACTGACATCCTAAGGAATGAGAGAAAAGGAACCATTTAAAATGCTCAGTTAAAACCCGGAAGGCAGAAAAATAGTGGAAACAAATATAGGAACAAAGAACAAGTACAGGAAAGAAATCAAAAACAAATATGATAGATATTAATCCAACTGTATCAATTATCACATTGACCATCAGTGGTCTACATAGACCAATTAAAAGACAAAGATTGTCAGAGTAGATAGTAAAATAACACCCAAATATATGATGTCTACAAGTAACTCACTTTAAATATAAAGGCACATAGAGATTAAAAGTAAATGGATAGAGAAAAATATACCATGCTAACATGAGTCAAAAGAAGGCAGGAGTTGTCTTTATTAATTTCAAGGCAGACAGAGCAAATTTCAAAGCAAAGAAGGTTGTTACATAATAATAAAGGAGTCAGTTTTTCAAAACAGCCTAATAATCTTTAATGTGTATATACCTAACAACAGAGTATCAGATTACATGAGGCAAAAGCTAATAGAACTTCAAGGAGAAATAGATAACTCCACTCTATCAAAGGTGAAGATTTTAACACCCTTCTATCAGTGGAGCAATCCAGCAAGCAGAAAACCAGTAAGAATTAATTGAGTTCAAATAGTTGAACTCAAGAACACCATCAATCAACTGAATGTAATAGACATCTATATACTGATTCACCAATCAAAAACAGAATACACATTCTTCTTAAGCTCACCTGGAGTACTCATCAAGATGCATCACATTCTGCTCCATAAAACACACCTTAAAAAGAGTATAAATCATAGTGTCTGTTCTCGGAACACAGTGGAATTAAACTAGAAGTCAGTAAAAGAAAGATAAATGGGAAATCCCAAATATATGAAAATTAATCAACACTTCTAAATAACACTTGGGACAAAGAAGAAACCTTGAGAAATTTAAAACATTTTGAACTAAATAAAAATGAAAATATAACTTATCAAAATATGTGGGATATAGTGAAAGCAGTGCTTAGAGGGAAATTTATAACATTGAATAACTGAACATTGAACTTATTGGATAGAAGATCTAAAATCAATCATCTGAGTTCCTACTTTAGGAAACTAAAATATGAAAAGCAAGTTAAGTCCAAAGTAAGAAGAAAAGAAATAATAAAAATTAGAATAAAAATCAATGAAATTGAAACAAGAAATAATCAAGAAAATTAACAAAACCAAAGCTGGGTTCTTTGAAAAAATCAATAAAATTGATTAGCTGCTACCAGGCTCACTAAGTAAAAGAAGACAAAAATGAATTATATCAGAAATAAAAGGACATTAGCAGATTCTATGGACACTGAAGGATAATAAAGGAATACTATGAAGAATTCTATGCTCATAAATTTGATAACCCAGATGAAATGGACCAATTTCTTGAAAGGAACAATTAGCTTAAACTCATATAAGAAGAAATAGACAATCCGAATAGGCCTATGTCTATTAAAGAAATTGAATAAACAATTATTAATCTTCCAGGGCAGAAAGCACCAGATCAGTTGGGTTTACTGTTGAATTCTACCAAATATTTAAGGAAGAAGTTATACCATTTTTTTATGATCTCTTTCAGAGGATTGAAGCAGAGGAAATACTACCTAACTCTTTCTATGAGGCCAGCGTTACTCTATTACCAAAATAAGACAAAGATATTACAAGAAATGAAAATTACAGGCTGATACCTCTCTTGAACATAGATGCAAAATCCAACAAAATATTAGCAAGTTGAATCCAATAATGTAGAATAATTATATACCATAACTAAATTGGATTTATCCCAGGTTTGCAAAGCTGGTTTAACATTCAAAAATCAACTAACCCATCAAATGAACTAGGTAGAAAAGAAAAATCACATGAGTATTTAAATATATAACAGAAAAAGCATTTGACAAAATCCACACCCATTCATGATAAAAACTCATAATAAACCAGAAATAGAGGAGAAACTTACTCAAGTTGATAAAGAATATCTACAAAAAACCTGTAACTAATGTCATACTTAATGGTGAGAAACTGGAAGATTTCTCACTAAGTTCTGGCTCAAAGGAGGATATCCCCTCTCACCACTCCTTTTGTTTCTAATTTAAATATTTTTTATACTCTACTTTGTGGGAGCAGTGAACATAGGGAAAATACTTTTTTCCAGCTTTATTAACATATAACTGCCATACTGTCTAACTTTAAGGGGAACAACATAATTGTTTGATATATGAAATATTGAAAAATAATTACCACAATAATGTTAGTTAATATGTCCATCACCTCACATAGTGACAGTATTTTTGTATGTAGTGAGAACTTTTAAAATCTATTTTCTTAGCAACTTTCAAAAGTACAGTACAGAATTGTTAACTGTAGTCACCATCCTGTACATGACATCCCTGGAACTTATTCATCTTATAACTGGAAGTTTGTATCCATCACTCCTTTTCAACATTGTACTAGAAGTACTAGCTAATACAATAAGACAATAAAATAAAATAAAAGGTGTACAGATTAGGAAGGATGAAATAAAAGTGTCTTTGTTTACAGATTACATTATCATCTATGTAGAAAATGCTAAAAATATGATTAAAAAACTTTGGAACTAATAAGCATTTATAGCAGAGTTGTAGGATCAAAGTTAATATACAAAAGTCAATTACTTTGCTATACAACAGCAATGAATAAGTACAGGAAATAAAATCACTACACTGTTTATATTTGCACCTCAAAATGTGGAATACTTAATATAAGTCTAACAAAGTATGTATAAGATCTATATGAGGTAAACTACAAAACTGTTGAAGAAAATTTGATAAAGAACTGTTATCCAAAATATACAGAGACTTTTGAAACTAAACAGTAACACAACTTGATTAAAAAATGAGCTAAGAGCCGTAATAGCTCACCAAAGAAGCATATAGATAGCAAGCACATGAAAAGATTATCCATATCATATGTCATCAGGGAAATGTAAGTTAAAACAACAGTGAAATACTACTGCACACCTACTAGAATGGCCAAAATCCAGAACAGTAGTAACACCAAGTGCTGATGAGGATGTGGAGTAACAGGAATTCTTATCACTTGGGAGGCTGTTTGGCAGTTTCTTACAAAACAAAACATACTCTTCCCATGTGATCCAGCAATTGTGCTTTTTTGGTGTTTACCCAAAGGAGCTGAAAATTTATGTCCACACAAAAACTCACACACAGATGTTTAGGAATTTTTGTTCATAATTGCCAAAACTTGGAGGCAATCAAGATGTCCTTCACTAGGTGAATGTATAAATAAACTGAGGTACTATTATTCAGTGCTCAAAAGACATGAGCCATTAAGCTATGAAAAGATATAGAGAAACATAAATGCATATTATGAAGTGAAAGAGGCAAATCTGAAAAGACTACATATTGTATGATCCCATTTATTTGACATTCTATATACGGAAATACCAACTATATGACATTCTATGAATGGAAAAGGCGAAACTATGTGGACAGTAGAAAGATCAGTGGTTGCCAGATGCTGGGTCAGATGACTAGGCAGAGCACAGAGGATTTTTAGGGCAGGGAAAATACACTGCATGATACTATAATGGTGAATACATGTCATTATACATTTGTCCAAATCCATAGAATATACAACACCAATAGTGAGCACTAATGTAACCTATGGACTTTGGGTGATTATGATTTGTCACTGTAGGTTTATCAGTTGTAACAAGTATGCTACTTTGGTGGAGGATGTTGATAGTGAGGGTGGCTCCTGAGTCTTGGGAGCAGGAAGTATATGGGAAATCTCTCTACCTGCCTCTTAATTTGGCTGTAAAACTAAAATTGCTGTAAAACAAAGGCATAAAAAAATGTCTTGGGTGACTTTTAAATAAAAGTACCAAAGGGTGTAACCTACTCAAACCTATTAAGTCGAAATCAATAAGACAGAAGGCCTAGAAGTTATGGGTGGGGTTTCTGTTCCGTTTTGTTTTGGGCTTCCCTGGTGATTCCATTGTGTAGGTAGACTTAGAAACTTTGGTTCTGGATCTGCATTGGACTTGCCGCTAACCACATGTGAATATTTAAATCACATTAGGTTAGACTAAAAATTCAGTTACTCAGTTGCTTTAGCCACATTTCAAGTTGCATTAAGCCATAAGTAGTTAGTGGCTCCCGTATGAGTGCAGATATAGAACATTTCCATTAATACAGAAGATTGTACTGACCATCACCATAAGATCTAGTGCAACTCTACACAACAAATACTCCAAAGGAGAAGAGTTCTCTAATTTCTAAAATTATTATATTCTGTTTCTTAGTTAAAAATAAGCAAATTTGATCTAAAAAGAGGCCAGATGATAGTAGTTACTGTTTCATTTCAGTTTACAATAGATATTTTCAGACAATCCTATTCTCCCATTCTTCTTGTAGAATCTTCTCTGAGCTTGTGAAAGAATGAATAGGTTGATCAGTGTTGTCCAGTCTTTGTAAGCAGAGATACCTGTATCAGGAGATGAAGAAAATTGTACACATATGATACAGGGTAGGTTGAGACATATCTTTACTAAGCTCTAAAAGTGGTGAAATGTATTTATTTCTTTTTATTTATCATTACTTTTATTCAAGTATCATTGATATACAAACTTACATTGGTTTCAAGTATAAAACACAGTGATGGCACAGTTGCCTATATTATTAAATCCTCACCTCACTAGTGCAGTTACTGTCAGCATAGGAAGATGTTACAGAATCATTGATTGTATTCTCCATGCTGTACTACTATCCCCATCACCAACTTATATTAAGATGGAGAACTTTTGTGCTCCTATATCCCCCTGCCCTCCCTACTGGCCCACCCAACCTCTCCCCCATGGTAACCAGAAGTCACCTCTCAGAGTCTAAAAGTCTACTGCTATTTTGTTCATTTAATTTTTCTGTATTCCACAAATAAGTGAAATCATATGGTATTTGTCTTTTTGAACCTGGCTTATTTTACTTAGCATAATACCTTCTATATCCATACATGTTGTGGCAAATGGCACAATTTCTTTTTTTTATGGCTGAATAGTACTCCATTGTGTATATGTACCACATCTTCTTTATCCATTCCTCTATGATGGACACTCAGGTTGCTTCCATATCTTGGTCATTGTAAATAAAGTGGTGATAAACATGTATCTTTAAAAATATATATATATATATTGATTAAGGTATCATAGATACATAATTTTATGAAGGTTTCACATGAATACCACTGTGGTTTCAACATTCACCCATATTATCAAGTCCCCACCCCCTGCCCCATTGCAGTTACTGTCCGCCAGCGTAGTAGATGCTGTAGAGTAATTATTTGTCTTCTCTGTGCTGTATGGACTTCCCTGTGATCTACCTATATTGTGATTGCAAATTATACTGCCCCTTAATCCACTTTTCCCTCCCTCCTCACCCATCCTCACCATCCCCTTCCCTTTGCTAACCGCTAGTCCCTTCTTGGAGTTTGTGAGTATGCTTCTGTTTTGTTCCTTCAGTTTTGCTTTGTTGTTATACTCCACAAATGAATGAAATCATTTTCTACTTGTCTTTCTCCACCTGCCTTATTTCATTGAGCATAATACCCTCTAGCTCCACCCATGTTGTTGCAAATGGTAGGATTTGTTCTCTTCCTATGGCTGAATAATATTTCATCATGTTTATATTCAAGAGATTTTTGCCTACGTTTTCTTTTAAGAGGTTTGTGGTTTCATGACGTACATTTAGGTCTTTGATCCATTTTGAGCTTACTTTTTACTTTAGTGAATGGAGTTAAACAATAAGCCGGCGTCATTCTCTTACATGCAGCTGTCCAGTTTTGCCAACACCATTTGTTGAAGAGGCTGTCATTTACCCATTGTATATCCACAGCTTCTTTATCATGTATTAATTGGCCATATATGTTTGGGTTTATACCTGGGTTCTCTATGCTGTTCCTTTGATATATGGGTTGTTCTTGTGCTAATACCAAATTGTGTTGATTACTATAGCTTTGTAGTAGAGCTTGGAGTTATGGAGCAGAATCCACCTAGCTTTGTTCTTCCTTCTCAGGATTGCTTTGGGTTCTCAGGGTCTTTTGTGGTTCCATATGAATTTTGGAACTATTTGTTCTAGTCATTAAAGAATGCTCTCTTGGGATTGCATTGTATCTGTAGATTGCTTTAGGCAGGATGGCCATTTTGACAATATTAATTCTTCCTATCCATGAGCAAGGCATTGAATTCATTTTTTGGGGTCTTCTTTAATTTATCTCAAGAATGCCTTGTAGTTTTCAAGATATAGGTCTTTCACCTCTTTGGTTAGGTTTATTCCTAGGTATTTTATTCTTTTTAATACAGGTGAAAATGGAGTTGTTTTCCTGATTTCTCTTTCTGCTAGTTCATCATTAGTATATAGGAATGCAACAGATTTTTGTGTATTAATTTTGTATACTGAAACTTTGCTGAATTCAGTTATTAGTTCTAGTAGTTTTGGGGTGGATTATTTATGGTTTTTTATGTACAATATTATGTCATCTGCAAATAGTGACAATTTACCTTTCTTACTGATCTGGATGCCTTTCATCCCTTTGTGTTGTCTGATTGCCATGGCTAGGACCTCCAGTACTATGTTGAATAAAAGTGAGGAGAGTGAGCATCCTTGTCTTCCTCCTGATCTTAGAAGGAAAGCTGTCAGCTTTTCACTGTTAAGTATGATGTTGGCTGTGTGTTTGTCATATATGGTGTTTATTATGTTGAGATACTTGCCTTCTGTACCCATTTTGTAGTGAGTGTTTATCATGATGGATGTTGAATTTTGTCAAATGCTTTTCAGCATCTATGGAGATGTTCATGTGATTTTTGTCCTTTTTGTTGATGCGGTGAATGATGTTGATTGATTTTTGATTACTGTACCATCCTTGCATCCCTGGAGTAAGTCCCACTTGATCAGGATGGATGGTCTTTTTGATGTCATTTTGAATTCAGTTTGCTAATATTTTGTTCAGTATTTTTTGTGTCTATGTTTATCAGGGATATTGGTCTGTAATACTCCTTTTTGTGGTGTCTTTGCCTGGTTTTGGTATTAGAGTGATGCTAGCCTCATAGAATGAGTTTGGAAGTATTCCCTCCTGTTCCACATTTCAGAAAACTTTAAGGAGGATGGGTATTAGGTCTTCCCTAAATGTTTGATAAAATTCAGCAGTGAAGCCATCTGGTCCAGGAGTTTTGTTCTTAAGTAGTTTTCGATTACCAATTCAATTTCTTTGCTGGTAATTGGTCTATTAAGATTTTCTGTTTCTTCCTGGGTCAGCTTTGGAAGGTTGTATTTTTCTAGAAAGTTGTCCATTTCTTCTGCTTATCCAGTTTATTACCATATAATTTTTCACACTATTCTTTCATACTTCTTTGGATTTCTGTGGTGTCCATGGTGAGTTTTCCTTTCTCATTTCTGATCCTGTTTATGTGTGTGGACTCTCTCTTTTTCTTCATTGGTCTGGCTAGGGTTTTATCTACTTTGTTTATTTTCTCGGAGAACCAGGTCCTGCTTTCAATGATTCTTTCTACTGTTTTATTCTCAATTTTATTTATTTCTTCTTTTATCTTTATTCTGTCCATCCTTCTACTGACTTTAGGCCTCATTTGTTCTTCCTTTTCTAGTTTCATTAATTGTGAGTTTAGACTGTTCATTTGGGATTGTTCTTCTTTCCTGAGGTAGGCCTGTATTGCAATATATTTCCCTCATAGCATGGCCTTCACTGTGTCCCACAGATTTTTGTGTTGTTGAATTATTGTTCTCATTTGTCTCCATATATTGCTTGATCTCTGTTTTTATTTGATCATTGATCCATTAATTATTTAGGAGCATGTTATTAAGCCTCCATGTGTTTGTGGAATTTTTCATTTTCTTTGTGTAATTTATTTCTAGTTTCACACCTTTGTGATCTGAGAAGCTGGTTGGTACAATTTTAATCTTGTTTAATTTACCAAGGCTCTTTTTGTGGCCTAGCATATGATCTATTCTTGAAAATGTTCCATGTGCACTTGAGAAGAATGTGTATCCTGTTGCTTTTCAATGCAGTGTTCTGTCGATGTCCATTAGGTCCATCTCTTCTAATACATTGTTCAGTGCCTCTGTCTCTTTACTTATTTTCTGTCTGGCTGATCTGTCCTTTGGAGTGAGTGGTGTGTTGAAGTCTCCTAGTTTGAATTCATTGCATTCTATTTCCCCCTTTAATTCTGTTAGTATTTGTTTCACATATGTAGGTGATCCTGTGTTGGGTGTGTAGATATTCATAATAGTTATATCCTCTTGTTGGACTGACCCATTTATCATTATGTAATGTCCTTCTTTGTCTCTTGTGACTTTCTTTGTTTTCAAGTTTATTTTGTCTGATACAAGTACTACAACTCCTGCTTTTTTCTCCCTGTTAGTTGCATGAAATATCTTTTTCCATCCCTTTACTTTCAGTCTGTGTATGTCTTTGGGTTTGAAGTGAGTCTCTTGTCGGCAGCATATAGACGGGTCTTGTTTTTTAATCCATTCAGTGACTCTATGTCTTTTCATTGGTGCATTCAGACCATTTACATTTAGGGTGTTTATCGACAGTTATGTACTTATTGCCATTGCAGGCTTTGGATTCGTGGTTACCAAAGGTTCAAGGGTAATTCCCTTACTCTGTAACAGTCTAATTTAACTCACTTCATGTGCTATTACAAACAAAACCTACAGGTTCTTCTTCCTTTTTTTTTTCCTCCTTTTTCTTCCTCCTCCATTCTTTATAATTTATGAATCATATTGTGTGCTCTTTGTCTATCCCTTGGGTGACATCTATTTAGTCTTAGGAATACTTCCGCCTGTAGGAGTCCCTCCAAAATGCACTGTAGAGGTGGTTTGTGGGAGGTACATTCTCTCAACTTTTGCTTATCTGAAAATTGTTTAATCCCTCCTTCAAATTTAATGATAACCTTGCCAGGTATAGTATTTTTGGTTCAAGGCCCTTCTGCTTCATTGCATTAAATGTATCATGCCACTCCCTTCTGGTCTGTTGGGTTTCTGTTGAGAAGTCTGATGATAACCTGATGTGTTTTCCTTTGTATGTGATCTTTTTCCTCTCTCTAGCTGCTTTTAGAAGTCTGTCTTTATCCTTGATCTTTGCCATTTTAATTATTATATGTCTTGATGTTGTCTTCCTTGGTCCCTTGTGTTGGGAGATCTGTGCACCTCCATGGCATGAGAGACTATCTCCTTCCCCAGATTAGGAGGTTTTTCAATAATTACCTCCTCAATGATACTTTCTATCCCTTTTTCTCTCTTCTTCTTCTTCTGGTACCCCTATAATACAAATATTGTTCCGTTTGGATTGGTCACACAGTTCTCTCAATATTCTTTCATTCTTAGAGATTCTTTTTTCTCTTTGTGCCTCAGCTTCTTTGTATTCTTCTTCTCTAATTTCTATTCTATGTATCGTCTCTTCTACTACAGCTAATCTGCTTTTAAATCCCTCCATTGTATGGTTCATTTTGGATATGGAATTTCTTAATGATTGAATCTCTGACTTAAATTCGTTCCTGAGTTCTTGAATATTTTTCTGTACCTCCATAAGCATGTTTATGATTTTTATTTTGAACTCTTTCAGGCATATTGGTGAGTTCAGTTTCATTAGGCCCTTTTTGTAGGGGTCGTGAGATTTTGCCCTGAACCATCTTCTTTTGCCATTTCATATTTCTGTGTGGTGCCCACTAATGCCCA
This sequence comes from Manis javanica, assembly GCF_040802235.1. Lineage (NCBI taxonomy): Eukaryota > Metazoa > Chordata > Mammalia > Pholidota > Manidae > Manis > Manis javanica. Next base: position 94,103,128 of record NC_133163.1, on the reverse strand, counting down.
GAAACTCCAGTCTCTGGAGCTGCTCAGCCCCTAGAGTGAGTCTGGGAGTCATAGGAGTGGAGCTGGTACCTGGTGGGAGGAAAGATCTGTTTCCAGATTCCCGTCTATGGTGCCTATCTCAAGTGTCAGAGCCAGCGGGCCAAGCACACAGGTGTAAGCCTCTGTGCTTTGCATCTATAGTTGTTGTAGGCTGAGCCCCCTTCTGGCTTGCCTGACGCCAGTGCTGTGACTGCCGGTTTGCAAACCAGTGCTGGCAGGCTAGGAGGGAGGCACAGTAGGCTGCATGTCACAGTGGGGGTGCCTCGGAGCTGAGTAGGTAGCCTGGGGGATGGGGCGCCTGAAGCTCCTCAAAGTTCCCTACCAGCTGGGCAGAGTACACCCAGACAACCTTGTCCAGCTCTCCCCTCCCCCACCCAGCAAGCTTCGTGCAAACCGCGCTCCTTCAGCAGCCCTCTCACTGCTTGGAAGCCTCTCAGACCGCCTGCCTTTCCTTTGTTCCAGAGTGGCCGGGTGTGGATCCCCTCTTCCACAAATGGCCACAAGCTGCCTCTCAGGCACTCCACCTGTCTGAGCTCCCCAATGTCCAGAGCAGCACACAGTGTAGGTTTCTGCTCCCAAAGCAGACCTCCAGGGCTGGTGTTCAGCACTTCTAGGCTTTGACCCCCTTCCCCGTTCCATTTCTCTTCCTCCCACCAGTGAGCTGGGGTGGCAGATGGGCTTGGGTCCCACCTGATAAAGGCTTTCATATGTTACCCTGTGTTCATGAGGTCTGCTCTGTTTGTGAGGTCTGCATACAGTCTGGTCTAGGTTTCTTGTTGCTGTTTTAGGGTTAGTTGTAGCAATTAACTATATTTTCTTACTATTTGTCATTTTGGGAGGAACTCTGCATCTCACCTCTCATGCGGCCATCTTGAATCCTTGGACTCAACTCTCAGTCCACCTACATTTAAGGTAATTATTTATAGGTGTGTACTTACTGCCATTTTATTCATTGTTTTCTGGTTGTGTAGCTTCTCTCTGTTCCTTTCTTCCTCTCCTCTACTCTTCTCTTGTTGTTTGACAGTTTTCTTTCATGTTATGATTGGGTTTCTCTTTTTTAATTTTTTGTATAGTTATTAATAGGCTTTGGGTTTATGGTTACCATAAGGTTCAAGGATGGCTTCCTAACTATATAAGTCTGTTTTAAGTTGATGATTGCTGTGTTCCAAACACAGTCTAAAAGTACTTCTTTTTTTCTTCTTGTTCTCCTTCACACTTTATGTATTAGATATTATGATCTGCAATTTTTGTGTATCCCTTAAGTGAGGTTGTGTATAGTTGGTTTTACTACTTTTGTTTTGTTTTAATTTCATACTTGCTTGGTAATTAGTTAGTCTACTACCTTTACTGTAGATTTATCTTCACTGGTAAAAACCATTAAGCTTAGAGAAATTTCCATCTATAGAAGTCCTTTTAACATATCCTGTAATGCTGGTTTAGTAGTTGTAAATTCCTTCAGCCTTCCTTTATCTGGGAAATGTTTAATCTCTCCTTCAAATTTGAATGATAATTTTGCTGCATAGAGGATTCTTGGTTGAAGGTCCTTCTTTTTAATATGTGAAATATTTCATGCCAGTCCGTTCTGGCCTGTGAAGTTTATGCTGAGAAGTCTGCTGATAGCCCGATGGGGTTTCTCTTATAAGTAATCTTTTTTCTCTCTCTGGCTGCTTTCAGTACTCTCTCCTTATCCTTGATCTTTGCCATTGTAATTATTATATGTCTTGATGTTGTCTTCCTGGAGTTCCTTCTATTAGGGCCTCACTGTGGCTCCATGACCTGGGTGTCTGTTTCCTTCCCCAGATTAGGAACGTTTTCCACAGTTCTTTTCTCAAAGAGACTTTTTATCCCTTTCTCTCTCTCTTCTCCTTCTGGCACTCCTATTATGTGAATATTGTTTCATTCGTAGTTGTCATACTGCTTTCTTAGCATCCCCTTGTTTCTAGAGATTCTTTTTTCTCTTTTCCTCAGCTTCATTGTTTCCCTGTTCTCTAATTTCCGTCTCATTGCTTGTCTCCTCTACTTACAGCAATCTCTTATTCATCCCTCTTGTGTATATTTCATTTCAGTTCTGTATTCTTCAGCTATTAGTGACTTTTTGAACTCTTCTATGTCTTTGTTGTAGTCCTCCCTGAGAACTTTTCCACAGATTCATGAGTATATTTATGACTGTTACTTTGAAATCTTTATCAAGGAGATTGGTGATCATTTCATTTAGCCCTCTTTCTTAAGTATTATCCTGTAGTTTTGTTTGAAACGTATTCCTCTGCCTCCTCATTTTGTCAGGATTTCTGTGTTTCTTCCTTTGTATTAGATGGTCTAGAGAGTAATGGCTTTATAAAGAAGGTGTCCTTTGGTGCCCAGAAGCCCAAGACTCTTTACTCTTCACTGCCTCATTTTCCTTTGTGGTGGAGCCCCAGTTGCTTTTGATTGGCTACGGGTGGGGCCACCTTTCTGTCTGTCTGTTTGCAGTGGTCTCAGTCCACGGCAGAAGGAAGTTTGCCTCAGCAGGCCCTTTGTGAGCAGCGTAGCATTGTCGCATCTGCTGGGATTGTGGGTGGAGCCGCCCTCTGCTTGCCCTGCAGCAGTGTTGGCATTGCTCAGGTAACAGGGTGGAAGGGATATGAGGAGTCACTGTGGCTGTGGTATGAAGCATGTTAGTGCTGCCTTGTGGTGAGGGGCCTCAGGCTGGACCTCCTATGAGGAGGAAGGGGCCCTTGGAGCTTGCTCCTATAGATGCCTTTCTAATTGAGGTGAGATGTGGTCCAGAAAACTGGGAAAGCCTCCCTCTGCCTGCCAGGCAGCAAAGTCTGACACTGCTGGGCCAGCAGGCAGGCATGCAGTGAAGCACCTTGGAGCTGAGCCATCAGCAAGGGGGCTGGAACCTCTGGAGCTCCTGAGAGTGCCTGACCTGTTTGGCTGAGGGAGGGCTGGGGACACATTGTCCACCTGCCTTTCTCCTGTGGAGATAACTCTGTCCAACCCTTACCCCTCTAATACCCCTCCTGCTGCTAGCAAATCTTTCAAACTGCCTCCTCTGTTTTGGGTCTCAGCAGACCAACAGATTGTGTCTGCCCTCCAAAAGTGGCTGGAGTCTCAGCCTCCCAGAGTGTCCCAGTTGTCCCTGGTTCCAGCCCACTAATAAGCAGAACCCAGTGCAATGTGAACTCATATTCCCAGAGCAGATCTGGGAAAAGGTGTCCTAAGCACCTTTTCCCTCCCTGTCCATTCCTCTTCCTTCTGCCTGTGTGGCTTGGGATGGTGGAACAGCTGCAGTCCCAGTTGATTGTGGCTCTGCCACTTTACCCTTATCTGTGTGGTCTTCTCTTCCTTGCCAGGTGTAGGTGGTCTGTTCTGCAGTCTTAAGTCATTTTCAGATTTAGTTGTATTTGCTGTAGTTGTTCCCTTGGGGTGGGTGTGTGTGTGTGTGTGTGTATGAGAAGGTTTCTGCCTCGCCTTCCTACTCTGCCATCTTTCCCCCCATCATCAACATGTATTTATTAATGAGAGATTAAGTAATCATGTTATTATAGGCTTTTTTTTCTTTTAAGAATTTACAACTTTCCCCTCAAGTAAATAATTGGTCTTTCTCAAGTATACCAAAACAAAATTGGATACTTCTGCTTTAGGGACAATTCTATAATCTGACTACAGGTCAGATCATCAAAACAAAAGCAAGTAGAACTCACAGCAATCTCCAATTAGAATTCTCCTGAAAGAACAAATTTCAGTTCTGGCGTGGGACTCATTAATGAAGAATATTTATAGCCTGTATTTCTGAATCCAAATTCATAAGAGAAAGCAAATATTCTGTTCCCAGCATTACTTTTTTTTTTTTTTAAGAATACATAATGAATTTAATTATTCACATTGTATAGGTCCTCTGAGCTTATAGTACAGGTCCAGTAGAAGATGTAAAACTTGTAAACATCAAATGTATTTTTGATTTCACTTTAGCAATAGTTAACTTTTTTTCTTAGTATATGTGCTGCCAAAGTGAGGATTGTTATCTTTTTTTTTTTTTTTTTTTTTTGAGAGGGCATCTCTCATATTTATTGATCAAATGGTTGTTAACAACAATAAAAATCAGTATAGGGGGGTCAACGCTCAATGTACAATCATTAATCCATCTCAAGCCTAATTCTCGTCAGTCTCCAATCTTCTGAAGCATAACGAACAAGTTCTTACATGGTGAACGAATTCTTACATAGTGAATAAGTTCTTACATGGTGAACAGTACAAGGGCAGTCATCACAGAAACTTTCGGTTTTGATCATGCAATATGACCTATAAACAATCAGGTCAAATATGAATATTCGTTTGATTTTTGTACTTGATTTATATGTTGATCCCACATTTCTCCTATTATTATTATTATTTTTATTTTTAATAAAATGCTGAAGTGGTAGGTAGGTGCAAGATAAAGGTAGAAAACATAGTTTAGTGCTGTAAGAAGGCAAATGTAGATGATCAGATGATCAGGTGTGTGCCTATGGACTAAGTATTAATCCAGGCTAGACAAGGGCAGCAAGACATCCACGGATGCAGAAGATTTCTCTCAAAGCAGGGGTGGTGAGGTTCTGAGCCTCACCTCTGTTGATCCCCAAATTCTCACCTGATGGCCCCCCTGCGACTGTGCCTGTCTTAGGTTGTTCCTCCCTTGAGGAATCTTACCTGTCTCTGGCTAACCAGTCATCTTCCGGGGCCATACAGGGAAATGTAAAGTTGGTAAGTGAGAGAGAAGCCATATTGTTTGCAAAGGTTAGCTTTTTACTTCTTTGCAGATTTATGCCCTGTGGCTTCTATGCCCAGCACTTGTCTCGAGGTATCTTTACCACCTGGAGGAATTATGATACTCGGTAAATTCGATATGAGGCACGAATTCTATTTAAGGGTTGTAATTAGGAAGGAAGAAGAAAAGCTATAGATGTAGCATATGAAGGAAACTTGGGAGGATTGATTATTTCTTTGACATATCTTCTTGTAGAGTACCTTAAGTATGTATAGGTTTTAAACTACTAACTAATTTGTACACACATATTAACATAATAGGAATACGGTGACATAAACAAAGCAAATCTATAATTACCATCCATCTCCAGTGAAGACAAGAAAACCATTTAGGCACCCTAGGCATTTGTGAAAATTTATCTATGATATGATGGATATTCTCCAACTGTACTTGAACCATCAGACAAATTAAAGCAGCCCATTTCTGGGATCTGTTCACATCCCATATGTTCTTTTAACCATAGATAGTCTATAGTCATGAGATTTTGGAGTGCTACAACTTGCACCCCTCCCAACTCCTGATTGAGTTCCAACAGTACAGATCCAGTCAAATTCGTTGTCTCACTGTATGCACATGCCAGCCTAGACATCTCCCTCCTCATTCTTATGGCAAGTCCAGGAGATGGTGGGCTGGATGCAGCCACAACCGCAGCATCGTCCGGATCCCTGTGGAGGCTTTTTGATGATCATCCCCCGGCACAAGTCCTCCAGAGAGTGCTGATGCCGGAAGCTCCTCCTCATATCGTATCTTAGTTCATTTTCTGGGTATCCAAGCTAGGCCTTGATCTTCTGCGTAGAAACAAACAGACCCTTTGCCCACACTTTGACATGCCCTCTATACCACTGTGCAGAACTCATTGGAGGTCAGCACACAGTAACTGCTTTTTTTTTTTTTTTTTTAATTAAGAGAAAGGAATATTATCAGAAAAGAGTACCTCCATAGCTGATCATCTGACACCCTTTAAGTGATCAACATTAAGGATATTTAAAGCATGCGTTGATCTTTGATTTACCAATAGTTTTATCCTGTTAAGGAGTAATCCCCTTTTTCTTTCTTTCTTTTTTTTTTTTTTAATTTTTAATCTACACTTACATGAAGAATACTATGTTTACTATGCTCTCCCCTATATCAGGTCCCCCCTAACAACCACATTACGGTTACTGTCCATCAGCTTAGCAAAATGTTGTAGAGTCACTACTTGTCCTCTCTGTGTTGTGCAGCCCACCCTCCCCTTTCTCCCTCCCCCCCATGCATGCTAATCTTAATACCCCCCTTCTTCTTCCCCACCCTTATCCCTCCCTGCCCACCCATCCTCCCCAGTTCCTTTCCCTTTGGTACCTGTTAGTCCATTTTTGGGTTCTGTAATTCCACTGCTGTTTTGTTCCTTCAGTTTTTCCTTTGTTCCTATACTCCTCAGATGAGTGAAATCATTTGGTATTTCTCTTTCTCCGCTTGGCTTATTTCGCTGAGCATAATACTCTCCAGCTCCATCCATGTTGCTGCAAACGGTTGGATTTTTCCACTTCTTATGGCTGAGTAGTATTCCATTGTGTATATGTACCACATCTTCTTTATCCATTCATCTACCGATGGACATTTAGGTTGCTTCCAATTCTTGGCTATTGTAAATAGTGCTGCGATAAACATAGGAGTGCATCTGTCTTTCTCAAACTTGATTGCTGCATTCTTAGGGTAAATTCCTAGGAGTGGAATTCCTGGGTCAAATGGTAGGTCTGTTTTGAGCATTTTGATGCACCTCCATACTGCTTTCCACAATGGTTGAACTAATTTACATTCCCACCAGCAGTGTAGGAGGGTTCCCCTTTCTCCACAGCCTCGCCAACATTTGTTGTTGTTTGTCTTTTGGATGGCAGCTATCCTTACTGGTGTGAGGTGATACCTCATTGTAGTTTTAATTTGCATTTCTCTGATAATTAGCGATGTGGAGCATCTTTTCATGTGTCTCTTGGCCATCTGTATTTCTTTTTTGGAGAACTGTCTGTTCAGTTCCTCTGCCCATTTTTTAATTGGGTTATTTGTTTTTTGTTTGTTGAGGCGTGTGAGCTCTTTATATATTCTGGATGTCAAGCCTTTATCGGATCTGTCATTTTCAAATATATTCTCCCATACTGTAGGGTTCCTTTTTGTTCTATTGATGGTGTCTTTCGCTGTACAGAAGCTTTTCAGCTTGATATAGTCCCACTTGCTCATTTTTGCTGTTGTTTTCCTTGCCCGGGGAGATATGTTCAAGAAGAGATCACTCATGTTTATGTCTAAGAGGTTTTTGCCTATGTTTTTTTCCAAGAGTTTAATGGTTTCGTGACTTACATTCAGGTCTTTGATCCATTTTGAGTTTACCTTTGTATATGGGGTTAGACAATGGTCCAGTTTCATTCTCCTACATGTAGCTGTCCAGTTTTGCCAGCACCATCTGTTGAAGAGACTGTCATTTTGCCATTGTATGTCCATGGCTCCTTTATCAAATATTAATTGACCATATATGTTTGGGTTAATTTCTGTGGTCTCTAATCTGTTCCACTGGTCTGTGGCTCTGTTCTTGTGCCAGTACCAAATTGTCTTGATTACTATGGCTTTGTAGTAGAGCTTGAAGTTGGGGAGTGAGATCCCCCCTACTTTATTCTTCTTTTTCAGGATTGCTTTGGCTATTCGGGGTCTTTGGTGTTTCCATATGAATTTTTGAATTATTTGTTCCAATTCATTGAAGAATGTTGCTGGTAATTTGAGAGGGATTGCATCAAATCTGTATATTGCTTTGGGCAGGATTGCCATTTTGACGATATTAATTCTTCCTAGCCACGAGCATGGGATGAGTTTCCATCTGTTAGTGTCCCCTTTAATTTCTCTTAAGAGTGACTTGTAGTTTTCAGAGTATAAGTCTTTCACTTCTTTGGTTAGGTTTATTCCTAGGTATTTTATTCTTTTTGATGCAATGGTGAATGGAATTGTTTTCCTGATTTCTCTTTCTATTGATTCGTTGTTAGTGTATAGGAAAGCTACAGATTTCTGTGTGTTAATTTTGTATCCTGCAACTTTGCTGTATTCCGATATCAGTTCTAGTAGTTTTGGAGTGGAGTCTTTAGGGTTTTTTATGTACAGTATCATATCATCTGCAAATAGTGACAGTTTAACTTCTTCTTTACCAATCTGGATTCCTTGTATTTCTTTGTTTTGTCTGATTGCCGTGGCTAGGACCTCCAGTACTATGTTAAATAACAGTGGGGAGAGTGGGCATCCCTGTCTGGTTCCCGATCTCAGTGGAAATGCTTTCAGCTTCTCACTGTTCAGTATAATGCTGGCTGTGGGTTTATCATATATGGCCTTTATTATGTTGAGGTACTTGCCCTCTATTCCCATTTTGCTGAGAGTTTTTATCATGAATGGATGTTGAATTTTGTCAAATGCTTTTTCAGCATCTATGGAGATGATCATGTGGTTTTTGTCTTTCCTTTTTTTTTTTTTTTTTTTTTTTTTTTTTTTTTTTTTTAGAGGGCATCTCTCATATTTATTGATCAAATGGTTGTTAACAACAATAAAATTCAGTATAGGGGGGTCAATGCTCAATGTACAATCATTAATCCATCTCAAGCCTAATTCTCGTCAGTCTCCAATCTTCTGAAGCATAACGAACAAGTTCTTACATGGTGAACGAATTCTTACAGAGTGAATAAATTCTTACATGGTGAACAGTACAAGGGCAGTCATCACAGAAACTTTCGGTTTTGATCATGCAATATGACCTATAAACCATCAGGTCAAATATGAATATTCATTTGATTTTTGTACTTGATTTATATGTTGATCCCACATTTCTCCTATTATTATTATTATTTTTATTTTTAATAAAATGCTGAAGTGGTAGGTAGATGCAAGATAAAGGTAGAAAACATAGTTTAGTGCTGTAAGAAGGCAAATGTAGATGATCAGATGATCAGGTGTGTGCCTATGGACTAAGTATTAATCCAGGCTAGACAAGGGCAGCAAGACATCCACGGATGCAGAAGATTTCTCTCAAAGCAGGGGGGGTGAGGTTCTGAGCCTCACCTCTGTTGATCCTCAAATTCTCACCTGATGCCCCCCTGCGACTGTGCCTGTCTTAGGTTGTTCCTCCCTTGAGGAATCTTACCCGTCTCTGGCTAACCAGTCATCTTCCGGGGCCATACAGGGAAATGTAAAGTTGGTAAGTGAGAGAGAAGCCATATTGTTTGAGAAGGTTAGCTTTTTACTTCTTTGCAGATTTATGCCCTGTGGCTTCTATGCCCAGCACTTGTCTCGAGGTATCTTTACCACCTGGAGGAATTATGATACTCGGTAAATTCGATATGAGGCACGAATTCTATTTAAAGTTTGTAATTAGGAAGGAAGAAGAAAAGCTATAGATGTAGCATATGAAGGAAACTTGGGAGGATTGATTATTTCTTTGACATATCTTCTTGTATAGTACCTTAAGTATGTATAGGTTTTAAACTACTAACTAATTTGCACACACATATTGACATAATAGGAATACGGTGACATAAACAAAGCAAATCTATAATTACCAGCCATCTCCAGTGAAGCCAAGAAAACCATTTAGGCACCCTAGGCATTTGTGAAAATTTATCTATGATATGATGGATATTTTCCAACTGTACTTGAACCATCAGACAAATTAAAGCAGCCCATTTCTGGGATCTGTTCACATCCCATATGTTCTTTTAACCATAGATAGTCTATAGTCATGAGATTTTGGGGTGCTACAACTTGCACCCCTCCCAACTCCTGGTTGAGTTCCAACAGTACAGATCCAGTCAAATTCGTTGTCTCACTGTATGCACATGCCAGCCTAGACATCTCCCTCCTCCTTCTTATAGCAAGTCCAGGAGATGGTGGGCTGGATGCAGCCACAACCGCAGCATCGTCCGGATCCCTGTGGAGGCTTTTTGATGATCATCCCCCGGCACGAGTCCTCCAGAGAGTGCTGATGCCGGAAGCTCCTCCTCATATCGTATCTTAGTTCATTTTCTGGGTATCCAAGCTAGGCCTTGATCTTCTGCATAGAAACAAACAGACCCTTTGCCCACACTTTGACATGCCCTCTATACCACTGTGCAGAACTCATTGGAGGTCAGCACACAGTAACTGCTTTTTTTTTTTTTTTTTTAATTAAGAGAAAGGAATATTATCAGAAAAGAGTACCTCCATAGCTGATCATCTGACACCCTTTAAGTGATCAACATTAAGGATATTTAAAGCATGCGTTGATCTTTGATTTACCAATAGTTTTATCCTGTTAAGGAGTAATCCCCCTTTTCTTTCTTTCTTTCTTTTTTTTTTTTTTAAATTTTTAATCTACAATTACCTGAAGAATACTATGTTTACTATGCTCTCCCCTATATCAGGTCCCCCCTAACAACCACATTACGGTTACTGTCCATCAGCTTAGCAAAATGTTGTAGAGTCACTACTTGTCCTCTCTGTGTTGTGCAGCCCACCCTCCCCTTTCTCCCTCCCCCCCATGCATGCTAATCTTAATACCCCCCTTCTTCTTCCCCACCCTTATCCCTCCCTGCCCACCCATCCTCCCCAGTTCCTTTCCCTTTGGTACCTGTTAGTCCATTTTTGGGTTCTGTAATTCTGCTGCTGTTTTGTTCCTTCAGTTTTTCCTTTGTTCCTATACTCCTCAGATGAGTGAAATCATTTGGTATTTCTCTTTCTCCGCTTGGATTATTTCACTGAGCATAATACTCTCCAGCTCCATCCATGTTGCTGCAAATGGTTGGATTTTTCCACTTCTTATGGCTGAGTAGTATTCCATTGTGTATATGTACCACATCTTCTTTATCCATTCATCTACAGATGGACATTTAGGTTGCTTCCAATTCTTGGCTATTGTAAATAGTGCTGCGATAAACATAGGAGTGCATCTGTCTTTCTCAAACTTGATTGCTGCGTTCTTAGGGTAAATTCCTAGGAGTGGAATTCCTGGGTCAAATGGTAGGTCTGTTTTGAGCATTTTGATGCACCTCCATACTGCTTTCCACAATGGTTGAACTAATTTACATTCCCACCAGCAGTGTAGGAGGGTTCCTCTTTCTCCACAGCCCCGCCAACATTTGTTGTTGTTTGTCTTTTGGATGGCAGCTATCCTTACTGGTGTGAGGTGATACCTCATTGTAGTTTTAATTTGCATTTCTCTGATAATTAGCGATGTGGAGCATCTTTTCATGTGTCTCTTGGCCATCTGTATTTCTTTTTTGGAGAACTGTCTGTTCAGTTCCTCTGCCCATTTTTTAATTGGGTTATTTGTTTTTTGTTTGTTGAGGCGTGTGAGCTCTTTATATATTCTGGACGTCAAGCCTTTATCAGATCTGTCATTTTCAAATATATTCTCCCATACTGTAGGGTTCCTTTTTGTTCTATTGATGGTGTCTTTCGCTGTACAGAAGCTTTTCAGCTTAATGTAGTCCCACTTGCTCATTTTTGCTGTTGTTTTCCTTGCCCGGGGAGATATGTTCAAGAAGAGATCACTCATGTTTATGTCTAAGAGGTTTTTGCCTATGTTTTTTTCCAAGAGTTTAATGGTTTCGTGACTTACATTCAGGTCTTTGATCCATTTTGAGTTTACCTTTGTATATGGGGTTAGACAATGGTCCAGTTTCATTCTCCTACATGTAGCTGTCCAGTTTTGCCAGCACCATCTGTTGAAGAGACTGTCATTTTGCCATTGTATGTCCATGGCTCCTTTATCAAATATTAATTGACCATATATGTTTGGGTTAATTTCTGGGGTCTCTAATCTGTTCCACTGGTCTGTGACTCTGTTCTTGTGCCAGTACCAAATTGTCTTGATTACTATGGCTTTGTAGTAGAGCTTGAAGTTGGGGAGTGAGATCCCCCCTACTTTATTCTTCTTTTTCAGGATTGCTTTGGCTATTCGGGGTCTTTGGTGTTTCCATATGAATTTTTGAATTATTTGTTCCAATTCATTGAAGAATGTTGCTGGTAATTTGAGAGGGATTGCATCAAATTTGTATATTGCTTTCGGCAGGATGGCCATTTTGACGATATTAATTCTTCCTAGCCATGAGCATGGGATGAGTTTCCATTTATTAGTGTCCCCTTTAATTTCTCTTAAGAGTGACTTGTAGTTTTCAGAGTATAAGTCTTTCACTTCCTTGGTTAGGTTTATTCCTAGGTATTTTATTCTTTTTGATGCAATGGTGAATGGAATTGTTTTCCTGATTTCTCTTTCTATTGATTCGTTGTTAGTGTATAGGAAAGCTACAGATTTCTGTGTGTTGATTTTGTATCCTGCAACTTTGCTGTATTCCGATATCAGTTCTAGTAGTTTTGGAGTGGAGTCTTTAGGGTTTTTTATGTACAGTATCATATCATCTGCAAATAGTGACAGTTTAACTTCTTCTTTACCAATCTGGATTCCTTGTATTTCTTTGTTTTGTCTGATTGCCGTGGCTAGGACCTCCAGTACTATGTTAAATAACAGTGGGGAAAGTGGGCATCCCTGTCTGGTTCCCGATCTCAGTGGAAATGCTTTCAGCTTCTCGCTGTTCAGTATAATGCTGGCTGTGGGTTTATCATATATGGCCTTTATTATGTTGAGGTACTTGCCCTCTATTCCCATTTTGCTGAGAGTTTTTATCATGAATGGATGTTGAATTTTGTCAAATGCTTTTTCAGCATCTATGGAGATGATCATGTGGTTTTTGTCTTTCTTTTTGTTGATGTGGTGGATGATGTTGATGGATTTTCGAATGTTGTACCATCCTTGCATCCCTGGGATGAACCCCACTTGGTCATGGTGTATGATCCTTTTGATATACTGTTGAATTCTGTTTGCTAATATTTTATTGAGTATTTTTGCATCTACGTTCATCAGGGATATTGGTCTGTAATTTTCTTTTTTGGTGGGGTCTTTGCCTGGTTTTGGTATTCGGGTGATGTTGGCTTCATAGAATGAGTTTGGGAGTATTCCCTCTTCTTCTATTTTGTGGAACACTTTAAGGAGAATGGGTATTATGTCTTCTCTGTGTGTCTGATAAAATTCCGAGGTAAATCCGTCCGGCCCCGGGGTTTTGTTCTTGGGTAGTTTTTTGATTACTGTTTCAATTTCTTTGCTTGTAATTGGTTTGTTTAACTTTTGTGTTTCTTCCTTGGTCAGTCTTGGAAGGTTGTATTTTTCTAGGAAGTTGTCCATTTCTTCTAGGTTTTCCAGCTTGTTGGCATATAGGTTTTCATAGTAGTCTTTAATAATTCTTTGTATTTCTGTGGAGTCTGTCGTGATTTTTCCATTCTCATGTCTGATTATGTTGATTTGTGTTGACTCTCTTTTTCTCTTAATAAGTTGGGCTAGAGGCTTATCTATTTTGTTTATTTTCTCAAAGAACCAGCTCTTGGTTTTGTTGATTTTCGCTATTGTTTTATTCTTCTCAATTTTGTTTATTTCTTCTCTGATCTTTATTATGTCCCTCCTTCTGCTGACTTTAGGCCTCCTTTGTTCTTCTTTTTCCAGTTTTAATAATTGTGATGTTAGACTATTCATTTGGGATTGTTCTTCCTTCTTCAAGTGTGCCTGGATTGCTATATACTTTCCTCTTAAGACTGCTTTCGCTGCATCCCACAGAAGTTGGGGCTTAGTGTTGTTGTTGTCATTTGTTTCTATATATTCCTTGATCTCTATTTTGATTTGTTCCTTGATCCATTGATTATTTAGTAGCATGTTGTTAAGCCTCCATGTGTTTGCGAGCCTTTTTGTTTTCTTTGTAGAATTTATTTCTACTTTCATACCTTTGTGGTCTGAAAAATTGGTTGGTAGAATTTCAATATTTTAGAATTTACTGAGGCTCTTTCTGTGAGCTAGTATGTGGTCTATTCTGGAGAATGTTCCATGTGCACTTGAGAAGAATGTATATCCTGTTGCTTTTGGATGTAGAGTTCTATAGATGTCTATTAGGTCCATCTGTTCTAGTGTGTTGTTCAGTGCCTGTGTGTCTTTACTTATTTTCTGCCCGGTGGATCTATCCTTTGGGGTGAGTGGTGTGTTGAAGTCTCCTACAATGAATGCATTGCAGTCTATTTCCCTCTTTAGTTCTGTTAGTATTTGCTTCACATATGCTGGTTCTCCTGTATTGGGTGCATATATATTTAGAATGGTTATATCCTCTTGTTGGACTGAGCCCTTTATCATTATGTAGTGGCCTTCTTTATCTCTTGTTACTTTCTTTGTTTTGAAGTCTATTTTGTCTGATATTAGTACTGCAACCCCTGCTTTCTTCTCACTGTTGTTTGCCTGAAATATGTTTTTCCATCCCTTGACTTTTAGTCTATGCTTATCTTTGGGTTTAAGGTGAGTTTCTTGTAAGCAGCATATAGATGGGTCTTGCTTTTTTATCCATTCTATTACTCTATGTCTTTTGATTGGTGCATTAAGTCCATTTACATTTAGGGTGACTATTGAGAGATATGTACTTATTGCCATTTCAGGCTTTAGATTCGTGGTTACCAAAGGTTCAAGGTTAGCTTCTTTAGTATCTTACTGCCTAACTTAGCTCGCTTATTGAGCTGTTATATACACTGTCTGGAGAATCTTTTCTTCTCTCCCTTCTTATTCCTCCTCCTCCATTCTTCATATGTTGTGTGTTTTGTTCTGTGCTCTTTTTAGGGGTGCTCCCATCTAGAGCAGCCCCTGTAGGATGCCCTGTAGAGGTGGTTTGTGGGAAGCAAATTCCCTCAGCTTTTGCTTGTCTGGGAATTGTTTAATCCCACCATCATATTTAAATGATAGTCGTGCTGGATACAGTATCCTTGGTTCAAGGCCCTTCTGTTTCATTGCATTAAGTATATCATGCCATTCTCTTCTGGCCTGTAGGGTTTCTGTTGAGAAGTCTGATGTTAGCCTGATTGGTTTTCCTTTATAGGTGACCTTTTTCTCTCTAGCTGCCTTTAAAACTCTTTCCTTGTCCTTGATCCTTGCCATTTTAATTACTATGTGTCTTGGTGTTGTCCTCCTTGGATCCTTTCTGTTGGGGGTTCTGCGTAATTCCATGGTCTGTTCGATTATTTCCTCCCCCAGTTTGGGGAAGTTTTCAGCAATTATTTCTTCAAAGACACTTTCTATCCCTTTTCCTCTTTCTTCCTCTTCTGGTATCCCTATAATACGAATGTTATTCCTTTTGTATTGGTCACATATTTCTCTTAGTGTTGTTTCATTCCTGGAGATCCTTTTATCTCTCTCTATGTCAGCTTCTATACGTTCCTGTTCTCTGGCTTCTATTCCTTCAATGGCCTCTTGCATCTTATCCATTCTGCTTATAAATCCTTCCAGGGATTGTTTCACTTCTGTGATCTCTTTCCTGACATCTGTGATCTCCTTCCGGACTTCATCCCACTGCTCTTGCATTTTTCTCTGCATCTCATCCCACTGCTCTTGCATTTTTCTCTGCATCTCTGTCAGCATGTTCATGATTTTTATTTTGAATTCTTTTTCAGGAAGACTAGTTAGGTCTGTCTCCTTCTCAGGTGTTGTCTCTGTGATCTTTGTCTGCCTGTAGTTTTGTCTTTTCATGGTGATAGAGATAGTTTGCAGAGCTGGTACAAGTGACCGCTGGAAGAGCTTCCCTTCTTGTTGGTTTGTAGCCTTTTCCTGGGAGACTAGCGACCTCTAGTGGCTTGTGCTGGGCAGCTGTGCACAGACAGGGCTTCTGCTTCCTGCCTAGTTTCTTTGGGGTTTATCTCCGCTGTTGCTGTGGGCTTGACCTGGCTGGGGCTGTTCCTCCAAAATGGTGGAGCCCCGTTGGAGGGGGAGCGGCCAGGAGTCTATTTATCTCCGTAAGGGGCCTCTGTGCTCCCTGCTGCCCAGGGGGTTAGAGTGCCCAGAGATCCCCAGATTCCCTGCCTCTGGTCTAAGTGACCTGTGCTGCCCCTTTAAGACTTCCAAAAAGCACTCTCCAAACCAAACCAACAACAGCAACAATGAGAGAGGGAACAGAAAGAAAAAAAAAAAAAAAAAAAGGATAAAACAAGCGATTTTTTTTTTTTTTTTTGTCCTCAGGTGCCGGTCCCAGGCACCCGCTCACTGGTCCTGCTGCCCGGTCTCCCTAGCACCAGGGTCCCTGTCCTTTCAAGGCTTCCAAAAAGCACCCACCCACCAGTCCCGCAGGGAAGGAACGCTCAATATTCTTTGTCCTCAGGCACTGGTCCCAGGCACCCGCTCACCAGTCCCGCCGCCCTGCCTCCCTAGCACCGGGGTCCCTGTCCCTTTAAGGCTTCCAAAAAGCACTCGCCAAAAAGAGAGAAAAAAAGGGGAAAAACGCGCGATTTCTTCCGTCCTCAGGTGCCGGTCTCAGGCACCCACCCACCGGTCCCACAGGGAAAGACGCGGGATATTCTTTGTCCTCAGGTGCCAGTCCCAGGCACCCGCTCACCAGTCCCGCCGCCCTGCCTCCCTAGCACCGGGGTCCCTGTCCCTTTTAGGCTTCCAAAAAGCACTCGCAGAAAAGAGGGAAAAAAAAGGGGAAAAACGCGCGATTTCCTCTGTCCTCAAGTGCCGGTCTCAGGCACCCGCCCACTGGTCCCACAGGGAAAAACGTGGGATATTCTTTGTCCTCAGGCGCCGGTCCCAGGCACCCACTCACCAGTCCCGCCACCCTGCCTCCCTAGCACTGGGGTCCCTGTTCCTTTAAGGCTTCCAAAAAGCACTCGCCAAAAAGAGAAAAAAAAAAAAAGGGGAAAAACGCGCGATTTCCTCCGTCCTCAGGCACTGGTCTCAGGCACCTTCCCGCCAGTCCCGCAGGGAGAAACGCGGGATATTCTTTGTCCTCAGGCTCTGTTCCCAGGCACCTGCTCACCGGTCCCGCCACCCTGCCTCCCTAGCAACGGGGGCCCGTCCCTTTAAGGCTTCCAAAAAGCGCTCGCCAAAAAAAAAAACCGCTCCGGTTTCTTTCCACCCACCGGGAGCCGGGGGGAGGGGCGCTCGGGTCCCGCCGGGCCGGGGCTTGTATCTTACCCCCTTTGCAAGGCGCTGGGTTCTTGCAGGTGTGGATGTGGTCTGGATATTGTCCTGTGTCCTGTGGTCTCTATTTTAGGAAGATTTTTCTTTGTTATATTTTCATAGCTCTATGTGTTTTTGGGAGGAGATTTCCACTGCTCTACTCACGCCGCCATCCTGGCTCTGCCCCCCCCAGCATTACTTTTTTAATGGAAGACACTTTATCCTCAAGTAACTTATAGTTTAATGAACTTCTGTATCTCATACTTCATCTTTTTGGAAACTGTGGGAAGTCAAGGTTTCGGTCTTGTCTATTACATGTTTTTCTCCTGGAAATCTCATCATTGGAAGAAGGATTCAGGGCTAGTTCATTTCACTATATTAGAAACTTCATTTTTTCTCTATCTCGTGAAGAATATTAGAATGTATCTCAAGTTTAACAGAACTAATACATAAGTGGAGGCCAGAGAATGGGAGAATGAACACATCAATGTCCTGTTTAAAATTATCAAGTATTCCTTCACCTGGTAGCCCCAATAATTCTTAGTGGTGAAGATTGTGGATTTCTTGTGGCAACAATTGTATTAATCATAGTTCAAATATTGTCAATACTGAAGAGAGCTCAAAAGGTCCATATTTGTTGTCGCTGTAAATACTTTGTCCTGAGAGTGTTCTTAAACCTGGTTGTGATGGGTTTGGGATGAATATCCATGCTTCACATGCAGGCTGGGCCTCTGGAGCAGTGCTGGTCTGAGCGCACCAACACAGCAGGAACAGCAGCAAAGGCCCTTTCCAGGCCCTTGGGGCTCATTTGTATGGACTCACTGGTGCTGTGGGAGCTGCGTAAGCACACACTGCATCCTCGTCACAGAGCTCACACAAAACAGGGTGTTCCGCAGCTTTGCTCTCCCACCAGAGTTCCACTCTATGATCCAATGCCCTTTAATTGAAGAGGACCTGGGACGAAGAGAGCTGCAGGTACAAACCTAAGAAGAATTGAAGTACAACGCTCAGAAATAACTGGCAGCTTAGGATAAGGTAAAGTTCCACAATGGTAAAAAATCATAGCATCTCAGCTGTGGCAGAGACCTTGCAAGGCGACGCAGTTCATCTCCTATGGCCTATCTTCGAAACTTAAATTATTCCGGATGGATAAGAACTGATTCTACATTTTAGGACTTCCAGAAAGAAAAGTACACCGCTCTCTGAAACACATTCTGATATACAGTACCTTTTTCTCTGTTTGTAAGTTCACTCTTCAATTCTCTGTTTGTAAGTTCATTCAGACCCTCACTGCAGTTAAAATTGTTTTTCATTTGTTCAGTTTTTCGTGGTGATGTGTAACAATTAGTCAGTATCCCTTATGAAAAAGACACTGAAGATCAGCCATAGTTAAATTACCACCTAAACCTTCTTTTCACTGACAAAAATCTCTCCATTTCCTTAACCATTTTTCTGTGGCTTGGTTTTTTTCCACCTCTTATTATTGCTTTGATCATCTTCGTCAAGCTCTCCATGTCAGTCTTTAGTTATAATGTATAAACCAGAACCAGTGCTGTAGAAATATCTGACAAGTACTTAGTATAATGAGAAACTCAAACCTCATGGTTCCTAAATACCAGAAGTTTTTGCTTTGCACAGTGTAGACTATAAAAGTGACCATGCAAGACTATAAAAAAAAAAAGTGCAAAAGCTTAGACTGAATAATGTGATCTTAATAATCGGGAAATGCTTCCCCTGTAATCAGCTAGGTTTGATCTGTAATATAAGCCATGCTTTCCTCATTCTTAACTGTCATAGACTAATTTTAGAACTGACAAATACATTAGAGATCACTTTATCAAACCTACTCATTTTATAAATGAGAAAACTAAGACCAAGAGATGCCAGATGACTTGACCATGGTCTCATAGTTACAGGCAGAGTGGGGAATCATGTTTCCAAACTCTGAATATAGTATTGTTTCTACCTAATTTCCATCACGTGAGACACAGTCAAAATCATTGACCATCATCTTCAAGCTCTGCTAAAATTTAAATCTATTTAAAAAATTTTTTCTGGGTATGAGTGTATCTGTGGATTAACTTCTGAGGAGAGATGCTCAAATAAGGCTCTTTGTAGCAAATAGGACAGTAGTCGTGGTAAGGATTTTTGAGGTGACAGGTGTAGTGGGCCCTGACGGAGCTCTGGGAGCCCCTGCCCGGTCCTGCTCTGTGCCTGCTGGGGCCAAAGCTGCTGCCCTTGTGTGCTTAGATATCTGCTTGAGTTGTACACAGTGCTTGTTCTAGAAGCCATTGGACTACACATACTGCCTGATGGGGAAGGCAGGGTGGTTGCGGGGACAGAAGGTAGGGATGTACTATTATTCTGTGAAGCTTTTTTATTTCCATGAGATATTCCTGCAACTAAACTAAGACTCTAGCCTTCAGGTTTGCTGACAGTAAAGTGAGTCTCTGTAATTCTGAGAGAAGAACTAAGGAGTGAAACATATATCCCTTTGATATGTTGTATGCATTCATGAAAAATTAATGGAGAACACTGAATATAGTGTGTTCAAACAGTTCATTTTTACATTCCAAGCCTGGCATGAGAAAAAACAAAAACAAAATGCATTTATCTCCTCATCTCCCTGAGTTTACCTGTCACAGGCAACAGTGTTTGAAATGCTAATGTATCTTGTAGACATTTTAAATAAGGAAGAGCTTCATAATCCTAGGAAGCTGGGATCACCAGACTTGCTTATAAATTATCCTCACCTTCTCTCAAGCACTTGGTGCTCCCCACCCTGGCCTCCCACTAGGATGAATGGTGGGATGGAAGATGTTATTTCATGAAATTATGGCATTTTTAGAGCTGGAAGAGACCCTGATACTGTTTCAATTCCAAATTCTTAGTTCTCTCCCAAGGCCCAAAGTGGGCAACAAATCTAGTTAGTAACACAGTTTGCTGGGGAGACCAGAGCTCAGGTCTCCATACTCCCAGGTTAGTGTGGCTTTGACTGCATCATATTGTACTTAAGAACATTTTCATACTTCTTTAATGAATTGTGAAATCCTAGTGATTTGACAGTTGTGAATTTTGGTGACAGGATAGACTTTTGGAGGACATAGGGCTACATTCTTACAGCTCGGGAAACCAATAGCTTTCTCCTGAAAAGAAGATGGAGTTTGAAATGTGTCCTAGGTGCCTGAAATTGAGACAGTAAGTCCCTGTGAGTGGCAAAGAGATGGACCTGGGCTCCTTGTGTAAAGCCATGGGCCAGGAAAGGACTGTCCAGTCTGTCACAAGGGCCCACTCACTGACAGGGAAAGTGGCACAACCTGGGTAGCCCATATGGACAGTGGGTGAAAAATGAGTCAATCTTGAAAAATCAGAGTCCCAACTGCTCCTGGGGTAAGGGCCCAAAGTTATACTACATATAAAGAACAGAAGCCCAAAGCCAAGGGAACTAGTGGGAAACTGGTCCAAGGATTGAAAAAAACAAACAAAAAACAACTCCATCCTCACTACCTCCCCATTGAGATAACTTTTTGACTTAAAGTACCAAGAAGAGTCTCACAAAAGGCAGCTCTCCCTGGAGATGAGCCCCCAGACAAAAACAAAACCCAGTTGCAGATAGAAGAACAGGAACCGAAGGTTATATACACAATTGATTCTTTGCATGGCTATTTACTAATATATTGTTTCGGGGACTGATATTTTAGGCCTGTCATAGATTTGAGCCCTTGGCAGTGATGATTTTCCCCCTTTTAAATTGTTTTTTTTTTTTTTTTTGCCTTTTCCTAGCTTCACAAGAACTGATGAGTGAACACTATTCAGGTTCTAAAAGCATGCCCACCTCCCTGAGAGTGTGTTCCCTGTAGAGACTGCCCTTGCCGTTTTTGGTTCTTGGAAGAATTGGTCCTGCAGTGTCATCCCCTCCATGTCCTTGGTGTGTTCCTCTGATTTATTCTGACTTTACCAACTTAGACATTGCTACAAGTTGATGCATTAAAGCTAGTAAAGTGACAGGCCCTTCCTTCCACATTCTTTTACATGATTCAAGTTATCAATAAGTTATTTTGAAGAGATTGAGACAGTCCTATCTGGAAACATAAAGAATTATCCATGTGTACCTTTCATAGTAGCATGCTCTTTTTAAAACATTCATAGGCCCTACTGAGATGCACAAAAGGTTCCATCAATGATTTAAGTTAAGGTTTACCCTGAAGACAGACAAAAATATACAGAAAGTACCTATTTTGATTATGTATAGATACATCTGATCCAAGGACAATGAGAGAAAGATCATCTTAAAAAGCTAGAAGATTTTTTTTAAAAACCTGGTGAAATTTAGTTTGCAAGTAAATGCTCAGTTTTATCTTCCCAAGTGAAGGCTAGCATTAATTAATAAATATTTTAAATATTCAGTTATATACTTTGGTAAACAAAGAAACATTACCTTCTGCTGTTCTTTGGGAACTGTACTAGAAGTCTATTTTAAGGTAACACTTTTGTTTTTATTTTCTATTTCTTTATAAAAAATATTTTTTCAGTATTGTTTGTGAAAACCAAAGTGTTCTTTAAGAACTTAGGGCTAGTGAAGTTCATTTCTCCCCTAGTGAAGTATAAAAATTGAGTCTGCCACACAGAAAACACATATTGTGGGCAGGCTCCCTGTATATAGAGCCAGGTGTCTTCCCTCATTCTGTGAATCCTATCCCACCTTCAGTAGTTCTGTCTTAACTATGCTGCAACCTGCATGCTATATTTGGACAACCCCAGTTTTCCGTCATTCTCTAGTCTGTGACTTTGCCTAAGCAGAGATGGATTCAGCCTCAATTTGGTATTTTTAGCTGATCATTCGTTCAAGAGTTGCCAAACGGTATCTATCAAAGACTTTCTTCATAACATTTACTGAGGACCAGGGTGAATATTACTAGTTGTTCCTGTGTATAGAATGTGCTCTAATGTGAAAGAAGCACAGAAGATACCCAAGTGAAAGGGGGAGGGTAGAGTCCTGCAGGCATAAAGAAGAGATGAAGACCTTGAATCAGAAAGGAATGAAGTGCATTCAAGGAGCAGAAAGACCAGGGTGGTTGAGCCTAGAGGGGTGCAGATGTGGGGAAAAAGATCAAGGTCAGATGGCCCCAAGCTTTGGACAATACTAAGGACCTTCCTTCACATTACAGCACTTCACCTTACTAGTGAAACTTTATAAAGATACCTTTAAAAGTATCTTAAACGTCCTCCACTGTTTCTTTTTTATTTTTTCCAGAGAAAAACAGTAATGGATGAAAAAAGATTAAAAGCTGTACTGCCCTGACTTCATTCTGTATGAAAGCATTTAATTTTTCTGTAAGTGAAACCTTTTCCTAACTGCTTTAAAATTCTTGAGATCCATGCTTTCTATAATAAGGTGGATTATATGGCATTTTATAAAGTTCTCTAACATCCTTATTGGATAATTTTTCTACTACTCTAAGATATTTTTCTTTTTTCTCCAGAATACAAGATGATTCCAAGAGCTCACCAATCCTATTGTTAATAAAGAAAACTGATACTCATTAAAGCTTGTTGTATTAGCTTTAGTTGGTGATTCTATTCCTGTGAAGAAAAATAATTTTCTCCTTCTTCTCTGGAAGTATTCTTAGGCAAGCCCCATCTTAGTGAATGCAGCTTCCATCTGCCCTGTGGACAAGCCTCCCTCTTTGTCATCCCTCACAGTCCTTCCATCAGCAAGTCCTATCCATTTTACTTCCTAAAGAACTATCGGATCCATCTGCTTCTCCTCTCTTGCCTGGGCCATTGGAAGAGCCTTCTAACTAGACTCTTTCCCATAATCTTTTCCCCTTCTGATCACTCACAATCTGATCCTGTCACTCACCCCTTTACTTAAAAACTCTTTAGTGGCTTCTTTTTGCCCTTAGAATAACATGTCAGGTCCTTAGTATTGTCTCCAAAGCTTAGGCCATCTGACCTCTATCTCTTTCCCCACATCTCACATCTGTGCCCCTCTGGCTCAGCCATCCTGGTCTTCCAGCTCCTTGAATGCACCTCATTCCTTTCTGATTCAAGGTCTTTGCAAATCTCTTCTTTATGCCTGCAGGGCTCTAGCCTCCCCCTTTCACTGGGTATCTTCTGTGCTTCCTTCACATTAGAGCACTTTCTCAGAAGCCGTCTCTAAACCCCAGACTAGGTCAGGTCTCCCTCATGATTGCTCTCCTAGTGTCCCTACGGTTTTCCTTTATGGCACTAACATAGTAGATTTGAGGATTTGTAGAATTATGGATTATTATTGTAAATTCAAAGACAGTCATGATTATACCATTTTGCTTATTAATCTTTCTGCAGCCACAGACACAATAACTGCAGAGTAGGTGCTCAATAAATATTTTTTAATCAATCAATAAATGAATGCATCTTACATATAGTGTATAATGAATACAAAAAAATGAGCACCATCCACAAATCACTGTCTGGCCAAGATCAGCTCCAGCTTTAACTTTACTGAAACCCTGTCCTCCATTAAAAATAGCATGTATTGAGGTTCAAAGCCTAATTTGGCTACCCAGAAAATGAACTTAGATACAATATGAAGAAGAACTTCCAACATCAGCACTCTCTGGAAGACTCATACCAGAAGATGATCATCAAAAAACCTCAAGAAAGATCCAGACAATGCTGCAGTTGTAGCTGTATCCATCCCACCGGTTCCCTGGACTTGCCATTTGGAATGAAGAAGGAGATATCTAAGCTGGCCTGTGCTTTCAGTAAAACAACAAATTTGACTGGATCTATACTGTTGGAACTCAACCAAGAATTAGGAGAAGTGCAAGTTGTAGCGCTCCAAAATCCTACAACTACAGACTATCTACTGTTAAAAGAACATATGGGATGTGAACAGTTCCCAGGAATGGGTTGTTTTAATTTGTCTGATTTCTCTCAGACTGTTCAAGTACAGTTGGACAATATTCACCATATCATAGACACATTTTCACAAATGCCTAGGGTGCCTAACTGGTTTTTTTGGCTTCACTGGAGATGGCTGGTAATTATAGATCTGCTTTGGTTATGTAACTGTATTCCTATTATGTTAATGTGTGTGCGCAATTTAATTAGTAGTTTAAAACCTATACATGCTTAAGTTACTCTACAAGAAGATATGTCAAAGAAATAATCAATCCTCCCATGTTTTCTTCCATCTGCTACCTCTATAGCTTTTCTTCTTCCTTCCTAATTACAACCCTTAAATAAAATTCATGCCTCATATTGAATTTACTGAGTATCATAATTCCTCCAAGTGGTAAAGATACCTCAAGACAAATGCTGGGCATAGAAGCCACAGGGCATAAATCTGCAAAGAAGTTAAAAGCAAACCTTTTCAAACAATGTGGCTTCTCTCTCACTTACCAACTTTACATCTCACTGTATGGCCCCGGAAGATGACTGGTTAGCCAGAGACGGGTAAGATTCCTCAAGGGAGGAACAACCTAAGATAGGCACAGTCGCAGGGGGGCCATCAGGTGAGAAATTGGGGATCAACAATGGTGAGGCTTAGAACCTCACCCCCCCTGCTTTGAGAGAAATCTTCTGCATCCGTGGATGTTTTAATGCCCCTGTCTAGCTTGGATTAACACATAGTCTACAGGCACAAACCTGATCATCTACATTTGCTCTCTTACAACACTAAACTATATTTTCTACCTTTATCTTGCATCCACCTACCACTTCAGCATTTTATTAAAAATAAAAAAAATAATAATAATAAAGGGAGAAATGTGGGATCCACATATAAATGAAGTATAAAAATCAAACAAATATTCATATTTGACCTGATTATTTATAGTTCATAATGTGTGATCAAAACCGAAAGTTTCTGTGATGACTGCCCTTGTACTGTTCACCATGTAAGAACTTATTCACTATGTAAGAATTTGTTCACCATGTACGAACTTGTTCATTATGCTTCAGAAGATTGGAGACTGATGAGAATTAGGCTGGGGGTGGATTAATGATTGTACATTGAGCATTGACTCCCCTATACAGAATTTTATTGTTGTTAACAACCATTTGATAAATATGAGAGATGCCCTCTCAAAAAAAAATAGCATGTATTTTCAGTCTCCTAGGGTGCTTCCAACTGGGAAGAAGTCTTAAGATCAAGAAAACTTTGATGTCAAATGTATGGTTTCAGTGTTTATGTTTTCAATGATTATTTTATATGTATGGGGGGAAACTGTTAAGAGACTGAAAGAGTGTAGATAGAGTGGAAAGAGAGAGCAGCACAAGCTAGGGAGTATTGAAACAGAGCCAGGGCCAGGTTCTAATTAAAATCAGAGGCAGGAAAGCATTTAAGGGACCAAATGACGTCAGCAGTAGCAGAAAAGATGTTAGGAGATGAGTAGGGAAATGCTGAAGACTTACTAGGGGATATGAGTTATTTTCACATATACGACTCTTCCTAAAATGATGGGCATTTGTTTTGCTAATAACAATGGCCTAAAGAGTATCTCTTAAAACCTGACCAGCACTATCCATCTTCTGGAAAACTTCTGCAAGAGTAGAGGGAGAATTCTGTCACAGGAGCTGAGATAGTTGACATCCTAGTTATACTTAAACAGAGGCGGGTTTTATTGACTTAGAGAAGCACTTAAGTATTAAGTGTAGTGAATTAGCTTTGATTTTTTTGGAAACATACTTTGTAAGGCCTGAATACCTTATTAAAAGCAATATGATACTGCATTAAGAGTAAACAAGCATCTTGGGAAATCATGCTTATAACCAATTAAATTTATAGCCTAGTATTTCAAATTGGCAACGAGAGGAATTCAAATGGAACATCTGGGATTCTAAGCAGTGCATTGGACTTGGAATTCAACCATAATCTGACATCTCCTGGTTCCCTTACCATAAATAACCTATTCTCCAGTTGTAGGTTGGTTTTGTTCTTCAAGTCTTGATATACACATCATTGCCTAATGCTTGTATTGTTGTTGTTGAATAAGAAATATTCTGCCTTCTGTCACTATTTCAACAGTCTAGAACACTTTTTTAGACTTATCTAACAGTTGTTAAGAACAGTGGGTAAAAGTGAGCAGAGATCATTCCAGGAATACTTAATGAAACAGAAAATATACAAAAATATTCAGAGCATCTCCACTAATTCCTCATGACAGTCCTTTAGGACTGGAAAGAAAGAAATCACCCAATAGTTTTCCATATCACTTGCTCAGGTTTCTTTCTGGCAAGTAATTGTGGTGATGTTTCCAGATGCCCCAACCCTCCCCTCACTCTTTCCCCAGTCCGTGAGGAATAAACTGTTTTGAATCTAGAAAAAGGTTGCCTCTTGTAAGCCATGGAAGGCTGAGTTCAAGTCCCAGTCCCTTGCCTCAGCAATTGGCTCTAGTGGTCTGTCCCAACTCCTGGGAATGGAATCTAAACATTACAGGCCAGTATCTACCTATAAAAGCTCAGGGCTACAGGTGTAGCATTAGCATGCCATGGCAAGCAAATTTAACCCTTTGTGTAAGCAGTTTCTATAGTGCCAAAAATAAAGTCTATTGCCCTCAGAATCACAGGCTGATTTACTGGCAATTTGGGGGACAGTACTTTGCCAAAATAGATTCATCTTCGAGTAATCTTCACATGCAAAAATCCAGGCTTATTCAAGTGAGGGTTAAAGAACTTTTTGTTTTAAAAACAAGTTCACACATTTCATCTAAAAATCAAACTCCCCTGCACAGGTTTTTTAAACTTCTTATTATAAAATAAAACAGATACAGAAAACCATGTAAGCCAAATGTATGGCTTAATAAATCATTATAAGGTAAACACCACTGCTATAGACTGACTGTATGTGTCTCCCCCAAAATTCATATGTTGGAGCCCTAATCCTCAATATGGTGGTATTTTTCAAGTATAGTTCTCCCTTTATTATTTTTTGAATGTTTAGTTGAAATAATAATTTCAGGTGCACAACATACTGATTTGACATTTGTAATATATAACAAAATTCTCACCATGATGAGTGTAGTTACCATCTGCTACCGTGCCAAGTTATTGCATAATTATTGACTATATTCCCTATGCTATACTTCTCATCCTCATAATTTAACTTGTTTTATAACTGAAAGTTTGTACTTCTTTATCCCCTTCACCTGTTTCACCTGTTACCCCCGCTCCCCTCCCCTCTAGTCACCACCAGCTTGTTCTCTGTACTTATGAGTCTGTTTCTGAGTTTTGTTTATTTGTTTGCTCATTTGTTTGCTTTTTAGATTCTACATTTATGTGAAGTCATGTTGTTTGTCTTTCTCTCACTCATTTTACTTAGCATAATGTCCTCTAGGTCCATCCATGGTGTCACAAATGGCAAGATTTCATTCTTTTTTATGGCCAAGTAATATTCCCGTGTGTGTGTGTGTGTGTGTGTGTGTGTGTGTGTGTGTGTGTGTGTATCACATCTTCTTTATTGGCTCATCTATTGATACTTAGGTTGTTTCCATACCTTGGCTAATGTAAATAATGCTTCAGTGAACATAGGAGTGCATATATCTTTTCAAATTAGTGATTTTGTTTTCTTTAGGTAAATACCCAGAAGTAGAATTACTGGATTGTATGGTGTTTCTATTTTTAATTTTTTGAGGAGCCTCCATGCTGTTCTCCATAGTGGCTACACCAGTCTACATTCCCTTCAACAGTGTACAAGGGTTTCCTTTTCTCTACATTCTCACCAATAGTTATTTATTGTCTTTTTTTTATATCGTTAATGTAAAATTACTTGAACATTATGGTTACTACACTCCCCCTATTATCAAATCCCCCCCACATACCCCATTACACTCACTGTCCATTAGCAAGGAAGATGCTATAGAATCATTACTTGTCTTCTCTGTATATACTGCCTTCCCCATGTCCCCACCCACCTACATTATGTGTGGTAATCATAATGCCCCGTTTTACCCCTATCCCTCCCTTTCCACTCATCTTCCGCAGTCCCTTACCCTTTGGTAACGGTTAGTCCATTCCTGGGTTCTGTGAGTCTACTGTTGTTTTGTTCCTTCAGTTTTTTCTTTGTTCTTATACTCCACAGATGAGTGAAATCATTTGATACTTGTCTTTTTCCACCTGGTTTTTTTCACTGAGCACAGTACCCTCTAGCTCCATCCATGTTGTTGCAAATGTTAGGATTTGTTTTCTTCTTATGGCTGAATAATATTCCATTGTGTATATGTAGCATATCTTCTTTATCCATTCATCTACTGATGGACACTTAAGTTGCTTCCATTTCTTGGCTATTGTAAATAATGCTGTGATAAACATAGGAGTGCATATGTCTTTTTTAAACAGGGCTGCTGCATTCTTAGGGTAAATTTCTAGAAGTGGGATTCCTGGGTCAAATGGTATTTCTATTTTGAGTTTTCTGAGAAACCTCCATACTGCTTACCACAATGGTTGAACTAGTTTACATTCCCACCAGCAGTGTAGGAGGGTTCCCCTTTCTCCGCATCCTCGCCAACATTTATTCTTGTTTGTCTTTTGGATGTTGGCCATCCTAACTGGTGTGAGATGATATCTCATTGTGGTTTTAATTTGTGTGTCCCTGATGATTAGCAATGTGGACCATCTTTTCATGTGTCTGCTGGCCATCTGAATTTCTTCTTTGGAGATGTGTCTGTTCAGATCCTGTGCCCATTTTTTTATTGGCTTATTTGCTTTTTGTTTGTTGAGGTGTGTTAGCTCTTTATATAATTTGGATGTCAACCCCTTATCGGATGTCATTTATGAATATATTCTCCCATACTGTACGATGTCTTTTTGTTCTACTGATGGTATCCCTCACTGTACAGAAGCTTTTTAATTTGATATAGTCTCACTTGCTCATTTTTGCTTTTGTTTCCCTTGCCCATGGAGATATGTTCATGAAGAAGTTGCTCATGATTATGTCCAAGAGATTTTTGCCTATATTTTTTTCTAAGAGTTTTATGGTTTCATAACTTACATTCAGGTCTTTCATCCATTTTGAGTTTACTTTTGTGTATGGGGTTAGACAATAATCCACTTTCATTCTCTTATGTGTAGCTGTCCAGTTATGCCAACACCAGCTGTTGAAAAGGCTGTCATTTCCCCACTGTATATCCATGGTTCCTTTATCATATATTAATTGACCATATATCCTTGAGTTTATATCTGGACTTTCTAGTCTGTTACACTGGTCTATGGGTTGTTCTTGTGCCAGTACCAAATTGTCTTGATTATTGTGGCTTTGTAGTAGAGCTGGAAGTCAGGGAGCATAATTTCCCCTGCTTTATTCTTCCTTCTCAGGATTGCTTTGGCTATTCGGGATCTTTTGTGGTTCCATATGAATTTTAGAACTATTTGCTCTAGTTCATTGAAGAATGCTGTAGGTATTTTGATAGGGATTGCATTGAATCTGTAGATAGCTTTAGGCAGGATGGCCATATTGACAATATTAATTCTTCCTAGCCAAGAGCATGGGATGAATTTCCATTTATTAGTGTCCTCTGTAATTTCTTTTAAGAGTGTCCCGTAGTTCTCAGGGTATAGGTCTTTCACTTCCTTGGTTAAGTTTATTCCTAGTTATTTTATTCTTTTTGATGCAATTGTGAATGGAATTGTTTTCCTGATTTCTCTTTCTGTTAGTTCATCATTAGTGTATAGGAATGCAACAGATATCTGTGTATTAATTTTACATCCTGCAACTTTGCTGAATTCAGATATTAAATCTAGTAGTTTTGGAGTAGATTCTTTAGGATTTTTTATGTACAGTTTCATGTCATCTGTGAACAGGGACAGTTGGACTTCTTCCTTGCCAATCTGGACACCTTTTATTTCTTTGTGTTTTTTGATTGCCATGGCTAGGACCTCCAGAACTATGTTGAATAAAAGTGGGGAGAGTGGGCATCCTTGTCTTATTCCCGATCTTAAAGGAAAAGCTTTCACCTTCTCGCTGTTAAGTATAATATTGGCTGTGGGTTCGTCATATATGGCCTTTATTATGTTGAGGTACTTTCCCTCTATACCCATTTTGTTGAGAATTTTTATTATGATTGGGTGTTGAATTTTGTCAAATGCTTTCAGCATCTATGGAGATAATCATGTGGTTTTTGTCCTTCTTTTTGTTGATGTAGTGGATGATGTTGATGGATTTTTTAATGTTGTACCATCCTTACATCCCTGGGAAGAATCCCACTTGATCATGATGGATGATCTTTTTGATGTCTTTTTCAATTACGTTTGCTAATATTTTGTAGAGTATTTTTGCATCTTTGTTCATCGGGGATATTCGTCTGTAATTTTCTTTTTTTATGGTGTCTTTCCCTCGTTTTGGTATTAGAGTGATGTTGGCCTCATAGAATGAGTTTGGGAAGAGTGAGTCTTCTACTTTTTAGAAAACTTTAAGGAGGATGGGTAGTAGGTCTTCCCTAAATGTTTGATAAAATTCAGCAGTGAAGCCATCTGGTCCAGGAGTTTTGTTCTTAAGTAGTTTTTTGATTACCAATTCAATTTCTTTGCTGGTAATTGGTCTATTCAGGTTTCTGTTTCTTCCTGGGTCAGCTTTGGAAGGTTGTATTTTTCTAGAAAGTTGTCCATTTCTTCTAGGTTATCCAGTTTGTTATACATATAATTTTTCTTAGTTTTCTCTAATAATTCTTTATATTTCTGTGGTGTCCGTGATGATTTTTCCTATCTCATTTCTGATTCTGTTTATGTGTGTAGACTCTCTTTTTTTCTTGATTAGTCTGACTAGGGGTTATCTATTTTGTTTATTTTCTCAAAGAACCATCTCCTGCTTTCATTGATTCTATTTTATTCTCAATTTATTTATTTCTTCTTTAATCTTTACTCTCTCCCTCCTTCTACTGACTTTGGGCCTCATTTGTTCTTCCTTTTCTAGTTTCATTAATTGTGAGTTTAGACTGTTCATTTGGGATTGTTCTTCTTTCCTGAGGTAGGCCTCTACTGCAATATATTTTCCTCTTAGCACGACCTTCACTGCATCCCACAGATTTTGTGTTGTTGAATTATTGTTGTCATTTGTCTCCATATATTGCTTGATCTCTGTTTTTATTTGGTCATTGATCCATTGATTATTTAGGAGCATGTTATTAAGCCTCCATGTGTTTGTGGGCTTTTTTGTTTTCCTTGTGTAATTTCTAATTTCATACCTTTGTGATCTGAGAAGCTGGTTGGTACAATTTCAATCTTGTTTAATTTACCGAGGCTCTTTTTGTGGCCTAGCATATGATCTATTCTTGAAAATGTTCCATGTGCACTTGAGAAGAATGTGTATCCTGTTGCTTTTGGATGGCATGTCCATTAGGTCCATCTCTTCTAATACATTGTTCAGTGCCTCTGTCTCTTTACTTATTTTCTGTCTGGTTGATATGTCCTTTGGAGTGAGTGGTGTGTTGAAGTCTCCTAGTTTGAATTCATTGCATTCTATTTCCCCCTTTAATTCTGTTAGTATTTGTTTCACATATGTAGGTGATCCTGTGTTGGGTGTGTAGATATTCATAATAGTTATATCCTCCTGTTGGACTGACCCCTTTATCATTATGTAATGTCCTTCTTTGTCTCTTGTGACTTTCTTTGTTTTCAAGTCTATTTTGTCTGATACAAATACTGCAACTCCTGCTTTTTTCTCCCTGTTAGTTGCATGAAATATCTTTTTCCATTCCTTTACTTTCAGTCTGTGTATGTCTTTGGGTTTGAAGTGAGTCTCTTGTCGGCAGCATATAGACAGGTCTTGTTTTATAATCCATTCAGTGACTCTAAGTCTTTTCATTGGTGCATTCAGACCATTTACATTTAGAGTGGTTATCGACAGGTATGTACTTATTGTCATTGCAGGCTTTTAGAGTCATGGTTGCCAAAGGTTCAAGGGTAATTCCCTTATCTCTAACAGTCTAATTTAACTCACTTCGTATGCTATTACAAACACAACCTAAAGATTCTTCTTTTTTTTCCTCCTTTTTCTTCCTCCTCCATTCTTTATAATTTATGAATTATATTCTGTGCTCTTTGTCTGTCCCTTGGGTGACATCTAGTTAGTCTTAGGAATACTTCCGTCTGTAGGAGTCCCTCCAAAATGCACTGTAGAGGTGGTTTGTGGGAGGTACATTCTCTCAACTTTTGCTTATCTGAAAATTGTTTAATCCCTCCTTCAAATTTAATGATAACCTTGCCAGGTATAGTATTTTTGGTTCAAGGCCCTTCTGCTTCATTGCATTAAATGTATCATGCCACTCCCTTCTGGTCTGTTGGGTTTCTGTTGAGAAGTCTGATGATAGCCTGATGTGTTTTCCTTTGTATGTGATCTTTTTCCTCTCTCTAGCTGCTTTTAGAAGTCTGTCTTTATCCTTGATCTTTGCCATTTTAATTATTATATGTCTTGATATTGTCTTCCTTGGGTCCCTTGTGTTGGGAGATCTGTGCACCTCCATGGCATGAGAGACTATCTCCTTCCCCAGATTGGTAAAGTCTTCAGTAATTACCTTCTCAATGACACTTTCTATCCCTTTTTCTCTCTTCTTCCTCTTCTGGTATCCCTATAATACAAATATTGTTCCTTTTGGATTGGTCACACAGTTCTCTCAATATTCTTTCATTCTTAGAGATTCTTTTTTCTCTTTGTGCCTCAGCTTCTTTGTATTCCTCTTCTCTAATTTCTATTCCATGTATTGTCTCTTCTACTACAGCTAACCTGCTTTTAAATCCATCCATTGCATGGTTCATTTCAGATATGGAATTTCTTAATGATTGATTCTCCGACTTATATTCGTTTCTGAGTTCTTGAATATTTTTCTGTACCTCCATAAGCATGTTTATGATTTTTGTTTTGAACTCTCTTTCAGGAAGATTGGTGACTTCAGTTTCATTAGGCCCTTTTTGTAGGGGTCGTGAGATTTTGGTCTGAACCATCTTCTTTTCCCATTTCATATTTCTGTGTGGTGTCCACTAGTACCCAGAAGCTCCAGTCTCTGGTGCTGCTCAGCCCCTAGAGTGAGTCTGGGAGTCATAGGAGTGGAGCTGGTGCCTGGTGGGAGGAAAGATCTATTTCCAGATTCCTGTCTGTGGTGCCTATCTCAAGTGTCAGAGCCAGTGGGCCAAGCACACAGGTGTAAGCCTCTGTGCTTTGTGTCTATAGCTATTGTAGGCTAAGCCTCCTTCTGGCTGGCCTGACACCAGCACAATGACTGCCGGTTTGCGAACCATTGCCAGCAGGCTAGGAGGGAGTCACAGCAGGCTGCATATCACAGTGGGGGGGGGGCCTCAGAGCTGAGTAGACAGCCAGGGGGATGTGGCGCCTGAAACTCCTCAAAGTTCCCAACCAGCTGGGCAGAGCACACCCAGACAACCTTATCCAGCTCTCCCCTCCCCCACCCAGCAAGCTTCGTGCAAACCCTGCTCCTTTAGCAGCCCTCTCGCTGCTAGGAAGCCTCTCAGACCGCCTGCCTTTCCTTTGTCCCAGAGCGGCTAGGTGTGGATCCCCTCCTCCACAAATGGCCGCAAGCTGTCTCTCAGGCACTCCACCTGTCTGAGCTCCCCAATGTCGAGGGCAGCACACAGTATAGGTTTCTGCTCCCAAAGCAGACCTCCAAAGCTGGTGTTCAGCAGTTCTAGGCTTCAACCCCTTTCCCTGCTCCATTTCTCTTCCTCCTGCTGGTGAGCTTGGGTAGGGGAAGGGCTTGGGTCCCACCTGATTAAGGCTTTTGTATGTTACCCTGTGTTCATGAGGTCTGCTCTGTTCATGAGGTTTGCATGCAGTCTGGTTCAGCCTTCTTTCTTATTGCTGTTTTAGGGTTAATTGTAGCAATTAACTATATTTTCATACTATTTGTGGTTTTGGTAGGAATTCTCCATCTCACCTCTCACGCCACCATCTTGAATCCTCCCCTATTTCTTGTCTTTTTCACACTTGCCTTTCTGACTGGTATGAGGTGATATCTCTTTGTGGTTTTATTTGCATTTCCATGAAGATTAGTGATGTTAAGCATCTTTCCATGTGTCTGTTGGCCATTGTATATCTTCTTTGGAAAAATGTCTGTTCACTTCTTCTATCCATTTTTAAATCAGATTACTTGGTTATTTTGATATTGAGTTGTATGTTCTTTATAGATTTTGGATATTAACCCCTTATCGGATAAATCACTTGCAAGGATCTTCTCCTGTTCAGTGGGTTTTGTACCCTGCAACTTTAGTGAATTCATTTATTAGTTAGGAGATTGTTCCCCACCATGTCAATCCAGACAGATGAGGAGAGGCTGAGGGTGTTCATTGGTATGGCCCAAACAGACCAGCTCCATTTTCTTACACTTACCCACCCCTTGATTCCTGGTAAGGGACAGTCTCTCCCTGCAGACTGAGAAGACTGATAGTGCCTGTTAGATAAGACCCCTTCCTGCACAAGAGACAGCCTTACTGTTACAAGCCAACAGCACTGTACACACCAGTCAAATTTCATGTAATAAAATGAATCACATATCCAGTGCCAGGAGGCATTTTCTCATACACACAGAGCCAAAGTCACAGTTAGCTTTCTCCCTCCATAGGTGCTTGTGATGAGCCAATAATATATAAATCAGGAGAATGCTAACTTAGAGCAAGCAAAAAATAAACATGTGGGTCTATTTCTGGGCTCTTTGTTCCATTCCATTGATCTACCATTTCTTTGTCAATACCACATTGCCTTGATTAGTGTAGTTTTATAACAAATTTTGAAATTAGTTCTCTTTTGCAAAATTGTTTTGCCTATTTGAGGTCCCTTGTATGTGAATTTTAGAATCACTTTGATTTCTTCAAAAATGCCTGCTGGTATTTTGGTAGCAATAGTACTGAATCTGTAGATCTATTTGGGGAAAATTGACATCATAAGCAATTTTGAATCTTGAAACTGTGAACACAATATGTCCTTCCATTTCGTTAGGTCTTTAATTTCTCTCAGAAATTTGCTGTGGTTTTCGGGATTAGAGTTTTTGATATTGTTAATCATTTGCCTGTGAAATGGTAAGTCTTTGCGGGTTTAGTGCACATCCTGATAACCACTGAGATCAAGCTTCTTTTGAGTGTTCAGGTATCCTCTTGTCTGGATTGCTTTCATGTTGGACCTGCATTTTATTTATTGTAACAATCTCTGTTCAGGTAGGCGATCCTGTTTTTCAACTATTTTTTTTATTGATAGTCAAAATTTTTCTTTTATTTTTAGCTCTTGAATTCTGAAATAGTAATTTATGCTTTGGGCAAATATCTCTTTACATCTTTTCATTCCTTGTTAACTTTATCCTCTCTTACTTTCTGCCACTGTGAACTTCCAGTTGTTCTCATCTGCCCTGGCATGTTCTAGCATAGATAATTTTTGAGAACTCTGATTTCAAAGTAAAGCATGAGGTCACTTCACTTGTCAGTGTCCCTTGGGCAATGCCTAGTTTATCTCTCTGCTCAGCTAATCTGCTCCCATTCCTCATGGTTCACTGCTCTGGACATGCTGCAATTCTGTCCAACTGAGCACATTAAAAGAGACAATTCCGCATCAGTGGACAGAAAACTTGGGTAGCCCAGGGTTCTCACCTTTAAGGCAACAGACACCTTGGCAAATTGCTCAGCAACTCAGGGAGGTGGTTGTCAGAAGGCCTAAGAGCCTATCATTGTTCTGTGAGCATGCATGGAACAATAAAAGGAATCTACATGTGAACATTTCTCAAGAAAAAGGTGTTGATTGATTTTGATTAAAAGGTAAGCCTTTGATTTCTGTTGGCTATAAAGTAGGCTTTCTGTGATTTCTATGTTGGAGACCTATGTGTATCTAATTGAGTCTTACAGAATATTCTTCATGCATATGAGAATTTGTAAATAGTTAAGTTTTGCTTTTTAATCTTCAGACGTTTGTTGAGTACCTACTGCCTGCCAAATACAGTCAAGAACCTGAACTATCAAAATGAAAGCAGGCCTTCCCCCAAAGGTTTACCTATGCCAGAATGTAGGTAGACATTACCTAGTGCCCGGGCGTTCTCAGACAGAAAACAGGGAGGTAAAGTCAGGAGGAGGACCGCTCTAAGGTGCAAAAAGCAGGCTGTCTTTACTTGGAGAAACTTATGCAAACATGGCCAGGAAGAATAGAGCTTGAGAATTCAATGAATACCTACAACATGTGTTTTCTGGACAATTAAACAGGAGACCGAAAAGAGAAAGATATTAAAATAAGTTGGCAGTCGGAGTCCTGTGACTGCTCATGCTGTTCTCTTCTTAGAATGCTTCCTATGTGCCTTTGTGTTGTTCAACTGCCACTCATCCTTAAGGACTATCTAAGATTTTATTTCCTAGAAGAAAGCTTTCCTCCTTACCTCACTGTTGGTCTAGGGGACCTTCATATGTACTCTCATAGCATGTACCCCTACTGTCCCATTTATCATGCTGCATTGAAAGTATGTCTTCATTGTCTCCTCCCAGCTGCCCACAAATATTTCTTGTTCACCATTGTATATGTTGTATCTAGCACTGTAGAAGGCTCATGGTGAGCATTCAATAAATATCTGATAAATGACCAAGGAATGGACTATCTGATGAATAAATGAGCAAACAGATGAACAAATGCAGGGTGGGGAGGGAGAGTGTTCAGCATTGAGAAAGAAAAGATCTAAATATAAGAATAAGGCTCAGCTCTGGAGGCCCATTGTGTTTATTTCACAGATAAATACCATTAGAGTGCCATAGTAATTGGAGGAGTGTCTCATTTTCATTATGCGACTAATCATTGTTGGCCTGTTTCCTCCACAGTTCAGGTTAAAGATTTGACAAGAATTATCAAAAATGTATTATGTCCTAGTTGTGTTCTAAGTGTCCTGGGAATTGTGGTCTCTCCCCCTTAGAGCACTTACAGGTCAAGACTGGTGCCTCCTTTCGTTATCTAAGTTTCGAAAGGACTACTGAAAAAAACAGGGTTGGGACAGGTAGGGCCCCTCTAGGTTGAACTAATCTATTAACAACACCAGAAATGGTTGTTGAAATGGTTGTAAATCAAACTCACCCAAGTCATGGTTCTCCATCTTGGTGAAGTACCTTTCTCAAGGCCAAAATCACCAGTGCTATGTCCCTTCCCTGTCAGCTGTGGAGTGACCTCCAAAAGCAGTTTATTTGATGTTTCAGCAGGATCCTACCATCCTGAAACAGTGGGCTAACACCAACAAAGAAATTTGCTAGGCATAATAAGTCCTGCATTTGGTTCCAGCAATTAATTATACCAGTAGGAGACTTGAGGAGGTCTGGCTTAGTAAAGGAAAGCTTGGAATAGAGTTCTTGATATCCATAAATTGAATAAGGCCAACAGTATAAGTGTTTCTCTAGAACCAAATGTAGGTTTAGGTTGTATTAGGGCAAATAAACATCCAGATCAAGATTTGAAAGTGTGCGTTGGTGGTGTAGTGGTGAGCATAGCTGCCCTCCAGATCAAGATTTGATATCTCCCCTAAGTTATAAAGCTTATCATGCTAGGTATGATATTCTGACTTAAAGAATATTAACAAATTAGAGAATAACATGGGATACTGAACATGGTCTAGAAATAAGTCATGTGAAGATCCAGAGATCTTTTAGGTATTCAGCCTGGGGGAGGAAAAACATGGAAGACACAGTGTAACATAGTATCAGGTATCTGAAGGGCAATCACGTGAAGGCAGGGTAGAGGATGTCTCACTTCCTTTAGAAGCAGAACTGGGGTCAGTGGGTAGAAGTTGCAAGAAGACATTTTTTTTTCATTGTTAAGAACTTGTCACAAAGCTGTTGAAAGTTAGTCAATTGTCTGTATGAAGTGAGCTCTGTCCCTCAGGTGGAGACTGAAAAGCCATCACCCTGAGATCAGGGCTATACAGTTGTATAGGTTGGTTAGTGCACAACACCACCTGGCCAAGTCGGCAACTAGGACTGAAATCCAGCTAATACTGCAGTACCCACATTGGGCACCCTTGCGTGGGTCACCCAGAGAAAGAGGCACCTTTTTAGGTTCTCCTAAAGGCTCTCCAGGTCCAACAGATACAGAGATATTTTGTCATCAGGTGAGACACCAGACCAGTAATGCTAACTCCCTGTCAACTCTTATTGTCCATTAGTCTACGGTCACAGTTATATTTAATCAAAACTCAAGAAAATAAAGTGAAGAACATCCAAGCAGATAGATTACATTTAACTCAAAGGAGCATAATTTAATTATGCTTTTCAAAGTACTGATGCATTTGGAAGCCTCCTTAACTCCATCCCATATACTCCACTGTGATGTGCGGCACATACAGGAATGAACGGGATGAGGTTGGGTGCCCTTCCATGATTGGTAAGCACTCTTAATAATAAGGGTGAGCCCTGCTACATCTGATGCATATTCAAAGATATCCCTGTCATATCTTTCTTTGGAGGTAAAGCACCATTAAAATGTTTTCCACTGCAGATCTTTATATTTAAATGTGAAATTTCAGAAGCAGGGAATAAAATTATACATGTAATATTTCAACTCAGTTGCAAAGAAATTTTATTGAATAAAAGACAAAAAATCAAAAGATATGTTCTCTGAGGGATGGGTTAATGAGTTCTTTTTTTGATATTGTTAATGTACAATTAACTTAAACAACAATATGGTTACTAGACTCCCCCTATTATCAACCCCCCCCACATACCCATTACAGTCACTATCCATCAGCATAGTAAGATGCTATAGAATCATTACTTGTCTTCTCTGTATATACTGCCTTCCTGATGTCCCACCCCCCTATGTTATGTGTGCTAATCGTAATGCCCCGTTTTACCCCTTATCCCTCCCTTCCCACCCACCCTCCCCAGTCCCTTTCCCTTTGGTAACAGTTAGTCCATTCTTGGGTTCTGTGAGTCTGCTGTTGTTTTGTTCCTTCAGTTTTTTCTTTGTTCTTATACTCCACAGATGAGTGAAATCATTTGATACTTGTCTTTCTCCGCCTGGCTTATTTCACTGAGCATAATACCCTCTAGTTCCATCCATGTTGTTGCAAATGCTAGGATTTGTTTTCTTCTTATGGCTGAATAATATTCCATTGTGTATATGTAGCACATCTTCTTTATCCACTCATCTACTGATGGACACTTAGGTTGCTTCCATTTCTTGGCTATTGTAAATAGTGCTGCAATAAGCATAGGAGTGCATATGTCTTTTTCAGACTGGGCTGCTGCATTCTTAGGGTAAATTCCTAAAAGTGGAATTCCTGAGTCAAATGGTGAGGTTTTTTTTTTAATGAGTGATTTTTTTTTTTGGTATCATTAATCTACAATTACATGAAGAACATTATGTTTACTAGGCTCCCCCCTTCACCAAGTCCCCCCAACATACCCCTTCACAGTCACGGTCCATTGCGTAGTAAGATGCTGAAAAATCACTACTTGTCTTCTCTGTGTTGCACAGCCCTCCCCAGACCCCCCACACACTATACATGCTAATCGTAATGCCCTCTTTCTTTTTCCCCACCCGTATCCCTCCCTTCCCTCCCATCCTCCCCAGTCCCTTTCCTTTGGTAACTGTTAGTCCGTTCTTGGGTTCTGTGTTTCTGCTGCTATTTTGTTCCTTCAGTTTTTTCTGTTCTTATACTCCACATATGAGTGAAATCATTTGGTACTTG
The DNA here is from genome assembly GCF_040802235.1 of Manis javanica. Classification (NCBI taxonomy): domain Eukaryota; kingdom Metazoa; phylum Chordata; class Mammalia; order Pholidota; family Manidae; genus Manis; species Manis javanica. The sequence continues at coordinate 94,063,665 of NC_133163.1, read as the reverse complement.
TCTTTCTCTGCCTGGCTTATTTCACTGAGCATAATACCCTCTAGCTCCATCCATGTTGTTGTGAATGGTAGGATCTGTTTTTGTCTTATGGCTGAGTAATATTCCATTGTGTATATGTACCACATCTTCTTTATCCATTCATCTACTGATGGACATTTAGGTTGCTTCCATATCTTGGCTATTGTAAATAGTGCAGTGATAAACATAGGGGTGCATCTGTCTTTTTCAAACTGGAGTGCTGCATTCTTAGGGTAAATTCCTACAAGTGGAATTCCTAGGTCAAATGGTATTTCTATTTTGAGCATTCTGAGGAGCCTCCATACTGCTTTCCACAATGGTTGAACTAATTTACATTCCCACCAGCAGTGTAGGAGGGTTCCCCTTTCTCCACAACCTCGCCAACATTTGTTGTTGTTTATCTTTTTGATGAAGGTGATCCTTACTGGTGTGAGGTGATATCTCATTATGATTTTAATTTGCATTTCTCTGTTGATTAGCAATGTGTAGCATCTTTTCATGTGCCTATTGACCATCTGGATTTCTTCTTTAGAGAACTGTATTCAGCTCCTCTGCCCATTTTTTAATTGGATTATTTGCATTTTGTTTGTTGAGGCATGTGAGCTCTTTATATATTTTGGATGTCAATCCTTTATCGGATCTGTCATTTATGAATATGTTCTCCCATACTGTAGGAAACCTTTTTGTTCTATTGATGATGTCCTTTGCTGTACAGAAGCTTTTTAGCTTGATATAGTCCCACTTGTTCATTTTTGCCTTTGTTTCCCTTGCCCGGGGAGATATGTTCATGAAGAAGTCACTCATGTTTATGTCCATGAGATTTTTGCCTATGTTTTTTTCTAAGAGTTTTATGGTTTCATGACTTACATTCAGGTCTTTGATCCATTTGGAGTTTACTTTTGTGTATGGGGTTAGACAGTGATCCAGTTTCATTCTCTTACATGTAGCTGTCCAGTTTTGCCAGCACCATCTGTTGAAGAGACTGTCATTTCCCCACTGTATGTCCATGGCTCCTTTGTCATATATTAATTGGCCATATATGTTTGGGTTAATGTCTGGAGTCTCTATTCTGTTCCACTGGTCTTTGGCTTTGTTCTTGTGCCAGTACCAAATTGTCTTGATTACTATGGCTTTGTAGTAGAGCTTGAAGTTGGGGAGTGAGATCCCCCCCCCCCCCACTTTATTCTTCCTTCTCAGGACTGCTTGGCTATTCGGGGTCTTTGAGGGTTCCATCTGAATTTTTGAACTATTTGTTCCAGTTCACTGAAGAATGCTGTCAGTAATTTGATAGGGATTGCATCGAATCTGTATATTGCTTTAGGGTTTAGGGCGCCTAAGTTTCCCAGCTGCTGGCTATGTGTGCCGCGACAACTTCGTCCAGCTATGGGGTCCCTGTCTCTTTAAGACTTGCAGAAAGCACTCGCTTTTCTTTTGTCTCAGGGGCACCGGTTGCGGGGACCTGCCCACAGGTTTTGCTTTTCCGTTTTTCTAATATCCAGCACCTCGTGCACCTTGTGTCTGCGTTCTGGGTGCAGATTTCTAGAGCTGGTTGTTTAGTAGTCCTGGGCTTTCACTCCCTCCCCGTTCCGACTCCTTTCTTCCCGCCGGGTTTTGGGGTGGGGGAGCATTCAGGTCCTGCCTGGCCGTGGCTTGTATCTTACCCCCTTCATGTGATGCTGAGTTCTCGCAGATGTAGATGTATCCTGGCTGTTGTACTGCATCCACTGGTGTCTCTTTTAGGAATAGTTGTATTTAGTGTATTTTCATAAATATATATGTTTCGGGGGGGGGGAGATTTCCTCTGAACTACTCACGCCGTCATCTTCCCATGATCCCTTAATGAGTGATGTTTATGTATTTTATAAACAGATACAAATACTTTAAAATGTTCTTTCCCTCACCTGAAAGATACACACTTAAAATGTTTTATTTAAAACATTTGTGTGTCCAAATGTGATATAGGAAGAAAAATGTTCTTTTCTTCTGTAACTTCCCATGACCTGACCTTGGCTACAGCACTGAGCTAATGGCTTGGGTCAGTTTGGCACGTAGTCCCTGGTGTGTCTAGGTTGTTGACGTACAGTAGTATCCTAGTGGCACAAGAGAATTTGAACTTCTAAAGGGCTCCAGTTTCATCCTCCCACCCAGTGAGCAGCTTATTCTCCACAGGAATCACGCATTTTACATTTTCGTTTTTTGCATTGCATTCCTACACTGCACTACAAGAACAAACTGAGTGTGATGAAAATCTTTTGGGAAAAAAGACACCTCATTTATTGAAGAAGTGCTCCTGGAAATGAACTTCAGAAACAGATGGGGTAAAAGGCTACCTCCCAGAAGAGTGGGTTTCCCTAGATACCACGTATGTTGAAGCAGAAGGAGTAAACTGAGAACAAACAGCCGATGCTCTGCTTTTGACTCCTGAGCTGTGTCCTGCCTCCAGCCCAAAGCTGGAAGAAGAACACTCCGAAGACAACAAGTGGAAGCATGAAGCGGTTAATGAGAGTACATTGGCAGAAGTGCTGGCAGCAAATAGGCCACAAGCCTCGGACCACCGACCTGGACTCTGTGATGTTTCTAAGAACAGAGATTTATGTTAAAAGAAATCTCCACCTGCTTCTAGTTTTAATGTTAGAATTCTCTTTGTCTAGTCCATCAATCACATTACAGTATAGTAATTGTAGAAAATTAAGCACAGGATCCCCTTTCCCCTTTGGCTCCTACCCTCCCTTTTGTGACTTGCATCTTGTCAAGTGCAGTTCACTCCTCAGCCAGGACGCTCTTGTGACTCCATACGTGTGTAGCAATCTGCTTTGACTTCCCTCCTCATATGCTCCAGGGCCTCACTGGCTAAAAGGCATGCTCCATTTGCTAAGACCCTGCCGGGACAGAAGTTTGCCACAGTTCCTATAGGCTGCCATGGAAAAAGGACCCTCACTATGGAGGAGGAATGGAAAACTAGCAGCAATTGAAGACAGTTGGCAAGTTTCATGATGAAAGGCAGTGAGGGAGGAAGACGCTTCTATAAGCAGAGGAAATACAATTATATAGCCCCCAAAATGTGTATTTATCACCTTTATACTTCTTACCTCCAGAAAATTTTAGGACAGAAAGATAATGTCATTCATCTTTTCTTAACCAGGCAACTATCCACTTAGCTAGTATGGGCCCTTCCTATTCCCACAATTGCAGGATTATGTTAAGGGCATATATTCTCTCTGGGAAGTCTTACGGATTTGGTTATAGGCAATACCTAATCCTCCCAAGGCCCAGTTAAAGTTGTTTATTGGCTAAAACATTTAAAAATGAGTTATTTTCAAGACGACCTTTCAGTGTTTTTTGTTTTGTTTTTTTCTGGTATCATTAATGTACAATTACTTGAACAACATTATGGTTCTAGACTCCCCCTATTATCAAGCCCCCACCACATACCCCATTACAGTCACTGTCTATCAGCATAGTAAGATGCTATAGAATCAATACTTGTCTTCTCTGTGTTATACTTCCATTACCAGGTCCCCCACCTGCTACATTGTAAGTGCTAATGGTAATGTCCCTTTTTCCCCCTTATCCCTCCCTTCCCACTTATCCTCCCCAATCCCTTTCCCTTTGGTAACTCTTAGTCCACTCTTGGCTTTTGTGAGTCTGCTGCTGTTTTGTTCCTTCTGTTTTTTCTTTGTTCTTATACTCCACAGATGAGTGAAATCATTTGATACTTGTCTTTCTCTGCCTGGCTTATTTCACTAAGCATAATACCCTCTAGTTCCATCCCTGTTGTTTCAAATGGTAGGATTTGTTTTCTTCCTATGGCTGAATAATATTCCATTGTGTATATGTACTACATCATTTTTATCCATTCATCTATGGATGGACACTTAGGTTACTTCCATTTCTTGGCTATTGTAAATAATGCTGCGATAAACATACAGGTGCATATGTCTTTTTGAAACTGGTCTCCTGCATTCTTAGGGTAAATTCCTAAGAGTCGAATTCCTAGGTCAAATGGTATTTTTATTTTTAGCTTTTTGAGGAACCTCCATACTGCTTTCCACAGTGGTTGAACTAATTTACATTCCCACCAGCAGTGTAGGAGGGTTCCCCTTTCTCTGCATCCTCGCCAACATTTGTTTTTGTTTGTCTTTTGGATGTTGGCCATCCTAACTGGTGTAAAGGTGATATCTCATTGTGGCTTTAATTTGCATTTCTCTGATGATTAGCGATATAGAGCATCTTGTCATGTGCCTGTTGGCTACCTGAATTTCTTCTTTGGAGAAGTGTCTTTTCATCTCCTCTGCCAATTTTTTAATTGGCTTATTTGCTTTTTGTTTGTTGAGGTATGTTAGCTCTTTATATAATTTGGATGTCAACCCCTTATCAGATATGTCATTTATGAACATATTCTCCCATACTGTAGGATGTCTTTTTGTTCTAGTGATGGTGTCCTTTGCTGTACAGAAGCTTTTTAATTAAATATAGTCCCACTTGTTCATTTTTGCTTTTGTTTCCCTTGCCTGGGGAGATATGTTCATGAAGAAGTTGCTCATGTTTATGTCCAAGAGATTTATGCCTATGTTTTCTTCTAAGAGTTTTATGGTTTCATGACTTACATTCAGGTCTTTCATCCATTTTGAGTTTACTTTTGTGTATGGGGTTAGACAATAATTCAATTTCATTCTCTTACATGTAGCTGTCCAGTTATGCCAATACCAGCTATTGAAGAGGCTGTCATTTCCCCATTATATATCCATGACTCCTTTATCTTATATTAATTGACCATATATGTTTGGTTTTATATCTGGGCTCTCTAGTCTGTCCCATTGGTCTATGGGTCTGTTCTTGTGGCAGTACCAAATTGTCTTGATTACTGTGGCTTTGTAGTAGAGCTTGAAGTCCGGGAGCATAATTCCCCCTGCTTTATTTTTCCTTCTCAGGATTGCTTTGAATATTCGGGGTCTTTGGTGGTTCCATATGAATTTTAGAACTATTTGCTCTAGTTCATTGAAGAATGCTGTTGGTATTTTGAAAGGGGTTGCATTGAATCTGTAGATTGCTTTAGGCAGGATGATCATTTTGAAAATATTAATTCTTCCTATCCATGGGCATGAGATATGTTTCCATTTTTCTTTTTTAATTTCCCTCATGAATATCTTGTAGTTTTCAGAGTATAAGTCTTTCACTTCCTAGGTAGGTTTATTACTAGGTATTTATTCTTTATGATGCAATTGTGAATGGAATTGTTTTCCTCATTTCTCTTTCTGCTATTTCATCGTTAGTGTATTGGAATGCAACAGATTTCTGTGTATAAATTTTGTATCCCACAGCTTTGTTTAATTCAGATATTAGATCTAGTAGTTTAAGAGTGGATTCATTATGTTTTTTTATGTACAATATCATGTCATCTGCAAACAGAGATAGTTGGACTTCTTCCTTGCCAATCTGGACGCCTTTTATTTCTTTGTGTTGTCTGATTGCCATGGCTAGGACCTCCATAACTATGCTGAATAAAAGTGGGGAGAGTGGGCACTTGTCTTGTTCCCGAACTTAAAGGAAAAGCTTTCAACTTCTCGCTATTAAGTACAATGTTGGCTGTGGTTTTGTTATATATGACATTTATTATGTTGATGTACTTTCCCTCTATACCGATTTTGTTGAGAGTTTTTATCATGAATAGATGTTGAATTTTGTTGAATGCTTTTTCAGCATCTAAGGAGACGATCATGTGGTTTTTGTCCTTCTTTTTGTGATGTGGTCGATGATGTTGATGAATTTTCTAATTTTGTACCATCCTTGCATCCCTGGAATAAATCCTGCTTAATCATGATGGATGATCTCTTTGATGTACTTTTGAGTTTGGTTTCCTAATATTTTGTTGACTATTTGTCCATCTATGTTCATCAGGGATATTGGTCTGTAATTTTCTTTTTTTGTGGTGTCTTTGCCTGGTTTTGGTATTAGAGTGATGTTGGCCCTGTAGAATGAGTTTGGGGATATTCCCACATATTCTACATTTTGGAAAACTTTAAGGAGGATGGGTATTAGGTCTTCACTAAATGTTTGATAAAATTCAGCAGTGAAACCATCTGGTACAGGGATTTTGTTCTTAGGTAGTTTTTTTATTCCCAGTTCCATTTCATTGCTGGTAATTGGTCTATTCAGATTTTCTGTTTTTCCTGGGTCAGCCTTGGAAGGTTGTATTTTTCTAGAAAGTTGTCCATTTCTTCTAGGTTATTCATTTTTTTTTGCATATAATTTTTCATAGTATTCTCTAATAATTCTTTATATTTCTGTGGTATCCATAGTGATTTTTTCCTTTCTCATTTCTGATTCTATGTGTGTAGACTCTTTTTTTCTTGATTAGTCTGGCTAGAGGTTTATCTATTTTGTTTATTTTCTCAAAGAACCAGCTCCTGCTTTCATTGATTCTATTGTTTTATTCTTCTCAGTTTTATTTATTTCTGCTTTAATTTTTATTATGTCCCTCTTTCTCCTGACAATCGGCCTCATTTGCTCATCCTTTTCTTGTTTCATTAATTGTGAGTTTAGACTGTTCATTTGGGATTGTTCTTCTTTCCAGAGGTAGGCCTGTACTGCAATATATTTTCCTCTTAGCACGGCCTTCACTGCATCCCACATATTTTTGTGGTTTTGAATATTTGTTGTCTTTGCCTCCATATATTGCTTGATCTCTGTTTTTATTTGGTCATTGATCCATTGATTATTTAGGAGCATGTTATTTAGCCTCCATGTGTTTGTGGGCTTTTTCATTTTCTTTGTGTTATTTATTTCTAGTTTCATACCTTCGTGATCTGAGAAGCTGGTTGGTACAATTTCAATCTTTTTTAATTTACTGAGGCTCTTTTTGTGGCCTAGCATATGATCTATTCTTGAAATGTTCCCTGTGCACTTGGGAAGAATGTGTATCATGTTGATTTTGGATGGAGTGGCCTGTAGATGTCTGTTAGGTCCATGTGTTCTAATACATTGCTCAGTGCCTCTGTCTCTTTACTTATTTTCTGTCTGGTTGATCTGTCCTTTGGAGTGACTGGTGTGTTGATGTCTACTAAGATGAATGCATTGCATTCTATTTCCCCCTTTAATTCTGTTAGTATTTGTTTCACATACATAGGTGATCCTGTGTTGGGTATGTAGATATTTATAATAGTTATATCCACTTGTTGGACTGATCCCTTTATTGTTATGTAATGTCCTTCTTTGTCTCTTGTTGCTTTCTTTGTTTTGAAGTCTATTTTGTCTGATACAAGTACTGAAAGTTCTGCTTTTTTCTCCCTGTTAGTTGCATGAAATATCTTTTTCCATCCCTTTACTTTCAGTCTGTGTATGTCTTTGGGTTTGAAGTGAGTCTCTTGTCAGCAGCATATAGACGGGTCTTGTTTTTTAATCCATTCAGTGACTCTATATCTTTTCATTGGTGCATTCAGACCATTTACATTTAGAGTGGTTATCGACAGGTATGTACTTATTGCCATTGCAGGCTTTAGAGTCATGGTTACCAAAGGTTCAAGGGTAATTCCCTTATCTCTAACAGTCTAATTTAACTCACTTCGTATGCTATTACAAACACAACCTAAAGATTCTTCTTTTTTTTTCCTCCTTTTTCTTCCTCCTCCATTCTTTATAATTTATGAATCATATTCTGTGCTCTTTGTCTATCCCTTGGGTGACATCTATTTAGTCTTAGGAATACTTCCGTCTGTAGGAGTCCCTCCAAAATGCACTTGTAGAGGTGGTTTGTGGGAGGTACATTCTCTCAACTTTTTCTTATCTGAAAATTGTTTAATGCCTCCTTCAAATTTAAATGATAACATTGCTGGGTAGAGTATTTTTGGTTCAAGGCCCTTCCGCTTCATTGCATTAAATGTATCATGCCACTCCCTTCTGGCCTGTAAGGTTTCTGTTGAGAAATCTGATGATAGCCTGATGTGTTTTCCTTTGTATGCGATCCTTTTCCTCTCTCTAATTGCTTTTAGAAGTCTGTCTTTATCCTTGATCTTTGCCATTTTAATTATTATATGTCTTGATGTTGTCTTCCTTGGGTCCCTTGTGTTGGGAGATCTGTGCACCTCCATGGCATGAGAGACTATCTCCTTACCCAGATTGGTAAAGTTTTCAGCACTTACCTTCTCAATGACACTTTTTATCCCTTTTTTTCTCTCTTCTTCTTCTGGTACCCCTATAATGCGAATATTGTTCTGTTTTGATTGGTCACCCAGTTCTCTCAATATTGTTTCATTCTTAGAGATTCTTTTTAGTATCTTTGCCTCAGCTTCTTTGTATTCCTCTTCTCTAATCTCTATTCCATTTACCATCTCTTCTACTATGTCTAATCTGCTTTTAAATACCTCCATTGTATGTTTCATTTCAGATACGGAATTTCTTAATGATTGAATCTCCGACTTAAATTTGTTCCTGAGTTCTTGAATATTTTTCTCTACCTCCATAAGCATGTTTATGATTTTTATTTTGAACTCTCTTTCAAGAAGATTGGTGAGTCCAGTTTCATTTGGCTCTCTTCCTGGGGTTTGTGAGATTTTGGTCTGAACCAGGTTCTTCTGACATTTCGTATTCCTGTGTGGTGCCCTCTATAGCCCAGAAGCTCCAGTCTCTGGTGCTGCTCAGCCCCTAAAGTGAGGTTGAGGGTTGTAGGAGCACGGAGGTGGTCCTTGGGGGAGGAAAGTCCTGTTTCCTGATTCCCACTGTAGTGCCTGTCTCCATCATCAGTGCCAGTGGGCTGAGGACACAGGTGTGAGCCTCTCTGCTTTGCATCTCTAGCTGATGTAGGCAGGGCCTCCCTCTGGCCAGCCTGACACCAGCACAATGACTGCCAGTTTGTGTGCCAGTGCCGTCAGTCCAGGAGGAAGGCTCAGCAGGCTGCGTGCTACAGTGGCAGGCCTCGGAGCTGAGTAGGCAGCCAGGGGGGATGGAGCACCTGAAGCTCCTGAAAGTTCCCAACCTGCTGGGCAGAGCATGTCCAGACAACCTTGTCCAACTCTCCCTTCTCCCACGCAGCCAGCTCCATGCAAACCCCGCTCCTTTAGCAGCCTTCTCACTGCTAGGAAGCCTCTCAGACCGCCTGCCTTTCCTTTGTCTGAGAGCGGTTGGATGTGTATCCCCGTCCTCCACAAACTGCCGGAATCTCAGTCTCTCAAGCACTCTGCCTGTCCAAGCTCCCCAACCTCCAGAGCACCACGCAGTGTAGGTTTCTGCTTGCAAAGCAGATCTCCAGGGCAAGGCGTTCAGCAGTCCCAGGCTTCCACCCCTTCCCTGCTCTGTTTCTCTTCCTCCCACTGGTGAGCTGGGTTGGGAGAAGGGCTCGGGTTCCACTGGATCATGGCTATGGTATGTTACCATTTCGTGAGGTCTCCTCTGTTTGTGAGGTCTGTATGCAGTCTGGTTCAGCCTTCTTTCCTGTTGCTGTTTTAGGGTTTGTTGTATTAACTATATTTTCATACTATTTGTGGTTTTGGGAGGAGTTCTCTGTCTCATCTCTCAGGCCACCATCTTGAATCTCTGACTTTTCAGTGTTTTTCAGCATATGAGATACTTTCAAGAAGCAAAAGATTGTAATACTTAAATATAGAAAATATACTAATTTACATGGAGAAATTCTACCCAGCAGAGAAAGATTGGTTCATGTCTTTTTCATCATTTGTATCCTCAGAACCTCACACAAAACCTGGGCATAGTAGGTATTGAGTAAATATTTGTCAAATGAATGACCAAATGAATGAATGAATCTGCATGGCTATAACATTCTTAACAATTCAAGAATCAAGCAATTTAAACCTATCTTTGGGGGTAATAAACTATATCCTTCCCTCTAAATCTGCATTAAGGCCTCCAGATAAAATAGGTTACCATTTACCCACAACCCTGTCTCACCCTGTGAAATATAAAGTAATGTTACTTTAGGCACAAATAAAGAATAAAAAGACAACTTACAGCATTTTGGTAAAAGCAGAGATTTTTCAGTGTCTTTCAGCCGTTAATTAAAAAATTCTAGATAGAATTTATCTTCTAAGCAATGTAAGAATAAATGACTATGAAATGATAGTGTCCTTAATAAAGGATGTCTTTTTGCAACTTAGGAGTTTGTTAAACATAGTAACATAATTTTCCCTCTGAATACAGGGAGAAAAACAATTTCTTTTACCCAGTAAAATCACCCTGCATGCCCCCCACACATTCAAACTCAGTAGAATAACATGGATAGAGACAAGGCATTCTGTTAAAACCACCTTTGGGATAGCTACAAGCGCCTCATGTACAATAAATGAACTGTCATCACTCTAGCTTGGAAAAAATGAAACATGTAGGAATGGGAGTTAGGAGAACAAAAGAAATATATTTGATACTTCATGTACCAGAGGTAACTTGAAAAAATGACATTCCCAGGAAAGGCTTCTGAGAAAGGAGGTCAAGTGGTTTGCTCTTCACTTTCTCATGTGCTGGTAGCACAACGAGGGCTCTGGCTCTGCAAGGCAGCATACATCCTCTGCAGTTTTTCAGCTACAGCTAAAGATAGAAAATATTCCATTTGTAAGGAGTACAACTAATTTTGAGTCCTTCTAAGAAGTATTATCTGGGCCTTAAATGAAAAAGAATCATGATATCATTTGAAGGATTTGCTTCAGGTAATTGGTGGTGGGTGGAGTAGAGATAAGACATTGGTTATGAGTTTATCGTTGATAAAGCTGTGTGATAGGCACATGGGCGTTCATTTACTATTTTCTCTACTTTTGTGTAGGTTTGAAATTTTTTTATTAAGTCATCATTGATATACACTCTTATGAAGGTTTCACATGAAAAGTAATCTGGTTACTACATTCACCCATATTTTCATATTATCATGTCCCCTCATACCCCATTGTAGTCACTGTCCATCAGTGTAGTAAGATGCCACAGAGTCCCTACTTGTCTTCTCTGTGCTACACTGTCTTCCCCATGAGCCCCCCACACCATGTGTACTAATCATAATACCCCTCAATTCCCTTCTCCCTCCCTCCCCACCCACCCTCCATTTGGTAACCACTAGTCCCCTCTTAGAGTTTATGAGTCTGCTGCTGTTTTTTTCCTTCAGTTTTGCTTCATTATATTCCACAAATGAGGGAAATAATTTGGCATTTGTCTTTCTCTGCCTGACTTATTTCTCTGAGCATAATGCCCTCTAGCTCCATCCATGTTGTTGCAAATGGTAGGATGTGTTTCTTTCTTACGGCCGAGTAGTATTCCATTGTGTATATGTACCACCTCTTCTTTATCCATTCATCTACTGATGAACACTTAGGTTGCTTCCATATCTTGGCTATTGTAAATAGTGCTGTGATAAACATAGGGGTGCATATGTCTTTTTGAATCTGAGAACTTCTTTTCGTTGGGTAAATTCCTAGGAGTGGAATTCCTGGGTCAAATCGTATTTCTATTTTGAGTTTTTTGAGGAACCTCCATACTGCTTTCAACAATGGTTAAACTAGTTAACATTCCCACCAGCAGTGTAGGAGGGTTCCCCTTTCTCCACAACCTCGCCAACATTTGTTGTTGTTTGTCTTGTGGATGTTGGCCATCCTAACTGGTGTGAGGTGATATCTCTTTTTGGTTTTAATGTGCATTCCCTGATGATTAGCAATGTGGACCATCTTTTCATGTGCCTGTTGACCATCTGAACTTCTTTGAAGAACTTCTTCTGTTCATATCCTCCACCCATTTTTTTATCAGGTTATTTGTTTTTCAGTTGTTGAGGGATGTGAGTTCTTTATATATTTTAGATGTTGACCCCTTGTCAGATATGTTATTTATAAATATATTCTCCCCTACTGTAGGATGCCTTTTTGTTCTGCTGATGGTGTCCTTTGCTGTACAGAAGCTTTTTAGCTTGATGTAGTCCCATTTGTTCATTTTTGCTTTTGTTTCCCTTGCCCGAGGAGGTGCATTCAGGAAAAAGTTGCTTCAAGAGATTTTTGCCTCTGTTTTCTTCTAAGAGTTTTATGGTTTCATGACTTACATTCAGGTCTTTGACCCATTTTGAGTGTACCTTTGTATCTGGGGTTAGACAATAATCCAGTTTCATTCTCTTGCAAGTAACTGTCCAGTTTTGCTAAAACCAGTTGTCGAAGGTTTGAAATTTTTCATAAAAAAAAATAAAATTGAAGGACCTCCAAAGTGGAAAACATTTTTTGAGATTAGTATGGCAAATAGCAGGTACATGGACTATGGAATCAGAAGCCTATTATATTTAAGTATGAAACCCAAAATGTCCTGAAAGGCCTTATGTTAGTTACCACAGATCTTGAAGCCTCAGTTTCAACATCTGAAAAATGGAAACAATCTCAAACTTAACTAGCTCATAGAGCCTTCTCAGGATAAATGAAGAATATTTTTGAAAATACTATATAACCTGTAAAATTATACAAAACTGTAAAGTTAAATAATTTTTAATTGAAGTATAGGCCTGTCCAAAGTTGTTTGTGCTTTGTTTCCCCCAAATTTGCATTTAATTAAACTAGTTCTAACCAGAACCAAGTCCAAATCTTTCTACATCTACAGTGTCAGAACAAAACTGAAACATCTTTCCCTCTGCCTCCATTGGATGTGTAAGCAGTTATAAGACTATGGAGTCAACTCCTGGTCTGCCTGCTTTCCTCTGCCCTGCAATCTTTCTGCAATTTACTGCCAGAGAAATCTTCCTAGGATACCACTCGGATCATGGGACTCCGTTGCTCAAAAACATTCCCAGATGCCCCTGCCCATGGGATTCAGTCCTGTTCACTTATCCCACCCTCAGAGTCTCCAGCATTTGGTCTCTGACTTACCTTTCTAGCCACCTCACAGCTACTTGTGTGCTCAGACTTTCCGCTCCAAGCAGCAGGCTTGCTCCTGGCGCTCTTGTTCCCCATTTTCCCTCTGGGAATGCAGCATCCCTTGATTCTCCCTGCCTGCTTAGATTTTTATCCAGTCCCGAAGACTTAACCTTTTCTCCTTCAAGAAGTCTTCCTAAATCTTTCATTACCATTGCAACATCTCCCTTTTCTCAGTTTTAAATGTTTGAAGTGGCAATTAATCATGTATTCCTTCATGATATCACTTGTAGATTAAATAGTTAATAATCCCTACAGTTTATTAACTTTCTTCCTAGTCTATCCAAATAGATTACAAACCCCTCGAAGGCAAGAATTGTGACTTACATGTCTCTGTCTTGAGGCCCAGTGCTTTGCTTTTGTGGGCACTTTCTTTAACGTTTAGGGGAAAATACTGCCCAAGCTCAGGTAGAATGTTATAGCCCCTGGCCATACTTAGGATACTTATACTACTGTCATGTATATTTCTTTGGATCTTAAAAATGGCTTAATTTTTTTTTAATTTTACACAGTACCTTACAGATTGGCATTGTGGGGGAAAAGTTCAGTCTTAAGTATTACACAGATTTAAATTCAGATCCCAACCTGGACTCATTAGCTATTTGAAATCCTGGCAACTTACTTGATGTCTTTATTCCTTAGCTTCCTCAGTCATAAGATGAAAATGCAGTATTAATAGTTGCTCTGCACAATGAAGCACAGTAGAGGTATAGTGCTTGGCGTGTCATCAATAACAAGATTGATTTTTTTTCCCCTTCATGCATAGCTTTATTGAGTCCTCACAGCAGGCAGTTACTGTCCCCATTATTTTTTTCATTAAGGTATCATTGATATACAATCTTATGAAGGTATCACATGAGCAACATTGTGGTTAATATGTTAACCCATATTATCAAGCCCCCCAGCATACCCCATTACGGTCACTGTCCATCAGTGTAGTAAGATGCTATGGAGTCACTACTTGTCTTCTCTGTGCTATTCTGCCTTCCCCGTGACCCCCCTACATTATGTGTGCTAATTAGAATGCCCATTAATACCCTTCTCCCTCCCTTCCCACCCACCTTCCCCACCCTCTTTCCATTTGGTAACCACTTGTCCCTTCTTGGAGTCTGTGAAGAAGGTATTATCTTAGTTAAGTCATATGGTTTTGACAGGTGGTCCACGTGAAGGATCATGATTCTAACTTTTGGGGGTTAGGATTCAGTAAATGTGGAAAAGAGTCAGGAAAAGCTTCTACCTACTTCTCCAACCCTGCCTCCATGTTTCTATCTGCTTTTGTGTATCCTTAGCCATAAAGACTATGGACTAAATATAGCTGAATCCCCTAATTGTCAATTTAAAGTCCTGTGTCCCTGGGATTCTTCCTTGCTTTCAACACCAGGTGAGTTCCCTTAGTTCTTAGTTCTTCTTTGGAGGCTCCCCTTAAGCCCAAACCACAGTTCAGTCATATCCCCTCTCTCTGCCTGCTTTTAATTTCATAGTAACCCTAATTGCACTTGGTTCCCCTGCAGTCTGCTACCTAGAGTTATGTTGGCTTGCCTGAGCCTTCTAAACCCTGGGCTGTAAATCATGTTCTCATTTTATTTAGTGATCCAAGGCTGCCTCTTCTAAGCAAGACCCAAAGCAATGATACAGACAGACTTCAGTCATAAAGCACATTTTCAATACGTGGGGCCATAAAACTAGCAGAACGCAAGGTCAGAAGAGAATTATCTTCATCTGAAATTGGTCTTTAGGTAGTATCTGCTCTCCACTGAGGGCAGGCTTCTGGGCATGTGCTTGCTTACACATAAGAGAAAGCATCAGCATGCAAAAGAGGCCCAAATCTAACATCCTAAAGCTGAAAAACCTTGCTATGTCAGGGTTCTGTAATTACAGGTATTTTTTTCAGTATTTAATGCTATGTTGTTTCATGCTTGAAAAAGAAAAAAAAAAATCAGAAACAATAGCCACAAACAGCTATCAAAGAAATGAACAGAGAAAATAGAATCACAAGATTATTATCTTATATATAAGAATTTTGCTTGTGAGCCTGGCCCACTGTATGGAGTGACATTTCTGAGATTGATCGCTTGTGACCAATTTACTTAAAGCTGATCCTCACCAATGAATGGTCATCTTAATCTATGGTTATAACAGAAGTTGTAGTCACAGATGCTTTTAAAGTAGCACTTTTATATAGGTTACATTTTTTCAAACATAAGATTAGACTTCAGTTTGTCTAACTTTTGCTACTCAGCCTTGAGTCATAAAAAGAGACTCAATTCTAAATTCTATTTGTCTTCTCACTGCTCAAAAATGTGCTGAAGTGTTATTTAGCTATATTCTATTGATTGCAAAGCAGACTGAAGGACAACTGTTGGTTTCCATTATATGGATTCTTTTTTTAAAAGTAATCATCTTATTGAAGAAGTTTAGTGAGTGTGAATGTAAATAACTTGCTCTTTCATTAGTACCAAGTAATGGGTCTTACCATCTAAAACCCATTAAAAGGGAAAGGAAATAGTGACTCACTAAGTCTACTCACTCTACTTTGCTCCATTAACAAGTAAGAATGTCCAGAAAAAAATCTCAGAGATACCAGCAATCTCAACACAGAAAATATTATTGTCAGTGAGGTCCTCTTGGGATCCAAAAGGCAGCCATGTGTCTCTGGATCTGAATCACACACTCACGGAATGATGGAGGGTTAGCCTTGGAACGGGCTTTCATAATCATCTGGTCAAGACACATAAAGTAGTTGGTGTCCCAGCTAGAGTTGGAACTCATGTGTCTCATTTCCCAGATCATTATGCTCATCCCACTATTATATTTGCGGTTTTCCATACCAATTACTAAAATCAATCATGATTATTTTCAGCCACATAATGTCAGCTTTCCTAACACTACCTTAACAGCAATCGATTTCTTTGGAACTATCGGGACTGTATTTGGTTTATTTTTAAAGCCAAACAGTTTTTTAAACCTTAAAATACTTCTTTTTTGAAACCTAAAAGGCTCTTTATTTAGTCCATGATGAATATTTGAGTAGAGTTAAATTTATCATTCTGGCAGTACTCACATTGTACTTGTCATCAATTGTGACTCATCAAAGAATGTTTTGATGTTGAGTCCTTGGCTAACAGATGGCTCTGTGTAGAGGAATTGAGGCAGTGAGCTATGAGGCCCAAGGAGAGAAACTTCATACATAATTAGTCACCAGAGGTTGTTTGAATTTGCAAGAAAGCACAGTAGTCTGGCACAGTTGGGGGTTAGGCATTGTAGGAAGGCAGGGAAGGCCTCTTTTCTACCGTTTTCAGAGAATACACAGCAGAGCTGAGGTCAGTGTCCAGGTGTGCCGGGTGTGCCAGGTGGTGGAACGATAGTAACAGCCAGCAGCGAGGCAACACAGAGTCCAGTTCTAGAATGTTTCTGTTCCTCCGGGTCTGCCATCCTGGTAACTGTTAGTCCAGCACCTGCTGCACAGGAAGGAATGGGTGCTCAAACAGTCCTAGTATCAAGAAGAGCTTGATGGAAGGCAAAGCTGCAGACTCTGCTTTTAAACAGCATTCACTTCAGAGGCAACAGAAACATGCAAAAACATCTCCCCCTTCCTTCTCCTCTTTCTTTCACTTTTTCCTTTCTTTCCCTTCCTAGATTATTTGTCCCTGCCTTTTTACGTAGGTCCATTGAAGGTCGTCAAAGGCACTAGCAGCCCTCAATACATCACTCAGCACCCACGTGCCAGCTATTGTGTGAGCGCTGAGCCTCGCCCATTGTTTGGTCCGATAGTCTGGATCCCAGTGTGTACACGGGTGCGTTATTCTTTGGAATGGTATTTACAGCTTCTTGAATTTATGTAAAATAAAGAGAACACATAGTGTAACACAAATGGGACAAAGAGAAATCGGTAAGACAAATTATAAATTATCTTAGATATATTCTAGAAATAATCACAAACAGCTTAATAGGTGACACATATTTAACCTCTTTGAGCCTCGGTTTCTTTATCTGTGAAATATAATAATCCGTACTTCATGGAGTTATGTGAGAATTAAGGGAAATGAAATAAACAGTGTTTCACCCACAGTAAGGACTCAATCAACAGCCTCTGGGTTTAGGAGGGAAAGTAAACTGCCTAAATAGACAATGTTGCTTATTTGCTCACTAGCACAAGGAAACACAGAAAAATGATCTGGAACTAGGCAGACTGGTAATTGAATTAATAATCAACAAGGAGAGGCTATTTTAAAAGGGTGTTTGCAAGAGCATGACATTCAAAATTGAGTGGAAATGCTTTCACTGTATGTCACGGGATTATTACTTCAGTTGGGGTGGCATGACTTAGAAGCCCTAAGAGAAAAGCTAAGTCAAGTAAGACAGTTGACTGAATGCCTTTGGGAGGTCAAGAAGGAACAGTGGAGAGGACCAAGGATTTGGGGTAGAGTATCTGATGAGATTTCAACCCCTGTTCAGCATTTTCTAGCCAACTAACTAGAAATTATCACAAATACTTTAATAGGTGACACATTACCTCTCAGTTTTCACATCTGTAAGGAAAACTAAGAATTATTTTTAAATTTCAGAAGATTTTTGTAAATATGCACTTTGCAAATTATAAAACATTGTATGAATCAGTTTTTTAAGGCAATGATGAGGGAAGAATTTGCTCCCTTTAAAAAAGCTGATTTAATTGCCTCCTAATGTTATAAATAAAAATAAGGAACAGATGATGGTAATTTTCATTTTCACAGAGGTTAGAGCTGAAAGAAATGAGATAACAGTACAATGTTGCAGAGACATGAGAGAAAGAATTTTAAGTTATGTATGCAATGTTCAGCTATTAGTGGACATTAGTAATCCCCTCCTTGCTTGTAACTCTTCTGAAATTCAGTCATAATTTCCAGCCTTTCAGGAAGGACACGCACACACAGATAATACACACACAGGGAAAATGCTATGTAACATCTTTAACAAATGAAAAGGTTTAAAATGCATTTTGTTTAATGCCTTGGTGTGTTGCAGAGTTAAGATTCAGAAACACTGATGTGGGCAATTTACATTTGGGTATATTTTAGTTGACATATTACCCAGAGACAGGATCAGAGACTGAACGGCTTTTTGAGAGTCCTTCATTCAGTCTGCTTTTCTTAGTTGAGCAGATGTTTCTAAGTAACTGAGATGTTAAAAACTCTGGAGCAGAAAATACATCATCTCACATCATGCGTATTTTAGTGGATTTGATTTTAATTATTTATTTTTTACATCTTCCCACAAAACAGCTGAATTTAAAAGAACTAATGAGGAAGAAAATTCTGATTTCCCTTCTGATGAGCTCTTTGTATGAGAGCTGATTTAGTACCATCAATATTTGAAGGGCCTTACAGAAAAAAATTTGTCAGGATTAACACATTAAAATAGAAACATGAATTCCAAGATTAAGTCCCTTGAGTTACTTGACATTTGAACTAATTTCCCCAAAATCACTTCCTTTGTAAAGGTTTATAAGTTTATGAGAGAAAAAATCCTTATCCTGCCTAGAGATTATTGTGTCAGTTAAGAATAAACAAGAGAAAACCAAGCATTCGTTTGAAAATGGATCTACTCTAAGTGTGATGGAATCATACTCAAATTATTAGGTGAAATAGTGAATATATACCCTCCTTTCTTCCTCCCCATGGCGTAAGTCCAGCTATGAGTGATTTTCCAAAGAGTCCCTGTTTGCATGTACTGGTTACTTATCCTTATGTCTTTGCCTTATCTGTGGGGAACTTCCACCAAAATACCTAAATCTCAGATGAATCCCGAATTATCCATCTGAAATTCTGAAAACACTTTGGTTCTGTTATATAGCCAAGACCTGAAGTTGCTTCCTTATTCTTGGTTATAACCAGATAGAGGCAGTCCATTGGAAAATAAGCCACATACAGAAGAATCATTTGCTCCTTTACTGGAAACTAATATATTTCCCCAGAGATTGATTGCTCATGAAATGTTTAAAAAGTGATATGCTTAGCAAAAACAACCCTCACTCCAGTTTTATGGTTTGCTGATCTGCATACAAAAAACAGCCCTTTTTGCAAAGTAGGTATCTTTCAGCAATTTCTCCACAATACTATATGCAAGAAAATATGTACATATATACAAATCAGACTTTCAGGTATACTGTAGAAATCTCATCAGAGCAACAAGAAACCCCTCATAACTGGATCTCCACTGGCTTTCTTTTCTTGGTCAAATGCTTAGTATTTTGGGTTGGAGATGGTAACTATTTTAAGCCTGAGAGAGCAGTTGACTTGCCCTTGATCTAATGACACTGAGCAGCTGCCAAAGCCTGTTTCGCGTCCTTGGGAGAAGACTGTCCCTGGGGAGGGGACACATAACCATGCACGTCTCTTTCAGGATGTCTCTTTGGGTTCCATGTCAAAAAATGGCTTTCCAAGAGGATCTGTGT
The DNA here is from genome assembly GCF_040802235.1 of Manis javanica. NCBI lineage: Eukaryota > Metazoa > Chordata > Mammalia > Pholidota > Manidae > Manis > Manis javanica. The sequence goes on along the minus strand of NC_133163.1, from coordinate 94,044,342 downwards.
TTGACTTTTTGGTTATGCCTCTGTGCACAAAGGAAAGACTATGATAAAGAACTGAGACTTTAAGAAATTGTTATTTAATTTGCATTTATGGTGCACCTAAAACTACCCTTTTGTTTTTTGTTTTTCTTTTTGGCAAAATATGCCAAAGGCAAATAAGTGGAGTCACATATACAGTAAAATGACATTTTTTTTTCTTCTAAGTCCCAGATCAAAAGAGACATAATTTGCAGTGGGGGATGCAGGAAGGGGAAACATAGTCCCTTTAGCTAATAATAATTATAGCTTCCATTTCCTGATTATCACATAAAATGCTTAGCATACTATCTAGCATGTACAAGATACTCAAATATTTGTTAAGTGAATGAGTGCTAGGTGCTGTGCTAAGCATTTTATATCTTTATCTCATTTAGTCTCACATGAAGATGCATATATATCTTTATATATATCTTCATGATAAACAGAAAGAAATGGAAACTTACATTAAATAACTTACCCAGTGTCACACAACTAGTAGGCATGGGCAGCCTAGATTCCATACTAATCTGATTCCAAAGCCTATACTTAATATTTTATCACATCTACCTACACACACACACACCCCACACAGTGTGTTTGAGTTCACTATCTTGTCAGATTGTCACCTGGTTCAGACTACCTCATTGCCTTACTGTTCTCTCCTTGTCAGATTTACTCAACAGCATATTCATTTGATCTCATTTCAAGACATTCCCTAAACCAGACCCTGTTGTACTAGAAACACTCCACTTTGTCTGGGAAATGTTCTTCCTGTTACTCACAGAGCCTCTTAAATTATATCATCCCCAGAAAGCCTTCCCTGCATATTTGGTATTTTCCCTGGGCCTACAATATACCCAGCTCCCTTTTCATTTATATCTTATTTCAGTATTTTTATTATTGCCCTCCAAATTCACTAACCTCTTATTTTCATTTGGCCAAAATTTTTAAATTGTTGTTTTAGAACTAGAAGGAACCTGAGCAACCACCTAATTCAAACTCCCAGTCAGTTTTTCCAGTTTTGCTTACCTCACACTCCCGAGAGAAGAAGGTTGTATCTCTGCTGACCTACTTCTGTAGTGCTGGGCACTCACTATGGTTAAGACTGTACCAGGAGAAAACCAGGGAGGTATTCAGGGAGGTCCCAACAGAGACACAGGGAGAAAATAATTCACGTCTGTTGAACAGTTATTGTCTCTAAATTGTTCTGTTCAGCATTATTGCCAGGCCTTGAGGTGGGTAAACAATAAGTGGGACACGGTCCCTACCCCAAGGAGTGTAATCTAATGATTATTCTTTGTAAGGGAGTGAGCCTACAGTACCAATGCCCATGAAAAACATACAAATTTAGAGACAAATGTTTTGAGCCTCTAAAGGAAGGAAATGTAGATTATTGGAAGGAATCAGAAAGGACTTAAAGAAAGGTAAGGCCTTGCAGGGTGGTGGAAACAGTCAGTAAAGGGCATGACTGTCCTGTCTCATCCTGTTAGATGGTGCTGTTTCGTCAAGTCAAGAGAAGATGGATGGGGCAAGTGCCAAGTTCTGTAGAAAGAGATGCTACAGAGAGGCTAAAATGTCATTGTTGTTCAGATAGGGCAAACCTGGATGTGTCAGCTCCCCTTCCCCACACATTATCCCTACACATTTTGTGAATATGTTGGGGTGAGCAAAAAGCAACCCCACTTACCTCTAGCCTACCCTTTAATATTACTTATCTGACTTTGGCTCCCAGATTCTCACTTTGTCCTCTCACAGAGCCCCTCTATTTGGGGTAGGGAAGCACACAGGGAAAACTGAATAACTTAGAGTCTGTAATGTACCCTTTAAGTCGCTGTCTCTCACCGCGCCTCAGTAAGCCGGGGCAGTGCCAAGCGCATTGACAGTGTCTGCGCATCTGTGTGGGCCTCAGCCTCCAGCAGGCCTCCATCGCCTTGTAAGCATGCAGTCTGTGCAGGGCCGCGCCAGTCCCGCATGAGCGCGGGAAGGGATGAGAATGCACCAGCTGAATAGCCCTTTCCTGGATGACAGTTGAATCTGGATGCTGACAAGGTTTGGCTCAGTAGCTTCCTTCCCGTTACATGCAGCTCAGCTCTGCCAGATTTCTTCCGTGATGATCATTCCGCCCAGGTAACACAGAACTTTTTCATAGGATGGGTCGGTCCTTGGATAAGGGTCAGGAAATGGGTTTCAGCTGGGCCATAAACTTGAGACAAGTTTATTAACATCCCTGAGTTACACTTTCTTCATTTATAAATTAGGAAGAATGCTCATCCTGCCATTCTCAGGGAATTCTGTGTCTGAGACTATAAAATTTGTATCTGAGACTCACAATACCTGAGTAACCCTGTGAAGGGTTAAAAGTGCATTGAGTATTATTACTAGAGTCTTACTGTTAACACACCTAAGTGCAAATGATACCACCCGTGGAGATAACAAATGAAAGGCACAATATGGAAACTTGCGAAGCAGCCTTTCTGTTTACACAAGGAGTGTCAGTTGTAGCTAAGGTGTGAGGGAGGTTAGAGATGAAATGTGAGGGAAGTGGGTGTGAAGGGCAGGTGTGTAAAGAGCAAAGAAGAATCTACAAGGCTTATCGAGCATCGTGGTCTATGCTGTTGATCAGTGAAGTCGAGCACAGAGCAGAAAGGAATCCCCCGTGTGGACCCTTATGAGTAGGGATTCTCCATGTGTCTTCGTACTGCTGTCTGAACAAGCCCTCTCACTGTTGATCTTTTGCCTGTGGAGTAAGAGCAAAACTTGCTTCCTCATTCTGCCTTCTCCCACCACCAAGGACTGGACCTCGCTGGGGGAGCCTCAGGGGCAGCATGCTGCAGAGAGGAGCACAGCGAGCAGGAGTAGGGACTGTGACACAGTGGGCCTGCTGCCTCCTCCGCAATCCATCCGGGCAGGTTCTGTGGAGTTTTGCTTCCCTGAGAAGGCTCTGAGAACCCTTCAGCAGATACCCAGACTGTGTTGTGACGTTCTCTTGATTGACTGCCTTCACCAAACAGGCCTGCTGGGCTGTCCCTGGGCTGTTGCCATGGACTTGAACTGCCCCTGAGGTCAGCTCTGGGCTGCCTCTTCTCACTATCTGAAGCAGAACTGCAAGTAGAAAAGAAAGACCACAGGGCAGCCTCAGTGGAACTGTGCAAGGTCCAGCCCCTGACTTCTGGGGTCCTCCAGCAGTAGGGGGTGAAGGCCCAACTTCCTAATTTATATAACTTCCCAAGACCAGATTTCACTTCCTCAGTAGCACTTTTTTTCCCCTTGATTCTGCTTCCTGCTGACCTACAGCTTTCCTCACGGGAGCAAACAATTTTTGGACCCCATCCCCCTCTTCTCCGGCTCACGAGCCTCCCTATGGGTTGTCCCAGTGTCCCAGCAAAGCTGCCTTCAGCAGCCTCTGACTGAGGGTACCCTTTTGACTACCTGATCAGAGAGGACCCACCATAGAAGCTGCAGGCTCCCTTTCTTTTCCTATAACAGTTCTTGAGAAATTTCAGGGAAGTACAGTCCTCATCCCTGAAAGCTGTGTTGCGGTGCTGAGGACTCGTTCACCCAAGCGTTCCCTCTGCATGATGGCACGGTCCCAGATGATTCAAAATGCAGCAGTGCCCTGAGATAGGCAGGCTGCTGAGGTGTGATCGGTTTGCAATACCCTGATCAGGAGATTTCATTCCCTCTTTGCTGGCAGAGTTATATAGAGTAATTATATAAGTACTGCTGTGACACTGGGTGGAATCTCATTAAAAATTGTATAAAGAACAATTGAGTTGTGGTGGAGAATATTCCTTTTATTCCAGTTGGCTATAATCCATGTAATAGAGCACTAGCCTGACCATATACATGCTGGGGTTGCTCTGGCTTCCTGAAAATGTATTTGGAATATATATTTAGTGCAGCATTTGCTTATGTGGGGCATGATAAGAAAGAAGTCAGTGTGGGGCAGTTCCAGATCTCCCCACAGGGTGAGGAAGTTGCTCGCTGTGTGGAGCAGATTGTTGTTTGATCTTACTCCTCCTGGGAGAGCCACTTGGCCAGCTTGGATGGGACACTGTGGCAGTTGGACCACATGGCAGCTCTGAAACATGCACACACTCGGATGCACAGCCAGACTTGGGCCTAGAAGAATGTGCTCCCTTAGTTAGCCTTCCCCCAAAACTGGGAGACAGGCCTGGCTGGGGTACAGTTTGTTGTGAGTTACTTACTGTTCCTTTATTTTCAGAGATATAGTAAGATATGCCTTTTTTAGTATAAGGGCGCTTGTGGCTGATGGCATGTGAATTTGGTTGATGGCATTCAGCCATTCTGAATTCACTCACCACAACATCCATTCTAAACAGTTTGTTGATAGGGCAGCCTAATACTCTAAAGCACTGGGGGCAATAACATCTAATGCACCCGTACCACCTCACTGTGTGTGAGGTACTTGCGTGCACAGTATGTCACCTGGTATGTGGAGAATTCAGTAATCTATGTGTAATTATCCAGAGCAAAAACTGTTTAATACTTGAAGTCTGAGGACACCATAAATTATTTTACTTATGAATACTTTTTATTTACTTATGAATACTTATAAATACAAAAAATACCACATCATAGAACATACAGAAATTATAAGAAAAGCCCTGTTAATCTCAGCATCTTAATACATTGATATTGTCATCTGCTTTTAATTCTTTCTAATCTTTTTTCTTACACATTCTTGCAATGTGCTCATAATGCTATACATTTTTTAAGTGCTTTTCATGTATAGCTCTCCAGACTGCTCTACCTGAATTATGTTTTCTGGTCTCATACTATGTTTAAAGGCAAAAAATCAAGATTAATCAACCTCTGTTTATATGAAAAGCATTATGTTAAAGTTTATCTGTCCCTCTTGTTGAAAGTCATTGTCACTTGGCCTATAATCATAGTGCCCAGAAAGATGGTAAGGGAGCATTCATCTGTTCCACACCCAGCTTCCCGGCCTGATTATGCAGTAGCTGAGCAGGGCAGCCAGGAAAACCATGTGACAAGCTGAAGGTTGCTCCTGCTGTCAGGATGGCCCAGCTGTGCTCTGATCACCTCAGGACACCAGGCCCCAGGCTAAGCTTGCCGGGCAACTCAGATCCATCGAATGGGAGTGCTTGGCCTCTGCCTGTGTCACTGAGGAGCCGTGGGTGAAGCTGAGGTTAAGGAGCTCAGGTGATGCTTGCCTTAATGCAGCTGAGCCAAGAGGAGATAGAGAGTGTGTGTGTGTGTCCAAGCGTGCCTGAGAGCTGAGAGAGGGCCCAGGGCCATCACCCCGGGGACTGGCCATCGGCTCTCACTCTAGCATAGCTTGTCTGTGTGAATGCATGTTTTAGAGGGTGAAGCCAATTTCCTCCTCACACTGGAACGCACTCCCCTTTTTCATGATGAGAATGGGAGTAGGTTTAGGATCTCATTAGAGGAGGACATGTTCCTCCCTGCACATTCTTCTCCCACCCTCACTTCTCCAACCTCCTGTTCCACAGGAGCTCATGCAGCACATAAGGCCTCTAGACCAGAGATCTGAAATGGGCTTCTTCCCAGGCTGTGTCCACTGCTGGCACGTCAGCTGGGGTGTGGAGCCCTGAGCAGTGCGCCTGTATTTGTGATTAGAACCTGCGGTGCAAAACAACCTCCCAGCCTGCCTGCACACCAAGAAGGGAAAGAGAAGCAGTTAGAGATCCCGAGGCCTACTTGTGATGAGTGGCTCACCCATCACCATAAGAAGTACAAGTTCCCGAGCCCCTGGCTCCCTGACTGGTGCCCCCTCCCCACGCCATGGAGTCTCCACACAGCATGCAGATGAATTATTTTCTTCTCTCCTCCCTTTTTTCTAAAGTAGGCAGAGTTCCCTGAAGTACACTTACTCTCCAAATATGTTCACAGCAGGATGTGAGAGCTCACTTTTGTCTGTAACAGATGCCTTGGGTACAAGCTTTTTCCTGTGTATCATGCTACTCGATACGGGGCTCTGAGGGCATGATTAATGCATGTTTAAACAGTCATCGCCTGCTCAGCCTGCTTTACCTTTGGGATGCTAGCGAGTACACAGAGCGCACTCACAGAAAGTACCGTCAGCCTGTGCAGACTGATATGACAACTCCAGCCGTGAACCAGGAGGGAACACTCTGAGGCTCAGTTGGTTCCCGTCTACCATCCAATCCTGTGGTTTCCACTGAACTGCATGTGACTTCTCAGTCTTCAGAGACTAGCTCTCAGAACCATTTGTTTAATTCAGTATTTATTGAGCACCTACCAGGCAAGGCTCCAGGGGTTCCAGAATGGGGAATTGCATGTGGGCCCTACCTGAAGGGACCTGACAGTCCAGTGGGAAATAGAATACGTTAAGAATAGTTATAGCACTGGATGGAAAATGTGGAGAGCCTGAAGACTGATTTAGAAGAGGGATGGAAAGACCACTGTGACTGGGGACTTGTGTGGCCCTCACTGAGGGTAGCCATGGATGGGACTGTGGGGAGGCAGGCAGTAAGGATCTTGTAGTCACTTTGGGGGAGGGGTGGTGTCAGGAGCCTTGCAGAGGGCTTTGCTGATCTGAGTCATCCACACACCCCACAGTGGTGAGCCTGGGCACCTGTGCCACCCCCCGGGGAGCCTTGTCGGCTCTGCCTGTGGCCATTGAGGCCTTGTGCCCTACTTGCCCTGCTTGGGGTCTGTACAGCTATGAAGCAGGAGAAGCGTCCCAAAAAGAGGTCCCTGAATTCTACGTTTTTATTCACAAAAATGTGCTTTGAACCTCATGATCTGTGCACAGATGGCAGATGGGAAAGAGAGACAAGGCAGCTGACTCAGGACGCTCCACTCCTCTCCATGCCATCTCCTCTCCACCCATCAGGGGCCTTCGGAGATACCCATGTGACTTGTCACAGAGCCTGAACCCTCGGAGTGGGTCAGGCCTGAAAAATGATGAGGACTCTTGCTCTGAGGGATGCTCGTGAGGGGACAGTGTCAGGTCTGTCCTTTTCTGAGAATTCTTAGAACTGGATGCATATAAATAGAGCCTGAAAAAAATGGGAACTTGGCTTGAAGATGTCTTATAGAGAGAGAGTGAGTGTTGGTACAAATGTGATTTATACATACTTAGAAAAAATTACACCCTCTTTATAGAAGCTGCTTTAGAATTAGGCTTATAATTGCTACATGATTCAACCACCAAATTACTGAAATGTTCCCACAAGGGGTATTTGACATTTAGTGGAAATTTTAATATAATGAAGTGAATATGTCAAAAATTCAAGCATTTTAAATTATTTAACTTATTCATATTTAAATTGAGAAGAAAGGACAGCTTCAGGTAGGCTGTTTCCCCCCTTACTCAAAAATAATGGTGGTGGCAGAGACCAACTCTAAAGAGGACTCAGGACTTCTCCCGCTGTGTCCTGCCAGGTCCCCCAGCAGCAGGCGGGTATTAGAGTATGGCACACTTTTATCCTCTCAATGTGGTCATTTTTGGTTATTTGGTGAAGTGCCTGCCATATGGCCCAGCGATGGTATGCAGGTTCTACAGTTAAGCTCAGGTCCAGATCCCAGCTCAGTCACTTAGTGACTTTGTAGCAACAAGCAGGTTAATCTTCCATGTGCGTTAGTTTTCCCATCTGGTAAATGGGCATGATAACACTCCCACTCACATAGTTTGTGAAGATTGAAGATACATGTGAAACAGGTTAACACAGTGCCTGACACATATTAGCACTCTGGCAGCATTGCGTTCCTTCCTTTCCCTCCCTGCCCCTCTTATCTGGCAGCTCCTCCAGTAAGGAGAATAAATTCAAGGGTAGCTATAAAAGTCATCAGCTTGGCCACTTGTTAGCTTTTGTTAACAGCTAGAATAAAAGGTTTTAAGTACTGGAGGTGTTTGAAATGTGGTAGTGGAAATTCATTATCTATGAATTTCCATGTATCCCAACTGCCTCTGCCTCAGTGATAAGAAAAATTGAATTTATCAAAACTTAAACTTTCCCAGGGCTCTACACTGTTGAACAGAATGTGCATCTGTGTCTTCCCGGCTGTGGTGTTTCTCCGGCCTTTGCCTTTCCTAGTCATCCCATTGGTGATTCACCTTACTCATTCCCCTGCCACCTCCTCCATCTTCTCTCATCATTTGGGCATCCTGCTTTTTGTCTTTTGTGCCTTCCTAGTACTTGAAACCTTAAACACAGGGATCATAGAAAACAATAATTTTAAAATAAAACTCTTAAGTTTCAGATGGATTTTCTTTTGTAAATTGCTTCATATAAAACAACACCTAAAGTCTATAGGAAGATAGTTTTAACTGTCAGTTTTTGCCAACTTAAAATTATCAGCATGAAATTGAGATGATAGCTCCTTAATATATGGAGTTTGGCCCACAGTATAAATGGAAATTTTGTAGCCATGCTCGGCTGCTGGAATCTACCAACAGTATATTTCCTAGCTAATATTCTTCACACATACTCTCAAATCCAAAGTAAATATCTAGCAGCCATCCCTGAATAAAGCTTGCTAAAATGAGTAGCTCAGGGCACTCATGCCAGGAAATTTAGATTTTAAAGGATATCATACAATGAAACACGTATTCATTAAATTCCCCTCAAGTGATAACTTTACAAGTGACCACTTCTACAGATATGGGAAAGAAAGGGTTTGTTTTGTTTTGTTTTGGGTGGGGGGTGGTCAGTTAACCCCAAACTGACAAGGTGTTTGGGGATTTTAAAGCTTGCAGTTTTTAACTTACGGGTAAACTGAGAGAAGTAGTTCACTGTTTGAAATGGTGTCGTTCAGTGTTTTAAAGACTGAAGTTGCCTATGAGACTCCCAAAGTATCTAGTTTAATTAGCTTTAGTAAATAAGGTAACCAAATCATCACTCGGAGTGTCTCCATCTTTAAAAATAAGCTGGGCATATTAGAAACACAGAGAAGGCAGTGTGACCAGCACGTGGGGAGCAGGAAAGGAAGAGAGCGAGATGCGGCAGGAGCCCTGCAGTGCCTGGAGCCCCTCAGCCCCTCCGACAGGGCTCTTCCTTGAGACCGGTCCCTCAGCCCCCAGCCCCCAGGCCTTCCCTCCCGGCACAGGACAACCCCACCTCCTCTCCCCAGGCCCCCCAGCAGACTTTTCATATTTTCTATTGTGTCTTACATTAACATGTTGAAGGCATTCCAGAGACTGTGTGCTGGGCTGGAAAGAGTGAACAGTGGCTCTGCGCCTGAAGTTCCTCATTTGAAAAATGGAGAGGATAAGAAACGATGTGTATAAATAAAGTGTCTGGCACAAAGTTAGTTCAGACCCTGCCATCCTGAAACACATCCCTTTCCTTCCTGTTATTTCCACAGGTATATGAAAATATAACAATGACAAGAGAAAACTATGGTAACTATTTAAAATCGAGCTACATACTCACACATATATACAGCCCACGACACTATGAGGAAATGAATCCGGCGGTTGAACAGCTCAGTGTTCTGCCTTGTTATGATGAGCAGAGAACTGAACAGAGGTGTGGATTTGAAGCAGTCAAGAGCTCTGCCTTTAAAAAAGAGAGACAGGGAAGATAGTAAGGGGGCTGGATGGGACTGGAAGAGGGAGACCTGAGAAGAGGGATATTTGGGTCATTGCCAGACTTTGAAGAAGGTACTTTAAAAATAATTTGAGGGCAAGTTTTGCTCTCTGTTGCGCTGTGTACCCCCTTCTCCATATCCCTAAGAAATGTGCACAAAAGCTGTGGTGTACTGCTATGTTTGGACTTAGATGCATGTGGTTGTGTGTACACGAAGTGGGGAATGTGCTTATTGTAGCAGTCATCACAGAAGTACCCTCTCATTCATACTGATATTCTAATGTAACAGGTAAATGTAGGCAAAAAACTAATTTCTAAAATTGATTTTTAAAAATTAAATTGAGACTTTTTGAGTAGTAATTTAATCAGTTCCCTTCAGCTTACAGCAGACTAGGCCTTTGACTTTTGTTTAGTACTTTCTAGTTCTTTGGGTCCAGGAAAAATTTTTATTTAAAAACAAATGGCATCATGTTTAGTGAAAGAGGTTTCTGCTTCCTGTGATGGCCAAGTACTTCCTGTTGAACCAGCTCTCCACAGGTAACAACTGTCAATGCTGGACAAAATATTGAAAACAACTGCCTCACACCACTGGAGCATGATTCAAAAACAGGCAGAAACTGGAGGGCTGGGTCTACTTTTGGGGAGAGGGAAATATATGAGTGGTGAGCTTCCCATTCTTTTGTGGCTTTTAGCTTGATGGCATGTCCCTTTTGGTGTCATACAAGGCAGTTAAAACCCAGAAACCTATGGTTTCTATCAAACCCACAGAGGCCAAAGTCTGAGACAAACACAGCATCTGGAAAGTGAGAAAGAAACACCAGAAAGGAGAGAGGCATGAGCCCCAAATTCTGTGCAGAAATTCTGTCCAAATCTCTGGGTGGCCCTTAACTATGCGTGCCTAGAAGACATATTCCAGAGAGCCCAGCTAAGCCCAAAAGAATCAATGCTTCTGAATTTGGTTTATATCTTTTCCAGGTAGCATCTCCTTTACAAAATAATGAAAAATTCTTGGGTGTTAAGCATTTAGTTTGTAAAAATATTTTCCTAAGTAGAGGCATACCTCGTTTTATTGTGCTTTACTTTATTGCACTTCGTAGATGTTTCTTGTTCAACAACTTGAAGGTTGTGGCAACCCAGCATGAAGCAAGCCTGTTGGCCCTATTTTTCCAGCAGCATTTGCTTACTTCATGTGCCCATGTCACATCTGGGGGATTCTCAAAATATTTCAAACTTTTTCATTCGTTATGGTGAACTGTGATCAGTGATCTTTGATGTTACTGTTATATTTGTTCTGTGGTGCCACCAACTGCACCCATATGAGACTGTTAACTTAATCGATAGATGTTGTGTGTGTTCTGTCCCACCAATTGACTATTCCCCCATCTCTCTCCCTCTCCTGGGGCTTCCCTATTCCCTGAGAAATAACAATATTGAAATGAGTGTTCAAGTGAGAGGAAGTGTTGCACATCTCTCAGTTTATATCAAAAGCTAGAAATGATTAACCTTAGTGAGGAAGACATGTCAAAAACCATGATGGGCCAAAATCTAGGCCTCTTGCACCAGTACAGCCAAGTTGTGAATGCAAAAAAGAGTTCTTGAAGGAAATTAAAAGTGCTACTCCACTGAACACGTGAATGATAAACTGAAACAGCCTGGTTGCTGATATGGAGAAGGTTTGAGTGGTCTGGATAGAAGATCAAACCAGCTACAACATTCCCTTAAGCCAAAACCTAATCTAAAGCAAGACCCTAACTCTCTTTATCTTATGCGGTACTATTATTCATGAAAGTGAGTTGTGTTATGATTATGAATACCTAATTACTCGTGACTCATTTTTATTTTACATTTGTATATGTTGTCATTGAAAGTAACAAAAATTTCATTTCATTGTAAACATTTAAATTTAATTAGGACATCACTAAGTAATTCTGGCCCTCTTCTATCCCCTCCCCCCTTCCATTGTTCCAAATCAGTAAGGTTAAATGAATTTTCGGGAGAACAGGGTTATAAAGCCCTTGACAAAATGTGTTTTCTAAAGCAAAGCCATTCCATTAAGCAGACCTAAATTTAGATTGTCAAAGCCCCATAGACTCTAAAAAGCAAGTTGTTAAAACTCATGAGTTTCAGTGTTGCTGCATTTGGAAATTTCCATATCTCAGCAATAGCCCCTTGTACTAGATTGCTCTAGAAAGTTCTAGAAGAGGGTAGGGATACATGTGAGGGACTCCTGTCTTTGAGGCTATCATTTTAGATATCAGTTGGAGTTCCATAATCTTGACTTCCAAAAATTTTTAAATTATAAATTCCTAGCAGCTATAATTTGTAAAAAGTATATGGATGGGAACACAACAAGGATGCCCACTCTCACCACTTTTATTTAACATAGTACTGGAGGTCCTTGCCACGGCAATCAGATAACACAGAGAGAGAAAAGGCATCCAAATTGGTAAGGAAGAAGTTAAGCTCTCACTATTTCCAGATGACATGATATTATACATAGAAAACCCTAGTGTATCCACCAAAAAACTACTAGAATAACTGAACTCAGCAAAGTTGCAGGATACAAAATTAATACACAGAAATCTGTTACATTCCTGTATGCTAACAATGAACTAGCAGAAAGACAAATCAGGAAAACAACTCTATTTACAATTGCATCAAAAAGAATAAAATACCTAGGAATAAACCTAACCAAGGAGGTGAAAGACCTTTACTGTGAAAACTAAAAGATACTCATGAGAGGAATTAAAGAAGACACCAAAAAAATGGAAATCTACCCCATGTTCATGGATAGGAAGAATTAATATTGTCAAAATGGCCATCATGCCGAAAGCAATTTACAGATTCAATACAATCCCTATCAAAACACCAATAGCATTCTTCAATGAACTAGAACAAATAGTTCTAAAATTCATATGGAACCACAAAAGACCCGAAATAGCCAAAGCAGTCCTGAGAAAGAAGAACAAAGCTGAGGAGACTATGCTGCCTGACTTCAAACTCTACTACAAAGCTACAGTAATCAAGACAGTTTGGTACTGGCACAAGAACAGACCCGTAGGTCAATGGAACAGAATAAAGAGTCCTGATATAAACTCATGTATCTATGGCCAATTAATATATGATAAAGGAGCCATGAATATACAGTAGGAAAAAGACAGCCTTTTCAACAACTGGTCTGGCAAAACCTGACACCTACATATAAGAGAATGAAACTGGATTATTGTCTAACTCCACACACAGAAGTAAACTTGAAATGGATCAAACACCTGAATGTAAGTAATGAAACCATAAAACTCTTAGAAGAAAATATAGGCAAAAATCTCTTGAATATAAACATGAGGAACTTTTTCCTGAATGCATCTCCTTGGGCAAGGGAAACAAAGCAAAAATGAACAAATGGGACTACATCAAGCTAAAAATCTTCTCTACAGCAAAGGATACCATCAGTAAAACAGAAAGGCATCCTACAGTATGGGAGAATATATTCATAAATGGCATATCTGACAAGGGGTTAACATCCAAAATATATAAAGAACTCAAACGCCTCAACACCCAAAAAACAAATAATCCCATCAAAAAATGGGTACAGAGTATGAACAGACAATTTTCCAAAGAAGAAATTCAGATGGCCAACAGGCACATGAGAAGATGCTCCATATCACTAATCATCAGGGAAATGCAAATTAAAACCACCAAATGCAAATGAGGTACCACCTCACACCAATTAGAATGGTCACTATCCAAAAGACAAGAAATAACAAATGCTGGTAAGGGTGCCGAGAAATAGGAACATAGGAACCCTCCTACACTGTTGGGAGGACCACAAATTGGTGCAACTGCTGGGGAAAGCAGTATGCAGGGTCCTCAAAAAACTAAAAATAGAAATACCATTTGACCCAGGAATTCCACTCCTAGGAATTTACCTGAAGAAAACAATATCCCTGATTTGAAAAGATATATGCACCCCTATGTTTATCATCACACTGTTTGCAATAGCCAAGGTATTGAAGCAAGCTAAATGTCCATCAATAGATGAATGGATAAAGAAGAGGTGGTACATATACACAATGGAATATTATTCAGCCATAAAAAGAAAAGAAATCCAGCCATTTGCAACAATATGGATGGAGCTAAAGGGATATTATGCTCAGTGAAATAAACCAGATGGTGAAAGACAAATACTATATGATTTCACTTATTTGTGGAATATAAAAACAAAGCAAAACAGCATTAGACTTATAGACACTGAGAAGTGACTAGTGGCTACCAAGGGGTGGGGGCAGAGGAGAAGGGGACTGTTGAACCACTGTGATGTACATTTGATTAAAAAATAAAAAGTATATGTACAGATTTCCTAATGACAGATCAGAGATGATTAATTTAAAATATTTAATTCAACTCAGAAGAACCAAAGATGAAATGACCTCTCCCTCTCCCTCCACTCCTATATCAGCAATCCTGGCTTTTTCTAAAAATATCCCTGAGTTAGAGAAAATGCAAATGAAGCTTCTGAGATCCAACTTAAAGAGAAAACATTTTGCAGCTGTTATGGCTAATTTGACAATAAATATGAGTGCCAGTAATTCTCTTAATATATTTTTTGAATAAGAATCTTAAGGTGAAAAAATGTTGCCTCCACAGCTCCTGCTGATGCTCTGAGTCTTCAGATGAACTGTATTTTCTATGCCTGGGATTGACTCTCCTTAGTGTGAAGGTGATCATCAACATGCCACTCGAAGCTAGTGCTGAGGCTCAGCTGCCCGTTCAACAGGAGCATCCCCATAGTTTTGTGTGCAGAATTAGTTTCAGTTCTGCTGGCCAGTCTGGGAAAAGGTCACTTGGAATGGGATTTGTTAGATACACTTTACTACTTATATTTTTACAGCTTTTATTCTGTCAAGATTCATTTCTTAAGTGCCCACTCTGTGTCAAGGATTAGGCATACCTAAAGGAGTAAGACAAGGTCCTGATCCCACCTGTCCTGCCTCCAAGACAAATTAGTAGATAATTACAACATATTGAGAGAGAAGGTAGGCCCAGAATGCTTTGGAAGCTCAGAGGAGAACATCTAAAACTTGCTTTAAGGAAATGTACAAGTCTCTATACAAACATGATTCCTATGCTTTGATAATTGTATTCAACTGTGGTACCTACAAGGAAGAAGTATATTGTGACAAACATTTTTTTAAGAGACAAGATTTGCCAGAGCAGTGTGCTCTAAAAATAAATCAATGTAATGACCAATTTAAGAAATCTTAATTATTTCCTTAAGTAATTCAACAGTCAGAGCCTTAAAAGAATTAGTGACCCATTCACCGAAGTCATCACAATGATACTTAAAGATAGCTTTTCAGCCTATTCTCCCAGCCTCCTTGCTGAACTGAAATTGTGGAAATTCTACTTCATTCCAGCTTCTCATTCACACCTTTACATTGGTCACTTAAATGCTGTTTATTCTACCACCTAAATATTTCTTTAATCCATCACATTTTTATCCTCATGGCCATTAGTTTGGGTGCCCATCAGAGTTCATCTGGATAACTACAGTGATTTTCCAGCTGGTCTCTCTGCTTCTGTTCTCTACCAACACAAAATCTACTCAATTCTCATTCCCTCTTCAAATCTTTTTTAAATCATTCCCTTGCCATCACCTATAGAATAAAGTCCTTAGCATGGTGTACACAACAGTTCACCCTCTGCCCCTGTCTGCCTCTCCATATTGATCTGAAACAGAACTCTGCGTATCAGAGCAGTTAGTTAAAATTCCTAGAACATGCCTTACTCTGTATATGCTATTCCCTCTGCTGATCTCCCACTCCTAGGCTGAAAGCACCTTCAAGACCCAATTTGTCACTTTTTTTGTGAGGTCTGTCTGGTAGTCTTATCCCACCAGCCTATCGCTATACCTTGTACATACCGCTGTATGCACACCACTGTAATTGGTGAGAGATTCTTTCTGACCAAAAATAAGGTTCGCCTCTAGTTAGTGGAAAATTGAGGGAATCATCTCATCATTCTTTGTCTCTAGAGTTTTCCGGCAGGGAGAATAGCTATAAGTAATATGGCCTCAGAAGAATTCTTACTTGAAGTACAGGGAGGACTTGAATACACTGAGGAGGCTGCTCCAGAGCCCATTCCATTGACTGCTGCTTGCACAGTCTGATGTCACATGCTTTTCTAAGTCAGCATCTTTGTTGAATTGAAGAGAGCACCCCAGAGAGCAGCATACAAGAACAAGCTGGGGAGAAAGATCCACAAAGCCAGATAAACTTGCCAATGATGCATCATTTTGTTGAGGCAGCAGGTTGTCATGAGCCAATGACATCCTCTGGCCTGTACATACCATATTGAAGATTAGGGAGATCTGGAATGTACAAAGGAGGAACAAGATTGAGAACAGCCTTTGGAGGAATAGAAAGAGTGCATACGGACCTCTCACCTTACACCCAGCTCCTGCCTCAGCTCCCCATACTGGGGTTGTGGGGATTGCTTAACAGCTGATCTCTGATACCCAGAATATAGAAATTTGGAAGTGTTCTGATTCAAAAAATCTAAAAGAAAAAACATAAAATCTGGCTTTACTGCTAGTTTCTTATTCATTATCTTCAAATATTATTGACTAAGTTCCTGGTTTCCTGTAGGTTTTGAGGATTTCCCACTTTGTGTGCCCTCATGGAGAAGCCTAGCATCTGTATTTTTACAACAGGAGTAGTTTTCTGGTTGAAGCAGATCTAAGATCCAGAGAATTCAGAAAAGAATTCATGCGATGGGTTTAGTTACACATTTAGGCATATAGTCAAAGGACTAAAAATCCTATTCCACATGAGCCCAGAAGCATAGAAGTGTTTTCCAACATCAACTCCCTAAAAAGAACTTAGCTATAAGAAACCATATCAATATAACTAAGCAGAAGTAATGATTAGTCTTGTCCAGTATTGAACTTTTAATTCCCTTCCCAGTGGCAAGAACCCAGCTGGAGACCTTCCTGAGAGCACAGTCGTGCTCTCCTTTCCCATGACTGTGTGCACAGCCTGAGCACTTATTTTGGAGCTGGCATTGAGGCCAGATGGCCCTTGTCTACTCAAGTACAACCTATGGAATTACAGTCAGAAAACTTAGACCAAAGGTAATACCTGGGAGACCAAACCTGAAATGCGATTCTAGTGTTAAGGTAGGCTTTGCTTTGGACAGGGACTCCACCTCCAGTCTTAGCCCAGCACGGTCCTCCTGTCCTACCCTGACCACACTGGGTATGAGGAGCTGAAGACCCAGGAGGCAGGAGCTCATCAGGCAAGATTAGCCGTTGCCAATCCTCAGCTATCCGCCTGGTCATACCATGTAGTAGTGGATCGTGTACAAGGCACCTGGCAGCGCACGGTGAGCACAGACACTGGATACCACACTTCCACTTCTGATGGTAACAGAGAGGACAGTGGACACGAACACGGTGGGGGTGGCAGCAGGACAGGTCAGGGGTATGTAGCGAGCGCCATGACTAGAGGAAAGATGGCTTGTCCCAGTCACTGTCTCAAATATCTCTAAGTCAGTATCTCTGCAACCCTGGGAACACGTAGGTACTGCCTGGCCCAAGGGAGGCCCTTGACAGGTATGTATATGTATTGAATTAAATGTATTCCCAATGGTTGTCATCCATTTTTTGTCCTTCAGGTAACACAATATTCGGTGTGCAGCAGATGTGCAAGATTTTCTCAGTGGTGACATCTCGAGCAGGGCTGCTGTGCAGCCTCAGGGGACTCTGGTCTTATGGGTGGCCGTGGTGATAGAGGCACAGAGGTGACAGGGATGTGCCACAGGCCTAGAGGGCACTGCTGGGCTCAAGGCTTCTGCCTCTGCAGTGCTCCTGCCTCCCCTTCAGGCTGAAGAGCTGCAGGAGGAGGGTGCCACACTTCCAGAAGCCTTGCCTCCCGGTAGCCCTCTCCATCACACTGCAAGGCCTAGGACCATAGTTTGGCATGATGCCCTGGGGATCTTGATCATCCCCACTCCACCCCCAGGGCATGTTAGGAAGTACATTTCCAAGCCCAAGAATTATTTTAGACCAAGAGCCACCTGTTACTGCTCAGCCATTAAAGTGTTACATCTGGAGAACCTTCAGAAAACTACCAAGTTCAGGGACCAGAAGCACTCAGCTCGAAGCACACCTTTAGCTTTTGCCTCAGCCCAGGTTCCAAGGTCCTGCCTCCCAGTAAGTTTAGGGTGGTGCAGGATGAGGCTGGAAGGGGTTGATGACGTGTCATGTTATCATCTCCTTCCCATTACTGGACAGTTGAAGGTACTCAATCTTATCTACAGGCTGTGCAGGTACTTCATTCCCCACCCCCGCCCCAGCTAACTGTCACCCTAGGGCCCTCTCTTAAGGAAACTCAGGAGCCTGCTGCCCCCTGGGCTGGAGTGTAGGAAGCATGCCCCTGGGGAGGCACGGAGGTGAAGAGCCTCAGGACCCATTCTGAGAGGATCCGCACCAGCCCTCACTGTGAGGCTGGAGGCACGCACTGCACGGCCTCAGGGTTTGCCACCTCTCACGGTAGAATGTGGAACAACCAGACGCGTGGCAGTGTAACAGTCTCACACACAAGTCTTCACTGTCTCAGGCCTGCTAGAGGCAGTTTCTAGAATTGAATGAATTCTGCCTAGTTATTCTTTCCATTTACTTTGAGCAATGGCCCGGAGTTTTTTAATTAATTAAACTAGCAATAAATGTCTTAATAAACATCTACCTTGTAAAGCTACCTGATTACCCTTTTTTAAAAAACTTTTGTCCTTGTTTAAGAGAAGATGGACTGGAGTGTGATTACTGTAGTCAGCTAATAAGAGAATCAGAGACTTTGGGTACATCAGGGGAAGTGAGATCATCTACACAGAGGGAAACTGAGGCTTGGAGAGGAAAGTAACTTGCCCAAGAGATCACAGCCGGAACCAGCCTTTCCTTACTCCCGTCCCCTCCCTCCAGCCTCAGACTGCCTGCTCGAAGCTGGACAGATTTGCCTCCCTGGCATGGAATGACATCCTCAGGGCACATATCCCATACCCACCCACTTCCCCACCCCTGATGGAGGAGATCCTTTTCCAGGAAAGCGAGAAAACAGAAGACTGGTCATGACAGCCAAGACGAAGTCTGAGAAGCTTAAAGAGCCCAGCTACAGGGCGGAGGCAGCAGCAGGCAGAGGTCTGGGGCAGTTCCCTGTCCCATTCTAGACAAGAGACCCTGGAGGCCAGGAGAGGAAAGCTTAGAACAGACTCCCTGTCGCAGACGGCAGAACTGGGCTGAGAGGGGGCTCTCTCTCTGAATGAGGTTTGAAGACAACTGCCAGCTCCACTCTCCAACAGTCTAATTCATGGCAAAAGTGCAGTAAGTTTTGAGCTACTTAGCCACTGAAAGGAAATGGTAATTGGGAACTGGAACTTTCCAGCCAGAATTGGGCAGCTGCCCACAGTCATGAAAGGCAGAATTTGAAAAACCTGGAATGAAGGAGCACAGTTTCTCTGTAGTATTTAATTCAAGAGCCTCATGCTCTGAAGTTGGTCCTCTTGGCCTGTGGAAACGTGGACGCTGAGTAAAAGTGGCACTTGTGCCGCCAGAGCAGGTCTTGGCGAGTTTACACGCCCCCTTTTTCTCCCCCTTGGCCCCACAATCTTTGCTTGCAGAGCTGCTAGTGACCAGCAGGTGCCAAAGAGCTGATCTTGTCCAGTGGTCCCCAGACCATCAGCACCAGCCTCACCTGAGAACCTGTTAGAAATTCAAATCACCAGGCCCCACCCAGGCCCACTGAACCCAAACTCTAGGAGAGGCACCCAGCATTCTGTGTTGTTAACAATTTTCCAGGTGATTCTGATGCAGGCTCAAATTTGAGAAGTGCTGGTCCAGAACATGGTATTGTTCTAATCTGTTACATATTAAGGCAATGACTTTCCAGTGAGCTAGCACTCCTTCTCCTCCCTGGCCTCCCTGCTCCAGCCTCCTCCACCACTGGGGCAGCCACGCTGGGAGGCTGGGGTTTGTCCTGTTGCTTCCCCAGGCCTCAGCACGTGTGCAGCGAGCCATTTGTCCACCATCTGCTTGGCTCTGGCCCCAGCTGTCTCACTCCTCTCCTGGGACTCAGTTTTCTTGTTGCAGTGGGGTTCCTTCCACTCAGTGCTGGAAAGAGGGGCCATCCTAAATGTGGCTTTGTACCATCAGTGGGACCACAGACCAGGAGTCGGACCCTGGACCCCTGCCTCAGAGTTCTGTCTGCCTGGTGAGGGACCTTCCAAGGGAAGCCCTGGCTGTCCTTCTCAGGAGAAGTGATGGCAGTGACCTGGCTGGCCCGAGATAGGGATGCCTGTGGCTCCGTGTGCCTGGGTGAGCTCAGGGAACGTGGGGCTCCAATCAGAGAGTTGTGGGCTCTACTTGTCCATCCTTCTCCTTTACCTCCCAGCGGGACAGCAGTCACCTGAGGCCTCCGGGGGAGAGTCTGAGACCGCAGTTAGCTCCGGTAGCTTTAACACCAGAAAGGACCAATTCTACTTATTGAAAGAGATCGAGGCTCTGGGTTAATTTAATGAAATACATTTAGCCAAATGCTTCTTCCCTTTTTCTTCTAATTAATTCCAAGGCATTAAAAGACATAGTGTTTGTTGGAATTGAGTCACAGCTCATTCCCCACCCCCTTGGTTCCTCCTTGCTCAGTGTTAGGAGCATGTCAGCAGCGTATCATAGGAATCTCTGCCTTCGTCTCCGTGGCACTGAGTAGATGCTGCCAGAACCCTGAGGAGTTTGGGTTGATAGCATATATTTGATATTTTCTACTCTTCTGACCTAGTCTGGGAAAAATAGCCTTGGGGTATGGAAGAGATGCAAATGTGTGCCCTGAGAGCCCAGTGGGGCAGATTCCCCAAATGGTGGCCATCCCCATAAGCTTGAGGACACTGCACAGGTGGGCATGTAGCCAACACCCCACTGAGGGTTCCAGTCCAGAGAGGACCGGCTTCTGCTCACTGGGTGCCCAGGCTCATTGCTGAGATCTTGTCATGTTCGAGGCTATTCAGCCTAAGGGAAGAGGAGGTCACAGGAGGCAGAGTAAGTTGGTAGGAAAAATACACAGTGTTTTTATGTATATTATGTCTCTTATTGGAGCCTTACAATAATCTTTTGAAAGTTGTAGTATTAACCTTTTTTATACATAAGGAAGCTGAAGCTCAGGGAGATTCAGGAATGGATCTGAGGTCACAGCTGTGGGGCAGCAGAGCAGGGCCTTGACTCCGAGCCTAGTGCTCCTCCTCAAGGCCTTCACCTTCCCACCTCTACTCCCTTTGCCTTCCCCTCAGCGTTAAGGGAACATGAGTGACCCAGTAGGATAGCCGAAAAGGAGACTGCGCCAGGACTCACGAACGCTGGCCTCATTCACTAACGGGCATGCGCCTCTCAGAATCCGTCACATCCACTGGTCCTGGCGAGTGGAGCGCTTTCTGCTGAGGCGGAGGGAGACCAGGGGCGTCCCTGCAGGGCTCTGAGAACTGGGGAGGACGCCGAGCTCGCTGTCTTCCTCCTGACCTGGGCACGCAGGCCACTCCCTGCAGACAGCTCCGGATTTGCCAAATAGCATGTTCCTTTGCCCTTCGCAAAAGAAAATAAAAGGCAAGAAAATAAATTGTCAAATTGTCTTTACATTTGGGGAATAGAAGTCTGCCCCCGCACTGGACTTTTCTTTCCAGGGTATCTGAAGCAAAGTTATCTTCACATTGTACAAGAGGCATGACTAAGTGAGAGGGTGTGTGTGTATATGTGTGTTGGTGTGTGTAAGAGGGTGAGAGTATGAGCTTCACACAAATAAATACAAAACACTGAGTTTTTTTTTAACAAGCCTGGCTGAGTTTTCAGTAGTTCTGCAGTTGTGACATGAATAGTCCACTTAGCTACTCAGCAGTGGCTAGAAAAATACAATCAAAACTTATTCAATCAATAGCAAGAAATAGTGATCATTCTAAGAGTCACCTTACTGTACAAGTGGCCTCACCATCGGAAAGATAGACGAGTTTGCTTTTCTTCAGATCCAGCTTGAGTTGTGTTTTTTTTTCTTTCCAGAAACTTCACTGGGTACAAGGAATCCCCTTGGGAATGAGGACGTCTTGGCTCTTGAAGCATCATCATTGATATCTCAATAAGTCTAGCTCCCCATTAGCCCTGCTCTTTCAAGCTGAACAAGAGCAGGCTTGAAGGTTCTGCACAGAGGGTCTTGATTGTTCTTGTTGAGTCTGGTTTGGGCCGTCAGTGCTGACAGAACACTTAACCCTCCCTCCCATGACATTTTCTTGTGCACTGTGACCTACACGTTCCAGACCGAATGTGCTTTCCCCGCCCCATGTACACATTTTCTGCAGGCCATACCATGTGGCAATGAGCCAAGCCATGGGTCTGACTAGAGCAAGGACTGCCTTCGGGGCTCGCAGGGGCACCATGCCTGGCATCTGAACCTACAGATACTCATTTGCATCATGAAAATTACCCTAACTCCCTCAAGTTGCATGCAGAATGGGGGTATCAGGGCAAGAGGTTGCTGCATGTAGTAAGGATTAGGTGAGGCCAGTAGCTACTGGAGTCTGGATAAGGACCACTTCTCTGCCCCTCTGAACTCTGACTTCCCTCCACTCGGGCCTGGCCTCTCCCCTATGAGCCATGTGGCCACCCCGTACAGCCTCCTGGCTCTGTAGTCTGGATACCAAGTGCCTGCATGGGCCCAGGCCTTCCCAGCCAAACTGCCGAGTTCTGGACTTGTGTCCCCTGAGAGTAAGAAGCAGCGCACGTGCCTGGGCAGGACCAGCTGTGACTGCTGCATCTGGGGTGACCTGCTACGCAGGGGGTATGGCTGCCTTCCTCCCTGGAGCTAGCTGCTCCATCTCCCAAAGTGAGCTGGCTGCCTTTCTATCAGCAGCCTCAGCAGTTCCTAGACAGATTTTGTTGGTTGAGAACTAAAGAAGAAAAGTGGACTCCTGGGCCAGGAGCTTGGCAAGGGTTCCCTCACTTCAAAGAAAATGTAAATTAGTGTGGAAGGTGCTGAGATTATGAAATCTGGGGCCCTGCTGTTACCACTTGTCCCTCCCACCCTCCCTCAGCCTCTGAAAGCTAGGTGGGTGTGGAGTGAAAAGACAGCGGCAGGACTGCACCCCTCTGATTGATTCACTTTTCAGCTCAGCTTACTCATGCCATGGCCCTGAGAAGAGGACTTAATGTGGCTGGTCCTCTGTGACATTAAAGTGCTTTTACCCCACAGCATGTAGCAGCCCTCGGCACACACGTGCCTCCGGAGGACTCTGTAAAGGAATCAAAGGAGTCTTCAGCCTACAAGAAACTTAAGTTAGAATAGAGGCTGAGATGCCAGGTGCCTGAGGATGACTTGTTCAGCTCTTGCCCTCTCCTCTGGGCACTCACATCTTGATATGGCCTTTTTCCACCCTGGACCCCTGTGCTTTTGGATGGCAGGTGCCCACCCTCCATCTCCCATCTGTCTTTCTATGGGCCTGTAAAACCATGGCCAACTCCCTTTAAGAGCAGGTGGCCCAGTATCTGAGAAAGTTGTGATAGCTCTTGTCCTCTTCAAGATTCGCAGTTTGCCCTTAAAATCTGCCTGCCTCACAGGTAAGCCTGATTAGATGAGGAGAGGCCTAATGAGTGGGGGGCTTTCTACATGTTAACCCCTCTGCCAGCAATACCTCAGGCCAGAGCCCCTGGGATTGACCCCATGATGGGTTAAAATAAGCTGCTCTCCTGCCCAAGGGTTTTGATTATGAGGCAGAAAATGCAATTAACCTTGAATAGGTCACTGACCCAAGCTTGCTTACTGCTTCTGCCTCAGTCGTGTCCCTAAAGAACAGACGAATCAGAGGCACCCAGAGCCCAGTGCTCTGGAGAGGAACAGGAACGTGGTTGCCCCAGCCCCAGAGTTGCAGAGTGATTCTGAGGGGCTCATGACTCACTCTGCACCAGAGAGAGGGAATGGGCTGCACGGATCTACACTGTTACTTCCAAATATGTGTAGGTACTATTGCGGTTCATAAAATACAAATTTATTTTTAAATAGTTGTTTAGTATGTTGTTTTGATCCAGTAATATCTTTGGGAAGAGAATACCTTGAGAAGTGTAGCCAGATATGGGTGCTCTGTCTCAGCTCACTGAACCTGAAGACAAACAGCCTGAGCCTTGGTGCCCTGACTGTGTGACTCAGCAGTCATCACCTGTCAGCATGAGGGCCTGATCCCCCAGTGTCTTCAGTGGGACAACACCCGGCACACATCACATCACCTAGCTTGGCCACAGTGCCAGGGCAGCTGCAGGCAGTGGGGAGGACAGAACACACTGGGCTTTGCCATCCCACAGAAGACTGGCTGCCACAGAATATTCTAGAAAGCCCCAGACATAGGTAGGACAGGGAGACCATTGAGTGGAAACCCTAGGACACAGTAGGCATCTGAAAGTGCAAGGGGACCCCAAAACCAGGGAGTTTAAAATTCCTACACTCTTGCCCCTGCCAGTGGCTCATTGTAGGCCGCCCACCATGTGGTTCAGCTGGACGTGACTCCTTCTCCAACGCCTGCCTCAGGCCACTCCACCAACCCCAGGCTCCAAGAAGAGCAGGTTGCAACCTTCTGTGGAAAGTGCCACCACAGTGCTCACAGTTGATTCTGCCTTTGTATCTTCGACCGGAAACAAACTTCATGAATGCTGCTCCCACCTCTGCCCCAATCCCTTCCCACCCTCCAGCCTTGGAGAAACAGCGAAGAAAGATGATTCTCTTGGTTAGTTAGTTTGAGCCTTGGAGCTCAAACCCGTGCATCCTCCACTGCCCAGTGGGAGCCTGAGGGAACACTGACTTCACAGGGGACACAGGGCTTGCACCAGATGCTGAGAAATAGCAAGAAAAAGATCTTTATCTTACTGATGCAGGGCGTGTATAATGGGATATGATTTTTTCATAGCTATCTGAAAAGAAAAGCCATGCTTCCTTTTTCTTCCAGCAAAGCAGGAAAACTCTGAAACTGTATCTACCAGGTTTTACCAGTTAAGAGCCCTGCAAGTGCATTTGAGCTGCTGGCCCACAAGAATGAGTTGCTTTTTTCCTAAATAGAACAGGCTCTTTATTAGAAGCTTAGAAGTGATATAATAAATACACAGAGAATGAGTTGTTTTTATGGAAAATGTGTTCTCTAAAAACCCATGTGATTTCTATCACAGAAGCACATCTTCCCCATGGCCACCCCAAGCTCCTGCTAATATGGTTGTTGTATGTGTGAAAGTGAAAGGCTTCAGCCATTAAAACTCACCCCAGCTAATTACACTGTAGTAACCAGCGTGGTGCAAATTAAAATTTGTAGAGAAAAATATTCACAGTAATCAATTGTCTCTTAATACTCCAGTTGCTCTGAGAGAGAGAATAGCATAGGACATGTCATGAGATAGAGTTTAACATATTTTGTCTGCTCCCAGAAGTACTTTTAAAATGAGCTTAAGCTCCTCCCACACTCTGGGACATCAGTAAGGAAATAGTTGACAGCCCCTGCCCAAAATACAGTTGCTGATGGAGTCTTTTGAAAGACCTGGTTTGTGGCCCACTGCCCAGAAGTCCCAGTGTGATTCATAACCAGTCTCTGTCCTGAGAGTAGCTCCTTCTAGTGGGAGACCAAGGGCTGTAAGGGTGGAGCCCACTGCCTTGGGAATATGTTATGGGAGGGAGTGTGGTGCGAGCAGAAGAGGGGGAGGTACCCACATGGCGCCACCCTCCTTTGTTGAGCTGTCTACTTACTGCCCTTTCAAGCCCGCATGGACAAGCTTCTTAAGATATTTGCTGAGAGATTTGATATCCTGTCCTAGTTCTCCTTGGAAAGTATAGAATGAGCCAGCAGAAAGGGAAGAGGTGAGGTACAAACCTTCTGTGGAAGTCTAAAGATCTGCCCATCGTTGGAGCAGGGCCAGCCCTTCCGTTACCCATGGCCTTGGGCCTTGGCATGGGTGAGAGACCTTGGATCTTATAACACAACCTCGAGTTGGAGGCAGAATTTGCCCAGACCCACCAGAGATGATCACCTCAGTTGAGCTGCAGAGACCAGCAGGGACAGGCCCAGAGCATGATGTCTTGCAGAGCTCCAGATGTTCTGATGGTTTTCTGCAAGTCATTCTCCTTCCAGCTCATCCTGGCAGGTCCCTGAAGGAGAGGTTATGGGTTGAAAAGTAATTTCCTCACATTTTGTGAAGGAATGTCAATGCTCTACATTCTGTTTATTCAGTCATGCATTTATTCAGCAAATAATTGTTAAGGACCTAGTTACCATATGCCAGACCCTGTGCTAAGCTCAGTGGGAGGCTCCTGCCCTCATAATACGGTAGTCTAGAAAGGAGCAGACAATAAATAAACAAGTAAACAAATCAGTAAGATAATTAAAGATTGCTGTAAGTGCTATGAAGGAAATAAACTGGATAAATGATATAGTGACAGGGAGGGCCATCCTGTAGGGGAAAGACCTCTGCACAGAGAGGACCTGAACTGAGACCTCAAGGAAAGAAGGAGTGGCCATGGGAAGAGCTGGAGGAAGGGCAGTCCAGGCAGAGGGAATACAACAATGCAGAGGCAGAAAAGCCTTGAAGCCTTCAGGGACGGAGAGGCCATGGCCAGAGCAGTGGGGAGAATGATTTGGGGTGAGTTCAGAGAGGGGCAGGAGCCAGGTCATGTAGGTCCTTGGAGGCCAAGATTAGAGTTTGGATTTTATTCTGAGAGTAAGGATCAATCAGGAGCAGTGACATAATTAAAGATCCCTGTGTACTTACTGGTGCATTGTTTATAATAGCAGATTGGAAACAAATTCATCAGCATGGAGCCAGGAAAAGAAATTTAGGTCCATTCCAGTGGTATGCAGCAGTTACAAACTGTGAGGCATATCTGTACATACTGCTATAGAAGGAATTGCAAGACACCCTAATTAGACAAAAAAAGAAAGCAGTACAGCATAAAATATGCTGCCGATGTAGTTTAAAAAGAGGAGATGTATGTACAGATAGGCTTGCCCATGCCTAAGATGCCACACTAAGAATATATAAGAGGACTGGTAGCTTCCAAGGCGGGCAACTGAGGCACAAGGGCTTGGGGAAAAGGGAGACTTATTATTTGTAGTAAATCCTTCCGTGTTTTTGAGTATCTCACTATGTGCCTGAATTACTTATTGAGCTAAAAAGACCTTATGTCTAAATTTGGCCACTTTGGTTGCTGTATGGAGAGAGGACAAAAGCAGAAGCAGAGAACCAGTTAGAAAGCTCTGGTTGTGGTCCGGTTGAGAGATGGTGGTGACTTGACCACAGGGCTGGAAACAGGGATGAAGAGAAGTGGGTGGCCTCACGACAAACCTTAGAGGCAGAGGCAGAGCCAGCTGGACTCAGCAGATTCCACACTGACATCCCTTCTCCCACTAGTTTAGGAAAACTGTGCATTAGAGCTCAAAACTGGGTTTGCCCTACCCTGCTCTGTCCTGGCTGACATCTTTGTGGAGGGAAGGGTCTTGGGCTCTCTCTTAAAGACCTGGAATCCCAGACACTGCCTAATACATCACAATGTGGAGGACGCAGTTATAGACATGTGCCCCTTTTGTATCCTCATGCAACTTATAAATGATTTTTAATGACTGTCAAAGTCACACTGAGGAAGCCCTCTCATTTCTCAATGGAGCTTGCTTTCTTTGCAGAGAGATGCCAAAGGCCAGTACCTGTTTGACCTTCTTTGCCACCACCTGAACCTACTTGAAAAAGATTATTTTGGGATCCGCTTTGTGGATCCAGATAAGCAGCGGGTAAGTCAATATTCAAAATACAAATGGAGGAGAGAGTTGGTCCAGAAACCCGAGGCCTTGAACTGTCACTGATGCTCAGAGTTTAGCCTCAGGAGTCAGGCACCAACTGGACCTACATTTGGGAATTGTCTCTTCAAGTCATGGTGTTAGATCTGGAAGACACCTAAGCAGAGCTCACCTAGTGTGGCCCATGATTTCACAGATGCTGAAATGGTAGCTCAGAGAGCCAAAGTGATTTGCCCAAAGTTGCCCATTGCAGGTGGAGCAACTGGGTAGTTTTATGGTCTAGAACCCAAGGACACAGACTGAGCTTCTCCTGCCCACTTTCTAGTAAACGGGCCAAGCCACATTGTTCTGGCCAAAGGGCCTCACCTGAAGTGCCCCGCCTGCCCAGCCTGGGCAGGACAGAGGGAGATCTAAACTGACAAGGCCTTTCAGCACCTTGCGAATCCTGCAGTTCTTGTTCTGTTCTACACAGCACGGCTGGCTCCACAGACACAGGATTTTGGCAAGGACTGTAATACTGCAGACAGGCACACAAACAAGCCCCTTATCCCCAGGCATCCCTGCCTCCCTCTCCAGCTTCACTCCCCTGACCTGTCTTCTCCTTACGGTTGCCCAGCCAACCAATGTGCTCTCCAGACAAATCATCCTTCTCTTTTCAGAGCCCTTCCCTATTACATTTCCCCCTGCCTGGCACGTTTCCTCCCCTTTCCGTTCTTCTTCACACTCCACACTTCTCTTCTTGCTGACTCCTCCTACGCAAGGTTTCAACTTAGACTTACATCTTCCAGGAAGTCTTCCCAGAAGTATTCCCCAACCCCTACTATGAGTGAGGAGCCCCTCCTGTGTGGCCCACGCGCCCTGTGCTGCCCCTCTCCTGGCACTTATTATACCACTCTGTGGTTGACTGTTTGATTGGCTGTGCTCCCTGCAAAAATAAGTTCTAAGAGCTCATGGACTTTATCTAATTTATCACTATATCCCGTGGAACTCACACAGTGCCTAGAATGTAGTGGATGTTCAGAAAACACTTGCTGAAGGCATGCTAGGTGGGGAGTCAGTGGTGTACAGTGCCTTATTTCTTCCCTCCACTTGCCCAGCTGCCCTGCTCACAGACATCTGCACTTTCTGCAACTTCCCCTCATCAGCCCTTTGTGCCCTATGGGGATGGCCACCCAAGGATGTGGAGAAGTATGCAGAAGCATCCAGGCTTCACTGTCTCCCAGCACTACACCCCTGCCCCACCTTGTCTGCCTCTTCCAAATGCATTACCACCACTGCCCGCCTTTCATGGGTCTACTGATTTTCTTCATAGCCTTGAACACAGGGCCCATCTCTGTCATGGAGGCCTTGGGGTCCCAGAAGGCGCGGCCCCCAGCAGTGCCCAGGGCCACAGATAACAGATGGATACAACTCTCACCACGCCAGAGTCAAGTGCTATTTTGTTCTTGGTTGCTCTGCACCTCTGTGTCTCCAGACCCCATATAATGTTTTGGGATTCACACAGGAGCTTTAGGAAGAGCTCAAAAGGCCAGATCCCTTTCCTTTGACTAGCCCTGACCCCCGTCACTGACATATTTCATCCCTCCTGGCTCAGCAGAATTCTGAGCATTGTCAGTGTTTAGGAAGTAGTGTTGATATCAGTCCCCACACTATAATGACTCCACAGTCTTGACATAAATACTGTCCTTGGCTCGGGACCATAGTACAAAAAAAGTGCCATGACACCAGGAAGCTACGTGTCCTCACATGCTATAGGTGTCCATTCACTAGGTAATAATGGGCTATTTTGACAAAGGGGTTCTGTAGTTGTTGTTTATTTATTTATTTGGTCTGAGCTGTTTCTCCTTAAGAAGACAGACCAGGTTCCCCAAGGCCTCTTCATATCCCAAAAAGAGTGGCATATGAAGAATGGTCAAAATGCATCCTGTTCATTATTTGTTAGTTAGGTCAGAATGTGCTTAAGGAGAATAAGAGAGTTTGTGGCAGGGATAAAGATTAAGAGCAGAAGGACATAGAGAAAAGTAAGGAAATGGGACAAAGGAGAAACAAATGTTTATGGTGGGGCTACTGTGTACCAGGCTGTGCACTGAGCACAGACCTCGATCTTTCTGCAGGTATGTATCGAACACAGAGTTGTATTAGGCACCAAGCTGAGAGCCTCACATATGTTATTTAATCCTTACCACAAATGAGATGAGTACTCGCGTCATAGTATCCATTCTGCAGATGAGTAAAGTCTCCTGCTAAGTGGCTTGCCCAATGCAAATGGCGAGGTCTGTCTCCAGCTCTGACCTGGCTGGTTCCATGCTGAATCATGCCTGAGAGGCTCTGAAGCTCTGTGACCCTATGCCTTTATGGAGAGGTTAAGGAGAGAGGCTTGAGAGGCTTGGAGAGCACGGGGAAACAGACCTGTAAAGAACTGTCATCCTTGATCGGATGATTCATGATAGAGACTGAGGAGATAAGCTCCTGGCTCCCCCGCTCTGTGAAGCCCTAAAATAAACCTCCTCTGTGGGCACCAGGCAGTCGGAGCACAGCGCTCACATCCATCCCATCACCACCTGTTCATCAGGGGCCTCCACTGGGTCTGCAAGGTCAGTTTATCAGTTTGCTAGTGTTCTGGGACCCAGATTTAGGCAGAGATCTGCAAAAGGTAACTGGGGCCATCAGCATGTTCTTGGGATCCTGTCAAGATTTCTCTACCAGTCCCTTAAAATCTCCTGGACAAGTGACCCTTTCCACTCCCTTCACACCACCCCCCAGCCCCCTCCAGCCTCACTCCGGCACAAACCAAGGTCCTCTCTGGCGACTGCCAAGGGGGACAGCCTTTTTGTCACTCTGTTCCATCTGCCTTCTGCCGATGACAGATCTCACCGTCGTTCCTCATAGTTTCTGTCTTCCTTTGTTTACTTATTTCAGTCTGTCAGGTGAATGCCTAGGGGTGTTCTGTTTTCTGAGTCCTGGACACTTGGTGTGCTCTCCTCGCTATACACAGTTCCGATGTGCTTGGAACAGACAGCCCCTCTGCCTTCACAGGCACTGCCTGGGCACCCCAAGTTGCTCCCATGCAGTTTCATATCTTGCCTTTGCTGCCCTGTGAAGCCAAGTGGCAGTGGGCTGTGTAACGTGAGAAGGACCTCTTAACCACATTGAGTGGCAATAATGAGTTGCCAGCCTCGTGGGAGCTCAGATCAGAGGAAGCAAGAGAGCAGAATGTCAGCCCAGATTATCCATGTGGAGCTGACGGATGAACTGGCTCTTAGTGGGTCCATTAGCTGCATGACCCACAGTCCGGCCCAGAAGGTGAGAGCTGGGAATCAGGGAGGTCAGGATGCTGTCTGCATGGCCCTGGCTGCTTTCCTGCCAGAGGGAGGACTCTGCCAAGATGTTTCGCTAAATGGAAGTAGCCAGAGAAAAGGGAGGTATGAACTGGCTTCCTTTTGCACATTCAACAGCTAGGTATTGAACCCTGTGCCAGGTGCTGGTGGTACAGTGGTAAATAAAGAGTTTCTGCCCTCACAGAGCTATGGCTAATGTTTTTAAGTTACTAATTAATAATCAAATCCTAAATAACAGTAGTTCTAACTCTGTAAATTGCACGATTCCTGATAAGCATAAAAGCCACAAACATCAGCATTTTTAAAGCATTCGTGTCAGCTGGGAAATAAATGTAGACTGGTCTTATTGCTTCCTTCCCCAAATGTTAGAACCATGGAAATACATTTTTTTGTAACAACATCCCACCTCTGTGAAAATCCAAGGTAAACAAGACACTATCCCACACACTGGTTATGGTTAGTTATCTTATGAGACTGAGACTTTAAACATCCCAGGATGCCAGGAATCCTGAGCATGTATTCCCTGACACAAGGACTGGCAAAATGTTACCCCAACAAAGATGCAATAGACACCAGCCATTCGAGCATTCTCATCATGCATGAAATCCCACCTGTCAGTACTTTGTAGAGCTGCTACCAGCAGCCTCTGTCCTCACCCTATCCCCCCAGAAACTTGGCACATAACATGAACACACACAACCCATTTCCCTGCTGGAGCCCCGAGCCGGGTGCGCTCTGTCCCCTTCACACATATGTGCATTCCCTGTGTTTGCTGGAACACCACACGTGGCGCAGAACTTCAGCACCCTGCTTTAGAAGGTGGCATTGTCAGGGAAGCCCAGAAATGGCATGTGAAACTGGAGCTCTTCCCCTTCACAGCTGGTTCCACGGAAGCTTATTTCAGAAAAGCATATCCCTCTTAACCCTCCAGGTCCTCTTTGCTATCACAAGCTTACAGCCTGCTTTCAACCTGGGCTACAGTATGTCCAGTTATTTAAATAGGACAAAGCAAACTGTATTTGACACCGTTTCTCATAGGCCCTCCTGCTCTGTGCTTTCTGTTTCAGCACTGGTTGGAGTTTACAAAGTCTGTGGTGAAGCAATTGAGATGTAAGTATTCTTCTCAAAAAGGCGGAAGCCTCACCCTTGGGAAGGGCAGGATGAAACCTCCCATTTGTGGGAAGTCTTGGTAATTTTTCACTGTGCTGAGCATAAGTTGGCCCTAAACACATGAAGATTTTCTTCTGATGGTTTGGAGGCCTATGCAGCCGGGGGAGGGCAGCCCAGACGCCTCCCAGGGAAGGTCTTTCCTGAGGGACACCCCTTTCTCTCTGCAGCCCAGCCCCCATTCACCATGTGTTTCCGTGTGAAGTTTTACCCTGCAGACCCTGCTGCCCTGAAAGAAGAAATCACCAGGTAAGGCTGAACACACTCCCCCGGCCACTGAGACCTGTTGGAGAGGTGGGAAAGAGGGGACACAACCTCTTGAATCCTCTCTTTTGGAAGCTTCTAACTCTTACAGGCAGGGATTCTTCCTGAATATATACCCTCAACTCTGTATTTCATTTCACGTGCCTCCTTTGTTCACCTCAGAGGATCTGGAACAGAGTGAGCCTCTTTCCTTCAGCATGTGTGAATACTCATCTTTAACTGGTCGTTGGCAAAGGCATCTGGAGTAACTAATTAATCAAAACATTTTTTCTTTACCAATGATGTGGCCGCCATGAGTATTTTTGGAGAGGGCCATGTTGCTGCTCATTTTGGGGATTGAAATAGACTCCTGTGGGAAATGTACTTGGGAGATGCTAAAGCATGACACTGACAAACAAGCTAGGAAATACTGAAGATTTTAAATCCACATGAGTAAACGTCAGTGTGCTGATGGATCAGGTCCGTGACAAACTCTTCATTGTGGGGATCATGTTCTGCAAGGGGCAGACAGCTGCATGGAATGAATCCTGTCTCATCCAGCACCACCTGAGGATGAGTAGGAACTTCTGTTCCCATACCATCCGTCAAGAGGGTCAATGACAAGAGCTTCAAAGCTTCCCCAGGGCTTTTTATATCTGAGCCAAATTCACTGGGAAAGTCTTGCCTCAGAGATTCAGGAACTCTGTAGCAGGGATCCCTAACTGTCATATGAGAAAGATCCCATTTTGACATTAGCAAAACCTTGATGTTACCTTGTAGAGCTTGTGTTCTAGGAGAAGAGATGGTGGCAGGGAATCCTAGAGCTGAGGAAGGAAACTAGCTTTATGTCAGGTAAAAGGAGCAAAAGTTTCTCTGAGAAGGAAAACGAGGAATAGGGAGAGAAGAGGGCAAGAATCAGGAATCCATAGTTCAAAGGAAGCAAGTGGGGCAGGGAGGGAAAGTGGCTTCTTCCCATGGGCCCCAGTGGAGGTTGAAGGGAATATCAGGATGGAGGCAGAGGATCAGAACGGTGGTTCCTCTGGGCGCCCGGGGCAGTGCACACCCACCGACTTTGAAGCACTGAGGACAGCGAAATGGTCGTTAGAACCAAACCTCATGTTTTTTACTGGACAAAGAAACTGCAGGCTCTGCTCATCCACATGGAAGCAGATATGGCTCCAGCTTTACTTCTGAAAACCAAGTTCACCCATACTGATGAGCAATCCTGTAGCTTTAGGCAGGAAGGTGGGGGTAGAACCACAATGTTTAACAACTTAAACAGAGAGGAGTTTTGGCCTGCCCTGCCCATGACCTCCAGAGTATTTGCCTCAGCTCTGAGCCTGCCTGTCCCTCTGGAAAGGTCAAACCCAGAAGTCCATGCGCTCACCCACACATTAGGGCAAATTTAACATATGCTAAATTGTTGAGAGCCTAGCACCTTGCCTCCTAAGATCACACACCAGATCACCTGGTCTCCACCTCACTGCACCAAGGATGGGGATGAGAGGGATTAGTCTGACAATTCAACTCAGTGAGCTGCCAGGGAGAGCCCAACAGACACTTCTGTGGCTTTCTGACTTGACTTAAGGACAAGAATATATGGTTATCTTGGCCCTTAGGAGGAACTCTTAATGATACAATTTTCTAAATCAAACATCACCATGTAATACTAATACACAAACCCTCCTACCCAAGAAGCAACACAGGCCTGGGAGCTCAGAGATCCTATTTCTGTCACTTCTTGGCTGGGTAGTTTTGGACATAAGATATTTAACCTCTCTGACCTTCAGATACCTTATTAATAAAATGAATATAGTAATAGCTACCTTGTAGAGTTGTTGGAGTAACCACTACACCAGGGTCTAGTACTTCTTAATACGCCCTGCAGTGAGCCTGGCATGGAGCAAAGGTTCCCTCTCTGTTTACTGCCGGATTGATCACATGGTCCACAGACCCCAAGCCCTCTACGTGGGGCACAAGTACAGTTTAGCTCTGACTTTTGTCCTTTGTTAAGTAGAAAGGCACTTCTTTTCGATAACCCCACTCCTCCTCTGTCCTTTTTGCCTACCAGATAGAGTCCCAGCACTTAAGCAGCTCACTTTTGAGGACCTGGATAGAAAGCCATCCCAGCTAATCATGCAAGTCTTGGTCAGCAGAGTGTGAGGGCCATGACCAGGCCTCTCTCCGAGGCAGCACACTTGAGACCCTGACGAGTATGTGAGCTCCTCCCGTTTCTGTGCACTTATGCTTACTGCCCCGACTCCCTTCCCCATGCTCTCACCTCACCAGCCTTCCTTCCCTAGCATGCATTTTCCAAGTGTTGTCAGGAGTGTGACCCACAGGGTGCCTGGGCCTGATTGGGAGTTTTATGCCTCCCCTGCCCTGACACACTCTGTGGAGGCCTTGGCGTTGCTGCCTCTTTCTCCTCCATATCCCTGCTGACCTTAAGAGTGGGTACCTGCCCCAGCCTCACTCAGCACCCCTAATTCATTCCTGGTTTAGAGCCCTCCATACAACCTTCCTGCCAAAGTAATTTAGCTGTCAGTGTGTTTTTTCCTAGCAATATTGGTCCTAAGTTTCACTGCCATCTCAGCTATTCCCATAAAGCCAGGCTGAGATGAAGGGGGATGAAGTAGGGAGTAAAGAACTGTGCTTCAATTTATCTCTTGGACTCTTCCCAGATGATAAATTTAGTTGCCAAATCCCAATTAATCTCTTTTGTCATTTTTTAAAGTAATAAATAGATTTTCTTGTCTGAGCTAGAGACAAGGCAGAGAAAATAGGGATTAGGCACCAAATTTAGCTCTAACAGGGACCGCAGGTGTACGAAGTCTTTGGAAAGATCAAGTAGTAGAAGGAAATTGAGTGCAAATGGGGCCCTATCTTTCAAAGAAGCAAACTGCCTGAAATATGTTTGAGCAGGGGCTCAAAAAAAAATGTTAATAAAATGAACAAATATGTGAATGAATGAATGGAGTCTTTAGGTCCTTTATTCCTTCAATGAATATCACTTGAGCCTAGGTTAGGTCAAGATGGTTTGGCAAACTTTTTCTACAAAAGGCCAGATAGTAAGTTTTTTAGGCTTTGTGAGCCATATGGTCCCTGTCGCAACTTTGTAGTTCTGCCTTTGTAGCACAAAAGCAGCAATAGATGAAACATAAATGAATAAGCCGGCTGTATTCCAATCAAATTTTATCTCATTGGAAACTCTGGTGGCAGGTCGCAGTTTGCCAGTCCTGGGCTAAGGAATCAGAAAGACCTAGGTTCAAATCCTAGGTTATTCTTTAACTTGCTATGCAACACAGCAAGCAACAATCTATCAGTTTCTTCATCTGCGAGGCAGGAATAAAAACAGTAGTCGCCCCATAGAGTTGTGAGGACTAAATGAGAGTGTACCTGTTAAACAGCATGGTGTGTGGCACTCAGCAAGTCATTACTATTTGTCATTATTTTGTCATCTGTCTCTCTGCACTAGAATGCAAGCTCCATATGGATAGGGACTCTGTTTTGTCCCATGGTGTATTCCCACCACCTGTGGCAGTGGCTGGCACATGTAAGTGCTCAGAACTGGATAAGATGGGTGGGTGGATGAGAGATGGTGATTAAGTGAGCTACACATGTAGGCTTTCTGGAAGAATATTAAAAGTAAATAAAACAGTCTCTCACTCCAAGGAGTCTGCAGTCTAGTATGGGAGAGAAAGACATACTAAACATGATTGTAGTTAGGAAAAGGGATGGTAAAAAATAGAGGAAGCCAGGATCAAAGAATCTGATGAAGGGAAGGCAGAGCCAACAGATCTTTTGGAAGAACCTCTTCAGGAGCTGCCAGTGATTTCCAGAGTTCAGAATCTTCAATTCTGGGAATATCTGTGGATTTATCCCCACCATCTGATATCAGAAAGCATGATGCCAAGCCATCATGTTACAGAAAAACTTGGAGAGAAGTATATGTTACAGAAAAACTAGGTTTTCCATGGCTGTCTTTTAGGCTGTCACTCATTCTGCCTTTCGATGGTCCTGATTGATCCCTCCGTCCATTTAGGACAACACTGGCATGCAAACAGAAATGGAGCCTCTTTGAAACCATAAGGAGATCAGCAAAACTTACCCAAGAAGTGTCCTAAGGAGCAAGCTTGTTGTCTTCAGTCTGGTCTGAAGCTGATTTCATGTGTGGTTCCAGTGTGTATTCCTCTTTGATGACAGAGTTCCCCTGGATTCAGTTAGGACCCCTCTCTCTTTAACCTAGTAACTAAGTGAGTCACCCTGGGGGTAGAAAAAGAATCAGGCCAATCAAGAGGCCTTCCTTGATTTGATCACTGGGTCTCCTCAGACGAGTCACTCTACATCACTTTACTTCTGGTTCCTCATCTATAAAATGAGAGAATTAGGCTCTGTAACTCCTATTCTGGGATTCTGAGACTGAGTAACTCAGCCAGCCTGTTCCTCAGGAGGGGCTGGCTGGACGACCCCAGCAGGGTGTTCCACTCCCTGGTAGCACGGTGGCCCTGGTGGCAATGCCTCAGGGAACAAGATCGTCCTCTCCAGGCCTGTGTGTGACAGGGGCAAACCTTCCAGGGAAGAACAGAATATGTCTAAGGATGCTCTGAGTCACATAGGGTACATTTACCAACCACCACCACCAAGTCTTGTCCTTAAATGAACAAAACACAAACTTGATGGAAGTCACTGTCACAGAAAGGGAAGGAGAGACTCCCAAGTGCAACTCTCTCCCTTGAAGCTGTCAGTTGATTCTTTCATGAGGTCATCTCTTACCATCTGAAGACTGGTTTGTTTCTTTAGGATGCTGACCCGCCCCTCCTTCCCTCTTCCTCTCCAGCCACCAAGCCATTGCCTGACAGTTTCTATGTCCTTACCCTGGATCTCCCTGTAGCTATCCTGCCTCCAGAAGTCTGAGGGAACCCTGCCCGGCAGTGGGAAGCTTTGTTCCCATTCCAGCTCACCTGAGGCCCCTGTCGTGTCCCCAGCCTTGTAAAGACAGTGGTTCTCAGTGTGGGGTGGAGCATGCCCCATGGGAGGGGGGAGCAGATCAGAAGCTGTGGAGGCTTCTTCGGATCCAGGAGCACACGTGCACACAGATTCTGGAGTGCTTCTGGGGGGTGTTCTCACCACCACACGGAGAATCACTGCCCAGAGCCTTGCTGTCTCTTTCAAGCATCTCCTCCAGTCCAGATTGCACTGCCCTGGAATTTTGGACACGGGCAAGCAGAGAGCTGTGGGATCAGTGAGTAGGGGGGTGACAGGTTTGCCTCCGTGGCCTGCCCAAGCTTGTGGCAGGCAGGAGTTGGGGCAGGGAGAGGTGCGCTCCCTCACCCCTTCTCCCTTTCCCCTGCCTCCTCCCCCTCGTCCCCTTTCCTTCCCTCCCACACACACACCCTGTGGCATCTCACTGTGGGAAGCAGAGGGAAAACAAGCTTGAAAGATCCATGCCAAGAGCTGAAGGAAAAGACACAATGTCTTTTCCTTCAGCTCTTGGCAAACACTGGGGCACAGCGGGGCTGGTAGTGATGGTCGGGGTGAGGAGGGGAGGTATTACTAATATCCAGACTCCAATATTCCCCTTCCTTTTGGTTTGAGGAGGGCAGTCCATCCTGGTGTGGTTAGAAGGAGGCTTTCAAATTTTCTTAGAACAGTGCTTCTTAAACTTTAATCTAGGTACAAATCACCTGGGAATCTTGTTAAACTGACTCCATAGATAGGTCTAGGATAGGTCTTCTCCATTTCCAACAAGCTTCCCGATGATGCCAATTCCCCTAATATGTGAGCCACACTTTGAGTAGCAAGGCTTTAGGAGAGTTTCGCGCCTTCATCTGTGTTTGTTGATCACTTCGATCACCACGCCCCAGCTGTCCCTAGCCTGCAGGTGCTGCTCCCCACCCCAGAAGTCGCACTACCAATGGTCCTCTTTCTTCTGGTCAAGTGGACATGGAATCCTCCGCCTTATTCTTCAGCCTGAAAACAGCAATGTAAATGAAACCTCTAGTTGTCCAGGGAGGGTCCAATTTCTTTTTTGGTTCAGCCTAATGAAGTTTAAGGCAATTTTACTACATTTCCATTACTGCCGTAGGAATGCTGTAGTTATCTATGGCTGTCTACCAAAGTGCCACAAAGCTTAGCTTAAAATAACGAGCATTTATTATCTCTCAGTTTCTGTAGGCCAGGAATTCAGGAGCAGCTGAGCTGGGTGGTTCTGGCTCCAGGCCTCACATGGGCTGCAGTTATCCGAAGGCTGGCTCGGTGGGGTCACTCCCAAGGTGGTCCACTCACATGGCTGTTGGTGGAAAGCTTCAGTTCCTTGCTAATTGTTAGGAAAAGGCCTCAGCTCCTCATCACATGGACCTTTCTTTGGGGCAGCTTAAGCGTCCTCAAACAGAGGGAGTGATCCAAGAGAGTAAGAACAGGAGGAAGGCGCAGTGCTTTTATGACCTCATCTCAGATATCAGGCACTGTCACCTCTACTTTACTCTGTTTGTTAGAAGCGAGTCAGTAAGTCCAATCCACCTGCAAAGGGAGGGAGTTAAGCTCCACTTCTGGAAATGAGTATCAAAGAATTTGTGGACATATTTTTAAACTGCCACTGATGCCTCCTGCCCAGGAGCCACTGTGGTAGGTGACTCATGTAGAGTTTGATACCACTGGCTTTTGTTCTCCCGGGGCACCTGCAAGGTGATGAACACCAAGGGCCCCCTCCTTGTAAAGACATTCCACATGGAAAGTCAGCAGTTCCGCTCCACTGCAGTAGGATCTACGCAGCTACTTGTGAAACTATGAAGTGGTTATAGTGCAAACAGGCCAGCCTCAGGCCTACCAGTCCTGAATTTGAATCCTGGCTCTGCCACTTAACCAGTCGTGTACCCATAAGAAAATCACTTAAGCCTCAGTTTATCTTAAATAACAGGGAGACAAGAGTACCTGTCTCAAACAAAGTGTTCTGTGAGAATTAGATAAGACATTGCGTGTAAAGTGCGTAACATGGCCATAACATGTAAAGTATAAAGTGGCAGGTAGAAAGTGCTCAATACAAGTCAGCCGCTATTTGCTGTTCTCAACATGCTGCTCCCACCTACAGGAGAGCTTTGTCTGTGTGAAGAAATGCTGGCCACAGGGTTCTGTGCTTTCTGAAGAGGGACCTTATTTAAATTCTGAGAGGTCTGTCTGGCGGACCTCTGCCAGCAATGGCTGTCCCCCTGGTGCACTGAGGCAAAACTCTCAGGGCTGGTGCCTTCCAAAGCCCAGCGCTGGGGGGGCAATGCTTTTAGCAGGAAGTGCCATTTCTGTTTTGATCTACAGAAAATAAAATGATATGTTGTTTTGAATTGAACCTCAAATCATTTCAGGGCAAAGTTCTTCAAACATTCTTCAGGGAACTGGAAAATAATTTGTTCTGTGGTATATTTTCAAGATTTTTTTTAATGTAGTAGAAGTGTCCTGACAAAGATTTTGATAGGCTGATATTACATATTTATAACTTTAAAGCAATCAAAGAAATCCCTTACAGTTGACTCTGTTTTCTCCCCAGGTACTTAGTCTTCCTGCAGATCAAAAGGGATCTCTACCGTGGCCGCCTCCTCTGTAAGACATCAGATGCTGCCTCGTTAGCAGCTTATATCCTTCAAGGTAATGACTTTTGACAGGATAAATTTGCTTTTCATGCTAAGTACTGATTACATTATTTCAGTTACCACAGATGACTACTTATTGGATATAAACAGTATCTAACTGGAAGCAAAGTGTAAGCAGATATGGCCTGGACTCCCCAGACCCAGAAAGCTCTGAGCACTCAACCCTCAAGGGCATCTGAGGTCTTTCTGCAGCCCCATCAAGTCATTCTGAATCCTTCCCTGTACCCTTGGTTGATAAAGTTACTGAGACTGTGGAGAGTAATCTGAATCATATTTTTCCTGTCTTTTCTTGCAAATCCCAAAGATGTGAAGCATCTTGGAATTCCAGTATCTATTTCAGAGACCTTTTTATTCAGAGTGTTCAAAACTGAAAATGTTTTCACGTAACAAACACATTTTCTAACAAACTAATAAGGTAGAGTCGAATCTGTACCCAGTTGATGCCTAGACTGCCTGTTTGTTTTGCAAATCAGTGGGAAAGATCTGCACTCTTCATATATGGTCTCTTCTCCTTTCATTAAATGCAGGGAACACCCCAGTGCCACTTCCTAGACTTTTCAGTCCGTAGGCCTGAAACTGTCACTGGATTGTTTTGGACCATAGCACTAAAATCACGAAGTTTCCATCAAAGAATATGAACTCTTAATTGGAAGTCTGTGAACTCCAGGAAGTTACTTTGTGAAGAGAACCTGGAAAATGCTTGCCAATAAGAAATTAGTTCTTCTGGCAAGAGGAATGTCATAGCTGCATAAGAATGTAAAAGTCAGCCCACTGCAACTTTGACTTCTAAGACT
This sequence comes from Manis javanica, assembly GCF_040802235.1. Taxonomy (NCBI): domain Eukaryota; kingdom Metazoa; phylum Chordata; class Mammalia; order Pholidota; family Manidae; genus Manis; species Manis javanica. The sequence goes on along the minus strand of NC_133163.1, from coordinate 94,003,747 downwards.
CTTGTTTTACAGAAATCACCTAGGCAGGAGGTCTAGAAGGTGCTTGAGGAGTCTAAGGGACCCAGAGATGCCTCTTTCACTTTTAAAGGAAAACCTGGTCCAGTCTAAGTGACATGTTAAACTCTAGTCTTTCCTTCAGTTTTATCTGGAAAACTAGATTGAATTCTTTTTTTTTTTTCCTTTAAAAATGTAATTCATGTCCAACATTGATGTTTTCTGCTTGGAGCTTTCTAAATAAAATCATCATAAATGACTCCTTGGCTCAAGGTCACTCTGGACAGGAAAGCCTTTAGTCTCTTGCTAAACGATAGAAATTCCCAAGTAATTTGGAAGACAGATTAAGTAGGTCTGTGCCACAAGTACAATATTCAACTGTGAGAGGAGGACACATCTTCCTCTTGATATTTACTCCTCCCTCAAGACTGCTCATCTTCACTAGCTGTGCTTCTCACTAGGAAAGGACGAAGGACAGCCATAAAGCAGCTGAAACTTCTTAACATACCTGTGCTGGTTCCCTGCGGAGAGCCTCACGTGGAGGCTAGGTTCTGACCTGGGAACACACTGCGGAGGGCCCCGTGGGCCCCACCCCCACAAGGCCCCCAGCAAAGTTCTCTGATCTGAGATATCAGCAGCTTTAGGGACAGACTCTCTGAATGGCCGGAGAAAGCCCCCCATCTCTCAGCCCCCCAGGGAACTGGAAGTCAGCCTTAGGACCTGGTGCTCCTGAACTCAAAGGCACTTTCCAGTTACAGCCAGTTTTCCTGCTCTGCAGTCCTCTCCAAGGTTCTTGCACCTGGTCAGCCCTCAGTGAATATTTATCCAAATTTATTCATTTGATTTGATTTGTACTAAGTTGAATTGTGAGTTTGGGTCATAGCAAATTCATCACTGTGCTGTGTCCCTGCTAAAATCCTGCAGACAAGATTTGGACTTCTGTTCTGGCTCAGGCCTAGGTCTTGCTGCTCAAGCTCACCGTTTCCTGTGCTGCCACAAAGAGCACAGCTCCCAGCCCCTCTTCTAAAATCTGAGTGGATGAGGACCATGGTGCAGGCTTCTGCTCTTTTATTGCAAATTTACTTGTAGTGACCTTGGAACACACGGTCAGCTCCACTGTCTCTCTGCTTAGATTTGATATCAACCCAGTGTGCACACCTGGGAAAACAAAGGTGGGCGTGCTCCTGAGGGGCCTGCCCTCTGCATGACCCACAGCCATGCTCGAGATCCACTGTTCTTTGTAAATCTGGTGTGTGCTTTGGCTTTTGCTCTGTGCATTAATCTCTTGTTGCTTTGCCAGTGATGATTCACCTACCTCCACAACTGTTTTTCTCCATTTTCCTTTTGCAAGCGGAAATTGGGGATTATGACCCAGGGAAACACCCTGAAGGCTACAGTTCCAAGTTCCAGTTTTTTCCAAAACATTCAGAGAAGCTGGAAAGGAAAATTGCTGAGATTCACAAGACAGAACTCAGGTACGTGACAGTTAGGGCCCAGGACATGGCTCCCCGACAGCCTGAGCACACAGGCTCTGCCCTATGTCCTCTGCTCCCAAAATCCCACATTTTCTAACTTTGGGATAAACCATTTTCAGTGACCCACTGACAACACAACCCCAAGCCCTGTGGGTGTGGTATAGGCTGAGGCTTAAAGGCAAGAGAGTGGCCTCTGAAAGGTATTTGCTTCACCAAGATAAATGAAAAGACAGAGGGAAGAAGCATGAACTGGGGAAAAGGAAAAGAAAAATATAAAAGAACAGCAGAAAAGAAAAAAGATAAGAGAGGAGGGGTTAAGCGGAGATAGAAAAATGGGCAGCCTCTCCCCTCAGTCTGAGAGTGACCCATGGCTTCTGGGTCAGCAGATGGGACTCAGCGGCTGGCCTGGTTCATAAATACTGTGGGCACTCAAGAGTGCTTGGCTCAGGGACTACGTCTACAGCATTGCCTCACTCGGCCCCGCATCCCTGAACAGAGACAAGGAGGGGAAAAGCAGCTGGAAGCAAGAGGCTTTACCCTCCTAGGTTTCTCTTAGTTCGCCCAGAATATGCCAAATTCCTTAAGAGCCTTAATGCATTCTTTCACTGATACGAAATGGGATTTTCTACAAAGATTGATTTAAAAACAACAACAAAGTGTTTGGGTTCCATTTTGTGTGACATTGGAGCACAGATTTCCCAAACTGATATGAAGAAAAAAGTCATACACAATGCTGTAAAATAAAACATGCCATCATATTAATATATTACAGTTTTTTTGAATCCTTTAAAATATTTGTGGAACTACCTTTCTGGGAAAGCAAAATGCCCAAGGGTGGAAAAAACTATTTCTAATGATAATATTAAACTAGTTTCTACCCTGACCCCAACCTGCCAAACAACACAAAAGACAATGTTCACCTTCAAAGATTTTACCAACACATATATCCCCAAAGCTTCCTCAGCCCTGCAAACAGGCGTCCTGCTCTGTATGTGTGGCAGGACTGGCTCCCCACCCTCCCTGAGGAGAGGTGGAAGCCCAGCCTCTTCTGCCCCTCTCCCTGGGCAGTGCGCTGGGACTCCGGCAGCCCTCTCCACTAGGGAAATAGCAGCCCCTTGTGGAAAAGGTCAGAATAAACATGAACTTGAGTGAGGGCTCACGATTCCTTCAGAGAGATTGGTGATGTGCTAGGTCAGCCGGCTGGCACCGTCAGGAGGGTTTCTGGAGATGTCAGAACAGTGGGGACTGTGCTCCAGAAACCAAGTACAAGGCAGGGGATCCCCCAGGAAATGATTCCTGTTTTGAGGGCTCTGGAGGTTTGTGCCGACTCCAGGAGTGAATGGAGCCCATAGGGCCCTCCAGCCTCCTGACAATGAATGAGGAAGCTCCCTGGAAGGGGTAGGGTAGCAGTACTCAGCTGCCTCTGGTGCCCAGTCCTCTGCCTGCTGCACAAGCATTTCCCAAACACCTTCCCTTTATCCGGCTCACTGGAAGCCTGCAGTCAACATAACAATGCCTGCATATGCAGATTCAGCCTGATCTTCATAATGTAAAAATCTGTGTTTCCTTTCTCCAGCTCAGACATGAGTTCCTTGAGAGCCCAGACTGTGTGCTTTGCTTCTTGGTATATTTTACAGCAAACAGTACAGAAGCTGGCACGTAACGGTGCTGACTGACTGGTGTTCTCGAGGGACACCAGAGGGAATCTGGCCTGGTCCTCCCTGGGTTTGGCTTGTCTTCCTTCCTGCCAGATTACTTGAGGCAAATGATGAACTCAGAAATGAGCAACTTTCAGTCCTGACCAGCAGCCATCAGATTTGTTGACTTCACAAACTGCCCACCCGTCCTTACACCAAAGCCAACCCCACATCTGCAGCACATCTGCTTCACCAGGGCTCTGGACCCTGAGCGAGCCTGATGGTGCTCCTGTCTCTGTTCTGTGTTGAGCTCGTCAGCACACCTACTGAAGAGGCAGCCAGGAGGGGGATGATGCTAAAGGCCCCTTCCTCAGATGGCTTGGCACCAGGGCTGATTTCTTTTTCTGCTTGTTTCCTTTTCATAGTCATCAACCTGTGGACAGACAAAGCTATTATGGAGCGTGGAGAGCTCAGCACTGCCTCCTCCTGTGTTCTTCACCCTCTGTTCCCAGGTTCCCTTTTGGTGAAGTTTGAGGGCTAGGTGGCACCAGCAGGATGGACAGGTGCCTTCTTTGTATTTCAGTCCAGATCAGATCATAGACAAGAAACCCATGGCCTGTAGCCAGCCTACGGGTGTTTTGTTTTTGCTCCCAGTGTATTCAAAATTGTGAAATACCACACAAAAACCAGTCTCTCTCACTTTTTAAAATTACACCTAGCAATCCTGGGCCCTGCATTCCCAAATGACTGTGATCCTGGAGCTGAGGAGCAGCTGCCCTTATTAGCTGGGGTAGCACTCCCCAGTCTGCCACAATGACCACCACCCCCTACTGTGTTACACTCAGACCATGTCATTCCTTCCATAGCCAGACTTACTCTGAAGACATCTGAGTTCTGACCCCAGACAGGATTCCCTGAAGCTGGTCCTAGAACAGAGCAGGGAGCACACTCTAAGGAAAAATTGGAGCGTGAGACTCACCCTGAACATTTCTAATAGAGTTTACCTTAGGGGAACTGATGGGAATGGGAATGAGAAAATTATCTCATTTTCTTTTTTCCAGTGGTCAAACACCAGCAACATCAGAGCTGAACTTTTTAAGAAAAGCGCAGACATTGGAGACATACGGAGTGGACCCTCACCCATGTAAGGTAAGACCTCCATGGTTGAAGACTGCACTGACCTTGCCTCCTCTAGAGGGTGACAGGCAGGGAGGGACCACACACCCGTGCCATCTGCCCTTCAGTCCCTGGTGGGGGGCTCTGTTAGTGACAGATGCCTGGGAAATGTCTCATTTTGAAAACTCCTCTGGATTGCACACTGCATGGTTTTGTGTTACCACATCAACGTTGGAGAGGCAAAGTCAATCTAAATAACAAATCCGAACCTGGGGGCCCACATTGGCAGCATGGGTAATTTGGTGGAAATGAAGAGAGGAGGACTCTGGAAGGCCCCCCACAGGGGATGATCAGAGGCGGCTCAGTGGACAGCTCACCCTTCCTTGACCCGTAATCTAGTTTCTTTCCAAGAGTGGGTTTTATTGACTGCAGCAGCATAAGTCACTGCGTGGAACTGCAGTGGAGTCACACTTAATTCCATTATGTGCCTGTGGGGGTGAGACAGGAGCCAGTCGGGGAGGCTCTGCCCAGAGGAAACCTCTGTGATTGCTCACATGTGTCTGGCACTTTGGAGATGAGCTCGGGCAGCCACAATCGCTGCAGAGAGTAGTGGAGACCTGAGGCCTCTTCCAGTCTCACTGTGGCTGGGTCCCTCCATGTCCTCCCAACAGCCCTGTTGCTTTGACACTCCTGCCTCAGTCTCTCCAAATTATTGCCACTCTCTTTCCACTACTGGGGAGGTGCCAGTATCACCGGAAAAGTGATTCTCAGACTGATCTGAGGGAAACAGTATCCAGGGAAACAGCATCCAGTGGGGGCAGAGGATGCTGACCTTTTCTTCCTGATAGGTGGGCGGACACCGTAAGTTTCCAATGGAAATGAAAGAATAGAACCCAAGGAGCCCAGTGAGGTGGGGGCAGAGTTGTTCCCCTTGGCCCCTTGGTGAGGTGATGGTGATTTGTTCTTGCATAGGATTTAATGTTGAAACTCCAAATAGGAACTTTGAGAACATTCTGGCACCCAGAAACCCCAGTCAGCTTCCCCACCCAATAGTTCCCTACCCATCAGCGTGGCCTACTGCCATATAATAACCTCGGTGTTCTTGGGGTCCAGCACCATCAGAGAACACATTCATGCCTGTTTATACCAAAAAACTGATGCTTGGATGTTTACAGATGAATTAGCAAAGCTTCCTACATAATGCCCTCTGCATAACAGATGTAGTTTAACTTCCATAAATTGCTCAGATACTATCAGCAGGGAGCCTGCATAGGACTGAAAAGAGTTTTGGACTCAGCTGGCTTCAGCTCCAAGACTGGTCACCTATATACTGAAGTCTTTGGAGGCTTCTCTGAACCTTGTTTTCCTAAGCTGTGTGAAAGTACACAGTAGGTACTCAATAACTGTGCTCCCTGAAGTGCTGAGTCACTTCAGGAGCTTAAAATACATAGCTGCCTAAAGATAGCTGTAGTAGTCGAAAGGTGCCTGGTTACTTCTGCGTTTGACTCCAAACCTGCCCAGCCCTCTTGATGCCACATGGAGTACCTACCTGCCTCTTGAGATGGGGTCCCTGGACAATGCTGTCACCTGACAGCACATGGAGGCAGGTGGACAATGAAAGGGAGCACAACTGAGTGGAAGTGGCTGAAGACTGTCCACTGCTACCCATGGGGGTCTGGAAGCATAGTAAGTAGCAGGCAGCCTGGTGTCCAGCCCAAATCCACAGGCATCCTGGTACTGCGGGCTCCTGACTCAGCCCTGACTTTGCTGAGTCCGCCCATCATCAGAGACAGAGGCTGAAGAGGCTGCAAGAAGGAATCAGCATTCCTAACAGGCACCGTTTGAGGCCCAATCCCACATCTCATATCATTTCAGCCCCAGAGCATCAACTCCTAGCAGGAAAGAGAGAAGAGACATCTGTGGCACACCTTCCATGGCAGACCCACTGGAATCCTTTTGCATCCTTTTCTCACTTAATCCTCCTAGCCCTGGTTTACAGATAAAAAGATGGAAGTTCCAAGAGGCTAAAAGTTCAAGTTAGAGCAAGAACTTGAACCCCAGTCATTTCCCGTTGTTATGTATATGTAAGAACAGAAGCCCAGGGAGACAACCCCTGTGGAGAAGCAGGTAGGGGCCATCTCACTGGGCTTCCAGGCCCTTCGTCCTGGGTCCATACTTCTTGCTCAGCAGGGCTCTGCTGCGGACCCCACCCGTGGCCCCTCCGCTCATCTCACTGGGCTCTGGCTCAGGATTTCCTCAGCCTTCCTGAGCAGGGGGAGCAGTTCGGGAGCCTTTACTCTTGTCATTAAGTAGTCACGTCGGTGATATGCTACGGAGCACTCGCCTTAATGTTGCTACAAGGAGAGCTGAGATAAGCTGGAGCACTTTGTGTAATAAATACTGATTATTTCTATTAACAGAGAGGCAATTACTGGGCCCAGGGAATCTGGGGCACACAGCCCTAGGGAGGACAGAAGAAGAGGAATCGTTTTGATAATTAAATGAGAGCAGACCACTTCAGCTGGGCTCTGTTTTCCTGGACTGATTAAGAAGCTGCTGTTCTTTCTGTCCACACTGATGCTTTCTTTCTGTGCAGTGTGTCCTTGTCTGGCCCTGGGACCAAGAAGAGATCCCACCAATTCTGGGGGTGGGGGGGCAGCCAGAGGGGCTTCAGTAGCTAGCTGGCTGACAAACTCTGAACTTGAAATGCTGTTGTGAGCTCTCTGCATCTCCCCTCAACCCCCAACTCCCAGCAGGATGCCCAGCATCCCAAGCCTACAACTACTGGAGCAGAGGAGGAGAGCGAACCACTGACATGCCGGTGTTGCCCCTGTTCTCGGCCCTGACACCTCTCCAGCCACAGGGGCCACCATCTTGTTCCTTCCAGGGGGCCCCGGCTTTCCCGCAGCCCCAGACTGGCCTCCTGCCCTAGTAGGTTTATGGAGGTCAGGCCTGTCACAGGTGCCCAGCTTATTATGGACCCCACGTTACTGTGAGTCCTGAAGCTGCCATTTATTGAAAGCCAGCTACATATGCCAGGCACTTACATTTCATCTTTACAGTAGCACTGCCAAGATGTTCTTGTCCTCTTTTTAAGATAAAAACCCTGAGCCTCTGAGGGACTGACTGCCATGTCCAGAGTCACTGGTAAGGACAGTACTCGGACTCAGACCCAGAGTCATCTGCGTCTCAATGCTATGCTCTCAGTTATCATTCGTGGTCTTCCTTCTGGAGAGATGGCATTTATTTAAGAACAAAGCAGGACTCACTGCCAATTCTGATAGAGGACAAAGACCTGTGGGGCAACTGAAATCATCATATAAAAGTTTCATGTGTGTTCACCAAGTAGCTTTAAATCTTTAGTTCTGTATAAAACAGAAGAAAACTGATTTTGGCAAGATCTAGGTTAGATCAACCACACAAAATAAAATTAGGAGCGTCATAACTCTGTCCTTAAAATAGGGTCATTACTTTCATAATCCAGCCACTTAGGCTCTTCACTATGTAAACCTCTCTCCCCAAACTGACAAGTTGCCCCTGACCTCAGAAACAGGACAGGAAGGATCACCTCATCCTCAGGCGAGAGCCTCTTGTCTGTGCTGTGGGGAGGTGCTAAGTTCACTGCTAAAATGAAGAACCTGACTACAGCTCCTTGGGTGGCAAGTTTCTGCCAAGATTTCCACTTTCTGAGCTGTCACGGGTGGCGCTAAGCCTCTTATGGGGTGCTGCCTCCTCCTCTTCTCCATTCTGGCTTCTTGCGGCCAGGTCTAAGTATATTGGAGCAGGGTGATTTCCTTCAATGACTTAAGGTGATGGTTCCCAGCTGTGAGCCCTTTCAGGCATGGGCGTAAGTTTCTGGAAGAGCATGTGCAGACTTCTTCCCTAAGGTTTTTTTAAGAGTAATAGAGGCTTTATGTACCCAGGTTGGATTAGTTTAAGTCATGCTTCAGAGAGGGAACTGGATGACCCTGAGGCATAACAACCAAGAATGCCATGGTCCTGACTATCACACCTGGGATGTCCCCTTGGGTGGCAGCAGACAGAAGCCTACTTAACTGTGTCTGGAGGTGAAATGTATGAGGACTGGGCAAAGGTGGCCAGACTTATCTACTGCTAAGAACCAGTCAGTACTGTGATTTCCAGATCTCCTTTTCTGGGCAGAGTAATCATCTTAGAGGGAACCTTTGATGATGCGGGCCAAGTCTGACGGCGGGTTCCAGATGAACACGAGTGACTTGGTGCCAGGCTACCCTGCCTTGAAGGGAAACACCACTGGCCATGTTCAGACAGGAAGTCACTTAGGCCATCTCCCTAAAGGCAGATGGAAATAGTATTTCTTGAAGTATGCATCATTGTTCTAATTTCACAAATGAGGAAACTGAGGCTGAGAAGTTACGTAAGTCATAGATCAAGTAAGAAGCAGAGCTGGGGTCACAAACCAAGACTAAAGCTCTTTCCACGAGGATGAGAAAACGAAAACAAATTTTTACCTCACAACTGTAGAAGTAAACTCAATTCTTATAACTGTTGTTTGATGTAGTGTGGGGCTGGCAGTATTCGCTGTGGGGCTGTCAGGACCTGAGTTTTTATTCCACTTCCCGGATCCATTAATGACTCGGTTCTGTGGGTACTGGTTTCATGGGGATGAGAAGGGGACCAGGAAGAAAGGTGGACTCCAGCTTGGTAAGATGCAAGATCTGAGGAAGAGGTCACTGCTATCTCTGTCACTCCTCCCCTCGTCCTCATTTCCTCCTCTTTTTGTCACATGACTTGTCCTTTCACACACAGATCCCAAGGGCAGCTCACAATGAGAATGACAGGTTAGATAGAAGGAATGTTAGATAGAAGAAACTGGTAAAGTGCCAAAGACGCTGTCAGTTGCTGTTTGTGTTTTCATGCTGGTGCAGATATGAGGTTTCTTGCTGTAATTCCAAGTCCCACTCCTCACGTGCCACAGACAAGCAGCAGACCTTCCAGCTGCCCTCCGCCCCTGTGGAGGCCCAGGGACCAGGCCATACAGCTGCTGGTCTGGAGGCAGTTTGGAGACTCGCTCTCTTCATCTGAGCCTGGACGGGGAGTGCTCGAGATGCTATTACTTACTCGAATGCTGTGGCATCTATTTGGAATTTAGTCCCTGTTCCGAATCAGCCAGTCTAGGCAGGGGAGGCTGTGCCCCTCTAATTCCAACACCTGCCTTCATCTGGAAGCCAATCCTGAGGTGTCTTCCGATTCAGAGAGACAGTGCCAATAAGTAACCTGTACTGCCCAGATCACGGAAGGACCTTCTCTTCCCTTTGCTCTGGCCAGAGAGGCCTGTCACTGAGATGACTTGGGCAGATTGCTGTCACAGCCTCTGTCTCCTTCCCCTCTGCCCACTTGACTTTAACCCCAAATGTATCACCCACATCCGCCTTCTCTATGGTCTCCTAACAAGAAGTGACTTCTTTTCTACCCCAACTTCCCTAACTAGCTCATTTCCTAACTCGTGAAATTTAAATCTGCAAACATCAGGAAAAATAGTAAAATGGTAGGTTTTCTTAAAAATGATCTTATATTAAGTTAAAAAGAAACTCAGTCAATTTTAGTAGCAGCTAAAATAATATTAACAACACAACCACTATCATGTATTGGGTGCCTACTGAACACAACCTAAGAGGTAGATAGTATCATCAACCCTACTAATACGAGGAGTCTGAAGTACCAAGAAGTGAAGAGATCTGGCTGAGGTCACATGGGCAGTGAGTGGCAGAACCAGAGTCTGGGCCTGTGTGGTCTGACTTAGAGCCCCTGTCACCGTGGTTACAGCCCACAGGGGTCAGAGGTGCAAAGGAACAGAGGGAGGACCTTCCCTGCCTCCCCCACTACTTCCCTTCCTGGATCTTTACTGTAATTTCAAGCCATCTAGTCCTCTGCAGGCCCAGCCTTTCATTTCGTCCTCCTACCTATACCTCCTTCTAGGTCTTTCCTCCCTGAGATCACTGTAAGACACCTTGCCTCTGCCCCACCTATGCCTTCCCCTCTGGTTTTCTGCTCATATATATACTCCCCCCACTGCAGCCACATGCTTCCTCTGGCCCAGCTCATTGTCTAGAAATACTTCCTGTGGGCCTTCTCTGTGAGCACAAATAAAGCAAGGTCTCCACCCTCAAGTCTCTGTCTTTCTAAACCTACAGTTTTAGGACTTCTTGGGTCGGTCAGAAGTCTGCTCAGTTCCCACCCTCTGTCCAAGGCAGGCCGTCTCCCTACAAGCAGAGCCCTCACTTCTGCACCCCTCCTGGGCATTCTCCCTCCAGAGACCAGCCTGCCCTGACCCATATCCCTGTCAACCTTCCCAATCAGTGCTGGTGTCCCCTGCTGGGGACCATGTCTGTGTGCAGTGCTGGTGCTCAGGTATTCACCTCCACCACCAAGCACTGATGACAGGCAAGAAAAAAACCAGCTCCATGGCTTCACAGTATCTCCACTCAGGTTATTTTTGAACGGCCTTTTGCTTTGTCCACGAGTTCAGTGACATTGTGCTCGCAGCCAAGTATCAGGATCAAGACAGACCCTGAGAAAAAGACAATTAACAATACACTGATTGGAAATGTTTGCAAAACATATAGTTTATTCCTTGTTGTTACAGATGCTCACACCTGTAACCTGATTCTAAGAGACTTTTCAAGCAAAACTGCATTTTTCCTTGAGGCAAGGCTCATGGAGGCCCTGCAGAGCACCCCCCACCACGTTCTTAGGACTAATCAGGCTAGTGATTTGTGCAAGAGAGACAAACCCTGAAGATTAGAGAGACTAGGAGAGCCCGACAGCTACTACCCCCACTCACATGCCTCCTGCCAGGTGCCTGACCTTGATCCCATGACACCGTCTGAGCTATGGCCCAGGCAACTGTCCAGCATGTACATTTGACCAGCATCTTGGCATATTTCTGGCCACCCAAAAATGCTCACAACCCAGACAGAGCAGTTTCTCACCTGAGGCCCCTATCATGGTGATCCTCTGCAAAAGAATAATCCACCAACCAGCTTTCTGCACCCATCCTCATGAAGCGCATTTTCCCATGAGTGAACCATGACCTACAGCTTCTGCTGAACCTTCTCTCCTCTTTGCTCAGAAGAATCCCAAGTGTGGTGTTTATAAACTGATGGAGCCAGATGACCAGCAGGTCTCTTTGCTGGTTCAGGCACCATAGAACTGGTGACGGCTATTCCACGGGGCTAGTTGCTTCTTATCTTCTTCAGCTAAACTTTCCTGAGGGAACCTAGTGTGTAGGACCATCATGATAATACTAACTGCCATTCTTTCTCTCTCTGATAACAGCTTTTTCTGAGACATTATTCACAAGTCATAAATTCATCCTTTTAAAGTGTAAAATTCATGGTTTTTAGTATATTTACTATTATGTGACCTCACCATTACCTAATTGTACATTTTCACCAAAAAAAAAAAATCCTATTAGCCGTCACTCCCCATCTCCTAGCAACCAGTAAGCCTTTTGTTTGTATGGATTTGCCTATTCTGAACATTAAAAATAAATGGAATCATGTACCATGTGATCATTTGTGTCTGGCTTCTTTTATTTAGCATAATGTTTTCGAGGTTCATCCATGTTGTAGCATGCATCAGTACTGAATAATACTCCATTGTATGGATGTACCACATTTGTTTATTCATTTTTTTAGTTGATGGATATTTGGATTGTTTCTACTTTCTTGGCTGTTATGAATAGTACTGCTGTGAGCATTCATGTACAAGTTTCTGTGTACCCACTTCTCTTGCATACATACCTAGAGGTGAAATTGTTGGGTTAAATGGTAGCTCTATGTTTAACAATTTAAAGAACTTCCAAACTGTTTTCCAAAGTGACTGCACCATTTTACAATCCCACCAGCAATGGGTTTGCCATTCTCTGTGGATGTTCACAACAGCCTTCTAAGATTAACATCATTATAATCTAGAACTTACTGTTAAGGGCACTAAGACTCAGGGAAGGTAAGTAACTTGGCTGTTACTTCCAAATGTTCTTTCCTCTCTGGCCTACTGCCCATATTCAGGCTATATCACCAGTAAACTGCATTTCTCACCATTTCACCTCAATGCCTGCACACCCTGACAAGAAGTCTTTCTATGTTGCAGGATGTGTCAGGAAATGCTGCATTTCTGGCTTTCACTCCTTTTGGGTTTGTTGTTCTGCAAGGAAACAAGAGGGTCCATTTCATTAAATGGTGAGTATCTTCACTTCCAAAATGGGCTTTTTATGCCTCACCAGCTGGGGAGGGTAATGGTTCCCATGCCTTTGTCTGTGGCTGGGCACTTGCGGTTCTGAGCCCTCTCCAAAGCCTTGCATCTATGATGGTAGCTGATGAAGGTAGTGGTCTCTTCCTAGGGATCCTATTCTTCCACAGGGGTGTTCCTGAGACCTAACAGCCTCTCCAGAGAGACAGTGTGTGATGAGTTGATTTCTGGGTAGTGTGAGAGGCCTGGGGCTGGAGCCAATGTTAGGGAAGCAAGTTTCCATGAGACCTGAGTCCTTGGGTCTGTTCCCCCTGAAAGCCACAACATCTGTATGGATGCTTACTCCCTTACCCACTCTCCTAGCAAAGGATGGCCCACAGCCACCCCTGGGGCAAATGTAAGTCGCCCTGTTGCTCTGGCAAAACACCATCCTCGGGCCAACCCCCACTGTGGGCACGGCCTGCAAGAACACAGATGCTGCTTTCTCTCTCATCGCCCTTTAGGGCTTCGGTGTCCTCAGCTGCCAGGAGTCATATCCCTGCTCTTTCCTCCCACTCCCACTGCCTCAGCTGAAGCTATCTGAACTATGTCCACCCCACCCCATCTGTTTAGGGGCTGCTCTGCTGCAAGGCTCTGGTGGCTGATGCAGCAAAGACTTTGGTTTGTTGATGGACATTTGCTTTCCTGGAGACCCCTTCCCTGGCCTGTGCAAAAGTCTTTCAGCCTCATCAGAACACGTTGCATATTTTACTAAGCCCCTGTGATTTCTGTACCTTCCTGGACCTTAGCCTGCCAAATCTAAGCTGGCCACCTCCTCCCATGGGCTTGGACAAGTGGCTTTCTTTGGTCCAGCAGAGCTCAGCTGGGGACACCTGCTCCTGCCTTGGTTCCTTTGCCTTCTCCAGAGGAGGCAATGAGGAATCCAAGGAGAGAGGTGCTCCCTGGTGAGCTCTCTGCTGGGAGTGCTGCACTGCATCTGTCCTCCTATGGCCTCTTCAGCCTCCCCACTGAGCTTGTGGACAAATACCACCTTTCCAACCCTTACTGCTCTTGTGATGACTAACCAGAACGCTAGTGAAACGGCCCTCAGTCATGCCCAGCTGGATCCCATTCCCCGGGAAAACAGCCACTTCACAAGGCAGCCTGCTGCACTGAGTGAGTGACCAGTGCAGCCCCCCACACCTGTGTGCATGGCCAACTCAAGTTGGCACACTCACTGGGTTCTTCAGTTGAAGATGGAAGGGTTTGGGGTCTCCTGTCTGACAGAATACTTCTCAGAAGAAGGGGATGAGCAGGATCAGGCCACCCTTCTCCCAGTGAGGCCCATTTGCTGCCCGGATGCAGCTGGCTTCTCTGGGGGTCCCTTTGTGGCCCAGATCCTGGCCTGCACTGGCAGAGGGCATGTCTAGCTCGAAAGGAGTAGGACACACCTGTGTTACAGGGACCTGCAGTCCCCAAACCATCCCCACCCTCCAGAAGCCCTGATGCTCACCCCGTTCTCTCAGACCTTTTTCATTCTGTGGCTTCTCTCAAGACCTGCCTTGTCAGGAAGTCTCTTCACTATGTCTCAACCTTAAAATATTAAATGTAAACCCAATCTCACTTCCAATAGAAAACTCCTTACTTTCCTATCTTGCTTGTTGAAGTCGAGATTATCTGTGAGTTTGTTTATATATTAATCAATTGATATTTACTGTGTTGTGTGTGTGTGAGAGAGTGATTCACTGGGATGGAGTCAAACAGGGAAGGAATACCATGTAGCTTGTTTTAGCTCAGAACTGGTGATGAGAGGTTGTAACTCTCAACCTAACCCAGCCATGATTTCCAGGGAGTAAGTGACCCTCCTTTTCCCCTGAGTTCTGTCCACTAGTGATTTGGGTACACAGTTCCTGCTTCTTAGGATATTGAGGAAATATCCCTAGAAACTGCCAAGAGTTAGAAGCGAAATAGAGGCGGTTATGCATGGTCAGACCTCCTCAGGGGTCCCAGATGGGTGCAGAAATAAGGACTCCACCCCCAGTGAGGTGGGAAGGCCTTCAGTCTCCAGAGCGCAGCTGTGTGTCAGGGAAAGGGAAGGGAAATGAGGAGAGACCAATGCTGAGGCCTAGTTCTCTGGCTTTCAGGGACATCCACCTATGAACCTGGTCATTTTTCCATTTTGTAAATGTAACCAAGGCTGAGAGCAGTATGTGGAGGTGAGGTCTAGGCCGTGCCATATACAGTAACCATGTCACTTCTGATTTGTGTCTGTCCCGCGGGTAACGTACCCCAGTATCCTGTTTGCCTCTTTTACTGCAGCCATTCACTGGGCTGGTGGCTTCAAGGATTTTTCAACAAAAACCCCTAAGCCCCTTTCCTGGTCAGTACGCTGCATGACTGTTCCATGTAATCTGTTCTCTCTCTTTGGTATGTTGCCCTGCCCCCCTCCCTGAGATCGTTTGACATTTGTCTGCATTAAACTGCATTTCCATCCAGTGGCACAGTCACCTGAAAGACTCAACTCCCTCAGAACCTGGTTGCACTGTTTTTCATTATTTGCTGTATTTTCAACTTTGGCCTCATCAGCTGCCTGTGGCATCTTACATTTGACAGTCCCATCCAGATAATGCACCTGTTATGAACCAAATCCTGAAATGGCCCAGGACCACTCTACCTAGATTCACTTCCCATGCAAATGTGTCCCTTTTATAGCCACTGTTGATGAGCCCGAAACCCTCCTATCACCCTATTATTATGGTGTGGTTGACCAGAAAACTGTGGATTGAACTGTTTCAGCAACCGTTCTCTAAGACCACTGCGCTGCTGTCTTGTTTCAGTTCTGATTTTGGCTAAAACTGTGTCTGTGCCTGGAGCCCCTTCCAATCAGGGTGGGCTATGCATCTACAAGACTTAGCTGTGAACAAGCAGCCCACACAATAAGGTGACAGGGGCTCTCTTTGTGCTTCTAGGAATGAGGTGACCAAGCTGAAATTTGAAGGAAAGACTTTCTATTTATATGTAAGTCAGAAAGAGGTGAGTGCTAGCTTCCTTCTCTTCAGGGAAGGCTGGGGCACTGGGGTGGTTCCTGATGGCCAGGGCTGAACCAAAGAGGTTCATCCAGGTAGAGCTAAGCTACCTGCATGATAAGCCAAGACCAAGGTCAAGACCTGGAGGTGAGGGATGGAGAGGAAGCTAGGCCCTGGAGCATAGGACTTCCTCAAGGATGCTGGTTATACCCAGAGGTTCCATACCTCCAAGAAATGTGGTCAAAATTAGATTCTCTTGACTTGGTGAAGGGGGAGCCTAGCAAACATGATGTCCTTCATGTAATTGTAGATTAATGATACAAAAAAAAATTTAGATTCTCTTGTTTCCATATGAAACATCCAAGAGGATAATAAATACAAAAAAAGACTAAAATTCCAGATGGGAGTGCCACTTTCTCTGGTGAGCTGGTACTCAATCTGTACCAGCTGAGACCAACTCTAACTGGGCCTGCCAGGTATCAGCTTCTGCCCTGAGCTGAGCTCCACCCAAACAGGTCCTGCAGGCCTTCTCTTCCAACCAGCCAGCCACCAGGCCGCCCCTTCCCCGTCTGAAGTCTCTCCCTGAGAGTCATGCTGTCAGTTCAGAGCTCAGTGTCCTGGCCTACTTCACCCTTTACTTCTCCATCCACACTCAGCTATTTTTATGTGGGATTTTTTGTAGGAAAAGAAAATTATTCTCACATATTTTGCTCCAACTCCAGAAGCCTGCAAGCACCTCTGGAAATGTGGAATCGAGAACCAAGCCTTCTACAAGTGAGTGGACATGTGCAATGGGGGCTCTTTATCAACACCAAAGTCATAAAGGCTACATAAAAGCAGGAAACTTTAAGAAAGTCTGAGAAAGGGGGCATGAGATTAAAAAGCTGGGCTTCCTTATAAAATTCAGACCCCTTTCCAAGGTCTGTACCCTGTGGATGGAGAGAACCGTGGCCTGGACATGTGTTTCAGCAGAGTTCCCAAAGGGTCTGCCTTGCCATGTCCTTGGACAGCCTTCAGTGGCAAAGCAGTTCTGGGTCTTTTTAGGGTGAGGCAAGGGCCAGAAAAAATCCATGGGTGTCTGACTTGAATCAAGCTGATCCTGTGGAGCCGTCCGGAGCCCTGGGAGGCCCAGCATACAAAAGCTCCGTGAAGGGGCAGGTGCAGCTAGAGCAGCTTTCAAGGGCTTGGAGAGAGACTGGGGTCCACTCCCCAGTGGATGGCCTGGCATTGAGCTGGGACTGATGCCAGCCCTTCCTCATGTGTCACTGCCAGAGACATTGCCAGTGACAGGCCAAGTGCTGGGGAGCCTGGGTGGGGTAGCTGGAGGGGGCAAGGACTTGTCTGTTACTGAGAAACCAGCTTTGGACCAAAGGCAAGAACTTAGCTTCCAAAAGAATTCTGTAAAGTATGAGACTTTTGTACTCAGTTTTCTTTGATTAAGAAAGTAGTTATAAAAGCATTAGGGAGCAAAGAAAAAGCCGAGCAAGAAACTGGGGTGATGCCAGATAACGTATGTTCACTGAAACCCTTGGTCTTGTTTTTAAAACAGGCTGCAATGAGGACAAGAGACGGTGTGTGTGGTACACTCTGCCCCCCACAGGCCATAGTTCTCCCTCCAGTAACCTGAAGGAGCCTAGTGAGAGAACTGCTCTGGGGTGGAGGGGCACCATCCTCCTCCCTAGTGAACAGACTCTGCTACCTGCTGGCTGCTATGTGTGCTGGCCAGAACTGGTCTCTTTCCTGTTACTGGGGCCACAGCCCCAGAAACTGTCTCTTGGATAGGCTTTCAGAACTGCTTAACAATTTCTGTGCATCTGATACCAGAACCAGGGATGAGCTGAATGGGCAGGCAGAATTCTAACCCGAGTGGGCTTCTTTCTTCTAACGAGGCAGAGGACACTTGGAAGAGACTTTCACATGGTCACATTTCCCTTCTGTTCAGTCCCCAGATGTTCAGTGAAAGCCAAGAAAATATTTCAGCACCATTCTGGAGGCCTTTCTTTTTCCATCTGTGTCACAGGAACAGAAGTTTGCTTCTGAACTTGTGACCAAACACAGTTTCTGTTTTTTACTGTTTTTCCATTGACTACTTAATGTTAATTGTTAAAAGCCTCTAGCCTAGATCAGGTCCCGAGTTCTACCAGGTCTCTAGCAGTAGTCGCTTTGGCCTCACTCTGAGAATCTCTCCTGTGCAGATCCCTGGCCCCGCCTTTGGCCTAGTGCTTTGAAGGGAGCTGGGTCAGACTCAAGAACATGCTAGGGCGGGAGGACAAGCAGGCTCAGAGCCTCAAAGAGCCCTGACACAGGTGGGGATGGTGTCTCCCCAGAACTGATGTTGATGGCTTGTGGGCACAGCTCCCTAAATATTCACTGCCCACTCAAAACTACAGCTTCAGACCCAAATCAGTTCCTGGCTGGATTAGCACTGCAGGTACCTGGAGCATGTTGTGAGCTGCGTCAAGTCTTGGGATGGGAGGCTTCTCTCTGGGCAGCTCTGTCCAAGCATCCTTTTCTAAGTGTGAGAGGACTAAGGGATCAGAGAGGTCACCCAGGAGATATTTTATAGTGCCCATACCTTCCAGAGTATCCATATGAGCTGCCTACGGCCTTGAAGTGATGTTAACAGGCATTATCGGGGAGGAGGAATGGTCTCAAGCTCAAATAAACAATGAACTTTATTATTAAAGTTAAGCTAATTTCATTTCAGGACTCCTTTTTAATATAATAATATACTTTAGGACTCTCCAGGAGGGAGATGTCCTCTTCTACACCCACAATTACCCAGACATGAACATGAATCATCAAATACTAGAACTGGAAGGGACTCCTGAGGGCAAGTCATCCCAGCTCCATCATTTTATAGATAAGAAGACTGAGGCTAAGAGGAAAAGAAATTTGTCCATGGTCAAACAGCTAGTAAGTTGCCTGGCTGAGATTTAGTGGATGGAATTCTAGTATTCCTCCAGACCATCATCCCTAACGTTTGTTCTGTCAGTCCTCCTGGTGAACCCCAATAAGCACTCTTAGGGAGCCCTCACTCTCCTGACAAGGAAGTGGTTTCAGCATGATTGCTGAACACAGCCCTTGGGTCCTAAAGGAGAGTCAGAGACAAGCGGGGCTGTGAAGGGCCTTTTCCTGAAGTGTTTCCACAAGTAGCCTTTGGAAGGAGCTAGGAATGCACGGCCTTAGCCTGGGGGGCAGTTGCAGGCCATGTGTCACACTGGACTTTGCCTTGCTGCAGGCTGGAGAAGTCAAGCCAAGTCCGCACAGTGTCCAGCAGCAATTTATTCTTTAAAGGGAGCCGGTTCCGATACAGGTAAATAGTGACAGTAAGTAACCATTATGGACCCATTTTCAGACCCTTCTCTGGAGAACAGTGGCTCAGTGATCCTTACCCTTGAGAACAAACAAACTGGGAGACTCCAGAAAAGCATGAGGTTTCTATCTAATTCTCCTGTCTCCTAACCCCTTTTACTGTTTCTTTCCTTCCCTGCCGCTGTTTGTAGGGTTTAAAATATGTTATTTTCTCCTCCTATCCTAACAGCAGCAGCCAAATGAAATGTAATGGTGGTTTTTTTCATGTCTGTCTAAAGATCTCTTTTTGCAATATTTTTGGAACATGCTGGACAATGAGGAATCATTCCTAAATGAGAATGGAAGATCCCAAAGACTCCAGAGATAAAGTGCTAAGACAAACTATCAGGACATCTTAGAACTCTATCCCAGCAAGCCTCTCAGTGACCTAAACATTGGAAGGGGTAGGCCAAAGAGGCCATTTCCCAGCTCATCCGAAGTATCTGAGATCTTGGAGAGGTGCCCAGTCCTGGAACACTGTCTCATTTCTTCTGCTTGTTTTATTATACTATTTACAGTGGCCGAGTTGCAAAGGAAGTAATGGAGTCGAGTGCCAAGATCAAACGGGAGCCACCAGAAATACACAGGTAGTATGCCAGAGGCTTCCCCCAAAACCAGTTCCTGCTCAGATTCTAGATTCTCAAAAGAGGCAGTAGTTTTAAGTCTGTGAAGATTCTGGCCACAATGGCTCCCAAAAGGGGAGGAGCAGGGCAGGAGGATGAAGAGACCCATCTAAACTAAGGCATGGGGAACAATCTGACCCTTGAGCCTTGATGGAGAACAGGGGAGGGCAGGCTAATATAGACAGTCCATCAGACCCAGGAGCCACCTTCCTGAGTATTTAATTCTCTGCTGTCCTCCCAAGGCCTGAAATAGGTCATAGACCATGGAGGCCATGTCCAAGCAGCAAGATTTTCTTGCTTGTTGAATCGGTCCAATACAGGAAGCCAGGGATAGCCCCACAGCATGTAACACAAGGTCTACAATAGGTTCAGAATCCATGCTTTCATGTATAATTATAAATCATGCATTTCAAGAAGCCCATTTCCTTTCTAGGAGATTAGAATCAAAAAGAGTATGACTGGCCAAGAGGGTTAGGGTTCACCAACCAGCCTGACCTCTGGGAATGAAAGAATTACTGCCTGCTTTTTCACATGGCACCACCTGCCACCAGCAACCTCTGTCAGAACTCAGGGGAGGATGCCAGATCAATTTTAAGGCATATTTTCAGGAGTATGACTTATCCTGGAGCTCTACTCCCTAACAATTCAGAGACCAATGGTATCATTGCTGCACTAAAGGAAGTTTCAGGTGGGTCTGGGATAGAAGAAGGTGGATGAGTTTGAAGCAGTGTCTCTAAGATCTAGGGACCAAAGGCAAAAAGCAGGTATTTTAAGATTTTTTAAATAAATAAAATAAAACTTAACAGCCATACAATTCTAGTAGCCACTCCTCAACTCTGAGCCCTGACCACATCTGTCTGTGCACTGAGTTAACATTTCTCTTTTTCTTGAACCTCAGAGCAGGGATGGTTCCCAGCCGCAGCTGTCCCTCCATAACGCATGGCCCAAGGCTGAGCAGCGTCCCCAGGACCCGGAGAAGAGCTGTTCACATCTCCATCATGGAAGGTAAGCAGAGCTCTGGAGGTGCCCACACACAGGGTTCCTCCAAGTTGTGACTTGGGCCAGATCCTCTCAGAGACCTTGAAAAGAAGTGAATTTGCATCAGAGACAGCAAGTTTCATGCAGTGGATGGAACGCCATCTGGATGTCAGGTGAAGGGGAATCCCACCCAGCCCTGCTGAGCTGGAGTCCAGGAAGGGGTTATAGATCTGAGAGTTTTGGGGTAAACCTCTGGGGGATGGCACAGGTAGGATCTACCAGGTTCCATACAGTTCTAAAATTGATTTCCATCAAGAGGCTTTTCACTTGTTTTCTGACCACTTTCCTCAGCTTAATGATCAGGGTGTCTGAGGCAGTTAATCAAGAAATGAAAACTCTTTTTTCTGACACATTTTAATAGCCTTCACCTTCTCCTACTTCTGTTGTAGAAGTTGCAGAAATCTGTCCTCTTGTTATGTAAATTCTTGAACATTGTCTCAGAAAACCCAATATGCCGCATCTCCCTCTACCC
Source organism: Manis javanica (assembly GCF_040802235.1). Classification (NCBI taxonomy): domain Eukaryota; kingdom Metazoa; phylum Chordata; class Mammalia; order Pholidota; family Manidae; genus Manis; species Manis javanica. Next base: position 93,982,801 of record NC_133163.1, on the reverse strand, counting down.
TTCCCTCCCTTTGGAAGAGGGAGAGGTAGGAAGACAAAGTCAGTACATTTTCACTGAACTAGATGTCCCTGTTGCTGAGGCTGATACCTCTCCGAGTAGTTCATACTGTCAGGAGAATCAGAGTATCACCCCCCAGCTTCTGTCACTGAGCCAGCTTGCCCTGCAGGCTGGATACAGGTCAAGTTGAGTGCTTCATTCCCGAAGATGATGCTTTGATAGGATCTTAGAAGATCTCAAGCAGCAGGAAACCGCAGCAGGATTGCTTCAAACCTGTCTCTGTCCTGGAGACTGGGGAGGGACGGCCCTCTGCCCTTTCTGTGGGAATGCTGCTTATTTTTGAAAATAGAACCACTCATGTTAGGAAGGACAGAGCTGGGCTGTTCCCCTAGGAGGATCTCAAATTTGTGTTTAGGGTTTTATGTTTTGCCACTGACTGCATGACCTGAGGATGGCACATAACTACAGAGAGTCAAGGGATTGAGAACCCTAGCTGGGCAACCACCATTAGGGGCCTTGATTATCTGGGTATCTTTGCTGCTCCATTTGTAAAACAGTCATCTTTCTTGCCTACCCCATAGGTTGTAAGCTTATGTGTGCAGAAGTACTTTAAAGAGATTAAAGCATTCACTATGCAAGCAGCAACTACAGGCAAAGAGCCCTGCTACGGAAGTCAAAGATGAAGTTCAAATCGGAGTTCTATCATGCACTTCTGGGGCAGGTTATTTGACCCCTCTGTGGCTGATGGCTCCACTATAGAGTGGGGTGTGGGTGTGGGAGGGTGCCCAGTAAACTACCAAGTATAGTCACTATACCAGGTGTGGAGTAACTGAGGTTTGACTGTCATCAGACACAGCCTCCTGGTTTTGTCTCCTGTTTAAAGATGAGCAGGAGAACTGAGCACAGCTCTTGCTGTCCCTCTTCTTTTGGGGTGTTCAGTTCAGGAAAGTGAAATGAATTTCTTCTCTTTTGAGGACACATAACCTTCTCCCCTCTCTGTGGCCCTTCTTCCCATTCATCCTGAGGTGGACGCCACCAGGTTCCTCCCAGATCTCCTGTAGAAAGTCAGGACAGCTGCCTTCTCAGAGAAAGGGCCACCTGGGAAAGCTAGCATTAATGCAGGTATCAAATAGGAGAGAAGTCTCATGCCTTTCTGCCCCAGTAGAGGGAAGAATGTCCAGTAAAACCAACATTCCCGAAGAGACAGAACTGAGGCTGTTCATGTGTGGATACAGCTCATTTGGAGTAGCTGCCAAGCAGGGGTAGAGGAGCAACTCAGAGGCAAGGAGAACTGTCCTCGAGACAAGCTGTGAGGCTGTCTTACTTCCCAACCAGCTCTGGCTGTGCCTCCGGCCTCCTCCCAGAACCTGTCTTCTCCCATCACAACGGCAGTAGGCTCCTCAACATCCAGAATAGTCACCCTTGCTTGAAAAATTCCAGGGATGGGTACGGTGGGGAAGACAGCTGAGGAAGTTATTAGAGTAGACTCCTAAGGCCAGGGCACATCCTCAAAATCTCAGCCTCATAGAACTTCACACATGGCAGATTGTAGCACCACATGCTCCCATGCACTACTCCCCAAACCAACCTGCTCCTCACACCCCATGCCCAGGGCTGCCCACAGACAAGCACAGCCTCCATACCCAGTCATGGCCCTCAATCCAGGGCCCATTAGATTGAGGACAACACAGGTAGCAGCAACTAAGATGTACAAGATGAACTCACAGGCTCAGGGTAAGGAGAGGCAGTCGGGTAACTGGTTTGGATATGGAAAAAAGAAGAGATTTTAGCAGCTAGGTGGCTCTATCATACAAAGGTTATCAAGCCTGGGAGATGAACAATGGATTATTTCAGGAGGCAAGAGTTCAGCTGCACCATCTCTCAAGAGGGTGTTTTGCCTTTTAAGCACCAAATAAACACAGATGACCCTCAGTCTACCTTACCTGGCAGGGAAGGGCTGAGAGGGACATGATGTAGGCCTCCAAGGAAGGGCACAAACCACCAAAACTCCAGGGAAGTTACGAACATCTGAAATTGGTTCACGTTCCATCAGAGACTATCTTTCCTATAGTCTATATGGCACGTAAGTTAGTATCACAGAAATCATTTGCCTTTGCCAGGGGGAAAGCTTTGTTTGCTACCTCCAAAAACAATGGGAAAAATTGCAAAAACATTAACATGACAGTTTGAATAAAATCATGTAATCCCAATGAACTGGGATAAAAAAGTTGACTATGCATTGGTTGGCCAGGCCCTCTGCTCTCTGAGATGCCAAGATAGCACTCATTATTAGCCTAGGCCTGACCCAGAGAGGACACTCAGGTAGGGTGGTTCCTTTCCCCCAGAGCCCTGTGGAGCACACTCAACTGCAGAGGCCAAATACTGAAAGCCCAGCAGATGATGGTACACAGCCTTTTTCCAGCCCCAGAACTGCCACCTCACACTTCAGGGCACCCAGCTCAAAGCCCAGTGTCTTGTAGCTTCACATCCTGGATTTTCTAGGACAGTTCCAATTCTCCCTATATTCTGGGATTGTTCCTCCCCTCCCTGTCCATCACCCTCTGAGAGGTCTGTGGCCCTTATATGGGCTTGTAGCTAGGGAAGCATTACTTTTTATGGCTCTAAGTGCTTCTGACTAAATCCAGCTCCCTGATAACTCCTCTCAGAGCTGCTCCTCCCCTGTAGCACAGCCTGCTTGGAGGCTCGTGGAGCCGACCTCTCTCCAGCACAGGAGGTACTGTGAAGGGACTGCCATGGCATGAGATGAGCAAAAATCGTTTGTCCCTCTTGGTTTTCCATCTTTCCCTTTGTATCTCCCCTGCCTGGCTGATTTCCATGAAGAAATCAGCTGGTTTCCACCGAAGAAGTACTGCCTTCCTAGGCCATCATGGGGAAGAGTCTGATTAAGATTCACACCAGAGTCCGCGTTGAGCTCCGGTTGACTAATCACTGCCTCCGGCCCCTGAGTGTACGCATCCTGAGGATGGGGCCCCAGCTCCAGGGTAGGCTCCTGACCACTGTGCCCCCCGGCCCACTGGAAGCCACCTCTGGGCGGCAAGGCAGTCAGCTGGAGCACCTCCAAGGTAAAAAAGGACACTCCTGTGTTTTGCTGTGCCACTCACCCAGATCCCACCCACTGTGTTCACCCTATCCATCCCAGAATAACAGGTTTGATGAAGGGGCGGGGCAGGTGGTGTTTCTAGTAAAATTCAAAGTTCCATACAGGACTAACCTGACATAGGAATGATAACTTTACAGAAGACTAACATTTACTGAAGCATGTTGTCAGGCAATCTACTACAAATGCATGTATATCCATTAGCTTGTTTACTGAGATCACCAACAACTCAGTGTACTGTGGCTTCTGGTATCACAGCCTTTGCCTGTCTCATTCCCCAACAAGCTTAAGGCTGAACTGTAAGCCAAGCTAAGCTTGCATTTAAGTAGCTCCTGGCCGCTAAGCTGGTCGTACTTTGCAAGATCTGGCAGTCAGAGCTGCCCTTGTGAGCAGCAGCCCCTTGTAAGGGTATGAGGGGCCCTGTACAGCAGAGGCTGAGGATCCGGAGAAAGGGGGGCCAGTGGAGTGGTTAGAAAGGAGCTGGGCCAGCAACATGTGTGATCAGGGCCTGAAGATAAGACACGTTCTGCACCCTCTTACCCTCACTGCTGCAGAGAGTTGTTGAAAGACAAAAATGAAAGTTTAAACTTTTAAAAGGCTTGAGTCATTATATAAACTTAAGATTTTAGCATAGGGACAAACAAAATCCAGCTAGAACCATGAGGAGCTTCTAAAAGCCAAAGCTGAGAGCTGTGGCAAATCTAAGAGTGAGGAAATGGAGAGTACAGGCAAGTAGCAGGGGGCTGCCATCACCCCTCACTCCTGCCACGGGTTCATAACGCAGATCCCAGGTTCCATTCCTCTGCAGAATCCTTAACTGTGCCTGTGCTGAGACGTGCCCCAGCAGGCAAGGCAGCAGGTCCCTGGGAGCCAATGGCTACATCAGAAGGGAGCCAAGGAAGAGGTGACACACCCTTGCTGGGAATCTGGTTTAATCTGGGGCAGTCAGGGTTGATTTCAGAGCAACAGAAGGGGACTAGCTTCTCTTGTCATAGGCACAAGGGCAGAGAGTGCCACTCTGGCACCACCAAGATGGCCAGGAGTAGAAAATGCAGGTGTTGAACCTGAACCAAGGGGCCAGTCCCTTGGAAACACTATGATGTGGGCCACACTCTCTGATCCCACATCCACCAGCTTCAGTGGCTGCTGTTTGGTACAGGAAGTAACCAGCTCTGGTTTTCCCTACAAAAGTCTGAGCCCTGGAAAGACAAATGTTCCATCTGAGAAAGTAAAATGATAACGGGTAGTTTTAGGAGCCAGAAGACCCTTTCTCCTAACAAATGTAAGAGAATTTCCCCCGACCCAGTAAGACCTTTTCAGAGACAACTGTGCAGTCTGAAATGTCTCAAGATATGGGGGCTGTCAGCTTGTTCTGGAGCCAGCTCCTTCTAAGGTAGGAATGGGTGCTACATCCCTCCTTCCCCAGAGCACTCAGAGCACTTGGGAAGAGCAGGTAACATCCTTGCAGCCCACACAGGACGGCTGGATCTGGAAGGCTGAGGAGACAGAGCGCCCAACCGCAGAGATCCAGAAGATGGCCTCTGGGCTTAAGGGGCTGCATGTGAGGCTGTTAGAAGGCCACTCTGCTCCAGCGTCAGTACTCGATGAGGCCCAGTTAAGTGAAAGTCTTTCCCTCCCCATGCCTGACTCTCAAGGCCCTCAGCCCAAGAGACAGACTTAAGCTCTTGAATTGTGACCCCAGCTCTGCATCAAGGATAGTCTGCAGCTGAGATTCTCATTCAAATTGGAGCTAAAACCAGGCCCAGAACATCGAAAGCAGCAAAAGCACACTCTAACAAATCTGGCCAAAACCATAAGCAGGAAAGGGAGAAAAAAAAACTTCCCACTATGGCCACTCTGATTTCTGCTGCTTCTCCTGTCCTACTCTTGATATATCAAAACAGAATGCAGTGACCACTGCTGCTGGTCACATGGGGTGTGCAAAGGGGCTTCCTCTTAGGATTTTAGGGATCAAATAAAACAGAATGGGTGCTGCCTCCAACACACAGCAAAATGTCTACTGCAATACAGAAAGCCTATTCATGTTCCTTTTGTCTTTCTAGGCCTCGAGTCCCTACGGGACAGTGCCCATTCCACACCAGTGCGTTCCTCCTCCCATGGGGACACCTTCCTGCCTCATGTGAGAAGCAGCCGGGCAGACAGCAATGAGCGGGTTGCTGTGATTGCGGATGAGGCCTACAGCCCTGCAGACAGCATGCTACCCACCCCTGTGGCTGAGCACAGCCTGGAGCTGATGCTGCTCTCCCGGCAGATCAATGGGGCCACCTGCAGCATTGAAGAGGAGAAAGAGTCTGAGGCCAGCACCCCGACTGCTGCAGAGGTGGAGGCCCTTGGGGGAGAGCTGAGGGCCCTGTGTCAGGGCCACGGCAAGCCAGAGGAGGAACAGGTGAATAAGTTTGTTTTAAGTGTCCTCCGTTTGCTCCTTGTGACCATGGGACTCCTCTTTGTTTTGCTCCTCCTCCTGATCATCCTTACCGAGTCTGACCTTGACATTGCCTTTTTCCGCGATATCCGCCAGACCCCCGAGTTTGAACAATTCCACTATCAATACTTTTGTCCCCTCAGGCGATGGTTTGCCTGCAAAATCCGCTCAGTGGTGAGCCTGCTCATTGACACCTGAGAAGGCATGACTCCTCCTAATAACTAGCCAGGTGGACCAAGGAGCCCGGCTACCCATTCCCAGAAATGGGACCCATCGTGGAACCATCGGCACATGTACCAAGTCCTCCTCTCATGACTCAAAGTTCACAGCCTAGGAGGGTCAATTTCCAGAAGAAAAAGGGATAGGCTCATGCCTTGTCTAAACAAACTGGAAAGACTCATCTCCTTCAGAGGTTCTTTCAAGAAAGGCTCAGCGACTCTGCTTTTCATCCTCCCAATTTGCAGGATAACTTTTGGTTCTGAATTTTGATTTTTCATAGATGTGTATTATTTTGAAAGTATCAATAAAAATAATTTATTTTACTATTACTGATTATCACAGTGTCACCTAGCAGAAGGGACACTAGTTGAAGACTAGAGAGCTGTTGTCTTCTGTGCTCTACAGCTTTCCTACTGCGTTACAGTAGACTCATCACCGCAGCCTCAGTGGGGTAGGCCAGGGGACTGGACAACGGGGACTATCTAGGTTTCCTTGCCAGACAGAGCTTTTAAAAAAGTAAACATCCATGTAGAATGATTAAATGGAAAGTTGCTTATGATGGTGTGAGTTGGATTTTCTTCTTTTGTTTTTTTCAAATCTGAGCAGAGTGGGCATCTGAAGGGACCACCACTACAGCAGCAGCAGGGGTGAGTTAAGTCTGTCCCCTTAGACTAGATCCTAGTGGGTATCACCACTGAGCTTTAACTAATGAACTGAGACTTGTGTAATTTTTTTCCTGAAGAACCTCAAGACTTTTAAAGTGCTCCAGAGATGTTAGATGAATTCAGTGGTGCCAGAGATAGGACTGTCAGAAATGTTGGACAAATTGTAGTTAACAGAAACCAGAACTAGGTACCTGAAAGACTTGAGATTCGGAGAGCAGTACTTATTTTGTATAGCCCCTACCCCCAACAAGACTATTTTCAATTTATATTTTAACAAAATTTTATTTTCTTATCAATTCATATTTTGGTTTTACTTTATGGATTAAGAATAGAGCCTGATGAACTAAATGATACAAGAAAGAAACTGATCCTGAGAATGAAAAGCCTCGAAAATAGATTACAAGATCAATAAACAGCCATGGAAGGGACCAAGAAAAGAATCTCTTTAGGAGTTCTAAGAGATGCCTACAAAGGAAAGAAGGTGAATGTGGGAGAGACCAACACTTAGGTGTAGAAACACTGCCCCCTAGGGTCATCCTCTGCACTAGGAAAATAAAAGCAGGAAAGTGATTGCCATCCTTAATGCAGCAGCACATGTGAAGGGTGAGTGTGGGGTCCAAGGTGTGATGCTCTGCACTCTTTCAAGGTCTTGTTTTCATCTCAGGAAGAGATTTCTAAGTCTTCTGGGGGCATGAGGACTTCTTTAAAGACAGTCAGTAGACATATCCCTGAGACCCACAAAAGAGTAGAGCAGCTGTTGACACCCTATGATGTTGAACAGCCCCAAGTATGAGACAGAATAGGTCACTTGTAGATTTCCTCTCCCCTAGTCTGTTTTCTGGGACAGCAGAACCATGCCCACATGTAGAAATAACAGCTGTGGAATAAATGGGGTTTTTCTATTTTGGAGGGTTGCAAGGGTGTGTTGCATAATTTTTAATGCCGTTTCATATAGATGGGGGTTCAACAAAACTACTTCTATAAAGTGCCAGAGAGTAAATATTTTTTTATTTTGGTTTTGTGGGCTATTCTTTGTGGCAACTATTCAACTCTGCCATCATAGCACAAGAACAGTCATAGGTAATACATAAACAAGGGAACATGGTTGTGTTCCAATTAAAGTTTATTTATAGAAATAACTGAATTTGCCACAGGCCATAATTTGCCAACCCCCATCTAGACAATGAAACTGCTCTTAACCCATATGTTAGCAGAGAGTCGGCTCTACTCTAATTCCTGACATGTGTTAAAGATCCAGGACCATTTCCCAGTGGAGGCACTGGGGTTGCTTGGTCAAAGGGTGCTTAAACAACCAACCAGCCAAGAGATGTCTGGTGCCAAGACAAGCAAGATCAAGTACTAAAACATGGCCAAAATCTAAGAAAGGAAGAGGGCCTGTCTGATCATTTCCATACCAGCAACAATTTAGACAGAATTACAAACATCTATTTACCAAGCGACAAGACAACTGATGGAGATCCTAGTAAAGATTAATCACTTGGAACCAACTAGCCACTGCCACTTGTCATCTACACAGGGAAGGCTTTATTTAGCACAGGACTGAAGTAAAAAGTAGACTCAGAGATGAAAAGGCTGTCAGGAGATGGGGGCTGGTTTATCTACTGGATAACTACTGTCTTATGCAACATAGCAGATTACCTTTTAGTGTAGTGTTCCTACCTCAGTCTGTAGAATATGGTGTTTCTATGCAGTGAGTGATAGATAGCCTTGACTCTGACCTTTCACATTCACATTAAAGAAAGATTCAGTATTCCATTTCCTGGTATGTTACTTGTGTCTAGATTTCTAACAGTACAGTAGTCCACACCACTTCAAAAACCTGGATTTTGCTCTCTGAACAGAAACTTTCAGGTTACTTTTTTCCAGGGCTTATCCCAGAAATTACAGATAGAAAAGTTTCCTTCAATTTGCTTTTCAGATAGTGCTTTAATAACAAACCTCCTTTGCTGGTGACTAGTCTTTTTTAGTATCTACCCCTCATTAAAAATTGTTCAAGTTTTTAACTTGGTTTTACTGTGCTCCACTGTGTCTCCCATTTTCTCTCAAAATTAGTTTGCTCTCATTGTAGAAAAGCAATGGTTTCCATAGTGTCATCTATCAGAGAAAATATAAGTTACTAAAGAATAGCATACTGCATCTTTAAACAGTAGGAGGTAAACTACCTGCAAATGTGAATTTCTTAGTTTCATTAAATATATATATATATAGTTAACCTTTTGTGTGTCAAAAATTGTTACATTTTCCTTCAAAGCAATGTACTTTTTTTCTACATATGCAGTATGTAGTTAGCATAAAATCATTGGTGCCATGAAAATTATTTTTAAACTTAAATAAATATTTAAATATCATAGAAGAGTGGACTCTTTTATAACTTACACCCTTTCTCCTCAAAGTTACCAATACATAGACAAAATTATACCAGTGGGATTTACATAGGAGACAACTGTGCATGACTGAAATTTTTTAAACTAATCACTTTGCTTATATACATCTATTGTCCTTGTCCCTCCCCCCACTAAATAAATACTGTTAGAGACCTAGAAGCTGTAAGTATGGAATAATATTAGAGATGAATTGCACCTCACTTTTTTATTTCCCCAAGGTTACAGAGTTAGTCGTAGAGCCAAAGTAGAACATAAATGGGCCAGCCTCTAGACCAGTGTTCTTCCTGAAGCCTAAATTAAGACAGAGAACAGAATGTACTTCATATTGAAGGGAATAGATACCACCACTACAGTGACCAATCTCTTATTTACAACTTACCAAATACATCCCTATAACACTATCTCACCTGATTACATAACACTACTCTGGCTACAGAACTGTTAATGATCTTCTAAATTCCATGACAATAAAAAGGTGCAAGTAAACATGGATGGAGCTAGACAGTATTATGTTCAGTGAAATAAGCCAGACGGAGAAAGACAAGTACCAAATGATTTCCCTCATTTGTGGAGTATAACAACGAAGCAAAACTGAAGGAACAAAACAGCAGCAGACTCACAGACTCCAAGGAGGGACTAGCGGTTACCAAAGGGGAGGGTGGGTGGGGAGCGAGGGAGAAAGGAATTGAGGGGTATTATGATTGGCACACATGGTGTGGGGGGTGGGTATGGGGAAGACAGTGTAGCACAGGGAAGACAAGTAGTGACTCTGTGGCATCTTACTACACTGATGGACAGTGACTTCAGTGGGATATGGGGGGTACTTTATGATATGTGTGAATGTACTAACCACAATGTTTCTCATGTGAAACCTTCATAGGAGTGTATATCAATGACACCTTAATAAAAAAATTTTTTAAGTTGCAACTAGGGTCCACTATGCTAGCTTATTATCTAATCTTCCTGTTTCCAATAACCTGTCCTCCAGTCCTCCACTCTGCTGCCAGATCATCTTCCCAAAGCACTGATAAGCACCTTCAAATTTTCAGAGGTTCCCATTACCTATAAAATGATATCCAGTGCCCTGTCTCCAGTGGAGCTTTCTTTTAATGACAAAAATCTTTGCCGAAAGTTATCTGAAGAGTAAATGGCATAAGAATGACTGGATGTGAGTGGTTTCCCATGATCCCACAGACTTACAGCAGTCATCCTTCTTTGAATACCTAATGAGGACTCAACTCACACATACTTTCAGGGGTCTGGCACCCCCTCCCTTTGCTTAGGCTTCCTCCACCATAACCAATATCCTGTGCACCTGAACACACTTCTGGTTTTAGCTCATGAACAGGCTTTCTCTAGGTACCCCTACAACTTGCTGATGGAGTAAAACAGGCAAAAGATACTCTTAAGACATTTCCTCTTGCACTGCTTACGCTTTAGGAAAAGATACCTTTAAATGTTTTACTCCTCACTCTGCTAAATGTTAGCTTCCTTACAAAACTTTTCATTTGCAAATCCATACATTTACAGCCATATGAACCAGAATATGGGCCCATGCTGTCTTGGGACTAAAACTCATTACTGGCCATCAATACCGTACTAAAAAGGAAAAAAAAAATGTACTAGGTCAGAAAGGACAGTCTAACAAACACCAAGTTTTTGGAATCTGAAGTTAGAGGGCATATATGTCTTTCCTCTTGGGTTTGTATGGAAGGCACATGCGTCAGCCCTCCTCACCCCTCCCATATACTGTAGCGGTCTGAAAGGATTGAAATCTTCCTATCCACAGCCCTAAAGCTGGTTTCCTGGAGAACTGCATTTGCAAAGTCCTCTAGGAGAGGAAACTCAAAGGCCAGAATACTAAAACAGGACTTAAGAAACTCCGATTCTACCAATTCCTCATCATTTGTGGTCTCCCCTTCTCTGACCAAATATCACCTACCAAACATCAGAATCATTTCCTTCCTCCTTAAAGTCACATTTAAAAAAAAGTCTGGGCATCTCAAAGGAAATAACTCAAGTGGAATTCAGAGCTTACATGCCTGAGATACCATAAAGGCCAGCTTACAAAAAGGTTTACCCTGAAAGGAGAGCAAACCTAATACATGCATAGTAACTACAGAAGCCACACAGCTTAAAGCAAGTCTCTGGGAGAAGTAACTCTCACAACAGATTACAGTTTAAGGATGTCCTATGGGAGACAATTTGCCTTTACTGTCTTTCTAGATTTAAACAATTATTCCATTATAGAGCTTATAACCAAGAAACAAGTCCTCACTCACTCTCCTTCCTCCCTGCACTGCTTTCAAGAGAGAACTCTATTAAGTGGAATTGGATATAAATAGCACAGTTTATAAAGCTACAATGGCAAAATAAACCACAAAAGTGAGAAACATCAAGAATTTGCTAACACTATTGCAGAAGTCAGGTGATTACCACCACATACTCAAAGCTTAAATGATGGTACTCATTTAAATGAGAGTATTTTCCAGCATTAAAAAAAAAAGAAATCCCATAAGAAACTCTAGACCCTGTGAAATTAAGTGGTATAAAATAGGGAAAGGGAGCCTAAAAGCTTTATTTACTAATTCCAGGACAGTTTAAATATAACTTAATCTCACTTAGTTTTTTTGTTTGTTTGTTTTTTGGGGGGTTTTTTTGTAGGAGAGTCAGGGAGAGGCTTTTATTGAGAGGACAGAGCTCCCAGCTTGTGCCAGGAGGGGACAAGAGAGCCTGTAGTGGTACGTTGTCTGGGGGTTTTATAGGCAGTTGAGGATTTGGGGGAACATGAAAAAAGGCTTAGGGGTGTGGACTTGTTAAGTGGTCCCTGAATATTTAGAATTAACTTAAAACTTCCTGCTCTGATTTCTCCCCGAGATACCGGTGTCTTGGTCTGGGAGCATATCAAACAAGACCGTGCACAGCGCAAGGTGGGCTGAGGTATTGTTTGCTAAAGAGTAAGAATCTTCTCAACTTCCTGGGTGTTAAAATGCAATCTTCTCTTTAAGGTGGAATCCTTTCTGCCTTTTACTATGTTGTTTATGTCTGGGCCTGCATGCAAAATTAGTTGCAAATCACTTCTTCAGGTCTGAAGGAGGAAAGATAGCACATAGCCCTGGGCCTTTTAGCATGCTAAAATGAATCTTACACATGATTATAAATGATTAATCTCACTTAGTTTTACTTTCCATTTCATAAATTAATATCTCCATCTCACTTATCAATTCCTGTACTCATATCACCAAGAAAATAGAGAACCCCGATCCTATAAAAATTAACAATCTATAAAAAAAACTAGGCTTCAAAACACTTAGATTTTAGTTACAGAAAAGGAAAATATTTAGGAAAAAAAACCTGTTCTTCAAGGAAATTACACATATCACTTTCTGATATAAAATGAGAAGTTGGTATTTCTTCTTAGAACTCAAACATTGCTGAGACTATTTACAACAGTCTTCTAGTAGTAGTTTGACAATAAAGAACAATGAAAAAAGTTGAAAAGGTAGTGTCACTTGGTAATATTAGTCACTGATTTAGTACCTCCCTTTCAACAACAGACACATTCAAATTGCGGTAACTTCTGAAAAAAACTTTATGAAGAAATGCCAAAAGTGGTATTCTATAATATTTCCCCAAAATATGAATAGGAATGAAGGTATTCACTTAAGAGCCTACTGAATCTCCTCTGGAGAGTTTAAATACAGGGACAGATGAAGCTATCTGGGACCTTCCACAGCAAGAACTCGCACTTCTTTAACTGTGACCCACAGTACAACATTAGTAAAGGCATATTTTCCAGGATGAGTTCAGATGACCACGTAGAAAGAGCCTGAGCCCACCTCCACCCACTTACACACCAAACCTGCACCTGCACAGAGCAGTTCATCCCAAAGAAGAGCAGAGGCCTGAGTGAACACCTACCACACAAGGAGGGATAAAAAGACCACATAAAAATAGCAGGGGACAAAGATACATGCTAACGGAGGGAACCCCACCCCTATCAAAGCCCTGCAGTACAGAGGGCTACCACTCAGTTACTGGAATACAGACTCACCTGCCCTGGGGCGCAAAAAAAAAATAGCCACCAGTTGGAGGTTTTAAACCTAACCACAGAACTACAGGGGATCTTGTGGAACTCTTTCCCAGACTGGAGGTGCTGGTGAGTGCCATTACTTGTACTTCCTCCCCACCAAACACTGCTAGTGCAAATGAGTGTAAAGTGAGCTCCATTGTTTATGCTCCCCCTGCACACTGGTAGTGTGAGTGGGAGAGGGTAAGGACCATTATTTGTGTTCCCTCCCAGACACTGCTAGCACGAGCGGGTCAGCATGAACAAACTCAGATGTGATGGAGGTAGTCTTCTGGAACCTGCCCACAACCAAGCATGCCTGTCAACAAATCGCAATCTCACTAAGGTGGTACTAGCATGACACACACATGGATTTACCCTGCCCATACCCCTTCCCATCCCCAACCACACCATTTGCATAGCCTCAGCCCAGCACCAACCTTAAGAGACCCAAACATTGAACCCATCCACCCCCAGCCGCTCCATTAATATGGCCCCAGCTGGCGCCCACCTGGAAAACCCTTGGACTGTACTGCTCTATCCCTAGTCATGCGACCAGAGAAGCCCTGCCAGTGCACCCTGGCTGATAACCACACAGCAGATGCTCAGTCCACACCCTGAGAGCCCCAGCACTGGGACACACTAGTCCACGCCTCCAGACAGACTGCCAAAACCCCCAGGCACATACAGTCTACCAAGGAGATGTTCCCCGACACAAGTCCAATCATTCAAGACTGGGAGAGGTAGCCCTCTTGACAAATTCATGGAATCAAGCACAGAAAGGCAAACAAAATGAGAAAGAAGAATATGCTCCAAATGGCAGGACAAAAACATCAGGAAAAAAACTAAATGAAACTAAGTTAACCAATCTCCTGCTAAAGATCAAAGCAATGATTATAACCAAATACTGTTATAATCATAATTACAATTGTATTTATATGATTATTATATATAATTTATATCATACATAATTATAATTGTAAATAATTAGATAGAATTATAAAATTATAATCAAAGCAATGATTATAAAGATGCTCACTGTACTTGAAAAAAGAATGGATGAGGTCAGGGAGTACTTCAACAAAGAAAAAAATCTAAAAAAGACCAATCAGATGAAGAATACAATAAATGAACTAAAAAATACATTAGAGGGAATCAACAGCAGACTAAAGATACAGAAAAATGGATCAGTGATTTGGAAAATAGAGTAATGGAAGCACTCAAGCTGAACAGCAGGAAAAAAAAGAGAAGTGTGGATAGGTTCAGGGAGCTCTGCAACAACATCAAACATCCTAATATTTGCATTATAGTATCCCAGAAGGAGACAGAGAGAGAAAATTTATTTAAATAAATAGTAGCTGAAAACTGCCCTAACCCAGGGAAGGAAAGAGACATCCAGGTCCAGGAAGCACAGAGGGCCCCAAACAAGATGAAACCAAGTGGTCCACACCCAATATACATCATAATTAAAATATCAAAGATTAAAGACAAAGAAAGAATCTTAAAAGCAGTGAGAGAAAAGCAATGAGTTACCTACATGGGAAACCCATTCAGGTTAGCAGCTGATTTTTCAGCAAAAACTCTACATGACAGAAGGGAGTGGCATGATGTATTCAAAGTGCTGAATGAGATAAACGTCTAAGAACACTACCCAGCAAGGTTATTATTCAGGATTGAAGGAGAGATAAAGAGCTTCTCAGATAAACACAGGTTAAAAGAGTTCACCACTGCTAAACTAGCCTTACAAGAAATGTTAGATTTCTTTCAGAGTTAAAGAAAAGGCCATAACTAGAAGCAAAAAAATAATGAACAGGAAAAATTTCACTAGTAAAAGCAAACAGACAGCAAAGGCAATATACCAATTACTTAAAAGCTAGTATGAGGGTTAAAAGACAAAAGTAGTAAAATCAACTATTTCTAAAAATTACTTAAGAGAATCGCTAAATAAAAGGTATTAAAGAAGACTGCATATACACAAAATGTGGAGGGGAGAAGTTAAAAATGTAGTATTGTTAGAATACATTCAAACTTACTTCAAATGCATTCTAATGTTAAGTGACTATCAACAGATATATATAAGATGTCATATCTGCTATATATGTAAGATGTCATACATAACTGCATGGTAATCACAAACCAAAAATCTATAATAAATCTATAAAATATAAAGAGAAAGGAATCCAACCATAATACTAAAAAATAAGTTGTCATGCAGAGGGAAGAGAACAAGACAAGAAGAAAGGACAAGAGAAAAATGACAAAAACAACCAGAAAATGTTTAACAAAATGGCAATAAGTACATACTGATCAACAATTACATTAAATTTAAATGAACTAAATCCTCCAATCAAAAGACAGGGTGACTGAGCAAAACAAGCCCCTTCTATATGCTACCTACAAGAAACTCACTTCAGACCTAAAGACACACACAGACTGAAACTGAAGGGATATTAAGATACCCCATGCAAATAGAAACAAAAAGGAGGAGTAACAGTACTTATATCACACAAAAGACTTTAAAACAAAGATTGTAAAAAGAGACAAAGGGTATTACATACTAAGGGCTCAGTCCAGAAAGAAGATATAAAAATCATAAATATCTATGCACCCAAGAGAGGAGCACCTAAACACAGAATAAATGTTAACAGATATGAAGGGAGAGATTGACAGTAATACAATAATAGTAGGGGAATTTACCACCCCACTTACATCAATGGATAGATCACCCAGACAGAAAATTAATAAGGGAACAGTGGCTTTGAATGACACATTAGTCAAAATGGATCTAATAGAATACACAGAACATTACATATACATATATAAACTAAAATAGCATATACTCATTCTTTTCAACTGCACACAAACACTCTAGGATATATCATATATTAGACCACAAAACATATCTTAATAAATTTAGGAAGATTGAAATGATGTCAATCATCTTTTCTGACCACAACACTATGAAACAAAATCAATAGAGGAAAAAAACAACATGTGGAGACCAAGGAGCATGCTACTAAACAATGAATGGGTCAACAAAGAAATTAAAGAGGAAATCAAAATATACTTGGAGGATAATGAAAATAGAAACACACAACAGAAAAATTTGAGATGCAGAAAAAAATAGTTCTATGGAGGAAGTTTATGCTGTTACACACCTACCTCAAGACACAAGAAAAATCTCAATCTAACCCTACACTAAAAGGAACTAGAAAAATTAAAAACAAAACTCAAAGTTAGCAGAGGATGGAAATAATAAACATCAGAGCAGAAATGAATGAAACAGAAATGAAAAAATATGAAGTATCAATGAAACTAAGAGCTGATTCTTTGAAAAGATAAACATTGATAAACCTTCAGCTTGACTCATGAAGAAAAAAACAAGACTCAAAATCAGAAATTAAAGGAGAAATTACAACTGACACTACAGAAATACAATTATAAGAGGTTCTATGAAAAATCATGCGCCAACAATTTGACAACCTAGAGGAAACGGATAAATTCCTAGAAACATGAGCTCCCCCAAAATACTAGAATTAATAAGTGAATTCAGCAAAGTCACAGGATACAAAATCAACATATAGAAATCTCTTGCATATCTATATACAAATAATGAACTAACAGAAAGAAATTAAGAAGACAGTCCCATTTATAATCTCATCAAAAGGAGAAATACACCTAGGAATAAATCTAACCCAGGAGGTGAAAGACCTGTACTCTGAACACTCTAAGACACTGATGAAAGAAACTGAAGAAGACATAATTAAATGGAAAGCTATTCCATGTTTGTGGATAGGAAGAATTAGTATTGTTAAAATGGCCATACTGCCCAAAACATCTACAGTTTCAGTGTAATCCCTATCAAAATACCAACAGCATTTCTCACTGAACTAGAGCTAACAATCCTAAAATCAGTATGGAACCTCAAAAAAACCAAATAGCCCAAGCATTCTAGACAGAGAAGAACAAAGCTGGGTACTTCATGCTCCCCGATTTCAAGCCATCCTACAAAGCTACAATAATCAAATACATAGATCAATGGAACAGAATAGAGCACCCAGAAAATAAACCCATGCCTTCAAGGCCAATTAATACGTGACAAAGGAGGCGAGAATATACAATGGGGAAAAGATAGTCTCTTCAATAAATGGTATTGGGAAAACTGGACAGCTACATGCAAAAGAGTGAAACTGGATCACTGTCTTACACTGTATGCAAAAATAAACTCAAAATGGATAAAGACCTAAATATAAGACCTGAAGCCAGAAAACTCCTAGAAGAAAACATAGGCAGTCAACTCTTAAACACCAGCATTAGTAACTCTTTTCTGGATGTGTCTTCACAGGCAAGGAAAACAGAAGCAAAAATAAACAAGTGGGACTACAACAAACTAAAAAGCTTCTGCACAGCAAAGGAAACCATCAACAAAATGAAAAGGCCATCTACTGCATGGGAGAATATATTTGTGAATGGCACCTCCAGTAAGGGGTTAATATCCAAAATATACAAAGAACTCATACAACTCAACACCAAAAAAACCCAATGACCCAATTAAAATATGGGCAGAGGACCTGACTAGACATTTTTCCAAAGAAGACATTCTGATGTCCAACAGACACATGAAAGGATGCTAACATCACTAATCATTGGGGAAATGCAAATCAAAACCACACTGTGGTATCACCTCACACCAGTCACAATGGCTAATATCCACAAGACAAGACATAACAAGTGCTTGCAAGGACATGGGGAGAAGGGAATCTTTGTACACTGCTGGTGGGATTGCAAATTGGTGCAGCCACTATGGAAAGCAGTATAGAGGTTTCTCAAAAAACTAAAAATAGAAATACTATATGACCCAGCAATTCCACTTCTGGGAATTTACTCAAAGAAAACAAAATCACTTATCTAAAAAGATACATACACTTCTGTGTTTATCATAGCAGTATTTGCAATAGCCAAAATATGAAAACCACAGTGGAATATTACTCAGCCATAAAAAAGAATGCAATCTTGCCACTTACTACAACATGGATGGACCCAGATGATATTGTGCTAAGTGAAGTGAGACAGAGAAAGACAAATATTATATGATTTCATTTATATGTGGAATCTAAAAACCAAACCAACCAACCAAACAAGCATAACAAAAATAGACTCACACACAGAACAGACTGGTGGTTACCATAGGGTTGGGGGTGGGAGAATGGGTGAAATAGGTGAAGAGGAAAAAGATTACTGAGAATATTTGATATCTTGCTCTGGGCAATGGTTACATGAGGTATACACATGTCAAAATTTATCAATCAGGCACACTGAGATTTGTGCATTTTATTATATGTAACTAAATGTAAATGTTTTTAAATTTAAATGCCACAAAAATAAACATTATTGCTCAAAAAAATACAATTTTAAATCCCTCTGGGGGAAAAAAAAGACACTTTCCATCAGAAACATCTACAAATATGTATACATACATAAAGTTTCACAAAACAATAGCCATTTTAATGTATTCTATTATTTACTATCTTTTTCAATTCTCTAATGCTGGTTACTAAACTGATTTCAGATAAACAGTGTGCAACTAACTCATAGTCTTGATAACACTGGTCTGAGAGCAATCACATACTGGATTACAGGGACCAGGTAAATTCAAACCTTGTGCCTAGGCCTGGAAATCCTTGCCTGTGTCTCAGAAGCCATGTAGAGGAAGGGAAAGGCCCAGACCACACAGACTCGGGCCCTGCCCAACTGAACCAAAGCTTCTCAACTATCTTGGGATTTCACATAATATTTATTTAGAAACGGGGCAAAAAGTGTTCAAAGTTTAAAAAAATTAGAAGTTTTAAAAGCACTGAGTTAGAAGACATTTCAGGACCCCTTCCAGTATGAGACTAGAAATAAATATTTATTCCAAACTATAAAATAAACCACAGATTTATATACCAGTATAGAATCAAGACCATATCATTAAATCATAAACTTTTAATACTGATCATTCAAAGCTTTATAACACAGAATGTCAGATTTTTCCAACATACTGCTGGATTAAAAGTGCTGAAGGCATCAAAGCATCTCCTCAAATTCCCTCCCCATCTTGTAGAAACAACTTCTAAGTCTTCTCCCTTACTAAAAGTATATTCTGCTTTTAGTAGTAATAAAAACAAAAAATTATTTGTATTAATAAAGCAATTTTATATTACTAAACAGAATACAACACCAAGTAAACAGAGTAAACCACAAGAAGTACTAGGCCCTTTAGACATTAACGGGAACAAATTGGTCTTGTTAAACCAAAACCTCAGCAACTTTCTTAATTCATAAAAACATGTATTTTCCCACTGGAATTACCTCCAGCTAAAGTATACTGGGTTGGGTGCACAGCATTGATGGAACACACAGAGGCAAGGCATTCTCCACCAAGAAAAGAATGCACCAGCTTTCCTGTCTCATGGAAGATTTCCACCCGTCGTGGATGAGCCATGCTGCCAACTATGACACAGTCTTCTTGTTTAGGGTCCCATACAGCTTGGAACCTGGTCAGCCATCGCCCAGTGAGGGTGTTGTGCCTAGTGGGAAAAAAAAATTTTTTAAGAGTGACAAGTGTTAAAGAACTCAAAGTAGCAATGAACAAGAGGTAAAGATGACATTGCTCCTAAACGATGGTTTTCTCTGCCAAGTTTTTTCTCACTAAATTACTGAGTTACCATCAACCCAATTTCATCCCCTCTACAAGACTGAAACTCAGGACAGAGATGAAGTCTTCTGCAATTTTGCACCTCTAGTGCCAGGTACAGTGGTTTGTACTAAATGGATGGACACTAATGTCTATTGAAATGGTTCCTTTTTTGTTCACTATTCCCTAGTTCAAATGGGCTCCCCTGCTTGGTCTTACTACACACAAACAGAAAACCCTAGAAATAAGAAACATATAATTGAGATCATTGCTGTTTTAATAGGATGTTCTATTTCCCATTTTATATTCTCCTGATAACCAAACTTTGCAATCATTTCATATTCCATTCAACATTAAAGTAAAAAATACATTTGGGACACAAAAAGAATAAAGTCACAAGGGAAATGACAAAATACCTGCAGACAAGTAAAAATGAAAACACAACATACCAAAAGTCATGGGATGCTGTGAAACCAATAATACTAGAGGGAAATTTATAGCATAAACACCTACATTAAAAAAGAAGACCTCAAATTCAACATCCTAACTACATGTCAAGGAACTAGAAAAGAATAACACACTAAACCAAAAGTTAGCAGAAAGAAAATAAGAGCAGAGATCAGTGAAATAGAGAATTTAAAAAAATAGAAAAAATAATAAACTAAGAGTTGGTTTTTCAAAAAAGATAACAAAACTGACAAGCCCATAGCTAGGTTAAGAAAAAAATAGAAAACACAAATAACTAAGATCATAAATAAAAGAGAGGACATTAAAAATGATGTCACATAACTGAAAAGCAGTATAAGAGAATACTATTAACAACTGTACATTAACAAATTGGATAATCTAGAAGAGATAGATAAATTCTTGAAACATGCAGCTTACCAAGACCAATTCAAGAAGAAATAGAAAAGTTTTATTAGTAGTAAGAGGATTAAAACAGTAATCAAAAACCTCCAAAGAAAATGCCAGGACCAATGGCTTGACTGGAAAATTTTACCAAACATTTAAAGAATTAACAAGAGAACTCCTCAGACTCTTCCAACAACTGAAGAGGAGAGAACTCACAAAACTCACAGAATGATGCCAGCATTACCCTGATACCAAAGCTAGACAGACTTTAAAAGAAAACTACAAACTATATCCCTTGATGAATAATGATAAAAAAAAATCCTCAACAAAATACTAGCACATTAAAAGGATTATGCACCATAACCAAGTTGTATTTATACCTGGAATGTAAGGATGGTTCAAGATCAGCTGAAGTAATACAGGCACACTTCATTTTATTGTGCTTTGTAGATACTGTGTTTTTTACAAATTAAAGATTTATGGCAATCCTGCATTAAACAACTCTATTGTGACCATTTTTCCAACGCAATTTGCTCACTTTGTGTCTCTGGGTCACATAATTCTCACAATATTTCAAACTTTCTCATTATTATTATATTTGTTATGTTGATCTGTGACCTATCATTATAATTCACTGAAAGTTCAGATGATGGTTTGTATTTTTAAGCAATAGTTATTTTTTAATTACAGTATGTACATTGTTTTTTTGGATATGATTCTATTGTACACTTGAAAGACCACAATATAGTGTAATGGAATGCCTTGGAAAAACAAAAATTTCATTTAAATTACTTTATTGAGCTATTTACCTTATTGCAGTAATCTGGAATATCTACAAGGTATACCTGCATACCACATTAACAGAATAAAAGACAAAAACCACATAATCAGCCCAAGTGAAAAATCATTTGACAAAATCAATACCCTTTCATAATAAGAACACACAATGAACAAGAATAGATGCAAACTATCTCAACATAATAAAGGTCATATATGAAAAGCCCACAGCCAACATCAAACTCAACAGTAAAAGACTAACAGCTTTTCCTCTAAGATCAGGAAAAAGGCAAGGATGCCCATTCCCACACTTCTATTCAACAGAGTATTGGAAATCTGGTAGGACTACAAAACTGGGTAAGACTAGAGACACTAATCTAACTTCTGGGTATTCACAACTGCACAGGTAACCAGATCCTACATAAGAGAAACCACCACTAAACCAGTAAGGGGGATACATTCTGAGCAGTCACAGGTCAGTCAGTTAATCAGACAAAATAAATAAATAAAAAGAATCCAAATTGAAAAGAAAGAGTATAATTATCTGTTTGCATGACATGATTTATATGTAGAAAATCCTAAAGATAACACCGGTACAAAATACCCTATAAAAACTAAAATGATTTGAAGCTACCATACAACCCAGTAATTCCACTTTTAGGAATTGACCCAAAGAAAAGAAAATATCAATGGTGAGGGGAGATGGTGGCGTAGGAAGGCAAGGCAGAAACCTCCTCACCCACACACACACACACCAAGGAAGCAATCACAGCAGATACAACCAAACCCAAAAACAAACTGAAGACTGCAGAACAGACCTCCTACACCTGGTAAAGGAGAGACCACACAGAGAAGGATAAAGTGGTAAAGCCATGATCAACCAGGACCCCAGCCCTTCCCCCATCGAAGCCCCACAGGTGGGAAGAAAAGGAAAAGAGTGAGGAGGCGAGAGGCACTCAGAAACTCTGCAAACTTGGCCCTGGAGATCTGCTCTAGGAACACAAGTCCACATTGCACTGGGTTCTGGTAATTAGCAGGGCTGCACAACAGGATGAGTCAGAGCACTCTAGGAGGTTGAAACTCCAGCCACAAGTGGAGGACAGGAATACAACACCAGTCCCACTGAGACCCAAACAGAGGGGCAGTTTGAAGACTTACGAGAAGTGGGAGGGGTGCCAGAGGGGTGAGGGTTGGATGGAGCTCTCTCTGCAGGAGAAAGGGCAGGGGGGCAACACTTCCTCAGCTCTGCTTTGGCACAACAGGTCAGCCACTACAGGGAGCCCCAAGCACTACATCCCCTTTGCTGGCAGCTCAGCGCTAAGGTGCTTCACTGCACACCCACCCTCTCACTTGGCCCAGCTGCATCAGACTTTGCTGCGTGGCAGGCAGACAGAGGCTTTTCCAATGTTCTCAGCCCTGTCTCAGTCCAGTGAGAGAGGGGCCTGCAGGAGCCAGCTCCAAGTGCTCCTTCCTCCACTAGAGTGGTCCAGCCCAGTTCCACATCACCCCACTGCCCCCAACACAATTCACGTCAGCATGTCTGCCCCACAGCTGTACTACTATCCACCCCATTAGCCCAGCAGCACTGCCATCACTGCAGGGCAGGCTGAGGACAGCGCTGAGGACAGCACTGCCCACAACAATCCAACAAGTGACCCTGCTTTGCTCAGCTGAAAATCAGGCACTGGACAATAAACAGTGGGCTTCTGGGCACCAAAGGACACATTCTTCGTGAGACCATCATCCTCTAGACCAGGGAACATAGCAGATCCATCTACTAAAAGGAAGAAACAGAAACCCTGACAAAATGAGGAGGCAGAGGACTACTTTCCAAACAAAACTGTAAGATAAGACACCAGAAGGAGGGCTCAATGAAATGGAGATCATCAATCTTCTAGATAGATTTCAAAGTAACAGTCATAAATATGCTCATTAATCTTAGGTAAGTATTGAAGATCTCAGCAAGGACATAAACAAAGACATAGAAGAGTTAAAAAAGAGCCGATCTGAGCTGAAGAACACAGGAACAAATGAAATACACAATGAAAAGAATGAATAATAGACTGCTGCAAGCAGGGGAGACAATCAATGAGATGGAAATTAGAGAACAGGAAAACAAAGCTGAGGAACAAAGAGAAAAAGTCTCTAGGAACAAAAGAATGTTAAGATAGCTGTGTAACAAGTCAAAACAACAGTATTCACATAAGAAGGATACCAGAAGGAGAAGAGAGAGACAAAGAGATAGAAAGTCTCTTTAAGGAAGTAAGTGTTGAAAACTCCCCTATCTGGTGAAACAGACACCCAGGTCCGGCAAGCACAGAGAGTCCCTAACAAAAGAACACCTGGAAGACAACACCAAGACATATAATAATTAAAATGGCAAAGATTAAGGAGAAGGAGAAGGAATGTAAATCAGTCAGAGAAAAAAGATTACTTACAAGATAACCCCATTAGGCAATCAGCAGACTTCTCAGCACAAACGTTACAGGCCAGAAGGCAGTGGCATGAAATATTTAACATATTAAAACAAAAGGACCTTCAACCGAAAATCCTCTACCCAGCAAGATTATCATTCAAATTTGAAGGAGAGATTAAACATTTCCCAGATAAAGGAAGGTTGAAGGAATTTATAACCACCAAATGAGCATTACAGGATGTTAAAGGGACTTCTCTTTAACAAAGAATATTTAAGGAAATATTCTTAAGCCTAAATAGTTTTCACCAAGGAAAATAAAACCATAGTAAAGGTAGTAGACAAATTACTTACCAAGTGAGTATAAAATTAAAACAAAAGGACTAAAACAAATTATACACAAAATCAATCAAGGGATGCACCAAAAAATGCAGGTTATGACATCTAATACATAAAGTGTAGAAGAGGAAGAAGAAAATAGAAGAACTTTTAGACTGTATTTGAAATACTGCAATAATTAACTTAATATAGACTGTTAAATAATTACAAAGCTATCTTTGAACCTTATGGTAGCCAAAAATCTAAACCCTACAACAGATACCAAAAAAAAATTGAAAAAGAGAAATCCAATAACACAACTAAAGAAAATCATCAGATAATAAGAGAAGAGTGTAAGAGAGGAAGAAAGGAACAGAGAACTACAAAAACAACCAGGAAACAATAAAATCAATAATGACCTTAAATGTAAATGGACTGAATGCAATAATCAAAAGACACAGAAAGGCAGAATGAATACAAAAACAAGACCCATCTGAGTGGGGATTAAGGATGATGGCATGACAGGTGAGACAGAAACCTCCTCCCCAAACCACATATAATATTAAAATATAGTTAATGCAATTAATCCTGAAAGAGCAACAGGAAAGAAGGCTGTGCCAGACTACATATACCTAGAAAAAAGAACAAACCTCATGGAACAGGGTAATGTACCAAAGCCTTGATCTGGCAGGACCCAAGCCCATCCCCCACCCCACCTCACAAGTGGGAGGAAGAGAAAGGGAGCAGAAAGGGGGTGGAGGCCAAAGACTGCTGAACACTGATTCCTGGAACTATGCTCTGGGAGCATGAACTTACATTACATGGTGCTCTGGATTACTGGAGTTGGAAAGCTAAGATAGGCACAATATTGGAGAGACTGAGATTCCAGCTGCTTGTGGAAAACAGAGATCCACATGCAGCCGCTCTGGGACAAAAGAAAGGCAGGCAGTCTAAGAGCTTCATAACAGCAAGAGGGCTGCTAAAGGGGCAAGGATTAAACAGAGCTTGCTGCTCAGGAAAAATGACAGGTAGACAAAATTGTCTGGGTGCACTCTGCCTAGCAGGTGGGGAACTTTCAGGAGCTTCAGGAGCCCCATCCCCTGGCTGGCGACGCAGCTCCAAGGCCCCCAACCATGATACACAGCCTGCTGCACCTTCCTCTCAGCCAGCATTGGCTCGCAAACCAGTTGTCCCTGCCCTTGCTCCAGGCCAGCAAGAGGGAGGCTCTACCTATGGCAGCTACTAGGGCATTGCACAGAGGTTTCTACCTGTGTGCACAGCACACTGACCCTGACAGTGGACACAGGCACAGCAGCCAGGAAGCAGGAAACAGTTCTTTCCTCTGACAGGCAAAAGTGCCACTCTCCTGCGAACCCCACCATCGTCACTCCAGGGGCTGAGCAGCTCCAGAGAGTAGAGCTTTTGGGCACTAGAGGGCATCACATACAAATATGAAACATCAAAGGAACCTGGTTCAAGCCAAAATCCCACAAATACCAGAAAGAGGGCCAAAAGAAATTGAACTCATTAATCTTCCTGAAAGAGATTTCAAAATAAAAATCATAAACATGCTCACAGAGCTACAGACAAACATTCAAGAACTCAGGGAGGAATTCAGGAATGAGATACAAATGTTCAAGAATGCAGTATCTCAAATGAAACATATAATGGAGGTACTTAAAAGCAGATTAGATGAAGTAGAGACAGTAAATGAAATAGAAATTAGAGAAGACAAATACAAAGAAGCTGAAGCACAGAGAGAAAAAGGATCTCTAGGCATGAAAGAATATTGAGAGAACTCTGTGACCAATCCAAATGGAACAATATTCATATTATAGGAGTACCAGAAGAAGAAGAGAGAGAAAAAGGGATAGAAACTGTCTTTGAGGAGGTAGTTGCTGAAAACTTTCCCAATCTGGGGAAGGAGATAGTCTCTCAGGCCATGGAAGTGCACAGATCACCCAACATAAGGGACCCAAGGAAGACAAAACCAAGACATATAATAATTAAAATGGCAAAGATCAAAGATGAAGACAGACTATTAAAAGCAGCCAGAGAGAGATAAAAGATCACATACAAAGGAAAACCCATCTCTATCATAAGACTTCTCAACAGAAAACTTACAGGTGAGAAGGGAGTGGCATGATATATTTAATGCAACGCAGCAGAAGGGCCTCAAACCAAGAATACTGTACCGGGCAAGATTATCATTTAAACTTGAAGGAGGGATGAAACAATTCCCAGATAAGCAAAAGCTGAAAGAATTTACCTCCCATAAACGATCTCCACAGTATATTTTGTAGGGACAGCTATAGATGGAAGAGTTCCTAAAGCTAAATAGCTGTCACCAGAGGAAATAAAACCACAGTAAAGAAAGAACAATTAATTACTAAGCAGATGCAAAATCAAATCAACTACCCCCAAAGTCAATCAAAAGATAGACAGAAAGTACAGAATATGATACCTAATTTCTAAAGAATAAAGGAAGAAGAAAAAGGGGGATAAAAAAAAGAACCTTTAGATTGTGTTTGTAATATCATATGAAGTGAGTTAAATTAGACTGTTAGATAGTGAGGCGTAACCCTTGAAACCCTTGGTAACCAAGAACCTAAAGCCTGCAATGGCAATAAGTACATACCTATTAATAATCACCCTAAATGTAACTGGTCTGAATGCACCATTCAAAAGACAAAGAGTAACTGAATGAATGAAAAAACAAGACCCATCCATATGCTGCCTACAAGAGACTCACTTTAAATCCAAAGACATACACAGACTAAAAGTGAAGGGATGGAAAAAGATATTTCATACAACTAATAGGAAGAAAAAAAGCAGGCAGTGCAGTACTTGTATCAGACAAAATAGACCTCAAACAATGAAAGTGACAAGAGATAAAGAAGGACATTACATAATGATAAAGGGGTCAGTCCTACAAGAGGATATAACCATTATAAACTTCTATGCACCCAACACAGAAGCACCTACATATGTGAAACAAATACTAACAGAATTTAAGGGGGAAATAGAATGCAATGCATTCATTTTAGGAGACTTCAACACACCACTCACTCCAAAGGATGGATAAACCAGACAGAAAATAAGTAAGGAGACAGAGGCACTGAACAATGTATTAGAACAGTTGGACCTAAACACATCTATAGATACACATTCTTCTCAAGTGCACATGGAACATTTTCAAGAATAGATCATATACCAGGCCAAAAAAAGAGTCTCAGTAAATTCAAAAAGATTGAAATTGTACCAACCAGCATCACAGACCTCAAAGATATGAAACTAGAAATAAATTACACAAAGAAAACAAAAAAGCTCACAAACACATGGAGGCTTAATAACATGCTCTTAAATAATCAATGGACCAATAACCAAATAAAAACAGAGACCAAACAATATATGAAGACAAATGACAATAATTCAACACAGCAAAAACCATGGTTAGAGCAAAGTATATTGCAATAAAGGCCTACCTCAGGAAAGAAGAACAATCCCATATGCACAGTCTAAACTCACAATTAACGAAACTAGAAAAAAAAAAGAACAAATGAGGCCCAAAGGCAGTAGAAGAAGGGATATAATAAAGATTAGGGCAGATATAAGTAAAATAAAGAAAAACAAAATAATAGAAAGAATCAATGAAAGCAGGAGCTGGTTCTTCGAGAAAATAAACAAAACAGATAAACCCCTAGCCAGACTTATCAAGAAAAAGAGAGTCTATACACATAAACAGAATCAAAAATGAGAAAGGAAAAATCACTATGGACACCACAGAAACACAAAGAGCTATTAGAGAATACTATGAGAAAATATATGCTAACAAACTGGATAACCTAGAAGAAATGGATGACTTTCTAGAAAAATACAACCTTCCAAGGCTGACCCAAGAAGAAACACAAAATCTGAATAGACCAATTACCAGCAAAGAAATTGGATTGGTAATGAAAAACTACCTAAGAACAAAACCCCTGGACCAGATGGTTTCACTGCTGAATTTAGTGAAGAACTAATATCCATCCCCTTTAAGTTTTCAAAATAGTAGAAGAGGAGGGAATACTCCCAAATACTCTTTCTACAAGGCCAGCATCACTCTAATACCAAAACCAGGCAAGGAAACCACAAAGAAAAAAAAAAAAAAAAAGAAAATTACAGACCAATATTCCTGATGAACATAGACACAAAAATACTCAACAAAATATTAGCAAACAGAATTCAAAAATATATCAAAAAGATCATACATCATGATCAAGTAGGATTTATTCCAGGGATGCAAGGATGGTACAATATTAAAAAATCCATCAACATCATCCACCACATCCACAAAAAGACGGACAAAAACTACATGATCATTTCCATAGATGCTGAAAAAGCATTTGACAAAATTCAACATCCATTTATGATAAAAACTCCCAACAAAAATGGGTATAGAGGGCAAGTACCTCAACATAATAAAGGCCATATATGACAAAACCATAGCCAACATTATACTTAACAGCGAGAAGCTGAAAGCTTTTCCTTTGATTTCGGGAACAAGAAAAGGAGGCCCACTCTCCCCACTTTTATTCAACATAGTTCTGGAGGTTCTAGCCACTGCAATCACACTAGCCACTGCAATCAGACAACACAAATAAAAGGCATCCAGATCGGCAAGGAAGAAGTTAGACTGTCCCTGTTTGCAGATGACATAATATTGTACATAAAAAACCCTAGAGAATCCACCCCAAAACTACTACATCTAATATCTGAATTCAGCAAAGTTGCAGGATACAAAATTAACACACAGAAATCTGTTGCAATCCTATACACTAACAATGAACTAGCAGAAAGAGAAATAAGGAAAACAACTCTATTTTCAATTGTATTAAAAGAATAGAATACCTAGGAATAAACCTCACAAAGGAAGTGAAAGACCTATACCCTGAAAACTACAAAACACTCATGAGAGAAATTAAAGATGACAATAAATAGAAATCTATCCTATGCTCACAGAAAGAGAATATTGTCAAAATGGCCATCATGCCTAAAGCAATCTACAGATTCAATGCAATCCCTATCAAAATACCTATAGCATTCTTCAATGAACTAGAACAAATAGTTCCAAAATTCATATGGAACCACAAAGACCCTGAATAGCCAAAGTAATCCTGAGCAGGAAGACTAAGGCTGGAGGATCATGCTCCCCAACTTCAAGCTCTACTACAAAGCTATAGTAATCAAAAAAATTTGATGCTGGCACAAGAACAGACCCATAGACCAGTGGAACAGAACAGAGTCCAGATATAAACCCACATATATATGGTCAATTAGTATACAATAAAGGAGCCATGGATATACAATGGGAGTAATAACAGCCTCTTCAACAGCTGGTGTTGGCAAAACTGGACAATTACATGTAAGAGAATGAAACTGGATTATTGTCTAACCCCATACACAAAAGTAAACTTGAAATGGATCAAAGACCTGAATGTAAGTCATGAAACCATAAAACTCATAAAAGAAAATACAGGCAAAAATCTCTTGAATATTAACATGAGCAACCTTTTCCTGAACGCATCTCCTCAGGCAAGTGAAACAAAAGCAAAAATGAACAAGCGGGACTACATCAAACTAAAAAGCTTCTATACTGCACAGGACACCATCAGCAGAATAAAAAGGCATCTTACAGTATGGAAGAATATATTTGTAAATGATTCATCTGGTAAGGGGTTAACATTGAAAAAATATGAAGAACTCATACACATGAACACCCAAAAAACAAATAACCCAATCAAAAAATGGGCAAAGGACCTGAGAAGACACTTCTCCAAAGAAGAAATAAGGATGGCCAACAGGTACATGAAAAGATACTCTACATCACTAATTATCAGGGAAATGCAAATTAAAACTAAAATGAGATATCATCTCACACCAGTTAGAATAGCCACTATCCAAAAGACAAAAAAC
Organism: Manis javanica; assembly: GCF_040802235.1. Lineage (NCBI taxonomy): Eukaryota > Metazoa > Chordata > Mammalia > Pholidota > Manidae > Manis > Manis javanica. The sequence continues at coordinate 93,952,894 of NC_133163.1, read as the reverse complement.
AACAAACGCTGATGAGGATGTGGAGAAATGGGAACCCTCCTACACTGTTGGTGGGACTGCAAACTGGTGCAACCGCTGTGTTAAGCAGTATGGAGATTCCTCAAAAAACTAAAAAGAGAAATACCATTTGAACCAGTAATCCCACTCCTAGGAATTTACCTGAAGAAAACAAAATCCATGATTCAAAAAGATATATGCACCCCCATGTTTATCACCATACTGTTTGCAATAGCCAAGATATGAAAGCAACCTAAGTGTCCATCAGTAGATGAATGGATAAGGATGTTGTACATATACACAATGGAATATTATTCAGCCATAAAAAGAAAAGAAATCCTTCCATTTGCAGCAACATAGATGGGACTAAAGGGTATTATGCTCAGTGAAATAAGCCAGGCAGCAAAAGACGAATACCATATGACTTCACTTATCCGTGGAATATAAAAACAAAGCAAAACATAAGGAACAAAACAGCATTAGACTCATAGACACTGAGAAATGACTGGTGGTTACCACAGGGGAGGGGAGGGGAGTGGGCTGCAGCAGGGGGGTGGGGAGGAGAACTGTTGAACCACTGTGATGTACATTTGATAATAATAATTTTAAAAAAAGGAGATCCTCAACGCATGCTTTAAATATCCTTAATGTTGATCACTTAAAGGGAGTTAGATGATCAGCTATGGAGGTACTCTTTTCTGATAATATTCCTTTCTCTTAATAAAAAAAAAAAAAAAAAAAAAAGCAGTTACTGTGTGGTGACCTCCAATGAGTTCTGCACAGTGGTATAGAGGGCATGTCAAAGTGTAGGCAAAGGGTCTGTTTGTTTCTATGCAGAAGATCAAGGCCTAGCTTGGATACCCAGAAGAATGAACTAAGATACGATATGAGGAGGAGCTTCCGGCATCAGCACTCTCTGGAGGACTTGTGCCGGGGGATGATCATCAAAAAGCCTCCACAGGGATCCGGACGATGCTGCGGTTGTGGCTGCATCCAGCCCACCGTCTCCTGGACTTGCCATAGGAATGAGGAGGGAGATGTCTAGGCTGGCATGTGCATACAGTGAGACAACGAATTTGACCAGATCTGTACTGTTGGAACTCAACCAGGAGTTGGGAGGGGTGCAAGTTGTAGCACTCCAAAATCTTATGACTATAGACTATCTACGGTTAAAAGAACATATGGGATGTGAACAGATCCCAGAAATGGGCTGCTTTAATTTGTCTGATTTCTCTCAGACTGTTCAAGTACAGTTGGACAATATCCATCATATCATAGACAAATTTTCACAAATGCCTAGGGTGCCTAAATGGTTTTCTTGGCTTCACTGGAGATGGATGGTAATTATAGATTTGCTTTGTTTATGTCACCGTATTCCTATTATGTTAATATGTGTGTGCAAATTAGTTAGTAGTTTAAAACCTATACATACTTAAGGTACTCTACAAGAAGATATGTCAAAGAAATAATCAATCCTCCCATGTTTCCTTCCATATGCTACATCTGTAGCTTTTCTTCTTTCTTCCTAATTACAACCCTTAAATAGAATTCGTGCCTCATATCGAATTTACCGAGTATCATAATTCCTCCACGTGGTAAAGATACCTCGAGACAAATGCTGGGCATAGAAGCCACAGGGCATAAATCTGCAAAGAAGTAAAAAGCTAACCTTTTCAAACAATATGGCTTCTCCCTCACTTACCAACTTTATATTTCCCTGTATGGCCCCGGAAGATGACTGGTTAGCCAGAGGCGGGTAAGATTCCTCAAGGGAGGAACAACCTAAGACAGGCACAGTCGCAGGGGGGCATCAGGTGAGAATTTGAGGATCAACAGAGGTGAGGCTCAGAACCTCACCCCCCCTGCTTTGAGAGAAATCTTCTGCATCCGTGGATGTTTTGCTGCCCTTGTCTAGCCTGGATTAATACTTAGTCCATAGGCACACACCTGATCATCTGATCATCTACATTTGCCCTCTTAGAGCACTAAACTATGTTTTCTACCTTTATCTTGCATCTACCTACCACTTCAGCATTTTATTAAAAATAAAAATAATAATAATAATAAGGGGAGAAATGTGGGATCAACATACAAATCAAGTACAAAAATCAAACGAATATTCATATTTGACCTGATTGTTTATAGGTCATTAATGCGTGATCAGAACCGAAAGTTTCTGTGATGAATGCCCTTGTACTGTTCACCATGTAAGAATTTATTCACTATGTAAGAATTCGTTCACCATGTAAGAACTTGTTCATTATGCTTCAGAAGATTGGAGACTGACGATAATTAGACTTGAGATGGATTAATGATTGTACATTGAGCATTGACCCCCCTATACTGAATTTTATTGTTGTTAACAACGATTTGATCAATAAATATGAGAGATGCCCTCTCAAAAAATATATATATATATTTCAAGTGGTAAATTCTATATGTATTTTACCAAAATTTAAAAAGAAGAGAGAGAGAAGAAAAATGACTTGCTTTTTTTTCAAACCCAGCAACTTCCATTTTCTCAAAAAGTTATTTGTTGAGAGCCTGCCATGTGCCAGGTGCTATTTCGGGAACTGAGAGTACAGCAGTGAGCAGAACAAAGCTGCCCTCATGTTGCTGACATTTTACATGGTGGTTACAATATTGTAAAAGCCAGTTTAATTATAACTCAAATGAGTAGAGATATTTTTCCCCTAAGAAAAATTAAAAGACAGGAAAAGAAGCCACAAATAAAAACTGGTAAAAAAAAAAAAAAAAAAAAGGAGATACTACCATATGCTTGAACATCGAGGACATTATGCTAAGTGAAGTCAGTCACAAAATGACAAATACTACATGATCCTACTCAGAGGAAGTACTTAATCAAAATCATAGAAATGGAAATTAGAAAGATGGTTTGCCAATGTCTATGGGGAGGGGAAGGAGTAATTAATGTTCAAAGAACACAGTTTAAGTTTTGCAAGATGAAAAAGTTCTAGAAATCTGTTGCACAGCAATGTGAATATACCTAGCATTACTGAACTATACACTTAAAAATACTTGAGATGGTGAATTTAATGTTATGTTTTTATAACCACAACTGAAAATAAAATAATTTTTAAAATACATTTGGGGCTTTTTATAACTCTCCAAAGCAGAAAGAAAAGCACTGCCCTTTTATTTCTGTACCTTAGTACCATTAACAATTCTTTTGTAGTCAAGAAGTATGGACTATGGAGAACATTTCCCACTGCCACTCAGTGACCTACCTGTAATGAAAATTCTTACCCCAGAATCATCATCTTAGATAATTTTTTAAAATCCATACTAGAAACCAATAAACTAGAATAAAGCTTGAGACAGAAAGTGAAAAGGGGAAATTTAGTGAAAAAGGAAACAAACATACTTCAATATAGCCTCTAAAGACTATAAAACTTAGGAAGCAACATATTTTGCACATCCTATCCCCAACATCATAAATACTGGTAAAGAAGGATGTCTAGGAAGAAGGTATTGAGTAATGTTGGATGTAAAATATATACATTAAAAGCAGCAGATACAAAAAAGACGGTAACCAAGGAAAGTGGGAAAGTGGGGAAGCCCTCCAAGCCCAGAACAAACAGTCACAAGTAAACGGAGCTTCAGCTAGCCTCATCAGCAAATGAGTAGTTACGTTCTTCTTTAATAAGATAACATGAGTAATTCAAGTTGCAAGAGTCATTCATCTTAACCAAAAATAATAACTGCATAGCTGCAGAGAACAACTGCTAACTAAAAGAGATTGAACCTCTTTATAGTCCCAGGAAACTTAGAAGCAAGCACCCTTCTGGATAGGGTAGGAACTAACAAACTGGAACATTTAAACAATATAATACAAAAATCAGACCTGTTACATCACTGTGACAACCAGATATCTAATGTATGCACTCCAACAAATAGCTCATAGTAATCCAGGTTCTACATTATTTAGCATATGGAAACCTACCTGATGGTGGTGAGGAGAGGAATCTGAGAGGCTATACAGCTGCTGTCAAAGATCCTGCAAAATAAAGACCAATAATAAGGTAACATTCTTGCTGTTCTTGAAATTTTTCTGAAATAACATCCGTGATTTTAAAAACTTTTCCTTGGTTCATAATATGAAATATGATTGTTATTTTAAAATATATAAGATCAGGCTCTAACAAACTTCACCTAATATATTTAACAAAAGTTACAGGGATTATAAAATTCAGTGCTTATAATTCAGTTTAGAAATAATTTATTTAAACACTATTACTCCAAACCTAAAATGTACACTTTTTTAAATCAAAGTATCATTCATATTAATATGCACATTCTAAAGTGACAATCTGGACTCTAAAACTGTATTTGGATCCACAGTAATATACATCATACATAACAGAGATGGTCTGAACACATACAAATAACCTAAAAGTGCATTTATCAAGAGCAATTTTTCCATAGGATTCATCAGTTGAGGGATTGTTAGTGTTACTTCCAGGCACTGGTGACCAGCTAGCAACCAAAAGGAGGAATTCTTGTCGGGCAGCTGGAGTCCAGGAGCTTCCACTAGGTACCCTGACAGAAAGAAACTAATTGTATCACCACTACCTACCCCCTCTTTGTGCCAAACTATTCCAATACAGTTTCTTGACACGAGAACTTATTGCCTAATTAGATTACTAGAAAGCCAAATCACTAACTGCTAATGTAACAGGGGTAAACACTGCAGTACAAATGAACAGGAATGGGACAAACAGGTAGCTCCTGAGACAAAGGAAACTATATGGGTAGGAAGGGGACACTGCACTGCCACTGCCTGGCACCTAATCTCTTAATGCACACAGACTTTACTAGAAACTAACTGATCACCTGTCACACAATGCAGACCACGCTCTTCCCAAGAGATGGGTCTAAAGAGAAATTAGGTGCCTTTCTAGAGCCTGGCCCACAGTATACATTCAACGGATACTTGTTGAATGAATAATGAATGAATTCCAAAATTATTAAAGGTAAAACTCTCATACAGTGAGAAATGCTTGCAATGTTAAGCAAAATCAGGGATTCTAGAAGAGAACAAAATCATATTCTTTTGTGGCTGCACTAACATTCTATACATCTTTTGTATTGGTATTACTTTGTATTTTTGGCTCAACTGGTTTATATTGCATTTTTAAATTCATTTTTAGGAAGTAGCTATAGAAAATACCAAAGCTGAAACCATAAATAAATCTATATTCAGTAGTTTATATAGAAGCCAAATTTTTGCTATCTTTTATGCCTGCCCATGGCCTGAGGCTCTACAACTTCCATTCAGCCCTTCACTTGTAAGGCAGACTCTATTGGCCTCAAAGTTAAGAGCTTCTCCCTGTGCTAAAAGTATCTCCTTTCCAAGATAATCACAGTATGGTATCGTTGGATTTCTGGGATTTTTCAGGGTTGAAGGGAAGCCTGACTTGGACTCCCCAGGGTAGCTACAGACCTTCCTTGCCTATCTCAAGGAAATTTGCAGACACAAAAGCTGCTGAAGAGCCATTAAGTACAGGCCATTGTACTTCAGGAACCTAGATGTGGCTACAAAACAATAAAATTAGCAATTTAATAGGAAGCGGCAGTAAACAAAGCTACTGTTTACTAACACAGTAGATACGACTCTATAGATTCCTTAAAACATATTTCTGTCTTCCTAATTTACCTCAGCTTACAATCAGCACACGTGGTCACTATTCTGTTACCAGTAAGAGGTGAAAAATAAGCAGAAGCAATGCTCTTGGTGTGTTCCGTCAAAGAGATCAAAGGCTGTCTTCCCCTGGGATTCAGGTGCCTTGCATCATAAATATGAATATCCCTGTAATAGACAGAATAATTCTCAGTGCTGCCACAGTATAGTGAGCTTCTAGATAGGGCTAAACATAAATTAGATACTTGAATACTCACTACATTCAACAGTTAAGATAGAATCCTTTCATCTTCTGTATTAATTTTACAAACATTGGTACAAACAAAAAACATTAGAAAAATTCCAAAACTACAGTACATATATGTAACCAGTGGGTATAGAGAGACAAGACTTTAGTTGGTTTTCCAATCTCTCTAAAAAATGTGTATTTGCTTCAATATTTTCACTATTAATTAAATTCAAAAGAATCTCTCATTTAAAAAAAACTAGACTCAAAAGATAAACTTCAAACGATATGAAAAGGAAAATTACTAGGCTTGTGGGTATCACAAATGTCCTTGACAACCAAACTAAAATATTATTCCTAACATTAAAAAGCCTAAATCATAAAACTTTATGAAGAACATACCTCAATCCTGCAGTGATGAAATACTGTCTATGCACTGGGTGAACATGAACAGTTCTTATTTTTCTCAAAGAAGAATTGATAAGTTTCTCATAAGAAGTTCCAGGTGTCCGTCTATCCACCAGTGACATCCTTCCATCCCAGTGACCCACTATTAAAGTGGAGGCATCTCCCGCCAAGAAGTCAAAGGAGGAAAAGCTACTTCTTTCATCTCTATATACCTAAAGATATAAGTAACAGTCAACTTACATAACACACTTCTTTTAAAGAAAGTTAATGCATAAATTCATTGGTAGAAGAATTATAAAACACTTTACCTCAATAACTTCATTTATCCTCCCATCATCCCCAGGAAGCACAGGGCAAAATAACCATTCCCTTTTACAGGAATAGAAACTAAGGCACTGATGAGCTGTGAGACTCTCTACAATCAAACTGCCCATCACCACGTCAGGGCTACATCCCAAATCTCTTAAATCCAGTACCAGCTGTAGATTTAATAGGTGAAACTGACTAAATGGACTGAATCTGAATTCTACCAAGAGGAAATATCTTAATATGCCAAGTAACTTTGCCAACAAAGTCCAAGAAATATGGCTGAATGCCCACCTACTGTTGGTAGAAGTGACAAGATAGAAATTTTTGACAGCTAATAAGCATACATCTATCAAAATATTTAATGCTTACACCCTTCAACTCAGTAATGTCACTACATAGCCTAGAAGACTAGAGAAAAACAAATTTTGTAGTTTCTGTGTTATTATACAGGCCAAAAGTTTTAGGTATAAAATAATACTGTACTATTATGTGATGAATTTCCTATTTTGTCACATCTAAGACTTATCCCCATAAAACTCACATCTGCAAAAGCTTGGAATGATGAACAAAAGTATAATAACATTCCAATATTTTTTTCCTGAATGAAAAAGAAGTACACGTCTTATGCCTAAAAACAGAGCAAATCATTTTATTTAAAAGCTCTTTGCAAAAATAAAAAATAAAAATAAGAGCAAACACTATGTGCCAGGCTCTGTCCTAAGTACTTTATTTGCATTAACTCATTTAATCCTCATGACAACTCTATAAGGTACATACTATTCCATTTCACAACTAAGAAAGTTGAGGCATAAAGAGGTTAATTAACTTGCCAAGGTCACATAAGTAGTAACAGATGGTATGGGATTTGAATTTAGAGTAATTCTAAAGTCCCTATTCTATACCATCTCACTCAATCTGATGGTATAACAACCATTCATGTGGCATTTCATAAAGGATCCAGAATATCATGAGGTTAACATGTAAGCATATTAATATTTACCTCTTCAAAAACAGATCTGGAAAAATCCCCACAACGTAATGTGCCATCATAGCTCAGTGACAGTATGTGAGCCGGATTGGCAGGTGAGAAGTAAAGACAACTGACTGGCTGACTATGGGGATGAAAAACATAAACTCCATCTTCTTTACGTTGATGAGTCTGAAAGATAGTTGGTGATGGCAGAAAGACAAAAACTAGTGAAAAGTAGTAATATTTTCTATGTCATTATGTCATTAAACTATCTCCATCTATATTATATTCAGTCTTTTCTTAGCCCATAATTTATCCACCCTTCCATTCAGAAAAGTCAGATCTAGAAACTTCATACTGTCACTAAATTGTTTCTAATTTTCAATCTAACAATATTAAGTCACATTTAACAGTTTGCAGATTTTTGCAACTAGCAAACTAGTTTTTTCATAATACAGATGGAAAGATTACTGTTTATGACTTTAGTTCATGAAATCCTCAGGAAATGAGAAATCTACTCTTTATTTCACACATAACACAATTCCTTACTACGAAAAACAGTACCAATACCATTATCACTTTGCCTCCCGAGTATACTTCTGCATATCATTCTCAGCACAATTTTCATAAGGTAACTGGCCCAGGTACAAGTGATAGTTTTTAAAATATTTTGTACCCTAAATACACCATGATAATACATGTATTTGAATCCCCACATTAATATTACTACTTCTAAGGATTATCCTTTCCACAACTAAATTACCAAATCCTAAATGATTGCTTTTCAGATTTGGATAAATTATGTTCCTATGCCATATGTCACATTATGAGCTAAATCAGCTCTAAATCTGGCTGAGTCTATTCTGAAATACTCAGGCATTTTTGTTTTCTTCCTTTTTATTTTAAACTTTGAAATAAACAGAAGAATTTTTAAAAAAAGAAGAGAAGAAAAAAGAAGGGAAAAGAAGGCAAGGGAAGGGAAAGGGGACAGAGGAAGGGAGAGAAGGGGAAGGGAAGGGAGAGAGGAAGGGAGGGAAGGAGAGTAAGAAAAGGAAAGAAAAAATTTACAATCACACACACTCCTTCTCCTACCCAGAGTTAACGACTGTTAACATCTTGGCATAATCATTTATAGTGTATATATATTTTATTTTTCTAAAGGAATTTTAGAAATTTAAATTTTATTAGTTCCAAATGAACTGACAGGTCTTGAATTATCTTGAGTTTTTTCACATGTAAAAATACCCACTTGTTGCTTTTATTTAGAAAAATAAAACTCTCCATTGTTATAAAGAACCCAAACAACACAGAAATACACAAAAGCAAAAGTTTTAAAAAATCATCCCAATCCAAAATTAACCAAAATTATCATTAAAATACTAAGTGACCATTATAGATATCTTTATATGTACTTATATAAATAGAATGACAGAGGAAATTTAGAAAAAATAAGACCATGTTATATATGCCATTTTTAATAGCATTAAATTAACCACACTTCGAATTAGTAAAAGAAAACCAAACTGAAGGAATTTTTGAACTTTGAATGTTTCTTTGCAAGATATACCTCCTAAAAAGGAAAAAGAATAAAACATAAAGCAATTGTAGTCATTACGCTTTTTCATTTTTCAACTATGTCTTAATTTTAGACATTTTCTATTGATAAGAATATTATTCTCACCCTTCCTCCAATCTCCCTGATCTCCAGTTCTATATTTTCTTATATTACTATTTGTATTTTATGCAGGTTGATAACATTCACATCCAATTCTGTAATCGTAATTCATACAGCTGTTTAATATTATGCATTTAAATGGATTCAATGCTCATCACCAATTCTTTTGTCCAGCTTCTCGGTTCCTGAAATCTTAATTTGGATTTACTATTAACTGGCTAACATTTGCTACCAAGTAGTTTTTTTCCAAGTGAACTGGTAGGTCTTGAATTTCTTGAGTTTTTTCACATGTAAGAATACCTATCTGCTGCCTTTACATTAGAATAGTATCTCAGGCTGGGTAAGTATTCCAGGGCCACAATTCCCTCAAAACTTTATAGACATTACATGATATATTGCTGTAAAAAATTGAGGCAATCCTGGATTTTCCCCTTGAATATAGTTTTTTTGTGTGCTGGAAGAATTCTTTATCCTTTAGTTTCCCATTTTTCCTAGGATATAGTATACACATTCAATTTGCCAACTCAATTCCATCTTTGCAGAAAAATTCTCTGCATAGTATTTTCTTTTCCATTTATTAGGTCATCTTTGTCTTTCCTTTTCTATTTGCTTGCTCTTAAAGTTTTATTTCATCTGCTTTGAGGTGACCTTAAATATTTCCTTTAATATTGGTAATTTAATTTTCAGCAATGTCTATTGTGTTCCTTGGTTTTGTCTAATTTATTAGTTTCACCTATTTTCAATTTATTTCCATAGTTCTACAATCTCCTTTTTCATCTCATTCTGTTGCTTTAGAATATTATCTTTGAGTCTTATTTCACCAGATTTATGTTGTTATTTATTAACTTGCTCCCTAGCACTGTCTAAAAGAAATTTCAGAGATGACAAACATGTTATATGTATGCACCGTCCAATATGGTATCCACTAGTCATGTGTCGCTATTAAGCACTTAAAATATGCCTACTGTTTAACTGAGAACTGAATTTTCTATTTTAATTAAATTAAATGCAAACAATCACATATGGCTAGTCGCTTCCGTACTGAACATTGCAGGTCGACAACCTAAAGAAAAGAAACCCAGGAGAATTTCCTTCCTTTACTTGAGTTATGTTTTTTCATTTAGATTTGTCTTCACACTCTAGATCCTTTTGTTGTTTTGTGGTAGTGTTTGTCTAGTTGCCATGTCATTTTTTTTTCATTTTCATCATGTGTGAATTGTTCTGTCCATGCTAGTTGCCCTCATATAGCATATTCACTCCTCTTCCCAGTATCTGACACTAGCTTATTTTTTCCCTCAGAAAAGGACAAGCTTTTCTATGGGCAGGAAAGACAGGGCAGGGGCATGGAGGTACAGAGTTGGTTTCAGCAGAAACAGTATATAGTATTTGTTGGAATTTCTTGGACTCTGAGATTTTGTTCATTATTTTATATCAGGATTCATACCACCTACTTGGTGGGGTTGGACTAGAAGAGGTGACTTATATCACAGACCAAGAAAATATCATTTGTAAAGGGTTAGTTCTATTATTCACTTTCCCCCACTTCCCAATTTTCTCCATTTCCCACTAGCAGTAATTTCCTATTCGTCACTCATACAGAAAAAATCTCATACAGGAAGAACCAGCTTAAAACAAGTCAATGGCTTCTATTTACTTTAGGATAAAAACAGAAATTCTTAAAGGGGAGCGAAGATGGTGGCATGAGTAGAGCAGCAGAAATCTCCTCCCAAAACCATATATATTTTTGAAAATACAACAAAAACAACTCTTCCTAAAAGAGAGACCAGAAGATACAGGACAACAGCCAGACTACATCCACACCTGCGAGAACCCAGCGCCTCGCGAAGGGGGTAAGATACAAGCCCCAGCCCAGCGAGACCCGAGCACCCCTCACCCCAGCTCCGGGTGGGAGGAGAGGAGTTGGAGCGGGGAGGGAGAGGGAGCCCAGGACTGCTAAATAGCCAGCCCTAGCCATCCACACCAGAGCACAGACACACAGTGCGTGTGTGGGGTGCTAGATACTAGGGAAACAGGGCAGTAAGACCTGTGAGTGGGTCCCTGCAGCCGGCGCCCTGGGGACAAAGAAAAGCGAGTGCTTTTTGAAAGTCTTAAAGGGACAGGGACTCAACAGCTGGACGGAAGCATCCCGCGAAACAGCCCAGCAGCAGGGAATCCCAGGAAACTCCAGGCACCCTAACTCCCTGGATAGCAGGGCAGCTCAGTGGCCCCTCATGGAGATAAACAGCCTCCCGGCCATTTCCCCGCCGACGTGGCTCGGCCATATCGGAGCAGCAGCCTGAGGCAGGCCATGCCCAGGGTAACAGCGGAGATAAACTCCATAGCAGCTGGGCAAGAATCAGAAGCCCCATCTGCGCGCAGCTGCCCAGCACAAGCCACTAGAGGTCGCTGTTCTCCCAGGAGAGAAAGGCCACAAACCAACAAGAAGGGATGTTCTCCCAGCCATCACTTGTGCCAGCTCCACAAACAATCTTTATCGCCATGAAAAGGCAGAATTTGAGATAGACAAAGATGACAGAGTCAACCCCTGAGAAGGAGATAGACCTAAACAGTCTTCCTGAAAAACAAATCAAAATAAAAATCATAAACATGCTGACGGAGATGCAGAGAAATCTACAGAGATAGGGATGACATCCAGAGGGAGATTACAGAAGTCAAACAATCTTTGTAAGCATTTACAAGCAGAATGGATAAGATGCAAGAGGCCATTGATGGAATAGAAACCAGAGAAGAGGAACGCATAGAAGCTGACACAGAGAGAGATAAAAGGATCTCAAGGAATGAAACAATATTAAGAGAATTGTGTGACCAATCCAAAAGGAACAATATCAGCATTATAGGGGTACGAGAAGAAGAAGAGAGAGAAAAAGGGATAGAAAGTATCTTTGAAGAAATAATTGCTGAAAACTTACCCAAACTGGGGAGGAAATAATCAATCAGACCACAGAAGTACACAGAACTCCCAACAGAAAGGACCCAAGGAGGACAACACCAAGACACATAATAATTAAAATGGCAAAGATCAAGGACAAGGACAGAGTTTTAAAGACAGCCAGAGACAGAAAAAAGGTCACCTACAAAGGAAAACCCATCAGGCTATCATCAGACTTCTCAACAGAAACCTTACAGGCCAGAAGAGAATGGCATGATATATTTAATGCAATGAAACAGAAGAGCCTTAAACCAAGAATACTGTATCCAGCACGATTATCATTTAAATATGAAGAAGGGGATTAAACAACTCCCAGACAGGCAAAAGTTGAGGGAATTTTCCTCCCACAAACCACCTCTACAGGGTATTTTAGAGGGACTATTCTAGACGGGAGCACTCCTAAGACAAAACAAATGTCACCAGAGAAAATAAAATCACAGCAAAGAAAGCAGACCAACCAAATACTAACTAAAGGCAAAAAATGAAATCAACTATCCACAAAAAGCAGTTAAAGGAAACATGAAAGACCACAGAATAAAACAACCAACATCTAAAGAATGGAGGAGGAGAAATAAGAAGGGAGAGAAGAAAAGAATCTCCAGACAGTGCATATAACAGTTCAATAAGCAAGCTAAGATAGGCACTAAGATACTAAAGAAGCTAACCTTGAACCTTTGGTAACCACAAATCTAAAGCCTGCAATGGCAATAAGTACATATCTTTCAATGGTCAGCCTAAATGTAAATGGACTGAATGCACCAATCAAAAGACACAGAGCAAGAGAATGGATAAAAAAGCAAGACGCATCTATATGTTGCTTACAAGAAACTCACCTCAAACCCAAAGACATGCACAGACTAAAAGTCAAAGGATGGAAAAACATATTTCATGCAAACAACAGAGAGAAGAAAGCAGGGGTTGCAGTACTACTATCAGACAAAATAGACTTCAAAACAAAGAAAGCAACAAGAGATAAAGAAGGACATTACATAATGATAAAGGGCTCAGTCCAACAAAAGGATATAACCATTATAAATATATATGCACCGAACACAAGAGCACCAGCATATCTGAAACAAATACTAACAGAACTAAAGGAGGAAATAGAATGCAACACATTCATTTTAGGAGACTTTAACACGCCACTCACCCCAAAGGATAGATCCACCGGACAGAAAATAAGTAAGGACACAGAGGCACTGAACAACACACTAGAACAGGTGGACCTAACAGATATCTATAGAACTCTACATCCAAAAGCAACAGGATACACATTCTTCTCAAGTGCACATGGAACATTCTCCAAAATAGACCACATACTAAGCCACAAAAAGAGCCTCAGTAAATTCAAAAAGTTTGAAATCCTGCCAACCAACTTTTCAGACCACAAACGTATATAACTAGAAATAACCTGCACAAAGAAAACAAAAAGGCTCACAAACAGATGGAGGCTTAACAACATGCTCCTAAATAATGAATGGATCAACGAACAAATTAAAATAGAGATCAAGGAATATATGGAAACAAATAACAACAACAATAACACAAAGCCCAAACTTCTGTGGAACACAGCAAAAGCAGTCTTAAGAGGAAAGTATATAGCAATCCAGGCATACTTAAAGAAGGAAGAACAATCCCAAATGAATAGTCTAACATCACAATTATCGAAACTGGAAAAAGAAGAACAAATGAGGCCTAAGGTCAGCAGAAGGAGGGATATAATAAAGATCAGAGAAGAAATAAACAAAATTGAGAAGAATAAAACAACAGAAAAATCAATGAAACCAAGAGCTGGTTCTTTGAGAAAATAAACAAAATAGATAAGCCTCTAGCCAAACTTATTAAGAGAAAAAGAGAATCAACACACATCAACAGAATCAGAAACAAGAACGGAAAAAATCACGACAGACTCCACAGAAATACAAAGAATTATTAAAGACTACTATGAAAACCTATATGCTAACAAGCTGGAAAACCTAGAAGAAATGGACAACTTCCTAGAAAAATACAACCTTCCAAGACTCACCAAGGAAGAAACACAAAAGTTAAACAAACCAATTATGAGCAAAGAAATTGAAGCGGTAATCAAAAAATTACCCAAGAACAAAACCCCCGGGCCAGATGGATTTACTTGGAATTTTATCAGACATACAGAGAAGACATAATACCCATTCTCCTTAAAGTTTTCCAAAAAATAGAAGAGGAGGGAATACTCTCAAACTCATTCTATGAAGCCAGCATCACCCTAATAACAAAACCAGGCAAAGAGCCCACCGAAAAAGAAAATTACAAACCAATATCCCTAATGAATGTAGATGCAAAACTACTCAATAAAATATTAGCAAACCAAATTCAAAAATATATCAAAAGGATCATACACCACGCCCAAGTGGGATTCATCCCAGGGATGCAAGGATAGTACAACATTCGAAAATCCATCAACATCATCCACCACATCAATAAGATGGACAAAAACCACATGATCATCTCCATAGATGCTGAGTAAGCATTTGACAAAATTCAACATCCATTCATGATAAAAACTCTCAGCAAAATGGGTATAGAGGGCAAGTACCTCAACATAATAAAGGCCATATATGATAAAACCACAGCTAACATCATACTGAACAGCCAGAATTTGAAAGCTTTTCCTCTGAGATCAGGAACAAGACAGGGATGCCTATTCTCCCCACTGTTATTTAACATAGTACTGGAGGTCCTAGCCACGGCAATTAGACAAAACAAAGAAATACAAGGAATGAAGATTTGTAAAGAAGAAGTTAAACTGTTACTATTTGCAGATGACATGATATTGTACATAAAAAACCCTAATGTCTCCACTTCAAAACCACTAGAACTGATATTGGAATACAGCAAAGTTGCAGAATACAAAATTAACACACAGAAATCTGTGGCTTTCCTATACACTAACAATGACCCAATAGAAAGAGAAATCAGGAAAACAATTCCATTCACAATTGCAACAAAAAGAATAAAATACCTAGGAATAAACCAAACCAAAGAAGTGAAAGACCTATACTCTGTAAACAATAAGACACTCTTAAGAGAAATTAAAGAGGACACTAACAAATGGAAACTCATCCCATGCTCTTGGCTAGCAAGAATTAATATCGTCAAAATGGCCATCCTGCTCAAAGCAATATACAGATTTGATGCAATCCCTATCAAATTACCAGCAACATTCTTCAACGAACTGGAACAAATGGTTCAAAAATTCATATGGAAACACCAAAGACCCCGAATAGCCAAAGAAATCCTGAGAAAGAAGAATAAAGTGAGGGGTATCTCACTCCCCAACTTCAAGCTCTACTACAAAGCCATATTAATCAAGACAATTTGGTACTGGCACAAGAACAGAGCCACAGACCAGTGGAACAGATTAGAGACTCCAGAAATTAACCCAAACATATATGGTCAATTAATATTCAATAAAGGAGCCATGGACATACAATGGGAAAATGACAGTCTCTTCAACAGATGGTACTGGCAAAACTGGACAGCTACATGTAAGAGAATGAAACTGGACCATTGTCTTACCCCATACACAAAAGTAAATTCGAAATAGATCAAAAGACCTGAATGTAAGTCATGAAATCATAAAACTCTTAGAAAAAAACATAGGCAAAAATCTCTTGGACATAAACAAGAGCAACTTCTTCATGAACATATCTCCCGTGCAAAGAAAACAAAAGCAAAAATGAACAAGTGGGACTATATCAAGCTGAAAAGCTTCTGTACATCAAAGGACACCATCAATAGAACAAAAAGATACCCTACAGTATGGGAGAATATATTCATAAATGACAGATCTGATAAAGGCTTGACATCCAAAATATATAAAGAGCTCACACACCTCAACAAACAAAAAGCAAATAAACCAATAAAAAAATGGGCGGAGGAACTGAACAGTTGTCCAAAAAAGAAATACAGATGGCCAACAGACACATGGAAAGATGCTCCACATCACTAGTTATCAGAGAAATGCAAATTAAAACCACAATGAGATATCACCTCACAACAGTATAAGAACAAAGGAAAAACTGAAGGAACAAAACAGCAGCAGAATCACAGAACCCAAGAAGGGACTAACAGTTACCAAAGGGAAAGAGGCTGGGGAGAATGGGAGGGTAGGGAGGGATAAGGGCGGGGAATAAGAAAGGGGGTATTATGATTAGCATGTATAATGTGGGGGTGGGAGAAAGGGAAGGGCTGTGCAACACAGAAGACAAGTAGTGATTCTACAACATTTTGCTATGCTGATGGACAGAGACTGTAATGGGGTTTGTGGGGGGGGACATGATGTAGGGGAGAGCCTAGTAAACATAATATTCTTCATGTAATTGTAGATTAATGATAACAAAAAAGGGGAGGATTACTCCCTGATAGGATAAAATTAACTGCAAATCAACAATTAATGCATGCTTTACATATCCTTAGTTTTGATCTTTTAAAGGGTGTCGGATGATCAGCTATGGAAGTACATTTTTCTGATATTTCTTTCTCTTAAAAAAAAAAGCAGTTCCTGTGTGGTGGTCTCCAATAGTTTCTTCACAATGGTATAAAGGTCATATCAAAGTGTGGGCAAAAGGTTTGTTTGTGTTTATTCAGAGGATCAAAGCCTAATTTGGCTACCCAGAAAATGAATTAAGATACAATATGAAGAAGAACTTCCAACATCAACATCCTCTGGGAGAGTCATTCCAGAAAATGATCATCAAAAAACTTCAACAAAGATCCTGAGGCTGTTGCAGTTGTAGCTGCATTCATCCCACCGGTTCCTGGACTTGCCATTGGAATGAAGAAGGAGATGTCTAAGCTGGCCTGTGCATACAATAAAACAAAAAAATTTGACTGGATCTATATTGTCAGAATTCAACCAAGAATTAGGAGAAGTGCAAGTTGCAGTGCTCCAAAATCGTATAGACTATCTACTGTTAAAAAAACATATGGGATGTGAACAGTTCCCAGGAATGTGTTGTTTTAATTTGTCTGATTTTTCTCAAACTAATCAAATTCAGTTAGACAATATCCATCATATTATTGATTAGTTTTCACAAATGCCTAGGGTACCTAACTGGTTTTCTTGGTTTCACTGGATATGGCTGGTAATTGTAGATCTTCTTTTGTTATGTATCTGTATTCCTATTCTGTTCATGTGTGTATGCAATTTAATTAGTAGTTTGTTAGAACCTACACATGCTTATGCTACTCTACAAGAAGATATGTCAAAGAAATAATCAATCTTCCCATGTTTTCTTCCATCTGCTACTTCTAGCTTTTCTTCTTCCTTCCTAATTACAACCCTTTAGTAGAATTCGTGCCTCATATCGAAAATTACCATGTATCATAATTCTTCCAAGTGGTAAAGATACCTCAAGACAAATGCTGGGCATAGAAGCCACAGGGCATAAATCTGCAAAGAAGTAAAAAGCTAACCTTTTCAAAAAAGGTTAGCTTTCTCTCTCACTTACCAACTTTACATTTCCCTGTATGGCCCCGGAAGATGGCTAGTTACCCAGAGACAGGTAAGATTCCTCAAGGAAGGAACAACCTAAGACAGGCACAGTCGCAGGGGGGCCATCAGGTGAAAAATTGGGGATCAACAGAGGTGAGGCTTAGAACCTCACCCCCCCCCTGTTTTGAGAGAAATCTTCTGCATCTGTGGATGTTTTGTTGCCCTTTTCTAGCTTGGATTAATACTTAGTCTATAGGCACAGACCTGATCATCTACATTTGCCCTCTTACAGCACTAAATTATGTTTTCTACCTTTAATCTTGCATCTACCTACCACTTCAGCATTTTATTTTAAATAAATAAATAAGGGAGAAATGTGGGATTCACATATAAATCAAGTATAAAAATCAAATGAATAATCATATCTGACTTGATTGTTTATAGTTCATGATGCATGATCAAAACGGAAAGTTTCTGTGATATGGCTGCCCTTGCACTGTTCATAAGTGAATGTAAGAACTTATTCACTATGTAAGAACTTGTTCACCATGTAAGAACTTGTTCGTTATGCTTCAGAAGATTGGAGACTGTTGAGATTAGGCTTGGGGTTGATTAATGATTGTGCACTGAGTCCCCTATACAGAATTTTATTGTTGTTAACGACCATTTGATCAATAAATATGAGAGATGCCCTCTCAAAAAAAATAAAATAAAATAAAATAAAATAAAATAAAATAAAATAAAACATACTGAAAAAAAAAAAGAAATTCTTAACACACCTTATATCTGGTCTCTGCCCACCTCTACAGCCTCCTCCTATTCCATTCATCCCTTTTGTTCATTCCTTTGCTATCTATGCTCCAGCCACACAGGCATCCCTTCAGGTCCTTGAATGTATCAAGTATGCACTCTCCTAAGGTCCTTAACATGTTGTTCCCCTTGCCTGAAATACTATTGCCTTTCTTTATTTGGTTGACTCCTACTTAACTTTCAAATATCAACTCAGTTCTCACTTCCTCAGGGAAACCTTCCTGATCCTTTAAATTAGTCCAGGCCCCATTACAGGTTTTCAAAGCATTACTTTTCCTTCACTTGACTTTTCAAACATGCAGTTAGACATTTGGGAATTATTTCACTAATGCTGCCTTTGCCACCAAATTCTAACCTCTATGAAGACAGAGAGAGTCTTGGATCACAAATGTCTAATGTCTGGGGAGTCATTAAAATAGCACTTATCACAAAATACTCAGGTGTGGAATGAATAAGTGGATGAATGGATGATTGAATGAATGATAACGTTGGATTCTAGGTGAGACTAGGCATCTAACAGAAAGTTAACAGGAAAACTGAGGGAGTATCAAGGCAATTCAATGGGGAATAGAGTTTCCCATTAAAAAAAATAACTCAAGATGGATCAGCAAACCAAATGGGAAAGTTAGCACTACAAAATTTCTAGAAAAAAAAAATAGGAAGATATACTCAATATTTTGAGCCAGACAGAGATTTCTTAGATATAACACCAAAAGCACAGTACATTAAAATTCTGATAAACTGGACCTCAACAAAATTCAAAACTTCTGCACTTCAAAAGACAACCTTAAGAACATGAAAAAGACAAATAAATCATACACTAGGAGAAATATTTGCCAAAAACATGTCTGATAAAATATTTATGGAATATAAAAGACCTCTTAAAACTAAATAAGACAAACAACCCAACAAAAAATTGACAAAAGACTTGAATAGCCATTTGGCCAAAAATACACAAATGGTATCAAAAGATGCTCAAAATCATTTAGTTATTAGGGAAATACAAATCGAAACCATGATGAGTTAGAGTGACAAAAAGTACAACTTGTGGAATATTGTTTATAATATTGTAATGTATTTGCATGGTGATAGTTGTTGGTAAGTACACTTATATATTGTGCTCACATCTCATAATGTATGTAATCATCAAATCACTGTTATACACCTGAAATCAATACTATATTTGTATATCAATGATACTTGAATAAAAAACCACAGAAAGATACTACTTCACACTCACTAGAAAGGTTATAACCAAAGAGACAGACAACAATAAATGTTGGTGAGCATATGAAGAAACTGGAACCCTCATACATTGTTAGTGGGAATATAAAATGATGCAACTACTTTGGAAAGCAGTTGGGCAGTTTCTCAAAATGTTAACCAATTACCATAAAACCCAGCAGTTCTATCCCCAGGTATTTACTCAAGAGAAATGAAAATATGTATCTACACAAAAATATGTACACAATCATTCATACTAGCATTATTCAAAATAGTCAAAAATGGAAACAACCCAACTGTATATCAACTGATGAAGGGATAAACAAAATGTGGTATAGTCAAATAATGGAATACTATTCAGCAATTTAAAAAACCAAGAATGACATACTGGTACACACTACAACGTAGATGAACCTTGAAAACATTATGCTAAGAGAAAGAAACCAACATAAAAGACAACATATTGCATTTTATTTGTATGAATCCAAAAAGGGAAAATTTGTGGAACTTGGCCCAGGGATGAAGACAGAAATGGAAATTGAATGTAAGTAGCCAAGAGGAATCCTATAGTGATGATGAAATGTTCTAAAACTGGCTTATGGTGATAGTTAAACAATCACTGAATAGTACATTTAAAATGTGAGGACTTTGTAATATGTAAATTATACTTCAAGTCAATTTTTTGAAAACTAGCAAAATTGGGGGGTGAACACAGAACAGCCAAAATAATAGTTTAAGACTTGCTCTATCTGTCAATAAGATAGCCATGTGTCCTGGAAGATTATAAAGCTGACAGAGATGTTGGACTATAGAGAAGACTTAGTAATACAGATTTTTGGAGTCCCCAGGAAAGACATGACAAAGAGATTTTTCTATATGTCTTCTACTCTGTACAGACCAACACACCCTGAAAAGACCTTCACTTGACTACACTGTTTGTCCTTTCCAAACTTCTTCATCAGAGTCTTTATCCATTGCTTCTGTTTCTCCAACAATCCCACACCTTTCTTTAAAATTAAGATATCATTGATACACAATCTTATGAAGGTTTCACATTAACATAGTGGCTCCAACATTCACCCATATTATCAAGTGCCCCTCCACAAATGCAGTCACTGTCTGCCAGCATAGTAAGATTCTATAGAGTCATTACTTGTCTTCTATGGGCTGTACCGCCTTCCCCATGACCTACCTATATTGTGAGTGTTAATTACAGTGCCCCTTAATCCCCTTCTCCCTCCCCATCCATCCTCCCCAATCTCCCTCTTCTGGTATCCTCTAGTCCATTCTTGGAGTCTGTGAGTCTGCTGCTGTTTTTTCCTTTGGTTTTGCTTTGTTGATGTAATCCACAAATGAGTGAAATCATTTGCTGCTTGTCTTTCTCCACCTGGCTTATTTCACTAAGCATAATACCATCTAGCTCCAACCACATGTTGCAAATGGTAGAATCTGTTATATTTTTATGGCTAGATGATATTCCATTGTGTGGATGTACCACACCTTCTTTAGCCATTCATCTACTGATGGACACTTAGGTTACTTCTGTATCTTGGCTATCGTAAACAGTGTTGCGATAAACATAGGGGTGCATGTCTCTTTTTGAATTAGGGATATTGTTTTCTTTAGGTAAGGGGTTCCTGGAATGAAATTCCTGGGTCAAATGGTATTTCCATTTGTAGTTTTTTCAGGAACCTCCATATTGCTTTCCACAATGGTTGAACTAATTTACATTCCCAACAGTATATGAGGGTTCCTCTTTCTCCGCATGCTGGCTAGCATTTGTTGCTTCTTCTCTATTGGATGTTGGCCATCCTAATCCCATACCTTTTTAATCTCATAAAGTCTGTGTTTCTTCTTTACCCATTGTTGAAGCTATTCTGACAAACTGCTCATAGTACCCAATTTTCAAAACCGATGGTCGTTTCTATATTCCCATTCTTTTTAACTTCTCGGATAAGACGCCCTATCAGAACTGGAACAAATAGTTATAAAATTCATATGGAACCACAGAAGACCCCGAATAACCAAAGCAATCCTGAGAAGGAAGAACAAAGCAGGGGTGATCTCACTTCCCAACTTTAAGCTCTACTACAAAGCCACAATAATCAAGACAATTTGGTACTGGCACAAGAACAGACCCATAGACCAGTGGAACAGAATAGAGAGTCCAGATATTAACCCAAACATATATGGTCAATTAATATACAATAAAGGAGCCATGGATATACAATGGGGAAATGACAGCCTCTTCAACAGCTGATGTTGGCAAAACTGGACAGCTACATGTAAGAGAATGAAACTGGATAATTGCCTAACCCCATACACAAAAGTAAATTCGAAATGGATCAAAGACCTGAATGTAAGTCATGAAACCATAAAAGTCTTAGAAAAAGATATAGGCAAAAATCTCTTCGACATAAATATGAGCGACTTCTTCATGAACATATCTCCCCGGGCAAGGGAAACAAAAGCAAAAAAGAACAAGTGATACTATATCAAGCTGAAAAGCTTCTGTACAGCAAAGGACACCTTCAGTAGAAAAAAAAAGACATCCTACAGTATGGGAGAATATATTCATAAATGACATATCTGATAAAGGGTTGACATCCAAAATACATAAAGAGCTCATGCACCTCAACAAACAAAAAGCAAATAATCCAATTAAAAAATGGGCAGAGGATCTGAACACACAATTCCCCAAAGAAGAAATTCAGATGGCCAACAGGCACATAAAAAGATGCTCCACATCACTAGTCATCAGAGAAATGTGAATTAAAACCACAATGAGATATCACCTCACACCAGTAACAATGGCCAGCATTGAAAAGACTAAGAACAAATGCTGGCAAGGATGCGTAGAAAGGGGAACCCTGCTACACTACTGGTGAGAATGTTAACTAGTTCAACCATTGTGGAAAGCAGTATGGAGGTTCTTCATAAAACTAAAAATACAAATACCATTTGACCCAGGAATCCCACTCCTAGGAATTTATCCTAAGAACACAGGAACCCAGTTTCAGAAACACATATGCACCCCTATGTTTATTGGAGCACTATTTACTATAGCCAAGAAATGGAAGCAACCTAAGTGTCCATCAGTAGATTAATAGATAAAGAAAACGTGGTACATATACACAATGGAATATTATTCAGCCATAAGAAGAAAACAAATCCTACCATTTGCAACAACATGGATGGAGCTAGAGCGTATTATGCTCAGTGAAATAAGCCAAGCAGAGAAAGATAAATACCAAATGATTTCACTCATATGTGGAGAATAAGAACAAAGAAAAACTGAAGGAACAAAACAGCAGCAGAATCATAGAACCCAAGAATGGACTAACAGTTACCAAAGGGAAAGGGACAGGGGAGAATGAGAGGGAAGGGAGGGATAAGGGTGGGGAAGAAGAAAGGGGGCCTTACGATTAACATGTATAATGTGTGGGGGAGGAATAGGGAGGGCTGTGCAACACAGAGAAGACAAGTAGTGATTCTACAACATCTTACTACACTGATGAACAGTGACCGTAATGGGGTTTGTGAGGGGGGACTTGGTGAAGGGGGGACTCTAGTAAACATAATGTTCTTCAAAAAAAAAATCTACTTAGTAACCCCAATCAGCTTGGTTTTTTCATCTCCATTAATTGCCCTTATCACATTTTTTTCACCATCCCCCCACATTCTCCTCTATGGTAAGCACGAGCCTATTCTCCATGTTATGAGTCTATTTTTGTATTGCTTGTTTTGTTGGGTGTTTTGGTTTTTAGATTCCACATATAAATGAAATCATATAATATTTGTCTTTTTCTGTCTCACTTACTTCACCTAGCACAATGTCATCTGAGTTCATCCATGTTGCTGCTAGTGACAAGACTGCATTCTTTTTATGGCTGAGTAATATTCCACTGTATCTATGTACCACACCTTTTTTATCCACTCATCTGTTGATGGACATTTAGGTTGTTTTCATATTTTGGTTATTGCAAAGACTGCTGTGATAAACACAGGAGTGTATGTATCTTTTTAGATAAGTGATTTTGTTTTCTTTGAGTAAATTCCCAGAAGTGGAATTGCTGGGTCATACAGTATTTCTATTTTTAGTTTTTCAAAAACCTCTATACTGCTTTCCATAGTGGCTGCACCAATTTGCAATCCCACCAGCAGTGTACAAAGATTCCCTTCTCCCCATGTCCTTGCAAGCACTTGTTATGTCTTGTCTTGTGGATATTAGCCATTGTGACTGGTGTGAGGTGATATCTCAGTGTGGTTTTGATTTGCATTTCCCCGATGATTAGTGATGTTGAGCATCCTTTCATGTGTCTGTTGGACATCAGTACGTCTTCTTTGGAAAAGTGTCTAGTCAGGTCCTCTGCCCATATTTTAATTGGGTCATTGGGTTTTTTTGATATGGAGTTGTATGAGTTCTTTGGATATTTTGGATATTAACCCCTTACTGGAGGTACCATTCACAAATATATTCTCCCATGCAGTAGATGGCCTTTTCATTTTGTTGATGGTTTCCTTTGCTGTGCAGAAGCTTTTTAGTTTGTTGTAGTCCCACTTGTTTATTTTTGCTTCTGTTTTCCTTGCCTGTGAAGACACATCCAGAAAAGAGTTACTAATGCTGGTGTTTAAGAGTTGACTGCCTATGTTTTCTTCTAGGAGTTTTCTGGCTTCAGGTCTTATATTTAGGTCTTTATCCATTTTGAGTTTATTTTTGCATACAGTGTAAGACAGTGATCCAGTTTCACTCTTTTGCATGTAGCTGTCCAGTTTTCCCAATACCATTTACTGAAGAGACTATCTTTTCTCCATTGCATATTCTCGCCTCCTTTGTCATGTATTAATTGGCCTTGAAGGCCTGGGTTTATTTCTGGGTGCTCTATTCTGTTCCATTGATCTATATATTTGATTATCGTAGCTTTGTAGGGTAGCTTGAAATCGGGGAGCGTGAAGTCCCCAGCTTTGTTCTTCTCTGTCTAGAATGCTTGGGCTATTTAGGTTTTTTGAGGTTCCATACTCATTTTAGGATTATTTGCTCTAGTTCAGTGAGAAATGCTGTTGGTATTTTGATAGGGATTGCACCGAAACTATAGATTGCTTTGGGCAATATGGCCATTTTAACAATACTAATTCTTCCTATCCACAAGCATGGAATAGCTTTCCATTTAATTATGTCTTCTTCAGTTTCTTTCATCAGTTTCTTAGAGTGTTCAGAGTACAGGTCTTTCACCTCCTTGGTTAGATTTATTCCTAGATATTTTTCTCCTTTTGATAAGATTATAAATGGTACTCTCTTCTTAATTTCTCTTTCTGTTAGTTCATTATTTGTATATAGATATGCAAGAGATTTCTATATGTTGATTTTGTATCCTGTGACTTTACTGAATCCATGTATTAATTCTACTGGTGCTTTGGTAGAGTCTTTAGGGTTTTCTATATACAGTATCATGTCATCCACAAAACTGACCCTTTTACTTCTTCCTTACTAATCTGGATGCCTTTTATTTTTTTTTCTTGCATGATTGCTATGTCTAGGACTTCCAATGCTATGGTGAATAAAAGTGGTATGAGTGGGCATTCTTGTCTTATTCCATTTTCATGTCTTTTTTCTTCTTCCCCAATTAGAAAATAAATTCAGAAAACACTAACTTGGCTTTTCTTAATTTTGTAACTACTGAAAGCAAACAATGCAGAGTTATATGTACAAAGAATGGAATTCAATTTGTATTTTTGACTCATCAAAAATGACTGGGATCTTCCTAAGCAGACACCTGGGAAAATATTTTGATCCAGCTTGGAAACTATATTTTAAATAAAATGAGAAAGCTGAAAACTTTGTGTAATCCTTATATACATTTACAGTTGTAATAAAGTTTCTTGGAAGTTATGCCCAGATAACAGTGATACTCAAGCTAAAAAATGAAAGTTCTATAAAGCAAATTAAAATTACTCCAGACTTCTAAAATTTAGAATCACAAAGCACAAAACTACAAATTTCAAATAACATCTATAAACACATGGCTCTAGGCTATTCTCCTGCAGACAATTTACTTCAGGCAAACATGAATATCTTCAAAAAATTAATAATAACTTACCAAATCCCAAAGTCCAACTTGGCCAGTTTTGGCCCCAGCTGCCACTAAAGTTCTAATTTCTGATGGGTGGAGAGCCATAGAGATTATTGAGCCTTTGGTAACTTTACAAACAGTATCTTCACTAATGACCATGCCACTTAAATTGGCTTTGTAGCTGAGAAAATTAAAAAGTTAAATTTTAGAAGTAAAACCAATCTCAACAGTCAAAATAAGTAAAGCATGGTTCAAAAAAGAAAAATCACAATTAGAAAATAAATGTGGGAAAATGAATTCAACCTCTTGGCAACTAAGGAAATCAAATTAAACAATAGATACTACTTCTCACTTATAAAAGCTGGTAGGCTGCAGTTAGACATACACATTTGTATATATTTCTAGTGGCAGAGAAGTTCACATAAGGTTTTCAGAAGAAACGAAATCTTGGAAAACAATTCAGCAATGTATACTAAAAGCTATGAAAATGTCCATAATATTTGACTCACTAATTTCACTTCTGGACTCTATCCTAAGGAAATAATCCACTATCACACATACACACTTCAACAAATACAAGCACACAAACAATCACACAAAACTAAATAGAAAACAATTCCAAATACCAAGGGAGTAAGAGGAGATTAAGTAAATTCCACCTGCTTAATGATTATGCAATTATTCAATAAATTTAAAGAGTCTAGTAACATGAAACCATGTTAATGAAAATCACAACACAAAATTGTATATACATTAGAACATAACTAAGTAAAAATGTATGTCATTTCATTCATTCATTAAACATTGAATGAATATATATTATGTGCCAGACACAGGTCTGGTTACTAAGACAGAATCCCTGCATTCATGAAGGTTATATCCTAGTTGTAGTGCATATGCAAATACCTGAAAGGAAATATACAAAAACAACAGTTGTTAGGGTGAAAATAGTATGCATCTTTTTCCACCACATTTTCAAATTTCCTACGTCATATACTCTTTAAAACTTAAAATTCTCATAAAATGAAAAACAAAGGTGAGAAATTTAAACTCACCTTTTAATGCTAGATAACTCCTTTTCAGTGTTCTTACTACTTGTCTGAAATGGGAGAGATCAAAGTACTAAATTAGAAAGATGGCAGCGTGAGAGGAGAGACAGAGGCTTCCTCCTAAAACTGGATACAATTAGAAAATATAGTTGGCGCAACTAATCCTGAGAAAGCAACAGGAAAGAGGATGGCGTCAGACTGCACACACCTGGAGAAAAGAGCAGACCTCACCAAACAGAGCAACGTACCAGAGCTGTGGCTCCGCGGGCCCCGAGCCCTTCCCACACCCCAGCTCACCAGCGGGAGGAAGAGAAACGGAGCAGGGAGGGAGTGGAAGGCTTGGGACTGCTGAATACCTAGCTCCGGAGACCTGCGCTGGGAACACAAACCTACATTTCATGGTGCTTTCATGAGACTCACATAACTACTGGGTTGGAAAGTTAGTACAGGCAGAGTTCCTGGGGAGACTGGGATTCCGGCCACCTGTGGAAAGGAGGGATCCATATCCGGCTGCTCTGGGACAAAAACTTATACCTGTGTGATCGGCCCACTGGCTCAGGCAGTGGAGACAGGCACAGGAGCCAGGAGGCGGGAACAGCTCTTTCCTCTCCCCAGGCACCTGTACTGCTCCCCTGCAACCCCCAACATTGCTTCAGGGGCTGAGCAGCTCCAGAATAGAGCTTCTGGACACTAGAGGGCGCCATATACAAACATGAAACGCCAAAGGAACCTTGTCCAGAGTAAAATTATTAATACAACTCCCGAAAGATTTAAATGATATCTGGACCTCTGACTCTTCCTGAAAGGGAGTTCAAAATAAAAATCATCAACATTCTAATGGAGGTACGGAAAGACATCCAAGAACTCAGGAATGAATTCTAGTTGGAGATCCAATCATTGAAGAGCACGATGGAGGGTATTCAAAGCAGGTTGCATACGGTGGAGGAGACAATAAATGAAATAGAAACTAGAGAAGAGGAATACAAAGAAGCTGAGACAGAGAGAAAAAAAGATCTCTAAGAATGAAAGAATATTGAAAGAATTGTGTGACCAATCCAAGCAGAACAATATTCATATTATAGGGATACTAGAAGAAGAGAGAAAGGGATAGAAAGTGTCTTTGAGGAGGTAGTTGCTGAAAACTTCCCCAATCTAGGGAAGGAGATAGTCTCTCAGGCCATGGAGGTGCCCAGATATCCCAACACAAGGGACCCAAGGAAGACAACACCAAGACACACAGTAATTAAAATGGGAAAGATCAAGGATAAGGACAGACTGCTAAAAGCAGCCAGAGACAGAAATAAGATCACATACAAAAGAGAGTCCATCAGGCTATCATCAGACTTCTCAGCAGAAACCTTACAGGCCAAAAGGGAGTGGCATGATGTATTTAATGCCATGAAGCAGAAGGGCCTGGAACCAAGATTACTTTATCCAGCAAGATTATCATTTAAATTTGAAGGAGGAATTAAACAATTTCCAGATAAGCAAAAGCTGAGAGAATTTACCTCGCACAAACCATCTCTACAGTCTATTTTGGAGGGACTGCTATAGATGGAAGTGTTCCTAAGGTTGAATAGCTGTCACCAGAGGTAATAAAACCACAGTAAAGAAAGTAGAACAGCTAATTACTGAGCAAATGCAAAATTAAATTAACTATCCCCAAAGTCAATCAAGGGATAGACAAAAAGTACAGAATTTGATACCTAATATATAAAGAAAGAAGGAGGAAGAAAAAGAAGGAGAAATAGAAAAGAACCTTTAGATTGTGTTTGTAACAGCATACTAAGTGAGTTAAGTTAGACTCTTAGATAGTAAGGAAAGTAACCTGGAACCTTTGGTAACTACGAATCTAAAGCCTGAAATGGCAATAAGTACACACCTGTCGATAATCACCCTAAATGTAAATGGACTGAATGCAATAATCAAAAGACATAGAGCCACTGAATGGATAAAAAAACAAGACCCATCTATATGCTGCTTACAAGAGACTCACCTCAAACCCAAAGACATGCACAGACTAAAAGTCAAGGGATGGAAAAACATATTTCACGCAAACAATAGGGAGAAAAAAGCAGGTGTTGCAGTACTAGTATCAGACAAAATAGACTTCAAAACAAAGAAAGTAACAAGAGACAAAGAAGGACATTACATAATGATAAAGGGCTCAGTCCAACAAGAGGATATAACCATTATAAATATATATGCACCCAACACAGGAGCACCAGCTTATGTGAAACAAATACTAACAGAACTAAAGGAGGAAATAGAATGCAATGCATTCATTTTAGGAGACTTCAACACACCATTCACTCCAAAGGACAGATCCACCAGACACAAAGTACTAAATTAAAATATGTACTAAAATTTCCTTAATAGATGACTCTAAACACTGTTAAATCCTCTCAAGTGATACCTTATTCACTTCTGCCCAAGTCTGTAGAAATCCTTTAAGTGGTTCACTGTTATCTCGATTTTCAGGAATCATTTCTAAAGGCCCAGGAGGTAACAAAGGCTGTTACAAAAAATAAGAAAAGAAAGTTGATGATTGTTTGTCACCCTGCCCTAGAATTGGAGCTTGAGGTTTTTAACTACTTTACTTTCAATTCCAACAACCGGGGTGACTCATCACTGGCACTCAAAAACAGTTTAATGAATAATGTCAGGTATCCTGTAAAGTAATAGCATGTAGTATCTCATCTAATCCTGTTAATAATCCAGTGAATGAGATACCATATTTTAAAGACACTGGAATGAAACTTAGAGAAGTTAACTTGTCTAAAATTACACTGCCAATAACTGAAATTATCAGGAACTGATTCAGATTAGTCTAATTTCATTACTCGAAATTATTCTAGGCCAGTATTTTTTAAATCACAAGTCACAACCCATGGGTCATGAAATCATTTTAATATGTCACAACCAGTGATGTGTTTCAGTGAATGAGAAATAGAAAATACAAAAGTGCATCACATATAGTAATGGTATCATTTCACAAAAATTGTTTCAGTTGTCTGTGTGGAATAGGTTCAATGTAAATATATTTCTTATTGTGGGTGGACGTTTTGAAAAAATTTGAAAGCTACTTTTCCCACTGCACCTTAATTTACAATTAGGTCCCAAATCACTAGCCTAATTAGTGCTATTTTCCAATTTATAATTAAGCTCTTGGATATAAAGTGTTAAAAATAGGTGCTCTTGAATTAAAAATATAATCTTATTTAGACAATAAATTTGGTATGTAAAACTCTCTCCACTCACCGATCGTATAAAATTAAACTAGAGCAAAGGATCCCCCATCACTATTATTACATATTATTTACTAATATTGATAACTAATATTTATTGATTACTAAGTCCTTAATACAATGTAAGGAACTATACAGGTATTATTTCATTTAGCCCTTAAAATAACACCCCTTTGAGGTTCTTATTATTGTTGCCATTTTAAAAATGGGTAAACTGTGGCTCAAAAGGTTAAGTAATCTATCCACAACCCATAGCAGGTAAGCCTACAGTAATACAGAATCTAACCCAGTCTTTATAACTTTGAAATCTTATCCATTAAATCATGTAACAGTCAAATATTAAATTAATAAAATAAAAATTAATCATAATTTAATGACCTTGCAGTCTTGTTTCAAACACTTCAAATTTTTCAGTTCTTTACTGAGTTAATGTATTCTATTTGTATTCTTTCTTACATTTTCATCTGCTACTAATGTTGGCTGGGTTGGGCTTGCTGGTAATGAAACTCCTGAAGGATCTACTTTTAGTAATCGCATTGACCTTCTACATCCAGTCCCATTTTCTCTCTTCTTAGGCTTCTTTCTAAAGAATGTAAAGGAGTGGGAAAAAACTCAGATTATACTCATGAAATGGTTATATGTATTTACTAATATTAAGGAGATAACTTCTAGGAATACTAGGAATATATCTCAAAGATATATTTATACACTGCAAAGATATGTGTATATGGCTACACTGATTTTAGCTGAAAGTCTGGGAATATCAAATGTTCATCATGGGGAAGGGAGAGATGTTAAGTAAATTATGACATACATATCTAACAGAATAATATGCAGCCATAAAAAGAATTAAATAGATCTTTGTGTGCTAATATGACATGAACTGTAAGATATAAGAAGCAAAACAAGGTCCAGTACTTGTTGAATATACTTCCATTTGTTTGGTTTTTCTTTTAACTAAAAGGTTACATATACACATACATTTGTACATACTGAGATTACTTATAGAAGAATATACAAGAAACTATTAACAGTGATTTCCTCCAGGCAGAAGGTCTGGAGAACTAAAGTTCAGGATGGAAAAAAGACAAATGTTTCATTGCATCCCCGTCCATACAGTTTACTTTTTAAATCATATACATACCCTGCTATTTTATGTGCTATTTTTTCATTTAAAAAAAGTAGTTCAAGTGTAGCACAGAGAAGGCAAATAGTGAACCTGTGGCATCTTACTACACTGATTGCATTGGGGTATGGGTGAGGACTTGATAATATGGGTAAATGTAGTAACCACATTGTTTTTTCATGTGAAATATTCTTAAGGGTGTATATAAATAATATCTTCATAAAAATTTTTTAATTAAAAAAAAAAGTTCAGAATTTCCAGCTTCCAGTCTGTATGTAAGGAGCTTGAAGGTCACTGTGTCTTACCAAGTAAAAAGCTGAACACACCAAAAAGTCAACAACTTTCCTAGGATCCTTAAGAGAGGTGAAGATCCTTAAGAGCTGACCCCAATATTGGGGAAACAGACAAGCAGATACAAGAAGTCACAGCTTACTGGAGAAGACTCAGAAACAGAAACCACCATACGAATCAGTGCCAGGATAGGAAAAACCTGAACTGTAACTGACCAATTGCTGGAGGCTCAGTGTGGCAAGTCTGAGAATTAGAAATCCCAGGATGATCAACAAAAGAACCTACACATGATGTTTACTGCAGCTCTGCTCATAATTGCCAAAACTGGGAAGCAACCAATATAGCCTTCATTAAGTGAATGAATAAACTGTGGAATGTCTAGAGAATGGAATATTATTCAGCACTAAAAAATGAGCTATGACAGAGAAGACAAGTAGTGACTCTGTAGCATCTTAGTATGCTGATGGACAGTGACTGCAATGGGGTGTAGGGGGTGCTTAATATGGGTGAATGTAATAACCACAATGTTGTTCATGTGAAACCTTTATAAGATTGTATATCAGTGACACCTTAATAAAAAAAAATTTTTTAAAGAGCTATGAAGCCATGAAAAGATGTGGAAGAACCTTCAATGCATATTACTAAGAGAAAGAAACCAATCTGAAAAGGTTACATACTCTATGATCCGAAATACATGACATTCTGAAAAAGCCAAAACTATGCAAACAATAAAAAGACCCATGGTTGCCAGAGATGGGGATCATAAGGGGATGAATAGGCAGAGCACAGAGGACTTTAGGGGCAGTAGAAGTACTCTTTATATCATAATGGTGGATATAAGTCATTATTCATTGGCACAAACCCATAGAACGAACACTACCAAGAGTGAACTGTAAGGTAAATGATGATTATGATGCATTAGTGTAGGTTCATCCTTGATAACAAATGTACCACTCTGGGGAATGATGTTGACAATGGGAGAGGCTATGCACATGTGGGGATGAAGATATCTGGTAAATCCGTGTACCTTCCTTGCAATTTTGTTGTGAAACTGAAACTACTCTAAAAAAGTCTTTAGAAAAAAACTCAAGGACTCACCCCTCAATTTTCTGAGATTTACATCCAGAAACTCAACCAGCTCCTCACAGTTATATCAGAGAAGAATTATCTCATGCTTCCCACATAGGAGGAGGTGCAGCACTTTGAAATGGGGCATTCGTTCTTCTTAACATGATCTACTTTCAGGAGAAACTACTTACCCAGAGCCTAACCTGTTAGGGTTTTATCAGAGCCTAACTAACCTGGGAGAAGGGAAAAATCCAACTCAAGCCCACTCTTACTGTCCTCTCCCACCTGAGGTGAGAGGGTGGATAGGGTAGGGGCACTAAAACATTTGCAAAGTCCAGAGGCACAGGCTAACTAAAATTTGACTGAGACCTGATCACAAGACTACAGAATGCTTCCCCTCCCCCAACAAACATTACAAAAGGCCTATTTACAATAGTTTCTTTTTCCAAGTACATCACATCTGGCTATCAGGAAAAAATTAAAAGGCATACTGAAAGGCAAAAAACACAGTTTGAAGAGACAGAGCAAGCCTTAGAATCAAACATGACAGGGATGTTGGAATTACCAGACTAGGAATTTACAACAACTATGATTAATATGTGAAAGGCTCTAATGGACAAAACAGACACCATGCATGCAAGAAGAGATAGACCATGTAAGCAGAGAGACAGAAATCTAAGAAAGTACCAAAAAGAAAAGCTAGAGATCAAAAACATTAAGAGAAATGAAGAATGCCTTTGATGAGCTTATCAGCAGACTGGACATGGCTAAGGAAAGAATCTCTGAGCTTGAGGATATATCAATAGGAACCTTGAAAACTGAAAAAATAAGGAGGAAAAAAAACTGAAAAAAAAAATAGAACAGACTATCCAAGGACTGCGGGGTAACTACAAAAAGTATAATATACCCATAAATGGGAATACTGGGAATACCAGAAGAAAAAGAAAACAGAACAAATATTTGAAACAATAACTGAGAATTTCCCCAAATTAATGTCAGACACCATGCCACAGGTCCAAGAAGCTAAGAGAGCATAAAACAAGATTTTAAAAAACCTACACCTAGGCAATTCATTTCCAAACTAAAGAAAATCAAAGATTAAAAAAAAAATTCTAAAAGTAGCCAGGAGGAAAAAAGCATCTCACTTATAGAGGAGCAAAGAATTACACCTACCTTCTCAGAAACCATGCAAGCAAGAAGAGTGGAGTTAAATAGTCACAGCATTGAGAAAAAAGCCAACCTAGAATTCTGAATTCTGGGAAATTATCCATCAAAAGTGAAGAAAATAGACTTTCTCAGACAAATAAAAATTAAGGATTTGTTGTCAGGAGACCTGCATTGAAAGAAATGTAATCATATCACACATATACATAAGCTTATGTATGCTTATATATAAGTGAAATGAATTACAACAATGACACAAGGGACAAGATAGAGGAATTAGGATTATTTTGTTATATTAAGATCCTCACACTACCCTTGAAGTGATAAAATGTTATTTGAAAGTGGGCTTGGATTAGCTGAAAATATTTAATTGTACACTCTAGGGCGACCACTAAAAATAGTGAAAGAAGAAGTACAACAGATATCCTAAGAAAGGAGAGAAAAATGAAATCATATAAAAAGACTCTTTAAAACCAGAAAGGCAGAAAAGGAGTGGAGCAAAAATAGGGACAAAGAACATGGACAAGAAGAAGCAGACAGTAATAAATATGGGAGACATTAATCCAACTATATCAGCAGTTACTTTGAATGGCAATGGTCTAATGCACCAATTAAAAGAGATTGTCAGAGTGGATCAAAAAAACAACACCCAAATATATGTTGTCTACAAAAAATCTATTTTAAATATAAAGATACATTTAGATTAAAAGTGTATGTGAGTTAGATTAAAAGTAAGTGAATGGAGAGAAATACACCATTCTAACACATATCAAAAAAAGCAGGAGTAGTTATGTTAATTTCAGAGTAGACTTCAAAACAAAAAAAGTTATCAGAGATAAAGAAGAGCACTACATAACGACAGAGGGGTAAATTCTCCAAGATGACATAACAATCCTTAACAAGTATGCACCTCACAATAGACTGACAAACTATGTGAGGAAACGCTATTAGAACTTCAAGGAGAAATAGATAACTATCTTAGTTGGGAGACTTCAACACTCCCACATCAGAAATGGGGAGATCAAGCAGGCAGAAAATCAGTAAGAATATAGTTGAACTCAACAATGCCATCCAGTAACTGGATATTATCAACATCTATAGACTACTTCATCCCAAAACAGCAGAACACACATTCTTCTCAAGCTCACATGGAACATTCACGAAGGCAGATCACATTCTGGACCATTAACCACACCTTAGTGAATCTAAAAGAACAGAAATCATACAATGTCTGCTCTTAGATCATAACTGAATTAAAAGATAACTAGGAACCACCAAAATATGAGGAGATTAAACAACACACTTCTAAATAACACATGGGACAAAGAAGAACACAAAACGTATTTTTTTAAAAAAATGAAAACACAACTTATCAAAATCTGTGGGATGCAGGGAAAACAGTGCTCAGAGGAAAATCTATAACACTGAATACACATATTAGGAAAGAAGTCTAAAATCAGTCATCTAAGTTTCCACCTTAAAAAACTAGAAAAAGAAGACAATTGATCCAAGGTAAGCAGAAAAAGGGAAATAATAAAAATTAGAACAGATGAATGAAACTGAAAATAGGAAATCAGCAGAGAAAAATCAATAAAACCAAAAGCTGGTTTTTTGAAAAGCCAATAAAATCAATAAGCCTCTAGCCAGGCTAAGAAAAAAAGAGTGAGGACACAAATTACTAATATCAGAAACAGAAGAAGGGACTCACTACAGAAAGATAATAAAGAAATAATATGAAGAGCTCCATGCCCACATATTTGATAACCTAGATGAAACGGACAATTCCTTGAAAGAAAATTTGCCAAAACTCACATAATAGACAATCTGAACAGGCCTATATCTATTAAAGTTGAATTAATTATTAATAACATCCAAAACAGAGAGCACAAGGCTGGTATGTGCACACTGGTGAATTCTACCTAACATTCAAGGAAGAAATTATAACAACTCTCCACAGTCTCTTTCAGAGGATAGAAGTAGGGGGAATATCCTACCGAACTCATCCTATGAAGCCAGCATTACCGTAATATCAAAACTAGACAAAAATGTTATAAAATAGAAAACTACAGACCAATATCTCTTGAGAATAGATGTAAAAACCCTCAACAAAGCATTAGTAAACTGAATCTAACAATGTATATAGAAGTATTATACACCACAACCAAATGGGATGTATCCCAAGTATGCAAGATTAATTAAATACTCAGAAGTCAATTAATCTAATCCATCATATCAACAAGCTAAAGAAAAATCACATGATCATATCAACAAATGAAGAGAAACCAAAACACATTCATGATAAAAGCACTCAATAAACTAGGAAGAGAAGGGAACTTCCTCAACTTCATAAAGAATATCTATAAAAAATCCTATAGCCAATATAATACTTAATGGTGAGAAATGCCAAGCTTTTCCAATAAGATCAGGTACAAAGGCAAGGATGTCACCTCTCATCACTCCTTTTCAACACCATACTGCAAGTTCTAGCTAGAGCAATAAGACAAGAAAAGAAACAGTATACAGACTGGGAAGGAAGAAATAAAACCATTATTTGTTCACAGATGACATGATACCCTATGGACAAAATTCTGAAGAATGGACAAAAAAACTCCTGGATCTAAGAATCAATTGCAGCAAGGATACAAGACATAAGGTTAACATACAAAAGTAAATTGCTTTCCTACATACTGACCATAAACAAGTGGAATTTGAAATAAAAAATACAGTACCATTTACATTAGCATCCAAAAACAATGAAATACTTAGGTATAAATCTAACAAAATATTTATAAGATCTATATGAGAAAAACTACAAAACTCTGATGAACATAATCAAAGAACTAAACAGATGGAGAGGTATTCCATGTTCGCAGACAGTAAGACTCAATATTGTCAAGATGTCAGCTTTTCCCAACTAGATCTATAAAATCAAAATCCAGGAAGTAATTTTGGGGACATTGACAAACTGATTTTACTGTTTATACTGAGTAACAAAAGACACAAAATTGCTAACACAATATACTGAAGGACAAAAAGTTGGAGGAATGACTACCCAATGTCAAGATTTACTTCAAAGCTATAATTATCAAAACAATGTGGTACTGATGAAGGAATAGGCACTCAACCAATGGAACAGACTAGAGAGCCCAAAAAGAAACCCACATAGTCACCTATCTTTGACAAAGGAGCAAAGGCAAGACAATGGAGCAAAGATAGTCTTTTCCAACAAATTGTGCTGGAACAGGACATCCACATGCAAAAAAAAAAAATGTATCTAGACAGAGACCTTACATCTTTCATAAAATTAACTCAAAATGGAACATGGCAGCATGAGTAGGACAGTGGGAATCTCCTCCCAAAAACATATATATTTTTGAAAATACAACAAATACAACTAACCCTAAAAGAGAGACCAGAAGACACAGGACAACAGCCAGACTACATCCACTCGTGCGAGAGCCCAGCGCTTGGTGAAAGGGGTAACATACAAGCCCCAGCCCGGCGGGACCCGAGCACACCTCACCCCAGCTCCTGGCAGGAGGAAGAGGGAGCCCAGGACTGCTAAACACCCAGCCCCAGCCACCCACACCAGAGCGCAGACACAGTGCATGCATGGAGTCCTGGAAACTAGGGAAATAGGGCAGCAAGACCTCTGAGCGGGTTCCAAAGCTGATGCCCCTGTGACAAAGAAAAGCGAGTGCTTTTTGAAAGTCTTAAAGGGACAGGGACATAACAGCTGGACAGAAACAACAAAGGTCACAGTCCAGTGGCTGGAAATTACAGGGAAAACCAGGCACACTAACCCCCTGGGCAACAGCTGAAACCCCTCACGGAGGTAAACAGCCAAACAACCCCCCCACCGTCCATTACCCCTCCGGGCGCTGCGAAAGCAGAGAAGCAGCCTAAGGCAAGCCCCACCTTCAGAAAGGGAGTTTTCTCCATATCGGCCGGGCAAGATACAGAGACCCAGTCTACATGCAATTACCCAACACCAGCCACTAGGGGTCGCAGTTGTCCCAGTAAAGAAAGGCCAGTAGCAAGTGAAAAGTTTGGGCCTCCCAGCTGACAGTCAATAGCATCTGTCAACATGAAAAGGAAAAAAATATATGAACCAGACAAGACTAACCCAGACAGCTTCAGCATCTGCTACATCTTCCCCTGAGAAGGAACCTGGGGAGACAGATTTAATCAGTCTTCCTGAAAAAGAATTCAAAACAAAAGTCATAACCATACTGATGGACTTGCAGAGAAATATGCAAGAACTAAGGAAGGAGAATACAGAAATAAAACAAGCTCTGGAAGGACTTCAAAACAGAATGGACGAGATGCAAGAGACCATTAATGGACTAGAAAACAGAGAACAGGAATGCAGAGCTGATGCAGAGAGAGATAAAAGGATCTCCAGGAATGAAAGAATTCTAAGAGAGCTGAGTGACCAATCAAAAAGGAACAATATATGCATTATAGGGGTACCAGAAGAAGAAGAGAGAGAAAAAGGGATAGAAAGTGTCTTTGAAGAAATAATTGCCGAAAACCTCCCCAAACTAGGGGAAGAAATGGCCTCCCAGACCACAGAGGTACACAGAACTCCCATGACAAGGGATCCAAGGAAGGCAACACCAAGACACATAATAATTAAAATGGCAAAGATCAAAGACAAGGACAAAGTATTAAAGGCAGCCAGAGAGAAAAAAAGGTTACCTACAAATGAAAACCCATCAGGCTATCATCAGACTTCTCAACAGAAACCCTACAGGCCAGAAGAGAATGGCATGATATACTTAATGCAATGAAACAGAACTGCCTCAAACCAAGACTGCTGTATCCAGCACGAATATCATTTAAATATGAAGGAGGGATTAAACAATTCCCAGAAAAGCAAAAGTTGAGGGAATTTGCCTCCCACAAACCACCTCTACACGGCATCCTACAAGGACTGCTCTAGATGGGAGCACTCCTAAAAAGAGCACAGAACAGAACACCCAACATATGAAGAAGGGAGGAGGAGGAATAAGAAGGGAGAGAAATAAAGATTCATCAGACAGCATTTATAATAGCTCAACAAGCGAGTTAAGTTAGACAGTAAGATAGTAAAGAAACTAACCCTGAACCTTTGGTAACCACAAACTTAAAGCCTGCAATGGCAATAAGTTCATACCTCTCAATAATCACCCTAAATGTAAATGGACTGAATGCACCAATCAAAAGACACAGAGTAAGAGAATGGATAAAAAAGCAAGATCCATTGATATGCTGCTTACAAGAGACTCACGTCAAACCCAAAGACATGCACAGACTTAAAGTCAAGGGATGGAAAAAGATATTTCATGCAAACAACACAGAGAAGAAACCAGGTGTTGCAATTCTGGTATCAGACAAAACAGACTTCAAAATAAAGAAAGTAACAAAAGACAAAGAAGGACATTACATAATGATAAAGGGCTCAGGCCAACAAGAGGAGATAACCATTATAAATATATCTGCACCCAATACAGGAGCACCAACATAGCTGAAACAAATACTAACAGAACTAAAGGAGGAAATAGAATGCAATGCATTCATTCTAGGACACTTCAACACACCACTCACTCCAAAGGACAGATCCACCGGACAGAAAATAAGTAGGACACAGAGGCACTGAACAACACACTAGAACAGATGGACCTCATAGACATCTACAGAACTCTACATCCAAAAGCAACAGGATACACATTCTTCTCAAGTGCACATGGAACATTCTCCAGAATAGACCACATACTAGGCCACAAAAAGAGCATCAGTAAATTCCAAAAGATTGAAATCCTACCAACCAATGTTTCAGACCATAAAAGTATAAAACTAGAACTAAATTGTACAAAGAAAGCAAGAAGGCTCACAAACACATGGAGACTTAACAAGACGCTCCTAAATAATCAATGGATCAATGAGCAAATCAAAATGGAGATCCAACAATATATGGAAACAAACGACAACAACAACACTAAGCCCCAACTACTGTGGGACACACCAAAAGCAGTCTTAAGAGGAAAGTATATAGCAATCCAGGCATATTTAAAAAAGGAAGAACAATCCCAAATAAATGGTCTAATGTCACAATTATCGAAATTGGAAAAAGAAGAACAATTGAGGCCTAAGGTCAGCAGAAGGAGGGACATAATAAAGATCAGAGAAGAAATAAATAAAATTGAGAAGAATAAAACAATAGCAAAAATCAGTGAAACCAAGAGCTGGTTCTTCGAGAAAATAAACAAAATAGATAAGCCTCTAGCCAGACTTATTAAGAGGAAAAGAGAGTCAACACAAATCAACAGTATCAGAAACGAGAAAGGAAAAATCACGACGGACCCCACAGAAATACAAAGAGTTATTAGTGAGTACTATGAAAACCTGTATGCTAACAAGCTTGGAAACCTAGGAGAAATGGACAACTTCCTAGAAAAATACAACCTCCCAAGACTGACCAAGGAAGAAACAGAAAATCTAAACAGACCAATTACCAGCAACAAAATTGAAGCGGTAATCAAAAAACTACCAAAGAACAAAACCCCTGGGCCAGATCAATTCACCTCAGAATTTTATCAGACATACAGGGAAGACATAATACCCATTCTCCTTAAAAGTTTTCCAAAAAATAGAAGAGGAGGGGATACTCCCAAACTCATTCTATGAAGCTAACATCACCCTAATACCAAGACCAGGCAAAGACCCCACCAAAAAAGAAAACTACAGAATGAACGTAGATGCAAAAATACTCAACAAAATATTCGCAAACCGAATTCAAAAATACATCAAAAGGATCGTACACCATGACCAAGTGGGATTCATCACAGGGATGCAAGGATAGTACAACATTCAGAAGTCCATCAACATCATCCACCACATCAACAAAAAGAAAGACAAAAACCACATGATCATCTCCATAGATGCTGAAAGAACATTTGACAAAGTTCAAAATCCATTCATGATAAAAACTCTCAGCAAAATGGGAATAGAGGGCAAGTACCTCAACATAATAAAGGCCATCTATGACAAACCCACAGCCCACATTATATTGAACAGAGAGAAGCTGAAAGCTTTTCCTCTGAGATCGGGAACAAGACAGGGATGCCCACTCTCCCCACTGTTATTTAACATAGTACTAGAGATCCTAGCCACACAATCAGACAGAACTAAGAAATACAAGGAACCAGATTGGTAAAGAAGAAGTTAAACTGTCACTATTTGCAGATGTCATGATACTATACACAAAAAATCCTAAAGACTCCACCCCAAAACTACTAGAACTGATATCGGAATACAGCAAAGTTGCAGGATACAAAATCAACACACAGAAATCTGTAGCTTTCCTATACACTAACCAATAGAAAGAGAAATCAGGAAAACAATTCCATTCACAATTGCAACAAAAAGAATAAAATACATAGGAATAAACCAAACCAAAGAAGTGAAAGACTTATACTCTGAAAACTACAAGTCACTCTTAAGAGAAATTAAAGGGGACACTAACAGATGGAAACTCATCCCATGCTCGTGGCTAGGAAGAATTAATATCGTCAAAATGGCCATCCTGCCCAAAGCAATATACAGATTTGATGCAATCCCTATCAAATTACCAGCAACATTCTTCAATGAACTGGAACAAATAATTCAAAAATTCATATGGAAACACCAAAGACCCCAAATAGCCAAAGCAATCCTGAGAAAGAAGAATAAAGTAGGGGGGATCTCACTTCCCAACTTCAAGCTCTACTATAAAGCCATAATAATCAAGACAATTTGATACTGGCACAAGAACAGAGCCACAGACCAATGGAACAGACTAGAGAATCCAGACATTAACCCAGACATATATGGTCAATTAATATTTGATAAAGGAGCCATGGACCTACAATGGCGAAATGACAGTCTCTTCAACAGATGATGCTGGCAAAACTGGACAGCTACATGTAGGAGAATGAAACTGGACCATTGCCTAACCCCATATACAAAAGTAAACTCAAAATGGATCAAAGACCTGAATGTAAGTCATGAAACCATTAAACTCTTGGAAAAAAATGTAGGCAAAAAGCTCTTAGATATAAATGTGAGTGACCTCTTCTTGAACATATCTCCCCAGGCAAGGAAAACAACAGCAAAAATGAACAAGTGGGACTATATTAAGCTGAAAAGCTTCTGTACAGCAAAAGATACCATCAATAGAACAAAAAGGAACCCTACAGTATGGGAGAATATATTTGAAAATGACAGATCCGATAAAGGCTTGACGTCCAGAATATATAAAGAGCTCACACGCCTCAACAAACAAAATACAAATAACCCAATTAAAAAATGGGCAGAGGAACTGAACAGACAGTTCTCTAAAAAAGAAATACAGATGGCCAACAGACACATGAAAAGATGCTCCACATCGCTAATTATCAGAGAAATGCAAATTAAAACTACAATGAGGTATCACCTCACACCAGTAAGGATGGCTGCCATCCAAAAGACAAACAACAAGAAATGTTGGCGAGGTTGTGGAGAAAGGGGAACCTCCTACACTGCTGGTGGGAATGTAAATTAGTTCAACCATTGTGGAAAGCAGTATGGAGGTACATCAAAATGCTCAAAACAGACTTACCATTTGACCCAGGAATTCCACTCCTAGGAAGTTACCATAAGAATGCAGCAATCAAATTTGAGAAAGACAGATGCACCCCTATGTTTATTGCAGCACTATTTACAATAGCCAAGAATTGGAAGCAACCTAAATGTCCATCAATAGATGAATGGATAAAGAAGATGTGGTACATATACACAATGGAATACTACTCAGCCATAAGAAAAGGGCAAATCCTACCATTTGCAGCAACATGGATGGAGCTGGAGGATATTATGAGCAGCGAAATAAGCCAAGCAGAGAAAGAGAAATACCAAATGATTTCACTCATCTGTGGAGTATAAGAACAAAGGAAAAACTGAAGGAACAAAACAGCAGCAGAATCACAGAACTCAAGAATGGACTAACAGGTACCAAAGGGAAAGAGACTAGGGAGGATGGGTTGGTAGGGAGGGATAAGGCGGGGGGGAAGAAGAATGGGGGGTATTAAGATTAGCATGCATGGGGGGTGGGAGAAAGGGGAGGGCTGTACAACACAGAGAAGATAAGTAGTGACTCTATAACACTTTGCTATGCTGATGGACAGTGACTGTAAAAGGGTTTATAGGGGGGACGTGGTATAGGGGAGAGCCTAGTAAACATAATATTCATCATGTAAGTATAGATTAATGATAACAAAAAAAAAAGCAGTTCCTGTGTGGTAACCTCCAATGAGTTCTACACAATGGTATAAAGGGCATATAAAAGTGTAGGCAAAGGGTTTGTTTGTGCTTATACAGAGGATCAAAGCCTAATTTGGCTACCCTGAAAATGAACTAAGATACGATATGAAAAAGACCTTCCAATATCAGCACTCTCTGGAAGACTCATGCCAGATGATCATCAAAAAACCCCAACAATGATCCACACGCTGCTACAGGTGTAGATGCACTCATCCCACCGGTTCCTGGACTTGCCATGGGAATGAAGAAGGAGATATCTAAGCTGGCCTGTGCATACAGTAAAACAATAAATTTGACTGAATCTACACTGTTGGAACTCAACCAAGAATTAGGAGAAGTGCAAATTGTAGCGCTCCAAAATCTTACAACTACAGACTATTTACTGTTAAAAGAACATATGGGATGTGAACAGTTCCCAGGAATGG
The DNA here is from genome assembly GCF_040802235.1 of Manis javanica. Classification (NCBI taxonomy): domain Eukaryota; kingdom Metazoa; phylum Chordata; class Mammalia; order Pholidota; family Manidae; genus Manis; species Manis javanica. Next base: position 93,909,424 of record NC_133163.1, on the reverse strand, counting down.
GTTGTTTTAATTTGTCTGATTTCTCTCAGACTGTTCAAGTTCAGTTGGACAATATCCACCATATCATAGATAAGTTTTCACAAATGCCTAAGGTGCCTAACTGGTTTTCTTGGTTTCACTGGAGATGGCTGGTAATTAAAGGTATGCTTCGGTTATGTAACTGTATTCCTATTATGTTAATGTGTGTGCGCAATTTAATTACTAGTTTAAAACCTATACATGCTCAAGTTACTCTACAAGAAGATATGTCAAAGAAATAATCAATCTTCCCATGTTCTCTTCCGCCTGCTACTTCTATAGCTTTTCTTCTTCCTTCCTAATTACAACCCCTAAATAGAATTCGTGCCTCATATCGAATTTACCATGTATCACAATTCTTCCAAGTGGTAAAGATACCTCAAGACAAATGCTGGGCATAGAAGTCACATGGCATAAATATGCAAAGAAGTAAAAAACTAACCTTTTCAAACAATAAGGCTTCTCTCTCACTTACCAACTTTACATTTCCCTGTATGGCCCCGGAAGATGACTGGTTAGCCAGAGACGGGTAAGATTCCTCAAGGGAGGAACAACCTAAGACAGGCACAGTCGCAGGGGGGCCATCAGGTGAGAAATTGGGGATCAACAGAGGTGAGGCTTAGAACCCCCCCACCCGTTCTGAGAGAAATTTGCTGCATCCGTGGATGTTTTATTGCCCTTGTCTAGCTTGGATTAACACATAGTTTACAGGCACACACCTGATCATCTACATTTGCTCTCTTAAAACACTAAACCATGTTTTCTACCTTTATCTTGCATCTACCTACCACTTCAGCATTTTATTAAAAATAATAGTAATAAAGAGAGAAATGTGGTATCCACATATAAATCAAGTATAAAAATCAAACGAATATTCATATTTGAACTGACTGTTTATAGTTCATAATGCATGATCAAAACCGAAAGTTTCTGTGATGACTGCCCTTGTACTATTCACCATGTAACTTATTCACTATGTAAGAATTTGTTCTCCATGCAAGAACTTGTTTGTTATGCTTCAGAAGATTGGAGACTGACAAAAATTAGGCTTGGGGTGGATTAATGATTATACATTGAGTTCCCTATACAGAATTTTATTGTTGTTAACAACCATTTGATCAATAAATAGGAGAGATGCCCTCACAAAAAAAAAAAAAAGTACACACTTCCCATTGTAAAATAAATAAGTAACCGGGACATAATGTATAGCATAAGGAATATAGTAAAAATATTGTAACAACTTGGTATGGTGATAGCTGGTACCTAGAATTATCATGTATAGAAATGTTCAATCACTGTGTTGCACACCTGAAACTAATGTAATACTGTGTGTCAACTACCCTTCAATAAAAAAAAATAATTATCTAAAAAAAAAAAATTAACTCAAAATGGGTCACAGACCTAAATGTAAATACAAAACAATTAAACTCCTAGAAGATAACAGAAGAAAACCTAGATAACCTTGGGTATGACAGCTTTTTAAATGTAACACCAAAGACATGATCCATGAAAGAAAAACATGGATAAGCTGAACCTCATTAAAATTAAAATCTTCTGCTCTGTAAAAAACATTATCAAGAGAGTGAAAAGACAAGCCACACACTGGCAGAAAATAGTTGCAAAAAACACATCTGATAAAGGGCTATTATACAAAATATACAAAGAACTCTTAAAATTCAACAATAAAAAAACAAAAAACTTTCCACTTCTAGGAATTTACCCTAAGAATGCAGCACTCCAGTTTGAAAAAGACAGATGCACCCCTATGTTTATTGCAGCACTATTTACAATAGCCAAGATATGGAAGCAACCTAAATGTCCATCAGTAGATGAATGGATAAAGAAGATGTGGTACATATACACAATGGAATATTACTCAGCCATAAGAAAAAAACAAATCCTACCATTCGCAACAACATGGATGGACCTAGAGGGTATTATGCTCAGTGAAATAAGCCAGGCGGAGAAAGACAACTACCAAATGATTTCACTCATATGTGGAGTATAAGAACAAAAGAAAACTGAAGGAACAAAACAGCAGCAGAAGCACAGAACCCAAGAATGGACTATAGTTCCCAAAGGGAAAGGGACTGGGGAGGACGGGTGGGAAGGGAGGGATAAGGGTGGGAAGAAAAGAAAGGGGCATTACGATTAGCATGTATAGTGTTGGGGGGGAATGGGGAGGGCTGTGCAACACAGAGAAGACAAGTAGTGATTTTACAGCATCATACTATGTTGAAGGACAATGACTGTGAACTTGGTGACAAGTAGTGATTTTACAGCATCTTACTATTTTGATGGACACTGACTGAACAGGGATGTGGGGAGGACTTGGTGAAGGGGGGAGCCTAGTAAACATAATGTCCTTCATGTAATTGTAGATTAATGATACCAAAATAAAAATAAAAAATTATTTTAAAAAAAAAAAATATATATATATAAAGCCTTTGTGAACTTTAGCATGGCAATATCTCTTAATGTTTCAGTTTCCTCATCTAGTGAACTAGGATTTTAATAATATATGTATATATTTCTTGAAATAAAAAAGCACATTCTAAAAAAAATAATAATAATAACTTGATTAAAAAATGGGCCAAAGACCTTAACAAACACCTAACCAAATAAGACATACAGATGGCAAATAAGCATATGAAAAGATGTTCCACTCATATATCATTGGAGAAATGCAAATTACAACAGTGAGGTACTATTATACATCTATTAAAATGGCCAAAATCCAGAGCTCTGACACCACCAAATGCTGGTGAGAATATGGAGCAACAGGAGCCATCATTCACTGCTGGTGTGAATACAAAATGGGACATACACTTTGGAAGAAAGTTCGGTGGTTTAAACAAACTAAGCATACTCTTACCGTATAATCCAGCAATCATACTTCTTGGTATTGAAAATTTATGTCCGCACAAAACCTGCACTCAGATGTTTAGAGTAGGTTCGTTCATAAATGCCAAAACTTGGAAGCCACCAAGATGTCCTTAAGTAGGTAAGTGGATAATTAAACTGAGGTAATTCCAAATGGTGGAATATTATTCTATGCTAAAAAGAAATGATCTTCCATGAAAAAACATGGAACAAACTTAAATGCATATTATTAAGTGAAGGAAGCCAATATGAAAAGACTACACAGTGTATGATTCTAACTATATGACATTCTGGGAAAGGGAAAACTTTGGAAGGAGTGAAAACATCAGTGGTTGCTAGAGGTTGGATGAAAAGACAGAGCACAGAGGATTTTTCCAGGGCAGTGAAAATACTGTGTATAATACCATAATGATGGATACATCTTGTTATATATACGTTTGTACAAAAGCACACACAGTACAACACCAACACCAAGAGTGAACACCAAGGTAAACTATGGTGCCTGGGTGATTATGATGTGTCAATGTAGGTTCATCCATGGTAACAAATGTACCATTCTGGTAAGTGATGTTGACAATAGGGGAGGATATGCATGTGTAGGAGTAGGGAATATATGGGAAATCTCTGTACCTTCCTTTCAATTTTGCTGTGAACCTAACTGCTCTAAAAAATTAACTCTTAAAAAAAGGAGTCCTAAGATGGCGGCATGAGAGGTCAGAAAGAGGCTTCCTCCTAAAATTGCATATAATATGAAAATATAATTAATACAACTAATCCTGAAAGAGCAACAGGAAAGAGGGCTGTACCAGACTGCATACACCTGGAGAAAAGAGCAGACCTCACAGAACAGGGTAATATACCAAAGCTGTGGGCCTGTCAGGACCCAAGCACTTTCCCCACCCCAGCTCACTGACAGGAGGAAGAGAAACAGAGTGGGGACAGAGTGGAGGCCTGGGACTGATGAATACTTAAGTCCAGAGATCTGCTCTGGGAGCAACAAACCTACATTTCATGGTGCTTTCATGATACTCTCGTGATTAGGGGATTGGAAAGCTAAGACAGGCAGAAATCCTGGAGAGACTGAGATACCAGCCGCTTGTGGAAAGCAGAGATCCATCTCCGGCTGCTCTAGGACAAAAGAAAGGCGGCCAGTCTGAGAGACTTCCTAACAAGGAAGCCCTTAGCAAGAGGGCTGCTAAAGGAGCAAGGATTGCACAGAGCTTACTGCTCAGGAGAAAGGACAGGTAGACAAAATTGACTGGGTGCACTCTGCCCAGCAGGTTGGGAGCTTTCACGATTTTCAGATGCTCCAGCTCCCTGGCTGTCTAAACAGCTCCAAGGACTGTGTAGAAAGGACTACTGCACCTTTCTCCTGGCCAGCCCCACCTGGCTCGGCAAACCCTACCCTGGCATTAGGCCAGCCAGAGGGAATATCGGTCCACAGCAATGACAAACGCAAAGCATAGAGGCTTATAAGTGTGTGCTTCAGCCCACTGGTTCAGGCAGTCTAGACAGGCATAGCAGCCGGGAAACAGGAAACAGCTCTTTCCTCCACCCAGGCACCAATAACACTCCCCTGCGACCCCTGACACTGCTTCAGGGTCTGAGCAGCTCCAGAGAGTAGAGCTTCTGGACACTAGAGGGTGCCATATACAAATATGAAACACCAAAGGAACCTGGTTCAGAGTAAAATTAATATAACTCCTGAAAAAGACAACATGGACTTCATGAATCTTCCTGAAAGGGAGTTCAAAATAAAAATCATGAACATGCTCATGGAGGTATGGAAAGATATTCAAGAACTCAGGAATGAATTCTGGTCAGAGATCCAATTATTGAAGGGCACAATGGAGGGTATTAAAAGCAGATTAGATACGGTGGAGGAGACAATAAATGAAATAGAAATTAGAGAAGAGGAATACAAAGAAGTTGAGGCACAGAGAGAAAAAGGATCTCTAAGAATGAAAGAATATTGAGAGAACTGTGTGACCAATCCAAACAGAACAATATTCATATTATAGGGATACCAGAAGAAGAGAGAGAAAAAGGGATGGAAAGTGTCTTTGAGGAGGTAACTGCTGAAAACTTACCCAATCTGGGGAAGGAGATAGTCTCTCAGGCCATGGAGATCCACACACCTCCCAACACAAGAGACCCAAGGAAGACAACACCAAGACATATAGTAATTAAAATGGAAAAGATCAAGGATAAGGACTGACTGCTAACAGCAGCCAGAGACAGAAATAAGATCACATACAAAGGAAAGCCCATCAGGCTATCATCAGACTTCTCAGCAGAAACCTTACAGGCCAGAAGAGAGTCGCATGATATATTTAATGCAATGAAGCAGAAGGACCTTGAACCAAGATTACTTTATCTGGCAAGATTATCATTTAAATTTGAAGGAGAGATTAAACAATTTCCAGATAAACAAAAGTTGAGAGAATTTACTTCCCACAAACCATCTCTACACTGTATTTTGGAGGGACTGCTATAGATGGAAGTGTTCCTAAGGTTAAATAGCTGTCACCAGAGGTAATAAAACCACAGTAAAGAAAGTAGAACAGCTAATTACTAAGCAAATGCAAAATTAAATTAACTATCCCCAAAGTCAATCAAGGGATAAACAAAGAGTACAGAATATAATACCTAATAAAGAATGGAGGAGGAAGAAAAAGGAGAAGAAAAAGAAAAGAACCTTTAGATTGTGTTTGTAATAGCATATTAAGTGAGTTAAGTTACAGTCTTAGATAGTAAGGAAGTTAACCATGAACCTTTGGTAACCACGAATCTAAAGCCTGCAATGGCAATAAGTACATACCTATCGATAATCACCCTAAATGTAAATGGACTGAATGCATCAATCAAAAGATATAGAGTCACTGAATGGATAAAAAAAACAAGACCCATCTATATGTGGCATACAAGAGACTCCTGTGGCCTAGTATAATGATCTATTCTTGAAAATGTTCCCAAAGACATACACAGACTAAAAGTGAAGGGATGAAAAAGGTATTTCATGCAACTAATCGAGAGAAAAAAGAAGGAGCTGCAGTACTTCTGTCAGACAAAATAGACTTCAAAACAAAGAAAGTCAGATGAGACAAAGAAGAACATTACATAATGATAAAGGGGTCAATCCAACAAGAAGATATAACCATTATAAATATCTATGCACCCAACACAGGAGCACCTACATATGTGAAACAAATACTAACTGAATTAAAAGGGGAAATAGAATGCAATGCATTCATTCTAGGAGACTTCAACACTCCACTCACTCTGAAGGATAGATCAACCAGACAGAAATAAATAAGGACACAGAGGCACTAAATGACACATTAGAACAGATAGACCTAACAGACATCTAAAGAACTCTACACCCAAAAGCAGCAGAATACACATTCTTCTCAAGTACACATGGAACATTTTCAAAAATAGATCATATACTAGGCCACAAAAAGAACCTCAGTAAATTCAAAAAGATTGAAATTGTACCAACCTGTTTTTCAGACCACAAAGGTATGAAACTAGAAATAAATTACACAAAGAAAATGAAAAATCCCATGAACACATGGAGGCTTCACAACATGCTCCTAAATAAACAATAAACAAACTCATGGGACTACATCAAACTAAAAAGTTTCTGTACGGCAAAGGACACCATCTACAAAACAAAAAGGTATCCTATGGTTTGGGAGAATATATTTGTAAATGACATATCTGACAAGGGGTTAACATCCAAAATATATAAAGAACTTACACGCTCCAACACCCAAAAAGCAAATAACCTGATTAACAAATGGGCAAAGTATATGAAGAGACAGTTCTCTAAAGAAAAATTTCAGATGGCCAACAGACACATGAAAAGATGCTCCACATCACTAATCATCAGGGAAATGCAAATTAAAACCACAATGAGATATCACTTCACACCAGTAAGGATGGCCAGCATCAAAAAGACTAAGAACAACAAATGCTGGAGAGGATGCGGAGAAAGGGGAACCCTCCTACACTGCTGGTGGGAATGTAAACTAGTTCAACCATTATGGAAAGCAATATGGAGGTTCCTCAAAAAACTAAAAATACAAATACCATTTGAACCGGGAATCCCACTCCTTGGAATTTACCCAAAGATTACAAATTCTGAAATTCAAAAAGATATGTGCACCCCTATGTTTATTGCAGCACTTTTTGGATATGGAAGCAACCTAATGTCCATCAGTAAATGAATGGAGAAAAAAGATGTGGTACATATACACAATGGAATACTATTCAGCCATAAGGAAGAACAAATCCTACCATTTGCAACAGCATGGATGGAGCTTGAGGACATTATGCTCAGTGAAATAAGCCACGTGAAGAAAGACAAGTGCCAAATGATTTCCCTCATCTGTGGAGTATAACAACGAAGCAAAATTGGAGGAACAAAATAGCAGGAGACTCAGAGACTCCAAGAAGGAAGTAGTGGTTACCAAAGGGGAGGGGTCTGGAAGGACAGGTGTGGATGCAGGGAGAAGGGGATTGAATGGTATTATGTTTAGTATGCACGGTGTAGGGGATCACGGGGAGAACAGTGTAACACAGAGAAGGCACATACTGCATCTGTGGCATCTTGCTACACTGATGGACAGTGACTGCATTGGGGTATGGGTGGGAACTTGATAATATGGGTAAATGTAGCAATCACATTGTTTTTTCATGTGAAACCTTCATAAGAGTGTATATTAATAATACCTTAATAAAAAATTTTTTTAAAAAAGGAGTCCATTTTTAAATGTTGGGAAAAGAGAGGCGTCTGACATTACCTGCAAAACTTCATATGCAAAAATCTCAAAATACAGTCCATACTAGGTTAGAAGAACTAGTAGAAACCATTATTTATTCACAGGGTATTATGTTGTAGAAACTGTACTAAGCATTCAATACCTCATTTAATCTTCAAAAAAAGCCTCAGCATATTAAATAATCTGAGTTCTCGCATACTCCTCCTAGAGAATCCTACTTTAATGAAATTTCATACATAGGCACCAAGAGATGCAAAAATGTTCAGAGCTTCATTCTTCATAAAAATGAAAATCTGGAGACAACTGTCTATTGACAGTAGAATAAATCATAGTACATTCACAGCAGAAAAAAATGAATGAAATAAAGCTGTACACATCAATATGAGTGAATTTTAAAACAAAGATATAAAGGAGCAAATGAGAAAATCCCGTAAGAACATAAAAATGGCATAACATTGTATGTGAATATCAAAACAGACAAAACTAAACAACATATTATTTAAGAATACATTCATAGATGGTAAAACAGCAAATAAATCCAAGGAGCAATCATCACAAAATTCAGCATAGTGATTGTGTATAGAGACAAGGTATATATATATATATATATATATATATATATGGGCCTTCAAAGGTATTATAATTTCTATTAGCCTGAATAGCAGGTACTTGGATGGCATATTACTATTACTTTTTACCTACACAAATATTTTATATGTGCTTCTTTTGTATGTATATTTAATAATTTAAAATTTTTAAACTCTGGATTGGCATAATGCCAACTTCAGAAATGAGGGAAGAAAAATCATGTAAATTGTCCAAAGATAATACCACAGTTGTAAGTTGCTGAACTGAAACCTGAAATCGAGTTTGTCAAATTTCAAAAGCCATGCTCTTCCCTCTATGTAACTTTTACTCTATGTAACTTCTACTCTACCAACTTGAGACTATTATATATACAACTACTAACTGTTGAAACTTTGAGACAGGTGATCTAGGAAACCATCAGTTTTGCTAATAAGAAATATGCAAAGGTAGCTCTTTTTCATGGCACCTCAGAGGTGGTCAGCTGCTTGAAGATGAAGCTGAACATCTCTTCCAGCCACTGGCTGCCAAAAACTCATTGAAATGGACAATGAACACAAACTTTGTACCTTTTACAAGAAGCATATGGCAACAAAAGTTGCTACTGATGCTCCGGGTAAAGACTGGAAGGGTTATGTGGTCCAAAGCAGTAGTGGGGCATGGAAAAATCATGACAGACTCCACAGAAATACAAAGAATTATTAAAGACTACTATGAAAACCTATATGCTAACAAGCTGGAAAACCTAGAAGAAATGGACAACTTCCTAGAAAAATACAACCTTCCAAGACTGACCAAGGAAGAAACACAAAACTTAAACAAACCAAAGCAGTAGTGGGAATGACAAACAAGGTTTACCCATGAAAACAGGGCATCTTGACCCATGACCATGTCTGCCTACTAAGTGAGGGACATGTCTGCTACAGACCAAGGACTGGAGAAAGCAAGTGCAAATCTGTTCAGGGGTTGCACTGTGGATGCTCCTTTGAGTGGTGTCAAAGTAAAAAAAGGGGAGAAGGCTATTTCTGGGCTCACTGATACTACTGTGCCTTGTTCCCTGGGACCCAAAAGAGTTAGCAGAATCTGCAGACTTCTCAATCTCTGTAAAGAAGTTGTACACCAGTATGTTGTGAGAAACCCCTAAACAAGAAGGTAACAAACCTAGGATCAAAGCAACTAAGATTCAGCATCTTGTTACTCTACATGTCCTGCAACACAAACATCAGCGTATTGCTCTGATGAAACAGCAGACTAAGAAGAATAAGGAAGAGGCTGCAGAATATGCTAAACTTTTGGCCAAGAAAAATACCAGAAACAGACTGCCAAGAGACAGAAGCTGTCCTCTCTGAGAGCTTCTATGTCTAAGTCTGAATCCAGTCAAAAGTGAGATTTTTTTGACTAACAAATAGATAATATCAGACTTCAAAAAAATAAGAAAATGTAAAGCTACTGATCAGCTGGAAAGAAAATCAGTGCTACTGTTTTCCAAGATTAATGATATCCCCCTTATAACTTTTCATACTCACAAATACGTGGTCAAGATAAAGGTTTAGCTCTTCTCAAGCTCATTGACCTATACTGGAATCAAGCCAATTAAATGATACTACATTTCATTAGCAATCTAGCACTAAACAAATGATCCAATGATATCAAGATTTTTAGTTTCTTCATTTATACACAAACACTGCTAAACTGCAGAGAGAACGTAAACTAAAAAAATCCTAGCTTTCAAATCCTGAAGGTTCCACTTAGCTATTTTGACCTTGTGTAAATTACTTTACCTCTTTGAGGTTGTTTTCTATCTCAAAAAAATAGATATATAATAGCCCACATCTAACTACTGTCAGAATTAAATGAGATAATACAGGATAAAATTTTTTGGTCACTGCACTGTATTTCATAGATGTTCACTATTTCCTTCCTTTATTCTAGGCATGGGAAAGAATAAACAAATTGACAAGCAAAAAGATGGCCAGAAAAACTAAAAAAAAGTAGAGACCCTTTAAGTATAACAGTTTTCTAGGCAAAAATAAGAATAATTTAGTGGAAATAAAGATCACCATTTGCAGCAACAATACATATTTTAAAAATTCAGCTCTCAAGATTCTATTTCCTCCCTATTCCTTTGATAAAGATGAGAACTTTACAGTTACTGAAAGGTAGCATTCTCTCAGAGACCCTATAAGGATTAAGATTAAATTACAGAGTTTCTATTCTGTTAGTTATTTTACTATGCTGAACCATTTTTCCAAGTTATAAAACAATTCAGCAATGTATCATGGTACAGACATTGTAAACCAAATCTTTTACCTTTTGGATTCAGGAGGATGTGTCTTCTTTATCATTTCACGGAGCCTTGCAGCTGACTACAAATACATAAAATGTATACATATAAAAATACTATCTTTTAATTACAAGCTTACCTTTTAAAATATTAAGTATCTGCTACTTTATCCATGCTAACCATAGATCTATACAGGAAATAAAGATCCTTAAGATACACCTACTCTTGGTAGTAGACATGAGACAAGACAATACATACTATCAATAATATTGGCAACTACATAAAACTGTCTAAAGTACTGACATTCTGATATGTTGGACCAAGCTGCTATGAGTTTACATGCTTAAACATTAAACATTCAATCAAATACACTACTACAAATTAAAAGGTTTAACTTCTACTAGAGGCAATCCTACTTTTATATTTTCCAGAAGAGTTACAAGTTATAAATCAAATCATAATTGTTTTTCCCCTATGTGAAGACACCAATGTAAATTATACCTTTAGTCATAATGATTACAAAACAGCATACATCTGGGCCATTTAGCCTTAAAGCTCCTTATACAAAATATATCTACTCTTAAAGCTTAAGATTTAAAAAAAAAGAAAAGAAAATATCTGTCCTCTCACTACTCTACAACACATCTCTCAACCCATCCCTCCCACTTCTCCTTTATCCTTTACTTAAAGCAACCACTTGGAACATGCCTGTTCCTCTGAAACCAAGACAACCATTCCAAAAATACCATTATTTTATGTATTACCAAAAGGAAGAGTTATAGTTTCAAGATGTTAACTTTAAAAACATTACAATGAAAAAAAAAATGTCCTGGAATAAATAAAATATGGTAAACCTCTTTCTATTAAGTATAAAACTTGCTCCTAATTTCACTCTCTCTCATTTGACACTATGAAACCTGATTCTATGAGTATCTTATTGACCTACTAGCAAGAGGAAAGGCATTTTGGTTTTAATTAGAAACTCTATACAAACCTCAGACAACTGAAGAGAAGCAAAAAACTCTGCATTTTCTGATATGTTCTTCAGTCTCTTCCTTTCGTATGGTGACAATCCTGAAAAATCATCCTATAAAATTACACCAAGAAGATTGTTACTTTACACAATACATAGTAAAAGCACCTAACAAAATTAGGTGTCTTATTCTCTGCATGTATACTTGTCTTCAGATTGTACCTGCTCTACTTATTTCATGCTATCTTACCCAACAGCACATAATCTATCCTGCCTTGGATATTGAGTTGAGAGAGTTAGAACTTGGGATAATCACAAGATATGTGTATGGTTTCCCAATTAAAAAAACAAATGATCTGGAAGAAGGATTAAAGATAGTGGCATGAGAGGAGAGACAGAGGATTCCTCCTAAAACTGGATACAATTAGAAAATATAGTTGGTGCAACTAATCCTGAGAGAGCAACAGGAAAGAGGATGGCGTCAGACTACATACACCTGGAGGAAACAGCAGACCTCACAGAATGGGGTAACGTACCAGAGCCGTGGCCCGGCGGGACCCAAGTCCTTCCCCCACCCCAGCTCACTGGAGGGAGGTACAGAAACAGAGCAGGGAGGGAATGGAAGGCTTGGGACTACTGAATACCTAGCTCTGGAGATCTGCACTGGGAGCACAAACCTACATTTCATGGTGCTTTCATAATACTCCTCTGATTACAGGGTTGGAAAGCTGGGACAGGCGGAGTTCCTGGGTAGACAGGGATTCCCGGCCACTTGTGGAAAGCAGGGATCCGTATTCGGCTGCTCTGGGACAAAAGCTTATACCTGTGTGCTCGGCCCACTGATTCAGGCAGTGGAGACAGGCACAGCAGCAGGTAAGCAGGGAACAGCTCTATCCTACCCGCAGGCACCAATACCACTCCCCTGCAACCCCGGCATTGCTTCAGGGGCTGAGAAGCTCCAGAATAGAGCTTCTGGACACTAGAGGGCACCATATACAAATATAAAACGCCAAAGAAACCTGGTCGAGAATAAAATTACTAATGCAACTCCCGAGAAGATTTAAATGATATGGACCTCATGACTCTTCCTGAAAGTGAGTTCAAAATAAAAATCATCAACATGCTAATGGAGGTACGGAAAAACATCCAAGAACTCAAGAATGAATTCAGATCGGAGATCCAATCATTGAAGAGCATGACGGAGGGTATTAAAAGCAGGTTGGCTATGGTGGAGGAGACAATAAATGAAATAGAACATAAAGAAGAGGGATACAAAGAAGCTGAGGCACAGAGAGAAAAAAAGATCTCTAAGAATGAAAGAATATTGAGAGAACTGTGTAACCAATTCAAATGGAACAATATTCGCATTATAGGGATACCGGGAGAAGAAGAGAGAGAGAGAGAAAGGGATAGAAAGTGTCCTTGAGGAGGTAACTGCTGAAAACTTCCCCAATCTGGGGAAGGAGATAGGCTCTCAGGCCATAGAGATGCACAGATCTCCCAACACAAGGGACCCAAGGAAAACAACACCAAGACACATAGTAATCAAAATGGAAAAGATCAAGGATAAGGACAGACTGTTAAAAGCAGCCAGAGACAGAAATAAGATCACATACAAAGGAAAGCCCATCAGGCTATCATCAGACGTCTCAGCAGAAACCTTACAAGCCAGAAGGGAGCGGCATGATGTATTTAATGTAATAAAGGAGAAGGGACTGGAACCAAGATTACTTCATCTGGCAAAATTATCATTTAAATTTGAAGGAGGGACTAAACAATTTCCAGATAAGCAAAAGTTGAGAGAATTTACTTCTCACAACCATCCCTACAGTCTATTTTGGAGGGACTGCTATAGCTGAAAGTGTTCCTGAGGTTGAACAGCTGTCACCAGAGGTAATAAAAACACAGTAAAAAAACTAGAACAGCTAATCACTCAGCAAATGCAAAATTAAATTAACTATCCCTAAAGTCAATCAAGGAATAGACAACAAGTACAGAATTCGATACATAATATATAAAGAATGGAGGAGGAAGAAAAAGGAGGAGAAACAGAAAAGAACCTTTAGACTGTGTTTGTAATACTAAGTGAGTGTATGTGTTTGCATACTAAGTGAGTTAAGTTAGACTCTGAGATACTAAGGAAAGTAACCTGGAACCTTTGGTAACCATGAATCTAAAGCCTGAAATGGCAATAAATACATACCTATCGATAATCACCCTAAATGTAAATGGACTGAATGCACCAATCAGAAGTTATAGAGTCACTGAATGGATAAAAAAACAAGACCCTTCTATATGCAGCTTACAAGAGACTCACCTCAAACCCAGAGACATCCACAGAATAAAAGTCAAGGGATGGAAAAAGATATTTCATGGAAACAATACGGAGAAAAAAGGTGTTGCAGTACTAGTATCAGACAAAATAGACTTCAAAACAAAGAAAGTAACAAGAGATAAAGAAGGGCATTACATAATGATAAAAGGGTCAGTCCAACAAGAGGATATAACCATTATAAATATATATGCACTCAACACAGGAGCACCAGCATATGTGAAACAAATACTAACAGAAATAAAGGAGGAAACAGAATGCAAGGCATTCATTTTAGGAGATTTCAACACACCATTCACTCCGAAGGACAGATCAACCACACAGAAAATAAGTAAGCACACAGAGGCACTGAACAACATACTAGAACAGATGGACCTAATAGACATCTATAGAACTCTACGTCCAAAAGCAACAGGATACACATTCTTCTCAAATGCACATGGAACATTCTCCAGAACAGACCACATACTAGGCCACAAAAAGAGCCTCAGTAAATTAAAAAAGATTGAAATTCTACCAACCAACTTTTAAGACCACAAAGGTACAAAACAAGAAATAAATTGTACAAAGAAAGCAAAAACGCCCACAAACACATGGAGGCTTAACACCATGATCTTAAATAATCAATGGATCAACGAACAAATTAAAATAGAGATAAAGAGAGCCAGGATGGCGGCATGAGTAGAGCAGTGGAAATCTCCTCCCAAAAACACATAGAGCTATGAAAATATAACAAAGAAAACTCTTCCTAAAATAGAGACCAGAGGACACAGGACAACATCCAGACGACATCCACACCTGCAACAACCCAGCGCCTTGGGAAGGGGGTAAGATACAAGCCCCGGCCCGGCGAGACCCGAGCGCCCCTCCCCCAGGCTCCCGGCGAGTGGAAAGAAATCGGAGCGGTTTTTCTTTTTGGCGAGTGCTTTTCGGAAGCCTTAAAGGGACAGGGACCCCGTTGCTAGAGAGGCAGGGTGGCAGGACTGGTGAGCGGGTGCCTGGGACCAGCGCCTGACGACAAAGAATATCCCACATTTTTTCCTGCGGAACCGGTGGGCAGGTGCCTGAGACCGGCACCTGAGGACGGAGGAAATCGCGCGTTTTTCCCCTTTTTTTTTTTCTCTTTTTGGGAAGTGCTTTTTGGAAGCCTTAAAGGGACAGGGACCCCGGTGCTAGGGAGGCAGGGCGGCGGGACTGGTGAGCGGGTGCCTGGGACCGGCGCCTGAGGACAAAGAATATCCCGCGTTTTTCCCTGCGGGACCGGTGGGCGGGTGCCTGAGACCGGCACCTGAGGACAGAGGAAATCACGCGTTTTTCCCCTTTTTTTCTTCTCTTTTTGGTGAGCACTTTTTGGAAGCCTTAAAGGGACAGGGACCCTGGTGCTAGGGAGGCAGGGCAGTGGGACTGGTGAGCGGGTGCCTGGGACCGGCGCCTGAGGACAAAGAATATCCCGCGTTTTTCCCTGCGGGACCGGTGGGCAGGTGCCTGAGACCGGCACCTGAGTACGGAGGAAATCGCACGTTTCCCCCCCCCCCTTTTTTTTCTCTTTTTAGCGAGTGCTTTTTGGAAGCCTTAAAGGGACAGGAACCCTGGTGCTAGGGAGGCAGAGAAGCAGGACCGGTGGGCGGGTGCCTGAGACCAGCACCTGAGGACAGAGGAAATCGCACGTTCTCCCACTTTTTTTTTTTTCTCTTTTTGGGGAGTGCTTTTTGGAAGCCTTAAAGGGACAGGGACCCCGGTGCTAGGGAGGCCGGGCGGCGGGACTGGTGAGCGGGTGCCTGGGAACGGCGCCTGAGGACAAAGAAAATCGCGCATATTTCCCTGCGGGACCGGTGGGCGGGTGCTTTTTGGAAGCCTTGAAGGGACAGGGACCCTGGTGCTAGGGAGACAGTGCAGCAGGACCAGTGAGCGGGTGCCTGGGACCGGTGCCTGAGGACAAAAAAAAAATCGCGTGGTTTTTCCTTTATTTTTTTATTTTTATTTTTCTGTTCTCTCTCTCATTGTTGCTGTTGTTGTTTTGGTTTGGAGAGTGCGTTTTGGAAGTCTTAAAGGGGCAGGACAGGACACTTACACCAGAGGCAGAGAATCTGGGGATCTCTGGGCACTCTAACCCCCTGGGCAGCAGGGAGCACAGAGGCCCCTTACGGAGATAAATAGCCTCCGGGCTGCTCCCCTCCAACGGGGCTCTACCATTTTGGAGGAGCAGCCCCAGCCAGGCCACGCCCACAGCAACAGCAGAGATAAACCCCATAGCAACCGGGCAGGAAGCAGAAGCCCTGTCTGCACACAGCTGCCCAGCACAAGCCACTAGAGGTCGCTATTCTCCCAGGAGAGGAAGGCCACAAACCAACAAGAAGGGAAGCTCTTCCAGCGGTCACTCGTACCAGCTCTGCAAACTATCTCTATCACCATGAAAAGGCAAAACTACAGGCAGACAAAGATCACAGAGACAACACCTGAGAAGGAGACAGACCTAACCAGTCCTCCTGAAAAAGAATTCAAAATAAAAATCATGAACATGCTGACAGAGATGCAGAGAAAAATGCAAGAGCAATGGGATGAGATGCAGAGGAAAATGCAAGAGCAGCGGGATGAAGTCCGGAAGGAGATCACAGATGTCAGGAAGGAGATCACAGAAGTGAAACAATCCCTGGAAGGATTTATAAGCAGAATGGATAAGATGCAAGAGGCCATTGAAGGAATAGAAGCCAGAGAACAGGAACGTATAGAAGCTGACATAGAGAGAGATAAAAGGATCCCAGGAATGAAACAACACTAAGAGAACTATGTGACCAAGCCAACAGGAATAACATTCGTATTATAGGGGTACCAGAAGAAGAAAGAGGAAAAGGGATAGAAAGTCTCTTTGAAGAAATAATTGCTGAAAACTTCCCCAAACTGGGGGAGGAAATAATCAAACAGACCATGGAATTACACAGAACCCCCAACAGAAAGGATCCAAGGAGAACAACACCAAGACACATAGTAATTAAAATGGCAAGGATCAAGGACAAGGAAAGAGTTTTAAAGGCAGCTAGAGAGAAAAAGGTCACCTATAAAGGAAAACCCATCAGGCTAACATCAGACTTCTCGACAGAAACCCTACAGGCCAGAAGAGAATGGCATGATATACTTAATGCAATGAAACAGAAGTGCCTCGAACCAAGACTGCTGTATCCAGCACGAATATCATTTAAATATGAAGGAGGGATTAAACAATTCCCAGAAAAGCAAAAGCTGAGGGAATTTGCTTCCCACAAACCACCTCTACAGGGCATCCTACAGGGACTGCTCTAGATGGGAGCACCCCTAAAAAGAGCACAGAACAAAACACACAACATATGAAGAATGGAGGAGGAGGAATAAGAAGGGAGAGAAGAAAAGAATCTCCAGACAGTGTATATAACAGCTCAATAAGCGAGCTAAGTTAGGCAGTAAGATACTAAAGAAGCTAACCTTGAACCTTTGGTAACCACGAATCTAAAGCCTGAAATGGCAATAAGTACATATCTCTCAATAGTCACCCTAAATGTAAATGGACTTAAAGCACCAATCAAAAGACATAGAGTAATAGAATGGATAAAAAAGCAAGACCCATCTATATGCTGCTTACAAGAAACTCACCTTAAACCCAAAGATAAGCATAGACTAAAAGTCAAGGGATGGAAAACATATTTCAGGCAAACAACAGTGAGAAGAAAGCAGGGGTTGCAGTACTAATATCAGACAAAATAGACTTCAAAACAAAGAAAGTAATAAGAGATAAAGAAGGATACTACATAATGATAAAGGGCTCAGTCCAACAAGAGGATATAACCATTCTAAATATATATGCACCCGATACAGGAGCACCAGCATATGTGAAGCAAATACTAACAGAACTAAAGAGGGAAATAGACTGCAATCATTCATTGTAGGAGACTTCAACACACCACTCACCCCAAAGGATAGATCCACTGAGCAGAAAATAAGTAAGGACACACAGGCACTGAACAACACACTAGAACAGATGGACCTAATAGACATCTATAGAACTCTACATCCAAAAGCAACAGGATATACATTCTTCTCAAGTGCACATGGAACATTCTCCAGAATAGAAAACATACTAGCTCACAAAAACAGCCTCAGTAAATTCTAAAATATTGAAATTCTACCAAACAATTTTTCAGACCACAAAGGTATAAAAGTAGAAATAAATTCTACAAAGAAAACAAAAACGCTCAAAAACACATGGAGGCTTAACAACATGCTACTAAATAATCAATGGATCAATGAACAAATCAAAATAGAGATCAAGGAATATATAGAAACAAATGACAACAACAACACTAAGCCCCAACTTCTGTGGGACGCAGCGAAAGCAGTCTTAAGAGGAAAGTATATAGCAATCCAGGCATATTTAAAAAAGGAAGAACAATCCCAAATAAATGGTCTAATGTCACAATTATCAAAACTGGAAAAAGAAGAACAAAGGAGGCCTAAAGTCAGCAGAAGGAGGGACATAATAAAGATCAGAGAAGAAATAAACAAAATTGAGAAAAATAAAACAATAGCAAAAATCAACAAAACCAAGAGCTGGTTCGAGAAAATAAACAAAATAGGTAAGCCTCTAGCCCAACTTATTAAGAGAAAAAGAGAATCAACACACATCAACAGAATCAGAAACGAGAACGGAAAAATCACGACAGACTCCACAGAAATACAAAGAATTATTAAGACTACTATGAAAACCTATATGCCAACAAGCTGGAAAACCTAGAAGAAATGGACAACTTCCTAGAAAAATACAACCTCCCAAGACTGACCAAGGAAGAAACACAAAAGTTAAACAAACCAATTACGAGCAAAGAAATTGAAACGGTAATCAAAAAACTACCCAAGAACAAAACCCCGGGGCCGGACGGATTTACCTCGGAATTTTATCAGACACACAGAAAAGACGTAATTAATACCCATTCTCCTTAAAGTGTTCCACAAAATAGAAGAGGGAATACTCCCAAACTCATTCTATGAAGCCACCAGTATAATGTTCAGCATTATACTGAACAGCGAGAAGCTGAAAGCATTTCCTCTGAGATCGGGAACCAGACAGGAAAGCCCACTCTCCCCACTGTTATTTAACATAGTACTGGAGGTCCTAGCCACGGCAATCAGATAAAACAAAGAAATACAAGGAATCCATATTGGTAAAGAAGAAGTTAAACTGTCACTATTTGCAGATGATATGATACTGTACATAAAAAACCCTAAGGACTCCACTCCAAAACTACTAGAACTGATATCGGAATACAGCAAAGTTGCAGCATACAAAATCAACACACAGAAATCTGTAGCTTTCCTATACACTAACAATGAATCAATAGAAAGAGAAATCAGGAAAACAATTCCATTCACCATTGCATCAAAAAGAATAAAATACCTAGGAATAAACCTAACCAAAGAAGTGAAAGACTTACACTCTGAAAACTACAAGTCACTCTTAAGAGAAATTAAAGGGGACACTAATAAAAGGAAACTCATCCCATGCTCATGGATAGGAAGAATTAATATCGTCAAAATGGCCATCCTGTCCAAAGCAATATACAGATTTGATGCAATCCCTCTCAAATTACCAGGAACATTCTTCAATGAACTGGAACAAATAATTCAAAAATTCATATGGAAACACCAAAGACCCCGAATAGCCAAAGCAATCCTGAAAAAGAAGAATAAAGTAGGGGGGATCTCACTCCCCAACTTCAAGCTCTACTACAAAGCCATAGTACTCAAGACAATTTGGTACTGGCACAAGAACAGAGCCACAGACCAGTGGAACAGATTAGAGACTCCAGAAATTAACCCAAACATATATGGTCAATTACTATTTGATAAAGGAGCCATGGACATACAATGGAAAAATGACAGTCTCTTCAACAGACGGTGCTGGCAAAACTGGGGGGGGAGGAAGAAAGGGGAGGGTGGGCTGCACAACACAGAGAGGACAAGTAGGGATTCTACAACATTTTGCTAAGCTGATGGACAGTAACCGTAATGTGGTTGTTAGGGGGGACCTGATATAGGGGAGAGCATAGTAAACATAGTACTCTTCATGTAAGTGTAGATTAAAGATTAAAAAAAAAAAAGAAAGAAAGAAAAGGGGGATTACTCCTTTATAGGATAAAACTATTGGTAAATCAAAGATCAACGCATGCTTTAAATATCCTTAATGTTGATCACTTGAAGGGTGTCAGATGATCAGCTATGGAGGTACTCTTTTCTGATAATATTCCTTTCTCTTAATAAAAAAAAAAAAAAAAAAAGCTGTTCCTGTGTGCTGACCTACAATGGGTTCTGCACAGTGGTATAGAGGGCATGTCAAAGTGTGGGCAAAGGGTCTCTTTGTCTCTATGCAGAAGACCAAGGCCTAGCTTGGATACCCAGAAAATGAACTAAGATACGATATGAGGAGGAGCTTCCGGCATCAGCACTCTCTGGAGGACTTGCGCTAGGGGGATGATCGCCTCCACAGGGATCCGGACGATGCTGCGGTTCTGGCTGCATCCAGCCCACCGTCTCCTGGACTTGCCATTGGAAAGAGGAGGGAGATGTCTAGGCTGGCATGTGCATACAGTGAGACAACGAATTTGACCGGATCTGTACTGTTGGAACTCAATCAGGAGTTGGGAGGGGTGCAAGTTGTAGCACTCCAAAATCTCATGACTATAGACTATCTACGGTTAAAAGAACATATGGGATGTGAACAGATCCCAGAAATGGGCTGCTTTAATTTGTCTGATTGTTCACGTACAGTTGGACAATATCCATCATATCATAGATAAATTTTCGCAAATGCCTAGGGTACCTAAATGGTTTTCTTGGCTTCACTGGAGATGGATGGTAATTATAGATTTACTTTGTTTATGTCACCGTATTCCTATTATGTTAATATGTGTGTGCAAATTAGTTAGTAGTTTAAAACCTATACATACTTAAGGTACTCTACAAGAAGATATGTCAAAGAAATAATCAATCCTCCCATGTTTCCTTCCATATGCTACCTCTATAGCTTTTCTTCTTCTTTCCTAATTACAACCCTTAAATAGAATTCGTGCCTCATATCGAATTTACCGAGTATCATAATTCCTCCAGGTGGTAAAGATACCTCGAGACAAGTGCTGGGCATAGAAGCCACAGGGCATAAATCTGCAAAGAAGTAAAAAGCTAACCTTTTCAAACAATATGGCTTCTCTCTCACTTACCAACTTTACATTTCCCTGTATGGCCTCGGAAGATGGCTGGTTAGCCAGAGACGGGTAAGATTCCTCAAGGGAGGAACAACCTAAGACAGGCACAGTCGCGTGGGGGCCATCAGGTGAGAATTTGGGAATCAACAGAGGTGAGGCTCAGAACCTCACCCCCCCTGCTTTGAGAGAAATCTTCTGCATCCATGGATGTCTTGCTGCCCTTGTCTAGCCTGGATTAATACTTAGTCCATAGGCACACACCTGATCATCTGATCACCTACATTTGCCCTCTTACAGCACTAAACTATGTTTTCTACCTTTATCTTGCATCTACCTACCACTTCAGCATTTTATTAAAAATAATAATAATAATAATAATAGAGGGAGAAATGTGGGATCAACATATAAATCAAGTACAAAAATCAAATGAATATTCATATTTGACCTGATTGTTTATGGGTCATAATGCGTGATCAAAACCGAAAGTTTCTGTGATGAATGCCCTTGTACTGTTCACCATGTAAGAATTTATTCACTATGTAAGAATTCATTCACCATGTAAGAACTTGTTCGTTATGCTTCAGAAGATTGGAGACTGACGAGAATTAGGCTTGAGATGGATTAATGATTGTACATTGAGCATTGACCCCCCTATACTGAATTTTATTGTTGTTAACAACCATTTGATGAATAAATGAGAGATGCCCTCAAAAAAAAAAAAAAGAAATACAGATGGCCAACAGACACATGAAAAGATGCTCCACATCACTAATTATCAGAGAAATGCAAATTAAAACTACAATGAGGTATCACCTCACACCAGTAAGGATAGCTGCCATCCAAAAGACAAACAACAACAAATGTTGGCGAGGCTGTGGAGAAAGGGGAACCCTCCTACACTGCTGGTGGGAATGTAAATTAGTTCAACCATTGTGGAAAGCAGTATGGAGGTTCATCAAAATGCTCAAAAAGGACCTACCATTTGACCCGGGAATTCCACTCCTAGGAATTTACCCTAAGAACGCAGCAATCAAGTTTGAGAAAGACAGATGCACCCCTATGTTTATTGCAGCACTATTTACAATAGCCAAGAATTGGAAGCAACCTAAATGTCCATCGGTAGATGAATGGATAAAGAAGATGTGGTACATATATATACACAATGGAATACTACTCAACCATAAGAAGTGGAAAAATCCAACCATTTGCAGCAGCATGGATGGAGCTGGAGAGTATTATGCTCAGTGAAATAAGCCAAGCGGAGAAAGAGAAATACCAAATGATTTCACTCATCTGAGGAGTATAGGAACAAAGGAAAAACTGAAGGAACAAAACAGCAGCGGAATTACAGAACCCAAATTACAGAACTAACAGGTACCAAAGGGAAAGGAACTGGGGAGGTTGGGTGGGTAGGGAGGGATAAGGGGGGGGGAGAAGAAGGGGGTATTAAGATTAGCATGCATGGGGGGGAGGGAGAAAGGGGAGGGTGGGCTGCACAACACAGAGAGGACAAGTAGTGACTCTACAACATTTTGCTAAGCTGATGGACAGTAACCGTAATGTAGTTGTTAGGGGGGACCCCATATAGGGGGGAGCATAGTAAACATAGTATTCTTCATGTAAGTATAGATTAAAAATTTAAAAAAAAAAAGAAAGAAAGAAAGAAAGAAAAGGGGGATTACTCCTTGATAGGATAAAACTACTGGTAAATCAAAGATCAACGCATGTTTTAAATATCCTTAATGTTGATCACTTAAAGGGTGTCAGATGATCAGCTATGGAGGTACTCTTTTCTAATAATATTCCTTTCTCTTAATAAAAAAAAAAAAAAAGCAGTTCCTGTGTGCTTACCTCCAATGAGTTCTGCACAGTGGTATAGAGGGCACGTCAAAGTGTGGGCAAAGGGTCTGTTTGTTTCTATGCAGAAGATCAAGGCCTAGTTTGGATACCCAGAAAATGAACTAAGATACAATATGAGGAGGAGCTTCTGGCATCAGCACTCTCTGGAGGACTTGTGCCGGGGGATGATCATCAAAAAGCCTCCACAGGGATCCGGACGATGCTGCGGTTGTGGCTGCATCCAGCCCACCATCTCCTGGACTTGCCATAGGAATGAGGAGGGAGATGTCTAGGCTGGCATGTGCACACAGTGAGACAACGAATTTGACCGGATCTGTACTGTTGGAACTCAACCAGGAGTTGGGAGGGGGGCAAGTTGTAGCACTCCAAAATCTCATGACTATAGACTATCTATGGTTAAAAGAACATATGGGATGTGAACAGATCCCAGAAATGGGCTGCTTTAATTTGTCTGATTGTTCAAGTACAGTTGGACAATATCCATATCATAGATAAATTTTCACAAATGCCTAGGGTGCCTAAATGGTTTTCTTGGCTTCACTGGAGATGGATGGTAATTATAAATTTGCTTTGTTTATGTCACCGTATTCCTATCATGTTAATATGTGTGTGCAAATTAGTTAGTAGTTTAAAACCTATACATACTTAAGGTACTCTACAAGAAGATATGTCAAAGAAATAATCAATCCTCCCATGTTTCCTTCCATATGCTACCTCTATAGCTTTTCTTCTTCCTTCCTAATTACAACCCTTAAATAGAATTCATGCCTCATATCGAATTTACCGAGTATCATAATTCCTCCAGGTGGTAAATATACCTCGAGACAAGTGCTGTGCATAGTAGCCACAGGGCATAAATCTGCAAAGAAGTAAAAAGCTAACCTTTTCAAACAATATGGCTTCTCTCTCACTTACCAACTTTACATTTCCCTGTATGGCCCCGGAAGATGACTGGTTAGCCAGAGACGGGTAAGATTCCTCAAGGGAGGAACAACCTAAGACAGGCACAGTCACAGGGGGGCATCAGGTGAGAATTTGGGGATCAACAGAGGTGAGGCTCAGAACCTCACCCCCCCTGCTTTGAGAGAAATCTGCATCCGTGGATGTCTTGCTGCCCTTGTCTAGCCTGGATTAATACTTAGTCCATAGGCACACACCTGATCATCTGATCATCTACATTTGCACTCTTACAGCACTAAACTATGTTTTCTACCTTTATCTTGCATCTACCTACCACTTCAGCATTTTATTAAAAATAATAATAATAATAATAATAGAGGGAGAAATGTGGGATCAACATATAAATCAAGTACAAAAATCAAATGAATATTCATATTTGACCAGACTGTTTATAGGTCATAATGCGTGATCAAAACTGTAAGTTTCTGTGATGAATGCCCTTGTACTGTTCATCATGTAAGAATTTATTCACTATGTAAGAATTCGTTCACCATGTAAGAACTTGTTTGTTATGCTTCAGAAGATTGGAGACTGACGAGAATTAGGCTTGAGATGGATTAATTATTGTACACTGAGCATTGACCCCCCTATACTGAATTTTATTGTTGTTAACAACCATTTGATCAATAAATATGAGAGATGCCCTCTCAAAAAAAAAAAAAGAAGAAAAAAAATAATAAAGAATGGGTGGAAGATATGAAGAGACAATTCTCCAAAAAAGAAATTCAGATGGCCAACAGACATATGAAAAGATGCTCCACATCACTAATCATCAGGGAAATGCAAATTAAAACCACAATAAGATATCACCTCACACAAGTAACAATGGCCAGGATCAAAAAGACTAAGAATAAATGCTGGCAAGGATGCGGAGAAAGGGGAACCCTCCTACACTGCTGGTGGGAATGTAAACTAGTTCAACCATTGTAGAAAGTAATATAGAGGCTCCTCAAAAAACTAAAAATAGAAATACCATTTGACCTGGGAATCCCACTCCTTGGAATTTACCCAAATATTATAAGTTCTGAAATTCAAAAAGACATGTGCACCCCTATGTTTATCACAGCACTATTTATAATAGCCAAGATATGGAAGCAACCTAAGTGTCCATCAGTAGATGAATGGGTAAAGAAGATGTGGTACATATACACAATGGAATACTATTCAGCCATAAGGAAGAAACAAATCTACCATTTGCAACAACATGGACGGAGCTGGAGGACATTATGCTCACTGAAATAAGCCACGTGGAGAAAGAGAAGTGCCAAATGATTTCTCTCATTTGTGGAGTATAACAACGAAGCAAAACTGAAGGAACAAAACAGCAGCAGACTCACAGACTCCAAAAAGGGACTAGTGGTTCCCAAAGGGTAAGAGTGTGGGAGGGTGGGTGGGGAGGGAGGGAGAAGGGAATTGAGGGTATTATGTTTAGTACACATGATGTGACAGGTCACGGGGAAGACAGTGTAGCACAGAGAAGACAAATACTGAATTTGTGGCATCTTATTACACTGATGGACAGTGACTGTAATGGGATATGGGTCAGGACTTGATAACATGGGTAAATGTAGTAACCACATTGTTTTTTCATGTGAAAGAGTGTGTATCAGTAACACCTTAATAAATTAATTAATTAGTTTATAAAAGAAGAAAAAGAAAGACATTATATATAATATCTGTCCAGTATTTTTCAAAAGCTTCAAGGTAAATGAAAAACTGAGAAATTGCCACAGACTGGAGGAGACTACAGAGAATGACAACTAAATGTATTATGTGATCCTAGACTAGACACTGGACAGAAAAGAGACATTAGTGATAAAACTGGTGAAATCCTAAAAAATTCTGTACTTTATTTAGTCAATAGTATTGTACCAAGGTTAATTTCTTAGTTTGATAAACATTCTGTGGTTATGTACTATATTAATATAAGAGGAAGCTTAGGAGAAAGATACCTGTACTATTTTTGGAACTCTTCTGAAAGCCTAAATTTTTCTTAAAATAAAAAAATTAACTGTTAAGAAATGTTTTATGGAGTTAAAATATTTAACAGAAAGTAGCAAATTTTCCAGAAAACAATAAAATTCTGGACTTACAGGCCAATACACCTGTCTGTGATGTAACAAGAGATTTCCTTCAATTTAGAAAATATAAGTTTATAAACTAAATACTGTGCCTAAAGTATGTGCCAGAAAGCCTTAGTCATTTTATTCCACAACGATAATTAACGAAAGGGAAGAGAATAAAAAAATGAAATGTTCTATAAAAAAGATTAGATCTTTTAATTTGTCCTAAGAAAATGTAAGCGGAGAATTTACAACTCCACTTAACTATCACCAGTACTCACTATTTCATGTTCTAATTTCTGACCCTATTTCCTTATACTAAACTAAAAACTGCTTTACATTAGCCTCATGTGGTAAAAACCTTAGTCTAAAAAGCCACAGAGACAATCTAATCCAGGGTTATCACAAAGTGCTGTCCTGGGCCAACAGCATCAGTGTCTCTAGGAAACTGTGTTAGACATGTAATTCTATATTCCACTCCAAAACTTGATTCAGAAACTCTAGTGGTGGAGCCCTGAAGCACGGTTTTAACAAGCTCTCCAGATAATTCTGACATAGGCTAAAATTTGAGAACCACTTATCTTATCCAATTCCCTCCCTGTAAAGATGATTTCCATAAAGGCGTAAGATTTCTTAGACGTGACCATGCCTAAAACCTCTGGGCATCCAACCCCCAGTCCAATGCATTTATGACTTACCCCACACTGTCCCACTATAGGTTCCAGTTCTCACCTCTGGGACAATAAAGCATAAGATTGAGTTTCCATTTCATAACAACAACATCTCAATTATCCTATCTCCCTTTCCCACCACCAATTTCTGTTCTGGTTCCATCAACTGTTTGTCATGGTATAGTTTTATTTTGTCTTGCCTAAAATTCATCCCTTTAAATGAAGTACAACACTCCTGTAGCAATAGAAGCCAAAAGAATTAGATACCTAATTCCTTAAATTGATTCCAAGTATTATTTTAAATAGAACTAAACAGTGTTTATCATGTATCTTCTCTATTCCATCATTTGCCTCCTTCTTGTATTTAGAGAAAGTATTATTCAGCACCTCAAAGCAATCAACTAATACTGATTTCTGTATCCTGACATCAAGGGCCAATCAAACGCTCTATGTCCCACAGGCCCACTTCTTCTGATACACTGTGCATAAACATGTAAAAGTGAGCAAGACACTATGAAGTATGAGTAAACTCCAAAAATATGCACAATAAACTGAGAGGAAGATGGAGATTACGTCAATCCTTTCCTTGACAAATCAAAATCAAGAGCAAAATTAACCCAAGGAGTTTATCTGTTAAACATTCGAAAAATAAAATTTCAAATAAGCATAAATTAGATGATAAAATAATTTGAGCTAGAGACAACCTGGATAACCTTAGCTTACCAAAACTTCAAATTTCAAAATAAGAAAATTTGAATAAGCTAGTGACTAAATTCTTACCAGGCGTGGTGTGGTATCTTCATCACTGTCTCCATCCTGACTGCTTTCCACATCAACACTGAAAATCACTGTATTTGAAGTGCTCTCCTGTTGTTGCTTACTTTCAGTAGGAACATCTAAGAATGATTTTTGCAGAGTAGATTCTGACTTGGAAGATATGACTTCCATTTTTGGAGTTAAGATCCTTCTGCAAGTTTTCTTTATTTTAGTCTTCTTACATAACACTTCATTGTTAGAATTCTTATTTAATAGAGATTTGGGGCTCTTAAATTGGTCTGGTTTGTAATTACTGAGTGAAAAGGGGACAAGATAGGCCTTGGCTGTTCTTTCTAAAACTGTAGTCTGTACTGGTCTCACAGATACGTAAGCGATGTTTTGATTTTCTTTATATTCATTCACCTATTCAGGTCAATAAAGGAAAACAGAGTATTAGAAACACAAGTATGCCTTTTCTTACAGATCTGTGGAAATAAATTCAATTCCTATTTCATGATGAGAACATAAATTCAAGCTTATAGACTGTAAGGCAGCTTTTTTCCCTCCAAAATGTAGATAACTAATTCATTAATCTGAATAGAATTATTTATTATACTGGGCACATTTCTTGCCCATATAAGTCTGCCAGAACAACAATAAAAATGACAACAGTTTGTAACTAAGGAGACTACCCCAACTATCAGTTTCTGAGTAACTGAAACTTTCAAAAATCGGAACCTGACAACTGCTGCAAAAGCAAATACATAGTCCTTAATCCCATCGGGACACTATTTCTAGGGTTACTGCTAAGAACCTTCCTCAACGCTGAAGGCCTAAGCTCCTGAGAGGAAAGCCTGGGCAGGGTCTCCGCACACCTTTCAAAGCAAAACCCCAAAAAACCCGTTAGGCTGAGGGTTGCCCCAAGGAGCAGGAAAATTCTGGAGTGGGCAAGTGCCCGATGCCAAGTCCTCACGCCCTCCTGGGCCTGTGCCCGGCCGACCTCTCAGGAAGACTGAGGCAGGGGCGCACCCACTTCTCACCTTCACCTGAGGTCGCTGTCTGGGGCCCGCCTTTTCCTCAGCCGCCGCGCAGGACCCCGACATCTTTCCGCTGAGTAGCAACTGGCGCCTTCCCGCCAAGATCGCGGCGGGAGGCGGGCGGCGGGCGGCGGGATGGAGGGGCGGGGCGCGCGGCCGCACAGGCGGGCTCAGGCCCCAGCTGGCCAGAGGGGGCGGGGACGTTACGGTTGTCTCTTCAGGAAGCAAGTTTACTCGCCCCAAACTCAAATATCTTAGAGATGCGGTTGGATCAAGCCAGCGTTTTTACCTTGGATCCCGGTGGTTTTGTCGCTGCTGATGCCAGTATCTCGCCTTGAAAAACACTTGGCGCTTCTGCTGAGGAAAATTCACCTGCCTTGTAATGTGAACCTGGAATATTATCAGACACACTTAGAAGCTGAGTGGAATAGAGAGGAAAGGAAATCAAAATCAACAATGCTGCCTTTACGCTGGCCCCCTAGTTCCTTATAACCCTACCATCAGAAAGCTATGCCCTATTATCTTCCTCCTTAAAAGAGAAGCATTTTGATTTTTTTTTTCAAGAGCTGGTGTTAATTCCATCTGATCTTCTGACCACCAGTTAACTAAGGTCCGTCCTTACGTTAACCTTACTAAGGTCAAGGCTGGGGGAAAGTTGTGAATCAAATAATTTTTGCATCACATAACATAAATAAGAGTTTATGGCACTGCATTTCTTACAGTCACAGCCACATCACATTTTTCCTCCTATTCGCTGGGTTGCCGCGCAAAATAATTAATTGCCTTCCCATTAGGTTTGCTCTCTCCAGACAGAGTAGTTTCAGAGCTGATAAATTCATAAACTCCTAAAGTCATAATATAAACTTCTTTCTACTATATGTTTTTAAGGTCCTTTTCTTTCTAGCCAAAACCGTTAGCCTGCTTGGTTATTTCAGTCCTCCACTGTTCCTTCCTCGAGACTTACCCAATTTTATTTCTTCTCCCAGCCTACACCTTATTTTAGAACACAGGTGAAATAATTTGAGAACTGATTGTACTAACAGCACCTTCGAGACCCTCCATGATCTAGTACCTGAAAAACTCTTAACTCCTCCTTGACTTTAAAATGACAAAATCAAACTTTTCATTGTCTGATATATCATGTTATTTCTGGACTTCACAACTTCGCTCTTACTGTCACTTCTCTCCCACCACAGCAGTTAAAACATCCTTTCTATGGTGAAATGTATTCTGACCTCCAGTTAGCCAATGTTTTGTTTTTCACAAAACCAAGCTAATAACTGCAGTTGCTTCTCATGATTCTATAAGCCCTTAGAGATCTCCTAAACAGAATTCAAGCTTCTTGAGGACATGAGCCTTTTTTTAAAATAATTTTTTGTTAAGGTGTGATTGATATACGCTCTTATGAAGGTTTCACATGAAAAAACAATGTGGTTACTACATTTACCCATATTATCAAGTCCCCACCCATACCCCAATGCCGTCACTGGAGGACATGAGCCTTTTAACAATATTCAATACTCCATAGAGAGAGCTAAGCACAGTAAACGCAGCAAGCACTTAATAACTACTTTGGACTTACTATGCAAACACTCCCCAGCAAGAAATGTTTTAATAGGAGGTCTTAAGAAACTGAAAGATCTGGAAAACCTAAACGCAGAGTGTTTGGATTTCAGGCATTTTCCTAGGCCCCTTGGGGGCCTTTTTTTTTTTTTTTTTGCCACTAGCCTAAATCACCACCAACTTCTCTCACTTGACGGAAAAATACGCGTCACACACAGCCCACTCATCCTCATCAAGGGAGCTAACCAGGTCCTACTTAAAAGATTTCTAGTCCTATTTAACTCTAATTGTGACCATTCGGTAGCCTGGTCAAACCGCCCTTTACTATCTCCTCAGTTTCTTATTCATCACTCTCATTTTTCTCGGCTTCAAATCAAGCTAACAAACGAAATCTTTAATTCGAACCTGCCTCGCCGCAGGATGTTAACAGCAGAGCCCCCAAATAGCATTTCCCGCCAGAAGTGGCGTCCAAATATCGCGAGACAAAGGGCGCTTGGGTGGCCTATAAACATGCGCAGCAACACATTAGCGCTCTAGAGGGTAGGCGCCCAGACGTCCTCCACAATCCCACAAGCCTCTGGTTGGTTGCATATTTCCGGTTTCTCTAGCTCAGGCGTAGGTGGTGTTTCTATCAGTCACGCAGCAGTGTCCGGCGGCTCTTGGTGTGGAGAATCTTTCTGTTGTCGACGTTGTCGTTGTTTTCTGGAGTCAGTCAAGTTTCGGGAGTCACTGCTGCTGTCATCAACATGTCGGTCCCAAGCGCACTAATGAAACAGCCTCCTATTCAATCTACGGCTGGGGCCGTCCCTGTTCGCAATGAGAAAGGTACTGTGCTAAGCCGTTTCCAGTCGGATCTTACCTCTTCCTTCCCCAGCGTACTCCAAACCTACCACTGCAACCCCACCGACCCTTAAGACCCTGTCCCCTATTTCTTACACTTTTCCCAACAAACTCATACCCGATCGCGTTGCTTAAGGGATAAGGAAATAGTTCCATCTCATCTTGTTCCTATAGCTTGTCTGCCCTCAGCTACAGCCAGCACCCTCTTCCTTTGGCCTCCAACAATTCGTTAGACTATTATATAAGCCTTGCTGTTGTCAGGGAGTTGTGCGGGACACAATCCCTCTTTTATTATACATAGCAGTCCTTTATGCTGCTTTTGTAACTCTTGTCATAGTTATTAATATGTCTTTCTTCCTCTACTACATCATAAACTTATAACCTCCTAGAGTTAGGAACATTTCGTTTACCCTTTTCAACCAACGCAGTGACTGTATTTATTAAATTGAACACAACGTTGTGTAAGACAGTGCTCCTTATCTTAAGGAACTTATATTGTAGTAGATGTGAGACATACAAAAACAGGCACATTCTCAGCAGTGTACAGTTTTTCACACCTGTAACACCTGTCACATAGGTACTACAAACCAAGCGCTGTTGGAGAGCAGAGAAGGAATAATCTCATATTGGGATAATCCAGGAAAGTCTGTGAAGAAGGTTGCCTTTAAACTGATCTTTAACAAATGGGTAGGAAGTCCAGTGGTGCAGATGGCAGAAGGAACACTGTCTCTGTTTGGGGAGTCAGACTAAAAAAAGTCAGTTTTTTAAGTAAAGACTTTGGAAAATAATGTCAGTTCTTTCCTTTTTTGGTATTTAAATATACTGTACCTGTCCTTGTGCAACTTGCCTTTTCTTTTTTCTTTTTAAACTCAAAACATGGCTTTTAAGAAGATCCTTCAGATACATATAGATCTAATTCATTCACTTTACTTAAGAATTCCATTGTATAGTTAAACCACAGTTTATTCCCTACATTAGGAGTTTGTTGTTGGGTGTTTTTTTCCTCCTATTACAGACAGTGCTGCAACTGTCATTCCTGAACGTGTCCCTTTAGTCTACTTGTGTAAGAATCTCTCTAGGGTAAATAGACTCCTAGAAATTCATTATCTGCTTAGGTACCTATTGCCAGTTGCTCTCCACAGTGGGTAGTAAGAGCATCAGGAATTTTTATTTCCCTATGTATTCATCCACACACTTGGTTGTATCAGATTCTTTAATTTTTGCCCAATATAGTGGGTGTGAAATGGTGTCTCATTATTTTAATCTGCATTTCCCTGATTACTGGTGAGACTGAGGCATCTTGTTTGTTCATTTATCAGTTCTACGTTTCCTCCTCTATAAACTGTTTCTGTCATTTACCCATTTTCTATTTGGTTTGTTTTTTATACATCCTAAATCTGTAATATCTGTTTCTCTGGGTTTTTGGCTTGTCTTTTAACTTGAATTATGGAATCTTCTGTTACACAGGTGTTTTTAATGTTAGCAGGTTTATCAACTTTATTTTTTATGGCTTGTGCTGTTTTGTGTATTAAGAAATCGTCCCATACTACACTGATACTAAATTTACTGATGTTAAATATAGATATTAAAATTACAAAGATTTTCTATCCTTTTTTTGTATATACTAAATAAGATTGAATACACAGCTGTGCAAGACAGACATTGATTTAAGGAGCTTACAGTCCCTTAGAGATGTACATATTTAAGATGTTTCTTGCACACTTAGGTATTTAATCCATATGGAATTTTTTATGTGTATAGTGTCAGTGAGATACCTAATTTTACTATTCACTTTATGGTTAGCCAATTGTCCCTACTACTTTATTGTTGGACTAGCCCACCCATTCTCCACTGCTTTTTAATGTCGCCTCTTTAACATACCAAATTCTTGAATAGGTTTGTTTCTCTGATCTCTACTGTGCTCCATTGGTCTCTACATACCCTGAGTCAATGACATTGTTTTAATTACTGTAAGTTTAAAATTAAGCCCTGCAATCTGATACAAAAACCCTCCCTTCCACCTCACCTTCTATTTTTTTCATTAACACTTTTTTTAGAGCAGTTTTAGTTCATAGAAAAGAAGAAAATACAGAGATTTCTCATAAGACTCCTAACCCCACACATGTATAGCCTCCCCCATTGTTAGCATTCCGCACCAGAACAGTACATTTGTTAAAATAATGAACCTATATTGACACATCATAATCACCCAAAGCCTATACATTAAGGTTCACTCTTGTGGATTTGGACAAATGTGTGATAACATATCCATCATTATGGTATCATACACAGTATTTTCACTGCCCTAAAAATCCTCCCCCTGCCCAGCCTCTGGCAACCACTGATCTGTTTACCTTCTCCATAGTTTTGCCTTTTCCAGAACGTCATATATTTGGGATCATATAGTATGTAACATTTTCAGATTGGTTTCTTTCACTTAGTAATATGCATTTAAGGTTCCTCCAGGTGTTTTTGTGGCTTGATAGCTCATTTCTCTTTAGTACCAAGTAATATTCTATCATCTTTACCATGCTTTATCCATTCACCTAATGAAGAACATCTTGAGTGCTTCCAAGTTTTGGCAGTTATGAACAATGCTGCAATAAATAGCAGTATGCAGGTTTTTGTGTGGACATAAGTTTCCAAATCCTTTGGGTAAATAACAAGGAGTGTCACTGCTGGATTTTATGGTAAGAGTATGCATAGTTTTCTAAGAAACCACCAAACTGTCTTCCAAAGTGTCTGTACCAATGCTGCCATGGCTCCACATCCTCACCAGCATTTGGTATTGTCAGAGCTCTGGATTTTAACCATTCCAGTAAGTGTATGATGCTATCTCATTATTGTTTTAATTTGCATTTGTCTGATGACATATGATGTGTTTTTCTGCCATCTGTATCTTTTTTGGTAAGTTGTCTGTTAAGGTCTTAGGCCTCACTTGTTACTCAGAATTGCCTTGGCTCCTTTTGGCCTCCTATTCTTCCATATGGTATTAGAATCAGCCTGGGGACAACTTTTAATGGAATTACAATTATAGGTCATTCAATTATTAATTCAGGTACATTTGCCACCTTCTCATCCTTAAACATGATATAGGTCTCCCATTTATTTAGATCTTTATATCTTTAAGTAGAATAATATATTTTTTCCTCCTAAAAGCTTTGCACATCATTTGTTGAATGTATTCCTTGGTATCTTATAGATTAGTTGCTGTTGTAAGTGGTATTTTTAAACTGCATTTTTAAATTATGTGTAGCTAATGTACAGGTACACTTATTTCTATTCAGTTTCTTCCTGAATTCTTTTTTTAGCTTGTCTGTTGGTTATTTTCTATGTCTACATAGATAATCATATAGTCTTACAGCAGTTTTTTCCTTTTCAAGCCTTACCTTTTATCTTTCTTTTCTTGTTGTCGTAATTAGAACCATACAAAAATGTTAACTAGAAGATGTTATAGAGACAACCTAAGGGTGACCACGTTTTTTTTAAGTAATGCTTCTAATGTTTTATTATTAGATATAATTTTTACTGTATCTATCATTATGATTATGTGACTTTAAATATGTAATAAAGAGTATGTTACTTCCACCCACTCCAACCCCCACCCTGATCCCCATTAATTTTCTAAGGTTAAGTCATCCTAAACTAAATCCTATTAGATCATGATGGCTTAGAGTTATTTTGTTAGTTCTTGCATTCTGGAATAAGTTTTCTATTATGTTATTTAGCATTTTTATATCCATGTTTATAAATGAAAACCACCTTAAGTTTTCCTTTGATCTATTCAGTTAGGTTATCAAGGTTATATTCATCTTACAAAGTGTTTTGATTAGTTTTCACTGTTTATTCACTGGTATTGTTGGTATTTGTACGAGATTATGTATTCTTGCAGGTGTGATAGCACATAAACTAACAGAAAAGAAGGTAGAAATAGATAAGATTAGAAGATTGAGTTACGTAGCAATATATCATAAAGGCTACATGGGAAATTCCAGAGGAACTAAAAGAATTAGCAGTATTTTAATTTTATGTACCCACTTAAGTCACCCTTACTGTGTAATGGGCACTGGTATAAATAAATCATTTAAGGGTATAGTTGAGGTAGAATACCATGAATTTGTGATGGACATAGTCTGCCTGTTTGAGGAGACTTTTTTCTATTGTTTCACCACCCAGCTTTCTCCACTTCATTGTATCCAAGCTAGGCCTCATTATCACTAATGTTGGTGTTCACAAGAATGCCTTCCCATGACTTGGCCTTTGTAGGAAAATAGCATTAGAGGAACAGATCGTTGGGTATTAGCTCTTTCCCTGCTCGAATTCTTGTTTACTAGGAATACAGGGCTCTACCTGCAAAGGCCAAGGGCTGAAGGACATTGGGAAAGGGACTACTGAAACGTACTACTTTCTCACACAGGTGAGATTTCAATGGAGAAAGTGAAGGTAAAACGTTATGTGTCGGGCAAGAGGCCAGACTATGCTCCTATGGAGTCCTCAGATGAGGAGGATGAAGAATTTCAATTCATTAAGAAAGCCAAAGAACAAGAAGCAGAGCCTGAGGAACAGGAGGAAGATTCATCTAGTGACCCTCGGCTACGGCGTTTGCAGAACCGTATTAGTGAAGATGTAGAAGAGAGGTAATGCTAGGGTTGTTTCCCTAGACCTGAATCCCTCAGGTTAATTAATAAGATTTGTGCATTTTATTGTGTAAAAAAAATCAGTAAGAATAACAATAATAGCTAATACTTGACTAGTCCTTACTGTTCAAGTATGCTTGCTATGCCAGACACTATTCCAAGTACATTACAGTTACTAAATCTTGTAATCCACACAATATCCTTATGAGGTGGGTATTACTATCCCCTTACAAATGAGGGAACAGAAGCACAAAAGGGTTAGGAAAATAATGTGACCAAAGTTATATAGCCAGTAAGTGGTAACCAATAAACAGCAGGTTACCTCTGGCCCAAAGGCCCTACTAATTAACTCACTAAGAGAATAGAAAACAGACCATTGGTTGGTTTGTTAAGGAGAGTCTTTTAATACAAATGTGTTTTGTAAGATATGAGAAATTAATTTTATCCATTTACTTATTCTAAAGATTAATGAGGGGAAATGACACTGATAAAGTAGGAAAACAGGGCTGATGAATGGTTTCATGTAAGAAAAGAAGCCTCCCAAAGAGGGATTTTTCTGTGTTGCATATTAATTGAGATATCACCTTAAGAGTAGGCCAGGGGTCCTGAACTTTCACAGTTCATAGTGTCTTGGGAATTTTTTCACAGAGCCTTTAGGCCCAAACAGTTCTGCTTATTAAGTAATTAGAGCTGAATAATTTAATAAATATTCATGACCCAACAACTTAGTAATTTGAAAACTATAATACATATAAAATAAAAAACATGTTTATTTCATTCTTACATAACCACGGTTACTTAATTGTGGGATTTATGTGCCTCTTGGACACTGACAACTTCTCAAACCTTAGAATCGGATTGGCACTGTCACTCTCATTTCCTGTTGCATATTGATTTTCACTCAGTACTTTTTATCACAGCAGCCACCAAAAACCCACTTTCACAAAGATCTGATATTAAATGAAACCTATGATCTAATGTTGAAACTGACTTATCTTGAGCTATAAAATATATCCCAGTGTACCCATATATGTTTGTTGCAGTGCCCCAGGATGCAGTAGCATACATTTAATATTTCAAGTCCAAGCTGTTTGCTCCCAACACTTTGAGTTAATTTCCTTAATCTGTACCTTAGTTTCCCTATCTCAAGACTTCAGTATTAATAAAAGCACACATGTGCAGGTGCTCTAATAACTAAGGAAATGTGATTGATGCCCCTTCATTTCTGTGACATTGGTGTTACACTTGGAGATACTGTTTTTCAGATTGGCTAGACATCGGAAAATTGTGGAACCTGAAGTGGTAGGAGAAAGTGACTCAGAAGTAGAAGGAGATGCTTGGCGCATGGAACGAGAAGACAGCAGTGAAGAAGAAGAGGAAGAAATCGATGATGAGGTATGATAAAAGAAAATGGAAAATTCTTTCTGGGTACAAGAAAAAGTTGGAGCCTATGCTCCTTTGTTAAGGCCCTAAAGGCACAAGATTGCTGCTGTTGGTGGAGTGCTGATCCAGTGTTCCCCGTTTGTTGGTGTTAGGATTGAAAGTAGAATGGTGCTAAGTTGCATTTACACATACCAGAATTCTTTGAGTTTGATGAGGAAAAAATTAATAGCCATGTTACAGCCATTTGGCTGACTGGCTTGGACATTTGACTTGATAGGAAATAGAACGGCGTCGTGGCATGATGCGTCAACGAGCACAGGAGAGAAAAAATGAAGAGATGGAAGTCATGGAGGTGGAAGATGAGGGCCGTTCTGGGGAAGAGTCAGAATCAGAGTCTGAGTATGAAGAGTACACAGACAGTGAGGATGAGATGGAGCCTCGTCTTAAGCCAGTATTCATTCGAAAGTGAGTATCTCACAAACCAGACCTGAATTCCCGTCATTGCTACTTTCCAGGTCTAACTATAGAAGTTGTTTTTTATCTCAGGCTCTTCTGAAATGTATGCACTAAGTGAAATTCTTCTGTCCAGTGCTCTAGCTCTGCAGAGTACTTACTTCAGAATATCTTGGTGTTAGCAGAGAGCCTGAGTTTGTTTTCACATCTCCTGTTTCCCTAGAGCACTTATCAATGTCTTATATTAACCACAAAATTAAGCTTGAAGAGCAAATTCCTGTTCTTTTCCTAATGGCTAGAAATTCTGCTGCTTGCATTTCTCATAGATGAATGGAAATTTGATGCTCTAAAGAACTGTGGTGAATTCCATTTTGGCCCTTTGCAAATAACAGAGCCAGGGGTTGGTTGGTTGTCTGATTTGGGTGGGACTTGATTTAGGGGCTCAAAGAGCTCCACACTAAGGGCTTTAGGCAATTAACAGGACCTCTGTGCTACAGGAAGGACCGAGTAACGGTTCAAGAACGTGAGGCTGAAGCATTGAAACAGAAAGAGCTGGAGCAGGAGGCAAAACGCATGGCTGAGGAGAGGCGCAAGTACACACTGAAGGTACTTGGAGTGGCTATGAGTAGTAGAGTACTTAGGTTTGTCTGAAGAGAATAAGGAAGTCCAATAGTCAGATTTTTCTCCCTATCCAGATTGTAGAAGAGGAAACCAAGAAAGAACTAGAGGAGAACAAGCGGTCCCTCGCTGCACTGGATGCACTCAATACTGATGATGAAAATGACGAGGAAGAATATGAGGCATGGAAAGTTCGGGAGCTTAAGAGAATCAAGAGGGACAGAGAAGATCGAGAAGCGTGAGTATTAGGATGGGCCTAGGGTTTAATACTGGTCCTAGTAGGGTAGCCTTGAGGCCCAACACCTATGAGTTCCATCCTAGCTTTCTTTAGGGTTCCTGCACCTGGGCGAGTTTCCCATAATTAGAATATAGCCTGTTAGAATAAAATCAGAGAAAATAAATACATTTTGTCAGTGTTTCTCCATGATAGAGTGCCACCTAATATTCCCTTTAGTTTCCCAGTAGACATACAGAAGTTACTCACTGTTACCAGTTAACTACTGTTGCATAGCAATCCAACCCAAAATTAAGTGACTTGAAACAATTATTTCTCACAATTTTGGAGGTTAGCTAGCAGCTCTGCTGTTGGTTTCGCCTGGGCACTCTTAGGCAGTTGTATTTAGCTGGAGGATTGACTGGGCTAGAAAGTCCAGAATGACTTCACTTGTATGTCTGGTAGCTGGTGCAGATTGTCAGCTGGGATGCCTCACTTGTCCTTGTTCAGTAGGATAGACTCAGGGCAACATTCCAGGAGGGCATAGGTGGGAGCTGGCAACATCTTTTGAAGTTCAGTGTCATTTCTGCAAAGGGGCATGCATACTAATGTGCATCCAAACTAATCTACCACACCCACTATGTTACGGCAGAATCACTCCTGAGCTGCATCACTCATTCTTGAAAAATTACTTGGAATGAGAGGTGAACCCAGATTACAAAGGGAAACCATCAATAGGAAACTGTCCTCAGCCTGCAGTTTCTAAGGTTTTTATCCTGGGCTTCAGGGAGTCCATGTACCTTTAAAATTGTACGTAAAACTATGTGTATATTTGTATTTCTCTGAAGTAAGGGGGTCTCTTACTCCCCCACCACCAAAAAAGTTGAATTCACCTCAGTCTAATGATGGTAATTCTTGGTTTGTGACATGTAAGTACATTTCTGATTACTAAAAGAATACCAGTAAAATCTTAGGAGTTTCTTTAAGTTCTGAGTTTTTAAAAGCTAAAAAGTCTTTTCAGGGAAGGGCAATTGTAATGTTGCAAAAAATCAAGCAGTAATAGTATGTCTGAACTTCAGGAAGCCTAGAATCACCTTTTGGAAGTTTGCAGTACTTGGTCTTGAAAGCATAATAAAGACCACCTCATCTTCTTTATTGAACTTCTGATCCTGATTCCTCCCAGGCAATGACTAGAACTTAAAAAGCTGTCTAATGCTTAAAAGGAGATAGTACTGTATTACTCAGATAATTGGGTCTTTCTGAAGCTAGAATGATATTAATAAGTAGTTTTTTTCTCCGGACAGGCTTGAGAAGGAGAAAGCAGAAATTGAACGCATGAGAAACCTGACTGAGGAAGAGAGGCGAGCTGAGCTTCGGGCAAATGGCAAAGTCATTACTAACAAAGCTGTTAAAGGCAAATACAAGTTTTTACAGAAGTATTATCACCGGGGTGCCTTCTTCATGGTAAGAAGTGAATAGGGAATGGGAAAGTTGGGCAGGAGAAATAACTCAGAAGCTTTGAATTCTTCCTCCCACTTCTCCTCCTATCAAGGAATAAAAAGGTCCTGGGATGTTACTTCCACTTGCCAGTGGTTAACTTTCTGTTTTGCTTTTTGCCCCTGAAGAATATAAACCCAGTAGAGGCACTGGCAACAGGATTTTAGAAGTAGCAGCAACTGTTCTCTCTTTTGGCTCCAGCTCTCCAAAGGAGGAAATTATATAATAGAAGAATTGAGGAACTAAAATAGGATTAGTAATCTATATAAATACTAGACAATTTAAGTTCCCAGAATCTCTTAGATTTTATTATTCATATCTCAAAAGTGAGAAATTTTGGTTGTGCAAAAACCAAACCGCAAATAGCTTTACATTAATGGATATTTGGGTGGCAGAAGTTTAATTCACTTCATTCTGAGCTGACAGAAAGTGACTAAGCCTAACTAACCAAAAAATGGTTAATTATCTAACCATTATGTGTAATGTTGTCATTTTCATTCTTCATATAAAGGCTAAGGTCAAAAGGCCAAAGTCTGTTAACCCTGTATAGAGACTAGAATTTCTTCCAAAATATTTGGGTTAACACCAGTGTAATTCGTTAATAGAGAGCAGCAGGGGAATAGGAGAATTGATTGCATTTATTACATCTGATAGCATGTGGTTTGTAAAATTATTTCCTCATGTTAAAGGAGTACCAAAACTAGCTTTTTCAAATGCCATATATTACACCCTAAATATTTCCACTGCAGGTAAATTCCTGCCTTTCACTGTAGATACCAGTAAAATTTTAAAACTTCAGTGAAGGATTCCTTATACCCCTACCCCCTCAAAATCAATTTCAGTCTATATGCTCAGCAGGAAATGTTTGCTTTGTTAGGTAGTTTTGAGCACATACAGATTTCTGCATTGGAATTGGTGGTTTCTGAATTCTTGCACAGCTTTGATGTTACAAAATATTATTACTTAAGTATTTCAGCAGCTTTAATGATGAAGCTTCTTAGAGCAGCAGTGCCTTGCTGCCTAAGATTCATAAGGAAATGTTTATGTGAAAGTCTTTTGGAGCACATAATCATCTATCAACTGTTCTCATGTAGTTGAAATGGCTTGTGAGATTAAATGAGACACTCTCAGGCTCTTAACAAGGGGAAAAGTAGATCTGTTTGCCTTACCTTTACACTGGGCCTTTCTATAGCTGAAGTGAAAAGAGTACTCTAAATTTTATTTGTTTAAAGGGCTCAGCTCTCCCATGAAACTTTCCTTAACCAAGATAGTGCTATTTTAATTCCTTCAGCACGCTTATAGTTTGTATCACGTACAGCCTTACTAATGTGTTGATTTCAAACTATTCTCCATAATTTTTAACATAGTTCATTAATTACCCTTTGTAGCATTTACATGTTAAGGGCCCTGCTGTTTAGTACTGCTGGAGAGTACATACTCCTTGCCCTCAGACAGCTTACAATCTAAAAATGGAGCTAAGGCAAATATATGCTATAACACAAGAGTCAAAGTACTGTCAGACTTCTGAAGAGGGAGATGTTGTATTTGGTAGAAGATTGAAAAGGATGACAGAGAGAAGGTGACATTTGAGATGTTTAGACTTTCTGACATTCAGTGGTGGGAAGACATTCGAGGTGAAGGGACCAGTAGAGGAGGCAAAAAGTATCATCTATAAAGGGAAGTAGCAAGGAGAAATAGATTAAAGGTAGATAGTATTTGGTCTTGATTGCTATACAGAGGAGTCATGCTTATTTAATAAAACAGAACCAATGAAAAATTTTGAGCAAAGCAAAGGTTTAGAGAGTTGTTTTAGAAGCCATCCAGTGGCTGTATAAGACTGATTTCAGGGAACATCTGTAACACAAGTGATAAGAATTTGTAGGAAGTAGCAGCTGATTGAATGTGTACAAAGATTGCTCAAATTTTAAATCTAGTTGAGAAAATGTTGATCCTATTAACAGGAAAAGTTAAATCAGAAAGAGGCTGATTTGCAAAGGTTGGAATTATTTTTCCTTTAGATGTGAGTTTGAATTCCCACAATATCCTAGCTAAGAAATATAATGGGTAATAGAAAACTCAGGATCAAAATTTGAGCAGTCTGTATGAAGTTATGAGTGAATGAACATATTAAGTGCAGTGAAAATATAGCCAACCTTCAGGAAATGTCTACACTTGGGAAGATAACAAAACAAAGGAAAAAAAGTATTGTCTCTACTAGAAGCACTTGCAGAAAAGATTCTATACCCCTGCTTTCTTTGTGTCCTTTGTTTTAGAGTTTAATAAGTATATGGTTTGGATATATGGGAAATAAAACCCAAAGACTGATAAAACTCTTTTCAACAGGATGAGGATGAAGAAGTATACAAAAGAGATTTCAGTGCACCCACCCTGGAAGATCATTTCAACAAAACCATTCTTCCCAAAGTTATGCAGGTATGGAGTACCTTAAAAACATGAAAAAAGGAGTATGTTGAGGGCTGGGACATGATAACATTTGGTGGTATAACTTACTGTCTTTCCCTCAGGTCAAGAATTTCGGGCGCTCTGGTCGTACCAAATATACCCACCTTGTGGATCAAGACACCACCTCCTTTGACTCAGCATGGGGCCAAGAGAGCGCCCAGAACACAAAGTTCTTTAAACAAAAGGCAGCTGGGGTACGAGATGTATTTGAACGTCCTTCTGCCAAGAAACGGAAAACAACTTAAAGTTCAACTACTTACTCTTCCAGCTGAAGGACAAAGGGAGGTCTCAGAACCTGGCCCTTGATTTGCTCTTAATGTTATATAAAGGGCCCCTGTAATTCAGCCTGTTGGACCTACCACCATACTTGTGACACTGGGCAACCCAGTTTTTGAAGGTGTTTTGTGAGGTTTGGACTCATGCTGAGAAACCCACAGGAAAGCACTAGGCAAGTAGGAGTAGAGGCTTCCCACATAAAACTCTTTCTGAGAAATGTTAGGTTTCATCACAGCTCTGGCTTCCCAAATTTACTTGGGACTGTTCCACGTTTTTCTGGTGCCTTAGCTTGGGCTAGAAACATGAGCATGTAAGTTGTGGACTGTTACCTCCACCATACAGGAAACCTACGCTCACTGCATTTTTGGAGTCAGCTTTTCTAGGTGATCATACTTTTGAACCATTCGTGTGTATGTATCAAGAAATAAAGGAATCATACACCAAGAGGCTTTTAGAATGATACTGCAGATAAAATGTGTAGGCTGACAAGTATCAACCCGTTAATTAAAAGCAGGGAATTGTCAGGAAAGGCTTATCTCACATTTTGACCATTCCCTTTTTCTCATAGGCTCAGATGCTAGACTAGCTGTATTCTGAGTGGTACCCAGATTTATTCCATGGGCAAATACATATATGGTTGTCCTTGCTCTCTATAAACTGTAGCTATATATAGAACAAATGTTGACCCATGAACTGGAGAAGCCAAGTACCTACCAGTGTCTTCTTGCCCAGCTCAAATATCAAGGAAGGCATAGCACTGTCCATGTTGCAATGTAGTGACAACACACTGAAGTTAAATTCAGTGATTTTTCCATTTAATATTTAAACAATAACAAACCTGCACATGGCAGAGCACTAGGTGCTTTGAGAAGTGACATTTAACCAATAGGAAGACTATTTCTCAATTGCATAAAAAATGGGAAGGACAAGGTCTTTTCACCCTTTAAATTCTTAAATGTCCTAGAATTAAAAGTATAAATAATTACTATGGGGTAATAAACACATAAGGATGAGTATGTCACTGTTATGTGTGCCAGAGGAGGATAAAATCTAAGAATTATTGTAGAACCAAAAGACCTTGAAATTCTTTTGGGAAAGAGTGTTTATTGCTGCCATTTGAATGTCCTCTGAGGCAGATAACTAGGCTAAGCTTTTTACATTCACCAGCTCATCGATTCTTGTAATAACCCTATGGGTATGTATCATATTATAGTTGAGAAAACAAGCTCAGCAAGGGTGACTTGACAAAAGATTAACTTTTTTAAAGAAAAATTTTCTTCTCTCCAGGATAGGAAATGAGATGGAAGGTGTAAATGTCATGGTTCAGAATTAAAATAGTAATCTACTTTGTAAACTAAAATCTTTCATATATTAATTTTACATAAGACTAACTGATGTCTTCTATGTTATGTACTGTGTTTCCACCTTTGTACCTAAATTCTGATTCAAAATGTCTTATGAATTGGTGATTTAACATCTATATACATTGGCTCTTAGGCAGTACTGGCTTTTTAGCACTCATAAGCTACACTAGACACCCATACCATAGGGTATATTAACCCTGCTGAGACTCCAAATGTACCCTGAATACTGTGAAAGCTAATCAGATGAATGAGCCTGGCCTGCCACCTAGCATCTGCATCTGAGCAGGAGGTCATGAGGTTTTCTTCTACACTGATGCTTCATGTAACTTAAATCAGTTATTCTCCAACACAAGATGATAAAACTGAAAAAAAAAAAGGCCAAATCTTTATTGAAATAAATCCAGTGGGTAGGTCTGAGAAAGCACAAATCAGTTGGTTAGGGCAATAAGGGCCTCTACCACATTGCCCATGTGTTCTCTCAAGCTCCGCTCTGCTGCTGCTCGTGAGATCTCCATCTCTGTCATCTGCAGGAAAATGATTGATGGTGTTAACCTAACTCCTCCCAGGCATTAAAGAGCCACCAAGGTATGCTGACTCTACCTGTTGCAGTAAACAATCTAAATTAAGCAAATTAACCTCCCCTGCCCATACACT
The DNA here is from genome assembly GCF_040802235.1 of Manis javanica. NCBI lineage: Eukaryota > Metazoa > Chordata > Mammalia > Pholidota > Manidae > Manis > Manis javanica. Next base: position 93,865,027 of record NC_133163.1, on the reverse strand, counting down.
AGGTTAGGCATTACAACTCACTATCAGCTCCAGATCTTCCTTCTTGATAGTAACCTTTGCCAGTTCCTTCTCCCTGCAAATATTCATGTACATTAGTCTTCATTCTCTACCACAACTGCCCGGAAGGATCATTCCCAGCTGTGCCATACAAATAAATGATAAACACTGTTGAGTGAAAATACAAAGTGACACCCACCCCATCTCTATCCCTTCTGTAATCTTTACAGCAGACAGCAGGTGTTGCCATAGGCCTTTCCTTCCACCAATAATAGAGTGGAGTTGTAAATTTTAGATCTGCAGGAACCTGTGACAGAGTTGAACAGTCCAAGGTACAAAGGCTTAACGACTTTTATTTTTGTCTGGGGGGAAAAAGTGGGGCTAGTGGGGCTGGTTGGCTGGGTGCTTAAGACTTACCTTTCCTGTTTGGCTTTCTGCTCCCGGGACCGTCGGTCTCCAATCACCGACATGGCCTATGGGAAAAACAGATCCTGTTACTGCTCTGCTACCCACAATTCCCAATAATCCAAAAAGCCAATAAGCAGTGGGTCAGGTGTGTATTCACGATTATGACCTATCAGGAACAAAGACCTATATTTAATTCAATTCTGTGCACTTGAGGTTCATTTTAAACCCAATCTCCATCAAGCTCCTTGCGCAAGCGGCAGGCTCCGGTGACAGTTCAGTTTCCCTCTTGCCTCCTCCCGTAATGGGGATCGGGACCCGGATCTGGGGCTGAGCCACCAGTTACAGCGTCAGAGCCCCCTCTGCCCTCAGCCCGCCCAGACAGGCTCCCGGCCGACCTCACCGTCTCCAGATTGGAACTCTGGATTTCCTTCTCCTCAGCATAGTCGGTGACTCGCTCCAGGTCCGCCGCACCACTGTCATGCTTTCGTGGCTTCTCGGGAGGCCGCTCAGGACCACTGGTCTCGGTCTCCAATTCCAGCTCCACGTCCCCCTCAGTAGCCATACCGATCCCAACACGCCGCTGTTCAGGCCCCTCCCCCCATGACTTCCGGAATTTAACCCGTAACTTCCGCCCCGAGAGGAGAAGGCGGGACTGACCTCAGGCCACACCTTTATTAAAGCTATAGTTCTAGAAGCTTCAGTGAGGAAAGCCCGTTGCCTCTCAGGCTGCATTTCAGGCTTGTATAGTGAGAGTGGATTTTTTGCAAGGCTCTCTCCCAGACCTAGCCAGTCCCCACTCCAGACCTTCCCGACATCTTTCATGTCACCTAGATACCGCCCCCATCCCCGCGAGCAACACACACACCGCAGGTTGAATGTTGTCTAATTCTAAACCAATTAAGAATGCTAATCCACAGGTGGCCAGATACGCAAACTGCTCCCTACTGAGTGGCGGCCCAAGGGCTCTCAGCAGAAGGTAGTTTCACACAGATATTTGCATTTGCACATCCTGGAGGTTGGTGTTCTTTTCCTGAGGTCCCTGTCCATTCTCCCGTGGGCTGGGTGACCAGCCCCAGCACAGCCGCACTCCAGTGGGTTGAGGACTGAAGAAACTGCTACTTTCTCACTACTTTCCACCTGGTAGACTTGGGCCTAATCCCAAGGACAAGGATGGTGGGTTCAGAGCCCCTCCCAGGCCCTGGCGCTTCCCTCCAAATATGCAGTGGAGTCAGCAGTATCATAGTGAATCCTCCTTCCTATCAGTTAAGAGGGTACTTGAGCAGAGAGGCTTGAAGGCGCTGTAGAGCAAGAGCTATCTGGAAAAGCAGAAGGGAATCATGGCCAAAGCTGTAAGAAAAACCCACGGGAACCAATGGTAAACCTTTCTCTCCTCTGATGCCCTTCTGAATCATTGCCTGTAAGACTGCCGATGATTAAACCTCTCCTACCATGTTCCCAGTATCAGATGTTTAGGTCTGGGAAAAGCTTAGAGGCCAGATGTGACAGGCTTGTAGGAAAGTCTGCTCAAGCCTGCAGATAAGCTCTTAGGATGAAAGCTCTACTTATGTTAATGGAAGGCAATCCTAAATAGTTTGGAACCAGACATTTGAGAATTCCTGAATAAAAGGAGAGAAAAGGGAAAGGGTAATTTTGGAATTCAGCCTCATGGGTTCATCTCATACATACATTAAGCCTTTCCTCAGAAATTTCTACCTTGCTGCCCTGCATCTGTTGGGCCTGGTTCCCTGTACTGCTGCCGCCACTGTAGGTGGCCCCTTCTCTTGGAATCTACTTGCAGCTGCTGCTTCTATATCCTCCATGTGGGAACCTCAGCCATCTACTGCCTCCTGCTGCCAAGGACAGTAGTGGAAAGGGTCTGGGCCAAGGCACATGAGTTGAGTGGGAAGGTGTGGGTTTGCAAGTTGGTAAGAATAAAAGCAGAACTCTGAATTGGACAAGAGACTCAGACTGGGGGCAGAAGACAAATGAGTGGGCATACCCATGAGAAGTAGATACCTCTCTATGCATGATGACTTGCCCTGCCATTTCTCACATATATCCACCCTCCAGATCCAGGTGCCCTTGGGATTGTATGCCCATGTTTGGCCACTCTCACTGCCCAGTGTTCAGTGGCTCTGGAGCTGTGTACCACATCTGTGCAGGAACTGCCACCTTCCACCTGCTGCAGGCTCTTGCTGCTCCACCTCCATTCCCCCACCAGCCTGCAAGCACAGCTGCACAACAGGTTTGTGTGTATTCATTGGGTACAGTGAGGATGGGGAGGCAAGTAGACGCAAGCTAAGTAAAGGAAATTCTGAGATGAAATAATAACAAAGACAGAAAACAGGTTTAAGTCCTTGCTTCCACCATACTTGTGTAACCATGAGCCACACACCTCTTTGAGCTTCTAGTTTCTAAAATGGAGGCAACAGTGGGGCAATTATATGCAAACCCTTCATCAACCATAAAACATTGTCCAGATGTTATTTAGGTATCAGAATTTGCAACAGGCTGGAATGGAACAGCCCCTCTCACATGGAACTGGTTCCCCCTTTCCTATTCTTAGTTGTCTTTTCTCGCCCCTCTGCTTTCTCCTTTGCCTTCTCTCATAAACTCTTCACTCTCCTGTCTTTTCTTCTGAGCCTGGTTTTCCTTCCCTCCTGAACAGCTTCTGGCTCCTCAAGCTACTGTTCCTGCTAGGTCTCTGTGCTGTTGCCTTCTACATCTCTGATGAGCATCTCTTCCAGGTACCTTTCCATCTCACATCCTGATCAGTTACAGCAACCTAAAAGATTTCTAAGAAAAAGGGTAGGAAGGAGAGTCAGGAATGATATGATAGCTACATTTCCAACCAGTACCCTTTTAGCCTGGCATTACTCTGTCATCTGTAGAGGCTTCACATTCATCCTGCTGCAGCTAGTGCTTATCACAGCTTTTGCCCATTCCCGGAACAAGAACTGGTAAAGAGCACACACCCTAAGGGCTCTTCTTGAGAAGGTAGTCTTGACATTTTCAGTGGAGTTGGGCAAAGAGCAGAACAGGTCAGTGGTCCCACAGGTTCCCACTGAGCAGGATCAAGAAGCTTAGGAATGTAATGATTCTGCAGGCCAGGCAGGATGGTTAGTAACATGTCTTCTGCAAGAGGGGGAGTAACTGTTAATGGGTAAAAAGAGTTGGACCCCAAGTCATCGCCCTCTTTCCATCCGTAGGCAGACAGGTGCAGCTCAGGACTGCTGCTGGTTCCTAGCTGTGCTGCTGGCCACCCTAGGATTCTACAGCATAACAGGAGTGGCAGCTGTGCTCCTGTCCCACCACTATACTCCCAGTTGGCCGCCTGCTTAACAAGATGCTACTTAGCCTTGCACCTTTGTTTCTGTGGCTTCCTCTCCTTCCTATCCATCACTCCCTGCATTCACCTCGGTAGGTACGTGCCTTGCAATATTCCAGACTTGGTGGGGGGGTTGGGGAGGTTCTTCAGTATAGCGTATTTCATTAGATTCTCTGATCCCAGTCAATTCTCTGCCTACTCCAAAAGGTGGAGACAGAAGGACAGATAGGGGTAGGAGTGTTGGAAATTAACACCCTGTAAACTTAAGCAATGATCCCCATTCTCCTCAGGGCAACCCCATTCTGGCCTCCTACAAGCCTCTATCATCAGCTGCTTTATGACATATCTGACCTCCTCTGCACTATCCAGCCATCCTCCATAGTGGTAAAGACAGGGTCAGGACCCCATGTTAAAACTTTTTTTGCTCCTGTCAAATACCTAGCTCTATTGTTCTTACCATCTTTCTCTAACATTGTCCCTTCTCAGTAACCCTTCAAGGACAGAATCACACTCTGTGCTTGCCTGGATTGAGTGAAATGGAACCCCAAACACCAGATACTTCTCTAGCAGTGTTGAGTGCTGGCATCATGTATACCTGTGTGCTTTTTGCTTGGTGTGTAAAGGCGTCAAGGGGAGGTGAGAAGGGAGAATGCCCAGGACAGGGAGGGAGGGTCAGATTGTTTGGGACCATGGTTTATTTAAACTTTACAGCAAGACAAGAGGCAATCTACCCATGAACACAATTTCTAAAAATAGCACTTGTCAGATGATCTGTATGAGATGAAGGGGGTAGGGGAATGACTTGAAAATTTAGAACATGTACAAAGATTTTAGAACCTTCACATGAAAAGATTTCTAAATCTTTGAGGGAAAGGGGTCTTGGAGCACAGTTCCGTCCTCAGAGTTCCCAGCATGGCCCAGCTGGCAATAAAATGCTATCAGGCAAACCCTCCTGATATTTGACTGGATCAGCTTGAGAACCATCTCTTCTTTCTCAGCAATGAGGCTTCCTACCTGGCCGAGGTATTTGGGCCCTTGTGGACTGTCAAGATTTACAACTATGAGTTCCAGGTGAGGATGGAGCTCAGTATCCCCAGGGCCCCTCCCCCCTCACACAGAGACACACACACACACATCCTACCAACCTCTACCCAGAATGCTCAGATTCTAGCTATTACCTTTTATTGAGTTACCCACAATGTGCTAGGCACTGTGCTAAATACTTTACATACATAATCTCATTTAATTTAATCCTCACAACAACCCTGTGAGGTAGGTACTTGCTCCACTTTACAAATGGAGAAATTGAGGCACAGAAAGTTAAACATCTTGCCAAAGTTCCCATGACCATTTATATGCTAAAGCTAGAATTTTAATAAAGGTGTGCCTCCACTTTTTACAACTGACTCTTTTCAAAGAGGAGTTTCCTACATGAATACCTTTTAAGTCATTACAAAACATGCTGCCTTTGGTTTTACAAAAACCCTGTTTCTGCTGCCCTACAACAGTGAAAAGCCAGAGGAAGGTGAGTGTTGAGGACCCTTTAAGTATAGATTTCTGCGGAACACCAGAGCCCTAAAGCGCCTTCACAAAAGCAGCTGGTGACGAGGGAAGAGATGTCTCAGGAGCACTGCTCCCAGCAGCGCTTCCCTCTCTCCAGGGCAAAGGGGTAGGGCTGCTAGGCCAGTTGACCAAGAGACTTCAGCTCCTCTGGTACAAGCCCAGCATCTCTCCTTCAGCTATTCTGCCTTCCACTTCGTCATCTTCCTTGCATCACTCTGTGTCTTACCAACTGGTTCAGGTAAGATGGAGGTGAGCCCAGGATACCTTCTTGAAACCCTAGCTATTTTAGGGAAAGAGAATTCAGAGCCAGCCATAAGGATTCTCATGACACACACATGGGTCTGCCATAATCTTTCGTAGGGAGGTAGGCGGGTCTAAAAGCTATGACTCTGCACATTCTCTAACCAGAGACTTTTGATTCCACAGCTATGAGGGAGAAGAACTGGAAAAGACCTTCACCAAGGGTAGCTGGACTGCCTTCTGGGTCAAGGCTGCTTCATGCTGGGCCTGTGTACTCCTTTACCCATGTACACCACTCTGTTGGTCCCTCACCCAGGACCCCCAGCCGCCTACCTTCAGTCAACACCGCCATCACATCAGTATGCCAGTTAAAATATCCAATCTAGGAACTTTTAACAAACTGGGGTTGCTTTGAGGTTGTACCCCTAGTCTTGGCTCAGGTGAACTGTCCAGCCTAGCAAATACCTCAAGGCACAACAGGTAGTTATCTCCCTTTAGGCTGGAGTCAGTATTGTTTCTGAATTCGAAAAAGTGGCCATGCACACCCTGATGCCCTGGGCAGTTTATGACTCACTGGAGATACCATTACATCTTTACCCCAACTCAAGAGCCTAACTCCCAAGTCAGCAGCTGAGGAACCACTGCCAACCCAAGCAGACTGTGGCACCAGCCCTTTCCTGGCTCTCAGGGTAGAGACAGGGACAGGGAAAGACCAACAGGGACTAAGACTTAAATGGCTCTGCCCTTGGAGATAAAAAGGAAATAAGCAGTTCAGCCCTGGGCACAGGGAAATAAGCAGTCCAAAACCCCGTAACAAACCAGGACACAGGAAGAAAGCAGCACAGAGACCACCTAGGTTTTAATCCTGATCTTGAGGTCAAAGAAAGTGGTAAGACAAACACCACCCTCATTCCATAAGGAATGACAGAAGAGAATGTGAACACTTGAGAGCAGCTGACAATGGAAAGTCAATGAGCAGCAGGATTTTGGGGCCAACTTAAAGCAGGCAAACTGAGGAAGAATGAGGAACAGGGGCATAAACTTTGGTCTTAATCCTTCCTTCTTAGGCTTCTACTCCATCCTTAGGATGGTATTCAAAGCCTGGGTAGGGAACAAAAATCACAGAAAACAAGTCCCTAGGTTCTTAGTCCCTATCCTCTAAGATTGACTGATTCCTCTACCACATACCTGGAATACTTGTCTGTTTGCTGTAGCATAATAAAGGACTTTTCTGTGATATTTCACTTCGTCTACAAATCTACCTTTTAGAGTCTAAAGTTCTCTCCCTTTTGGTGGGAAAGGGAAGCCATTCCTCCATCCCCATCCCCCCAAATCCCCAGTCAAACCAGGCGCTCAAGGAATTACAAAGCTACTTTTAATACTTTGGGGTGAGCCCCACAGGAATAAAAAACACTGGGAAGGGGTAACCCCCTCACCCCCAGGAGTGGCCCAGGGGGAGAGAGGCTACCTGAGGGAAAGGAAGCACAAAAGGGACCCGCTGCAGACTCTGGGCAAAGGGAATGCCATCGGTGCTGGGACCTGTGAGCACTATAGGAGAAAACGCAAGCGTGGTGGGACTGGCTCCAGGCACACAGGCGAAGGGCAAGAGGGTTGGACACGAAGCCACAAAGCTACTTGGGTTCCTCCTTCTTCTCGTTTGCCTTTTTCTGCTTCTGCTGCATGATCTCCGAGTCCCTGGGGGTAGAGATGATGGGGCACTGGGAGGTACCAGAGGGCAAAAAGGACAAGATGCAGGGGGATGAAGGGCAGAGGATAAGATGGAAGTGGTTGGGACAAAATTTAGCGTATGGCTGCTGTATTCCCACCCTAGGAGAACAAGAGGAAGAGAGCTGAGGCTCAAAAAAGCAATCAGTCTCTATCTGGCTGTTGCCCAAAGGGTCAGAGGTCTGGCCACACAGGCCCAAGGCTACTCTTTGCTGAGTACCACACCCAGCAACACCCCTGAGAACATGGGGAAGAGGGAGGGGAAACTGATGAGTAAGGAGCGCCAAAAGTACCAGGCTGCATAACCACTACTGCATTTGAATTATGAAGCTCCCTGCCCTTGCCCTTAAGGTCAGACCCAGGGGCATTCAAAAATCAGACCAAAGGCAGGCCCGCCTAAATTCCTTCCTGTAAGGCTCTGGGGCTAACAATTTGGAGAATGGGGGAGAAATAAAACACTACAGAAAGCAATGCACTCTACCCCTCACTAGTCCAGATGTAAACCCTTAAGTAGCTCCCTTTCTGGTACAACCCTTGGTCTACGCCCAGGTCTCAACCCTCCCTTCCCCTCCCTGGGGCTACCTCTGCTTGCGGGCGGCAGCAGAAAGCCCGTCATCTCGGCGCTTTCCCTTAACCGAGTCGCTCTGCTTTTTCATATTCTTCTGGCGGGCGAGCTCGCGCTGATTACCGCCTAAACAAAGAAGGTAAAAGGTGAGACGCGGGGGTGTCTCTGGCCACACAACGGTGATCCTCTTCCCTCACCGGGTCACAAGTAGGGTGCAACACTTCACTCCCTGGCCCCGACACCAGCCCCTTTTGGGGCCTAGGCTGCCGACTGGGATGGGATGGGGGAGTGTGGCAAGCTGCCAGGGGGGCAGGTCACATCGGGGGGGGTGAAGGCAGGACGGTCCTGAGGAGCCTGCTAGAGGCGCGTTTCGAGGTCAGTATGGGGGTCCAGACAGGTGGAGGTGGTGTGTGGGCGGTTCGGGTGTCCGTGGGGGATGGGCTGGGATCTGGAGTAGGGGGCTCTGCTCTTAGCACCGGGGCGCAGGGCTTCTCCCACTATGAGGAAGGTGGGGGAGGCCCTTTGCCTGACTGGGGCGGTGGGAGGGAAGCTTCTTTAGAAGTGGCGATGGAGAAAGGCGATTTCCGGGCTCCGAGTGTGAGGGTCACTAAAGACTCTCACAGGAAGGCCTCACTGGGGAAGCCAAGAGTAGGTCAATGCCGGGATTCGGCAGTCGTGTTTAGGGTGGACGGGAAGAAAAGGACTAGCGAGTGGCGATGGGGGGTTTCGGTGCTCACGGGTCATGGCGACGGCAGCGGCTCCGGCCTGCCTCCGTTGCGTCCCCTCGTTCAGTCCGACGTTGCAGGCCCCGCCCCTTTCTCGCAGCGTAAAGAAGTCGTCCTTTCTCCCCCGCCCCTTCGCTCCCGGCACCCTGCTCCCATTGGACAGGAAGGAACACGCGGGGCCACCCTCCGGCCCGGACCGAGGAGAGGCGGAGGTTCGCAGGGCGAGCGCGCTGCGTGGGGCGGAGCTTCCCAAGCGAGGCCCAGGGTCGGGCGGGTACAAAGTAGGCCGGGTCATGTGGGCAGGGTGGGCGTGGAGGGGTGCGGCTGGATATGTGGCGTTCCCGGCGGATCGAGCACGTGACCTGGCAGAGTGACCTCATGCTGGAACGGCTTGACTGAAAAGCTCGCCCAGAGGCAACGCCGTGGGGGCTGAGGGCGGGCGTTGCCGCCGGGCCAGACGGCCCAGCTAGTTTTGTGTTAGCCCGACGGTGGGAGTAAACTTGGTTCTGTTACTTTAAGATTTCCTCCTCCTAAACATCTACTTAGACGCTAGAGTTGTTCTACGTGCTTTACAAACGTTACTTCAGAAACTCTCTACCGACAACATTGTTCCCTGACCCCAAAAGCCCCCAATGTAGAAATTTGCAGCCACATACCGTATGTCCTAAAACTTTGGTCCTATTCGTTTTCCCACAAAAACTTTAAATGTGATGATGCAGTAGCTTGGAAGTTTTGGAGGACCCTAAAACCAGACTATGGAGTCGAATCAGGGACTTAGAGATTGGGAAATGCACTGCGTCCATTCCACCCTTTGGACGTTTCGCCATTGTGCTATCTCCACAAGCCATACCTGGTTTTTAACAGGCCTTTGATTGGGTTTCCCACTAAACTCATTATCAATTCCAGCTCCGTTAATCTCTAAGACTCCCTATCAGTCCTGAGGAATTCATTAGATAAAGATATGCTTAGGAAACATCACAGGAAAGGACTGGTTGTAAAATTTAACTTGCGATTCTTTGCAGTGAGTGCCCATAGCAGTACCGAGTTGAGGCTGGAACTTCAACATAAGAACTGATGGGAAGGCAGTAAATCTCCATCAGTACCATCCTCATGATTTTTGCCATACCCAAGTATTCCTTGAACTACCATCCATTACTTGAAATTTTTGTGTCTTAAATAAAGGGTATAATGCAAACTTTGTATTCCTTTAGTAAATTTCAAGTCAGTATCACCTCACCTGCCCACAAAGTAACTGTAAAAATAAATATAATGAAAATAAAATATATTATTGCTGTGGAGCCTGGGGCCTGCCCTCTCTGAAAAAGAAATTAGGAAGTGTTAGGAAAGTAATAAAGGCATAAGTCTGTCTTGCCAAGGGGTTTCAGCCCCGGGCAAGTTTGCTATGGATTGAATGTGACCAAAGAAATTGACGGCAAAACGTTCTTGGGGTGAAAGGGTTATACCCAACTTTATTTCCAGGTGGCAGGTCAGTCACTAGAATCCCATTCCTGAGATCAAGTCCGCGTGCAGCAAGCAGGTCTCTGCCTCTGGGCTCCTCTGTCCGCACAGTCGTCCCACACAGCTGTCCTCTGGGCCTCTCTGCACAGTCGTCCTGCACAGCCGTCCTCTGGGCCTCTGTCCTCAGTGCTGCCACCACTCCACCACTCCGGCCTCTACTCTGCTTTCCTGCAGCCTTGCAGCCCGGCCACCATATCGTACCATGTTGTCCCCATTCACAGGGGGCGGAGCTCTTTATGTAGCGTCAACAGCCATGTATTGCCCACAGGTGTGCAGTGAGCTAGTCAACCACGGCCAGGTGAGAATCCTGGCCACAGGAACTCTCATTTTATCCACACTGCACCCCTCCAGGATTCTCTCCTCTCAATCTATGTGCCCTTAGTCCTCTGCAATGGTCCCTGTGCAAGGAAGCTTGAACATTGTTCTCCAACCTCTCCAGCAAAAAGTCTTGCAGACACACAGGCAGGACTTGTGGCTCTGTCTCTGACCTCTGCCTCTTTAGTCTTGAAATGGCTGTAACTGCTGCTCTGGTTTCAGCTGTTGCCATAGCTCAAGTAAGATCCTTTTGGCTTCTCGTCTAATTTCCTTTCATCTACTCCTGCCCATATCAAATCAACCCACATCTGGGTCCTTGTTACCCTCACGAGGCCCCTCAAATTCCTCCTGTGAGTAAAAGGTCTTATTTCTTTCCAGGTTCTCATTGCTTCAGCTACTGTACATGTCACCTCGCATTTTGTAATCACTGCCTCAAGGTGGGCTGCACTGTCAGGGAAGACAGCTTTCCCATCTCTGATCCCGACAGAACAATTCCATCCACCCCTAAGTCCCACAGCCACCAGCTCAGCCTGAGTACAGGGGCAGAGCAGAGAGTGCTCCCCAACCTGGGGAGGGGGCTGCTCCTCTCCTTAGGGAACTTTCAGCTGCTGGGTATTTTCTTTACAACCACTGGGCGTACTTTCAATACAGGAGGCACCAGTGCCTCCAGCACCAGCCCTTCATTCTTCCCCAGCTCCTCCATTTCTGGGACTGATGGCACCTTTCTCTCCACTCCCCCAAGTGCCTCCTCTGCTAAAGTGCCTTGCAACAATGCCAGCTCAGTCTTCAGGAGCTCTCTTACCTTCAGTTCAATGCTTCGCAGCTGATGTTCTCGTGCCACCTCCGCCTGTGCTTCCCTCAGGAATGCATCTTTTTTCTTGATGGCCTCTTCCTCCTCCAGAACAACTGGCAGCACTGCCATCTCATCGCCAATGGCACCTTGCTGCCGGCGCTCTCATGCTGCCTCCTCCCGCATCAATGCCATCTCCTTCCTCAGGGAATCCACAGAAGTTTGCGGTTCTCCTGCCGCCATTTCTTGGGTCTCCTCTGTAGACTTTTTTAATACTGTGAGAAGCAGCCAACCCACAGTCCCTGCTGCCTCCTGGGCACTCTGCTTATCAAAGGATCTGCTTACTATACCAAGGGCCACCCCTCCTGCCTCAGGTGTCACCTCCACTTGCCTCCAGTCCTGGGATGGGGCCCAGTCCTCTAGGAGGCAAGCCACCTCAGACCACAGACCCATTGGGGGAGGATCCACTGTTTCCCCATTCACAGGGGCAGCCCACTGAAGCACCCCTGCCTTAAGGGCAGCCTGTCTTTTTCCTTGATCAACAATGAATCCTGCTGACTATGCCAATTGTCTTGCCAATGGGTTTCAGCCCCAGGCAAGTTCGCCATGGATTCAGTGTGACCAAAGAAAATGACAGCAAAACGTTCTTGGGGTGAAAGGGTTATACCCAACTTTATATCCAGGTGGCAGGCTAGTCACTAAAATTCCATTCACTCAGAGAGTCTGTATGCAGCAAGCCAGTCTCTGCCTCCAGGCCCCTCTGCTGCACAGCTGTCCTCTGGGCTTCTCTGCACAGTCATCCTGCACAGTTGTCCTCTGGGCTTCTCTGCACAGCCATCCCACAGAGCCGTCCTCCGGGCCTCTCTGCACAGTCATCCTGCACAGCCATACTTTGGGCCTCTGTCCTAAGCACTGCCACCACTCCAGCTTCTGCTCTGCTCTCCTGCAGCCTTGCAGCCCTGCCACCATGTTGTGCCCAGAGCACTGGGCGGAGCTCTTTTTATAGAGTCAACAGCCATGTAGTGCCCACAGGTGTGCAGTGAGCTAGTCAATCACAGCTGGGTGAGAATCCTGGCCACAGGAACTCTCATTTTATCCCCACAGTAAAACGTTCTTGGGCTGAAAGGGTTATACCCAACTTTATTTCCAGGTGGCAGGTCAGTCACTAAAATCCCATTCACTAAGAGCGAGTCTGCATGCAGCAAGCCAGTCTCTGCCTCTGGGCCCCTCTGTGTGCAGAGCCATCCTCTGGGCCCCTCTGTGTGCACAGCTGTCCCACACAGCCATCCTCTGGGCCTCTGTCTTTGGCGCTGCCACCACTCCAGCCTCTGCTCTCCTGCAGCCTTGCAGCCCTGCCACCATGTCACACCCAGAGCACTGGGCAGAGCTCTTTATATAGAGTCAACAGCCATGTATTGCCCACAGGTGTGCAGTGAGCTAGTCAACCAGGGCCAGGTGAGAATCCTGGCCACACAGAAACTCTGATTTTATCCACAGTCTTCCAAACTGAAGCTGTCTGGACATAATTAAGAAATTGAAAAGCATTTAATTTTTATATATTTTCTGTGTTATTTAATGCTATGTGTAACTCCAGGGAGAGGAAATTCTGGGGCAAAATACCTCTAAAACCAAAATCAGTCAAAGGGAGAAATAAAGTTTAAAACCTGTTTATTGCTTACAAACTGTGGTCCAGGGTGTTTCTCCTTCCTGCTCCAACAAAAGTAAACAAGACCTCCCCCTAACCTCTCAGGTTCAGATAAGCCCTCGGTTGCCCAGGTAATTACCCATTGATATGGAGATGAACAATGCACTCCATTCCTGAGGAACGCCTGTTGATATGCAGATGTGGTAAAGCCAGACAAAATATTCTGGAAATATTACAATTTTACCCACACTGTCTCTGTACTAACTAAAATTACTTACCATACCACCAGTAGCACATATCCCAACCTTTGGTATATACTAAATGTAATAAAGCAAACAATGTGACACAAAAACAATGTATAAATTGATGGCACACAAAACAATGTATAATCCTGACTCTGCCCCTTACTGGATTTCATTTGGGACACTTAGTTTCTCCATGCTTCAATTTTTTATATTAAAAATGGGAATAATCTCTACCCCTTAGTGTTGTGGGGAAAAACGATATAGAGTTTGGTCCATAGTATACATTTGGTTGATGTCTCCTTCATCTCCCTTGTTCAAGTCCTAAAACGTCCTCTCCCTTCTTTAAATTCCTCTAATCTCTCTGTGGTAGCCAGTCTCTGAAATGGCCCCTAATGATCCCTCCTTCCTGGTATTCACATCCTTGTGTAGTCCTCTCTCACACTGAGTCATAGTTGGCTGTGTGGCCAATAGAATATAGCAGCAGTAATGGTATGTCATTTCTGATGCTAAATCATAAAAGACATTGTGGTTTCTGCTTTCCTCTCTCTTAGATCACTGGCTCTGGGTGGAGCCAGCTGTCATGTAATGAGGTGAAGAATTAAGGCCACTGGCCAACATCTCGGAGGGGAGAGAAAATACCTCCATTTAAACTCAGCACAGAGTTAAAAGGGAATAAATTATAGAATGAGGACCCAAGGCTCTGAAGCAGAGAAAAAAGTGAGGCAGGGTTTAGGGATCCCAGAGGAAACAACTTGAAGGGTGGGGACATCACCTATCACTACAGCAACGGTCTGACCACAATTCATAAGAATTTGGCCCATCTGGCTTTCCAGCCCCTGGTTCCCAGTGGAACCAAGCCACATAGGTCCCCTTGCATGTAGAGAGACCACAGAACCAGCCCCATGGGGAAACCAAGCCAACCAGAAATGAGTGAATAGTTTGGATAAGGAAACAAGTTGTCTCTGGCACCTGCCACTTCCTTATCAACTCCAGCAGTGCAGTACATAGACATGTGCACACACACACATATATGCAAATTGTGCTAATAGCTTTGAGTGAAAATAACAGATTCAATGCAAGGGTGGTATTCAAAACATGTAAGGGCGTACAAAATAAGCACCTACCTATCAAAACAGGTGTCAGTGTAATCTGAATGAACACTGGGAACTTGTTAAGAAATCATAGTACTGCTAGTTCTATAGGGAGAGTATACCTGTAGATCCTGTAGACCCTAACTTTGATTATGGAGGTGAAGCAAGAGACATTTGAGCTGAGGCAAAAGGTAAGAAGTTAGCCAGACCAAAAGAGGAGGAGCAGGGAGAATATTTCAGGACAAGAACAGCATGTGTGAAGGCCCTAGGTCCTCCCATCAAGAACCACAAGGTTAGCGTATAGGTTATAGGCAAGTCACTAATGCCTAGTGAGCAGCATGGTGTGAAAAAAGGTCAGGAAGTAGGTAGGGCAGTGACATTACTTGAGTTATTACTGCTAATACTACTACTAGCTAACATTAAGTGAGTGCTTATTAAGTACACTAAGTATACTTCTCTTATTTGAGCCTCACAGTGACCTTGTGAGATGGCATTATCCCCTTTCTACCAATATAGAACTCTTGGCACAGGCAGGTTAAGTAACTTTCCTAAGTAAACTCAGATAATAAAGGTTGGGGCTGAGAGTTTAACCCAGACTGTGTACTTCATCAGCAGGATGTAAATTTTGAAGAGATCACTCTGTAGGAGGAAAATGGATTAAAGCAGATAAATGAAAATGGGGAGACCAGTCATGATGCTATCACAGGCATCCCAGATGCTAGGCCTCACTTGGTAACAGATAACTGAGATACATTTCAGACTGATTCAAACAAAAAGGGGAATTTGTTGGCTTACATAACTGTGGCTCCCTGTAGGGTAAACTAAACCAGTGACAGGGGTTGTCTCCATGTCTCTTATTTTGCTTTATTTTCTCAGACGCAGATTCCTTGACCTGTTAGGAAATGGCCACTAATAGTACCTGTCCTCACATTTCACAGCTTGGCCAAGAGAGATCTGAGTCTCTTCCTTTTGCTTCAGGGTTGTTATTTTTTTATTGAAATATAGTTTATATACAGTATTATATTGGTTTCTTTTACTTTCATTTTTTAAAATCCCAGGACAGGACTCTGATGGTCAGATGCCTACCCTTGTGGTAGGGAAGTGAGTATGAGGCAGGATATAATGAGAACAGCCCTCACCAGAATCACATGATTAGTATGGAGAAGAAACAGGTTTATCAAAGAAAGGGAGTTTGTTCCCCCAAAATGAAGAATGCTAGAAGGAGAAAAAGATGTCTGTTACATCAGAGAAGAGAAGATAGCTACTGGGATTGAGATGGTAGGGGCAGAAATGGCAAAAGTGTGCAGCTTCAAAATATATTCTGGAGAGTTGGTGACAAAATATATTTCTGATTCCTGGGTACATTCATTTCTTCATCAAATATTAAGTATACAAGTATTATGGGCACTGGGTATAGAGTGGTGAATAAAACAGACATAGTCTCTGATGTCCTGACATTAATACTTTAGTGGAGAAGACTGACAATTCACAATTAAACTAAACAATATAAAATTACAACTTGGGTTAAGTGTTAAAAGAGAAACAAAGGTGTGAAGATGAAGAATAATGGGAGAAACCAACTTCTTTGGTGACATTTAAACTGAGTCCTTGAACCAGTTGTGGGAAAGGAGAAGAGGGTTTCTAGCAGTGCAGTTGAATCCCTAACATTACTAACATCCCTCCTTTATCAAAGAAAAGCAATGCAGCTCTAAGAAATTTTCCCCCTCCTTCCTATATTCCAAGGGTGGTCCTGAATGTCTAAGTTAATCAAAAGTAAACTCATCCCTCTTAACATTGATTGGCTCACAAACGCAGGCCTAAGCCAATTGTTATGTGGTATTCACCAGGTGACAATTACTAGTTCAGGAGTAAGCACGTGACCTAAATTGGCCTGATCAGACCAAAGGGAAGGATTTTTGTTCCATTGTAAGGTGAGGAATAGTGCTCTCTTCTACTGACTTCAATACAGAAATACATAGCTCCTACTGTTCCTGACTTCTATGACCTTGAAGGGCCAGCCTTAGGTTGAAGCAAAGTGAAGAAGAAATCTTGGTCCTTGGTCCTTGATGATGCTTTTGGGGCATTGGATACATCAACTGCAACATTTGTTCTACTGCTGAGCTTTCTGTTACGAGAACCACAATATTTCTTTTTTGTGCAGTCTGCCTTGAGTCAGATTTCTGTTACTGTAGCCAATTATGTTTTAATCAATACACAAACAATACAAACAGCATATGACAAGGCCATGAGATGAGAAAAAGCTTGGATAATTAGATGGACTTAGGAGGTCACATAATGAAATGACCCAGGAAGATTATCTTAAAGTACAACCAGCTCTCTCCATGCATATACCAAGCTTCTAGTCAGCTTTTTAGTGACTTACTTGTAGATATGAGTAGTAGCCAAGGACCACAAAGCACTGGAGAAAGTACTTTTAACATAAAAATAGACCTAAACAAAACAGAAACAGAAGGGCTCAGAGGATACAGGAAGAAAAGAAAATGGGAGGGAAACTATAATTAGTATCTTAAAGATGAAGAGGACATTGAACAAAAACAGGGGAGCTCTAAAAAAAACATTCAGGAGTAATAAAGACTTCTTGAAATTAAGTATATGATAGCTAAAAGAGGAAAAAATCAATAGAAGGGTTGATTTTTGAAGATAGAGGACAGCTTTTAGAAGATATACATAGATATCACTTAGAACACAGATATCTTTTATCTTTAATAGAAGATAAAAGTTGAAAACACAGTAGAAAATTGGACAAAAAGATAGTGATAGATAAAAGGAAAAGAAAAAACAAGAAATTTAGAGAATCAGTTTAGGAGGTCCAACATCTGAATTACATGACTTTCAAAATAGGAAGAAAGTAAAACAAAAATGGAGTGGGGCCCACTGAATGCCCAGCACAAGGAGGTATAAAAGATCTATGCCACCTGATATGATATGATATGATAACATATCAGGACACTGGAGTCAAAGGGAAGATCCTAAAGGCTTCCAAGATACAAGGTAGGTCACATAAAAAGGAGGAAAAATCAAAATGACTTCAGACTTCTCAGCAGCAACACTGGAAGCCAGAAAACAATGGAGCAATGTCATCAAATATCTAAAGAAAATGTATTAACAACCCAGACTTTTTCACCAAGCCAAGCTATCAACTAAGTGTGCAAGGAGAATAAAGACATAAAAAGTTCCAAAGAACTTACCTACCATGCAGCCTTTTCAGCAAGCTATTAAAGATGTAGTCCACCAAAATGAGGGAGTAAACCTAGAGCAAAAGCCACAGGATACAGGTAAAATTGGATTTAACATAGGAAATACGTGAAGTATTGATAGGAAGAGAACAGTCTCCAGGAGAAGATCTAAAGACAAGGATACCCAGGAAAAGGTAAGAATCCAGAAAAGAGCATTGCTAGGGTTACCCACATAAGGAAGGTGGCTTTGATTGGGAGCAGGTTCTAAGTTCTGGGAGACTCAGAGCCACCTGGTCTTCATTCTTGAAGAACTACTAAATATGGACCAGGAAATGCCTGAGGAGAAGAGCTAAAGTACTTCCTGTTTCACTTTCAACTTCTCCTGCGCTGGGTGATGATATAGTATTTCTGACCACTGGTGCTCCTGAATGATTTCTTGCCTCCACATAGCACCTCCTCCCTGTCTCATCTATCTCTGTGAACATATGAGCAAAGCCAGGGTCTTAGAGCAGCATCTCCTCCAAATATCTCTGTTTCTCCCTTGGTTCAGTTGAGTTGCATTTGCATTATTCAAACATTCATAAAAATCTTGTCTGTTCCTTTGAGAGATATCATGGGGATAAACAAGTTTCCTTGATAGTCTCCAACCTTTTCTGAAGTCTAATTCTTTTCCCTGTCTCCCACTTCCTACAGCCCATTCCCTGCTTACTAAAATCCTCAACTACTGCTCTGTCCTGTCAACCATCTCTCCTGTAGCAGTCTGTTTATCTTTTCCCTTCAATGTTCCCTTTCTAGTTCTCCCTCAGCCTTTTCGGAGGAAGTTCAGAGGCAAGGAGTCAATATATAACAGAGTCTGGGCTACACCTTGTTAGCCTCCTGGAAAATATATATGGCCCTACTCACCCTAAACTCAAGGCAGGGTTTCATGTTTTTGTGCTGAGGCAAACTATTAAAGTGTACCCTCAATACAGCAGCATCAGGACCCTGGAGGAACATATGGCTCCCAGTAAAGTGAGCTCACTCAGTGCAGAGAGACACCCCAGAGCCACAGGGCTATAGACCCAGCAGACTGTGGTAAGAAAGAGAAATATCCACATGTCCAATGAACAGGATCCCAAGGTCCAAAGCATGAAATGGTGAGAAGGATGAAGGGAAAGGGATGAGAAGACCCAAAACAATGACTCTGTAGAAACAGGGTTGCATGCACATCTGGATAATGTTTTCTCCCCCTTCATCCATATATCTTTATGAAGGACATGTCCTGATGTAGAAGAGTATGGGCTGCTGATGTGGCATGATCTCGTGAATGTGGAAAGAACAGGCTTTACAGTTCTAATTCTGACCAGACAACTCTCTGGGATTCTCATGTGTCATAGATTACTTTGGAAGTCTAGTAAAGCCTATGGACTGCTTCTCAGAATAATATTTTAAAATACATTTAAAAAATACACCCATGGTATTTGTGTACCCATGTTCATAGCAGCATTATTCACAAGAAGGAATCCAAGTGTCCACTGACAAATGATGAATGGACAAGGAATATGTGGTACATATATATATATATATATATATATATATATATATATATATATATATATATGTATCACACAATGTAGTTTTATTCAGTTCTAAAAAGGAAGAAAATTCTGACACATATTACAACATGGATGAACCTTGAGAACATTATGCTAAGTGAAACGAGCCAGTCACAAAAAAGATAAATACTCTACAGTCCCATACAAGGTATCTACAATAGTAAAATTTATTAAAAAAAAAAAAAAAAGAAAGGAGAAATGTGGTTGCCAGGGACTGGAAAGAGGGGGAAAAGGGGGCTGTTTAATAGAGTTTCAGTTTTGCAAGATGACAGAAGTTCTGGAGATTGGTTGCACAACAATAAGAATGTACTTATTACTGAACTGCACACTTAAAAATTATAAATATGGTAATTTTGTTATGTGTTTTTTACCACAGTTAATTTTATTTTAATTTTAAAAAGACATACACATGAGAGAAAGTAAGGAAAGCACCAATAAATGGAAATACATCCCATGCTCATGTATAGGAAGAATTAATATTGTCAAAATAGCCATCCTGCCTAAAGCAATCTACAGATTCAATGCAATCCCTATTAAAACACCAATGCCATTCTTCAATAAACTAGAACAAACAGTTCTAAAATTCATATGGAACCACAAAAGACCCCAAATAGCCAAAACAATTCTGAGAAGGAAGAATAAACCTGGGCGGATTACACACCTGACTTCAAGCTCTACTACAAAGCTACAGTAATCAAGACAATTTGGTACTGGCACAAGAACAGACCCATGGATCAATGGAACAGAACAGAGAGTCCAGATGTAAACCCAAGCATATATGGCCAATTAATACATGATAAAGGAGCCATGGATATACAATGGGGAAAAGATAGCCTCTTCAACAACTGGTGTTGGCAAAAATGGATAGCTATATGTAAGAGAATGAAACTGGATTATTATCTAACTCCATACACAAAAGTAAACTCAAAATGGATCAAAGACCTGAACGTAAGTCATGAAACCATAAACCTCTTAGGAGAAACATTGGCAAAATCTCTTGAATATATAAACTGAGTGACTTTTTATCTGAACACATCTCCTTGGGCAAGGGAAACAAAAGCAAAAATGAATAGATGGGACCACATCAAACTATAAAGCTTCATACAGCAAAGGACACCATCAGCAGAACAAAAAGGCATCCTACAGTATGGGAGAATATATTCGTAAATGACATATCCAACAAGGGGTTAACATCCAAAATATAAAAAAGAACTCACATGCCTTAATACTCAAAAAGCAAATAACTCGATTTAAAAATGGGCAGAGGATCTGAACAGACACTTCTCCAAAGACGAATTTCAGATGGCCAAAAGGCACATGAAAAGATGCTCCACATTGCTAATTATCAGGGAAATGGAAATTAAAACCACAATGAGATATCATCTCACACCAGTTAGGACAGCCAACATTGAAAAGACTAGGAACAATAAGTGCCGGTGAGGATGTGGAGAAAGGGAACCCTCCTATACTGTAGGTGAGAATGTAAATTAGTTCAATCATTGTGGAAAGCAATATGGAAGGTCCTCAAAAAACTAAAAATAGAAATACCATTTGACCCAGGAATTCCACTCCGAGGAATTTACCCAGAAAACAAGATCCCAGATTCAAAAAGACATAAACACCCCTATGTTTGTCACAGCACTACTTACAATAGCCAAGATATGGAAGCAACCTAAGTATCCATCAGTAGATGAATGGATAAAGAAGATGTGGTACATATACATAATGGATATTATTCAGCTGTAAGAAGAAAACCAATCCTATCATTGGCAACAACATGGATGGAGCTAGAGGGTATTATGCTCCATGAAAAAAGCCAGGTGGAGAAAGACAAGTACCAAACGATTTCACTCATTTGTGGAGTATAACTACAAAGAGAAACTGAAGGAACAAAACAGAAGCAGACTCACAGACTCCAAGAAGGGACTATTGGTTACCAAATGGAAGGAGTGTGGAGGCTGGGTGGGAAGGGAGAGAGAAGGATATTGAAGGGCATTATGATTGGCACACATTGTTTGGGGAATGGGTAACAGGGAAGACAGTGTAGTTCAGAGAAGGCAAGTATATATGTATATATGTATGTATGTATGTATGTATGTATGTATGTATGTATATAAAGGAAAAAAAGATAAAGAGAGAATTGTAAAAGCAGAAAGAAAAAAAACAACTTATCATATACATGGGAAATCCCATAAGTCTATCTGCTGATTTTTCAGCAGAAACTTTTCAAGCCAGAGAGTGGCATGATATATTCAAAGTGCTGAAAGGAAAAACTTCCACCAAGTATTCCCTACATGGCAATATTACCATTCAGAACCAAGGGAAGTATTAAGAGTTTTCCAGAGAGGCAAAAGGTTCATGACCACTAAGCCAAAATGTCAAAGGGACTTCTCTAAACTCAAAATAAATGGGACTAATTAAAAACCAGAAAACATATAAAAGTAAAAATTTCACTGGAAAAGGTAAATATATAGTAAAAGTGTTGGACAATCACTCATAAGGCAAATATGAAGGTTAAAATATAAAAATAGTAAAATTAACTGAACCTACAATATTTAGTTGATGGATACATAAAATTAAAAAAGGAAAAAGACATTACTTGATGAAGAAATTAAAAATATCTAGATACAGATGAAAACAGAAATATGATATACCCAAAATTTTGGGGATGCAGGAAAATTAAGTCTAAGAGAGAAGATAATAGCAATACAGGTTACCTCAAGAACAAGAGAAATCTCAAATAAACAATCTAACTTTACACCTAAAGCTATAAAAAAGAGGAAGAAATGAAGCCCAAACTTAATATAAGGAAGGAAATAATAAAGATCATAATGGAAATAAATAAAATGGAGACTAAATAGACGATAGCGAAGATCAATGAAACTAAGAGCTATTTCTTTGAAAAGATTAACAGAATAGACAAACCTTTCATTAGACTAACCAAGAAAGACAGAGAGAGCTATTACAAATAAAATAAGAAATGAAAGAGAAGTTACAACAGGTAGTACAGAAATGCAAAGGACTATGATGAGCAATTACATGTCAACAAATTGGAAAACCTAGAAGAAATGGGTAAATTCCTAGAAACATACAATTGTCCAAGAATGAAGCATGAAAAAATAGAGTCTGAGCAGGCCAATTATTAGTAAGTAGATTGAGTCAGTAATCAAAAAACCTCCCAAAAAATAAAAGTCCAATGCTAGACGGTTTTACTGGAGAATTCTACAAAATGTTCAAAGAAGATTTAATAACTATCCTTCTCAAACTCTTCCAAAAAATTAAAGAGGAGGGCACTCTTCCAAATTCATTTTATGAGGCCAGCATCACTCTTGATTCCAAAACAATACAAAGGCACCACAAAATAGAAAATTACAAGCCAATATCATTGATGAACATAAATGGAAAGATACTAAAAAAATTAGCAAACCAAATTCAACATACATAAAAAAAGTTATACACCATGATCAAGGTGTGTCTCAATATTCTAGGGATGCAAAGATGGTTCAACATCTGCAGATCAGTCAGTGTGATCTATCTCATTTACAAAATGAAGGATCAAAACCATATGATCATCTCAATAGGTGCAGAAAAAGCATTTGACAAAATGCAGCCTCTATGATAAAACTCTCAACAAGTGGGTATAGAAGGAACATGCCTCAACAAAATAAAGACTACATATGACAAATCCACAACTAACATCATATTCAATGGTGAAAAGCTGAAAGCTTTGCCTCTATGATCAGGAACAAGCACGGAAGCCCAGTCTCACCACTTTTATTTAATGTTATATTGGAAATCCTCGCCACAGCAATTAGGCAAGGGAAATAAATAAAAGGCATCCAAGTCAGAAAGGAAAAAATAAAGCTATTACTATTTGCAGATGAAATGGTATTATATAGAGAGAAAAACTCAAAGGCTCTGCCAAAACAAAACCTGTTAGAACTAATAAATGAATTCAGTAAAGTAGCAGCATACAAAATCAATATGCAGAAATCTGTAGCATTTCTATCCACTAATAATGAATTTACAATTGCATTAAAAAAACCCTAGGAATAAATTTAACCACAGAAAACCATACTGAAAACAATACTGATGAAATAATTTGAAAAAGAAACAAATAAATGGAAAGATACATGATCATGGATTGGAAGAATTAATATTGTTAAAATGGCCATACAACCCAAAGCAATCTACATATTCAGTCCAATTCCAATGGCATTTTTTCACAAAACTAGAACAAATAATCCTAAAATTTGTGTGAACTGGAAAAAAACCCTGAATAGCCAAAGAAATCTTGAGAAAGAGAAAAGCTGGATTTCAAACTATGTGCTCTGATTTCAAACTATACTACAAAGCTATAGTAATCAAAACAATATGGTGTTGGCACAAAACTAATCACAGGGATCAAAGGAACAGAATTGAAAGCCCACAAATAATAACACATTTATATGAATAATTAGTTTATGACAAAGGAGCCAAGAACATACAATGGATAAACAACAGTATCTTCAATAAATGGTGTTTAGAAAACTGGATGGCCACATGCAAAAAATGAAATTGGCCACTATCTTACACCATGCACAAAAATTAACTCAAAATGGATCAAAGACTTGAATGTTAAGACCTGGAAAAATCATAAAATTTCTAGAAGAAAACATAGGTGGCAAGCTCCTGGACATTGGTCTCCTTTACAATATTTTTGTGGCTCTGATTCCAGAGGCAAGGAAAGTAATGGCAAAAAAAAAAAAAAAAAAGAAAACCCTAATAGGGCTACATCAAACTAAGAAGCTCCTGCCCAGTGCAAGTTACCATCACTAAAATGAAATGGCAGGCTACTGAATGGGAGAATATGTTTGCAAATTATATACCTGGCAAGGAATTATATCCAAAATACATAAAGAACTCTTACAACTCAACAACAACAAAAAAATGGACAGAAGATCTGGATAAATATTTTTCCAGAGAAGATATACTGATGGCTAATAAGCATGTGAAAGGATGTTCAACATCACTAATCTTCACGGAAATGCAAATCAAAACCACAATGAGCTATCACCTCACACCAATTAGAACTATTATCAAAAAGAAAAGAAATAACAAGTGTCCGAACGGATGCAGAGAAAAGGGAGCCTTACTACATTGTTGGTGGGAATGTAAACTGATGCAGGCACTAATGGAAAATAGCATGAGGATTCCTCAAAAACTTAAGAATAGAACTACCATATGATCCAGCTATTCCACTTCTGGGTATTTATCTGAAGAATACAAAAATGCTGATTCAAAAAGATATATGTATCCCTACACCCATTGCAGCATTCCTCACAATAGCCAAAAATGGAAACAAACTAAATGCCCAATTATGCATGAGTTGATAAAAAAGATGTCACACACACACAGAATACTCAGTCATTAAAAAGGAATGAACTATTGCTATTTGCAGCAACATGGATGGACCTTGAAGTTATTATGCTAAGTGAAATAAGTGAGACAGAGAAACACAAATGCCATATCGTTTCACTCATATGTGGAATCTAAAAAAACAAAAACAAACTCATAGTTGCAGAGAACAGATTGGTGGTTACCAGATGGGAAGGGGGATGAGGGTGAGTGAAATGAGTGAAGGGGGTCAATTAATTATATGGTGATAATTGTTAAATAGACTTTTAGTGATGATAACTTTGTAATGCATACAGATGTCAAATTATGATGTTGTGCACCTGAAGCTTATATAATGTTATATACCAACTTTATCCCCTTCCCCCCAAATATCTCTTCTGCTGTCAAAAAAAACCACATGGGATCATAAAGGAAAACAAATAATCAAATACAGTTATCAAATTAATTAAATGTTTTTAGTATAGTAACAGTACATTTTTATAAGTGCATTATATAAAAAGATCTAGAGGCAAGTCTAATAATGATTGTAATTATTAAGTGGCAATGAATAGAGATGATATTTACACATTTCTCTAACATTGTAATGTGAAATGAAAATACCTGTTATTTCTATTGTTGAGAATATCAGAGGTACTGCCAGTACCAGTGGTTTGTTGCCTACATTCATAATTGGAGATGTTAAATTTCTGTTAGAGGTTAGTGAAAATAAAGAGGTAATTTTTTCCTTCCAAGTTCACAGAATCCCTGAATTAGAACCTCTGCTTTGTAACCTGGGTAAGCCACTAGCTTCTGTAAGCTTCAGTTTACTCATCAGTCCTTAGTGTTAGACATGTTCCTAACTCATTCACTCTCACACTTCTAGGCAAATTATTTCACACCATTTTCATAACTCAACCCTCATCACTCCTCTTTCTCAGTTGCTCCCTGCTTACACAAGGAAGCTGAAGTAATCAGAAGCGAATTTCCACAGTCTCCTACCATATCCATCTACCTTCCACACCTGCACCTACCTTCTCTGTGTGGCCTGTCCCAATAGATAAACTTTCCTATGGAAAGCCAATCCTGAGTAGATCCCATGCCCTTTAACCTCTTCAAGGACATCATTCCAACAATCCTCTCCTCTCTCCTACATCATCAAAGTTTAGGGATTTTCCATAAACATTTTCCACCATTATACAAACATGCTATTTCTCCCACCATAAAACGGTCTCTTGATCTTATTTCCCCCTAATAATTCACTCCCTATTTCTTTGTTGCCATATTTGACAAAACTCAAGTCTCTGATATTCTCTGTATACCTCTTTTCTCCCATCATCTTTAAAACTACTCTAATCAGGCTTTCAACCCACCATTTTACCAGAACTGCTCTTGTTAAAGCTACCAGTGAAGCCACATTGATAAATACAGTGGTCATTTTTTATAACAGTTTTATTGAGATATAATTCAAATATATGTTCACCCATTTGAAATGTAGTGTAAAATGTAGTGTTTTTTTTGTATATCCACAGATATGTTTAATCACCACCACTGTCCACTTCAGAACATTTTCATCACAGTGGTTAATTCTTAATTTTCCTTTTATTTGACCTATTGACAGCATTTGACACAGTTAATCAATCCCTTCTTCCTGAAATACTTTCTTTGCTTGGCTTTCAGGATATCACACTTTCTTGGTGTTTCTCCTTCCTCATTGGCTATTCCCTTTCAATTGGCTTTGGCTTTCTTCCCCCTGACCTCTTTCTAGAGGTTAGAGTGCTCCAGGATATAAACCTTTATGCATGTTCCTGGGTGATCTCATCCAGTCTTGTGGCTTTAAATACCAACTATATGTTTACAATTACAAATTTATGTCTGTTATACTAAAGTTTACATCTGTGGCTCAGACATCTTTGACAATCTCTAAACTTGTATATACAATTGCCTGCCCCACATCCTCACTTGGATTCTAACAGACAATTCAACAAGTTCAGAATTAATCCCATTTCACTTGCAGTCTTCCTTACCTCAGTTGATGACAATTTCATTCCTTTAGTGGTTCTGCCCAAAACCCTAGTTATCCTTAATGATATACTTTCTTCTCTCACATACCACATTCAGTCCATCAGGAAATCCTGTTGGCTCTACCCTCAGTATATCCAAAACTCTATTCCTTCTCCCATCTCCTATGCTACTGCCTGGTGCAAGCTGCCACCACCTCTAGCTTGAATTACTACAGTAGCCTCCTAATGGGGCATACTGCTTTTATCTTTGTCTCCATACAGACTGTTCTTACACAGCAGTCCAGTGATCCTTTTAAAATAGTAGTGACGTTATGTTACTACTCTGTTCAAAATCCTGCAATGACTCCCCATTTCACTCAAGGTAAAAGCCAAAGTCCTTATAACAGCCCACAAGGTCCTCCATGACCTCATTTGCCTTTGCACCTTACCTTCCTGACTTCATTTCTTACTTCACTATCCCTCCCTTACTTTGCTCCAGTTACACTGACTTCAACTCTCCTCAAACACTCCAGGCACACTTCTGACTGCAGAGTTTACACTGGCTAGTCCCTCTACCTGGTAAACATTTCCTCCAATTGTACAGCTTAGCAAATCCCCTCAACTCCTTTAGGCACTGCTCAAATTTCATCTTCTCCAGAAGGCTTTCTCTGATTTAATGTACAGTCAGCCCTCTCCATACTCCTTTACCTTCCTTCTCCACTTCCAAACCCTCTTACCTTGCTCTATTTTTTTCTAT
The DNA here is from genome assembly GCF_040802235.1 of Manis javanica. NCBI lineage: Eukaryota > Metazoa > Chordata > Mammalia > Pholidota > Manidae > Manis > Manis javanica. The sequence continues at coordinate 93,837,947 of NC_133163.1, read as the reverse complement.
AACACCACTTTTAAAAATACAGTACATATATTATTATTATTAAAATATTGATATCCAATCTTTTATTTTGTTTTATTTTATTTGCTATCATTAATATACACTTACATGAACATTATGGTTACTAGATTCCCCCCATTATCAAGTCCCCACCACATACCCCATTACAGTCACTGTCCATCAGTGTAGTAAGATGCTATAGAGCTACTACTTGTCTTCTCTGTGCTATACTGCCTTCCCTGTGCCCCCCTCTATGGGTTATGTGTGCTAATCATAATGTCCATTTTTCCCCTCCTCCCTCCCTTCCCACCCATCTTCCCCAGTCCTTTTCCCTTTGTCCCTTTGATAACTGTTAGTCCATTTTTGGGTTCTGTGAGTCTGCTGTTGTTCTTTTCCTTCAGTTTTTTCTTTGTTCTTATTCTCCACAGATGAGCGAAATCATCTGATACTTGTCTTTCTCCACCTGGCTTATTTTGATAGACAACCTTATGAAGGTTTCACATGAAGAACATTGTGGTTTCAACATTGACCCATATTATCAAGTCCTCACTGCCCCACAGCCCCATTACAGTCATGATCTATCAGCATAGTAAGATGCTATAGAGTCATTACTTGTCTTCTCTGTGCTGTTATACAGTATATTTCTTATGTTTATTTCTTAGATTTGTTTGTAGTGTCTCCTTCCCCTCTAGAATGTAGGCTCTCCCAAAACAAGAATCTGTTCATTGATGAACTGCAAGGATCTAGTAGTTTCTGGTAAAATTTGTTGGTACAAAGCGCTCAATTTGTTGAATGAATGAATGAAAAATGTGGATAACAACACCTAGTCTAAAAAGTTATTGTAGGGATTAAGCAAGATGCAAAGATCCTGACACACAATGGACACTCAACAAATGTTAGATTCCCTTCTCCCTTCTCCCTTCCCCAAATATCTTCCCCAATTCCCTCTTCTTACAGCGTTGCCCCTTTCCTCCTATCTGGAAATTTTCATTCTAGTCTCTACTTTGAGTTTAAACCCAGGAAAATGTAACCAAAGGTCACAGATGTCATCTGAGAAGAAAAGGAACACTGGGAGACCAGCTTTCCCCGTTACCACGACTGTTTACCATATTAGCAAATTGGGAAGCAGAGAGCCCTGAGGAGATGGACATGTTTTTGTGTTTGGAGTTGGAGGTTTATTGCACTGATTTTAAAAATTAACTTTATTGGGGTATAATTTACATACATTTTAAATAATATTAATAATTGAAATAAACTTAATAAAATTTAAGAATTTTAATAATAATATACACATTTTAAGTGCACAATTTGATGAGTTTTGGCAAATGTATAGGTAATTTGATTTGGGGTGAGGGGTATTAAGATCACCTTAGATTATGCAGGTACAGGGATTTAGCAGAGGGATCCTAGCTAAGACAGAACACTAGGGCTCTTGGGAAACATACCCAAATAAGGGACAAGTGGAGACACCAAGGACTGACCTGAGATTGTCTCACCGCACGCGGATCTGGATCTGCATAATGTCTGGCAACTTCGTGGCACCTATTGGCCCTTCTAAGGGAGTGAACTAGCCCCCTTTCACACCAATCTCACGTATTTAGGCCAGGAGGGGAGACCTGAGACTGACCGCTTTCTCCTCCACCCTACAACTCTCCTGACATTACCCACGCCCCCCATGCCCACTGCCCGGTCGGGGCGCTCCAGCCTGCGACACCAAGCTTCACCGCTGCCACAACACCCACAGAGCCCGATTTTCTCTGCAGCCTTAGTTAGAAACCGGACGGAAAAAGCACAAGTGCTGTGCGACGTGTTGGCGTTGAGATTCCCACTTCAGATCTGCCACCCTCCCGTCCCTGAGGGCTCTGAGCCTCTAAGGCGCGATAGGCTGAGTCCGCCCAGCAACCAGGCCCTCTCTCCCGCCCCTCTGCGTCTAACACCCTCTAGGGGGTGCAAATTCAGCTTCACTTAGAGACGGGTCTTTCTGTTGGCTGGGGAAACTGAGGCAGGACTGGGGATTCTGGGTGGATGTCTGAAGCTGGTCGCAGACTTTCTCCCCGGAACTGGGGCAGCCCCTTCTGAAGGCCATTGCTGTGCATGCCAACCCAAGAAGACACCTCTGGGGTCCACGGGGACTTTCTGGGGAAAGCGAAGCACCGCCCACGCGGTAGAGAAACCTCAAGGTGACGCCGGCTGGGGGTGGGGCCGGAGGGTGAGGCCCCTCCCTCCCTCCGGCGGGGCCGACCTGGGCTGCGGGGTGTGCCAGCCTGCCTAGTCCTGCACGGCGGAGGTGGTAGTGGGGGCCCTAGCCTGTGGCTACTCTGCACCTCGCAGCCATGGAGGGACCCCAGGAGCTTCTAAGTGGAAAGTTCCAGCTTTGCTTCACCCCAGCAGCCCGGACCAGCTTCTTGATGCTTAGGCTCAACGACGCAGCGCTGCGGGCGCTGCAGGAGTGTCAGCGGCAACAGGTGCGGCCCCCTCTTCCCACGCCCCTATCCTTCCCGACCTCCTATCCTGCAGCCGACGACCCTGGTGAAGGGACCTGGGGATGGGGAGCGACATCCGCAGGCTCCGGCCTCCCCACCTCTCCAAGTGAAGCCCGCGCGAGAGATCCTGCAGGCACTCGACGCCGGATCCTGGGGACATCGCTTCACCTGCGCTCAGCTCCCGTCTGTGCTCTCCCCGCAGGTTCGGCCAGTGATCGCTTTCCAAGGCAACCGAGGGGTAAGTGCAGGCCTGAGGTGTGTGAAGCGCTGGGGTGCAGGGAGAACAGACGTGGGCTGCTGTTCGGAAAGGTACCGGCAGGGCGGGAGGCTGAGAGCAGTCACGGTCTGAGAAGTTCCGAGAACTGAACCCCGAGTGTGGCGAGGGGGCTGCTGGGGTTGTGGTCCCAGGGGGCTGCGGTTGAAGAGACTGTGCCGTCTCAGCCTCCTGGGGGACGCAGGCCCAGCTGCACCTGTTGTGCTAACTAGCCCCGTGGGACCTATCTTCAATTTTAGGCTAGCTGAGGGAGGAATGGCATTGGCAGGAGGGGGTGGGGCTGACTTCATGGGGCTTATGGTCTCCTTTCACCCCTAGTATCTGAGGCTCCCAGGCCCTGGCTGGCCCCGCCTCTTCTCCTTCATAGTGTCCCAGTGTGGCCAAGAGGGCCCTGGAGTTGGATTGGACCTTGTGTGTCAACGCTTAGGCAGGTAAGGGGAAACAGGTAGCAGTTAAAAAGGGTTTATGAAAAATCCTGGAGAATGTCCAGGTGTGTTTAAAAGTTCTCCACCCTCCTGAGTGTTTTCCACCACCCCTTTCCAGATCTGGGCCTAACTGCCTCCACTGCCTGGGCCCACTCAGGGAGCGCCTCACTGTTTGGGCAGCCATGGATTCTATCCCAGCCCCATCTTCAGTTCAGGGACACAACCTGGCTGAAGATGCCAGAGATTCTGAGAGTTGGCAGAACATGGGAGACGACTATTCTGAAGCTGCAGTTTCACAGCCACAGATGGCACTAGAAGAGGTGAGGCCAGAAACTGCAGGGAGTTGGGATAAGGTGGGGCAAAGCCTGAAGCCCAGGGAGCCAAGTGCCCCTGCCACTTTCCCTGCCAGGTGCCGGACCCACTGGCAAGCAGCCATGGACAGTCACTCCCAGGATCCTCGAGGGAACACATGTCACAGTGGGAAGTGAGGTACTTGGGGCAGGGTGGGTCTAACCTGGGAGGCCCTGCTAGTCTTCTCTAATCTCCACGCTTAATGCTATAATTAGAGATCTAGCCCTACCTCCTATCCGGGTCTGAATCCCTCCCATCCCTCTTCTAATATTCTAGGAACCAGACTCATTATTCAAAGAGAGAGCCTGATCAGGTACTGCGTTCCTCTGCTAGCCAGAAATATCTGGACAAGGTAAGTTGTAATGATTTTCCAAAGAGAGCTTTGTTCAATCAGGCTAAAATCTTAAAATTGGGAGTCTTCATTTTGATGCTCCAAGAGTCCATTAAATGGAAATAATTTTCAAGAGAAGGGCAGAACAGGAGGCTTCTGACTTTTTATGTGAGAAAGATATTTTCCCCAACAGAAACGTCCAGCACCTGCAGCCACTATAAAACTAAAAGAGAAGAGGCCCAGAACTCTGCCTCTAGCTCCAAGTTCCCAACAAGGGCTCCCCACTCAGGACCTACAAGAGGGAGAAAATTGGGAGCAAGAAGATAAAGATGAAGATATGGGTTCCAGGCTGGAGCATAGTCCCTCAGTTCAAGCAGGTAAGCATTAATGAGGGGGGTAAAACTACCATAATGGGGAAAAAGGCCTGTATAATTACTTTTGTGTCTTCTTCCTTCCTAGACTCTGAATCCCCACACCCTGAAGAGGTACCAGATTATCTCCTGTAAGTCCCCTATATAAAAGACTTGCATATATATTAAGATGAACTTTCTGGGAGGTGAAAGGTTTCTTTTTTTGGTGGTGGTGGTGGTGGGGGTCACAGTGAAATTGAAAGTGATAACTCTCTGCTTTCGGCAGGCAATACAGGGCCATCCACAGTGCAGAGCAGCAACATGCTTATGAGCAGGACTTTGAAACAGATTATGCTGAATACCGTATCTTGCATGCTCGTGTTGGGGCTGCAAGCCAAAGGTTCATGGAGCTGGGAGCAGAGATCAAGAGAGTTCAGAGAGGAACTCCAGAACACAAGGTAAAGACTGGATCCAAGCTGGCTTTCCAGCTCTACTGGCCATAAACTCCTGCTAACTGCCCATAGCTTATGTTTATTCAGCAACAAAAAAGCGAAATGCAAGCCTGTTTTGAAAGAAAAAATTGTCTATTATCATTTGGTAGAATGGGAAGGGAAATTACTTCCCTCCCTTAAGAAAATAGAGCTATTTTTTGTTTGTTTTGGATAATAGTTATTTATTTTCTTAAAATTAAGGTATCGATACACAATCTTATAAAAGTTTCACATGAGCAACATTGTGGTTTCAACAAGAATGGAGCTTTTTTCTCAAGGTTAAGCTTGGTGCTAGCATTTTCTTTGTTTCAGGTGCTGGAAGAAAAGATAGTCCAGGAATATAAAAAGTTCAGGAAGGTAAGATAACGTCTGGGGATGGTAGCAAGAAGGTAGAAATGGTGGATTTTTTTTCTTTTAAACATGGATGCTTTCTCTGCAGCGGTACCCAGGTTACAGGGAAGAAAAACGTCGCTGTGAGTACCTGCATCAGAAATTGTCCCACATTAAAGGTCTCATCCTGGAGTTTGAGAAGAACAGGCGCAGCTGAAGTTGTGAGAGGGCTCTTGGCCCTCTGCCCTGTGATATGAAGGAACAAAGCAGCTATAAACTAGAGTGCAACTGTCTGTTCTTATTACTGTGTCCACAGTGGCAACTAGGAAAGCTCCTCTAGGTTCTTACGGTTTGATTTTCATTGTTGCCATATTTTAATTTTTAGGGTGTGGGCACAGTGCCAACACCCCACAGCTATGCCCAGGAGACTAGGAAAAGTAGCAGAGGCTTGGCTCCTTCACCTTTAGTTGAAGCTAAGTCATTTTCAGATCTTGAGAAATGACCCTATTCCCAGGACAAGATGCCTTGTCGACATTAGAATTTAGCCTGGTAGCTTCTCTAAAGAAACAACTAGACCTTTTGGTAACAGAGCTAAAGGAACTTGTAATACATCTTGATACAATGGGAAAGGGCTTAGGTGTTATCCATGTACTTAAAAGTGAATTTTTACTAACATGGCTAAAATATTAAAACCGTTTCTGTGTCCTTTATACAAGTTATTATATGCTTTCTTTATATTCTCCAAGGCAGTGGTTCTTACCCCTGGCTGTTTATCTGAAACATCTCTGGGGCTCTAAAAAACTAGATCCCCAGATCCCAGTCCAGGTCTTATGAATTAGAATCCCCAAGTTATGGTTAGGCATCTTCACTTTTTTCAAAGCACTATGGATGATTCTGATATATATTTTGCTGTAAGGCTCTACCAAATTCATCTTATGATCGACAACTAGAGAATATAATAGGAATAAAGTTCTTTTCTAAACAGTTTTATGATCACTTACAATTAGGGATCTATCTACCTGGAATTACCCAGTGACTGAAAACTGTAACTGGATAGGATTTGGATTTACCCACCAAAAAGAAGAGTGAAATAGTTCATATGAACAAAGATCACACCAGTACTACCATTTTTATTCCTCATCATTGCAGAAGAAATGTGGATGCTTCATTCACAACCAGGAATGATACTGCAGAGGAAGTTAATGGGCCACAACGTGGGCCCTGTGGGGGAGAGCTGCACCCAGAGGTGTCAGCAATTCCTGAAACTTGGAACCCCTACCACACCCACACAGTGCCACACCCAGGCAGGGCACTTCTGGGCGGAAAATAGCCCTTGGGAGGTATAAACATGCTCAGCAGCGTGGCAAGGATAAACAGCAACCCATCCCTGGGGCATGGCAGGATCAGAAAGAGAGACCAACAAGAAAGACTCCTCACCTGTTCAAATCATCAAGCTAGGGGCCTCCTGGGCAATAAACACATGTAAGAATAGAAAGATAAAAATTGGAAAGAATTTACAGGTGATAATTATGGACCCAGTTAGCTGTTCTAAAGCTGCACTGACCAATATGGTAGCTATTAGCCCTATATGTGACTATTTAAATTAATAAAAATTTAAATGTAGTTCCTGGCCACATTTCAAATGTGCAATAGCTACATATATTAAACAATGAAGATTATAGAACATTTCCATCATTGCCAGGGAGTGCTACTGGACAGTGCTGTCAGAACCTTTGGTTCCCCATCTTGTGGAAAAAAGACATCTTAAAGGGGGTTCATTTATTGTCACTGTTCCAAATGTACAAAAAAAATTAGAAAATAACCCCCCTGGCTCAATTCCCCCCACCCCCACAACATTCCCCGCCAAAACAAATAATTTTTCCCAAAACCACGAACATAAACTGGTCCTGGTATTTCCATAAACAGTGCAGCTAAGAAACAGTTTAGAGAAAATTTAACAGGATTCAGATTATATCCATTCTGTCCTCTCAGCCCTGAGAGTAATAATCCCATATGGGTCTCAGTTCTCCCAATGGTTCTCCCATCTCTGCTGGAAAAGTCCTTTTACAAAGTGGCCTGTTTGGCGCTGCTTTAGAGATCTTCCTGTGCCTTCTTCTTCTTCTTGGGTTTTTCTTCTTGAATTACAGGGGGGTTTGTAGCCTCTCGTTGTAGATAGCTAATAAAATCATTTAATTCACGGCCACCCTGAAAACAGAAAGATTACTTTGAAAATTTAACCTTTGAAAGAACCTTGAATTTTTTTCCCTGTAGGAAGACTTTTGAGTTTTAAGAGCACATTAGCAACCATATATATTGACCATGAGAATTGAAAGAGTTCTGGTTAAACTCAAAGATGTGGATATGTGTATGTGTGTGTGTATTTGTGGGGAGATGAAACAATGCACTTACTTCATATTTCTTTGGATTTAGCTTCTTGTTGGCTGGAGAGAAGTAGATTGTAGGAAAACTGGGTAAAAAAAAAAAAAAAAAAGAGTTGACTAATTTCAGGTTCCAGAGTAACTCTGACATGTACTTTCCCAGTTACTGTTTCTGGGAATAACTTATCTTCATGATTTCAAATCTGATCAGATACTATTCTCTGTCAGTGGCTAGGTCACCTTCTATCAAAATTCAGGAACGTGAGAGCTCACAAAATCTGTGGCAGTCATGTGGGCCCATGCTGCAGAACTCTAAGCCAAGAAGGCATAAGTGGCTCTGTGATCAACTGAAATATGAGGACTCCCCAAACCATATCCAATAATATGGTTTACAAACTTATTTTTTTCCTATGAATTGCCTAGACACTTTTATTAGCTTTTCATCTACTTACCCTCTGACTTCATATGGAGAAGGCACATCATTAGCTGTGGCATCCATCTTGGCTATGATAATATTTGGGTCTTTTCTGAGCTGTTAATAAAAAGGTTACAGCTTTAAATTTCAAGTTTTAACTCAGGACTTAAACAATTTTATTTTTAAACACCTGGATAAATTTTGCTGCTCAGATGGGAAGAATAGTGACACTTGCATACATTATCTTAACTTTCCACAAACTCCCCTTTTCTCTCTTGGTTTCTACATGTTAAAACTCTATATCCAGTCATCCCTATTCAAAAATCACTTGGCCTACAATAAGACATTACAAGGGCTAAGCTAAGTGTTTTAAGATGAAAGACCATAACAGATTCATGTAAGTCATTACCAAAATGCAGAAGCCTGGATACTTTTAATCATACTCTATGTTGAGTCTGAGGAGTAGAAGAAAGTTAAAGCTGGTATCTGAGGCACTACACAGGCTATAGACACTAGTATGCAGTCATGATAAAGTGAGTAAAGAGTTAAAACAGTTGGAAAAAAGAACCCACCAGTACTTAGGTACTAAACTAATTAGCCAATGCTAAATACATGTCCAAACTTCTCAACTCAAATTTTATCTTCAGAATTATGGTTCAGACTTACCTTCTCTCCCAGTTCTTTATACTTAGGCTCCAGATTCTTACAGTGCCCACACCAAGGAGCATAAAATTCAATCAGCACATCTTTATTTTCATCATTCACTATTTCATCAAAATTCTCTGCTACAACTACCTGAAAAACATGGAAGACTCTCTTGTTGGTAAGCTGTGTTCAACAAATCAATGAGCTAAATTTGTTTCTAGAACCAATTCTTCTCAAATTTGATATGTTGCCACTGAGAATATGACATTGAAACCCAAACTGCATTTATAGGCTATATTAAAGATGTTGCCATTTCCAAAACCAACTCATTCCCATGTCTGTCACCTGCCAAACTATGTTGAGGCAGTTTTAAGAAACAAGTGCTACCCAACCCTTTCTTAAAATAACCTCAAAGCAACAATCTTAAAACCATTACTAGAGGTTAGCTTGCTCTATCCCAAAGAGTAACCTAGCCCCAGTGTAAATACCACCAGAAAATTCTATGAAGGTTTTATAGTACTGTCCCTATTGAGCATGATGAGCTCTGCCAATGCTTATTTTATGACTTAGGGAAGTAAGGACAAACAAAAACATGACAGCCCACAGGGTCTTCACTTAGACCCAGCATTTTTGGCATAAAGAAATGAGGGGAGTCAATTATATCTCAACAAAATTGAGTTGGAAGGGAATGAGAAGAGGCAGCTGCTTAGAGCCTTGGTGAGGCTATGAGCGCCTCACCTTTACAGGCCCATCATTGCTCTCTGGGATGGGCTCAGACTTCAGGTACCTCTTCAGGTTGCCATCAAAGTAATCCTGCAGGAATCTCTCAAGGGCCTTGCCATCACGCCTATAATTGGAAAGAAGAGGGTCAGGTTTGTTAATTTACTCCCACCACTGAGAGGATTTAAAACAATTTCTTAGAATAGTTTCTGTGTATTTCAGCTTCAATTTCAAGGCTATAAAGAAACTGACAGCTCACAAAAAAGGGCTCTTATTTCTTAATATACAGAACTACTGACTAAGAAACCAACTATCTCCTTGTATTTCTAGTGTGTTCTTTGTGGATCAGAAAGATCAGAGAAGGAAGAAAACATTGGTCTTCTGGAAATTTACTTCAGTAAATGAACCAGGTCTTATTTTGTTGCTCTGCACAATACTGCCTATTTATGGTATCTTGTTTTACTGATCCACTCACAAGGCAGTGTTCTCTTGTGTTAATCTCCCAAAATTTCAGAAGGTGAAAGTCAAAAAATGTCTGGAGTCTTAGGTTCTTTCTAATTTCCTGAGTTTACTTTAGGCCAATGTAGTAGTATTCCAAGAAGACATTCTGTAGGGATGGGAGGGGGCTGGGTTGGTCTGAAATTACATCAATCTCAAAGAGAATGTCTGTCTACTATTTCTAATGGCAGGGCAGAAACAATCACATACATAGTCCAGGCTGCCATCCTTTTGCTGGTTTTCAGAATTTAAGGATCATGATCCTTACAGTATCTATAATTTAATTAACTGAGAAAAGAAATTGACAGTCATAGGTCTTGACTAGAAGACGTAACTTCACATTCCAATGTTCTTTATAGGTCCTCAGCAGCATAAAAGGCTTTAACAGTTTCCTTGCACAACCAAATCCCAAACCCATGCTAACTTGTAACTCACGAGAACTCCTCCTGCATGACAAACTTCTCTCCTTTTGCAGTTCTGAGAGCAACAACAGGAACCTCTCCAGTGGTGCTTTCCAAGCCAAAATCAGAAAGTTCATGGCTAAAGGTCTTGCGGCTAGCTACAGCAAAGTTGAGTTTGTTTCCAGCATCCAGAAATTTCTTTGCAACCATCATCACTCTGTGGGAAACGAGATATTTATGCCAAGACTATACCAGGATGCTAAAGCATTTCTGAAACCAAGAAGCAAGAGGCTAGAAAGCAAAGAGTAATTTTACAGTCCATGTAGGCCTCTGGAATCAGTCTGAACTGCGTTCCTATGGCACTGACACAGGATTATAGTATCCTTCCATGTCTTCCTGAACTTCACTGACAAACTGGTGGTACCCAAACAGAGTTCATTCCCACTGAATCCTGCTACATTACAAAACTGTAAAATATTGCAGGCACAATGACTAATCTGAAAAGAAAAATTGTAAGGATAAAATGCACTGACAGTCTCAATGGGCCAGTAGGCACAATGTTTTAAAGTATACTTTAGGTTACATTTGCATCTTTTACTGGGAGGTTATGAATTAGCTGTGTCACAAGGCAAGAGGAATACCTATCGAAGATTGCCCAGTAGATTTGGGAAATAATCTATGTTATTTGCCGTAATGGCTTCAATGTAGGTTTTTGGGAGCCAACTGGTCCCACTCCTGTTGGCTCCCACATCACAAATGGTTAACAGGATAGTTAGAAGGAACTGTTTACACACTGGGTAAATTTGTTTAAAAATGGAAAAATGAAGCCAGAGACGGGTAAGATTCCTCAAGGGAGGAACAACCTAAGACAGGCACAGTCGCAGGGGGGCCATCAGGTGAGAAATTGGAGATCAACAGAGGTGAGGCTTAGAACCTCATGCCCCCTGTTTTGAGAGAATTCTTCTGCATCCGTGGATGTTTTGTTGCCCTTGTCTAGCTTGGATTAATACTTAGTCTATAGGCACAGACCTGATCATCTACATTTGCCCTCTTACAGCACTAAATTGTTTTCTACCTTTACCTTGCATCTACCTACCACTTCAGCATTTTATTTTAAAAAATAATAATAATAATAATAAGGGAGAAATGTGGGATTCACATATAAATTAAGTATAAAAATCAAACGAATAATCATATCTGACTTGATTGTTTATAGTTCATGATGCGTGATCAAAACCGAAAGTTTCTGTGATATGACTGCCCTTGCACTGTTCACCATGTAAGAACTTATTCACTATGTAAGAACTTGGTCACCATGTAAAAACTTGTTCGTTATGCTTCAGAAGATTGGAGACTGTTGAGAATTAGGCTTGGGGTTGATTAATGATAGTGCATTGAGTCCCCTATACAGAATAAAAAAAGAGCCCAAATACCAGTAGAAAGTAGATCAAAAAAAAAAATGGAAAAATGATTTTTGCATTACCTGTTTCTCCAATAGTTGGAACCTTTAGCATTCTTTTCATAGTCCACATCATAGTAAGCTGTTAGCAAGTCCTTGCCCTGTATCAAATCTTTATTGTCTTCTGTCATGTGAGGGCAGATACCAAAACTGAAAGGAAATCATCCATTAGCAAATTTGGTGGGTTTATAGCTATATTATGGAATTATCACAAGTAACTGACAGCACTTATAAAGTAATTTTCAACACAGAGGATGAATACTGAGCAATACACCCTACATGACTATAATAGGAGTGCTATGGCCCATACATTACTGCTTTAAATATAAACCTCAACTATTATTGTTACAATTCCTTGAATGTATTTAATCCAAAACATGACTTGGCTTAATAACTGAGGTAAACAAACTAAAACAAAGCTGTGAAATCCCAAACAAGGCATAAAAAGGTACTCACATATTTTCCTGGATAAATTTTTTAATCTTGCCACTGGTCATTTTTTGTTCTGTATATGCCACGGTCTTGTCCTCAAACTTGTTCATTAGATGTGAAGGACGAAACAAGGTGATACCCCTTAAAAAAAAAAGTGAGAGTATTGTAGGTAGAACAGCAGAACTGTCTCCCTTTTACTTTAAGCTCAGACTACGTAAAGCTAAGCGGTAGTGCTATTCTTACTACCACTTTTACTAATACCATTTAAGTATATAAGGACTTTTTTTCTGGGACCATGGACTTGGCATCAGGACATTCTCATCAACACTAGGGTACTAAACACCTAAGTATCAAGTGCCAGGACTGAGTATGAGGGCTTAATAAACCCTGGTTTTAAAAGTTAGGAAACCATGATTCAAATTCTAGCTCCACCACTAATTTAAAAGACCTTGGGCCTGGTATCAATTTAATCCTTCTGGGCTTCCGCTTTTTTATCAGTACAAAAGAAGGTTAAGGGGGGTTAGAATAGAGGACTAATTTCCAACCCTTTAAAAACTATACTAAACAACCCAACTCACCCCAAATTCTCAATATGTACAATAAAATAGAGCTTGCTCCTATTGGAAGGTACCTTACTCTGCCACTCTCCTTGAAAACCAACTTCATTAGGGAAAGTATCTTTAAGCTTCCTTCCAGCTGTGAAATTCTATGGTAGGTATAGAATTCTAGATAATGTTTAGTTTGAGTTCATTCAAAATTCCTTTGTTCTAGATTTCTCTATCCCAATAACCCAAGTTTACAAATTTTTCTCTTGCTACTTGGTAAGCATTCCTCACCCCATGAACACTTGAAGCAAATTTCTTCTTTAATTTCTAGCCTTTTGTTCAGCTAAAAATGAACCCCAGTTTGGTTCTGTATCACAGGTTTGTGTCTACTACCAGCTTTCCTAGAAAATACCACTCTTCTAAATTATCAATGTCTTGCCTTTAGCTTCTCCATTCTTTCCTTCTCCCCACACTACACACCCACACCCACTACAATCTTATCACTTGTTTTTAGCTAGGCTTTATGTCCTTATATTCCACTCTCACTTTTCCAATATTAACCATTAACTTTGTGCCAATTAAAACAAAGGCATTTTAACAAAACACAGATAAACTATGTAGCAAAAGGGAACTTAGTACAAACATGTTGGTCAAGCAAGAATGTGCGCAGGGCTAAGGTTTTTTTTTTATAGTTACCAATTTCAGAGCAGTTATTCCAAAATAATAGAAATCAAGCAGTTCCAACTGTTTTTTTTTTTTTTTAAGGTATCACTGATATACACTCTTATCCAACTGTGCTTTTTAATGATATGGCCTTGGTATATACATGAAGACCTTAAGACACCCTTCACATTAAGGTATTTTCAGTAAGACTTCTGATTAGAGGCTGGTAGGCCACTTTAAATGGCATGTTAGAGGTGGCCACAATGTACAAATATAAGGTTAACAGGCTGGTATATGGTGTGCTTAATGAGCCACAAGTGGCTCCACATCCACTTAAGAGTCCTGGCATCTCAATCTAAAAGGCAGTAGAGCCTCACGGTTAAACCTACCAGCTTTGCAGCGAGACTTTCTAGGTTCATATCCCATTTCTGCCATTTAATGGCTGTGTGAAGCTATGCAAATTACTCAGTTTCTTTGTGTGCTTTCTCCTCTATAAAATGGAGATAACAGATCTGTCCCATTAGGTTAAGAGGATTATATGAGTCACAGTAAATGGCTCCTAGTAAACACTACATATAAATATAAGTAATAACACTAGCCCTTGGCACACTTTCCTTTTTACTTTATGTTTTCACCCTAAGTGACCTCATCTAGTCCCACAGTTTCAATAATCACTTAATGTGGTTGGCCTATAAATCTATCTCTACTACAGAACTTTTCCTGAATTCTAGTCACATTTATCCAGTCATCCGCTGGGTCTTCACCACTTGTGTGTCTCACCTTATTCAGACTCACTGTGCCAAACAGGACTCCCCATCATTCCTGTCAGGTTTATCTCTGTCTCATTCCCAGGTTGATGACTTTCACTGGCCCACACATCTCAATCTTTAGAAACTGAGACTCACTCTAAATCTTCCTTTTTTCACACATGGTTAGGGACCAAATCCTACTGTTTACATTTCTTATATTCACTCCTTCTCCACTGTCCCCAATACTGCCTTTAGACTCTCAATGTCACCCGTAGACTCTTCTGGCTGCTTTGCCATTTCTCCTCTTTCAAACCACTACAGGATTTTTCTGTCATATGTCAAAAGTCACCACCCACACTAGGGTGACTTTCTGAAACACAAAATTAATCACATTTCTCTCCAGGTAAGTCTTTCAATGGCTCTCAAATATCTAACAGATAAAATATAAATTATTTTGTATGCCACTTAAGGTCCTCTATAATTTGGTCTCTGCTAACCTCTACTCTGACCTCATTTACAAACAATAATCCAGCAGTAGTACAGGTCACAACATGTCAAGGCTGTTTCACATCTCAGGGCCTTCACTTTGGCTACTCTATCTGGAATAACTTTTTTCCCAACCGCCATAACCTGCCTGAAAAAGTTTATCTTTCAAGACACACCTCAAGAGTTACCTCCTCTATGAAGTTTTTATGATACTACTCCCTACCAGAAAAAATAACTACTCCCCAGAAGAAAAAATTCCTCCCTCCTGTCCTTCCAGTATACTCCATATTTCTATGTGGACAACTATAAAACTCACTTAACACTTATATTTTTAAATATATTCATGTTCCCCCTACTAGATGCCCCTCAAAGGCTGCAACAGTTTCCAGAACTTAGCTTAATGCCTAGACAAGTGCTCAATAAATCTTTTGGAAAAACTAGAGATAAAAACAGCCAGTTCATACAACAGCACTTGGTCCAGAGATTTATAAGTGGATTCAACTCAGTTACTTACTCTCCATTATTATCATACTTGTTTACCAGAGAGTCAACACTGGTGTGTGCAAATCGGTAGTTATCCCTCAAGTTGCTGGCTGCTTTTAGAAACTCAGAGTGAGCTTCACTGAATAAATCCTTGAAAAAACCTATGCAGAAAATGTCAAACACAAGAAAGAAACAGTAAGTGCTGAAACATATTCAAAACTTAAAACATTCTTCTATTTTTCAAACCCTTTATCATATTATGGATAAGCAGAGCAAGAAGGGTGTGACGACTGGGTCTGCTTTGCCATGACTACCTAGATTATTTGCCAGCATATTCAGGTTGAGAATTCTTCTTCTATCCTTTAAAAAATATTTTTTGAGGGAGCCAATGGAGAGGATTTGTCACAATGCAAGTTTAGTTCTAGGTGTCATAGCTGAATACATTTGGGCAACTTGCTTAATTTCTTAAGAGTTTCAGGTACTATTTCAGGTATGAGAAGGATTAAATAAGACAATGTTTCAAAATAAATTGTAAATTACTATATTTTTTTCTGTCTAACTTGTCTTTAGAACTTCAAGTCTAGAAAAGTGACTGAATCTTATGTGTTTATTAAATGTCTACTTACATTTAACTCCTTGTAAAATATACAGTCAGTAAAATCCAGACAGTAAGAAGTGGCTTTTAGTCAAGGTTAAATAATTTCTATTGCCAGAATGTGTTTTATTATAGTAATTAGGAGATGAAGAGGAGTACAAACACAGCTTACACTGTTTAAATTTATATTTTAGTCAAACATATCATACATTACATTTAGGAAAAAACAAAGAACACCCAAGCAGTAGAACAGGTTTCATTGCCTCAAGTTATTTTAAGGATAAAATGAGGTACTGCAACACCTGAAAGAAAAGATTGCTGTAAAAATAAACAAATTCTAGCAATTTGATTTTAAATGCTAATTCCTGTGACTGAAAATATCAGACACAGAGGTTTGTTATTTACTTGTATCCTCCTACCTTAAAACCTATATTTTCAGTATTAACTACCTTATTATTTCAGTTCAGTCTCAGAGTTTAAGATGTGACAGACAAAGATGAAGGTATCGTATTTTAGTTCTTTAATTGAAATTAAACTTTCACATCTATAAGAACACAAAACCACTAAATTTTTCCCACATTATAATAATGATGACTTAATTCTCTGAGTTGCCTTTCATCTGTCTCCAAGGTTTCCTAAACTGTTTTACCTTTGTGTTTACTCAGGCATAGAGGGTTTATGAAACCAAGTTGATGATTACATGGTATCATCAAATATTTGCTACTCACCCACCACAGAAGCATCTTTATCACTAATGAACTTCTCAAATTCCTCCTCACTCTTGAGAGGAACTGAAGCTGGTCCTGCCTGCTTCTTCAGATGGCTGACAATTCCATCTTAAAAGACAAGATGAAAAATTATAGCAACACAAATTTATAATTTTTAAGAAGGTAATCACTCACTAGACTCAAAGTTCACAAGATTCAAAATGGTATGAAATGAAAAGTTTTCTTCTGGTTCTATCCCTAGTTACCCAGTTTCCTCCCCATAGAATAGTATTTCAGTTTTTTGTATATCCTTCTAGACATTATGCATAAACAGGCAATTACATATTTATTCTTTTCCCTTCTCCTCAAATGGCAGTTTACACGTTGCTGTTACATATTTTCTTTTTGTCATTTAACATAATTTAGAGATAATTTATGTCAATATACATAAAGAGCTACCTCAATCTATTTTCTAGCTGCATAGTGTTTCAGTGTTTGGATATACCAAGTTTATTTAACCAGCCGCAATTGATGGACATTTGTTTCCAACTTCTTGCTGTTATAAATGACCCTGCATAAATAACCTTATACTGGTCATTTTGCATGACTGAGTAGATCTGCAGGGTAAATTCCTAGAAGTGGATTCACTGGGTCCAAGAGTACATGCATTTATAATTGTTAAGCTGACCCAAAGAGACAGTACTTATTTAGACCCCTACTGGTAATGTTATGAAGTGTTAGCAACAATGCAAATTAAATAGTGCCTTTGTACATGTTATTCTCTCTGCTGAGAACTCTCCCCAGATACTCACCTGGCTTCCTTCCTCACCTCCTTTAGTTTACTCAAATGTCACCTTATCAGTGAAGCCTTCCCTGACCATCCCATTAAAAACTAAAACCTATCCAACCTCCAACACTCCCTTACTTCCTTTCCTTGCTTTATTTTTCTCTATAGCACTTTCACCCATCTGATTAATACACTCCATCCAGCCTTATTACTTTTATCTCTCTCTCCCCACTACAGCATAAATTCCAAATGGGTAGGAATTTTTGTCTGTTTTGCTCACTGATATGTATCAACCTCTAAGAATAATACCTAGCACATACAAGTTCAAGAAACATCCATTTTGCAAATAAACTAAAAGAACAAATCTCTTATTCTCAAGTAGCACAAAGAGTCACTTGCAGCCTTACATTTTGAAAGCAGAAAATGCAATGACTTGGCTAGCTTGTAAAGGTGTTTAACTATATATAGGTTAAATCATGCCATGTGCACGATCCACCCAAATCACACTTTCCTACCGAGTCGAAAGAGGCTAGGTAAGTAAAACAGTTTAGGGATAAGCATCATACACAAAACACAAAAAAATCCTTTTAGCCCTTAAGCCTAGTTGACAGACCATTATTCAATTTTCTTCCGGCGTCCACTGAAACCATTCACAAGCTCAAAATGCTCACAGGCCAGAGGCAGTGCTACTCCACCATAATATTTTGCCTTGTCCATGCCTTTTCTCTTCTAAGTACTCCAGTGATTTGCTAACTGGGTGAGCAGTTCACTGTTTAATTCTTTCAACATGACTGAGCCTATTTCACATTTTTTCTAAGGTAGTTTTCCCTTCTCTTCCATTCATGGATTTTTTTTTTCCTTTTTAAATGTTTCAACTCCTCAGAGAAGAGGGGTTGTATCACTATATTGGTTGGAATCAGATATGAATTTTTTAGTCTTCAAGGGGACCATTATTACTGTATCACAATATAACTTATAAAGTTTACCTTGGGGCTCTGATGAAAAGTGTTATTTTCTCCCTGAGTATTTAAAATGTTCTGGGAGGTATAATGGTAGTGCTGAGTAACCAGTTTAAGCAGGAAGACACACAGTATAGTTCTGAGAGGAGTTCATAAACAAAATAATACACACTAAGTAGCCAAATAGATGACCTCCTAGTTAGATGCTGAGAAATTCCTGAGTTTAAGAAATCTATGTTACAGCCCAAGTGAGAGTATCTGAGTAGTAGCAGTCTGGTTGGGTTCACTACAATTTTATTAAGACCTGTCCAAATTCAGAGAAAAATATACCAATAATTCTGTTAAATCTACTCTATAATAAACTAATAAAATTTGAAAGGTAACAATGGGTTCTTCATTAATTCTTTTAACATCATAGAAGAAAAAATGATTTTTCCTTCTGTGCTTAGACATCAAATTCTGAATGTTGGCTAACTGATGTCCATTATGCCAAAACATTTTTTTCTGCATTTAACAGTTACTGAGTTATCTACTACATGTGGAAAAATCTAGGGGCTGGAGATAGAGTAGTAAATATATCAAACAAGGTATCTGCTTTCTTGAAGCTTACAATTTTAGTATATTACCAAATAAATAATAAACAAATCTCCAAATAAGTAAACAATTAAAAAAATCAGTAACTAGCGCTGTCCATAGAGCTAAGAGGAAGATGTGATGAGAAAATGCCTGGGGGGCTACCTTAGGTCTAGTGGCTTGGGAAAGCCTCTTGGAGGTAAAATTTAAGCCATGATCTGAATGACAAAAAAGAGGAAGTCATGTAAACATGGGGGAAGATCATTTTAGGCTGTGAATATAGCCAGGGCAAAGGTCCTAAGGTGAAGAAAGTCTGTGATGACGTCAGAGTTAGACAGAGCTTTGTATATGAGTAACAATCAAACATACTGAAAAAATTCTATGTCACCTAAAATACGCAAACTGAACCCTTTTTCTCTGAATTTTCCATCATAAAAAGGTAAAATACACTGATTATTTGATAGACTCAAGACAAAATTGTCCAAAGTATTTTTTTCTCATCAATTATGGGTTCTATGGGATTGCATCCCTACTTACCTCTCAAACTTCCTGTCACCCTTGCCAACTATACTACAGCCACATGGTCTTCCTCTCTTGAACACATTAAATTCAGTTACACCTTAGGGCCTTTTTGTCCTTGCTGTCTCTGCCTTTAAGGCTCTGGCCCAGTATCTTCTCATGGCGAGCCTGTTCCTGTCATTCTGGTCTCAGCTCAAAGGTTACCACCCTGACCACTCGGATTATGTGGTGTTCCCAACTCCAATAACTATCACATTATATGGTTTTATTTTTTGCTTTAATGCTCTTATCTCTATCTGAATTTATCTTATCCCTATGTATTACTGACATATAAAATTTTTCAGTTATGACAGAATATATATAACATAAAATTTACTATCTCAACCGTTTTTAACTGCACAGTTCTATGGCATTAAGTGCATTCACACTGCTATATAACCAATCTAAAATACTGTGTTCATCTTGCAAAATTGAAACTCTACCCATTAAACAACTCCCAATTCTCTCCTCCCCACAGATCCTGGGAACCACCATTCTATTTTCTATCTCTATGAATCTGACTACTCTAGAAACCTCATATAAGTGGGATGACGCAGTATTTGCCTTTTCACTTAGCATGTCTTCAAGGTTCATTCATGTTGTAGCACATGCCAGAACTTCCTCTTTAAGGCTAAATAATATTCCACTGTATTATATAAACATTTACAAAAGTTTGTTAATACACATTTTGCATATTCATTCATCCATTGATGAACACTTGGTTTGCTTCCACCCTTTTGCTATGAACATGGGTGAACGATGTAGCTAAAACATGGGTATACAAATATCTCTTAGGGACCCTACTTTTAATGCTTTTGGATATATCCACAAGTGAAATTGGTGGATCTGGCAATTCCATTTTTAATTTTTTTCAGAAACTGCCATACTGTTTTCTATGATAGCTGCCACCATTCTATATTCACACCAACAGTGCAAAAGGGTTGCAATTTCTCCACATTTTCACCAACACTTGTCATTTTTTTTTTCTTTTTGATATTAGCCAACCTAATGGATATGAGGTGGCTATCTATATATATTTTAAAACTTGTTTGCTGCTTTCTTCTCTTCATCTTCCAGAATGTAAGCACCACAAGAATAGGACCCTTGTCTGCTTTATCAATACTGATTATCTAGTATATTTAGAATATCTGGCACAGACTAGTTACTCAATAAGTATTTGACATATAAAAAAATGCCTAGTAGACCTTATAACTCAAGGTCAGGTATTTTCTGCATTACTTATATAACCTGTTCACTTAGAGAAGTCTTTTGTTGGCCACCAAACTGACCTCTTTGATGAGGAATTTTAAAGACTGTTATTATGTTGTAGAGAAAAAAGTCATGTTCCCACTACAAAAAACAGGGTACTGAAATTCGATTTCCAGAATGTAATCCAAGATTCTTACCAGCAGTCCTGGGCCCATCATAAGCACCTGCTTCTTCACCATCTCTAAATATCTTTAGGGTTGGATATCCACTGACTCCATACTTATTACAGGTATTTGTATTGGCAGTGCAATCAACCTAAAGATTAAAACACACATGAATCATTTGTTATCCAAATGCCAGTTTTTATATTCCCAAATTATTAAGATTGGTCAAATCATAAAATGGTCAAGCAAGGACTTACAAGGAAGAAGGAAAATAATTTTCATTGATTTTGCCACTTACTCCAAAACAAACTAAGCAGTGTGAAAGGCACTTTGCATATACTATTTTCACAAGATTCTGAGGTATGACACCAATGCTTATTACATTGTGAGGTTCACTTTATTACATAAAGTGAGGTTCAGAAAAGTCATGTCTATAGTAACACAGGCTAAAGCCTTGTGAGAAACAAATTAAACCATGACTGAACTCTTCTTTTTCTGTGGCAAGCTGCCATAGAACCATTAGGATTAAAAACAATTTCCAAAACCAGTCCTATATATGTGTATGTCTGAACTACTGACTGGAGGCTGGCTGAGATATGAGCTTTTACACTGGACCAACTATAACTGGGTCCACTACAGAATAATGGCAAAATTCTGGAAGCACTACTTTGGCTGTAAAAGCATATACTGGGAAGTTTACCAGTGACCACTTACAGTTATCAGTCTTACCAATAGTCTCGTGTCATTTTCTTATTCTTATTCATCATTGTCAATATACGGTAGTTTAGGGAACTTATTTACTCCATAGTTTTCCTCTCATCTTGACTATAGTACTTTTACTCTCCATATTTGCCCCTTAATCCTTATCACTTATTTTCGTGTCTTTCTTATACCAATATTTACCTTAGTTTCACTACTTCTAATCTTTTGAAACTATAATCAACACAACTGTCAGTTGTGTATTTGCCCAGAAACTGATGTTCTCTCTTCTTAGCACCATAAGAGAAAATGAATGTTGATTTTACAATCTACTATTAAAAATACCTCATTTCCTTTAATGAAGAACCCACCTATACTCACCTTTGCTAATGGAACTATTCCTTTTAATCTGGTAGCTGCAGCTTCATACTCAGGTGCAAGCCTCTTGCAGTGTCCACACCTATACAGATAAATTTTTTAAAACACCAGGCTCTCAGTTTAATGCTACAAGACTGTTAACTTTGTTTCACTAGAAGAATCCCAAACCATTACTACTACTTTTGAAATAGCAGCTGTACCCAAAAGCAAAAATCACCTTCTTAACAATATCCATTACCAATTAGGTAAACCAGAGCCCTCAGAAGGTAAAGGTACTATCTCTAGCCTGAGGTTGACTCTATAGGATTAGCTCAGTCCAGAGCAGCATGTTTTCTCAATTAAAAACACAATTGTGCCTTGAAAAACTATAGTCAGAAGCACACTCCACATTAAAGAAAGGGCTCAGACCCTTTTGACCAATTAACAAGGATGAAATGAAGGTTAAGATAGCAATAACACTATTCCTGGTAGTATTTCCCAAAGAAGGTTCATTTTTTCCTTAGGAAATCAGCATGTGGTTCTTTAAAGTATAGTAAATTATTTAAAAAATGTATAACTTACAAGGTTCCAAGTATGATATTAACTCAAAGAATCACCATCAAGTAATTTTTCACCATTCCTTAAATATGACTCTTTGACCAGAAACCCAGTTTGAGGGGGTAGGAGAATGAGGTCCAAAAGGGAATCACTTGATAAACTCTAGTAGCTCATTGCAGGCTTTCTGGGTCTTAACTGAGTTTCAACACAACATTAGAATGACATACTTAAGATGGTGAGCCTGATTTTTACAGCTACACAGCTCACCTGGCTACAAGAACTGATGAAGATAAAACGTTACGTTAATTAGAATATTTTCTGAGAGGATCGTCACAAACACCTGCTCCTCAGCCTGGAAAGTCCTATCAGTCCCACAGGCACCCTGTATATGCAATGGGGGGAGGGGAAGGTACGCCTCTTCATCAGCATACAGCTAGCACCAATTAACATAGCATCTCTTTAAAAGCCGATGGGTTGCAGAGGGATCACTTTGAGAAGGTAAGTCGTTCTGTAATCTCCCCACAAACAGCAAAAATAGGAAGAACTGGAAAACAGAAGCAAGGATACATGCAAGAAACTTGGGCTGCTATTTTTAATACCCAACAGTCTCAAAATTCATTTTATTAGGTGATGGATGGATAAATAACTTGGAGACATTTGTCCCCTACTTATGTTCTCCAAGGCCTTTAGATGTCCTACTAAAAAATAATCATTAGAAAGCTTAAATGAAGGAACAATGATATAAAAGAGGACTGTAACATCAGATGTTGCTTAGGGTCACATACATACTGAAACTATGAAAGGACCAAATAATAAACACCAAATTCAGGATGGGGACTGCCTAAGATGGTGAAAGGATTCACAGGGTGCTTCAACTATACTGGCTATATTTTTTAGACTGATATTAATAAAAGGTATTCCTTATAATGTATTTCACAGATGCACATCTTACCGTATCAGAAACTAGGATGTGTTCTGCAATCGTGTCATAGTTTCAATGGTAGCATTTCTTTCTTTGAGAGACATAATCGTTCTCTCACAATCAGTGTTATCTTAGATGTCTTTGGAATACGGTATTATTCATTACATCCTCTGTATTCCTTTAATACTGAATAGTAATTCGTGTAGTTGGGTTGTAGCGAAAACACAAATTCCAGCTGATTTAATATAATACAATAACTGCCTGAGAAATTCAGGCAATTGGGAATATCATAAGGGCTCAAATTTTGAAAAAGGTGGAAGGGAGTAAGAATTGGATCTTGGTCTTTAAGGACTTAAGGTTTCACACAGGACAGAGTAGGGTATTCTAGATAAGGGGAATAGTAGAGCAAAGGTGAAATTACTAGTGAGAATGATACATTCAGAGAACTGTGAAGGGCATAAAAAAAAGATAATAAATGGGTTATGTGTATTAAGACCACATCAGTCGGCAGTATACAGAACTGACAGGAAGGGGGAAAGCAGAGATAAGAATAAAGCCATCTAGAAGATAATATATTTCACATGGGAGAAGTTGAAAACTTGGACCAGTGGGCCAGCAATGAGAATAAAGAAGAAACAGAAGAGATTACTATTGAATGTGCAGTAATTGTCAAGGTGGAGGCAACAGACTTAAGAATAACTTCATCTCAACAATCTTAGAACATCTGAAGAGAAAAAAATAATGTAGTTAGGCCAGACCACTGGGTCTCAACCCAGATACATATAAAAAACATCCATGGAGCATTAAAAAAAAAAAAGAAAAAACCATGCCTGAGCTCTACCCTGGGACTTAGTAATCCAGGAGGGAATGAGGGGTGTAGCAAGGTATATATGTGTAAGTGACATCACTGGAACTGGAATACTATTGCCCTAAGCATTGGCAATAATCGTAATGTCATAAAATGCCCAAAGGGAGGACCTGTTTGACGAGCTCCAACGAGGCTGGAGGAGACTGCCTCTGTCAAAGTCACTAGGAATGGAACTCAGGTGGAGTTTGAAGATGAACACCAAGATTAACCACTACTTCTTCTACCCACTCCTAGATAATTTTAAAACAACCCATCCACCTTCAGGGATGGCACCTATCAAGTTAATACAGAATCCCAACATATATATCATCATTTCATCCTTGCCATGTGCCACATGCTATTTTAACCTCTGACAGAAAAACTGAGTCCTTTCCCTATGGGGACACCAGTTGGCAGGGGTAATAGTACTATCAGGTCCCAATAGAGGAGGGAGCAATCAGCTGTCCAAGGAAGGAATCAACATATATAAAAAGAAATATTAAATATTCCATTTTATATTATCCACATAATCTTTTTCCATACTCAAAAGACATTGGATATCAAATACTGTACTACTACTGTCCTAGAGGTAGGGCACAAATCTTCAACATAAGTTGAGAACTTAAAACTTAACACTGATTAATGTATTTTCAGTAAGTATAACATTTAAATAGTGCTATTTATTTACTCCCCACAGAAATTCAGATACTCCCTGTCTTACAAATTGGGGAGATTAACTCCATAAAGGAAATACTAGTCTACGAAGTCAACTTCAAAGAAGTCTTCCACTTTCACTTGTGAAATGGAAGTGAAAAAGACACTCTAAAACAAATGAGAAAAAGAACACATCAAAATAGGTCCATTTTACTTAGTAAGGATTCTTTAACCGTTCATAACTTGTGAGCTAGTACCCTTATCTGTACAAAAGAATATAGCAGCCAGAAAACACTTCCAGCTGAAGCATTATTAGTTTAAACAGCTGAATGTGCAGAAATAAGGACATCATCAGACTTCTGTGATTCCAAATTACTCATTCAGAAAACTTATCCTTCTCCCCAGCCTTCTGGAGGATGACCTAACCTTCTAAACCAATTAAAATCAGACACCTTTTACTTGGTGCATGATGGGATATGTAGTTTTTAGGGAAGTATATGCAAGAACTTAAAATAAGGAAGAACACCTATCGGGGGAAAAAAAAATCTTTAACAGTCTAACTAAGCCCACAATTCTCCAGCAATTCGCTTCATGTTGACCCCTGTAGCCACAGAAGCACCACCCAGTTCTGACACCCCATACAGCCGTTCTAATTACAAGTGACACCTCTCAGAAGTTAACAGCATTACATATATTGAGAAGAGCAGTCTCTAAGAATGTGAATTCTAGAGATGTATAAAGACCTCCTAGGATGTATAATCGTCAGTACTGCCAGTTAGCCACAGGAATGCCTGGGTGCCAAATGGATCAAAGCTGAAAACAAAACAAAATGTATTGCCTCTAGCACATCCTTCTAGTTCAGATGGTCTTCACTATAGGACTTCTGGTATAACCCTCAGCAAAGTCAGCTGAGACCCTGCAGAGTGAAGAACCTCCAGAGTTAGAAGCAAGTCAAAAGTTATACTTTGTTTTACTGATACTTTTAAATACAGTAAGTTTTTAATTAAGGATCATTGTGGCAGGAGAAAAATTAAGTACTGTAGTTAGCATGGGTATACTGAGCTATCCCAAGCATTAAGATAATCACTTTGCTGTGGTAAAGATATGGGGGTAAAAAAAAAAAGCAATAGTCAAATTTACTGGGCCAGAAATCCTATTTGCTCTCTCCCTTACATACAGCTTTTTATTTCGAGTTAGTTCTATCCTAAATAATTTATACCCTTGTTCAGTTAAATCACCCGTAAGTGGAGTATTTCTCCAACGGTGATTATTTTCTCATTGGAGTCTTTTATGGCATTTTTCAGAAATCCGAATTAAAACTTACAATTTAGGCAGAGTCAGACGGAATTACTCTTGTTTACCTACTCTTTTTGACGGAATTTTCCTGGTGCTGAGAAATGATCAGCTTAATGGAGAACGTGCACATGCGCTGGACAAAATAATTGCCTGCCTCAAGCACTATGACCATTCCGCAGCCACTGAGTGACCTTGGCTAGAAACCAACAGCTGCGGAGAGAGGGGCAAGAGGAAGGAAGTACCCTGGGAGACCAGGGCCACTGCACACGGCGAAACGTTCGCTTCCAATATAAGGCCTTGGGATGCCTCGTCTGTAGGATAGAGAACATTAACACAGACTCACCCAAAAACCGTAAAGATAGCAATCGAAGGGGGCGGTAAACCCTCTGCAAATAGAAAGTGCCACAAGAGCACCGGGGTAAGGATGTGGCCCTGCGTGAGAAGGGCCTTCTGGTTTTCCTCCTCGGGTCTCGTTCCCTGGAGATCATCACCAACTTCTCGCTCTGAGACGGATAGCTCGGCTCCCTGGGGTGGAAAATCTGCCGGCCACAGGCAGGCCCGCAGGAATGGTGGAGAGCGCTGGCGCTGCGTGGGCCCAACCGTCCGCGTGCCTTCGCCCCCGGCCCAGCCCGGCCCGCTCTCCCTCCCCCACCCAGGCCTAGCGGCCTCACCAGGGCGCGAAGAACTCGACTAGCATGAGGCCCGCAGAGCCGGTGTCGGAGACGCGACTCTCGAAGTTGTCGTCTGTGAGTTCCAGCACGTCGGATGCAGCGCTAAGGCGGGCTGCGGCAAGCAGCGCCACGACCGGGAACAGCGCTAGGCAGCGGAGACGCATGGTGACGAGGTAAGGCTGGGGTCGGCAGGAGGGTCGGGGCTCGGGGCTCGGGGCTCGGCGAGGACTGCGGAGGCCGGGCCGGTAACCACGCACACTCTTGTCTGCGCTCGCGCGTCTGCCCAAGCGGACCTGCAGCCGGAGGTCCCAACCCCCAGCCCGGCTCGGGCCGTAGTGTGGCAGCCGCCGATTGGCTCCGCGGCGCCTGCGTCGGGCGGGCGGGCCCAGCCGGTAACTGTCGGGTGGCGGGAGCGCGGGGCGGGGCCGAAGCGGCCGGCGCCGGGGCGAGTGGGGCTGGGAAGGCTCCGGTTCGGCTGACCCGGGCTGGCTACTGCGGCGAGCCCGACCCCGGGGTGCGGGTGCGGCGGGCGGAGCAGGATATGCGGTGCAGCGAGGCTGGGCTCCGATCTTGAGCTCGTCCTGCGTGGGGAGGGCGGAGCTCGGAGGGCGCCAGAACCCGAGGCGGAGGAGTGAAGTCAGGCTGAGTGGGCGGAGGAGCGCCCGGGCTGAGATGAGGCCCGGCCGCGGGGCTTTGAGAGGATCAGCACCCGGGGGAACCTTGGAGTGGACCCACTTGGAACGGGACACGTTCTCAAAATGTCGGACTGTTGCACTTTGCCCAATTCTTAACTTTTTTTTTTTTTTTGGTGAGGGGCTGCCTCTGCCCCGCCTCATTGCATTGCCTGATTCCAGGTGGTGACCGAATTCCTCTGTCCAGCCCCGGGACTCCTGCCCTTGGGGCTGCTACTTTTAATTGAAAATGCTGTCAAAGAAGTGAAAGTGCCTAGCCACTTAGTAAAGTGTGCAGTATCTTACAACTGCTATCTCCTTTTGTTTCAAAAAACCTTGAGTCTTAGCAGAAAGAACCTTTGACTTCTTAAGGGCAAAGAGAACGGGAGGAGGGGAAGAAAACCTCTAGTCCTTGGTGCAACTCAAGAATGAAATGACACTTTATTCTTACATTCTCTTAACAGACATGGCCGCCTATCATTCAACAGGACACACGCAGCTGCCCAGAGCTGATGCCATTCGTTCACGTCTCATTGATACTTTCTCTCTCATCGAGCATCTGCAAGGCTTGAGCCAAGCTGTGCCACGACATACTCTCCGAGAGATACTTGGTCAGAAGCTGGATAAATTTAAGACGGCCTTCCACACCCTCTAAAGAGTAGGAAGCAGAAAGACAATTTTAAGGGTGGAAAATTCATGGGAGATTGGTTTGTTTGCAAGTTTGGAAGTTGTACCAAACTTGATAAATGATAGGCGTTATAAATAAAACTTCCAATCCAGGAGTTAGAACCCATGTTACTAACTTTTAGGCCTACGTAACTACTTGTCGGGGCTGACTTGGAAGTTTCTACCAAAGACACTTTAAACACTTTGAGAGTGGAAACTGCTGCCTTCATTCTTGGGCTTGGACCGTGTTGGGCACATGCAATACATTAGCTGTTACCCAAAATTATATTGTTCCCGTGAGAAGGACGGCAAGGCAAGTCCCTGCAGTAGAGGGACAATCATGTCACCAGTATCCCTATCCCCAATCCTATCTGCTCTTCATACCCCCCATAGACTTCTCTTTATATATATTCACTGTTCTTTTTTATTTTTGGTGTAGATCCTACCCTTCAGAGGAAATTTATATTGGGAGATCAACACCAGTTTGTGCGCTTCTCCATAAAGCCTTGTCATGTAGACCGGATTACACATGCGCAGAGAGCGATGAGCAGGCTTCGAGTGCGCTGCAGTCAGAGGCCACCTCTTTCTTTGTGGGCTAGATGGGTCCTGGAGTGTATCCTTTCATTCCACTCATTTTTACCCCATGCCCTTACATCTCTTTTGCTTAATCATCTACCTGATGATTTTTTTTTTTGGGTATCATTCATACACACTTACATGAGCAACATTGTGCTTACGGGATTCCTCTCATTATCAAGTCCCCACCACATACCCCATTACAGTCACTGTCCATCAGTGTAGTAAGATGCTATAGAATCACTACTTGTCTTCTCTGTGCTATACTACCTTCCCTGTGCCCACCCCCCACCTACATTATGTGTGCTAATCGTAACGTCCCTTTTTCCCCTTATCCCTCCCTCCACCCATCTTCTCCAGTCCCTTTCCCTTTGGTAGCTGTTAGTCCATTCTTGGGTTCTGTGAGTCTGCTGCTGTTCTTTTCCTTCAGTTTTTGCTTTGTTCTTATACTCCGCAGATGAGTAAAATCATTTAAGTTTGTCTTTCTCTGCCTGGCTTATTTCACTGAACATAATTCCCTTTAGCTTCATCCATGTTGTTGCAAATGGTAGGATTTGTTTTCTTCTTACGGCTGAGTAATATTCCACTGTGTATATGTAGCACATCTTCTTTCTCCATTCATCTGCTGATGGACACTTAGGTTGCTTCCATTTCTTGGCTGTTGTAAATAGTGCTGCGATAAATATAGGGGTGTGTATGTGTTTTTCAAACTGGGCTGCTCCATTCTTAGGGTAAATTCCTAGGAGTGGAATTCCCAGGTCAAATGGTATTTCTTTTTTTAGTTTTTTGAGGAACCTCCATACTGCTTTCCACAATGGTTGAACTAATTTACATTCCCACCAGCAGTGTAAGAGGGTTCCCTTTTCTCCACATCCTTGCCAACATTTGCTGTTGTTTGTCTTGGATGTTGGCCATCCTAACTGGTGTGAGGTGATATCTCATTGTGGTTTTAATTTGCATTTCTCTGATGATTAGCTATATCAGGAGCATCTTTTCCTGTGTCTGTTGGCCACCTGAATTTATTCTTTGGAAAAGTGTCTGTTCAGATCTTCTGCCCATCTTTTAATTAGATTATTTGCTTTTTGTTTGTTAGGTGCATGAGCTCCTTGTTTATTTTGGATGTCAACCCCTTATTGGATATGTCATTTATGAATATATTCTCCCATATTGTAGGATGCCTTTTTGTTCAACTGATGGTATCCTTTGCTGTACAGAAGCTTTTTAGTTTGATATAGTCCCACTTGTTCATTTTTGCTCTTGTTTCCCTTGCCCGAGGAGATATGTTCATGAAGAAGTTGTTTATGTTTATATTCAAAAGAGTTTTGCCTATGTTTTCTTCTAAGAGTTTTATGGTTTCATGACTTACATTCGGGTCTTTGATCCATTTCAAGTTTACTTTTGTGTTTGGAGTTAGACAGTAATCCGGTTTCATTCTCTTACATGTAGCTGTCCAGTTTTGTCAACACCAGCTGTTGAAGAGGCTGTCATTTCCCCATTGTATATCCATGGCTCCTTTATCATATATTAATTGACCATATATGCTTGGGTTAATATCTGGACTCTCTATTCTCTTCTGCTGGCCTATGGGTCTGTTCTTGTGCCAGTACCATATTGTCTTGATTACTGTGGCTTTGTAGTAGAACTTGAAGTTGGGAAGTGAGATCCCCCCTGCTTTATTCTTCCTTCTCAGGATTGTATTGGCTATTCAGGGTCTTTTGTGGTTCTATATGAATTTTGAAACTATTTGTTCCAGTTCGTTGAAGAATGCTGTTGGTATTTTCATAGGGATTGCATTGAATCTGTAGATTGCTTTAGGCAGGATGGCCATTTTGACAATATTAATTCTTCCTACCCAAGAGCATGGGATGAATTTCCATTTATTAGTGTCCTCTTTAATTTCTCTTAGGAGTGTCTTGTAGTTTTCAGGGTATAGGTCTTTCACTTCCTTGGTTAGGTTTATTCCTAGGTATTTTAATCTTTTTGATGCAATTGTGAATGGAATTGTTTTCCTGGTTTCTGTTTCTATTAGTTCATCTTTAGTGTATAGGAATGCAACAGATTTCTATGTATTAATTTTGTATTCTCAACTTTGCTGAGTTCAGATACTAGTTCTAGTTTTGGAGTGGCTTCTTTAGGGGTTTTATGTACAATATCATGTCATCTGCAAGCAGTGACAGTTTGACTTCCTTCTTACCAATCTGGATGCCTTTTATTTCTTTGTTTTGCCTGATGGCTGTGGCTAGGACCTCCAGTACTGTGTTGAATGAAAGTGAGGAGAATGGGCATCCTTGTCTTGTTCCCGATCTTAGAGGAAAAGCTTTCAGCTTCTCACTGTTAAGTATGATGTTGGCTGTGGTTTTGTCATATATGTCCTTTATTCTGTTGAGGTACTTGCCCTCTATGCTCATTTTGTTAAGAGTTTTTATCATGAATGAATGTTGAATTTTGTCAAATGCTTTTTCAGCATCTATGGATATGATCATGAGGTTTTTGTCCTTTTTGTTGATGTGGTGGATGATGTTGATGGATTTTCAAATCCATCAACATCCTTGCATTTGCAACATCCTTGCATCCCTAGGATGAATCCCACTTGATCATGGTATATTATCCTCTTGATGTGTTTTCGTATTCAGTTTGCTAATATTTTGTTGAGTGTTTTTCATATATGTTCATCAGGGATTTTGGTCTGTAATTTTCTTTTTTTGTGGTGTCTTTGCCTGGTTTAGGTATTAGAGTGATGCTGGCTTCATATAATGAGTTTGGAAGTATTTCCTCCTCTTCTATTTTTTCGAAAACTTTAAGGAGAATGGGTATTATGTCTTCTCTAAATGTCTGACAAAATTCAGCAGTGAATCCTTCTGGTCCCGGAGTTTTGTTCTTGGGTAGTTTTTTGATTACCAATTCAAATTCATTGCTAGTAATTGGTCTGTTTAGATTTTCTGTTTCTTCCTGGGTCAGTCTTGGAAGGTTGTATTTTTCAGGAAAGTTGTCCATTTCTTTAGGTTATGCAGTTTCTTAGCATATAGATTTTCATAGTATTCTCTAATAATTTGTGTATTTCTGTGGTGTCCATCGTGATTTTTCCTTTCTCATTTCTGATTCTGTTTATGTGTGTAGATTCTTTTTTTTCTTAGTAAGTCTGGCTAGGGGTTTATCTATTTTGTTTATTTTCTCAAAGAACCAGCCCTTAGTTTCATTAGTTTTTTTCTGTTGACTTATTTTTCCCTTTCCAAACTCTTTTCATTCCCACTGGTTCTTTTCCTGCCCTTATTATTTCACAAGTGCAAATGAAAAATAATTCCACTGTGTATGTTTCCTTAAGAGAAAACAGCTCCTCTCTTCACAAACTTCATCATCTTTCTCATCTTTTTGAATACGATTGTACTGATGATTCAAATAGGTGAGAACTGACCTTAAATGAAAGAGGAAGTAGGTGGAAGTCTTTTTTACCTTAAATTGATAATTTTACATTTTTGAGTATTATT
This sequence comes from Manis javanica, assembly GCF_040802235.1. Taxonomy (NCBI): domain Eukaryota; kingdom Metazoa; phylum Chordata; class Mammalia; order Pholidota; family Manidae; genus Manis; species Manis javanica. The sequence goes on along the minus strand of NC_133163.1, from coordinate 93,806,087 downwards.
TGAATTGTGATAGGTACAGTTATGTGTCCTGAAGTAAGATTTGTGCAACTGCCAAGACCTAGAAATATTAGGAGGGCTCCAAAGAGTGTAGTAGATAATATAAGGTATTCTAGACACTTTGAGGTAGAATGTGGTAGATTCACAAGGAATTGGAGATGGGAAGGCCAGATATTTCTTGTGTCATTTTAGTCTAATATTTGTTTAAATTTTTTTATTAGAGAAATTGGCGCCTATCGGTGAGTGACACAACATTTACACTTTACAAATATGTTTAGAAAAATTATTTAAGTACAAATAAGAAAGCTCATAGTGTATGCGAAGTTTGGTACAACCAAAAAAATTACTTAAAGAGTAAGTGACTCTAGAACCAAACATCAATTATATGAAATATATTTAAAAAGTCTGGGGAATCAATAGGCTAATATGATTATCATCTCAAACTGTTCAGAAATTATGAAAGAACAGTAGAACTACTTGCTTCCTTATTTATCCTCACTGTTTTGGGTGGGTTTCCCAATTTAAATAGTCTTTTAATGCACTCAGGTCAGAGATATTTAAATACAAAACAATAACTGATGTCACCGACCCACTACAGTATACATGTACTTTGAAAGTATATAGTATAGTATACAAAGTGTACTATATGCTTTGAAGTATTTTATTTCCTCCACATAATGGTGATGATTTTGAACTAAGCCACCCACATTTCCTATTTTTTGTGTATTTGCCTTGTGGGGCTAGGGATATAGTTTTAAGCCTTGGAATAAATAGCAGTAAGTGTACAGGATTCCCTGGATCCAATGGACAAATCAAAATAGAACCACACTCACCATTCTGTTTGGTAAGATAGCCAAATATGAAACATGATCACTGTGCCAGAGGATAGGTGGATTGCCTGACTGGGAATTACCTCACAAGTTCATAAAAATTGTATTTTATGAAGTACATTCTATGGTTGAAAGGTAGGATGGATTTTGGCAAAGGGAAATAATTTGTGATTAATATTTCTATTAGTCTGTGAACAGACTAATTCATGTGATAAATATTAAGATTTTATTTAGGTTTAAAAAAATTTTCCAGTAGTTTGTGTTGTTCAGGGTGATTGCATGTGCTCTTCTGATGTTTTTTCTATAACATGGTATACATCCATTAAATGTATAAAAGAGATGAAGAGGGTCAAAACATGAAGGCAGTGAGTTAAGGAATAACAGGAAATAATAGGGTTCTAGAGAGGAAGTAGAGGATTCAGTTTGCTTTGCAGGAAAAAAAAAATGTTAGGCAGAGGAAAAAAAGAATTTTAAACACTAACAAATATACAAGTCATGTTCCATTATAACTCAGTGTGCCCCATGACTCTGGCTCCCTGTTTCTACATTCCTTATAAGACACTTTACATATCATGGCCCTACACTTTCATTCAATTCTCAAGTCCCATTTGCTGCTTTGTGAAGTTTGGGCCTGGGATAACAGTATAGCAGACAGGCTTGATGGTATTTAAGAGAACAATCCCTTTGTGGCTGTGTAACTCCAAAGAGGGAAGGCAATGACTACCAATACTAGCAGGAGATGAGCTGTAGCTATTTTTCATGTTCAATTCTGTCCTTCCCTGTCATTCACAGGATGAAGCAGCTATAGTATTAAGAAGAGAAACTCAAGGAAAAATGTAGAGCAGTGGGCACTGTAGCTGTACCATCTGTGTTACAGCTGTGGTTTATAACAGTATGATGCTTTTATCATTCAGCTTCTTTAATCTTTATTCATCCTTTGCTCTACTCTCATACAGAATTGCTTGAGTCCTCAAATGCCAAACTGTGGCCCCTGAAGCTGTTCCTGGAGGTAGCAGCTTGGTTCATCTTGCTTATTTTCATCTTTGAGATCCTTCTTATGTGGCTATCTGGCTTTTTCCTCTTCTGGAAGAATGCCTGGAATGTCTTTGATTTTGTTGTCACCACATTGGTAAGGACTGATATCCTGAGGATTAGTTTAGTGGGCTGAGGAATATGCCTAGGTGAATCAAAATGACAAGAAAAATTAAGATAATTATATCACAGGAGGAAACAAATAGAAATGTACCTAACTTCCTTATTTTGATTTTTTTCCTAAGACTCAAAGTCAGTCATTAGAGGAATTGTTGGTATTAGGGGCAAGGCAGAATCTAACCACATTAACTAACTCCAACAATAATATCTACCAGTTCACTAAGCACTTACTAAGTGCCAGGCACTGTTCTAAGTGTTTTACATGTATTTTTTCATTTGAGCTCCACAACAACCCAGTGAGATAAGCACTATATCCCCCTTTTTATGTCTGAGAAGGTAAAGTAGAGAGTTTAAATGATTTATCATAGAAGGGCTGAATAGGAAACAGTCCCTAGAGAATTCTTTTCAAGGGGTGGTATCCAAGGAACTATGAAGAAGATGAGATGAAAAAGGGACAACTATGCATGGGTGCTTCTGGGTATATTTCACTTGTAATCTGTGTGTTTCCCACAGACCCTGCTTCCTGAGATTGTGGTACTTTTAGGGATAACGGGCCAGTCTGTGTGGCTCCAGCTGCTGAGGATCTGCCGGGTGCTGAGGTCTCTCAGACTCTTTGCACAATTCCATCAAATTCGTGTCATTATTTTGGCCCTGGTCAGGGCCCTCAAGGTGATTTGACTGTTGCAGCTACACCATGTGGGCAAGGTGGATAAACGGGGGTTTAACATGAAACAAGTTTGGGTGGATCAAAGGAGGCAGTGAAAAAGCCTGTGAAATGTTACTGGATGTGAAAGGGCTGAGGACAAACTGCTGTGGTCTAGAGATGACTGGGCTCAGGACCATAAGTGAGGGTTTGGTAGGGATTGCCAGGGTGGGCTTGACTGGGCTGTAGGTGGAGATCAGCCTAGTCTGGCCCAGCTCTGACTCATAGTCATGGCCTCTAGAGCATGACCTTCCTCTTGGTGTTGCTGCTGATCTTCTTCTACATTTTTGCTGTGGCTGGCGTCTACTTCTTCAAGGATTATACCCATTCAACTCGCCAGGACCTGGAGTACCACATGTTCTTTTCGTAGGTGGAACTGGGGGAATCCTGGGTTGAGGGAGAGAATTTGGGCAAGAGACCCGGAAGTCCAAAGTAAGTAATACAGAAAGTATAATCCAGTCATAGGAATGGAAGTACAACATATAGAATATAACCAATAATACTGTAGTATTTTGGTATGGTAACAGGAGGAACTACACTTAACCATGGCAAGCATCTAGTAATATATATAATTATCAAGTCATTATGTTGCACATGTGAAACCAATATAATATTGCTTATCACTGTTATTCCAATAAAAAGGATGCTTTTACAAAAAGCAGTCTATGGTGAGAAACTGGAATAGAACATGGTTAGGAGAGAGAAAGAGAAAGCAAAGGAATAACGAGTGGTACTAGCTCTGATTTTGAGGGTAGGGAAGCTAGTTCCCGGTTTGCTCTGGGTTTTGCAAATTCAGACACAACCTCATCAACCATCTTTAAATAGCAGTGTACTCCAGTGGTTAAACCCTGGTTCCTGTGCTTCCATTTCCTCTTTGGAAAAATGGGAATAATAGTAACACTACTTTGTAAGAGTGTAGGGATAAATGAGATAATGTATTTTAGCATTTACCACAGTATTTAACACAATGTAAGGGATCGATAAATGTTGCTATGACTCAAATATAATCACTGGTTTTACCCCAGTCTCTAGATGGGATTATACAGCCACACATCTATGCTTATTTAAAAGTAAATCCTGATAAGATCTGTGCCTAGAGAATACTGCTTACTAGTAGAAAGTCAATTTAGATTTAGAGGTGTAATGTTGTTTATGAATTGGACTCCAATACTGTCAGCATGTTTGGATCTCTCTTAGACTGACAGGATTGCTTTGTAAGAGATTAAGTTAGGAAAGTCTCAGAGTTCATCCTATGAGGGCCCTGAGGTTTTCAATAAATTGCATATGGAAGACTAAGAAGGAAAGAAGGAAAATTTAGGTACTTTCCTGAGAACTTTGTGATATATTTGATCACATGTTTATGTCACATATCCATCCATTTACTTGACTATTATTTTTATACCAGTGGACTAAATAGGACTGACTTTGCTAACTTTGTTAGTGATCTCCTGTTAGGTGAATTCCACAGAACAGTGGAGAATGATGTTACAAAAAATGCAGTAGTTGGTGATTCATTCAGTTTAAAAAAATTCAGGCAGTACCTATTTATTGAGTACCTACTGTGCTGTAGATTATTCATGATAAAGGAAAACCTAAACCTCAAACTGGAGAATGATTAGCTAAAAAATTGAGTATGGTTGAAAGGAGCCAAATCAGCAAACCACAAAGAAATGCTCCTGTGTCTGTTTAAGAGTAAGAACAATATTGTTTCCAAGAGATTTAGGTCTCTCTTCTATTTATATACACACCTCCTTTTTCTTTAGGGACATGCTGAATTCCCTAGTGACAGTGTTCATTCTCTTCACCATGGATCATTGGTATGCACTGCTTAAGGACACCTGGAAGGTACCTGAAGTCAGCCACACCTTCAGCAGCATCTATGTCATCCTTTGTTTGTTACTTGGTTCCATTATCTTTCGAAATATCATAATAGCCATGATGGGTAAGCATAGAAGAGGTGAAACTTGGTGGGAAGCGGGGTTGGGAACAAATCAGAATGAGAGCTAAGATTGGTGGATGTGAAGAGAACCTGATAAGCAGGACGGGTTGGGGCCTGGAATGGATGTTTCATTTGCTTTCTTACCACTCAAGCCCTCTCCCCAGATCTAGTTCCACCATCTCCCAACTGCTAATGGCCCTTTGGGGCAGTTACTAACTTCCAGAATATCAGGAATGAGCTGAACGAGGAGATGGCACATCTGGAGGTTCAGCACAAAGCCGACATATTCAAGCGGCAGATTATCCAGAGGTCTGCCTCCCCATTTTCAAACCCAGTTTTACTTTTCTTCCTGACCTCATTTCCTGCTTGTGCTCCTTGGCCCTGATCCCATGTTTCCCTTCATGACAGATTTGCCCCAGCATTAGAATTCCCCACCTTTAGAAAACTGTCTGATTCTTTATCCGTGGTGGGATCTTACTCACTCTTTTTCACTCTCTTACTAAAATTTGTTCTCCTCACTGTTTCTTCACTTTATGATCTGAATTCTTTTATTTTTTTCCTAACTATACTCTTCCTTCAATAATACTCTGTTCACTCTTGTGTTTTTTGCTTTGCAGGAGACAAAACCTGTCCCCTAAGCCAATAAGGTAAAGCCTTAGCAAAATGGATGCCAGGTTAGGAGTGTATGTGTGAACTGGGATGAGTACACATGAACGAAGAAAGGGTAGGAAACCAAAGATGAAGATTGGCTTTGACAGAGAATTCATTCATCCAATACCTAGTTATAAGAGTCCATTGAATGGTGACCCCTAAAAAGTTATGGCCATGTCCTAACTTCCCAGAACCTGAGAAAATGACATTATTTGGAAAAATAAGGTGTTTACAGATATAAGCAAGTTAAGGATATTGAGATGTGATTGTCCTGAATTATCCAGGTGGGCTCTAAATCCAGCGACAAGGTCCTTTAAGAGAAGAGAAGACAGACACAGAGTATAGGAAAAGGAGGTGTGAAGATGGAGGTAGAAATTGGAGCGATGCAACCACAAGCCAAAGGAAGCCAGTAAATGGCAGGCTACTGTCAGAAGCTAGGAGCAGAAAGGAAACTTCTCCCCTAGAGCTTTTCCAGAGGAAGTATGGCTCTGCCAACACCTTGATTTCAGACTTTTGGCCTCCTGAATTGTGAGAGAAGTACCAAGTTTGTGATAATTTATTACAGCAGCCACAGGAAACTAATTTAAATGCCTTCTGTGAAAAAGATGCTGTTCTAGACCGTGAGTGTTCAGCGGAGGACAAAAGAGCAGAAGGACAAATAAACTCATCCATTCAGCGGCTAATTATTGAATACTTACTGGGTACTTGGAATATATCAGGGAACAAAGTAGGCAATAATGCCTGCTCTCATGGAACTTCCATGCCTGTAGGGGGAAAGAGATAATAAACAATGAACATGTTAATAAGCAGTATGTTACAATATAAGCATTATGCAAAAATAAAAAGTAAAAAAGGTTAAAGGGATTGGATTATAAGGTGGGGGTTGTAGATGAGTTGTAATTTTAAACAAGGTGGTCAGAGTGGCCTCATGAAAAGGTAACATTTGAGCAAAGACTTGGAGGAGGTGAGGGAATTACTATGTAGATGTCTATGGGAAGAGAGTTACAGGCAGAGGGAACAGCAGGTACACAAGTCCTAAGCCAGAAGCATGCCAGGTGTGTTTGAGAACAGTAAGGAAGCCATTGTTAACTCGAGCAGAGTGAGCAAAGGGAAGAGTCACTGGAGATTAGGTCAGAGAGATAATAGGGACCCGATCCTGTAGGGCGGTGGGGGCCATTGTAGGGAATTGGGCTTTGACTCTGATTGAAATGGGGAGCAAAGCAGAGCAGTGACATGAAATAACTTACATGTAAGAAAGATTACTCCAGTTGCTGTGTCGATGACAGGCTGTAGAAGATCAGGGAGATGGTTAGAAAGCTGTGCTGCTACCCACATAAGAGAAGATCATGGCTCAGACCAGAGTGATTCCAGTGGTACCAGCGAGATAAGATATATTTTGATGGTAGAGTCAGTAGGATTTCTTGATGGATAGAAAATGAGAGAAGAGTTAAGGATAACCCCAAAGTTTTGGCCTGAGCAACTGGAAGGTTGGATTAGCTGAGATAGGGGAGGCTGTGAATGAAAGAGGTTTGGTGGACAAAAAGTTTGGTTTTGGTTGGCTTTTGGATGTGCATTCGACATTCAAGTGGTAATATGTGAGTAAAAGTTGTATATATACAAGGTTGTATATAAAAGTTGTATATATACAAGGGCTGATAATACAAGTCAGGAGAAAGGGGATGTTGAACAGAAAACTGAGTGAATCTGCTTCAGGTACACAAACAGGCTTAACATCTGGACTGGGAAGTGAGGTTGGGACTAGAGGTTTAATTTGCATTTCATAAGCATTTAAACTCAGGAGATGAAATCACCAAAGGGGTGACTGTAGATGGAGGAGATAAAAAGACCAAGAGCTGAACCCAGGGGCCCTCTTAAGAGATGGAATCAAGGGGGCAGAGGCTATAGTTATGGTGTAGTAAGCATAGTGCCGTGCATGGGGAGCTTAACCTTGGCAAAATAAGATGTGAGGTGAACTGTGGAAGCCTAAGGAGAATTGAGTATAGAAGCTGTGGGGTGAGGAGCACCAATAGGGACATATCGCATTGGGTAACTGAGGTTGGAAGTGCTTAAGCTCAAATTTTGGGAGCAGTTTGGTCCTCGTTGCTTTAAGTCCCAGCTTTAGGGTATGGCCAGGGTTAGGACTAGAATAATGAAAGAACTAGCCATATCTTATAAGTGTATTTGAAGCAATAAAATTCCATATGTCACTTATAGAGATACCAGTCAACAAGGAGAATCATTGGACTTTTTAGAAGCATCTCAACACAGTGCCATAGAAGAGTCTGAGTATAGTGCTGCTGATGAGAGCTCAACAGCATCTACATCAAAGACAAGAGAGTCCTTGTCAAAACAGAAAAAGTCCTCAACTTCCTCCTCCTCCTCTTCATCTTCCTCCTTCTATTCTGACTCTTTTGGTATGCAGAGGGTTTCTTCCATTTGAATCAGACCCCTGTTCTCTAGGAGACATCCCAATCTTTTTTTTTTTAATAGAGTACACATATTTTAATGTATAATTCACATTTTTAAATTAAAGTATCATTGATATATAATCTTATGAAGGTTTCACTTGAGCAACTTTGTGGTTTCAACATTCATCCATATTATTAAGTCCCCACTACCACCACTGCAATCACTATCCACGAGTGCAGTAAGATGCTATAGAGTCATTGCTTAAGACATCCTAATCCTAATGGGAGCTCTCCCACCATATCTACTTAGCAGCTTTTTTCTCCAATCTGATTTCTTTCTTTGAGCTTCTTCATTTTCCCTGTACTTCTGCTTCACTTAGGGTATGTGTGGCTCTGGCTGTCTTTGCTTATTGTAAAAAGTGCACTCTTGGTGGTGCACCCTTTTCCCTCCCTGCTTTCTATTTCCTCTCTCATCCCTGATTTCCCCCCCACACCCACATAGAATTTATCAGCTCTTACCAACTCCCACAAACCTAGATATGTTTTTAAGAAGCCTTCTTCCTTCCAGGTCAGTTGGACTGGGAGACTCACGTGCACCAGAATCTACCTGGGCTAATGGAAATGGATCAGGATGAACGTGTTGTTTGGCCTAGAGACTCACTTTTCCGATATTTTGAGCTGCTAGAAAAGCTTCAGTATAATTTAGAGGAGCGTAAGCAGTTACAAGAGTTTGCAGGTATGGATTTGGGTACAGTCTTGGGGACCAGAAGTTAAGTACATCAGAGTAGCATATATAACTGGGGAGAAGGAGGAAAGTATCACTATTTTGACATCTTAGCCTCTGAATCTCCACCTTGGTGGAAAAAGGCAAATCCTTGGTTTGTTATCACATTCTGGACATAAGTACTGATTTCTTTTAACTTAGAACCTAGCAACTCTGCTTCTCCAGTAGAGGACACCTCAATCCTATGAGATCTGAAAACTTGTTTCCTAAGAGGAGAGTGTCCAATTCCAGTTGTTAGGAGTTAGAACAAGATGGGGCTCAATCTGTGCAGCCACTCCCTTTTGTACATGTTTCTTGGATTTGAAGGTCATACTTCAGACCTAAGCAATAGGGTCTCAGGCCCAAGTTGGATAGCTATGGGGATTAGACAGTGAGCAGGAAGCCTATAATGCCCACTCCCCACAACCCTTAAAAGAAGATTATGAATTACAGTCTTTTCTTCCTTTCAGTCCCTTCCACTAACAGCGTAAACAGAGAGATTTGATTTAAATAGTAGTTTGATTAAAGTGGAGAACTACCCGCTCAAAATTATTTTCCCTGAGTTTCTTACTTAAAATGTCACCACTTGGAGATTAATTTGAATTAATAAATTTTCTCTCTAAAAATACAAAAACTGGAAGAATTAGAGCCATTTTTTACAATTTACTGTGGCTTAATATTAGCTTCCTCATACCTAATACCATCTTTCTCATACCTACTCAATGAGAAAGTAACAATTAGGAAAGAGGAATGTGTGTGTGTGTGTGTGTGTGTGTGTGTGTGTGTGGTGTGTGTGTAGCAGAGGGCAGTGAGAGGAATTTATAACATTGGAACATGGGATTTAGAGTACAAGGATTTAAAGCATGACGTCAAAGACAGGCTTTGCCTATTTCCAAATGTTGCCTATAATTAACCCTGCCTTCCCACTTATTCTCTTAGTACAAAAGGGTGAAAATGAGAGAAATCAGTAAGGTGGTTTCGTTAACCCTGATTAATTCATCTATGGCAAAGAGTACAGACTCATATGGTAAATTAGTAAATTTTTGTACTAATATTTAAATTAAAGTAAACCTAGAACCTAGAACCCAAAGAAGCAGGGTCTCCACCAAACATGTTATGTTCTGAATATTCTTAGCTCTCTAGCCTCACAGTTTTGTTTCTTTATAGTGCAGGCACTGATGAACTTTGAAGACAAGTAAAGCCGACAATGGATGGCTTCAATATCTTTGGTAAAAATTAATGAAGAAAAGAGTTGGAAAAGGCAAATTCAAAGCATAAATGTCTAATAAATACTGCTGATAATTGCTCAGTCTTCTGTCTCTAAGACATAGTGAATATTATTGAAGGGCCCCCACCCGTAAGATGGCAAACTTCCTGCTTCTCTTCTGGGTCCTCGGTTCCCGCCGGCGCCACCTGAAGCCCAATCACCTCTCGCCCCCCCTCCCAATCCCAGCACCTAGCCAATAGCCACCAGCCCTGTAGAAGTAACACCACAATCACCTCATGCCCCTTCCTATATAACCCAGCACCTTTCCCTAATAAAGCGGAATTCTCTGGTGAATTGCTGCTGTGTGTCGCTCCTTCCTTTCACTGGTGCCGAAACCCGGGACACGGGACACCCCAACTGGGCCCCATCTTCCCCCAACACCAGCAGCAGCTTGCCCTCGTCCTCTTTTTCCAGCGCTGGCTCCTCATACTCACCACTCCTCTTTGGCCTTTGGGTAAGTTTCCCCCGGAGCAGGCCGCTCTTCCCTGAGCTATTGCAGCGCCACTGACCATGATCGTCCAGCAAGGCCCTGATGCTTGGGGACGAGGAGGGAACTCTCCCCGCCTCAGGCCTTCACGGCTGCAGCGGACCCTCAAGCCCCTCCTCCAACAGCCATAAACGAGGTGACTCCTTTGCAGATGAGAACGCTCCCTTTTTCCCCCACCTCCTCCTTCTGTTCCTTCCGCCGAAAGGTCCTAGTACTAGGTTCCTCGTGACTCCGGCACTCTGCCTTCTTAGAGAAGTCTGGGTGATGACCCACACTTCCTAAGAAATTCCGACTCGTATATGAGTTTCTGCCAACCACCAAGGATCATCGGGGACACCCTTTGTCTCCTTGCCGTCTACTCCCAGTCCAAGGATCTCTTTTCGTCTTCCTGTTTGTCTCCTCCTCTGTCCTTTAGCCATGGGAGCCTCCTCATCCCTCCCTGAAAGTTCACCTCTTGAATGCCTGCTCAAGCATCTAACTACTCTCTCCCTGACACCTGATATAAAACCAAAACTTCTCCATAAATACTGCTCCCAAGATTGGCTGACATACCCCCTAGACAATAACAACCAACGGCCCGCAGGGGGAACTCTTGATCCTAACATCACTCGCGATCTTTTTAACTACTGCCAGCACCTGAAAAAATGGAAGGAGATTCCCTATATCGAAGCTTTTCGCCTCCTAGCTCAAAATCCCAGCCTCTGCACCACCTGTTCCCCACCCCAAGTTCTCCTAGCCTGCAAGCCATCTCCCTCCCCTCCCCACACTCCCAGTCCCTCTTCGATTACCTTTGACCCAGCCAATGAGCCTCTGCCATACAGGCTTCCCCCTTCGGCCCCTCCCCCTCCTACAACCCTTCCGCCCTCTTCCGCAGTCGCCGCAGCCTCCACCTCCACCCCTGCAGAAGCCTCCCGTCCTCTCCCTTTCCCCTCCTCTCCTACAACAGCCCCTCCCCCTTCCTCCACCACCATCTCCTCCCCAACCTCACCCCCTCTGCCTTCGTTCCCCTCACCTTCCCCCCCGGCAGATCGAGCCTGAGCCTTTCAGCCCCCCTCTAACTAAGTCCCAGGAGCCTCCTCCATCTTTGCCCCATCACCTGTTTCTCCCCCACAGACTGAGCCAGAACCCTTCAGTCCCCCTCAGACTCGGTCCCGAGGGTCTCCCAAAATTATCACCCCCCTCTGGGAGGTAGCAGAATCCGAAGGCATTGTGCGCATTCACGTCCCTTTCTCCTTAGGAGATTTAGCCCAACTTGAGAAATGCCTAGGTTCCTTTTCCACTTATCCCACAAAATACATCAGGGAGTTTCAATAGACCCTCCAGTCTTACAGCCTCACACATCATGACATTTTCATGCTCCTGGCCAATACCCTACTTCCTGAAGAGCGTAGATGAGTTTGGGACTTTGCCCAAATGCACACTACCGAAACCCAGAGGACTGACACCACCTATCCCCCTGGCCCCACTGCTGTTCCCGAACAAGACCCACACTGGAATTATAACACCGCCGTGGGTCTCCACTGTTGAGATATCTTCGCCTGCTGCTTAATAGCAGGTCTGAAAAAGGCAGCTCATAAAGTAGTCAGTTTTCAAAAGCTCCAAGACATAATTCAAGGGAAGGAGGAAACTTCCTCCGAGTTCTTAGACAGGCTCACTCAAGCCCTGTTACAGTATACCAGCCTGGACCCAGAAACGCCTGATGGAAAACATGTCCTTATGACATACTTCCTAGCTCAAAGCTACCCCGACATTAAAGCTAAACTCAAAAAGCTAGAACAGGGCCCCGCTACCCCACAGACTGAGATCCTAACAGTGGCTTTTAAAGTCTTCCATAACAGGGAGGAGGAGAAAGAACGCCGTAAACAAAAGGCTGATCAGGCCAACTTCCAAATGTTGGCCCAGCTGATAAAACCACAACCTGGGCACCCCTCTACAAACAAGACCCCCAGGAGCTTGTTTCAAGTGCAGAAAAGAAGGACATTGGTCAAGGGCATGCCCCTCCCCCAGATCTCCAACACCCCATGCCCCAGATGCCACAAAAAGGGCCATTGGGGGTCTGATTGCCCAACCACCCAAAGGGGAGACTGGATGAACAACCCCCATCCTAAGCCTGCCATAGCAGGACTGGCAGAAGAAGATTGACGGGGCCCGGGGGCTTCTCGCCCGACCATTTCCATCACCAAACAGGAGCCCAGGGTTACTTTAATAGTAGATGGTCACCCCATCTCCTTCCTCCTAGACACAGGAGCCACCTTCTCAGTCTTGCGAGAATACCAGGGCCCTACCACACCTGCCGTTACTCCTATAGTCGAGGTAAGAAGTAAACAGATTTTCCTGTTAAACCCCCCCCTTTTTATGCACAATCCAAGACAATCCCATACCTTTCTCCCACTCCTTCCTGGTTATGCCCCAGTGTCCCATCCCTTTACTAGGACGGTACATCCTTTCTCTCCTCCATGTTTCCATAACTATATCCACTCCCACAGCCCCCAGTTTTCCCTTTCTGATAGCCCTCATAGCCAACAACCCCCCTCTACCCAATGAAAGCTCCAGTTCCACCCTCATACACCCTGTAAATCCCAAAGTTTGGGACATTACCAGCCCCTCCGTGGCTCTATGTCCTCCTGCCTCTATCAAATTACATGACCTCTCTCAGTATATCTGCCAGGCCCAATACCCCCTAACCACTTTGGCCCTCATAGGCCTCCAACCCATCATTCAGGACCTTTTAAACAAAAATTATCTCAGACCCACTCACTCCCCATTTAACACCCCCATATTAGCTGTTAAAAAAACCAATGGATCTTTCTGCCTTGTCCAAGACCTTCGCCTCATCCACATGGCCGTCATCCCTATCCATCCCTTGGTTCCAAATCCATACACCCTTTTATCGCGAATCCCTGCCTTGGCCTCCCATTTCTTAGGTCTCAAGGACGCATTTTTTTCCATCCCTCTGGACCCCTCCTCCCAAGATTTTTTCACCTTCACCTGGACGGACCCATACACAAGACATTCTGAACAACTCACTTGGACAGTTTTGCCACAAGGCTTCCGAGATAGTCCCCGTATTTTTGGACAGGTCCTAGCTCAGGACCTCAAACAGTTTCATCATGATCACTCCGAGTCCACCTTATTACAATACGTGGACGATCTTCTACTCTGCAGTCCCTCATGGGAACAGTCTCAACTTGACACTGCCTCCCTACTTAACCTTCTAGCTTCCAGAGGTTACCGGGTATCCCCCGTCAAAGCTCAAATCTCTTCCCCTTCTGTCATTTACCTTGGATTCCTTCTGTCTCAACAAAGAAAGTCCATTACCTTAGACAGAAAATGACTCCTCTCTGACCTGCCCATTCCCAAAACCAAGACAGAAATCCTTTCCTTTCTAGGCCTAGTTGGGTATTTTAGAGCATTGATCCCTAACTTCTCCCTGTTGGAAAGACCCCTATACACCTCAGCAAGGGTCCCCCTGAAGAACCATTATCCTCCTCACCCCAACACTCCTTCATTAAGCTCCGTCACGCCTTGTGGAAGCCCCAGCTCTCCATCTTCCTGATTTGTCAAAGCCCTTCTCATTATACATCCATGAAAGGTCCAGTCAAGCTCTAGGAGTCCTAGGCCAATATTATGGCCCATCCTTTGCCCCAGTAGCTTATCTCTCCAAGAAATTGGACCCCGTAGTTTGGGGATGGGCCCCCTGCCTATGGGCATTAGCCGCTGGGCAGTTCTTGCAGAAAGAAGCTCATAAACTAACATTCGGGGCACCCCTTACCATTCTGTCCCCACATCACCTAAAGGACCTCTTAACCTACAAAAATTTACAGAATCTCCCTCCCTCCAGACTCCTGACCTTACTATCCTCTTTCTTCCACAATCCAGACATTTCTTTCCTCCCCTGCCCCCCCCCTGAATCTGGCTACTCTTCTTCCTCTACCCTACTCTCCTCATACTCCCTCGCATGATTGCCTGGAAACCCTTCATAACTTCCTTCCGTGCCACTCCACGATCTCCAAAGGAGCCCTCTCACACTCCGACCTCATCTGGTTTACTGATGGGTCCTCCTTTAAACATGAGGGCACCCACTATGCAGGATACACAATAGTCTTCCTCGAAGACGTCATTGAGGCACGAGCCCTACCCCCCGGTACAACCAATCAACAGGCCAAACTCATTGCAGCCACCAGAGCTTGCACTCTGGCCCGCGACACGTCTCTCACACTGTACACTGACTCCAAATATGTATTCCACATTCTCTTGTCTCATGTGGTAGTATGGAAAGAACAAGGCCTCCTCACCACAAAAGGAAATTCCATCACTAATTCAGCCTTAATAACTAAACTCCTAGAGGCTTCACAACTCCCACACCGACTGGGCATAGTCCACTGCAAGTCACGTCAAAAAGATGACTCCCCCATTGCAAGAGGTAACAACAAAGCTGACAGAGTAGCCTGGTCAGTTGCCCTATCAGAAGACACACCAGACAACAATCCGTCTGCCCTTGCGGTTTTAGCCTTATCACAAGACACCCTCTGTTCCCAAGACAAAGAGTCTCTCTTCCGCTTCTTACACGATCTGTTCCATCCTAGCCCCCAATCCTTGATCCATTTTTTACAATCCTTTTTTTCTCTCTCTCCTGAAGACAAAACCCTACTTGACCAAATCACCTGCAGGTGCACCATCTGCCAACACACTAACCCTAATACCCTCCCTCAAGGCCTGACCGTTCCTGGCTCATCAAGCAAGGGATAATGTCCCCGCCGCAGATTGGCAAATAGACTTCACTAACATGCCCCCCGTTCGGCGTACCAGATACCTACTCATGTTAGTAGATACATTTTCAGGATGGGTCGGGGCTTTTCCCACCACTAACAAATGAGCGTCCGCAGTTGCCTCTATCCTCCTCACCCAGATCTTTCCTAGGTTCGGGATGCCCACTTCCCTCCAATCAGATAACAGCCCTGAGTTCACTGCCCAAATTATCCAGAACCTCTCCAAGTCGCTCTCGCTCCCCTGGCATTTACATTGTCCTTATCGACCACAGGCTTCAGGAAAAGTAGAAAGAACCAATAGGACTCTAAAGGACATCCTGACCAAACTATCTCTAGAACTACACCTTGACTGGGTTTGCTTACTTCCCTTAGCTCTACTCCGCATTCAGGCCCTCCCAAAGAAACCTTCCTTCTTGTCGCCCTTTGAGATCATGTACGGCTGCCCGATTCTACCCTGGGGCTCCCTTCCCGCAAAGGACCAATTCCTCCCAATATGGCCCTTCTGCAATTCTCTCTCCTCCGCACTGAATTGTGGAAATATCAGGATTGGCTCCTTCCTGATCCATCCGCCTCCCAAAATCCTCCTGTCTTACAGCCTGGCCAACTAGTGTTTTATAAGCTGCCAGAGGATTGGCCCTCTCTCACCCCAAAATGGGAAGGTCCACACCCAGTTATTCTCTGCACCCCCTTGGCCGCCAAGCTCTTACTGCCTGATAACTCTGTCACCCCTTGGATTCATATCTCCAGGTTGAAACCAAACACCCAGGACCCACCTTCTCTGGACACCCAAGACCCATCAGTCACAATCCAGAGTCCTTCAGATACAGCCCAAGACACTGTCTACTCTACCACGCCTCATCCCTCTGATCCCTTGAAACTCCGCATCTCCCGTTCACCCCCTTTGCCATCCATACCCAAATCATGACTTTTTCCTCCTTTACTGCTCTCTCGCTTTTTCCCCTCATTCCTATTGTCTTCCCCGCTACCCCAGCCTCCTTTGTATGGCGATTCAAAGTCAGACAGACTTATACACAGCATCAAACAAAAGTTACTGCCCTCATTGCCACATTAGACTTCCCTCTAAAAGGCTGCTCCAGGCCTTTATACCTCCACTTTCCTCCCTCCACCGAAGTGTTCACTAGCAGCTACCTTTATTCTCCCTACCTCTGCTTCCTCTATGACCAAAGACAAGCCTATTGCAGGCAATGGCAAGACACCTATGGGGGATGTCCCTACTGGTCTTGTGCCATTCACTACATGGGTAACTCCCGGTACCCACAGTATGACTCCTCCAACCATTTCATGAAATATCCCAATGGCTCATTCTCCTTATCAATCCCAGATCCCTGGGACTCTCGATGGGCTGCCGGAGTCACAGCCTCAGTTTACTACGGGGGGTCCTCGACCCCCCCACGGTACCCTTCATATCTCTGGAGAGTATGTTCCCTCTCATTCCCAGATCTCTCAAATTGCATCCGATATCGGACATTCCGAAAAAGTAATTATCCAAACTCTTCACGGTGCCTCTTCATCTTCTCACCCCCGCCCCTCTTCCAATTCCTCCTACTCTTGATTACAGCTCATTCAGGACACCACCATCTTTCTCAACCACACCCTTTCTCATCACCCTAATCCCACAGCTTACACTTTACAGCAGGGCAGAATTTCTTGAGCTCCAACCTCCCTTGCCCTCGTGCACAAAAAGGGCTTCTTTCCTTCCCATTATGGTCGGTATCTCTTTGATCACCTCAGCCATTGGGGCAGGGTTTTTTGGAGGAGCCTTGGGTCACTCTCTATGGGCAATTAGAGATCTCAACACCAAACTTGAGGGAGCCCTGATATCCACTGCCGATTCCCTGGCCTCTCTCCAAAGATAGGTCACTTCGCTAGCTAAGGTCACCCTTCAAAACCGGTGGGCCTTAGATCTGCTTACAGCCAAAAAGGGCAACACCTGCGTCTTCCTTCGAGAAGAGTGCTATTACATCAATGAATCCGGCATTGTAGAAACTGACATTACCAAACTCACCGACCTTGCCTCCAGCCTCCACTCTGCTTCCAATTCCAACCCATTCTCTTCAATACTAACAAACCCCCTCCTTACCTGGCTCTGGCCCATTGCAGGCCCCATAATAATCATTCTTCTTGCCTGTCTCTTCTTACCCTGTATAATAAAGTTCATCAAATCCCAAGTCAGAAAAATCTCTAATCAAACTTTCAACCAGCTTTTACTCAGGAACTATGAGCTTCTGGCCACAGAAGATCCCTCACCCTCACGTAACCTCCTCACCACACGCTGAGATGGACCCTGCTCCCCACTGGAAACAGTTCCTGGAAACACTGGCCGCAGACGCCTGGCTTCTGGCACCCATATCCTCTTGGCACCATTGGAATCAACAAGTCCTCGACCTATGGTTACAGGGAACCTTCATTGATGTTCAACCTGAAGTAGTCCACATCTACTCGTCCTTACTGTGGGGAGTCCTATCAACCCTTTCCTCCCAATCCTCAAGCCCTCACTCCCTTCTCCACCCCCGTTCAGCAGGAAGCAGTCAGAGAGAAAGCAACGTCCACAACCCCATAGAGGAGAAAGGGGGGAATGAAGGGCCCCCACCCGTAAGATGGCAAACTTCCTGCTTCTCTTCAGGGTCCTTGGTTCCTGCTGGCACCACCTGAAGCCCAATCACCTCTCTCCCCACTCCCAATCCCAGCACCCAGCCAATAGCCACCAGCCCCGTAGAACTAACACCACAATCACCTCATGCCCCTTCCTATATAACCCAGCACCTTTCCCTAATAAAGCGGAATTCTCTGGTGAATTCCTGCTGTGTGTCACTCCTTCCTTTCAATTATAGGTCAGGGGAAAACATCGAGATGCCAGTGGGGCCTGTGGCCTTTGGCTTTCTACTCTTTCCACAACTCCTGAGTCTAGTCTTTCCTTGACTTTGTCACTATAGCTCCATCCTTCCTGCAACCTCTACTTCTACTTCCTGATAGAGTCCTAATTTCACCCTCTCGCTCCCCTGTGGGTACAGGCCTCTAGGGGCTAGGAGGTAAGGAGATCTCAGGAGCTGTTAGTGTAACTAATTAAGAATTACTGTCTCCATTGCCTGCTCTATAACATTGCTTTTCCTCTATGCCTTTAACTTTTTTTTAGTATTGTTTATTTTTAAATGTAATTTATTTATTTATTTGAAGTATAGTTGGTATACAATATACTATATTGGTTTCAAGTATACAACAGGGAGATGCTTACTCCAACTAATGTAGTTACTACTTGTCAACATAGAAAATGTTCCAGAGTTATTGACTATATTCTCTATGCTATACTTTCATCCCCCTGACTAATTTATATTATGACTGACATTTTGTCTCTCTTAATACCCTTCACCTGTTTCACCCAACCCAACCCCTCGCCTGTGGTAACTACCAGTCACTTCTCAGTGTGGGTCTATGGCTGTTTTGTTCATTCTGTTTTGTTTTTAGATTCCACTTATAAGTGCAATCATATGGTATTTGTCTTTCTCTGCCTCATTTATTTCATTTTACATAATATCCTCTAGGTCCATCCAGTTGTCACAAATGGCAATATTTCATTCTTTTTTATGGCTGAATAATATCCCACAGCATATATGTACCACCTCTTCTTTATATATTCCTCTATTGATAGACACTTTGGTTGCTTCCATATATTGGCTATTGTAAATAATGCAGCAGTAAACATGGGAGTACATATATCTGTTCGAATCAGAGATTTTGTTTTCTTCAGTTAAACTGAACTGGAATTACTGGGTCATATGGTATTTCTATTTTTAGTTTTTTGAGGAACCTCCATACTGCATTTCATAGTGGCTGCCCCAATTTAAATTCCCACCAATAGCGTAGGAGGGTTCCCTTTTCTCCACGTTCTAACAAACACTTGTTATTTCTTGTCTTTTGGATAGTCGCCATTCTGCCTGGTGAAGTGATAATCTCATTAAAGTTTTGATTTGCATTTCCTTGAGGATTAGCGATGTAGAATATCTCTTCATGTGCCTGTTGGCCATCTGTATGTCTTTTTTGGAAAACTGTCTATTTAGGTCCTGTGCCCATTTTTTAATTGTTTTTTTTTTTTTTGGTGTTGAGTCGTATGAGTTTTTTATGTATTTTGGTAGTTAGCCTTCTTGGTATATCATTTTTGAATACATTTTCCCATGCTGTAGGTGGCCTTTTCATTTTGTTGTTGGTTTCTTTTGCTGTATAGAAGCTTTATAGTTTGATGTAGTCTGTAGTCCAGTTTTTATTTTTGCTTTTGTTTCCCTTTCCCAGGGAGACATATCCAGAAAAAAATTACTTATGCTTATGTTAAAGGGATTTGGGCCTGTTTTCTTCTAAGAGTTTTATGGTTTCCTGTCTTATATTTAAATCTTTAATCTATTTCAAATTTACTTTTGTGTATGGTGTTAAATAGTAATCCAGTTTGATTCTCATGCATGTAGCTGTCCAGTTTTCCCAACACCACTTATTGAAGAGACTGTGTTTCTCCACTGTACATTCTTGCCTCCTTTGTCATATATTCATTACCATGTATGCATGCCATGGCTTTACTTCTGGCCTTTCTATTCTGTTCCATTGATCTATGTGACTGTTCTTGTATGTACCTTTAACTTTTTTTTCTTCCTTTTTTTAAATTAAGGTATCATTGATATACAATCTTATGAAAGTTTCACATGAACAACACAGTGGTTACGACATTCACCCATATTATCAAGTGCCCCCTCCATTGCAGTCACTGTCCGTCAGCGTAGTAAAATGCTATAGAGTCACTACTTGTCTTCTGTGTTCTATACTGCCTTCCCCATATGCACCTTTAACTTTAATCAAACATCATTTTCACCTGTTTCGGAGCCAAAATAGAGTCATTTTATTCCATTTCCTTACCATTGCTCAGCGCAGTGATTCCACTCTTGTAGGAGTGTTCAAATCAGTAAGTGTCCCATAGAGTTTCAGTGTTAGTGTTAGATTTTTAGATATTTAACCTCAGAGTTAAATATCTGTCTTTATAGCAGGAACATCTTTTAGAACATCACTGAAAAAGGAACTATCTAATTGATGTCTAATATTTCTAATTACTGGGAATTATTAGAAGAGATTCCATTCCACTGTTGGATTTCAAGTCTTAGAAATGTTTTTTATTAAAAACACTTCTATCACTTAATGAGTGCTTAAGATGTGTAATGATACATATAAATATCCCCATACATAAAAAACACTGAATTGTACACTTTAAAATGGTGAATTTTATGATATATGTATTAGATCCCAATTTTTTGAATGAAGTAAATAAAGATTATCTAAAACCAAGAATCAACATTATGTTTCAAGGAAAGGCATTTAGTCATTCCCCATAAAATGAGGAATGAAATAAAAAAGTTTTAAAAATAAATATTTATATATAATATTGTATTAAAAACCCTATCATAAGAAATATGGCATAAATATTTGGAAAGAAGAACTAAAAATACTGTTTTTAGACACATTTATTACATAGAAACCTCCAACAAATCAACTAGAATCAGAGATAAGAAAGGATTTCCACTAAATACAAATAGAAGAAAAGAAGACTGGAGACAGAAACCTGGGAAATGGGAACATTTAAGGGATAGGAAGAGGAAGAGGAAGCAGAAAATAGCCTGAGAGGGAAGAGCTGAAGAGACAGGAGAATAATTATTCTAGAGTAATGTCCCTAGAGCAAAGATAGGATTTTAAGAAAGGAATATCCAGCAAGATCTGGATTGAAGCATCCATTGAACCTGACAATCAGAATACAGTGAACATAATAAAACAGAGTAAGGAACTATTATTTAATAAATATGACATACTATCCACAAAGTAGATGTTCAATGAGCAGCAACTTTGAGTAGCTTTGCTCAAATTTGGTCTGAGGACCACCGGAATTAGCTTCTCCTGGTAATTTTTTAGGAGTAGAATCTCAGGTCCCATCCTCAGGGCCTATTACTCAGGTGTTATACATGCACATTAAACTTTCAAAAGCAGTGCTTTATACGTAGTTGATGGCTGGTGCCCTCCTAGATTTCTGTAGCTGACCTCAAATGAGTGGTCTATGCATGCTGCCTCATTCTTTAACTCCTTAATGAAAATGAGCTGGGTTTTTGGAGGCAGAGCCAAGATGGCGGCGTGAGTAGAGCAGCGGAAATCTCCCATAACCATATTTATTTTTGAAAATACAACAAATACAACTCTTCCTAAAAGAGAGACCAGAAGACACAGGACAACAGCCAGACTACATCCACACCAGCGAGAACCCAGCGCCTCACGAAGGGGGTAAAATACAAGTCGTGGCCTGGCGAGACCCGAGTGCCCCTCACCCCAGCTCCCAGCGGGAGGAGAGGAGTTGGAGCAGGGAGGGAGAGGGAGCCCAGGACTGCTAAATAGCCATCCCCAGCCGTCCCCACCAGAGCACAGACACACAGTGCGTGGGGTGCGGGAAACCAGGAAACAGGACAGTAAGACCTGTGAGTGGGTCCCTGCAGCCAGTGCCCCTGGGACAAAGAAAAGCAAGTGCTTTTTGAATGTCTTAAAGGGACAGGGACCCCACAGCTGGACGGAAGCATCCGGGGACACTTAGCCCAGCAGCTGGGAATCCCAGGGAACTCCGGGCGCCCTAACCTCCTGGGCAGCAGCGCACCTCAGAGGCCCCTCATGGAGATAAACAACCTCTTGGCCATTTCCCCTCCGACGCGGCTCCTCCATATTGGAGTTGCAGCCTGATGCAGGTCACACCCACAGTAACCACGGAGCTAAACTCCACAGTGGCTGGGCAAAAATCAGAGGCCCCATCTGTGTGCAGCTTCCCAGCACAAGCCAATAGAGGTCACTGTTCTTCCAGGAGAGGAAGGCCACAAACAAGCTAGAAGGGACATTCTCCCAGCTGACACACATGCCAGCTCTGCAAAACTCTCTCTTATCACCATGAAAAGGCAGAAGAATTTAATACAGACTAAAGTCACAGAGTCAACCCCTGAAAAATAATTCAAAATAAAGGTCATAACCATGTTGATGGAGCTGCAGAGAAATATGCAAGAGCTAAGGGATGACGTCCAGAGGGAGATTACAGAAATGAAACAATCTCTGGAAGGATTTATAAGCAGAATGGATAAGATGCAAGAGGCCATTGATGGAATAGAAACCAAAGAACAGGAACGCATAGAAGCTCATGCAGTGAGAGATAAAAAGATCTCAAGGAATGAAGCAATATTAACAGAACTGTGTGACCAATTCAAAAGGAACAATATCCACATTAAAGGGGTACCAGAAGAAGAAGAAGAAGAAAGAAAAAGGGATAGAAAGTGTCTTTGAAGAAACAATTGCTGAAAACTTCCCCAAACTGGGGGAGGAAATAATCAATCAGACCACGGAAGTACAAAGAACTCCCAACAGAAGGGAACCAAGGAGGACAACACCAAGACACATAATAATTAAAATGGCAAAGATCAAGGACAAGGACAGAGTTTTAAAGGCAGCTAGAGAGAGGCAAAAGGTCATCTACAAAGGAAAACCCAACAGGCTATCATCAGACTTCTCAGCAGAAACCTTACAGGCCAGAAGAGAATGGCATGATATATTTAATGCAATGAAACAGAAGGGCCTTGAACCAAGAATATAGTATCCAGCATGATTATTATTTAAATATGAAGGAGGGATTAAACAATTGCCAGACAAGCAAAAGTTGAGGGAATTTGCCTCCCACAAACCACCTCTACAGGGTATTTTAGATGGACTCCTCTAGATGGGAGCACTCCTAAGACTAAATAGATGTCACCAGAGAAAATAAAATCAAAGCAAAGAAAGCAGACCAACCAAATACTAACTACAGGCAAAAAATAAAATCAACTAACCAAAAAAGCAGTTAAAGGAAGCACAAAAGAGCACAGAATAAAACAACCAACATATAAAGAATGAAGGAGGAGGAATAAGAGGGGAGAGAAATAAAGAATCACCAGACAGTGTTTATAACAGCTCAATAAGCGAGTTAAGTTAGACAGTAAGATACTAAAGAAGCTAACCTTGAACCTTTGGTAACCATGAATCAAAAGCCTGCAATGGCAACAAGTATATGCCTGTCGATAATCACCCTAAATGTAAATGGACTGAATGCACCAATCAAAAGACATAGAGCCACTGAATGGATAAAAAAACAACACCCATCTATATGCTGCTTACAAGAGATTCACCTCAAACCCAAAGACATGCACAGACTAAAAGTCAAGGGACGGAAAAACATATTTCATGCAAACAATAGGGAGAAAAAAGCAGGTATTGCAGTACTAGTATCAGACAAAATAGACTTCAAAACAAAGAAAGTAACAAGAGATAAAGAAGGACATTACATAAAGATAAAGGGGTCAGTCCAACAAGAGGATATAACCATTATAAATATATATGCATCCAACACAGGAGCACCAGCATATGTGAAACAAATACTAACAGAACTAAAGGAGGAAATAGAATGCAATGCATTCATTTTAGGAGACTTCAACACACCACTCACTCCAAAGGACAGATCCACCAGACAGAAAATAAGTAAGGACACAGAGGCACTGAACAACACACTAGAACAGATGGACCTAATAGACATCTATAGAACTCTACACCCAAAAACAACAGGATACACATTCTTCTCAAGTGCACATGGAACGTTCCCCAGAATAGACCACATACTAGGCCACAAAAAGAGCCTCAGTAAGTTCAAAAAGATTGAAATTCTACCAACCAACTTTTCAGACCACAAAGGTATAAAACTAGAAATAAATTGTACCAAGAAAGCAAAAAGGCTCACAAACACGTGGAGGCTTAACAACAGGCTTCTAAATAGTCAATGGATCAACGACCAAATTAAAATGGAGATCCATCAATATATGGAAATAAATTAAAACAACAACACAAAGCCCCAACTTCTGTGGGACGCAGCAAAAGCAGTCTTCAGAGGAAAGTATATAGCAATCCAGGCGTATTTAAAGAAAGAAGAACAAACCCAAATGAATAGTCTAACGTCACAATTATTGAGATTGGAAAAAGAAGAACAAATGAGGCCTAAAGTCAGCAGACAGAGGGACATAATAAAGATCAGAGAAGAAATAAACAAAATTGAGAAGAATAAAACAATAGAAAAAAATCAATGAAAACAAGAGCTGGTTCTTTGAGAAAATAAACAAAATAGATAAGCCTCTAGCCAGATTTATTAAGAGAAAAAGAGAATCAACACACATCAACAGAAGCAGAAACGAGAAAGGAAACATCACGATGGACCCAAAAGAAATAAAAAGAATTATTAAAGACTACTATGAAAACCTATATGCTAAGAAGCTGGAAAACCTAGAAGAAATGGACAACTTCCTAGAAAAATACAACCTTCCAAGACTGACCAAGGAAGAAACACAAAACCTGAACAAACCAATTACCAGCAAAGAAATTGAAGCTGTAATCAAAAAGCTACCTAAGAAAAAAAAACCCGGGCCAGATGGATTTACCTCGGAATTTTATCAGACATACAGAGAAGATCTAATACCCATTCTCCTTAAAGTTTTCCAAAAAATAGAAGAAGAGGGAATACTCCCAAACTCATTCTATGAAGCCAACATCACCCTAATAACAAAACCAGGCAAAGACGCCACCAAAAAAGAAAACTACAGATGAATATCCCTGATGAACGTAGATGCAAAAATACTCAATAAAATATTAGCAAACCGAATTCAAAAATATATCAAAAGGATCATACACCATGACCAAGTGGGATTCATCCCAGGGATGCAAGGATGGTACAACATTCGAAAATCCATCAACATCATCCACCACATCAAGAAAAAGAAAGACAAAAACCACATGATCATCTCCACAGATGCTGAAAAAGCATTCGACAAAACTCAACATCCATTCATGATAAAAACTCTCAGCAAAATGGGAATAGAGGGCAAGTACCTCAACATAATAAAGGCCATATATGATAAACCCAAAGCCAAATCATACTGAACAGCGAGAAGCTCAAAGCTTTTCCTCTGAGATCAGGAACAAGACAGGGATGCCCACTCTCCCCATTGCCATTCAACATAGTACTGGAGGTCCTAGCCACGGCAATTAGCAAAACAAAGAAATACAAGGAATCCAGATTGGTAAAGAAGAAATTAAACTGTCACTATTTGCAGACGACATGATATTGTACATAAAAAACCCTAAAGACTTCACTCCAAAACTACTAGAACTGATATCGGAATACAGCAAAGTTGCAGGATACAAAATTAACACACAGAAATCTGTGGCTTTCCTATACACTAACAATGAGCCAATAGAAAGAGAAATCAGGAAAACAACTCCATTCACAATTGCATCAAAAAGAATAAAATACCTAGGAATAAACCTAACCAAAGAAGTGAAAGACCTATATCCTGAAAACTATAAGACACTCTTAAGAGAAATTAAAGAGGACACTAACAAATGGAAACTCATCCCATGCTCTTGGCTAGGAAGAATTAATATCGTCAAAATGGCCATCCTGCCCAAAGCAATATGAAGATTTCATGCAATCCCTATCAAATTACCAACAACATTCTTCAACGAACTGGAACAAATAATTCAAAAATTCATATGGAAACACCAAAGACCCTGAATAGCCAAAGCAATCCAGAGAGGAAGAATAAAGTGTGGGGGGGGATCTCACTCCCCAACTTCAAGCTCTACTAAAAAGCCACAGTAATCAAGACAATTTGGTACTGGCAGAGCCACAGACCAGTGGAACAGATTAGAGACTCCAGACATTAACCCAAACATATATGGTCAATTAATATTTGATAAAGGAGCCATGGACATGCAATTGGGAAACGACAGTCTCTTCAATAGATGGTGCTGACAAAACATGTAAGAGAATGAAACTGGATCATTGTCTAACCCCATACACAAAAGTAAATTAGAAATGGATCAAAGACCTGAATGTAAGTCATGAAACCATAAAACTCGTAGAAAAAAACATAGGCAAAAATCTCTTAGACATAAACATGAGCGACTTCTTCATGAACATATCTCCCCAGGCAAGGAAAACAAAGCAAAAATGAACAAGTGGGACTATATCAAGCTGAAAAGCTTGAGTACAACAAAGGACACCATCAATAGAACAAAAAGGTACCCTACAGTATGGGAGAATATATTCATAAATGACAGATCCGATAAAGGCTTGACATCCAAAATATATAAAGAGCTCATGCACCTCAACAAACAAAAAGCAAATAATTTAATTAAAAAATGGGCAGAGGAGCTGAACAGACAGTTCTCCAAAGAAGAAATTCAGATGGCCAATAGACACATGAAAAGATGCTCCACATCACTAGTTATCAGAGAAATGCAAATTAAAACCGCAATGAGATATCACCTCACACCAGTAAGGATGGCTACCGTCCAAAAGAAAAATGACAACAAATGTTGGCAAGGTTGTGCAGAAAGGGAAACTCTCCTACACTGCTTTTGGGAATGTAAATTATTTCAATCATTGTGGAAAGCAGTATGGAGGTTCCTCAAAATGCTCAAAATAGACTTACCATTTGACCCAGGAATTCCACTTCTAGGAATTTACCCTAAGGATGCAGCACTCCAGTTTGAAAAAGACAGATGTACCCCTATATTTATCACAGCAGTGTTTACAATAGCCAAGAAATGGAAGCAACCTAAGTGTTCATCAGTAGATGAATATATAAAGAAGATGTGGTACATATACACAATGGAATATTATTCAGCCATAAGAAGAAAACAAATCCTACAATTTGCAAGAACATGGATGGAGCTAGAGGGTATTATGCTCAGTGAAATAAGCCAAGCGGAGAAAGAGAAATACCAAATGATTTACTCATCTGTGTAGTATAAGAACAAAAGAAAAACTGAAGGAACAAAACAGCAGCAGAATCACAGAACCCAAGAATGGACTAACAGTTACCAAAGGGAAAGAGACTGGGGAGAATGGTAGGGTAGGGAGGGATAATGGTGCGGAATAATAAAGGGGGTATTATGATTACCATGTATAATGTGGGGGGTGGGGAAAAGGGGAGGACTGTGCAACACAGAGAAGACAAGTAGTGATTCTACAACATCTTAGTATGCTGATGGACAATGACTGTAATGGGGTTTGTGGGGGAGACCTGGGGTAGGGGAGAGCCTAGTAAACATAATATTCTTCATGTAATTGTAGATTAATGATAACAAAATTAAAAAATAATAGTAATAAAATTTTTTTAAAAGAAAAAGAAAAAGAGGAAGAAGGAAAAAAAAATAGAGGGTGGCCCTTGAGGGTTGAATGCATTGAAAAAACACAAAGCTTGGCCCCACTGTGCTTTACCACTGGTTCCCACTGATTTTAGCATTCATAAGTGTATCTTGTTTGCAGTAACTACTACTGTGGTGTTCTATGTCTCCCATTCCTTCTATACTGATTAATTGGAATTCTTTTGAAAAGAATTGTCCCTTCCCTGAGACGAATATTTTAAGTCTTTATCTGAGTGGAAGCAGCAAGCTCATCACTGTGGTTGAGTTCTTAGTCTCTAAAATATGGTCTGGAATGTGTGGGGTATAATTAATTTATTTCACAAATCCTTTCTTTAGTACTATGTGCCAGTAACTATTAGGCACTTGGGGTACAACAAGGTGTAGTCTCTGTTCCTGAGCTTATAGTCTAGTGTAAGGTGACACTTATGTTTCTGTATTAAAGACTAAGTGGATTCCTCTGAATAGCATATAACCCCGCAAAAGCCTTTGAAGGACCAAATAAGAGTACTTTAACTGAACTAAATTATCTCCCTGTTTTCATCCTCTCTTCAGAGAGGGCAAACTGGGCCTGAGTTCCCCTCATCCTCTTTTGTCAAGCCAGAGGTCTTCACTGCTTCATTTATTCCTCCTAAATCACACAAATTTCTCTTGTTGGCCAACCATAACATAGAACCACACAGGGAAAGGAATTCTGGGAGATTAATTCCACTTCAGCTAAATTGACAAAGTTCAAAACCTCCACAGATCAGTTGAAATGGCCATTGCATTGTTATTGAAAATTGCTCTTCCTTTGGCTTCACAACATGACTCTCTTCAGGTTTTCTTTGGATTGCATCCCTTCCACTTTTGTTGCTAGCCATCTTCTTCCCAAGCTTTAAATATGTGGTCCTTGGCCATTTTTGTTTCATTCTCTAGAAACTCTCACCAACGAGTTTAATCCGCTTTTATGGTTTCAATACTATTTGTATGCTGATGACTCTCAATTCTATTTTTAAACCAGACCTCTCTTAGAAACTCCAGAGAAAATACTCAGTTGTCTATCCTGAGAAACTTCATTTGTAATATGTACAAAAATAAACTATTACTGTTCTTTCAAACCTGTTCTTCCTTTTCTAATCCCAGTAAGGACTGCCAAGCAATTTCCCTGGGTTGGGAAATTCAGTGATCCCCTCCTTACTTAATTAGTTTTGTATTTTTTTTCTGAAACTGTTTCACTTAAGACATCACTTCTTGTACTAGTTTTTGTGTTATGATTCTTTTAGTTGCAAAAAAATGCATGTTGAGCTAGTATAATCAGAGTAGTAATCACATTTGTGGATCTGTACCAGTGCCTGGAATATCATAGGCACTTTATAATACAAGGAACTGAACATAATTGGATTGGTGAATAATATCTCCATTTTATAGGTCAGTGAATTACAGAAACTTCTGATTATAGGACTTATAAGTGATAGAATGGGGACCTAGTCTTAAGAGGTTTAGTATCAAAATGCAAACATAATTAAAAAATGTCTTACTCAACAGAGTTAAAAGCTATACTGCAAGAACAAATTAATCCCAAAACCTCAGTGATTAACCCAAGAAAGTTTCATTTCTTATTCATAAAGATTCCAATACTGGTTGGACAACTCTTCAAAGCAACTACTGTTGATTCTTATTGTTCGCAATAGTTATGTTGTATAAAGGTGATACAAACACTAAATTAATAAATACTGAACCATTGCTCCTAGGGGAAATATGGGGTCAGGTTCCTGCAAGGTTCTGGGCACACTGTCATTAGCCAGTGCACACATAACCTTGTTTTATATATTAAGTTTTATATAAGGTTTTTTATAAGTTTTATATATTTCTGTTTAAAGACACCTTATTTAATGTATGTTGTTGATTCATTAGCATTTACTTCTCCAGACAGCACAATAACACACGCCTGAATAAAGTTCATCTAACACACATTTTCTCTGTAAGGCACATCACAGCTTTCCTGTGCTTATGAATACTAGAAAGCACTTCAGTGCTAAGCCTGGAGGCCATTTTAAACAGTGAAATCACCAAAAAAAGCAAAAAATGCAAAATTGTGGCATTAAATAGATTGTGAAAAAGGATACTTGTTTACAGTGTAAGAAGAAAATGGACCTAGTCACTGAGTTGCTGCTGATGACTCTGCAGCTTCTCCCCTGAAGCCCTCACTTCTCCTTCCCTGGCTCCCTCCCACCCCCCCTCATCTCAACTCCTTCATACAATAAATTGAAAAGAGCCAAAAAAAAAAACAAAACCCCAAATTGGTGGAGTATCGCCTTGTTCAACCTCATCTGGGAACATGCACATCAGGTGACTCAAATTTCTCACCACTCTGCATGTGTCTGTGAATGATTGTGAAAATGCCACAAGTATTGATTTTGGGATCACAAATCTTAGTGAGTAAGTGAATTTACAAATCTAGAACTCACAAATAATGAGAACTGACTTTAAATATGATATGATAATTTGGAGCTTCAGGCTACTTGGCCTTATGACACTGCAGTCTCAACATGGATTGTCCAGGATACTTCCACAGGGAAGAGATTGCTGGAGCGTCATTCACTAGCTCTTACATTTTTTGGACATTCACTATCCATTGGCCAGAACTAATCACCTGACCTCACCTAACTGTAAGAGACCTGGGAAATGTGGGGACTGCTTGGATACCTAGTGAGCATTATATATTTCAGTTAGAAAAGACAAGCCAAAATGGGAGAAAAATAATTGTATTTTACAAAGCCAGGGTCCTGTCCTGGCAGAGAGTGCTCTATGGGAGGCTTGGGGCAGGGGTAAGGGTGTTTCTCAATTCTGTTGGCTCCTCCCAGGTCTCTCCATTCCAGTGGTCAGATCACAGGGCATTCCAATCATCCCACCGATCTTATCCATTTCACTTAAACAAGACACATGATTAACTTCTTGCCCTGGACCCCTGTAATTTCAGTTTGTTGGTTTTGTTTTTCTCTTTCCATTTTATCATCTGTAGATTGGAACTTGTCTCACCTTTGTTGAACTTTACCACACTATAAGCATTAACCTGCTTATATCAAATAGCCTGCTACATTTGCTATAAACCCTAAGCACTTCACCTGCAGTTGGCACATAGTCTGAATCTTTGGCAGCAACAGGATAGCTTAACCAACTGCTTGCTACATCACCATGTGGACTCAAGAATTTCTCATCCTTGGTTGAGAGAGTCCTTATCATTCCCCTCTCTGTTTGGTTCAGGTGGTTCCATACTTGTTCTAAAGATCTTTCACTCTAGATATTACTTCTTAGTAGCAATTTCTGTATTAATTAGGACTTTTCAGTTTCAAATAAAAGAATTCATATTGAGCTAGTCTAATAATAACAGTAGTAACATTTAGTGGGTGTTTATTCTCCACCAGTGCCTGGCACAAGATAGGTGCTTACTCTTTATTGAATGAATGCCAGACACTGTGGTGAGTACTTTAAATGTATTACCTAATTTAATCTTCACATACTATACATATAATCCTCTATGCTAGTATTTCTCCTTTTCTCAGAAAAGAATACTGGAACAGAGGTTTAGAAACTGCCCAGGACACACGGCTGGTAAATGTTGGAGCCCAGGATTTGAACCTAGGACATCTCATTTTTTTGCTACCTTGCCACCAAAAAAATATTTACTGTAAAAGTGTTGTTATAGAACCAAGGGCAGAAATTCAGGATGGGCTGGAACCAGGACCTAGTAAGCTATTGAGAACCGAGGCCGTATTCTTCCTCTAATTTTCCTTCCCAGCTTTTCAGACTAGATGTGGCACCTTTGATGGGAAAAGGGAAAATATTGGCAAAGAGATAGGTCATTTCACTGGTACCAACTTTTGACTAACCTTAAAAAAATCCCAGCACGGCACTCAACCACTTTAGTGGTCTGCACCAAGTCATTCCATTTTGGGAACCTCAGTTTCCTCACCTGTAAAGTGAAAATTTTTTACCAGAGGATTCCTCATCTCCCTTTCAGCACTAAAATTCTATTATCCTAAGTGAACTCTCTAGGGCAGATGAGCATTAATAATGAATTTGAACATGTGGCTTTAGGGAATATAACAGAGGAGGGTTCTAAGGAAGGAGGGTCGGAATGATGGTTTGAATGGAGCTTCAGTGTTGAATTACTGTTTAGATCTAGTGTCAGGTAAAGGTCTTTGGGGATATCTAAGTGGAGAACAGAAAAGACTTCTCGCCTGAATAGACCAGATTGTTTTGAATGGAATCTCTCTGAACTGCGAACAATTCCCTACCACCACCCTGTGTGTGCATGTGTGTGTGCACGCACGTGTGTGCATGTACATGCACATGTTATCAGTAGCCCCCTTTCGCAGTGATCTAATCTGGTTTATCTCTCTTCTCAGCTTAGAATGTTCTATGGGACTTTAACCTAGGCCACACAAAGAGAGTCAGAGGGCAAACCCAAACACTTGAATGGTCTAATGAGCAAGTCACACCTCTCTGAGTCTATTTCCTTATCCCTAATATAAGAGGTCTGGTCTATGTGATCTCTTAAGTTCTGCCCAGCTCTTAAAATTTTGTGGTTCTGGGCATCAAATAAAAAGCAACTCTCCTTTTCCTTAATGTTCCATCCTTGGACCAGAACTTTGTCTTCATTCCTAGTCTCTGTTTATACCTGGCTTCCCAGTTTCTTCCTCCTCTGCCCTCTTTTTTCCTTGATGCCCTTAAAACTTATTTGCTTTGTATCCTCTTTGTCTTCTTATATTTTTCTGCAGACCTGCCAGGTTATACTCCTGGTCTCTAGTTCTCTGTGTCCATGTCTGCCACCTCCCATCTGCATCCATGCTCCTAACTGAAACTATCTCCTTGAGTTCCTCTGAGGGCCCCCTGGGATCCCCTATCATTGGTCCCTCTCACAGAAGCACACCTTTCTCCAAAGCCAAAGGATCAGGTATTCGGTGGCTCAGGTGACAAACCTGCTGTCAGGTTACAGATACTGTTTCCTGAAAGACCACACTTAGCGTCAGTGGAGACTCAGCCTCCTGCAGTGCCCTGCCCTCACCCGGCTAACCCGCACAAGGTGAGAATAACCAGAACTCACCAGTGCCCACCTGGAAACATGGCTCTGAGCCTCTGGCCCCTGTTGCTACTTCTGTCCTCTGCAGGTAAGAGGAACAGTGAACAGGGCTGGGGAGGAGAGGGATGGCTGCTGGAAAGAGACAAGAATGCAGAGATTATCTGGTCAAATAACAGATAAAGAGGCAAGGAAGGGGGCAGAGACTGGAGCTAAGGGAGAAAATGAGGGTTAAGAAAGCAGCCCAAGACTTACTATAGGCTGATCAAAGGGACTTAGCTCACCATCCCCTTTACCTCACCTTAGATCCAGGCTGGGTCTGGGCTCTGGGGCAGGGTTGAATTTGGGTTCTAGGTTCTTCCCCTTTAGTGACCTCCAGTTTCTCTCCTTACAGTGACTCTGGTCCCTACTGGGCCTCAGTCCCTGGATCCTGGTCTCTCCCTCCTGAAGTCATTGCTCTCCACCCTGGACCAGGCTCCCCAAGCGTCCCTCAGCCACTCCGGGTTCTCTGCGTTCCTGGCCAACATTTCTTCTTCCTTTGAGCCTGGGAGAATTGGGGAGGGCCAGGTGGGGGAGCCCCCACATCTCCAGTTGCCTGCCCTCAAGCTCCACAATTTCCTGGTGACACTGAGAGGCAGCCCTGACTGGGAACCAATGCTAGGGCTGCTAGGGGATGTGCTGGCACTGTTGGGACAGGAGCAGACCCCCCGGGACTTCCTGGGGCACCAGGCAGGTGTGCTGGGTGGACTTGCAGAGGTGCTGCTGGGAGTCTTAGTTCCTGGGGGACCTCCTACTCCTACCCGGCCCCCTTGCACCCGTGATGGGCCCTCTGACTGCATCCTGGAGGCTGACTGGCTGCCTTCTTTACTGCTGTTGTTAGAGGGTACACGCTGGCAGGCCCTGGTGCAGGTGCAGCCCAGTGTAGACCCCACCAATGCCACAGACCTGGATACAAGGGAGCCAGTCCCCCACTTTTTGCAGGGTCTGTTGGGTTTGCTCAGCCCCATGGGAGATCTGGGCTCTGAGGAGGCTCTTTGGGAAGGTCTGCTGCGCACAGTGGGGGCCCCCCTCTATGCTGCCTTCCAGGAGGGGCTGCTCCGTGTCACTGATTCCCTGCAGGATGAGGTCTTTTCCATTCTGGGGCAACCAGAACCTGATGTCAATGGGCAGTGCCAAGGAGGTGAGTGCTACCAGGTCCAGGGCTGGGCTGTGGCAGGGCAAGAAGGGTTGAGATCCAGATAGTCCTCTTCCTTACTCTCTCTCCTAGGCAACCTTCAGCAGCTGCTCCTATGGTGAGTTAAAGCAGAGGAGTTCTGAGGGATTGGGCCTGGGAAGCCATTAGCCTCCAGAGCAAGAGGAAACTGACAGGAGGGGTGTTGTTTAGTGGGTTTGGAGAATAACTGTCTGGGTTGTGTCCCAGCTCTAGCTTTTCCTAGCCATGTGAGCTTGTGCAGATTACATTCTCATTCTATGCTTCGGTTTCCCCACTTGTATGGATAATATTAGCTACTGTAGAGTTGTTGCAAGGGATTAAATGAGTTGATACTGTATGTGTAAACCACTTAGGACTGTGCCTTGCACAGTGCTTAATAAATATTATCTAATAAAGATGGGGTATGAGAAGAAAGGACAAGACTGGATTCTTTCCAGTACAACATTGCCAGAGCATAGTTAGCCAGCCATAAGCTAGACAGATTTCCTGATATGAGGCCAACCAAGGGTTGTCTTTACTTAAAAGCATATGAAGAAAGGAGGAAAAAGGGGGCCAGGTGGACAAAAGGGACTAACTGGTCTTCTAGGTGATTTTGTGTCTTGGCAGGACAGATATCTTTCCCCTCCCCCCAATCCCAGCATTTAAACCAGTAACAGCTATACATACAGGTACCAGGGACCTCACTTTTGGAAAAGCCTATGCTTTTCACTCCTCCTTCCCACCCTCCCACCCCTGCAGGGCTCTGGGCTAGGGTCAGAATCTTCAACTAGAGGAAATGTAAACTGACTAGATGCTGCCTGCTCCCCCTTTTGCACCCAGGGGTATCCGGCACAACCTTTCCTGGGATGTCCAGGCATTGGGCTTTCTGTCTGGATCGCCACCTCCACCCCCTGCTCTCCTCCACTGCCTGAGCACGGGTGTGCCTCTGCCCAGGGCTTCCCAACCCTCAGCCCACATGAGCACTCGCCAACAGCGAGCCATCTCTCTGGAGGCCCTTTGTGAGAATGACTCAGGCCCAGCACCACCCTACAGCATTTCCAACTTCTCCATCCACTTGCTCTGCCAGCACGCCAAGCCTGCCACCCCACAGCCCCCTCCCAGCACCATTGCCATCTGTCAGACAGCTGTGTGGTATGCAGTCTCACGGGCACCGGGTGCCCAGGGCTGGCTACAGGCCTGCCATGACCAGTTTCCTGATCAGTTCTTGGAGGCGATCTGTAGCAACCTCTCTTTTTCAGCCCTGTCTGGCACCACTCGACTCCTGGTAAAGCGGCTCTGTGCTGGGCTGCTCCCGCCCACCAGCTGCCCTGAAGGCCTGCCCCCTGTTCCCCTCACTGCAGAGATCTTCTGGGGCTGCTTCTTGGAAAATGAGACTCTGTGGGCTGAGAGGTTGTGTGGGGAGGCAAGTCTGCAGGCTGTGCCCCCCAGCAATCAGGCTTGGGTTCAGCATGTATGCCAGGGCCCCACCCCAGACGTCACTGCCTCTCCACCCTGCCACATTGGACCCTGTGGGGAACGCTGCCCAGATGGGGGCAGCTTCCTGATGATGGTCTGTGCCAATGATTCTATATACGAGGCCCTGGTGCCCTTTTGGCCTTGGCTAGCAGGCCAATGCAGGATAAGTCGTGGGGGCAATAACACTTGCTTCCTAGATGGGGTCCTGGGCCCTCTTCTGCCCTCTCTGCCACCCCTGGGACCATCTCCACTCTGCCTGGCCCCAGGCCCCTTCCTGCTTGGCATGCTGTCCCAACTGCCACGCTGTCAGTCCTTGGTGCCATCCCTCGCCCACCCCACACGCCTACACTATCTCCTGCGCCTGCTGACCTTCCTTCTGGGTCCAGGGGCCGGAGGGCCTGAGGCCCAAGGGATGCTGGGTCAGGCCCTGATGCTCTCCAGTCTCCCAGACAACTGCTCCTTCTGGGACGCCTTCCGCCCAGAGGGTCAACACAGTGTGCTGCAGACTGTTGGGGAGTATTTGGAAGAGGAGGAACAGCCTGCCCCACCAGGCTTTGAGCCCACTGTTAGCCCCAGCTCTGGTATAAGCAAGATGGAGCTGCTGGCCTGCTTCAGCGTGAGTGACCTGCCAAGGTGACAGCCCCTGAGAAGAGGGAAGGGCCTCCATGGGAATTTTCTAATACTGAGAGGCAGTAGAATAGTACAGTGGTTTAAGCACACAGCTCTGGAGTCAGGCTTGGATTTACATCTTAGTTCTGTGATCAACCTTGAACAAGTTACTTAACCTCTCTAAGCAATATTTTTCTCATCTATAAATGGGGGAGAATAATGGTGGCACTCTTCTAGAGTGGCTGTAAGGATTACATGAGATAGCACACACTGTAGGCTTAGCACAGTATGCATATATATATATTTGGCCTAATACATAAACATGTACAAAATGTTAACTCATCATTTTTCCTGACTCTTTGTCTTTCCCCCTTTCTGCTCCAAAAAGGAAAGGAATTAAGTTAGAGAGTTCTAATTCTGTCCCTAGAGAGTGAGAATTGGAGGCTGGCAAAATATAGGAAGATAAACCAGAGATGAGAAAAATTCAGGATGACTACAAGTCAGAAGACAGGTTCTAGGTTCAGCTATGCCACAAATTAGTGTGGTCTTAGGCAAGTAATTTAATTTAGCTTTTCTGGGCTTTAGTTTCTTCTCTGAAGAGTGAAGGGGCTAGAATATGTCAATAATTCATTCACTGAGTGCCTGTTATGCGTAAGACACTTTGCTAGGTTCTGTAGGTATGTAAAGATTCCGTATTACATGTTGGAGCCCACCTTTCTCAAGCCCTGGGGCTAGTGAAATGGGATTCGACAGACTCAGTGATTTGGTTCAGATGTAAAAGTATTTATTGACCCAACTATGGATCCTGGCATGAGAAAGGATATAGAAGAAACCAGAGACATGGTCCCTGACCTAAAGGGGTTCAGTATCTGAGGAGACACACGCACTAGCTTCAGATGAAGGACAAGCATCCTAGCAAATGGAGGTGGAGTGCCGGGGGAAGCTTCATGAGGGACAGAGGAGACAGCTCTCTTTTAACGTCTTTTCGGCCTCTCCACCAGCCTGTGCTGTGGGATCTGCTCCAGAGAGAGAAGAGTGTTTGGGCCCTGCAGATTCTAGTGCAGGTAACAGATGGGGGCGTGGGGGCTGTGGGTGGAGTGGGCGACAGCTGCGGTCTGAGGCTGCCACCCAGTGAAGCCATCCCCATCATGACCTCCTACTCACAGGCATACCTGCACATGCCACCGGGAAGTCTCCAACAGCTGGTTCTTTCAGCAGAGAGGAAGGCTGCTCAGGGCTTCCTGACACTCATGCACCGTTCATGGGCTCAGCTGCAGGTGAGCACAGAGAAAGTGTGAACAAAGGTGGAGGGGAAATGTAGGAATCAAGAGCACCTGGAGCATGGTGCACAGAGGGGTTGACCCAGTGGAAGGAGGAACTCAAGAGAGGAGATGGCAAGCATACTGAGCACCTCCAGAGTCAGCATTCATTCCTGTGCCCCACAGGTACCACCATCTGAGGAGCAGGCCCTGGGTCGCCTGACAGCCTTGCTGCTCCAGCGCTACCCACACCTCACCTCTCAGCTCTTCATTGACCTGTCACCACTCATTCCCTTCTTGGCTGTCTCTGACCTGATGCGCTTCCCGCCATCTTTGTTGGCCAACAACAGTGTGTAAGGACCCCACACCATTCCTCCTGATCCTGTTGGGACCAGACTGGCCCCACCCGCCTGGAGCAGTCCCTTCCTGAGCTCCTCTTTATTAAACTAGGGAGATTCTTCTTCCTATCCATGACAGCAGGGCTGCAGAGAGCCAGGGGACAACAGTTTGGAACAAGGCCAAAGGTTAAGACCTAGACATTACTGTCCCCAGCCTGGCTGCCATCCGGGATTATAGCCCAGAAATGAGGCCTGAACAGAAGGAGGCTCTGGCAAGGCGACTGTTGGCCCCTGAGCTGTTTGGGGAAGTGCCTGCCTGGCCCCAGGAGCTGCTGTGGGCAGTGCTGCCCCTCCTCCCCCACCTCCCTCTGGAGAACTTTCTGCAGCTCAGCCCTCACCAGGTATGAGAGTGGTCCTCTTAACTTGACCAGCCCATCTTCTGTTAGGTGGGCCAGGAGTCAGTGTCATGCCTCCTAGTGAGCCCTTCTCTGCAAGTGTCCAGAGACCCCAAAATGAGCCGACTTTCCCTATCTCAGATCCAGGCCCTGGAGGATAGCTGGCCAGCAGCAGGTCTTGGACCAGGGCATGCCCGACATGTTCTGCGCAGCCTAGTGAACCACAGTGTCCAGGATGGAGAGGAGCAGGTGCGCAGGTGAGAAGTTGTGGGATCAGTGATCAGTGATCAAGGCCCAGACTGGGAGAGAGGGACATACAACCACAGTGGGTTGGGATCCCAGAAAGGAAGGGACAAGAGAGTAGGCAGTGGTTCCAGGCAGCATAGGGCTGTGGGAGAGAGGCCTCTGTGTGGTACCCATGTATCCTAGTTTAGTGGTCAGAGTATCTAACTCCAGGTACACGCATGGTCCCTGCCTTAGTACCAGCCTCAGTGGCCACATGAAGGCCAGCTTCATGCCCTCCTCAGGCTGGGGCCCCTTGCCTGTTTCCTGAGCCCTGAGGAGCTACAGAGCCTGGCACCCTTGAATGATCCAATGGGGCCAGTAGAAAGGGGACTGCTGGAATGTGCAGCCAACGGGACCCTCAGCCCACAAGGACGGGTGAGCCCCTTGGCACAGGCCTGCAAGACTCCAGGCTGCCCTGGAGTCTGTGTGGAGAACTTGTGCATCATCTCAACCAAGCTTTGGCATAACGGTGCCAATCATCCATGGCCATTCTGATCTGTTACCACCTCTTCCTGACCCTACCCCATCTGGTCTATGGCACTACAAACATACCTTTGGCATCTTGTACCCAATCTACTCCTCTCCCATTCTTGGTTCTAAGCCCCAGCCCAGGCCCTGGGAAATCCTGATGTGGGATTAGAGAGGTGATTCAAGGTTCACCTGTCTTTTCCTCTTCAGTCCCAAACCTTCTTTGGTTACAGGTGGCATATGAACTTCTGGGGGTGTTGCACTCAACTGGAGGAGCTGTGCTGAGCCCCCAGGAGCTACGGGTCTGGGCTCCTCTCTTCCCTCAGTTGGGCCTCCGCTTCCTGCAGGAACTGTCAGAGCCCCAGCTTAGAGCCATGCTCCCTGCCCTACAGAGAATCAGTGTCACTCCTGCCCAGGTGGGCCTGTCTCACTCCCTGGCGTCCCATCCTCTACCCCCTGAACCCTCAGTCAAGAGAATTACATCAGCCCCCCTGAAACCTCCTTTTCCCGTCTCAAGGGGGACTCCCTCATCCCCCTTGCTCAGATTAAGAGCCTGGAGCCAGGCTTGTCAGTGGGGGTGATAGAGAGGGAGCTGGAGGTTTTGGAGGGTGGGCCCTAGAGACCTGCTTAAGACCTGGCTGGTGGGACCTGAGAGCTTTTGTTTCCTGTCCCATCCCACCTTAGGCTGTCCTACTGCTTAGACGACTCCTCCCTAGGCATGACGTAAGTAGCAGCAACTTCTTGACATCCACCAGAGGTCTCTACTCTCCTTTTCTCTAGCTCTTGCAACTGCTCCTTCTGCCTGCTCAACTCATACCTGCTGCCTTGCTGTACTGTGATCGTTGCCCCTATCATCCTGCCTCTCATCTCTCTTGCTCCCTAGCTGTCGCTGGAGGAACTCTGTTCCTTGCATCCTCTGCTGCCAGGCCTCAGCTCCCAGACACTCCAGGCCATCCCTAGGCGGGTTCTGCTTGGAGCCTGTTCCTGCCTGGCTCCAGAACTGTCACGCCTCTCAGCCTGCCAGACTGCAGCATTGCTGCAGACCTTTCGGGTATGAGAGTAGCAGGGAGGGAGGTCCGAACAAGGATGTGGACCCTGGTTGGGAGGAGGGCATCTTCCCTGCGGTCAGGGAAAAGCCACCCAAATCTCCCACTTTCTTATCTCTCTCTCCACCCCCTGCCCCAAAACCCCTTCTGCCAATTCTCATGCAGGTAAAAGATGGACTTAAAAACACGGGTACAAAAGGTGCCGGTGAAGCTGTGTGTATCCCTGGCCAGGTACGTGTGGGATCTCTGATTAAGCCCCTGTCCATGTCCCACATATGGCTGGTGCTACCTCCCACAAGCACCTGCAGTAGCCCTGAGAGTTCAGGTTAGTTCTGTGCCCACTGAGACATTCACAGCTCTCCCCAGTTCCAGATGCAGGACAGCATGACTCACACTTTTCTAGAATGTTGAAGCCAGAAGGGTCTGAGCAACCTTCCAGGCCAACTTCCTGCATTCAGATAAAGAGATCAAGGCTCAGAGGGACTAAGGGACTTTAGTTCATCAGGTGCCCAAATAGCAGCAACACTTGCCCACCACTGCCTTCACTGAGAGGGCTCCCAGGTGTGCATTGCTATAGTGGCACAGGCCATTCCATCCTCACCCTGGCTTTGGTCCCTTCCTGCCCCCATGGTTCTCCTTCTCTGCGGGCTGAGTCCAGATCCTCTCACCTATCACCACCTGCTACACCCATCCAGCAGCCTATCCCCACCACCTGGCCAGACTGCCTGCTTCCTCTGCTTCCTCTAAAGCTGTTACAGCTGGACTCTGTGGCTCTCCTGGCTGACCAAAGGCACTACCGGGAGCTGCCCTGGTCTGAACAGCAGGTAATTCTCCCCACTTACCTCAGAACTCCTTCTAATATGTTCCACCTCCTTTATCTGTCAGCCCTAGATTGGGCACCTTATCCCTCACATCCCTGATAATGTGACTTGCTTTGCTCTTTCTTTTTCCTTCCTCCTTATTCCTCTATTTCTCTCTTTCTGAGAAAGGAGTAAGCATCTGGGAGAGTAGGGCTCTGGTGGTACCAGCAGGGCTGGGTCCAAGTTATCTTAAGTCCTTGGGCAATATCTCAGCTGGCAAGTAGCTTCTCTTTCTTTCTTTTGTAGTCACAGTTTCTCTGGAAGAAAATGCAGGTGCCCACCAACCTGACCCTCAGGAATCTGCAGTAAGTAATGTGTTGAGCAGTGAACTTAATTCAACTAACATTTTTTGAGTGCTTACCATGTGCCAGGTACCATGTGATATACGATGGGCCAAATGCAGATTAATGACTCAAAGTCCCAGCCTGCAGGCTTTCTCCTGGCTCCTCCTCTCCTTAGCCTCCTGTTCTTCTGCAGCACCACACCTGTCTGGACTGGATCTAAGGGATTCAGAAGACCTGGGTTCAGGTCCCAACCCTGTCCCCTACTTGGTGCCTTGGGCAAGTCATTTAACCTCTCTAGATTTCAGTTTTTTCTTCTGTAGATTAAGAATTAAAATGATACCTATCTCATAGGTAGCTATGAAGATTAAATGAGATGAGGCATATAAAGGTCTTAATACAGTGCCTAGCACATTGTAAGCGCCCAAAAAAGAATTGCTGTTGTTAATTTAAACCAAAGTGACTTCAAAGCCACTGGCCAAGCAAGAATAAAGAGGAATAAGCATCACCTTACCTCTCTTCACTGTAAGAGAATCGTAGGCTACATATCTGAAAATGTGGCTCTAGTCTTGAAGTTTACCATATTTCTAAGTAAAATGATGCTGGGAGTGTCACTTGAACTCCATAAATCCTTATTTTCTTGTCTGATAAATAGTGATGATGTTATAGGGAGCCAGTGAGAATATCTATAGAAAAACATTTCTCAAACTATCAATTGCCATAAATGAACATCTGGCTTGTGTTGGTATCAAGAAGCAGACAGGCTGTGGCATGTGTTGAATGAGTATCTACCCACTCACACACCTACAGGGCTCTTGGCACCCTGGCAGGGGGCATGTCCTGTAAGTTTCTACAACAGATCAACTCGATGGCAGAGTTCCTTGAAGTAGTGCATGTGATCTATCAACTGCCCACTGGAGTTCGCAGGAGTCTGGTGAGAGGGGTGCTTGGGCATTAGTTGGAGCAGGGAGGCAGAGAACCTGGGTATGGCATGTATCCCCCATGTTCAGCTGTCCTGACCATATTTCCCCACCCTGTCCCACAGAGGGCCTGTATCTGGGCAGACCTACAGCGGAGGATGACAATGCCAGAGCCAGAGATGGCAACCCTGGGGCCAGAAATGAGTAGGCTGGACACCAAACTCCTCCTAGACTTACCGTAAGGACTACAACTGGAGATACTGGATCTTCAGAAGGCTCAGCCTGGGTAGATCTTCCCTTAGGGAATGCCCTAGTGGTTGTGGTTTTCTGTCTGGTTTCCTGACATGAGCTATAGCCCAAAGCAGAGGGTTCTGATCAAAGTTGCTCTGTGTATTGAGTGGTTACCAGAACTTGGCCCTTGTATAGGACAGCTGAGGATGGCAGCACTGTGATATGGCCTGCCAAACAATCCTAGTATAACCTAGGCACATTAATAGAGATAGAATATCTGAAATGAGGAAGGCAATAGTACAGTTTCGCCCCAGAGGACTGAGTCTGCTTAGAGTACTGGCTCTCAGTATATTCAGAGGAGTAGATAAAGAGAAAATATATGAACCATGTCATAAATGCTTTCAAATGCCCTCAGGGCTATCAAGTAAAAAACATATTAGCATGTTTGTTAAGTGGCCCCATGGGGCCAATGAATGAAAATCATATTTTTACATAATATAAGGAAAACTGAGGTAGTGAGATCCCAGTCCTTGGAGCGATTGAAGTGTAGGCTGGATGGCCCCATTCAGGAATGTTGTAGAGCAGACTCCAGTATGGGGGGAGGCGGGAGGGGCAGTGAAGACCAGATGAGCCTAAGGTTTCTCCTATCTCAGAGATTCTAGAAGCTTATGAATATCTCACTTACAGGCTTCTTTTCCTGTTTTACCCCCATCCTTATCCATTGTCATCTGAAATGTAAGTCTGAGAGGAAAAGGCTGCTATTAGTCTTCCTGGAGATGAGGTAATGGTAAAAGCAGATGACTCCATCCTTACATTTTTATAGCCCTTTTCACAGATTTTGGCTGTTGTACTACCTGACCCAGTTTCAGATTGGCAAGCCTAGACAGAGTACAGGATATCACTTCTGATTTCTGTGCAAAAGGTTTTTTTAAAAAAAAATGCCTTACAAATTTGTTTAAACATATTAGTTCTTGGAGATAATTTAGATATCCCCAGGGCCAGCATGAAATATCCTCCATGAGTTGGAAGACCCGAGTTCCTCATTTGTGAAAGAGGGATAAGAAAAATAACTACCTTATACCAGGGTTTTGTCATAACAATCAAATGAGATAATTAATAGAACTTTGTCAGTTGTACAGTGTTGTACAAATGAGAAGGGTCTCTTGCAACAAATGGAGGAAGAAGAGCACTGTGGAAAATGAATTGGGAGGAAGACCTTACCATTTGGTTGGTCTCTGTGAACCTCAGTTTTT
The DNA here is from genome assembly GCF_040802235.1 of Manis javanica. Lineage (NCBI taxonomy): Eukaryota > Metazoa > Chordata > Mammalia > Pholidota > Manidae > Manis > Manis javanica. The sequence goes on along the minus strand of NC_133163.1, from coordinate 93,763,149 downwards.
TAATCTACAAAATGGGGGGATATTTTAATGATTCTTAATATTTGGGGCTTTTGATTCCATTAGATGAGGTAGGATTGTTTGTCATTTCTTTTCAGAAAGACTAGAAAGATGTCACTCCCTATGTTCTCTCTCTTTAAGTGCTATGGTGGGAATGGCATCTGCAGCTGTTTAATAAAAGTTCCTGTTTAGGGCCACAGAGTTTGGTCTGTTGTTATCTCTTCTCTGGGGAATGTGGCATTCTGTGGTCCCTTCTCAACTTAGCTCAGTTCCAAGTGCACCTGTTGTCAAATTGCTATAGAGTCCAGTTGATGGACAAACTGTCCAGTGGATCCATTATCTTGGTGGTGGAGCTGGTACGAGAAGCTCCAGAGCAGCTGCTGGCACTGACTCCACTCCATCGGGCAGCCCTGGCAGAGAGGGCACTACAAAGCTTGGTAAGAGTCCACCCTGCCTGACTCAGAGCTGCTACCTGGGGGCAACTTGTACCCCTCAGACAATGCTCCCTGTCTTCTGGGCCCAAGCCCACACTTCCCATACTTCTGCTGCCAAGCAGGTTCTTGTCCACAAGGCCCTGGCCCTTGGATCTACCCTTGGGTTCTATTCCTTGATAATCTGCTTCAGTTTCTTGTCCACATTCCTTGGAGTCCCAGAAGTCCTTTTGATTCCACCACCTAGTCTTTTTGCCTGATCCTATCTGGACTCATTTTTTAAGAAGGTGCACAATGGCAGTGAACATCATAGGGTCTTGGGTTGGGAGCTGGAGAGAGGGAAGGTTAAAGGTCTTGATGTCTTGATCAGAGTCTGGTCCTCTGAGTCAGAGGTGCATGGTCCCAAGGCCTGCTGCCCCTCTCCAGGCTCCAAAGGAGACAACAGTGTCAAGGGAAGTGCTGGAGACATTGGGCCCCTTGGTTGGATTCCTGGGGAAAGAGAGCACACAACGGATCCCCCTACAGATCTTGCTGGCCCATCTCAGTCAGCTACAGGGCTTCTGCCTAGGAGAGCCATTTGCCACAGAGCTGGGATGGCTGCTGTCACAGGAGCCTGTTCTTGGGTATGGACCTTGGGGAACTTCAGGTTCTAACTCATCTTATACCCATCCTCTCAACCACCCTCATCAGTGGGAGTCCATTCAGTATACTTTAGGTCTCCTGAACCCTGTATCCCCAGTCCTAGCATGCCCCTTTCACCCTTCCTTTTCCTTGCAGTTCCCTCAGCATCCCAGCCCCTGGTCTTCTTCCTGTCTCCCAGGAAACCAGAATTGTGGAGCCAGGATGAAGTAGAGCAAGCTGGACGCCTAGTATTCACTCTGTCAGCTGAGGCTATTTCCTTGATCCCCAGGGTGAGGTGAAGGACAAGGTGGGGAATAAGAGTAGAGAGGGGACTGGTGAGCTGGTGGTTCTGGGGAGCTAAGACCAAGGAAGGCAAGGATGTGAAGGGCAAAGGATGTGAAGCTTAAATATGGGGGAGACTATCAAAAAGAGACAGGACTTTGGAATTATAGCTTCAGCAGCTGGCCCTGACCTGCCAGATCTCCCCACCCTCCCTCTACCTTCTCACATAGGAGGCCTTGGGCCCAGAAACCCTGGAACAGCTCCTAGAGAAGCAGCACAGCTGGGAGCAGAGCAGAGTTGGACAGCTGTGTGTGGGGCTACAACTTGCACCCAAGAAATCAGCCCTGGTAGCTGGGGTTGTACGGCCCACTGCAGAGGGTCTCCCAGGTGAAACTCCCCAAATGCTCATATTTCTAGCAGGATGTAGGAGAAAGGGTGCCCAACAACACAGTCAGAAGTCTGGGCTCTAGGTGTGCTGTGCTCTTTGAGCAGATTTGCACACCTTCTGCTCTCTGGGCTTGGGTTTTCTAATCTATAAAGCACAAGGGTTAGAGGGATGATCTTTAAGGTCTCTTTTAGTTCTAGGGTCCTACAGTTCAGGAAATTTATCATCCATTACATTTTTATCCGAGGACTTCCCTTTTTCTGTTTTCTTATCCCAGTTTAACAGCTGACTCAGCTCTAGACTTGGCTAAGTCTGGAGCTTTCTGTTGGGAAGATGCAGTAAGGAGACCCTGTGGGGCTGAGGACCTGGGTTCTGATCTAGATCTACCATTAAGTCCCTGGGCAACCCCCTCAGTCTTCCAATGTATATTGAGGGGTTGTTCACTCCAGTTACTTGTTCTAATATCCTTTGAGTATTATAAATCTCACAGTATAATAATCCCTTGATCCCTATTGCCCACACTGTCCTGTCCTCCAAAGGTCAGAGGGGTTATTCCATCTATAGATATCTCTCTGGGCATACTTTAATACTACACTGACTCCCTGGCCCTGGCTTTCCTCTTCAGAACCTGTGCCAAACTGTGCAGATGTACGGGGAACATTCCCAGCAGCCTGGTCTGCAACACAGATTGCAGAGATGGAGCTCTCAGACTTTGAGGACTGCCTGGCACTATTTGCAGGAGACCCAGGGCTTGGGCATGAGCAACTACGGGCAGCGATGGGCAAGGCAAAACAGGTTAGGGATGGAGAGGTCAATTAGGGTCAGAGGTGGAAAAGTACAAGGAAGCTGATTGGGTGTGGTGTGGGACACAAGGACTGGATAGCTGGGTAAGAGGCGGAAGAAATAAGAGATAAAAGAATTCAATGATTTGGATCCCAGTCAGAGGGGATGAATTGAGGAAAGGAAGCTAGTGCAATGGGTAGAGGCGTTAACGCAGTGGTTACCAAACTTTAGTGTGTATCAAAATCACTCAGGGAGCAGGTTTTTAAAATGTTAATGCCAGGTTCCCAGGCTAGACTCACTGAAGAAGAATTTCTGAGCACTCTGGGATCTGGGCAACTGCATTTAAACAGGCATCCCCAGTGAGTCTGGTGTATGTGAAAGTTTAGAACTTGTGGGCTGGAGTCTGCTGTTCTTCCCTACTGAGACCAAGTCTTTCAGTAGCACCTTAGTCTGAGGAACCTTAATCCAACCTTCTCATTTTACAGTTGAGGAAACTAAAGACTCAGAGAAGGCAAATGATTTGCCTAGTTGCACAGCTAAGGTCAGAGGCAAGACTAGGATCCAGTACTCTGACTCCTAGTCCAGTGCTTTTCCATTCACATTGTTCTTTTTCTCCTAGTTGTGGGGCTCCCCCCAGGGATTTCGTCCTGAGCAAATCCTGCAGCTGGGTCGGCTCTTACTAGGTCTAGGAGAACGGGAACTCCCGGAGCTGATCCTGGAGGACTGGGGAGTACTGAGCACCTTGGGACAGTTGGATGGCTGGAGCTCCGTCCAGGTGACACCTCTCCTCCTCCCTACCACTTTTCGGTCATGCATTCCACAGATCCAGGCCTCTAGGTCATGCAAAGCACAGGGAAATTTTTCCTGTGACTTGACTGGCCATTCTTTGCTAGTAGCCTTAGGAACTCAGTGATTTTTTTCACTCTGAGGCCCTGAACACATAATGCTCCCTCCTCTTTTCCCTGCAGCCTCTTTTTTTTTTTTTTTGTCTTCCTCCTTTTTAGATCCTCAACCTTCCCCATGGCTATTAGATCTTCAGGTCTTAATCACAAAAGAATATAATCCAAAAGACTATACTCCAACCACTTGTCACTCCCCTAATCATTTCCCCCTGTCCATGAAGCCCCTGTAACTGCTCTCCTTATCCTGTGCCCCCCATCCCCACCCCAGCTCCGGGTTGTGGTCTCCAGTTTTCTGCGGCAGAGTGGCCAGCATGTGAGCCACCTGGACTTCCTTCACCTGACTGCACTGGGTCACACACTCTGTGGACTGCAGCCAGAGGAGCTACAACATATCAGCAGTTGGGAGTTCAGGTCACCTGCAGAGGGGATAGGGGGTGGTGGTGAGGCAAAAGTGGGCACACTAGGGAGAGAAGGATCATGAAGTTGTCCCATGGAAGAAGGGACCTCACTTGAAGTCATGTCTACTCCTATCTCATGACCACAGACCTTACCACTGCAGCTGAATCTTCCCCCCACTTCCTTCCCACTCTTCCACAGCCAAGCAGCTCTCTTCCTCGGCAACCTGCATCTCCAGTGCTCCGAGGAGCAGCTAGAGGTTCTGGCCCAGCTCCTTGTGTTGCCTGGTGGTTTTGGCCCAGTCAGTAACTGGGGACCTGAGATCTTCACTGAAATTGGGACAATAGCAGGTAGGAAGGCTGGGCCACTGCCGGTGCTAGTAGTCAGGGACTGGTTTCCATACCATGGACAGCTTGGGTGGAGGACTGCTCTGGTGAGAGTCTGAGAAGGCAGTTAGGAAAGAGATTGTGGAGATGTGTTGGGGAAGGTGTATGGTAGGGCACTTAGGGAGCAGTTTGAGGAGAAGGTCTGTAGGTTTGAAAAGAAGGGAGGCCAGTATGATACGTTTGGATACCCACTCCATCTCACTTGCTCTGATAGCTGGGATCCCAGACCTGGCTCTTTCAGCACTGTTGCGGGAACAGATCCAGGGCCTTACTCCTCTTGCCATTTCTGTCATCCCTGCGCCTAAATTTGCTGTAAGTATTGAGGGACTAGGGTTTGGGGTGACCACAAGAGAACAAGGAAACCATGGGGGCTAGTATGGGTACACTGATTCCCACCCCCACCCCCAGGTGGTGTTCAGCCCCACCCAGCTATCTAGTCTCACCAGCATTCAGGCTGTGGCTGTCACTCCTGAGCAAATGGCCCTTCTGGGTCCTGAGCAGAGACGAGCAGTTGCATGGGCCCAGCATGAGGCGAAGGAGAGCCCAGAACAGCAGGGTGAGTTCCCAACTGCACTGTTTGACCATCCAACACCTAACTCAGAATCTAACCCTTATCTTGGTGCTATCTGGCTCACAGGACCACTCAGGGAGATTCCTGGAGATAAAGGTTCTATAGGCAGATAGTTTTCAAGTATCACTGACTCCTGGGGAGCAGAGTTGTGCTATTCCTACCATTCTCTGTTTCATTACAGGTCGAAACACAGCCTGGCACCTTCAGGACTGGTCACAACCTGCCTGGGCCCTGGCATTGACCATCTGCTTCCTTGGCAACCTGCTTTGCACCTGTCTCTGCAGTTAAAGACAGATTGTTGGGAAAGAAACTTATAAGTGATAATAAAGTGAAAATGGATGTGCATTCTAATAATCTCAGGAAGCTGATAGGGATTATGGTAAAATGCTAATGTCTTCCACCCACGTGAGAATCAGTGTGCCTGGCAGTCTCTTTCCATCATAAATAACCCCACTGCCTCTTTTCCTTTCTTGGAGGCAAGTCTCTCCTTTTCCCACCATTAGAAATAACACACGCAGCTGGAGCATAGCAAGGAGTCTTTACTAAGACAAAGGGAGTGAGGTCAAGACATCCAGGGCAAATAGAATGGGCCACCATTAGAATGAGTAGAAGTCCTGAGGATCTTGAATCATCATCTGCTGGGGATGGGAGTTAATGCTTGCCATGGATAAGAGGTGGAGGGATGCGGATATCCTGGCCTCTCTCCAGACGGCGCTCACAGTCAATCAGATAGTTTACTCCATCGATGACCAGCTGCACCAGCTCCACCTGCAGGACACTAACCCTTGATCTCTGTTTTCCACAACCTGCGTTTCTTTCTATAGCACTGATTTGCCTGCTTTAGCAACTCATTTCCAGTTGCCTCCCCACTCTATCTGAATTTCATTTCAGATTCTATTACATTCCTGAGGCTCACTCACCATCACTTCAAGCCCCACAGATCTATGCCTCTGCTCCCACTAATCCCTAAAAATCTCACCTCTGACTTGCCAAGTCGGTCCAAATTAGAGATGTCAAAGATGCTGCCTGTGGCAGCTGTGTCCACTCCTCCAGTGCCACGCTTTTGGAGCCTTAGATTCTCCAGGATCTTTGAGAAGCGGCTATCCTACAAGGGAGATAGGGGTTGGGGGTAGAGACTGGTCCTACCGGAAAGAGCTCTGGACGTGCTCAGAGCTCTTCCCCCTTCCCCCTCAGATACAGTGTGTTTGGTTCCTTTCAAAAGTGCCTGTTCCCTCCCATCCACAAGCAGCCACTTTCCTCACTCACACTCCTCTCTAACCCCACAGCTTCTTTACTTTGCTTAGCAGGGGCAGTTTGACATGCACTCCTGCCCGAAGTCCGGTGCCCAGGTTAGATGGACAGGTCAAGATGTATCCCAAATGCTCATTCCACATGAACTCCCAGCCACGCTCCTGGATCAGCCGCTCCACCTGAGTCCACAAAGGCTGTGTTAGTGACAAGTCAGGGATATGTGAACCCTCCCTCAGCTGGACTCATGGGAACTCTAGCGATATGTCTAGAACCAGAACTTGGGATGTGAAAAAATGATACTGCTTTTTTTTTTTGGAGAGGGGTAGGTGGAAATGGTTTGTTACTATCATGCATATCAGGTAATTTTGATGTTGCAAGCCCATAGTGAGGAAACTGCAGAAAAATCTTGTGCGTGGAAGAAGAGAAACTTGAGGGAATGATGCATTAAGGATAATCTAGGGAAAAGAATGGAGGTGGTAAAGTGAACTGAGAAAAGATTGATTATTCAGTGAGCTCAGCATGCACTGATTATCTTCTTTGTTAATGAGCCTAAAGCTTGGAAGGTTTCTTTCAGATGAGGGTATAGGCTTTGCAACAGGAAGAGGAAAGAAAGCCTTCTGTTAGATATACAAAGAGTACATGTGAGAAAGAAGAGAGAAAGGTAAAAACAGTCCAGAAGAGGCAGACTCATAGTTATATATATGTGAGAGAGGAATGTAGTGTGGGAAGGGTATTTTTGTTTCACTTTAAGTGTCCTGTTATGAAGATGACTATTAGAGTTGAAAAGACAGGGATCTGCCAGAGTGATGGACATGAAAACTACCTAACATGAGTAGAGGAGATCCTGTTCATAGTTTAGAAAGAACCACAGCATAGAGCCATATCTCGCTGAATGAGCAGAGGCTCTTCCATCTAGAAAAATAATAGCAGCTAACATTTATTGAACACTTACTATGGGCCAGGCACTTTACCGTTTAAATGAGATAAATGCATTATCTACTTTAATACCCACAACAACCTAAAATGTAGAAAATCTTATCATCCCAATTTTACAGATGAGAAAACTGAGGCATATAATTTCAGAAGGACTTCCCTATCTGCTTCCAGTCAGATATGTTACGTATTACTTGCCAAAAACAAGAGAAACTTCCCAGCTAGAATATAAGAGGAAGAGGAGCTCTCTCTCTTTACAAGTCCAAAATAGTGGATATATGAGAACATACACTAAGAATTCTATCTATGAAGATTTCTAATCTAAAATTCTATATGGGAGTGAGGATTCAGTTCAACCCCCTCATGTATAGCCACACATTCTTACATTCTGGAACTTAAGCCATTTCATCTTCCACCTTTCACAGTCTCTCCCCTGCTCTAAGCTTAAAATCCAGACATGATATTTCAGTGAGAGTGACAGAATCCAGAGTCAAGGCCTACCTTGGCTCAGAACTGGCTGGTTACATTAGAATCATGGACACACCAATCTCTTACTACTTAAATCGATGGATTCAGGCTCAGACCTTTTCCTTATCTTCACACCCCACCACCCCACAAGGTATATACACCAGGCACTGACCCACCATCTCAGTTACTCCTTCTTTGCATTATCTGACAACTGATTAATTTACTTCCTCAGATTCCTGACATTCTTTCTCCCTTCCTATTCTTAGGGTGACCATATATCCTGGTTTTCCTTGACAGTCCTGATTTAGATCTATTGTCCTGGAGTGATTGATGGTGATCCTTTCACTATCAAAACTGTCCTGTGTTGGTTGATAAATTATGTGGTCAATCTATCTATTCTAATCTTTGGTTTTTCCTTATATCCTCCCACCTAGTTCCCTTATACATTTTTTTCCAACCTCTTTGAGGCCTCGGCAGAATCTTTCAAACACTCTCTTCATGTTTCCACCCTTCTCCATGGAAATGACCCGCGTGTGATCCTCCTCATTTACCCAGATCAGGAAGCTTTTCTCATTGTTGTGCCTAAGGGCAGGAGAGAGGGAGGGGACAGGGATCAAGAGGCAGGGCAAGAATCAGCAGGGAGACAAAGAAAAAAGGCACCCATGTAAGGCTGGGAACAAAAGAGGTAAACCTCCTACCAGATTCCACGAGCATCTGGCCAGTCTCGAGCCATTCCTGCTGCAGTCAGCAATGGGGACACAGGCTTATCAAATAGGAAGTGGTCCTGTGGGGAATAAAGGGGCTTGGGTTAAGAACCCTCAGAGCAGCCCCTGGACTTCTCAGAGTCCATCTGTTGCATCTGGCCCAGCCTCCCCTCTGACTCTTTTTCCATCTGCTCCCTCCCACCCAGCTCCTTCTCAAGGCCCCTCACATCAATAAGCTGCTGCTGCTCAGCCTCTGTCATTTCACTGAGCCGATAGTAACGTCCAGCCAGGTCACCCTTCAGGCCACTCAGAGCCTCCACCACAACACGTTCCACCTCTCGTCGCTCTGCCCTTGTGCAGGCTGGAGGCAGGCTAAGTCCCCGGATACTTCGGCCAGTTCTGACTCTTGAGGACAATACATACCTCTCATCAAAGTAGCCAGAACGGATCTGGGGAATAAGATAAATTAATGTGTAAGTCACAGAAACACAGTGGGTGGGAACTTAGGGCTTCAGAACCTTAAGGACTGGAGGGGTCCTCATTGCATGCCTTAGAAGAAGAAGGCCACTGGCAAACACTCCAATTGAAGGGGGCATTATGAACCCTCTGCCAGACTGCCCACCTGGGATATGGCCCACCCTCTTCTTTCCATATTTGCTGCTTCTTAAGAGGAAATTCCTTCCCCATGTCAAGAGTAAAATCTCCACAGTATAATGACCATGAGTCAGAAAATAATTAAGGAATTAAGGTGAAGGGATTGGAGAAAAAGTGTTGCACATAGGCAATGCAAATCAGAAACAGAATATCTGACCCACCTTGCTGGCATCCAGGTCAGTAGTGTGTTTCATTGTCTGGGGGTCATATCCATTGTGTCGCTCTTGGATCACAGGGTCAAACAGCTCAGCAAATACCTGAGGGGGCATTAAGAGGGAGACGGTGATTAAGGAAAGGGAATTCCTTCCCAGGCTTTAGTTATGGGTTGATTTCACTGAATCAGTAAAACATATCTCAAGGGAAAGTGAGGGGTCTGTAAGGGGAAGGAACTGGGATTACTGGGAAGATGAATTGGGTCACCAGGGCAACTCTGAGGGCCCCCTACCTCATAGGTCTCCTCATCTCCAGCTACCATGCCCACAGTCTTGATGAAGGGGTGGCCGGGGTTGTCCACGCCAGTCTGGATACACTGATCTAGCGTCCAACCAGTGGGTGTGGTCTTGTCGCAGAGCCGGGCATAGACTGCTGGGGTCAGGTGACTGGCCATGCAGTTGTTGTGCTTTCGGAGGTCTGGGTACTCAGCGCTAGGGAGGGGGTACCCAGTAACCATGAGGGAGGGCACAGGGGGCCTAGGCTCAGTGCAGTCAGCTGGGAACTGTCCAGTTAGCCATGTCTGGCTTTGCTCCTTAGGAGGAGGCGAGATTAGGAGGCAGCTAAACCTTGGTAATCTCATTAGGGATTTTTTCAGGGTCTATTCTTTCCCAACAGTTCTAGCTTCCTCTAGCTCTCCGGCTCAGTTCCCCTAGATTTGCTCAGTTCTTTCTTCCCAGGAGCACAACATTAGGGATGGGGGAGGGGAAAGACCAAGGAAGGATATTCAGAAAACGGGGGAGAACAGCAGGAAGAAGAGATGGAGGAGAGCGAAAAAGATAATTCCTGGTCTCTCAATCAGGGATCTGGGCAGAGTGGGTGCAGTCAGAGCTCACAAGGCCGGAGCTGGTCTTGAGGGCGGGGAATTCGCGTTACCGGTCCCCAGGTATGCTTTCACCTTATGATTTGAGTCTCCACCCCCACCCCACTGATGTCTCCAAATTGCACAGCGCCCCATTCCAGAGCCTTCGTGATTACAGCCCTTCTCTGTTGCCCAAGTCCTCATCTCCATCCCCATCTTCGTTTCTCTTCATCACCTGCCCACCCATCCCCTGCGCCTCAGACACTGATACCTCGGGGGATACAGTCTCCGTCGCTCACTGGTGGCTCGTACAGATTCCGGGCGGAGCAGAAACCCAGCGGCTAGAGACCCAGCTCCAGCCAAAGCCAGGAGCCTGAGCCCCCGGTGGGCGGCCAGCAGACGAGAGAAGGGTCCAGCCATGGCCTGAGGGTCTGGAGACAGAATCCCGGAGCAGGAGCTCGCGTACGGCAGGAACGGAGAGGGAGGACGCAAACACGCGGATGGATGGCCGGAACTGGGCGCGAGGCTGGAGCTGAAGTGGGGGCCGGAGTGGAGGCTGGAGCAGGAGTGTGAGCTGGTACCAAAGGGACTGCGGGAGAGGCGCAATGAGCCAGCGCCGGGCGGGAGAAGAGGGAGGCCCGAGCCGCAGTCCCCAGGGGTGCGGCTCACGCAGGCCCCGCCTTCCCGCCTGCCACCGTGCTAGGTGAGCGGGGGCGGAGGTGGGCAGCATGCGGCAGGTAGATTAGGGGGACCCGAGATTCGCAGCCCTAGGCCAACGACGCGGGCCCACCAGGGATGAAGCCACCCAGATTTCAGCACCAAGTGCAGGACAGCACCCAAGGGGACTGGCAAAAACTGAATACCCTTCCCCCAAGCCTCTCGGTTTAATCGGAAACCAGATTCGTCACTCTGTGGGTGTGAAAAGGTGACATTGCCCAACCTCTTCTCTGTTTTTGGCCTGCCCCAGCAACCTCCTCATTCTCCCCCCCAAGGGAAGGTGGCCGCGGAGAAACCGCGGAATAAACAAAGAAACCAGAGGAGACACGGAGAAAGCACACAGTTAAGAGGCAGACACTGGGAAAGACACCGCTGGCTCAAGGTCACCTTCTCCTTAAAACCAGGAAGAAGACCGAGGCGCCTCCCTGTCACACTTGTGCTCTGCTTACAAGGTTGTTGAAGGATTCCTTGCGCGGAATCAGGGATACATTAACTTATCCCGTCTATGCTGTGTTCCCACTCCTGCCCTGTGTTTCCACTCGGGCCCTGCTATGTCCTGGTTTCACGTTTCATGATCCCAACCTTTTTTCCCCCTCCTACACCCTTCTCCTCTTCCCCTATTTTACCTTTGATCTTTTATTTCTCACCGTATTTTCCAGTCTTGGACCTGTTTACTGCTCACGGGACTCCGAGTATTCTCTGCAAGCTTGCCTACCTGTTGGTTGCACTGGGTATGGGGCTGGGGTTCGGCAGGGAATTGTGTTTCCTCTTCCTCCTTTCCCTTCTCTCCCCTCTCTCTAGTTCCTGGACTGGAAGGGAGTGTTAGATGAGGTGAAGGGTGTGGTAAGATTACCGGGTGCAGGAATGGAACAGGCAGGTACAAGTCTCCAACCACCGTTGTTTCTTCTCTTGGCTCCCTAATGCTGTTCAACCCAGAGTGTAAAGGAGAGTGGTGTTCAAGGGCATAAGGTTAGCAGAGAATCTCCACCTTCCTCCTGGCACCCTCTCTTCCTTTTCTCAGTAGGTGAATATTCAGATTGGAGAGGGCTTTGTTCCACAGCTCAAGTGTGACTTGAGTATGACTTGACCTTTGTCCTGGCAGGAAGCCCAAACAGAGATTTGGGGCTTCAGCATGGAGGGTCAGTTAAGGTGGGGTAGGCACTGTGGCGTTAGTACCCGTGAGATAGTAAGGAATTTGGAAATCTTAAGAGAGAGTATTTGAGAAAGAGAGATTCCCTTCACATTGTCCTCTGGCAGCACTGATGAGACCCTACCCCACTCCTATACTCAATACCTTCGTTCCTCACAGGCTTCCCTTACGTTCATTTTCCTTCCTTCCTCATTTGTGGGCATCCTTGGAAACAATCCACTTCTCTTTTGGGCCCATTACTTAACTCTTTCTGATAAGACAGCAGTAGTCAGAAAATAGAGAAAGTCCTGCAGTTGGAGTGTGGTCACTCGTGGAAAGATGGAAAATGTTACTTGTGTTCTGGGGGCTCACGGGGATAAGTAGTAGCTGTAAATGAATATTACTACTTGGAATGGTGTGTATTTGCCCAGATAAAGGAGGGAGATAATCTTTCAGAACAGTAGAATTGTAACTTGATTGAGAGGGTGGAGAGACAAGGTTAAAGAGGTAGGGAACAGGAAGACAGAATTACAGAATGAAAAATAAGACTTGCCCAGAGCAGTAGAGAAATGACTGAAGTTTGGAGACTAAGATGTCCAAATTTTGAATAATAGCTCCACTGAGAAAGACATGTATTTGTGTACTTTTCTTAGTCCTTGTGAGCCTCTGATAGCCACGTATAAGTGTACTCATTTAAAAAAAATCATAGAGCATATGGGAAGTAATTGACATATGTAATATTGGCTTTTTTATAATAATTAATACTATTTAATATGTATAAAGCACTTTACAATTACAAGGAACTCTTGTATGTACTATTTCACTGAATTGAAATGGATTGTTCCAATGGGGACTGAGTCTATATTTTCAGGGGGATGAGAATACAAATTAATTACCTAGAAGATGATTTAATAACTTTTTGAAGTGTTGGAGTGGTGGAGGGGATATGAACCTGAGGCTGAACTAGGGAGCTATCTATTTCCCTTAGGACCAGTCCTTAGAATTATCTCTATCTCTTTCAGGGATCCTTGGGGTTAGTATAATGAAGCACCTGACTGAAAAAGTAGTAAGACCCCTAAGGTTGCAGGGAACTTGGAATTGTCGTGACCAGGGAAACCTAAGTGAGGATGCAAAGATATTAATAACAATATGAACATACACAAAATACTTTCATATAATCAGTACCCTATGAGTTAGGTTTTTAAATTCCACTCTCTTACAGATGAGAAAACAGAGCCCGAGGGAAGTTCAGTGACTTGTTCGGGTCTGCACAGCTATTAAAGGCAAGGCCAAGATTCAAACCAAGGTTTATCTGGTTCCAGGTCTAGAGGGTAAAGATCAGAAGAGTGTGGAAGTAGGAATCAATTTGTCCAGTCTTTCATGTTCTTCCATTTTCTTGTCTCCTCCAAAAATAAGTTCCTCTGTTCCTTGCCTTGCCTTTCTGATCTCTTTCTTCTTTCTCCTCTGTTTTTGTCTCCAGTCTCCTTATCACTGTTCTACCTCTGTTAATATTTTCAACCTATATTGATTGGATCTCTATAGCTTACCCCGTTTTGCTTTATAAAACAAACAGAAAAAAGACCTAGTTTTGTCCTCAAGAAGGTGCAATGGCACCAATTATCTCTCTTCCTCGGCATCTCGCTTTTTCCCTGGCCTTCGTCTCCTTGGGAAGTCTGTCTAGACCAAGCTTCTCAACTGTGGCGACGCAGTCAGAAATTGGAGGAAGGGGAGCACCAGGTTGCACTTCTTCCCCAGAGCCACTAGGGGCCACCCTCCTCCGCCCAGAAGTGTCGGCCAACGCAGCCTGACTCTGTGGCCGGTGCGCGCCCTCCGTTGATTGGTGGCACCTCAGAGAAGTCGCGTTTTAATTGGGTCGCTGTCAGGTGTCTCTGCCGGCAGGTTCGGCTGCGCGAGCTCAGGGAGGCGGGTGAGTGAGGGCCGGGGGCGGTGGGGGAGTGGCTGGGGGCCGGGGGCGGTATCTGAGGGGGTGGGCTGGGTAGAGTGGGCTCGGTTGATGCTGAGGGCCGTGGTCAGCACCGGCTGGGGGGCGGCTTCGGAAAGAGGCCCTGTGGAGAAGCCTCAGTGTCAGCGCCGCGGGAGTGAGGCGCAGAAGGCGGGGGCGGGCAAAGGTTGCTGGGGTCGGGATGGGAGGGCGGTGTTCTTGACTCGGAGCTGTGTGAGGCGCGACAGAGGAGAGGGTCAGCGAGAGCAGAGGTGGGCGCGTGAGGGTCTGCGTGAGGAAGAGGAGGTGCTGCGGAGCAGTGGGGTCGGCAGGGGAGGTCTGTGTGCGGGGGCGTGGGAGTGGAGTCCACGGGCGGTCGGCTTGAAGAGGGGGTTTTCGCAGAGAGGTGAGCCTGGAGAGGGGGGTAGTGTAAGGAAAGAATGGATCTTAGGCAGTCTTTGTCGGGGATCGTTGAGGGTTCGCTGTATGTTACCGAGTGTGGTAACTCAACTGAGGGTTTGAGAGACTGTAATGCTCAGGAATCAGTGACGAGAGGATTAGTTAGGGTATGGGATTCGTTGATCAGTGATGGGAGGGAGCAGCAGTCAGTCTGGGGAGTGGTTAGGGGAGTCGATGAAGAGTCATTTTAGCAAGATAGGGAAAGAAAGTATGAGTGAGTTGATACTGAGAACGAGGGCGTCAGCACAGTTCATCAGTGTCAGAATAAGGGTTTGTATAAAGATTTAAGACTGCATCAGGAAGGAATGAAGAGGCCCACTGTTGCAGGTGGGAAAGAGACGGTGTTGGTTGGCAGAGTAGGTTTACTGTATTGGAAGTATTCCTGCCTGGACTGTCTTGGTAGCTCCCCTTCACCACTGATTTGTATATTTGCATCAAGTGCATGGTGATGAGGAAAGTAGAGAACGACTGCAAGCAGCTCTAAATTCTCAGAGAAAAAGAAGTTACACAGTTTATGTGCCTTCTACCCCTTTTCCAGATCTGATTTAACATACATGTTCCAGTGAAGATTGCTTACTTGCCCCTCCTTCTCTCCTTACCTCCCTCCTTCTCTCCTTACCTACCTATCCCCTCCCACCCTCTTTGCCTTCTTTCCACACTGACTCAGGCCAGAGTAAGGCTTCCTCTTAGCCTAATGTAGAGTCTGACTTTTCCTTGCTTCCAAAACAAAGCATTGAGGGAGAGGGGGAAGGGGTGAAGGGTGCAGAAAACAGCGGAATAGCTCTTGGAACACATTAAATCCAAACTTCTCCCAGAGGTACATCTAAATAAATCCTGGTGTATTTCATAACTATTTCCGTTAGGCTTCTATTTTTTTGCTTTGTTAACTATAAATTTTGACCTTTCATCTCTCCTCAGCTCAGTATCTGTGAGCAGACTGTCCTTCCCCATAGTGTTGCCATCCTGTTACAGAATTGTAATAGAATTTTGAGGACATGACTGTATACATTCAGTAGAAAATCAGGAAGGGCTTAGGAAAAGAAAAGTGAAGGGTTAAGAATATTAGACATGAGAGAAAGCTTCTGCTTCAGAGAAAGAATAAAAAGTCAAACAAATTCTGTTTAAGCTATGCAGGGACCTTGGGAATGCCACAAGTCATGAAAATTGGGCCAACTCACCAAAAAGGTGTTCAGAGAGATAGCCTGTTAATCAAGAGGGGTGGGGGGGTGTATGTGTAAGACCTATAGTGCACAACTAGAAATGTTAATTCTAAGTAGGCAGTGGTGCTCCCGTGGTGGTTGAGCAACATAGACAAGCAGATGATGAAAACTGGGAAGGTCAAAGTCTATATAAAGGTTAGCTATAACTTTCTAAAAACTGCAAATCGCACTTGTAATGGAAGGGTTTAAAACTAAAATAAAAGAGCTAATTATTGAAAATTAAATGTCTATAAGACTAAATCCATTTACTTACAGAGTGTGTGAATTTCATTAGTGTTATTGGTCAGTAATTTCTGAGAACTTTTGGAGAACATGGAAAATTGCTGATGTGTGACTCAAATTTATTCTTGGAAAAAAACAAGATACCCATATCCCCACAAGCTAGTATTAACAAATGTTAACCTTTTGTATATTTGCTTCAGATTTTTAAAACATTGAAATAAACATTATATATAAGATTTATAGATGAAGTCCCATTGGAACCCTTCTCATTTCTGTTCTCCCTCTCCTCAGAGGTAACCACTATCATGAATTTGTTGTCCTTCTTTCCAGTCTGTGTTTTTTTACTTCAACCAATTATGGACACAATCACAAACATGTATTTTTTACTTACTCAAACAGAATTGTACTGCATGTGTATTTCCACGGTTTGCACTTGGAAGCTGCCCATGTTATATAGAGCTTTGGTTCGTTTTTAAAATTGCTGTTAGTCTATCATTTGTATACACTACGCTGTATTTATCCATTCTTCTACTTGTGACATCTGAGTTGTTTTCACTTTTTCCCATTACCAACAATGAGGTTATGGACATCCTTGCACATGTCTTATATGGAAGAGTTTCTCTGCATCAGGGTTTCTAAACTGGTACTATTGATGTTTTGAATTAGGTAATTCTTTGTGGTGGGGGAATGTCTTACACATTTTAGAATGTTTAGCATCATCCCCGGCCTTTATGCCAAAAAGCACCTCCCCATTTGTGACAACCAAATATGTCTCCTGCCACATGTCTCCTGCACAGCATAATCACAATTGGCTAAGAACCACTACTCCAGGTGTATGACAAAGTGCAACTGTGAGGTTGTGCTGACTCAAGTTTAAGGCTTACGGTGTTTTCGCTGATTATGGCTCTAGGCAGGATTTTTTTTTCCCCCACTGTTGCTTCTGGTGTGAGGGACCTTGGTCTGGACCAGATTTGGGTTTGTAGTACCATGAGATGGTGGAGAGAAAACTGAAATTTAAGTTTGAGAATGGGTTGGAGGCTGCATATGGATGCCTGTATTCGCAACCTCCCAGCCAGCACTAGACCTCTTTCCTTGAACAAAGAGATGGGGCCATAGGAGATTTTAATGTTATGATATAATGCTTAGAACATAGGGTACCCTCAGTAAATGTTTTTTAGTTAATCTTTGGTAGCAATAAAAATGGTGGGGGGTGGGGGGTAAGGACAAAAGCAGCTGAGCCCTCTGGCTCCTCTGCCCTTGAATTAAATCCCTGAGTTCAAGGACAACTGTGGAAAGTTGGAGAAGGGCTAGGAACATTTTGGAATGAATCCAAAGTTTGAAATGTCACTCGAACCTTCTCTTCTGGTAGGAATCAACAGTAGTCTTCCATGAGGAACTGCCTTTCCCATTTGCTGCTGGAGTTACTGGTGTTTCCTGCTGGCAGAATCGGGGACATGCCAGCACTGTAAGGGTTAATCTACTGATCCTCTTACCAGTCTCACGTTTGGGGGTGGGGTGAGCAGGGAGGAAAAGGGGGACCTTGCTTTTCCCTTTCAGACCTTTAGTCATTTCAAGTCATAGCCCACATGACTCCTTTCCTGGTGGTCCTTCTTACCATAGCTTTTTTTCCTGTTACCCCTAGTCCCCTTGTGGTTGCCTCTTAATTTTTCATTTCCCATCCTTGATTCACACCCACTACCATGGGACTTGGATGCTGAGCTAATGGGATACCTTCCCCTACAGAGCGGGATGAGTGGGTGCTCCGGCGGGGATGTGGTCATTGCCGGCCAGTGAGGGCCCGAGCGCCACAGCCCACTTCTTCCTTGGAGCTGGAGATGAGGGGCTGGGCACCCGTGGAATAGGCATGAGGACAGAAGAGAGTGACAGCGATCTCCTTGAGGATGAGGAGGATGAAGTGGTAAGACTAGGGAAAATGATGGAACTCGGTGTTGGGAACCCTGTCGTAGAGACTTGAGATTCCATTGAGTGGAGACACTTTTCTTTCTTTCCAAAATGTACAAACTCCCTGTCATAAATAGACCCTATCCTGATTAAGTGGAAGGGTAGTGGAAATTGGTAAGATTACCTCTCTTTGAAGCCCTTGTCTTTATGTTCTCCTCCTATTGTCTTTTGGTTATTGGTTCTTAGGCTCTTCTGCCTGAGCACACATATCCTCCTGTGGAAAGGCTCCTATTATTTAGGTGGTAGAATCCCTACAGATTTAGACCTCAGTTAGGAGAGAACCTTTATTCCATAAGTCCAAAGTCCTGGCAAAAAATTGTGCCCTAAGGAGATGAGGCTGTCCCCTGATAGGGATGGTCTAGGTGGAAAGTTACTGAGTTCCTGACAGCACTTCCTTTCTGTAGCCTCCTGAACCTCAGATCATTGTTGGCATCTGTGCCATGACCAAGAAATCCAAGTCCAAGCCAATGACCCAAATTCTAGAGCGACTTTGCAGATTTGACTACCTGACCGTTATCATCCTGGGAGAAGATGTGATCCTCAATGAACCTGTGGAAAACTGGCCATCCTGCCACTGCCTCATCTCCTTCCACTCCAAAGGTTGGGGGTCTGTGAAGGAAAATGGGAAGGTGTGGTGTTGGGAATGCTGGACTAGGAAATGAGGTTTTCACTGTCAAAGAGTAAAGATGCCATCAGCTCTTCCTGGCACATCTGGAGAACAGTGCAGAGGGGTCTGCTTTCCCTGCATCTTGGAGGAGCTGCTGGGGGATAGTTTAAAGCCCATATTTAAACTTCAGCACAGCTCTAAGGCTGTGAGGATCTCTGAAGGGACCCTAAAGATAATTTCTTTTTTACTTTTTCCTGATGGATATTCTAGACTTGGAAGTTGTACAGAAGGATAAATGATGGGTTGGATGTGTAGAGGAGTTCAGTGGCAGCTAGTAGTTTTAATGTCTTTTATTTATTTTAAGTAATGTCTCATTTCTCTTAAATAATATCTCTTATTACTCTGTTTTCTCACTCTGTGTTTCTTTCACTGTCTTTCTCTGGTCTCTCAATTTCCTTTCTCAATCCCAGGATTTCCTCTGGACAAAGCTGTTGCTTACTCCAACCTTCGAAACCCCTTTCTTATCAATGACCTGGCTATGCAGTATTACATCCAGGATAGGTACAGCTTTCTATTGAATGGTGGGATGGGTGGCCCTGAGATCATGCCTGTTTAGAGAACCCACTCTGGGAGGGGCAGAGACAAACAAACGTGCTTGATTTTTGTACCAAACCCTCTTGAGATCTATACCCAGGTATCTCCCAGTTCCTGAGCAAATGAAATCCCTAGCCTCTCCCCTTAGTCACTATATTCTACCTCTCCCAGCTAATTTATTTGGGGTGACAGGAGGGAGGTGTACCGGATTCTGCAGGAGGAGGGTATTGATCTGCCTCGATATGCTGTGCTCAACCGTGACCCTGCCCGGCCTGAGGGTGAGTACTTGGCCTTTCTAGTCCTGCCCTACCTTGCTTTCTATAACAGCCCAGTTCTCCGTCCTCTAGACGTGTCCTTTGTACTACCTGTCTAAGCGAGGCTTTGAGTATTGGATTATGGGTAGAATTAGAGTCATGAGTCTTTGGACAGAACCTTGAACCTCTTACAAAGGTATTATTACATCTATATGCCATATAGATATCACCATATCTATTACCAATATGTGGCGCTAGAAATTTTAGAGTTATGGAAATTAAAACTCAAGAGAAATGGGAATTGGAAATGTTCCACACCCTTAGGCCCTAAAAATGACCACATACCTACCTTTCAGAGTGCAACCTGATAGAAGGTGAGGACCAGGTAGAAGTAAATGGAGCTGTCTTTCCCAAGCCCTTTGTGGAGAAGCCAGTGAGTGCAGAGGACCACAATGTTTACATCTACTACCCCAGCTCAGCTGGAGGAGGAAGCCAGCGCCTCTTCCGTAAGGTGTGGGGGACATTTGAGTATTTGGGGAGTCAGAGAGGTAGAGGGACAGTGAGTTTGTGGGGAGGGAAGTTGAAGGATTTGGGGACAAGAGAGAACAACATTTTTTTCTTCCTTTTCCTAAAAGATTGGCAGCCGAAGCAGCGTTTACTCTCCTGAGAGCAGCGTCCGAAAGACAGGGTCATACATCTATGAGGAGTTTATGCCAACAGATGGCACGGATGTCAAGGTTATGGTGGATACAGGGATTTAAGAGGTTATAAATGTCTGGGTGGGATGGGGTGCTTGGGAAGCAAGTGGAAGTATGTGGAGGGGGTCATAGAAAATATAGTGTGAGTGTGATTGGCTTTCATAATCAAGTGAAGATAGCAAGTGGGGAAAGTAGACAGTTACATTGTCACTATCAGAGCAAGGGCAAGGGTGATGGAAATAGTATAATGTTGGTCAATAACTTCTTAATAAGCTAGACGTTAGTGCTGGGGTTTCTACGGGAAACCTTCGTAATGATACTTTAGTCAGTTTCAGTAAGAAACATGTCAGTCTCCTTTTTCTTAATACTCAGGGGTGTTTTTGTTTTTGTTTACTCTGAAACTAGTCTACAGACCTAGTGCTCATGTTGTCTTCTCACATGCAGGGTGAGCTTGGGCATACTCAGTGATGCTCTGTACCTGCAGGTGTATACAGTGGGGCCAGACTATGCCCATGCTGAAGCCAGAAAATCTCCAGCTTTGGATGGGAAGGTCGAACGAGACAGTGAAGGGAAAGAGATTCGATATCCAGTTATGCTGACCGCCATGGAAAAGCTGGTGGCCCGGAAAGTCTGCGTAGCTTTTAAGGTGGTGGAAGGCCCATAGGGGCAGGGGGTGCTTTGGAATGAGGGACAGAGATAGGGGTAGCGGTTTTCGAAGAAAGAGTAGCTCTCTTGTTCTCATCTTGCCTCTTTCCCCTGCAGCAAACGGTTTGTGGTTTTGACCTTCTTCGTGCCAATGGTCACTCCTTTGTGTGTGATGTCAATGGCTTCAGTTTTGTCAAGAATTCAATGAAATACTATGATGACTGTGCCAAGATTTTGGGGTAAGGGACACAAGTTCTGGGCTGGGGAGAAGAGAGTTAGAAAGCATTTACCTTATATTAAATATTATAAAAATGATTTAAAATTGAAAAAGGAAAATAGACAAAGGACTCCTCAGCTTTCTTGCCTTCCCAACCTGCACTCCCTGGAGGTAATTATTGTTAGCAGTTTTGGATATAACAGTATGTCTTTTTCTGCCATGTAGAAAGAAATTATATTTATTGTACTAAAAGTGACCATACACATAACACTGTTTTATAGCTTCACTTAAAAAAATCATGTAATACTTAAAATATTTAAAATATATAAGGAATGACAAATATGGGGAGTACCTATGTGTTCACTATCGAGGTTAAGAAATAAAATATTAAGAATATAGTTAAAGCCCCTATACACCCCTTCGCTAATTACATCCCCTTTGCTCCCACCAGAGGGAATAACAATCCTTAATTTGGTGTTTGTCATTCCCGTGCCTTTAGTAATATTTTTACTACATATATGGGGCTGCTGTTTTTTGCATGTGTTTAGACTTTGTATTATGTATTCTTGTACAACTTGCTAGTTTTCATGAGTTTCATTTATACATGTAGTTCCGGTTCATTCATTTTCACACAGCTTCTTCATATTTCTCCTTCTAGGAACACCATAATGCGGGAGCTTGCCCCACAGTTCCAGATCCCATGGTCTATCCCCACAGAGGCTGAGGACATCCCCATTGTCCCTACCACATCTGGAACCATGTAAGCAAAACTAAAAAATCTGAGTAACCTACTTAAGGCATGTAAGTCAGACCAGTGGTTACTTCCTGATCCTCTGCTGTCTGACTCCTGGAGCCTGGGTTTCTTCTAAGGCAATTACCTTAACCCTACCTGTATTCCTAATCTCAGAGTATTTCCTCTGTTCTTTGACGCATCGAGTAGGATGAAATGATGTGTGGTGGTATGGGCTGGGATGGGGGAGAGACTCTATCAAAATTCCCTATCTTAGGATGGAACTTCGTTGCGTCATTGCAATTATCCGTCATGGGGATCGTACCCCCAAGCAGAAGATGAAGATGGAGGTGACACACCCAAGGTAGGAGGAGTGTCCTAATTTAGACAAATAAATTTCTGTGAGGGGAACGGGAAGGAGCAGCAAACAGAGACTTTGACTATCTCACCCCAAACTGAAGCTTCTCCTTATTTCTTCAGGTTTTTTAGTCTATTTGAAAAACACAGTGGCTATAAGACAGGGAAGTTAAAGCTAAAGCGGCCTGAGCAGCTACAGGTAAAGTGTTGAATCTGGCTTGGGGGAGCCATGCTGTGGGAAATATAGAGGGTGTGGGGTTTGGGGGCCTCAATGAGAGGCCAGGATGAAAGGCTAACTGGCCAGGACTTCGCTTCCTCCATGGATTCTTTGTTAACTTCCCCAGGAGGTGCTGGACATCACAAGGCTGCTATTGGCTGAACTGGAGAAAGAACCAGGTGGTGAGATTGAGGAGAAGACTGGGAAACTAGAGCAGCTGAAATCTGTGCTGGAGATGTGAGAAAGGGGATAGGAGAAGGGAGCCAATAACAATGAAAGTTGGGTGCTGGGGTAGAAAGTAAACTGTGAGTTTATCCTGCAGGTATGGTCACTTCTCAGGCATCAACCGGAAGGTGCAGCTGACTTACTACCCTCATGGAGTAAAAGCTTCTAATGAAAGGCAAGGTAAGATATAGTACCCTATAACCTTCTTAGATCTCTTATTCTTGACCCCTTAGATGATCTCTACCCCAAATTACCTTTCTGGGCTCCTCAGAAGACCTAACATTTAGAAGTCTCCACTGCTTTCCTTAGATCTAGACCTACTCACTGCCTCTTACTCCCGCAGACCAACAGAGGGAGGCTCTGGCCCCATCTCTATTGCTGGTACTGAAATGGGGTGGAGAACTGACTCCCGCAGGCCGTGTTCAGGCTGAGGAGCTGGGGCGAGCTTTTCGCTGCATGTACCCTGGAGGACAGGGTAAGTGTTGGGGGTAAATACCTAGCAGGGCTGGGATAAGATGGTTAGAGAATAAACTGGGGAAATGAAGAGCAGAGGCAGTGGAGAAGTGAAAGGGGAAATGAGCATTCTTTCCTCCATGTAGGTATTTATAGCAGTCCCTTCCCAATTCCCCCTTTTCTCCCAGGTGACTATGCTGGCTTCCCTGGTTGTGGGCTGCTTCGTCTCCATAGCACTTTCCGCCATGATCTCAAAATCTATGCCTCTGATGAGGGCCGTGTCCAGATGACCGCTGCTGCCTTTGCCAAGGTGCACACAACAGTTCTCCCACAGTCCCAGCTTCCAGTAGGAAGAGAAGCAGAGAGTTTGGAGAATGAGTTGGGAAATTTCAGGGTATTTATGTACCAATTTAGAGAAGTTTCCACTTGTGTCTGTCCCCATTCTGTAGTATTGAAAATGAGCTGAGAATAATTAGTTGGGGATAGACCCTGTGACCTGTACCCCAGCTCTCCAAGCCAGCTCTCATTTGATCCTTAGGGCCATCTAGGCCCAGGGGGATTAGACTGGAAGGAAAACTAATAGACTTGTGCTTTCCCTCCAGGGCCTTCTGGCTCTAGAAGGGGAACTGACACCCATTTTGGTACAAATGGTGAAGAGTGCCAACATGAATGGGCTCCTGGACAGCGATGGTGATTCCTTGAGCAGCTGCCAGCACCGGGTAAAGGCTCGGCTGCACCATATTTTGCAGCAGGATACATCCTTTGGCCCTAAGGATTATGATCAGGTCAGGTTCTCCCTATCTTTGTGCTCAACATACCTCTGATTGCAAATTCCTAGAATTCTAAGTAGTAGTGATCAATAATAGTAATTACTGTAGGCCAGGCACTTTTTTATGTTGTTTGCATACATTATCTCACTTAATCCTCGCCATTTGAGAGATATATGGGTCTAAAATCTCTTACTCACAATATCAAAATAAAAAATATTTTTATAAGTTTGGCACCAAGATTCATTTGGTAGTAAAACCTGACATGATAAGACTATATCTAATCCCTGTTTATCCCATTCAGTGTAAATGTCATTCATTTTAGAAATACTAGTATGTTTGGTTATGTCCTAGGCCCTCCTGGAGGTAGTATAGAACATATGGCATATGCACTGTGTTAACTTCCTAAAGTCCAAAAAAGTCTCAGCTTTACAGCACAGATGGTCCCAAGGATTTTGAATGATTTTAGTTATCCAGTGCTTTGTAAAAACTACCCCCAAAACTCAGTAACTTGAAACATAACCACTTTATTATCTTACAGTTCTAGGCTCAACTGTTCTTCCTTGGAATCATTCCTAAGATTGCTCAGATATCCAGATGTTGGGGCTGGAACCATGTGGAGCCTTGACTGGGATGCTGGGTGGCTGGGATTTCTTCTTCATGCTCTTCCTATTGTCTCAAAGCCTCTCCTTTCCACATTCTTCTCCATGTGCTTTCTCCAGCATGGTAGCTGGACTTCTTATAAACAGTAGCTTAGAATCCCCCCAAACAGAAAATCCAAGCTTTTTTAAAGTATAGGTCCAGAATCACACAGTATAACTTTGTTATAGTTTATTGTTTAGGCAGTCACAGGTAGGCCCAGATTCAAGGGAAGGGAAAGGTAACGAAGAATTACTGAACATCTTTAACCCACCATAAGAACTGTGAACCTGTACTACTTTCCCCCCATTTTACAGATGAGGAGACCTAGGTTCAGAAGTATTTAAACAACCTTTTCAAAGTCATCCAGCTAGTATGAAGCTAAGGAGTCTAAATTGAGAGCCCAGGCTATTAGCTACTACAGTATGCCTCACAGTATAATCACAGTAGATCATATGCCAGACAATGATTTTCCACCATCCTACCACTGATAGCTCCTCATTTCTGACAGGTTCATTTTTTTAAATTACTTTTTTAAGTTGTAGTACTACTTTAACCACCTTTAAGTGTACAGTTCAGTGGCATTAAGTACATTCACACTGTTGTGTAACCAGCCATTTCTGATAGGTTCTAAGTGAGCTAAGTAGCTGAGCACACTGCTTAGAGAATGGCATTTTCTGTGTTCTATGAGTACAACACACGAGTCTTAATAAGGGCAGGACCTTTTTCCCTTCTTTTTTTTTCCTTTTTTCTTTTTCCCCTTATTTTTTAATCCACTGCTCAATGTCAAATCCAAAAAGGCTGAGGCATCTTTGCTTCCTCCCTTGCTTCCTTTCAGTTGCAAGAATTGAACTTGCCCTCACAAGGCTCAGCTATAATATGTGCATTCCACCCACAGTAGAAGTGTAATCTACTTCTGAGGCAGCACCTCTACTCCAGGTTCAAGCTGACGTCTTGTTTAGAGGAAAAAGATAATATTATCTCTATGACCCACTCATGAAAATATCCTGTGGGGATTTTGATTTAATCTTTATTCCCGAGCATTTTCCATGTATCTTTTAGAACCCCCAAGAAAACAACTAAGTCTAATTTATTTTCTTGCAACTCTAAGACTTTTAAGATAAACCCTTCTTAGATGACTCATTTGAAAGCCCTGGAACTGGTAGTTTGCCCAGTAGCCTAGGAATGCTCCCTGGAGCGAGCTGAGAAACAGACCTCATTTGCAGGCAGTCTTTGGAATAAGCTTACAGGAATCTTGGCAGTTGACACTGAGCTTATATTGCTTTTCTTCTCTCTCTTCCCCACAGCTGGCCCCCACTGGAAGTACTTCCCTACTCAACTCCATGGCTATTATCCAAAATCCTGTGCAGGTCTGTGATCAGGTATTTTCCCTGATTGAAAACCTCACTCAACAGATCCAGGAACGGATGCAGGACCCCAAGTCTGCAGGTGGGTATGAATACTACTATCTTCCCTTCAAGGTTTCAGGTATGGATGGGCTCCTGAGGCACTCCTGTGTCTTCTCCTAAATGTCTGAGACAAAACATCTTCATCTCTCTGGTTCTACTTCAGATTTGTTAGCATCTTCTGTTAAAGGTAGAATTTTTGGCTTTGTTTGATTGCCCATCTTCCCTCTAGACCTGCAACTCTACCACAGTGAGACACTAGAGCTAATGCTACAGCGTTGGAGCAAGCTGGAGCGTGACTTTCGACAGAAGAGTGGGCGCTATGATATCAGTAAGATCCCTGACATCTATGACTGTGTCAAGTATGATGTGCAGCACAATGGGAGTCTGGGACTTCAAGGCACAGCAGAGTTGCTACATCTCTCTAAGGCACTGGCTGATGTTGTCATTCCCCAGGTGTGTCTCATATAAGGGATCTAGCCTGGGGACAGGGGCATTGGGGAAGGAAGGAGAGAAAGGGCAGAAAGGAGGGAACCCTGGGAAAGAAACCTAGAGAAGGAATTAGTTGAGTTGCTGCAATTCTCAGTGTCCATCCTGGCTCTGAGTAAGTACAGGAGGCTAAGTGAGGAGAAACCTGGAGAGGGGGAATGTGGTAGATATGAAAGATATGAAAGAGACAGGCAAAGCATGAGTTAAAGATAAACATGATCTTGGGCCTGGGAGTATGAGGCAAGAGGAAAAGAAGATTCACTGAGGTACTTATTCCTGGCCTATGGCCCCTAGGAGTATGGGATCAGTCGGGAGGAGAAACTGGAGATTGCAGTGGGCTTCTGTCTTCCACTGTTGCGGAAGATACTACTTGACCTTCAGAGAACCCACGAGGATGAGTCTGTCAACAAGCTGCATCCCCTGTGAGGGAGGGCTGGGAGGGGTGCTGGATGGAGGGAGGGGCATGTCCGGGAGCCCTGGGGGAATCCAGGCTGGGACAGCTTGGGGAACTGAGAATAAAAGGGATCCTGGGATGGAGAGGAGAGGTCTTTGAGGTGGGAGGAGGAAGTTTGTGGAGGGGTGGGAAGAGGATTATCTCACAGTGTGCGTGACTTAGCTGTCATCTCAGGTATTCCCGAGGAGTGCTCTCACCAGGCCGCCATGTTCGCACACGTCTCTATTTCACCAGTGAAAGCCACGTCCACTCCCTACTCAGTGTCTTCCGTTATGGGGGACTTCTTGATGTAAGGATCCTTCTTCCTTCAGCCTGTGAACGTCTTTTCCCAGCATTCTTTTACTCTCTTCCTCAAGTTTCTTTTTTACTGTAACCTTTCTCTATTCTCCTTGTCTCCCTGTCCATGGCTCCCTGTCCTTGGGCATCGGCTTACCTCTTCTTGTGTTCTTTAGGAGACCCAGGATAAACAATGGCAACGGGCCTTGGCTTATCTTAGCGCCATCTCAGAGCTCAACTACATGACCCAGATTGTCATCATGCTTTATGAGGACAACACACGGGTGAGGATCTAACAGAGTGGGATGAGGAGAGGACCCCTTCTTTCTCCTCCATTCCACTTTAGGAAAACACTTTCTTATTCTTAGAATGTGTAGACTCCACCTAGGTGTGGCAACTAGGCACAGCATGACACACAGCACCCAGGAGGTTCCCACTGAACAGAAAAACTTGGTGTGTGCCAGAGAGATATCATAGAATATAGCTCTGGCATTAGGGAGGACAGGGAATTTGGGATGATGTTATAATGAGTTACCCTCTCAATATTGTTACACATGTACCTTTTTCATCTGGCTACACAAAGATATCTTTAAGTGTGCTGCTGTATACACTGTAGCAAAGCTGAATTATTGGATGGAGAGGGTTGTAGGACTGAAGTTGGAAAGTCATGTACAGTTGTGAATCTCTCATGATGGAGGCAAGTGAATGAGGGTCCTGTAACACTAGACTATAGTTAAGGGGAAGCTATAATAGATCAGCCCCAGAGTTGGGTAAGATACTGAAATGTCAGCTGTGGGGGGATATATCTTCTTGAGTTTCTTTCTGTTGTTCCTGTCTGGTCTTCCACCATCATATCAGCTTCTCCATTCCTGCCCCTTAATCTGGGGTTGCCCCATAGGACACCTTGTCAGAGGAGCGGTTCCATGTAGAGCTGCACTTCAGCCCTGGAGTGAAAGGTGTTGAGGAAGAAGGCAGTGCCCCAACTGGCTGTGGATTCCGTCCAGCCTCTTCTGAGGTGGGTCAGAGTGCTGGGATCTTGGACTGGATGATTTAGGAACAAAGTGGTGAGAAACTTAGAAATAGTACAGGGAGGTAAAAGAACGGGAGGTCTGGGATTAGGAGATGGAAGGCCATTCACACCTCTCCTATCTGTGCTTGTTGTTGGATAGAATGAAGAGCTGAAAACAGACCAAGGCAGTATGGAGAACCTTTGCCCAGGGAAGGCATCAGATGAACCGGACCGGGCACTGCAGAGTTCACCCCAGCCTACTGAGGGGCCTGGCCTCCCAAGGAGATCACCCCTCATTCGTAACCGAAAAGCTGGCTCCATGGAGGTAATGAGAGGGGCTTAGGAGAAAGAAGTGGTAGAAGTGCTCATAAGACTATCCATGAATCCTCTGAATTCCCTTGGGGGTACTCTTGGGACCTTAAGCAGAGTCCTCCTGCCCTGTGGGATATGTTTTATTTTTTACTTAATCTTTCTTTCACAGCTGATCTCCCAATAAAGCTCATTTAAACCTGTTGCTAGTTGAGATTAAAGAGATGCCATTGAGAGGTGCTTCAGAGAGAAGCATTTTAAGAGGTGAGATTGAGGAGGATGCCTCTGGACGAATTTGAAAAAGCAGTTCTTTAAAAGGAAATACAGTAGAAACAGTATGAACTCTGGGCTAAAATCCCAATCTGATACTTAGAAGCTGTGTGACCTTGGACTGGTAACTTCTCCAAGCCTCAGTATTTTTCATCTGTAAAATACAAGTAATATTCACCCTATAGATGCTCAGTAAACAGTAACTATAATAACAATACAATTGATATTTTAAAGGCCAGGCCCTCTCCATCTCTTTATTGCCTTGAGTAAAAAATTACAACTCAGACAAGAGAAAATACAAGGCACTTTAATTTAATCCCTTTAGGGTTGGTTAACTCTATGCTCATTCCAGAAAGGGAATCAGTTCTGGAGGTCTGTCTGTCTTCCCTTTGTTCTGATAAGGTTTATTGGCCTGGGCCTATGTTCTGCTATTCTTGGAGTTTGTCTCTAGTCCTTGTTCTAGTTCTCTAGCATAGAGGAAGGAACTGATGGAAGTCTCACATTTTACCCAGCTAACTGTCCTGGGTTTTTTGTTTTGGACTTTTTTCCTGGAAAGATTCTTTTTCTCTGTGGCCCAGGGCCACTTCTTCTGACTCCCTGATTCATCCCTGTGTTAGGTCTTGCTTTGACAGATGACTGTGTTCACTTGACTTTTTGCCAGATCTCTGTCTTAAACTCATCTTTCCAATTTAAGACTATCTCAGACAAATGTATAACTAGGTTACATAGGTTCAGCCAGAGGTTTATAGTACATATTTTGGAAAAATCTGAGAAGAAAAACTGCAGTCTCCATTCTGGATTCATCCTTTTCTTCCTAATTATTTTAAGGTGGATTTGAAATTGTGAATGCTGAATTTCTTTAGGTGGGGAATGCATCATTTTCTCTTTGTGATCTAAGTTAATTTGGTATTCATAGTACACTCGTGCCCTGTAAACTCATGTGAATATATCAAATGGACTGATGACATCTAATCTTCCATCAGTAAACTACTTCTCCACATCTAAATGTCTTCCTCATTCATATGGTCTGCCAGTCCCTCTGGCACTGTTGTGCTTGACCCCCTTTTTTCCTTCTGATTTAAGCAGTCAAGAGACAGGCAAAGCAGAGCTCTCTGTGAATCATTTCTATGACCTGATGAGATTCACTTTTTTCTTTCAGGCATACAGAAAGCTTCCTGTTGTAATTCCTTCCTTTCAGTTACTGGTGCTGCTTATACCATAGCCCATCCAGGAGAATGGTTGCCCAAGATATTTGTTCCTGTTGTTCACAAGAAAATCTCTCTGCTTTCTGGTTACACAAGCTTTTAATGTTAAAGTTTCCTCTCCTTGTTCTGTAACATAGGCATTGGTAGTCTTATCCTTATCAAGTCCTATCCTTTCTTCTCCTCCTGTCATATCATATTTTTGGGCAGTTTTAGAATACAAAATCTGTGCCCTTCATACCAGCTGTACCCTAGGCAGTCATCCTCTCCAGCTGTATAACCAGCTCTGCCCAATGGACACTGGGGCTTTGGGGAACCTGGGGGTTAAAGAAGCCATGACCGGCTTTCCACCCGGTCTGATTGCAGGTCATGAACATGCAGTGCACGGGGAACCTGGACCTGATCCCCTTGCAGGGATGGCGCCGCCGGAGGTCAGGAGACCTCCCCCGGCCTTCCCCAGCCATCGATCTTCAGCCCCAGGCTGTATCCACAACTCACTTGGCATCGTGCACACAGGTGTCCCTCCCTACCTCGCCTACCTTTTCTGCCTCTATCTTTACCTTTTGGGACCTAAGGACTCAGAACACTGTCTTGGGGGAACAGGGCAGAGTATGTTGGGGGTTGTGTGATTGGGCCCTAGTAAGCTTTTTAGATATCAGTTTCATGTCTCCAAAGTAGAAGGGAGGGCTTCTCGGTTCAGATAAGAAACTGAGTATGGTTACTCTAGCTATGATTACAGTTACCTGTTGCATGGCCAGACTTCATTTCTTATTGTGATTGGCTTTCTGAGTCTTGTGGAGGGATAGATAAGATTAAGGGAGCTGCTCTGCTGAGAACTGAGAATGGTTGAAAATAAAGATTTGTCAGATTTGAGACAGGAGGGCTATGGGGACAGGCATCTTGGAAATATAAGTGCCTTCTAGTGTAGAAGGATTCCCGGGACAGTTCCCTGTGCAAAGTACATTCTGTGTTCCCTTTTCATTCTTCTTTCCCCATAAAAATCCTTTGGTTCTTCCAAACTTTCTGACATTGCCCGGCTTTGTAGGGGCAGGAATTCAGGACCTGGGTTTCGACATCTCACTTGAGGTGGCAAATGGTAATATAGAGTCCTTTTTCTCCAGGTGCTTTCTGAGACTTCATCCTCCAGGCCTGGTGGCTACCGGCTCTTCTCATCTTCACGGCCACCGACGGAGATGAAGCAGAGTGGCCTAGGTATGGTTTCCCAGTGTCTCTCACCTGTTGTTGGGAAGGGTATCTGTCTGTTCTTCAGAGTCTACTGTGGGAAAGCTTAGTCATGGGAATTGGGGTCATCCAGTGAATGGAATTGTTGGGTGGGGCTAGGGAGGATGAATTGGCAGAGCCATATTTAGGTCTGAATTTTGATCCCAGATGATTGTTTCCATTCCAGGAAGGTGTTTGTCTTTTGTTTTTCTACACCAGTCCCTATCTCTCTGGCTGATGGGCAATTTTGTGGCTTCCCCTTTCATTCTTTATCTGTCCCCCCAATCTAGCTGCACCTTAAGGGGCCATGGAGACTCTGAACCTTCAAAGTTATCAGAGACAGAGCTATAAATAGAGGTACTTGTGACGCCTGTAAGTGTCACATTCCTCACTTGGAGAACGTAGGCCATGTCTTCCTCAGAGACCCATGTTTATTATGTCCCTGCTTTGGTCCCTCCTACCTCCATGCCCTCTCCATCATCCTCTCCTAATCCTGTAATTTTTTTTTCCCTTCCTTCCTGAAAATTGAGGGACAAATCTGAGACTGGTGTAGTGGCAGAGGCTTCTCTCAGGACTTTGAGGGAAAGTCTCTTGATTTTTTTGATTCCTGGAGAGGGGTGGAGAACATCATTCAACCTTTCCTAAGAACACAGACTGCAGGAAGGACCAAGCCTCAGAGGGTATTGTATTCTTTGGGAGTGGGGAGTGGTCCTTGGGAGGGTCTTGTGAGCCAGTAACTAGAATTGGCGGCTAGAGACAATTGTGTGGGGTCTGGACTTGCTCCCCTGGCTCTACTATCCTGTCCTATTATTTTTTTCATTTAGCTCCTTTCATTTTTCTGTTACCTTTGTCCTTGGCATCTAATTTCTTGGCCCCCAAATGGTCAGCATTTGGACCAGCAAGGGAGAGAAAGGTTTTGGTGACTTTCCAGGCTCATTTTATAGGAGTGGGCTGCCTTCTGGATCCCTGAAATGAGTAGATGGTTTGGGGCATGAAAAATAAGTGACAAATGGATAGATCTGATATATGGACTTCTCTTTCCAGAAGTTCCAGTAAAGAATAGGCTTTAGGTAGGCCAGAAAAGAGGATAGGTGTGTCTGGCCTAGTTAATTGGCAGTGCTGTCAGGAACAAGGCAGAAGCATGGACATGGGACTGCTTGACAGATGGTGGTGGTAAGGTAGAGACTACCTTCTGAGATGATTCAAGGACTGGGCAGGGCAGGATTGGCAGGACTGTACCAGAAAACTATTTAGTGGAGGAAATAAATGTAGAACAAAGCTTGGGGTGGTCTGGGATGGAGCCAGCTGGTTTCAGCTTCTCTGAAGAAGAGCAGACATATTTAGCAATCCTTATTACTCTTGGAACCCATTGTAGAATCTGAGCATGAAAGGTAGGAGAGGTTATGCATAGAGGAGCAGTCCTGAATTCCCAGATGGAGATTATCAGCCCTTTGAGCTTCTTAATTTCTCTCGTGACCCTGAAATTCTGGGACCCCAAAAACCCTTCCTTGTGGGCTTAAAGGAAACTGACCTCTCCTCTCTACTCTGTCTATCTGCCCTGTGAATGTTAAGTTCCCAAGCCAACCCAGGGTCTCAGCTAAGATGCATTTAGAAATAGAGGGACAAATCCCACAAACTTGGGTGATAATCTTGTCTCTTCCTGCCCATTCTGTTCTTGTGGGCTATAGTAGGAGAGGGGCCATGGAGTCAAAACCCTACTCTTAATCAGATATTTGAGGCAGTACTTGGCTTGATTTATTTCCTTAAGAGATTTTTATAATTTTATTTACTCCTCTGATTGGCAATAGAGCTTCTTCTTTGAACCTGTATATGTGGGCATCTGGCTTTGAGCATAGGGCATACAAGACAAATTTTTGAGAGCAGACAAAAATATATCTTTTTTGTTGCTTCCTGCTTACCAGGTCCTCTTTCTTGGTGGGGTGCTTAGCATATAGTAGGCATGCTCTGCATATAATCATCTGACTTTTCACATGCTTTTCAATTTGTGTCCATCTTCACTTCAGAAACAATGGACTATTTCTTCTTGATGAAAAGATAATTATGTTTTTTCTAACTGAACACAGTTGATCCTTGGAGTCAAGAGCCCTGGATTCTAGTCCAGGTTAGCTCCTAACCAATTATATGTCTTTGAGCAAATGAGATCCTATTTTAATCTCTGTTTCTTCATCTCTGAAATAAGAAGGTTGAACTTTATGATTTTTGAGTCTCTTCCAGCTTTAACCATTCAGGGGTCTCATACTTTCTCTCTTGGGAAAGGTAAGAAGGACTAAAGGGATGTAGAAAGGGTGAATGGTGGATGAAGAATTTAGGAGGAATTAGAACTTACGAGAACTTGGAATTTGAGCTGAGGGCTCAAGTCTTAGTCTGTAGTTTCAAAGTTCTTTCCTTCTAAGTCTTAAGGTCCTAGATTTCTGGGTTCCTTAAACCCTATATCCAGGGTAAGAGGCACTGAATTAAATCTAGGGAGATTTAGAGGGGTCTATATAGAGAGATCTTCCTATTCTTTTAGCTTTCCTGAGAGCCACCTGGAAAACACAGTCTATCTCTTTGAGTAGCTTTGAGTCCCCTAATATGACTAATCCTATATTTGTTTTGGCCTCTTATTGCCATGTAGTTCTTCAAGAGAACTCCCACTTGGCTTGCCCAGTGTGACTATGGACAGTAGTGAAAGCTGCTTGTGGTTATATCCTGTAGCCACATCATGGTGGCTCTGAATGGCTATGTGTGTATATCTTGATGTTGTCATGTGAAGTTCGTACTTCTGTGTGATAATTGCAGCTTTGCGTGGCTACTAATGCACTCCCGGCCTTGCAGGCTCACAGTGTACAGGGCTGTTCAGCACCACAGTGCTGGGTGGCTCCTCCAGCGCCCCGAACCTTCAGGACTACGCCCACAGCCATGGCAAAAAGCTACCACCTGCCAGTCTGAAGCACCGAGATGGTATGTGGGTGGGTTTTGGGGGGCAACTCTTCTTTATTTGTCCCCCAGCAAGGACACAGCTCAAGAACTGTTCAAGCTTAGGATGGCACTAACACTGGTCTTATAACAAGTTTTCTTCATTATTTACAGAGGGGAGAAGGATCCAAGACCCCATCCACCCCTCCATTTGCATTCCCTCTTGCCATACAAATACTACTTATTTATGCTTATCCCTTCATAATCTCCCACATACAGCCCTGCTACATCAGTTTACTCCACCTTTGTATTCTTTCCTGGATTCTGTAGGGGTAAAGACCAAGGAGGATTATCCATGATCAGGAAGAATCTCTTTTAATCAGGCAGTGGAGCCTTGATTAAAATCTAGGATATCAGGATTGGGGAATTTGCTCAGCCCCAGCAGGAAAGATGATATGGAAAGAGACTGGGGGAAGGGATGAAAGTTTCTACAAAGATTTTATTTCCAAATGACCAGAAAGACGATGTGGTAGTAAAATCAGGGCTGTCTGTGGGCCTGTATCATATTATGGCAGGGATGACACATGGATTCCTAAAAGGAAATTATATGAAAGGAAAAGATTGAAATGTGATAATTAGGAATCTAAGGGGTGGGGTGGTAGCAGGTCACATGCTAACTATAAAGAACAGAGTATATTGTGGGCAAACTCCAGAACAGAGGGTGGGGACAGGGGTGGGTATAATCCCCATGATGTCTTTTCTCCCCAGAGCTCTTGTTTGTCCCGGCCGTAAAACGATTTTCTGTGTCATTTGCAAAGCATCCGACTAACGGTACGTTTGCTTCTGACTCGATGTCATTCCTCCTCACCATGTCACCTCCAGGCACTTAACCTCTGAGTTCTGACACTGACTTTGCCTTTCCTTCCACTGTGTTGACACCCTGCTGTCTCTGAATGAACCACTCACTAAGTGTCCCTTTTGGGACATACCCCTTTTGACAAACCTTAGCCTTGGCTGCAGCCTGGCTGTCTTATCCCTGTGGCAACCCAGGGTCTTACTTCCATGGTCACCATCATCACTATTGTGTCACTTTTTCAGCATCATCACTAAAACATTGATTAAACCTCTCCCGTTCCCATCACATGACTTTGTATAAACATAATGGTTCCCTGTTTTAGGAAGAGAATACTATTTCTGGTATCATCCCCATTTCTTCTCTCTTCATTTTTTTCCCCTCACTCCTCAGCTTATACAATTTTGACCTTACTGTTTTTTCTCCAACTCTTTTGTTGGAGTGTATGACTCATTTGTTTCTCTTTTGGAATGTGCTGCAGTTCCCAGTTCCCAAGCCTACCCATAAGGGCACTGGTCTTGAGTGTTTAGTGTCCCATCTTCATATTCTTATCTCCTCCCATTGTGTGTATTTTGTGTGACTCTTGTGCTCCTGACATCTGCTTTATGTTACTACTAACCTAGGGCCTGAGCCTAGAAAATAGGAGCCCAGACTGATTTGGGATAAAAGAGAGAAAGGAAGGAGTAGGAGGTAGTAGGTAAAGGAAAAGGGTTTTTTCCGTTTTTGCATGTGGATTCCATGTAGACCCAGCCTACTGCTGTCTCAGAGAGGCTTGAAGTAAAGAGTAGAGATGTCTACCGGGGGTTCTGGGGGAGCTTAGGGATGAGCAATATTTCAAGAATAATGAAGAATAGGGTCTCCCACACTCAGGTGGGAGAGTTTAGAGATCTATGTAAACCAAAAACTGAAGGTATGTGGTCTCTTTGTGGGGTATGACAGGGGAGCCCACAGCTTACTCCTTGTGTTATCCTTTACATCCTTAGTTTCTCTCTGCATTATATCTTGTCTTCAAGGTAAATCCAGTTTTTTTATGGCTTTCTTCTGTCTAAGAGCTAAGTCTCTCCTAGGGGGTAAAATTAGCCTAGCTTTCTGGCTGAAAAAACCTCCAAGTACTGATCCCCTGCTCCTTAGCCAGGGACAGCTGCCAGACTTTATTTTGGCCCAGTCAGGCCATACATCTCCTCCAGGCACTGCTAAAATCTCCCTAGGTTGATGAGCCTGTACTTGATCAGGTTATAACCCCATCCCAACCTCAGATCCCATATATGTCTAGCAGGAGCTCCCCATTCAGAGTGGCATGGCTGTGCCTACACATTTAGCTTCAAGCTCTTCCGGCCTTTATGTGCTGGAGTAGAACCTCGTGCACTAACCCCAACCCTACAGCCTGGGACTTGGACTTAGGTGACATGTTACTTAGGGCACAGAATATAGTATCTGGAACTTGGGCTCCTGAAATTAGAGCTAAGTAATAGTTCTAGCCTAAAACTAATCCTAGTTCTTAGGCTCTGTGAAAAGAGATATAAATTCATAAAACAGGTCCTGAAACCTATACATCTCTAGTTCCCTGAAGCCTTGGTTAGCAGCCTCACCAGTTGAAGAAAAGAAGAATTAATTCTACCAAAAGGAGGAGAGGAAGAAAAACCTGGACAATTCAGGTATAGTGCAGGAGAACAAACTCAAAGATCTCCAACACCCTGCACACTTCTTCAGGGGTCTTCTGGCTTTTGTTCTTATACTTGAGCTTGGAGGCTAAAGTGCTTGAGAAACCAGAATCTGGGATCTACCTTTTGGCAGCAGGAGAAATTTGGAGCTATTATGTCTCTTGCTGAAGATGATCTAGATTTAATCTGGCCCTTAGGACAATATGAGGACTACCTCATGGCCAGATCTTGCTTGACTAACCCAGCAATTATAGAGTAAATTCTGTCTCTGCAATTGCTGTGGCAGATCAGTCACAGCAGTATGCCAACCTACTGTCCTGCCCTCACTATCTCCTTGCCATGATGTCTTCCTTTGAAAAAGTAGCTGGAAAAATTGAACTTGGATTTGGAAAGGAGGCAAGGCAATGCTGTCTCCTTGCTTTGATGGGAGGACATCAGAGCTTATCCCTGCTTCTATTCCTGATAAGCTTCTGTCACACCCTGTGACTGCATCAAGTGTATAAATATGTCTTATTACTAGACTGTACACTGAACTCACCAAAGTAAACTAATACAGTGGGAAGAGACTGTGGCTCAACCTCATCCAGAATGTCAGAGTGTGCCCACTGGATTTACCAGCCCATTATCCTCTAGGGACCTACACACTGTGGCCACTGGTAAAGTTGAAACCTCTCTTAACATCCAAACTAGGGTCTCTGGAAACCATAGTGTCATGGGACTCACCCTGTGGAACCAGCTCTGTTCCTTGAGTCCTGAGCAGTCATCCTCAGCTACCTTGACCCTACCTTCTTTATGCCAACATCCTGTCAGCAGGTCTTAAGACCCCGTACCTTTTCCACAATCTCTTTTTCCTACTATTTCTCTTTCACTCCCTTCCACATGACTTTCACTGTCTTCAACCTTTCGTGAATTGCATATATTCACAGTTTGCCAAGCAGCTAAAACAATAAGTGGTTCAGGATCAAAGCTTTTCTACTCATCAGCAGAACAAAGTACAGTTAGGCTCACTAGCAGTGGAAAGAAAATATAAAATTATCTAACTGATGGCTTCTGTAATGGATACTGTGTCCCCTAAGTCCTGAGATTTATGCAAACATTTAAAAAATATGTATATTTGAACAAGAGTAAAAGATGTAGTCAATACTGACATTTTTACATATTCCATTTTTTACATACTCTGTTTTAAAGGATTCCTACATCTGATTTTCTATCAGTCTCCTCTGCCAGCTGCCTAACACCACTCCTGTCTTCGGCTATCTTAAGAGTCTAGTCCAGGGGGCCTGACCTGAGCCTTTAGATGCTTTTTTAGCTTCAAACTTGATCTTGATACCTTATACCATTCTTGACCCTCTTCTGTAATTGACTCTAAATTTTTTTTTATCTATCACAACATCATAAATGTATTTGTCTGAGAAGCAGCCCCTAACTAGAGTTTGTCCAAGAACAGTCAGGGACACTGGAGCTCTAATCAAGGCTCCCAGCAACAGAACTGACAGCTTAC
Organism: Manis javanica; assembly: GCF_040802235.1. Taxonomy (NCBI): domain Eukaryota; kingdom Metazoa; phylum Chordata; class Mammalia; order Pholidota; family Manidae; genus Manis; species Manis javanica. The sequence goes on along the minus strand of NC_133163.1, from coordinate 93,725,752 downwards.
CCCAGCCCAGAATGATGTGACTGCTGTTGGCAAGCAATGACTGACTTAAGCTCTGCAAGAAAGGAGGGCCTTGTTGGATGATGGGGTCTTACTTGCCCCTTCTTCTAGACTCACTGTGTGATGCCAGCACTCTTCTTCCTTGCAAGAGATGCCCAGTGGCTCTGACCATCTCTGCTTCTCTTAGCTCACCTTGGAGCTGAGTGGTCCCCACCTCCCAGTAATACTTGTGCCAGTCAGTGCCCCCCTCATTATCTCTCCCTCTTCTCTTTATCTTTGTGCTTCCTGCCGTGGCTCCCCCACCCCCTCCAGAGCTGCTGGATGACCAGCACCCTGTGGTCCGGTTGCTGCGCAGTTTTTCCTCTGACTGCCCAGGGGGCCGGCCAGTCTCCTTGGATGCCACGCTGGCGCATCACCTGCACCAGTGCTCCTACCACCTGCGCCTCTTCCGGAACTGGCTGCGCTCAGGCCAGGATGACCCCGAGTGCCTCTACGGTACCCCTGCCACCAAGCTGACTGCTACCACTACCCTGGCTGGGACTGACTGCTTTGCTTATTGCATTTCTAGCAGGAGAGCCCACCTATTCCTTTCTCCTTACCTGAAAGTTATGTGACTTGAATTTAGTTGCTTGGATGGATTGGAGCCAGATTGCCTGGTAGCTGTAGCATTGGCTGCTCATTCCCTTCCTATTCTCCTCCCTCACTGCCTCCTAATGTTATTCATTCCCAGTTCTGTTCAGCATAGGAGTAGTCTCTTGCCCTAGAATCTGTTCTTGTCTCCATAACGCTCTGCTACCACAATCTTCAAATACAAGTATTTTTCTAGCCACTCTGAGGGACTAGAGATTATACCTCTCTTGCCTTTCTGCCACAAGAGTATAGGGAGAAGTTGAGGCACAGAGGTCTCAGCTGAATCCTTGAGTCAAACAAGGGCCAGAGGTTAAAAGATGGTCAGGTACAACCTTTTTGAGTTAGAGATTTGGTTTTTAGTGAACAGGAGGCTATGTCTTGCAGAGATATTGCTGTCCTGCATACCCCTCTTATTCCCTTTAAGGAGATGTAAAGGAAGCACAGACACATTTGAGGACTTAAGAAAGCAGTTGGGATGTATGCTTCTTGATCTTCCAACAGGGAATTTTTTTTTTTTCAATTAACAGGCCCTGGAATTAGGGTTACACAATTAGGTTTACCCTTTACCCCACTCAGACTTGTGGACTTACATTGGAATTGTTGGGTTCAGAGCAGAGAATCAGTATTTATTTTCTTCTAGGAGGTTTGCCTCATTTTCATTATGGAATAGAGAAATCCTAGCACATGTGGGGGCTCCCAGTAGAGCAGAAGGGAAAAACTTTGATGTGATGGAAATGACCAAGAAAGAACTTCCATCCCCTAGCCCATTCATGCATGTGGTTTTCCTGGGCTGAGCTTCATGTGTATTGCGTGCACTGCAGCTTGCTTCCAAATATTCTAGGCTGTCTATCCAGATCCTAAATCTGCATGAACCCCTCCTCAGATTCCATGCCCTGCTCCTTAACTGGTTCTCTTTTACATGATCCCTGAAGTCTGCTGTTTCTTACCATTTCCATGACCTCCCTACCTCATTTAGACCTACAATTTCACCCCTTACCTCTGAACCTTTTATTCTCCCAGAAAGCACAAGAACAATGTAGGTGCTTACCCTATTGGGATTCTATTGATTTTTCCATGGGATATTACAGGCACTCCATAGGTAGGATGAGAAGTGATTTGGTTCACCTGGAGGTCTTAGCTTGTAGACTTTTGAGGAAATCTGGAGGTGAGAGAAACAGGCTCCTGTAGGGGCTCTAAAGAGTGCCCTCTCCTGAGAATCTTGGATACCCCACACTCCAAAAGCCTCGGACTCTCCTGATGGCTATGGCTCTCAGGGACTCTCCATATTTCCTTGGTCAGTTGGGGTATATCTGGCAATAACTTTGACTTTGCCCATCTCTTTTCTAACAGGATTTGAAGGGTGCTCCATGGTGCCTACCATCTACCCCCTGGAAACACTGCATAATGCCCTTTCTTTGCGTCAAGTGAGTGAATTCCTGAGTAGAGTTTGCCAGCGTCACACTGATGCCCAAGCACATGCATCTGCAGGTATGGAAAATACTCTTATGTTGTACCCCTATCTCTGCTCCCATTCCTGTGCTTCCTAGAACATGAGTAATACATTAAAAGATAGGCATCCAAAAAGACACAAAAGTACCCTTAAAAAAATTATTGAATTGCATAAGCCAACTCAATATCATAGAAAATATCACTCCTTCCAAAGTTAGTTCATAAATCTAATATGATCCCAATAAAAATTCTGCTGCTTTTCTAAGATTAGACAAGTCAATTCTCAAGTTCTAATTGAAAAATAAACAAGCAAGAATAGCCAAGAAAGCCTCCAAAAGAATAATGAAAGGGGTACTAGCCCTATCAGATTTTAAAACATCATACAAAACTTCTATAATAAAAACAATATCCAATTGGTATATGAATAGACTAATCAAACAGGATAGAAAATCTAGAAATAGATAAAGTTAGCATTTCAAAATACTGGGGGAAAGATAGACTTTTTAATAAATGCAGTTGCCACAACTGAATAATCATTTGATAAAAATTAAAATTGAATCCATACTTTATGCTATACTAGATTAAGCTCCATATGAATCAGAAGTCTAAATGCAAATATTAAGCAGTAGGTAGCTCCAAGGGTTTGTCCTTCCATAGAAATACTGAAAAATCAAGCAAAATGGTCAGAATCTACTTTGTCAGAACTCTGGGAACCAGTCAAAGGTTTGTAGTAACCAAGAAAAAGCTCAATCAAGGAAGAGGCAACCTAAAACTGTCAGGGAGCTTTCTAGCATTTTACTTGCTCTTGTTTTACCCCCTCCTGACTTTGGCAGCATTCATGAAGATGGCAGCCCATGTTCTCAGTGTGGGACCCAGCTCTCTGGTTCTAGAGGGAGCAGAACAGACCTTATTCTCAAAGAATTGTGTCTGTTGGCTACCTGAAGGACTGACATAGGATGCTTACCTTTGTTTCACCTAAGTCGGAACTCAGTCAGGTCAGAAAAGTGGCTATGCGGAGGGTGTTCCTTGAAAACATTGTAAGGAAATGAACATGCTGCTGCCTGGGGCGAAAAGTATAGTTGAGGCAAACCACTGTACTGAAAGCCTGAGATGAAAACTTAGGGAGAGAGTTGCTTTGGGAAATGAGAGCATTCAGAAGTGCTCACATAAACTGGGGAATTTAGAAGCCATGTGTATGCCCATGTGTATGAACATGCACATGTGTATGTGGAAAAGACACAAGAAGACCATAAGCTTTCATCTTTGGCAGAACTCTAGACTCAGCACAAGCAGGAAGTGAAGGCTAAGGTAGGGTTGTAAATAATCTAGTTAAGTGATGAAGGAATATCAACACAGACCCAATCTGGGAGACTGGGAGAACTCCCCTCCTCCCTTCTCCTTTCCCCCACTTCCCTTTCCCCTCTTTTGGTTCTTGGCATTCAAGGAAATCCTTGTCAAAACACTAGCTGAATACAAGCTAAAGGAAAAGAGAGTTCAGAAACCACACAAGACAAAGAAGATCATCTTCACAAAAATAGGTTAGAAAAAAACCCAGTAAACAGTTACAGCCCATAGCAAACAGAAACAAACCCAGAGCAGGGGAAGTAATCTGATTTTCAGAGTTAGCACATGAAATGTGTTATATCCCATTTTCAACAAAAAATTTTTAAATATGCAAAGCAACAAGCCATTATTGTCCATTCACAGGAGAAAGGAACAGAAAAGGTCCCTGAGTAAGCACAGACATTAGACTTACTAGGTAAAGATTATTTATATCCACTATCTTAAATATACTCAAAGAGCTAAAGGAAACCATGGACAGCAAACTAAAGGATATTAGGAGAATGTTGTCTCAGCCAATAGAGAATATTGTTAAAGAGATAGAAAATATGAAAAGTAACCAAAGAGAAATTTCATAGCTAAAAAATATAACAGAAATGTAAAACTCACTAGAGGATTTCTTAAAAGATTTGAGAAGGCAGAAGAAAAAATCAGCAATTATAAAGAGGTCATTTGAAAATATCTAGTTACAGGAGGAGAAAGAAAAACAGAATAAAGAAAAATGAATGGAGCCAGAGATTTGTGGGACACTATCAAGAATACCAATATATGCAGAATTGGTCTCAGGAGAGAGAGAAAGAGGCAAAACAAAAATTGAAGAAATAATGACTACAACTCCCCAAATTTGACAAAGAATTTATCATCTATACATGAATTGGATGAATCTATACATCCAAATACATCAAACTTCAAGTAGTATAAATGCAAAGAGATCCACACTGAGATACAGTATAATTAAATTGTTTAAAAGCAAAGAAAAAAGCTTGAAGGTAGCAGGAAAAAAGGAACTTATCACGTACAAGGGATCTTTAATCAGATTAACAAATAATTTCTCATCAGAAACAATAGAGTCCAAAAAAGAGTGGGATGACATATTTAAAGTGTTAAAAGAAAAACTGTCAATGAAGAATTCTGTATTTGTCAAACTGTTCAAAACTGAAGGAGAAATTCACACATAAACAAATGCTGAGGAAGTTTGTCACTCGTACACTTGCCCTACAAGAAATGCTAAAAGGAGCCTTTTAGGCTGAAATAAAAGTACTCTAGACAGTAACTTGAAGCTATAATCACCCCCCTCCAAAAAAGAAAACTCTGGTAAAAGTAACTACTTAAGTAAATATAAAAGCCAGCATTATTGTATTTTAGTTTGTATCTCCTCTTTTTGTTTCATATATGACTTAACACACAAATGAATAAAACATCATTATAAGTCCATGTTAATGAGCACACAATGTATAAAAAGATAACTTTTGAAAATAACAGCATGAAGTGGGGACTGAACTTTATAGGAGCAGAGTTTTCATATATCATTGAAGCTAAATTGCCATCAATTCAAATTTTAGGATATTAACTGTAATCTCCATGGCATCCACTAAGAAAATATCTAAAAAATATTTTAATAAAGAAGACAAGAAGGAAATCAAAATGACACACTAAAATAAACTCATTAAACACAAAAGATGGCAGTAGTGAAGGAAATAAGGAAAATACAGAAAACAAATAGTAAATGGCAGAAGTAACTTCTTTATCAGTGATTACTTTAAATATAAATGAATAAAAGTCTCTAATCAAAAGGCAGAGATTAACAGAATGGATTTAAAAAAAAATTCACCCAACTATTTCCTGTCTACAAGAGACTCATTTTAGATGCAGTGAAACAAATAGGTTGAAAATGAAAGGCTAAAAAAAGGTATTCTATACAAATAATACCAAACAAGAGATGGGGTAGCTGTATGAATGTCAGACAAAATAGTCTTTAAGTAAAAAGTTGTTACAAAAGACAGTGATCACTATATATATTGATAAAAAGGTCAATTCATCAGAAAGGTATAAAAATTATAAACACACCAAACAACAGAACCCCAAAATATATGAAGCAAACATTTGACAGAATTGAAGGGAGAAATAGTTCTACACTAATAGCTGGAGACTTTGATACACTGCTTTTAATAATATATAGAATGACTAGACAGAAGATCAAAAAGAACTTAAGTAATGTTATAAACCAACTAAACCTAACAGTTATATATAGAACAGTTCATCCAACAACAGCAGAATGCATATTCCTAAATGCACATGGAATATTCTCTAGGATAGAACATATGTAGGCCACAAAAGAAAAATAAATTTTAAAAAATGGAAATTATACAAAATATCCCCTTCAAACACAATGGAAGGATGCCAGAAATCAATAAAATAGAAGGAAAACTGAAAAATTCACAAATATGTGAACATTAACCCATTCTTAACCTATGGGTCAAAGAAGAAATCACAGGAAAATTAGAACACAGTTCAAGATGAGTGAAAGTGAAAATACAGAATGCCAGAGGTTATGGGATGCAGCAATATCAGAGCTAAGAGAGAAATTTAGAGCTGAGGATTTTCGAGAACATGAAAAAAACTTAGGGGTGTGGACTTGTTAAGTGGTCTCTGAATATTTAGAATTAACTTAACACAAGCAACTTCCTCTCGTGTTATTTTAAAAAGCAGATCTTAAAAACCTAACTTTATACCTTAAGAAGAATAAGAACAAACTAAACCCAAAGCTAGCAGAAGGAAAGAAAGATTAGAGAGAGATAAAGGGAATAAAAAACAGAAAAACAATAGGAAGAATCAACAAAAAAAATTGCTTCTTTGAAAAAATTCAGCAAAATTGATAATCCTTTAACTAGACTAAGAAAAAGAGAGATGATGCAAATAACTAAAATCATGATTAAAAAATGGAAACACTGCTACTGCTCCTTACAGAAATAAAGAATTATGAGTGTATTATGAGCAACTGTATGCCAACAAAGTAGATAACTGAGATGACTTGAACACATTTCTAAAAACACATAAACTAAAAAAAAATGACCCAAGAAGAAATAGAACATCTGAACATACCAACAAGGAAAAAGATGGAATCAGTAGCAAAAAGCTCTCAACAAAGGAAATACTAGAACCAGATGGCTTCATTGGTGAATTCTATAAAAGATTTAAGAATAATTAGCCCCAATCCTTCTCACACTCTTCCAAACAAGTAGAAGAGGGGAAACACTTTCTATGAAGCTGATGCTGGGGTTCTTGTTTGTGGAGCCGAAGAATGAGCTTCACAGTCAATGTAGGAGAGCAAGGTACAGGCTTTTATTTAGAGATACAGTGAAAGGACAGAGCTCCCGACTCAGGCCAGGAGGGGACAAGAGAGTCTGTAGTGGTGCATTGTCTAAGGGGTTTTATAGGCAGCTGAGGATTTTCGAGAACATGAAAAAAACTTAGGGGTGTGGACTTGTTAAGTGGTCTCTGAATATTTAGAATCAACTTAACACAAGCAACTTCCTCTGATGATTTCTCTCTGAGATACCAGCATCTTGGTCTGGGAGCATATGAAACAAGGCCACCTGCTCAGCCCCCAAGGTGGGCTGAGGTATTGTTTGCTAAAGAGTAAGTTAAGAATTTCTAATGTCTTAACTTCTTGGGTATTAAAATGCAATCTTATCTTTAAGGTGGAATCTTTCCTGCCTTTTATTGTGTTGTTTATGCCTGGGCTTACTTGCTAAATTAGTTGCCCAGTTTGCAAAATCACTTCATCAGATCTGAAGGAGGAAAGACAGCACATAGGCCTGGGCCTTTTAGTATGCTAAAGTAAACCTTACACATAATTATAAATGCTTAGCATAATAAAACATGTGCTACTCTTCTTAATCTGGGGAACATTAACTGATTTCACTGAAGAATGATTCTAGAGCTCAATGTTTAACATAGAGTTTTAGCAGGGGGTTTCCTTGCATGTAGTTACATTGGTCTGACTGCAAATATCCCACCCTGCCCCCTCTGGAGGCCCTCACCCTACTCTGACTACATCCACGGTCCCTGTCTCAAAGCCAGCAATACTCTCATACCAAAGCCAGACAAAGATACCATAAGAAAGGAAACCAATATCCCTTTTGAATATAGAGGCAAAAACTCAGCAAAATACTAGCAAACCAAACCCAATAGCACATCTAAGAAATTATACACCATTGCCAAGAAGTGAGATTTATCTCAGGAATGCCAGGATAATGCAACATAAAATCAGTCAGTATAACATACTACATTAATAGAACAAAGGGGTGTCTTGCAAAACCCCAGAATCATCTCAATTGCCACAGAAAACTATCTGAAAAAAATCTAACACCCTTTCATGATAAAACTCTCAGCAAACTGAGAATAGAAGGGAACTTCCTCAATATAATAAGGGGCATTTATGAACAACCCACAGCACACATTATACTCAATAGTGAAAATTTTCTCCCTAAGATCAGGAACAAGATAAGGATGCCCACTTTCACCACTGCTGCTCAAGATTGGTGGAAATTTTAGGTAGAGCAATTAGGCAAGAGAAAAAAAATCCAAATTGAAAAGGAAGAAGTAAAGCTGTCTATTTGTAGAGGACATGATCCTATGAAGAAAATGGCAAAGAACCCTCAAGAAAACTACCAGAACTAATGAACAAATTCAGCAGAGTTGCAGGGTACAAGATCAACTCACAGAAATCAGTTGTTTCTCTTTACCAGCAATGAACAATCCCAAAAGAAAATTAAGAAAATAATGCTGTTTATAATAGTATCCAAAAGAATAAAATTCCTGAGAACAAATTTAGCAAAAATGTTTGAAGACTTGTATACTGCTGAAATAAAGAAGACCTAAATAAATCCAAAGTCATCCCATGTTTGTGTAGAAGACATTATTAATATGGCAATACTCCACAAAGCAATATATAGATTAAACACAACCCCTAACAATTCCAATGCAGTTTGCAAAAATGGAAGCTGACTCTCAAGTTCATACAGAATTTCAAGGGGGACTAGTCAGAAGAATCTTGAAAAAGAAGAACAAATTTGGAGGACTCATACTTTCCTGATTTTAAAACGTACCACAAAGGTACAGAAATAAAAACAGTGTAGTACTGCCATTAAAGAAAAACATTGACTGATGGAATAGAATCAGAAATTAAACCATACATCTGTGGCCAGTTGATTTTCAACAAGGGTGCTAAAACTCTTTGATGGGGAAAGAATAGTCTCTTCAAAGTGGTGTGGAAACAACTGGATATCCATATGTGAAAGAATGAAGATGGACCCCTACCTCACACATATACGAAAATTAACTCAAAATTAATCAATGGACTCTATAGCATTTTACTACACTGATAGATAGAGATTGCAGTGGGTGTGGGAGGAGAACTTGATAATATGGCTGAATGTTGAAACCACAATGTTGTTCATGTGTGTGAGTCCAGGGAGAGGAAATCCTACTGCAAAATACCTCTAAGAACCAAAATCAGTTTATCTTGCATCTACCTACCACTTCAGCATTTTATTTAAAAAAATAATAATAATATTAATAAAGGGAGAAATGTGGGATTCACATATAAATCAAGTATAAAAATCAAACAAATATTCATATTTGACCTGATTGTTTATAGTTCATAATGAGTGATCAAAACCAAAAGTTTTTGTGATGACTGCCCTTGTACTGTTCACCATGTAAGAACTTATTCACTATGCAAGAATTTGGTCACCATGTAAGAACTTGTTCGTTATGCTTCAGAAGATTGGAGACTGACGAGAATTAGGCTGGGGGTGGATTAATGATTGTGCATTGAGCATTGACTCCCCTATACAGAATTTTATTGTTGTTAACAACCATTTGATCAATAAATATGAGAGATCCTCTCAAAAAAAAAAAAAAAACCAAAATCAGTCAAAGGGAGAAATAAAGTTTAAAATCTGTTTATTGCTCACAAACTGCAGTCTGAGGCTTTCTCTCTTTCCTGCTCCAGCAGAAGCCAAAAACTGGCCCTCTCCCTCACTTCTCAGGTTCAGTTAAGCCCTCCTTTGCCGGGTAATTACCCACTGATATGGAGATGAACGTCTCTCCACCCCTGAGGAATAATGCAAATGCACTAAAGCCATACTTCTTTCCACCACTGAACACCTGTTGATATTCAGATGTACCAAAGCCAGGCGAGATATTCTGGAAATGTTACAATTGTACCCACAGCAAATAACAAAAGGGAATAAAAGGATAAATTGGGCTTTACCAAAATTAAAAACTTTTGTGCATCAAGGACATTATCAAGAAAGTGAAAAGATAGCTTACAGAAAGGGAAAAGTATTTTCAAATCATATATCCAATAAAGGCCCAGAATATAACAACTCAAAAAGAAGAAGACAATTCAATTTAAAAATGGGCCAAGGACTTGAATAGACATTTCTTCATAGATATATAAATAGCCAAGAAGCACATGAAAAGGTGATCATTCAGGAGGGCTATGCAAATCAAAGCCACAATGAGGTACCACTTCACAACCACTGAGATGACTATAGTTTTGAAAAGAAAAAGAACAGAAATTAAATGTTGGTGAGGGTGTAGAAAAACTGGAAGTCTCATTCATTGCTGGTGGAAATGTTAACTGCTGCAGCCACTGTGGGAAAATGTTTAACAGTTCCTCAAAAAGCTAAACAAAATTACCGTATGACCCAGCAATTCCACTTATAGGTTTATACTCAAAAGAATTGAAAACAGGTACCCAAATATTTACAATCAAATGCTCATGGTAACATTATTAACAATAATCAAAAGGTGGAAATAACAGAAATGTGCATGAGTAGATAAACAGAATATAGCGTGTACATACAATAGAGTATTACTGAACTATAAAAAGGAATGAAGAACTGATATATATGTTACAACATGTATGAACCTCAAAAACATGCAAATAAAAAAAGCCACACACACAAAAAATAAGATTCTATTTATATGAAATATCCCAAGCAGATTGGTGGTTGCCAGAGGATGGGGGTAGGGCACAGTGAGGAGTGACTTAATGCATATGTGGTTTTCTTTTAGGGTGATGAAAATGTTTTGGAACTAGGTAGAAGTGGTGGTTGTACAACACTGTCATTGTGCTGAATGCCACAGAATTATGTACTTTAAGATGGCTAACTTTATGTTATGTGGATTTCACCTCCCACCCCCCAAAAAAAAATTAAACCATGCAAGTACTGAAAATAAGCAGGGGTAAGGAAAGCCTTCTGACTCAAACTCAAATTTGGGAAACAATAGAAAAAATTAATGAATTAAGCTATTTTAAAACTTTTTAAACAAGCAAAACAATAACATCATTAGCAAAGAAATTTTTTTTGTGACTTATGTCACATACAGGATTAATCATCCTAAAATACAGAGAGCTCTTACATATCAGAAAGGGAAAGACTGAAAGTGATTTTTTAATTTAAAAAAATTTTATTTTATTTTTCATAAAACTTGAAGAAAACATGTATTTTTTATGGCTACAGACTTTATATAAATGTCTGTGAAAATGCCCTGACTTTATAGTTTCATACAAACTGCCTATGTACATGTAACTTGGATTTGCTTATTCAATAATAAAACATTGTCATTTTTCTACAAAAGTGTGACTTTTTTTTTTTAAAAAAAGGATAGTTTACAAAGAAAGAAATGCAGATAGCCATTATGCATATGAAATAATGTTCAACCATGATTATAGGAAGTATGCAAATTAAAACCACACTGAGATATCATCTCTCACTTAGTAGATTGGAAAAAAAATCCAGAAGTTTGACAACACACTTTCTTGACAAATCTATGGTGAGACAGGCAATCCCATATATTGTTAGTGTGAGTGCAGAATGATACAAACTTTTCAAAGGTAAATTTTGTAGTGTTTCAGAGAATTACAGATACAGTTACTCTTTGATACAATAATCCACTTTTAGGACTCCATTCTGGAGCTCTTTCTACATAAAGTTGAAATAATATTGTATACAGTTATTCACTGTGGCATTATTTATATTATTTATTTATCTATTTATATTTGCAAATGGTTGAAACATTCTTCAAGAGTGGTTGAATAAACTAGTTCATCCAATCAGTTGAGTACTATGCATCTGTTAAAACTAATGAAGAAGCTCTATATGTTCTGATATGAAGTAATCTCCAGGATATATTGTTAAGTGAGTTAACAAGGTATAGAACAGTGTTAATAGTATGTTACCTATTTTGTCAGTAAGGAGAGGAAATAAAGAGAAAAATACATATTTGCAAAAAATTGCTAAAGGTAAAAAACTGAAACTAATTAAAAATGGTTACCTCTGGAGAACAATAGGGACTAGGGCTAAAAGGCATGAAGGAAATACAACTTCTCAAAGTGTGCCTTTTTATGTACCTTTGACTTGTGAAGTGGTGTATTTTTCAAAATATAAAACTAAGTCAAAAAGGAAAAGAAGAAAACTCTAAAATTGAAAAAAAAAAAAAAAAGAAGAAGAAATTTACCCTAACTGTATATCAAAATACTAACATAATCACACAGGGAAAACAATTTTTCAAATAACTTTAGAATATTATACTCTTACGGTAAATCCTTTAGTGAGACAAAAAAGGCTATAATTTTAATCTTCAGTAGTTTAATTGTTAGTGATATTGATACAATTTTGAAATAAATATATACGTATATAGTAGAGTAATACAAATAAGAGTAATGCAAATAAATAATTATGTTCCTATTATTAGGAATCAGGATTTTCAAAGTAAGATAAATTAGATACAAGTATAAATTCAAGACTTTAAAAATGCTCTAAAGTTAAATTTGAATTGAAAATGTCAGTAAGACTTCAGTTTTTTCGTGCTTTTTTCTAATGTACATTAGAAGCAGTAGCAATAAGCTCCTCTAGCATCTAGATTTTGGTCTCTTTATACCATTCCCCTCTAAAAGCAACCAGGACTCCATGGGAAATGACTGATTCTTGGTCTATGGCCATGTTTTTAAACCTTTTAAAGAAAAATTATACCCCCCTCCCTTGGAGCCATTTTAGACACTTTTTCCTTTAACAACTCCCCACCACATGAAGTTTTAATACCACAGATATACTATATATAGTTAACCTTTGAACAGCACAGGAGTTAGGGACACTGACACCCCACACAATCAAAAATCTTCATGTAACTTCTGATTCCTCAAAAACTTCACTACTAATAGCCTATGGTTGACTGAAAACCTTATTGATAGCATAAATCTAACTGTTGATCAACACATATTTTATATGTTATATCTATTACATGCTATATTCTTATAATAAAGTAGGCTAGAGAAAAGAAAAAATTTTCAAGTTGTCACAAATCCTCAAAAAATTTCCAATATATTGAATTATCTGCGTATAAGTGGATCTTGCAGTTCATACCTGTTTTGTTCAAGGGTCTGCTGTATCTGTTTATTTACTGTAGCCTTTAGATGGACTACAGACCAATCTAAGATATTACCGGAGATTTTTTTATCACCCTTACCAAGAACCAGTTTCGTTGAGAATGCATGGTTTAGGCCAAGGAAAGCACAAGGTGATCCTGGGCATGTTGGAACAGCAGCAAGGAAGTAGTCAAGCCTAAACAATTTTTATAAGATTTACTAATGGTGTATGGCTATGTAGGAAAAATTCCTTGTATTTTAGAGATGCACATTTAGAGGTGAAATATTTCATAATGTCTGTCATTTATTTTCAAGAACTTCAGCATGAAGAAACAGGTGAAACAAATATGGCAAAATGTCAACACGTCAACATATTAACATAGGATACGAGTATATGCATATTGATTTTACTAGTCTTTCAACTAGTTTTAAGAAATGTTGGCAATATTCATAATATAAAGCTTAAAATATTAAAAATGGTTCCTGTGAAGATTCCTATATATGTTACTTCTCAGCCTGAGGAAGTTGGTTTTGACTTACGTTGAGAACCTGTGATTCTCAGATTTTTCCTCACATGTCTTTTTTTTTTTTTTCCTTCCCTCTCACTCCCCAACCTATCCAGATCTCTTTGACTCTATGCACAGCAGCCAAGCCTCAGATAGCCCATTCTGCCCACCCCGTACTCTTCATTCACCTACCTTGCAACTCCGGCAGCGTTGTGAGAAGCCCCCTTGGTGTAAGTAACCCTTTTGAAACTGCCTAGACTAAGGTCAAGAAGGATGGAGGGATTGGTGAATGAGTGACCTGTCACTGGAGGGAGATGAAGATGAACGTTGAAAGACCAGGAATAATCAGTCAGGGAAGTTCTTATCTGCTGTTGCCAAGTTAAAGGGAAGATCTCTTTATCTCATCACCTCTGTCCTTCATGCCCTTCTGTCTCATTGGAGAAGCTACTAAAAGAGAGTAGCCCAGAGGGTCCTTTGAGGGAAGAAAAGGCCTTTGGTTCTCATTTGGCCTCTACAGCTTTCTCAAGTAGAGATGACTTGGGAGGAAACCTGGATATATAGAGAAGCTGGAAGAAGGAAACTAGAATCTACTACTATTTTCTACATGTCTCCTCTTTCAAGTTGTCTGTCCTTGGTTGAGTTCAACTCAATATGCAGCTTTTTCCCATCTCTTTTTGATAATCTCTAGCCTACCACTAATTATCCTTGGTAACAGTGTAAACAGTGTTACCACAGGAGTTCTTAGGGTAACTGTAGGGATGGTGAGATAACAGTGATAATTAGAGACAGAGTAAGGACCAGAGACATGGTGGTGAAAAATCCTTTACTTATTCATCCTCCTTTAAAGAATAACTAAAATTAAACATTGCTTTCATCATTGTATTAGACTTAGATAGGAATGTAGCAAAGATTCATATTTCAGCAATGGGGTAGACAACTGTAGGATTTTGTCCTTTCCCTGGCACCCTGTATGCAGAAGAAACTTTTCTTCCTGACAAAAAGAATTCTTCCCCTAAATTTCAGATGACCTTATACTCATCTTGCCATTTCTCCTATTACCTCTCTCTTGGACTGTTTATGGGTTCTTTGCCCCTGGAAATCTAATTCTTCTGCTGCTTCTGTTTATGTCTGACTGCTTTGATTAGACTGAGTAAAACCACTAGCTGAAAATTAAGGCTACTTCTATCTTTGGGTGCACTTAGTTTACACCTTTTTTTTTTTGTTTTCTTGTCTTTAATCAACTATCAGACCTTTGACTCAGTATTGGTGTGTAGCCTCATTGGTAAATATTTCCTTTGGGTCTGACTGCCCTAAATGGGCCTTTTTGGCCCCAGACCACATTCCTCTTTTTTTAAATTTTCTGCTTGAGGCATGCCTCCTGTGATCCTTAACAGAAAAGAGAGAACTGGCATGCCTAAAACTTAATGACTGATTGAGTCTTTGTAGGCTCAGCCTTGCAACTTTTCCAGGTTCTCTTTGATAACCAGATGTTCAGGGGTCTCCTATTTCCAAAATCTATCATTAGGGATATCAGGGTACTTTAAAGTTACAATACCATAAAAACATGATATTTACAAAGGGAAAGGCAGATTGTCCCTTATTCTAGATCAATAAAGAAGTAAAGGTTGGGGTAGGAATTATTCCACAGTGTAATTAAAGACTGTAAGGTCTTTGTTTTCCTTCTGTCAAGACCTGGGTAATTAGTTTTTATATATTACATGTGTACTGTATTCACAGGCCTATAATATTGTATATCCCAAGACTAAGAGGGTCTTAACCTTGGGTCCACAGATTGATTTCAGGGTAAAGTCTATGAACCTCAGGAACTGTAAGTAAAGATTAGTTGAATATCCATGTGTACATTTTCTGGGAAGATAGTCCATGACTTTAATTAGAATTTCAAATAAGTTAGTGACCCCCAGGAAGATTAATTAAGAAACTGCTGCTATTTAGAGATTCCAAGGCAGTCTTCTGTCTTCAGGTAAATAATGTTCCCTTCTTCTCTTCTGATTCATAAGGCTTTCTACATTCTCCTGCATTTGGGCTGTAAACAATGATTATCTCTGCCCCAGAAATATGTTTATTGCTTTAGAGAAATAATTCTTAGCAAAAGATGTACATCAGCTTTAATTGGGAGTGTTTCAACAAAATATATTGCCCTCAGCCCCAATCTTCCACCCAACATTCACCTGAAATTTGTATTAGCTGGAAATTGGTATTTTTAAAAAATTTCCCATAATTTTGATATACAACCCTAGTTATGAACCACTGGAATAAAGTGTTAACATGCTTCCAAAGTAGGAATAAGGGCCATGGGAATTTGGAGTTGGGATGGGATACATTTGGGAAAATACTAGAAGAAGTGGGCCTCAGCATTCTTAATTTCTTAGATGTACCTTAGTGCTATTCCTGTAGTATACATGAGGTCAGAGCAATGGTTCCAGAGCTCGGCTAGGAGTCTCTACATTACTTAGGAAGAACTCAGACCCTCTGTCTCCAAGACATAAGTAACATAGTCTGTTCATTCTAATACTTCTACTTTTCCAGCTTGCCTGACTCAGTCTCTTGACTTGCTTTACAGACAGCAGTGGTCCTTCCAGCACTGTGTCCAGTGCTGGTCCTTCTTCCCCTACTGCAGTGGATGGTAACTGCCAATTTGGCTTCAGTGAGCAACCCTCCCTAAGTTCACATGTGACCGAAGAACATCAAGGCCTTGAGCTGTTCCAAGAGATTCCTGGGAAGGGAGCACAGGAGCTCCTCATAGAAGGAGAGAAAGAGCCTTTTGAACAAAACCAGTCCCCACAGGAACCACCTGTGGAAACCAGCCAGTCATGCCAGGAGTTTGCTGAGGAGGTCAGCCAGCCATGCCAGGAGGCCCTTGAAATCAGCCAGCCATGCCAGAATGCCACCCAACTATGCCGGAAAATATCTGAGGAGGCTTGCCAGCTTTGTCAAGAGAATCCTGAGAAGGTCAGCCAGCTATGCCCAGGGGTCCCTGTAGAGATTGGCAGGCTGGCCCATCAGCTCCCTGTAGGGATTAGCCTGGTCCAGGAAATCCTTGTTGGAGAGCCAGCCCAAGAAATCCCTGAGGAGCTCAGCCAGCCATGCCAGGAGTTCTCTGTAGAAGTTGGCATGCTTGCTCAAGGGGCTTCTGCAATCAATCTCTTGCCTCAGCACAACCCTGAGGTTGATAAGCCATCTCAAGAGTTCCCTGGGGAGGATGATCTGCAGGTCCAGGAAGTCCCTGAAGTTAATCAGCAGTCCTGGGTGCTCCCTGAGGTGACTGACCAGCTGCCTGGAGAGGATATTCCCCAAGCGCAGTATCCATCCAGTGATCCAAACCCTCAGAGCCAGGCTCTAGCCCATGACCATCACTCAGCCCTTCCACCAGCAACATGTGATTAATCATGTTCTCATTAGTGGTGTCACACTATACCAGCCATATGAGCTAGCAATTTTTTCTGTTGGCTAACTCACCAGTCAGTGGAAAAAGCCTTGGGTCTCACTAGAGGTCTCTAAGGAAGCAGTCCTCTTGGCATGAAGCGAAGAGCTATGTGCGAACTGGGTTTGGGAGGAACATTATGATAATGGCTCACCTAGCCATTAGCGTTGAATATGGTTTTCATCACTGGGTGGGCTGGTCTATCAATATCCAACCTCCTCAGCATCCCAGGAAATCCCAGATTGTTAAAGGAAATGCCACAACTGCTAAAGACTATATCCGGAGACAGCAGGTGCAAAAGGGGACTTAAAGGTTTCCACTTTTCTGGGGAAATATTCACAACTTCTCAAGGTACCCTTTGACCATATGTGCATTCAGGGGACTCTTGTCTTTGCCAGCACTCCTCAGGTGGGCCCGGGATGGCTATCTGAAATGTCTGGGGAAAAGGAGCTCCCTTCCCAAACATCCATCCTGGCCACTAATCTTTAGACTGGGTTTATGGGTATTTCCATATCCCCAGATGCTCCCTTTGCCCCGGTCCTGTTCCTCTGGGCAATAGCTCTAGGGAAAAATAGCTATTAGATTGCTGTGAAATTTTCGGAGTAACTACTTAAAATGCTCTGGGGGTTCTTGGCTGACCTGTGAAGCTGGGCTCCTTCTGTTGTGGAGCTACTTGGCTTAGGAGATGCTGCAGTAGAAAAAGTCAGGTTCTATTTTAAGCAATCAACGGAGATCAATAGTGTACAGACATGAGCAAAGATATATACAACAGATGCAGATTGGCCAAAGATCAAACACTCCAGAGTTCTCAAGAGGTTTGTCGTTGTAGCATTGTGTCTTTACAGGCAAGTGTGATTATGAAGCTTTTCCCAAAGATAGGGGGTGAGAGGAAAGGTAATATGGTCACTGGAGTGGGGGCCGGAACTTTATGAGTGCTCAATAAATATGAAATAATGAGAATGGTAGTGGTGGTGATGATGTCCTTGTGAATTCAAGTATAAATATGACTGTAAGTCAGTCGTGTCTGTGACTGAATTAATCAGAACCAGGCAAAAGCCATTATAGTTGAGCAGGAAGGGGCTATAAAAAATACAGAGCTCCAGCATCCCAGGAGGTCTCTATGGCAGTCAGTCCACCATCCCAAAATGTCTTAAATGAGTAGTGTTGCAGGGGAGAAAGGTTCTGTCTCTGTAAAGCACCAGAGGGTACATGCCTTATCTCTAGATCCTGGATCACCCTCTTAATTTTTCACTCTGCTGTGTTAGGGTGAGTGCCAGGAGTCGACATAAAGGGGTTATACTTTCTTCACCGTCTTGACTTCATCACATTGAGAGAGCCCAGAACACTGGAATATCCCCCTCTGCATATATTCATTCACAGCCTGGCCTCTCCTGAAATACCCAAGAGTATAGAGGTTCACTGTAGGGAGAAAATCCAACACTTTATTCCATGAAAATTCTGACTGCACAAGTGAGAGGTATTTACAACTTCACTAGGCTCTGGATCTCTTAGGGCCCCTGAACCTCTTGCCTCTAGTGTTCTCCTCTCCGGGGCATCTGATTATTTGGCCTGGTTATTTGGTCCTCAGCTTTTTAACCCATAGTACTCAGATCTTCCCAGGAGAACGCCTGCTCCTCTGTCCTCCCCCAAACCAATGTATGTCCTTAACCTAGGCTCCTGTTTCTCATCCTAATCCATTTTCAGAAATTATGCTGAATTATTCCATCTTTTTTCTCCCTTCACCCACTCTGTGTCCTCTGGCTTCCTTCTGTCCTGGTATTGCTTCCAGTTATTAAAGGCATCAAGATAAATAATAATACTGGGAGAAACAGAGGTAAAAGCTCAAGGCCCAGCAACTAAGCAAATGTGGCATCAGAAAAACCCCAAGCAGCACTACAGCACCTGTAATGAACTTGATTTTATTGTTAGAGCTGGAGGCAGCTCCATTACAGCAGCTGGGAACTACAACAGGCAAGTGTGGGGAAGAACAGAGCACAGCAGCAAGAGGAAGGTGGGAGCGAGGAGGAGCACAGGCCGTCTCGCTTTGGTTTCCACAGTCATTTGACAGATGCTGGGCTCTGACGAGTGGCTGGATTTCTCAGTCCCGCGGTGGTCTGGCAGGGCTGCTCACAGGCTTGCTTGGGGAGAGGTCTTCTCCTGGGTGGTATTTTCAGCCTGTTTTCAACTCACTCGGTAGGAGTTAAACTTTTGCTAGCTTCATCTCCCTTTTTCCTTCCTCCCTCTCATTTTCCCCAAGGTCTCTGGCATGGCCTCCACCTCCTCCCCGATCCTCTGTCCAAGAGTTGGGGGCTGGAAAGGCTGCCAGGGCTCCCAGCTGCAGCATGGCAGAGTGGAATGTTGGGGGAGTCACACATTGCTGGGGTGTCCAATGTTGGGATGTCAGGCAGTGGCTTATTTTTAACCCATGACACACCAGGCCACAGCAGATGACCACATGCAGAGAAGCCAAGCAGGGGATGAGAAGGTATCAGGATCATTGGAATAGGTGGGTGGAAACTTCAAAGGGTCAGGGAGTTTGGAAGAATTCTGGGCTTGGGGCTGGGCTTTCTTTGTCCCTTAGTGTGGCCTAGTAGGCCTGGCTGGGCACAGCTCTAGGGTGTTTATGGTGTGAAGCTGGGAGGATAAGCAACTTTCTTCTCTCACCAATCTGTTTGCCAAAAGAGCTTCAAGTTTTGGATTGAGACATTCAGATACAGAGGGAAGCAGTGGGACAGTGTAGCAGCAGTGTACCCCCAGGCCCCTGCTGGAAGCCAGACCATGGTGGGTAAGGGGATGGGAGATGGAGGAGAGGGAGCACCTCTGGGCACCTCACTGACAGTATCCTGTCCCCAGTTAATATAAATTACTATTGGAAATCCTTCCTTGGGATGTTAAATAAATAGATTGAGATAAAGACATTCTGGGGTTGGGGATATGACTTCCCTCCATGAGGGAGGAGGTTGCTCTCTGAGACCCATCTTCACTCCCTACCCAATACCAGCATTTGGCAGTGCTAGGAGGGTGTCACTCCATGGTTCTCAGGCATCAAATGACCTTGCCTAATTTTGTACCCTTTGGTTTTGAGTGTCCCTCAGGTACAGATAAGGGAGAGGGACAACGCCTCCCATTTAGCCCAGCCCAAGTCCCACAGTAAGACATCCTGCCCTCCATTCCTTCCACCCCAGCTTGCATGCCCCTCAGCCCCGGCCAGCAGCAGCCACTCTCTAAGGGAGCTGGGGAAGCAGGTCCAGGGGCAGGCGTGGTTCTTTCAGAACTCAATCTTGCAGGCCGGGAAGGACTCATCCTGCATGACGACCGTGCTGCTGCTAGCCAGGACCAGGACGTTCAGGTGCCGCTGCTGCTCGTGGGTCTGCTGGTACCACTCACGGGTCACCTCTGTGTCATGGGTTGGGATCAGGGTCACCTGGGAGGGAGACAAGACATGCCTGATGTGAGAACGTGCAGAGAAGGGAAGTGAGGGGGATAGGACACTGGAGGGACTAGGTAGCAAGTAGTCCCACTGCCAACAGAAGGGGCTCAGTCCTTTTATGACTAGAGACTGTGGTCCACTACTGCCTCTGAGTAACCTGTGAGTAGACTCCCTCCTTGGCATCCCTTGCCACTCACCTGAAGATTCTCCCCCCACTGGGCCTTGCCCTCCAGCAGGGCATCCAGCACAGCCCGGCTTGGCTCGCCATTGGCAGGGTCATTCCCACTAACCACATAGTAGGACGCACGCACTCGACGGAAGAAGTCAAGGTCAGCAGTCTTGCCACTGCAATGATTTGGGATGTAGGCAAGATCCAAATATATAGGGGAGCCAGAGGCACCCTTGGAACCCAAGGCCGCTGTAGAGACAAGCCAGGACTCGTTAGAGAGGGAAAGTAGGACGTTTTTAGCAGCCTTCTCCCTCCCTTCTCTCCCACCTCTGGAGCTTCTGACCAGCCACACCCAGCCCCAACCCCCAACCTCTCCCATTTTGCAGGTTGTACTTACTTGGTCCTGCCTTGAGTCCACTCACTAGGCCTTTGGACATGGGGCTGTGTCCATCCTTTTCCTCTGCTGGGGTGACTTGGCTTGGAGTGCTGCGTGGTCGGGGTGGAGCCCGGGATACTCGATCTGCAGGCCCTTTACCAGGGGTGGGTGAGCGTTTTCCACGAAGATCCAGACGCCGGGCAGGAGACACTGGCTTAGCCCTGCCCAGGGCCCTGCGCCCTCCCCTTCCCTGTGCCTTCTCCTTCTCCCGTAGCCTCTCTACCCTACCAGACTCTGAACTGAACCCCTCAGGATCAGCCATGCACACGTCAGGGCGAGGAGGGGATGGGCGGGGGTCTGTTTGGGGGAGAGGGGGTGGGTCATGGCCAGGTCTGGGATGGTGAGTTCCACTGACCCCCCCAGCTTTGTCCACAGGTAGGAAGTCCCCATCTTCATCTGAGTCGAGGGCTGCCTCAGCTGTGATGGATGGACACTCCTCGGTTTCTGGTGGAACGTCAGAATCTGACTGTGAGGAGCCTGAGTCACTGGCTGATGTTGGTGGTGTCTCATCAGTCACAGGGCATGGGCCGCCTGTGGCTTCTGGGCCTCCTGCCCGGCGCCGCCCCCCTCTCCCTACCAGCTGAGCTTCCTCAGCAGAGAGTTCGCCATCAGTGGATCGGGGCAGAGGTGGGTTCAGGAAGGATGGGGAGAGCTCCCCTCGGTGGGGCCGGGGCTCAGTGGCACATCCCTGGGGCCCAGCCTCAATTTCAGGAGAGACATTTCTGGGTTGGCCTCCAGAAGCCCCTCCAGGACACAGTGGCTGCTCAGGGGAGAGCAGTGTGTCAGGCCGGGAGCTCCTCTCAGCTCTCTCAGACCAGGTCCCTTGTTCCCAGGCAGGGCAGGCTTCAGCCACACCTTTCTCAGCCTTGGCTGGGACAGGGCCTAGAGGGTTGGGGCTGGTTTCTGTTGGGCCATTGGAGGCACATTCCCCAGAGGGCCCCTGGAAGGTGTCTGGCTTCTTGGTGGCTGCCCCTGAGCATTCCAGGCGGCAGGGCAGGGTGCCATCATCCAGATCACCAGGCAGGCTTGGAGCTGGAGCTGGGGCCCTGTCCAGTGAAGCTGGGGGTGCTGGGCTCAGAGCAGTGAGGTCCCAGAGGCTATGGGCAGGTGGTTCCTTTCCTGGGACCAGCTTTCCAGACCCCTGTTCTGCAGCCTCCAGGCCAGGAGGGAAGTGCTCAGCCACATTTGAAATCACAGGTGTGGTGGCCTCAGAGGAGGAGCCTTCAGACAAGGCTGGTGAGGCAGGCCGTGGCAGACTGGAGAGGAGAGGAGCCCCAGGACTGCTGGGTGATGGGAGCTGAGGCAGTGAAGAGTCCAGGCTGGGGGCCTTGGTCACTTCTAGGTACTCATCATGCCGGGCTCTGGTGGGGGGCCCAGGAGCCAGTGCCAGAGCTCGGTCCCCAGAGAAGGCAAGGGAGCCACAGGGTGCTGAGCGGGGTTCAGCTGGAGAGGGCAGCTGTGGGGCAGCTGGCTGCAATGAGGAGAAGCCAAAGGCTGAAGCAGGGAAGTCCAGGCTGGGTCGGGCAGGACCCAGGTGTGACTCGGAGGAAGGGCTGGTATGTGCCTCACTTTCAGGCCACAATGTGGGGGAACCCTCAGGGATGGGGTAAGGGGGACTTGGGGACTGTGCCTCTTTCTCTGGCTGCTCCCGAGCACCCTTTTCCAGTTCTGAGTCACTAGTGCTGTCACCCCAGTGACCCTGGCCCAATTCTTTTGGGGATGGGGTTCTCCTATCTGGGCTACAGCCCAGAACATTACCATTAAGAGGTGGGCTTGGGCCTTTGCTCAGGGGGATCGGAGCACGGGGGGGTACTGCAGGTGGGGTGAGGCTGGGCTCCACACTTGGCCCTAGCTCAGGCCTTGGGGGTAAGGTGGGTCCTACCAGGGCTGCATAGCTGAAGGCTGGAGCTTCAGACTGGAGGCTTTTGGGTGAGACAGGAGAGGAAAGCTCCTTCTCTGCAGATGTATTTCGGCCGGCAGCCTCCTCCTTGGTTGAAATGCAGGGAGGCCAATCCCCAGCTGCTCCAAGCGGAAGCTCCCTGGTGGGGCATGCAGGGCCAGGCCTAGTAAGCATCATCTGCTCATAGATGTCTGTGTACTGAAAGCTTCTATCATCAGGATAGGGTGTGGGCTCTCTCTGCTCTGGTTCAGTCTGCTCGGGCTCCTTGGTGGCATGGCTCTTGCTGGCCCCTGGGCCCATTGAGCTGCAGGGGCTGCAGTCAGGGTCCCCAGCCGCACCTTCATCTTCCCTCTCCCCTTCAGCCTTGCGGTAGTCCTTCCCTAGTGGGGAGTATGGCCCACCTTCCAACTCGGCTGCCCCCTCCTGCACTGCAGCCACCACACTTTCATACTCAGCTGTGCCCCAGGAGAAGGGGGCAGGAGTGTGTAGCTCTGGAGCAGGTGTGGGCAGAGCTGGAGCTGGAGAGAGGGGTGCAGGGGGCAGGGGTCTGTCCTTGGGCACCCATGGTGGGATGTCAGCCAGCCATGAAGGGGTGGTGGGTTCGTTCCTCAAGGGTGGCATGGCCTTAGGGTCTGGGATAGGGCTCTCTTGTCCTGGGGCCGGAGGAACCCTCTGTCTAGCCATCTCTGGTGGGGAGGTCGGAGGAGAGATGATCTCAAACGGGGAGCGAGTCAGCTTGTCTTCTTCCTCTGCTGATAGCCCAACTGGTGACTCAGCAAGCCAGTGCTCCACCTCCAGTTCCTTCTGTGGTGAGGGCTCCTGGAAACCCTTGAAGTCTGAGGCCCAGGGGATCTGGGGCGTGTGCTCCAAGGGGGCCACTTCTTGCTCATCATCTGGCCCCTCATCGAGGAAAGTGCTCTCCCGCTCTTCTGTGTACCGAGGCCGGGCTCTCTGGCCATCCAGCTCGTGAGGGAACCAGACCTTCTGCTCACAGCTCAGCTCCCTCCAGTATGTGTCCTGTTCTAGGGCCACATCCTCTCTGCCCCTCCAGTACTGGTCTTCAGGCTCAGGAGATGTGTCCTCCCACATCTGGGCAGGCTCTTTCCGTTCTCCAATGGGCTTCCCTCTGCTGGGAGATATTTCTCTCCACTCCTGGACTAGGTCCTGCTCCTGCCAATACTTTTCTCCCTGCTCCTGGGCCTTGTCCTCTAGCACTGGCCTCTCTTCCAGCCCCTGAGCTTTTGTCTTCTCCAGCAGAGCTTCCTCCTTCTGTTCCACAGCCTTGACTTTTTCCAGAGATTTTTCCTCTAAGATCACCTTTGGTTTAATGGTTTTATCCTGCACTGGGCTCTCCTGCTCCCCAGTTTTATCCTTCCCTTCTAGATCTTTCTTATCTTTCTGTTCAACCACGTTATTTTGTTCCAGGGCTTCATCCTTCTGTCCTAAGGCCCAGGATTTTTGTTCTAATGCCCGATCCTTCTGTTCCAAGGCCTTGCCCTTCAGTTCAGGGGCCTTGTCCTCTGGAGTCTCATCTTTATGTTCAAAGTCTCTGACTTTTTGTCCTAAGGCTCCATCTTTCTCATCTGGGACCTTGTCCTCCTGCTCCAGAGCCTTGGATTTTTTTTGGAAGTCCCTGTCTTTGGGTTCCAAGTCTCTGTCTTCTGCTTCTAAGTCTCTGACTTTTTGTACTAAGTCTCTGTCCTCCTGCTCCAGGGCCATGTCCCTTTGTTCTAAGTCTCTACCTTTTTGTTCTAAAGCCTTCTCCTGCTGTTCCACAGCCTTGTTCTTTTCTTCCAGACCCCCATCTTTCTGATCAATGACTGTATACCTCTGCTGTACAATAACATCCTTCTGCTCCAGAGTTTTGTGCTTCTGCTGTAGGACTTTGTCCTTTAGTTCAGGTCCCTCGTCCTTCTGCTCTGAGGTTCTGTCTTTCAGCTCTGGAGCTTTACCTTCCCATTCCATGGCAATGTCCTCCATGGCAGGGCTTGACAAAGACTCAGGACTCTTGGTGAGGGAACTATCAGGTGTCAGAATGTGTTCATCAGGGCTCATGATCACTCCAGGTGAAGGCTTCCCATCTCCCAACAGTGTAGAATGAGAGAAGGAGCTAGCAGGGAATTTTCCATCAGAACTCTCATCCGTGATGTCTGCCTGTACAGAGTATCCAGTGGTCCCATCTGTGGGAGGTGACACTGTGGCTGTACAGGGTTCTAGACTAGACACAGGAGCTAGGTGGTGAGGGGTGTCCTCAGCCTGCATCTGAGGCCCCTTTTCTTCCTTTCCAAGGCTTAGTTCCCCAAAATGGAGGGTGCCAAGGCTTTCTGGAGAAAGCTGCTTAGAAGAGATATCCAGAGAGGTCTCCTTGCTAGGACTCTCTTCTGAAAGAGAAAGTGACTGGGTGTCTTGTGGAGATACCTCTGGCCACAGGTCTTTGTGTTGGTGCTGCTCTGTCAGACCACAGGGAGACCTGCAGATGGCTTCTTGGTTGGCAGTGTCTGGGGAGACCACACTGAGGACAGAGAGGGACTCTGCATCTTCAGGGGACAGGCTTTGGTCAGGGAATTGGAGCACCTCATCTCTCTGAGGTTCATCAGGTTCTTGAAGTGATGTCCTCAAATCACTGGGAAGGGCTTCTGTTCCCAGAATTGGTCCTGGAGGCTCTCCTGCCTCCACTGTGTCAAAGACTGTTGCTTTGTCCTGTTCTGACAACAGCTGGGTGGTGTAGCCTGTATGTCCCCCAGCAATGCTGACAGGTGCTTCCGGGGCCTGGGGCATCCTGGATGAAGGCGCCTTTCCCTCATCTTCTAGTATGCCCTCTTCAAGCCCTGGCTTGACTGTCTTCTCTGTAGCATCCTCCTTGCCCACACCTGGTATTGGACCAGTGTATCCCCAAGAGTCTGCTTCCTGAAAGTGTTGGGGCTCAGACTTTTCTTCCACTGGGGACTGATGAAAGGGTGTGTGGGTGGCACTGGGTGGACCAGACGGTGGAGGTGAGGCCATCTTAACTGTGCTGTCATCTGGGCTGAGGCAGCGCTCCTCTCCTTCTCCCAGGGCTGGTTCCCCTGGATGGAGGGTGTGCCCAGGGGCACCAAACATCGGGGCTCCATACTGACTGTGAAGTTTCTCTGATATCTCTCCATCTGCGGTCTCCTTTCCCTCTTCCACAGCTCTCTTTCCAGGCAAGCCTTTCCCTGTGATCTCTCCTCTCTTCTCCGACTCCCCAGTCACAGAGAAATCCTCACAGGGTGGTGATTTAAAGCCCTTGTCTTCTTCCAGTGAGGAGGTGGGTGAGATGGTCCCAGCTGATGGCACATAGTCCAAACCC
Organism: Manis javanica; assembly: GCF_040802235.1. NCBI lineage: Eukaryota > Metazoa > Chordata > Mammalia > Pholidota > Manidae > Manis > Manis javanica. The sequence continues at coordinate 93,699,682 of NC_133163.1, read as the reverse complement.
TGAGTGGCTTCAGTGCGGGATGAGGGGATGCTTGTGACTGTGTCGAGCAGCAGGGAGCTCTTGCCTGTCTCCTCTGTCTGGGGGGCTGTGAGTGAAGCCACGGACTGGTCCTCAGCCACGGATGTGGCAAAGGAAGAAAGCTTGTCACACTCAGTGATTGAAGTGGCTGAGGACACATGCTCCTCTTCAGCCAAAGGGGCAGCCACCATGTTGGGTGGGTAGCTCAGTTCAGTCTCTGGTGTGCCATAGCCTTTGCCTGAGGTGGCAGGAACAGCACTGTCTGCAGGCCGGCTTGCCTCAAAGGGGCCAGGACCTTCAGGCCCAGGGAGGCCATATGCACTGGCAGGAAATCTAGGTGGAGCAGGGCGCTCCTCTGGCTCATCGTGGATCTCCTCATCTGAGATGGTCTGCTCGGTCTCTGAGTAGCCAGGGATTGTCTCGTCCTGGATGTAAGAGACATGCTCCGTGACACATGCAGGTGTGGCCAGGCTGCTTAGGAATGATGAGGTCTCCTTCTCAGGGGCTTTGACCTGCAGTCCTGGTTCCCGGCCCCCAAGAACCTCCCCAACTTTTGGAGTTACCTTCAAGGCTTGCTGCATATGCTTTTGGTAAAAACCCTCATTCTTTGTCTCTTTGTCTTCCTCCTCATCTGAAGGGTGCACCTCCTCCATTTCTTCTAACTCAGCCTTCTCTATCACATCCTCCTTTACCTCAGGTTCACTTTCCTCTCTGGCTTCTGTTCTATCAAGGAGCTGCTCTGCTTTCTTTAGCTTCTTTTCCTCCCAGGTATCTTTCTCTTCCTCTGTTTCAGCCCCAGAATCTGGGCCTCTATCCTTGTTGCTGTGGTCCTCAGCGATATCAGGGACAATCTCTTTCTCCTTCATCACAGGCTCTTCTTGTTCCAGCCCTGGGACAGAGGATGGTGTCCCCTGGGCACCTGTGCTTGGGGGTCCCTCCTCTGCAGTGTCTGCAGGGAGTGGTTTTTCTTCTATTCCTATGTCCCTTTGTTCAGCCAGCAAACCTCCCTCCTCACGCTTCATCTCCTCAAAGTCCTGTGTGAGATCCTCAGGGGAAGACAGGGCCAACTCCCTGTGTCCCCTGGCTGCTGGGAGTGGTACAGCCCCCTTCTGGACTGGGGGTGTCCGGGGCTCAGAGGACAGCTCCTTCTCCCCACGGGCAGCCCGGCTCTTGTCCATCTTCACTCTGCCAGGGGCCTTGGCTTTATAGAGGGTCTTACGCACCTCAGGAGTAAAAGGCTTCAGGTCTGGCTTAGAAATCTTCTTGATCTCAGGTTTGTTGTCTTTCCTCTTTTCCTCCTTCTTGGTATCCTTCTTCTCCTCCTTCCTTCCTTCATCCTTCTTGATCTCCTTCCTCTCCTTCTTGATCTCTTTTTTCTCTTTGTCTTTTTTCTCTTCCAGCTTTGATATCTTTTCTTTAAGGTGCTTCTTCCCCACTTTGTCTTTGATCAGCTTTCGCTTCTCTGCCTTCAAAGCCTCACTCGACTCTGTCTTCACCTTCTCAGGCTTGGCAGGCTTCTCCGGGGGCTTCTCAGACACCTCTTTTGCCTTCTTGTCTACCTTGGCTAACTCCTTGGCCAGTTCTGAGCGGGCCTCCTTGGCTCCCTCTTCGGCTACGTCCTCCCGTTTGGCTAGCTTGCTTACCGCTGTCTTGGCAGTGGCCTTGAGGCTCTCCCTGCTGTCAGCACGTTGTTTGATTTTGCTGGGCTTGAGACTGGCAGGCACAGCTCCAGCAGCCAAGTCCTTCTGTGTGGCCACAGGGTAGCGCAGGAAGTCCAGGTGCCGAAGCTTTTCCAAGCCCTCCAGGATCTTGTTCTGGGGAGCATTTCCTGGAAAAAGCACACGCACGATCTTCTCAGTGGGGTTGGCTGGCAGCCAGACCACCAGAGCAGTGATAGAGGTCAGGTAGGGCACTGAGATCTCAGCCTCCTTCCCATTAGCCAGCACAATGCCTGTCTTAGCTTTACTATTGCCTGCCCACTTTTGCATGAGGAACTGCATCTCCTTGCTGTCCTTCACAGGGTTGAGGACATACATATCCAGGCGGCCCACACCCATCTTGTGGAAGAGGGTCAGTGGCTCAATGGTGTTGCTGACCACACGGTACAGAGGCTCAGCTTGGATGCCCAGGCGGTTTAGGTGCTGCAGAGTGAGGCAGGCCTCCTCAATGCTGCGCTTTGCCTTCCGGGAGGCATCAGGCAGCCGTAGCTTTTCGGGCACGTTGAAGAAGACAACTCCAAGTTCAGGGGAGATGAGGTTCTTCACCCAGTCACTGTAGCTGCTAGAGCCCTGGGACTGCTCCTCCTCCAGTTCTGCCACTTTGCGCTGTAGGAGTCCATTGATGCCTGGCAGGTTGTCTGCTCCGATGTGTGTGAGCAGCACCGAGTCAATGCGGTCCAGGTGCCGTACCAGCTTCCAGAAGCAGGACTTGCGATCAGAGCCACCGTCCACCAGGATGTTGAAGCCATTAACGGCAAAGAGTGCAGAGTCCCCGCGGCCTCCAGGGAAGATGTAGCAGCAAGGCTTAGAGAGCTTGAGGAAGCCCCCTGAGGTGGGAGGCTCTAGCAGGTCAAAGGGGGATGGCACATCCACAGTCTCAGAGACATACTCAGAGAACTCCGCCACGCCATCCATGGTGGGCAGCGTGGGCTCAGGGTTTAGCCGAAGGTGCAGGGTCTCTTGGGAACTGGATAGTCCTAGGTGGCTCCAGTCACCCTCCCCTAAGCAGGATACAGTGAGGAAGGCCTGGATCCCAGGGTCTCTATTGCTGAGCAACTGGGCAATCTAGAGCAATGGGAGACAGAAAGCTGATCAGATCATTGGGGTAGTGTTAACCCAGTTCTGATTCAATCTGCTAAGCTCTACCTCTTTCCAGGGTGATCTCCTACCTTTCGGCCAGGGCCCTGATGGTCAAGCAATATGAGATTTTCCCTTCTTTGGATCCCTCCCTACAGCTCTAGTCCTACCCCATGTTCCATTCCTCCCAGACCTTACCTCTGGGTTGTGAAGGACCTGGGCAAAGTTTTGATAGGAATAGGTGCCAGTCTGTAGGATGAGGTCTCCCCCGGGCTCTAAACTTTGCCCACTCAAGATCAGTAGTTTGTGAGCTGATGGGCTGCTAAGAAGATGGTGAACCTGGAACAGAAGGAGAGAAGTTGTCACAGGTGTAGGAAATTGAGGGAAGAACACTGAATGTTCCTGGTCTCCCCTCAGTGCTACAAAGACACGCTCTACACTAGTAGCTCTACGACACCTCCAGAGGGGTGCTGGGGATTATAAGGTAGCTTAGATGGCAGAGAGAGGATGGTTCAAAGCCAAGTACAGGAATTCTTGGCCCTACAGCAGTGGTACTGGCAAGGGTGGGTTATAGCATTGCCAGCAGGCCCTTGTGGCGAGGCCCAGGCCTTGGCCTTACCTCAGAGCTGATGCTGTCGGCACTGGGATTTACCAGGATGATGGTCTCTAGGGTCTCACTCTGGTGGCAGAGGGTCCTTTGGCCTGAGGGAGAGATGCAGGAATTTGTATTGAAGTGAGTGAGTATAGACTAAAACAGAGGAATTGTGTGGGCAGGAGAGAGAAAATGCACTATGAGAAAATGAGGTTTAGGAGAAAGAGAAGCCTGGCTACCCTTAGATCTGGCCACTTTGGATACTGCTGAGTGAGGCCAAGGGACTGGCTCCTTCAGTCTTTCCGTGTCAGGGTTTCCTCCTCCCTTCTCCTACACTGGCTGTCTTCTCCCACCCTTCCTCTCCACCCCCGCGGCCCCCACCCACTCTAGCCTCAGACTGCCCTGTTAACAAGAAGCTTTTGTCCCTCCAGAGCACTGAGCTCCTGGTGCTGCCTGGGGATGGGGGACTCAGCTGGAGGAGGGCTCCTGGGACCACGATCCTCACTCAGCTCTCTCCTCACTAACTTGCCTCTGCCCTGGGCTTTCATGCAGCAGAGTGCCTGGAACTAAGGAGGTAGGTGCTTCCATGCTGTGTTAAGATTCCCCATCCTCCTTTCCAGCTCCTATTGAATGACAGAATTCACATCCCAAAAGACTCAGAGGAGTCTGTACTATCTAAACCCTTGGGGTTTTATAATTCAAGAGTAGAAATAGGACTATAACATCTTGTTCTGTTCTCAGGTTCCTCAGAGGCCAAGCCTGTTCTCACAAAGATGTACAAAATCAAACTGCTCCCATCACCAAAGGGTTCACGGCTCCCTCTCCCTGCTCACCTTGTGTCCCCAGGCTTGAGAGGCCTGGTTCACTGCCCCATGCCCCATCCCTTGTGAACAGGTTCTCCTGTCATCCTTGCCCCTCTCCTATGGGCCTTCTGCCACAGAGAGGGGAGGTAGGGGCTCACAAACAAGAAGCAAATAAGGAAGAAGAGATTCAGCAAGTTCCCTAGGCCATGGAGACAGAGAAGACAGATAAGCCCTCTTTACCTCCTTTCTCCAGACTCACACAGAACACAGAGCAATGCAGCCAAGAAAGAAAGTGGCAGGTTAGGAGGTACTGAAGGCTGCTGCCACCCACTGCTCTTCCTTTTCCAATTGCAGCACACAGTGGGGTTACCGTACAAACAGAGAGTGGAGCAGATGGCCTGGGAAGTGGACTGTCTGGAGGATATTGGCGGGAGGGCTCATAGTCTGTCCCCTAGACCCTCTTCTGTGACCCAGCTCTTTCCTCTTTCTGGGGCTCAGATAAGAGGAGCCTGGGGCCAAGGCCTTTGTTAAGAAAAAGACGTGTTATGCCAGGATGAGGCAGATTTGGCAGATAGGGCTGCATTTGCAGCTGCAGGGGAAATGAACCATGGATGGATGGTGTCAGAAGAACAGACCCCACACAGGGTGGGTGGGGCCCAAGAGGAATTCTCTTCTATTAGGAGTTGGGAGAGAAGTTTTGAGGTCAGTTAAGAGGATGAGAACCACTTCAGAAACAGGCAAGGGTAAGGCTTGGGCAGGTAAGGGATAAGAAGGTTCAGGTAGCCCTAAGTTGTTCAGATTTAGAAGGGCAATTCCTACCCTACCCCTGCCCCCACCACATATACACAAGTAAAACAGGAAGAGAAACACCTGCAGTACTGATGTGCTTGCTTTCTACTCCTCCAGCCCACGGCTCCTCACAGTCCCCTTCATAACCCCCCGACTTCTCTGATCCTAGTTCCTATCTGGGCACAAGACCCCATCTCTCACCCATGCGCTCTCTAGTTCTGACTGGCAACTACAGGGTGTATATCCTAGGAGCCTCCTTTTCAGGCCAGGGAGAGAGCCCTGCTTCTCTCTTCTCCACCCCCAGCAATCCCATGACGGGAATTGATTTGCTTTTTCCTTTTTCATTGGAGAGGACTTCTGGTGAGGCAGGGGCACTTCCCTTGGCCAGTGATGGGGCCAGGGGTGGGCAGGGGGTGCTGAGATGAGCAGGCCAGAGGGCAGGTGTCTCCGCAGTGAGGCAGAGGGGGGGCCCGCTTGGGCAGCTGCAGTCTGCCGCAGTGTGTGAGTGTGCGCACAGAGCTTGGGCTCCAGCTCCGCCCCCACCCCCCAGCATGACAAGTCATTTTCTTGGCTGCTTCTGCAAGGGGGCTGGGGAGCGGGGTATGCAGAGAGGGAGAAGGAACTGGCTCCTCCGTTCAAGAGCCCCCATCTTGGGAAGAGAAGCGGAGATGAGGTGGGGGTGGGGCCGAGACTTGGAACCTGTGGGGTTGACAGGACTGGGAATGCAGGGCAGCTGCTGGGGGGGGGAGTGCTCTCAGTCTCCGGAGTGGCCTCCTCTCTAGAGGGAGCCAGAAAGGGGGTGCTTAGAGTCCCAGTAGTCGCAGGGAATGGGATGTGGGGAACCCATGCAAATAAGTTGATCTGTAGAGAGGTGTGTGCCACGTCTTAATGACCCTTTCCTCCCTTCTTTTCCACAGTGTCCCCCACCTTCCCTTACTTGGCAAAAACTCGCTGTCCTATCCACTCCCAGCATAGGAGCAGCTGAGCAATCCAGCAGCTGACACCAGAGATCCTCCCATTAGGCACATTCCCGTAATATCTGCCTTTCCCTCAAATTCTTCTGCCCCTGCCTGAGACATAGCCCCCAAATATTCCGGCAACCCGGGCTGCCAGGCAGGACCAGTGACACCTCCTCTCCTGCAGCCCCTAGGCTGATGTCTTCTGGTGTAGCCCAGCCTGAGAGGACTATCTAGTTCCAGCCCCACTGGTCTCTGCCTGGGTCTAGGTCTGGGCTGGCCCCACAGCCAGTACTGTTCGTCCCCCCATCCTGTCCATCCTGCTAAGCTAGTTTCCAACTCAGATTGGGTATCAACTCCCTTCCCATTACCCCCATCACAGCATCCTCCACCCTGCATTCCGCCCTCCTTAGGCTCTTACCCAGGGTGTGGGTGGGAACCCCTCATGGAGGCAGCAGCTCCGGCCTCAGCCGGCAGCTTCAGGGAAGAGTCTGCAGCACTTGGGGTGGGAGTGGAGGGGGGGTGCTTGCTGGGGAGGGCGGTGCCTGGGCGGGGAAGAGGGACTGGTCCATGACGAGGCACTGGAGACTTAACTGTTTCTCTGCCTTCACAATGTCAGTGCTCTGGTGCTTCTGTTTGGCTCTGGGGGCTGAGAAGCTGTCTAGCAGCTCAAAGAGCCAGAGTGGCCTCCAAGGGCCCACAGGGCCCTTCTCCCCCAACCCTGCTTAGTCAAGAAATACTCTTTAGCATCAGACAAAAGACAAAAGCCCTGTGCACATTTTCGGGGACACAGGAGGTAGGAGCTGCCTGGGCCCTCTTTCTCTCTGGAACCAGGGCTGCCTCTCCCCTCAGATCTAGGGAGTAACCTTCAATCCCTGGAGGAGCTGGAGACAAAGAGGCCCAGACCCGAAAGAATGGGGTAGGAGTGACAAGACTGCTTGAGATGAAGGCTGGGGACAGGAGGTGTGCTGAGCTCTGAGGCTTCCGAGCCACAGCTACAGAAACCAGGGGAGGGCAGAAATAAGTCTCCTTGTAGGTTGTAGCATGACTTGAAATTCTGGGGTGGACACATGGTCCCTAGCCCATCTGGGGTGGGGCACAGGGACCCTGGGAGCTGCATGTAGTCTGGTGCGAAGGCAGCATAGCCTTGTGGCTGGCTGCACAGGCACTGATATTTGGAATTCTTGGGTCATTGACTCTGAAGAGGCAGGGTGCTTGCTGCATTTCAGTGAAAGTGTTAACGGGGTCGGAGGAGGATCACCAGGGCCCCAGGCCCAAGCAATATTTCCTTACTATAGGCCAATTATTAAATGTAACAAAGTACTCTTTGGATTAAAAAGTTCATATAGTAAGAGGGCATTGGGTCCCTGTTCTCTCCTGTCTCTGTACTTTTCTGTGTCTCTGTCTTATACTTTTTTTTTTACTCATTAGGCATGCCACTGGGCATTTGTAATTCTATCACATGGCCTTTTATATTCTTTTTTAAAATTATTTTTTATTAAGGTATTATTGATATACACTCTTATGAAGGTTTCACATGAAAAAATGTCTTATACTATCTTAATCCTTTTAATACTGGCCCATTTTCCCTCTGTCTCTACCTTGGTCTCAGATTTAGTGCTGTGTTCCAGGACACTGAAGGAGGATCCGGAGAGCTCCATCACTCAGTTCCAGTCCAGAGATGCTCCTGCTCCCACAGTCCTTCCCTGCCCTCTCCTTTTCATTAACTCTCCCCAGCCCTGGCCTACTCCTAAGGCCTTCTTCGCATAGACATCCACTCACTCAAACCCCGGCACCAGCCGCACCCTTGCCCCAGGCTGCCAAGAGCTGCTTGTGAAGGTCAGAGAAGCCAAAATAGTCACTGCTCTCAGCATCCCCCATCCCCCGCTTCACTGCAGCCAGAGGAGAGGAGGAGCTGAGTCACCAGCACTAGGTGGGGGGAGGAGGGAAGAGGAGGAATCCTTGCTTAGAACCCGGGATGCAAAGCAGCAACATGGCAACAGCCCCGTTTGGGGAGAGGAAGCCATCTGCAGGGTACACAACACAAACGGAGCTGAGTTCCGAGCATCACAAAGGGAAACACCTCCCTTCTGCAACTTCGTATTTCTTATTTCTTCCCACCTCAAACCTTCTATCTCCTTTCTGCTTTCTAGGGCTCTCTAGGGCTAAGAGGGAAAATTGAGCAGACATTTTGGCTTGAGAACAAAATAGCATTTCCCAGTTCAACGTAGAGCCCACCCTTATTCTCAGCTGCTACCCCTAAGGGCCACACCCTGGACACTGTTCCAACTCAGGGGAGTTTTCCTTCAATTCTCACCCTCTGAACAACCACCCACCACCACCAACCCTCCACCGCTGGGTTCCCAGACTCTGCCACCATGAAATGGTGAGACGCCAAAGAAAAGAGAGAGGCCTGAACTTAAACACAAAGTACGATCAAAAGACCTGAATTTGAGGCCTGACTCTACCATTTTACTAATCATGCTGTTAAACAAGCTACTTAACCTCTCTGAAAGCTTGCTTCCAGAACTATAAAATGAGTGTAACATTAATACCACCCTCTAACCATGCTGTAAGGAGTAAGGGGCATAAGAAATTAAAAAATGCTTCATTCCTAGAATTCTAAACCTTCAATGCCCAAATGCCACTGGAAGTCTGTCTCCCTTTTGTGGAAGATTTATGAGAGGTCATCTAGGTGATCAGGGAAATCCTAAATCAGATCTTAGACCAGACCAACTCTAGAGTACCCTTAGCTCCCAAGTAAACCCAGAACTGTAGATGCTTACAGGAAGGGACACCCCCAGGTTAAGCTGCTGTATTTACTCAGAATGGCTTTTGTGTTTGCAAAAGTAACAGAACTATGACTTCCTGAGCACATCAGTGGTAATGGAGAGTCAGACAGAAGACCTCCAAATTTGTCATTCAGCCTGTGTTTTTTTTTAAGAGTCTTAAAATCAATCATGAATACAAATTATGAAGCTCCCTTTCTTACTTACAGGTGTGCAACAGTAGAAGTGTCAGAGTGCTATTTCAACTCAGTTTTCCACTGTCCTAATTGTTTCAGCATTTGTTTTCTAATGCTTGGAAGCCCCAGAATTTTTGCAGGGGTTAGAAAGTAAGGCTCCATCCAATTCACCACTAAAGACTATCTGGTGCAAAATTCACATTGGAAAGCCTTTACCAGATTTGACCGCTAGAAGGAGCTGGGCCACTGACTCTCCATGAGTGGGGAACCTTTCCTGTGTGTATGTTGAGTGTGTGGAGAGGGTGCTGGCTAGGAATGATTGCTCTCTCCCTGTCATTGTAGGATACATGTTTGTCCCCTTTCTCAGCATTTGGCCCAGGGTTTGAGGAGAGGTGAGAGGAATGGTGGCCCAGCCTGTGGTATTGCCAGAAGGGATTAAGTCAGGCGGTACTAGCATGTACCCCTGAGCCCATCCCAGCCTCCTGGTTCCCTTTGCCTCCCCACTCACAGGAGGCTGAAGGGAGGGGCAGTGTCTGCAGCTGCTTTGGGCTGGCTGTTGTTTGTGGGGACAGCTGAAAGAGGAGCCAGCAGGGTGGGGCTGTGGTTGTCTCAAGCCATGTGGGTTTTTCCAGGAAATTCTCCACTATTCTCTGGGGACATAAGACAGGACACCATAAAAATGTCCAAACCTAAAAAAATTCAGTATGCTAACGTAAGCCTGATTTTGTGTATATGGCCCTAAACCCCTTGAGGACACCATGGCAAAACTCTTTGGCTGAAAAGATCTAGTAAGTATTTATATATCAGTGCTTATTTTTGAGATGTGCCTGAGAGTAACTATACCTCTCCCGTAAGCATCTTCCCAAGCATCCCTGCATCTTAATCTGAAGTATGGCCAAGTACTAGGGTTTAAGTTCTGTTTATTCTTACATCCTTCCAAAAGAACTACTCTTAAGTCTCTGTGACCAAAAGGACAAGGTTAGAGAATTCAGGATGAATTATTAACATCAGCAGACACTCCCCAAACTTCAGTGCAGTCATTAATTTTACCTGCTTTCATCCCCTTAGCCAGCCTTGCACCAAAGCTCTTAGGAGTAATAAGTGGTAAAACTGTCAATTTTTAATCATCAGTACTAATGAAGGACCCATGACATGAGTAATTCTAAACAGAAGGAAGTCTCAAAACAGTGAATGACCAGCTTTACAGGAAGATGCCAGCCTCACATTAAAAAAAATGCTACACATATCCTTAAGATAATGGAGTATTAGTCATATTAACCTTGTCTTCTCCTTTCTCCAGGAACGTCTCTAGAGGAGTCAGTGATACAAAGATGTGGCAATTAACAGAAGGAGCAGGAAGAGAAGGGGTGCCTATCTATGATACTGGATAATTGAGAATTACCTGTATGAGATAAGAATGCACTCATTTGGTGTCAGTGACTGTTAAGATGGATGGATTTTATATTTCATTAAGGCACTGGCACATGGATTAGTGTGTCAACATTTGCCAATAACATGAGCAGATGCCTAGCACTTTAATAATGGTATGTAGGGCTTTCTGTAGTCTCCCACAGCTACTGTCATAGAATAACTCTAAAATATTATTTTCTTGAATCCCTAGCCCATTTTTTCCACCCAGCATAATGGGAAATTGTATTCTGTAAACTCTGATCTCAGAGCCGAACCTCAAGAGTAGCCAAGCCCTTGTAGCAACAAATCCTGGAGACCCTGCTTTCACCCTGGATTTGATGGTGCTCATCAGCCTTTGATACCAGGATTCTGCTCTGCTCTGAAGATCTGTTAGCTGAGCCAAAGGAGAAACCAGAAGCCCTGAAATCTGGAAGGTAGGCTGTGCAGCCTGAGGGCAAGTGCTAAGCAAGGATCTGGGAAGATGAGTGGGGATTCAAGGGTCTCTGTAAAGGGAAGCATGGAGTCTGGGGTATACAGAAAGGGGAACACAAAAAGAGAAAGAGGATTTTTGCATGGGAGATGACCCATCACTCAGAAGCCCTATCTTATCCATAAAACACCCTCTTCTCAGGTAGAAATGACATTCTCCAGGCTCCTTCCACCATCATACCACCTGTCTGCGAAGTATACTGGGTATGTGGGGACAGCAATGGAGTTTTGCAACTTTTTCCTCAGGAGTCCCTCCCTTCTCCCAACTCAACATCCCACAAGGCCAGTTCTGCCAGAGAGACTGGACCTTTGCTCTTCTGTGACCAGTCCCCACCCAAAGGACTGAAACAAAATGACACTAGTCCTAACCTTTGACCTCTGAGGAGAAGTGAGCTAGGTGCCGGGTAATGAAGAGTCTCAGTTGTTGGTTCAAGTCAAAGGCTGATAAGTCAATGTTCCAGGAGAGAATCCCTGAGAAAGGAAAAGAAACAAAAAAGGCTCTAAATAAGGTCAGGGGGTTGGACTTCAGGGAGGTTTTCCAAGCTCACAGAAGAGGTAAGGGGATAAGGACAACTGCCATGATCAGCCTCACTGATATCCTTAAAAAAGGTGTCTAGTGTCCCTGTCTATTTCCCATTCTGTGCCTTTCTTGGGCTTTGCCAGAGCCAGAGTGGGGAGGGCAGGATTTAGGCTACGTTTGGTCATTAATGAGTTTGCAGGCAGGAATTTTCTTGCAGAGTTGCCCTGTTGTGATACAAGGGCCCAACGCCCATTCCTAGATACTGGGGGCTGCCTTCCTGGTCCTTACAGCTAAGGGGAATTCTAGACTCTCCTATGCCCCCGCTCTGTACCTCCACCCGTCTGAGGCTTGCTTCCACCCTCAGGAGGCTCCGCAGCACTGCACCACTGGTGGACAACTGGGGAGGGAGGTGAGGACCAAGGAGCTCGTGGCCACGAAGGTCACTCTCTCAAGTTGGCCACCGGCATTGGGAAATCTGATATTTGTCCGCAGAGTTCAGAAAGCACCCTGTGCCTGTTCAGGTACCCTAAAGAGGAATCTAAGGTAGGCATTTGGACTCTCCAAGGGGTGGCGAGTCCTTTCAGGACATCTGGCCCGAGACATTACCAGAGAGGGGTGTGACCAGAGGGGCCCCAGGGGCTGCACAGAGCTCCCCTGCCTTAGGGATATTGCGGAACGCCACCGGGTGTGCGGGAAGGATGGAAAAGCAAGATATTGGCAGCTCGGGGGGCGGATACGGACGCACGATATGGAAGATGCAGGTGACGGGCTGATAATTCAGATTAACAGGGAGGCCAGGTCTCAGGAGGTGCACACTAGGGATGGAGAATGCAGACGTACTCTCTGGGAGGTAAATGCAGATGGCGGAGAAGCGCGGGATGAAGGATGTCCGAGCACAGCCAGAATAGCGGCTCACCTTGTTCAAGGTGGGCCCGCACGGCCCTCAGCTGACTCTCTGTACCGATATCGCCGATCACGATGAGCAAGGAGTGTTTCCGCAGGTCCCAGCGTGCTGCAGCCACCGCGGATCCGGCGTCGCACAGTGGCTCTGCGGGTTTCTGAGCCAGCGGTGTGCCGGGGCTTCGGAGCCCCAGCTCGGGACTTGTCTCCATGACAACGCCGCGAGGCCGCCAGGGCCCAGCCTCAGTCTCCATGGAAACCCTGCGGGAGTGCTAGGCCGGCAGCATTCGCTGCAGGGAGAGTGAGCGCGGTTCTTAAAGGCCGGTGGCAGGAGCCGCTCATTGGCTGCTGCCTGTCAGGGGGCGGAGCCCTGACGCCGCAGGGGCCGGGCTAAGGCCCGGAGGCTTGGGCCCTGCGGTCTCGCCGGGACTGCGGTTGGTGGCCGCACCCCTCAGCACCCAATCGTTCTCCAGAGGGAGCTCCCACTCCAAGTTGGGCAGAGGTGGGGCTCTAAGGGGTCGGGTGAAGGGTCGAGTCGATTGCCTTGGCGCCAGAAGAAGCTTCTAGTTAGGATGTTCCCCGGATAAATACTGCCTGGCCGTTCTGCAGCCTTGCACGAACTGCGGGAGCCATCTTGGTCCTCTCCGTCTGCGAGTTTGTATCGTCGCCTCCATCAGTGCTGGTGTGCCTGTATTATTGTCTGGCGCTTATCTTTGTTTTGTTTTGTTTTGCCATTCCCTGCCGGGGTCCTAGATTCCATCCTCGGTTCCCCTGTCCTGCTTGCCCCAGGCCCAGGGCGTGCTCAGGAAGGCTGCGCAGTATTGGAGGGACAGAATGACCTTCCGGCCCTGAGTCCCTGGTGAGTTGTTGTTCTGAAGATAGTGTTTGGCTAGTCTCCATCTCTGCTGAGTGCAGGACTCGAGTGCAATGAGCTCAGACTGCAGCAAGGGGGATTTGAGTAAAACCCAGGAAAGACTTTCCCAACTGTAAGTCTAGTGACACAGTGAGTTGGGGAATCTTGGGAGACGGTGGCATTATTTCCCCCAGGAAATTCTTAAAACTGAAAGAGAAATATTTGACCCAAAGAAGCGGTTGACCCATCCAAAACCAAAGAACCAGGAGATGGGAAAGAGGACTGTGGAGGCTGGCACTGTTTAAGACTGACTGGAACATCCTTGTAAAAATGGTATGTGCTGTAGTAAGTCTACCTTAGCCCATTCCTCAGTGTGTCCCCGTCACCTGCTCTGCACTCCAGCATATTCTTTTACCTAGGATGTTGAGTGATTCTGTACGTTCTGTACATCAGAGAGCCTGTCTTTCACTATATGGCTCCAGCAGCAGTTGTTTGGCGTCTCATTTGCCTTACACTTTGGGGCTGGTTTAGGTTAGAAAGGAGCACAATTACCATTCAACAAGGCTGCTAGTGAAACCACATTCTGATCCAGCGCCTCTGTAGAGGCCCTGAAGAGAATTGGACAGTGTGTGCATGTTAAATACTTCACAGCAATCCTGGTCCCTGTGATGAAGCCTGTGATAGTTAAACAGCCAGTCCATTCTGCCATCAATTTGAACATGGCTCTTCCTGAAATGAATGTAACGTTACAGGTCAATTGTATCTCAAAAATAAATTTTTTTTTGATATGGCCCTGAAAATAAAAGTATTACACCAGAGAATGAAAAATAAGTACTAGCAGAACATCAGATGGTGGGGGTGCTTCACACTGTGTGGTACATGCAACAATGTCTGCTATACCTCTGTCCTACCATTTGCAAATCCAAATCTGGGAAAGAGCTTGGGGAGATGTGCAGGCCTCCTCTTCTACAATCAGAAGAGGGTACCATGTGGAGGCAGAGAACCAGAATAGTTTGTAGGGAAAGGAAAGGGAGGGTTTCCATAGCAACTGTAGAGATGAGGTCTTTAACTAGCACAGGTCCTCAGTTGTAAGGGTCAGCAGCAGTTAAACCACAGACTCAGCTTTCATCAAGTCTGACAAACAGGTTAGACAATAGATCTGAATGGTAGGGAAGGCCTAAACACTAATCAGAAGGTAGCAGCAGAAATTCAGACCTATGATCTCAGGCCTTGCTAGAATTGGGTTTTATTAATTACATCTGCAAAAGCAGATGATAATAGCACTAAAATTGCATCTATGTGCCAGAAGAGTATTCAGCAAGCTCTTTTTTGCCAAAGGCAGACAGTGTCATAGAAAAGATTGCTTACAGGTATCTCTTAATTACCCAACTCTTTGCTTAGTTAACAGTACCCCAACCATTGGGTGATTATCCCAGTATCATAATCATATTATCGGAAAATATTTCCAAGTGTCAGATGGCACAGTGCTCTATTAAACAATGGAGTGTTAGTTAGTATCTATGCTCCAGAATTTAGTGAAGACAGAGAACACTAATGTGTATATGTATAAGGCAAAGAAAGCTGAATACAACATTAAAGGAATACATACATGAATTGCAAAGTATATAAAAACCTATTTTGGGTTTAGGAATAGTGTGCTATAGCAGAAGCCTAGTAGTAAAAGGCTGTCATTCAAGGGCACATCCAGGGGGATTACTAGGGACCTGAGGTGCATGCAATAGTGCCTAGTAGTTGTAGAGCCCACTGAATGTTTCATTTAACTGTTGAGCCCTAGACTGACCAGATAACGATCTTTTGGGATCTCCCCTACTCTGTCGTTTCTTCCATACTCTTGTCATGCCACATTGGCAGATACAGTGGTACAACCAGTGCTTTTCTATTTGTGATGATGGACCCTTGAATTGTGGAAGAGGTCTCTAAGGATCCACCACTGAAAGGGGAAGTTAGAGGAGCTGCAAAAGGAAGGCACTATTAAAGGTTCTTTCCTTGGACGCACACTGGAGGCAGAAAATAGTAAAATTCCCAAATGATACAAAAGTTAATTATATCCTTGGCTGAGGTTAAACCAGTTAGGGGATTCTCAACCCCCACACCTTCATCAGTTCATAATATATAGTTATATATATTATGGTATGTGTAATATAGTTATGCATACCAGCAGGTAAATTACCCAGTAGGTAAATTAGTACATGCATAACAAAGTAGGAGGGGCATCTCTAAATTTTTTTCTGGAAATAATTTCATATTTGGTATTTAATGAAATAATTAAAGTTGTCCTCATGAGAAAAATCAAAACTATTGGAATTAATTACATCCATCTTGAATTATGCACCATAATTCTTTCAATGCTTAGGGTCTCCATTGAACTTAAGCCAGCTCTGATAATTCATTAAGATTCTGACTCCTCCCTTACGTCTAGCTTGATGCATGTCATTGGTTTTTCTGGGAATCTAAGCTCACTTGGCAGAATTACAGCCTGTTGTGCTGGGTTGCATGGTCTTATCAACCAAAATATCCAGAAGGAGCTGCATGCAGCTTAGATTCCCACCGTGTACTCCGTTCTGCCTATAAAGCATTATTTATACAGAGGTCTGTTGGATTACAGAATTGCTGTGTCAGAGGCTTGTCCTTGGTTTGGAGAAAATACATGATCTAAGGCATACCAGCAGCCATAGGGATCATCTCTTAATATGAACAACTGATTTAACTGCAAAGGCACTGAGAAAAATAACCTCTAAAAAGACTCTTCAGTAAAATAATCTCTAAAAAGGTGGAAATGCGGGAAAAGTCTGCATTTATTACTATGTCTGGCACATAGAAGAGGCCCACAATAAATATTTGTCTGAAAATTTTTCTATTTTTATTATTTTTTCATATTAAGTAATGGGAAGAGAAGAGCAAAGGCATTGTGTTTACTCTCCCACTGCAGAGAGCATCACAAAGGACAATGAAGAAATTTCCCCATTCTCCTCCCTCACTCCCCACATTCTTGAAGAAAGTGACTCCCAAAAGTGAAAAAGCAACATTTATGGATACCATTTTCCCTATTCAGTCTATTTGCCTGTGAGATGGAAGTTAGTGTAGGGCTGTGGCCTCAGGTATCACCTTTTCTTTTAACCTGAGCAGTGTTACCTATTACTACAGGGAACTCCAAGGATTTTCTTGTGGTGAAGATGATGGTGGTAAAAAGAATTCAAACCTAAGTGTATAACTTAGTTTTGAGGCCATGTCTGTGTGTGAATTAAATTTTGCATCTTTTTTTAACAAAGTATTATAGAATAGAGTTATTTTCCTCCAAGGAATGCTTGGATTGAAGAAATATTGTTCCCTTTACAGTATCACAAAATCACAAGTATCTTTTCCTTCTGATCATTTCTTCCATAAAGAGCCTTCATAATATGTTCAAACTTCCCTTTCTAATCTCCCCTGCAAATACCCTTGCATTAACCCTTTTATTCAGTCAATCTGAGCCACTTGCCTTTCTCTCAGTCATTCTTGAACTTTCTGTTCAAACTGTCTCTCTTTCCTTTCTTTGAATGCTTTATTCACCTTAATTCTTTTTTTAATCTTAAATTAATTTTTTTATTAATGTATCATTGATATACACTCTTATGAAGGTTTCACATGAAAAACAATGTGGTTACTACATTCACCCTTATTATCGAGTCCTGTCCATACCCCATTGCAGTCACTGTTCATCAGTGTAGTAAGATGCCAGAGTCCCTATTTGTCTTCTCTTTGCTACTCTGTCTTACCTGTGACCCCACACACATCATGTGTACTAATCATGATACCCCACAATCCCCTTCTCTCTCCCTCCCCACCTAGTCTCCCCCACCCCTCTCCTTTGGTAACTGCTAGTCCCTTCGTGGAGTCTGTGAATACGCTGCTATTTTGTTCCTTCAGTTTTGCTTTTTGTTATATTCCACAAATCATGGGAAATCATTTGGTATTTGTCTTTCTCTGCCTGACTTATGTCACTGAGCATAATACCCTCTAGCTCTATCCATGTTGTTGCAAATGGTAGGATTTGTTTCTTTCTTATGGCTGAGTAGTATTCCATTGTGTATATGTACCACATCTTCTTTGTCCATTCATCTACTGATGGACACTTATGTTGCTTCCATATCTTGGCTATTGTAAATAGTGCTGCAATAAACATAGGGGTGCATGTGTCTTTTTGAATCTGAGAAGTTGTTTTCTTTGGGTAAATTCCTAAGAGTGGAATTCCTGGGTCAAATGATACTTATATATTTAGTTTTTTGAGGAACCTCCATATTGCTTTCCACAATAGTTGAACTAGCTTACATTCCCACCAGCAGTGTAGGAGGGTTCCCCTTTCTCTGCATCCTCATCAGCATTTGTTGTTCCTAGTCTTTTCAATGTTGGCTATCCTAACTGGTGTCTGGTGTGAGGTGGTATCTTATTGTGGTTTTAATTTGCATTTCCCTGATAATTAGCCATGTGGAGCATCTTTTCATGTGCCTGTTGACCATCTGAATTTCTTCTTTGGAGAAGTGTCTGTTCATATCCTTTGCCCATTTTTTAGTAGGGTTATTTGCCTTTTGGGTGTTGAGGCTTGTGAATTCTTTATAAATTTTGGATGTTAACTCCTTGTTGGATATATCATTTACAAATATACTCTCCCATACTGTAGGATGCCTTTTTGTTCTGCTGACACCTTAATTCTTATCTAGGGATTTATTTACCTTTACCTTTTTGATTTACTTTGTTTGTGGTATGAAGTCCCATTTCATTCCACAAAGGATTTAAGGAATATGACCTAACTCAAACACAACTGCTTCTCTAAAACTGACTTCCCCACTTGCCAGCTGTGTGAATTTGGGCAAGTTGCTCATCCTCTCTGTGCTTTCGTTTCCTTATCTGCAAATTATAATAGTAGTATCCTACCTTATTGTGTTATTTTGAGAATTAAATGGGACAGTCTTTGAAATATGCTTAGAACAGTGCCCATAATTCATCTATTTAGTCATTCATTCATTCATTCAGTGATATTTACTGAGCACTTACTGGGTGCCAGAAAATGGAACACACAAAAGCTCCTGCTTTTGTGGAGCTGACATTATAGTGAGGTAAACATAAAAATCAATAAATAGGTAAATTACATCATAGTATGGCAGAAAGTAATTGGTGCTGTGGCAAAAAAGGAGATAGGGTAAAGGTGACTGAGAATGCTGGAAGGGGGTGCATGAGTGGTGATAGGGAAGAAAGGTCAAGGGGCAGGAAATATGGCAATTTTAGATGGGCTGGTCAGGGCAAGGCTTATTGAGGAGATGAGACTTGAGCCGACTTGAAGGAAGTAAGGGAGTTAGCCATTTGGATGTCTGGCAGAAGAGTTGTAGGCAGAGAGGACAGTCAGTACAAAGTCCCTAAAGTAGCAGTATGCCTAGTACATTCAAGGAATAACTGGGGTCCAATGTGGCTGGAGCAGAGGGAAAGAAAAAGGAGTAAGAGATGAGATCAGGGAGATAATAGGGGCCAGATCACACAGAACTTTATAGATAATGTTAGGACTTTGATTTTTGCTCTAAGTGACATGGGGAACATACTCAGGCTTTTGAGGAGTGATGTGGTCTGACTTAGATTTTTACAGGATTACTTTGGCAGCTGTGTTGAGAATACAATGTAGAAGTTTTAAGGATTAAAGTGGGAAGCCAGTCAGGGAACTGCAGTAATCTGGGTGGGCAATGATGTAGCTCAGACTAGAGTGATGTCAGTGAAGACTGTGAAAATTGGTGGGATTTTGGAGGTAAAGTCAACCTGATTTTCTGCCTGATCAAATGAGGTATGAAAGAGCAGGAGATTAAATAATGACTCCAAAGGTAAACCAGAAACTTAAAATGAGGAAAGAAGAAACACTGTGAGGTAGCCAAGGATGAAAGTAGATAGACTTTCAAAAATTTATCTTATTTTGTAAATTTGACTTTGGAATCATATAAACATGGTCAACAAATTTCTTTGTGAAAAAGGAATTTTATTGCAGAAAGGAAAAAAAAAAAGTGTGCAAAAGCAGCGATGTGTTGGGGGTGGGCAAGGGGGAGGCGGAAGACTAGCCTCTGGCAATAAACCCAGAGTGCCTCAGAGGAAACAGAGGAGAGTGGTTGCTGTGACAGTAAAGGTCCCTGCACAGGTTTCCACCCAGGTCCATTTATGCAAATGAAGGATGCAAACTTGTTTAGTTCGTATTGGTTGACACAAGTTGCAGCTGATTGGTTAGCCTCTTCGCTTTTTTTTTTTGCTAGCGGTAACAGGCAGGACCTGGTTTCTAGGAAGACAGCAGGAACTGCTTTGCAGGATCACAACAGGAAGTGGTTTTTCCAAGGTTGGAATACCTGTGGTCTCCTGTCAATGCATGGCCCTCCAACTCCTTTTTGTTTTATGCCTCAGTTAGCCTTGCAGAATCTGTTTTGTTTTCTGGCACAGCTGAATTTGGAGAGTGCTGGTGGGAAACCCAGCTGGTTTTGTCTTATTTTTATGTCTTACGTAAGTATAAGAGAAAATTAAAATAACCATCTGAAAAATAACTTGATCCAGAATATATTTTTTAAAATATGCAAATCAATAAAAAAGACAATCCAGCTGCAAAGTGGGCAATTTGAATGGATTTTCACAAGAGAAGATATATGAAAAAGTTTTTCAATATCAATAGTCCTAGGGAAATGCAAATTAAAACCATAGTATGCTATCACATCACACCCACAAAATGGTGAAAATTAAAAGACCAATAACACCAAATATTAGCGAGGATGTGAAACAAATAGAATGCTTATATACCGCAATTAGTAGTGGAAAATATTATGACTGCATTAGAAAACTATTTTTAAGTTTCTTGTAAAATTAAACATCTACACTGTGACTTAGCAGTTTCACTCATAGGCATTTACCCAAGAGAAATGAAAACATATATGTCCACAAAAAGACTTATGATGGCCGTTCATAAACAGCCTTATTCATAACAGCCCCAAACTGGAAACAACCCAAATGTCCATCAGTATGAGAATGGTTAAAAAAATTGTGGTACCTTCATGCAATAGAATACTACTCAGTGATGAAAAGAAATGACAAATACATACAAATAGATGAAAAATTAAAAAAGTTGTACTAAACAAAAGAATACTGTGTTAGTTGGTCTCCTGAGAAGCAGATGCCAAAAACATGATTAGTTGGGCAAGAGATTTATTGGGGGAATATGTTGGTTATCTATTGCTTTGAAACAAATTAACCCAAAACATAACATCATAAAATAATGAATATTTATTATCTCACATAGTTTCTAAAGATCTAAACTCCAGGAGCAAATTAGTTGAGTGGTTTTGGCTTATGGTTTCTCAATAGGTTGCAATCAAAATTTGGTTGGGGTTATTCACATGGCTATTGGCAGGAAGCCTTAGCTCCTCACCGTGTAGCCTCTCCGTGGGTCTACTTGAGTATCCTCATGATATGGCAGCTGGCTTCTCCCAGAGCAAGTATGCCAAGACAGAGTAAGAAGAGAGCCATGGTGTCTTTTTATAATATAGTTTGGAAGTTAGACCCATCACATCTGTCTTTTCTTTATTAGAAGCAAGTCACTAAGTCTAGTCTACCTTTTGAAGGACAGGTCAGTATATTGTGGGTGTATTTTAAACTACACCAGGAGGGACCAGGGGAAGGCAGCAAGAGCCTCCCTGTTAGGATACAGGCCTGACATCTGTGGAAGGAGAGGGGGAACGAAGATTGGAAAGAAAGAGTCTTGTCCTATGGCATGGTTCCAGGAAAGGTTGGGCCAGGTCAGGAAGATGGGCAAAAATGGGTGAAGGGGGTCAATTGTATAGTGACAGACAGATATTGCAGTGAACACTTTGTAGTGTATACAAACACCGATATATTATGTTGTACACCTGAAACTAATATACCAATTTTACCTCAGTTAAAAAAATACATGAGTGGATCTATTAGTTTAACGTACCCATTGACCTAAGACCTAAAAGGTATTAAACTGGGCCTGAAGAACAGGTCCTAGAAGGAAAAAAATGCAATAAATTTTTATCTTAAAAAAAAAAATTTCCAGTCAAAGGCACCTGTTGGAAAAATCTTGTATATCACAGGATTGTGTGTGCCTTTGTTGCCCTGCTGTGCTCTGGCATTGGCTGGATCAGCCTGTGGGGAGGGTGGTTTTGGTGCAAATGTGATAGACCTAGATGGCAGCAGGTGGGGTCAGCAGTTAGCTATGCTCTCTGAAAGCAGATTGCAGTGGTGCATTTGCATGGTCACAAGTACAAACTGCATGAGAAGTTATGAAATTCCATAATGGGCAAAACTAAGCTACAGTGATAGAAAGCAAATAAGTCATTGCTTGGGGCTGAGAAGTAGGTAGGAATTAATTGCAAAGGGACACATGGGAATTTTTGGGGGTGATGAAATGTTCTATACTTGATTGTGGTGGTGGCTTACACGTATATATATTCTTTGAACTCTTCAAACTCTACACTTAAAATGGGTACATTTTATTGTACATAAATGTATATACCTGTTTATATACATTTAAACTATACATGTGTAGTTTAAAAGTTTACTACAGAGAGAGTGAGATACCGCTTCACACTGACAGTATCAAATGTTAGTGAGCACGTGCAGCACCCAAAACCCTCATATATTGTTAATGGGAGTATAAAATTATACAATCATTTTGAAAAACTGGCAGTTTCTTATAAAGTTAAACAAATACCTATATTATGACCCAGTAGTTCCACTGCCAGATATTTACCCAAGAGAAATGAAAATGTATGTTTTCAAAAAGACTTATTTATGAATGTTCATAGCAGCTTTATTTACAATGGTCCAAAACATCCCAAATATCCATCAATAGGAGAACTGGCAAACAAATTGTGGAACATGGATATGATAGAAGAATACTACTAAGCAATGAAAAAGAATGTATTAACCCGTGCAACAATATGGCTAAATCTCAAAAATGTTATGTTGAGCAAAAGAAATTATATGAAGTACTAGATACTGGATATTTCCATTTATATAAAATTGTTGAACAGGCAAAATTAATCTAAGGTGATAGAAATTAGAATATGGTTGCCATGAAAAACTCTGGAGTGATGAAAATGTTTTGTATCTTGGTTGGCTTTTAGGTTCCACATGTAATACATTTGTCAAGACTCATCAAATCATACAAATAAGAGCTGTGCATTTCACTGTATTTAAATTTTACTTCAGTAAAAGGAAATAAAAATAAAGCAAAGCAGTCACTAAGAATCAGAAACAGAAATTTACCTGTGTATTGTAGACCTATCTCAAGTGAATTTAAAACACAGTAATTTGTACATTTTTTTCTGAAAATTTTATGGTAAAATGTACATAAACTTAACATTTGAGCCATTTTGAGTATACAGTTCAGTGATGTTAAATACATTCATGATGTTGTGTAACCATCACCACCATCCATCTCCATATTTCCATACCTCTTTTCATCTTTGTGATGAGTCATAAGAAATATGTATTTCCCAGGTATATCTGGTTTTCATCCACAGTTCCTGAAAACACTGCAGTCTTAAAGGTGAAATGGGTGTCTTGTCATGTTAATGAGAGGCTTTTGGACCCCACCCAAGAGCAGGGGCTAGGGCTTGAATCAGCCAATATTCCTGCCTTTCTTTAGGTAACCAAATATTTGGTAAAGGGCAAGTTATTATTTATAGAAGAATTCCAGTTAGTAAATGAAGACAGTATGTTAAAATTAGAATATTGCTATTTTGCAGCTAGTTGAAATAATGCAGCTAGGTTATGATTACCCATGACTGCTAAACTCTGAAGTAAAAAGGCAGTAAGTTTGGACCTATTAATTAATTGTAACAAAACAAAAACATATTCAACCAGATGTTACATGTCTCCCAATAAGATGCAATAGGAAGTATATGACAACACTCATGAAGTATTCTTGCTACAAAGAAACAAGGAACATAAATCTGAACAAGTATACCTAACTGCCCATTTACAGGAAATAAAAAGGGACAAGGAAATACATTAAATGACACCACAGGGGTGTAGTCAAGAAAATCTACAATGTTGGAAATTTTACAGAATAAATGACCTGGTTGTTGTGCCCAAAGTCGCGAATCCCAGAAGACCACCAAGGAGCCAACACTGATGCAAAAGCAGAGCGTTTATTCGAGCTAGCTTGAGCTCAATCTCTCATCTACACCAAGGAGGTGGCAAGATGCCAGAGAAAGAGAGCCAGTTTCAATACCACAAAGGTTTTATGGGGTTCTAGGGCAGTTGGTGGGGTGAGATGGTCATGGCTCTGGCTGATTGGCTGGATCTAGGGGTAGTTGGTGGGGTGATAGGTCGTGGCTCTGGTCAATTGGCAGGGTCTAAGGGTGGTGGGTGAGCTCTTTGCTGAATGGAGAGGAGAGAGACCAAGCTCCGATTGGGTGAAATAGGATCCAGGTCCTGATTGGCTGAGGTAGGATCTGGGTCCCAATTGGCTGAAATAGAATCTGGGAGCTTGCCCTTTCACTGGTTTCATCAACAAATAAATAAATTGCAGGAAATAACAAAGAGGGAAAACTTTGAGATTAAAAGAGGACTATGATAAGTGTCATCCAAATGTGACATGTAAACCTTGTTTGGAATTGTTAAAAAAATTATGAGAAAATTGGAGAAATGTGAGCAATACATATTTGGTACAGAAATTACTCTTAATTTTCTTTGGGTGTGTCAATGTGTTATGCGTAAAAGATTATATTTTAGACAACTGTGTGGATGAAATTGGTGTCTGGGATTTGCTTAGAAATCAGTTGAAGGATAGTGGGGAGGGATATAGATAAAACAAGATTGGTTATTTGTTGATAATTGTTGAAATTGGATGATAAGTACATGAATTACTATTTTCTCTTTTCTATTAAAAAAAAGGATGTCTCTGGGCTTTTTGTTATAAGCAACAGGAAGGATGAAGTTGCCATCAACTGCACATAGAGCAGGCTTGGTAGAAAAGATGAGTTTAGTTTTAAGCATGTTGAGTTTGAGATGTCAATTGGACATCCAAATGGAGATATCAAATAGGCAGTTAGATGTGTAACTAACTGCCTGTTTTGGAAGAGAGGTCTGTGTTGAACATACAAAGTTGGGAATCATTGCCATATAGGTAGTATTTATTTATTATAGCAGTGAGACTGGATGAGATAAAAAAAGGAGCAAGAGTAAATAGAGTTCAGAACATTCTAAGTGCTCAGTAAATATTCATTATAACCATATGACTAAAACTATTTCTTTGGATATCTTCTCTGAACTCATACAGCACTTTTATTGTGTCTTGCATGATAGTTATTTGTATACATGTCTTATTCCTTCTATAAATTGTAAGTTCCCTGAACATAGGAACTAAATCTTAATCACCTTTATATATTGCTCTCTCTCCACCACCATGATGGAGCCAGAATGCTGTCTTGTACATATGTGAATTGAAATTAATAAGTGAACTTGAGTTTTTTCGACCAAAGAAATTTTTGGTCACACCTATGGGTTTTCTGGCTTCAATTCGTGAGATTCCCTGTCTGTGTTGATGGGCTTATATGTGTGCAGGGCGAGGATGTGTTACTTGCCAACTAGTCAGCACAATAGCTCTGTACAGCCTAGATCAGCCTTTGGGATCCAACCCTATGTAAGATACTACAGAGGGGAGAGGGGTAAGATAATTCAGAATAGAGTGATGGGGGATATGAAGTAATGATTTGGGGAGTAGGGTATAAAATTAGGCACTATGTGCACATGACTATATGTATATACACACTTAACGCAAAGGATGAGTAAACATTTCATGGCTCAGCCACTCATACATTTGTAGGAATCAACTTGGTGTCCTTGCCTGTTGAAGTGTTGTATTTTTAGATTTCTCAGCCCCAGAACATAAAAACTCTCTTCTCTCTATTGGGATTTAAGAGTGCAGGAGTAGCTGAATTTTTGTTTTAATCTGCAAGATGAACTTTCCCCACATTCTGCCATCATGGCTCTGATTCCTGGGAGTTTCCAAAGGCTCTAAGAATATTCCTTTTCTTGCTCTCGTGCTATTCCTATGTCAGATACAAGTAAACTTGGCATTTAGTTTTGCTTAGTACCACACCTGCTCAGCTCCAGTCTTGGATAATTTGGTACCACTCTCTTTTTCTTTTCTTTTTTTGCATAACCACAGTATAATTATCAAGATCAGGAAAATAACAGTGGTTCAATACCATTATATAACCTCCAGAATTTATTCAAATATTACCAATGCTCACATTAGAGTTCCTTATAGTAGAAGGAAAACCAAGTTCTTGTCCAAGATTCAGTTCTAGATTATGTGTGTTGAATTTAATGGTCTTGTCTCCTTAGTCTCCTCAAATCTGAAACAGTTCCTTAGTCTTTGACTTTCTGGATCCTGCTCTCCTCTCCCGTCTCTGTCTTTGAAGACTATGGGCTACTTATTTGAGAGGATCCATCAGTTTAGGCTTGTCTGATGTTTCCTCATGAGCAGATTCAGGTTATGAATTTTTGGTAGGATTACAATGAAAATGATGTTGTTTCCTTCTCAGTGTGTCACATCAAGTGATACATGATGATATTTTGTTTCATTACTGGTGGTGATACCTGGGATCACTTGGTTAAATTAGTGAATACCAGATTTTTTTACTGCATATTTACTATTTTGTTTGTAGTAATTCAATACATTTTAGGGAGATACTTTGAAACCATATACACTCTTTTTCACCACTTAGCTAGTTTTAATATCAATTCTATTTCTTTGTTTTAAATAATCTTTATTGTAAATTATAACGAAAAAGTGTATAAATGTAGAAATGTTGAATTATACGTAGTTCACCTGTGTAATGTCCCTGGTAACACAAATAGAACATTTCCAAACACCTCATTTGTCTCAAAGAATTACAATCCCTTCTTTCCCTCTAAAGTTAACAACTAGTCCTGCCTTTTATTGTAATCAAGTCCAGTTTCTTTATCTTTTATAATCTAGATATGCATATTTAAATACTAAAATTTAGTCTAATGAAAAATTTTTTATTAAAATACAAATAACATAAACTTTACCATTTTAATTATTTTTAAATGTCCTGTGGGACTAATGGGATTAATACATAAATTAAGTAATATGGAAATCAAATGTACAAATGCATATGACCTGACTGTTTCCTCCTACAGCTCTTGATGCATGATCAATAACAGAATGAGTAAAGACAAAACAGTCCCTACAACCCGTGACCGTCCTCACATGGGTTCGTTGTCCTTGAGGAGTGTCACACCCTAGGGCTGCACTCAAAGTCAGGTAATGGTTGTGTGTTGATCATGTGTTGAACCCCCACTCAAAATTCTTTGGGTGTTTGGGTTCATTTGCTCAATAAATATGAGGAGTGCCTTTTCGGCATTGCTCTTGCGCTGTTACGCCTTGAGTCCCCTGGCTGGCCCTTATCTGTGGGTCAGAGGCAGGGAGGGACCGACATGTCCAGTTCAGTGACATTAAGTTCCTTCACATTGTTGCAGAGCCATCACTACCATACATCTCCAGAACTTTTTCATCTTCCCAAACTGAAACTCTGTGCCCATTAAACAATGTATACTTTTTCCTCCCCTTCCCCAGCCTGTGGAAACTACTTTTCTGCTTTCTGTCTCTTATGAATTTTCCTATTCTAGGTGTGTCATATAAGTGGAATCATAGGATTTTGTCTTTTTGCGTCTGGCTTATTTCATTTGGCATCGTATTTTCAAGGTTCATCCATGTAGGATGTTGGTGCCATTCTCGATTCTTATCCTGTAGTACTGGCTTTCAGGAAGTTAGGGGTCAGGAAAGAAGCCGAGAGGAAGAAGGACAGCCAGGAACTCTGGAGTCAGATGATGAGGGTTAAAGGGTGATGGAGTTGGCAGCACCATCAGCCACTATAGAGGTCAAAGCTAATGAGGTGATTTGACAAGAAACTTTCAGAATCAGTCTTTAAACATCTTTAGAGTAATTGCTTTGTGCTAGGAATTGTGCTAGGTACTAGGTTTACTGAGGTTAAAACCATATTGCAAAGGATTATGGAGTTACTGGTCTGAAGAAACTGGAACTTGGAGGGGAAGGAAAAAAGAAAGGCCAAGAGCTTGATAAAGAAGTAGAGTGGAGGAGAGATGCTACTAGGATGTGGAGATTTGAATATTTATGTAAGAGGAGGGGTCAAGTCAGAGAAGGGAGGATGGCAGGCTCCATTGATACTCATGGGCAAGGATTCCATTTTCTTTCTCTGTCATACCACAGTTTTCTGTTTCTATCTCTCTGTTTCCAGGTAAGCAGCTCCTGGTGGTGGTGAGCTCTTCAGATTAAACATTTGAAAAGGTGGAAGGGAGAAAACTGCAGCTAAGCCTGCAGTGATGCTTGTGCTTGGTATTGTGTGTTTGAGAGACCCAGGCTGATACGAGAGCCTACAGCTGATTGGCTGGCTGGAAAATGAAGCTACCCAGAAGGGGGCAGTGTGCTTCCTTGGTTGGGGTTCTGCTAATGTGCCTGCAGTGTCTCTTATCTATACTTGGGTGTGGCAAAGTTGGGGGCTCTGGGAAGTTTGAAACCTGGGTTAAAATGAATAAGGATGGGAGATTGGATTAAAGATGGCACATGAGAGGTGAGACAGAGACCTCCTACTAAAACCACATATAATATAAAAATATACTTAATACAACTAATCCTGAAAGAGCAGCAGGAAAGAGCATACAGCATACACCTGGAGAACAGAGCAGACCTCATGAAACAGCATAACATACCAAAGCCATGATCTGGCAGGACCCAATCCCTTCCCCCACCCCAACTCACAGGTGGGAGGAAGAGAAACAGAGTGGGGAGGGAGTGGAGGCCTGGGACTGCTGAACACCTAACCCTTTGGAGATCTGCTCTGGGAGCACGAACCTACATTGCATGGTACTCTGGTGATTAGTGGGGTTGGAAGGCTAAGACAGGCAGAATACTTGGAGAGACTGAGATTCCAGCCACTTGTGGAAAACAGGGATCCACATCTGGCTGCTCTGGGACAAAAGAAAAGGCAGGCAGTCTGAGAAACTTCCTAACAGTGAGAAGGATGCAAAAGGCACAAGGATTACAAAAAACTTATTTCTCAGGAGAAAGGACAGGTAGACAAAATTGTCTGGGCTCACTCTACCCAGCAGGTTGCGAACTTTCAGGAGGTACAGGCACTCCATCCCCCTGGCTGGCTATGCAGCTCCAAGGTCCCCAACTGTGATATGCAGGATATGCAGCCTGCTGTGCCATCCTCCTGGCCAGCCTGCACCTGGCTCACAAACCAGCAGCCCCTGCCCTGGTGTCAGGCCAGCCAGAGGGAAGCCCAGCCAATGGCAACTATAAATGCAAAGCATAGAGGTTTACACCTATGTGTTCAGCCCATGGGTTCTGGTAGTGAAGACAGGCATAGCAGTCGGGAAGCAGGAAACAGTTCTTTCTTCCCCCCCAGGCACCAGCACCACTATCCTGGGAACCCTGACATCACTCAAGGGGCCAAGCAGTTCCAGAGAGTAGAGCTTCTGGACACTACAGGGCGCCACATACAAATATGAAACATCCAAGGAACCTGGTTTAAACAAAAACCCCTCAAACACCTGAGAAAGGATCATGTGAAACTGACCTTGTCAAACTCCCTGGAAAATATTTCAAAATAAAATCATAAACATGCTCATGGAGGTACAGAAAAATATTCAAAAATTCAGGAACCAATTCTGGTCAGAAATCCAATCATTATGGAATACAGTGGAAAGTTTGAAAAGCAGATTAGATATGGTGGAGGAGACGATAAATGAAATAGAAATTAGAGAAGAGGAATATAAAAAAGCTGAGGCACAGAGAGAAAAAAGGATCTCTAGGAATGAAATAATAGTAAGAGAACTGTGTGACCAATCCAAACAGAAAAATATTCATATTATAGGGGTATCAGAAGAAGAAGAAGAGAGAAAAAGGGATAGAAAGTGTCTTTGAGGAGGTTATTGTTGAAAAGTTCCCCAGTCTGGGGAAGGAGGTAGTCCCTCAGACTATGGAGATCCACAGATCTCCCAACACAAGGGACCCAAGGAAGACAACATCAAGACATATAGTAATTAAAATGGCAAAGATCAAGGATAAGGACAGAATATTAAAAGCAGCCAGAGAGAGAAAAAAGATCACATACAAAGGAAAACCCATCAGGCTATCATCAGACTTCTCAGCAGAAACCTTACAGGCAGAAGGGAGTCCCTGGCAAGATTATCATTTAAATTTGAAGGAGGGTAATTTCCAACTAAGCAAAAGCTGAGATACTTTACCTCCCACAAACCGTCTCTACAGTGTATTTGGGAGGGACTGCTATAGGTGGAAGTATTCCTAATGCTAAATAGCTGTCACCAGAGGTAATAAAACCACAGTAAAGAAAGTAGAACAATTAATTACTAAGCAAATGCAAAATTAAATCAACTACCCCCAAAGTCAGTCAAGGGATAGACAAAGAGTACAGAATATGATACCTAATGTATAAAGATTGGAGGAGGAAGAAAAAGGAGGGAAAAAAAAGAACCATTAGGTTTTGAAGGAAGGTAATTTTCAGATAAGCAAAAGCTGAGATACTTTTGTATAGTAATAGCATATTAAGTGAGTTAAGTTAGAATCTTAGATAGTAAGGAAGTTACCCTTGAACCTTTGATAACCACAAATCAAAAGCCTGCAATGGCAATAAATACATACCTATCGATAATCACCCTAAATGTAAATGGTCTGAATGCACCAATCAAAAGACATAGAATCCTTAAATGGATAAAAAAACAACACCCATGTATATGCTGCCTACAAGAGACTCACTTCAAACTCAAAGACATACATAGACTAAAAGTGAAGGGATGGAAAAAAAAATTTCATGCAACTAATAGGGAGAAAAAAGCAGGTGTTGCAGTATTGCAGTACTTGTATCAGACAAAATAGACTTCAAAACAAAGAAAGTCACAAGAGACAAAGAAGGACATTATATAATGATAAAGGGGGCATTCCAACAAGAGGATATAACCATTATAAATATCTATGCACCCAACACAGAACACCTACATATGTGAAACAAATACTGATAGAATTAAAAGGGGAAATAGAATGCAATGCATCCATTCTAGACTTCAACACTCTGCTCACTCTGAAGGACAAATCAACCAGACAGAAAATAAATAAGGACACAGAGGCATTGAACAACACATTAGAACAGATGGACCTAAAAGATATCTACAGAACTCTCCACCCAAAAACAGCTGGATACACATTCTTCTCAAGTGCACATGGAACATTTTTAAGACTAGATCATATACTAAGCTACAAAATGAGCCTCAGTAAATTAAAAAGGATTGAAATGTTACCAACCACCTTCTCAGACCATAAAGGTATGAAACTAGAAATAAATTATGCAAAGAAAATGAAAAATCCCACAAACACATGATGGCTCAAGAATATATTCTTAAATAACCAATGGATCAATGACCAAATAAAAACAGAGATCAAGCAATATATGGAGACAAATGAAACTAATTCAACACTGCAAAATCTGTGGGATGCAGTGAAGGCCATGCTAAGAGGGAAGTATATTGCAATACAGGCCTACCTCAGGAAAGAAGAACAATCCCATATAAACAGTCTAAACTCATAATTAATGAAACTTGAAAAAGAACAAATGAGGCCCAAAGTCAGTAGAAGGAGGGACATAATAAAGATTAGAGGAGAAATAAATAAAATCAAGAAGAATAAAACCATAGAATCAATGAAAGCAGGAGCTGGTTCTTTGAGAAAATAAACAAAATAGGTAAACCCCTAGAAAGACTTATCAAGAAAAAAAGAGAGTCTACACACATAAAGAGAATCAGAAATGAGAAAGGAAAAATCACTATGGACACCACAGAAATACAAAGAATTATTAGAGAATACTATGAAAAATTATATGCTAACAAACTGGATAACCTAGAAGAAATCGACAACTTTCTAGAAAAATACAACCTTCCAAGACTGACCCAGAAAGAAACAGAAAAAACCAATCTGAACAAACCAATTACCACCAATGAAATTGAACTGGTAATCAAAAACTACCTATGAACAAAATGCCTGTACCACATGGCTTTACCACTGAATTTTATAAAATATTTTGTGAAGACCTAATACCCATCCTCTTTAAAGTTTTCCAAAATGTAGAAGAGGGAATACTTCCAAATTCATTCTATGAGGCCAGCATCACTCCAAACAGGCAAAGACTCCACGAAAAAAGAAAATTATAGATCAATATCCCTGATGAACATAGATACAAAAATACTGAACAAAATATTATCAAACAAAATTCAAAAATACATCAAAAAGATCATTCATCATGATCAAGTAGAGTTTATAACAGAGATGCAAGGATGGTACAATATCAGAAAATCCATCATCATCCACCACATCAACAAAAAGATGGACAAAAACCACATGATCATCTCCATAGATGCTGAAAAAGCATTCAACAACATTCAACATCCATTCATGATAAAAACTCTCAACAAAATGGGTATAGAGAGCACGTACCTTGACATAATAAAGGCAAGCATCTTACTTATTACCTTTATTATACTTAAAGGCCATAGCCAGCTTCTTACTTAACAGCAAGAAGCTGAAAGCCTTTCCTTTAAGATCAGGAACAAGACAAGGATACCCACTCTCTCTACTTTTATTCAATATAGTTCTGGTGGTCCTCACCATGGCAGTGAGACAAAACAATGAAATACAAGGCATCCATATTGGTAAAGAAGAAGTCAAACTGTCACTGTTTGCAGATGACATAATATCGTACATAAAATGCCCTAAAGAATCCACTCCAAAACTACATGATCTGAGAACTGAATTCAGCAAAGTTGCAGGATACAAAATTAATACACAGAAATGTGTTGCTTTCCTATACACTAACGATGAACTAGCAGAAAGAGAAATCAGGAAAACAGTTCCATTCACAATTGCATTAAAAAGAATAAAATATCTAGGACGAAGGAAGTGAAAGACCTATACCCTAAAAACTACAAGCCTCTCATGAGAGAAATTAAAGAAGATACCAATAAATGGAAACACATCCTATGCTCATGTATAGGAAGAATTAATGTTGTCAAAATGGCCATCCTGCCTAAAGCAATCTACAGATTTAATGCAATTCCTATTAAACTACCAACAGCATTCCTCAACGAACTAGAGCAAATCGTTCTAAAATGCATGTGGAACCCAAAAGTCCCCAAATAGCCAAAGCAATCCTGAGAAGGAAGAATAAAGCTAGGGGCATTATGCTCCCCAACTTCAAGTCCTCCTACAAAGCCACAGTAATCAAGACAATTTGGTACTGGCACAAGAACAGACCCATAGACCAATGGAACAGACTAGAGAGCCCAGACACAAACACAAGCATATATGGTCAATTAATATACAATAAAGGAGCCATGTACATACAATGGTGAAATGACAGCCTCTTCAACAACTGGTGTTGGCAAAACTGGACAGCTACATGTAAGAGAATGAAACTGGATTATAGTCTAACCCTATACACAAAAGTAAACTTGAAAAGAATCAAAGACCTGAATGTAAGTCATGAAACCATAAAACTCTTAGAAGATGACATACGCAAAACTCTCCTGAACATAAACATGAGCAACTTTTTTCTGAACGCATCTCCTTGGGCAAGGGAAACAGAAGCAAAAATGAACACATGGGATTATGTCAAACTAGAAAGCTTCTGTACAGCAAAGGACACCATCAACAGAACAAAAAGGCATCCTACAGTATGGGAGAATATATTTGTAAACGACATATCTGACAAGGGGGTTAACATCCAAAATATATAGCAAACTCACATGTCTCAACACCCAAAAGGCAAATAACCCTATTAAAAAAATGGGTGGAGGATATGAACAGACACTTCTCCAAGGAAGAAAATCAGATGGCCAACAGTTGCATGCTCGACATCGTTAATTATCAGGGAAATGCAAATTAAAACCACAATGATATATCATCTCACTCCAGTTAGGATTGCAGTATTGAAAAGACTAAGGGCAACAAATGCTGGCGAGGATGCGGAGAAAGGGGAACCCTCCTGCACTGCTGGTGGGAATGTAAGCTAGTTCAATCATTGTGGAAAGCAATATGGAGGTCCTTCAAAAAACTAAAAATGGAAATACCGTTTGACCTGGGAATTCCACTCTTAGGAATTCACCCAAAGAATATAATTTGTCAGATTCAAAAAGAATATGCACCCCTATGTTTATTGCAGCACTATTTACAATAGCTGAGAAATGGAAGCAACCTAAGTGTCCATCAGTAGATTAATGGATAAAGAAAAGGTGGTACATATACACAATGGAATACTATTCAGCCATAAGAAAGAAACAAATCCTACCATTTGCAACAACATGGATGGAGTTGGAAGATATGCTCAGTGAAGTAAACCAGGTGGATAAAGACAAGTATCAAATTATTTCCCTCATTTGTGGAGTATAAACAGTGAAGCAAAACTGAAGGACCAAAACAGTAGCTGACTCACATACTCCAAGAAGGGACTAGCAGTTTCCAAAGGGGAGGGGTATGAGAGGGCGGGTGGTAGGGAGGGAGAAAGGGATTGAGGGATATTATGATTGGCACACATGGTGTGGGGGAGATCATGGGGAAGACAGTGTAGCACAGAGAAGCTGAGTAGTGACTCTGGCATCTTACTACACTGATGGGCAGTGACTAGGCAATGGGGTATGCTGGGGACTTGACAGTATGGGTGAATGTAGTAACCACATTGTTTTTTCATGTGACACCTTCATAAGAGTGCATGTCAATAATACGTTAATAAAAAAATTTAAAAATATAAAATGAAGAAGGATGATGAACAAAACATGATCTATAATTACAATGGAGTATTATTCAGTATTAGGAAGGAAATTCTGACACATGCTATTAAAATTACATGTGTGAACCTTGAGAACATTATGCTAAGTGACATGAGCCAGAAACAAAAAGACAAATAGTGCATTATTCCATATATATGAGGTACCTAGAGTAGTGAAATTCAGAAATGGGAAGTAGAATGGCTGGAGGGAGGTGGCGAATGGGAGAGTTGAATGGGCCCAGAGTTTCAATTTGGGAAGATGACAAAGTTCTCGAGATGGAAAGTGATAATGATTGGAAAACAATGTGAAGATAATGTCATGAACTGTACACTTAAAAATGGTGAAAACGATCAATTTCATGTTACATATATTTTATAAAAGAAGAATAGGAGCAATGTGGCAAAGTGTTAACTGTGTGAATCTAGGTGAAAGGGCTTTTGAGAGGTGGTTATGCTATTTATTTTTTATGCAACTTTCCTGTTGCTTTGAAATTTTTTCAAAATAAAAAGTTCACTTAAAATTACCAGGAGGGAACAAAAAAAACTTTAGATCAACTACAAAAAAAAAAAAAAAATCACCAGGAGGGAAGTTCTCTAGAGATAAGATACAGACCATTTGGGATTGCT
Organism: Manis javanica; assembly: GCF_040802235.1. Classification (NCBI taxonomy): domain Eukaryota; kingdom Metazoa; phylum Chordata; class Mammalia; order Pholidota; family Manidae; genus Manis; species Manis javanica. The sequence goes on along the minus strand of NC_133163.1, from coordinate 93,665,035 downwards.
TCTACTGCAGGAGTTGCAGGTACCTCTGCAAGTATCAGCATAGTGTTAGGAAGTTAATATAGTAATATAGGCAAGCATTGACTACCTTATGCTATTTGCTTTCACATTTTAATAGTATCATCATGTCTTTGTTGACTTAACTTCTTCCTAAGGATGTGGAATTGACTACTTTCCAGTTTCTCCTCTGTCTCTTTATATTATTTTAATTATTATGATTCCTAGAACATTAGGGACACCTATGTTCAGTATTCAAATAAAATTACCTTCTAAAACAAAATGTTTCATAAAACCTGTTTTGCCATTTCTTTGTCACTGCTGCTTCTCATTCACAGATACGTAAAACCTCTGCAGTTACAGGGACTGAGTTCAAATTCTGGCTCTGTCTAGTTCTGAGACGTTGTGCAAATTATCTCATTTCTTTAAGCCTTTGTGTCCTCATCTGTAACCCTCAAAGAATTATGAGGCTTTAGGTGAGATAATAAATGTAAAGCAAAGCATAGTATCTGCCATATAGTAAAAATGTAGTACATGTTATTAATTAGTTATATCATTGGTATATGATGAGATGCAATTGTATAGGTTCATGAGCAACAGAAGGCAGTCTAGGGATCAGACTCAACTATGTGTTAAGTACAAGTCAGTATGTAATACTTTAATATTGCAGTATAAAAGGGTTACATAATAGTTTATCATTAAATTCAGGACTTGTCATATCCTCAGTAAAGTTCTCTGCCACTAATCTCCCATATTATGAGTTTCCAGAGGAAAACCATGAAATGACTGTAAAGGTTGCTGTGAATAGAGTCTTGAGGTAGGATTAAACCATCTGGGGTTCTTTTGTATAGAGAAGTCTGTGAGATGACCTCAGAAAAAGGCTAATGAACTTACTGTATAGCACTTATATTTATTGTTTGATTCGTTAAAATATGTTATGGAATTATTGGAGCAAATAAGATTATCTCAGTCTTATAAGAATTTATCCAGATCTTAAAAATTACCAATTAAAGACCATCTCAGAGGAAATGGCTTTAACCTCTGGAATAAAGGATTTAGGTTAGATGATTAGAAGAAAAATTTCTGACAATGAGTTTTATTAAACTGTAAAGTGAGTTAACATAGGGTCTGATGGAATTTTCTTGTCTGGGAGGTCTTTAGAGGTAGAATAGATTTCTTTCTGTCTGAGATGGCTTAGGTAAAAATGTACCTGTAGATAGGTAAATGTGCTGATGGTCCTCTGCATTTTAAGAGGCAGTAAAGGCCTTTGGCTTACCTAACCACAGTCAGTAACAGCCTAAGTGGGTAATTATTCTGCCTGTATTTTCTTATCTTTCTGGGTAATTTAATGATTAATTCAATTGGCACACCGCCTAACAAGGAATACAGTTTTTCTTCACAGTTATTTAAGGCTCTTATTTTATTTAGTAATGGGAATGGCTCAAACTCATTTATTTATTTATTTTTAGTCATGTTTTTTGTGGTTTAATTTATCCTTTTTAGAGTACAATTTTATGAGTTTTGTACATATATAGTTTGTCAAATAATCAAGAAGGCCTATTTATGTCTTGCTTGGGAGGGGAAATAAATAGCAGGACAGAAAAGAGCAAAAATATACTGACTTATGGGGAACTTTTATGGATATCAATGTCAAGATTTGCCTACAATAGGACCGGGTTTTTCATGCCATCTCAAATCAAGCAGATGAATTCACTCTGTCTATGTAGTACAGTTAATATTGACTTGACCTGGTCCTTTTAGGATTAAATTTGTTTGGTTTTGGTCTTTCACTGCATTAGGAGTAGAGGAAGAGAGGAGTCAACTATATATGATTTCAAGATTAAGAAGTGGGATGTGCCTCTGTGTGCTCCATTCCATTTTTGCTCCAGTAGTAAAACATTCTGGAGACTCTAATTATATTCTGGTTACAGCAACAATAGATTATAGATTTTTCAGGACAGTTTCATTTCAGTCTATCCTTTTGTTCCCTTAAATAACATATACTCAAATGGTATGCTTTGATTTTTGGCTTGGACAATATGCTCACTAATTTATAACAGCAGGGAGAAGACTGGTTTGTAGGAAACTCCATTTCAGCTTAGCCTAAATCAAGTGCTGAATTGAGCATTTGTAGGACTGGAGATTCATGGTTGGACTGTGCCTAAGTCATTCTGAGTCTAGGGTAGAGAGAGAAAACTACCTCATATTGAATGCCTCCTATGTCTATGCTTGGCAGCGTGCTTGGTGCTTTGCTGCTGTGGATGTCCACAGCTGCTCTGGCTAGAATTCTGTGCCAGATCCAAACACCACTTAAATTAAAAAAAAAAAAAAAGGAAAGAAAACTCACACATATTACATATTCCTTGTGGGGCCTAGTTCATTAACACAAGTCACAGCTGGCCAACCCTTTGTTAAGACTCTTGCACCATAGATAGGATGATGGACTCAGGGCTTGGAGGGATCTCTGAGGTCATCTAGTTAAAGGGGTGCCAGCTGTTCTCTTTACCAAGGACTCTGAGAATCGCTGTGCTCAGTTCTCTCAAGGGGAGGTGCAAAAAATGTCTGGGGCTATAGTCTTCATAGGCTGCAACTCCATAAGAGAAGGGCAATGATAAGCAGATGTGAAGCTTCAATCATGTTACAGATTGGTAAGGGCAATGGGATTTACTGAAGTTAATGGTTTTCAGGAGTCCTCAGACAACATAAATGGGGAAAACTGGCAGAGACAGTGTGAGGCCTTCGATTCAGGTGGGGGCCCACCAATGGGATCTTGATTGACACAAGTCCACTCCAAAGAGTACTCCTCTCTTCAGTTTCACCAGATCAGAAGTGCTAGCCATCCTGGATACTCTAATTTGCCCTTTTATTAGGAAACCAGGAAATCTCCTTTTCCACGGAAAAGGGTGAGAGAAGGGGCCTTAAGATGCATGAACGATAGAAAACAGGTCTTTTCTCTCATGTCTGAATAGCAGTACAAACAGTCGTCCTGGGGGCAGGGGAATATATTTCACGCCCTCTCAAGGTCCCCTAGGTTCAAGGATACTGTCATTCTCTGGCTGTACTAAGGGGTGGGCCTGCAACGTCCATGCTGCCATGGAAACACGCCGCCGTGTTCTTTTTTCTTACGTGGGGCGGGGCACTCTTCCTCAGGCACCTATCATCCATAGAGTTTCTTGAGTGACGGGCAGCAGCAGCGAATGGGCCAGCCAATACTGCGTGACGCGACGGGAAAAGGGGGAGTTCGCGGCCGGTGGCGGCGGTGGCGACAGTGGCGACCTGGGCATCGAGCTGGAGGGACCTGGGGAGCGTGCAGAGACCTCTAGCCCGAGCGAGAGGGACCTCCAGCCAGGATGCCTGGTACTGTTTGAAGAAAACTGGGGGCTCAGTCAGCTCTGAAGGCGTGGGTTTCGGGTCTGAGGGCCTGGCTGACCGGAGGGGGCGGGGTGGCAAGCATGGCGGCGGTGACGGGGAAAGGGTTGGAGGGCCCAGCAGAGGGGGTGGGGAAGCAGTAGCTAGGAAGGCTGGGTGGTCGTGAGGAAGCGTGAAGGGCTGTGGGGGTCTGGCTAACACAGACCACAAAAGGAGACTTTTGGGGGGTAGGTAGAGGCGCCAGAAGAACGTAAGAAGAGTTGTGGGGGATGGAAAAAGAGGCGGGGAGAGAAGAGGTTAGGAAGGAGGGGAAAGGGTGTCTACAGGAAGGTGTTGGACAAAAAAGGCAGAGAGGGATAGGCAGGCTGATTGTAAATAACGAGGAAATCGGGCCCTGAGAGGTATGATAGGAAAGGGCAATTATAAATATAATGCTCTAACTGGTGGAGTTCTAGAATGGCCCCCTTTCCCAGCTCTTGTACTTCCGCTCCATTATTTAAGCTCAGACTGAAGGAGGAAAGCTAGTAGGTTACACAGAACTGATCTTCTGTTAATTCCATTCCAGGGGAGCAGATGGACCCTACAGGAAGTCAGTTGGATTCCGATTTCTCTCAGCAAGACACTCCTTGCCTGATAATTGAAGATTCTCAGCCTGAAAGCCAGGTTCCAGAAGATGATTCTGGTTCTCACTTAAGTGTGCTATCTCGACACCTTCCTAATCTACAGACACACAAAGAGAGCCCTGTGCTGGTGAGTAGTATCTTGTTTGGAAATGATTGAGCAGTTTTTTTTTTTTTCCTAATCTAGACCAATCAGTAAACCTAGGTACTTAGGAGATCACTGTCTCTTGGATAAAGTTGGTTGGAAAAATGAAGTCAACAGGTTCACAGGAAGTATGTCTCATTTTGGGTTATTTCATATATAGCGGGGATATTATGTCTGTACATTTTCTAGGATGTTGTGTCCAATCCTGAACAAACAGCTGGAGAAGAACAAGGAGATAGTAACAGTGGGTTCAGTGAACATCTGAAAGAAAACAAAGCTGCAGGTGAGGTGTTTTTTCACAAGGGTGCTCTTGTTGGAGCTGGGTGGATTTAAACAATGTGGTTGTAGTGAATGCATGTAAGGAAGTTTAACACTTTATCTGGTGTATAGTAGGCACACAAAATGTTGGTTTTCTAGTATAGATGATTAGAGTGGCATCTGCATTCCTGAATTTGTATTGAAGTTTGGTGGCATGTCTTTTGTGCTAATATCCAGTTGTTTTTTCAGACCCCGTGGCTTCTTCTCATTTGGACACATGTGGTTCTATCAGTCAGGTCATTGAACAGTTACCTCAGCCAAACAGGACAAGCAGGTATACTAGTGATTAAAGTTATTTATTTACATTTATTAGTGGATCAGTTCTTTTAGCTGTACCTGTTGCCTCATCCCAAACATAAAGGGGTTAATCTTTTTTTTTTCTTATGAATTAGTGAGTGGGATTTGAGGAATGTATTTAGTTAGTATCATATTAGTATAGGTAGCTGAAATCTTTTGTGAAGGTAGTAGCATTTTTTACACCTACATGATTTCAAATTGTGATCTATTTGGGATGTGAAACAAAATAAGCATTACTCATTTGTAGCATAGGTATGACTTATTAGTGGAGAAAAAAAATCATCAAAAAAAACAAATATATTATTGAAACTGTAAGGTGTGCTTTCCACCTTACAATCAAAGACCCTCACCAGTTTTAGATCCAGAATGTTGAATTCATACCTGTTGTCTATGTACGTCTTTACATTGTCCATTAATTGAGTTTATCCTCTATATTAGGCACTAGATTGGGTGTTTGATAAATGCTTCTATTTAATTTCATCCTTAAAAGTAGCTGTACAGTAAAGACATCAAGTAAAGACAATGGAAGTAAAGACAAATTACTTCCATTAAGTGGAGGACAAAACTGGTGGGTGAAGAAGTTAAATAACTTGCTATAGAATACATTGCTAGTAAGTGGTGGAGCTGGACTTGGAGTCCTTCTAATTCAAGTGCCTCCTCTTTCTTATTTATTTATTTATTGAAATAAAGTTGATAAACAATGTCTTACTTTTTTTTACTACTCAGTGTTTCTCAGTCTTCTCAAATTCTAATATCAAAAGAGAATGTAAGCAACTAAAGGGGAGATAGATAGGAGAATGTTAGTTTGAGGTGGTGAAAGACTATGGTTTTATCTCAAAAATAAGTTTTTTTTGGTGTGCTATTTAATATTTACTGTTTGCACATAATTTTTTTCTTTCAAATCATCAATTGGATGCTATAGAACAACTTGCAAATTGGTGGGCTTATTTTGGCCTATGGGTGGGTTTTATTTGGCCCACACAAGGTTGTAAAATATATTTGAATTAATGGATAGGATTTAAAAATGGAGGGGGAAATTTCACATTAAACTTGGATTTGCAGTTCAGAAGTCAGCTATTGTATTATTGGCAACAGTTGGCTGGAGCTGTGCGTAGCAGCCAACCTCTGCTTAGATAGGGCATGAATGCTATGGTCTGTCATAGTCCCTACAATTCATTAATACATTTGGACACCCAGGCCAGGTGTTCTTTAGTTATTTGTTATAGTGCTTGTGCTTTTGTTCTTAATACCCAGCCACTTCACTCATTTGTGATACCTTGTTTTCTTTCTGTAGGCATTTAAGTTTATAATAACTCTAGGAACATGTGCCAGGCTTATCTATATTTTTGTGGCTTATCATTCTGATTGGAAGCAGTGGGGACAGGAATTATGCATACCTCATTATAAATAAAGCAGTGCTGTTTGAGAAATCCCATGCTTTTTCTTTTCCCTTTTTGCATCAAAGTGCTCTCTCTCTAAGAAAATCTTGAGTGCTTATATTTAATAAATGAGCAGGCACTGTGGCAGTTGTTTTAACAAGGGGTTAGCTTGCTTTGCTTTCTGTAGACATTTAAGTTTATGATAACTCTTTAAGAACATGTGCCAGGCTTATCTATATTTTTGTAGTTCAACATTCCTGATTTGAAGCAGTTGGGGACAGGAAGTGTGCATACCTCTCACTGTAATGAGGAATATTATCTAAACTATAAATATGAATTTGTAAATGAAGCAGTACTGTTTGAGAAGTCCCATGCTACTAATTTTCCCTTTTTGCAATGTGTTGCTCTTTGGGAAAAAAGCCTTGAATGTGTACATTCAATAAATGTGCAGGCACCATGGCAGGTGTTTTAAAGACTTTTTGCCATCATGGAGCTTATAATTTAATAGGAAGACAGATGTCAAATCATTACATAAATAGCTATTCAGTTAACAATTGTGTTCAATGCAAATAGGGAGAAAATAGAATATATAACCTAATCTGGAGGGTAGGGGAAAGCTTTGAGGAATATGATCTAAACTATAAATATGAATTTGTTAGGCATAGTTGAAGAGCTGGAGAGAAGCGTGGCATGTGAGAGGAGGAGCTTTCTAGAGAAAGGGAACTGCATGTGCAAAGACCATGAAGCTGGAAAGAATTTGGGATTGTTTGCAAAAGGATGAAAGCTCTTCAGTACACATGTATATTGATCTCCTTATATTGTCTTTATTCATTAAAGAAGATATTTTGAAAAAGCTGCTTGTGAACGAACTGTTTGCGTAAAGTACAAAAAATTCTTCCAATTTCATTTAGTGTCCAATAGGTGTAAATTGATGGTCCTAAACATGGAGCATCCTAAAATATAATACAGAAGAAATACAGATTTTATATTTCTCTTTTAAACATTTTTAAAAATCGAGGTAGTGTAGATTCATATGCAGTTATAGGAAATACAGAGTGATCCTTTGTGTACTTTGCCCAGCTATCCCCAGTGGTAACGTTTTGTAAAACTGTAGTATGATACCACAACCAGAATATCAATATTGATAAAATCCACCAAATTTATTCAGATTTCCCTGGTTTTACTTGTGTGTATGTGAATTTTTTATACAGTTAATCACCTGTGTAAGTTTGTGTATCCACCACTGTGGTCAAGATACTGAACAGTTCCAGTACCACAAGGAACACAATACCCTAGTGTTGCCCTTTTATAACCACACCCACCTCCCTCTCCTTCACCTGAACCCCTGGCAGTCATTAAATAAGACTGTCCTCCATTTGTAAAATTTTGTCATCTTAAAGTGTTTATAAAAATGGGATCATATGGCATGAAACCTTTTGGGATTGGCTTTTTCCAGTCAGCATAACTCTTGGGATATCTGTCCAAGTTGTTTAATGTTTCAATCGTTCATTCCTTTTTATTGCCAAGTAGTATTCCGTGATAAGGGTGTACCACAGTTTGTTTAACCATTCACCTGTTGAAGGAAATCTGGGTTTGATTCTGGTTTTTGGCTCTTAAAAATCTGCTATGAGCGTTTATGCAGAAGTTTTTATGTGAACGTAAGTCTTCATATCTCTAGGATAAATGGCCAGATGGGCAGTTGCTGGGTTGTATGGTAGTTGCATGTTAGTTTTTTAAAAAACTGCCACACTGTTTTCTAGAGTGGCTATGTTTATAGTCCTACTAGCAATGTGTGAAAGATCCAGTTTCTCTTCATTCTCACCAGCATTTGGTGGTGTCACTTTTTTATTTTAACCATTCTGATAAGTATGTAGTAATATCTCATTGTGGTTTTAATTTGCAGTTCCCTAATGGCTAATGACATTGAATATCTTTTCATGTACTTATTTGCCATCTGTACATCCTTTTCAAGGAAATGTCTGTTCATGTCTTTTTTGCCTACTGTCTAACTGGATTGTTTGTTTTTATTGTGTTTTGAGAATTTGTTGTATATTATCAATACTAGTTCTGTGTAGGACATGCGGAATGCAAATATTTTTTCCCATTCTGTAGCTTCTCTTTTCAGCTCCTTGAGAGGGTTTTTCCAGAGCAGGTGTTTAATTTTGAGATAAAATCTGTTAAATATTTTTAATAATATAAATACATCATTTATTTTGAAAAGAGCTTGTAATGAGAAGCATAGTATCCTTTCCCATTTTTAGTCCCCTTTCACAGAGGCAACCCTCTTTTAAGTATTTGTGTTTTTACTTCTTTGGTAGATTATATTCCTAGCTCTTAATACTGTTGTAAAACTAAGTAACACTATTATACTGCCATTTCTTATTTTCAATTAAGACAAATGAGTTCCATTATGAAAGATGAAGATTTAACTCATAACAACTACACTCTCCTAATTTTTTATAATAATAATTTTAGTTCTTTTTCTGACTACTTTTGTACTTCTAAATAATAGAGTTAAATCTTTGTTTTCTTTTTCCATCAGTTTTAGACAGAGGAGAAAAGTTCAATGTTAGTACTACTATTTGTCTGTAATCTGATTTATTTCAAGCCTTTTCTTTTTTTTTTAATTTCAAGCCTTTTCTAATCATTCTACAAATATTTATTAAATATTTTCTATATGTCAAGCACTGTTAAGTTTCGGATATCCAAAGTGATTAGAAGAGATAATCCCAGACTGTAATGTAGTTTACATTCTTATTTGGGATAAAGCAATACATGATAAATAAGTCAAATATATAGTATGTTAGACACTGGTAAGTGCTGAAGAGAAAAATCAGAAAAAGGGGATAGGAAATAGCAAAGGAGTTGTAAGTTTAGATAAGGTCGCTTAGGGAATGCTGCACTGTTACATTTCATTAAAAGTCTTAAGTGATCTCTGTTATCTGGGATAAGTGCAGTCTGTGCATAGAGAACAGCAGTTGCAAAGGCACTGAGGCATGAGTGTACCTGGATTATTTGAGGAATGGCAAGAAGGTTAGCATGGCTGAAGTGGAGTGATTGAGAGGAGTGGGAGAAGAGAAGTAAATGGGATCAGAATATGTAAGGCCTATGAGTCACTGTGAATATGGCTGTTACACTTTGTGAGATAGGAGGGCATGTAAGGATTCTGAGCAGAGGAATGATACGATCTAACTTAGATCTTAACAGGATCACTCTGATTGCTGAATCAAGAATATACTGAAGGGTGTACAATTTTTATTCGTCGATTATACTTTGATAAAGTTGAGAAACAAAAAAATAAAATAGGCTATTTAAATAAATTAAAAAAAAGACTGAAGGGGTAGCAAGGACAGAGGCAGAAGACCAACTAGGAGACTTGAAATAATGTGGCAAAGTGACTGGTCACAGTAGAAGTGGATGAAGAGTGGTGAGATTCTGGATTTTTGAAAATAGATTCAAAGACAGATTGGATGTGGTATATGAGAGAAAGGAAGGAGGTAACAGTGATTCGTGGTTTTGGTTTGAGAACCAGGAGAATGGAGTTGCTATTTAATTGAGATGGAAAAGACTGCAGGAGGAGGTCAGTTTTAAGACATGTTGAAGTTGATCTGCCTTATCAATAACCAGTTGTAGGCAACTGATGATGTATAAATCTGGAGCTCAGGAGGAAGGTTTAAGCTGGAGATTTAAAATGCAGAGTCATAAGCATTTGTTTGATCTTCAAAGCCATGAGTGGATAAGATCAGTAAGGAGGGGAGTGTATGTGGGGAAGATGTCTAAGAACTCACTGAGCCTACCAGCATTTAGAGGTCAGGGACTTGAAGAAAAACCACTAAAATAGACTGAGAAGAGCTAAGGTGTGTGGTGTGTGCAGTCTTTTACTCCTGTCTACTTTCTGTTCTGTTTGCTCTTGGATTTTCTTTCCCTGTATTTCCAAGGTCAGGTATATGGCTTTCCCAGTTTATTTTTGCGAAAATCTTTACTTAGTTCCTTTTTTCCTGCCTTGGGTCATGGTCCCCAACTTTGAAAATTTATATTTTCACCTTTTAATGCTTTATTAAAGTAACGCTTAATAGTCTTTGTATGAAATACTGTATGTGTAGAAAGTTACAAGGAAGTCAAAAATGTCACCTATAATTCTGCCACCCAGAGGCTAATGTGTGTGAACATTTTGGCATATTTTCCCTCCTTTTTTATAGTTGACATGTGGAAAGTAAAAGTTAATTTGTTTACTGACCTTTTTGCATAACAACATGACCGTATTTCACATGACAATTAAAATTCTTAATATTTTCCCTGAATTTTTTATTTTAAAAGTTTACCCACAGAAGAAAGGGTAGTACACATTTGTTCTCCCTCTGCATGTGTATACATACACACACACACACACACACACACACACACACACACACATACACACACACACACACACACACACACACACACACACACACACACTTTTTTGGGAGACTGGGTCATCTAAAACTAAGTTGCAGACATTGTGATTCTCCTTAAATACTTGAGCATTCATCCCTTAAGAATAATCCATTACCTATATAATAATACCTTTATCATACCTAGTAAAATATTGTATAATGCCTAATAATAGAGTTCATATTCATATTTTCCCAATTTTGCCAAAGATGTCATATACATATATGTGCAAGATTTTTCTATCCTTGCTCATATCCTTTCAGAGAAAGATAAAATTCAAGTATTTTTGTTCCTTTATTCTGTTAAATATTTGTATTGCTTATTCTACAATGTTTTGAGTTGTTAACCCTTTAGGAGCTTTCTGTAGAAAGTAGCACTATGGGATGAGGTGTTTTACTTTTTCAAATTTGCTTAAAATGTGCTTGGTTTATAAGGAGTAATGATAAAATTCAGAGAGTGCTTTGAACAAAGTGTCCCAGCCTCTTTGGGAACCCATGATTGTGTCTTTCTGCCGTGTAGTGTTTTGGGGCCGTCAGTGGAATCTGCTCCTCCTGTGGGGGAAGAGGAAGAAGAAGAGGTGCAAGAGAAGAAGGAGGAGAAGGAAGATGATACCACACACTCCCTTGGTGCTGAAGGTAGCTTTACTCCTCTTTCAGGAGAGTAGATTTCTAAGTCCCTTCTCCTTTTTATCAGGTTATAGATTTCTCATCATTAAATTGAGGACAGTCTTTAAGAAATTTGCTAGTTGCCTGAGATATTCCACTTAACTTGGTGTTCAGGAATTTGTAGCTCATGATGTAGCTCCTTTTCTGCAGATTAACTTTTCCTCCTCTTGTATACATTTGTTTTTCAAATATTTTTGGGATGTATGCCTGTGGGGTAGAAGTATAATCTGAATTGCTGTGTGTGTGTATGTATGGTTTATGTACATATTCAGAAAGTAGACATAGTCTATCTATATTAGGTGCTTTCAGGGTTTTGTAGTGTACAATATTTTTGCTTCAGTATACTTTTTCCCCTTCACTTTTAGAGCTTTTATTCTTAATTTTAGTTTGAAAAGTTTTGGGGGGCAGAGTTTTGATGTGAAGAAGGACTTGACATGAATGACCATTTTGCTAAGGGATATTACTGTGCACAGTGCTTAATATTGTGGGATGATACCTAATTTCTTGGGCTTTTGTTTCTAGATCCTGCCTCATCACAGTTGGGCTTTGGAGTTCTGGAACTCTCCCAGAGCCAGGATGTTGAAGAACATACTATGTCACATGAAGTAGACAAAGAGCCTCTACAGTCAGTAACCACCAACTCTGGTTATGCTAGGCTATCTGATATGGATGCTAATACTGGTATGAAACATGTTTTTGGCAATTGGAGCTGTTTATAAGCATTTCCCTTTCATTCTAGAGCTAGTTCTTCTTTTCCTGGAACATTGTATAGTAATCTAAATCAATACAGTCTTAATACAGTAAGGTTGCACAGTTAGGTGTCAGGCAGGTGAGTTGAGGCTTGCAGATTAAGGTTTCTTATAAGTGAGTTACTGGTTGGTTTCCTTTGTGGAATGATACCTGTATATATTTTCAGATTGGACTTTTTTCTACTAAAATCTTTGCTTTTAAAATATTTGAAAGTGCTTCTAGTACTTTGAAAAATTAAGTATCTCCTTCCTGTCTTCTCAAAATTCAAGTAATTAAGCATGAAGAACAGGCCAATGAAGGTATTCCCATGGCAGAACAAGCCAGCAAGGATGTCGTCATGGCAGCACAGCGTAGCAAGGATGTACATGTGGTAGAAGAGCAAAATCCACCACCTACAAGGTATTCCATGTTCTTTCCAGAAAGTATTTTTGTGCAGCTGCTGTAGGTTTATACTCATTTCTCTTGGCCAGATGGACACCTTTTTAGAATTTGCTGGTCCCCCCCTACCCCTTGTAACTAATGGCATATTTCTGGTCCAGTGGAAACATTATTTATGAATTCTCGTTGTGTCCTCATCTTATCTTTAGGCATATTACAAAGCCATCTCATTGATGCTATAACTATAAGCATGACTCCTTAATCTTTAGTTGCCACTCCTCTTTTCTAATCTTTGTCAAGACACTGTCTCTCTGTGGGAGGTATTCCTAGCCTTTCTAGTGTTATGAGGGTCACATGAATATTATATTTGAAAATCTGCTGTTTCTATACTTGAGCATCCACATTTTTTTTGGTCCTCAAGTATCCTGCATCTTCTAGTTATGGTATAGATGCAGGAAGACATTCTTTTCCCAAGTCCTTTAGGCCTTAATTTGGTGTGAATTGGGAGATATTCTTCTGCTATACCTGTGGCATTGTGTACAAAACTATGGTACCTCTGGTCAACATCAAGTTGGATTTGTCAGGGAAGGTGGGATGCTTCCAGTTTGGGGGAGGAGATGAGTAAATATTCAGTATTGTTTTGTTACTTTAGTAGACATGGTAATAGGGTCTTGGACAAAGTTTAGGCTTTTCTTTATTGTGCTCTAGCTATGTTTGCTATCCTGTTTACTCTGGGGGAATGGTAGAGTAGGTGAACCTCTTAAGTCTCTGGAAAAGGGCCAGCAGTGAGTGTCATACATGTGGTGTGGTGTGAAGTGGTACTGGTGTGAAGGAGTCTTTGTTTGGGGCTTAGGTTGATTAAAATGGAAAATGTAGCAGAAGATAATGTACATTGCAATAGTTCAGAGGGTGATTTACACCCTAACCCTTTTCATGGAAGGGCATTGCTAGGACTGGTATTATGGTCTGCATCAGAATTCTTTATGCATGTCTAGGTAATAGCATATGTAACATAAATCCCTAAATCACTCATCAGAAATATGGGGCATCATACTGTTTAGCAGTGAGCGGAGTTGCAAAACAGGCATTTCTGTTTGAGAGACTGAGACAGGCTTTGAAATGGGCTGAGTGCTTTACATCATAAAGGGTAGCTTATTTCACTTTCAATAAATAGTTATGTAGACTAAAGCTCCTGGAATTTTAAAACACAAAACAGGAAAGCCTTCTTAGTTCAAAAGTGAGAGCATTTGAATATAGCGACTTTTTCTCCTGGTGGTATAAATTTCCTAGGTCAGAGGATATGCCTTCTAATCCCAAAGTATCTCTTGCTGCAATGGAAACAAAAGAACGAGTATCTGCTCAAGAGCTTCTGGAAGGTGGACTACAGATTCAGCAGTCACCAGAGCCTGAGGTTTTGTCAACTCAGGAAGACTTGTTTGACGAGAGCAATAAAACAGGTACAAAGAGTAATTAGTTGCTGTAGCTACTCTTGTCCAAAGATCTAAGCTTTTATTTCTGTTCTGAGGCTACTGTTTCAGTTAGAAGGTACTTTATAAGCATACATACTTTTTTGTGATATGGAAGGAATTTCTAGTTGATTAATGAGAAGAGTTTTCTGGGAATGATTGCCATTTACATTTTAACAGTTTTTTCTCTTTTTTAGAAATGGAGATATAGAGAAATAATAGTAATGATATAGTAAATTTAATATTAATGATAGAGTAGCTATTTCTGTCATCATAGGTCTTCAAATCTTAAATGTTGTGGTAGTTAAGTGTAAGTTTTTCTTATTGTTATGGGTAACAGTCCATCTGTTCATCTACCAGAAATAGGAAATTAGGATGTAGCAGAAAGAACATAAAACTTAGAAGAGTAGAGTGGCATTTGTTTCACAATTTTTTAACCCCCTCCAATTCCCCATTCTGCAACCACACAAAGCCAGAAAGCTTTAGTAATAACCAGCAAAATATAATGAGTTGGTTGTAGGGAAGGAAGAAGAGAAGCTTATATTCCTTTACTATGCTTTGAGGGTCACTGGTCTTTTTTGGCCCCTCACTAAAGCTGTAAGGTTTTATTTAAGAAATTCCTTTATACTGGGATTAATACAGCTGATACTCCATCTATTTATTGCTGAGGACATGGGACTAACAAGACTCTTCATAGTATAAATCAGTAATGACTGCTCATCTGTCCTTTTACTAATGTGTTAGTATTTTCTGTCTCCTTTGAGGAGGTCTAGGTTCTAACCGTGAAGTTTGCTGCATTCAAATCATCAGGTGTCATATGCATTGTTTTGACTTCTCCCATCTGCATCATGGCATTAGCTTTACTTCACCTTACGTAGACCTTTGAATAAAAGGCTTACACGCTGTTTTATAATAGAAGCTTCACAAGAAGGAAGGATAGCCAAGCAGAGGTATAAGGATTCTGGCTTTTCCTCTTCATGCTTTGATCATGACAGAAAGGACTAAGGAATTTGTCCACTCTTTATTAAGGAAACCCATAATTTAGCAGTGAGGCAGGTGTTTAATGGTTACTCAAGATTTGTGTTAGTGTTGCAGTCCATGCATTGCATTGCACTACAATTAGAAAACAGCTTCTGCCCTCTTGGAACATGGGTGGAAATAGAAATATTACTCTTTTTGTAGTACTAGTTATTTTTTTCACAATTCAGTAATGTCAATCTGAGAAGTAACTGCAACTAGAATTTTTTTTTCTCTTCTGTAGCTTCTGATGGTTGCTCTACTCCTTCAAGGGAAGAGGGTGGATGTTCTCTGGCTTCTACACCTGCCACCACTCTGCACCTCTTGCAGCTCTCTGGTCAGAGGTCCCTTGTTCAGGAGAGTCTTTCCACGTAAGTAAGCAAGCCTAAAATAGCTCCGCCAAGGAAACATGTGCCTGAGGGTCTTGAACTAAGGTAGAGTTAAAAGCATCTGCTAGTCCAGAATTGTTTTTGAAACTCTAGGCTTTAGAATTTTGGGGGTAAGAACTTTGTGGAATTACTGTAGGCAGGTAGATCTGCTTTCCCATTGGGAGGTTTTATAATAGTAACCCAAAGGTTGCACTAGGAAGAAACTGCCTGGTTATTTAGAGACTAAAATACATCCAATACAAGTATTCTGGTCCTCCATTTGACTAGAAGTTCCTTTTATTTAACAGTATAGGGGTGGAAAATAGGTTATAATAGAGTTGACAGTAGTTGCATTTCTCTCCATTATAGCAAAGACGTTTGCTTTTTTTTTTTTTAAGTGCATGATCTTTCTGATACTAAGCAAGAAATGGAGTATTTTTATGTCTTAAGTGTGCATATACATTTATTTTTTAGCACTTCCTCATCCTGCTTTTCAGTCATGATGTCCTTGTGTCCGATCATTTTTTCTTATAATCATATGGTTTTACCCTTAAAAAAAAAATTCTACCTTTGGATATGTTTGGTGTGAGAAATAGGTATTGTAATGTTATTTATGGCTCTTCACCAGTCTCAGGTAGCTATTTGAGAGAGATGCTAATAAGATTTGTCTGAATGACTCAAGTATTTGTGCTATTAAAAAGTAAAACAGAAATTCAAAACTGTGGCTATGGTAAAATAACCTGTGATTCTCTCTTTATATAAAGGAATTCCTCAGATCTTGTTGCTCCTTCCCCTGATGCTTTCCGATCTACCCCTTTTATCGTTCCTAGCAGTCCCACAGAGCAAGAAGAGAGAAAAGGTGAGCTCTCTAGATCTGTCTGTTAATCTCAGATTAGAAGAGGAGCAGCACTTCTGCCTTGCAGAATGAACTGTTACCTTCTCTTTCAGAACACTGTGACCCAAACTGTTTAGTAGGACTCACATCTGTCTAACCTTAGGGTTTGGCTTAATGTGATGTGTGCCTCAGTTCTTTGCTCTCTCAGCACTGATTCTTCTAAGAATTTTGTATTGTTGACTTAATTAAAAAAAAAAGACCTTTAAGGGAAAATTTTTATAGTTTTAAAAGCGAATCAGTATAGTGAAGAAAGAACTGGATTTATTATAATGGCCTGGTAGTTTCCAGCAATATGTTAATATGTTGATGAGAGGGAACCAAAAATTGTTTTTTGATCTTTTATAGGTGATTTTTGTTATTATCAAAGAATTTTCAGCTAAAGAGTGTCTAGGACTAGGTTTTGGAAATTTTGACTTCATTCACTTCTTTCTTTGAGGATCTAGTGATTCACATTACTTTTATTTACAAGAAAGTTTTCCTTTTTACTTAATTTGTCTTGTCATCTAAACTTCTTTTGCTTTGTGCTTGTCTCCTATCCAGCTATTCAAGATATTTCTAAATTCCAGCTGCTTCTGCAAAGCCTTTTCTAATAACTTCCATGATTTTCTCCTTTTCATTCTTTCACATACCAGTAATGATACTAGCTAATATTTATTGAGCACTTAGTGTATACCAGGTACTGTTTTGTGTGCTTCTTTGTAGTTCTAGGCACTTCTCTCTGTTATAATTGAATCCTCACAATAATCCTAACAAGTAGTAGGTGTCATTTTTTATCTTCATTTTGCAGATGAGGAAGTGGAGGCACAGAAAGATTACACAACTAATAATTCATAGAGACAGGATTTGAACTCAGGCAGCTGCCTCCAGAGTCTTTGCTCTTATCTGTTGTTTCTATGCTTCCTGTGATATTCTGCTGTCCCTGCTCCTGAATGATGTAAATATAGAAATACTATATATAAAAAAACAGTTTTCTAAGTGTAATTTGCCCATGACAGAATTTAACCTTAAATTTTCTTTTGCCACATAGTTTGTATATGCCTGTTTCTCTTGAAATCAGTTGTAGGTATCCAAATAGACTACTGATTTTCTAAGCATAATGTGATTAAGTGGTATCTTCCGTAAAAAATAAAAGTGAATCCTGTTAATGCAAGTCAAGTTTGGTTTGTACTTAGAACTGTTTCTTCTATCTGTAGTGTAAAAACATTGAGGATTTGTAAAAATAATTGTATTAAAAATGCTTTCTCTCTGGTTGAAAATACAGTACTTATTATAGGAAGTTTGGAAAATATATAGGAATGTAATAAGAAAATAAAAATTGGCTGTGATAACACAATCCAGATATAGTTAGTATTTGGATATACTTCCTTTCAGAATGTTTTCTGTGTATAAGTATAAATAAGTAACTTTACACAGTTGGGGTCATGTTATGTGTATGACTCAATGTTCTTTTTTCATGTAACATTTTCCTTTGTCAGTTGTCTTTTAGATTTAATTCATATATGCATAACTGTGGGTCTGTGTATGCTGTTTGTATTTATTTATTTTTTGCTAAGGTTATTAACCTAAAGTCTTTTTATATGTAGTGCTTAGAACAGCTGATCCTAATAAGTGCTTTGTCATAGTGAGAAAGATCAAAAGATATAGTGAAAATACTTAACACAGCTGTGGTAGTGTATAAGGGTCTCGGGCACAGATCTGGAATCTTGCATTAGATTGGAATGTGGGTTGAGGTCAACCTAAGTAGTAAGGGCAGAGGGTAGATGGGAGGTAACTGGCAGCATCAATGTGGATTGTAGGGAAAAACTTGGTGCTATAAGTAGCTTGTGAGAGTGGTCTAGAGGAAGCCTGTTTGAGTGAGGTGGTAAGATAGAAGGAATATGGTTGATGAATCAAATGACTATCTGCCTCTGAGGAAGATCCTCTTAGCCTGTAGGTGGGGAGTATACTATGGGAAAGGAATAGTTTGTGTGTATGTGTGTTACCCTCCTGAGCAGTTTGTTGTAGGATTAGTGTCTTGTACTTAGTTCTTTGATGAATTAATGCTGATTGGCATTGATAGATTTTTTTTCTTCTCTGTATTTGTTCTGGCATTTTTCTGCACTTGGCGGTGTTAATGCAAGTATAATGAGTTCATAAATAATAGGTATTTATTTAGAGTGATGAACAAGTTCACTGCCTTTCAAGGCCTATAGCAGAGTATATATGATGGTTAAATTAGGTGCCATTAATCTAGGCATTGCTATGCAAAATGTGAAAACCTGAGCTAATCAGAAAAGGGATGCAGAGGAGCCAAGTTAATTTAATATTTCATATGGATGGGTGGGTATCCCTAGATGAACCCCATTTTAATTTATATGTGAGTATTTTAGGAGTGCGGACTTCCCTTGTCCCAGAGGAAAAAAGTATTGGTAGATTTCTAGGACTCAATCTACTATTGATCTGTCAGCTTTTCTGAAACATTAGGTCACTATTTTTTTAGGAATGTGTATTTCTATAACACAATTGTCATTAATGGTATTGAAACATGAGTACTATTGATGAATGCTTATTTCTTGATTTGTTTTTCCTGTTTTAAACCAGATGAGCCAATGGACATGTCGGTGTTCTCTGAAGGAGGACAGTCTTTTCAAAAGAAACTCCAAGATCATGAACCAGTGGAGATAGAAAACCCACTTCTGCCCCCTGAGCCCACTGTTTCACCACAGGTCTCTACACCAGTATCTCAGAGCACACCGGCCTTCACTCCTGGGTCAATTCCTATCCCATCCCAGCCTGAGTTTTCTCATGTGAGTATTTTAGAAGGAGTTTTTTCCTGCTAATATCTTTTATTTAAAAAACAACTTTATTAGAAATGCAAATTAAAACCACAATGAGATTGCACCTCACACCAGTTAGGGTGGCCACCATCCAAAAGACAAACAACAACAAATGTTGGTGAGGATGTGGAGAAAGGGGAACCCTCCTACACTCATGGTGGGAATATAAATTATTTCAACCATTGTGGAAAGCAGTATGGAGGTTCCTCAAAATAGATATACTGTTTGACCCAGGAATTCCACTTCTAGGAGTTTACCCTAAGAATGCAGCACTCCAGTTTGAAAAAGACAGATGCACCCCTATGTTTATCACAGCACTATTTACAATAGCCAAGAAATGGAAGCAACCTAAGTGTCCATCAGTAGATGAATGGATAAAGAAGATGTGGTACATATACACAATGGAATATTATTCAGCCATAAGAAGAAAACAGTTCCTACTATTTGCAACAACATGGATGGAGCTGGAGGGGATTATGCTCAGTGAAGTATGCCAGGCGGAGAAAGACAAGTACCAAATGATTACACTCATCTGTGGAGTATAAGAACAAAGCAAGAACTGAAGGAACAAAACAGCAGCAAACTCACAGAACCCAAGAATGGACTAACGGTTATCAAAGGGAAAGGGACTGGGGAGGATGGGTGGGAAGAGAGGGATAAGGCAGAAAAGGGGCATTACGATTAGCACACATAACATGGTGGGGGTATGGGGAAGGCAGTACAGCACAGAGAAGACAAGTAGTGATTCTACAATATCTTACTATGCTGATGGACAGTGACTATAATGGGGTATGTGGTTGGGGACTTGATAATGGGAGGAATCTAATAACCACAATGTTGCTCATGTAAGTGTATATTAATGATGAATGAATGAATGAATAGTTAATGAACCAAACCTGTGCTGTCTGATGTGTTTGCCATTACCACATGTGAATATTTAAACTTTAATTAATTGAAATTAAATATAATTAAAAATTCAGATTCTCAGTTACACTGGCTACATTTCAAGTGCTTGATAACCACATGTGGATAGTGGCTACCATATTGGATAGAGCAGATTTAGAACATTTGTATCATTACAGAAAGTTCTAGACAGTATTGGAAACAGAAAAGATCAAAACGGATTAAAAAAAAAAAGCCAGATCTGACTGTTTATTATCTATAAGAGATATACTTTAAAGATAAAGATATACCATACAAATAAACCATAAAACAGATATCAAGGCAAAGAGTATTAATAGAGATAAATAGGAATTTTTCAAAATGCAAAAAACTCAGCAGGAAATCATAACAATTATAAGTGCTTATATACCTATAAATGTTTATATGTCAAAAAAAATCTTTATTGAAGTATACTTTCTAAACCATAACATTCACTCATTTTAAGTGTATAGTTTAGTAATATTTTAGTAAATTTACAGAGTTGGGCAACTGTCATCACGATTTAGTTTTCACACATTTCTGGAGTCTCCTAACATCTTTATGTACTATTTAAGTTTTGTACTATGTCTTCAAACTTTTTCAAAATGTTACTGTAAGATTGAAAGGGGACGTAATCATTATTCTAACTTAATGCAACTACTACTGTCATTTTTGTCTTTCCCCTTGCCTACTTTATAAAAAATATAATAAAATTTTTTATAGTGAACGTAACTTTAACCTTTTTCTAGTTAACATTGCATCATAATGATTTTCAGTGTTAAATCATCTTCATACTAAGTCCATACAAGTTCTTTCAAAACTTGTGTAATATTTCTGTCAGCAGTATCATAATTTAATTAATCATTCCTATACCAACGGCATCAAGATGGTTTTTACTTTTCACATGAGAGGTTCATTTCTTCTAAAAGCAAAGGAACAGTAACACATCTCATTTGAATAATTAAAAATTTTAATATTAAAAAAAATTCATTTGTAGTGATTTGAAG
This sequence comes from Manis javanica, assembly GCF_040802235.1. Classification (NCBI taxonomy): domain Eukaryota; kingdom Metazoa; phylum Chordata; class Mammalia; order Pholidota; family Manidae; genus Manis; species Manis javanica. The sequence continues at coordinate 93,644,196 of NC_133163.1, read as the reverse complement.
AATCCTTAACTAAATCTAAGTTACTGTATGTTCAGTCTAAATGCCTATTCTAGTAAAACCTTATGTAGGGGAATTATTTTAGTGTTACTGGGAGCACTTCTTTTAGGCCTTTCAGTATGCAGGTGTTGCAACAAAAGTTTATATTTCAAAATGAATAGTAATGAAATATACCACAAATTTAGTGTGGAGGAGGCAGTAGGAAGAAAGAAATTTAATTGTTTTCTGGATTTTAAAACTTGTGCATTTTGTTGGAAATTCTATTTTATGTAAATTATTATAAATGATTTGGTGGAGAGGTTAAGAATAAGGACATGAGAGTCAGAATTTCTTAGACTTACCCCTAGCTTTGCCTTTATAGCCTTTGCAACCAATTGAAACTGAGCCTCAGTTTCCTCATCAAGTCAAATGGGGATTTGATACTGCCTACCTCATAGGGTAGTTGTGAAGGTTAAAAAAGTTTATATATATGAACTGTACTTTCAATTCCTTAAGCTTTTTGTTACTTACCTTTCCAACTATATTAAAATCGTATTTCCATATATTCTTTAAAAATTTTTTTTAGCTATTTCCCCATCTTCCCAGTATAGTTACATCATAATTTTCTTTAAATCATTACTGAGTTTACATTGTCAGGAACACTATTATTATAAAAAGTATTCACAGCAGAGTCTGTGGAATATGGTTATTTTTTTATGTTTTGCCTAATTTCTTGTTTTCTCTGGAATTGGTAAGTGTCTTTCTTGTTTCGTTTCCTCATTACATCAACCCTAGGCTCCCTACCAGTTGTAAAAAACTCCTTTCGAGATGCCTAGGAGTCTGGAGAAACCTCGTGTAGCCTCCTGAGTTCTAATCTATATTGTTGCCTTCTGTGCATGCTACATAACTGTCACCTCCCTTTCGCTGTAGTCCTTGGAGATTGTCCTTAACTGTCTTTGTGTTGAATTCTTCTTTGGTTCCATGTCTTCTTGCTGCTTGCTCCCCGATTTTGGTGAAGGACATTCTTTAGCAGTATACTCTCTACTCATACTTAATTCGTAGTTTGTTAGGAGTATAGAATACTACATTGGAAATAATTTTCCTTAAAACTTTTGAAGGCATTGCATTGCTCCACTGTCTTCAAACTTCCAGTGTTGCTCTTGAGAAATGTGTGGCCAGTCTGATTCTGATCTTCAGTATGTGAGCTGTTCTATTCCTTACTAGAATCTTGTCGCATTTTCTCTTTGTCCCCAGTGTTCTGAAATTTCCAGACCCTTGGCATAGGTCTGTTTGCATTGTATTGGACAGATGGTAAGCCCTCTTAATCTAGAGACTTAGTTTCAGTTCAGGGACACTTAATTAATTTCTTCCCTTTCTTTTTTTTTTTCTTTTTGAGAGGGCATCTCTCATATTTATTGATCAAATGGTTGTTAACAACAATAAAATTCTGTATAGGGGACTCAATGCACAATCATTAATCAACCCCAAGCCTAGTTCTCAACAGTCTCCAATCTTCTTAAGCATAATGAACAAGTTCTTCTATGGTGAACAAATTCTTACACAGTGAATAAGTTCTTACATGGTGAACAGTGCAAGGGCAGTCATCACAGAAACTTTTGATTTTGATCACGCATTATGAACTATAAACAATCACGTCAAATATGAATATTCGTTTGATTTTTATACTTGATTTATATGTGAATCCCACATTTCTCCCTTATTATTGTTATTATTATTATTATTTTTAATAAAATGCTGAAGTGGTAGGTAGATGCAAGATAAAGGTAGAAAACATAATTTACTGCTGTAAGAGGGCAAATGTAGATGATCAGGTGTGTGCCTATAGACTAAGTATTAATCCAAGCTAGACAAGGACAACAAAACATCCACGGATGCAGAAGATTTCTCTCAAAATGGGGGGGTGGGGTTCTAAGCCTCACCTCTGTTGATCCCCAATTTCTCACCTGATGGCCCCCCTGCGACTGTGCCTGTCTTAGGTTGTTCCTTCCTTGAGGAATCTTACCCGTCTCTGGCTAACCAGCCATCTTCTGGGGCCATACAGGAAAATGTAAAGTTGGTAAGTGAGAGAGAAGCAATATTGTTTGAAAAGGTTAGCTTTTTACTTCTTTGCAGATTTATGCCCTGTGGCTTTTATGCCCAGCATTTGTCTTGAGGTATCTTTACCACTTGGAAGAATTATGATACTCGTTAAGATTGTTATGCGGCACGAATTCTACTTAAAGGTTGTAATTAGGAAGGAAGAAGAAAAGCTATAGAAGTAGCAGATGGAAGGAAACATGGAAAGATTGATTATTTCTTTGACATATCTTCTTGTAGAGTAACATAAGCATGTATAGGTTTTAAACTACTAATTAAATTGCATACACACATTAACAATAGGAATACAGTTACATAACCAAAGCAGACCTACAATTACCAGCCATCTCCAGTGAAACCAAGAAAACCAGTTAGGCACCCTAGGCATTTGTGAAAACTTGTCAGTGATATGATGGATATTGCCTAACTGAATTTGAATATTTTGAGACAAATTAATCAGACAAATTAAAACAACACATTCCTGGGAACTGTTCACATCCCATATGTTCTTATAACAGTAGATAGTCTGTAGTCGCAAGATTTTGGAGCGCTGCTACTTGCACTTCTCCTAATTCTTGGTTGAGTTCTGACAGTATAGATCCAGTCAAATTTATTGTTTTACTGTATGCACAGGCCAGCTTAGATATCTCCTTCTTCATTCCAGTGGCAAGTCCAGGAACTGGTGGGATGAATGCAGCTACAACAGCAACAGTGCCAGGATCTTTGTTGAAGTTTTTTGATGTTCGTCTTCTGGAATGACTCTTCCAGAGAATGTTGATGTTGGAAGTTCTTCTGCATATCATATCTTAATTCGTTTTCTGGTTAGCCAAATTAGGCTTTGATCCTCTGTATAAACACAAACAAACCCTTTGCCCACACTTTGATATGCCCTTTATATCATTGTGAAGAACTTATTGGAGATCACCACACAGGAAATGCTTTTTTTTTTTTTAAGAGAAAGGAATATTATCAGAAAAATGTACTTCCGTAGCTGATCATCTGACACCCTTTAAATGACCAAAATTAAGGATATTTAAAGCATGCTTTAATTGTTGATTTACAGTTAGTTTTATCCTATCAGGGAGTAATCCCCCTTTCTTTTATTTTTTTATTATCATTAATCTACAATTACATGAAGAATATTATGTTTACTAGGATCTCCCCTATACCAGGTCCCCCCCAGAAACCCCTTTACAGTCACTGTCCATCAGCTTAGCAAAATGTTTTAGAATCGCTACTTGTCTTCTCTGTGTTGTACAGCCCTCCCCTTTCTCCCAACCTCCATTATGCATGCTAATCGTAATACCCCCTTTCTTCTTCCCCCACCCCTTACCCTTCCCTACCCACCCATCCTCCCAGTCCCTTTCCCTTTGGTACCTGTTAGTCCATTCTCGGGTTTTGTGATTCTGCTGCTGTTTTGTTCCTTCAGTTTTCCCTTGTTCTTGTACTCCACAGATGAGTGAAATCATTTGGTATTTCTCTTTCTCTGCTTGGCTTATTTCACTGAGCATAGTACCCTCTAGCTCCATCCATGTTGTTGCAAATGGTAGGATTTGTTTTCTTATGGCTGAGTAATATTCCATTGTATATATGTACCACATCTTCTTTATCCATTCATCTACTGATGGACACTTAGGTTGCTTCCATTTCTTGGCTATTGTAAATAGTGCTGTGATAAACATAGGGGTGCATCTGTCTTTTTCAAACTGGAGTGCTGCATTCTTAGGGTAAACTCCTAGAAGTGGAATTCCTGGGTCAAATGGTATTTCTATTTTGAGCATTCTGAGGAACCTCCATACTGCTTTCCACAATGGCTGAACTAATTTACATTCCCACCAGCAGTGTAGGAGGGTTCCCCTTTCCGCACAAACTCGCCAACATTTGTTGTTGTTTGTCTTTTGGATGGCAGCCATCCTTACTGGTGTGAGGTGATACCTCATTGTAGTTTTAATTTGCATTTCTCTGATAATTAGCAATGTGGAGTATCTTTTCATGTATCTGTTGGCCATCTGTTTCTTTTTTGGAGAACTGTCTGTTCAGTTCCTCTGCCCATTTTTTAATTGGATTATTTGTTTTTTGTTTGTTGAGGTGTGTGAGCTCTTTATATATTTTTGGATGTCAAGCCTTTATCAGATTTGTCATTTACAAATATATTCTCCCATACTGTAGGGTACCTTTTTGTTCTATTGATGGTGTCTTTTGCTGTACAGAAGCTTTTCAGCTTAATGTAGTTCCACTTGTTCATTTTTGCTGTTGTTTTCCTTGCCCAGGGAGATATGTTCAAGAAGACGTCACTCATGTTTATGTCTAAGAGGTTTTTTTTTTTGTTTTTTTTTTTTGTCTAAGAGGTTTTTGCCTATGTTTTTTTCTAAGAGTTTTGTGGTTTCATGACTTACATTCAGGTCTTTGATCCATTTTGAATTTTCTGTTGTGTATGGGGTGAGACAATGGTTCAGTTTCATTCTCCTACATGTAGCTGTCCAGTTTTGCCAGCACCATCTATTGAAGAGACTGTGATTTCCCCATTGTATGTCCATGGCACCTTTATCAAATATTAATTGACCATATATGTTTGGGTTAATGTCTGGAGTCTCTAATCTGTTCCACTGGTCTGTGGCTCTGTTCTTGTGCCAGTACCAAATTGTCTTGATTACTATGGCTTTATAGTAGAGCTTGAAGTTGGGGAGTGAGAACCCCCCTACTTTATTCTTCTTTCTCAGGATTGCTTTGGCTATTCGGGGTCTTTGGTATTTCCATATGAATTTTTGAATTATTTGTTCCAGTTCATTGAAGAATGTTGCTGGTAATTTGATAGGGATTGCATTGAATCTGTATATTCCATTGGGCAGGATGGCCATTTTGATGATATTAATTCTTCCTAGCCACGAGCATGGGATGAGTTTCCATTTGTTACTGTCCCCTTTAATTTCTCTTAAGAGTTTCTTGTAGTTTTCAGGGTATAGATCTTTCATTTCTTTGGTTAGGTTTATTCCTAGGAATTTTATTCTTTTTGATGCAATGGTGAATGGAATTGTTTTCCTGATTTCTCTTTCTATTTGTTCATTGTTAGTATATAGGAAAGCCACAGATATCTGTGTGTTAATTTTGTGTCCTACAACTTTGCTGCATTCCAATATCAGTTCTAGTAGTTTTGGGGTGGAGTCTTTAGGGTTTTTTATGTACAATATCATGTCTTCTGCATATAGTGACAGTTTAACTTCTTCTTTACCAGTCTGGATTCCTTGTATTTCTTTGTTTTGTCTCATTGCCATGGCTAGGACCTCCAGTACTATGTTAAATAACAGTGGGGAGAGTGGGCATCCCTGTCTTGTTCCCGATCTCAGGGGAAAAGCTTTTAGCTTTCCGCTGTTCAGTATAATGTTGGCTGTGGGTTTATCATATATGGCCTTTATTATGTTGAGGTACTTGCCCTCTATACCCATTTTGTTGAGAGTTTTTATCATGAATGGATGTTGAATTTTGTCAAATGCTTTTTCAGCATCTATGGAGATGATCATGTGGTTTGTGTCTTTCATTTTGTTGATGTGGTGGATGATGTTGATGGATTTTCGAATGTTGTACCATCCTTGCATCCCTGGGATGAATCCCAGTTGGTCATGGTGTATGATCCTTTTGATATATTTTTTAATTCGGTTTGCTAGTATTTTATTGAGTATTTTTGCATCTACATTCATCAGGGATATTGGTCTATAACCTTTTTTGGTGGCGTCTTTGCCTGGTTTTGGTATTAGGGTGATGTTGGCTTCGTGGAATGAGTTTGGGAGTATTCCTTCCTCTTCTATTTTTTGGAAAAGTTTAAGGAGATTGGGTACTATGTCTTCTCTGTGTGTCTTATAAAATTCTGCGGTAAATCCGTCTGGCCTAGGGGGTTTTGTTCTTGGGTAGTTTTTTGATTACCGTTTCAATTTCTTTGATCGTAATTGGTTTGTTTAACTTTTGTGTTTCTTCCTTGGTCAGTCTTGGAAGGTTGTATTTTTCTAGGAAGTTGTCCCTTTCTTCTAGGTTTTCCAGCTTGTTGGCATATAGGTTTTCATAGTAGTCTTTAATAATTATTTGTATTTCTGTGGAGTCTGTTGTGATTTTTCCGTTCTCATTTCTGATTCTGTTGATTTGTGTTGAGTCTCTTTTTCTCTTAATAAGTTTGGCTAGAGGCTTATCTATTTTGTTTATTTTCTCAAAGAACCAGCTCTTGGTTTCATTGATTTTTGCTATTGTTTTATTCTTCTCAATTTTGTTTATTTCTTCTCTGATCTTTATTATGTCCCTCCTTCTGCTGACTTTAGGCCTCATTTGTTCTTCTTTTTCCAGTTTCCATAATTGTGATGTTAGACTATTCATTTGGGATTGTTCTTCCTTCTTCAAGTGTGCCTGGATTGCTATATACTTTCCTCTTCAGACTGCTTTCGCTGCGTCCCACAGAAGTTGGAGCTTTGTGTTGTTGCTGTCATTTGTTTCTATATATTCCTTGATCTCTATTTTAATTTGTTCATTGATCCATTGATTATTCAGTAGCATGTTGTTAAGCCTCCATGTGTTTGTGAGCCTTTTTGTTTTCTTTGTAGAATTTATTTCTAGTTTTATACCTTTGTGGTCTGGAAAATTGGTTGGTAGAATTTCAGTATTTTGGAATTTACTGAGGCTCTTTTTGTCGGCTAGTATGTGGTCTATTGTGGTGTATGTTCCATGTGCACTTGAGAAGAATGTATATCCTGTTGCTTTTGGATGTAGAGTTCTATACATGTCTGTTAGGTCTATCTGTCCTACTCTGTTGTTCAGTGCCTTCGTGTCCTTACTTATTTTCTGCCTGGTGGATCTATCCTTTGGGGTGAGTGGCGTGTTGAAGTCTCCTAAAAGGAATGCATTGCAGTCTATTTCCCCCTTTAGTTCTGTTAGTATTTGTTTCACATATGCTGGTGCTCCTGTGTTGGGTGCATATATATTTAGAATGGGTATATCCTCTTGTTGGACTGGGCGCTTTATCATTATGTAGTGTCCTTGTTTATCTCTTGTTACTTTCTTTCTTTTGAAGTCTATTTTGTCTGATATTAGTACTGCAACCCCTGCTTTCTTCTCGCTGTTGTTTGCCTGAAATATGTTTTTCCATCCCTTGACTTTTAGTCTGTGCATGTCTTTGGGTTTGAGGTGAGTTTCTTGTAAGCAGCATATAGATGGGTCTTGCTTTTTTATCCATTCTATTACTCTGTATCTTTTGATTGGTGCATTCAGTCCATTTACATTTAGGGTGACTATTGAAAGATATGTACTTATTGCCATTGCAGGCTTTAAATTCGTGGTTACCAAAGGTTCAAGTTTAGCCTCTTTAGTATCTTACTGCCTAACTTAGCTCGCTTATTGAGCTGTTATATACACTGTCTGGAGATTCTTTTCTTCTCTCCCTTGCTTATTCCTCCTCCTCCATTCTTCATATGTTGGGAGTTTTGTTCTGTGCTCTTTTTAGGAGTGCTCCCATCTAGAGCAGTCCCTGTAAGATGCCCTGTAGAGGTAGTTTGTGGGAGGCAAATTCCCTCAACTTTTGCCTGTCTGGGCATTGTTTAATCCCTCCATCATATTTAAATGATAATCGTGCTGGATACAGTATCCTTGGTTGAAGGCCCTTCTGTTTCATTGCATTATATATATCGTGCCATTCTCTTCTGGCCTGTAAGGTTTCTGTCAAGAAATGTGATGATAGCCTGATGGGTTTTCTTTTATAGGTGACCTTTTTTTCTCTAGCTGCCTTTAAAACTCTTTCCTTGTCCTTGATCTTTGCCATTTTAATTATTATGTGTCTTGGTGTTGTCCTCCTTGGGTCCTTTCTGTTTTGAGTCCTGTTTATTTCCGTGGTCTGTTTGATTATTTCCTCCCCCAATTTGGGGAAGTTTTCAGCAATTATTTCTTCAAAGACACTTTCTATGCCTTTTTCTCTCTCTTCTTCTTCTTGTACCCCTGTAATACAGATATTGTTCCTTTTGGATTGGTCACACAATTCTCTTAATATTGTTTCATTCCTGCAGATCCTTTTATCTATCTCTATGTCAGCTTCTATATGTTCCTGTTCTCTGGTTTCTATTCCATCAATGGTCTGTTGCATCTTATCCATTCTGCTTATAAATCTTTCCAGCGTTTGTTTTACTTCTGTAATCTCCTTCCTGGCATCTGTGATCTCCCTCCGGACTTCATTCATCCCATTGCTCTTGCATTTTTCTCTGCATCTCCGTCAGCATATTTATGATTTTTATTTTGAATTCTTTTTCAGGAAGACTGGTTAGGTCTGTCTCCTTCTCTGGTGTTGTCTCTGTGATCTTGGTTTGCCTGTAGTTTTGCCTTTTCATGGCGATAGAGATCGTTTGTGGAGCTGGCACAAGTGACAGCTGGGAGAACATCCCTTCTTTTTGGTTTGTGGCCTTCCTCTCCTGGGAGAACAGCGACCTCTAGTGGCTTGTGCTGGGCAGCTGCGTGCAGATGGGGCTTCTGATTCTTGCCCGGCCGCTATGGAGTTTATCTCCGCTGTTGCTCTGGGTATGGCCTGCCTCGGGCTGCTGCTCCGATATGGCCGAGCCACGTCGAAGTGGAAATGGCCAGGAGGCTGTTTATCTTCGTGAGGGGCCTCCATGCTCCCTGCTGCCCAGGGGATTAGAGTGCCCAGAGATCCCTAGATTCCCTGCCTCTGGACTAAGTGTCCCGCCCTGTCCGTATAAGACTTCCAAAAATCACTCACCAAAACAAAACAACAGCAACAACAACAACAAAAGCCACTCGCTTTTGTTTGTCCTCAGGTGCCGGCCTCAGGCACCTGCACACCGGTCTTGCTGCCCTGTTTCCCTAGTATTGGGGTCCCTATCCCTTTAAGACTTCCAAAAAGCACTCGCGAAAAAAAAATAAAAATAAAAAGCCACTCGCTTTTCTTTGTTCTCCGGTGCCGGCCTCAGGGACTCGCTCACCAGTCTTGCTGCCCTGTTTCCCTAGTATCCAGGGCCCCGCGCTTGCACTGTGTCTGCACTCTGGTCCAGATGGCTGGGCTAGGTGTTCAGCAGTCCTGGGCTCCTTCTCCCTCCTGGTCAGACCTCTCTCCTCCCGCCAGCAGCTGGGGGGAGGAACGCTCGGGACTCACCGGGCCGGGGTTTGTATCTTACCACCTTCGCGAGGTGCTGGGTTCTCGCAGGTGTGGATGTGGTCTGGATGTTGTCCTGTGTCCTCTGGTCTCTATTCTAGGAAGAGTTGTCTTTGTTGTATTTTCATAAATACATGTGGTTTTGGGAGGAGAATTCTACTGCTCTACTCATGCCACCATCTTGGCTCCACCCTTCCTTTTCTTTTTTTAAGCCTGTTTGGATGTTGAAACTCCTTGAGCAGCCCTGTCATTTTCTTATTTTGTGTTCTAGTTGCCGTCTGTGTTTTTGTTGAACTTTCTCGGTGATTCTCTCCACTAGCCTTTTTCTTTTTCAACAGCTTTATTGAGATGTGATTCATACATTATATTGTTCACCCTTTCAAAGTGTAAAATACAGTGGCTTTTAGTATGTTCACAAAGCTGTGTAGTTATTCACCACAATCTAATTTTAGAACTTTTCTTCACTTGCCCACCAAAGACCCCTGTCCGTTAATAGTCACTCCCATTTCTTCCCTCCTCATCCCTAATCAACCAGTATTCTACTTTGTGTCTGTAGATTTGCCTCTTCTGGACATTTCTTGTAATATGTGGCCTTTTGTGATTGATTTCTTTCATTTAGCATAATGTTTTCTCAGTTTCACCCATGTTATGATGTATCAGAACTTCATCCTTTTTATTCTGAATAATGGTATGTATATGCCTACATTGTGTGTGTGTGTGTGTGTGTATGCACACACACCACATTTTATTCATTCACCAGTTGATGGACAGTAGGGTTGTTTTCCCTTTTTGGCTATTGTGAATAATGCTGCTATGTATGGTTGTGCACAGGTTTTTGTGTGGATGTATGTTTTTATTTCCCTCATATATAGATACCATCTTCTAACATTTCTAACATTAATAATTTCTACTTCTGGGTTTTTAATAAACTTTTTTTCTCTGAATGTTGTCTTTTTCTCTGCACAAAAGCATTTTGTCTTGTGGTATAGGTATACTGTCTTATTACTATATTATTATTAGCTCCCTTAAGAGCTTAATAATAGTTTTTGGGGGTAAATTTTCTCGTCTGTGGAGTAGTCACTGTTTTTTTAAAATTTTATTTTATTTTATTTATTTTATTTTGGTATCATTAATCTACAATTACAGAAAGAACATTATGTTTACTAGGTTCCCCCTGCACCAAGTCCCCCCTACATACCCCTTCACAATCACTGTCCATCTGCGTAGTAAGATGCTGTAAAATCACTACTTGTCTTCTCTGTGTTGCGCAGCCCTCCGCATGCCCCCCACACACTATACATGCTGATCGCAATGCCCTCTTTTCTTTTTCCCTGCCCTTATCTCTCCCTTCCCATCCATCGTCCCCTGTCCCTTTCCCTTTGGTATCTATTAGTCCATTCTTGGGTTCAGTGATTCTGCTGCTGTTTTGTTCCTTCGGTTTTCCTTTGTTCTTATACTCCACATGGGAGTGAAATCATTTGGTACTTGTCCGTCTCCGCTTGGCTTATTTCACTGAGCATAATACCCTCTAGCTCCATCCATGTTGTTGCGAATGGTAGGATCTGTTTTTTTCTTATGGCTGCGTAATATTCCATTGTGTATATGTACCACATCTTCTTTATCCATTCATCTACTCATGGACATTTAGGTTGCTTCCATATCTTGGCTATTATACATAGTGCAGCGATAAACATAGGGGTGCATCTGTCTTTTTCAAACTGGAGTGCTGTATTCTTAGGGTAAACTCCTAGAAGTGGAATTCCTGGGTCAAATGGTATTTCTATTTTGAGCATTCTGAGGAACCTGCATACTGCTTTCCACAATGGTTGAACTAGTTTACATTCCCACCAGCACTGTAGTAGAGTTCCCCTTCTCCACGACCTCGCTAACATTTGTTGTTGTTTGTCTTTTCGATGATGGCGATCCTTACTGGTGTGAGGTGATATCTCATTGTGGTTTTAGTTTGCATTTCTCTGATGATTAGTGATGTGGAACATCTTTTCGTGTGCCTGTTGGCCATCTGGATTTCTTCTTTGGAGAACTGTCAATTCAGCTCCTCTGCCCATTTTTTAATTGGATTGTTTGCTTTTTGTTTGTTGAGGCGTGTGAGCTCTTTATATATTTTGGATGTCAGTCCTTTATCGGATCTGTCATTTATGAATATGTTCTCCCATACTTTAGGTTACCTTTTTGTTCTATTGGTGGTGTCCTTTGCTGTACAGAAGCTTTTTAGCTTGATATAGTCTCACTTGTTCATTTATGCCTTTATTACCCTTGCCCGGGGAGATATGTTCATAAAGAAGTCACTCATGTTTATGTCCATTAGATTTTTGCCTATGTGTTTTTCTAAGAATTTTATGGTTTCATGGCTTACATTCAGGTCTTTGATCCATTTGGAGTTTACTTTTGTGTATGGGTTTAGACAGTGATCTAGTTTCATTCTCTTATATGTAGCTGTCCAGTTTTGCCAGCACCATCTATTGAAGAGACTCATTTCCCCATTGTATGTCCATGGCTCCTTTATCAAATATTATTTGGCCATATATGTTTGGGTTAATGTCTGGAGTCTCTATTCTTTTCCACTGGTCTGTGGCTCTTTTCTTGTGCCAGTACCAAATTGTCTTGATTACTGTGGCTTTGTAGTAGAACTTGAAGTTGGGGAGCAAGAGCCCCCTACTTTATTCTTCCTTCTCAGGATTGCTTTGGCTATTCAGGGTCTTTGACGGTTCCATATGAATTTTTGAACTATTTCTTCCAGTTTATTGAAGAATGCTGTTGGTAATTTGATAGGGATTGCATTGAATCTGTATATTGCTTTGGTTAGGAAGGCCATTTTGACGATATTAATTCTTCCTAGCCAGGAGCATGGGATGAGTTTCCATTTGTTAGTGTCCTCTTTAATTTCTCTTAAGAGTGTCTTGTAGTTTTTAGGGTATAGGTCTTTCACTTCCTTGGTTAGGTTTATTCCTAGGTATTTTATTATTTTTGATGCTATTGTGAATGTAATTGTTTTCCTGATTTCTCTTTCTATTAGTTCATTGTTGGTGTATAGGAAAGCCACAGATTTCTGTGTGTTAATTTTGTATCTTGCAACTTTGCTGAATTATGATATTAGTTCTAGTAGTTTGGAGTGGAGTCTTTAGGGTTTTTTATGTACAATATCATGTCATCTGCAAATAGTGACAGTTTGACTTCTTCTTTACCAATCTGGATTCCTTGTATTTCTTTGTTTTGTCTGATTGCCATGGCTAGGACTACCAGTACGACATTGAATAACAGTGGGGAGAGTGGGCATCTCTGTCTTGTTCACGATCTCAGAGGAAAAGCTTTCAGCCTCTCACTGTTCAGTATGATGTTAACTGTGGGTCTATCATATATGGCCTTTATTATGTTGAGGTACTTGCCCTCTATGCCCATTTTGTTGAGAGTTTTTATCATGAATAGATGTTGAATTTTGTCGAATGCTTTTTCAGCATCTATGGAGATGATCATGTGGTTTTTGTCCTTCTTTTTGTTGATGTGGTGGATGATGTTGATGGATTTTCGAATGTTGTACCATCCTTGCATCCCTGGGATGAATCCCACTTGGTCATGGTGTATGATCCTCTTGATGTATTTTTGAATTCAGTTTTCTAATATTTTGTTGAGTATTTTTGTATCTACGTTCATCAGGGATATTGGTCTGTAGTTTTCTTTTTTTGGTGTGGTCTGTGCCTGGTTTTGTTATTAGGGTGATGTTGGCTTCATAGAATGAGTTTGGGAGTATTCCCTCCTCTTCTATTTTTCGAAAAGTTTAAGGAGAATGGGTGTTATGTCTTCTCTGTATGTTTGATAAAATTCCGAGGTAAATCCTTCTGGCCCGGGGGTTTTGTTCTTGGGTAGTTTTTTGATTACCGATTCAATTTCGTTGCTGGTAATTGGTCTGTTTAGATTTTCTGTTTCTTTCTGTGTCATTCTTGGAAGGTTGTATTTTTCTAAGAAGTTGTCCATTTCTCCTACGTTATCCAGCTTGTTAGCATATAGATTTTCATAGTATTCTCTAATAATTCTTTGTATTTCTGTGGGGCCCGTTGTCATTTTTCCTTTCTTGTTTCTAATTCTGTTGATGTGTGTTGACTCTCTTTTTCTCTTAATGAGTCTGGCTAGAGGCTTATCTATTTTGTTTATTTTCTCGAAGAACCAGCTCTTGGTTTTGTTGATTTTTTTCTATTGTTTTATTCTCAATTTTATTTATTTCTTCTCTGATCTTTATTTCCCTCCGTCTGCTGACCTTAGGCCTCATTTGTTCTTCTTTTTCCAGTTTTAATAATTGTGACATTAGACTATTCATTTGGGATTGTTCTTCCTTCTTTATATATGCCTGGATTGCTATATACTTTCCTCTTAAGACTGCTTTTTCTGCATCCCACAGAAGTTGAGGCTTTGTGTTATTGTTGCCATTTGTTTCCATATATTGCTGGATCTCTATTTTAATTTGTTCGTTGATCCATTGATTATTTAGGAGCATGTTGTTAAGCCTCCATGTGTTGTGAGCCTTTTTGCTTTCTTTGTACAATTTATTTCTAGTTTTGTACCTTTGTGGTCTGAAAAGTTGGTTGGTAGGATTTCAATCTTTTGGAATTTACTGAGGTTCTTTTTGTGGCCTAGTATGTGGTCTATTCTGGAGAATGTTCCATGTGTACTTGAGAAGAATGTGTATTCTGTTGCTTTTGGGTGTAGAGTTCTATAGATGTCTAATAGGTCTATCTGTTCTAGCGTGTTGTTCAGTGCCTCTGTGTCCTTGCTTATTTTCTGTCTGGTGGATCTATCTTTTGGGGTGAGTGATGTGTTAAAGTCTCCCAAAATGAATGCATTGCATTCTATTTCCTCCTTTAATTCTGTTAGTATTTGTTTCACAAAAATTGGTGCTCCTGTATTGGGTGCATGTATGTTTATAATGGTTATATCCTCTTATTGGACTGAGCCGTTTTTTATTATGTAATGTCCTTCTTTATCTCTTGTTTCTATCTTTATTTTGAAGTCTATTTTGTCTGATACTAGTATTGCGACACCTGCTTTTTTCTCTCTGTTGTTTGCATGAAATATCTTTCTCTAACCCTTGACTTTTAATCTGTGCATGTCTTTGGATTTGAGGTGTGTCTCTTGTAAGCAGCATATAGATGGGTCTTGCATTTTTATCCATTCTGTTACTCTGTGTCTTTTGATTGGTGCATTCAGTCCATTTACATTTAGGGTGATTATTGAAAAATATGTACTTATTGCCATTGCAGGCTTTAGATTTGTGGTTACCAAAGGTTCAATGTTAGCTTGTTTACTACCTTACTGTCTGACCTCACTCACTTATTGAGCTGTTATAAACACAGTCTGATGATTATTTCTTTCCCTTCTTTTTCCTCCTCCTCCATTCTTCATATGTTGGGTGTTTTGTTCTGTGTTCTTTTTAGGAGTGCTCCCATCTAGAGCACTCCCTCTCAGGTTCCCTGTAGAGGTGGTTTGTGGGAGGCTAATTCCCTCAACTTTTGCTTGACTGGGAATTGTTTAATACCTCCTTCATATTTAAATGATAATCGTGCTGGGTACAGTATCCTTGGTACAAGGCCCTTCTGTTTCATTGCATTAAAGATATCATGCCATTCTCTTCTTGCCTGTAAGGTTTCTGTCAAGAAGTCAGATGATAGCCTGATGGGTTTTCCTTTGTAGGTGACCTTTTTACTCTCTCTGGCTGCCTTACATACTGTGTCCCTGTCCTTGATCTTTCCCATTTTAATTATTATGTGTCTTGGTGTTGATCTCTTTGGATCCCGTCTCTCGGGAGCTCTGTGTGCCTCCGTAGTCTGAGCAACTATTTCCTCCCCCAGTTTTGGGAAGTTCTCAGCAATTATTTCTTCAAAAACACTTTGTATCCCTTTTTCTTTCTCATCTTCCCCTTGTACCCCTATAATGCAGATATTGTTCCTTTTGGATTGGTCACACAGTCTCTTAATATTGTTTCATTCCTCGAGATACTTTTACCTCTCTCTGCATCAACTTCTATGCATTCCTTTTCCCTGGTTTCTATTCCGTCAATGGCCTATTGCATCTTATCCATTCTGGTTATAAATCCTTCCAGAGTTTCTTTCACTTCTGTAATCTCCCACCACACATCTGTGATCTCCCTCCGGATGTCTGTAATCTCCCTCTGGACTTCATCCGTTAGCTCTTGCATATTTCTCTGCAGCTCTGTCAGCATGTGTATGATTTTTATTTTGAATTCTTTTTCAGGGAGACTGGTTAGGTCTGACTCTGCCGATCCTTTCTCAGGTGTAAGTATCTTGGTCTTGACCAGATTTTCTTGCCTTTTCATCGTGATTGCAGTGGCTGTAGACAGGTTGTGGGTGTGTCCGCTGGGAGAAGAAAGTCCTTTCCTGCTTGCTGGATGCCTTGTCTTTCTCTGCTACCTGTGACGGCTACTTGCACTCCTGCAGCAGCCACCGGGTTAATATCCTAAGCTGCTGTGGGCAGAGTGTCCGTCAGAGCAGCGCGGAGCCCTGCGGGGAGTTGCAGGCATGCCATGTGCCCTCCTCCGTGCTAGTGGTGACCCTGCCGGGCAGCTGTGTAGCAGTAGCGGCCTTTGGGTCTGGCCTGGGCAGCTGTGCGTTGGGCTGGGATTCCGTTCGGCTCCTGGGGGCACGCCTGCTCCCTCTGGCTCCACTGCTGGTGTGTGCGGGGCTTTTCCACGCAGACTTCTACCGGGCTCCTCTGGCTTCACTGCCGCCGGTGCACACGAGCCGTGCCTGGGGTGTTCAGTCGCGCCACTGCGGGCTAGCCCTGCAGCACATGTATCTGCTCTCGGTTCCTTCTGGCGCCTCGGCCCCCGGCATGCGCTCTCACTCTCCTGCTACTGGGCCCGTGTGTCATGGTCCGCGTCAGTTGGAAGAATTACTGGCAGGCTGCCTAGCCGTGTGAGGGGCTTCAGAGCTGCACTGCCTCCTTTTAGGGCGCCTAAGTTTCCCCAGTATTCCCAGCTGCCAGGACAACTTCGTCCAGCTATGGGGTCCCTGTCTCTTTCAGACTTGCAGAAAGCACTTGCTTTTCTTTTGTCTCAGGGGCCCCAGTTGCGGGGACCTGCCCACAGGTTTTGCTTTTCCGTTTCTCTAATATCCAGCACCCCATGCACCTTGTGTCTGCCTTCCGGGTGCAGATTTCTAGAGCTGGTTGTTTAGCAGACCTAGGCCTTCACTCCCTCCCCGTTCTGACTCATTTCTTCCCACTGGGTTTTCGGGTGGGAGAGCATTTGGGTCCCGCCTGGCCGCATCTTGTATCTTACCCACTTCGTGTGATGGTGAATTCTCGCAGATGTACATGTATCCTGGCTGTTGTACTGCATCCACTGGTGTCTCTTTTAGGAATAGTTGTATTTATTGTATTTTCATAAATATATATGTTTTGGGGAGGAGATTTCCTCTGAACTATCACGCTGCCATCTTCCTGTGATCCCTCGAGTAGTCACTGCTTTTTAAAATAGATTTTAGGTTTGATAAATTTGATGTTTGATTTTCAAATTAGAGGCTTTCTTCAAGTATGTGATAATCCTTGATTGTCTTTTTTGAGTGAAATAACAGAAAACTGATTAGAAGTTCTCAGCTGGTGATTGGTGCTTGTTGTTTCTGAAATTCACCATAGTGTTATCTGTTGGGTCATTTTGTGGGTCCTCTAATGTTACTATTATGACTTGTCTCAGCTTGGTTTGATTCATCCCAAAATTGTCTAATCTCCTGTCTGCTGGCTGCCATTGTTCTAGAAATCGATTGATGGAAGAGGGCTGGGGGGTGTCAAGAAGCAGGTATAGGTTCAATATTATATTCAATATTAAATTTTCATTTAGTTACCTGTTTTCAGTATGGTGCTTTTTGATAACTGTCTCTTGTCCTCCAGGTCAGGGACACTCTATTTTACTCTCCTTAGGGCAGAAGAGAGTCAGGGAGAGAGGATTTGAGGTTAAACTACTTCTTAAATAGATTTCCAATCCATCCTCCTTCTGTTTTTAGCTCCACCCTCACCACTACTAACAGAGTTACCTGGCACTGCTGCCTAGTCCTGATTCTTTTTTTGGGCATGATGGCTCTGTGGTATAATTTGGGTTGCTTCTTGGCTTTCTTTACTGCTGGCTTAGGAATTCAGCTTTCACTAGTTTGCTAGGTAGATAACCACTCTTCCAAAATTTTGCTCCAATTATCTTCTGTTCTCTTTTTCTTGAAAATTCATGCTTTAGAAAAAATCCCTTTACCTTTGCTTAGTGGGATTTTGGGAAAGAATTAAAGTAAATGTGTGTATTAAATACACCATTTTTTTTTTGGAAGTTCTAGATTTTTTTTCATTGTGTATCAAACTCCTTACATGTTATTCTTTTTGTTTTTTCTTTCATTTGGAGAGGTTTTTTTAAATTAAAGTATCATTGATACTTTCAATTAACGAAAGTTTCACGTGAGCAATATTGTGGTTCCAACATTCACTCATATTATCATATCCCCCTCACCAACACCCCATTGCAGTCACTCTCCACCAGCATAGTAAGATGCTAGAGTCACTACTTGTCTTCTCTGCTTACACGTTATTTTTAATGGCTAACCTTTGCACATCTGTTATTCTGTACCTTAGTTATTGGAGTCCAAATCAACCTAATTTTGATGTTTTAAGATTTAAATATTTTATGAGATAATTATTAATCAAGAGATAAAGGTAATTTTATGTACGTATTATTTCTTTCTTAATATATATGTTAATTGCATAGCCTCTTTGACTCTTCACTAGATATAAGGGATGGGGGTAGGATTAGTAGAATATAGTTTGATATTTAACACTTTTCTTATTCTTTATATACATGTAAATTTTGGGGATGACAAATAAGATTATTGATGATTGTATGAATGACTCTAAGATTCTGTATATGAGACCAGTTTTTGATTGTCTGGATACTCTGGATTTAGGTTTGTACTGAGTCTAGACTTAAAGGTTGACTCATACTCAGCATAAACCTGACAGTTCTCTGGCAGTATTTATCCAGATCCCTGAGGTATTTTGTTCACTTAGCTTGGTTATTCTAACTAGTCCTCCATGGAACCTCAACACTGGATTATCAGGAGCCAGACACTTGGAGGCTAGATCCAGGTAGTCTTTAGAAATGTAGCTTTTTATAGACTGGTTAGCCCCTAAAATTGTACTCTGGCTGATGGAAATACTACATACATTGAAAAAAATTCTGTTAAAAAAATCACGTCAGTATTTATCTTGATAATGCTTAAAAGGTATTCATAATGGGGGGCAAGTGCTTAATGAATATGGGGTTTCCTTTTGGAGTGATGAAAATGTTTTTGAACTAGATAGAGGTGGTTGCACAATATTGTTCACTTAAAAGTGGTTAATTTTATGTTATATGAGTTTCACTTTAAGGAAAAGTATTGTTTTATTAGTGATATTTTTATCTATGAACCTTTGTAAGACGACTTATTTTTTGCAACAAGAAAAAACATATTTCTTGTAGCGGATGTATTATATACAGGTAAATGAAAATAAGATCAGTTATCCTACTTTAGAAATAACTACTCTTAACAATTTTCATGGTTTATGTTTGTTAACTAAAAATACATGAAAATTATATTAAAATGGATAAAAACTACAATAAAATATATATTCACTTTTTTTACTAAAATAGAAACTTCTATTTAATGCATAGTTTAAATGTTTTCCTGTATCTTTTAATACTCATCTACAGTTTATGTAGATTCAGTTCATCATGTGGGTGTATCATAATTTTTAATCAATCTTCTATCACTTAAGATATTTCATATCATTTTGTATCCTAAATAATTTAGCACTGAACAGTACTGTAGCTAAATCTCAAAGTACTTCGATAAAATAATTTCCAAGAAATGGCATTATTGGGCTGTTGCAAAGTTTCAAGGCTGTTGTATATTGTCATATTGCCATTTAGAAATGTTGAACCAATTTATACTCAGTCATGCCAGAGTGTATAGGAGCAGGCACAAATTCATGACTTTTTATAATCTGGAAGAATAAACAGTAACATCAGACTTTGAAATACTAGAAGTTATAGAATATGCAGAATGTTTGGCAACCTATTTTGAGTTTTTCTTCCCTTAAAAATCATAGAAAATGTGTGTCTTACCAACTAAGTCTTGAGTTTTATAGCATTCATGCTGGGCAAAATAACAAACAATGTAAATTCTTGCATGAAAGCATATCTAAGCTTTGAGTTATTTTTCTCTTTTTAAAAAAATTTAGACATTATTTACATAAAGGCTATAATACATAAAGTACGTAAATGCATTTAAGTGTATAGTTTGATGAGTTTTGGTGGTCATACACAATGTGTAACTACCACCAGCATCAAAGTGTAGAACAGCTTCTTCACCCCAAAAAGTATTTTCATAGTCCTTTGCAGTGGATTTCTCTTCATCACCCCTCATCCCCTCTTGTACCCTAGGCAACCACTCACTGGCTTTCTGTTACTGTAGTTTTGTTTTTTTGAGAATTTCATATAATTAGAATTATAAAGTATATATGGTCTTCTATTATTGAGTCCTTTAGTTTAGCATATTTTTGAGATTCATTTATATTGTTGCATGTATTAATATTTTATTCCTTTTCATTGAGTAGTACTATCAGTTGAATGTTGGGTTCCCTCCAGGTTATGCCTATTATGAATAATACTGCTATAGACATTTGCATACACATCTTTGTATAGACATAAGATTTTATTTCTCTTGGGTAAAAGCATACAAGTACTATTTCTGAGTCATATGGTAATGTATGTTCAACTTTATAAGATACTGTCATACTGTTTTCTGAAGTGGCTGTATACTTTTGCATTCCCACAGCAATGTATGAGAGTTGCAGTTGTTTTCACATCCTCAGCACAGGATGTAGTCTTTTTTTAACTTCACTACCTGTGTTGGTATGTAGTGGTATCTGTTGACTAATAATATTCAAGTTTTGGATGTTAACATCTGCTGTATGAATGCTAGCATATTTTGAAATAGTGGGAAGCAAAATAAGTATATATTCCCACTTTGTGAGAACTGCAGTGGGCTTTGTAGGCATTTGTTCAAATCACTCCTGTATAATTGAGGGCCCATCATATATATGACATGATTTTAGTAGTTTGGTGATGTACAAATTAAATTTAAGTGTCTTCCTACCCTTAAAAGGGTTAGTTAATACTTTCAGGTTTTTGATAGGATTATGCTTATTGTATATCAATGATTCAAAAGAGAAGCATTAAACAGAGTGACTTGTGTAGATGAAAAAACTCATAATTATGAGGTTTGTATTTCTGAGATTATGGTCCTAGAATTCTTTATTTCTTGAATAGTTTAATATTTCTTTAATAATCAAATAAATTTGATTCAGAAATTTTAGATTGATTCAGGGATTAGATATAAAAGATATATGATTATGAACAAATGATAATTTGTATCTTTGTTCTTCCTTAGGACATTTTCATTCCATCTCCAAGTTTGGAAGAACAATCAAATGATGGAAAGAAAGGTGGAGATTTACATAGTTCATCTTTGACTGTTGAGTGTTCTAAAACTTTAGAGACTGAACCAAAGAACTCCACGGAGGATCTTGGGCTGTCTTTGACAGGAGATTCTTGTAAGTTGATGCTTTCTACAAGTGAGTGTAGTCAGTCCCCAAAGATGGAGAGCTTGAGTTCTCACAGGATTGGTCAAGATGGAGAAAACACACAGAATGAAGATACTGAACCCTTGTCTCCTGTCCTCAATTCTAAACTTGTTCCTGCTGAAAATGATAGTGTCCTGCTAAATCCAGCACAAGATGGCCAAGTAGAACTGAATCAGAATGATGATAAAACAAAGGGGGAAGACACAGAAACCAGAGACGACATTAGTATTTTAGACTCTGGTTGCAAAGCCAGAGAAGAGACTGTAGCAGAAGATGTTTGTATTGATCTCACTTGTGATTCAGGAAGTCAGGCAGTTCCTTCTCCAGCTACTCGATCTGAGGCACTCTCTAGTGTGTTAGATCAGGAGGAAGCTTTGGAAATTAAAGAACATCATCCAGAGGAGGGGTCTTTAGGGTCTGAGGTGGAAGAAATCCCTGAGACTCCTTGTGAAAGCCAAGAAGAGGAGCCCAAAGAAGAAAATACGGGGAGCATCCCATTGCACCTTTCTCTGACTGAAACTCAGTCCCAAAGGTTGTGTCTTCCAAAGGAAATCCCAAAACAAGAATGCCATGAAACTATGGAAGTTGAAACCAGTGTAATTAGTATTGATTCTCCCCAGAAGCTTCCAGTACTTGACCAAGAATTGGAGCATAAGGATCAGGAAGCATGGGAAGAAGCTACTTCAGAGGACTCAAGTGTTGTCATTGTAGATGTGAAGGAACCGTCTCCCAGAGTTGATGTTTCTTCTGAACCTTTAGAGGGAATGGAGAAATGCTCAGATTCCCAGTCATGGGAAGATGATGCTCCAGAAATAGAACCATGTGCTGAGAATAGAGCAGATATCCAGGAAGAAAAGAGTATGGAATATGAAGGAGGAGATCTGAAAACAGTGACTGCAGAACAGGAGACTGTAGAAGCACACTCTTCACAGTCTCTCTTGACTTTAGTGAGAGCAGAGGATGCTCCCAGACCTGACCAGGAGATTCAGCAGACCCAGCCTCAAGAGAAAACAGATAACTCATCAATGGCCGACTCAAAAATGGCTAATGTAAAGCAGCCGGGCTCAGGTGTAGATGACCAGCAGCTGGAGAAGGCCTCAGCCCATTCCTCACAAAGCTTCTGTGAAAGCTCTAGTGGTGAGTGTGATTGTAAATTGTTCTCTTTCCAACCAAATTTTAATTTGGAATGGGATTTGGGAGGGAACTTTATGCTTACATCAGAGCTGAAGATAAACTTGAAATTATGTTTATGAACAGCCAATAAGAGTTGGGGAATTTAAAATTTTGGGTTGCATTTTTCTTTTGTGGCTGTAATTATTTGTGGAATCAGACATCATTTAAGGTTTATCAGCTGTATAACTCAGGAGTAATCAACATGAATTTTATAAGTATTTAGAAATTGTACCAATCTGGTGATTTCCACTCAAGTCCCAACCTTGCTCCATATTTTTATATTTTGACTGTTGCCTTAAAGTACAAGGATCTTATTTTGATTACCGTACTTAGTAAAATCATATTCAGCACTCTTAATGAGTGTGCTGTTACTTGTTGTTTCCTGTTTATAGCCATTAAGTAGTTTCTACGTTTGGTTCAACATATATACATCGTAAACCTTAAACTGGAAAGGATACTGATTTGTATCTTCTACCTAATTTATGAAGTCCAGAATGAAAATATAGATTACTTTTGGAAATAACAGAATATTATGTATAACATTAGCTGAAAAGAATTCAAACTTCCTAAATGCCCAAAGTTAGTATAATTTAAAAACAAACTCTAAAAGGGAAAACAAAATACACACTTAAGAAAACAAGCCTCTAGGGACATAGAAATAAGAAACAGTATTTGGGCATCATCAATCATAGCTCTTAGTATGGGTGATCATACCTTTCAGTGTTCCTGGAACAGGAAAGCTAGTTATGTTTTGTGCTCTAGCTCTAACCTTTGTTGGCTTACTTTATGTAATAATCATCCTAATTGGCCGTTAATGTCATGACAAACATTTAGAGTAGACTGTTAATGCATGTTGTTCTTCAATATAGAAATTCTTTTATTTTTAATCAGATGGCTTTTAATCAGTTGTAAAGTGATCAGTTCTTTTCTTGAAAACCAAAGAAGAAAAAATGGATTTTAGATTGTAACAGAAAATTAGAAGTTAAGAGAGATCTTCTTGTTATGGGATTTCAGTACTGCTTTGGATAATGGAATTCTCTTAAGTCCTTAAGAGTAAGGACAAACTAAACTCCCCACTCAGATGGTTTGACAATTGGTATTAAGTTTCCTTTGTTCATTCATGTCTTTTTTGGTATGCTGGTATACAATAGGATAGCCCTTGATAATGTGGGAAAGCAAGAAGGGACTTGATCATTTAAATAACGTAGGCTTGCTAAATGTTAGAGAAGGAGTTGAATATGTGGAAAATTGAGGTAAATTTGAAAGGATAAAATATTTTCCAGGATTTGGCGATAATTTGACTATATTGGTAGTGTCTTTCAGATGAGTGAACACAAAAGCAGAGAAGTAGGAAAGCATTTGGAAGACTTTGAGTTGGAAGCTTTATGAACATGATTAAAATAAGACTAGAAATGTAGGCTGCTACTAGTTAATTGAGTGCTGACTGAAGAGTTAGGTATTTATCTTCTAGTGGAAACCTTGAAGTTTTTCATCAGGAGCTAACATGTTCAAAGTCATGTTTTATAGGAAGGTTGCTTTTGTTTGCATGCGCCCAAAGATTTGGGGGTTGGAGAAAGGGGGAAACTTCAGGTAGAAAAAGTAATTGATAGGCTGTTGTAATAATCCAGGAATGAGGCATTGAAGACCAGAAAAAAGTAGTGGTAGTGTTCTCTGTAAAAGACCCACTTTTTCATTAGGTTGCAGTTATGTGGTTAGATCATGTGTTAAGATAGCTTTTTGTAAGTTTTATCTAGTACCGTGCAAAGGAAATCTGTTTCAAGGAAGTAATTTTCAGTAATTAATGCTTGCATATTGAAGTTTGTCACAGAGTAGGAGGTACTTAAGGATTTCATACAGAATTTCAAGTCTGCATGGTCAGTCATCGTGCAGGGTATGGTTCCTGTCAAGAGAGCAGTGCAATGCTGGTCATTGTGTGGGGATGAAAATTCTGTGAAACAGATCTTTGGAATGTATGATGCTTTGTAAGGTGTTTGGTTTGTTCGTTTCTCTATCTTCTAAGTTCTGTTTTTTTAACTTAAAGGACTTGTTTTTTCAGGAGTTGCCAGAGAATGAATACTGATCTCCTTTACCCAGTTCTCTTTTTTTCTCTAACTGTGGTGAAATTATTTGCCATTTAGTTGAGATTCTTCACTCATACTCTTTACAGTTCCTTTAGCTGAGCATATGTACTTTCCATCTTCATTCCTAAAGTCCATTTCATTTCTCTTTTCATCCTTTTGGTTGTAGATGTAAGATGTTTTTTGTTGTTTTGTGATTTTGAAGAAAAAATTATCAAAGGGCTTGGTATTAAAGATAATAAAGGATAGAAGTGGAGTGGAAAAAGATGAAAGAACAAGTATGTGCAATAAATATATTTGGTCTTCATTTGGTTTCTGACTCAGAGCTCCTAAAACCCTTGTAATTTCCTAAGTGATAGGAATATCTTTTGTTATTTGTAACAAGCCCTTTCAATCACATTTGAGTTTATGCTAATGAGCTAATCCAGGGTGGGATCCCTTCATAGCCTCAGGATGGGGCTGTTCATTAGAAAGACCAAGTGATTAGAGGGTTGGAACTTTCAGCCCCACCCTCTGACCTCCTGGAAGGGGAGGGGCTAGAGATTAAGCTTTATAAAAACTGAAACAAGATTCAATAAGCCTTCTGGTTGGTAAATGAACCTTGAGGGTGTCTCACCCCACTTGTTTGGAACAGAAGCTCCTTCTATCAGAATCTGCTGGACTTTGTGTTCTGCTTCATGTGGCTGTATCTCTGTCCTTTATAATATAAATTGGTGAAAGTAAGTGAATGTTCCTCTGAGTACTATGAGCTGCTCTAGCAAATCAGTTTAACCTGAGAAGTGGGTCAGAAGCATAGGTAACAACCTGGATTTGTGATTGGCATCTAAATTGAGGGCAGTCTTGTGGGACTGAGTTTTAACTTTTGGGTTCTGACACTATCTCCAGGCAGCGTCAACACTGAGTTAAGTTTGTAGTGTCTGCTGAGAATTTAATTGTTTGGTGGTGCTGGAATATGCATTAGAAAAACCTTTTTTTTTTTTTTCACAAGGAGTAGGGACAGGGTATGCCAGATTATAGTTATTTTGAGCCATCCCAGGAAAGTAAGTATAAATTTTCATGTTAGGTCTGAAAAGAAACAGTCTGGCACAACTCTCTTTTTTCTCCAAATTTATCTCAAAAGACAAACAAGGAATGAGAAAATGATTTTGGTAATTTGCTAATTTGATTAGCAAAGATTTGGAACTGAGACCTAGTTAAAAAGTAAAGCTTTATGTCTTGATAACTGTTTTTAGTAGTGACTAACTGAAATGTGTATACTGGGGATGCTCATATGTGAGATTTGTTATGCAGAGATTTCGATATAAACATTACTACTGTGGCCTAGAGTGAATGCTGGTCAGTACTGCTGAACCATGAAAACTGTAGATTGCTCTGTTAGAGCCAGTGAGTATATTGAAGTCCTTTGAGAGGCCCATGAGATCCTTTGTCTTCTCTCTGAGTCAGTTGTAAATTTAAGTATTAATGTCAGGCTTTAGAGAATCCTGCAGATTGCTGAGGTTTATAAATGAAGTCCTTGGTTAGCACTGCACAGAATTGAAATGTCTAGACTTGATACTATATTAATTTATATCACTGAGTCTCCCCAAATATACTGTCTTGGAGCTCATGTTTTTGCGTTCCTTTTAACTCCATGTTCCTCAGGGCCTCCAAACTTTGGCTTCCTCTATTTGCCTGTCCTCTGGGCGTCTCCTTTGTCAGTCCTGTTGTCGATGGCTGTAAACAGAGCAGAGAGTAGTAGGAAATTGGTTGGGAGGCCAGGCGAAGGGGGGGTTGGGAATGAGGCTGGAATTGGGAGCAAAGGAAAAGAATAATTTAAGTATTTCTTGTTGTTCTCCTTACTTTTGCTTTTTTATACTTCTGTTTTTTTTAAATTTTGTTATCATTAATCTACAGTTACATGAAGAACATTATGTTTACTAGGGTCCCCCCTTCACCAAGTCCCCCCCACAAACCCCATTACAGTCACTGTCCATCAGCGTAGTAAGATGTAGAATCACTACTTGTCTTCTCTGTGTTGCACAGCCCTCCCCATTCCCCCCTCACATTATACATGCTAATCAAAATACCCCCTATACTTCTGTTTTGATTTCCTTTTTATTTATCTTTTTTCTCCCCCCAGAAACTCCATTTCATTTCACTTTGCCTAAAGAAGGTGATATTATCCCCCCATTGACTGGTACAACTCCATCTCTTATTGGCCACCTAAAATTGGAACCCAAGAGACACAGTACTCCTATTGGTGAGTGATTAAAATGTAATGATATTTAAAGTAGAATTTCTAAGATACTATTCTTTATGCAAGTGATTTTTTTTATAGACCTGAGGATTTTTTATAGACCTGCCTGATAAAGCTGATACTTGTCATAGAAAAAATAAGGCTATGGTGTTTGATACCATGGCTTTATTCCCAGGAGATGATGAGTGGTGATAAGAAAAAAGAAAGGGTGAAAGGAAGAAAGATTATTTGTAAGGATTTTATTCTATTACTTACAAAGCAGTAGAGTCTGAGTGTTAAGCAATAATAAAGAGCTGTTTTATAAGGAAGAGACAGCAAGTAGGATAGAGTATTATTTATTCAGTACCCTGGGTAATGTGCTGCTTGACAGGGTAAGAAAACTTAGATCCTCCTTCCCTAAAGCAGCCAGTAGTCTTCTACATTAACCTATTTGTTTTCTCTAGTCAGTGCTGAGAGGTAACAGTCATGCCGTCTGGAGTCTCCTGCTACCTATGCCTGATGCTGGCAGATGTGGGTTGGCTGAGGGCTCAATGCAACATCCTTTGTCCAGATGCAGAAGTGGAACTGAATCCTGTTGCTCCTCTTAAGACCAGGTGTCAATACTAGTGTGTAGTTGTTGATACTTGTGACAGGATTTATCCTAGGAAGCCCCTTCAGTCCTGCAGAGCTGTGGACAAACAGGCAAATCGATGACCTTGAATTGTGTTTCATGTTTGTATTTTAGTGTTCTTTCTTCCTCCTGCCTTAATTCTTTAGGTAATAGCAACTATCCAGGAAGTACCATAGCAGCCAGTGATGTCATGTCTGAAAGCATGGTGGAGACCAACGATCCCATACTTGGGAGTGGAAAGGGAGACTCGGGGGCTGCCCCAGAAATGGATGATGATAAATTGTGCCTCAAAATGAAACTTGTCAGTCCTGAGACTGAGGGAAGTGAAGAGTCTTTGCAGTTTAGTTTGGAAAGTAAGTTTTTATTTTATGTTAATATTGGGTAATGAGTAGATCCAGCTCATCTGGGAAGTATTAATTATCTTTCTTTAGTTATGATGATTGATACTTTTATACTTACAAATGTATTTGTGAAATCTTTTCTCATAGATTTAACTCTTTGCTTTTGGCTAGTCACTGTCATGTTATTGAAGATGTTCCCATTTTATAATCTCTATGGTGTTGCTTGAATGTCTGTATTAAATCTGTGCCTATATAAGTCACTGGTTTCCATATTCAGAAACAGTTTGGAAGAGGGTAGAAAATGTAAAATTGTGGATTCACACTCTAGGTTTATGTTGACTGTTTCCTGCATTAATTGCAAGTTTGGTATGGCTAGAATAGAGGAGGTAACATTCCCAAGGCTGCAAAGTGGGGATCAGATTCTGAAAGACCTTTTATTTTCATCATGCTGACACACCGAAGAATTTTAGGCAAGGGAGTGGTATGATCAGATTTGCTTCTTTAAAAAGATTAGCTGAGTATTTCAAAACTGTGCCTTTGTACATCATTCCTTTGCTTTCCTTGCCCATTTCCTGTTCTCCTGCCTGGCAGACTACTAAATCTTTACCACGAAGTGGGTTCATTAGTCGTGGGGATGGAGATGAGTGGATGAATTTGATAGGTGAATAGTAGAATAGAGAGAACATTGGAACAGTTGAAGTAAGGGAAGAGGAAAAAAATACAGAATGATTCTATATTTAGTTTTCATGGTAACACTCCAAAGTAGATATCTTTATTTCCAGAGACTGGTTTTTAAGTTGTATACCTAAGGTCACCTAACTTTATACCTAATATATATAATTGTTAAGAGTTAGGGCTGGAGTTAGATCTGATTCCAAAGCTTGTAATTTTTCCACTAGGTAGTTTGTAAATGCTGTTGAATGGAGTTGGAAGAGGAAGAAGTCTTAACAAAGAAATTGTAAAGGAACATTCAGAGAATGATTTAATGAACTTGATTAGCTAAAATTTCTTTTGTCTAAGTGAATAAGAAGTTCCTCTTATTCAAGTCTACCCACTATTTGTGGTCTTTGAAAGCTTCCTCTCCTAACTCCCTCAGGCCCCTCATCCATCAATTATTTCTCCTATTCTCTCACTTTTAATCCATCTCTCTTCTGGAGATTACTTTTCAGTCTGTAAACCTGCTTAGGTACCCCTCAGCATAAAAATGAAAAAATCTCCCTCAATTCTGCATTTTCCTCTAACTTGCCATAATTTTTCTTGCTTTCTCACATTATCTCCTCAAAAGTAGAATATCTTTCCTGCCTCTTCTGTCGTTCTTCACTTATCTTCAGTATAGCTTCCACCTGAACTATACTGAAATAGTTCTTGCTAGAGTCACCAAATGGATCCTGTCAAACCCAATTTACATTTTCAGACATATCTTACTAGACCTAACTTTTGCATCTGACATTATCTTCTTATAACTCTCTTGCCTATAGGCTTCCATACTCTCCTAATTAAGCTCATTAAATCTCATAACAAACCTGTGGAGTAGATCCTATTATCCTCATTTTACAGATGAGGAAAGGTGAGGCATGGGAAGGTTGAGCACCTTCCCTAGAGACACCCAGCTAGTAAATGAAGTAGCTTGAATTCAGAGTAGTTCCAAAAACCATAAGTCTGGTTCCAAATTACAGTGCTATTCTGCTTCTCAGTGCTTATTGATGTGAATTTTAGATTCTCAGTAGAAATTAAGAGTATTGCATGTTTCCATCCTTACCATCATGTTCTCTGAAACTGAGTAGGGAATTATCAGGAGAGAGCATGTGGTAGACTTGAATCTTCAGATTTGAAATTCCAGTTGGGAAGACCTTAAATGGAGCTAAAGGTTAAGGATGATAATAGGAGCATAGTATTGGACACTTTTTATTCATTTCATCCTTACAACAAAACAATGAAGGTGGTCCTGTTTTATCTCTATGTTGTAGATGAGGAAACTGACTCAGAAGATGGACTTTACTCCCAAGTTGGACTACTAAATGCTAGAGCCAGGGCCTGAGCCAGGTTTCTGTTCCAGAGCCAGGGCTCTAACAACTGAACTTAAGCTGCCTCCTTGTGGATTGTTTAGATCATGTTGGGTCATGAATATTTTAGAAGTGTTGAAAAACATTTGCTGTTGTGGGTAGATTGTAATATTTCCAGAATATCTCGCCTGGATTTAGTATATCTGCATATCAATAGGCATTCAGAGGTGGAAAGAAGTATGGCTTTAGTGCATTTGCATATCCTCAGGGGTGGAGAGAAGTTCTTCTCCATATCTGTGGGTAATTACCTGGGCAACAGAGGGCTTATCTGTACCTGAGAGGTGAGGAGAGGGCCGGTTTTGCTTCTCCTGGAGCAGGAAACAGAAGGCCCCGGATTGCAGTTTGTAAGCAACAAACGGATTTTAAACTTTATTTCTCCCTTTGGCTGATTTTGGTTTTTGGAGGTATTTTGCCCCAGAATTTCCTCTCCCTGGACTTACAGCTATTTTCTCTAAGGCTGGAACAAATTGTAAATGAACGAATTTTAATCCTGGACATGAGTTACATTGCTTTGGGGAATATAGGATTCAGTTCAGTTTCACCCTTAGTTCTTTGCTACAGATTCATTCTTGAAAATGTGTTTTACTTTCCAAATAGCTGTCCCCAAATCACTTTGGGAGGAACCTGAGTACCTTCTATGGTGTGGGTTGTCTTAAAACTGTACACCATTTAAAATTTGTGCATCAACCTGAGACACATTTTCCTACATAATTAAAGTTTTTTCTCTTTTTAATTTTAAAATAAAAAAATGTTGTAATTAAGATTTTTTTTCTATTTTTTATTTTCTTACTAGGTAGTTTTTTTACTTATATGAGAAGAGATGAATTGGGATTCAGGACAAGTTTCATTTTCATTTTTAAACATTGCTGTTTAGTAATTCATTATATTGTATTTCTGGACAAGCTTAGTCATCTTTATGGAGTTTGAAAGAAAATTGATTGGTGGAAGTGAGAAAAATTGTACCGTTAAATTATTAGAAATCTTTCTTGTTCACTTACTATTTGTACCCATTTCTTTTTGTTACTTGCTGCAAATAATAGTAGAGCAGGTTTTAGAGAAGGTTTCTCATGTGGTACTGAATTGTTTCTCTTTTTCTCCTTGCTTTTGTTTTTATTCAGAGCCTGCAACTGGTGAAAGAAAAAATGGATCTGCTGTTGCTGAGGCTGTTGCCAGGTAACCAAAGCTGGTTGCTATTTGGAAGAGTTTAATATTCAAAGCCAGTGGTAGTAAGGGGAAGATGATTTATTGATAGAGGAAAAACTTAAATGAAACTCCAGAATAAAGGGTTTAGCTGTGTTGATCTAATGTAGGCTTTCTTACTAATATTTTACTAAAGCTTTTACTGCACTTTGAACTAAGGTATTTAAAGGTGTTAACCTTCCTCTGTTTTGTTCATGTGGGAATGCCCTTTTTTTCCTTTTTCTGTTACTGAGACAGATCCTTGTTGCTATTGGTGAGAGAATAAAGGGTTTAAGGAGATAGCCTCAGACCTTGTGCCTTTTGAGATTCCCAGCTCAGCTGCGACCTCTGGCTATTTTCTCGTTTGCCTGCTAAATTAACTACTGTTGTTGAACTATTAATTTTTGCTTTGTCATGAAGGCTGTAATGCTTTCAGGATGAGTATGACCCCATCCTGAGGCTCTGGTGGTAAGCTTTGCCATCTGGTGGCTGAGAAATTGTTCATTGGTTTCTAGCATGAGTCATCCAGCATGAAAATACTAGCAGCAGTTAGTGAAATATAGGTGAGGATTCTTAAGTCAAACTAGGCAGGTACTGTAAATAAGTAAAGCAGGGTAGGTACAAGAGCATGAAGTATTGAGGACGATGGCCAGCTGAATATGTGCCCATTTAAAAGGGGGGTATCCCCTGTTCAACTTCAGCTGATTGTTACCATGCAAGAATACAGACCTATTGTTGTCAAATCTTTACATTTTTAAGGAGAAATCTGGATTTTTAAAAAAATAAAATTTCTTGCTTGGTGGGTCAAATGAAACATGTCTGTGGAGTTAATTTGACTCTCACATTGCAAGTTTCTGACCCCTGTCTAAATTCTTTGATTTGTACTTAGCTTTGTCTTAAAGAGATTAATTGTTTTGGGCTCTTGCATATTTTAATCTGAAAGATTAATACCTTAGGGTCCTTACTCAGTTGAAGACTCTAATGATATGTAGTCTTACAAGTTGAAGAAAATGGAGTTTATCTTTGATCTGTTTAGTTTTAACAGAATTGTGTTCCAGACAAAACTTTTTACTAGTCTGTACTTTACTGTGCCCTTTAAGAGGGAACAATATGGTGCCAAAACCTTTTGGGCAGAATGTAGGGATGGAAAATAAGGAAATAACTTGAGGTAGAAGGTTAGATTGGTGTATCAGGGAATAAGATGAAATTCATTGGTGTGGTGAAGCAAATTTTGTATACGAGAATTTATATTTTAAAAATCTTCGACTATTCACTTTACCATTGGGTTCAACGTAAATCGTTTAAAGTAAGCTCTGTTAGAATATTTTAAATGATCACTATTTCTGCTGCATTTAGGTAAAGCAGTACCACTCTGTTAAGTGTCTGTAACTGGCCTTTATTCACATTACGTGCTGTCATCTTATTTCTCTCTCAAACATTTCATCATTGAAAGTCTCAAAGCATATACAAAAGTAGGGAGAATAACATAGTGAACCACCAATTCTTCATCACCCAGAGTCAGAAATTATCAGCTCATGGCCAGTCTTCATTCGTTTGTAAATACTTTGAGCTCTCCTCCTCACTGAATTATTTTGAAGCTAATTCTAGCATTTTATCATTTTGTCTGTAAATATTTCAGTGCTATCCCTGAAAGATAAGAATTCTTATTTTGAACTTAACCACAATACTGTTATCATGCTTTAAAAATTGGCACTGGTTTCTTAATGTCGTCAAATATTCAGTGTTAAAGATTTCTCTAATTGCCTCATAACGTTTTTACAGTTCGGTTGAATCAAGATCCAAACAAGATCAACACATTGCATGTAAATTTAATCTCCTCTAGTATGTAGGGACACCCTCCCTTTTTCTTTTTCTCCTAGCATCTATTTGTTGAAAAAACTGAATAGTTTGTCCTATGGGTTCCTGCATTCTGGACTTTGCTGAGTGCATATTTATGGTATTTAATATAGCTTCTATCTACCATATTTCCTGTGAATCTTGAGAATTTTTTTTTTTTTTTGAGAGGGCATCTCTCATATTTATTGATCAAATGGTTGTTAACAACAATAAAATTCAGTATAGGGGGGTCAATGCTCAATGTACAATCATTAATCCATCTCAAGCCTAATTCTCGTCAGTCTCCAATCTTCTGAAGCATAACGAACAAGTTCTTACATGGTGAACGAATTCTTACATAGTGAATAAATTTTTACATGGTGAACAGTACAAGGGCATTCATCACAGAAACATTCGGTTTTGATCACGCATTATGAACTATAAACAATCAGGTCAAATATGAATATTCGTTTGATTTTTATACTTGATTTATATGTTGATCCCACATTTCTCCTTTTATTATTATTATTTTTATTTTTAATAAAATGCTGAAGTGGTAGGTAGATGCAAGATAAAGGTAGAAAACATAGTTTAGTGGTGTAAGAGGGCAAATGTAGATGATCAGGTGTGTGCCTGTGGACTAAGTATTAATCCAGGCTAGACAAGGGCAGCAAAACATCCACGGATGCAGAAGATTTCTCTCAAAGCAGGGGGGGTGAGGTTCTGAGCCTCACCTCTGTTGATCCCCAAATTCTCACCTGATGCCCCCCTGCGACTGTGCCTGTCTTAGGTTGTTCCTCCCTTGAGGAATCTTACCCGTCTCTGGCTAACCAGTCATCTTCCGGGGCCATACAGGGAAATGTAAAGTTGGTAAGTGAGAGAGAAGCCATATTGTTTGAAAAGGTTAGCTTTTTACTTCTTTGCATATTTATGCCCTGTGGCTTCTATGCCCAGCACTTGTCTCGAGGTATCTTTACCACCTGGAGGAATTATGATACTCAGTAAATTTGATATGAGGCACGAATTCTATTTAAGGGTTGTAATTAGGAAGGAAGAAGAAAAGCTATAGAGGTAGCATATGGAAGAAAACATGGGAGAGAATTTTTTATTATGCTTGTTTGAATTTACATTTTGGTGTAGAATGGTTTGGAGTTGGGATGCAGAGAAAAGATTTTATGCCCTCTGAGCCTAAAAAGATAATTTCCAGAGGTACTTTTCCTACAAAACTAACACAATATATTGCTCTAATTTATTATCTTAGTCCCCAGAAGACCATGTCTGTGTTTAGCTGTGTCTGTGAAGCACAACAAGAGGATGAGGCTCGAAGTCAGGATCCCCATTCTACATCCATCAAGTGAGCATTATTTTAATAGCATCTTTTGGGCTATATTGATTCACAAAATGGTTGGTAACAAAATCTAGAATATGCTGCTACTGTTTTGTGAACTTGAGCTTACTTTTTTATCTCAGGGATTGTGCCATAACATGTCATGAGAAATTTGATTACATACTGTATAGCGTCAGATTTTTGTCTTTATCTGCCAGTTCTATCAAATTGAAATGATCCAGTCTTCATAAATTTATGAAAATACCATTCTATATATGTAAGATTAATCCCTTTTTTGTAGTGTTGAAATGTTTATTTTTAACAGACTTTATTTCCTTTAGTTCCCTAGAGGGTGAAAGTGAAATGCTCAACATCCCAAATTTAAAAGTTTGTCAGACTTGATGGGATTAAGATTTTCCCATATTTTCTTTACTCCATAATCTCTAGAACAGCTCTGAAGCAGGGAAAAAAAAATGTTTTTTCTTCTTTATTTAAATGATTAGAGTGTCTTGTTTGTAATATAAGATTCTTTTTTTTTTCTTTATTTTGGTATCATTAATCTACAATTACATGAGCAACATTATGGTTACTAGATTCCCCCCATCATCAAGTCCCCACCACATACAGTCACTGTCCATCAGTGTAGTAAGATGCTATAGAATCACTACTTGTCTTCTCTGTTTTGTACAGCTCTCCCTATGACTTCCGCTATATTATGTCTGCTAATAGTAATGCCCCCTTTTTTTCCCCTAATCCCTCCCTTCCCATCCATCCTCCCCAGTCCCTTTCCCTTTAGTAACTGTTAGTCCATTCTTGGGTTCTGTGATTCTGCTGCTGTTTTGTTCCTTCAGTTTTTTTCTTTGTTCTTATACTCCACATATGAGTGAAATCATTTGATCCTTGTCTTTTTCCTCTTGGCTAATTTCACTGAGCATAATACCCTCTAGCTCCATCCATGTTGTTGCAAATGGTAGGATTTGTTTTCTTCTTATGGCTGAATAATATTCCATTGTGTATATGTACCACATCTTCTTTATCCATTCATCTACTGATGGACATTTAGGTTGCTTCCATTTCTTGGCTATTGTAAATAGTGCTGTGATAAACATAGGGGTGCACATGTCTTTCTCAAACTGGGCTGCTGCATTCTTAGGGTTAATTCCTAAGAGTGGAATTCCTGGGTCAAATGGTATTTATATTTTTAGTTTTTTGAGGAACCTCCATACTGCTTTCCACAATGGTTGAACTAATTTACATCCCCACCAGCAGTGTAGTAGAGTTCATGTTTCTCTACATCCTTGCCAACATTGTTGGCATCCTTACTGGTGTGAGGTGATGTCTCATTGTGGTTTTAATTTGTATTTCTCTGATGATTAGGGATGTGGAGCATCTTTTCATGTGCCTGTTGGCCATCTGAATTTCTTCTTTGAGAAGTGTCTGTTCAGTTCCTCTGCCCATTTTTTTTTTTTTTTTGAGAGGGCATCTCTCATATTTATTGATCAAATGGTTGTTAACAACAATAAAATTCAGTATAGGGGGGTCAATGCTCAATGTACAATCATTAATCCATCTCAAGCCTAATTATTGTCAGTCTCCAATCTTCTGAAGCACAATGAACAAGTTCTTACATGGTGAACAAATTCTTACATAGTGAATAAATTCTTACATGGTGAACAGTACAAGGGCATTCATCACAGAAACTTTCGGTTTTGATCACGCATTATGACCTCTAAACAATCAGGTCAAATATGAATATTCGTTTGAATTTTGTACTTGATTTATATGTTGATCCCACATTTCTCCCTTTATTATTATTTTTTTTTTTATTTTTAATAAAATGCTGAAGTGGTAGGTAGATGCAAGATAAAGGTAGAAAACATAGTTTAGTGCTGTAAGAGTGCAAATGTAGATGATCAGA
Source organism: Manis javanica (assembly GCF_040802235.1). Taxonomy (NCBI): domain Eukaryota; kingdom Metazoa; phylum Chordata; class Mammalia; order Pholidota; family Manidae; genus Manis; species Manis javanica. The sequence goes on along the minus strand of NC_133163.1, from coordinate 93,608,545 downwards.
TGATCAGGTGTGTGCCTATGGACTAAGTATTAATCCAGGCTAGACAAGGGCAGCAAAACATCCACGGATGCCTCTGCCCATTTTTTAATTGGCTTATTTGCTTTTTGTTTGTTGAGGTGCATGAGCTCTTTATATATTTTGGATGTTAACCCCTTACCAGATATGTCGTTTACAAATATATTCTCCCATATTGTAGGATGTTTTTTTGTTCTACTGATGGTGTCCTTTGCTGTACAGAAGCTTTTCAGGTTGATACAGTCCCACTTGTTCATTTTTGCTTTTGTTTCCCTTGCCTGGGGAGGTAATGTTCATGAAGAAGTTGCTCATGTTTATGTCCAAGAGATTTTTGCCTATAATTTTTTCTAAGAGTTTTATGGCTTCATGACTTATATTCAGGTCGCTGATTCATTCCAAATTTACCTTTGTGTATAGGATTAGACAATGATCCAGTTTCATTCTCTTACGTGTAGCTGTCCAGTTTTGCCAACACCAGTTGTTGAACAGGCTGTCATTTCCCCATTGTATATCCATGGCTCCTTTATTGTATATTAATTGACTATATGTGTTTGGGTTAATATCTGGACTCTATTCTGTTCTACTGGTCTGTGGGTCTGTTCTTGTGCCAGTACCAAATTGTCTTGATTACTGTGGCTTTGTAGTAGAGCTTGAAGTTGGGAAGGAAGATCCCTCCTGCTTTGTTCTTCCTTCTCAGGATTGCTTTGGCTATTTGGGGTCTTTTGTGTTCCATATGAATTTTAGAATGATTTGCTCTAGTTCATTGAGGAATTCTGTTGGTAGTTTAATAGGAATTGCATTGAATCTGTAGATTGCTTTAGGCAGGATGGCCATTTTGACAATATTAATTCTTCCTATACATTTGCATGGGATGAGTTTCCATTTGTTAGGATCCTCTTTAATTTCTCTTAAGAGTGTCTTATAGTTTTCAGGATGTAGGTCTTTCACTTCCTTGGGTTGGTTTATTCCTAGGTATTTTATTCTTTCTGATGCAATTGTGAATGGAATTGTTTTCCTGATTTCTCTTTCTGCTAGTTCATCATTAGTGTATAGGAAAGCAACAGATTTCTGTGTATTAATTTTGTATCCTGCAACTTTGCTGTATTCTGGTATCAGTTCTAGTGGTTTTGGAGTGAAGTCTTTAGGGATTTTTATGTACAATATCATGTCATCTGCAAATAGTGACAGTTTGACTGTTCTTTACCAATCTGGATGCCTTGTATTTCTTTATTTTGCCTGATTGCCATGGCTAGGACCTCCAGTACTATGTTGAATAACAGTGAGGAGAGTGGGCATCCCTGTCTTGTTCCCGATCTTAAAGGAAAAGTTTTCAGCTTATTGCTGTTAAGTATGATGTTGGCTAGGGTTTGTCATGTATGTCCTTTATTATGTTGAGGTACTTGCCCTCTATACCCATTTTGTTGAGAGTTTTTATCATGAATGGATGTTGAGTTTTGTCAAATGCTTTTTCAGCATCTATGGAGATGATCATGTTTTTGTCCTTCTTTTTGGTGATGTGGTGGATGATGTTGATGGATTTTTGAATGTTGTACCATCCTTGCATCCCTGGGATGAATCCCACTTTATCATGGTGTATGATCCTCTTGATATATTTTTGAATTCAGTTTGCTAGTATTTTCTTGAGTATTTTGTTCATCAGGGATGTTGGTCTGTAATTTTGTTTTTTTTGTGCTGTCTTTGCCTGGTTTTGGTATTAGAGTGATGCTGGCTTCATAAAATGAGTTTGTAAGTTTTCCCTTCTCTTTTATTTTTTGTGAAACTCTAAGGAGAATGGATATTATGTCTTCTCTATGTGTGTGATAAAATTCAGCAGTGAATCCATCTGGCCCGGGAGTTTTGCTCTTGGATAGTTTTTTGATCACCAATTCAATTTCTTTGCTGATAATTGGTCTGTTGAGATTTTCTGTTTCTTCTGTGGTCAGTCTTGGAAAGTTGTATTTTTCTAGGTAGTTGTCCATTTGTTCTAGGTTATCCAGCTTGTTAGCATATAGATTTTCATAGTATTCTCTAATAATTCTTTGTATTTCTGTGGGGTCCGTTGTGATTTTTCCTTTCTCATTTCTGATTCTGTTTATGTGTGTTGATTCTCTTTTTCTCTTAATAAGTCTGTCTAGGTGTTTATCTGTTTTATTTTCTTGAAGAACTAGCTCTTGATTTCATTGATTTTTTTCTGCTATTTTATGCTTCTCAATTTTATTTATTTCTTCTCTGTTCTTTATTATGTCCCTCCTGCTGACTTTGGCCTCATTTGTTCTTCTTTTTCCAGTTTCAATAATTCTGACTTTAGACTATTCATTTGGGATTGTTCTTCCTTCTTTAAATAGGCCTGGATTGCTATATACTTTCCTCTGAAAACTGCTTTTGCTGCGTCCCACAGAAGTTGGGGCTTTGTGTTGTTGTTGTCATTTGTCTCCATATATTGTGTGATCTGTTTTAATTTGGTCATTGATCCATTGATTATTTAGGAACATGTTGTTAAGCCTCCATGTGTTTGTGAGCCTTTTTGCTTTCTTCGTACAATTTATTTCTAGTTTTACATCTTTGTGATCTGAGAAGTTGGTTGGTAGAATTTCAATCTTTTTGAATTTACTGAGGCTCTTTTTGTGTCCTAGTATGTGGTCTATTCTGGAAAATGTTGCATGTGCACTTGAGAAGAATGTGTATCCTGCTGCTTTTGGGTGTAGAGTTCTGTAGATGTCTGTCAGGTCCATCTCTTCTAGTATGTTGTTCAGTGCCTCTGTGTCCATATGTATTTTCTGTCTGGTTGATCTGTCTTTTAGAGTGAGTGGTGTGTTGAAGTCTCCTAAAATGAATGCATTGCATTCTATTTCCTCCTTTAGTTCTGTTAGTATTTGTTTCACACATGTCAGTTCTCCTGTTTTGGGTGCATACATATTTATAATAGTTATATCCTCTTGTTGGACTGACCTCTTTATCATTATGTAATGTGCTTCTTTGTCTCTTGTGACTTTCTTTGTTTTGAAGTCTATTTTGTCTGATACAAGTACTGCAACACCTGCTTTTTTTCCCTATTGTTTGCATGAAATATCTTTTTCCATCCCTTCACTTTTAGTGTGTGTATGTCTTTGGGTTTGAGGTCTCTTGTAAGCAGCATATAGATGGGTCTTGCTTTTCTATCCATTCTATTACTCTGTCTTTTGATTGGTGCATTCAGTCCATTTACATTTACGGTGATTATCGATAGATATGTACTTATTGCCATTGCAGGCTTTGGATTCATGGTTACCAAAGGTTCAAGGGTAGCCTTTATAATATCTAACTGTCTAACTTAACTCTGTTATTACGCTGTTATAAATACAGTCTGATGATTCTTTATTTCTCTCCCTTCTTATTCTTCCTCCTCCATTCTTTAAATGTTAGGTTTTTTATTCTATGCTCTTTTGTGTTTCCTTTGACTGCTCTTGTGGGTAGTTGATTTAATTTTTTGCCTTTAGTTAGTATTTGGTTGTTCTACTTTCTTTGCGTTGATTTTATTTTCTGTGATGATATCTATTTAGCCTTAGGAGTGATTCCATCTAGAGTAGTCCCTTTAAAATACCCGGTAGAGGTGGTTTGTGGTAGGCAAATTCCCTCAACTTTTGTTTGTCTGGAAATTGTTTAATCTGTCCTTCAAATTTAAATGATAATCTTGCTGGATACAGTATTCTTGGTTCAAGGCCCATATGTTTCATTGCATTAAATATATCATGCCATTCTCTTCTGGCCTGTAAGGTTTCTGTTGAGAAGTCTGATGATAGCCTGATGGGTTTTCCTTTGTAGGTGATCTTTTTTCTCTCTCTGGCTGCCTTTAATAGTCTGTCCTTGTGTTTGATCTTCGCCATTTTAATTATTATGTCTTGGTGTTGTCCTCCTTGGGTCCCTTGTGTTGGTAGATCTGTGGGCTTCCCTGGTCTGAGAGACTGTTTCCTTTTCCAGCTTGGGGAAGTTTTCATCAATTATTTCTTCAAAGACACTTTCCATCCCTTTTTCTCTCTTTTTCTTCTTCTTGTACCTCTATAGTACGAATATTGTTCCATTTGGATTGGTCACACAGTTCCTTTAATATTCTTTCATTCCTAGAGATTCTTTTGTCTCTCTCTGCCGCAGCTTCTCTGTATTCCTGTTCTCTGATTTCTATTCCATGAACAGTCTTTTGCACCTCGTCCCATCTGCTCTTAAGTCATTCTATTGATTGTTTCATTTCTGTTATCTCCATCCGGAGTTCATCCCGTAGCTCTTGAATATTTCTCTGCAGGTCAATCAGCATGGTTATGACTTTTACTTTGAAATCTTTTTCAGGAAGATTTGTTATATCTGTCTCACCAGGCCCTCTCTCTGGGGTTGTCTGAGTGACTTTTGAGTGGTGCAGATTCTTCTGCCTTTTCATGGCGATAGAAGTGGTTGCAGGCGGGTGGCGTGTGTGTCAGCTGGGAGAACAAAGTCCCTTCCTGCTTGCTGGTTGCCTTGCCCTTCTCCACTGCCTGTGTTGGTTACCTGCACACAGGGAGCAGTCTCTGGGATAATCTCCTGAGCTGCCATGGGCGGTGTGGCCCTTGGTATAGCCTAGCGCACTGCTGGGGGTTGTAGACGTGCCGGGTGTGTTCTCCTGTGAGAATGGCACCCCTTTGTGTCTTCCGGACTTTGTTCTGGCTTCCACTGCCTGTTCTGATTACCCACATTCAGGGAGCAGTCTCTGGGATAATCTCCTGAGCTGCTGTGGGCAGGGCTGCCGTCAGGTTTGCTAGCGCACTGCAGGGGTGGAAGACGCGCCAGGTGTCTTCTTCTGTGAGAACGGCACCGATTCCTGCCTTCCAGACCTTGCTCTGGCTTCTTCTGTCTGTACTGGGCAGTTGCTCTCCGGTAGTAGCCTCTGGGTCTCTACCAGTTAGCTACATGCTAGGAGAAGACTCTGTGTGGTTTCTGTGGGCGGGGCTGTTTACTAGCTGCTCGGTAGCTGTGGCAGGTCAGCTGGTTTGCTTGCAGCGCCAGCTGGTGGGAATAAATGGCAGGTTGCTTATCGCCATGAGGAGCTTCGGGGCTGTGTTACTTCCCAGGGGGTTAGGATACCTTAAGATTCTTAAGATTCCCGGCCTGGTGGCCTGAGTGTGTTGGGATGATTTTTTCCAGCTGTTAAGCCCTTGTCCCCTTAAGACTTTAAAAAAATGCCTGGTTTTCTTTTGTCCCAGTGAAGCCACCTGTGGGGACCCGCTTGCAGTCCCCATCTCAGATTTTACTTTTCCATTTCTCTAATATGCAGTACACCATGCAATGTGTGTCTATCCTCCAAGTGCAGATTTCTAGTGCTGTTTATTTAGTAGGCCTGTGTTTCTACCCCCCCCCTCAATTCTTTTCCTCCCTCAGGTGAGCTGGGGTGGGGCTGGGGTGGGGGGAGTGCTCGGGTCCCACCAGATCACGGCTTTGTATCTTACCCTTTTTGTGAGATGCTGAATTCTCACAATGTGTAGCCTGGCTGTTGTATCTTCTGGTCTCTCTTTTAGGAATAGTTGTATTTGTTGTATTTTCAAAAATAAATATGGTTTTGGGAGGAGATTTCCACCACCCTACTTACGTGGCCATCTTGAGCCCCTTCTCTATGATTCTTATATTTCCTCTATGATCCTTTTTGTTGTGCCCAAAGTCGTGAATCCCAGAAGACCACCAAGGAGCCAACACTGATGCAAAAGCAAAAAGCCTTTATTCAAGCTAGCTCGAGCTCAATCTCTCATCTACACCAACACAGTGGCAAGATGCCAGAGAAAGAGAGGGAGTTTCAATACTACAAAGGTTTTATGGGGTTCTAGGGCAGTTGGTGGGGTGATGGTTGTGGCTCTGGCTGATTGGCTGGATCTAGGGGTAGTTGGTGGGGTGATAGGTCATGGCTCTGGTCAATTGGCAGGGTCCAAGGGTGGTGGGTGAGCTCCTTGCTGACTGGAGAGGAGAGAGACCAAGCTCCGATTGGGTGAAATAGGGTCCCGGTCATGATTGGCTGAAATAGGATCCAGGTCCCGATTGGCTGAGGTAGGATCTGGGTCCCAATTGGCTGAAATAAAATCTGGGAGCTTGCCCTTTCACTTTTATTTAGGATAGGCAGATAAATAATGGCAGTGGAAATAAGCATGTATTTTCCTGATGACATGGTATCTTTTTTCAGTGGTTTTGTAATTAGAAAATGTGATATTTTATTAGTAGTTGTGGGAAACATGCTCACTGGCCCAAACTTAGTCAAAGAGAACAGCAGAGCAAGGCTTTAATGACAGTCTTTCAAGATTGGTTACAACTCAGGGTGGTGACAACAAACAGTTTATTCCTTAGCACATGAGTCCCTTCCCTGCTTCCTCATTGGCTGAGTACTTATGGGGTTCACATTCTTTCCTGGACGTAGGCTAAGCAAATTATATCTATATTAGGCTTTTTTTTTTTACGTTTGTCTTAATTTCATTGACTCGTTTAAAACTTTTTGTGAATTTCTTTTTTTGTTTCAAAGAGATGCACAGCCCTCTTTTTCTTAATCTCCCTTCCCCTCCAGCCAGAGTGACTCCCTGGTACATGTCCTGACATGTAGGCTTCTTGTTACTACCCTTTTGTTTAAACATTAATTCTATTAATTCTCTTGGAATAAATCATATTTAGTTTTATGCCATTTCTAGCATAGTTACTCCTAAGAGTGTTATTTGTAGCACAATTCGTGCATTACTTATTGATAGAAATATTTAGGAGAAACATGTCACTGCTTTTTTATTGGGCATTCTGATTATTAAATGTGAGCTTGTTGATATACTTGGACATTGTTAATCCAGATCATAGCCTCTGTTGTATAAGGAAGCTTGTTAGGTAAAACACCACTTTGTGTGATTCCAGAAGTGGTATGGTAATGGTCCAGCAGTTATTTATTGATGGTATCATATTGCCTATTTTAGAATATTTTAGAGAGTCCAAGATACACGTAATTTTGCTTAACCTTGGTAGAACTAGGGCCTGGGTCCAGCTGCATTTGATTCCAGTTGCTGCACAGACAGACATAAGCTCAGAACAGAATGGTTGGAAGTTCATTAAATGCAGTGATGTATTCTTCTGTTTTACTTTTGAATAATTTTATTTAGACATTTTCTGCTAAAATTTGCTTTCTTAGCATCAGTTTCCAAGTCTGGCATATAGTGGCCATAATAGATTTGCATATTGGAACTGATTAAAGAGAGGTGTGGTCGGTCTTTAACAATTTGTTGGATTTCTTGTCTTCAAAAGCTCTTTTCTGGTGCTGAAGATTCCTTCTTTTTAATTGTTTTTTGGAACATTAATGTACATTTTTATGATACCTCTGTTGTTATGCCTGAGGATTTTTTTACCTACCCTTCTATGTTGTTCTTAATCTTGTCAATCAAAACTACATATCTACACATGTGTGTGTGTGTGTGTGTATTTAATTATGTATCTGAATCTGGAGGGAAACAACTATGATTTTAACATCATTCATTTGACCCATGCTAACATGAAAATGATACCAAAATCCTGATAGTTGGTAGGAATCTGCTGAATATTGCTAATGCAGTGAGATACTTTTGGCTTTTGAGAGAGTTGTTCTGATTAACTCTTTGTAAAAAAAAAAAATTTTTGTTGATTAAGAATTAAAAAGTCCCAAATAAATGAAATCCTATTTAGAAGTTCTACCCTAAATCAACAGCTTCTTAGGTGGAATGTGTAGGCTTGTTTAAAGGTAGGGAACAATGGTAATTGAATTCTTTTGAATAGTTAATCAAGTCCTGTACCTTCTAGCTTTTTGACTCACTTTTATTTTTGCTTAGCTATTGATATGTTAACCTCTTTAGAGATTCAAACATGAGTATTCATAGAGATTCAGTCTCTTCAAACAATGAGAATTCAATCTCTTTAATTGGTTTGTATTACACAATAAAGTGGGTGCCTCTGGGGAGAGGAAATCCCAGGGCAAAATTCCTCTAAAAACCAAAATCAGTCAAAGGGAGAAATAAAGTTTAAAACCTGTGTATTGCTTACAAACTGCAGTCCAGGGCTGTCTCTCTCTCCTCTGCTCCTGAAGAAGCAAGCAAGCAAGCCATCCAGCCCCTCCCTTTAAACTCTCAGGTTCAGACATGCCCCTGGTTGCCCAGGTAATTACCCATTGATATGGAGATAAACTTCTCTCCAACCCTGTGAGGATATGCAAATGAACTAAAGCCAGGCGAGATACTCTGGAAATGTTACACTTTTACCCACAGGCCACCCTTCCAGAAATCTTGCCTTACAATCTACTTGTTCCCCCTCTTCCGCAGTGATCCCTGGGTGAGAAAACTGGAGCACTGTGACCAGACTAATGACATAACAATAGCAACATCAATAAAATTATGACAATCCTCAAGCCGGAGGATTCAGCTAGGTTCAGTCTTATGCAGATTAAGTCCATAGCTCGTCCATTCCATAGGCAGGCAGTAGCTGAGGGTTCAGAGCAATCATCATGTGGCAGCTGCAGCCAGGGGGTGCATTCAGGCTACAAGGACTGTAGGTGAAAATAACCTCAAGGGCGATAAGATACATGTTTTAATGACACCAGCATGGGCAAATCTTGTCCATCAGGTAGGATACATGCAAGAGAGTGGTCCTGTGATAAAACAGTGACAGGAATGGGATCTTGTCCTGGTCTAGTATACCAAACATTCGCCCCCTCCCTGTGGGAGTTACAGATGGGTTGATATATAGGGCTATGGGAGGTACATGCACTGGCCATAAAGATAAAACAAAACTTCCCCACCAGATGATGTTACCTCCTGGATGTTTTGGGTACACTACCATGACCTTTGGGGGCCATTCAGCTGTTACTCCAGGAATACACACAAGACCAGCTTCCAGGGCTTTCTCCCAAGGTGCCAGAAGGGCCAGCCATCATTCGTCTATGTGTCAAAATGTCCAGGGCCATGTCCATTCAACAGTGTCTCCAGGGCTTAATGCAGTAGGGGCTGGCAGCAACATGTTGCTCTGCTGGCCATATCCTGGCTTCAATAGTTCTTTTTTTTGGTTTGCATGTACAGTTGTATAGGAGAGGCAGCAAGGTGTGTGAGCATATCCACAGGGCTCAAAGCTCCTTTATGTGGCTTCTCATTCATACGCTTCAGCACTGTTCATAGGCAAACTGACCAACTGCATAGACTATTGTTGTCCGACTTCAGGCCAGATTTCAACAAACTGTTGTACCTCTCTATCATGCCTGCCCCAGTAGGATTATATGGTACATGAAATTTCTACTTTATTCCTAATTGCTGCACCTATTCTTATAACGCATGTTCAGTAAAGTGGGTGCCTTGATCGTTCTGAATCACCTGCGGCCGGCCGTAGGCTGCAAAGAGACACTCCAGGCCCCTCTTGGTGGTTTGCTGCTCTGCCTGATGTGCATGAAAAGCAATCAATAGTCCAGTAGCTGTGTCCACACAAGTCATGGGATACCGTTATCCTTCTGATATAGGTAGAGGCCCCATATAGTCTATATTTGTCACCTGACAAGGGGTATTGGCCCCCTTACTATTGTCCCATATTGCTGTGGGACTCAGTGTTAAGTCCCTCTTAGAGCACACAAGGCACTCCTTCCGGGCTTTGCTGACTTACTCAAAGGTCAGTGGCAAGCCCCCAATCCGGGCTACAGCCAACATTGTCTTTTGTCCTGTGTGCAACAAATGCTGGTGTAGCCATTGGGCCACATCAGAGGCAGGCTTTCCTTCTAGCCAGCGCACCTGGGCCAATGTGTCTGCTTCAGCATTCCCTGGGGATGCCAAAGGCAAATGGCCAGTCACATGGTATACAGTAACAGTCTTAGTCTGACCAGAGGCCCACAGTTCTTGCCACAACTCTTGACCCCAAAGGTGACCAATCATCCATTTGGCATGATACCATGTCAGTAGCCACAGGGTCAAGCCCTGATAGATGGCCCAGCTGTCAGTGCAGACAACTATGGGGGAAGGCTCCTGGGTGATCACGAGCCATACTGCCTGCAACTCAGCCCACTGACTGCTCTTCCCCTTGCCATCTTCCATCCATATTGTGTCTGTCTTAGGATGGAAAGTTACAGCCCTCCACTTCGGGGGCTGCCCACAACTGGAGCCACCTGTGTACCAAGCATCTTCAGGTATAGGGGCTTTTCCCTCCTGATAAGGAGTCTCAGCTACCAAGGGCTGAAAAGCAAGTTCTTCCTGCTTTCCACTGGTATAGGTCATGGGCCCCAGTAATCATTGGAGTTTTCCACTTAAGGGGCTAGTAGAGAGGGTGCTGCACTGCTGTAAATACACGCCCCATTTGGCCAGTGTAGTTGTTGGTGCCATGCCACTCCTTGGCCTTTGGGTCCAGTCTCGCACCCACCCCACGATGGGATAGGTGGTTATTACCTTGGTCAGAGCTGTTCCAGCAATGGGCTCCATAGCCAGCAAGGGGTAGTATATAGCAGCCAGTTGCTTCTCTATCAAGGTGTACTAGACCTCTGCTCCTTTCCATACTTGTGACCAGAATCCAATGGTTTGGCGTGTCCGTTCAAGCTGCTGCCAAAGACCCCATCCATAACCATCTTCGGTTACATGAACATCTAGTTCACAGAGCCTTGATGAGTCCATTACATTTAAGGCCTGTAATGGCCTTGACTGCCTGCTTGGCAGCAGTAAGAGCAGCTGCACATGTCTCATCCCAGTCCCACCTGATGCCCTTTCAAACCAACCGGTATAAGGGCTTCAGAATTTGTGCCAAGTGAGGGACAAATACTCTCCAGTAGCCCAAAAGACCCAAAAACTCTTGTAATACTGCCACAGTGCTAGGGGTGGGGAAAGCCTGGACCTCGTCTATGACTGCTTCAGGAACAACTTTGGTTTTACCTGATTAGACAACCCCCAAGAATTTCACAGGCAAACCAGGTCCCTGAACCTTGGTTCTGTTCACAGCCCATCCTTTTTCCTGTAAATGTTGCAACAGTCTAGGAACTGCCCCTTCTAAATCTGAAAGAGAATCAGATGCAAGCATATCATCAATGTAGTGATACAACTGCACTGTTTCCAGTTTCCTCCATGTGGCCAAGTCCTGGGCTACAAGTCTGTGACAGATGGTGGGACTAGAGATATCCCTGTGGAAGGACAGTGAATGTCTACTGCCGGCCTTCCCACCTGAAGGCTAGCTGTTCCTGGCTTTCCCGTGCTATGTCAATAGAGAAGAGCATTAGCAAGGTCTACTACATAATGATACGTTCCCAGTTTGTGGCTGAGGGTACCCAGAATGTCTGCTATAGAGGGGACAGCAGCATGCAAAGGGAGTGTGACTTTATTCAATTCCCTGTAGTCTACAGTCATACTTCAGGAGCTGTCTGGCTTTCTCACTGGCCACACTGGGGAATTAAAAGGACTATGAGTGGGTTTTATGATGTACACCCTCTCCAACTCCTATAGAGTTTCTCCAATTTCCTTGTGCCCCCCAGGCAATTTATACTGCTTAATATTTGTCACCTGCCAAGGTACAGGCAGAGCTACAGATGGGTGCTTAGCATGTCCCATCAGAACTACTTTTACCACATGTACCTTCAGTCTGAACTCATATGCAGAGGTCTGTAACCACAGGCCCTGCAGGATATCTACCCCCAGAATATATTCAGGGATGGGAGAAATGTACACGGTATACTCCTTTGGGGATAAACACTTTATCCCCAATGAGATTTGGGTTCTCTTCACTCTTAATTGCCTTACCCCTGTAGCTATCTATCACAGCAGGGGTCCCGGGAAAATGTTCAGGGTTGCCATGAATCAAAGAACACTCAGCTCCTATATCCACCAGTGCCAGGACACCTTGTACATTCACAGGGGACCAATGAATTGCCAATTCTATGTGTGGCCTCTGGTCCCCACTGTGTCCCCCAAGGTGGGGACTTTGACTCCCACCCTCAGTCGAACCGTGATGCCCAGTCATCCTTCTGTGGGGGTGAGGGCTCAGGTGAATCTTGAGCACTGTCTTCCATGAAATTTTGCAGGGACACAGGCTGGGCGTGAGGCCTTGACTCTGGTTTCCGTGTCTTGGACCTCAGCATCTGGAACTGCTGCTCTGGCTCTAATTGGTGCCACAGTTCTAACAATATTCTGTTGGAATTCCCATCAAGTTTTTCTTTCACTACCCTGGCCTTTATCAAATCAACCCACATCTGGGTCCTCAAGACCTTCATGGGGCCTTTTGTACTTCTCCTTTCAGTCATGGCCCATACTTCCCTCCGTGCCCTTATTGTTTCAACCTCCCCCAGATCTGCTAAAGTATGAGTAGCCTCCCTTATGGGTTGCCCTAGGTGGGGGGCGGGGGGGGCAAGAGTATTCACTAGGGACCCAAAGAGAAATGTGGGAGCTGTATGCAGCACCAGGTTTCTCATTCTTATAGTGAACACCTCCTCATCAGGGCCCTGGGGGTCCATATTACAGATGATGTTTTTCATACCCAGTTCCCGCAGTACCTGTTGGAGCTCTGCATATGTTTTCCAACTACTGGAGAAATATGGTAAATCACCCTGATTAGGCCAAACTATCCTGATGGCAGCTGTCAGCCATTCCAGGAGTGTCTGATTCTCTGAGGTGTGATGGGCATTTTGCAACCGCTGCTGGAGGGAAGGGTGAGTCATCAGGAAAGCCAGTCTACGCATCTCAGTACCCGACACAACAGTGTTTTCCATCTCCATATCCCAGAGACATAAAAGTCATGTAGGCAGAGATTCCGATGGCCTGTGCCTATACTGGACGCTCATGTCCACCAGTGCATCGTGGGTATAGGGGTGGAGCACAGAGTGCTCCACAACCTGGGGAGGGGGCTGCTCCTCCCCCAATGAGCCCACAGTTGTTTCCTTTTTATTTTCTTAATTACAGCTGAGCGGGCCTTTAAAACAGGAGAAGATGGTACCTCCTGCCGTGGCCTGGGTAGCAGATCCACCATTGGCCCCGCCTCCTCCTCTTCTCCCTTGGGCTCTTCCACCAATGGCCCCTCCTCCACCAGTTCTGGGGCTGAAGGCACCACTCTTTCCTCCCCCTTCCCCACGGCCTCCTGCAACATGGCTTTTCCTGCTAACCCCTCTCCTAACCTACCTTTTCAGTAACTGTTTCTTCTTTAATAGGATCCCATAGGTTATTGTCCAGCTTCTCCAAGCGATGCTGAAGTGTGTCTCTTTCCTGCCTAAGTCCCTCGATAATCCTCTTTCTCCTGTATAACATTTTCCACCATCTCGATTTAAAGAGACCCTACAATGTCAGCTGCTACATGGCCCCCTAAGGTCTCCAAGCAGTCTTCCAACTCATGGAGGGCTAACTCTGCAGCTTCCGCTGTCTCCACCCTTCCCCAGTTCTGGGGAAGGCCCCACCCCTCTAAGAGGTATTTTACCCTAGACCAGTTCCCCAGTAGGGGTTCCCAACTTGGAAGCCCCACAGCTGGGGGGATAATAACACGTGAAGTGGCACCCTCTGCCGCTGCATCCACTGGGGCCTTCCCACCATCTACAGGAACAGCCCTCCCAAAGGTTGTACCCAGTTATGACAGCTTTTGGGTTCAGAGGCACCCTGCTGACTGCCACCAGATGATTTAAGTCCACGGAAAGGAAATCCTGGGGCAAAATACCTCTAAAAACCAAAATCAGTCAAAGGGAGAAATAAAGTTAAAAACCTGTTTGTTGCTTACAAACTGCAGTCCAGGGCCATCTCTCCTCTGCTCCTGAAGAAGCAAGCAAGCAAGCAAGCAAGCCAGCAAGCCAGCCCCTCCCTTTAAACTCTCAGGTTCAGACACACCCTGGGTTGCCCAGGTACTTAATTACCCACTGACATGGAGATGAACTTCTCTCCACCCCTGAGGATATGCAGATACACTGAAGCCAGGGAGATACTCCTGAAATGTTACAATTTTACCCACAGCAACTAATACTGATTGAGCATCTGCTGTGTACCTAGCACTATGTTCATGTTAGGTAATTTATATATATGATCACTTATAAATCTCATCATTGGTAGGTGTTAACTACTCGTCCGTCTCCTGGTGATCTTCTTTCCTCTTCTTCATTGGACTGTGTATCTTGGTTCAGTTGAGGTTCCTAAGATAGGCAGCAGGCTGTAACACCAAATGTATACTAGGTTCTCCTTGATTAGAACAATCTCTAAATCCTTCTTTGATCTCCTGTGTTGGTAAGCTGAGCTGAGCAAGGAAGAAGCCTCAGAAACAACTCCTCTTCTCTCTTCTTCAAGATCCAGAGCAGAGCAAGCCCTAAAAGCTCTTTATGCTTCCTGTTCCTATTTTCTGTTTGCCCAGGACAGCTCAGCTCCTAAGGGTGGGAGCTTCTTCCAAGTTGGAGACAGCTTTCTCTGTCTAGATGACTGTTCCATCTTTCTGTGGCCAAACACAGCAACAAATGGCATGGTTTCTAGACCCTTTCTTATCCTGATGTTATCTTCTGGGTGTATCTCAGTTTATGCCTTGTGTGGTCTCACCATGATCAGTTTAAAATTGATTCCTTTTATCTTTATTCTGGCTATTACACATTTAGTACAGTCTAAAAATGCATTATTTTGTTGTTTGTAGCACAGTGACTGAATTTGTAATTTACTAAAAAGGTAAGAGTTAACAGGAATTTTCTACATGAATTTGCTACTTCTATAATTAGATTATTTAATCTGAGAGTAGATTTTTACAGTTAATTAAGAAAACAATTCTTCCATTCAAAGTACATTTTATTAAGCACTTTATATTAGCCCCGTATTAGGTGTTTTAAGTGTAGAGGTGAATAAGACATCAATGTCCAGTTTCTGTGTAACCTGCTCACTTGGAGTTAGTCTCGGCCTTAGTCTGGTTAGGGACATTCGAGAAAGCCTCTAGATGCCTCAGAGCTTCATGGTATCTAGTTTGTAGGAGACATTCATCAAATGTTTGTGGGATAAATGAGTAAATCATTGACAGTCAAATGGGAAGACTAAAGAAAAGAGGTAGGCTGTATCTTGAGAACTGTCTTTGAGGAACCAAGTCATTCTGAAATGGCTAGTGGTAGATACAGCAGTACAGCAGCCAAAGCTAGAATCGCACCTGTAACTCTGTCATACACAGATCAGGTTTCTTTGTCTAAAAGTATTGTTTGAGATAGGGAGGAACACTATCTAGAAGGCTTAAGGAATGTTACTTAAGGAATGTTAGAACCATTCCTAAAGCCAAGTGAGGCATCTTGACCTAATTGATCTTTTTTGAATGAAGTAGATCCCTAAGCTGCCTTCATTGTCTGTGACTTCAGTAATGACTTTACATATTTTCATTTAACATATTTTCCTGTGTCAGGTTTCAGAGTACATATTGTTAGTACTGGGGATAAATTTTGTGACTATTTTATCATCTTGGCAGACTAGTCCTATGTACCAGTATTTTTCACAGGAGTGAGATTATGATGAGAAACCTTATAAGGTGATAGGCTTGGTCACCTTGTTTCCTCCCTTCCCTGTATTTCTCAAATATTCTAATTATGGTTCCCCTTGTCAAAACACACACACACACACACACACACACACACACACTCTCACACACACACACACACACACACACACACACACACACAAACAAACTTGCTTACTTGACATAGTCTCTGTATATGGTTGATTTTCAGGGGGAACTTGCTGCATTTTCCAAGTACCCAAGATGAAGAGGAGAAGGAAGAGTTGGAAGGTGTCCAGAGGATTAGGCAGAGTCAGCAGCCCGAGAAGCTCAGTAGTCCTACCAAAGATGCTGCTTCTCCTGCCTTTCAGCAGATGGCCACACAGGGGCCATCCAGTCCTTCCGGGGAAGCGATGGAGACAGATGTGCTGGAAGACCAGGAGGGCCGAAACACCAATCAGGAAAAACCTCCTGAGGCCTTTGTTGAAAGGCCCAGCAAAAATAACATAGGAATCCAGACCATAGAGCCCTCCCTGTGGGTCCCAGAAACTGTTTCAGCAGCAACCCAGACTGTAAAGAACGTGTGTGAACAGGGGACCAGTACAGTGGACCAGAACTCTGGAAAACAAGATGCCACAGTTCAGACTGAGAGGGGGAGTGGTGAGAAACCAGTTAGTGCTCCTGGGGATGATACAGAGTCGCTCCATAGCCAGGTGAGAGAATGGTTAGGGTGTCTTGGGCTCTGTTTTTCACTTTCTGGATTCCCAGACAATTTAAGCTGTGGCATTTCTACCTAATGATAATTCTTAACAGTTTTGTATAGAACAATAGTTAAAATATAAAAGCAATTTATCCAGGATAGAGATAGGGAAGTGAATATTATGGGTAGCTTATAGCCAGTAGTCTTTTAGGGAAAATGGAATAGTGCTAGAGTTTGTCAAGTAGGTCCTTAATGGAAAAAAAAGCCAGGGATATAGTCTGGGTCCTGTATTACTATTCTCTGTTCAGTTGTTTCCTTCTGCCATGATTTTTCATTCTCCTTTATAATCATCAGAGGTCATGCCTCTCCCCCAAGTCCATTTCACCATGGTTCCCAGGAACTGAGAGAGTAGAAAGTAAAGGAGGAAGGAGTATAAGAAACATGAAGGATAGCATGACACAGTCTTGGAAACAAAGAACAGTAACAGGAATAGAAAGAGATGGGGAGAAGTGCCAAGTGACAAGGACTGCAGAAGGAGGCTGAGAAATGTGTGTGTGAGCAAGGGGAAGTTCATAAGATGTCATCAGGGTCAGTGGGTCCCATGGCAGCGAAGGTCTGGATGTTACTAATACTGGTTAAATTGCCATCTTTTCAGTTGTTCTGGTGGATCGTCTTCACTTGAGATCTGCCTAGGAAAGCTTCACTAGTAATGTGCCTCTCATTCTAATTGTCCCAGTTTGTTTTATAAAAATAAGTTCCTATTTATTAAACACCTACAGTATATCTGCATTGTGCTTAAGACAACCCATGAGGTTGGTATTATTATTCCCATTTCACAGGTAAAGAAACCAAGCTGAAGAGAGGTTAAGTAACTTGCCCAAGATTTTGCCATCAGTAGGTGGCAGAACTGGAATTTGAACTCAGCATATCTGACTTCAGAATCGGTATTCTTTTCATTATGCTATGTTGCTTTTCTATTTTTAAGTCATGGCCTGTGTAGTTTTGTTCTGTTTATATTATCCTTTTGTAGTAACAACGTCTCTTGAGACCTAAGACTTTGTCAGTTTGTACAAATTCAAAATAATATAGCCTTTTGATATCGGGGCTATAGCATATCATGCCGTATTTTACATCTCTTTATTTTCACCCTTAATTTTGAAGTGTTTGCATTCTGACACATAATAATTTGGTTTGCCTTTATAAAAAGAGTTAAACTTGATTTTAAAGATGCACTCTTAGGGGAGCCACTAGATTGTATTTTCCTTCACTTCTTCATATTCCTTTCTCTAAAAGAGGGAAATAAACCCTGCTCCTGCTCATCATGCTAGGAGCCAGTGAATCAGAGTGGGTAAGGCCCAGACTTTGGAGTCAGAACACTTCATCTGGATACTGTGAGGATTAAATGAGATAGGGCTTGCAGAGCCCCTAGCTCTGTGCCTGGCACACTGCATGCTCAGTTTGGGCTGGCCACTGCTACTGTCTGTCGATGATTACTATTTTAAATACTTGTACTGCTGCTCTCACCATCACAACTACTGCTGATGCTCTACTCCTGCCATGTCATACAGTGAAGTAGCGCGTTGGTGAGCTAGTTGTTCCTGCTAAAAAAGGAAAGGTGCTAGAAAAATAGAGATGGTGAACAGGTACAGAGTTTCAGGTTTTCAGGTGGGCAAGATGAAAACGTTTTGGAGGTGGATATGATGATTGCACAGCAGTGTGACTGTACTTAATGCCACAAACCACATACCTAAAAGTGGCTAAAATGATCAATTTTAAGTTACAAATATATTACCAGAATAAAAAATTACAGCTTGTGAGTATAGTAACAGAAATTGGGATAGTTTTGAAGAGTGGCTGGAAAATGAGGAAGGCTTTGTGGGAGTTTCCCAAGTGTCAGTGCTTTTTTTTCCCCTGCAGTCTGGGTAAGACTCAGGTGGGTGCTCAGAGAAAAGCATAGGCAGCCTGCCTTTGATATTCCTTAAATTTTTATTATGTGTCACGTGGGCCTGCAGTCAGAGTTGCTGTGAAGGGAAAGTGTGGTTTTACTTTTGTTTAGTTATCTTCCCTTAATGACAAGATCCTCAGGTTTATCTTTACAGAGACTCTTTTCAGAAGACAATTTTAAAGAGAGAATAAGCATAACTTTCTTTTTTATGTGCCCCCTTGCCCTTCTCTCCTTTCTTATTCTGTCAGACATACTTGTCTCTCTCAAACTGGTCAGTTGCCTGGCTGTTGTAATGGAAGAATACATGGAGGCTTCTTGGGTGCATTTCAGAGATATGTAAAGCGTGGAAACCTTTTAGACACCTGTGATTCAGGGTTTGACTCTCTCTGTGTGGTAGGTAAGAGGTCCAGGGTGTCATGGTTCTGATGCAGGGGCTTCATGATAGTTGAGGTGTGACATACCAGTGCTCTGACCATTCATTAACCAGTGTTGTATATATAGAAGTATTTTCAGGAATTGGTTAACTTTCCATGTTTTTAATTTTATTTACAGTTATTCACATAATTTGCATATTTCTATTTTAGTAGATATTTCACCCCTCAGCTGGAATTAGAGTGGGAATTATTGAGGTAAATTACTGAAAGCTTTAGGTAAATTATACCACATTGTCAGGAAAAACCCAGAGTCAGTGGTGACTATTGCAGTGGTACATATAATTCTTTTGAAAGACTTGATTACCTTGATACTGACTGCAAGTAAAATCAGTCTACTATAGGGGAAATAAGGTTGGAGAAAAAAGTGTTATTTTCTCCTCCTCAGACTCAGAGCCAGTGGAGTAGTGGGTGACATGCATGTATGTGGATAAATGTGATATAAGTGTTAGAAAACATGTATGTAGCAGTTGTCATAAAAATGTAGGATCTTATTTGAACTATTAGCTAAGTATTCTTTATGGTACAATTAAAACAAAATCCTAATTTGCTAATATTTTCTGTTTCTGGACACTAGTTCAACTCTTTATAGTCTACTATTTGGAATATATTGAATATTTCATATTTAATTCAAGGAGAAATCAGTGTATCTTGTTCCAGGTATAAATAAATCATAGCTTTCACTTACTAATGAACAACAGACTGTGCCAAGATTAACAGATGTCATTCTGGTTTTACATAAAGCTCTAAAGAATTCCTTCCTTTTATCTAAATGGCTGTTGCAAGTGTACATTTGTGATTGACAAGTCAGCACCAAAATCAGGATTAAAATCTAAAAATAATGAACTTTTAGGGGGTCAACTTTCACCTAAATATCTTAGATATAAGTGCTAGATATTTTGACTTTGATTTAGACAGAAATAGGTCGTTTTAGGTGATACTGATACAAAAACTCTTACTAGCCTCTGGCTATCCAGCTGGTTCATCCCTGTCTTACCTACAGGTGAATAGAAAACAAAGCAGCTGGAAAATTCCATCACAGTAGATTCATGGAACCTCAAAGCAGTGTTCACCATAAGGATGTTGATTTGTGATTCTCTCAGTTATCAGTGAGACTTATGCTTGTTTTATATTTTTTAATCATAGGGAGAGGAAGAGTTTGATATGCCTCAGCCTCCACATGGCCACGTCTTGCATCGCCACATGAGAACCATTCGTGAGGTTCGCACGCTCGTCACTCGTGTCATCACAGATGTGTATTATGTGGATGGGACAGAGGTAGAGAGGAAAGTAACTGAGGTAATACATACTCATACTGTTGGTCCATGTGGCAAATTTCTTTCAGTAGAAAAATTACCCAGGCTCTCCACCTCCACCTCCACAACCCCTTTCTTGTGCATACAGCAACTGCACTTGGTGTTCTTTCATCTTTTTATTAGAAGACAAAAGAACAAGGTTAGAAGTGAGAGTCTTGAATCTGTGTCTTTCTCAACCATGAGTTTGCTGTTTAATCTTTCGCCACTTATTTAACTGAACCCATTATGCTTTCTGTTTCTGTAAAGAACAGTTTGGTCAATCTCTGTCATGTACAAACAAAGATTTTATGTATTGTTTTTAATCCTTGAAACCCTACTGCAGTTGAGAACACCCTGTCCAGCTGCATGTGTTTTCTCATTGTTTTCTCTTGTGTCTTCATATTCACTCACGGTGTCCTTTCTTGGTCTCCATCTGTGTGTGGTCATGGACCTGTTGGTAAGAGGTGCACCTCTATTTCTTAGTGGGAGTCGTTGTGGACTCATTGCCAAAACAGCATAATATTGGCATTTATAAACTGTTATATTGGCCAGTGTCATATGCTGATTTTATTTAGATCTAATACTGGCTGAGATTACACAGATTTTCTAGAATTAAAGATCTGGCACTTCTCTTGGTATATATATTAATATCTGGGAACCATTTTACTCATTTTAAGAGGCATAGCTGTTTTCTTCCTTCACTCACTTTTCTTTAATTGTGCCTTAGCCGTAGAGGAGGAACTCAGAATTAAACTCTGAATATAGTTTTATTAAATGGAACATATTATTGTACTTGTTCACTGATGGGCCATTGTGGCTGTCATGACACAAAGCATTTGACATTAGGTTGAGAAATTGTCTTGTGTCTTTATTGTACACCAACTTCCAGAAATACTTCCTTTAAAATGTTGATACATCTTCAGTTTTATGTTTGCAGAATTTTTTCAATGTCATTACTATTTTGGAAAAATTAGGAACTTAGCAACCGCTTCATAGAAAAACAGTGTGCTTTCGTGAAGAGTTTTCATGACTGTTATAGTCTGCATTGAACTCTGTGCCAGGAACTATATTGTTATACATACTGTTTGATCTTAATATTTTGTATGGTGTTTTCTAGAGTATATTTCTGGAAATAGAAGGCTTGCTAGATAACAGAAAGGGAAGAAAAGTTCTGTGGCCATAAATAAGTTTGAGAAACACCAAATGCTGAAGACCCTCTCTTCCCCTATGAAAATTCACAGTGCATATTACATTACAGTCTCTAAGAAGTCCTCTAGTAAAGATACCTATTTTTTTTTTTTTTAGATTAGAAGAAGCAATTTATTCATCCATATGCTAGACCCTAGGGAGGTAAACATGTATGTTGACTCTGTGCAACTGCTGAGCTGATAGAAGAGTCTGTACAATTCCCATGTTTCTCATTTTTCTACCCCTAGACATTTGGTTATCATTGCTATCATTGTTATCAGAGAAAGTAATAATGGACCAC
Source organism: Manis javanica (assembly GCF_040802235.1). Taxonomy (NCBI): domain Eukaryota; kingdom Metazoa; phylum Chordata; class Mammalia; order Pholidota; family Manidae; genus Manis; species Manis javanica. The sequence continues at coordinate 93,587,250 of NC_133163.1, read as the reverse complement.
CACATTGTATTGTAACTGTTATTACTCCTGCCTGGGAATAATGTGTTGCCCATGCTTAGGCCCAAGGACAATCCTTCTACTAATGCACAGCAGTGGGCTACAAGGTGAGGGTTGTACGGAGAGTATTACCCCCACCACACGTGGGACAACCATTCAAGAAGTATTAACACTTAGGAAGTTTTGAGTTATAACTTAAACCACTAGATAATAAAATAGGACCAAATGCTACTCTCAGTATCATTGATAATTGAATGTAGGATGGTGGTGGATTATCCAGGATTTTTCTTCCTCTGGCTTTCATCATAAGAACCAAATCATTATTCGTTAAAACTTCCTGCAGAGGGCAAACAAGGTTGGGGATGCAGATGAAATTCATTTTGGAACTTGTTAGAAGCATTGGTGAAAGGTCTGGTGAAACTGTAGAAACAGTCTCTTTATATTTTCTTTTTCTTTCAAATAAATCTTGTTTTCCATCAATGAGATTTATATGGTGACTAGAAAATGGTATGTGTGCTTTGACTTTCCAGATAAAGGAGTTAGTTCTTCAGAGAATTACTTCAAGAAAAAAATCAAAATTTTCTCCCATTTCATATTGAATATTAATTTATAATTTATAGTTTTCATTTTAAGACTGATTATATAACCAAACCAAACAAAATTAGAGTAAAAAATATTTCTAACAGAACACATCAGTATTTATACAATAGCAGAATCTATTTTCATGTTAAAGGTGATAAACCCTAAATTTACTAATGAATCAAGCAAGTGTGAGAAACAAAGCCTGTAAACTGATTTTGGAAAAAGAAAACAAAGAATGACTTCAGAATAATTATTATTATCAAGAAAGAGCATGAGTTAAAATAATAAAATCTGTGGTGAAGATATCAGATACTCCAGATTCTAGCCGACCTCCCCAAGCACCACACACCCATTGTCACTGTAAAGATACCTATTTTATTGTTTAACACAGCATTTCCCAAACTTATTTGACCCTTGAACATTTAAAAAAGTATTTCTTATTATACCCCTATGGAATATAGTTTGGGAAATGATGCTGTAATTAAATAAAATAAAATAAAAAGTGACTAATATTTATTGAGCACTAACTATATACCAGGCACTATTCTAGGGACTTTAAGTGATTTATCCTGTTTAACTATGACTAGATTTGAGGTAAATACTGTTGTTCCCATTTTCAGATGAAGAAACTGAGGCATAGAAAGTTAAAATAACTTCAGGTTACATAGCTAATTAACAGAAGACCTAGAATCCAACTCAGGCAGTCCAGTTCCAGAGCCTGCATTCCTAACCACTGCATCATGCTCTTCTCAAAGTGATGCGTGCCAAAAGGAAGGTGCTTATGGCAGGTTCTGAGGAGGAGGAACTCAGCTGAAGAGAATTTTGATCAAGTCTGGACAAGGGCCAGAAAGCATTTGAGTTAGACACAGAAGGCTTTTAGATACTGGGTGCTACGGGGAAAGGGTGTCCATATAGAGGGCTTGGTGGGCAAAGGCACGGACAGAGGCCGAGAGTGAAGCCCACAGGCAGCAGCAGTCCAGTAGGTGGGCACCACAGAGATGTGGAGGGTGTGAAGGTGCACAGGCTGAGGCCAGAGGACTGGCAGCTTTCCTTCCCTCATCTCTTATTTATCATCTTTTAAAGATTTTGTTCATTTATTTTCCAGCAAGTTTGATTTTTTTACTATGTTCCCAGCACTGTGGCAGTCACTGGGACTATGAAGATAAAAAACACTGTCCATGTTCTAGGAGCTTCCACTCGACTTGCAACAAATCCAAAACTTGCTGGTTGCTATACCAGAGAGTAGAAATATGTGTTAGGAAGAAGGGGATGGACCTACTGGCCTACCTAACGGTGGCTAAAAAAGAAGACAGCGCTCTAGAGTGTGGCAGGTAACACTGAGGGGTGGGGGAGAAGAACACTGCTAACAGAACGAAGTAATGTAAATATGTAGACAGCACGACACACTTAATGAATATTTAGAAGCTCAAATGACAAGAACAGGAGTGCTGGGAATGTTAAAAGTGGATGCTGTTGAGGTTGATAAGGGCCCAGAACATAAGGGCCTTGTGTGCCAAAGAAAAGAGTTTAGATTTATCTGCTGTGTGATGAAGAGCCTTACAAGAATTTTGGGGAAAGGAGTGACATGCTCATATTTGCATGTTGGTCAGATTGGCAGCAGTGCAACAATGGATTGGAGTGGGTTGAGATGAGAGGCATAGTTCAGAGAAGAGGTAATGAGTGTCAGGACAGTAGCAGTAGGGATTGAGAGGGGAGACGTAAGATGCAAGAAATATATAGAAGGTGAAATTGGTAGACTGGCAAATTCTTGAATGTGGGGATTGTGGGCGAGGGAGGAGTATAATATGACACCTGGGTGAATGGTGGCACCATACTGTCTTCACACAGAGTGTAACTCGCATATGGGTTTGAGAGAGAAGATGCTTCTTTCAGCAAATGTTCACCGAGGGCCTCTTTTGTGGTTGGCATTGTGCTAGGTTTTGGGGATATATCAGAAAAGAAGATGGTTACAATCTCTGTCTTAATGAGGCCTCTGTAGTCTAGTGGGAGAGACAGGAAAACAAGCAAATTCGTTAAAAAGATCCTAACAGGCCAACTTGGAGGTTGGTTTGAAGTCGTCATAAGAGGCATGGCTTCAAGAACAGTTAAAAAGGCAAGTGTAGCTACTGCTCTTTGGGTCTGTTCTCCAACTGAGACATAGTCTGGGTCCTAGTCCCCTAGGCAGGCCTTTTCTCTACACATTTGCCATGTCCAAGAGAAGGAATTGACTGAAGCTCTGGGCTCACAACACCTGCTTTACTCAAGGGACCATGGCAAATCATACTGACTTGGATCTAGAGCAGGCAGGTTGGATGACAGGAGACAGTGACTGGAGAACAGCATGTTTATGATCCAGATTTTTGGAGGTGATACAATTTCTGGTAACGACCCTGAAATTAGTAGTAGTAGCTAAGGTAGAGTAAAAGGTTAATGGTGCTTCTTAGATTAGGAAGTGGGGCAGCAGCTGGATGGGTCATGTGATAGATATAAGCCCCAGAGAATAATGACAGAGTAGGGATGGGGAGGGGAGGGAAACTGTAAACGAGGAGTCAAGGTGTTCATACATGAAAGTGAAGGGGAGGATGTTGGTGAGTGACAGCAAGGAGAGAGGAAAGGAAGGCTGAACAGAATGGCAAATAGTGATTTGGCAGGAGCAGGAGGTAGGGAGACAGAAGTGGCCTGTGAATGGCAGTGGGGCACAGGGAGTCCTCTCCTCTCTAAACTCTTGGGTTGAGGTTTGGTTGAGAAAAAAAAAGTATCGCTAGAGAGAGCTGTAAGGAATGTGAGATGTGCTGGGGACAACCAAGGTTCATTCTTTGAAGGGGAGGAAATGGAGAGAGGATGACAGAGTTGAATTTTGAATGGGTTAAATTTCCCATGTCCTTGGCATATCAATGGGGAGTAGTTATGTGGCATTTGTCCCTGTGAATCTGGAGCTAAAGCATCATGGTGGTGTTGGTAGGCAGGCAGAGATGACTTTGGTAAGACTGGCAAGGGCAAGCTTAGAATTCTGAATGAGAAAAGGAATCTGGAATAAAGTCTTGGGAAATACCAATTTTAAAGGACTAGGCCGAAAAAGGAATCTCAAAACAAGCACAAATAGTTCTAGCCAAAGAGCAGAATGAAAGGAAGAGAAAGAAACTTTATAGATTCTAAAGGAGGATTTTCAAGAAGGGAGTGGTTAAAAATAATCATTTAATTATCTAGCATTATATCAGTGCGTGTTGGGTATGTGTGCATTGCATGCTGTCCCTCCAGAGAGGTTGTAAACTCTGAGGAAAGAGGCTTGTGCTTCTCCACATCTTCTCTTATACCTTGCCTGGTAATGCACACATTACCCTGTGCAGGAATATGACTGTGCAGCACCTGTGCTGTGATTTCTCAGTCTTGTGGCAATACAGCAGGTCCTAAAACCTTTTGCCACTAAACCAGAGAGGTTGTAAACTCTGAGGAAAGAGGCTTGTGCTTCTCCACATCTTCTCTTATACCTTGCCTGGTAATGCACACATTACCCTGTGCAGGAATATGACTGTGCAGCACCTGTGCTGTGATTTCTCAGTCTTGTGGCAATACAGCAGGTCCTAAAACCTTTTGCCACTAAGCCTAGGAAGTAAACTCGGAAAGCTGCTTAAAACTGAGCTGCAGGCAGTCACTATGAATCCATCAAAGTAGGCATGTGAGATAGAGTCACTTTGACATTCCTGTCTTCTACTTTTTTTGGTTTTCATTTTTCTAAATAATAATACCATTTTTAGCTTATTTTTGCCTAGAATTTTCTATTTCCTTGATCACTTATTGAAAGGTAATATAAAATGCCAAGCCTCAGAAAGCATGTAATGTAACCCACTGCTAATGAAGTACCCCGAAGAGCCTCTAACCACTCATTTCCCTCTAACCTGCCTGCCCTCCTTAGCTGTCTTCCCTCAATTACCTCTGTCCTCTTGAGTTAGAATCTTTGCTGGTTTCTCAGCAGCCTAAGGTTGTAACCTTGTCCAGTAAAAAGGTAATTTAAGTTAGCTCAGGTTGGAGGTTTCTTTCTTCCCAATCTAGTACTGCCTTTTTGTTTTATTTTTGTTGAGATATATATATTCCGTGAGAATACACAGGTCTTAACATACCCAGTTTAGTGGCTTTTGACAGTCCCTTATATGTAATCTCTACTCAAAACAAGGTATACGTTTCCATTATTCCAGAAAGTTCCCATCTGATTCCCACCTTTCTGAATTGAAATTTCTTGCCATCTCTAGGGTTTTCCAACCATCACATTAGCTTTCTGTTATTGTGGCTTCTTTTAGCTTTTGTATCCATTTCTCCCTTGCAGGAGACTGAAGAGCCAGTCGTAGAGTGTCAGGAGTGTGAGATGGAAGCTTCTCCCTCACAGACTGGGGGCTCCTCGGGCGACCTGGGGGATGTCAGCTCCTTCTCGTCCAAGGCTTCCAGCTTGCAGCGCACGTCCAGTGGGGCGAGTCTCTCAGCCGTGCACAGCAGTGGTGGCTCAGGGAGAGGAGCCGGAGCCCTCAAAGGAAGAACTGGCGGGACGGAACCCGCAGATTTTGCCTTGCCCAGCTCCCGAGGAGGCCCAGGAAAACTGAGGTGCAGACAGGGTCTCCAGAGAGCGAGCCACAGCAGGGGCAGGGTTGCTGACCTTTTACTATCACAGGAAAAGGGGAGTAATGGGAAATCCTGCCATCCTCCATCTAGGATAAATCAGCTCCTCTTCTTCCCCTTTTGTTCCTCTCCTGTTTTGGGTTTGCATGGGAAGTAGGGTGGAGCCCCATAGTGGGTAGACTTCCTGAGAAAATGTAGCATAACAGGTGAGGGGACTTCGGGAATGCTGGCACATGCTTCTGCCACCCCCATTTCCTCCAGCCTGCATTTGTGCAGAAAGTTTGGGGTAGTGGCCCCAACTTGACACACCTCCTAGCTTTTTGTTATCCTCTGCAGGTGTGCTGAGCCTGAAGCAGGAGAGAGGGCAGGGCAGAAATGGGTGTGCTGTTTTGAAGGGCAGCAGTAGGAAGCTTTGTCATAGAGGAGGATGGCCTTTGCTTGTTATCCTACATTCTTCCCCCCTTTCTGATACTCTTTGATGGTGGGTGTGTGGATCAGCTTCCTGCCGTCCTGGAGGCCCAGCACATGTTGGCCGGGCATGTAGTTTGAGGGTGAAGGGGAGACCTTGTGAAGAAAGGATTCAGTAGTAGGTGCTGTCATACTAACCTGTCTTCATTCTCTAGTCCCAGAAAAGGGGTCAGTCAGACAGGGGCGCCAGTATGTGAGGAGGATGGTGATGCAGGCCTTGGCATCAGACAGGGAGGGAAGGCTCCAGTCACGCCTCGTGGGCGCGGGCGAAGGGGCCGCCCGCCTTCTCGGACCACTGGAACCAGGTACCCGGGTAGTGTGAGATACACTTAACTTATTCTATGACTTACACAGGAAAAAAGGGAGTAGAGAGAAGAGAGGGGAGTAGAGAGTATGTGGGATGGCAGGAGGGACAAGAGGGGCCCATACTGACTGGGGAGTGGGCAGGGGTCAGAGTGAGGCCACTGAGAGACCAGGCTTATGCCTGTGATGGGGTTATCAAAGAATGGGTTGAAGAGACCCATGGACAAAGGTGTGGGAAGATTGGCAGGTTAAGTTCTTCTCACTTCTGATTCTCACTGCCTTCTCTCTTTTATCTCTTTTAGAGAAACAGCTGTGCCTGGCCCCCTGGGCATAGAGGACATTTCACCCAGCATGTCACCAGATGATAAGTCCTTCACCCGTATTGTGCCCCGAGTACCAGACTCCACCAGACGAGCAGACATGAGTGCTGGCGCTTTGCGTCGGAGCGACTCTCCAGAGATTCCTTTCCAGGCTGCTGCTGGCCCTTCTGATGGCTTAGATGCCTCCTCTCCAGGGAACAGCTTTGTAGGGCTCCGAGTTGTTGCCAAGTGGTCTTCCAATGGCTATTTTTACTCTGGGAAAATCACACGTGATGTTGGAGCTGGGAAGTATAAACTGCTGTTTGATGATGGGTACGAGTGTGATGTGCTGGGCAAAGACATTCTGCTTTGTGACCCCATCCCCCTGGATACGGAGGTGACAGCCCTCTCGGAGGATGAGTATTTCAGTGCAGGTAATACAAGCAGGATCTGAAGGGATTGACTGTGCCCTGGGGCAATCCTCTCTTCCTCAGTAATTGGCAAGAGTATTCACTCCAGCCTGATTACTTTATAGGGTCTCTTAAAGTCAGAAATTCTATTTCTGCCACACTGGTTACTTTCACCACTGGCTTTTCTGTTTTTCTTTGTTGCTTGTTTATTTTGAATAAACTTTCTGTTTTTGATAAATTTTATATTTACAGAAAATTTTCAGAATACAGTCTGATAGTGCAGAGGGTTCCTGTATGCCCCTCACCCAGGTTTCTAGCTTTCCCTATTGTTGAAATCTTATGTTACCATGGTACATTTGTAAAAACTAAGAAGCCAGTCTTGGCTCACTACTGTCAACTAAATTCCAGACTTTGCTTGGATTTCACTAGCTTTTCCATGTCCTTGTTCTGTTCCAGGATCCAGTGCAGGATTACCACATTGCATTTGGTCCTTGTGTCCTGTGATGTCTTGATCTGTGATAATTTCTGAGTATTTTCTTGTTTTCCATGACTGTGGCAGTTTGGAAGAGTCCTGGTTAGGTATTGGGTGGAACGTCCTTCAGTTTGGGTTGTCTCATGTCTTCTGATCAGCCCGGAGCTAGTGGATTCTGGAGCAGAATGTCAGTGAGGCGCAGTGCCCTTTCATCACCTCGCACAAGGGGCAGGGAGCAGGTGGCGTGGGGTGGCCACAGGGCAGCACAGGGACGTGGCCCCCCCCCATCACATGGTTTAATGTGGGGATTGAGAACTGAGAAACAGTGACTTGACAGGGCAGAAAGCTTTCATTCTCTATTCTTTCACCACTGACTTTTAAATTTACTGCCTTGATGGGAGCCTAGTAGGTGATTGTGGCAAATATATTGAGGTATTTTTGTTTAGGAAGAAAGTGGTAGTGCTGGGTTTGTGTGGCTGCACAGCCACCACTTACTACTCTTTGGCTTAAAATATATAGCCTTTTGTTCTTAGTTTTCTTGTTTTCTTTCTGTAGCCAGTTCCTTGTATTGGTGATGGTAAAGGATTTGTGTTTGTTATGACTTGTTTCATGTGCCAGTTCTTTGAATACATTGCTGCTTTTCTGTGAGCTAATTTGGAGATTAATGTTTGTGTTGAGTTTGTCACTTAAAAATGTCCTTCCTGGGAATATTTTGGAACATGGATTGGGATATAATGGGCAAAAATTGTGATTTGGACTCCTCCTGAGTAGTTGATATTTGCCCCTTTCTTTCTTTAATGTAATAAAGACAGGCCTTTATTAGCTAGGAAAATCATCACATAGAATGTATATGTACAAAGCAAAACTTCATAAATAAAATTGGCTACAAAACAGCTTTTAAAAAGCCAGGCTTTCAAAAAACTCAAGCTTCCACTGGTTTACTGACTCATGTCCCATTGGGAGTGTTACTGGCCTAACATGCTTTCCTTTGTTTTATTTGATAGGAGCTTCACTGTTATTCTTCTCAAGTGGACCTACTCTTAAAAATGATTACCAATCTCATAAGTAAATGTTCAATTATAACTATATATGGAAGTTTATTGCTCGTTTCAGTGTCACACATCCCTTTTGACATAACAATGTCATTCTAGACTTCATATGCATCCAATCTGGGGAGAACTTTTCAGCCTAGTCTGAAATCACATGGTGGCCACAAAAAGGCACTGGTTGCTCCTTTATTTCACAGTTAAACAGGCCACTTCATCTTCTATTTCTGGGTAACACGTAGCTTTGTGTGACAGCAGGTAATAGCACATGGATTGAGGTTTTTTAGGACCTGTGACTCACACAGTTGTGTATCAAATGCATTCATCCTTCTCTCAGGTGTAGTGCTGCTCTTGGAGGTCCACAAGTTGAACCTCTTAAGAAAAAGACAGTCCTGTATCCAGAGTGAGTTAATAGCATCAAAGAGTGGGGATTCTGCATTCCACTTAGTGAGGCTGTCTACTAATGTCAACACGAGACTGCTTCTAGTTCTAGTAGCTCTTCATCATTGTGAAGTATATTGTTGTCTTGGGCTTTTTAGTGCTTTTGAAGTGGGTATTTGTGATTTAGTTCAGTGATAGAGCTTTCAGCAAGGAGAGTGTTTCGGCGGCATAGACAAGGAGAGAATCAAGGCCTGCTTTCTCCCATGTATTTTTTCCCTTGGTGGCATATGCTCTGGTTTTCTTTTTTTAGCCCTTCCTTCAAGGACAAGCTAATGGAAGAAAGAACAAATGGACCCTTCTGTTTATAGGAATGAAGAAATGTTCATATTAATGCCCTGTTTTTAGATTATATATGTGTTGTGTATATATGTGTGGTATGTGTGTGCATAAGTTGTTTATTGATTGATATAGGGGAAGGAGTGTTATTTTTTCACAGGATTGGGAATGGGTCTTGCCAAGATCACGCAGCTTGGTGGTACCAGAATCAGGCCTAGGCTCAAGGCTCCTGAATTCTAACCCAGTTTTCTTTTATACCCCACCTTGTGTTCCTTCTAACCTAAAGGCCTTATCCCTAGGTTCTGAATCAGAACAAGAGCAGGGAAGTAGATAATAGGGAAGATGAGTAAAGAGAGGCAAGAATTATTTTTTCCTTTCTTTGCTCCATGTCTCTGTTTGATTTTGCTACAAACACACACACACACACACACGTGCTCACTCTCTTAGAATAATGTCAACTTTCACCTACAGCTTTAGTCAAGAATTATTACTAGGCCTCCAAGGAGACCAAGAAGGAAAGTAAGTTACTACAGGATTGTTAAGAAACCACATGCCATTTCACTTGAAGAGCTGTTTGAACCACTAACAGCCCATAAAGTCTGGCTTCACTTTATAACTAAGCTTTGTGTGACAGCAGGTAATAGCACATGGATTGAGGTTTTTTAGGACCTGTGACTCACACAGTTGTGTATCAAATGCATTCATCCTTCTCTCAGGTGTAGTGCTGCTCTTGGAGGTCCACAAGTTGAACCTCTTAAGAAAAAGAGACAGTCCTGTATCCAGAGTGAGTTAATAGCATCAAAGAGTGGGGAATAGCATCAAAGAATGGTTCCCTCTGTTGAGAAACTATGTTCCAACCCCAAGGTAGCTACATACATCCTAAGTGGTAGTGGTGTCTGGGATTGACAGCTGAGATTTTGTTACGTCCTAACTTCGGTCCACTGTCGGGCCTCCTAATTCCTAACTCAGGCCTGTTCTGCAGAGCCTTTTTGAGTGGATACTGAGCAGCCTAAAACAACAGCAAGCTACTTTTATGTCCCCCCCCTCCCCCCCCAGGAGTGGTGAAAGGGCATAGGAAAGAGTCTGGAGAGCTATACTATAGCATCGAGAAAGAAGGCCAGAGGAAGTGGTATAAGCGAATGGCTGTCATCTTGTCTTTGGAGCAAGGAAACAGACTGAGAGAGCAGTATGGCCTTGGCCCATATGAGGCAGTAACACCTCTCACCAAGGCTGCAGACATCAGCTTAGGTAAGACCTGTGCTTCCTGAGCAGCTGTTTGTGGGCCCCTGTCCTCCTTGTGGTGGGAGGAGTGGTTTACAGAGCAATCAGTGGTGCTTCCCTAAGTCATCCTACTCCTGTGTTGTTCCGGAGACAGTAATGAGCTGCCATTTTCTAGTCAGCTGCCTATGTGCTTCTTTCCCAAGACCAAATAGTAAGTCCTCAGATTTTTCTGGCCTCCCCAGTTCCATTGGGGGACCCAGACCCATTTCAGTCAGGACAGAAACTGAAACAGCAAACATGGAAGCGTTACTTAAAAGAGGCTTCCTGCCCTTGTGAGAGGTAGAGGAAAGGGCATGGTGGTACCTAAATCGGGCTCTGCCCAGCTTCTTGAAGTTTGGGGCCTTAGATCATGGGAGTTGACCAACTTTGGCTCATCCTACCATAGACAATTTGGTGGAAGGGAAACGGAAACGGCGAAGCAACGTCAGCTCCCCGGCCACCCCCACCGCCTCCACCAGCAGCACAGCCCCTACCCGGAAGATGGCCGAAAGCCCTCGTGCCTCCATGGGAGTTCCCTCAGGCAAGAGGAAGCTCATCGCTTCTGAGGAGGAGCGGTCTCCTGCCAAGAGAGGCCGGAAGTCTGCCGCTGTGAAGCCTGGTGAGTGCTCCCTCTGCCTCACTGTTCTTCAGACCATGGAGGAAAGCGGAGTCAGCTGCCAGACCTGCGGAGTCTGATGTGTGTGGCCAGGGCCCCTCTACCCTGGCCACACAGCTGAGGCCCGCACAAGCCCGCAGTGGTCCCCAGATAGCTTACTGCAGCCCCCTGCCCCCATCTCCCAGCAGAGTCCAGGGCAGAGAGAAGGGAGGCCAGGCTGTGACAGGAAACATTTATTGCTACTACATAGGTTCTAGGAGGGAAAGAAGTATTGAACTTAAAGCAGATTCAAAATGAGTGAAGTTTGTCTTAGATCTTTACCTGGCACCATCTTCTACCTCTGGCAGCTCTCCTCCCGTCCCCCTTGTAGTCAGGGTCATCTGGCTGACCCAGACTCCGTACTGAAGGCCAGCACTTCAGCCTGCACCTTCTGTCTTCCTGCCAGCCCTGAAACCACCCCTTTCTGGTCCTTCATGCTTTGTATTAACAGAGGAGTTAAATCCATCTCTTGTTTCCTGAGTCTGGACCGTGACCCAGCCCCAGCCACTGGGTTCTGGAGACACTGAGGTAAAGCCCTCAGTGCTGCCCCGGGGGAGCTCTCTCAGTCTGGCAAACTGAGGAAGTTCTTTGGTAATCACATTGTCCCAGCCCCAGAGCTGTTTTTGTTTCCTGTGCATTTAAGTCCTGTCATCTCCACATGTCCAGTGCCTCTACTGTGTTTCAGAGTATGTGAGGCCCGGATCTGAGGGCTTCATACACATTACCTCATGTGAGAGCCCTAGGTGGTGGAGGGGCTAGAACTCATTTTCCAGTTGAATAGAATTGGTGGCACAGAAAAATTGGCTAGCTTTCCTAAAGTGACATAGTAACCCAGAATGCAAACTCAGGCAGCTGACTTTGAAGTCCAGGCTTATATATTACTATATCAGACTGTTCTCCTGCTGCTGGTTTTATTTTAGGGAGGCATGACCTGTCTGTCGTCTTAGCCTCCTAATGAGCCTGCGATTCAGCTTCTCCAAGTCAGGTATTTGACTTCTTCTCTGACTTATTGGGGCACTCCCAGCATGGGTGTTCTGGGAGTCCTGGACTGGCTGGCTCACCTATCCCTGGTGTTGGGAGCTGGGACGATTGAAGCAGGCCATCGTGATATGGCTCCATCAACATGTAAAAGGACTCTGTAACCAAGTACTCTGTGCACCATTCTGGTGAGGGTCAGGAATAGAGTGGGAGTATCTGTTGAGACATTTCTTAGTGATGAAAATGTGTGGTTTTTGTTTTTTGTTTTCTTTAAAGGCTACTTCAGAATATCACTTGTCTTGGGAAACTCAGAGCACTGGGCCAAAAAATGGGCTGAAGATTTCCATTTTTCACTCTTACTAATCTTTGTATAAAATCACCTCTTTCTTCAAATGACCTAAGAAGAAGTATTGGGTTTGGCTGTATAGAAACAGTACTAGTTGATTTCATTTATGAAAATAATGTACACATTGTCATGACTGTGTAAAACTGAAGCATACAAAATCTCTCTAAACTGTAAATTTGGTCCTAGGTTGTTGGCCATAGGAATGCTCTTTGGTTAATAGCTCCACAACTTCATCAGGACATTGCCTACACACCCCATCATGGCCAGGCAATGGTCCATACCCTCCTAGTAACTGTGCCTCTGACCTTTCCAGGTGCAGTGGGGGCAGGAGAGTTTGTGAGCCCCTGTGAGAGTGGAGACAACATGGGTGAACCCTCTGCCCTGGAAGAGCAGAGAGGGCCTTTGCCCCTCAACAAGACCTTGTTTCTGGGTTATGCCTTCCTCCTCACCATGGCCACAACAAGTGACAAGTTAGCCAGCCGCTCCAAATTGCCAGACGGTCCTACGGGAAGCAGTGAGGAAGAGGAGGGTAAGGCCCTAGGAAGCCCTGGGGGCTCTGACACATGTACATGTCCTTCCTTCCCATTCATTCTATGAGCCTGATGGCCTCCTGTCAGTCTGTAGAGGAGGCAGAGCAAGTGGCAACTGGGATCTTGGTCAGGGAAAATTTATTTAACCCTGCTTCTTGGTTTATAGACTGTTTTCACAAAATTCCTTTTAGTGAGTGGCTCCTCAAAGCAATCCTGTGAGGCAGATGGCAGATAGAGCTTACCTTTCATTTTACAGATGAGGCCATGAAGAGAGGTTAATCAGTCATGATAATGATAGCTTGGGACTAGAACCCAGTGCTCATTTTACCCTACTACAATCATCCCAGTCAATCATGTTTCTGAATGCCCTGCCATCTTTCCCATTTGTTTTAGGGGCAACTGCTAGAGAAAACTGTGGGTCGGGGTAGTGAAGTTCATTCTTTTGAGGTCTGTGTGTAAGACCAGGAGTGTGTAGTGCCCAGGGCTCCAGAGTGGTTTCAGAGAAATAGCTTCTCCTCCTTTTCAACTCTTGCACATTTCTTCAACGTTCAGCTGAAACTCTACATTGCATTTTTGTGTTGTCTTTTGCTTAGGGTTTGAGTGGAGGCTGCAGTGGGGAGCAGTAAAAATGGTTTCAGCCTTCTAAAGAGGGTGATTTAGGAGAGAAAATGGGCAGGTACAGATGTATGTGCTGTAATATGAGTGACTGACAGCAGTGCCTAACTGCCTGCAGTGCTGAAGGCCCAGCTGCACTGATGTGCTGCACGTTAGAATTCCGAACGACACTGTCTCTTTTAAGAGGGAATGCTATGAGGGAACGTGGTTATCGTAGAGTGCAGCACTGCAGATCTCCAATGGCTGGTATTTCAGGTGTGTGGATAACTTGCCTAATTAGCCAAAACTGTCTTGCCCACTGCAGCCTTGTGGAGATCTACAGGGGCATGGAAAGGGTGGTCAGGGAGCTGCAGTTAAGGGTTATCCTCTCTGGAAGGGCCCTCTGGGAGAGCCTCAGTAAGGAGGCCCTGGGGTGTGGGAGTAGGTGTGGTATGTGTGGGAGTTATTCAAGGTTAAATGTGCACCAAGCCTAGCCTGTCAGAATTTAGATTAAGAACAGTCGAGATGAGGTGTGTGAGGAATTTCCTAGCCAAAAACATAGTTTTCCTTTCATTGTAACTGGGATCCTTTGAGGATGCTATGAGGAGGTGTGCACGGCGCCAAGACAGTATTGTTGGTTTTCTTTTGCTTTCACTACATTGCTGGACTCGTCTTTCTTCAGCATGCTCCCAGACCTTCTGCAGACCAGGACTTCACTTGGCAGCTCTGTGGATGTTTTACTCACAGTGGGCACAGCAGTGGCCAAGCCAGCCAGCTGCGTATGAGATGCAGACTGTCTGCATCCTCAAAAATGTGTGAGCCCATGTGAATTCTAATAGAAATGATAGAAACTTATGAAAATTCCCTCCACTCTCCCTTGCTGATACATTAAAATGTTTTTAATCCCATCATGTAATCATTAGTGAGGGGAGATAGGCCATTATTTGGACAGTTTGAGGGACCTTCAGGTTTCCTGTCGGAAATGTGGTTGTGGTGAGTATGTCTGCTTTATGTTGCTCCTTCATCCTTGGACTTTGCCGCAACAGCACCAAAATCCTTGATATTTTTGGCATTTGAAAATGTTTACAGGTTCCTCAATTCCAAGAAGCCTGAAGATATTTGTACTGAAACAATCCTCTACAGAATTATGGTTTTCAAGGAATTATGTGGTATGTCTTGCAGATAAATAGGAGTCTCTTAGATGCCAGTTTATATTAGGAGCTCAGTAGAATACTTGAATCTATCTTATCAGACTATTTATAATGAGCTAAGAACGTGTCGCCTGATCTTCCCAGGTAGTGCATCGTCAGGACCCATCAGTCATAGCCATTGACTGTGCAGTTGGGTTTATTTAGTACTTCACTCTTGATTTAGATGATGGAATTAAAAACTTTCCCTTTTGAGCTTCTGGTTGGAAAGAGCTGCTCATAAGTCAAAAGTAAATTTAAATCCAAATTAATGTAGAAAAATTAGGCAAATAGGTTACCTAGACATGATAATAATTGATTACACAGATGCAAGGAAATGTAATTGGGGATTAACACCTAAATCTAAATAGGTCAGGCCTAGAAACAGACCTGGATCAAGCAGACATAACATAGAAGTCTTGAGAAAAGTAAAGGACCATGAGGGGCCTCTGCAGTGATGTAGCAGTGGTGTGGGTACTGAAAATTGTGACGTGATATACTGAGGTCGGTCAAAAGGATGCAGTGACAAACAGAAGCAGGCCTGCTATACTGAGTTTCTTATAACCACCTAGAGTTTCCAGTTTGAATTTCCATCTTGAGAGAGGCGACTACTATTGAACCAAGTGAAGAGCAATAAAAGTGAATAGGCTGGCTAGTCAGACCTAAACAAAGGTGTAGAGGCTGGAGTTGGGGTCAGCAGCGCTGCTGGGGCAGCTGTAGCACAGGGAGGGCACCAGTGGGGGCGTATCTTTGCCAGGGTTTATCACTGGGGATGGAGGTGGGGGGAGTGGCCCTGTCCTTGAACTTTGATGCATTTGGTTGGGTTTTTTATTTGTGATATTCAATAGAACTTAATTTCTTGGAATTCTTAATTAAAATCTCTAATGTCTTTTTTCTTTTTTAAAATTTGTTATTTATTATGAGAGGAGCAGATGACAAGAAAGAAACAAGCTCAAATTAGATATTTGGTCAAAAGAAGTAATTTGTAAATGCCTAGGGTCATTAGGCTTCAGCCTCATCTCTCATAACTTCTACTTCACCCTCAAGACTGTAGAGCAGTCACTGAAGTTCAGTGTCCTGAGGTACTTCAGGATCATCAAAGGTAGATAGATTTCAGTAAAAAGGTTGAAACAGGATTTTCTGGCTAACCTTTACTTAATCAGTTTGATTTTAGAAACCCTATCTGAGCATTCTGATTTATCAAAGTTGTAGTGTGTAAAGGGTAAAAATGCTGATGAAGGGGGAATTTGAAAGCTTTGTTATGGAAAGTGCTCATCAGCTGTTCATCTCCACAGAAAGCAGTTAGAGGAAGTGGGCTTAGTTTGCAGGAGAGATTGAGGGTAGCCAAGGAACTTACTGATAGGGATACTCAAATTGGAATATGTCACTAGGGGGAGTGGTTGTGTGTCCATCCCTGTCAACAGCCCCATGACTTAGTGAAGAAACTGTTGATGTTTTTAGGTCTAGGGCCTACCTCTGTTTCTCATCTTCCCGTTCTTTCTGCTCTTGTCCCTTCTTTTGGCAGCATTTTATAGGCCTTAAGAGAAAGCTCCTCCTGACCTAGTGGGGAGCCCTTGAGTCACCTTTGGGGTACAGTATTGTGGAGATAGCTGGGGGGTGGTAAAGGGGCAGTAAGAAGCAGGCATGGAGTAGCAAATAGAAACCATCTTGTGGTAATTATTATCTTGGTTACATTTTTTTATATAGAATTTTTAGAAATTCCTCCTTTCAACAAGCAGTACACAGAATCCCAGCTTCGAGCAGGAGCTGGCTATATTCTCGAAGACTTCAATGAAGCCCAGGTGAGGAGTTTCTTTGTATAGCTTCCCAGAGAGGCAGTGATGAGAAGAGTCCACTTGTTGTACTGAGAGAAGAGGCCTGAGAGGGGTTGGAGAGGTTGGATGCAGCCGTTAAGAGATACCAGGAACTGGGAAACTGTCAAAAGATGGTTGTATGAAATAGTAAAGAATTTTTACTATGTACAAGGAAGAGATGTAAGGCTGTGGTTCTGTTGCTGGGATCTCAATGCATATTGAGATCTGTATTCAATAGAAATCCCTACTAGAGTATTGCTGATTCTTTTCTTGAAAGGCTGAATGGGGTTTGGTTATCTCTTGAGGATTTAGGCCTCCAGAAAGCTGCTGCAGGTGAGGCACAGAGAGTACAGAGGGAAGCCACGTGGGCTTCTCAGTGAGAAAAGGCCTTGGGCAGGACAGGCTCCATTATATTTTGTATAGTATTTCTCAGTGTTCAGATGTTTTCTCTAGGACTCAATAGGGCTGCTAGTCAGGGACTTCCCACAGAAGTCACCAGACCCATTAGTTCTGTTCCTTTTCTTCCAGTGTAACACTGCCTACCAGTGTCTCCTAATTGCGGATCAGCATTGTCGAACCCGGAAGTACTTTCTGTGCCTTGCCAGCGGGATTCCTTGTGTGTCTCATGTCTGGGTCCATGATAGTTGCCATGCCAACCAGCTCCAGAATTACCGCAATTATCTGCTGCCAGCTGGGTACAGCCTTGAAGAGCAGAGAATTCTGGATTGGCAAGTATTTGAGAGCCCATTTAATGTGGTAGACAGGAGGACAGCAAGCTTGAGGAGGAGAATCTAGGTGAAAGAGTATTTTCAGAACCTAGATTGACTGTAGGATAAATTACAGAATTTGAATGGGTTTGAAATTATTTTAATGGTCCATCTTGTTTCTCCAGGGTATATTGGTTTGAGACCTTTGAAAATGTGTGAGGATTTTCATATAGGTTCAATATTCTCAACCTGTAAAGTTTAGGGGACTAAGCTTTAAGCAAGGCATTTAAAAGCATAGGCTTAGGAGCAGGATTTGGCTGCTTCTGATCCCAGAGGAGCACTGAAATCAGGAGGGGTGGATTAGAGGGGAAAGGAATGATGCCCTAATGCCAAGCTTCTGAAAGCATTCAGATGTCCTTTTGCAGAAACGTTGTTTTTGTATATTTTCATGCTAAGGTTCCCCTTCAGTTCCTAGGTGCTATGTTTCTGACTCCTTCATAGGCAACCCCGTGAAAATCCTTTCCAGAATCTGAAGGTACTCTTGGTATCAGACCAACAGCAGAACTTCCTGGAGCTCTGGTCCGAGATCCTCATGACTGGGGGCGCAGCCTCCGTGAAGCAGCACCATTCAAGTGCCCATAACAAAGGTACCTGGAAAGTGTGTCTGTTGTTACTGCTCCAAGGATGTCCTTAGACCCACAGCTGTTAGGTCTTGTGGTCTAAGTCTCAGTCCTGATAGGCTGACCTTCCCCATGTTTTCAAGAGAAGAAACACCGCCATAAGAGGTGAGCGAGGGGAGTGAGCACTGGGCTGTTGATGCTTTTGCTGGTGTGTCCAGTGGTCCATTTGCTAAACATTTCAACCAGGTCAGCTACAGTGGTTTTAACCGTTCACTTCTGGGTGAGCAGCAGCACTGTGTGTAACAGAGGGCTTTCCTTTGGGCCCAGTGGGATGTACCAGCTCAGAGGCACAGCTCTCTTTTTCGTGGAGGCTAGCTAAACTGAGTCTCCTTTCCTTGTTCCCCTTGCCCCACTCTCTGCAGATATTGCTTTAGGGGTATTTGACGTGGTGGTGACGGACCCCTCATGCCCAGCCTCGGTGCTGAAGTGTGCGGAAGCGCTACAGCTGCCTGTGGTGTCACAGGAGTGGGTGATCCAGTGCCTCATCGTTGGGGAGAGAACTGGATTCAAGCAGCATCCAAAATACAAACATGATTATGTTTCTCACTAAGGATACTTGGTCTTACCAATTTTATTCCCTACTGTTGTGAAGACTGTGTCTTAATCAGGTTTTAAATGTGTCTTGTGTGTAACTGGATTCCTTGCATGGATCTTGTATATAGTTTTATTTGCTGGACTTTTATGATAATAAATGTTGAATCTCTTTGGTTGTAGTAATTGGGATTTCTTAAAGCATTTCTTTGAGTTTAATCTCAGAACAAATAAGACATAGTACCTTTTCTGCAGTTTTTTTTAATAGGCTTTGTTCACTATAGGAAGACAGCTAGTCAAGGAAAATGAGTGAATTTTAAAGTTTTCTGTGGCATCACTGTCAAAAGACTTTCCTGGCCTAGATAGAATTCAATACTTCCCCAAACCTGATTTTTTAGTAGGCCCGGGATAAAAGTTGTACCAAAAGTTGAGTGGATTTGGATATTGCCTTATGTTTCCTGGCAATCAAAAAACTCTTTAGAGGAGTTGAGATCTTAAGAGCTAAAAGGTGAAAGGACTAATTGCTGTGCAGGGGCAGTGACTGTACACCTGACAGGATGACCCTTGCAAGGATCAATGTGAAAAAAAAACATGGTAATAACACTTGGAAATGTTAGATGCTCTCGCCAGAGGCCCAAAATGTTACTGTCAGTTACTGGAAGCCACTCCTTTCCTACCCCAGGCATCATCCCATTTGATGTTCTCATTTCCTAAAGCAGAAGTTACCGATATTTTTTCCTCCCAAACAGTAAATAGTTTAGGCTTTGCGGGCTATTTGGTATGTTACACCTACTCCCCTTTGCTGTGATAGCATGATAGCAGCCACAGACAATAGGCAAATGAAGGCTCATGGCTGTGCTTCAGCAAAAACTTTATTTACAAAAAAAAGGTGGTGGGCCAGAGTTTGCCAACCTCTGTTCCAGAGACAGCAGTAGAGGAGTCCTCTCTAGCTGCCAGCCGCAGGGAATAAGGTGTAGGAGGCAGTAGAACATGTAGAGATGAGGATCAGATTCTGTGGCTACAAACTGAAGCCAGACTACTGCATTCCTCTTCAGTTTGGAAGGAGTTACTCAATGGATAATAATTTTGGTTCATACTGATATGAACGTTAGTGATTACCAGGAATGGTTCAGCCAGATTAGGAGAACCTCAACTCCTCTGGTTCTTTGAAAACCAGACCTGTAGTTTTCAGTATTTGAAAACAGTTTGACCTCAACTTTTTTTCTTAAGGAGGGTGTGTGTGGTGTGTGTGCGGGGTGTGTGTGGGGGAGGGGGCGGGGGGAGACTTTAAATACACTGTCAGTAGTAGAACTGCCCTTTTTAACAGTTTGAAATAACTGGAAGTTATTTTTAAAATTCTTCAGAGTCACAGTTTTGAAGATCCTTAAGGATGGAGGACTCAAATTTCAGTTTTTGGAAGGAGGAGGAAAGAGAGTCTGTGGGGTGAAGAGAAGTCCATCTTATGTGGTGCCTTCTTGCTCAGTGGTAACATCAGCAGTTGACCGGTTTATAAATATAAATCTTTTTTCACATGAGTCACAACATCTAACTTTAGATATTATATATTTAAATCTATATTATTGCTGTGTCTCTTGCACTTGGAACAGTTCCCAGGGCAGATAGCAGGTGCTCAACAAATGAATGTATCCAACAATGTTCTCAATGTAACAGATCTTCCATGGTCAGCAGAGGGAAAGCACACCCCACATATCCCCCTTGGTGGGCGAATTAAGAACTCCCCTAAGGCAGAACAGACCCTTCCGAATGGGAAGGATGTACCCATGGATGTTTAGTAAAATACCTTCTAGGAGAAAAGGTAGGAGCCCTCTCAGTCGGCTGCAGACAGACAGTGAGTGGCTAGAGAATGGGATGTTTGTTAATCTTCTGTTAGAGACTTGGGAATGTGGTGAGATTGCAGAGATTTTCACATCCCGAAACTATAAAGGAAAAAAAAAGCCTCATCAAGTATGCTTTTCCGAGATTTTCGAAATATGAATCAGGGCAATCTGAGATCTAGATAATGTCATCTTAAAACTCAGATTTTCTTTGACTCATCTGTCAAAATCACTTAGGAAGAATCTGCTTCAGGACATTTTAAAGAGAAAGACCAATAAAGTGCTTTTTTTTGAATGGGACAGACCTCAAAGAAGCCAACTACCACTGAATCTATTAGATTATTTTAAGTTTAGAATTGGAAGGAGTAGTTCCTTCCTTTCGTAGACATGGAATCTGGGGCCCAGCCAGGAAGGGCACTTAAGGCTGCACAGCTAGTTATTGTCAGAATTGGGAACTGAAGCCATGCTGCCTCCCAGTGTAGCAATACACAACTTAAAACCAGTCCCAGGGTCAGGAATTTTAATATTTTACTATCATGATAACTTTTACTGGAAATTAATCATTAAAATTCTTAGAGATGATCAGACACAGTCTTTTATATCTCTGAACCTGTTTGCTTATAAAATGAGGGTATTCAGACTAGAAGATGGCTGAATTCTCCCCTTCCAGCTCTGGAATTCTACAACTCTAAAAAGATGCACACAAACAATCCACAGAGTTCCCCAAGGATGACTCATACCTGCCCAGAGTTCCACCAGCCTGGGTGTAATACTTGTTATAATCTAGTCGTAGCAGTAGCTGAGCCAAATCTGAATTGATCTGATGATTCCGAACACTGGAGAGAATCTTGAATAGGAGCGAAGACTGGCGGCTGAAGCCCTGCAGAGAGGAGGGTTCAAACTGTCATTCCTCTTAGACTCAGCTGCTGTCCCTGTGGATGGGGGAAGGGGATGTTCCTTAGAAAAGCCTTGCTCAAAGTTCTACAGCACCAACAAGCCTTCCCCCATTCTCATTTCTATTAGCTCCTAAAAGGCTTTCTATACCTAGTTAATATAGCACGTGACTCCCGTCAGAAGTACTGTCATTCTCAATAGGAATTTAGCAGCTGGTTTCAAATTAATATATTCTGTTGTGTACTGGGCTTGGGGAGAGCCTGTTTTTGTTACAGGCAGATAATTATATCTCAGTAAAACAGAGGGTTGGTTCAGGGAAGCAAGGAGATTGGCTATGAGAAAGTGAGAACACAAACCTGAGGCACACATTTGGTGGGCTGAATAAACTATTCAGGGAGGAACTATTTTTAAATGCTAAGGTGGCACATGATTATCTTGTTCAAAGTCAACTGATAACCAACATTTTAATCTTTGTTATCTTGCTATGTCCATGTGCATGGGGGAAATGCTTTAGTGACTTAGAGGTAAAGATCATGATTCCCCATTGGTAAAACCACCTCTGTCTTTTGGACGGGCTGCATACTTCCAATGGCCAAGCCAACTCACCTTCACTAGGATGCTTAGCTGGGCGGCCCCACGTTCATCCAGCGGGCCCAGGTTCTGACTAACCAGCAAGCAAAAGCTATGACAGAGATCTAGGATTTCATTCAGGCAGTGAAACACCTACCAGGAAACAGAGTAGGCATTAGGAAAAGAAGGAAGATAAATCTGTGAGATTAAAGGTTTGGGAAAATAAGAGCTAACTTATTCCTGTTTTCCCACATTTGACCTCAGGAGAGACACTACCATATGCAAGTCCTGCCAGCCCCTCAAAGTGCAGCATGTACAGCTTCCCTTCCTGGCAGATGCTGTTCTCTTAGCCACCCCTGCACAAAACCCCCATTCTAGCCTCTGATAAACTAGTCATTCTTTCTAGGACCCACTGAGCATGTGTCTGCATTGGGCTGTGCTTTGTGTTGTTCCTGAACCCAGAACAGACTCTCCCACTGGAATGCTCTCTTCCCCACCATAGCCATTGGTGACCCCTTGCTTCTCCCTCTGTATATTACCTGTGCTGTTACCCGTGTTGTCACTGATCTGTGTATGTGTGTTCTGTTTCTCCAACTAGATTGTGAGCTCCTTAAGGGCAAAGCCATGACTTATACCTCTTTGTATCCCCAGTGCCTTGCATACAGTAAGCACTCAATAAATATTTAATGATGACCACCTGCTCTGATAATTCTGCTTCTCCCCTAGGATGCACTCACGCCATACAAGGACAGTCTACCTGTCATGGTGGTTCTCGGTTTTCAATTCACAACAGGACTCTTTGGAGTGGCATCTGTGTGACTCAGTTTCCCTTAGTGCAGCAAAAATAAGAGTCCCAGATACCAAAACAGAAGAGAACTCTGTAGTGTTTTGTGGTGTGGCACAAAACTGAGGAAAAACTGGCTAACATGACTGATAAAGCATAAGCTCATATTCTTTGATCTGTAGCTCTCACCACATCCTGATACATTCCAGAAATTCAGACACTTAAGGTACCTTTTAACATTCCCTTTCAGTTTTGCTTTATAAGTTGTTAAAAACGTTTGAAAATGGGAGCCTGAGCAATTGATTAATGATAGTGCCATATCCTGGCAACTCAAAGTGCTTAAAAGACAGTCTGGCTAAAAGCAGTGTGAGGAAAACAACCAGCCCTACTTACTGGTTTCAACAAGATAAAGGACTGAGCCAGCAAATTGCTTAGGAAGTGGTCATGAGCCAATCGGATGCTTTCAAAGTCTCGGGTAGAATTGATTTGATGAAGCAGCTGTGAGAATTGAGACTCCAGCACATCTACCTGACAGATAGACAAATACCTTTAGTACCCTTGCATAATCTAAGCACTCAAAGCCATTAAGAAGCCTGATAGGACGACAAAGAAATTCTCTGCCCTCTCATCCTCCTCTCCAAGCCACTTCAAGGCTGATGACCAAAGGTACCCTTACATGGTCTGGCATTGCAGCAAGTTACCTGCCTGATTTCCAACACCCTCCAATGTCCTGGCAGATCACGCCCCCTGCCCCTGCCCCTCTAATCCAATCCCCCATGCCACATCCCTTTCGCTGACTGACTGGTCTAAGTCCTGCAGGATTTTATAAGTTAACAGCAAACTGTAGAAATAAGGATCATGTTAGCAATAATTAAAATACTGCAGTGTTGACAAGAACCCTAATGCCTCATCCTCCACCTGTTACCATTTTTCTCTAAAATGCCCATAAGAAACATGCCTAGTGATACAACCTTTAAATGGCCCCAAACTGTAGCATTTCACCAATGCAAGACTGCAGGCCCGCATCACTTAACTCCTGCCAACCTCCTGGGCCTGTTTCCATGCCCCGCCTCCCTTCTGTGCACCCTCAGCACAGACCTGCAGGTAGTACTGAAGATTATCCACCAAGAAGGCCATGTGATTTCTCAGGCGCCACTTGACTGCATCAGTCTGGTTGGACTTGAGGTGCTTGCGCTGCATCTGCAGGGCCCAGCAGTGCTGCAGCTCAGCCTGGACCCGGCGCACGCTCAGTAAGTACTTGAAAACAACATTGTACCTAAGGCAGAAGCATCAGGCTCTTCAAGAAAAAACTTCACTCCCCATCTCCACCTGCATGACAGACCCAGGCCTCAGTGCCACCCACCCCTCTGCAAAAGGGCAGGAAGGAAGGAAGAATGGCTAGAGATGTGGAAACTGTGGCTTACGTACATGATGGAGTATTACACAGTTTTCAAATGAATGAACTTCAGCTGCACAACACAACAGGATGACTCCTAGCAGTATGATGTTGAATAAAAAAGGTAAATCTCAGAAGATTACATATAGCCTGATGCTTTTTCACAAGGCTTAAAACAACAGAAAAAGTATACTTTGATAAGCTGTATGTGGATGTTATGAAACTACATATAAAAAGGTCAGAAAACACGGATTTACGACAGTGATCACCTTGGGGCGGGGGAGTGGAGGGGTTAGGACTGGAAGGCCTGCACTGGCAGACTGCTGTCAGTGTTCTAGTTTTTTGCTGGGAAGTGGTTTTAGGGCATATTTGTGTGTAAGACGGAAGGAAGGACGGTCTTGGATGGGCCAAAAATAAGACTGTGTTAGGAACCAAGGATTTCAGTTCATCCAGTTCTCTGTCCCTGAAGCCCAAAGAGGAGAAAGTTGAGGGCTTTTCCCCCTCACGGAGATCTAGCTGGTGTCCGGCAGCAACTCGGTCTATACCCAATGCTGAGCCGCAAAACTGAGAAGACACATAGGAAGAACAGCTGATTCCTGGTGGAAATGATGCACTTCCTTTTTAACAGGCAGGTTTGCAGAAGAAAATCCAGTTCCATTTGGTTTTTAAAATTATTTCTAATGGAACAACATACTAAAAACAGTACACCTTGTTTGCATTCTGATTTGAACAAACCTAACCATAAAAAGATTTTTTAGATAACTAGGGAACTGTCAATGTGGACTGGGTATCAGATCATAAGGAATTATTGTTAATTTTATTGGGTGTGATAATTATAGTGTAGTTATATTAAAAACATGTGTTTTTGAAATGCATAGTGAAGGAGTGAAATGATACCTGGAATTTGCTTTAAAAGGCTGTGTAGCAAAACACACGAGTAGCATAATGCTGATGGTCACTGAAGCTGGACATGTACATAAAGGAGTTCCTTAAGGTCCATACTTCTGTTTATGTTTAGAAATCTTCACCATAAAGGCTTCAAAAAGGACATCTGAGCTTGATTTCTTTCAATGGTATCAAGAGCATTAAAAAGTGAGGAGGTGAGTAGACTGCATGCCTGTGGGGTGCTGGGAGCGATGCAGGCTCTTTGGATGAGGCCCACACAGCTTCCTTCAGAAGGTGTGGGCTCCGAGCCTGCCACAGAACCCATTCCCTGAACCAGCCTTGTCTTTTCCAGTTTATGCCTCGTCTCTCATACCCTAAGCATCTCTACCCTGAAAAAGTAGAGAGGATTGTTGAACAGAAACAGGGAAGACAAAGAGAGGCCCTTTGTTCATTTGTTTCCCTTTTCATTTCCTAGCTTGAGCACGACACCTTTTGTCCTCCCACCAGGCCAGGGGCCAGCATCCTAACCTGTAAGTGGACTGGGGAAATTCTTGAAATGGTGTGGGAATGGGTTTCAGATGCCTCCACCCACCAGTGTGCGTCTGCCTCCTTTCCCTAGAGCTCTAGCTCCTCTCTGGTTTGGGGACATCAGCAGCACTTGGCAGGCTCTGTGGATAGAGTACAAAGCCAAGCCAAGACAGTGCCTCACCACTGGTGCAGCTCCTTCCTTCAACCCCCAGTATGGCTGTTCTGGTGCCTCTCCCTGGGGGTAAGGAGGTGACCTCCCCAGTGGCTAATGTCCACAGCAAACACTTAGGCTTGGAAAGTCTTCCCATGTAAATCAACAACAAAAAAATTTAAAAAGTTACGGAGGAATCTTGTCAGTCTGATGGAATTATCACAGGCCAGACTCTGACTGGGTGCCTGAGACTGCATTTTTCAGGAGTCACAAATTGGCAGCCTATAAACTGCTTGTTATTTTGTTATGTTAAAAAAAACACGATGGTTTTAAGAGTTTGACCCTCCATTCATTCCAGTGCCCACCACTCCCCACTGTCTCACGTCTGCAGTGCTACTGATTGAATTACCTGTCCAGCTTCTGAAGTCCAAAGGCAATGAGTATGCAACCTCTGATTTAGAGGCTGTTAGAAAGCACTGGGTCGCTATTTTGCTCCCACCAATTCTATTCCTGATAATTTTTTCCCTTGGAAGTAAGGTGGGTAATACTTACTCATGAAACACTCAGAAATACTCACTTTTCCAGGACAGCAGGGGTAAAAAGAATATGTAGCGGCCATTGCACTTTGTAGGAAAGACCAAGGGCTGCCCAGCCAGACGCAGGGGTTTCCCGGGGAGAAGTTTCTCGAGAAGGCCCTTCTCTTGCCTGCATAGCTTCTGTTAAGAAAAGATGACTTTGCTAATGTAGAACCAGAGCCTACAAAGTGACTTTCACAGTGACTAACATGAAACAGGCACCACTCGAGCCTGCAGTGTCAGAGCATAAAGGGGACCAGAGAGGCGACTTGCAGAAGGCAGGGAACCAACTGTGTGCGGTTCTCTTAGGAGGTTCTTTTAGAGATTCTTCTTTCAGTCTTAAAGTCTGGTATTTGGAAATAGATGCTATTCCAGCAACATGACAAAAACAAAAACCATGGCCTGGGCATCTCCCTTAGCCTCTCTGGACTGCCCTTTCCTGTGTGAAATTGGGACGTTGGAAGAGGTAACTTCTAAGGTCCAAAATGGTATGGTTTCTGTGGAGGTGGATGGAAGCAGAGAGAACAGATGGCCAGTAGGACCAGAAAGATGCAAGAAAGAATGGCAAACCTTTATGCTCCTTTCCGTGATACTCAATTGTCAAGTGCAACAGAGGGAGGAGGTTGTCATCATCTAGCAGCACCTTGTGTGCCGACTGTTGGAAGGCCACGTTCACATCTGCAAGAGAGAACATGGGGCTGACGAGACTGCCTGGCTACCGGGCAAACCCAACTCGTCCAGCTTCCACTTCTCCTGCCTGCTGAACACAGAGCAGGGCACGGCCCACATGGCTGCCCACCACCTGACTGGCATGCGCTCTTCCTCCTCTCATGGATTATAGCACCTGATTTTCCTTGGAGAATAGCCCCTGCCCAGTACAATCCATGCAGCTCCAGTGGGGCTGACAAAACCTGATTCTGGAGGTAGGCAGGTGACCCAGGCATGAGCAAACAGAACATCATACTCTCCCTTGTTTACACTGTTCAGGGGTATGAACAGGACCCAAGCCAGGCCAATCCACAGACTCTATTCAGACTGACAGAGTGCAGCTCTCCCAAGATAAACAGGGACTTAGCAGGATCTGAGCTTGGCTGGGAGGCAATCTTGCTCCTACAGGGAGCAGGGCAGAGAAGAAAGGCAGAGGAGAAAATGGATTGACACCAAGTCCTAAAGGCATTATGAGCCAGTGGATCAAACTTCCTAAAGCCATCATGCCTCTGACTATTCAGTCAATAGAATCAATAACTTTTTTTTTAACCCTTTGCTTGAGTTTGAATTGGGTTGATACCTGGAACCAAAAAAGTTTGTAAGTACAGTGGATATCTATTGTTTTTTAGAGTTAGAAAACTGTCTTTTTTGGACTCTGATCCTGACTCACCTCCCCTCATGTAGTTGGAATGGGGTTGGCGATCATTCCCTTTGGTCAATGGTGATCACTTTACTGAAGCACACGGGTCTGCATGTCTGACCTCTGAGATAGAGAGGTATAGGATCCAGGCTGGGCCAATCAAACCCTTTCCTTGGAATCCTTTAACTTGCTACCAGAGAGGCAGGTTTTGGTTTCTCCAAAAGACACTGTGAGGTATGTTCCTGGAAGCTGTTGGTGGCCATTTCCCCAGATGGGACCAAAAAGCCACTGAAGAGTAAACAAGAGGCAGAGACAGGATATGGGAAGAGAGAGAGAACCCTAGCAGCATCAGGTCCCTAGTTACAGTTGTTCTGAGGCCCAGCTATACCCGTATTGCTTGGAGTTAGAGATAAAATAGAAAATCAATTTCCTTTTTCTACCTAGGTGAGTTCAGGTTAGGTGCCCATCATTCACAACCTAACGAGTACTAATACAAGAGGTAGTGATTTCTGATATGTCTCATAAGGAATAAAATGGCTATAATCTGATGATAAAATACCTGGTTTGGAGGCCTGTAGCAAATCTTCCAGGAAGAGTCAGAAGCCAGGAGGCTGCTCGTAATGACCTCAGAGTGAAGCCTACCTGAAAGGTCTCCATCTTTGGAAATACTGCTCTGTAACTCACCAGGCTGTGCTTAACATGGAATGTGCCTAAACATCTCAGCAGCAGCCCAGAAACACCCTGCAACTTCAGTAAGCTGATCATTCGCAGGCCCACAAGGCAATTACCATGTTCAGTTACTGCAGTGGGTGGTGTTTTTAACATGTGTTGAGCTGTGTCGATGAAGGCCTGAAACAGTTCTCCACGTCCCAGAAGGTAAAAGTCTTTAATGATCTGTGGAAAGAATTTTAATTTACAACTGAGCAATAGAAGTGCTCCTCACTATCCTAATTACACATATAATTTCCAGTTTCATAAGTGGAGAACCCAACCTACAAAAGGATATATGAGCTTTTTACATTTCAAAGGGACACTTAGCAGTTCCTCAGGGCAGAACGGCTGCTGTGTCTTTGGTATCATTTATTTCAATGAAAACACAATTACATTACACCAGGAGAAAGTAAACACTCAAAGCTTTGTACATGGTAATCTTACAGTATTAGTTAGTGTTTGTCCATGTGGATAATAACCTATGAGGCCACTCTGGAAGTCAGAGGGCACAGGTGACCCATGCTCTCAGGCGAGGCTGGGGAAGGACGTCAATGCCGGCCAGCAGCATTTGTGAGCGTTAAAACAACAGTGAACCTATTACCTTCAGCTGACCCAGTAAGTCAGACTCTTCTACCATCAGCTTCCAGAGATGCTGTGAAAGAACCAACAAAACAGGGACAAAATTTCATTCAAGGAAAACTTCTGTAAAGAATGGTTTTGTACAAATCCAACAATGTATTAAAAAAAGAATCTATGCCATGACCAAGACTGGTTAATCTCAGGAGTGAAAAGATTTAAGTTTAGCAATTAAAAAAAAAAATGAGATGGACACACTCTGTAATTAGATTGTGGTAATGGTTACACAACACTGAATATACTAAAAATAACTGAACTTGTACACTGTTTTTAAATGGCTTAAATGTTGAATTTTGTTATGTGAATTTTATCTCAAAAAATTTTAAATATGAAAGTAATTTACCACATTAAAGATTAAAAAAGGAAACCCACGATTACCTCAGATGCAGAAAAGCATTTGATAAAACTCAACATCTATTCATTTTAGAAATGAAATGCAAACAAGGAATAGAAGGAAAACTTCTTTATTCTGATAAAGGGTATATGCCAAAAGCCCAAAACCAACAACCTATTTAATGGCAAAATATTAGAAGAAACTCAACTTTGTACTAAAGACTTTGCCAATGAAGTAAGGGAAAAGAAATTTATACTATAAACTGAAAAGAAAGAAAAAAACCCTAATAATTAGCAGTTGATGCTGCTATCTGGATATGTATAGTCCAAGAAAGCTGATACACAGTTTATTAGAACTAGTAAGAGAATTCAGCAAGGTTGACAATTATCAACTATATACCTATTACCAACATCAAAGGTAAAATCCTGACTAGAATTTTTCTAGTGAACTGATTGGTGTAAATTCAGAGAGCCCATAATCTCTGCCTTGGCACTCACCCTCTCCTCTCTTACTGGAGCTACTGGAGTTGACACAGATTAGGAACTGGCCTCTGACCCTTCTCCAGTACACATTACTAGACAAGTAGCTGACATTCCCAGGGAATGTAAGCACACAAGTCAAAATAATTAGACATGTGAAGAGTAAAAGAAACAACAGACCAGGTAACATGCCATGTGAAGCAGAAATTTTAGACCAGACTGAGTAGACAGTACAGTATGCCATCCACATCTTCCCTGTAACACTAAGGCATTCATTACTCCAGCTACTGGAGTACTGTTGCCTGTTATTGGCACTCCAGGCATTGCCCTTGGCTAAAGTGAGTTTCCTTACCCATGTTTCTGCTCCCTGAGGGGACCCTATACCTAATTTCTGACAGATGCAGAGGTACAATGCCTAGCCCTCTAGCCTCAGTTTGGGACGCTCTGAAGGGCCATTCTTGCTTCGGAACTCTGCAGAGGATTGGCCAAGGCTACTGTTTCAGCTGCCATCACGATTTACCTTCTCTCTCTGCTCAGTCTGCTTTCCTCACTTCTTGCAACTAAATCTGTCTCAGAATCTGTTTCCCTGGCATTCTGACCAATGAGACAGACCAAGAATTTAAAATACTCTTGAGGGGAGAGGGTCCAAGATGGCAGAGTAGAGAAAGCCCGAGCCCATCTCCTCCTACATACACATGAAACCTGCACCTACACACAGAGCAGTTCATCCTGAGGAAGAACAGGCCAAGTGAACACCTACTGCACAGTGAAGGATAAAAAGACCACATAAAAAACTGAAGGAGAGATGGAGACACACTAACAACCCAGCATTTCCCTGCAGTAGGGAGGGATATCACTGAGCCACTAGCGTACAGACTCACCTGCCCTGGAGCACAGGGAAAAAAATCACCAGTTAGAGGATTTAAACTCAACCTCGAAATGATAGGAGAATTGCTGGAACTCTCTTCAGGACCAGACATGCTAATGAGTCCACTGTTTGTACTTCCCCATCATCCCCTACCAAACATTGCTAGTGCAAACGAGAGCAAAGTGGACACCACCGTTTGCATTTTTCCTGGAAGCTGCTGGTGTGAACAGAAACAGGAGGAGCATCACTGTTATTAGTGAGGATGGGACAGGGTGAGCAAACTGTCTGTGTTCCCCATGCACATTCATAGCATGTACAAGAACACGTAAGATCGAACTCTACAGAGCCAGACATAACAGAGGCTACATCCTGGCCCCCTGCTCACAACCAGCATGCCTGTCAGAGATCCAACAGTCCTACCAAGGTGGTACTAATGCAGTGTGCATATGGATTCATCTTGCTCACAACCCCTTCTGCCTCTGGCTGCCCCATTTGCACACCTAAGTCAGATGCCAACCTGAGAGACCCCTGGACTGCACCCACCCAACCTCAGCCACCCCTTAGTGTGGCCCCAGCTGCTGCCCATCTGGGAGCATCCTGTACTGTACCCTTTGACACCAGCTTCCCAGCCAGTACAGACCCAGTTGGCAACCACACAGGAGATGCCAGCCTGTGGCATAGGAGACCTGGCACTGGGACATACCCGTCTCATGCTTACTCAGCCTCCAGCCAGCCAAAACCACCAGGCACACAATCTATCTTGGAGACCTTCCTACACGAGGCTAATAACTCAAGACTGGGAAAGGCAGTCTTCTGACTAACTCATAAAATCAAGCACAGAAAGTCTAACACAATGAGGAGACAGACAAATATGTTCAGATGACAGAATAAGGTAAAACGTTGGGGAAAAAAGACTAAGCGAAACGGAATTAACCAAGCTGCCTGATAAAGAGTTCAAAGCAATGCTTATTAAGATGTTCACTGAACTTAAGAGAAGAATGGATGAGCTCAGGAAGGACTTCAGCAAAGAGATAAAAAATCTAAAAATGAACCAATCAGAGATGAAGAATACAATAAATGAAATAAAAACTACACTGAAGGGAATAACCAGCAGACTAGAGGTTGCAGAAAAATGGATTAGTAACTTGGAAAACAGTAATGGAAAGTACTCAAACTGAACAGCAGAGAGCAAAAAAAATAAAAAGAAATGAGGAAAGGTTCAGGGAGCTCTGGTACAATATCAGATGTCCTAGTATTTGCACTATAGGAATCCTGGAAGAAAAGAGAAGGGGGTGGAAAACTTTAATTTAAAGAAATAATAGCTGAAAACTGCCCTAACCCAGAGAAGGAAACATACATTCAGGTCTGGGAAGCGCAAAGAGCCATAAATAAGATGAAATCAAAGAGGACCACACCATGATACATCACAATTAAAATGTCAAAGATCAAAAACAAAGAGAGGGAGGGATTAAAGAGGCAGCGTGAGAGGTTAGACAGAGGTCTCCTCCCAAAACCACATATAATATGAAAATATAATTAATACAACTAATCCTAAAAGAGAAACAAGAAAGAAGGCTGTGCCAAACTGCATACACCTGGAGAAAAGAGACTTCACGGAACAGGGTAACAAACCAAAGCCATGGCCCAGAGGGACCCAAGCCCTACCCCCACTCCAGCTCACTGGTGGGAGGAAAGGAAATAGTGGGGAGGGAGTGGAGGCCTGGGACTGCTGAACACCTAGCTCTGGAGATCTGCTTTGGGAGCACAAACCTACATTGCATGGTGCTATGGAGATTTGTGGGGTTGGAATGCTAAGACAGGTGGAATACTTGGAGAGACTGAGATTCCAGCTGCATGTGGAAAACAGGGATCCATATCTGGCTGCTCTGGGACAAAAGAAAGGCAGGCAGTCTGGGAGACTTCCTAACAGTGAGAGGGCTGCTAAAGGAGCAAGGATTGCACAGAGCTTGCTGCTCAGGAGAAAGGACAGGTAAATTAAATTGTCAGGTGCACTCTACCCAGCAGGTTGGGAACTTTCAGAAACTTCAGGCGCTCCATCCCCCCGCGTGTCTATGCAGCTCTGAGGCCCCCCAACCATGATATGGAGCCTGCTTTGCCTTCCAGCCTGCCAGCACCAGCTAACAAACTGGCAGTCCCAGCCCTGGCGACAGGCCAGCCAGAGGGAGGTCCTGACTACGGCAGCTACTAATCTAAAGCACAGAGGCTTACACCTGTGCACTAGGCCCATGGGTTCTGGACAGGCACAACAGCCAGGAAGCAGTAAATAGCTCTTTCCTCCCCCCAGGCACCAGTGCTGCTCCCCCGTGACCTGTGACATGGCTCCAAGGGCTGGGCAGCTCCAGAGAGTAGAGCTACTGGGCACTAGAGACTGCCACATACAAATACGAAACATTAAAGGAACCTGGTTCAAACCAAAATCCCACAAACTCCAGAAAAAGGACAAAGTGAAACTGAACTCATCGATCTTCCTCAAAGAGATTTCAAAATAAAAATCATAAAAATGCTCATGGAGGTACAGAAAAATATTCAAGAACTCAGGGATGAAATTAGGACAGATTCAATTGGTAAGAAATTCAATATTTGAAATGAAACATACAATGGAGAGATTTAAAAGCGGATTAGATGCAGTAGAAGAGAGAGTAAATGGAATAGAAATTACAGAAGAGTAATATAAAAAAGCTGAGGCACAGAGAGAAGAAAGGACCTCTAGGAATGAAACAATATTGAGAGAACTGTGTGGCCAATCCAAAAGGAGTGGAATTCCTGAGTCAAATGGTATTTCTATTTTGAGCTTTTTGAGGAACCTCCATACTGCTTTCCACAATGGTTGAACTAATTTACATTCCCACCAGCAGTGTAGGAGGGTTCCCCTTTCTCCACAACCTCGCCAACATTTGTTGTTGTTTGTCTTTTGGATGGTGGCGATCCTTACTGGTGTGAGGTGATATCTCATTGTGGTTTCAATTTGCATTTCTCTGATAATTAGCGATGTGGAGCATCTTTTCATGTGTCTCTTGGCCAACCGAATTTCTTCTTTGGAGAACTGTCTGTTCAGATCCCCTGATCATTTTTTATTGGATTATTTGCTTTTTGTTTGTTGAGGTGTGTGAGCTCTTTATATATTTTGGATGTCAACCCTTTGTTGGACCTGTCGTTTATGAATATATTCTCCCATACTGTAGGATGCCTTTTTGTTCTATTGGTCGTGTCCTTTGCTGTACAGAAGGTTTTCAGCTTGATATAGTACCACTTGTTCATTTTTGCTTTTGTTTCCCTTGCCCGGGGAGACATGTTCATGAAGAAGATGCTCATGTTTATGTCCAAGAGATTTTTGCCTATGTTTTTTTCTAAGTTTTATGGTTTTATGACTTACATTCAGGTCTTTGATCCATTTTGAATTTACTTTTGTGTAAGGGGTTAGACAATGGTCCGGTTTCATTCTCTTATGTGTAGCTGTCCAGTTTTGCCAACAGCAGCTGTTGAAGAGGCTCTCATTTCCCCACTGTATGTCCATGGCTCCTTTATCATATATTAATTGACCATATATGTTTGGGTTAATATCTGGACTCTCTATTCTGTTCCACTGGTATGTGGGTCTGTTCCTGTGCCAGTACCAAATTGTCTTGATTACTGTGGCTTTGTAGTAGAGCTTGAAGTTGGGGAGGAAGATCCCCCCAATTTATTCTTCCTTCTCAGGATTTATTTGGCTATTTGGGGTCTTAGGTGGTTTCATATGAATTTTTGAACTATATGTTCCACTTTGTTGAAGAATGCCGTTGGTATTTTCATAGGGATTTCATTGAATCTGTAGATTGCTTAGGCAGGACGGCTATTTTGACAATATTAATTCTTCCTATACATATGCATGGGATGAGTTTTCATTTGCTAAGGGTCCTCTTTAATTCTCTTAAGAGTGTCTTGTAGTTTTCAGGGTATAGGTCTTTCATTTCCTTGGGTAGGTTTATTCCTAGGTATTTTATTCTTTTTGATGGAATTGTGAATGGAATTGTTTTCCTGATTTCTCTTTCTGCTATTTCATTGTTAGTGTAAAGGAATGCAACAGATTTCTGTGTATTAATTTTGTATCCTGCAACTTTGCTGTATTCACATATTAGTTCTAGTAGTTTTGCAGTGGAGTCCTTAGGGTTTTTTATGTACAATATCATGTCATCTGCAAATAGTGACAGATTTGACTTCTTTACCAATCTGGATGCCTTGTATTTCTTTGTTTTGTCTGATTGTCATAGCTAGGACCTCCAGTACTAGGTTGAATGCTGCTGAATTTTTTTTTTTTTTTGAGAGGGCATCTCTCATATTTATTGATCAAATGGTTGTTAACAACAATAAAATTCAGTATAGGGGGGTCAATGCTCAATGTACAATCATTAATCCATCTCAAGCCTAACTCTCGTCAGTCTCCAATCTTCTGAAGCATAACGAACAAGTTCTTACATGGTGAACGAATTCTTACATAGTGAATAAATTCTTACGTGGTGAACAGTACAAGGGCATTCATCACAGAAACTTTCGGTTTTGATCACGCATTATGAACTATAAACAATCAGGTCAAATATGAATATTCATTTGATTTTTATACTTGATTTATATGTTGATCCCACATTTCTCCCTTTATTATTATTATTATTTTTATTTTTAATAAAATACTGAAGTGGTAGGTAGATGCAAGATAAAGGTAGAAAACATAGTTTAGTGTTGTAGGAGAGCAACTGTAGATGATCAGGTGTGTGCCTATAGACTATGTGTTAATCCAAGCTAGACAAGGGCAATAAACCATCCACGGATACAGAAGATTTCTCTCAAAGCAGGGGGGATGAGGTTCTGAGCCACACCTCTGTTGATCCCCAATTTCTCACCTGATGGCTCCCCTGCGACTGTGCCTGTCTTAGGTTGTTCCTCCCTTGAGGAATCTTACCCGTCTCTGGCTAACCAGTCATCTTCCGGGGCCATACAGGGAAATGTACAGTTGGTAAGTGAGAGAGAAGCCATATTGTTTGTAAAGGTTAGCTTTTTACTTCTTTGCAGATTTATGCCCTGTGGCTTCTATGCCCAGCACTTGTCTTGAGGTATCTTTACCACCTGGAGGAATTATGATACTCGGTAAATTCGATATGAGGCACGAATTCTATTTAAGGGTTGTAATTAGGAAGGAAGAAGAAAAGCTATAGATGTAGCATATGGAAGGAAACATGGGAGGATTGATTATTTCTTTGACATATCTTCTTGTAGAGTACCTTAAGTATGTATAGGTTTTAAACTACTAACTAATTTGCACACACATATTAACATAATAGGAATACGGTGACATAAACAAAGCAAATCTATAATTACCATCCATCTCCAGTGAAGCCAAGAAAACCATTTAGGCACCCTAGGCATTTGTGAAAATTTGTCTATGATATGATGGATATTGTCCAACTGTACTTGAACAGTCTTGAGAGAAATCAGACAAATTAAAGCAGCCCATTTCTGGGATCTGTTCACATCCCATATGTTCTTTTAACCGTAGATAGTCTATAGTCATAAGATTTTGGAGTGCTACACCTTGCACCCCTCCCAACTCCTGGTTGAGTTCCAACAGTACAGATCCGGTCAAATTCGTTGTCTCACTGTATGCACATGCCAGCCTAGACATCTCCCTCCTCATTCCAATGGCAAGTCCAGGAAACGGTGGGGTGGACGCAGCCACGACCGCAGCATCGCCCGGATCCCTGTGGAGGCTTTTTGATGATCATCACCCGGCATGAGTCCTCCAGAGAGTGCTGATGCCGGAAGCTCCTCCTCATATCGTATCTTAGTTCATTTTCTGGGTATCCAAGCTAGGCCTTGATCTTCTGCATAGAAACAAATAGACCCTTTGCCCGCACTTTGACATGCCCTCTATACCACTGTGCAGAACTCATTGGAGGTCAGCACACAGGGACTGCTTTTTTTTTTTTTTTTTTTTATTAAGAGAAAGGAATATTATTAGAAAAGAGTACCTCCATAGCTGATCATCTGACACCCTTTAAGTCATCAACATTAAGGATATTTAAAGTATGCTGAACGCTGCTGAATTTTATCAAACATTTAGTGAAGACCTAATACCCATCCTCCTTAAAGTTTTCCAAAAAAGTAGAAGAGGAGGGAATACTCCCAAACTCATTCCAGGAGGCCAGCATTACTCTAATATGAAGACCTTGCAAAGACACCACAAAAAAGGAAAATTACAGACCAATATCTCTGATGAACATATATGCAAAAATACTCAATAAAATATTAGCAAACTAAATTCAAAAACGCATCAAAAAGATCATCCATTATGATCAAGTAGGACTTATTGCAGGGATGAAGGGATGTTAAAGTATTAGAAAATTCATCAACATCATCCACCACATCAACAAAAAAACATTTGACAAAATTCAACATCCATTCATGATAAAAACTCTCAACAAAATGGGTATAGAGGGCAAGTACCTCAACATAATAAAGGCTGTATATGACAAACTCACAGCCAACATCATACTTAACAGCGAGAAGCTGAATGCTTTTCCTTTAAGATCCAGAACATGACAAGGATTCCCAGTCTCCCCACCTTTATTCAACATAGTACTGGAGGTCCTAGCCACGGCAATCAGACAGCAGAAATAAATAAAAGGCATCCAGGTTGGTGAACAAGAAGTTAAAGTATCACTGTTTGCAGATGACATGATACTGTACATAAAAAACCCTAAAGAAGATCGTTACCACCCAATAGACAACAACAAATGTTGGCGAGGCTGTGGAGAAAGGGGAACCCTCCTACACTGCTGGTGGGAATGTAAATCAGTTCAACCATTGTGGAAAGCAGTATGGAGGTTCATCAAAAAGCTCAAAATAGAAATACCATTTGACCCAGGAATCCTACTTCTAGGAATTTACCCTAAGAATAAAGCAGCCCAATTTGAAAAAGACAGATGCACCCCTATGTTTATCACAGCAGTATTGACAATAGCTAAGAAATGGTAGCAACCTAAGTGTTCATCAGTAGATGAATGGATAAAGAAGATGTGGTACATATACACAATTCTTATTCATCCATAAGAAGAAAACAAATCCTAACATTCGCAACAACATGGATGGAGCTAGAGGGTATTATGCTCAGTGAAATAAGCCAGGTGGAGAAAGACAAGTACCAAATGATTTCACTCATATGTGGAATATAAGAACAAAGCCAAACTGAAGGAACAAAACAGCAGCAGAAACACAGAACCCAAGAAAGGACTAACAGTTACCAAAGGGAAAGGGACTGGGGAGGATGGATGGGAAGGGAGGGAGAAGGGGAGGGAAGGAGAAAGGGGGCCTTATGATTAGCATGTATAATGTGGGCGGGTGGCCTGGGGAGGGCTGTGCAACACAGAGAGGACAAGTAGTGATTTTACAGCATCTTACTATGCTGATGGACAGTGACTGTAATGGGGTATGTGGGGGGAGACGTGGTGAAGGAGGGAGTCTAGTAAACATAATATTCTTCATGTAACTGTAGATTAATGATACCAAAAAAAAAAACCCCAAAAGAATCCACTCCAAAACTACTAGATCTAATATCTGAATTCAGCAAAGTTGTGGTATACAAAATTAATACACAGAAATCTGCCTTCCTGTACACTAATGATGAACTAGCAGAAAGAGAAATCAGGAAAACAATTCCATTCAACTACATCAAAAAGAATAAAATACCTAAGAATAAATGGAACAACGGAAGTGAAAGCCTTATACTCTGAAAACTACAAGACACTCATGAGAGAAATTAAAGAAGATACCAATGAATGGAAACACATCCTGTGTTCATGGATAGGAAGAATTAATATTGTGAAAGTGGCTATCTTCCTAAAGTAATCTACAGATTCAATGCAATCCCTATCAAAATACCTACAGCATTCTTCAATGAACTGGATCAAATAGTTCTAAATTCATATGGAGCCACAAAAGACCCCGAATAGCAAAAACAATCCTGAGAAGGAAGTATAAAGTTGCAGGGATTATGTTCCCCAACTTCAAGATCTAGTACAAAGCCACAGTAATCAAGACAATGTGGTACTGGCACAAGAACAGACCCATAGACCAATGGAACAGACTAGAGCCCAAATATAAACCCAAGCATATATGGTCAATTAATATACAATAAAGGAGCCATGGATATACAATGGGGAAATGACAGCCTCTTCAACAACTAGTGTTGGAAAACTGGACAGCTACATGCAAGAGAATGAAACTGGATTATTGTCTAATCCTATAAACCAAAATAAACTCAAAAATGGATCACAGACCTGAATTTATGTCATGAAATCATAAAACTCTTAGAAGAAAACATAGGTAAAAATCTCTTGTATATAAACATGAGCAACTTTATCCTGAATGAATCTCCTCGGGCAAGGGAAACAAAAGCAAAAATGAAGAAATGGGACTATATCAACTTAAAAAGCTTCTGTACAGCAAAGGACACCATCAGCATAACAAAAAGGCATCCTACAGTATAGGAGAATATATTTGTAAATGACATATCCAACAAGGCTTTAACAGCCAAAATGTATAAAGAACTCACATGTCTCAACACCCAAAAGGCAAATAACCCTATTAAAAAATGGGCAGAAGCTATGAACAAACAATTCTTGAAAGAAGAAATTCAGATGGCCAACAGGCACATGAAAAGATGCTCCACATCACTAATTATCAGAGAAATGCAAATTAAAACTACAACGAGATATCACCTCACACCAGTTAGGATGGCTAACATTGAAAAGACTAGGCTGGCGAGGATGCAGAGAAAGGGGAACCTTCTTACACTGCTGATGGGAATGTACACTAGTTCAACCATTGTGGAAAGCAGTATGGAGGTTCCTCAAAAAACTAAAAATGGAAATACCATTTGACCCGGGAATTCCACTCTTAGGAATTTACCAAAGAAAACAACTACTCAGATTCAATAAACATATGCACCCCTATGTTTATTGCAGCACTATTTACAATAGCCAAGATATGGAAGCAACCTAAGTGTCCATCAGGAGATGAATGGATAAAGAACATGTGGTACATATATACAATGGAATATTATTTAGCCATAAGAAAAAAAACAAATCCTACCATTGGCAACCACGTGGATGGAGCTAGAGGGTATTATGCTCAGTGAAATAAGTCTGGCAGAGAAAGACAAATACCAAATGATTTCCCTCATTTGTGGAGTGTAACAATGAAGCAAATCTGGAAGAAGAAAATAGCAGCAGACTCACAGACTCCAAGAAGGGACTAGCAGTTACCAAAGAGGAGGGGTGGGGAAGGGCGGGTGGGGACAGAGGGAGGGAGAAGGGGCTTGTGGGGTATAGTGATTAGTGCACATGGTGTGTGTGGGGTTACAGGGAAGACAGTGAAGCACAGAGAAGACAAGTAGTGACTCTATAGCATCTTACTACACTGATGGACAGTGACGGCAATGGGGTATGGAGGTCTCAATAATAAGGGTGAATGTAGTAACCATATTGTTTTTCTTGTGAAACCTTTATAAGATTGTATATCAATGATACCTTAATAAAAAATTAAAAAATAAGTAAGTAGATGTGTTTATATTTCTCATTACCCCAGTTCAAGAAAAGTCTTAATGGGCCAATTCTTTAAGCTATGTAAGCTTCTCACTAAATCCTGAGAAATTTCTAGAGGCCATATGTAATTCAGCATTATTTAAAGTGGAGGCAGAGACAACAGCTGATTGCTACTTCTTCACCAGTCTCTGACAGTCTCATTTTGTTTTATTCCCCTCTGTACCAGTTCTATCTACTCTGGTGACCACTGCTTTACTGTTTTCTGCTAGTTTAAACAGATTTCTTTATCTTTTACCAACCTCCCAACTCCAAATTCATCTTACATATTACTAAAAAAGAGAGATTTGTGCCTAAGTTGCCTTTGCACAGTGCCTAGCCCATGTATTCAATACATGTGACAAGAAAAAAAAAACAAAACAAACAGAATCTTGAAAGCAGGAAGAAAAAAGCAATGAGTTACCTATAAGGGAAACCGCATAAATCTATCAGCTGATCTTTTAGCAGTAACTCTCTACAGGCCAAGAAGGGAGTGCCATGGTATATTCAAAGAGCTGAAAGAGAAAGACCTCCAACCAAGGATACTCTACCTGGCAAGGTTATCATTCAGAATGGACAGGGGGGATAAAGAGCTTCTCAGATAAACACAGGTTAAGGGAGTTCACTATCAGTAAACCGGCCTTACAACAGATGTTAAAGGGACTTCTTTAAGAAGAAAAGGAAAGGCCATAACTAGAAGTAAGAAAATTATGAACAGGAAAAATTTCACTGGTTAAAGTAGATAGCAAAAGTAGAACAATCACTTAGAAGGTAGTATGAAGGTTAAAAGACAAAAGTATTAAACTACTAAAAATTAGTTAAGGGAATCACTAAGTAAAAAGGTTGTTAAAGAAGACATTATATACATAAAACATGGAGGAGAGGGAGTTTAAAATGTGCTGATAGAATGTGTTTGGTATTAAGCAACTATTAACACAGATAGCTTATATATATAAGATGTCATATATAAACTACATTGTAACCACAAACCCAAAACCTATAATAAATATACAAAACATAAAGAGAAAGAAATCCAATCATAACATTAAAAAAGTCATCACACACAAAGGAAGACAGCAAGAAGACCAGAGGAAGATGACAAAAACAACCAGAAAATGTTTAACAAAATGGCACTAAGTACATACCTATCAATAATTACTTTAAATATATATGGACTAAATGCTCCAGTCAAAAGACATAGGGTGACTGAATGGATTTAAAAAAATAAAACTCATCTACTTGCCACCTACCAGAGACTTACTTCAGACCTAAAGACACAGACTATACCTGAAGGGAGGTAAAAAGATATTCCATGCAAACAGGAATGAGAAAAAAAAATCTGGAGTAGCAGTTCTTACATCAGACAAATAGAGACCATAAAAAGAGACAAAGAAGGACATTATATAATGATTAAGGGCTCAATCCAGGAAGAAAATATAGCAATTTTAAATATCTTCCCACCCAACAGAGAAGCACCTAAATACACAGAACAAATATTAAGAGACATGAATGAAGAAATTGACAGTAATACAATAATAGTAGAGGATTTTAACTGTCCCTCCTCCCCCACTTACATCAACAGATAGATGATCCAGACAGAAAATAAGGAAGCAATGGCTTTGAATGGCACATTAGACCAAATGGACCTAATAGATACATACAGAACATTACATCCCTAAACAGCAGAACACCCATGCTTTTCAAGTGCACACAGAACATTCTCCAGGTGAGATCACTGTTATATCATAAAACAAGTCTTTTTTTTTTTTGGAGTGGCTTTATTGTGGGGAGGGGGAAGGGGTGGGAGATGACGCTACATGCTTTCCGGCCCTAGGTGCATGCCTTCTAGGTGCCTCTGTTGCCTGTGTAACATGGTTGTTCCCAAGCTGCTCTTGAACTGCAGGACAAGAATGAAGCTGAAGAAGAATGACTTATTTGGAAGGTTTTTTTTAATTAAGGTACACTGATAAACACTCTTATGAAGGTTTCACAAGAAAAACTATGCGGTTTCTACATTCACCCTTATTATCAAGTCCGCCCCCCCCCCCATAAGCCCATTGCAGTCACTGTAAAACAAGTCTTAATAAGTTTAGGAAGATTGAAATCATACCAACAATCTTTTCTGACCACAATAGTATGAAACTGGAAGTCAATTACAGGGAAAAAAAACTGGAAAAAACACAAACACATAAAGACTAAAGAGCATGCTACTAAATAACCAATGGGTCAATGAAGAAATTAAAAAGAACATCAAAAAATAGTTGGAGAATAATGAAAACAGAAACAAAACAAAAATCTCTGGGATGCAGCAAAAGCAGTTCTAAGAGGGAAGTTCACAGCATTACAGGCCTACCTGAAGAAACAATAAAAATCTCAATCTAACCCTACACCTAAAGGAACTAGAGAAAGAACAAAAAAAAATCCCAAAGTCAGTAGAAGGAAGGAAATAAAAATCAGAGCATAAATAAAAGTAAAGAAAAAAAAAGGATAAGTAAAACTAAGCTGTTTCTTTGAAAAGGTAAACAAAATTGATAAACTCATCAAGAAAAAGATGAGGACTCAAAATTAGAAATGAAGGAGGAGCAGTTACAATTGACACCACAGAAATACAATTATAAGAGATTCCTAACAGAAGTTATATGATAACAAATTGGACAACCTAGAAGAAACAGATAAATTCTTAGAAACATGCAATCTCCCAACAATGAACTGGAAGAAACAGAAAATCTGAACAAACTGATTACTAGGAACAAAACTGAGGCAGTAATCAAAAGATTCCCAACAAACCAAAGATGAGGACCAGATAGCTTCACAGGAGAATTCCACCAAACATTTAAAGAAAAATTAATTACCTGTCCTTCTTAAAACTATTCCAGCAAACTGAAGAGGAAGTAAAGCTTCCAAATTCAGTCTAAGGTGGTATCCTTGATACCAAAACCAGACAAGGACACTACAAAAAAAGAGAAAATTACAGACCAATAACCCTGATGAACAAGAAGCAAAAATCTTCAAGAAAATATTAGCAAACCAAATTCAAAAATATATTAAAAAGATCATTCACTACGACCAAGTGGGATTTATTCCAGGGATGCAAGGATGCTTCAATATGTGCAAATCAATCAATTTGATGCACCACATTAACAAAAGGAAGGATAAAAACCACATGAACCCCTCACTAGATGCAGAAAAAGCACTTGACAAAATTCAGAATCTATTCATGACTAAAAACTTTCAACAAAATGGGTACAGAGAGAACATACTTCAACATAATAAAGGCCATATACAACAAACCCAGAGCTAACATTATACTCAATGGTGAAATGCTGAAAGCTGAAAAACAAGGATGTCCACTCTCACTATTTTTATTCAACACAGTATC
Organism: Manis javanica; assembly: GCF_040802235.1. NCBI lineage: Eukaryota > Metazoa > Chordata > Mammalia > Pholidota > Manidae > Manis > Manis javanica. The sequence continues at coordinate 93,544,064 of NC_133163.1, read as the reverse complement.
GGAATTTCTAGCCACTGCAATCAAATCACTCAAGAAAAAGAAATAACAGGCACCCAGATTGGTAAGGAGGAAGTAAAATGGTCACTATTTGCAGATGACATAGTATATATAGAAAACCCTAAAAACTCTGTCAAAAACCTACTAGAATAAATGAATTCAGTAAATTTGTAGGGTACAAAATCAATATACAGAATGCTTCCATATACAAATAATGAACTAACAGAAAGAAAAATTAGAAAATAATCTCATTTACAATTGCATTAAAAAGAATAAAATACCTAGGAATAAGCCTAACCAAGGGGGTGAAAGACCTGTCCTGTGAAACTATAAAACACTGATAAAAGAAACTGAAGATGACACAAATGAGTGGAAAGCTATTCCATACTCATGGATAGGAAAAATATTGCTAAAATGGCCATATTGCCCTAAGCAATTAACAGATTCAATGGAATCCCTATCAAAATACCAATGGTATTTTTCACTAAACTAGAGCAAAGAATCCTAAAATTTGTATGGCACCACACAAAAAAACCAAATAACATAAGCAATCTTGATAAAAAACAATGCTTGGAGGGATCATGCTTCCTGATTTCAAAGTATACTACAAAGCTACAGTAATCAAATCAGTATGGTACTAGCAAAAGAACAGATACATAGACCAATGGAACAAAACAAAAAGCCTGGAAATAAACCCACACATATATGGTCAATCAATACATGACAAAGGAGGCAAGAATATACAATGAGGAAAAAGACAGTCTCTTCATTCAATAAATGCTTTTGGGAAAACTGAACACTTACATGCAAAAGAATGAAACTTGATCACTGTCTTTACACCAAACACAAAAATAAGCTCAAAATGGATTAAAGACCTAAATATGAAACCTGAAACCAAAAACTAGAAAAAAACAGGAAGTTAACTCTTGAACATCACCATTGGTAACTTTTTTATGGATGTCTCCCTAGGCAAGGGAAACTAAAGCAAAAATAAATAAGTGGGGCTATATCAAACTAAAAAATTTCTGCACAGTAAAGGAAGCTATCAACAAAATGAAAAGGCATCCTATTGTATGGGATAATATATTTGCAAATGACATATCCGATTAGGAGTTAATATCTAAAATATATAAAGAACTCATACAACTCAACACCCATAAAAACAAATTACCTGTTTAAAAAATGGGCAGAGGACCTGAATAGACATTTTCCCAAAGAAGACATACAGTTCGCCAAGCAGCACATGAAAAGATGCTCCACATCACTTAATCACCAGGGAAATGCAAATTAAAATCACAATGAGGGGTCCCCTCAGACCAATTAGGATGGCCATCATCCAACAGACAAGGAACAACAAAAGCTGGTGAAGATGCAGGCAAAGGGGAACCCCCTCCTACACTGTTGTTGGGAATGTAAATTGGTTGGTCCAGCCACTGTGGAAAGCAGTATGGAAGTTCCTTAAAAACTAAAAATAGAAATACCATTTGACCTAGTAACTCCACTTCTGGGAATTCACCTGACGAAAACAAAAATCCCTGATTCAAAAAGATATATACCCCAATAAGTATTGCCACACTATTTACAATAGCCAAGATATGGAAGCAACCCAAATGCTCAATGACAGATGAATGGATAAAGAAGATGTGGTACATATATACAATGGAATATTATTCACCCATAAAAAAACAGAGAAATATTGCCATTTGCAACAACATGGACAGACCTGCGGGGTATAATGCTAAGTGAAATAGGTCAGGCAGAGAAAGACAAATGCCATGTGATTTTACTTACATGTGGAACATAACTAAACAAACAAAATGATCTGTGAGAAATAAACTCATAGATACTGAGAAGTGACTGGTGGTTACCATGGGGGAAGGGTTGGGGGTTGGTGAGTATAATAGGTGAATGGGATAAAGAGGCACAAAATCTTAATAATAATACAAATTAGTCATGGGGATGAAAGCATAGAGAATATAGTTCATAATGCTGTAATATCTTTCTATGTTAACAGATAGTAATTGTACTGTTGGAGTGAGCATTTAATAATGTAGATAACTGTTGAATCACTATGCTGTATGCTTGAAACCAATATTGTATATCATAACATTGAATATCAATTATACTTCACCAAACAAACAAAAAAACGGTAACCTATCCCAGCCCCCCCCCCAAAAAGAAAAGGATAAAAGATATATCAGGTAAGTATGACACAAAAGACAGCTGTATAGTGACTGTAATAACTAATAAAATAGAATTTTAAGTAAAAAAATCTATATACAAATATATTATCATAATTTATAGAGGATATTATGTATACACATGGGGAAAAATAAATATACATTATAAATATGGATATGTCTATCATATAATTTGAAAATGATGAATTAGAACATGCACAGAACTCAAGAATCAACACAGAATATGCTCTGGGGATATGTAGAACAATTAAAAACAAAAAACAGATCCTACATTAGCCCATAAAAGGAAGCCTCAATGAAATCCAAAAGGACCAACCTACAGACTATGTTCTCTTACTATACTGCAATAAAATTAGAACTTGATAAATTTCCTTGAGTTAAAAAGAAAATCATGAATAAAATAAAAACTTATTTAGAACAGAATGATAATGAAGGCACTACATGCCAAAAATGTGTGGGACACAGTCAAAGTAATATATAAAGTTTTATATATGCATCTTAGGAAAAAGACTAAGAATAGAAGGGTCAGGTTTTTAACCTATGAAACTGGAAAGTAGCAACAGAGGAAACTCAAAGAAACAAGAAGGTAGAAAAAGATAACTGCAGATACCAATGAAATAGAGGAAAAAATAAAGAAGAGCAATAAAAAGCTGGCTCTTTGAAAAGATTAGTAAGACTAAAGAATAAAAAACAAGGTTGAAATAAAATACAACATAAATAGCAACAGACAAGCAGACATTTAAAAAATTAAATTTAGAGGAAATGGGTGAGTTCCAAGAAAAGTAGCAAATACCAAAATTGGTACAAGAAGAAATAAACATCTTGAATACATTAATACATTTTAAATACATTGGATTGGTAAAGATTTCCCCTCCTGAAAAACACCTAGCTCAGACAATTTTTCAATCACACTTTCAGAAATAATTCCTGTCATATTATTGTTCTAAAAAGTAAAAAAAAGAGTGATAGATACCTAGCTTTTATGAGGCTTATATACTCTTTATGTCACAACCACGTAAGAACAATACAGGAAGTGAATACTACAGTCTTATATCATGAGTAAATGAAGATGGAAAAATTCCAAACATTACACTGGCTATCCAAATCCAACAGCATATTAAAAAATAAAACATCATATTCTGGCTTATTGCAGGAAGATTCAACATCTGAAACATCTAACCAGGAATGAGAGGAGGAGCCAACATGGCGGCATAAGTAGAGCAGCAGAAATCTCCTCCCAAAACCATATATATTTTTGAAAATACAACAAATACAACTATTCCTAAAAGAGAGACCAGAAGATACAGTACAACAGCCAGGCTACATCTACATCTGCGAGGACTCAGCACCTCACGAAGGGGGTAAGATACAAGCTGCGGCCCAGTGGGACCTGAGCGTGCCCACAACCCCAGCTCCCCGGCAGGAGGAGAGGAGTCGGAGCAGGGAGGGAGAGGGAGCCCAGGACTGCTGAACACCTAGCCCTAGCCATCCGCACCGGGAGTGCAGACACACAGTGCGTGGTGTGCTGGATATTAGGGAAACGGAACAGTAAAATCTGTGAGTGGGTCCCTGCAGCCAGCACCCCTGGTACAAAAGAAAAGCGAGTGTTTTTTGAAAGTCTTAAAGGGACAGGCGGCTCACAGCTGGATGGAAGGGTCCCGGCACACTCAGCTCAGCAGCTGGGAATCCCGGGGAACTCTGGGCACCCTAACCCTCTGGGAGGCAACGCAGCTCTGAGGCCCCTCACGGTGATAAACAGCCTCCCATCCATTCCCCCTCTGGCGCAGCACCACCATAGCAGGGGAGCAGCCTGCGCAGCTGTGCCCACAGCAACTGCCCAGAGCCTCCTCTGGAGCCGCCCGGGCCAGACTCAGAGGCCCTGTCAGCGTGCAGCTGCTCAGCACAAGCCGCTAGGGGTCGTTGTTCTTGCAGAAGAGGAAGGCGACCACCAAGCAAGAAGGGACTTTGTTCTCTCAGCTGTCACACGCACCAACTGTCCATGACTACCTCTATCACCATGAAAAGGCAGAAGAATTTGATACAGACAAGAATCACCAGACAACCCCAGAGAAGGTGCCTGGGGAGATAGATTTAACCAATCTTCCTGAAAAATAATTCAAAATAAAGGTCATAACCATGCTGATGGAGCTGCAGAGAAATATGCAAGAGCTAACAGATAAAGTTGGGAGTGAGAATACAGAAATAAAACAATCTCTGAAAGGACTTAAGAACAGATTGGATGAGGTGCAAGAGGCCGTTATTGGAATAGAAATCAGAGAACAAGAACACAGAGAAGCGGAGGCAGAGAGAGATAAAAGGATCTCTAAGTATCAAAGCATATTAAGAGAACTGTGTGACCAATCCAAATGGAACAATATCTGCATTATAGAGGTACCAGAAGAAGAAGAGAGAAAAAGGGACAGAAAGTGTCTTTGAAGAAATAATTGCTGAAAACTTCCCCAAACTGGGGGAGGAAATAGTCGCTCAGACCACGGAAGCACAGAGAACTCCCAACAGAAAGGACCGAAGGAGGACAACACCAAGACACATAATAATTAAAATGGCAAAGATCAAGGACAAGGACAGAGAATTAAAGGCAGCCAGAGAAAGAAAAAAGGTCACCTGCAAAGGAAAACCCATCAGGCTATCATCAGACTTCTCAACAGAAACCTTACAGGCCAGAAGAGAATGGCATGATATATTTAATGCAATGAAACAGATGGGCCTTGAACCAAGAATACTGTATCCAGCACAATTATCATTTAAATATGAAGGAGGGATTAAACAATTCCCAGATAAGCAAAAGTTGAGGGAATTTGCCTCCCACAAACCACCTCTACAGGGTATTTTAGAGGGACTGCTCTATATGGAAGCCCTCCTAAGGCTAAATAGATGTCACCAGAGAAAATAAAATTACAGCAAAGAGAGCAGACCAACCAAATACTAACTAAAGGCAAAAAATTAAATCAACTACCCACAAAAGCAGTCAAAGGAAACACAAATAATGAATCATCAGACTGTGTTTATAATAGCTCAATAAATGAGTTAAGTTAGACAGTAAGATACTAAAGAAGCTAACCTTAAACCTTTGGTAACCACGAATCTAAAGCCTGCAATGGCAATAAGTACATATCTTTCAATAATCACCCTAAATGTAAATGGACTAAATGCACCAATCAAAAGACACAGAGTAATAGAATGGATAAAAAAGCAAGACCCATCTATATGCTGCTTACAAGAGACTCACCTCAAACCCAAAGACATGCACAGACTAAAAGTGAAGGGATGGAAAAAGATATTTCATGCAAACAACAAAGAGAAAATGGCAGGTGTTGCAGTACTAGTATCAGACAAAATAGACTTCAAAACAAAGAAAGTAACAAGAGACAAAGAAGGACATTACATAATGATAAAGGGGTCAGTCCAACAAGAGAATATAACCATTATAAATATATATATATGCATCTAATACAGGAGCACCAACAAATGTGAAACAAATACCAGCAGAATTAAAGGAGGAAACAGAATGCAATGCATTCATTCTAGGAGACTTTAACACACCATTCACTCCAAAGGACAGATCCACCAGACAGAAAATAAGTAAGGACACAGAGGCACTGAACAACACACTAGAACAGATGGATCTAATAAGACATCCACAGAACTCCACACCCCAAAGCAGCAGGATACACATTCTTCTCAAGTACACATGGAACATTCTCCAGAATAGACCACATACTAGGCCACAAAAACAGCCTCAGTAAATTCAAGAAGATTGAAATTATACCAACTAACTTCTCAGACCACAAAGGGATAAAACTAGAAATAAATTGTACAAAGAAAGCAAAAAGGCTCACAAACACATGGAGGCTTAAGAACATGCTCCTAAATAATCAATGGATCAATGACCAAATTAAAAGAGATCAAGCAATATATGGAAACAAATGACAACAAAACACAAAGCCCCAACTTCTGTGCGATGCAGCAAAAGCAGTCTTAAGAGGACAGTATATAGCAATCCAGGCATATTTAAAGAAGGAAGAACAATCCCAAATGAATAGTCTAAAGTCACAATTACCGAAATTGGAAAAAAAGAACAAATGAGGCCTAAAGTCAGCAGAAGAAGGGACATAATAAAGATCAGAGAAGAAATAAATAAAATTGAGAAGAATAAAACAATAGAAAAAAAGCAATGAAACAAGAGCTGGTTCTTTGAGAAAATAAACAAAATAGATAAGTCTCTAGCCAGACTTATTAAGAGAAAAAGAGAATCAACACACATCAACAGAATCAGAAACAAGAAAGGAAAAATCATGACGGACCCCACAGAAATACAAAGAATTATTAGAGAATACTATGAAAAACTATATGCTAACAAGCTGAAAAATCTAGGAGAAATGGACAACTTCCTAAAAAAATACAACCTTCCAAGAATGACCCAGAAAGAAACAGAAAATCTAAACAGAGCAATTACCAGCAATGAAATTTAAGTGGTAATTTAAAAATTACCCAACAGCAAAACCCCTGGCCCAGATGGACCTACCACGGAATTTTATCAGACATACAGAGAAGACATAATACCCATCCTCCTTAAAGTTTTCCAAAAAATAGAAGAGGAGGGAATACTCCCAAACTCATTCTATGAAGCCAACATCACCCTAATACCAAAGCCAGGAAAAGACCCCACCAAAAGAGAAAATTACAGACCAATATCCCTGATGAACATACATGCAAAAATACTCAACAAAATATTAGCAAACTGAGTTAAAAAATACATCAAGAGGATCATACACCATGACCAAGTGGGATTCATCCCAGGGATGCAATGATGGTACAACATTCGAAAATCCATTAACATCACCACATAAACAAAAAGAAGGACAAAAATCACATGATCATCTCCATAGATGCTGAAAAAGCATTTGATAAAATTCAACATCCATTCATGATAAAAACTCTCAACAAAATGGGCATAGAGGGCAAGTACCTCAACATAATAAAGGCCATATATGACAGACCCACAGTTAACATCATACTGAACAGTGAGAGGCTGAAAGCTTTTCCTCTGAGATCAGGAACAAGACAGGGATGCCCACTCTCCCCATTGCCATTCAACATAGTACTGGAGGTTCTAGCCACGGCAATTAGACAAAACAAAGAAATACAAGGAATCCAGATTGGTAAAGAAGAAGTTAAACTGTCACTATTTGCAGATGACATAATATTGTACATAAAAAACCCTAAAGACTCCACTCCAAAACTACTGGAATTGATATGAGAATACAGCAAAGTTGCAGGATACAAAATTAACACACAGAAATCTGTGGCTTTCCTATACACTAACAATGAACCAATAGAAAGAGAAATCAGGAAAACAATTCCATTCACAATTGCATCAAAAAGAATAAAATACTTAGGAATAAACCTTACCAAGGAAGTGAAAGACCTATACACTGAAAACTATAAGACACTCTTAAGAGAAATTAAACAGGACACTACTGAATGGAAACTCATCCCATGCTCTTGGCTAGGAAGAATTAATATTGTCAAAATGGCCATCCTGCCCAAAGCAATCTACAGATTCAATACAATCCCTATCAAATTACCAACAGCATTCTTCAACGAAGTGGAACAAATAGTTCAAAAATTCATATGGAACCACCTAAGACCCCAAATAGCCAAAGCAATCCTGAGAAGGAAGAATAAAACAGGGGGGATCTTGCTCCCAAACTTCAAGCTCTACTACAAAGCCACAGTAATCAAGACAATTTGGTACTGGCACAAGAACAGAGCCACAGACCTGTGGAACAGAAGAGAGACTCCAAACATTAATGAAAACATATATGGTCAATTAGTATATGATAAAGGAGCCATGGACATACAAAGGGGAAATGACAACAGTTGGTGTTGGCAAAACTGGACAGCTACATATAAGAGAATGAAACTGGATCATTGTCTAACCCCATACACAAAAGTAAATTCAAAATGGATCAAAGACCTAAATGTAAGTCATGAAACCATAAAACTCTTAGAAAAAAAACATAGGCAAAAATCTCTTGGACGTAAACATGAGCAACTTCTTCATGAACATATCTCCCCGGGCAAGGGAAACAAAAGCCAAAATGAACAAGTGGTACTATATCAAGCTGAAAACCTTCTGTACAGCAAAGGACACCATCAACAGAACAAAAAGGTATCCTACAGTATGGGAGAATATATTCATAAATGACAGATCTGATTAAGGGTTAACATCCAAAATATATAAAGAGCTCACACACCTCAACAAACAAAAAGCAAATAATCCAATTAAAAAATGGGCAAAGGAGCTGAACAGACAGTTCTTGAAAGAAGAAATTCAGATGGCCAAGAGACACTTGAAAAGATGCTCCACATCACTAGTCATCAGAGAAATGCAAATTAAAACCACAATGAGATATCACCTCACACTAGTAAGGATCGTCACCATCCAAAAGACAACAATAAATGTTGGCGAGGTTGTGGAGAAAGGGGAACCCTCCAACACTGCTGGTGGGAATGTAAACTAGTTCAACCATTGTGGAAAACAGTATGGAAGTTCCTCAAAAAGCTCAAAATAGAAATACCATTTGACCCAGGAATTCCACTTCTAGGAATTTACCCTAAGAATGCAGCAGCCCAGTTTGAAAAAGACAGATGCACCCCTATGTTTATCGCAGCACTATTTACAATAGCCAAGAAATGGAAGCAACCTAAGTGTCCATCAGTAGATGAATGGATAAAGAAGATGTGGTACATATATACAATGGAATATTATTCAGCCATAAGAAGAAAACAATTCCTACCATTTGCAACAACATGGATAGAGCTAGAGGGTATTATGCTCAGTGAAATAAGCCAGGCAGAGAAAGACAAGTATGAAATGATTTCACTCATATGTAGAGTATAACAACAAAGAAAAAACTGAAGCAACAAAACAGCAGCAGAATCACAGAACCCAAGAATGGACTAATAGTTACCAAAGGGAAAGGGACTGGGGAGGATGGGTGGGTAGGGAGGGATAAGGGGTGGGGGGGAAGAAAGGGGGCATTACGATTAGCATGTATAATGTGGGGGGATGCATGGGGAGGGCTGTGCAACACAGAGAAGACAAGTAGTGATTCTACAGCATCTTACTACACTGATGGACAGTGACTGTAATGGGGTTTGTAGGGGGTACTTGGTGAAGGGGAGAGCCTAGTAAACATAATGTTCTTCATCTAATTGTAGATTAATGGTACACACACAAAAAATATCTAACCACGAATTTACCATATGAACAGACTAAAGGAGAAAAAGAACCCAGAGCAAGAAATTGTACCTTCGCTGATAATAGAAAAAGCAGTTGATAAAACTGGACATCAATTTACGATAAAAACTTACAGCAACCTAGGAAGAGAAGATAAGTTTAACTGGATAAACACATGCCCAAAGCCTACAGCAAACATTACATTAATAGAGTAACTTCTGGATGCATTCACATCAAGGATGCCCATTATCATCTCTGTTTAACACAGTTTATATAAACCATCACTCCCGCTGACTAACGCAATATTAGAGATCCCAGCCAAGACGGTAGGGGAAAAAAAAGCAGAAGTTTAGAAATTGGAAAGTTATAAAATTCATTTGTAAGTGGTATTATTATTACTTAGAAAATTCAACAGACAAACCATTAGAACTAAAGGGAAAAAAAAGACTTGAAGTTTCCAGGTATAAGGTTAACCTACAAAATTAACACCACTGTTCACTATATAAGCAGTAACCAACCAAAGATAAAATTTAAAAAAACAAAAACTATGACATATCTAACAATTTTAAAAATCTTTTTGAAGTACTACAATACATACACAAAAGTACACAAATCATAAGTTTACAGCTTGAAGCATTTTCAGTAGCTGAACATACCTGTACAAACAGCAACCTGAAAGCCCACTCATGCTCTTGCCACTGAACAAGGGCAAATACTATCCTCACATCTAACACCCAACTAGTTTTGCCTGCTTTTGAACTCTATATAAATAAATTCATATAGTATGCATACTTTTTTAAAAAATAAAAAAGGAGAGAAAGAGACCCAAGAGGGGATGAGTATGAAATGTATTTGCAAGACATTCCTTCTTTCTCCTCCTGGTACACTGTATTTCTTTTCATTAGTATAAGCTGTTATTATTGTTACAATAATACCTTTCAAAAAAAAGTCTTAATAGCTACAATTCTAAAAAACTTTTAAGAGTCTGAGCTTCAACTCTATCATTTTTACAAACTGAAAATTTCTAGCTATATGCATTTTAAAATTTTACAAGAAAAAGATTATTTTGAAATCTTCTATTCAATAAAATTTTACTTTCCTCCATCAGCTACATTTTCCAAAGAGTTATCACAAAAATGATTAAGGAACAGAAATAGATTCAATAAAATAAGATGAACTGAAGACATCAGTCCCTTAGACAAGAGCTGCCTTGGCTACAGATGGGGGAGGGGCGATGTCTTCAAATTCTGAAAGGTATTCTAGATAGTTTAAATATTTACTTGCCCATAAAGAATCATATCCAGTGATGCCTCAAGCTCACTTTAAGATCTAGTATTCTATGTCTACATCACAGTTCTGTCTCCAACCCCAAGGAATTTTTGAGACAGTGACCAGAAAAGGAAATCATATTCATGATAGATTACAGTGCTTCCAATGTGAGGATATCTGATGCTAAGCCTCTTTGCAGCTCTAGACACTGACCCTAGTGTGCTGGCTATGCTCCAAATCCCCTGCAAAAGTTTGGTGGCTGATTGGCTGACTGGCTGGTATAAATCCAAGCATCTACCCTCTCCTGACCTATAAATCAGAAGCTCTGGAGGTAAGGACTTGGTGCAAGTGCATGTTTTAAAATTTCCCTAGGCAATTCTAGGCATAGCCAGAGTTGAAAACCACTAACAACACAGCTGATTAACTAAGTTTCTTATTTCACAATCACATACCTGCGAGCCAAATTTTATTATAAGCTACAGAACATATGCCCATTTGAAAAAGTACCGGTCACAATTTAAGTTGGTAGATGAAGCACAGTTTACTTAAGAACATTGAGCTAGGAGTCAGAAGGCTGTTTCTGACCTCAACTTTGTGACGTACAGTGCAACAGCAGAAAAGTTAGCTTTCTCAGTATTTTTTCATTTTTAACAATAGAAGAGCAATACCTGTTCTGCCTTCCTAAGATTATCATATCCATAAATGAAAGAATAAGTAATAAAGACATCCTAAACTATAAGTAAGGCACTAAATTTAGTCAGAATCAGTTGATTACTTGGAGTTATTGCCAACTATACAGACAGACTCAAAATGCTGAGTGCCTGAAATGAAACCAAGACCTCCCTTTATCAACTAACCAGGTAACGAGCAAACTCTTGTAAGGTGTGACAACTTTGTGGCAGTTGCCTCTATTATGAAAAACAGGCATGAAATACTCACTCTGACCAGGCATACCTGCTTTTATTTTCTACTTCCCACCCTTTAACTCTCAAACAATTCCTTGCAAGTTAAATCCTAACCACATTCAAATACAAAGGTCAAGTACTCAATTTCTGGGGAACTAGTCCATTTTCTTCCTAAGAAAATATACTAAGAAAGACAAACCTCAGCCACAGTACTACGAATACGATCCACCACCTGCTCAAAATCCACCAGGCTGAAGAGTGGCTGCTGCTTGAGGCGATGCAGCTCCGCAGCAAAAGTGTCCTCTTGGTTTTTCAAAATGGATCCTGCAAAATAGGAAGGTACTGTCAGAGGAAGCCAGAGAATAACAAGAGCAGACGTTTTCTAATGCTGGTGGGGCAGCTCCTTCACCTGTTTCTAAGGTATCCAAGGTTTTATCCCATATAAAGGTTTTAGCAACCCTCAGTCAAGTGCCATCAGGAAGCAGATGATCCTCCTTCTACAGTATCCTCAGAAGGTCAATTTAATAGTAGCCTAGTGCTATGACAATACCTCAGTCATTCATCTCACTTTATCTTTCACATAGGCATTTTATCATCCCACATCATTATAAGGGTTACAGCAAGATATTTTGAGAAAGAGACCATATTCACATAGCTTTTATTACAGTAATTGTTGTAATTGTTCTTATTATTATTGATCCCTTAGTGTGCCTTTTTTATAAATCAAACTTAATCACAGGTACATATGTACAGGAAAAAACAAAGTTCAGATCTTCGTTCATTTACAATGGGATTATATCCTGTTACACCCAATGTTAAATTGAAAATAACTGCAAGCCAAAACTGCATTCAATACATCTAACCTACCAAACATCATAGCTTAGCCTAGTCTACCCTGAATGTGCTCAGAAGACTTATATTAGCCTATAGTTTGGCAAAATCATCTAACACAAAGCCTATTTTATAATAAAGTATTGAATGACTCATGCAATTTATTGAATATAGTACTGAAAGTGAAAAAGAAAATGGTTGTAAGAGTACAGAATGGCCGTACATGCATGGGTTGCTCAGCCTCATGATGGTGTGGCTGACTGGGAGCTGTGGCTTGCTGCCACTGCCCAGCATCATGAGAGAGTATCCCACCACAAATTGCTCGCCTGGAAAAGGATCAAAATACACATTCTACTGAATGTGTATCACTTTGGCATCATTGTAAAGCCAACAAATTACAAGTCGCACTATTAAATCGGGGATTATGTGTATACATAAGATTTGGTACTACTTAAGGTTTCAGGCATCCATTGGGGATCTTGGAATGTATCCTCTGCAAATAAGGGGGAGTTGCCATACATAAATATTACTAGTCACTCACTCTGATCAGGCATACCTTGAAGCCACACAATATCAGTAATAAGGGCCTCTGAGGATGGGGTATGTTGGGCAAGGAGATTCCTACCTTTTCTAGTCAAGTTTACATTTTGATTCTCAAACATCTGGACAGATTCTCCAACAAACAGGATTTTTTCAGCAACCCTCACTGGGATGTAGGATGGCAAAATCTCCACCCGCAGGGAAAACTGCTTTAGAGATGGTGCCAACATGTTCTCTTCTTCTATCAGGCGCTAGTCAAGGAAATAATCTATATCAGAGATGACATTGAAGTAAAAAAAGGGAGAACAAGGAAACATCCTGTAATTCTTCCAACCCATGATTTACATTTTCTAGAAGCAGGGACTTTAAATATGAAGTTGCACAATTCTTCAATTGCCAGTGTTGGAAAGACAATTCCACTTTCATGTGGCAAGACAGCATGGTGGAAATAACTGGTGTTTTTAACACTAAGATTTTAGTCCTCACTCTGCCTTTACAACTGTGGAAAAACTTACACAGTAGCTCTGAAACTCAGTTTCTGTACTTGTACCTGGAATAATTGGTCTTTATTTTTTCTGGGTCTGTGTGTCTATTACTCTATTTCCTTGTGTATAAGTTTGCTCTGCCCAGCTTTTTATACTAGCCCAAGGCATTTAGTCAAGTGGTTCTCAAAGTGTGGGTCCTGGACGAGCAGCATCAGCCTCACTTGAAAGCTTGTTAGAAATGCAAATTTTCAAGCCTTTTCCCACATCTATGGAAAATCTGGGGGCCCAGCAATCAGTGTTTTAAGAAGCTCTCCAAACTGACGTTTGAGAACCACTGATCCAGCCCACGAAGCCCCAGATACCACAGCCCGATCACTCAGGTCTTTCCCATTCCCTACCTTGCTTTCAATTTGACTCTCATCTGGCTCCAACCCACAACTCTGGCAAGACAATCCTGACTTTGATCTCTGCTGTTTGCCCTTTTTCTTTTGGACTTCAGGGCTGGTTTTCCCCAGGGCACTATCCCAGCTCTGCTTTCCTCTCACTCTCTATACCGTTCTTATACAATCACATCATCTGTGGCTGAACTATTCATCCTAACAGATATTTTTAAACTTCTTTCCTCACGAGACTCCCTCCATTATAAAAGCTATGGACCTTCAGGATAAATATACACACATACATTTCACAGAACCTCCTAAAGCTGATGTGGACCCTGGATTAACAAGTTCAATATGCTGATGGCTCTTAAATCTTTACCTTTAAGCTAGATTGCTCTCATTAGCTCCAGGCTTGGCCCACTGGACATTTCCTACAAGTACCTCAAACTCACCATGTCCAAAATTAGACCCGTCTTCTTTCCCTCAATACCAGCAATACACATTCCTTATCATCACTACTTGACTAGCTGCTGAACGCAGAAACTTGGGTATCATCCTTGATTCTTTCCTCTGGACTCATAAATCAATCACTAAGGCCTATTTATTCTACCTCCTAAATAACCCTCAAGCCTTTCTCATCTCCATTTTTGGTGATACCATCCTTGGTTTAGGCCACTATCAATTTTCACCTAAGTGTCCCCAGCATTCTCCTAACTGACCTACCAGCTGCTAACTTTGATTTTTTTTTTTACAAACAATTCCTCACACAGTATCCAGAGTGATCATAAAGTCTGATCGTGTTAACCTCTTGCCTAAAATTCTTCACTGGCTCGCAGCTTTTTTAAGGTTCAAGTTCAAATTTCTCCCTGTTGCTTACAAGTGTTTTCCATGATCTTACCTCTGCTTAACTCAACAGCTTCATTGACTGCCACCTCCTCCATCCCTTCCATTTTCCCCTATACTTTTTCTATTTCAGCCTTTACTTGACCGTTGCAACTGAATTACTAACAGTCCCCAAATGAGCCATGTTCTTCACGGCTTCTGTACTTTACACACATCCTTCCCTCTGCCTGGAATATTTCCTGATCTCTCTTCCCAAACTCTTTGCAATTTGGACATAATTCCCACTGAAAAACCTTCTCTAGTTATCCTAAGGCAGTGTTCTGAGAACACCCATATTTACTCTTTCCAGAGCACTTAATATACTGTAATGTTACCATTTACTTTTCTGTATCTTCGACTAAACTAAACGTTCTTTACAGACAGGCCTACTACATTTTATCTAGCTATGCAGTTGTGGCACCTAGAATAGTGCCTGGTACAGAAAATCCAGCTCCAGATGTTGCTCAGACAAGGATTTCAACCCATCTGTCACACTGACGAAAACACCCATCAGCAATCCGCAACTTAGCTGCAGCCTCCTTTATGCTCCACAGCTGAGACAGCTTGTGACCCCTCCTCTCCTTGACAGACAGCAGCAAACTGCGGGACCCACAGGCAGGGCCAATGCCTCTCCTCAGCAGGAGGCAGTGACAGAAGACCACCATCCATTTTTCTTTGAAAGATTTCAAGAGTACACATTCCTTGAGGGAATGTTATAGTAGGTGGATAGCCAGATGTGAGCAGGGAGAGGGTTGGGGACTTTGGCTGGTGTTTATATTCGATTAATTGCTTGTTTATATTCTAAACATTCTGTGTAAACTGTTCTGCAGGACATGGGCAGGTGGGTATAGATACCAGACCTGCCAGAACTGACTGGTTCCATCATGGAGAAGTTGACCCTGACTTCACCTCAGAGTATATTATATGCTCATTAGCACACTAAAAATCACACCCCTTGGCACCTTGACAGTTCTGAGGAAGACCATCTAGGGACAAAAAGAGGGTGTCACCATATTTTCCCAGAAATATCCTCCCTATTCCAAGAAAACCCCACCCAATGATATTCTACCCTTGCTTAAACTACAGCTGTAAGACCACCTAACCCAAACCCCACCATGCTGCTCACCTCTGCAGCATGCCAGCACTCCCTCCTTGAGTGTGTACTTTGCTTTACTAAACTACTCTTTGCTTGTTTAAAAAAAAAAAAGAAGAGTGCCTGGCATACTGGCATGTAACAGGCATTCAATAAAATGTTGCAATAGAATAAACGAATGGGTGGATGGATGGACAAGGGTAATTTAGGACTTTGGGGAGTCTAATCAAAACTCCAAACTGCATTTAAAAGCTATAGGATAGCTACATGACTACTGTTAGAGAGAAATACTTATCATTAACTTCTGAAATGCATATTATTGGGGAAAGGGGAAACAAAAGGAATCTCACAAATATATTTTCTATTTTGAAGTCTCACATTAAGTTAGGTGTTAAGTTTAAGATAAAGCTAAGAATTTATGGAAGTGCTGGAGCTATGATGAGCTTGGAAGGGTGGAGTTGGGGGAGGGGAGCTAGTAACACTGAAAGATGATTTAGCTGTAGACTTTTAGACTTTCTGAGTCCTGGCAGGAGTATGCTAGGCTTCTTGCTATGCTCTCACCAAGTCCTGGAGCTCTTTCAATTGCTTTCCTGTCAGTCCACCAATGCCCAAATCCTCCTCATCCTCTTCTGGCTGGGCACTGACATTACCAGAAGATGGACCCTGTTTAATAAAGAATTCTTCATGCTGATCCAAGAGGAGTCCATGTAGCATCCAGGCTGAAAGCTGCTTATACATGACCCCATGACACACGGCCAGGATTCTGAATGGAGAGGCAAGCAAGATGCCTTAGAAGTCCAGTTAGAAAACACCAAACCCCATCACAGCACAGGGAACATGCTTTAAACTGCTACAGTATAAACAGAGGCCTGAGAGTTGGGTGAGTCAGAAGGCAAATGACAAATTAAGCTAAAAATAACTGTGTTATGGTGGATGGACTAAGTGATTAAATTTCCAAACCAACTGAAGTCTGAAATGTTCAATGTTCTGCTGGTCTTTTAGGAGGGGCTTATTTTCTTTCCTCCTTTTGTGTAAAGTTTCCAAACTGATGATTCCTGTTTAAAATTAAATAGACTTAAAGGAGTCTCTTTTTGGCAAATAGAGTATTAAGTGTTTTATTTTTGTTGGACTCACATAAGGAGGGTATATTCTATATGTGAGAAGCAGGTATACCTGAAAAAGTATTAGCTAACAAAATGCAGTGTGGCTGTTGGAGAATGGGATATTCCCATGACCCTAAAGATCACCCCCCAGATAACACTTTAGTTACAAAGGGAAAATATCACTCTAAAATGGAGAGATGTGGCTGGCAGAAAACACCTAAACCAAGTGCTCAAACTTTACAACATCAGCAATGAGACAAGCTTATTTTCTCTGCCTTCTGATATGATGCAACAGGAAACAATATTAACTATGGAGTATTCTTGACAAAAATGTTTAACCTGAATCTAATCATGAGGAACATCAGAAAAATCCAGATTGTGGAACATTCTACAAGACAACTGGTCAGGATTCCTAAACATCAATGTCATCAAAGATTTAAAAAGAAAAAAAAAAGGCAAGGAAGGAGACTATTCCAAACTGAAGGAGACTAAAAAAGACATAACAACCAAACGTGTTATGGAAACACTGATTAGACCCTGGATTGCAAAAAAGAACAGTTTATAAAGAACCTTTTGGGGGACAGCTGGGGACATTCAGATACATTTTGGATATATTATTGGATTAATGTTCACTTTCTTGGGTATAATATGGTATTGAGGTTGATAAGAGAAATACCCTTTTTCTAAAGACATACAAGCTGAAGTATTTAGGGGTTATAATAATCTGCGACTACTTTCAAGTGATTCAGCAAAAAAAAGTGGTATGCATGCAGGTGTGTGTATTTATATATACTTATATATTTCACAGTTTATATGGAGAAAGAAAAAAGATACATCACATGTGGCAAAATGTTAACTGTGAAACTAAAGGATATACAGGTGTTTATAGTACTGGTTTTTCAACTTTTTTGTAGATTTGAAATTTTTCAAAGTACCTTGGGGAGAAAAAGCTTGAGTCTGCTATGGGTAGTATGCTCACTGAAAAGAACCTCTATTAAAAAAAATTTTTTTTTAAATCAAATGGGAAGCCATTCACATTTTGCACATCTGAGAATGCGGTCTATAAAATCTGGTTCCTGAAAATATATAATAAACATGTACATATCATGTTATGTACATAAGGTTTTAGATTGTATGCATAAAACTATATACATTTATATACAGAGACACTGTAGAAGATTTATACCAAAAGTTAAATTGGTGATCTCAAGCAACAGAGATTAAAGACATTTTCTACTCCTTCTCTTTGCATGTCTGTTGTCTATAATCAAAATGCCTTCTTTTTATTAGAAAAAGAAAAGCACAGTAATAGTCTCTAAAGCACATTCTAGAAATTTTCCTGCTCTTCTAAGGATTTACCTGTGCAATAGTTAAAGTGGAGACTGTTGAGTTGTGAGCACCCTCAGAGATCATCTACTCCAATTTCCCACTTAATGCTACACCTTCTTTTTAAAAATAAGAAGAGGTAAATAGATCAAATAAAGTCTTTGATTATACCTTACATATATTCAATTAGTTGTAATTATATCTTATATCCTTTTTTCAGTTAGTATTATTGAAAGTATTTTTACATGTTGTCAGACTACTTATCATTTTAATGGCTTTACAGTCTATTAAGTGTATATATTTAGCTTCTGCTGCTGGTAATTTTCTTATTTCTTGAAATAGTAAATAACACTGCATTATTTTCTTCTCTTGAATAATTTTGTTAGAATAAAATTCCTGAGTGGCACTATGAGATTATAAACATTTTTAAGGACCTTTATATGAAAATACCAGCTATTCGAAGTGCACATGTCCAGACATATGTAATATAAGCATTATCCAGCATATGTAGTGGAAATTCTCCAAGGATAATGAGTTCTAAGAATGAAAATGGAGTATTGCAAGGTCATCTAGGCAACTAGATCCTAGTTCTGATACTCAACACTTTATAACCCTCTTTTTGCAATTTCTGAGCCATCATAGGATTACATGGGCTCCTCTGCTCGCGGGTCTTTTCTAAACAGGTCATAACTTTCCCAGAGGGAAACCTGAGATACCTGAAAATCAAACAGGTGCAAAGTCAAGCCACTTTACGACCACCCTGTACCCAGTCCCCAATGAACCCATGACTTACTTTTCTAATGCACTGCGAACAGGAGGCAAACCTCCACAGCTGTGCTTGTATACTGTTTCCAGGATTTGACAACCATGAATCTGTCACAAATACAGCCTCGTCAAATTGGACTCCATTTTAATAGTTCATGTAACACAAACTCATATTCTATATTCAATCCAGAGGACACAATCCAGCAGAGAATGGGGATAAACTTCTCATAAGACCTATGTATATAGTTTCAATTCTGACTCCAGTTCCAATATGTGTGAGGTTTTTCCCACACCACTAAGAAATTCTCTGACACCAGCCAGGGTGTCCTACAATTCAACTCAATTCTGATATTATCTATCAGGAGATAGCATCAGATTCCATAGGGTAAAGGCTCAGTCCTACAAGACTCCCCTCCACTTCCAAAGCCAGTCACAAGCCCAAGTTGTTACCAGTATTTCTGACCAACTGGCTAATAAATTAGAGATTCTAACAACCCCCTCCTTGGGTTCCACTAATTTGCTAGGGTGGCTCACAGAACTCAGGAAACCTGGTTACTCACTAGATTACCTGTTTTTTTTTAACAAACAATACTAATGGATACTAATCAGTAATGATATGAAGAGAGAGGGAGCGTGAGGTCCTGAACAATGGAGCTTCTGTTCCCATGGAGTTCGGGTGCAGCGTGATGGCACATGCAAGCATTCCAGTTCACCAACCTGGAAGCTTTCAGAACTCCGTCTTTTTGGGTTTTATGGAGGCTTCATTACACAGGCATAAATGATTAAATCACTGGCCACAGGTGATTGAACTCAACCTCCAGCCCCTTCCCCTCTGAGGTCAGGGGTGGGACTTAAAAGTTCTAACCTAATCACATGAGGTTCTCCTGCCTGCCAGCTCCTATCCTTAGGTGCTTTCCACAAGTCACCTCATTAACATAAACTCAGGTGTGTTTGCTAGGGATTTGTTATGAATATCAACATACCTTTATCTTCTTACCATTAGGATATTCCAAAGGTTTTAGGAGCTGTGGGGAAAATGGAAGTTCCTATGGACAGGATCCTCACCCAAACTACTTGATGATATAACTGGCCTGCTGCTAGGCTACTGCTTCCACACCCGTAGGCAATGAGCTATTACTGAGTCACTATATAAAGAGCTCTGCCCAGTGCTCTGCGTGGAGGCAGAGATGGAGGAGGATTATAGACCTGCAAACGGTTGGAAGCATACGTGATTCTAGTGCTTGACCTATCGCCAGGAGCATAAAGCCAGGTATAAACTCTTTTACCCCAAGAACGTTCCACTGTCATTCCTCAGTCTCACTGAATCCATAGTAAACTTGCCCCAGGGCTGAAACCCTCAGGCAAGGCAGGAGCTCTGTGCCAGAAATAGATGAAGGCCAAATATATTTTTCTTTTTATAAATCACAGTATCACAATAGATTGTTCTCGAAGTATGAACCCTCCACCTCCACCTTCCCTACTCCTTACCCCACCTTCACCCCCGCCCCTCACAGCAATGTCAGCATTACCTGGGAACTTGTAAAAAAATAAAAAAGAATACAGATTTTTGGGTCCCCTCCAGACCTGCTGAATCAGAATCTCTGAGGTAGGGCCAAGCAACCTGGTTTTAACAATTTGCTCCAAGTAATTCTAACGAACAGTGAAGTTTGAGGATTACTGCACTAGGGAAACCAGAATCATATAGAGTTGGAATTCCAAGCTGTCTTGCCAATGGGTTTCAGCCCCAGGTGAGTTTGCTATAGATTCAATGTGACCAAAGAAATGACAGTAGAATGTTCTTGGGGTGAAAGGGTTATACCCAACTTTATTTCCAGGAGGTAGGTGTGGATAAAGTGAGAGTTCCTGTGGCCAGGAGTCTCACCTGGCCCTGGTTGACTAGCTCACTGCACACCTGTGGGCAATACATGGCTGTTGACTCTATAAAGAACTCCACCCAGTGCTCTGCGCGCGACATGCTGGCAGGGCTGCAAGGCTGCAGGAGAGCAGAGCAGAGGCTGGAGTGGTGGCAGCACCGAGAACAGAGGCCCAGAGGACGGCTGTGCAGGACGACTGTGCAGAGACACCTAGAGGACGGCTGTGAGGACAGAGGGGCCCAGAGGCAGAAACTGGCTTGCTGCATGCAGACTCACTCTGAGTGAACAGAATTTCCGTGACTGATTTGTGTCTTGTCACTGGGTTTCAGCCCCAGGCAAATTCACTGTGGATTCAATGTGACCGAAGAAATTGACAGGAAAACGTTCTTGGGGTGAAAGGGTTATACCCAACTTTATTTCCAGGTGGCAGGTCAGTCACTAAAATCCTGTTCACTCTCTGTCTGCACAGCTGTCCCACACAGCCATCCTCTGGGCCTCTCTGCACAATTGGCCCGCACAGCCATCCTCTGGGCCTCTGTCCTCAGCGCTGCCACCACTCCAGCCTCTGCTCTCCTGCAGTCTTGCAGCTGTGCCACCGTGTGGCCCCAGAGCACTGGGCAGAGCTCTTTATATATAGAGTCAACAGCCATGTATTGCCACAGGTGTGCAGTGAGCTAGTCTCATCCTGGCACCTGGCCACAGGAACTCATTTTATCCACATAAGCAAAGAGGTAAAGAAAAGTATTTCAAATTAAGGCCTACTTCATACTACTTTATAAGGTACACACTTTTCTAAAAATCAGCTTCATCCTTCTATGTCATTCTGGCTCTTACTTTTATAAAAATTGCTTTATGGAGGGATAATTTACATACCATAAAATTCATCCATTTAAGTACTATTTAATAATTTTTAATAGGTTTACAGCATTATGCAACCATTACCATACTCCAGTTTTATAACATTTCCATTACTCTAAAAGGATGCCTGTGCCTGCTTGCAATCTTCCCTGTTCTCACCCCAGCCCGTATTCTTGACTACCTCACTTTTAAGCTCTGTAGAGCCAGAGCACCTAGCTTCTCGACCACACCCTGGCAGCAATAAAGACTTGCCTACCTGCAATCCCTCTACACATTTTTCACTCTCCTTCCTGTGGCCAAGGGAAGCTGAAAGTCAACTGAGATGTGCAGCTATGCACAGAACCCTTACACTAACTACACTTAGCCAGAACTAACTACACTCCCCTCCAGTTTGGGGAGACAGTTTAGTAGAGTGGTTAAGAGCATAGTCTTTGGAGTCAGATGTGGGTTTACATCCAAGCTCTACCATTTACTACCACCTGTGTGACCCTAAGCATGATCCTTAACCTACTTGACCCCTTAGAGGATTGAATGTGATAATGTATTTGAAGCACTCAGTACAGTGCCTACTACACAGCAAGTGCATAATAAAAGCTCATGTTATTTGGTAAGGGCAATCAGCTTTGAAGGGCCAAACAGCATCTTCCCCACTGAAGGAACGTAGCAGAGTGTAAGTTTCTATACTTAGGCAGCAAAAAATGAAGTTAGCAACCTGGTGAATTAATTTAACTAGTTATATTCATCAAGATAAACACTCATAATAAGATAAGACACAAACATAACAGCTTAAAAACATAAATGAGCTAACATGTTTGATACATTTGTTCTTTTTGGTACAATTATGGACTATCAGATTCTTTTTCTCATGTTAAATCTCAAAGCATTTATTCCCCAGACTATTAACTCTGCCCAGAAGAGACATTCTTCTGACATTGAGGACCCTAACTTTTCAAAGCTTATGGTCAGAAACTTGTGGTAAGAACAAGCATATTTAACTAATAAAATAAAAATTTGGGTTTTACCCACCAATCTAATTCTCAGAAAGCTGCCAGCACCCTAGCCATAAACCCATTACTTCCTTTTTTTCTAAGGACTAACTTTCTGCTTCTCCACAAGATCCATATCCCAATAGTCCTAAATCTTTGGTGCAAAAACCTCTCACCTCTAAACATCCACAGCATTTTTTTCTTACCGAGCAGCATTCTTGGGTAAATCTGGACCAGCAGGGTCATAACTTATTTTTGCATTTCTGACATATGGCATGATACCCAAGAAGACAGTTGAATGAATAAATAAATAAAAACCACTAAAAACTAGGGTCTTCAAAATAGAATTTAAGACAAAATTGATTGTGAATATTTCCTTTGTGTTTACTAGAGCAAAAGAAAGTTCTCACCTTTTGACTTTTAATTTGTTCTACTACAACCATCACAGAAGGAAAAAGGAGCTGGAACTGCAAAGTAGGAAATCATTAGGAGGGTATATAATCAAATAAAAGGAAAAAAGGTACTTTTGTTTCTAAATAGGCCCATTTAACATAAAGATGGCAACACCCAGAACAGTCAAGATCTAGTATCCTAAGACGATCTGATGTAGAGGTTGGCAGCAGATGGAAAGAGAATGGCAGAGAGAAGCAGATTCTATTTTTGAGGCTAGCATAATTATTAATATTAAAGTCAATATAGAGCACTAACATCAGACATTAAGTTTTAACTAAATTTGGAGGTTTTCAAACATCTCTGATCTAGGAAAGCATACAAAATAAAAAATGCTGGGCTCTGAATCCAGAAGGAAAAAAGTTCTCGAAGATGATGTCATAAGTTAGATTACTTTCCTACTATCAACAGACTCCAAGACATTTTGTTCCTTGGGTAACATACCTGATCTAAGGAGTAATTGACATGTGATATGGACAGATGGGGGTCCGCCAGGAACTGCAACAAAAAACACTGTGATTAGGGGTCCATATAAAATCCCTCAAATCTTTTTAAAATATGAAAACCAGAAGGGAATCTCAGAATGGTCTTAGTGCCAGTTTTAGGCTACTAGGAATTGATAATTTATAGAGAATAGTTAGTTCTGATTTTCAGGTGATAACAAGCCAAAGCTAGGGCTCTTATAAACTCACTCAGGAATCTCTGCCGTGATCTAATGCCACTTTGACAGCCTGGGCAATCACAGGGAGTACACTGTACCCTCCAGCCACACAGAAACTATGAAAGGGCATTTCAAATTCAAGAACAGGCCCTAATCTGCTGTCCCACAGGTGGTGTTTCCCATGTCTCTTCTCTCACCTCTTGTTCCAAATCCAGCAGTGCTTGACGATAAGGCTGCAAAACTGAATCCAGCCCTGTGCAGAAAGCCCTTAGGTAGATTCCATGTAACCCACCTTGGCCCTGCTGAGATGCGTGGTGATCCTGAAATCAAACAAAGAAAAGTGAACTCAGCTCAGACCCTGAAATCAGAGGAAGACATTATCCTTTATTAATGGTATTGTTTTTAAGGAATTCTGTATCAAAGTGGGGCTTCAGTAAGAGGAAAACCAAACTCAAAGGGACAGATTTTGAGTTCCAACCTTTTAAAACATGGTAATATTTTAATTTCCCAAGCAGGCTAGATATTACAACCAACCAGGTAGTACTGCATATTGCCAGTGGAGATTTTTCTACAACTCAATTCTAACCTTGTAACTTCCAGCTTAAATTCCTTTGGTGGCTTCCTATTTGCCCCAGAATAATATCTAAACTCCCTTACATGGCATACAATGACATCTGTATTCTGGCCATTACTCTCTCTCCAACATTATCTTTCTCTGTTTCTAACTTCACATCCTCAATTTCAAACTACCCTCAGTTCAAATGTGTCTTGCCTTTATTTCTCACCTTCATGATTTTGGATGTGTTCTGCTTATAACTGTGCACTCATCTTTGTGACAAATACGTACTCTTCATGCAGGACCGAAGTCAAGCATCTCTTCTCTGCAAAGCCCTTCCTAACTCTAACTCGGCAATGAGTAGCTTTCCCCTTTCATACCATCTCTATTTAGTGTTTGAATGTACTTTTGTTTATATGTCCCCTCTCTAGACCAAGAGCTTCATGAAGGGCACACACTTTATTCATCTTTGTATTTCAGCTTTCAGCACTGTTCTTTGAACAGAGGGTAAATATTTACCAAATCAATAAAATGACCTCAATCTTCCTCCTAACATCCCTTCTCCTGCTTGGCATGGCAGTTCATGAGGAGCATGAGTCTCATAGTTCATGGGGAATAATGAGATTCTCACCAAGAGGCTATTTATAAATATGGCTTGTCCTTCAGGAAACCTGCAATTTTTTGTAAGAGCCTCTTCTGTAGTTTTATATGGTGAGCTGCAGTTAAAGTTGACTAGAAACCACAATGAGTAGCTTCTCTAGCTGTGTACTGATTTGGGTAAGCAGATTCTGGTGTTGGTAGATACAATAGCAGAATTCAACAACAAATATGGTAAGAAGCTTGTGCTTGGGGGTTATAAGGCCCAATGTAGCCAGAGGATGCTTTAAGGATACTAGTAGATCCTGAAAATAAATGTTCATGGCTATAATAAGAACAGTATGGGCATAGGGTGACAGAGACCACACTGGCTTCAACCAGCTAGTTTTGTTTTGATCTTACATCATTCCAGAGAACTGAATGTCTTCATCTATCACTAAATGAAAGAGAAGATTAAGTATGCTGTTTGCTTTTCCAAAAAAAAAAAAGAGGTACTACAGATACCTTTAGAATTTGAGAAAGTAAGAATTCACATATTATATATGACAAAATCCACATAGTCACATGAATACAGGAGAGGTTTTTTAAAGTATTATATACAAAAAATTAAAACTAGGGGCCTTTCCATCTATATTAATATATGGGTTCCAACTTTGATAATTAAGTGTGCCCTCATTAATATGATTTTATAGCAAACAGGCATTGATTACATATTAAATTCATGCTGTATTTTATCTGCAATAAAATCAGTTAAGGGAACCAGAATCTCTGCCCCAGAGATGAAAATATAAGGCATTATTCTCTCAAAGATTATCACCAAAGGCCTGACAACTCATTTATATAACAGGGGCCAGAGGGCATCAACTGCATTGTTTCAGGAAAGCATCCTTTCTTTTCCTTTCTCTAAGTCCCCATTTTACTCCTCAGTGGGAATCTTTCTTCCAACTGGGGAATAATCATCACTCAATTAGTCATCAATTCATTCATCTTTTTACTTACCACTGGCAGGACTGCAGACTGTCAAAATAAAAGGGAACTTTAAAATTTCACTTTAAAAATTTTTGGAGTGCTTACTATGTACCAGGCACTTCACATGAATTACCTTGTTTAACTCTCACAACCCCATGAGACAGGTACTATTATTATCCTCATTTTATAGAAGGAAACTGAGCCTTAGTTATTGAGATTAGGTATTGCTGAGCAGTTTATGGCCAGTAAGTGATGCAGAGGACACAAATCCTTCACTTCTACACTATTAATTACAACTCATAGTGTATACTTCCAATTAATTTATATCAGTGGATAATATTTTTTAAGTTCTTACTATATGCCAAGCACCTTTTCTGGTTTAACATTTTTATTTACAAGTAAGAAGAATGAAGCCCAAAGATTTTAGTTACTTGCCTAAATGTGACCAAAGAAGTTAGAAGCAGAATGGCAAAGGAATTGAGATAATGCTTTATGTTTGTAACTCTGGAATTGGAACTCTTGTCCAGCTCAAACTCATTTAATTCAGATCTCCTAAAACTTAGGCAAAGCATATTTTCTCTTTCACCAGTCTGCCGAAATTGGCCCCCAAGTATATTGTCCCCTTGTTTGAGCTACAGTTCCCTGGCTTTCATTTGAATAACCCCAACTAAGGAGAAACTCCTAACTTCGTGAGACTTATTTCACATGAATTATTGGTGGATTCACTGAAGGCCGCATATTGTTTAGTCCTCTGGAGGTGCACATTCCCTGAGAAGAGGAACCTACCTGTTGTTGCACATGGCCCGTGTACTGTTCAATGAACTCAGTGAAGCGAATATAGTCTGTGCCGAGCCTGCAGAGTCGATTCAGCACGCTGGTTTCACTGGGATGGAGAAATGGAAAGTCCTGTGACACCTGCAGGAAGAGAAATAATGCTAAAAACACTGATGCCTGCTATTCACTGTGAGCCAGTCTTTGAGGTGCTTCAAATGCTCTACACTACTTATATCACTTTCTCAAGATGCCCATTTAAGATTGGTAAATTCCGGATTACAAAAGTACTTCCAAACCACTACAAAGGTGTTCCCCATCCCTGACCTAATTTGTTGTTTAGATAGGTAATGACACATGGTAAAAAAGTTCAAACAATACAAAATGGTGCACATTAAAAATAGCTGATTGAGACTTTTTTATAAGAAAAGAAGTCAGCTATCTTTTTTATGCTGTTCTTTTTTTTACTTCAGAGAGTTAAGCACTCACAAATACTTCCTGAACATTTTCCTCCTATACCTTTAGCATTGTGTTGGTTTTACAACTCCTTAAAACAAAAGGCATTTGCTTGATTTCTAAGTTTTATAGGCTAAGAACGTCACTTTTCATGCTCTTCCCGAGCCTATACTGTCAAGTCTCAGGCGTGCCTTTGTGATCAAACAGAGCTTTATTCAAATCTTGCCATTATCAGTACTAGCCACCATAAAGATCTCTGAGCTCTAGTTTGCTCATTTGTAAACGGGGCTAACAATACCTGAGTTAACAAATTGCTGCGAGGGTGAGATGACCTTATTGGTAGCAGAGGTAGGAAGGTATAGTTCAGATACTGGAGCCTGATAGATCTGGGGTCAAGGCCCAGCTCACTAAATACTAGCTACTGTGACAATGGGGGTTAATCTGTAAAGATTAAATAAGATAATGGACGCACTACATTGCCCTTTCTCCTCGTACATTCCGGGTTACAAGAAGCGCCCTCCCCTCCCCACCCCTCCAAATTCTCCTAGTGCAGAAATGGCCTGGAGTAATGAGGGAAACACACTCTCATTTTTTCAGTCAGCAAAACTGACTGCACCCTCATTGTGTATTAAGCGCTATGTACTGGAACTAGCTTTCCAAACTCAGTTTAAAACAGTTTAAGTGTGAAAATGGGAGAGAGTGCCCCCCTTACTTTGATACTCAATTCCCCAGCAACTCTTGCTCAGACATAGCGCCTTAGGCCAGGTGCCAGGCTCCCAGCCCCACCCCCGCCCCGAAGGGCCGTTTGGGGTCTGCCCTTTCCCAGTCTAGGCCCAGGCCTCTCGAGGCGTCCACATCACCTGTGGCACTGCCCTTGCCAACCTGACCCAGCACGCGTTGCGGAACGCCGCAGCGCCTCCAAGCCCCGCCCCCTCGGCCACTCCGACTCCTCCCACAGGCACCGGCTCAGGTCCACCCATTCTTGACTCTTCAGCTCCCGCGTTGGGCCGCACAGTACCTGGAGGCCACTCCGTTTGTTCCAGGTAAAAATGGACCCTGGGTACCCGCTCAGAGCCAAGAGCAGTTCGTGGATCATTCCCACGGCGGACCTCGATTCCCTGTATCCGTCGCCCCCTCCTCCAGGGCCCCTCCGGGCGACCACAGAGGCAAATGTTCTCTTCTCGGCACGTGCACAGGACCCTGGGACGGGCGGTCGTCCTGAATCCGAATTTCCGAGACAACTGCTGCGGGAGGAGAGGACGGGAATGGAGGAAGGGGTCAGCGCATAGCGTCCCGGAAGTGCGCCGCGCTCGGCTGGGCCCACCCGCTTGCTCCGGCGGCGGCTCCTCCGTAGACGGTCGCACCTTTGCGCATGCGCTCTCAGCGCCCGAGTCGCCCGCTCGAACTTCCGGTTTGGGAGCTGGGCTGGGAGGCTGGAGAGCCTGGGCAGGGGCCGGGCCTGAGTGGGTGAGGCTGGCCCGCGGGCAGAGAGGCGAGTGGGTTGAGGGACAGCCCGAGAGGGAGCTGCTCCCAAGGGTGGGTCGGAGAATGCTCTCAGGATGGCTTAGTCCTGTCAGAGGCCTCTTGAGGGACTGCGTGACCGCTCTGAGGATGACCTGGTCGGAGGGAGCGAAGACAAAGAGGCCGGAACCCAGCACCCAACGCTCCTTGAGCTGAGCCCCGCTCCGGCGAGCCCCACAGCGCTCGGAGCCCCAAGATCGTCCTCAGGAGGCTCGTTTCTAGTGCCTCTTCGGACTCCCTCTCTCCACCAACTCAAGTGTGACTTCCCCAGGCCCATCCAGCCCTCGCGTCAGGAGCCAAACCCAGCTTCTCCCAGAGTGCGAGGTTTCCCGTCAGTAGAAATATTTCCGAATTACTTGCTGAGCGAAAACTGTGAGGGAAAACAGAAAACAAAGACTCAGTTTTCAGTGTTTAATTGTTGTCAGGGTGGGACTCGGTGGTTGTGCAAACTGATGAGGCGGGGCGGACATGGAGGGCCTCGGAAAACACCGGAGTTAGTGGGGAGATCAGCTGCAGCCCGCTGGACAGAGGCTTTTCGTCACCTCCATCAGAGTGATGACTTGTCTTTAGATCTTCTCCAGCTCCAGGTCTCCCTTAAGGTTTGAACACTGGTCTATGTAACATTGGTCAGGGGATGTAAGTGGGATCAGACCGTGATCCCACGGTGATTTAGGGGAGTTGGATGAGGAGTAGACTAGTTTCTTTTCTCTGCTGCTTCCCCAGGCTGCCCTGGAAGTCGCACACAAATGCAGTGTTTGAAAAGTCTTCTTTATGCTCAGTTCTGGCTTGCTGTCCTGAAGTTGGTGCTACTTCACACTGACCACGTGGAGCATTGGGAAGTTAGGCCAGCTCTGGCAAGACTTTAGACATATATTTCTTCTGATAGTGCCATCTCTCTCTACCCTAGGAGGAAACTCTTCTTACAGAGAGAGACTCATCTGCAGGTGATTCTCCAAGGACATGGAAAGATAGGTGTAAGCCCTGGAACCCAGACCCTTAAGTGGAGGGAAGCTGCTTCCTGCTGTGAACGATGGCCAAACCCACTCTGAGAGACAATAGCACTAACTCTGAGACCTTCCGACAGCACTTCAGGAGATTTCATTACCAGGAGGCAGCTGGGCCCCGGGAGGCTTTCAGCCAACTTTGGGAACTTTGCTGTCAGTGGCTAAGGCCAGAGGTGCGCACCAAGGAGCAGATTGTAGAATTGTTGGTGCTAGAGCAGTTCCTGACCGTCTTACCTGGGGAGATCCAGAATTGGGTACAGGAGCAATGTCCAGAAAGTGGAGAGGAGGCAGTGGCTCTGGTGGAAGATTTAGAAAGAGAGCCTGGAAGACCTGGACGTTCGGTGAGAAGGGGGAAGGAATTCAGAAGTATGTGACTGGGAAGGGGCCAGGCTAAAGGGTCAAAACAAGGTACAGAGCGGTTTAAAAGGGGGCACAATCTCTCTTGGTGATGCTTATACTTCTGGTCCTGGAACAGGTAACTTTTTTAGTTAGAGCTTATATGGAGATGCACCCCAGGAATACCTTGGCTACCCATCATAATGAGATATTCATAGTTTCATAGTTTTTTACTTAATAGGGAAGGAAGGGGAATTAATTTTAGCCTGTAGTTGGGTTTACTATTTTGATCTTTTCTTTCTGGAGTTCCAGCTGGTCTAGTAATAATAGCTAATAGTAATAAAATAAGGAAGACTCTTGTTCGCCATTAACCACTCACCCTCCCCACCCCCACCCCAGCCATGTTCCAAAAGGATTTTCTCTTTTGGGGTGTTAAAAAATCGCCTCTGGGAATGCCCCTCATTACAACCTTGCAGTGACAATTAACGGGGGTTGTTTCTAGGTCACAGTCTCTGTGAAGGGGCAGGAAGTGCGCTTGGAGAAGATGACACCCCTGAAATCATCACGAGAGTTATTAAGTGTTCGGCAGGAGTCAGTGGAACCCCCGCCCAGGGGTGTACCCAAGAAAGAGAGGGCAAGAAGCCCAGACCTGGGACCACAGGAGCAGATGAACCCAAAGGAGAAGCTCAGACCTTTTCAAAGGAGCGGTGAGGAGTAGATTTGTATGGGAAGATAGGATGCCATGCTGAGTTGGGAAGTAGGGTTGGGAATAGTCAATGGGAAAGGGATTTCAGGAATGAGTGGAAATTGTAGAGTGTATGCTTGCTTGTTGGGGATCTCCTGGAGGCATGTAGTTTAGTTCTCTGCTGCAGTAAGTAGTCTTATATTTACTCTTTTGATAAGTCTGCCAGAGGATGGCTCCCTAGTTTTTATTAGAACTTGGAACTATTTTATTTCCTTTTGGTAATGATGATACAAGGTCAGTATTTTCTAGATAAAAATTGTTTTCTGTACTTGAAGGCACATCTTTCTTCATTTTCTTTCTCCAAATTAAGTTATATTTGTTTCTGTAAGCATTTCCCCAGAAGCTCCATTCTTCAGACCTACTAAGTTCTTATTACTCTTCCTTGGAAACTTTTAAGTTCTGCAAGTATCATGTTAATTGTGGGCAACTAAATTTTATATATATATATCCTAGTGAGGGTCTGGTATATCTGTAAGCAAAGTAAGAATTTTACTTAAGAATTTCACTGAATTTTTTTTAGTATAGCTCAACTAATTATTTGGTTATTATTGTTCACTTGGTAACTCCCAGAACTCCTCTAACAGCTTTCCCTATATTGTTTTTGTGCCTAGTGCTTATTCTTATACTTGATTTTGTAGAACTTGTTTTTCTTCTTTTTATTCTTTTGAACCCCATTTTGTATTTGCTTTGTTTGATCATTTCTTTAGCTTGTTGAGGTTGTTTTGATTATCTGATCTTATCATACAAGATGTTAGCTAGCTTTCTCAGCCAGTTTGGTAATGGTGTCTGTTTATCCAGATGCAATCCCTGAACCCCACACTCAGACTTGCAGAATTAATCAGTTTTTGAACACATACCACGGGCTCCATACCTTGCAGGGTACTCTGCAATAAGAAAGGTTACCTATCCTTGAAGAGCTTACAGTATGGTTGAGAACATAACAGCAAAGATAATTCTGTGCTGAACTGAACCAAACTGAAACAGTGCCAAACAGCGGCTTGTTGTTCAATTGTGTGAGGACAGTAGGGGGTCTGGTAGAGTGTGAGTGGAGGGAAGGCAGTAGGAAAGTCTTCACGGGAGCATTGGCAAATACAGCTTCTTGAAGGTAGGGTTAAATTTGGAATGGAGTGAGTTAAAGGAAAGACACAGAGTGGTGAGTAAATGTGTTCTGTGTTCTGGAGAGAAGATTTTGATACGAATGGACAGTTCATGGAATGGTAGGCTTCAGGTTAAGGTTCAGCAGTATCGTGTGTGAGCTGAGGAAGCAAGAGCATGGAGTTAGATAAGACAGTGACTGCTAGTTACCTCGGTGTGAGAGGATAAGGAGTCTAGACTTGGATCGTGGCAGTAGGAAAAGAGGACATGCTAAGGGAAAATACCTTTGGAACTAGTTGACTGAGTGTGAGGGAAAAGATGAGTCGCACAGTCTCCCCTCAGCTCTCCTCCCTGTTGAAATCACTCTGAGTCTAATTCTCTAGCTTCAAGTGGAGAACTATAGGAGACAGGAGGTGACTGTTCCCAGCAGTGCCAAGACCTGCCTACAAGTGGTCAGGCGGGCTAGGGAGCAACTTGGAACGAAATTATCTGCTCTGAACACATAACAGAACCTTTTCTTCCCATCACCTGCTCTGGAAAATAAAATATTTCTCATTGAGCTTTCACGATTTTCCCTATTTTCTTCAGTTCATTGAACTTGCTGAAAACATTCCTTAGACACTTTCTTTATAGGCCTCTTGGATTAAAAAAAAGGCAGGAACTCTGAACTCAAGGTTTTTTTTATAATCAGTCCAAAGTATGATATCCTTCCTTTGTTTGCTTCCCTGCAAGCAGGATTTCCATTTCCTAAATCCGGTGTGGTCTCCAGGTTGGAGCAAGGAGAGCCATGGACCGCAGATTTGGGCTCCAAGGAGAAGGAACTCCTAAGAGGCAGTCACACAGGAGACGGGCAAATGCATGCTGATCTGTTACCATCCAGGAGAGAGAGAAGCTGGCTGGAACAGGATCACTGGGGCTTTGAGGATGAGAAAGTGGCAGGTATGCACTGGGGCTATGAAGAGACCCGAACTCTCCTTGCAATTCTCAGTCAGACTGAGTTTTATGAGGCTCTTCGAAACTGTCATCGAAACAGCCAAATATATGGTGCTGTGGCTGAGAGGCTCCAGGAGTATGGCTTCCTCCGGACCCTGGAACAGTGTCGCACCAAGTTCAAAGGTCTCCAGAAAAGTTATAGGAAAGTAAAAAATGGCCACCCACCTGAGACCTGTCCCTTCTTTGAAGAGATGGAAGCCTTGATGAGTGCCCAGGTCATTGCCCTGCCCCATAATGGCTTGGAAGAGGCAGCCTCTCACTCTGGCCTGGTGGGCAGTGATGCTGAGACTGAGAAGCCAGAGCAAGGGGGCTGGCAGCACCAAGAGGAAGCAGAAGAGGTCATGGCTGAGGAGTCTGACAGTGATGAAGTGGGCCAGGAGGCCACCCCCCAGGACCCCAACAACTCGACTGCTCCTGTCCTTTTCCGAAGCCCAAGTGGTAAGAAGCTTTTCTTCTTGGGATTTTGGGAATAGATTTGAGGAGTTATGAGACTGGATGAAGGAGGTTTAAAGTCACCTGTCAGCTTTGTCACTTAAGTGGAGAACAAAGAAGCACTTTTAGTTCTTTATGTGTTTCATTCTGTTTTGTGGGAAAATGAGTAAGATAAAAGTAATCAGGAGATAATTTTAGGTATTTTGAATATACTAAGAAAATTAAAGAGCCCTGACAAGGAATATCATTCCATTTGTTTATTAAAATACTTCTTTCCTGATTATAAAATACTTGCAGGCTGAGAAAATTTTGGCACTATACTTAAGGAGGACTAGTATTTGTTGAGCATCACACATGAACTGGTGCTTTATCTTTTACTCCCCTAAATCTGAAAGTCAGTTCATTATGTATTCCTTTTTACTTAGAATGGCATAGTAAGGATTGCCCAAAGTTGGGGAAAC
The DNA here is from genome assembly GCF_040802235.1 of Manis javanica. NCBI lineage: Eukaryota > Metazoa > Chordata > Mammalia > Pholidota > Manidae > Manis > Manis javanica. The sequence goes on along the minus strand of NC_133163.1, from coordinate 93,510,258 downwards.
ATTTTTAAGTCTATGAGATACACAACAAATACTGGCATTTTAACAGGCCTGAGAGGTCCTGCAGCAAGAAATCTTGTTTAACACTGTTGAAATATGGAAACATTTTTTTAAGTATCATTTATTACTGCTGATGTAATTTACATAACCCTGTTTTTATGGAAAGACCACTAAAGTATGAGTCAGGAGACTCTGTTTCTAATCCTGACTGCCAATCAGCTAGGTGAACTTGGACAGTTACCTTACCATTTCAGTTTGTTTCAACTGTAAAATGGAGCATGGCCACCCACAGGACTACGTCTCTAAAGTTGCAGTTCCACTGTGAGCAGTGAACTTTTCCTTCTACTTTTTATTTTGCTATGTTACTTTAGTTCTGTTCTAGTGTTTTGTTTTCCTCTTCCTTCATTCTTTTTCCTTTTTTGTCATGGAATAGATGTAGATAAATCACAGGTGTGGCATGTCTTAATGCTGTTATTTTCATTATCTTTATTCTTTTCATCTTTTTCCACTGCCTTTTCTATCTTCCAATTCTTTCCCCTCGTCCTTCACTTGCTGTGAGTGGAGGATAATAGAAGCAACGTAATTTCCAGGTGGCCTTCAAGTGGGAGAAAGACTGAATCTCCCTTCTTTCTACCTTGGGTTCCTTCAGGAGTAGAATCTGTAATCATCCTGATTAAGTACTACCCAAACTGGGGGATGGCAGGTTGGGGGGGCTGTGGCCCCAGCATGTGTCCAGGCCAGGAGATGGTGTCTGCTCTGCTTTTGGCTTCCACCAGTTCTTTGCTCCTAAGGAGAAGGTACATGACTATAAAGTCCTTATTTTGTACCCTTCAGGTCTTTGCTACTGTTGAGCTTGCTGGGTTTTTTGAGATTGCACAAGTGACAGAAGGCCATAATAGGGATTAGACAACAGTGTGATTCTGAAAGAGAGTGTTTCTTGGGGTTTTGAGTCATTCTTTGGGAAGCTTAAATAAAAGGAGGTAGGACTGGTGGAAAAAGAATGATTGGGGTCACTTGTGGCTGACAGCAACTGACTGTGGGTCTTCTATCCACGGCCAGTTATTTCCTAGTTAGAATCAGAGCTGGGAAATGCATCCTTCACTCTAGTCAGTGTACATGATTGTTTCAGTGATCAGGTGGAAAGGCCTCTTTTTAATATGGCTAAAGATAATGTAGGAAAGGTCTCTGTGAAATTGTTGCAGGATATACGGAAGCAAAACATTCTATAATGAATGTGTTACAAATTTTGGAAACATGAAGTACTTCTACTTATTCATCTAGGAGCCCAAGCTTAGGTAATTCTACATGATGCAGATAGGACTGAGGGATTGAGGCTCTAAAGCCTGGGATTAAGTGGTGCTGAAATTACTTTTCTGGTGGCAGGTGTACACTGGGGTTATGAAGAGACAAAGACTTACCTTGCAATTCTCAGTGAGACTCAGTTTTATGAAGCTCTCCGAAACTGTCACCGCAATAGCCAGTTGTATGGAGCAGTGGCTGAGCGGTTATGGGAATGCGGCTTCCTTAGGACGCCAGAGCAGTGTCGGACAAAGTTTAAAAGCCTACATACCAGCTACCGGAAAGTCAAGAATGGTCACGCACCAGAGACCTGTCCCTTTTTTGAAGAAATGGATGCTTTGGTGAGTGCCCGGGTTGCTGCCCCGCCCAGTGATGGGCAGGAAGAGGAGACAGCCTCTTGCCCTGTCCAGGATCCCAGGGAGGCTGAAGCCAAGAAGCAAGCTGAGGAGGTAGAAGAGGTCACAGAAGATGATTCTGAGGAGGATGAAGATACTGAGGTACCCCTGGGGGCTGTCATGACCCGTGCTCCAGTCTTATTCCAGAGCCTCAGTGGTAAGATCCATTTATTTCTTAAGGTCTGAATAAACAAAGGGGAGGCAGTGGGATTTAGGAAAAAAGGCAACAGGTTAAAGATCAGGAGAGCTGGCCTCTACACTCAGCTCTCATGGATTCTTTTTGTTACAACCTTCTCTCTTCTCCATGTTCATGTTCCCTGTCTATTAAAGCAGCTCACTGAGGGGATATACATTATTCACTTGACTTGCCTCCTCACAGTACAGCATCAACCCAAGATGGTTGCAGACTTTGTAAATTTGCTGTCATTTACATGTGATCTGCCAGAGCTGCTAGATTTCTAGGCAGTTTACCTAGCAGGAATCTGAAAGCTAACATTTCCCAAGTAGCATGTCTTTAACCTGGAGTGGGATGAGGGTGATTTTACAAGTTCATTCTCCTTTATATTTTTTTCTTCTAGTTCCAGCTTGTATACCAGTTATGTCTGCTTTATTCACATATATGAAAATCATAACTTCTTTTTGCAGACACACTTATGCAAAAGTCTGAGATTTCTGAGGGAATTGACCTTTTAAATCTTAGCTATTAGAAGAAAAAAAACTTGACTATAGCTTCCCTCCTTGTGGGAAGAATTCTGATTTGAGAGTTATACATGTATATGTATAAAAGTCTAGACTCTTCTGTTCATTAGCTGAGTGACTTAGAGCAAGTTACTTAACCCTCTAAGTTTGCTTGTGTATTGAGATGTATCTCATAAGGTAGATGTAAATGAGGTACCGTGGTGGAGCACCTAGCATAGTGCTTGGGCACATAGTAAGCATTCAGTAAATAAGTTTTCCAAAAGTTCTTTAGATCAGCATTCTTCAAGGGTGTTCCATGGAGTATCAATTCCGTGAGGGTGGAATTCAATTCCTAAAAATGGCTTCTAGATACAGGAAATGTTAAATACCCTTCTTGGAGACTCACAATACATATTAACATATTTAAAGTTCTGAGATTTCATTTAATCGAATGAACCTCTATTTCAGGGAGCATCTCATTAAGACTGGGCTTCTGGGTAGAAATACTGCTTTTAGGGGTTATATATACAAGCTGACACTCAGCATTCTTTTGCTCTCAGATTTAGTTCAGGGAATATGGGATCTAGAGTTTATCTGAAGATTTTACAAATTCAGTTTGAACATTTGCAAGTATATGCAAATTCTCATAGCTTAGGCCTAGAAAACCTGGAATTTGGTTCTCAGAAGAATAGTAAAAGCTCAACTTAAGCATTGGAGTGGTGCTTTTGGAACACTTACTTATTATTTTTGCCGTGGGCAGAGAAAATGCTTTAGAGAGACATTCCTAACAGTTTCTCTCTCGGGTCTTTTGTTCTTTCAGAGATACCAACTATTTTTCTACCCTGTTTTTATTCTCAGCATATATTGGAATTCAAGGGGAAAGGAACTCATACAGCTCTTCCTGGATATGGAAGCTTCCCAGAATTTTCCTGGGCATTCCCTTCTAACCCCATTAGTTGCCAGTGAATATAAAGTAGAATCCAATGATAGGCCTGAGATGAGGCAAAAATACAGCATTACTAAGTGTCTTTCCTGTATAAACATAATAATAGTTTTATCTGAATTCTGGTAGGTTTTTCTTGTTATACTGAGGGGATTTTCTGAAGATCCTGGATATCCAGAAAGAGTTCAAAGAATGTATGAATGAGCTCTTCTATAGATGAGAAGCATGTGACAGGTTACTAAGTAAAGAAATAAAAAACTGGAATTTTATAGATGGAGTTGTTTGGGATCTAGAGCTTTATCTTTAATCATCCAATGTGATACTTGATTTACCCTGGTGCATAATAATTGAGGAAATGGATAACTTCTTAAATTCTATTCTTATATCAGGTTTTGAGGCTGGATTTGAGAATGAAGACAATCTAAAACGGGATATATCTGAGGAGGTACAACTACATAGGACATTACTTTCAAGGTCTGAAAGGAAAATTCCCCGGCATCTTGATCAGGGTAAAGGCAGTGAGAGTCAATGTAGATTAGGAAGACACTGGGAAAAGACCTCAGGGGAGAGAAAAGGAAAACCAACAGTTCCAGAGAGGAGTTTAGGTAAAGTCCTAAGTCCCCAGAGACCTTACCTGGGGGAGAGACTCTATAAATATCTCAGATATGGCAAAAGCTTTGGTCCAAACTCCCACCTCATGCACCAGATATCTCATCAAGTGGAAAATCCATATAACTGCACTGACTGTGGGAAAAGCTTCAGTCGGAGTGCACGCCTCATTAGACACCGGAGAATTCACACTGGAGAGAAACCTTATAAGTGTCTTGACTGTGGGAAAAGTTTCCGTGACAGTTCAAATTTCATCACCCATAGGAGAATCCACACAGGAGAGAAACCGTATCAATGTAGTGAGTGTGGGAAACGCTTCAATCAGAGCTCAAGCCTTATAATTCATCAGAGAACCCACACAGGAGAAAAGCCCTATCAATGTGAAGAGTGTGGAAAAAGCTTCAATAACAGTTCTCATTTTAGTGCACATCGGAGGATACACACAGGAGAGAGACCCCATGTGTGTCCTGACTGTGGAAAGAGTTTCAGTAAGAGTTCTGACTTACGTGCCCATCACAGAACCCACACAGGAGAAAAGCCCTATGGGTGTCATGACTGTGGCAAATGCTTTAGTAAAAGCTCTGCTCTTAATAAGCACCGAGAAATCCATACACGAGAAAAACTTATGTCACAGTCAGCACCTAAGTAAGCCCCTGAAATTCTATAAAGAGCCTCAATAAATGTATTGAAATTGTTTGAAAAAGCTTCCAATAATGAGATCCATCTCCTGTTCTGGCCCAGCTAGCTTAGGAAATACTTTAGGATTTACCCAATTGTCTGTTCCTTTGTTTCTTCTCTTGGATCCACAAACTCCCCAGATGTCTTAAGAATGAAAGGAAGCCTTTCAGTCTCTTTCCTTGCCTGCACCTGAATGACAACACCTTTCCCTCACAGTACCTGTGTTGTTCCCTTAATAGAGAGGAGATAGTAGTAGGTCCTATAAATTTGATATGTATACCTTATTTACTCATACTGTTATTCGGCTGCATTTCAACTGGAAAAACCCATCCTAGCATTTCAAGGAGAAGTTGAGAGCATTTTCTCACTGAGTGGGTGTAGCTCTTTATACAAGAAATGCAAAAACAAACAATTCTGCTCACTTAAGCCTGTGCTCAGAATGCCATGTGTTGCATATTCTTCATTTACCTTAAAGGAGGGTTTAATGTCCATCTTGGTTATGACCTATAAATCATCTTGTCAAGAACCTAGGTGTTCTATATGGGGAAACAATGTAAACTTTGTATGAATATTGATGTGTGAACCCTCCATTTGTTTCTTCCAAGCCCCAGAAGATTTGGAATAGAGAAATACTACCCTTATGGCATCTAGTTTGATTTTTTTTGTTTCATCTCACCTGGTCCCTTGTGGTCCAGAAGCCCAAAAAGTAAGCCAGCTGAACGTGGTGATAGGGATAGCAGTTAGAGTGGCCAAAAGGAAGTTGTCCATATGCACACACTCCAAACACCTAGTTTAGTGTTAAGCACCCCATGGGCACTCTTACACTCTCGCTAGCTTAAAATGAGCAGCCACATTCCCATGGACTGGGAAAACAGACCACTTTGTGTCAACAACTTTTTACCCTAATAACAAGGAAAACATTATTTTTACTCAGAAGAGCTGCCAATACACACATGCACATGCACATATTAACTACATACATGTGTTTTTAAAAGCACCTCTTCAGACACCATAATTCTGATCATTATAATCAAATAGTATTGAATTAATTGCCTGTATGTTCATAGTAGTATGATGAACCCTGTATAGCACAAGTTCAGCAGACCCTGGCCCTTGTCCTTACAGTCTAAAACAGATTACACTGACATGGACAAATAATAAAGTGCACACAACAGTTCTAGAGAAATCTAGAAAGCTAGATTGTAATACTATGCACAAATGTTAAGGTTTAAAGCATTAGAGTTTGCTATAAGAAAACTCTAGGAGGTATTTTCTTCTCTTTATTCAAGGTGGCTTCTTGAAGCAGTTAGTGTTCAAAAGAGGGAAATTAAGGGGTAAATTAGGGTGGGATGACCTGTCTAAAATGAATCGCAAAACTGAGTGCTGAGGGGATGAGAAATGGGGAAACGGGAGCAAAGTGTTCTGTGCAGATGGAGCAATGGGCAAATGACAGACTCTAAGAAAGGTTAGACCAGTTTGGAGCAGCACAAAATTTGAGGAATAGTATGATAAGGGTTGTGCAGGAGGCAGAAAAAATCACCTTAGCTGAATGCCAGAGGGAGGTCAGGAGGTGATGCTCCCAGTATCTGTAGTCAATCAGGTACTGTGCTATACTTATTAGTAAGGAAATAGCTGGCTGGCACTGGGTAAGAAAAAGGAGAGTTTTAGGAGACTAGCTCCTAAGGGAGACAGGGTCAGAAACTAGTATCTTGAGAAGATACTTCCATGGGCATGTCAGAGAAAAGAGGAACACGAGTGGATGGCCAAAGCCTAGAATAAATAGCTGTTGTATAGTTGCATTTAGAGTCCTGTGGCTGGAATGAGATCTGGGAGAGGAGTGGACAGATAGAATATTCTATAATTCATAGTACTGTGTTAGAGGAGAGATTAATTAGGGTTCTGGCGTTGAGGACCAGAATGAAGAATCTCCTAACATTTATTAGGAATTAAGGGTAGATGGTATCTCAGTTTTGTTGCCTGAGCAGACAGGAAGATATAAGAAACACCAGCCTGAAGCAATGCCATGGGATCTGAGATGGTTTAGGAAGAGCACTATAATGTTATTTAAATGAGGTTACTGTGTTCAGTGTACCTATGTCCAGTCTTGTGGAAAAAGCATTGGTTGGGGTGTCAATAGGTAAGATTTCTGGTTGCAGATGTCTGTGTGTAAGTCAGCCTGCCTCCATTTCCCTTTCTGTAAAGTGGAATAATGTTTATACCTTAATCTGCCTCTCAGGGATACCGTGTTAATAAAAGTTATGTCTATAAAGTACCCAGTGTTTCTTCAGGTGTTTTTCTTTTTGATATATATATATGCAAATTATGATTAAATTGTTGCCTAGGAACAACTTAATGTTCCTTAGGTAGGAAAAGATAAATCTTCACTTGCTTTTTTTGGCTCCCTGCATGGGGATACTTTATGTTCTAGAATGAGAAACAAATTAGAATGTGGTAAAAAAAAAAAAGATAGTAGATTATAAATCCTACCTTGCTATCTGTATCCACATACATTAGGACTCATCATAACTGGGTGTGGAGAATGAGTCTTATTTTAAAAGACCGAGGACTAGCCCTTCAACCTCCAGATGACCAGAATGTAAAAGGAATAGGGCAGAGGCAAACTCTTTTACCCAGGAAAGCCCAGTTCATCTCAAACTAGCTCACAGGCCATTATCTGCTACCGAATCTGCTATTCCTGAGGATGGAAGAAGAAATAATAAATTGTCTCTAACCATTCTAAGAAAGAGAAACCAAGGCCACTGTTGGGGGAGCAAGAAGATTTAGGCATCCCCCTACCCTTTTAATACCCAGTAGACCTTTGTGGGGATGGACTGGGTGGCATGTACAGCAAAGGAAGTAGGAAGTCTGAGCAGGCGCTGGGTAGTTGTATCTGTTCTCAGCAGCTAGTTCCCCTAGTGCTGGTTGGTCTTTTCTCTGTTTTCTCCCCTTGTTATTTTCCCTTCTATTGCCTGTTCTCTATGGCCAATGCCATAGAACTTAACATGTATCCTCTATTCTCTATGTTACTTGCATTTCTTTTCCACTATAATCTGAGTGTAAAGGCTATCTCGTCAACTCTGTAGAGAACTATTTTTATGGTGACCAAGTAGAGAAGGAATGATGAGATATGAGTGTAAGGATGGACCAATTCTCTCTCCATTATCTATTTCAAAATATAAAATGAAAACTTTATTCTTACACACTCAAACAGCTATCCAGTGAGATGTAGGTCTCAAAGTTTTGACATATAAAATGTTACTAAGTATTCTCAACAACGTGATGCTTGAAGACACAGAAAACCGATGTTATATGGAGATATTTTAGTTAGGCATTTAAATTTCTCCTATACCTACCAGGGGGTTCTTCCAGAAACAAATGTGTGGAACAACTGGAAGTCAGATTACAGGCTGGAAGTAGAAACCTTAAAGTACCCTAGAGTTCAAGAAGTGTCTGGCCAGCATAGCTCCATTATAGTCAAAATAAGACAAAAAAAAGACTACCTTGATTCCAGAGGGGTTAATCACAAGAAGGACAAAGCCAGGTCTCAGCAGTTAGCTTTATCTGTCACTAGAGTCACCCAAAGTAGATTGTATTCACAAAAATCCATGGTAGGCAGTGTAGCCTGGAGTCAGCAGCTTTGGGGAGTACTTGAGTAAAGGAAGTCTGATTAACGTGAGCACAACAAAATACAGAGCTATTGTCACAAGCTAGAAGGTTTAAGGTCTCGGGGGCAATCTGTTTTCCCCTCTCTCTGCACCTTATTTGACTAGTAATTATAAAACTTTTCCTGATGAGAAATTATTTTGATATTCCTGATGGAGAGGGGCTGTTAAGTCAAAATCACTGGTGGAATAGGGAGTTTAGTTAGCAGGAACATGCAAGGCCTTCCAGGAAGCAGCATGGAGGTAAGCTATGTCAGACTGCAGAGTCTGCTAGTCAGTTGAAGACATACTTAACAGAGGCCACCGTAAGTAAGGTGCTGGTGTTGGAGTCCGTGGTGCTTAGCTGCTGTGCTTCAAATGGAGTGTTAAGGGAACTTAACACTATTTAATTCTATTTAAAAACCCAGGTTACTAAGTAGGATATGGTGGGAAGATCTTGGTTACAACACACCTCGAAAGTAGTTCATCTCATCATAGCTTACAAGTGTAGTACTTTGGGCTTCAGATGATTCCACTTCCTCCTCAGTTCAGACTTGATGCTTTCAGATGCAAAGATGTAGTTGATGGATTCATAAGACAAATCCCACACCTGGGACTGGGTCAAATTAAATGTTTGAGCCACCAGCTGGTACTCTTGAGAAAGGTCTGTTGCAAAAACACCCTTATCATCAGTCTGCCAATATAAGCAAAAAAGTTTCACAATCAACAAGGAAATGATTTTTTAAAAAATAACAACTTTTGTTTAGAATCTATTTTCCTGTTTACTATGCTTTTTTTTAAGAGTTTAAATAGGGGCCTATAAATGCATCTATGCATATCTAACTAAACAGGCTTGTTTATCCTTTTTAAAAACAAAACAGAACAAAACACCAGAGCAGTGGCTTCCAACTGTGGCTGCATATTAAAACGATCTAGGGAACTTTTAAAATGTATCTATGCCCATGCTTCACCACAGATCAAATAAAGCAGAGTCTCAAGGGATGGGTGCTGGACATCTGTTTTCTTCTTCATACTCCCCCAGGTACTGTCCAGGACCTTTTCCCATAGAGCCAAACCAGAGTCACTCTAGCCCTTTGCAGCCTCTCCTGCCCCAATCCCCCTCTCTCCTCTACTTGGGCACCCTCAGGCATGCAAGGCAGTCAGCCAGATAGTTAAGGTCTGACCTAATGAAACTCAGGGACCAAAAAGGAGCAAAATGCTTCACACTGAACACCTTACACAGATTACAGAAGGATGGGCAATGCTGTGCCAGAATCCGAAATGATGCTGGTCATAAGATGGAACTGTCTGACTTTTGATGTTTGAGGTCAAACAGAGTTCTAGATGAAAAGGGAAAGAAGAATCTTGTTAAAAGCAGATTAGCAGACTCATTCACTGTTTGTTCAAGTAGATACATAAGAAATCTTTCCAAACTACTAACTTTTAGTATTGTTTCACACAATGGACTTTTTCTTTTATTATTATTAAAGTATCATTGATATACAATCTTATGTTGATTCAACATTTACCCATATTAATCAAGTCCTCACCCCCCTCCAGTGTAGTCACCATTCATTCATCAACGTAGTAAGATGTTACAGAATCATTAACTGTATTCTCGGTGCTGTACTACCCTCCCCATGACCAACCTATATCGTGATTGCAAATTGTGCCCCTTAATCCTTTTCCCCCTCTCTAACCCCTCCCCCTTCATAACCAGTAGTCCCTTCTTGGTGTCTATGAGTCTACTGCAATTTTATTCCTCCTGTTTTGCTTTGTTGTTATACTCTACAAATGAGTGAAATCATTTGGTATTTGTCTTTCTCCACCTGGCTTATTTCAGTGAGTATAATGCACTCTAGATCCATCTATGCTGTTGCAAATGGCAGGAAGCTTTTTTTTTATGGCTGAATAATATTCCATTGTGTATATGTACATCTTTATCCATTCATCCATTAATGGACACTTAGGTTGCTTCTGTATTTTGGGTATTGCAAACAGTGTGGCAATAATCATAGGGGTGCCTATGTCTTTTTGAATCAGGGATCTTGTTTTCTTCGGGTAAATTCCTAGGAGTGGAATTTCTGGGTCAAATGGTATTTCTACTTTTAGTTTTCTGAGGAACCCTCCATACTGCTTCCACAGCAGTTGCACCAATTTACATTCCTACCAACAGTGTAGGAGGGTTCCCGTTTCTCTGCATCCTTGCCAGCATTTGTTCTGTGAAAATTTGTAGTTCAGTTAGTGTAGTTGCTTGGGAAATATATGCTACAACTATGGCAGCAATTGTACCAAGCAGGGAATTAATATCCCCTTCCCAGCCATGTGTGTCCCCGTTTCTTTTATCAAAATGGAGAGAAAAGAAGAGTATTATGAGCCAGTCACCATGAAGAGGCAGGGAAGTACTGGGAGCAGAAGGAATTGTGAAGGATTGCTGTACTTCTTCCTGGTCTGATAGTGGAAGCTAAGATTAAGGAAGGAAAATGGTAGCACTGCTTGAGAGTTACAGCATTACAAAAGCTAAAATCAGAGACAGACTTTTTCCATGGCTTCAAGAAAATCCCAAAATTCCTTTACTCAGACACCCATCCATCTTAGGCATGACTTCTACTATTAACAAATTCCTGCCTGGGAACACTGTACTGGGCTCCCCATCCCGGGTAACATACTTCATGGGTAAGGCAGCCTCAACACAGGGCTGCTCAGTCCAAGGCATAGTAAACCCAACCTGCCCCCTCACTCTGCTGGAAGCAGAGCTGGGCCAACACACCAAGTAAGTTCACTGTGCAAGTGCTTTTCTTTTTCTCTATTTTTGTACGTTTAAAATTTTCCTTAGTTAAAGAAAAAAAAAATCTCACCCATTATGAATTGCTGGAAACTCTACAGTTAAAAACACACACCCACACCAGTGTTTTTGCCAATTGGTGAATTTGTAAATTCAGCAAATCGATCATTCAGTAAAATGGTTTTTAGTCGATTATTTCCTTCCCTCTTCAGAAAGGCCCTCCCTGACCATCCAATTGAAAGTACTTGGATCTTATCACTATTTTGTCAGCTTGTTTAATTTTCTCCAAAGAACCTAACACTGATGATTTTTCTTGTGTATTTGGTTACTATCTCTCTTACTTATGCTAGAATATAAGTGTTCCTTGGAAAGAAACCTTCTCTGTTCCCAGCAATTGAACAGTGACTGGAATAGAGTAGGTACTTCAGAAATATTTGTAAATAAAAATACCTCCATGTATACATGTAGACCAACAAGTAATGGTCAACAGTCATATATAAATATACTTGGAATTTTCCATGATTCTTAACTTGTAAGTAAATCTACACATTTTCATAATACATGTTAATTTGCCTCAACTCATTTCAGAATACTAGATGACCTTATTCCTTCAAAATAATACTGAGTTCCAGGAACTAGGGAATGTAGCAGGGAACAAGACAGACAAGGGCCTGCTCTCATGGAGCTTATATTCTAATGGGAGTTAAACCTTCTCTTACTTAAACGAAGCTCAGAAAGTACATGTGCCATGCATCTTTTTATTTATTTAAAATTTTTTATTAAGGTATGATTGATATACTCTTATGACGGTTTCACATGAAAAAACAATGTGGTTACTATTACCCATATTATCAAGTCCCCACCCATATCCCAATGCAGTCCCTGTCTGTCAGTGCAGCAAGATTCCAAATTCACTATGTGCCTTCTCTGTGCTACACTGTTCTCCCCGTGATCCCCCACACCATGTGTACTAAACATAATACCCCACAATCCCCTTCTCCCTCTCCACCCGCCCTCCCATACCCCTCCCCTTTGGTAACCACTAGTTCATTCTCGGAGTCTCGGAGTCTGCTGCCATTTTGTTCCTTCAGTTTTGCTTCATTGTTATACTCCACAGATGATGGAAATCATTTGGCATTTGTCTTTCTCTGCCTGGCTTATTTCACTGAGCCTAATGTCCTCCAGCTCAATCTATGTTGTTGCAAATGGTAGGATTTGTTTCTTTCTTATGGCTGAATAGTATTCCATTGTGTATATGTACCACATCTTCTTTATCCATTCATCTCCTGATGGACACTTAGGTTGCTTCCATATCTTGGCTATTGTAAAAAGTGCTGCGATAAACATGGGTGCATATGTCTTTTTGAATCTGAGAAGTTGTATCTGAGAAGTTGTATCCAAGGAGTGGGATTCCTGGGTCAAATGGTATTTCTATTTTTAGTTTTTTGAGGAACCTCCATATTGTATTCCACAATGGATGAACTAGCTTACATTCCCACCAGCAGTGTGGGAGGGTTCCCCTTTCTCCTCATCCTCGCCAGCATTTCTTGTTCTTAGTTTTTTTGATGCTGGCCATCCTTACTGGTGTGAGGTGATATCTCATTGTGGATTTAATTTGCATTTCCCTGATGATTAGTGATGTGGAGCATCATTTCATGTGTCGGCGATCTGAATTTCTTCTTTGGAGAACTGTCTCTTCATATCCTCTGCCCATTTGTTAATTGGGTTATTTGCTTTTTGGGTGTTGAGGCGTGTAAGTTCTTTATATATTTTGGATGTTAACCCCTTGTCAGATATGTTGTTTACAAATATATTCTCCCATACTGTAGGATGCCTTTTTGTTTTCTGTTGATGGTGTCCTTTGCCATACAGAAAACTTTTAGTTTGATGTAGTCCCATGAGTTCATTTTTGCTTTTTTTTCCCTTTCTTGAGGAGATGCATTCAGGAAGAAGTTGCTCATGCTTATATTCAGGAGATGTTTGCCTATGTTGTCTTCTAAGAGTTTTATGGTTTCATGACTTACACTCAAGTCTCTAATCCATTTCAAGTTCACTTTTGTTTATGGGGTTCAACAATGATCCAGTTTCATTCTCTTGCATGTCCAGTTTTGCCAACATCAGCTGTTGAAGAGGCTGTCATTTCCCCATTGTATGTCCATGGCTCCTTTATCATATATTAATTGACTATATATGGTTGGGTTTATATCAGGGCTCTCTAGTCTGTTCCATTGGTCTGTGGGTCTGTTCTTGTGCCAGAACCAAATTGTCTTGATTACTGTGGCTTTGTAGTAGAGCTTGAAGTTGGGGAGCATAATTCCCCCTGCTTTATTCTTCCTTCTCAGGATTGCTTTGGCTATTTGGGGTCTTTTGTGGTTCCATGTGAATTTTAGGACGATTTTCTCTAGTTCGTTGAAGAATGCTGTCAGTATTTGATAGGAATTGCATTGAATCTATAGATTGCTTTAGGCAGGATGGCCATTTTGAGAATATTAATTCTTCCTATCCATGAGCACTGGATGTGTTTCCATTTATTGGTATCTTCTATAATTTCTATCATGAGTGTCTTGTAGTTTTCAGAGTATAGGTCTTTCACTTCCTTGGTTAGGTTTATTCCTAGGTATTTTATTCTTTTTGATGCAATTGTGAATGGAATTGTTTTCCTGATTTCTCTCTCTATTAGTTCATTGTTAATGTATAGGAATGCCACAGATTTCTGTGTATTAATTTTGTATCCTGCAACTTTGCTGAATTCAGATATTAGATCTAGTAGTTTTAGAGTGGATTCTTTAGGGTTTTTTATGTACAATATCATGTCATCTGCAAACAAGGACAGTTTAACTTCTTCCTTGCCAATCTGGATGCCTTTTATTTCTTTGTGTTGTCTGATTGCCGTGGCTAGGACCTCCAGTACTGGGTTGAATAGAAGTGGGGAAAGTGGGCATCCTTGTCTTGTTTCTTATCTTAAAGGAAAAGCTTTCAGCTTCTCGCTGTTAAGTATAATGTTGGCTGTGGGTTTGTTATATATGGCCTTTATTATGTTGAGGTACTTGCCCTCTATACACATTTTGTTGAGAGTTTTTATCATGAATGGATGTTGAATTTTGTCAAATGTTTTTTCAGCATCTATGGAGATGATAATGTGGTTTTTGTCCTTTTTGTTTATGTGGTGGATGATGTTGAAGGATTTTCGAATACTGTAACATCCCTGCATTCCTGGAATAAATCCTACTTGACCATGATGGATAATCTTTTTGATATATTTTTGAATTCAGTTTGATAATATTTTATTGAGTATTTTTGCATCTATGTTCATCAGGGATATTGGTCTGTAATTTTCTTTTTTTGTGGTGTCTTTGCCTGGTTTGGTATTAAAGTGATACTGGCCTCATAGAATGAGTTTAGAAGTATTCCCTCCTCTTCTATTTTTTGGAAAACTTTATGGAGAATGGGTATTAGGTATTCACTAAAGGTTTGATAAAATTCAGTGGTAAAGCCATCTGGTCCAGGGATTTTGTTCTTAGGTAGTTTTTTGATTACCAGTTCAATTTCGTTGCTGGTAATTGGTCTGTTCCGATTTTCTGTTTCTTCCTTGGTCGGCCTTGGAAGGTTGTTATTTCTAGAATGTAGTCCATTTCTTCTAGGTTATCCACTTTGTTAGCATATAATTTTTCATAGTATTCTCTAAATTCTTTGTATTTCTGTGGTGTCCATAGTGATTTTTCTTTTCTCATTTCTGATTCTGTTTATGTGTGTAGACTCTTTTTTTCTTGATTAAGTTTGGCTAGGGGTTTATCTATTTTGTTTATTTTCTCGAAGAACCAGCTCTTGCTTTCATTGATTCTTTCTATTGTTTTATTCTTCTCAATTTTATTTATTTCTGCTCTAATCTTTATTATGTCCCTCCTTCTACTGACTTTGGGCCTCATTTGTTCTTCTTTTTCTAGTTTCATTAATTGTGAGTTTAGACTGCTTATATGGGATCATTCTTCTTTCCTGAGGTAGGGCTGTATTGCAATATATTTCCGTCTTAGCATGGCCTTGGCTGCATCCCACAGATTTTGGGTGTTGAATTATTGTTGCCATTTGTCTCCATATATTGCTTGAACTCTGTTTTTATTCAATCATTGATCCATTGGTTATTTAGGAGCATGTTGTGAAGCCTCCATGTGTCTGTGGGATTTTTCATTTTCTTTGCGTAATTTATTTCTAGTTTCATACCTTTGTGGTCTGAGAAACTGGTTGGTATAATTTCAATCTTTTTGAATTTACTGAGGCTCTTTTTGTGGCCTAGTATGTGATCTGTTCTTGAAAATGTTCCATGTGCACTCGAGAATGTGTATTCTGCTGTTTTTGGGTGTAGAGTTCTGTAGATGTCTATTAGGTCCATCTGTTCTAATGTGTTGTTCAGTGCCTCTGTGTCCTTACTTATTTCTGTCTGGTTGATCTATCCTTCAGAGTGAGCACAGTGTTGAAGACTCCTAGAATGAATGCATTGCATTCTATTTCCCTTTTAATTCAGTTAGTATTTATTTCACATTTGTAGGTACTCCTGTTTTGGGAGCATATATATTTATAATGGTTATATCTTCTTGTTGGATTGATCCCTTTATCATTATGTAATGTCCTTCTTTGTCTCTTGTGACTTTCTTTGTTTTAAAGTCTATTTTGTCTGATACAAGTACTCCAACTCCTGCTTTTTTCTATTAGTTGCATGAAATATCTTTTTCCATTCCTTCACTTTTAGTCTGTGTATGTCTTTGGGTTTAAAGTGAGTCTCTTGCAGGCAGCATATAGATGGGTCTTGTTTTTTTATCAATTCAGTGACTCTGTGTCTTTTGATTGGTGCATTCAGTCCATTTACATTTAGGGTCATTATCGATAGGTATGTACTTATTGCCATGCAGACTTTAGATTTGTGGTTACCAAAGGTTCAGGGTTAATTTCTTTATTATCTAAGAGTCTAACTTAACTCATTTCATATGCTATTACAAACACAATGTAAAAGTTCTTTTCTTTTCCTCCTCCTTTTTCTTCCTCCTCCATTCTTTATATATTAGGTATCATATTCTGTACTCTTTGTCTATCCCTTGATTGACTTTGGCGATAGTTAACCTAATTTTGCATTTGCTTAGTAATTAATTAGATGTTCTACTTTCTTTACTGTGGTTTTATTACCTCTGGTGACAGCTATTAAACCTTAGAAGACTTCCATCTACAGCAGTCCCTCCAAAATACACTGTAGAGATGGTTTGTGGGAGGTAAATTCTCTCAACTTTTGCTTATCTGGAAATTGTTTAATCCCTCCTTCAAATTTAAATGATAATCTTGCCAGATAAAGTAATCTTGGTTCCAGGCCCCTCTGCTTCATTGCATTAAATACATCATGCCACTCTCTTCTGGCCTGTAAGGTTTCTGCTGAGATCTGATGTTAGCCTGATGGGCTTTCCTTTGTATGTGATCTTATTTCTTTCTCTGGCTGGTTTTAACAGTCTGTCCTTATCCTTGATCTTTGCCATTTTAATTACTATATGTCTTAGTGTTGTCTTCCTTGGGTCCCTTGTGTTGGGAGATCTGTGTACCCAAGGAGATAGTCTCTCCTTCCCCATATTGGGGAAGTTTTCAGCAATTACATCCTCAAAGACACTTTCTATCCCTTTCTTTCTCTCTTCTTCTTCTGGTACCCCTTTCTCTCTTCTGGTACCCCTATAATGTGAATATTGTTCCATTTGGATTGTTCACACAGTTCTCTCAATATTCTTTCATTCTTAGAGATCCTTTTTTCTCTCTGTACCTCAGTTTCTTTGTATTCCTCTTCTCTAGTGTCTATTTCATTTATCGTCTCCTCCACCATATCCAATCTGCTTTTAATTCCCTCCATTGTGCTCTTCAATGATTGGATTTCCTACTGGAATTCATTTCTGAGTTTTTGAATATCTTTCTGTACCTCCATTAGCATGTTAATGGTTTTTTGTTTTGAACTTCCTTTCAGGAAGAGTCATGAGGTTCATGTCATCTTGCTCAGGAGTTATATTACTCTGAACCAGGTTCCTTTAATGTTTCATATTTGTATCTGGCGCCCTCTAGTGTCCAGAAGCTCCACTCCCTGGAGCTGCTCAGCTCCTGGAGCTATGTCCGGGGTCGCAGGGGAGTGGAATTGGTGCCTGGGGGGAGGAAAAAGCTGTTTCCTGCTTCCCGGCTGCTATGCCTGTCTCCACTACTAGAACGAGTGGGCCGAGCACACAGGTATAAGCCTCTATGCTTTGCGTTTGTAGTTGCTTTAGACAGATTTTCCCTGTGGCTGGCCTAACTCCAGGGTAGGGTTTGCCAGTTTGCGAGCCAGGTGGGGCTGGCAGGGGGAAAGGCACAGTAGGCTGCCTATCACGGAGGAGGTCCCTGGAGCTGTGTAGCCAGCCAGGGAGCTGAAGCACCTGTAGATTGTGAAAGCTCCCAACCTGCTGGGCAGAGTGCACCCAGACAAGTTCGTCTACCTTTCCTTTCTCCTGAGCAGTAAGCTCTGTCCAATCCTTGACTCTTTAGCAGCCCTCTTACTAAGGGCTTCCTTGTTAGGAAGTCTCTCAGACTACCCGCCTGTCTTTTGTCCCAGAGCAGCTGGATATGGATCCCTGATTTCCACAAGCAGCTGGAATCTCAGTCTCTTCAGGAATTCTGCCTGTTTTAGCTTTCCAGTCCCCTAATCACGAGAGTATCATGAAAGCACCATGAAATGTAGGTTTGTGCTCTCAGAGCAGATCTCCGGACTTAGGTATTCAGCAGTCCCAGGCCTCCACTCCCTCCCAGCTCCATTTCTCTTTCTCCAGGCGGTAAGCTGGGATGGGGGAAAGGCTTGGGTCCCGTCGGGCCACAGCTTTGGTATGTTACCCTGTTCCATGAGGTCTGCTGTTTTCTCCAGGTGCATGCAGTCTGCCGCAGTCCTCTTTCCTGGTGCTCTTTCAGGATTAGTTGTATTAATTATATTTTCATATTATATGCGGTTTTAGGAGGAAGCCTCTGTCTCACCTCTCACACCACCATTTTTAATCCTCCTGCCATGCATCTTTTAGTTCCTGAATGATATTTATATATTTAAAATAGTACTTCTTTACATGTGGGTTGCAACCTGGGGGCTGGTGGAGGGAGAAAGTGTTGTGTGAAGGGTCTGAAGCCCTAAGCCTTACCGAGTGGTATCTGGTGTTGCCTCACAAAGTCCACCAGGTCCGGGGATCCTCCCTCAGAGGAGTTGAGAAATGTACCATGCCCAATTCTGTCAGGAAGCAGATCCAGGAGTACTTGGGTTTCTTTTTTTTGGTTTGGAATCTCAAAAAAGGGAAAGAGAGAGCATCAGTAACCTCTTTCAGTGGTTCCCAAAAGTACTTTTTTCTAGAGCCATAGACTTTGTCTCTGTAAGGAAGTAATGCAGACATTCTGGAAAGCTAAACTACTTATTTTGTCCCAGGTTTCTTCTCTGTCTTTTATGTTCCCATTCATTTCTCAGTATTCCTCTAGACTCATTTCAATGATAATAATTATAGAGTCTAATAATAATAATTTAAAAAGTAAGGACCTTCTTTGTGCCTTTTCTCAAGAATCTTATAAAGTACTAAGATGAAATTAAAGCTCAAAAAAAGTAATTTGCAAAAACAAAACCCCACAACCCTATATGTTTATGGTTCTGCATTGTGTATATGTGATCATATATATTAGAAAACATATGGAAAAATATAAATACAAAACAAATGGATCGAGTGAACAGAACTGAAATGGGAAGGGGGGACCTTTTATTTTTTATTTTTTTCCTTCTACATTTTACTTCTCTGTACTTGGATTTTCTTCACATACATATAACTTTTGTAGTTAAAAATATAAAGCTTTTTTAAAAAGTTGTACAAGGTCATAGAGTTAGTGAATGGTAGAGGTAAGGGTGAAACCTGGCTCTGACAGACTCTAGGGCTCCGACTCTCCAGATACAGTATGCTAGTGTTTTATTTTGACATGGCTAGCTGCGTACATACTACAACCACCTTGAAAAGGTCTAGCTGTGTTCATCTTCTGGATAGCCTTAAAGGTAAATGACCATTACATCTTGAAATGAAATGTTTCATATCCAGTGGATCAAAGAAGTAAAGCAACAACAACTAAGATAGAGAGCAGAATCTGATGTTATGTACAAGGACCAGAGATGGCAGTTACAGCAATACATGCTGGCTGTTCCATTACACTGACCAATGCCTTCAATCTAGTGTCAGTTAGGTCACCTTGAGGGTGTCCTATGTGTGAAAGAGTTTTTTGATCAGTGTGGAAATAAGGACCCTAGACTGTAAGTTCTGCCACTAGATTACTGACTCTGCTACAGACATGAAAAACACCAGTGTTGACAAGAAGCTTTAATTTTTTTCTTTAACCTTGAAATTATGATGCCACTCAACCTTTATACATTGCCTCTCTAATATTCACAATAGCTCTGTGAGGTAAGTAGACTAAGTATTATTTCTTGCATTTAAAAAACAAATCCAAACTCAACAAGTTGTATACATTAATTATGTACAGCTTTTTGTATGGAAAAAAAAAGAGGGGGGAAACAAATAGGTAGAAATACTGAGACAGAAAGCAAATCCATCTGTGCAATAGGGACAAGTGCAGTAGATAGAGTCCCTTATTTGCCTTACAGGGATGTGCTTATTAATAAAGTGACTATTCTCCAGCCATTATCTATCGCTGTGTTCATGCTGCCAAGTTGCTGGGGCGGTGAGGGGCACCTGATCTCCTGATGAGCTATTTCCCTTCTTGACAGTGCATGTGATATAATCAAGTCCCTTCCTCTATAAGGACAAGTGAGAGGAACTGGTAATTTTCTCAGTGTCAGCTTGCCAATGACAAGGCTGATGATAGAAATTCATGCATTTTCTCTATCAAGACATTGTTAAGCTGTCTTAATGACAGGGCTATACTACAAATCAACAGCCACACCCAGGAATCACAAAAAGATAAAAACAGTAACAAGAAAGACTAAAGTGAACCATGCCTTTATCATTATAATTGACAATTAAAAATACCCCCCTCTAAAAATTATGGTCCAACCAGGTTAATTTTTAGCCATTTGCAAATTATTATTTCCATTGTAATCTATCCTTTCCAGCCTAATTTTACAATATTACTTACCTCGGACAGATGCAATGCCAACTTCAGGCCGGCTTTTTTAGCTTCTAACAGGGGTTCCAGGAAATCTTTTGCTTGTCCTACCTTGAAGATGAAAGTTAAAATGAGGATACATAAGAATTCCTGGCAAACTGAAGAACTGGGTATAAAATAATGATAGGAATAAAATAATGGCAGGGAAAAAAAGGCAGATTGAATCATTTATACATTTTGTTTTTAAAGCATGACACTTTAGGGAATACAAAGTTGTCAATGACACACTGTTCTCCAGAATCTTAAGTATCAGCTAAAGAAGACAGAGCAGTCACCAAATTTTATATATGTACGATATGACATATCTACAGCTAAGAAGGAAAACCCATCTGATTCAGGAACCTCCATGATTAGTAAAGGTCCTACCAGATGGATCACACAAGAACAGAACAGTCCAGTTTAGTCAAAGCCATAAGAACTTTCAGGGGATTCTCTTGAGTCAATGGTTTTCAACCAGGAGTGATTCTGCCCCTCCCAAGGGACATTTGGCAATGTCTAGAAACATTTTTGGTTGCCACAGGTAGCAGTATACTACTGGTATCTAGTGGGTAGAGGCCAGGGATGCTGCTTAATGTCTTATAAAGTACAGGAAATCCTCCTCCAACAAAGAATGATTTGGCCCAAAGTGTCAAGAGTGTCACAGGTGAAGCACTCTGCTTGAATATGACATTCAAGAAGCTCTAAGCCAGCTTTTCTCAATTGGGGATTCTATAAGATAATTATCCCTAGCCATAATTACACATGGATCGTATGTAATGAATTATCTTCTCTGCTACGTATGTAGAATGGTACCGTCTTTAAAAGAATTCAGAAAATAATATTGTCATGCAAGTCTTTTTTTCTTTTTTAGGGGGCTTAATACTTTCACAGAACCCTGGCTAAGAACAGTTGCTGTAGACATTCTGGTTATCCAGGGCAGAATAGGGCTTCATCCACACAAAGAGTCTGCTGGACCTCTGAGAGAATGCAAGATGCTCTAACTAATCCTCATCCCAAACTGATTCTACCTTTTAGAAATAAAATGTATTTAGGGAAAATAACTTACAGTAGGGTCACCACTGAAGTCAAGGCCAAGAACTATATCCTCAGTAGAAAGAAAGAACTCTTCAGCAAGTTTAACAGTCTCCTTGGCTACTGAAGGGCCACCTCTTCTGTCGATTGCTATTAAATACCTTTAATATAAGAAAAATACAGTTGAAAAGGAATATAGTGCAGATAAAGAAGATAAATATAAGTATGACCAGAAAGGTATGCAGGCTACATGTAATATATCTTACTAAGAAAAGTACAAACCTGACATCTTATTTTGCCAGAGGGAATGAGATATAAATTCCTAAATAGTATCAAATATCCAGCTAGTGTTCAAAATTCTCATTGTCTCATGGTTGTTTGTTCATGTATTTGTTTTTTTAGTTTGCTTGATTCAGAATCCAACTGAGGTCCACACATTGTGTTGGTCCATGTCTATTAAATCTTTTAAAATTTACAGCCATCCCCTCTACATCCCCACCCTTTACTCCCTACCTCTTTTCTTGAATTTACCTGCTGAAGAAACCAGGTCTTTTATTCTACAAAGCTTTCCACTGTCTGGATTTTATTGATTGAACCCCTGTGTTGCTACCATGTTCTCCTGCCTCTTGTATTTCCTATAAATTGGAAATTGAATCTAGGCTAGAGGCTTAATTAGATCAGATTCAATTTTTTGGCAGCAGTATTTCGTAGGTGGCTTAAAAATTATTAATATTCTAATTCTAACATGTATCGAATAGCTGATACAAATTCATTCTTCATATATGAGCTGGAATTCTACAAGGAATCTAATACCCAGAGAACCTGTTAATATTGTATAATTTTCTTCCAGCATTTATTAGTTTATCTGTTTATTCACACACAAAAATATATTCACACACAAAAATTAATTCTTCTAGCATTTACTTACAAAATGTGGATCAACTATATATAAAAGGAGTCTTTTTTTCCCCCACTTAATTTCCCCTGCCATTAAATAATGTTAGAAAACAATATAAATCATATGAACATAATATAATTGTCCTGATAGCCAGACATTTTAGGATGTTTTCTCCTTTTTGTTAAAGTAATACAACAATGAAGACTCTTACACATAAATCCTATTTCCTTAGGATACATTTCTAGAAGACAACTACTGAGTCAGAGGGTAAATTCTTTTTATAGATCTTAATATATACTGTTCTTTAGAGAGGTTTTATTAATTACATATGCCCACCAGCAATGTGTAAATTCACAAACCCTGGTTATTACTCTCTTTTGGGGGAAGGGAGAACTACTGAAATGGCACTGTAATATTTTCTTTTACAATTATCTGATTAGTGAGTTTAAATAGTTTTCTATATATTTATTGGCCACTTGTATGTCTTCTTTTCTGAATTCTTGTCTTTTGTGTTTTTGTATTGGGGTATTGGTCTAGTTAAACTTATTTTGAGAGATCTTATACCCAGAAACTATACAGTTAGCTTTCTTGTGTTCTTCAACGACTTAGTGAGGCCTGACTATGTACCAGCTCTGATCTAAGTATTGGAGGTACAGAGGTGAATCAGAAGACAAGGTCTCTGGCCTCACTGAATTTACATTCTAGTGGGTGAGTATGTATACACAAATAAAACAAGATAATTGTTAAGAAGAGTGCCATGAAGAAAATAAACAAGGTGACTAGAGGATTTTGTAGGGGCACTTCAGATAAGACTCCTGTGAGAAAGTGGTAGCCAAACTGAGACCTAAATAATGAGAAGTCAAGGATATGGTGGAAGTATGTTCTAGGTAAAGGTAACAGAAAGTACCAAGGTGCTGAGGTGGGACAATTTGGGGCTATTTGAGGAACAGAGAGCAGACCAGTACATAATAAGTGACAAATGGTCCAGATGAGGCTGTTGAAGTAAGCAAGGCAGCCAGACCATGTGGAACCTATATGTCACAGTAAGAAGTCTAGATTTTAGCTGAAGCCATACTTCACTAGAGCCACAGTACTAAGAATTTTATTGTCATGTGAATTAAATCAGAATTGCATTCTTAAGTTTAAACAACAGCATTTTTAATTCTGTTTTCTTTCTATTATAAGATAAAAATTAGTTATTGGGTGATTTATAAAAATCCAAAATACCCATGATCAAAATAGTAACATTTTCACACTCTAGTTTTAAAATGGTGACCACTAAGGTACAATGCTTCTTACCTAACATCAATGTCTAAGTTTTCTTGTTTGGACTGTTTTATACCCTCAAGTACAGATGCCACATAAGTCTTTGTAGTCATTCCTGCAAAGAACACAAATAAAACATTTGTAAAGAGATCGATTATTTCATCCTTCAACATTAGCATGCCTATATGAACAATTACATTATCAGTTCATGTTGTAACAGGAACATGGTTAAAGATGACATACAACACAGCTCTTATGGGTACATTTTAGTAAATGCTAATTGTACTTTAATAAAACTGAAAAAAAAAATTGAAGTACCAGAAAAATTAAATGAAAAAGAAGACATACCAGGGAGAGAAAGACAAATACCAAATGATTTCCCTCATTTGTGGAGTATAACAACGAAGCAAAACTGAAGGAACAAAACAGCAGCAGACTCACAGACTCCAAAAAGGCACTAGCGGTTACCAAAGGGGAGGGGTGGGAGAGGGCAGGTGGGTGGGGAGGGAGGGAGAAGGGGATTGAGGGGTATTATGATTAGTTCACATGGTGAGTGTGGGGTCATGGGGAAGGCAGTGTAGCTCAGAGAAGACAAGTAGAGACTCTGTGGCATCTTAGTACACTGATGGGCAGTGACTGCAATGGGGCATGGGGGTGACTCGATAATAAGGGTGAATGTAGTAACCACATTGTTTTTCTTATGAAACCTTCATAAGAGTGTATGTCAATGATACCTTAATAAAAAAAAAGAAAGAAAAAAGAAGACATACAAAACACAAGCGTATTTAAAAATTATCCTTAGATTCAATGGACATAGAACTACTCTCAGAAATTGCTGGAAAAATTATAAATGCTTGTTCAAACAAAACAAGAACATTATGCCCTTCTCTAAGGCTTGTCCTTAAAAAACAAAACAACAAAAATGATTTTTCTCTATTGGCAGAATGTTTTCCCATTAGTACAGGAAAAACTTCTATCCTGTGTTCTTTTTTCTTTAGTTCTGCTCAGGTTGTGTTTCTTGTCCAGGGCAGTAGAGATGTGCTCCCAAGTCTGGATGCTCACGTCATCCTCTTCTGGGGGACTTTCCAGAACAGCCTCCTCTGAAATACTCTGTGCCCCAACTATAAAATACCTACTTTGGGTGGAAAATCACCAGTGAAACTCAGAAAATAATAAAAAAGGAAAATCATCTGTAATCCCACCAAAGATAAAACCATCATTTTTGTTTTTCTAAGTATACATATACATTTTTTAAATAGATGAGATGCTACTGTTCAGTCATTTAACACTGTCTTCTGAGCATATCCCCGTATCACTAAAGTGTTCTTTGCATGTATTTTTAATGGTTGCCTAATGTTCCATTAAGCTTTATTTAACCATTCCCTTACTGTTGCATTTTTAGGTTAACATCTCCCTTTGACTCCATTCAAAGAGCAAATTGGCTCTAATAAGTGGTTTCTTCTCTCCTTCCCTTTCACTACTCTCATTACCAGTATAAGAATCTTCTGCTTGTCCCATTTCAATATTTACTTTACTGTGTATAGTTTAAAAAACTTTGCCCCCTGAATGATGACTGGGCTACACATCAGGGTGTGAGATGACCTGGTAGGGCCTCTTCAGGTAACAGACAAGGTACTAAGAAGGACTCAGTGTTACTACAAAATATCTCCTGATGATGCTCTTATAGAAAGGTCCCAAGAAATTTCTCCAGACTAAATAGAGATCCAGTCATTTCTATCCAGGAAGGTTTTATAACATGACAGCTTGTTCCTGGTCTAAGATACTATCATTTTGAGAGTGACTGAACAACCGTCAATTCAGTGACTGTCATAAAACATGATTCTGCGTCCACTCAGTGGCGTTGTCTCCCAAGCACCCTTGATTCAGAGAGCAAGAATTAGCCTCTAAGAGATACAACTATAAGGAGCATAGTGAGAAAAACAAACCAGGATAAAATTAATTTTTGCAGGCCTCTTCATTTCCCTTAAACAGATAATATCTGACCTGATTTTTTTAACTTAAGAATAACTCTTTCATTAATAACGGACATCATTAATGTACATCAGAAGATTGGACTGTTGACTCTACTTTTACAACAGTGTA
This sequence comes from Manis javanica, assembly GCF_040802235.1. Taxonomy (NCBI): domain Eukaryota; kingdom Metazoa; phylum Chordata; class Mammalia; order Pholidota; family Manidae; genus Manis; species Manis javanica. Next base: position 93,484,769 of record NC_133163.1, on the reverse strand, counting down.
AAGTAAGTGCTTCACATTTTCAACTTGCAAATACATGAATGATCAAAAAGCAAATGGAAAAAAGCATGTTTGCTGGAGAGTAATTAAATTCTACCTGTAGCATTTTCTCTTCTGGGTGTGCTCCTTAGTTCCAGGTACTTAACACCATCATCTGCAAATTCTTTAATGACATCTTTTGTGACCTGATAATTAATGTACACAATATTGCTAATGTTAATGCATGGGTCCCAATGAAAATGCCAAGTGTTACAGCCTTATTTCATGCATTAAATTTGATTCGGAAGGAATACTGAAGTCCCCTGAATTGTTAAGATTATCCACTTTGTCACACCCCTGGTGGAGCCTGTGACAGAACTAGGACATTTCTAATAGCTTTCAAAGTCCCCTCATTCTCACATTAAATTCAAATTTGCACATTATCCACATCTTTTATTTCTCTTCTCTTCTTTTAGCCACTTTAACCATTTCTCTACTTCCTAATATTCATAACAACAGATTGATAAAACAGAGAAATGAGGCAAAATTTAAACCATCTGTGAGTGTGTGCAGTACCAGGAAGGTACATGTGGAAATAAGTAGCTAAAATGATTAGATATTACTGATGTACCATTTAAGTCATGGTTCAAGGTTCTCAATCAAGTTACTTAGGAATAAGATGTACTTGTCAAGAGTTTCTTCAGGCAGGGCTAAATTTTCCCCAGAAATACTTAGGAAAAATCCTCTGAGGCAAAGAAAAGGGGTAATAATGAATAAAATTGTATGTAGCACATATCTCAGTAATCCAAGAACTAGTAAATGACCAGAGTAAATGATACCTAAAGACTGAATGAAGGTATGTTTTCCTTCTCTTCTATCAATCCTAAAAAATGCCCAATCTAGAAAAAAGGACTAGGTTGGCAATGCTGTGACAAACAGCCCCAGTTAGTCCTTACAGTTGACATCATCTTAACCTGCTTTGACTGCACGCATGCACACGGACATGCAAGTGCAGCATCCAGGCAAAGGAACAAGGGTTGGCTGCTTGTGCAGACGGTGCCTGACAGGGTGGCACTATCATGGGGGAGTCACTGCAATCCAACGTCTGGGCCTCATCTGTTTGTTTTTTTTTAATGAAAACGAAAAAGGAATATAAATATATTGGGAGGCTCAGATTCACCACATCCGGAGAGTCAGCCTTAGAGAGTACATAGCTCCAGGCAACACAACAGCATTCCAAATTAGACACCCTCTTCCCCACCACTGAGTGCAACCCTGCAGCCTGAGCCATCACTGCAGGCCCTGGACCCCGTGGCACTGCTGCCCGCCACCCCCAGGGTGTGTGGGCCTTGTCCTTACAAGCTGAGGAACAGGCATCTTGGCATTGCTCCAGAACTGAACAGACCGAGGGAGGCCAACTCACTCTACATGAGATTAATGCAGGAGCCTATATGTTAACGGGTGCTCTGACAGCAATGGTGAAAGTGAGGACATGAAGTGACAGTCCTTCTGAGTGACTGAAGGGATTGTATCTACTCTTTTACTACTAAGGTACAATGGGCACCTCCTTTCCTAGTGGCACCTGTGAAACCAAGTAAAACAGAAAGTTGCTGGCACGTGTAAGAGCAGTGGGAGGGAGAGTGCTCTAGGCCATGGTGAGGCTTGTGGCATCAGCCCTACCCTACGCCCAAGAACACTTCTCTGGATCCATACCTGTTTCTGCCAGATTCAGCCTTTTCTGTTCCACCTAGCAACTGGTACTGAGGGAAGCTCTTTGCTCCTTGGGCTTTCCTCTCCTATGCTCTAGACTGAGAACATCTATTCAAGTTCTTTCTTCAGAGAGAGTACATCACAAATTAGTTAAGTTTCTCCTTACTCAAAGGACAGTAAGACTGGTTATCTTGAATGAGAAAGAACACTGGCTCTGGAACCAGAGAGAGAGAGTCAAGTCTGGCACTAATTCTCTGTAAGTGAATAAATTACATTTAACCTCTTCAGGCCTCAGTTTTTTTCATCTGCATAAAGGGAACAATAAAAATACCGATCTTAGAAAGTAGTCTTGAGTATAGTTGTCTGGCACATGTAATATTAATAGTCTCATTCCAATCCTATCTCTTTGATATTACACTCATTCAGGTCACCTTAACTAGACTGTTAAGTGATCCCACATGCCCAGACCCACATTTACAAACAATCTCTTAACTTACTCCCATGTGGTTCATTTATTATATGTAAATGTCATTAATTTCACCCTCTGGGACATCTGTCATCCTCTGAACCACCTACAGGTGCTCATCCCAGTAGCAGTAAGTCAAATGCACAGAACCTTAATTCCTCACATTTTAATAAAGCTTTTTACCAACTTTGACAAGAATGAAACATGAGCATGGCATTATCATAGCCATGGACTATTAAACTCTCAAAATCTAGAAGTTCATCAGTTTTGCTCCATTACACTCAGCAACAGAAAATGAGATAGAACTCCTGTGGTTCACATTCCTAGCATTGTTAAATGGTATCTGTTGAGCAGCTGATTGGACAGTGCACCTTTGGGTTCCAGTAAATCCCTGTGCATGTTTCTAACACAGAGCTTACCTCATTATGTTGGATTTCTGGGTCTGTCTCTCCAAGCTAACTATCAGTTCCTCAGGGGCAGGGACCATGTCAGTCTGTCTTTATATCGCCTCATCTTTAGCACTGCGGGAACTCATCAACTTCTGTGGACTAAACTTGTGGAGCTAACTCTCCTCCCAAAGGTGACTGATTTACTTAATACTTATCATGAGGATCAGTCTCAACCAAGGAGGGGAATTCTTTCCTGACTTACACTTATACTCTGTATTTTTTCTAATGGTTAAGAACACGGATAGGATTTTGCTTCTCTCCATTTAAATGGACATTTTAAAATGCCATCCTGTTCAGATCAGTGATACAGAAGCCAGTCTTCCTTGTCAGTCTCTAGTATCACAGAACTTCAGATAAGAAAACACAGTGGTGTCCTCTAGTCCTTCATCCCCAGAGGAAAAACACCATTTCCCTGGGAGTTAATCATTCAATCTCTAAGCACTTCATGAGCTTCTTCTTTCTCTGTGATGTCTACCTAAGCAGTTAAAAGCATCCCAAGCAATACAGGTAAAGCCTTATAAAAGAGATGCCCATCTGTGGTCACATATTTCATATGATGTTACATATGGAAAACAGGACAAGATTTTCTCCTCCATGGTGTCCTCTATCTAATTGATGTTGACCTTGGTTCTTTTCTCATATTTTTTTAACAAAGGATGTAGTCTTTTGATATTAGCTCTTAGGCAAAATGTCTTACATTGGTTTTGAGAAGAGTTGCCATAAAAAAGCAGAAAACATTTTTCACCTGATATATGATGAAAGCAAAAGTTGGTGTGTAACAGAAGGGCAAAACAATTTTTAAGCCTTTATAAAAATTACATTGTTTCTCACCATTAGAATATCTTCAGGGCTGGTAGTAACCTGATGAATAATTTGAAACATCTGGAAACATCTGCAACATGGAAAGTTTCAACATACCCTTATCAAACTTGTCACTCAAGAAAACTCACTAAAAAACCAAATGAAATGAAACTAAATAGTTCCCCTTCTCCACCCCTACTCCCCACCACATCCTCTACCCCTGCCACTGACAGCAGAAAATGGGGAAAAATTGATAAGCCTGTATTTTCAAGTCTTAAGTATAACTTCACAAATAACATAAATCACTAAAAAACTGTCAAGTCTGACAGCTGGATAAAATGCTGATGTCAAGTTATGCTCACCACCCTAAATCACTACCCTATTCCTTTAACTACTAAAATCTGAATTCTGAATACCATATACAGTCTCAAAATAGTAATGGAGAAAAAAAATAGATCCACAACCTCCTTAAACTCACTCTTCTAAAGTTCTTTTCTTTTGCTTGTCAATCATCGTCATCTGTTCATGGATTTTAATACCTGGCTTCTTGGCTATTAATTTCTTCATGGTATTAGAACTAATAGATCCATTCAAGTGGGCATGAAGTTCCTAAAACAAAAGAACACAGTCAAAACTTCTCAAGTATTCACTAGATTCATAGCATCCTATCAGGTACCTGATTGGGTTTGTAGTCCATATTAGGCAAACTTCCTAATAGATATAGTTATATAACTTTTAAAGATTACAAATTCCACCTATAAAATTTACTTTTGTTTTGTGAAGGAAAAAAACAACAACACAGAAGTCGTTATAATTAGCACCCACTCCAGAATTCTGTGGATGGATTCTCACCACTTTAGGTAATTCTGAGTAGAAGGTTGTCTTCCATGGCTGATGTTGCTCTTCTGCTTCCATCATGATTTAGCAGAATAAAAAGATCTTTCTCCAAATGCACTTATTCTTGGTATGAACAATACAATGTATTTCAGTCAGTAAATTTTGTGGTCTTGAATTTCCTTCAGATGGCTTTACCTCCACACATTCTGATAAACCGTATGTACAGCTCTGGGTTCAGGCTCACCTACTTAAACAAATGTGGACATTTTCAGATGTTGATTTTAACACAAAGACACAGGATTTTGCTAACATTCCTCAAAAGACAAAATTCCCCCTCGCTAAAATTCCCAATCGTAATATAAGTTGGTCACAGGGATGGAAGTACAGCATGGAGAAAACAGTCAATAATTATGTAACATCTTCCAGTGTTGACAGATTGTAACCGCACTAAAAGGGCTCAAGGATTTAATAATATGGGTAACTGTTGAACCACTGTGATGTATATTTGAAACCAATATAAGATTGTACATCAATGATACTTCAATTAAAAAATGGACAAAAGGCCCTCCAAAGCTAACTTAAGTGAGCTAACAATCTCAACTAGAAATAATAAAGGCCTCAAGCTGGTAGGAGGTGGATTAAAAATCTGAAATTTAGTGGGGTATATTCCTTACCTATTAGCACTTTCTATAAAACTACTTCTAAAACTAGAAACTTATAAAGCCTATTTTGGGTAAAAAAAGTTTATATTTTTGAACTGTTTAAAATATATAAAGGAAAAGCAGAAGCACTGGAGTCAGATGGACCTAGGTTAATCCTTTTACCAGTTCCTCCATTTAGTAGCTATGTGGCCTTAAGTCATTTAACTATGGCTTTAGTGTTATTATTCCCAAAAATGGGATAAAAATGCAGAATAGCTGAGGATTAATATAGTTATTTAAATTCACCTCTTCTATGCACCTATATAACTCAGTGACTACCTTTAACTCAGGACTTTACCACATTGTATCTCAATCACTGATTTACTTGTCTTTCTTCCTCACCAAGACTGTAAACTTCCTAAGAACAAGAACTATGGCATAGTCCTCTTCCCTAGCACCAGCACACTGTAGGGAATAAATAAATCCTACTTTCCCTTCACCAAGGTGGCTTATAAATTAAGATAAAATTCCAAATGAAATTTAGTGATTTTCAAAGTAGTCACCTTGACTCCTGTGGTTTTTCACATATTGATGATGATGGTGTTGATACGAATAGCAGTTCCATTCCGAACATACCAGGTGAGAAGCAAGAACTTTTAATAATTATGCTTAATTCTCCACTAATTCTGCAAAATTTATATATTTACCACATTACAAATTAATAAACTGATACCAAGAGGAGTTAAATATTTACTAAGATATTGAAATATATATATATTTTGTATATATAGACAATGCCATAGAAATCTACAGAAAGGCCAATTCAGTATGAGACAAAAGTGGGAGTTCACTGGAATGCCATAGTAAGTGATTAATAAATAGTAATAAATGAAAAAGATGGACTATTTGTTTAATATCTTTATTGAAGTTCACAAGAGACATAACTAAAATGGAAAGATGTATCTTACACAGGCAAAGTTAATTTATTATAAACTGACCTGTAAGACAAATGTTAAAAAATTTCTCAAAATTATTCCTTAGAAATTGATTTGTAAAGTTCACATGGAAGATTTAACTTATAAAATTATCCAGAAAAAATTCTGAACCTCATAAAAATAATTTCCAACACTGATGGAGGTGTGACTAAAAGTTCTGTTAGGAGCACAACTCAGTATAATCTTTTTGGAAAGAAACTTGGCAATATCTACTTAAACACACACACATACAACCCCACATATTTTTTGCCCCAATAATCCTACTTTTAGGAATTCATCCTGTATCTTATATGGTTTGTACAAATACATTTCTTTAGCATTCTTTAAAACAACAAAAAATTAGAAACAATGTAGATGTCCATCAGTAGGGTACTGTCTAAATTAATTAATATCCATCCAACTGAATATCTATGACTATGTGGAAAACTAATATTTGATAGGGTATTTCTACTAAAAAGTAAATTGCAAAATATATTGTTCAGAAAGATATTTATGAGCAAAGCATGTATGTATGTATGTATGTATACACACAAAATCATCTATTTACAATCTTTATTCTTAAAACACATATGGGGAGAGAGCAAGCCAAGATGGCAGCGTGAGTAGAGCAACGGAAATCTCCTCCCAAAACCACATATATTTTTGAAAATACAACAAATACAACTCTCCCTAAAAGAGAGACCAGAAGACACAGGACAACAGCCAGACTACATCCACACCTGCGAGAACCCAGCACCTCGCGAAGGGGGTAAGATAAAAGCTGCAGCCCGGTGGGACCCGAGCGCCCCTCACTCCAGCTCCGGGAGGGAGGGGAGGAGTCAGAGCAGTGAGGGAGAGGGAGCCCAGGACTGCTAAACACCCAGCCCTAGCCATCCTCACCAGAGCGCAGACCCAGTGCGTGCGCGGGGTGCTGGAAACTAGGGAAACAGGACAGTAAGACCTGTGAGTGGGTCCCCGCAGCCGGCGCCCTGGGGACAAAGAAAAGCGAGTGCTTTTTGAAAGTCTTTAAGGGAGAGGGACCCCAGAGCTGGACGGAAGCGTCCTGGGACACTTAGCCAAGCAGCTGGGAATCCTGGGGAACTCTGGGCACCCTAACTCCCTGTGCAGCAGGGCGGCTCGGAGGACCCTCACGGAGATAAACAGCCTCCTGGCTGTTTCCCCTCTGATGCTGCTCTGCCATATCGGAGCAGCAGCCCGAGGCAGGCCATGCCCACAGCAACTGCGGAGCTAAATTCCATAGCGGCCAGGCAAGAATAAGAGGCCCCGTCTGCACGCAGCTGCCCAGCACAAGCCGCTAGAAGTCACTGTTCTCCCAGGAGAGGAAGGCCGCAAACCAACAAGAAGGGACATTCTCCTAGCCGTCACTCGCTCCAGCTCTGCAAACTATCTCTATCGCCATGAAAAGGTAGAATCTGAGACAGACAAAAATCACAGACTCAACACCTGAGGAGATAGACCTATCCAGTCTTCCTGAAAAAGAATTCAAAATAAAAATCATAAACATGCTGACGGAGATGCAGAGAAATATACAAGAGCTAAGGGATGATGTCCAGAGGGAGATCACAGAAGTGAAACAATCCCTGGAAGGATTTATAAGCAGAATGGATAAGATGCAAGAGGCCATTGATGGAATAGAAACCAGAGAACAGGAACGCATAGAAGCTGACACAGAGAGAGATAAAAGGATCTCCAGGAATGAAACAATATTAAGAGAACTGTGTGACCAATCCAAAAGGAACAATATCCGCATTATAGGGGTACCAGAAGAAGAGAGAGAAAAAGGGATAGAAAGTGTCTTTGAAGAAATAATTGCTGAGAACTTCCCCAAACTGGGGGAGGAAATACTTGCTCAGACTACGGAAGTCCACAGAACTCCCAACAGAAAGGACCCAAAGAGGACAACACCAAAACACATAATAATTAAAATGGCAAAGATCAAGGACAGGAACAGAGTATTAAAGGCAGCGAGAGAGAGAGAAAAGGTCACCTACAAAGGAAAACCCATCAGGCTATCATCAGACTTCTCAACAGAAACCTTACAGGACAGAAGAGAATGGCATGATATATTTAATGCAATGAAAAGGAAGGGCCTTGAATCAAGGATACTGTATCCAGCATGATTATCATTTAAATATGTAGGAGGGATTAAACAATTCCCAGACAAGCAAAAGTTGAGGGAATTTGACTCCCACAAACCAGCTCTACAGGGTATTTTAGAGGGACTGCTCTAGATGGGAGCACTCCTAAAAAGAGCACAGAACAAAGACCCAACATATGAAGAATAGAGGAGGAGGAATAAAAAGGGAGAGAAATAATCATCAGGCTGCATTTATAATAGCTCAATAAGTTAGTTAAGTAAGACAGTAAGGTAGTAAAGAAGCTAACCTTGAACCTTTGGTAACCACGAATCTAAAGCCTGCAATGGCAATAAGTACATATCTTTCAATAATCACCCTAAATGTAAATGGACTGAATGCACCAATCAAAAGACACACAGTAATAGAATGGATAGAAAAGCAAGACCCATCTATATGCTGCTTACAAGAGACTTACCACAAACTCAAAGACATGCACAGATTAAAAGTCAAGGGATGGAAAAAGATATTTCATGCAAACAATAGGGAGAAAAAAGCAGTTGTTGCAACACTAGTATCAGACAAAATAGACTTCAAAACAAAGAAAGTAACAAGAGACAAAGAAGGACACTATGTAATGATAAAGGGCTCAGTCTAACAAGAGGATATAACCATTATAAACATATATGTACCCAATACAGGAGCACCGGATATATGTGAAACAAATACTAACAGAATTAAAGGAGGAAATAGAATGCAATGCATTCATTTTGGGAGACTTTAACACACTGCTCACTCCAAAGGACAGATCCACCAGACAGAAAATAAGTAAGGAGACAGAGTCACTGAAAAACACACTAGAACAATGGACCCAACAGACATCTATAGAACTCTACACCCAAAAGCAACAGGATACACATTCTTCTCAAGTGTACATGGAACATTCTCCAGAATAGACCACATACTAGGCCACAAAAAGAGCCTCAGTAAATTCCAAAAGATTGAAATCCTACCAAACAGCTTTTCAGACCACAAAGGTATAAAACTAGAAATAAATTGTACAAAGAAAGCAAAAAGGCCCACAAACACATGGGGGCTTACCAACATGCTCCTAAATGATCAATGGATCAACAACCAAATTAAAATGGAGATCCAGCAATATATGGAAACAAATGACAATAACAACACAAAGCCCCAACTTCTGTGGGATGCAGCAAAAGCAGTCTTAAGAGGACAGTATATAGCAATCCAGGCATATTTAAAGAAGGAAGAATAATCCCAAATGAATAGTCTAATGTCACAATTATCGAAATAGGAAAAAGAAGAACAAATGAGGCCTAAGGTCAGCAGACGGAGGGATATAATAAAGATCAGAGAAGAAATAAACAAAATTGAGAAGAATAAAACAATAGAAAAAAATCAATGAAACCAAGAGCTGGTTCTTTGAGAAAATAAACAAGATAGATAAACCTCTAGCTAGACTTATTAAGAGAAAAAGAGAATCAACACACATCGACAGAATCAGAAATGAGAAAGGAGAAATCACGACGGACCCCACAGAAATACAAAGAATTATTAGAGAATACTATGAAAACCTATATGCTATCAAGCTGGAAAACCTAGGAGAAATGGACAACTTCCTAGAAAAATACAACCTTCCAAGACTGACCGAGAAAGAAACAGAAAATCTAAACAGACCAATTACCAGCAACGAAATTGAATCGGTAATCAAAAAATTACCCAAGAACAAAACCCCCGGGTCAGATGGATTTACTTCTGAATTTTATCAGACATACAGAGAAGACATAATACCCATTCTCCTTAAAGTTTTCCAAAAAATAGAAGAGGAGGGAATACTTCCAAACTCATTCTATGAAGCCAACATCACCCTAATACCAAAACCAGGCAAAGACCCCACCAGAAAAGAAAACTACAAACCAATATCCCTGATGAACATAGATGCAAAAATACACAATAAAATATTAGCAAACAGAATTCAACAGTATATCAAAAGGATCATACACCATGACCAAATGGGATTCATCCCACGGATGCAAGGATGGTACAACATTCGAAAATCCATCAACATCATCCACCACATCAACAAAAGGAAAGACAAAAACCACATGATCATCTCCATAGATGCTGAAAAAGCATTTGACAAAATTCAACATCCATTCATGATAAAAACTCTCATCAAAATGGGAATAGAGGGCACGTACCTCAACATAATAAAGGCCATATATGATAAACCCACAGCCAGCATTATACTGAACAGCGAGAAGCTGAAAGCATTTCCTCTGAGATCGGGAACCAGACAGGGATGCCCACTCTTCCCACTGTTATTTAACATAGTACTGGAGGTCCTAGCCATGGCAATCAGACAAAACAAAGAAATACAAGGAATCCAGATTGGTAAAGAAGAAGTCAAACTGTCACTATTTGCAGATGATATGATACCGTACATAAAAAACCCTAAAGACTCCACTCCAAAACTACTAGAACTGATATCGGAATACAGCAAAGTTGCAGGATACAAAATTAACACACAGAAATCTGTAGCTTTCCTATACACTAACAATGAATCGATAGAAAGAGAAATCAGGAAAACAATTCCATTCACCATTGCATCAAAGAGAATAAAATACCTAGGAATAAACCTAACCAAAGAAGTGAAAGACTTATACTCTGAAAACTACAAGTCACTCTTAAGAGAAATTAAAGGGGACACTAATAAATGGAAACTCATCCCATGCTCATGACTAGGAAGAATTAATATCGTCAAAATGGCCATCCTGCCCAAAGCAATATACAGATTTGATGCAATCCCTCTCAAATTACCAGCAACATTCTTCAATGAATTGGAACAAATAATTCAAAAATTCATATGGAAACACCAAAGACCCCGAATAGCCAAAGCAATCCTGAAAAAGAAGAATAAAGTAGGGGGGATCTCACTCCCCAACTTCAAGCTCTACTACAAAGCCATAGTAATCAAGACAATTTGGTACTGGCACAAGAACAGAGCCACAGACCAGTGGAACAGATTAGAGACTCCAGACATTAACCCAAACATATATGGACAATTAATATTTGATAAAGGAGCCATGGACATACAATGGGGAAATGACAGTCTCTTCAACAGATGGTGCTGGCAAAACTGGACAGCTACATGTAGGAGAATGAAACTGGACCATTGTCTAACCCCATATACAAAGGTAAACTCAAAATGGATCAAAGACCTGAATGTAAGTCATGAAACCATTAAATGCTTGGAAAAAAACATAGGCAAAAACCTCTTAGACATAAACATGAGTGATCTCTTCTTGAACATATCTCCCCGGGCAAGGAAAACAACAGCAAAAATGAGCAAGTGGGACTACATTAAGCTGAAAAGCTTCTGTACAGCGAAAGACACCATCAATAGAACAAAAAGGAACCCTACAGTATGGGAGAATATATTTGAAAATGACAGATCCGATAAAGGCTTGACATCCAGAATATATAAAGAGCTCACACGCCTCAACAAACAAAAAACAAATAACCCAATTAAAAAATGGGCAGAGGAACTGAACAGACAGTTCTCTAAAAAAGAAATACAGATGGCCAAGAGACACATGAAAAGATGCTCCACATTGCTAATTATCAGAGAAATGCAAATTAAAACTACAATGAGGTATCACCTCACACCAGTAAGGATAGCTGCCATCCAAAAGATAAACAACAACAAATGTTGGTGAGGCTGTGGAGAAAGGGGAACCCTCCTACACTGCTGGTGGGAATGTAAATTAGTTCAACCATTGTGGAAAGCAGTATGGAGGTTCATCAAAATGCTCAAAACAGACCTACCATTTGACCCAGGAATTCCACTCCTAGGAATTTACCCTAAGAACGCAGCAATCAAGTTTGAGAAAGACAGATGCACCCCTATGTTTATCGCAGCACTATTTACAATAGCCAAGAATTGGAAGCAACCTAAATGTCCATCGGTAGATGAATGGATAAAGAAAATGTGGTACATATACACAATGGAATACTACTCAGCCATAAGAAGTGGAAAAATCCAACCATTTGCAGCAACATGGATGGAGCTGGAGAATATTATGCTCAGTGAAATAAGCCAAGCGCAGAAAGAGAAATACCAAATGATTTGACTCATCTGAGGAGTATAGGAACAAAGGAAAAACTGAAGGAACAAAACAGCAGCGGAATTACAGAACCCAAAAATGGACCAACAGGTACCAAAGGGAAAGGAACTGGGGAGGATGGGTGGGCAGGGAGGGATAAGGGGGGGGAAGAAGAAGGGGGGTATTAAGATTAGCATGCATGGGGGGGAGGGAGAAAGGGGAGGGTGGGCTGCACAACACAGAGAGGACAAGTAGTGACTCTACAACATTTTGGTAAGCTGATGGACAGTAACCGTAATGTGGTTGTTACGGGGGACCTGATATAGGGGAGAGCATAGTAAACATAGTATTCTTCATGTAAGTATAGATTAAAAATTAAAAAAAAAAAAGAAAGAAAGAAAGAAAGGGGGATTACTCCTTGATAGGATAAAACTATTGGTAAATCAAAGATCAATGCATGCTTTAAATATCCTTAATGTTGATCACTTAAAGGGTGTCAGATGATCAGCTATGGAGGTACTCTTTTCTGATAATATTCCTTTCTCTTAATAAAAAAAAAAAAAAAAGCAGTTACTGTGTGCTGACCTCCAATGAGTTCTGCACAATGGTATAGAGGGCATGTCAAAGTGTGGGCAAAGGGTCTGTTTGTTTCTATGCAGAAGATCAAGGCCTAGCTTGGATACCCAGAAAATGAACTAAGATATGATATGAGGAGGAGCTTCTGGCATCAGCACTCTCTGGAGGACTTGTGCCGGGGGATGATCATCAAAAAGCCTCCACAGGGATCCGGACTATGCTGCGGTTGTGGCTGCATCCAGCCCACCGTCTCCTGGACTTGCCATAGGAATGAGGAGGGAGATGTCTAGGCTGGCATGTGCATACAGTGAGACAACGAATTGACCGGATCTGTACTGTTGGAACTCAACCAGGAGTTGGGAGGGGTGCAAGGTGTAGCACTCCAAAATCTTATGACTATAGACTATCTACAGTTAAAAGAACATATGGGATGTGAACAGATCCCAGAAATGGGCTGCTTTAATTTGTCTGATTTCTCTCAGACTGTTCAAGTACAGTTGGACAATATCCATCATATCATAGACAAATGTTCACAAATGCCTAGGGTGCCTAAATCGTTTTCTTGGCTTCACTGGAGATGGATGGTAATTATAGATTTGCTTTGTTTATGTCACCGTATTCCTATTATGTTAATATGTGTGTGCAAATTAGTTAGTAGTTTAAAACCTATACATACTTAAGGTACTCTACAAGAAGATATGTCAAAGAAATAATCAATCCTCCCATGTTTCCTTCCATATGCTACATCTGTAGCTTTTCTTCTTTCTTCCTAATTACAACCCTTAAATAGAATTCGTGCCTCATATCGAATTTACCGAGTATCATAATTCCTCCAGGTGGTAAAGATACCTCAAGACAAGTGCTGGGCATAGAAGCCACAGGGCATAAATCTGCAAAGAAGTAAAAAGCTAACCTTTTCAAACAATATGGCTTCTCTCTCACTTACCAACTTTACATTTCCCTGTATGGCCCTGGAAGATGACTGGTTAGCCAGAGACGGGTAAGATTCCTCAAGGGAGGAACAACCTAAGAGAGGCACAGTCGCAGGGGGGCCATCAGGTGAGAATTTGGGGATCAACAGAGGTGAGGCTCAGAACCTCACCCCCCCTGCTTTGAGAGAAATCTTCTGCATCCGTGGATGTTTTGCTGCCCTTGTCTAGCCTGGATTAATACTTAGTCCATAGGCACACACCTAATCATCTGATCATCTACATTTGCCCTCTTACAGCACTAAACTATGTTTTCTATCTTTATCTTGCATCTACCTACCACTTCAGCATTTTATTAAAAATAAAAATAATAATAATAATAGAGGGAGAAATGTGGGATCGACATATAAATCAAGTACAAAAATCAAACGAATATTCATATTTGACCTGATTGTTTATAGGTCAAACTGCGTGATCAAAACCGAAAGTTTCTGTGATGAATGCCCTTGTACTGTTCACCATGTAAGAATTTATTCACTATGTAAGAATTTGTTCACCATGTAAGAACTTGTTCGTTATGCTTCAGAAGATTGGAGACTGACAAGAATTAGACTTGAGATGGATTAATGATTGTACATTGAGCATTGACCTCCCTATACTGAATTTTATTGTTGTTAACAACCATTTGATCAATAAATATGAGAGATGCCCTCTCAAAAAAAAAATATTGGCAAACTGAATTCAAAAATACATCAAGAGGATCATACACCATGACCAAGTGGGATTCATCCCAGGGATGCAAGAATGATACAACATTCTATAATCCATCAACATCATCCACCAAACCAACAAAAAGAAGGACAAAAACCACATGATCATCTCCATAGATGCTGAAAAAGCATTCGACAAAATTCAACATCCACTCATGATAAAAACTCTCAACAAAATGGGTATAGAGGGCAAGTACCTCAACATAATAAAGGCCATATATGATAAACCCACAGCTAACATCATACTGAACAGAGAGAGGCTGAAAGCTTTTCCTCTGAGATCGGGAACAAAACAGGGATGCCCATTCTCTCCACTGTTATTCAACATAGTACTGGAGGTCCTAGTCACGGCAATCAGACAAAACAAAGAAATACAAGGAATCCAGATTGGTAAAGTAGAAGTGAAACTGTCACTATTTGCAGATGACATGATATTGTACATAAAAAACCCTAAAGACTCCACTCCAAAACTACTAGAACTAATATCAGAATTCAGCAAAGTTGCAGGATACAAAATTAACACACAGAAATCTGTGGCTTTCTTATACACCAACAATGAACTAATAGAAAGCGAAATCAGGAAAACAATTCCATTCACAATAGCATTAAAAAGAATAAAATACCTAGGAATAAACCTAACCAAGGAAGTGAAAGACCTATACCCTGAAAACTACAAGACACTCTTAAGAGAAATTAAAGAGGACACTAACAAATGGAAGCTCATCCCATGCTCATGGCTAGGAAGAATTAATATCGTCAAAATGGCCATCCTGCCCAAAGCAATATACAGATTCGATGCAATCCCTGTCAAATTACCAACAGCATTCTTCAATGAACCGAAACAAATAGTTCAAAAATTCATATGGAACCACCAAAGACCCTGGATAGCCAAAGCAATCCTGAGAAGGAAGAATAAAGTGGGGGGGATCTCACTCCCCAACCTCAAGCTCTACTACAAAGCCACAGTAATCAAGACAATCTGGTATTGGCACAAGAACAGAGCCACAGACCAGTGAAACAGAATAGAGATGCCAAACATTAACCCAAACATATATGGCCAATTAATATATGGTAAAGGAGCCATGGACATACAATGGGGAAATGACAGTCTCTTCAACAGATGGTGCTGGCAAAACTGGACAGCTACATGTAAGAGAATGAAACTGGATCACTGTCTAACCCCACACACAGAAGTAAATTCGAAATGGATCAAAGACCTGAATGTAAGTCAGGAAACCATAAAACTCTTAGAAAAAAACATAGGCAAAAATCTCATGGACATAAACATGAGTGACTTCTTCATGAACATATCTCCCTGGGCAAGGGAAACAAAAGCAAAAATGAACAAGTGGGACTATATCAAGCTATAGAGTTTATGTACAGCAAAGGACACCATCAATAGAACAAAGGTATCCTAGAGTATGGGAGAATATATTCATAAATGACAGATCCGATAAAGGGCTGACATCCAAAATATATAATGAGCTCACGCACCTCAACAAATAAAAGGCAAATAATCCAATTAAAAAATGGGCAGAGGAGCTGAAAAGACAGTTCTCTAAAGAAGAAATTCAGATGGCCAACAGACACAAGAAAAGATGCTCCACATCGCTTGTCATCAGAGAAATGCAGATTAAAACCACAATGAGATATCACCTTACACCAGTAAGGATTGCCACCATTCAAAAGACAAACAACAGCAAATGCTGGTGAGGTTGTGGAGAAGGGGGAACCCTCCTACACTGCTGGTGGGAATGTAAACTAGTTCAACCATTATGGAAAGCAGTATGGAGGTTCCTCAAAAAGCTCCAAATAGAAATACCATTTCACCCAGGAATTCCACTTTAGGAATTTACCCTACGAATGCAGCAGCCCAGTCTGAAAAAGACAGATGCACCCCTATGTTTATCGCAGCACTATTTACAATAGCCAAGAAATGTAAGCAACCTAAATGTACATCCGTAGATGAATGGATAAAGAAGAGGTGGTACATATACACAATGGAATATTACTCAGCCATAAGAAAAAAACAGATCCTACCATTTGCAACAACATGGATGGAGCTAGAGGGTATTATGCTCAGTGAAATAAGCAAGGCAGAGAAAGACAAGTACCAAGTGATTTCACTCATATGTGCAGTATAAGACCTAAGGAAAACTGAAGGAACAAAACAGCAGCAGAATCACAGAACCCAAGAATGGACTAATAGTTACCAAAGGGAAAGGGACTGGGGAGGATGGGTGGGAAGGAAGGGACAAGGGCAGGGAAAAAGAAAGGGGGCATTACAATTAGCATGTATAATGTGTGTGGGGCACAGGGAAGGCTGTACAACACAGAGAAGACATGAAGTGATTTTACAGCATCTTGCTACGCTGATGAACAGTGACTGTGAAGGGGTATGTGGGGGGGACTTGGTGAAGGGGGGAGCCCAGTAAACATAATGTTCTTCATCTAAGTGTAGATTAATGATAACAAAAAAAAAAACACATATGGAAGGATACATAGAAACTGCTGCCTTTAGATGGCTGGTTAGAAGTAGCAAAGGTCAGGGGAGAGAATTTTACTTTTATTTACCTTATATAGTTTTGTAGAATTTGAAGGTTTTACAAGCATAAAATACTTAATTACTTTTTGAAATAATAAAATTAAATTAACATATTTAAAAGAATTGTTTATAAAATAAATCATTTAAAAAATTCACAAAACAGCTTTTTTTATGAATTACTAGAGGGAAGAACTTAATGTTCAGGTAATAGGAAGCCTAAAAAAGCACTTTGGAGGTAACAAATCTGAAAGGTGGCTAGCTTTTCATCTGTATTTTCCATCCTTCTGATCTTATTTTGTGCCACGTTCAAACCACCCTCCAGACTACCTTTAACTAGTTGTGAGTATATTTACTGACCCACTGGCTACAATGTTAACGAATGGAAATTTGGGAGCCACCCAAACAGGCACAGTCTACACATTAAAAAAGAAATGATTTACTCATCCATGACTAAGATACTGCTATCAACAATATCATGCCTACCAAATTCAACCTTTCTGTGCTGGGTTTGGATGGGCCAGAAGAAGCTGGAGTGGGGATGAGGAGCCAAAGGCAACACATGGAGTTAAGATTTTTTTATGTTTGTTGCTATATTTCTAGGGCAGAGCCAGAACCAATCTCCTGCTTCTCAGATAAGTTTTTTTCATGCTAAAAAAGGAACTCAGAATAATAACATTTGTTACTATTTATTAAGCATCTATGAGCTATGCACTGTGCTAAGTGTCTTAGATGGTTATTTTACTCAATCCTCACTACAACCCATGAAGTATTATTATCCCCATAAAAATAAACAGATTAAATATAATAAGCAGAAAACAATCATAAGGCACCCAAATCACAGATTTTGCTCCATTCTCTCTCTCCTTGAATCACTTTTCCTGATCTGGTCTTTACCAAAAAGGCAGTATTTCCCAAGTTAATCTGACTTTTCTGTTCCTCCAACCTCTCTCTCCACTGGCCAATTTCTCTCAGGGGATCAACATGCATGTACAGTATCCAAAAAACACAAAAAACAAAAACTCTTTTATCCACATTTTCCTTCTGAGCTAAGCTCCTTGAAAGCATAATTTAGACCGGCTGTCTCCATTTACTTATTTTTCCATTCACTAAAATATGGATTCTGTCCTTATTGCTACAGAAATTGCTTTACCTGAGGTCATTACGAAGTCTTAAACACCAAATCTTAATTATACTTTTAAATAATCAAACCTTTATCCTGACTCAAACTCTTGAGTTCCAATATCCAAATCCAAATTGGCTGGACTCCAAAACTCATGCTCTTAACAGCTATGCTGTACTACTTCAAGGTAACCTTATAGTCATCCCGATTTCCTTCTTCCCCCGCGTCAGTCACCAGATACCAATTAATAAAATTACAAGTCTCATAAATATCTCTGGAAGAGCTTTCCTACTGATTACTCCCAAACACCCAATTTAGAAACTCGATGGTTATTTTAAACCTCCAACAAAACTCAGACTGTATCAGAGGGAATAATCTCTCTTCTGTGGACATACTCAACACTACCCTAGTATCACAGAACTCTGAAAGTGGAGGAGAATGTCATTCTATAGCTGAGAAACAGAGGCTGAGTGGTTTACTTATTGTCAGCTTTGCACAGAGCTGGTTAATACAAGGGAATCGATATAGTATGTATCTGTGGGGTAGTTTACTGGGTGAATCACCACCTCTGCAGTTTCTTCACTTTGCACCTGGCCTCACTGACTTGTCCGCAGATTTAAATGGCATCTCTTTTGTAAGGATGAAAGCATTAAGTAAATTCCTAAGTACTAGTTAATGAGGATCCAACAAACGACCTCTTCTCCTTGTCCATCAAGGTCAGTGGTTCTAACCCTGCTTTGGCCTTACGAGACAACTTAATGAGGACCCTGTCATCCAAGGAGGTCTGGGTGTCAGTCCCCACAGACTCACCTCTCCAAGATGTTAGTCTGCTATGAGAAGTTAAGATAAATTTTCCCTTCGGACGTAAAGGCTTGTAGAAAAATGACAACCCGCGCTTCCCCGACACAATTCAAGGCTCCACAATAAACAGCGGCGAGGAGTCTTCCGGCAAAAACGCGGTCCTCCGAGAAGAGTCAAATCACAGTCGAACTTGAGCACAAGCTAAACCTTCCTCAGTTCCGATTGGCGAGGTGCATTCTCCGGAAGTGACGCATCAGATTCGCCGGCGGAGGGGAGGTCACGGAAGTGAGGTGACTTCTGCTCTTAAATGTATGAGGCGGGTGCTATAGAACGAAAGCGTAGCCTCCCGCTGTCCTGACCCTCTCCTGGCTATGGGCCCACGGAGCCGCCAGCGGCGGGCAGGGGCGATACAGAGTACCAACGACAGCAGCGCCCTCAGCAAGAGTTCCCTGGCCGCGCGTGGGTACGTGCACGACCCCTTCGCCGCCTTGCTGGTTCCGGGGACCGTGCGCCGCGCGCCGCTCATCCACCGCGGTTACTACGTCCGCGCGCGCGCCATACGCCACTGCGTTCACACCTTCTTAGAACGGACGTGCGCGGTCAGTGGCGCGTCTCGCGCGCAGATCCTGTCGCTGGGCGCGGGTTCGGACTCGCTGTATTTTCGCTTGAAAGCTGCGGGCCTCCTGACCCGGACTGCAGTGTGGGAAGTAGATTATCCGGATGTGGCGCGGCGCAAAGCGGAAAGGATTGGAGATACGCCGGAACTGTCCGCGTTAACTGGGCCTTTCCAGACGGGGGATCCCGAGTCAGCGCTCTGCTTTGCGAGCTTGGACTACCGCATCCTGGGCCTGGACCTGCGGCAGCTCCAGCGACTGGACCAGGCCCTGGCCGCCGCGGGACTTGATCCGGCCGCACCCACTCTGCTCCTGGCTGAGGCTGTGCTGACTTACCTTGAGGCGGATAATGCCGCCGCCCTCATCGCCTGGACAGCCCAGCGTTTCCCTAATGCCCTTTTCGTGATCTACGAGCAGATGAGGCCGCATGACGCCTTTGGCCAATTCATGCAGCAACATTTTCGGCAGCTAAATTCTCCCCTGCATGGCCTGGACCGCTTTCCCGATGTGGAGGCCCAGCAGCATCGCTTCCTTCGGGCTGGCTGGACTGCTTGTAGTGCCCTGGACATGAATGAATTCTATCGCCGCTTTCTTCCCGAGGAAGAATGCCGGCGAGTGGAAAATCTTGAACCTTTTGATGAGTTTGAAGAATGGCATCTGAAGTGCTCCCACTATTTCATTTTAGCCGCGTCTAGGGGCAGTGCATTCTCCCAAACTCTGGTGTTTCCTCGCTCACAGGTGTTTCATCGGGTAGATCCCGCTTCCCCTTCAGGTGCCTTTCCTGCCAGTGTGGTCACTAGTGCCCGCCAGGACCCAGACCTTAAGAGATATGGCCACGCTTCTGTCCTTTTGAGCCCAGAAATTATTCTCAGTACAGGAGGATTTGGGGAGGAGGAGGGGCGGCATTGTCGAGTGAGCACGTTTCATTTGCTGTCAAGATACTGTGACTTTAAATGGAAAGGCAGTCAGATACGCAATTGGGGGACCGGAGCTCCGTGGGATGGACGCCTTTATCACACCATGACAAGACTTTCAGATACTCAGGTTCTGGTTCTAGGAGGCCGACTGTCCCCAGTAACTCCATCCTTGGGGATACTTCAACTTCGTTTGTGTAAGAGTGACAGTGGTAATAGCATTGAGGACCTAAACATAACAGTAACAAAGGCCGGCCCAGAAGCAGATTCTATTTTGTCACGTTGGCGACATTCAACAACAAACATGTCTTATGAGAATCAGAAATATTTGTTTGTGTATGGGGGTCGAAGTGTGGTGGATCCTGTACTGAGTGACTGGCATTTCCTGCATGTGGGGACAATGACTTGGGTCAGGATCCCAGTGGAGGGGGAAGCACCTGAAGGACGGCATTCCCACAGTGCCTGCAGCTGGCAAGGGGGAGCCCTCATTGCAGGAGGTCTAGGTGCTTCTGAAGAGCCACTGAGCTCTGTGCTCTTTCTGAAACCAATCTCTGGTGGATTCCTCTGGGAATCAGTAGTAATCCAGCCTCCCATTACCCCAAGATACGCCCACACAGCTCATGTGCTCAATGGGAAGCTTCTGCTGGTGGGAGGGATCTGGATTCATTCCTCCTCAGTTCTTGGCGTGACTGTTATTGATTTGACTGCAGGATTGAGTTCTGAGTATCAGATTGACACAACATGTGTGCCGTGGCCATTAATGTTACACAATCATAGCAGCATTCTCCTTCCTGAAGAGCAACAGCTTCTGCTCCTTGGTGGTGGTGGGAACTGCTTTTCCTTTGGCACCTACTTCAATCCCCATACAGTGACATTAGACCTTTCTTCCTTACGTGCTGGGTAGTAAGGACTAGACGTTTTTATATATTCAGGACCCACTAAAGTAGACAATAAAAGATTTCCACAAACAGGATTTGACTCTGGGTATAGATACTACTACTACTCCCGCTCCTTCCTTTTTTTTAAATTTTTCATTAGTACTATTATCCAGGGCAGAACATGAAAGAGGTTCATATTTATTTAGATTTAAAACTGCTAATAAACCACAGATTTGTTGTCTCAACTCATTTTGTACACAGCATGATAATGATACGTTTTGCTCCAGATCTACTCTCCATCTTTCACTGTGTTCTGTGCTCCAGATAGCTGATCTTTATGAACTGCATTAAGTTTTCTTGTCCTCTAGTTTCTGGTGTGTTCCACTGTTCAGAGGCACAAGAGGGGGATGGTCAGGAAGAGTGAGTCAGTATTCCCAGCATTTCCCCTACCAGTCCAAAAGTTGGCAGTAGCTACATTCTGTCACACAGCTCCTGTCATGTTGTTCTCCTCTATTAAAAACAACTTGAATTCTGCAACACTCCAGGCTCCAATAATTGTTCCTTCTTATTTAATCAAGCCTAGGAGTTGTAATGGCTCTGCTGTTTCTGAGCTGCACTGTTTAATACAATAGCCATTAGCTATGTGTGGCTATTTAAACTTAAATTAATTGAGATTAAATTTAAGAATTGAGTGGCTTAGTTGCATTAACCACATTTTAAGTGCTCAATAGCTCAATAGTGGCTAATGGATACAGTACTAGACAATATAGATGTAGAACATTTCCATCATTGCAGAAAGATCTGGACACTGCTGAGGTATGACCATCTTGACTTAGTTTCCCCTAGCCCTGCTCACCCCCTTTTAATCAGTATCTTCATTAAACTCTACTTGATTATTCCCTTTAAACAGACTATCTTTCCTAGTGAGACTTGTGAGATCAATGAAATATCTTAGGTATTCACTCTTAAAATTTGAGCCTTTATTTGTCATCTAACTCATACTTCAAAAAAGTTCACATCTCAAAGGTTAGTGGCTTTGGTGATAGATACTAAGTATACCATTTTAGTATTTCTTGTTAGTCTGCAGTCCTTGAAACAACACATTGGGATTCTACAAGTACTATCAATGTCAACATCTTGATGGACTTAATAAGACACAATTTTTCCCTAATTATTTTTATTAACTTTGCATAAATGAGTGAATATGAAAGACGATTAACATAAAACTGAGGAACAAACACAAAAATAGCACATAGAAGGGCAGTGTCGGCTGTTAGAGGAAGGCAAAAAGAGAAGGCCAGGGGACGACAAGCTGAATAAAGGGTTGTCTTAACTTCAGCTTCCCTGAGACTGCAGGAGCCTTTCTGTGGAAGTTCTCAGTTATGGTCATGAATAAGTCCTGGCAAACAATGGGTTTACTACAGCTAGGCATCTGGCAAGGCAAGAGATGCTCCAGGTACTAAATAACTGGCAGGATTATGATCAGAAGGGGAAAAGGCTGCCTTGGGTTTCCTGTTTCTAAATTCACCACAGTCCACCTCCAACTTTGAGGAGCAGAGCATTGAAGAGATGGACCTAAAATGACTCCAAAACCCAGGGTACACTTTCCATTATGCTACCCATTAGACGGTGCCATCAACCATTATTATTTCATCACTTTTGTGGTGGGGAGGAAGGAGGTGGTGGGGTGGGGATTGTCAGGAGAATGTGGATGTGTGCCCGACCTAAATTAGTAGTGCAGTGGTGCCTGCTGCATTGAGCACTATCCAGTATGGCGCATTATGAGTAACTGGGCTTGTTCTCCCCAGAGAAATTACCCGCATTTTCTGCAAGTGATTACCAGATTAAGTGTGCCCTCCACCTCTAACCCTACACATGCATCATACTCAGTTAAGGAATTATTCATTTCTCAAGCTTCACTCATTAGAGCACTTAGAAGTTTTGTCAGCAACACTGACTCTGTGCCTTCAGGCAGCACTCAGTATGGACTAGCGCTGGATCTCAGTTTCATAACAGTAATCAGCAGCAGCCAGAGATGTTGCCCAGGTGGAGAACTGAAGTTGGACAATCATTTTTGCCTCTTCATCTCACCTCTGAATATTTTTGTTCCAAAATTCTAGTATGGAGCTCTGGGGTAGTTATGAAATGTAATAAAAGGACTTCTCCTTGTTAGTGATAGTACTTCTTTTTAGACCAGAAAAACCAGTTAAGGAAGGAAGAGAATTTGTGATTTTGAATCTCTATCAGGGTCTCAAAAACAGTGTCATACTTGTAAGGATTTGAAAACAAGGCTAAGAACAACTCTTCTAGGATATGCTCTTCAAAAGCTAGTGCTGTCACTTCCTTATGTGTTTTCTGGATTTATCACTGAATATCCATTTTTCATCTTTCTGAAGGTTTAATCCTCCTTAGTTGATGTTAGGAAGTTGCCTTGTGATGTGTGTCCCAGTGCCTAGACACAGCCTGATCTTCTCTCTCAGTGGTCTCAGACCTTGAAGTCCTTGTTTATTCCGTATATTTTGTGATCCCAAGCCCAACTTCAAACAACCCATGCCTACTCTGGGAGCCATCCCATATGACATCTGGAAGACACTCCCATATGGCAGCCCCCAGTGCAACCAACCATGCTTTCCCTGTGTAAGGGAAGCTTGTGCTCTTTGGAGAGTGTGGGAAATAAGAGAAGAACTAGTTATTAAGGTGAATTTTTAATCATAGGGACTATCCAATAATGTCTAGTGACATTAAAACTAAACTAAGCTTTTTGACTGCAGTAATGAAGGGGATATAACATAGCATTAGGCTGACAAGGTGGGTCATGAATCCTGGCTAATCACATTTGGATTTGATGTTTAAAGAGAGCAGGAGAATATGTAAAGCAGAAATTATGAAACTCACAGTTAGCTTTAGGCTGAGGTTTCCTTGTATATCAATAATTACATAGTTAAACAAAAGTTTATAAACAAATGGTCAATCCATAGTTTAGTTCTAAAGCTCTCTCTTACCTTTCTTGGACAATGACATAAAGCACTTGGTTAGGAAGAATCAGTTTCTTGACAGAGGGAAGGAATTTTTCTAGGTTATTTTCTATCCCAACACTGTAGATGTTCAGTAAATAGTTGTTGGATAGAGGTTCAATCTGACACTCAAATTCTATTTGAATATTAGTATTGAGACTACCATGTACAGATGTCAAAATTCCTTTAATTACTCGGGGGCAGGGGGAGGTGGGGGTAAGGGGAAGCATTGAAGTTTTAAAGACACTTGTTTATGAGTTTTTAGAATTCAACTGCCTTGGCCTGGGTAAAAATGGGAGACTTTCTGGTGTTACTCCTGGCTTTACCGAATATACCTGAACCATATCCCTGATTGCAGTTTCCAGCTAATCTAAGGGAGTAGAAACATGCAGTTAAATGTGATCAGGAGCACATACACACAGGATCTTCCTAGGATGTGGTGATGCTTTGCTGGGCATGACTTGGTATGTAACCCTCAAAGTAAGTTTAATAGAGGGAGAGGAAAAACCTTGCCCTAATATTTATGTGAAAAGTCATTTGCAACCTAATTGGCACACTAAGGCTAGGAAATAAATTGTAGTAAGAATCATTTTTAGGATATTACACCACATTCTGCTTTCCTCATTCCCTATCTTTTGTCCATATTTTAAGGTTTTCTTCATTAGAACCCCAACCTCTGACTTCATATTTAGACTTGTTATTTTAGAAAAGTTAGCAAAGCTGATGTTCTTATTTATGGATACATTAGCAACTTAACCAATACTTAAGAGGAAAAAAAACTTTGCCAACACCCTTCCCCTCAAAAAAACTCAATTAAAAAAGCAGAGTCTAGACCTCAATCCACTGAATTTATATTTGGACAACTGAGTCCAGCTAGCATATTTTTATTTCCAGTGCATGATGCATTTAAAAATTGTCACATGAATAGATATATGTTTCATTTAGGCTAAAATTAGTAATAAATAGTGAATTGTAATGTTAAGATCAGAGATTACCACCAGAAAATCAAAATATAATAAAGTCATAGCAGTTAAAAATAATTTGATATTGGTGCCAGAATATACAAATAGATTGAAGGGACAAAGAATTCAAGAGTAGAATGGGTGATAAGATGGTGTTTCAAATCAGTGAGGAAAGGCTGGACTATTCAGTACATAATTTGCAATCACCTGGCTAATCATTGATGAAAAGTAATGTTAGCTCCCTACTTCTCACAAGTCACAAGCATAAATTCCAAATGGATTAAAGACCAGACCTAAGCTTAAAAAACAAAGCAAAACTAAATTATATGAGCATTAGAACAAGTATAAAGGAATATGTTTATAATCCTCGTGGTAGGAAAGACCTTAAAGAGCACATACATATATACAAAACTCAGGGGAAAAAATCTGGTATATTTATTCATTTAAAACTTCAGGACAACAAAAAAAGGCATTAAAGTGATAAAAAGGTCATTCCATAGGGTGACTTTCATTTTCCCTTTCATCAGTCCTTAGAATTAAGATGCATGTGACTTATTATTCTGTTTCTCAATACCAGCTTCAGAGATATGTTAAGAATGGGAAATAGGAATAACATAAAGTGAAACTTTAAATTGAGACTATCCATTCATTCATTCATTCATTCATTAATTCATTCAACACTTAAGTGTTCTAAGCAGGATGTGTCATAAACCAAATAATCTCTTGTGGAATTTGCAGCCTAGCAGTTGGAGGGAAGAAATTAAACAATAAAGATAATAAATAAATTATATGTTATATTAGAATAAATAAGGACTGTAGAAAAAAATAGGGTAGGAGGAATTAGGAGTGCATGGGGATGATGGTAGCAGGTTATAATACTAAATAGGGTAGATAGGGTCACTCTCTCCAAATGGTGACATTTTAGCAAAGACCTAAGGAGGTGACAGAGTTAGCCAAGCAGATTACTAGAGAAAGAGTATTTCAGGCAGAGAGAATAGCCAGGGCAAATCTCCTAAAGCAATTCACTGTAAGAATTTTTATTTTTAATCTGGGAGAAAAAGGGAACTGTGCAGGGTTTTCAGTGATATTATTTGACTCACATTTTTAAAGGATCCCTCTGGACATTGTGAGGAGAATAGACTGTAAAAGGTCAAGAGTAAAAGCAGGAAGACTTTTTGGAAGGCTGTTGTGGTAATAAAGATGAGAGATGATATGGATTCAGCTAGAGATGTTGAAAAATGGTGGGATTTGGGGTATATTCTGAAGGCAGAGCCAACAGAATTTCCTAGTGGACTGGGTATGGGATATTATAGAAGGACATGAGTGAAGGATGGGCTCCAAGACTTTAGGCCTAAGCAACTGGAAAGTTGGAGCTGGTGTCAACTGAGATGGAGGAGGCTACAGGTGGTACAAATGCGGGGGGTAGGTCAGGAGTTCAGGTTGGATATGCTGATTTTGGGATG
This sequence comes from Manis javanica, assembly GCF_040802235.1. Classification (NCBI taxonomy): domain Eukaryota; kingdom Metazoa; phylum Chordata; class Mammalia; order Pholidota; family Manidae; genus Manis; species Manis javanica. Next base: position 93,458,106 of record NC_133163.1, on the reverse strand, counting down.
TCTGTTAGACATCCAGATGGAGAGACATTCAAATATCCATTTTGTAACCTCCCTCTCCTTTCTCTACATTCACTTATTTTTTCCTTTTCCTTCTGTAAATAACCAAACACTGGAATGGGACTGGCAAATAAAACTGGCTAAACTGGAAACACAAATTTTAGCTTGAAGAATAAGAGGGTCAAATCCTCTGTGAGATGGCTCAAGCCATCTATTCTGGCTCCCAGAGCCTCTCCTGGAGCTACTTTCATTCAGACCCATTGTCTTATTTTTTTGTCTGATTTTCTTTCTATATTAATATTTATTATACATACTGTATAACTCTTCATAAAACCAGAATCTGACATTCCTTATCTCACAAGACTCATCCCCTACACCATACCTCCTCCCCTTACTTAGCATCCCAGATCCATGGAACTATACATAGGTCCCCAAGTAGATGATAACTTCTTCATGCCTCCATTACTTTATTTGTAGTGTCTCATTGTTAAGGCTCTTGATACCACCCCTTTTACTTACTCTCATACCATCTCAGTCTTGTTCACACAACTCCTACTAGACTTTCAAAGCTTATCTTTGAAAAGCATTCCTTGCTTCTAATCCTCTTACCCTTTCATACTGGGATGTGTTACCCTTCTGTATTGCCATAGCACCTTATAAATGTCATCCATATTGCACATACCATATTTTATTATAATCTGTTTTCTATTCTGTCTTCTCACTCCAGATTGAAGCTTCTTGAGGGCATGGACAGTATCTTACCATTGTATTCCCAGCACCTGGTACTCTATGAACACTGGAACTGAACAAAGATCTCTTATTGTGGGTGTTTAACTATTTGGAGCCAAATCTTTCTCATACCCTTTCAATATAATAAATCCTGTACTGCTGGCTTCCTGGTAAAGAACAGGGTAGCCCCAGTGAAAAATAGTACAATGACATGCAAAAAACAAAAGCTCCTGTCATGCAAGCCTGTGCCTTTGGTCATAAACTCAAAGAGAGAGAATCATCCAGAACCCTTAGAACACAGCTATGACTCTACATGTTTTTAAGAACTCCAGTCAGTCCTGCTGCTTCCTCCATCTCTCACGCAGACATCTGGTGGGTAGTGACAGGGATAAGTAACCACAGAGGCAGTGAATTTTTTGCATTATTTTAGTAGAAAGCCAATATATTAGCCACATTTTAAGTATTAAGAAGATCCACCCTATAGTGACTTGAACCTGCAACTTGCCCTCTAGCCCAATTCCCTTTGAGGTTTTCAGTTTGGGAAGGACCCGTGGCCACTTTTGGTTTGAGCTGACCTCCTAGACTCATAACAGTGTTGATTTAACTAGAACGCATGGCAACTCAAAGTTACTGTACCCTGCTACATATTAGCCAACGATTTGTTTTAAAACACTTATTGTTGTAATGTATTATGTAACATATATATGCTTATTATAAAACTATTAGAAAAAGTAAGATCTGCTAAATTGAAACATTTTCTAGGACTTTCTAACCATGTTGGGGTCACACTGCCTTCTTACAAGTTCTGAATAAAAATTTCTCTCACAATCACAAAAGAAATTAACTACAGGGGGATAGAATCAGATGATGGATAGTTCTGGTGCATGACAGTTCCTCAGCTGATGAATTCCTCTTTGATGATGACTGCTTTCTCTTGCCTACGCCTGATAAGAGTAACTTCTGGGCCCCAATGTTACTAAGATTATGAAACTAAGCTATACGGCATTACTCACAGCATTTTCTATTGAAATATAATTGATATACAATACTATATTGGTTTCAAGTACACAACAAGTGATTTGACATTTGATCTACATTATCAAAAGCTCACCACAACTAGCATAGTTACTGTCTGTCAACATAGAAAGACTGGTTACAGCTATTGACTATATTCTCTTGCTATACTTTCATCCTTTGACTAATTTATATTATGATTGAGATTTTGTGCCTCTTTATCCCCTGCACCTCTTCCACCCTCCCACCCCTCCCCCATGGCAACTGCCAGTCACTTCTCAGCGTCTTTGTGTCTATTTCTGTTTTGTTAATCTGTTTTGTTGTGTTTTGTTTTGTTTTGAGATGATAATTATGTTCTACAAAATCAGCTCTGGGGAGACCTGAGGAGAAAAATAGTGTGCAGGTAAGAAGCAAAGTACTGCTGCTCAGAGTAAATGAAAAGTAAAATATAAACCTGAAGAGCACAGCAAATGTGTAGTCATTGGCAACCTGAATTCATGCCCACTCCCCCTGAAGAACTAACTAGACAGAACTGTGACCAAATTTCATGCTGGACAACTGAACAACCACTGGCAGCTGTGCAGTTTAAGCTCATGGAATTTGGAGTCCGACAGACCAGAGTCTGAATCCTGACACTGCCCCTTACTGTCATATGACCTTGGGGAAGTTGCTTAACTTCTCTAAACCTCAGTTCCCACATCTGTAATGGGTATAATAATGGTACCTGCATCATAAATTGATGGGAGAAATTTATAAGATAATGTAAATAGAGCCTTTTCGCAGGGTGAGGCTCAAAAAATGTTAACCCAGGGCAAAGGTAGGGATGGATAGTTTACCACCTCCCTTGAGTAGTTCGTCCCCAGTGTTAACCAGTCAGTCCAATATTTAATGGCTGCTTAACACTGTGCTAGATCTAGTGGGGAGCCACATCATCTTTTCTCCCCAGGAAGCTTACAACCTAAAAAAAATTAATGCACACAGAACAACTGGAGAACAATTGGCATGGACAGTGTAAAGTTCAGAGACTCATGGAATGTCTTAGAGAAATCAGACACAGAGCATAAATGAGAGAGGTTACACAGCTACATAGATATTTTTGGCAAAATGGGTTTTGACTGGAGTGGGAAGGAGTAGTTAAAGAACTCCTTGAAGGTAATGTGAGGCAAATGCCTTGTATGGATAGGATGGATAGAAAATAGATGAACAGAGGCAGGAAGCAAGGGCTTCCCAGGTGCAATTGAGATAATTCCTTTGGAATGAGTCCCAACATCTTTTCTCTTCTTGATGATTCCTATTTGGTTCCTTTAGGTCATTTATTCTTTAACACTAAGCCATGAAGCTGGAGCACAAAATAAGGAGATAAGACATAAGAGAAGGACCTTCTAAGTGGAAAGGGAGCTACCAGCTTTCTGGTCCTGGAAGGGAGAGGAAAGGAGAGAGCATGGCAGGACTAGGACTTGAGGTATGAGTACCTTGCCACCCTTCCACCTCCACCTGGGGTCAGAGCTGAGGAGAGGAGGAGTAAAGGCACTAGAGACATTCAGATGGACTTGGACAACTCCTGATGTAAGACCTTTCTTCTCATTTCTCAAGGGAAAGCCTAGGAAACCATAAATCCTCAGGGAAACTCCATATCCAACATAGCAGCAGAGCAATATGGGGCCACCCCACAGGTACTTTAGAAATTGCTATGGGATGTGAAGATCTGACATAGCTCCAGTTTTCCACAGCCTATGGCATGGAACTGAACCAAAAGTTTCATTATAACCAGCACAACACAAAAGTACTAAAATATCCAGCAGATTAGCAGGTGCTCCTGACTAGGTCAGGCTAAGGGAAACTGCAGGGGAGGGAGCATGGACTTCAGCAGGGGAAAGGAGAGCCATGCACAAGATTCCGAGAACAAGATGCGGCCAACTGAACATCAGCAGACCAGCACAGGACACAGCAGGACCAGAGACAGAATATCCAAGATCAAAGAGGAGCCTCAGGTCTGTGCCCCTGGTGCTATGAAGATATGTAAGCTCCCTCTAGACTCAGAAGCCATCTTGGGAAGACAACAGGGAGGGAGAGATGTCTTGAGAGTGAAGAAACAGCCTGAGCAGGGAGTTTACATTCTAAAATGAATAAAGGCACACTATTACCTAAGATTACACAGGAAATGGTGGAGTCCAGAGCTTGTCCCCTCAGTCATTACACTTCATCTGGACAGATTCTGAGCAGGGTGAATTCTTGAGGGCCTTAGAAGCTGCCCAGAGGAGTGTGGATTGGAAGGCATTAGTATTAGGGAGTGGATTCTGAGCTGGAGGGTTATATGGCATTTAAGGAATACCAGTCTGGCATAGCCCTACAGGACAGGGTAAGGAGGGGGAAATTTGGAAGCAGGATAAAATTGGACATCAGAATATGTAACCCAGGTCAAAAACGGTAAGAGCCTAAAATAGAAGTTACAATAAAAATCGAAAGAGGGAATACATCCTAGATTATTTTTAATAATAATAAAATTAGTAGAACTGAATCAAGTATTTATTATGTGCCAGCACAGTGCTGAACATTATCTCAATTACCACAGCAACTCTAATGAGGAATTAACTGTTATTTTTCCCATTTTATAGTTGAGGAAATTGAGGCACAGAGAGGTTAATAGGTTTCCTGTCGCAGAGCTTAACTGGTAAAGCCTGGAGGGTCTAATGATGGAGCCCAGAATCCTAACCAGGCTGCTTGATCATGTTGGAGCAGCAGGACCAGGTGGCTCCCGGGGCGGAGGGACCCGAGGCCAAACCAACAGATCTAGGCTTGGAGATGAGAAAATGGCAACACCACTGAAGAAACGGGTACCTGGGAAGAAGAGACAGTTTAAAGGTGGAAATGAATTTAGTTTGGGATATGATGATTATGTCAATATGCATACATAGATCAATTTCCTGAGGATAAAGTGGGATTTAATGGATCACAGCTGAGTTTTTTTTTTAAGGCCCAAATCTGTAAATTTAAGCTATTAGTTAATAGGAAGGAGACAGTAAGGCCAATCTTTGAATCTAAAAACATAAATTATTATTATTTTTTATTAAAGTATCATTGATATATAATCTTATGTTGGTTTCAAATCTACAACACTGTAATTCAGTATTATTAAATCCTCACCCCCTCTAATGCTGTTACAGTCTATCAATATAGGAAGATGTTACAGAATCATTGACTATATTCTCCATGCTGTACTACTATCCCTGTGATCAATTTATACTGTGATTGCAAATTGTTGTGCCCCTTTATCGCCCCCCCACCTGCTCCAAACCCCTCCCCCTTGGTAACCACTAGTCCCTTCTCGGTGTCTATGAGTCTACTGCTGTTTTGTTTTGTTTTTATACTCCACAAATAAGTGAAATCATATGATATTAAGACATACATTATTTTTGTTAACTTGAATTCTCTCTGTTGCATTTATACTATGGTAAATAGTTTTCTAACAAGTAACATATTTTCTCTTCCTGACATCAGAAACATTCACTCAGTCAAATGACAGATGGATTTAGAAATCTAGAGAACATAAGTGATCATCATTGTTCTGCATTCAACAGAAAACTTTTGTGGTAACTTGAGTCCTTTGCAAGGCTCAGCTATTTCCAGGTGCTGGACCCAGCCTTGTGGTTCTTCAACAAATACCTTCACCTTCCTTATTTAGTATATCAAATAAGGTGTCAACAACCCATAATCCTGCCTTCTTTGTTACCAAAAACCTGAGGCAGTTTGCTGAAGTAATCACTCCAGGTAACCACATTAGGATAAAGGCTGAGCTACCCAGAAATTGAATGAAATGGGATGATGGTCAATCCCCATTACCAGCTGGTCAATCCCTATAGTCCTGGACAGGGGCTCCTTCAGCAAAAATTAGGAAAGTTGAGAAAAGAGAAGGGCCTACTTGAGCAGACATATGCTTATAAAATAGTCATAACTCCTGTTTATTGAGAGCTGACTCTGCCCAGAACTGATCAAATGCTTTCAAGCATTGTCTTCTATAATCCTCACAAAACTGTAAAGAGGTCCTATTATTGCATCCCCTTTAAACCTGAGGAAACTGAGGCTTAGAGAAGGGATGTAATTTGTTCACAGACATGGAGTAATCGTGGTGACAGGATCTAAGCTCAGGTTAGGGAACCCTACAGTAATACAGTCTCAAAGTAGCTCCCAGGCTTGAGCCAAATTCCACGACACTGCAGTAATCTGCCTTGTAAGAACAGCCACCACTACAAAACGACTTTGATATTTTACAGACCCAAACCAGAAGAGTTGAGCTGATACTCGAGGTAAGTACTTCCGAGAAGGTGGTGCTGGTTGAACTGGCCATGCAGGCAGCATTAACCCTGTCCCTGAAACTTCCTTCACATTGTCAGCCCAGCAACTTGAAACCCATTTCTGTTGACTTTGAGACCTATGTCTTACATAACCCTTCCCTTCCTCTACTCCTTTACAGGCCCACGATTGCACTCCAAGCTGATGTCAGATAACCAAGGCACTGGTTCTGTTGTAGCAAGTGAACACAGACTCCCAGGGGAACCACTGGCCTTTTGTCCAGAACAACCAGCCAAACATGCAACAATAGTGGAAAGAGGTGGTATTTCCTGGGGCTGATGTAGTGCCAGCAGCCACCCCAGGCACCCAGTCCAGATAATAAATCTTACAGACTAACTGGGATGGCCATGTTTGGGGACTAGAGCTGAGGAGGGAGTTAACCTGGGAGCCCTTCTCATCCAGAAATTATGCTACTGTTCTATCAAGTGCCTTAGAAACCTGACTCCCTTTAGCACCTTGTTTCATTTCTATGACCTCATTTGCTATAGGTCAAAAGTTAAGAGTGGGCACTAACTTTCAGATCCCGGGATAACTACTCACATAGAAGAAATGATGTCTGTCCTGATATTAGACCCCTTTGGGAGGCATCTTCCTTACTCCTCAATACCACAGTGTCATCTTCAGGGCCACTGTGAGTAATTCTTGGGCATAGGGATGAGTGGAAACAGCTACTGTTTTGAACTTTGAGTAATAGTTATGCTCAGCGTGTCACCTGCCCCAGCCCTGAGGGGTTGAAGTCACTGGACACCACAGGACACCTTGTCTCATTCTTAAACACTGTCCTGATGCCTTCTTTGATGCTGTGTTTGCAAGGAAATGGGGCTTTTCATTATTCCCTAACCTTAATGAAAATCGCAAGTTTCTGCCTTCACAGGAGCTCCATTTGATTGGCTTACTTGTAGTTATTGATGGGGGTAATAAATAATGGGTCAGGGGAAAGATGGAGGCTCAAGAGAAGACCAAAATGTTTGTAAAAGTAGTGAACTTCTTACCTGACCCCAAGCCAATGCCCCTCAGGAGATGAAGCCAGCTCTCATTCAGAGCTTCTGGTGAAAGTGTTGGAACAATGGCTTAGCCATGCAGCTGTCCTGTAAGTTCTGGCCTGGCCCCTTGCCTAGGTGCAGGGTTTCATCAGACAAGGTTAAAGAACAGCCACACCTCTCCTTAATGATTTTTGCCCAAAGCCTGTCCCAACCAATGAGCATCCAAATGAGAATAATTAACATGACCACAGACTGATGCAGAATGAGCTCAACCTGATTTCCTGTCAGATTCTAAATAAACTTTCCATCACCTAACCTGATGGCTCCTCCTCAAGTTTAAAAGTTGTTCAAGGAGTTGCTTGAGTTAATTCCACATGTGAGCTGAACCTTCCCAAAACAACAGGCAGGAGATTGTCAAGCACAGGTGGAGTCCTAGGGCCTATGATGGGTTTAGCAGCCATGCAGCATTGGATGCAAACTAGGAAAGGGGTTCTGTATGCCTTTGCTTGTCATGAGATCAGAGGGGTTTCCAGCCAGCCTGAAACCTAATCATAGAAACTCAGTGTGGAATGTACTCAGTCAACCAGAGAATGTCCAGCAACCAGAGAAAAGATCAAAAAGTGCCATTCGCCTTATAGAGAAACAGAACATGCCCTTTTAGTAGCAGTGGAAAAGGCAAGACCCTTCCTGGGCAGTTGCCTGGGGTATAGAAAAGGAACACATTTTAGGACCTGGATTTACCACTGGGTGACCTGAGGGAAGGCACATAACCTCTCTGGGACACAGTTTTCTCATCTGAAAAATGGGTTTGATAACAGTTCCTACCTCACAAAGTGCTTATAAAGATCAAATGGAGTTGATGTCATGCACAGTATTTGGCAAGTAGGACACACTCCAAACAAATGCTGGTTTCCATCTTATTCTGCTTCCCAAAGATCACATGAATCCTGGATAATTCTGGTTCTACCATCCTCAGATCCAGGTGAGTAAGGTTCTCAGAGGGCCCTACACTTTGGAGTGTCTTCCTTAAAGTTTTCCAAATCCCTCACTGGTGGGGGCTGGCAGTGCTGTCTAGTCAGGACCTGGTCCCACATGGGCCTGAATCCCTGTTTCACCTCTTTGGTGCACTCTGACTCTACATATCCCCCTCTCTTCCAACCAACACATGTGGTGTTGACCTGATATCCTGAGGAGCTCCAGGGCTTACATTTATGGGGTCATCTCTGGGCACTGTGGCCAGGATTAGGTTCCCAGAAGGTGGCTTGCTGAACAGATCACTCCAATTGGCCAATGTGTTTCTTTGAGGGATCTTGCAAGACTGAGCTGCCAGAATGACAGTAACTTTAGGCAACTTAAATTTGTATTTAGACAGGGGCTCTGCAAGAAAATTTGCCCAGGAACTCCATAAATCCCAAGGGCAGTCCTGCTTCTGCCAACCCAGAAATACTTGTCCCCTTAGGTGGTTGGATTTTTGTCAGATTTATTAGCATAGTAATGATTAATTTACTAGCTGTCTAAATGATCAAATGTTTGGGCTCTAAAAAGGGCAACAACCGAAAACATGTTTAAGTTAAAATTTTAGTGTCATCATCATTTCCTTACCCTCTCCATGAGGTTCCTGTCTCTCTCACACTGTCACCAAATCCAGCTGGTTCGAATTCTGCATGTCTTTGATACCTAACTCTTCGTTCTACCCCCACTGCCTTACTGCAGACCTCCAAGGGGCCCCTTCCCACCTGGACTACTGCAGTGGCCTCAGTGCTTCCAGATTCTCCTCACACCATTCTATCTCCCATGCTGACAGGGAGAAGGAGAAGCTAATACAAAAATGTGTTCTCATTCATAGCAATACTATTTACAATAGATGAAAGGTGGAGACAATCTAAATGTCCATCAAATGATGAATAGATAAACAAAACACAGTATATTCACACAGTGGAATATTATTTGGCCATAAAAAGGGATGAATTACTGCCACATGCTTCAACATGGATGAATCTAAAACATACACTAAGTAAAAGAATCCAGACACAAAAGGGTACATATTGTGTGATTCCATTCACATGAAATATCCAGAACAAGCAACTTCATATATACAGAGAACAGATTATTGGTTGCCAGGGGTTATGGTAGGGATGAGTGGAGAGTGAAGGCTTAATGGGAATTGGTTTCTTTCTGGGGTGATGAAAATCTTCTGGGACTAGATAGCAGCGATAGTTACATAAATGAATACACTAGATGCCCTCAAATTGTACAATGTAAACTTTTAAAATGGTAAACTTTATTACATGTTAGGACATTTAAAAAAATGTGTTATCAACAGATCACTGTTATGGACACTGCTTGGACCCTCTGCCAAGTAGAATGTACTTCAGAATAGTCTACCCCAAAGGAGATCAGAAGGAGCTTTTTTTTTTTTTTTATCAGATCCTGGTCCCCAGTGGTCAAGGTCCTCTAAAGGGTACTAACTTTCTATCTGATTCAGATTTGTGTATGTGTACGTGCCCAGCAGGTCAGAGAAGTGCTGGGGCACAGCAAGAAAGATTCCTGATGAAGCTGAAACAGTGCTGTCAGGTCACACCTGTGGGGAGGTGTGCTGTCAAGTCACATCTGGCTGTTGCAGACATAGCTGGAGTTAAAGGGGGGCCAAAGGGATTTGAGATACTTCCTCAGTTTGAAATACTACAGATGTAGACTCATAGAAGTAGGAAGTAGTGGGGAAGAAATAAATAGTAAAGAGGTTAGATAATTCTTGTCACTCTCTGATCTTCACTTGAGCATCAGAGTGTTGCTATCCTATCTCTTTAAAATGATGATTAGCAGCTGTCAGTCCACAGCCTAACTTCTCCCTCTCCACCTGCTGTTGTTCAAGCTTGCCTGCTCAATTTCTTCCACAGCAAACTCTCTTCCGCTGCATCTGGATGTCCAGGTAATTAAGGTCTCTACTTTTTCTCCACCCATCAGCTTCCTCCTGCCCTGAACTTTTCTCGCAAATCTAGTTTAGGGAGAAAAAAAAAATTCTCCCACCCTAAAATTATGAAGAGTCATAATTTTAGTCACTGTCTCAGACAGTTGTAGACTCTTACTTCTCAGCACTTTCATACCATTCATCTGATAAAGCCTCAACCCCTCCTGAAATCAAATCCTAGGCGTCCCCATTGCCATGTCCCAAGATGAGCCCACCGGAGAGCAAGAAGCACGTAGCAGGGCAGAGCACTGTGATATAGATTCCAGTTCCACATTCCCACATATATTCTTTGATGATAGGACTCTGATGTCTAGTTGGACACATTATTGCCAGAGATTAAAAGACTACATTTCCCAGCTGCCCTTATATACAGGGTTGATTGAGCAGGAAGAGCGCTCCCCACCACCTTTTCTGCCTTCTGGTGCAGTTCCTCCTCAGCCATCTTGAACCAAGAGGTGACCTTGAGGAAACCAGGAGCCAAGATACTGAAACAAAAAGTAGTACTTTTGATCCCCGATGAAACCATATACCAGCCCTAGTCTTAACCTCCATAATTCCATTATGTGAAAGAGAAATAAACTTTGATTCACTTTAGACACTATTATTTTTTTGTTATATGCAGCTGAACTCAATCCTAATTAGTATGTAGACCATCCCTGAATTATAATGGTTCTACTCATGATTTCTCCATTTCATGATGGTACAAAAACAATTGCGTTCAGTAGAAACCATGCTTTGAAATTTTTTTTTTAGGTGCCAATATTTTAATGGACTTACCATGTCTATTTTTGATACCCACCATATAGCATAGTATATCAAGTACTTTTTACTGTTGTACATTATGACATTCAGACTCAAACAAATTTTTTTAAATGCCTAATGTTCACCTGCCAGCCAGGGAGGGAGGTGGTCTGATAGACCATAATGGAGAACTAGCCTCTAAAGCTTGTGGCTATTCATAACAGACAGGATTGATGTGAAAAACGACAGCCAAACATTCATTAAGCTCATAAAAGTTCTAAGAAACTCAAGAGCACTCAAAATAAATTGCATTTCGGCACAAAGAGTTTAAGGAGGAATCTCTAAGGAAAGAGTTTAGAATTGCTTGCAATCTGTAGGAGGGCTGCATTTCCTGCGTTTTAAGAAGAAATGTCACAGATGTTCAAACAACATTTATTATCTGTGGTTTCTGTGTGGCCAGTAAGCATTAGGTAAATAAGAAGGCTTACTGGTGAGAAATCTGTTATTTGTTCTTGTATTCTTACTAAGTATGAACATGCCATCACAGTACAGTTAAGTCCTTATTTGAAGACTCTAAGCAGGCACAGGACCTGCATGACGCAATCACACTCCTCAGGGAAATGATTCTGCTTCATGCTACATTCCTCACAACTCCCTTTTCCTTCCTGTTCAGGGACACATGTACCCCTTCGCCTCCTCCATTGTACTAGAGGTCATAGAGGACAGGTGGCCTTAAATGTCTTGTCTAGAATCTCAAGAATCTAGATAAACTAAAGGACAAATGTTTCAAGTTGCTAAGACAGCCTAATTCCCTCTGGAAATAGTATCATTAAGACAGCCTTTCAAGAATCCATTATTGTTAGACCTTGGATGTGAGAAAAAGGATTCTTCAACATCTTCTGAGAAAGTAAAACCATATTTGTCTAGTGCTTTCTTGAGATAAGCATTTGAGAAGTCAAGAAATGTAGGTAAGTTCCACTATTATTTTCCACAGGACCTTGATAAGTTCCATTCTTGACTTCTGTGCATCTGTTGGGTCCATGGTGATTAGTGTTGTGTGTTGTATTCCTCCTCATTGAGGACATCAGACTGAAAGAGAGGCAAGGAGGTCCCAACACCTCGTCAACTTGGTTTTCCTTTTCTTTGTATCTGGACAAACAAGTGAGTACACCATGCCTGTTGATTTCCTCAGAATCAGTTGATTTCTACAGAAGGGTCTGTGTTCATCATATATGCTTGATCATGCTGCCATGTGATATGATACCTTGTTCTTTGGGCCAAAATCTGTGTTCCTGCTTTTATAGTAGCATTCTCTCTGCAAGACCAATATTCTTCTCCATGCTTGAGAACTTCACAAGGGTTTAAATGTCTTTAGTCAAGAAAGTGATTTTGCTTACTGCTATATTCAGAGATATGATACAGCAGCAGATGAGACACATAGTCCTTGTGAAGCATGGTGCCCAGCTTGACAGTGTGTGGAAGCAGTCTGGTTTCCCAAACATGGAAGCTCTCTGAAGAAAAGGTGTGCTTCGGATTTCGAATTTTGATTTGTAGTAGGATACTCTCATGATGCTAGACAGTGGCAGCGAGCCACGGCTCCCAGTCAGCCACACCATCATGTGGGTGGACAGCCAATGCACCTACAGCCATTCTGCACCCATAGAACCATTCTGTTTTTCATGTTCAGTATAGTATTCAACAAATTACATGAGACAGTCAGCACTTTATTATAAAAGAGGTTTTATGTTGGATGATTTTGTCCAACTATAGGCTAGTGTAAGTCTTCTGAGTACATTTGCAGTAGGCTAGGCTAAGCTATGATGTTCAATAGGTTAAGTGTATTAAATGCAATTTCAACTTGTATTTTCAACTTACAGTGGGTTGATGGGGACATAACCCCCTTGTAAGTCAAGGAAGATCAGGAATCACCAGCCTCAGCAGGGCCTGAAATGCTGCCTAACAATCCAATTATCTTTTTCTGGTCAATTCATCCTCAAATTCTCCTCTGTGGCTGAATCAAGCCACTGTCACTCTCCTTAAACATTGGTTTCCTCTTCTCCCTCATCTGCTCATCATGAACAGATGACTGGGCCTCCTGCTTCCCTGGCAAATAGTCACCAGATCAGGAATCCTTTAACGTCCTGCCACAAACTTGCCTGCTTTCGCTCCCTTACTACTTTTCCTCGTGTCACCATAGAGACTGTAACCCTCCTCCACCTGAGGCAAATCTTGCCACCTGGAGTCTGGGTCCCATTCCTCACATCAAAAGCAGCTTTATTCTCTCAATTATTCCAGAGGCCATACAACAATATTCATATGCAGATCTGGCCTACAGACAGATCCTATGTGTGGCCCACATAGGTCTTTTGTAACCTTAAAAAAAGGAAAAATAGAAGGCAAAACCCCCATCCTCTTTAGTGTATAATTCCACAAGTTTTGAGCAACACCTATGCTTCTGGCATTGTCCCAGCACAGTTACGAAGGGTTCCGTCACTGCCCAGCACTGCCCTGGCCCCCAGGTCAGTATTCAGGAGGAGCCTGTGCTGTCCATCTCTGCTATTCCCACCGCTCTCTCGGTTTCTCACACCCCATTGCCATGCTCACTAAGGATACCTCCCTAGACATGTGAGTCGGTGCTCCCTGGGTTAGTCCTTCTCTTTCCTATATTTTTAAACTAATCCCTTCCTACTCATTCTTTCAACATCTAATCATGTTCAGTTCCCTGACAGTGGGGAAAATCTCTCCTCTGACCTCTCCAGATGCTGCCTTTCCAGATGCTACAAAACAGATGGAAAGAGTTGTTATTTGGAGGCACCATTGTCAAATTCCCCCTTTTAGCCCTGAAGTTCTCCTGATACTCACCATATAGGTAAATAGTTTTTGTGTTTCTTTGTTTAAAAAAAACAAAAACAAAAATGATGAAAAAGCAAGTTAAACCAAGACGTGTTCATCTTCCTCAGATGATAAGCTTCTCATGTTACAAACGGCACGTCACACTGCTTCAGAATGCTGTTCAGAAATTTCTTCTCAAATCATGCCAACTTGCTCTTTCAAGTGTAAGACCTGCCTACTGACATGGTCTCAAGTGAGGGAATAGGTTTAGACCGAATGTTTTGTTTCCAAATCATTTCTGCTTCCATTGTCTCTTTGAAGAAATCACCCAGTATGAGAAACTCTGTGTGTCTCTTCTCCCATCAAGTGAGGGATCCAGATCCACTTGGACATTTGGAAAAGTAAAGAAGGAAAAAAAACCCTGAAACTTCATTCATAGAGGGTTGAAACATAGGTGGGAAATATTTAAATATTATTGAATAATGTTTTAAATTTAAAATAAAGGGACAGTGGAAAAATTCTCTTCAACTGGTCTCTGCCTTTTGGTGTCCTGGAATTCCCCCTTCATTGGTTATTTTGTTAATGCAGATGAAGCCTGGCTGAAAGAAAGGACGTCAGTCCCAACTTTGTCCACTTTCTCTATCACCGTTTCCTCCCCTTCCATGCAGTACTCTACTCCAGTATCTTTTTCTCTCCCACCATCACACCATCAAAATCTCTCTAAGACACAATAGTCTCTAGACCACAAGCGGAGGACTTTTCAAACTTTATGTTTCTTGATGGCTTCGCAGCACTTCATGCTGATGAGCACCCCCTGCTGCCTGAAACACTTTCTTTGGCTTCTTGGCACAAGCACCTGCTGATTTTCTGCTACCTCCCTAGCAGATGTTCAAGCTCATCCTCCTCTACCCAACCTTTATATGCTGCACTCTTCCAAGATGCATTCCAGACATGCTTCTCACTGGACAACCTTTCCCCAGTGTACTCATCCAAACCCTTGGCTCCAATGATTACCTCTTTCCATCTCTAACCCAGACCTTCCCCTAAACTCCAGATCCATCTGTCCAACAGCCTAACCAGTCTCCTATTAGATGTCTAATGGGTGTGTCAAACTCAGCCACAGATTGTGAACCTAACCAATGTTCTGACCACCCCCAAAACTGGTTCTCATCCAGTGTTTCCTATTTCAAGAACAGCATCATTACTCACACAGAACCAGGAAGCCAGAAATCTTAGGACTCATGACATCCCTTTCTCCCTCACTCCACATATGCATTCAATCACCACAACCTGTCAATTTTACATTCTAATCCTCTAGAGACCTCTGCTGAGAGTATCTCTAATGTCACTACCCTGGTCCAGGTCTCCATCATTTGCCACCTGTTGTACTACAGTGGTCTCCCAGTGGGACTCCTCCTAACAACCTTTACATCCTTCCTCATCCATCTTCCCAACTAAAGTCAGAATGTTTTCAAACTGAACCTGATGTTTACTACCTTGCTTAAAACTCTTAATAACTTTCCATTGCCATAACCCCCAAACAGAATCTCTGGCATGCCTTCATCTAATACAATGCTCCTCTTTGCTAAAGGTGCTTTAGTCACACTGACCTTCTCTTTGAAATGTTATGGGAATTGCACCTGATTCTTTCCACTTTGGGGTATTTGTACCACAGTTCCCTCTGCAAGGAACACTCCTTGCCATTCAGTACCATCTTCTCATACTTAGATTTCTAGTTATTTTACAAAACAAAGTAAAAGATCATTCCTCACAGGAGCCTTCCTGTCCTCATCCTCCACCCTTCTCCAGAATGACCAGGCCTTCTTGAAATATAGTTTCAAGACAATCTGTACTTGTTCAGTTAGAGCTAATTAACTAATAATGAGATGTCTGTCTCCCTTGGTAGAATGTCAACTCCTTGAGTACAGGAACCATGTCTTATTACTGCTGTACCTTCAGAATGTGGTTGAGTGCTGTGCTCATGCGAGTGCTCAAAAAACTGTTTGTTAAGTGAATAAAGACTTTGTCTAGGCAAGAGAAACAAAATAAAAAATGAACAAATGGGACTACATCATGCTGAAAAGCTTCTGTACAGCAAAGGACACCATCAACAGAACCAAAAGGCATCCTGCAGTATGGGAGAATGTATTTGCAAATGAAAGATCTGACAAGGGGTTAACATCCAAAATACATAAAGAACTTATATGCCTCAAAACCCAAAAAGCAAATAGCCCTTTTAAAAAATGGGCAGAGGATATGAATAGACAATTCTTCAAACAAGAAATTCAGATGGCCAACAGGCACATGAAAAGATGCTCCACATCGCTAATCATCAGGGAAATGCAAATTAAAACCACAATGAGATATCACCTCATGCCAGTTAGGATGGCCAACATAGAAAAAAATAGGAACAACAAATGCTGGCAGGGATGTGGAGAAAGGGGAACCCTCCTACACTGCTGGTGGGAGTGTAAACTAGTTCAACCATTGTGGAAAGCAGTATGAAGGTTCCTCAAAAAACTAAAAATGGAAATACCATTTGACCCAGGAATTCCACTCCTAGGACTTTACCCTAAGAATGCAGTTTCCCAGTCTCAAAAAGTCATATGCACTCCTATGTTTATCACAGCTCTATTTACAATAGCCAAGAAATGGAAGCAACCTAAGTGTCCATCAGTAGATGAATGGATAAAGAAGATGTGATACATATACACAATGGAGTATTATTCAGCCATAAGAAGAAAACAAATCCTACCATTTGCAACAACGTGGATGGAGCTAGAGGGTTTTATGCTCAGTGAAATAAGCCAGGCAGAGAAAGACAAATACCAAATGATTTCACTCATCTGTGGAGTATAAGAACAAAACAAAAACTGAAGGAACAAAACAGCAGTAGACTCACAGAACCCAAGAATGGACTAACAGTTGCCAAAGGGAAAGGGACTGGGGGGTGTGGGTGGGAAGGGAGGGAGAAGGGGAATAAGGGGCATTACGATTAGCACACATAATGTGGGTGGGGGGCACAGGGAAGGTAGTATAGCACAGAGAAGACAAGTAGTTATTCTATAGCATCTTACTATGTTGATGGGCAGTGACTGTAATGGGGTATGCGGTGGGGACTTGATAATGGGGGGAAGCTAGTAACCACAATGTTGCTCATGTAATTGTATATTAATGATACCAAAAAATTATATATGTATATAGAAGATGTTGTCTACACTTTTACAGCCTCATTCTGAAAGAAGCCACTCTAGATATGACATGGGGCTGCAGAATTACCCTCTGGGAAATAGTGGCAGCCCCCAGAGACTTAGTGCCATCTCCAGGGGATCTTGGACACAGCCACTCTTAACTAATAATCATATGCTCCCTCTGAGACTAACAGTCATATTTCTACACTAATAGCCCTATATCCTCTCTGGGGTTGTTTAGGGAAATCACCACTGTTGCTAAATAAATAGCCATAGTGCTGTGCATCTGAGAAGCAGTTAGGCCCCAAATCAGCACCTGTAATTAACTTAATTAACTTGAAATTGCTGCTTTCTCAGGTCCACCACATCTTCATAAGATGCATCTCTTCTAGCCCAGAGTCTCAGAGCTGCTCACTGTACCTCTGCTGCTCTGAACCATGGCTGTCTATCCCTTTGAAGTGCTTTCCTGAGGAATTCTCCAGAACAGAATTCTAGGGATACCAAATAAATCAAATTTCCCATCATATCATCCTCAACATACCTCTCTAATTTGATGATCTGTTTAATTTTATCTACAAAGCCTTGAAGAGTGCCTGACATATGACAAGCACTCAATCAGTCTTTGTGAATGAATGAATGAAATGCATGCAAACTATGGGAGCATCATTTATCAAGGAAGTCAGTTAGGAAAAAGGGATGTTTAAGCTAGCATCCCAAAGACAGAGGAGTAGTTAACTAGGAGAAGAGAAGAGGAGAGAACACTCCATGCAGATGCATGGGAGAAGGTTTTGGACAGGGAGAAAACAGGTGTGCCCAAGGAACCAGAAGAACTCAGAGGGAATCCCTGACTCCCAGCTGTAGTTTACATGCCCAGAGGGGTCTTGTCTCTGCCTTCTTCTCGGACACCCTCTCCGGTCCTTCCCCACACCATCCTCACCCCACTCACACTGGCTGCCCTCTTCCTCCAACAGATGCTTGGCAATTATTTGTCAAATGAATGGCTGCAGCAGAGAGAAAACAAGGAAAAGGAAAGCACAAGTGGGAACATGCAGGGTTTTGGGGTCATATTATGCCTTTTGCTTCTTATTTGAAGGGGAATGAGAAGATAGAGAAGAGTCTAAGCCAGGGACTGATCTGACCATCTTTGCTCTTCTAAATGGTCACTCTGGCTCTTGCGTGGTGCAGGGACTGTGGATTCAAAACATGGCAAGTGGAGGACAGTTGTAAGGCACAATAGTCCAGGAGAGGTGACAGTGAACTGGTTCAGGGGTGGGGGTGGGGGTGGAAAGAAGTGGAGGAAATTAGATTATGTGCAGCCTGAAGAAGAAACAAAATTTGTAGCTTAATTTGTTGTAACATAATTGATTGGGTTAATGAAGGTTCCTCAACATATCTGAAAAAGAATAGTATTTTTGGCCAGACAAGCTCATGGGGTTGCTGGCAGCAGAATTAGACATACCCTCCACCCAAGGCTTTAGATGTTTAGGTAAAACTCCTCCACTACTCTTCATTATTTTCAAGGGGCAGAGGAACATTCTGGAAAAAGAGGTACTGGGGGACCAACCATGACTGACTCCCCTTGGATGTTTACCTGTAAAAACAAGTTTGATGGCCTGGGGTGGTCCAGACTGAGGTCAGGCAGGCAGGTGAGGACGAGATGGATGCAACTCACCACCAGGAAGGGGCATCTGGATGAGAACCCAAGACTCAACAACAGGGGCTCAGAGCTGATCCCAGGCAGAGGGTGTGGCTGTTTCATGAACCCCTGCAGCCCCACCCTCCCAGCTATATAACTGCAGGCCTCTGCAGTCCTCCCAGGCTTGTGGAGTTGGCCCAGTACCTCTAGCCTGGTGGAGCCAGTCAGCCCATCCCTGAAAGTGTGCAGCTGAGCTCCCATTCTCCAAGTAGGCACCAGCTGTCGGGAGAGCAGGACCAATTTGTGGACAAAAGTAAGCAACCCTGGGGGTTCTCTAGGACTTCTGGGGAGGGTATACCAGGAATTACCTGACTTTCAGCTAATTTCATAGGAGAAGGATTGGTGGTGTTGTAGTTCAAATATCATAGAATATTGGCTTTATTTTGTAGATGACTCAGCCTGTTCAGGTAGGATCATCTTAGTGACACACAGCAGACGGAAAGTCTAGAGGGGAAGACTAATTACACAAAGGACTATTTACAGTGTGGTCAGCGCTGGAAAGGAGAAGCAAAGTGTTCCAAGGGATTAAATATGGGGCTTTAGTTAGTTCAAAAAAGCTTTGAGGAAGTGACATTCAGTTGAGGTCTTGGAGAAAGAGTAGAATTTGTGACCAGGAAAAAGTCATGAAGTCTTTGCTAGCTTGGGCAAAGACTTCAGGTTGTAAATTTGGGAATTGGGCAAACCAAGGAAAGACCAGCAAGTGAGAGGAAAGACTGTGAGCAATATGGCTGGAGATGTGGCCAGGGGATACAGTGGCAGAACGTGTGGCAAACTCCGGGCCATGTTAAGGGTTTAGAGCCTGGAGCGAAGCAAGCCGCTGATGAGTTTGCAGCAGGGGTAGGGACTAATCAGTTTAGGTCATGTATGATGTCTTCAGTCCCTGTGAGAATGATTAAGCCAGGGAGACTTACAAGTCTGAGTGAGACTGAGGCTGGACTCGGCTCTGACAAACTCTCCCTGGTCATGAATGTTTCCCTGGGCAGCTTAGCACTCCTGGACAAATGTTCTTTCACTCAACATGAATTTCCCATTCTGAAGGATCATAAATATTACCGTCATTACCAAAGGAACTGGCTAATGTGTATATAGTACTATAAGGCTTCCACATGCTTACACAAACACTATTTCATTCTCAAAGCAACTCCATGAAGTAGACTCTGCTATTAGTCACATTTTACATAGGAGTGGGGCTCTTAGCAAGGCTTACTTGCTTAAGGTCAAATAAATACTAACTCTCAGAAGGGCTAGAGAAGGGTCCTGTACCAGGTTCTCTAACTTAGACACCTGTGCTCTGTCTGTCCATTTGGTCACACCACCTTCAAATCATAGGCTTGAAACCACTAATGAAGTTTTGTAATATTTACAAGGATGAGTAAGAAATAATATGAAGTTGGGGTTGGGTGGAGCTAATGAGCTCAATTTTGAATATGCTGAATTTGAAGTGACTGCAGGATCTTCTGTTGGAGAACGTAGCAGATAATACAAGGGTTAGGGTTAGGATTATACTGTCTGTATTTACTTTAAAGGTCATCAGAGCTTTGCTGTCTTGTTTGTGGGACAAATTTAGGGGATGAACCGTAGCAGAGGTTTGTCTATTACCCACACAGAGATGATTCTGTGGCATGGCTTTTTTGTTCTGGAAACTGAATTTAAACGTGATTGGGCGTTTGTCTTTTAGGGAAGAATGCATAAAGTAAACAGAATAGATCAGTCAAAGAACATGATTTTCCATATCATGATGGATATTGATGACAACTTAATCAATTGATTATAACTCAATTAAAGAATTGGTTGCCCAATATAGCTGCTTGGCTAGATTCCAGGTGGGTATGACAGTCATGTATAAGAGGCTACCACAGGATAGCTGCATTGTTTTTTCATGTGGAGCCTTCATGGGAGCCTTTTTAATTAAGGTATCAGTCATACTTTAATAAAAAATAAATAATAATAATAATAAAAAGAAGCTATCACAGGAAAAAGACCTAAAGAGACTCAAAAGCTCAATTCAAGCAGTGATGTTTAGTTTTAAAACTAATCACTCACAGCTATAAGACTAATTTTTAAAGCAGTGCAGGAAAACAGCTTTGTTTTCAATAGTTTTGAAACTCTCAAGCCTCTGACCCTTTCTTTTTTTTCTCCTATGAAAAACAGTTGCTTTATAAAGTGACTTTGGTTGCTGTGGGCAATCCTCTGTACCTTCCAGAGGACACCCTAGCTTTACCTCTTTTTCTGCCTTTGTTCCTGCTGTGCCTTTGGCCTGGAATGCCTTTCTCATGCCATCTCTCTCTCTCTCTCAAACCTCCTTCACACTTCAGTGGCTGCTCACGGATCACACTGTCCTTTGGGGGCTCCTCACTAGAAGACCTCCTTCATTTTGGCAGTCTAGTCATTCAGTACTGGTAAAATAGTAGTGGAAATTGGGACAATGTCTTACTGAGGCTCTTAGGATTGACCAAATGGAATTTCTTTGGTTAACCTGGTAATAATATTGTGGTTATTTCTGCAGAAACCTCTTTTACCATCTAAGCCCCAAAATAAAAATTGAAGGGTTGAAATACATGCATACATACATAAAATTTGAGATACAGAAGCTTATTTTTAAAAGGCAAAAGTCATTAAATCATCAAAGCTGTATTTTCAAATAGGATGGCAAATTGTTTTATATGGAAATTCTCACTTTCATCAAGTCCTATATTCAAGATATATTATGATTACAACTATGGGAAAAAAACCCACCTCAATGCAGACAAAATAACAGGAAGGAAATTTACTAAAATGTATACTTCCTTCCACAATTAAAAAAAAATCTGTGTTTGAAGTATCTTTAATATGAATTACGACTTTTATTACAAAGAGTTTTTTAAAATTCTGCCTTCCTCAAAAGAGTATCTATTTCTATTATATGAGATTCTTGCACCAGTAATCAAAGTGCTGTTTTTCTGAGCCAAAGTACTTTTTTTTTTACTTTGATAAAATAAAGTCCCAGGAGTGCTCAGTAAACACTTGGTAATGAGTGAGTTTAATGCATCCACCTAAAGACCATTTCCTAAATACACTCAACACATTAAAAAAGGCAGGGGATGTGACAGAAAGCTTTGGTTACATTAGGTGCAGGAATTGCCAATGAATCACACAGATTAACCCAGGGAATTAGACACCTCTTACATACCTTTGACAAGGATCAGTAAATGTGTAAATAGCTTTATGTTTTCTCTGCTTAACTACTCTTTCACCAAACTAAATTCTTCCTCCTGGAGTGTTGACTGGATATTTCTGCTTCTCTCTTTAAACTGGAATCTGGTAAAATACACACATTGGGATCGCCAGACATCCTCCTCCTTGTTTTCTCAAATGTTTTTTTTTTAACCTTCCCATTGTGGAATTAAAAAAAAAATTTTTTTTAAATCACCAGCATTCAGTATCTCACTGTCAAATCACAGTTTACTTTTCCTGTCTTTTTAAAATGGGTCTATCTATATAAATAACGATGTTTACACCATTGAGATAAGCCACTCTGGTTTTGTATCCTGCTCTCCCCCTCCCCACCCCAGCTAACATTATTATATCATAGGCATTTCCCTTTGGTACTGGAAACCTTATCAACTTCATTTTTAATCAACAGCATAATCACTCACCATGTCAAGGTGCTTGGTTTTTCTTTAAGACGCAGAAGTTTCCATTTCTTCACCAGCTGTTCAAACCCATTTTCATAATCATTTGTGAATTACCCATCCCCACCTCAACACGGACTGTCAGCTGATGCCTGACACCAGACTGAGCTGGCACGGGTGAAATGGGTTCCGAGCCTCAAAGTGACAGAGGCACAATGGGACAGATCCAAACTGAGCTTTGTCTTCCACATCATTTGAATCTTCTCAACCTAAAAAGGAGGCCACAAAAACAAAAAACTTTCAGCAATTTTTAAAAAGGCTTAGGACAGAGGCTCTTTTCCTTAAGCTAAGATGCATCCCCGTAACAACGGGAAAATTAAGGGAAGGAGGAGCACTAGGAGGAGGAGGAAATGGCAGCCCCACCCAACTCAGATGGAAGGAAAGGTCTAGGAGGATGACTAAATGCTCAGAGGCAAGAAGGTCTAGGATCTTGGTACGGATTAGTTGAAGGACGTTGGCTGACAGAAGAAGGAAAGAAATGGATCAGGGTGAGTACTGGGAATCTTACTTTTCTGAGGTGCTTAACCAAGAGATGGGAGATGTTTGCAGAGGGTATGGGGTGAGCAGAAGAGACAGGAGATGTTCAAAGTTCGTTTTGTGATCTGGTTCTTCCCATTTCCTCACTTGAATCTTGGGGCACAAATCATATGTTTTCTGGGATCAGCTTAACCCTGAAGCTGTGGACAATCTTTTCTTTAACATCTTGGGACTCTGGCTCTCAGCTCCCCTTAGAGAGCTGCTGCCCCTGGCCTCTGAGTTCAGGCCGCTTTTTGGGTCCCCTTAGAACCTCTGCTGCTCTGCTTCTGGTGCTGAGAAGAACAGGGCCCAGCAGCGGGGGCCAGCCTGG
Organism: Manis javanica; assembly: GCF_040802235.1. Lineage (NCBI taxonomy): Eukaryota > Metazoa > Chordata > Mammalia > Pholidota > Manidae > Manis > Manis javanica. The sequence goes on along the minus strand of NC_133163.1, from coordinate 93,435,087 downwards.
CAGACACACAAGCCTGCCAGGGGAGGGTACCAAATACAATTATGTGTTTCTTAGAATTGTGTTCAAAATTATGTATCATAGACATAACTAGAAATTAGAGAAGTATATGATATTTTAATACAAGTCAGAGTTTAATAGAGAAGTCTCAAGAGGCTTGTTTATATGTTTGATTCCAGTATATTTTTATGCTAACTCTAGGACATTTTCCCCCTCAGTTGTCCCTAACTACAGTAAGCAAAAGACGTTAGATTGTCTTTGGAAATAATATACTTTAATTAAACAAGTAATACACTAAATATATATGCTTTTTATAAAGAGTAAAAAGTTCATGTATTAGGAAAGTCCAACTCCCCTTTCACATACAGCTGTACTCCTAATACTGCTCCTTCCTCACAGGAAAGAACTGTTAACAATTTGGTTAACTGCTCCCAAATAATACTAGATTATATAAAATTGTTTGTTTTATTCAATGAAACTATACAATACATATTATATGATGTCTTGCTTTTTAAAAAACTTTATCATATATCTTGGAAACCTGTGCAAGCCAATGCATATTGGTTTATCAAAAATTTGTAACGAATTACACTCTTCCATTCTGGGCACATGTGAAAATATTTCTTATATGAAAGACTTCTAAAAGAGCTATTGGATCAAGGACAATACTACTTTAAGTTTTGGTGGGTATTGTAGGGGAGGGAGAACTTAACTTTTTTTCTCTACCAATCAGGTTCATTGGCTAGAGACCTATAAATTACACTGACAAAAGATAAATTAACAAAAGAAAACACAAATAGAATTTTATTAACATATGCATTGCACCTTCACATGGGAACACTCAGTGAAGAGTAACTCAAAGAGGGTGGTTAGAACTTGGGCTTATATAGCATCTTAACATGAGAAAAATACAGTTTTAGGGAAGGGACAAGATGGAGGAAAAGAACTCCGAGTTTCTAGGCTGGAAAATTGTGGGAAGTCAAATGTAGAGGGAACTAATGAAAGATAAGGACAAATTAATAGTTTGCTATGTAGTTTGCTCTGGTGTCACCTCTGGGCTGATGAGTATCTAGGGTTGTCTCTGGTGCTTAACATCTATCCTTCCTGGTAGAGAGGGGAGGGAGGACACCTTTGTAAATGTATATCCTGTTTTGAAAATGTAAAAGCAGAGAGCTTTTCTTGTATCTGCTTCTTCTTGATGCCTTCAGATCAAAATAACCTTTAAGCCAAGGATTGTGGGATGGCATATTTAGCTGCCCTCACTATCAAACAATTTTCTCTAAAAAGTCTGTATGAATTTACATTCCCACCATCAATATACCAGGCAGTCCATTTCCCTATACCCTCACAAAATAGGCTATTGTTAATTCTTTTAAATATTTTTGAAGAGATCGAAGATAGGATCTCATTATTATTTTAGTTTGCATTTCTCTGATGATAGCAAGGCTTCTTAATATTTATAGCAACTTTTATGTAATATGGATATTAAGCCTTTGTTACATTTGCTGCAAAAGACTTAATGATGTGGCCTGTTGTAACCAGCCTGGAATACTTTTCTTCTGCCAGAAGCTGTTTAAATTGCTAAGTACAGGGTATAAATGATGAAACAATATAGTTAATCATATGGACACACTTACATGAAAACAGTGTTTCAAAGAAACAACATAATCGTACATGATTAACTGACAAATAAATGTTTCAGAGTCCAAGAAACTGCAGAACAGGGAGAGAGACCACGTGAATCCTGGAACTGGTTCTGCCCTGAGCTGCTGGCATTTTAGGATGACAAGAGCTGCAATTAACTTCTTTTCATTGTGTTATTTGGATCCCTAACACTCTACAGAGAAGCCAGGGGACCTCTTCCCAGTTCTACTAGAGCAGCTCCTTTTAGGTTTGTTTATTATATTTTCATTTGAATGAAGCATAATACTCACTTACTGGAAAAAAAAGTGAAAACCTCAAGACAACCACCACAGACCAGAGATTAAGAGCTAGGTCTGGAGTCACACTGTCTAGGTTTAAATGACATTTTTTCCACTTCCTAGGTAGGTGACACTGGGCAAGTTACTTAACCTCATAAGCCCTGTCTGCTCATGTGTGATATGGAGTTATAATTTTTTTGTTGGGTAGTTGTGGTGATAGAAGGAGATAATGCATATGAAGCCTGGAGCTTAGTAACGCTCAGGAAATATTAGCTAGATATAAAACTTTCATTACAAGTGCTAGGGTATCTTCATGTCTTGAAGTGCTTGGGCAGAGTTTCAAGGAGAAGGTAGATGCTAACTTTTCCTTGGTGAATGGGAGCAATGGGACATGTGGAGGTTGGAGAAGGGGCAGGGATTGTCCAGAGGTAGAGGTGGGCACGATCTATTTGGAGGCCACACATGGTGAAGTAGAGTTTATTCATGGCTTTGGGAGATAAGATTGGGTAGGTGTGCTGGGATCATATTGTGGCTGACTTTGAAGGCTTGACTAAGGAGTTTGGACTTGAACCTTTAGGTAATATGACACTTCTATTCTTGCACACTTAAGGGGGCCCAAAAACAATCTGCAGTAATCTCACCACACAGGAATCTTTGTCAGATAGGAATCTCAGGCAGATAAGCCCTTTCACACTCTTTAAAAGGGAAAAAATGAAAAAGAATGAAGTGTTTATCAAAGTCCCAAACTGATGGTAAGAGATGTGAAAAAAGAAGACAGTGATAGGGAAGCTGACTAAAATGAGGGGACAAAGGCAGGAGAAGGCAGGGAGCCGAGCCCAGAGGCCACAGGACATTTGGCGGCAGGTGCCAACTCTCTCTGCTGGCCCTGTTGGGGATAACTTACCTTTTGTCATCTCTGCCTGGAGCTTCTGGTCCTTCACAGTAGGCTGATTGCCTAGGACGTGGTTGGCAGTGGATCCTTTAACCTGCCCAGTCTTCATCCAAACTGGCTGAGGCCTTAGGAAGCCCTGTAAGTCAAGGTATTTCATCAAGTATTTACTTGCCTGCCACCTGCACAGGACGCCAGCCATCTCACACACAGGGCGGCCCCTCCTTCTCACCAACTCCTCTGTTTGGGTCCCCGTTAGCCTTTTGCCTAGGTTATTGTGAAACTTCTCACTGCTCTTCCCATGCTGTCTTTTTTCGCTCTGATCTGGGCTACACACCACAGCAGAGTTCATCCTGACGTACTTTCCCTTAGGTACAAAAGGAATACATGTTCGAGGCAAAAGCTTGGATAACACCAAGAAACTCAAAGGAAAGAAAAATTTCCCATAATTTTACCATGTAAGGATAATCTGTAGCATAGCTTTTTTAGTCTCTTTATCTTGGTTTTTCATATCTCATGGATTATTTCCCCATAGTTTTTGTTCTTTTTGTTGGTTACATCAAAATAAGAGGAATTAGTTTACGTATCCCCCTCTCATTGTAGGACATTTGTGTTGCATTAAGCATCCGTATACTTATATTTTTGTATACAAATTATGCCTTTCCTTAGAAAAAACTCCTAGAAGAGGAATTTAAGTATCAAAGGCATTTATGTTTTAAGGGTTTCTTTTATTTAGTGATAAATACTGATAAATTGCCCTCAGAAAGGTATAACATTTTATTCTCCAGTCAGAGATCGGTGTACCCATTGCTACTGAATCAAACAGCAGCATTTCGGCCTGGAGTCAAGCCCCTCCCTCATCCTGGCTGTCTTGCCAATGGGTTTCAGCTCTGAGCAAGTTCACTATGGATTCAGTGAAAACAAAAAGTGATAATGGAACGTTCTTGGGGTGAAAGGATTTATACCCAACTTTATTCCCACGGTGGCAGGTCAATCACTAAAATCCTGTCCACTCAGAGCGAGTCTGCATCCAGCAAGCCAGTCTCTGCCTCTGGGCCTCTCTGCCCCTGCAGTGTCTCAGTCTCTGTCCTCTGCGCTGCCACCACTCCAGCCTCTGCTCTGCTCTCCTGCAGCCATGCAGCTGTGCAGCTGTGCCACCATGTCGCCCAGAGCACAGGGTGGAGCTCTTTGTATAGTCAGTAACATACTGCCCACATGTGTGTAGTGAGCAAGGCAGCCAGGGCCAGGGGAGAATCCTGGCCACGGGATGTTCACTTTCCCCACAGAGGCCCCGCTGCGCTCACAGGCTTTCTCCCTCTCCTCCCCTACAGCCCCACTGCCTTCTTGCCATTTTGCTCTTCTCGTACTTCACACATGCACCCGTATATCTATTCAGCAAACGTCTGAGAGCAGCCACTAGGGAAGGCAGATCGTGAAAGTTAAGGGACAGGCTCTGGAGCCAGACTACCTGGGTTTGAATCCCAGTGCTGCCCAACACTTTCTGCATGTCAGGAACAATATTAACACCTCCATCATAGACTGGGTGTCAGAACATAAATTATTTCAGACGTGTAAAATGCTTCTGACGGTCCCTGGCATGTAGGAAGGATTCAGTGAACCTTAGATGTGATTATCAGTAATTAGGAACCATGCTGCATCCTAGGCTTGGGGATCTTAGGTGTGAGAAGAGGGCCAAGGTCTCTGCTTCCATGGAACAAATTCTAGATACCAGTAAGTGCTCTGCAGAAAATAAAGACGGTGTTGTGATAGCAAGTGGTCATAGGGTTGGAGGTGGGCACCATAATCAGTGGCCAAATAAAACCCTGTGTGGTGGTTACCTGTGAGCCACAACTCGAGCAGAGAGGTGGAGCCACCCAGAGGGCAGGGCTGCCTCAGGTCTGGTCTCTCCGCAGGGCAGGAGCTTCACAGTCAGAGCTCATCGCAGGAGGACGGCTATTTTATTGTTGCCTTTTTCCTTTTTTTAAGGCTGATAATATATATTTTGATCCTCTTATAGCCTTGGCTTTATATTAGTCAAGCACCAGGAGACACGTGGCCGGCCGGGGCTTGCCTCTCCTCATACACGTCATTAACTCTGGTGGGCTGGTGGCCGACAAGGCCTTGTGGGCACTCACATGTTGTTACTAATTGCTTTTGCTTGATTTCCTGCTTTGCTGAACCTCTTGTCGATCTTGGATTTCTTTTCCTGCTCCCTTGAAAGCCCTCCCTTTTGTTTTCTGAAGTCATTGTCTCCCTGACATGAAAAGCAATTCAGTGAGCTCAATGTGTAATTATGTTAAGCTGAATACAAATGAAAAGCTGAGTCTCTAATGGAGAATGCGTTTTTTCCTTTTTTTTTTTTTTGAGACTGCGTTTTTTCTGTGCACTGCAACCTTGGGTGTGGAGAGGGAGATATCTTCCTTCTTCCTCCTCCCCTTTCCTTCCCAGGCCAGGAGTCAGCTTGGGGAAAACGAAAATTGAGTCATCTGCTCTTAGGAGCTATGCTTTGAACAGCAGCCAGGAAAAGGCTGCCCCCTAGTCCCTTCTGTGGAAGCAATGTTAGCACCCCTGTGTGCTCTTTATGGCCTCTTTTGGGTATCTTATCTCTCAGGGTGGGAACCTTTGGGTATTACGTATGGGGCAGAGAGACTTTCTATGAAGGCTCAGTAGGTCCTGGTATGACACTGTCAGGTCCTTTAGGAACAAATGAGATGCAATCAATTTCCACTAGCATCCAGGCCAGTTGCTTTCAAAATTTTGACTATGACCCACAGTTTACATCATAACTCAGTTATACGTAAGATTATACTTGGTCTTCCTATGGGGACTCATGGTAGTATTTTCTATTCTATTCTTCTTTAAAAAACAATGTTCACATTTCTTTCTGTTGATTTCACAAACTACTAATGGATTGAACCTGATGTTTTAAAAATACTGTTAAATAACTCAAAAGTGTCTGTCTTAGGTCTTGCCCTGAATTTTCTGGTTCCAATAATATAACTACTTAAGTACCTAAGTACAACATTAAGAGTTTGGAAAATTTTGTACTATTTGTTCCAGTACCTCACCTTTGACTCAACCTCAAGGAAAGATATTACTAGGAGGGAGATCAAGGGACCACCATTCACATTCTGTTATCAGCCAGATGGTTGACAAATTTGCTGGAAAAATGCAAATATGAAAACTGGATTCAGTTTTACACTGTAAAGGAAATTTTAAAACACCTGATCCAACTTTCTCATTGGAATTAGATATAGTCACAGCTAGCACTATACTGAAAAGTATCTCCTAATGGTTCAGTGTTAACTTGGAAGAAAGCTCTAACAAGAATCCTCCTTTAGCCTCTGACTTGAGACTTACTGCTTGGAACCATCTTATCACCAATGACCTGGTTGAAGACATGGAAGGCAGTTCCGCTAATACCTAGGAGGAGAAGTAAAGCTTTTGGGTGAAAGTGTCAGGATTCAGAAAGGCCAGCGAGGCAGGAAAGGTGGGTGAAACCATTCAAGTGAACTCATTTAGCAAAGACATATAGAATCTATGTGGCATGGGGAAGGCAGTACAGCACGGAGAGAACAAGTAATGACTCGATAGCATCTTACCACACAGACAGTGACTGCAGTGGGGGGATGAGGACTTGATACTATGGATGAATGCTGAAACCACAATATTGTTCATGTGAAACCTTCATAAGATTGTATATCAGTGATACTTTAATAAAAAAAGAAAAGAAAAGCCACTAATCCATATATAAAAAAAGGAATCTATGTGGAAGTTCAACATACAAATGGCACAAAAACTGACTGGCAGCAAACAGCATCTAAGGCTTCTACCCACTAGATGCCATTAGCAGCCTCTCGCCCTTGTGGTGAAGGTGAGAGCAGAAGATGCCTCCTGATCCGCCACCTATCCTCCAGGGGACAAAATTTCTCTGGCTGAGAACCACTGAGATAAATCAATGTACTACCAGGCGAAAAGGCCTAATGGATATTTGTTGACAGGAAATGCGATAAATATCACCAGCAAAAACAGCAAAGCAAATGCAGTCTGAGGCTGCGTTATTACTAGTAGTAAGAGCAACTAATGGTTACTGAGTACTCTGTACTTACCACTGCGATAAGGTCTTCACCTGTGAATCTTCCCTTAATGCTCACTTGAACCCTATGAGATAGGGATGCCATTGTCACCATTTTTCAGCCAAGGACACTGATTCTAGGGGCATTAAGTGACTCACTAAAGTCTCACAGCCAAGGTGGTGAGAACCTGTACTCTTGCCACAGTGCTGCGAGAGTTTTTAAACCGTACTCGGTGTCCACATACAGTAGCAGCCCAGAAGGCAGTCTTTGCCCTCATAAGCCCAAGGTATGGCTGAGAAGCAAGAGATATGCTGCACATAACCTGGGTGACCCCCACCCTGGCCTGATATCCTAAAGTAGGGGCTTGCCTATAGCCGAGTCTCCAGGCAGCTCATTGACTTAATTCATACAAACTTCTAAAATGCCCTTTCTTCTATTATAGAATAACTTGTAGGGAGATTGTCAACAAAAGAGGTTAGGACTATGTGGTGGCACTTCAAGGGTTAAGTTTCCATTCCCTGGAAATATTTTGCTTTTTGGGCATTGTGGCTCAGGGTCCAGGTACAGAGTCACCGGGAGCCTGGTCCTCCCACTCCCAGGCCAGGACTTGCTAACTTGCCCTCTGAGGCTGAATCATGAAACTATCATGAAAGAGGGTGGCAGAAGGACTAGGACCTGGCCAGGAATTTTACCTAAGTCGGAGCCAGGTGCACAGAAATGATTGGCTGCTGAGCCCAGGGAGCTGCAGCTGGGCAGTGACCTATCCCCATCTCGGCCCCAGTGGCAGCCTTGGAGCTCACATCCGTTGACCTGCAGAGCCACAAGAATAACAAGGAGCATCACACGCAGGAGATGGGCTTGAAGCGGCTTATCGTGCGCCGTGGCCAGACCTTCATGCTCCGACTGTACTTCAACCGACCCTTCCACTCTGGGACCGACTACATCATCTTCGTGGCTGAGACCGGTGAGTTCACTCCAGCCCAAGGCAAAGTCACCTGTATGGCTCTGGCCTCTCCTTTCTGAGGCCCTCCTGTCTCTTCTCTTGAGACCCCAGGAAAGATTTTATTAGTGCTCAGCACCCTATTGGTGCTGTTAAGGAAAAATTTGACCAATTTAGCCAACTGAAGTGGTGATAATAACAGCCAAGTTTTTAATTCAAAACAGTGATAAACCTTCATACCCATTATCTTCTTCAATTCCCATGACAAGAGTTTCAGGTGGGTGCTGTTATGATCCCATTTTACAGATAAAATAACTGAGGCCCACTGATCTTATCTGGCTTGTCCAAGGACACCCAGTGGTGATAAAAGCCTTAAACCAAAAGGTTTAGCAAGTGGAGGGAGAAGGTGAGGGTCCTTCCAGGCCCTCTGAGATCATGTCATATAGATTTTAGGTCTGATTTTGGGGTTATTCTCTCCTGCACAGGACCAGAGCCCACGGAGTTGCTTGGAACCCGAGCCACCTTTGCACTCACGCAGGCCCGACAAGGGAATGTCTGGAGTGCTGCTGACTTCACCATTGACTCCAGCTCGCTCTATGTCTCCTTTTTCACACCAACCAATGCTGTCATTGGCCCCTACACTCTGAAGATAGAGATCTCTCGGAGCCAGGGTCCCAGGATGGTTTACCCCCTGGGAACTTTCATCCTGCTTTTTAACCCTTGGAGTGCAGGTATGACTTGCTCATGAGTAGTAGCGCTAGCCTGATTCATCGGAAGCGCTCTGAGAGGTGCTTCTGAGAAAACCCAGAAGAAAACAGCTGCATATCGATGCAATGTGCTCACTAAAAATCATCTTCACAAAGCTTTTCAATGTCATGATGAAAATGTTTATGGTGTGATGCTAAGTGAAATAGGTTAGGAAATGGAATACAGTGTAACCCTAATTGTATTACATATATGTGCAGAGAAAGTAAGAGTGGCCAGAACACAGTAAAATGTAATGATGGGTATGTGAGTAGTGGGGATGAGCCATCTTCCACATCTTTTCATCATCTGCATTTCTCTACAATGCGCTTGTCACTTTTATAATCAGAAAAAGAGAATCATAATTTTTTAAAGTATAGACTATATCGCCGGCCTCTAGAAAAGCACATAGTAGACTTTTAAGGGGTCCAGTCTTGATTTTTATTGCCATCAGCCCATTGCTTCTCCAATTATCCAGCAAGCTACTGTTATTACTGTTTTTTAATTTTATTACTCTGTTTGTTTTTTGCTTTGGGGTTGTGTCTCTTCCACTGCTCTTAACTGCTCAGAGGACGATGTCTACCTGCCAAGTGAAATACTGCTGCAGGAGTACATCCTGATGGACTATGGCTTTGTTTACAAGGGTCATGAAAGATTTATCACTTCCTGGCCCTGGAACTACGGGCAGGTAACACCTGAAACAGGCCTAGGGCAGGTCGCCTTTAGCTGCTTCTTAGATAACTCTGTTAGCTCACAAAGGACCACTAACAAAGTCAGGGTGTGCAGTGGTGGGCCAATTTCCTGTCCAGTGAGAGAGCCAAGGAAGGGGAGATGCCTTTCCATTTTAGCTTTAATTATTTTATATGAAAAACTTAAAATCTGAGTAGACAGGCTACTATAAGCCTCCATGAACCTATCCCTCAGCTTCAACAGCGATCAGTTTGTGGTGAATCTTGTTTCATTTATACCAGAGGCTTGCAAACTAGAGCCCACTGACTGTTTTTGCATGGCCTATAAGCTAAGAAAGACTTTTACATTTATAAATTGTTGAAAAATAATTTTATGAAATAATATTTTGCGATGTGCAAATTATATGAAGTTCAAACGTCAGTGTCCATATATACCATCTTATTGGAACACAGCATGCTCATTCATGCTGCTTTTAGGCTGTAGTAGCAGAGTTGAATAGTTGAGAAAGAGACCTTCTAACCTGCATAGCCTAAAATATTATCTGGCCCTTTACAGAAAAAGTTTGCAGACCTCTCCCCAACCCCTTACCACTAGATTTCTTGGAAGCAAATTACAGATACCATATCATTTAATCCAGTAATACTCTCAAATACAGCTCTAAAAGATGATGATTCTTTCTAAACAACTGAGCCATAATAAAATACCACAATTGAAAAAATGAACAGCAATTCTTTAATAACATCAAATATTCAGTCAGTGTTCAGAAGGGAGGGAATCTTGGGCTCTGGGCAACTTTTCTACTCTTAACCGCCAACCACAGTGGTGGCAGTTTCTCTCTTCCTCCCACTGCCGTCTCAGCCCTGTTCGCACACACCAGGAGGGGAGAGGCAGGGGGAAGCAGGGAGTCTTGCTAAGGAAGACCAGCTTCCCTTTCTTCCAGCTGTGACAATTTGTATGATTTTTGAAACTGAAATATGAGTGCATTTGGCAGCCAAAAGGTTTGCAACATATGTCGCAAATACATGCTGTAAACCTACGTCATGAGCCCACACGGGCTTCTCTTGTGCTCACAGCGTCGGCACTGAGCTCCTCTTCCTGATCTCAAGGCCTTCCTCATTCTTCACCCTCTCCTCACACACCTAGCCCTCTATTTCTGCATCTGATCTTATCCCGTCTCACAAGTCCTCCAGAAAGGAGAACCTCTGAATGCTCAAAGACCTCAGCTGACATCCCCAACTTCCTCTCTTCCCCTCCACCTTGTCCTTCAAAGCCCACTGGCTCCAACAGCCTTCTCCAATCCCTTCAGTCAACGGGGATCTCTCACCTCTCTGAATTCTATTTGCGTTTTCCAACAGAGCCACACAGGTTAGTTTCCAGAGTTACGAATCTAACACATTCCCAATTAGATTTATAAACTCTTTGAAGGCAGGACCTTGTCTGTATTTTGCAACCCGCACCCCCACACCCACCCCAGCTCATATACTTCATCCCTAAAAGTCTGTGTCACTGACTTGATGTTCCAAATTCTACACATTTTTACTCTTCTCTTTTCCCTCGAAATCACTTGGAAGTTTGAAGAGGACATCATAGATATCTGCTTTGAGATCCTGAACAAAAGCCTGTACTTCTTAAAGAACCCATCCAAAGACTACTCCCAGCGGAACAACGTGGTGTATGTGTGCAGGGTGGTGAGTGCCATGGTGAGGACAGAAGCTTTCCCACCCCTGATGACAGGCTGGGCTTCCCCCGGGGCACTGTGAAAACCCACATGTCTGTCCTATGCAGATCAACAGCAATGATGACAAGGGCGTGCTGCAGGGGAACTGGGGAGAGGACTACTCTGGGGGTGTCAGCCCACTGGAGTGGAACGGCAGTGTAGCCATCCTGCGGCAGTGGTCAGCCAGGGGCGGGCGGCCTGTGAAGTACGGGCAGTGCTGGGTCTTCGCAGCTGTTATGTGCACCGGTGAGTGACAGGGAGATGGGAATGCAGAATCACTCATTTAATCTTCATAATAACCCTTTGAGGTGGGGTCTTGACTATGCCCATTTTCATAGGAGTCATTGTGGTTTGCCCATCACCCCACAGCTAAGGAGTGGTGGGCACTTGGACTCAATCAGCATACTCTCTCTACTCAAGGTATCCTGCATATTCACCTGGGAGGAGGGTTGACCTGTTTTAGTCTCTGATGCAGCAGTTAGACTATTAAAATGGTTACCTGGCTAAAGAAGTTTGTGGTCCCAAAGGGGAGGCAAACCCAGATGCCTTCTGCCACCGCTCAGGCCTCTCTGCTCCAGGTGAGAAACAGGTTGGCAGAAACTTTCAGTGCAAGCTGACGGCCTGGGATAGCCTGATCTCACCTGTACATGGATCTGGCAGCTCCCAAATACTTCTGAGAGAGAGTCTTCAGGAGTTACAATGAAAGATTTGCTACTTTGCTAACTACCCTTAAGGAGTATCAACACTTTATGCATTATCAGTTATTTATAATTTAGTGCAAAGTTGTTGATCAGATTATCTGAAGATAAGGAAAGATGGAAAGTACTGAGGCGCTGGCCCATCTTCCCCACTGTGGGCCAGGAGTACCTTCCACAGCGTGTTATGCTGTGATGTTCAATAATTGTTTGCTGAGTTAATTGGTTGACTCTGAACTGGAGAATGAGGGAACACAGAATAGGGAGGATGGAGACAGGGGCCAAAGACAAAGTCCTAGATTTTTCTGAGACGGGCAGCACAGCTCAGCAGTTATGTACAGGTGCTGCAGATAGAGGAGAGGTGTAACTTTAAATCAAGTGACCTCACTTGGCTCACTTGTTTGCTGGAAAATGCTCAGCATGGCACCAGCCTTTCTTACAGCCAGTTTGCACTGAGCTGGCTTGGCAGGTGTTATGAAGGAGGGCTCCAGCCTTTAGACCCTGGGACTAGAGGGAGAGGGCTAGGTCTGTGTCCTTGCTCTACCTCTGAGGCTCCCCAGGCCCAGGCTCTGGCCTTCTGGGGCCACTGAGCGAGGGGGAGCTGCTCTTGCCAGGCTGCCTCTGGCTCCGTGCAGCCCTTGCCTAGTGCTCACTGCTAAGGGTTTTGTGAAAAGCTAGGAGCTACCCTGTGCTGGGAATGGAGAGCTGATTGTGGAAAGGTGTCCTCCCTGTGGAGCTTTTGAATGAACTGAAACAAAAAGATTGGTCAGTCTCAATAGTCCTCTTACTTTTCAAAGTATAATAATCCTCCCAGTAGCTTCAGGAGGCACCTTCTACTCCTCCTGAGCAGGAGAGGGGTGGGATAAACCTCTAAATTTCTCACCTCGCTGGCAGAGGTGGGGACCTATGTTTCGAAAGGCACACCTGACTTTTGGCTTGATTTTATCTGTATGAAATGTGTGGTGCTGCTGGTGGTATGTTCGCTGTGCATGACTGGATCAGCGAAATTGACTCCGCTTTCAGAAGCCTTTGTAGCACTATCCCGAGCAGCCACGAGAGGGTACTGTTGCTTTACCAAAGATGGTACTGGCTTCATTGGACCTGCAGGTTCTGTCACTGTATTCCACTTACCTCTAGAAGTCTGTCTTGCCCTTCTATACATTCTTGATTTCAAACCCTTGTCTTTTAGAATTTCAGAACTGAAAAGCATCTGACCCAACTCCTTGTTTTGTTACACATAAGCAGACTAAGGGCCAGAGAAGTTAAGTCACTTACCTAAGGTCACAAAGCCTCTCTTCTGAAATTGCCCACCACACAGGCCTCAAGTTTTTAACTTTCTTTCAAATTAATGTTTTAGGTCGTCTTTTTTAAATTTGGAAAGCTGCTGAATGAGAAAAGTTCTAAATGATAAACTGAGTTGTTACTTGTTTTAAGTGACCTCAAATGATTTCTTTCTCCAGGTGGGATGGAGACCACTGATAGGACAGGTGGGCGGCAGGGCTCTGGGCCTGGGTGCAGTGCTCCGAGGATAAAGGTGTTAGAGGTGTGGATCTGCAAGAATCTTGGCCTTCTTTCTTCCCTCCAGCTTGAAAGTTAGTCTGCCTGGGAGCCAATGAGTCTCTGCCTGAATGAACTCAGTGATTCTCCACGCTTTTCTTCTCCAGTGATGAGGTGCTTAGGTATTCCAACTCGTGTTGTTTCCAATTTCCGTTCTGCACACAACATGGATGGGAACTTAACCATTGACACCTACTATGACCAAAATGCAGAGATGCTGCCAGCTCAGAAACGAGACAAAATATGGTAAGGGACGCTGTCTCAAACACAGATCTCTGCTCTGTCCCAGGGAGGATGGGAAAGCTCCGACTCTGTTGCTGATGCTAAGAGAATAATTCCCCAACCCAGGAGACAGTTCTGGCTAATGAGATCATCACATCAAACTCACTGGGGAGATAGAAGACTAGGAGATAATGTTCTGCAGCCCACAACCAAGTGAATAGATTGCTTGTCTTCTGATTACTGCCCTTAAAAACTACATTCATTTTCATCTTCCATCTTGAGTCTTTTTGTTTGGACCATTCTCTTTTTCCCCTGTCAGGGCAAAGCCTGGATTTGCTGCCTCTGCGTACATCTTCAGTCTTTCTTGAGTCCTTCTCCTTGCCCCGCTGCCTCTGTGTGTGCATGTGTGCACGCACGTGTGTGTGGGTACTGTGTATCTCTGTGTGTCCCTTTTTTATATCTTTAATCTCTTCCTCTGGTTGCTTTTTCCTGCTCTGTCCCAAATCTGATATCCTGTTTTTCCTTTTCCAGCCAGTCTGCAGGTAACATCTTTTAGTCTTGGGAGAACTAGTTGCTGTCCTTGGAGCCCCCTCCCTCTCTGAGCTCTTAGAGGAGAAAACTCTATTTAATATGCACTGATGTGTCTGAGAAGGTTTTTTCACTTATGTAGAATTCTGTCTGTGAATGCATGACCTGAATCTAATCAGGAGGAAACATCAGACAAGCCCCAAATGAGGGCCACTCTGGTTTTAAAAAAAAAATGGGGCTGTATTCAAAATGTCAGTGTACTAAAACAAAGGCAGAGGAGCTGTTCCAAATCAAAGCAGATGAAGGATACTGGACAACCAAATGCAGTGTGTGATTCTGGATCGCAAAAAATGCTATAAGTGATGCTATATTATCAGGTCAACTGACAAAATAGAAACATAGAAAGTAAATTAGACAAAATTATGTAACAATATGGAATATGTAACATTGATAATTGTACAAGATTATGTATGGAAAGATCCCTATTCTTAGCATATACACACTAAAGTAAAAACAAAAAAAATATATAATAGAAAAAAGAAATATATAAAAATAAATATAAAAAGAAAAAGAAAAGATATAATCTTTATATCTATACTGAAAGAAAGCAAATGGGGCAAAATGTTAACAATAAATGAATTGGGCATATGGATGTTCTTTGTACTATTCTTGCAACTTTAAGCTTGAAATCATTTTCAAATAAAAAGTAAGAAAAAAAAAAAAGAAACAGCAGCAATGAAATAAAGCCCTCAGTACGGTGTCTGATAACCTGGCAAATCCTCCAGAATTGTGAATATTTTTCTCCTCTTCCTTTACATAGGAATTTTCATGTCTGGGATGAGTGCTGGATGATTCGGAAAGATCTGCCCCCTGGGTACAATGGGTGGCAGGTTCTGGACCCCACTCCCCAGCAAACCAGCAGCGGTGAGTGAGGACCATGGTGGAGGGTCTGGGCTCCATGGGGAGGCTGGTCCGGGTGCGAGACCACGTGAGCAGGAGTCCAGAAAAGAGTGGAGTTTTCCCCATCTGTTCCCTTTCCCAAAGTCATGGTAGAGACAACTTGGAGTCAGGAGTCTTTGCCATTGGCAGATGGGGGACCCGGGTAAGTCTCTGGACCTCTCAGTGGTTTCCCCACCTGCAAAGTGGGGAAGATGGAGAGGATTCGGCCACATCACAGGATGGCTGTGAGGCCCGCATGACTTCACAGGCCCTGGAGAGCACGCTGTGGATGAGGGCCGTTGCTCTCCTGCTTTTCCCCGTGCCAGCTCCCGACCTCCTTCCACCATGACCAGCCACCCCAGGTACGCATGTTAGCAGCGGGGTCAGCCGTCCACAACTCCTGTTCCCTCCGCAGGGCTGTTCTGCTGCGGCCCTGCCTCTGTGAAGGCCATCAGAGAAGGGGAGGTCCATCTCGCCTATGACACCCCATTTGTGTACGCCGAGGTGAATGCTGATGAAGTCGTTTGGCTCTTCGGGGATGGGCAGGCCCAGGAAATCCTGGTCCACAACACCAGTTCTGTTGGGAAGGAAATTAGCACCAAGATGGTAGTGTCAGATCAGCGCCAGAACATCACCAGCTCCTACAAGTATCCAGAAGGTGCTTGGAGCCCCAGGCATTTGGGGGAGGGGGGGAGGTATGATGTCTTTTGTGTTGCCTCCCAAAGAGCTGGCTCTCAGCTAAAACCTTCTCCACCCAGCCACCACATCATTGAAGATTCCCATGTGGCCCTAGGATAGGGTTGCTGGATGTAATAAGTAAAATACAGGGTGCCCAGTTGAATTTGGATTCCAGATAAATTCAAATCAACACATATTTTATTAGCATAAGCATGTCCAAAATATTTCGTGTGACATACCAAACATATGCTGTTTATCTGAAATTCAAACTTAATCGAACATCCTTTGTTTTATCAGGCAGCTCTCTCGTGGTCTCCTGCTGTCCTGGCAGTGGGGGTGGCGGCAAGGGGAGAGATGGGCGCTCAAGGCAGTAGAGAGCTCCTGGGCCTGTGGAAGGCGGATGCCCCTGGGGAGGCCTGGGTGGACTCAGGCTGCCTGGACCCACCCTTGTGCCTCCACCTTCCCATCTATGGAATGAGTTAACTACGTCAGAGGCTGTGTGAGGGTAAATGAGCAAATACACAGAAAGCACTTGTGTACATAGTAACCGCCCTAGAGAAGTGCACAGCGTGGGGTGAGCTGGGGTTAAGCCCGGATGTTGAGTAGCCCCAAAGGGCAAGAGCTGAAGTTCTATTTAAAAGGCTTGAGCATGTACTTCCAAAGTGAGGGTGCTGGTGGGGGAGAGAATCCTCTGGCTTTGATTATGAAGTTAGCGATGAGGGCAATATTGATGACAAAGAACAGCGCTGCGGGCTTATATTCAGCAATTTATTTAACCCCAATTTTTGGCAATTCTGTGAGGCAAAGAGATACCCTGGGTTATAGGTGACAGAACTGAGCACCAAGAGATTAAGAGACGATGACAGAGCAAGGACTGAACCGAGCGCCGAGCAACAGCGCCCACCACGCTCTCAGCCTCGATGCTGTATTGCCCTCTCTACAGCTCTTCATGTGGTTGGGGCTTTAGGAGGGCAGCCGGAAGTTACTGGGAGGCGTGTTTCCCAAAGGCCATTTGGTCCTCTCCACCCCTCCCACTGCTGTCTTTCCTGGCTCTCCTTCCTGCCAGGATCCCCTGAGGAGCGATCTGTGTTCATGAAGGCTTCCCGGAAGATGCTGGGCCCAAGCAGGGCCTCTTCACCCTTCCTGGATCTGCTGGGGTCCGAGGGCTTCCAGGACCCACCGGCGCAACTGCAGCTTCACCTGGCCAGGCCGCCTGAGTGGGGGCAGGACCTGCTGCTGAAGCTGCATGCCCGGAGGGTACCAGACAGAGCCCACCCCCAGGGCCCCATCAGGCTGGAGGTGCGTTTCTGTGCACAGGCTCTGTTACACAAGGGCGGTGCCCGGGAGCCCCTCTGGAGGAAGACAGCGCACCTGGACCTGGACTTCGGGGAGGGTGAGCAGGGCAGTTACTACAGGAGGGGGCTTTGGGGCCATGGACAAAGCTGAGCTGACTCAGCTGCATCTCCCAGAGACCCCTGCACCCCTGGCACCCACTGCTGGGCAGTGAAGCTGCTGTTGGCAGGAGGTTGAACGCCGTGGGCGGGACCTCTGCTGCTATCCCACCAGGTGAAATGTAGCAGTGCCCTGGGGGTCCATGGGGCAGGGCACTGCCTGCCTCTCTTTTACAGACTCCCATGCATGCTCTCTCTCACACGCAAACTGCTTTTTCTTCTCTGACACATAGATATTTTCTCTCTCTCCTTCTTTCTGAGATGCATTCCCGGGACACAAGATGCCTTTTGTCTGTGCTTAGAGGTACGGCTGCCGCTCTTGCTACCCTTCGACAACTATAGAAAGAAGCTGATGGATGAAAAGCTGATCCGTGTGTCTGGAATTGCCAGGGTGGAGCAGACAGGAAGGTCCGTGCTGGTGCTGAAAGATATCTCTCTGGAAACTCCCCACTTATCTATTGAGGTGAGGCATCTGGTCAGAGACTGGGCCCAAGGGCCCTCTGACTCACCCAACCCAGGGGCCGGGGATACAGCAACGAACAAGACACAGTCCCCGCCTCAGACACCAAATGATGATTAGAGCATGGTATAGGGTTGTCTTCTGTCTCTAGGCAACATGCAGAGCAGGCCACGCTGGCATCACAGAGGAGGTGACCTTTGGCAGAGAATGCATAGGAAGACACTGTAGAGAGAACTGAGGTGGAGATGAAGGCATCTTAAGTAAGCAAATAGCTTTGCAGAGGTGAAGAGACAAGAAAGGCAGTGACAGAGATGGAATAAAG
The DNA here is from genome assembly GCF_040802235.1 of Manis javanica. Taxonomy (NCBI): domain Eukaryota; kingdom Metazoa; phylum Chordata; class Mammalia; order Pholidota; family Manidae; genus Manis; species Manis javanica. Next base: position 93,417,260 of record NC_133163.1, on the reverse strand, counting down.
GAGACGGACTTCAGAGAGATCACAAGTTCAATCCCACGGCTGACTGCTAATAAGGCAGGGATGACAAGAAAGAGGGAAACAAATGAAAGGTGAGTCTCAGATTCTGAGTTCAGAGGCCTGAGTGGCTGGTGAGGCCATCACTGAGGAAGGAATGAGGAAGGAAGGACTAACGACGAGGACAGAGAGGTTCCCCATGTCCTACCACCAGGGCTTCCTTGCCCTGAAGCCTCCTTTCCCCACCTCCCCCTCACTCCTACAGACTTGCCCTCTGCCTAGCCCTACTGCCTCTGCACCCAGTGGATTTGTCAAAGGCGCACTCCACCCCACCCCACCCCACCTCCAGAATGAGAGGCGAGTGACCCCATGTCATAGCTGGCCACCTGACAGTTTTCACCTGGGCATGTTGTCAGGTTGTCAGGCTAAGGGATGCCAGGCAGCCTCCACGATGGTGCAAACGGTGGACAGAATTACAAGTGCAGACATGGCCTGGCGCTCAGGTGAGGGCCCTGCCATTACTCAGAACCCGGTTACAACAGGATCTGATGCAAATGCATCCAACTCCAAGTAGGCTATGAATTGGTCCCCACTGGTAAGGGACCTGGGGTGTTTTGTGTGACTACGATATATTCCAATTTTCTTTTTACTTGATCTACTTTGATACCCTGATTACCATGCAAGCAACCTGCTTCTAGAATTCTAGAATTCTTCCTTGTTCTTGCTTCTCTGGTTGACCAGAACAAGCCACCAGTATGATCTGGGTGTTCAGAGATCATTTCAGCTCAACACTCATTAACCAAATGGCCATCATTTTGCTCACAGTGCACTAGGCACTGGGGCTCCAGAAGTGACTTTAATCCCTACTCCCACTCACAGACCAAAGCCATGCTACCCTGGGACACAGACCTCACATGTGATGCATTGAACTCAACTGGAAAAACTCAGAGTACGTCTGTTGGTGTATATGAAGACAGAGCATTGTAGGGGAAATATCCTGGCTGGTGGATGGGACACCTGAGGCAGGTCCTGTCTCTGCCGTGAACATATCCTGTGACCTTGGCCTCAGAATGACATTGCTGATGGCACATGGGCAGCACACATGACACCACTTCCTTACCCCATGCCTGCATCAGACACTACTGATCAATCATGACACTCTCACCGCCTCTGGATTTGTCCTTAGGATCCTTTTTAACACAAAATTCCTATTAGCCACAAGAAACAGGTTGGAGCTGCCACTAAAATTGGAATGTACTCGCTATCCTGGACTACATGGTGGGGATAGAAATAGATTTCAACTTGGTGCCAATTATCAATTGTTGGTGGCTTCCTGAAGTATTGTGACCTAAAACAGACCAGGATATATGTTAACCTCAATACTTGCAGCTCATATTCTTCTCTCCCAATGGCAGCATCTTAGCTCCTAAGTAAGCACTCCCCGGCGGTCACCAGTGATGGGGATGCGAAGTACTGAGCTGGAGGGCGGAAGTGAGGCCCGGTGCCCGAATATCCCTGTCTCCTTTGCAGGTCCCTGAGAGGGCTGAGGTGGGCAAGGCTCTGAGAGTCCACATCACCCTCACCAACACCCTCACGGTGGCTCTCAGGAACTGCACGATGGTGCTGGAGGGAAGTGGCCTCATTGATGGGCAGATATCAAAAAAGTGAGTTTTATTGCTGTCCGCCTGTCTTAGGCTGTTCTTGGTTAAAGGGTACCTCATGAGGTCATAGGGTGGCCCACAGTCTCCTGGATGGTGCTCCTGGCTCCCAGTTTCCCACCCGCCTGGGGTAAGGTTGAGCTTGCTGGTGTTGAGATGGAGAAGGAGGTACTTATCCACCAAGAAGAATAACCAGATTACCCACCCCAGTTTATTCCTCAAGCCTCCAACAGACTCTTTTTCATTTTCAGCATCGGGACTGTGGTGGGTGGACACACCATTGAAATCCAGGTGGACCTCTACCCCATCAAAGCAGGACGCCGTCAGCTGCAAGTCCTCATCAGCAGCAGCGAGGTCAAGGAGATCAAAGGCTACAAGCACATCTTTGTTGCCACAGCCAGGGCTTCTTGAACCCTGCCCCCACCCTCCTCAGGCCCACCCTGTCCCCCAGCACCTCCCTGAGCCCTGCCACCCTCATGTCCTCCTGGCCCCACCTCTCTCTTTTCTACTCCTGAAGGTATAGGGTTCTGTTTGCTTCTTCTCTGCCCTCTTCTAGCCTGCCTGGGGGGTGGAGGGGGACATGAAGCTCTTGGAACCACTGTGCATCTCAGGAAGAGACAATAAAGATGTCTTTATTTATTACTGGCATTGTCTCTTCTGTGCTAACAAGTTGCTTTCTGCATTTAAATTGTCTTAGCAAGCCTGCAGGCCGAGGCTGGAGGGAGGTGTCCGGACGTCAGCCTGGATGTGCTGGGAGCACACTGACTGTGGCAACATGGGGGTTGCCCAGGCGCTGTCCGGCAGGACTCCTCTGCTGCCACCCTGAGAGCATGGCAACAGCCCCAGGATGACTGGGAGGCACTTCGTAGCTAGCTGCCCCCAGTGGCAGGCCCTCACTTTCCCTGACCCCATCTTCCTCTCTTGTTCCCTCACCCATCTGCTCCTCTTCATCTTTGACTCTATCCAAGTCACCCTAACTGCCTCAGCTTCTCTTCCTTTCCGTTGTTCGTTTTTGTTATTTTTAAGGACAGGAAGGCAATCTTTTGTATTTTCTTCCTGTGGTCCTAGAGATCATTTGTGCTCATTCTAGATTATTTGGGAAGAATAGAACAGTGAAAAGAAACAAAAGAAAAATCACCAAGAGCTCCCTTATCCTAGAAGAAATCTGTTAATGTTTTGCCATATGTCTTTCTGGTCTTTTCCCCCTTTTCATTGTGGCTTTTATAGTTATCATTACATGGCTATCATCAAAAAGACTAAGAGATAACAAGTGGCGAGGATATGAAGAAAAGGGAACCCTCATGTACTTCTGGTGGGAACATAAATTGGTGCAGCCACTATGGAAAGCAGTATGGAGAATACTCAAAAAATTAAAGATAGAACTACCATATGATCCAGCTATTCCATTTGGGCCAATATCTGAAGAAAATAAAATCACCATCTTGAAGAGGTATCTTCACATTCATGTTCACTGCAACATAATTGACAATCACCAAGATATGGAAATAACAAGTGTCTGTCAATGTATTCATGAACAAAGATGTCAGATATGTGCACACATTGGAATACTATTCAGCTGTAAGAAAGAAAGCAATCCTGCCATTTGCTACAATATGGATGGAACTTGAGGGAATTATGCCAAGAGATAAGTCAGACATGGGAAGACAAATACTATATGATCTCATTTATGTGTAGAATCTAAAAAAGCAGAACTCGTAGTAGCCGAGAGAAGAATGGTGGTTACCGAGGGCTGGGGCAAGGAGGAACTGGGGAGATGTTGGTCAAAGAGTGCAAGCTGCTAGTTAGAAGACAATTTCTAGAGATCCAATGCATAGCATTGTGATTTTTAAGTTAACAGTACTATTTATACTTCAAAATTGCTAAGAGACTAGATCTTAAATGTTTTCACCACAAAAAAAGAAATGATAATCATGTGACATGATGGAGGTGTTTGCTAATGTCAAGGTGGTAATCATGTTGTAATATATAAGTGTATCACATCAATACATTGTATACCTTAAATGTACACACTATTATAGGTCAATTATGTCTCAATAAAAAAATTAAAAAATAAAGTCATCATAAAAAATGGACACATTTGCATCATGGAAAATTAAGAAACTCCAGAAACACAGAAGAGGAGAGCACCGTCCTATGGGTTTTCAGGTGTTGGCCCTCTGTCCTTGCCGCCCCCGCCTGCTCGGCTGCTTGGCAAGCTCACTTGGCTCATCTCACCACCCTCTACTCCTCCTCTCTGTTTTCTATTCATTTTGCTTTCACAGGCTGCTTTGGGCAGGAAGGGCAGTAGCCTGCACACCCATACTCCACCCTTGGTGTTGGCTGCACCTGTCCCCGTAAGTGCCATTGGGCATTTCTGTGGGACTCCATCACGGCTTCGTCACTGCTGTGTTCCAGGCGGCTCCCCAACCGCCCAAAGGAACCCGAGCTGGCTCCTGCAGAAATCTGAGGTTTTGCTCCACTTGCCAAGTGACCCTCCTCCTTTGGCCCTTGGCCCTCCTGCCTGCTCGGTCTCGTGGCACGCATCTCCCTGGCTGTCACGTGTGTCACTGGAGGGAACAGTGGGTGGACTTCCTGCTGGACCCTCAAGGGGCCTCCCAAGGGGATGGGGATATTAGCCATCTCTGCCTTATCAGTCGAGCTTTCAAGTAATTTCCTCCCTCCCCACCTAAAAATTGGCTTAAAAAACCATACTCCACAGCATTTTCATCTTTTCTGTTTTTCAAGTAGGTGAGCCTGTCTGCTTCATTTCCCTTCCTCAGTGGGACCAGCTAGACAATCTCAAGCTCCCTTCCAGTTCCGACATCTCGAGGGATTAGGATGCTGGGGTTCATGCCCACTGCTGCGGAGCACCCTGAGATTAGGTCCTGAGCCACCCTGCTCTGCCATCCTCACCCTCCCCTTGTCTCACAGCAGCCCTGTGGGGCTGGCTGGGCCAGGCAGTGGTGCCCACAAAGAAAGGCTGAGAAATGTTCAGTTTGTGGAGCAAGAAGGCACAAACCAGGCTAGCACCCAGGTTCCTGACTGCAGGTCTTCCTAGCCCCGGGGGCGTGCATGAGGCTGCTGTCCTCATGGCCTCCTGGCTGGCCATTTTGGGGTCCACGCTGTTCAGTGTCATTGGGTGATGCAAAGCAAAGAGCCGCCTCATGGGTTGATGCTGGCTGTCTCAGATGTAAACTGATAATGACAATTAACTGCTGTGCCAGCCCTATCTTCCCTCAGAGGGTTGCTGTGAGGATCAAATGAGAAAGTGTGTCCTCAAGAGCTGCATAAATCATGAAGTGCACCCATGTGCAGAGGTCTTCTGCCCAGCTCAGTCACCTCTCCTAAGTGACTGTCTCCATTTCCAGCAGTGGGCGCCCACCTGGATCTGCCAATTTTGGCTTCCCTTTGCAGTTGTCTATGGGGAACCTCCTCTCCCTCCCCTCAGACTTAGGTACCCACGGCTTCACAGACTATGATTCTACAAGGAGGTTGCAACTTGACTAGAGACATACTGGGATTCATGGCGTGGCCAGGATTAGCATCCTGGCTCTCTGAATCTTACTGAAGGGCCAGAAGTTCCCCGTCCCCACCTTGCTAGAGCCAGCCTGCCCTGGGGGATAACAGGCAAGTCCACACCTCCCTGCTTGAATGCCCCAGTATCTGCTCTGTGCCCACCACTGAGGGTCACAGCCCTGTTCCCATCCAGACAGAAAGTTCTCATCAACTCTGCTCAGCTTCCTTGGCTCTCTGCTGCCCTTACCTTGGACCAAGGGACAAGCCACCCTGGTCAGAGCTGCCTCCCTTCCCTGGCACACCTCCACCCTCTAATCTCTGACTAATGGTTTGTAGTAATCAAAGAGAGGGCTGAACCTCTAAGTCAGCTTATGAACCCAGAGCCATGAAATGAGCTGTTGCCCAATGGCCACTGGGCACCTTCCTCTTTGGCTACTTGCCCCCTCCCCCTGCCGCACCCACCCTAGCTGTATGCGTCTTGCTGTGTCTCCTCACAATTAGGCTCTCCTGCCTACATTTTTTCTTTCTCTCTAAGCTAACTCATCTCAACTAATGTGGCTGTGGGTTCAGACATTTATCCATTTGTTCAAGCATGTATCATCTTTTAATTCATTTACTCTGTCCTCCAACAAACACAGATTGGAAAACTGGCCATGATTCAGATAATGCATTAGCACTTACACAGGACAATGGAGTCTGATTGCCTCCATTCAAAATCTGGCTCCACCAATTCTTAGTGAGTGATCTTGGGAAAACAATATAATATAGTTAAGCCTTGATTTCCTCATCTGTAGTACAGGATCAGTAATAGTACCTAACCCAACTCATGGGGATGGAGCGAAGATTAAGTGGGGTAATACTCAGAAAGAATGTAAGACAGTAGCTCTTGCTATTTCTAGCAGTTTTACTATTAGCCACTATCATTATTAAGCATGGGGGATATATTAATAAGCCACAAGCTATGCCCTCAAGGGGGACTGGGGGAAAGATAGGTTAAGTATTTGTAATGTCAAATCTGAGTAGGCTAGGAGGGAATGCAAAAAGGGTTGCCCCTAAACACCTGGAGTGGTGGAGAGAGGCTGTCAGGAAGAGGGGCAATGCTCCAACCTGGATACGAGAGAGTAGACAAGGGAGAGGAGAACATTTCAGAGAGAGGGACCAGCATGTGAGAGAGCACAGAGTGAGGGAGAACAGGTCTCCATCTGAGAACTGAAGGGGTTTACCTGCCTGGTCTCCAGGTGGGGAAGGAAAGAAAAATGAAGGGCTTTGGGGGTGATGTCAAAAAGTCTGGACTTTACCCTCAGTTGGACCTTAAGCAGGAAGTAACCTGGCTGAATTGGCACTTTGGTTGAAAAATCACTTTGGTGACTCATTTGAAAAAAGGATGGGTAGGAGACTGTTCAGCAGTTGTTGTCCAGGCAAGTGGGTGGGGGAGCTTCAGTGAAGGCAGGACCAAGGGCACAGACAGGAGGGACCAGTTGTAGAAGATAATCAGGAGGTGGACTGGACAGGGCTCAGCAATTAATGAGCTAAGGGAGTTTAGGGAGATGGGAAAGTGTGGGGTGGTACCCAGGTGACTCCCAGAGTGACTGGATGGACACTCCTCACTCACCAAGACAAGAAATGCAGGAGGAAGGGGAGGGGGTAGGTGTTCCATTTTGGATTGAAGGTGGGCGAAGGTGTGTTAGGCAGTGAATCATATATGTGCATGTATACAAACACTATAAGAGTTGACTGGGGACAGACAGAGCTGACAATACAGGAGGAAGGATGGCTGCTGGAGAATGAGGTTCTGAGGAGAAAGATTAAGAGACCCAACAAGCAGGGAGATGCAGGGAGAAGTGTCCCACTGGAGGGAAAGGCAGCAGGGGTGTGGATGCCTGGTGCTTCCAGCGTCCCACTCACTTCCTACAAGCAGCCGTTTCCCTCCTTCCACCTCTCTTCTCCCATCTTTTTTTCCCTTTGTGCTCACTCCAACGGCTTGTACGTTTCTTACTAGAGTCAAGGTCACTCACTGGTGCTCCCATCCTCTCACCTATTTCTAAAACTCCACAATGATTCTTCCCAAGTTTTCTTCCCCTATGGCTTTTATTTGAAATTTGCTTTGGACCTGGAAGGTCTCAATCAACACAATACCTTCACCAAAAATAAATACCCAAAGAACCATACCAAGAGTGATCCAGAATGGGTTATGTTTGTATTTGATGTCCAGAAAGTGACTTTTCAGGATAAAAGAGAGGCTCAGGTGCTAAGCAGACATCTAGGCTTAAGAGGCTCTCAGTTGTGAGCCACAGTCTTGGGACCCTGCTACTCTCTCCTGCAAGGGTTCAGCCCCGCTCCATTCCCCTAGAGGCCCCATCAGCTCAGGAGTCCCACCCGGCTCCGCCACCACAGCGCAGGGCCTGCCAGGGAATGCGCCATTGCCCAAGAGCTATCAAATGCCCACATAGCACAAGGTGCTGACAGTTTCTTGGCCTCCACACCTCCTCTCAGCCAAGCAACACTACCAAGAAAAACCTGAGGGCAAGTGAGAAAACCAGTTGTGATCTGCCCAGTAAGCAGGTGGCAGTGCAGCAACCGCCCTGCCTTCAGTGTTTCTTGGGCATGGAAGGGGAAGCAGGCACTCCAGGACCACTTTCCTGAAGTTCACAGCCATCCAGTTGTTCTGCGTGGAGAAGTCCGGGAACTGGAGGCCACCATCATGGAGCAAGGTAGGTGAGACCCACGGGGCTGCTGGAGCTCTGAAAGGAAGACACAGAGACTGCAGGAAGTCAAGGGAAGGGTGGATTCAGAGGAAGAAAGTAGTAAATAAAGAACTGGGGCAGAAAGAGCAGAAACCCAGACACCTCAGGATTTGTTAGTAGCCTAAAGACCAGGAGACAAGGTAGAGGCTGGCAGGTAAACAACTGCATGCAGCATGCCTGCTTGCACAGACCCATGGGCTGGAGGAGGGCCAGGGACTCGGGGCCAGGAGTCCCGTCCATCTCGGCTACTAGCTGACCCTTTGACACTGAGCAAGTCACTTCTCTAGTTCCCAGCCCCCATGCCTGAAAAAATGAGTGGGGGTTGGACCAATCTTGAAGTTGTCTTCCAGCTTGAAAATTCTCTGAATCTTCATATATTCTCTTCTTCCTCTCACTTTTATTTCTCATTTCAGCTAATCTTCCCACCATTACTCTTCTCTTTATCAAATCCTTCTCTCTAGAAAGAGCTGCTACGAAAATTAAATGATAGTTCAAACTATTTATAAGAATGAGGTAAAAGCTCTACAAATATAACAGCCTCATCTTCGTTTACTATTTTTTGTGTTTAAATTTTTATAATTTTTAATTACATAAGGTATATATGAATACATAGTTGTAAATAAGTAAAATAAGGCAATAATTGTAGATAAAGCTACGGTGTGGCCATCCCCATCCCAGCCTTAATTTTAATTTCAGATTATTTATTGTAAGTTTATAGAACTACAATTAATGTTTGTATATTTCTATTGTATTCGAGAATACCGTGGCATTTATTTATAAGTTCTAATTTTATGTGTGGACTTGTTGTGATTTTCTATATTCAGAATCATGTCATGTGTAAAGAGGGGCCATTTTCCTTCTCTCTGATGTACTGATTAGAACCTCTGGTTCAATGCTCAATAGATGGGGAGAAAGTGGACATCCTTGTCTTGTTCCTGATCTTAGGGGGAAAGCATCTGCTCTTTCACTATTAAGTAGGTTTTCGCTGTGGATTTTTCAGAGAAGCTTTAACTTTTTAGAGGTAATTAATTTGTTGAGTATTTTTATTATGAGAAGGTATTGGATTTTGCCAAACACTCTGGTTCGTATTTCTTAAAATCTAGATAGAGGTGAGATGAAATAGGTAGGTCTCTACCCTCAATTGTTTATAAATAATGGTGAAATTCAGGCAAATAAAACAGTAACTACAAAAATATTTAAGCAAACTACATGGACAGGTAGGGCTGCCATTGCCTGGGGACAGATCGGCTGGAGGGGAGGGCCTATGCTGGGAGTGGTGAGAAGTGAGAATGCAACTATACGTTAAAGCCAGGCATGGAGGGTCATGGTGTCAGGTTAAGAAGTGTACCTTCTGCATGGCGGGCTGTAATGTATCTCAGAACATTTAAAGCAAAGATTGGCATGATGCAACTGGCTTGAGGAAAGGTAAGCTAGTGGTGTGTTAAGGGGTGGGTGGTGTGGAGACACAGGAGTCAGGAGACCTGACGAGGCTGTTAACGTTCACTAGGTGTGAAGTGAGGAGGGAGGTCCGAGTTATGTAAAAGTGAAAAAGGACAGATGGACAGCAGAGACGTTTTAATGGAAGGAGTGAAGGGACTTGATGACACATAGATCAGTATAGGCTGAGAAGGACATGGTGAGCCAATTGTGATTTAAAGATTGTGAGCCCAGGTGCCTGGGAATCAGGGTAGGACTGTGGCCAACATGGAGAAGTCAGAAATGGAGCCCTTCCGGGGGAGACACACCTGGAGAGAAGTGAGCTCAGTCTGTGTTTTAGCAGGAGCTCCAGAAGGCTAGGATGTGGGCCAATGTGGGCCTTTCTTTGTCCTCAGCATCCCAGCTCCTGGGGCATTGGGTACATGGCATTAGTTGCAGTCAGCAAATTGCTAAACACATAGCATATAACCCAGAGACTTGCTCTCACATCTGGAGGCTGCTACAGGGGCAAGTGAAACTGTTTTCTTGAGTCCAAGACAGTGGATGCTGGGGTAAATCTGGAGGCTTGCTGGGCTGAAGGGAGCAATCAGACTTGGCCAGGCAGCCAGAAGGGGTTGGACAGAGGTAGAAAACCCTGCGTCTCCAGGAGGGTGTAAGGGAGAAGGGGGTGGAGGGTCAGAGACGCAGGGAGGAAGTGAGGAAGGAAGTATGAAGGAGGCACTTGCAGACCTGGCATCTCACTTAATCCTCAAGCTAACCCTGGAAGGCTGGTTTTATGGCTTCTTTCTACCAACTTAGAAACTGAGGCTCAGAGAGGCTAAGTTTTTCCTCAAGTTTGTACAACCAGTAAGTGGTAGACAGGATTGACCCAAGCTCCACAACCCTGCTCTTTGGTCCGTCCCGGCCGCCCCATCACAGGGCTGGAGGTGGCCCTCGTAGACCTCCAGAGCTCCCGGAACAACCTGCGGCACCACACAGAGGAGATCAGCGCGGGCCGCCTCCTCGTCCGCCGGGGCCAGCCCTTCTACGTCACTCTGTACTTCAGGAACCGGGGCTTCCACCCCAAGCGGGACAACATCATCTTCGTGACTGAGACTGGTGAGGACCCCTGCTGGCTCACCAGTGCGTGTGCGTGTGTGCGTGTGTGTGCGTGTGTATGTGTGTGTGTGTGTGCGCTGAGAGGGATTCTGGAGGGTTGCGAGGTCACCCCAAAGGACCTCAGCTCTGCTTTCCTACCAGGACCCCTCCCAGACCTGGCCAGCGGGACCCGGGCCCTGTTCAGCCTGGCTGGGCGGCAAGGCCCCAGCCCCTGGATGGCTTCACTGGAGGCTAATGGGGCCACCTCCTTGGAGGTGAGTCTGTACGCCCCTCCCACGGCAGCTGTGGGTCGGTACCTCTTGAAAATTCACATCGACTCCTTCCAGAGGTCTGTCACTGCCTACCAGCTTGGGGAGTTCATCCTGCTCTTCAATCCCTGGTGCCCAGGTAAGGTGGGGTGCTTGTGTGGGGGTCCCTTGTCTCCGCCCATTTATAAGTGCCACAGAGAGCTAGGCCTGAGGATTTCTAGACCCCTGTTCCCCAGCCATCCCATATACTCAGCATCTACTCCCAAACACCAACAAGCATAGTGGAGAGAACTTGCTTATTTACTTATTTAGAATTTTCAAATTATGAGCCAAGTCATTTTTACCTAAAAAGAGAACCATTACAATTAAGTCTGACCACAGTTAACATCTAACACCTTTATCTACATTTTAAGTTAACTCCAGTTTTTTCATTAAAAAGTAATTAATGCATTGATTGAATATTTGTGGAATGAAGTAAGGGGAAAACCAAATGAGAGAATGAAGAAAGAAAGGAAGGGAGGGACGAGGGAGGTAGGGAAGGGAAGGAAAGTAAAGGGAGAGGAGAAGGGGGAGAGGGAGGAAGGCAGGAGGAAAAACGTCATGTGAAAAGGAGAACTTTATCCCAATTTCCAAGTTCCATCCTTCAGAGGAAATCCTGTTAACATCTTCTTGTGTAGCCTTATAAAAATGTTCCATGCTTAATCAAATATGTATTTATGCATATATGTATATGTGCGTGTGATTATATAATCATACCCAAATGGGATTATATAATACATAGCATTCCCTAACATTTTTCATTTAACATCAACTTTGGACATATTTTCCTAAAATAATTCTTTTTAATAGCTACAATTACCCCACTCTTTGGTTGCATCAAATGTTTTTAATTAGCCCCCTATTCATAGGCGTTTTGGCTGTTTTCAATTTTTGTCTTACACAAACAAAGCTACGGGGTTTATCTCAGAACCACTTGTCTTACAATCTCTGTCCTCTAAATCCATCTAGGGGCAGAGGTAGTTACATACACATAGGGATGCGGAGTGGGTAGAATGAAGGACAAGCTAGGAGGGACAATGGGAAGAGGTGCAGGAAGAGTTGAGAACAAATAATGGGTCTTGTGGGCTGTGCTCAAATTTCACTCCGTACTTATGGATGATTTGGGATGTTCCCTATCACACTGAGCCTGTTTCTTCAATCTTAAAATGGGGCTAGGATGTAAATGTGCTTTGCAATCAAGAAATCCCACCAAAGGTAAATATTTCCTATTCTACCTCATACTCCTATTGAGCCTGCTGCTGGGGTTGAGGCATGGTAGAAGGTGGGTTTCTCCAAGACTATCTCCTGCCCTCTTGGTGTCGTCCAGTGCCCTCGCACAGCCTAGTTTCTGTGGGACTGTGATGTCTGGGGATGAGACTGGGGCAGGACAAGCAAGATGACTTTTCTGCTTTGCATCCTTCCACTTTGATTTCTAGGGGACTCTGTCTACTTGGACAGTGAGCCCCAGAGGCAGGAGTATGTTGTGAATGACTATGGATTCATCTACCAAGGGAACAAGAACTGGATCCGCCCTTGCCCCTGGAACTATGGACAGGTGAGTCTCAGCCCTCCTCATGGCTCATCCTGACCCCTGGGCTCGTGGGGAGAGGGGAGAAGAAGCAGGGTAGGCTGCTTCACCCCGAACTGCTGACAAATGGGTACTAAATGGCACCAGGAAGATGTGACATGTGACCCCAAGGAACCAGAGGAGAACCCACTGAAAGTTGGAAGAGGTTCTTTGTTGATCATGTCTGATTTGGACAACAGGATCTCAGGTGGAAGAACAGCTAAGGGTCCCCACCCAGTCATTCTGCTGAGCATGAGGGTGAAGACAGCAGCACTGATGGCCAGGATGGTGCCTGGGGTTTTGGTTGTTAAACTGTTTCCTTGGGGGCCATTTGAATTCTCTCACCTTACCCTCACAACTCCAGGGTGTGGACCCTAGGACCATTCTGTCACCTAGGAAAATGTGTCCCTTAACATCTCAGGGGCTGCGAACAGTGATGTGTGCCCCTCCCTATTAGTATTGCCTCTTTGTTTTGATTTCATTATAAAAGCAATATATGGTTATTTAAAAATCTTCACCAAGAAACATGATGCAAATGGTGCCTAGATCACGAGGCCATTCTGGCACCACCATCAGCACGGTGTGTATGCTCCTCCACATTTTGTTTTCTACACATATTCAAACACACGTGATTTCATCTGTAAAAACAGCATTGTATTAATTGCAATACTCCACAACTCCTGCCTTACTGAAAGCTTGCCTCCCACATGGAGCACAGTCTACAACAGGTGCTCTGGGAAGGCCAGGGACGAGGGTTCTCAAGCCTGAGCCCCAGCACTAGAGCACAGTCCGAGGAGAGGACCAGCCCCGGCTGCCCAGAAGGCGTGTTGGCTGGGAAACCCTGGGGCCCTTGTGGAGCCTTGTACCAGTGTGACACTGGTTCTTCTCCTAGACGTCCCCATGTAGAACCGACACACATGACCTCAGGCCCAGCCTAGGTCCCCTGAGTTGCTATAATCAAGGTGAGACATGGCGGCCTCAACTGGCCCCAACCCACATCCCCAACTCCACTCAGCATGGGAAGGTGGGGATCCTGGAGAGCCCCTGAACAGGAGCTTGCTGCCATTTCTCACTTATGTGAGAAACAGAGCAAACTGAGCCCAGAGCCCTGTCTCCCTCTTTCTGACTGAATGAACTTAAATTGAATGCCTGCTCAGTGTTAGGTACTAGGTGCTAGAGATAAGAAAGTGAAAGAAACACTGTCCCTGGGTGCACAGTGCAGTTTGGACTTGGTCACACACGCAGGTCACTTTTCATGCAGTGGGGCATGTAGACTGGGAGACAGGCACAGGGTGTTCTGGGAGTCTGGAGGAAGAGCACGTGGCCAGGCATGGGGCTGTTGGGGAAGCTTCCTGGGAGAGATGTTGAACTGAGGTAGCCAAGTGACAGAAGGTGGGAAAATATCCCAGACAGAGGGACACTTGAGCAAAGATACAAAGGTGAGAAATAGTTAGGTCTGCTTCAGGCACTACAAAGATTCTGCCATTGGTGGTGCCAAAATGGTGAGCCAGGGTTATTAAGATGTGAGGATGGAGAGGAAGAAGGAGGCCAGGTTGGCGGGGGAGGGGGCAGGGGTGGGACGGACATGTTTTATCCATCTTATAGAGGAGGTTAAAGCTTTTGTTCTGCAGGCCACTTTGGTAAAGCAGAGCAGTGAGCTCAGGGACAGTTTCACTGAATCAGCATTTCTGAATCACTAGTTTCACTGAATCAGAGAAGCCTCACTAACCCTGTTTATTACCCAGTGTTACATGGGAATAAATGCATTTATTTATTCTCATTCAAGAAAAATGCATGGAGCCCCTACTGTGTGCTGGGCATTGTGCCAGGCCTGGGATATAGAGCTGCAAGAACTGCTAGAGAGAGACAGCATAAACTCAGGCAAGGAGGAGAGACCTTGGCTGCATCATGATAACGGAGTCTTTTGTAAAGAGACGTAGCCAGGGCTATGATGTTAAACAGGCTTGGGCTCAGGGAAGACTTCAGAGGAAGTGACATTTACACCAAGCCTGAGGGACCAGGAGCCAGCCTGCCTTGGGTGGAAAGCTTCCATAACTCACGTGCTATTAGTCAGCCCAGAGCCCCACGGAGTCACAGGTGCCATGGCAAGTTGGCACCCTCACTTCAGCAGTGGAAGATGAGACAATACGGTTTTAGCAAGAACATACCATGGGCTCCAGGAGTGTGGGAACTGAGGGACAAAGAAGCAGAAACAAACTTTTTAGTCAGTCAGAAACACTCCAGGGATCTGACTGCAGGACATAAACCAGGTGAGCTGTGGCCCCAGAGCTCTGGGACTCTGCACCTGCTCAGGAGGCAGTTCATGGCTATGCTAACAGACATTACCTCCCAAGTGGATTTCTACTCCACAAACACACTGCATCAGAAAGCTGGGCATGGTGGGTCATGAATTGCTTTCCATATCCACATGTGCCAAGCATGGGCACCTCATCTTTCTGCATCTCTCCTGCAGTTTGAAGAGAATATCATAGATATCTGCCTGGAGCTGCTAGACAAGAGCCTGAACTTCCAGTTCGACCCAGCCACGGACTGTGCCCTGCGAGGAAGCCCCGTGTACATCAGCAGAGTGGTGTCTGCCATGGTGAGTCTGGGTATGGCTCTGCCCACCCAGGGCGAAGTGGGGTGGCCTGCAAAGAGGAAGTGAGGAGTTGAGAGGCAGGGGCCTTCAGGCAAAGACATTTTGCATGATTAATGAAAGAATGTAGGCAACAGGTTTTCTCACCTGAGCTCTGAAATTGCTGGGCATGGGCTGTCACCTCTATTAATTCCAAATTGCATGTTTTGGGGAACACTGAGTATAGCTCTAGTTTGGGAATTGGTCTTGTCGTTTCTAAATTTGTTTTGCTCTGAAATATTTTTGAAAGCTCTCGGAGCCAAGCTCTAGCTGTGCAGGGTATGGGGAGCTGGCAGGGATAAGAGAGAGGGTAGGAACAGAATAATGAAGTGTTTAACAGTAGTACACCAGTCAGAAGGGCTGGCTTCCCACCCCCACCCACTCCCCAGGTAAAACGAGATGTCTCCTCTGTGTCTCAGGCCCATGGGCCTTGCAAGGCAGCCTGCACATCCCATCTTGTAGAGGAAGAATATGCTTCTAATGCTTCTATGTGTGGTTTCTCTTCAGATCAACAGCAATGATGACAATGGGGTGCTCAATGGAAACTGGAGTGAGAATTACTCAGACGGTGTCAACCCTGCAGAGTGGACAGGCAGTGTGGCCATCCTGAAACAGTGGCACGCCACGGGCTGCCAGCCGGTGCGCTACGGGCAGTGCTGGGTCTTTGCGGCCATCATGTGCACAGGTAGGGAGGGGCAGGTGCCCATGGGAGGACCAAAGGGTGTAGTGGATCATGTTCTAGTGCTCTGAACCATTCTTTTCTCAGTCTCACATGGTTCCCACAAAGGAAGCCCTTTCCAGCAAAAACATTTCCTCACTGATCTCAGGCTTCTGGGCTTATTTCCAAGGATGGTTCTGAGGTAGACATCACACACTTTCCAGGACCTGGAGCCCTTCCTTCTGAGCCAGGACAACCTAATGGAATATTCCTATGAGCTTGGCTGGAAATTGTCCAGTCTAAGATAGGAATGAAATGAGAAGACACATAATTAGATATCTACAAACTGATTAGTGCCCTGAGCATAGAAAATATGTTCACTCGGGAGAAAATGTGCATCTGAGTGGTGGTGTGGGCCATGAGGCCAGAGCAGGATGGTAGCAAAGTTAAATGACCTTGAATTTGGAGTTGTCACTTGTTTACTGGACCTGATGGCCTGACTCAGGCCAGGGAGTGAGGGGATGGAGGAAAATGGGATATAAGCTTTTCAGGCAGGAAGAGATGCTACCTTAGTAGAAAGAAAGTTAAAGAATATGTATGGGAAAAAAGAAGGCAAGCTGGTTTGTGAGTAGCAAAAGGAGCAAGCAGAAGGAAGAAGGGTGGTGAATCTTGAGAGAACTGAAACATGGAAATGAGTCACACACTGGAGGCAGCAGGAGGAGGCCTCTGCCTCACCCAGGCCAAACTTGCTCCTGGCCCTCCCCCTCGCCCTGACCCCATGCCTCAGCCGGCTCCACCTCTTGGCATGCATATCTATATACCTGACTTGGTCATGATCAGGAAGTTATTCTTGTTAGCTGGGGAAAGAGACCAAGTGTGGCTTTTGCTCACAGGATTCTCTAGTCCAACCCAGGGAGACCAGATCTGCCTACAGCATGGTGTTTATTGTGGGCACAGGCCTTCTGTGTAGAAAAAGTCTGGTGCAGTCCATGTGCATGCACGTGCTGGGCCTGGAGGCAACCTAGAGGCCCCCCAGGCTGCTGAGCAGCAAACGCCAAGCCTCCGTCTAAGGGCGGTTTGATAGAAACAAGGAGGTTTCTCTCAACACCCACCAAAGACTTCACACAACCTGGTGAGGAGCAAATCCTGAGCTACTCTTTCTCTGTAACTGCAGAGCCCCATCTTGACTTGGGTGCTTTGATTGCCCAGAGATAAGACACCAGGAATTCAACAGCTTTGATACCCAGAGTCATGGAGATTTGTGTGAACTGGGATGTCTGAGTTCAGGGAGCATCCAGGGAGTACCACAAGACTGGCAGACAGAGAGTGGGTCAGTCTTGTGCACAATAGAGAGGGAGACTTGCTGAGCATGGAAAAGCCTAGAGTCCAGTGGGCCTGGTGTCTGTGTGCAGAGGGAGATGGCCAGGGGTTGGGGTGTGGTTTTCTGGAACTGCATGATGAGAGGCCTGGAGCCAGTAAATAGAGATTATTCAACGAGAGCAGACCATTTAAAAAGTTTATGAGAGTCATGGCCCTTTAGTGACCTTGGGGGCAAAAGGTTGGGCAAAGTGGGTCAAATGTGGCTGATCCAACTGCAGCTCATTCAGCACCAGGCTTCCCCAAAAGGGCTGCCATGTTGCATATTAATAAATACATCTGTTTGAAAAACTCTTGCATTCACCCAACAGTGCCTACTGAGTCCTTATTCTATGCTAGGCAATGTGCTCCAAGTCTCTTGGGTACAGAGATGGGTAACACCCAGCCTCCCTCTTCTCCATTATACATTAAGGATTCATCAAACTCCTTAACCCAGCACAGCTGCCAAAGCATGCCTTTTTAAAATTATGATGATGACTATTTTACAATTCAACAGTGGATGTTTCCTGGAGACTTCCTTAGCTCCAGGCACTGTGCTGAAACATTGATAGCCAGGAGTAATGGTGAAGCATGTGGGCTCTGGAGGTAGACTGACTGCTGGAGTTCAAACACCAGCACTACCATTAATTGGCAGAGTAGCCTTAGGCAAGTCACTTCACTTGGCTTCAGTTTCCTTAGATGTATGATAGGGAAAGGAATAGTACCTCCCTCATAGGCTTATTGAAAGGACTGAGTGAGTTCATACATGGAGAGTGCTTAGAATAAATAGTGCTGGCTACAGGGAGTGTTCAGTTAGTATTGACAGGATTGCCTTATTTAATTCCTCCAATGAGGTAGGTTGTAGCATCATCTCCATTTTGCAGATGAGGAAATTGATTTAAGAGCCAGTCTCATGTCCAGGTCTGGCTGGCTCTGACCACCAGGCCACACAGCTACCTGAACATTGCTAGCAGCTGCCACTTACCCAGCATCCCCTGTGCTTTGGTCACATGCTGGGTGCTTTCACTCTTTCTAATTCTTATGTTACTGGGTAATGGCATCTGGGGAAGTCTCTCCCTGCACACCAGGCAAACCTCAACCCAGACAGTGGGGGGCTCTTGACTCTGACTGGGAAAGAATTTTCGATCAGATCGAACAAGTGCCAGCAAGAAAGGAGTTCATTAAAGAGTAGAGGTGAATGTCAGCCGCCATGCAGGCAGCAGAAAGCAAAGAAGAACAGAGGGAGGAAAGGGAAGCTCATTGAACTCCTGGTTGGCATAGGGCAGATCCCTTGCCAACTCCTAAAACCAGGGTTTCCTGGTGTCCAGTGTCCACTTGAAATTACACCATGTGGGAATTATATCCTTACCACCCTAGGATTTTGGGGAGCTGCAGATAATTGGATTGAGTGAGTTTATGTTCTGAGAATTTCCACTTCCCTACTGGTCTGAAATAAAGTAGGAAGAGAGAAAAGGATTGTGTTAAGACTAGAAAACTGAGTGAAATGGCAGCATGACAAAGACACTTTCCATGGAAGGTGGAGGTCAATGAGGTCTTGTCTTTATCACAGAAAAGAGTTCGGAAACAAGTACAGTAGGCTTGTGCAACAAGTAAATTTATTTGATAGGATAGTACACACTCAGGAGTGTGGGAGACCTTGAAGAGGCACACTTAAGGGTTTAGGGTTTGGGGGTTTATAGGGCCTTTTGGGTAAGGGTTAGCAAAAGACATCATATAAACTAGTGATTCATAATTCCTTTGCAGTTTTGTCTTAAGAATAGGGTTATTTGGGTGACTGTGTTGATCTGGATCTTGGCATTCTTTACACATGTAGATTCATTTATACTCCAGAGATCTCTCTCTCATCTGGATTAAAGTTACTTAATTGTTTAAGGGGCTGGAAGTAGAATAAGAACAGCATATAGATTAACTTAAGCAATAAACTGGGCATTTTTCATAGCCTAAGTAATTTTACAATGGCATGGCTCTTGTCCCATTTCCCTGCTCTGTCTTACTTACAACCACTTGTAAAGTAGATATCATTACTGTCATTTTACAGATGAGAAAAATGAGGCTTAAAGTGACCAAGTGACTCTTGTCGAGTCAGAAGTACATTCTCTCCCCTCTGCAGCTCAGCCTCTCAGTATTGCCCTTTTTAATGTCAACATACTGACTTCAACTTCCTAAAGAAAAATCACAAAAAGGAGACTTTGTGTGCATCAAAGACACAATTACATTTTTTGGGATGGGCAGTTTCTTTGACATCCATGTAGTTGGCTATTACTTTGGGAATTTCAGAGAAGCCCCTGGCCTGACCTCCCTGTGCTCAGAATCAGAGGCCCCATAGCTCTGTCAGCAGGCTTTTCCCATCCTGCGGTCTACTCCCTGTGATGCAGTCAGGCCCCTCAGCCCTCCGCTGAGGTCTGTGAAGTAGCCTGGACGCCTGCTCTGTAACAAGAGAGCATGGAGGACAGTGATGTTCTGTTCCCTTAAAATTCTCCCCACAGCCACCTACTGTCTGATTCCGTATATAGGAAATGCCCAGAATAGGCAAATTCATAGAGACAAAGAGATCAGTGGTTGCCTGGGGCTCGGGGGAGGCGAGAATGGAAGTGACCACTAGTGGGCATGGGGTTTCTTTTTGAGGTGATGAAATGTGCTGGATTGGATAGTGAAGATTATAGGAAAACCTGTGAATATACTAGAAACTACTGAACTGTACACATTAAAAGGGTGAGTTTTATGGTATGTGAATTATATCTCAATAAAGTTGTTTTTTTAAAAAAAGCTAGGCATCCTGGGAATGTGCCTGGTCTGTTCCTGCCCGTAACTACATGGGGTGAGGGTGGGGGCAGCAATGACTTGGGCAGGCCTGTGGGGCCTGGTCCCTTCCTCTCTGATGTAGGGCCCTGGGCCCAGGTGGGAAGGCAGGCAGGAAGTGGCCTGGGAGATGACACTGAATGCTTGGGGCTGGGCTCTCCTCTCTTCACCCCAAATGACCCCACATGTGTGTCTCTTACAGATTGGATCCCTGCTTATGCTCTGCCTTGCATGGAGGGCCCTCTGCTAGCAACTTTTGAGCACCCCTGAGCTAGTGCCACATAAGATTTCTTCTCACTCAGTTGTGTAGTAACTTCTATAAAGCACCTCTTTATCTCCATTTCAGTATAATAATTCTTGTCCTCATTGTTTTTACTGAGCCCTTAGCTCTCAAAGAAGGAACCTCAGCCAAGGTCCTGGGACATTATTTTGTCTCAGCCTTTGGCTTAAACACAGATCTACTGTTATTCTCCTTTGACTTATGAGACATCAAGGATTGTATGAAATGTCCCCTTGCAGGGTTATAGGTTAATATATGACTAGCACTTCGAAAAATGCCTGGCACATGGTTAGCTTTACTCACGTGCTAGCTATTGTAGTCTAATACTGTTTTAATCTCTACCCCTTGGGGTCCAGAGGTCTGGCTGGGTCCTGCTCAAAAGGTATTTCTAGCCACCCCCAAAATTCAGTTCCCCATCATCTCTACCACTTTTTACATTATTTCCTTCCTTTGTTCTTTGGAGTGTTTAGTGTTAAATTAATCATATTCCTTATTTCATGGCATTTCTCATAACAGTTCTGCTTTAAGCCCCTCTTTTAAAAATTTAATTAGCTAATTAATTAATTTTTGCTCTCTTTTATCTCACAACCCATTTCTATTCAAATGTGTTAGGGAAATATTTTGATGTATTTAGTAGGTAGCATTGTATTTGAATGTGTTCTCACAGAAAAGTAAATTGTTATCTTTGTGCAATATTTTATCCAGTAGGTTTTCTGTTTTTTATAGTGTATTTTTCATCTTTAGAAGTGCCTTTGGGTTGTTTTTCTATCTTCTATTTCTCTTATTATGTTCATGTTTTCCTTTGCTTCCTCTGGAGCATATTTATAATATTTAAAATAGCTGTTTTCAGGTCCCTATCAGCTAATTTCTCAGACATTTCTGGATCTAGTCCTGTTGATTAACATTTTTCCTCATTATGGCTCATATTTTCCTGCTTCTCTATGTGCTTGGTAATATTTTTTAACAGACCTTATTTTTTAGAGCAATTTTAGGTTTCATTGTCATTGAAGGCAAGAGAGAACAGTTCAGAAATGAACTAGGGATGGCATATCTGAAAAACCAAGGCGATATAGCCATTTTGGTTACAAGGGGCAATTAAAAGCATGGGAGAGGGAGCAGGAAGTGGAACTTTTACCATTTGGAAGCCTAATACACCCAAGGAGAAATTAAAAGATGCTAAAAATCATCACATATAAACGCAATCACTTGACTCTATTAGCTGGAGCTTTCACTGTATTCTTTAGTATAAGCCATGGAAGTGTGGCAGCACAGCAAGTTGAATTAATTTTGATGTGCTGAACTCTAACTTTCCACTGACTTCTCTTATAAAATTGGAGCCATGTTTCCACATGGGGAGGTGGAGAGGCAAGGCAGTGAGAAGAACTGGTGAGAAACCTTCATGGCCAGTCCTGAAACAGACTCCATGTTTTAATACAGCATCAGGATGGTGTCCACCACCAGTGAGAAGTGAAGCTACACTCCTTGAGGGCAGGAATGTCTTTCATTTTTGTGTGTGCATCTAACCCTGTCTGGTTCATCACAGGGGCTTGGCACTTGTCACGGAGTGAGTCCTGAATGGCTGAGTGAAGAGACACTGTAACACACACTGGGAGTGTGGTCTGGTGCACTATACTTTGGGAGCTCTACAGTCTTTTCCTGGCTCTTAGATCTTGTCCACCTTTTCCAAGTACCATCACAGGAGCATGCACATGTGTGCACACACACACAGACATACATGCCCCATATGGTTTTTCTTTTACAAGGGACTCAGCTCCCAGAAAATTATCAATGCAAGAGTCACCTGGAACTTGTGTCAGACTGTGAGGCCTCAGGACTGATAGTCTGCAAAAACCTTGTTTGCAGGCTTAAGACAATGCACTTCAATATGAATTTAATGAGCATCTACTTTGTGCTCAACACTATGCTAAGAATGAACAAATTCAAGAAAAGTTTCTGGTATGAACCCTACTCAAGGGGGATTTGTAATTTGGCTGACAAGAAGGCTAACATATGAGATGACAGAGAGCACTGTCCAGGGATAAAATGTGTGGCGTAGGTGATAGGATTAGGTGAGATACTGAGAAGGGAGATTAGTGTGGCACGGATAGTCAGTGAGAGCTTCATGGAGGAAGGTGCATTGAGAGCAAGGTGTTGCTGGAATATCTAGTGAATTTGCAATGAGGGTGCTTTGAGATCAGAGAACCCTGCCTGGCTCTCCTTGCTGCCACGTGACACCACCCTCTCTGAGCTTCAGGTTCCTCCTCTTTGAAGTAGGGAAAACTACAGGGCTGTAGCGAGGACTGACTGCGATCATGCCTGGATAGTGCTTGGTGCCATGCTGACACCTATGATGGTGATGTCACTGACTGGCAAGGAAGACTGAGAGGACTGACAACCAGGAAGTTCAGTGGGGATGTTTACTGACAGCAAGGTCTCCACACAGGCTCAAGATTCAGATTCAGAGGTCCTGGGCACAAAAGTGGGAGATGAAGCCACAGGATAGGATAAGCTCTTTGTCGAAGGACAGAGCAAGCAGGACAGAGGGAGCAAGATCCTGGAAACATGTAAGAACACGATGTGCATATCTGAGCGCTATTAGCTCCCTAGTAGGATACTGAAGCTGAAGCCTTGATCTCACTCCCTATATAAGAAACCACTCTTGCCCCTGTATTGCTTCCCTGTGGCAGGCTGCTGTTCCCCACCCCAGTCCTCCCACAGCCATGATGAGATAAGAGGCTGGATCAGTGTGAATCCATGACCACTCAAAGCTTATGCTGGACTGACAGTCAGGTGCAGCTCACAGCCATCAAAACAGTGCTGTGCTGACGTGGGAAATCAGTGGGATAGGCAGCATATTTATGACATCCATCATCCATTCGGCAAAGAGGTACCAAGTATCTGCAAAATAGCTCAGGCCCTGTATTGTTAAGGGCTGTGTAATGATAAAGACGATTACCTGACAATCCCTGCCCTCCAGAGGACTCATAAACAAATCATTACAAGCCACGAGGCACATCTATTAGAAGTGCTGAGTGCCGTGAGACCAGGGACCCGTTGTCCACTGGCAAAGTGCTCATCTAGCCATGTTGAACAAGAGTCATCATCACCACAGACACTTCGAGTGGCCATTCGTGATGTCATCAGATGAAGAGGGAGGCCTGCTCCCCATCTCCCTGCCCGCCCCTCCTTGGCACATTCTCTTATTTTTGAATTAAATGTTATCCACCCTCCTGACAATGATCTTAGCATAAATGTGCCCATGCCATGCCCCTGAGTCACTTGAATGCTCTTGCCTCATTCCTGTCTCACGTTCCTTCAGTGGCCACTTTTCCAACCTCATCACCTCCTCTGAGGCTGTCCTGGGTCACCTCCACCTATAGCTCACGTGTCAGGTCTGCTCACTCCCTGCCCCTACTCCTTGGTCCTCTGCAGACCTGCCGCTCCAAGGCGGGCTCCAGGCTCCCTTCTGGGCTTCTCTCCCCCAACTAGGGGTGTGTTCCCTTCTGGCCTGGAGAGGCTTTGTGCCAAAGTATAAGAAGGAGCCTGAACTAAAATCTGTAAACAGTTCAGTGTTTAATATAAAGAAGTGTTTTAAAAATTATGAATATTTTGGAAATGACAGTACAAGAACTGTGTGAAGAGCCCTTAGAAATCAATCACTGTATATTTTGACTCAGTTATTTTACCTCTTAGAAGCTCTCCCAAGGGGAAGAAAAAGATTGATCTACAAAGATGTTCATTTCAACATTATTTGCAACAGGGAAAAACTAAAAACCAATGAAATATCTAAAAATAACCATCACAAGGAATCTTGCTTTTGGCAAATATTTGATAACACAGGAAAATGCTTAGGATGTATAAGGTGAAAATACTGCAGTGCTGAACTGTGTGCATGGTACTGGCAGGTGGGCTCAGAACTGAGGGCAGGCTTAGCATGAAACCAGGATCTGAGTGACAGCTCTGCCCCTCCCTAGCTCTGTGACTTGTCAAAGAAGCAAACTTTTCCTGGTTGTTCCTTTGTCTTTAAAATGCGGATAATAACAGCAGCTTCAGTGTAGAGCTGTCCTGAGGATAATGTATGTAACAACAAGCCTGGCTAATAGACACTATTATTATTATTGAATTGGGTGGGCTGCCAGTGCTGAACTTGAGGGGGCTGCGAACCCCAGGGCATCAATGGTGGGATGGGCAGAGGCTTGCTGTACTTACTGAGTGCCGAACGGGGGAAATACCGCAGGAGACAAAGGGAAGTGGGCCGGCAAAGGGAATGGAGTAAAGAAAACCTTCTCCCTCCTTTCCAGAATCTCTCTACCAGGTAGAAAGTCACTTTTCAAGCTTTGGTTACACAGTGTCCTCCCCTTTCTGCCTTCATCTATAGTGCTTTCCTTGAGAAGCTTCCAAGACAATACACCCAAGGAAAAGGGGGAATCCAAGCCACAGAACTCCTTGCCTAAGAATCTGATGATCTCAGCCAGCAGTCCTTACCACAGGAAAAATTTCTAGCAATTTGGTGTGAAGATGGAGATTTGTGGCCAGGAGAGAATTGAGACCAAGTCCTTGAGGAGATGTGGGCACAAGCAAGAGCCCCCATGACTTGCTGGACTTTCTGTTGGCCTCGGCAGTGCTTGTCTAAGCAACCAATAGCCTAACCTTTGCATGGAGTCTCATCCATCAGCCGCAGAGTGAGAAGCTCAGGAAGGTGGGGAGGGAGTTTGGTAACATCATAGACCTAGTACTGCAGACCCTCAAACAGCTCCTCTCTGGTCCTGCAGGTACCAGATGAGTGATTTCCCTGGTTCAGGGCGCTCGGTCTAGGACTCCATAGCATTCCTGAATCCACAGCATAGGAGATTTTTCCGCCCTTTCTGCAGTGATGAGGTGCCTGGGGATCCCCACCCGCGTGATCACCAACTTCGACTCTGGCCACGACACCGACGGGAACCTGATCATAGATGAGTATTATGACAGCACAGGCAGGATTTTGGAGAATAAGAAGAAGGACACCGTCTGGTGAGAGACAACCTCTCAATCTCTTTCCAGGGCAGACCCCACTTAGCAGGGAATAGGGCAGGACTGTGCCCACGAGTCTGCAGTGCCCCCATGACCTCTGACTTTCACCAGCCCCAGGGCTCCTACCCCAATGCCGGAACACAGCTGAACATAAAAACAATGGTTGTGAGTTTAGACTCCTCACATCACAAGAGCTCCTTGCCCGGGTGGGGTTTTCCCCTTTGTCACCACCTCCAGTTAATACTCAGCCCGTGGCTCTGCCTGCAGGACAGCCTGAAGTCTCGCCTGCAGATGCACAGACCGGGACTGCTCTGTGCAGCCACAGCTCACTCAGAAGGGGCCACAGGTATCCTTCTGAAGGGTTTTTAA
Organism: Manis javanica; assembly: GCF_040802235.1. NCBI lineage: Eukaryota > Metazoa > Chordata > Mammalia > Pholidota > Manidae > Manis > Manis javanica. The sequence goes on along the minus strand of NC_133163.1, from coordinate 93,391,831 downwards.
CTTCTGTTGGCTCTGGAAGCCTCCACTCTCTTCACAGACAGAGGAAAGGTCTTTCCTGGACAAGCTGAGGCTCACAGGAGGAAGAGCCGACACTATTCACCCACAGACATTTGAAGGCCTGTGGTGAGCTGTCCTTCCACCCAGCAGTCCATCCACTCCTCATCCAGAAAGTACACAAGCACTACAAACTCTCACTTACCTTCATCTGACATTAATTGCTCTGGCCTCTCCCTCAGGAATTTCCATGTCTGGAATGAATGCTGGATGTCCCGAAACGACCTCCCTCCTGGATATGGAGGCTGGCAGGTGCTGGACGCTACGCCTCAGGAGACAAGCAACGGTGAGGCTCTGGGAGAAAGGCGGCACCCACCCCCACAGACACCCCTGCCCTGCCTGCGCCTGCAGCAGCGGCCCACGGTGACTCTTCTGTTCCCCTTCAGGCCTGTACTGCTGCGGCCCTGCCTCCGTTAGAGCCATCAGAGAGGGAGAGGTGGATCTGAACTACGACACGGCCTTTGCCTTTTCCATGGTGAATGCCGACTGCATGTCTTGGCTTGTCTATGGAGGGAAGGAGCAGATCCTTCACCAGAACACAAGTTCTGTTGGCAATTTTATTAGCACCAAGGGCATCCTGAGCAATGAGAGGGATGACATCACGGAGAACTACAAGTACAGAGAAGGTAGGTCCAAGTCAGTCCAGTCTTGTGGGCACCTTCTGCCTGCTCCAGGGCCTCCCAGCCAGCTGGGGCAGCCTTCTGGGGAGCCAGACTGTGTCTACAGGGTGGCACCCAGGTCACTGCCTCCTGAGCCCTTCAGTTTTAGGTCCCAGATGAGAGACCACTGCTTCACCTCTCATGCCCAGCACTACTCCACCCCAGAGGCCAGCAAGTGACCGCCACAAGATATTCTTGTTGATTGCAGGGCCACTGGTGGGCATCCCACCAATAGTATATGAATTCCTCGGTCCTGCCTTCCTGAAAATCAGTCTCCTGTTGTAGATGGCAGGGGATTTAGTAAACTCTCTCCTATTAGTTAATTCAATTAATTTTATTTAACTTATTGTTTAGTTGGCTGTGTTTGAGCATTTGGAGGATAGGACAGGCCACCAGCCAGTGATGAGATTAACATAAGGCCAAAAGTTCACTCCTGTGCCCACCCTCTATAGACGGTGGTACTGAGAGGTGGAAAAACTCTTGGGTAAGGTAGGGGCTTCTCACCCAAGTCAGCAGGGGCAAAAGGGCAGCTTTGTGGATTAGTAGTCACATGTGGACTGATTCCTGGAAATTGAGAAAGACCAGCTACCACAGAGCCAAGCAAAACTATCCAGTCCATGAGAGTCAGGAGGAGGGTGAGAGCAGGATCTGAGCAGAAGTGACTCAGGAACGTGTAGGGCTGGGGGTTGGGGGGTACCTGAGCAATGGCTGCAAGTGCTGGTGAGTGGGTGCCTGTGATTTGTGTATATGGCCCACACAGAGAAGCTCCAGAATCCAAGCCTAGGAAGGGGTTGCACAGCAATAGGCAAGCACTGAACCCAGCCCAGCATACTGCCCATCACCCCTTCCACTTCCACCCACTTGGGTTATCTTGGTTGTGTTGCCCAGAACAGATCCTGAGGCAAGGATTCAAGTACAAGTGGTTATCTAGGAAGCCATCCAGGAACTACTGGAAGGAAGGGGAGTGAGTAAGTGAGACCAGGCTGGGGCGGAGGCCAGTGCAGGGAGCCTCAGCAAGCCTGTTAGCACCATGGGCAGCTGGAGCTTAGCCCAGCAGGGGAGCTCTGCCAGTGGGGTTGCCAGGGAAAATACAGGATGAATATGTAAATCTAACATATTCCAAACAACTTGTTAATCTGAAAGTCAATTTGAACAGCTCTGTGTTTTTATTTCCTACATCTGGCAACCCTATTAGGGATTCAGCATAAAGTGAATACACTGCAGATTTATCCCACCCAAGAGGCAAGGGGCTGAGCTATTTATTTACCAACTTCTGTTGGTCAGGGGTTGGGGGCTGCTGTTTGGTGTGTAAATTCCCTGGCACTTTCAGCCTACCCCATGAATGGACTGAGTCAGCTCTGGTAGCAGAGAAACCTCAGACCAAGAATAAGGGGACCTCTGCCTGGGAAGGCTTTGGGAGTGCAGTGAAGGGTCAGGGCTAGTCCCTGGGAGAGTAAGTGCCCAGTGAAGGCAGCTGCTGGCATAACTAGGGAAGTCAGGATGTGTATTCCTGCACATCTTGGCCACAGTGCTTCCCCAGGACTGAAGCCAGGTGCTCTGTGAACACAGCTTGCCTGAATTTCCTTTTTTTCACTGTGGCTTCTCCGTTTCTTGATTTCCAGGAATTAGTCTACACCTGACCAATAAGTGACTCACTGTGCCGTGTGATTTTTAGGAGGCTTATTCCTCTGCATCTGTGGGCCTTTGTCTTTCCTGTGGGGAAGACAAGATAGAGTCTAGTGAGCATAGTTTTTCAAGTCATGCAGATTTGATTTACATTTGGATTCTGCCCCTTGAAGTTTGTGTGACCTGGGCAAGTGACATGGCCTCCCTGAGCCCCAGTTGCTGCATCTGTATATGGAATAAGAATGATAATAATAGCATCATTATTGCTGTTGTTGGAGAGGATGTGGAGAAAAGGGAATTTTTTTGCATTGTTGGTGGGAATGTAGATTGGTGCAGCTACTATGGAAAATAGTATGGAGGTTCCTCAAAAAATTAAAAATAGAACCACCATATTATTCAGCAATTCCACTTCTGGATATTTACCCAAAGAAAATGACAACACTAACTCAAGAAGCTCTGTGCATCCCCATGTTTATTCCAGCATTATTTACAATAGTGAAGACATGGAAACAACCTGTGACCTCAATGGATGAATGGATAATAAATTGTGGTATATATATGTATGTATGTATGTATATAAATAGAATATTACTCAGTCATAAAAAAGAATGAACTCTTGCCATTTACAACATGGATGGACCTGGAGGGCATTATGCTAACTGAAATAAGTCAGACAAAGTCAAATAGCGTGATCTCTCTTATATGTAGAATCTTAAAAAAATCCCCCAAGCCCCAAGGTCATAGATACAGAGAATAGATTAGTGGTTGTCAGGGGCTGGGGTCAGGGTGGGGTTGTCAGGGGAGTGCGGGTGGGGGAAAAATGGGTAAAGGGAATCAAAAGGTAAAAAACAAAACAAAAAACTTATAAATATATAAAGTAGTGCTTTGTGGCACCCTTTGGCACTCACCACCAATGTTGGTTGTGACACCGCATTCACACAGGCACTCCTACATGCTTACTTAGTAATAACGATCCATCTCTCTCATGGTTAATGTGACGATGTCAGCAGAGCCTGACATGTAGAATCAGTTGACTGATAGGGAGTGTTTGTGATTGCGCAGTGTTGCTGGGTCAGCCTGGCCCACACCTGGTGTTGTTTCGGCCCTCCTAGGTTCCCCCCAGGAAAGGCAGGTGTTTCTGAAGGCTCTGCATAAGTTGAAGTTTGGAAGGTCCCAGGGCCCCGGCCAAGCAGCCTCACAACCTCCTGGGTCGATGCCAGTGGGCAGCAATGAGCCTTGGAGCCTGGGTGCACCTTCCCGTCAGCCCAGTGATGTTGTCCAGGTCTCCCTGAAATTCCAGCTGCTTGACCCACCCAACATGGGCCAGGACATAAGGTTTGCCCTGCTGGCCCTCAACATGTCAGCACGGTTCAAGGACCTCAAAGTGAACCTGAGTGCCCAGTCCCTGTTGCATGATGGCAGCCCCCTGCCCCCATTCTGGCAGGACACAGCCTTCATCAAACTCTCTCCTGAAGAAGGTATGGGTTCTGGGTGTGGGCATAGGGGCAGTCTGTGCGCACAGAGGGATTATGGAAATGCCAGTGGGGTCAAGCCAGCCAACGTGGGTCATAGAGGCAGACACCTGTGACACCTGTCTTCCTGCCATCCCCTCCAATACAAATTGCCCCTCCTCACCTTCTCTCCTTCCCTCTCCCTCCCTCCTCCTCTCCTTCCTTCCTTTTCCTCCTCCCCTTCCTTTACTACCTCAAGGCAAGTAGCCTGGCTTAGCAAGGAAAGCCTGAGCTTTGGAGTCCTCCAGATGTTGGTTAAAGCCTCATCTTACAAGCAGAATGACCTTGGACAAGCCATTTGCCTTGCTTAACCTCAGTGTTTGCATCTGGAAACCTAGTACCTACTCCACCAGGGCTCAGTACATGATGCCTCCCACACCCCCCAGAGAAGGGGGTGCTGGACCTAACCCAGGCCCAGCTGGTTTCCCCAGCGATCTCACTCACCCTTGTGTTCTCTCCTTAGCAAAGACCTATCCCTGCAAAATTCCTTATTCCCAGTACAGCCAATATCTGTCGACGGACAAGGTGATCCGCATCAGTGCCCTGGGTGAAGAGAAAAACAGTCCTGAGAAGATCCTAGTGAACAAGATCATCACCTTAACCTATCCGGGCATCGTGATTAATGTAGGCAAGAGCCCAGCAAGTGGCCTGTGGGCTCCATGGGATTCAGCTGGGAGGGGGTGCAGCTCTTTCTTTCCTCTGCCTCCTTACCAGGAGCATAAAGTTATCTGAAAACAATGGGTGAGGGCTCCTTCCTCTTGCACCATTAAAGGCCTTGTGGATGAAGCTTGTGTAGGTGCCATGGGGCTGTTGGGGAGAACTCCCTCCATTGTGCCACCTCCCACTGTTGGCCTTCCCCGGGGTCAACATGAGGAAATGTCAACTGAAATGAGAGGGACCTGAGTTGGGGGGAAGCACTGCCTGAAGGTCAGCTCAGGATGGATTTGCTGATTCCTGGCTGTGCATCTTGGACATACCCCTTGGCCTCTGCTTCTTGAACTGTCACATGAGAGCAGTAGTCTAGCTGGCCTCCGAGGCCACCTCCTGCTCTGACATACTGTGGTCCTCTAGGCTGGAAGGCTTCACAGGGCCCTTCCTTCCTGTGTGGTCTCCCCCAGAGCACATGGCCTTCTGGACTCTGCCAAGTGAGTGTGCGGTGCCCTGTGGTGGGTGCATCTGCAAGCCCGGCCCCTGGAGTCCACTTCAGGAGGTGCCTCCAGGTTTCCTGAAGCTGCTTTCTTCTCTCTGCAGCCCTAAACGATCCACTGCTCTTCTCTCACACATTGGTGTGGAAGGAAACGAGCCAGTTACTATGAGAGGGAGGGAAGGGATGGAGTGGAATCACCATAAGAAGCTGCCAAGGAAGATTCTAGCCACTCAAATTATGCATGAAAGTCCTTTGGGAGCTCTTGGTCATTTCACCCTTGGATGAAATCCTTGCAGCAGAGGGAGCATCACAGGAGACTCCCAGTTCATCAGACTCTTTTCCATATGTGGGGTTCAGTGATGTAAAATATTTCATCCAAACATCCATGCATGTATAAAGAAGGCAAAAGTTTCACATAACAATACCTTGTGTGATGTCTTCTCTTCTATTTCATTTTTCAAAATGTTAATGCCAACCCATTAAGTTGGTTTGAAACCATAATTGGAAAAACACAGGCCATGAAAGCCCAGCTCCTCAGAAAATAGATCTCTGCAACAGTGAATTGGGTGGTGAATTGGGGAGTGAAACTAATTCTCTGCCCCTTCCTCTCCTCTGGGTTTCTGTTTAGGTTTTAGGAGCAGCCATTGTGAACCAGCCGCTCTCCATACAGGTGCTCTTCTCAAACCCCCTCTCGGAGCAGGTCGCGGACTGCGTGCTGACTGTGGAAGGAAGCGGTCTCTTCAGGAAACAGCAGAGAGTCCTGTGAGTGCTGGGAGTGCTTGCCTTCGCTCCTCTTATCCCAGGGTTAGCATGTATGTCTCTCTGGACATGGGCTCCCAGGCCAGGCAATGAGAACTCCAAAAAAAGAAGAGACCTGGCTGCTGTGTGGAAAAAGGCATTGGGGTTATCATACTGCCTACGGTTTTCTGACGATCTCCTCTCTCTGCTGCAGCATTGGACTCCTCAAACCCCAGCACAGGGCCAGCATTGTTCTGGAGACTATCCCCTTCAAGAGTGGCCAAAGGCAGATCCAAGCTAATCTGAGGAGCAACAAGTTTAAGGACATCAAGGGTTACAAGAATGTCTATGTAGACTTTAGGTTATAAATTCTGGGACAATGAGCTTGGTGCATAGATTTTAAGCTTCAGGAAAAGTATCAAGTTCAAATGCAAGCTATGCCATTCCCCCACCACAACAGAGGCTTTGCAGGGATATGACGTGGGCAGCAGAGGACACCAGTGATGAATAGTCCCCTGGACCATTTGCACAGCTCCCTAGGACTCTGTTCAGAGTCCAGGGACTCGCACACCCAGAAGTGTGACATGGCACAGAGGTCTGAGGACACTGGTTGGACTTGGCTATGACTTAACTGCCATCCAGATGTCAAGAAAAGAAGATGGGATGAGCACCTCACTGTCATTTTATCATTGCAATGGCTAATGTTCTAGTATTCAGTCCTTGTTGGACAGAAGTTACAATAAACTTCAGTCCTTGTTCTCATCTCCTTTGTTTCCATATAATCATCACCTTCCCTAGAGCAGCTCCTCTCTGTTCCCTGGACACTGGAAGAGTGCCCTATTGTTTCAGGGTCTGAGCCCGTTCACTTGTTCAATATTTAGAGTGCCTAGTATGTGCCAGGCACTGTTCCCAGTATAGAAAATAAGGCAGTAGACAAGGCACAGACCTTGCCCCTGTGGAGCTTCCATTATAGGAGGTGGGCAAGGAGACACAGACGATAAACATTCCAACATGTAATGGTCTTAGAAATAGTGTATCGGACATGAGCCAGTTAGGAAAACAAACACAATTACCAATTTTCTACATAGTCCTTCCTACCTTTGTGTCTTGGAAAAAAACCTGTGAGATCTCTCACTTGGCCTTCTTTTGAATCCCTTCCACATCATATCCAAGATGACCTAAATCTGAACAGTTCCAGCCTCTTGGCTCAAAAAGTCTACCAATGCACTGTGATCTTGGATGGACCTGGGATGCTCAGGATTCAGAGATAAAGCCAGCTGAATAATGAGAGAGGTAGATTTTGGGTAGGGAATAAAGTACCTTCAGACGCTTTCATTGATTGTAGCTTGTGTTCATGGATCCACTGAACACAATGCACTCCCACTTAGCACCTCCCATCATTGCCCCCTCTGGGCCACACCTTCTTTCTCATGGCATTGCGCAAAGCTCTACCTGGAGAAAGGCACCTGCCCTCCGGGCACTGGCCACATGAGTAAGGCAGCTGATGGGAGCATATATTAAATGCACAGACATTCAATAAAGAAGTTAAATACTTATATGCAAACAAAAGGGTAAGTGTCAGAAGGAGAGAAGAAGGTGTGGTGGGAATTCCATAGTAGGTTGGTATTCCTCTTCAAGATTAGGCTGAGAACTAGGAGAACGCTGGCAGCACAGAGCTGGAAGTAATCTGTAATGATTTCATTCTGTAATTGTTGAATTACAATCATGAAAATGGTTTCAGGAAAACATCCCAGAGGGGAACACCTCCTAGAGAAAATGACTTCTGAAGTGCTTGGAACATTTCAGCTACCACACCCCTTGAATTCTGATTTTAACACCACATTCATGAATTTGTTCACTCAACAACTGTTCACTGAGGTTCTACTAGGGGCCAGGCCCTGAGATAGTCACCGAGGACACTAGAAAAACCAGGGCCTACTCTCAAGGAGCTCAAGCGTAAACATGCAGAGAATGAAAAATGAGTTGGAAGTCATAACACAGAGTGGTGAGAACTTCTTCCATGGTGGTGAGCACAGGTGTTGTGGGAGCATAAGGAGGGCAAGTAGTCTAGCCTTGGGATTGCAGATCAAGGAAGGCTTCCTGGAGGAAGTGGCATTTAAGATGAAAGCTAAAAGACCAGTATTTAGCCAAATAGACTCAGGGCCAAGTGGTTGGGAGTACAGTAAAGCAGCCAGGAAGTCATTCAGATGGCTAGAGATCAGAGTGGAGAAAGAAAGTAGAGGGGAAAACTGAGGCTAGCACCAGGCGGTGAAGAGCCTCTGGTGACAGTCTAAGGAGTTTGGGCCACCATCATCTTCAGGCATCTGCTTCCTCTAAGTCCCAGATCACAGTCATTGCCTGTAATGTCAGTGCTTAATGGTGATTCTATTTTGCAGAGCTGAGTAGACTTCATGTGATTTGAGATGCACTTTAAAGACAAATAGTTCTCCACCCTGGTCTGTCATAGAAGCTTGCAATTCCCATCAGAGTCAAGGCCTTCCGTGAATGTGAAGGTTGTCTTTCATCCATTTATTTAATATTTACTGGGTACTGACTTGTTCAATATTCTAGGCCCCAGGGGATAGTGCAGTAAACAAAGCAAATAAGGTCCACCCCATTCCATTTCAACTCCCACCCTGCCAACACCAGTGCAAATCAACATAAAAGTCAGCTGCAGGTGCAAAGGAGCCTTGCAAAGACTCTGAGAAGCTGGAGATTATGAGTCCAGATGCTTCCACATGTTTGAACATCACAACAGCTTTGATAGCAGTATTGTTATTATCCTCATACTGTAGCTGGAAAACTTAGTGTCAGAGAAAGTTAAGTGACTTGCTTAATGTCCCAAAGCCTGAAAGTGGAAGAGCCAGACTCCAGCCTAGGTCTTCAGATTCCAAACCCAGAGTGTTTTTCTTTCCATCACCACTTCCTTGCTGTAGGTGTTGACATAATTAATAGCTTCATCTATCATCTGTTAATCACCTTCCCGTGAGCCTGCCAGTCACATGTCCAACATTCTATTGATGCATTCTTGTAACAGGCCCACCAAGTAGATATGACAATTTCCATTTTATAGAGGAAAAACCTGAGGCGCAAGTGTGATGGACACTGGTTGATTGTTTTGGCTTTCCAGCATCCATCGCCTTTCCTGCAGTAACAGCATCACAGCTTCTTTTGAAGGAATTCTTTCTTCCTTATTGTAGCCTCGGTGGGTCTGCCAGCCAAGATGACATGTCTTCCTCTAGCCAAGAGGTGGTGGGCCAGTGACTTACCTTGGACCAGACTCTTCTTCCAGGGCTTTGACTGAGAAGCAAGGAGTGAGCCAGAAAAGAGAGAATCTTGGAGCTGGTCCATGCTGACAGCATAGCCCCAGAGTAAAACCATCCATTTGTTCCTGCAGCCTAGACTGCTGGAGCTGCCCTGGATTCCGCTCTTCTGGTTTGAACCTGGTCCTTTTTTCTTATCTGTTCTAGGACCTCCTTCACACTGTTGCTTTTTTTTTTTTTTGCATTTACCAAAACTGGTTTCAGTTCCTTGCATTCAAAGGACTTTATCTGATCCAGAGAGACTAGATGACTTGTTTAAGATCACATAGCAAGGTCTATGTGACTCTAAATTCCTACTACACCATGCTGCCCAATGATCCTATAAGTCTGGCCCTTGGTCCTAATGCTGTCTTTGTTAGTGCCATAAACTCACCTGAAGTTCAAAGAAGTGGCAGAAACTCTCATTCACCCCAACCTTGTAACTAGAAAGGCTGAGGCTGGCTGTGTGGAAAGGGTAGGCAGCAGCCAGAGTGAGACTCTTTGTTTCCCAGGCTCTGCTCCTCCTGTAGTCTCTGGCATGGCTCTACAAGGCCCATTGTCCAGCTTTGCTTTCCTTCCGTCTGCTCACTGACTAGCAGGGAAGCAACCAATGTGCAGCAGGTACCATCTCCCTATCTATCCATGAGACCCGACTTTTCAGTATCTGGGAGCTACCTGGTGCCAGCGGCCTGCCACAGACAAAAATGATTTGATTGCAAAGTGCTCCCAGCTTGCCTCAGACCCACAGGATGGGACTTGGCTTCAGACTGTACAAGATCATGGAGCTTCCTAAGGGGAGGCAGGCCAAGCACTTCGCGTAGTAAGGTCTTCAGGAAATGAAAAACCGACCTGGGAGCATCTGTGAAACTGTGGGCATGTGGGGACAAGTTCTGTCAGTCTCTACCAAGGTGGAGGAAGAAAGATCAAGATTAGAGAATGAAAGACTGATTTTAGGAGCATATTGATTACGTTCTGTATCTCTGGTTATTTTTTAGAAACCTTTTGGTATTGATTTCTAGCCTAGTTCCAGTGTGGCTAGAGGACATACTCTTGTCTGATTTTAATCCTTTGCTTGTTGAGACTTGTGCTGTGGACCAGCATATGGCCCATTTGGATAGATGTTTCAGGTGCTCTTGAGTGTTTATTCTGCAGCTTTGTGGCACCCTTGTCTTATATATGTCCATTAGGTCAAGTTTGCTAATAAGTTGCTCAAATCTATTTCCTTTTGATTTCTTTTGTTTGTATATAAATTGCTGTGGGAAGTGTGTTAAAATCTCCCATTATGATTACAGATTTATCTATTTCTCCTTTTCATTCTGTCTATGGGGAGGGCTATTTTGAGGAGGACTTACTTACCTTGGGGCAGGAAGGTGGAATCACAGTAACTGGGCCAGTTAGATCCCTAGGCTTGCAGGAGTGAGGAGAGGGAGAGATTGTCAGAAATGAGACAGAGAGAGCTATATGGAGCTGGCTGCCAGCTGAGGACTGACTTCTGGTAATGCTACAGGGAGGGAATCGGGAGAATTAATACTTACTTCAACCTTGCTCTTGTCCCACCCTCTGATCTTCCGCATTAGGCAGAGAGCACTGCAGGAGGCCAGAGAGCAGGGAGCCCATGTGCGTGGTCCATGTGCGAGGGCACAGGGCAAGAAGGAGAAGGGGGTAGAGTAGATCTGGAGGGGCAAATGGAAAATACCCAGCATAAGAAGCAATTAATCCAGCCTCCAGACTTTAAAGGTCCTGAGCCCCCAATGGGAAAGGCCTGGCCCAGAAAAGTGACAGGTGAGGTGCCGAGCCAGGCTTGGGTGCCAGTCCACACCCTCCACTCTGTGTGATCAAGATCCCTTCTCTGAAAAGTCTGACTCAAACTTTGTAAAATAATTGGTCTTTAAATCACCACCCTATGCTGTTCCAGCATTTATAGCTTTATTAGATAAATAATAATGATAACAACAGCATCCTTAACAATGTCCGCAGGAATAAAAGTCTCCATTGGTTGAGCGCCTAAAAACAAACAAAACAAGGTTTCAGTCTTTTGTTTCCTATTTACCTTTATTCCTGGGGTGCAGCCCTGCAAGAGCCTCAGCTGAAATCCTGGGGTGTTTATCGGGGTCTTTATCCTTGGTGGCCCCGGAACTCCATTCTTTATACTCCAGCCCCAGAAGACTTCCAGAAGACCTACTCAGACCCTCAGGCTGTCACCTGCCTGGGGAATCAGCAACTATCCCACAGAGAAAAGGCTGCCTGCCTGCCTGTCTATGCTTCTCTTCTCCTCAGGGTCTTGATCCCTCAAGTCCTTGCCACTTTGCCTTCAGACAATATTTGCAATATGTTACCCAGCTTTTCTAGTTATTTTCAACAGAGGAGGTGGTATCAAGTTAGTCTGCTATACCTAGAAACAGAAATCCTTGAGATGTCAAAGAAGATTGAATACAGGGACCTTCTCAGTGGTGGTTTGGATGACAGGCTAATGTAAAATCAACTTATGGGATCTGAGCCAGAAGACCCGCCTCTGAGTCCAGTCTTGATAATAAACTGTAAGATCTTGAGAAAGCCTCAAATCCTGGGAGGCTTCTTTGTAGTAAATTTTTGCTGTGTGGGCAGCATGTGTAGAGGTAGGGGATGATATACGTTTTTTTAAATTTTGGTATCATTAATCTACAATTACATGAGGGACATTATGTTTACTAGACTCCACTCTTTACCAAGTCCCCCCCACATACTCCTTAACAGTCACTGTCCATCAGTGTAGTAACATGCTGTAAAATCACTACTTGTCTTCTCTGTGTTGCACAGCCCTCCCTGTGCCCCACCACACATTATACATGCTAATCGTAATGCCCCCTTTCTTTGTCCACCCCCACCTTATCCCTCCCTTCCCACCCATCCTCCCCAGTCCCTTTCCCTTTGGTAACTGTTAGTCCATTCTTGGGTTCTGTGTTTCTGCTGTTGTTTTGTTCCTTCAGTTTTTTCTTTGTTCTTATACTCCACATATGAGTGAAATCATTTGGTACTTGTCTTTCTCCGCCTGGCTTATTTCATTGATCAAAATACCCTCTAGCTACATCCATGTTGTTGCAAATGGTAGGATTTGTTTTCTTCTTGTGGCTGAATAATATTCCATTGTGTATATGTATCACATCTTCTTTATCCATTCATCTACTGATGGACACTTAGGTTGCTTCCATTTCTTGGCTATTGTAAATAGTGCTGCGATAGACATAGGGGTGCATCTATCTTTTTCAAATTGGACTGCTGCATTCTTAGGGTAAATTCCTAGAAGTGGAATTCATGGGTCAAATGGTATTTCTATTTTGAGCTTTTTGAGGAACCTCCATACTGTTTTCCACAATGGTTGAACTAATTTACATTCCCACGAGCAATGTAGAAGGGTTCCCCTTTTTCCACAACCTCGCCAACATTTGTTGTTGTTTGTCTTTTGGATGGCAGCTATCCTTACTGGGGTGAAGTGATATCTCATTGTGGTTTTAATTTGCATTTCTCTGATGATTAGCAATGTGGGGCATCTTTTCATGTGCCTGTTGGCCATCTGAATTTCTTCTTTGGAGAAATGTCTGTTCAGCTCTTCTGCCCATTTTTTAATTGGCTTATTTGCTTTTTGTTTGTTGAGGTGTGTGAGCTCTTTATATATTTTGGATGTCAACCCTTTGTCAGATCTGTCATTTATGAATATATTCTCCCGTACTGTAGGCAATCTTTTTGTTCTATTAGTGGTGTCCTTTGCTGTACAGAAGCTTTTCAGCTTGATATAGTCCCACCTGTTCATTTTTGCTTTTGTTTCCCTTGCCCAGGGAGATATGTTCATAAAGAAGTCACTCATGTTTATATCCAAGAGATTTTTGCCTATGTTTTTTTCTAAGAGTTTTATGGTTTCATGACTTACATTCAGATCTTTGATCCATTTTGAATTTACTTTTGTGTATGGGGTTAGACAATGATCCAGTTTCATTCTCTTATATGTAGCTGTCCAGTTTTGCCAACACCAACTGTTGAAGAGGCTGTCATTTCCCCATTGTATGTCCATGGCTCGTTTATCATATCTTAATTGACCATATATGTTTGGGTTACTGTTTGGAGTCTCTATTCTGTTCCACTGGTCTGTGGCTCTGTTCTTGTACCAGTATCAAATTGTCTTGATTACTGTGGCTTTGTAGTAGAACTTGAAGTTGGGGAGTGAGATCCCTCCCAGTTTATTCTTCCTTCTCAGGATTGCTTTGGGTATTCGGGGTCTTTGGTGGTTCCATATGAATTTTAGAACTATTTGTTCCAGTTCATTGAAGAATGCTGTAGGTATTTTGATAGGGATTGCATTGAATCTGTAGATTGCATTAGGCAGGATGGCCATTTTGACAATATTAATTCTTCCTAGCCAAGAGCATGGGATGCGTTTCCATTTATTGGTGTCCTGTTTAATTTCTCTTAATAGTGTCTTGTAGTTTTCAGGGTATAGTTCTTTCACTTCCTTGGTTAGGTTTATTCCTAGGTATTTTATTCTTTTTGATGCAATTGTGAATGGAATTGTTTTCCTGATTTCTTTTTCTGCTAGTTCATTGTTAGTGTATAGGAAAGCAACAGATTTCTGTGTTAATTTTGTATCCTGCAACTTTGCTGAATTCAGATATTAGATCTAGTAGTTTTAGAGTGGAGTCTTTAGGATTTTTTATGTACAATATCATGTCATCTGCAAATAGTGACAGTTTAACTTCTTCTTTACCAATCTGGATTCCATGTATTTCTATGTTTTGTCTGATTGCTGTGGCTAGGACCTCCAGTACTATGTTGAATAACAGTGGGGAGAGTGGGCATCCCTGTCTTGTTCCCAATCTTAGAGGAAAAGCTTTCAGCTTCTCGCTCTTAAGTATGATGTTGGCTGTTGGTTTATCATATATGGCCTTTATTATGTTGAAGTACTTTCTCTCTATACCATTTTGTTGAGAGTTTTTAATCATGAATGGATGTTGAATTTTTCAAATGCTTTTTCAGCATCTATGGAGATGATCACGTGGTTTTTGTCCTTCTTTTTGTTTATATGGTGGATGATGTTGATAGATTTTCGAATGTTGTACCATCCTTGCATCCCTGGGCTGAATCTCACTTGGTCATGGTGTATGATCCTCTTAATGTATTTTTGAATTCAGTTTGCTAATATTTGGTTGAGTATTTTTACATCTGTGTTCATCAGGGATATTGGTCTGTAATTGATGTGCATTTTTAGCTTCATTCTTGCTGTGTTCTATCTCCATCTGTATTCATCGTTCATCTTTTGCATCATTTTAATACATGCTCTTCTGAAACATCTCGTTTCATTTTTGGTCATCATAAATTCTTTCCAGAACAAGGCACTATGTTCATTGATCCACTCATTAATTCACTCATTAAAAAACATGTTTACTCCCTGAACCTGTTTTCTCACCAGTAAAATTGGAATACTGATCTCTTACTCAGTTTACAGGATTGAGGTTCAGATCATATGAGATAATGTATGTGAAAGTACTTTGTAAAGCAATGTAGCAGCATAATTAATTTATTTGAACCTGGGAGTCATGTTGAATATCTTTGCTTCTTTGTCCTCCTGACCATTATCTTGTCTTGAAATTTAATTTCCTACATTTCTGTCAAATCTGCCCACCTCCATCTTCAGCAACACTCCCTGGGCCAAGGCACCATCCATCATTTCTCACTTGAACCATGAGGCAGTCTCTAATTGGCCCTGTCCCACTTTTTCCCCCTCTGAATAATCTTCTCTAGTTTAGCCAGCATAGCATTTTTTAAAATGCAAATTTGATTGTGTTACTCCCTTGCCTAAAATACCATTCAATAGCTCCCCAGTGCTCTGAAGATCAAATTCAAAATCCTTAGCTCTGCAAGATTTAGCCCTTGCCCTCCCTCTCCCTTCACGATCTGCACTCCAGTCCCATGGCCTTCCTTTGATTGCACCCTGCCTCAGGGCCTTTGCACATGTTCTCTCTTCTCTTACCC
This sequence comes from Manis javanica, assembly GCF_040802235.1. NCBI lineage: Eukaryota > Metazoa > Chordata > Mammalia > Pholidota > Manidae > Manis > Manis javanica. Next base: position 93,376,794 of record NC_133163.1, on the reverse strand, counting down.
TACCCCACCCTATTCCCCATTGCCTGTCTAACTCCATTTATTCTTCCAGTTTCTCAGCTTAAATATTGCTTTCTCGAGAAGCCTTCTCTGACCTCTACATCCTAGAACTCAGAACTTCTCTTGTATAGCACGGGTCTCCATGACAAGTAAATAAATAATGCTGTAAGCACTTAATACTGTCTGTTTCCCTATTGGAACATTAGCTCTTTGGTGGCAGGGACATATCTATCTAATCTATTCCTGTATTACTGGTGCTTAATAAAGTTTCTGATGCACAATAGTAATCAATAAATACTTTTGTCATGGATGGGTAAATGAATACTTCTTGGGTACACACCAGCTGAAATTTGTTTTTCTGCCAAAGGTGCGGGTGCAGTAGGAAGCAGGACAGACCTTTGTGGTTACACATCCCTCCATCCTCCTCACATCTCTCATTTATGTTTCCCCAGTTCAACCAAACACAACAGTATCTGTCTCATCATAGGCTCCCCCAAAAGTGTCCCAACTGAAACACTGCTGGAGTGGATATTCATGAAGCTCCCTGGGAATTGTATCAGGAAAGAGAAGATTCTCTTTGCCAGTATCAGAGCTGGCAAACCCCCAAAGAGAAGCCAGCCCATGACCACCACCACCCATTGCCCTCCAAGATAGGAAACTCTTTCCCTTACAAATTTTTATTATTTAAAAAATATTAACACATAATGTATTCTTGTGGTACAAAGATCCTAAAGGATATACAGAAAAAAGTCTTACTCTCAGGCACTAAATTTCTCAACAACAGAAGTGATAACTTTCCAGAAATATTCTATGTAAACACAAGCATATATATTCTCATATATATTTTCCCCCAATCTACCCACACTTTTTATACAAATGCAGCATACTGTTCACACTGTTCTATACGTTGTTTATTTCATTTAACTATATAGCTTGGAGATTTTTCTGTATCAGTTTATACAGAGCTACTTCATTCTTTTTCATGCTTTTATAGCATTCTATTGCATGCATGTCCCATAATTTATCTATCTAGTCAAGCATCTTATTTATGGACATTTACTTTCCAATTATTTTGCTAAACCAATACAATTGATGTATTTGTATAAATTTCATTTTACACATTTGGTTATTGCCTAATGGAATATGTAGAAGTGGAATGACTGATGCAAAAGCATAGACATTTAACGTTTGGGTAGATATTACTTAATATCCCTCCATAAAGCTGCACCAACTTACACTCCTACCAGCACTTTAAGAGAGTAACTATTTGCTTACACCATCACTAACTCAGAAAGTTGTCTGATAGGTGAAATAAATTATATCCCAGGGTAGTTTTACTTTGCATTTATATTAAGTGAGGCTGGACATCTTTTCATGTATTTAAGAGAAATTTGAATTTCCTTTTCTGTGAATTGTCCATCAAACCCTTTACCAATTTTTTTGTTGATTTGTTGTTCTTTTCATATTGATTTGCAGGTAACTTTTACATTAAAGAAACTAAGCATTTGTGATAATGAGTTTCAAACATTTCCCCTAATTTATTCTATGTCTTTTAACTTTATGATGTAAAAATTTTTAAGGAATCAAATTTATCAGTCTGTTTGTTTGTTTTTGGCTTCTGGAGTTTGTGTAATATTTTTAAAGCCCTTCCTTAGGATGACTTAAAAGAAGTCTCTTGTCTGCTTGTATTTTTGCGATTTAATTTTTTTTGTTTTGTTTTGTTTTGTTTGAGAGGGCATCTCTCATATTTATTGATCAAACGGTTGTTAACAACAATAAAATTCTGTATAGGGGAGTCAATGCTCAATGCATAAGGGATTTGATTTTTTTACATTTAGAGTTTTGATCCCCCTGAAATTTATTTTGGTATATGATGCAGGTAGGAAAACTACTTTATTTTGACAAGGTAGTTATCCCCAAACCATTTACTAGTGAATCCTTATCTTCCCCACTGATTCAAAGTGCCACTTTTGGCACATATCTAATGCACCCATGTAGTCTATGCACTTTTCAATTACAGTAATGTCATAATATATTTTGATATCTAGGAAGCCTGGTCATACTACAGGCTTCCCAGATATTAAAACATATTTAGGTCTTTTTAGATCATATTTTAGATCTTTTAGAAACATCTTTTTGAAACTTAGAATGAGCTTTTTTAGTTCAGAGAAAAACATTTTATTGGGAATGTATTAAAATTAGGATCTAAATTATCTGATCTTTCATAATTATTTTTTAGAAGATTCATGTTTCCCAGGTAAAAATTGTGTTATCTTCAAATGATGAAAACTTTACTTCTTCATTTCTCATGAAGAATCTTTTTGGGGGTAAGTGAGAAGGCAGCAACTTCATTTTTTTACATAATAAGATCCTTCAAATGGGCAATGGTTCAAAGCTGTAAAAGTATAAAATGGTAAACAACAGAAAAATCACCTTCCTACCCAATCCCCAGCTGTAGTTTCTTTTATCCCCTCCTGTAGATATCCCAGATACATGCAGCCCAGTACAGCTCCCCTGAGAGCTTCTGGTGACACAGTTTTAGAGGCCCAGGCAAAAGTTGGATTTTAGAGACCAAAGAACGCCAAGTGGGGGATTCTTTCCTGTGTCTTGTCTCCTCAGTGATTAAGCAAGTAGGAATAGAAAAGGCACAGACCCTGAATCCCAGGGTAGCTCCAAACCTTCCCTAGCTGAGTGTCCCAGATCCAGCAGAATTGGAAGAGCCGGGCTCTGGCTTCTGCTTTTAGGATATTTATTTTTCACCAGAAAATGCTATTTCCTTATCTCTTTCACACAGATGTATCCCAGACATACATGTTCTCTGTTTATGTTATCAAAACAACCCATGAACATCTAGCAACTTGCAGCCCACGATATGTTCAGGGCCTGAGATTTGGAGTTGGATATGGGCCCCTGTTTGTGGCATCATCTTTTCCAGAGTCTTCCAGGTGTTGTCCAGGTAATATTTCTGAGGGGCTCTTGAAGCCATTGAAGCAACGGGCTTAGAATTTTCTTCTGGGCTTCTCCAGCTGGCAGATCTTCCCCTGTTCCATGCCCCACTCTGGCCTGTCAGGCATAGCCCTACCTGGGCCTCCTGGCACAAGAGATAAAATGAAAAAGGGTAACTCCCAGCATCTGGTCCAAGAGATATCAGCCAGCAAAGAGTAGGAGAGAAGAAACATGTGGGGGAGCTCCCAGGCTGGGGGGTAGAAGGAAACTCCACTCTTTACAGGTTCTTAAGCCAACAAAAGTATCTCCATCATTTTCTGTCTGGAAGATAGATTCAGAGAGGGAGCCCAGAGTACCAGTTCAAGACAGGCATTTCCTGTGGTCCTGTGGATAAGAAGAACCTGCAGCCATGGGACAGGGTGAGCCACGCCAGCTCTCCTTGGGGCTTACTGGACTGTCAGTTGCATCTCCATCATTAGATGTTTTCATTAAAGGAAGTAGGATGGTGCTGGAGGTGATGGTGGTGTGGCTATAATGTGTGAGGGTGTGGTGAACTGGTGCCGGTGGTGGTGGTGGGGCCACCGTGGGGGCTGGCAGTGCGGGCTGTGGTGGGGCAGCTGTTGAGTGGCAATAGGATAGTATGTTTGCGGTGAATTGGTGGTCATAGTGGTGATGATGGTGATAAGATGGTGATGGTGGTTAACATAGATTGATATTCTTATCCAAGTATCATCATAATATGACTGTTCTCACTGGGTTGTGATATAAATGGGAGATGACTCTGGGAAAGCACGACGGTATCATAGCTCAGCACTAAGTGGGACAGAAGGGGAGGAGGTAGAGAATTGCTGAAATGGGCAGATGCAGACATAAAGCAAGAAGACAGGCAGAACCAGAGGATGTAGAAACCTCAGGGGCTTCTGTGTCAGTTGGTGACCACATTTACATGTCTCATCAAATTCTCATTTTGAGATTTGTCAGGAGATAGACTGTCAGGAGACTCTCAGGCCCCCTCCCTATAGTGCTTGGCGCTGTGGGTTTGGTGAGCTTTAGGTGAAGGAGCCACCTGTGATCACAGGGGAGTTGGTGCTACTCTCTGGGCTTTACTTTTCATCATAAAACAAGAGAATGGGACTCGGTCATTTCCAAATCAGCTCTAAAAATTATCTGATGGTGTTCTAAGGAAAACAGAGTAGAGTGAACACATTTCTGGGTTGATTTATTGCTTTTGGTTTGGGAACAGGAAAGGTCAGCAAGGGGAACAGCATTGCTCTTATTAATAACAACAGCCTCATTTAATGGGGCTTACTATGTATCTGACACTGGGCTAAGTGTATAATATACTTCATTTAATTTCTACAATGCTGCAAGGAGGGATGATTATTCTAAGGATGAGGAAACTGAGGCTCAGGGTGGTTAAGTTACTTGCCTGAGGTGGCACAAGTAGTGAGTATGTTGAATCAAGGATTTGAACACTTGGCCCCTCTGACTGCAGGATCTCTGCTTTTACCTAAGTTGTCATGTTTACCTCCTCATCATGATTTTTCTCTTTTCCATAATAGCCCTGGGGATTGAGAAATGTGACTTCCAGGAAGCAAGAAACAATGAGGAGCACCACACCAAGGCCATCAGCTCCCAGCGCCTCCTTGTCAGGAGGGGGCAGCCCTTTACCATCTGCCTGCACTTCCGGGTTCCAATTCACAAATTTCTGCCTACCCTGAAGAAGGTTACCCTCATTGCACAAACTGGTAAGTGGGGCAGGCCTCGACCCCTCTGGTAGTAGGACTGGGGGGGGGGTTCTTTCTCCAGCACCTCCTCAGGGAACCGAGGGGCTAATGTTCCACATCCTGTGGGACCTTTGTACCCACCTAGCAGGAACATGTGAGGATGAGAAAAAATGCATAACAAATAACGTTTATTGTGACTGAGAAGGTGCTTAGCAGCATTATCACTAAGGAGTTCCTTTTGACTGCAAATACCAGTTTTGTAGAAAAGCCTGAATGGGATCTAATTAATCTAGGCTCAATCAATATAACATTTAATTGCTACTCTTCATTGAATCTGTACTACAGGTCAGATATTGGGCCAAGTGCTTTACCTGTAGTATCTCCTTAAGACCTTTTATCGGCTCTCCGTCATGCATTTTATGCACTGTGAACCTTTTTGAGATGTAGGTCCATGCGTGCTGGGAACCATGCTCTCCCATCGCTCTTTATTGTCTCCCATTACTGGATGGGTCGCTTTCATTCTACTCCACAACCAGTTTTCACCCATCCCAACTTTGTGATACTTGACTTTATTATTTGGAGTTGTGACCAAGAGGTCCAAATGACCAATTCATCTCTGTGACTGCAGGAAAGCAGCCTTCTGGAGCCAACAAGACCCAAGTCAAATTCCCAATTTCCAGTCTGGAGGACCGGAAGTGCTGGAGTGCGATGGTGGAGGAGAGAGACGACCTGTCCTGGACCATCTCTGTGACCACGCCTGCAAATGCTGTCATTGGCCACTACTCACTCCTACTGCACGTCCGGTTCAGGAAGCCACGCCTCCTGGGCCAGTTCACACTGCTCTTTAACCCGTGGGCTAGAGGTGAGTTGGGACCTGGGCCAGCCTGGGCTGCACAGGGATTCAAGCCACCAGGGCTGGGGCACAGCTCTGGCAGCAAGCGACTGCCTGGCCTCAGTGGACAGTGCCCTCTCTGGGCAGCACCAGCATTTGGGCACCTGTGGCGCTGCCCCCAGGATGAATGCCCTCAGACCCAGGGCCCTGTCTCGGGGTCAGCCCTGCAGAAGCAGCCTGGGACTTGCCACTGAAAACCAAGGCTTGTTCACCACCAAGCCCGGCTGCTGGCTCAGGCTATTTGGCCACAGGGATCGAGGCTCATCGAGATGACCCATGGACAGCTACCTATTATAACAGTTCTGGGGCCACGAACGGGAAAGCATCTCGGGAATGGAGGCCACCTGAGGGACGGGCTTCTCTGTTTCCTTTCTGGGCTCCTGTAATCTGTCTCCAAGGTGAATCCAGACTTGCAGCACCTGAGGTTTATGTAACTTGAGGGGTCCTCTTCAAGAAAAAGAATACAAATGTTTGAATTGCTAAGGCCCCTTGCAGGACCTGAGAGGTCTGTGCTACTGAGGCGCCCGAAGCTTCAGCTTCATCAGCTTCAAAGTAAATCTGTTCTTTTTGCCACATCTACTCCTCTCTACTTGTTCTCTTCTTACTACAGACCATGTCCTCTCCACACTGACCTGTCTAAATATCTGACTGGAGGGGCAAATTAAACAGCCAGCCTCCTGACGTCAGCAGACCATAGGTGGGCTTTTCTGGGTAGGGGGACCTCCCGCAGCCCATCCAGCGGCCACCTCTGCCAAAGCTCAGCCCTTGTTGTTGGAGGCTATTTCTTCTAGAAAAAGTCATCAGAGTGATTGATGTGCCCCCAAAAGAGCCAATGGCACATCTATCCTTCTTCCTGTTCTGAAGATGGAGTCTGTCTTTCCTTTTCAAATCTGACACTCCACCTTAATCCATGGTCTCCTGTGGGATGTTGGGAGAATGGAGAACAGTTTCAACCAGCTTTCCTGTCCTTGCTAACTTAGACAAAAAGCACAGAGCCTTTTGCTTTCAAGAGTTTCACTGCCAACCTGAAGGGGACCTCTTTCAAGGCAGGGCTGGGAAATGAGAGCAAACGTGGGGACATAGGAGAAATCTTCTCAGCTTTCTCTGGCCCCTGTCCCTGGACTCCAGTCCCTGACTCCCTTTCTCTGTGGCACTTGAATCCCAACAGGCATTCTCTCTCCAATTCTCTTGCTCAGGGTGGGGTTCTCCAGCCCCCCTCCTTCAGGCAGCCCTGCCTGTCCTCAGTTCAGGCTCTTCTTTCGGCTCCAAGCAGGCAGGCACGTGGAATAACAGATGGTAACTGGTGTTCATTCTGGTGCCCCTGCCCCACACGGGTGAATGTGGGTTCTGGGACCCTTCAGCTGGGGGAGGACACGTGGCTCTCCCTGTACCAAAAGGAAGATCCTCAAGCCATGTCCCTGCAAAGCTGAGGCATTATTGCACCCACCTCACTGACTCTGAGCTCGCATCCCGAGCTAGGCCCTGGTGGCCAGAGCAAAGACACAGCAAAGATCATTCTTGGACAGTGTCCGGTTCTGGAGGAACCCATAGTCTTAAGTCCATGCCAGGATTCTTGCCTCCATGTTGGCGAGTTGGACCTGCCTATGAAGGCCTTTGTCTGTGAGTCTGTACAGAGATGTCTGTGTGGGCAGGGGTAAGCTGTTGGCTCTGCTCATTGGAGATGTGGTGAAGAGATGATCAGAGATTATCTGGGGCTCAGTCTCATCTTATCATACTTAGAGATGGAGCTCTCCTGGATTCAAAAGGAAATTTTACATCCTATAGTGAAAGTCCTATTGATTAGCAGGGAACTTTAAAGGAGACTGCACCCAGGTTAAGAGCAGGGTGGTGCTGCCTAGGCTCGCTGATAATATACTCCCCAGAACCCCCCTGCAGAGCTGGGGCCAAACACCTGTTTGAAGTGATTTCCCAAGAATTACTGTCCCGCTCACTTCATAGAGAACATTCATGAGGGAGGGGCAGGGGTCAGGGGCTCTAAGGGCACACAGTTCTGTGATTCTGGGCCCCAGGTTTTTCATGGCTTCCTGATTTCTGGTATCCTATCCTTCTGTTGCTTTGAGTACCCTCATCCAAGCTGGATGCCTGGAGGGGATGGTTTGGAAATCTTTTTCTCTTTCTAGTCCCTAGAAACCAGTCTAACCACCATCCACTCCACCCCAACATCAGGTGCAGAGAGGGACACTTGACAAGCAAAGCAGGTCCCCCCACTGCTCCCAGCTTCCTAGAGTGGGAGGCAGACTGCTGAACACCCCCCATCCTTCTCATGATCCCCAGCCCAACCCATTGATGAGACAGTAGGAGAGGCACCAGGGACACCGTGGAACTGTAGACTCACTTGGATACCCCCAGTGTGAAGAGCCAATGCTCTGGCTTCCAGTTTGCCCAGCCCCACTCTTCCCTCTGACCATCTGGCCAAATGCTCCCCATCCCTCCTGCTCACCCCTGTCAACCTGTGCTTGATTGCTTCTTCCTGAAACACTGTTGTTTTTTTATTTGAACTTTTAGGAGAGATGTATCAGGTCCACTGGGAAGCTCCCTGGACTGTTCTTAAATTCCCGTGGGCTGATAGCACTGTGGCTGCACACTCTGTCTTCTGGGAACCCTTTTTAAAGTCAGCTTGTTCCTTTCTGCCTGGCTGACCATGAAGGCCACCTTGGCTGGTCCAGGGACTCTGACCCCTTTGCCCACTCTGCACCAGAGAAGACGCCAGGTCTCACTTGGGGCAGCGGAAAGAGGGAGTTCCTCCTCAGTCTTCATCAGGCCCAGATGTGGAGCACAGGCCTGCAGCCAAACCTGACCTGTGCAGGGAGGGCAGAGGCCTGGATGTGGGGGGCAGGCCTAGCACCCCACAGGCCCTCAACCTTGCCTGCTTCTCACCAGCGGACGCTGTATTCCTGGAGAATGAGGCTCAGCGCGGGGAGTACTTGTTGAACCAGAATGGCCTCATCTACCTGGGCACAGCTGACTGCATCCAGGCAGAGGCCTGGGATTTTGGCCAGGTATGGGAACCTTGCGGAAGGAGAGGGGTTAGTGCTCACCCCATAACCTTCAGTGTTCAGGCCAGATGGAGTTGGCAGGTCCCAAAGCCTGTGGTCATGAGGGCATTTCTTAAGGCTATTTCAGTGTGCGATGCCTCTCTCCTCAGGGCCACATCAGACCGTCCTCCACAGCTTCCAGAGTTATCTTCCTAAAAGCCACAGCAAACCAAACCTCTGTTAAATCCCCAGTCTCTACAGGATAAAGCAAAATCCCCTAGCTTGAAACACAGGCCCTTTGCAGCCAGGCCACAGCTTCCTTTCCTCAGGAGCCACCTGGGGCTCCAGCTCCTGGCCATCCCCTGAACACACAGGCTGCATCTGCCTGGAATAGTTTTATCCCCTGGAAAACTCCTACCCATCTTTAACCAACTCCTCCAGCTCCACAAAGGTAGAGAGAATCTCTCCGCCAAGCTCTCTGCTCTGGGTTGGTATCTCTCCTACCCCTCGGCCATGTTGCTGAGACCTAGTGGACAGGGCTACATGTTCCCCTTTGTTCCTAAACTGCGGGATCCTCAAGGGCAGGAGCTTCCTTGGTATCCTCTGCACATGGGTCAGTGCTGGCAGGAGCAGGGCAGTGCGCTACATGGGAAACGATAGGAATGAATGGGAGCAACACAAGCGTGGTCTTCAAGAGCTCAAACCCTATTGGGAGAGTCAGACAACAGAAGAGGCAAAGGATGGGACTGCCTGGGCACAGGGACCAGGAGGCACCAGGCAAGGGAAGGAAAAGCCAGAACTACATCGGGGGACAAGAAGCAAGGCAGGAAGGAGTGGAACCTGAATCTGGGAGAAGTAGCAAGTGACAGGGGCCAACTTGTGGGATGACAGACCTGCAGACCCTCATCATAGCCCTGTGTGGTCCTTACAGTTTGAGAGGGATGCCGTCGACCTCAGCCTGGACTTACTGAGCACGGACCAGCAGGTGGAAGAGTGGGGCAACCCAGTGCATGTGGCCAGAATTTTGGGCACTTTGGTGAGTCAGGGAGGAGGGGTAGAGCCAGAGTGGGGAGGACATGGAAGGGTGCTGCTGACAGTGCTGCCTCACCCCTAAGGCCATGGAATTCTTCAAATCACAAATAGTCTCCTTCCCCAGGGTATGAGGCACAGTCACTGGAGAAGGGTCTCAGTGAGGAAGGGACACAATAGCACCCACAGGGAGAGAAAAGCAAAGGCAGGAATCATCTCTGAGGACACAAGCCAGTGAGGACAAAAACCCTGGACTTCCTCAAAGCGCTCACCCTCCCCTGCTTCCTCTCCTCTGCCCAATCTGGGGGCTTAGGTCCTGGGGGCGGGGGGAGAGGGAGGTCCATCAGACTCAGTGCTGCTATGGTGGTCAAAGAGACTTGGTTTTGCTTCTAAATTATTCCTTAGAATATGCAGGCCAGGCAGGTCACTTGATTTCCCATTGTCCCTAATAGACTTTCACAGGAGTAATGTATTCTCCATATTTTCCTGTGCACCTGAATTTACCTTTGAAGAGGTAGGGAGGGACAAGGCCTGCCTGTGAGAAGGAAGCTCAGAATAAGTGGGCCTCATGCCCCCAGGCAAGTGAAGGAGCTGTGAAATTAGCCCTAGTGAGGGGTGGTGCCCATGCTCTTCTTGGGGCTTGAGCTCTGATTGCTGGTGTGGTCCACAGCCCCTGGCTTCAAAAGGACTTGTTAAAAAGGAGGGTCCCTGGGCCACACCCCTGGAGATTATAACCCAATGGGTAGGGTGGTGCTGAGGAACATGCAGGTTTAACAAGTTCCAGGTGACTCTGACACAGGTGGCCTGTTCACCATGCTTGGAGAACTGTCTGAGCCCTCCTCACCGGCCCCTAGAAGCTGTCTTGAACAAGGGCGCACCTAACATCCACACATTTTCCCAAACAGTTGCATGCTCTCAAGGAGAAGAATGTCCTGCCCAGTGCACAGACCCAGGACATCCAGGAAAGGGCGAAACTGCACAAGCGCCGAGGCAGCATGCCCATCCTGAGGCAGTGGGTCACAGGCCAAGGGCGACCTGTGTGCGATGGTCAGGCCTGGGTGCTGGCTGCCGTGGCTTGCACAGGTACCAAGCAGGCTTGCCTGCCACACCCACTGGTCACCTTGGCTACTGTAGAAGCATCTGCCCTGCCTCTTGAGTGGCCCCCATGTGGGAGGGACATCTCCAAAAGCAGGCACCACCTCCACCCTGCAGCCTTTCCCTGCCTTCTGCTCCCATAGCTGGTTCAGATACTCCATCTGGCCAAGAAACCAGCAACTTGTCCTGAGCAGCTCCTCCCCACCAGCTTCTGCTCCTTTTCTCCCTCAGCAAAGCTGGCCATCTGGCAGGCTCTGCTCCCAAAGTCACTTTCTCTCCAAGACTTCTTCTGCCCCGACTCCTGCCCCGACCATCAGAGTGAGCCCCCAGTGCTCTCAGCCTTCATGCATCCCGTGCCTGCATGTCAGCACTACCTTCCTTCGTTTCCAGTGTCACCTGGCATTTAAGACGGTGCCTGCTCAGAGGAGACCTAGAATATGCCAGCCTGCACACGCCACCCCAGGCCTCTCTGGTGCCTTCTGACTCTCTCCCCTTCCATGCAGTGCTGAGATGCCTGGGAATCCCTGCCCGCGTCATTACCACGTTCACTGCAGCCCAGGGCACCAGCGGGGAGTTGCTCGTAAACGAGTACTACAACGAGGAGGGGTTTCAGAACGGGGAAGGCCAGAGAGGCAGAATCTGGTGAGAAGCCCCAAAAGGATGAGCCTTCAGGCCTGGAAGGACTCTTCAATTACAAACAGTCCCACATGGTATAACCCGATGGGAACCCCACGCCCCAAGTGGCCCTGGAACTGAGCGAGGGCCTTCAAGATTCTTGGAGGCAGGACACTGGTGGTCAGTCGTGGCATGCACCCCTCTTCCTGGAAGTGCTGCAGCCACTTTTCCACAGTGCCCTCCCATCCGCATGACAACCACAACACTGCCATTTCTAGAACCTCTTCAAGACTCATTTTTCCCCACTTGAATTGTTCCCTTTACTACCTTCAGGATCTTCCAGATGTACACAGAGTGCTGGATGAGCCGGCCTGATTTGCCTGGTTATAGCAGATGGCAGATTCTGAACCCAACTGCTCGTGATGGAGGTAGAGGCAAAGCCTGGGGGTAGGCCCAGGGCCACCCTGAGCTGCAGAGAACTGCACAAGCTGATGTTGCTCCTTGGAGAGGAAACAGGAGCAGTGGGTGGTCCAAAAGGGGTCCGCATCCCCTAAAACAGAAGCAGAAGGAATGATAGCGGCTAGCAGAACACTGACCTGATGCTAGTGGGCTCAAAGCAACAGAGGTGTTAGCCATCTCGGCCCAAGGCTGGGGAGACTAGCCCCACTTCAGAGCAGCAGGCAAGGGAGCTGAGTCTCAGTGAAGGGCAGAGGGTCTTAAGGTAGCTGGTGGGTATGCTGGCTCAGGGGCTTGTAGGGTGGGACTTCTGAGGTTATGGATATGGATAAAGAGGGTATCAGGAAAGGCTCAAGCTCAGAGAAGAAATTTTCAGGAGCCATACAAGGATGGCTCTTCTTTCCCCAGGAACAGACTCATCATAGAGCCTGGCATATAATGAATGCTCAGTAAAGGTGACTGGGTCCTGTCGTATCCACAGGAAAGCTGGCTATGGAAATCCTATGGGCTATGTTCCTCGGAGGCTCTACCTGTCCAGTTTCTGAGAGGGCTTCCACTACAGGCCATGACTAAAAAGTACTGGCACTAAATAGCTCTAGTTTCACCTCTGCTGTGCCCTTGCAGAAACTCTGCCTAGTGCCCACCTCTGACTTTGCTCCCGAGGGAGGACAAGAGGGTCTAGGATGGGGGTAGGTTCTGTAGCTCTAACCCAAGCTGAAGTCTAGGGTGGCTTCTCTTCTCACTGACCTTTCTCTCCCTCAGTCCTGGAGGCCTGTGATCTGGTCCCGGTCAGAGCCATCAAAGAGGGGATACTGGGACTGACCCCTACAGTATTGGACCTTTTTGCTGCAGTAAATGCCTCATGTGTGGTCTGGAAGTGCCGTGAGGATGGGACCCTGGAGCTGACCGACTCTAACACTAAGTACCTTGGCAACAACATTAGTACCAAGTGTGTGGGCTGTGACCGCTGTGAGGACATCACTCAGAACTACAAGTACCCTGAAGGTACTGGGCAGGGGGTTCTGGCTTCCCACCACAGGAAGCAGCAACAGGGAGAAGTAGTGGGCCAGATGCTAGCCAGAGAGTCACAGTCTTCCTCAGCATAGGAAACAGAGCTTCTAACCCCATTTGACACAATGGACATTTTGGGCTAGATAACTCTTTGTTGTGGGGGCTGTGCATCCTGTGGCTGACTTTTAGTAGCCCTCTGGCCTCTATCCACTAGATGCCAGCACACACACACCTACCACCAGCTGAGACAACCAAAAGTACCTCCAGACATTTCCAAAGTTGCTCCCAGTTGGGAATCACTACTATAAAACAACACATTTTACCCCGCCCCACTGCCAGAAGTCATCTTTCCTCACTTTCAACCCCTTTCCCCATCACCCCCAACCTGTCCCATCTTCCATATTAGTTAATGGCACCACCATCCACCTATTTGTCCAAATAAGAAGGCTCACCCTCTCCTCAACTCTTCTCCCTTCATGTCCCCCCATTACTCTCATGTCCTTCTCCTCATCTCCTTCCCCATTGCCTCTAGGTAACCCAGAGCCTCATCATCTCTTGTTGCAGTATTACAACAGTCTCCTAACTGGATGCCCAACCTCCAGTCTCTCCATCAGTGTTCCCTTTCCCACTTCCAGTTTCTAGAATGAGTTTTCTAAGACACAAATGTAACTATGTTACTCTACTGCTCCAGAATATCTCATGGCCCCCATTCCCTTGGAATAAGCTCAAACTCCCTCACTTAGGAAGATTCAGGTCTCTGCAAAACTGTTCTCAGAGACAGTGACTTATCCAAAAGTTTACGGTACCACCATGCAAGGGGCAAATGCATAACCCTTGAAGAACTTGGTTCTTGAGTAACTTGGAAGAGACATGCTGTATTTGTGCTGGGTCAGCCCAACACAGACCTCTTCTGGCTAAATATAGCCTTAAAGGTTTGCAAAGCTCATGTGGCTTTGGCATTTGAGCTGCAGTAGGGAAATGAATCTTAATCATGAGCTTTTATTATAAGGATCTCAGGTAAGAGGTCTGCTTTGTTTCTGTCATTCTCCAGGATCTGTTCAAGAAAAAGAGGTGCTGGAGAGAGTCCAGAAGGAGAGAATGGAACCTGGGGAAGACAGTGGCACCAGTCCTCCCACTCTCAAGATTGCCAATCCTCTGTACCTGCTTTTGGAAGTGCCCAGCTCCCTATTCCTGGGAGGGGATGTCCCATTCTCAGTGACCCTGATTAACCCCAGCGACCAGGACATGGTGGTACAGCTGGCAGTTTGCGTGCAGGCCATGTACTACAATGGCATCCTTGCTGCCGAGCTCTGGAGGAAGAAGGCAACATTTACACTCGTTGCCAACACAGGTAACTCTTTGTGGCCCCACCAGATACCCCCACACCCAGCTCCTACCCTGGACAGGCAGCAGCCATAGGGCAGCCCCTGCAGCACTGAGGAGATGGCTTCTAGGCCCTTGTGCACTCTCTTTCACACAGTCTCTCTCTCTCTCTCTGTAATTCAACATGTATTTATTGAGCTTCACACAGAAAAAACCCCCACAATTCCAGCTTTCATCAGATACATAAACAGATTATGGTAACAGCGTCAGAAGTGTTTGATGAGGGAAGCAGTACACCGGCAGGAGAGTATCTCATGGCTCGAGCAGGCTGTCCCCAAGTAAACCAGACTGCCCTGGGTCCTAAAGGATGAGTAAGAGTGCGATGGACAGAAAAGTGAGCCACGGGCATTCTAGGCAGAAGAACTGATGTAGGCATGGGTTCCTCCTTCTCCCTGAGAATCTCATTTATTAGTCTGGGGGTGTGGTCCAGACACTGGTATTTTAAAAAAATCTCCCTGTTATTCTAGGGTCAAAATTCCTGGACAAGAGTAATCATTCTCAACTTTGCTGCACATCAGAATAACCTGGGAAGGTTTGATGCTCAGCCTGTACCCTAAACCAATTAAATCAGAAACCCTATGGTTGGACCAGAGCATCAATACAATTTTAATAACCTTGGGTGATTCCAATGTGCAGGCAAGGGAGAACCAGTGAGCTAGAGCTTGTCTGCCTTATTGTGATAGCCTCCTAACTGGCCCCCTGCCTCTAGTCTCTCCACCATATTCCCTTTCCAAGGATGGGAAGGGTGGAGGTGGGGAAGTGGCTGAGAGCTGGATGAGGCCAGATCATACAGGGCCTTGCATTTCATGCCAAGGATTTTAGGTTTTGTTCTCTTGGCAATGTGGAGCCAGGGAAAGGCTTTAACCGGTAAAGTTAATGTGATCAGAAATTCATTAAAAAATATAAACAAAACTTTTGGAAGAATGGAATGGAAGGAGTCAGAGTAGTGTTTCTCAACCTTGGCTACATGTTGCATCACTGGGGAACTTGAAAAAATACTGATCCCAAGGCCTCACTGCCATATCTGATGTAATTGATTTGGTGTGGGGCCTGGCACTGGGATTGCTTTATAAAGTTCCCCATCTGGTTGTAATGCACATTCAAAGTTGAGAACCACAGGACTGGAAGTTGGAAAGTTTTGTAATAATCACATCAAGGAACAAAGGACAGACTAAACTAGTAGCACTTTGAAGAGATATTAAAGAGATGGGGTAGATTTGACTTGTGAATATGTGTATATGGGGGGCGTGGGGGGACTGCTTCCAGTTTGGATAAGCCTCCAGAACAGGGTAAATTGTGGGGAGAGCAGTTTGGAGAGAAGGATGACGAGCTCTGTCTGTGGTGTATCAGGTTGAAAATCCTATGAGACACCGAGCAGAGATGGCTAGTAGGTAGCTGGAAACCTAAACCTGGTATTCAAGGTAAAGGCCTGGGCTGGAGACCAGATGTGGGAATCTCAGCACAGAGGGAACAGCGGAGAGTCAGGGCATCAGTGTGCTCACCGGGGTGGGAGAAGGACTGTGAAAAGATAGAAGGTGAGGGGGGAACCCGGCAGCACCAGTGTGTAGGGGGCACTCAGGGAGGAGCAGAGAGTAAGGGAGATGGAGAGGTCAGAGAGAGGAAGGAGGCACCCAGCAAGGTCAGCAGAGCAGCCCAACATGTCAAGGCTGAAAAGCTTCCATGCTGAAGAAAATAATCAGCAAAGCAAGAAAGTCTGAAGTCTCAGGAAAGATGGGTTATTACTGAAGGTGCAATCTCATTGGAGATGGGAGAGACAACTAGAATAAGTATTGTTCACATTTATTGTGCACTTATTTTTGGCAAAATGGTATTAAGTGATCATATGCATTATCTCACATCCTCACAATAGCCTTAAGGCAGGAACCATTATTGTCTCCACTGTACAGAGGAGGAAACCAAGACACAGAGAGGTTAAATAATTTGCCTGAAGTTACACAGCTAAGCAGTAGGGATGGGGGTCAGGATAGAGCACAGATTTTAAAAGCAGAGGACTTACCTTGGGCCAGGGAGATACCTCACCCTGTTGGGGGTGTTGGCAGCTGGGGTAGATGTCTATGTCTACAGTTAGGGAATGAGAACATGAGCTTGCAAAGACTGCTCAAGGATGAAGGATATCTTCATTTTCTCTGCCAAAGGTCAAGAGAAGCAGCAGAGAATGGGAAGGCACTAAAGTCATATTAAACAACGACTACATAGCAGGGTCTGAGATAAGCATTCAGAATCTCATTTAACATAAGCCATCCCACCAGGTAGGCCTTATTATTATTTTTTTTGGTATCATTAATGTACAATTACATGAGCAACATTATGGTTACTAGACTCCCCCCATTGTGAAGTTGCCACCACATACCCCATTACAGTCACTGTCCATCAGCGTAGTAAGATGCTATAGAATCACTACTTGTCTTCTCTGTGTTGTACTGCCTTCTCCGTGCCCCCCCCCCACTATATTATGTGTGCTGATCGTAATGTCCCCTTTTCCCCCTTAACCCTCCCTTCCCATCCATCCTCCCCAGTCCCTTTCCCTTTGGTAACTGTTAGTCTATTCTTGGGTTCTGTGAGTCTGCTGCTGTTTTGTTCCTTCAGCTTTTGCTTTGTTCTCATACTGCACATATGAGTGAAATCAATTGATACTTGTCTTTCTTCACCTGGCTTATTTCCCTGAGCATAATAACCTCCAGTTCCATCCATGTTGTTGCAAATGGTAGGATTCGTTTTCTTCTTATGGCTGAGTTTTTTTCTTATTCCACCGTGTATATGTACCACATTTTCTTTATCCTTTCATTTACTGATGGACACTTAGGTTGCTTCCACATCTTGGCTATTGTAAACAGTGCTGCATATGTTTTTTTCAAACTGGGCTCCTGCATTCTTAGGGTAAATTCCTAGGAGTGGAATTCCTGGGTCAAATGGTATTTCTATCTTGAGTTTTTTGAGGAACCTCCATACTGCTTTCCACAATGGCTGAAGTAATTTACATTCCCACTAGCAGTGTAGGAGGGCTCCCTTTTCTCCACATCCTCCCCAACATTTGTTGTTGTCTGTCTTTTGGATGGTGATTTGTGGTTTTAATTTGCATTTCTCTGATGATTAGCTATATGGAGCATCTTTTCATGTACCTGTTGGCCATCTGAATTTCTTCTTTGGAGAAGTGTCTGTTCAGACCCCCTGCCCATTTTTTAATTGGATTATTTGCTTTTTGTTTGTTGAGGTACGTGAGCTCTTTATAGGTAGGCCTTATTGTTAGACAAGGAGACTGAGGCCAAAAGGACTTAACTCAATCTAGTTCACAGCAACCTCACCATAGCCCCACTGAGGGCGGATCTCCTAGAGTGTTGGTGGAGGTGGTGATGGTGATGGTGGGGTGGGTTTTGGGTGAGCTGAGAGTTTGAAATTGCTGTGAGGAACGAGGTGTCTTTCTGGCTTCAGTGAGAACTGGACTCCTTGACGTTCTGTGAGGAACTATTTTTCCCAGGGCACACACACTCATCCCTTGCACTGACAAACCGCCCGTCCTGTGTTTCAGCAAAGACAGCCACCACCACCCTGTCCTGTGCCTCTTTTGATCAAAGCCCCCCAGAGAACAGTTTCCTTAGGCTCACAGCCATGGCAACACACTCCAAGTCTGGCCTTACCTGCTTTGCTCAGGAAGACATCGCCATTTGTAGACCACGCCTTGTCATTGAGGTAAGTACAAGTCCTTCTCCAGATTTCTCTTGTTTGTTACTATTCAGGTCCCCATTTCAGAAGGGATTAGAGTCCCTTAAGCTTCAGAGCAGGCAACCATGCTGCAGGATTACCAGAAACTGCTGGGTTGAGAGCTCCTTCTCTTGAAAGAGCTGGTATCAAGTTAATACCTTCTTTTGTTGGCTAAGTAAAAGTTTCTAAAGTTGGGGCCTCCCAGTTGCTCTTCCATACTTAAAGGGATATTAAAGCCTGTGTTTAACTAGCACTTTGTACATATGCCAATGTATTTTCACCTCCTTTATTTCTTTTAGTACAAATGCCCTGTGAGGTGGAACTACTCCCATTATTCAGGTGAGGAAGCAGTCTTAGAGAGCAACATGCCCAAGATCATAAAAATGGGACATTTTAGAGGCTGATGGCTCTTGGTCCAGTCTACTTCCCACATGTCTATCCTGGCCAAAGGGAATGCAGCCTGATCCCTGCCCTCAAGGAGGTTATAGCTGGGTAAGGGAGACCCAATACTACTTGGTCTTTTATTTAAGTGCTTTAATACATATTCAAAGTCACTATGGGATAGGTGAAGTAAAGGGGATTAATTCCAGCTAATGGGTTTGAGAAAGACTTCATGGAGGAGATGTCATTTATGCTGGGCCTTGAAAAATGGGGAACTTTTAGTGCTGAAGTGGAGGAAAGCCATTGCAGGGAGAAGACTGAGCAAAGAGGCCCAAAGGAATGGAATTTGAGGGGTTTTCTGGGGATGGAAAAATGCTAACATGGCTAGGATGTCATTTAGTCAAGCCAAGAATATGCTGTCAAGCAATGCTGGAGAGGTGGGTTGAGGTCAGACCACAAGGGCTCTGAACGCCGACTGAAGCTGGATTCTGAAGACAGCGGGAAACCCTCCAAGGTCTCTAAGTGGAGGTGAGGCTCCATCGGAGATGGTCGGTGATGGATTAAGCATGAGAGTAAAAGTGGAAGGACCAGGTAGAGGGCTGAAGAAGTCAGCTGTGGAGTTTGGGTCAAGATGGCAGAGATAAAAAGTAACTGAGGAGGGTATGGAGTGGGAGCCTGGGAGGGGAAGGAGTAACGGTGGCTCTGTGCTCTTGGCACCTGCTCCAGGTTTTGCTTCTTCCAACAGATGCCAGAGACAGCAGAGCAGTACCAACCCCTAAAGGTGTCAGTCAGCGTCCATAACTTCCTAGATGTTCCCATGGAGGACTGTAGGATCTCCATCTTCGGAAGGGGGCTCATTCACAGGGAGAGGAGCTACAGGTAAGAATGCAAGCTTCTCATCTCAATGACACATCTCAACTGGCCAGAAAGGGAGGCACCCAAGATTAATGACTGTCTTTGCCTTGTCCATAGAGACAGAGGTACTACCCCTAGAAGCTGAACTAAAGGATTTAGGCCTCCTCCTGGTGCCACCATGTCTACAGGGGGATGGGAGTGGGGCAGACTGTGTGCCCCACGGGCACCCTCCTGACCCTGGTTGCTGCCCTGGTCCTGAATAAAGGGCCTGGGTATTGCTGGTGGTTGCAGGCAGGGGGTTAGGGCTGGGCACAGAAATATCACAGGGAGGCCAGGCTGCCTCATGACCACCACAATATAACATCTTATTTACATATTTCCTTTTATTCCTATTCCCTCCTCCTATTCCCACCACCACCCTTCATTTTTTAATATGTGTATCTTTTCATTATTATGTGTAACATGTGTACTATTGCTTCATAAGCCCAAATGTTCAACTTCTGTAAATGATGTTATGTCTAATCCTTTTTCTTTCCACTCAGAACTGTTTTTAAGATTCACCCATGTAGGTCAAGTCCATTGTCTCTGCTACATAATATTCCACTGTATACATCTTCTACTTCTTTTCTTTTTAAATTTTTTATTAAGGTATGATTGATATACACGTTTATGAAGGTTTCACATGAAAAAACAATGTGGTTACTATATTTACCCATAGTATCAAGTCCCCACCCGTACCCATATGAAGTCACTGTCCATCAGTGCAAGTTGCCAGAGATCCACTATGTCCCTTCTCTGCGATACACTGTTCTCCCCATGATCCCCCACACCATGTGTACTAAACATAATACCCCTCAGTCCCCTTCTCCCTCCCTCCCCACCCACCCTCCCACACCCCTCCCCTTTGGTAACCACTAGTTCATTCTTGGAGTCTCTGAGTCTGCTGCCATTTTGTTCCTTCAGTTTTGCTTCACTGTTATACTCCACAAATGAGGGAAATCATTTGGCATTTGTCTTTCTCCGCCTGGCTTATTTCACTGAGCATAATGTCCTCCAGCTCCATCCATGTTGTTGCAAATGGTAGGATTTGTTTCTTTCTTATCACTGAATAGTATTCCATTGTATATATGTACCACATCTTCTTTATCCATTCATCTACTGATGGACACTTAGCTTGCTTCCATATCTTGGCTATTGTAAAAAGTGCTGCGATGAACATAGGGGTGCATCTGTCTTTTTGAATCTGAGAAGTTGTATTCTTTGGGTATATTCCAAGAAGTGGAATTCCAGGGTCAAATGGTCTTTCTATTTTTAGTTTTTTGAGGAACCTCCATATTGCTTTCCACAATGGTTGAACTAGCTTACATATCCACCAGCAGTGTCAGAGGGTTCCTCTTTCTCAGCATCCTCACCAGCATTTGCTGTTCTTAGTCTTTTCGATGCTGGGCATCCTTACTGGTGTGAGGTGATATCTCATTGTGGTTTTAATTTGCATTTCCCTGATGGTTAGTGATGTGGAGCATCTTTTCATGTGTCTGTTGGCCATCTGAATTTCTTCTTTGGAGAACCGTCTCTTCTTATCCTCTGCCCATTTGTTAATTGGGTTATTTGCTTTCTGGGTGTTGAGGTGTGTAAGTTCTTAATATATTTTGGATGTTAACCCCTTGTTGGATATGTCATTTACAAATATATTCTCCCATACTGTAGGATGCCGTTTTGTTTTGTTGATGATGTCCTTTGCCGTACAAAAACTTTTTAGTTTGATGTAGTCCCATGAGTTCATTTTTGCTTTTGTTTCCCTTTCTTGAGGAGATGGTTCAGGAAGAAGTTGCTCATGCTTATATTCAGGAGATGTTTGCCTATGTTGTCTTCTAAGAATTTTATGGTTTCATGACTTACATTCAAGTCTCTAATCCATTTCGAGTTTACTTTTGTGTAATGGGGTTAAACAATAATCCAGTTTCATTCTCTTGCATGTAGCTGTCCAGTTTTGCCAACACCAGCTGTTGAGGAGGCTGTCATTTCCCCATTGTATGTCCATGGATCCTTTATCATATATTAATTGACCATATATGGTTGGGTTTATATCAGGGCTCTCTAGTCTATTCCATTGGTCTATGGGTCTATTCTTGTGCCAGTACCAAGTTGTCTTGATTACTGTGGCTTTGTAGTAGAGCTTGAAGTTGGGGAGTGTAATTCCCCCTGCTTTATTCTTCCTTCTCAGGATTGCTTTGGCTATTTGAGGTCTTTTGCGGTTCCATATGAATTTTAGGATGATTTTCTCTAGTTTGTTGAAGAATGCTGTTGGTATTTTGATATGAATT
The DNA here is from genome assembly GCF_040802235.1 of Manis javanica. Lineage (NCBI taxonomy): Eukaryota > Metazoa > Chordata > Mammalia > Pholidota > Manidae > Manis > Manis javanica. The sequence goes on along the minus strand of NC_133163.1, from coordinate 93,355,367 downwards.
GCATTGAATCTATAGATTGCTTTAGGCAGGATGGCCATTTTGAGAGTATTAATTCTTCCTATCCATGAGCATGGGATGTGTTTCCATTTATTGGTAGTTTCTTTAATTTCTCTCATGAGTGTCTTGTAGTTTTCAGACTATAGGTCTTTCATTTCCTTGGTTAGGTTTATTCCTAGGTATTTTATTCTTTTTGATGCAGTTGTGAATGGAATTGTTTTTCTGATTTCTCTATCTGCTAGTTCATTGTTAGTGTATAGGAATGCCACAGATTTCTGTGTATTAATTTTGTATCCTGCAACTTTGCTGAATTCAGATATTAGATCTAGTAGTTTTGGAGTGGATTCTTTAGGGGTTTTTATGTACAGTATCATGTCATCTGCAAACAGGTTCAGTTTAACTTCTTCCTTGACAATCTGGATGCCTTTTATTTCTTTGTGTTGTCTGATTGCTGTGGCTAGAACCTCCAGTACTATGTTGAATAGATGTGGGGAGAGTGGGCATCCTTGTCTTGTTCCCGATCTTAAAGGAAAATATTTTAGCTTCTTGCTGTTAAATATAATGTTGGCTGTGGGTTTGTCATTTATGGCCTTTATTATGATGAGGTACTTGCCTTCTATACCCACTTTGTTGAGAGTTTTTATCATGAATGGATGTTGAATTTTGTCAAATGTTTTCTCAGCATCTATGGAGATGATTATGTGGTTTTTGTCCTTTTTTTTGTTGATGTGGTAGATGATGTTGATGGATTTTTGAATGTTGTACCATCCTTGCATCCCTGGCATAAATCCAACTTGATCATGATGAATGATATTTTTTATTTATTTTTGAATTTGGTTTGCTAATAATTTGTTGAGTATTTTTGCATCTATGTTCATCAGGGATATTGGTCTGTAATTTTCTTTATTTGTGGCGTCTTTGCCTGGTTTTGTTATTAGAGTGATGCTGGCCTCATAGAATGAGTTTGGAAGTATTCCTTCCTCTTCTATTTTTTGGAAAACTTTAAGGAGAATGGGTATTAGGTCTTCACTAAATGTTTGATAAAATTCAGCGGTGAAGCCATCTGGTTCAGGGATTTTGTTCTTAGGTAGGTTTTTGATTACCATTTCAATTTCATTGCTGGTAACTGGTCTGTTCAGATTTTCTGTTTCTTCCTTGGTCAGCCTTGGAAGGTTGTATCTTTCTAGAAAGTTGTCCATTTCTTCTAGGTTATCCAGTCTGTTGGAGAATTTTTCATAGTATTCTCTAATAATTATTTGTATTTGTGTGGTGTCTGTATTGATTTTCTCTTTCTCATTTCTGATTCTGTTTATGTGTGTAGACTCTCTTTTTTTCTTGATAAATCTGGCTAGGGGTTTATCTATTTTGTTTATTTTCTCGAAGAACCAGCTCTTGCTTTCATTGATTCTTTCTATTGTTTTATTCTTCTCAATTTTATTTATTTCTGCTCTAATCTTTATTATGTCCCTCCTTCTACTGACTTTGGGCCTCATTTGTTCTTCTTTTTCTAGTTTCATTAATTGTGAGTTTAGACTGCTTATATGGAATTGTTCTTCTTTCTTGAGGTAGGCGTGTATTGCAATATACTTTCCTCTTAGCACAGCTTGGCTGCATCCCACAGATTTTGTGGTGTTGAATTATTGTTGTCATTTGTCTCCATATATTGCTTGATCTCTGTTTTTGTTTGGTCATTGATCCATTGGTTATTTAGGAGCATGTTGTGAAGCCTCCATGTGTTTGTGGGATTATTCATTTTCTTTGCATAATTTATTTCTAGTTTCATAGCTTTGTGATATGAGAAACTGGTTGGTACAATTTCAATCTTTCTGAATTTACTGAAGCTCTTTTTGTGGCCTAGTATATGATCTATTCTTGAAAATGTTCCATGTGCACTTGAGAAGAATGTGTATTCTATTGCTTTTGGATGTAGAGTTCTGTAGATGTGGGGAGTTCTGTAGAGTCTGTTAGGTCCATCTGTTCTATTGTGTTGTTCACTGCCTCTGTCTCCTTACTTATCTTCTGTCTGGTTGATCTGTCCTTCAGAGTGAGTGGAGTGTTGAAGTCTCCTAAAATGAATGCATTGTATTCTATTTCCCCTTTTAATTCTGTTAGTATTTGTTTCACATATGTGGGTGCTCCTGTGTTGAGAGCATAGATATTTATAATGGTTCTATCTTCTTGTTGGATTGACCTGTTTATCATTATGTAATGTCTGTCTTTGTCTCTTGTTACTTTGTTTTGAAGTCTACTTCGTCTGATACAAGTATTGCAACTCCTGCTTTTTTCTGTTAGTTGCATGAAATATCTTTTTCCATCCCTTCACTTTTAGTCTGTGTATGTCTTTGGGTTTAAAGTGAGTCTCTTGCAGGCAGCATATAGATAGGTCTTGTTTTTTTATCCATTCAGTGACTCTATGTCTTTTGATTGGTGCATTCAGTCCATTTACATTTAGGGTAATTATCAATAGGTATGTAATTATTGCTATTGCAGGCTTTAGATTTGTGGTTCCCAAAGGTTCAGGGTTAATTTCCTTACTATCTAAGAGTCTAACTTAACTCACTTAATATGCTGTTACAAACACAATCTAAAGTTTCTTTTCTTTTCCTCCTCCTTCATTCTGTATATATTAGGTATCATATTCTGTATTCTTTGTCTATCCCTTGATTGACTTTGGGGATAGTTAATTTAATTTTGCATTTGCTTAGTAGTTAGCTGTTCTACTTTCTTTACTGTGGTTTTATTTCCTCTGGTGACAGCTATTCAACCTTAGGAACACTGACATCTATAGCAGTCCCTCCAAAATAGACTGTAGAGATGGTTTGTGGGAGGTAAATTCTCTCAGCTTTTGCTTATCTTGAAATTGTTTAATCCCTCCTTCATTTTATATGATAATCTTGCCAGATAAAGTAATCTTGGTTCCAGGCCCTTCTGCTTCATTGCATTAAATACATCATGCCACTCTCTTCTGGCCTGTAAGGTTTCTGCTGAGAAGTCTGATGTTAGCCTGATGGGCTTTCCTTTGTATGTGATCTTATTTCTTTCTCTGGCTGGTTTTAACAGTCTGTCCTTATCCTTGATCTTTGCCAATTTTATTACTATATATCTTGGTGTTGTGTTCCCTGGGTCCCTTGTGTTGGGAGATCTGTGGATCTCCATGGCCTGAAAGACTATCTTCTTCCTCAGATTGGGGAAGTTTTCAGCAACTACCTCTTCAAAGACACTTTCTATCCCTTTCTTTCTCTCTTCTTCTTCTGGTACCCCTATAATGCGAATATTGTTCCGTTTTGATTGGTCACACAGTTCTCTCAATATTCTTTTATTCTTAGATATCCTTTTTTTCTCTCTGTACCTCAGCTTCTTTGTATTCATCTTCTCTACTTTCTATTTCATTTATCGTCTCCTCCACTGCATCCAACCTGCTTTTAATACCCTCAATCGTGCTCTTCAGCAATTGGATCTCTGTTCTAAATTCATTCCTGAGTTCTTGGATATCTTTCTGTACCTGCATTAGCATGTTGATGATTTTTATTTTGAACTCCCTTTCAGGAAGAGTCATAAGGTCCATGTCATTTAAATCTTTCTCCTGAGTTATATTAATTTTACTCTGGACCAGGTTTCTTTGGCATTTCATATTTGTATGTGGCGCCCTCTAGTGTCCAGAAGCTCTACTCTGGAGCTGCTCAGCCCCTGAAGCAATGTCGGGGGTTGCAAGGGAGCGGTAATGGTGCCTGGGGGAAGGAAAGAGCTGTTTCTCACTTCCCAGGTGCTGTGCCTGTCTCCACTGCCTTAACCAGTGGGCCGAGCACACAGGTATACGCTTTTGTCCCAGAGCAGCTGGATATGGATCCCGGCTTTCCACAACCGGCTGGAATCTCAGTATCCCCAGGAATTCTGCCTCTATTAACTTTCCAACCCAGTCGTCATGTGAGTATCATGAAAGCACCATGAAATGTAGGTTTGTGCTCCCAGAGCACATCTCCGAAGCTAAGTATTCAGCAGTCCCAGCAATCCACTCCCTCCCTGCTCTGTTTCTCTTCCTCCCACCGGTGAGCTCTGGTGGGGGAAGGGCTTGGGTCCCACCTGGGCACAGCCTTGGTACATTACCCTGTTCTGTGAGGTCTGCTCTTTTCTGCAGGTGTATGCAGTCTGGCATCGTCCTCTTTCCTGTTGCTCTCAGGATTAGTTGCGCCAACTATATTTTCTAATTATATCCAGTTTTAGAAGGAAGCCTCTGTCTCTCCTCTCATGCGCCATCTTTTTTTCTGCATCTTCTACTTCTACCACTTCGCTCTCCCATGGTGGGCACCCGGAGTGACTCCACCTCTCAGACAACACAGATACTGTTGCAATGGACATCCTTACACATGTTCCCTCATACACTTGTTTGAAACTGTGGGGTGGTAGGGAGGGAATATATATGCCCAGGAATGGAATTGTTGGGTCACAGGATATCACCTGGTTTGAGCAGGTACTACCAGATTTCTTTGCAGAATGGCTGCAGAAGTCTGCATTCCCTCCAGCAGCACATGAGTTTCTTTATTCTTACCATTCCTCCATTCTTAGCAATACCCAGATTTCTTTTTTTTCCATTCTAATAGAAATAAGGTAGTATCTCATTACTGTTTTAACACGTAACTCCTTAAATGTTTATTAGCCTTTTCTGTCACCTCCTTTATAAAAAAGCACATTTCTTTTGTTGTTTCTGCCTTTTTTTCTTGTTGATTTCCTGTAGGAGTTCCCTGTATAGGCTAGGTATTAGTCCCTTGTTGGTTTTAAATGTTGCAAGTATCTTCTTTCATTGCCTCTCCTCTCCTGTCCACCACGTCTTTTGTTAAACACACAGTATAGAGGTCCTGATGCCTACTCTTATGTCCCTGAGGTATGTGACAGGTTGTCTGGTTACTGAACCACTGCCTCAGCCTCATGAAACTCAATGAATCATTCCTGCCAATAAGTTGGGAGGAGGGACTGCCAACATTTAACCAGACTTTTGTGGGATCCCAGATCAATTATGGGGCAAAGCTCCTCAAAGAAAATCTGCACTATTCCCTCAGTCACCATAGAAAGGTTCAGTCAGGCCAGGAAGTTGCTGATTGGGCTCCAAACACCACCTGTTGACATAGTGACATTTCTCTCCATATGCCCACTGTACCCACTGCACTTAGCAATGTGAAGGTTCTAGAACTATAGCCTTTCCAAACACACTTCAGTACTATTACCAAGAGTGGGACTACACTGAAGTCACAGGTGATAATACAAACAGACACAGCTTGGATGCCCTTGGAAGAGGATGTTTCTCTTCCCAACCAGCAATTGCTCCCCTTAGGGAGGGTCCTGTCTTCCACTCCCTTAAACCCTCTTCTTAGCAGCAAGGTACGAAAATGTTTCTTTCTTCATAGTCTACCTCTTCAAGTAGCGAAGGATCAGTCACTGGGACCAGCAATGCAATGAACCTGGGACAGAACTAGCACCTACCTTTTCCTGTATTTCAGATTAGGTTTGGTGCAGCCCAGAAAAACTCTGCGTACCCAATTCCAGTTCACGCCAACAAAGGTGGGGCTCCAGAGACTCACTGTGGAAATGGACTGCAACGTGTTCCAGAACCTAACCAATTACAGAAGTGTCACTGTGGTGGCCCCCTCCGGTGTGAACTCCCAGCTCTAGCATCACTTTCTCCAGCCCACCCCCTTGAATCTGTAATCTAAAACCAAACGTGCTGGGAAGGGAAACTGCTTATCAGACAAGTAACTCTCCACTCAGGTTGAGAACAGTGACCAAGAACAAAACTAGATTCCCAGAAATCAAAACAAAAGACATTCCTTTCTGTCACCCCAGCTTAAAGCATCTAGGAAGACTGGTTGTCTTAGAAGAGCAACTACTGGGCTTGAGTGACAAAAAGAAGCCTTTGGAAAGGCATTTGGCTAAGTACATTCAGATTTCTCAGACTGAGGGTTTTTTATAAGCATTTTGCTACTCACTAACACATTATGAGTAAGAAAAAGAGCCTAACATTTAAGTCACTCTTGCATTTCTGTTGAAATGGGAATTTTAAGTAATCCTAAAACTATTTATTGTTGTTATTCCTGACCATTATCCTTAAAGATCCAAAGATGACTGAACAAAGTTAAAACATTTACAACACAGGACTTGAGAGTAGAATGGTCTTCTAGATTCAGCTATTGATGTCTTTATTAGACTTCTATATTCATTAAGTATCCCACAATTAAAGTCTGATGTTAGTAACATGAAATTGGTCCAGTAAAGAAATATGAATATTATTTGGTACATAGAAAATAGGCTGTATAAGAAAAAAGAACTGGACTCGTTTTGTACAGTTATGACTTCCTGTTTGTTTACATTGTTTTGTTGCTTTGGCACTGTTTGATTTTAGTTCCTTTTCTTTGACACTTGTTAAAAGTGCGGAATGGTACTTCACAAAAATAAATTAAAACTCATTTGACTCAGAGTATTATGCTAAGTGAAATAAACCAGGCAGAGAAAGATAAATACTGTAAGATTTCACTTGTAGGTGGAATCTAAGAAAACAAAACAAAACAAACAAAACAGAAATAGACTCATAGAAACAGAGAAGAGGTTGGTTCTTACCATGGGAGGGATGGGGGTGGTGGTGAAATAGGTGAAGGGCATAAAGAGGCAAAAAAATCTCAATTATAATATAAACTAGTCATGGGGATAAAAGTGTAACGTAAGAGAATATCTTCAACAATATTGAAATATCTATGTTGACAGTAACTACACTTATTGGGGTGAGCATTAATAATGTAGATAACTTGAATCACTATGTTGTATACTTGAAGCCCCTATATTATTGTGTATCAACTACACTTTAATTAAAAATTATAAAAAAAACTTACTTGATATAAGGTATTTCAACCCCAAATATACACTAGTTGCTCAGAAGAATGGCTGCTGTTGCTAATTATACATAAAGAGACCATGGGGACATCAGAAGGGTAGATGTGGTAAATTACACCTATACAAGGAAAAGAACTGGCACTGGAGATTGTAGAGACCTGCAGTATATGTATAAGACCCAAGTCACGTCACCAGCATATACGCCACTACAGGCTTACCTTGCTTTCCAATATGTGACCTTCCAAACTGATGCAAAAATATAATCACGTGGTGACGGTTTTGCAAAAGGATTAATTGAAGAGGCTCTTAAAATTATATAATCTCTCTTATACATTAAAATTTTTTTGATCTGTAAAAATTTTGTATTTACACTTGGGGACACATATATAGGAAAAACAAACCTGTGCATTAAGACGGACAAACCTAACAAATGAGCTCAATACCAAAAATAATTGCAGATGCATGAAGTAACCTTGAATAATATTCAGAAGGACTTAATGATAAGAAAAATGATATTATATAACATGCTGAAGTACTAAGAGGGACTTTGGAGGCATCTTCTCTAAATAAATTTAAGTCAAGTGTTTTTGTTTTAAATATATTTCTGATCAGAATCAATTTTTATACCTATAAACCCAAATGAAAGTAATGTATTAGTCTGAACCCATTGTTTTTCTGGTAGAAAAAACTTTGGAAGGGTAGTCATTTAACGACTAGCAGGTCAGCACTTTATTGAGACCATCACCTTCTTTAACAATGAAATAACACACTTTATTGCAAGCAGGGAATAAGGCAGCTTCCCCAGGATCCCTGAGAGGTGATTCAGGAATGCAAATTCATGCAATCATCTTTTGTTATCTAGCTCATTAAAATATATCAAACTCTTAAGTGTTTATTTTGCCAGTAGAGCCTAGCCAACAAACTTTGCTAACAGTGTCACTTTCTAAATATAGACAGCAACTCCCTTTCGATTCAGAAACATTGTAGCCCCATTTTCAAAGCAGACATCAGAGCCTGCCTGTGACAGTAAGAAAAGAAGAGAGGAGAATACAAATGAGCCTGAAAACTCATAATTCAAGTTCATTCTGAGTGAGCTCCTTGATTCTATTCATGCAGTGATCAACAGCATTAATGAGTAAAGGGATCCAACTATCTTCTGGCTGTGGGGTCACATGACTTGCTCTGCAAATGGAAGGGGAAAAATGGGAAGTTCAGTTCATTATACTGTCAAGGGGAAACCTATCCTCCACAGGGAGCACAGAGGAAACTACAGTAAGAAAAGGCAAGTTTCTTTGCAGAAACTCAGCTGCTCCGCAACTAAGGTGAAAGAAAACACCACACCCACCCACTTCCACTCCTTTAAGCAGGGGTTTGGGAGTTGAGAATGGCTGGATAGGTTTACTCTCAAAAAGCTATTTAGGGAGAAGTCCTCATACTCACTTTGTAATTTCAAGTGCCTTCTTTAAAACAGATACAAGTTTTGCAGACTAGAAAAGAAACAGAGAAGTCACCCATCCTGAGCTCTATTATAAAAAGGAAAGGAGAGCCAAAATATTTTAAAACACTCAAGTAATAAAAAATAATAAAAAAAGAACCTCAAAGGATATATGCAGTAACAAAAATGCTGATTAGATTACAGTGGTGGGATTATGGATTTTTTCCATGCAGGAAAAGCTTATTAATATTGTTGCCATATCATTTTATAAGTTTTCTATTTAAAATACCTAAGATTTTAATTTAAAATATTTTTAAATTAAAAAAAAAAAACAGAAGAAGTTAGAATGTAAACTAATTTGTCCCAAGCTCAGAATACAGAGCAGAAACAAGCAATGTTTCCTTTTTTTAAAAATCTAAGTACAGAATTTTAAGAATACCAATAACAAGATAACATGAGGATGTATGTGTGCCACCAATATACAGTACACATTTAAAATTTTTTATTTGCGGTAATTTATAAGGCCTATTGTGAAGATGTTTATTTCTTAGGAAGTCAACTTTTAAAACACAAATGCAAAAAATAAAAAGTTACTGTCCTAAAGGATCCTATTCTATTTCAAGGTGTTGCACACTGTGAAGGTACATTTGATTAATCTAATTTGGACTATCCACTTTATTAAATATTTTTAGGATTGATATATCTGATTGTAAAATATATAGCCATTTGTCAGTTTTACTTCTTTCCAATCACATCAGAGATAACTTGAGTTTCTAAAAATAAGATAATGAACACTGTCTAGCACAAGACCCATGACTCGAAAGAATTCAATAAAATTAGATTTTTATAAAGAACTTGACCCTTCATGGTTAATTCACACAATGTGCTTATATTAGAACACAATGTGTTCATATCCTAGAGTATATTTCTGGAACACTTATTTCTGCCTGTACTGGAAACATGACTTCAGGTTGGGAGGACCCTAAAGCACTGTGGCAATTAAGACTTTCTTTTTTCAAAGCAATATTTTCTAAGGTTGTTGGATTTTTCTAAATGATTACCCAAGTGGTTATGGAAGGAAATACTACCAGAATTAATGGCTTTATAATTCAACTTTGGCAAGTATTTTATCAAGCACAAACACATGTAAGAACTGTGACACTACTGTTATTCTACTTGCATCCAGGCATAATAGATATATTTGGTATACCTTAAAAGAAATACTAGTGATTTAATGAAACCCTACCACTGAGGTCTGCAGCAATTCCCTCAAAGACAATACTTACATTGATTTGCACAGTCAGATGGCACATAGGTGGATATATGCTCAGAGCCAAATCATCCACGCTAAGGGCAGAAAACAAAAATAACCATTAACAAAAACAAGGAGCAAAGCTCAACTAGGTGGCTTCCAATATACGACTAAAGATGTGACTAGTGAGAAAATGACTGTCCCAGAAAAATGCCTATCAGTTGCTTAAATTGGGCAACCAAAATCAATTCAACTGGTATTTACTAAACACATATATACTGTTTCACTAGAAGGCTGGGAGAAAAAAACACCCTTGGCCTGTAGGATGAGACATGATTAGTTCAGTTAAAAATGTAAGGATCTGAAACAATCAATTGAATAACTGATACAGGCATGGTTCATCCATGAAATGACCCTAAAGTGGGTACCACTCAGCCAAATGATGAAATTTAGTACTAGCAATGAGGGAAAAACCAACATTACATGCCTCCCTAGTATAATGCAATGAGAAGGACAAAACACTCAATTATGTCATGTTCTTGCCAAAAAGTGTTTAACCTGAACATAACCTATAATCATGAGAAAATGATCACATGAATCCAGATTGCTGGATATTCTACAACTGACAACTGACCTAGATTCTTCAAAAATGTCAATGTTAAAAAATACTAAAAAGGACGAGGACTGTTCTAGTTGCGAGAGACTACAGAGATGACAACCAAATGCAATGTAACACCCTGATGGACCCTGAATTTAGGGTGATAAAAAGGTATGAAAGACATATTAGAGACACGTGAGTAAATTTAAGTGTGAAGTAATATTGTTCTATCCAATGTTAAATTTCCTGAATGTAATGCTAAGAATAAGAATGTCTGTTCTAAGGATACATACTGAAGTATTTAGGGGTGAAATGTCATTGATGTTTGCAACTTACTCTCACATCGTTTAGGGGAAAAAATGGCTCATTTATCTTACAGAGAAGTAAGCAATGTTGTCGGTCCCTCCTTACTTCTGACCTGCAGATGTGGGGGAATGCAATGGAATGCTGAAAATCTAAAAGGACCAGCCAGGGGACTCAAGGCTTTGCAGCACAAGAGTAATGCCGAGAAGGCACTTCTCACATTTATTGAGCAAGTAAATATTAACATCTATAGAATACATGCAGGGATTCAAGCAGGAATTCCACACTCTCAGTTCTTGAATCTGTGTTTAGCTCTCATGCAGTCTCCAGCCCACTGAGACGTGATGCTGGCGAGAAGTATTTACGTATTGCAGAAAAACACAAGGGAAGTCGTAAGACCTATTGTATGCCTGGCGTTCCGGACACACTGGGGTGCGTTCGCCTTCTGGTCATTTTTCCCCTTTTCAGAAGAGTCATGTCATCAAGGATCTGGAGACTGTGAGTAAGCTTCACAGAACAAGGATTGTGATGTGCTTTCTTTACTATATATTAATCCCACACAATGTAGAAAAAAATGTGAACAGCAGGTGAATCTAGATGTAGGATGTATGGGTGTGCACTGCAATACTTCAACTTCCTTGTAGGTTTGAACATTTTCAAAATAAAACACCAAGGAAGAACATTGAAAGCAGAAGCTGAGATCAAAATCCTGGTGCTCAGATATTTCAAGTAGGAATCATGCTTACCTAGGGCTGATCTCATCAGAAATATCCACAATGTCGTCTAGCTGGGCCACCTGCTCCTTCTTCCCATTCTCTGCCACTGAGATCCGGATTTTCTTCAGGCAGGCTCTGGATGCTCTCACCAGTGCAAGGCATGGGATTATGAGCTCTTGATCTTCCTCTGACCAATACGAGTCCCGATTGTTTGGACACCCCAACACCTCATCCTCTTCCTCACCACGGTTGTCAGAGCTGTCCTCCTCAGTGTCATTTAAGAGGTTGCAGTAAGGGTCACATTCTTCCATAGCCTAGGATGAACCATGATATGTATGAATGCCAAAAAACATGTCTGAGTTGTCCCAAAACCTCACTAATGGCTACAGAGTTGATACCCTGTTCTCTCTCTCCCAGTCCAGCAATGGAACAGAGGGGAGTGGTATTAAATCACACACTGGTACAGGATAGGAAATGGGAGATGAAGGACAAGAGTGAGGATGGGACCTGTGTGGTCAATGCTCAGGATATCTCCTCTTTATAATCATTTCTCATCCATTAGTCACAGAGTTGCCTTCCAATGACAGAGGTCCCCTCACCCGCTCCATTTCCTCATGTGCATCCTTCACAAAATCCACACTCTTTGTCAGCATTGAAAGGGCTGCAGCTTTGTTATCTGGGAGTGAAAAATGGGAAGCACTACAATTAGAGGAGATAACGAACAATTCTGCAAACAGCAGCCAACAGCACTCCCCTTTGAGGACAGTGAGAGGGACAGCCAAGCATGTGGTTTAATGTAAAATTCTTCTCACATACATTCTCTGCGTAGCCAAAGGGACCTAATAAGCCTTTTACCATTCACCACAAGAACTATTAAAATGGTCACATGATGTTTCTCATACAGTCCTCTTGGACTACTACTGTTTTTGGCCCAGCTGGCTCTACATCGTAACTGCTTCAGTGTTCCTGTGTTACTGCTCCTGGGGCAGGACCAGAAGAACAAACCAAACTTGTTCAACAAGAGACAGGGCCAAGCAAGAGGGCAGTGTAAGTTTAGAAGTGAGAACTAAAAAGACTGACAGAAAGTATTAGTACTTATCTTTTGATGTTGGTTATAAATTGTATATATTCCACATACATGCTACAAAACTGGAAGTTAGGTATGTGAGGTCTGTCTGCTTTGGCCAGCATGGTCAGTGGCCCACTTCCCACTCTCACCCACCTCTTGGTATCCGAGGCACCTGCTGGCACGCAACCCAGACACTGTTGCAGGAAATAAGGTCGCTGTTCTCGGGGCTGGGAAAAGGAATGAATAAGGATGTATCAATAACTAGGTTCCTCTTTTCTGAAAAGCCCCCTCTTGCTGGTCATTATTCTCAGCTGTCATTAGCTCTGCTGTTGAAATGAGTTTTTTCCCTTCCTGAAGCAAGGAACCCCATTAACTGAAACCCAACTGTGGCATCACTACCTCTGAGCTGGAGTGATGAAAAGCACTTCTACGAGCTGAGCCATGCCATCAACGATGTCCAGAGTGGCACTCCGCACCAGCTTTCTCAGGGTGATTCCTAGAGTCGAACCCAAAGACTAAGCAGCCTGGTCTTCTCTCCAGAAGACACCATCTGCTTTCCAGAGAGTCTAAGTCCTACAGAACTTGAGGTAATGGGTTCCTTGTGCTTTACCTGAAGTGCCAAGACAAAACTTGGGTCTTATTTATATCCCCGTATCATTTCCTTGTTCCTCCTGAGTGCTATTCTCCAAAAGAGATCAGTAACACAATCTTTGCATGACAGCATGTGTTTATTCATTAAGGACAGAGGTCCCTTGACAACTGTGGATGAGACACTTGAAATTTAAACCATTTGTGAGTAACCCTGAAGATCAATGAGACATGCACTCATTTATAACTTTGGCATGAGTAAAATCAAGGCATTAAACATGGCGGGGCTATAGGCCACTTAACCTGTAAAGGAGCTCAGAAACAGAGGGTGCTGTAATATGGGTAGAGTAGACTAGGGATGACCTGGGGATGAGTATGGGGCTGAGATGCAGCCAGCATCTGTGGCAATTATAATAGATTAGAGAGGGAAGCACTGACAATTCAAAAACCTTAAGAGTCAAGCAAGGCAGGAGAGAGGGGAACACAGCATCTGTACCTTGGCATAAAGCTTATTTATGGAGATCACTGATGTTAGAAAGTTATCCTTGACTAAACTATATGGGAGAAAGTTACATCACATGCTCAAATTGAGGAAAAGGTAAGAAGTCTCAGGACATGAGCTATCATATTAGCAAAGATCTACTCTGTAAACAGAATATTTATGAGTACATGGTGGCTTACCCTGGTCCTTGGGGAGTGAATAGTATGCTGCAATAATTGCCTTGATGGCAGCATGGACCTGTTCACAGAACATCTGGGTTTCCTATGAGGTGATAGACCAATTTCAGAAAGAAAAAAAGAAATGGATTATATTAATATGGTCAACCCAACTACTGTGGCAGAGAATAGATATCTTTACAGAACATTTTCTGAAGTCTATTATGAGTTAGGCTATTCTTGGCACATACCAGAGGAGTTAGCTGCACAACAGAGACTGAGCTGACCACTCAATAAAACATTAAGGAAGAGCAGGAAAAACTTATTCCTGATATTCTACACACCAAATCAGGCCCACTGCCAGTGTTTGTAAATAAAGTGTTACTGGGACATAGCCACACTCTTTCATTTACACATTATCATAGTTATGTTCACACTACAAGGGCAGATGTAAGTAGCCGGCCTGCAAAGCCTAAACATTATTTACTATCTGGCCCTTTACAAAAAAGCTTGCCAACCTGATCTTAGACCATTAACCAGGTGTCTGATCTCTCTGTCTCTGTCTCTATAGCAGAACCACAATGTACTTAACGGTAATTAGCATGGAGTCTATAATTCTCAGTATTGACTGTTTTCCTTCTGACCAGTTACTGGCTTTTCCTTATCTTCCTTGTCCTCACTTCCTGCTAAATTCTAAGCCAGTGCTAAGCAAAATGTAGCTCACAGTCCAGTGCTAGTTCATAAACTGTTACCAGTCTGGGACAAGTAATTACAGTGATTGGGAGCAAGTGTTTAGAAACTTTTATGGCAATTTGACATTACTTCAACAGCCAAACAAATAATTTTATAAAAATTCCATATTCCATATGGACTGGAACAACAACAAAAAAAAGCCATTCTTTAGTAGGACAAATGTGCTGAGATCCTAGGAAAGCAATGTGATTCAAATATATATAATACAAATGAAATCAAATTCTAACTTTCTATCTCTGAGTGGAACCACTGTCCTGAACATGTATAGAACAACAGTTCTTTGCTACTTCCTCAGGGTATCTTATTAGCTATGAATTTTAGCAGAAAGTCCCAAGTGTATTTGAAAGGAAGGAGTCAACAAATAAGGAAAAATAAGGTATTTTTACTACTCCCTTTGAAGTAAATACTGACTTTCTTCCACAAGGCTTTTTAAGTGCTCTCATACAATTTATCTCATTTCTTCATCATAGATCTCTGAGGTGTGGAGGGAGAGGGAGTATCGTTGTAGGTGCAGCAAAAACGAGTATATTTTCATTTCAAAATATCTGGATAGATAAACTGAAAAAGAGAATGACACTATCGACTATGGAAGTCAAATAAGGCAATGAATGTCATTTTTAAATAAATCTACTCCTAAATTAAGTGTATCTAGCTCTGGAAAAACCAGGCATAAAGCATACTCTATCACAGGCAACATATTTACTTTCATTACTTTTATAATAAAAGGTTATTAAAGAATGCATTAAATCTTTATTTTAACAATTCTATTTCTGGGTATTTTTTTAGTGATATACACACACAAAGACTGTATTAGGCAACTTAGCAAGGCATTGTTTATAATAGTTACAAATTGAAAACAGCTTAAATGTCCATATAGAGTACTGGTAAACTAAATTATGGTTATACTCACTCAACTGAAGACCATGCGGCCATTAATAAAAACTGAGCAACTTTATATATGCTTCTAAGCAACAATTTGCAAGCTATGTTGTTAATTTTCTTAAAAAGGATGATCCAGAAAAGTACTTAGCGTATCCTATCATTTGTGTAAGAAGAAGCAGGCACATACACACTTATTTGTATATGCATAGAATATATGGAGTAATAGAAAAGGACGTGGGGAGGGGAAATACAAACTTTTTAGCATTCAACTTTGATATTTCTGTATTTTACATTTATATACGTTACTAATTAAATCTAAAAATAATTCAATATAAAAAGGATATCATGTAGAACAGAAAAGGTGTAACTTAGATAGATAGACCCTAACTTAAATCCTAGCTCCATTGCTTACCTTAACTGGAGCCTTTGGGCCTACTTACTCCTCTGTCAGATAGGGATCATGAGAATACCTAGCAAACAGCAAGCTCTTTAAACAAAATTCAGAAAGGAAAAAACCAGGATGAACTTCGGACTGAACCAGTATTTATAAGACCTGCCTGCCCTACGCCAAGTACTGCACTTGGCAACTTGCTTTTAACAACAATCGTGAGGTGAGAACTGCAATCTTATTTGACAGATAAATCCCCTGGCTTGAGTGTAAAAGGTGGAAAGAAAACGAGAAGGTTCCTAAGGAAAACGAGGCAGCAGGATTCCCTGCTGTAAAGCCCACCTGTGGAGATGGCAATGGAAGTCGAGAGAAGGCTTCGGTCAGAGCCGTGGCTTCCCCCGACACTGTCACAGCTGCCTCATCTGGGGGAGACAGAGGAGGCAGGAGCCGGGGCGTTAGTGGCAAAGAGATAAGGCTGTAGCTGCGGCAAGGAATTTGAAGATAATGCGTTCCCTCTCCACCCTGACCGGCTGAGACATTTCAAAAGCACTTCTAAAAATCAGTGCTTTATATTTCAACCTCTGAGGTGCCGAGGATGGGTAAGGTGGACATCACCAAGGTGAGGAAGCGGCGGCGGGAAAGCGGGAGGGCAAGGGGTCCCGACGCGGGGAAGGAGAGATGGAAGTCCCAGCAGGACAGGCACTCACTCAGTCTTCTCCAAAAAGCCTCTCGATTAAATTCCTTGGTGGTCTCCCGGGCTTCGCCGACTAGCAGGCGTGGAGTGTGGGCCCGGCGGGGACACCAGGAGGAGCGGAGGTCAGCGGAGCCACCTCCAGCCTCCCCTCCTCCTCCGCCGCCGCCCAGCCTTGTCCCTCCCCAGCCCGCCCCTGGCGTCGCGCGCCCCGGCTGTCAGCTCACCCCGCACTCCGGGCAGGAGCAGCCTCAGTTCTACCGCTAAATGCCGGAGCTGCTCCACAGGTGCTGCAAGGGTGCCGACTGCGGCTGCAGACGCCGCTGCGCTCGCCATCTCGGGAGACTGCCTGGAGGCCT
Organism: Manis javanica; assembly: GCF_040802235.1. Taxonomy (NCBI): domain Eukaryota; kingdom Metazoa; phylum Chordata; class Mammalia; order Pholidota; family Manidae; genus Manis; species Manis javanica. Next base: position 93,338,803 of record NC_133163.1, on the reverse strand, counting down.
CAGGTGAGCACGGAGGACGCAGTGACACCGCGGCGGCGGCCGCCGCACTTCCGGGCGTCCCAGTCCGGCTCGTTTCCGGCAACAGCCCGCCTCGCCCCGCCCCCTGTCCCGACCAGATACACGGACACCAGTCACGCTTTACTCATCATTTATTTGATTAGTTGAAAACACCCCCGACTAAGGAAGCACAGCGCCCATAAAACACGCCGGGTAAGAGGACTGGGAGCTATTATCTCAATAGGGCAGGAAGGGCCCAAGTTCGCACTGGTTCCCTGTCCCTAAAGTGGCACCCTTAACGGTTGCCGAGTCCCAGATACTGTGGTAGGTACTTTCCAAGAGGTATTCCTAAAAAACACACGACCAGAGAGATACTCCCATACACACACCCGGCGCCTACCCTGTGGATATCATAGGTTAGCGGTTTCTCTTCACAAAAGTCAATCAACCCTTTGCTTTCTTGGGGGAAAGAAGGAATTACAGCATTATTTAGAGACTTTTCTGTAGTCCATTCTGCAGAAATCAGTAGTGAGAATCCCCCAACTCCCGGTGCCCAAACAGCAGCAGCTCCCTGAAGCTTATCCACCAATATTGGCCCTCCGCCTCCTGCTGGGGCAGAGGCCTGGGCTACAGAGGTGATGGCGAGACATGGCCTTCAGGGACTCAAGCGGCTTTTTAACTGCGCTACGAAGGTTCCAAGCTCACTGGAGTTCAGTGTCCACACACAACGAATGATAACGGGTGTTAGCAGCGTCAACCAGGTCCTTAAAGGGGAGAATAAAAAAGCTACAGTGCCATATGTCATATGAAGGAAGTAGCAGGAATACATCTGCCAGATGTAGAGTAGCAACATAAGTAGGTGAACAGGTATAATTTTCAAGCATTTTCCTTGATGGAGATGAGAACTGAAACTGTGACCAAAACTCCGCTGCAGCAAGCTCCAACACAGGTAAGCCATCAAGGGGATGTTAAAAAACACCAGCTGGGAAAAGGAGCAGAGCAGAACCGTTAGCTTACTGGAAAAACCTTGGAAGGGTAGGGTCTCATTAACACATTCCTGCCAGCTCCTGAGAATATGTGGCTTTTTACTCTGGGGACTGATACTTTATGCTTCAGTCACACATGCTTATAACGCAACAGCTGACTTGTAGTTAATTGTGTATTTGCCATATCCTTTTGTTTATCTTAAAGGCAGGTATTTCATTTAGGTTGAAGCCTTCAATAATGTTTAAGGTAGAAATGAACTGGATGTATGTATATACATTTATACACACACAAACACATACTTTTTTTTGGTAGAATGAGGGGGGACTTGGGTATTAATCTCTATTTTTGTTTGAAGTAGCATGATGAGTACTGGAATACAAACTAGACAATTTAAGTTATGATCCAAATTTAGCTGCTGTATGATTCATTCATTCATTCACCAAATAACTACTGAGCACCTATTATGTGGCAGGCACTGTGCTAGGCTCTAGGCTAGGAAACACTGGTGAACAAGTCAGAAAAGATGCATCATAGAGCTTACATTCTAACAAGAAGAGAAAGAAGAAAATACACAAAAAAGTCATTACAAATTGCGATAAATTCAATGAAGCAAAGAGCTGTGTCACTAGAGAGTAACTGGGAGATGAATTCTCTGAGGCCTGAGGGACAGGAATGAGTCAGTGAAGGAACTGCATTCCAAGCAGAAGAAACAAATGAAAAGCCCAGAGATGGGACAGGTCAATGGGCCTGGAACATGATAAGCCAGGTGGAAACTGGGACAGTCAGCAGGACCCAGATTACGTCACTGCTCTGCTTAAAGGATTTTAAGCTGAGAAGTGAGTGAACTGATAAAGGTTTTAAAAGGACCACAGTGGATGCTCTATGACACACTGACAGTGGGAAGACAAGAGTAGCACTAGGAAGACCAGTCTGGGGGTTACTGCAGTAGCTCAGCCAAGAAATAACCTAGATTAGGGTGGTGGTAACAGAGATGGGGAGAACTGGTGGATTAAAGATATTACTGGAGATCAAACAAGGCACTACTTGCTGATGCATTAAATGTAGGGTATGAGGGAAGGAGAAGAATTAAAGGTATATCCTAGAGGAATACGATGTATGGAACCATTTATTAAAATTGGAAAAAACTAGAGGGAGAAACAGGTTTGGGATAGAAATAAAGGTCCTATTAGCAACTTAATAATGAGATGCCTGTTAAATATCTAAAGGAAGTTGTGAAATGGCAGTTTGATATATAGGCACATGAAGACGTCTAGTCAGTTACAGATTTGTGAGTAACAGGCTTGGATGATACATAAAATTCATTATTAGTGTACTATTTATTAAAATATTAATATAAACCTACCTTTTGGTAAGGCTCATGTTTTAATTGGTATAAGAGTGCTCCCGAGAGACAGCTTTCATCTACGTAACAGAAAACTAAACTGGACCCAGAACTTACATATAAAATACCGCTTATTCAGAGAATGTTCAAACCTCTGGTCAATGTTTGCTAGTCAGAGGTCTTACCCCTATCTGTCTGTCTCTGATCCTGCTCAACACGTTTTACTGCCGTTACAAAGTTGTGAACTCATTTTGAACAATGTTTTTGGATCTCTTCCAAAACTTCAGATCAAACCTCAGATTTTGGTCCATTAGTGCCATTAGGTGAGTAAAAAAAAAGAAATTACTAGGTAAATACTTTTCAAACCTATTTATAGAGATCTGCTACAGGTCAGGGTTTTTGTTTCTGTGTTTCTTTTAATGGAATCTTAACCCACATGTAAATCTAATGTATCTGTGTTTTCCCAAAACAATAAATCCCAGAACCAGATTGAATACATTCATAAACTTTAGAAGATTCTGCTGCTAAGATTTCACTAGAAGGCCCAGGTCTGGTTCTTGCCCAGTGCAGCTTCCATTGGTTAAATGACCCACTTTTCCTGTGTGCTTATTTTTCCTTTCATCCCTCTGAAATGTCTTCCTTCTTCATTATCATAATCAATTTGGCTTTCTCAGAAGTCTGTCATTTTTTCTACCGGAAGTCCCCTATTTCATTTTTTTATCGATAAAAAACTGAAACAAAAAAACCAAAAACCTCTTTCACCTCTTAACAAAAGAGTGGTGGAAGAGTTAGGAAGCACTCTAAAAGCAAACATAACACCAGATATTAAATACTGCCCTGCCACTAAGTTAGGAAACATGATCTACAGTGTTTAATTTGGGACTTTGGATTTAATTCATAACTGTTATGTAGGAAGTCTAACAAGGCCAAGATGTTCTTAAATTCCACTTCTGTCTTCTTACCTGAAGAATTCCAACTACAAATGTTAGGCTGCCTTGTAGGAAATGTCCATCAACAACGATCCCAAAGGAAAAGCAGCATCCTAATTTGCCTTCAGTGATTTCACCAACAAACCATGGTCCTGAAAGAGACAATGGACAGGAAAGGAGAAGATGAAATAACTATGACTCTAATTACATATATCATACGGTGCACTTACAGGAATAATGAAGAAATACAAGGCTAGCCATCTATAAGCATTTTATTTGCATAGCTTTTCTTTTTTGCTGATCTCTGTGTTGCACTTGATGTCCTAGCTAACCAACCATTTATTCCTTTATTTCATATTTCTCTGATTATACAACTGTTGGAGTATATGCTGTACCTGGAATAAATGCCAGAACCAGATTGGAATACATTCACAAACTTTAGAAGATTCTGTTGCAATAACAATGTCAATGCATTAATAGCCCCTTAAAGAAGCAAAGAGGTATTCCACAGATGTTAATTTTCCACATAGCTGAGATTTACTCTTTTAAGCAATAAAACTTCAACCACTTTACTCTTCCTAAAATGTACTTCCTCTTTCTTATTAATGAATGTATTATGACCTTTCCTTGCTAACACAGTCATTATTTTGTACATCAACTAAATACTATAGGTTAACATGTACAAAGTCTAACTTGCTTCTTTAATTTTTCATCTAGAATGCCAGAATGATTATTCTCTCCTTCCTATTTATTACTGCCCTCCTTCCTATTTATTACTGCCCCTTCTCAGTGTATAGGTTTCTGGAATTATAATACTGTCAGGAGTGATTAAGGAATAGTCAGACTTTCTCAAAATGCAAATACTATCATTTACTGATAAGAGTTCCCATTAAAAAAGTCATAGGTGATTTTCTCAGAGATATATAAACTCCATTAGATACATATGAGTCTGAAAAAATATTTTCCCTGAAAATTTCAACTTTTAAAAATGGGACAACCTCTGCCCTTTTAATGTTTTTTTTTTTACAGCCAGAAACCAAATCACTTGCTTTGTCTCCTAGTGTTAAGAAAAGTGTCTAAAGCAGCTTTGACCTATCTTATAACAAGGAAACTGACCTCCAAAAGCCAATCTACCATAGCTTGTTATATAGAATTGTAAAGCGTCATATTTTTTTTACTTAACTACTTCTGTTCTCTGGTGGGAGTTACTAATGAGCAAAGAAAAGTCCAGCAGTGGAATAAAAGTATAAAACAAAGACTAAGCAACAGGTGAATCTACTCCTAACTGACTTTTAGTCACTATGGAACATTAGTGAATAGCTATTAAGAGAGACTTGCAGTGCTTTCTGCTTCCATAATTGGCTAAGTGAGTCTATATTGAGTATAATAATTAATACAACAGAAAAGCTCTGAACTCACTGCGCAAGTCAGTTTTTCTCTTGTCTGAGCTGAGCTTTTAGGAGCCACACATTAGTAAATATTAACTGAACCACATTAGGCATTGTGTGTAGCGCTGGGCATTTAAGGTGCACAAGACAGACAAGACATCAATGGATATTAATGAAGAGAGAGATAATAAACACAGAAGATAATCATAAATTTTGATAAAGTAATGAAGGAAATAAAAGGTATGATGAAATAGAGGATAAAACTTTAAGATAGTCAAAGAAGGCTGCTCTGAAGAGATGGCATGTAAGTTGAACTTCTATCTTCTACTAGGTTTCTATACAAATACTAATTCTGATTTCAGCTTCTTGAGTTGGTGTCAATTAAATGATCTTTAAGTATGTTAGGAAATAACTTTCGTTTCCCAAGACCATATCCCAGGAAATGACTCAGGAAAATAGCCATGTACTGTTCATTAAGCAATCAAGAGCTTTAATGACTCTTTCAGAATTCTCAATATATTATTTGGGAGAATGTGCTGAAGTCTCAGGTTTCCTAATTAACTTACCCAGCACTGTATATAGGGTCAGCAGCAACACAGAATAGTAGAAGATGTTTATTTTGCTCAAGACATGAAGGGAAAATGAGGTCAAATGTATAAATCTTGGAGGTCCTAAACAGAATAAATTTGAAAAATCAGTGAACACATGCAAAGTCTAATTTCTTTTAACATTTTCTAGAAGACTTCCATGGGAATTTATATATTCAGCAAATCTTCTGTTATATGGTAACTATACAGATGATGCCACTTTAAATTCAGAAGTTGGCAGGAATCCTGGTAAGGCAGTTCACTTAGAATTGCAGAGGGTAGAAAGTTCAAAGCAATGGTGTGGTTGAGACACAGGCACACACATATTTTTTCAATGACTGAAACCTGCCAGAGGACTATTACTTTATCCTCATGTAGGTTTGAAATACAGTGTCATACTCAAAGGATGATCAAGTCTCTGTCTTTTATGGGATATAGTATCCAAATGTACAAACTTCTAAGACATAACAAATGTATATCAAAGAAATATCAAAATTTTTCCAGTCCAATCTTAAGTATGAGTTTCTGTCCAAATATTCCTTCCCCATATGTGATACAGCCCTTAACTCACAGCTATCCCCTTACTCCAACTGAGAGGGATCCCTAAGGCTCTCCAAATTAACATCTCTTAAAATACAGTGCCAAAAAACCCAAGCATACAGGCTTCACACAGAGAAGCTTCATTCTGTGGCCACAGACTAAGTATCACAAATCCTCAACCCCAGCTAGCCACTTCACTCATGCATGTGGCTGATCATAAACTAGGCAGCAAAAGACTATGATAGGAAGCTCATGCACACTGAGCAACACTAGAGGTGAAACTATTTAAAGGACTAGTCCCGATGAAACACAGCCTGATATAAGTTAAATAATATGTCTTTCCTAATAGGCAGCGTCTTTGTTTTCTACTTAAAACATTGTTGAGCCTGCTGACAGTTACTTTCATACAAAGTCTGATAATACGTGACCTTTCTCACTTTGTGTGTTACATACTTGCTACTCATTCTTCTCTTAGCTTCTTTCTTATTCTAGTGTGGTACTTCTCAAGGTATTACTCTACATATCCACCTTTAATAATTATTATTTATTACTAATAAATAATCCTTTAGCCTTAGAGTCAGCTATGCTTTAAACTTTAAGCAATGATTCTCAACGTGGCTGCACATTAGAATTATCTGGGGAGAACATTTAGCAAATACTCATGCTCGGGTGTCACTTTCCAGAGATTCTGATTTAATTGGCCCCAGGGGAGAAGGGGAGCTTAGACAGCAACCCAGGAGATTCTAAGAAGCAAGTTCTGAGGATTATTACTTTAGACATAACTGCTTCTCAGCCTTGACTGCACCCTGGAATCATCTGGGGAACTTTAAAGACTACTGATACTTAAGTCCTACCTCTAGAGGTTCTGACATAATTGGTCTAGGGTACTGTGTAGACACTGAGATTTTAAAAGTTCCCTAGGAGATTCTAAGACATAGTCAAAGTTGAGAAGTGTTGTTTAAACAAAAGAACTGACCTGGGATCAAATTCGGGTTCTGATCTCCCTGCTGCTTCCTGTTTGCTGTGAGAATTTGGACAATCTACATAATCTCTCCCAGACCTTAGTTTAGGACAATAGTATCTCCTTCCCAAATTATTATAAGGATTAAGTGAGGTAACATAGGTAAAAATATGTTGTAAACTTTAAATAACTACACAAAGATATTGGTATCCTCACAAAATGAGTCTGGGGCTTTCCCTCGAACATTTACTTATTTACACTTTGTGTAGGAAAATATATGTATGTAATAATGCTTCTTCACCTTTTTCCATAGAACTTTAAAATACATACAAATATATATACATAGGCAGTAAAACATTCAGTAAGATGTGTACACTACCTATTCAATTAACCATTTTACTGTTTAATCATTAGTACAGTTCTCCCCTACCCCGCAATCAGTCCCTCATCCCAGGGATTTCATTCAAGCCAGGAAGGGATAAGAAAAACTTAATTCAACAAGTATTTATTATCTATTCTGCACAAACTCAGTGCCAGGTGCTGTGGGAAACAGAAAAGGAGAAAACAAGAACTTCTATATTAAGGAACTTATGACCTGGTTGAGGAGAATATGTATATACACTTAAAGTGGTTATATGAAGCAAGGTGACTGGCTAATTAAGTAAAAAATTAATCATCAGGAAGGACTATAGGGATTCAGGGAAGCAAGAGCTCATTAAGATCTGGACTGGCAGAGTAAGACTGTATGGAAAAAGAGGGTTTGAGGTGAGGCCTAAAGGAAGCTAAGACCTATGCAAGTTTGAAAAATAATTTTTAAGTACAGATAATAGCCTGAACAAAAGCACAGAAGCAAAAATGAGCATGGCATATGCAGAGAACACTGAAAAATTATCTAGGCTGAAATACAGGTACCTGGTTGAAGGCACAGCTAGCTAAATAAGTTAATCAGATTGTGGAAGATCTTTAATATGTAGCAGAGATGTTTGGACATTTTAAGCTATATTGTGATTCCCCCCATTTTTGTCAAGCCTCATTTTACTGCCATGTAGCAGCAAAAAATTGATTTTTTTGTTTTAAAGACAGAGTATTGTGGAAAAGGTATGATAGTTTGAAGGACCTCACAGAGCTCAGACCAAAACAGTTTATATTGGTATTTATCACATGATAATAGTGAGGACATCATTAGATAGTTTAAAATAATGTCTTCTAAGAATAAAAGGAACCATACTAACCTTCATACTCTGGATATCCTTGATACCTAAAAATAATGAGAATGGTGAGCTGGATCAGTGCAATCATCACAAAAAGGACCCGGGCCTGAAGAGAAATGGATGTTAATGTGAAACACGGGTACAACGTCAGTTAAGGTTTTTAAAATGGCCTCATTAACAAAAATGGAAATGACATCATTAACAGAAATGACTATATAAGAAAAATATATGAACAGAGAGAATCAAACATCTGATCCACCAAAAAAGAAAATTATAAGTTACCTCAGCATTACTCTTTCAGAAGTTGGATACTCAGACCACTGTTGAAACTAAGTAATTTTATACAGTGACATAATGTGATAAAATTAAAATAGTCTACACTTATTATACTAGGAGAGGTATAATTAGTTTTCTTTCAAGTTGTGTAAGAGTAAAGAAAAACAGTACACAGTACACTGTAGGCTGAGTGAACAGAGACTGCATTTTCTTTTGCTTTCTCCATTAAGAAGTCATTCACTTGGAGATTAACTCACAGTAAAGAGACATGGAATCTAGGTTCTTATTTCTCAAAGTAGGGAGCCCCAGATCACCACTTGCATTACCTTGAGCCTGTTAGGAATGTAGAATCTCAGGCCTCATCTCAGCCTACTAAATCAGAATCTGTCTCTTACTAATATTCCCAGGTGGTTCATAAGTAGAGCAAAGTTTCCAAAGCCTGATCTAGGTGACTATTCAAAATCCCCAAAAGAAAAATAAATGAAACACAAAAAAACATAAAAATGAAATACAAATGCCCACCTGTCAAATTTTTTAAAATCTCAATCACACAAGTAATAAATTAAAATAATCAATTCACATTTTAAGTCTGTGAGGAAACACACTAAAGCTATCTATGGGTGGTGAAATTAAAAGACATAAAAATTTTCTTCTCAACACTGCAGTGTTTATCTTTTCTGTATTTTATGTAGATACCCAGGATAGGTGAGATCTGAGGGAAATAGAGTATAGATTGCCACAGCACTTCTGGAAGAAAACTTGACACTGCATATTAAAACAAAAACTAAAACAAAACATTTATTCATTCAAGAAATATTTATTTTAGGGCCTATTCTGTGTTAGGCATACTACACAATGATCCCTGCCCTTAAGAGGCTTATATTTGAATGAGGGAGAATAGATCAAAAACAATCAATATAATAAACAATTTGTATAATTGTATAATAAAGTATATAGAATAATGTGTCTATTCTTTGATCCAACAATTCATTTCTAGTAATTTATCCCTAAAAAACTAATATATACAAAAAATTTAATTGCAAGCAGTATTTATATAGTAAAGGGGAAAAGTGGAAATATCCATAGTAGAGAAATGGTCTATCTATGACAATATAATGCAGCCAATAAACATCATGTTATAAAATAATATATACTGATATAAGAAAATAGCAAAACATATTCCTCAGTGGAAAAAGAGACAGCAAAAGAGAATAAAAAGTATGTTATCATATTATGTTAAAAACTCATATACAATGTATATGAGAGAAAAACAGGGTGTCATAATGAGAAATACAATGGTTATTATATTTAGTGTGATAAAAAATGCTGTGTGGCTGATTTTATTTCTAAATTTTCCAAATTTTCTATGTTAAACATGTTTTATTTATATAGAAATACTATTTTCAAAAAGATCCTTAATACAATTTAGCACAGTCCCTATAATTCCCTCAGTTACACCCTGGTTTTATGGTATTGGTTAGAACAAGGTTAATACCCAAGATGGGTATTACTTGTCCATTTTATGTGCTTCTTTTAATACAAATCAACTTAAAAATATTTCGTTCTTCTACACAAAAAACTAAACTTTTAATTTTGTCAGGTTCATCTTTCTCATCACATGATTATATCATTTGACTTTGGACCTACCGAATCTAATAAAAAACACATATAGTATTTAACTGAATTTACTCACCACAGTGCAATGGTCAGTAAGGAGAATAAATGATGCCAGGGGATCAAATCTGAGATAAATATCCTCTTGAGCAAAGAATATGTGGTCAACAGTCTTACTTCTTCCAGCAGAATCCTGGTTATAAGCACAGCAGAGAAGTAACTCTCACGCACATTTAAATATGTATAACATTCCAAGACTAAGTTCCCAATAACTTTAGTCTCTCATTTCAGTAGCTACATTTTTTTCATTTGCTTTTGATTGTTCCTATAAGCACTTTAAATAGAACTTCTTTTATACCCTATAATTCTAGATTTGAACTAGACATACCAACATGTATTCACAATGTATTTTCCCTTAAAAAAAAATCTGTATTTCCCTCTTCCCACTGAAAAGGCCTAAAAATAGTAGCAAACTCGCTATCAATGAGTTAGTTACCTAGTGCCCAGATTGTGGTCTCAAAATTAAATTTCTCACTCTAAGGAATCAGTGTTCTTTTGAGGAAATAGTTAATTCCAATTCTTGAGTAAGAAATACACAAGAAGACCTTGGAATATCTTCATCCCCTAAAGCAAGAAAACTCACAAAGATACTGGGATTGTATAAAAGGGCTTAGTGGCAGCTTGGAGAGGCTCCCATTGCCAAAAATGCGGCAATTTGAGCATCAAAATGAATAAATGCAGTAGACTGAAATGCGTTTTTTAAAAACTTTTAAGTCGTAATGAAACTAAAAATAAAAGACTCATTTGGCTACCTTTGTCAGATACTAGAGAAGTAACTTGTTACCTGAAAATTTGCTTAGAAAAGGGGAGTGGGGGAAGAAATAAGAATTTATCCTGTCTTTCCTGTATGATCTCTATATCTGGGTACAAAATAGATGAGGGAAATCTCTTCTTTATAGGACTATTTTAATTAATACTCCTATAATAAGGAGTAGCAATTTGAATATCACCATTTTATTACTCTAATGAAACAATGGATCTAGGCCAAGATCATCAATAGCTGCTAGAAATCCTTCAGTAAAAAGCTGATTAGGTACTTCATAATGAATGGAGGGATATGCTAGCAGTGTGCTGGAGCTGGCTTGACAGGCCTACAAGGGCCAAATGTTAAATTTGCAGGAATTTTACAGGCCAACTGATGTGTTGACAGCCTACAACCAGCTATGGTAGGAATATTTATACTATGGAAATTGGTATAAATCATGGAAATGCTACAAATTAGGGTCCCCCCTTCAAACCTGGCCCAAGCTGGCTGTTAAATATTTACCAGCACATCACTGGATAAGGTTACCAACACCTGAATATGCTGATTGACCTTAACATTACTAAAAGAAAGACAACCAGATATTACAAGCTTCTGATAAATGCACAAAACACCAAATGGAGTATTCTTGCCAAAAAAACCAAACAGATTTAAATCTGATGCAATCTCTAAGTCTAATTGCAGTTACAGAAACTAGAGTGGGTGGAGAAACATGCTAAATGATAACACATGGATGTAAATGGCAGAAATACAGAATATAGAAAACTCTACAGGATAAAAGATGCAGTTTCCAAAGCAAGTAAATTGCAAGGGGAAAAAAAAGGGTGGCAGGGAGAAGGAAGAAGGAGACTGAAGAGACAAATCAGCTAAATGCAATATTTGGGTCTTATTTGGATTCTGATTTGAACCACCCAAATACAACATATACTGACACATATATATGTGTATGTGTACATATATATATATATATATATATATATATGACAAATTGGGAAAACTTAACACTAGCTGGATAGTTTGATACTAAGGAATTGCAGTTAATTTTTCAGGTGTGATATGGGATTACAGTTACTTTTTTAAAATTTTATCGTTTGATGAAACGACATCATGGTTCGGGAGAAGTGGAGGGGTATAGATGAAACAAGATTGTCCTGAGTTGATAATTATTGAAGTTGGCTGATGGATACATGGGATTCTTTTTAGTATTATCTCATTATCTCTTTCATATATTTTTCTAATATATAATGTTTAAAAATAATAAAATGTTTTTTATTTATATTATATTATTTTTATTATATTTATTTATATATTTATTATATATATTTATATTATAAAAACAATAAAAATGTTTAAAAATAGAAAAAACTTTTACTGGTATTTATCAAACTTTTATTGTTCAAAATATTCTTAAGTTATAAGTTCTTGTTTTCAGGCAGAGATTTGCTTTAATTTTGAAATACAGTTCTAGAGTCTACTCTTTAAACTGGCAAAGTAGGTACAATAATCTAAAGTTCAGGTTCTCAAAGTTTAGTGTGCGAGACTCACCTGAAAGGACTGTTGTAACAGATTGCTGGCTCCCATCTCCAGAGTTTCTGATTCACAGATGTGGGAAGGGAGCTGACAGTTTGCATTTCTTACAAGTTTCCAGGTGAGTCGGTGCTGCTAGTTCAGGAACCACACCAAGAACTATCTAAAGGCCTATGCTAATAGGCTGCCTAGATCCTACAGACATTCAATACTACAGTGAGTAGGCAAAATATAAGATAAATAAATTGATGTCTTCTCTCATAGATTTTTCTCTCAGACTTATCTACAGTGCACCATACTTAAAAAACACAGAACTTTGCCATTGATGAATAGAGACCAGGTTCCCTATTTAATATTCAGTAGACTAATTTTTTAAAGTTAGATACATTTAGGAAATGAGGGTAGGAGGAAGGCAGCTGCAAAAGAGCACAAGAAAACTTCTGAGGATGATGTATTTTACTGACTATAGCAATGGTTTCAAGGATGTACATCAAAACTCACCAAACTGTACTCTTTAAGTATGTAGGGTTTTCCGTAATTAAACTATACCTCAATAATGTTATAAGAAATGTCAAACGTGCAAAAATTCCATGTGATTTCACATTTTTACTAAGGATCCAGCTAAGCAGCCAGAAATGTTTCAAGGAATGTGAGCTATGTATTTTTCTTCACAAAACTACAGAAGTTGGGGTTCTGAAGCAATCAAAGGATTTGGAGTTCCCCATTCCTACAGTGAACAGGTCTCTTGCTGCTGCTCCTACTTCTTCCCCATGACTGTAATGACAGGGAATAATTTATTCTAGGTGCACTGGTATACCTTCAAGCTCTTCCAACTTCTAACATGAAAGACTTATTAAGAGTTTATCCTCAGACATCCCTCCTTCCACACCCTCCCTGAGAGTCTCTTCTACCTCCTAGGCAGAGCACTGCAAAGATGGCTAGCATTGCAAAGTGTCTTCTCTTGTTTCCTCATCTATGAACTGGGGATAAAACTACCCATTTAGGATTGTTAAATGGATTAAGTAAAAAATTCTAAGTGTCTGGCATCTCCTTAGAAGGAGCTCAGTGAATAGCTCCTTCCTGCTTAAAATCCTTCTCTGTGACTTACACACAAAAGATAATAAAAAAATTACAATGTTTTCTGAAGGATTATTTGGTAATCTTCAAGCTAAGACATAACAGTGGAAGATTTAAATGGTTAAAAACTGTCATCAAATCATAGAGTTGTAGAAATCAACAAGATTTTCTTTTCCCAGAAACTAATTTCTGAGCACAGTCTGTCCCCTTAAGAGTTTCATAATGTTGATCAAACTGCTCTATTTCGGTAATGATGATCACTTTTTACTCTGGCAGATAAATGAAATGCCCCCAAGCTGAATCAGAATAGGGACAGGCAGACTGTTATGGCTTATGCTACCAATACATACTCCCCAAACAAAAAAATCTTTTAATGCATTGAAAATTCTCTACCCTAGAGATTTTAAAATAGCAATAGAATTTTCCTATACTTGGAGACAGTGATCAAAGGCATGAACACATAAATACATATTTTTATGTATCCTTATTCTTTGGGTATATTGGGGAATTTGCTCTCATTATTCAAAGATTAGCCAAAGTCAAAAGAAAAGAAAAGACGGATTCCAATAGTTGCACACTCATGTTCTCCTCTGCCCGGTTTTTACTCTACTAGTGGAAATATTCCTGAATGCCCATTTTCAGATATTAAATGCAGTATATGCAAATTATTAATTAACTTAGTTTCATGTTTATCAATTGACTGAAAAAAACCCAAATTAGAGTTCAGTGTGGTTACAGCCTAGTCATTTATATAGCAAGTTGAAAATTACTAACTTACCTGGACGGTGACTTCTATGTTATGTGTCCTATTACCATAGTTTCTTGGATTCCACTTCAGTATGAAAATAGGACCAGACAAATGAACAGCTTGCCCTAAATGAACTCCATCAATCTTAACTGTGACAGAAGTAATGGAAGATAGGGAAAAGGCCAAGATTCTAAAATGAAAGCATACATAAATACATGATTTTAGGTATTTGTCATTGTTTTTATAAAGAATAACCCTTTTTATAGAGGAGAATAATCTGAAAAGATGTAAGTACAGGGAGAACCATCACATGGTGCAACAGTTCATATAACCATTATTCATATAACCCCTATTCATATGATCTGATTTCTTTATGAATGGTGGCTTTTGGAGTTATGTAATTCAGCAAACTTGAACTGGTGAGAAATTAGAAACTATTCTTTTAGTTTTTAGAAAGTAAAATCAATTTTCTTTTGACAAATCACGCTGGAATAAGTTCAAAGTTCTTTCTGAAGAAACTTCTGAAGTTCTGGTTTTTCTCATGGTAAAAGAATGTAGGTTAGACATCTTTTGCCAGTCTGTCAATTATATCATCTACTCATTTGGTTCCCAGCGTACCTGCCTAGAAGCAATGTCATAAACAGAGCTAAGGCTACCATGTCCTTTCAGAGAATATAACATCTGAATTTGAAATCCAGCTCCTATCAAAAAACCTGATTGAGAGATGTATTTTCCACTTTACTAGTGATCAAAAAATTAAAACACCTTGATACCACTTTTTCCAGAATTAATTAGTAAATCTTTTTAAAATACAATATCTAATGATAAGAATTCTGTGAAATTGGCATATTGCCTGGTAACATTGTAAATTAGTATGTTTTAAAAAGTAATTGGGCTATGAAAACCTATATGCTAACAAGCTGGAAAACCTAGAAGAAATGGACAACTTCCTAGAAAAATACAACCTTCCAAGACTGACCAAGAGAGAAACACAAAAGTTAAACAAACCAATTACAAGCAAAGAAATTGAAGCAGAAATCAAAAAACTACACAAGAACAAAACCCCCAGACGAGATGGATTTACCTTGGAATTTTATCAGACATACAGAGAAGACATAATACCCATTTTCCTTAAATTTTTCCAAAAAACAGAAGAGGAGGGAATACTCCCAAACTCATTCTATGAAGCCAACATCACCCTAATACCAAAACCAGGCAAAGACCCCACCAAAAAAGAAAATTACAGACCAATATCCCTGATGAACGTAGATGCAAAAATACTCAATAAAATATTAGCAAACCGAATTCAAAAATATATCAAAAGGATCATACACCACGACGAAGTGGGATTCACCCACAGATGCAAGGATGGTACAACATTCGAAAATCCATCAACATCATCCACCACATAAACAAAAAGAAGGACAAAAACCACATGATCATCTCTATAGATGCTGAAAGAGCATTTGACAAAATTCAACATCCATTCATGATAAAAACTCTCAGCAAAATGGGTAAACAGGGTAAGTACCTCAACATAATAAAGGCCATATATGATAAACCCACAGCTAACATCATACTGAACAACTAGAAGCTGAAAACTTTTCCTCTGAGATCGGGAACAAGACAGGGATGCCCACTCTCCCCACTGTTATTTAACATAGTACTAGAGGTCCTAGCCATGGAAATTAGACAAAACAAAGAAATACAAGGCATCCAGATTGGTAAAGAAGAAGTTAAACCTTCACTATTTGCAGATGACATGATATTGTACATAAAAAACCCTAAAGACTCCACTCCAAAACTACTAGAACTGATATCGGAATTCAGCAAAGTTGCAGGATACAAAATTAACACACAGAAATCTGTGGCTTTCCTATACACTAACAATGAATCAATAGAAAGAGAAATCAGGAAAACAATTCCATTCACAATTGCATCAAAAAGAATAAAACACTTAGGAATAAACCTAACCAAAGAAGTAAAAGACCTGTACCCTGAAAACTATAAGATACTCTTTAGAGAAATTAAAGAGGACACTAACAAATGGAAACTCATCCCATGCTCCTGGCTAGGAAGAATTAATATCGTCAAAATGGCCATCCTGCCCAAAGCAATATACAGATTTGATGCAATCCCTATCAAATTACCAGCAACATTCTTCAATGAACTGGAACAAATAATTCAAAAATTCATATGGAAACACCAAAGACCCCGAATAGCCAAAGCAATCCTGAAAAAGAAGAATAAAGTAGGGGGTATCTCACTCCCCAACTTCAAGCTCTACTACAAAGCCATAGTAATCAAGACAATTTGGTACTGGCACAAGAACAGAGCCACAGACCAGTGGAACAGATTAGGGACTCCAGACATTAACCCAAACATATATGGCCAATTAATATACGGTAAAGGAGCCATGGACATACAATGGGGAAATGATAGTGTCTTCAACAGATGGTGCTGGCAAAACTGGACACCTACATGTAAGAGAATGAAACTGGATCACTGTCTAACCCCATACACAGAAGTAAATTCGAAATGGATCAAAGACCTGAATGTAAGTCAGGAAACCATAAAACTCTTAGAAAAAAACATAGGCAAAAATCTCTTGGACATAAACATTAGCGACTTCTTCATGAATGTATCTCCCCGGGCAATGAAAACAAAAGCAAAAATGAACAAGTGGGACTATATCAAGCTGAAAAGCTTCTGTACAGCAAAGGACACCATCAATAGAACAAAAAGGTACCCTACAGTATGGGAGAATATTTGTAAACAACAGATCCGATAAAGGCTTGACATCCAAAATATATAAAGAGCTCACACACCTCAACAAACAAAAAGCAAATAATCCAATTAAAAAATGGGCAGAGTAGCTGAACAGACAGTTCTCTAACGAAGAAATTCAGATGGCCAACAGACACATGAAAAGATGCTCCACATCGCTAGTTATCAGAGAAATGCAAATTAAAACCACAATGAGATATCACCTCACACCAGTAAGGATGGCTACCATCCAAAAGACAAACAACGACAAATGTTGGCGAGGTTGTGGAGAAAGGGGAACCCTCCTACACTGCTGGTGGCAATGTAAATTAGTTCAACCATTGTGGAAAGCAGTATGGAGGTTCCTCAAAATGCTCAAAATAGAATTACCATTTGACCCAAGAATTCCACTTCTAGGAATTTACCCTAAGAATGCAGCAGCCCAGTTTGAAAAAGACAGATGCACCCCTATGTTTATCGCAGCAGTATTTACAATAGCCAAGAAATGGAAGCAACCTAAGTGTCCATCAGTAGATGAATGGATAAAGAAGATAAGGTACATATACACAATGGAATATTACTCAGCCATAAGAAGAAAACAAATCCTATCATTTGCAACAACATGGATGTAGCTAGAGGGTATTGTGCTCAGTGAAATAAGCCAGGTGGAGAAAGAGAAGTACCAAATGATTTCACTCATATGTGGAATGTAAGAACAAAGGAATACCTGAAGGAACAAAACAGCAGCAGAATCACAGAACCCAAGAAGGGCCTAACAGTTACCAAAGGGAAAGGGACTGGGGAGAATGGGAGGGTAGGGAGGGATAAGGGTGGGGAAGAAGAAAGGGGGTGTTATGATTAGCATGTATAATGTTGGGGGTGGGGGAAAGGGGAGGGCTGTGCAACACAGGGAAAGAAGTAGTGATTCTACAACATCTTGCTACGCTGATGGACAGTGACTGTAATGGGGTTTGTGGGGGGGACTTGGTGAAGAGGAGAGCCTAGTAAACATAATGTTCCTCATGTAATTATAGATTAATGATAAAAAAAAAAGTAATTGGGTACGTTATGTACTGCTGGTGGGAATGTAAAATGGTACTGCTGCTATGGAAAACAGTATGGCAATTCCTCAAAAGATTAAACTTAGAATTACCATATGATACAGCAATTCCACTTCTAGATATACACCCAAAAGAATTGAAAGCAGGGATGTGGATAATATTTATACACCCATGTTCAGAGCTGCATTATTCACAGTTGCCAAAAGGTACAAGAAAAATGTCAATCAGTGGATGAATAGATAAATGAAATGTGGTATACACATAAAATGAATATTATTCAGTCTTAAAAGGAAGGAAATTTTGACGCATTCTACAATATGGGTAAACCTGAGGACATTATGCTAAATGAAAGAAACCAATCACAAAAGGATAAACACTGTATGATCCCCTTTATGTGAGGTACCTAGAGCAGTCAGTCTTAGAGACAGTAGAATGGTAGCTGTCAGGGGCTGGAGGGAGGGGAGAAGGGTGGCTAATATTGGACGGGTACAGTGTTTCACTTTGGGAAGATCAAAGTTCTGGTGATGATTGCACAACAATATGAACATACTTAATGCTACTGAACAACAGCATACCTAAAAATGGTTAAAATGGTTAACTTTTATGTTATGTATATTTTACCACAGTTTTTTTTTTAAATAATGATTTTAGTTACAAAGAACAGTATTTGTACAATCTTTATCAACAGCCATATGGGAATTCAAACTCTTTCACCTAGAATCCCATTCTAGAACTCTACCTACAGGAATTATTCAAATGAATGAAGAAGCTCCTGCATCAGATGCTCATTGCAAAATTAAGAGAAAAACCTAAAAGTTCACCAATAAGATAGGCAAATGGTTAAATAAATTGTGCTATATTCTTTCTGTTGAGAAAAAAGGGTAGGAATTAGAAAAGATTGTTCCCTATGACTCCAAGTATGAAAAATATGCCTAAAAGAGAATGCCAGAGAAACAAAATTCAGAACTGTTAATACTAGTTCTATTTGGGGGTGAGGCCAAAATACACATACAATCCCATTACCCTATTTTCCAAAGGTTGTTATGTTGTATCACTCTTCAAAATAAAATTTAAGAGCATACATATTAAAAAGAATGCCCTTATATTTGAAAAAATGTTGAAAGTCTCTTTAATTTACATTGTCAAATGCACATGCCAACTGAATTTTCAATTCCATAAGATTTATATAGCCTTTGCTTTTTTGGAAGGCTGTATAGCAAAATGAAAAAAATATTTCTGATATATAATAGAAACTTCTCTAAGTAGGATACAAAAGAATACGTACACTATGATTATAGCAGTGTAAAAACATGCAAATAAAAAGGCAGGAAATGATTTCACTCATTTGTGGAGCATAACAACAAAGCAAAACTGAAGGAACAAAATATCAACAGACTCACAGACTCCACAAAGGGACTAGCCGTTACCAAAGGGAAGGGGTTGGGGAGGGTGAGTGGGAGGGAAGGAGAAGGGGATTAAGGGGCATTATGATAAGCACACATAATGCAGAGGGGTCTCGGGGAAGGCAGTACACCATGCAGAAGATAAGTAGTGACTGCGGCATCTTACTACACTGATGGACAGTGACTGCAATGGGGTGGCGGGGGGACTTGATAAATGGGTGAATGTTGAAACCACAAGGTTGTTCATGTGAAACCTTTGTAAGATTGTGTATCAATGATACCTTAATTAAAAAAATAAAAAGGCAGGCATAAAATATACAAAAATAATAATGGTAGGAATATGGGTTTCTGGATGATTTTTAAAATTTCAGCTTAAAAAATTACATGTTTTTAACTGGGAATGGAACAGTAAGCAACTTATCTGTATATAATGTTTGGATTGTTGAGAAAACTGAAGTGGGATATCTCATAGCTTCCACATGGGAATGAAGTCACAATGACTTATTCTCCATCAATATCAAACTGAAAGAAAATTTGGAAAAACTGCTACATACCTGATGTGTGTTGAGTGAAGGAGTCTTTCTAGTGGTTCATGTTTAGCAGAACTATAGAGAAGTGACTTAGGATTGGTGATGAGAACCACAGGCCACTCATCAAAGGCCAAATCTGCAAAGCTAAAGAGGTCGTGATCAAAAGCAAAAATCCGGTACCTAGAGTCCAAAGGACAGTAAGGTAACTTAGTCACTTCATCTTGTAAGTGGGCATGAAAGTTACACACAGAACACATGTAAAAGTATATAACTGTATTTTCTGAGGTCATGAATTTGAATGCAGAGTAAATAACATTGTTCCTTTGTCCATCTTCCCTTGCCTTGTCTCTTCACACTTCACATTTGTCACAACTGGGATCTGACTGCTGAAGCAATAAATTAATTAACTGTGCCCTAGAACAATGTCTGGTACATAGCACACACTTTTCATTTTTAAATAAATGCTTGTTGAATTAATTCATTTGATTTCTATGCTTTAAGACAATTTTGAACCTAAGGCATTCGTCATAAGCCTAGTACCTGACATCCTTCATTCCATCAACAATGCTCCATAAAATATTAAAATAAACACAGAAACCTTTCATTCGTCTTCTAAACCTTTGTAATTGTATACTTTTGAAAGTTCATTGTTTTGATTTCCTAAATGCAATTTCATAAATATTCACTAAAGAATAACCAAAGTTTTGTATTCTCTAGCTTTCAGAACTGAGAAGAGAAATGATTAACTATGGCAGAAACAATAGTGCCCACCAAATACTCCACATGCTCCCTTGCATTTCCCAGTTTCCCTGGTATTAGGCTGGGGCCATGTGACTAGTTCTGGCCAATGGGCTGTGAACAGAAGTGACATGTATCACACTTCTGGTCCAAAACACTTAGGAGTGAGTATGAGTTCTCCATGCTCTCTTCCCTGCCCTGGAAATGAGCTGTGGAAATAGTGGCATTATAGGATGGAGGAAGTCTGGATCCTGAGTCACCCTGTAGAAGACAGTTGCTTTGACTCATACGGCATATACATAAATGAAGAAAAAAGAACGTCTACTGTGTTAAGCCACCGGTATTTCTAGATTTATTTGTATCCACAACAAAGCCTAACCTACTATTACTAATTTATTAAATTTTTAAAATCTCTTCTATTGTACTAATACAACTTAAATGTTTATAAGGGCAAGTAAAGATTAGATCCTTTCAATAAACTTCAGGAAAACCCCAGGGTAGAACACAGGAGAGCAGGTGGAAAGAGAAAAAAAGGAAATGATTTCATAACATCATTTAACTTTTACCTGTAGCATTTATAAGAAATAAAGAGGTTATCAAGGGTGAGGAAGGCTATCTGGTAAAAGGCAATCCCAGCCTGGCTCATAGCCTCAGTCATGAATAAACAGGTCTTAGCTCAAAGTAACTGAGTTACTGTAGTTACCAACTAATTACAGGCTTCAAGCATAGCTCTTATACACATTCTAAAGAAGCCAACTGAAATTAGTAAGTACCTTCCAAGATGTAAAGCTGTTTTTTAATAATTGGAAGTAGTTAAAAATAGATAATATATTCATCTAAAAAATATTTATTGAGTGCTTAATGTCTTCAGGACTGAGTTTGAATAAATTAAATAGCAATTGATGATAGTTAAACAATGAGATGATATTCATCTATATTTAAACTACTGTACTTATTCTCAAAGATATATTTAGTTCTTCTCTCTCTCTCTCTCTATATATATATATAATTATATTGTATGCTTTTGATAAATAAGTTGTTTTCTTTTGAAGAGACCTTAACCTTAATAAATCCAACTATCATCTATTTGAAGAACTTAAATCACTAATATCTTAGAGCAGTAACTAGAAATGTAGGTATAAAATTCAGGGGAAAAAGTGACACATTTCCAGTTTTTTTCTAACTGTGGCCCATAGAACACTTGGTGGACTTTTAAAAAATGTACTTTCTTTGGTCCTTATTCAGACCAACACAGTCAAAATCTCTAGAAGTATGGCCTGGAAATTTTTATTTTTAATAAGCTCCTCTGTAATTCTTGTGCACACTAGAGTTTGAGAACTATATCCTAATGGATACATCTTGAAAATCCCATGTAACATACTGATGGCAAACATACTGTTAAAACAAGAATTTTGCATAATAAAAAAGATCACTGGATACATATATTACTTTAAAAACAGAGATATCACAAGATCTTCCTCAACTCAGATCACCCATGATAGCAATAAGAAAATTATCATTGATTTAGCAAAACTTACATTTATAAGTTTTATTTTTGGGGGTATATCCCTTACCTTCTGTTATGCTTCCAATCTCCCACCTCAAGTTCCAAAGTGCCTTCAAAGTGACGAGTGTGCAAAACAGGCATCAGTCCACCGAGTGTATGGAGGTGCCCACACAAGTAAGCTGTAGCTGAACTAACCAATGAAAAGTAAATGGAATGAATGAATAAAGATAACTTGTGATGCTGAACTAATAAAAATAACTCTTCAGGAAAGCTAGACAGGTTAAGCAACATAAAAGAATTTAAAGCAATTAATTTTGATTTCCGAAGCCTGCCTCACCTCATTATTGACCGAATTCCTGGTGATGGAGAAAGGATAGTGGATGTTGGAAAATGTCCAAACCAAATACTATGATTACTCTGGTTACTTTCCTTGGCCAGTAATAAAAGCTCCTCCATCCGTTTCTGAAATGGGCAAAAAGAGAAGGATCTTTAATTAGCATTCAGGCTGAAATACAATGCCAACAGATTAAACAACTCCCCTGAAGCTTTATAATAGTGTTACATCTAGGGATTAAACCCCACTAATGACTTCTGTGGACCTCTGTAAGTTCTGAACTGTCTTCACATATATTATAATTTATTTGATCTTAAAAATAATTGTGAATACAGATATCATCCCCATTTGATGGATAAGGAAACTGAGAAATAAAGAATAATCTTTAAAGTACATAAATTTCCTTATTTGTAAATTTCTGTATAGAAATAAAGAACTACTAATCTTTTCAGCTCTGTATATACATTATAATTAATAAGGATATTGAACCTGAACTTCTATAACAAGATGTGCATGTCCACAGAAAGCCTTGTACCTGAATATTCATAACAGCTCTTCTCATAGTATCTCCAAACTGGAAACAATCAACACATTGCAATATATCCATATAACAGAATAATAATTATCAATAAACAGGAAAGAACTATCAATACACACATGGGCGAATCTCAGAAACATTACACTGAGCAAAAGAAGCCAGACATAAGAGTACATACTGTTATGATATCATTTATGTAAAAATTCTAGAACAAAACTAATCTAGGAAACTGACTGTGACTTGCCAGTTTTACTCGAACAACGGTTTTCACCTAGTGTACAAAAATGCTTTCAAAGAAACTTATTGCAATGCTTACTCTTCACTTATAAAAAAATACATAGACCTTTAGTTAGAAATGGAAACTGGGAATTTAGGAATACACCATGTAGTATTCAAGGCTGTATGCGCTGTACCATGCAAAGTGCTGAACTTAGTATATATGTAGTACATGTTTACTGAATAAATATAAAATGTGAGGTACTTCTTTCCCAGATTCTGGCACAAGAACAGGGAAAGCAATTAATAGTGCTGAAGTAGCTAGCCAATAATGTCTTCTATCCATACCTGTAACCACAGAAAATATTCTCTCAAGCATTTCTAGATAAGAACTTGTTCACCTAGGAAAACTTTAAGTGAGCCAGCCACATGTAACTGAGAAAAAATAAAATAGGTCAGCTACAAAGGGAGGTGAGATTTTTACTGTACCTCATCTAAAATTCCAAAGAAATTATAGGGTCTCTTAGGCCCTGGATTTTGGGTGGCATCCAAAGAGATGAAAGAATAGTTGCCAAAGGGAGTACTGTGGATGTAATGGTAAGAGCCATCCCTATGTACGGCAGAATATTTCCTAGAAAATACAAGACAGGAAAGTTTAGTGCAATCATAAAAAGACAGAATGAGTTTAAATTTGTTCCTTAATATCACACTGTATTTTGCCTCTTTGTAAAGGAGATTTCCTGATCTGACAGAGAAATACAGTAAGCTAGATCCAGGGAGATAAATTGATTAAAAGAAATTTTAAAGATTTCCTCCCATTGTCCCCAAAGACTCAGGCAAACTAATTCCTCATGAACCAAACACGGTGTTACCAAGCAAAGCAGAGAAGTAGGCAGCTATTTCAGGCAGTCCACTAAACATTAAGCATTAAACACTAATGGTTTAAGAGAGCAATCAGAATCCTGTGAAATGGTACCTATCAGTCATTAAAAATTTTAGTGAAGGCCTACTCAGTATCTAGCAGAATTCTTGGTGTAATGAGATACAAAAGATGTTTACTTCTTTAAACAGGACTACAGAGGCTTAACTCACAAAGCCTTGCAGAGATAAAGTCATCAAGTCAGGAGAAGAATGTTTGTTAGGTCTAGGTCAACATATCTTTTTCAGTTCCTAAAAATATATTACTAACATACACAGGGTACACATCCAGTAATACAAGTCCTCACTACCTTGAGTATGAACAGTGTTTAGGTGTTCATAAAGTTGGAGGGTGAAGAGCAGGGGAAAAGGATGGGTAAACAGGACACAGAGTAGTGCTCATTGAGTATTTGTAGAATAAATGTGAACTAAAGATTATAATGGAGGCATGCCTATATTATTCAAATGTTAGAACATTATAAGAAAATATCTTATGTGTCTTACATGATGTTTTACCAAAAAGCATATATGAGAAAATATAACCAAATGTCTGAAACTTAGTGTGCTATTAAGGAGCTATAATTAAGCACAGTAACCATCAAATATATCATAAATTTACTATCATAGGTATTGCAATTAATAATCAATTAGTTCTACTGCCTCACCTATTGGTATTTTTTAAATTTCTATTTCAGGGTTTTTTCCTCATTAAAATTTTTATTTATATTTTTCCTGCTTAATTTGCTTTCAGAGTTATTCTTCAGAATCTTATAATCTCGCATATGTTGTTTCCTACATTTGTGACACTTTAAAATCCAGCTATTTAAAAATAAATCAAAATCTAACTATTCAAAGCAGAGGTTAAAATATATGATAATTAATAAAATTTTAAAAATTCTGGATTCTGGCATTCTCTGGGGCTTTCTTAAGATTTGACTTCAAGATTTTTTTCCTTCAGGTTGACATTTCTGATACATTTCTATCTCTAGCAAAATGCCATTTACTAAATTCAGATAAAGTTTAGGTGGTTAGAAACAAACATAAAAGTAAGAAACTTTAAAGTGATTAGTAAAGTTTACTTTCCCGATAACTAGTCAAACCCTAAGTCCTGTTAATTCTTTTTTGAAAATGTTTAACTCCATTCCCATAGTCACATCAAAAATATAAACAGATAATAGAAAATGAAAGATTTGCATTTTCATCCTTTTCCTTTCTCATGTTAACAAGAGGACTACCTCCCCTTTCAAGTTATGGTAACTCTAATTCTAATGTTAGTTAAACAGCGCTTTTTCAGCTATCATCCTCAAATTGATGTCACTATCCCTGTATCCATGAACTCTGTCCACTTCATTTCAGGGCCCTTCCTGGAATATTACAGGACTCTCTTTTTTAGTGTACATTAACTCCAATCTCCCCTTCGTTTTTCCTTTTTATCCCTGTTTTTTTTTTTGTTGTGCAACTGCCCTTTATCAAATACCATTTTCATGTTACTTGTCATAGGAATGAACCTATGCTGGATTATGAACTACTACCCATCACATTGAAATGTGCTTGTCACTTAAGACCTCCATATATTACAAGGCCCTAAACTACCTACAGTGTGACACCGGTCCTCAATGTGAGCCTTTACTCTGGTGATACCAATTTCCTCCCTACCCCCAAAAGTTCATTCTAGCTTTTAAAGGTTTTTAAAAGGTTTCAGGGTTTTTGCCTAAAATATACCCCTCAGAACCTCTTACTTCCCCAAATGTTACTCATCTTTTAAGACTGGATGCAATTTTCACTTCTTTTATAAAGTCTTCTTTAACCTGAAACTAGTAACTGAGGAGTTCTGGAGATCTAATGCACAACTGCACAGCATTGTAATTATAGCTGGCAATATGGTATTATAAACTTCAAAGTTGCTAAGAGTCTAGATCTTAATTGGTCTCACCATAAAAACTGAAATGGTAATTATGAGACAATGATAGAGGTATTAACTAATACTATGGTGGTAATCATACTGTGATACATACATGTATCACATGAACATTCTGTACATCTTAAACTTATACAATGTTGTACGTCAATTGTATCTTAATACACATATAAATAAAAAAGTCTTCCCTTCATCCACCCCAGGCTGATCTCTGCCTTTCTTGATTTCTTACAGTGATTATCACATGTACCAAATAATCTAACATTTCATTAGCTATTCTTCATGTTCTTTTCTAATTGTTTCCTAAAGAATTTTTATTTCCCTTACCCAGACCTCCTTGAAGGTAGAGCCATATTTTTTAATATTAGCTCTTGCATCTCAAACTATCCAATTCATGATGGGCTCTCAATAAATACTTGATACTGGATTGATTGACAATGCAGAACACAGCTTTGAAATACCCTGAAACTAAAAATGAAATTACAACCAAAAGAATCCCAATACACTGAAACTATAGAATTCATTTTCTAATTCAAAGATCCTTTCACATTCCACAGCCTTTTTCATAGTCATGGCACATAAGGAAAATTTTAATATTTGTATGACATACTGGGATGAAAGGGCAAAATAGCCAGGGGTGACCAACTAGGATCTTCAGACACCCCAGTATCTGGGAAAATCAGTATCTCAGCATGCCTAAAATCCACAGTACTCTGGTTGACAAGCCCTGATCTAAATGACTTCTGATATATGGTATGGTGACTACAGTTAATAATACTGTACTGTATATCTGAAAGTTGCTAAAGAGTAGATTTTAAAAGTTTTCATCACAAGAAAAATAATTTTTTATAAATATGGTGGTAGATGTTAACTAGACTTCTCATGGTGATCATTTCACAATATATATAAATATCAAATCATTATGTTATACACCTGAAACTAATATCAGTGTATTTCAATTATATCTAAATTAAAAAATTAAAACATTAATGACTTCTGTTTTGCATCTATGACCAAAAAAAAAAAAAAAGTCCATCAAATATTAAAAGCACCATTAGCCAACAAAAGGCATTAAAGTCTATGAAATAAAAAGATTTAAAGGAAAGAAAAAGCCATAGGAAACAACAAAAAAAGAACTGAATCTGTCACACACACAAAGCCTCCTTTTTTGAATTACTAGAGGTTCTTTATATAGAAATTTTATCTGTTAAAAATGTTTTCACCCATTCATTGAATTGACTGCACCCTCCTTGTAACTCATTGTAGTCTGTCTTCTGTTCACTACAATACCTGTAATAATTCTCGACACTCTCCAGACTTGGAATGTTGAATGCATCTAATTGAAAACAAAAGAGCAAACATCTTCTATATTAAAAAGAAAAATGCAAACATGTTAATGACTAAAGAAAAACAACAATTCTTTCAATAATAATTTAAATGGCAGAATATCAATTAATTAGGTTGATAATTAAAAAAATTTTGTAACTTACTAGAATTCAGGATATCTGGAAACATTTTAAGGCACCAAGTACTGGAGAATAATGAATAGTTTGAAATATACACTACTCTGAATAAATCGATTTGAAATTATAAGATTGGATCATTGTTGCCACTGTTTTTAATCATGTGATTTGGAAGTTTGCAAGGACTGGATTATACCTAACATATGGATCCTTGCCAAGTGTTTCTCAACCAGCAGATCACTTTCATAACAGAGGGTCAAAGTCCATCTCTTCCTAAATCTTAAAATAGATTCAGTAAGAATGGAGTTATATAATTGTTAGAGGTAATGTTAAGGATGGGATAGTATACTTATTTGGAAATACAATGATTTCATAAAGTCTGATTGCCTGATTGCGACAGTTAAAATTGTTTATCAGCTTTAACTTCCAGGAATCTACTACATTTCTAATAACCTTAGAGAGAAAGCTGTAAATACAATTGTGCATGTAATCCTCTTGCTAAATAAGAGAACTCTGTTATAGTTAAATATTAATATGAATTAGTTTCCTCTTGTATCTTAACATAATGTTAACATATATAAACACATGCCATAAGCATTTATAACTATACAAGTCAGATTATTATGAACTCCAAAGGACTATCAAAATTATTTAATCACAAGAATCTGTTTGATATTTAGTACTTGAAATAAGTCAGTAGTTTGGCTTGGAAAACTTTTTAGAATATACAAAGATATTGGCTATTTGTCAAAGAATTTGACTAAATGACTAAGTAGGATCAGGAAAAAGAGAAATGTAAATTCAGATCTTCCTTGACCTACAGTGGGGTTACATCCTGATAAACCCATTGTAAATTGAAAATATTCTAAGTAAAAAATGCATTCAATACAACTAAACTACTGAATGCATAGCTTAGCTCAGCCTACCTTAAATGTGGTCAGAACATTTACATTGGCTGGCAGTTGGGCAAAGTCATTTAATACAAAGTCTATTTTATAAAAAAGTA
Organism: Manis javanica; assembly: GCF_040802235.1. Lineage (NCBI taxonomy): Eukaryota > Metazoa > Chordata > Mammalia > Pholidota > Manidae > Manis > Manis javanica. Next base: position 93,310,398 of record NC_133163.1, on the reverse strand, counting down.
TTGAATATCTCATGCAGTTTATTGAATAGAGTACTGAGAGTGAAAAAGAAATGGTTGTAAAAGTACAGAACTGTTGTGTGTTAATTGTTTACCCCTGTGATCATGTAGCTGACTGGGAGCTATGGCTCGCTGACACTGCCCAGCACCACGGGAGAGCATCATACAGCACATTGCTAGCCCAGGAAAAGATTAAAATATAATGTCTGAAGTATGGTTTCTACAGAATGCTTATAGTTTTTGCACTGTTATAAAGTGAAAAATCTTAAGTTGGGGACTGTCTGTATACCAGAGAAAACTGTATGGCCAGAGATCCCATTTTCAATTTGTAATTCCTAGCTGCTTTTAGTAACTGCTTATAAAGATGGCATTTTCTGTGCTGGCAAGGATGCGGAGAAAGGGGAACCCTCCTACACTGCTGGTGGGAATGTAAGCTAGTTCAACCATTGTGGAAAGCAATATGGAGGTTCCTCAAAAAACTAAAAATAGAAATACCATTTGACCCGGGAACTTCACTCCTAAGAATTTACCCAAAGAATATAATTTCTCAGATTCAAAAAGACATATGCACCCCTATGTTTATTGCAGCACTATTTACAATAGCCCAGATATGGAAGCAACCTAAGTGTCCATCAGTAGATGAATGGATAAAGAAGATGTGGTACATATACAGCCATAAGAAAGAAACAAATCCTACCATTTGCAACAACATGGATGGAGCTGGAGGATATTTATTGCTCAGTGAAATAGCCAGGTGGAAAAAAATAAGACCCAAATGATTTCCCTCATTTGTGGAGTATTAACAACGAAGCAAAACTGAAGGAACAAAACAGCAACAGACTCACAGACTTCAAGAAGGGACTAGCAGTTACCAAAGGGGAGGGGTGGGGAAGGTCAGGTGGGGAGGGAGGGAGAAGGGGATTGAGGGGTATTATGATTGGCACATACATGGTGTGTGGAGGTGGGGGGGGATCATGGGGAAGACAGTGTAGCACAGAGAAGGCAAATAGTGAATCTGTGGCAGCTTACTACCCTGATGGACAGCAACTGCAATGGGGTGTTGAGGGGGACATGATAATATGGGTGAAACCACATTGTTTTTTTCATGTGAAACCTTCATAAGAGTGTATATCAATAATATCTTAATAAAATAAAATAAAAAATAAAGAAAAGACAGCATTTTCTGATTGAACCAAAAGCTGTATATTTCACCAGGTAGAATTGGGTGTTTAAAATGATAGTTTTAAAAAATATGTAATTAGGTACTTATCTCCAACAAATAATCAAATGAAGCAGACAAATGAGGTACTTAACCAACCAATAAGAAAGTCAACCTTTATAAACAACAAAACAAATCCACCAAGGACACTTTTGGAGAAGAGTTCATTTCTTTGCTAACACAACATTGGTCATCTAAAAAGTGGGAGAGATTATCCATTTCTCTTCCTATGCATATGGGAGTTTATTTGTGATTTTAATTTTTTAATGTGTATACAGTAAAATTCATTCATTGTGCTGTACAGTTCTATGGGTTTTGACAAATGCATTGTCACATATACACCACCACAATCAAGATACAGAAACAGTTCCATTACTCCCCCAAATTTTCTCATGATGCCTCTTTGTAGTCAACTTCTCCCCCAGTGCCAAACCCTGGCAACCACGATCTATTCTGTCTATATAGTTGTACTTTTCCTTGAATGTCATATAAATGGAATCATGCAGTATGTAGACTTATGGGCTTGGCTACTTTTACTTAGCTAAATGTGTATTTTTCAAAACATCCTTCAAAATGGGTTTTGCTAGAAGCTTTTCTTCCAGGTAAAGAAGAAAGGATCATACCAGCTTTCTCCTCAAAGGCTAACACTGACATCTTAAGTTCTAAAATCCCATATTATAGTTCTATTTTAGAATTGTGGCCTTCAGTATATCTAAACCTATGTTACAATGTTCCCATTTTATAATTTTACAATCTAAACTGGAGCAGCTAGGCTCTTAAAGGAAGAAAATCTTAACTATATGTGGGTCTAGATTCTTACCGTGATTTCCTTTGACATCTAGCCACTTGGTTTTTTCCATGACCCTCGTCCTCTTCAGAATACCCTGGTAAGTTTGCCATTCTACCTCCTGCTGTCTGGATCCAAACTCTTCCTTTGTTTTGGCATCGGTCAGGTCTCCTGTAAATTCACATAAGAATTGAATCACAATGCAAAATAAACCCCAGGGGTTCCTTTTTTTTTTAGTGCAGACTGAAGGAACAAAGATACTTGAAGTACTCAACTTGTTTAACATAAACGACAAAATGAAAACTCTTGGTAAGAAATTCCAACACTCTGGGCAGGTGCGTGGTAGCTAGGGCAACCATATTTTCCAAACCCCAAATCAGGATATGTAATCTGACCAAGTATTATTTTTAATAGCAAGAAGCAATGTGGAAGGTACAGTTTGGACAGTACTAAAATTTCTAGAAAACTAGACAGATACTTGAAACTGAGGTTTCCCATAAATTGAGGATTGATAACTCCATCATATTGGAAAAGTGTTTCAGTAAGGTGGTGAGATATGAATCTCCCAGTAGACAGGGTAGATGTTCCTTTAGCTTCTCTTCCAACATAGTTTGGGAGCAAATGTTTAGGAGTCTGAAGATTCTAGAGAACCCAAGTCACGTAAGTACCAAGTGTAAAAAAGAAACCAACATGGTGTCACTTCAGCTAGGCCAAGTCAACGACCTGGGGCTTAATATCTAACCTAATTGAAATTTCAACATCTTCCCAACATATAGTCAGTCAGGAATTCTCTGGTCAGCATCAATAAGATAATGTCCCATATGCCCTCTCCATCCCCAAAGGAAGATGAGATAATCCACCTGAGACCCTTACCCTTGCCTCCCCTTACACCCACAGATATAGCATCGGCATATGTATGGCATGATCCTTTAGGATAGTTATGTCCGTGTCACACTGCTTGATAAACTGATACTTGTAACCTTTCTGCACGTATTTCTTGCTGTAGAGAGGATACGATGTCTCCAAACGAAGGGGCTTGAGAGCAGTTTACCAGAACACACCGATGGGCTGCTCCCAGGTCATGGTTCTCAGTAAGACTATGAACAAATCCTACCGTTCTTAATATACCAGTCCTGATGGGTTCAGTCCACATAAGGGATAGAGCAAGTGTACTGAGTCACTTGAAGCTTCAAGCAGTTGACAATATGATTAATATGTAAAGAAAATGTGTAAGTTCGTTTAAAAAATTTAACAGTAACTTTTGTGGTTAAAGGGCTTTCCCTAATTCTCAATTCCAGACCTGCAACAACAAAAAAGACAGAAACAAATACAGTAGACAAACACTAACGTGGGAATCGTGAACCTTGCTTCTGCCACTTTGACAAAACCTTGCTATGACAAGGCATTAGCTTGGATCTTGACTCAGTTATCCTTTGGCAAAGGGGATTATAACGTCACATCTTTTCCACAGAAGGAGGACACACCTGGGGCCCTGGCTGTAATGTTCCCAATGTCTCCCAAGTGAAAAGCTGCAGCCCTGGCTGCTGTCTACCATCTGGACACGACAACACGACAGCACGCCAATCCTCCTACCTGTGGCTAGGACAAGAGATGGTTGAATGATGTCAATAGTTTCAGAACAGAACTTCTCTAAGTCTACAGCTCTGCCTCGATCTCGAAACCTGCTCAGGTGCGTGTCGGATATCTGCCAAAAGTAGGTATTAAACAGAGATAGCGGAGTCAGCAGGAGGCTGCGCGGACACGCCAACCCAGCGGCTCTCAGAAGGCGGAAGGAAAAGGTAACGCGGCAGTCAAGGAGCAAATCCTCCCAGGGAAAGGTCGGACACACACCACACACAAGCGAGCGCGCACACACCGCAGTTCAGAGTTTGGGGCCCGCACAGGCGCAGATCGCGTCCCCGCGGAAACGGCCCACGCCTCACCGCCTGGTGCCAACTCTGCACTCCCCCAATCCCGGGGTTCCCTCTCGTCACCTGCAGCCCCCAGAAGATGTTGCTGGCTCTGGCGCCCGGCGCGGGGTGCGGGCTCCAGGGGCGACGGGGCTGCAGCAGCGGCGAGGGCTGGCTGGCCAGGCTGTAGCGCTCTAAGAGCACAGCGACCAGCGCCGCTGCCCCGAGCCCCGCGACCACCCTGAAGGCCAGCGCACCGCTCATTCGGCCTGCCCTGGCGCTGACCTCGCGGTCCCGGGATAGGATGGCGCCGCGCCCCCGGGAGCTACTCTGGCCGCACTTCCCGGACTCTATGGTCACTGGGCCTCCGGCATATCACTGTGTGCAGCCCTCGGTCCTCGCCCGCCGCCCACGCCCCTGGCCCGGGATTGCCAGTGCAATGCAGCTGAGGAAGAAGCTGAGACGCCCGAAGCCGGCAGGGAAGGAGCCCTGGTCCGGGAGGCGGAGGCTAGTGTCCTAGTTCCGCTCTAGTCAATCATTCCTGACTTCGGTGGGTGGGTTTTTTCACCTGTAAAAGCGAGTTACTAATACCTACCGTGCGTTCTTCACAGGGTTGTTGTGAGAATCAGTGCGTAGGAAGACGCCTTTTAAATTGTTGTAGAAATGTGACAGGCGGCTTCCTTCAGCCCCTTCTATTAACGTGCTTCCATAGAGGTAATACATGTTTTGCGAGTTATTCTTAAATGTGTACTTGAGGATAAAATTGTAATATTTCCAGAATATCTCGCTTGGCTTTAGTACATCTGCATATCAATAACTGTTCAGAGATGGAAAGAAGTATGGCTTTAGTGCATTTGCATCCTTCCTCAGGGTTGCAAAGAAGTTCATCTTCTATCAATGGGTAATTACCTGGGCAACCGAGGGTGTGTCTGACCCTGGGAGGTAATGGGGAGGGGGCTGGCGGGTTTGCTGGCTTCTTCCAGAGCAGAGGAGAAAGACCGCTCGGGACTGCAGTTGGTGAGCAATAAACAGATTTTAAGCTTTATTTCTCCCTTTGACTGATTTCGGTTTTTAGAGGTATTTTGCCCCGGGATTTCCTCTCCCCAGATGTACAGTATTTCATATGCACTTAGTTACATAATATTACAATTAATAAATGTTAAATGTCCTATGGGCCGAACTAGATTCCAGTCCTGCCCTTAATTTATCTTTTTTTACTGAAGTACATATAGTTGATATACAATCAACAGTTACCCACATTATTAAATCCTCACCCCCAACTAGTGTAGTTACTGTCATAGGAAGATGATCTAACCATTTCTTTACTGTTGCAGACTGCTAACTTCTGTGCCCTCGCAAGGCGGAAGGGGCAAGGGATCTCTCTAGGGTCTCTCCTATAAGGGCACTAATCCCTTTCATGAGGGCAGAGTCCTAAGACCCTACCTCTAAATACTATCACATTGGGTATTCGGATGTCAACATATGAATTTTGTGGGGACATATTTGTAAGATAAATTCCAGCCGAAATAAGCAGGCGAAGAGAGGCAACAAAGGGCCAGGTAGTTAATTTTAATGCCCCGGGGCGAGGTTCCCCAGTCTATGGAAATGGAGGATGGGGAAGTCGCGCGAAAGTAGACAGGCAGCGAGTTTTTAAAGAAGGTAGGGGGAGGCGGAGCTTAGATTTACAGCGGCGAGAGGATTGGCTAGCCTAAGGCACATTTTTCAGGTGGGGAGGTGGCAGCAGCCGGGGACTTTGTCACGTCATCAGTGTCTGACATGCTCACCCCTCTCCTTAGTGCCTTCAACCTTAACAATATTCAAACCATAATATTGGATTATTCCAATATCCTTCGAACAGGAATCTCTGCCACACCTCTCCTCTGTCCCAGTGGTTCCCTATGCTGTTGCCAGATCTGTCTTTACTCTTAGCATTTATAGAGTAAAATGGCTTAAACCAAGGGTCCGGTTTAATTACCACTATTCCTCTAGGCATAACACTCGCCCAGCCAAACTGAAGTATTCAGTGTCCTCAACATGTTCTTCATGTCCTCAACCAATGCTTTGGTTCATCTTGGTAAGTCTCAGAAATACTATTTATTCTTTATATGCCACCTCCTTAATTCAACTTTTCCTGATTCTTTCCAAAGTTGTGATCTCTCATGATTTTTAACCGGCCTGTAGGCTTTTATAGCTAATTGTCTCATAGCAAATGGTATATTCATCTTTTGTTAAATTTACATGTGTATTTGTCTCCTACATAAGCTTCTAAGATAAAGAACCATGGCTCCTTAGCCACTTATACTATGTTTCTTTATATTTTCTGCTTATATCAGTGTCATGTGTTCAAAAGGTACTCAAAGTATTTAATGAATTGAAATTGGCATAGCCAATACTGGCAACATATCCCAAGAAACAAAGCTCAAAGGGATTTTTTTTCAAGAGTGTTACTTGTATAAAAATGCTTATTCAGAACAGCAATGTTTATTCAAAAACACTCAGGTGCTCCCTTCAGCAGCACATATGCTAAAATTGGAACCATACAGAGATTAGAATGTACCCTGTGCAAGGATGACATGAAAATTCGTGAATTGTTGATGCCAGGGTTCTTGTTTGTGGAGTCGAAGAATGAACTTCACAAACACTCAAGGTAGGACAGCAAGTGAGAGGCTTTTATTTAGAGATACAGCGTGAGGACAGAGTTCCCGGCTCATGCCAGGAGCGGACAAGAGAGCCCTGGGGTGGTCTGTTTAGGGGTTTTATAGGCAGTTGAGAGACAAAGGGCTAGGGATGTACACCTGCTAAGTGGTCCCAAAATGCTTATCTTCGAAGAGACATTAAGTTTCTTAATAGTCTTCTGGTTATTTAGAAGAAATTTACTGCTCTGGGAGCATATCACTTCAGATTGCCTGCTTTGCTCCCAAGGTGGAGTGAGTTATTGTCTGTTTGTTAAAGAGTATGTTACTAATTGGGTTTTAAAATGCAATCTTATTTTCAAGATGTAATCCTTCCAGCTTCCAGAACTGTGAGAAATAAATTTCTATTGTTTACAAGCCACCCAGTCTGTGATATTTTGTTTTAGCCACCTGAAGGAACAAGACATCCAGGCAGTGGTAACTACAAAGGCCTGAAGAAGGAAGATGGGAGAGTGTGAGATTAGAAAAAGCTCAAATGTAAAATAGTTGTAACACAGCAGCTATAGAATTTGACAGCTGATTGGATATTTGGGGGAAGAAAAAGAGATAGTTAAAAGTTGGTGCCAAAATTTGGAACCTTAGTGATGAAAACACCAGGGCTGCTGTGTATGTGTGGAGAGCACTGTCCATATGAATAGTTTGGGTTTTGACTAATACTGCACCACTAGAAAACATGTTATCTTTAACAGATATCTTTAAACCAATTTGGGAGATATGGTTGAGATGATCTTATTTAAAACATGGCATATGGCATGTATCAAATGCATAATGGAGAGTACTTGGAGGAACCTCAAAGATATGAGAATCATTTTTCCAGAAGCAGAATACAATAAGAAACTGTGTGATAGAAGATGGCAAGACACAGTTAATCATTTTGTACAGAGGAACATGTTTAAAGTCACAAAGGGCAGCAGACTGATTTGCAGACACTACATTGTAACCAAGCTGCTTTACTCACAGAGCTCAAAGTGAGTAGAAACAGGATTTTATTTGTTTAATGATGGTTAATGATTCTCCAGGGAAATACTGGTTTGACCAGCTAATCACTATAAATCATCATGAAAGGTGGCTCTCAGCTGCTGACAAAGGAGAAAAGTAGATTTCTTGTTCTCTCATAAAGCAAGCAAGCAGTAATTCACTGTGAAAGCAAGTTTTCCTGGAACTAAAGTCAAGGGAGAATTTATCACTTGGACATTCACAAACAATGTTTATTGTCATTAATAGTCATGAACTGAACTATGTGACTCTCATAAACGTAAGATGTAGAAATTATCTTCAGATCGCATTCTTACAGTAACCTCAGTAAAAGATTCAAAAAATATTTTAAAATCATTGTTCTGTCAAGTTATTTCTATAGAGATAATGTAAATGAAGTATTTTTTGTGTATGTAAAGATTTTTATTTTTCAAAATTGTGATGAAATAGGTAACAAAATTTACTATCTTAACCATTTTTACGTGTTTAATTCAGTGGCATTAAGTACATTCATATGTTCTACAGTCATCACCACTCATCTCCAGAACTCTTCAGCATCCCTAATTGAAATGCTGTATCCATCAAACATTAACTCCCCATCCTCCCCGCAATCCCTGAGATCATAGTAACCACTATTCTTTCTGTCTCTGAATTTGATTATTGTAGGTACCTCATATAAGTGAAATCATACAATATTGGTCCTTTTGTGTCTGGTTTATTTCATTTAATGTAATTTTTTAAGGTTCATCCATGTTGTAGCACATGTTAATATCCTTTTTAAGACTGATAACATTTCATCGTATAAATATACCACATTGTCTTTATTCATTCATTTGTTGATGGACATGTGGATTTTTTCCACCTTTTGGCTATTGTAAATAATGCTGCTATGAACATCAGTAAGTACTAGACTTTACAAAGCTTTTATGGAGCACTCCTTTCACTCCTCAGAAAAACAGAAATTGGAGACTTTGTTAAGGTAAGGTTAAGGCTCTAAGGAAACTGAAACACCTGCAAAAGTAAGAAATCACAGATGAAGGAAATTCTGACACGTTACAACATATATGAACCTTGAGGACATTCTGCCAATAAAATAAGCCAGTCACAAGAGGACAAATGCTGTATGATTCCACTTCTGTGAGGCACTGAGAGTAGTGAAATTCACAGAGACAGGCAGTAGAATGATGGTTCCAGGGGCTGGGAGGAGGGGGAAATGAGGAGCTGATGTTTTGATAGGTACAAATTTTCAGTCTTACAAGACAAAAAAAGTTCTGGAGATGTATGGTGGTGATTTTGTTGCAAAAAATGTGAATGTACTTAATGCCACTATACACCTAAAATGTAAACAATGTATGCTTAAAAATAACTAAAATGTTAAATTTTATATGTATTTTACAATTTAAAAAAATATAAAGGGATGATTAATCTTAGGTCACTATTAAAATGATCACCATTTATAGAGTCATTTTATGGTTGAGTAGAAGAGACAATGACCATATAGCCACTTTGAAATGAGCCAATCAAGCCAAGTTTGGAAAACATAAAATCCATTCTTTACAAGTATTTAAATGTATGGGACAGATGGAAAAACAATCATAAGATTGTCAGCTTTCACATTCCCGTGATACAAATGCCACTTTGCCACCTCAGAAATGAAGCATGCATGTATGAGCCTTAAAAGAAATATTGAAAGTTAGCCTTTCTTTCTTAAGCTGGTGGTGGATATACTGTTATTCATTATATTGCTATTCTTTAACTTGTAAATATGGTACATGTAATCCCTAGTATCATAAAATATTCTCCACAAAATTCTTATGAGAAACATTTAATCAAAATAACAATAGATGCATACTTTATTTTACCCATTAAGATATAAAAAATATTAAAATGTGCATTTTAGCAGAGATTTAAAAGTATGTTTATTAAAACAAAGTTTATAATAGGGAAAAATTGGAAACAAACTACAGTAAGTGTTCTACAATTAGAGTCTTAAAAATCAAATGACACAGCCATATAAGGTCATACCATGGACTAATCTTAAAATAATTTTGGAAGAAATGTATTACTGACATGGAAATATAGTAACATGCTGATGAGTATTTTATCAAACTGTACAGTATAATACCATTTTACACACACGCACAAAGACTGGAAGCATGTATACCATGCTATCAATGATGGTTATTTTGGTATAGTAAGATTATATGAGATTATTGGTTGTTTATATTATTTTCTCTTTGCTTACCCATATTTTCTGAGTTTTCAACAATGATTATGTAAAGAGACAAGAAAAATTTTTTTGTTTTGTTTGGATAATTTTTTCCCATGAAGGACTAGATAGTAAATGTTTTAGGCTTTGTGGGCCAGACTGTCTCTATTACAACTATTCAACTCTACTGCTGTGCAAATGCAGTTATAGGCAATATATAAATAAGGTGGCAACATTCCAATAAAGCTTTATTTATGGACATTAAAATTTGAAATTCATGTTTTTCATGTATTATGAAAGTCTTTTGACTTTTTTCAACCATCTAAATATGTTAAAACTATTCTTAGCTTGAGGGCTGTACAAGAAACAGGCAGTAGGTGGATTTGGGGCCATATTTTGCTAATCCATTCTAGACAACTATTCTTGCACAACACATTTTCCTTGGTAATGAATTATCTTAATTTTTCTGTAAGTTTGGTTTTCCAAATTCTTATCACTAATTCAACCTCAAGTTCCTCAAAGCTCTACTTCGCAATTTTGAACCCTTCACGGTTTGAATCATTTTTATTTTTCAGAAGCAGCCTGTCCCAGAGTTTCTTTTACTACTTCTAGCCTGGCCTGTTTGTTCACCATGTCTGGTGCACAGCTAGAGCTGTATCTGATTTCACTCTGTGTATAGAGATTCCTTTTGCTTTTCATCTCTGTCACTACAGTAAAACAGAGCTCATACTCATCTCACCTCCACTTTTATTACAAATTTTAAGTTTTTTTCCAAAGTGCCTAGCAAATATACTTAGTTTTTTTTTAAAAAGGAAAAAGTTGAAATTACTCATCAATCTTTTTATATTTTCTGCCTGTGGTGTTGTGCTTTAAGAAGCCTTCTCCATCCCAATATTATACAAATATTAACTTAATTCTTTTTTTAGTAGTTAACTTCATTCAGAACTATTTTGAATACAATTGAGGTAAAAAAAAACCCGGCTTTTCTTTCAGGAGTGTTAGTTTTTCCCCTTGTTAAAAAGAACATTTTAAAATTATTCGTTTTGTTGACAACTTAAAACAATACAGATGAGTCTACAGCAACTCCTAACCATCTTTCTTTCTCTTGGTCCTAAAAGCTAACTATTGCTAGTTTGTTCTCTTCCCTTCCAGTCTGTTTCCTTTGCACGTAAGTGCAAATACAGTTTGTGGCATGTGGCAACTTCGGTGGGTTTTTTTTCTCCCTTACTTAGCTTCACCTTTCTGTCCTGTTCTTTTTAACACTGACGCAGTGTTCCATAATATGGAAATACTTGTTTGTCTTCCCTCTACCAATGAATGATTAGGTTTCCAATTTTTCGTTGTTTTCTCACCACCTCTCCCAAAAGCGCTGGGACCCAAGCTTTCTTGTGCGCATGTGCAAGTGCCGGTAGGCTACATTCCTAAAGGTGGAATAGCTAGCTTTGCGTACTTTTTCATTTTGTAGGGTCTTGGGGGAACCACTGCAGGTACATTGGAATAGAAAACATACCAGACCAACAACCCGGCCAGAAAGAGATCCAGAACAGATTCTCTGCACCTCAGTTTTCTTCCCTTCGTAAAACATACGACGAATGTTTTTTTACCTTGTAGATACAACAGTTCCCAGCACCGAAATCAGACTCACAACCATTCAGGCCCCACGCTCCACAACTAAGAAATTAAGTGAAGAAAACCCTTCAGTCCTGCGGGCGTTACGCTTGCTTCCGGGAGCGGGCCGGAAGCCGCTCTTCATTCCTGCGTCAAAGCCGGCTTCAGGGGCCGTCGTAAAAGTGTCGCTCCTCGTTTCTTGGACCCGCCACAGGTTTCCGCTGGTCTCTCTCTGGCCGGGGGTCTGAAACTGCGGGTGTCAGTTTCCCTCAAGATGGCGGACAATGAAGCCGGGGGTGCGGAAAGGATGGAAATCTGTACCGAGTTGCCCCATACCCCCCAGCGACTGGCATCTGTAAGTCCTTGTAGCAAGTTCCTTTTGTCCCCCCTAGTCCGTCCCTATGCTCTCAGGAGGATGTGAGGCTTCACCCCTTATGGCGGCAGGGAAGGGGGAGTCGTCTGGATTGATCTGGAAGGAAGCCACGGAATAAAAAGTTAGTCATCACCCACATTCCTGTCGGCCAAGTCTACGGAACATAATGACTTTGCCATTTATTTGTCTTGACGAGCTCAGGCATTTCTCTATCTTGGAGTAGAAAGAACTGGTGATGTTATTTGGTGGTCTGGTGTGGGGGCTGAGATGGGGTTGGAGGAAGAGCCATTTTCCGATAGACGCAGTGCTAACCCCTCTTGATGACAGGAATCCAGGACGCAACATCTAGTGTTGTATTGCATAGCTGGCTGGGTGGGGCCTGATAGTGACAAGAGTGCTGCCACTCTGCTTATGTCAGGATATGGGGTTTAGGAATTGTAGTTCTTCTAGTGTCTTGAGAACCCCATGCTTAATGCTCAGTGGGGAAAACCCGTCATCTGTCGCTTCTTTTTAATGGTGAAGAAGAGACTTCTAGACATTTCAAGTAAGAGCAATACCACTAATTAATATCTGAATCTATACTTTGCCTTTATATTTCGAAAGAATAGGAATGCAGAGATAATGAGCAAAATTGAATCAATGGTCTGGCTGCAGGGAGAAAGCTGACTAAGGAGGATAAGAGGTAGGAGGTAATACTAGGGAATGTTCTGGATGTTCCCAAGCATCTAATGGGGATAAATATAGGAAATACTCAAATATTGATCACTGCATGATGTTGAGAGTTCTATCAGTTTGCCTTTATTGCTGCATGTAGGAGAGTGTGGTATATACACTCCTTTCTAAGATTTTTTGGTTTGTAGTTTTAATTAAAGCATTCTTGAAGTATTTAACCCTGTGCACACTTGAGCATTGTTTTATGAGTGAACAGAATGAACTGTAAGAGTTCACCCCAGGGACAGGAGAGACCCGGTGGGAGATAGAAATCAGGTAGGGAGGGAGTTGGAATAAAGGTTAAGTGAACAATTAGGGTAGTGCTTGCAACCATCCTTTACCACAAATAGCAGTCCAACTGACTTCTCTGCTGTTGTTGAAGGAGGAAGGATCTATTTAAGAGGGTAGAAATTAGAAGATAAAATATGAAAGTTTAGAAGCTGAAACATCTGGTCTTAAGGTAGCTTGTGCTTTTTATATCTTAGAAGGAGTGGAGAAACTGTGTGCTGTGGTTAGAAGTGTTTCTGTAATTTTTTATTGGCAACAATGACTAGTGTTTGTTTAAAGCTTTGAGATATTAATTCCTTCCAGGTGGTACAGTAAAATGTCATCAATCTGGACTCCACTTATTTGGAATTGGGGATAATAATACAGGAATCAAGCTAGAGTTATGTTGCAAACTCTTTACTTAAAGAAATACCACATTTCTGTGGGCAAGGCTTTGGGTTTTGCAAAGTAGTAGGTAGGTGCCAATAGAAGTGAATAGTCACAGGGGACTCACTGTATCGGGACACAGGTAAGACAAGTGCTTAAAGAATTTAATACAAGATAGGGTGAGTCAATGAAGGCTTATGACTGTTAAGCCTCATGATCACTTTATTTGACTTGGATCCTTCTGTCTACTTAAGTACCCTACATATCTTCCTAGTTCCCTTTTCTTTTTAAAGTTACCACCTTCAATTTTATCCTGGCAGTGGAGTAAGATGCTGGCTTTCCAGTTTACTTCTTCTTTGCTATTAAGCAAAACAAGCTCAGAGATTTTTATTTTTTATTTTTTATTAAGGTATGATCAATACACACTCTTATGAAGGTTTCACATGAAAAAACAATGTGGTTACTACATTTACCCGTATTATCAAGACTCCACCCATACCCCAATGCAGTCACTGTCCATCAGTGCAGCAAGTTGCCAGAGATCCACTATGTTCCTTCTCTGTGATACACTGTTCTCCCCGTGATCCCCAACACCATGTGTACTAAATATAATACCCGTCAGTCCTCTTCTCCCTCTCTCCCCACCTGCCCTCCCACACCCCTCCCCTTTGGTAACCATTAGTTCATTCTTGGAGTCTCTGAGTCTGCTGCCATTTCGTTCCTTCAGTTTTGCTTCGTTGTTATACTCCACAAATAAGGGAAATCATTTGGCATCTGTCTCCGCCAAGCTCAGAGATATTTTAACATTTGAATAATTTGTATTTTAAATCACCATTGGGAGGCAAGGAAAAGAAAAAAATAAATGAGTTACAGAGAGTGAAAAAATCTTACCAACTCCCTTAGAGTTTTGTTCCTGGGTATAGTTTCTGTTATTCTTAAATTCAACTTCTTTCTTAGACCTGAGGTTATTTCTGTCATATTGCTGTCAACAAGCATGAAGGCTCTCACATTCCTAGTATCACCTAGCATGCAGTTTGATTGAAATAATAGGTATGAATTCTTGGACATTTATAAAAGCTATTATTTAAGAATTGTTAGGGGAATTGATTCTGTAGGTCTGGGTTGGGTTCCAATAATTTGCATTTTCACAAGCATGTCCTGGCTCATTCTGAAGTCATGGTCTGTGAGCCTCATTTTGACTAAGACTTAGCCAGACATTTGGAAATTTTCACTATAAAGTTGACAGTTGAGGTTATGGGAATAGATATAGTCTTTGAGGAGGAAAGTGTGTGTGTACATACACAGCAACACAGACATACATGAGAGGGAAAGAGAAGGAGAAAGAGTAGGGCCAGGAGTGATTGAATTTCAGAAGTAGAAGAAGGAGGAAGAACCAGGGAAGAACCTAGAGAAGGGATAGGTAGGAAGTAAAAGTACTGCAGTGTCATAGGGTATAGTTTTTAGGAGAGGGTAGCTTGTGGGTCCAGGAAGATGAGGACTGAGAAAAATTGAAATTCAGAGAATGTGTGGCATAGTCTGACAGAACTTCTGCCTTGTGCCTTTAAGTCCACTTCAGAAAATGTTTCCCAGCATGGTACTAAGAAGCTCTTTCTTTTCCCTGTCTGCACCTTCTGCATATGTGATTTCATCCAGTTCTGTGGCTTTGAACACCATCTGTTTGTAATCAGTTCCCAAATTTATATCTCTAGGTAAATATCATAGCTCCAGTATCATAAGTCCAACTGCCTACTTGACATAAACACTTGGATGTCTGGTAATTGTTTAAAACAGCAGGAGCAATTAGGAAACTACTGTTGGATGTTTCCTAGTAGCCGTAGTTCATGGTGGGTTGTACTAGAGAAATATCACTAACCATGAAGAGAATTGGATGGATTTTAGAGAGATGTTAGAAGTATGGTAGAAGCAAAAATACAGGCTTATAGATAGATTTGGCATGAGGGAAAAGGGAAGAAACAGGTGACTTCTGGATACCCAGTGTTTGGCTTAGCACTCACGGCCATGGTTGTGTCATATACTGAGAGGGAGAACCAGGTTTTGATAGGAGAAGGAAGGGAGGCAGATCAAGAGTTTTGTTATCCCTGTCACAGTAGCTGACACTTCTGTAACAGCTTTCAAACACAAACAACTCTCTCTGTCTCCACTCCACCTCTCTAGTTCTAAGCACCATCTCCTGCTTAGGCAACTGCAGAGGACTCTTGACTTATCTCTTTGCTTCCATTTTTGCCTTCCTCAGGCCATTCTCCAGAGAACGACCAGGGTAATTTTTGAAGACTAAATCAGATCATGTCCATCTCCTGTGTAAATCCTTCAGTGGCTTCCTATTTTACTTGGAATAAACTCTATATTAATTACAAGTCCTTCAAGACCTTGTCTGGTCTGGTCCCTACATCTCACCTCATTTCCTCATTCACACCTTTAACTACACTGGCCTGTTAGTTCCCAAAACAAGACCAAGCTCTGGCTTGCTTCAGGGCCTGTGCCTTGCTTGAGTTCTTTTTTCCTAGAATGTTTTTCCTCTGCTTTTTCTTTGTACCCTGTCTGAAAAATAGGTTCCTCTGATCATGCTCTGTCAAAGCACTGTTTATTACCTCCTCTGTGCTTAATTACAGTCTGAAATTACTGTGTTGTCTTTATTATTTAAATGTCTGTTTCTTCCACCAGAATGTAAGCTCCATGAAGGCAAAAATCATGTCTGACTTGTTCACTAATATATCCCAGCATGTCCTTGATAGAGCAGACATTATAGTCTCATAATGAATAACTGAGGATCAACATCAGTGATTTATTTTAGCAAATTGGTAGTGACAGTGGGGGAGGTTGTGAATGGAGGATGAGAAGAGGCAATGAGGGGCATATTAGGATAGCAGCTAATCTTAGAGCCCAGGCTGAACACAGAGGTAAGAAAAGCCAAAATAAGAGTTTTTGGGTAATTCACGGGACTTGAGGTATTAAAGGTTATGATGTTAACATAAGTAGAAGGTACTATAAGTATAATAATATTTATATTATGGTCAGAAAGGGGAATTTTAAAGTTTGAGGACATGGAGGCACATCAGGTTTTGTGATGGTAGATCCAGGTTAGATGAACCTGTCTGCATTCTTCTAGCAGCCTTTTCTTATACCTGTTGTATGTACCATGTCTTGGGCTATACTCAGCATTGCTTGTTTACTGTCTGTCTTTCCTTCTAGATAATAAACTGTTTGAGAACATAAACTGTTTTTTGTATCCCCAGTACCTAGCCAAAATTTTTATTGAATGGATGAGTAAATGAATGAGGAGACAGCTAAAGTAGAGTGGAGTGGAGGTAAGAGTACAGGAAGTTAAGAGATAATGAGGCTAAAAAATTCAAAATTGAATAGGAAGGATTTTCTAAAAATTAATGTTATTGAGGTATAATTTATATGCAATAAAATACATCCTCTTTAAGTGTCTGGTTGATGAGTTTTGACAAGTGTATAAACCTGTGTAACTACTACCAAATCAGGATACAGAACATTTCCATTACTCCCCAAAATTACCTTGTGCCCAAATGAGGGGATTTTAGTTTTTCTGTGGGTTTTTTTAGCCTATTATTGTTATGTTTGTGCAATAACCATTATGAAAACAAGGAAAAAAATTATCTGTAATTTTATTTGTGAAGGGGATCTTTAAAAGATAGCATTTGTCTTTTGATGGTTGACTTTAAAATACTGAGATAGAGAGGAAGGAGTGAGAAGATATATACTATTTTCAATGGAGGTGGTAGTCCTTAGAAATTTGAATCTATGTCATTTTAGGCCAGAGCACAGCTTTCTGTAGTAAGGATACACTTAATAATGAGAAAACTAGGATAAAAACCAAGGTCTTTTAAACCTAACTGAAGTGTTTTGTCACCAGATCATAGCAGGTCTTGGTGCCTGTCATTTTTTCATCATCTCCTAACCTTCATCTGAGGGTTACCTCAGACCTCCCTTGCCATCATTTTACACATTTCTCTAAAGCTGTTAATCATACACTGCACTCTGTGAAACAGTTTTCTTTAAGCTTTTAATCCATTGCCTCAGATGGCTTAAGACAAAATATTAAGACCTCTTCAGTTGATTTACTATGAACTTGGTTGTGTTCTTCTAAGATACTGTGAGTTAATGTGCCTCCTGCTGATATAAAAAGAAATCAAAACACAATGAACAAAACAGCAGTAGACTCATGAGAATTGATTAGTGGTTACCATGGATTAGGGGATAGGGTGGGTGGGTGGAGAGGGTGAGGGGAATAAAGGGGCACAAAAATCCTCAATCATAATATAAGTTGGTCACGGCCATGGTAGTACAGTATGGAGAATATAGCCAGTGATTCTGCTAATGTCTTCCTATGTTGACAGATAGTAATTATACTAGTGGGGGTGAGTATTTAATAATATGGGTAATTATCGAACAAATGTGTTGTATATTTGAAACCAAAATAAGATTGTATATCAATGATAAATCAATTAAAAAAAACCACAACACCCCGTCACCTTTGTGCAAATTGAAGTGGAGTTTAGTTCCCACTGGGCATTCCCCTATTGCAATAGTATATTTGTGATTAAAATCTGTCCTAACCACTTTAAAAACAAAAAACAAAAAAACAGGTCTCCTCTTGAAGAAACAATAGTTATTTGATGAGTATGGTTTTTTAAAGCATTTGGTACAACTTTTTTTTTTTTAATGTTAAGTTACACCCTGTAATAAGCTAAGTGCTTATGAAAAGTACTGTACTAAATAAGTGTGCTGAGAGACTCCAGAAGAGTTACTGTGCTTCCCTAAGTGCCTGCTTGCTATCTGGGAATGACATAGTCCCTGTCCAGAATGGAGTCTACTGTTAATCACTTGAATATGATCTTCCATCTAATAGCTTACTTATTGCCATTCTTCAGAACAAAGTCTATTTGACTTGTTTGGAGGAGTGGGGCTATAACCACTTAATGACTCTTTATGGACTACCTTTTAAAATGCCTTTGAAATTTTGGTATTCATAGGTAAGCTAGAAATGACTTTAGCCACAAGGGGAAAATCTATTAATTGGTCTATTTTTCTTTTATACACACTCTGCCTTGTAATTTAATAAAGGTTATTAGTTGGTTTGCAAATATATGTTCAATGTAGCAGAGAGAGAACATTAGATGTGTACCCCATAATATAGGGAAGCAGGTTTCATTCATCCAAAGACTTCAAGGAGAGCTTAGAAAATTGGAGCATGAACCTATGGTCAAAGAGGAAAAAGGAAGAGAATGGCTTAGAGGAGACAGGATACTTTCAGAAACTAAATTCTGACAGCATGTTTATATGTTTTCCCAACAGGACAGAAAGGAGAGGGGCCTTGTTTGCCACATGAGTCTGTATTTGACCTGGCTTTTTTTCAATGCCAATGAGGACATAGTAGATTTATTTTCATACTCATAAACAGCACAGGACCTTGCAGGGATAACATATATTATAGGATACCCATACGTAATCTTCTTAGGCTGAGTATTGCATCAGGCTCCCAAAGTAAATTTGAATTGTGATGAAAGTAAAGCCTTATACCTAGTACTAGGTATTTGTGTATAGAACTAGGTCTCTTATATGTGATTGATCTAAGGGCTTTAGTTGTCTGCATTCTCACTAAGTTGTAATGTGATGTGGCAGCCAACAAAATAGTATTTTCTTTTAAAGCATTTTGGTGCCCTGTGCATGTTCCGTGAAAGAGTGATCAACATGCAGAATGGTCTGGACACCATGTCATTAAGGATGGCCAAATTTTGTTTTAGGGATTGACAGATTTCTTTGGTTTCTGCATTCCAGTTTAGCCCCAGAATAACGAGACTGATGAGAGACATGAGAGTTATCTTCATTTATTTAAAAGGCTTTTGGATGAAAGATCAGAGTAAATTATATTGGACAATTTCAGGCAGTGTAGAATAAAATTTACAGCAAGGTAGATTTTGGTTTAATTATGAGCTATAAGAATGAAAGTTGGCAGAGCGGAAGTGTTCAGATAGGCTTAGGGTGTTAATTATGAGATGTAGATAGGATTTCTCTATGGTTTAAGCAATTGAACTAGGGTTTTTGTTTTTTGCTTTTTTCTAAACTTTAAGGATCTGTCAAATAGCAGTACGAGAACTTTGTATAACCAAGAGATTTCTTGGTGCCTAGAGATGATAGTATTTTCTATGAAAAACACTAGAGTCTCCAGATCTTATTACCACTTTAAAACAGAAGTAGAAGAATTACAGGGCCTCTGAAGGCTCTGTAGATATCTAGCAGTTGTCTAAGGAAGGGTAAGTTGTGGTTTGCATGAAAGGAACCTACTATACTTAGACTAAGTTCCTTTTGCAGCATGATGTTCCCAAACAGGCATCCAAGTCCTGGGTCAGAGTTGCAAATTTATCTTTAGTCTCCATGGGGATGAGGAAAATGTTTGGAATGTTTGGAAATTTAAATGTGAGAACTTTTTTTTTCAGAACAGTCAATTAAGAAAGTCTTCCCTTAACTCCAGATGTTAAAAAAAAAGTGTTTTTTTTTCTTCTGGACATTGAAATTAAAAATTCTTAATTTTATTTTTGTCTCAAATGGGGTAAAATACTAAAAACAACGAACCAAAGAAAATCAAACCTACTCCAGTCACCAGTAATTCCTGAACATGTCACCTAGTAAAATATATTTGGTGTAGCTTTTCTTATGTGGCAAAAAGAGACAGAAATCTTAGTTGAAAAATGTTTTCATAATTGTGGCAATCATTTAGAAAAAAATCTTTGTGAACAAGCAGAATCATACTTTATCTCCTATAAAAAAAATTCTAGTTTTAGAAGGCTTAATGTCAGTGTTCGCTTTGTTCTCTCTAGGAAGAAGTCCATAACATTCAGCAATCAATGAGAACTTTTGTTGTGTACATGTTGCAGGCCTGTGGAGAGGCAGGGATTTGGCAGGCAAAGTTCCTCCCCTCAGGGAATTTACAATCTGGTTGAAGAGGCTAGGGGTACATGTTGAAAGGAAACTAATGTTATCTGGCAGAAGTAGAGGTACTGAATGAGTATTCCTTTCAGTAAGTGATGTATTAGAGTTACAGAGGAGAGAAATTTTCTTAAGCTAAACAGTGAAATATTCATGGAAGTTGACCTTGAGCTAAGTGGACTTTGAGGAATAACTAGGGAGGGGTGGGGATGGAAGGATAGAGAGCTATTGGTAAAATAACTGGAGAGGGCTTTTAAGGCATCAACACCAACATTCTGCCCAAATCAACTAAGAGTATAAAGATAACATTTAAAAATACTAGTTCTTCACACTAAGACATATAATGACAGATCCAATTTAAGAATATTTCATAGTATCCAAGAACATTAGGCATTTGTCAGCTAAGAGACTTTATTTGGAGGGAAACATTAAAAAGAAGACAAAGCTTTATTTTTTGGTTTGTTTTACTATTAAGGTGAAATTGACCAGGTCTTAAGAGTAAATTTAAAAGAGCTGTGTATTTCTGTTTGGTTAAATAAAATGAGCACTGAACACTTAGATTTAGGATTACCTGTTCCATTGCCAGTCGGTTGGTTGATCTTGTAAGCCAATTTACTTCTTCATGTGATTCTCATCTGTGAAATGAGAGACTTGAACCAGAAGATTCCTTATTTTAGTGACTCTCACGTTTCTCACATTCTTGAAAATATTCGTAAAAAACTTGAAAATAATTAGTTCTATGCCTTACATAATTAGGTAGGACAGAAGAATTTTTTGTTTGGTGTATAGGACTGAATATACAGATTTTTTTTTCAATTAGTGCTGTTTGAAGGAAACCTTAGGTATTATCATAGGACATTAGGTATCTGTTTGCTAGTTATAGTTGTTTAAATATTTGTGGAGGAAACAAGTTATTGATATTGATCTGTGAGTATCCTAGAAAAGTTGGAGTCCGAATGCTGTGAGGTATAGGGTTTTTTTAAAACCTTGGTTTTCATGAGTTGACACTTTTGAAGAACACTGAGAATTATTTTGTACAATGTTTCCTCCCTTTGGGTTTGATGTTTTCTCATGATGAGAATGAGGTTATGCATTTTTGGCAAAAATAACACAAAGATAGTACCATAGCCATCTCAGTGCATCATATTAAGGGATTCTTGATACCAGTATTCTTATTACTGTTATTATTTATCTTAATCATTTGGTTAAGTTGTTATTTGCAACTTTTCTGTACTTTAAAGTTGCTATCTTTCTCTTTGTATTTAATAAATATCTTCAGGGATATACTTTGAGACTATTTGGCATCATTTTGAATGGGTATATTATATCTTAAGGAATTTTTTAGAGTTTTCCCCCTTAATTACAAAAGTACTGATTCTTGTCTAACAAAATCAAACAAGATAACATTGTTTAAAGTAAAATGTGAAAATCCCTAGACTCTCCCCCCAGTTCCTTCTCTCCCTGTAACTACTGTTGATAGTTTGATGTTTCTACTTCTAGATCCTTGTGCTATGTTTAGGAAAGCATATATATAGAGGTACGTATGTTGAATTAGAAAACATTTTTATGTAGACATTTTTAAAGTCTATATAATTTAGTTTTCTTTTTTACAAAAATGAAATTATATTATTTAAAAATTGGTTTTTCCACTCTGCAGTATTTTATGGCATCCTGACTGAATAGAATGGCGTAGAGGTACTTTTAATTGATGGATATTTTAGGTGGACTTCATTTTTTCATAGTTACAAGTGACATAGTGAACACCCTCATATATGTATATCTTTGCACAGTTGGGCCAGTATGGTTAAATGTAGGTTCCACAATTTCTTAAGCTATTTCCCTATTGTGGGGAAACTTTCAGAGTTTTAGTTTTTTTGCTGTTATGAATAAATTTGTACATGCAATGTGTAGATAGCAAAGCTTTAAAAAGATTTTAAATAGATTATATATATTTAGTGTGTGTGCATGTATATATATATTTTGTGTGCACGTATATATATATTTATAAATTGAAGAGTATACAGTGAAAAGAACATCCTTTCATGGCCTCTTCCCATTGTTAATTTATTCCTTTCAGAGATTTTCTATTCAAATGCAAGCATATACAGATACATCTCTTCTTTGTTCTCTTCTTTATAAATGATGGTACATACATTGTTTTGTACCTTTTTAAAAAAATTTAATTAACTTGAAGTGTGTTCCATGTCAGTATATAATAGATCTGTGCCTTCCCTCTTTTTAATGGCTGCATTGAATTTATGTACCATAATTTATTCAGCTCTTTTGTGGGACATACAGGTTGTTTTCAGTCTTTTACTATTATAAATAATGCTGCAAATGAAACACTTGGATATATTTCTTTTTACATATTTATCTGAGTAAGTAGTTCCTAGGAGTGGGAATTTCTGGGTCAAAGAATCTATAAATGAAAACTTTTAGCTATCTCAGAATTGCCTGTCAGAGAGAATGGCATAATTTGATACCTATAATAATACCTAATTGGCATAGTATATTTTATTTAAAGTTTTATTGAGTTGAACTTATTTATAGATGGTGTATTGAGCTTTGGGAGAGGAAACTCAGAAAGCCTTATGCATAATCAAACAACTGTATCTTTCCTTAATTACCTGTTATGTAACCTTATGTAAATACTTTTTTTTTTTTAAAGAAAAGTTACCATTTAATGAAAAGTAAAAGTAAATTCACTCCTTATTTCATACCCATTTCAAAAACATATTCAGGATGTACTATAGACATAATTTTTTTTTTGGTATCATTAATCCACAATTACATGAAGAACATTATGTTTACTAGGCTCCCCTCTTCACCAAGTCCCCCCCACATTCCCCTTCACAGTCACTGTTCATCTGCGTAGTAAGATGCTGTAAAATCACTACTTGTCTTCTCTGTGTTGCGCAGCTCTCCCCGTACCCCCCACACACTATACATGCTAATTGTAATACCCCCTTTCTTTTTCCCCATCCTTATCCCTCCCTTCCCTCCCATCCTCCCTAGTCCCTTTCCCTTTGGTAACTATTAGTCCATTCTTGGGTTCTGTGATTCTGCTGCTGTTTTGTTCCTTCAGTTTTCCTTTGTTCTTATACTCCACATATGAGTGAAATCATTTGGTACTTGTCTCTCTCTGCCTGGCTTATTTCACTGAGAAGAATACCCTCTAGCTCCATCCATCTTGTTGCAAATGGTAGGGTTTGTGTTCTTCTTATGGCTGAATAATATTCCATTATGTATATGTATCACATCTTCTTTATCCATTCATCTACTGATGGACATTTAGGCTGCTTCCATATCTTGGCTATTGTAAATAGTGCAGCGATAAACATAGGGGTGCATCTGTCTTTTTCAAACTGGAGTGCTGCATTCTTAGGGTAAATTCCTAGAAGTGGAATTCCTGGGTCAAATGGTATTTCTATTTTGAGCATTCTGAGGAACCTCCATAATGCTTTCCACAATGGTTGAACAAATTTACATTCCCACCAACAGTGTAGGAGGGTTCCCCTTTCTCCACAACCTCGCCAACATTTCTTGTTGTTTATCTTTTTGATGATGGCGATCCTTACTGGTGTGAGGTGATATCTCATTGTGGTTTTAATTTGCATTTCTCTGATGATTAGCGATATGGAACATCTTTTCATGTGCCTTTTGGCCATCTGGATTTCTTCTTTAGAGAACTGTGTATTCAGCTCCTCAGCCCATTTTTTAATTGGATTATTTGCTTTTTGTTTGTTGAGGTGTGTGAGCTCTTTATATATTTTGGATGTCAATCTTTTGTCGGATCTGTCATTTATGAATATATTCTCCCATACTGTAGGATACCTTTTTGTTGTATTGATGGTGTCCTTTGCTGTACAGAAGCTTTTCAGCTTGATATAGTCCCACTTGTTCATTTTTGCTTTTGTTTCCCTTGCCCGGGGAGATATGTTCATGAAGAAGTCGCTCATGTTTATGTCCATGAGATTTTTGCCTATGTTTTTTTCTAAGAGTTTTATGGTTTCATGACTTACATTCAGGTCTTTGATCCATTTGGAGTTTACTTTTGTGTATGGGGTTAGACAGTGATCCAGTTTCATTCTCTTACATGTAGCTGTCCAGTTTTGCCATCACCATCTGTTGAAGAGACTGTCATTTCCCCATTGTATGTCCATGGCTCCTTTATTGTATATTAATTGGCCATATATGTTTGGGTTAATGTTTGGGGTCTCTATTCTGTTCCACTGGTCCCCTTTAATTTCTCTTAAGAGTGACTTGTAGTTTTCAGAGTATAAGTCTTTCACTTCTTTGGTTAGGTTTATTCCTAGGTATTTTATTCTTTTTGATGCAATGGTGAATGGAATTGTTTTCCTGATTTCTCTTTCTATTGATTCATTGTTAGTGTATAGGAAAGCTACAGATTTCTGTGTGTTAATTTTGTATCCTGCAACTTTGCTGTATTCTGATATCAGTTCTAGTAGTTTTGGAGTGGAGTCTTTAGGGTTTTTTATGTACAATATCATGTCATCTGCAAATAGTGACAGTTTGACTTCTACTTTACCAATCTGGATTCCTTGTATTTCTTTGTTTTGTCTGATTGCCGTGGCTAGGACTACCAGTACCACATTGAATAACAGTGGGGAGAGTGGGCATCCCTGTCTTGTTTCCGATCTCAGAGGAAAAGGTTTCAGCCTCTCACTGTTCAGTATGATGTTAGCTGTGGGTTTATCATGTATGGCCTTTATTATGTTGAGGTACTTGCCTTCTATGCCCATTTTGTTGAGAGTTTTTATCATGAATGGATGTTGAATTTTGTCAAATGCTTTTTCAGCATCTATGGAGATGATCATGTGGTTTTGTCCTTCTTTTTGTTGATGTGGCGGATGATTTTGATGGATTTTCGAATGTTGCACCATCCTTGCATCCCTGGGATGAATCCCACTTGGTCATGGTGTACGATCCTCTTGATGTATTTTTGAATTCGGTTTTCTAATATTTTGTTGAGTATTTTTGCATCTACGTTCATCAGGGATATTGGTCTGTAGTTTTCTTTTTTGGTGGGGTCTTTGCCTGGTTTTGGTGTTAGGGTGATGTTGGCTTCATAGAATGAGTTTGGGAGTATTCCCTCCTCTTCAATTTTTTGGAAAACTTTAAGGAGAATGGTTGTTATGTCTTCTCTGTATGTCTGATAAAATTCTGAGATCAATCCTTCTGGCCCGGGGGTTTTGTTCTTGGGTAGTTTTTTGATTACCGCTTCAATTTCGTTACTGGTAATTGGTCTGTTTAGATTTTCTGTTTCTTTCTGAGTCAGTCTTGGAAGGTGGTATTTTTCTAGGAAGTTGTCCATTTCTCCTACGTTTTCCAGCTTGTTAGCATATAGGTTTTCATAGTATTCTCTAATAATTCTTTGTATTTCTGTGGGGTCTGTCGTGATTTTTCCTTTCTCGTTTCTGATTCTGTTGATGTGTGTTGACTCTCTTTTTCTCTTAATAAGTCTGGCTAGAGGCTTATCTATTTTGTTTATTTTCTCGAACAACCAACTCTTGGTTTCATTGGTTATTTCTTCTCTGATCTTTATTATGCCCCTCCGTCTGCTGACCTTAGGCCTCATTTGTTCTTTTTCCAGTTTCGATAATTGTGACATTAGACTATTCATTTGGAATTGTTCTTCCTTCTTTAAATATGCCTGGATTGCTGTATACTTTCCTCATAAGGCTGCTTTTGGGGCTTTGTGTTGTTGTTGTCATTTGTTTCCATATATTGCTGGATCTCCATTTTAATTTGGTCATTGATCCATTGATTATTTAGGAGCATGTTGTTAAGCCTCCATGTGTTTGTGAGCCTTTTTGCTTTCTTTGTACAATTTATTTCTAGTTTTATGCCTTTGTGATCTGAAAAGTTGGTTGGTAGGATTTCAATCTTTTGGAATTTACTGATGCTCTTTTTGTGGCCAATATGTGGTCTATTCTGGAGAATGTTCCTTGTGCACTTGAGAAGAATGTATATCCTGTTGCTTTTGGATGTAGAGTTCTGTAGATGTCTATTAGGTCCATCTGTTCTAGTGTGTTGTTCAGTGCCTCTGTGTCCTTACTTATTTTCTGTCTGGTGGATCTGTCCTTTGGAGTGAGTGGTGTGTTAAAGTCTCCCAAAATGAATGCATTGCATTCTATTTCCTCCTTTAATTCTGTCAGTATTTGTTTCACATATATTGGTGCTCCTGTATTGGGTGCATATATGTTTATAATGGTTCTGTCCTCTTGTTGGACTGAGCCCTTTATCATTATGTAATGTCCTTCTTTATCTCTTGTTACTTTCTTTATTTTGAGGTCTAATTTGTCTGATACTAGTATTGCAACACCTTCTTTTTTCTCTTTGTTGTTTGCATGAAATATCCTTCTCCATCCCTTGACTTTTAATCTGTGCATGTCTTTGGGTTTGAGGTGAGTCTCTTGTAAACAGCATATAGATGGGTCTTGCTTTTTTATCCATTCTATTACTCTGTGTCTTTTGATTGGTGCATTCAGTCCATTTACATTTAGGGTGATTATTGAAAGATATGTACTTATTGCCATTGCAGGCTTTAGATTTGTGGTTACCAAAGGTTCAAGGTTAGCTTGTTTACTACCTTACTGTCTGACCTCACTCACTTATTGAGTTGTTATAAACACAGTCTGATGATTATTTCTTTCCCTTCTTTTTCCTCCTCCTCCATTCTTCATATGTTGGGTGTTTTGTTCTGTGCTCTTTTTAGGAGTGCTCCCATCTAGAGCAGTCCCTGTAACATACCCTGTAGAGGTGGTTTGTGGGAGGCAAATTCCCTCAACTTTTGCTTGTCTGGGAATTGTTTAGTCCCCCCTTCATATTTAAATGATAATTGTGCTGGATACAGTGTTCTTGGTTCAAGGCCCTTCTGTTTCATTGCATTAAATATATCATGCCATTCTCTTCTGCCTGTACAGTTTCTGTTGAGAAGTCTGATGATAGCCTGATGGGTTTTCCTTTGTAGGTGACCTTTTTCCTCTCTCTGGCTGCCTTTAATACTGTGTCCTTGTCCTTGATGTTTACCATTTTAAGTATTACGTGTCTTGGTGTTGTCCTCTTTGGATCCCGTCTCTCGGAAGTTCTGTGTGCCTCTGTAGTCTGAGCAACTATTTCCTCCCCCAGTTTGGGGAAGTTCTCAGCAATTATTTCTTCAAAGACACTTTCTGTCCTTTTTTCTCTCTCTTCTTCTTCTAGTACCCCTATAATGTGGATATTGTTCCTTTTGGATTGGTCACACAGTTCTGTTAATATTGTTTCATTCCTGGAGGTCCTTTTATCTCTCTCTGGGTCAGCTTCTATGTGTTCATGTTCTCTGGTTTCTATTCCATCAGTGACCTCTTGCATCTTATCCATTCTGCTTATAAATCCTTCCAGAGTTTGTTTCACTTCTGTAATCTCCCTCCGGATGTCTGTAATCTCACTCCAGACTTCATCCCTTAGCTCTTGCATATTTCTCCGTAGCTCTGTCAGCATGTTTATGATTTTTATTTTGAATTCTTTTTCAGGGAGGCTGGTTAGGTCTGCCTCTGCAGATCCTTTCTCAGGTGTTGTTTGAAGTATCTTGGACTGGACCAAATTTTTTTGCCGTTTCATGGTGATAGCAGTGGCTGTAGGCAGGTTGCAGGTGTCTCAGCTGGTAGAAGAAAGTCCTTTCCTGCCTGCTGGATGCCTTGCCCTTCTCTGCTGCCTGTGATGGTTACCCGCACTCCTGGAGCAGCCACCGGGTTAGTCCCCTAAGCTGCTGTGGGCGGGGTGTCCGTTAGAGCAGTGCAGAGCCCTGTGGGGAGTGGCAGGCATGCCAGGTGTGCTCCTCTCTGGTAGCGGCAAATCCACCAGGCAGCTCTGTGCCAGCAGCAGCCTTTGGGTCTGGCCCAGGTGGCTGTGCCTTGGGCTGGCATTATGGTTGGCTGCTGGGAGCATGCCTGCTCCCTCTGGCTCCGCTGCAGGTGCGCACGGACCTCTACCGGGCTCCTCTGGCTCCCCTGGTGCTGGTGCGCACGAGCCGAGCCCGGGCTGTTCGGTTGCACTGCTGCGGGCTCGCACAAGCCTCTCCTGGTCTCCTCTGGTGCCGTTGGCACACGGATCTGTTCTTGGTCCCTTCTGGCGCCACTGTCCCTGGCACGCGCTGCCACTCTCCCGCTACTGGGCTGGTGTGTCAGGGTCCGCGCCAGTTGGAGGAACGACTGGCAGGCTGCTTAGTGCCGTGAGGGGCTTCAGCTGCACTGCCTTCCCGGGGTTTAGGGCGCCTAAGTTTCCCCGAGATTCCCAGCTGCTGGCTATGTGTGCCACGACAACTCCGTCCAGCTGTGGGTTCCTTGTCTCTTTAAGACTTGCAGAAAGCACTCGCTTTTCTTTTGTCTCAGGGGCGCTGGTTGTGGGGACCTGCCCACAGGTTTTGCTTTTCTGTTTCTCTAATATCCAGCACCCCATTCACCTTGTGTCTGCATTCCGGGTGCGAATTTCTAGAGCTGGTTGTTTAGCAGTCCTGGGCTTTCACTCCCTCACCATTCCGACTCCTTTCTTCCTGCTGGGTTTTGGGGTGGGGGAGCGTTCAGGTCCCACCTGGCCGCGGCTTGTATCTTACCCCTTTCATGTGATGCTGAGTTCTCGTGGATGTAGGTGTATCCTGGCTGTTGTACTGCATCCACTGGTGTCTCTTTTAGGAATAGTTGTATTTATTGTATTTTCATAAATATATATGTTTTTGGTAGGAGATTCCCACTGTCCTACTCATGCCGCCATCTTGGCTCCGCCTCTCTGTAAATTCTTAATTTTAATTATATGCTAGTTTATAGAACTCCTTGAACAAGATTTAAGAGTTTATCATAGCTAAATAAAATTCAAGTTTCTTTCCTTTGCCCCGAAAAATTGTTTTTAACACTTCTAGGGAACACTTGCTAATTTACTCTAACATAGATATGTTCACCTTGTCAAAAGTCTTTATGATTTTATAAACATTATCTAGCCTTTGTTTTTACAGACTGAGAGTTCTAATTTTCTGTCCCTATTACTTTTTCTGGGTTTCTTCATTCTCTTGATAATTTTTCATCTAAATAACACTTCTCAGTGGCCTGAACAGTCAGTCTCACAGCTTGGGACAAGTGTTCTGTGTCAAAAGGGCCCATGGCCTTAGCTATATAGATAGTCTGTGGGTGGGTGCCCCATGCCCTGTTGGCAGATTAGATTAGTGCATGATGAATATGCTTCTTTGCTGCCTCCTATTTCTGTGTAATTTCCTAGAAGGTGTAACTAGATAGATTCAAGAAGCTAAATATGTCCATTTTAACATATCACCATCTCAAAATTCATCTTCATTATTTGGTTGTACAAAAAATTTGAAATATGCATACTGAGTAGGAGAATTAGGTATCAGTTACTCCTGTTCATTTTGAAGAGAAGTTTTTAATTTTAATTAAGTCCATTTTATGCACTTTTTTCACACTTAATGCTTTTTGTACCCTGTCCGAGAAATCTTGGCCTGCTCCAAAGATATCAAGAGTTTTCCCCTATGTTTTCATCAAGAAGTTTTATAATTTTAGCTTTTATGTTTAGGTCTGTAATCCATTTCAAACTAATTTTTATGTATGATGTGAAAGTTTCGAAAGTTCATTTTTTTCATAAGGATATCTATTTGCTTCCATACCATTGAAAAGATTAGCTTTTCTTCTTTGAATTGTGTTGATTCCTTTTAAAAAATCAATTGACTATATATATGTGTGTGGATTCATTTTTGGACTCTCTTATGTTCCATTGATATGTCTTTTTTCATGCTAATACCACACTGTCTCAATTAGTATTTACAGTAAGTCCTGAAATCAAATAGTGTAAGTCCTTTGCATTTCTATATTTATTTTAGAATCAGCTTGTTAATTCTACAAAAAAGCTTGCTGGCATTGTGTGGAATCTGTAGATAAGTTTGGGAGGTATAGACATCATAGCAGTATTGAACCTTGCAATCAATGATCATAATATAGCTCTTCATTTCCTTGAATGTTTTAGACATTTCTCTCGACAACATTTTGTAGTTTTCAATGTAGAGGTCTTACACATCTTTTATTAAATTAGGATCCATATAGTTTATGTCTTTTTATTGAAGCATAATTGACATATAATTTTGTTTTTTGATACTACTGGAATACTGTTTT
Source organism: Manis javanica (assembly GCF_040802235.1). Taxonomy (NCBI): domain Eukaryota; kingdom Metazoa; phylum Chordata; class Mammalia; order Pholidota; family Manidae; genus Manis; species Manis javanica. The sequence goes on along the minus strand of NC_133163.1, from coordinate 93,280,115 downwards.
TAAAATTTCCCTTTTCTAATTGTTGCTAGTATATAGAAATACAGTTGATCTTTATATATTGATACTGTATCTAGTAATGTAAGCTTGCTCAATTCACTTACAAATTCTAATGTGTGTGTTTTTTAATTGATTCCTTAGGATTTTCTTGAGGATAATCATATTGTTTCTAAATAGAGACAGTTCTACTTCTTTCCAGTCATCATGCCTTTTATTTTTTCTTCTTATTACACATTTTACACAGCTAAGACCTTCAGTCCAGTACAATATTGAATAAGAAAGGATAGATATCTTGGTCTTGTTCTTGATCTTTGGGAGAAGGTATTCAGTGTATTATTGTAAATATTCTCTCTCAATCTGTGTGTCTCTCTTTTGTCTTTTAAACTATGTCCTTTTTTACTCACAAAATTTACATAAAGTAAATAATTTTTAATTGTATAGTTCTGTGAGTTTTGACATTTGCCAACAGTTGTGTAGCCATCACTGTAATACAGATATAGAACAGTTCCATTGCTTCTACTTTGTAGTCAGTATCTGGGAGCCACTGTACTGTCCTCCATCTTTCTAGTACTCTTACCTTTTCTAGAATGTCATGTAAATGGAAACATATAGTACATAGCCTTTTAAATTTTGTAAAAAATTTTTTGGATATAAATATGTACAAATGTAAAATGAGGCATAAATGCCAGTTTTTATGTAACTATAAAACAAACATGAAACTAACCTGAAGGTCAAACTAATTTCAAATGAACAATATTAATTTAAGTAGATGGATGTTAACTGCAACTAAATTTATCAATATCACGTTAATAGTAGAGAGTCATGCCCTCAACCCTCTTCTGTTTTACCTGGCCTCTATTCATTTAAGCCTGCTATTTCTGAGTAGCATTTAAAATATTGGGCTGGTTAGATTGATTGGGGGAATCAGGCCTCATATCCAAGCCCAAGTTGCCCATGAGTAATCCCTGAATGTCTTTTTTAATGGCATTTCTTGATACTTAGAAAGTTGTCTCATTTGATTGAAGATAACAATGGAATGGTGATGATACTGAAATCTGCATATAGACTCTATTAACCCATCTGTTATGGGAATCAGGAATTTGGTACAGAGATGGGCTCTGCTCAATTCACATAGAAGCTGTCAACATAGTCCCACAACAGCTAAGAGGCAGTACATACCCTTTTGAGTTTGCCTTCTTCCACAATAAAGCATTTTGGTGTTTCATGTATTGATAATTAACATCTTATATTGCTGCGTAGTGTTCCATGGTTTGGATGTTCCACAGTTTGCTTATAATTCACGAGCAGAAGGACAATTGGGCCATTTGCAGTTTTTGGCAAATATGAATAATGCTGTTGTAATTGGTATTCATGTGCAAGTTTTTGTAGGAATGTAAATTTTCATTCCTTAGGTAGATAGATTTATAGGGGTTTGATTGCTGGGTCATATAGTAAGTATATATTTAACTATGAAGAAACTATCGAACTCTTTTTTAAAGTGACTGTACCAATTTCAGTTCCTACCAGCACTTTCGTTTTCCAGTTTTGTGCATCCTCTGTTATTTGTTATTGTCAGTTTTTTATTTTACTTTTATACGTATGTGCTAATAGGTGTGTAGAGGTATTTCAGTGTCAGTTTAATTTTGCATTTCCTTAATGACTAATGTTGTTGAGCATGTTTTCATTTGCACATTAGCAGGACAAATCAGCATCTTTAACAGTTTCTTTTGAAGAGCAGAAGGGTTTACTTGATGAGATCCAGTTTATCCACATTTTTTTCTTTTACAGTTAGTTTAGTGCTTTTTATGTTCTAAAAACTGTTTGGCACTCATTCATTTTGATCTCTTTTTCTTAAATGCTATGGTTCCTTAAAACAATTAAACCAAGAGTATGGGGAATGCTTGTTTCCACAGCCTCTGACTGATAATAGAAACATTTTCACGCACCAGGAGTTGGCTATTCCAGAAGGGAAGGGTAATTCTCATCCACTATAGCCACTCTTCTTTTCTCCATATCTATGGTATGTGGGCAACCACTTATTTTCAATGCTTTTTCTTTTTAATTACCCACTTTCTTTTTGTATTAGTGAAGGATAATATAAAAATATATTAAAAATCACTTTCTCTGAAATTACAGAATTGTGCTATTACTTGTGGCCCTAGATATTTAAAAAGGAACTTCTAACAAAGTCTAATTTTCATTTTCTTTACTTTCAGTGGTGGGATCAGCAAGTTGATTTTGATACTACTTTCTTGCACCACTTGGCACAGTTGGTACCAGATATTTATTTTGCTGAAATGGACCCAGACTTGGAAAAGCAGGAGGAGAGTATACAAATGTCAATATTCACGCCACTGGAATGGTACTTATTTGGAGAAGATCCAGATATTTGCTTAGAGAAATTGAAGCACAGTGGAGCATTTCAGCTCTGTGGGAAGGTTTTCAAAAGTGGAGAGACAACATATTCTTGTAGGTAAGAATGAGAAATTTACAGGATTGGTTTAATTATAGTCTTGGTGTTTTGTATTTATTTCGTGATGCACTTTTTTGGGTTTCTGACTGTTTATGACATATTTAATCCTATTAACTTCCTTTTATTATACACTTACACATCTGTTTTTGCTTGTACAGCTTGTTTTTTAGTATATGGCTTGTATTTCAACAGCTCTCTTACTTTCCTGTTCTCCAAAACTATGTAAGTGATAGATTTTTGCCTTGTTTATTGCATAGTCCACACACACTTATCTTAAACCCTTGCACTGCAGCCAAGTGTGTCTCTGAATTGTGAACACTTCCCCAGCAGTCAGGGCAGGATCTTATAATCAAACTCAGCATTTCTGTAAGAAATCCACAAATAGTCAAAGCAAGTGATTTAAATAATATCTGTAGTCTCATGTCATTTAAGGTCATTTTTGCCACCAAATGAGATTTGGTGTCAAATGATACAGACCATTAGGGGCAGTTAGAATTTAGTTGGATAGAAGAGGCCGATGGTGGGGAGATTAGAACAGTTTTAGGATTCTTGCCTTTTGTGAGAACATTCGCCTTAAACATCATGGTAACACAGTGAGCTCGTTTACTCCTTACTTCTGCCTGAAATTCTCAACTTTTAGATTTTAGCAGCACTTTAGTTTTTTTTTCCATTACTAGATATATTTTAGGTAGGATTGTAAATTTTTAGACTTTATAAGTAATGGAGAATTGTTTTTGGTTTCACTTTAATTCTAGGTTTGATTAGTTTATGTATAGCTAATAGTTGTTTAGAACATGCTATCTTTATCCTATTCTTTAATCAGGAAAAATGCCAGCTTTTGTATTTTGTGTACTATTTTGCTATTTAGCTTATAGTAAGGTTCATTTATCTTGATATATGTATATTTTAGCTGAAACCCAGTCAGTTTCAGTTAAAGCATAGTGGACATTTGCAGACCTCATTTCTCCAAAAGTGTTATGGAGACGTTTTTAATTGTCACAATTGGAAGAATGGCACTGACATCTGGTGGGGAGAGGCCAGGGTTGCTGCTTTAATATCCTCTATCCCCAAGAAATGATTATGTGGTTCACAATGTCAGTACTGCCGAGGCTGAGAAATCCTAGTCTAAATAGGTCAGTACATCACATATATTTCAGAAAATATTAGTAGGCAATCTTTAGTTCCTATTACCTTTTAAAAAATCATTTTTAAAACTTTCTAAATCCATCTTTTTCTTTTAAATAAAATATTTTAAAAATTAATTTTGCATTTTGAGCTAATGTTTTCTTTATCCAAGCCTCATTTACCAGTGAATAATGAGTGTTTGTAAAATGTATTTATAAATGTATTAGGGTAACATGATGGCAGATAATGAACAAAAGCAGATCATTTTTTCACAAAACTAATTTGTATTGCAGCTTAACAGTTTGAAACCAGGTGTAAGCTCAAAGTAATGAGGGTGGTTTAAGAAACAAAACCAAACATCCAAACTTACATATTCAAATATGGCTAAATGAGGCTAAAATTATTTAGAATTCAGTTTTTGAGGTATTTTCATATTCAGTTTTTGCACCATACCATACAGGAAGCTTATTCACATTATATTATAGTCATACCGTAAGAGTCATCTACATTTTGGAATCTAATTTTCAATCTTTTTCAGGGACTGTGCAATTGATCCAACATGTGTACTCTGTATGGACTGCTTCCAGAATAGTGTTCATAAAAACCATCGTTACAAGGTATGAAAATAGATCACAAAAATCTCTAGGTTACCAGGAGTCTGATGGCCATCTAATCCAAATTCCTGACCAATACTTCAGATTCTTCTATAACAGCTCTGATATGTGAGCCTTTAGTTCTGGTTAAATATCCTGTGATAGAATATCTACTACCTTAAGAGATAGCCCTTAAATTTTTTTGTGAGATGTATCATTTTTATATAAAAGATTATATAAAGGATATGAACATGTTAAAAAAATAACTATAAAGTGAATACCTGTGTAACCACTACTTAGGTCAAGAAATTAGACATTGATAGCCTCAGAGTCCTCCCATTTGTTCCCTCTAGATCATAGTCCCTCTTTCTTTGCAATAATCTCTTTCCTGAGTTTTGTGATAATGTTTCCTTGATTTCCCTGTCAGTTTATCACCTGAATCACACTGAATACTTTTACTTGATTTCGAACTTTATATAGGTGGAATCATACTGTATCTTTTTCTTGTTCTTGAGTACCTTCTTTCACTCAGCGTTATGTAAATAGCTGTATTTTCCACTGACCCTATAGTGTTCAACAATCCATGTCTTTATTCATTGTACTATATATGGATATGTAAATTATTTCCAATTTGGGACTATTATAAACAATTCTGCTGTGAACATTCTTATTTGTGTATTTTTTTTTTTTTTTTTTTAGAGGGCATCTCATATTTATTGATCAAATGGTTGTTAACAACAATAAAATTCAGTATACGGGGGTCAACGCTCAATGTACAATCATTAATCCATCTGAAGCCTAATTCTCGTCAGTCTCCAATCTTCTGAAGCATAACGAACAAGTTCTTACATGGTGAACGAATTCTTACATAGTGAATAAATTCTTACATGGTGAACAGTACAAGGGCAGTCATCACAGAAACTTTCGGTTTTGATCATGCAATATGACCTATAAACAATCAGGTCAAATAAGAATATTCGTTTGATTTTTGTACTTGATTTATATGTTGATCCCACATTTCTCCTATTATTATTATTATTTTTATTTTTAATAAAATGCTGAAGTGGTAGGTAGATGCAAGATAAAGGTAGAAAACATAGTTTAGTGCTGTAAGAAGGCAAATGTAGATGATCAGATGATCAGGTGTGTGCCTATGGACTAAGTATTAATCCAGGCTAGACAAGGGCAGCAAGACATCCACGGATGCAGAAGATTTCTCTCAAAGCAGGGGGGGTGAGGTTCTGAGCCTCACCTCTGTTGATCCCCAAATTCTCACCTGATGGCCCCTCTGCGACTGTGCCTGTCTTAGGTTGTTCCTCCCTTGAGGAATCTTACCCGTCTCTGGCTAACCAGTCATCTTCCGGGGCCATACAGGGAAATGTAAAGTTGGTAAGTGAGAGAGAAGCCATATTGTTTGCAAAGGTTAGCTTTTTACTTCTTTGCAGATATATGCCCTGTGGCTTCTATGCCCAGCACTTGTCTCGAGGTATCTTTACCACCTGGAGGAATTATGATACTCGGTAAATTCGATATGAGGCACGAAATCTATTTAAGGGTTGTAATTAGGAAGGAAGAAGAAAAGCTATAGATGTAGCATATGAAGGAAACTTGGGAGGATTGATTATTTCTTTGACATATCTTCTTGTAGAGTACCTTAAGTATGTATAGGTTTTAAACTACTAACTAATTTGTACACACATATTAACATAATAGGAATACGGTGACATAAACAAAGCAAATCTATAATTACCATCCATGTCCAGTGAAGCCAAGAAAACCATTTAGGCACCCTAGGCATTTGTGAAAATTTGTCTATGATATGATGGATATTGTCCAACTGTACTTGAACAGTCTGAGAGAAATCAGACAAATTAAAGCAGCCCATTTGTGGGATCTGTTCACATCCCATATGTTCTTCTAACCATAGATAGTCTATAGTCATGAGATTTTGGAGTGCTACAACTTGCACCCCTCCCAACTCCTGGTTGAGTTCCAACAGTACAGATCCGGTCAAATTCGTTGTCTCACTGTATGCACATGCCAGCCTAGACATCTCCCTCCTCATTCCAATGGCAAGTCCAGGAAACGGTGGGGTGGACGCAGCCACGACCGCAGCATCGCCCGGATCCCTGTGGAGGCTTTTTGATGATCATCCCCCGGCATGAGTCCTCCAGAGAGTGCTGATGCCGGAAGCTCCTCCTCATATCGTATCTTAGTTCATTTTCTGGGTATCCAAGCTAGGCCTTGATCTTCTGCATGGAAACAAACAGACCCTTTGCCCACACTTTGACATGCCCTCTATACCACTGTGCAGAACTCATTGGAGGTCAGCACACAGTAACTGCTTTTTTTTTTTTTTTTAATTAAGAGAAAGGAATATTATCAGAAAAGAGTACCTCCATAGCTGATCATCTGACACCCTTTAAGTGATCAACGTTAAGGATATTTAAAGCATGCGTTGATCTTTGATTTACCAATAGTTTTATCCTGTTAAGGAGTAATCCCCCTTTTCTTTATTTCTTTCTTTCTTTTTTTTTTTTTTTAATTTTTAATCTACACTTACATGAAGAATACTATGTTTACTATGCTCTCCCCTATATCAGGTCCCCCCTAACAACCACATTACGGTTACTGTCCATCAGCTTAGCAAAATGTTGTAGAGTCACTACTTGTCCTCTCTGTGTTGTGCAGCCCACCCTCCCCTTTCTCCCTCCCCCCCATGCATGCTAATCTTAATACCCCCCTTCTTCTTCCCCCCCCCTTATCCCTCCCTGCCCACCCATCCTCCCCAGTTCCTTTCCCTTTGGTACCTCTTAGTCCATTTTTGGGTTCTGTAATTCCACTGCTGTTTTGTTCCTTCAGTTTTTCCTTTGTTCCTATACTCCTCAGATGAGTGAAATCATTTGGTATTTCTCTTTCTCCGCTTGGCTTATTTCGCTGAGCATAATACTCTCCAGCTCCATCCATGTTGCTGCAAATGGTTGGATTTTTCCACTTCTTATGGCTGAGTAGTATTCCATTGTGTATATGTACCACATCTTCTTTATCCATTCATCTACCGATGGACATTTAGGTTGCTTCCAATTCATGGCTATTGTAAATAGTGCTGCGATAAACATAGGAGTGCATCTGTCTTTCTCAAACTTGATTGCTGCGTTCCTAGGGTAAATTCCTAGGAGTGGAATTCCTGGGTCAAATGGTAGGTCTGTTTTGAGCATTTTGATGCACCTCCATACTGCTTTCCACAATGGTTGAACTAATTTACATTCCCACCAGCAGTGTAGGAGGGTTCCCCTTTCTCCACAGCCTCGCCAGCATTTGTTGTTGTTTGTCTTTTGGATGGCAGCTATCCTTACTGGTGTGAGGTGATACCTCATTGTAGTTTTAATTTGCATTTCTCTGATAATTAGCGATGTGGAGCATCTTTTCATGTGTCTCTTGGCCATCTGTATTTCTTTTTTGGAGAACTGTCTGTTCAGTTCCTCTGCCCATTTTTTAATTGGGTTATTTGTTTTTTGTTTGTTGAGGCGTGTGAGCTCTTTATATATTCTGGACGTCAAGCCTTTATCGGATCTGTCATTTTCAAATATATTCTCCCATACTGTAGGGTTCCTTTTTGTTCTATTGATGGTGTCTTTCGCTGTACAGAAGCTTTTCAGCTTAATGTAGTCCCACTTGCTCATTTTTGCTGTTGTTTTCCTTGCCCGGGGAGATATGTTCAAGAAGAGGTCACTCATGTTTATGTCTAAAAGGTTTTTGCCTATGTTTTTTTCCAAGAGTTTAATGGTTTCATGACTTACATTCAGGTCTTTGATCCATTTTGAGTTTACCTTTGTATATGGGGTTAGACAATGGTCCAGTTTCATTCTCCTACGTGTAGCTGTCCAGTTTTGCCAGCACCATCTGTTGAAGAGACTGTCATTTTGCCATTGTATGTCCATGGCTCCTTTATCAAATATTAATTGACCATATATGTTTGGGTTAATTTCTGGGGTCTCTAATCTGTTCCACTGGTCTGTGGCTCTGTTCTTGTGCCAGTACCAAATTGTCTTGATTACTATGGCTTTGTAGTAGAGCTTGAAGTTGGGGAGTGAGATCCCCCCTACTTTATTCTTCTTTTTCAGGATTGCTTTGGCTATTCGGGGTCTTTGGTGTTTCCATATGAGTTTTTGAATTATTTGTTCCAATTCATTGAAGAATGTTGCTGGTAATTTGAGAGGGATTGCATCAAATCTGTATATTGCTTTGGGCAGGATGGCCATTTTGACGATATTAATTCTTCCTAGCCATGAGCATGGGATGAGTTTCCATTTATTAGTGTCCCCTTTAATTTCTCTTAAGAGTGACTTGTAGTTTTCAGAGTATAAGTCTTTCACTTCTTTGGTTAGGTTTATTCCTAGGTATTTTATTCTTTTTGATGCAATGGTGAATGGAATTGTTTTCCTGATTTCTCTTTCTATTGATTCATTGTTAGTGTATAGGAAAGCTACAGATTTCTGTGTGTTAATTTTGTATCCTGCAACTTTGCTGTATTCCGATATCAGTTCTCGTAGTTTTGGAGTGGAGTCTTTAGGGTTTTTTATGTACAGTATCATATCATCTGCAAATAGTGACAGTTTAACTTCTTCTTTACCAATCTGGATTCCTTGTATTTCTTTGTTTTGTCTGATTGCCGTGGCTAGGATCTCCAGTATTATGTTAAATAACAGTGGGGAGAGTGGGCATCCCTGTCTGGTTCCCGATCTCAGTGGAAATGCTTTCAGCTTCTCGCTGTTCAGTATAATGCTGGCTGTGGGTTTATCATATATGGCCTTTATTATGTTGAGGTACTTGCCCTCTATTCCTATTTTGCTGAGAGTTTTTATCATGAATGGATGTTGAATTTTGTCAAATGCTTTTTCAGCATCTATGGAGATGATCATGTGGTTTTTGTCTTTCTTTTTGTTGATGTGGTGGATGATGTTGATGGATTTTCGAATGTTGTACCATCCTTGCATCCCTGGGATGAACCCCACTTGGTCATGGTGTATGATCCTTTTGATATACTGTTGAATTCTGTTTGCTAATATTTTATTGAGTATTTTTGCATCTACATTCATCAGGGATATTGGTCTGTAATTTTCTTTTTTGGTGGGCTCTTTGCCTGGTTTTGGTATTAGGGTGATGTTGGCCTCATAGAATGAGTTTGGGAGTATTCCCTCTTCTTCTATTTTGTGGAACACTTTAAGGAGAATGGGTATTATGTCTTCTCTGTGTGTCTGATAAAATTCTGAGGTAAATCCGTCCGGCCCCGGGGTTTTGTTCTTGGGTAGTTTTTTGATTACTGTTTCAATTTCTTTGCTTGTAATTGGTTTGTTTAACTTTTGTGTTTCTTCCTTGGTCAGTCTTGGGAGGTTGTATTTTTCTAGGAAGTTGTCTATTTCTTCTAGGTTTTCCAGCCTGTTGGCATATAGGTTTTCATAGTAGTCTTTAATAATTCTTTGTATTTCTGTGGAGTCTGTCGTGATTTTTCCATTCTCATTTCTGATTATGTTGATTTGTGTTGACTCTCTTTTTCTCTTAATAAGTTGGGCTAGAGGCTTATCTATTTTGTTTATTTTCTCAAAGAACCAGCTCTTGGTTTTGTTGATTTTTGCTATTGTTTTATTCTTCTCAATTTTGTTTATTTCTTCTCTGATCTTTATTATCTCCCTCCTTCTGCTGACTTTAGGCCTCCTTTGTTCTTCTTTTTCCAGTTTTAATAATTGTGATGTTAGACTATTCATTTGGGATTGTTCTTCCTTCTTCAAGTGTGCCTGGATTGCTATATACTTTCCTCTTAAGACTGCTTTCGCTGCATCCCACAGAAGTTGGGGCTTAGTGTTGTTGTTGTCATTTGTTTCTATATATTCCTTGATCTCTATTTTGATTTGTTCATTGATCCATTGATTATTTAGTAGCATGTTGTTAAGCCTCCATGTGTTTGTGAGCCTTTTTGTTTTCTTTGTAGAATTTATTTCTACTTTCATATCTTTGTGGTCTGAAAAATTGATTGGTAGAATTTCAATATTTTGGAATTTACTGAGGCTCTTTTTGTGAGCTAGTATGTGGTCTATTCTGGAGAATGTTCCATGTGCACTTGAGAAGAATGTATATCCTGTTGCTTTTGGATGTAGAGTTCTATAGATGTCTATTAGGTCCATCTGTTCTAGTATGTTGTTCAGTGCCTGTGTGTCTTTACTTATTTTCTGCCCGGTGGATCTATCCTTTGGGGTGAGTGGTGTGTTGAAGTCTCCTACAATGAATGCATTGCAGTCTATTTCCCTCTTTAGTTCTGTTAGTATTTGCTTCACATATGCTGGTGCTCCTGTATTGGGTGCATATATATTTAGAATGGTTATATCCTCTTGTTGGACTGAGCCCTTTATCATTATGTAGTGGCCTTCTTTATCTCTTGTTACTTTCTTTGTTTTGAAGTCTATTTTGTCTGATATTAGTACTGCAACCCCTGCTTTCTTCTCACTGTTGTTTGCCTGAAATATGTTTTTCCATCCCTTGACTTTTAGTCTATGCTTATCTTTGGGTTTAAGGTGAGTTTCTTGTAAGCAGCATATAGATGGGTCTTGCTTTTTTATCCATTCTATTACACTATGTCTTTTGATTGGTGCATTAAGTCCATTTACATTTAGGGTGACTATTGAGAGATATGTACTTATTGCCATTGTAGGCTTTAGATTCGTGGTTACCAAAGGTTCAAGGTTAGCTTCTTTAGTATCTTACTGCCTAACTTAGCTCGCTTATTGAGCTGTTATATACACTGTCTGGAGATTCTTTTCTTCTCTCCCTTCTTATTCCTCCTCCTCCATTCTTCATATGTTGTGTGTTTTGTTCTGTGCTCTTTTTAGGGGTGCTCCCATCTAGAGCAGTCCCTGTAGGATGCCCTGTAGAGGTGGTTTGTGGGAAGCAAATTCCCTCAGCTTTTGCTTGTCTGGGAATTGTTTAATCCCACCATCATATTTAAATGATAGTCGTGCTGGATACAGTATTCTTGGTTCAAGGACCTTCTGTTTCATTGCATTAAGTATATCATGCCATTCTCTTCTGGCCTGTAGGGTTTCTGTTGAGAAGTCTGATGTTAGCCTGATTGGTTTTCCTTTATAGGTGACCTTTTTCTCTCTAGCTGCCTTTAAAACTCTTTCCTTGTCCTTGATCCTTGCCATTTTAATTACTATGTGGCTTGGTGTTGTCCTCCTTGGATCCTTTCTGTTGGGGGTTCTGTGTAATTCCATGGTCTGTTCGATTATTTCCTCCCCCAGTTTGGGGAAGTTTTCAGCAATTATTTCTTCAAAGACACTTTCTATTCCTTTTCCTCTTTCTTCCTCTTCTGGTATCCCTATAATACGAATGTTATTCCTTTTTAATGGTCACATATTTCTCTTAGTGTTGTTTCATTCCTGGAGATCCTTTTATCTCTCTCTATGTCAGCTTTTATACGTTCCTGTTCTCTGGCTTCTATTCCTTCAATGGCCTCTTGCATCTAATCCATTCTGCTTATAAATCCTTCCAGGGATTGTTTCACTTCTGTGATCTCTTTCCTGACATCTGTGATCTCCTTCCGGACTTCATCCCACTGCTCTTGCATTTTTCTCTGCCTCTCATCCCACTGCTCTTGCATTTTTCTCTGCATCTCATCCCATTGCTGTTGCATTTTTCTCTGCATCTCTGTCAGCATGTTCATGATTTTTATTTTGAATTCTTTTTCAGGAGGACTAGTTAGGTCTGTCTCCTTCTCAGGTGTTGTCTCTGTGATCTTTGTCTGCCTGTAGTTTTGCCTTTTCATGGTGATAGAGATAGTTTGCAGATCTGGTACAAGTGACCGCTGGAAGAGCTTCCCTTCTTGTTGGTTTGTAGCCTTTTCCTGGGAGAATAGCGACCTCTAGTGGCTTGTGCTGGGCAGCTGTGCGCAGACAGGGCTTCTGCTTCCTGCCCGGTTGCTATGGGGTTTATCTCCGCTGTTGCTGTGGGCATGGCCTGGCTGGGGCTGTTCCTCCAAAATGCTGGAGCCCGGTTGGAGGGGGCGTGGCCAGGAGGCTATTTATCTCCTTAAGGGGCCTCTGTGCTCCCTGCTGCCCAGGGGGTTAGAGTGCCCAGAGATCCCCAGATTCCCTGCCTCTGGTCTAAGTGACCTGTCCTGCCCCTTTAAGACTTCCAAAAAGCACTCTCCAAACCAAAACAACAACAGCAACAATGAGAGAGGGAACAGAAAGAAAGAAAAAAAAAAAAAAGGAAAAAACAAGCGATTTTTTTTTTTTTTTTTTTGTCCTCAGGTGCCGGTCCCAGGCACCCGCTCACTGGTCCTGCTGCCCTGTCTCCCTAGCACCAGGGTCCCTGTCCTTTCAAGGCTTCCAAAAAGCACCCACCCACCGGTCCCGCAGGGAAGGAACGCTCGATATTCTTTGTCCTCAGGCACTGGTCCCAGGCACCCGCTCACCAGTCCCGCTGCCCTGCCTCCCTAGCACCGGAGTCCCTGTTCCTTTAAGGCTTCCAAAAAGCACTCACCAAAAAGAGAGAAAAAAAGGGGAAAAACACGCGATTTCTTCCGTCCTCAGGTGCCAGTCTCAGGCACCCACCCACCGGTCCCACAGGGAAAAACGCGGGAGATTCTTTGTCCTCAGGTGCCAGTCCCAGGCACCCGCTCACCAGTCCCGCCGCCCTGCCTCCCTAGCACCAGGGTCCCTGTCCCTTTTAGGCTTCCAAAAAGCACTTGCAGAAAAGAGAAAAAAAAAAGGGGAAAAACGCGCGATTTCCTCTGTCCTCAAGTGCCAGTCTCAGGCACCCGCCCACCGGTCCCACAGGGAAAAATGTGGGATATTCTTTGTCCTCAGGCGCCGGTCCCAGGCACCCGCTCACCAGTCCCGCCACCCTGCCTCCCTAGCACTGGGGTCCCTGTCCCTTTAAGGCTTCCAAAAAGCGCTCGCCAAAAAGAGAAAAAAAAAAAAAGTGGAAAAACGCGCGATTTCCTCCGTCCTCAGGCACTGGTCTCAGGCACCCGCCCGCCGGTCCCGCAGGGAGAAACACGGGATATTCTTTGTCCTCAGGCGCCGTTCCCAGGCACCTGCTCACCGGTCCCGCCACCCTGCCTCCCTAGCAATGGGGGCCCGTCCCTTTAAGGCTTCCAAAAAGCGCTCGCCAAAAAAAAAAAAAACCGCTCCGGTTTCTTTCCACCTGCCGGGAGCCGGGGGGAGGGGCGCTCGGGTCCCGCCGGGCCGGGGCTTGTATCTTACCCCCTTCGCAAGGCGCTGGGTTCTTGCAGGTGTGGATGTGGTCTGGATGTTGTCCTGTGTCCTGTGGTCTCTATTTTAGGAAGATTTTTCTTTGTTATATTTTCATAGCTCTATGTGTTTTTGGGAGGAGATTTCCACTGCTCTACTCACGCCGCCATCCTGGCTCCGCTTATTTGTGTATTTTGATATACGTGTACAGGAGTTTCTCAAGGTGTTTATCTGGAAGAGAATTGCTGACTTTTAGGGTATACGAATCTCCAGTGATGGTAGGTAGTGTCACACTGTTTTCCATAGTGGTTATTCCAATTTATAGGCTCTCCAGCAGTTATGGCAACATTTCCATTGTTCCACATTCTTGTAAGATATGGTGGTGTCAGTCTTTTTAATGTTAGCCAGTCTGGTGGGTATATAATAATATAGCACTATGGTCTTAATTTTCCTAATTACTAAGGAGCTTGAGAACTTTTTTCCTTTCTTAATACACTTTTAGACAATCTTTTTTGTTGTCGTTGTTATCATTAATCTACAATTACATGAAGAACATTATGCTTACTAGACTCCCCCCATCACCAAGTCCCCCCAACAAACCCCATTACAGTCACTGTCCATCAGCATAGTAAGATGTTGTAGAATCACTACTTGTCTTCTCTGTGTTGCACAGCCCTCCCTATGCCACCCCACCACATTATACATGCTAATCGTAATACCCCCTTTCTTTTACCCCGCCCTTATCTGTCCCTTCTCTCCCATCCTCCCCAGTCTCTTTCCCTTTGGTAACTGTTAGTCCATTCTTGGGTTCTGTGATTCTGCTGCTGTTTTGTTCCTTCAGTTTTTCTTTGTTCTTATACTCCACAGATGAGTAAAATCATTTGGTACTTGTCTCTCTCCGACTGGCTTATTTCACTGAGCATAATACCCTCTAGCTCCATCCATGTTGTTGCAAATGCTAGGATTTGTCTTCTTCTTATAGCTGAATGATATTCCATTGTGTATATGTACCACATCTTCTTTATCCATTCATCTACTGATGGACACTTAGGTTGCTTCCATTTCTTGGCTATTGTAAATAGTGCTGCGATAAACATAGGGGTGCATCTGTCTTTTTCAAACTAGGCTGCTGCATTCTTAGGGTAAATTCCTAAAAGTGGAATTCTTGGGTTAAATGGTATTTCTATTTTGAGCTTTGAGCTAAAATGTACTTCTCAAATAATAGTTTTGTACTCTGGGCTTAGACAGACATAATAATTGGCTGAAGTCCTGTGTAAATGTAAATAACATCTTAAAGTTGTATAGCCTATGTCTTCCATAGAGTTGAAAGTGCTGTTCATGTTTTTAGACTGGTGTCAACATTACCACTTCTATCTCAGGAAGTGATGGGCTATAGGTATTATTATTTTTATTATTATTATCATGCCCAAGAAAAAAACAGATTGAGGACTCTGTGATACAGTGTGGTTGAAATGTTTTCCTAAGATTGCAAAGCTAATACCAATGGGATTTACAAAGTTGATCATTGATTATATTCCATATTTCCTGGTTAGCTCCATTAATTAAAATTTTGCTTATGCTGATGAACTCAAGAAAGAATGCCAGAAGTAGAGACAAGGAGAAACTTGTTAATTTCTTCTTATTTTTACTCTGGGAAATTAACTGGGAAAGATACTGAAAGCTTAAGACCAGACTTTTGCAGTTACTCAGATTTAAAGATTCCTAAGCCTATGCTTCCCAAGCTTTGGGATTTTGTGGACCAGTACAATTTCAGAAAACTGGGTAAGACATTGGATATTCAAATTTTTATTTGGCCAAGTAAGTTGGATTTTAATTTGTAAAAAGGCATATGAACAGCAAGCAAAAAATACCTGCCATTTCCTATCATTTTATAAAGGAAAAGACATTTTAATTCCAAGAAGGTAGGATAATCTCAGAACGAAAAGCAGTCCTTTAAATTGCACACCTGTAGCTCTGTGAAAGAGTTCACCACATTTCTTCATTTTCTGATTTTTCTCTGGACTGGTAAAAACTTGTTTGTAAAATTGTGGGCACCTCTTCACTAAGCTTCCTTCAAATATTTAAAGCTTGCTAGTCTACATTGCCACCTCAAAGCACTCTTGTGGAGTTCTGTTAGGTTTGCCATCTTTACGTTTTTGCAGAGCTGTTCTTACAGAAGGTGGTAACACAGCTTACTAAAGAGCTTACAGTCATCAGAAGGATGGGCTATTGTATGACTAATAAAAAATAAGTTTGTAAGTTTTAAAAAAATATTACCCATGAGAAAAAGGATTAAAGATGGCAGCGTGAGGAGAGAGAGGCTTCCTCCTAAAACTGGATACAATTAGAAAATATAGTTGATGCAAATGATCCTGAGAGAGCAGCAGAAAAAAGGACGGCGCCAGACTGCATACACCTGGAGAAAAGAACAAACCTCACCGAATGGGGTAACGTACCAGAGCTGTGGCTTGGCGGGACCCGAGCCCTTCCCCCACCCCAGCTCACCGGCAGGAGGAAGATAAACGGAGCAGGGAGGGAGTGGAAGGCTTGGGACTGCTGAATACCTAGCTCTGGAGATCTGTGCTGGGAGCACAAACCTACATTTCATGGTGCTTTCATCATACTCTTCTGATTACTGGGTTGGATAGCTGGGACAGGCGGAGTTCCTGGGGAGACTGGGATTCTGGCCGCTGTGGAAAGCAGGAATCCATATCCCGCTGCTTTGGGACAAAAGCTTATACCTGTGTGCTTGGCCTACTGGTTCAGGCAGTGGAGACAGGCACAGCGGCCGGGAAGCAGGGAACAGCTCTTTCCTCCCCCGGGCACCAATACTGCTCCCCTGAGACCCCCAACATTGCTTCAGGGGCTGAGCAGCCCCAGAATAGAGCTTTTGGACACTAGAGGGTGCCATATACAAACATGAACCGCCAAAGAGACCTGTCCAGAGTAAAATTATTAATACAACTCCCGAGAAAGATTTAAATGATATGGACCTCGTGACTCTTCCTGAAAGGGAGTTCAAAATAAAAATCATCAACATGCCAATGGAGGTACGGAAAGACATCCAAGAACTCAGGAATGAATTCAGGTTGGAGATCCAATCATTGAAGAGCATGATGGAGGGTCTTAAAAGCAGGTTTGATATGGTGGAGGAGACGATAAATGAAATAGAAAGTAGAGAAGAGGAATACAAAGAAGCTGAGGCACAGGGAGAAGAAAAGGATCTCTAAGAATGAAAGAATATTGAGAGAACTGTGTGACCAATCCAAATGGAACAATATTTGCATTATAGGGATACCAGAAGAAGAAAAGAGAGAGAAAGGGATAGAAAGTATCTTTGAGGAGGTAGTTGCTGAAAACTTCCCCAATCTGGGGAAGGAGATAATCTCTCAGGCCACAGCGATCCACAGATCTCCCAATACAAGGGACCCAAGGAAGACAACACCAAGACACATAGTAATTAAAATGGGAAAGATCAAGGATAAGGACAGACTATTAAAAGCAGCCAGAGACAGAAATAAGATCACACACAAAGGAAAGCCCATCAGGCTAACATCAGACTTCTCAGCAGAAACCTTGCAGGCCAGAAGGGAGTGGCATGATGTATTTAATGCCATGAAGCAGAAGGGCCTGGAACCAAGATTACTTTATCTGGCAAGATTATCATTTAAATTTGAAGGAGGGATTAAACAATTTCCAGATAAGCAAAAGCTGACAGAATTTACCTCTCACAAACCATCTCTACAGTCTATTTTGGAGGGACTGCTATACATGGAAGTGTTCCTAAGGTTGAATAGCTGTCACCAGAGGTAATCAAACTACAGTAAAGAAAGTAGAACAGCTGATTACTAAGCAAATTAAAAATTAAATTAACTATCCCCAAAATCAATCAAGGGATAGACAAAAAGTACAGAATGTGACACCCAATAAATAAAGAATGGAGGAGGAAGAAAAAGGAGGAGAAACAGAAAGAACCTTTAGATTGTGTTTGTAACAGCATACTAAGTGAGTTAAGTTACACTCTTAGATAGTAAGGAAATTAACCTTGAACCTTTGGTAGCCACGGATCTAAAACCAGCAAAGGCAATAAGTACATACCTATCAATAATCACCCTAAATGTAAATGGACTGAATGCACCAATCAAAAGACACAAAGTCACTGAATGGATGGAGAAACAGGACCCATGTGTATGCTGCTTGCAGGAGGTTCGCCTCAAGCCTGGAGACGTGCACGGACTGGAGGTCAGGAGATGGAAAAGGATATTTTGTGCAGAGAACAGGGAGAAAGGGGTAGGTGTTGCAGTGCTGGTATCAGACAGAGTGGACTTCAGGGCAAGGAAGGTAACAAGAGATGGAGAGGGACATTGCATAGTGATGGGGGGGTCGGTCTAACAAGAGGATATAAGATATAGATGTGTATGCACTCAACATGGGAGTACCAGCATATGTGAGACAAATACGGGCAGAACTAAGGGAGGAAATGGAATGCCATGCATTCATTTTGGGGGACTGCGGCACACCGTTCGCTGTGGGGGACAGATCCACCAGACGGAGGATAAGTGGGTATGTGGAGGTGCTGGGCGGCACACTGGAGCAGATGGACCTGATGGACATCTATTGAACTCTGCATCCAGGGGCAACAGGGTGCACATTCTTCTCGGGTGCACATGGAATATTCTCTAGAATGAACCACATGCTGGACCACAAAAGGAGCCTCAGTAAATTCAAAAAGATTGAAATTCTACCAGCCAACTTTTCAGACAACAAGGGTGTAAAACTAGAACCAGATTGTGCAAGGAAAGCAGAAGGGCCCACAAACACATGGAGGCTTGGCAACATGCTCCTAAATAATCAATGGATCAACAACCAAATTAAAATAGAGATCAAGCAGTATATGCAAACAAATGACAACAACAGCAGAAAGCCCAAGCTTCTGTGGGATGCAGCGAAGGCAGCCTTAAGAGGAAAGTATGTAGCAATCCAGGCATATTTAAAGAAGGAAGAACAAACCCAAATGAATAGTCTAACGTCACAATTATCGAAATCGGAAAAGGAAGAATGGATGAGGTCTAAGGTCGGCAGAGGGAGGGACATAATAAAGATCAGAAAATAAATAAATAAAATTGAGAAGAATAAAACAATAGAGGAAATCAGTGAGACCAAGAGCAGGTTCTTTGAGAAAATAAACAGGATGGATAGGCCTCTTGCCAGGCTTATTGAGAGAAAAAGAGAATCAACACACATCAACAGAATCAGAAATGAGAAAGGAAACATCATGACAGAACCCACAGAAATACAAAGAATTATTAGAGACTACTATGAAAATCTATATGCTAACAAGCTGGAAAACCTTGAAGAAATGAACAACTTCCTAGAGAAATACAGTCTTCCAAGACTGACCAAGGAAGAAACACAAAATCTAAACAAACCAATTACCAGCAAAGAAATTGAAATGGTAATCAAAAAACTATCCAAGAACAGGATCCCCGGGCCAGATGGAGTTACCTCGGAATTTTAACAGACATACAGAGAAGATATAATACCCATTCTCCGTAAAGTTTTCCAAGGAATAGAAGAGGAGGGAATACTCCCAAACTCATTCTGTGAAGCCAACATCACCCTGGTACCAAGACCAGGCAAAGACCCCACCAAAGGCATTCGAAAATCCATCAACATCATCCACCACATAAACAAAAAGGACAAAAACCACGTGAACATCTCCATAGATGCTGAAAAGGCATTCAACAAAATTCGACAACCATTCATGATGAAAACTCTCGGCAAGGTGGGTGTAGAGGGTGGGTACCTCAACATAGTAAAGGCCATGTGTGATAAACCCACAGCTAACATCATACTGAACAGTGAGAAGCTGAAAGGTTTTCCTCTGAGATCGGGAACAAGACAGGGATGCCCACTCTCCCCACTGTTATTCAACATAGTACTGGAGGTGCTAGCCACAGCAATTAGACAAAACAAAGAAATACAAGGAATCCAAATTGGTAAAGAAGAAGTTAAACTGTTACTATTTGCAGATGACATGATATTGTACATAAAAAACCCTAAAGACTCCACTGCAAAACTACTAGAACTGATATCGGAATACAGCAAAATTGCAGGATACAAAATTAACACACAGAAATCTGTGGCTTTCCTATACACTAACAATGAACCAATAGAAAGAGAAATCAGGAAAACAATTCCATTTACAATTGCATCAAAAAGAATAAAATACTTAGGAATAAACCTAACCAAGGAAGTGAAAGACCTATACCCTGAAAACTATAAGAACACTCCTAAGAGACATTAAAGAGGAAACTACCAAATCGAAACTCATCCCATGCTCTTGGCTAGGAAGAATTAATATCGTCAAAATGGCCATCCTGCCCAAAACAATATACAGATTTGATGCAATCCCTATCAAGTTACCAACAGCATTCTTCAACAAACTGGAACAAATAGTTCAAAAATTCATATGGAAACACCGAAGACCCCAAATAGCCAAAGCAATCCTGAGAAGGAAGAATAAAGTGGAGGGAGATCTTGCTCCCCAACTTCAAGCTCTACTACAAAACCACAGTCATCAAGACAGTTTGGTACTGGCACAAGAACAGAGCCACAGACCAGTGGAACAGAATAGAGACTCCAGACATTAACCCAAACATATATGGCCAATCAATATACGATAAAGGAGCCATGGACATACAATGACAGTCTCTTCAATAGGTGGTGCTGGCAAAACTGGACAGCTGCATGTAAGAGAATGAAACTAGACCACTGTCTAACCCCATTCGCAAAAGTAAATTAAAAATGAATCAAAGACCTGAATGTAAGTTATGAAACCATAAAACTCCTAGAAAAAAACATAGGCAAAAATCTCTTGGACATAAACATGAGGGACTTCTTCATGAACATATCTCCCCGGGCAAGGGAAACAAAAGCAAAAATGAACAAGTGGGACTATATCAAGCTGAAAAGCTTCTGTACAGCAAAGGACACCATCATAGAATAAAAAGGTACCCTACAGTATGCGAGAATATATTCATAAATGACAGATCCGATAAAGGCTTGACATCCAAAATATATAAGAGCTCACGTACCTCAACAAACAAAAAGCAAATAACCGAATTAAAAAATGGGCAGAGAAGCTGAACAGACAGTTCTCTAATGAAGAAATTCAGATGGCCAACAGACACATGAAAAGATGCTCCACATTGCTAGTCATCAGAGTAATGCAAATTAAAACCACAATGAGATATCACCTCACACCAGTAAGGATTGCCACCATCCAAAAGACAAAGAACAACAAATGTTGGCAAGGTTGTGGAGAAAGGGGAACCCTCCTACACTGCTGGTGGCAATGTAAATTAGTTCAACCATTGTGGAAAGCAGTATGGAGGTTCCTCTTAAAGCTCAAAATTGACATACCATTTGACCCAGTAATTCCACTTCTAGGAATTTTCTCTAAGCAGCCCAGTTTGAAAAAGACACATGCACCCCTATGTTTATTGCAGCACTATTTACAGTAGCCAAGAAATGGAAGCAACCTAAGTGTCCATCAGTAGATGAATGGATAAAGAAGATGTGGTACATATACATAATGGAATATTATTCAGCCATAAGAAGAAAACAAATCCTACAATTTGCAACAACATGGATGGAGCTAGAGGGTATTCTTCTCAGTGAAATAAGCCAGGCAGAGAGAGACAAGTACCAAATGATTTCACTCATATGTGGAGTATAAGGACAAAGGAAAACTGAAGGAACAAAACAGCAGCAGAATCACAGAACTCAAGAATGGACTCACAGTTACCAAAGGGAAAGGGACTGGGGAGGATGGGTGGGAAGTGAGGGATAAGGACGGGGAAAAACAAAGAGGGCCTTACAATTAGCATGTACAATGTGTGGGGAGGCATAGGGAGGGCTGTGCAACACAGAGAAGACAAGTAGTGATTCTACAGCATCTTACTATGCTGATGGTCAGTGACTCTAATGGGGTTTGTTAGGGGGACTTGGTGAAGGGCAGAGTCTAGTAAACATAATGTTCTTGTAATCGTGAATTAATGATAACAAAATGAATTTAAATATTACCCATCAAAAGTGAGTGTGAATAGAATGGAACACTTTTGGTGGAAAAGTAAGTTAATAGAGTCTTTCTGGAATATCTGTGTGTCTTTCAATTATACAATAATTTTTAAAGGAAGGCAAGCGAATGGCTGATAAATACAATTCTGGTGAGTAATAATGTCCAAGGCAGGTAAAAGAATGAAACTGAGGATGATCACATATTGAGCTTCAGCAGTATTAATATTCTTTTGGATTAGATGCTGGGTTCATATGTGTTCATTTCATCATTATACTTTGTAACTTACCTATACATGCTGTATATTCTTTTGTGTAATAAAATACTTTCATAAAAGAAAAAAGTGAAGCTATATTTTTTTAAAAGTTTGGAAGAAATAAGAAACAATATGTGGTGCTTCAAAGAAGGGGGAGAAGAGTAATCAGGGGGAGACCCAACATCAGATGCTGTGCAAAGAAAGGGCCAATAAAAGTCTATGGCAGAATAACCCAAAACAACTTTTGAGAACAAGAAAATAACAAATATAAAATTTTGAGCTTTTTATTTTGCTATGTTTAATGTGACCCTTCTTTGTGATTTCCAGCTTTTCAGTAGTTTGCCTGTTAAAGAAACCTAGTTAACTAAGGTAAATAAGGTCTGAGGATCTTAAGTATAAAATAGTTATTATAGTTGACAACTGTGTTGTGTAATTGAAATTTGCTAAGGTAATAGAACTTAAATGTTCTCACACACAAACAGAAAGGTAAGTATGAAAAAAAAAAAAGAACATACTACAGTACTATCTAAAATACCCTCTGGTAAAGATTACTTTTAACATAGATAAATGTTTCCTTTGTTATTAAATGAGGAAGTGAGTTACAAAAACAGTGTATCCACATAGCCATCTCCTCTAATGAGAAAAAAAAGGTTTCAAGTGAAGCTTATAGAGTTGTAAAAGGAAGAAAAAAATTTTCATGTTATACTTTTAAAAGGAAAAAGCAAAGTATGTAAAATTACGCATTTTTTTACTGTTTCTTTTAGAACTTATTTTGTAAAGAATATTTAACCACAATTTATTTTAACTGTTTACCAATTGGGGAATTTATTTTGGTTTCACTTTTCTTTTAAATGGTAAGCAGTGTTTCTATAAATCTTATATGTAAATCATTTTTCTATATGTAGGATTCTTAGGATAGGTTCTCAGAGTGGAATTACTGGATTAAAACATATGAACCTTATAGAGAATAAAAAGGCAAGCCACAGACTGGGTGAAAGTCTTTGCAAAACATGTATCTGATAAGGGACTGGTATCCAAAATATACAAAGAACTCTTCAAACTCAACAATAAGAAAATGAACAACTCAATGAAAAAATGGGCAAAAGGTCTGAAACAGATACTTAACCAAGAAGATACACAAATGACCAATAAGCACATGAAAAGATACTCAACATCACGTCATTAGAGAATTGCAAATTAAAATAATGAGGAGATGTCACTACACACCTATTAGAATGTCCAATCCAAAACACTGGCACCACCAATTGCTAGAGAGGATGTGGAGCAACAGGAACTCTTACTCAGTGTTGGGCACACAGAAGGGTACAGCCACTTTGGAAGACAATTCTGCAGTTACGTACAGAAATAAACATACTGTAACCACATCATCCAGTGATCATGCTCCTTAGTGTTTACCTAAATGAACTGAAAACTTAAGTTCACAAAAAACTGCACCAGAATGTTTATAAAAGCTTTATTCATAGTTGCTAAAACTTGTAAGCAACCAGGTTATCTAACAATAGGTGAATGAATAAACCAACTTTGGTACACCAATAAAATGAAATATTACTCAGGGATAAAAATAAATGAGCTACCAAGCTACAAAAAGAAACCTTTAGTGAGACCTTGACTGCATATTGCAAAGTGAAAGAAGGCTTTGTGAAAAGACTACATACTGTATGATTCCAGCTATATGATATTCTGGAAAAGGCAGCACTATAGAGACAGTAAAAAGATGAGAGGTTGACAGGAGCTGGGAGGTGGGTGAGGGAAGGGAGATAGAGGGATAAATAGAGCATGGGGGATTTTTAGGGCAGTAAAACTATTCTTTATGATACTAAAGTGGTGAATACATGTCGTTATACATTTGTTAAAACGTAAAACATGTGCAACATATGAAGAGAACCCTAATATAAATATGGACTTTAGTTAATAATAATGTATCAACATTGACTCCTCAATTCTGACAAATGTACTAATCTAATGCAAGATGTTAATAATAGGGGAAACTATGGTTGAAGGAAGAAGAGGTATATGGGAACTTAATTTTTTATGCTCAGTTTTTCTTTAAATCTAAAACTTTTCTAAAAAAATAGTCTATGAATTTTTAAAACTAGACTTTTGAAGGTTCATAGCATATTTTGCCAAATTGTTTTAGGAAAGAATTTTATCAAATGTACTACAAGCAGCACTGTAGAAATCTGCAGAAACTTTTTTTAAATCTATTTTTTAACTGAATTATAGTTGATATACAATATTATATTGGTTTCAAGTATTCAACATAGTGATTTGACAGTTACCTATATTATTAATGCTCCCCCCAACTAGTGTATTTTCTGTCTGTCAACATAGAAAGATATTACAGTATTATTGACTATGTTCTCTATGTTGTACTTTCATCCCTGTGACTAATTTATATTGTGACTCAGATTTTGTCCCTCTTTATCCCCTTCACCTGTACAGAAACTTTTAAACTAAAACCTTTCAACTGAACTGACTTATAAAAAAAATTCCCATCACTGTTGAAATGTTTTCTTTTCGAAAAATTAATTAATTAGTTAATTAATTAATTTTGTTGTCATTAATCTACAATTACATGAAGAATATTATGTTTACTAGGGTCCCCCCTTCACCAAATCCCCCCCCACAAACCCCATTACAGTACTGTCCATGAGCATAGTAAGATGCTGTAGAATCACTACTTGTCTTCTCTGTGTTGCACAGCCCTCCCCATGCCCCCCCCACATTATACATGCTAATCGTAATGTCTCGTTTCTTTTTCCACACCCTTATCCCTCCCTTCTCTCCCTTTCTCCCCAGTCCCTTTCCCTTTGATAACTTAGTCCATTCTTAGGTTCTATGATTCTGCTGCATTGTTCCTTCAGTCTTTCTTTGTTCCTATAGTCTTTGGGTTTGAGGTGAGTCTCTTGTAAGCAGCATAGAGATGGGTCTTGCTTTTTTATCCATTCTATTATTCTGTGTCTTTTGATTGGTGTATTCAGTCCATTTACATTTAGGGTGATTACTGAAAGATATGTACTTATTGCCATTGCAGGCTTTAGATTCGTGGTTGCCAAAGGTTCAAGGTTAGCTTCTTTAGTATCTTACTGTGTAACTTAACTCACTTATTGAACTATTTTAAACACTGTCTGGTCATTCTTTATTTTTCTCCCTTCTTATTCCTCCTCCTCCATTCTTTATGTGTTGGTTGTTTTAGTCTGTGCTCTTTTGTGCTTCCTTTAACTGCTTTTGTGGGTAGTTGATTTTATTTTTTGCCATTAGTTAGTATTTGGTTGATCTGCTTTCTTTGCTGTGATTTTATTTTTCTGGTGACATCTATTTAGTCTTAGAAGTGCTCCCATCTAGAGCAGTCCCTCTAAAATACCCTGTAGAGGTGGTTTGTGGGAGGCAAATTCCCTCAACTTTTGCTTGTCTGGGAATTGTTTAATCCTTCCTTCATATTTAAATGATAATCGTGCTGGATACAGTATTCTTGGTTCCAGGCCCTTCTCTTTCATTGCATTAAATATATCATGCCATTCTCTTCTGGCCTGTAAGGTTTCTGTTGAGAAGTCTGATGATAGCCTGATGGGTTTTCCTTTGTAGGTGATATTTTTCTTCTCTTTAGCTGCCTTTAAAACTCTGTCCTTGTCCTTGATGTTTGCCATTTTAATTATTATGTGTCTTGGTGTTGTCCTCCTTGGG
This sequence comes from Manis javanica, assembly GCF_040802235.1. Taxonomy (NCBI): domain Eukaryota; kingdom Metazoa; phylum Chordata; class Mammalia; order Pholidota; family Manidae; genus Manis; species Manis javanica. The sequence goes on along the minus strand of NC_133163.1, from coordinate 93,254,635 downwards.
TCCTTTCTGTTGGGAGTTCTGTATACTTCCATGGTCTGATCGATTATTTCCTCCCCCAGTTTGGGGAAGTTTTCAGCAATTATTTCTTCAAATACTCTTTCTATTCCTTTTTCTCTCTCTTCTTGTTCTGGTACCCCTATAATACAGATATTGTTCCATTTGGATTGGTCACACAGTTCTCTTAATATTGTTTCATTCCTGGAGTTCCTTTTATCTCTCTCTGTGTCAGCTTCTATGCGTTCCTGTTCTCTGGTTTCTATTCCATCAATGGCCTCTTGCATCTTATCCATTCTGTTTATAAATCCTTCCAGAGATTGTTTCATTTCTGTAATCTCCCTCCAGACATCTGTAATCTCCCTCCCGACTTCATCCCTTAGCTCTTGCATTTTTCTCTGCAGCTCCATCAGCGTGGTTATGAGCTTTATTTTTAATTCTTTTTCAGGAAGACTGATTAGGTCTCTGACAGTCCTTCTCAGGGTTTGCCTCTGTGATCTTGGTCTGTATCAATTTCTTCTGCCTTTTCATGGTGATAGATATATTTGTGGGGAACTGGCACGTGTGTTGGGTAAGAGAAAGTCCCTTCTTGCCAGTTTATGGCCTTCCTCTCGTAGGAGAACAGCGGCCTCTAGCTGCTTGTGCTGGGCAGCTGCGTGCAGATGGGACCTCTGATCTTGCCCGCCTCTATGGAGTTTATTTAGCTCTGCAGTTGCAGTGGGCGTGGCCTGCCTCAGGCTGCTGCTCCAATATGGTGGAGCTGTGTCAGATGGGGAACAGGTGGGAGGCTGTTCATCGTGGTGAGGGGCCTCCCAGCTGCGCTGTGGGGGTTCGGGGGCTCAGAGTTCCCCAGCATGCGCTGCTGCCAGGCTAAGTGTCCCAGGGTGCTTCCGTCCAGCTGTGGGGTCCCTGCCCCTTTAAGACTTTCAAAAAGCACTTGTTTTTCTTTGTCCCGGGTGCGCCAGTTGTGGGGACCCATTCACAGGTCTTACTGTCCTGTTTCCATAGTTTCCAGCACCCCCACGTATGCACTGTGTGTCTGCACTCTGGTGCGGATGGCTAGGGCTGGGTGTTTAGCAGTCCTGAGCTCCCACTCCCTCCCCGCTCTGACTCCTCTCCTCTCGCCCAGAGCTGGGGTGTGGGGCGCTCGGGTCCTGCCGGGCCATGGCTTGTATCTTACCCGCTTCGCGAGGTGCTGGGTTCTCGTGGGTGTGGATGTAGTCCGGCTGTTGTCCTGTGTCTTCTGGTCTCTCTTTTAGGGAGAGTTGTATTTGTTGTATTTTCGAAAATATATGTGGTTTTGGGAAGAGATTTCCGCTGCTCTACTCATGCCACCATCTTGGTTCTCTCTGAAATGTGTTTTCTTGATGGTTCTTACTGTTGTTTCTCTTTGCTTATTTTGGATGAATATGAAATACCATTGCATTGCTGTTTAACTTTGCCATCTTCATGGATATTAGAAACAAGATCTTTGGCTGTTAATTTTGCTCTCATCCTTGTTGTCAGGACCAAGGTCTTTGCTTTGATGAGTAGACTAAATTCTAAGAAGCCAAAATCAGAATAATAGAACTTTGACCAAGTAGAACCAAAAAAGTGGCTGTGTTCCCAGGTCGTCTTGTATCTTGAAAGCTGATACCAAAAACCAAGGCCGATTATAACCTTGGTACTCTTGTTGAAGACATTCAACAGTCAATTAGAATAAATCTAGGAAAGAAAAAAAAGCCCATGAACAATCTTCTTTTTCTCTGTCCCTTTCCTATGTATGTGTCTGTTTTCATTTACCAAGTTGCAATTTATGTGTCCTTCATCCTCATCTGAATATAAGCTCTCCAGGACAAGGCCCTGTATATGTATTTTATACCTTCTATGTCTCTCACAGTACTTGAGACATAGAGGCTTTCAATAAACATTTATTGAAATAAAGTGTTAGGATCAAAAGGACTGTCATAGGCCAAGCTGATATATGAGATTTAATTATAAAAATAAATCTCAGGGTCTACTTTAACATCAGCGTGTTGTAATCCTACATGATGAGAATATATATATTGTCTTTGAAACACAACAGCATTAAAAAATATTTACCTAGGCAATACAATAAAACTTACCTTTTAAAAAATTCAAATAATACAGAAGAATGTAAGTATAAATTACAGTTGCCTTTCTGCCCCATTGTATTTTCTTTGTTAAACTGAACACAATTTAATATACATCCTTACAGATCTGTATTTATGTATAGCTGACCCTTGAACAATGCCAACCCCCTCTTCATTTGAAAATCCATGTATAACTTTTGACTCCCCAAAGACTTAACTACTAATAGTCTACTGTTGACCAGAAGTCGTACAATAACATAAGCAGTTACTTAACATATATTTTGTATATTATATATATTACAATAAAGTAAGCTAGAGAAAAGAAAATGCTTTTTTCAAACTGTCACAAAAATAAAAAATGTTTTCCAGTATCCTTCTTGAAAAAAATCTGCATATAAGTGGACCTGTGCAGTTCAAACCCATGTTTCTCAAGGGTCAATTGTATTTACACAATACACACACATACATATATTTATATGTTTAGGAGGGGTGTGTGTGTGTTTATGTAAATAGGATCCTGCTATATATTCTGTTTTGCAACTTGTTTTTAACTTAACAGTATATCATGGGGATAATTCCATGTTGATCTGTATAATAACACTCCTGCCTTATTTAATTGCTACATTTATTCCTTTGTGGGAATATGTCCTCATATATTTAACCATCCCCTCTTTCTAGATAATTGTTTCCTGTTTTTCACTGATGAACAAATATTGGAATTTAGACATACATCTTTCTTCCAATATAGACCAGTATATATATTCAAGAATACCTGAGATTAGATTTTTAGAGGTAGATTTTCTGGATTGAAGGGTATGTACATTTAAAATTTTTTATAATTTTTTGCCGACTGTTTTTCTTGAATGGCTATGTCAACTTACATTCCCATTAAAAGGATAAGAGAATGTTCTTTCTCCACACCTGTCTCCAAATTTTATTTAGTCAGTGTTTTTATTTTTTACCAATTTCTTAGTCAAATAAATCTCAAATTAATGAAATAATCTCAATTTAATTTGCATTTCTATTATTCCTAGTATTTATATACTTTCATATTTTAATTGCATGTTTAATTTATTCTGTATATTGCCTGGTTCTATTCTTTACTCACTTTTCAGGTTTGTTTTTGTTTTTTTTTTTTGCTGCTGTGTCATATACTTTAAAAATATTTTCTCTTGTATGCTTGTCTTTTTAAACTTTTTATTTTTAAGTCAGACTTATTGAGATGTAATTTATATACAATAAAATCTACCTTTTTAAGTGTATGGTTTCTTGAGTTTTCAAAAACATAGACAGTTCAGTAAACCCCTAACATAATCAAGATATAAAACATTTGCATCATCCCCCAGAAGTTCACTTTGCAGTCTGTCCTTCCTTTTGCCCACTTTCCCCCAGCTCCTGACAGTCACTGATCTGTTTTGTGCCCCACCCCCTGCCAGTTGTTTTGCCTTTTCAGAATGTCATATAAATGAAACCATATAGTAATGTAGTGTTCCCTGTCTCCCTTTTTTCACTTAGCATAATGCCTTTGAGATCCTCTCATGTATCAGCAGTTTGTTCCTTTTTATTGCTGCATATGGAATTGTATGAATGAGCCATAATTTATTACCTGTTTATCAACTGATGAACAGTTGGGTTCTTTCCAGCTTTTAAATAAGCTGCTGTAAACATCCAAGTACAAGTTTTTGTATGGGTATATGTTTTCATTTCTCTTGGGTAACCTAAGAGTGGGATTTCTGAATCAAAAATGTGTGTTTAACTTTATAAAATCTGTTTTTGCCTTTTAACTTAATTTTTACTATCACTTGTTTTACTGACATTTTAAATGTGTATGTTGCTAAATTTACCAGATTTTTTTTTTAAGTTCTTCTGGTTTTTGTGCCTTGTTTCCATGGCATTCCCTATTCAAATATTATGCTTTTACTTTTCTTTTGATACAGCTCTATTTTTAGTAATTATGGACTAGTTCTGCATTCTTCAGTATACTGTATATATGAAGAAGTAAAAATTGATTTTGTATGTTCTAAGTTCTTTTGATACTTCTGTTGTAGTGGTTATCTCTGTATTAGTAATTTTTATAGTGCCCTTAGTTGCTTTTTACCCTCTTATTAACATTTTATTATCTGGTGTGTCAGTTTTAATGTTTTTTTACTCCCTCCTATTTCATATGATATAATGATCTTAGTTTCTCCTCTTGCCGTTTTTCAGTGGTAATCTTTCTGATTGTGAGATCATGTAATGTTTGCATTAGAACTGTCCATGTCTTCACCATTGATTTGTTCTCTACATTAGAAACATAAAACCAAATTATATTTATACTCTACAATTAAATACATAAAATGTTCACCATGTGTCCTTTTTTCTGAAGTTTCCCCATTCATCTCTGTCAGATGGAGCTCATCCCTAAGGGTTGGTAAACTACGGTTTGTCGATTGTATCTAGTTCAGTGTCTGTTTTAGTTTTGCCTGCAAGCTAAGCATGATTTTTATAGTTTTAGGTAATTAGGAAAAAGTAAATAAAAATATTTCATGATACATGAAAATTACATGTAATTAGAATTTCAATGTAATTAAAGTTTTGTTGGAACATAGCCATACTCATTAGTTTATTTATTTTCTATGGCTGTTACTGTACTACCAGTAGTATAATTGAGCGATCCAGCAGAGATTGTATGACCTGCAAACTCTGAAATATTTACTGTCTGTTGTTTTATACAGAAAATTTGCTGATCTCTGCTCAAGTAGATTTGTCAGGTAGGGTGCATATATACAGTGTTCTCTTAAGTTCTGACATGTTCACAATTGTACTTTTATAGCTTACTTGGAGATAAAATCCTTGTCTTGCATTTTCTTTCCTTGAAAATGAAAGTTGTCTTGTTTTATGTATTGTTATTGAGAAGTTTGATGCCAGTTTAACTCTCTTGCCATATGTTATTTCATCTTTTTACCCGAAGGCCTCTGACTTTTACTTTTAAAGTCTAATAGTTTTAGTAGGATATATTTCATAGTTGATCTCATACTGGGTAAGTTTCTTCTCAGTTACTCATGGTCCCTTCAGTGTGTAGATTCAGGTCTTTTATTTCCAGGAAATTTTCTTAGATTACAGTTTTAAATATTAACTCTGTTCCACTGTTTGGATTTTCTTCCTTGCTGATCCCAGTTACACTTTTTTTGCCCTGATATTCCTGCCTTCTATTTCAGCCTTTTTTTCTCTGACACTGTATCACATTTTCATTCTTTTGATTGTTTTCCTGCTTTGTTTCAATGCTGTGTATTAGCTTTTCATTTGAGTCCATTACCTTGGACACGTTGTAATTTAGAATTCATTTCTGATATGATTTTTCTATTTTTTTTCTAAGTTATTATCTCAATTTATTTATTCCTTTTTTTTTTTCCCTCTTCTATTCTTAATTTATTTCTGGCTAAAGATGTCCTAACCTGATTAGGGATTTTCATATCCCCAGATGCTTGTTTGAGGCCATGTAATTCAGTTTGGAGTATTATGTTATACAGTTCTCTTCAGCTTTGGGGTTGGTTTTGGCTCTTATTTAAATTACTGCCTTTTCTTTTTTAATAGTTTTTTTGTGGATATGGTCTACTTTTTCTGTTCTTTTTCATTTCATGGACAGGGTTCAGTTCTGCCCTCTTCTATGTAATTTCTTCTATAGATGTAATATTGGTGGTAGTGGTGAGATGAAGGGAGAGTTTGACACATAGTGTTTCTCTCATTTTTGTAGGATCCTTAATTTCCCCTTCTTTCTTTCTTTACTTCCACATCTTTAAGGGCTTACCACTATTTTTCTTTTCTTAATGTATTTTATTTTCCTTCAAAAGCAGTGCTTCTCTGAGGTTGCCACTTTTGATCTCTTCCTTTCTGAACCACCAAGTCCCAACCTGTGTTCAATGTTTGTCCCTAAGCACTGGGCTTTCTCTTTTTTTTGGTGTGATTTTTGTCTGTGCTTCATCTATGTGCTCTGTATCCCTCTGCTGTGTCTTTCATGGAGTCTCTTGAGGTCCCCTCTCTTCTTTTCTGCATCCACAGGCTTGAAATGATAGGCAGTAGGAACTCTGATGGAACAAGTTGTTTGAAGGTCATGGTATTTATTTTTTGTCTTCTAGAAATGCTGCAAACATGGGTCATGTGTGGTTTTATTTCTCTGCTTGTTCATTGTATGTTTTGGAGGGGGGAGTTTTGGGGAAGATTCAGAAATAGACCATTGTTATCACTGTCTGTCTGGATTAGTATATTAAAAATTTTTTTTTGCAGGAACCCTCAAAGGAAAAATTTATAAATACTTTTAGTTGCTGTGGGACATCATATAGATGAAAATACTCTATATATTTTTTAGTACTATATAAGTATCATTTTAATGATTTTTTAAAGTCTGTTTAATCAGAAAATTTCGTGACTCAAGTATTCTTGGTGGGTGTTGTAAAGATTTTTGGCACACCTCATAATCTGTTCTCCATTTAGTACAAAATTTTAAAAACTGTTACTTAAAAATTAGAGTATGTTTTTAAAATTTACCAATTTTGAAGGTCTGCTTTTATTGTGATTAAGTATCCAGAATTTTTTTTATTGTTGTTAATGATTAGAATGGTTTTTTACATGTCCAAGTTCTATTATATTAAAGGCAGTTAAGGTTGAAGTATTGGGGAGCATTTATTGTTTGTGTCATCCTTATTATGTCTCCTTGCTTTTTAATGTTTTGAAATCAAGACAAACTCATTTTTCATTTATCAGATGCATACTTCTACTGGAGGAGGATTTTGTGACTGTGGAGACATAGAGGCGTGGAAAACTGGCCCTTTTTGTGTAAGTCATGAACCTGGAAGAGTAGGTACTACAAAAGAGGTAAGAATATATATATATTTTTTTTTAATTGCTATTTTAAGTTTGATGGAATTAGGTAGAAATAAAAGTGTATATGGGTTAAACTGAACTCCATTGAGAATCCTGATTTGTATGTTATAATATTTAAATGTAAGAAATTTTATTTCACTCTAGACTAACTAAGGATTTGGTAATTATATCCTCTATTTCTCTAAAGGAATGAATTCACAATGAAAAAATAAATACAATACTTCTTGTTAAGCAGTCACTTTGATAAGTAAGAGTAAACAATATTTAAACCTATAAAAGCAAATGGAAGTAATTATTAATAGGAGAATGTAATGTATTCAAAAACAGAAGAATTGATAAATAAATTCAATAATTGCTTTTCTTAAAGGAAAAAGTCACTAAATTATTTAATCTAATAAAGAAAAAAAAGTGAGCAAGTCCAGATATAGACAGTTAAAAAGGAGATGGGGAAATAACCATAGAACCAATACAGAAGGAATTAAAAGGATTATGAGAGGCTCTTTATATAACTCTGTGCAAATGCATTTGAAAATGGATTATTTTATCAAACAGTATAAAGTGCCATCATTTATTCAAAAACAGAGGAAACTTCAACAGTCAATAACCATTGAAAAAATTCAGAAAATTTTCATAAGAAAGTACTTCCTAAAAAATACCATGCTCAAATAGTTTCACAGAGAAATCCTTTTCAAAACTGCTAGGAATAAATAGTTTCGTAGTACTCTAAATTTAAACTATTCCAGATAACCCTATAGTAGTGAACACCCCGAGAGCCCAGATTTTCATGTCTTAAGTACCATTCTCCACTAAAAGATATCAGCTTGTTGTAATATTGATTTCAGATCTGAGTCAGGAAACAGGTAAACTTGTGAGGGTGGGTTTGTGTCAAAAGAACCTAGGACCCAGCTTGAAAGAGCTCTCATTGACTAAGTTGGATATTTGGAGCATCAAAAAGTTAAAAAAAATAAACCCACTATAATTGATTGAATCATACTGAATTTATAAAAATCCTAGTTCCTAATGAAATTTATATAAGAACTTAAAAACTATCTCTATGGCAGTGGTTATCATATCAATTCCTTACTGTAAAAATTGGTAATTAAAGGGAATAAACTAAGCATTTATTCTGCTTTTTTAACAGAAATTATGATTTATGGTAAATAAATATTTCTAGTTCATGAGGTAAAGCTCTTTCTAGATGAGTGCTAGTTAACAGAGCAGGGATAAAAGAATTATAAAAGTCAACATTACGTAAGCCATGAGGAAATATTTTAGACAAGAATTGTTAATGAATGCTAAAACCATTATGACTTAAGTTGAGGAACAACATTCACATATTTCTAAATTGTCATCTCATAGGTTACTTGATAGTCATAAAGGAAAAAATGAAATTTCACAATGGAGGTATCATACTCTCATCACATAAAACCAATCACCAATATTAGCATCATTACTAATAGTGAGGTATTGTTGCATAATAAGCCACCTTATATGATGTACATAGTTTAACATCTGAAAATCACTTAATGTAGTACACCATATGAATAGAATAAAAAACAAAAACTACATGGTCATTGCAATAGATGCAGCAAAAGCATTTGACCAAATCCAACACACTTCTATAATAAAAAGACATAACAAACTAAAAATAGAAATAAATGTTCTCAACTTACAGAGGGCATCTATGAAAACTCACAGCTATTTTATTGTATATTTTCCCCCTGAGATCAGAAACCTGACAAAGATTCTGCTCTTGTCACATCTTTTCAGTATTTGTACTGGAGGTTCTAGCTGGGGCATTTAGGTGAGAAAAAGAAAGAAAAGGCATCCAGATTGAAAAGGAAGATATAAAACTAGTTCTGTTTGCAAATGACATGATTTTGTATGTAGAAAATCCAAAGGAATAAAAAAAAATTATTGGAACTAATAAACAAGTTCAGCAAGATTGCAGGATATGAGATAATTTTACAAAAAGTATTTGTATTTCTGTACATTAGTGAACAACCCAAAAATGAAATTAAGAAAAAAAGTTCATTTACTATAGTATCAAAGAAAATAAAATATTTAGGAATAAATTTAAGAAAAATGCAAAATTTATGTTCTGAATACTATAAAACACTGTTGAAAGAAACTAGAGATCTAAATGTATGGAAAAACATCCCTTGTTTCTGGCTCAGAAGACTTGTTGATATGGCAGCCCATTGTGTGTTTTTTCCCTGTACCATCAAGCAATTAACTCAGTTCTCTGCTGACACTGACCAGATGCCCCACAAATTTAACTCAGTTCTGACAATGTCTATCTGGAGATAGCAATGGATTCTTCCTTCAGTTTAGGGGCTCAGTCGCACAGGACTGCCCCCTGTGCAGATACCAGTTAGAAGTGCAGGTTATTATCTTTGCTTCTGACTAACTGGCTATAAATCAGAGGTTTTCTTGATTCCCTCCCCAGGTTCAATTAATTTGCTAGAGCAGCTCTTAGAACCCAGGGAACCAGTTTACTTACTAGATTACCAATTTATTATAAAAGCATATAACTCATTAACAGCCAGGTGGAAGAGATACATAGGGCAGGGTATGTGGGAAGTGGCTATGGAGCTTTCATGCTGTCTGAGTGCACAACTCTCCTCAAATCTCCATGTGTTCAACAACCAGAAAGCTCCCTGAGCTCCATCCTTCTGGGTATTTATGGAGTCTCATTACTTAGGCATGATTGATTACATCATTGGCCATTGGCAGTTGATTCAACCTATAGCACCTCTCCCCTCCCCAGAAGTCAGAGCAGGGTGGGACTCAAAGTTCCAACCATATAATCACTTGGTTGGTTCCCCTGGCAACCAGTCTTCATCCTTAAGTGCTTTACAACTGTCACCTCATTAACATTACAAAAGATACTTTTCTCTCCCTTCTCTCTTTGGAAATTCCAAAGGTTTTAGGAGCTCTGTGTCAGAAACAGGGATGAAGACCAAATATGTTTATTATTACAAACCACAGTATCACAGGCTGTCTTGCCAATGGGTTTCAGCCCTGGGCAAGTTTGCCATGGATTCAATGTGACCAGAGAAATTGACAGCAAAACATTCTTTGGAGTGAAAGGATTTATTACCCGGCTTGTTCTCCCCGTAGTAGGTCACTAGCATCTCTGCCTCTGCCCAGAGCACTAGGCTGAGCTCTCTATATAGCGCAATAATAGCTTATTGCCTAAAAGTATGGAAGCAGTAGCCTAGCAACAGGCCAGTTACCTCATCAGGTGGTTTAAGTTCAGTGAGGATCCTGGCCATAGGAGCCCCAATTTCGCCACTCTCCACCCCTCCAGGATTCTCACAATCTATACGCTTTCAATCTTCCGCAGTGGTCCCTTTGCGAGAAAGCTGCAGCACTGTCACCAGGTTCCACAATAGCAACAGAGGATAACAACAACTTAGAGATAATAAAAATTAAGATACAGCCAGAGTTTGATACAGGTAACAAAAATTATAATAATCCTCAAGCCAGAGGAGGTTCCTAATAACAAAAATTACAATAATCCTTAAGCTAGAGGAAGTTCCCAATCCACAAAGACTTTAGGGGTGATAAGACACATGTTTTAATGCCACCAACATAGGCAAATCTTGTCCATCAGGTAGGATGCATGCAAGAGAGTGGTCCTATGAAGGACTGTAGCAGGAAGGGGGTGGTCCCATCCAGGTCTAGTGTATGATACTTTTACTCCTTTCTCCATGGGGGTTACTCAAGGGTCTATATATAGTGCCACTGGAGGTGCATGCACTGGCCATAATGATAAAACAAAACTCTGTGGTAAGATGCTCCTACCTTCTGGCCATTCAGGATATACTACTGTGACCTTTGGCAGCCACTCTGCTGTTATTCCAGGAATACACAGGAGGCCAGCTTCCAGGCCTTGTCCCCAAGGTGCCAGGAGAGCCAGCCATTGTTGGTCCATGTGTCGAAAGGTCCAAGGCCATGTCCACTCAATGGAGTCTCTGGGGTTCAGTGCAGTTGGTGCTGGCAGCAAGATGTTACTCTGGTGGTTGAACCTTGGCTTCAGTGATTTCTTCCTTGGTTTGTACTTGCAGTTGTATAGGGAAGGCAGCCATATGTGTTAACATGTCTACAGGGCTCAGGGCTCCCTTTTGGGGGTCTCTCGTTTAAACGCCGTAGCACAGTCCATAAGCAGACTTACCATTCCCACAAATTATTGGTATCTGACTTTAGTCCATATTTTAACAAGCCATTGTGCCTCTCTATCATGCCTGCTGCGGTAGGATGGTATGGCACATGAAACATTTGATTCCCAGCTGTTGCACCCATTCTTGCAATGTATGTCTAGTAAAATGGGTGCCCTGATCACTTTCAATTACCTGTGGTCGGCCATAGGCAGCAAAGAGACACTCCAGACCTCTTGGTTGTCTGCTGGTGTGCACAACGGGTAGAAAAAGCAACCAGAAGTCCAGTTGCTGTGTCCACACAAGTAATTGCAGACCGATATCCTTCTGACACAGATAGAGGCTCAATATAGTCTATCTGCCACCTGATGAGGGGTATAGGCCCCTTAGCTATTGTTCCATGGTGCTGCAGAACTCGGTTGTAAGTCCCTTTTGGAGGATGTGACACATTCCTGCCAGGCTCTACTAACTTTTTCAAAGGTCAAAGGCAAGCCCCACTGACAGGCTACAGCCCACATTGTCTTTTGCCCCGCATGCAACAAACGCTGATGTAACCATTGGGCTACCTCAGAGGCAGGCTTTCCTTCTAACCAACGTATCTGGGTCAATTTATCTGCTTCATCATTTCCTGGGGATGCCAGTGGCAAATGACCTGTCATGTGGTATACTGTAATTATTTTAGTCTGACCACAGGCCCATAAGTCTTGCCACAATTCTTGCCCCCAAAGGGTTTAGTGACCAACCAGCTAATTGGCATGGTACCAGGTTGGTAGCCACAGGGTCAAGCCCCAATAGACAGCCCAGCTGTCAATGCAGACAACTGTAGGGAAGGGCTCCTGGCTGATCACAAGCCACACAGCCTGCAACTCTGCCCATTGACTGCTCTTCCCCTCACCATCTTCTATCTATATTGTCTCAGTCTTAGGATGGAAAGCTATGACCCTCCATTTGGGCAGCTGCACATGGCTGGAGCCATCTGTGTACCATGCATCTTTGGGTATAGGGGCTCTTCCCTCCCGATAGGGACTCTCTGCTACTAATGGTTCAAAAGCAAGTTCTTCCTGCTTTTCACTAGTATATGTCACCGGCCCCAGGAAGCGCGTTGGAGTTCTTCACTCAAGGGGCTACTAGAGAGGGCACTACGCTGCTATAGGTAAGCACCCCACTTGGCTACTGTGGGTGTTTGTGCCATGCCACTCCTTGGCTTTTGAGTCCAGTCTTGTACTCACCCCAAGATGGGATAGGTGGTTATTACCTTTATAGAGGCCATTCCAGTGATGGGCTCTGTAGCCAGCAAGGTGTGATACACGGCAGCCAGTTGTTTTTCTATCAAAGTGTATCGTACCTCTGTCCCTTTCCAGAGTTGTGACCAGAATCCAATGGGTTGGTGAGTTCGTTCAAGCCACTGCCAGAGACCCCAGCCATAATCGTCTTCAGTCACATGAACGTCCAGCTCACAGGGCCTTGATGGGTCTATCACACTTAAGGCCACTACGGCCTTGACTGCCTGTATTGCTGTGGTAAAGGCAGATGTAAATGTCTCATCCCAGTCCCTCCTGATGCCTTTCGTACAAACTGGTATAAGGGCTTCAGAATTTGTGTGAAGTTCTGGATAAACACTCCCCAGTAGCCTAGAATACCCAGAAACTCCTGTAGCAATGCTACAGTTGTAGGGGTAGGAAAGGCCTGGATTTTATCTATAACTGCTTCTGGTATAATTTTGGTGTTACCCAACCAGACGACCCCCAAGAATTTGACAGACAAACCAGGTCCCTGAACCTTGGTGCTGTTCACAGCCCATCCAAACCAGGTCCCTGAACCTTGGTACTGTTCACAGCCCATCCTTTCCCTTGTAAATGTTGCAGCAGTCTAGGTGCTGCACCTTCTAGATTTGAAAGAGAATCAGACATAAGCATGACCTCATCAATATAATGGTACAGCTGCACTGTTGGTGGTTTCTCCTATGTAGCCAAGTCCTGGTCTACAAGTCCATGACAGTTGGTGGGGCTGTGGAGGTATCCCTGTGAAAGGACGGTGAAAGTCCATTGCCGTCCTTCCCATGTGAAGGCAAACTGTTCCTGACTCTCCTGCTTAATGTCAATGGAAAAGAAGGCATTAGCAAGATCTACCACATAATGATATGCTCCTAGTTCATGGCTGAAGGTATCCATCAAGCCTGCAATAGAGGGGACAGCAGCATGCATAGGGGGTATGACCTTATTCAGTTCTCTGTAATCCACAGTCATATGCCAGGAGCCATCTCGCTTTTTTACTGGCCATACTGGAGAATTGAAAGGACTATGGGTGGGCTTTATAATACCCACCTTTTCCAGCTCCTGAAGAGTTTCTCCAATCTCTTTATGCCCTCCAGGCAGTTTGTATTGTTTGGTATTAGTCACCTGCCGAGGTACAGATAAAGCTATAGTATGTCCCCTCAGAACTACCTTCACCACACATACTCTCAGTTTGAACTCATCTGCAGTGGTCTGCAGCCATAGACCCTACAGGATGTCAATACTCAAAATATACTCAGGGATAGGAGATATATACCCAGTATACCCTTTTGGGGGTAGATGCCCTATTCCCAAAGGGATTTTGGCTTTTTTCACTCTGATAGCCTTATCCCCGTGTCCACCTATGATAGTGGGGGTCCCAGGGAACCACTCAGGTTTACCATGAATCAGTGAACATTCAGCCCCTGTGTCCATCAGAGCCAGGACATGTTGTATGTTCACTGGGGACCAATGGATAACTATTTCAGCATCTGGCCTCTGGTCCTCCCTTTGTCCCTCAAGGCAGATACCTTGACCTTCCCCTCAGTCAAACTGTGTTTCCCCAGTCACCTTCCTCTGTGGGCTCCAGTGAGGTTGGCTTGCTCTCCGACGGGAAATCTTGTAAACACAGAGGCTGGACTCGTGGCTCTGTCCCTGACCTCTGCTCTGCCTCTCTGGTCTTAATGGCTGGAACTGCTGCTCTGGTTTCAGCTGTTGCCATAGCTCTAGTAAGATCCTAGTGGACTTCCCATCTAATTTCCTTCCATCTGCTCCTGCCTGTATTAAATCAGCCCACATCTGGGTCCTCATAACCTTCATGTGGCCCTGTATATTCTTCTTGTGAGTTACAGGCCTTATTTCTTTCTGAGTTCTCGTTGCTTCAGCCTCTCCTAAGTCTGCTACTGTACGTGTCACGTTGCTTATGGGATGCCCTAAGTGACGGGAAAGAATGGCCACTGGAGACCCAAAGAGGGATGTAGGAGCCTTTTGAAGTACAATATTTCTCATCCCAGTAGTGAAAATCTCTTCATCTGGGCCAGAATTTTCTGGACTGTGGATGGTATTTCTTATGCCTAGATCTCGTAACACCTGTTGGAGCTCGGCATATGTCTGCCATCTAACAGGAGAGGATGGTAGATCACCTGGATTGGGCCACACAGCACAAAATGCAGCCATAAGCCAGTCAAGGAGGGAGTGACTCCCTGGTGTCTGATGTGCATTTTGTAGTTGCTGCCTCAAGGCAGGCTGCACTGTCAGGGAGGATACCTTTCCCAACTCTGATCCTGACAGAACAATTCCATCCACCCCTAAGTCCCACAGATGCAGGAGCCAAGCTGTTGTTGACTCCAAGGGCTTCTGCCTAAACCAGGAGCCCAAATCCATGAGCTCAGCCTGAGCATAGGGACGGACCATAGAGTGCTCCATGACCTGGGAAGGGGGCTGCTCCTCTCCTTGGGGAACTTTCAGCTGCTGGGTCTTTATTTTCTTTATCACCACTGGGCATGCTTTCAATACAGGAGGGACCAGTGCCTCCAGAACCACCCCTTCATCCTTCCCCAGCTCCTCCATTTCTGGGGCTGATGGCACCTTTCTCTCCTCTCCCCTGAGTGCCTCCTCTACTACAACCTTTACCTTTTCTACTGTGCCTTGCAGCAATGCTACTTCAGTATTCAGAAGCTCTCTTACCTTCACCTCAATGTTTCGCAGCTGACTTTCTCATGCCACCTCCGCCTGTGCTTCCCTCACGAGTTTGTCTTTTTCCTTGATGGCCTCTTCGTCCTTCAGAACACCTGGCAGCACTGCCATCTCGTTCTGTAAATAATTGTTTACCTCTCCAATGGCACCTTGCTGCCAGTGTTCTCTTGTCGCCTCCTCTTGCATCAATGACATTTCCTTCAGGGAATCCACAGAAGTTTGCAGCTCGCATTCTCATGCTGCCTCTCGCATCAATGCCATCTCCTTCTTCAGGGTATCCACAGAAGTTTGCAGCTTGCGTTCTTGTGCCTCCATTTCTTGGGTCTCTTCTGTAGACCTTAATACTGTGAGAAGCAGCCAACCCACAGTCCCTGCTGCCTCACCAGGCACCCTGTTTCTCAAAAGATCTACTTACTATACCAAGGCCACCCCTACTGCCTCAGATGTCACCTCCACTTACCTCCAGTCCTGGGGTGGGGCCCAGTCCTCTAGGAGGCAAGCCACCTCAGATCACATACCCATTGAGGGACAATCCACTGTCTCCCCATTCACAGGGGCAGCCCGCTGAAACACCCCTCCCATAAGGGCAGCCTGTCTTTTTCCTTGGTCAACAATGAACCCTGCTGACTTTCTCCAGTTGTCTTGCCAATGGGTTTCTGCCCCAGGCAAATTCACTATGGATTCAGTGTGACCAAAGAAATTGACAGCAAAACGTTTTTGGGGTGAAAGGGTTTATTACCTGGCTTGTACTCCCGGTGGTAGGTTGAGCACCATCATCTCTGCCTCTGCCCAGAGCACTGGGCTGAGCTCTCTATATAGCGCAGTAATGGCTTATTGCCTAAAGGTATGGAAGTGGTAGCCTAGCAACAGGCCAGTTACTTCATCAGGTGGTTTAAGTTCAGTGAGGATCCTGGCCATAGGAACCTCAACTTCCCCACACAAGCCATACTCTCCAAATCGATATACAGATTCAACACAGTTCCTGTCAAAATTACAGCTGCAATTTTTTTTTAACAATTGACCAGCTGACTCTAAAATTCATTTGGAATTATAAGAATAGCCAAAATAACTTCAAAAAAGAAGAATAATGTTGGTAAACATATAGATTAATGGAATAGACTTGAGAATCAAGAAATAAACCTATATGTCTGTGGCCAACTGTTTTTAAACAGGAATTCCAAGACCATGTGTTAGAGAAAGAGTAATTTGTTTTTCTTTTAACTGAATAGTGCCTGGACAACTGGATATCCACAGGCAAAAGAATGAATCTGAACCCCTAGTTCACACGATAAACAAAAATTAGCTCAAAATGGATCAAAAACCTAAATGTAAGAGCTAAAGTCATAAGTCTCTTTTAAGGAAACATAGGGGTAAATCTCCACTACGTCAGATTTGGCAATGGGTTCATAGGTATGACACCAAAGGCATGCATAATAAAAGAAAAAACAGATAAATTGGACTTCATCAAAATTAAAAACTTTTGTTCCAAAGGACACTATCAATAAAGTAAAGCCTACAGAATGGGAGAAATATCTTTACAAATCATATTATCTGCTAAGGGACATATTTCTAGAACTTATACAGAATTCTTAAAACTCAATAATTAAAAGACAAGCCAGCTTTTTAAATGGACAAAGGACCTGAGCAGTCATTCCTTCAAAGAATATATATAAATAATGAATAAGTACATGAAAAGATGTTCAACATTATTAGTCATTAGGGAAATGCAAACCAAAACCATAGCACGAATACTTTTTCACATCCACTAGTGGCTATAATCAAAAAGGCAGATAATGAGTGTTGGTGAGGATGTGAAAATATTCAAATCTTAATACACTGATGGTGGAAATGTAAAATGGTGCAGCCCCTTTGAGAAACAGAATGGCAGTTAGTTCTTCAGTCCAGCAGTTAGTTCTTCAGACCATTAAAGTTATCAGATGCCCCAGCAATTCCACTCTTGGGTATATACTCAAAATAATTGAATACAGGTATTCAAACATGTATTTCTGCATGAATGTTTACAACAGTATTATTCATAATAGAATCGTTATTCATAAGAAACTGTCAGAGCAACCCAAGTGTCCATCAAGTGATAAATAGATAATGTGGTGTATCCACACAATGAAATATTTGGCTTTAAAAGGGAATGGAGTGGAAGGAAAAGATGGTGGTGTGAGAAGTGAGGCAGAAACCTCCTCCCAAAATCTCATTAAACATGAAAATACAGCAAATACAATTAATCCTAAAAAAGTGACCCAAAGACTGCAGAACAGACTGCCTACCTCTGGGGAAAAGAGAAGAACTCACAGAAAAGGGTCAATTAGTAAAGCCGTGATCTGGCGAGACCCAAGCTGTCCTCCTACCCGAGCCCACAGGTGGGAGGAAGAGAAACAGAGCAGAGAGGGAGTAGAAGCCCAGGACTGCTGAACACTCAGCTGTGGAGATGCTCTCTGGGAGCACGAACCCACATTACATGGTGCTCTGGACATTAGTGGGGTTGGTAAGCAAAAGTGGGTGGAATACTCAGAGACAGAGATTCCAGCTGCTTGTGGAGAACAGGTATGCACAACAGGCCCCCTGGTACAAAAGAAAGGCTGGCAGTTTGAAAGATTTCACAGTAGCAAGAGGGGTCCTAAAGGGCAAAGATTATACAGACCTTGCTGCTCAGGAGAAAGGTCAGGTGGACAGAATCTCTGCATGCTCAGCCCAGTAGGTTGGGAACTCTCAGGATCTGCAGATGCTCCATCCCCCTGGCTGACAACGCAGCCCTGAAGCTCCCCCACTGCGGTATGCAACCTGCCACTCCTTCTCCTGGCAGACTCTCATCCCACTCACCTGCTGCCCCCACCATCATGTTAGGACAGCAAGAGGGTGGCCCTGCCTATAGCAGCTATAGGGGCATAGCACCAAGGCTCCTCCCTGTGCGCTTGGCCCATCACACCTGCTAGTGGAGGCAGGTGCTAAGGCCAGGAAGGCAGGAAGGAGCCCTTTCCTCCCAGCAGGAGCAGGTTCTGCTTACCCGTGACCCCTGCCATTGCTGCAGCTGCACAGCAGCTCCAGAGAGTAGAGCGTCTGGACACTGGATGGTGCTGCTGACACGAAGTTGTTATTCCATAGGAAACACTAAAAAAAATAAAATTGCAAAAGAATCTAGTCCAAACAAAAGTGCAGGAAAAACACCAGAAAGATGGCTAACTGAAAGTGAAATCACCAAAATATGACTTCTTTTTTTTTTACCTTAAATGCTTGAACAAAAAATGATGTATATATGGAAAAATAATAAGTTATTAAATTTAGGTAAAAGTTACGTTGATTATACTGATCTTCCTGTCTTTCTGTTTTTAAATTTTTTAATAACAAAAAGATAAAATACATATGAAAGTCACTCAAATACTTAAACACAGAACAAATAAAAACATAATGACATGTTCCTGAGCATAGAGGGGGAAAACAGGAAAGTTGCTAAATTTCTTTTGCAATGTTAACATTATACTGACTTCAAATCTGACAAAGTATAGAATTTATAGATCAGTCTTATTAATAATTGTTATGCTGAAATACTAAATAATAGCAGCAGAAATCAAGTTTAAACGAATAATGTTACATGATCATGCTCTCACCTCTGGAATGAACCCATCTTGAAATTCACCTGTGAAACAATTCATGCTGGCCTTTTTTGGGAAAAGTAGCTCCTAAAGAATATTCTCCATTTCTTCTAGGATAACTAGCAATTAATTATGCTTTACAATGAAACACTAGTGTATTCCAATTTAAATAAAGATGAGATAAGGAAGTTGTTATTGCTACTATCATTAACATTATTCTGTAAATCAATCAAATGACAAATAGAATGGACTAAAATACATAAATATTGGAGAAGAGGCGAAATAGTCAAGACTGTATACCGGAATACCCAAGAAAATTAAAAATTAGGAACTATAGAGGGTTTAGTTAGGTTATTGGTTGCAGAACTTATAATATTAAAATCATTATTTTTCCATTTAATGTATTCAGCAAATATTTTTATTGAAGTACCATTACTGAACAAAATATACAGTTCAGTGGTTAAGCAGTTTATATTATTAAATCTACATCCCCCATTAGTGCAGTTACTATAGGAAGATGTTACCAAATCATTGACTATATTCTCCATGCTTTACTACCTTCCCTGTAACCAGCTTATATTGTGATTGAGAATTATTGTTTGCCTTTATCCCTCTAACCTTCCCCTCCTACCCACCCCAACTCCTCCCCTACAGTAACCACCAATCACTTCTCAGTGTCTGTGAATCTACTGTTATTTTGCTCATTTTGTTTTGTTTTTGTATTCCACAAATAAGTGAAATCACATGGTATTTGTCTTTTTCCACCTGACTTATTTCACTCCGCATAATACTGTCTAGGTCCATCCATGTTGTGTGCAAATGGCGAATTTCTTTTCTCCTTATGGTTGGATAATATTCCATTGTGTATGTGTACTACATCTTCTTTATCCACTCATCTATTGAGGATACTTAGTTTGCTTCCATATCTTTGATATTGTAAATCAAGCAGCAGTAAACATAGGGGTGCATATATCTTTTTGAATCAGGGATTTTGTTTTCTTCATGTAAATTCCTAAAAGTGGAATTCTTGGGTCAAATGGGATTTCTATTTTTAGTTTTTTGAGGAACCTCAGTACTGCTTTCCATATTGGCTGCAGCAATTTACATTCTGAACAGTGTAGGAGGGCTCTCCTTTCTCCATATCCTTGCCAACACTTATTATTGCTTGTCTTTTGGAATGACAGCCATCCTATGTGGTGTGCGGTGTTATCTCACTGTGGTTTTGATTTGCATTTCCCTGATGATTAGTGATGTGGAGCATCTTTGCATGTGTCTGTTGGCCATCTGTATTTTATGAAGAAATGTCTGTTCAGGTCCTTGCCCATTTTCTGATTGGGTTATTTGTTTTTCTGGTGTTGAGGTGTATGAGTTCTTTGTACATTTTGGATGTTAACCCGTTATCAGATATGTCATTTATGAATATATTCTTCTCCCATACTGTAGGTTGCTTTTAGTTCTGCTGATGGTGTCCATTGATGTACATAAGCTTTTTATTTTAATGTAGTCCCATTTGTTCATTTTTTATTTTGTTTCCTCTACCCAGGAAGATGTGTCAAGAAAAAAATTGCTTATGCTTACTGTTCAAGAGATTTTTGCCTATGTTTTCTTCTAAAAGCTTTATGGTTTCATTTCTTACATTTAAGTCTTTGGTCAATTTCAAGTTTACTTTCATGTATGGGGTTAGAAAGTAATTCAGTTGAATTTTCTTGATGTAGCTTTCCAGTTTTGCCAGCACCAGTTATTGAAGAGGGTGTCTTTCCCCCATTATATATTCTTGACTTCTTTATCATATATTAATTGACCATATATGCATGAGTTTCTATCTTGGCTCTCTATTCTGTTCCATTGATCTATGGGTCTGTTCTTGTGCCAGTACCATACTATTTTGATTGCTGTAGCTTTGTAGTATAGCTTGAAATCAGGGAAACCACAAGCTTTCTTCTTTCTCAGGATTGCTTTGGCTACTCAGGGTCTTTTGTGGTTCCTTATGAATTTTAGAACGATTTGTTCTACTTCATTGAAAAATGCTGTTGGTACTTTGATAGTGATTGCACTGAATCCGTAATTTGATTTGGGAACATGGCTATTCTGACAATATTAATTCTTCCTATCCATGAGCATGGGATAGATTTCCATGTATTTGTGTCTTCTTCATTTTCTTTCATGATTGTCTTACAATTTTCAGAGTACAGGTTTTATTCCCCTTAGTTAGATTTATTCATAGGTATTTATTCTTTTTGATGCAACTGTACATGGAAATGTTTCCCTGATATCTCTTTCTGCTAGTTTGTTGTTAGTATGTAGGAATGCAACAGATTTCTGTGTATTAATTTTGTGTGCTGCAACTTTGTTGATTCCAGTTATTAGTTCTGATAGTTTTCTGGTGGAGTCTTTAAGGTTTTCTATGTCTAGCATGATGTCATCTTCAAATAGTGACAGTTTTACTTCTTCCTTTCTAATTTGGATGCCTTTTATTTCTTTGTCTTGTCCTATTGCTGTGGCTAGGACCCCAATACTATGTTGAATAAAAGTGGTGAGAGTGGGCATCCTGTTTGTGCCTGATTTTAGAGGAAAACTTTTAGCTTCTTGCCATTGAGTATGATGTTAGCTGTGGGTTTGTCACATATGGCCTTTATTATTTTGAGGTACATAGCCTCTATACCCATTTTGTTGAGAGTTTTTATCATGAATGGATATTGAATTTTGAAAAATGCTTTTTCATCATCTATTGAGATGATTGTGTGGTTTTAATCCTTCTTTTTGTTAATGTAATGTATACCATTGATTGATTTCTGAATATTATACCATACTTGCATCCCTGAAATAAATCCCATTTGGTTGTGACGGGTGATCCTTTTGATGTATTTTTGAATTTCATCATATGTTTCTTGAATGGTACTACTTTTCCTATTGCAAGCAATAGCTTTTGGAAAATGTAGTGGAATGAAAGATCCCATTCACTGTAGTTATCAAAAAAGATAAAACACTGAGGAAAACAAAACAAGAATAAATCTGGCAACTTAAAGAAACTTTAAAACTATAGTTGGCATAAAACAAAAAAATATCACAAGACATACTTAGTTCTTGGTTTGAAAATTTCAATATTGTAAAGATAAAGTTTTCCAAAATTAATCAATAAATTCTGTATGTTGCCAATCAGAATAACAGCCAGATTCTCTTTTGGAACTTGACAAGTAATCAGAAGTTCTTCTGGAAAAATGATTTGTGAGAATTGTCAGGAAAAGCTGAAAAGAAGAGTTATGTATGTGTCAGTGTAACAGATTTAAAATGTATTAAAGAGGTGTAGTAATTCAAACCGTGTTACTCTTGGTAGAGGAATAGACATCGGATAATGGAATAGAAAGAGAATCCAAACCTAAACTTGTGAATATAACATTTCAGATTGGTGGGGGTTAAATAACTGGCTACCCATTTGAGTAAAAAAAATGAAGCTTGATCAATTTTAATACCAGATAAATTCCTGAAATATCAAGTATTTTATAAAGTCTTTTTACATGAGAAAAATTATAAATTTATTAATAAGAAGTATGGTGAACTTTTAAAACTAACCTTGAAATATATTAGACCCTTCTAAGATTTTTTTGAAATTTGGAAGCCATAAAAAGAAAATCATTAATAAATTGAATCCTCCCAAGTCTATAACTGATTCATAGTGAAAAATTAAGTCATGAGATTAATGCCATTGTGGAAAAAAAATTCCAATATATAAAAAAGGATTATGATTTATCATTAAGAAATACCTGGTATTCCTTTTTGTTGTTGTTATCATAAATCTACAATTACAGAAGAACATTATGTTTACTAGGCTCTCCCCTTCACCAAGTCCCCCCCCCACACCCTATTATAGTCACTGTCCATCAGCGTAGTAAGATGCTGTAGAATCACTACTTGTCTTCTCTGTGTTGCACAGCCCTTCCCATGCCCCCCTCTATAATATACATGCTAATCATAATGCCCCCTTTCTTTTCCCCCACCCTTATCCCTCCCTTTCCACCTATCCTCCCTAGTCTCTTTCCCTTTGGTAACTGTTAGTCCATTCTAGGGTTCTGTGACTCTGATGTTTTGTTCCTTCAGTTTTTCTTTGTTCTTATACCCCACATATGAGTGAAATCATTTGATACTTGTATTTCTCCACCTAGCATATTTCACTGAGCTAATACCCTGTAGCTCCATCCATGTTGTTGCAAATGGTAGGATTTGTTTTCTTCTTATGGCTGAATTCCATTGTGTATATATGCCACATCTTCTTTATCCATTCATCTACTGATGGACACTTAGGTTGCTTCCATTTCTTGGCTATTGTAAATACTGCTGCGATAAACATAGGGATGCATCTGTCTTTTTCAAATGGGGCTGCTGCATTCATAGGGTAAATTCCTAGAAGTGGAATTCCTGAGTCAAATGGTATGTCAATTTTGAGCTTTTTGAGGAACCTCCATACTGCTTTCCACAATGGTTGAACTAATTTACATTACCACCAGCAGTGTAGGAGGGTTCCCCTTTCTCCACAACCTTGCCAACATTTGTTGTTGTTTGTCTTTTGGATGGTGGCAATCCTTACTGGTGTGAGGTGATATCTCACTGTGGTTTTAATTTGCATTTCTGATAACTAGCGATGTGGAGCATCTTTTCATGTGTCTGTTGGCCATCTGAATTTCTTCTTTGGAGAAATGTCTGTTCAGGTTCTCTGCCCATTTTTTAATTGGATTATTTGCTTTTTGTTTGTTGAGGTGTGTGAGTTCTTTATATATTTTGGATGTCAAGCCTTTATCGGATCTGTCATTTATGAATATATTCTCGCATACTGTAGGGTACCTTTTTATTCTATGATGGTGTCCTTTGCTGTACAGAAGCTTTTCAGCTTGATATAGTCCCACTTGTTCATTTTTGCTTTTGTTTCCCTTGCCCGGGGAGATATGTTCATGAAGTCCCTCATATTTATGTCCAAGAGATTTTTGCCTATGTTTTTTTCTAAGAGTTTTATGGTTTCATGACTTATAATCAGGTCTTTTATCCATTTCGAATTTACTTTTGTGTATGGAGTTAGACACTGATCCAGTTTCATTCTCTTACATTTAGCTGTCCAGTTTTGCCAGCACCATCTATTAAAGAGACTGTCATTTCCCCATTGTATGTCAATGGCTCCTTTATCATACATTAATTGACCATATATGTTTGGGTTAATGTCTGGAGTCTCTATTCTCTTCCACTGGGTCTGTGGCTCTGTTCTTGTGCCAGTACCAAATTGTCTTGATTACTGTGGCTTTGTAGTAGAGCTTGAAGTTGTGGAGCGAGATCCCACCCCCCCCACTTTATTCTTCCTTCTCAGGATTGCTTTGGCTATTCGGGGTCTCTGGTGTTTCCATATGAATTTTTGACCTATTTGTTCTAGTTTGCTGAAGAATGTTGTTGGTAATTTGATAGGGATTGCATCAAATCTGTATATTGCTTTGGGCAGGATGGCCATTTTGAGAATATTAATTCTTCCTAGCCTAGAGCATGGGATGAGTTTCCATTTGGTAGTGTCCTCTTTAATTTCTCTTAAGAGTGTCTTATACTTTTCAGGGTATAGGTTTTTCACTTTCTTGGTTAGGATTATTCCTAGATATTTTATTCTTTTTGATGCAATTGTGAATGGAGTTGTTTTCCTGATTTCTCTTTCTATTGGCTCATTGTTAGTGTATAGGAAAGCCACAGATTTCTGTGTGTTAATTTTGTATCCTGCAACTTTGCTGTATTCCGATATCAGTTCTAGTAGTTTTGGAGTGAAGTCTTTAGGGTTTTTTATGTACAATATCATGTCGTCTGCAAATAGTGACAGTTTAATTTCTTCTTTACCAATCTGGATTCCTTGTATTTCTTTGTTTTGCTAATTGCCGTGGCTAGGACCTCCAGTACTATGTTGAATGGCAATAGGGAGAGTGGGCATCCCTGTCTTGTTCCTGATCTCAGAGGAAAAGCTTTGAGCTTCTCGCTGTTCAGTATGATTTGGCTTTGGGTTTATCATATATGGCCTTTATTATGTTGAGGTACTTGCCCTCTATTCCCATTTTGCTGAGAGTTTTTATCATGAATGGATGTTGAATTTGTTGAATGCTTTTTCAGCATCTATGGAGATGATCATGTGGTTTTTGTCTTTCTTTTTGTTTATGTGGTGGATGATTTTGATGGATTTTCGAATGTTGTACCATCCTTGCATCCCTGGGATGAATCCCCCTTGATCATGGTGTATGATCCTTTTGATGTATTTTTGAATTCAGTTTGCTAATATTTTGTTGAGTATTTTTGCATCTATGTTCATCAGCGATATTGGTCTGTAATTTTCTTTTTTTTGTGGTGTCTTTGTCTGGTTTTGGTATTAGGGAAATGTTGACTTCATAGAATGAGTTTGGGAGTATTCCCTCCTCTTCTATTTTTTGGAAAACTTCAAGGAGAATGGGTATTATATCTTCTCTGTATGTCTGATAAAATTCCAAGGCAAATCCGTCTGTCCTGGGGGTTTTGTTCTTGGGTAGTTTTTGATTTCTGCTTCAATTTCTTTGCTGGTATTTGGTTTGTTTAGATTTTGTGTTTCTTCCTTGGTCAGTCTTGGAAGGTTGTATTTTTCTAGAAAGTTGTCCATTTCTGCTAGGTTTTCCAGCTTCTTAGCATATAGTTTTTCATAGTATTCTCTAATAATTCTTTGTGTTTCTATGGGGTCTGTCATGAGTTTTCCTTTCTTGTTTCTGATTCTGTTGATGTGTGTAGATTCTCTTTTTCTCTTAATAAGCCTGGTTGGAGGCTTATCTATTTTGTTTATTTTCTCAAAGAACCAGCTCTTGGTTTCAGTGATTTTTTCTATTGTCTTATTCTTCTCAATTTTATTTATTTCTTCTCTGATCTTTATTAAGTTCCTCCTTCTGCTTACTTTAGGCATTATTTGTTCTTCCTTTCCAATTTCGATAATTGGGCCATTACACTATTCATTTGGGATTGTTCTTTGTTCTTTAAATATGCCTGGATTGCTATATACTTTCCTCTTAAGAGTGCTTTTGCTGCCTCCCACAGAATTTGGTGCTTTGTGTTGTTGTTGTCATTTGTTTCCATATATTGCTTCATGTCTATTTCAATTTGGTCATTGATCCATTGATTATTTAGGAACATGTTGTTAAGCCTCCATGTGTTTGTGGGCCTTTTTGCCTTCTTTGTACAATTTAGTTCTACTTTTATTGCTTTGTGGTCTGAAAAGTTGGTTGGTAGAATTTTAATCTTTTTGAATTTATTGATGCTCTTTTTGTGGCCTAGTATGTGGTCTATTCTGGAAAATGTTCTATGTGCACTTGAGAAGAATGTGTATCCTGTTGCTTTTGGGTGTAGAGTTCTATAGATGTCTATTAGGTCCATCTGTTCTAGTGTGTTGTTCAGTGCCTCTGTGTCCTTACTTATTTTCTGTCTGGAGGATCTGTCCTTTGGAGTGAATGGTGTGTTGAAGTCTCCTAAAATGAATGCATTGCATTCTATTTCCTCCTTTAGTTCTGTTAGTATTTGTTTCACATATGCTGGGTGCATACATATTTATAATCGTTCTATCCTCTTGTTGGACTGAGCCCTTTATCATCATGTAATGTCCTTCTTTATCTCTTGTTACTTTCTTTGTTTTGAAGTGTATTTTGTCTGATGCTAGTACTGCAGCACCTGCTTTTTTCTCCCTGTTGTTGCATGGAATATCTTTTTCCATCCCTTGACTTCTAGTCTGTGCATGTCTTTGGGTTTGAGGTGGGTCTCCTGTATGCAGTATGTAGATGGGTCTTGCTTTTTTATCCATTCTATTACTCTGTGTCTTTTGATTGGTGCATTCATTCCATTTACATTCAGTGTGGTTATTGAAAGATATGTAGTTATCTTTAGATTCGTGCTTAGCAAAGGTTCAAGGTTAGGTTCTTTAGTATCTTACTGCCTAACTTAAGTCGCTTATGGAGCCATTATAGACACTGTCCGGTGATTCTTTATTCGTCTTCTTATTCCTCCTCCTCCATTCTTTATATGTTGTGTGTTTTATTCTGTGCTCTTTCATGTTTCCTTTAACTGCTTCTGTGGGTAGTTGATTTTATTTTTTGCCTTTAGTTAGTATTTGGTTGGTCTGCTATCTTTGCTGTGATTTTATTTTCTCGGTGACATCTCTTTAGCCATAGGAGTGCTCCAATCTAGAGAAGTCCCTCTCAAATACCCTGTAGAGGTGGTTTGTGGGAGGCAAATTCCCTCAACTTTTGCTTGTGTGGCAATTGTTTAATCCCTCCTTCATATTTAAATGATAATCGTGCTGGATACAGTATTCTTAGTTCCAGGCCCTTCTCTTTCATTGCATTAAATATATCATGCCATTCTCTTCTCGCGTGTCAGGTTTCTGTTGAGAAGTCTGATGACAGCCTGATGGGTTTTCCTTTGTAGGTGATCTTTTTCCTCTCCCTAGCTGCCTTTAAAACTCTGTCCTTGTCCTTGATGTTTGCCATTTTAATTATTATGTGTCTTGGTGTTGTCCTCCTTTGTTCCCTTCTATTGGGAGTTCTTTGTACTTCTATGGTCTGAACAATTATTTTCTCCCCCAGTTTGGGGAAGTTTTCAGCAATTATTTCTTCAAATACACTATCTATCCCTTTTTCTCTCTCTTCTTCTTCTGGTACCCCTATAATGCGGATATTGTTCCTTTTGGATTGGTCAGACAGTCCTCATAATATTGTTTCATTCTTGGAGATCCTTTTATCTCTCTCTGTGTCAGCTTCTAAGCGTTCCTGTTCTCTGGTTTCTATTCCATCAATGGCCTCTTGCATCTTATCCATTCTGCTTATAAATCCTTCCAGAGATTGTTTCATTTCTGTAATCTCCATCCAAACTTCATCCCTTAACTCTTGCATATTTCTCTGCAGCTCCATGAGCATGGTTATGTCCTTTATTTTGAATTCATTTTCAGCTGGATTGGTTAGGTCTATCACCCCAGGTTCCTTCTCACGGGAGGATGTCTGGGTTAGTCTGGGCTGTGTCAAGTTCTTTTGCATTTTCATGGTGATAGAGGTAGTTGTGGGGAGCTGATGCATGTGTTGGCTGGGAGAACGTCCCTTCTTGCTGGTTTGTGGCCTTCCTCTCCTGGGAGAACCATGACCCCTAACAGCTTGTGCTGGGAAGGTGCACGCAGACGGGGTCTCTGATTCTTGCCTGGCTGCTGTGGAGTTAAGCTCCATGGTTGCTGTGGGTGTGACCGTCCTCAGGCTGCTGCTCCACTGTAGCTCCACTGTTTATCTCCATGAGGGGCCTCCAAGCTGTGCTACTGCCCAGGGGTTAGGGCACCTGGAGTTCTCCCAGATTCCCACCTGCTGGAATAAGGTGGGACATTTCCGTCCAGTTGTGTAGTCCCTTTCCCTTTAAGTCTTTCAAAAAGCACTCGCTGTTCTTTGTCCCAGGTGCGCTGGCAGCGGGAACCCACTCGCACATTTTACTGCCCCATTTCCCTTGTCCCATTTCCCTAGTATCCAGCACCCCATGCACCGTGTGTCTGCGCTCTGGTGCGGATGGCTAGGGCTGGGTATTTAGCAGTCCTGGGCTCCCTCTCCCTCCTTGCTCTGACTCCTTTCCTCCCACCGGTAGCTGGGGTGAGGGGTGCTCGTGTTCCGCCGGGCCGCTGCTTATATCTTACCCCCTTCCCGAGGTGCTGGGTTCTTGCAGGTGTAGATGTAGCCTGGCTGTTGTCCTGTATCTTCTGGTCTCTCTTTTTGGGAAAGTTGTATTTTAAAAAATATATATGGTTTTGGGAGGAGATTTCCACTCCTCTACTCATGCTGCCATCTTTGCTCCACTCCCTCCCTGGTATTCTTTATATGTGTGTTATAATATCACTCATATGTTTAATATACTCTATTTTACAAAACTCTACATGGAAATAAATGCAATTATATTTGTAGAGGTGAAATGTGTTCTTTTCCCTTGAGTAGAAGCATTGGACCACAAGAGCATGTGCTCTAAGACAGGTCTCTTCAGTTTGCTTTACAATCCCACTATTTTCACCTCTGTGATTTTGGCAAAGTTTTTCAACCTTTCTGTGTTTCTGTTTATCCCTAAGCTGGTGATAATAGCAACTTCCTCACATGGCTGTGAGCATTAAATGAGATATTACATGCAAAGTCCTTAGCTTTAGAATATGCCTGTCATGTTGTAAGGGTCAGTAAATGTTAACTATTATCAGTAGTAGTATTACTGCTCTTTGAATACCTACTACTTTTCCTATTACCTGTCCTTATTTCTGATACATAATAAAACCTCACATTGTATAATTTTAAATTTAGCAAAGATCTTTCACCTCCATTATATCATTTTATCTACTTTACTACTTTATGAAGTGGGTATCGTAGCTCCGTTTTACTGATATAGGAACATCCTCAGTAATGTTAAGTGACTACTCAGGTTTGCATATCTAGTCAGTGGCAGCTTTGGGTCTGAAATGCCAATCTTTAGATTCTGGGCTATGGCACATTTTTTTTAAACTTTGAATTTGAAAAGTTTAGTGTTTATGAAAAGTTGCAAAAATAAAGATAACACCAAGAATATTCATATAGTCTTTACCTTAGTGTTAGCATTTGTCCCCATTAAGTTTATCATTCAGCACTCTATTTTTAGATTGTCTCTTCTCTCTTATTTGATCGTCTCCCTTACTTTCTTGTCCTGATCCCAAATGATTATTCCTTCATTTGACAAATGTTTATCAGATGTCTTTTACTTGATTAAATATCAACAGATATCTATTACCTGAAACATTCTATCCAGTTTTAACCTTTTCCATTCATTCTCATTTTTGTTTTGTTTAAAGAACTCTTTAAATTCTGATTAGTTTAATTCCTCCTGAAATATTTTTTAAAGGTGCTGAAGTATTTTGGCATATATAGTTGAAGAGTGCTTTGTGGCTTGATTTTTATATCCTCTTCATTCCGTAAGTAGTCATTCTAGAACACCACTTTTTATTTACTTCAAATAGCTAAAGAATCCTCAGTATTTAGTTGGCTCGTAGAATTTGTGAAACTAGCTTCCCTCCCTCTGCCTTATCCAGTTCTGGTTGCTTGGGGTTTTCCTGAATCATATGGTCTCAGAACTCTGGATTTAGTCCTGAACTGTCTTGATGTTCTTAGATTTCTTTGGATTTATAATTAGATTCAAAGGATGATTTTGGGTCTTTCAGGCTTATCCTAAAAGTAACTTGGCTATTTTGCAACTGATTCATCATCTGGAGGTAAAAAAAGGACACTTATGTCTAGCACATAACTAAATCAACTCATACAAAACAGTCTTGTGTGCTAAGTATTTTGTTTCATCTCTGCTTCTTTGATGAATGTGAACTCCATACCCTTCCAGGTGCATGGCATTGTGCCAGCCATAATAGGGTTTTACCAAATGTAACCAGATCTGCTAATCAGCCAATCACCCACAATTTGGCAGTATCTTTTGAAGAGAAACTCCTTTCCAGTATATGTAAAAGTAATTTCTTTCTATTCCTGCAGTACATTGCTAGGTTAATTTTGTTTTTGTTTTTTTTTTAGATTAGAGCCCTTTTGTTTCCTCTCATTGACCATATTATTTTTCAAGCTATAAATGCTATCCTTGAAAGTTCCTTGTATACTTAACAGACCTCTCCTAAAGAAGTTAACCTCTGATTGATACAGTGTGAGTAGTGAGTAGATTCTTTTAATTCTTCACCTCAGACGACTTTTCTGAAGAATTAAAGGATGTATTAAGCTTTAAAAAACAAGAAAGAGTGCATTGGTCTCAGTACCTTTGGCACAACCTTTCTCTAGCAAAGGTTTCCAAGCAAAATCTCCAAGAGGTGACATATTGAAGAGAGGGCAAAAATAACAATCATAAAGCATTGGGGAGTAAGACTAGGTGCAAAAGAGTAAATGTATAAGTTAGTGGTTTGGTGGCCACAGAATAAAATACAGTTCATCAGTACAGTCTATAGCAGGTAGGTTTACAATTTAATATTAAAAGCCTTATAACTAAATTTTGAATGGATTTCCTTTGTCTTAAAGAGGTAGTATTTTTTCCCTGCTGTCTCCTTTGTTTAAACAGCTTACTGAAATAGAACTTGGCAGACAATAAAAAAATTTACCCATTTTAAAGTATACAATTCAGTACTTTTTATTATATTCATAGTTCTTCGATTGCCCCTGTAATCAATTATAGAAGATTTTTATCACCTCAGAAAGAAATCCTAAACCCATTAACAGCTACTCTCCATTTTTTTACAAACTCCCCAACCTTTGGAAACCACTAATCTTCTTTCTGTCTGTATAGATTTGTCTATTCTGGACATTTTATATAAATGGATCATACAATATGTGTTTTTTGTGATTGGTTTCTTTCATCTAGCATAATGTTGCCAAGGTTCATCCATATTGTACAACATGTCAGTTCTTTGTTCCTTTTTATGGCTGCGTAATATTCCATTGTTTGGATATACACCACATTTTATTTATCCATTTATCACTTGATGGAGATTTGGGTTGTTTCCAGTTCTTACCTATCATGAGTAATGCTGCTGTGAACATTTGTGTATAAATTTTTTTGCAGAGACATGTTTTAATTTCTCTTGGATAGATACCAAGAGTGGAA
Source organism: Manis javanica (assembly GCF_040802235.1). NCBI lineage: Eukaryota > Metazoa > Chordata > Mammalia > Pholidota > Manidae > Manis > Manis javanica. Next base: position 93,223,301 of record NC_133163.1, on the reverse strand, counting down.
TTGCTGGGTCATAAGATAACTGGGTTTAACACTTTGAGCATCTGTCAGACTGTTTTCCAAATTGGGTGCACCATTTTACATTTCCAGCAGCGGTCTTTTTTTTTTTTTTAATTTTATTTTGGTATCATTAATCTACAGTTACATGAAGGACATTATATTTATTAGGCTCCCCCCTTCACCAAGCACCCCCCACATCCCCGTTCACAGTCACTGTCCATCAACATAGTAAGATGCTGTAAAATCACTACTTGTCTTCTCTGTGTTGCACAGCCCTCCCCGTGCCCCCCACACACTATTCATGCTATTCGTAATGCCCCCTTTCTTTTGTTCCCACCCTTATCCCTCCCTTCCCACCCGTCCTCCCTCCCTTCCCACCCGTCCTCCCCATCCCTTTCCCTTTGGTAACTATTAGTCCATTCTTGGGTTCTGTGATTCTGCTGCTGTTTTGTTCCTTCAGTTTCCCTTTGTTCTTATACTCCACATATGAGTGAAATCATTTGGTACTTGTCTTTCTTCACCTGGCTTATTTGACTGAGCATAATACCCTCTAGCTCCATCCATGTTGTTGCGAATGGTAGGATTGGTTTTTTTCTTATGGCTGAGTAATATTCCACTATGTATATGTACCACATCTTCTTTATCAATTCATCTACTGATGGACATCTAGGTTGCTTCCATATCTTGGCAATTGTAAATAGTTCAGCAATAAACATAAGGGTGCATCTGTCTTTTTCAAACTTGAATGCTGCATTCTTGGGGTAAATTCCTAGAAGTGGAATTCCTGGGTCAAATGGTATTTCTATTTTGAGCATTTTGAGGAACCTCCATACTGCTTTCCACAATGGTTGAACTAATTTACATTCCCACCAGCAGTGTAGGAGGGTTCCCCTTTCTCCACAACCTCGCCAACATTTGTTGTTGTTTGTCTTTTGGATGGTAGCCATCCTTACTGGTGTGAGATGATATCTCATTGTGGTTTTAATTTGCATTTCTCTGATGGCAAGCGATGTGGAGCATCTTTTCATGTGTCTGTTGGCCATCTGAATTTCTTTAGAGAACTGTCTATTCAGCTCCTCTGCCCATTTTTTAATTGGATTATTTCCTTTTTGTTTGTTGAGGTGTATGAGCTCTTTATATATTTTGGATGTCAACCCTTATCGGATCTGTCATTTACGAATATATTCTCCCATACTGTAGGATACCTTTTTGTTCTATTGATGGTGTCCTTTGCTGTAGAGAAGCTTATCAGCTTGATATAGTCCCATTTGTTCATTTTTGCATTTGTTTCCCTTGCCCAGGGAGATATGTTCAAGAAGAGTTCACTCATGTTTATGTCTAAGAGATTTTTGCCTATGTTTTTTTCTAAGAGTTTTATGGTTTCATGACTTAAATTCAGGTCTTTGATCCATTTCGAATTTACTTTTGTGTATGGGGTTAGACAGTGATCCAGTTTCATTCTCTTACATGTAGCTGTCCAGCTTTGCCAGCACCATCTGTTAAAGAGACTGTCATTTCCCCATTGTATGTCCATGGCCCCTTTATTGAATATTAGTTGATCATATATGTTTGGGTTAATGTTTGGAGTCCCTATTCTGTTCCACTGGTCTGTGGCTCTATTCTTGTGCCAGTACCAAATTGTCTTGATTACTGTGGCTTTGTAGTAGAGCTTGAAGTTGGGGAGCGAGTTCCCCCCCCACTTTATTCTTCCTTCTCAGGATTGCTTTGGCTGCTCGGGGTCTTTGGTGTTTCCATATGAATTTTTGAACTATTTATTCCAGTTCATTGAAGAATGCTGTTGGTAGTTTGATAGGGCTTGCATCGAATCTGTATATTGCTTTGGGTAGGATGGCCATTTTGACGATATTAATTCTTCCTAGCCTAGAGCATGGGATGAGTTTCCATTTGTTAGTGACCTCTTTAATTTCTCTTAAGAGTGTCTTATAGTTTTCAGGGTATAGGTCTTTCACTTCCTTGGTTAGGTTTATTCCTAGGTATTTTATTGTTTTTGATGCTATTGTGAATGGAATTGTCTTCCTGATTTCTCTTCCTGTTAGTTTATTGTTAGTGTATAGGAAAGCCACAGATTTCTGTGTGTTAATTTTGTATCCTGCAACTTTGCTGAATTCTGATATTAGCTCTAGTAGTTTTGGAGTGGAGTCTTTAGGGTTTTTTATGTACAATATCATGTCATTCAGCAGCGGTCTTTAAGATTCAAATTTTTCTACATCCTGGCCAACACTTGTTATTATTTACCTTTTTAATGATAGTAACACTTGCAGGTGTGAGGTGTTATCTTATTGTGGTTTTGATTTGTATTTCCTTAATGACTTATGATATAAAGCATTCAAGTGCATGTTTTAGCTGATTGGTTTGAACAAGCTTTTTATTGAAGTGGTGTTCTGTAAAGAAAAGAACATTATTTTTTTGTGGGAGTCAAAAGACCCAGCTTTTAGTCTTGCTTCACTGATCATAGGCTCTTTGACCTTGGACAGATACACCTTATCCTTTAAATGTTAATACTCTGCCATTCTTGCAGAATGGCTATAAGGATTAGTTGAAATAAATTGTGAAGAAAAATTTTTATGTAAGCTATAAGGGATAACTAGTTGTCATCTGATATCATAATTAATCTACTCAGCAAGGCAGAGAGGAACATTCATAAGGAGAGGTTCATAAAAGGTGGGCTCCATCGTCCTGTCTTCTTTCCTTTCATTTGTAGCCCCTACTCAGCCACAAGAGTTAAGCTAAACTGATATGACTAGCAACCCTTGTGAACTCAACTTGAATTCATTCCGGGAGAATGGTGTAATGACCTAATTAAAATAATTATTATAATTTAATAATATTATCCTCCTCATCCATTTATTTGTATACAATTTCAGTAGTATGCCTTTTTGTGCTTTGTTACAGAATTTACATTGTCCATTGAATGAAGAGGTAATTGCCCAAGCCAGGAAAATATTCCCTTCAGTGATAAAATACATTGTAGAAATGACTATATGGGAAGAGGAGAAAGAACTGCCTGCTGAACTCCAAATGAGGTGAGGAAATTTTTCAAAATGGAGAAATTTTAGCAATGGTTATTTATATTGCAAAATAAGTGTTGGAAAAATTTGTTATTGAGTGCTTGATTTATTATCATTATGAAAATTTTAGAGAGAATTATCTCTTGGGAATACTTCTAACATGACCATTTATATGAGATGCTCTGCCAGACACTATATAGATGTTAAATCAAAGGAAGAGCATAATCAGGAGCTTCTGATTTTTAAAAGAAAACATTTCAGAAGTCTTACTCTAAACTATTTATAAGGACCTGGCAGCCACTCATTCTAGTAAGGACATAATTGCCCAGGTTGATCCTGGCCTGGATCAACCTCTAGGTTCCCTGAGAGGTTTGTGAACAAAGGCACGGACTTTGGGACAGTGTGTCTCCCTTTAGCTCAGGTCTTTATGAAACAGGTTTGAAAGTGGGAATGACAAGATAGCCTTTTGCTCTGTGCTTTGATGTTTAAGATTATTTTAGTTGTAGGAATTTAATATTTTAAGCTAAAATCCAGCAGTTTCTAACAGCCATAAGTCTTTCAGTGACAGTAATATTTACTCTTAAAAATGTACAAGAGAATTCCAGACCTGATATGAGGATATAGTTTGGGCCTTGTGGGAAAGTTTCCCATCTGTGTAATATTAGGAATTTCACAGAATTGTAAAATCTAAATACCTTTGTTCTTTGAGTTTACTGGGTTTTTCTGTTTGTTTTATTTTAGAGAGGGAATTAAGAATTTAATTTAGAAAGACATTAAATGTATTGTTTGTATTCTTAGTGGGCTATTAACTGCTTGGGGAAACGAAATTCATCAGAGATTGAGTCCACAAAGGTTTTAATTGCAAATATGTGAGAATATAGGTAAATTCTTAAAGTTAAACCCTTTAAGAAGCTTGTGTTGGTAAACATAATACTAGCATTCTGAATGCTTAGAAAGGGAGAGTTGCTTGAATGTGGGTGTGTATGTAGGTAGTACTGGACTTCAGATTCACAGATCTGAGTTCTAGATCCTTCTCACTGTGTTTTGGCATTGTGACCATGGAGAAGTCTTTTTGAGCTTCTGTTTCCTAAACTATGAGAGGCCTGAGGAAATCAGTCTCTTAGAGTTATTGATTGTATTCTAAAGGCATATTGTAAACTGTTTAAAACTTGTAGTAACATCTGATATTTGTGTAGCCCATAATAGCTGTCCTCACATTTGTTAGAAGATCCTTACACCTTTCTTGGATGTAGATAGTGTATACCCTTCCTAGAAGTGGTAGTCATTGTATTCTCGGCAAGATGGAAAGCTTAACTGACCTCTCTCAAATTCAGAAGTCAAATGGTACTGTTGGCACTTTAAATCCATATTCTTTTTTAACTTAAATGTACTATAAAACCAGTATCACTTAAAATAAACACAAAAATAAATTTGGAGAAAAGATGGTGGCATGAGAAGTGTGGCAGAATTCTCCTCCCAAAACCACATTTACTTAGAAAATACAGCAAATACAACTATTCCTAAAAGAGTGACCAGGAGTAAGAGTACACCAGCCAGTCTACATCTGGGAGAAGTCAACATCTCACAGAAAAGGGTTCAAGTAAAAATCGTGATGCAGCAGGACCCGAGAACTCCCCCCACCCCAGCTCACTGGCAGGAGGAAGAGAATCAGAGTGGGGAGGGAGTGGAAGTACAGGACTGCTAAATACCCAGTCCTAATAATCTATGAAATCTATGCAGGGAGCAAAGATCCATATTGCATGGTGCTCTAGAGATTAGAGGGGCTGAAAACCAAAGTCAGAGACTAAGACTGTGAACAGCTTCCCACAACCAGCTTTCTGGGACTAAAGAAAAGCAGGTGCTTTAAAAGACTTCTCAGCAGTAAGAAGGCTGGTAAAGGGGCAAGGGTTTAGGAGAAGGAACAGGTGGACAAAACCATCCTGGCACACTCAGCACAGTAGGTTGGGAACTTTCAGGAGCTTCAGGTGCCCTATTCTCATGGTTGGCAATGCAGCGCCGAGGTCCCTCACTGTGGTAAGCAGCTTGCCACTCCTTTCTCACTACCGGCACCTGCCCACAAGCCCGCTGTCCCTGCCATTGCTGCAGACCAGCTGGAGGGCAGCTCCACCTACAGCAACTACACAGCTTAATGCAGAGGCTTCTCCCTGCACATGGCTAACTGGCCCAGACAGCAGAGACATGCACAGCAACCAGGAAGCACAAAATGGCTTTGCCCTCCCTGCAAACACCTGTGCCGCTTGCTAGCAATCCCTGCCATTGCCCAAGGCCATCCTGATGGCTGCTCTACCCATGGCAGCTTATGGGATTAACACAGAGGCCACTTGCTGTGCATGGCTAATGGGCCCAGACAGCAGAGACAGACACTGTGACTGGAAAGCACAAAAGGGTTTTGTCCTTGTGGCAGAACCTGCACTGCTCGCCTCTGACCCCTGCCATCACCTTAGGCCAGCAGGAGGGCCGTCCCACCCACGGCAGCTTAGAAGATTAACCCAGAGGCCACTCCTTGCATGCAGTTGACTGGCATAGACAGTGGAGACAGGCACTGCGACCAGGAAGCAGGAAGGGACTTTCTCTTCCCAGCTGACACCTGTGCCACTCACCTGAGACCACTCCAATCATTCCAGGACTATGAAAAGGCAGAAAAATCTTGTTCAACCCAAAATCCCTCAAACACCAGAAAGAGGGCTCGGTGAGACTGAAATCAACAGTTTTCCTGGAAGAAAATTCAAAATAAAAATCATAAGCATGATAATTGAGCTAAAGAAAAATATTCAAGAGCTAAGGGACAAATTCAGGAGGGAGATAGACACAGTAAAAATACTGTAACTGGGGAGATGGGATTAAAGATGGCGGTGTGAGGAGAGACAGAGGCTTCCTCCTAAAACTGGATATAATTAGAAAATTTAATTGGCGCAACTAATCCTGAGAGAGCAACAGGAAAGGAGACGGCGTCAGACTGCACACACCTGGAGAAAAGAGCAGACCTCACCAAATGGGGTAACGTACCAGAGCTGTGGCTCCACGGGACACGAGCCCCTACCCCACCCCAGATCACCAGTGGGAGGAAGAGAAACAGTGCAGGGAGGGAGTGGAAGGGTTGGGACTGCTGAATACCTAGCTCCAGAGATCTGCACTGGGAGCACAAACCTACATTTCATGGTGCTTTCATGAGACTCGCATGACTACCAGGTTGGAAAGTTCCTACAGGCAGAGTTCCTGAGGAGACTGGGATTCCAGCTGCTTGTGGAAAGCAGGGATCCATATCGGGCTGCTCTTGGACAAAAACATACCTGTGTGACCAGCCCACTGGCTCAGGCAGTGGAGACAGGCACAGCAGCCAGGAGGCGGGGAACAGCTCTTTTCTCCCCACAGGTACCAGTACCACTCCTCTGCGACCTCCGACATTGCTTCAGGGGCTGAGCAGCTCCAGAATAGAACTTCTGGCCACTAGAGGTTGCCGTATACAAACATGAAATGCAAAAGGAACTTTGTCCAGAGTAAAATTATTAATAAAACTCCTGAGAAAGATTTAAATGATATGGACCTCGTGACTCTCCCTGAAAGGGAGTTCAAAATAAAAATCATCAACATGCCAATGGAGGTACAGAAAGACATCCAAGAACTCAGGAATGAATTCAGGTCAGAGATCCAATCATTGAAGAGCACGATGGAGGGTATTAAAAGCAGGTTGGATACGGTGGAGATAATAAATGAAATAGAAACTAGAGAAGAGGAATACAAAGAAGCTGAGGCACAGAGAGAAAAAAGGATCTCTAAGAATGAAAGAATATTGAGAGAACTGTGTGACCAATCCAAGCGGAACAATATTTGCATTATAGGAATACCAGAAGAAGAAGAAGAGAGAGAAAGGGATAGAAAGTATCCTTGAGGAGGTAGTTGCTGAAAACTTCCCCAATCTGGGGAAGGAGATAATCTCTCAGGCCACGGCGATCCACAGATCTCCCAACACAAGTGACCCAAGGAAGACAACACCAAGACACATAGTAATTAAAATGGAAAAGATAAAGGATAAGGACAGATTGCTAAAAGCAGACAGAGACAGAAATGAGATCACACAAAAGAAAAGCCCATCAGGCTAACATCAGACTTCTCAGCAGAAACTTTACAGGCCAGAAGGGAGTGGCATGATGTATTTAATGCCATGAAGTAGAAGGGCCTGGAACCAAGATTACTTTATCCAGCAAGATCATCATTAAATTTGAAGGAGGAATTAAACAATTTCCAGATAAGCAAAAACTGAGAGAATTTACCTCCCACAAACCATCTCTACGGTCTATTTTGGAGGGACTGCTATAGATGGAACTGTTCCTAAGGTTGAATAGCTGTCACCAGAGGTAATAAAACTACAGTAAAGAAAGTAGAATAGCTAAATACTGAGCAAAGGCAAAATTAAATTAACTATCCCCAAAGTCAACCAAAGGATAGACAAAAAGTACAGAATTTGATACCTAATATATAAAGAATGAAGGAGGAAGAAAAAGGAGGAGAAATTGAAAAGAACCTTTAGATTGTAGTTGTAACAGCATACTAAGTGAGTTAAGTTAGACTCTTAGATAGTAAGGCAAGTAACCTGGAACCTTTGGTAACCACAAATCTAAAGCCTGAAATGGTAATTAGTACATACCTATCTATAATCACCCTAAAGTTAAATGGTCTAAATGCACCAATTAAAAGACATAGAGTCACTGAATGGATAAAAAAACAAGACCCATCTATATGCTGCTTACAAGAGACTCACCTCAAATCCAAAGACATGCGCAGACTAAAAGTCAAGGGATGGAAAAAGATATTTCATACAAACAACACGGAGAAAAACGCAGGTGTTGCAGTACTAGTATCAGACAAAATAGACTTCAAAACAAAGAAAGTAAGAAGAGATAAAGAAGGGCATTACATAATGATAAAGGGCTCAGTCCAACAAGAGGATAGAACCATTATAAATATATATGCACCAGCATATGTGAAACAAATACTAACAGAACTAAAGGAGGAAATAGAATGCAATGAATTCATTTTAGGAGACTTCAACACACCATTCACTCCAAAGGACAGATCCACCAGACAGAAAATAAGTAAGGACACAGAGGCACTGAACAACACACTAGAACAGATGGACCTAATAGACATCTATAGAACTCTACACCCAAAAGCAACAGGATACACATTCTTCTCAAGTGCACATAGAACATTCTCCAGAATAGACCACATACTAGGCCACAAAAAGAGCCTCAGTAAATTCCAAAAGATTGAAATCCTACCAACCAACTTTTCAGACCACAAAGGTATAAAACTAGAAATAAATTGTACAAAGAAAGCAAAAAGGCTCACAAACACATGGAGGCTTAACAACACGCTTCTAAATAGTCAATGGATCAATGACCAAATTAAAATGGATATCCAGCAATATATGTAAATAAATTACACCAACAAAACAAAGCACCAATTTCTGTGGGACTCAGTGTAGGCAGTCTTAAGAGGAAAGTATATAGCAATCCAGGCATATTTAAAGAAGGAAGAACAAACCCAAATGAATAGTCTATCGTCACAATTACCAAAATTAGAAAAAGAAGAACAAATGAGGCCTAAAGTCAGCAGATGGAGGGACATAATAAAGATCAGAGAAGAAATAAACAAAATTGAGAAGAATAAAACTATAGAAAAAATCAATGAAACCAAGAGCTGGGTCTTCGAGAGAATAAACAAAACAGATAAGCCTCTAGTCAGACTTATTAAGAGAAAAAGAAAATTAACACACATCAACAGAATCAGAAACGAGAAAGGAGACATCGCGACGGACCCAACAGAAATACAAAGAATTATTAGAGACTACTATGAAAAGCTATATGCTTAGAAGCTGGAAAATCTAGAAGAAATGAACAACTTCCTAGAAAAATACAACCTTCCAAGACTGACCAAGGAAGAAACACAAAATCTAAACAAAGCAATTACCAAGAAATTGAAGAGGTAATCAAAAAACTACCCAAGAAGAAAAACCCTGAACCAGATGGATTTATATCAGAATTTTATCAGACATACAGAGAAGATCTAATACCTATTCTCCTTAAAGTTTTCCAAAAAGTAGAAGAGGAGGGAATACTCCCAAACTCATTCTGTGGAGCCAACATCACCCTAATACCAAAACCAGGCAAAGACCCCACCAAAAAAGAAAATTACAGACCACTATCCCTTATGAACATAGATGCGAAAATACTCAATAAAATATTAGCAAACTGAAGTAAAAAATATATCAAAAGGATCATACACCACAACCAAGTGGGATTCATCCCAGGCATGCAAGGATGGTACAACATTCGAAAATCCATGAACACCATCCACCACATAAACAAAAAAAAAGACAAAAAGCACATGATCATCTCCGTAGATGCTGAAGAAGCATTCGTCAAAATTCAACATCCATTCATGACAAAAACTCTCAACAAAATGGGTATACAGGGCAAGTACCTCAACATAATAAAGGCCATATATGATACACCCACAACCAACATCATACTGAACAGCTAGAAGCTGAAAGCTTCTTCTCTGAGATCTGGAACAAGACAGGGATGTCCGCTTCCGCTTTCCCCACTGTTATTCAACATATTACTGGAGGTCCTAGCCACAGCAATTAGACAAAACAAAGAAATAGAAGGAATCCAGATTGGTAAAGAAGAAGTCAAACTGTCACTATTTGCAGATGACATGATATTGTACATAAAAAACCCTAAAGACTCCACTCCAAAACTACTAGAACTAATATCGGAATACAGCAAAGTTGCAGCATACAAAATTAACACACAGAAATCTGTGGCTTTCCTGTACACTAACAATGAACCAATAGAAAGAGAAATCAGGAAAATAGTTCCATTCACAATTGCATCAAAAAGAATAAAATACCTAGGAATAAACCTAACCAAGGAAGTGAAAGATCTATACCCTGAAAAGTATAAGACACTCTTAAGAGAAATTAAACAGGACACCAACAAATGGAAACTCATCCCATGCTCTTAGCTAGGAAGAATTAATATATTCAAAATGGCCATGCTGCCCAAAGCAATATACAGATTTGATGCAATCCCTATCAAATTACCAACAACATTCTTCAACAAACTGGACCAAATAGTTCAAAAATTCATATGGAAGCACCAAAGACCCAGAATAGCCAAAACAGTCCTGAGAAAGAAGAATAAAGTGTGTGTGGGGGGGATCTCACTCCTCAGCTTCAAGCTCTACTACAAAGCCATAGTAATCAAGACAATTTGGTACTGGCGCAAGAACAGAGCCACAGACCAGTGGAACAGATTAGACTCCAGACATCAACCCAAACATATATGGCCAATTAATATACGATAAAGGAGCCATGGACATACAATGGGGAAATGATAGTCTCTTCAGCAGATGGTGCTGGCAAAGCTGGACAGCTACATGTAAGAGAATGAAACTGGATCACTGTCTAACCCCATACACAAAAGTAAATTCAAAATGGATCAAAGACCTGAATGTAAGTCATGAAACCATTAAACTCTTAGAAAAAAAACGTAGGCAAAAATCTCTTGGACATAAACATGAGTGCCTTCTTCATGAACATATCTCCCAGGCAAGGGAAACAAAAGCAAAAATGAACCGGTGGGACCATATCAAGCCGAAAAGCTTCTGTACAGCAAAGGACACTATCAATAGAACAAAAAGGTATCCTACAGTATGGGAGAATATATTCGTAAATGACATGTCTGATAAAGGATTGACATCAAAAATATATAAAGACCTCACACACCTCAACAAACAAAAAGCAAATAATCCAATTAAAAAATGGGCAGAGGAGCTGAACAGACACTTCTCCAAAGAAGAAAGTCGGATGGCCAACAGACACATGAAAAGATGCTCCACATTGCTTTTTATCAGAGAAATACAATTTAAAAGTACAATGAGCTATCACCTCACACCAGTAAGGATGGCTACCATCCAAAACATAAACAACAACAAATGTTGGTGAGGTTGTGGAGAAAGGGGAACCCTGCTACACTGCTGGTGGGAATGTAATTTAGTTCAACCATTGTGGAACCCAGAATGAAGGTTCCTCAAAATGCTGAAAATAGACTTACCATTTGACCCAGGAATTGCACCTCTAGGAATTTACCCTAAGAGTGCAGCACTCCAGTTTGAAAAAGACAGATGCCCCCCTATGTTTATCGCAGCAGTATTTACAATAGCCAAGAAATGGAAGCAACCTAAGTGTCCATCCGTAGATAAAGAAAATGTGGTACATATACACAATGTAATATTATTCAGCCATCAGAAGAAAACATACCTACAATTTGCAACAACATGAATGGGACTAGAGGGTATTGTGCTCTGTGATTTAAGCCAAGCAGAGAAAGATAGATACCATATGATTTCACTCATCTGTGGAGTATAATAATAAAGGAAAAACTGAAGGAACAAAACAGCAGCAGAATCACAGTACCCAAAATGGACTAACATTTACCAACGAGAAGGAGACTGGGTAAAATGGGAGGTAGGGAGGTATAAGGGCGGGGAAGAAGAAAGGGGTATTATGATTAGTATGTATAATATGAGGGGTAGGGGAAAGGGGAGGGCTTGCAACACGGAGAAGACATGTAGTGATTCTACAGCATCTTACCATACTGATAGACAGTAACTGTAATGGGGTTTGTGGGGGGGACTTGGGTAGGAGAGAGCCTCGTAAACATAATGTTCTTCATGTAATTGTACATTAATTATAACAAACAAACAAAAGATACAGTAACTGACATGAAACAAAAAATGGAGAAATTCAATAGCTTAGATGATGCAAGGGAACTCGATAATAAGGGTGAATGTAATAACACAGTTTTTCTTGTGAAACCTTCATAAATGTATATCAATGATACCTTAATAAAAAAGAAATTATATTGGGGTAATAAATAAAACAAACAAACAAGCAAATAAAAAGCTTAGAGGAGACAGTAAGTGGAATGAATATAGAGAACAGAAATACAAAGAAACTGAGGCAGACAGAAAAAAGGATCTCTATGAATGAATGAATGTTAAGAGAACTGTGTGACCAATCCAAACAGAACAATATTCATATTATAGGGTTACCAGAAGAAGAAGAGCGAGAAAAAGGGAAAGAAGTGTCTTTGCAGAAATAATTGCTTAAACCTTCCCCAGTTTGGGGAAGGAAATAGTCTCTCAGGTCATGGAAGTCCATAAATCTCCCAACACATGGTACCCAAGAAAGACAACACCAAGACATATAATAATTCAAATGGAAAAGATCAAGGACAAGGACAGAGTATTAAAAGCAGCCAGAGAGAGAAAAAGATCACATACAAAGGAAAACCCGTAAGGCCATCATCAGACTTCTCAGCAGAAACCTTGCAGGCCAGAAGGGAGTGACATGATATATTCAATACAATGAGGCAGAAGTGCCATGGAACAAGAATACTCAACCCATCAAGATTGTCATTTAAATATGAAAGAGGGATTACACAATTCCTGGATAAGCAGAAGTTGAGGAAATTTACATCCCACAAACCATCTCTACAGTGTATTTTAAAGGGACTGCTCTAGATGGTAGTTTGCCTAAGGCTAAATAGCTGTCTCCAGAGAAAATAAAGCTACAGCAAAGGAAGTAGACCAATTAAATACTAACATGCAAAATCTAATCAGCTACCAACAAAGTCAATCAAGGGATACACAAAGAGTACAGACTATGACACCTAACATATAAAGAGAGGAGGAAGAAATAGAAGGGGGGAAAAATAATCTTTACACTGTGTTTATAATAGCATAATTAGTGAGTTAAGGGAGACTGCTAGATAGTAAGGAAGCTGCCCTTGAACCTTTGGTAACCATAGATCCAAAGCCTGCAAAGGCAATAACTCCATATTCATTGATAATCACCGAAAATGTAAATGAACTGGATGCACCAATGAAAAGACATAGATTTACAAAATGGATAAAAAAACAACACCCATCTATATGCTGCCTACAAGAGTCTCACTTCAGACCAAAAGACATACACAGACTAAAACTGAAAGGATGACAAAAGATATTTCATGCAAACAATGGGGAGAAAAAAGCAAGTGTTGCAGTACTTGTATCAGACAGAATAGACTTCACAACAAAGAAAGCCACAAGAGACAAGGACATTACATAATGATAAAGATGTCAGTCCAACAAGAGGATATAACCACTATAAATATCTATGCACCCAACACAGGAGCACCTACATATGTGATACAAATACTGACAGAATTAAAGGGGGAAATAGAATGCAATGCATTCATTTTAGGAGACTTCGACACACCTTTGAATGAGTACTCCAAGGGACAGGTCAACCAGACAGAAAATAAGTAAGGACATAGAGGCACTGAACAACACATTAGAACAGATGGACCTAACGGGCATTTATAGAACATTTCACCCTAAAGCAGCAGGATACACATTCTTCTCAAGTGCACATGGAACATTTTCCACAACAGATCACATGCTAGGTGACAAAAAGGGCCTCAGCAATTCAAAAAGATTGAAATGGTACCAACCAACTTCTCAGATCACAAAGGTAGAAAACTAGAAATAAATTGTACAAAGAAAACAAAAAAGCTCACAAACACATGTAGGCTTAACAACATGCTCCTAAATAATCAATGGATCAATGACCAAATTAAAACAGAGATGAAGCAATATATGGAGACAGAGCAACAGCTCAATGCCCCAACTTCTGTGGGACACAGCGAAGGCAGGTCTAAGAGGAAAGTATATAGCAATTCAGGCCTATTTAATGAAGCAAGAACAATCCCTAATGAATAGTCTAAATTCACAGTTATTGAAACTGGAAAAAGAAGAACAAATGAGGCCCAAAGTCAGTAGAAGAAGGGACATAATAAAGATCAGAGAAGAAATAAATAAAATTCAGAAGAATAAAACAGTAGAAAAAAATTAATGAAACCAAGATCTGGTTCTTTGAGAAAATAAACAAAATAGAAAAACCGCTAGCCAGATTTATCAAGAGAACAAGAGAATCTACACACATAAACAGAATAAAAAATGAGAACAGAAAAATCACTATGGACACTACTAAAATACAAAGAATTATTAGAGAATAGTATGAAAAATTATATGCTAACAAACTGGATAACCTAGAAGAAATGGGCAACTTTCTACAAAAGTGCAACCTTCCAAGACTGACCCAGGAAGACAGAAAGTCTTAAGAGACCAGTTACCAGCTACGAAATTGAATCTGTAATCAAAAAAACTACCCAAGAACAAAATACTTGGACCAGATGGCTTCACTGCTGAATTTTATCAGACATTTAGAGAAGACATAATACCCATTCTCCTTAAATTTTTCAAACAATAGAAGAGGAGGGAATACTTCCAAACTCATTCTATGAGGCTGGCATCACCCTAATACCAAAACCAGGCAAAGAAACCACAAAAAAAGAAAACTACAGACCAATATCCCTGATGAACATAGATGGAAAAATACTCAACAAAATATTAGCAAACTGAATTCAAAAATACATCAAGAGGATCATACATCATGACCAAGTGCAGTTCATCCCAAGGATGCAAGGGTGGTACAACATTCGAAAATCCATCAAACATCATCCACTGTATCCATAAAAAGGACAAAATCACATAATCATCTCCATAGATGCTGAAAAAGCATTTGAGAAAATTCAACACCCATTCATGATAAAAACTCTCAACAAAATGGGTATAGAGGGCAAATAGCTCAACATAATAAACATCATATATGAAAAACCCGCAGCCAACATCATACTTAACAAGCTGAAAGGCTTTCCTTTAAGATCGGGAACAAGACAAGGATGCCCACTCTCTCCACTTATATTCATCATAATTCTGGAGGTCCTTACCGTGGCAGTCAGACAACACAAAGAAATAAAAGACGCCCAGATTGGTAAGGAAGAAGCTAAACTGTCCCAGTTTGCAGATGACATAATATTGTACTTAAGAAAAACCCTTAAGAATCCACTTCAAAACTACTAGAACTAATATCAGAATTCAGCAAAGTTACAGGATACAAAATTAATACACAGGAATCTGTTGCTTTACTATATACTAACAATGAACTAGCAGAAAGAGAAATCAGGAAAACAATTCTATTCACAATTGTATCAAAAAGGATAAAATACCTAGGAATAAACCTAACCAAGGAAGTGGAAGACCTATACCCTGAAAACTACACAACACTCTTGAGAGAAATTGAAGAGGACACTAATAAATGGAAATTCATCCCATGCTCTTGGTTAGGAAGAATTAATATTGCCAAAATGGCCATCCTGTGTAAAGCAATATACAGATTCAATGCAATTCCTGTCAAAATCCTGACAGCATTTTTCAATGAACTGGAACAAATAGTTCTAAGATTCATATGGAAGCACAAAAGACCCCAAATAGCCAAGGCAATCCTGAGAAAGAAAAATAAAGTAGGGGGTATTATGCTCCCCAACCTCATGATGTACTACAAAGCCCCAGTAATCAAGACAATTTGGATTTTGCACAAGAACAGACCCATAGATTAATTGAACAGAATAGAGAGCCCAGGTATAAACCCAGACATATATGACCAATTAGTACATGATAAAGGAGCCATGTACATACAATGGGGAAATGACAGCCTCTTCAACAGCTGGTGTTGACAACACTGAATAACTACATGTAAGAAAATGAAACTGGATTACTGTCTTAACTCCATACAGTAAAGTAAACTCAAAATGGATCAAAGGCCTGTATGTAAGTCATGAAACCATAAAACTCTTTGAGGAAAATAGCAAAACTCTTTAATATAAACATGAGCAACTTTTTCATGAAATTATCTACTCGGGTAAGGGAAATAAAAGCAAAAATGAACAAGTGGGACTATATCAAACTAAAAAGCTTCTGTACAGCAAAGGATACCATCAGTAGAAGAAAAAGGCATCCTACAGTATGGGAGAATATATTAATAAATGACATATCCGATAAGGGGTTGACATCCAAAATATATAAAGAGTTCACATGCCTCAACAACCAAAAAGCAAATAACGCTATTAAAAAATGAGCAGATTATCTGAACAGACACTTCTCCAGAGAAGAAATTCAGATGGCCAACAGGCACATGAAAAGATGCTCCACTTTGCTAATCTTCAGAGAAATGCAAATTAAACCACAATGAGATATCACCTCACACCAGTTAGGATGGCTACCATCCAAAAGACAAACAACAAAAAATGCTGGCGAGGATGTGGAGAAAGGGGAACCCTCCTACACTGCTGGTTGGAATTTATATTAGTTCAAACATTGTGGAAAGCAGTATGGAGGTTCCTCAAAAATCTGAAAATAGAAATACCATTTGACCCAGGAATTCCACTCCTAGCAATTTACCCTAAGAATGCAGGATCCCTGATTCAAAAAGACACATGCACCCCTGTTTTTCACAGCACTATGTACAATAACAAAGAAATGGAAGCAACCTAAGTGTCCGTCCATCAGTAGATGAATGGATAAAAAAGAGTGGTACATATATATGATGGAATATTATTCAGCCATAAGAAGAAAACAAATCCTACCAGTTGCAACAACATGGATGGAGCTAGAGGGTATTATGCTCAGTGAAATACGGTAGGTGGAGAAAGACAAGCACCGAATGATTTCACTCATCTGTGAACAAAGCAAAAACTGAAGGAACAAAACAGCAGCAAACTCACAGAACCCAAGAATGGACTAACAGTTACCAAAGGGAAAGGGAGTGTGGTGGGTGGGGTGGGAAGGAGCAATAAGGGGAAAAATAAAAAGTAATATAAGATTTATAAACATTAAGAAACATCATTTTAATAAAATCCACCATAGCACAGTGAAAAATAAATTGGGGAAAACATGGTGAAAAGAACACTTTTATCAGGATTTTTAATGCACTGTATCACTTAAAATAATTTCCTGAATCTTTTAAAGTGCTACTTTTTCCTGTGTAAGAAAGTACACAATGCTGCTTCATAGGTGTCATATATTGTTTTAGCCTGTTTTTCACATTTTCGTTTATTTGTTGCAGTGTCTGAATATGTATCTTTTTTTTCTAAACAGGGAGAAAAACGATAGATACTACTGTGTCCTTTTCAATGATGAACACCATTCATATGACCATGTTATATATAGTCTACAGAGAGCTCTTGATTGTGAGCTTCCAGAGGCTCAGTTGCACACCACTGCCATAGACAAAGAGGTTCGTTAGGGTCACTTGAATTAATCGTTCTGTCTTATATCAACTTCCTGAAAGTTAGGTTTTTCCTAAACCCTTGTCAAGTGCTTAGTATTGTGTCAGGTACAACCATTCTGTTCATTATCCCTTATATCCTAGGTAAATTGGTTAAAACTTGATATTTATGTGTGTGAATCACAGTAGTAGATAACTATTTGTAACTGTTGTCTTTTAGTCTAACTAATTAGAAAGTTACTGAATATATTTGGCAAAGAATAGTTAAAGAGTGTAAGCTCAACTTTAGTCTATTTCTATAATTATTTATTGATGAATGAATAAATGCATGAATTAGGAAAAGTTGATCATTTCTGAGGCTTTAACATTGTTTATTAAAATCTTTTTAGAATAATACTGATTCTGTGGCTTAGCTTGTATTTAGTATCCATCCAAAGCAAAAATATTTTCCTCAGGTCTAAAGAAGGAATGTGAATTTAATCCCTGCCCTGGAAAGGAGTGTAATATAGTAGAAGGAGCAGCATGGCATTAATATTTGGTAATTAGTGTAGTGATTCTAGGTCTTGAGGTATGAATATCCTGGTCATATCTCTGACCCACTCATGGACCACAAGTGTGTTACTGAACACATTGTTCAGGAACTTTTAAGTTCATTCATGGAGAGTATTTAAAACACACAGCAGGAGTTTGTTATCAAACCTGAGTTATTGTTATCACATAGAAGTAAAGTTTACTGCAATAAATAAAGAACTGATATTTCTTTCCAAGCA
This sequence comes from Manis javanica, assembly GCF_040802235.1. Taxonomy (NCBI): domain Eukaryota; kingdom Metazoa; phylum Chordata; class Mammalia; order Pholidota; family Manidae; genus Manis; species Manis javanica. The sequence continues at coordinate 93,205,245 of NC_133163.1, read as the reverse complement.
GGAAATCCAGAATCCTAAAGTATAGAAGTTCTCTGTTAGTGGTATTGAAAGTTCTGAATCTTCATTAAAGTCTTAAACATTTATATTTATCTTCCAGGCATTTCCCATCTTTGGGCAATGACTGACTTTTAGGCAGTTAAGAAATGATTAGTAATTAAGAGCTCATTAGACCTTTGGTTTGTATATTACCCTCTGATGAGGATTGTCACTTTATTCCTTAATTCTCATGTGTGTCTATAATTAGGGTCGTCGCGCTGTTAAATCAGGTGCTTTCGCGGCTTGCCAGGAAGCAAAGGAAGATATAAAGGTAACTTCCTGAATTGGAGACAGAAAATTTTAAAAGAAATGCATGATTAGAAGAGCCCAAGTAGAACCAGTATATTGTTGAAGTGCTTTAGCATCATAAGTAAAGTTAGGATTGGAGGATTTAGACCCCCAATGTTTGGAATTGCAAGGGTCATGTGGTTTCTTTTTTTGAAGAATAGACTATTTAGTTAAAACAAAGATTTTACAACTGTGTTTTTAAAAATATTCTTCCATTTGTAGAGTCATTCAGAAAATGTCTCTCAACATCCACTTCATGTAGAAGTATTACACTCTGAGGTTATGGCTCATCAGAAATTTGCTTTGCGTCTTGGTTCCTGGATGAATAAAATTATGAGCTATTCAAGTAAGCATATGGCCTATTTTTCTTATTTCTCATAAAATATTGTTGTTTTTTTTTATAAAAATCCATGAATTTTAAAATGTAATTGAGGATAAAATTCTAAAAAACCTTTTTTTTTGGTTTATACACTTTCATCAGTTCTCAGGATTGCATTTCAGGTGTCATAAATAATATTTCATTGGCTCTTGAATCGTTGATGTTGGCAGAATTATTCTTGACATGAAGTGTAGGAAGACTTAAGTTTATTTTTCACATTATTGTAGGAAACATACTTTGAGGAGAAATATGATAAAATAAAAATTAGGTGACTTCTTTTTTTGTAGGTGATTTTAGACAGATCTTTTGCCAAGCATGCCTTAGAGAAGAACCTGACTCTGAGAATCCCTGTCTCATAAGCAGGTTAATGCTTTGGGATGCAAAGCTTTATAAAGGTAGGTAGATCTTTGCTTATGCTGCTCACCATGAAGCAAAAGAAGATTATGACCTTAAATGAGAGCTGTGATCTCTTTTGTTTATTAAATCTGTGATCTTCATTGATAAGATGTTATACTTCAAAGTTAGGTTAACCAATCAATACATATTCATATGTTCTTCTGTGTTTAAACATAGGGATATTGTCTTTTTATTATAATGCTTTTTCGTTCAGTCAGGTCCAGAAAAAGAGTATATACAGTTGACCCTTGAGCAGTAGAGGGTTAGGGGCACCAACCGTCCACCCCCATGCAGTTGAAAATCTGTGAATAACTTCTGACTCCATAAAATCTTGACTACTAATGGCCTGCTGTTGACCAGAAGCTCTCCTAATAACATAACAGCTCACACATATTTTGTATGTTAATGTATATATACTCTACTCTTACAATAAAGTAAGCTAGAGAAAAGAAAATGTTTTTTCAAATTGTTGCAAATCTCCAAAAACATTTCCAATATATATTGAAAAAAAAATCCGTGTATAAGTGGACCCACACTGTTTGAAACTGTTGTTCAAGGGTCAAGTGTGTGGTATATTCATGTAATAGTGGCATTATTAAAGCTATGTTAATTTTTATTTTTAAAATATAAATGCAGAACAAAAAGTAAAAGGTGAGAGAGGCTAAAGGGGATTGAGAAGGGATGATACAGAGAGTAAGAGTAGTTTGAGTGAAGTAGAACACAAAGAAATGGAGAAGCAGAATGAAGTGAGATAAAGTGCTGAGAAGGGTACAGAAAAAGAGGGGAAAGGCAACATATGTATGTGTTTTAAATTCTAGCTATTAAATATTAATGTAACAAATGCTACTCATCTTTTAGTCCTTCAGGTCTATTAGCATATTTTGATCTGAATAATAATACTATTAGAAATAGTTTTGTAATATTCTGCCACTTCTAATAGCTGGAATGTTTTTTTTTTTTTGCCTTGGTGATACTCTCCCACTTCCCCCAAAAATGATCTATAGGTGCCCGTAAGATTCTTCATGAATTGATCTTCAGCAGTTTTTTTATGGAGATGGAATACAAAAAATTCTTTGCTATGGAATTTGTGAAGGTAATTGCTCTCTATAAATAGATAACCAATAAATAGAAATAAAAAACTATTTTTGTAAATGAAATAATAGAAACAAAAGGGGTAATTATGAGTCGAGAATATAATTTTATGATTCATTTCTTTGCCAAGGGCATTTAGTTTCACATTTGGTAGTAAGGAAACAGTAGTCTGGGAGAGGAGATAGGTGGGAAATGACCTGTTGTTTGCCTAGACAGAGCAGTAGGAAGTTATCACATTCACACATGTATCCATCCTTCATAATTATTTGCCTGTTAGTAAAATCATACCAAATGTGGAAATGACTAGTATAGCAAGGAAAAGAAACAGATATGCATGCTAAATGGAGGCAAGAATTAGATGGGCAAGAGTTATACTTAAACTGTTTGAGGCTAAAACATAAAGATAAACTTATAGCTTTTTAATCTTGTTTTATCAATCTATTGTATATCCCATACATTGTTGTATATAAATTCCGTCTATCTTCAAGTTATATATTGCTAGGTAATACAGAACAGGGACTTCTTTGAATCTTCTACTTTGTGTTATACAAAGGTATCCAATAAATACTTGTTGGTTTCTTCTGATTTTAAGTTGCAGGCAGTTCTGTAAAACTTAGGACAGAGGTAGGACCCAGAATGGAATTGGAAGCAGGGAGTGAAATAATGATTGTCAAAGACAAATGATGCTGTGGGGTAAGATTACCTGTACTCCCTGGATCTTAGAAGTAGATTGTTAAAAATAGCTAAGACATTTGGTTTCTTGAAAGGTGACAGCAACTCAACATGTCAACTCTCTTCTTCTAAAACTCTTTATAGAGACAGAATATTGAACCATATGTGTAATCTGAAATGAATTTGTCTTATTTATAGAAAATCAGTTCTCCCTACTTAGATTATTCTGTACACCATGGTTACCTCTTAAACTTTGTATTCATTCCAGTGGATAAAATTAAGCATGTTAGGTCGAGGATCTAATAATATGCTAGATATATGACTGGATGTATTATTACTATTTTTGTTCTCCCAATGTATCAGGGTTGATTTTCAGTTGGTATGCACCAGTATGGAGAAGAAATTATTTGCAGCCAGCATCCATTCTGTTTAAGACTTTGATTGGATCTGATCGGTTGGTTTTCTGGATCATATCAGTTTTTTAAATACTTTGAATATAGACCCTGCTCTATACCACTGTATAGGGCTACAGATTGCCCAGATTCTATTTAGGTAGAGGATACACTGTACTATTACAGCCCTTTGTGATTTTTTACCTGTGTTTGTGTTTTCTGGTTTTTTTTGTCATTCCATTTGAACTCTGCTAGATTGGGTAGCTGAATTCATATTCGGTCTTTTGTTTGTTATCCCCTTTCTGATACATTTTTGTTGACCATACTGTCTCCCTTAGATAGGAGTTATAATACTTGTCATCTTATACATAGATGCAAATTTGTAGCAGCTGTTAAAATTGGGATTTTAAAAGTTTTCTGTAGTCAATTACATTTGAATCTCTACATATTGTATCTTTCAGTATTATAAACAGCTGCAGAAAGAATATATCAGTGATGATCATGACAGAAGTATCTCTATAACTGCACTCTCAGTTCAGATGTTTACTGTCCCTACTCTGGTATGTATCATTTCTTTGCAGTCTTTCTAAGTAAAGTGTGTTTTGCTGCTTAAGAATTTTGCTTAGTGTTGAGTCAGATTTTTAAAATGCCACAATCACTGTTGGACTAATTCCATGTGGATAATTGAGTAAGACTTTAATGGTATGTGCATATGAATAACACTTTTGTGCTACCCAAGGACTAGGTAACTTGATTGAGAATGATGACACTACCTTTGTCCAGAAGTCCCTGCAGGTAAAGTCCAGAGCTGGCTTCTCAGCTTCTAGAGTAACTTACGAGCAGTATCTTCTCAATACCAAAACAATTTTGTTGCTATTCCTTTTTTCTTTAGTTGTTATTGGTGGGCCTGGAGGAGGGTGATAGATTAATATAAAACAAAGCAGGAGTAGAGTATGATTACCAAGCATTTGTATAAGATATGATGCTGCATAGGCCTGGGAGGAGAGTAGAGGATTCTGTTTCCTTTTGTTTTACTTCTTTTCCTGTTTCTTCTGAACCATTTGGTTAACTCTTCCTACTTTACCATTTCAAAGGTCAGAGAAAAGGATGAGGAAGAGACATGGAACTGAGAGTTAAGAGGAGGTGCCAGAATAGATAGTAATGTGATAGAAGTCATGAAAGGCACCTATATTTGTTCTACTGTTCCCCTTGTATGGTTATTGATACAGTTATATAGATAACCTGTGTAATGGGCTTGGGGTGTCCAGACAGGTGTTTTTTTAGTTACTGTAGAGTAGGGAATTTTTAGTTTTAGAAGATAACATCTCAGAAATTACTGTTCTGTGAGACTAAGGACTGTGTTATTGCTCAATAAATATTTATTAAAAATTGCCTACTGACCAACTAAATGAATGAATAAATTAAGTCCATATTATAATGAATCAATACTAAAGATAATATTCATGAAATATTCTGCAGGCTCGACATCTTATTGAAGAGCAGAATGTTATCTCTGTCATTACTGAAACTCTGCTGGAAGTTTTGCCTGAGTACTTGGACAGGAACAATAAATTCAACTTCCAGGGTTATAGCCAGGACAAATTGGGAAGAGTTTATGCAGTAATATGTGATCTAAAGTAAGTTGTTCGAGTCAAAAGGTGAGGGTACCTGTTAAATACAGCATGCTTATTTGTTTCATCTTATAGATAAACCTCTGATCCTTTTGGTTATCTAGGATGCTCTTTGTAATGATGCAAATACAAAGAACTGTTACTGTTTCTGGTCAATGAATGTTTTAAGTGAAGGCTTCTTACAGAGTTAAAACCAGGTTAACAATAAAGTACTGAGGACAAGCCTGTCACAGGAACACAGGGTCTCTTGGGGTCACTAAATGAATCTCCAAGAGTAGTTTTCCTACTCTTCTGGTGCTTACAACTTCTTTCCTATATCCTTGCCTAGATAGAGATATATCTAATGACAAGGAGAAGAGAAAATTAACATTTTAATTAGCATGCCTTCCACTCACTTCCATCCATGCACTTTGGTTCTGTCCCTCTTGTGTGGTCTCTCAGCATAGTTTCAGATGATCTTTCTGATGTGGGTTTCTTTTTATCTCCTTTATGGATATATAACTAAGTTATTGATACTCATCAGGGTTTAAGTTTTTTTCCCTGAAGAGACTAGAGATTTTCCTTTTAAACTAAAATTGGAATCACAGTAGTTCACATTTGGAATCATTGGACCTAAAGAAATAGAAATGGATGGTGAATATTATAAGAATTATGATATAACAACTATTCAATAAATCATAAACATTAAATATTCTTTTAAGAATATATTAAGACAAAATATATTTCATTTAGTTTGCTTTTTAAAATAAAGATCTCTGAGGTATATATGATTATTTCTATTCCCTATGGGAGAAAATCACTCTAATTTTGTCTAGTTCTTCTAGTGACCATGTTAGGGTATAGAGAGGTGGAAACAGGCTTCCAAACGAAGTTAGAAATAGTTTAGTCTATTTAAAAATTCTTTTGGCAGATTTCTGGAACTATGCATTAGATCCTTGATATTATTGAGGAAAATGCTTCCAGACCTTTTCAAATTCCTCAGTTTCCAAATGTGATTATGACATATATATCTTTCTTTAAAGTTCAGTAAGTTGTTCTGTTATATCTTTAGTACAAGTAGAAATGGTGGATGAATTCAGTAGTGAATCACCATTTAGTCAGTGTAATTCACAAATCGTACATAAATTACATGGTATGCAAGACAAACCTGCAAGCAAAAAATACACAAAACTCCAAATGGGAGTACTTAAAGTTATCAGTGTATTCACCAGGAAAAAATCTCTTTACTATCGCTCTCATTTCTGTCAAGTATTCTTGTAACTGAGTTATTTTTATATTCAGAGAAGTGCTACATAATAGCATATTATTTTATCATATTTTATTGTATATTCTGGATCTCTGACTATAGTTGTTCTCTATAGTGAATAATATAGATACTTACCAATATATATGGTAAAACTTTAGGGTCCCTGGTTTGGAAAGTAACTTTAAAGTTTTCCTACTCTTCTGGTGCTTACAACTTCTTTCCTATATCCTTGCCTAGATAGAGATATATCTAATGACAAGGAGAAGAGAAAATTAACATATTTTAAGTATCTGTCCAGCAAGTACTGTACTTGGCTTCTCATGTAATTCACTCTCACAAGGGTCCTGTGTTCTTTTCTAGTAACTGTGTGTATGCTAAGGAGCTTTACTTATTCTACCTCATTTATTCTTGCAGCATTCTCATAGTGTAGGTGATATCTTGTAAATTATAATTATTTGCCTGAGGTCACAAAGCTAGGAACTGGCAGAACTTCTATTTGAACCTAGACTATTTTTCTGTAATGCTCATGTTCTTTTCACTACATTATGCAGCCTCACAGAACACATAAACAAGAGTAAAACCTCTGAAACCTGGCCTAAATCACCAATCAGATATACCCTTCATTTAACAAATAATTATTGAGCTCCATTTCCTCAGTCTCTCCTTGTAGAAATTTCACAGGCGTATCTTAGTATGTCCCTCATTACTTACTTGTTAACCACTACTTCCTGAAACCCTGCTTTTAAGTTAGTTAGAAATAACCACAAATACTTAATATCTTATAATTTTTTCCAAAATAAAAAAAGTCTAAATTTTTCCATTATCTGTAGGTTTTCATAGTCTTGCCTTATATGCTGCTTACCTGACTCACCCTCAGCATGAAACAAGTTTGTTGGTACTGGTCAAAGATCTGTTCAGCCATCCTCAGGACATTTTCATTCCCTCCAAGCATTGCATTCTAACCTTTGCATAGCCCCTTACATCTGTGAGAGGATCTCTTATTTTATACTAATCTCTGTCTTTTTGTAGCTTTCATTCTGTGATTCTGGTTCTCCCTTTGTCCATTTAGAACAACCTCAATTCTCATTAAATTCAAAAAGATGTTTAAAGATAGCAGGCATATTTACGAAGCCTTCACTCGGTTAAGTGCATCAGTTTCCTGAAGTCTACCCATTTCATATTTAAAATTCCTTCCGAAGCATTGTCCTTCCCTACTGAATCTGTTTGAGTTGAATGTATACCACTTAGGTATATGCCAAGAAATTAACACAGTAGTCTGAGGTCTGGCTAGTAGAACTAAGTGATTATTACCTCCCTTAATCTAAGTAATATACCTCTATTAATTTAGTTTCATTTCTCACTCACTCTATGAAAGGTGTCTGTTGGAATTTTTTGTTTCTCAGTTGCTAATTCAATGTGGAAATGAAACTTAGAAAGGAGATACAGTTGAACCTTGGTTCTATTAAGTGAATATTATCTTTCCATTACTCTAGCCTGTTCTTCCTATTCTGAAAGTATTGCAGGCTCACCAACCAAATCACCCCTTACTCACCTACCCTGTCCTTGCTTTTACCCTTCTCCTACTGCTTTTGTCACCCATTTTTATCTTTCCTTTCTTTCTTCCTTTTCTTTCCTTTCCTTTCTTCCTATCTCTTACATCTTTACTTGTTAGGTCTGCTTCAGAGGTCAGACATGAACTATGTGAAGTCCCTAGAAACTAGAAATGTAAACTCTCTTCCCTAGATCAGTGCTTCTCAAGTTTTAATATGACTGCAAATCATTTGGGGAGCTTGTGAAAATGTATGATTATTCAGTAGGTATGACTAGAATCTAAGGTTCTGCATTTCTAAAAAGTACTCAGGCAGTACTGATACTTCTGGTCTGTGTACCATCCTTTGAGTAGCAGTGCTCTGGAAAACAACCAAACATTGATGCCATTTGTTCATTGTGACAGCTTTTAAAACCTTTGTCTTTTTTACCTTTACTTTAAAAGACAGATTTAGAAGGTAATTAGTGTGTTTAAAGTTACTTCTTTGATAAGGTCCTGATTACTGTATTTTTAAGGTACTTTCAATATATTGATAAATATCTAAACAAAGGGAAAAACTAAACCATAATGCCTACTATCATTACAAATAAAAAAATATTTTTCCCTATCTTTTTTGCATTTTCTTTTATGTTTCTACATTACTTCCTTTGTACCTTTTTTTAGTGCTTACTATTGGGTTATAGTGCCTGGCAAATGTATTTGTTTCCTCACCTTATACTTTGAACCTCAGGGGCAGGGTATCTTATTCATGTTTATGTTCCCAATACTGGTATATAACAGGAATTGATATGGATTGACTAAGTACAAAATAATTTTAGTAATTTTTAATGATTTCTTCCTGGAGTAATTTCATGATAAACATTGTTCCCATTGGACATGAAACCAGTTATTGTCTTTATAGCCAAAGGAAATACTGGTTTTGTAAATCATAGGCTAAAGTGGGTCTGTTTATCGTTTGGAACAAATAAATCCTGATGTGCAAACCAAGATGATATAGGTGTTCACATCCTTCTGCTGGTTTCTGGGTTAAGAAAACCTGGAAGTAGGGGACTTCTCTCAAATCTCATGATTCACCCCTCCACACACACACACACACACACACACACACACACACACACACACACACACATATAGGACACTAGTATATTTATTGCATTGAAATCAGGTAACAGGAATGAGTAGCTCTGGAGAACCATTACAGAATGTTCACAAACATCTGCAAGTCTGTTTGCACACTGAGTGGCAACAACAGAGGTGTTGAATCCTTTTAGACCAACTACTGTATGTTCTGTAGATTTTCTAAAATTCTCATGATTGCATGTCTCTGTGGTGAAAGTGTAGAATTTTAATGCACAATAAATACTTCATAGTTTACAGAATATTCTGAAATAATTTCCACCAACAACATACATCCTGAGCATGCAGTCTTTTTTTCCTTTTTTTCAGTTGTTTTCTTTTTATTTATTTATTATTTATTTACTTATTTTTATTAAGAAATTATTGATATACATTCTTAGGAAGGTTTCACATGAAAAAACAATGTGGTTACTACATTCACCCATTTTATTGTGTCACTCCCATACCCCATTGCAGTCACTGCCCAAAATAATAGCAAGATGCCACAGAGTTACTTACTATTTGTCTTCACTGTGCTACACCATGATCCCCCCTACACCATGTGTGCCAATCATAATACGCCGCAATCCCCTTCTCCCTTCCTTCCCACCCACCCCTCCCCACCCCTCCCCTTGGCAACCGCTAGTCCCTTCTTGGAGTGTGTGAGTCTCTTGCTGTTTTGTTCCTCCAGTTTTGCTTTGTTGTTATACTCCACAAATGAGGAAAATCATTTGGTACCTGTCTTTCTCCACCTGGCTTATTTCACTGAGCATAATATCTTCCAACTCCATCCATGTTGTTGCAAATGGTAGGATTTCTTTCTTTCTTATGGCTGAATAGTATTCCATTGTGTATATGTACTACATCTTCTTTATGCATACATCTACTGACAGACACTTAGGTTGCTTCCCTATCTTGGCTATTGTAAATAGTGCTGCAGTAAACATAAGGGTGCATATGTCTTTTTGAATCTGAGAAATTATATTATTTGGGTAAATTCCTAGGAGTGGAATTCCTGGGTCAAATGGTCTTTCTATTTTAGTTTTTTGCGGAACCTCCATACTGCTTTCCACAATGGTTGAACTAGCTTACATTCCCACCAGCAGTGTAAGAGGGTTCCCCTTTCTCCACATCCTCGTCAGCATTTGTAGTTCTTAGTCTTTTCAATACTGGCTATTCTAACTGCTGTGAGGTGATATCTCACTATGGTTTTTATTTGCATTTCCCCTAAAATTAGTGATGTGGAACATCTTTTCATGTGCCTATTGGCCATCTGAATTTCTTCTTTGGAGAAGTGTCTGTTCATATCCTCCACCCATTTGTTAATTGGGTTATTTGCTTTTTGGGTGTTGAGGTGTGTGAGTTGTTTATATATTTTGGATGTTAACCCCTGTCGGATATGTCATTTACAAATATATTCTTCCATACTGTAGGATGCCTTTTTGTTCTGTTGATGGTGTCCTTTGCTGTACAGAAGCATTTTAGTTTGATGTACTCCATGTGTTCATTTTTGCTTTTATTTCCTGAGCCTGTGAGATTTCTTCGTGAAATTACTCATGTTTATATTCAGGAGAGTTTTGCCTATGTTTTTTCCTAAGAGTTTTATGGTTTCATGACTTACATTCAGGTCTTTGATCCATTTTGAATTTACTTTTATGTATGGAGTTAGACAGTAATCCAGTTTCATTCTCTTACACGTAGCTGTCCAGTTTTGCCAGCACCAGCTGTTGAAGAGGCTGTCATTTCCCCATTGTATATCCATGGTTCCTTTATCGTATATTAATTGACCACATATACTTGGGTTTATATCTGGGCTTCCTTTTCTGTTCCACTGGTCTATGGGTCTGTTCTTGTGCCAGTACCAAATTTTCTTGATTACTGTGGCTTTGTAGTACAGCTTGAAGTTGGGAAGTGAGATCCCCCTGCTTCTGAGGATTGCTTTGGCTATTCGTGGTCTTCTGTGGTTTCAGATAAATTTTAAAACTATTTGTTCCAGTTTGTTGAAGAATGCTCTCAGTATTTTGATAGGGAGCGATTGCATTGAATCTGTACATTGCTTTAGGCAGGATGGACAATATTAATTCTTCCTATACATGAGCACAGAATGTGTTTCCATTTATTGGTATTTTCTTTAATTTCTCTCATGAGTGTCTTGTAGTTTTCAGAGTATAGGTGTTTCACTTCCTTGGTTAGGTTTATTCCTAGGTATTTTATTCTTTTTGATGCAGTTGTGAATGGAATTGTGTTCCTGATTTCTCTTTCTGCTAGTTCATCATTAATGTATAGGAATGCAACAGATTTCTGTGTATTAACTTTGTATCTTGCAACTTTGCTGAATTCAGATATTAGATCTGGTAGTTTTGGAGTGGATTCTTCAGGGTATTTTATGTACAATGTCACGTCATCTGCAAACAGTGACAGTTTAACTTCTTCTTTAGTAGTCTGGATGCCTTTTATTTCTTTTGTCTTATCTGATTGCCGTGGTGAGTTCCTCCAGAACTATGTTCAATAAAAGTAGGGAGAGTGGACATTCTTGTCTTGTTCCTGATCTTAGGGAGAAAGCTTTCAGCTTCTCGCTGTTAAGTATGATGTTGGCTGTGGGCTTGTCATATATGATGTTTATTATGTTGAGGTACTTGCCCTCTCTACCCATTTTGTTGAGAGTTTTTATCATGAATCAATGTTGAATTTTTTTGAATGCTTTTTCAGCATCTATGGAACTGATCATGTGGTTTTTGTCCTTTTGGTGATGTGGTGGATGATGTTGATGTATTTTCGAATATTGTACCATCCTTGCATCCCTGGAATAAATCCTACTTGATCACGGTGGATGGTCTTTTTGATGTATTTTTGAATTCACTTTGCTAATATTTTGTTGAATATTTTTGCATCTATGTTCATCAGGGATATTGGTCTGTAGTTTTCTTTTTTTGTGGTTTCTTTGCCTGGTTTTGGTATTAGGGTGATGCCAGCCTCATAGAATGAGTTTGGAAGTATTCCCTCCTCTTCTACTTTTTGGAAAACTTTAATGAGAATGGGTATTAAGTCTTCACTAAATGTTTGATAAAATTCAGCGGTGAATTTTGGTCCAGGGGTTTTGTTCTTGGGTAGTTTTTTGATTACCAATTCAATTTTGTTGCTGGTAATTGGTCTGTTCAGATTTTCTGTTTCTTTCTGGGTCAGCCTTGGAAGGTTGTGTTTTTCTAGAAAGTGGTCTATTTCTTCTAGGTTATCCACTTTGTTAGCATGTAATTTTTCATAGTATTCTCTAATAATTCTTTGTATTTCTGTGGTGTCCGTAGTGTTTCTTCCTTTCTCATTTTTGATTCTGTTTATGTGTGTAGACTCTTTTTTTCTTGATAAGTCTGGCTAGGGGTTTATCTATTTTGTTTATTTTCTCAAAGAACCAGTTCCTGCTTTCATTGATTCTTTGTATTGTTTTATTCTTCTTGATCTAATTTATTTGTGCTGTAATCTTTATTATGTCCCTTCTTTTACTGACTTTGGGCCTCATTTGTTCTTCTTTTTCTAGTTTTGTTAATTGTGAGTTTCGACTGTTCATATGGAATTATTCTTCTTTCCTGAGGTATGCCTGTATTGCAATATACTTACCTCTTAACACAGCCTTTGCTATGGCCCACAGATTTTGCGGTGTTAAATTATTGTTGTCGGTTGTCTCTATATATTACTTGATCTCTGTTTTTATTTGATCATTGATCCATTGGTTATTTAGGAGCATGTTGTTAAGCCTCTATGTGTTTGTGGACTTTTTCATTTTCTTTGCATAATTTATTTCTAGTTTCAAATCTTTTTGGTCCATGTAGCTGGTTGGTACCATTTCAGTGTTTGAATTTACTGAGGCTCTTTTTGTGGCCTAGGATATGATCTATTCTTGAAAATGTTCCATGTGCACTTGAGAAGAATGTGTATCCTGCTGCTTTTGGGTGTAAGGTTCTGTAGATGTCTGTTAGGTCCATCTGTTCTAATGTGTTGTTCAGTGAGTGCCTCTGTGTCCTTACTTATGTTCTGTTTGGTAGGTCTGTCCTTTGGAGTGAGTGGTGTGTTGGAAATCTCCTAGAATGAATGCATTGTATTCTATTTACCCTTTTAATTCTGTTAGTATTTGTTTCACATATGTAGGTGCTCCTGTGTTTGGTGCATTGATGTTTAGAATGGTTATATCCTCTAGTTTGATCAACCCCTTTATCATTATGTAATATCTTTGTCTCTTGTGACTTTCTTTGTTTTGAAGTCTATTTTGTCTGTTAGAAGTACTCCAACATGTGCTGTGTTCTCCCTATTAGTTGTCTGAAATCTCTTTTTCCATCCCTTCACTTTTAGTCTGTATGCCTTTGGTTTTGAAGTGAGTTTCTTGTAGGCAGCATATAGTTGCATCTTGTTTTTTTTTCCATTCAGTGACTCTGTCTTTTGATTGGTGCATTCAGACCATATACATATAGGGTGATTATAATATGTACTTATTGCCATTGCCAGCTTTAGGTTTGTGGATTCCAAAGCTTCAAGTTCCAGGGGTTTTGTTCTTTCCAAAAGTTCTTACTATCCAGGAGTCTAATGTAACTCACTTAGTATGCTATTGCAAACACAATGTAAGGGTTCTTTTTTTTCCCCCTTCTTTTCTTCTTCCTCCATTCTTTATATATTAGGTATCATATTCTTTACTCTTTGTCTATCCCTTTTTATTACCTCTGGTGACAGCTATTTAACCTTAGGAACTCTTCCATCTATAGCAGTTCCTCTAAAATACACTGTAGAAATGGTTTGTGGGAGCTAAATTCTCTCAGCTTTTGCTTATCTGGGAATTGTTTAATCCCTCCTTCAAATTTAAATGATAATCTTACCGGATAGAGTATTCTTGGTTCAAGGCCCTTCTGCTTCATTGCATTAAATATATCATGCCACTCCCTTCTGGCCTCTAAGGTTTCTGCTAAGAAGTCTGATGATAACCTGATGGATTATTTCTCTCCCTGGCAGATTTTAATAGTCTGCCCTCATCCTTCATCTTTGCCATTGTAATTATTATATGTTTTGGTATTGTCCTCCTTGGGTCCCTTGTGTTGGGAGGTCTGTGCACCTCTATGGCCTGAGAGACTATCTCCTTCCCCATATTGGGGAAGTTTTCAGCAAATACTTCCTCAAAGACACTTTCTATCCCTTTTTCTCTCTCTTCTTCTTCTGGTACCCCTATAATACAAATATTGTTCCTTTTTGATTGGTCACACAGTTCTCTTAGTATTCTTTCATTCCTAGAGATCCTTTTTTTCTCTCTGTGCTTCAGCTTCTTTATATTCCTCTTCTCTAATTTCTATTTCATTTATCATCTCCTCCACTGAATCTAATCTGCTTTTAATACCCTCCATTGTGTTCTTCAACAATTGGATTTCCATCCTAAATTCATTCCTGAGTTCTTGAATATTTTTCTGTACCTTCAGGAACATGTTTATTGTTTTTATTTTGAAATCTCTATTAGGAAGATTTATTAGTTCAGTTTCATTCTATCCTTTTTCTGATGTTGAGATTTTGCTTTGAACCCAGATTCCTTTGACCTTTCATATTTGTATGTGGTGCCCTCTAATGCCCAGAAACTCTACTCTCTGGAGCTGGTCAGCCCCTGGAGCAATGTCGGGGGTTGCAGGGGGGTGGTGCTGGTGCCTGTGGGGAGGAAAGAGCAGTGTCCTTCGTCCTGGCTGCTATGCCTGTCTCCACTGCCATAACCAGTGGGCCAAGCACACACGTGTAAGCCTCTATGCTTTGCATTTGTGGCTGCTTTAGGCGGGGCTGTCCTCTGGCTGGCTGGATGCCAGGGCAGTGTTTGCCGGTTTGCAAGCCAGGTACGGGTTGGCCTCAAGGAATCTGCAGCAGGCTGCATATCATGGTGGGGGGCCTTGGAGCTGCGTAGCCCGCCAGGGGGCTGGAGCACCTGAAGATAGTGAAAGTCCCCAACCTGTTGGGCAGCGTGCACCTGGACAATTTTGTCTACCTGTCCTTTCTCCTGAGCAGTAAGCTCTGTGCAACCTTGCCCCTTTAGCTGCTCTCTTGGATTTGGGAAGTCTCTCAGAGTGCCCACCCAGATCAGCTGGATATGAATCCCTGTTTTCCACAAGAAGCTGGAATCTCAATCTCTCCAGGTATTCCGCCTGTCTTAGCTTTCCAACCCCACTGATCACCAGAGCACCACGCAATGCAGGTTCGTGCTCCGAGAGCACATCTCCAGGGCTAGGTGTTCAGCAGTCCCAGGCTTCCACTCCCTCCCTGCTCTGTCTCTCTTCTTCCTGCTGGTAAGCTGTGGTGGGGGAAGGGCTTGGGTCCTGCCAGTTTACAGCTTTGGTACATTACCCTGTTCTGTGAGGTCTCTTCTTTCCTCTAGGTTTATGTAGTCTGGCACAGCCTTCTTTCCTATTGCTCTTTCAGGATTGGTTGTATTAATTATATTTTCATATTATATGTGGTTTTAGGAGGTCTCTGTCTTACCTCTCACCTTGCCATCTTTAATCCTCCCTGCTCATGCAGTTTTGATGTGCATTTTGAGACTGAAGGGATTTCCACTAGCCCTTTGTGTAAAGGGTATTGACAGTCCTACAACATTTGTACATGGGTTGTCCAGCTGTGACAGGCTGGGTTGCCTCTAGGTTCTCTTAATAAGACTAAATTCTGAGTGAAGAAGCCATGCTTAACTTTGACTGTTGCCTCTGGTAGAACATTCACATTTTGCTGGTATAATTCTAGCTCTGCCTAGAGCTTCTAATTATTCTAAGAAATTAAGAGTCTGTAATTTTGATGAACAACATCTATAGCCCTGAGAACCTTCAAATTATCTGAAAATGGGGAAGTGAATTATTTCTTTGTCTCTTGAAATGATAGGTATATCCTGATCAGCAAGCCTATCGTATGGACAGAAAGATTAAGAATGCAGTTCCTTGAAGGTTTTCGATCTTTTTTGAAGATTCTTACCTGTATGCAGGTATGATAGTTCTGTACATCAGTAAGATAAATTTATTTTTAAAAACGTAATTCCAGTCTCTTTTTTTTAAGCAAATTATGGGTTTTATTTGAGGAAAAATATATTTAGCAAAGTAGAAATAAAATTTAAACACTGCCTCACTGGTCCTACTTTCACTGGTCCTGCTTTAATAGACCTTTTTATATACTTTAATTAACCCCTGCTATCATTATTAATGTTTATTGAATGCTTACTTTATGATACTGTATTAAGAACTCTGCATGCATTATTTCTTTTGAGCCTCATAGCAATCTTAGGATGTAGTTATTATTATCTCCATTTTACATATAAATGAATTAAAGCCTAGAAATAATTTGACCAGGATCACACAGCTATAGAGTGACAGAGCTGAGCGTTGAACCCATGCCTTCTGACTTAATATAACAGCCATGTTAAAAAGCTATGCATATATGAATATCAATCTTGACACTTTTATATTTTGCCAGTAGATCAACAAAGAAAGAAGATCCATATATGTATGTTAACCATCCTTTTCTTGCAGGGAATGGAAGAAATCAGAAGACAGGTCGGTCAGCACATAGAAGTGGATCCTGACTGGGAGGCTGCCATTGCTATACAGATGCAACTGAAGAATATTTTACTCATGTTCCAGGAATGGTGTGCTTGTGACGTAAGTAAAATTTGTCAGCTTCTCAAGAGCTCTAATGGTTATTAATGGCATAGTTTTATATTGTAACTTTCTTGATGTAAAGTTTTATTATTTAAGTAGTTTCTTATATATTTGAATTTATTTAAATTTAGGAGTAAAATCCAATTTTTTACACTTAATTAGAAAATGTGCCCAAAGATAGTTAATCTTTGGAAATTGTGTGATTTAATCAAGTAATACATTTATTTATTTATTCCCTTGTATTTGAATATCAATGATATGAAAATTAGGACCACATAAACCTTAATATTCCAAAATGGAGAAGTGTGGATATTTTTTCAATCAAGAGCTTTGTTATGTGTGTTAAACCATTAAGAGAATAAATTTTAAAATATAGAACTAAGGTATTTCCTTAAGCAATTTTAGACCATAACCATCTTTAAACACACCCCTGCCTCAGGTTCCATTTTTGGAAAGATGACTTCATTTATTTCTGTCCTGAGAAAACTGACATTGTCTGAGTCAAATTGTTTCATCCTCCTCAGTTTCTCTGCTCATCTTTCTATAGCCTATTCACTGACTAAGCATCTCTGTATCATCACTATCGGTCTTCTTTTCATCTCTTTCTTTGTAAAACTACTGACTCTGCGTACTCTTTTGGTTCCAATCTATATTACTTCCTGGAGTTTGCTTCCTCGATTTTCTCCTCTGGTACATCCCACTCTTCCATTCATCTGCCTATTTTGAAAAGTATTTCAAAGGATCTCTTTAGTAACCAAATTCAGAGGTCTCTTCTAAGTTCCCATCTTACTTAAAAAATGTCTATAGCATTGTATTCTGTTGAGTATCTTAATCTTTTTGAAACTTTCTTTCCCTCTGATTTTCACAAACTCCTTTATTCTCATATTTCTATTTTTGATGACCCATTTCAGTCAGTCATTGCTTTTTTCCCAATTCTTTCTGCCTATGAAATGAGACATTCACTAATACTCTCTTCTCTTTCCCACAGACCTTTTATTCTTACCAACTCAATTAAAACTTCATAGATGACTCTACCAAACCATAGTCATTTTAGTTTGTGTGCTAGATGTTTCTGCTTAGATGTTACACTTATATTTCAAATTCAGAATATATTAAATTGATTTGTTATCATTTCCTTTTGCTTCCAACTAGCATTTTCTTTTCTTGACTTCTTGTTCTATTAAATGACACACTAATGACACATTCATCCATACAGGAAATCTCAGAGCCATTGCATTCTGTATATTAGATATTAACAGATTTTTGACGGGTTGGGGAGTTCTGTTTTCACATAAGATTGGGATATGCTAGGTTGAACAAAATCAAACGGGAGTCTTTTTTAAGCTACTGAACTTCTCAAGCCCTTTAATCAATGTGCTCATTTCTAAGAGGGAATATTCTCAAAATGTATATGACTGGAGAATTCCTTTTTTAAGATAAAATTAGTGGAAGAAATACTATCTTAAGAAATGACTTTTGACTCCTTTCTCCATGCTATACTTACCCAGATTTGAATCTTCCTTACCTAAATTTATTTTATAACCCTTACTTATTTCCTATGAGTTCAATCTTTTTGGCCCAAACTGCCCCCACCCTTGCTGCGACCCTTATCTTCTACACTTAACTTTGTAGTAATCTTCCTGTTGGTTTCCTTGTCTCTTGACACCTGTTAATTCTTCTTAAAGCAGTGCACTGACTACTTTATTACTCTTCAGATACTGTCAGTGTATTCACATGCTGAAGCCAAGGCATATTTAGTTTGATTGCTCATTAATTCCATGCATAAACCCTTTATCTAGATTCTGTTCTTCTCCATTGTCTGAACAAGAGTTGTACTTCCCCTTATTTCTGTTTATTCTGTATCTCTGCTAGCAATACCACCATCTCCTCATCTTTTCCCTGAACTTAAATTCTGCAGTCTTTTAGACCCTACTCAAAAGATGCTTTCGCAAATTTTTTTTTTGCCCTCATCATAATTAGTTTGTACCATTTACAAGATACTTAGAGATTTTTACTTTGTGTTTGTGTCTGTGTATCTGTCTCTGTCTTACATTACCTGTTAGCTTGTAGATTCTGTGGAGGTAGCCCTAGCATACATAGAATAATTCTTGAATGATATTTATTGAATTGATATTGGTTGAATGATTTGGCAATGTAGATAACATCAATTTATTTGCATTTTTATTTTCCTTTCAGGAAGAGCTTTTACTGGTTGCTTATAAGGAATGTCACAAAGCTGTGATGAGGTGCAGTACGAATTTCATGTCTAATAGCAAGACAGTAGTGCAGTTGTGTGGTCATACTTTAGAAACTAAGTCCTACAGAGTATCTGAAGATCTTATAAGTATACATCTGCCACTCTCTAGGACTCTTGCTGGTGAGTGTTTTTTGCATATTTTTATTAGCTTTGTTTTGTAGACGCAGAGTAGTAGAAACATTTCTACATTTGTTCTATGCTTAGTAAGTACAGACATACTCAGATCACATACTTCATTTAAGAGCTGTTACTATCACTATCTTTCAAAGAGCTGTCTCCAGAATATCTAAGGATGCTTGTTTACCTGGGCCTTTTGTTAGCTGAGTCATCTATGGATCCTTGTAGTACATACTTAAGGACTAACTTGGTAACTCGTCTCCCACCCAAATAAAAATAGAGTAAAATCTTGTTGCTGATTGTTAACGCCTTTCTTTGCCTGATTGCATCTTTGATTTGTCTGTGGCACTGTTGCTTTCACCACTAAAAGAACAAAATCATAGATTTTTCTTTAAACATTCTTTGATTTACATTTCCATTTAAATCAGCCTTGTCAAGTTTTTTTTTTTAACAACTTAATGGGAGTATATATATTTTTAATTGTGGTAAAATACACATAATGTAAAATTTACCATTTTAGCTGAAAGGAAAGGAGCGACACACAGCAGCAATTCACTGGAGAATTTCGCTTTATTAGGGAAAGGTGCTGGGTTATATAGGAAGGGGTATGGGGTGATTGTGGTGTTACTTCTACGGGGCTGGTGGCTATTGGCTAGGTGCTGGGATTGGGAGGGGGGCGAGAGGTGATTGGGCTTCAGGTGGTGCCGGCGGGAACTGAGGACCCCCGAAGAGAAGCCGGAAATTCGCCATCTTACTGGTGGGGGCCCTTCATTAGCTATTTTTGAACATATAATTGAAGGGCATTCACATTGTTGTGCAACCATCACCTTCATCTATCTCCAGATTTTTCTTCATTTTCCCAAATTGAAATTCTGTAACCATTCAACGTAACTCCTCATTCCCACCTGCAGGCCCTGGCAATCACCATTCTATTTTCTGTCTCTGATGGGACTACTCTAGGTACTTCATATAAGTGAAATCATACACATATTCTTTTAGATCTGGCTAATTTCTCAAAGTATAATGTCTCACCGTTTATCTATATTGTAGCATGTGTGAGTTTCCTTCCTTTTCAAGGCTGAATAATATTCCATAGTAGGTATAAACTACATTTTTTTATCCATTTATCCATCAATGAGTGCTTGCGTTGTTTCCACCTTTTGGCTCTTGTGAAAAATGTTGCTATGGACATGAGTGTACAAATACCTGTTTGAGAACTTGTATTCAATTCTTTGGGGTATACACCCTTAAGTGGCATTACTAGACTGTGAGATAATTCTACTTTATAATTTTTTAAGAAGCTGCTGTATGTTTTCATAGCAACTACGCCATGTACTTTCCCACTGACAGTGCACAAATATTCCAAATTCTCCACATCCTCATTGACATTTGTTATTTCCTGTTTTTTTAACTGTCCTAATGAGTGAGAGGTGGTATCTTCTTAGTGGTTAGTGATATTGAGCATCTTTTCCTGTGCTTATTGGCCATGTGTATATCTTTTTTTTTAGAGAAATGTCTGTTGAAGTTCTTCGTCAATTTTTTTTTTTTTTGAGAGGGCATCTTTCATATTTATTGATCAAATGGTTGTTAACAACAATAAAATTCTGTATAGGGGAGTCAATGCTCAATGCACAATCATTAATCCACCCCCAGCCTAATTCTCGTCAGTCTCCAATCTTCTGAAGCATAACGAACAAGTTCTTACATGGTGAACAAATTCTTACCTAGTGAATAAGTTCTTACATGGTGAACAGTACAAGGGCAGTCATCACAGAAACTTTTGGTTTTGATCACACATTATGAACTATAAACAATCAGGTCAAATATGAATATTCGTTTGATTTTTATACTTGATTTATATGTGGATCCCACATTTCTCCCTTTATTATTATTATTTTTTTTATTTTTAATAAAATGCTGAAGTGGTAGGTAGATGCAAGATAAAGGTAGAAAACATAGTTTAGTGTTGTAAGAGAGCAAATGTAGATGATCAGGTGTTTGCCTGTAGACTATGTGTTAATCCAAGCTACACAAGGACATTAAAACATCCACGATGCAGAAGATTTCTCTCAAAACAGGGGGGGTGAGGTTCTAAGCCTCACCACTGTTGATCCCCAATTTCTCACCTGATGGCCCCCCTGCGACTGTGCCTGTCTTAGGTTGTTCCTTTGTCAATTTTTAAGTCAGATTTTGTCACTGTTGAGTTGTAGAAATTCTTTATATGTTTGGCTTATGAGATATGTGATTTGCAAGTATTTTCTCCCAATCTGTGGGTTGTTTTTTCACCCGATTGACAGTGTCCTTAGATACACAAAGGGTTTTAATTTTGATGTAATCTAATTTATTTTTTCTTTGGTTGCCTGTGCTTTTGGTCTCATATCCAAAAAATTATTATCAAGTCAGATGTCATGAAGTCTTTTCCCTATGTTTTCTTCTAAGAGTTTTATACTTTTGGCTACTATTTTTAGGTCTTTGATTCACTTTTAGTTAACTTGTATGTATGGTATAATTGATGTGATTATATGTTACTTCTATTCTTATAAGAAGAAATAGATTAGTTTTCATTTCTTTTGATGCTCTGTTAAGAGCAAAATTATTATATCTTGAGATGCAGCATATTAAATTACATGATGTATAAGCACCCCTTGCACAGTGTGGGATATGTTAGTGATGTTGTGTTTCAAAATTAGAAATCCAAGCCTTGCATTCCAAGGTGTCATTTCTAAACTCAATAAATGTATATTTAAATCTCACAAGTTTCCAAACTTGAAGAGTTAACTGAGAAACAAATTAGCTGGGTTTATTGCTTTTTTATTTTTCTCCTTTTTTTTAAAACTTTAGGTCTTCATGTGCGTTTAAGCAGGCTGGGTGCTGTTTCAAGATTGCATGAATTTGTGCCTTTTGTAAGTAACTTTATTTAAAGTGTTGATTTACTTATATCCTGCTTGTATCCCAAACCTCAGTTGATGAGTGGGAAGAAGAAGAATATTTTGAAACCCACCTGAATAATTCCCATTTAGTAATATAAGTCTGTATATAGTATATTGAAATCTGAGCTTGGGAGTTGGAGTCATCTGGTTCAAACCTTTCCCACTTTACAGATGAGAGAACTGAGGAATATATAGTGCCATAACTTTGAGACACATCCAAGCCCTCTAAGATATAATGAAATTGACCTCACTCTGTTTTAGGAGGACTTTCAAGTAGAGGTACTAGTGGAATATCCTTTGCGTTGTCTGGTATTGGTTGCCCAGGTTGTTGCTGAGATGTGGCGAAGAAATGGGCTCTCTCTTATTAGCCAGGTATGACAAGGCCTGTCATTCACATTTATGAATGTGTTCATTTTCTGATTGTTTTTTCATTTGTATAATTTTACCTTGTATCCCAGGTTTTGCTGAGTATTTAATTTCCATTCTCTTATAATAATTCAGAAATAGAAGTCCTGTATAGATATTTCTCCTTTTATCCTGTTTAGTGGATAGATAAGGTAAAAGCCAGTAGGACCACCAGAAACCTGCCCTTTAACATAGGCGTTTCTGAAGATTACCTTACTTGGTGACCTGTAATCTTCCTACCATCTGTCTTAATGGAAGGTCACCTTGCAATTTTTCCTTCTGTTCTAGATCAAATAAGAAGGGATTGGGAAACAGGACTTGTAAAGATACCACTTGGGAGAAAAATGATGTTATGATTGATGTTAGAAATTGGTTTACTTTTATTGAAGTGGGTATTTTAAGTTAAAGAAAAAACAATTCTTTTGTTATGCATGTTGAAAATAATTACTAATAAAGAGCATTTTTAACTCAAGTGTTTTCATGCCGTATTTCACTTTATCCTCAAAATTATCTTAAAATGATTCACATATTTATAACAAGTTTTTTTATTGAAGTATAATTGAGATACAATACCCTTTTAGTCTCAGGTGTACATTAATGATTTTTTGATATTTTTATACATTATGAAGTGATGCCCATGAAAGTCTAGTTATCTATCGTCTGTCACCATATAATTTTTACAATATATTATTGACTGTATTCTCTATGCTATACATTACAACCCCATGACTTATTTATTTTATAATTAGAAGTTTATACCTCCTAATCCTCTTGACCTGTTTTGTGTGCCCACAAATAGGTAACCATTTGTTTCTTGTATCTGTGAGTCTGTTTCTGTTTTGTTTTGTTTGTTCATGCGTTTTGTTTTTAGATTCCACATATAAGTGAAGTATTTATTTGTTTTTCTCTGTTGGACTTATTTCACTTAGCATAATACCATCTAGGCCCATCCATTTGTCACAAATGGCAAGATTTCATTCTTTTAAATGGCTGAGCAATATTCCATTGTATATATATACATATATTACATCTTATTTATCCATTCATCAATTAATTGATTTAGGTTGCTTCCATATCTTGCCTATTGTAAATTATGCTACAATAAACATAGGGGTACATTTATCTTTTTGAATTGGTGTTTTTGTTTTCTTTGGGTAAACACCTAGAAGTAGAACTGCTGGATTGTATCATAGTTCTATTTTTAAGTTTCTAAGGAACCTCTATACTGTTTCTTGTAGTGGCTTAACTAATTTAAATTCCTACCAACAGTGCACAACGGTTTTCTTTTCTTCATGTCTGTGCCTTTTTGATAATAGCCAGTCTGAGACTATTATAGGTATAAGGAGATATGGTAGCACATTGTGGTTTTGATTTGCATTTCCCTGGTAATTAGTGATTGCAACTTTTTTACCACTAAGGAGTTCTTAGGGTTTCTAGTTTAGAGAAAATTTTAAGAATAGTTTTTGTTGAGACTTCTGTTTGAAATAAAGTAATTTTTTTAGCTTCTGTTCTACCTTTTATTTTATAGGTGTTTTATTACCAGGATGTTAAGTGCAGAGAAGAAATGTATGATAAAGATATCATCATGCTTCAGGTACCCATTTAAATTACTTTTGATATTTATGTCTTTACCTTCCTTCATAGGTTCCTTGTAAAAAAAAGAGAAGGTGGATTATAATTATTTTTAACCTTGTGTACATTTTTACTATTGTCAAAATTGAATACAGTATCATAGAAATGGAAGGGATTACTACATTATCTTCTGCAGACTTTATAATTTTTCTGACAGTCCTATTAGTGACAAAATATTTATCCACTTAATACATGAGAACTGTGTTGCTGGATTTCTTTTACAGGTTGGAGCATCTTTAATGGATCCCAACAAGTTTTTGTTACTTATACTTCAGAGGTATGAACTTGCTGATGCTTTTAACAAGACCATTTCCACAAAAGACCAGGTAAGTAACAGAGACTGTTATGTGAATTAATTCCAAAGAAAATATTGAAGTTAAAAATTTTGATCATATTTAAGATTTTTATTTCTTTATAACTCCAAAAATCATATATGTACATAACACGCATATATATATATCTGCATATATGTGCATATACTCTTTTTACTCTGCAAAAATTTAAATACATAGATTAACAAAAAGGAGACGAAAAATCATATAAAACACTGCCTTCTAGAAATATCATAAAGTTTTGCTGTCTTGTTTGTGCTATTTTGTAATTTGCTTCCTGAGCTTAGAAAAATACTGTGATAGGTTTTTCTTGTCACTAAATAAATGCACAACTACATCATCGTTTTTTTACATCATAATTTTTAAAGGCTGTATAGTATTGGGCTATATGAGCACATCGTACATTAGTCCCCTATTGCTGAAGAGGGTTTTTTTTTAGTTTTTGATTTTATAAACTATTTTTCTGTACCTTAAGGTTTAAACACTTGCCTCACTATTTTATTAAGATAAATTCTTAGAAATGGATTTGCTGTTGAAAATAGTGTGCTTTTCCTTAAGACTATTAATATATATTGTCAAATTGCTCTCAGAAAAGCTACTCCAATTTAAGCTCTCTGTAGCAGTGTGTACATCTGTAATGGCACTGGTACTTTTATATTTGTTGATCTGATAGGTGAAAGAGGGTATGTCATTTGTATACTTATAGTTCTTTATCAGTTAATTTGACATGTTTTCATGATTATTGGCCTTTTTTTCCTATTTAATAGTGAATTATCTGTTCCTGTCCTTCACTCTTTTTGTTCTTATAAAAGTTCCTTATTTAGTAAGGATATTAATTCTTCATTTCCTGTATTTGTTACATTTTTCACAGTTTATAATTTGTCTCATGGAGTTTTGTCACATCTTCAGTGTTTTAATATTTGATACCAGCTTATACATAGAGTAGCTCTTGACTGTTTTGAATTTATGAATCACATCATTTTATTCTTTCAAATTAGAAGTCACATGCAAAGGATCAAAGAATGAGATATGAAATTCAAAGCTAATTTTTAATCATTTTATATTCAGTGAAAATGAATACCTAGTTTACTGCAGTGCTTAAATAAGAGGTGTATTAGGAAATGGTACTGTCACCATAACTGTTTGGTGTCTATTTGAAGCCACAGTCTCACCAACCCAGGTAAGAAGGAAACCAGTAATAGAGGAAAAGTTAAAGTTTAGAATTAATTTCTTGACCTAAGGTTACATGGGGAATAATGATAATGAAAACAATAATATTTAGTAATTGTTACTGAGTTCTTATTATATGCTGGGTATTATGAATCTTGTTAAATTTGATATCAAAAAAGAGAATTATTCACCTCATAATTCTGTTGCTCTGGTCTGGTAGAAAATACTGGACTAGATGGACCATGAGTCTGATACAGAACTGTATATTTTATGGAAGCAGTTAGTTCTTACGTAACTAATTTGTTCTTTTTGAATTGATTTTATAGGATTTGATTAAACAATACAATACATTAATAGAAGAAATGCTTCAAGTCCTCATCTATATTGTGGGTAAGATTAAAATATGTTTTGAAGCAGAACCTGGGTTGTTTTTTAGAGAAAACATTAATAAGAATTGTTACTTATCATTTTACTCTTTTCCCAAATACAGCATAAAATATTAGAGATTAATGTTACTAGTATGATTGATATGTTTAGAAACCTACTTTTAAGAAAGAACAGCTAGTACATCTTTATTTTTCAGTACCTCATTTGTAATTGTTCAGACTTGTTTATAAAGGTCTGAAATATAATTATCCTAGTTAAAAATGTAGATGAAAAGTACCTATTCATTGAGTGCTAAAAATTTTACATAAATATGAAGCTTCAGTATAACAAAGGCCTAAGTAAAACATCTTTTCATTGTGTCTCTATTAAATCACCTTGTGCAAATATTGGCCATACTTTTATTTTTGTATATTCTGTATTATAGTCTTCTGTTGATTTTACCAGCTAAGTGAAAGTTCTTGACTTCTCATTCTGGCTCTTGTTTCAGTCACTGCTTTGTATTAATAGTTCCTAGTGAGGATTCTAGATTAGCTAAATCTGGAAACACGGGTTCCTTTTACTTGTTTGTCAGAGAGGTGGTTGCTGAACTAGCTGCTTGTCTTAGCAGGAAGTGTGGTAAGCTTTCGTTGCTAATTGAGATATAACTCCTCCTGTTCAGAATATACCATTGGACACTAAAGAAAAAATAGTTAAATTAAAAATGTATTAAAGACTTTTAAGTTGATGATATAACTCAAGATGAAAAAACTAAAGACTTTTGTTTGTTCTTGAAATACTGTATGAAGACTTTCTAATACTGTACTTTATATTTGCTGTTCTATATTTTTACCATTTTATTGCTACTATTGTTTTGCTGTTATTGTGTTTACCCAAATTTATTAGGTTTTTCCTTAATCATATTAACCATGATTTTTAGTTAATACTTGCTGTATTCCTGAAAGTAAGTCTATTACTTTCAAGAGTCAACATTAAAAAAAAATTACATATAGAAAATTTCTGGTTTTATAAGAGAAAACATTATGAAGTAGAAAAAGATTCAAATTAGAAATCAGAAGATCTAGTCTTGGTCTTGCTATCAGCTACTAAGACCATGCCATTTACTTTCTTTGGGCCTCAAATTCCTGATTTTTAAAATGTGAAGGCAAGCTACATGATCTCTATGGTTCCTTCTAGCACTGAACTTCTAGGGAATACTGTTTTTGGCAAAACACAATTTGTTTTACAAATGTAAAGAGAAATGGGTCTCTTGGAAATGAACTCATTTAACAAAAAAGGCATAGTTTGGATAATTTGTAGAATTTGTCACATCTCTTAGGCAAAGAATCCCTGTCTTTGTAATAAGATAGGACTTTGTACATGTGTTATAGTATTGAAGATCAGTGGTGACAGAAGGTCTTCTTGAGGTAATGGGAATTAGATGCAGTTGACACCAATGAAATCCTCATAATCAATTTAGCTATGTTCTCTCTTCATTTGGCAGTTTATTGAGATGAAAAATGAAAACATGGTATGTGGGCAACAGCAATCATTCCTGATACATATTTCTGTTTTGTCATTTAGCCCATACAGACATTTTTTAAAAGCATTTTGTTTTTCAGTTTTTACTTTGTTCTTTCTTAAATAATAAGTAGAGACAAAATTGAGGAAAATCTTGAAAGAAAAGCTACTGGTCAATGATTGCCACTGCTCATTCAATGCTATCTGCCTTATTTTCTGGATTAGAGACACATGCTAATTTAATTGAGGGGCCTTGTCAATAATGTGTGTTGTGTGTGTGTGTGTGTGTGTGTGTGTGCGCGTGCGTGCGTGCATGCATGCATGCATGTGTAAGACCTATGTTCTTCAGATCTTTTTGTTTTTCTTCCTTTGTTTTTCGGCAGATAAGACTTGTTCAGATTCAGGGACTGTCCAAATAATTTTTGGTCCCTCTCTCATAGACTTAATTTAATGCAATGTTCTGTGTATAAGTGCTCCTAATGGGAAGACATTTAAAAAGAAAGCAATTAATTGTTTTACTTTTTTTTTGCATTGTTTGTATTAGGAGAGCGTTATGTACCTGGTGTGGGAAATGTGACCAAAGAAGAGGTCACAATGAGAGAAATCATTCACTTGCTTTGTATTGAACCTATGCCACACAGTGCCATTGCCAAAAATTTACCTGAGAATGTAAGTCCAATTTTGGTTTTCACTCTATTCAACTCAAGATAGGATAGTTTTTTTTTTTCTTCAATTGGAAACTATTCTAAAGTTTTAGGAAAATTTTTTCAGTGAATTTTGCAGATATAAAACTATTGCCATTCACTCTTTAGTGGTATAAATTTTAATTCTGGCCTTGAGGCATTGAGAACCATTTTAGAAAAGCATTCTATTTAGAAAACATTGTAGAGCAAGAAACTCCATGACTTTGACTTTTTATGTACTTTAAAGTAAGGCTTCTCTAGAGGAAGAGGGGGCTCCCTGAAATACTGAGACTGTTTGGGTGATGTGTTAGTCTGGATCTTCTGAGAAGCAAATGTAAAGATAAAACATTTAAGATTTTATTAGGAACAATGCCTATGAGAGAAGGCAATGCTGCAAAAGCTGAGGGAGCCATCAGACTGTGATGCAAAGTCTGACTCCAGGTGAAAGAAAGAGGGAAGGTCAGTTAGATAGAAGCATCCTAGGCTGCTGGCTAGTCTGGTCAAGGAGTGATGCCTTCCCACATCTCTCAGAATGAACCTGCATTAGCATTTCTATTCCCTCTAATTGGAGGTCTACAGAGTACAATACTCGTGGCCACCACAGGTGATATTTCTGCTTTTGTACATAATGGTAATGGAGTAATAGTACTAAAGATTCTGGGTCTCATATTTTTCCCCCTGAGATTTAATTATGAGTTAGAACAATGATTCTTAAAAGAGAGTTAGGCTTATTTGTACCATCAAGGCTTTCCAGGGAAGTAGCATAGAGATGAGCTTTTCCTATTGGTAATTTCCCCCCAGATTATTTGTATCTTTTTCTAGTTTCACTATTAACTGATTCTCAAACTGTAACTATTTGGCATTTCACCTTCTTAATTTTTGCATATCCATCTGCTAATTTTATAATTATTAATATATTTTAAGTCACATTTGTCCTTATCTTTCTAAGCAATAATATCATTAAATAGTAGGATTTGCATTCTAAATTTTTTTCTTAGTACATATTAAAATAAGTGAATAACTATTCAAAATCTGAAAAAATATGTAACAGTGTGCCACCTAAAATAATTTTATATACCCCCAGTGATAGCCATACGATGCTTTGAAAAGAAAGTCAGGGAATGCCCTAACTTTTTATTGCTAACCCCAAGCACATTTTTTTAAAGGAGGCTAACTTTCTTAAATTTTACAAGACAATAAGTATCTTTTAGCTTATTTTAGTATATTGATGAGGCCCTTATCCTGATTTTAAATGACTACATAAAGTAATAATATTCCTTGTTCAAGGAAAAGTTCAAGCCAGTCAGAAAATTGAGGAAGCCAGAATACATTTGGATAGTCACATATGTGTTTTGCAATAGATCCCATTTATTTTGTTAACCTTGGTTTTAGGAATTAACACAGCATAGGCATACACTTAAGTGATGTGGGTAATACACATACTACATAAAGAAAAGCTCCTTTTCTTTGAACTTACTGGGTGAGTGTGCGTGTGTGTTCGTGTATGTGTATATATGTACACATATATGAGGGCAAATTTAGATTAAATCTCTTCTTTAAGCAGTTATACACTCATCTTATCTCTGTTAAGAAATTGGTCTCTTAAAGCTAATTGGTTTTAGACCTAATTTTTTATATCAGAAGTTGATCTTGTTTTATTATTTACAAAATAATTCAGCAATGCTGTTTAAATGTATGTCGTTTCATAGTAAGAGAAGAAAAAGTCATTACATGAAGGTAAAAATGACAAATACATTGTTTTAACAGGAAAATAATGAAACTGGTTTAGAGAATGTCATTAACAAAGTGGCCACATTTAAGTAAGTACTAATATTTCTGTTTATTCTGAGTAGTAGACCAATCTTTGTTTTCCTACTTTTTACACTTTTTAGAAGCTCTGAAGTTCTTGTGTCACGTCCTAAGGACAAGAATAAAGATTAGAAAGGGTGAGAATAAGGGCATACAGTAGGTATTTTACATGTTTGTTACAAAATGAGTATTTTTGGCAGGTGAATGAGAAATGTCCATTTGTGGTATTAGATGACTTAGATAGGACAAAAACAAAGAAGCCTTTCTGATAGTCTGTTTCCCATTGATTTTAAACCATGATTTCATTTTTTCCCTGAACTTCAATTTTATATTATAATTTTAGACTTTTCTCTGGTAAGAGTAAAATATTTTATTGTCCTTTGATTTTTGAGATATATAAAATGGAAATAGGTTTTTAAGTGGATTAATTCTTGAAATTTAAAAAATTGATACTGTAGTGAATTTCTACTTGTTATAATATTGTATTTATAGATAAATTAATAGTTTCAAAAATTTTTAAGTAGAATATAACTTTCTTATGCTCTATTAATGTTCACTGAAATATGCACTTAAGAATTCAATAGAAAATAAAAACAGTTTTATGTGAACAACAAGTATGGTATGCTCCTTTTTGCCTTGAGCTTTTCCTAATTGTGTTAGATAGAGGACTCGATATATTTTCATATACAGTTTGCTAAGGAGATAATATCTCACCACCATTGTAGATCTGATCTTAGACAATGCTGTGTGCTTTAGTTGAACAGGCAACCTTTAGGCTTCAGAGGCTAAAAAGGAAGCTGTAGGGATTTAAGTAGGGCATGAGATCAGGTCTATATAATGTAAGAAACTTCCTCAAGTTTATTTGAATTTCATAATTAAAAAACATAGCCTAACTGTTATCAGGACTTTGAGCTTACAATGTAGGTATTAATTTTATTATTGGAGTGAAATTTGTCATTTCAGTTTAAGCAAGCTGAGAGATACGATTATGTTTTCTTCCTTTAGATTTTGACTTTTAGATTAATTTTTAGGTTCTTATTTTATCTGTATTCTGTACCTCAAGAACAGTGCAATTCATCTCTGCATTTTCTGTTTAGGAAACCAGGTGTATCAGGTCATGGAGTTTATGAATTGAAAGATGAATCACTGAAAGACTTCAATATATACTTTTATCATTACTCTAAAACACAACATAGCAAGGTAGGAAAAGGATTCTTTTCAGTAAACAAATCTGAATGTTTTAAGCTTTCTAACTCCACAGAGAAATTCCTGGTTTTTCTATACTTTCATACTGGTGTTCTCATTAATAAGGCCATCATCTCACCCAAGGATCAATAATGTTATCTAGTATATAGGCAATATTCAAAATTTCCTAATTATACCAAAAATATCCTTTATAACTGTCTTAGGGGAGGGATAATTCAGTGATCATTCACTTCATTTGGTGTCATGTTTCTGTTGTCTCCTTTAATTTAGGATAATTTTGGCTTTTTGTCTTTCATAACATGGACATTTATGCAGAGTACAAGCTAGTTGTCTTAGAATACCCTACATTCTGGATATGTTTGATTATATTCTCATGATTAGATTCAAGTTAAACATTTTGCGACAAGAATACTGCCTAGATGATAGATTGCATGATATCAATGGGTACATACAATCTATTTGTTGTATTCAAGCTGATGTTAAGTTTGATCACTTAGTTAAGGTGATGTGTGACTTTGTCCTTATTAAACAAATGATTACGAGTGATTACATGTGCGCTGATATAATAGGCACTAGGTAAATATTGCTGGCTGGAAGTAGGGCAACTAAATTCTTGACAAGGGATATTACCCATCTGTTTGTAGTGGTCTTCCCTAGGACAGCTATTTTGTTTCTTGGATGAGGTAGCATTTTTAACACATACTCCAGTATATAAAGTATTTTGGTAGGTTACCTCCTCAAAGTATTCAATTTGTTTCGTGCTTGCCAAGCAGTATATTTAAAGATCGACTTTTTTTTTAATATAGGCCGAACATATGCAGAAGAAAAGGAGAAAACAAGAAAACAAAGATGAAGGTAAAAAGTGAGATTCTGAATTGACTCATTTTGACTGTGTTCTGTGGTTTTATATCAGCAAAGCATTAAGTATTTTGTGTTTTGTTGTTGTTTTTTGAGAATGGGCAACTCATGGAGGTGCAAAAAACCCTTTGTTTCTTGTTCACTTAGTAGGGTATGACCTAGATCAGTAGTGATAGAATTTTAAATTCATAGCAAGTGGATTTTATTTTGGGTGACCGACAGTGACTTATATTTCCCTTGACATTGATGTTTTCATTGCTTTAAATGTAACAAAAATCACATGTTGCTTTGTATGTAATATGAGATTTTGACATTTGCAGCCTATTATATAGGATAACCCAAGTAAAAATGTACCTGTTTATCTTCTGTTATCCATCTCCTATCCCCTACAGCATTACCACCACCACCACCTCCTGAATTCTGCCCTGCTTTCAGCAAAGTTATTAACCTTCTCAATTGTGATATCATGATGTACATTCTCAGGACTATATTTCAACGGGCAGTAGACACAAATTCTAACTTGTGGACTGAAGGGATGCTCCAGATGGTATGTATACCTGAAATATTTTCTCTACCTCAAATATTTTATCTATTTCAGAGTTCTTGGAGGTCTGGAGAAGATACGTAGTCTAATTTTTCTAACTTCCATCAGAACCACAACTGAGAACTGAGCACCTGAGAGCTAGGGTCATTAAAAATTGCTTGGTTGTGGCATAGATTTCCTTAATGACACATTCTGATGCCTTTACTATTCTTACTTTTGGGAACCACTATATTTTTAATAAATAAAATGGCCCACACCTGCTAATAATAAATTGGCATGTTATTACTACATCATAATTTTCTGTATTTCTTATTTCACTTGTATTATGAGGAGGCAGTATAATACAGATTTGAAGACCAACAGGTCTAGGCTTGAATCTTGGGTTACCCCACTTCCTATTTAGGAGCAAAGAACAATTTCTCTGTTCCTAAAATTGATATAAGCGCAATTATTCATAGACTTGTTACGAGAATTAGCTTGTTAAGTAGAAGCAGCTATTTATTCTTGATATTGTTAGAGATAAATCACATAATAATGTCACCTTTGATAACTAACTGGATATTTATTTAGCACCTGCCTAAATTTTCTTTTGGCTATTGGTCTGAAGGCTCTAAATGCTATCATACTATACGTGTATCTCAGTTTTTGTTGCTCAGTTGTTTTGTTATTCCTCAGTGGCAAATACATGAAGTGAAAAATTTCAAACAAAACTTTTGAAATCAAATGCTGTTATATCTCTTGCTGTCTCCCAGTGCTCTTCCTAGGAAATAAGCACTGTTAAAGGTTTATATCTTCTGGAAATCATTCTACGTTAGTACATATAGACCTACCTCATTCTTTATAACTGCATATTCATTGCATGGATATTTTTAATATCTTTAACCAGTCTCCTATTAATAGACATTTAGGTTGTGTTCAGGTCTTGTATGATAAAGAACACTAAAATGAATATCCTTGTACATATATATCTTTGCGTACTTGAATCCACCTATTGTACTAATTCCTAGTACTAGGTCTGTACCTTTACCTTTTTGATATGTACTCTCAAATTGGCCTCCAAAAATGTTACCCCAATTTACTTTCCCATCACCAGTGTGGTGAAAAGTGCCTGCTTTCCATCATATCTGCCAGCTCTGTATTTTCCTAAACTCTAAAATTTTTGCCCTCTAGTAAGTGAAAATAGGCTGATCTTATTTCAGTTCATACTTCTTTAATTTAAATGAGGTTGAACATTTTTTATATGTGTATTTATAATTTTCTCTGAATTGCTTGTTCATAACCTATGCCTATTTTTTACCAATCAGATTGCTTGTTTTTATATCTCTGTTAAAAATAGATCTGCCTGGTTCTAAGAGGAAAGTATGTAGCAGTTCAGGCTTACTTAAGAAAGAAGAACAATCCCAAATGAACAGTTTAAACTCACAATTAATGAAATTAGAGAAAGAAGAACAAATGAGGCCCAAAGTCAGGAGAAGGAAAGACATAATAAAGATCAGAGCAGAAATAAATAAAATTGAGAAGAAAAAAGCAATAGAAAGAATCAGTGAAACCAGGACTTGTTCTTTGAGAAAATTAAACAAAATAGATAAACCCCTAGCCAGCCTTATCAAGAAAAAAAAGAGAGTGTACACACATAAACAGAATCAGAAATGAAAAAGGAAAAATCACAATGGACACCATGGAAATACAAAGAATTATTAGAGAATACTATGAAAAATTATATGCCAATAAATTTTACAACCTAGAAAAATGGACAACTTTCTAGGAAAATACAACCTTGCAAGGCTGACCTAGGAAGAAACAGAAGATCTGAACAGACCAATTACCAGCAATGAAATAGAATTGGGAATCAAAAAACTACCTAAGAACAAAACTCCTGGCCAAATGGCTTCACTGCTGAATTTTATCAAACATTTAAAGAACAGCTAATACCTATCATCCTTAAAGTTTTCCAAAAAGTAGAAGAGGAGGAAATACTTCCAAACTCATTGTATGAGGCCAGCACCACTCTAATACCAAAACCAGGCAAAGACACCACAGAAAAAGAAAATTATGGACAAACATCTCCGATAAACATAGATGCAAAAATCCTCAACAAAAAAACAAATTCGAAATACATCAAAAAATCATCCATCATGATCAAGTGGGATTTATTTTAGGGATGCAAAGATAGTACAATATTCGAAAATCAATCAACATCATACGTCATAGCAACAACAAGACAAAAGTCACATGATTGTCTCAATAGATGCTGAAAAAGCATTTGACAAAACTCAACACGCATTCATGATAAAAACTCAACAAAATGAGTATAGAGGGTGTGGAGAAAGTGAAGGTTCCTATGCCAGGATTCTCACCTGGGCCTGGTTGGCTTGCTTAATACACACGTGTGCGCAAAACATTGTTATTGATCCTATATAAAGAGCTCTGCCCAGTGCTCTGGGCTGCACAGCTGTAAAGCTATAGGAGAGCAGAGACTGGAGTGGTGGCAGCACTGAGAACAGAGACTGAGATGGCTGCAAGGGCAGAGAGGCCCAGAGGCAGGGACTGCCTTGCTGCATGCAGACCTGCTCTGAGTGGATTGGAGTCTAGTTATTGACCTGCCACCATGGGAATAAAGTTGGGTATAAACCTTTTCACCCCAAGAACATTCCACTGTTATTTTTTCAATCTCATTAAGTCAATAGTGAACTTGTTCATGGCTGAAACCCATTGGCAAGACAGAGGGTAAGTACCTCAATATAATAAAGGCCATATGCAACAAACCCACATCCAATATCATACTTAACAGCAAAAAGCTGAAAGCTTTTCCTCTAAGGTTGGGAATAAGACAAGGATGCCCACTTCACCACTTTTATTCAACATAACACTGAGGTCCTAGCCACAGCAATCAGACAATACAAAGAAATAAAAGGCATCCAAATTGGTAAGGAAGAAGTTAAACTGTCACTATTGGCAGATGACATGATATTATACATAGAAAACCCTAAAGATTGCACCAAAAAACTATTAGAACTAATAACTGAATTCAGCAAACTTGCAGGATACAAAACTCATACACTGAAATCTGTTGCATTCCTATATACTAACAATGAATTAGCGGAAAGAGAAATCAGGAAAACAACTCCATTTATAATTGAATCAAAAAGAATAAAATACCTAGGAATAAACCTAGACAAGGAGATGAAAGACCTACACTCTGAAAACTACAAGACACTCATGAGAGACACTAAAGAAGACACCAATAAATGGAAGTACATTCTATGCTCATGGATAGGAAGAATTAATATCATCAAAATGGCCATCCTGCCTAATAAAGCAATCTACAGATTCAATGCAATCCCTATTAAAATACCAACAGCATTCCTCAACAAACTGGAACAAATTGTTCTAAACTTCATATGAAATCACAAAAGACACCAAATAGCCAAAGCAATCCTGAGAAGGAAGAATAAAGCTGGGGGGATTATGCTCCCTGACTTCAAGCTTTACTACAAAGCCATGGTAATCGAGACTATTTGGTACTGGTGCAAGAACAAACCTATAGATCAGTGGAACAGCATAGAGAGCCCAGATATACACCTATGCGTATATGGTCAATAAATATATGATAAAGGAGCCATGAATATACACTGGGGAAAAGATAGCTTCTTCAACAACTGGTGTTAGCAAAATTAGATTGCTATATGTTTAAGAGAATGAAACTGGATTACTGTTTAACCCCATACACCAAAGTAAACTCGAAATGGATTAAAGACTTGAATGTAAGGCATGAAACCATAAAGCTCCTAGAGGGAAACATAGGCAAAAATCTCTTGAATATAAACATGAACAACTTTTTCCTGAAAACATCTCAGGCAAGGGAAACAAAATCAAACATGAACAAATGGGATTACATCAAACTAAAAAGTTTCTGTTCAGCAAACGACACCAACAGCAGTTCAAAAGGCATCATATAGTATGGGAGAATATATTTGTAAATGACTTATCTGATAAGGGGTTAATATCCAAAATGTATAAAAAACTCAAACACCTCAACACTCAAAAAACACATAACACGATTAACAAATGGGTGGAGTATCTGAACAGACACTTCACCAAAGAAGTAATTCAGATGGCCAACAGGTGCATGAAAAGATGCTTCACATCCCTAATCATCGGGAAAATGCAAATTAAAACCACAGTGAGGTATCATCTCACACCAGTTAGGGTGGCCAACATCGAAAAGACTAGGAACAACAAATGCTGGCAAGGATGCAGAGAAAGGGGAACCCTCTTACACTGCTGGTGGGAATGTAAACTAGTTCAACCATTGTGGAAAGCAGTATGGAGGTTCCTCAAAAAGTAAAAATAGAAAGACCATTTGACCCAGGAATTCCACTCCTAGGAATTTACCTGAAGAAAACAAAACCCCCGATTCAAAAAGATATGCACCTCTATATTTATCACAGCAGCCAAGATATGGAAGCAACCTAAGTGTCCATCAGTTGATGAATAGATACAAAAGAAGTGGTACATATACACAATGAAATGTTATTCAGCCATAAAAAGAAAATGAATCCTCCCATTTGCAACAATATGGATGGAGCTAGAGGATTTTATGCTCAGTGAAATAAGCCAGGTGGAGAAAGAGAAGTACCAAATGACTTCACTCATTTGTGGAGCATAAAAACAAAGCAAAACTGAAGAAACAGAACAGCAGCAGACTCACAGACTCCAAGAAGGGACTAGTGGTTACCAAAGGGAAGGGATTGGGAGGGTGATCAGTGAGGGAGGGAGAAGGGGATCAATGGGCACTATAATTCACAATCATAATATAGGTAGTTCACAGGGAAGGCAGTGCAGCACAGAAAAGACAAGTAATGACTCTATAGCATCTTACTGCACTGATAGTGACTGCAGTGGGGTGAGGGATAAGGACTTCATAAAACAGGTGAATGTTGAAACCACAATGCCCATGTGAAACCTTCATAAGATTGTATATCAATGATACTTTAATTATATATATATATATATATATATATATATATCTGCCTGAAGAAGCACAGTTTTAAAGATCTGTTTTCCTCCAGGCATTTCATATTCTGGCTTTGGGCTTACTGGAAGAACAGCAACAGCTTCAAAAAATTCCTGAAGAAGAAGTGACATTTGACTTTTACCATAAGGCTTCACGTATGTTTAGTATCATTTTCAACACAGTTTCAGCCAATTGCCAGTTTGTAATGAAAAGTTTAGATCATAGAGAGTTTTGATTTGTCCATCCTTAATACTTAGAAAATCTGAAATTGTTTAAATCTTTTTCAAACATCTTTAGTTTTTAACTAATATTTTCAACAATACAGATATATTTTTTAATCCCCTATTACAATCTCTTTATTACATGATTCCTCCACTCCCTTTTTCATGGGGATGCATACATTGGTGGTTTAGTTTCATTCCTTGTCTTATTACCAAATACTTGCTACTGCATCAACTATGACATTCACACTACACATCTACAGAAGATATCAATGGTCCTGAATATAAAATGATTGTGGAAATTGAGTAAATGATAACATTCTCATTTTATACTGTTTTCAACTTGGAAGAATAGAATAGGTTTAGATTAGATCTTTATTAAATACTACCTGATTAAGAGTTTTTTCAGAACACGTTCCAGGGACATTGAAACCAATATGAAAAAAGCATCTATTTTCTATTTCCATACTGTATTTTTAGATCCTTGAAGACATCATAAGCCTAAGCAGTTTATGGTTATAAGATTTTCCATTTCCATATTTTGGGAAGCTTTGGTTCATATTAAGCACTTTTACTACAGAGTAAGCCAAGTGGAGGAAAGGTGAGAGACAGATCATTAAGGGTAACTTTCACTTAGCCCCAGTGGCAAGTGTGTAAGAGAGACCTAAAGTAATATAAGTTTTTCAGGTTGTTTAATTGCATACTTAGTACTTCATGTAATTGCATATTCTTCCATTGAAAAAGTAATGTGCCTAAGGAATTGATTGCAAACTTTGGTTATCAATGTGAATGGCATTAATTATAAATTATAATTTATACATAATGAACATATATTTATTTACAATATGCAATTTTTGTGTTTTAAAAAGGATTGGGAAGTTCAGCCATGAATGCTCAGAATATACAAATGCTATTGGAAAAACTCAAAGGAATTCCCCAGTTAGAAGGCCAGAAGGATATGATAACATGGATACTTCAGGTAAACCAGAAAAATAAACTGATCACATCTTGGTTTAAATATTTAAGAATCCTCTGTTTGCCTCTACAATTAAACCACTATATTCTCCAATTTTAAAGTTATTTACTACTGTTTTTAATGGTCACTCGTATTTTTTCATGCTATTCTATTTTCTGTATGTTTTAATGGAGGGTTTTTAAAAAAAAATAAAGATTTATTCATTTGTTTTACTATTCAGCAAACAGATATTGAATACCTACTGTGAGCCATGCTCATTTGTAGACTATGAAAAACACAGAAAAGGTGCTTGCTATTATGCAACATACACTTTAGTAGAGACAACACAATAAACAGGAAAATATCAAGACATTCAGTGGATGAGCAAGGCACAACTTAAGATGGGTAACCAGAAAAGGCCTCTCTTAGGAGGTAACATTGTAACTGAATAGCATGGGACCTGTCTTAGAAAAATCTGGAATAGTACTCCAGAAAGAAGGAACAGCAATGCAAAAGCTCTAAGGTGTACAGAAAGAAGGCCAGTGAGACTGAAGATGAAGCAGGAGGGAGAGAAAGAAAGCTGACTGAGGCAACAAGGACAGAGGGGCCACCAGGGGCCAGACCATACAGGACCTCACAGTTCAGTGTAAAGTGGGGATTCGTTTTGAAGACAGTAGGAAAGCATTGAAGGATTTTAAGTGATACAATGTGGTTTGTATTTTTACAAGATCACTCTGGCTGCTGTGGGGTAAGTAGGTTATAGGGGACAAGAGTAAAAGCAGGGAAACTATTAGAGGACTACTGTAGTAATCCTGGTGAGAAATGAGTATGATGTAGGTTGGGATGCAGAATGTGAGAAGCTGGACTGGTTCACATATAATTTGATGGTAGAATCTGTATAGCTGGCCAATAGATTGAATGGAAGTGGAGGGAAATCAAGGAGTCAGTCCTGAATTTGGAGCTTGAACTATTTAGTGCATGGCAGTGCCTTTGGAGAGGAATAAGAGGTAGGGAGCAATGCCAGGAATATTTACTAGAAAACCCTCCCCATGGAAAAATGAAGCCAAGGTTATGGAGCTTAGTGTAGTTATTAAAATATTCTAATGTTATTTGCTAGATACTGTTTTAATAATAATATAGAGTGGTTATTATATTTATATCAATAGGAAATCTTTGTTCTGATTTGTATTTCAAGAAGTCAGCCTTTTATATTACTTAGAGACACTCCTTAAGCAAGCTTGATGTAGTAGTTGGATATGTAACTATGAGAAAATGATGCTATTATTAAGATTTCTCATGAAGTAGATTTCATAAATACTTAATATTTGTGTTTAATTTGCCAGTACATTTTAAAGGATAAAACAAAAAAAAGAAACAAAAGAAGTAGAAAACTATTATACCTTTATTAAGAAAGTAAATTGAATTGTCATTTAATCCATTATTTAATGTCATTTAATACACTCATTATATTATAAATTGGAGATCTATTACTAAAAATTGATTTTCTATTCGAATACCAAAGTTCATTATCAAAAAATACACAAATACACAAGTATCTACTATAACAAACATTACATATTTTACCCAAATGCTTAATATAAAGTTGTGCTGTAAGTTCCTTATGGGAGGTTTTCCACATGAGACTGAGGCTCCTTCAAAATGTAAGTAAGTTTTATGGATGTTTGATCCTATTGCTGAAATATTGATATTTGTTAAAAAGAAAGATAGATTTGTATAAGTTATAGAAACATCTCCAAAGATAAATAAGTGAAAAAAAGAAGGTAGGAAGCACTGTTTATAGTAGGGTTACTTTTTATGAGAATACATGTACACATAAATATATATTCTGATCTTTTTAGGAATACTAATAATCTTAGTTGATTTTGGAGAAAGGGACTACCATCTAGAAAAGAGAGTTTTACTTTCCATTTTGTAGCTTTGTGTTTATATGTGTTTGCACTAAAAACATTATTTTAAATTAAAAATAATTTTTCTCCCTGGCAAAAGCAGAGATAACACTTATGTCTGCAAACTAAATTAGCTGATTTTGCCACCCACAACCTCCTCCTTACCTCTACTGCTAATTGATTAAGGGAGATGTTTGTTGCAGTTAGTTCCTTTTATATATATATATATATATATATATATATATATATATATATATATATATATATAAACTCAAGCTATTTTACATATATGCATATATATAATTGACTCTTGAACAACTGAGTTTGAAATGCATGGGTCCACTTATACACAGACTTTTTTTCCAATAAATACTTTTGAAATTTTTTTAGTGATTTGTCACAAATCACTAAAAAACATTTTCTTAGCTTACTTGTAAGAATACAGTATATAATGCATGTAACATACAGAATAGGTATTAATCAACTATTTATGTCAGTGATAAAGCTTCCAGTAACAATAGGCTTTTAGTAGTTAAATTTCAAAGGAGTCAAAAGTTAAACACAGATTTATGACTGGGCAGGAAGTCAGCACTCCAAATCCCACATTGTTTAATGGTCAACTGTTTATAAATAGCTTTAAGTCAAAGACCTTAGGAGACATGATAACAAAATCAAGTTAGTGAATTTGCCATTTCTAGTCAATCTAAACAAATCTTTTAACATTTCATCTATTTTTCACAGATGTTTGACACAGTGAAGCGATTAAGAGAAAAATCTTGTTTAATCGTAGCAACTACATCAGCATCAGAATCCATTAAGAATGATGAGGTAATAACATAATAATGATGATGTTCATCTCTTCTTTGATCTTTATGGTGTAAGGGAGCTGCTGCTTTTGATTGAAAGGAACCTGCTATAAAGTATATGAAGTGTCCATCTTGTTCATTGTGTTCTATACCACAGGAATTAATGGTACTTTACACATAGGTTACCAGTATAATATATGTGTTTTACAAAAGCAGAGCAAACTGATGTACAGTGAAACTCTTTGAAATACTTTATTGATTTTTAAAACTTTAAATTTTTAAATTGATTTGTAAAACAGATTGTTTGACTTAATTGATTTTTATTTTAATATCTGAATGAAATTGGGGTATGTCATAAAATCTATGGCTTCTTTTAATTTAATCAGTAGTATTCTTTTCTTAATGGAATGTAAAATGATAGTACATCTTAGATTCAATGCAGCAATATTTAATTTATAAATTTCCATAATATAATGAATCAGGTTTCGGTGATTCTAGTCTTTAAATTTTTAGAATATCACAAGTTGTGGTTATTAACTGTCCTTCCTAAAAAAGAAAATCACTGGATTTAAGTTAGAATAAATAATAATAAGAAACCACACAGGAGGAAAAGATGGCAGAGTGAATAGGGTGGTGGAAATCTCCCAAAACCATATATATTTTGAAAATACAACAAATACAACTATTCCTGAAAGAGTGACCAGAAGTAACAGTACACCAGCCAGGCTATATCTGCAAGAACCCAGCATCTCATGGAAAAGAGTAAAGTACAAAGCTGGGACATGGTGGGACCCAAGCACTCCACCCACCACAGCTCACCGGCAGGAAGAAAACAATCAGAGCGGGGAGAGAGTGGGAGCACAGGACTGCTAAATAACCAGTCCTAGTAATCTGCCCCAGAGCACAGACACACATTCTATGGTGCTGTGGAGATTAGAGGAGTGGAGAAGCAAAGTCTGAGACTAAGACTACAAACAGATTCCCACAGTCAGCTGCCCTGGGACAAAAGAAAAGCAGGCACATTAAAAGTCTTAAAGGGACAAGGTTTAATGGGTGGACAAAATCGTCCTGGCACACTCAGCCCAGCTGGCTGGGAACTTTAAGGAGCTGGAGGTGCCCTATCCCCCTGGTTGACAACGCAGCTCCAAGGCCCCTCACTACAATAAGCAGCCTGCTGTTCCTTCTTCCCTGCCGGCACCTGCAAGCAAACTGGCTGTCCTTGCCATTGCTGCAGACCAGCCAGAGAGCACCCCCACCTACAGCAACTACACAGCTTAACACAGAGGCTTCTCCCTGCATGCGGTTTACTGGCACAGACAGCGGACAGGGGTGCAGAGACCAGGAGGCACAAAGGGGCTTTGTTCTCATGGGAGAACACCTGCCGCTCCTCTGTGACTCCCACCAGCCCCCTAGGCCATCCTGAGGGCTGCTCTGCCCACGGCTGTGATTAACCCAGAAGATGCTCCCTGTACACGGTTGACCAGCACAGACAGTGGAGAGGGGCGTGGAGACTGGGAGCCATGACAGGGCTTTGTTCTCATGGCAGAACACATGCCACTTGCCTGAGACCCCTGCCAGTGCCCTAGGCCATCCTTAGGGCTGATGAACCCACGGCAGTTCAGGGGATTAACCCAGAGCCTGCTCCCTGCCTGCAGTTGACTGGTACAGACAATGGAGGTGGGCACAGAGACCAGGAGGCACAAAGGGGTTTTGTTCTTGTGGCAAAACACGCGCCAGTTGCCTGTGACCCCCACCAATGCCCTAGGCCATCCCGAGGGCCAACCGCCCATGGCAACTTAGGGGATTCATCCAGAGACCTCTCCCTGTGTGGAGTTAACTGACACAGACAGCGGAGACAGGCAAGGCAACCGGCAAGCAGGAAGGGACTTTGTACTCCCATATGATACAAGTGCCGCTTGCTGGTGACCACTCCCATTGCTCAAGGACCATGAAAAGGCAGAAGAACCTTGTTCAATCCAAAATCCCTCAAACACCAGAAAGACGGCTCGGCGAGACTGAAATCAGTTTGCCTGAAAAAATTCAAAATAAAAGTCATAAGCATGCTGATGGAGCTACAGAAAAATACTCAAAAGCTAAGGGATGAATTCAGGAGGGAGATAACAGAAATGAAACAAACAATGGGGGGATTAAAAAAAGATTGGATGAAGTGGAGGTGCCTGTTAATTCAATAGAAATCAGAGAACAGGAATACAGATAAGCTGAATCAGAGAGAGAAAAAAGGTTCTCCAGGAATGAAAGAATATTAAGAGAACTGTGTGACCAATCCAAACAGAAAAATATTCACATTATAAGGATACCAGAAGAAGAAGAGAGAGAAAAAGGGATACAAAGTGCTTTGAAGAAATGATTGCTGCAAACTTCCCCAATCTGGGGAAGGATAGTATCTCAGGCCATAGAAGTCCACAGATCTCCCAACACAAGGGACCCAAGGAGAACAACACCAAGACATATAATAATTAAAATGGCAAAGATGAAGGATAAGTACAGAGTATTAAAAGCAGCCAGAGAGAGAAAAAAGATCACCTACAAAGGAAAACCATCAGGCTATCATCAGACTTCTCAGCAGAAACCTTACAGGCCAGAAGGGAATGGCATGATATATTCAATGCAATGAAACAGAAGGGCCTTGAACCAAGAATACTGTGCCCAGCAAGATTATCATTTGAAGGAGGGATTAAACAATTCCTAGACAAGCAAAAGTGACGGAATTTACCTCCCATGAACCATATCTACAGTGTATTTTAAGGACAGCTCTAGATGGAAGCATGTCTGAGGCTAAATAGCTGTCACCAGAGAAAAGAAAACACAGCAAGGGAAGTAGACCAACTAAACACTAAATAAATGCAAAATTAAATCAGCTACCAACAAAGTCAGTCACGGGGTACACAAAGAGTACAGAATAAGACACCTAACATATAAAGAGTGGATGAGGAAGAAGAAAGGAGAGAAATAAAGAATCACCAGACAGTGTCTATAATAGCTCAATAAGCGAGTTAAGTAAGGCAGTAAGATACTAAAGAAGCTAACCCTGAACCTTTGGTAACCATGAACCTAAAGCCTGCAATGGCAATAAGTACATATCTTTCAATAATCACCCTAAATGTAAATTGACTGAATGCACCATTCAGAAGACACAGAGTAATAGAATGGATAAAAAAGCAAGACCCATCTATGTGCTGCCTGCAAGAGACCCACCTCAAACCCAAAGACATGCACAGACTAAAAGTCAAGGGATGGAAAAAGATATTCCATGCAAACAATAGAGAAAAAAAGCAGGTGTTGCAGTACTAGTATCAGACAAAACAGACTTCAAAACAAGGAAAGTCACAAGAGACAAAGAAGGAC
Source organism: Manis javanica (assembly GCF_040802235.1). NCBI lineage: Eukaryota > Metazoa > Chordata > Mammalia > Pholidota > Manidae > Manis > Manis javanica. The sequence goes on along the minus strand of NC_133163.1, from coordinate 93,160,700 downwards.
ATTACATAATGATAAAGGGGTCAGTCCAACAAGAGGATATAACCATTATAAATGTCTATGGACCCAACACAGGAGCACATACATATGTGAAACAAGTAGTAACAGAATTAAAGGGGGAAATAGAATGCAATGCGTTCATTTTAGTAGACTTCAACATTCCACTCACTCCAAAGGACAGATCCACCAGACAGAAAATAAGTAAGGACACAGAGGCACTGAACAGCACACTAGAACAGATGAACCTAACAGACATCTATAGAACATTCCACCAAAACCAGCAAAATGCACCTTCTTCTCAAGTGCACATGGCATATTTTCCAGAATAGACCACATACTAGGCCACAAAAAGAACCTCAGCAAAGTCAAAAAGATTGAAACTGTGCCAACCAACTTCTCAGATTACATAGGTATAAAACTAGAAAGAAATTGTACAAAGAAAGCAAAAAGGCTCACAAACATGTGGAGGCTTAACAACATGCTCCTAAGTAATCAGTGGATCAGTGACCAAATGAAAACAGAGATCAAGAAATATATGGAAACAAATGAAAAGAACAACTCAACACTCCAACTTCTGTGGGACATGGTGATGGCAGGTCTAAGAGGAAAGTATATAGCAATCCAGGCCTATTTAAAGAAGGAAGAACAATCCCAAATGAATAGTCTAAATCCACAATTATTGAAACTGGAAAAAGAAGAATAATGAGGCACAAAGTTAGTAGAAGGAGAGACATAATAAAAATCAGGGAAGAAATAAAAAAATTGAGAAGAATAAAATAGAAAATATTAATGAAACCAAGAGCTGATTCTTTGAGAAAATAAATAAAATAGATAAACCCCTAGCCAGACTTATCAAGAAAAAAGGAGAATCTACACACATAAACAGAATCTGAAATGAGAAAGAAAAAATCACTGTGTACACTACAGAAATACAATGAATTATTAGAGACTAGTATGAAAAATTATACACTAACAAACTGGATAACCTAGAAGTAATGGACAACTTTTCTGAAAAATACAACCTTACAAGACTGACCCACGAAGAAACAGAAAATCTGAGCACACCATTTACCAGCAATGAAATTGAATAGGTAATGAAAAAACTACCCAAGAACAAAACCTCCGGACCAGATGGATTCACCACTGAATTTTATCAGACATTTAGAGAAGACATAATACCCATTCTCCTTAGTTTTCCAAAAAGAAGAAGAGTAGGGAATACTTCCAAACTCATTCTGTGAAGCCAGCATCACTCTAATATCAAAACCAGGCAAAGACCCCACAAAAAAAGAAAACTACAGACCAATATACCTGATGAAGAATGATGCAAAAATACTCAACAAAATATTAGCAAACTGAATTCAAAAGTACATCAAGAGGATCATACATCATGATCAAGTGTGATTCATCCCAGGGATGCAAGAATGGTACAACATTCTAAAATCCTTCAACATCATCCACTATATCAATAAAAAGGACAAAAAGCACATGATCATCTCCATAGATGCTGAAAAAGCATTTGACAAAATTCAACACCCATTTATGATAAAAACTCTCAACAAAATAGGTATAGAGGGCAAGTACCTCAACATAATAAAGGCCATATATAACTCTTAGAAAAGAACAGGCAAAAATCTCTTGGACATAAACATGTTCAAGAGCAACTTCTTCATGAGCATATCTCCCTGGGTATGGGAAACAAAAGCAAAAATGAACAACTGGGACTATATCAAGCTGAAAACCTCCTGTACAGCAAAGGACACCACCAACAGAACAAAAGGCATCCTACAGTATGGGAGAATATATTCATAAATGATGTATCCAATAAAGAATTGACATCCAAAATACCTAAAGAGCTCACACATCTCAACAAACAGAAAGCAAGTAATCCAATTTAAAAATGGTCAGATTATTTTAACAGACACTTCTCCAGAGAAGAAATTCAGATTGCCAACAGGCATGTGAAAAGATGCTCCACATCACTAATCATTACAAAAATGCAGATTAAAAGCACAATGAGATACCACTTCACACCACTCAGGATGTCCAACATCCAAAAGACAAACAACAACAAATGCTGGCAAGGATGTGGAGAAAGGGGAACCCTCCTATACTGCAGGTGGGAATGTAAATTAGTTCAACCATTGTGGAAAGCAGTATGGGCATTCCTCAAAAAACTAAAAATAGAAATACCATTTGACCCAGAATTCCACTCCTAGGAATTTACCCTAAGAATGCAGTATCCCAGTTTGAAAAAGACATATGTATCCCTATGTTTATTGCAGCACTATTTACAATAGCCAAGAAATGGAAGCAACCCAAGTGTCCATAAGTAAATGAATGGATAAAGAAGATGTGGTACATATACACAATGGAATATTATTCAGCCATAAGAAGAAAACAAATCCAACAAATTGCAACAACATGGATGGAGCTAGAGGGTATTAGTAGCCTCAGTGAAATAAGCCAGCAGAGAAAGACAAGTATCAAATGATTTCACTGATCTGTAGAGTATAAGAACAAAGAAAAAACTGAAGGAACGAAACAGCAGCAGAATCACAGAACCGAAGAGTGGACTAACAGTTACCAAAGGGAAAGGGATGGGGGAGGGTGAATGAGAAGGGAGGGATAAGGAGAATAAGGGGCATTATGATTAGCACACATAATGTGGTGGGGGGCGGGGCCTGGAGAAGGCAATAAAGCACAGAGAAGTAGTGACTCAATAGCCTCTTACTGTGCTGATATACAGTGACTGTAATGGGTTATGTAGTGGGGACTTGATAATGGGGGAATCTAGTAACACAATGTTGCTCATGTGATTGTATATTAATGATACCAAAAAATAAGTAAAAAAAAAAATACTAAGACGCCAGTACATCTCAGTGAATTATTGAAGTTCTCAGTCTTTACAATGTGTCTAGGAGTAGCTGTTAGACTTCATTATGTTGGCTTAAACTGATTATCAATGATTAAATTATTGACAAATGATTTCAATATTTTATTTTGTTTCTTAATTGAGTATGAAATGCAGTTTATTGGGTATCTAAGGTATTTGGCCTTTACATTAAATTATTAAAAATAGTCAAAGGAGGAATTAGTTGTATGATGTGGTGGAGCTCATATGCTAATTTTGAGACATCACATTGAGTCTGTGCTTAAGGGGTAGTTTAGTTTTATCAAACTCTTATCGTACGAAATTTTGCCTCGCTGAATGGTATATGTGAATTTTAACAATGGATCTTACCTACTTTTTGTGGTTCTTGATACCCAGATTACTCATGATAAAGAAAAAGCAGAACGAAAAAGAAAGGCTGAAGCTGCCAGACTGCATCGCCAGAAGATCATGGCTCAGATGTCTGCCTTACAGAAAAACTTCATTGAAACTCACAAACTCATGTATGACAGTACATCAGAAATGTCTGGGAAAGAAGACTCCATTATGGAGGAAGAGAGGTAAAACAAACTAAAACTAATAGTCAGCAGCTCAGTTTTTTGAAGGGAAAATTACATTCTCATTTTAAATAAATCTTTTCTGAAGTAGGTTTTATAGTAAGAGAAATTAGACTATTTTTAAGCAAGGAAGGGCACAGTGAAGGTTCTAAGGTACTCAGTAAATGTAATTTTATATTGATAAACTATTTCAGTATGCAGTAAAGTTTGTGTGGAACCTTTATGCACAAAAAGAGAAAGATGGGAACATCAAAAATAGAAATAAAAAATAGATTATCTTGTATTGTGGGCTTTTTTCACATATACACTTACATCAAGTTCATATTATTTCACATCATTTTTTTATGATTTCTGATAAAGTGACCTCAGTTTCTACAATTGAAAGAAAATTCTTCAGCTAAAATATTATTTATATTAGTTTTTCTTTTTTCTTTAAAGAAGACATTGCCTATAGTTGTAGTTGGGAGTAGCACATTGGAATGGAATTCAGTAAATGTGTTGTTCTGGGTCCGACTATGATCTTCTATTGGGGAATCAGTGAACCTTCTGAGAGCCTTGCTTTAAGGACTCTTATATTGATGCAGTAAGAAAAGGGAAGAGGCAAAAGAATGGTACTTTGAAAATCATTCCAATTTAAAATATTGAAGATCTCTCCTGTGGTTGTTTTTAGAAGTTTTTCCCTCACTTCCCAATTTTTCCTTATTACAAATAATGTGTCAGAACATTTTTGTATGTGCCCCCTTGTGCAATTGTACAGGTACTTCTCAAGGGTGGAATCTAATAAGTGAACAGGGCTGAGTCATAATTTAAAAAAATTTTAATAGATACTGCTGCATTGCCCTGAAAAGTAGTTTTACCAACTTGTACTTCCAACAGTGTTTCAATGTATGAGAATGCCCATTTCCTTCTTTCTCACCAATACTTAAAATTATCAGTACTTGAAAATATGTTATATAATCAAAATTATAAACTTGTGTCAGTCTGAATTTCCCTGATTACTCTTGAGTACTAGTTTGAGCATCTTTCCATATGATTGATGACTACCCTGTTAATTTATCTTCTGGAAATTGCTCGTTACTGTCTTTTGCCCTTCTCTACTGGGTGCTGTGCTTTGTCTTACTCATTTGTGAAGTCCTTAAAAATTATGGACAGTAAACTTGGGTTTCCCATATTTTGTCTTTTTTTAACATTATGAAGTTTAGTCATAAAGAAGTTTTAAATATTGATACAAATATATTAGTCTTTTAGAATTTTAACTTTTTATATCTTAAGAAAGCTTTTTCTATCCCAAAGTCACAAATATATTCTCTTACACTTTTTAAAATAAAATTTTAATTACTTAGTTTCCCTTTTAAAAATCAAATGTTAGCATTAAGGCTAAAGTTCCATTTGAGCACTGGCCCAGATCCTGGACTCCTTTCTGCCCTTGCTCAGAGAAACTCTGGTTGTAAGTTTTATGTGTATGCTGTCATAATTTTTACTACGCTATTACATACAAATATATGTAACCACGGAATTATATAGTATCATTCAACCTTTGTTTCATTTGTATAAATGTTATTATGTGTGGATCAATCTGCAGCTTGTCATTTTCACTCACCAGGATGTTTTGGAAATCTGTATGTATTCTTACATGTAAAGTGAACTCAGTGTTATTCAGTTTTGGAATATGGGCAGCAGTTCTTTTTCATGTTCCATGAATTATAGGACCTTGAGCATCTCTGTCTCCTCATCCATTACATTCCAGTAGTGTCCCCTGGTCCTTATGATAACCCCAAAGTGAACCGTACCCATATATTGCCTTCTAGGAAGTGGTACTACACCTAGGTGAGACCCACCTTTTAAAAACCACACAGTATTCTGTATTATGTAATTTCATTTACATTGGTAATAAACATTTAAGTTATTTCTAGTTTGTTGAGTGATCTGCAACATTTCAGGGAGCTTCTTCCAGAGATAGAAAGGCAGTATTGCAGAGTAGTTCAGAGAAGTCATCACATGGGTTAAGTCCTGGCTCTGCTACTTCGTTGTGATGAGTCAACTAGGTAAGTCTCTTAATATTTCTAGGCCTCAGTTTCTATGTCAGAAAAATGGAGGTAATAATAGTACCTACCTCATAGGATTGTTGGATGGATTAAGTGAGTTAACATAATGTAAAGTATTTGAAACAGTGCCTCACATCACAATTCATACTTTATAAATGTTTGCAATTATTTGTTACATTATTATTATTGCACACAGTATATCCTAAGAATTGCTAAATAATTAAGGTTTCAGTTTTTCATTTTAATAACTACCAAAATAGAATAGATACTTAAATGCCTAATAAGAGGGAATGGGTAAAACTATTATGGCACATACAGTAAGAATACTGGGCAGCTATTTAAAAATAGTGTTTCTGGAGAAATCTTAATGACAGAAAACAAGATGTATGTGAATAAAGCAGGATGCGAATCTATATATAATGTGACCTTATTTATGTAAGAAATAAGTTTAAGTAGAAAGCAGACTGGAAGGAAATATACAAGTGGTTCTCTCTAGGTTGTGAGAATATAATACTTTTTATTTTCTTCTTTATACTTTTCTAGATTTTCTAAAATTTCTTAATGAGCATGTGTTACTTTTATAATCAGAAAAACAGCCCAGTTTCTTGGTATAATAAATTAAGTATAATTATAATATACATTCTACTTTGTGATCTGCTTTTTTTGCATTTAGCAACTCTAAATGTATTTTCTAATGAACAACTGATAAAGCCAGAACAATCAGGGGTTGGGGGGAGATTTTAAGCTAATATTGCTAAATACCATTTTTATTTTATTATTTTTATTCTTAAAGTTCTTGCCCTACAGTTACTTAAAATATACCAAAATATAAAGACAAGGGAGCAAAACATGTGTCCTGATTTCTGGTCGTTTCTCTTGGTAGCACCCCAGCAGTCAGTGACTACTCTAGAATTGCTTTGGGGCCTAAACGGGGTCCATCTGTCACTGAAAAGGAGGTGCTGACATGCATCCTCTGCCAAGAAGAACAAGAGGTGAAAATAGAAAATAATGCCATGGTATTATCGGCTTGTGTCCAGAAATCCACCGCCTTAACCCAACACAGGGGAAAACCCATAGAACTCTCAGGTGGTATGTATTGTTTAATAAATGTCCTTTTGAGCATTTCTTTTCATACTTACATAATTAGAAAAAATACTTTCTGAAAGAAGTTTGAAGTTATACTTAATCTTATTTGGTCAGATCATAATTTGCCCATATGTAAAATGGACTCTAGATTTTTATATGCATGTTGGCTCTTTTTTTTTTTAATTTTTTTTAGCACTTGACTACATTGTTCATTCTCTGTCTGTCCATCTGTCTCCATTTCTCTTTGCTGAACCATTTGAAAGTAGGATGCAGGCATGACATTTCAGCCCTGTTTCCATATGCATTTTCTAAAACTAAGGACAATTTGTTATATATATCTTCCATACCATTATAACCTTAAGAAAATCAGTAACTCAGAAGAATATCACATATTATAAAATCCATATTTGAATTCCCCCATCTGCCCTCAAAATTTTTTTGAACTAGACTTTTTTTTTTCATTTAGGATCCAGACATGTTTCATATGTTGCTTTTGTTATGTGTCTTTTAGTCTGTTTTAATCTAGAATAGTCACTTGCCCTTTTCTTCATAATAGCTTTTTGAAGAATGCAGGCCAGTTGTCTTGTACAGGGTCTTACATTGCAGATTTGTCTGATTGTTGCCTCAAGATTAGATTCATGTTAAACATTTTCTTGGCAGGAATACTAATTTTGTATTTTATTGTACTTTCTTACATCACATAAGGAGTTAGCTGCTTTATTTTTAAAATACCCTTGGAATAATAATCATAATAATGATAAAAAGACTAACATTTATTGACTACTTACCATGTGTCAGGCATTGATTAAGTGCTTTATGTGTATTTACTCACTTAATCCTCACAATAGCCCTGTAGGTTAGGTACCATTAATGGCTCCATTTTACAGATGAGGGAACTGGGGCATAGAGAAGTAAAGTAACTTGCCCAAGGTCACAAGTTGTAACTGATGAAACCAGATTTTGACCCCCGTAGTCTGTGCTTTTATCCAATAGATTAAATATCCCTTCAAATTACTCTTAAAGTTACAAAAGTAAATTGTGCTTGAATCATAGAAAATTACTTCAATAACCTAGATAATGCAACTTAAACCTAATGTTCAAAATAAAAATGTAAATCAAGAATAGAAGTTGTCACTAATCCATGCTGATTGTAGAATCATACCTGGAAGTCTAGCTTTATATTTTCCTCTTTTTACTTACTATTAGGAGTATATGTCCTGCTATCATGATATTGTGACACTTCCCTTGTATACTTGTAAGAAAGTTTATGATTAGAAGTTTCAACCTGAGAACTTTTTTTTTCTTTTTATGACTTCACTTATGTCTTCCTGTACCAGAAACCCTGGACCCACTCTTCATGGATCCAGACTTGGCATATGGAACTTACACAGGAAGCTGTGGTCATGTAATGCATGCAGTATGCTGGCAGAAGTAAGTTGTTCTTCTGACATGTTCTTGAAAGACACTAGGACTATTGAAGCTCTCTAAAGGCCATAAAAAGGCATGTTTTCTCATGTCTTCTTTCCATCCTTACTTGAGTAATTGAAGCAGTTTTAAATACTAATTTTGTTTGCATGACTTAGAAATTGGTGTGCAAAGTTATCAAAACTTAAAATTTTCACTCTTCCTTTGTGCTTGCTCTCCACAAAGAAATATGTTGCTCTTGATCAGTATTTGTGTAAAAGAAGCAGTAATTTTTATAAATCTCATTCCCTTCAATATATAGAATGAAAAGTACCTTTGAGATAGAATAGGAAAAGAAATTCTAGTTCTATTCAGGAAGAGATAAAAATTCAGAAATATAATTCCTGCAAAATCTTTTGTATAGGATTTACCCTTTTGGCATTGGATTAAAATACACAGTTTTCCTGTAATAGCTTTGCTACTTCATTTGGTCATGACAAACTGAGGGAAATAGTGTCTATGTTGTATCTCCATGCCATTGAGGCAGGACACAAGTTATGATTCATTAAAATTATTTTAAATTTGTTACTGCCCTGATGTATCTTACAGTTTGGCCCCAAAAGAATTGCCCCATTTCTTCTGTAATTATAGCTTGCATATTTTTGTGTCTAAAATGTTTATTGAGGCCAAAATTCCAATGTTTTTCACTTGGTTTAGAGAAGAGATACATAAAGTTCTGAATGGAACTGTCTTGGAATTTTGCAGGTATTTTGAAGCTGTACAGCTGAGCTCTCAGCAGCGCATTCATGTTGATCTTTTTGATTTGGAGAATGGAGAGTATCTTTGTCCTCTTTGCAAGTCTCTGTGCAATACTGTGATCCCCATTATTCCTCTGCAACCTCAAAGGATAAACAGGTATATTTTAATTTATGTTTTATTTAATTTTTTTTAGGTTGTCTTTAAGTCACTTTAGGTTTGTCTGTAGTCACTTTTTTTGCTATTTAAAGTAATTAATACTTCTTGATTTTGTAACTTGTAATATTCCTTAAAAATATGGCTAAAAGCCCTAAGTTTTAATCTCTAATAGAACTGGAATATTCATTTATTCAAACCTGTATATCGTGCCTTTAAAGCAGTAGAACTTTGATCTTTATCTTAACATTCACAGGAGAAAAGATGCAAAGAAGATTGATTTCTTTCATACAGTCCTTTGCCACTATTAGAGTTGGTATTTGGAGTTTGGTGTCATTGAAGGTTTTATATAGTATTTTTAATTCTATTTTTTCTGAAGATCTAAATGCTTTAGTTGTAGAGACATGGAAAAAACTTGAATTATAAAAGTAAATAAAAACATTACATGCTTCATGTATTTTTGGATAGATATGAGTATTTAGACTGTTTTTAAACTCATTTTAACCATCTGTAAATGGAATTTAGCAGCAAATTTATTAGTTCTTTATGACAACTAGAACACTTGTATATTTCTGTATTCTCACTGTTCCACATGATGGTAACAATACTATTTATTATTGTTTTATTATTTCAGTTTAAAACTCAAATTTGTAATGATAGACTTAAATTTTGCTAAGCAAGTGTTTTGTTTTTTTTTATATAAACACTTTTAACATGTTTCTGCACCAGAAGAGTGCAAAGATGATAGGTTTGGTAAGCATGGTCAATAAGTAGTTGCTCTGTCTCTATTTTTCCATTTCATTGGAAAACATAATTTGGAAATTGTCTTCTACTCAGCATACTGGGACATAACAATGTTTCTTTTAGGACGAAGGTGGAATCACAAAGATTTATGTTTTGTTTTTTGAGTGATATGTTCTAGGCACTCTACCAAGTGCTTGCTGCATTATTTAATACTCACAGTAGTCAAATGAAGTAGGTACTGTTATTCCTATTTAAAGATAAAGAATTGGAGACTGAGGAGTTTTTACTTGTCTCAAGACAGACCTAGAATTTGAACCCAGATGTGACTGCAAAGCCTTTCCTAACTATACACATGAAGGCAAATATAAAGTAAATCATAATACAGTGACTTTCCAGCTGCTTGTTAGCCTGTACAAGCCTTTTTTACACAATGGATCCCCCTATTAGGATTTGTAAATGTGTAAATTATTCTCTAAAGGAATATTCAGCGCCTTCTTTCTTTGATGTCTATAAGAATAGGATGCTTCAGGGCAATCATTTCCAAAGTTAGGCTGCAACAATATATATTTCTAAAGTTGGACTGATCCTTTCATCTGGGTCTCTTTGAACCCTTTTATTCTATAGTAATACTTTTATTACTTAGGATTAGAAAAACAAAGTTATATGTAATATTTTTATTAGGTGCTTAAACTTAACGTGTATAGCTGATCATCTTTGCCTTTTGCATTTCTAAGATCAACATGAGTATAAACTAGTAAAGTTAAAAGCCAGGTAAAAAACTTTATCAAAACTAATAATAAAGATTCCTCAAAAAACTCAAAATAGAAATACCACTTGAGCCAGGAATTCCACTCCTAGGAATTTACCCTAAGAATGCAGGAGCCCAGTTGGAAAAAAACATATGCACCCCTATGTTTATAGCAGCACTATTCATAATAGACAAGAAATGGAAACAACCTAAGTATCCATCAGTAGATGAATGGATAAAGATGATGTGGTACATATACACAGAGGAATATTATTCAGCCATAAGAAGAAAACAAATCCTACCATCTGCAAAAACATGAATGGAGCTAGAGGGTATTATGCTCAGTGAAATAAGCCAGGTGGAGAAAGACAAGTATCAGATGATTTCACTCATCTGTGAAGTATAAGAACAAAGAAAAAACTGAAGGAGCAGAACAGCAACAGACTCACAGAACCCAAGAATGGACTAACAGTTACCAAAGGGAAAGGGACTCGAGAGGATGGGTAGGAAGGGAGTGATAAGTGGTGGGGGGGCATTATGATTAGTATGTATAATGTGGGGGGATGCACAGGGACGGCTGTACAACACAGAGAAGACAAGTAGTGACTCTACAACATCTTACTACACTGATGGACAGTGACTATAATGGGGTATGTGGGGGGAACTTGGTGTTGGGGGGAGTCTAGTAAACATAATGTTCCTCATGTAATTGTAGATTAATGATACCAAAAAAAACCTAATGATATGCTAGTATATTTATTTATTTATTTTTGTTAAGGTATCATTGATATACACTCTCATGAAGGTCTCACATGAAAAACATTGTGGTTACTACTTCACCCATATTATCGAGTCCCCCCATACCCCGTTGAAGTCACTGTCCATCAGTGTAGTAAGATGCCACAGAGTCCCTACTTGTCTTCTCTGTGCTACACTGTCTTCCCCGTGACCACCCACACACCATGTGTACTAATCATAATGCCCCTCAACCCCCTTCTTCCTCCCTCCTACCCACCCCACCCACCCCTCTCATCCCTCTGCTTTGGTAACTCTTAGTCCCTTCTTAGAGTCTGTGAGTCTGCTGCTGTTTTTGTTTCTTCAGTTTTGCTTCATTGTTACACTACACAAATGAGGGAAATCATTTGGTACTTGTCTTTCTATGCCTGAATAAGCTAGTATCTTTAAAGAAAATTGGTCATAACCAGTCATAGTACACTTTTATTTTTGAGAACTGTAAAAATTCTTAGGTCAAATTTGTGCCCAGATAAGTGAATTTTGCCACAATTAATTATATATTTTAATTTCACTCAAGATTGCCTTTCAATAAGCAAACTGCTATTTTATAGTCCTTTTTATTTTTTCTTAATTAAAAAATAGTTGATATACAATATTGGTTTCAGGTGTATATCATAGTGATTTGACAATTATATACATTCCCAAATGCTCACCACGATACGTATAGTTACCATCTGTCAATACACAAATATATTACAATATTATTGACTATATTCCCTTGCTGTACTTTCATCCCATGACTATTTTATAATTGGTAGTTTGAACTTCTTTATGCCCATCCCCACCTTTCTCCCCAGTTTGAACTTCTTTATGCCCACCCCCACCTTTCTCCCCTAGGGCAATAACCAATCTGTTCTCTGTGTTTATGAGTCTGTTTCTGTTTTGTTTGTTTTGTTCCATGTGTAAGTGAAATCATATGGTATTTGTCTTTCTCTGTCACTTATTTCACTTAGCATAATAACCTTTAGGTCTATGGAGTTGACCAAGTCCAACCTCAAGCCACTTGCTGCATGACATGCCAGTAAGTGGAGAGGCAAGGTGGGGCAAGGGAAGTGACTTTACTCGGAAAGCCAGCACACCCAGAAGATAGCAGACTCATGTCCCAAAGCACCATCTTAACTCAGGTTGATTTCAGATTCAGCTGAGGGCTACAGACATTTTGGGTGCCAGGATGGGTCCCAGGAAAGCTGAGAAACTCCCTGTCCTTGGTTAGTTGCCTTTTGCCAAGTGAGGTTTGGTCATAATGTTGCTAAGACTCTTTGACAAAACAATCATTATTTTCATACATGTTTCCCTATCTCCTGGAGGATGCAAGCTTTGGGCAAGGAGCTATTTACAGAAATCTCAAATTGTAAGTAAAATTCCATTTGATGATTAAGAAGCCTGTGTGCAGGGCTCCAGAGTTGAGCAGAAGCCGTTTTCCTTTTTTTTCTCTTTTGACCCAAAGGTTAAGGCAGCAAAAAAGACAAATACAGTATGGAGGCAGAGAGGTCAAGCTTTTTCTGTCTGTTACAGGTCCGTCTATGTTGTCCCAAATGATTTCATTCTTTTTTATGGCTGAGTAATAGTCCATTGTGTATATGTACCACATCTTCTTTATTCATTCATCTATCAGTAGATAGTTAAGCTGCTTCCATATCTTGACTACTGTAAATAATGCTGCAATAAATAAAGGAGTGCATTCAGGTAAATTCCCAGAAGTATATTCCTGGGTTGAATGATACTTCTGTTTTTAGTTTTTTGAGGAACCTCCATGCTGCTCTCCATAATGGCTGCACCAATTTATATTCCCATCCACAGTATATAAGGGTTCCCTTTCCTCCACGTCCTGCCAACACTTGTTATTTCTTGCGCTTTTTTTTTTTAGCCATTCTGACTGGTGTGAGGTGGTATCTCATTGTGGTTTTGATTTGCATTTTCTGGATGATTATAGTCCTTCACATATAGTGACCACTGTTTCTGGTAACTCTTGGTTGTTAATAAAAGTTTGGATCAAGTCTCTGCCCTTAGGGAATTTACATTACAGAGAGGAGAGACCAACAATACACATATAAATATGAAGTGCTGAGTAGTGAGAAACACTATGAAAAAACTAAAGCAGCAGGGTCAAGGGCTGGAGACAGGTCAGTGCATGAGGCTATTTATAGACAGAGTTATTGTGGAGCACCTCTGAGAAGGTGATGTTGAACAGAGACCTGAATGAAGTGAAGGACAAGCAATGCTGCTCACTGGGAGAAAAGGATTCCAGGCACATGCAATATCAAGAGCAAAGGCCCTGAGGTAGGAACAGATCAGCATGTTTGAGGCACAGCAGGAGGGCAGCACACTTGGAATGGAGCAAAGAGCCAGATTATAAAAAAGCTTATGAACTAGAATTAGAATTGTGTTTTATGTGTAATAGGAAACCACTGGAGTGTTTTTAACAGGGGAGTGATATAATCTGATTTACATATTTAAAAGATCCCTCTGGCTGCTGAATGATCAATACATAGATAGTAATGAAACACTATTGTTGAAGCAGGAAGGACAGTTAATCTGTTGAAGAAGTCCAGGTGAGAGATAACATTACTTAAATTAGGGCAGTAATGATGGAGGTAGAAAGAAGTGATTAACTTTGAATGTATGTAGAAAGTAAAACCTGCCAGACTGGCTAATAGATTAGAATGGGCATGTGAGGGAATCAGAGAAGTTGATAACACCACCTCTTTTTTGACTTGAGCAACTAGAATGGTGGTTCTATTTACTGACATTTATTACTTTCAGTTGATGGACATATGAGTACTATCTTATTCCTTGCACTTTTTAAATTCTCCATCCTCCCAGAACTGCATTTTTGGACACATGAATTTCTTTGACTTTAGAAGTTAATCAGGAGGGATTTGACTTTTTCATACAGCCATTTATTCAGGGAAAGACTCTACAGATTCTGCTATTAAGTTTGGCTTTGTGTGAATAGCTTAATAATTCTTAAATGTCATTTTTCAGTGAAAGTGCAGAAGCTCTTGCTCAACTTTTGACGTTGGCACGGTGGATACAGACTCTTCTGGCCAGAATATCAGGTTATAATATGAAACATGCTAAAGGTTTGTTTAAAGTTATTTTATATTTAGCTATGTGAGACTTAAGTGTTAGAGTCTTCAATTTTTTTTAAAGTAGTTACAGCTTTAAAACATATTTGCAAATACAGATTTGTTTAATATCAGGGAATAGAGGCTTTTGAAGCCAAGGCTAAGTTAACTTAAATCACTTTATACTCAGTTTAATAATAGATAGTGATTAATCTGGAGTCACACTGCATGGATTTAAATCTTAGATCCATCACTTTATGCCATTGTGATATTGGACAAGTTACTTAACTTCTCTGTGCCTCAACTTTCTTATTTGAAAACTGGGAATAATAGTACCTATTTCATTAATTGAAGGATTGAATTATCTTTTGTAAAGTAGAACAGTGCATGTGGTACACAGTAAACACTATGTAAGCATAGTCATTACTTATATAAGCTTACATATATAAGCATACATATATAAGCACTACTAATATTGTTAATATGTTGTCATTAACATTAATAACAATGTTTTTAAACTGTTACCTCATTTATATATTATTTATAATTAAGAGATATGACTACTTAAAGACAGAGAAGTAAACCATGGCAGGCAGATTGGGGAGGGAAGTCAAAATTTGCAGAAATAAGTAATACAGACAGTGAGTTTCCTGGGGATTTCTTCCCTCCTATTTCCCAGCTTTGACCTAGGATAGTCTGAGTCACAGAACTGTACAATGGACATGAATAGCAAAAGCTTCCAGCTAGATGCCCTTTGGAGTAGGCATGGGCTCACTAGTAGACTGAAGATGGGAAAGTAAGAGTCAGTCAGTTTGAATCAATGGAGATTATCCAATTCAAAGAGTAGAAAGAAGCAATGGAGAAATAAAGGAGCATAGCCTTAAGGATATATGGAACCTTTTTTTTTAAATCTAACATTTGTTGTCACTGAAGTCCTAAAAAGATAAGTAATGGTACAGAAATTATAATGACTGGAACCTTCCCAAGTTTGGTGAATGACATAAATTTACAGATTTAAGAACTTTAATGGACCTCAAACTGATAAACTTGAAGAAAACCACACCCAGGTAGATCATATCCAAACTACTGAAAATCAAAGATGAAGAAAAAAAGTCTTGAAAGCAACCAGAAAAAAACAACTCATTCCACATAAGGGAACAACAATTCTAATTTGATGAGGAATGGAGGATATGGAGCCACAAAGAGATTTAATATTCACTCAGGTCTTAGTAATGGACAGTGACAGAGCTAGGATTCAAACCCAGCTGGCTTGGCTCCAGATCCATTCCTCTTATTCACTAATGTATGCTGCCTGACTAATAGAATACTATGCATTTATTAAAAATGGAAATATATGGGGAGACTTGCTGATGGGGAAAGAAAGATATTTACAAACTTGGTGAAAAACAAGATTCAGGGCAGTACTATAGATTGTGTCCTTTTTGAAGAAAAGTCTGCGCAACATTTATATGAATAACAGACACATATCACCCAAATGTTATCTGGATGTAGAAGTTCTGAATGATGTTTATTGCTTATTAGCATTTTCTAAGTCTTCTAAAATGATCATATATAATTTTAAAAAGCAAGAAAAGTACATGTCAGCCTAAATGCTAGTGAATTTTCTTTTTCCTTTAATTTATAAGGAGAACACTCAATTTCAGTCTTGTTTGACCAAGGAATGGGTGAAGCCACTTTTGAGTTCCATTCTATCCTGAGTTTTGGAGTTCAGTCTACGTAAGTATCTAAATAATTAAGAGAAGTTTGAAAATGGTTGTAAAAATGAGACTAAAGAAGACTCTTTCCTTTCTTCCTGCTGTATTTGTAAAATTGTTTCTTAATCCTATTTTTACTCTGTTTCTTTCTCCCTAGAGTTTTGTTATATCAGTAGAATTAAGTAGTTTGAGATATTAGAGTAATAATTATTAGGGAGAACCATGCCTATAATTAACCACTGTTGACCAACAGAAATGCTATATCTATATAGTAGTCCAACCTACAAGAAGAGTAGAATTTAAAAGACTTCAGTGGGGGAGGGCTGAAGATGGCAGTGTGAGTAGGGCAGTGAAAATCTCCTCCAAAAAGCATATATATTTTTGAAAATACAATATATACAACTATTCCTAAAAGAGAGACCAGAAGATACAGTACAACAGCCAGACTACATATACTTCTGCGAGAACTCAGCATCTCATGGAAAGGGTAAGACACAAAGCCGTGACGTGGCAGGACCTGAGTGCTCCCCCAACCCCAGTTCACTGACAGGAAGGAAAAAATGAGAGTGGGGAAGGAGTGGAAGCACAGTACTGCTAAATAACCAGCCCTAGTAATCTGCACCAGGAGCACAGGCACACATTGCATGGTGTACTGGATATTAGAGAAATGGAAAAGTAAAATCCAAGATGGAGACTGCGAGAGGACAACACAGCTGGTTACCTGGGACAAAAGAAAAGCGGGCACTTTTAAAAGTCTTAAAGGGACAAGGGCTTAACAGCTGGACAAAATCATCCTGGCACACGCAGCCCAGCAGTCTGGGAATCTTAAGGAACGTCAGGCACCCTAAATCACTAGGTGACAAAGCAGCTACAAAGCCCATCACGGTGATAAGCAGCCTGTGGTTCATTCCCCGCCGCTGGAGCTGCAAGCAACTGACTGATGCGCCACAGCTGTGGAGCAGCCGCAGAACACATCACCCACAGCAACCACACAGAGTCTTCTCACAACGTGCAGCTAACCGGGACAGACACAGAGGCTACTGACTACACGGAGCTGCCTGGGACAGGTAAAGGAAGCCGGCGCTAGGTCCGGAAGGCAAAAAGGTACGCCGTTCTCACAAGAGAACACACCCAGTGTGTCTGCGACCCCTTGCAGTGCCCTAGGCTATCCTGAGGGCTTCCCCACCCACTGCAACTCAGGAGACTATCCCAAAGACTGCTCCCTATGTGTGGGTAACTGGCACAGGCAGCGAAGAAGGGCAACAGGACTAGCAAGCAGGAAGGGATTTTGTTCTCCCTGTTGACACATGCGCCACCTGCTGGTGATCACTTCTGTCACCATGAAAAGGCAGAGAATCTGGTCCAGTCCAAAATCACTCAGACAATGCCAGAGAGAGGGCCTGGAGAGATAGATATAACCAATCTTCCTGAAAAAGAATTCAAAGTAAAAGTCATAACCGTGCTGATGGACCTGCAGAGAAATATGCAAGAGCGAAGGGATGATGTCCAGAGGGAGATAACAGAAATGAAACAATCAATAGAAGGACTTAAGAGCAGACTGGATGAGGTGCAAGAGACTGTTAATGGAATAGAAATCAGAGAATAGGAATACAGAGAAGCAGAGGCAGAGAGAGATAAAAGGATCTCTAGGTATCAAAGCATATTAAGAGAACTGTGTGACCAATCCAAATGGAACAGTATTTGCATTACAGGGGAACCAGAAGAAGAAGAAGAGAGAAAAAGGGATAGAAAAATGTCTTCGAAGAAATAATTGCTGTAAACTACTTCCCCAATCTGGGGAAGGAAATAGTCTCTCAGACCATGGAAGCCCACAGATCTCCCAACACAAGGGACCCAAGGAGGAAAACACCAAGACATATGATAATTAAAATGGCAAAAATCAAAGACAAGGACAGGGTATTAAAGGCAGCCAGAGAGAGAAAAAAGATCACCTACAAAGGAAAACCCATCAGGCTATCATCAGACTTCTCAACACAAACCTTACAGGCCAGAAGAGAATGGCATGATATATTTAATGCAATGAAACAGAAGGCCCTTGAACCAAGAATACTGTATCCAGCAAGATTATCACTTAAATTTGAAGGAGGGATTAAACAATTTCCAGATAAGCAAAAGTTGAGGGAATTTGCCTCCCACAAACCACCTCTACAGGGTATTTTAAAGGGACTGCTCTGGATGGAAGTACTCCTAAGGCTAAATAGATGTCACCAGAGAAAATAAAATCACAGCAAAGAAGGTAGACTTACCAAGTACTAACTAAAGGCAAAAAATAAAATCAGCTATCCACAAAAGCAATCAAAGGAAACACAAAAGAGTACAGAATAAAACACCTAACATATGAAGAGTGGAGGAGGAAGAATAAGAAGGGAGAGAAATAAAGAATCATCAGAGTGTGTTTATAATAGCGAGAGTTAAACTTAGACGGTTAGACAGTAAAGAAGCTACCGTTGAACCTTTGGTAACCACGAATCCAAAGCCTGCAATGGCAATACGTACATATCTATTGATAATCACCCTAAATGTAAATGGACTGAATGCACCAATCAAAAGACACAGAGTAATAGAATGGATAAAAAAGCAAGACCCATCTATATGCTGCTTACAGGAGACTCATCTCAAATGCAAAGACACACACAGACTACAAGTGAAGGGATAGAAAAAGATATTCCATGCAAACAACAGGGAGAAAAAAGCAGATGTTGCAGTACTAGTATCAGACAAAATAGACTTCAAAACAAAGAAAGTAACAAGAGATAAAGAAGGACATTACATAATGATGAACAGGTCAATCCAACAAGAAGATTTAACCATTATAAAAAATACATATATGCACCCAACAGAGGAGCACCAACATATGTGAAACAAATATGAACACAATTAAAGGAGGAAATAGAATGCAATGCATTCATTTTAGGAGACTTCAACACACCATTTACTCTGAAGGACAGATCAACCAGACAGAAAATAACTAAGAACACAGAGGCACTGAACAACACACTAGAACAGATGGACCTAACAGACATCTACAGAACTCTCCACCCAAAAGCAGCAGGACATATTCTTCTCAAGTGCACAAGGAATGTTTTTCAGAATAGACCACATACAAGGCCACAAAAAGAGCCTCAAAAAATTAAAAATGATTGATATTCTACCAAACAACTTCTCAGACCACAAAAGTATAAAACTAGAAATAAATTGTACAAAGAAAACAAAAAGCTTAATAAACACATGGAGGCTTAACAACAAGGTCCTAAATAATCAATGGATCAATGACCAAATTAAAACAGAGATTAAACAATATATGGAAACAAATGAAAACAACAGCAAAACCCCATAATGTTCCTCATGTAATTGTACATTAATGATACCAAAATTTAAAAAAGGAAGTACTTTTGTATTGATAGGGGTGTGTGTATATATGGTAATACTACATACTTGAAATGATAATTTCTGAATTCCTGAACTTCTATTTGTAACATTTTCAGTAGCAATGGGATACATAATAAAAACAAGGATGACAACTAGAAAAATGCACCTCAGATAATATTCATTAAACAAAAATATTGATTTGGATACATTACATTTTTCAAAGTATGTTCACATGAATATCTTTCTAATAACCTTGTGAGGTTGGTTAAGAGGTTACTATCTCACTTTTATAAACAAGAAAAATTAACTATGGCAGGTGACTTCTCAGAAGTTACAGAGCAAGTTAGATGTGACTTGAACTGAAGTCCTTTATTTTTTATGTTGGCATTATTAATGTACAATTACAGGAGCAACATTATGGCTAATAGACTCCCCACATAATCAAGTCCACATCACATACCCCAATACAGTCACTGTCCATCAGCGTAGTAAGATGCTATAGAATCACTACTTGTCTTCTCCGTCTTCTACTGCCTTCCCCGTGCCCACTGCACCACATTATGTGTGCTTATCGTAATGCCCCCTTTTCCCTTTTATCCCTCCCTTCCCACCCATCCTCCCCAGTCCCTTTCCCTTTGGTAACTTTAGTCCATTTTTGGGTTCTTTGAGTCTGCTGCTGTTTTGTTCCTTCAGATTTTTCTTTGTTCTTATACTGCACAGATGAGTGAAATCATTTGATACTTGTGTTTCTCTGCCTGGCTTATTTCACTGAGCATAATGTCCTCCAGCTCCATCCATGCTGTTGGAAATGGTAGGATGTTTCTTTCTTATGGCTGAATAGTATTCCATTGTGTATATGTACTACCTCTTCTTTATCCATTCATCTACTGATAGACACTTAGGTTGCTTCCATATCTTGCCTATTGTAAAAAATACTGTGATAAACATAGGGGTGCATATGTCTTTTTGAATCTGAGAAGTTGTATTCTTTGGGTAAATTCCAAGGAGTGGGATTCCCGGGTCAAATGGTATTTCTAATTTTAGTTTTTTGAGGAAACTCTATATTGCTTTCCACAATGGTTGAATTAGCTTACATTCCCACCAGCAGTGTAGGAGGGTTCCCCTTTCTCTGCATCCTCGCCAGCATTTGTTGTTCTTAAGTCTTTTCAATGCTGGCCATTCTTACTGGTGTGAGGTGATATCTCATTGAGGTTTTAATTAGAATTTCTCTGATGAGTATGGGGTTAAACAGTAATCCAGTTTCATTCTCTTGCACGTAGCTGTCCAGTTTTGCCAGCACTAGCTGTTGAAGAGGCTGTCATTTCCCTACTGCATGTCCATGGCTCCTTTATCATATATTAACTGACCATACATGGTTGGGTTTATATCAGGGCTCTCTGGTCTGTTCCATTGGTCTATGGTATGTTCTTGTGCCAGTACCAAGTTGTCTTGATTACTGTGGGTTTGTAGTAGAGCTTGAAGTTGGGGAGCATAATTCCCCCTGCTTTATTCTCCCTTCTCATGATTGCTTCGGCTATTCGAGGTCTTTTGTGGTTCCATATGAATTTTAGGACGATTTTCTCTAGTTCATTGAAGAATGCTGTTCATATTTTGACAGAATTTGCATTGCATTTATAGATTGGTTTAGGCAGGTTGGCCATTTTGACAATATTAATTCTTCCTATCCATGAGCATGGGACGTGTTTCCATTTATTGGTATCGTCTTTAATTTCTCTCATGAGTGTCTTGTAGTTTTCAGAGTATAGGTCTTTCACTTCCTTGGTTAGGTTTATTCCTAGGTATTTTATTCTTTTGGATGCAACTGTGAATGGAATTGTTTTCCTGATTTCTCTCTCTGCTATTTCATTGTTAGTGTATAGGAATGCCACAGATTTCTGTGTATAAATTTTGAATCCTGCAACTTTGCTGAATTCAGATATTAGATCTACTAGTTTTGGAGTGGATTC
This sequence comes from Manis javanica, assembly GCF_040802235.1. NCBI lineage: Eukaryota > Metazoa > Chordata > Mammalia > Pholidota > Manidae > Manis > Manis javanica. The sequence continues at coordinate 93,139,379 of NC_133163.1, read as the reverse complement.
TCTACGGCTTTTTTTACGTACAATATCATGTCATCTGCAAAAAAGGACAGATTCACTTCTTCCTTGCCAATCTGGATGCCTTTTATTTCTTTGTGTTGTCTGATTGCCGTGGCTAGAACCTCCAGTACTATGTTGAATAGAAGTGGGGAGAGTGGGCATCCTTGTCTTCTTCCTGATCTTGGGTGAAAAGCTTTCAGCTTCTCGCTGTTAAGTAGGGTGTTGGCTGTAGGTTTGCCATATATGGCTTTATTATGTTGAGGTACTTGCCCTCCATACCTATTTTGTTGAGTTTTTATCATGAATGCAAGTTGAAATTCATCAAATGCTTTTTCAGCATCTATGGAGATGATCATGTGGTTTTGTCCTTCTTTTTATTGATGTGGTGGATGATGTTGATGGATTTTCCAATATGGTACAATCCTTGCATCCCTGAATAAATCCTTCTTGACCATGATGGATGATCTTTTTGATGTACTTTTGAATTCAGTTTGCCAAAATTTTGTTGGGTATTTTTGCATCTATGTTCATCAGGGATATTGGTCTGTAATTTTCTTTTTTTGTGGTGTCTTTGCCTGGTTTTGGTATTAGAGTGATGCTGGCCTCATAGAATGACTTTGGAAGTATTCCCTACTCTTCCATTGTTTGGAAAACTTTAAGGACAATGGGTATTAAGTCTTCACTAAATGTTTGATAAAATTCAGAGGTGAGCCATCTGGTCCAGGGGTTTTGTTCTTAGGTATTTTTTTTGATTACTAGTTCAATTTCGTTGCTGGTAATTGGTCTGTTCAGATTTTCTGTTTCTTCATTGGTCAGCCTTGGAAGGTAGTATTTTTCTATAAATTTGTCCATTTCTTCTAGGTTATCCAGTTTGTTAGCATATAACTTTTCATAGTATTCTCTAGTAATTCTTTCTATTTCTTTGGGTTCTGTAGTGATTTTTCCATTCTTATTTCTGATATTGTTCATGTGTGTAGAATCTCTTTTTTTCTTGATAAGTTCAGCTAGGGGTTTGTCTATTTTGTTTATTTTCTCAAAGAACCAGTTCTTGCTTTAATTGATTCTTTTTATTATTTTATTCTTGTCAATTTTATTTAATCCTTCTCTAATCTTTATTATGTCCCTCCTTCTACTGACTTTGGGCCTCATTTGTTGTGCTTTTTCTAGTTTCATTATTTGTGAGTTTAGATTGCTTATATCGGATTGTTCTTCTTTCCTGAGGTAGGCCTGTATTGCAATATACTTTCCTTTTAGCACGGCCTTGGCTCTGCCCTACAGATTTTGTGGTGTTGAATTATTGTTGTAATTTGTCTCCATATATTGCTTGATTTGTTTTTATTTGGTCATTGATCCATTGATTATTTAGGAGCATGTTGTGAAGCCTCGATGTGTTTGTTGATGGATTTTCAAATATGGTACAATCCTTGCATCCCTGAATAAATCCTTCTTGACCATGATGGATGATCTTTTTGAGGTACTTTTGAATTCAGTTTGCCAAAATTTTGTTGAGTATTTTTGCATCTATGTTCATCAGGGATATTGGTCTGTAATTTTCTTTTTTTGTGGTGTCTTTGCCAGATTTTGGATTTTCTTTGCATAATTTATTTCTAGTTTCATACTTTTGTGGTCTGAGAAACTGGTGGGTACAATTTCAATCTTTCTGAATTTAATGAGGCTCTTTTTGTGGACTAGTATGTGGTCTATTCTGAAAAACATTCCTTGTGCACTTGAGAAGAATATGTCCTGCTGCTTTTGGGTGGAGAGTTCTGTAGATGTCTGTTAGGTCCATCTGTTCTAGTGTGTTGTTCAGTGCCTCTGTGTTCTTAGTTATTTTCTGTCTGGTTGATCTGTCCTTCAGAGTAAATGGTGTGTTGAAGTCTCCTAAAATGAATGCATTGCATTCTATTTCCTCCTTTAATTGTGTTCATATTTGTTTCACATATGTTGGTGCTCCTCTGTTGGGTGCATATATGTATTTTTTATAATGGTTAAATCTTCTTGTTGGATTGACCTGTTCATCATTATGTAATGTCCTTCTTTATCTCTTGTTACTTTCTTTGTTTTGAAGTCTATTTTGTCTGATACTAGTACTGCAACATCTGCTTTTTTCTCCCTGTTGTTTGCATGGAATATCTTTTTCTATCCCTTCACTTGTAGTCTGTGTGTGTCTTTGCATTTGAGATGAGTCTCCTGTAAGCAGCATATAGATGGGTCTTGCTTTTTTATCCATTCTATTACTCTGTGTCTTTTGATTGGTGCATTCAGTCCATTTACATTTAGGGTGATTATCAATAGATATGTACGTATTGCCATTGCAGGCTTTGGATTCGTGGTTACCAAAGGTTCAACGGTAGCTTCTTTACTGTCTAACCGTCTAAGTTTAACTCTCGCTATTATAAACACACTCTGATGATTCTTTATTTCTCTCCCTTCTTATTCTTCCTCCTCCACTCTTCATATGTTAGGTGTTTTATTCTGTACTCTTTTGTGTTTCCTTTGATTGCTTTTGTGGATAGCTGATTTTATTTTTTGCCTTTAGTTAGTACTTGGTAAGTCTACCTTCTTTGCTGTGATTTTATTTTCTCTGGTGACATCTATTTAGCCTTAGGAGTACTTCCATCCAGAGCAGTCCCTTTAAAATACCCTGTAGAGGTGGTTTGTGGGAGGCAAATTCCCTCAACTTTTGCTTATCTGGAAATTGTTTAATCCCTCCTTCAAATTTAAGTGATAATCTTGCTGGATACAGTATTCTTGGTTCAAGGGCCTTCTGTTTCATTGCATTAAATATATCATGCCATTCTCTTCTGGCCTGTAAGGTTTGTGTTGAGAAGTCTGATGATAGCCTGATGGGTTTTCCTTTGTAGGTGATCTTTTTTCTCTCTCTGGCTGCCTTTAATACCCTGTCCTTGTCTTTGATTTTTGCCATTTTAATTATCATATGTCTTGGTGTTTTCCTCCTTGGGTCCCTTGTGTTGGGAGATCTGTGGGCTTCCATGGTCTGAGAGACTATTTCCTTCCCCAGATTGGGGAAGTAGTTTACAGCAATTATTTCTTCGAAGACATTTTCTATCCCTTTTTCTCTCTTCTTCTTCTTCTGGTTCCCCTGTAATGCAAATACTGTTCCATTTGGATTGGTCACACAGTTCTCTTAATATGCTTTGATACCTAGAGATCCTTTTATCTCTCTCTGCCTCTGCTTCTCTGTATTCCTATTCTCTGATTTCTATTCCATTAACAGTCTCTTGCACCTCATCCAGTCTGCTCTTAAGTCCTTCTATTGATTGTTTCATTTCTGTTATCTCCCTCTGGACATCATCCCTTCGCTCTTGCATATTTCTCTGCAGGTCCATCAGCACGGTTATGACTTTTACTTTGAATTCTTTTTCAGGAAGATTGGTTATATCTATCTCTCCAGGCCCTCTCTCTGGCATTGTCTGAGTGATTTTGGACTGGACCAGATTCTCTGCCTTTTCATGGTGACAGAAGTGATCACCAGCAGGTGGCGCATGTGTCAACAGGGAGAACAAAATCCCTTCCTGCTTGCTAGTCCTGTTGCCCTTCTTCGCTGCCTGTGCCAGTTACCCGCACATAGGGAGCAGTCTTTGGGATAGTCTCCTGAGTTGCAGTGGGTGGGGAAGCCCTCAGGATAGCCTAGGGCACTGCAAGGGGTCGCAGACACACTGGGTGTGTTCTCTTGTGAGAACGGCACCCCTTCTTGCCTTCTGGACCTAGTGCTGGCTTCCTCTGCCTGTCCCAGGCAGCTGCACGTAGTCAGTAGCCTCTATGTCTGTCCCAGTTAGCTGCATGCTGTGAGAAGACTCTGTGTGGTTGCTGTGGGCGGGTCTGTTCCCTGGCTCTTCTGCAGCAGTGGCAGGTCAGCCAGTTTGTTTGCAGTGCTGGTGCAGGGGAATGAACGGCAGGCTGCTTGTCGCCGTGAGGTTCTTCGGTGCTGCGTTGTCATCCAGGGTAGGGTGTTAGGGCGCCTGACGTTCCTTAAGAGTCCCAACCTGCTGGGCTGAGTGTGCCGGACAATTTTGTCTACCTGTTAAACCCTTGTACCCTTATGACTTTTAAGGCATCCGCTTTTGTTTTGTCCCAGGGAGCTGGCTGTGGGGTCCCGCTTGCAGTCTCTGTCTCAGATTTTATTTTCCCATTTCTCTAGTATTCAGTACAGCATACAATGTCTGTCTGTGCTCCCGATGCAGATTACTAGGGCTGGTTATTTAGCAGTCCTGTGCTTCCACTCCCTCCCCACTGTGATTCTTTTCCTCCCACCAGTGAGCTGGGGTTGGGGGAGTGCTCGTGTCCCACTGGGTCACAGCTTTGTATGTTACCCTTTTCATGAGATGCTGAGTTCTTGCAGATATAGGTGTAGCCTGTCTGGTGTACTGTATCTTCTGGTCTCTCTTTTAGGAATAGTTGTATTTGCTGTTTTTTCAAAATATGTATGGTTTTGGAAGGAGATTTCCACCACCCTACTCACACTGCCATCTTCAGCGCCCCTGACCCCACCCAAAAATACTTCTTGGTCCATTTTCTAGACACTAAAACTTGTAGGTCAAATCTGTTTTCTCTGTATTTTATTCCTTCTTTGTTCAATATGTTCCTTTATTTGGACTTAGATGCTATCTTCTGTGGTCATTACTGCATCTTTTATAGGAAGTGGAGTTATATGGGCCTTTAGCATTTTGTAAGAGAGATGCTTTCCTGCCTGTATGTTTTGCTCTTCCCGTTTTTTCTTAATGAATAAATCTTTAGAGGCTCTCTTGTCTATTCTGACAAAGTACAGTTTCCTTTGTCAAAAGGAGTTGAATTGTTGCTTTGGTACCTAATTGGACTTCTCGGTAGATATCCCCTTTTGTATAAATTAATATAAATCATTATATAAGTTTTTCTCGTTTTATTTGTAGGATAAAATATTCTACTAGCATCAAGGAAATGGTCGTTCTCTTTGCCACAACAGTTTATAGAATTGGACTGAAAGTGCCTCCTGATGAAATGGATCCTCGAATCCCCATGATGACCTGGAGCACATGTGCTTTCACTATCCAGGCAATTGGTAAAGCCTTTAAGATCACTGGTTTGGAAGAAATAGTTAGCACTGATTGACCAAATACTATTCCTTTTTTCCCCTGATGGTCCACAGTACTTGGACTTGCTGGAGGACTATTAATATTTCAGTATATTTGTGTGGTCTGATGCCATTTAGTCTGAGAACTGTTTTTATTGATTTCCTTTTTACTTTATTCATGACCATAAGCAACATAACCTCAACATATATGAAACGGAGAGCATGAAGCAAGGTATATTCAAAAGGTGACAGATTTATGTAACAGGAGAAGAGCAAGAAAAAAAGGAAAAAGAATCAACCCAGAAGTGTTAAGTAGTTTTTGTTTCTTTCACAGTTTGAGAGAAAAAAAAGAAAACCAGTCATCTAAAAAATTACCAGAAAAGGGAAGGGAAGACTGTGAGGTGCTTAGGAGAGACATATTAGCAGGCAGAGATTAACCAAGTTTGAAGGGAAGCCTATTGTCATATTCTTTGCCATATCGAAAGCTTCTTACAGAAAAATGTAGCAGTCAAATAACATGTATGTCGTAAATTTACACCATGTTGTATGTCAGTTATATCTTAGTGTATCTGAGGGGCAGGAAGAAAAGTATAGCAGTGAAGATTTCCTTAGGTTTTTAAATTGACCCTATTAGTTCATTACAATCACAAGATACAGTACTGTATGAAAAATAATAACTGTATTTTGTATCATCTTAATCCATGTCAGTTTTGATGTCCCCTTCCAAAATATATTGGTTGCTGTTTTCAATGGAGTCTACTGGAATTAAATTAAATAATTTTCTTTATTTAAATATGTATTTGTAACAAGACACTGCTTCAAGATTTGAATTAAGTAGATTGAAGTGGAGCCATCTGCATCAGTCTCTGAAAACATTTTAGGAGTCACTATTAACCCTCTCAGACTTAAATCATGAGCAAAAAAAAATAACATGCAGATTTATATTTTCTGTGATTAAATAAAATAAGAAATAGAAAAAATAAGTTTTAAGTAGAATAGAATCTGAACAAATTGGTAAGAAATATAAAACATTCTTCTTGGAGTCATGATCTACTGAGGTCTGCAGACTTTCAGTGAAGATATTTTATACTTTACCATCTTTGGGGAGATAAGCATTAGGAATGAGTAATTTATATTTAGATAGTGAACATTAAAAAAGGTTACAGTTTTGTCATGAAAGAGATGAGAAATTCACTAGGGAATAGGACTGAATCTTCATATGTGGTTCTATAACCTAGTAATTAGATTCTTTTTGCTTTTAAAATTCAGAATGTTGCTATAGTAAACACAAAACTTAGAAGGGAAAAGTGCAAATCATCTGGTCAAATATACAATTAAAGGACATCTAATAGACAAAAACCAAGTATACAATTGTAGCACTACTCAGGATTTACTGTTTTTGTTTTTTTACTCTAAGAAAACCTTTTGGGAGATGAAGGAAAACCTTTGTTTGGAGCACTTCAAAATAGACAGGTATGTATGACCCAATGGAGTACATGTAATGCGCCACAGTTAATTTATCATTTTTAGAAATCTTTATTCACTCCCTTTTCTGTGAATATTATCAGATTCTGTTTTTTACAAAAGTTATGTCAGTCTAATAAGAGGCTAAATGGCCAGCATTGTACATTTTAGAGATTTCACTCGATCTCAGTGGTTAAATATAATTCACAGAGAGATTTCAGGTTATACTTGATTACTTTTTCTTCCCTTCTGTTTATTGCCTGATCAGAGACCTAGTTTCCTATATTTTTCCTTCTCACTGACTTTGTACCATTATCAGTACTTGATGTCATATCTTAGTGAATCGGAGGGGCAGGGAAGAAAAGTATAGCAGTGAAGATTTCCTTAGGTTTTTAAATTGAGCCTATTTGTAAATTAGAATCACAAGATACAGTACTTTATGAAAAATAAAAACTGTAATTATTTTGCATCATGTTTATCCAAGTCAGTTTTGATGTCCCCTTCCAAAATGTATTGGTAGCTGTTTTGGTACTTACTTAATACATCATTAAATATTAATGTTGGCTTAATTCTAGGTAAATCATCATACTGAATTCAAAAGTAAAACTAAGCCATGGCTCTTGATGGGCAAATCCTGATGTTGTACTCCTGCATCAGGCCTAAGCTTTATAACGTAGGGGACCTTAAAAAACACTACTCAAGAAATGTGCTGAGTAGCCGCATGAAAACAGAACAGGCAACCGGGGATTCCCTAGACCACCCCTCTCTAGCTGTTTCCTTCTTATTTTCCTGATAGCAGGCACGAGGGAATTGTAGTCTAAAATGTGCTTCCCCATAGTTCCCATCCTTCCATTTGAGAAGCAGAAAATATATTTTCTGGATTCAGTGGTATTCTGCCATCATTTTAGAAATTCTATAAATATGTTTATTTGCATAGACCTCAATAGAATAAATCAGGCCAGACATTTAAGAAATTGGCTCTGGGGGAAGTGGTTACTTAAGTGAGAATTAAAACAATTATAGCTTTAGTATTTCTTTGTCTTGGGAAAATTTATTCAAAATTTTGTGAGGTCATGAAACTTTTTAGAATATTAAAAACATTGTAATTGATTTGTAGGAATGTAAAGTATATAATCAGTCTGCAGCTAATTCTTGTATACTGGGATTGATTTTTACAATGAATGACCTAGGTCTTTCATCTTCCCTTATCTTTTTCTCTTTCCCTCTCTTACAATCTAGCATAATGGTCTGAAAGCATTAATGCAGTTTGCCATTGCACAAAGGGGCACCTGTTCTCAGGTCCTGATACAGAAACATCTGATTCGTCTCCTATCAGGTAGAGTCTTCCCTGAATTGCTATTATTATATTATTATTTACATGTCTTTTTCTGTTGCATTTCTGGCAATATATTTCATTAGGTACAACACACAGCAGTAATTTTGAACACTCACTATAGCAGCCTTACAATAGAAAAACAAAACAAACAAGCAAACCCCTCATAGCTGTTCCTGTAATGCCTTTAATCTTATTTTAAATATCAGGTATTTCCAAATGCTTTCAACATAGGTCCCTCACACCTTGAACCATCATCCACAAACACTAACATCCAATCTAGTTAGAAAAGGGAGCTATGACCAGAATAAATCATTTTTAAATGCTTTTAATTTTGCTGGTGAGCCAAAGTTGAAGTCATGTAAAGTAATAGAAATGTTAGGTGTGGTAATTTCAGGTGCAGGCCCATGCCTTTTTCTTTGAAAGGTATGCTATCACAGCTGTTTTTCTCAGATTCTAACAAGCTAGAAATTAATTAAGCTTATAGGGCTCTCAATTAATATAGAAATGAAAAGGATTAGAGATTGCACAGTAAGAGAATAATTTGGCTTTCACTTTGGTTATCTGCATTTCCTCATGGGCATCAGTACTTTAAGTGCTCCTCTGCACCTAAACAGGTCAGGCTTAAAAAGAACTGTTTATAAATCCCTTTGTTCCTCAGTTCAAAATGTCACAGGTAGGGGGTTTAAGCTTGCACTTTCCAGATATATTTCTACCAAATAAGAGAGTCATTCAGTTTTTTAAGCTTTACAGCAAAACATAGGTTTCTTCTAGTTGATGTAGCAGGTATTTATTTCCAAAATTGACCGGCTGCTTTACTTTGAAAGTCTGTTGAGACAGGTCACTATCCCCCCATGGTAATCCCCATAAGCTTCTTAGGGAGCTCGTTCTAAGCAGCATTGTGCTCAGTGATGACGTGGGGATTCCGCAGCGCCAGCCAAGGCTGTCACTTAGTTTCATTAGGATTTCCACAACACTGAGCTTTTTTATATTGTCAGATTAACCTGCAGCTATCTCCTGAATTAATCTCATGCCAATAAGAATCTAAAATGATGCTGTTCCCCTAGCTACATACTAAAATATTTTCCTTTTTTCATTTCTTTTTTTCTTTCGTTGGTCAGTTATACACAGGCCCAGAACTGTAAAAGGTACCTGTCTTTGTTCTCAGCACCTCTTCCTTTTGTTGAGCAGTTTATCCTATTTGGATAGTACTGCTTTGTTTTTGTTTTTGTTTTTGTTATCTATTTTCATTTTAGTCATAATTTGGATACCTTGTTTTATTAGCACTTCCTAATAGTCTCCATTATGGGATTTATATTGTTTAAGACACCTCAAAATAAGCACCAAACAAGGAAACTGTTTAACATATGGCAGACTAAAATAACACTGTCTAATCTCTAACTGGCAGTTACTAACAGATTTGATGTTCTTTTGCTTTGTACTGTAGCTCTGTGCCTATATATAAAAGTTGGTCGTGTGAAAACTTTTAGCAGGAGCATCTTTATTTGCTAGGTGTTAGAGCTATAAATTATGTATAGAGGTATAAGATATGATTCCTGCCATTATCAGGCTTATGATTGAATTAAAGAAGCAGAACTTCTTTAAAAATACACATTATTAAGTAACCAAATGCCAGATGTATGGTACAGATGTGCTCCAAGAATCAAGAAAGAAAGCAATAACTATGGGGCTCTACTGTTCTCTCTTTTAATAGGGGATTGGGGTTTGTTTGGCTTTTTTTTGAAGTATAGTTAATATGGTTTCAAGGGGGTAGGATTAGAATTGAACCTTGCAGGGAGAGTACATAAGGATAAATTGTGTTTAGAAATGGCATTCTAAACACAGGACACAGTTTGAACAGAGATTGAAGAGATAGTGTGTATAGTATGTTAAAATAGACAAGTATGATAGGAGTAGTGGTACCTATACATAGAGAAGCATGAAGTTGTATTGCTAAAAATAGAGGGTCTTAAATGCCCCTGTGAGAAGTTTGAATTTTATTCTTTAGGTTATTGGGAATTTTTTAAACATTTTAAGTGATAGTATTCTAAGGTTAATTTGATATTTTGTAGGTTGGATTGGCAAAATAAAAAATAAGATATAACATATGTATATATTTGGATTAGGAAGAGTTGGGCAGGCACAAGATTTTGCATTAAAATGAGTTACAGAATGATTGAGAGAAATAGGGAAGTCCACAATAGAGCTGTTTTATGTGAAACGTGATGAATATTTTTTAATATGTTAATTCTGCAGTAGCAAAAAGACATACAGTGTTTATTGCCAGGTATGTGCTAGGCACTTTACAAAAATATTTTTATATAATCTCATTTCTTTTAACCACCAGCCTTCAAGGAAATTATCATTATCGCTGTTTAAAGATGAGGGAACTGAGGCACACAGAAGTTGTATGATTTGATCAAGGTCGAAAAAACCAGTAATATCTGAACCCAGGCCTGACCAAAAAGCCTATGCTTTTTTTCCCATTATATCCCATAAACTTTGTGAGATGTTTAATTTAGCATAAATGGAAGGTTTTACTAATAGATGAAATGAAAATATGCAAGCCAGAATTATCTTTTGATTTCAAAGGAATTTTAAATATATCCAGGAGCCAGCAAAAAAAAAAATTCACAGCTGCCTATAAGAAAAATTTGATGACAGTGTTCTACTGGCTGAAAAGGTGATAGATCAGGAGGAGGGACTAGGAGTTATTAAATTGTCCTGAGAGCAAAATTATTTGTAACACTGAGAGGAAAATAAGATAGGTAGTGTCATGGACAAGTTAACTTATATATCAAATATTATTGTAAAATTTTTGTAGGAGGAAGTGAAAACTAGAAACAGCAAGTGACTTGTTGAGAGCACACAGCTAATTAACAGCAGAGCCCTGTGATCACTTCAGTTTGCTTTTTAAAGCCAATATTAATAACTTTATCAAGTGGTTATTATATACCAAGCTTGGGATAAGGCCTTTAAATATATATGTTAATGAACCTCCCAACAATCATATATATACTGTAGACTTAGAGTAGGTAGCTTGCCTATGACAGATAGTCACAACCAGAGCTGGAATCTGTTTCTCTCAGATTCCAAAGCCCATGCTTTTAACTTTTATGTTTTTTGTTTATAATCTTGGATTTAGGGTTAATAATTTGACCTAGCCTAAAAGGAGTCTTTTTTCCCTCATTTAAAAAAAATGTAGCTTTTATTGAACTACAGTTAAGTCCCTCATTCTAATACATATGAAATATTTACTGTTGTTTTGAGTTCTTATTTCACTTCCTTATCACTCTTTCCCTGACTTCTGAATTTAGAGACCTTGATCAAAATAGAAAGAGAGTAGCTTTTGAGCTATCTGCATTTCTTTTCAGTCATCAATCTGTGTAAACCACTGTCTAATTTTGTTCAGGAGAATATTCTCCATCCTCATTTCACTTACTGCTTAGTGTACTTTTCCTGCCTCCCACCCCATATTGTGCACAAATTTTATTTATCATAGAACATTTAGAAATATGTAGTTAGAAAAAAAAGTGGTAGAAATTATTGTATGAAAGTAATAATACTTATTTATTCAGAAAATATTTATTAAACAATCTCTCCCCATTATCCTAGTTTGTTTACCTTTTCCTCCTCGATCTTAACCTTTCAGCCCTTAAATTGTATTCAAGGCTTTCTAGGAGCCTTTTCTCAGTTTAGTTTACCTTTAATTTTGGTTCCCATATCTTAAAGATGTGATGTTACAGTTTACCAAATTCTGTATTTTTTAATCCTGTTATATTTTTGTGTTAGATCTTTATATCTTGCATTATATTTAATTACATTGCTACCTTACTGACTATACTGCATTGTGGTTTTTTTTAGTTGTTCTTCCTAACCTAAAATCAGAGGATACACCATGCCTTCTATCTGTAGATCTTTTTCATGTTTTGGTAAGTGTTCAAAAAAAATTTTTTAAAAGTCACTCAAATTTATAATTCTATATGTTTTCCTCATTCAAATAAGTGCTCTTTGTTCAAGATTATATATTATTGGTGTTCAGACTATGAAGTTTAGTCTCTTTCATCTGTTCTGTTTATAAATAGAAACTTGACTGAGACTATCAAAATCATTTTTAAAATGAAAGCACATTTATTCTTTGTAATATGTTTTGTCATAGTTGAATATATTTAGTTGATATCTGTACAAGCAAACTTTTTCTAGTAATATAATATGCTTTCCCCCACCCCCTTTTTCTTAGCTTATTTTAACATTTTAAGTACTGAATGATGGGGTGAGCTATCTTAAAATAATTAATTTGGTGACTGCGGCTGCACCATGGATGCATCTGGGCTTCTTCCCACAGACTTCTATGGGTGGGTGACAGCTGCTTTGTGACTTCCTTGCAGAGCTTTTCCATCCCTGTGATGATCCCACTCCTTCAAAACAAGTTCTCTAGAGAGATGCAGTGGTGAGGTTGGGAGCATGGAGTATGTGGATGCAGGGTTAGCCAGTATCTTCATCCCTCATTATCCAAGCTTCTTCCCAGTCTGTGGTTGTCACCTGTCTTTTGGAATCTCTTGGGGGAGCTTTAAAAAGAATGCTGGTAACAGATTCTGATTAGGTTGGGCTGGGGTGGGACCTGTGTGTCAGTTAAGTGATGTAATGTTGATTATTCTGAACCACAGAGTTTAGACCACTCCCTATAGCTAGAGTAAGTAGATCCAGCAAAGAGATAACCTGTTTGGTGATGATACCTTGTACCCTAAGATATTGTGTTGAATAATAAGGAAAAATATGGTCATAAAGAAAACCACATAAAAACAGTGCAGCATCTAGCGCCCTTTACATTTAGCTATGAGATTAGTTGGTGTTGGAGTTTGTCGTTACCCATGTTCATGTCCATTTTCTGTCACAGGTAGGTGCTGTGTTAGCATTCCCATCCTTGTATTGGGATGACAGTGTTGATCTGCAGCCTTCATCAATTAGTTCTTCCTATAACCATCTGTATCTCTTCCATCTGATCACCATGGCACACATGCTTCAGATACTTCTTACCATAGACACAGGTGGGTAAAACTCTGTAAATAACATTTGGCCACGATTTACTGACAAAATTAATTAAGCTTCTGATTAAACATATTCTGTATTGCTAAGTTTTATGTTATGTCTTTGCTGAATGATCATTCATTTGTTTATGGACACTGTTTAAACAGAAAGGTAGAATAGCCATCAAAAGGATAATTAGCTAGATAGACTACTTGTTTCTCTAACTGTAGCTGCTTTTCAGATATACAAGGAGACCATTTAGGCCTGTTTTTCCCTTTCTTTCAAATTCTCCAATCTCAAGGTTGGAGATTAGCCTCTCTAAGGTATGTCCATTACCAGATACACTCAGTCATATGTTAAGTCTGTATGTAAAATCACTCTTGATTCCTCCAACTAGAATGATAATACTTTGTCTTATAGCACTGACACATAGTATCTTGTCTTACTGTTAATATCTTTTTCTTGATCCACTATTTTCCCTTCTTCTTCTTTCTCCCAATTCCTCCATATTCAATGTAAGTTTCCTGAATAGGTAACATTCATATTTCAAAATCTTACCTAATCTTGAAGTATCTAGCAACTTTTGGTTACTCAGTACTCATTAAATGTCTTTTGAATGTATATAATGAAGATACATAAGTAATACAACATTAAGGAATTATGACATAGTTGTCCTTTTAGACTGTGCTCTTAATACAAAGCAAAACCTGGTCTTGGGTATCAGTAATCAATAAGGGCTACTGCAAGTTAAGATAATTTAGAGGACAGATAATTAAATTGGCTTTAGAACAATACCTAGCAAAATTACATATGCATTTACCCTTTGATTCACCAATTCCTCTCCTAGGAATCTATCTCAAAGCAGTATATACTGGCAAAAATATGAAAGGATGCAAGCACAAGATTATTCATTATGGCATAATTTGGAATAGGAAAGAACTGGGAGATTAGTTGAATATCCTATGGTATATTCATATGATGGAATGCTGTACAGCTAAAAAAGGAAGGAGCAAGAGCTACTAAAGAAGTGATCTCCAGGATATGTTATTAAGTGAAAAAAAGATACAGAACAATAGTTATAGCATAATGCCTTCATGTAAGGTGTTTTATGTATAGGTATGGGTATCTATGCTTACATATATTCATATTGCTTATATTTTTAATAAATGAAACAATAGAGTTATAAATGAAAAACTAATTTTAAAAAGTTGCCTCTAAGGCAAGGTAAAGAGTACAGGGATTTGGCTAAAGACTCCTGTGAATGTCTTTTTAATGAGTTTTGATCCTGGAGCCTTATAAATATTTCACTTAACTAAAAAAAAAAAAAAATCCAAATGGAGAAAAATTTTTAAGTATTACAAACAACAAATGAGGCCAACTTTAACATACATGAGAAAATAATTACTTAAATGACTTTGAAACACAGCATTTCAACTATACTTCCCTAATAGGTTAAATTCTGGCAATAAAAGAACTACCAAAAAAACCTCTTAAACTGAATTAAGATGAATTAATTAAGATTCAACAATAGGAAAATGAACAACCTGATTAAAAATGGGCAAAAGACATGAACAGGTAACTCATCAAAGAAGATATACAAATGGCAAGTAAGCATTTGAAAAGATGTTCAGTATCGTGTCATTAGGGAATTGCAAATTAAAACAGCAATGAGATACTACCACATACCTATCAGAATGTCCAAAATCCAAAATACTGACAACACTGAGCACTAACAGTGATTTGGAGCATCTCATTCATTGCTGATGGGAATGAATCACATGCCACTTTGAAATACGATTTAGCAGTTGTGCTCCCTGACATCTAACCAAATGAACAGAAAACCTATTAGGTTTTTGTGTGGACCACACAGAAGTTTATAGCAGCTTTGTTCATAATTGCCAAAACCTGGAAGGAACTTATATTCTTCAGTAGGTGAGTGGATTAACAAACTGTGCTACATAGAGATGATGGAACATTCTTGAACACTAAAAAGAAATGAGCTATCATATTATGAAAAAATGTGGAGGAACCTTAAATGGGTATTTGTAAGTTAAAAAAGCCAATCTGAAAGGTTGCATACTGTGTGATTCCAACTGCATGACATCTGGGAAAGGCAAAGCTATGGAGGCAATAAAAGAACAGTGATTGCCAGGAAGGAGTTAGGGGGTGACTGCCAGGGGGTAGGGGAGAGAGAGGGATGAATAGGCAGAGCAGAGGAGATTTTTAGGGCAGTGAAAGTACTCTCTGTGATACTGTAATTGTGGATACATGTCATTATACATTTGTCAAAATGCATAGAATGTACAACACCAAGAATGTACCCTAATATAAACTGTGGACTTCTGCAATAATCATGTATCACTGCAGGTTCATCGATTTAACAAATGTGCCCTTCTGGTGTGGGATGTTGATAGTGGGGGACATTGTGGGTATATGGGGACAGCAGGCATATGGGAATTCTCTGTGCTTTCCACTCAGATTTGTTGTGAACCTTAAACTGTTTTAAAAAATACAGATTAATTTTTAAAAAGTTGTTACATGGGTGTGTGTACATTTAATATTTGTGCATTTCACTGCATATAAAATTTACCTCAAACAAAAGAATTATATGCAAATACCAAACTTTTGTTTTTAAATTGGAAATATCAATATGAACTCATGATATATTTTCCTCTTTAAAAAAAAAGTGTGTATCTCCTAAAGAGATCTTAACTGAAAAAGGAAAAGAACTAGTAATCTTCATAAGAGACTCAGGGTAATTTTATTGTGGCCTTTCACATGAATTAATAAATAAACAAAAGCATTCTTAAAGCATGAGAGCATTATTCAAATGTGCTGTAACCATCCCTCACAGCAGACTGCAAGGTAGGCATTTTTATCTCCATTTTAATACAATAAAATTGATCTTTATAGAACTTAAGTGGCTTTCCCAGAGCTCTAACCTAAGTGGGAGAGTTGGCAGTTACTGAGAGGTTTCGGATGGTCCCCCTTGAGGATAGGTTAATGGAGGAAAATGACCTCTCCTGGATCTGTTTTGTGCTGCTTTGCTTGAGCATGAGGGCAGGACAGCAACCTATTTCTCTTTCTAGAGGCTGAATTTCTACCTGCTGTCTAAGACTCCTAAGAACCCAGAGCAGGTAGATGATTACTGATTTGTTTACCTAGTCTTATTATAATAAGATGAATATTTATTAAACATCTATGCTTAACACTAAAGTTTGAATCTGCCCTATTTGTTTTTCCAGCTAATATACTGTTAAAGTTTACTTGTTTTAATATTCAGACATAGCAGTTTACACTGATAACAAGTGAAAGAACATCAGTCGAGCTGACACTGTTTATTATCCTGGAACCATGAAATTGAGGTGTAACATAAATTAAGCAAAAATTCTTAGGTTTACCTTTCAGAATTTCTTTTTTAGGCCTTCCCCTTGCTCAGGTTCAAGAAGAGAGTGAAGAAGCTCGTTCTGCATCTTCTTTCTTGGCAGAAGTTTCTCAGTATACAAATGGGTGAGTAGCAGTCCATTAGTCCAGTCTATTTAGTATTATTTTAATAATTCCATGTCTTTGTTCAGTTATTTGGCAGTATAACTTTTGAAACATTTTAATTCCAGTTTTTAAAAATGAGTTAAGGGCTTTTAGAATAACAGTTACCCATTTATTTGTTTCTGAGACTGAAACAAGTTTTGATACATCTTTACTTTTTCTTTTAATTGAAGAATAATGGCATATTATTAAATCCTTACCCCCACTAGTGTAGTTACTATCTGTCAACATGGGAAAATGTTGCAGAATTATTGGCTATATTCTCCATATTGTACTACCATCTCTGTGACCAACTTAAATTATGACTGAGAATTTTTGTGCCCTTTATCCCCCTCCACCCTCCCCAACCACACACCTCAACCCTTCTCCCATGGTATCCACTAGTTACTTCTCAGTATCTATGAGTCTACTATTATTTTGTTCATTCTGTTTTGCTTTGTTTTTATATTCCACAAATTAGTGAAATCATATGACATTTGTCTTTCTCCACTTGGCTTATTTCATTAAACATAATACCTTCTAGGTCCATCCATTGTTGCAAATGGTAGGATTTCTTTTTTAATGGCTATATAATATTCCATTGTGGATATGTACCACATCTTTTTTATCCATTCATCTACTGATGGATGCTTACATTGCTTCCATATCTTGGCTATTGTGAAAAATGTTGCAATAAACACAGGGGGTGCATATATCTTTTTGAATGAGGGATTTTGTTTACTTTGGGTAAATACCTAGAAGTGGAATTACTGGGTTGAATGGTATTTCTGTTTTTAGTTTTTTGAGGAACCTCCATACTGCTTTCCATGGTGACTTCCCCAATTTACTTCCCACCAATAGTGTAGGAGGCTTCCCTTCTCCACAACCTCGCCAGCACTTCTTATTTCTTGTCTTATGGATAGTGGCCATTCTAACTGGTGTGAGGCGACCTCAGTGTGGTTTTGATTTGCATTTCCCTGATGATGAGTGATGTGGAGCATCTTTTCATGTGCCTGTTGGCCATCTGTATTTCTTCTTTGGAGAAATGTCTATTCAGGTCCTCTGCCCATTTTTAACTTAATTATTTGTTTTTTTCGTGTTGAGGAGTATGAGTTCTTAATATATTTTGGATGTTACCCCTTATTGGATAAATTGTTCATGAATACATTCTCCCACACTGTAGGTTGCCTCTTTCTTCTGCTGATGGTATCCTTTGCTTTTTAGTCTTATGTAATCTCACTTGTTCATTTTTTATTTTGTTTCTCTTGCCCAGGGAGATGTGTCCAGGAAAAAATTGTTCACACTTGTTACATCTTTACTCTTAAAAATCTGTTCTGCGAACATAGGCAAAAGATGACAGAATCTTAACAAGTGGCAGCATTTAGAATTTAAATAAATATAGAAAATAAAAATTTAAAGCAATCCATACAGTTGATGCACTCAATTAGAGGTTTTTGAAGGCTGTTATGAGTAATATGTGAAATATACTGGCAATGCAGAGATTAAAACCAAAAGTGCAACGGAGTGCCCTGGACTAGCTATCAGGGTCCCTTCTTTGTTTTCACCTTCTTCATCAGTCGATTTTTTTTTCTTTTTTTTAGCTGAGGTGCTGAGATGTGTGTGTTTATTTTTATGTTTGTAGACTTTAATTGTTTATTTTTATGTTTGTAGACTTTAATTTTCAGAGCTGTTTCAGGTTTACAGAAAAATTGAACAGAAAGCACAAAGAGTTCCCATTTACTCCATCCCCTCACCATTTTCTTCTATTATTAATATCTTGTGCTAGTGTGATACATTTGTTAATGATAATCAGCCAATATTGATACATTGTTATTAACTCAAGTGCATAGTTTACATTAGGGTTCACCCTTTGTGTTGTACCATTACAATATCAAATAGAATAGTTTCACTGTTTGACTGCTCTACAAATCACCAATTTTAATACAGAAATCAGGGAAGTACTAATTTTTTTAGCTAACTAAGCTGCTTTGATTAGTTAGTGATAAATATATCTGCTTCACAATTTATTACAAGGGTTAGGAAAAAGAAAAAAGTGGTTCTTTGTCTTTAAAATCTACAAGGTAAAAGATGCAAGATTTGTGTTTTCTTTAGGAAACTGTTAGGAGATTTAAAGATTAAAGCTAAACTAGTTTAATTGTTTTAAATGTTTAAAATTAAGTGTATAAAATATTAAATGCTTGGCTATGTTTTTCAAAGGGGATGTGTTTAAAATCTAGGGTTTTAATCTGATCAGTATTCTGCTCTGTTCTGGAATTGTTGCCTCTTAGCTGCATTGGGTGTACTATTCCTGGCTGGTATTTGTGGGTCTCGTTGAAGAACGGCATCACCCCATACCTTTGCTGTGCTGCATTGTTTTTCCATTATTTACTCGGAATAACTCCACCTGAAGAACTTCTTACCAGTAAGTAGGAAAATGTACTCACAGAGTAGTAAACAAGACCTTTTTTCTTACCTTAAACCTCAAGAGTGTAAGGTGAGAGAAGGCAAACCACTCTTCCCTTCCCCACATGTTTAATCAGTGTTCGCTCCAAGACTCTGTGCCCCTGCCCTGGTGTAGGTTAAATGTGAGTCCAAAAACCAGATTAGCCTCATAATCTGAAAACATACTTGTGGCTTCTATCTATGTAAAGTTTATATGCCTGACTTCATGAAATGCCTACACACAGAATATAACTGGATATACAAGAAATTAGAAACACTGGTTGTGTTTAGGGAAGAGAACTACTTAGCTAAGTAGAAGGAAAACTATTGTACACTCTGTTACTTGAATTTTGTGCATATGACTTTATTATAAGAGAGTGAAAATGCTGCTGGGAAAGGTCTGTTATAACAAACCAAGGCCATATATGTTTGAGTAACAGTTATTTTCTTTCTCCTTTACTTGCCTTAAATCTATATCAAAGTAAATAGTAATAGTAAAAAAAGTTTGATCTATATCAAAATAAAAATTCCTTGTGGCTTTCTTTGTATGGGTAAAAATCAAAATGTTTATATGATTTTGGAATCATCACCAAAATTGTTCAAAGATTCTTCCTTTTGTCCTTTGAGATTAAATTGACCAGGTCAGCTTTACTGGCTGTCAGCTTCTTTATTTGAACTCACTTCCATAGAGTTTACTGAATCTAGGTTTATCCTGATTCTAAATAAATAGGATGCTGCTTTCCAAGTAGTTGCCAATACAGACCTGTGGTTTGCATTAAAAAAAAAAATCATGTACTAATTTAGTCAGTATTAATACAACAATGAATAAGATGAAGTTCTTTCTTTTATTGGGAGGACACAAAATACGAACAGGCAGATAAATATGTATAATATAGTGGGAAATGATGATAAGTATTACAAAGAAAAATAAAGCAGTTCATGGGAATAGAGAATGCAGGGGCCAGAGTGGATAATACATTTAGACAGATTGTCTCAGAAGGCTTCTCTGAGAGGAGACATTGATCAAAGAGACGCCAAAAAAAGAGATGGGGTTGAACTGTGCAGAGAGTTGAAGGAAGAGTATTCCTAAGCAGAAGGAACAGTAAATGGGAAAGGCTTTGCTCGACATAGTCAAAGAATAGGAAAGAGATGAGTGTGGCTGAGGCATAATGGGCAGGTGTAGTAGGCATAATGGGAGGCATAATGGGTGGTAGAAGAGAAGGTCCAAGTGGCAGCCAGGGCAGTGACGTAGGCCTTTATGCCACAATAAGGACTTTATATTTTATATCATGTGATAGTTTGACATTGGAGAAATCTGACTGCAAGAATGACTGAATCAGATTTATGTTTTAAGGATCACTGTGGCTTATTTGTATAGAGTGTAGAAATGAGTATAACAATGAAAAAGGTCTATTAACAGATTGAACAGGTAAGAATACTTATTAAATGTATTTTTATTCTCTTGCAGATTCTGCAGAAGGAGAGTACAGTGCACTCTGTAGCTATCTGTCTTTACCCACAAATTTATTTCTGCTTTTCCAGGAATATTGGGATACTGTAAGGCCCCTCCTCCAGAGGTACTATGGGGGGCAAAAAAGTATCATTGTTGGATTATTGTACAGTTTGGAAATTTAAATTAAAATTATTTGCTAAGCTTTTAGATTGATAGCATTGATTGAAGGGAGTAACACAAATACAGTAGATTCACACACTTAAGGAATTGGACCTAAGATCAGCAGCCATGGGCAGTTGGAATTTCTGCTTGTTCCACCAACACTACCATTCATTTTACTTCTCTCCCCACAGCTGCTGTCTCATCCAAGTTTTACATCAAGGGAGAAGGGGTGGTGGTCATGTCACAGCCATAAAGACACAAGTATCAGAATGTTAGAGGAGCATTGTGTATTTTCCTCAGTCCTCGCCCCCACTGCAACAAAGAATTGAAGGGCAGAGACACAGCAGTGAAGTAGAGTACATGTTTTATTTAAAGTTACTTAAAGAGAAAAAGTACAGCAGGCAACCTCAGGGAGGAGAGGTTTAAATTTTATTGAAAGAAAGTCTATGCACTTAGAAAGTGCGGGCGACCTCAGAGAGAGGAGCGCCCTGAAAAGTTGGGGGTTACCCCTTTTAAGGATTCTTCAGGAATGGGACTAAGGGCTGGGGGTGCAGACTTGTTAAGTGGTCTCTGAATATTTAAAATTAACTTAACACAAGGAATTTACTGCTCTGATTTCTCCCTGAGATAATGGACATCTTGGTCTGGGAGCTTGTCAAACAAGACTGCCTGCCCAGCCCCCAAGGTGGGCTGAGTTATTATCTGTTTGCTAAAGAGTAAGTTAAGAATCTTACTTCTTAACGTCCTGGGTGTTAAAATGCAATCTTATCTTTAAGATGGAATCCTTCCTGCCTTTTACTATGTTGTCTACGGCTGGGCCTGCATGCTAACTTAGTTGCCTAGGTTGCAAACTACTCGATTAGGGCCGAAGAAGAAAAAAACAGCATATAGGTCAAGTTAAAAAAAATAAGCTGAGCCTGCATGATTAACACAGTAAAGACATGGGCTATGCTGAGGTGCCCTCCTTTATCTGGGGAATATTCAAACATTCCAGGCCAAGTTGCTCCTGGCTTTTTGAGATTTAACTGATTAACTCTGAGTCTTTTTAGTGGGCCTTTTCCTGGCCTTGTTCTCTTTCCACCCTGCTCATATCTATTTTCCTGCCTAACAAGAAGAACCCAAAATGGCTGTATTAGAACAGTAGCATAGTTCACATGGTAGCACATCTCAGGAGGGTGACTGAGGAGGAAAAAAAGTCATTTGGTAGATCAAAAATATATCACTTAAATATCCCGGGGAGAAGCGTGTCTTTATTTCAACCCCATTACTTTTTGGCCTTCCTGATCACCCTACCCTCCTAATCTCCAGTCTCCTTACCCTATGTTTGCCGCCATCATTTTCCCTTTTTTTTTTTTTAAGATATAATTGACATATACCATCATTTTAGTAATCAATTCTTACTGTGTTATTCGTACTCTGTTTCCTCCATTAAAAATTCTGGCACCCAGTTCCATCATTTGTAGCAGGAAGGTTCCCACACATCCAACAAGTAGTCCTTCTATACCAACTGGGTGCCTACAGTTCAGCTCAATTCCCACACTCTGGACCTGAAGGCAGCATCAGATTCCACCTGTTAAGAGCTCAGCCCCACAGGACTAATCCACCCCCCCCACCCCCCCCCACCCCACACACACACACTAGGCAGACACCACAAATCTGGGTTGTTGTGCTTCTGATCTAGCACTTACAGGTCAGAGATTCCAGTAACACCCCTCCTCAGGTTCAGTTAGTTCACTTGAGTGGTTCACAGGACTCGGGAAACCAATTTTTCCCACTAGATTACCAGTTTATTACAAAGGATATAGCTCAGGAACTGCCAGATGGAAGAGATGCCTAGGGCAAGGTGTGGAGAAAGGGACCAGAACTTCCACACCCTCTCTAAAGTCATCACTCACCCAGCATCTCTGTATGCTCACCCACCCGGAAGCTCTCCAGACCCTGTAGTTTGGGATTTTGACGTTGGCTTCATTACGTGGGCATGATTGATTAAATCACTGGTCATTGGCGATTAATTCCATCTACAGCTCCTCTTCCCTCTCCCCACGTTGGAGGGTGGGGAGGGGCTGAATATTCCAACTTTCTAACCCTTTTGGGTTCTCCTGGCAACAGACCGTCCCTCCGGTGCACCTGAAAATTCCTCATTAACATAATGAGACACCTTTCCACTCTCTTCCCTTAGGAAAGCCAAGGGTGTTTGGAGCTCTGTGCCAGGAACTGGGTCAAAGACCAAACATTTATTTATTACATATGACAGTATCACACCCATGATTTCCTTTGGTCTTTTCAATTCTTCCTTTCTTTTTCTCCTTTTTCTTTAATAAATGTTTTTCCCTCCATTCCTACAGCAGGATTTATGTGAATGTCTGCCTGTCTGCTGCCATCTTTCTCTGTGCTCTGATCTCTTCTGCTAGGTTCTTTTCTGGGCTTCCTCGTTTCTCACAGTTGATAAAAATGAAACAAAATGGATACCGAAAGTCAGTATCATGTTTTGTGTTGAGTACAATCTCAGTAGGTTATACTAATTTTACTTCTGTATTCTTGGAGTCTGTAACATTTTGACCTTGCTATTCTAGGGTTAATGTTAAAAATTCAGACTTCAAAACAGAAAGTCCCTTGCCTTTTGCACCATTCCCTGCTTAGTCATGCCTGCTTACCTCAAAGCCTTTCCTCAACCTCCAGTCTAGTGCAGGGGACTGACCCCTGCAAGTCCTATTTTCCCGAGTCCCTTGTCAGTCGGTGTCTTTCTGCATTCCGCCTGTGGGGGGCACTGGTAGGACATTGGTGGGCAGGAGGATGAGAGAAGCTTGAGTGTTTAGGGCACCTCTCTGTCTGCCTGCCTGTGGGGGCATTTCTGGCAGTGTCTGTAGTTCTTCTCTGGCTCTAGTTCCAACCAAACAAGTCTACTATGGTTCCAGTATCCACTAGTGACCATAGTCCCTAAGGTCCAGTGATAGCACTGTGTCCTTTCTTCTGCTTCCTGCTATTGGCTAATCTTTCTTTGCTTCCTCATTTCTCACAAGGTATTCTGATCTCCAGTGTTGCCAAAAAATTAGCCTCTTTTGTCTTCCGGGCGGCTTTGCAGCCCTTTTATCACGTTCATTACCAATTCCTGGTATTAAATTCCCTCTTGTTGAAATGCTCAGAATGGTTTTTTTTTTTCTAAGGCATTGATTGATAAACTCTTTAAAAAGAATTATTAAAAGAGAGGAGAAAAATATATAAGACCCCAAAAGGAAGGGGAGAAAAGAAAGAGAAGAAAAGGGGCAAGAAGTAAGGTAAAAGAAGTCTAGCAGAAGGAACATAGAAGAGACAGACAGATTTGAAGAGAATGACTCGTCACTACTGCCTTGAAGTTATGCTGACCCATTTGCTTTCTCTTGGCTTCCATACAGGTGGTGTGCAGATCCTGCCTTACTAAACTGTTTGAAGCAAAAAAGCACCATAGTCAGGTTGGTTTTACTTCTCAATCCTGTTTCCACATCTACAGGTTGTATTTCTAAGTGGCTGGTTTGTTGAGCATGCTTTTTGGTTTGTCTTTTTCATTCTCACTCAGTACATTGTTTCCTACATTTCTGTTAGTTCTTTTCCAGAAGTTAGATTCTTCCTACAACTGATTTTTTTTTCTCTCCATGTTGCTGCCCTTTCCCTCTTAAATTCTTTGACAACACCAACTTCTCTTCTTAAGGCTAGTACATGCCTATTAAAAGGCACAGGAGGAGATAGCATTGTGGAGCTGCTGGTATATTAAAATCAGGGTAGTGACTATATTCCTATAAACCATTTTTTTCCTTCTGAGTAAAGTAGGATATAAATAGAGATTCCCTCTTCTCCCTTCTATTTATATATTTAGGGACTACCCCACAAAACTTTCTTCAGCCCTCCCATCTCGCTTAAATTATGGCTGAATCAGAAGCCACCAATTCAAATGCTACCTTCTCCCTGAAGGTTATCATGACGTTACTGTCCTATGTGTGGGCATGTGTACCTGCCAGCACAATAAACCTCCGAACAGGAAACCCAGCAAGGGAGGGCCAGAACTGCATGCTTATCTTCTTTGTATCTCCTCCGGGGACCCTGGTTTTTATTATGTACAGTGTCTCATTTTTATTCCAATTGAATTGCATCAATAAACAAGCAGAGGAATTGACCCCTTGCCTTAATTACTAACACCAATACCATTTTTCTATGACTGAAGCAAACATTGCAAGACAATATACATTTACCACCTTCTTTTCTCATCTTCTCTCACCCCTAGAACTCCTTTCACCTTCACTGTAAATGTACATATGTTGTCTACCCATTAACCCAACTTTAGTGATTTAGAGATTATGGGCCTAGCTCCTGTACTCAGATGCAGAAGTATTCACATCACCAAGAAAAAAAAAGATCTTAGAGAAGTTTAAAAGATGGGCATAACTGTTAATCTCGCACAATTTTTCCTTTATTTTGATTCCCCTTTGTGTCTTTTAGACATCTACTGTTTCCCCAGCATAGCACTAAAATAGTCTGGGAGAGTTCAAAGACATACCACATGCAGGTTTTGGTCATGGGTATTTACAGTCTAATTATGTATATAAATTCAAGGCATAAGATATGGAGTATACTGTTAATGCTATAGAAATTTAAAGAGGAAAGGATTCTTAATGCAAGGTTCGTTTTAGAGGAGATATATTTTGGCAGAACACAGAAGGAATTATAGAATTTAAATTGATTGGGGTTTAAAGACAGAATTCCTTGTTACTCAGATGACCATCCCCAAGGCATGTATGCGGAGCTTTTATTGTATTTAGCATGGTGAGAGTGAATAATAACATTTGCAAACATTTATCAAGTACTAAGTATATCTTACTGAGTCCTCAACAGCTCTGTGAGGTTCCTTGATACTGGTTTTCATATTTAACATTTCTTAAATCAGCATGAGTCCTTTATGTTTCTCACCCCCACCCCCAAAAATATGTTATTAAATTGATGATGTGCTTTATGACTAAGAGAGTAATATATTCATCCTCAGTTTATGGTCTAGGAAATAAAGGCTCAATGACTTTCTAGGTGTCAGAGAATTTAGCATCTGTAGCCAGATCTAATTTCAAAAGCCTGTGTTCTTAACTGCTACTTTATGTTACCTTCCTAGACAGTATATTCTAGCTAGAGCAGTTTAGGAAATAATGGAAGTTGAGTTTGGAAAGGAAGCCAAATGATCAAAGATTTGGAATTCTAGGCTGAGGAGTTCAGATTTAATCAAGTCAATAGTGGGAATTACTGTGGACTGCAAGTATGGAGTCTTTTTTAAAGATATTCTTCTTTATATTATTTGGTCAATTTTTGATGTGGGCTTATTTACTCATAAATAAAATTGCCTTTTAAATTATATTCTAGGTACCCTAGAAAAAGAAATAGTTTGATAGAGCTTCCTGATGACTATAGCTGTCTCCTAAATCAAGCTTCTCATTTCAGGTAAGTAGAAATATATATTTAAAAGTGTTTTGAACTTGCAATTAGCATATACAACTGCTAGCAAGCTTTTAAAAAGTGACTACCGAGCATCCTGTATGACAGTGATTATCAATCTTTCTTTTTTAATTGAAAACCACAAAGCATACAATTAACCATGATGAAGTATACAATTCAGTGGCATTTAGTGTATTCACAATGTTGTCCAACCACCTCTTTCTAGTTTTTCATCACCCTAGAGTGTCCACTAGTCACTCTCCATTCCCCTTTCCTAATCCCCTGGTAACTAATAATCTGCTTTATGTCTCTGGAGATTTGCCTATTCTAGATATATCATATAAAAAGAAATAATACAAAATATGTCTGGCTTCATTCACTTAACTATTTTCAGGGTTCATCCATTCCTTTCTTGGCTAAATAATTTTTCTTTGTATGTATATAGCAGAGTTTGTTTATCCATCCATCCATTAATTGGCATGTAGGTTGTTTCCCACTTTTGACTATTATGAGTAATGCTACTATAAACATTCATGGACAGGTTTCTGTGTGGATATATATTTTTATCTATTTTCTTTATATATACCTAGGAGTGGAATTGCTTAGTCATTATGATAATCCTATGTTTAACTTTTTGAGGAACCACTGAACTGTTTTCCACAATGGCTGTACTATTTTATATTCCCACCAGCAATGTACAAGGGCTCCTCTCTCTCCATATCCTCAGCAACACTTGTTCATTTCTGGTTTTTTAATTAAAGCTGTCCTAGTGGATGTAAAATGGTATAGTCCATTGTGGTTTGATACACATTTCTGTAATGAATAATAAAGTAAACATCTTTTCATGTGCTTATTGGACATTTGTATATGTTCTTAGGAGAAATGTCTGTTCAAGTTTTGCCCATTTTGTAATTGGACTGTCTTTTTTGTTGTTGACTTACAAGAGTTTTTTATATTGTAGAGGAGGAAAACTTTTCCCTTCTTCCCTTCTAGGTTATTTGGCTGGTCTAATAGTTAAATTGTCATAAGACCAGGTTAACAGGGGAAAAACAAATTAAATTTTGTATGTCAGGCGCTCATAAGACATATGAGACTTAAAGAAGTGACCAAAGCAGGCTGCTTTTCTACCTTACTGACAAAAAAACAATTACTTGTGGAGATTTGATAAAACAAAGAGGTTTGGACTAGGGGCAGCAAGTTAATGAAGTAACAAAGATAGTTTGTACAGCCTTCTCAGCCATGAAATGCCTATCTCTGGCAGTAAGGATTCTTCCTACCTTCCTTGATAGGAAAGATACCTTCACATGGGAAATTTATTTCCTGCTTTCAGGGGGGCAAAGGAGGTTCAGAAGGTCCTTCTTGCACCTGCTGTTTCTTATTTAATGTATTCAATTTAATTTGAATTAAAAATAGCATATATTAACTGTTTCTTCCCAATTCTATCTCCTTTCTTCAAGTTGTTGAAATCACAGATTACATTTATATATATTGTGTGCCTGTTAACATAGATTTGTAATCATTGTTTTGTGCATTTGCCTTTTAAATCATATAGGAAACAAAAAATAGAGTTATGTATAAAAAATTACAGTATTAGTAGCTTTTATACTTAATGTATGTAGTTACCTTTACCAGTTATCTATATTTTTTCATATGGCTTAATGTTACCATTAGAGTTCTTTTGTTTCAGCTTGAAGGGCTCCCTTTAGCATTTCTTATAGGACAGGCCTGATAGTGTTGAACTTCCTTAGTGTTGGTTTATCTGGGAATGTCTTGATTTCTCCTTTATATTCAAAGGATAGTTTTGCCAGATACAGAATTTTTGGTTGACAGCTTTTTTCTTTGAGCACTTTAAACACATCATCCCACAGCCTTCTAGCCTCCATGGTTTCTGATAAGAAATTAGAAGTCAAATTAAACACTACTCTCACTACTCTAAAACTGTGTTTCTCAAACTTTCTTTTATATTCCTCTTCCCTTTCACTGATCACTTTCAAATAAAAAAAATACTGGATGATAAATACTGATGGGAAGCAAAATAAACAAGTTACATTATACTCATTACTAGCACCATGTATGAATTACCTATCAGTTACTTTTATAAGAGGACAATATGATCTTAAACACATGATTCTATATGATAAAATACTGCCTTATAACATTAACAATAGTCATTTTACCCTTACCTTGCTATAATATGGTGTTATTTGTTTAGCATAAATTCATGAGCTATGCATCACTAGTAAGGTGTCACTGGATAGAGAAACCATATCTCTTCTTACCTGCCTTGGCCATTGATAGGTGAATATTTCATTTTTTTTTTTTTTTTGAGAGGGCATCTCTCATATTTATTGATCAAATGGTTGTTAACAATAAAATTCAGTATAGGGGGGTAAACGCTCAATGTACAATCATTAATCCATCTCAAGCCTAATTCTCGTCAGTCTCCAATCTTCTGAAGCATAACGAACAAGTTCTTACATGGTGAACGAATTCTTACATAGTGAATAAATTCTTACATGGTGAACAGTACAAGGGCATTCATCACAGAAACTTTTGGGTTCTGATCATGCATTATGACCTGTAAACAATCAGGTCAAATATGAATATTCGTTTGATTTTTGTACTTGATTTATATGTTGATCCCAGATTTCTCCTATTATTATTATTATTTTTATTTTTAATAAAATGCTGAAGTGGTAGGTAGATGCAAGATAAAGGTAGAAAACATAGTTTAGTGCTGTAAGAGGGCAAATGTAGATGATCAGATGATCAGGTGTGTGCCTATGGACTAAGTATTAATCCAGGCTAGACAAGGGCAGCAAGACATCCACGGATGCAGAAGATTTCTCTCAAAGCAGGGGGGGTGAGGTTCTGAGCCTCACCTCTGTTGATCCCCAAATTCTCACCTGATGGCCCCCCTGCGACTGTGCCTGTCTTAGGTTGTTCCTCCCTTGAGGAATCTTACCCGTCTCTGGCTAACCAGTCATCTTCCGGGGCCATACAGGGAAATGTAAAGTTGGTAAGTGAGAGAGAAGCCATATTGTTTGAAAAGGTTAGCTTTTTACTTCTTTGCAGATTTATGCCCTGTGGCTTCTATGCCCAGCACTTGTCTCGAGGTATCTTTACCACCTGGAGGAATTATGATACTCGGTAAATTCGATATGAGGCACGAATTCTATTTAAGGGTTGTAATTAGGAAGGAAGAAGAAAAGCTATAGAGGTAGCATATGAAGGAAACATGGGAAGATTGATTATTTCTTTGACATATCTTCTTGTATAGTACCTTAAGTATGTATAGGTTTTAAACTACTAATTTGCACACACATATAAACATAATAGGAATACGGTGACATAAACAAAGCAAATCTATAATTACCATCCATCTCCAGTGAAGCCAAGAAAACCATTTAGGCACCCTAAGCATTTGTGAAAATTTATCTATGATATGATGGATATTGTCCAACTGTACTTGAACCATCAGACAAATTAAAGCAGCCCATTTCTGGGATCTGTTCACATCCCATATGTTCTTTTAACCATAGATAGTCTATAGTCATGAGATTTTGGAGTGCTACAACTTGCACCCCTCCCAACTCCTGGTTGAGTTCCAACAGTACAGATCCGGTCAAATTCGTTGTCTCACTGCATGCACATGCCAGCCTAGACATCTCCCTCCTCATTCCTATGGCAAGTCCAGGAGACGGTGGGCTGGATGCAGCCACAACCGCAGCATAGTCCGGATCCCTGTGGAGGCTTTTTGATGATCATCCCCCGGCACAAGTCCTCCAGAGAGTGCTGATGCCGGAAGCTCCTCCTCATATCATATCTTAGTTCATTTTCTGGGTATCCAAGCTAGGCCTTGATCTTCTGCATAGAAACAAACAGACCCTTTGCCCACACTTTGACATGCCCTCTATACCATTGTGCAGAACTCATTGGAGGTCAGCACACAGTAACTGCTTTTTTTTTTTTTTATTAAGAGAAAGGAATATTATCAGAAAAGAGTACCTCCATAGCTGATCATCTGACACCTTTTAAGTGATCAACATTAAGGATATTTAAAGCATGCATTGATCTTTGATTTACCAATAGTTTTATCCTATCAAGGAGTAATCCCCCTTTTCTTTCTTTCTGTCTTTCTTTTTTTTTTTAATTTAATTTTTAATCTACACTTACATGAAGAATACTATGTATACTATGCTCTCCCCTATATCAGGTCCCCCCTAACAATCACATTACAGTTACTGTCCATCAGCTTAGCAAAATGTTGTAGAGTCACTACTTGTCCTCTCTGTGTTGTGCAGCCCACCCTCCCCTTTCTCCCTCCCGCCCATGTATGCTAATCTTAATACCCCCCTTCTTCTTCCCTCCCCCTTATCCCTCCCTGCCCACCCATCCTCCCCAGTTCCTTTCCCTTTGGTACCTGTTAGTCAATTTTTGGGTTCTGTAATTCCGCTGCTGTTTTGTTCCTTCAGTTTTTCCTTTGTTCCTATACTCCTCAGATGAGTGAAATCATTTGGTATTTCTCTTTCTCCGCTTGGCTTATTTCACTGAGCATAATACTCTCCAGCTCCATCCATGTTGCTTCAAATGGTTGGATTTTTCCACTTCTTATGGCTAAGTAGTATTCCATTGTGTATATGTACCGCATCTTCTTTATCCATTCATCTACCGATGGACATTTAGGTTGCTTCCAATTCTTGGCTATTGTAAATAGTGCTGCGATAAACATAGGGGTGCATTTGTCTTTCTCAAACTTGATTGCTGCGTTCTTAGGGTAAATTCCTAGGAGTGGAATTCCTGGGTCAAATGGTAGGTCTGTTTTGAGCATTTTGATGAACCTCCATACTGCTTTCCACGATGGTTGAACTAATTTACATTCCCACCAGCAGTGTAGGAGGGTTCCCCTTTCTCCACAGCCTCGCCAACATTTGTTGTTGTTTGTCTTTTGGATGGCAGCTATCCTTACTGCTGTGAGGTGATACCTCATTGTAGTTTTAATTTGCATTTCTCTGATAATTAGCGATGTGGAGCATCTTTTCATGTGTCTCTTGGCCATCTGTATTTCTTTTTTGGAGAACTGTCTGTTCAGTTCCTCTGCCCATTTTTTAATTGGGTTATTTGTTTTTTGTTTGTTGAGGCATGTGAGCTCTTTATATATTCTGGACGTCAAGCCTTTATCGGATCTGTCATTTTCAAATATATTCTCCCATACTGTAGGATTCCTTTTTGTTCTATTGATGGTGTCTTTCGCTGTACAGAAGCTTTTCAGCTTAATGTAGTCCCACTTGCTCATTTTTGCTGTTGTTTTCCTTGCCCGGGGAGATATGTTCAAGAAGAGGTCACTCATGTTTATGTCTAAGAGGTTTTTGCCTATGTTTTTTTCCAAGCGTTTAATGGTTTCATGACTTACATTCAGGTCTTTGATCCATTTTGAGTTTACCTTTGTATATGGGGTTAGACAATGGTCCAGTTTCATTCTCCTACATGTAGCTGTCCAGTTTTGCCAGCACCATCTGTTGAAGAGACTGTCATTTCCCCATTGTATGTCCATGGCTCCTTTATCAAATATTAATTGACCATATATGTTTGGGTTAATTTCTGGGGTCTCTAATCTGTTCCACTGGTCTGTGGCTCTGTTCTTGTGCCAGTACCAAATTGTCTTGATTACTATGGCTTTGTAGTAGAGCTTGAAGTTGGGGAGTGAGATCCCCCCTACTTTATTCTTCTTTTTCAGGATTGCTTTGGCTATTCGGGGTCTTTGGTGTTTCCATATGAATTTTTGAATTATTTGTTCCAGTTCATTGAAGAATGTTGCTGGTAATTTGAGAGGGATTGCATCAAATCTGTATATTGCTTTGGGCAGGATGGCCATTTTGACGATATTAATTCTTCCTAGCCATGAGCATGGGATGAGTTTCCATTTATTAGTGTCCCCTTTAATTTCTCTTAAGAGTGACTTGTAGTTTTCAGAGTATAAGTCTTTCACTTCTTTGGTTAGGTTTATTCCTAGGTATTTTATTCTTTTTGATGCAATGGTGAATGGAATTGTTTTCCTGATTTCTCTTTCTATTGATTCGTTGTTAGTGTATAGGAAAGCTACAGATTTCTGTGTGTTAATTTTGTGTCCTGCAACTTTGCTGTATTCCGATACCAGTTCTAGTAGTTTTGGAGTGGAGTCTTTAGGGTTTTTTATGTACAGTATCATATCATCTGCAAATAGTGACAGTTTAACTTCTTGTTTACCAATCTGGATTCCTTGTATTTCTTTGTTTTGTCTGATTGCCGTGGCTAGGACCTCCAGTACTATGTTAAATAACAGTGGGGAGAGTGGGCATCCCTGTCTGGTTCCCGATCTCAGAGAAAATGCTTTCAGCTTCTCTCTGTTCAGTATAATGCTGGCTGTGGGTTTATCATATATGGCCTTTATTATGTTGAGGTACTTGCCCTCTATTCCCATTTTGCTGAGAGTTTTTATCATGAATGGATGTTGAATTTTGTCAAATGCTTTTTCAGCATCTATGGAGATGATCATGTGGTTTTTGTCTTTCTTTTTGTTGATGTGGTGGATGATGTTGATGGATTTTCGAATGTTGTACCATCCTTGCATCCCTGGGATGAACCCCACTTGGTCATGGTGTATGATCCTTTTGATATACTGTTGGATTCTGTTTGCTAATATTTTATTGAGTATTTTTGCATCTACATTCATCAGGGATATTGGTCTGTAATTTTCTTTTTTGGTGGTGTCTTTGCCTGGTTTTGGTATTAGGGTGATGTTGGCCTCATAGAATGAGTTTGGGAGTATTCCCTCTTCTTCTATTTTGTGGAACACTTTAAGGAGAATGGGTATTATGTCGTCTCTGTGTGTCTGATAAAATTCCGAGGTAAATCCGTCTGGCCCCGGGGTTTTGTTCTTGGGTAGTTTTTTGATTACCGTTTCAATTTCTTTGCTCGTAATTGGTTTGTTTAACTTTTGTGGTTCTTCCTTGGTCAGTCTTGGGAGGTTGTATTTTTCTAGGAAGTTGTCCATTTCTTCTAGGTTTTCCAGCTTGTTGGCATATAGGTTTTCATAGTAGTCTTTAATAATTCTTTGTATTTCTGTGGAGTCTGTCGTGATTTTTCCATTCTCATTTCTGATTATGTTGATTTGTGTTCACTCTCTTTTTCTCTTAATAAGTTGGGCTAGAGGCTTATCTATTTTGTTTATTTTCTCGAAGCACCAACTCTTGGTTTCGTTGATTTTTACTATTGTTTTATTCTTCTCAATTTTGTTTATTTCTTCTCTGATCTTTATTATGTCCCTCCTGCTGCTGACTTTAGGCCTCATTTGTTCTTCTTTTTCCAGTTTTGATAATTGTGATGTTAGACTATTCATTTGGGATTGTTCTTCCTTCTTCAAGTGTGCCTGGATTGCTATATACTTTCCTCTTAAGACTGCTTTTGCTGCGTCCCACAGAAGTTTGGGCTTAGTGTTGTTGTTGTCATTTGTTTCTATTTATTCCTTGATCTCTATTTTGATTTGTTCATTGATCCATTGATTATTTAGTAGCATGTTGTTAAGCCTCCATGTGTTTGTGAGCCTTTTTGTTTTCTTTGTAGAATTTATTTCTACTTTCATACCTTTGTTGTCTGAAAAATTGTTTGGTAGAATTTCAATATTTTGGAATTTACTGAGGCTCTTTTTGTGAGCTAGTATGTGGTCTATTCTGGAGAATGTTCCATGTGCACTTGAGAAGAATGTATATCCTGTTGCTTTTGGATGTAGAGTTCTATAGATGTCTATTAGGTCCATCTGTTCTAGTGTGTTGTTCAGTGCCTGTGTGTCTTTACTTATTTTCTGCCCGGTGGATCTATCCTTTGGGGTGAGTGGTGTGTTGAAGTCTCCTACAATGAATGCATTGCAGTTTATTTCCCTCTTTAGTTCTGTTAGTATTTGCTTCACATATGCTGGTGCTCCTGTATTGGGTGCATATATATATTTAGAATGGTTATATCCTCTTGTTGGACTGAGCCCTTTATCATTATGTAGTATCCTTCTTTATCTCTTGTTACTTTCTTTCTTTTGAAGTCTATTTTGTCTGATATTAGTACTGCAACCCCTGCTTTCTTCTCACTGTTGTTTGCCTGAAATATGTTTTTCCATCCCTTGACTTTTAGTCTATGCTTATCTTTGGGTTTAAGGTGAGTTTCTTGTAAGCAGCATATAGATGGGTCTTGCTTTTTTATCCATTCTATTACTCTATGTCTTTTGATTGGTGCATTAAGTCCATTTACATTTAGGGTGACTATTGAGAGATATGTACTTATTGCCATTGTAGGCTTTAGATTCGTGGTTACCAAAGGTTCAAGGTTAGCTTCTTTAGTATCTTACTGCCTAACTTAGCTCGCTTATTGAGCTGTTATATACACTGTCTGGAGATTCTTTTCTTCTCTCCCTTCTTATTTCTCCTCCTCCATTCTTCATATGTTGTGTGTTTTGTTCTGTGCTCTTTTTAGGGGTACTCCCATCTAGAGCAGTCCCTGTAGGATGCCCTGTAGAGGTGGTTTGTGGGAAGCAAATTCCCTCAGCTTTTGCTTGTCTGGGAATTGTTTAATCCCGCCATCATATTTAAATGATAGTCGTGCTGGATACAGTATCCTTGGTTCAAGGCCCTTCTGTTTCATTGCATTAAGTATATCATGCCATTCTCTTCTGGCCTGTAGGGTTTCTGTCGAGAAGTCTGATGTTAGCCTGATGGGCTTTCCTTTATAGGTGACCTTTTTCTCTCTAGCTGCCTTTAAAACTCTTTCCTTGTCCTTGGTCCTTGCCATTTTAATTACTATGTGTCTTGGTGTTGTCCTC
Source organism: Manis javanica (assembly GCF_040802235.1). Lineage (NCBI taxonomy): Eukaryota > Metazoa > Chordata > Mammalia > Pholidota > Manidae > Manis > Manis javanica. The sequence goes on along the minus strand of NC_133163.1, from coordinate 93,104,611 downwards.
CTTGGATCCTTTCTGTTGGGAGTTCTGTGTAATTCCATGGTCTGTTCGATTATTTCCTCCCCCAGTTTGGGGAAGTTTTCAGCAATTATTTCTTCAAAGAGACTTTCTATCCCTTTTCCTGTTCCTTCTTCTTCTGGTATCCCTATAATACGAATATTATTCCTTTTGACTTGGTCACATATTTCTCTTAGTGTTGTTTCATTCCTGGAGATCCTTTTATCTCTCTCTATGTCAGCTTCTATACGTTCCTGTTCTCTGGCTTCTATTCCTTCAATGGCCTCTTGCATCTTATCCATTCTGCTTATAAATCCTTCCAGGAATTGTTTCACTTCTGTGATCTCCTTCCTGACATCTGTGATCTCCTTCCGGACTTCATCCCACTGCTCTTGCATTTTTCTCTGCATCTCATCCCACTGCTCTTGCATTTTTCTCTGCATCTCATCCCATTGCTCTTGCATTTTTCTCTGCATCTCTGTCAGCATGTTCATGATTTTTATTTTGAATTCTTTTTCAGGAGGACTAGTTAGGTCTGTCTCCCTCTCAGGTGTTGTCTCTGTGATCTTTGTCTGCCTGTAGTTTTGCCTTTTCATGGTGATAGAGATAGTTTGCAGAGCTGGTACAAGTGACCGCTGGAAGAGCTTCCCTTCTTGTTGGTTTGTGGCCTTCTCCTGGGAGAATAGCGACCTCTAGTGGGTTGTGCTGGGCAGCTGTGCGCAGACAGGGTTTCTGCTTCCTGCCCAGTTGCTATGGGGTTTATCTCCGCTGTTGCTGTGGGCTTGGCCTGGCTGGGGCTGTTCCTCCAAAATGGTGGAGCCCCGTTGGAGGGGGAGCGGCCGGGAGGCTATTTATCTCCGTTAGTTGCCTCTGTGCCCCCGCTGCCCAGGGGGTTATAGTGCCCAGAGATCCCCAGATTCCCTGCCTCTGGTCTAAGTGTCCTGTCCTGCCCCTTTAAGACTTCCAAAAAGCACTCTCCAAACCGAAACAACAACAGCAACAATGAGAGAGGGAACAGAAAGAAAAAAAAAGGAAAAAACACGCGATTTTTTTTTTTTTGTCCTCAGGTGCCAGTCCCAGGCACCCGCTCACTGGTACTGCTGCCCTGTCTCCCTAGCACCAGGGTCCCTGTCCTTTCAAGACTTCCAAAAAGCACCCACCCACCGGTCACGCAGGGAAAGAACGCTCGATATTCTTTGTCCTCAGGCGCTGGTCCCAGGCACCCGCTCACCAGTCCCGCTGCCCTGCCTCCCTAGCACCGGGGTCCCTGTCCCTTTTAGGCTTCCAAAAAGCACTCACAAAAAATAGAAAAAAAGGGGGAAAAACGCGCGATTTCCTCTGTCCTCAAGTGCCGGTCTCAGGCACCCACCCACCAGTCCTGCAGGGAAAAACGTGGGATATTCTTTGTCCTCAGGCGCCGGTCCCAGGCACCCGCTCACCAGTCCCGCCGCCCTGCCTCCCTAGCACCAGGGTCCCCGTCCCTTTAAGGCTTCCAAAAAGCGCTCGCCAAAAAGAGAAAAAAACAAGGGGAAAAACACGCGATTTCCTCCGTCCTCAGGCGCCGGTCTCAGGCACCCGCCCGCCAGTCCCGCAGGGAGAAACGCGGGATATTCTTTGTCCTCAGGCGCCGGTCCCAGGCACCTGCTCACCGGTCCCGCCACCCTGCCTCCCTAGCAACGGGGGCCCGTCCCTTAAGGCTTCCAAAAAGCACTCGCCAAAAAAAAAACCGCTCCAGTTTCTTTCCACCCGCCGGGAGCCGGGGGGAGGGGCGCTCGAGTCCCGCCGGGCCGGGGCTTGTATCTTACCCCCTTCGCAAGGCGCTGGGTTCTTGCTGGTGTGGATGTGGTCTGGATGTTGTCCTGTGTCCTGTGGTCTCTATTTTAGGAAGATTTTTCTTTGTTATATTTTCATAGCTCTATGTGTTTTTGGGAGGAGATTTCCACTGCTCTACTCACGCCGCCATCCTGGCTCCGCCCTGAATATTTCATATTTGAATAACAATGAATCATGCCTTGAAAATAATAAACCAAAATCATTATTGGTGGAATTATATATCTTGACACTCAGATGGCACCACACTACCACCCATAGGAACCCAGATTGATGTTGATGACCTGAAACTAGCAAAAATCTCAGCAATCTGAAATCAGAGCCTATTTAAGGCTTCACTGATGATGTATTAGTAACAAAGCATCCTTTTCCCAAACTGTAGGAATTCTGAAGTTCAGCTGGGGTTTTGTAATGCAACAAAGATTGTGCAATAGCCAAACCTCTTAGTAATCTTATATTAACTAGAGCTCTCAGTAAATACAAAAAAGTTTTGTTTTAAAGATACCAATTAGTATTCCAATTAGGTGCCTTGGTGTACAGGTTACTATTAGTAGTCTTTAGTCATATTTTAAATAACTTGCTGCTCTTTGAACCAAAGAAAGAGATAGTAGTTTAAGATGATTTTGAGGGCTTGGAGAGCTCTTCTTTGGTCCACTTTTGCAAATCACTGCCCTACAGAATGAGTAAGGAAATTCTCTTATTTAGTTATAATAACCATGGCTTGCAACATTGAAGGTAGAGAGTTTAACTGGTCCAGCAATGGCCTGAGCAGCCCGTTCTCCAGCCTCTTGTTACCAGAGAGAATTGACCTTGCTGTTAGTTCCCTTGTGCTTATCTCATGCAGATTAAGGTCAACCTACTAAACAAGTGGTTGAGTCACTTTATCTCTCAGCCCTTAAAAAATTGGCTAGATTATTCCACAGATTGCATCCAGCTCTAATTTCAGTGATTCTCCTAATCCTAGGGTTGTACTGCTACCACGAATGCCGGTAATTAGGTATTATCTTCCAGACATTAAAGAGTATCATACTGTTGGCTCTTAGGGGGACCTAAGAAGAGAGTAATCACAGTGGAGATCCTTCTGGATGATATTACTTCTTACTGGTTTCAAATAAAAATGGGAATAAACCTTATGAGCTCTTCCAGTTTTATTGTCATCACCAGTTTTCTTTTAGGCTGAGCCATCCATAGTGTAGGAGGATGGCTGGCTGCTCAGTTACTGCATTTGAGGGATCACGCCCATTTTCCTTTTCAGGATGATATTGACTCGGACCCAGCCATCCTGTGCTAAAGGTGAAAGAAGACGTTGGCTTTATCCAAAAAGAGCTATAATTATGTTCTAGAGCAACTTTCTGAAATTGAAAATAGCTCCTTCATCTATAGGAGATGGGAATGGAATACCCAGGCACAGTGTCCCTCTGCTCCTGTGTAGACAAATGGTGGTTTTCTTATCTTGTCTGAGAAACTGGGGGTCAGAGAATATACAGTTAATACCCTATTCGACATTCTTTCTGTGCTCTTCATTCTGACCTTCATTGTGGGTATCTCTGAATCTCTCCTGTGGTTGTATTTATTTTTTACTCTCCAGATTCTTGATGTTTCCATTATGTCCATTATACAGCAGATAAGAGCATGGAAACCCTTTTTTTAAAGATAGCCATTACTACTTTAATTCAGAGAGTGAAACCCACCTTTGTGTGGGGTTTGGGTGTGGGCATGATAGCAAAGCTCTAGCATGCCACTGTGTAAAAAGGTCAGTCCTCAAAGTACTACTTTGTTCAAACAAGTCAACTCTTTTCACTTTTGCCTTCCTAAGACTTGATGTGTTTCCAGGATGGAGAGTGCATCAGCTCAGAGTGCAGTCTCTCATTTCAACCCTACTTATCTCATTACTTCAAAAAAAGGGGAAACTGCATTTGAACCCTTACTTTAGAAAATTGTGATTTTTAAAAAATAATTGTACAAATGTTGACAAGGTCATATTCCTCCAACATGGAGGGACAAGATTGACTAAACCAATGCAGAAGAGACAGTTGACTGTAAACTGGTAATGTCAGATGAAGACTGGATTCTATAAATGCATCTCAATCTTTAGGCATATTTAACTGCCAAACTTTATAGAGATTATCAGGACACTGTATATTTAATAACAGATTTTCTCACTGTGGGTTAATCAGAAGATGTTTTTGTTAAGTCCTCTTAGGGAGAAGTATTAAAGAGGATTCATCTAATTAAATGTTCTTATGTTGTAAGGGCTTTCTTTGCTGCAAAGCAGCCAGTGATGTTATATCTCCACCATACTGAATGTTTACTTCCTTCTTGAGGTGCCCACGGTCTGCAGATGATGAGCGAAAGCACCCTGTCCTCTGCCTTTTCTGTGGGGCTATACTGTGTTCTCAGAACATTTGCTGCCAAGAAATTGTGAATGGAGAAGAGATTGGAGCTTGCATTTTTCATGCACTTCACTGTGGAGCGGGAGTCTGCATTTTCCTGAAGTAAGTAGTGAGTGATCTGGAAGATTCATAATGAACTTAGGGGGTCTGGGTCCAATCTGGAAGCCAGTGTGGCAGGACAGTGTGTTTAATAGGAAATGATCTATCAGAAGTTAGAGTAAAGATCTATTGTTCACATGAGATTGCATTCGAGAAGGTATTACAGAGTAAGTAGTTAAAAAAGAAAGAATTCTGTTCACATTTTTATTCTTTGTGGAAAATGTTTTATTGATTACTTTGGTATTATGTAATACTCAGGTGAAAATTGCAGTGAAAGAGCTTAGAGTCCTAAAATTTATAATTAAAAAGTACACATGTAAGTTGTTACTCTAGGTTGTCCTTTAAATGTTTTATTAATGTTCTTCATTTCCTCTGTCAACCCACTGTTGTTTTCCCTGGTCTCTTAGCAAAAGACTGAGAGTGGAACAATAGTAATTCATATTTATGAAAGGAGAGTACAAATTACCTGAAAGAGAAAATTCACAGTGGTGTGTGTGCTTTTTTTTCTTTCCATTCTCTTTTCTTTCCATGTCATGTAGTTTCTGTTTACATAAGCCCAAATATCTCATTGACTATGGAAACATATATAATCATTGCTTGTAGGCATCTGTTGGAACAATGGGAATGAATGCATAGAAGCAAAACCCAAAGATGTATTTTGTTCTTCTACAGCAAGTAAACCTACTACCTATTCCAGCTGTTTAATTCATAATTTCTTTCTATAGCGTTTATCCTCTCTGTACACATGTACATGAGCATTATATTTGATGTCTATTTCTCTGCTGTAAGAGTCCCAAGTACCTTCAAACTGGCGGTGGTTCTTCATAGTCTGCGCTACTGGAGGCTGGCTCTTCAGAAAAGGCTTAATGCTTCCCTAGCTGACCTTCCTTCTGGCCAAGGTTATCAGACTGGGAGATGTGGCTGTGTTCTTCTGTAAGCACCTTCCCTTCTCCAGGTCATAGGTCAGGAAACAGAACAGAAACAACCTCAGCCACCATTTTCCAGGGTATCTGTGGCTCAAGCAGGACAGTCTCCTTCCTCTCTTGAATACATTCAGTCAGTATTACTGATCTCATTCCCTAAATCCATTGATACTTTCATGTAGCTTCAACAAAAATAGCAATGTTTGTTTTAAAAAAAAAGAACACAATTTAGTCTGTCTATGCTTATATTGTCTTTATATACTGAATTCCTAACAGATACTGACCATGTCTTTTTTCAAATTAACTTTTATACAGTGAACATATGTGTGTCATTTGCACACATGCACTTAATAGTATTTCCTATTGGTTGATTTTGTCCTTCAGAATCAGAGAATGCAGAGTGGTCCTGGTGGAAGGTAAAGCCAGAGGCTGTGCTTATCCAGCCCCTTACTTGGATGAATATGGAGAAACAGACCCTGGCCTGAAGTAAGATGTTTAAAAAATCAGTCATATTGTTGTACATGGATGGTAACCGTTCTATAATACTAAAAATTTATGCTAATATTGAGAGCTACTTTTAAATAGCTATGAATTAAAAATATTAAATATGCCATCCTAAGTATAACACAAAATTTTTGACAACTTTGTGCTTTTCCAAAATTTGAGGGTAACACTTCTCCAAAATTTTTATAAATACCAGCCATCCTAATGTTTGAATCAACCTTGCTTTAGAATTACTTAGAAGGTTTAAGTGACACTGATATATAAAAAAAAATCTGTAGTATCCACTGTGGGAATTGGGTTTAAAGTGGATATTCATTATTTCCATTGCAACACTTAAAACTCATTACCCAGAGCTATATCAGCCTTCTTTGCTTCCAAGCATTAGCAAAATATTTAGAAGCCTGAACTTTTCTATATCTTCTCTGATATTGGGAACTTGAGTACTACTCATGGCATATAAGAAAGAGTGTGTCTCCAAAGTACATACTGAAAAAGAAGATAAACTGTCTCTTTTTGTCAACGGAAACTCAGTTCTTTAGAAGTATTACTTGGAATGAATAAGTTACTAGATGGGGCTTGGAACTTTTTTGATCCTAGGGAGATTTATTTTTATTGTCATAGCATTTGACCTGTATAGAGATAGTCTTTGGATTTAGGGAGAAAAATGCTGAGTAGTTAAAGTGGTCAGTGACTGAGGGAGGATAAGAGATCTGAGTTGTTCTAGAAAGACACAGAGATGCAGAATTTTAAAATTAATTAGGCAATTTGAAAATACCCAACCAGAAGAGACACTTGAGTGCCTCAGGAATGAGAATCTCTCAGTTCTCCACTACTGGCAACAACCAAATTTGAGTAATTTTTGATTAGCCATTATGCAGTGTCATACACTACAGCCTTAGGTGATGGGGAGTAATTTTACTTAAATATTTACTAATCACCAACAAATCTGTTGTATATAAGGACAGTTATAACTAAATATTTCTGAGGAGCAGAATATACTTTGAGGGCTTAGTGTTATACCTCTGGTCTAACCTCTCCTACTCAAAAAAACAGAAATCAAAGCTGAATAAACTATATGAGACCAAAAGCCATTAGAGCTCCACTCCCGCTACCACCCAAAAAAGAATAGAGCTGCTTCAAGTTATAAATCTTACTAGCCATTTAAATGAGACCCCATAATGCCCATGGGTATACTTGACCTATTTTCTGAATAAACAAGAAATAAATTTCTGCTTTGTTAGCTAAGTAACCTATCAAGTTCATAGAGACCAGTGGTGATGGGAAAATAATCTTTTTTAAAACCCTGTCCTGGTGATTCCTCCCAGCTCCAAGAACATCTCAGGTGTTTTATATCTCGACTCACTTAGGCAATAAAGATGCGGTAGTTACTTAATTGAAACTTACATGTTGGTGTTTTTTTTTTCCTGAAGGAGGGGCAACCCCCTTCATTTATCTCGTGAGCGGTATCGGAAGCTCCATTTAGTGTGGCAACAGCACTGCATTATAGAAGAGATTGCTAGGAGCCAGGAAACTAATCAGATGTTATTTGGATTCAACTGGCAGTCACTGTGAGCTCCAGCGCTGCCTCGGGACAGTCACGAATGAAAACAGTAATGAAGACAGATTCAAAATTATGGAGAACTTTCTGACGGCTGAAGAAGGGTTGGAGGGTCTTTTGCTCTATGTCCAGATTTACATGCATTAATAAAATATTCTTTATCGGGGTGTTGCTTTCAGTTAGGGAACATATGCGTAAAGGAAAAGAAGGACATAGATTAATCTGTTTTATGTTCTAGAACACTAAAAGAATGCTTCTTCACCCCAAGTGTCTGATTCTGCTAACATTTCTGGAAAACTCATTTATCTTCATAATCTGTCGTTTCATTTCGTTTCATTCACCTGGTAAATGGAGTCACATCAAGCAGCTGTGGACATTTTTATATGTTGGTTAACTCTACTACAATTTTGTGTTTGGTATTTCCCCTGCCATCCCCCAGGTTTAGCTGATATTGGATCACTGACAAGATTCTAATAATCTGTGATAGTCTTTCTTGCAGCTAAAGAGGAATTGCAGAAACCATGCAGTATACTTCAATTGAGAAAGCATTCTGAAAAGTAAATTTTTATTATCTCTCTTAAGGAAGTATCCCTAATGTGCGTGCCACTTATTGTTTCAGCCAGAAATTAAACAATCTCTATAGAGGCAGAGTTGCCATTTCTAAGGCAGGTCTCTGCCAGTATGTAAAAGCTTCTTTCCCACTGTAGACCTCAAGAAGAGTTAGGGTATGTAGACATTATTCATCACTGATGGGACAAAATGCCTGTAATCCTCACTTCTGACCACAGATAGCTTTGTTGACTTTTGAAATTATACTTTACGTTTTCTAAAGGCAGGTTTCTAAAATGAGTTCACTCATCTCTTGATTGTGGCACCATCCTATTTGACTCTGATACAGTTCTTAAGTAAATTATCTATAGAATGGAGATAAGAAATTCCCCCAATGGATGGAGCATGGCAGCTGTAAATTAGAACAATCAGACTTAAGGCAATTCTATAAACTTCTATGTCTTTGTAAAAGACACATCCTTCATTTGTTATCTGTGTGCAACTCTTTCATAAATGCTGTTTATGACTAGTACAACCATCCAAAAGAGCCATGTAATCAATAGTCTGTGACCTGTTCTAACTTGCCATGGTTGATCCATCTTGTTTATAAATAATTGAGCTCTCCCAAATCTGTGCATAGACTTCTTGGTTTTTGCCTTAACTTTTTATATCAAGAACTTGTGATATAAAATGGCAGACAGAAGGTAAATTGAAATCTTGCGTTTTAGCTTCTCTTGTCTCTGAGCTAATGTTAGGAATTTAAAAAATGCATTCAAAGACCATATTATTTTGCCTTTGGCAACTAGTGTCATATATATGTGTATAAATGTTTTCTTACCCTTTTGCTTAGCAAAGGCAAGCAAATAAAAATATATTTGCAAGGTGATTAATGATGTACATTTGGGGTTAGATTTTTTGGGATTTTATGTAAAGTAAAGAAGAGGTGGATTTTGCAGTAAGGGATTGGCATGAACAGGCATCAGAATCAATCATGATTTTCTATTTGAATAGTTGTTGTGCAGAAGGTATCAGGAAATAGATATAACTCCATTGAACTATTTCTAACAATTGATGGGTGAGGCTCAGGAAATTCAGTATTCAGTTTGTCAAATTTGCTAATATTTTTAAATGATTAGAACATTTCCCTTTATTCCTTATATAATCGCGTTGGATGGGAAGTCTGAGTCAGAATAGGCAACAAAAGATGCTGACTTCATCCCTAATTGATTGGCCCCAGTTCAGCAAAGATAAACTGAATTTTTATTTCTAGTCTTTTTATATTCACTTCAATGCTGAAGCTAAGCTCTCAAGCTGCCAGAAGGACTATCCTGCAATGGCCAGTCAGACAGACCTTTACTGCCAAAGAACTTGTTTCATATTGAGGTCCACTTACTAAGACTGATTCAGATCTCTGCACTTTTGGTGAACCTATGTCTCAGTGCTGTCCCAGCCAAGGGATATCAGATTATATTCCACTATCCTAGTGCTTTGCCTTCATCATTGCAAACAATTTAATTATGCTATTAAAGTTTACTTACAAATGAGCAAAAAGTCACTTTATTTTCTTTAGTGTAGTATGTAGAGGGACTAGTTCAACAGGATGGCTCCAAAACTGTGTTTTTCTAATGCTTAGTGAGGGACTGGCAAGAACTTTAATGATACAAAGAAGAAAAGCATATGTCTGTATAATTAATTTATTACATTGGTGTATGGACTGTGAGTTCACCTTTTAGTGGTCATTTGTCATTTCATAACAACTATGCATTTTGGTTCACTGTGATGATGATCTATATTTAGTGACTGCAACATGTTTATACCACTGATTCAAATTCCATCCATGATGAAGTTATACAAATAATGCATATATTGGTATCTTTTATCACAAAATGTAAATTTAAAACTTGTATAATGTTCTTGTCTTTTTGAAATAAAATATCTCATATGTGTATATTTACAAAGAAAAAAGGGACTTCTCATGTTTGAGGATTTGGGTTTGAAGTATAAAAATCTATACCTAGAAAGGAGCTCTAATTAAAAGTTATCTTTGTCAGCCCAAATTCTTTAAAAGTCATAGGTATTTATTTAGTTTAAAGGTCTCCAAACCTTTTGACCATATACTCCATCAGTAAGTAATTTTTAAGCATGCTTAGTATATATATATATATAGAGAGAGAGATATAGTTATTTTACATTCAGGCAATACTGTAGTAATGCATTAAGTACATTATAAAATGTTGCCCAAAATAGAGATTTTAAAAATCATTTGAAAAATAGATTATTTCTATTTAAATATCTTCCAAGTGAATCTACACATCCCTTTGCATATGCACACCCCATTGTGGAGATGGCTGCTAGAGCACACTGCCCAGAAGAACTCTGCAATGATGGAAATGTTTGTATTTGTACTCCTGTATGGTAGTCACTGTCCCCATGCAGCATCTGAACATTTTAAATGTGGCTAGTGAAGCTGAGGGCCTGAATTTTTTATTTGGTTTGATTTTCAGTAATTAAATGTGTATAGTTATGTGTGGCTAGTGGCTACTATATAGGATAGCATAAGTCTAGTGTAACAGTTCTCAAACTTGACTGTGTGTGTTAGAATCACCTAGACCATTAACAAAATTTAAATTTCTAGTTTTCACCCTAGATTCTGAATCAGTATCTTCTGGGACTGAGCGATTGAGCCTTAAGATAATGAGTGTGATTTCCTTCTGTTGTAATCCATAACTCTTCACTTAGAATTTACTGCTTACTTTCTTTTTACCTCAGTGATTTCAGACTAAGAGCCAAAGAGCTTCTGGGAGAAAAGTAGACCAGAGAGGGGAAAAGTGCCAAACCTGAGTAGTTGCAATATTTCATTTTGAATTTCTGTGTAAGCTTTCATTTAAGGAAAGGGCACCTGGAATTAAAACAAAAACAAAAACCCATTGCTTTAGTTTTAAGACTTTAAAATATTCTAGGAGGGTAACACTGAAGGCATTGAAGGAAAGGGCTTGGGGTGGGGAAATGAAAATACTAGGCACTTTAAAAAAAAACAAAAAAAGAAAATACTAGGCACTTGTAACTGACAGGGATAAGTTCATTAAGTGCTGATCTTAGAGTAGCTGAGCATCACTTGGAAAAAACAAATCATACACCAGGCAAATTGCTCACAATTTGACTACATTAAAATTTAAAACATCTGTACAATAAAGGGCACTATTAGTAAGGTTAAAAGATACTGAATTAGGTGTTTCAATCATGTCACCAGTAGAGTTTCTGTACCCCCCAAAACTCTTCCTGAAAAGCATGTACTTAACTAAGCAAGATAAAAGAAAAAGCCAAAGGTTCAGCAAAAGAGGTTACTGGCAACCCGCAACCACTCAATAGGAAACCTGGGCAATCAGGACTGAGAATTACCAGCAAGGCTAACAGAAGCCCTCACATGCTTTAAGTTGAAGGTGGGTGAAAGAACTGCTTGGCCTTGAAAGAATCAAACAATGTGGTAGCAGTTTAAGTCCTTCTCTTTCTTGTAAAAACCATTAAATACTGCTTTCTTTAAAGAATGAGCCTCCCCTGTGGAAAACTCTGAAAAAACAGAAACCAGATTGAGAATAACAGCAATACTGTGAGTAAGAGAGTTCAGATTGTGAGTATGAGTGACATATAAAGTAATTCATTAGCAAAATCCTGCACTTAAAGGTTTAAGTACAAAAGAGTACTATTTTAGCACTTGACATTAACAACAGGAGGGAACCCTGGAGCTGTGAAACTAAGTTTTCATGACCCACCCTTGCTCATTTGACAAGCGCTTCCTTCTAATGGTCCAGCAAACCAATCTCATTTAGAAAAAAAATAAAACTAATACTTAATTTTATATGTCAACTTGACTGGCCTAAGGGATGTGCAGATAACTGGTAAGACTTAATTTCTGGATGTGCCTGTGAGGGTGTTTGTGGAAGAGATGAGAGTTTAATTCAGTAGACTGATCAGAGATCGTCCTCACCAATGTAGATGGGGATCCACTGGGTGCCCCAATGGAACAAAAATGGGGAGGATCCCTCTCGAGCTGTCCATTTTCTAATCTCAAACTTTGGAGCTCTTGGTTTTCAGGTGTTTGGACTCAGACTGAATTATATCTCTGACTTTCCTGGTTCTCCAGCTTGCACACTGCAGATTGTGGGCCTCCATAACCAGATGAGCTGATTTGTAAATTAAATCTATCTCTACATATATACATATATATCTATATGTATACACACACATACATACATATACATATATGTCATATTAACATTCATATAGTCTTACACTGATTGTTTCTCTAGAGAACCCTGGCTAATATAAGAACCTGTCCCCAAACAAAGGTATTAAAAGAAAAAGAAAAGCAAAAATGAACTGAGTAAATCTGCAATAACTCATGAGAACAGTAAAAAATTGTGGCCACAAAGCAAATGAAAACTGTAACCTAATATTTCAAAATGAGTTGTAAGAAACTAAGAAAATGATCAAAGTGTTGATAAGAACACAACTCAGAAATGTAATGGGAGGTCTCAAAAATATGGAAAGAGAACAGGAGGATGTGAAACTCAAGTAGAATTAGGGAAACAGTTTAGAAATTCCTAAGTTAGAAGGAGTACAGAAGTGAAAAGTCAGTGAAAAGCACAGCCAAGAAAGAAAAGATGGAAAGGAGAAAAATCAAAGATAAAAAAGTGAAAGATCCAGAAGATAGGCAAAGAGTATTGAAGGTATATCAACTGGAATCCCTGATGAAATCCAAAGCAATGGAACAGCATACAAATGGGAAACTAATGTGATAAAACTTTCCTGAAAAAAAAACCCACCTTGAATATGCACATTGAAATGGAACACTGTAAAATTCAGGCTGGGAGAGTCAACACCAAGGCATATCCTAATAAAGCTGTGGGGTCTTAAGAACAAATGGGACAAAATCATTTGGACATCCAGGCAAAAACTCTTAAGTCACTTGCAAGATGAAGATTGGCAGACTTCTTGGGAGCAACGTTTTAGAGATACTCAATAAATGGATTTTCAAGGATTTTTATACCCAAACTGCCCAAGTATAAAGTCTACACAGATAGTTTAAAGCATGTTAATACCCAGGAAATATTTTTTTCCATGAGCCTTAATAAAGGAATTTACCAGAGAACAATTTTCAATCATATAATGGTTACAGAAGATGCTTTGGCACATGGTCTGGGGGTTGAGCATTGACTATGTTCATAAGAATTAAGATTAAAGATAGATGGGGATGAGAGACAAAACCAGATGCTCTGATAATGTACAATTAATACAACTAACAGAAAACTGGAGGAAAGGAATGAGTGGGTAGCTCCCTGCATAATGCATTAGCTAGAAGTAAAAAGATACTACTTGAAGTTGACAAATCAAGAAATTAAGTTTTACGCAACTTGACACTAGGATAAAACTAGTCTCTGGATAGTGAGAAAGAAGGGGCCAATAAGTAGTTTCAAAGCAGCTTACATATTAGGGAAGCAACACAGTATTTAAAGAGTAGTAAAGTATTACATAAAGATACTGGTGTAAAGTTTATAACTAGAATTACAACACTGAAAGCGGGAGGGGGGTTTTGGAAGGGAAGGCAGAGAAAACAGACTATGTAGTGAAACCATATAACAAAATTCAGAGCAATTGATAAATGTAACAGAGACCTACTGAAAAAAATCAGATAAGCTAACAAATTTGGGTGAAAAAGATGAAACTTTTTTAAATAGGCAAAGTTCAAGTAGATAATTCTCCAAAGATGATGTACAAATTGCCAAAAATTACATGAAGAAGATGCTCAACATCATTAGTCACTAAGGAAATGCAAATCAAAACCACAAGTTTCCACTACATACCAGGCTATCTATAATCAAATGACAGGTGGAATGTGGAGAAATTGGAACCAAACACAGGCAGCCCTCACTTTGTACACAGTGAATTCCTGCAGATATAGCCATGCAAGGTGAAATTGTACAGAGCAATGACAATAATCAATGGGAAAGATAACAGTTATTCCATGGCCTTTAAAAATTTTAGTTCAAAGAAACTCATTGCTGCTCATAAATGTATAGGGAAATGAAAATGGTAAAATTAATACTTAGTACAATGTAATTTAAAACATTGAAAATGTTGAAAATTTAAGTGCTTTTTTAAAAAACTTATCAAGAAAAGTCTGGAGTGTTTGCCTTTTGTAAAATTTAACAATACAGAATGAGCATCTTTTCTCTGTCTTGGCAAATTGTCATTCTAAGTTTGAATCAGTTGCCAACATTTTATAGTTTCAGTGTTGTTAAATACTTTCAAGAGCCTTTAATGTGAAATTTTTTGCCAGTGTCATTTCTTCTGAGACATTTGTCAAACCACTTACTTAGTTCAATGTTTGCCTTCACTAAGTTCCTCTGACTGTCTGTCTAGAGGCCCTCAAACAGCAGCAGTGTCAACAATTCCACAGTTGAACTATTTCTCCTGTAACACCTGTGTAACTTCTATAACATTTATATTGGACCTAAATTCCACTTCCAGCATTATCACCTTAGTCTCTCTGCTGCACTTTTGTCTTTGTTGGCCAATTCCCTCCTTTGATGATGTACTTCTGTAAAATGGCACATGAGCCTATCGCTGTGAGGCAAGGAGACCACACTACTATACATGCTTTGCTCTCTGTCCCTGAACTGAATCACATGTGCAATGCCCAGTCTCCAACAGACTTTGAATGAAGTGACATCATTGGTGACAGACCATGACACACATCTGTTATTTAGTGATTTGTGGACTCAAGAGCTAGTTGCAAAGTCTGCACTTTATGGAATTACTCACCATTAATATTTACATCATCAGTGAAATTTGAGCCATATTGCTGAGGGACTTTGTTTTAATTTAAGCAAAACATGGTAACTGAAAATCTTGCATGTAGGAACCCTGCCAGCTGAGGATGTCTTGTCATAGAGCAGCAACTTTCATAAAGGAAAACTACTGGATATAAAAGGATAAACAGACACATTGATAATGAAGCATTTAATAAACATCTCCCAAACTGAGTAGATAAAGTAGACCTAATCAATATAGTCAGTCTGTTGGTTGGGTCCTACAGTAAGCAGATAAAGACACAGATTTGGCAGCACAAAATATCTAAATTGCTGCACTAATCCATTCAGTCACAACTGGGCAAGGGAATACCAAGAAGTGCCCCAGGGATCATCTAAATTCCACGTGTTCCTCCCTGCTCTCCTTATCTAATAGCAGCCTTTACCTTTTCCTGTTAATCTGTGTCAACTACCCCTGTCAAAATGGTTACCTCTCTTCTTGCTTGCTAGAGGCTGGTTACATGTAGTTCAAAAGGCCAGGCTGCAGACAGGTGGCAGTCCAGCAAGACCCTTGTCATGTGCCCTGGCACAAGTGAGCCCCATTTAGAACTGAGACCTCTAACCCTTTACAGACCAGACGTCCTGTTTTGTCTTGTTTGTTCATTTCTTTTGTGTTTTAGAGTCCATCTGTAACTGAAATCATATGCAGTATGTCTTTCTCTGCCTGGCTTATTTCACTTAGCTTAACACCCTCTCTCTAGGTCCATCCATGTTGCATGGCAAGATGTCATTCTTTTTGTGGCTGAGCAGTATTTCAGTGTGTATATACACCACATCTTTATCTGTTCATCTATCTATGGACACTCCTTTTAGCACCTTTTGAATATTGAACCATGGGAATATATTTTCTATTAAACAAAAAAAGCAACAAAAAGAAAAAAGAAAAAAAAAAAAGGTCTGCCAAATACTCCTGATATTTTGAGTGGACTTAGGGGTATCCCTGTCAGGAAAGAATAGGCAAGGGAGATAAGAAGGCAGTGTCAGAGGTGAGACAGAGGCTTCCTCCTAAAACCACAAAAACAGGCGGAGCCAGGATGGCGGCGTGAGTAGAGCAGTGGAAATCTCCTCCCAAAAACACATAGAGCTATGAAAATATAACAAAGAAAACTCTTCCTAAAATAGAGACCAGAGTACACAGGACAACATCCAGACCACATCCACACCTGCAAGAACCCAGCGCCTTGCGAAGGGGGAGAGGAAGGCCACAAACCAAGAAGAAGGGAACCTCTTCCAGTGGTCACTTGTACCAGCTCTGCAAACTATCTCTATCACCATGAAAAGGCAAAACTACAGGCAGACAAAGACCACAGAGACAACACCTGAGAAGGAGACAGACCTAACCAGTCCTCCTGAAAAAGAATTCAAAATAAAAATCATGAACATGCTGACAGAGATGCAGAGAAAAATGCAAGAGCAATGGGATGAGATGCAGAGAAAAATGCAAGAGCAATGGGATGAAGTCCGGAGGGAGACCACAGACGTCAGGAAGGAGATCACAGAAGTGAAACAATCCCTGGAAGGATTTATAAGCAGAATGGATAAGATGCAAGAGGCCATTGAAAGAATAGAAGCCAGAGAACAGGAACGTATAGAAGCTGACATAGAGATAGATAAAAGGATCTCCAGGAATGAAACAACACTAAGAGAACTATGTGACCAAGCCAAAAGGAATAATATTCGTATTATAGGGGTATCAGAAGAAGAAGAAAGAGGAAAAGGGATAGAAAGTCTCTTTGAAGAAATAATTGCTGAAAACTTCCCCAAACTGGGGGAGGAAATAATCGAACAGACCATGGAATTACACAGAACTCCCAACAGAAAGGATCCAAGGAGGACAACACCAAGACACATAGTAATTAAAATGGCAAGGATCAAGGACAAGGAAAGAGTTTTAAAGGCAGCTAAAGAGAAAAAGGTCACCTATGAAGGAAAACCCATCAGGCTAACATCAGACTTCTTGACAGAAACCCTACAGGCCAGAAGAGAATGGCATGATGTACTTAATGCAATGAAACAGAAGGGCCTTGAACCAAGGATACTGTATCCAGCACGACTATCATTTAAATATGATGGTGGGATTAAACAATTCCCAGACAAGTAAAAGCTGAGGGAATTTGCTTCCCACAAACCACCTCTACAGGGCATCCTACAGGGACTGCTCTAGATGGGAGCACTCCTAAAAAGAGCAGAACAAAACACACAACATATGAAGAATGGAGGAGTAGGAATAAGAAGGGAGAGAAGAAAAGAATCTCCAGACAGTGTATATAACAGCTCAATAAGCGAGCTAAGTTAGGCAGTAAGATACTAAAGAAGCTAACCTTGAACCTTTGGTAACCATGAATCTAAAGCCTGCAATGGCAATAAGTACATATCTCTCAATAGTCACCCTAAATGTAAATGGACTTAATGCACCAATCAAAAGACACAGAGTAATAGAATGGATAAAAAAGCAAGACCCATCTATATGCTGCTTACAAGAAACTCACCTTAAACCCAAAGACAAGCATAGACTAAAAGTCAAGGGACGGAAAAACATATTTCAGGCAAACAACAGTGAGAAGAAAGCAGGGGTTGCAGTACTAATATCAGACAAAATAGACTTCAAAACAAAGAAAGTAACAAGAGATAAAGAAGGATACTACATAATGATAAAGGGCTCAGTCCAACAAGAGGATATAACCATTCTAAATATATATGCACCCAATACAGGAGCACCAGCATATGTGAAGCAAATAAAACAGAACTAAAGAGGGAAATAGACTGCAATGCATTCATTTTAGGAGACTCCAACACACCACTCACCCCAAAGGATAGATCCACCAGGCAGAAAATAAGTAAGGACACCCAGGCACTGAACAACACACTAGAACAGATGGACCTAATAGACATCTATAGAACTCTACATCCAAAAGCAACAGGATATACATTCTTCTCAAGTGCACATGGACCATTCTCCAGAATAGACCACATACTAGCTCACAAAAAGAGCCTCAGTAAACTCCAAAATATTGAAATTCTACCAACCAATTTTTCAGACCACAAAGGTATAAAAGTAGAAATAAATTCTACAAAGAAAGCAAAAAGGCTCACAAACACATGGAGGCATAACAGCATGCTACTAAATAATCAATGGATCAATGAACAAATCAAAATACAGATCAAGGAATATATAGAAACAAATGACAACAACAACACTAAGCCCCAACTTCTGTGGGACGCAGCAAAAGCAGTCTTAAGAGGAAAGTATATAGCAATCCAGGCACACTTGAAGAAGGAAGAACAATCCCAAATGAATAGTCTAACATCACAATTATCGAAACCGGAAAAAGAAGAACAAATGAGGCCTAAAGTCAGCAGAAGGAGGGACATAATAAAGATCAGAGAAGAAATAAACAAAATTGAGAAGAATAAAACAATAGCAAAAATCAATGAAACCAAGAGCAGGTTCTTTGAGAAAATAAACAAAATAGATAAGCCTCTAGCCAAACTTATTAAGAGAAAAAGAGAATCAACACAAATCAACAGAATCAGAAATGAGAATGGAAAAATCACAACAGACTCCACAGAAATACAAAGAATTATTAAAGACTACTATGAAAACCTATATGCCAACAAGCTGGAAAACCTAGAAGAAATGGACAACTTCCTAGAAAAATACAACCTCCCAAGACTGACCAAGGAAGAAACACAAAAGTTAAACAAACCAATTACGAGCAAAGAAATTGAAACGGTAATCAAGAAACTACCCAAGAACAAAACCCCGGGGCCAGGCGGATTTACCTCGGGATTTTATCAGACACACAGAGAAGACATAATACCCATTCTCCTTAAAGTGTTCCAAAAAATAGAAGAAGAGGGAATACTCCCAAACTCATTCTATGAAGCAAACATCACCCTAATACCAAAACCAGGCAAAGACCCCACCAAAAAAGAAAATTACAGACCAATATCTCTGATGAACATAGATGCAAAAATACTCAACAAAATATTAGCAAACCGAATACAAAAATACATCAAGAGGATCATACACCATGATCAAGTGGGATTCATCTCAGGGATGCAAGGATGGTACAACATCCAAAAATCCATAAACATCATCCACCACATCAACAAAAAGAAAGACAAAAACCACATTATCATCTCCATAGATGCTGAAAAAGCATTTGACAAAAATTCAACATCCATTATGATAAAAACTCTCAGCAAAATGGGAATAGAGGGCAAGTACCTCAACATAATAAAGGCCATATATGATAAACCCACAGCCAGCATTATACTGAACAGCGAGAAGCTGAAAGCATTTCCTCTGAGATCGGGAACCAGATAGGGATGCCCACTTTCCCCACTGTTATTTAACATAGTACTGGAGGTCCTAGCCACGGCAATCAGACAAAACAAAGAAATACAAGGAATCCAGATTGGTAAAGAAGAAGTCAAACTGTCACTATTTGCAGATGATATGATACTGTACATAAAAAACCCTAAAGACTCCACTCCAAAACTACTAGAACTGATATCAGAATACAGCAAAGTTGCAGGACACAAAATTAACACACAGAAATCTGTAGCTTTGCTATACACTAACAATGAATCAATAGAAAGAGAAATCAGGAAAACAATTCCATTCACCATTGCATCAAAAAGAATAAAATACCTAGGAATAAACCTAACCAAAGAAGTGAAAGACTTATACTCTGAAAACTACAAGTCACTCTTAAGAGAAATTAAAGGGGACACTAATAAATGGAAACTCATCCCATGCTCATGGCTAGGAAGAATTAATATCGTCAAAATGGCCATCCTGTGCAAAGTAATATACAGATTTGACGCAATCCCTCTCAAATTACCAGCAACATTCTTCAATGAATTGGAACAAATAATTCAAAAATTCATATGGAAACACCAAAGATCCCGAATAGCCAAAGCAATCCTGAAAAAGAAGAATAAAGTAGGGGGGATCTCACTCCCCAACTTCAAGCTCTATTACAAAGCCATAGTAATCAAGACAATTTGGTACTGGCACAAGAACAGAGCCACAGACCAGCGGAACAGATTAGAGACCCCAGAAATTAAACCAAACATATATGGTCAATTAATATTTGATAAAGGAGCCATGGACATACAATGGGGAAATGACAGTCTCTTCAACAGATGGTGCTGGCAAAACTGGACAGCTACATGTAGGAGAATGAAACTGGACCATTGTCTAACCCCATATACAAAGGTAAACTCAAAATGGATCAAAGACCTGAATGTAAGTCATGAAACCATTAAACGCTTGGAAAAAAACATAGGCAAAAACCTCTTAGACATAAACATGAGTGACCTCTTCTTGAACATATCTCCCCGGGCAAGGAAAACAAAAGCAAAAATGAGCAAGTGGGACTACATTAAGCTGAAAAGCTTCTGTACAGCGAAAGACACCATCAAGAGAACAGAAGGGAACCCTACAGTATGGGAGAATATATTTGAAAATGACAGATCTGATCAAGGCCTGACGTCCAGAATATATAAAGAGCTCACACGCTTCAACAAACAAAAAACAAATACCCCAATTAAAAAATGGGCAGAGGAACTGAACAGACAGTTCTCTAAAAAAGAAATACAGATGGCCAAGAGATACATGAAAAGATGCTCCACATCGCTAATTATCAGAGAAATGCAAATTAA
Source organism: Manis javanica (assembly GCF_040802235.1). Classification (NCBI taxonomy): domain Eukaryota; kingdom Metazoa; phylum Chordata; class Mammalia; order Pholidota; family Manidae; genus Manis; species Manis javanica. The sequence continues at coordinate 93,084,219 of NC_133163.1, read as the reverse complement.
AACTACAACGAGGTATCACCTCACACCAGTAAGGATAGCTGCCATCCAAAAGACAAACAACAACAAATGTTGGCGAGGCTGTGGAAAAAGGGGAACCCTCCTACACTGCTGGTGGGAATGTAAATTAGTTCAACCATTGTGGAAAGCAGTATGGAGGTTCATCAAAATGCTCAAAAGAGACCTACCATTTGACCCAGGAATTCCACTCCTAGGAAGTTACCCTAAGAATGCAGCAATCAAGTTTGAGAAAGACAGATGCACCCCTATGTTTATCGCAGCACTATTTACCATAGCCAAGAATTGGAAGCAACCTAAATGTCCATCGGTAGATGAATGGATAAAAAAGATGTGGTACATGTACACAATGGAATACTACTCAGCCATAAGAAGTGGAAAAATCCAACCATTTGCAGCAACATGGATGGAGCTGGAGAGTATTATGCTCAGTGAAATAAGCCAAGCAGAGAAAGAGAAATACCAAATGATTTCACTCATTTGAGGAGTATAGGAACAAAGGAAAAACTGAAGGAACAAAACAGCAGCAGAATTACAGAACCCAAGAATGGACTAACAGGTACCAAAGAGAAAGGAACTGCGGAGGATGGGTGGGCAGGGAGGGATAAGGGGGGGGAAGAAGAAGGGGGTATTAAGATTAGCATGCATGGGAGGGAGGGAGAAAGGGGAGGGTGGGCTGCACAACACAGAGAGGACAAGTAGGGATTCTACAACATTTTGCTAAGCTGATGGACAGTAACCATAATGTGGTTGTTAGGGGGGACCTGTTAAAGGGGAGAGCATAGTAAACATAGTATTCTTCATCTAAGTGTAGATTAAAGATTAAAAAAAAAAGAAAGAAAGAAAGAAAAGGGGGATTACTCCTTGATAGGATAAAACTATTGGTAAATCAAAGATCAACGCATGCTTTAATATCCTTAATGTTGATCACTTAAAGGGTGTCAGATGATCAGCTATGGAGGTACTCTTTTCTGGTAATATTCCTTTCTCTTAATAATAATAATAAAAAAAAGCAGTTCCTCTGTGCTGACCTCCAATGAGTTCTACACAGTGGTATAGAGGGCATGTCAAAGTGTGGGCAAAGGGTCTGTTTGTTTCTATGCAGAAGATCAAGGCCTAGCTTGGATACCCAGAAAATGAACTAAGATACGATATGAGGAGGAGCTTCCGGCATCAGCACTCTCTGGAGGACTTGTGCCAGGGGATGATCATCAAAAAGCCTCCACAGTGATCTGGGCGATGCTGCGGTTGTGGCTGCGTCCACCCCACCATTTCCTGGACTTGCATATTGGAATGAGGAGGGAGATGTCTAGGCTGGCATGTGCATACAGTGAGACAACGAGTTTGACCGGATCTGTACTGTTGGAACTCAACCAGGAGTTGGGAGGGGTGCAAGTTGTAGCACTCCAAAATCTTATGACTATAGACTATCTACGGTTAAAAGAACATATGGGATGTGAACAGATCCCAGAAATGGGTTGCTTTAATTTGTCTGATTTCTCTCAGACTGTTCAAGTACAGTTGGACAATATCCATCATATCATAGACAAATTTTCACAAATGCCTAGGGTGCCTAAATGGCTTTCTTGGCTTCACTGGGGATGGATGGTAATTATAGATTTTCTTTGTTTATGTCACCGTATTCCTATTATGTTAATATGTGTGTGCAAATTAGTTAGTAGTTTAAAACCTATACATACTTAAGGTACTCTACAAGAAGATATGTTAAAGAAATAATCAATCCTCCCATGTTTTCTTCCATATGCTACCTCTATAGCTTTTCTTCTTCCTTCCTAATTACAACCCTTAAATAGAATTCGTGCCTCATATAGAATTTACCGAGTATCATAATTCCTCCAGGTGGTAAAGATGCCTTGGGACAAGTGCTGGGCATAGAAGCCACAGGGCATAAATCTGCAAAGAAGTAAAAAGCTAACCTTTTCAAACAATATGGCTTCTCTCTCACTTACCAACTTTACATTTCCCTGTATGGCCCCGGAAGATGACTGGTTAGCCAGAGACAGGTAAGATTCCTCAAGGGAGGAACAACCTAAGACAGGCACAGTCGCAGGGGGGCCATCAGGTGAGAATTTGGGGATCAACAGAGGTGAGGCTCAGAACCTCACCCCCCCTGCTTTGAGAGAAATCTTCTGCATCCGTGGATGTTTTGCTGCCCTTGTCTAGCTCGGATTAATACTTAGTCCATAGGCACACACCTGATCATCTACATTTGCCCTCTTACAGCACTAAACTATGTTTTCTACCTTTATCTTGCATCTACCTACCACTTCAGCATTTTATTAAAAATAAAAATAATAATAATAATAAAGGGAGAAATGTGGGATCAACATATAAATCAAGTATAAAAATCAAACAAATATACATATTTGACCTGATTGTTTATAATTCATAATGCGTGATCAAAACCGAAAGTTTCTGTGATGAATGTCCTTGTACTGTTCACCATGTAAGAATTTATTCACTATGTAAGAATTCGTTCACCATGTAAAAACTTGTTCGTTATGCTTCAGAAGATTGGAGACTGATGAGAATTAGACTTGAGATGGATTTATGATTGTGCATTGAGCATTGACCCCCCTATACAGAATTTTATTGTTGTTAACAACCATTTGATCAATATATATGAGAGATGCCCTCTCAAAAAAAAAAAACACAAAAATACCAAAATATAATTAAGAGAACTAATCCTGAAAGAGCAACAGGAAAGACGACTGCACCAGACTGCATACACCTGGAGAAAAGAGCAGACCTCATGGAACAGGGTAACGTACCAAAGCTGTGGCCCTGTGGGACCAAGCCCTTCCCCCACCCCAGCTCACCTACAGGGGGAAGAGAAACAGAGCGGGGAGGGAGTGGAGACCTGGGACTGCTGAATACCTAACTCCAGAGATCTGCTCTGGGAGCACAAACCTACATTTCATGGTGCTTTCATGAGACTCTCATAGTGAGGGGATTGGAAAGCTAAGACAGGCAGAATTCCTGGAGAGACTGAGATTCCAGCTGGTTTTGGAAATCAGGGATCCATATCCAGCTGCTCTGGGACAAAAGAAAGGCAGGCAGTCTGAGAGACTTCCTAACAAGGAAGCCCTCAGCAAGAGGGCTGCTAAAGGGGCAAGGATTACACAGAGCTTACTGCTCAGGAGAAAGGACAGGTAGACAAAATTGTCTGGCTACACTCTGCCCAGCAGGTTGGGAGCTTTTATGGTTTCCAGGTGCTCCAGCTCCCTGGTAGGCTACACAGCTCCAAGGACCCCCTCGTGATATTCAGCCTACTCCCATCTTTCTCCTAGCCAGTCACACCTGGCTCGCAAACCGGCAAACCCTACCCTGGTGTTAGGCCAGCCAGAGGGAAGATCTGTCTACAGCAACTACAAATGCAAAGCACAGAGACTTATACCTGTGTGCTCGGTCCACTGGTTCAGGCAGTGGAGACAGGCATAGCAGCCCGGAAGCAGGAAACAGCTCTTTCCTACCGCAGGTACCAATACCACTCCCCTGCAGCCCCCGACATTGCTTCAGAAGCTCCAGAGAGTAGAGCTTCTGGACACTAGAGGGCGCCATATATGAATATGAAATACCAAAGGAACCGGTTCAGAGTAAAATTAATATAACTCCTGAGCAAGATGACATGGACCTCATGACTCTTCCTGAAAGGGAGTTCAAAATAAAAATCATTAATATGCTAATGGAGGTATGGAAAGATATTCAAGAACTCAGAAATGAATACTGGTCAGAGATCCAATCTTTGAAAAGCACAATGGAGGGTATTAAAAGCAGATTGGATATGGTGGAGGAGACGGTAAATGAAACAGAAACTAAAGAAGAAGAATAAAAAGAAGCTGAGACACAGAGAGAAAAAAGGATCTATAAGAATGAAAGAATATTAAGAGAACTGTGTGACCAATCCAAAGCCCATCAGGCTAACATCAGACATCTCAGCAGAAACCTTACAGATCAGAGGAAGTGGCATGATGTATTTAATGCAATGAAATAGAAGGGCCTGGAACCAAGATTACTATATACAGCAAGATTATTATTTAAATTTGAAGGAGGGATTAAACAATTTCCAGATGAGCCAAAGCTGAGAGAATTTCCCTCCCACAAACCATCTCTACAGTCTATTTTGGAGTGACTGCTATAGATGGAAGTGTTCCTAAGGTTGAATAGCTGTCACCAGAGGTAATAAAACCACAGTAAAGAAAGTAGAACAGCTAATTACTAAGCAAATGCAAAATTAAATGAACTATCCCCAAAGTCAATCAAGGGATAGACAAAGAGTACAGAATATGATACCTAATAAATAATGAATGGAAGAGGAAGAAAAAGGAGGAGAAAAAGAAAAGAACCTTTAGATTGTGGTTGTACTAGCATATTAAGTGAGTTAAGTTAGACTCTTAAATAGTAAGGAAGTTAACCTTGAACCTTTGGTAACCATGAATCTAAAGCCTGAAATGGCAATAAGTACATACCTATCGATAATCACCCTAAATATAAATGGACTGAATGCACCAATCAAAAGACATAGAGTCACCGAATGGATAAAAAAAACAAGACCCATCTATATGCTGCCTGCAAGAGAGTCACTTTAAACCCAAAGACATACACAGACTAAAAGTGAAGGGATGGAAAAAGATATTTCATCCAACTAATAGAGAGAAAAAAGCAGGAGTTGCAGTACTTTCATCAGACAAAATAGACTTCAAAACAAAGAAAGTCACAAGAGACAAAGAAGGACATTACATAATGATAAAGGGGTCAATCCATCAAGAAGATATAACCATTATAATATCTATGCTCCCAACACAGGAGCATCTATGTATGTGAAAGAAATACCAACTGAATTAAAAGGGAAATAGAATGCAATGCACTCATTCTAGGAGACTTCAACACTCCACTCACTCCAAAGGACAGATCAACCAGACAGAAATAAGTAAGGACACAGAGGCACTGAACAACATATTAGAACAGTTGGACCTAACAGAACTCTATATCCAAAAGCAGCAGAATACACATTCTTCTCAAGTGCACATGGAACATTTTCAAGACTAGATCATATACTAGGCCACAAAAAGAGCCCCAGTAAATTCAAAAAATTGAAATTGTACCAACCAGTTTCTCAGACCACAAAGGTATGAAACTAGAAATAAATTATTCAAAGAAAATGAAAAATCCCACAAACACATGGAGGCTTCAGAACATGCTCCTAAATACCCAATGGATCAATGACCAAATAAAAACAGAGATCAAGCAATATATGGAGGCAAATAACAACAATAATTCAATACCACAAAATCTGTGGGAGGCAGCCAAAGCTGTGCTAAGAGGAAAGTATATTGCAGTACAGGCCTACCTCAGGAAAGAAAAACAATCCCATATGAGCAGTCTAAACTCAGAATTAATGAAACTAGAAAAAGAACAAATGAGGCCCAAAGTCAGTAGAAGGAGGGACATAATAAAGATTAGAGCAGAAATAAATAAAATTGAGAAGAATAAAACAATAGAAAGAATCAATGAAAGCAAGAGCTCGTTCTTTGAGACAATAAACAAAATAGATAAACCCCTAGCCAGATTTATCAAGAAAAAAAGAGTCTACACACATAAACAGAATCAGAAATGAGAAAGGAAAAATCACTATGGACACCACAGAAATACAAAGAATTATTAGAGAATACTATGAAAAATTATATGCTAACAAACTGGATAACCTATAAGAAATGGACAACTTTCTAGAAAAATGCAACCTTCAAAGGCTGACCAAGGAAGAAACAGAAAATCTGAACAGACCAATTACCAGCAACAAAATTGAAATGGTAATCAAAAACCTACCTAAGAACAAAACTCCTGTACCAGATGGCTTCACCACTGAATTTTATCAAACATTTAGTGAAGACCTAGCAGCCATCCTCCTTAAAGTTTTCCAAAGAGTAGAAGAGGGAATACTTTCAAACTCACTCTATGAGGCCAGCATCACTCTAATAACAAAACCAGGAAAAGACACCACAAAAAAAAAATTACAGAATAATATCCCTGATGAATATAGATGCAAAAATACTCAACAAAATATTAGCAAACAGAATTCAAAAATAAATCAAAAAGATCATCCATCATGATCAAGTAGGATTTATGCCAGGGATGCGAGGATGGTACAACATTCGAAAATCCATCAACATCAACCACCACATCAACAAAAAGGACAAAAACCACGTAATCATCTCCATAGATGCTGAAAAAGCATTTGACAAAATTCAACATCCATTCATGATAAAAACTCTCAACAAAATGGGTATAGAGGGCAAGTACCTCAACACAATAAAGGACATATATGACAAACCCACAGTCAACATTATACTTAACAGCAAGAAGCTGAAAGCTTTTCCTTTAAGATCAGGAACAAGACAAGGATGCCCACTTTTCCCAATTCTATTCAACATAATACTGGAGGTCCTAGCCACAGCAATCAGACAATACAAAGAAATAAAAGGCATCCAGATTGGCAAGGAAGAAGTGAATCTGTCCTAGTTTACAGATGACATGATATTGTACATAAAAAACCCTAAAGAATCCACTCCAAAACTAGTAGATCTAATATCTGAATTCAGCAAAGTTACAGGATACATAATTTTTACACAGAAGTATGTGGCATTCCTATACACTAACAATGAAATAGCAGAGAGAGAAATCAGGAAAACAATTCTGTTCACCAATTCAACAATTGAATCAAATAGAATAAAATACCTAGGAATAAATCTAACCAAGGAAAGGAAAGACCTATACTCTGAAAACTACAAGCCACTCATGAGAGAAATTAAAGAAGATACCAATAAATGGAAACACATCCCATGCTCATAGATAGGAAGAATTAATATTGTCAAAATGGCCATCATGCCTACAGCAATCTATAGATTCAAGCAATTCCTATCAAAATACCAAAAGCATTTTTCAACTAACTAGAGAAAACCATCCTAAAATTCATACGGATCCACAAAAGACCCTGAATAGCCAAAGCAATCCTGAGAAGGAAGAATAAAGCAGGGGGAATTACGCTCCCCAACTTCAAGCTCTACTACAAAGCCACAGTAATCAAGACAATTTTGGTACTGGCGCAAGAACAGACTCATAGACCAATGGAACAGACTAGAGAGCCCTGATATAAACCCAACCATATATGGTCAAGTAATATATGATAAAGGAGCCATGGACATACAATGGGGAAATGACAGCCTCCTCAACAGCTGGTGTTGGCAAAACTGGACAGCTACATGTAAGAGAATGAAACTGGATTATTTTTAACCCCATATACAAAAGTAGACTCGAAGTAGATTAAAGACTTGAATGTAAATCATGAAACCATAAAACTCTTACAAGACAACATAGGCAAACATCTCCTGAATATAAGCATGAGCAACTTCTTACTGAACCCATTTCCTTGAGAAAGGGAAACAAAAGCAAAAATGAACTAATGGGACTACATCCAACTAAAAAGTTTCTGTACAGCAAAGGACACCATCAACAGAACAGAAAGGCATCCTGCAGTATGGGAGAATATATTTGTAAATGACATATTTGACAAGAGGTTAACATTCAAAATATATAAAGAACTTACACGCCTCAACACCCAAAAGCAAATAACCCGATTAACAAATGGGCAGAGGATATGAAGAGACAGTTCTCCAAAGAAGAAATTCAGATGGTCAACGGATACATGAAAAGATGCTCCACATTACTAATCATCAGGGAAATGCAAATTAAAAGCACAGTGAGATATCACCTCACACCAGTAAGGATGGTCAGCATCGAAAAGACTTATGAACAACAAATGCTGGCAAGGATGCAGAGAAAGGGGAACCCTCCTACACTGCTGGTGGGAATGTAAACTAGTTCAACCATTGCGGAAAGCAATATGGAGGTTCCTCAAAAAACTCAAAATAGAAGTACCATTTGACCTAGGAATCCGACTCCTTGTAATTTACCCAAAGAATACAACTTCTCGGATTCAAAAAGACATATGCACCCCTATGTTTATCACAGCACTTTTTACAATAGCCAAGATATGGAAGCAACCTAAGTGTCCATCAGTAGATGAGTGGATAAAGAAGAGGTGGGACATATACAGAATGGAATACTATTCAGCTGTAAGAAAGAAACAAATCCTACCATTTGCAACAACATGGATGGAGCTGGAGGACATTATGCTCAGTGAAAAAAGCCAGGCAGAGCAAGAGAAATGCCAAATGGTTTTCCTCATTTGTGGAGTATAACAATGAGGCAAAACTGAAGGCACAAAATGGCAGCAGACTCAGAGACTCCAAGAATAAACTAGTGGTTACCAAAAGGGAGGGGTGTGGGAGGGTGGGTCGGGAGGGAGGGAGAAGGGGATTGAGGGATATTATGTTTAGTACATATGGTGTGGGGGGTCACGGGGAGAACAGTGTAGCACGAAAAGGCTCATAGTGAGTCTGTGGCATCTTGCTGCACTGATGGACAGTGACTGCATTGGGGCATGGGTGCGGACTTGATAATATGGGTAAATGTAGTAACCATATTGTTTTTTCATGTGAAACCTTCATAAGAGTGTGTATCAATCATACCTTAATAAAAAAAAATGAAGAGGCAAGTGACAGCTGAGAATAAACCAAACTGCCCTAAGATCTTTTCAGGAGGAGCCTAGGGTAGAAGTAAACCGTGCAGTGAGGAACATGGGAAGGTGAGACTAGAGCTCAGGCAGTAATGTTTTTATACAAGTCAAATTGTCCCATCCAGTGCCCTCTTCCCAATCCTCTCCCACTGATCTTCCTTTTAAATGTGGTTTTTCTCCAGGTTCTGATCTGGTACTTTGTCCTTTTTGTTCTGCATTCTCTTCCTTGTGGATTTCATCCATGAAAGTTATTGTAATTAGGGGCAGGATCAGATGACAAAAGAGAGAGAGATTCTGTAGCTAATTGTTGAGCGGCAGCTAAAATCAATCGAAGCTCAGTTTTATGGTCTATGAGAGATTAACTCTTGGGCGAATTTTTATAGTGTAAAGGTAGGGGGCATCTCTATATTGCTTTATTCCTGGGTTCTTGTCATTTTCTCATTTTTGTGTGTGCATGACTCTGGACTAGGCACTGTGTGAAGGTTAATAATTTTACTCCTGCAGAGTGGGGCTTTATAATTTGCAAAGGACTAATAAAATTACTATCCAATGTATAAAATGGCACAAGGTCAAAGCAGCAATTGGAGAAGCAGCAAAATAAACTTGGTTTGAATGTTTTAATTTTTTGTTATAACTCTTGGCAAAGATAACACAAACTATAGGGATTTTCATCCATTTCTTGAAGGATTCCCTAACTTTGAACATAAAATTAAATAAGTGATGCAGCAATGACAAAAGCAAGAATATATACATGAGTAATACAATGAATGCAAATTAAAAGTTGTAAGAAAATTTGAGAGTAAAACAAATGTTATTTTTTCCAGGAACTTTTTCTGAATTCTTCCTGTAGTAGGCAGAATTATGTCCCCTTCCTTCCACACAATGGTCATACAAATATGCTACCTTTTGTGACAGAAGGGACTTTGCAGATATGATTAAGGGTTTGGACCTTGAGATGGGGAAGTTATTCCTGGATTACCCAGGTGGCCCCAGTCTAATTACATGAGTCTTTAAAAGTGGAAGATGTAGGCAGAAGAGTGGGTCAAAGGGATGTGCCCTGAGGACTTGGCCCACTGGTGCTGCTGACTTTGAAGATGGAGGAAGGGGCCCAAAAGTCAAGGAATGTGGGAAGCCTCTAGAAGCTGGGAAAAGCAAGAAATCTGATTCCCCACTTGAGCCTCAGAAAAGCAACTCAGGCCTGCTGACACCTTGATTTCAGCCCAGGTCAGACATCTGACCTACAGACTCTAAGATAAATTTGTTTTGTTTTAAGCTACTATGTTTGTGGTGTATTGTATATCAGCATAGAAAACTAATATATTCCCCTCAGCCCTGGGTAGAATTGAACAATCCCTGAATTTATACCCCCACTGGATCCTATGTAGATGTTTATTAGAGGACCCATTTCCAAGATGGCTCACTAACATAGTTGTGAAACCCTTTTTCCAAATATTCTATTATAAATATTTTCAATATACAGCAAAGCTGTAAGAACTTTACAGCAATTATCCTTATACCACCACTTAGATTTTACCAAAAATAATTTACTTTGCTGGCTTTATCATATATCTATCCATCTCTTCATCTTTCTATTCATCATCAATACAACTTATTTCTTGAATGAATTTCAAAGTAAACTGCAGGCATCAATACATATCCCCATATACTTCAGCATGCATATAATGAACTAGAGTGAACTATTTGCTTACACTTTTTTTCTTTGAATGTAAAATTTACAGAATATGAAATGCACAAATCTTAAGTGTGCATTCAGTGAGTTTTGACAAATGAATGCATCTTTGTAACTCAAACCTCTATCAAGATGTAGAACATTATCATCACTGATCATCCCCTTCCCAGTTAATCCCATTTACCATCTCCTCAGGCAGAACCAGTGTTGTAATTCTTTTCTACTGCAGATAAGTTTTAGAGCTTTATATAACCAGAATAATACAGTGTATACCTTCATGCAAAGGGAATCTTATGAACTTTTTTGTATAAGGTTTCTTTTATTCAGCATGTTGTTTTTGAGATTCATCCATGTTTGTTTCAATTCCTTCTTATTATTGAGTAGTATTCCATTTACAAATATAGCATGGCTTGTTACCCATTCTCCTACTGACAGACATCTGGGGTGTTTCCCATTTGGGTCTATTATAAATAAAGCTGCTATGAACATTCTTTAGTTTTTTTGCGAAAATAAAAATTTAGTTTTTTTTCTTTTTTGGGGGCTATATGTCTAGCCATGTGCTAGATGTGCTGTTTTTTGTCCATTTTTCTATTGGATTTTGTTTTTTTTTTACCCCTTGATTTTTAAGAGTTTTCAGGATATTCAAGATATTAGCTCTTCATCCGTGGTATAAATTCAATATATTTCATCTTTGTCATTTTGACTTTATTTTTTGTTTCATGACATAAAAAGATCTTTAAAATTTTACATTGTTGAATGTAAATAGTTAAGAAATCTTTTCTTACACCAGGTTTAAAGGACTTCATGTTTTCTGCTAGTACTTAGATGGTTTCACTTTTTACATTTATATTTCTGATCCATTTGGGGTTTATTTCTGTCCGTGGTCCAATTTTATTATTATATTTTTCAAATGGCTGTTTGGTTGTCTGAACACAATTTCTATAAAGGTCCACCTTTGTGCCAACTATTTGTGATGGCATTTTTATCATATATTAAGTGTACTTGATTATCTGTTTCTAAACCTCCTGTTCTAGTCAACTAGAGTTAAAGGTTTACATTTTTTATTTTTCCATCAGTGGGTTCCTTAAAAATCTATATGAACAAGAATTACGTATCAATTTACAAAAAAAGGGGGTGTAAGAATGGTGTCCTTCTGCAAGAAGGTAACCTAGAGTTCATCTTCAACTAGATCTAGACATCCTGAACTAACTTGCAACACTGAATTGGCCAGCACAAACTTAACATATAGACACATAATGGGATGAAGTGCTAAGAATAGGCAGGGACTCAGTTTGAATGTGGTGTATAATACAGACTGGCCTAGGAACCAAAAAAGCCCAGGTTCTGATTCTGTACTGTTGTTACCGCTTCTAAGGTAAATTTAATAGGACTTTTCCCTCTCCTCTCTCTTGAGTCCTTTACACTGGGGGATTTTTTTCCTTTGTTATTTGATTTGTAATAATCACACTGTTATGTTTCTGGGTAAGAATTTAGAAAATCAAAGAGCAATATATAACTGTCTTCATACAGAAGATGCAGGAAAAGGCAAACCCCAGAGGTGCTGATAGTACCTGTTAGGAAGTTAATACAAAGAATGAGGACACTTGTACTTTTGTACTTTTTAGTATTTAACTTTTTGCATTCATTTTTCAAAAATGCTGAATGTATTTAATAAATCTTTACAGAGTGAAGAATGTATGGGAAATACACAGTATAAGAAACTATCCCTCTATACTTATATTAATAAGACATGCACAAAAACCCTCTAATTCAAAGTAGCCATTATAGGAACTACATACATTTCTTTAGTCCTCTAAAGGATATCATACAGTACTTTGATGTAGATACTCAATACATTTCTGGAAATTTTATTTGCCACCTACAAATTTATTTTGCGGAACATACAATGCCAAAATAACACCACCAGGAAAATATTTTTAAGGTCCACTTTGTCATCATCAGCAGCAGGTCTCTAAAACTTATAAAAATCCCTAGTCATGGATAGTCTGCTTTGATTAACAAGACAAATAGAAGAGACCATTCTAAGTTTTATTTTAAAACAGCTGGCAGTGGAATACTATGGTCAGTAGGGTGCGCTATTAGCATTGCCAGCCTGTAAGCCTTGCTTGTAGCAGAGCCTGAAGAATCACAGAAAGCTGCCCAGTGTTTGGAGTAGCTAATGGCTGACCTGGACTGAAAGTCACAGCTTTTTCCAGACTGTCACAGGCATGCATCTAGAATCAGAACATTACCTCACGGCTTTCTCATTTGAAAATTGTGAGTATACAATGATGCTATGTTAATGGATGACCTTGCAACAAAGAGGAAACCTAAAAGGCTGAGCAAGTATGTTAAAGAATTCACTGTTTTGGTAGAATAAAACTTGCCCAAAGTGAACTGTTAATATTTAACGGTGTAGTTCTGTAATCCATAGAAGTTAGGCATAAACAGGAAGTAGATCAGGGAATAACTATGTTTAGAATTACTTTTGTAAATGCAAACTAACTTTTCATTTCTTTTGTAACTTTACTAGCTCTAATTAGTGTCAGTCTTCCCGGATATAGCCTATTTTAATAATAATCAAACATACATCAATATTCAATAGGTTAAAAGACAATAGACTCATATACCCCAAATTGACATTACCTTGTCTCCCCCCTGCCCAAGTTTCTCTTACTTATTTTTGTTTGAGTTTCTTTAGTTGGAAATAAAGCCTTTCAAAATGAAATAAAAGGTGAAGTTTTCAAACCCTTGAGGGAGGTAGTATATTTGCTGTGTATGCATTTCTGTTAAAATCAGAATGCAACTGATACTTTCTTAGAGAGGTCAACTCTAAGAGGGCCCCAAAGATTTGGCTTGCAGGCTATAGTTTACTGACTCCTGTTCTAAAGGATATGTTACATGATATACCTCTATCACAGTGTTATTGCAATGCATTGTAATAAGATTTGCATATCTGCTAATCTTTTGTGAAACCGTGGGACAGAAACTGAGTTTATTCATATTTGTTTTCCTGGTGCCTAGCAGAGCAGGTGCCATTAACAGTCCCTAAAAATTTTTTTTAGTGAATTAAGTAATATTCAAATAGAAACTGGTTAGATTGATGAAAAATTTAAAAACAGGGCTGTTTGCTGGCTTATGGAAGCACTTGAGTGCCAATCCACTATTGAGTTTCATGTTTCAAAGAACTGTGCAGTTTTTTAAAACAGCTCTACAGAGATATGATTCACATACCATGTAATACACAGATTTAAAGTGTGTAATTCTGAGGTTTAAAAAAATTGAGATATAACTGACATATTACATTAGTTTCAGGTGTACAACATGAGATATGTTTTTAAAGAGAGAGACAGAAAACAAAAGAGAAGGGGTCTCTTTTTTCCTTAAGTTGCACACAGGTTCAGATTGTGGTGCTGTCTTTTTTATAATGATGTAAGTTACCTGTTTAGACCCTTTCCTGTTTGGATTAGGGGAAGGTTAGAAAGTGATAGATCAATGGGTGTCTAAAGATGGGTAGAGGAGGCCACATATGAAGGAAAAGGGAAAGAAAAAAGGAATTCTCCAATATATTATTTATTCTATGCTAGGGGAAAAGAAACTATGTTGAAAGGGGCTTATGTTCTGTGTAGGGATTCAATATAAAACTGAACCCATTATCCTTGAATATGCTTTAAGATTGATCCTAGGATCAGAGTCTCATTCTTTCAGACTCAATTATCCAAGGCACACATGCCTAGATTTGAATAATTCTTCTCTTCTTTGTTCTCACAAATATTACTGTATTAGTTATCAATTGCTTCATGACAAAGTGAGCCAAAACTTGGTGCTTAAAACAGCAGTAAACATTTATTATATCGCATAGTTTCTGTGGGGCTAGATTTGGGGAGTGGCTTACCTGGGTGGTTCTGGCTTGGGGTATCTCACAAGGAAGCAGTGGAGATGCCAGATGGGTCTGCAGTCATCTGAAGGCTTTGGCTGGGGCTGGAGGACCTGTTTCCAAGAATGGCTCACTAACATGGCTGGCAAGCTGGTGCTGATCATTGGTGTAATGCCTGAGCTCCTTGCCAACTGGCCACTCCAAGGGGCTGCTTGAGTGTCCTCATGTTATGACAGCTGGCTTCCTTCTAAGTAAGTGATTACCAAGAGCATAAAGCAGAAGCTTTATGACCTAGCCTTGGAATTTGCAATGATAATTTCTGAAAAAGCCCATTGGTTAGATAGGTCAGCCCAATTCAGTATGGGAAGGACTACACAAGGGTGAGGACACCAGGAAGCAGGGATCTTTGGGGGCCAACTTAGGGGCTGGCTACCACATTTATTTTTTAATATATATTTGGTATTACCTCTTATATAATATACTACCTTGCCATTTATCCTAACTAAAAAAATAACTTGGGATAGATCAGTAATTCTTAACGGATGAGACCAGAGGAAAAGGGAGGCAGTCCAATATTCCAAGATTCCCACTTCTGGGGCATTAACTTTCACTATACATTTATTCTTGAACTTCATACCCTGAGATATACTGTTGCTTATTATCAAGGTACTCATCACAGAACACTTCCATCTGCACTGCACTTAAAAAAACAACAACTCTTTCTCAATATAAGCTTCTAGACTGCTTTCTCATATACTCTTGTGTTTATCTTATTCCTCATGGATTTGCAAATGAGTCATAAAATAATCAAAAGAATAATTATCTTTCCATCATTTGAAGACTCTAGCTGTACTATTAATTCAAAATAAACACAACAGTAATTCTGTGAATAAATTCATTAAAACACTTACCCCTGAAAGCAGAGATTACATCTGGGTAGCTTGGAAAGGATACACTGTACTGGCTGAGTGAGTGAAAAATACTCTCCTCAAATAGAGATTAGCTATTCAAATATTGCTAGGCATAATTTCAGCGAATCTGGACATTTCCACCTAAAAACTTCTTTAATTTTAATGAAAAGTATTTACGAAACCTTAATCCTTTCCAATTCAAATTACTTGCCTAGACAAAGCAATAGAAAAAAACGACTGTGGTTTTAATCAGTAGAAAGAAAACAGTTTGGCAACTTACTTTGAGTTTGAAAAGAACAAGATGACCTGCATCATCAATTGCCTTTAATGTACAATTTGTTCAGCTTTTTATCCAAGGATCTAGACATGACAGACCATAGAGGTTCCTGTTTTTAAAAGAAGGTCAAGAGGCTGTGGTATTTCCTGAACAAAAAGCAGCAAATTCTGTAACGGTTCTGATACTGAACATATGATTCATATTTTAACCCTTCTATATGCTTAATCAGTTCCTAATCATAATGTCACTTGAATGAAGAAAGATATTGAAAGTAAAATGAGGCTCATAAGCCATTGCATTCTTTCAGTACATGGCAGACTCCTGGGAGTCACTGTGATTAGTATTAAGTAAAAGACGCATTGGTCAGGGGAGGTTTAAGAGATCTGAGTTTTGGTTCTGCCACGAATTAGTTTCATAGCCTTGGAAAAGTTTAACCTCTTTGAGTTTTTTTCTTCTGTGAGTTGGTGGGTAGGATGGGAGAGGGGTTTAATATTAAGGTTTCTGCTTCTCCAAAGAGCTTGACACAACACCAAAGACAAATAAATCTATTCCATACAGCGTCAGTGCTCGACCCTTCTATTATTTGAAAGTCCTCAAGAGCCCCACGTTCTCTTACGTAGAATCCCATATTGGTCTCACAGACGCTCCTCCCTGAACCCTTAGCTGGTGATTTCAAGAAGGGAATAAAATCTCATTTTTCATGGGTTGTGAAAACCGTGAGGATACTTCAAGCTCCAGGTTGACATTCCCTTGTAGAAGTCTCCGTCTCCTTTCCTCCTCAGACCGTTAGGCCTTTCCTCAGTACCTTCCCGTGGTTAGCTTCATTATAGGCTAAATGAGCGCTTCTGGGGACATCGCCAATTTGCCAGATCCTGGCAGCTCTG
Source organism: Manis javanica (assembly GCF_040802235.1). Taxonomy (NCBI): domain Eukaryota; kingdom Metazoa; phylum Chordata; class Mammalia; order Pholidota; family Manidae; genus Manis; species Manis javanica. The sequence goes on along the minus strand of NC_133163.1, from coordinate 93,067,909 downwards.
GTTTAAGGAGGCGGCATGGCAGGCCCTCATGTTGTGGGGCCCTTTTTCGCGAGTGCTTCGGGGCGTGTAAATTTGCATCATGACAAAGCATTTCCGACTTTAGTCCCAAAAGTTCCGAAAAGACCCTGGGGTCACACCATGCTGTATTACGAATTTAACTGCTGAACTAGGAGGATACCACTCTGCGCAAACCACTAGTTTCAGAAACCCTGCTTCTCTGCGCGGGACCGGCAGGTAGCTGCGGCTGCGACTGGAACTACAAGGCCCAGAATTCCCGCGCGCATGCGCGCTGCCATTGTGACGCTCCTTTCCCGGTAATTCGCCCTCTCAGGCAAACCTGAAGATAGCGGCGATTCTCCGGTGCGGGGCGGAGACACTCTCTGCCTGACTCTCCGCCCTCCTCATGATAGGCAATGGGACCAGCCAACCGAAGCGGCGAGGTTGGGAAGCGTTCTCCAATCGCCACCTGTAGCGGAGAGGTGGGCGTGCGCACTGGCGGGGCAGGTGGGCTAGGCTGTGCCGGGTTGCGAAGGGGGAGAATAACGTCGGGTCGGGTCAGCGGGCGCTGCAGTAGTCGCCGCAGCGGCGATGGGAGCGGTGGGGACCAGGCGGCGGGGGCGGCGGCAGCAGGAGGAGCAGGAGCTGGCACGAGAGCATCGGCTGGGGGCAGACAGAGGCATTAAGAGCAGCCTCCGCCGCCGCCGCCAGTAAACGCGGACCGTATCCGAGGGGAACTACCCAGCCGGCCAGCTCCGAAGCCGCGCTCGGGTCCCGCCGCAGTCGGCGGCGGGGGATGGGCAAGCGGCGGCGGCCCCGCTGAGGGCTGATCCCTGCGGGTCCCGGCTCTGAGCCAGCCCCGAGCCCTCCGCCCGAAATCCCTGCGTCCGCTGACCCAGGTAGGACACACCCCCCCAAGCCCCCGGGGTGCCGCTGGGGGAGCCGCGTGCCCCGCCTTCCCCAGTCCGACCCCCTCCACCGGCCGCGCCCCTCGCGGAGTGACCGACCCGGGTGCAGAGGGGAGGGTACGGAGTCGGCTGGGTCCCTGTTCACGCCCTGGGCTTTTGCCAGACCCTTTGATTCCACTTCGGAGACCATCTGCTTCTCCCGGTTTCCCCGAAAGCTTGTGCTCGCTTTCCCCAGAGGCTTGTGGTGTCTTCACTGAACTTGGAGTATCACGAAGCTTCGTTCTGTTTCTCTCTGTGGGTGACCCACATATCACTTGTATTCAAGCTGCTTCTGATACCAGGACGGAACACAGAGAACTCTCAGGATATACCGAGCGCTTCTTTCCCACACCGCCTATTCAAATATAAGGGGGCCCGAAATTATAGAATCTATTTGCTGTGTAGTAACGACAGTGATTACTGTGACTTTCTGGTACTTGGGGTGCGAAGTAATGACCGGAGGGATTTGCTCATTTGCTTTGACTAAGATGTTATTGTGCCACCCTGGGATGCTGCCGGGAGGGACAAAGGACTCCATACATATGTATTGTCAAATCAGAGAAGTAAATAATTCATTGGGATGCCAGGATACTTTATCCCACAGCGAAGTTAATTTTGTTTCAGTCGTGGCGGCGTGAGCAGTAAAAAATGACATTGATTTGTACTTTGCTTTGAATTAAAGTTGATAGGTGGCAGCAATCCCGGTATTAACTCTTCAGATCATCAAAGCTCTAGATATTCTTTCTTTGAACGTTAAAGAGGGCAATTTTATTATAACCTGTGTATTATGTAAAAATGGTACTGAATGGAAATTGAGTTTTGTATGCGTATCACATTATTATGAATGGGCACATACACACACACACACACACACACACACACACACACACACACACACACACACACACACGGGAGGATCCACTCAGTGTGTTTTGTTACAGTGTTTGGTTCTGAGCCATTAATAACAGTTGCTTTGGTTTCTAAACACTGATTTGCCAGGATAGGCCACAAATATGCGTTTGCTGTTTTCTTTTGCCTAAATGGAATATAGAGTATTGTTCATGTGAGAGGAAGGAGAGATGGGAGATTGATTGTAAAGTATTGAGGGAAATGAATGCTGTGTATTTTTTTTAAAATCAGTAGTTATGACAAAGATTGCTTAATATGACTTGAAGAATTCATAACTCTTAAGATTTTTAAAAATAATAAGTGTGTGGACTTGGATGACATATTGCCATCTATTCAAATTGAAAATATGTTGAAAGGAATCTTTAATTTAGAAGCTTGTGTTTACCTGTATAATACATTTTTATCAAGGCATTAAGAGATGTTTGAAGCATAGTTATAAAGGAAAGTTTCTCTAACACTGCCTTTTTGAGAGTGTTAGGAAATGCTTTATCCTCTTTCAGTTTTAGACATATAAAATAATTTGAAGTCCCTAGCTTCATTAATTTATACTGTTGAGTTGAAACAAATTTGATTTTCAGGAGGGAGCTGACTGAGGATAATGTATCTTGCTCATTATTTTGTACTATGGTTAATACATAATTTAGTGAATTCTCTATTGTACTATGTAACTTCAGATATTTGTGTCTTCTTTTGACTTTCTTTTAAATACTGACTATAATAATTCTTCAGGAAATCTTAATGAGACTAAGTTCATTTTCTTTAACAAATGGAACTCAATTTATACAGGACTTAAAATATCTTCGTGTGTTGAAAGTGAAATTTATGTACTTTAGACAACTTATGAGAGTATTTTAATCCAAATAATGCACTTAAATATAATAGTTAGAGATAGATTGTTCATTTTTCAATGTAAGTGAATATTACAGAGCTGATTTGCTGTGGTCATGGAATTTAAGTTAACTTTGGTGGGGAGCAGGCAATTTAAAGAGTAATTTATAGAGATGACAACTTTACTGTAACTCTTGAGAGACTTTGAACTAGAATTACACAGCTAAGACACTGTCAGATTCCCAATCTTCAGAAACTGCGAGTTAATAAAAGTTGCTTAAAAAAAAAGAAGCAGTATATAAAACAAGGGAAATGTTTAATGACTGTTATTGAACTAGTGGGGGCTGAGTTGATTGAGTTGATTAGCAAAATAAAATTGCCTTTGAGTTAATGGAGAATATAGTGTACTTTTTCTTCCCCCCTAAAAAAAATATATCTCCTATACAAATATTTTTTTACAGATATATGGCAAACAGTTTTTACAGTTTGAGTATATGGTAACTAAAATTAGTCATATATTCCTTTTTTTGCCCTGTTTGAAGTTTTTGAAAAACATTCAAAATGTAGCTGGAGCTATGTTAGTTTTATTTGATTAGTGATATTGCAGGACATCTTTAATATTTATGTTTTAAAAATTTTTTAAATATTTATGCTGTTTTACTTCCTTGTCATCATTTTTTTGTCCAGTGTACTGTAAAAACAATAGTGATGGCAGTAGATTATTTGCCCCCTAGGCTTCAGTGGACAGGTTCCTTCTGTTGAAAGTACATTTATGCATTTGTGCTATAAATATCCAGGTCTTTCAGATTAAATTTTGTACTTCCATGTTTGATGAAAGAACCTTTAAGTTTATGTATACAGAGTTGAGTTTTTTTAGAGCTAATTTTGAGTATAACACATATTCCCACTCAAAAGTTTCTATCCTCACTATCTGGTGATTATTGATGATAGATTTAAAATACAGATTGAAATTATGTTTACATAAACTGAGTGTTAGTTTTTGCCAGAAAATTTCCTTTGTTAAACAGGTGGTTTTTAAGCAGACTTATTGGTAAAAATTTCATTTATGTTTTATTACTCTAAGTTAACCATAATTATTATTCTCTTTGTGGTTATTATTTTATATGCTCTTGAGGTTTAATTGAACATACAGTACCTAGGAACTTCTGTGAGCATTATGAATTTTTATCTATGATTTTTTAACCTTGGTATATAAGATCCTTGATGTTTTGGACTGTTGATAGCTGCTTTTTATTGCATTAAGGATTTTGCTTTCACTTCAATTAGAATAAAGCTTCCTAATGTAAAAAATTAGTTTTCTTTGAAAAGAATCTGGAGTGTTATAGTGTCTTCTGAAAAATGGGAGGTTGTAGCTTCTTGGCTGCCTTTGGTAAGTTGTCAAGATTTAACCTAGCCGTGTTTTCAGAATCATAATTTTTTTGTAACAGAATTTGCATCTTTATTAAAAATAAGAATCAGTATTTTTTAATGTTTGAATTAGAAAATGTATTTGCTACAATATGTTTTTACCAATGTGGCTTTTAGCATTATTTTTATGCTTAACATTTTTCTTTCTGCATTTTCAAGGTCATTGCCTTTTTTAAATTTAATTTAATTTAATTTTGGTCTCATTAATCTACAATTACATGAAGAACATTATGTTTACTAGGCTCCCCCGTTCACAAGTCACCCCCACATACCCCTTCACAGTCACTGTCCATCTGCATAGTAAGATGCTGTAAAATCACTACTTGTCTTCTCTGTTGCACAGCCCTCCCCGTGCCCCCTCCCCACACTATACATGCTAATCGTAATGCCCTCTTTCTTTTTCCCCACCCTTATCCCTCCCTTCCCATCCATCCTCCCCAGTCCTTTTCCCTTTGGTAACTGCTAGTCCATTCTTGGGTTCTGTGCTTCTGCTGCTGTTTTGTTCCTTCAGTTTTCCTTTGTTCTTATACTCCACATATGAGTGAAATCATTTGGTACTTGTCTTTCTCTGCCTAGCTTATTTCACTGAGCATAATACCCTCTGTCTCCATCCATGTTGTTGCGAATGGTAGGCTCTGTTTTTTTCTTATGGCTGAGTAATATTCCATTGTGTATATGTACCACATCTTCTTTATCCATTCGTCTAACTGATGGACATTTAGGTTGCTTCCATATCTTGGCTATTGTAAATACTGCAGAGATAAACATAGGGGTGCATCTGTCTTTTTCAAACTGGAGTGCTGCATTCTTAGGGTAAAATTCCTAGAAGTGGAATTCCTGGGTCAAATGGTATTTCTATTTTGAGCATTCTGAGGAACCTCCATACTGCTTTCCACAATGGTTGAACTGATTTACATTCCCACCAGCAGTGTAGGAGGGTTCCCCTTTCTCCACAACCTCGCCAACATTTGTTGTTGTTTGTCTTTTGGATGGTGGCGATCCTTACTAGTGTGAGGTGATATCTCATTGTGGTTTTAATTTGCATTTCTCTGATGACAAGCGATGTGGAGCATCTTTTCATGTGTCTGTTGGCCATATGAATTTCTTCTTTAGAGAACTGTCTATTCAGCTCCTCTGCCCATTTTTTAATTGGATTATTTGCTTTTTGTTTGTAGAGGTGTGTGAACTCTTTATATATTTTGGATGTCAGCCCTTTATTGGATCTGTCATTTATGAATATGTTCTGCCATACTGTAGGATACCTTTTTGTTCTATTGATGGTGTCCTTTGCTGTACAGAAGCTTTTTATCTTGATATTGTCCCACTTGTTCATTTTTGCTTTTGTTTCCCTTGCCTGGGGAGATACGTTCATGAAGAAGTCACTCATGTTTATATCCATGAGATTTTTGCCTATGTTTTTTTCTAAGAGTTTTATGGTTTTATGACTTACATTCAGGTCTTTGATCCATTTTGAATTTACTTTTGTGTATGGGTTAGACAGTGATCCAGTTTCATTCTCTTACATGTAGCTGTTCAGTTCTGCGAGCACCATCTGTTGAAGACACTGTCATTTCCCCATTGTATGTCCATGGCTCCTTTATCATATATTAATTGGCCATATATGTTTGGGTTAATGTTTGGGGTCTCTATTCTGTTCCACTGGTCTGTGGCTCTGTTCTTGTGCCAGTACCAAATTGTCTTGATTACTATGGCTTTGTAGTAGAGCTTGAAGTTGGGGAGCGAGATCCCCCCCACTTTATTCTTCCTTCTCAGGATTGCTTTGGCTATTTGGGGTCTTCGGTGGTTCCATATAAATTTTTGAACTATTTGTTCCAGTTCATTGAAGAATGCCTTTGGTAATTTGATAGGGATTGCATCAAATCTGTATATTGCTTTGGGCAGGATGGCCATTTTGACGATATTAATTCTTCCTAGCCAGGAGGATGGGATGAGCTTCCATTTGTTAGTGACCTCTTTAATTTCTCTTAAGAGTGTCTTGTAGTTTTCAGGGTGTAGTTCTTTCACTTCCTTGGTTAGGTTTATTCCTAGGTATTTTATTCTTTTTGATGCTATTGTGAATGGAATTGTTTTCCTGATTTCTCTTTCTATTAGTTCATTGTTAGTGTATAGGAAAGCTACAGATTTCTGTGTGTTAATTTTGTATCCTGCAACTTTGCTGAATTCCGATATTAGTTCTAGTAGTTTTGCAGTGGAGTCTTTAGGGTTTTTTATGTACAATATCATGTCATCTGCAAATAGTGACAGTTTGACTTCTTCTTTACCAATCTGGATTCCTTGTGTTTCTTTGTTTTGTCTGATTGATGTGGCTAGGACCTCCGGTACCAAGTTGAATAGCAGTTGGGTGAGTGGGCATCCCTGTCTTGGTCCCAATCTCAGAGGAAAAGTTTTCAGCCTCTCGTTGTTCAGTATGATGTTAGCTGTGGGTTTATCATATATTGCCTTTATTATGCTGAGGTACTTTCCCTCTATGCCCATTTTGTTGAGAGTTTTTATCATGAATGGATGTTGAGTTTTGTTGAATGCTTTTTCTGTATCTATGGAGATGATCATGTGGTTTTTGTCCTTCTTTTTGTTGATGTGGTGGATGATGTTGATGGTTTTTCGAATGTTGCACCATCCTTGCATCCCTGGGATGAATCCCACTTGGTCATGGTGTACGATCCTTTTGATGTATTTTTGAATTCAGTTTGCTAATATTTTGAGTATTTTTGCATCCACGTTCATCAGGGATATTGGTCTGTAGTTTTCTTTTTTGGTGGGTTCTTTGCCTGGTTTTGGTATTAGGGTGATGTTGGCTTCATAGAATGAGTTTGAGAGTTTTCCCTCCTCTTCTATTTTTTGGAAAACATTAAGGAGAATGGGTATTATGTCTTCTCCGTATGTCTGATAAAATTCTGAGATCAATCCTTCTGGCCCGGGGGTTTTGTTCTTTGGTAGTTTTTTGATTACCACTTCAATTTCGTTGGTGGTAATTGGTCTGTTTAGATTTTCTGTTTCTTTCTGAGTCAGTCTTGGAAGGTTGTATTTTTCTAGGAAGTTGTCCATTTCTCCAAGGTCTTCCAGCCTGTTAGCGTACAGGTTTTCATAGTATTCTCTAATAATTATTTGTATTTCTGTGGGGTTTGTCATGATTTTTCCTTTCTTGTTTCTGATTCTGTTGATGTGTGTTGACTCTCTTTTTCTCTTAATAAATCTTGCTAGACGCTTATCTATTTTGTTTATTTTCTTGAAGAACCAACTCTTGGTTTCATTGATTTTTTCTATTGTTTTATTCTTCTCAATTTAATTTATTTCTTCTCTGATCTTTATTATGTCCCTCTGTGTGCTGACCTTAGGCCTCATTTGTTCTTTTTCCAATTTTGATAATTGTGACATTAGACTATTCATTTGGGATTGTTCTTCCTTCTTTAAATATGCCTGAATTGCTATATGCTTTCCTCTTAAGACTGCTTTTGCTGTGTCCCACAGAAGTTGGGGCTTTGTGTTGTTGTTGTCATTTGTTTCCATATATTGCTGGATCTCCATTTTAATTTGGTTGTTGATCCATTGATTATTTAGGAGTATGTTGTTAAGTCTCCATGTGTTTGTGAGCCTTTTTGCTTTCTTTGTACAATTTATTTCTAGTTTTATACCTTTGTGGTCTGAAAAGTTGGTTGGTAGGATTTCAATCTTTTGGAATTTACTGAGGCTCTATTTGTGGGCTAGTATGTGGTCTATTGTGGAGAACGTTCCATGTGCACTTGAGAAGAATGTATATCCTATTGCTTTTGGATGTAGAGTTCTATAGATGTCTATTATGTCCATCTGTTCTAGTGTGTTGTTCAGTACCTCTGTGTCCTTACTTATTTTCTGTTTGGTGAATCTGTCCTTTGGAGTGAGTGGTGTGTTAAAGTCTCCCAAAATGAATGCATTGCATTCTATTTCTTCCTTTAATTCTGTTAGTATTTGTTTCACATATATTGGTGCTCCTTTACTGGGTGCATATATATTTATAATGGTTATATCCTCTTGTTGGACTGAGCCCTTTATCATTATGTAGTGTCCTTCTTTATCTCTTGTTACTTTCTTTGTTTTGAAGTCTACTTTGTCTGATACTAGTATTGCAACACCTGCTTTTTTCTCTCTGTTGTTTGCATGAAATATCTTTTCCCGTCCCTTGACTTTAAGTCTGTGCATGTGTTTGTGTTTGAGGTGAGTCTCTTGTAAGCAGCATATAGATGGGTCTTGCTTTTTTATCCATTCTATTACTCTGTGTCTTTTGATTGGTGCATTCAGTCCATTTACATTTAGGGTGATTATTGAAAGATATGTACTTACTGCCACTGCACGCTTTAGATTCGTGGTTACCAAAGGTTCAAGGTTGGATTCTTTATTGCCTTACTGTCTAACTCAACTCACTTATTGAGCTATTATAAAACAGTCTGATGATTATTTCTCTCCCTTCTTATTCCTCCTTCACCATTCTTCATATGTTGGGTGTTTTGTTCTGTGCTCTTTTTAGGAGTGCTCCCATCTAGAGCAGTCCCTGTAGGATGCCGTAGAGGTGGTTTGTGGGAGGCAGATTCCCTCAACTTTTGCTTGTCTGGGAATTGTTTAGTCCCTCCTACATATTTAACTGATATTCGTGCTGGATACAGTATTCTTAGTTCAAGGCCCTTCTGTTTTATTGCATTAAATATATCATGCCATTCTCTTCTGTCCTGTAAGGTTTCTGTTGAGAAGTCTGATGATAGCCTGATGGGTTTTCCTTTGTAGGTGACCTTTTTTCTCTCTCTGGCTGCCTTTATTACTCTGTCCTTGTCCTTGATCTTTGCCATTTTAATTATTATGTGTCTTGGTGTTGTCCTCTTTGTGTCCTGTCTCTTGGGAGTTCTGTGTGCCTCCATAGTCTGAGCAACTATTTCCTCCCCCAGTTTGGGGAAGTTCTCAGCAATTATTTCTTCAAAGACACGTTCTATCCCTTTTTCTCTCTCTTCTTCTTCTGGTACCCCTATATTGCAGATATTGTTCCTTTTGGATTGGTCATACAGTTCTCTTAATATTGTTTCATTCCTGGAGATCCTTTTATCTCTCTCTGGGTCAGCTTCTATGCATTCCTGTTCTCTGGTTTCTATTCCATCAATGGCCTCTTGCAACTTATCCATTCTGCTTATAAATCCTTCCAGAGTTTGTTTCACTTCTGTAGTCTCCCTCCAGACGTCATCCCTTATCTCTTGCATATTTCTCTGCAGCTCTGTCAGCATGTTTATGATTTTTATTTTGAATTCTTTTTCAGGGAGACTGGTTAGGTCTGTCTCTGCAGATCCTCTCTCAGGTGTTGTCTGAACTATCTTGGACTGGACTAAATTTTTTTGCCTTTTTGTGGTGATAGCAGTGGCTGTAGGCCAGTTGCAGGTGTGTCAACTGGGAGAAGAAAGTTCTTTCCTGCTTGCTGTATGCCTTGCTCTTCTCTACTGTCTGTGTCGGTTACCCACACTCCTAGAGCAGCCACCGGGTTAATCCCCTAAGCTGCTATGTGTGGGGTCTCCGTCAGAGCAGTCGGAGCCCTGTGGGGATTGGCAGGCACGTCCGGTGCGCTCCTCCACGATAATGGGGCCCCTGCTGGGTAGCTGTGTGCCAGCAGCAGTCTTTTGGTCTGGCCTGGGCAGCTGTGCATTGGGCTGGGATTCTGGTCGGCTGCTGGAAGTGTGGCTGCTCTATCTGGCACTGCTGCAGGTTCGCACGGACCTCTCCTGGGCTCCTCTGGCTCTCCTGCTGCCAGCATGCGCGGGCCGCACCCAGGCTGTTCGTTCACCACCGTGGCAGGATCGTATGAGCCGCCCCGGTCCCCTCTGGCACCACCGGCGCACTCGAGCCACTCCTGGTTCCGTCCGGCGCCACCGCTCCCGGCGTGCGCTGCCACTCTCCCACTAGTGGGCTGGTGTGTCGGGGTCCACACCATTTGGAGGAATGACTGGCAGGCTGCTTAGTGCTGTGAGGGGCTTCAGAGCTGCGCTGCCACCCCGGCATTTAGGGTGCCTAAAGTTCCCCGGGATTCCCAGCCGCTGGCTAAGTGTGCCAGGATGACTTTGTCCAGCTGTGGGGTCCCTGTCTCTTTAAGACTTGCAGAAAGCACTCCCTTTTCTTTTGTCTCAGGGGCTCTGGTTGCAGGGACCTGCCCTCAGGTTTTGCTTCTCTGTTTCTCTAATGTCCAGCACCCCATGCACCGTGTGTCTGCATTCCGGGTGCGAATTTCTAGAGCTGGTTGTTTAGCAGTCCTGGGCTTTCACTCCCTCCCCGTTCCGACTCCTTTCTTCCTGCCGGGTTCTGGGGTGGGGGAGCATTCGGGTCCTGCCTAGCCGTGGCTTATATCTTACCCCCTTCGTGTGATGTTGAGTTCTCGCAGATGTAGATGTAATCTGGCTGTTGTACTGTATCCAGTGGTGTCTCTTTTAGGAATAGCTGTATTTATTGTATTATCATAAATATATATGTTTTGGGGGAGAGATTTCCACTGAACTAGTCATGTTGCTATCTTCCTGTGATCCCCTCTGATTGCCTTTTTAAGAAATGATTTTGCCTTGTTTCTCTAATTTTGTTCTAGACATATGATCATGTACTGCATTTTGTTGGTATTTGTCTGACAGTTTTCCACATCTGTGGTATAGTGTGGATTAAGTTTGCAAAGCCTTCTTTTTTTTTTTTTTGAGAGGGCATCTCTCATGTTTATTGATCAAATGGTTGTTAACAACAATAAAATTCTATATAGGGGACTCAATGCACAATCATTAATCAACCCCAAGCCTAATTCTCAACAGTCTCCAATCTTCTGAAGCATAATGGACAAGTTCTTACATGGTGAACAGTGCAAGGGCAGTCATATCACAGAAACTTTCAGTTTTGATCACACATCATGAACTATAAACAGTCAGGTCAGACATGATTATTCATTTGATTTTTATATTTGATTTATATGTGAATCCCACTTTTCTCCCTTATTTTTTAAATTTTATTCATTTATTTTTTTAAATAAAATGCTGAAGTGGTAGGTAGATGCAAGATAAAGGTAGAAAACATAATTTAGTGCTGTAAAAGCCTTCTTTTTTTCCCCCTTGATTTACTAAATGCCACAGTTTGTAAAATATCTCTAAAATGGTTTATCAGTGACCATTTTCAATGACCAATAAGGCAGTGATGAGAGTAGAAAAGTAGGGAAAAAATGACTATAACTTAAGAGAAAAATCTGACCCTTGCTTCTCTCATGAAATTTGATTTGAAAAAGTCATTTGGAAGCTAAATTGTATGGTAGATAGTAAACTAGGACTTCATTTCTGCTTGCACTTGTCTAGCACTAAAGAAATTCAACATGTCCAAGATAACAGTCAGCCCTCATTTAATTTCTTTAATTCTGTAAATGAAGGTATCACTAATTAGTCACCCAAGTTCAAAAATCCAATTTATCTTCTTTTGGCTTCCTTTTTCCCTGGTCCTACCTGCACAAAACCTTTCCATTTCCATTGCTACCATCTTTACTTAGTCTCTCTGAACCTCATTATCTGTCCTTAGGTCTATTGCAATAGCCTCATCCATTCATTTCTTGAGTATTTGTTACATGTCTGCCATGTCACTGTGGTAGGGATTAGAGATTCAGCAGTGAAAAGGACAGACATAATCTCACTGTTGGAGTTTACCATACAGTGGGAGCAGATTGTTGTAGAAGAAGGAATTATAAGTGTTCCAAATATCATGAAGGGAAAATGCAGACTATCACATGAACAGTTTGATAGACAGACTTAGCAGTCTGGGAGGGTAGGTTCAGAGTAGTAAGTAGTCTTCTGTTTTATCAACAACAGTTTTTGGACATAGTCTACCAGATTCTGAATTTAGTGGATATATTATAGTTGTAAGCAGTTAAATAATTAAAAATAATAGTTTAAAATAAGTATTTTTTAATTTAAAAAATAAATAAAAATTAAGTGTTCACATAACTCTTGACATAACTTTTAAGAAAATCCTTTCAGAATGCCTGAACTCTTTGTAAACTTTTGTTCTGAAGAGTCCATCTCTCCTTCCAATTTGGGTTTTCTATTTTGTTTTTTCCCAAGCACTCAATTCCTGCAGTACTGACAGAATTCCCATTATGTTTCACACTCTGTTTGAACCTCAGAAGTTAGGACTAAGCATTACCAGTGGGACAGTATGTATGGTTAACAAGGTCTTCCAGGAAGGTAGTTAAGTCTCTGTCTAGCCAGAGTCCGGCAGCTTTTAGGTAAATTATTAAACATTCAAGTAATTAGGATAAAATTTGAATGTCTTTCTAAGTTAAAAACTACGTAAGTACATTTGTAAATTAGAAAAAAAAATCCCTTATATGCTGGCACCTGATTTTTCGTTTAGAAAATAAGGTCAGTATAGTCACTAACCTTACTTAATGCTTACTAAACAAATGAATGTAATTATTAACTGTGCATTAAGATGGGATTTAAATGTATTCTATACTATAACACATCATAGGACCTTAGATTACCTACCTCTCTGCCTCAGTTTTGCTATTTTTAAAAAGGGAAATTAATATGCTTAAAACCTAACAACATGAAGATTATTAAAAGATTTGTATTGATTATTTTCTCCTTGTCTTGGTGGGAAGATCGTAAACATGTGCTTTGTTTTGTTGATCTGGCTACAGTAGATTTACTGAGGGAATGGTCTTGCTTAGTGTTTTCATTACAAACTGGCCATCAGAGTTGCACTGTAATTTCTGTAAAGGAAGAATTTGTTTATGTGTTGTTAGTATTGTAGCCAGGGAGAGGAGAACTAGGTTGTTTACACTTAGTCTGTTGTCAGTAATTGTAACCATACTGACTTGTAAAGTTTCTCTTTACTTCTAATAGGTATTTTACTTTCTTAAATATATTTATTAAGCCCAGAGAGATTCCACCCTGCTGAAAGTATAATTTATTTCCTGTGAAAGTTTAAAAGGAACAGTTGAAGTGTGAGTTGTGACTAAATTTTCTTTCTCTTTTTGCTATCAGCAAATACTGATATTCATAAATCTTTATCTTTTTTTACTAACCTTTTAGAGAGGCTATTGCTAAAACCTGTAACATAAAACAAAACAAAACAAAATCCCATTGGGTTTATCCTACTGGTGACCCTTATTTTTGTTATTTATATTAGTATTATTAGATATCTTGAAAAACTTAGCTGGTGTGTAGTCATTGTAAACTTGTATCTATACCTCAGCTTGTTTTATTTTTTACTTATTTATTTATTTTCTTTGAGAGGGCATCTCTCATATTTATTGATCAAATGGTTGTTAACAACAATAAAATTCTGTATAGGGGACTCAGTGCTCAATATACAATCATTAATCCACCCCAAGCCTAATTCTTGTCAGTCTCCAATCTTCTGAAGCATAACGAACAAGTTCTTACATGGAGAACGAATTCTTACATAGTGAATAAGTTCTTACATGGTGAACAGTACAACGGCATTCATCACAGAAACTTTCGGTTTTGATCACGCATTATGACCTATAAACAATCAGGTCAAATATGAATATTCGTTTGATTTTTATACTTGATTTATATGTGAATCCCACACTTCTCCCTTATTATTATTATTATTATTATTTTTAATAAAATGCTGAAGTGGTAGGTAGATGCAAGATAAAGGTAGAAAACATAGTTTAGTGTTGTAAGAGAGCAAATGTAGATGATCAGGTGTGTGCCTGTAGACTAAGTGTTAATCCAAGCTAGACAAGGGCAATAAAACATCCATGGATGCAGAAGATTTGTCTCAAAACAGGGGGGTTGAGGTTCTAAGCCTCACCTCTGTTGATCCCCAATTTCTCACCTGATGGCCCCCCTGCAACTGTGCCTGTCTTAGGTTGTTCCTCCCTTGAGGAATCTTACCCGTCTCTGGCTAACCAGTCATCTTACGGGGCATACAGGGAGATGTAAAGTTGGTAAGTGAGAGAGAGGCAATATTGTTTGAAAAGGTTAGCTTTTTACTTCTTTGCAGATTTATGCCCTGTGGCTTTTATGCCCAGTATTTGTCTTGAGGTATCTTTACCACTTGGAAGAAGTATGATACTCAGTAAATTCAATATGAGGCACGAATTCTATTTATGGTTTGTAATTAGGAAGGAAGAAGAAAAGCTATAGGAGTAGCAGACGGAAGATAACATGGGAAGATTGATTATTTCTTTGACATATCTTCTTGTAGAGTAACTTAAGCATGTATAGGTTTTAAACTACTAATTAAATTGCATACACACATTAACATAATAGGAATACAGATACATAACCAAAGCAGACCTATAATTACCAGCCATCTCCAGTGAAACCAAGAAAACCAGTTAGGCACCCTAGGCATTTGTGAAAACTTATCTATGATATGGTGGATATTGTCCAACTGAACTTGAACAGTCTGAGAGAAATCAGACAAATTAAAACAACCCATTCCTGGGAATTGCTCACATCCCATATGTTCTTTTAACAGTAGATAGGCTGTAGTCGTAAGATTTTGGAGCGCTACAACTTGCACTTCTCCTAATTCTTGGTTGAGTTCCAACAGTATAGATCCAGTCAAATTTGTTGTTTTACTGTATGCACAGGCCAGCTTAGATATCTCCTTCTTCATTCCCATGGCAAGTCCAGGAACCGGTGGCATGAATGCAGCTACAACTGCAGCATCACCTGGATCTTTGTTGAGGTTTTTTGATGATCATCTTCTGGTATGACTCTTCCAGAGAGTGCTGATGTTGGAAGTTCTTCTTCATATCGTATCTTAGTTCATTTTCTGGTTAGCCAAATTAGGCTTTGATCCTCTGTATAAACACAAACAGACCCTTTGCCCATACTTTGATATGCCCTTTATACCATTGTGTAGAACTCATTGGAGGTCACCACACAGGAACTGATTGTTTTTTTTTAAGAGAAAGGAATATTATCAGAAAAATGTACCTCCATAGCCGATCATCTGACACCCTTTAAGTGATCAAAACTAAGGATATTTAAAGCATGCATTAATCATTGATTTACAGTTATTTTTATCCTATCAGGGAGTAATTCCCTTTTTCTTCCTTTTTTTTGTTATCATTAATCTACACTTACATGAAGAATATTATGTTTACGAGGCTCTCCCCTATACCAGGTCCCCCCTATAAACCACTTTATAGTCACAGTCCATCAGCATAGCAAAATGTTGTAGAATCACTACTTGTCTTCTCTGTGTTGTACAGCCCTCCCCTTTCTCCCTCCCCCCCATGCATGGTAATCTTAATACCCCACTTCTTCTCCCCCCCCCTTATCCCTCCCTACCCAACCATCCTCCCCAGTCCCTTTCCCTTTGGTACCTGTTAGTCCATTCTTGGGTTCTGTGATTCCGCTGCTGTTTTGTTCCTTCAGTTTTCCTTTGTTCTTATACTCCACAGATGAGTGAAATCATTTGGTATTTCTCTTTCTCTGCTTGGCTTATTTCACTGAGCATAATACCTTCCATGATGCTGCAAATGGTAGGATTTGCCCTCTTCTTATGGCTGAGTAGTATCCCATTGTGTATATGTACCACATCTTATTTATCCATTGATCTACTGATGGACATTTAGGTTGCTTCCAATTCTTGGCTATTGTAAATAGTGCTGCAATAAACATAGGGGTTCATCTGTCTTTCTCAACCTTGATTGCTGCATTCTTAGGGTAAATTACTAGGAGTGGAGTTCCTGGGTCAAATGGTAAGTCTGTTTTGAGCATTTTGATGAACCTCCATACTGCTTTCCACAATGGTTGAACTAACTTACATTCCCACCAGCAGTGTAGGAGGGTTCCCCTTTCTCCACAGCCTTGCCGACATCAGTTGTTGTCTGTCTTTTGGATGGCAGCCATCCTTACTGGTGTGAGGTGATATCTCATTGTAGTTTTAATTTGCATTTCTCTGATAATTAGCGATGTGGAGCACCTTTTCATGTGTCTCTTGGCCATCTGTATTTCTTTTTTGGAGAACTGTCTGTTCAGTTCCTCTGCCCATTTTTTAATTGGATTATTTGTTTTTTCTTTGTTGAGGCGTGTGAGCTCTTTATATATTTTGGACGTCAAGCCTTTATCGGATATGTCATTTACAAATATATACTCCCATACAGTAGAGTTCCTTTTTGTTCTGTTGATGGTGTCTTTTGCTGTACAGAAGCTTTTCAGCTTGATATAGTCCCACTTGTTCATTTTTGCTGTTGTTTTCCTTGCCTGGGGAGATATGTTCAAGAAGAGGTCACTCATGTTTATGTCTAACAGGTTTTTGCCTATGTTTTTTTCTAAGAGTTTTATGGTTTCATGACTTACATTCAGGTCTTTGATCCATTTTGAATTTACTTTTGTGTATGGGATTAGACAATGGTCCAGTTTCATTCTCCTACATGTAGCTATCCAGTTTTGCCAGCACCATCTGTTGAAGATACTGTCATTTCACCATTGTATGTCCTTGGCTCTTTTATCAAATATTAATTGACCATATATGTTTGGGTTAATTTCTGGAGTCTCTAATCTGTTCCACTGGTCTGTGTCTCTGTTCTTGTGCCAGTACCAAATTGTCTTGATTACTATGGCTTTGTAGTAGAGCTTGAAGTTGGGGAGTGAGATCCCCCCTACTTTATTCTTCTTTCTCAGGATTGCTTTGGCTATTCGGGGTCTTTGGTGTTTCCATATGAATTTTTGAATCATTTGTTCCAGTTCATTGAAGAATGTTGCTGGTAATTTGAGAGGGATTGCATCAAATCTGTATATTTCTTTGGGCAGGATGGCCATTTTGATGATATTCTTCCTAGCCATAAGCATGGGATGAGTTTCCATTTGTTAGTGTCCTCTTTAATTTCTCTTAAGAGTGAGTTGTAGTTTTCAGAGTATAGGTCTTTCAGTTCTTTGGTTAGCTTTATTCCTAGGTATTTTATTCTTTTTGATGCAATTGTGAATAGAATTGCTTTCCTGATTTCTCTTTCTATTGGTTCATTGTTAGTGTATAGGAATGCTACAGATTTCTGTGTGTTAATTTTGTATCCTGCAACTTTGCTGTATTCTCATATCAATTCCAGTAGTTTTGGAGTGGAGTCCTTAGGGTTTTTTATGTACAATGTCATATCATCTGCAAATAGTGACAGTTTGACTTCTTCTTTACCAATCTGGATTCCTTGTATTTCTTTGTTTTGTCTGATTGCTGTGGCTAGGACCTCCAGTACTATGTTAAATAACAGTGGGGAGAGTGGGCATCTCTGTCTAGTTCCCGATCTCAGAGGAAAAGCTTTCAGCTTCTCGCTGTTCTCTATAATGTTGGCTGTGTGTTTATCATATATGGCCTTTATTATGTTGAGGTACTTGCCCTCTATTTCCATTTTGCTGAGAGTTTTTATCATGAATCGATATTGAATTTTGTCAAATGCTTTCTCAGCATCTATGGAGATGATCATGTGGTTTTTGTCTTTCTTTTTGTTGATGTGGTGGATGATGTTGATGGATTTTCAAATGTACCATCCTTGAATCTGGGATGAATCCCACTTGGTCATGGTGTATGATCCTTTTGATGTACTGTTGAATTATGTTTGCTAATATTTTTGCATCTACATTCATCAGGGATATTGGTCTATAATTTTCTTTTTTGGTGGGGTCTTTGCCTGTTTTAGGTATTAGGGTGATGTTTGCTTCATAGAATGAGTTTGAGAGTATTCCCTCCTCTTCTGTTTTTGGAAAACTTTAAGGAGAATGGGTATTATGTCTTCTCTGTGTGTCTGATAAATTTCCGACGTAAATCTGTCCGGCCCGGGGGTTTTGTTCTTGGGTAATTTTTTGATTACCGTTTCAATTTCTTTGCTCGTAATTGGTTTGTTTAACTTTTATATATCTTCTTTGGTCAGTCTTGGAAGGTTGTATTTTTCTTGGAAGTTGTCCATTTCTTCTAGGTTTCCAGCTAGTTGGCATATAGGTTTTCATAGTAGTCTTTAATAATTCTTTGTTGTCCTCTTTGGGTCCCTTCTCTCGGGAGTTCTCTGTACTTCCATAGTCTGAGGAACAATTTCCTCTCTCAGTTTGGGGAAGTTCTCAGCAATTATTTCTTCAAAGACACTTTCTATCCCTTTTCCTCTCTCTTCTTCTTCTGGTACCCCTGTAATATGGATATTGTTCCTTTTGGATTGGTCACATACTTCTTTTAGTAGTGTTTCATTCCTGGAGATCCTTTTCTCTCTCTCTATGTCAGCTTCTATACGTTCCTGTCCTCTGGTTTCTATTCCTTCAATGGCCTCTTGCATCTTATCCATTCTGCTTATAAATCCTTCCAGGGTTTGTTTCACTTCTGTAATCTCCTTCCTGGCATCTGTGATCTCCCTCCGGACTTCATCCCATTGCTCTTGCATTTTTCTCTGCATCTCCGTCAGCATGTTCATGATTTTTATTTTGAATTCTTTTTCAGGAAGACTGGTTAGGTCTGTCTCCTTCTCAGGTGTTGACTCTGTGATCTTTGTCTGCCTGTAGTTTTGCCTTTTCATGGTGATAGAGATAGTTTGCAGAGCTGGTATGAGTGAGGGCTGGAAGGGCTTTCCTTCTTGTTAGTTTGTGGCCTTCCTCTCCTGGGAGAACAGCGACCTCTAGTGGCTTGTGCTGGGCAGCTGCGCGCAGACAGGGGCGGGCAGACAGGGCTTCTGCTTCCTGCCAGGCTGCTGTGGAGTTTATCTCTGCTGTTGCGGTGGGCGTGGCCTGGCCAGGGTTGCTGCTCCAAAATGGTGGAGTCCCGTTGGAGGGGGAGCTGCCGGGAGGCTATTTATATCCCTAAGGGGCCTCCGTGCTCCCTGCTGCCCAGGGGGTTAGAGTGCCCAGAGATCCCCAGATTCCCTGTCTCTGGACTGAGTGTCCTGCCCTGCCCCTTTAAGACTTCCAAAAAGCACTTGCCAAACCAAACCAAAACAACAACAACAACAAAAAATTAAATAAATAATTAATAAAAAAAGAAAAAAGCACGATTTTCTTTGTCCTTAGGTGCCAGCCTAAGGCACCTGCTCACTGATCTTGCTGCCCTGTTTCCCTAGTATTGGGGTCCCTGTCCCTTTAAGACTTCCAAAAAGCACTTGCCAAAAAAAAAAAAAAAAAATGGCCACTCCAATTTCTTTGTTCTCTGATGTCTGCCTCAGGCACCGGCTCACTGTTCCTGTTGCCCTGTTTCCCTAGTATCCAGGACCCCACGCATGCACTGTGCCTGCGCTCTGGTGCAGGTTGCTGGGGCTGGGTTTTCAGCAGTCCTGGGCTCCCTCTCCCTCCCTGCTCCGACTCCTCTCCTCCTGCTGGGAGTTGGTGGGAGGGGCACTCGGGTCCCGTGGGGCCGGAGCTTGTATCTTACCCTCTTTGCGATACTGGGTTCTTGCAGATGTGTATGTGGTCTGGATGTTGTCCTGTGTCCTCTGGTCTCTCTTTTAGGAAGAGTTGTCTTTGTTGTATTTTCATAGATATATGTGGTTTTGGGAGGAGATTTCCACTGCTCTACTCACACCGTTATTTTGGCTCCACCTCTAGCTTGTTTTATTTTAAAACAATTTATATGATTTTTTAAAAAGTGAAATGTTGATTATTTTGACGAGATATATGAGATAGCCACTTTACATGTAACTATATTTTAATCTGTTTTTGGAATATAGATCAGGTGTCTGAAAGACTATTTACATAATGAATTATGCTTTTGAAAGCATCTGATCTTTTACTTTAATAATGGGGGTGTTTGAACTATAAAGACATTTTTTCTTCAAAAATTTTTTTCAGCATGGAATGTCTCTGGGACTAATAAATGAACCCAGAAATTAAGATATCCACTAAAAGTGGAGAGAAACTAAGACATTTTTTATGGTTATAGTAACTGACAAAAACATAAAAGTGTAAAGAACCTCTTTGTTCTCTCCTTCTCGGACTCCAGTTATATGCATGGTTATTAGGCTTTTTGATGTTATTCCATAGCTCACTAATGCTCTTTTGGTTTTATTTCTTTTTCTCTGTGTGTTTTGTTTTGGTAGTTTGGTTTTTTATATCTTCAGGTTCAACTAATCTTTTCCTCCACTGTGGTTATTCTAGTCTTAAATCTATCCAGTGGTTTTGTTTGTTTGTTTTTAATCTCAGATACATAAATTTCATGTCTAGAAGTTCATTTTAAAAAATATATTCCATGTCTCTCCTTATGCTAATGCTTTCTTCTTTTTTCTTGAATTTAAAGTCATTTTTAATAGCTATTTTAATTCCCTGTATACAAATTCTATCATCTGCATTATTCCTGGGCCTTTTTTTATTGATTGACGTTTCTCCTTGTTTGTGTACCTCGTAATTTCTGTTTGGGTGCCAGACATTGTGATTTCACACTGTTATGTGCTTGATTTTTTTTTTCCCCTTTAGATATTTTTGGGATGTGTTCTGGGGTACATAAGTTACTTGAAAATATTTTGATACGTTCAGTGCCTTGGGTGTTTTGAATGTCTTTTTCATTCTGGTGAGTATATAAACTATTTACAGCCCTGTGTGATCATCAAGGATTGTTGTTTCCTTGATTTTTTTCTCTTTTTTTTCCCCATGGTTCTTTTATATTTTTTTGCCCCATGGTTCTTTCTCTGGCCTTGACCACTTTCCTTACCCACATGCGCTAATAAGTACTCAGCCAAAGTCTCAAAGTCTCTGTAGATAGCCAAAGCTTGTTCTTGGTGCCATTCTTTCTTTTCCATGGTTCTGTCTTGTGCTGGCCTCCTCCAAACTCTAAATTCTGTCTCCTCAAGTTAGGTAGACTGCTTGGTTCTCTTTGGGTCCCCATGTCTGTGCTGTGGTCTGGAAACTCCATCCAGGCCCTGAGGTGGGGGCAATTATAAGGCTTACCTCATTTATTTCCCTTTTCTCATAGATCCCTATTCTGTGCTGCCTGTTTTCTATAGTGTCCAAAATCTATTGTCTCATATATTTTGTTTTTCTAGTTGTTTAAGGTGGGAGGGTAAATTTGGTTCCTTGTATTCTGTCATGGTCAGGAGCTGAAGTGGTCTGGTGGGTATATTTAAATCTCAAATAAAGAGTAGTCACATTTCAGTTATGCCATCATTAGAAATCTGTATATTATTTTCACACCAAATATAGTTTCAAAAGTATTTTCCTTACCCATTAAACACATCATATGCTTACACTGTTTCCATTGAGATTATCATTGTAGGTAAAAATGATTTTCCGATTTTTCTGTTAAAGTGCAGAATCTTATATAAACTATATATGATACTTATAAAATAATGCTGTTGTCTATTTAGTGAATTATCTAGCTTCCCCCCTCATGAACCCACCACTGTAGAAGAATTTTATTACTTCAGCCTATCTAGATAGTAGTAGCCCTAACTGTACTTTCTTTCCTCTTGCAGTATATCTTCCCCTGCTCTGAATTCCTTCAGTGGCTTCCTTTTGTTTACAGTGTAGCCCAACCTCTTCCCTCCCTGATTTTTACACTGTGAACTCAGTTTACCTTTGAGGTCTGAGTATTCTTTCTCTACAATCAGAACTCTTTTCCACTTAGGCTTATCTATTCATTTTTCCATGCACTTATGTACTGTGCTCATTACCTCTTCTGTGCCTTTGCTTACGTCCTAAGTCAGCTTTTGCTTTGAGACTAATTATCCCAAAGTTCAAAGGCTTAAACAATCATTCGTTAGTTAACTATTCTGTGGTTCAGCAGTTTGACTGAGCCCAACTGAATGTTTTTTCTTTTGATTTTGTCTGGACTCACTTATGTGAGGCAGCTAGATTGCATTTCTTCAAATCTGGGTTCCAAAACCAGCAAAAGAGGGCGAATCTAGTGCATAAGTGCTTTTTGAGCTTCTTGATCATGTTTGCTATTATCACATTGGTCAAAGCAAGTTGCAGGGCCAACCCTAGTTTCTAGGATGGAGAAAGGATCTTTCTCTCTTGATGTTGCAGGTCACATTGAAAAGGGAATGTGTATACAGGAATGGGAGGAGTTTGTGGCTGTTTTACAGTCGACTAAACCACTATACATCCTACTCACCAACTCTAAGAAACTTTGCATGATCATGCTAGACCATGTTAACCTCCCCAAGTTCTGCTTTGTCACATGCACTTGGCCTGACAATTTAATGTTGGTTAACCTTTTAAATCCAAAGAATTACTTTTAATTTCTGTTCTTGGATTATGTGTTCTATTTCAAAGAATAATTTGGAAATAATTATTTATCTTTTTACTTCCCTGATTGTAAACTCCTTGAGGGCAAAACTATGCATTATACTTCTTTCTACTCTTCTATGGATTCATAGCAATTTATTGAATGACTAAATGTTGAATTTTCAAATCAACTCTCAGTTATTTGCATGTAGTACTTAATTTCATTCAGCTGTATAGGAGGTGAAAGACATGTCCCTCATCTATTATTAAACATTTATTGAAAGAATGTTCTGTGGTAGGCATTATGCCAGGTACTAGGAATACAAAAATGAGAAAAATTCTGCTCTTGACCTTAAGAAATTTATAGTCCATTAGGAAGGCAGTGTAAATTGTGTGTGTGCTAAGCCTGTTTTTTTACTCTGAATCTAGATATCTGCTCCATGCTCAACTCATAGGTTAACTGGCTTTTCATCATTTGTATACATTATATAGTTTCTTGTTATCTATCACATTGTCTGATGGTTATTGCCTAATGTATTCTGTGTCTGGCTTTCCATGCCTCTCTGGCTTACATGATTATAATCTGTTGCTGTTTTTTTTAATAAGAGATATTAATCATAGAGTACATAAAACAAATGTATGCAGTTTAAAATAATTATAAAGTCAAGGGTCAAGAAATAGAACATTGCCAGCCTCTAAGAAGCCCTTTCCTGATTTCATCTCCCTTCTAATCCTAAAGGAATTAGGAAGGATCCCATTCTTGTGATTTTTTTTTGAGGAATCATGTCCTTGCCTGTCCACAGAAATCTTTAGTAAAAGGTGGAAGAATTACACGACCTGAAGAGAAACCAGAGCATGTGCTTGCTTTTCCACATAGAGCTACTCTCTGTGTTTGCATCCCTATTTAACATAGTTTAGTTTGCTTATTTTTGAATGTTATGTAAAAGGATTTGTATGTACACTTTTGTCTTGTTTTTTTTCTGTTATTTTTTTATATCGTTAATGTACGATTACTTGAACAACATTATGGTTACTAGACTCCCCCTATTATCAAGTCCCCCCCACATACCCCATTACAGTCACTGTCCATCAGCATACTAAAATGCTATAGAATCATTACTTGTCTTCTCTGTATATAATGTCTTCCCCATGTCCCCAACCCTCTACATTATATGTGCTAATCGTAATGCCCTGTTTTCCCCCTTATCCCTCCCTTCCCACCCCTTCTTCCCCAGTCCCTTTCCCTTTGATAAGTGTTAGTCCATTCTTGGGTTCTGTGAGTCTGCTGCTGTTTTGCTCCTTCAGTTTTTTCTTTGTTCTTATACTCCACAGATGAGTGAAATCATTTGATACTTGTCTTTCTCCGCCTGGCTTCTGTGTTGTTTTGAGATTCATGTAGCTCAGTGTCACAATAGTTTCATTTCCTTTTTAGTATATTTCCTTTTTTGTGGTAGGTAGAATGATAGTGCCCCAAAGATATTCACATCCTAATCCCTGAAACATGTGAATATGTTACTTTGTCCCATGTGAACAAATATGTCCCATGTGAACATGGCACAAGGGATTTTGCGGGTGTTATTTAAGTTAAATCTCTTGAGATGCGAAGATTATCCTTGATTATCCATGTGGTTTTAATGTAGTAACAAGGGGACTTATAAGAGGAAGGCATACATATATTTTGTCAGAGAGAAATAAGGAGATGTGGTGATGGAAGCAGAGGAAGAAAGATTTGAAGATGGTACACTACTAGCTTTGAAGATGGAGGATGAGGCCTTGAGTAAAGAATGCAGGTAGCTTCTAGAAGCTGGACGAAGCAAGGAAAGAGATTTTCCTCTACATCCTCCAGAGCGAACCTAGCCTTGCTGATACCTTGACTTTAGCTCCAGCGCAAGCCTGGACTTCTGATCTCCAGAACTGTTAAGGTTGCAAATTTGTTTTGCCACTAAATTTGTGATAATTTGTTACATGAGCAGTAGGAAATGAATACATTTTTCCACTGCATGAATATACTACAATTTTATCCATTCTTCTCTCACTGGACATTTGGGTTGTTTCTACTTGGTGGCAAGGGTGTGACTGTGAACACTGTCCCTGAGTTGTATGTGTTTCCTGTGCACAAGAGAGAAGTGTTTTTAGAATATCTACCTAGGGAAAGAGTTGCTGGGTCCAGGTGTGTATATTTTCAGCTTTATTTTATAATACAGAGCTATTTTCCAGCAGTGTGTAACAGTCTTTAGTCTTTTATTTTTTAATAATTTCTTCATTGATATCCACTATGATAATACTTCCTTCTTTGATGTAGGTGGTTACTCAGAATTTGCTTAGATGTAGGTGGTTACTCAGAATTTGCTTCAGGTCAAAACACATTTGGGAACTAATTTATACTTTTTCAGTCTTGAAGTAGTAGCTGATATTGGCTTATTTTTTTTTTATTTTTGAGAGGGCATCTCTCATATTTATTGATCAAATGGTGGTTAACAACAATAAAATTCAGTATAGGGGGTCAATGCTCAATGTACAATCATTAATCCATCTCAAGTCTAATTCTCATCAGTCTCCAATCTTCTGAAGCATAACGAACAAGTTCTTACATGGTAAACGAATTCTTACATAGTGAATAAATTCTTACATGGTGAACAGTACAAGGGCATTCATCACAGAAACTTTCGGTTTTGATCACGCATTATGACCTATAAACAATCAGGTCAAATATGAATATTCGTTTGATTTTTGTACTTGATTTATATGTTGATCCCACATTTCTCCCTTTATTATTATTATTATTTTTATTTTTAATAAAATGCTGAAGTGGTAGGTAGATGCAAGATAAAGGTAGAAAACATAGTTTAGTGCTGTAAGAGGGCAAATGTAGATGATCAGATGATCAGATGTGTGCCTATGGACTAAGTATTAATCCGAGATAGACAAGGGCAGCAAAACATCCACGGATGCAGAAGATTTCTCTCAAAGCAGGGGGGGTGAGGTTCTGAGCCTCACCTCTGTTGATCCCCAGATTCTCACCTGATGGCCCCCCTGCGACTGTGCCTGTCTTAGGTTGTTCCTCCCTTGAGGAATCTTACCCGTCTCTGGCTAACCAGTCATCTTCCAGGGCCATACAGGGAAATGTAAAGTTGGTAAGTGAGAGAGAAGCCATATTGTTTGAAAAGGTTAGCTTTTTACTTCTTTGCAGATTTATGCCCTGTGGCTTCTATGCCCAGCACTTGTCTAGAGGTATCTTTACCACCTGGAGGAATTATGATACTCGGTAAATTCGATATGAGGCACGAATTCTATTTAAGGGTTGTAATTAGGAAGAAAGAAGAAAAGCTACAGATGTAGCATATGGAAGGAAACATGGGAGGATTGATTATTTCTTTGACATATCTTCTTGTAGAGTACCTTAAGTATGTATAGGTTTTAAACTACTAACTAATTTGCACACACATACTAACATAATAGGAATACGGTGACATAAACAAAGCAAATCTATAATTACCATCCATCCCCAGTGAAGCCAAGAAAACCATTTAGGCACCCTAGGCATTTGTGAAAATTTGTCTATGATATGATGGATATTGTCCAACTGTACTTGAACAGTCTGAGAGAAATCAGACAAATTAAAGCAGCCCATTTCTGGGATCTGTTCACATCCCATATGTTCTTTTAACCATAGATAGTCTATAGTCATAAGATTTTGGAGTGCTACAACTTGCACCCCTCCCAACTCCTGGTTGAGTTCCAACAGTACAGATCCGGTCAAATTCGTTGTCTCACTGTATGCACATGCCAGCCTAGACATCTCCCTCCTCATTCCAATGGCAAGTCCAGGAGACGGTGGGGTGGACGCAGCCACAACCGCAGCATCGCCCAGATCACTGTGGAGGCTTTTTGATGATCATCCCCTGGCACAAGTCCTCCAGAGAGTGCTGATGCCGGAAGCTCCTCCTCATATCGTATCTTAGTTCATTTTCTGGGTATCCAAGCTAGGCCTTGATCTTCTGCATAGAAATAAACAGACCCTTTGCCCACACTTTGACATGCCCTCTATACCACTGTGCAGAACTCATTGGAGGTCAGCACACAGGAACTGCTTTTTTTTTTTTTTATTAAGAGAAAGGAATATTATCAGAAAAGAGTACCTCCATAGCTGATCATCTGACACCCTTTAAGTGATCAACATTAAGGATATTTAAAGCATGCATTGATCTTTGATTTACCAATAGTTTTATCCTATCAAGGAGTAATCCCCCTTTTCTTTCTTTCTTTCTTTCTTTTTTTTTTTTTTTTTAATTTTTAATCTACACTTACATGAAGAATACTATGTATACTATGCTCTCCCCTATATCAGGTCCCCCCTAACAACCACATTACGGTCACTGTCCATCAGCTTAGCAAAATGTTGTAGAGTCACTACTTGTCCTCTCTGTGTTGTGCAGCCCACCCTCCCCTTTCTCCCTCCCCGCCATGCATGCTAATCTTAATACCCCCGTTCTTCTTCCCTCCCCCTTATCCCTCCCTGCCCACCCATCCTCCCCAGTTCCTTTCCCTTTGGTACTTGTTAGTCCATTTTTGGGTTCTGTAATTCCGCTGCTGTTTTGTTCCTTCAGTTTTTCCTTTGTTCCTATACTCCTCAGATGAGTGAAATCATTTGGTATTTCTCTTTCTCTGCTTGGCTTATTTCACTGAGCTTAATACTCTCCAGCTCCATCCATGTTGCTGTAAATGGTTGGATTTTTCCACTTCTTATGGCTGAGTAGTATTCCATTGTGTATATGTACCACATTTTCTTTATCCATTCATCTACCGATGGACATTTAGGTTGCTTCCAATTCTTGGCTATGGTAAATAGTGCTGCGATAAACATAGGAGTGCATCTGTCTTTCTCAAACTTGATTGCTGCGTTCTTAGGGTAAATTCCTAGGAGTGGAATTCCTGGGTCAAATGGTAGGTCTGTTTTGAGCATTTTGATGAACCTCCATACTGCTTTCCACAATGGTTGAACTAATTTACATTCCCACCAGCAGTGTAGGAGGGTTCCCCTTTCTCCACAGCCTCGCCAACATTTGTTGTTGTTTGTCTTTTGGATGGCAGCTATCCTTACTGGTGTGAGGTGATACCTCGTAGTTTTAATTTGCATTTCTCTGATAATTAGTGATGTGGAGCATCTTTTCATGTGTCTCTTGGCCATCTGTATTTCTTTTTTGGAGAACTGTCTGTTCAGTTCCTCTGCCCATTTTTTAATTGGGTTATTTGTTTTTTGTTTGTTGAGTTGTGTGAGCTCTTTATATATTCTGGATGTCAAGCCTTTATCAGATGTGTCATTTTCAAATATATTCTCCCATACTGTAGGGTTCCTTTTGTTCTATTGATGGTGTCTTTTGCTGTACAGAAGCTTTTCAGCTTAATGTAGTACCACTTGCTCATTTTTGCTGTTGTTTTCCTTGCCTGGGGAGATATGTTCAAGAAGAGGTCACTCATGTTTATGTCTAAGAGGTTTTTGCCTATGTTTTTTTCCAAGCGTTTAATGGTTTCATGACTTACATTTAGGTCTTTGATCCATTTTGAGTTTACCTTTGTATATGGGGTTAGACAATTGTCCAGTTTGATTCTCCTACATGTAGCTGTCCAGTTTTGCCAGCACCATCTGTTGAAGAGACTGTCATTTTGCCATTGTATGTCCATTGCTCCTTTATCAAATATTAATTGACCATATATGTTTGGGTTAATTTCTGGAGTCTCTAATCTGTTCCACTGGTCTGTGGCTCTGTTCTTGTGCCAGTACCAAATTGTCTTGATTACTATGGCTTTGTAGTAGAGCTTGAAGTTGGGGAGTGAGATCCCCCCTACTTTATTCTTCTTTTTCAGGATTGCTTTGGCTATTCGGGGTCTTTGGTGTTTCCATATGAATTTTTGAAGTATTTGTTCCAATTCATTGAAGAATGTTGCTGGTAATTTGAGAGGGATTGCATCAAATCTGTATATTGCTTTGGACAGGATGGCCATTTTGACGATATTAATTCTTCCTAGCCATGAGCATGGGATGAGTTTCCATTTATTAGTGTTCCCTTTAATTTCTCTTAAGAGTGACTTGTAGTTTTCAGAGTATAAGTCTTTCACTTCTTTGGTTAGGTTTATTCCTAGGTATTTTATTCTTTTTGATGCAATGGTGAATGGAATTGCTTTCCTGATTTCTCTTTCTGTTGATTCATTGTTAGTGTATAGGAAAGTTACAGATTTCTGTGTGTTAATTTTGTATCCTGCAACTTTGCTGTATTCTGATATCAGTTCTAGTAGTTTTGGAGTGGAGTCTTTAGGGTTTTTTATGTATAGTATCATATCATCTGCAAATAGTGACAGTTTAACTTCTTCTTTGCCAATCTGGATTCCTTGTATTTCTTTGTTTTGTCTGATTGCCATGGCTAGGACCTCCAGTACTATGTTAAAAAACAGTGGGGAGAGTGGGCATCCCTGCCTGGTTCCCGATCTCAGAGGAAATGCTTTCAGCTTCTCGCTGTTCAGTATAATGCTGGCTGTGGGTTTATCATATATGGCCTTTATTATGTTGAGGTACTTGCCCTCTATTTCCATTTTGCTGAGAGTTTTTATCAAGAATGGATGTTGAATTTTGTCAAATGCTTTTTCAGCATCTATGGAGATGATCATGTGGTTTTTGTCTTTTTTTTGTTGATGTGGTGGATGATGTTGATGGATTTTCGAATGTTGTACCATCCTTGCATCCCTGGGATGAATCCCACTTGGTCATGGTGTATGATCCTTTTGATATACTGTTGAATTCTGTTTGCTAATATTTTATTGAGTATTTTTGCATCTACATTCATCAGGGATATTGGAGTGTAATTTTCTTTTTTGTTAAGTTATTGAAAATTTAACTGTTAACTTAAGTTATTTTAAATTACTGAAGGATAAATTCCAGTTATTTGACAGCACTGAAATACTGTAACTAAATTACATTAATTTTTAAATAGAATCAGTGATGTGGAATCAGAAAGAACCAGTGGTTCACGCATAACTTTGAAAAACTCTTGCCTCATACCAATGAAGCCTGATGTTTTAGTTATGTATTCTTGTATAACAAATTACCCAAAACTTACTGCTTTAAAACGTTTTTTATTTATAATATCTGTGGGTCAGTATTTTGGGTGTGACTCAGCTGGGGACTGTGTTTCAGGGTCAGTCACAGGCTGTAGTTAGCATTGGTTGTAGTCATCACAATGCTCAGCTGAGGGAGGATCTATTTCCAAGCTCACTCCAGTATTTTCTTCTTCTATTTTTGTGTCGTATCCAAGAAATTATCACCCAATCCAGTATCATGAAGCTTTTCATTTAGGCATTCTCTTTAGACTTTTTATATTTTTAGTTCTTACATTTCTTTTTTGATCCATTTCCAGTAAATTTTTGTATACGGTATAAAGTAAGGGTTCAGTTTCATTCTTTTGCATGTGTATATCCTGTTTTTCCCGCACTATTCGTTGGAAAGTTTGTCCTTTCCCCATGTGGATAGTCTTTGCACACTTGTCAAAAATCATTTGACCATGTGTGTGAGGGTTAAAAATGCTGTCTTTTAAAAATAGTGTTTTTTTCCTTAATGTAAAAATATGTTTGCTGTGGTAAATCTGTGGGAAGATGAATGCTCCTCAAGAAAATAATATTACATAGAAATAGCCGTTATCAGTAGTTGGTAAATATCAGTTCAGGTTTTTTCTATGCATAAATTATGTGTACACTTTTAAAATAGAATGGTATCATATTTACTTTATTGCAGCTGTCACTTAAAACATGCAGAATAACTTTTCATACTTAAGTGTTCTTCAGGTATTTTTTTAAATGCAGTTTTCATTTTTAATCAGTTAAATATGCATGAAAAGTTGAATGATTCTATACACTACATTATAGAGAAGAACAGTCTTCTGGCCTCCCCAGTCTGCTCTGTTTCCAACTCTGCAAAAGTACTTATTTTAACAGTTTTCGCTGATTGTATTGGTACTTACCTCCTGTGGATAAAATGAAGGTTCCTGTGGCCAGGGTTCTCACTTGGCCCTGGTTGGCTCACTCACTACTCAGGTATGGGCAATGCGTCATTATTGACTCCATGTAAAGAACCCTGCCCAGTTCTCTGGGTGACTTGGTGTCAAAGCTGCAAGGCTAAAAGGAGAGCAGAGCAGAGGCTGGAGTGGTGGCAGTGCCAAGGACAGACACTGGGATGGCTGTGCAGGAAGAGAGGCCCAGAGGCAGAAACTGGCTTACTGCATGCAGACTCTTTCTGAGTGAATGGGGTTTTAATTATTGACCTGCCACTGTGGAAGTAAAGTTGGGTATAACCCTTTCACCCTAAGAATGTTTTACTGTCATTTCTTTGGTCACCTTGAATCCATAGTGAATTTGCCTGGTGCAGAAACCCACTGGCAAGACACCGCTGTATCTTAAACTAATATGTGTTTTGCTGCTGATTAATTTTTAAATTTTAGTCATTATCTTTGGCTTTCCATTATGGAAGATGAGGATTTAGCTTTTTCACTGCTTATCTCATTCTTAGCACAGTTAGGTCGTTCTCTTTTCCCAGTAATGTATCTTAATTTTGGTTGGGGCAATATTCAGAGTTTGTTATTATGACTCTGTAAATTCTTTTGACATCTGAGTCATGAAATTTACTGTTTATGGGTATAGATATAGATGTAGCATGAGTACCTTTTCTTCCCTATGCTAGGAAAGAAAATTTTTGTTTTTCCTGGTGCTAATAATTATATTGTGGTTTTGTTGGTTTTGTTTTTGTTTTGGTTAGTTTTCCTGATCACTAATTTAATGCCAGACTTTCCATCAGTTGTATATGATGCATTCAAGTTCATGTAGCTGTTCTGTTAATAACATCATCTTTGAGAAATCTCTTCTGTAATCACTCATGTTGTAAAGGCTAGGGCCCATGACTTACTCATGTTAGTATTCCCAAGTTTTTGGAAGGGTACTCATCAAATATTTGGAAGGATGATTGAGAGAAGTCCAGACTGTAGAATTTTTATTATTTATTTATTTTTATTTTGGTATCATTAATATACAATTACATGAGCAACATCGTGGTTATTAGATTTCCCCCATTATCAAGTCCCCACCACATAACCCATTATGGTCACTGTCTGTCAGTGTAGACTGTAGAATTTTAAAAAATGTTTACTCATTTAAATAACTTTCTGTATCATAGATCAGGATTACTAATAGGGAAAAAATGGATCCAAATGCACATCTTCTATAAGGTAATTTAGCTGTTCTCAAACTGTTAGGACCTCTTACTGATCTCAAAATTTATTGAGGACCTACCCTAAAGATTTCTTTTTAAGCATGAATTTATATCTATTGATATTTAGTATAACAAAATTAAAACAAGATTTTAAATTTATCTTAAAATAATGAAACTATTACATGTTAAATATTTCCCAAAACGGAACAGCAAATTGATGAAATGAGTGGCATTGTTGTACATTTTTCATTTGATATTAAAGTGTGATAGAAGGTAGCTGTAGTCTCATACTTATTGTGTGTTCAGTCTGTTGCAGTATGTTGCTTTGGTTGAAGCATATAAAGAAAATATGGCCTTATATAGGTTTGCAGTTGGAAAAGGGAGGAATATTTATTAATCTTTTCAGATAATTGTGAATTTTCTTTTCATAAATTAAAATTTTTTATTTTAAAAATTAATACATAGTAAATGACTATTTTGGGTTCTACACTTCTTTGAGTTCTTGAACATGTATAGGTTCCTGTAACCCTCACTATAATCAAAACAATAATAGTATTCATGAGTATTTGTAATAGTTCAAACATACAACAAACTACTTCATATTATCCCTTTATAGTCCTACCCTTGCCCCACCTCTAACCCTTGGCATCCGCCGATTGATTTTTTGTTACTATTCTTTGTCTTTCTGAGAATGTCATATATATATAATCATACAGTATATAATATTTAGAGATTGGCAAATGATGTCAAGCAACTTTGCGTATATTTGTTTGCAACCAGTATATCCTCTTTGGTGATACCTTTGTTACTCAATTTCAAACTGGGTTATTTGTTTTCTTACTGTTGAATTTTAAGCTTTCTCTCTATGTTCAGATACAAGCCTTTGGCTGCATGTTGTGATTTACAAACATTTCCTCCTAATCTATAGCTTGTCTCTTAATAATCTAACAGTATCTTTCACAGAATAAGTTTTTAATTTTGGTAAAATTCAATTTGTCAGTTTTTTCTTTTACAAATTTTGTTTTAGGTATCATGTCCAGAACTCCTTGCATGAAGATTTGCTCACAAATTTATTTCTAAAAGTTTTGTATTTTACATTAGATCTGTGATACATTGTGAGTTTATTTTGTATGAGGTATGAACTTTAGATTGAGGTTCAGCTTTTTACACATGGATGTACAATTGTTCTCCAACATTGTTTGTTGGAAATTCTGTCTGTTCTATATTGAGTGGCCTCTGTATCTTTGTCATATATCAGTTGGCTTGAAATAGGCAAATCCATAGAGACAGAAAATAATGGTTGCCAGGGACTAGGGGAACAAGAAAGGAGAGAGTGACAGCTAATAAGTATGGAGTTTCTTTTTGGAATGGTGAAAATGTTCTGGAATCATATAGTGGTGATGATTATACAACCTTGTCAGTAATATCCCTTTATATTATCCCTGTATAGTCCACAAATCACTGAAGTATATACTTTGAAATTACAAGTTTTATGGTGTATGAATTGCATCTAAATTTTTATATTACTAAAAATTGCCTATATTTGTGTAGGTCCATTTCTGGACTCCTGATTGCATTTTATTTATCTGTATATATGTCTGTCCCTTTGCAAATAGCACTCTGGCTGATTATTTTATATAGATAACTCATAAAATCGTATAGTGTGATTTCTCCAACTTTTATTATTTTTCAAAAATGTTTTGTGTATTTTGGCTCCTTTGGCCTTTTCATGTAAATTTTGGAATCAGCTTATTTAAACAAAGCCTTTTGCTTGGATTTCAGTTGAAATTTTGTTAAATCTACTGACCAGTTTGGGGAACATTTTTTTTTATGATGCCCTTTATCAGGTTGAGAAAATTCCTTTCTATTCCTAGTTTGCTGAGAGTTTATGTCATGATGACTACTGAGTTTTTTAAAATGCTTCTGTATCAGATGACAGCTCATGTGATTTTCTTTTTTATATGTTAATCTGGTGGCTGTATGAATTCGTTTTTGAATTTTGAAAACAGCCTTCCTTAGGATAAATCACATGGTGTTAGAGAGGGTATTATTCTTGTCATGTATTAATATGCTGGATTTAATTTGCTAATATTTTGTTGAGAATTTTTGTATCTATATTGATGGGGAAGATTGACTTATTTTCTTCACTTGTCTTTCAAATTTTTTTGTTGTTATTGGGTCATTTAGTCTACATTTACATGCTAGGCATTACTCCACCCTCACTTGCCCCGATTTTATGACTGTTTTTGATATCAGGGCCTCATAAAATGAGTTGGGAAGTGTTTTCTACCTTCTGTTTCTTGAAGAGATTGTGTAGATTGTTTATTTTTTCTAGAAATGTTTGGTAGAATTTGCTTGTGGAAAAAAAAACACATGGACCCAGAGATTCTTTCATGGAAAGGTTTTATAGTATGGGTTCAGAATCTCTTTTTATTCATTTTATTTTTTTATTTTGGTATCATTAATGTACAATTACTTGAACAACATTATGGTTACTAGACTCCCCCTATTATCAAGTCCCCCCCACATACCCCACTATAGTCACTTTCCATCAGCATAGTAAGAGGCTTTAGAATCATTACTTGTCTTCTCTTTATATAATGCCTTTCCCGTATCCGCCCTGCTACATTATGTGTGCTAATAGTAATGCCCCCTTTCCCCCCTTATCCAACCCTTCCCACACATCCTTCACAGTCCCTTTTCTTTTGGTAAGTGTTAGTCCATTCTTGGGTTCTGTGAGTCTGCTGCTGATTTGTTCCTTCAGTTTTTTCTTTGTTCTTATACTCCACAGATGAGTGAAATCATTTGATATTTGTCTTTCTCCACCTGACTTACTTCACTGAGCATAATACCCTCTAGCTCCATCCATGTTGTTGCAAATGGTAAGATTTGTTTTCTTCTTATGGCTGAATCATATTCCATTGTGTATATGTACCACATTTTCTTTATCCATTCATCTACTGATGGACATTAGGTTGCTTCCATTTCTTGGCTATTGTAAATAGTGCTGCAATAAACATAGGGGTGCATATGTCTTTTTAAAAGTGGCTCCTGCATTCTTAGAGTAAATTCCTAGAAGTGGAATTCCTGGGTCAAATGGTAAGTCTATTTTGAGCTTTTTGAGGAACCTCCATACTGCTTTCCACAATGGTTGAACTAGTTTACATTCCCACCAGCAGTGTAGGAGGGTTCTCCTTTCTCCACATCCTGCCCAACATTTGTTGTTGTCTTTTGGATGAGGCCATCCTAACTGGTGTGAGGTGATGTCTCATTGTGGTTTTAATTTGCATTTCTCTGATGATTAGAGATGTGGAGCATCTTTTCATGTGCCTGTTGGCCATCTGAATTTCTTCTTTGGAGAACTGTCTGTTCAGATCCTGTGCCCATTTTTTAATTGGCTTATTTGCTCTTTGTTTGTTGACGTGCGTGCGCTCTTTATATAATTTGGATGTCAACCCCTTATTGGATATGTCATTTATGAATATATTCTCCCATATTGTAGGATGTCTTTTTGTTTTACTGATGGTGTCATTTGCTGTACAGAAGCTTTTTAGTTTGATATAGTCCCACTTGTTCATTTTTGCTTTTGTTTCCCTTGCCCGGGGAGATATGTTCATGAAGAAGTCGCTCAAGTTTATGTTCAAAAGATTTTTGCCTATGTTTTTTTCTAAGAGTTTTATGGTTTCATGACTTACATTCAGGTCTTTGATCCATTTTGAATTTACTTTTGTGTATGGGGTTAGACAGTAATCCAGTTTCATTCTCTTACATGTAGCTGTCCAGCTTTGCCAACACCAACTGTTGAAGAGACTGTCATTTCCCCATTGTATGTCCATGGCTCCTTTATCATATATTAATTGATCATATGTTTGGGTTAATTTCTAGAGTCTCTGTTCTGTTCAACTGGTCTGTGGGTCTGTTCTTGTGCCAGTACCAAATTGTCTTGATTGGTATGTGTTGTGGTTTCTGAAAAATTTGTCAGCTGTTGTCCAGTAAGTGTAGATAGTGATCATAATATTTTGTTAATTATACTTTTTATGCCTATGGAGTGTGTAGTGATAACTCCTTTTTCATTCCTAATATTGTTAATTTATGTATTCTCTTTTGTTTTGCCACTTTTTCTAGAAGCTTATGGATTTTATTTTTATGAAGAACCAATGTTAAGTTTCACTGATTTTTGTCTTTTGGTTTTATAGTTTTAATTTCACTGATTTCTGTTCTTTATAGTTCTTCTGTTCTTTTTTTTAAGCTCTTTATGTTTGAAGCTTAGGTGATTAACTTGAAACTTTTTTTCATTTTAAATACTAGCTTTTAATGCTGTAGTTTTCCATCTGACCACTGTTTTATATTTTAATTTTTGTATAATAAAAATATGTTCTAAAATACGTAGAGACCTTCTTTTTAATCATTGTGTTGTAAAACTTTCTTAAAAGTCTAAATAATAAGAGGGGCGGAGCCAGGATGGCGGCGTGAGTAGAGCAGTGGAAATCTCCTCCCAAAAACACGTAGAGCTATGAAAATATAACAAAGAAAACTCTTCCTAGAATAGAGACCAGAGGACACAGGACAACATCCAGACCACATCCACACCTGCAAGAACCCAGCGCCTTGCGAAGGGGGTAAGATACAAGCCCCGGCCAGGCGGGACCCAAGTGCCCCTCCCCCCGGCTCCCGGCGGGTGGAAAGAAACTGGAGCGGTTTTTTTTTTTGGCAAGTGCTTTTTGGAAGCCTTAAAGGGACAGGGACCCCGGTGCTAGGGAGGCAGAGCAGCAGGATCGGTGAGCGGGTGCCTGGGACCAGCACCTGAGGACAAAGAATATCGCGCATTTTTCCCTGCGGAACCGGTGGGTGGGTGCCTGAGACCGGCGCCTGAGGACGGAGGAAATCGCGCGTTTTTCCCCTTTTTTTCCCCTCATTTTGGCGAGTGCTTTTTGGAAGCCTTAAAGGGACAGAGACCCCGGTGCTAGGGAGGCAGGGCGGCGGGACCAGTGAGCGGGTGCCTGGGACCGGTGCCTGAGGACAAAGAATATCCTGCGTTTTTCCCTGCGGGACCGAAGGGCGGGTGCCTGAGACCAGCGCCTGAGGACGGAGGAAATCGCGCGTTTTTCCCCTTTTTTTTTCTCTTTTTGGCGAGTGCTTTTTGGAAGCCTTAAACGGACAGGGACCCTGGTGCTAGGGAGGCAGAGCAGCAGGACCGGTGAGCGGATGCCTGGGACTGGCGCCTGAGGACAAAGAATATCGCGCATTTTTCCCTGCGGGACTGGTGGGCGGGTGCTTTTTGGAAGCCTTGAAGGGACAGGGACCCCGGTGCTAGGGAGGCAGAGCAGCAGGACCAGTGAGCGGGTGCCTGGGACCAGCACCTGAGGACAAAGAATATCGCGCATTTTTCCCTGCAGGACCGGTGGGTGGGTGCCTGAGACCAGCGCCTGAGGACGGAGGAAATCGCGCGTTTTTCCCCTTTTTTTCCCCTCATTTTGGCGAGTGCTTTTTGGAAGCCTTAAAAGGACAGAGACCCCGGTGCTAGGGAGGCAGAGCGGCGGGACCGGTGAGTGGGTGCCTGGGACCGGTGCCTGAGGACAAAGAATATCCTGCGTTTTTCCCTGCGGGACCGAAGGGCGGGTGCCTGAGACCGGCGCCTGAGGACGGAGGAAATCGCGCGTTTTTCCCCTTTTTTTTTCTCTTTTTGGCGAGTGCTTTTTGGAAGCCTTAAACGGACAGGGACCCTGGTGCTAGGGAGGCAGAGCAGCAGGACCGGTGAGCGGATGCCTGGGACTGGCGCCTGAGGACAAAGAATATCGCGCGTTTTTCCCTGCGGGACCGGTGGGCGGGTGCTTTTTGGAAGCCTTGAAGGGACAGGGACCCCGGTGCTAGGGAGGCAGGGCAGCAGGACCAGTGAGCGGGTGCCTGGGACCGACGCCTGAGGACAAAAAAAATCGCGTGTTTTTTCCTTTTTTTTTTTTTTTTTCTGTTCCCTCTAACATTGTTGCTGTTGTTGTTTTGGTTTGGAGAGTGCTTTTTGGAAGTCTTAAAGGGGCAGGACAGGACACTTAGACCAGAGGCAGGCAATCTGGGGATCTCTGGGCACTCTAACCCCCTGGGCAACAGGGAGCACAGAGGCCCCTTACAGGGATAAATAGCCTCCCGGCCGCTCCCCCTCCAACGGGGCTCCACCACTTTGGAGGAGCAGCCCCAGCCAGGCCACGCCCACAGCAACAGCGGAGATAAACTCCATAGCAAATGGGCAGGTAGCAGAAGCCCTGTCTGCACACAGCTGAAAAGCATAAGCTACTAGAGGTCGCTATTCTCCCAGGAGAGGAATGCCACAAACCAACAAGAAGGGAAGCTCTTCCAGCGGTCACTTGTACCAGCTCTGCAAGCTATCTCTATCACCTTGAAAAGGCAAAACTACAGGCAGACAAAGATCACAGAGACAACACCTGAGAAGGAGACAGACCTAACCAGTCCTCCTGAAAAAGAATTCATAATAAAAATCATGAACATGCTGACAGAGATGCAGAGAAAAATGCGAGAGCAATGGGATGAGATGCAGAGAAAAATGCAAGAACAATGGGATGAAGTCTGGAGGGAGATCACAGATGTCAGGAAGGAGGTGACAGAAGTGAAACAGTCCCTGGAAGGATTTATAAGCAGAATGGATAAGATGCAAGAGGCCATTGAAGGAATAGAAGCCAGAGAACAGGAACGTATAGAAGCTGACATAGTGAGAGATAAAAGGATCTCCAGGACTGAAACAACACTAAGAGAACTATGTGACCAATCCAAAAGGAATAATAATCGTATTATAGTGGTACCAGAAGAAGAAGAAAGAGAAAAAGGGATAGAAAGTCTCTTTGAAGAAATAATTGCTGAAAACTTCCCCAAACTGGGGGAGGAAATAATCGAACAGACCATGGAGTTACACAGAACCCCCAACAGAAAGGATCCAAGGAGGACAACACCAGAACACATAGTAATTAAAATGGCAAGGATCAAGGACAAGGAAAGAGTTTTAAAGGCAGCTAGAGAGAAAAAGGTCACCTATGAAGGAAAACCCATCAGGCTAACATCAGATTTCTCGACAGAAACCCTACAGGCCAGAAGAGAATGGCATGATATATTTAATGCAATGAAACAGAAGGGCCTTGAACCAAGGATACTGTATCCAGCATGACTATCATTTAAATATGATGGCGGGATTAAACAATTCCAAGACAAGTAAAAGCTGAGGGAATTTGCTTCCCACAAACCACCTCTACAGGGCATCCTACAGGGACTGCTCTAGATGGGAGCACTCCTAAAAGGAGCAGAACAAAATACACAACATATGAAGAATGGAGGAGGAATAAGAAGGGAGAGAAGAAAAGAATCTCCAGACAGTGTATATAACAGCTCAATAAGCGAGCTAAGTTAGGCAGTAAGATACTAAAGAAGCTAACCTTGAACCTTTTGTGACC
The DNA here is from genome assembly GCF_040802235.1 of Manis javanica. NCBI lineage: Eukaryota > Metazoa > Chordata > Mammalia > Pholidota > Manidae > Manis > Manis javanica. The sequence goes on along the minus strand of NC_133163.1, from coordinate 93,028,935 downwards.
ACGAATCTGAAGCCTGCAATGGCAATAAGTACATATCTCTCAATAGTCACCCTAAATGTAAATGGACTTAATGCACCAATCAAAAGACACAGAGTAATAGAATGGATAAAAAAGCAAGACCCATCTATATGCTGCTTACAAGAAACTCACCTTAAACCCAAAGACAAGCATAGACTAAAAGTCAAGGGACGGAAAAACATATTTCAGGCAAACAACAGTGAGAAGAAAGCAGGGGTTGCAGTACTAATATCAGACAAAATAGACTTCAAAAGAAAGAAAGTAACAAGAGATAAAGAAGGATACTACATAATGATAAAGGGCTCAGTCCAACAAGAGGATATAACCATTCTAAATATATATGCACCCAATACAGGAGCACCAGCATATGTGAAGCAAATACTAACAGAACTAAAGAGGGAAATAGACTGCAATGCATTCATTTTAGGAGACTTCAACACACCACTCACCCCAAAGGATAGATCCACTGGGCAGAAAATAAGTAAGGACACCCAGGCACTGAACACCACACTAGAACAGATGGACCTAATAGACATCTATAGAACTCTACATCCAAAAGCAACAGGATATACATTCTTCTCAAGTGCACATGGAACATTCTCCAGAATAGACCACATACTAGCTCACAAAAAGAGCCTCAGTAAATTCCAAAATATTGAAATTCTACCAACCAATTTTTCAGACCACAAAGGTATAAAAGTAGAAATAAATTCTACAAAGAAAACAAGAAGGCTCACAAACACATGGAGGTTTAACAACATGCTACTAAATAATCAATGGATCAATGAACAAATCAAAATAGAGATCAAGGAATATGTAGAAACAAATAACAACAACACTAAGCCCCAACTTCTGTGGGACGCAGCGAAAGCAGTCTTAAGAGGAAAGTATATAGCAATCCAGGCACACTTGAAGAAGGAAGAACAATCCCAAATGAATAGTCTAACATCACAATTATTGAAACTGGAAAAAGAAGAACAAATGAGGCCTAAAGTCAGCAGCAGGAGGGACATAATAAAGATCAGAGAAGAAATAAACAAAATTGAGAAGAATAAAACAATAGCAAAAATCAACGAAACGAAGAGCTGGTTCTTTGAGAAAATAAATAAAATAGATAAGCCTCTAGCCAAACTTATTAAGATAAAAAGAGAATCAACACAAAAGTCTAAATAATAAATATAGACCTGAGTGCCATACTCAGTTCAAATTAACTTTCCCTAGTAGTAGTAGCAAAGCATCCACAGAGAATTCATAAATGAAATGGGTGTAGCTTTGTTCCAATAAAATGTTGTTTACAGAAGCATACACCGAGGTCTAATGTTTAATTTCCAAGTGTTGTAAAGCATCCTGTTATCTTGCTACTATTGATTTTTTAGCTTAATACCATTATGACCAGAATACATACTATGTGTAATTTCTTTTGAATTTATTAATGTTTACTTTTTGACCTAATATATAATATAGTCTCTCATGGTATATGTTCCATATGTGCTCGGAAATAACTTATATTCTGCTTTTCTAGGTAGGAGTGTTCTATACATAAATGTCCATTAGTTACATTTGGTTGGTGGTTACATTCTGATTCAGTTCTCTGACACCACCTGGGTGTCCTACAATTCAGTTCAATTTTGATACTAAGTACTAGAAGTTACTGAAGACCATATGGGTTAAGGGGCTCAGTTCCACAAAACTGCCCTGCTTTAAACTCTACCCATAAGCTCTGAGTAACCTCAAACCACTTGTAATTTACCTGGCTGGCTACAAATTTGGAGGTTCCTATATATAGGTTCAGTGATTTGTTAGAGTAACTCACAGCACTCATGAAAGTGCTATTCTTATTATTATTGTTTTATCTTAAAGGATATAAATGAACAGCTGGTGAAAGAGTTGGGTAAGTCTGTAAGGTTTACAAGAACAAGAGTTTCTGTCCTTATGGAGACAGAGGGCATGTCCCTCTCAGTACATTAATATGTCCATCGACCAGGAAGGTCCCTGAGTCTTGCTGTTCAGAATGTTTAATATCAAAGATTTCATTACATAGGCATGAGTGATTATATCATTGGTAACATCATTCAAGTAAAATCTCCAGCTCCACTCTCCCTGGAAGTTGCAACCCTCTCAACATATGCTTAGTCTTTTGGTGACTGGCCCTACTCTGAATTGGTCTAGGAGTTCCTCCAGGAGTCTCTTTGTGTTGTTAGCAAAACAGACATTCCTATCTCTCAGGAAATCCTAGGCTCTGCCAGGAACTAGAGATAAATCTGTACATGTAAAGATTTGTAGACCAAATATATTTTTTATTATACTGTAGTGGTGGTGTTCAGTTCTCTATAGTCTTGTTGATTTTCTTTTCTACTAATTTCTTTGATGCAGGAGTGATAAAGTCTCCAGTAACAATTATGGATTTGCCTATTTTTCCTTTTAGTTTATTAATTTTTGTTTCATATATTTTGATGCTATTTTACAGATGCATTCACATTTATAATTTCTTTGTAAATTAGCCCTTCTGTTTTTTTAAAAATTTTATTTTGGTATCATTAATCTACAACTACATGAAGGACATTACGTTTACTAGGCTCCCCCCTTCCCCAAGTCCCCCCCACATCCCCATTCACAGTCACTGTCCATCAACATAGCAAGATGCTGCAAAATCACCACTTGTCCTCTCTGAGCTGCACAGCCCTCCCCATGCCCCCCCACACACTATACATGCCAATCGCAATGCCCCCTTTCTTTTTTTCCCGCCCCTATCCCTCCCTTCCCACCTGTCCTCCCCAGTCCCTTTCCCTTTGGTAACTATTAGTCCATTCTTGGGTTCTGTGCTTCTGCTGCTGTTTTGTTCCTTCAGTTTTCTTTTGTTCTTATACTCCACATATGAGTGAAATCATTTGGTACTTGTCTTTCTCCACCTGGCTTATTTCACTGAGCATAATACCCTCTAGCTCCATCCATGCTGTTGCGAATGGTAGGATTTGTTTTTTTCTTATGGCTGAGTAATATTCCATTGTGTATATGTACCACATCTTCTTTATCTGTTCATCTACTGATGGACATTTAGGTTGCTTCCATATCTTGGCTATTGTAAATACTACAGCAATAAACATAGGGGTGCATCTGTCTTTTTCAAACTGGACTGCTGCATTCTTGGGGTAAATTCCTAGAAGTGGAATTCCTGGGTCAAATGGTATTTCCATTTTGAGCATTTTGAGGAACCTCCATACTGCTTTCCACAATGGTTGAACTAATTTACATTCCCACCAGCAGTGTAGGAGGGTTCCCCTTTCTCCACAACCTCGCCAACATTTGTTGTTTGTCTTTTGGATGGTAGCCATCCTTACTGGTGTGAGATGATATCTCATTGTGGTTTTAATTTGCATTTCTCTGATGACAAGCGATGTGAAGCATCTTTTCATGTGTCTGTTGGCCATCTGAATTTCTTCTTTAGAGAACTGTCTATTCAGCTCCTCTGCCCATTTTTTAATTGGCTTATTTGCCTTCTGTTTGTTGAGGTGTGTGAGCTCTTTATATATTTTGGATGTCAACCCTTTATCGGATCTGTCATTTACGAATATATTCTCCCATACTGTAGGATACCTTTTTGTTCTATTGATGGTGTCCTTTGCTGGACAGGAGCTTTTCAGCTTGATACAGTCCCATTTGTTCATTTTTGCGTTTGTTTCCCTTGCCCGGGGAGATATGTTCAAGAAGAGGTCGCTCAAGTTTACGTCTAAGTGATTTTTGCCTATGTTTTTTACTAAGAGTTTTATGCTTTCATGACTTACATTCAAGTCTTTGATCCATTTTGAATTTACTTTTGTGTATGGGGTTAGACAGTGATCCAGTTTCATTCTCTTACATGTAGCTGTCCAGCTTTGCCAATACCATATGTTGAAGAGACTGTCATTTCCCCATGGTATGTCCATGGCCCCTTTATCGAATATTAGTTGACTATATATGTTTGGGTTAATGTTTGGAGTCTCTGTTCTGTTCCATTGGTCTGTGGCTCTGTTCTTGTGCCAGTACCAAATTGTCTTGATTACTATGGCTTTGTAGTAGAGCTTGAAGTTGGTGAGTGAGATACCCCCTACTTTATTCTTCTTTCTCAGGATTGCTTTGGCTATTTGGGGTCTTTGGTGTTTCCATATGAATTTTTGAACTATTTGTTCCAGTTCATTGAAGAATGCTGTTGGTAGTTTGATATGGATTGCATCGAATCTGTATATTGCTTTGGGCAGGATGGCCATTTTCACGATATTAATTCTTCCTAGCCATGAGCATGGGATGAGTTTCCATTTGTTGGTGACCTCTTTAATTTCTCTTAAGAGTGTCTTATAGTTTTCAGGGTATAGTTCTTTCACTTCCTTGGTTAGGTTTATTCATAGGTATTTTATTCTTTTTGATGCTATTGTGAACGGAATTGTCTTACTGATTTCTCTATTAGTTTATTGTTAGTGTATAGGAAAGCCACAGGTTTCTGTGTGTTAATTTTGTATCCTGCAACTTTGCTGAATTCCGATATTAGCTCGAGTAGTTTCAGAGTGGAGTCTTTAGGGTTTTGTATGTACAATATCATGTCATCTGCAAATAGTGACAGTTTAACTTCTTCTTTACCTATCTGGATTCCTTGTATTTCTTTGTTTTGTCTAATTGCTGTGGCTAGGACCTCCAGTACTATGTTGAATAACAGTGGGGATAGTGGGCATTTCTGTCTTGTTCCCGATAGCAGAGGAAAAGCTTTCAGCCTATCGCTGTTCAGTATGATGTTGGCTGTGGGTTTATCATATATGGCCTTTATTATGTTGAGGCACTTGCCCTCTATACCCATTTTGTTGAGAGTTTTTATCATGAAAGGATATTGAATTTTATCGAATGCTTTTTCAGCATCTATGGAGATTATCATGTCATTTGTGTCTTTCTTTTTGTTGATGTGGTGGATGATGTTGATGGATTTTCGAATGTTGAACCATCCTTGCATCCCTGGGATGAATCCCACTTGGGCATGGTGTATGATCCTTTTGATGTATTTTTGAATTCGGTTTGCTAATATTTTGTTGAGTAATTTTGCATCTACGTTCATCAGGGATATTGGTCTGTAGTTTTCTTTTTTGGTGGTGTCTTTGCCTGGTTTTGGTATTAGGGTGATGTTCGCTTCATAGAATGAGTTTTGGAGTATTCCCTCCTCTTCTATTTTCCGGAAAACTTTAAGGAGAATGGGTATTATGTCTTCTCTGTATGTCTGATAAAATTCCGAGGTAAATCTATCTGCTCTGGCAGTTTTGTTCTTTTGTAGTTTTTTGATTACCGCTTCAATTTCGTTGCTGGTAATTGGTCTGTTTAGATTTTCTGTTTCTTTCTGAGTCAGTCTTGGAAGGTTGTATTTTTCTAGGAAGTTGTCCATTTCTCCTACGTTTCCCAGCTTGTTAGCATATAGGTTTTCATAGTACTCTCTAATAATTCTTTGTATTTCTGTGGGGTCCGTCGTGATTTTTCCTTTCTCGTTTCTGATTCTGTTGATGTGTGTTGACTCTCTTTTCCTCTTAATAAGTCTGGCTAGAGGCTTATCTATTTTGTTTATTTTCTCAAAGAACCAGTTCTTGTTTTCATTTATTTTTGCTATTGTTTTATTCTTCTCAATTTTATTTATTTCTTCTCTGGTCTTTATTATGTCCCTCCGTCTGCTGTCCTTAGGTCTCATTTGTTGTTCTTTTTCCAATTTCGATAATTGTGACATTAGACCATTCATTTGGGATTGTTCTTCTTTCTTTAAATATGCCTGGATTGCTATATACTTTCCTCTTAAGACTGCTTTTGCTGTATCCCACAGTAGTTGGGGCTTTGTGTTGTTGTTGTCATTTGTTTCCTTATATTGCTGGATCTTCATTTTGATTTGTTCATTGATCCATTGATTATTTAGGAGTGTGTTGTTAAGCCTCCATGTGTGTGTGAGCCTTTTTGCTTTGTTTGTACAATTTATTTCTAGTTTTATGCCTTTGTGGTCTGAAAAGTTGGTTGGTAGGATTTCAATCTTTTGGAATTTACTGAGGCTCTTTTTGTCGCCTAGTGTGTGGTCTATTGTGGAGAACGTTCCATGTGCACTTGAGAAGAATGTGTATCCTGTTGCTTTTGGATGTAGAGTTCTGTAGATGTCTATTACGTCCATCTGTTCTAGTGTGTTGTTCAGTGCCTCTGTGTCCTTACTTATTTTCTGTCTGGTGGATCTGTCCTTTGTAGTGAGTGGTGTGTTGAAGTCTCCCAGAATGAGTGCATTGCATTCTATTTCCTCCTTTAATTCTGTTAGTATTTGTTTCACATATGGTTGGTCCTCCTGTATTGGGTGCATAAATATTTATAATGGTTATATCCTCTTGTTGGACTGAGCCTTTTATCATTATGTAGTGTCCTTCCTTATCTTTTGTTACTTTCTTTATTTTGAAGTCTATTTTGTCTGATACTAGTATTGCAACACCTGCTTTTTTCTCTCTGTTGTTTGCATGAAATATCTTTTTCCGTCCCTTGACTTTAAGTCTGTGCATGTCTTTGGGTTTGAGAAGAGTCTCTTGGAAGGAGCATATGGATGGGTCTTGCTTTTTCATCCATTCTATTTCTCTGTGTCTTTTGATTGGTGCATTCAGTCCATTTACAGTTAGGGTGATTATTGAAAGGTATGTACTTATTGCCATTGCAGGCTTTAAGTCTGTGGTTACCAAAGGTTCAAGGTTAGCTTCTTTACTATCTTACTGTCTAACTTAACTTGCTTATTGAGCTATTATAAACACAGTCTGATGATTCTTTATTTCTCTCCCTTCTTATTCCTCCTCCTCCCTTCTTCATATGTTGGGTGTTTTGTTCTGTGCTCTTTTTAGGAGTGCTCCCATCTAGAGTAGTCCCTGTAGGATGCCCTGTAGAGGTGGTTTGTGGGAGGCAAATTCCCTCAAGTTTTGCTTGTCTAGAAATTGTTTAATCCCTCCTTCATATTTAAATGATAATCGTCCTGGATACAGTATTCTTGTTCGAGGCCCTTCTGTTTCATTGCATTAAGTATATCATGCCATTCTCTTCTGGCCTGTGGGGTTTCTTTTGAGAAGTCTGATGATAGCCTTATGGTTTTCCTTTCTAGGTGACCTTTTTTTTTTCTCTCTGGCTGCCTTTAATATTTTGTCCTTGTCTTTGATCTTTGCCATTTTAATTATTATGTGTCTTGGTGTTGCCCTCCTGGATCCCTTGTCATGGGAGTTCTGTGTATCTCTGTGGTCTGAGAGGCCATTTCCTTCCCTAGTTTGGGGAAGTTTTCAATAATTATTTCTTCAGAGACACTTTCTATCCCTTTTTCTCTCTCTTCTTCTTCTGGTACCCCTATAATGCATATATTGTTTCATTTGGATTGGTCACACAGTTCTCTGAAAATTCTTTCATTCCTGGGGATCCTTTTATCTCTCTCTGCATCAGCTTCTCTGCGTTCCTGTTCTCTGGTTTCTGGTCCATTAATGGTCTCTTGCATCTCATCCATTCTGTTTTGAAGTCCTTCCAGAGCTTGTTTTATTTCTGTATTCTCCCTCCTTAGTTCTTGCATATTTCTCTGCAAGTCTATCAGCATGGTTATGAGTTTTGTTTTGAACTCTTTTTCAGTAAGATTGGTTAAATCTATCTCCCCAGGTTCCTTCTCAGGGGAAGATGTAGAAGATGTCGAAGCTGTCTGGGTTAGTCCTGTCTGGATCAAATTTTTTCGCCTTTTTATGTTGATAGGTGCAGTGGAGTGCTATTGACGCGTCTATCAGCTGAGAGAGTTAAGACTCTTTCCACTTGGCTCCTGGCCTTTCTTTATTGGGACAACTACGACCCCTAGTGGTTTGTGTTGGACAATTGTATGCAGGTTGGGCCTCTGTATCTTGCCCGGTCGGTATGGAGGAAGCTCCCTTCCTGTGTGCGTGACCAGCCTCAGGCCGCTGCTCTGTTATGGCGGGGACCTGGCGGGGTAATGGATGGGAGGCTGTTTGGCTGTTTACCTCCGTGAGGGGTCTCAGAGCTGTTGCCCAGGGGGTTAGCGCGCCCAGAGTTCCCTGGAATTTCCAGCTGCTGGACTGTGACCCGGGATGCTTCCTTCCAGCTGTGGAGTCCCTGTCCCTTTAAGACTTTCAGAAAGCACTCACTTTTCTTTGTCACAGGGGCACCGGTTTCAGGACCCACTCAAAGGTCTTTCTGTCCTGTTTCCCTAGTTTCTAGCACCCCATGCATGCACTGTGTCTGCACTCTGGTGCAGATGGCTAGGGCTGAGTGTTTAGCAGTCCTGGACTCCCTCTCCCTCCCTGCTCCAACTCCTCTCCTCCCGCCCGGAGCTGGGGTGAGGGGCCCTCGGGCCCCACCGGGCTGCGGCTTGTATCTTACCCCTTTACCAGGTGCTGGGTTCTCGCAGGTGTGGATGTAGTCTGGCTGTCATCCTGTGTCTTCTGGTCTCCCTTAGGATTAGTTGTATTGTTGTATTTTCAAAAATATATATGTTTTTGGGAGGAGATTCCCACTGTCCTACTCACACTGCCATCTTGGCTCTGCCTCAGCCCTTCTGTTTTTATGTTTTATTCCCCTTTATCTCTGGGGATTTTGTTTGCTCTGAAGTCTGCACTGTCTATTATCATAGATAGTTCATCTTTCTTTTGAACGGTGTATGCATGGTATATCTTTACCCAGTCCTTTGCTTTTTAAAATCTATAAGTAAGTTTATAATGATATTTATATCATAAAAAGAAAACACATGAAACTCACAAGTTATACAAAGAAAGTGAAAAATAATTTTCAAAAGTAAGGCAAAATTTAAAGATTTAATTAAAGAGTTAACTATCAAGTAGACAACTTTACTTCCTCTAAATTCCACTTTGTCACCCACTCTGAATTATAATTGAACAATGGCTCTCTCTTCAGGAGGTCCTGTACAGGAATCTTGGAGACTAATAGTTATATTTTGATATGAGTTGAAGGTTAGTGATGTATTTCCATGTAGTAACTAATGCTGCCTTAATATGAAGTCACAGTCTGCTTTGGAGTAAAATAGCTGTAAATTAGTGTTCCACCAGGCTACAAAAAATGTCACCAACATTTTACTGATGCATGCAGATGTGTTAGGATTAAACTGCTATTTAGAGAGCAAAGAGAATTGCAGCAGAAGAGGGCATCCCTTTGCTTTTAACCTACAAATATAATTTTTGAAGAGAGTTTCTTACAGAAATTGTATTCATCTTGATAATCTCTGCCTTTTCAGTGATACGTTTAGTCCATTTATCTTTAAAGTGATTACAAATATACATGGATTTAGGTCAACCATTTTATTTGTTTTATGTTTATGCCCTTTGTTTTCATTCTTCTGTTTCTCCTTTCCTACTTCTTTTTGGGTTATCTTAATGTGTTTTGATATTGTACTTTGTTTCATCTTTTTTACTCTAAATCATATGTTTTTGTGTAGTTTTTTTAAGTGCTTGCTCTAGGGTTTATAATACACCTACTTAATTTTTCATAGTCTCCTAGAATTCCATCACCACTCCAAGTGGAATGCAGAAATCTAATCACCATATATAGGTCTCTTTACCATTTTGCCTTTTTGTTGTAGTAGTCTTATGACTTACATCTATATACATTAAAAATCCTGATACTTCCATTCTTCTATTGACTCAATGCAGAGACATTTAAAAAAATTCTGTAATTGCATTTTTTACTTGCAAAATTTCCATCAATTTTTTATGTCTTTTCTTTCTTCACTGAGACTTTATATATCTTTCCATTCTTATCTAGGATGTTCACTTTTCACTTCTTAGAAGATTTTTATGGTAGTTGTTTTAAAATCTTTGATAAGTCCTAAATTTGCCATTTTAGCATTTGCATACACTGATTTTCCTTTCACATGTAGGTTGAGGTTTTCCTGGTTCCTTACTGGCTTGGTAATTTTGGATTGTATCCTTGACATTTAGAATATTATGAGACTTCAGTCTTATTTGAATTCTGTAGAGAATGGTGATATTTTAAAATTTTAGCCACCCAGATGTGTTCAGGTTGCAAGTTCTGACTAGTCTTCCATATGTTTTGGTTTTAATATTAGTTTAGTTTTCAAAGCCTTTGAAATGATACTCAGATCTCTTCCAGATGTGTATCACTGAGTGGACAGTCTGGAACCTGTTCAGTAGTTCTAAGCCTTAGTTCAGTTCTCAAAGTTAGTGGTATGCTGTTTAATGTCTGATCTTTTAATGATGCTGAGATTGATCAGTGAGTCTAGGTATTATAGTCTCCTCCATCCATTATTAAGTTCTAAACCAATCGCCTTTTTACCTAAGACTTTTGGCAGTCATTGGTGGTCATCGCATAGATTATTTCATTAGGTGTTGCAGAATGGAGAATTTTAAATTCTGGAATCATCAACTATTTGTTTTCCTCAAAATACAGTTAATACTACAGGAAAGGCAAAGTAAATGCTTGATTTCATTTTTCCTTTTATTTATATTTAGAGTAGGAATTAGTGCTCTAGCAGGTATTTTTAATGTCTAATAAACTGTTTTTGAATATCATGAAGTCATGGATTATTATGCATTTCATATGTTTCACTTGATTATAATCATTATTCCTTTGGTTGTCAAATTGTCTTACCTTAAACCAGTGTGAGCCCCTTTCCTTCCTCTTGGCTTCTGTGTCTCTTTAACTTGACTCCATTATCTTGGACAAAGTTGGATTTACCATGAAGATAAAGTAGCTTAAAGTTCAGGGTTTTTTATTTGCACAGATTTCTTAAAAGGCTTTGGGATCAACCTTTAGTAATTGATCATCTAGATTTTGTAAAATTTACAAAAGTGAGATTTTTAAGGGCAGGGAGCCCACTTATTATAAAATTCTGGCCCCACAAAATCTTGATCCCTATTTTTTTGCGTAGTCCATGCTTTCAAGCACAGCAAAATTCTAGGCTTATCTTTTATATTTCCTGCTGCAGTTTTGGAAGTAGTCATTTCTCCAAGGAGCTTTCATTCCTTTTTTTTTTTTTTGAAGGAAATGTCTTTGGAATCTTGAGTCTGGATACTAGAGGTGCCTAATGCTACTGGGCTGCATTGCAAAATACATATTTTAATAAAGATTCTATTTTTTCATGTTTTCTTCTATGTAAGATTTCAGGATTTTTATTTGACTTCTTTGACTTCTGTATCTCTTTATACTGAAAATGTTGATTCCAATGACTTAATAAAATCACTTACTTGCTGTGTCCTACAATATGTCTATAACAGTTTTGAAATAACAATTGATAGCACTTCTAACAATAAAACGACTAAATGCAGTTTTAAGATTTCTTTGTGGTTCTTTTATTCCTTAAGATATATCCTACTAAGGATATACAATCAAAGAGTACTATATGATTAAGCCACTTGAATTATGTTCTGTGTTCTTTTGTCACAAACTTGGAATACAGAGGGTTATTGGTTTCAGTTTGTTTTAAGTTTTTAGAGATTGTCCCCTATTTTTAATATTTGTTTTTTCTTTTCTGATTTAATTTTGTCTTTTGATTGTCTTGATGGAAGGGGCCCCCACTGAATATCTGAACAAAATGCTAAATTTATTCCTCTATGCAAAGGAGAGCTGTGAAGGTTAGAGTTCAGAGCTTGATGAAGTGGGAGTATTTAGGAGGAAGTGGTTGAACTTTGTTTTGTTATGCAAATATAGTTATGGCATGTAGCTGTTACTGACTGGTTGACTTTCTGAAGTGTGGTCACTCATTTGAAGCTATTATCATTGATAGGCTGGAATGAGTTTAAAGCTAGTTCTCATACAGTAGCCACTATTGCTATTACTATTCGTACTTTCTTGAATTTGGAGTAAAAGAATTTTTTTTCTCATATGTAAAACAATGATTTTTGGCTCCAAAACCAATACTGTATTACAAGATAAATTCATAGAAGTCTGATTTCCATTGTTATCCCCTCCATCCTGTTTTCTCCATTTTTTTTGAGCAAAGGGTGGCAGTCTGCAGGTCAGATTTGGCCACCTACCTCTTTTTGTAAATAATGTTTTGTTGGAACACAACCATACTTATTTATGTTTCATCAGTGGCTTGTTTTGCACTAAAACAGCAGAGTTCAGTTGCCATGACAGAGATTATATGGCTTGCAAAGCCTGAAATATTTATTATCTGCCTCTTTACTGAAAACATTTACTGATTCTCTGCTATAGAGAATCATTTCACTGCATTTTGGCTTGTCCTTCCTTTTTTTTTTTGACTTTTTTCCTCCAAGCTCTTTACTATTCAATCAAGACAGCTGAAACATACTTAAATCTAGACACCTTTTAACTTCTGTTACCCACTAACAGTTTAGTATTACATAATTAAAAATTAACATATTCTAAATTTGGAGTCTTTAATACAAATTGTTAAGGGAGTTACGTAACTGTTCAGTAAATTATATCAAGCTATCACACTTAAGTTTCTTATTCACCTTTTTTTTATTAAGGTATCACTGATACACAATCTTATGAAGGTTTCACATGAGCAACATTGTAGTTACTATATTCACCCATATTACCAAGTCCCTCCTACACAGCCCATTGCAGTCACTGTCCATCAGTGTAGTAAGATGCTATAGAGTCACTACTTGTCTTCTCTGCTATACTGCCTTCCCTGTGCCCCTTCTACATTGTATGTACTAATCATAATACCCCTTATTGTCCTTCATTTTTAAAAAAATAAATGCAAATCCATTAATATACTTAACATTTAGCCTCCATTTACACAAAAGGTAACATACCATAAACACTACCGTGTATGTATGTATATATATGTATATATGTGTGTGTGTATGTATGTGTGTGTGTGTGTGTGTATATATATATATATATATATTTTATTTTTTTTACTTAGCAGTGTATCTTGAAAATCACTATTTCAATTTATCTTATTCCTAGACTTAGTACTCTTACATAGATAAACCATTTTCTATTCAACCAATCCTCTTGATATTAATTTTCACTAATCTGTTTTGATGATAAGTAGTCTTATAGTAAAAAGCCTTCTAAAGAAATCATTTCACATTTTTGCCATTGTATCTTTGGGACAGATTCCTTGAAGTGGAATTGTTAGATTAGAGTTTAAGTATATTTTAGATTATGCTGATATCACCAGATTCCCCTCCATTGGGCCTATACCATTTCTTTTTTACTGTGATAAAGAACACAGAACTTAAAATTTACCTTCTTAATCATTTTTTAATGTACAGGTCAGTAGTGTTAAGCATATTCACATTGTTGTGAAACAGATTTCTAGAACTTTTTTATCTTGCAAAACTGAAATTCTATTCCCCATTAAACAACTCCCTTTCCGCCGCCCCCCCCTCCCATCCTGGTAATCATATCTACTTTCTGTTTTTCTATGATTTTGGCTACTCTAGGTATCTCATATAAGTAGAACCACAAGAGTATTTGTCCTTTTGTGATTGGCTTATTTCACTCAGCATAATGTTCTCAAGGTTCATATATGTTCTTGCGTGTGACAGGATTTCCTTTTTTAAGACTGAATAATATTCCGCTACGTATATACCCCATGTTCTTTATCTGTACATATGTTGATGGACATTTGGTCTGCTCCCACTTTTTTGGCTAATGTGAATAATACTGCTGTGAACTTCAGTGTATAAATATCTATTTGAGACCTTGCTTTAAATTTTGGGAGTATATATTCAGAGGTAGAATTGCTTAATCATGTTAAGATTTGTATGTTTAATAATTTTTTTGAGGAACTGCCATACTATGTACCATAGTGGCTGTACCATTTTACCTTCCCACTAACAATGTACAAAGGTTCCAATTTCTCCACATCTTCACTAACACTTGTTATTTTGTTATTTTACTTTGTTTTGTTTCTTGTATAGTAGCCATCCTAATGGGTATGAGGTGATTCTCATAGTTTTGATTTGCATTTCTCTAATGATTAGAGATGTTGAACATCTTTTCCTACCCTTGTAGGCTATTTGTTTATTTTATTTGGAGAAATATTTATTCAGGTCATTTGCCCATTTTTTAATTGAATTATTTGATTTGTTCATTGTTAATTGTTCTTTATATATTCTAGATAGTTTGCAATTATTTTCTCCCATTCCATAGGTTGTCTTTGGACTTACAAAATTGTTTAAAATTTTGATGAAGTCCAATTTCTCTGTACTTCTTTGGTTTGCTGTGCTTTAGGTGTCATAGCTAAGAAATCATTGTCAAATCCAGGGTCATGGGGATATATGCCTATGTTTTCTTCTAGAGTTTTGTAGTTTTAGCTTTTCCATTTAGGTCTTTGATCCATTTTAAGTTATTTTTTATAAATGATGTTAGGTATATGATGTTAGGTAGAGGTACAGATTCATTCTTTGTGTGTGAAATATGTAGCTGTCCAAAAACTGTTTATTAAAACAGTGTCTAGATCTTTTTAATTTATACATCTTTTGTTTTTTACATTTAATATAGAATTTTGCAAACATGCACAGAAATAGGCAGTATAATGGATTCTCATGTACCCATCATACAGTTTACGAAGATTATAAAAATTGTTCTTACCTCATGTAATCCTTCACCTCCAACACCTTTCCACGACGAGTGACTAAGGCAAATCCATTTTCATCACTTTGTACATTGGTAGTTTATATATCTAACAGAAATGTTTTCTAAACATAACCACACTACAATTATTACACCTTACAAAATTACCAGTTATTCCTTAATATTGTATCATATCCAGTATCTACTCATTATTTTCTGTTTGCTAGTTGTTGCCTAAGGTTGATATATGCCTTATATTTTGTGTGTGTATTGTAAGCTCTTTTATTTTCCATTTCATTTGTTTGCTGGAGAACCAGTCATTTTGTCATTTAGGATCTCCAGCATCATGAATCTACCTCATTGTAACCTCATCTTGACATTTAACATGTGCTTGTATTCTCCTTATTTTTGTAAACCTATAAGTCTAGAAGTTTGATTAGGTTTAGGTTTGATTGTTTTAGGCAAGAGACATAGGTAATATTGGGAAATTTTGTTGTATCTTATCAGGAATCACTTAGTTTCATTGTCCTGCTTTTTAGTGATATTAAGAATGATGAATGGGTCACAATGAGATACCACCTCACACCAGTTAGGATGGCCACCATCCAAAAGACAAACAACAACAAATGTTGGCAAGGATGTGAGAAAGGGGAACCCTCCTACACTGTTGGTGGGAATGTAAACTAGTTCACCTATTGTGGAAAGCAGTATGGAGGTTCCTCAAAAAACTAAAAATAGAAATAACACAGGAATTCCACTCCTAGAATTTACCGTAAGAATGCAGGAGCCACTTTTAAAAAGACATATGCACCCCTATGTTTATCACAGCACTGTTTACAGTAGCCAAGAAATGGAAGCAACCTAAGTGTCCATCAGTAATTGAATGGATGAAGAAGATGTGGTACATAAATACAGTGGAATATTATTCAGCCATAAGAAGAAAACAAATCCTACCATTTGCAACAACATGAATGGAGCTAGAGGGTATTATGCTCAGTGAAGTAAGCCAGGCAGAGAAAGACAAGTACCAAATGATTTCACTCATATGTGGAATATAAGAACAAAGGAAAAAAAACTGAAGAAACAAAACATCAGCAGAATCACAGAACCCAAGAAAGGACTAACAGTTACCAAAGGGAAAGGGACTGGGGAGGATGGGTGGGAAGGGAAGGAGAAGTGAGGGGAAGAAGAAAGGGGACCTATGATCAGTATGTATAATATGTGTGTGGGGGCACGGGGAGGGCTGTGCAACACAGAGGAGACAAGTAGTGATTTTACAGCATCTTACTACGCTGATGGACAGTGACGGGGTATGTGAGGGGGACTTGGTAAACAGGGGAGTCTAGTAAACATAATGTTCCTCATGTAATTGTAGATTAATGATACCAAAAAAAAGTAAAGATCCATTTTCAAAACTAACTAAAACTAACTAACTAACTAACTAACTAATGGAACAAAACAGCAGCAGACTCATAGAACCCAAGAATGGACTAACAGTTACCAAAGGGAAAGGGACTGGGGAGGATGGGTGGGAAGGGAGGGATAGGGGGATAAGGGGCATTACAATTAGGAGACATAATTAATGGGGGCCACAGGGTAGGCAGTGTAGCAGAGAGAAGACAAGTAGTGATTCTACAGCATCTTACTACGGCTGATGGATAGTGACTGTAATGGGGTATGTGGTGAGGACTTGATAATGGGGGCAATCTAGTAACCACAATGTTGCTCATGTAATTGTATATTAATGATACCAAAAAAGAAAAAAGAATGATGAATGGGTTCAGCTTGGTCTTTCCATATTAAAGTTCCCTTTCACCTTTTGGCTTTAGCAGACCATTGATCGTCTTTGACTAGATTCATTATTTAAACAGGGATTAGAAAATGGTGATTTTCTAATTCCATCATTTCTTCTGCATTTATTGGCTGTGA
This sequence comes from Manis javanica, assembly GCF_040802235.1. Lineage (NCBI taxonomy): Eukaryota > Metazoa > Chordata > Mammalia > Pholidota > Manidae > Manis > Manis javanica. The sequence goes on along the minus strand of NC_133163.1, from coordinate 93,012,453 downwards.
TTATTCTCTAAGGAAAATGTTGCCCTCATCGTCTCTCTTGTTTCCATGAAATACTGTTTATACCAGACAGGCAGGATAAATGATTGATTCTACTAATTGACCAATTTTCAGGATAATGAGTTGTGCACTAGCAACCTCCAAAACTAATCAGAGAGGAATTTTTTTCTTTTTTTAAAATTGAAGTATCATCGACATACAATCTTATGATGGTTTCATATAAACAACACAGTGGTTTCAACATTCACCCATATTATCAAGTCCTCACCCCTTCTACTGCAGTCACTATCAACTTAGATGTTATAATCATTAACTGTCTTGTCGGAGATGATACTGCTTACCCGTTGACCTACCTATATTGTGATTGCAAATTATAGTTCCGCTTAATCCCCTTCTCCCTCCCCACATCCCTCCTAACCCCCTCTCCTTTGGTAACAACTGGTCCCTTCTTGGTGTCTACTGCTCCATCCATGTTGTTGCAAATGTTAAGATTTATTTTCTTTTTATGGCTGAATAACATCCCATTGTGTATATGTACCACTTCTTTATCCATTCATCTACTGATGGACACTTAGGTTGCTTCCATATCTTGGCTATTGTATATAGTGCAGCAATAAGCGTAGGGGTGCATATGTCTTTTTGAATCAGGGATCTTGTTTTCTTCAATTAAATTCCTAGGAGTGGAATTACTGGGTCAATGGTATTTCTATTTTTAGTTTTTTGAGAAACCTCCATATTGTTTTCACTAATGGTGAACTAATTTACACTCCCACCAACAGTGGAGGGTTCCCCTTTCTCTGCATCTTCACCAGCATTTGTTGTTTCTTGTCTTTTGCATGTTGGCCATCTTTACTGGTGTGAGGTGGTATCTCATTTGTGGCTTTGATTTGCATTCCCCTGATGATTAGCAATATGGAACATCTTTTCATGTGCCTGTATTACTTCTTTGGAGAAATGTCTGTTCAGGTCCTCTGACCATTTTTTAGCTGAGTTATTAGTTTTTTTGATGTTGAGGTGTATGAGTTCTTTATATATTTTGAATGTTAACCTCTTATCAGAAGATTCATTTATAAATATATCTTCCCATACTGTAGGATCCCTTTCTGTTCTGCTGATGGTGTCCTGTGGTATATAGAAGCTTTTAGTTTGATGTAGTCCCATTTGTTCATTTTTGGTTTTGTTTCCCATGCCCGAGGAGATGTGTTCAGGAAAACAGTTGCTGATGTTTATATTCAAGAAATTTTTGCCTATGTTTTTATATGAGCTTTATAGTTTCATGACTTACATTTAGGTGTTTGATCCATTTTGAGTTTACTAATTTTGTGTATGGAGTTAGACAGTAATCTAGTTTCATTCTCTTACATGTAGCTGTCCAGTTTTACCAACACCATTTGTTGAAGAGGCTGTCTTTTCCCCATTGTATAGCCATATATCCTTTATTGTACATTAATTGGCCATATATGTGGTTAATATCTGGGCTTTCTATTCTGTTCTTTTGATCTGTGGGTCTGTTTTTCTGACAGTACCAAATTGTTTTGATTACTGTGGTTTTGTAGTAGAGTTTGAAATTAAGGAGCATAATCCCCCATCTTTATTCTTCCTTCTCAAGATTGCTTTGGTTATTCAGGGTCTTTTGTGGTTTCATAGGAATTTTAGAACAGTTTGTTCTAGTTTGTTGAAGAATGCTGTTGTTATTTTGATAGGGATTGCGTTGAATCTGTAGATTGCTTTAGGCAGGATGGACATTTTGACAATATTAATTCTTCCTATCCATGAGCCTTAGATGTTTTTCTACTTATTGGCATTTTCTTTAATTTCTCCCCTGAGTGTCTTGTAGAGCTTTCAGGGTATAGGTTTTTCACCTCCTTGGTTATATTTATTCTTAGGTATTTTATTCTTTTTGATGCAATTGTAAATGGAGTTGTTCTCCTAATTTCTCTTTCTGCTAATTCATTGTTAGTATATAGGAATCCAACAGATTTCTGTGAACTGACTTTGTATCTTGCAACTTTGCTGAATTCAGTTATTACTTCTAATAGTTTTTTGGTGGAGTCCTTAGGGTTTTCTGTGTATAATATCATCTGCAAACAGTGACAGGTTAACTTCTTTACCAATTTGTATGCCTTTTATTTCTTTGTGTTGTCTGATTGCTGTGGCTAGAACCTACCTCCAGTACTATGTTGAATAAAAGTGGTGAGAGTGGGCATCCTTGTCTTCTTCCTGATCTTAAGAGGAAAAGCTTTCAGCTTTTTGCAATTAAGTATGATGTTGACTGTGTGTTTGCGCTGTTATCTATGATGTTGACTGTGTGTTTGTCATATATGGCCTTTATTATGTTGAGATACTTACCCTGAAGAGCCATTTTGTTGAGAGTTTTTATCATGAATGGATTTAGATTTAGTCAAATGCTTTTTCAGCATCTATGGAGATAATCATATGATTTCTGTCCTTTTTGTTGATGTGGTGTATGATATTGGTTGATTTATGAATATTGTACCATCCATGCATCCCTGGAATAAATCCCTCTTGGTCATGATGGATGATCTTTTTGATGCATTTTTGAATTAGGTTTGCTAATAATTTGTTGGGTATTTTTGCATTTATGTTCCTCAGGGATATTGGTCTGGAATTTTCTTTATTTGTGGTGTCCTTTAATCTGTTAGTATTTGTTTTATATATTTAGGTGCTTCTATATTGGGTGCATAGATATTTATAATAGTTATATCTTCTTTGGACTGACCCCTTTATCATTATGTAATATTGTTCCAAATCATTAGAGTCACCATTCTTTTATATGCTCAGATTGTTTCATCTTAGGCAATAGTTGCCTATCATTTCCTTTTGACTGGTCTGTGGTAGTATTGTTAATATTTTTGATTTCTGATTTGACAAGATGTCCCCAGTTCATTGTGTAGTTTCCTGTGCTAAATCTGGAATAAGCCATTTCTCCAAGGAACCCTGATTTTTTTCAGTGGGAAATGATGTTCAGAGTACACAGTCTGGAGGTAGGAGTGCTCATTCCTGCTGTGTTGTCATTGCTTTTAGGCACCTTCAGGCCAGTGCTCATGCCAAATCTACTATAATGTCTCAATAGTCTGATACTTGTTCTGTAGTTGACTCCGAGGGGCATTTCCTGGGAAAAATATTGAGTTCTTGTGTGTTCATAACTGTTTTCTTTAACCTTGAAGGTTAGTTTGTCTGGATAGAACATCCTTGACTCACATTTTAGTTCTTTGGGTATTTAAATATATAATTCCATTGTCTGCTATTATAAGCTGTTTGTGCCAATGTCTGTTATCTGTCTGATTTTTTTTGCCTTATGAATAATTTGGAATTTCTGCACAGATGCCCAGTGAATTTTTTCCTTTGAAGCTCATTAGTTTTACTAGATTGTACCTATGTATTGACCTTCTGTATTTTGTGCTTACATGCCTTTTATTTATGACTTACTTTTTAAGTTAAAATTTTTTTTCTTTCTTTTTTCTTCCTTATTTTTACAGCATCTTTTTTCATATCTCTTCTAGTTGTCTTCATTTATTTTTCTTTCATTTCTGATCCTTTTGGGGTTTGCTCAGATTTCTTTGTAGTGTTTCCTGTTGCCTAGTACTATTATTTAAGAGCTTTTCTAACTATGATTTTATGCTGCTTTAAAGCTTCTTCTTACTTCCTTTAGTTTGTTTTGTAATTTTAGGTCACAATTTCCATCTTCTTTAGGACATGCTTTTCTGCTGTATCTTCATTTTCTATAGGTATGCTGTTCTTATTACCCTCTTTTTCTTACAATATCATTCTGTTTGGTTTGATCAGTAGTCCTTTTCTGTGGCTCATGTTTATTTCATATGCATTATAAGTGCATTATGTAACATTAAAATTTTATTAGTTTTGATCATGTTAAGCTCTAAGTTACAACCTGTTAAACTATAAGCTGTTGTAAATTAGGTACCGTGTCTTTTTCTTTAGCAGTATGTTGTATTTCTAATCGTGGTCTGTCTAAATCAACTGCCATTGACACCTTGCTTGTCCTACAGTCTAGCAATATCAGTTATTGTGAATCATATCTGTGTTGTAACATAATGTCTTTGTAATATCTAGCTATTCCACTGGGCATTTGTAATGGAAAGTTAAGTACTTTTTTTTTATATGGGCTGAACTGAGTTTGTAGGGTTTTCCTGCATTTTCCAAGAAAGCAACCTAATTAATGTATAGGATTAGTAGTGCTATTCGGTGATGGAATATTTTAATTAGCTGCTGTTTCTTTTGTTTTAGGTTAAATGGAAACCACCCGTGGGAGCTGGATGCCTGTGTAGCCATTCTACCACATCAGTGAATTGCAATGAGTGGAGGAGGAGAGCAGCCGGATATCCTCAGTGTTGGAATCCTGGTCAAAGAAAGATGGAAAGTGGTAAGTATACATCCCAGAGAAAGAAAGAAAAATTGAGTATGTGTGTGTGTACATACAGGGGTATAATTTTTGGTAACTTGATAAAAACCATATTTCATTAAGAAATAATATGCATATTGTTTATGTGCCTAAAGCGTTTTTTTTTTTCAGTTATTTTCCTATGATTAAGTTCTGTTTCTACCCTAGTTCTTATTCTTGCTTCCTACAGTAGTAAATTTTCCTAACCTCTGATAGCTAATACTGAACAAGGTAAGTAAAAATATACTTAGGGAAAGAACAAATGAAAAAAAGTATAGTACAATTAACTGCTCATTCTTATTTTTTTTTTATTGAGGAAAATTATAAGTATACATAAAAATAGAGTGATAAAATGAAACTCCATGTACTCATGCCCTAGTTGAAACAGTTATCAATTTATGGTCAATCTTTTTTCATCTCTTTAACCTCCCTTCAAGTATATTTTGAAGCAAATCTTTTACCTTAGCATGTCTTCTATAATTATTTCAGTGTCTATTTCTAAAAGAAAAGGTATGTTTTTAAAGTGTAGTCATAATATCATTATCACACCTGAAAAGGTAAACATTTCTTAATATCATTAGGTATCCTTCCAGCTTTCACATTTTCCTGATTGTTTTGTGAATTATTTTTAACAGTTTTAGTCAAATCTAAATAAAGTCTGGATATTGCAGTTGGTTGATATCACTTAAGTTTCTTTTAATTTATGGGTTCCTTTTCATCTCTTCTTTTTTCCTCACACTTTATTTATTGAAGCAACTAGGTCATTTGCCTCTAAAATTTCCCACAGTTTGTATTTGCTTCCATGTGGTGTTACCATGTTTCTCTGTCTCATGCATTTTATAAAAATTGTCAGTTATATGGAGAGGCTTGATTAGATCTGTGTTCAGGTTTGTTTATTGAGGTGGGGGCATTTTTTTCCATAGTTATTGCTAGTTTTCAATAGGAGGCATATAGTGACTTATTGCTCATCACTTTTGTGGTGTTAGCACTATTGAGCATCATTGTTAATTCATTAGGATTGCAGATTGGTGATATTCTGTCATTCTTTCATTTATTAGTTGTCTATAAAGAGAAATTTCCCATCATTCACTATTATAGTGAGATACAGTTTGATTAGGAAAACAGGATAAATGCTTGATTATATTTCTTAATTTATCATTTTTCAAAATAATGAATTAGTTCCTTAGCATCTTTTGAAAGTGACCAATGAGACTTTTAAAAAGTATATAAAGTTAAGAATTCATAGCTTTCAATATATTTAATGTGTCAGTCCATTGTACTTATTATCCTTAATAATCCTCAAGTTGTCTCATTTGACTAAGGTCACACCCTTCAAGTTGTTGCATGAGTCCTGTTAACATGATCCTAATAGTCTTTAGATGGCTTCTTTGCCCTAGACTTGGAATCTGCCATCTCTCCTTCTCTTAAAGGAACAATTGTTGTTTTGGATATATTTAAATTTATTTTATTGTTGCCCAATTTTTGTTAATCACAGTTTGTTTCACTAGCAAGTTTAGCAAAGCTTTTGTAGTAGTTTCCTTTATCTGTTAACTGATTGATAAAAGAAGATTCTTCCTTTAGAAATAAAAATTTTTGTTTCTGTGGTACAGTGTTTTACTGATTAGGCAAGTTAGCAGGCTTTGGAAATTTACTTGAGTAAATATAAGAAAAGAACTTTGTTATCATTGTGGACTAGTGCAGGGAGATTCCAACATTTGTAATTTTCTATGTAAATTAGGCAAGTGCTTTGGTGAGCAAGTGCTTGTATTAAGTGCTATGATAAGGTTGGCTGTTCTCCACTAGGCATAGGTGGCAAACCAGTCTATGCTTGGCATGGTTTCTCTGTCCTGATAATTAGAGCTAATATATGTACAAAACATGTTCCCCAAATTTGGGGGGCATAGGTGGCCTTTTAATAAGGAATCACAGGCTCATTGTAAGGATGGTGTTTGAATTATCTATCATTATGTAACAAACTATATCAAAATTTAGAAGCTTAAAACAATAATTCATTTTGCCTACATTTTTGTGGATTAGCAATTGAGGAAGAGTTTGTCTCTTAGCCATGTGACATGAGTAGAGTTGGTTGGATTGGAAGATTCACTTCCAAATGGCTTGTTTGGTACTTTAGGAGTCTTTAGTTCCCTTACGCCCCCAAGCTGGGAGTTTATTTTCTAGGGCCTCTCTGCAAGGCTATGGCTTCTCAGGATGGTCAAACTTTCTGCATGATGGCCAGCTCTTGGGAGACAGGAAACAGAAATTCAGGGCTGGTTGAGGACTATTCTCAAAACTGGTGCAGGTTACTTCACTATGTTCTGTTGGTTAAAGTGGTTAAAGCAGTCACAATATCCACAAGGGGGTGAAGAAATGGATTCTACCCCTTGATGGGGGAGTAGCAAGGTCACATTGAAGAAGAGGAAAAAGGATGGGTGGTATTGTTGTGACCATCTTTGGAAACACAGTCTGCCACAGGCCTTTCCTCTATTCTTTCTCTAATCTGTATACCCCATCATAGTGAACTGCCTCTGGTTTTTTGCCTCACAAGACTGATGATATCTTAGGGCTTTGTCAAGTTCAATAAAAAATAATTAATGCTCTCCTTTTGTTCAAGTGACATTATGGAAATAGACCAATGGGCAAAGTAATTTACTTTGACTTGGATTTTTTATTCTGGCATTATGTAAGGATTTTTGTGCGGTACACATGAAACCACCTTTCATCACAGTCTGTATTTACAAGGATGGCCCTTTGGTACTGTTTATGAATTTTTAAATTTACACTAGCCTTTTTTATTTTTATTTTTATTTTTGTTTTTTGAGAGGGCATCTCTCATATTTATTGATCAAATGGTTGTTAACAACAATAAAATTCGGTATAGGGGACTCATTGCACAATCATCAATCAACCCCAAGCTTAATTCTCAACAGTCTCCAATCTTCTGAAGCATAACGAACAAGTTCTTACATGGTGAACAAGTTCTTACATAGTGAATAAGTTCTTACATGGTGAACAGTACAAGGGCAGTCATCACAGAAACTTTCGGTTTTGATCATGCATCATGAACTATAAACAATCAAGTCAGATATAATTGTTCGTTTGATTTTTTTTTTTTTTTTGAGAGGGCATCTCTCATATTTATTGATCAAATGGTTGTTAACAACAATAAAATTCAGTATGGGGGGTCAATGCTCAATGTACAATCATTAATCCATCTCAAGCCTAATTCTCGTCAGTCTTCAATCTTCTGAAGCATAACGAACAAGTTCTTACATGGTGAACGAATTCTTACATAGTGAATAAATTCTTACATGGTGAACAGTACAACGGCATTCATCACAGAAACTTTCGGTTTTGATCACGCATTATGACCTATAAACAATCAGGTCAAATATGAATATTCGTTTGATTTTTGTACTTGATTTATATGTTGATCCCACATTTCTCCCTTTATTATTATTATTATTTTTATTTTTAATAAAATGCTGAAGTGGTAGGTAGATGCAAGATATAGGTAGAAAACATAGTTTAGTGCTGTAAGAGGGCAAATGTAGATGATCAGATGATCAGGTGTGTGCCTATGGACTAAGTATTAATCCAGGCTGGACAAGGGCAGCAAAACATCCACGGATGCAGAAGATTTCTCTCAAAGCAGGGGGGGTGAGGTTCTGAGCCTCACCTCTGTTGATCCCCAAATTCTCACCTGATGGCCCCCCTGCGACTGTGCCTGTCTTAGGTTGTTCCTCCCTTGAGGAATCTTACCCGTCTCTGGCTAACCAGTCATCTTCCGGGGCCATACAGGGAAATGTAAAGTTGGTAAGTGAGAGAGAAGCCATATTGTTTGCAAAGGTTAGCTTTTTACTTCTTTGCAGATTTATGCCCTGTGGCTTCTATGCCCAGCACTTGTCTCGAGGTATCTTTACCACCTGGAGGAATTATGATACTCGGTAAATTCGATATGAGGCACGAATTCTATTTAAGGGTTGTAATTAGGAAGGAAGAAGAAAAGCTATAGAGGTAGCATATGGAAGAAAACATGGGAGGATTGATTATTTCTTTGACATATCTTCTTGTATAGTACCTTAAGTATGTATAGGTTTTAAACTACTAACTAATTTGCACACACATATTAACATAATAGGAATATGGTGACATAAACAAAGCAAATCTATAATTACCATCCATCTCCAGTGAAGGCAAGAAAACCATTTAGGCACCCTAGGCATTTGTGAAAATTTGTCTATGATATGATGGATATTGTCCAACTGTACTTGAACAGTCTGAGAGAAATCAGACAAATTAAAGCAGCCCATTTCTGGGATCTGTTCACATCCCATATGTTCTTTTAACCATAGATAGTCTATAGTCATAAGATTTTGGAATGCTACAACTTGCACCCCTCCCAAATCCTGGCTGAGTTCCAACAGTACAGATCCGGTCAAATTCGTTGTCTCACTGTATGCACATGCCAGCTTAGACATCTCCCTCCTCATTCCAATGGCAAGTCCAGGAAATGGTGGGGTGGATGCAGCCACAACCGCAGCATCGCCCAGATCCCTGTAGAGGCTTTTTGATGATCATCCCCCTGGCACAAGTCCTCCAGAGTGCTGATGCCGGAAGCTCCTCCTCATATCGTATCTTAGTTCATTTTCTGGGTATCCAAGCTAGGCCTTGATCTTCTGCATAGAAACAAACAGACCCTTTGCCCACACTTTGACAAGCCCTCTATACCACTGTGCAGAACTCATTGGAGGTCAGCACACAGGAACTGCTTTTTTATTTTATTAAGAGAAAGGAATATTATCAGAAAAGTGGACCTCCATAGCTGATCATCTGACACCCTTTAAGTGATCAACATTAAGGATATTTAAAGCATGCGTTGATCTTTGATTTACCAATAGTTTTATCCTGTCAAGGAGTAATCCCCCTTTTCTTTCTTTATTTTATTTTTTTTAATCTACACTTAGATGAAGAATACTATGTTTACTATGCTCTCCCCTATATCAGGTCCCCCCTAACAACCACATTACGGTCACTGTCCATCAGCTTAGCAAAATGTTGTAGAGTCACTACTTGTCCTCTCTGTGTTGTGCAGCCCACCCTTCCCTTTCTCCCTCCCCCCCCATGCATGCCAATCTTAATACACCCCTTCTTCTTCCCCCCCCTTATCCCTCCCTGCCCACCCATCCTCCCCAGTTCCTTTCCCTTTGGTACCTGTTAGTCCATTTTTGGGTTCTGTAATTCTGCTGCTGTTTTGTTCCTTCAGTTTTTCCTTTGTTCTTATACTCCTCAGATGAGTGAAATCATCATCATTTCTCTTTCTCCGCTTGGCTTATTTCACTGAGCATAATGCTCTCCAGCTCCATCCATGTTGCTGCAAATGGTTGGATTTTTCCACTTCTTATGGCTGAGTAGTATTCCATTGTGTACATGTACCACATCTTCTTTATCCATTCATCTACCGATGGACATTTAGGTTGCTTCCAATTCTTGGCTATTGTAAGTAGTGCTGCGATAAACATAGGGGTGCATCTGTCTTTCTCAAACTTGATTGCTGTGTTCTTAGGGTAACTTCCTAGGAGTGGAATTCCTGGGTCAAATGGTAGGTCTCTTTTGAGCATTTTGATGAACCTCCATACTGCTTTCCACAATGGTTGAACTAATTTACATTCCCACCAGCAGTGTAGGAGGGTTCCCCTTTCTCCACAGCCTCGCCAACATTTGTTGTTGTTTGTCTTTTGGATGGCAGCTATCCTTACTGGTGTGAGGTGATACCTCGTTGTAGTTTTAATTTGCATTTCTCTGATAATTAGCGATGTGGAGCATCTTTTCATGTATCTCTTGGCCATCTGTATTTCTTTTTTAGAGAACTGTCTGTTCCGTTCCTCTGCCCATTTTTTAATTGGGTTATTTGTTTTTTGTTTGTTGAAGCGTGTGAGCTCTTTATATATTCTGGACATCAGGCCTTTATCAGATCTGTCATTTTCAAATATATTCTCCCATACTGTAGGGTTCCCTACTGTTCTATTGATGGTGTCTTTTGCTGTACAGAAGCTTTTCAGCTTAATGTAGTCCCACTTGCTCATTTTTGCTGTTGTTTTCCTTGCCTGGGGAGATGTGTTCAAGAAGAGGTCACTTATGTTTATGTCTAAGAGGTTTTTGCCTATGTTTTTTTCCAAGCGTTTAATGGTTTCATGACTTACATTCAGGTCTTTGATCCATTTTGAGTTTACCTTTGTATATGGGGTTAGACAATGGTCCAGTTTCATTCTCCTACGTGTAGCTGTCCAGTTTTGCCAGCACCATCTGTTGAAGAGACTGTCATTTTGCCATTGTATGTCCATGGCTCCTTTATCAAATATTAATTGACCATATATGTTTGGGTTAATTTCTGGGGTCTCTAATCTGTTCCACTGGTCTGTGGCTCTGTTCTTGTGCCAGTACCAAATTGTCTTGATTACTATGGCTTTGTAGTAGAGCTTGAAGTTGGGGAGTGAGATCCCCCCTACTTTATTCTTCTTTTTCAGGATTGCTTTGGCTATTCGGGGTCTTTGGTGTTTCCATATGAATTTTTGAATTATTTGTTCCAATTCATTGAAGAATGTTGCTGGTAATTTGAGAGGGATTGCATCAAATCTGTATATTACTTTGCACAGGATGGCCATTTTGACGATATTAATTCTTCCTAGCCATGAGCATGGGATGAGTTTCCATTTATTAGTGTCCCCTTTAATTTCTCTTAAGAGTGACTTGTGGTTTTCAGAGTATAAGTCTTTCACTTCTTTGGTTAGGTTTATTCCTAGGTATTTTATTCTTTTTGATGCAATGGTGAATGGAATTGTTTTCCTGATTTCTCTTTCTATTGATTCGTTGTTAGTATATAGGAAAGCTACAGATTTCTGTGTGTTAATTTTGTATCCTGCAACTTTGCTGTATTCCGATATCAGTTCTCGTAGTTTTGGAGTGGAGTCTTTAGGGTTTTTTATGTACAGTATCATATCATCTGCAAATAGTGACAGTTTAACTTCTTCTTTGCCAATCTGGATTCCTTGTATTTCTTTGTTTTGTCTGATTGCTGTGGCTAGGACCTCCAGTACTATGTTAAATAACAGTGGGGAGAGTGGGCATCCCTATCTGGTTCCCGATCTCAGAGGAAATGCTTTCAGCTTCTCGCTGTTCAGTATAATGCTGGCTGTGGGTTTATCATATATGGCCTTTATTATGTTGAGGTACTTGCCCTCTATTTCCATTTTGCTGAGAGTTTTTATCATGAATGGATGTTGAATTTTGTCAAATGCTTTTTCAGCATCTATGGAGATGATCATGTGGTTTTTGTCTTTCTTTTTGTTGATGTGGTGGATGATGTTGATGGATTTTCGAATGTTGTACCATCCTTGCATCCCTGGGATGCATCCCACTTGGTCATGGTGTATGATCCTTTTGATATACTGTTGAATTCTGTTTGCTAATGTATTATTGAGTATTTTTACATCTACATTCATCAGGGATATTGGTCTGTAATTTTCTTTTTTGGTGGGGTCTTTGCCTGGTTTTGGTATTAGGGTGATGTTCGCTTCATAGAATGAGTTTGGGAGTATTCCCTCTTCTTCTATTTTTTGGAACACTTTAAGGAGAATGGGTATTATGTCTGCTCTGTGTGTCTGATAAAATTCCGAGGTAAATCCATCTGGCACCGGGGTTTTGTTCTTGGGTAGTTTTTTGATTACTGTTTCAATTTCTTTGCTCGTAATTGGTTTGTTTAACTTTTGTGTTTCTTCCTTGGTCAGTCTTGTGAGGTTGTATTTTTCTAGGAAGTTGTCCATTTCTTCTAGGTTTTCCAGCTTGTTGTCATATAGGTTTTCATAGTAGTCTTTCATAATTCTTTGTATTTCTGTGGAGTCTGTCGTGATTTTTCCATTCTCATTTCTGATTATGTTGATTTGTGTTGATTCTCTTTTTCTCTTAATAAGTTTGGCTAGAGGCTTATCTATTTTGTTTATTTTCTCAAAGAACCCGCTCTTGGTTTCGTTGATTTTTGCTATTGTTTTATTCTTCTCAATTTTGTTTATTTCTTCTCTGATCTTTATTATGTCCCTCCTGCTGCTGACTTTAGGCCTCATTTGTTCTTCTTTTTCCAGTTTTGATAATTGTGATGTTAGACTATTCATTTGGGATTGTTCTTCCTTCTTCAAGTGTGCCTGGATTGCTATATACTTTCCTCTTAAGACTGCTTTTGCTGCGTCCCACAGAAGTTGGGGCTTAGTGTTGTTGTTGTCATTTGTTTCTATTTATTCCTTGATCTCTATTTTGATTTGTTCATTGATCCATTGATTATTTAGTAGCATGTTGTTAAGCCTCCATGTGTTTGTGAGCCTTTTTGTTTTCTTTGTAGAATTTATTTCTACTTTCATACCTTTGTTGTCTGAAAAATTGTTTGGTAGAATTTCAATATTTTGGAATTTACTGAGGCTCTTTTTGTGAGCTAGTATGTGGTCTATTCTGGAGAATGTTCCATGTGCACTTGAGAAGAATGTATATCCTGTTGCTTTTGGATGTAGAGTTCTATAGATGTCTATTAGGTCCATCTGTTCTAGTGTGTTGTTCAGTGCCTGTGTGCCCTTACTTATTTTCTGCCTGGTGGATCTATCCTTTGGAGTGAGTGGTGTGTTGAAGTCTCCTTAAATGAATGCATTGCAGTCTATTTCCCTCTTTAGTTCTGTTAGTATTTGCTTCACATATGCTGGTGCTCCTGTATCGGGTGCATGTATATTTAGAATGGTTATATCCTCTTGTTGGACTGAGCCCTTTATCATTATGTAGTATCCTTCTTTATCTCTTGTTACTTTCTTTGTTTTGAAGTCTATTTTGTCTGATATTAGTACTGCAACCTCTGCTTTCTTCTCACTGTTGTTTGCCTGAAATATGTTTTTCCATCCCTTGGCTTTTAGTCTATGCTTGTCTTGGGTTTAAGGTGAGTTTCTTGTAAGCAGCATATAGATGGGTCTTGCTTTTTTATCCATTCTATTACTCTGTGTCTTTTGATTGGTGCATTAAGTCCATTTACATTTAGGGTGACTATTGAGAGATATGTACTTATTGCCATTGCAGGCTTTAGATTCATGGTTACCAAAGGTTCAAGGTTAGCTTCTTTAGTATCTTACTGCCTAACTTAGCTCGCTTATTGAGCTGTTATATACACTGTCTGGAGATTCTTTTCTTCTCTCCCTTCTTATTCCTCCTCCTCCATTCTTCATATGTTGTGTGTTTTGTTCTGTGCTCTTTTTAGGGGTGCTCCCATCTAGAGCGGTCCCTGTAGGATGCCCTGTAGAGGTGGTTTGTGGGAAGCAAATTCCCTCAGCTTTTGCTTGTCTGGGAATTGTTTAATCCCGCCATCATATTTAAATGATAGTCGTGCTGGATACAGTATCCTTGGTTCAAGGCCCTTCTGTTTCATTGCATTAAGTATATCATGGCATTCTCTTCTGGCCTGTCGGCTTTCTGTCGAGAAGTCTGATGTTAGCCTGATGGGTTTTCCTTCAGAGATGACCTGTTTCTCTCTAGCTGCTTTTAAAACTCTTTCCTTGTCCTTGATCCTTGCCATTTTAATTAGTATGTGTCTTGGTGTTGTCCTCCTTGGATCCTTTCTGTTGGGGGTTCTGTGCAATTCCATGGTCTGTTCGATTATTTCCTCCCCCAGTTTGGGGAAGTTTTCAGCAATTATTTCTTCAAAGAGACTTTCTATCCCTTTTCCTCTTTCTTCTTCTTCTGGTATCCCTATAATACGAATATTATTCCTTTTGGCTTGGTCACATAGTTCTCTTAGTGTTGTTTCAGTCCTGGAGATCCTTTTATCTCTCTCTATGTCAGCTTCTATACGTTCCTGTTCTCTGGCTTCTATTCCTTCAATGGCCTCTTGCATCTTATCCATTCTGCTTATAAATCCCTCCAGGGATTGTTTCACTTCTGTGATCTCCTTCCTGACATCTGTGATCTCCCTCCGGACTTCATCCCATTGCTCTTGCATTTTTCTCTGCATCTCATCCCATTGCTCTTGCATTTTTCTCTGCATCTCTGTCAGCATGTTCATGATTTTTATTTTGAATTCTTTTTCAGGAGGACTGGTTAGGTCTGTCTCCTTCTCAGGTGTTGTCTCTGTGATCTTTGTCTGCCTGTAGTTTTGCCTTTTCATGGTGATAGAGAGAGTTTGCAGAGCTGGTACGAGTGACCGCTGGAAGAGCTTCCCTTCTTGTTGGTTTGTGGCCTTCCTCTCCTGGGAGAATAGCGACATCTAGTGGCTTCTGCTGGGCAGCTGTGTGCAGACAGGGCTTCTGCTTCCTGCCCGGTTATAATGGGGTTTATCTCCGCTGTTGCTGTTGGCGTGGCCTGGCTCGGGCTGCTCCTCCAAAGTGGTGTTGCCCCGTTGGAGGGGGAGTGGCCGTGAGGCTATTTATCTCGGTAAGGGGCCTCTGTGCTCCTTGCTTCCCAGGGGGTTAGAGTGCCCAGAGATCCCCAGATTCCCTGCCTCCGGTCTAAGTGTCCTGTCCTGCCACTTTAACACTTCCAAAAAGCACTCTCCAAACCAAAACAACAACAGCAACAATGAGAGAGGGAACAGGAAAAAAAAAAAAAAAAAAGGGAAAAACACGCGATTTGTCTTTTAGTCCTGAGGCGCCAGTCCCAGGCACCCACTTACTGGTCCTGCTGCCCTGCCTCCCTAGCACCAGGGTCCCTGTCCCTTTAAGGCTTCCAAGAAGTACTCACCAAAAAGAGAAAAAAAAAAAAAGGGGAAAAACACGCGGTTTCCTCCGTCCTCAGGTGCCGTTCTCAGGCACCCGCCCACCGGCCCGGTAGGGAGAAACGCGCGATATTCTTTGTCCTCAGGTGCCGGTTCCAGGTACCTGCTCACCGGTTCCGCCACCCTGCCTCCCTAGCAACGGGGTCCCTGTCCCTTTAAGGCTTCCAAAAAGCACTCGCCAAAAAAAAAAACCGCTCTGGTTTCTTTCCACCCGCCGGGAGCAGTGGGGAGGGGCGCTCGGGTCCCGCTGGGCCGGGGCTTGTATCTTACCCCCTTCGCAAGGCACTGGGTTCTTGCAGGTGTGGATGTGGTCTGGATGTTGTCCTGTGTCCTGTGGTCTTCATTTTAGGAAGATTTTTCTTTGTTATATTTTCATAGCTCTATGTGTTTTTGGGAGTAGATTTCCACTGCTCTACTCACGCCGCCATCCTGGCTCCGCTCCAAATTCTGAATCTTTTTTAATCCCAAGCTTATTCCTCATGGTATCACTTCCCATCACCAAAGTAGAATTATGAAGGATTGTAGCTCATATATACAAAGCAATGAATAGTTACTTAGCAGTAATTATATAGGTACCTCTTTGCCACTTTGCAGAAACAAAAATAGAGTAGCCCTCTATCTGAAGAAGCTTAGCTTCATTGTAGAGGGCTAAGACAGTGGTAATGGAAAATTAAACAACATAGAGTTAAAAAGCAATATAGTGTATTAATACAACTGACATCTGAGGTTTTTAGCTTAAAAAAAAGGATTAAGTGATTAAGCAAATCATTCCCAGAGAAAGTCAGAAGATAAATCAGTTTAGATGCAATAATCTGCAGAGATCCAGCAGCGAAAAAAGTAGGACTTAAGGTGATGCCTCTGGAGTGATTAAGTTTTAGGCCCTATAACTCCAGTAATGACTTCCTACATTACATCACAAAGGATATGTTTAATAATATGGTAAGGAGAAGACCTGTCTTCAGGAAATGGAAGAAGGCTAATTTCATGCTATTTCTAGTGTGAAGTATTTATCAACCACTCCAATTTCCCACATCTCTGTAGGTCCAGTTGTCACTTGCATTTCAGAACTTACTTATAACTCAAAGATCCAGTTATTTGCAGTTAAGCTAACACATTTTATCAGGAAAAATGTGTTTAATGAAAGTGTTTAATTTGATTAGCTTGCTCTTATTTGAGCATATAACTACATAGTGAACTCTGTGCCTGCTCGATGTTTCATGGAAGAGGGTAAATGTTGCTGAGAGGGCTGGGCTTCTGCCTTGTACCCTTACCCCCAACCTCCCCACATACATATTTAAACCAGATTTCAGAGCAGATTTCAATTGGCACAAAGACTTCATTGTTTAAAAAGTCTTCAAATGATTGCTTTAGAATTAAAACAACAAATCTAGTAGAGGGGCATTTCTGGGGCTTTCAAAAATAGTGTTCTTTGCAACATTTCTGATGCTGGCTCTAGATTAAATTTTAAAATTGTTCATGGCTGAAATAATTTACATTTTGTGGTCAAATCCATGAAAAAGGTTTTGATGTTATTTCTAGGCATGTTTTCTTCTTGGAATATGGTTTTATTAATTTAACAATATCAACATCTTTTAACCTAAAATAGGGATGATAAAATAAAATTATGTATTATTTTTCTAAGTAGAAGAGATGAATTTGTTTCTGGTTAGAATCTTCTAATAATTTAGTGTATGTTCTTCTTTTATTTCCCGTGCAGTTGAGGAAGATTGGGGGCGGGGGCTTTGGAGAAATTTACGATGCCTTGGACATGCTTACCAGGGAAAACGCTGCTCTGAAGGTGGAATCAGCTCAGCAACCAAAACAGGTTCTGAAAATGGAGGTTGCTGTATTGAAAAAACTACAAGGTAAGCTGCTTTGTATGATACACCAATTTATAATTTATTTTTATCTTTCTGAACCTCAATTACATTCTCTTCTATTAATTGAATATTCTGGTGCCAGCTTGGTATAACATGCCAAGTATTTTTCTCTTAGAAAGCTTATCACTGGCTTGTAATAGTAGAATATTGATTGCTTAGAGATTAATTGGATTTTGGGAATTCCTTTTCATGGATAGTAAGGATGAAGGAGTGAATTACCTGAGATAATCATCTATAGGTATTTTCTTAACTCTGTTACAGTAAAACTTGATGGTTTTTTTAACAACCAAACATTAATACCTCTGAGTTGTTTCTACTCATGTCTTTGGATGTTAAACATGTTTTGATCACAGTAAGGAAGCTGCCTTTAAATTACAATGCAGATTAGGTTAAAAATAATACTATTTGTTATATGTTAACTTCATGACTTCAACATCATAGAATAACTGTCACTTTTGAGGTCAGTTTTACTACTTGGTTCCCTATTTTTTACAAGGATAAGTAGTTTTTTTTCTGACATAATCCAATGACAAAAAACCCTGAATACACTACTCATTTGTACTCATCTGTGTGTTTTCATTTTAATGACATAATCTGAAATTACTGATATTTAAATGTTATATCTAAATCAAAATTAAATGGGGATGATGGCATATGAAGTAGTCTTGTTAAGCTCTAGAAGGTTTGATATTGTTACAGGACATCTCTAGTACCTACAGGAACTTAGTACCAACATACAGAGCAAAGGAAGTTGCTGTAGTCAGTGGACATAACTGCAGTTGGTAGAAATAGCAAGTACAAAATACTTTGTACCCAAGGACCTTCAGATTCATGGCTGTGTAGCCTCTAAAGGTGAATGTGCTCTCCTTGTGGATCCATGATGTTTGTTTTCCTAGCAAGTTAGTTTCTATTAAGTTAATAAAATATGTGTTATATGTCTGACAGTATCTATTCTTTTAATCATTGCCCCTTTCCTTAAGCTGTCTGATTATCCAAGTTTCTGTATCAGTTGGTTCATTTGATTAGAGCACGATGCTAATAAAATTATAAATCTGTTTAATAGTCATGTTTAACCCATACTTAGCTTTCCTGAAGCATGTGAAATCAGGAAGACAATGGATAGATCAGCACCTATTGTTGCTAACAGAAAAAAAAACAGATAATTGCAGAAGGGAGAGTAAGGAAAAAGATGGCGCTTTCTTTTTCTCCTTTTTCCTTTCTCCCTGTTTTTTTGTTGCTGTTCTCAGCTCAGTTGACATAGAGGCCACAAACAGGTGCAGCTGGACCTGCTTTTTCCTGGGTTACAGAATCCCAAGAGATTTGTTTTACTCTCAACGAAGCCCATAATGGATATATCAGCATCAATTTGGCCTGGACAGTGCCACTTCACCAGTCTTCCTCTTACTCGGTCCTGAGGAGATGCTTCCAAGTGAGGCAGGATACAGCTCTGTAGCCCTTTCAGTAGGTTCTCCTGTATATTTTGGTATTGGTGTGCTCAGGATTCTGTGTGGTAAGGTTTGAAGATCAGTTTAATACATTTTAATGGATGAATTGGAGACCTTAGATACTAAGTCTCTCCTTTCCTTCTGACTATTTTAACTTTCATACTATTACCTAAAATATTCTTCCTGTCTGCTCATAACCACATGACAGCCTTGTCCTTAGATCTCTTCACTTTCCAAAAGTTAATAGGTTTTATCTTCTGGTCTGTATTTCTGTAAGGCAACCCTTGACTCTCTTTTCTTGGCTTCCTAATTTACGCCTTCTGCATACTTATGCCTCACAACTTTTGTTGAGGGTGCTCTGGCATCTGGATGCTTTTGAGAACATGTTAATGGGGATGAACTGCTCTTTGTTGGCATAATGACCTCTTACTCAGTAACCCCAATAAAAAGGCTAACTGTGTAAGGAAAAGATAGAAACAGGTGCTAACCCTTTATAAGGTAGGTTCATTTTATATTGGTGTTAAATTTTGGGGTGTTTTTGTTTTTATTTACTTATTGAACTATAGTTCATGTGCAATATTATATTGTTATATTATTTTCAGGTGTAGAACATAGTGATACAACAATTATATGCATTACAAAGTACTTAGCCATGATGAGTACTTAACACTTATAATGTATAAGTACTTATACATTACAAAGTAGTTACTATCTTTCATTATACAAAGTTATTACTGTATTACTGACTATATTCCCTATGTTGTACTTTTCATTCCTGGGATTATTTTATTTTTCATATCAGTATTTTATAATTTATTTTTTTTGATAACCATTCTGAATGATGTGTGGTGATACCTCACTGTGGTCTTGATTTGCATTTCCCTAATTATTAATGATGTTGAGCATCTTTTTATGTGTCTGTTGGCCATCTGTATATCTGCATTGGAAAAATGTTCAGTTGCTGTGCCCATTTCTTAATCGGGTTATTTGTTTTTATGGTATTGAATTGTATGAGTTCTTCATATACTTTGAATATTAACCCCTTATCAGATATGTCATTTGTAAATTTATCCTCCTGTAGATTGCTGTCTCATTTTTGTTGATGGTTTCCTTCACCATGCAGAAGCTTTTTAATTTGATGTAGTCCCATTTGTTTATTTTTCCTTTTGCTTACCTTGCCTGGGGAGACATTATCTAGAGAAAACTTGATAAAGCCGGTGTCCAAGAGCTTACTGCCTATGTTTTCTTTTAGGAAATGTATGGTTTGAGGTCTTACATTTAGGTCTTTAGCCCTTCTCTATTTTAATTTTGTGTTTAGTGTAAGAAAGTGTATGTAGCTGTCCAGTTTTCCCAGCACGATTTATTGAAGAGACTGTCTTTTCCCCATTATATATTCTTGCCTCCTTTGTCATAAGCATGATTTACTTCTGGGCCCTCTATTCTGTTACATTGACCTATGTGTCTGTCTTTGTGCCAGTACCATACTGTTTTGATTACTATAGCTTTGTACTGTAGTTTGAAATCTCAGTATGTTATACCTCTAGCTTTGTTCTTTCTCGAGATTGCTTTGGCTATTTGGGGTCTTTTGTGGTTCCAAACAAATTTTAGGATTCTTTGTTATAGTTATGTGAAAAGTGCCAGTGGTATTTCGATGGGGATTGCATTGAATCTGTGAAGTGCATTAGGCAGTATGAACATTTTAAAAGCATTGATTTTTCTAATCCATGAGCTTCGTATATCTTTGCACTCATTTCTGTCATCTTCAAGTTCTTTCATCAGTGTATTATAGTTTTCAGAGTACCATCTTTCACTTCTTTGGTTAAATTTATTCCTAAGTATTCTTTTTTTTTTGAGAGGGCATCTCTCATATTTATTGGTCAAATGGTTGTTAACAATAAAATTCTGTATAGGGGGGTCAATGCTCAATGCACAGTCATTAATCCATCTCAAGCCTAGTTCTCTTCAGTCTCCAATCTTCTGAAGCATAACGAACAAGTTCTTACATGGTGAACGAATTCTTACATAGTGAATAAGTTCTTACATGGTGAACAGTACAAGGGCATTCATCACAGAAACTTTCAGTTTTGATCACACATTATGAACTATAAACAATCAGGTCAAATATGAATATTCATTTGATTTTTATACTTGATTTATATGTGGATCCCACATTTCTCCCTTTATTATTATTTTTATTTTTAATAAACTGCTGAAGTGGTAGGTAGATGCAAGATAAAGGTAGAAAACATAGTTTAGTGTTATAAGAGAGCAATTGTAGATGATCAGGTATGTGCCTGTAGACTATGTGCTAATCCGAGCTAGGTATTTATTCTTTTTGATGAAATTGTAAATAGAATTGTTTTCAAACTTCTAGTTTGAAACTTTCTAGTAGGCCATTATTAGTATATCAAAACAAAATAGATTTCTGTATATCAACTTTGTATTTTGCAACTCTACTGAATTCATTTATTAGTTCTAATACTTTTTATTGGTGGAGTCTTTAGTATTTAGTATTTTGTAACTTTTACTGAATTCATTTATTAGCTCTAATACTTTTTTTTGGTGGGTCTTTAGACTACTTATAGTATGTCATCTGCAAATCATGACAATTTTACTACTTCTTTCACAATTTGGATGCCTTTTACTTTTTCTTGTCTAACTTCTGTGGCTAGAACTTCCAGAACTATGTTGAATAAAAGTGGTAGGAGTGGACATCCTTGTCTTGTTCCTAACTTAGAGAAAAAGCTTTCAGCTTTTCACCATTTATTATGATGCTATTTTTGAGATTGTTGTGTATATCCTTGATTAGGTTGAGGTATGTTCCTTCTATACCTACTTTGTTGAGAGTTTTGATGATGAATTGATCTTGATTTTTGTTAAATTCTTTTTTTTATGACATGGTCATATGGTTTTTATTCTTCCTGTTGTTAATGTGGTATATCATTGATTTGCAGATATTGAACCATTCTGGGAATCCCACTTGATCATGGTAAATGATCTTTTTTAATGTATTGTTTAATTTAGGTTGCTAATATTTTCTTGAGGATTTTTATATCTGTATTTATCAGAGATATTGGTCTGTGATTTTATTTTTTTGCAGTCTTTCTCTGGTTTGGTATCAGTAATGCTAACCTCATAAGATGATTTTGGAATCATTTCTCCCTCTTGGAGTAGTTTAGGAAGGTTAGGTACTAACTCTTAAGTATTTGGTGTAGTTCACCTGTGAAGCCATCTGGTTGTGGACTTTTATTTATTGGTAGTTTTTTGATTACTAGTTCAATTTCGTTACTAATAATTGGTCTATTCAAGTTTTCTATTTCTTCCTGCTTCAATCTTGGGGGATTGTATGCTTCTAGGATTTATCCATTTCTTCTAGGTTGTCCCACTTCTTGACATATAACTTTTCACAGTAATCTCTTATAATCCTTTGTGTTTTTGTGGTATTGGTTGTAACTTGTCTTTTATTTCTGATTTTATGGATTTGAGTTTTCCTTCTTTTCTTCCTGATGGGTCTGGCTAATGATTTATCAATTTTGTTCATCTTTTCAAACAACCAGATCTAAGTGTTTTTTTTTTTAGTCTCTAATTTATTTCTGCTTTGATCTAATTATTTCCTTCCTTCTACTAACTTTGGGCTTTGTTCTTCTTTTTCTTACATTTTTGGTGTAAGGTTAGATTATTAATTTAATATTTTTCTTGTTTCTTGAGGTAGGCCTGTATTGCTATATATTTTTGTTTTTGAACTGCTATTCTGTGTCCCAAAGATTTTAAGCCATTGTGTTTCTGTATTCATTTCTGTCCAGGTATTTTTTTATTTCCTCTTTGATTTCTTCATTTACCCACCCATTGGTTGTTTGGTAGCATGCTGTTTAGCCTCCACGTGTTTGTGTTTTTTTCCAGTTTTTTTCTTGTAATTGATTTCTAGTTTCATATCATTGTAGTCAGAAAAAAATGCATGATGTGATTTCAGTCTTCTTAAATTTATTGAGACTTGTTTAGTTCTAACATGTCCTGGAGAATGTTCCATGTGCACTTGAAAAGAATGTGTATACTACTATGTTTGGATGGAATGTCCATCGGGCCTAATGTATCATTCAAAGCCCCTGTTTCCTTATTGATTTTTCTGTCTGAATGATCTATCTGTTGATGCAAGTGGGTGTTAAAGCTCCCTCCTTATTGTATTTCTGTCACTTTCTCCCTTTATGTCAATTAATATTTAGTTGCTCCTATGTTGGGTATATAGATATTTACAGTTTTTCTATACTCCTGTTGGATATTACATGTCATTATATAATGCCCTTTTTTGTCTCTTTTTACAGTCTTTGTTTTGAAGTCTATTTTGTTTGATAAAAGTATTGCCACCTCAGTACTTTTTTCGCTTCCATTTGTATGGAATCTCTTTCTCCATCCTTTCACTTTCAGTCTCTGTATGTCTTTAGATCTGAAGTGTGTTTCTTGTAGAAGCAAACAGATGGGTCTTTTTTTTTTAATATACATACAGTCACCCTATGTCTTTTGATTGGAGCATTTAGATCATGTACATTTAGAGTAAGTTTTCCCTTTCAATATTTTCTTCTAGTTATGACCTTTTCTTTTCTGCTTAAGTCCCTTTAACATTTCTCATAAGGCTGGTTTAGTGATGAACTCCTTTAACTTTCATTTATCTGGAAAGCTCTGTCTCCTTCAGTTTTGAATGATCACCTTGCCTTGCCCAGTAGATCATTTTGGTTGTAGGTGTTTTCCTTTCAGCACTTTGAATATATTCTGCCACTCCTTTCTGGCCTGCAAAAGTTTCTGCTGAAAAAATCATTTGATAGCCTTATAGGGTTCCGCTTGTATGTAAGTAGTTACTTTCTTTTTGCTGCTTTTAAGATTCTCTATCTTTAATCTTTGACATTTTAATTATTATATCTTGGCATGGATCGCCTTAAGGTTTATCTTGCTTGGAGCTCCCTGTTTTTCCTGGACTGAATGTCTGTTTCCTTCCCCACATTAGGGAAATTCTCAACTATGATTTTTTCAAATAATTTTTCTGACCCTTTCTCACTCTCTCTTCTTTCTGGGATCCATATAATGTAAATGTTAATAAGTCTCATTGAGTTCATCCACTCATCTCACATCTGGTGACCATCTTTATAACCATTACTTTGAGCTCTTTATCAGGTTGATTGCTTACTTCTGTTTTATTTTATTCTCTTTTTGAAGTTTTGCCTTGTTCTCTTGTTTCAAGTATATTCTGTCTCCTCATTTTGACTTTTTGTGTTTATTTCTATGAATTAGGGGAAATAGCTCACTCTCTCTGTCTTGATGGAGTGACCTTTTGAGGAAATGTCCCCTGTGTAGAATACATGTGCCTAATAGTTTGGCTGACTGGCTAGAGTTGCAGGAGCCTTGGGCTGGGTGGTCCCAATGCACACTGTGCAGGGGTCACCCTGTTGGGACTGCTGGAGCTGAAGAGGGCATGGGCCAAGGATTTCTAGGGGTGCTCCACACAGGGAGCCCCTGACAGTATGGCTGGAAGTGTAGTGGGAGTCAGTTGGTGGTGTCACAGTGGGCGCTGTGCTTGTGCTTGGTTGGATAGCTGAAGTTTGGACGGGCGTGGGCAGGGTTTTCGCCTTGTTGGGATGGATGGAACAGGTACAGTTTGGGGTCCTGGAGTTCACTCATGCAGCTGGGTGGCTAGAACGCTGGACTTGCTTCCACCTGTGCTTTCAAGGTGGAGTGGGATTATAAACAATGGCACTCACCAGTACCTCTAACCCTGGAGAGAGTTCCAGTAGTTACCCAACTGCAGATACTCTAGGGTTAGTAAATTGTTTTCTTCACTTATATTCTAGTTGTCCTTTTAACCCCTATTTTTTCCTCTCTTTTTTAAATAGATGTATTCTTGATATACAATCCTATTTGGTTTCAAATATACAACACACTGGTTTAACAGTTACCCATACTATTAAATCCTAACCACCATTATTGCAGTTACCATATGTCAACATAGGAAGATGTTACAGAATCATTGGCTACATTCTCCATGCTGCACTACTATCTCATGACCAACTTAAATTATGATAGAGAATTTTTGTGTCCCTTTATCCCCCTCACCCTCCCACCCCATGGTAATCACCAGTCACTTCTCAGTGTCTATGAGTCTACTGCTGTTTTGTTCCTTCTGTTTTGCTTTGTTGTTTTTATATTCTACAAATAAATGAAATCATCTGGTATTTGTCTTTCTCTGCTTGGTTTATTTCACTGAGCATAATACTCTCTAGATCCATCCATGTTGTTGTAAATGGCAGTGTTTTTTTAATGGCTGAATAATATTCCATTGTGTATATGTACTACATCTTCTTCATCCATTCATCTATTGATGGACACTTAGCTTGCTTCCATTTCTTGGTTATTGTAAATAATGCAGCAGTAAACATAGAGGTGTACATATCTTTTTGAATCAGGGGTTTTGTTTTCTTCTGGTAAATTCCTAGAAGTGAAATTATTGGAACAGATGGTATTTCTATTTCTAGTTTTTTGAGGAACTTCCATACTGCTTTCCATGGCAGTTGCACCAGTTGACATTCCCACCTACAGTGTAGGAGTGTTCTCTTTTCTCCACATCCTCACCAACATTTGTCATTTCTTGTCTTTTGGTTGGTGGCCATTCTAACTGGTGTGAGGTGATATTTCATTGTGGCTTTGATTTGCATTTCCCTGATAATTAATGATATGGAGCATCTTTTGATGTGCCTTTTCATCATTTCTTTGGAGAAGTGTCTGTTCAGATCCTCTGCCCATTTTTTATCTGAGTTATTTGTTTTTTTTGGTGTTGAGCTATATGAGATCTTTATATATTTTGAATGTTAACCCCTTATCAGAAGTTGTTTATGAATATATCTTCCCATACTGTAGGATGCCTTTTTGTTCTACTGATGCTGCCCTTTGCTATACTGTAGCTTTTTAGTTTGATGTAATCCCACATTTTTTATTTTGGTTCCCTTGCCCTAGAAAATGTGGCCAGGAAAAGAAATGCTCATACTTAACATTCAAGAGATTTTTGCCTATGCTTTCTTCTAAGAGTTTCATGGTTTCATGAATTACATTAAGGTCTTTGATCCATTTCGAGTTTACTTTTGTATGTGAAGTTAGAGTGTAATCCAGTTTCATTCTTTTACACGTAGCTGTCCAGTTTTCCCAACACCAGTTATTGAAGAGGCTTTCTTTTCCCCATTGTATATTCATGACTCCTTTATTATATGTTAATTAACCATATATGTATGGGTTTATATCTGGGCTCTCTATTCTGTTCCATTGATCCATGAGCCTGTTCTTGTGCCAGTACAATACTGTTTTGATTACTGTAGCTTTGTAATATACCTTGAAGTCAGGGAGTATAATACTCCCAGGTTTATTCTTCCTTCTCAGGATTGTTTTGGCTATTTGGTATTTTTTGTGGTTCCATATGAATTTTGGAATTATTTATTCTAGTTCATTGAAAAATACAGTTGGTATTTTGATAGGGATTGCATTGAGTCTGTAAATTGCTTTGGGCAGGATGACCATTTTGATAATATTAATTCTTCCTACTCATGAGCACAGGATAGATTTCCATTTATTGGTATCTTCTTTAATTTCTCTCATGAGTGTCTTATAGTTCAGAGTACAGTTCTTTCACTTCCTTGGTTAGGTTTATTCATAGATATTTTATTCTTTTTGATGCAACTGTAAATGGAGTTGTTCTCCTAATTTTTCTTTGTGCTAGTTCATTGTTAGTATATAAGAATGCAATAGATTTTTGTGTGTTAATTTTGTATCCTACAACTTTGCTGAATTCAGTTCTAATAGTTTTTTGGTGGAGTCATTAGGGTTTTCTGTATATAGTATCATGTCATCTGTAAATAATGACAGTTTTACTTCTTCCTTACCAGTTTGGATGCCTTTTATCTCTTTGTTTGATTGCCATGCCTAGGACTTTCAGTACTTTGTTGAATAAAAGTGGTGAGAGTGGACACACTTGTCTTTTTCCTGATCTTAGAGGAAAAGCTTTCAACTTTTTGCTGCTAAGTATGATGTTGGCTATGGGTTAGTCATATATAGCCTTTATTATGTTGAGATACTTTCCCTCTATACCCATTTTCTTGAGAGTTTTTTTTATCGTGAATGGTTGTTGAATTTTGTCAAATGCTTTTTTAGTATCTATTGATATGATCATGTGATTTTTTCCTTCTTTTTGTTAATGTGCTATATGATAATGATTAGTTTATGAATATTATACCATCCTTGCATCCCTAGAATAAATCCTACTGGTTGTGATGAATGAACCTTTTGATGTATTTAACCACTTTTTTTTCCTATGCACCAGGGCAGATGAATCTGCACTTCAGTCCCTCAGTGATATATCTCCCTGCTTCTGTTCCTAGCATTGGGGGTATGGGGTTCCCGTTGTTACTGTGTCTCCATCTCTCCTGCTGTTTCTGTGTGGTCTCTTTATACTTTATTGAGCAGAAGTTGTTCAATCAGCCTTCATTTCTTCAGGAGGAATTGCTTTATATGTAGATGTAGATTCAATGTGTCTTTACATGTAAGGTGGTGAATTCAGAGTCATCTTATGTTGCCAATTTGGATACCCCTCTTGATGTTCACCTTTGATAGTATGTCTAAGGATTTGTTTGTTTACAAGTTAAAAAGATATTTGATGATGAATTTAGCCTGAACCCTAAGTTTTGTTCCTTTTAATAAATCAATTCCCCTTTTCAAAATGTACATAATATCTTTTTCTGGATTCCTTCAGTGCTCAATTTTCTCAGTTCATGCTTAACTCTTATTCCTAGTATGTTCCTTTTCCATTGGCCCTAAGATATGAAGTCCTTAGAATTTTAACCCATCTTTTCTGAATGACTTTGCCTGTGCTACTACATCAGATAACTCTTTTCAAGGCTGTCTGGACTATCATGGATGTATCGTACAATTGAATACAAGATAGACTATTGAACCAAGCCAGACTCCTGAATTGTACTTGATTTTTACAAATGTGTTTACAAATGTGTTTGAGTCACTTCTAAACTAAACCATCTTTCTATAGGCTTATTAGGTAGTATTTCTCCTTTGTTCAGCTATTATTCTCTATAGCATCTCTAGAAGATAAAACCATATAACTTACAGAGCTGTTCTTTTTGCTAACATCATTATTCAGAGATGTATCTCTGTATAACCATTTATTCGTGTTACTTCCTTCTGTCTATTTGTGGCTTATACTATCTTCAGACCTTTACTTTTCAATTTAATTTGCTTTGAAACTATATGTAAAGGGGATAATTGCCTCCCTAGTCTGTTAGATTCTTTTTTTTTCTACTCTTGCCCATCTTCAATAAATGTTTTATTTATTTACAGTGACATCCAGCCTTTCTTTACTTATCCATTTTCATCATCTCTTGAATCTTACCGGAACTCTCTTTTTTCTTTTTTATAAATACAGTTTTATTTGCAGTGTTATTGTAAGAGGAAAAAACATTCTTTCTTATGATTTCAAATCTAATCTAATTAAAAATTCTGCAGTACCTAAAGAAACAACCATCAATATTTTTCAGAAAATTAGATTTCCATTCCAATCTTAACAGAATTTGACACATGTCTAGGATCATCCAGTGAGACAGACAAAGCTTAAATTTGTTTTTTCTCTGACTTTTTATTGTAAGAAATTTAAAACATACACAGAATAGAAATATATAATGAACATTCATGTACCCAGTACTCAACTTCATGAGTCGTAAGTATCAGTATTTGTCCAATCTTGTTGCATTTATATCCTCCTTCAACAGTTTTCCCAATTTGCTATGGTATTTGAAAGAAATTCTAGAAATCATGTTATCTGTAAATACTTAAGTATCTGCATGTAACAGATATGGGCTTTTTTAAATGAAAATATTCTTTATTTCATATAGCTGTGAATTACCAACAAGTTAATAGATTTGTGGGACTTGGAAACATATCTTACTTTGACAGACATTATTTTACCTATGAGAGCTTTGTTGATAATTAATCATTTCAACAATTCATTAAATTGTAGCATATCTATTGGAGCATAGAAAGTCTTAAGTCTCTTGTCCCCACCAAACAAACAAAAAAAACGGAGTGGTACCACAGTAGAGGTAGTTTATGTTAAACATTAGGAAAATATGAGAGATCTGTGTAATTGGAAAAAATGAAATAATAATGCCATGGAAACTCCTCATGTGACCAGTTTAAGAATGGATTGGAGAACTTCATTGGAGAGCAAGCCCATGTCCCAGTTTCTTTTAGTCATCTTTACTATTAGGACCATTTTAGTGTACAAAAAAATTGAGCAGAAAGTATAGAGTTCCCATATATGCCCTCCCTACCTGTAATTTCCCCCATTATTAATGTCTTTCATTAGTGTGGTACATTTGTTAGAATTGGTGAACAAATATTGACACATTATTATTAATTAAAGCCTGTAATTTACATCAGGGGACACTTCTTTTAAGTAACATAAACACTGTAGTCTAAAACACCTAGTAAAACTTATTTTTCATTGCTATCTAAAAGTTAGCCAGTGTTTTATTTCTGTCATTGTTTCAAATATATCATTTTATAGTTTACTTATTCAAATCAAGATTAGCATACATAGTAGACACATTGCATTTGGGTGACATATCTCTTAAGTCTCTCTTAATATTCCCTATCTTTTTGTTTTTTTGTTTGACCTTGTATTTGGCCATGTGTTTGTTGAAGAATGAAGTTCTCAGTTTGATAGAATAGCCTAAAATCTGGATTTGACTGATTGCTTCTGTGTCTTTTAGCTTGTCCCCCTGTCCTCTATTATTTCCTGTGAACTGGGAAGATCCAGAGGCTTAAAGATATTCATGTTGTTGTTGTTGTTTTTGGTAAGAGTACATGGTCTAGATCCACTGTTTCTCTAGAGGTTCCAAAAGTGAATTTTCTGATTCTTTCATTCCTTCCAAATTTTTGAACTGAAATTATTCTAAGTAGAAACTTTATTTCATTAGCTGTTTCTCCTGAAATATAGTTACTGCAAGAAGGGCTCCATAAAAGCTTGTTTTTCTTGCCTTTTATTCACCAATTTTCAGAATGAGTTGTTTTTGTAAGATCAGTGAGTGGCTTTTTATTTGAATATCACTATAAACTTATGGTTTTTATATATTCTATGTCAACCTCTTGCAGTCATTATTCTACTGTTGCTCAAATTTTCATGTTTTGGCTAGCTGCAGCCCTTGAAAGTTGGCTTCTGTATCCTTCTGATGTAATGCCAGTGTTCTTTGCTATCACCCTTGCTTTCTGTCATGGTACATATTTCAGGCTTTTTTTTAAGTCTCCCTGTGCCATATTTGGAGGAACCCCTGTTTCTCAAAGAAGTCCTGTTTCTCGTATTGGGAAACAATTGAGACTACAGGATGGGCACTAGACCACTAATTGCTATTGGACCAACACATTGCTCTCAGTAGGTTTCCAATAAGCACTAGATTTTGTTTGGTTTATTTATTTATTTTTTGTGGATTGAACTTTTAAAAAATTGAGGTATTATTTTATGTCACTTAAAAAATTTTTTATTAAGGTATTATTGATCTACACTCTTATAAAGGTTTCACATGAAAAAACAATGTGGTTACTACATTTACCCATATTATCAAGTCCCCATCCATACTCCAATACAGTCACTGTCCATTAGTGCAACAAGATGCCACAAATTCACTATGAGCCTTCTGTGTGCTACACTGTCTTCCCCATGATGCCCCCCACACCATGTGTCCCAATTATAATACCCCTCAATCCCCTTCTCCCTCCCTCCCCTTTGGTAACTGCTAGTCCCTTCTTTGAGTCTGTGAATCTGCTGCTGTTTTGTTCCTCAGTTTTGCTTCATTGTTATACTCCAAAAATGAGGGAAATCATTTAATACCTGTCTTTCTCCACCTGGCTTATTTCACTGAGCATAATACTCTCTAGCTCCATCCATGTTATTGCAAATGGTAGAATTTGTTTTCTTCGTATGGCTGAATAATATTCCATTGTGTATATGTACCACATCTTTATCCATTCATCTACTGATGGACACTTAGGTTGCTTCCATTTCTTGGCTATTGTAAATAGTACTGCGATAAAAATGGAGTGCACTTGTGGATTTTACATTTTCTTTGTATAATTTATTTCTAGTTTCATATCTAGAAAATCTGAGAAAATCATATCTGAGAAGCTGGTTGGTGCAATTTCAATCATTTTGAATTTACTGAGGCTCATTTTGTGGCCTAGTATATGATGTATTCTTGAAAATGTTCCATGTGCACTTGAGAAGAATGTGTATCCTGCTGCTTTTGGTTGGAGAGTTCTGTAAATGTCTGTTAGATCCATCTGTTCTAATGTGTTGTTCACTGCCTCTGTCTCCTTACTTATTTTCTGTCTGGTTGATCTGTCCTTCAGAGTGAATGAAGTGTTGAAGTCTTGTAGAATAAATGCATTGCAATCTATTTCTTTTAATTCTGTCAGTATTTGTTGCACATATGTTGGTGCTCCTGTGTTGGGTGCAAAGATATTTATATTGGTTATATCCTCTTGTTTGATTGACCCCTTCTTCATTATGTAATGTCCTTCTTTGTCTCTTGTGACTTTCTTTGTTTTTGAAGTCTATTTTGTCTGATACTAGTACTGCAACTCCTACTTTTTTCTCCCTATTAATTGCATGAAATATCTTTTTCCACCCCTTCACTTTCAGTATGTGTATGTCTTTGGTTTGAAGTGAGTCTCTTGTAGGCAGCGTGTAGACGGACCTTGTGTTTTTATCCATTCAGTGACTCTGTCTTTTGATTGGTGCGTTCAGACCCTTTACATTTAGGGTGATTATCAATAGGTATGTACTTATTGCCATTGCAGGGTTTAGATTCGTGGTTATCAAAGGTTCAAGTGCAACCTCATTACTATCTAAGAGTCTAACTTAACTCACTTAGTATGCTATTGGAAACACAATCTAAAGGTTCTTTTTCTTCTCTTTTTACTTCCTCCTCGAATCTTTGTATATTAGGTATCAGATTCTGTACTCTTTGTTCCTTGACTGACTTTGGGAGTAGTTGATTTAATTTTGCATTTGCTTAGTAATTAATTCTTCTACTTTCTTTACTGTGGTTTTATTACCTCTAGTGACAGCTATTTAGCCTTAGGAACACTTCCATCTATAGCAGTCCCCCCAAAATACAGTGTAGAGATGGTTTGTGGGAGGAAAGTTCTCCCAACTTTTGCTTATATGGAAATTGTTTCATGCTTCCTTCAAATTTAAATGATATTCTTGCCGGGTAGAGTATTTTTGGTTTGAGGCCCTTCTGCTTCATTGCATTAAATATGTCGTGCCACTCCCTTCTGGCTTGTAAGGTTTCTGTTCGAAATCTGATGATAGCTTGATGGGTTTTCCTTTGTATGTGATCTTATTTCTCTCTCCGGTTGCTTTTAGTGGTCTGTCCTTATCCTTGATCTTTGCCGTTTTAATTATTATATGTCTTGGTGTTGTCTTCCTTGGGTCCCTTGTGTTGGGACATCTGTGCACCTCCACAGCCTGAGAGACTATCTTCTTCCCCAGAGTGGAGAAGCTTTCAGCAATTACCTCCTCAAAGACACTTTCTATCCCTTTTCTCTCACTTCTCCTCCTGGTACCCCTTTATTATGAAAATTGTTCTGTTTGGATTGGTCACACAATTCTCTCAATATTCTTTCATTCCTAGAGATCCTTTATTCTCTCTGTGCTTCAGCTTTTTTGTATTCCTCTTCCCTGATTTCTATTCCATTTATCTACTCCTCCACCATATCTAATCTGCTTTTAAATCTCTCCATTGTATTCTGTAGTGGTTGGATCATCATCCTGAATTCGTTCTTGGGTTCTTAAATATTTTTCTGTATATCCATGAGCATGTTTATGATTTTTATTTTGAAATCTTTTTCAGGAAGATTAATGAGTTCGGTTTCACTTGACCCTTTTTCTGATGTTTGTGGGATTTGGGTTTGAACCAGTTTCCTTTGATGTTTCATATTTGTATGTAGCACCCTGTAGTACCCAGAAGCTCTACTCTCTGGAGCTGCTCAGCTCCTGGAGCATATTGGGTGTTGCAGGGGAGTGGTGCTGGTGCCTCTGGGAGGAAAGAGCTGTTTCCTGCTTCCCAGCTGCTATGCCTGTTTCCACTGCCAGAACCAGTGGGCTGAACACACAGTTGTAAGCCCCTCTGCTTTCTGTTTGTAGCTGCCATTAGGCGGGGCTTCCCTCTGGCTGGCCTGATGCCACTGCAGGGGCTTCCGGTTTGTGTGCCAGGTGCCGGCTGGCCAGAAGGAAGGTCCAGCAGGTTGTGTTTCATGGTGGGGTGCCTTAGAGCTTCATAGCCAGCCAGGGAGATGG
The DNA here is from genome assembly GCF_040802235.1 of Manis javanica. NCBI lineage: Eukaryota > Metazoa > Chordata > Mammalia > Pholidota > Manidae > Manis > Manis javanica. Next base: position 92,979,524 of record NC_133163.1, on the reverse strand, counting down.
AGCGCCTGAAGCTCCTGAAAGTTCCAAACCTGCTGGGCAGATTGTGCCAGACAATTTTGTCAACCTGTCCTTTCTCCTGAGCAGTAAGATTTGTGCAATCCTTGCCCCTTTAGTAGCTCTCTCACTGTTAGCAAGTCTCTCAGGCTGCCCACCTTTCTTTGTCCCAGAGCGGCTTAATATGGATCCCTGTTTTCCACAAGGGGCTGGAATCTCAATCTCTTCAGGTATTCTACCTGTCTTAGCTTTCCAACCCCACTTACCAGCAGAACAGCATGCAGTGTCAGTTTGTGCTCCCAGAGAAGATCTCCAGTGCTAGGTTTTCAGCAGTCCCAGGCCTCCACTCTCTCCCCGTTCCGTTTCTCTTCCTTCCGCTGGTGTGCTGGGTTGGGGGAAGTGCTTGAGTCTCGCTGGCTCACGGCTTTGGTATATGGTCCTGTTCTGTGAGCTGTGTTCTTTTCTCCAGGTGTTTGCAGTCTGGTGCATCCTTCTTTCCTGTTCCTCTTTCAGGATTAGTTGTATTAATTATATTTTTGTATTTTATTTGATTTTAGGAGGAGGCCTTTGTCTCACCTGTCACACCACCATCTTTAATGTTTGGTTTATTCTTATGTGCACTTTTCAGTTGGTTTGCATTTAAAAAATTATATTTGTGTTTTCTTATTAATTGCAAGCCTCCTAAAGGGCAGGAATTCTGTACACTTAAATTTGACATTTATATTATGCTTGGTGGCAAAATGGTAGCACAAAGTAGCTTTGCATTTCATGATAGCATACATTTATATATAGAGAATGGGAGAATAGGATAACATAATTCTGATTTCTGATTGTTGTTTTCTTCATAAACTTAATTTTTTGTAAGAAAAAGAAAGAAGAGGTTCAGAATTATTGCTGAAGTGTTTTATAAATTCTAGTTGATAATGGTACCTTTGGATGGCCATGGCTTAGGTTCTCAAAGCCGTATAATACTGAGATTCAACTCTTCATTGTTATAAAGGATAGTCACTTGGGTCTTCTGGAAAGATAGTTCTTGTTTTAATTTTTTTTTTAAGTATTTAAATATAGGTGGATCTAATGTTTTCAGGATTTAGAATACTGTAATATCACTATAATTTATGCTTCATATATCTTTTCATCAAAGGACGTCTTCCTAGGATTTTTTTTTTTTGGTATCATTAATCTACAATTACATGAGGAACATTATGGTTACTAGACTCCCTCCATCACCGAATTTCCCCCACATACACCATTTGTTTCATCAAAGATGTGTTAGGAGATTTCTGAGGTCTTTATCTGCTCAGTATATTCATTTTAACATTTTTGTACTTGAAAGATTTAATATCATCTGCCTGGTTGGGGATTTGTCTATTCATTACTCAGTTTGGGTTTAGAGAAATGACATATAAGCAATAGAATAGGTCTAGATTATTTTCAGGAACAGAGATCCATTTCCTTAAAAGAGAATATAATGTGTATATGTATATGTTTGTCTTTGAATACATGTACACATGTATTGTATGTGCTTTATATGCACAAAGAAAGTCTGAAATCATATAGAATTCAAGAAGCCTTTGGGAATGGAATTAGAGGGACCAGGAAAGGAGAGCATCTTTTACTTATTTCCCTTTATGCCCTAGATACTTAAGAAATTTAAACAAGTAATACCAACAGTTCTTTTGTAATAAAAGTGTAACATAATGATAATTATAAATAACTTCACAGCCCATTCTTACTTTTTCAATGCTTGAAAATACAAAGTAAATTAATGTAGGGCAGTGTATTTAATTAAAAAACTCATTTGTTTTGCCAACTTACTTTATAATTGGTTGGTAATATCTTATTTGTGGGAGATCTGTAGCAGTGTTTAAGTGCTTATTATATGCTAGGAACAGTGCTATTGAATGCTAGACTCATTCATACTTGTTTTAATGTCTTTATCTATCTTTAGTTCATGTGTATGGCCTCCCTCTCTATAGCCCTCTTTGAGAGTGTAAATGTTTATAATAAAGAATACAAAAATCAAATAGAAGAATAAAGTGAAAAGTAGTTTCCTTTCTCTTAGCCCCTCACTCTCCTTCAAAGTTAAACCACTGTTAGTGGTTTCTTGTGTTTTTTCAGAAACATTCAATATATATTATAATCTGTCCATGCACATACAAACAATCATATAATATATAGGATATATGTAATGCTGTAGAATAGCCCATATATCATATGATTTAATATATGATTATGATATGATTCTATACGTGTATATACCATATCCCCCAGTGATACGTGGAATCATTATATATATATATATATATATATATATATATGTAGTTATGCAACTTGATGTCACTTTGGATTCAGATAGTAAGACTCATTTTCTGTGTACCTTTATGTGCTGCAGCAGGAGCCATCATATAAAAATCCCCAACGTTTGCTAAGACACCTCAGGGCCTTCCTTTTCTCAGATAGAGTCCACTCAGCTTAGTGTGGCATACAAGACTTGGAATTGACATCTGCCTGCTTTTCTAACCTCTTTTCTTGAAACTGCTGGGCTTGTACTCAGAGTGTCGGTCATCCTGAACTTCTTTCAGTTGCTTAAACAGTTTATGGCATCTCATCTGCAATCTGCTTCCTCTGTCCCATAGTTTGGATAATTCCTACTTTTCTTACTTCTTTAAAAAATCTTAACCATCCTAATATTTATAAAAATCCATAAGTAAAGTAAGATTTAAAGAAATAAAGCAAAGTATAATTAAAAGCTTCACTTTTTTCCTAATTATATTATTTTCCAAAGTGCATATGCTTAAAAAAAATGCAATCCTACTAGCTTGCTCATTTCTCTTCAGTAAGATTATTACAGAACTTATTTATTTTTTATTTTTTATTTCTTACAGTCAAAGTTGTAGAAGTAGTGTAAATAATCAGTTCTACAAAGTTGGTTATGAAAAACAGTAGTCCAGGTTCTGGTTCCAGATAAGATGGAGTAAGCACACTTCACCCTGTCTCTCCCACTGAATGCAGCTATAAAACCTGGACAGAATGCTTGGAATGACTATTTGAGGACTCTGCAAAATAAATAGTAGGAGGCATATGGGGAAGAAGACCACAATTCAAAGTACTACTGAACCGATGGTGAGTTTACCATTTTTTTCCTTCCAGTGTGCCCCAGCCTGAACTTAATGTATCCTGAAACTTGGAAGTGAGCATTATTAACGTGGACAGAGAAAACATGAGGAGAAGCCCTGTAGTTCTGACTCAAGGAGCAGGAAGGGGTCTCCTAATGCTCAGAGAAAATGTGGCAATCCCACGGTTTTCTTTTTTCCTTTTCTTCATTTTCTTGTACCCCAGGCCTCAAGCAATCCTTGCAGCAGCTGCAGTGGCCTCAGTGGCCTAAATTTCAGAGGTAGGAGAAACCTTCCTTTCAGGTTGGAAGACCTATGGTCTCAAGAGAATGGGGCAAATCCCATTGTTTTTCTTCTCCCTCTGCTTTCCTGTTGCTTGGTCCTGGTATGGATGCACTCATGGAAAGTAATTGGCAGTGAACTGGGTTCAGAAGCCCCAGCTTTCTGCTGAAGACTGGAAAGGGAATTCCCCAAAGAACTGAAAGAGTGCAAGAGAATGAGGAGCTTGGGAAACTGACTGCTTACAGTAATTTATGGGGTTCTGCACTGACTTTCAAGCTATGAATGCATACGTCTGATGCTAAACAGTGTGCATAAACATTGAGGACTGAATTATGGGAAGGACCACACCCCCACAAGTGCCAAACTGGATACTGCGTGGGACAGTTACAGAATACTTTCAGTATGACTGCAAAGGCTTAGCAAACTGAATTGAAATTGGAAATACAACCCACAGAAGGCTAGCCAGAGCCTGAAGTATGAGCCAAGTGGGTCATACTGGCTAAAACAGAAACACCAACACTCCGTGGGACTTATATAAGACCCAGAGTCTCATAATATCCAAAATATCCAGAATATAATTTACAATTATTCAGCTTAAAAAGAACCATAAAAATCTGAACTCACATGGGAAAAGATAGAAAACAGATGTCAATGATGCCAAGGTCACACATGTTAAAAATTCTTATGTCAAGACGACTTTTAAAATCACCTATTATGACCACGTTCCAGGAATGAATGAGTGGAAAGATAGAAAGTCTCAACAAATAAATAGAAGATATAAAGAACAACAAAATGGAAACTTTAGAACTGAGAAATATATTAATGGAAATGAAAAACTCACTAAATGGGCTCAATAGCAGAGTAGACATGACAGATGAAAAGAGTCCATGAACTTGAAAAAATAAAATAAAAATGATCTAGTTTGAACAATGGAGAGAAAAAGTAAAAAATACCCTTGGGGACATTAAAGACTTGGTCATAGAGTCTAACATTTGTGTCATCAGATACCCAAAATGAAAAGAGAATAAGTGTGGTCCATCAAAAATATTTGAAGAAGTAATGGCATACAGATTGGAAATGAAGAAATAAAACTATCCCTATTTGCAGATGGCATGATTTTCTATACAGAAAATCCCAAGAAATCCACAAAAAATTCACTGAATAAAAGAGCTTAATAAGTGATTCAAGGTCAACCCAAAAAAAGTCAACCATATTTCTATACACTAGTAATAAATAATTGAAAACTCAGTTAAAAAAACATTTACAATAGCTCCCCCAAATGAAATATTTACATATAAATGTAACAAAATATGTATATTATCTCTATGCTGCAACTATAGAACCCTGATTTTTTTAAAAATCAGATTTAAGTAAATGGAGAGGCAAGTTGCATTCATGAATTAGAAGATTCATTAGAATAATGGTATTGATTCTCCTCAAGTTGATCTATAGATTTAATGCAATACCAAGAAAAACCTCAACAGCACTGTTTATAAAGTGATTGTAAAATTTCTTTAGAAAGGCAAAAGACCTAGGCTAGTCAAAACAATTTTGAAAAAGAAAAATGTTGGAAAAATCAAATACAGTTTTCAAACTTAGATACAAAGTTACCAATATCAAGACTGTGGTACTGGCAAAGGGATAGACATATGATAAATAAATAAAATAGAACAGAGATTCCAAAAACAGACCCACACAAATATGGCCACTAAGTTTTTACAAGTTACAAAGTAGAAGAAATACAGTCTTTGCAACAGTTGGGTTGGAACAATTAAACATCCACATGCAAAAAATAATGGACCTCAATTTAAATTACACACCTTGTACAAAAATAACTTAAAATATACCACACATCTGAATGTGAAATATAAAATTGTACAGCTTTTAAAGAGAAAATATAGGAGAAGATCTTTGTGACCTGTTTTGTAGGCAAAAAGTTCTTCCGAATGACACCAAAAGTATGATTCATAAAAGAAGAAGTTGATGAATTGGACTTCATAAATTTAAAAACTTTGTTTGCAAAGGACACTATTTAAAGAGAATGGAAGGCAGATTATAGACTGGGAGAAAAAGTTTAGAAACCATATACTTGTAAAGGACTTATAGTCACAGTATGTAAAGAACTGAAAACTCAACAGTAAGAAAACAATGCAATTATAAATGTAAGGTTTTGGGAAGATATACAGTGGCAGATCAGCTCATGAAAAGATACTTAGCATAACTAGTCATTAGGGGAATGCATATTAAAACAATAGTAAGTTACTACTGTGCATCCATTAGAATGACTTAAATTAAAACTATTGACAATACCAAGTACTGACAAGGATTTGGGACAGCTGGAGCCCTCATACATTGCTGTTGGGATGCAATTTCTTTGGAAAACAATGAAATAAATGCTTACCATATATTAAATATGAATTTACTGTGTGACCCAGCAATTCCACTCTTAGGCATTTACTGTAGTGAATGAAAATTTATGTTCATATACAAGCATGTACATGAATATATTTATCAGTTTTCATTCCCCAAAATATGTTCATCAAAGAGTAAATGGATAAATCAACCATGTTATATCCATACAAGGGAATACTATTCAGCAATAAAAATGAATGACTGCTGATACCCACAACTCTTAATTTCTTCTTCTTAGGGAATTCTGAGGAATATTTTAGTCTGCTGCAATCAGGCCTGGTTATTTTGTATGTTCACAACTATCATCCTTGGATCTCTCCTCAATGTTTTCCTGGGGATTCCCTTGGCTTCACTTTTGTATTATATACTTTGTTGAACTGCATTCTCTTTTCTGTTTATTCTCATTTTACTGAAGTACCCCTTTGCTAGCTTCCTGAGTAAAGGGTGCGTGATAATTATATGTTTGAGACCTCTTTTATTTGTCTGCAAGTATTTTTATCCTACTTCAATGTTTAAATGAAGAACTGCATATAGAATTATGGATTAAAAATAATTTTACTTCAGAAATTTTACTTCAAACTCACTGTAGTGATTGAGAAGTGTAATTCCATTATGATTTTTATTCTGTGGCAAATTGTAAGTTTTTCTTTTTTCCCAGCATTCTGCAGTTTCATGATGATATACCATGGTGTGGGTGTATTTTCCTCTAGGTGTCCTTTACTCAAACTCATGATCTGAAGGTTTTTATTGTGAAGTTTTCTTGAATTATTTTGTTGGTGCTTTCCACTACTCTATTTCTCTGTCTTCTCTTCTGGAATATTTGTTATACAGATTTTGAGCTTCTTGGAGTGTTCCCCTAATTCTTTATCTTTTCTCACCAATTTCAAAATATATTTATATATTTATTCATACATTTTCTTTTCATCAAAGTATCATTGATACACAATCTTATGTTGGTTTCAAGTATACAGCACACTTGCTCAACGGTTACCCATACTATTAAATCTTTACCCCCTCAAGTGTGGTCACTATCTATCAACATAGGAAGACGTTACAAAACCATTAACTATTCTCTGTGCTGTACTACACTCCCCATGATCAACCTTTATTGTGATTGCAAATTATTGTGCCCCTTAATCCCCTCCCGCCTCCCCCACTGAAGCCCCAACCCTTTCCCTTAGTAACCACTTGTCTCTTCTTGGTGTCTGTTAGTCTACTGCTCTTTTGTTCTTGTTTTGCTTTTTTTCTCTTCTGATTCTAAGGAGGCTATTTTTTTGTTTTTATTATGGTATCATTGATATACAATCTTATGAAGGTCTCACAGGCAAAACATTGTGGTTCCAACATTCACTGTATTATCAAGCATCCCACCACACCCCACTGCAGTCACTGTGCATCAGTGTAGTAAGATGCTACAGAGTCACTACTTGTCCTCTATGTGCTATACTGCCTTCTCCATGCCCCCCTACATTGTGTGTGGTAATCATAACATGCCTTAATCTCCTTCTCTCTCCCTCTCCAAACCCTTTATTAACTGGTAGTCCCTTCTTGGAGTCTGGAGGTCTGCTGCTGCTCTGTTCCTTCAGCTTTGCTTTGTTGTTAAACTCCACAAATGAGTGAAATCATTTGGTACTTGTCTTTCTCCACCTGGCTTATTACACTGAGCATAATACCCTCTAGCTCCATCCATGTTGTTGCAAATGGTAGGGTTTGTGTTCTTCTTATGGCTGAATAATATTCCATTGTGTATATGTACCACATCTTCTTTATCCATTCATCTACTGATGGACACTTAGGTTGCTTCCATTTTGTAGCTATTATAAATAGTGCTGTGATAAACATAGGGGTGCATATGTCTTTTTGAAACTGGGCTCCTGCATTCTTAGGGTAAATTTCTAGGAGTGGAATTCCTGGGTCAAATGGTATTTCTATTTTTAGTGTTTTGAGGAACCTCCATACTGCTTTCCACAGTGGTTGAACTAAGTTACATTCTCACCAGCAGTGTAGGAGGGTTCCCCTTTCTCCACAACCTTGCCAACATTTGTTGTTTTTCTCTTTTGGATGTTGGCCATCCTAACTTGTGTCAGGTGATATCTCATTGTGGTTTTAATTTGCATTTCTCTGATGATTAGTGATGTGGAGCATCTTTTCATGTGCCTGCTGACCATCTGTATTTCTTCTTTGGAGAAGTGTCTGTTCAGATCCTCTGCCCATTTTTAAATCAGATTATTTGCTTTTTGTTTGTTGAGGTGTGTGAGCTCTTTGTATATTTTTGATGTGAACCCCTTATTGGATATGTCATTTATGAATATATACTTCCATATTGTAGGATGCCTTTTTGTTCTACTGATGATGTCCTCTGCTATACAGAAGCTTTTTAGTTTGATACACTCCCACTTGTTCATTTTTGCTTTTGTTTCCCTTGCCCGTGGAGATATGTTCATGAAGAAGTTGCTCATGTTTATATTTAAGAGAGTTCTGCCTATGCTTTCTTCTAAGAGTTTTATGATTTCATGACTTACATTCAAGTCTTTGATCCATTTCGAGTTTACTTTTGTGTATGGAGTTAGACAGTAATCCAGTTTCATTCTCTTACACGTAGCTGTCCATTTTTGCCAACACCAGCTGTTGAAGAGGCTGTCATTTCCACATTGTATATCTATGGCTCCTTTATCATATATTAATTGACCATATAGGCTTGGGTTAATATCTGGAGTCTCTATTCTCTTCCACTGGTCTATGGTTCTGTTCTTGTGCCAGTACCAAATTGTCTTGATGACTATGGCTTTGTAATAGAGCTTGAAGTTGGGAAGTAAGATCCCCCCTGCTTTATTCTTCCTTCTCAGGATTGCTTTGGCTATCTGGAGTCTTTGATGGTTCCATATGAATCTTGAACTATTTGTTTCAGTTCATTGAAGAATGCTGTTGGTAATTTGACAGGGATTGCATCGAATCTGTATATTGCTTTGGGCAGGATGGCCATTTTGACGATATTAACTCTTCCTAGTCAAGAGCATGGGATGAATTTCCATTTATTAGTGTTTTCTTTAATTTCTCTTAGGAGTATCTTATAGTTTTCAGGGTATAGGTCTTTCACTTCCTTGGTTAGGTTTATTCATAGATATTTTATTCTTTTTGATGCAAATGTGAATGGAATTGTTTTCCTGATTTCTCTTTCTTCTAGTTCATTGTTAGTGTATAGGAAAGCAACAGATTTCTGTGTATTAATTTTGTATCCTTCAACTTTGCTGAATTCAGATATTAGTTCTAGTAGTTTTGAAGTAGATTCTTTAGGGTTTTTTTATGTACAATATCATGTCATCTGCAAACAGTGACAGTCTGACTTCTTCCTTACCAATCTGGATGCCTTTTATTTCTTTGTGTTGTCTGATTGCCATGGCTAGGACCTCCAGTACTATGTTGAATAAAAGTGGAGAGAGTGGACATCCTTGTGTTTTTCCTTATCTTAGAAGAAAAGCTTTCAGTTTCTCCATGTTCAGTATGATGGTGGCTGTGGTTTTGTCGTAAATGGCCTTTATTATGTTGAGGTACTTGCCGTGTATACCCATTTTGTTGAGAGATTTTATCATGAATGGATGTTGAATTTTGTCGAATGCTTTTTCAGCATCTATGGAGATGATCCTGTGTTTTTTGTCCTTCTTTTTGTTGATGTGGTGGATGATGATGGATTTTCGAATGTTGTACCATCCTTGCATCCTTGGGATGAATCCCACTTGATCATGGTGTATGATCCTCTTGATGTATTTTTGAACTCAGTTTGCTAATATTTTTTTGAGCATCAATGTTCATCAGGAGATTGGTCTGTAGTTTTCTTTGTTGTGGTATCTTTGCCTGATTTTGGTTTTAGAGTGATGCCGGCCTCATAGTAAGAGTTTGGAAGTATTCCCTCCTCTTCTACTTTTTGGAAAACTTTAAGGGGAATGGGTATTATATCTTCTCTAAATGTCTGACAAAATTCAGTAGTGAATCCATCAGGTCTGGGGGTTTTGTTCTTGGGTAGTTTTTTTCATTACCGATTCAATTTCATTGCTGGTAATTGGTCTGTTTAGAATTTCTGTTTCTTCCTTGGTCAGTCTTGGAAGGTTGTATTTTTCCAGAAAGCTGTCCATTTCTTGTAGGTTATACAGTTTTTGTTAGCAGTTTGTTAGCATATAGTTTTCATAGTTTTCTCTAATAATTCTTTGTATTTTTGTGGTGTCCATAGTGATTTTTCCTTTCTCATTTCTGGTTCTGTTTATGTACGTAGGTTCTCTTTTTTTCTTAATAAATCTGGCTAGAGGTTTATCTATTCTGTTTATTTTCTCAAAGAACCAGCTCTTGATTTCATTAATTTTTTCTATTGTTTTATTCTTCTCAATTTTATTTATTTCTTTTCTGATCTTTATTATGTTCCTTCTTCTGCTGATTTTGGGCCTTATTTGTTGTTCTTTTTCAAGTTTGAATAATTCTGAATTTAGACTATTCATTTGGGATTGTTCTTCCTTCTTTAAATAGGCCTGGATTGCTATATACTTTCTTCTTAGAACTGCCTTTGCTGTATCCCATAGAAGTTGTGTCTCCTTATATAGCTTCATCTCTGTTTTAATTTGGTCAGTGATCCATTGATTATTTAGGTGCATGTTGTTTAGCCTCCATGTGTTTGTGAGCCTTTTTGTTTTCTTTGTACAATTTATTTCTAGTTTCATTCCTTTGTGTTCTCAGAGTTGGTTGGTATAACTTCAGTCATTTTGACTTTACTGAGGCTCTTTTTGTGGCCTAGTATGTGGTTTATTTTGGAAAATATTCCATGTGCACTTGAGAAGAATGTGTATCCTGCTGCTTTTGGGTGTAGAGTTCTGTAGGTGTCTTTCAGGTTTCATCTCTTCTTATGTGTTGTTCATCCCTGTCTCCTTAATTATTTTCTATCTGTCTGATCTGTCCTTTGGAGTAAATGGTGTGTTGAAGTCTCCTAAAATGAATGCTTTGCATTCTATTTCCTCCTGTTATTCTGTTAATATTTGTTTCACTTATGTAGGTGCTACTGTGTTGTTTGCACAGATACTTATAATGATCATATCCTCTTGTTGGAATGACCCCTTTATCATTATGCAATGTCCTTCTTTGTCTCTCATGACTTTCTTTGTTTAGAACTCTATTTTTTGTTTATTATTTTGGTGTCATTAATCTACAATTACATGAGGAACATTATGTTTATTAGACAACCCCCATCACCAAGTCCCCCCCACAAACCCTATTACACTCACTGTCCATCAGCGTAGTAAGATGTAGAATCACTACTTGTCTTCTCTGTGTTGCGCAGCCCTACCGTCGCCCATCCCCACATTATACACGCTAATCATAATGCCCCCTTTCTTCCCCCGCCCCTTATCCCTCCCTTCCCACCCATCCACCCCAGTCCCTTTCCCTTTGGTAAGTGTTAGTCCATTCTTGGGTTCTGTGAGTCTGCTGCTGTTTTGTTCCTTCACTTTTTACTTTGTTCTTATACTCCACATATGAGTGAAATCATTTTGGTACTTGTCTTTCTCTGCCTGGCTTATTTCACTGAGCATAATACGCGCTAGCTCCATCCAGTGATCCAGTTTCATTTTCTTACATGTAGCTGTTCAGTTTTGCCAGGACCAACTGTTGAAGAGACTGTCATTTCTCCATTGTATGTCCATGGCTCCTTTATCATATATTAATTGACCATATATGTTTAGGTTAATGTCTGAAGTCTCTATTCTGTTCCACTGGTCTGTGGGTCTGTTCTTGTGCCAGTACCAAATTGTCCTGATTACTGTGGCTTTGTAGTAGAGCTTGAAGTTGGGGAGTGAGATCCCCCCAACTTTATTCTTCCTTCTCAGGATTGCTTTGGCTATTCGGGGTCTTTGGTGTTTCCATATGAATTTTCGAACTATTTGTTCCAGTTTGTTGAAGAATGCTGTTGGTAATTTGATAGGAATTGCATCAAATCTGTATATTGCTTTGGGCACAATGGCCATTTTGAAGATATTAACTCTTCCTAGCCAAGAGCATGGTATGAGTTTCCATTTGGTACTGTCCTCTTTAATATCTCTTAAGAGTGTCTTATAGTTTTCAGGGTATAGTTCTTTCACTTCCTTGGTTAGGTTTATTCCTAGGTATTTTATTCTTTTTGATGCTATTGTGAATGGAACTGTCTTACTGATTTCTCTTCCTATTAGTTCATTGTTAGTATATAGGAACACCACAGATTTCTGTGTATTAATTTTGTATCCTGCAACTTTGCTGAATTCTGATATTAGTTCTAGTAGTTTTGGAGTGGAGTCTTTAGGGTTTTTTTTATGTACAATATCATGTCATCTGCTAATAGTGACAGTTTAACTTCTTCTTTACCAATCTGGATTCCTTGTATTTCTTTGTTTTGTCCAAATACTGTAGCTAGGACCTCCAGTACTATGTTGAATTACAGTGGGGAGAGTGGGCATCCTGGCCTTGTTCCAGATTGCAGAGGAAAAGCTTTCAGCTTCTCGCTGTTAAGTATGATGTTGGCTGTGGGTTTATCATATATGGCCTTTATTATGTTGAGGTACTTGCCCTGTATACCCATTTTGTTGAGAGTTTTTATCATGAATGGATGTTCAATTTTGTCAAATGCTTTTTCAGCATCTATGGAGATGATCATGTGTGTTTTTGTCCTTTTTGTTCATGTGGTGGATGATGTTGATGGATTTTCAAATGTTGTACCATCCTTGCATCCCTGAGATGAATCCCACTTGGTCTTGGTGTATGATCCTTTTGATGTATTTTTGAATTCAATTTGCTAATATTCTGGTGAGTATTTTTGCATCTACATTCATCAGGAATATTGGTGTGTAATTTTCTTTTTTGGTGGGGTCTTTGCCTGGTTTTGGTATTAGGATGATGTTGTCTTCATAGAATGAGTTTGGGAGTTTTCCCTCCTCCTATTTTTTGGAAAACTTTAAGGAGAATGGGTATTATATCTTCTCTGTATGTCTGATTAAATTCCGAGGTAAATCCATCTGGCCTTGGGGTTTGTTCTTCGGTATTTTTTTTTATTACTGCCTCAATTTTATTGATTGTAATTGGACTTTAGATTTTCTGTTTCTTCCTTGGTCTGTCTTGGAAGGTTGTATTTTTCTAGGAAGTTGTCCATTTGTTCTAGGTTTTTCAGTTGTTAGCATATAGGTTTTCATAGTAGTCTCTAATAATTCTTTGTATTTCTGTGGGGTCCATCATGATTTTTCCTTTCTTGTTTCTGATTCTGTTGATGTGTGTTAATTTTCTTTTTCTCTTAATAAGTCTGGCTAGAGGCTTATCTATTTTGTTTATTTTCTCAAAGAACCAGCTCTTGGTTTCATTGATTTTTTCTATTGTTTCATTCTTCTCAATTTTATTTATTTCTTCTCTAATCTTTATTATGTGACTCCTTCTGCTGACTTTAGGCCTCATTTGTTCTTTTTCCATGTTCGATAATTGTGACATTAGATTATTCATTTGGGATTGTCCCTCCTTCTTTAAATATGCCTGAATTGCCATATACTTTCCTCTTAAGACTGTTTTTGCTGCGTCCCACAGAAGTTGGGGCTTTGTGTTGTTGTTGCCATTTGTTTCCATATATTGCTTCATCTCTATTTTCATTTGTTCATTGATCCATTGATTATTTAGAAACATGTTGTTAAGCCTCCATGTGTTTGTGAGCCTTTTTGCTTTCTTTGTACAATTCATTTCTACTTTTATACTGTTGTGGTCTGAAAAGTTGGTTGGTAGGATTTCAATCTTTTTGAATTTACTGATGCTCTTTTTGTGGCCTAGTATGTGGTCTATTCTGGAGAATGTTCCATGTGCACCTGAGAAGTATGTGTATCCTGTTGCTGTTGGCTGTAAAGTCCTATAGATGTCTATTATGTCCATCTGTTCTAGTGTGTTGTTCAGTGCCTCTATGTCCTTACTTATTTTCTGTCTGGTGGATCTATCCTTTCGAGTGAGTGGTGTGTTGAAGTCTCCTAAAATGAATGCATTGCATTCTATTTCCTCCTTTAATTCAGTTAGTCTTTGTTTCACATATTCTGGTGCCCCTGTATTGGGTGCATATATGTTTATAATGGTTATATCCTCTTGTTGTGCTGAGCCCTTTATCATTATGTAATGTCCTTCTTTATCTCTTGTTACTTTCTTTGTTTTGAAGTCTATTTTGTCTGATACTAGTACTGCTACACTTGCTTTTTTCTCCCTGTTGTTTGCATGAAATATCTTTTTCCGTCCCTTGACTTTAAGTCTGTGCATGTCTTTGTGTTTGAGGTGAGTCTCTTGTAAGCAGCATATAAATGGGTCTTGCTATTTTATCCATTCTATTAGTCTGTGTCTTTTGATTGGTGCGTTCAGGCCATTTACATTTAGGGTGATTATTGAAAGATATGTACTTATTGCCATTACACGGTTTAGATTCATGGTTATCAAAGGTTCAATGTTAGCTTCTTCACTATCTTGCTGTCTAACTTAACTCGCTTATTAAGCTTTTGTAAACACTGTCTGATGATTCTTTATTTTTCTCCCTTCTTATTCTTCCTCCTCCATTCTTTATATGTTGGGTGTTTATTCTGTGCTCTTTTGTGTTTCCTTTGCCTGCTTTTGTGGGTAGTTGATTTTATTTTTTGCCTTTAGTTGGTATTTGGTTGTTCTGCTTTCTTTGCTGTGATTTTATTTTCTCTGGTGACAGCTATTTAGCCTTAGGAGTGCTCCCATCTAGAACAGTCCCTCTAAAATACCCTGTAGAGGTGGTTTGTGGGAGGCAAATTCCCTCACCTTTTGCTTGTGTTGGAATTGTTTAATCCCTCCTTCATATTTAAGTGATAATCGTGCTGGATACAGTATCCTTGTTTCAAGGCCCTTCTGTTTCATTGCATTGAATACATCATGCCATTCTCTTCTGGCCTGTAAGGTTTCTGTTGAGTAGTCTCATGATAGCCTGATGGGTTTTCCTTTGTAGGTGACCTTTTTTTCTGTCTCTGGATGCCTTTGATTCTCTGTCCTTGTCCTTGATCTTTGCCATTTTAATTATTATGTGTCTTGGTGTTGTCCTCCTTTGGTCCTTTCTGTTGGGAGTTCTGTGTGCTTCCGTGGTCTGAGCAACTATTTCCTCCCCCAGTTTGGGGAACTTTTCAGCAATTATTTCTTCAAGTACACTTTCTATCCCTTTTTCTCTCTCTTCTTCTTCTGGTACCCCTATAATGCATATATTGTTCCTTTTGGATTGGTCACACAGTTCTCTTAATATTGTTTCATTTCTGTAGATCCTTTTATCTCTCTCTGCATGAGCTTCTCTGTGTTCCTGTTCTCTGGTTTCTATTCCATTAATGGCCTCTTGCATCTCATTCATTCTGATTTTAAGTCCTTTCAGAGATTGTTTTATTTCTGTATTCTCCCTCCCTACTTTGTCCATTAGCTCTTACATTTTTCTCTGCAGCTCCATGAGCATGGTTATGACCTTTATTTTGAATTCTTTTTCAGGAAGATTGGTTAGGTCTATCTCCCCAAGTTGTTTCTCAGGGGTTGTTTATGTTAGTCTGGTCTGTATCAAATTTTTCTGCCTTTTCATGGTGATAGAGGTAGTTGTGGGGAGTTGGTACATGTGTCAGCTGGGAGAATGTCCCTTATTGCTAGTTTCTGGGCTTCCTCTCCTGTGAGAATGGTGACCCTAGCAGCTTGTGCTGGGCATCCGTGCGCAGATAGGGTCTCTGATTCCTGCCCGGGCCGGTGTAGAGGAAGCTCTGCATGGCTGCCATGGGCATGGCTCCCCTCAGGCTACTGCTCTGCTATGGTGGATCTGCACCGGAAGGGAAACAGGCAGGAGGCTGTTTATTGCCCTGAGGGCCCTCCAAGCTGCGCTGCTGCCTAGGGTGTTAGGGCACCTGGAGTTACCCGGGATTCCCAGCTGCTGTGCTGAGTGCTGGGATGCTCCCGTCCCGCTGAGGCTCCTGTCCCTTTAAGACTTTCAAAGAGCACTTGCTTTTCTTTTGTTCCAGGGGCACCGGCTGCGGGGACCCGCTTGCAGATTTTACTGCCCTGTGTCCCTGGCATCCAGCACACCACACACTGTGTGTCTGTGCTTCCAGTGCAGATTGCTAGGGTTGGGTATTTAACAGTCCTGGGCTCCCTCTCCCTCCCCCTTCCAACTTCTCTCCTCCCGCTGGGGAACTGGGGTGAGGGGCATGCTTGGGTCCCACTGGGCCATGGCTTGTGTCTTACCCCCTTTATGAGGCACTGGGTTCTTGCAGATGTAGATGTAGTCTGGCTGTTATCCTGTATCTTCTGGTCTCTATTTTAGGAATAGTTGTATTTGTTGTATTTTCAAAAATATATATGGTTTTGGGAGGAGATTTCTACTGTTCTACTCATGCCGCCATCTTGGCTCCTCCTCCTCAGACAGGTTTTAAGTTTTTTTTTTCTAGTTATGTGAAAAATGTTATTGGTATTTTGACAGGGATTTCATTGAATCTGTAGACTGCTTTGGGTAGTGTGAACATTTTAACTGGATTAATTCTTCTAATCCATGAGCATGGCATACCTTTGCACTCATTTGTGTCATCTTCAAGTTCTTTCATCAGTGTCTTATAGTTTTCAGAGTACAGGTCTTTCACTTCCTTAGACAAATTTATTCCTAGGTATTTTTTTTTCATGCAATTGTAAATAGTATTGTTTTTAAATTTCCTGTTCTTTTACTTCATTTTTAGTGTATACAGATGCAACAGATTTCTGTATATTAATTTTGTCATCTCCAACTTCACTGAGTTCATTTTTTAGTACTAATTGTTTTTTGGTGGATCATTAGATTTATCTCTGTATAGTACCATGACATCTGCAAATCATGACAATTTTAAACTTCTTCTTCACCAAGTTGGATACTTTTATGTCTTTTTTCTTGTGTAAGAGCTGTGGCTAGATCTTCCAGGACTATGGTGAATAAACATGGTGAGAGTGGACATCCTTGTTGTGTTCCTGACCTTAAAGGAAGAGCTTTCAGCTTTTCAGTGTTGACTATGATGTTAGTTGTGGGTTTGTCATATATGTCTTTATTATGTTGTGATATTTTCCCTCTATACCCACTTTGTTGAGAGTTTTTGTGATGAATTGATTTGAATTCTGTCAAATGTTTTTCTGAACCTATTGAGATGACCGTATGTCTTTCTATTTCTAATGTGGTGTATCACATTGATTAATTTTTGGATCTTGAACCATTCTGGCATACCAGAATAAATCCCACTTGATCATGGGGAGTGAGCCTTTTAATGTATTGCTGACTTTGGTTTGGTAATCTTTTCTTGAGGATTTTTATATCTATGTTTATCAGGGATATTGGTCTGTAATTTTCTTTTTTTGCAGTGTATTTCTTTGGTTTTGGTATCAGGTTAATGGTGGCTTTGTAAAATGACTTCGGAAATGTTTCTTCCTTTTCAATTTTTAGAACAGTTTGAAAAGGATAGGTATTAATTCTTTTTTAAATGTTTGGTAGAATTCAACTGTGGATCCTGGACTTTGTTTTTTAGGAGTTTTTAAATTATTGATTCAATCTTATTTAATAGCAATCAGTTTGCACCGATTTTCTGTTTCTTTTTATTTCAATCTTGTAAGAGTGTATGTTTCTGGAAATTTATCCATTTCTTCTCAATTTTCTAAGTTGTTGATACATAATTTTTTTGTAGTAGTTCTTATAGTCCTTTGTATTTCTGTGATGTCTGTTGTAACTTCTCTTTTTTTCTGATTTTGAGTTCTTTTTTTTCTTAATGAGTTTTGCTAAAGGTTTATTAGCTTTGCTTATGTTTTCAAAGAACCAGTTCTTAGTTTCATTGCTCTTTTCTATTATTTTTTTAAGACTACTCCACTTATTTCTGCTCTGATCATTATTTCTTCCATCTTCCAACTTTGGACTTTGTTACTCTTTTCTAATTTCTTTAATTGTAAGCTTAGATTTGTAAAGATTTTTCTGGTTTTCTAGAGGTAGGCATGTATTACCTTAAGCTTCCCTTTCAGATCTGCCTTTTTTGCCTCCCAAAGATTTGAGCCATTGTGTTTTTGTTTTTGTTTGTGTCCAGCCATTTTTTAAAAAATTTCTCCTTTGGTTTCTTCACTGAAGAAATTGGTTGTTCCACTGAAGAAAATGGCTACAGCATGTTATTTAGCCTCCACATGTTCATGTTCTTTCAATCTTTTAAAATAATTAATACCAAGTTTCATAGTGCTGTGGTCAGAAAAGATGCTTTATATGATTTCAGTCTTTTTAAATTTATTGAAACTTGATTTGTGGCCTAAATGTGGTCCATCCTGGAGAATGTTCCATGTGCACCTGAAAAGAATGTGTATACTACTGTGTTCCGATGGAATGTTCTGTATATTATCTGTTAAGTCCATCTGGCCTAATGTGTCATTCAAAGGCCCTGTTACCTTACTGATTTTTCTGTCTTGATAATCTATCAATTGATGCAATTGGGTGTTTAAGTCCCTTACTATTACTATATTACTGTCAGTTTCTCCCTTTATATCTGTTAATATTTGTTTTTTATATTTAGTTGCTCCTATGTTGGGTGTATAGATATTTATAATTTTTCTGTCCTCCTGTTGGATATTACATGTTATTATGTAATGCCCTTTTTGTCATTTGTTACAGTCTTTGTTTTGAAGTCTATTTTGTCTGATATAAATATTACTACCATAGCACTTTTTTCACTTCCATTTGCATGGAATCTCTTTCTCCAGCCCTTCAGTTTCAGTCTGTATGTCTTTAGGTCTGAAGTGGGTCTTGTACACAGCATATAGATGGGCCGCCTTTTTAATCTGTTAAGCCACCCTATGTCTTTTTGGAGCATTTTACTCCATTTACATTCACAGTAATTATTTACATGCATATACTTATTGCGATGTGTTAATTGTGTTTCCTGATTATTTTTGTTGTCCTGTTCCTTTCATCTTGTTCTCTTTTCTTGTGATTTCATGAATTTAGTGTAATACTTGGATTCCTTTCCTTCTCTTTTATGTATGTACTGTAGGTTTTGGTTTGTGCTTACCATTTGATTTATGTGTAACATCTTATATATAAACTGTGTTTTAAGTTGACAGTGGCTTAAGTTTGAACACCTTCTAAGTGCATTGCATTTTTACTCCTCCCCACCATGTTTTATGTATTTGACATCATATTTTATGTCCTATTATTTGTGTATCCCTTGACTAATTATAGACATAACTGATTTTACTACTTTTGTCCTTTAACCTTCATTCTAGCTTTCAAGTGATTGATCTACTACTTTTACTATGTGTTTCCTTTTAACAGTGAAATATTTTCTATCATATTTTTCTTATTTATAGTTATGGGCTTTTCTTTTCCAACTAATGAAATCCCTTTAACATTCTTGTAAGGCCAATTTAGTCATGTCAAACTTCAACTTTTCTTTTTCTGGTATACTCTTTGTCTCTTGTTAAATTCTGAATGATCACCTTGGCAGGTAGAGTATTCTTGATTGTAATTTTTTTCCTTTTAGCACTTTGAATATGCCATGCCACTACCTTCTGGCCTGCAGTGTTTCTGCTGAAAATTCAGGGGATATTCTTATGGGGTTTCCTGTGTACATAACTACTTGCTTTTCTCTTGCTGCTTCTCAGGTTCTTTTTTTATCTTTAATTTTTTCCATTTTAATTATTGCATGTCTTGGCATGGACTTCTTTGGGTTCAGTTTATTTGGAGATCTCCTGTGCCTGGTCTGTTTCCTTCCTCAGGTTAGGGAGTTTTCAGCTATTATTTCTTGAAATAAGTTTTCTGTACCTTTCTCTCTCTCTGCTTTGTCTCATACCTGTATGATGTGAATATCAGTATGCTTGCTGTTTTCCAAGAGGTCCCTTAACCATCCTCATTTTTAAAAAATTCTTTTTTCTTCTGCTGTTAAGTTTAGATGATTTTGACCTCCTTGTCTTCCAGATGTCTGGTCCATTCTTCTGCATTCTTGAAACTGCTGTTGATTTCCTCTAGTGTATTTTCTTTTCAGTTATTGTGTTCTTCAGCTTTGATTGCTTCTTTTTTTGTCTTCTGTCTTTTAGTTGAAGTTCTCACTCAGTTCATCCACTAATCTTCCAAGTTCAGTGAGCATTCTTATGATAATTATTTTGAACTCTTTATTAGATAGATTGCTTATAAGAAGGAACTATTCCATTTAGTTCTTTTTCTGAGGTTTCATTGTATTCTTCCCTTTGGAACATAGACTCCTCTGTCTCATTTTTTCTGAATCTCTGTGTTTGTTTCTATGTATTAGTGGGTCAGCTACATCTCTTGGTCTTGAAGGTAGTGGCCTTATGTACGAGGTGTCCTGTGGGGCCCTGAAGTACATTCTCTCCAGTCACCAAAAACAGGCACTACAGGGGTGTCCCCTGTGTGGGATGCATGCACCCTTCTGTTGTGACTGGGCTGAGACTGCTGTGGGTGTGCTGGTGGTTGAGGTTGGTTCCCAGCCTGGCTGCTGTGGGGTATACTTGTGGGTGGGGTGTACTTGTAGCAGTGTGGCTGGCTGCAAGGCGCAGCAGTAATGATTGCAGGCATGCTGGTGGATGGATCTGGTTCCTCTTCTTCCCAGGGCAGGAGTTACCTTGGAGGGGCATTGGTCCCAGCCAAGGCTGCCTGCTTAGTGTGGTGGGGATGGAGTCTTTTTGGAGGGACATCTGCTGGGGTAGGCAGTTTGGGTGGGGTGGGTCTATAGGAGAACTCTGGGGTGAGGAGACCAGTGCTAGCAGAATAGGTGGAGAATGTCAGAAATAGTACCCACCAGCACTGGTTCTAGGGTCAAGTTGGACAAGAAAAATGGCATTTGCCAGCGTGTCTGTACCTGGATAAAGTTCTTGAAGATCCTGCCCCTAGACATGCACCTAAATCAGTTAGTAAATCTCCTTCGCATATGGCCCAGGCACTTTTCAAAGTGCTTGCCTCTATGCTGGGTCTAGGAGTAAGATTGTACACAGGCCCTTTAGGATTGGAGTCTTTGTTTCTATAGCCTTCCAGGTCTCCTGGAGTTAAGTCCTCCTGATTTTCAAAGCCTCATGTTATAGGAAATCATCTTTCTGATGCAGATACCCAAGGCAGGGGATGCTTGATTTGGGACTTGAACCCCTTGTTGTCAAGGAAGACCTCTGTACCTGTGATAACCCTCCACATGAGGGTTTTGGTACCAAACCAGACCATGTCTCTGACCTTTCTACTTTTTCAGTGTGGCTTTTTCTTTGTATTTCTAGCTGTGGAAGAGCTATTCTCGTAGGCTTCAGATTGTTCCCAGAGTGAGTTGCTGTGTATGTTGTTGCAGTTACGGTGTGTCCATAGGAGGAGGTGAACTCAGGATCTTCCTACTTTGCTATCTTCCCCTTGTGATCTTTTATTTCTTGTCTATTTTGTAATAGCCATTCTAACAGGTGTGAAGTTGATATCTCACTGTGATTTTGATTGCATTTTCTTGATGATTAATGATGTTGAATTCCTTTATATGTACCTGTTGACAGTTTGCATGTTTCTTTGGAAAAGTGTCTATTTAACTCCTGTGCTCATTTTTTAATTGGTTTGTTTGTTTTTTTTTGTTATTGAGTTGTATGAGTTTGCTGTACATTTGGATATTAAACCCTTATCAGATACATGATATGCAAATATTTTCTCCCATTTGATTCATTGCCTTTTCATTTTGTTTATGGCTTCCTTTGTTGTGCAGAAGCTTTTTAGTTCCATGTAGTCCTACTTATTTTTAGTTTTGTTGTCAAAGCCAAGAAAATCATTGCTAAGAACAGCATCAAGGGACTTACATGCCATGTTTTCAGTTAGGAGTTTTATAGTTTCAGGTTTTACACTGAGGTCTTTAATCCATTTTGAGTTGGGTTTTGTGTGTAGTATTAGAGTCTAATTTTCATTCCTTCCATGTAGCTATCCATCTGACTCTTCTATGATTATTTCTTCTTTATTGTGGAGTCTATCCTCATGGTAGTTTTCTTTGTGGTTGAAAGATAGTTGATGATAGCAATTGGAAAGGAGCTACATTCTTTCTCTTTAGAAATAACATCTCTTCTTAAAATTATCAAATGAAAGTATTTCTTTCTGCTCTGACCAGAACAGCCTTGGAGCAATTTTACTTGTCAGAGTAATGTCATGGATTGATTGTCATAGGTCTTGGATATCTAGTTTTCTTCCCATCATTGAAATGATATCTAGGATAAAAGAGAAATTTCTAGATTACTCTGATTGACTTAGAGTAGTTAATACCCAACCTTGGGCCTGGGAGTGTATCAAGCTCATTGAAATGGTAGATAAACAATTGAGGAAAATCATACCCCATGAAAAATTTGGGTGTTGTTGGTAAGGGGGAATAAATAGTTACTGGATAGTTAATCAAAGAAATGCCTTATAAATATATTATCTCAGTAACTCTACTGAGATAACTGAGACTTGCTCAAGGTCCCATAATTATTAAGTGGCAGAGTTGAGATTTAACTCTATGCCAATGCTTTCTTTCATCAGTCCTATGTGTCCTTCAAGGAAAAATACATGACATATGGCAAAAATGACCCTACCTACTAAGATTCAGAGTGATTATGTACAATTAAGTTTAATTAAAACTTAAGCCTTCACAAGGTACCAAAAATTAAGGGGTTCAGCTTAAGGGATGCTTAGGGAAATTCATAGCCATAAACACCTATATTAAGAAGTCAGAAAGATCTCTAATAACCTAACCTTCCACTTTATGACAGCAGAAAAAGAAAAGGAAATTAAACCTGATGCAAGTTAAAGGAAGGAAATAATGAAGATTACAGTAGAAATTAATAAAATAGAGAATAGCAAAACAAGGGGGAAAATCCATAAAATGAAAAATTGGTTCTTTGAAAAAAATGACAAACCTTTTCCTAGACAGAACAGGAAAAAAAGAAGACGCAAGTTACTAAGATTTGGAGTGAAAAAGGAGACATTTCTACTGACTTAACAGAAATAAAACAGATTATAGTAAGGGAATACTATGAAGTACTTGGCAACAGATTAGATTAGTCATAAGAAATGGACAGATTCCTAGAAAGACATAAACTGTTGAAAGTGACACATGAAGAAATAAGAAATCTTAATAGAACTATAACAGGTAAACAGATTGAATTAATAATAATAAAAAATACTTACCCACAATGGAAATTCCAGACCCAGATGTCTTCACTGGTGAATTCTACCAAGTATTTAATGAATTAATACCAATTTTTCACAAACTTTTCCCAAAAAAAGAAAAAGGAGGGACCATTCCTCAGTTCATTCTGTGAGGCCAGTATTACTCTGTACTAAAACCAGGTTAAGACATTAGAAGAAAAGAAAACTACAAATCAATGTCTCTTAAGAATATAGGTGCAAAAATCCTCAGCAAAATACTAGCCAACAAAATCCAACAACATATTAAAAGAATGATTCACCACAACTCAGATTTTATCTCTGGAATTCCAGGTTGGTTCAAAATACAAAAACCAATTAATATATGATATCCGTAGAAAAAAGGACAAAAAGCACTTAATAATGTGAGTAAACACTGAAGACCCATTTAACAAAATTCAATACCCCTTTAGGATAAAAATACTCAACAAACTAGGATAGAAAGTGACTTCTTCACTGTGGTAACGTGTGCCTATTGAAAAACCTCACAGGTAATATGGCAAAAGACTGAACTTCTTCCCCTAAAGATAAGGAATAAGACAAGGATTTCTGCTCTTAACACTTTAATTAACTAAGAAAATGAAATAAAATGTATTCAGATCGGAAAGAAGTAAAGCAGTCTCTCTCTGCAGATGACATGATCCTGTATATAGAAAATCCTAGGGAATCCACTGAAAAATTATTAGAAGTAATAAACAAGCTCAGCAAGATTACAAGATACAAGATCAGTTTACAAAATTCACTTTTATATCAGACATTAGCATTGAACAACCCAAAAATGAAATTAAGAGAACACTTCCACTTACAATAGCATCGATAAGAACAAATACTTAGGATAAATTTAACCAAAAAAGTAGAAAACTAATATGCTGAGAATTACAAAACATTGTTGAAAAAATAAAGAAGAAGTACATAGAAAGATATCCATGTTTGTAGACTGGAAGGTTTAATATTATTAAGATAGTAGTACTCCTGAAATCAATCTAGAGTTGGAACACACTCCCTATCAAAATCCCAGGTAGCTTTTTTGTAGAAATGGACAGGCTAATTCTAAAATTAATATGGAATTGTAAGGGAACTCAAATAGCTAAAACAATCTTGAAAAAGAACAAAAATTTGAAGCACTCATACTTCGTAGTTTCAGAACATACTACAAAGTGACAGTAATCAAGACATTGTAGTACTGGCATAAGAATAGAAATATAGACCAACAGATTAGAATTGCAAGTCCAGAAATTAACTGTCACTTTATGGGCAAGTGGTTTTTGACAAGGCTTCCAAGAAAATTCAGTGGGGAAATACATATTTTCAGTAAATGTTGCTGGGACAGCTGGTTTGGATAATGTAAAATTAAAAAAAATACATATATTGGTCTCTGCCCCCTCGTCCTGATACAGAGATCCAAAATCCCTTGGAATTTCCTGGATGATAGGATTGTTTTTTGTTTTAACGAACCAATTCTTAGTGGGCTCATGAATATCTTCAGGATGGTGGCAGATCACCAGAAAGAAAAAGCCATGATTAGAAGTTTGGAACTCTCAGCCCTACCCCCTATCTTCTGGGAAGAATACAGGATCTAAAGATTAAGTTAGTGATCAGTCATTCCTAAATGATGAAGCCTTCATAAAAATCCCAAAAGTATTGGGTTTAGAGGACTTAATGAGTTAGTGAGCATGTGAAGGTTCTGAGAAAATGGTGCATTCAGAGTGCACGGAAGCTTTGTGCCCCTTCCCACCTACCTTGCCCTGTGTATCTCTAAATCTGGCTGTTCATTCATGTCATTTATTATATCCTTTGTAATAAACTGGTGAACATACGTAGCTCCCTGAATTCTGTGAGCCAGTCTAGAAAATTTTCAAACCCGAAAAAGAAGTAATGGGAACCTTGATTTATAACTGGTTAGTCAGAAGTACAGATAACAACCTGGGAATTGCATCTGAAGTAGAGGCAGTCTTGTGGAACTGAGCCTTTAGCTTGTAGGGATGTGATGAACTCCATGTCAGAATTGAATTCAATCATAACACACCCAGCTGATGTCTAGGAGAATAGCTTGATGTGTGGAGAGCCCACACAGCTGGTGTCAGAGGTGTTGTGCTATGGTGGTAGTATGAGAATCAAGGAGAACCAGAGGAGTTTGTCTTTCTAACACAACTATATTCATGCAAAAGAGTGAAGTTGGATCTTTACCTCACACCATGTATAAAAATGTACTCAAAGTGGATCAAGGATCTAAATGTGTAAAACGCTTAGAAAACTATGTAGGCATTAATCTTCATGACCTTGGATTAGGCAGTGGTTTCTTAGATATGATAGCCAAACTATAAAACAGTACCATAAAAAAATACATTAATTGGATTTCATTCGATTTAAAAACTTAGGTGCTTCAAAGACCACTATCAAGAAAATGAAGAGAGAACCCACAGGAGAAAATATTTGCAAATTGTACATCTGATAAGGGACTTGATCTAGAATATATAAAGAACTCTTATAACTCAGTAATAAAGAGACAATACAATTTTAAAAAGCAGCAAACGATCTGAATAGACACTTCTCCAAAGATGGTATACAAATAGCCAATAAGCACATATGAAAAGATGCTCAACATCATTAGTCATTAGAGAACTGTAAATCAAAATTATGAGATACCACTTCATCCCTTCTAGGATGGCTACAATAAAAAAGACAGAGGTAATAATAAGAGTTGGTGAGGATGTAGAAAAATTGGAACCCTCATATGTTGCTGGTAGGAATATAAACTTGTGCAGCACCATTGGAAAATAGTCTAGTAGTTTCTATGTACTGCTTCAGATTAAACATGGAGCTACCATATGACCCAGCAATTCTACTCCCAGTTATACCCAGGAGAAATGAAAGCATATGTCCATACAAAAACTTGTGCATGAATGTTCTTTGCAGCATTATTCCTGATAACCAAAAAGTGGAAACAACCCAAATGGGTAATCAGCTGATGAATGGCTAAACAGGTGGTATATCCATACAATGGAATATTACTGACAGTGAAAAGAAATGAAGTATCGATACCTGCTACAACATTGAACACATTATGCTAAGTGAAAAAAGTCAATCATAAAAGAGACCACTTATTGTGTGATTCAGTTTATATGACTGTCCGGAATAGGCAAATTTATATAGAGAGGAGGTTGATTAGCGGCCTCATATAAGACTGGGAGAATACTTGTGGGGGAGATGGGAAGTGACTACTAATAAATACAGGTTTTTAGGTGGGGTGTTTAGGACTAATGAAAATGTTCTGATGACAATTGCAGTGGTAGTTGCATGCTTTTTTGAATATACTAAAAATCATAGAATTTTACACTGTAAATGGGTGAACTTTGTGGTATGTTAATAATGTTTCTTTAAAGCTGTTAAAAAAATGCATTCGTCTGTTCACTTAGTATATACCTGTGCAGAGCTGGGTATGAGTTCTTGCCCTTGAAGTACTCCAGTCTATGGATCAGACAAGCAAACACAGGGTATAGCCTACAGATGCTGAAATTAAGTTCATGTCCTATTATATTCTGGTGCCCTTATGTACAATTATGAGAACGCTTGTAAGTTAATCAGGCAGGAATAAAATGAGGGTTGGCTTGGGTTTGACATCATTTCTACACAAGGTAAGTCCTGCTCTAGCATGTCATTGAGATTATTTAGATGTCTTCTATACTGACAGTTCCTAAAAGTTTATGAAGTGGTTTACCCAGGGCCTTTGAGTTGTTTCTGTAATATTTCTGTGCTCTCTTCTAATCTCAATGTGCATGAAGTTGAGTGATGATTTTTGTGAATGGAGAGTCATGATCAGACCTAGTAGTGTATAGTGTGGGACTATTTGTTTTGTTTGTTTGTTTGCTTGCTTACCAACTAGATGTGACTTTTAGTAGACTGCTTAATTTACCATAAAGATTGTTATAGTTCTGGTATTTGGATTCTACTCAGGACTCTTGTAAGACTGACAGTTTATTAAGTCTCACTCATATATTCTATGCTTGCCAACCTGGTTTTCTGTCTTTTCTCCACAGCAGTTACATTCAATTATTAACATTCTCTTCAAGCATAACCCACCTGGCTCCCCTCGTTTTTAGGGATTATTTTCCTAAATTTCTCATAGCAAATATGGAAGTTGTGAGGTATAGAGCTCCTTGGGCCTCATATTTGCTTCTCAGTTTCCTTCACAGGTTCTTTTTTCTTCCTTAACTTGTTATTCTGTCATTGACCCACTTCTCTCAGACTACCCTTCTTCTCTGGGCAGTTAACTCAGCCTCCACTGACAATATACACATCTGTTTTCTTCTGTAGTTGACCTCTCTGTTAAGCTCTATACCTAAATTTCAAGCACAACTTGCATATCTTATAGATGAATCAGTGTGAAATTCCCAAAATAGAAATTATTATCCCCTGTCTACCATAATTTTTATCTTGGTTTATCAGTGCAGTTCATCTTGTCAACTTAGCTTAAACTAAGTTTCCTTTACTTTCTCCCTCTCTCTTCTCCATGATGATTCTGTCTCCTGCAGCTTAATTTGAAATCTTTCCTCTTCTTTAAATGCTCACTCCCAGTGTTTTAATTTGGATGGTCCTCATCTTTTACAGGACTATTGTATTAACCTCCTAATTGATCTCCCAGCTGCTTCTCATGTCTTCCACAAATCAACATCAGCATCTAATGGTGAGCAGCATTACCCTTCCAAAACACAAACCCAGTTATATCGCTCTCATGCTTGAAAACCTTTGAACTAACCTTGACAACACTCATTATCTAAAGAGGAGTCAAATAGGAATTCCATTATGTGGCATACAAGACTTCAGTGTACTTTTCTTGTATCAGCATGCCCCCACCTCAGCTTACCTTTTAACACTCAACCAACTCTCTAGCCTTTTACTCCAATAATCATCTGTATATGCTTAGATTCTTTGTGGATGCCCTCTTAGAATGCTCTTCTTATCTTAATACATTTAAAATCTAGTGATTTAACTTTCTTGAAGAGCCTCTTAAACAAAATTTTCAAATCTTCAGTATATCCATAATGATATATCTATAATGTAGAGCTTATCATGCTGTATTACAATTTTTTGTTCACGTATCTGGACTGTGAACTCCTTGAGGACATGGATCTTACTTAATTTATCTTGTATTCCTAGTGCCTACTTTAGTATTTAGCACATAGTACATCATCTTGTCTGTGTTTTATCAATCATTATTTCCCTCTCAGTTTTAATGTTTATTGACAAGGTGTTACTTGACTTTAAAATCTGTTTCAATTATTCTTGGTCTAATTATTCCTGACAAAAGCCCTGGAATCAAACTGCTCCATCATTTTCTGACCATTGGGTCTTGAACAAACTATTTCACACCACTAATTCTCCATTTCTACATCTGAAAAATAAGAAAAATAATACTTATGTTAAGTTTTGAGGGTTAGATGCATGTAAAGCTCTTAAAATATAATGCCTGACACAATTTGCTTGCATACCATGCATTTTATTTCATATTATTATTTCTGCTAATCTGTTCATTCACAGATATTGATGAGCATTTCACTAGTTGCCAGGTACTGAATGTAGGTACCAGAAACAAGATAGTTATGGTCTCTGCACTCATGGGGTGATACTTTGGCTTGTATTAGATATTATAATAATCATTTTAATAATTGCTCTATGTGTTGGTAAAGAGTTACTGTTCCAATTAAATTGTAGTTTCCCCAGGCTTCCAAAAATTTGTATATATTTATTGAGCTAACTTTATTAAGTAGTTTCATTAATGACATGTATCTGAAATATAAGAGCAGTAGTACATGATGCATAGAGTATGAGATAAGCAGCCAGGATTGAAGAACACTGACCTATACATGTGGTTCAGATTCTTTATTATGGAGTCCAAGACCCATCATTCACTGTGTTCCAACCAGATGCTTCTTCTGGCCCTGGAACCCACCAGTCTTGGTCCTCTTTTAGTACTCTTTTAGGACTCCTCTGTTTTTGTTCAATCAGAGATAAGACCCTAGATGTCTACCTGCTCCTCCTCTGCTTCCCTCTGCACCCACTCTAGTTTTGGATTTCACATCTGGAACTCAGGTTGAAAACCACTGAGATAATCCAAATCAGTGAGGCCCAGAAAGATTAAGTGACTCACTGAAGTCATATCATGGAGAATGGCAGACCATATCTAAAACTCAGGATTTATATTCCTAACATAGTTCTATTAATTTTTCTTCTGAGCTTTCATATGTATAATGTCTGGGCAGGTTGATCTGAAGTGATCTCTTAATTCTTTCCTTCCCAAATAAATTATCATTCATTTGTTCCCTCATTAATTTATCTATTGATTCAATAACATTTATTTGACTACACAAGGAGCAGTGTAGGATCTGGTGGGAGGCGGGTAGAAAATTTGAATAATACAAATTTCCTATCCGTAAGGTTCTTAATCAGGTCCTTTATATTCAATCATTAAATATTATAAAGAAAAATAAATTATTAGTGTTTTAGAAGAGAAACCATAGTATAACCTTTTCCACTGTTTTCTTTCTTTCCTTTTCTTTTATCCAGGGAAAGACCATGTTTGTAGATTTATTGGCTGTGGGAGGAATGATCGATTCAACTATGTGGTCATGCAGTTGCAGGTAGGTTACTTTGAAAATGTCTTTCAGTTTTTATCAAAGTACCTAATTTCATGTAGGTATGTATTATAAATAGATATGAATACAAATAATAACATGCTTGGTATCATCTCAGAATATTATAAACTATGCAGATGGAGCTTTATTTAAACAGACTTGATACAGGATTTTCCAAAGATGGAAGGGTTGTCCTTGCCAACTTTTTTAGTTGTTCCATATCTTCATTGATTGTCATCACTGAAAAGTTTTCAATTCCCACAGAGATTACTGGAGATAATATGAGTGTTCCCCTGTCCCTTCCCTTCCACCCTTCATTACCTTAGGACTCTAGTTTTCTGTTCATGTGCTCCAGAACCAACTTTGACTGCTTGAAAATTTAAGCATTACTTGAAATAGAAGAGAAATGCCATTCTTCTTTCTCTTGCCGTGCATTAACATAGCTCTGTTGCCTGTCCTTTAGATTAGGAGTGGAGTTGGATTGGGACAGCAAAGGAAGAAAATTCAGAAATGAAATATTAATGACTGCAGCAGAGAGAAGAGGGAAGCCATCCCATTCTCTGTGACTGTTTCTGTCCCGAGGTACATACCATGTGTCATGAACTGCACTCATCCTCAAAGTGTAGAGGCTGTGGTTCACCTTGCTGCCTAACTGAGTTCTCAGTGTTTCCTTTTGTATTTGGCAAAATTTGTTTTGGGCATTTGGTTTTTTTATTTTCTTTCAACTTGATTACATAACAGTGATTTCAGAGATTGAGATTCAGGCCTAAATGCTTTCTCTCTTGTCAGAAGGATTTCCTTGTTTCCCTCAGTTATGCCTCAGCATTTAATTTAGATCTAAAGTTATTCATCTCTTTGTAGGGTATAGACTTAAAATTTTTGAGTAATGTGATTCACTATCTCTTGAACCAACATAGTTTTATTTCTTGAAGCACCTACCCCTCTCTGTACAGTTTTACTTTTTAAGTCATTGAAATGGGCCTAAAAAAGGTCTCTCCCTTTGGCCAATAATAATGTAAGTTTTTATATGGTATTTTATAGTTTTCTTTTAGATTTATCATACATCTCATTTGGTCCTCACCATATCCCCATGGAGAGGATAGGACAGGTTTTATCCCTGTTTTGCAAATGTGGAGGCTGAAGTTCAAGGAGGTTCAAGCAGAGACATAGGACAAGCATCATGATTAATTTTTCCTGCCAATGGGAAAAATGCTGAGATATAAATAGTTGGAATTGTGGACTCCATCTTAAGGCTAAGATTCCATTTTGAAAACCAGGGAGTTTGGAGGTAAGAGTCCTAACATTTTATGGTGATTAGTCAACAACTAATCAACTAATTAGTCAACGTCCTTTCTTAAGGCCAGACTAGCAGTTCTAAATGGGATGCTTCCACTGCTTGAGGGTAACCGTGATCTTGGAGAACAGGACCAATAAATTCCTTGTGTTAAGTTTATCTTACAGAATATCTAGAAGATTATGACAGTGACATACTGTCTTTCACTGGAAATAGACATCATGAGACCACACATCAGCCTACACTCCCCTGGCCCTTTATCCCATTCTTGAAATCCTTAAAAACCCAAATCCTGAACCTTTAAGCATGCCTCCTTTCTGAGGTCAGCCACATTCCTGAGTGTGGACTGTCTTATCAAATAAACTTTCTTGTTTCATAAGCCTGTTGCACTTGTCCCTGAACTCTTTCATGATAAAGACAAGAACTCACCAATCTCCACCTTCAGTGGTAAATGTCTTTGTCACTTTGCTGTTTCATTCAGTTTTTTAGTCTTAAGCACAAGTCTTTTCTCTCTGTTCTACTTCAGATGAGTAGGGAAAGGCTACTGAGTTCTCTGATTTGGGCTTGCAAGTTCCCATTGCCTGGGTGACCTGGATGGGACTGGGGCTGTACAAACATGTTCTTTAGCAGCCTGCCCAAAAAATCTCCTTTCTGTGCTTTGGGAAATTCTCAGAACATAATCTCACTCCTTCCAGTGCCCCGCAGCTCCCCCAGATTCTGGGGTGTTAGGGGCTTAATTCCCACTGTGCAGATTCATGCAGACACTGGATGCCAGGTGACCATGGCTTTAGGAGTTGGCAAGGGATTTTTCCAATGCCGAGCAGGAATTCAGTGAACTTTCCTTTCCTCCCTCTGTCTTCCCTTGCTCTCTGCTGCCTACATGGCTGCTGCAATTCACTACTACTCACACTTTAATGAATTCCTTCCTTACCTACATTCGTCCAATCTGTTCACGAATTCTTTCTCATTCAGAGTCAAGAACTTCTCCCTGGTTGAGGTCTCACCTAGTGCACAGGGAGATCTCTCTGGATTGGATTGCCTGACAACAGTTTGCCTGGGACTGACTAATTTGATAGGTGTTAAGGCTTGTTGGAAGCCTGAAGCCAGCATAGTATTCTTGGCACAATTAGAGAAAACTTCTGTTTTGTCTTTTGCTTACTACTGACTAGAGAATATAGACAGGAGCTCTTTTAGTCTAGAGTCTCTCAGTCTTAGCACACACTTGTTTTTATTTTATTTGCACTTACCTCAATCTCACTTTCTAGAAATGGACAGACTTAGTGTGGGAACGCTAAGGAGACTGGTGTATATCAGATATGATGGCCTTTGTGGCCTTTGGCAAGGTCTGTAGACTCAAGAACCTTTCCATTTGACTGGCATGATATACTTTTTACTGTCATGAGAAAATCAGCTTACCAGTAATTACATTCCTCTAGTTATGGTTGACTTGATTTGGGACAAGTCTAAAACTAGTAATTCTGCTAGAGGGTACTCTCTCCTATTTGACAGATTGAAGATAACTATTAGATTTCCCTGTATGTTTTGGTAAAACTTACATGCTCAGACCCAGCTTTACACTGATACTCCTAACTTCTTAAAAACTCTGAATTCATTTTTCTTGTTAACTTTACTCTCTTCCTCTAGGTGATTCATTTATATAATATCTGTCTTAAAAATCTTAAGGAATAATTTATGTCTGTTGTAGAAATTCTGTTTATCATTAAAATGTGTCTTAAAATCTTACAGAGTTCAAGCAGTTGTACACATTTCTTTTTTTATTTCTACTGGCAAGGTCTTTATTTCTACTTGCCCAGATCTCATTTAATATCCTGTCACCATTGAGGCTTTACATGAGTATCTTTAGTATAGCCAAAGGGTAATATTTTCTTAGGATATCAACTTTGGGAGGGGCAAAAAAATATTTTAGATTCTGTAATCAGTACAGATGTAGATGGGGATTGATTAACATTAGAGCAGCCATATATTTTTAACTTTTAATTACAATGGAAAAAACATACACAAAAGTAGACAGAATAGTATAACAAACACCCATGTACTCATCACCCGGCTTCAGTAATTACCAGCGTATGTATGGCCAGTCTTTTCCAGGTGTATTCTCCCGCTCTTCTCCCTCCCTAGATTATTTCAAAGCAAATCCAAGGCATATTTTTATCTATAAATATATCAGTATTTATAAGAGTCAAGGATTCCTTTATTTCCCCCTCTTAACCACAATACACAATCATTCCTTAATGACAGCGTCAAATACCAAGGCAGCCTTCAGATTTCCTTGATTTTGTCTGTCTTTTACTTCTTCATATTTGCTTTACTTGAATTTGGTTCCAGATGGGGTTCACACACTGCATTTGGTAGATACATCTCTTAGGTTTCTTTTGATCTATAGGTTCTCTCTCTCTCTCTTCTTACAGTTTTCTTTCTCTTGTATTTTTTATTGTCACCGATAAAAGCGGAGTCACTTGTCATGCAGAAGTTTCTATATTCTGGACTTTCTGATGGTCTCCCTGTGGTGTTAACATGTTCTTTCACCTCCTGTATTTTCTTTAAGCTGATGATGAGATCAGATCCCAGTTTTGTTTTATTTGACCATAATATCCCTCTCCTAGGAGTGGTTTGCTTCCTATTGTATCAGTAGGCAGTGTCTAGTTGTCCCTTTTTTAGTTATGTTAAGATTGATGAATGAGGTTCGGGGACTATCGGCCTGTTCCATCTGTTTTAAAGCCCAGTAGTTTTACTCCTAGGTTTTTAATTTTTTTAATTAAAGTATCATTGATATATAATATTATGAAGGTTTCACATGAATAACATTGTGGTTTCAACATTCACCCATATTATCAAGTCCTCACTGTCCCCTATTGCAGTCACTGTCTATCACTGTAGTAAGATACTATAGAGTCACTAATTGTCCTCTCCTTGCTGTACTGCCTTCCCTGTGACCTACCTATATTGTGATTGCAAATTATAGTGCCCCTTAATCCCTTTCTCCATGCCCCCACCACATTCCCTAATCCCTCCCCTTTGGTAACCACTAGTTCCTTCTCAAAGTCTGTGAGTCCGCTGCTATTTTTTTCCTTCAGTTTCACTTTGTTTTTATACTCCACCAATGAGTGAAGTCATTTGGTACTTGTCTTTCTCCACCTGTCTTTTTTCTCTGAGCATAATACCCTCTAGCTCCATCCATATTGTTGTAAATGGTAGGATTTCTTTTCTTCTTATGGCTGAATAATATTCCATTGTGTATATGTACCACATCTTCTTTACCCATGCATCTATTGATGGACTCTTAGATTGCTTCCATATCTTGGCTGTTGTTAACAGTGCTGCAGTAAACATAGGGGTGCATCTCCTAGGTTTTATCAAACCATTAGTAATCATTGTCTCGATCCTTTACTTCAGTGGGGTTGCAAGTCCTAATCTTATTTCTTCTCCATGTATCAGCTGAAATTCTTGAAAAATCACTCCACTAACTCACAGGTTATTCGGAGGTACATTTCATACAGGAAGGGCAGGATTAATACTTGACTTTTTTTTAATATACCAGTTCTAGAATATGAGTTGGTCCCTAATATTTTCAAAGGGGGACTAATGAACTCTCTTTTTAAAAAATTTAATTATGAATTAATGGATAAAACATATTTAATGTACTTAACTGCAGTTTTTCATTTTCATGTTCAAAGTGTTGACTAGAGGCACTTTTTCAAGTTGGATCAAGTGATTCATTTTGATGGGATTAAACTGCAGCAGTCTTGGATAGCATCCTACTTTCTGTGCAGCGCACTAGGTTCATCTTAAGTAGTTATGCTCCAGAGCTAGAATCAGCCATTGCTCCGTTAAACCCTGATTCCTCTTGTGAGACCAGAGTCTGGATGTATGGTACCTGTTGGAGCTGGGTTGGCCATTTAGTTTCAGGAAGATGGATTCAGGATACACATTTTTTTTTTTTTGAGAGGGCATCTCTCATATTTATTGATCAAATGGTTGTTAACAACAATAAAATTCTGTATAGGGGAGTCAATGCTGAAAGCACCATCATTAATCCATCTCAAGCCTAATTCTTGTCAGTCTCCAATCTTCTGAAGCATAATGAACAAGTTCTTACATGGTGAATGAATTCTTACATAGTGAATAAGTTCTTACATGGTGAACAGTACAAGGGCAGTCATCACAGAAACTTTCAGTTTTGATCACACATTATGAACTATAAACAATCAGGTCAGATATGAATATTCGTTTGATTTTTATACTTGATTTATATGTGAATCCCACACTTCTCCCTTATTATTATTATTATTTTTTTTTTAAATAAAATGCTGAAGTGGTAGGTAGATGCAAGATAAAGGCAGAAAACATAGTTTAGTGTTGTAAGAGAGCAAATGTAGATGATCAGGTGTGTGCCTGTAGACTAAGTGTTAATCCAAGCTAGACAAGGGCAATAAAACATCCATGGATGCAGAAGATTTCTCTCAAAACCGGGGGGTTGAGGTTCTAAGCCTCACCTCTGTTGATCCCCAATTTCTCACCTTATGGCCCCCCTGCAACTGTGCCTGTCTTAGGTTGTTCCTCCCTTGAGGAATCTTACCCATCTCAGGCTAACCAGTCATCTTCCGGGGCCATACAGGGAGATGTAAAGTTGGTAAGTGAGAGAGAGGCAATATTGTTTGAAAAGGTTAGCTTTTTACTTCTTTGCAGATTTATGACCTGTGGCTTTTATGCCCAGTATTTGTCTTGAGGTATCTTTACCACTTGGAAGAAGTATGATACTCAGTAAATTCGATATGAGGCACGAATTCTATTTATGGGTTGTAATTAGGAAGGAAGAAGAAAAGCTATAGGAGTAGCAGACGGAAGATAACATGGGAAGATTGATTATTTCTTTGACATATCATCTCGTAGAGTAACTTAAGCATGTATAGGTTTTAAACTACTAATTAAATTGCATACACACATTAACATAATAGGAATACAGTTACATAACCAAAGCAGACCTATAATTACCAGCCATCTCCAGTGAAACCAAGAAAAACAGTTAGGCACCCTAGGCATTTGTGAAAACTTATCTATGATATGGTGGATATTGTCCAACTGAACTTGAACAGTCTGAGAGAAATCAGACAAATTAAAACAACCCATTCCTGGGAATTGCTCACATCCCATATGTTCTTTTAACAGTAGATAGGCTGTAGTTGTAAGATTTTGGAGCGCTACAACTTGCACTTCTCCTAATTCTTGGTTGAGTTCCAACAGTATAGATCCAGTCAAATTTGTTTTACTGTATGCACAGGCCAGCTTAGATATCTCCTTCTTCATTCCCATGGCAAGTCCAGGAACCAGTGGGATGAATGCAGCTACAACTGGAGCATCACCTGGATCTTTGTTGAGGTTTTTTGATGATCATCTTCTGGTATGAGTCTTCCAGAGAGTGCTGATGTTGGAAGTTCTTCATATCGTATCTTAGTTCATTTTCTGGTTAGCCAAATTAGGCTTTGATCCTCTGTATAAACACAAACAGACCCTTTGCCCTCACTTTGATATGCCTTTTATACCATTGTGTAGAACTCATTGGAGGTCACCACACAGTAACTGCTTTTTTTTTTTTAAGAGAAAGGAATATTATCAGAAAAGTGTACCTCCATAGCCGATCATCTGACACCGTTTAAGTGATCAAAATTAAGGATATTTAATGCATGCATTAATCGTTGATTTACAGTTAGTTTTATCCTATCAAGGAGTAATCCGCCTTTTCTTTCTATCTTTTTTTTTTAATCTTTAATCTACATTTACATGAAGAATACTATGTTTACTATGCTCTCCCCTATAACAGGTCCCCCCTATAAACCCCTTTACAGTCACTGTCAATCAGCATAGCAAAATGTTGTAGAATCACTACTTGTCTTCTCTGTGTTGTACAGCCCTCCCCTTTCTCCCACCCCCCCATGCATACTAATCTTAATACCCCCCTTATTCTTTCCCCCCCTTATCCCTCCCTACCCACCCATCCTCCCCAGTCCCTTTCCCTTTAGTACCTGTTAGTCCACTCTTGAGTTCTGTGATTCCGCTGCTGTTTTGTTCCTTCAGTTTTCCTTTGTTCTTATACTCCACAGATGAGTGAAATCATTTGGTATTTCTCTTTCTCTGCTTGGTTTATTTTGCTGAGCATAATACCCTCCAGCTTCATCCATGTTGCTGCAAATGGTAGGATTTGCCCTCTTCTTATGGCTGAGTAGTATTCCATTGTGTATATGTACCACATCTTCTTTATCCATTCATCTATCGATGGACATTTAGGTTGCTTCCAATTCTTGGCTATTGTAAATAGTGCTGCGATAAACATAAGGGTGCATCTGTCTTTCTCAAACTTGATTGCTGCGTTCTTAGGGTAAATTCCTAGGAGTGGAATTCCTGGGTCAAATGGTAAGTCTGTTTTGAGCATTTTGATGTACCTCCATAATGCTTTCCACAATGGTTGAACTAATTTACATTCCCACCAGCAGTGTAGGAGGGTTCCCCTTTCTCCACACCCTCGCCAACATTTGTTGTTGTCTGTCTTTTGGATGGCAGCCATCCTTACTGGTGTGAGGTGATACCTCATTGTAGTTTTAATTTGCATTTCTCTGATAATTAGCAATGTGGAGCATCTTTTCATGTGTCTGTTGGCCATCTGTATTTCTTTTTTAGAGAACTGTTCAGTGCCTCTGCCCATTTTTTAATTGGGTTATTTGTTTTTTGTTTGTTGAGGCGTGTGAGCTCTTTATATATTCTGGACATCAAGCCTTTATCGGATCTGTCATTTTCAAATATATTCTCCCATACTGTAAGGTTCCTCTTTGTTCTATTGATGGTGTCTTTTGCTGTACAGAAGCTTTTCAGCTTAATATAGTCCCACTTGTTCATTTTTGCTGTTGTTTTCCTTGCCCGGGGAGATATGTTCAAGAAGAGATCACTCATGTTTATGTCTAAAAGGTTTTTGCCTATGTTTTTTTCTAAGAGTTTTATGGTTTCATGACTTACATTCAGTTCTTTGATCCATTTTGAATTTACTTTTGTGTATGGGGTTAGACAATGGTCCAGTTTCATTCTCCTACATGTAGCTGTCCAGTTTTGCCAGCACCATCTGTTGAAGAGACTGTTCATTTCGCCATTGTATGTCCATGGCTCCTTTATCAAATATTAATTGACCATATATGTTTGGGTTAATGTCTGGAGTCTCTAATCTGTTCCACTGCTCTGTGGCTCTGTTCTTGTGCCAGTACCAAATTGTCTTGATTACTATGGCTTTGTAGTAGAGCTTGAAGTTGGGGAGTGAGATCCCCCCTACTTTATTCTTCTTTCTCAGGATTGCTTTGGCTATTTGGGTTCTTTGGTGTTTCCATATGTATTTTTGAATTATTTGTTCCAGTTCATTGAAGAATGTTGCTGGTAATTTGATAGGGATTGCATCAAATCTATATTGCTTTGGGCAGGATGGCCATTTTGATGATATTAATTCTTCCTAGCCATGAGCATGGGCTGAGTTTCCATTTGTTAGTATCCCCTTTAATTTCCCTTAAGAGTGACTTGTAGTTTTCAGGGTATAGATCTTTCACTGCTTTGGTTATGTTTATTCCTAGGTATTTAATTCTTTTTGATGCAATTGTGAATGGAATTGTTTTCCTGATTTCTCTTTCTATTGGTTCATTGTTAGTGTATAGGAAAGCTACAGATTTCTGTGTGTTGATTTTGTATCCTGCAATTTTGCTGTATTCCGATATCAGATCTAGTAGTTTTGGAGTGGTGTCTTTAGGTTTTTTTATGTATAGTATCATGTCATCTGCAAATAGTGACAGTTTAACTTCTTCTTTACCAATCTGGATTCCTTGTATTTCTTTGTTTTGTCTGATTGCCGTGGCTGGGACCTGTTAAATAACAGTGTTAAATAACTGTTATGTACTATGTTAAATAACAGTGGGGAGAGTGGGCATCCCTGTCTAGTTCCCGATCTCAGAGGAAATGCTTTCAGCTTCATCGCTGTTCAGTATAATGTGGGCTGTGGGTTTGTCATATATGTATGGCGTTTATTATGTTGAGGTACTTGCCCTCTATTCCCATTTTGCTGAGAGTTTTAATCATGAATGGATGTTGAATTTTTTCAGATGCTTTTTCAGCATCTATGGAGGTGATCATGTGGTTTTTGTCTTTCTTTTTGGTGATGTGGTGGATGATGTTGATGGATTTTCGAATGTTGAACCATCCTTGCATCCCTGGCATGAATCCCACTTGCTAATGGTGTATGATCCTTTTGATATTCTGTTGAATTCTGTTTGCTAATATTTTATTGAATATTTTTGCATCTATATTTATCAGGGATATTGGTCTGTAATTTTCTTCTTTGGTGGGGTCTTTGCCTGGTTTTGGTATTAGGGTGATGTTGACTTCATAGAGTGAGTTTGGGAGTATTCCCTCCTCTTCTATTTTTTGGAAAACTTTAAGGAGAATGGGTATTATGTCTTCTCTGTGTGTCTGATAAAATTCCGAGGTAAATCCGTCCGGCCCCGGGGTTTTGTTCCTGGGTACTTTTTTGATTACCGTTTCAATTTCTTTGCTCGTAATTGGTTTCTTTAACTTTTGTGTTTCTTCCTTGGTCAGTCTTGTGAGGTTGTATTTTTCTGGGAAGTTGTCCATTTCTTCTAGGTTTTCTAGCTTGTTGGCATATAGGTTTTCATTGTAGTCTTTAATAAGTCTTTGTACTTCTGTGGAGTCTGTCGTGATTTTTCCGTTCTCATTTCTAATTCTGTTGATTTGTGTTGATTCTCTTTTTCTCTTAATAAGTTTGGCTAGAGGCTTATCTATTTTGTTTATTTTCTCCAAGATCCAGCTCTTGGTTTCGTTGATTTTTGCTATTGTTTTATTCTTCTCAATTTTGTTTATTTCTTCTCTGATCTTTATTATGTCCCTCCTTCTGCTGACTTTAGGCCTCATTTGTTCTTCTTTTTCCAGTTTCAATAATTGCGATGTTAGACTATTCATTTGGGATTGTTCTTTCTTCTTCAAGTGTGCCTGGATCGCTATATTAGTTTCCTCTTAAGACTGCTTTTGCTGCGTCCCATAGAAGTTGTGGCTTTGTGTTGTTTTTGTCATTTGTTTCTGTATATTCCTTGATCTCTATTTTGATTTGTTCATTGTTCCATTGATTATTTAGAAGCATGTTGTTAAGCCTCCATATGTTTGTGAGCCTTTTTTTTCTTTGCAGAATTTATTTCTAGTTTTATACCTTTGTGGTCTGAAAAGTTGGTTGTAGAATTTCAATATTTTGTAATTTACTGAGGCTCTTTTTGTGAGCTAGTATGTGGTCTATTCTGGAGAATGTTCCATGTGCACTTGAGAAGAATGTATATCCTGTTGCTTTTGGATGTAGAGTTCTATAGATGTCTATTAGGTCCATCTGTTCTAGTGTGGTGTTCAGTGCCTCTCTGTCCTTACTTATTTTCTGTCTGGTGGATCTATCCTTTGGGGTGAGTGGTGTGTTGAAGTCTCCTTAAATGAATGCATTGCAGTCTATTTCCCTCTTTAGTTTTGTTAGTATTTGCTTCACATATGCTGGTGCTCCTGTATTGGGTGCATATATATTTAGAATGGTTATATCCTCTTGTTGGACTGAGCCCTTTATCATTATGTAGTGTCCTTCTTTATCTCTTGTTAGTTTCTTTGTTTTGAAGTCTATTTTGTCTGATATTAGTACTGCAACCCCTGCTTTCTTCTCACTGTTGTTTGCCTGAAATCTATTTTTCCATCCCTTGACTTTTAGTCTGTGCATGTCTTTGGGTTTGAGGTGAGTTTCTTGTAAGCAGCATATAGATGGGTCTTGCTTTTTTATCCATTCTATTACTCTGTGTCTTTTGTTTGATGCATTAAGTCCATTTACATTTAAGGTAACTATTGAGAGATATGTACTTATTGCCATTGCAGGCTTTAGATTCGTGGTTACCAAAGGTTCAAGGTTGGCTTCTTTAGTATCTTACTGCCTAACTTACCTCGCTTATTGAGCTGTTATATACACTGTCTGGAGATTCTTTTCTTCTCTCCCTTCTTATTCCTCCTCCTCCATTCTTCATATGTTGTGTGTTTTGTTCTGTGCTCTTTCTAGGAGTGCTCCCATCTAGAGCAGTCCCTGTAAGATGCCCTGTAGAGGTGGTTTGTGGGAAGCAAATTCCCTCAGCTTTTGCTTGTCTGGGAATTGTTTAATCCCACCATCATATTTAAATGATAGTCGTGCTGGATACAGTATCCTTGGTTCAAGGCCGTTCTGTTTCATTGCATTAAATATATCATGCCATTCTCTTCTGGCCTGTAGGGTTTCTGTCGAGAAGTGTGATGTTAGCATGATGGGTTTTCCTTTATAGGTGACCTTTTTCTCTCTAGCTGCCTTTGAAACTCTTTCCTTGTCCTTGATTCTTGCCATTTTAATTATTATGTGTCTTGGTGTTGTCCTCCTTGGATTCTTTCTGTTGGGGGTTCTGTGTGTTTCCGTGGTCTGTTCGATTATTTCCTCCCCCAGTTTGGGGAAGTTTTCAGCAATTATTTCTTCAAAGAGACTTTGTATCCCTTTTCCTCTCCCTTCTTCTTCTGGTACCCCTATAATATGGATATTGTTCCTTTTGGATTGGTCACATAGTTATCTTAGTATTGTTTCGTTCCTGGAGATCCTTTTATCTCTCTCTATCTCAGCTTCTATACATTCCTGTTCTCTGGTTTCTATTCCTTCAATGGCCTCTTGCATCTTATCCATTCTGCTTATAAATCCTTCCAGGGTTTGTTTCACTTCTGTGATCTCCTTCCTG
The DNA here is from genome assembly GCF_040802235.1 of Manis javanica. Lineage (NCBI taxonomy): Eukaryota > Metazoa > Chordata > Mammalia > Pholidota > Manidae > Manis > Manis javanica. The sequence goes on along the minus strand of NC_133163.1, from coordinate 92,937,765 downwards.
ACATCTGTGATCTCCCTCCGGACTTCATCCCTTAGCTCTTGCATATTTCTCTGCATCTCTGTCAGTATGTTTATGATTTTTATTTTGAATTCTCTTTCAGGAAGACTGGTTAGGTCTGTCTCCTTCTCAGGTGTTGACTCTGTGATCTTTGTCTGCCTGTAGTTTTGCCTTTTCGTGGTGAAAGAGATAGTTTGCAGATCTGGTACAAGTGACAGCTGGAAGAGCTTTCCTTGTTGTTGGTTTATGGCCTTCCTCTCCTGGGAGAACAGCAACCTCTAGTGGCTTGTGCTGGGCAGCTGAATGCAGACAGGGCTTCTGCTTCCTGCCCAGCTGCTATGGAGTTTATCTCCGCTCTTGCTGTGGGTGTGGCCTGGCTGGGGCTCCTGCTCCAAAATGGTGGAGCCCCATTGGAGGGGAAGCGGCCGGGAGGCTATTTATCTCTGTAAGGGGCCTCTTTGCTCCCTGCTTCCCAGTGGATTAGAGTGCCTAGAGAACCCGAGATTCCCTGCCTCTGGACTGTGTCCTGCCCTGCCCCTTTAAAACTTCCAAAAAGCACTCTCCAAACCAAAACAACAACAGCAACAACAACAACAAAAATTAAATAAATAATTTTTTAAAAAAAAGAAAAAGGCACAATTTTCTTTGTCCTCAGGTGCCGGTCTCAGGCACCCGCTTACCGGTCTTGCTTCCCTTTTTCCCTAGTATTGGGGTCCCTGTCCCTTTAAGACTTCCAAAAAGCACTTGCCAAAAAAAACCCAAAAAACCAGTGGCCACTCCCTTTCCTTTGTTCTCCGGCATCAGCCTCAGGGAACCGCTCACTGGTCCTGCCACCCTGTTTCCCTAGTATCCAGGACCCCACGCATGCACTGTGTGCGCGCTCTGGTCTGGAATCCTGGAGCTGGGTGTTCCGCAGTCCTGGGCTCCTCCCTCCCTGCTGACTCCTCCCCTCCCGCCGGGAGCCGGGGGGAGGGGCGCTCCGGTCCTGCCGGGCTAGGGGTTGTATCTTACCCCCTTCACGAGGCGCTGGGTTCTCTCAGGTATGGATGTGGTCTGGATGCTGTCCTGTGTCCTCTGGTCTCTATTTTAGGAAGAGTTGTCTTTGTTATATTTTCATAGATATATGTGGTTTTGGGAGGAGATTTCTGCTGTTCTAGTCACGCTGCCATCTTGGCTCCGCCTCCTGCATATGTGGGGGATACACATTTTTTAAAAGAGAAAATATGTCATGATTTATACTGATATTTCCCATTCAAATTTGTAATAATAAAATTGCTGATGACTTCTTTGATTCTCTATTTTCATCTCTTTGCTCTCTGCACTTTTTAATAATTGTAAATGAAATGATATGGTTGGGATTTACACGAAAATAATCCAGCATATATGAGTGGAAAGGGAGAAAGGTATGTGTTTCTGGAGGGGTAGTGGGTAACAGGTGAAACAATATTGGCCGTGAATTGATAATTGTTAAATCTTGGTGATGCGTAGGTATATGAGAGTTCGTTATGTTATTTTCTCCTTTTAAAGATGTTTCAAATTTTTAGTAATAAAATCTATTTACATTTTTATTGGGATCATGTTAAATTTATAGCATTACTTAGGGAGAAATGAATTTGCTTTTTTTATTTAATAATGTTTATTCCAAATTACTCTGTATAAAGGTTCTTTTTTTTTAGTGGCTGCATATCAGTAAGATGACTATATCATAATTTATTTTTCCATTTGTTTATTGATGGACATATCATTCGTTTTCAGTTTTCTCTATAACAAACCATTTGTAGTTAATACTCTGAGGTATAACTTAGTGGATCAAACCTGTGTATATTTACCTGTTAGTAACTTTTCCTTATAATCTTTCCAGCCCTGTATTTATCTTCTTGAATTTAGTTAACTGATACCTTAGAGTTACATTTTAGAAGATTAAAAATTTTTAAATCATTGCTGGTATCATAAATCTAATTAATTTCCTTTCAAACGCTTTTATGATGGTGGAAGTTGTTTACAAACAAAGGTTCAGTACTATCTTAGGTATTTATTTGTCAATCAAAATACTGAATTTTGAAGAAATAATTGTTGGAATGCTGATAAAAATTATTAGGTACTCTCAGGTTTATAAAATTTGCTCAAGGTTATCACTTATTTTACATTTGCTGAGAATGTAAAGAACAATTAATTCACCTAACATTAAAAAATAATAATTAAAATAACTACCAATTTATGCCGTGGCAAAGCTGCATTTTTAAAGAAAATATGAAGTATGAAAGGTTACTGACTTTCCTGGAATCTTTCAGTTCTTAGATTCCTTGAGTACTATTTAATATTATATTTTAAATGGTATTTAATTTAAGAGTATATCATTTTTACAAAGGTAAATCAACTCTTTTTAGTTGAGGTGATGGTATAGTGGTGTTAATCCCAAACATACACTACAAAGTTTTGGAATAGAGATAATGGAATATTTAAATCCCCTTGTGATATAGGAGCCAATTTCCATTCTTAGGGAGGTAGAATTGCAGCTTCCTCTCATCAGATTCCTAGTTTGTTACCTAGGCTACAAGGAACTTTCTGAGTAGAGGTACTGTGAGGTGGAAACTGTACTTTGGGGTCAGACTTAGATTGTAAAAACAACTTTAACAGGTTAATGTTACTTAAACTCTCTGAGCCTCAGTTTCCTCTTCTGTAAAGTAGGAATAACAACTTCTGTTTTAGGGTACTGTGAGGATTAAATGCAATCATGAATATAATAATACATCTGGCCAGGTTAGATGACATCAATTGCTTTCATTTACTGATGTAAGTTATTTGTTTCATACCATTTTTCATTTTTGTTTGTAACAAGTTAGCATATTTTCATACCATTTTTCATAACATTTAGCATATTTTCATACCATTAGCATATTTGTTTCATACCATTTTTCATTTTTGTTCGTAAGAAGTTAGCATATTACCCGCTCTGCAGCAGACAATGCTCCACAACCACTTTACATGAATCTTGTTTAATCCTATCAAAATACTGTAAGGTAGGTGTTATGGGCCCCATTTTATAGGGAAACTGACACAGAAGAAAAAGTTTGTGTGGCAATATGTTAGGCAGATATTGAGGAATTACTGCTCTGGGTACTTGTATTTTATATCTTTTGAAATAACCAGATCTGTATTTTGAATAACATCAGAGACAAAGGGAGACAATGACTCAGAAACATTGTATGTTTAAAACCTTTGGTTATTGTTAAATTCATCTGAAACATTTGTGCATTATCTTAAGAGAATCTCTTAAGTAAGAGGATCATGATTTGGGTAAAATTCTTGCAATTTCAGTCAGAACATTTTTTAACAGTAAAAGCAATTCCCCAATCTTCTCTTGTAGTGTAGTTTTAGTACCATATGTGAAAGTGTTTATTTTGTTTCTACAGGGTCGGAATCTGGCAGACCTACGTCGTAGCCAGAACCGGGGCACATTCACTATTAGCACTACTCTTCGGTTGGGTAAACAGATTCTGGAGTCTATTGAAAGCATCCATTCCGTGGGATTCTTGCACCGTGACATCAAACCGGTAGGAAGCTGTTTCCAGTCAGAGCACAGAATGAGTTTGCTTGGTACTCTTAATTTTACGATGAGACACAGTAACTGACAATTGTAGCTTTCTATTAGTAAATACAAGGTAATATTTTAATTTCAGTGGCAAAAAATGCTAGTGAAAGCGAAATGTAACTTGCCTCCTAATTTTAAAAAATGATAACTACAGAATACAACTTACATTCAAAAGCTTTACTCATACAGTGAAAATATTGCTCAGTAGCCAAATTAACAATGATTAATGCTTGACTATTATTATTATGTACCTTAACATTGCTAATTGCTTAGCTTTACATCAAATTTGGTAGTTTTCTTTGTATTTCTTTTTCTGATACTGGGTAAAAGTATATACATATATTGCTTTTAGATATTGGCATTGTGTTCTTTGAACTATTTCTCAAGTGACAATTTGTCCTTATAAGAAACTGTCAGTTGTGAAAGACCTTATTTTTTCTCCTGAGTGCTACAGTGGCTTGTATACAACATGCCTTTTTCTATTATGTTTTTTATAGAAATTGTCATTTCCAAAGCTGTGAAATACACTTTTATTTTTTATTGTTTTTTTATTCCTCACAAGACAAAATGGCCCAATTCTGATATACTGTATTTACTATAAACTTATCATATTTTGGTTGGTGCAGTTGAAAATTATACCCATTTGTTGCTACATGATTTCTAAAATTAAATAGTTCACATGAAAATGACAACTAAAATTAACATAGTAGAGGCAGACCTAATGTAATGTTAATTTCTCCTGCTCGTGTTTCTGTGCCAAGCTAAAGGTCATTATTTGAGAACCATGGTGCTTGCAGAGTTTCCATTTTGAGCAGAAACTCCCTAAGTAAAACAGTATTTTAGAATAAAAGCTAACAATCCTTTAACAGTGCTGCTTTTCTCTTTATAAATTCTCTTTTTACACACCCATGTTTGCAAGTTTGTGGCCATTTAATGTTACAATTTATTTTTACTAAGGAAAGGATGCAAAGTATATTTTCCTTAAATCTATTTTGAATTGTTTCCTTAAATTGTATTTTAATTTTTATACTTAGTGAAATTCAGCTTTGTGATGCTTATTGGAAATTCCTTTAAATTTCTAAGCTGTGTATTCAATTTTTTTCACTCTTAGTTCCTCCCATTTTAAAAAGAGAAATGGGTTTTCATTTAAGCAGTGTCTCACACTAGAACTTCAAGGAACTTAAGAGGTTTGAATCCAGCTAAGTCAATGTGCCGTATGTAGCTTTATATAGTCACTTACTTTGATTCTTTGCTCCTCAAAATCCACCAGATTTAGGTGCTAATAGAACCCACAACAAAGTATTAATATCCAGTAAACATCACTTATTAATATAAGTCTGGGGAGAGGAAATCTTGGGGCAAAATACCTCTAAAAATCGAAATCGGTCAAAGGGAGAAATAAAATTCAAAATCCATTTATTGCTCACAAGCTGCAGTCCCAGGCCCTCTCTCTTTCCTACTCCAGCAGAAGCAAAACCGGCCCTCCCCCTCAACTCTCAGGTACAGATAAGCCCTCTGTTGCCCAGGTAATTACCCATTGATATGGAGATGAACTTCTCTCCACCTCTGAGGAATGATACAAATGCACTAAAGCCATACTTCTCTCCACCTCTGAATTCCTATTGATATGCAGATGTACTAAAGCCAGGCAAGATATTCTGGAAATATTACAATTCTACCCACAATTAGAATAGAGTATTTGGGATGTGTTATATAGGGTTTCAATAAAAGAATTCAAATGTAGAAAGGATAAGATGTAAGGACTAAGTAGTATAGTAATATATATATTTTCCTTATTTATTTTTCTAGTCGAACTTCGCCATGGGTCGCTTTCCTAGTACATGTAGGAAATGTTACATGCTTGATTTTGGCTTGGCTCGACAATTTACCAATTCCTGTGGAGACGTCAGACCAGTAAGATTTTTCATATTATTATTAAATAGTTGGGAATTAACTTATTATTTATAGTATTACTCTTTTTTAAAGATGCAAATTATATATCAGAATGGATGTCATCCAAGAAGTAGCATATAGATTTTATGATTATAGAATGTGAAAGGAAAGGAGCAACACATAGCAGCAATTCACCGGAGAGTTCCGCTTTATTAGGGAAAGGTGCTGGGTTATATAGGAGGGGGCATGAATTGATTGAGATGTCACTTCTACAGGGCTGGTGGCTGTTGGCTAGGTGCTGGGATTGGGAGGGGGGCGAGAGGTGATTGGGCTTCAGGTGGCGCCGGCGGGAACTGAGGACCCCGCAGAGAAGCCGGAAGTTTGCCATCTTACTGGTGGGGACCCTTCATTCCCCCCTTTCTCCTCTATGGGTTTGTGGACATTGCTTTCTCTCTGGCTGCTTCCTGCTGAACAGGGGCGGAGAAGGGAGTGAGGGCTTGAGGATTGGGAGGAAAGGGTTGATAGGACTCCCCGCAGTAAGGAGGAGTAGATGTGGACTTCTTCAGGTTTGGAAATCAATGAAGGTTCCCTGTAACCATAGGTTGGCCAAGAGGATATGGGTGTCAGGAGCCAGGCGTCTGCGGCTATTGTTTCCAGGAACAGTTTCCAGTGGAGAGAGGGGTCCATCTCAGCGTGTGGTGAGGAGGTCACGTGAGGGTGAGGGATCTTCTGTGGCCAGAAGCTGGTAGTTCCTGAGTAAAAGCTGGTTGAAAGCTTGATTAGAGATTTTTCCGACTTGGGATTTGATGAACTTTATTATACAGGGTAAGAAGAGACAGGCGAGAAGAATGATTATTATGGGGCCTGCAATGGCCCAGAGCCAGGTGAGGAGGGGGTTTGTTAGTATTGACGAGAATGGGTTGGAATTGGAAGCAGAGTGGAGACTGGAGGCAAGGCCGGTGAGTTTGGTAATGTCAGTTTCTACAATGCCAGATTCGTTGATGTAATAGCAGCACTCTTCCCAGAGGAAGACGCAGGTGCCGCCCTTCTCGGCTGTAAGCAGATCTAGGGCCCGCCGGTTTTGAAGGGTGACTTTAGCTAGCGAAGTGACCTGTCTTTGGAGAGAGGCTAGAGAATCGGCAGTGGATGTCAGGGCTCCCTCAAGTTTGGCGTTGAGATCTCTAACTGCCTATAGAGAGTGACCCAAGGCTTCTCCCGAAAACCCTGCCCCAATGGCTGAGGTGATCAAAGAGCTACTGACCATGATGGGAAGGAAAGCAGCTCTTTTTGTGCGCGAGGGCAAGGGAGGTTGGAGCTCAAGAAATTCTGCCATGCTGTAAAGTGTAAACTGTGGGATTAGGGTGACGAGAATGCAGGGTGTATCGGAGTTGAGAGGCACTGAGTTGAAAAGGCTGCCATTACACCAAAAGAAGTGTCCCGGTTGCGTAAAAGTCTTAGAGCTGGAGGTAGGGGTGTAGATAGAGAGGCAGTGAAGTGCACTGGAGGGGGGTGGAGTTGGGCCTACACAGTGGTGGATGGTGAGATTATCTGCTATTCTGGTTCCCATAGGGGTATGTCTGCCAGGGGGCAGAGGGGTTGTCCTTCTGCATGGAAGGAGTAGTTGGAAATATTAAGGGGCACGGCGGCCAGCAGTGGGTGCTGTAGTGATGCGCACAAGAAACTATTGGCTGTGTTAAGGGTGTGGTTGAGAAAGATGGTGGTGTCCTGAATGAGCTGTAATGAAGAGTAGGAGAAATGGGAAGAGGGGCGGGGATAAGAAGATGAAGAGGCGCCGTCAAGAGTTTGGATAATGACTTTTTCGGAATGTCTGATATCTGATGCAACTTGAGAGATCTGGGAATGAGAGGGAACATACTTTTGAGAGATATGAAGGGTACTCTGGGGGTCGAGGACCCCCCTATAGTAAACTGAGGCTGTGACTCTGGCAGCTCATCGAGAGTCCCAGGGATCTGGGATTGATAAGGAGAATGAGCCGTTGGGATATTTCATGAAACGGTTGGAAGAGTAATACTGTGGGTACTGGAAGTTACTCATGTAGTTAATTGCACAAGACCGGTAGGGACATCCCCCGTAGGTGTCTGGCTATCACCTGCAATAGGCTTGTTTTTGGTCATAGATGAAGCAGAGGTAGGGAGAATAAGGGTAGCTGCTAGTGAACACTTCGGTGGAGGGAGGAAAGTGGAGGTATAAAGGCTCAGAGCAGCTTTTCAGAGGGCAGTCTGGTGTGGCAATGAGGGCAGTAACTTTTGTTTGATGCTGTGTGTAAGTCTCTCTGACTTTGAATCGCCATACAAAGGAGGCTGGGGTGGTGGGGAAGACAATAGGAATGAGGAAAAAAAGGCGAGAGAGCAGTAAAGGAGGAAAAAGTCATGATTCGGGTATGGATGGCAAAGGGGGTGAACGGGATTTTGGAGGAAAGAGGACAGTAAGGTCAGGAGTCTGGAGGGAGGGAGAGTCTGTAAACTTTTGTAGGTTAAGAGATCTTTTAGGTGATGTGGGGACAGAATGGTAAGGGGTGCCCTGAATGTCAGTTTATGAGCTTTTTCCTGCAAGAGCTGTCTAGCGGCTAATGCTCGTAGGCAGGGGGCTCATCCCCGAACTGTGGGGTCTAATTGCTTGGAGAGATAAGCTACTGGGGGGCAAAGGATGGGCCATAATATTGGCCTAGGACTCTTAGAGCTTGACTGGACCTCTCATGAATGTATAATGAGAAGGGCTTTGACAAATCAGGAAGATGGAGAGCTGGGGCTTCCACAAGGGCTTGACAGAGCTTAATGAAGGAGTGTTGGGGTGAGGAGGATAATGGTTTTTTAGGGGGGCTCTTGCTGAGGTTGTATAGGGGTCTTGCCAACAGGGTGCAGGGAGAAGTTAGTGATCTACATTCTAAAATATCTAGCTAGGCTTAGAAAGGGCCTAGAAAGGAAAGGATTTTTGTCTTGGTTTTGGGAATGGGCAGGTCAGAGAGGAGCCATTTTCTGTCTAAGGTAATGGACTTTCTTTGTTGAGATAGAAGGAATCTGAGGTAAGTGATAGGAGGGGAAGAGATTTGAGCTTTGACGGGGGATACTCGGTAACTTCTGGAAGCTAGAAAGTTAAGTAGGGAGGCAGTGTCAAGTTGAGACTGTTCCCACGAGAGACTGCAGAGTAGAAGATTGTCTATGTATCATAAGGTGGACTTGGAGTGATCATGATGAAACTGTTTGAGTTCCTGAGCTAGGACCTGTCTAAAAATATGGGGACTATCTCGGAAGCTTTGTGGCAAAACTGACCAAGTGAGTTGTTTAGAATGTCTTGTGTATGGGTCCGTCCAGGTGAAGATGAAAAAATCTTGGGAGCAGGGGTCTAGAGGGATAGAAAAATGGGTCTTTGAGATCTAGGACTGAGAAGTGGGATGCTGAGGCTGTATGGATTTGGAACTAAGGGATGGATAGGGACAATGGCTATGTTGATGAGGCGAAGGTCTTGGACAAGGCAGAAAGGTCCGTTGGTTTTTTTAACAGCTAATATGGGGGTATTAAATGGGGAGTGAGTGGGTCTGCTTGAATGATAGGTTGGAGGCCTATGAGGGCTGAAGTGGTTAGGGGGTATTGGGTCTGACAGATATACTGAGAGGGGTCACATAATTTGATAGAGGCAGGGGGACATAGGGCCACGGAGGGGCTTGTAATGTCCCAAACTTTGGGATTTACAGGGTGTATGAGGGCAGAACCAGAGCTTTCATTGGGTAGAGGGGAGTTGTTGGCTATGAGGGCCATCAGAAAGGGAGTACTGGGGGCTGTGGGAGTGGATATAGTTATGGAAACGTGGAGGAGGGAAAGGATGTCCCATCTTAGTAAAGGGATGGGACACTGGGGCATAACCAGGAAGGAGTGGGAGAAAGGTATGGGATTGTCTTGGATTGTGCATAAAGGGGGGGGGTTTAATGGGAAAATCTGTTTACCTCTTACCCTGACTATAGGAGTAATGCAGGCATGGTAGGGCCCCGGTATTCTCGCAAGACTGAGAAGGTGGCTCCTGTGTCTAGGAGGAAGGAGATGGGGCGACCGTCTACTGTTAAAGTAACCCTGGGCTCCTGTTGATGGAAATGGTCAGGTGAGAAGCCCCCGGGCCCCATCAGTCTTCTTCTGCCAGCCCCACTACAGCGGGCTTAGGATGGGGGTTGTTCGTCCAGCCTCCCCTTCGGGTGGTTGGGCAATCAGACCCTCAGTGGCCCTTTTTGTGGCATCTGGGGCATGGGGTGGTAGGAGATCTGGGGGAGGGGCACGCCCTTGACCAATGTCCCTCTTTTCCACACTTGAAACAAGCTCCTGGGGGGTCTTGTTTGTAGAGGGGCGCCCAGGTTGTGGTTTTATCAGCTGGGCCAACATCTGGAAATTGGCCTGATCAGCCTTTTGTTTACGGCGTTCTTTCTCCTCCTCCCGCTTATGGAAGACTTTAAAGGCCACTGTTAGGATCTCAGTCTGTGGGGTAGCGGGGCCCTGTTCTAACTTTTTGAGTTTAGCTTTAATGTCGGGGTAGCCTTGAGCTAGGAAGTATGTCATAAGGACATGTCTTCCTTCAGGTGTTTCTGGGTCCAGGCTGGTATACTGTAATAGGGCTTGAGTGAGTCTGTCTAAGAACTCGGAGGGGATTTCATCTCTCTTTTGAATTATGTCTTGGAGCTTTTGAAAATTGACTACTTTACAAGCTGCCCTTTTTCAGACCTGCTATTAAGCAGGAGGCAAAAATATCTCGAGAGCGGAGACTCATGGCGGTGTTATAATTTCAGTGTGGGTCTTGTTCGGGGACAGCAGTGGGGCCAGGGGGATAGGTGGGGTCAGTCCTGTGGATTTCAGTAGCCTGCATTTGGGCGAAGTCCTAATCTCATCTACGCTCTTCAGGGAGGAGAGTATTGGCCAGGAGCATGAAAATGTCATGATGTGTGAGGCTGTAAGACTGGAGGGTCTATTGAAACTCCCTGATGTATGTCATGGGATCAGTGGAAAAGAAACTTAGGCGTTTCTCTAGTTGGGCTAAATCTCTTAAGGAGAAAGGGATGTGAATGCGCATGCTGCCTTTGGATCCTGCTACCTCCCGGAGGGGCGATAATTTTGGGAGGCTCTTGGGACTGAGTCTGAGGGGGACTGAAGGGTTCTGGCTCAGTCTGTGGGGGAGTGACGCGGTCTAGCCGTGCCTAGTCGAGCAGGTCCTGAAGTGCAGAAGGGGGGCAAAGAAAATAAAGAAAGATAGAATCGGACCCACATGTCGCCAGCTAGCAGCCCAGCTGCTTACTTCTGCCGCTCTAGTTGGGCTTGAACTCATGACTCTGAATTAAGAGTCCCATGCTCTACTAACTGAGCTGCAGCAGGGCTCTAGTTAATTGCTTATGGAATACGTAAACAGAATGTTCTTTGTTCTCCATTCCTGCCACATCTGCAAGTGGGGGAAGGGCATATTTAGAAGCAGGGGCGGTGTTTCTACACATCTTCAAGGTCTCCCTATTTTCAGAGTGAGGAGTCTTGGCAAGATATGTTTTTGTGGACAGATAACTTCTAAGGACTGCACTGGTTGTTCTCTAGCTTGTGCCTTCCCATGCTGCGTTCAGACATGGGGGAAGGTGCTTTCCCATTCTCCCTACAAACATGTGAGAAGACAAAGGCGGTCCCTAACAGGGGAGAAACAGGTGATGAGGGCAAAGACGGAGGAGGCTCTTGGGACCTAGTTAAAGGGGGGCTGAAAGGCTCAGGCTTAATCTGCAGGGAATGAAGGTGGAGGAGGTGAGATGGGGGAGGAGATGGTTGGGGAGGAAGGGAGAAGGGCTGTTGTAGGAGAAGAAGGGGAAGGGAGTGAACGGGAGGCTTCTGCGGGGGCGGCAGCTTGTAGGCTAGGAGAACTTGGGAAGGGGCGGGGAGAGGAGGAGGCAGAAAGCTTTGATATAGGGAATCTCCTTCCATTTTTTCAGGCGCTGGCAGTAGTTAAAAAGATCGCGAGTGATGTTAGGATCAAGAGTTCCCCCTGCGGGCCATTGGTTGTTATTGTCTAGGGGGTATGTTGGCCAATCTTGGGAGCAATATTTATGGAGAAGTTTTGGTTTTATATCAGGTGTCAGGGAGGGGGTAGCCAGATGCTTAAGCAGGTGTTCAAGAGGTGAACTTTCAGGGAGGGATGAGGAGGCTCCCATGGCTAAAGGACAGAGAAGGAGACAAACAGGGGAAGACAAACGGAGATCCTCGGACTGGAGGCAGACCACAAGGAGACAAAGGGCATCCCCGATGATCCTTGGTGGTCTGCGGAAACTCATATACGAGTCGGAATTTCTTGGGAAGTGTGGGTCGTCACCCAGACTTCCCTAAGAAGGCAGAGTGCCGGAGTCCCAAGGTACCTAGCGCTAGGCGTTTTCGGCAGACGGAGCAGAAGGAGGAGGGGGGGAAAAGGGAGCGTTCTCATCCACAAAGGAGTCACCTCGTTTATGGCTGTTGGAGGGGGGTGCCTGAGAGTCGGCCGCAGCTGTGAAGGCCTGAGGTGGGGATTTATGACTGTCGGAGGAGGGGCCTGAGCATCCGCCGCAGCCGTGAAGGCTTGAGGCGGGGATTTATGGCTGTTTGGGGAGGGGCCTGAGGGTCCGCCGCAGCCGTGAAGGCCTGAGGCGGGGAGCGTTCCCTCCTCATCCCCGAGCGTCAGGGCCTTGCCGGACGATCACGGTCAATGGCACTGCGATAGCTCGGGGAAGAGTGGCCCACTCCGGGGGGAAAACTTACCTAAAGGCCAGAGAGGAGTGGTGAGTGTGATGAGCCAGCGCCAGAAAAAGAGGACGAGGGCAAGCTGCTGCTGGTGTCGGGGGAAGACGGGGCCCAGTTGGGGTGTCCCGTCTCCCGGGTTTCGGCACCAATGAAAGGAAAGGAGCGACACATAGCAGCAATTCACCGGAGAGTTCCGCTTTATTAGGGAAAGGTGCTGGGTTATATAGGAGGGGGCATGAATTGATTGAGGTGTCACTTCTACGGGGCTGGTGGCTGTTGGCTAGGTGCTGGGATTGGGAGGGGGGCGAGAGGTGATTGGGCTTCAGGTGGCACCGGCGGGAACTGAGGACCCCGAAGAGAAGCCGGAAGTTTGCCATCTTACTGGTGGGGACCCTTCAGAATGTAATTGATTTTATTATTGAAAGTCATGGCTTTAAAAAAAAGTAGATTAAAGATGAAGATTTAGAGTGGTCTTGTAGTAAGCCTTTAGCCTTTGAGGCACATTAGCCTTTGAGGACCAGGGGCTCTTTCTATAGTCTACATTTTTCTTCTATTTTAGTAATTGTACATTTCATGTCCAGATTTCTTATTTGGTTCTTTTAAATTTTTTCTCTTTATTGGCACTTCTATTCAATATGACATTATCATCATACTTTCCTTACAACTTTTAATCAAGCTTTCCACTGGTTCTGGGAACATGTTTATAATGGCTCCTTGGAAATGTTTTCCTATTAAATCCAGCATCTAGTTACTCTCACAAGCAGTTTCTGTTGCCTGCTTTTTTCCTCCATGTAAGGATCACAGTTTGTGTGTTTGCATGCCTTATAATTTTTGTTGGAAACTGGAAATTTTAGGTAATATATTGTGGTGATCCTGGGTCCCCCCTTTCGGGGCTTGTTACTGTTATTTGCTTGTGTTTTTGTTTAGTGGCTAACTGGATCATCCCCCAGACACAGTATTAAATCACTGTTGGTTCCTCAGGGAGTTGCATCTTTGGGTCTACCCACGGTCACCCTGGAAAGACAGTGGTACTGGCATGGCCCTTTGTCTGTGCTTTCCCTGACCACATCCATTTATTAAGCTCCACTGATTACTCTGCTGTTTACAGCAGTGTCCTGGGGCATAAATTCCTTGACAAACTAATGTAATCAATTTGTGGCTCCTAAAATGGAATAGTTTCTGAAGTCTGAGTTTGATACTTGTTCTGACCTCAGGAGGACTCCTCCCAAATGTTTTATTCCCCTGATTCTTTCCTTGCCAGCCTATAGACTAAGCTGTATCTTCATTAGATCCATGAATTGCCTCTCAATTCCCTTTCCCACAGCCTCCACTATTTTTTAGAGAGGAATTAGGTTTAAATTTCACTGTCACAAATGAAATACATTTCTTTGGGAAGAGATTTGGAGGTATCTTTTTTACAGTCTTCTGTTCCCAGGCAAAATCTCTGAGCCAGGGCTCTGGATTTGGGCATGAAGCAAAGCTTCTTTGGCAAGCTGCTCTCTGAGTGACCTCTTCACTTTAGAGGCTAAGCCCTTAGGTTGAGATGGGAGTAGCAGCCTGAGGTCTCTCATCTTGCCTCGCCTGACATGGAACCACAGCCTCATGGCTGCTAGGGCTTCAGTATTTTCAGCACACTATGCCCCAGGTAGAGCCTCCATTCCATGACTGGAGGCTGAGTACAAGAAAGGAGCTTTCACATCTCCACCTGCACTTGCCCAGGACTTACTTAGCCTTCTCAGCAACAAGCAGCTGGGAGAAGATGAGAAATGCTGAAGTGCTGCTCCTATGGAAATAAAGCCCTGTGGTTGGAAACGGGGAAGGAAGGTGCCCTGGGTTGGGGGCTGCATCAGTCTGAAGTGGAGCCACCCTTGCTGATCTGAGGAAAGGAGGGAGGGAGGGTTTGGGTTCAAGTACCATAGACTTTAGCCTTTCTCATCGCGTTTTCATAGGTTTCCTTGAATAGTGTTTCTTCATTTATTGTTTGCCCCTAAGGACTATTTCTGAAGGATTTAGTTGTTTCCTAAAGTACTTTTCACTAATTTTGCTTGAGAGCCTGTTAGTGGAAGACTTCATGTTGTCATACCAGCAGTTAATCTCCCACCACAGTTCTTCTAATGTCTACTTTTACCTTTAGTTTTGTTTTAATTTGGTAATGATTCTGACTTTAATTTCTGGCAGATCAGTTGTATAGAAGTTGAAACACATTTAATATAATAATATAGTTGTATACATATATAATAGAGTTGTATAAGTGTAAATTATATTTAAAATATAGATATATAATATATATGCAATAGAGTTGTATACATAAATGTAAATTATATTTAAAATATGGGCACATGAGAATTTCAGCACCTAGAAATTATGAGAACACCTTCGTTCTAGTGAAGGTCTTGTAAAGGTAGTGAAGGCCTTGTAAAGGTCTAGTGAAGGTAGGTGGTAAATTTAGGTTCTATGTAGCCTATTAGATATGACTATATTTATGAAATCCTATTTCTATTCCAAGTATCTCTTTTTTCTAGTTTTTAGAATATTACCAAGTTATTGTTTCATCTCTCATAAAACAGATATTTAATGAGCACATATTTGTCATTTATGGATCTGGGTGCTGGGACTATGGCAGTGAACAAGCAGACCAAAACAAGGCTCTTTTTTAGTGGAGAAGACAGGTAATACACAATTAAATACATAATTTTAGGTAGTGATTAAATGTTATGAAGACACACAAAGCAGGGTATTGACATACAGAGTGATAGGCATTGAGGATAGGAGACTTGGAGGTATTAGAAAAGGCTTCTCTGAGGAGGTATGCAATTAAGAGTTGAATGAAGTATGAGAGCTAGTCATGTGAGTATCTGGAGAGTATCCTAGGCGGCTCTGAGGCAGGGGGAGTTTGGTGGTTCAAGGAAAAGCAGGAAGACCGTTGTGGTCATAGCATAGCATAAAGAGAGGGAGATGAGATTTAAGTGGAGAGAGATGAGATTTAAGAAGTTGGTAGAATCCAGATTGTGTATTATTTTGCAAAAGAGGTGGATTTTATTCTAAGTGTTATAGAAAGCCTTTGGAAAATTTTGAGTAGGGTTGTTGTGTAATATGTTATATGATCTGTCAATAAGCTAACTGTATAGTAGAGTTACACACAGAAGTAGATTTTATTTTAAACATAGCCACGTGAGAATTTAAGGGCCTAAAAATTTATGGGGAGACTATCTTTGGTTTTATCAGTGATGTTCTTGTGTTAATTGGTAGCCAGATAGGTAAAGAACTTAGGTTCTGTGCAGTTTATTGGATTTGAGTATATTTCTGGGTTCCATTTCTATTCTAAATAACAGTTTTTCAATTTTTAGTTGTTTTTTTTTTTTTTTTGGCTGTGAAGAAGAGACTATTGAGAGCAAGAGTGGAATCAGAAAGACAAATTAGAAGGCTAATGCCATGGCCCATTGATCATTGGTGGCTGGGACCTAGAGCATTAAGGTAGTACAAGGAAGATGGTAAGAAATGGTCATATTTAGGATATATTTTAAAGATAGCTTAATAAGACTTTCTTCTGGAAGGAAAAAGAAGAGTCAAGAAGGTCTTCTAAATGTTTGTCCTGAATGAATGTTCATGCTATTAACACTGATGGGGAAGAAGGACGAAGAGCAGTTTTGTTGATCAGTTTAAGGTACCTCTTGGAGTTCAGGGAAATAACAAGAAGGTGATCTGATATAGTAATCTGTAGCTGAAAGAAATCAAATGCTGGAGATAATAGAAATTTAGGAATCATTTGCTCATAATGTTTACAAATAAATGGTAATTTTTTAAAGAAAGGAACTAAATTAGATCATTTAGGAAGAAGGTATAGCTAGATAAGAAAAGAGGTTTTGAGTGTGAGCCATTGGGTCACTTCAGCAGCTCCAAGGTGGACAGAGAACTATGAACTACCCAAGAAGAGTGAGGAGGAGGAGGATCAGCCAGTGAGGCTGGAAGAAAATCTGGAGTGTGGTCTCTTGGGAGCAAAGTGAAGAAGGTGCTCCAGGTGTGTGGGGTGGTAATCACCTGTGTCACATGCTCCTGGTAGGTCAGGTAAAGTGGGAAGTGAGAACTGACCATCTGGATTTGCTACTGGTGATGTCCCTGAGAGTGGTTCTGTTAGGGCGATGCAGATGTAATTGGGGTGGGTTAGGGAGAGCTGGGGAGAGGAAGTGGAAGGAGAAAGGGAGCATGGGCAGCTCTGGGGGAGTGTTTGTTCTAAAGAGCAGTGGTGAAGCAGGGGAGTGGTTGAAAAGGATGTGAAATCCTCCCTTCCTCCCTCTCCTCCCTTTTTCCTTCCCTAATACATTTTTTTAAAGGGCAGTTGTTATAGCATGCTTGCATTACTGATGACAATACTCAGTAGACATGAAAAAAATTGATGATATAGGACAGAGCAGGAATGATTATAGGAGCCAAGTCCTTGCACAGCTGACGGGAAGGAATCCTGGCACAAATGATGAGGTTAGCCCAGTATATAAGAACAAGAACACTCCCATTGTAACTGAGTAAAGGCAGAATAAGTGGGCACAGAGCCAGGTAGGCATTTAGATTTGGTAGTGGGAAGCTGAGGTTTGCCCTCATGGCTTCTATTTTCACAGTGCAGAAAGAGGCAAGGCCTTTTGCTTAGAGTGCAGAGTGGCGTTGGAGGTTGAAGAGAGAAGAGGACATGTGAAATAGTTATGGAGAGGGAGAGAGTAAACTGACGAGGAAAGTAGATTGCTGGGTTCTGCTGAAAGCTTATTTGAGTATTATGGTAATTTAAGGTAAGATTGCCAGTGCAGTTGTGTTTTTCTCCAGACACTTTAACAGCTTGTTTAGAGGTGCAGTTTAGTCCAAGAATTGAGTTTAACCTGGGTAGGGTTCATATTAGCACTGTAGAAGAAAGAGGGAAGGGAGCTGAGAGAATATTATTGTGGTCAAATGTAGCCCAGGCTGTGTGAGGAGTGAACTTTCTTTCCCTTTATTTGTGTATTAACAGCTAGTTCCTTTTACGGTTTCTATGCCAGTAGTATTTCATAATTTTCTTTAAAGCTCTTAAATCTCGAATAAAACCAATTTCACAATTTTTTGGATCATGATTATGACTGAAATCATTTTCTCATATTATTCTACTAGTATAAAATCAAAAGTTGCTTTTGTAGGTTTGTTTCATAAAGTACAATTTTAATTCATTTATTGCTTTTAGGAAGCTTGAATTGAGTTGGCTGGATTGTAGGTATGCCATCATATTATCTGCAAAAACTAATATATATATTTTTTGTCTTGCTGCATATATTCCAGAAGAGTGTAAAAAACACATGTAAAAATTTTAAGGAAGAATATTAAAACAGCCATAGACTCCATCTAGGTTAAAAAATAGGTCATTACCACCTTGGAAGTGCAGTGTGGGTCCTTTCCTGATATCATTCCTTTCCCTTCCTCAAGCACTGCCTCACGGAGCTTTCTACAGAGAAGGAAGTGTTCTGTGTCTGTGCTGTCTCATGTGGTGGCCACTGGCAGCGTTGCTCCTGAGCACTTGAATTAAGGCCACAGAAAGTGAGGAACTAAATTTTAAATTTCATTTAGTTTCAAGTAGCTATTATATTGGCCATTGTAGCCCTAGACATAACCTCCATTCTAAATTGTACATTAACCAGTCCCTTGTTTTGCTTTCTTCTCTCTTCTGTAGACCTGAGTATGTGTTTTGCAGCCAATTCAGGGAGCTTTTCTAAAACAGTACAGTTATTGTGTACTCTTGACCTAGCTTGCACCAGTGATAATATCTTATAAAATCATAGTACATTGTCAAAACTGGGAAATTAATATTAGTATACAGTTATTAAGTCAAGTACAGACCTGAGTTGGATTTCACTATTTTTTACATGTACTTTTTCTTTTGATGGGTGGAAGGGATGGTATATGAAATTTGATTGCATGTGTAGATTCATATAACCAGTTACATTAAATAGGGATCTGAGATACAAAGAAGTCCTGAATTATATATATTTATAATACTTTGATCCACACATTTTCAGAGTTGAACTTTTATTTACCTGATGATTTGAATCTGCATGCTCGTTTTTTTCCTCCTGATTTAGAGTGTGCCCCAATTTACTTAGCCCTCCAGCTGGCACCTCACATTGGCTCTTTGTGTGCCAGTCCTTGGAATGCCGTGTTTTCTCCTGCTGCTTCCTTCTTAACCACTGAGCTGAAGCTTACAGTGCCTAGGGCAGTATTGACCTATGTAAGAAAATTTTTTAGTCTTCTTCTCTATTATCGTTCCAGAATTGGGGCTCTAATTTCCATTGGGGGATTTATTACATAGTTCTCCAGGCTTTTTTCCCCAGTCCTTGCCCTTTGGTTTGCCAACAGGTCTGTGCTCATGCCTGGAGTCCTTCCCTTCTCCTTCTAGACTGACTCTTTGAAAAGCTCATTCTGTCTCTAACATTCATCCCTTCCTTCACATTCACACTGCTATCTTTGTACCAGTCTACTGGTTTCTTGTTTGAATTATTAGTTTCCTCACTGGTCTCCCTACCTTCTCCTTCCAGTCTATCCTTTATACTTTCAGCAGAGTTAACGTCACCCCAATTTTTTTTTGATGAATCCCATTTGCCTGCACATTATAAGCCAAACAACTCAATATAACATTCAAGGCGTACTTACTCTGATTCTAGCCCACTTTTCCATTATTTTTTCTTTACCATTTGCTTCAACCATATCAAACTCTTTTCCAACACAGGACTTCCCTTACTTTTTGAATTGTTCACTGTGTTCTTTTAACTTAAATACATTTCCTTCTTACTGTTATAATTCTGATTAGATTAAGAATTATTTGTATATAGAGCTGTTTTTCTCCCATTGGGTTGAGTTGTGCTTTCTTTTTTTTTTCATTTTGGTATCATTAATATACAATAAGATGAGCAACACTGTGGTTACTAGATTCCCCCCATTATCAACTCCCCACCACATACCCCATTATAGTCACTGTCCATCAGCATAGTAAGATGCTATAGAATCACTACTTGTCTTCTCTGTGTTGTACAGCGCTCCCGTGCCCTAATGTCTGCTAATCGTAATGCCCCTTTTCCCCCTTATCCCTCCCTGCCCACCCATCCTCCCCAGTCACTTTCCCTTTGGTAACTGTTAGTCCATTGTTGGGTTCTGTGAGTCTGCTGCCGTTTTGTTTCTTCAGCTTTTGCTTTGTTCTTATACTCCACAGATGAGTGAAATCATTTGATACTTGTCTTTTTGTGCCTGGCTTATTTCCCTGAGCATAATACCCTTTAGCTCCATCCATGTTGTTGCAAATGGTAGGATTTGTTTTCTTATGGCTGAATAATATTCCATTGTGTATATGTACCACATCTTCTTTATCCATTCATCTACTGATGGACACTTAGGTTGCTTCCATTTCTTGGTTATTGTAAATAGTGCTGCAATAAACATAGAGGTGCATATGTCTTTTTCAAACTGGGCTGCTGCATTCTTAGGGTAAATTCCTAGAAGTGGAATTCCTGGGTCAAATGGTAAGTCTATTTTGAGCTTTTTGAGGAACCTCCATACTGCTTTCCACAATAGTTGAACTAATTTACATTCCCACCAGCAGTGTAGGAGGGTTCCCCTTTCTCCACATCCTTGCCAACATTTGTTGTTGTCTGTCTTTTGAATGGTGGTGATCCTTACTGGTGTGAGGTGAGATCTCATTGTGGTTTTAATTAGCATTTCTCTTATGATTAGTGATGTGGAGCATCTTTTCATATGCCTGTTGGCCATCTGAATTTCTTCTTTGGAAAAGTGTCTGTTCAGGTCCTCTGCCCATTTTTTAATTGGGTTATTTGCTTTTGTTTGTTGAGGTACATGAGCTCTTTATATATTTTAGATATCAATCCTTTATCAGGTATGTCATTTATGAATATATTCTGCCATCTGTAGGATGTCTTTTTGTTCTATTAGTGGTGTCCTTTGCTGTACAGAAGCTTATCAGCTTGATATAGTCCCACTTGTTCATCTTTTGCTTTTCTTTCCCTTGCCTGGGGAGATATGTTCATGAAGAATTTGCTCATGTTTATGTCCAAGAGATTTTTGCCTATGTTTACTTCTAAGAGTTTTATGGTTTCAATACTTACATTCAGGTCTTTGATCCATTTTTAATTTACTTTTGCGTATGGGATTAGACAATGATCCAGTTTCATTCTCTTACATGTAGCTGTCCAGTATTGCCAACATCAGCTGTTGAAGAGGCTGTCTTTTCCCCATTGTATATCCATGTCTCCTTTATCTTGTATTAATTGACTGTATATGTTTGGGTTAATATCTGGACTCTCTATTCTGTTCCACTGGTCTGTGGGTCTGTTCTTGTGCCAGTACCAAATTGTCTTGATTACTGTGGCTTTGTAGTAGAGCTTGAAGTTGGGAAATGAGATCCTCCCTGCTTTATTCTTCCTTCTCAGGATTGCTTTGGCTATTTGGGGTCTTTTGTGGTTCCATATGAATTTTAAAACTATTTGTTCCAGTTCATTGAAGAATGCTATTGATATTTTGATAGGAATTTCACTGAATCTGTAGACTGCTTAAGGCAGGATGGCTATTTTGACAATATTAATTCTTCCTAGCCAAGTGCATGGGATGAATTTCCATTTATTAGTGTCCTCTTTAATTTCTCTTAGGAGTGTCTTGTAGTTTTGAGGGTATAGGTCTTTCACTTCCTTGGTTAGGTTTATTCCTAGGTATTTTATTCTTTTTGATGCAATTGTGAATGGAATTGTTTTCCTGATTTCTCTTTCTGCTAGTTCATAGTTAGTGTATAGGGATGCAACAGATTTCTCTGTATTAATTGTGTATCCTGCAACTTTGCTGAATTCACATATTGGTTCTAGTAGTTTTGGAGTGGAGTATTTAGGGTTTTTTATGTACAATATCATGTCGCCTGCAAAAAGTGACAGTTTGTCTTCTTCCTTACCAATCTGGGGGCCTTTCTTTGTGTTGTCTGAGTGCCATGGCTAGGACCTCTAGTACTATGTTGAATAACAGTGGAGAGAGTGGGCATCCTTGTTTTGTTCCGATCTTAAGGGAAAAGCTTTCAGCTTCTCACTGTTAGGTATGATGTTGGCTGTGAATTTGTCATATATGGCCTTTATTATGTTGAGGTACTTGCCCTCTATACCCATTTTGTTGAGAGTTTTTATCATGAATGGATGTTGAATTTTGTCAAATGCTTTTTCAGCATCTATAGAGATAATCATGTGGTTTTTGTCCTTCTTTTTGTTGATGTGGTGGATGATGATGGATTTTCAAATGTTGTACCATCCTTGCATCCCTGAGATGAATCCCACTTGACCATGGTGTATGATCTGTTGATGTATTTTTGAATTCGGTTTGCTAATATTTTGTTGAGTATTTTTGCATCTATGTTCATCAGGGATATTGCTCTGTAATTTTCTCTTTTTGTGGTGTCTTTGCCTGGTTTTGGTATTAGAGTGATGCTGGCTTCATAGAATGAGTTTGGAAGTATTCCCTCCTCTTCTATTTTTTTCAAAAACTTTTAGGAGAATGGGTATTAGGTCTTCACTAAATGTTTGATGAAATTCAGCAGTGAAGCCATCTGGTTTAAGGGTTTTGTTCTTACGTAATTTTTTGATTACCGATTCAATTCCTTGCTGGTAATTGTTCTGTTTAGATTTTCTGTTTCTTCCTTGGTCAGTCTTGGAAGGTTGTATTTTTCTAGATAGTAGTCCATTTCTTCTAGGTTATGCAGCTTGTATAGATTTTCAAAATATTCTCTAATGATTTTTTGTATTTGTGTGGTGTCTGTCATGATTTTTCCTTTCATTTCTGATTCTGTTTATGTGTGAGGATTGTCTTTTTCTCTTAAGAAGTCTGGCTAGGGGTTTATCTATTTTGGCTCTTTTCTCAAAGAACCAGCTCTTCGTTTCATTGATTTTTTTTCTATTGTTTTATTCTTCTCAATATTATTTGTTTCTTCTGTTATCTTTATTGTGTCCCTCCTTCTGCTGACTTTGAGCCTCAGTTGTTCTTCTTTTTCCAGTTTCAATAACTGTGAATTTAGACTATTCATTAGGGATTGTTCTTCCTTCTTTAAATAGGCCTGGATTGCTATATACTTTCTTCTTAATACTGCCTTCGCTGCGTCCCACAGAAGTTGGGGCTTTGTGCTGTTGTTGTCATTTGTTTCCATATATTGATTGATCTCTGTTTTAACTCAGTCATTGATCCATTGATTATTTAGGAGCATGTTGTCAAGCTTCCAGGTGTTTGTAAGCCTTTTTGTTTTCTTTGTACAATTTATTTCTAATTTTATACCTTTGTGTTCTGAGATGTTGGTTGGTAGAATTTAAATCTTTTTCAGTTTACTGAGGCTCTTTTTGTGGCCTAGTCTAGTATGTGGTCTATTCTGGAAAATATTCCCTGTGCACTTGAGAAGAATGTGTATTATGCTGCTTTTGGGTGTAGAGTTCTGTAGATGTTTGTTAATTCCATCTGTTCTAGTGTATTGTTCAGTGCCTCTGTGTCCTTACTTATTTTCTGTCTGGTTGATCTTTCCTTTGGAGTGAATGGTGTGTTGAAGTCTCCTAAAATAAATGCACTACATTCTATTTCCTCCTTTAACTCTGTTAGTATTTGTTTCACATATGTCTGTGCTCTTGTGTTCCGTGCAAAGATACTTATAATGTTTATATCCTTATGTTGGACCTTCCCCTTTGTCATTATGTATTGTCCTTCTTTATCTATTGTTACTTTCTTTGTTTTGAAGTCTATTTTGTCTGATATAAGTACTGCAACACCTGCTTTTTTCTCCCTGTTGTTTGCATGAAATATCTTTTTCCATCCCTTCACTTTTAGTCTGTGTATGTCTTTGTGTTTGAGGTGAGTCTCTCATAAGCAGCATATAGATGGGTCTTGCTTTTTTATCCATTCTAGTACTGTTTCTTTAGATTGGTGCATTCATTTTATTTACATTTGGGATGATTATTGATAGATATGTACTCACTGCCATTGCAGGGTTTGGGTTTGTGGTTACCAAAGGTTCAAGGGTAGCTTCTTTACTAACCGTCTAACTTTAACTCACTTACTACGCTATTATAAACATAGTCTGATGATTCTTTATTTCTCTCCCTTCTTATTCTTCCTTCTCCACTCTTTATATATTAGGTGTTTTATTCTGTACTCTTTTGTGTTTCCTTTGACTTCTTTTGAGGATAGTTGATTTTTTTTTTTTTGCCTTTAGTTAGTATTTGGTTGGTCTGCTATCTTTGCTATGGTTTTATTTTCTCTGATGACATCTATTTAGCCTTAGGAGTGCTCCCATCTAGAGCAGTCCCTTGAAAATACCCTGTAGAGTTTTTTTGTGGGATGCAAATTCCCTCAACTTTTCCTTATCTGGAAATTGTTTAATCCCTCTTTCAAATTTAAGTGATCATCTTGCTGGATACAGTATCCTTGGTTCAAGGCCCTTCTGTTTCATTGCATTAAATATATCATGCCATTCTCTTCTGGCCTGTAAGGTTTCTGTTGAAAAGTCTGATGATAGCCTGATGGGTTTTCCTTTGTAGGTGACCTTTTTTCTCTCTCTGGCTGCCTTTAATACCCTGTCCTTGTCATTGATCTTTGCCATTTTTATTATTATATGTCTTGGCATTGTCCTCCTTGGGTTCCTTGTGTTGGGAGATCTGTGGGCTTCCATGGTCTGAGAGACTATTTCCTTCCCCAGCTTGGGGAAGTTTTCAGCAATTATTTTTTTTTTTTTGAGAGGGCATCTCTCATATTTATTGATCAAATGGTTGTTAACAACAATAAAATTCTGTATAGGGGACTCAATGCTCAATGTACAGTCATTAATCCACCCCAAGCCTAATTTTCATCAGTCTCCAGTCTTCTGAAGCATAACGAACAAGTTCTTACATGGAGAACAAATTCTTACATAGTGAATAAGTTCTTACATGGTGAACAGTACAAGGGCAGTCATCACAGAAACTTTCGGTTTTGATCACGCATTACGAACTATAAACAATCAGGTCAAATATGAATATTCATTTGATTTTTATACTTAATTTATACGTGGATCCCACATTTCTCCCTTTATTATTATTATTATTATTATTTTTAATAAAATGCTGAGGTGGTAGGTAGATGCAAGATAAAGGTAGAAAACATAGTTTAGAGTTGTAAGAGAGCAAATGTAGATGATCTGGTGTGTGCCTGTAGACTATGTGTTAATCTAAGCTAGACAAGGGCAATAAAACATCCACGGATGCAGAAGATTTCTCTCAAAACCAGGGGATTGAGGTTCTAAGCCTCACCTCTGTTGATCCCCAATTTCTCACCTTATGGCCCCCCTGCAACTGTGCCTGTCTTAGATTGTTCCTCCCTTGAGGAAATCTTACCCGTCTCTGGCTAACCAGTCATCTTCCGGGGCCATACAGGGAAATGTAAAGTTGGTAAGTGAGAGAGAGGCAATATTGTTTGAAAAGGTTAGCTTTTTACTTCTTTGCAGATTTATGCCCTGTGGCTTCTATGCCCAGCATTTGTCTTGAGGTATCCTTACCACTTGGAGGAAGTATGATACTCAGTAAATTTGATATGAGGCACGAATTCTATTTAAGGGTTGTAATTAGGAAGGAAGAAGAAAAGCTATAGAAGTAGCAGGCGTAAGAAAACATGGGAAGATTGATTATTTCTTTGACATATCATCTTGTAGAGTAACTTAAGCATGTATAGGTTTTAAGCTACTAATTACATTGCGCACACACATTAACGTAATAGGAATACAGCTACATAACAAAAGCAGACCTACAATTACCAGCCATATCCAGTGAAACCAAGAAAACCTGTTAGGTACCCTAGGCATTTGTGAAAACTTATCAATGATATAATGAATAATGTCTAACTGAATTTTAATAGTTTGAGAAAAATCAGACAAATTAAAACAACACATTCCTGGAAACTGTTCACATCCCATATGTTCTTTTAACAGTAGATAGTCTATAGTCGCAAGATTTTGGAGCACTGCAACTTGCACTTCTCCTAATTCTTGGTTGAGTTCCAACAGTATAGATCCAGTCAAATTTGTTGTTTTACTGTATGCACAGGCCAGCTTAGATATCTCCTTCTTCATTCCCATGGCAAGTCCAGGAACTGGTGGGATGAATGCAGCTACAGCTGTAGCAGCGCCTGGATCTTTGTTGAGGTTTTTTGATGATCATCTTCTGGTATGAGTCTTCCAGAGAGTGCTGATGTTGGAAGTTCTTCTTCATATCGTATCTTAGTTCATTTTCTGGGTAGCCAAATTAGGCTTTGATCCTCTGTATAAACACAAACCGACCCTTTGCCCACACTTTGATATGCCCTTTATATCATTGTGTAGAACTCATTGGAGGTCACCACACAGTAACTGCTTTTTTTTTTTTTAAGAGAATGGAATATTATCAGAAAAATGTACCTCCATAGCCGATCATTTCACACCCTTTAAGTGATCAAAATTAAGGATATTTAAAGCATGCATTAATCATTGATTTACAGTTAGTTTTATCCTATCAGGGAGTAATCTCCCTTTTCTTTTTTTTTTTTTTTTGTTATCATTAATCTACACTTACATGAAGAATATTATGTTTACTAGGCTCTCCCCTATACCAGGTCTGAGCAATTATTTTTTCAAAAACACTTCTACCCCTTTTATTCTCTCTTCCTCTGGTACCCCTATAATGTGAATATTGTTCCATTTTAATTGGTGACACAGTTCTCTTAATATTCTTTCCTTCCTAGGGATCCTTTTATCTCTCTCTGCCTCAGCTTCTCTGTATTCCTGTTCCCTAATTTCTGTTCCACTAACAGTCTCTTGTACCTCATCCAGTCTGTTCTTAAGTCTTATTGATTGTATCAGTTCTGTTAATCTCCCTCCAGAGTTCCTCCCTTAGCTCTTGCATATTTCTCTGCAGGTCTGTCAGCATGGTTATGACTTTCACTTTGAATTCTTTTTCAGGAAGATTGGTTATATCTATCTTGCAGGCCCTCTCTCTGAGATTGTTTTAGTTATTCTTGACTGGACCAAGGTCTTCTACCTTTTCATGGTGATAGAAGTTGTCTCATGCAGGTGGTGCATGTGTTGGCTGGTAGAACAAAGTCCCTTCCTGCCTGCTGGTCACCTTGCTCTTCTCCGCTGCCTGTGCCAGTTACACACACACCAGGAGCAGTCTCTGGGTTAGTCTCCTGAGCTGCTGTGGGTGGGGCAGCCCTCTGGATAGCCTAGGGCACTGCAGCGTTTGCAGACATGCCAGGTGTGTTCTCCTGAGAGAACAGTGCCCCTTCGGCCTTCCAGACCTTGCCCCAGGTTCCTCTGCCTGTGCGGGGCAGCTGCACGCTGGGGCAGCCTCTGGGTCTGGCCTGGTTAGCTGTGCTCTGGGAGCAGACTGTGTCGTTGCTGTGGGCGTTGCTGCTCCACATGACGGGTCGGCCAGTTTGCTTGCAACTCCAGCAGGCAGGAGTGAACAGCAGGCTGCTCCTCACTGTGAGGGGCTTCTGTGTTGCCACCCAGGGGGTTAGGGCACCTGAAGTTCCTTAGATTCCTAGCCTGCTGGGCTGAGTGTACCAGGATGCTTTTGTCCACCTGTTATGCCCTCATTCCTTTAAGACTTTTAAAGCACCAGCTTTTCTTTTGTCCCAGGAGAGCCAGCTGTGGGGACCTGCTTGCAGTCTCCATCTCAGATTTTACTTCTGTTTCTCTAATATCCAGTACACCATGCAATGTGTGTCTGTGCTCCCCGTGCAGATTACTAGGGCTGGTTATTTAGCAGTCCTGTGCTTCCACTCCCTCCCCACTCTTGACTCTTTTCCTCCCGCCGGTGAGCTGGGGTGAGGAGAGTGCTTGGGTCCCGCCGGGTCACGGCTTTGTGTCTAACGCTTTTCCATCAGATGTTGAGTTCTCACCGATATAGATGTAGCCTGGGTGGTGTACTGTATCTTCTATTCACTCTTTAGGTATAGTTGTATTTGCTATATTTTCAAAAATATATATGGTTTTGGGAGGAGTTTTCTGCTGCCCTACTCACACCGCCATCTTGAGTAATCTCCCTTTAAGACTTCTAAAGTGTCTGCTTTTCTTTTGTCCCAGGGCAGCTGACTGTGGGAACCTGTTCACAGTCTCAATCTCTGACCTTGCTTTTCTCCTCCTCCAGTATCCAGTGCACCATGCAGTGTGTGTCTGTGCTCCCAGGGCATATCACCAGGGCTGGTTATTTAGCAGTCCTGTGCTTCCACTCCCTCCCAACTCTGATTCCCTTCCTCCTGCCGGTGAGCTGGGGTGGGGAGAGTGCTCGGATCCTGCAGGGTCACGGGTTTGTAACCTACCCTTTTCTGTCAGATGTTGGGATTTCACATATGTAGCCTGGCTCGTGTACCGTATCTTCCGGTCACTCTTAGGAATAGTTGTTCATTGTATTTTCAAAATATATATGGTCTTCAGAGGAGATTTCCGCCACCCTACTCACACTGCCATCTTGAGAATCCTGGCTGAGTTGTGTTTTCTGCATTATGTAGATGGCTGAATTCTCTTTACCTGGTATTATTCTTTTGATGAGCCATATCAAGATCTCTCTACATAGATGATCCCTCTTTACTTCTATCTCAACCTTCCCATGGAGAACTAAGGTCAGAGCCAGGCAAGAGGTACTCTTAACTGGAAATATTTTCCTGGGCTTGTCTTGGCTATAATCCATCAAGGGGAAGGCTAGGTGCCCAAGTAACCATGGACTATGCTGCAGAGTGTGGTAATAAGCCAGGAGATTTTCACCTTGACAGTTTTGGAATGAAAGTAACTGGGAAAAATTATATGCTACAAAATTTTTTTCGTTAAGGAAGGCTCTGGTCAGTTAATGTATAAAAGAATAACCTGTAAAATGTTTTTTAGTGAAAAGGGTTGATAATAGGCTTTCATAGATCATCGTACACAATTTTTGAAAACTCTCTGACTTCAAAGTTCTATCATCCAAACTGAGAATATTAGATATTTTTTAGTCATGCTGCCTTACGGAAATACTGAGATCTACTGACTATGATTGTCAATAAATGACAGCTAAGAGAATAAAGTGCATTTAAATAGATTGTAGAAACTTCATTACAGAGACTTGTCATTAAATTCAAAGAGTATTTTAAAAATAGTCAAATCTTAAAACCAAAAAGGAATAATTAAAGGGGAAGAGAAATTTCTTGAAGAAATAAAATACATAGAAAAGGAATTTGAATAGATTAGACACAGATTACAAAAATGAACAAATGGAGGAATCTTAATGCTATATGAGCAAAATGATTCTTGTAACTGAAGATTTTTAAAATAGCATTTATTATAGCCTTTTTCTGACTACAAAAGTAATGTTATTTGAGGATAATTTAAAATTACCAAGTAAACAAGTGTGTATTTTATTCTGACACAACAACAATATTATACCCAGCAGTATAACTCCTTTCAGGTTACAGTTCCAGTGTGTGTATGTGCAGGGGGGCTGGGGAGGAGGTTTCCTACATTCACACCACTGAGCAATTCTTGCACACTGGGGTGTCCAAGAACTCAACTCAATTCTGATGCTGTCTGCCCAGAGACATCACTGGATTACCCAGGTTAAGGGCTCCGTCCTGTAAGACTGTCCTCCACCCCCAACTCCAGATGCCAGTCACAAGCCCTAGGCAGTTACCTGTGCTTCTGACCAACTGATGTGTAGCTCCAGAAGAAGTGTAATCCCAGAGTGGGGCAAATAAACTGGGTTGACCGAAATCAGTCTAAGGAAAGGCTAGACTGGGAGAAACCCATTTATTGCTCACAGTGAGGCCCAGCTGTGTTCTACCCCTCTGGCCACTGCTCTCTCCCCGTCTCTCCTGCCACAGTGCACACCCACCTCACTGCCCACCCCTTCCAGGAGAAACTCTGAGGGCAGATCCCTAGAGACTAACAGGTGCCAGACCCATTACTCAACAGAGGGGAGGAAAGAATAGCCTCTCTCTATCCCTTGTCCCAGAAGCTGCAGGAAGAAACACCTATTGATATGTAAATGGACTAAGGCCAGACTAGAGGTTCTGGAAATACTGCAGCTTTACCCACAAGGCTACAAATTGGAGGTTCCCACAATCTGTTAACCTTGGGTTGGATAATTTGTTAGAGTGGCTCACAAAACTCAGGAATACATTTGTTTACCAGTTTAATAAAGGATACCTTAAGGGATACAAATTAACAGCCAGATTAAGAGAGAGACATAGGGTAAGATCCCAAATAAAGGAGCCTTTATTCTAGTGGAGCTTGGGGCCTGGCTCATTGGCACGTGGGAGCATTCTAGTTCCCCAAGCGTGGAAGCTCTCCAACAGAGAGGCAAGGTAGACCCAAGAGAGCCTGTTTTTGTGGGGGTTGCATTGCATAGTCATGAGTGACTAAATCACTGGCCATTGACTGATTCAACCTCCAGCCCCTGCCCTTAGGTGGGATCCGAAAGTCTCTCATTGACAAGACACCCATCTCACTTTTAAGGCTCTGAAGTGTTTTCAAGAGCTGTGGATGAAAGACCAGATATACGGAGGAATATATATTTGGTCATCTGAATGACCAAAGTATTATAACTCATTATATCACACAAGTCTACTAATAAAAATTATTGGCTCTGATCATTTTCAAGTTTGTCAATTTTCATAGTGAGCTATAGTGTCATTCATGAATATTTAGGGTACTAACTTGATCCTTGTGAAGCAGTAGAATGGAAACTACGATTTTCAGTCAGGAAACCTTGGTTGATGCCTTTTTTTATCACCTACTAATTCTGTGTCCTCAAACAAATTAACTTACCTCTCAGAACTTGTTTTAGTTCCTGTAAAACCAAGACAAAGACCCTGCCATCACAGAGGTCATATTCCAATGGACAAAGATAGGCAACAATAAAAAAAGTTAAAAATATAATTAAAATTAATTTTAGGTAGTGAAAAGTGTAATGACAAAAAAACGCAGAGCAAAAGAAGAGAGTGGCATTGCAGGGGCAGGTAGTATTGTAGATGAGGATGATTAAGGAATATTTCTCTGAGGAAAGACATTTGAGCAGAGGGCTTACTATGGAGTAGAACAGCTAGCCTTTGGAGGCATGCAAAGAGATGACATTCCAGCAAGAGAAAAGAGCAAGTGCAAAGTCAAACTAGAAAATTGGTCATAGGAGAAACCACAAGTAAATCCCTTTTTGAATGAGGCCAGTGCCAGATCATGGATGGTCTTGTAGGCCAAGTAAGGAGAGTGTGGCCCATTCCAGTTGAGCTCTGTGAGAACTGGGTTCATATATTACTCATGTTTGTATTTATTCCCAGTACCCTTGACAATAAGTACTCAATAACTTGAATTTATGACTATATGAATTGCATATATAGAGAGGAAAACAATTGCCACCCTCTTTAAATTGAGTTTGGATGAAATAGCCAAGACTTAAAGAGGTTGCATCTTGGATTACTTAGAGATTCCTCATAGTATTAATATACTTATTTGTAAGCAGAGACTGAATATTAATGTATGTGCTATTATGCTTGGCATGCTTCTGGGTGTATATGAAAGCATTTAATGTTTTCTAAATGCAGAGTTTGTCATAAGTGCCACTTTGTTAAAATTTAGGAAGGAAAATGGGACTCATTGATAACTACAATGTTAGCAATTTTTTAAACACGTTTTAGAGATTGTCTCTAATTTCTGTAATTTCACAATAAAGTGCTTATTGTGACAGTAATACACTGTGACAGTAATCTCCCATCTATTTCATGGGCTCAAGTATGTTGAATCTTTTGCTATTTGAAGCTCATTTGATTATTCTTTGCTTTGTTATGTTGTAGCCTCGAACTGTGGCAGGCTTTCGAGGGACAGTTCGTTATGCATCAGTCAATGCTCACCGGAACAGGGTAGGTATCTGAACTAGAGTCATATCTGTATAAGCATGCTGGTAGCTTGAATCCGACTGACTTCTTTATATTAGAGTACATGTGTGGAAAATGCTTAGAGCAGAGGGAAAGTTGTGTTAGTAATACTAACACATGGTAAGTAGTATAGGGGATAGTAGATGTCTGCAGCTGCATAGAAAACAAAATTTGATTTTTTAGAAAAGATAATATAGCTAAGTATATATGGGGAATCTTGTGTCCTTAATTAGGTATAAATATTAACAAATTTAACATAGAATTCTGAAGAAATTAAACATCTATGTTCTATTTCAAGAAGCTTTTTTGGGAACATCATACTATCAATATCTAAAGAAATGTAGAGGTCATCATTTTATCTGTAATATGCCTCTAATCTTTGATACCCCTCTCCATTAATCCTTTTGTTTTCATGAAGCTCTCAAGTACAGGAAACTTAAAAACTTTCATCTTTGTTAATTATACCCTTCCTCTTAGGTTAAATTTATTAAATTTCTATTCTTTTTACTTTGTTCCTTTTTTTCCTCATCCTGAACCTTAATTATGAATACAAAAGGTATTTTATGGATTATCAATCTTTGAACTTGTTTGGATGGAATTGAGAAATTTAACAAGTGACTGACTCCATGATAAAATAAAGAGAAATCTTTTCCTGATATTTGGTTACTTTATTCTTATTCTCTGAAGCCAAAATTGCTTTAAAAAAATTTGACCAAGAATAAATATAACAGGAAGAGTATGCTGTGGCTTTTATAGGCTATGCTCCGGTTAATTTGGTTTCTTATCATGTGATATAAATTGAAAAAAGGAAAATATTTTTATCAGTGTGTAGCACTCTGCCAAGCATCTTAGCTCATTTGGTTTGATTCAGTTTTGCTTTATTTTATGCTGTCCAGTCAATTATTCTGCCTTGAAAAGAAAGCACTCTTATTTTTCAGGTAGTCCTAAAGAATTTTAGAAGTGGAGGCTTCTAATTAATTCTATGAAAGAATTATGTCAACATTAGAATCTTTGAAATATGATATTCTTTTTTAGATTAGTATAAATATTTTTAGAGATCATAGTAGCTATATAGGATTGCCAATATAGCTACTAGAGATTACTTGTTTTTATTTTTTAAAATTTGAAGAGTAGAGATTTCTTCTAAAAGCCTTTCAAAATAGAGTGCTCTACTCTGTAACCTGCTTACTACTTGTTATTCATCTAACTTTGGTAGAGAAATTTGATAGTGTATAGCAGTGGTTCATCCCCTTATTTTCTGCCCCCCCAGCACACCTGAGCAGTGGAATGCTTTACAGGGACACAGCTTCGCAACAATGATTGTCAGTTTGTGGTAACACAAGATTGCAGCTGGTGGAAACTTTAGAGGTGCTTGTCTAATTTAAAAGATTTTCCAAATAATTCTAATATACTTATATACTTTCTTCCATATTCACTGATCCTGATTTGATCATTTATAAATGTAACATACTCCATGGGTTTTTTTTTTAACCTTAATCTTAAACTTTTAACATGAGTAATTCCCAAACAATAAAAGGACTTTTCAGAACATTTGAACTGTTGACTTCATTTCATTGTTGTCTTGCATTTTAGTCCTTTGTTAGTATTTGCTTTATCTCAATACTTTGAGAAAATTACTTTACTTTCTTCTGGTTCTGTGGTTGCTATTGAGGAGATCTTTCTGCATTTAAATGTTACTTTATATTTAAATTGACATTTTTCTTTGGCTACTTTTAATACCTTCTGTCATTGGTGTCCTGAAGATATTCAAATGTGCCTAGTGTAGATGTCTTTATATTTATTCTGTTTGGGATTTATTGTGCTACCTAAACCTGAATGTTCATGTCTTTCATTGATTCTGGAAAATTTGCAGATACTACTTCTTTAAATATTGCCTCTTTCCCTTTTTCTCTGTACCTTTTCCTCATCTCCAAATTGATGTGTGTTAGACTTTCTTCCATGCCTCTTAAATTCACTCTTTGCCTTTGTGTTACATTCTAGGTAGTTTCTTCAGATTTGTCTTCCAGTTCATTAATTCTTTTTTTCAGCTGTGTTTTTAACCTTTCCATTGAATTTTAATTTTTATAGTTGTGCTTTTTATTTCTAGATGTTCTTTTAGGTCCTTTTTCAAAGCTCATTGGTCTTCTAAGTTTTTTGGATGGAATATGCCTCCTTTCTCATAATTTTGATTCCATTTTTTGTTTAACCATTTTAAACAGGGGAGGGGTGAAATATGTGAAAGGGATAGAAAGGCATAAAATTTCAATCATAATATAAATTAGTCATAGGGATGAAAGTACAGCATAGAGAATATAGCCAATGATTCTGTAACATCATTCTATGTTGACAGATAGTAACTACACTAGTTGAGGTAAGGATTTAATAGTGTATATAACTATTGAATCACTATGTTGTATACTTGAAACCAGTATAATATTGTGTATCAACTATACTTCAATAAAAAAATTAAAAATAAACACATTTTAAACAGTCTTATTTCATATTTTATATCCTATAATTCCACTTTTGAAATTGTTGGATATCTAACTCTATTTATAGTTTCTCTTAATATTAGCTATGGTAGCCCAATCCTAATATATTTATAATTTCAAATAATGAGCTTATATTTGTTGGGGCTTAATCTATAGGACTTCTATGAGGCCTGAATTTAAGGATGCTTTTATCTCAAGAGCATTTTCATTTGTATCTGTCATTATTGCATGACAGGATCACCAGAAAACAATTTCTGGGCTAAGTTTCCCACACCATGCAAGCAGTATAATTTTTTTGTTTTATATTTGAAATGTACAATCAAGGTTTACATAGTAAGACCTCAAATTTCACAAATGTATCATCACATTTTATAATACCAGTTGTCAATATTTATTTAGAATTTAAATTTATTAAATACTTTTTAAAGCTATATACAAATTTTAGATAAAACTTTTGTTCATTTAGTGAGGATAGAAACAAATTCCTTCTCAACTTTTACTCTTAGGGTATGTTTCACAAGCAGTATACATTTAAATGCCAAATCTGATTGAGAGGCAGACCTGTACTAACAAAATCTCAGGACAAATTTTTTTTAACCATTTACTTTATTTGTCTCTTGATAGTGGTTACATTATACAGAAAATAATTATTTACAGAAAAAGATTCCATTTTGCAATTATATGACGTGCATACCAAATTTTGTACCAAAGGTAGCCTTGTGAGGGTCCTTGTTGTATGGTGAGGCCCAGGGTTGGGAGAGAGTGTTTCAGTTACCCCAGTTAGGATGGCCACCATCCAAAAGACATCAATTGTTGGCAAGGATGTGGAGAAAGGGGAACCCTCCTACACTGCTGGTGGGAATGTAAATTAGTTCAACTATTGTGGAAAGCAGTATGGAGGTTCCTCAAAAAACTAAAAATAGAAATAGTATTTGACCTAGGAATTCCACTCCTAGGAATTTACCCTAAGAATGCAGCAGCCCAGTTTCAAAAAGACATATGCACCCCTATGTTTATCGTACCACTATTTACAATAGCCAAGATATGGAAGCAACCTAAGTGTCCATCAGTAGATGAATGGATAAAGAAGATGTGGTACATATACACAATGGAATATTATTCAGCCATAAGAAGAAAACAAATCCTACCATTTGCAACAACATGGATGGAGCTAGAGGGTACTATGCTCAGTGAAATAAGCCAGGCAGAGAAAGACACGTATCAAATGATGGACTAACAGTTACCAAAGGGAAAGGGACTGGGGAGGATGGATGGGAAGGGAGGGATAAGGGGAAAAAGGGGCATTATGATTAGCACAACACACATAATGTAGGGGCAGGGCACAGGGAAGGCAGTATAACCAGAGAAGACAAGTAGTGATTCTATAGCATTTTACTACATTGATGGACAGTGTCTGTAATGGGGTATGAGTGGGGACTTGATAATGCGGGGAATCTGGTAACCATAATGTTGCTCATGTAATTGTACATTAATGATGAAAAAAAAAAAACACACTAGATTTACCATTTTAACCATGCTTAAGTATACAATTCATTGGTGTATTGTATAAATATTTCATTATGCAGTGGATTTCTAGAACTTACTCATTTTGCAACACTGAAACTATATACCCATTAAACACTAATTCCTCCTCCTTTGCCTCAGCCTTTGACAAGCTCCAGTCCCTTAATTCTTTATGAAGTCATTTATTAATGGGCTGTTAATTATATTATTTCCAACATTTCTTGGTTTTGGGCTGTTCCTTGTATCAAAAAGTTTTTTAGTATATCTGTTCTGCCATTTAGATTGCTATATTGCTATGTAGATACACACATATATTTAGTAGATAATTTTATGTAAATACATTAAAATTTTTAAGCCTAATAAGATGAAACAATGATTAAACCTTAGACAATGTAATATACTCACTGCAGGTGGCAATGTAATGTGATTGAATTCTGTTTTGCTTATGAAGGAAATGGGAAGACATGATGACCTTTGGTCCTTATTCTACATGTTGGTGGAGTTTGTGGTTGGTCAGCTGCCTTGGAGAAAAATAAAAGACAAGGTAATTTTGGAAATTAAGTAGGTGTTCCCATACCCAAATCTAATCTTGTCTGGGGTTTCCCCACACATACCAGGCAGTTCTCAGACACCAGCAGGGTGTCTGTCACTATCCACCCAGAGATAACATCAGATTCCACAGGTTAAGGGTTCCATCCTACAATGCTGCACCCCTACCGCCCCATTTCAGACACCACTTGCAAGGCCCAAGCTGTTATCTGTGTCACTCAGCTACAGACTGGAGATTCCAGTGACCGCCTCCTCAGGTTCAATTATTTGTTAGAGCAGCTCACAGAAGTCAGAGAAAGACATTTACCAGTTTATTAAAGGATATGATAAAGGATACGAAACAGCAGCAAGATGAAAAAATATATAGGGCAAGGTCCTGAACAGTGGAGCCTCTGTACTCGTGGAACTTGAGGTCTGGCTTGGTGGCATATGGAAGTGTCTGTTTCCCCAAGCATGGAAGCTCTCTGAAAATAAGGACCGAAAAGATATTCTCTTGTTTTATTATGGAGGCATCATTATATATTAATGATTGGTTAAGTCATTGGCCACTGGCTGATTCAATTGCCAGACCCTCTCCCCTTCCTAAAGGTTGGGGGGGTTATTGAGGAGGGACTGAAATCACATGGTTGGTCCTCCTGGCTTCCAACCCTCACCCTTGGGTAGCATACAAAATTTGCCTTTTTAGATAACAAGAGACCCATTTTACCTTTATAGCTCTGAAACATTTTTAGGAACTGTGGATAAGGACCAAATATGTATCTGCATTATATTGCAGAAATGGAAATGGAAATGTCAGTTTTTGTAGGGAAAGGAATAAAAATTTATCTTGGTTAGGCATTTTAGTTCAGTTTTTTACCTATAAGAATTATAATTTATATCACATTCATTATATCCCAATAAGTATATTTTCCTATGAACCGGTATTAGAGATCTAACCAGTGTTCTGACTTTTTCTGTATACATGGAGAATAGATACTAATTTAATCACTTCTGATTTGATTTCTAGTCCTCCCTCTTGGCTAGTTCTCTGTTTTTCTTTCTTAAAAGTCAATTAAGTTTTGAACTCTAAATATATGTGTTAATAAAGAAAAGTAGACCAGATTTAAGATCAACCCATTTTATGGGGGGAGCTATCAGTTCACTGATGCAGAACTCTGTTACCCTTTTGGTTCTTCTTACAGTTTTCCCCCCTTTAATGCAGTGTGCATAAAGCTGTTAGTAAGAGCTCAGTTCTTGCTTTCTAGTTAATTATCCTCTATCTGATTCCCCAGTACATACCCTTGAGACTGTTACAGAGAGGCTCTTAATGTATAGCTGCCAAGAGAAATTCACTTTGGTTCCTTTTCTCTTTTCTTCCCAGGAGCAAGTAGGATCTATTAAGGAGAGATATGAGCACAGGCTTATGTTGAAACATCTCCCTCCAGAATTCAGCATCTTTCTGGACCATATCTCCTCTTTGGATTATTTTACAAAACCAGACTACCAGGTAATGATGTTTGTGAGTTCTGTGGGCTAATTCTTCTCTCTTGTTTAGTTTCTGTTTTCAACCACTGTAGCTTTGTGAGTGCTGTAAATGAATATGGGAGGTCCCTAGAATAATACTATTTCAGTACATGTTGAGAAATGTGGTGAAATTAACTGATGATGTTTCTGTGTTTCCTCCCTTTGGGATGAACATACTTCGTTAGAGTTTTAGATTTGTTCATAATTTAATGCATTTTATTGTTCATGCTGTGATTCATCTGGTGTAGAGAATTACTGGCAGTTCAGATTATGTAAATCCTGTAGCTAATTTTTTGACCAGAAGGAGATGTCCAACTAGGTAGTGTATTCATTGAGGGCATGAGGGCTGCATATTATATGTTAATATGCTATGGGACAACAGTCAGTGAAGTTATTGGCTCCATTTAGTCTGTGGTCAGTGAATCATTTCCTTAGAGCATCAGTTAATGAGGCCTTAGGAAGATTGACTAGGTTTACCACAAATTGCATCCCTAATCCCAAAGTGCTGTATTTCAAAAGATTCTATTGCTGTCAGGGAGAACTTGGTCAGAGCTAAATGCAGAATAATCACTACCACTGAAAACAAATGAAGCCACATGTAGATTAAAAATAATGATATATTAGTGTATCATTTTATCTACAAAGATAAAATATAGACTACTTCCTGTTAATGGAAGTTTTACATTCTTAATTGTTGTTAGTGTTGCCCAGTCGAAAGACTGTCTACAGCATAATGAATTTATTCACATATAGTACCTATTTCTGTGTGAAACTGCAGCTTTTGTATAAGATATAAATAGGATATAAAGCAGAGAGGTAACATACAACCTTGGGTCCTTAGTGACTTTAAGTGAGTGTGCTTCTCGTCTTCTTTCCTGTATGGCTATTTGCAGTATCAACTGTATGGACTGTCTAAAAAATAAAGAAAGGACATTGTATTGAGATACTCTGGAATATGTTCTTAAATTTTCATTATGTATGTATTTTCTGAATAGCAGTGAGTTCACATCACTTGCAATAAAATAATGAAATTATATCTGTAAGACTAGATTCCGGAGGAACTGGAAAATGTTCCAACTTTCCCATCTTGGGTGCTGATAATTTCTTATTGACAAAGTTTTTATGGGAGAATAAAAATTTAGCACAGCAGAAAACTTTTGATCACATTCTCTGCTTAGTTATGTCTAAAATCTAAAGAAGACTGTCATGTTCACCAACTAAAGTTTGAACTTAGACCTGTAATTTAAGTCAACAAATCATTGTTCTCAGGTTTTTCATTTAAACATTTTCTTAGGGCTCCTCTTTGTTTCTGTCACTTAATAATAAAATACAGTAATTTTCCTATTTTTGGAAGAGTAAGAGCAGGTGTAACACTTTTTTTTTCACAGAGTTCATAAATAATCTGGTTCTTTCTTGCTCTCTGACCTGTCATAATCAGCGAATGGGAGCAGAAGGCAGATGGACAGGAGAAAGATAATTGGGAAAAAGATATTGGTGTTAAGTGACTAGTGTGTTCTGATTACTAGTATCATGATGTCATGTTCCAAAAAGATCTGAGCTTTGCAGCTTCTGTCTTTTGCTTCCCTTGCAGCTTCAGTGCTGTGGTTTTTATTTTGAAAAAACTTACCTTGAATGCTTTTGTGAACTAATACTGTCTATTTAGTTAATTTTACAGTTTGGAATTTGTTCCTGAATTTGAGTTTAACTATAATCTTTCAAAATTTAAATTCCTTGTTGGACAAGTGTAGTGAAAAACAACAACAGTGAACCTCCTCCAGCAACAAGCAGAATACACACCAGTGCTCATTGTGACTGCCTCCCAGCTACATCAAGGGTCAAAAATAAAACTGTCTCCAACTGTATGTTCTGACCCAACACCAAAGCATCAAAGTGTTAAACAATGTTGTTTTACAAAGCCAAAGCTACTTTCACTTTGAATATCTGTGTTCTACAAATCTTTAAAAATCAGAATTTTTTGCCAGAAAACATTACTATCTAACAAGTTGCAAAAGGCCAACACCTTGTCCAGTAACCTACTAGGGCTCAGTCTGCCAGCAGGTATAGACCTAGGGAGAAGAGCTGTTTTGCTTTCTACCAGGAATCTTTTATGCATTTCTCAATTAGAATAAAAGCTGACACTTAACTTTTGGAAAGAGCTATGATGTTTTGGGAAATTACATCCAAGCTTATCACTACTTAGTGTGTATGTGTAAGTCTGTCTTCCCAGCTGGCTTTTAAATCCTGGAGGTACAGCAATATCTTATTTTATTTTTTTATCCTGCATTGTCCTGGCAATGTGCCTGACACTTAAATTTTCAAGAAATTTTAGAAAAATTGAATTGAATCTTAGTTTGCCTAATAGTTCCTACTCAGGAAATAGAAGAAAAATCAGCTCAATACTATTTTCTGTGTAATATCAGAATTATAGCCAAGATTAAAGCAGATATTGTATTAGGACTATTGTTTTTATTATTAGGTTCTGAAAAAGCACAGCAACTGTAAGAGACCAAAAAGTGCTGGGCCAAGAATCTCTTCAGGTGATAAAATTGCATAGATCTGTGTATACACATGCCTGTACAGATACACCAGTGCATGTGAAACTGGTGAAATTCGATTGTGGGTTGTACAAATGTTCTTTTCCTGGCTTGATATTGTACCCTAGTTACTTGGTATTTTACCATTGAGGCAAACTGGTTGAAAGGGACTTCTCTATACTATTTTTGCAATATTCTATTAATCTTCAATTATTTCAAATTAAAAGTTAAAAAAAATGTTGGGCCAACATTCAGAAATGTAGGTAGAGGTAAAAATACTGTCTTCTTGTTGCCGCCTTATAATTTAAATAAATCCTTTTAAAGTGTTTTGAGAAAGGAAAACATCTCTGAAGGGTGTCAAAGAAAATCTTAACCTTGAATTCCACCACAGGAGTTCACCTGTAGGTGATACTATTATTAGTTAATGAAAAACTAAGACAGTAAATTCAGATCGGATAAAGAAGAACCCTTGGGGGCACAAAAAATCTCAGTAGTAATGTAAGTTGGTCACAGGGATAGTAGTACAGCAAGGAGAATATGGTCAGTGATTCTGTAACATCTTCCTATATTGACAGATAGTAACCACACTAGAGGGGATGAGGATTTAATAATATGGGTAACTGTTGAACTACAGTATTGTATATTTGAAACCAATATAAGATTATATATCAGTGACACTTAAATTTTAAAAATCTAGGTATCACTAAAGATGTTATCAAACTAAAAGAAAAAGGAACTCTTGGTACCTTTACACATTATTGTCACAATAATGACACAAAGCAATGTCACAATAACACTTGGGTGTATTACTACCCCCATCTTACAGAGACTTTAGACATGTTTCCTGGGAAAACTAGTGTGCTAGAAGTGGTATCTGAACCTATTTATGACCCATTCAAAAAGGTCCAGTCTCTTTCCAGTTTATCATCCTGCCTTCCTTAGAGAGGTGGCCACAAACAGCAGGCACTATGAAGTAAATGTTAACAACTGGTTAATAGAAATGCAGTGAAAGAACTAAAAAGTTATATGAACAATTATCAGAAATTATTGTCAGTAAGTAAAAGGATCACATGATCCTGACAGAAGAACACAAAACTATCTTTATAGAGTCTTCAAATGCTGTTAATGAAACACATAAGTATATACACAGTTAGTGAGCCTGAAACTAAAATGTATATACCCACTGGTTTACACACTGCTACAACATTGCTAATGTCAGAAGATCTGATGGAGAGGAAATCCAAAGCTGTCAAGCTTCATTAATCTTGGAAATATACTTCCCAGGTTTTGGGATAGGACTGTTTAAACAGACATTACATCAAGGTGCAGCAGGCTTACCTCTTGCTTTGGAGAACTTAGAGCCATTTTAGGATCCTTGGCTCTGGTAACATTGGAGTTAAATTTTTCAGAGGGCATAGGCAGGCTGCTTGTGAAGTAAACAGATATGAGGTTAAAGTAGGAAATAACGGGGAACGTCCCATAGAATGGGGGTCAGGGGAGGCCTCTGTTTCTTTTGTTCTGTGCCCTCCACCCTTCTGCTGCCGATCTCCAGTGTTACCATCATAGGAACAAGCTGTTTCTTGAGGCCCAGTGGCATATGCTACACTTCCTAAAGCAAGCAATATTTGGATAAATGTAAGAAAATAATCTATGATAAAAGGACATCTGGCGTGGAAACTGTGGAGGACCATGCCTGTTGCAGCCCAGTACAAGCCAAGTGCTCACACAGCAAGGCAGATGCTGCTTCAGGCATATGGGCTCCACTCTTCAGGAAGCATGCATCTTGCTCTGTGAGAACCTCTGAGAACCTTGATTTCCAGAGTCAAGAGAGACTAAGGCCTGCCCCTTCGGTTCCCCTTTGATGGGTCTCAATCCATCTTCCTTTCCTCCCTTGTGTTTTCTACAGCCCTCTGCATGTGACAGTTTGGGGAAGTCTAAGCTAGAACATGGGTAACTTACATCAACAAAAACATGACCAAAATGAAAATTCGCAGGTTTTATAACTATGCCATTTCCATTTCCTTTTTACCTTTTAAGTTTTCCTTTTCTTCATGTATTGTTTTTTTCTTTGGGACTTAAAGGTAGGGTCATGTGAATCTTTTAGTATTTATTATTACAAATAAACATTTGTTCTTGAAATGTTTAGAATAGCTGTGTAAAGGTTCTTAAACCACAGTTCCAATATGGGTTTTTTTCCCCCATACCACTAAGCATTCCTCTGACACCAGGTGGATATCCTGTAGCTTCAACTCAGTTTTACATGATTTAGCTGGAGATACATAGCTTCAAATGCCAGTTGCAAGTCCTGGTTATCATCTGTACTTCCCCAACTGGCTATAAATAAGATTCCCATGGACCCCTTCCTTAGGTTTGATTAATTTGCTAGAGTGGCTCACAGAACTCAGGAAACAAGTCTTCTCACTAGGTGATTTAGTGTTTTTTTACTGAGGATGTAGCTCAGGACAGCCAGGTGGAAGAGATGTGTAGGGTGAGGTATAGAGAAAGGGTATGGGGCTTCCCTGCCCTCTCTTGAGGACACCATTCTTTCAGCACCTCCACCTGTCACCTACCCGGAAGCTCTCTGAACCCTGTCCTTTGGGGTTTTTATGGAGGCTTCATTTCATAGGTATGACTGACTAGATCATTGATCATTGGTGATTGATTTAACCTCAAGCCACTCTCCCCTCCCCTAGAGGTCAGTGAGGTAGGACTGAAAGTTCCAACCCTCTCATCACATGGTTGGTTCTTCTGGTGACCAGCCTCTGTTCTTGGGTGCTTCCTTAAAATCACCTCATTAACAAAAACCCAGCTTGGTGGAAAGGGGCTTGTTAGTAATACAAGACACCCATTTCAATCTTATGGCTCTGAAGCGATTTCAGGAACTGTGGGCAGAGGCTGAATATAACAAAAGATGCTCCCATTGCTCTTACCTCACAGGAAGTTCCACGGGTTTTCAGTGCTGTGAGTTAGGAACCTGGACAAAGGCCAAATATATAAGAAAAATGTATTTTGGTCATCTGAATGACCAAGTATATATTTCTTACAAACATGACATCACATTATTATATATAAGGCATTGTGTTAGTTCGAGTGATGAGCAAGGTCACTGTGTACTGGCCTCTTGGAGTTCACAGTCTGGGTAGAAGAGAAATCAATTAATAATCAGAAATAACTCTACATCTAAAACTGATAGCATTTGACCATCTTCTTGTTTAGGTGGTTTCTTTACTTGGCATCTAGAACCCTGCATATTTGGTGTTCCTACCTCATTGGCCAGTCTTTCTTGGTTTCCCTTGCTGAGTCCTCTTCTTCCCATCTAAGTGTTGGAGTGCCACAGGCCTTAGCCCTTGGACCTCTTTGCTACCTACTTAATCTCCTTAGGTTATATCATCCAGCCCTATATCTTTAAATAATACTTATTAATATCTATATGCTGATAACATACATATTAAATTTGTATCTGTATTCCCTATTCCTCTCTGAACTCCATACTCACTGGTTTTCATCTCAGTAAACAGCACCACCATTTATCCAGTGGTTCTGAAATCGAAATTACTCTTTATTCTTTTGTATTCTCCAAGCTTTCATCTAATCAATTAGCAGTATCTGTTGCTACAGCTCATGTCCAAATCTTACCACTTCTTACCACCTCCACTGTTATGCTAGTTCAACTGACAGGAGGCTCCTATTGGTCATCTGTCCCTAGGACCCTTATCCCCATCCCCTGTGTATGGTATGTGTTCTACACTCACCGCCAGAATAATCTTCTTAAAGCTTAAAACAAACCTTTGGAAAACCGTTCAATACAGAAGTGCTAATTTTGGGTCTCGGGCAGGAAGTCTCTGAGAATACTAACAGAGTAAGTGAAATGATGAGGAGAGAATGCAGCCGTAATCATAAAACTGAAAATGGTGCATATTGTCAGCAAGTATGTACAGGAAATACTTTAATAGTATAGGAAGGTCTTTGTGAGATCTTTCTCAAGATCACATCAGATTTTAAAATTTAAAGGCAAAAAAAATAAAATTTTGTATAATATAAATCAAATAATAGGGCAGCTTTCTTTGGGACACACAAACACACACACAGTTTAAGAATTTT
The DNA here is from genome assembly GCF_040802235.1 of Manis javanica. NCBI lineage: Eukaryota > Metazoa > Chordata > Mammalia > Pholidota > Manidae > Manis > Manis javanica. Next base: position 92,893,907 of record NC_133163.1, on the reverse strand, counting down.
TCAAACCCACAAAAAAATTGGAAGAAAGCACACTGAGTGTCTAAATACCACTTAATCTGGACATACCAGTTGTTAACACTGTTCATTCAAGTTGAACCATATAAAAATGCTCCTTTTTGACAAAAAAAGAAATCACAATAGATGTTGAAATGGAGTAGATACATACACCACACGTTTCCTTTGGCCAAAGCATCTGCAAGTAGGTATTAGATATGTTGCTTCATTATGTATCTTCCAAGAACAAACACATTCTCCTACATAACTACAAATCAGTACTTCAACTGTGAAAAGTCAACATTAATTCAATATCATCATCCACATATAGTTGACATTCCCCTATTTGTACCATCAGGCTTTTAAAAAAAAGTCCTACTAAAAACTAATTTACAAGTCTGCAGTGCTTTCTCTTGGAAAATAAAGTGCCTTTGTTAACTGTTAGCTTACTCTAATTTTTTTCTTTGTGGTTTAGCTTCTTACATCCGTGTTTGACAACAGTATCAAGACCTTTGGAGTAATTGAGAGTGACCCTTTTGACTGGGAGAAGACTGGAAATGATGGCTCCCTAACCACCACCACTACGTCCACCACTCCTCAGCTGCACACCCGCCTGACCCCGGCAGCCATTGGGTATGTCCTAAACAGACCATTTAGCAAAACCCTGCCTTTCCTGGATGAGTATTAGCAGAAATGTCTTTTATTTCACCCAGATTCCTGAGATATCATAGGGGAAAGCCTGTGGATTTCCTTGTAACAGTGCTCTTAAATATGCCTTTGTTTGGACTACTTTTCTCAGAAAGTACAGATGTAATTATACTGTGAAGTGGTTGCTTAGAGCTTGTGTGACTTGTTGATGTCAGATTTACAGTGAGTTTTCTTCAAAATGAGAAGGGGCATCTGTTGCATTTACTTATAGAGAACATACAGGACCCTGGAAAGAATGAACTACAGTTACATCTAACTATACTGTGCTTAAGTTTAGTGGGAACAGTGCAAGTAGTTTGTTCCTCTTAAGAAAGTGATATAATTTTCAAAGTGTATTAAGAACAAGTTATGGTGTATTTCCAGTTTCTTGGTTTTTTGTTTTTGTTTCTAATGTTTTCTTCTTTGCATGTGTTTAATACTTTTTTTCCTTGTCTTTTTTTCTGACTCATTTTTTGCCTACACTGGTTGCTTTAAACTGTTGAATTTTTAAAAAGAGATAAATAGGGATAATCTTCATATAATGTGAGCTAATTGGGACATTTTATCAGTAATCTATTGCTTTGATTTTATATTAAAAGGTGAGATCACTAGATCTTTCTGACTCCAAAAAGCTTACATGGACTCGTGGAACTGGAGTGATATACCTAATTAGCTAGTTTAAGAGTTTTTAAATGTGGGACTCTGACTAGCTACATCAGAATCACTACAGATGTTTGTTTAAAATATCTGTGGGGCCACCCCAGATCTGCTAATCAGAAAGGGTTCCAGCACCAAAGTTCCTATCCATCGAATGTTTCTCTTGCTTACCTGAGTTTGGGACCCAATTAACTAGTCTAGTCACCCCATTTTACAAATGAGGAAATAATCCTAACATGGAGTGAATTATCCCACTTCAGATAAATATTAGTGACAGAGCTAGAGCCCATTCTAGAAATTTCATCTCTTGTTTTAGAGCTTTTGTCCTCCTCCTTTGATTGTTTTTGATAGTAGATAAATCTCAGACTTGCAAAACTCCAGGTGATAAGACTTCAGGGTAGCTGAAGTCAATGTGAAGGCAGTTTAAGATCCCATATTTCAGTGTTTCCTCCTAAAATAAGACAGAATTACAAGAAAAGAAAAATAAAACTTCATAAAAACTATGTTCTCAGCATAATTTGAAGACAGAGGATGCCCAGACTTCAACATAACTCCTAAGTAGAAAGAGAAAAAACAAAACACCAAGTCTTGTGCAGTATCTCTGATGTTCCTGCCTCACCCAAACCTGCCATGAGGCTTTGTAAAAGCAGATCAGTTAAAACTGTAAGGAAGAGGAGAATTAGCAATGGGACTTAAGTTTGATCTAAAACTAATACCAGAAAGACAAAGCCCATCCTAAGAATTAAAATACAAAAAAGTGTCCAAGTAATCAGATCATAAACTACAGGGTAATAAAAATATGGATGATTTAAAACACATAGCTTCTGGGGAAGAAAAAAGACAAAAAAGAAGGGAGAAGCCCCCTTGTCTGTTGAATGATGAAGGAAAGAACATGTATCTTATTAGGTCCAATCAGGAGAGAGAACAGGGAAAGATGGTGCAAAGAATTATTACCTGTACCATGAAATTGGTGTAATACAGGATTGGTTCTTAAGTACAACTGTAGAGAACACAGGAATAGCAAATATAAAGTGCAGCTCCTGCTCTTAGGGCTGATATTAAGCATCAGCCCCCATCCCAGGGCTGAAGTCCTGCCCTTGTTGAAGAGGGTGTGCCCATTGCTCATTGGATGGCAGGGAAGTCACTTTGATGCCCCACTAGTCGAGTCTGGTGAAATTCTGCCCTCTGTGGTGCCAGAGAAGGCTCTCTACTGGAGGTGTCTCACTGGAGCTGATCTGCTGTGGGACTTCCCATAGTGGGGATTGCTCAATGAAGGTGTTGTTTGCTGCACCCTGTGTTCTGCTGGAGATGGGCACTGAAGATGCTGGAGGCTGCAGGAGCCCTGCTCTGGGGTCAGCCACATGTGCTGGGCAAGCTTGCCAAGCTGCACTTGGGATGTGAAGCAAAACATTTTCCCCCTGCAGTGTCTCTCCAGTGCCATCTACTGACAAAGCTCCATTGCCAGCAGGCAAATGAAGATACTTAAAAGGCTCAGATCCACTTTCACAGAACACACAAAAAGGATGAATTTGGGTCTGAAAGGCAGTAAATCAATAATTGCAGAGGGGCAAAAGGGAAATAAAATTTAATATCAACAAAAAAAGAGAACTATAAAGTCAGAGGACACACACTATCTCCCTGACCACAAAAACAAATAAAAAACCACTATTTGGATTGTGGTATAATGACAGGCAGCACCAATTAAACTAGAAATCTTATAAAACACTCCAGTGCTACAAAAGTGAATAAGAAAAAGATTTTAAAGATTCATAAAGTGTAATTGCAAAAAACCAAAAAAGAAAATCTAATATATATTAAATAGGGAAATTTCCTCTCAGAAAAAGAAGAAAAATGCAAGATAAACATCCAAATAGAATTAAATATACTCATGCATTTAAGGATATTGAAAACCACCTTGAATCAGAAATCTAAAAACTAAAACAGAAATAGACCCCAAAAGAGGTAGGGGAGAGGATGAAGGAGAGAAAAAGGAAAAGAGGGAGAGGAAGACTAAAGTAAGAGTTAATTAGACTCAGGAAAGAAATGGAAGAAAAAGATGTCTCAGCATTGAATAAATTACAAAGTGTACAAAGGAAAATAGACTCAAATGAAAATGAAAGGGCATTGAATAAAGTCAGGGGGAAGAAGCCCCAAGAGAATGAAAATAAAATAATCATTTAAAAAGTCTAGAGAGAAAGCAATGCAAATGGAAGGCAAACAGAGAAGGACTAGCATTCATACTGTCAGAGTCCCTGAAGGAGAAAAACAAAACAATACCAATTAAAACTGAGAAATGCAATAGCAGAAGGTTAAATAAGAAAATGGGATAAGAGCATTTAAAAAGGTATATATCCAAAGGTGATGATTAAAATGAAAAAGCATACCTCAAATGCCAAAAAAAAAAAGTTTATAAATTAAACTGCAAAGAATACCCATCTTGTAGAGAAAGAAAAATAGCATATATAACAAAATACACAATTATAAGATGCTGTTACTTTCTGGGACCAGACATATCAGTCATAGCAATAAATGTGCATGGTCTTAATTAACTCCTCTATTAAAAGAAAAAATATTTGCAGTTTGGTTTATATATATGCATATGCTACATACAAGAGCCACACCTTGAAAAAAAAGGTGTTTTAGGAAAGGATGGACAAAGATATACAAGAAAAGTGGGATGCTACGAAAAGAAAAATGATCCTGATATCAGAAATGTAGAATTCAAGCCAAAAAAGCATTTAGAGTTACAAAGCAGGAAGGGCACTTTTTAATGCTAAGTGCCACAGTACACAGTTAGTATTTATATATATTTACTCACCAGAACTACAGTAGTCACCTTCAGGAAGCAGCAGCTATAGGAGATTCAAGGAAGCATACACAGAAACATACCAGTAATTGGAGATTTTAATATATAACTCAGGACAAGACAGATCAAGTGAACAGAGAACAAGAAAAAAAAGAAAAACAACGTGAACGATAAGGCAGATCTTATGCATTTTTTTCAAACTCTACCCTGATTATAGAGATTGCACCTTCTTCTCAAAAGCCCTGGAACATTCATAAAAATTGATCAGTTATTAGGTCACTAAGAAGGTCTCACATACAAGTAGTTCCATAAAGCTATCTGATCACACTTCAATAGAACTAGAAATTACTAACAAAAGCAAAAATATCAAAGGTTCTTCCACCTGGAAACTTAAAAACCTCCTATCATCTACTCGTGGTTAAAAGGGAAAATGCAAACTCAAGTTACAGGAAAATAATGATAATTAAAATACTACTATCAGACTCTGGGGGATAAAGTTAAGGCCAAGATCAGAGGAAAATTGATGGCATTAGACAAGGAGGTACATAATGTCAATAATGTACTGATGGCATTAATGCTGATAATCTGATTAAGGTGCTGGTAGCTGTAAAGTTACTAGTTTTCCCTTTGTAAATAATTAGTATCTTGTGAGAAGCTGTTTTGAGATTTTTCAAATAAACTTGTTTTCATCACACTTTTGCCACTAATTTTAGTATCCATCAGTGAATCTTGTCTGCAAAGTATTAGGCCCACAAGCCTACAGTGTGGCCCTTTAAGAAAAAATTTGCTCACCTTGAAATTAACCTCTGTTAACAGTTGATATGGTAGAATACCTGCAAAGCCCTAGAGAAGCAATGTTAAACAGACAACTGGCAATTTCTTAGTAGAGGGGAAAAGTAAATTCAAGAGAAGGTTAAGAAGAGGCTTTAGATCAGGAGTCAGCAAACCTAATCTATGAAGGGACCGATAGATATTGTTGGGCTCTGCTGTCTCCTACCCTATTGCTGCCACAGCAGCCGCAGACCATACGCAAATGAGTCAGCTTGGCCACGTGCCCCACACCTCATGTGCAAAAGTAGGTGAGTGGGCCAGATTTGGTTCCCAGGCCAGTTTGCTGACTCCTGCCTTAGATTATGGGGAGGGATTATGAGAAAGATATCTGTTCTCACTGTTTTCCTTGACATGCCTCCAGTTCTTCTATACATCTCCTTCCTTTTTTCCTAGCCTGCTTCTGCACTTTATACCCTGCCTGCACACACACACCGTATACTAATAATAGTCTCCCATATACATTCTCACTGATTCTTACTCCTAAACACAACACAATTTTCCTGGGAAGGAATTCTTTCTATGTCTCAAATTCCAGATAGATATTGGAGTTACAGCAGAAGGAAGAAAATAATTATGTTAAAGTGGGGGAGTAAATTCAGAGAAGAACCTGAGCCACGTGGAAGAGAGCCTGTGTGGAGAAGGTGGGAGTGCTCCTTCAAGTGTGTGGTATTCTCCTGAAGCGTAAGGGCTGAGGGGGGCTGGGATAGAGTACAGCAGGAGCAGCTCAGTAGGAAAGGCACGGCTTGTTCCTGAGGAGTGGAAGGAGGAAATGTCGAGGAAGTGGGGTAGTAGCAGAATAATAGCTCCGCGTGGCAAGAAAGGATCTGGAAGAACAGCGAGTGATTAAAACGGGGGAAAATGTGGGGCTGGTAGACTGAGCATCCTGAGTTCAGGTACTCATCCTTCTGCCTTAGGAATTCTTTCAGTAAACATTCTGATTACCATTTAGCACATACAGGTTATTGTCCGTTCTAATGTGTTGCATCAGTAAATAGATGATAACTTATATCTTTTAGTAGCCAATTTTAATTACTTTTATAAAAAATTGTTTCATTTGAACTGTTTTAAGCCAAATGACATTTTCACTATGTTCCCAATGTCAGAACTACAGGAGCTACTTTCCAAGACTATGATTTTTTTTCCTGGGAGCCATTATCAGTGCTTTTCTAGATTATATACCCATAACCCGGTAAAGTGGTTCCTCTTCTGTTATTGACTCCAGTAGGAAGAGGTGGTAGTGAAGGTCATCAAATCAGGTGGAGCAAGTACTTGAAAAATGGCTGATCTTTCTTCTCAGAGTGTAACATATTTATGACACCTGGGCCAGAGTGTAACCATTACCTTTAGAGTGGTTCACCAAGAAGATGCCTATTTTACTACCCATAATTGTGTCAGTATAATATACTGAAGACTGTTTTTTCTACTTCTAGACATCCCACATCACTTCTAAGAGAAGATTTCATTGTGTGCTATATATGTGTTTTGGCAGAAATATTTTTTAAAAAACCAAACTCATCTATAGAGTTATAGAACATTAGAGCTGGCAGGGCCTGATCACTTAGTGAATGATAACTAACAACTAGAAAATCCCTTTATGGGCCTGAAGTCTAAGAGAGAGCTGACCAACCATGTAAATAGGACATGACATTACTTTGGAAGAAATATATGGACAAGTGCCAATTAGTATTTTCTGTTTTGTTCCTGTCAGTTCATGAAGAACTGTGTGAACTGTATAATTACAGAATTTTTGGTTTCCCCTAGAGGGCACGAATTTCCTTTCTCCTCTTTATATCCCCAAAGCCTTGCATATAGTAGGTATTTAGTAAAAAGTCTGTAAGTGAAAAAGCAAATTCACATTTTATACTATTAAAAAATATAACTGATTTGATATCCCTGCTTATTATTATGACACAACATTTTCCTCTTTATAGTTTTTGTTATTCTCTAAGTAAAATGGTAAAGAATAGAAAACATTAAAATTGGAAAAGACTTCTTAGAGTGTAGAACAAATATTTTTAACTTGTAAAGTGATTGTTCAATCAGTGAGTTAGTAGAATTTGTATTTTTAAATCAGCTTGAAGATTCTGTCTGTAATCAAAATGTAGTTTTATTTTGAAGAATTAGCATGGCCTAAGTTTCCAAGGTTTTTGGTTTTGTTTTATGCTCTTAAGTCTATATACTTAACCAGTTAAATCCAGAAGCAGAATGTAGAATAGTCTCAAGGTAATTTTTGATTCTGGTGTTTTTAAGTTCTGCCTTTTTTCTCCCCTCATTTTTAGAATTGCCAATGCCACTCCCATCCCAGGAGACTTGCTTCGAGAAAATACAGATGAGGTGTTTCCAGATGAACAGCTTAGTGATGGGGAGAATGGCATCCCTGTTGGTGTGTCACCAGATAAATTGCCTGGCTCTCTGGGACACCCTCGTCCCCCGGAGAAGGATGTCTGGGAAGAGTTGGATGCCAACAGAAACAAGATAAAGCTTGGGATTTGTAAGGTGTGTGTTTCTTGCGTAGGAAGTGATGCACTTGTTGTGTTTCTCCTATTGCTGTAGCAAAGTATCATGAGTCTCAATTCTGAATGAGGAGTCATTGTATTGCTAGTTGTTTATATATTTATAATTGTAATATTTTAGCTAATTTTGCCTATGCCACTTAGGCATGGACATCAAACATTAATCTTTATCTTGTATTTTATGGAAAAGGAGAAGATATTTTACAAATATAACCAGATATTGAGACTAAAAGAAGAGACACCTATAGAGCAGAAATTATTTCCAAATAATGCAACAAGACTCTGGGTCCCATCTTTAGTGTGGACCAATAAAGCTCTGAGTATCATTCTGAATACTGTCTCAAACAGAGGTGGGCAAGTGAATGTTGGAAGGGGAAGCAGCATACTGATCATGAACTGACAAAGTGGATGTTGAATAAATAACACGATTCTTTTCTTTATTAGGATTGTAAGCTGGTCCTTAATGTAGGCAGGGGGAGAGAGAGAGATTTCTGAATTAATTGGTTAATTTTAAGTAATCTTGGAGCAGGTTATCCCTAAATTTCTCTTTGATTTTACTTCACCTGTTGTTTCCATTTTCATAGAAGATAAGATGAAGATAAATGGAATGGAGGAGCAATGAATTACCAATTAGTTTTTGGTGCTTCCTATGCTTTTATAAAGGTTTAATTGAGAAGGAGGCTAAATTTATAGGTATAAAATGAGACTTTGGGGTCATGCCTATTAACATGATTGACAGGAAGTTAGCTAGTTGTGTTTTATGAATGGGAAATACACCTTGGAAATAATCTTCTGTGGACACTTCTATTGTCACATTGGCCTATCTTTGGACAATATACTGTTAATCTGTATAATTTAAAACATTAACAGTAAGGTGGACTCATGAATGATGCAAGTTTGGACTGCTTGGGCCTCCTTATCCATGGATTTTTTTTAGCAAATATATTGGAAAAATTTCCTAAGGATTTGCAACAATTTGAAAAATATCCTCTCTAGCTCACTTTATTGCAAGAATAGTGTGTATATACACACTTTCAATTATAAAATGAATTAGTCACAAGGATGAAAGTACAGCATAGGGAATGTAGGCAATAATATTGTAATATCTTTGTATGATGACAGTAACCGCACTTAACTGGTGACATTTAGCAATATATATATAATTGTTGAGTCACTGTATGCCTGAAACCAGTACAATATTGTATATCAACTATACTTTCAATTTTAAAAAAGAATAGAGTGTATACTTTTACAGTACAGTGCATGTAACATGTAATAACATACAACATACAAAATATTTGTTAATCAACTCTTTATATATTGGTAAGGCTTCTAGTCAACAGTAGGCTGTTAGTAGTTAAATTTGGGGGCCGTCAGAAGTTACATGCAGATTTTCAACTGCTGAGGAGGTCGGTGCCCCTAACCCCTACATTGTTCAAGGGTCAACTGTAATTACTTTCAGTCATAGGGTTCATTTGCAAAAACATTGTCTCTATAGGTGTGATCAGCTGTACTGCGGTCTGGCTGTTGTATAAGCACTGTCTGAATTAATAGTCATCAGGAGTAAGTAGTGAAAGGTAATTGGGAAAATGTCAGATTTTGCAGTGTCAACTGTAGCTGACACCAGAAGCTGCTCCTTCTGGCACCAGAAGCAGACTTCTTAAGAGTAAAATATCTCTAGTGACCTCAGTTGCCAGCCTGTATGGGAGTATCTGCATGTGAGAGAGTGAAGTGGCAGTTGACATAGATCTTAATTACTTAAGTTTGCTGTCTTTCACCCACCAATTACCACTTTTGAATCTCTGTTCTCTGCTATTATTAAATTCCTTCCTTTTAAGAATTACTGAAATTGGATTAGTAGTGTAATTCTTTGTGAAAGTAATGTTTATATGGATTTTTCAAAGATGTTTACCATTTCCTTGCATTTTTGGAAGCCCTGGACTCATCTTTCTTCCAAAATACTTCTTTTAGAAGTTCCTTTAGTTGAGGTCTTTTGGTGGAGAAATTTTTCAGTTTTTACTTAGCTGCAAATTTATTTATTTCACCTTCATTCTTTAAAGATAATTTATGCTGGATTCAAAGTTTTTGATTGAGAATTATTTTTCTATTGGTTTCAATTATTGGTGTTCCAAAGTCTGCTGTCACTCTGATTTTTTTTTCTTTGTAGATTATCATTCCCCTCCCCGCCCCACCTTGCCTCGTCCTCCCTCCCCAGCTACTTTTTAGCTTTTCTACCTGTCTTTGGTGTTCTGGTATTTTAGCTACAGTGTGCCTAGGCACATGTGTTTTTTTGTTCATCCTACTTTGGATATCTTATGTTTCCTGAATTTTCCATTCATAATTTTATATCAGTTTTTGGAGATTATTGCCATTCTTTACCTAAACGTTGCCACTTCTTTCTTTCTGTTCTCTCTTCCTGGGACTCCAACTAAACATATATTATGCCTTCTTATTCTGTTATATCTCTTAATATCTTGTCTCATATTTTTCTTCTCCTTATCGTGCTGTGTTTCCTTCTAGGTAATTTCTTTTGCTATATCTTCTAGTTCACTAATTTGTATGGCCTTTTGTGGGTAATCTGACTTTTAATTTCTTAAATGAATATTTGCTATTAAATTCATCAGTTAATTCCAAATAATCCTTTGTTGATCTTTGTGATAATGACCTTTATTTAAACATTTTATGCATAGCTGTTCTATATTCTGTATCTGAATAAGTTTGGTATTTGAAGTCTTTGGAAAATGTAAATGTTACTATTATCATTTCTGCTGACTCTAGTATGGTGGCATGCCTTCTTGTGTGTTTGACTACCTTTAGTGTTTTACTCATTAATTAATAATTGATGGGAACCCTGTAGACTGGGATTGGGGAAACCTTCCTTCAAAGACTTTTTTGTCTTCTGCATCTGCTGGGAGTCAGAGTGTACCTCCAACTTGAGACCAATTGGGCATCTTCTTGAGGTTCTTTAATCAGAACAGGCATAGCAGACTTCGCTCTCTCGCCCCACTGCTGAGGTGAGGTTTCATTTCCCTGGCAGTTGTGCTGCCGTTGGCATCTGTCCTTAAGCAGCCCCACCCCTCTGGGCTGCCTAATGCTCAGCCTCCTTCTCTCTTTATTGTTCCAGCTCCAGGTTTTCTTGTTGTTGTTTGTTTCTAGAGACAGGTGGTATTCTGTCTTGGTGACCTCTCCTACGTCTTGTGAGACCACTTATGTATCAAAGAGGATATCCTTTCAGTTTTTTGTTTTAGTTTTGTGGAATGGGTTCCTGCAAGCATCTAGATAGACACAATATGAAAAGCCCAGGTCAATAGACATTTTTGCACTATTTATGTTTGTACCAAAAAATATAAAAAACTAACATAATACTGAAAATGAGAATAAATTAAGAAACAAACCTCATTTAATAAAGTATTAATAGATAAGTATGTAATGAAATAAAGTATCCAAATATCCTAATCCTGAAAACACATACCAATGATTTGCTCGTATTGTTCTGAAAGACTTCAGTGATTCCTACACATACAGTAATTGGAATGTTTTTCATGATTTTCTTTTATATTTTGTCTAGGCTGCTACTGAAGAGGAGAACAGCCATGTTCAAGCAAATGGTATTCTGAATGCTCCAAGCCTTGGTTCACCAATTCGTGTCCGCTCAGAGATTACTCAACCAGACAGAGATGTTCCACTGTTGCGAAAATTACGTTCCATCCACAGCTTTGAGTTGGAAAAACGTCTGACACTGGAGCCAAAGCCAGATACTGACAAGTTTCTTGAGATCTGGTATAAAAATTTTTCTTTTTTTTTTTTTTGAAGCTACTAAGATACCATTATTATTGTTAATTTCTGTTACATAAAGTCTTTCAAATAAGAAATTCTTACACTTTCATGGCACTGATTTAAGTGCTAATCTTCATTCATGTTTTTAGTTATCGTCTTGATTCTTGATGTGAATTGTCTTCTAACATTGTTAGAAGTTCTATAACAGAGCTAAGCAGCGAGAGTTGGTCACTTCATAATACTAGGTACAAATTAAATTAACATTTTGAAGTGGTTTTGTTGGAAGGTGATTAGAATTCTCACACTGGAATGGAGAAGCTGTGGTGTGGAGTTGGAGCATACATGGTAAGAATGTCATTAGGCGGGAAGGAGTGGAGTACCTGCAGGAGGGGAAGAAGTAATTCCGGTGCAAGAGGCAGGCAGTTCAATTCAATTTAATGACAGTCTTCTATGAGTAAGTGCTGTAGACATGAGTAAATTTATCATTCTGTGTAGAAAGGATAAAAGATGGAACTTTAGAGAGCTATACATAGCTAATGACTATTTGTAGTTCATGGTTATAAAATCCATTATCCCCAAATTTTGATAACAGAAGATAGAAAACAAGAATTTGGGATATATTTATGAATTAGAGGAGGCATCAATATTCTTAAGACCTGAGTGACTTTAATAATAATCAAAACCTTCAAAGAACATCCCTGGTGGCTACTATTAGCAATGAAATGTTAGGTTAGAAGGACCTTCTAACTTTGACTAACATGGTGGTTACTGTATCTGAAGACAGTTCAGCCACTTGTGGCTTAGTCCAGCTTGCTTCAATTTTAAACAGTCCTTCATGTATGTGTGTTCTTCCTCACATGGCATTTCAGTCTCACAGCTATGTGATGTGATATAAGCTAGCATCTATCTGTTGATAGGATCAAAAGGATGGACAGGTTGGGGTAGTGTTTAAACATTTTGAATCGTGGCTAAAATTGGGAATAAATATAAAAATGCAGTAGGGATAAAAAGCTTCATTTGGTAAAGAATTAGCTAACAAAAGGATGGAATTAAAAAGAGAATCCATGCTGAGGGAAGAGCCAAGAGAGAAAACAGAATTAAGAACAGAAGTAATCCAAGAAAATGAACTCAGACCAGAAACCTAGAATGAATAGGGAACAATTGAAGGAATTGAAGTACCTAATCACAAACTTAAGGGAAGGAAAATATATACTGCCTAAACTGCTCCCCAGAGGATGAAATCAGTTCTCAGAAGCCAGTCCAGCCAAATGCCACCAGCCAGCAGAGAGATTTGTATACAATGTGAACTGCCTTTAAATCCGACACCACTGAAAATAGACCCCAAACCACCATCAGCCCCATCCCCATATGTGGAGCTCTGTGTGCACAGTGGATTCGGTGTGGTTGAACAGGATCGGTGTTTTCTCTTCTTCAAAGCTCTCCTTTAGAGGAGCTTATTTGAATGAGTATGCCTTCACATAGATCCCTATAGACAGAACAAATGCAGGAAGTGTTTGCCTTATGTATACTAGCTTCTTCATTTCCTTTTGTAGGGCTTCTGGTGAGGCAGAAGTCCCTTGGGTAAGTTGTTCTTCAGTCCATCACAGAGAGCAGAAGGCAGGGGATTGAACTGGTAAAGCAAAGGTGAACTGGATCATACAAGTCAGCTCTGTTAGGCCTCCTGCCACAGCAGGGGAGACACCTTCCTCCCAGGGGTCCATCTTCCAAAACAGGATTATGACAGGTAGACAAGAACATCAACCTGTGAAACTTCCCTTATGCTTTGTCCACCTTTTTTCTCTACATCATCTGTGTGTGAATGTTAGTTCCATACTATGTAATAAATGTAATAAATATTTTCTTAGGACAATTGAGTAACTTCTCTTTGTTTTCTTAAGCCTGGAGAAAATGCAGAAAGATTCCAGTGCAGGAAAGGAATCTATTCTCCCCACTCTGCTTCACAAGCCTTGTGTTCCTCCTGTGTCCCATACTGACCACATCTGGCACTACGATGAAGAATATCTTCCAGATATTTCCAAGCCTGTCTCTGCCAACACCCCTGAGCAGGCAGATGGTGGTGGCAGCAATGGATTTATAGCTGTTAACCTGAGCTCCTGCAAACAGGAGGTTGATTCCAAAGAATGGGTGATTGTGGATAAGGAGCAGGACCTTCGGGATTTTAGGACAAATGAGGCTTTAGGCCATAAAACAACTGGCAGCCCTTCTGATGAGGAGCCTGAAGTCCTTCAAGTTCTAGAAGAAACTCCTCAAGATGAAAAGCTCCGGTTGGGTCCTTGGGCAGAACATGATCACATAAAGAAGGAAACCTCAGGTGCGATCTTTGCACTTTCTGTGGAGAGCCCTGCCACTGCTGCTTCAGAACAAGATGCAGATAGGGTGGAACTCCGGGATGGAGCTACCAGTCAGTTTATTGCAGTGACACCCACAAGTCCAATGGAAGCACAAGCGGAAGGACCCCTCACAGTGGTAAGAGACTTTTTCCTGTTATGTTTCTGCTATCCACTCAAGGTGCTAATAAGAAAGGGCTAACAGATGAGGAACTAAATTTCTTGAGCAGAGGCCTAAGTTTGGCAAATGGGTATAGGGTGTGATGTCTGAACAAAGTTTTGTAGTCAGCCTTCCAATATGAAATTTCTCTAAAAGTGGTTTCCTGTCAGGGTAGCAACTCAATACATCTACAAAGGAACATTTTGAGGAGATTCTGCTGTTTACTCTCAGTTTGGGCATTCCCCTGTTACCCTGTTATCAGTAGCAGCAGTGCCACCTGTGACTGTGTGAGCAGCAGGAGCCCCAGAAAAACCAGGTGTGGAGGCAGCAAGAAATTGTGTACCCAGATCTCAGGTGCTAGCAGCTGTATCTGCCCTGACATGGGTGGGAGTGCCAGACTTCCTTAAATTCCATAATCATCTAGCAGCTTTCTTCCAACTCCCTGGAAAAACAGCATTGTTTTTCGGGGGGAAAACTGAAATGTTTTCTATTAAAACACAATTCTACATGCAGGTGTAAAACAGAGAATTAAAAATGTGATTTTGTGTATAGCTCTGTACCTCACTTCAAAATAGGAAAATAAATTTCTGCCTCTTTATTTGTTTCTTTGACTCACTGTCGCGTGCCCTGTCCTCGCCGGCAAGAACAGCATGCAACAACAGCAGGATTCTTCTGCAGAAAGCTTTATTCTTCAGCTCTTTGTGAAACAAATGAGTTGGGCAGGACCCAGAGGGGAAGGAGAGGCTTGCTTATATAGTTCTCATGCTCTGACCTGGTTGGTGCGGCTCCATATGCCTTATTAGCATAACCATTTGGTGGGTCTCATTGGTCCTTATGCCAAGGCGCAATTAGCATGTAGTTTAGTGGTGTGGGATGATTTGTCATTAGGAAGTTCGGGGCCTTCCGGCTGCCCTGCATGGGGCGCTATTTTCTGAGCGCGGCTGCCAACATCTCCCCCTTTTTTGTCTAACAGAAGCTCAAGGCGGAACTTGCCAGCAGAGGCGGAGACAGAGGCCTGACCTCCATCATACTTCCTGATGCCCCCTTTTTGGAGAGGGGTTCTGGGCATCTACCCCTATGCAGTCAGGCATGCCTCTCAGAGGGGTCCAAGACCTCTTGCAGTGCTTTGCCTCGCATCCTCTGGCTGGCGTTGGGACCGCTTGGTACAAAGGGTTTGGACCCTTTTTCTCAACCCTCTTGCACCATGAGCTTCTTAAAGAAAGCTGTGATTAAGCATTGAGGTACTCGGGCCTGGTGCAGTGCCACATGGGCTCAGGGTGCAAGAGCTACCTCAAGCTAAAGCCGAGCTTCCTTCTTAAGCATGTTGAGCCACACTTGGGGAGAGGCGCCAACGTCTATCGCCATTAGGGCTTGAGCAAGGATCACCTTGTCCTGCTTATGTTGGTTGCGGAGTCTGCATAACAACCAGAGTAAGAGCATGAGACCTCCAAGCAGGAACACGCCCATCCCAGCCATGCCCGCCCACTCCTTGACGTGGGAGAGAGCTCTGAGGAACCAGGAAGAGAGTCCTTCCGCTACGGAGATATCTAGACGGGTGGAGTTGATGTGGATAATTTCTCGCCGCAGCTCTTCTAGTGTCCCATCGAAGTCTTGGGACCAGTTTCCTGAAAGATACTGGGACAGGTCTCGTGACAGATTAGCTGCCCGTGTAAAATTTTTATATTGAATGCTAGTGATGCAGAGGGCACGATATTTCCGCTCACATCCCAATTGGGCCATTTGCCAGAGCACCTCCATTTGTTCCTCCACGAGATCTATGCGTTGATTGAGGATCATTATTCCTCCTTTCAGTTTGCCATCAAGTGTGGACTGTTGGTCCAGGGCAGAAGCTACTGAGGCTGCAAGGTTATTGAGCTCTGTAGCCGATTTGATGGAGGTGTCTAAAGCTATACCAGCGGCGGTGGCTGCGACCGCGGTCGCGGAGATCAGGAGCACTATGGCGGCTGTAACACCGAAATCGCGCCTTTCTCGAAACAGAGTCATGGTGTTAGGGGCGTCTACGGGAACAGGGACCCAACGGGGGATGCGGACTACCAAAGCATTGGTAAAGTTACGCGCATCCCAACACTGAGACAGAAAGCAGGTTTCATTGGAGCAGGAGTCAAAGCTACTATTGGATAAGATAAACAGAAATGGGGGGTATACGCATACTGGAGAAGGTGGAAAAAGGGAATTAGGTGACTCTGGACCTGATTTTGCTGAACACGTGTAGTTCTCGTTGTTATGGGTCATGATCATGTTCCAGTGTGCGCGCATGTGGTTATTCTCGCACCAAAAGGTGATATTTTTTACACCGATTCCCCCACCCTGGAGGGCGGAAAAGGGGGAGAGGTCGGTACACGAGCCATTGACTCCACACAGCATCCATTTATGGAAGGGGTTCATGCTCAGCTGCTGACGAAACTCGCCTTCGAGCACCTTTACTGGCCACCAAGCCTCATTGGCTGGCCGTCCCTCCATATCTGGGGAGATGGTAAACTCCTGCCTCTCAGTTGCCCACGTTACTACAGTTGACTGACAGTCAGTCCAGGGCCACAGCTCTCCCTCATAGTCGCCCACACAATGGGAGGCATATTTGGGTTGACGAGGCCTGTCGGTGGAATTGTTCCTGGGAGAGTGTACAAATGTGCCATTGATCCAGAGAACCATCTGGTGGATAGTCATGTTCTTATAGGACGGGCTCCCTTCCTTATTAGGCCCTTCAAATTTAGCTGACATAACGGGGAGGCTACTGGCCTCTAGAATTATGTCACTGAACCATCCGTATTTCCTCCGTTTCAGGGAGATACAGCCAGCTAGATTCTGAGTGGTGAAGCATAATGACCCATTAGTTACGAAGGATCGGTTTTCTCCCAGGGGAGCTACTAGGGTGTCTTTAACTAAGTAGGGCAAGTTCATACTAGTATTGGTAGTGAAAAAGCGCGGAAAAACGGCTGCATTGAAACGGACAGGCATAGGCTTAGGAAAGGCAGACAGGATTCCCCATCTCAATACTCCCTGAGTCGGGGTCTCCAGTGTCAGGAGCAGGGTCAGGAGGTACAGCGAAGTCATCTCCTTTGTTTAGGACTTTCCTCGTTAGGCGCTCCGGGATCCAGAAGGGATTTTCTTCACCCTGGGGGAAAACACACACAGCTCCCCTGGATCTGATTATGATTGGATCCGGGCCCTTCCATTGGTTAGATAACACGTCCTTCCATTTTACTAGTTCTTGTGGGTCTTTTGGCCACTGATTATGGCGATCCGCTGCTGTATGGCTTTGAGCATCCAGATTCAAAAAATTTATAGTGAAAAGTGCTAGGGCTATGGCAGTTTTTGGTGTGGGGGGTATATCTTCAATTCCCCCTTTTTGTTTAAGTAAATAGGATTTGAGCGTGCGGTTCGCGCGTTCCACAATCCCTTGACCCTGTGGGTTGTAGGGAAGGCCAGTGATATGTTTTATCCCCATGTGATGACAAAATTGAGCAAATTTTGTAGAGGTATAGGCTGGGCCATTGTCTGTTTTCAGAATCTGTGGTAACCCCCATGCGCTCCAAGCTTCAAGGCAGTGCTGGATGACATGGGAAGCTTTCTCTCCTGACAATGGGGAGGCAAAGATGACTCCTGAACAAGTATCCACGGATACATGTACATATTTCAGTTTCCCAAAAGACGAAATATGCGTCACATCCATTTGCCAAACTTGTAAAGGCCTAATACCTCTGGGGTTGATCCCAACATGAGGTGTGGGAAGGAAGCTGCAGCAATGTTGGCAGCTAAGGACAATGTTCCTAGCTTCGGCCCTGGTTATGCTAAACCGCTTGCGCAGTGTTTCGGCAGTGACATGAAATTGTGTATGGAATTTTGAAGCTGTGGTGATAGGGTCTAGCAGGGGAAAAGCTATATTTCTGGTTGCGAGGTCTGCCAGGTGGTTGCCTTGGGTCATAGGCCCGGGAAGGCCTGAATGTGCTCTGATATGAGTTATATACAAAGGAGATTGCCTATGAAGTAGTGCTGATTGTATCTGTTTGAACAAAGTGGCTACTGGGCTGGACGCTTTGATTAGCCCGGCCACTTCTAGAGATTTGACTGCATTAACTACATAACAGGAGTCAGACACAATATTTAAAGGTTCAGGAAAGATTTGTAGGACCTCTAAGACTATGCGACATTCCACTATTTGTGGAGTGTCAGGCGTGTAGCCTTTTGTCACAACTTTGCCATCATGGACATAGGCACCTGTGCCTGTCTTAGACCCGTCCGTGTAAACTGTTTTTCCATGAGGCAGCGGGGTTAGGCTAGTGACCCGAGGAAATACTAGGAGATGATTTTTGGCGAAGTTGATGAGGGGATGTTTAGGGAAATGATTATCAAAGGTTCCTGAGAAACTGTAAGCAAGTATGGCCCAATCATCGTTCATAGCACATAATACTTGTATCTGTTCTACGCTGTAAGGGGTTATAATTTTAGCTGGAGCCTCTCCGAAATGTGTCATGGAGGTTTTTACTCCTCTCAAAGCAAGTTTGGCCACGGCTGCTGGATAGTACTCTATTGTCCTAGCCTGAGAGGCTTGGGGATGAATCCAGATCAGTGGGCCGTGCTGCCATAAGACTGCTGTTGGCAGCTCTGGGGTGGGAAGGACACACAACTCAAAGGGTTCATTCGATTGCACTCTATTTAATTGTGCTGTCATCAAAGCCTGTTCTACTTTGCGAATGGCTTGTAATGCCTCAGGTGTGAGGGAGCGCGGTGACGTTAGTTGTGGGTCTCCTTCTAGGGTTTTAAATAGTGGAGTCAATTCAGTGGTGGGTATCTTTAAGTATGGGCGCAACCAATTAATATCCCCTAGGAGTTTTTGGAAGTCATTCAAATTTCGCAATTGATTATGTCTTATCTCAAGCTTTTGGGGGCAAATTACATCTGTGTAAATGGTTGCTCCTAGGAATTTGCTAACACTAGATTTTTGGACCTTCTCGCTTGCTATATTCAGTCTCCAATTTTCTAGGGATCTAGTGAGATCTATATATGCTTCTTCTATTTCCGCTGGTTGTGGGGAGCAAAGAAGGATGTCATCCATGTAATGGATGATCTTTAGCGTGGGATAGGTCTTACGAATTGGGTCTAGCGCTCGCTGAACGTACAGTTGACATATGGTGGGGCTATTTGCCATTCCTTGAGGGAGGACCTTCCACTGAAATCTGGCATCGGGTTGTTCATGGTTAATAGCTGGCAAAGTAAAAGCAAATCTTTCCCTGTCCTTGGAGCTTAGAGGTATAGAAAAGAAACAATCTTTAATATCTATTATGAGCACTTTCCATTCTTTGGGTAAGGCAGAGAGGAGTGGCAGTCCCCGTTGTACGGGTCCAAGCATTCTCATTTGAGCATTTACTGCTCTCAGATCATGAAGCAACCTCCATGATCCTGACTTTTTCCTGATTACAAATATGGGTGTGTTCCATGGGGACACAGAGGGTTCTAGGTGTCCCACTTGGAGCTGCTCTTGCACTAAGCAATGAGCTGCTTCTAATTTTTCAGAGGATAGGGGCCACTGAGGAACCCATACGGCCTCCTCTGTGAGCCAAGGTATGGGCATGGCATCTTCAATGGCCCCTATGAAAAACCCAGGCCGTGACGGTCATTCTTTACTTTGGGCAGGATGGGCTCTATGTGTCCCTGTTGGTGTTTCCCCAGCCCCTTGCCAGGGATGTATCCCATGTCCATCATCATGCCTTGGGCGGGGGTGGAGTATTCATTAATGAGTTTGAGGCCTAAGTCTCTCATGACATCCCTCCCCCATAAATTGACCGGTAGAGGGAGTACATAAGGGGTGACTGTACCCTCTTGTCCTTCAGGGGCTCGCCATTTCAATGGTTTGGCACTAATTGAAGGGCTTGACTCATATCCTAAACCTTGTAATGAATGTGAGGATTGGGTCACAGGCCACTTGGAGGGCCACCAGGTTGCAGAGATAATACTTTTATCTGCTCCAGTGTCTAGGATTCCCTCAAAGCTCTTTCCCTCTATTTGAAGAGTTAATTTTGGTCTGTCTGCTAAATCTAATACTATGAAGGCTGAATCCCAGTCAGAGGAGCCGAAGCCCCTTTCTCCCCTCTCCGTGTTGGTAGCAGGATAATTGGCGTGGAGACTAGGTAAAACTAAGAGCTGGGCTATGCGGTCTCCCGGGGATATAGGATAGATTCCTCTGGGAGCCGAACACATGATTTTTACCTGTCCTTCATAATCTTGATCTATGACTCCGGGATGAACTACCAGGCCTTTCAATGCAGCAGAAGAGCGCCCTAGGAGTAACCCAATGGTATTTGGTGGTAGGGGGCCTTTAAAGTCTGAAGGGATAGGCTGAACTCCCATCTGTGGAGTCAACACTATTCTGGTGGTGGCACGGATGTCCAATCCCGCGGAACCTGAAGTGGCTCTCCTTGGGGGGCCTGGTTGTTCCCGAATGACACTTGCGTGCTGGTTGCCCCATATATTTGCGGGCCCTGGTGACGGGGGCCCCTCTGGGCGTTTTTTGGCAACTCTAAGGGTTTCCCTTCTATATCTTTAATAGACCGGCACTCATTAGCCCAATGCCTGCCTTTCTTACACTTAGGGCACAACTCAGGGGTCTTTTGGGTTGTTTGTTCTGAAGCTGGGCTCCTACACTCTCTCTTTATATGTCCTAATTTCCCGCATTGAAAGCATTTGATACTTCTGTTAGTGATCCTGGCTTGTTTGTGGCTCTGTAATATGGCCGCGGCTAGGCCCGCATTGGTGAGTGGCCCTCCTATTTCTCTACAGGCTTTCAACCAGGCATGTATCCCTTTTTGTTTCCAGGGTGTTATCGCCTGTCTGCATTCCTTGGTACATTGTTCAAACACTAATTGCTCCACTAGGGGCATTGCTTGTTCCTGATCTCCAAATATTCTGCCTGCGGCCTCCATCATACGAGCGACAAAGTCAGAAAATGGCTCGCTCAGCCCCTGAATAATTTTTGTCAAATTGCCTGATACTTCTCCTTTGTTGGTGAGGGCTTTCCATGCCTTGGCGGCGCACGTGTTTATTTGTGCATATACCTGTAAGGGGAAGGCGGTCTGGTCGGCTACCCACTGTCCTTGGCCCGTCAGCATATCATATGACCATGCAGGCTGTCCTTCGGCCGCGTTTGCGCGTGCCTGGGTCATGCTGATATCATGCCACAATGCCTTCCATTCTATGTATTGCCCCATACTAGAAAGGCATGCCTTAGTTACATATTGCCAGTCTGCGGGTGTCATGGCTGTCTCTGTTAATCTCTCAACTTGTGCTATGGTATAGTTAGCACTGACTCCATAAGCCCGAACGGATTCTGCTAACTCCTTAACTTGTTTATGGCTCAGGGGCTGGTGAGAGCGTACACCGTTATCCTCAAATACAGGAAACATTTGTCTAATTGCCTGAAGAGTATCTGGGTGGCAAAAGGAGAGTGCGCCACTCACGTAAGGTGGCGGGGCAAAGGGCGTCGGGGGACACCCTGCTTTCATTTTTTCCTTGGTCCGCTTTTCAACTTTGCTGGTTCCCTTACTTCTACACTCTGCGGTTTTATTTTCTTCCCCTTCCTCTGCGGACGTTAATTCCTCCTCAGATTCCCTATTGGAGAGTTGGAGGTCCCTCAACTCTTTCCAGGGGTATTTACTATTTTCTCCGAGGCGATTGTCACTCGCTTCTCGGGGCTCTTTCGCTTTTGCCCTAGGCGGGCTTTCTCCCTCACTCTGAGGTTTCTTTACCTTCGTTTTTGTGGCCTTTTTTCGGCCGCGCGCGCTCTCTGTTTCCCGTTCCGTTTCTGACATGCTCTCTTGGATATCTGTCAATGCTCTCTGACCTTCTTTTATTACCTTTTCACATCTCTCATCTTGCAGACAAGCTCTAATCAGTTTCCAGAGGGGCCTGGTGCCTCCCCTCAGGCTACCCTCCTCCTCCTCTCTATCAAGATCTTTCCCCAGTTTGTCCCAGCTCGGGATTGAGAGGGACCCTGAACAAATGAACCAGGGGGCCACACGGTCTATCTCCTTCACAAAAGATCCTAAGACTTTGCTGGAGACCTTCAAGTTTCGCTCTTTGAGAGCTGTCTGCAGCGCCGTGACTAATGACGGTGCATTCCCCATGGTGCCTCCTTATTTACAGAGAACCATCAACCATCATCCTAAAAAGCAGGGGCCTCTCGGAACTTACCCCTCCGGGCTTTCTTCTGACCTGCAGTTCTGAATCCTCTCCAGATGTCTGAAGGGTCCTCCCTGTGCCGGTGATGTTCTGGTTCCCGGGATTCGGCACCACTTGTCGCGTGCCCTGTCCTCGCCGGCAAGAACAGCATGCAACAACAGCAGGATTCTTCTGCAGAAAGCTTTATTCTTCAGCTCTTTGTGAAACAAATGAGTTGGGCAGGACCCAGAGGGGAAGGAGAGGCTTGCTTATATAGTTCTCATGCTCTGACCTGGTTGGTGCGGCTCCATATGCCTTATTAGCATAACCATTTGGTGGGTCTCATTGGTCCTTATGCCAAGGCGCAATTAGCATGTAGTTTAGTGGTGTGGGATGATTTGTCATTAGGAAGTTCGGGGCCTTCCGGCTGCCCTGCATGGGGCGCTATTTTCTGAGCGCGGCTGCCAACAAGCACTTGTATTTGATATTATAAGGACCTTATTTTCAGATATCTTAAAATAATATTTTCTTAACTGAACGTTTCTAAAGAAACAGCTGTGTCACTTATATACATATTGATTAAGGTGTTAAACTTATTTCCTTCATTTTGGGGAGTTTGGAATAAAGATATATTTATCTTGTTTCTCTTCCTGAGGCTTAAATTCTGAGTTTACTTTTGCACAACAGATGTTATCACTTCCCTAACTTACAAAGACATTAAATAGGGAGTCAGTCTCTCGAGATCTCTTTTTATATGCTCTTGCTTGGACAATATGATAAACCATATTACTGTTCTATTTGAATATTTTATATTAAGACATGTTCTAATGGAAACAGTTTGTTGGTTTGTATCCTTTGTACTCAGGTGTATTTCTTTTTTATGATATGAAGGGGGAATGTAGTGATAATCTTAAAATATGTAGGAACTGTAAAAACAGGCAAAGCCAAATTTATCTGTATTGCAGAATAGTTGGCATATTCAGTTAACTAGTGAGAACTTCAACACTCTTTAGTTCTCTTTATTTCTTATTACAGATCTGTGAGCCTTATTTAGGACTTATTCATATATAAGAAACCACTGATTATCAAGTAGCATGTATAAATTTTTTAGATAATTATTTTGAAAGATGGATAAATCTTCTAGATTGAAAAGAAATTGGTGTAGGGTTATTTTTGAAAGTAAGATTTTTCCCCAGAGTAAAATATCCTCATATTTATTCATAAATAGTGATGAAATTAGTCCACTATCAATCATTTCTAAAAAGATGGTGAATAACATGGATTTATAGGAATAAAACAAGACTAAGCCTTGGCTTATAGGAAAAATATTAAATTATGTTTTGATTAGCAAATGGAGAGACAAAATTAAGCTGGTATAAATGAACAAATATAGAGAAGAAAAAGAAAAGAACTCGAACTGCTTGCAGAAGAGGTCTAACTGCTGGTTCAGAGTGGCTGCGACTATAGGACAGAGCTGGTTTTATGTGATGTGGGGTAATCACTGTTGGTAGGGAAAAGGCTGTACTTGAATAGTAATGTGGAAGTGGAAGGGTTATTCCTTACTGAATATCATGGCAGACTGGAACATGATGTCCTTTAGAAGGCCAGCACTTCATTCTAAAATTACCTTTGGAAACAGTATAAATGTGACTGGGGATTAATGCCACCACCTATATATTACCTATTGCTGTGCAACAAATTATTCCAAATTTAGTAGCTTTAAACAAACAAGTTATTTTTTCAAACTGTTTTTGAGTGCTAGGAATGCAGGAGTGGCTTAGTCTGATTCTAGTTCAGGATTTCTCATGAGGTTGCTGTCAAGCTGTCAGCCAGGGTTGAAATCATCCTAAGGTTTGACTGGGATGGGAAGATCCACTGCCACACTCAATCACATGACTATTGGCAGGCCTTAGTTCCTCACCAGGTGGGCCTCTCCATACTTACCGTGGCAGTTGGCTTTCCCAGTGAGTGCAGAAGGAGACAGAGATGGGAAAGGGGGCTGGTGGTAAGGAGAACACGCTTCCACCAAGAGAAGAGAAGCCACAGTGTCTTTTATAACAGTCTCAGGAGGGGCATACCATATTCTGTTGGTCACACAGACCAGCCCTGCTACAATGTGGGAAGGACTATGCAAGGGTATGAATTCCAGCGGGTAGAGGTCATTGGGGGCCATCTTAGAGGCTGTTTACCCTATCATCTCATATTTGTATTTTACAGAATACTTCCATATTGATCATGACAGCAACTCTGTGGAGCAAGCACTATTGTTGTCCCTTTTTGCACTGATGGCACCATGCCTCAGGCCAGTGAAATGATCTGTAGAGAATCAGATGGCTAGTGGACTAGACTGTGGTCTGTCCCTCATACCAGTCTTCTGTTCCTCACACCAGGCAATTGTCAACATACTGAATGATTTTCCTCATCAACTTGTTTTTTAGACATTGAGAAGGATGGGGGTGTGAAATAATGCATAGAGAGTACAGGACAAAAAAAAAAGTGACATAGATTTTTTTATAATCAGCATCTATTAAGAGGATTCCTATGACTATATTTACAGAAGTGCTAATACCAGTACTATCAAATCAGATCAGCAGTTGATTGCATTGCCATAATTCTGTTCTTTTCATCCCATCAGTTCTATTAAGTGTCTGCTAAGTTAAGTCTTTTGCTGTACCTTGGGGATAAGGAGTTGACATCAACTGATCAGGTTGGTGAAGGCCTACATCTTAACAGCTTAAATAACATGAAGTTTAGTGGAGCTATGTACACAAATGAGGACACGGATAAATCTGCCTAGGACTGAGGAGTGTGATTTTGGGTGTTTTTATTTTCTCAACCTTATTTTCTAATTTTTTTTTTTTTTTACTGTGATGAAGATCTATTACTTTTATAATTGGGGAGGAAAGAAACATTAGAAATCTTTCTGGGAATGTTAAAGAGCACTTCAAAAATAAGAAGACTTGGAAGGATGAATAAACTTGCTGTAGAGAGACACAGGAGTGTCAAGCAAAGAACACAGCATGTGCACAGGCACAGAGGTTTGAAGCACCTCAGTAAGTGATCAAGAGTGTTAGGGCAAAGGAGGGAGGCGAAGATGCACTGCCACAGGCAAGGGGACCGGAGAGGGGGTCTTAGCAGAGTCACCCCTGAGAGCTCCAGGTACAGTTTGCTTTGAATTCAAACTTACTTGATTTCTCAAAAAGGCTTTTTTCCTTGCCAGTTTGTGTAGTTAACGTTTTCTGCCTCTTTACGTGTCACCTTTAACAAATGTGAAAATGTAGAAACTTTAGGTGTCTTAGGAAAAGACATTCTTATTAGATAATGATTCTTATTCACATAGAATTGAAATGGCCTCAGTGGAAGGATGGTGGAATTTCACTTATCATAGGCTTGACCTTAAGAAAATTAAAGAAGATATGAAACATTAGTAAATATGCACCTTTGCTTATAGAAAGATATAATATTCCTAACATTGTTTGATTGATAGAATTCATAGGAAATCACAAAAATGCCTGTAAATTTGGTATTTTTCAACTTACAACAATTTGCCAGTAATTCCTTCCTATAATCCTGTATCTGGATTCTGGCAGGAAATAACTAGCACACTCAAGGGACTTCAACGGGATTTAATGACAAGAACTTTTTATAGATGTGCAGATAGAGTTAAGAGTGCCAGCAGGACCAGCAGTAGAAGAAGCCATTCCTACCCTGAGTCCTGACAGATGAGGTAGAGGGACTGTTAGCAGAACCCGAGAGTCATGTGTGTGGGAGAGGTGCTGGCTGGGAGCAGTAGAACGTAGCAACCACTAAAGCCGTAGTCCTTGTGGGGGAAGCCCTACTTAATGAATGGTGAGGGTTAACACCCAGACCTGTCTCCCTTGCAGCTGTCTGATTCTCTGTTGGCGCTCCCATTGGGCAAAGCTGGCCAGAAACCAGAAGACAAGGGTGCCTGGGTAGTAAGATCTGTAGACGTCAGTCTTCCGGGGCACAGAGCAGGCTAAAGAAAGAACAGGGATGTGCCTAGAGGGAGGCTGTTCTCTACAGTTCCTGAGTACGGAAGCTTGAGGGGCATGTATTTTCATTCAGAACTGTTCATTTTAAGTATGAGTTGGGCAGACCTGGTTGATATCTGTGTTCCTCCTAAAGATCACAGTTTGAAGTGTTAAGTCTCAAAGCACACATCTTTATTTATATTCCACATGATTGCATTTAACTTTTTTTCTCCTCTCTTCCAGATTACAATTCCAAGACCTTCTGTGGCATCCACACAGTCGACTTCAGGAAGCTTTCACTGTGGTCAGCAGCCAGAAAGGAAAGACCTCCAGCCCATGGAGCCCACTGTGGAACTCTACTCTCCAAGAGAGAACTTCTCTGGCTTGGGTGTGACAGAGGGTGAACCTCCTAGTGGAGGAAGCAGAGCAGACTTGGGGCTTCAGGTAGATCACATTGGTCATGACTTTTTACCCAATATTCAAGTATGTGACAAATCCCAAGACCTAGGACCGAAAGACCTTTCTGACCATAACAGACTGGCTATGAGAGAATTTGGGAGTTTCCCTAGGAAAACTGAAGAGAAATGCATTCTTCTGCGGTCAGATAATGAAGATGAGAAGTTAAGCAAAGGGCAGCATCATACTGAGATCACCTCTCTCCCAGGAGATTTGGAAACTGTGGAAAGGGATCACTTAGCTACTGCTGAGCCTCTTGATGTAACAAAGACACAGACTTTTAGTGTGGTGCCAAATCAAGACAAAAATCATGAGATAATGAAGCTTCTGGAAGCTGGAACTTCGGAAATATCTCCACGAGTTACTGACCCACATGTTGAAGGACAGATAGGCCAGGTGGCAGCAATGCAAAAAAGCAAGCTATCTAAGGATGGTGACATCAAGAGTAAACACTTGGCAAGTCATCAAGGAGACCTCTCTACTTTTTTGTACCAAGAGGGTAAGAGAGAGAAGATTGCCCCTAGAAATGGAGAACTATTTCATTGTGTTTCAGAGAGTGAACATTGTCCCTCATCCCGGAAAGATGTGATTAGGTCATCCTTTGTAACTAGACACAGCCGAATCCCTATTTTAGCACAAGAGATAGACTCAACTTTTGAATTATCCTCTCCAGTCTCTGCAAAAGAAAAGCTCCTCCAAAAGAAAGCTTATCAACCAGACCTAGTCAAGTTTCTGGTGGAAAAAAGGCAACTCAGGTCTTTCCTGGGAGACCTCTCAAGTGCCTCTGATAAATTGCTAGAGGAGAGACTAGCCACAGTCCCTGCTCCCTTTTCTGAGGAGGACGCCTTCACTCCCTTTTCAAGACTGACTATAGACTCACATCTGAGCAGATCAGCTGAAGACACCTTTCTGTCACCCATCATCTCCCAGTCCCGAAAGAGCAAAATTCCAAGGCCTGTTTCATGCGTCAACACAGATCAAGTCAATAGCTCAGCTTCATCTCAGTTCTTGCCTCGGCCACCACCAGGAAAGCCACCCACAAGGCCTGGAGTAGAAGCCAGGTAATGCTGTGTGTTCTCCCTGGGTTAAGTGTGTAGCCATTGTTTCTTTGCATGGTTACAATACAGTGGTTTCATTTCTTTGTTGCCTGCTTCTGATCATCTACTTCCTCCCTGCCTTTCCCAGGCCTTCTAGCCCAGGGTAGTAGAAGAGGTCAGATTGATTCAGGTCAATTCTTAGCTCTCCCACTTTCTAGCAGTATGAACCTCAATTTCCTCATTTATAAAATGAGTAAAACATTTGCTTTGTGGTTTTGGGAGAAAAAAGCATACGCCTAAGAGCTTTGTGCAGCCTTTATTAGCATGCAACAAAGGTTACATCTCTTCTAGTCCATTTTAACTTGATACTTCGTAATTTTCTAACTTTGTCAAGCCAGAATCCCATTGTAACAGATGCCAGAATTCTAATGAAGAACACTGTGTCTATAATTTACTGAATGGGCCCTGATAACAGTGCTGTTTATCTGATTATAATGAACCTAACAACAAAAATCCTATAGGTGGTTTCCCTAGGTCAGATGATACATAGAACCATACAAAATAAAGATACTACTTTAATATTTACTGTATGGTATACTTGTTTATTGAAGCATTCTCATGTTTACTTGACCACAGAGTGATTATATTTTGAAGAAGAGAGGGAAATAATTGGGAGGCGATGAACCAGTTAAGAGCCATCTCCTTGAAACCATTACTTACTTTCACAGAGTAGAATGATCTAAACCTGTGAATAAGAAAGAGAAAAAGAAGGATCTTGAAACAAAAACAAAGTGAACATCACCATACATTTACATGAAAACTATAGCCTATTCTAAACAGTATAACAATAGGCCTCCACAAGTTATAAGGATTTCTGAAGTGTATTAAAGTGAGATTCTATCTGTGTCATTACCGAGAAGAATTTGCTTCCTTACCTAAAAAGTAAGTTAAGTTTTGACTTGCCCTAGGGTTTCAGGTTCAAGGGTAACTTAATGTTGGACTTGAGGTGCAGGTGGGACTAGACTTCCATAGGAAGAATGATGATGAGTAAACATCAGTCATTTAGCTGAGATACTAAAAAAAGGTGATTCCATGAACAATATTCATACATCCCCCTTTTCCTTCTGCTTGGCATCTGTACTTAATGAAGATGGTGTATCTGTGGCTTGAGCTGCTTTGGACTGCAACAAACAAATCTTAATTATTTAGTACTTTACATGTCCTCTAGAAGTAGCACTTGGTGACCAAGCCAATTGTGTGGTATTGTGCCAGATATTACGAACTGACCAGCCTGGAACTCCTCTGGGAAGTCAGTGCAGACCGACTTTCCTACTTAGGTCCTGGCACAAGAGAAATTATTTTATTCCATTCTTCAAATTCTCCTGTAAGGTTTGTGAGAGTAGGCTTAACCAGAGTGAGTGTCATGTCACTTGTCAGAATAAGTAGATGGTGAAGGAGGAAGAGAGAAAATTCAGGAAAAAAATGAGTAACTTGTTGCTGCCCGGTGATGGTGATCATGGCTTTGTCCATCCTTGGGTCCCATGGGTGCCAATACAACCTTGGCAGCTCTTCTCCCATTTCCTTCTATAAGGAGTGGCGTGTTAGCAGTGCGGGGCTTAAATTCTTTATCTGAGTGAATTTTAGGTCAAGACAGAAAGACATTTAGGGCAGAGAAAACATTGCTATTCACACGAATACTCTCTAGATTTAAAATTCTAAGGCCCAGGCTCAGTTGCCAGTAAGAGGGGCAGGCAGTCCACAAACCTAGCTCTCCTGAGTCTCATGCTGTTGTCAGAGGTAGAAACTGTGACCAGTGACTGCTCTTTTCTTTTGAAAAAGGTTGAAATACACTTTTATCTGTAGTTCCTGTTGTTGATGAATACAGTTCATGCTGAAGGCTTATATTGTAGGGCTTAATGTTTGTATGTGTATGCAGAATTCCTGTCCTAAGAGGCTTGAACAAAATGGTTTATTCTGCCTTTCATGTGTTAACATGAAAGAGACATTTCATTAAGTTAATTAATTCTAAAATTAGAAGAGCAAATACACCATAGGAGGAGGGGACTGCAACATTTAAATGCTTCTGAATGGCAGGCATCCAACTAACTCCTTCCCTTGTGTTGCTGTACTTGGCTGCTCAGCAGTCCTATGGGGTAGCTGGCGTTCCCATTAAAAGCTAGGAGATGTTAAAAAATTTGTCCAGGGCTGTACCACTGGTATGGTATGCATCCTGTGTTTCCTGATTTTGACTCACATACACATTATGATTTGGGACATTGTGACTCTCTAGGAACACTTGAAATAAATGAAAATGAAAATAATTCTTCTGTGTTCTGTTAAGGCTCCGCAGATATAAAGTCCTAGGGAGTAGCAATTCCGATTCAGACCTCTTCTCCCGCCTGGCCCAAATTCTTCAAAACGGATCTCAGAAACCCCGGAGCACCACTCAGTGCAAGAGTCCAGGATCCCCTCACAATTCCAAAACACCACCCAAGAGTCCAGCTGTCCCTCGCAGGAGTCCCAGTGCCTCTCCTCGAAGCTCTTCCTTGCCTCGCACATCTAGCTCCTCACCATCCAGGGCTGGGCGGCCCCACCATGACCAGAGGAGTCCATCCCCGCATCTGGGGAGAAGCAGGTCACCTCCCAGCCACTCAGGATCCTCCTCCTCCAGGAGGTCTTGCCAGCAGGAGCATTGCAAACCCAGCAAGAATGGCTTGAAAGGATCTGGCAGCCAACACTACCACTCGGCCAACACTAAGGCGCCCCCAGGGAAGAGTAAGTCTGCCAGTAAACTCAGCAGATAGGAGCCGTGCTGCATCTCTGTGAAAGGTGTGAGGTCTTCCTCCTAAATCCAATGCATGTGTGTCCTTGTACTGTCTATTTAAAAAAACAGTGTTGATCTTCTCTTGCAAAAGGAAGTAACACGATAAATTATTTATAAGAAGACATAAATATATGACAAGGGATTACCCAAGGCAGGAAGCAAGCAGATCAGGAATCAATGCCTTTACAGAGGAAGGGACAATCCAGCAAAATCAAAGGGAGAAGTTGATTAAGTGAACTCTCATTGTTTAGCTGCCTTTGAAACAAGAGAGTTTGAAGGTAGGAAATGGAATGGAATTTTAAGGGATTTGGCCTACTTTTTTTTAAGGCCTCTACTCAAAGATTATATAGCAAAAGTAAAACATTATTTTAATGTTTTCATTCACAACTTCCCAGTGCTGGAGAGTCAGAATTGCTCCCGTAGCGGAGCATACATGTGAGGAGAGGTCTATGCTGGGAGCCACTGCTCGCATCCATTTGCCTCATGTGTATCTAGTGTACTGAGAATTCCCACCTTTACTTTGCCTCATTCCTAGTACCCTCCCCTGATTTCATATTTCTTAATGTAGTGTTTCTCATCTGGTCCAATCTCTTATTTTAGCAATACATGCTAATATGCTTTTAGCAATACATGCTGAGAATTTTTTTTAGTCCCCCAATATTTTTCTTTGGAGCAACAGTTCTTAAATCAGCATATTTTTATTGTGAAAAATAACTGATGAGACTTAGATAAAGGAAGGAAAAAATCTAAATAAAGCTATTTTGCAGACTTTTGTGCTTTAGGAAGAGCAGGCAGGGCATGGGGTACTACCCTTCCAGATAGAAGAGCCCTCTCCTCCTCTGATAGTTTCCTCCTTGTGGAAGGAAAAGTGTTCCTAAAGTACAATGCTGTGAAATGTGACTTTATGCGTTTAGAGATTTAGAAAGAAATTAGGTACTTGTTGAGGTTTGTTGTCCTCAAACTTTGTATTTTATACATTTAGCAAGGAATGAAATGTGGGGAAATAAATTTGGGCTCAATATTTTTAGTATTTTACTACCTGCTTCTATGCTTTAGTTTGAATATTTGGACTTTTTGACCTGATTTCCATATAAACTCAATTTATAAAGCTGCGGAGGATCATATTTGTTCTAATTTCACTCTTCTGCTAACAGGAGTCAGGAAAAATTAAATTACGCTGGACTTTTTAAATGGGCTCTTTTGTACTCTGTAGGTGTTTTGTGTTACAAAGACCTTATTAAGGTCAGGTAAATTTTTCTGCTTGCTGTTGAAATCTGCCTTCTAGCAAACATCTGTGCTTTCTCTTTGACCTTGTGTTTGCTGCCAAACCTAATATGGTTGAATAGGAAAACAAAAAAAAGAAAGAAATATATTTCCCCACCAAGTAAACATACTCTAATGCTGCATCAAAGCTGCCCTGAAGCTGCACTGAACTTTTCTCATTCTCTTTATCTGTTGTGCTTTTAAAAAAAAAAAAAACGAACTCAAAACACTATTGAGACATATGGTCTCCCATAAGAAATGTAGCATGGTATGGAATCTTAATTTCTCTCTGGTTTCGAGCACTACAGAGGAATGCAATAGATAAAGATGATCTGCTGTTTAACTAAAGCAACTGTAATATTGGAAGACCAGTCCTTCTGTATTATATTGTATAATAGTTGCCGTAACACTACCTGCATGTCTTCATAGTAAATCATATAAATATTTATAAATATATAGAGAAACATATGCTTGTATAAACTCATTCTTTCTCATTCTCCATTTGTAATTTCGAGATCACAGATGGTGAAATTCCTTTTTATTGTGTGCCTCGTGTCTACTTGGGCCTTGCCTGTCTTCATTTTCTGAAAATATGTTCTTGGCATGTGACACTTCAGATTCTCCTTGACTAGCTTGTGTATAATGCAAGGGTTGGCAGGCTTTAAGAAGCCAAAATAGATGATGTAATTTTCATTTTTAAGATTTTAATAGGGGTAGTAAATTACTGGGACTTGGTTGTAACACTGGTTCAAAGATTTGTCATGTTAATCACATAATTCTATTCTTATGGTTAGAGTGGATAAACTGGGGTGATGATAATCATGGGTCTGACTAAATTGAATTAAAAAGAAAATCTCTTAGAAGTTACCATTCTACTTTCCTCTTTTTACCTTTTTTCATCCTAGATGTGGTAGGGGAGTAATCTACAATTAAGAAATTATCTTTTTTTCTGTAATGTATTAGCTAATTGTACTAAAAGTAGCCAGCTCTAAATCCTGACCCCTCTAGTCAGAAATATGTTCTCCATACCATTGGAAAAGCGGAAGAGGTTACATTTGTGATGTGTATGTAATTTTATTTCTTATTGGCATTTCTCTTCTTGTCAAAACTAACAGTGAGGGCAACATGGCAACTGAATGTTTTCTCTCATTCTTGGTTTCTAGTGTTTTTTTCCCAACTTTCCCACTCTGTTGCCCACTTTTCTAAGTGGCACGGACAAACTCAAGATCCAAAGAGAAATAGCCTCATTGTGTAAGAACATTTTAATTTGCATATAGAAGTTTAACCAAAGGTGTTTCTGCACTGATACTTTCAAAAGAAAACAGACTAAATATATCTTATGTATCAGTAAGTCCACTTAAAAGTACTCTCTTATATAGAGATTTACTTCATGGTTCTTTAAAGCAGTTTGTGCTTTTAGATGTTAGATGTCTCAGGCTAAAAAGAGAAGTTGGCAGCTCTGAGCAAAGCACTTCTGGCACAAAGTTTTTTGTTTTTGTTTTATTTTAAAGTATGATATATTTTAAAGTATGATACAGAGAACAAGTTGGGTTTTGTTGTTTTTAGGTTTTTTTAAGTTTATTTTTGTTTTTTTTTTAGTGATGCCATATTTCGGATTTCAGTGACAAACATAGAACACCAAATAATTTTAAGCCAGTTTGGTTATTCTACTTAAGAGACATAGCCATTAACTGAAATCAAGCCAAACTGTACTAAAGGTAGTATGGGGCAGAAGTTAAAATTATATTTTGAAAATAAAATGTCTGGTTGCCACACTTGCCACACTTGCTCTTACCCTCCCTTGTTTAATCTCTGGAATTACTTGGGTGGAGCAGAAGATGGAATTAGGATCAGCTCAGTCCCTTCAGGTTGCATTTTTCCTAAATTATGCTGCCCAACCTCCAGCTGGTACAGATTGGTTGAAATACTAAAAATCTGCAATATAATCTTGCACAGCTTAAAAGCATTTAACTTTAATGTGTAGAGAAAAATAAGGAATATTGGGTCATACTAAATTTAATCTTACAGCACAGATCATGAACATGTTGGAATGGTATGTCTCAGGTAGGTAGCTTCATTCTTTACTTGCTGTGCAGGCTGGCTTTGGTGATAGTGGCATAGTTAAATTTACTGTATTTTAAGTTGCATGTTGTGAAGTGAATGTTTTTGTGAAAGTTGCCAAGTTAATCAAGTCCTAATTAAGTAGCAAAATGGTAACTGAGGTCCACTGTTGTTCTTAGCCACTTTTTATATCGTTTGCTTTAAAATACTAAACAAATCTCAGCTGCTTACTAATTGAGTGGACTAGTACAGATCTCTGTTTAACTCCTAGTCATTATGGGAACTTGAGATTCTTTGGTAATCATCAGAAATTCCTTCCCGGCCACAGAGCTTATGTGATTGTTTCTATGGTGGCATTCAGATTCAGTCAAGGCAAAAGTGTACATTGGTGGGTGCATGTTTTATAAACCCAGACACAGATAGTTAGAACTATAATTAGTTTTCTATACCCAGTAGTTTGAATTAAAAACAGATGCTTTTTCCCCAAGAGCAGAGGATTCTTTGTTCTAGTAACTACATTCTTAATCTAACATTAGGAATTGCTGATAGAAGAAATGGGACCCAGAATTCAGAATTTAGTGGCATAGGGGGAAAAAAGTACATCTTACTCTGGCTCTTTGAAAATATATTTATTTGTAGATAAGTCTAGAGTTAGTCTTAGAGATCAAAGTTTTCACATTTTAAAACTTTCTTCATTCCTTTATATCTATCAAAACACAGCATATATTAGGGAACAATTTCTTCTGTCATGTTCATGTATTTTGGAATGAAGTTGTTTACATTCTGTCTTTAAAATATGCCCATTTCTGTTTTATGTGCATTTACCACAGATGTGTTAGGACTTTGCCTAATGGGAGAAATATTTTAGCACCTGTATCACTGAGGAGATAGAATGGTTGAAGATAACTACATTAACAATTGTCCCTTGAATTTGGTTCTGTACATAGTTATTTATTTTAGTACAAAAAGTATTACAGGATTAAGGCATGTAATCACTATGGTACCTATGTTCAGAAGCCACAGGTGCATATTTAGACCTTAACTGAGAGAAGGGAACAAGAGGCAGTTCCAGTCCCTAGACATACGGAAGGATGTAGCACATGGAAAACCCCAGGTGGTTGTTAGGACATCCCACTTCCCTGTCCTCATCCAGTAGAACTCTGGGGTATTCCTCGAGGATGTGGGAGTAGTATGAAAATATACCACTGGATATTCTCAGTCGTTTGGCTGTCATTCTGTAATTATGAGATAGTTAGCCCAGATAGGCTTGGAAGATTGGAAGACTGCAGAATCTCTTGGCAACATTGCTAGGGAGAATGGCAGAAGGTATATAGGGAGGTCCTATAGTTCTCAGGTAACTCTAGGATGTGGGATCCTATTCGTTCAAAGGGGAATTTGGATGCTGCATACCTCAATTCAGGAGAAATCCCTGGATGGACATGAACTGGCCTCTCAATACATTTTCCAGTTCAGTTGTGATTAACGTAAGCTTGATATTTAATTATTCCTCTTGAGCAAATTTGAATCAGAAAATTAAAGTATATGGCATGATTAAGATCACCTTCAGGTTATACATAATCTCAAGACACTGAGTAGCCAAGTAGTAACACTTACTCAGTAATAATTTGACTGTTTCCTTGGACTTTGCTGGATCCTTGGTCTTAAGGAGACATGTAAAAAAAGTGAAGCCTTTTCCTTCATTGCCTGTGAAACTTTAACAGAGTCTGCCTCTTTAATTGAAAGTGACAGGGGCACAGTATGGACTACTGGTGATGCTGACATGTCTCTCAGATACCCTGGGCTAGGGGGTTCTGGGTTTCTTGACTTAGAGAATAGCATTAATCTAGAGAACAGGCAGATCTTTGAGCCCATGTTGACTATAGAATTTGCTGATGACATAATTTTACACACTAACAGTGGATGGGAATTTTACCTCTCCAGTAGTTTAGTACTGTTTCATATTGTGTGCAGAAATGCTCATTCACCCAGTTACAAACATTGTGTAAAGTAAGTTTTTATATAGACTACCCTTGCCATATGATTCTTTTTTCCCCCTCACACAGTTGAAATCCTTAGCACTTCAGTACCTGGAGTCCGGGTGTTCCTCACTCTCAGGGGGAACACAAAGCTACCATAGCCTAATGTGATCTGTCTTAGGGAGCAACCCAGAGAGGGGCAAGCCCTGGAGCCTTTCTCAAAACCATCGTCTTTTTAAACTATTCACAGGATAGGTAAGTTCACTAAGGTAAGAAGCATTCAGAAATACGAAGATAAACAAGATAAAGAAATTTAACACTGTGCCGCTTGGGGCTCTGAAATTGTATTGGCGAACTGGACAACAAGAACAGATCGGATGACCTGCATTTGAGCCCCTCACTTCTCTCTCATGCAGGTCCTGGTCCCCATCCTCACTCCTTTCCTCAAATAGCCAGCATCAATTTCAAAGTTTACTTACAAGTTTATAGCTCTCAGGATAAATGAGGAGGAAACATACTTTGAATTAGATATAATCTTGAAAGTTACGAATGCTTCACAGCTGTTAAACTAGACTGAACCACTTACCAGAAGAATTCTCTTGTCCAACGAGACCAGTAAGTTAGGATAGAGAACTTTCATAATTACAGTTTTTTTCCTTTCTTCTCCTCATGAAATAAGAGTGATGAGAAATTGCTCCTTGAAATACTTCCAAAGGTATTGTTATTGTGTCCCTTTCCACTCCACGCATCCCTCTTCATGCATTTTTGCTCAGGCAACCAAGGACATAGAGTATTGGCAGAAACATGAAGTGCTTTTGTATAGGCCGTCTGTACATAAAAGTATAATTATTTATTTAATTTTCCCATTTGTATCATATTAAAGCTTTGTACAGTGTTTTAAGTTCTGTTTTAAAATTATTTTGTATTTTATTTTTATAACCTAGTAATAAAATATTCATTCCGCATGCAAACTCTAGTTCTCTTTGTCTGATGGTTTGGATTTCAAAAATGGGAAATATTATTTTTCTAACTTAATGAAGTTGTTGAATGCATCAGAGGTTATAAAATCAACAGGGAGCAGAAAGTGTTACTATAAATGTTGTACCACATCCATAAGTAACCTAGAAAAGAAGTGCTGGACTGAAAAGAAACCAGGTGTCCAGTATCCCTGCAGATAAAAACCAGGATTCAGGGAGGTGAGGAGATGGTTCCCCATGTAATAAAATTGAAATGTTAAGTGCTCCCTTCCAGTCCTTCCTTCTGTCCCTAGGCTGGAGGTACTTTGTCCTTCTCTGCAGGAAGCAGCCCTTCTAGCACTAGGGTGATTAATGCTCCCCACCATTCTCCCCTTTCCACCTGTAACCTTCCTCTGAACCAGAACAACTCGGGCGGCATTCACATGGCATTGCTTCATCCCTCCCTTTCTTGATTTATCTGTGAGTAGAAACATCCAAACAGCAGGCTCTCATGTTTTTCGAAGTAAGAAAAATTAATCACTCAGACTCCCATAAGCTAATGACGAATGGGCCTATTAACGTCTCAGCTGCAAAGTAGATTAAATATTAACTGGTGTAGACCCGTCATTACAACTCGTAAGGGAGGTCACGATACAGGCGAGTCTGTGTGTAGGGTGGCCCAAGGATTATAAAAGGCGTCCCTGCAAGTCCTCAATAGTTGATCGGTGCATGGTGAGTGCAGGAAAACCTGTGGGTACCGGTCGGGCCGGGGTTTGAAAATTCACCCTTTGAGAAAGACAAGGTCAAAATGAGGTTAAGCTAACTTTATCACAACTTCTTTAGGGAGTTGACGGTTGGATCTAGAAAACACTTTATCACAACTTCTTCAGGGAGGTGACGGTTGGATCTAGAAAACTTAAAACTCTTGAAAGAAAAGTGCTTATCGCGGAAGACTAAGCAGGAGTCCCTCTCCTGAGAACAGTTCAGCTTCACCGTCAGGCCGCTCTCCTGGGCCCTCGATCTCCCTGCCGGGTCCCCCAGGCCAGGCAGGTCCCCCCTCAGGCCAGGGCCGCCGAGGCCCGGCCTCCCTGAGGGCGGCGCGGCGGCACTTCGCAGGCCACTAGGCTCCTGCTTGGCCTGCGGACCTGAGGCCCCAGCCGAGCCTCCGCCTGGGGAAGCCCCGCCGCGGCCCCGCCCCTCCGTCCCACGGCCCTCCGGTCGCCCCTCGGCGCCGACCCCGCCCCTCCCAGCCCGCCCACGGCGCTTCTGCGCCTGCGCAATCGCCTCCGAGTGCCCCGACCGGGATGGCGGCCGTTTTGGAGTCGCTGCTGCGAGGAGAGGTGTCGGTCACAGCCGCTGTGCGGTGGATCGCGCGCAGCGCCCAGAGTTCGGAGGTAACAGCGCCGACACGCCCCCCAGGCCTGACCCGAATTTCCGCGGGAGATACCACCCCTCGCGTTGCCCTCCACCAAGGTGCCTGGTTGTCAGCCCGGGCCGAGTGCGCTCCAACGGGGGGCCGCTGCCCGGGCCGTCCGCCTCAGCGCGCCCTGGGCCCCAGCTGCTCGCGGGCCCGCGCTGGCAGCCGACCCTTGCCGCTTCTCCCGCAGGATGACTCCGAGGAGGGGGCCGCGCTGAGCGCACTCCGGCCACTGCGGAAGGAATTCGTGCCGTTCCTGCTGAACTTCCTGAGGGAGCAGAGCAGTCGCGTCCTCCCGCAGGGCCCTCCAACGCCCGCCAAGGCTCCGGGCTCCTCAGCGGCCCTGCCAGGGAAGCCGGGGGGCCCGCCGCGGGGCGGCCGCGGGGCGCGCAGCCAGCTCTTCCCTCCGGCCGAGCCTTCGAGCGCCGCCGCCGCCGCCGAGGGCCCTTCGGCCCGCCGCAGTAGCAGGAGGCGGGGCCCGGGGCCGACCCGCGAGCGGGAAGGCCGCGGCCCCGGGGCCCTGGAGGAGGGGGTCGGCGGGGAGAGCCTGCCCTGGGCCGCCGCTGGCCGGAGGCCTAGGGGCTCTGGCAGTCCCGGCTGCCCCACCCTCGCACGGTCTGATCCGCCAAACCTCAGCAATCTGGAGGAGTTCCCTCCAGTGGGCTCGGTTTCCCCCGGCCCTGCAGGGTGAGAATCGGCCCTCATCCCGGCGCGAAGGATCTGCTAGGGACGTGTCTGTATGTTAGGGCTGGGCGCTGCGCAGGAGTGTGTGGGAATGGCCAGGCGGTTGGGGTTGAGAGAACTGTTAAAATGCTGAGAGGTGTTTTGCAAGGACCCAGCTGTTGTGGCGGTGGAGGGGCAGAAGCTTGAAGATAAGTATTTGAGAAAAACCTGGCCACTCTCAGCAGGACGAAGCCTTCACGCAGGATCAACCCAACTCCGGTGAGCGAAGAGAGGTCACTCTCCAAGCCCAAGACCTGCTTCACTTCACCCCCAATCAACTGTGTCCCCAGTTTCCAACCCTCAGTCCTGGACACTAGCCCTTGGGGCCATGGCCTTCCCCCAGGGTGCAGAAGTCTCCAAGAGGAACGGGAGATGCTCAGGAAAGAGCGGTATGGCCTTGCCGCTCTCCGGGATATCAGCTTCCTCACTGTGCGGGATCTGCGGGGCTCTCCCTGAGATTTACTTGACTCTTGGGAACCCTGGGTCTGTTTCGGTGGCTGTGGATGTCCTCTCCAGAGAAACGAGTATGGCTGTGGAGGGGAAGCGGGGTTGACTGCTCACATCTCTCTATCCCCATAGCTCTAAGCAGTTGCAGCAGTCACCTACTCCCACTTGTCCTACCCCAGAATCGGGGTCACCCCTCCCAAGCCGGACAGGAAACCTCACAGCTGAACCCGCTGACCCTGCCAGGGTGTCTTTCCGCCAGCGCCTGGAGCTGGTAGCCCTTGTGTACTCTTCATGCATTGCAGGTGAGCATCATGAGTATGGGGTGGACATGCCTGTAGAAGAATAGGGTGAGAGAACTGATAAGATGTATAGAACTGAGCCTTGGTTCTGAATGCTGTCCGTTACCCTTGGGTTTCTTTTTATATCCAGAGAACCTGGTACCAAACCTCTTCTTGGAGCTTTTCTTCGTGCTTCAGCTCCTTACTGCCCGGAGGATGGTGACCGTCAAGGACGGTGACCTTGAACCGAGTCCAGGAGCCCTAGGTTTGTGAGTGAGCCACTTTTTGAGAAATGGGATCTGGAGATGGAGGTTTTAACTGACAGCCTGGTACTGTCCTGCTAGGTTCCCTGGGAAGCCCACTGTTCCAGAGTGTCCACGATTGTGTCTTCTTCGCAGTGCAGGTTCTGGAGCATCAGTTTCAGTGAGTTTTCCCAGCTGAGGCATTTGCACCTTATTCCCATTGTCCATTTATTTTGGTCCTCTGGCACCTTAGGGTACATGCTTGCGCTTAACACAGGTGCCGCGACCCTGTGCCTTTTCCTACATGTAACTATTAATTTTATGTCAAGGCTATGAATTTAGCCCCTGAGAGACTCAGACTGCTCCGTTGTCTTTGTAGCTGACCTTTGGGTTCATGGCTGATGTTCTTGTCCTATTTTCTTGCTCCCTTTTCCATGAGGTCTCATTTCTGCCCCTTTTGCCTCCATCATCTTTAATACTTGGCCCATGACTTCACCTTACACACCTGTTCCCTGTTCCAGATAATGCTGTGTGTGGTGTGCAGGGGCCGACTTCCCACGTGCAGTCTGTGTTCCATTGTCAGCCATGTGTGCTCTTGTGCCTGTAGAGTTCTTTCCTACCTGGACAAAGGGACCTTGAAGCTGTTGGCTGAGAATGAACGACTGCTATGCTTCTCACCAGTTCTGCAAGGCCGCCTCCGAGCTGCCTATGAGGGCAGTGCTGCCAAGGTAGTGACCCCTTGGAGGTCTGCTAGCCTGGACCTGACCCTTCCCAGACTCCTGATTCAGGCAGCCCAGCTCACACCACTCTCATGTCTTGTGGGCCTGCTCTGGGGATGAAGCTTTCTGAGCATGAACTCTGCATGCAGACTTCCATCCTTAATGTCACTGCCATATTTCAGGTCTCTCTGGCGATGCCACCCTCTGCTCAAGCTGTCTCCTTTCAGCCAGAAACTGACAATCGTGCCAACTTCTCCAGTGACCGAGCCTTTCATACTTTTAAAAAACAGAGGTGATAAGAGAAGGGAAATTTTGGGGATGGGATGAGGCAGCATTTTCTCTAGGATTGGCAGCCTATGTCATTTCCATAGAAGCTAGGAGTTTGGCACTAGCAGGTGGTGGTTTAGCACCTTCCTGCCAACCATCATAAAGGCCAGTTAGCTTCGTTCTGTTTCAAGCCCATGGACTTGAACTTCTGACCTGAGCAGCCTTCTCACAGGTATGTGACTTTAGTCACAGGTTCTCAGAGAAGAGAGAGCTGAATCAGCTTTCACTACCCACAGAAATACATGAAGCATGTGACAGGCTGTCCCTGGATCTATAGCATTACCATCTTGCAGAGAAATTTAGGGAGAATAAGGATGGACTGTGGATAGTCCTGTTGTCTGTTCCTCTGAGCTAGCAAAGATGCTCTTGGATCAGCTGTGCATCAGCTGATCGGGCACTCGTGTGTGTGTGTGTCCAGGGATGTGTTTTATGAGGTGCTTCGAGAGTGGGAAGATCGCCATGAGGAGCCTGGCTGGGATTTTGAGAAGGGCTTGGGCAGCAGGATCAGGTAGGTGCTCACGCACACTGGTCACATTGTCTGTCTTGCTTCCAGCTGTGAGCAGCTTAGTAGTGCTTGGGTAGCTGATAGGAGGAAGGCTTTTCCTCCATTCCTTTCAGCCCAGAGTGTTACCTTCTCTCCTTAATCTCTCCCATTATTGCCAACTCTGCCTTTACTCAGAAGGGATTTGTCTCTAGCTCCTTCCACTCAGAAATGACTCATACTTGTTCTGTGACGGCAAATGCTTAGAAAAATGCAAAACTCTTATTCCAGGTTGCTTGAGTTTGGGCCTAAGTCTCACTGGTTAGACCCTTTTCAACCTCCATTTTCTCCATGGTTTAGTTTGGCAGTTCTGAGAACTTTGCATAGCTAGATAGTTAATGCAGAAAGAATACCCTCTGCCACTGATCTGCCTTCACACTGGTCATGATGTTCACTGGTGCACAGTGTAGACCAAAGATTAGAGGGGTGGTATTATCTCTAAGTTTGGTTAAGTGTTATCTCTAGCCTTTGAGGGATCTTGTTGCTGAGGAGGGTGTCCCTTACCTCTTCTGTGGCAAAGGTCTGCTCAAGCCCCTGATAAAGGGCTGAAAGGCCCAAGGATTGGCCTGTTCATTCAGACCTTTCTCCCTGCTTCCTCCTTTGCTCACACTCCATTCCTGTCTCTTGTCCTCAGAGCCATGATGGGTCAACTCTCTGCAGCCTGCAGCCACAGCCATTTTGTTCGGCTTTTCCAGAAACAACTTCTCCAGGTAATAGCCCCAGCAGGAGATTATTCTATAATGGACAGTAGTAGGTGGTATAGGCTGCCAGGTAATGGCTGGCACTTTGGGTTAGTGGGAATAGCCAGGCAGGTCCTGGGCTGGCATATAATAAGAATTCTGTTCCTTGGCTGGTGGTTGAAAATTGGACAGCCAGAGTGGAGCCGGAGTGCCCTCTCACATACCCTGCAGCCCAGCCTTCCTTCAGACTTTACCATTTCCATGCCCTTGGTTTGTGCTGTAGTGGAAAGAGCATGGGCTTAGGACTCAGGCCTGTTTTCAAATCCTAGCTCTGGTGACCCTAAGCAAGTGTTTAACCTTTGAGTTTCAGTTTCTTTGCCTGAAAATAAGAATATAATCCCTACCTGGAAGAATGATCTGTGGCCCCTGATAAGTGTTGGCATTCCATAAATGTTCATTACTTCCTCCTCTATTTTTCAGTCCTTCTTTTCAGAAAAAGTTACTGGTTTTTCAACTTCTCTCCTTCCCCCACCCCAGATGTGTCAGAGCCCTGGTGGTGCTGGTGGTACTGTCTTGGGTGAGGCTCCAGATGTGTTAAACATGCTTGGAGCTGACAAGCTGGGGCGGTTGCGGCGACTGCAGGAAAGGCTTGTGGCCCCTCAGAGCAGCGGCGGGCCCTGCCCACCACCCAGCTTCCCAGGCTGTCAGGGCTTCTTCAGGGATTTCATCCTGAGTGCGAGCAGG
Organism: Manis javanica; assembly: GCF_040802235.1. NCBI lineage: Eukaryota > Metazoa > Chordata > Mammalia > Pholidota > Manidae > Manis > Manis javanica. The sequence continues at coordinate 92,851,279 of NC_133163.1, read as the reverse complement.
TAAAGGCCCCCTGTGTCTTCCAGGGAGGGGCAGAGGCCAGGAGAGGTCTGTTTTCCCAAAAGGGCAGACAGTTGTTCTCCCTTCTTTCCCTGGAAGGTAACAGGGTGGGCCTGGGGGACATCTGGCTCCTAGATCACACTTTCTGCCTCCATCTCTCTCCTCATTCTTTTACCCTCTTATGTAACTTCATTGCCCCTTGGCTTCCCTTCTCTACCTGCTGAACCTTTCTGTCTTGAGCACCTCTTCTCTATTCTGCTTCTTCCTACACCTCTTCCAGTGCATTTGTTTGTTTGTTTGTTTGTTTCTTGTTTGGTCCCCACCTCAGCTTCCAGTTTAATCAGCATCTCATGGATAGTCTGAGTTTGGAGATCCGGGAGCTCAATGGCCTTGCCCTGCCGCAGCCTGAGCCCAGTGATGAGGAGGAGGAGCCGGATGCGGACTGGCAGGTTGGAGAGCCGATCAAGGGGGATGACAGGGTTCTGCCTTAGGAGGGAGGTGTTATGTTCAAGGAGAACTTTGTAACCAGATTTGGAATTGTTCTAGAAGACTTATGCTTTAGGTCTTTTCCTCTCTGATCCCATGCAGGGTGAACGGAGGCAGTTTACTGTGGTTCTGCTCAGCCTGAGGCTTCTGGCTAAATTCCTGGGCTTTGTGGCTTTCCTGCCATACCGGGGGCCTGAACCACCCCCGACCCGGGAGCTCCAGGACTCCATTCTGGCCCTGAGGAGCCAGGTGAATGGGGGCCCTGGTAAGGAGGGAGTTGGGAGAAGCTTCGAGGCACTAGAGAAAAGGTCCCCCAAGCCCGCCTGCTGACAGAGCACTGCTCACCAGGTGCCACCTGCCCTGGACGTGCGGGCTCTGCTGCATCAGGGGCTGCGGGCCCGCCGAGCGGTGCTCACTGTGCCCTGGCTGGTGGAGTTCCTTTCCCTTGCTGACCACATTGTTCCCATGCTGGACTATTACCGCAGCATCTTCACTCTCCTGCTGCACCTACATCGGTGAGTGGAGAAGAGGCGAGGCGAGGCTTGGAAAAAGGGTGTATGAGAAGGGTGTTGAGGCTGCTGGTGATGAAGAGGGCTGAGTAGCCTGGGCCTCCTGGGCAGCACCTCGGCTGTAATCTTCCCACAGTGGAAAGGCAGGATTTGACCCACAGGAAAGACAGTGGGCAACTATTTGTACTTTCATGGGCCCTTTTCTATTTCCTGCATTTTTTTTCTCAGCCCAGCTGAGACGGAGCACAGATTGGAAGGGACCGTGAGGAAGTCCTAGCCACCTCCACGGTAGCAGTCCCTTTTAGGTCTGCACTTGAGAATTACCTTCCCAGAGATAGCTTTCTTTTACTCTGTTCCATTTCTTTCTTGGCACAAATTCAGCTCACACTCTCATTTGCCTTTTAGAAGCTTGGTCTTGTCAAAAGAAAGTGAAGGGGAGATGTGTTTCCTGAACAAGCTGCTGCTGCTTGCTGTCCTGGGCTGGCTTTTCCAGGTTGGTGGAGTGAGGGTACCAACTGGGGAGGTGGAGGGGCAGCTGCAGTGGCTGGAGACAGGGAACAGGAGAATGTCTGAGTCTGACCGAGTTCAGGGCCCTATGATGAAGGGTCAGAGGGGATAAGGGAGTTACCATTTTCAGAGGAACTTTACTTTGAACCTGGTGCCTAAGCCCTGGAACCATGATAGGAGGCATGATGAATCTAAGGTGCTGATGGAGCTTGCACTGCCCTGATCTCTTGCCAGATTCCCACTGTCCCTGAGGATCTCTTCTTTCTGGAAGAGGGTCATGTCTTTGAAGTGGACACTGTAGCTTCAGAGCACGGCTTGGTAAGTGTTGGGGTCCAGCCAGAGCAAAGGGAACCCCAGGAATGTAGGAGGCAGGCCATCTAGGGTGACCCAGCAGGAGACAGCCAGGATGGAGGCTGAACTCTTACATGGCTGTCCCTTGTCTGACATGCTGGGAAGACAGAGAAGCCTGTCTGCATTCCCAGTGTGGCCTGTTCTCTTCCCCAGGATGGCATGCCAGTGGTGGACCAGCACCTGCTCTACACCTGCTGCCCTTATATCGGTGAGGACACTGCTGTCCCCAGCCCAGAGGGTCCTCATCCTTGGCCTGTCCTTTCATGAGTAGCCAAAAGGCATTCCATGGGCTGACACCCTAATATGCTGTTCTGTTCTTAGGCGCTCCCTGGCAATCCTGGCCTCATTAAGCTTCTGTGGAGTAGTCTAAGATGCTTGGTGGGGTGGGGCTGTTTTTGGAATTAATCACTGGCTTCCCTGATGCAGGAGAACTCCGCAAACTGCTTGCTTCATGGGTATCAGGCAGCAGTGGTCGAAGTGGGGGCTTCGTGAGGAAAATCACCCCCACCACCACCACTGGCCTGGGAGCCCAGCCTCCTCAGAGCCCCCAGGGCCTGCAGGTAAGGGGCTGGGGGAGGCCGGGGGGCCACCCTGGGAAAAGGAATTGAGCCATTCACTGCACTGCTTCTGCCTCCCCACAGGCACAGCTGGCTCAAGCCTTTTTCCATAACCAGCCGCCCTCCCTGCGCAGGACTGTGGAGTTTGTGGCAGAGAGGATTGGCTCTAACTGTGTCAAACACATCAAGTGAGCATGGGTTGAGGGGACTGGGAATGGAGGGGAGGTAGAGGGTCCGGTCCCATTCCCTTACCATCTCTCGCGTTAACCCCCAGCACCTTGTTGCCACACTGAGGAAAGTCAGTTGGGGAGCTGAAATTGCTGAAATTGCTCTTGATTCAAAATTCTTTGAAGTTCCTTCCAGCCAGGTTTCTTAAGTTTGCAGCACTTTCTGATTTGACGCTTCTAACTACCTCCAAACCTTGTGTCCCTGCTGCAGGGCCACTCTGGTGGCAGATCTGGTGCGCCAGGCAGAGTCGCTTCTTCAGGAGCAGCTGGTGGCACAGGGACAGGAAGGGGGAGATCCAGCCCAGCTGTTGGAGATCTTGTATTCACAGCTGTGTCCCCACGGGGCCCAGGCACTGAGCCAGGGGAGGGAGTAAGAGACACCAGTCTATTTGGACCCTTTCCTCTCTGCTTTTATTTTTCTGATCTATTTCCTCTTTTACACTCAGCCCCTTTATTCCATGTCCTCTCCCCACCCTTCCTTTCATTTTTCTTTTGCCTGCATAGGCTCATATATTTGGCTTTCGGGTTTTGGGGATGCAGAGTCCAAAGCTGAAGTGGAAGAGTGGGTGGTTGGCTGTGGCTGTGGCACTCCCCCTTGCATCTGGGTGGGAACTCAGCTGATGGGTGCGTTCAGCACAGTTCCTTCTGTAAGCCAGGCTGAAATGCCTAGACATCACCGACCTCCTCTGCCTCCTGGCAGGTTCTGCCAACAGAAGAGCCCTGCTGCCGTGCGGGCGCTGCTTCCCGAGGAGACACCAGCAGCTGTACGTAGGAAGGAGGCCTGGAGCTGGTGGGCTGGGCGGTTGCTGATGGGCGAGGTGTGTGGCGAGGTCCTGTGCGCACGTGCGTGTGAGGCCGCTGCTGTCGGTGGGGCAGTGCTTCACGTGGGCGCTCATCATCCCCAGCCCTCCCGACCTTGCGGTCCTCCTGTCACAGGTCCTAAGCAGCGCAGAGAACATAGCTGTGGGGCTTGCAACAGAGAAAGCCTGTGCTTGGTTGTCAGCCAACATCACAGGTAAGGGGCCAGGAGCATGGCTGGCCAAGTTTTGCAAAAGTGGACTGCAGGAAGTCGGAGGCCATGTGGGGACATGGGACTCAGCACCAGCTGGGGACGGCGAAGGCTGAGGGTCAGTGGTGAGACTGCGCAGTGCTGCTCTGGTGACCTTTTCTGCTATTCTCCCCGACCCACAGCACTGATCAGGAGAGAGGTGAAGGCAGCAGTGAGTCGCACACTTCGAGCCCAGGGTCCTGAACCAGCTGTCCGGGGGGAGCGGAGGGGCTGCTCCCGTGCCTGTGAGCACCATGCTCCCCTCCCCTCCCACCTCATCTCCGAGATAAAAGTACACAGCTCCCCTATCCGTTCGGCTCCCCCCACCTGCTCTTTCTTGGCCTCCCTCCTTTCTCACGTCCGCTCCAGTCAGTATGTGTGGCAGCTTTCTGTGGTGTCCGCTAGTTCCTGTTTCGAGCGTTACTGAGTGGGATTAGGTAGGGCAGAGCCGAAGAGAATGGTGTCCTAATTGCTCTTCTCTGAACCACCCACAAGGGTGAGGGGAAGAGGGTAGATACAAACATTTTTGTTGAAATATGAAGTACCCAGATGTTGAGGGGAAGGAAGTGGTGAAAGGCTGTCTGGTGTAGTAGCAAAGTCTCTAAGGAGGCAGCCACCCAGTACTGGGATAGGAATTCAGAACTGTTCTGTGTGAGATGTGATGCTTATTTAGTTACAGGCAGTAAGGATAAACCAGTGCTCTTGATTTAAAAAATTTAGGCACTAATTTTTGGCAGTTGGATTTGGTCCATGGGCTGTTTGGACCAAATCCAACCTGCCGCTTGTGTCTGTCAATGAAGTTAAGGGGACACAGCCACGCTCGTTCATTTACAAATTGTCTAGGGCTGCTTTCCTGCCCCGAGTTGAGTAGTAGGGCAGAGTTGAGTAGTAGGGCAGAGAGACCTTGTGGCCTGTTTGACCATGGGCTCCGATAGGAGAACAGGAGGAAAGATTTGGCCCAGGGACTAAGGAGGAGTGACTAAAATGGGAGAGTTATATAGGAGGGAAAAGAAAGTATGTAGGAATATATAGGAGAAGAAATGGGCCCTGAGCTACCAGTTTTCAACATGCAGAAAATTTCTGTACAGAAACCTCTACTCTCCTAAGATGAGCAGAGAAGCCCAAGGAATATACTAGGACATGTGTGCAGTAGGATGGTTCCCCTAAATGCTTTTAGCATGAGATGTTCTCTGGGAATTGGCCAGGTATGGCTTTGTCCCAAGACAAGTGACATCTCTTGGGCTATTTGGCAGAACGTTGTCCCTGAGCTTACCTGCTCCATCTGTTCCTGTGTTGTCCACTTGGTTGCTTCTCCCAGCTGTGCTGTCCTGCCCAAGCCCCAAGTCTAATGGCACCTTGGCCCAGTCTGTTCACCGCAGGGACCCCGTCTTCCCGCTCCTTGCGCCTCCCCCTACCGGCTGACCTCCCCCCTGCAGCCACGCTCTCTGTGGCGTCGTGGGCCCCGCCTGCTGTGGTCTCATGTGCCCCTGCCCTACTCTCCCCAGGATGTACTCTCTCTGGCCGCAGGGCCCCGGGCCCCTGAGGAGGGAGTTTCCCCGGAGCATCTGGAGCAGCTCCTAGGCCAGCTGGGCCAGACACTGCGGTGCCGCCAGGTGAGATGTGGCAGATGCTCTCCTTGTGTGTCCATGTGCCTAGCCTAATAACCAGAGCTGCCCTGGTCAGGGCTGCTGTCCTAAAGAGGTGCTAACATCCAGGGTCTCCCTGCTTTTCCCCCCCAGTTCCTGTGCCCACCTGCTGAGCAGCATCTGGCAAAGTGCTCTGTGGAGTTAGCATCCCTCCTCGGTATGGCTCCTTTCCATCATGTCACTCTCTTGCCAGATCCCCCAGACCTCAGGATTGGGTATAAGCAAGATTAGAAACACACACCTTTTTTCTGCTTCCAGGAGCTGGCTAGGTGGCCTGGCCTCCATAATTAAAGCTTGGCTTTCCTCTCTTCCCATAGTTGCAGACCAGATTCCTGTCCTAGGGCCCCTGGCACAGCACCGGCTGGAGAGAGGGCAGGTTCGAAGGCTCCTACTTGTGCTGCTATCCCTATGGAAGGACGACTTTCAGGTGCCAGTCCCTCTGCAGCTACTGCTGCGCCCAAGAAATGTGGGGCTCCTGGCAGACACTCGGCCGAGAGAGGTGAGCTTTTGATTTTGAGGTCAGGGGTTGGGGAATGGAGGCAGGTGGGCTTCTTAGCCCCCCTGAGTCATGTTCTTACATCCTTTAGTTCCCCTAATCTGGCAGCTGAACTCCATGAATCTCAGGTCTCCTCAGCAGCTCTGTCCTTTGTAGCGGTACGGGTCACTATGCAGGCCTTCTAGCCGCCCTGACCTTCTCCCCCGTGTGTGTTGCAGTGGGACCTGCTGCTGTTCTTGCTCCGGGAGCTGGTAGAGAAAGGTCTAATGGGACGGATGGAGATAGAGGCCTGCCTGGGCAGCCTCCATGAGGCCCAGTGGCCAGAGGTAAGAAGTCCTCATCGCCTCTTACTGGAGAAAGAAGAGGTATCATATGTCCCTTTTATCTTGAAAGGGGGCAAGAGAAAGGGCCTGGCACTCTTAAGACCTTCCCAAAGCTCAGTGGATTTTGTTAAGTGTCTCCAGGACCACCCTGAGATGGGGCAGCTGCTCTGGTGGCCTTCACACTTGAGTAGCTATTGTATGAAAGACTGTCATCAGTGGAGGAAAGGAAGATGGAAAATGGGTAGTTGGTAGCATGACATAGTGAAGATATATGGCTCTTAAATTCAGAATTACCTGGGTTTTAATCTGAGCTAGTACTTAAGGTTACTGTGATTTAGGGAAAATTAACCTTCATTTCTTCATCTGCAAAATGGGAATAATTTATACTTCATAGACTTGGCAAGATGAGATAATGCGCAATCAAGTACTCAGTAGGTAGTGGTAAGTACTCACTAGGTGGTTCGGAGCCTCCTGCCACAGTTCACTCCCCCTGCTGGAACTTGAGCATCCCAGAGTACTAACGGGGCAAGGTTTCAGGTCATTTCAGTATAAAGGCCATTGGGAAAATACAGCTAGGGTTTGATATTTTAAACTGATTTTTAGTAGAAAGGATGAGCCAGCCAGAATTATGTCTGCTGCTTCTGTCATCTTTCTGTTTATTCCAGGACTTTGCTGAAGAATTAGCAACACTGTTCAACCTGTTTCTAGCTGAGCCCCACATGCCAGAACTCCAGCTAAGAGCTTGTGAGCTGGTGCAGCCAAACCGGGGGACTGTGCTGGCCCAGAGCTAGGGCAGGAAGTGGCCCTGCCTAGGGTGTCCCCTCGGAATGCTGGAGTACCACCTGACTGTGTCGCCCCAGGTGCCCACTGCTGCCCTTGCTGGGGTGGGAGGAGCTGAGTCTAATCAGGCTTCCTCCTCACGTATGAAGGAAGTGAGCCGCTGCCTGGCCTCCCACTGACTGCAGGCTCACTGCTGTGAGTCTTGGAGGATGGAGGGTTCCCCTGATCAGGATTATGGTGGAAAAGCCTAGAGACTCCAGTCCTGGAGCAGAAGAGTTGGTGTTTATTATGATACAAAATGAAATGATGTGTATGGGTTTGTCGACATGGGATTTGAGCCCTACTTGGCTGCTATCGCAGCATTTCCTAAAATGTGGTTTGGGAAATCAGAGGCAAATGACTTCAGCTTAACTTGTGAGTAAACTTAAAACATGAATCTTGAGAGTCTACATTTTCTTACCAGCAGGATCTGGACTGCCATCTCCTTATAAATGTACAACATAAGAAGTAGGGGTCACCTGACAGAAACCTGTCTTTTACCCTGCACCTCCCCTGCCTTCAGGCCTGTGCAGGCAATTCTCAATCCTAACTCCATCCAGGGGCCAAGCACGGGCAGAACATTAGAGCTTTTTAAAATAAACAGTTCTCTTCACCAAGGCCTTCATGTCTAGTTATTTTCACCTGACTCTTCCCGGTAGAAGGCTGTAGTCTGAGAGAGGCTTGGAGGTGGGCATTGATAGGGCAGAGCTGTATTAGTGGCTTGGTCACTTAGCAATGCCTAAATGTTCCATCAAGTGAAACCCTGCCAGCCAGAGAGCCTGAGGCCCTGTTAACTCCTTGCCAGCAGTACTGAATTCTGTGCAACTTCTTTAAAATTTCAGGATAAAAAGTGCAAAGTTTCCACTTACCAGATACTCAGTACTGAACCAGATGGTGGGGATGCTTGTTAGTGTTGGATTTAGTTCTGAACAAAAGCATTCTAAATGTCTGTAAGTGACCCTTGATGATGTATATTATGTTTACTCCTGTAAAATGCATGGGTTTCCTACTTAGGCAGGCAGTACAGAGATTCAGGCTCTGTTGTGGAAAGAAGGGTATTGAGTGAACTGAAAATCTTGTCTGTGCCTATGTGTGTATTTCTTGGGGGAAAAGCTCATAACTGTTAGAAGCCTCTGACCCAAGGAAGGGCAAGATTCTCTTGGCCTTGAGGGGTTGCTGTGTGACCTTAGTAAAGCCAGTGGGGAGCCCTCACAGTAAGTTTATCACAGAATCCACAGCGGAGGTGTCTGTCACCACTTTGTGATCCTGATTCCACCCAGTCAGGCTGTGCCTTTCTTGCCCTCTACTCATTGTTTCACAAGTGTCTGCATCTGAAACTTTTTTCATCTCTTCATTTTCAAGACCTTCATGCTTTAAATCCAATTTTTATGCTACAGCAAATTCAGCAAGTTCTGAATGTCTGGGAACTAAAACAGTTTTAAGCAATATTTTATCTTTCTACACCCATTAGGGATGGCTGAGTGAAAGCACTGTACCTGGAAGATGACCCCAAGGTAAGCAGCACCTTCAGCCACCGGGGCTCAGTGCGAGGTGGGCAGGCAGGCAGAGAGCAGAGGAAAGCCTGAAGCCCCAAGGATGCTGGCTTAAAGCCCACTCAGATAAGCTTAGCATGGGCCCAGTTGAGGACACATAATGCTGACCTGTGTGAACCCTAATGGTTTGCTGTAGGCAGTAAGCTAACAGGAGACAGGCAGCTAATCAGCTAGTGAACTGCCTTTCTGTAGGTCTGCTCTCTACTAATTGCCTAAAACAGTGAATTCCAAAGCCTCAGGATCACCTGGGGCTTCCTAGTACCACCAATATGTGGGCCCCGCCCCAGGCCTATCGAATCAGAAACAGGGTGGGGCCCAGCCTGGGGTGTAACAAAGTCCTTCAGGTGATTCTGATACACTGGGAAGTTCTGAGAACCCACCTGTCTAAACCAAAATCTGACTTCATCATGATCATTTAGATCCAGGTACCTGGATTACCTTTGACGTTTTGCATTTTGCTACCCGATCAGCCTCAGTCAATATTCTTTAGATTGCTGGCTCACAGGCCATATGTGTGGCTTCTCTAGGTCGCATCTGGGCTATCATGTTCAGAGTCCCATTGCTGGCTCTGCCTCAGAAGCCCCAGAGGAGCACACCTGTTGAAGAGCTTACTTTCAGGGGACTGGTCACTGTCGGGTGTGGCAGTGACTGTTCTGGAATCCTCATGTTCACATTGGGACCACAGCTGGCCATAGATGGACTACTTATGTGCAGAGCAGTGCCAAGCTCATGGGAACCACTCGGTGCACACAGGGAATCTGTATGGCTTAAAACTGGACTGTAGTTACTGCCATCAAGGCCTGTAGGCTAAATTCTAAGCTCAAATGACACACTTAGGCTATCTCAGGGTAGTCTTCACTAATTAAAAGCACACAATGGACTTTAAATTACAGGTGTTCTGACCTTTTCAATCAATAATCATATTTATATGAAAAGAGATGGGAGTACATAAATAGGGCATTAAACATATCAAGTGTCACCAAGAAAAACAACCAGAAAATTAAGTTTAAAAATAAAAGCAATTTTAAGATTTCAATCAATAATACATAAATAACCTGATCTGAGGTAAGAGAAAAAAAATCCTGCAAACATGTTTAGAAATTAAATCTCTGCTGTACTATACAGAAACTTACCTTTCCACATCTTTCCCATCCCCATATAATCACCCTCTGCCACCAAAAACTCTGGGTGCCAGAAAGGAAGCGGGGAGTTTCTCCCACCCCCACCACTCCCAGGTAACTACGGAATCCTTCAAGCTCAGCCAGGCTAAGATGCAAGTCACCTGAACCCATCTCCACCAGCCCTGGAAGAGGCGGGGCCGCAGCAGCAGCATAGAGAGCTTGAGAGACCACTGGAGGTGGGACAAAGGCCCTGAGTGAGGTACGGAATGGAACTGGGCTTCCTCCTAACAAACCACTTAGCTCCTCCAGGAGTACCACCTTCAAAAGATAATTTTTCATCTCTGAAACTCCTCCCACTTTCGCAGCACCCCTCAGTCCTCCTCACAGAGCCAGGCCCTGACCCCAAATCTGTCTAACCTACTTCTACAGTGGTCTTCCCATTCTGCTGAGCTCCAGAGGTGGCTCCATGACAGAGCCCTGCTCAGTACCCCTGCCTGAGGCAGAGACCCCAGTGTTCTCTCCTGTGAGGGAAAGGAATGGGGGAAGCAGACATTAATACCAAAGCATTTTGTAAAAATTCAAGAAGGAGAAACGATTCTTAATCAATGTTCTGATTTGTGCAGTGGTTTTTTAAAAGCCATTTTCCTGTTTTGGTATTTTCTAACGCTCTTTCCCACAGTGGAGCTGAATGCTGGATGGAGGCAGATTCTGAGCAGAGTCTTGCCCAGTGGCTTCCTGCTTCCATACCAATCAGAGGGTTGGGGCAAAATAAGGAAGCACCATGCCCAAGCACTGCAGTCTCCCAGCTCTGCTGGCTGTGTCCAATCCTGGTCTTGGTCAGCTTGTCTGCCATAAGGCTCCAGAGGTGGAAAAGGCGGCTGAGAAATCCAAAAAGGTGAGTTGAGCTTCATTCCCTCTGGATGGCTGGGGCCAGGAGGTCAGGCCCCGTAGCTCTGCTGAGGTGCAGGCTGTGACCAAGGGCTGACTGGGCTCTGGCCACTCGGGGCTCCGTGCTTGCTGCCAGACTGCCCATGGCAGATCGCCTTAGCTCTTGCGTCTGGGCGCAGAGAGTAACAAGCTGCCCCAGCTTCGCTGGAAGGTCCCGGGCCTGCACCATCCTGACAGTGAGATGCTAACTACCAAGGAAGGAAGCCAGTCTGGCTATGACCAGTGGCTGCTGTTTGATGAAGGAGCTTAGGAGCTGAGGAGGGAAGCCTGGAGCCCCAAGTTCTACCTGAAATAAAGCAGAGGGAAGATCTAAGGGTGCAAATAGACCTGAGAATGGGTCAGCGCACGCTTTAGCCACAAGCAACCACCCAGGCTGTCGTGATGGGAGAAACTCCTCAGACTGTTCACAGGGCCCTGGGCTCTGCTGTTCAGATCTGGACATCGGCTTCACCTCCAGATGACAAAGTACCTGGGGAAACTGGGAGTGGAGAGCCAAACCAAATGGGTCATACTCTGCTCTGCTAAGGCTGCTGCTTCTGCCTTGCAATGGCTCATCCACCTCCTGTGGACCCTGGAACAGCCAATAGAGGTAGCAGCTTAGAGAGTACTGATTACCTGGTCTCCTTCTTTGCTGATCACCCAACTCCCCTTACTGTGACCCTGACCCTGCAGAGGGTCTGGGCACTGAGGGTGTTGAGCAGCCAAACAAATACTCCTGTGAACTGTGGGATCAAATCAAGGTGTGCTGTGAGTCCAGCTACACGAGATGTGTCACCTGGGCCAGGTAGATGACTCTGGTGGTCTCCTTCCCTTCCACTGTGAGGGGTTGCAGGATCCAAGCACTGGGCAGTATCTCCCCTCGGATCATCTCTCTGCTGGGTCTCGGCATGAATATGTCATACACAGACTGAGCTGCCATGACAGACAGGTGCCCCTGGGGACAAAGAAGGATATCAAACAGGCTGTAGCACAGTCAGTACTGCAGATGGCAACTATGGGACCCCCTGCCCCCACCCCCCTCCCAGCTGGCCCTCCTACCCCCAGAGGGTCTGATGCCCACAAAGACTGCGTCTCACAACGCTCCAGCCCAAATTTCCCTACACTATCTTTACCACCAGCAAGGCAGGCACCTCTTTGGCTTCCACGCAGACACAACAGAAATCCCGTGGCTGCTTCAGTGCACACAGGGCGGTATTGCACACCAAATACACTGGAGGGTCAGGATGGGGAGAGTCAGATGTGGATAGACCTAGTGCTAAATCCTTCCTAACTTAGGAGCCCCTCCAACACCCCATCATTCTGTAACCTGACAGCCAGCAGGACCTGGCACCCCTGGGGACAGAGAGCATTGTGAGTCCTGCCTATGTGATGTGTGTCACACAGGCAGGATACTTGAGTGCAGCCAGTATCATGGCAGGCACCTGGACCAGCCTTCACGTCACCCTCACCCCCGCCCAGCTGGCCCTCCTTCCCCCAGAAACTGCTTCTCCCAACACTCTAGCCCAAGCTCTTCCCTGCCAGCAAGGCTGGCAACCTGAATAATCCAGAAGCAGCCTCCAACCCTGGTACCCCTGTTCTCTGGGCTCACCCAGGTTGATGTTTTTGGTCACCCGCTGATGCAGCCTTGCCGTCTGGATGGGCTTGTGGTACAGGGGCCACAGGGTGGGGTCACTTACAGCTGCCCACACGTGAGAGAGCGGCTGGGACACCATGCCTGCCCCCAGGAAGCCATGCCGAGTAGAAGAAAATGTTTTGTAGTAAAGCTGCACCTCCTGTTCCTTACCCTGATAGCTAGGGAAATAGCAAAGATGGGGCAGAGGAGGAGGAGGTGAAAACCAGGTTCCAGGGTCACAGAGGAGGTGCTCTTGGCCTCAAGAAAGCTGAGGTGGAGAAGAACAGGAGAAGAGAAGGTTAGCAGGAAAACAGCGTGAGAACACGATGCCATTTAAAGGAACTTACTTCCAGCCGGCTGCTGCCTGGTGGCTGAAGAGGTTATGCAGATTATCTGAGCAAGCAGCCATCACCTAGGGACACAGAGACCACAGCCAAATTAGTGGGCATGGTACAAACAGGACCCTTAGATTAGTCCCTTGGGCCAGGGTTTACTGACTTCCCCTTTTATTGAGATGGAGAGCCACTGAGGAATCCCCTGTCAGACTGGCTGGCTCTCATGTGTCTTGTTCTTCCCCTCCTGACTGCCTCCGCACAGAGCAGAGGTCTGCTAAAGGAACTGTGGGACAAGTGGACCAGTTCCTTACGTCAGCCATAGCGTTGTCCACGACGTGCTTGGCCAAATTCTGGTAGGAGGAGAAGCAGGTCCCCATGCTGGACTGGCTGGATGGAGAACAGCAGCAACTACTCAGGGAGGCTTTGTGGCCTACAATAAACAGGTGGAGGCATCAGGACTGCATAAGCACCAGGGCCTCAGCACAGCAACAGTCTCCTGCAGGACAGTGACTTGAGGCAAATAACCTCAGGCCAGTGACTCCCTAGGATCTAGCAGATGTCAGCCCCCAAAATCCCCAAAGCACAAAGGTGGCTATTCCCGCTTCCCCCCCCAACTCACTGTAGGCTAAGCTCTTCCAGGAGGACCCAGCCAGAATCAGGTGACTATTCCTCACTGCAGAACGGTCTTGTACATCCCCTATCCAGGAGTCTTTGAAGTCAGGCAAGTGCATGTTCCCCTGCAGAATGGAAGATGCTCAGGACCAGAGCAGAGGAGGAGGGAGAAAGCTGAGTGCCAGAAAGCCAGTGTAGATTATCCTCTGCCTCTGAACTGCAACAACAGCTTTCGACCTAAAGGCCCCATGGAAAAGATCTTCCCCATTGGGGTTACAGGAGACCGTATGCCCCTGAGAAGTCAACAGCCAAAGATAGCAGCCGCTGGACAATCTCTCCTTGCCCTTCAAGCCACAGGCTCAGAGGTAGCAGCATGTAGGAGAATTCCAACAGAGATCAGAATGAACGGGGTCTAGGATGGCTATGGCAGCCCTCTGCACCACTGTGCAACAGAAACAGGGCCATGGCTGGAGCTGGGTTTAGTGTGGGTAACAAATGAAGCCCGAGTGGGAGGTGGAAGGGGAGGAAAAGCAACAGGCTGTGAAAACCTTGCCCTTTGGCGCCGGCCCCAGATTCAGCAGAGAAGTCACAGGTTCTAATTTGGGACCAGATGGGGATGATCATTTGGATCTGCAATGTGATCACCCCACATTTACCTCAGCCACCTTCTCAGTTACATGACCACTGATCTCTCCTGGACCTAACAGGTAGCCACCCTTCTGCTGCTATCATCAGTTCCTAGTTTATCACTACTTTAAAGACAAGAGGTGAACAGAGACACTTCTATCTCCATCCTTGCTACCTCTTCTCTTACTCCAACATAGAAGTGGTCTCTCCACTTCAGGCAGGTCCCTCTGCCTCCAACTGAAATCTTGTGCCTCCTTCTTAGGGCCCTTTCACTACTGTCTCTTCACTTGTTGCCTCCATCTCTCACTCTTCACTGTCCTTCCTATTAGTGTGTGAGAATGCAAAAATCTCTCACAACTTTAAAAACCTTCCTCTCCAGGTGTCTACTCTCCGACCCTTCACAGATAAGCTCACTGAAGTGATTGCCACCATTTACCATCTCCCACTGCTCACTCCTTTCTAAACCCACTCACATCTAGCATTTGCCGCACTGCTCCACCAAGCAGCAATTTCCAAGGTCCCCAACATGTCCATGTGTCTGGATCTGATGAGCAGCTCCCAGTACTCATTTCACTGAGCCTCTCCGCATGCTTTGACTCTGCCAGCCCTCACCCTTGCACCTGAGATAGTCTCTTCCCAAGTCTACTTCCTACTGTAGCAGGTGCTTCCTCCCAGTTTCCTTTGATAGCACTTCCTTTTTAAACATAAGTGGATATTTTGGAAGTTTTTCAAGACTCAGTCCTAGGCCCTTTTTTCTCCCTCAATAATATCCTGGGACATATGGTACACTGATGACATCTCACAATAACCAGCCATGGATTATTTAACAAATATTGCTGAAATGTGAAAAAAAAAAAAGGTTACATCAGAGACCCTTTTCATACATTGTGCCAAAATAAATTCCTTATGCTTTTTGGCTCAAAAATATATGCTATGGGGCAGAATTTATTATTATGAATTATAAACTATAAGAAAATTTAAAGTCTTACAGTGGGGAAAGGCTTTCCTAAATGGCACAAAATCCAGAAGCCATGAGAGAAAAGACTGATAAAAACAAAACCATAGTAGGAGCCAAGATGGCGGTGTGAGTAGAGCAGTGTAAATCTCCCAAAACCACATATATTTTTGAAAATACAGCAAAGACAACTAACTATTCCTAAAAGACCAGAAGACACAGGACTACAGCCAGACTACATCCACACCTGTGAGAACCCAGCACCTCATGAAGGGGGTAAGATACAAGCCCCAGCCCGGCGGGACCCGAGCACCCCTCACCCCAGATCCTGGCGGGAAGAGAGAAGTCAGAGCGGGGAGGAAGAAGGAGCCCAGGACTGCTAAACACCCAGCCCTAGCCATCCACAACAGAGCGCAGACAGTGCGTGAGTGGGGTGCTGAAAACTAGGGAAACAGGACAGTAAGACCTGTGGGCAGGTCCCCGCTGCTGGCGCCCTGGGGACAAAGAAAAGCGAGTGCTTTTTGAAAGTAGTAAAGGGACAGGGACCCCACAGCTGGATGGAAGTGTCCTGGGACACTTAGCCCAGGAGCTGGGAATCCCGGGGAACTCTGGGCACTCAAACTCCATGGAGAGCAGGGCAGCTTGGGGGCCCCTCATGGAGATAAAAAACTCCCAGGTGTTCCTCTATGACATGACTCTGCCATACCGGAGCAGCAGCCTGTGGCAGGCCACGCTCACAGCCACTGCAGAGCTAAACGCCACAGCAGCCAGGCAAGAATCAGAAGCCCCGTCTGCACACAGCTGCCCAGTACAAGCTGGTAGAGCTCGCTCTTCTCCCAGGAGGGGAAGGCCACAAACCAACAAGAAGTGACGTTCTCCCAGCTGTCACTCACACCAGCTCTGCAAACTATCTCTATCACCATGAAAAGGCAGAATTTGAGGCTGACCAACATCACAGAGTCAACCCCTGAGAAGGAGATAGACCTAACCAGTATTCCTGGAAAAGAATTCAAAATAAAAATCATAAACATGGTGATGGAGCTGCAGAGAAACATACAAGAGCTAAGGGATGACGTCTGGAGGGAGATTACAAAAGTGAAACAATCTCTGGAAGGATTTATAAGGAGAATGGATAAGATGCAAGAGGCCATTGACGGAATACAAACCAGAGAACAGGAACGCATAGAAGCTGAAGAGAGATAAAAGGATCTCCAGGAATGAAACAATATTAAGAGAACTGTGTGACCAATCTAAAAGGAACAATATCAGCACTATAGGGGTACCAGAAGAAGAAGAGAGAGAAAAAGGGATAGAAAGTGTCTTTGAAGAAATAATTGCTGAAAACGTCCCCAAACTGGGGGAGGAAATAACCAATCAGCCCACAGAAGTATGAAGAACTCCCAACAGAAGGGACCCAAGGAGGACGACACCAAGACACATAATAATTAAAATGGCACAGATCAAGGACAAGGACAGAGTTTTAAAGGCAGCTAGAGAGAGGAAAAAGGTCACCTACAAAGGAAAGCCCATCAGGCTATCATCAGACTTCTCAACACAAACCTTACAAGCCAGAAGAGAATGGCATGATATATTTAATGCAATGAAACAGAAGGGCCTTGAACCAATAATACTGTATCCAGCACGATTATCATTTAAATATGAAGGAGGGATTAAACAATTCCCAGAAAAGCAAAAGCTGAGGAAATTTGCCTCCAAAAAACCACCTCTACAGGGTATTTTAGAGGGACTGTTCTAAACAGGACCACTCCTAAGACTAAACAGATATTACCAGAGAAAATAAAATCACAGCAAAGAAAGCAGCCCAAAGAAATACTAACTAAAGACAAAAAATAAAATCAACTACACACAAAAAGCAGTTACAGGAAACACAAAAGAGCACAGAATAAAACAACCAACATATAAAGAATGGAGGAGGAGGAATAAGAAGGGAGAGAAATAAAGAATCTCCAGATAGTGTATATAACAGCTCAATAAGCAAGCTAAGTTAGGAAGTAAGATACTAAAGAAGCTACCCTTGAACCTTTGGTAACCACAAATCTAAAGCCTGCAATGGCAATAAGTACATATCTCTCAATAGTCACCCTAAATGTAAATGGACTGAATGCACCAATCAAAAGACACAGAGTAATAGAATCGATAAAAAAGCAAGACCCATCTATATGCTGCTTAAAAGAAACTCACCTCAAACCCAAAGACAGCAGAGACTAAAAGTTAAGGGATGGAAAAAGATATTTCCTGCAAACAACAGGGAAAAGAAAGCAGGTGTTGCAGTACTATTATCAGACAAAACAGACTTCAAAACAAAGAAGGTAATAAGAGATAAAGAAGGATATAACATAATGATAAAGGGCTCAGTCCAACAAGAGGATATAACCATTAAAAATATATATGCACCCAACACAGGAGCACCAGCATATGGGAAACAAATACTAACAGAACTAAAGGAGGAAATAGAATGCAATGCATTCATTTTAGGACACTTCAGCATGCCACTAACCCCAAAGGATAGATCCACCGGACAGAAAATAAGTAAGGACATGGAGGCACTGAACAACACACTAGAACAGACGGACCTAATAGACATCTAAAGAACTCTACATCTGAAAAAAACAGGACACACATCTTCTCAAGTGTACATGGAAGATTCTCCAGAATAGACCACATACTAGGCCACAAAAACAGCCTCAGTAAATTCCAAAAGATTGAAATTCTACCAATCAACTTTTCAGACCACAAAGGCATAAAACTAAAAATAAATTGTACAAAGAAAGCAAAAAGGCTCACAAACACATGGAGGCTTAACAACATGCTCCTAAATAATCAATGGATGAATGACCAAATTAAAATGGAGATCCAGCAATATATGGAAACAAAACGACAACACAAAGCCCCAACTACTGTGGGATACAGCAAAAGCAGTCTTAAGAGGAAAGTATATAGAAATCCAGGCATATTTAAGGAAGGAAGAACAATCCCAAATAAATGGTCTAATATAACAATTATCGAAATTGGAAAAAGAAAAACAAATGAGGCCTAAGGTAAGCAGAAGGAGGGACACAATAAAGATCAGGGAAGAAATAAATAAAATTGAGAAGAATAAAACAATAGCAAAAATCAATGAAACCAAGAGCTGGTTCTTTGAGAAAATAAACAAAATAGATAAGCCTTTAGACAGACTTATTAAGAGGAAAAGAGAGTCAACACAAATCAATAGAATCAGAAACGAGAAAGGAAAAATCACGACGGACGCCACAGAAATACAAAGAATTATTAGAGAGTACTATGAAAACCTATATGCTAACAAGATGGGAAACCTAGGAGAAATGGGCAACTTCCTAGAAAAATACAACCTTCGAAGACTGACCCAAAAGAAACAGAAAATCTAAACAGACCAATTACCAGTAACAAAATTGAAGCGGTAAATCAAAAAACTACCCAAGAACAAAACCCCCGAGCCATATGGATTTTCCTCGGAACTTTTCCAGAAATACACACAAGACATAATACCCATTCTCCTTAAAGTTTTCCAGAAAATAGAAGAGGAGGGAATACTCCCAAACTCATTCTATGAAGCCAGCATCACCCTAATATCAAAACCAGGCAAAGACCCCCACCAAAAAAAAAAACTACAGACCAATATCCCTGATGAATGTAGATGCAAAAATACTCAACAAAATATTAGCAAACCGAATTCAAAAGTACATCAAAATTATCACACGACAACCAAGTGGGATTCATCCCAGGGATGCAAGGAAGGTACAACATTTGAATATCCATCAACATCATCCACCACATCAACAAAAAGAAAGACAAAAACGACATGATCATCTCCAGAGATGCTGAAAAAGCATTCGACAAAATTCAACATCCATTCATGATAAAAACTCTCAATAAAATGGGTATACAGAGCAAGTACCTCAACATAATAAAAGCCATATATGATAAACCCACAGCCAACATCATACTGAACAGCAAGAAGCTGAAAGCTTTTCCTCTGAGATACGGAACAAGACAGGGATGCCCACTCTCCCCACTGTTATTCAACACAGTACTGGAGGTCCTAGCCACAGCAATCAGACAAAACAAAGACATACAAGGAATCCAGATTGGTAAAGAAGAAGTTAACTGTCACTATTTGCAGATGATATGATATTGTACATAAAAAACCCGAAAGACTCCACTCCAAAACTACTAGAGCTAATATCAGAATTCAGCAAAGTTGCAGGATACAAAATTAAAACACAGAAACCTGTGGCTTTCCTATACATTAACAATGAACCAATAGAAAGACAAATCAGGAAAACAATTCCATTCACAATAGCATCGAAGAGAATAAAATACCTAGGAATAAACCTAACCAAGGAAGTGAAAGACCTATACCCTGAAAACCATAAGACACTCTTAAGAGAAATTAAAGAGGTCACTAACAAATAGAAACTCATCCCATGCTCCTGGCTAGGAAGAATTAGTATCATCAAAATGGCCATCCTGCCCAAAGCAATATACAGATTCAATGCAATCCATATCAAACTACCAACAGCATTCTTCAATGAACTGGAACAAATAGTTCAAAAATTCATATGGAAACACGATAGATCCTGAATAGCTAAAGCAATGCTGAGAAGGAAGAATAAAGTGTGGGGGGGATCTCACTCCCCACCTTCAAGCTCTACTACAAAGCCACAGTAATCAAGACAATTTGGTACTGGCACAAGAAGAGAGCCACAGACCAATGGAACAGAATAGAGACTCCAACCATTAATCCAAACATATATGGTCAGCTAATATTCGATAAAGGGGCCATGGACATACAATGGAGAAATGACAGTCATTCAACAGATGGTGCTGGCAAAACTGGACAGCTACATGTAAGAGAATGAAACTGCATCACCATCTAACCTGATACACAAGAGTAAATTCGAAATGGATCAAAGACTTGAATGTAAGTCATGAAACCCTAAAATTCTTAGAAAAAAACATAGGCAAAAATCTCTTAGACATAAACATGAGCGACCTCTTCAGGAACATATCTCCCCGGACAAGGGAAAGAAAAGCAAAAATGAACAAATGGGACTATATCAAGCTGAAAAGCTTCTATACAGCAAAGGGCACCATCAATAGAACAAAAAGGTATCCTACAGTATGGGAGAATATGTTCATAAATGACAGATCCGATAAAGGGTTGACATCCAAAATATATGAAGACCTCACACACCTCAACAAACAGAAGGCAAATAAGCCAATTAAAAAATGGGCAGAGGAGCAGAATAGACAGTTCTCTAAAGAAGAAATTCAGATGGCCAACAGACACATGAAAAGATACTCCACATCACCTGTCATCTGAGAAATGCAAATTAAAACCACAATGAGATATCATCTCACACCAGTAAGGAAGGCTACCATTCAAAAGACAGACAACAACAAATGTTGGCGAGGTTGTGGAGAAAGGGGAACCTCCTACACTGTTGGTGGAAATGTAAATTAGTTCAACCATTGTGGAAAGTAGTATGGAGCTTCCTCAAAATGCTCAAAATAGACTTACCATTTGACCCAGGAATTCCACTTCTAGGAATTTACCCTAAGAATGCAGCATCCCAGTTTGAAAAAGACAGATGCACCCCTATGTTTATCACTGCACTATTTACAATAGCCAAGATATGGAAGCAACCTAAGTGTCCATCAGTAGATGAATGCATAAAGAAGATGTGGTACATATATACAATGGAATATTACTCAGCTACAAGAAAAAAACAGATCCAACCATTTGAAACAACATGAATGGAGCTAGAGGGTATTATGCTCAGTGAAATAAGCCAGGTGGAGAAAGACAAGTACCAAATAATTTCACTCATATGTGGAGTATAAGAACAAAAGAAAACTGAAGGAACAAAAAAGCAGCAGAAGCACCCAAGAATGGACTAACAGTTACCAAAGGGAAAGTGATTGGGGAGGATGGGTGGGAAGGGCGGGATAAGGGCGGGAAACAAGAAAGGGGGCATTACAATTAAAATGTATAGTGGGGGGTGGGCACGGGGAGGGCTGTGCAACACAGAGAAGACAAGTAGTGATTTTACAGCATCTTACTATGTTGATGGACAGTGACTGTGAACGTGTATGTAGGGGGAACTTGCTGAAGGGGGGAACCTAGTAAACTTAAGGTCCTTCATGTAATTGTAGATTAATGATACCAATATAAATTTATGAAAAAAAAGAATTATTAAAGACTACTATGAAAACCTATATGCTAACAAGCAGGAAAACCTGGATGAAATGGACAATTTCCTAGAAAAATAGAACCTTCCAAGACTGACCAAGGAAGAAACACAAAAGTTAAACAAACCAATTATGAGAAAAGAAACTGAAGCAATAATGAAAGAAATACCCAAGAACAAAACCACTGGCCCAGACAGATTTACCACAGAATCTTATCAGACATACAGAGAAGACATAATACCCATTCTCCTTAAAGTTTTCCGATAAACAGAAGAGGAGGGAATACTCCCAAACTCATTCTATGAAGCCAACATCACCCTAATACCAAAACCAGGCAAAGACCCCACGAAAAAAGAAAATTACAGACCAATATCCGTGATGAATGTAGATGCAAAAATACTCAATAAAATATTAGCAAACTGAATTCAAAAATATATCAAAAGGATCATATACCACAACCAAGTGAGATTCATCCCAGGGATGCGAGGATGATACATTTGAAAATCAATCAACATCATTCACCACATCAACAAAAAGAAGGTCAAAAACCACATGATCATCTCCGTAGATGCTGAAAAAGCATTCGACAAAATTCAATATCCATTCATGATAAAAACTCACAGCAAAATGTGTATAGAGGGCAAGTACCTCAACATAATAAAGGCCATATATGATAAACCCACAGCCAACATCATACTGAACAGTGAGAGGCTGAAAGCTTTTCCTCTGAGAACAGGAACAAGACAGGGATACCCACCCTCACCACTGTTATTCTACACAGTACTGGAGGTCCTAGCCACAGCAATTAGACAAAACAAACAAATCCAAGGAGTCCGGATTGGTAAAGAAGAAGTCAAGCTGTCACTATGTGCAGATGACATGATATTGTACATAAAAAACCCTAAAGACTCCACTCCAAAACTGGTAGAACTAATATCGGAATACAGCAAAGTTGCAGGATACAAAATGAACACACAGAAATTTGTGGCTTTCCTATACACTAATAATGAACCAATAGAAAGAGAAATCAGGAAAACAATTCCATTCACAATTGCATCACAAAGAATCAAATCCCTAGGAATAAACCTAACCAAGGAAGTGAATGACTTATACCCTGAAAATTATAAGACACTCTTAAGAGAAATTAAAGAGGACACTAAGAAATGGAAACTCATCCCATGCTCTTGGCTAGTAAGATTTAATATCATCAAACTGGCCATCCTGCCCAAAGCAATATACAGATTCGATGCAATCCCTATCAAATTACTGACAATATTCTTCAATAAACTGGAGCAAATAGTTCAAAACTTCATATGGAACCGCCAAAGACCCCGAGTAGCCAAAGCAATCCTGAGAAGGAAGAATAAAGCAGGGGGGATCTCATTCCCCAACTTCAAGCTCTACTACAAAGCCATAGTAATTAAGACAATTTGGTACTGGCACGAGAAGAGAGCCACAGACCAGTGGAACCGATTAGAGACTCCAGAGATTAACCCAAACATATATGGTCAATTAATATTAGATAAAGGAGCCATGGACATACAATGGGGAAATGACAATCTCTTCAACAGATGATGCTGGCAAAACTGGACAGCTACATGTAAGAGAATGAAACTAGATCACTATCTAACCCCATACACAAAAGTAAATTCAATATGGATCAAAGACCTGAATGTAAGTCATGAAACCATGAAACTCTTAGAAAAAACATAGTCAAAAATCTCATGGACATAAACATGAGTGACTTCTTCATGAACATATCTCCCCAGGCAAGGAAACCGAAAGCAAAAATGAACAAGTGGGACTATATCAAGCTGAAAAGCTTCTGTACACCAAAGGACACCATAAATAGAACAAAAAGGTACCCAACAGTATGGGAGAAATTATTCGTAAACGACAGATCTGATAAAGGGTTGACATCCAAAATATATAAAGAGCTCACACACCTCAACAAACAAGAAACAAATAATCCAGTTAAACATTGGGCAGAGGAACTGAATAGATAGTTCTCTAAAGAAGAAATTCAGATGGCCAACAGACACACGAAAAGATGCTCCACATTGCTTGTCATCAGAGAAATGCAAATTAAAACCACAATGAGATATCACCTCACACAAGTAGGGATCACTACCATCCAAAAGACAAACAACAACAAATGTTGGCGAGGTTGTGGAGAAAGGGGAACCCTCCTACACTGCTGGTGGGAATGTAAATTAGTTCAACCATTGTGGAAAGTAGTATGGAGGTTCCTCAAAATGCTCAAAATAGAAATACATTTGACCCAGGAATTCCACTTCTAGGAATTTACCCTAAGAATGCAGCATCCCAGTTTGAAAAAGACAGATGCACCCCTATGTTTATCACAGCAGTATTTACAATAGCGAAGAAATGGAAGCAACCTAAGTGTCCATCAGTAGATGAATGGATAAAGAAGTGGTGGTACATATACACAATGGAATATTATACAACCATAAGAAGAAAATGAATCCTACAATTTGCAACAACATGGATGGAGATAGAGGGTATGCTCAGTGAAATAAGCCAAGCGGAGAAAGACAAATACCAAATGATTTCACTCATCTGTGGAGTATAAGAACAAAGGAAAAACTGAAGGAACAAAACATCAGCAGAATCACAGAACACAATAATGGACTAACAGTTAGCAAAGGGAAAGAGACTGGGGAGAATGGAAGGGAGGGATAAGGCAGGGAAGAAGAAAGGGGGTATTATGATTGCATGTATAATGTGGGGTGTGGGGAATATGGGAGGGCTGTGCAACACAGAGAAGATCCGTGATTCTACAACATCTTGCTATGCTGATGGACAGTGACTGTAATGGGGTTTGTGGGGGGGGACTTGGTGTAGGGGAGAGCCTAGTAAACATAATGTTCTTCATGTAATTATAGATTAATGATAACAAAAAAGGAGGGGATTACTCCCTGATATGATAAAATTAACTGCAAATCAATGATTAATGCATGCTTTACATATCCTTAATTTTGATCTTTTAAAGGGTTTCGGGTGATCAGCTATTGAAGTACAATTTTGTGATAATATTTCTTTGTCTTAAAAAAAAAAACAGTTCCTGTGAGGTGGTCTCCAATAGGTTCTTCACAATGGCATAAAGGTCATATCAAAGTGTGGACAAAGGGTTTATTTGTGTTTATACAGAGGATCAACGCCTAATTTGGCTACACAGAAAATGAATTAAGATATGATATGAAGAAGAATTTCCAATATCAACATCCTCTGGAAGAGTCATTCCAGAAGATGATCATCAAAAAACTACAACAAAGATACTGAAGCTGTTGCAGTTGTAGCTGCATTCATCCCACTGGTTCCTGGACTTGCCATTGGAATGCAGAAGGAGATATCTAAGCTGGCCTGTGCATACAGTAAAACAACAAATTTGACTGGATCTATATTGTTGGAACTCAACCAAGAATTAGGAGAAGTATAAGTTGCAGTGCTTCAAAATCGTGCCACTATAGACGATCTATTGTTAAAATTACATATGGGATGTAAACAGTTCCCAGGAATGTGCTGTTTCAATTTGTCTCATTTTTCTCAAACTATTCAAATTCAGTTAGACAATATCCATCATATTACTGATAAGTTTTCACAAATGCCTAGGCTACCTAACTGGTTTTCTTGGTTTCACTGGATATGGCTGGTAATTGTAGGTCTTCTTTTGTTATGTATCTGTATTCCTATTCTGTTAATGTGTGTACTCAATTTAATTAGTAGTTTGTTAAAACCTATACATGCTTATGTTACTCTACAAGAAGTTATGTCAAAGAAATAATCAATCTTCCCATGTTTTCCTCCTTCTGCTACTTCTATAGCTTTTCTTCTTCCTTCCTAATTACAGCCCTTTAGTAGAATTTGTGCCTCATATCAAAGATTACAGAGTATCATAATTCTTCCAAGTGGTAAAGATACCTCAAGACAATTGCTGGGCATAGAAGCCATAGGGCATAAATATTCAAAGAAGTAAAAAGCTAACCTTTTCAAAGAATATTGCTTCTCTCTCACTTTCCAACTTTACATTTCCCTGTATGGCCCCAGAAGATGGCTGGTTAGCCAGAGACGGGTAAGATTCCTCAAGGAAGGAACAACCTAAGACAGGCACAGTCGCAGGGGGGCCATCAGGTGAGAAATTGGCGATCAACAGAGGTGAGGCTTAGAACCTCACCCCTCCCTGTTTTGAGAGAAATCTTCTGCATCTGTGGATGTTTTGTTGCCCTTGTCTAGCTTGGATTAATACTTAGTCTATAGTCACATACCTGATCATCTACATTAGCCCTCTTACAGCACTAAACTATGTTTTCTACCTTTATCTTGCATCTTCCTACCACTTCAGCATTTTATTTAAAGAAAAAATAAGGGATAAATGTGGGATTCACATATAAATCAAGTATAAAAATCAAATGAATAATCATATCTGACTTGATTGTTTATAGTTCATGATGCGTGATCAAAACTGAAAGTTTCTGTGAAATGACTGCCCTTGCACTGTTCACCATGTAAGAACTTATTCACTGTGTAAAAACTTGTTCGTTATGCTTCAGAAGATTGTAGACTGTTGAGAATTAGGCTTGGGGTTGATTAAGGACTGTGCATTGAGTCCCCTATACAGAATTTTATTGTTGTTAACCACCATTTGTTCAATAAATATGAGAGATGCCCTCTCAAAAAAAAAAAACCACATAACAATTTCCATGCAGTAATATCACAAAATAAATACAAACACAACTAGGAAAAAACACTGGTACTGCAAATGACAAGTCCAGATAATTTTCTTAATATATATAAAGGGCCCCCAAAACAAAAAGTAACAATCAAATTGAGAAATGGACTCAGCACACTGGCAGTCAGGGCAAACAGAAAACAGGGCTCTTAAATATCTGAAAAGGCACTCGATCACAGACACACAAAAAGAATTACAAGTTAAACCAAGAAAACCTATTATATGCCTATCAGATTGGCAAAGGTTGAAAGAAAAAAATCCTTGATAACACTGTTGAGCAGAGTAAGAGTAAGTAGGCGCTGTCACATATTGTTATTTGAGAGTGTAAACTGGAGTACTTTGGAAACATCACCTATTTTAGATTAAAAATGCATGTAACAGAGAGGAGCCAAGTTGGCGGCGTAAGTAGTTCAGTGGAAATCTCCCAAAAACATATATTTTTGAAAATACAACAAATGCAACTATTCCTAAAAGAGAGACCAATACAACAGCCAAGCAACATCTACATCTGTGAGAACTCAGCATCACACGAAGGGGGTAAGATACAAGCCATGGCCCAGCGGGACCCAAGGGCCCCCCCTACCCTACCCCCCTGGCAGGAAGAAAGGAGTTGGAGCAGGGAGGGAGATGGAGACCAGGACTGCTAACCAACCAGCTCTAGTCATCTGCACCAGGAGTGTGGACACACGGTGTACAGTGTGCTGCATATTAGAGAAATGGAAGGGTAAAATCTGCAAGTGGGTCCCCACCACCGGCTCCCTTGGGACAAAAGAAAAGCGAGTGCTGTTTGACAGTATTAAAGGGACAGGGACCTCACCGCTGGACAGAATCATCCCCGCACACTCAGCCCAGCAGCTAGGAATCCCGGGGAACTCCAGGTGACCTAACCCCCTAGGCGGCAGCACAGCTCTGAAGCCCCTCATGGTGATAAGCAGCCAGCCAGTCATTTCTCCACCAGGCACAAACCGCGACACACCGGCTTGGTAGCACATAAGTCAGTGGGTTGCAGCAGCCAAATGAGCAGCCTGCAAGAGCAGGCAGCAGTGGCGGTGGCTGAAGGAGCAGCCGTGCAAGCCCACGGTGGGGGTGGCTGAGCAGTCCTGGAGTGAACATGCACCCAGCAGCAGCCCAAAATCTCCTCCTGGTGCACAGCTGTGCAGGCCAGACACAAACGCCGCCACCAGCATGCAGCTGCCCGGTGGAGGTGCGGCTCTCACAGGAGAGAACACCAGGCATACATGCCACTCTTGGCAGGGCTCTGCCCTTACCTAATGGAGACCACGCCCACAGCAGCTTAGGGGACTAATCCGGAGGATGCTCTGGGAGTGTAGGTAATGGACACAGGTAGCAGAGAAGGGCAAGGTAACCAGCAAGCATGAAAGGACTTTGTTTTCCCAGTTGACACATGCGCTACCTGCCTACAGCTACCTCTATCACCATGAAAAGGCAGAAGAATTTGGTCCAGTCCAAAATTACCCAGACACCCTACAAGAGAGGGCCTTGGGAGATAGATTTAACCAATATCCCCCAAAAAGAATTCAAAATAAAGGTCAAAACCATGCTGATGGATCTGCAGAGAAATCTGCAAGAGTTAAAGGATAAAGTCAGGAGGGAGAATACAGAAATGAAACAGTCCCTTGAAAGACTTAAGAGCAGACTGGATGAGGTGCAAGAGGCTATTAATAGAGGAATAGAAATCAGAGATCGGGAACACAGAGAAGCTGATGCAGAAAGAAATAAAAGGATCTCCAGTAATGAAAGAATATTAAGAGAACTGTGTGACCAATACAAATGGAAAAATATTCGCATTATAGGGGTATCAGAAGAAGAGAGAGAAAAAGAGATAGAAAGTCTCTTTGAAGAAATAATTGCTGAAAACTTCCCCAAACTGGGGAGGAAATAGTCTCAGACCATGGAGGCCCACAGAATTCCCAACACAAGGGACCCAAGGAGGACAACACAGACATATAATAATTAAAATGGCAAAGATCAAGGACAAGGACAGAGTAGTAAGGCAGCCAGAAAGAGAAAAAAGGTCATCTATAAAGGAAAACCCATCAGGCTATCATCAGATTTCTCAACAGAATCCTTACAGGCCAGAAGAGAATGGCATGATATATTTAATGCAATGAAACAGAAGGGCCTTGAAGCAAGAATACTGTATACAGCATGATTATCATTTAAATATGAAGGAGGGATTAAACAATTCCAGACAAGCAGAAGTTGAGGGAATTTGTCTCCTACAAACCACCTCTACAGGGTATTTTAGAGGGACTGCTCTAGATGGGAGCACTCCTAAGACTAAACAGATGTCACCAGAGAAAATAAAATCACAGCAAAGAAAGCAGACCAAACAAATATGAACTAAAGGCAAAAAGTAAAATCAACTACTCACAAAAGCAGTCAAAGGAAACACAAAAGAACACAGAATAAAACAGTGAACATATAAAGAATGGACGAGAAGGAATAAGAAGGGAGACAAAGAATCATCAAGACCGTGCTTATGATAGTTTAATAAGTGAGTTAAGTTAGACAGGTAGTAAAGAAGCTAACTTTGAACCTTTGGTAACCACGAATCTAAAGTCTGCAATGGCAATAAGTAAATATCTCTCAATAATCACCCTAAATGTAAACGTACTGAATCACCAATCAAAAGACACAGAATAACAGAATGGATAAAAAAGCAAAACCCATCTATATGCTTCCTACAAGAGACTCACCTCAAACCCAAAGACATACACAGACTAAAAGTCAAGGGATGGAAAGATATATTTCATGCAAATAATAGGGAGAAAAAAGCAGGTGTACCAGCACTTGTATCAGACAAAAGACTTCAAAACAAAGAAAGTAACAAGAGATAAAGAAGGACATTACATAATGATAAAGGTGTCAGCACAACAAGAGGATATAGCCATTATAAATATACCCAATACAGGAGCACCAACATATGTGAAACACATATTAACAGAATAACAGGAGGAAAGAGAATGCAATGCATTCGTTCCAGGAGACTTCAACAAACCACTCACTACAAAGAACAGATCCAATAGACAGAAAATAAGTAAGGACACAGAGACACTGAACAACACACTAGAACAACAGATAGACGTAACAGAAATGCCAACATACTGAAAAAGGCAAACATCATAGTATTACTATGAAAATAATCATAGACTGAAAATCCATCAACATCATCCACCACATCAACAAAATGAAGGAAAAAAACCATATCATCATCTCCACAGATGCTGAAAAAGCATTTGACAAAATTCAACATTCATTCATGATAAAAACTCTCAACAAAATGGGCATAGAGGGCAAGTACCTCAACATAATAAAGGCCATATATGATAAACCCACAGCCAACATCATATTGAACAGCAAGAAGCTGAAAGCTTTTCCTCTGAGATACGGAACAAGACAGGGATGCCTACTCTCCCCACTGTTATTCAACATAGTACTAGAGCTCCTAGCCACAGCAATCAGACAAAACAAAGACATACAAGGAATCCAGATTGGTAAAGAAGAAGTTAACTGTCACTATTTGCAGATGATATGATATTGTACATAAAAAACCCGAAAGACTCCACTCCAAAACTACTAGAGCTAATATCAGAATTCAGCAAAGTTGCAGGATACAAAATTAAAACACAGAAATCTGTGGCTTTCCTATACATTAACAATGAACCAATAGAAAGACAAATCAGGAAAACAATTCCATTCACAATAGCATCGAAGAGAATAAAATACCTAGGAATAAACCTAACCAAGGAAGTGAAAGACCTATACCCTGAAAACCATAAGACACTCTTAAGAGAACTTAAAGAGGTCACTAACAAATGGAAACTCATCCCATGCTCCTGGCTAGGAAGAATTAGTATCATCAAAATGGCCATCCTGCCCAAAGCAATATACAGATTCGATGCAATCCCTATCAAATTACCAACAGCATTCTTCAATGAACTGGAACAAATAGTTCAAAAATTCATATGGAACCATCGAAGACCCCGAGTAGCCAAAGCAATCCTGAGAAGGAAGAATAAAGTAGGGGGGATCTCACTCCCCAACTTCAAGCTCTACTACAAAGCCACAGTAATCAAGACAGTTCGGTACTGGCAAAAGAACAGAGCTACAGACCAGTGGAACAGAATAGAGACCGCAGACATTAACCCCAACATATATGGTCAATTAATATACGATAAAGGAGCCATGGACATACAATGGGGAAACAACAGCCTCTTCAACAGATGGTGCTGGCAAAACTGGACAGCTACATGTAAGAGAATGAGACTGGATCACTGTCTAACCCCATACATAAAAGTAAATCCAAAATGGATCAAAGACCTGAATGTAAGTCATGAAACCATAAAACTCTTAGAAAAAAACATAGGCAAAAATCTCTTGGACATAAACATGAGGGACCTCTTCTTGAACATATCTCCCTGGGCAAAGAAAACAAAGGAAAAATGAGCAAGTGGGACTATATCAAGCTGAAAAGCTTCTGTACAGCAAAGGACACCATAAATAGAAAAAAAGGTACCCTACAGTATGGAAGAATATATTCGTAAATCACAAACCCGATAAAGGATTGACATCCAAAATATATAAAGAGCTCACACACCTCAACAAATAAAAAGCAAATAATCCAATTAAAAAATGGGTAGAGGAGCAGAACAGACAGTGGGAGGAAGGGAATCAGAGTGGGGAGGGAGCGGAAACACAAGACTGTTAAATAACCAGCCCTGGTGGTCTGCTCTGGGAGCACAGATACACATTGCATGGTGCACTGGATATTAGAGGAGCAGAAAAGCAAGGTCCGAGATTGAGACTGTGAAAAGGTTCCCACAGCCGGTTGCCTTGGGAGAAAAGAAAAGTGGGTGCTTTAAAAGTCTTAAAGGGACAAGGTTTTAACAGGTGGACAAAACAGTCCTGGCATGCTCAGCACAGCAGGCTGGGAACTTTAAGGAACTTCAGGCGCCCCAACCCCCTGGGTGGCATTGCAGCTCCAAAGGCCCTCACAGTGATAAGCAGTCTGCCGCCCCTCGCCACCTGCTGGCACTGCAAGCAAACCAGCTGACCCACCATTGCTGCAAAGCAGCCAGGGAGCAACCCCACATACAACAACCACGCAGCTTATCACAGAGGTTTCTCCCTGCACGTGGCTAATCAGCACAGACCCAGAAGCTGCTCCCTGCACACAACTGACCAGCACAGACAGTGGAGACTGGTGCAGAGCCTGGGAGGCACTAAGGGGCTTTGTTATCGTGGCAGAACATGCGTTGCTCAACTGTGAACCCCACCATTGCCCTAGGCCATCCTGAGGGCCGCCACACCCACAGCAACTCGGGATTAATCCAGAGGCTGCTCCCTGTGAGCAGTGGACTGGTGCAGACAGTGGAGACAGGTGCAGAGTCTGGAAGGCCTGAGGGGCTCTGTTCTTGTGGCAGAACAGGCACTGCTCACCTGCAACCCCCGCTAGTGCCCTAGGCCATTTGGAGGACTGCCCCGCCCACAGCAGTTTAGGGGATGAACCCAGAAGCTGCTCTCTGCACGCAGTGCACTGGTGCAGACAGTAGAGACAGGTGCAGTCTGGAAAGCATAAAGGGGCTCTATTGTCACAGCAGAACATGCGCCACTGGCCTGCAACCCCCGCCACTGCACTAGCCCATCCCGAGGGGCACACTACCAATGGCAGCTAAGGGGATTAACCCAGAGGCTGCTCCCTGTGCACAGTTGACTGGCACAGACAGCAGAGGTGGGCCCGGAGACTGGAAGGCACAAAGGGGCTTTACTCTTTCAGAAGAACACATGCTGCTGCTCTATGATCCACACCATTGCCCTAGGCCATATCAAAAGCTGCCCTGATCATGGCAGTTCAGGGTATTAACCCAGAGGCTGTTCCCTGTGTGCAGTAGACCAGTACAGACAACAGAGACAGGCAAGCCAACCAGCAAAGAGGAAAGGACTTTGTTCTCCCAGCTGACAAATGTGCCACTTGCCAGGGATGATTCCCATTGCCATAAAAAGGCAGAAAAATCTCATTCAGTCCAAAATCCCTGAAACACCAGAGGGATGGCTTGGTGAGACTGAAATCACCAATCCTTCTGAAAAGAATTCAAAATAAAAGTCATAAGCATGTGTATGGGGCTACAGAGAAATATGCAAGAGCTAAGGGAGGAAATTTAGGAGGGAGATAACACAAATGAAACAAACAATGGCAGGACTGAAGAGCAGACTGGATGAGTTAGAAGAGACTGTTAAAGGAATAGAAATCAGAGAACATGAATACCGAGAGGCTGAGGCAGAGAGAGACAAAAGGATCTTTAGGAATGAAAGAATATTAAGAGAACTGTGTGACCAATCCTAATGGAACAATATTCACATTATAGGGATACAAGAAGAGAGAGAAAAAGGGATAGAAAGTGTCTTTCAAGAAATAATTGATGAAAACTTCCCGAATCTGGGGAAGGAAATAGTCTCCCAAACCATGGAAGCCCACAGATCTCTCAACACAAGGGACCCAAGGAGGACAACACAAAGACATATAATAATTAAAATGGCAAAGAACAAAGACAAGGACAGGGTATTAAAAGCACCCAGAGACAGGAAACAGAACACCTACAAAGGAAAACCCACCAGGCTATCATCAGACTTCTCAACACAAACCTTACAGGCCAGAAGGGAATTGCAACGATATATTCAATACAATGAAACAGAAGGGCCTCGAAGCAAGAATAATGTTTCCAGCAAGATTATCACTTAAATTTGAAGGAGGGATTTAAAAATTTCCAGGTAATCAAAAATTGAGGAAATTTGTCTCCCACAAACCATCTCAACAATGTATTTTTAAGGGATTGCTCTAGATGGAAGTATGCCTAAGGCTAAATAGCTTTCACAAGAGAAAATAAAACCACAGCAAAGAAAGCAGACCAAACATATACTAAGTAAATGTAAAATAAAATCAACTATCCACAAAATCAGTCAAGGGGAAAAAAAAGAGGACAGAATAAAACAGCTAACATATAAAGAATGGATGAGGAAGAAAAAGAATGGAGAGAAATAAAGAATCATCAGACTGTGTTTATAATAGCTTAATAAGTGAGTTAAGTTATATGGTTAGTAAAGAAGCTGTCCTTGAATCTTTGGTTAACCACAAATCTAAAGCCTGCAATGGGAATAAGTACATATCTATTGATAATCACCCTAAATGTAAATAGACTGAATACACAAGTCAAAAGAAACAGAGTAAAAGAATGGATAAAGAAGCAAGACCCATCTATATGCTGCCTACGAGAGACTCACTTCAAACCCAAAGACACACACAGACTAAAAGTGAAGGGGTGGAAAAAGTTATTTCATGCAAACAATGGGGAGAAAAAAGCAGGCGTTGCAGTCTTTGTGTCAGACAAAATATACTTCAAAACAAAAAGTAACAAAAGACAAAGAAGGACATTACATAATGATAAAGGGGTCAATCCAACAAGAGCATATAACCATTATAAATATCTTTGGACCCAGCACAGGATCACCTACATATGTGAAATAAATACTAACAGAATTAAAGGGGGAAAGAGAATGCAATGCATTCATTTTAGGAGACTTCAACACACTATTCACTCCAAAGGACAGATCGATCAGACAGAAAATGAGTAAGGACACAGAGGCACTGAACAACACAATGGAACACATGGACCTAACAGACATCTACAGAACTCTACACCCAAAAGCAGCAGGATACACATTCTTCTCAAGTGCACAGAGAACATTTTTCAGAATAGACCACATACTAGGCCACAAAAAGAGCCTAAGTAAATTCAAAAATCCTGAAATTCTACCAACCAACCTCTCAGATCACAAAAGTATAAAACTAGAAATAAATTGTACAAAGAAAACAAAAAGGCTCACAAACACATGGAGGCTTAACAACATGCTTCTAAATAATCAATGGATCAATGACCAAATTAAAACAGAGTTCAAGTAATACATGGAGACAAATGAAAAAAACAGCAAAATGCCCCAAATTTAGTGGGACACAGCGAAGACAGGTCTAAGAGGAAAGTATATAGCAATCAAGGCCTATTTAAAGAAGGAAGAACAACCCCAAAAGAATAATTAATTTCACAACTATTGAAACTGGAAAAAGAAGAACAAATGAGGCCCAAAGTGAGCAGAGGGAGGGACATAATAAATATCAGAGAAGAAATAAATAAAATTGCGAAGAATAAAACAATAGAAAAAATTAATTTAACCAAGACCTGGTTCTTGAGAAAATAAACAACATAGATAAATCCCGAGCCAGACTTATTAAGTAAAAAAGAGAATCTACAAACATAAACAGAATCAGAAATGAAGAAGGAAAAATCATAACGGACACCAAAGAAATACAAAGAATTATTATATTATGAAAATCTATATGTAACAAACGGGATAACCTAGAAGAAATGGACAACTTTCTTGAAAAACACAACCTTCCAAGACTGACCAAGGAAGAAACAGAAAATCTAAACAGACCAATTACCAGCAATGAAATTGAACTGGTAATCAAAAAAATTCGCAAGAACAAATGCCCAAAAAAGATGGATTCACTGCTGAATTTTATCAAGACATTTAGAGAAGACGTAATACCCATTCTCCTTAAAGTTTTCCAAAAAATAGAAGAGAGGAAGACTTCCCAGCTCATTCTAAGAAGCCAGCATCAGTCTAACACCAATACCAGGCAAAGACACCACAAAAAAAGAAAATTACAGACCAATATCCCTGATGAACATTGATGCAAAAATACTCAACAAAATATTAGCAAACCAAATTCAAAAATATATCAAGAGTATCATACACCATGACCAAGTGGGATTCATCTCAGGGATGCAAGGATGGTACAACATTCGAAAATCCATCAACATCATCCACTACATCAAGAAGGACAAAAACCACATGATCATCTCCATAGATGCTTAAAAAGCATTCGATAAAATTCAACATCCATTCATGATAAAACTCTCAACAAAATGGGTATCTATTATGTTGAGGGCAAGTACCTCAACATAATAAAGGCCATATATGACAAATTCACAGCCAACATCATACCTAACAGTGAGAAGCTGAAAGCTTTTCCCTTAAGATCGGGAACAAAACAAGGATGCCCACTCTCCCCACTGTTATTCAACATAGTACTAGAGGTCCTAGCCATGGCACTCAGACAACACAAAGAAAGGCCCCCAGATTGGTAAGGAAGAAGACAAACTGTCACTTTTTGCAGGCGACATGATATTGTACATAAAAAACCCTAAATACTCCACTCCAAAACTACTAGAACCAATATGTGAATTCAGCAAAGTTGCAGGATACACAATTAATACAGAGAAATCTGTTGCATCCCTATACACTAACTATGAACTAGCAGAAAGAGAAATCAGGAAAACAATTCCATTCACAATTGCATCAAAAAGAATTAAATATCTAGAATAAACCTAACCAAGGAGGTGAAAGACCTATACCCTGAAAACTATAAGATGCTGCTAAGAGAAATTAAAGAGGACACTAACAAGCAGAAATTCATACAATGATCTTGGGTAGGAAGAATTGTACTGTAAAAATGGCCATCCTGCCTAAAGCAATCTACAGACCCAATGCAATCCCTGTCAACACACCGACAGCATTCTTCAATGAACAGGAACAAATAGTTCTAAAATTCATATGGAACCACCAAAGACCCTGAATAGCCAAAGCAATCCTGTGAAGGAAGAATAAAGCAGGGGGGGATCTCGCTTCCCAACTTCAAGCTCTATTACAAATCCACAGTAATGAAGACAATTTGGTACTGGCACAAGAACAGACCCATAGACCAGAGGAACAGAAGAGAGACTCCAAACATTAACCCAAACATATATGGTCAATTAATATACGATAAAGGAGTCATGGATATACAATGGGGAAATGACAGCCTCTTCAACAGCTGGTGTTGGCAAAACTGGACAGCTACATGTAAGAGAATGAAACTGGGTTATGGTCTAATTCCATACACAAAAGTAAACTCGAAATGGATAAAAGACCTGAATGTAAGTCATGAAACCATTAAACTCTTAGGAGAAAATATAGGCAAAACTCTCTTGAATATAAAAATGAACAACTCCTTCATGAACATACCTCCACAGGCAAGGGAAACAAAAGCAAAAATGAACAAGTACGACTATATCAAACTAAAAAGCTTCTGTACACAAAGGACACCATTAGTAGAACAAAAAGGCATAGTATGGGAGAATATATTCATAAATGACATATTGACTAAGGAGTTGACATCCAAAACATACAAAGAGCTCATGCACCTCAACAAACAAAAAGCAAACAAATCAATCAAGAAATGGGCAGAGGATATGAAGAGACACTTCTCCAAGGAAAAATTCAGATGGCCAACAGGCACATGAAAAGATGCTCCACACTGCTAGTCATCAGAGAAATGCAAATTAAAACCACAATGAGATATCACCTCACACCAGTTAGGATGGCCATCATGCAAAAGACAAACAACAACAAATGTTGGCAAGAATGTGGAGAAAGGGGAACCCTCCTACACTGTTGGTGGGAATGTAAACTTGTTCAACCATTGTGGAAAGCAGAATGGAGGTTCCTCAAAAAACTAAAAATAGAAACAACATTTAACCCAGGAATTCCACTTCTAGGAATTTACCCTAAGAATGCAGCAGCCCAGTTCGAAAAAGACAGATGCACCCCTATGTTTATTGCAGTAAAATTTACAATAGCCAAGAAATGGAAGCAACCTAAGTGTCCATCAGTAGATGAATGGATAAAGAAGATGTGGTACATATACACAATGGAATATTATTCAGCCATAAGAAGGAAACAAATCCTACCATTTACAACAACATGGATGGAGCTACAGGGTATTATGCTGAGTAAAATAAACCAGGTGGAGAAAGATAAGTACCAAATGATTTCATTCATCTGTGATGTATAAAAACAAAGCAAAAACTGAAGGAACAAAACAGCAGCAGACTCACAGAACCCAAGACTGGACTAACAGTTACCAAAAGGAAAGGGACTTGGGAGGATGAGTGGGAAGGGAGGGATAAGGGGGAAAAGGGGCATTACGATTAGCATACATAATGCAGGGGGGGCACAGGGATAGCAATATAGCACAGAGAAGACACATAGTGATTCTATAGCATCTTACTATGCTGATGGACAGTGACTGTAATGGGGTATGTGGTGGGGACTTGATAATGGGGGAATCTGGTAACCACAATGTTGCTCATGTAACTGTATATTGATGCCAAAATAAGAAATAAATAAAAATAAAAGAAAATGAGGACAGAATGGGATAAACATTTTGTAAATCATAACTGGTGAGACATCCTAGGATATTTAAATAATTCTTAAACTTAATGATAAAAAGACAAATAACCCTATTAGAAAATGAACAAAAGATCTGAATAGACATTTCTCCAAAGAAAACATATAAAAGGCTAATAAGCACATGAAAAGTTTCCAACACAATTAGCCACCAGGAAAATGCAAATCAAAACCACAAAGAAATACCATTTCACATCCACTAGCATGACCATGGAAAGGTAATAACACTATCTGGCCAGGATATGGAGAAATACAGTGCTCATATACTGCTGGTGGGACTGTAGAACAGTGCAGCCTCTGAAAAATGGTCATTCTTCAAACAGTGAAACTTAGAGTTACCCTCTGATCCATCAGTTGAGCTCCTGGATATATATACCCAAAAGAAATGAAAACAAACGTTCATACAAAAACTTGCATATGAATGTTCAGAGTAGTATTATTCCTCAAAAAGTGGAAACCCAAATGTCTATCAGCTGATGAACAGATGAATAAAATGTGATGTATTCATATACAAAGTGATATTATTGGCAATAAAAAGGAATGTGGTTCTGATGCATGCAGTAATGTGGAGGAATCTTTAATATGGGCTGAATTATTGTCCTTAAAAGAACATGTTGAAGTCCTAACCCCCAGTATCTACGAGTGTGACCTTATTTGGAAATAAGGTCTTTGCAGATGTAATCAAGTTATGAGGAGGTCATACTGGATTAGAGGTCATACTGGATTAGAGTGGCCCCTAAATCCAATGACTGGTGTCCTTAAAAGAAGGCCCAGTAAAGACACAGGGACAGAGATACACAGGGAGAGTGATGTGTGATAGATGTAGAGGCTGCAGTGATGTAGTTGCAAGCCAAGGAACAACAAGGATTGCCTTCAACTACCAGAAGCTCAGAGAGACAGGAAATAGATTCTTCCCGCTGAGCTTTCAAAGGGAATATGGCCCTACTGACACTATGATTTCTGGCTTCTAGCCTCAAGAACTATGACTGAATAAATTTCTGTTATTTAAGGCTACCCTGTTTATGGTACTTTGTTAAAAGCAACTCTAGAAAATTAATACAGCCCTGAAAACATTATGCAAAATAAAAGAAGCCAGTCACAAAGGACCACATATTATATGATGCCATTTACATGAAATGTCCGGAATAGGAAAATACATAGAGATGGAAAGTAGCTCAGTGCTTACCTAGGGCTAGATGATGTTGGGTTTGAGGAATGATGACTAATGGCCATGGGATTTCTTTACTTTTCTTTTTTCATTAGGGTATCATTGATGTACAGTCTTATAAAGGTTTCACATGAGCAACACTGTGGTTATTACATTCACCCATATTATCAAGACTCCCCACACACCCCACTGCAGTCACTGTCCATCGGCACAGTAAGATGCTATAGAGTCACTACTCGTCTTCTCTGCTATACTGCCTACCCTGTGCCCCCCATACATTATGTATGCTAGTCATAATGCCCATTAAACCCCTTATCCCTCCCTCCCCACCCTCCCTAGCTGCTTCCCTTTGGTAACCACTCCTCCCTTCTTAGAGTCTGTGAGTCTGCTGCTGTTTTGTTCCTTCAGTTTTGCTTTGTTGTTATACTCCACAAATGAATGAAATCATTTGGTACTTGTCTTTCTCTGCCTGGCTTATTTCACTGAGCATAATACCCTCTAGCTCCATCCATGTTGTTGCAATTGGTAGGATTTGTTTTCTTCTTATGGCTGAATAATATTCCATTGTGTATATGTACCACATCTTCTTTATCCATTCATCTACTGGATGGACACTTAGGTTGCTTCCATTTCTTGGCTATTGTCAATAGTGTTGTGATAAACATAGGGGTGCATATGTATTTTTGAAATAGGGATCTTATTTCCTTCAGGTAAATTCCTAGCAGTGGAATAACTGGGTCAAGTCATATTTCTATTTTGAGTTTTTTGAGGAACCTCCATATCACTTTCCACAATGGTTGAACTAATTTACATTCCCACCAACAGTGTAGGAGGGTTCCCCTTTCTCTGCAATCTCACCAACATTTGTTGTTGTTTATCTTTTGGATGGTGGCTATCCTAACTAGTGTGAGGTGATATCTCATGGTGGCTTTAATTTGCATTTCCCTGATAATTAGTGAAGTGGAGGATCTTTTAATATGCCTGTTGGCCACCTGAATTTCTTCTTTGGAGAAGTGTCTGTTCATATCCTCTGCCCATTTGTTAATTGAGTTATTTGCTTTTTGGGTGTTGAGGCATGTGAGTTCTTTATATATTTTGGGTGTTAATCCCTTGTTGGATATTTCATTTACAAATATATTCTCCCATACTGTAGGATGCCTTTTTGTTCTACTGATGGTGTCCTTTGCTGCTCAGAAGCTTCTTAGCTTGATGCAGTCCCATTTGTTCATTTTTGCTTTTGTTTCCCTTCCGTGGGGAGATGCATTCAGGAAAAAGTTGCTCATGTTTATATTAAGGAGATTTTTGCCTATGTTTTTTTTCTAAGAGTTTTATGGTTTCATGACTTACACTCAGGTCTTTGGTCTATTTTGAATTTACTTTTGTGTGCAGGGCTAGACAGTAATCCAGTTTCATTCTCTTACATGTAGCTGTCCACTTTTCCCAACACCAGCTGTTGAAGAGGCTGTCATTTCCCCATTGTATGCCCATGGCTCCTTTATCATGTACTAATTGACCATATATGCTTGGGTTTATATCTGGGCTCTCTAGTCTGTTCCATTGGTCTATGGGTCTGTTTTTGTGCCAGTACCAAATTGTCTTGATTACTGTGCCTTCGTAGTAGAGCTTGAAGTTGGGAAGTGTAATTCCCCCAGCTTTATTCTTCCTTCTCAGGATTGCTATGGCTATTCGGTGTGTTTTCTGGTTCCATATGAATTTTAGAACTATTTGCTTTGGTTAATTGAAGGATGCTGTTGGTATTTTGATAGAGATTACATTGAATCTGTGGATTTCTCTAGGCAGGATGGCCATTTTGACAATATTAATTCTTCCTAGCCAAGAGTATGGAATGAACTTTCATTTATTAGTGTCCTCTTTAATTTCTCTTAGGAGTGTCCTTTAATTTTCAGGGTATAGGTCTTTCACTTCCTTGGTTAGATTTATTCCTAGGCATTGTATTCTTTTCGATTCAACTGTGAATGGAATTGCTTTCCTGATTTCTCTTTCTGCTAGTTCATATTTAGTGTATATGAATGCAACAGATTTCTGTGTATTAATTGTGTATCCTGCAACTTTGCTGAA
This sequence comes from Manis javanica, assembly GCF_040802235.1. Lineage (NCBI taxonomy): Eukaryota > Metazoa > Chordata > Mammalia > Pholidota > Manidae > Manis > Manis javanica. Next base: position 92,810,952 of record NC_133163.1, on the reverse strand, counting down.
TTCAGATATTAGATGCACTAGTTTTGGAGTGGAGTCTTTAGGGTCTTTTTATTTACAATATCATGTCATCTGCAAACAGTGACGTTTTAACTTCTTTATCAATCTAGATGACATTAAAAAATTTTTTTTGGTATCATTAATCTACAACTACATGAAGAACATTATGTTTACTAGGCTCCCCCCTTCACCAAGTCCCTCCCACATTCCCCTTCACAGTCACTGTCCATCAGCGTAGTAAGATGCTGTAAAATCACTACTTGTCTTCTCTGTATTGGTACTGCCAAACCCATATGCCCTCCACATTATACATGCTAATTGTAATGACCCCTTTCTTTTTCCCACCCTTATCCCTCCCTTACCACCCTTCCTCCCCAGTCCTTTCCCTTTGGTAACTGTTAGTCCATTCGTGGTTTCTGTGATTCTGCTGCTGTTTTGTTCCTTCATTTTTTTCTTTGCTCTTATACTCCACATATGAGTAAAATCATTTGGTACCTGTCTTTCTCCGCCTGGCTTATTTCACTGAGCATAATACCATCTAGCTCCATCCATGTTGTTGCAAATGGTAGTATCTGTTTTCTTCTTATGGCTGAATAATATTCCATTGTGTATATGTACCACATCTTCTTTATCCATTCATCTACTGATGAACACTTAGGTTACTTCCATTTCCTGGCTACTGTGAATAGTGCTGTGATAAACATAGGGGTGCATCTGCCTTTTTCAAACTGGGATGCTGCATTCTTAGGGTAAATTCCTAGAAGTGGAATTTCTAGGTCAAATATATTTCTATTTTGAGCATTTTGAGGAATCTCCATACTACTTTCCACAATGGTTGAACTAATTTACATTCCCACCAACCGTGTAGGAAGGTTCCCCTTTCTCCACAACCTCGCCAACATTTGTTGTTGTTTGTCTTTTGGATGGTAGCAATCCCTACTGGTGTGAGGTGATATCTCATTGTGGTTTTAATTTGCATTTCTCTGATGACAAGCGATGTGGAGCATCTTTTCGTGTGTCTGTTGGCCATCTGAATTTCTTCTTTAGAGAATTATCTATTCAGCTCCTCTGCCCAATGTTTAATTGGATTATTTGTTTCTTGTTTGTTGAGGTGTGTGAGCTCTTTATATATTTTGGATGTCAACCCTTTATCAGATCTGTCATTTATGAATATATTCTCCCATACTGTAGGATGCATTTTTGTTCTATTGATGGTGTCCCGTGCTGTACAGAAGCTTTTCAGCTTGATAGAGTCCCACCTGTTCATTTTGCTTTTGTTTCCCTTGCCCAGGGAGACATGTTCATGAAGAAGTCACTCATGTTTATGTCCATGAGATTTTTTTTTTGAGAGGGCATCTCTCATATCTTTTGATCATATGGTTGTTAACAACAATAAAATTCTGTATAGGGGACTCAATGCACAATCATTAATCAACCCCAAGCCTAATTCTCAACAGTCTCCAATCTTCTGAAGCATAATGAACAAGTTCTTACATGGTGAACAAGTTCTTACATAGTGAATAAGTTCTTACATAGTGAACAGAAACTTTTGGTTTTGATCACACATTATGAACTATAAACAATCAGGTCAAATATGATTATTTGCTTGATTTTTATACTTGATTTATATGTGAATCCCACATTTCTCCCTTATTATTATTATTATTATTCTTTTAATAAAATGCTGAAGTGGTAGGAAGATGCAAGATAAAGGTAGAAATCATAATTTAGTGCTGTAAGAGAGCTAATGTAGATGATCAGGTGTGTGCCTATAGACTAAGTATTAATCCAAGCAAGACAAAGGGAACAAAACATCCACGGATGCAGAAGATTTCTCTCAAAACAGAGGGGGTGGTGAGGTTCTAAACCTCACCTCTGTTGATCCCCAATTTCTCACCTGATGGCCCCCCTGCGACTGTGCCTGTCTTAGGTTGTTCCTCCCTTGAGGAATCTTACCCGTCTCTGGCTAACCAGTCATCTTCCGGGGCCATACAGGGAAATGTAAAGTTGGTAAGTGAGAGAGAAGCTTTTTCCTTTTTTTGCAGATTTATGCCCTGTGGCTTCTATGCCTAGCCTTTGTCTTGAGGTATCTTTACCATTTGGAAGAATTATGATACTCAGTAATTTCGATATGAGGCATGAATTCTACTTAGGGGTTGTAATTATAAAGGAAGAAGAGAAGCTATAGAAGTAGCAGATGGAAGAAAACATGGGAAGATTGATTATTTCTTTGACATATCTTCTTGTAGTGTAACATAAGCATGTATAGGTTTTAAATTAATAATTAAATTGCATGCACATATTAACATAATAGGAATACAGCTACATAACCAAAGCAGACCTACAATTAGCAGTCATATCCAGTGAAACCAAGAAAACCAGTTAGGCACCCCAGGCATTTGTGAAAACTTATCAATGATATGATGGATATTGTCTAACTGAATTTGAATAGTTTGAGAAAAATCAGACAAATTAAAACAACACATTTCTGGGGACTGTTCACATCCCATATGTTCTTTTCACAGTAGATAGTCTATAGTCGCAAGATTTTGGAGCACTGCAACTTGCACTTCTCCTAATTCTTGGTTGAATTCCGACAGTATAGATCCAGTCATATTTGTTGTTTTACTGTATGCACAGGCCAGCTTAGATATCTCCTTCTTCATTCCAATGGCAAGTCCAGGAACTGGTGGGATAAATGCAGCTACGACTGCAGCATCACCTGGATCTTTGTTGAGGTTTTTTGATGATCATCTTCTGGTATGTCTCTTCCAGAGAGTGTTGATGTTGGAAGTTTTTCTTCATATCGTATCTTAATTCGTTTTCTGGGTAGCCAAATTAGGCTTTGATCCTCTGTATAAATACAAACAAACCCTTTGCCCACCCTTTGATATGCCCTTTATACCACTGCAAAGAACTTACTGGAGATCACCACACAGGAACTGCTTTTTTTTTTCTTAGAGAAAGGAATATTATCAGAAAAATGTACTTTCAAACCTGATCATCTGACACCCTTTAAATGATCAAAATTAGGTATATTTAAAGCCTGCGTTAATCGGTTATTTGCAGTTAGTTTTATCCTATCACGGAGTAATCCCCCTTTTCTTTATTTTTTTTGTTATCATTAATCTACAATTACATGATGAATATTATGTTTACTAGGTTCTCCCCTATGCTAGGTGCCCCCCATAAACCTCTTTACAGTCACTGCCCATCAGCATAGCAAAATGTTGTAGAATCACTACTTGTCTTCTGTATTGTACAGCCCTCCCCTTTCTCCCAACCCCCATTATGCATGCTAATCGTAATACCCCCTTTCTTCTTCCCCCTCTTATCCCTCCCTACCCACCCATCCTCCCAGTCCCTTTCCTTTTGGTACCTGTTAGTCCATTCTTGGGTTCTGTGATTCTGCTGCTGTTTTGTTCCTTCAGTTTTTCCTTTGTTCTTATACTCCGCAGATGAGTGAAATCATTTGGTATTTCTCTTTCTCTGCTTGGCTTATTTCACTGAGCATAATACCCTCTAGCTCCATCCATGTTGTTGCAAATGGTAGGATTTGTTTTCTTCTTATGGCTGTATAATATTCCATTGTGTATATGTATGACATCTTCTTTATCCATGCATCTACTGATGGACAATTAGGTTGCTTCCATTTCTTGGCTATTGTGAATAGTGCTGCAATAAACATAGGGGTGCATCTGTCTTTTTCAAACTGGGATGCCGCATTCTTAGGGTAAATTCCTAGAAGTGGAATTCCTGGGTCAAATGTATTTCTATTTTGAGCATTTTGAGGAACTTCCATACTACTTTCCACAATGGTTGAACAATTTACATTCCCACCAGCAGTGTAGGAGGATTCCCCTTTCTCCACAACCTCACCAACATTTGTTGTTGTTTGTCTTTTGGATGGTAGCGATCCCTACCGGTGTGAGGTGATATCTCATTGTGGTTTTAATTTGCATTTCTCTGATGACAAGCAATGTGAAGCATCTTTTCATGTGTCTGTTGGCCATCTGAATTTCTTCTTTAGAGAGCTATCTATTCAGTTCCTCTGCCCAGTTTTTAATTGGATTACTTGTTTCTTGTTTGTTGAGGTGTGTGAGCTCTTTATATATTTTGGATGTCAACCCTTTATCAGATCTGTCATTTATGAATATATTCTCCCATACTGTAGGATACATTTTTTTGTATTGATGGTGTCCTTTGCTGTACAGAAACTTTTCAGCTTGATATATATAGTCCCACCTGTTCGTTTTTGCTTTTGTTTCCCTTGCCCGGGGAGATATGTTCATGAAGAAGTCACTCATGTGTATGTCCATGAGATTTTTGCCTATGTTTTTTTCTAAGAGTTTTATGGTTTCATGACTTTCACTCAGGTCTTTGATCCATGTTGAATTTACTTCTGTGTATGGGGTTAGACAGTGATCCAGTTTCATTCTCTTACATGTAGCTGTCCAGTTTTGCCAGCACCATCTGTTGAATAGACTGTCATTTCCCCATTGTATGTCCATGGCTCCTTTATCGTATATTAATTGTCCATATGTGTTTGGAGTCTCTATTCTGTTCCACTGGTCTGTGGCTCTGTTCTTGCGCCTGTACTAAATTGTCCTGATTACTGTGGGTTTGTAGTAGAGCTTGAAGTTGGGGAGCGATATACCCCCCACTTTATTCTTTCTTCTCAGGATTGCTTTGGATATTTGGGGTCTTTGGTGGTTCCATATGTATTTTTGAACTATTTGTTCCAGTTCATTGAAGAATGCTGTGGGTAATTTGATAAGGATTGCATCAAATGTGTATATTGCTTTGGGCAGGATGGCTATTTTGATATTAATTCTTCCTAGCTAGGAGCATCGGATGATTTTCCATTTGTTAGTGTCCTCTTCAATTTCTCTTAAGAGTGTCTTGTAGTTTTCAGGGTATAGGTCTTTCACTTCCTTGGTTAGGTTTATTTCTAGGTATTTTATTATTTTTGATGCTATTGTGAATGGAAATGTTTTACTGTTTTATCTATGAGTTCATTGTTGGTGTATAGGAAAGAACAGATTTCTGTGTGTTAATTGTGTATCCTGCAACTTTGCTGAATTCCAATATTAGTTCTAGGAGTTTTTTTTTTTTATTAGTTCTTGTAGTTTTGGAATGGAGTCTTTAGGGTATTTTATGTACAATATCATGTCATATGCAAACAGTGACAGTTTGACTTCTTCTTTACCAATCTGGATTCCTTGTATTTCTTTGTTTTGTCTAATTGCCATGGCTAGGACCTCCAGTACTATGTTGAATAACAGTGAGGAGACTGGGCATCCCTGTCTTGTTCCCAATCTCAGAGGAAAAGCTTTCAGCCTCTTGCTGTTTAGTATGATGTTGGCTGTGGGTTTATCATATATTGCCTTTATTATGTTGAGGTACTTGCCCTCTATGCCCATTTTGTTGAGAGTTTTTATCATGAATGGATGTTGAATTTTGTCGAGTGCTTTTTCAGCATCTATGGAGGTGATCATGTGCTTTTTGTCCTTCTTTTTATTGATGTGGTGTATGATGTTGATGGATTTTCGAATGTTGAACCATCCTTGCATCCCTGGGATGAATCCCACTTGGGCATGGTGTATGATCCTTTTGATGTATTTTTGAATTCGGTTTGCTAATATTTTGTTGAGTATTTTTGCATCTATGTTCATCTGGGATATTGGTCTGTAGTTTTCTTTCTTGTTGGGGTCTTTGCCTGGTTTTGGTATTTGGGTGATGTTGGCTTCATAGAATGAGTTTGGGAGTATTCCCTCCTCTTCTATTTTCTGGAAAACTTTAAGGAGAGTGGGTATTATGTCTTCTCTGTATGTCTGGTAAAATTCCGAGATAAATCCATCTGGCGCAGGAGTTTTGTTCTTGGGTAGTTTTTTGATTACTGATTCAATTTCGTTGCTGGTAATTGGTCTGTTTAAGTTTTCTGTTTCTTTCTGGGTCAGTCTTCGAAGTTTGTATTTTTCTAGGAAGTTGTCCATTTCTCCTAGGTTTTCCAGCTTGTTAGCATATAGGTTTTCATAGTATTCTCTAATAATTCTTTGTATTTTTGTGGGGTCTGTATTGATGCTTCCTTTCTCGTTTCTGATTCTGTTAATGTGTGCTGACTGTCTTTTCCTCTTAATAAGTCTGGCTAGAGGCTTATCTATTTTGTTAATTTTCTCAAAGAACCAGCTCTTGGTTTCATTGATTTTTCTATTGTTTTATTCTTCTCAATTTTGTTTATTTCTTCTCTGATCTTTATTATGTCCCTCCGTCTGCTGACCTTAGGCCTCATTTGTTCTTTTTCCAATTTTGATAATTGTGACATTAGACTATTCATTTGGGATTGTTCTTCCTTCTTTAAATATGCCTGGATTGCTATATACTTTCCTCTTAAGACTGCTTTTGCTGCATCCCACAAAAGTTGGGGCTTTGTGTTGTTGTTGTCATTTGTTTCCATATATTGCTGGATCTCCATTTTAATTTGGTCATTGATCCATTGATTATTTAGGAGCATGTTGTTAAGCCTCCATGTGTTTGTGAGCCTTTTTGCTTTCTTTGTACAATTTAGTTCTAGTTTTATACCTTTGTGGTCTGAAAAGTTGGTTGGTAGGATTTCAATCTTTTGGAATTTACTGAGGCTCTTTTTGTGGCCTAGTATGTGGTCTATTCTGGAGAAGGTTCCATGTGCACTTGAGAAGAATGTGTATCCTGCTGCTTTTGGATGTAGAGTTCTATAGATGTCTATTAGGTCCATCTGTTCTAGTGTGTTGTTCAGTGCCTCTGTGTCCTTACTGATTTTCTGTCTGGTGGATCTGTCCTTTGGAGTGAGTGGTGTGTTAAAGTCTCCCAAAATGAATGCATTGCATTCAATTCCCTCCTTTAATTTTGTTAGTATTTGTTTCACATATATTGGTGCTCCTGTATTGGGTGCATATATGTTTATAATGGTTATATCCTCTTGTTGGAGTGAGCCCTTTATCATTATGTAAAGGCCTTCTTTACCTCTTGTTACTGTCTTTATTTTGAAGTCTATTGTCTGATACTAGTATTGCAACACCTGCTTTTTTCTCTTTGTTGTTTGCATGAAATATCTTTTTCTATCCCTTGACTTTTAATCTGTACATGTATTTGGGTTTGAGGTGAGTCTCTTGTAAGCAGCATATAGATGGGTCTTGCTTTTTTATCCATTTTATTACTCTGTGTCTTTTGATTGGTGCATTCTGTCCAGTTATATTTAGGGTGACTATTGAAAGATATGTACTTATTCCCATGGCAGTCTTTAGATTTGTGGTTACCAGAGGTTCAAGGTTACTACCTTACTGTCTAACTTAACTTGCTTATTGAGCTATTACAAACACAGTGTGATGATTCTTTATTTCTCTCCCTTCTTATTCCTCCTCCTCCATTCTTCATATGTTGGGTGTTTTGTTCTGTGCTCTTTTTAGGAGTGCTCCCATCTAGAGCAGTCCCTCTAAAATACCCTGTAGAGGTGGTTTGTGGGAGGCAAATTCCCTCAACTTTTGCTCATCTGGGAATTGTTTAATCCCTCCTTCATGTTTAAATGATAATCGTGCTGGATACGGTATCCTTGGTTCAAGGACCTTCTGTTTCATTGTATTAAATATATCATGCCATTCTCTTCTGACTTGTAAGGTTTCTGTTGAGAATTTTTGATAGCCTGATGGGTTTTCCTTTGTAGATGACCTTTTTTCTCTCTCTGGCTGCCTTTAATACTCTGTCCTTGTCCTTGATCTTTGCCATTTTAATTATTATGTGTCTTGGTGTTGTCCTCTTTGGGTCACTTCTGTTGGGAGTTTTGTGCACTTCCATAGTCTGAGCAACTATTTCCTCCCCCAGTTTGGGGAAGTTTTCAGCAATTATTTCTTCAAAGACACTTTCTATCCCTTTTTCTCTCTCTTCTTCTTCTGGTGCCCCTATAATGCGGATATTGTTCCTTTTGGATTGGTCACACAGTTCTCTTAATATTGTTTCATTCCTGGAGATCCTTTTATCTCTCTCTGAGTCAGGTTCTATGCGTTCCTGCTCTCTGGTTTCTATTCCATCAATGGCCTCTTGCATCTTATACATTCTGCTTTTAAATCCTTCCAGGGATTGTTTCATTTCTGTAATCTCCCTCCGGATGTCATCCCTTAGCTCTTGTGTATTTCTCTGCAGTTCCGTCAGCATGTTTATGAATTTTATTTTGAATTCTTTTTCAGGGATGTTGTTTAGGTCTGTCTCTGCAGATCCTCTCTCAGGGGTTGTCTGGACTATTTTGGACTTGACTAAATTTTTCTGCGTTGTCATGGTGATAGCGGTGGCTGTAGGCAGGTTGTGGGAGTGTCATCTGGGAGAAGTCGTTTCCTGCTTGCTGAATGCCTTGCCCTTCTCCGCTGCCTGTGTTGGTTAGCCACACTCCTGAAGCAGCCACCAGGTTAATCCCCTCAGCTGCTGTGGGCGGGGTCTCCGTCAGAGTAGTGCAGAGCCCTGTGGTGAGTGGCAGGCACGCCAGATGCGCTCCTCCGTGATAGCGGCTCCCCTGCCAGGCAGCTGTGTGCCAGTAGCAGCCTTTGGGTCTGGTCCGGGCGGCTGTGCATCGGGCTGGGATTCTGGTCAGCTGCTGGGAGCATGGCTGCTCCCTCTTGCACCACTGCAGGGGCGCGCAGGCCTCTCCTGTGCACCTGTGGTGCTGCTGCCGCTGACATGCGCGGGCCATTCCCGGGGCACTCGGTAGCCGCCGCTGTGGGCTCACGCAGACCTCTCCCGGGCCCCTCTCGTGCCACTGCCATGGCACATGCAGGCTGCTCCTGGGCTGCTCGGTCGCCGCCACCGTGGGCTTGTGCGGACCTCTCCCAGGTCCGTCGCTGCTGCCGCCAGTGTGCACAGGCTGCTCCTGGGCTGGTTGGTCGCTGCCGCGGCCATCTCACGAGCCGCTCCCGGTCCCCTCTGGTGCTGCTGGCACACGCAGACTGCTCCCAGTCCCATCGGTCACTGCTGCCACTCTCCCACTACTGGGCCAGTGTGTCGGCGTCCACGCCAGTTGGGGTTCAACGACTGACAGGCTGCTTAGTGCCGTGAGGGGCTTCAGAGCTGCACTGCTGCGCAGGGGGTTAGGGCACCTCAAGTTCCCTGGGATTCCCAGCTGCTGGCTAAGTGTGCCGGGACGACTTCATCCAGCTGTGGGGTCCCTGTCTCTTTAAGACTTGCAAAAAGCACTCGCTTTTCCTTTGTCTCAGGGGTGCCGGTTGCAGGGACCTGCCTGCAGGTTTTGCTTTTCCGTTTCTCTAATATCCAGCACCCTGTGCACCGTGTGTCTGCGTTCCGGGTGCGGATTTCTAGAGCTGGTTGTTTAGCAGTCCTGGGCTTTCACTCCCTCCCTGTTCCGACTCCTTTCTTCCCGCCGGGTTCTAGGGTGGGGGAGCATTCGGGTCCTGCCTGGCCATGGCTTGTATCTTACCCCCTTTGTGTGATGTTGAGTTCTCACAGATGTAGATGTATCCTGGCTATTGTACTGTATCCACTGGTGTCTCTTTTAGGAATAGTTGTATTTATTGTATTTTAATAAATATATATGTTTTTGGGAGGAGATTTCCACTGACTACTCATGCCGCCATCTTCCCATGATCCTCTGGATGCCTTTTAACATGTAGCAATGTATTATACCTCACTCTGTTTTATAATGTTTTCATTCAGTAGTTGTCCTAGGAGTCTATCTAATACTATCACTCTTTCACTGTATTCTGTGGGTACATTGACCACATTTTACTTATCCATTCTCCCAGTGACAGTTGGCTTCTCAAATGGCTTCCAACTCTTTGCCACTTCAAATAATGCTTTAATAAACAATTTCATACACATTCCCTCATAAACTATATAAAAATTGCTGGGTCATAAGAACCTATAAAGGTTCCAATATCTGGCTATGTTTTGACAGTTTAATAGGTATAAAGTTTCCATTAATTTTGCAACTATTTGTGAACATTGAGAAATATAAAATCTTTCACCTTTTTCTCTATAAAAAGAATATAACAGTGATGTCAAAACCTGAAACATACTGCAAAAACCTAAATTCAGGAAAAAAACCCTCATAAATATTGATTCAAAATCCTGAGTAAAATATTAACAAATAGGCTCTGAAAATCCATTAAAATAATAATACAACATATGCGTAAGTTTATAAGGTGTTATAAGATTGCTTCCAGAATGTAAGAATGGTTCAATATTATCTAGTTGATCAATCAAATGATCATCTCCAAAGCCTCTGAAATAACCATTTTAGATAAGAATATAAGTTGGAATAGATGAATACCCTTAGTATTGCAAAAATATATGTATCTCAGCTCAAAAACTACATCCAGCTTATGTGGGGAAACACCAGAAGTATTCCCAGTAAAGCTGAAAGAAGACGGGCATATTCTCATCACTGTTATTTTATTTATGCTGGGGATACTAGGTAATTGAATTAGGAAAGAGGAAGAAAATGGTACAAAATTAGAAAGGAGATGGTAACATGATCACTATTTTCAGATGAAGTGGCTGTATACCTGAAAAACTAGAGCAGGGCTATACAATCTGGCAGCCACTGACCACATGTAGTTACTGAGCATGAGAAATGTGGCTAGTGGTATTTAAGAAGAAAAATTTAATTAAATTAATTTAAATTTAAATTAAGATAGCTACCTATATTAATTGCTACTACATTAGTGCAGATCTAGAGGAAAGACCAAAACACAATATGGACACAAAATACACAGCAATCAATGGCCTTCATACCTACAAAATAACCAAGTAGAATATATAAGGGAAGAGATAACCTATTTATAACACTAACAAAAAAGATAAAACACTTAGGAATAAATCAGAAATTTGAGAGCCATATGAAGAACATTTTATGTTTGAAAACCTAAAAATCAAGAAGGCTTGAACCTACTTTTTGGTTAGGAAATTCCACAATATATATGGTGGGATTTCTCCCCAAGTCAATTTATAAATCCCATTATAACTGTGACAAATTTTTATAATTGGTCTAGAAAAATTGATCCTATATTTCATATAAAAATAAACAAGAAATAATACTCAAAAAAAGAGGAGCAATGGGTGGTAGAATATACCCTAAGCATTAGTACAAGAAAAGCTGATGTCTAAAACTGGTGAAGCAAGATGAACTGTCTAGATGAACTAACAAATGTTACAGGCACAACTGGGTAGCCATCTGGGAAGAATAAAGTTGGATCCATACCTCTTTCTCTCTATATATATCCCAAATGGATCAAAGATTTAAGTATGGAAAAAAAAAACCATATAGTTTCTAGAAGAAACCACAGGAGAAATTTTTTTTAACTTTGGAATGGAGAATGTGTTTCTAGTTATGACTCATAACACAGACCCTATTAAAAGTAAACTGATAAATAAAACTTTCTGAATGGCTGCAAACACAATAAGCAAAGTCAAAAGAGAACAAAGAACTGGGATAAATATGCATAATTCACATCAGGCAAAGGACTACCTTGCTAATACTAAAAAGAACTCTCAGAAAATGGTAAAAAAAAAAAAGAGAAATGAGCAAAGGATACAAACAGACAGCTCAGCAACAATCTAAACATTTGATAACATGTTGGTGAGAGTGTGAGGGAAGGTGGATTGCTGATGCAAGTTTAAATTGGTACATCTGTGAGGGAAAATGTGTCAATATTCAATCAAAATTTCAAATGCATACACTCTTTGTACAGGCCCATCTCCCACTTCTGGGATAGATCCAGAGATATATCTGCACAAGAATGAAATGCTACATGCACGAGGTTATTCACTGCAGCCCTGTTTGTAACAGCAGAAAACTGAAAACAACCCAAGATGGAGAACTGGTTAAATGAAGTACAGTGCATCTTTACAATGGAACGCCATGCAGCAATTGGAGAGCAAGCGAGACAGAGAGAGAGGGAGGTCTACAGGCTCATGTATAAAGAGCTCCAAGATAGACTGAGAGAAAAAATACAAAGTACAAACAGGGGCATAATGTGCTGTATTTTGCACAGATATTCTAGGAGGAATCCCCCAAAACACTACTGTTTTCCTTGGGTGGGGGGAGAGAAAGGGACCAGGAAGATGAGGGGATATTTCTCTATGTACTTTAATAAGTGTATGTATTTTTTCTATACAAAATGTCACATTTAAAAACACGCAATAAAAAAGAGACACACTATTCAACTTTCAAAAAGAATGAGTCAGCACTAGGCTTACTGATATGCCATGAGATCCAAGGGTATTTATTCATAAGGAAAAACAGTAAAGTGACAGTGTAGATAGAGACACTTCCATGCACATACTGTGGAAAAACATACCCACATTCCTATAGACTATATTACAAAATGTTTCCAGAGTATCTCTGGAAGTACTCACCAAACTGGGATGGAAGATTGCTTCTGGAGAGGGTAAATAGGAGTCTGAAAGATGAACTTGGCATTATAGTCCTTTGTGACTATTGGAATACTGGTCTTTTCTACTACGTGTATTGTACTACATGAGGTTTTACTTATAAAATGAATTTCAAATTTTATATCTCTCAGATCCAACCTCTGAGCTCCAGATTTGTATTTCCAACTGCCTCCTTGAATTTCTCACAGACACTTTCAACTCAGTAAGTACAAAGCTGTATTCATGACCATCCCCACAAAACCTGTCCTCTCCAGGGCCCTGTCAGTGTCACCACCACCACGCCTTCAGCTACTCCAGCCAAAGTCTCCCTTCCCCCTCCTCTAACATCCTGTCAGCTGGAGTCAGTCGGACGCTCTGGCTTCGTGGCCCCCACACCCGGCAGGGCCTGGACCCAGCAGTCACTGTCTCTCTCAGCTGGGCCACGCCACCAACAGGGCCGCCCCGAGCTGCTCTGCCCCCTTCTCTGGCCATCTCTCCATACTGCTCCCCTGCTTTACGGCTTTTCAGCAGCTTTTGGGAGAGAACACAATCAGACGTATTAGAAGGCCAGCCGGAATTCCCAGCAGAGCTGACACGATCCTGCCCATTCAGTCCTGATTCACGTCATTCTCCTGTCTCACTCTTCACTTTCCAGCCACACTAGCTTTTTAGTTCCCAAAACACTTCCTCCCTCAAGGCCTCAGTGCTGGGCCCTCTGCCTGGAAGGCTGCCAAACATCTCTCCCACACGACCAGCACTAAGCTTTTATTAAGTACCTCTCACCATTCTGGTCTCGGTTTAAACACTTTTCAGAACATCTTTACTGACCTTCCAGACTAGGTCAGGTCCCCTGTTTTAGGCCAACTTAGCACCCCTTCTTCATAGAACTTATTGCAACAACAATTAATCATAAAGTAAGCTGTTCAATATTTATCCTTCTAATAGTCTAAGGACAGGGACAGTTTTGCTCACTGCTGTATCCCTAGGACTAAAATAGTGCCTACAGAATAAACACCTGTTGAATAAATGAACCTGCAGGGAGAGGGAGAGGGAGAGGGAGAGGGGGAGAGGGAGGGAGACAGAACCAGAGGGAAGAGCAAAGCCATGGTGCAGTAGAAGGGCGCATGTCAGCGGTGGCCTCGGGGAGGGCGAACTTCCTGTCCTGCCTCTTGCTTTGGGGATCCTGGCCCCCCGGCTTGCCCCCAGCGCTGCCTACTCACATTGTCCAGGCACTGGTGCTGGCTTGGCCAAGCCTGGCTGCTACTGTAGCCAGAGGTGACACCAGAGGAGAGGCTCCCACTGGAGCTGGTGCACAGCGAGCTGGAGGTGGCCAGGGTGTGCAGCTTTTCCTCTTCCTGAAAAAGACAGCTTACCATTGACCAGCTTCTGGTACACACTTGCTACCCACACCCCCTCTGCCCCTGAGACCACCCCTTCTCACTTCCCCAGCTCCCATCACCTCCTAGCGCCTCCAGCCTCAGCCTCACACCCACATGGCCCCCAAGTCCACCCCAACTATATACCAAAGCCGCCACCTCCCAGCCGCTGGCCTGGGACAGGAACTGGTCTGATGAGGATGACAACTGAAGAGAAGAAACACAGCTTTAGCTACGACTGGGGGTCTGATGCCCTCCCCAAATGCTACATCTAAGACTCAGAGGCAGCCCCAGCGAAGGCTGACCCAGTATGAGGTCTGCCCAGGCTCCAGACTTGCCCTGAAATCAGGTGCTTGCCCTACTCCCCACCTTCAGTAGCTGGGAGATGATCTGCTGGTGGATTCTCAGCTTCTCCTGCTCAGTCTGTTCCCGCAGTCGGTCCCGGGCCTGAGCGATCTCCACCTTGGCCTCCTCACGGGCCTGCTGATACTCTTGTAGCATCAGCTCTATGTCAGAGGGTGGGCGAGCAGACCTTAATGCTGGCCCTGGGTTCCTAGGGAAGACCGGAGGGGTGGAGATGCTTTCTAACAGTCAGTGGGGAATGGCCCTGGCCTGCTCATCCCAGGCCCCCTCAACACCACCTCTCTGTCCACAGGGTCTGAAAGTTTGGTTTGACCTCCCATTTTGAGGCTCAGGCCTGCAGTCTCACACAGCGCATCCCAGCCACTCTGCCCATCCTCTCCCATGACTTCTCCCTGCGGCCCCACCCCCTGCATCCTCTCTTTCCCTGTGCCCCAGTCCATTAGCTGCCTCCACTTGCCCACAGGCACATAGGACACATTCCTGGAGTCACTCCTGTCAAAGGAAGCCGTAGCCTCCACTCTCTTGGACCCTAGAATCCAGGCCCTGCCCCCACAGCCGTCTTGCCCCACCTGCCCGCTCCAGGCTTCTGGGTCCACCCTTTACCTGGTGGTCTCCACAACATCCTTCCTCAGTTGCTGCAGATACTCTCGGCGCCTGCTGGGTAAGTCAAGGTCTCGGGTGGGGAGCCCCCTGCCGGATAGAAGGCCCGGCTGTTTCTGCAGGCTGAGGCTTCGTGTCCCGTGGAAGCTCTTAAGTCGCTCAGCTCGCTCTTTCCAGAGGATCTCAATGGTTTGTTTTTGCCTAAAACAAAAACATTCACTGATTCACTGTAATGGGTCCTGAATGCCCTTCTCTATCTTAAGATATCTCTCTGACCCCTGTTTGATTCACCCTGGACGACCCTAGAGCAGAGCAAGGGGAGAGGGCACAGTCAGCTACCAGCCTGTTCCAGCTCCCTTTCCTCTCAGTCCCGCCCTGCCCCACCTCCAGGCTGGGGGTCTTACCGGCCAAAGAGCTCCTCTGAGGTGGGCTGTGCGGGTTCGTGAGCCCCGAGCGCCTCCCCCGTCCCACTCTGCAGCACCTGCAGCAGCGCATCTGCCTTCCCGAAGCCGCGGTGCAGTTTTGCTTCTGTGAGTTCCACACTGAGAGAGAGGTGCTGGGGCCCAACTTGCAGGGGCACCTGCTCCCTCGGGGACCACTCAGGATCCTGGCTCTGGTTGTCAGGAGGTTGTGAAGGCTTCTGCTCTACAGAGCGGAGATCACGTCTGGTCCTCAGCAGCTCCACCACACCTAGCCCCCCAGGAGGGTCATCCTGCACCCCACACCAATTACTAAATTTGTTATGCACTGGAAGGTCCCTCAGGCTGTGATGCTGGGGCTCTGGGGCCATGCACGTCTGAGAGCTGCGGCACAGCATCCCCTCAGGTTGGCAGGCCGCGGTCGGGCCTGAGGTAGAAGCCTGGAGCCCTACAGTATCACTCAGGTCAGACACAGGGCAGGGCCTGGGGCATTGGCAGCCTCCCCACGAAGAGGAAAGGTCCACAGTGGGTTGGAGTTCCACTGGGGACACTGCACTCTCATCCCCATCTTCTGTCCTGCTCTGCCAGTGACTCAGCCCCCTACTGCTCTGTGGGCCAAGCCCCAGGGAAGCCACGCCTTTGGGCACAGAGCCATCAGCCAGCCTCTGGCTCCTACTCATCGGTGGTGGAGGGGGCAGTCTGCTTTGCATCCAGGCACTAGCCCTGGGCTGAAGCTGCTGAGGGGGCTGCTCTAAGAAATGAACTTGGAGTGTCGGGCTCTGCTGCGGACTGCCCAGGGAACTCACCTCAAGGAAGGACCTACCATCACTTCTTTCTAAGGGACTTGTGCCTTCTCCACATGGAGCCCCCACTCCCTGGGAGCCGCCTGGTTCATCAGGGGTTTGAGAATAATTATCCATTGAAGACCTGGGCACATCAAGGGAAAGATCTGAGATGGAGACAAGCTTCTGGTGGCCTTCGAGAGGGTGATCTGAGGGGTACCCCAACCTTTGGGTGCTGGCACTAAGTGTCAGGATTGGGGAGGAGGCCCTGTCCACCACCAGGGCACTCATGGGGCCTGGCTCCTTCTGGACCCTCAGTTTCCTGATGGACCCCACAGCACTGGGGCAGGGCTCTGGGCAGTGAGGGTTGCTAAGGCTGACAGACAGGCAGGAGGGCTCCTCAGGCTGAGAGTGGGGCGACAGGGGGCCTTCAGCAGGGAGGTTCTGCCCAAAGGGGTCTCTTAGAAACTTCAAGTGGGATGAGGGGCCTGCAGGACTCTGGGGCCTGCAGGGTGTGCTTTCTTCCTGAAGATCTGGGGGCCCTGCCATTTCCCATGCTGTTTCTTCTGCCTCTTTCTTCTGAAGCATCCCTGAGACATGTCCCTGCTCCTGAGACATAGTGGAGACATTTGAGCCCAGCTCTTCAAGGATGGCACTGACCTCCTGAGGGTTGGCCTTTGGGTCCTGGAGTGGCAGAGGTGGTGAGGCCAGATCAGTCTGGATGACCTCATCCACGGTGGTCTGAGTACAGCTGTCAATCATGAGGGCCTGTGGTGCCTCACATGGGGTCTCCCTCTTGGCATTCTGCTCCTTTCCGGCCACACCTGGCTGGGAGAGGCTCCCCAGCAGCTCTAAGGTGCTGTGCAGGAGCTGTGAGAGGTGGAGAGACAGGTTGTGCATGCTGGTCCAGGAGGCCAGATCACAGACTGGCATTGCGCTGGCTTCCAGCTGAGCAAGAGAGATGTTGGTGTAACTCCAGTGAAGACTGCAGCCCAGGGTCTGTGTGCCCTGCTCCAAGGTGCTCCTCCTGCACTGTCCCTCAAGGCTACCTGCCTCTGATGGATACAGCAGCATGATCTCATCATCCACTGGACCGGCAGCACATTCTTCAGCCAAGGGGGGCTCACACCTTGGGCAGCCCGCTTCACCTGGGGCTCCTGGGAACTGGGCTCTCTTGTCAGGACCCTTTGTGGGGGCTGTTCCTTCCAGGCCAGTCAGGATACGGGGGTTCCCCAAGGCAAATGGGGAATCCCACACCTCCCAGGCCTCTTGTGAACCTTGGGCACTTTCAATGCTGCTGTGTGTGCTCGACAGACCCCGGGTATTGGCATAGGTGCTGAGGTGGGAGTGGAATGGGGAGTTCTGGTCTTCTAGGCAGTTGTCCACACTCGAGCACCGGGTCACATTAGATGGTATCAGGCCCTGGAGTGTCTGGCTACAGGAGGTATCTACTGCACTGCCAAACACATACTGCTTCCAGCCAATGCGTGCAGGCCCCTCGGGTTGCCAGGGCCGGGCGTAGGGATTGATGCCACTGCAGCCAAAGAGCAACACTCCTTTGTCCACCTGGGACTGCCACTTCTCCGGTCTGGCCTGGCCACCCAGTCTCTCTGGCGTTTCCTGCCAGGCCTGTTCCCGAGTATCAGACATCCAGCTGGTTGGGAAATCAGGGGTTGGCATGCATGAGAGTGCTGAAGACGTTGGGTAAGGTGGGGTGGTAGGATGCAGGGGCCTGTGATCAGCAGTGCTATTGTCCAAGTAGGATGAGGCTTCCTGACTGCAGCCCTCAGCTTGCAGAGACGGTCTCACCTCTGACTTTCCCGAGGAAGAGCCCCTGGGATGTGGGGACCACAATCTGTTAGGCTCCTGTATATCTTCATCTGTAGGGGAAGGTGGCTCAACACTCAAGTTCAGCTCCTGAAGAGACCGGGAAGAGCTGACCCCAGAGAACTGGGGTCTAGGGGAGGACCTGGAGTGTTCGGGACTGGAGACTGCAATCGCAGGAAGTGAGCTCCTGCGGTGGGGAGCGGGCTGGCCAGGGCTGTGGGCTGTGGGCTGCAGTGCTGCACTTTGCCCCAAGAGCACAGTGGCTGAGTCTCTGAAGGCTGATGAGAATGTCTTGGACACAGGGGAGTTGGCCGCAGCCACCTCATCCCTGCCCACATCTCCAATCTGACACCCATCTAAGCCACCTCCACCAGAAGGCTGGAGGTCCCTGCCCTGGGCAGGGCCTTTACCAGCACCTGAGGTCTGGTTTCTCTGCTGTTCTTCCTCCCAGTGACCACCAACCTGGGGGCTGGGGATATGTTTTAACTTTGTTACAAACGTAGCTTGGGGATCCAAGCCACTGTGATCGCTGGAGTAAGTGGAAAGTTGTGGCTTTTTTAAATGGCATTTGACAGTATTTCCAGAACATCTATGCCATGGTTCTGCCAGCAGCTCACTCTGAACAGACCCTTCACTTAAATTCAGGGTGTGTAGTTGCCCAGTTGTTAAAGGTAGTTCTGGCTTGGTTTGACACCTGTGTACATTCTGGCCACCTTCAGAGCTGTCCTGGAACAACCTCAGGGGCTCAGAGTACATATTTGCAGCCTCAAGCTCTCTGCCAACTTTCTTCTCAGCAACCTTTTTCTCAGGATCCCCTACTGACCTTGAGCTTCCATCAGCCGAGTCACTGAGAGAACCTGTCTTCTCATCAGGGGCAGAAGGGGGGCTGCTACCTTGAGCCAAAGCTAGGACAGCAGCAGTGACAGAGGGCTCCAGAGCCGTGCTGTCTGTTGGCCCAAATTCCACATTAATGCCTTTGTGCTCAAGGCCACGCGCCAAGAGCACGTCAGGTTCCCTGAAAGAGCTCGCCGCACTCTCATCCATTCCACAGCCCCTGGGACGTACTACACAGGGCAGGCTGAGAGTGTGGGGGACAGCCCTGGAAGTCCCCTTCCCCAGATCACCATCCCGGTAAGACAGTGAAGTGGAGAGGGGTGAGGAGCAGGCATGAGAAGCAACGGGTGGAGCATCATGCAGTTGCCGGCAGGAAAGAGTTCTGCTGTCTTCCTGCCCCGCAGGTGGGCGGAGAGTCCCACTGCCTTCAGTGTGCCCTGAGAAGACAACACAGTCCATAGTTCCTTGTGAACGTCTGTACCGGGTCTCCTGCTTAACTCCCCCGGGACCTGAGGGAGGGCTTTGATCAAGCGGTGCACTTGGCCCAGGATGTTTGCTGCCAGGCCCGTAGGCATCTGCCAGCTCCAAACCAACACTCGCCTTCCACTTCACACACTTCCAAGAGGGAGCTTCCAGTTCAACCCTTCCCAGGGCTCCCGGCAGACCAGCACTTTGTTTGCGACTTGCCCTCCCTTCTTCTAAACCAGTGGAAACCTCAAGGCTTTGGACATGGTCTTGGTTAGGCCTTGAGAGACTGGCAGAACCCTGCACAACACAGCTCACATGCTGACCTTCAAATGAGGTTGTTTTTCCTCCCTGTTGAGCCTCTAAGAAGTTACCTGAATCTCCTCCACATGTGGTGTCTAGGGTTCCAGGTTCCCAACGGGCTGGGATGCTCTCCTGATGGCCAAGAGGCATGCCCTCTGCAGCATCCCATGGAGCTAGCTGACTTTGCCTGCATGGAACCGCTCCAGCATCATCAGGAGGGGCCTGAGAAGGTAAGACAACCACCATTTTCTCTTCTACAGCTGTTGAAGAAGGAAGATTGTCTGTGCACAAAGGATCAGCAGAGGAAGGTGTTCTGGTTGCTTCTTTCATTTTCTCTATCATCTCACAAGAGCTAGAGTGGCATATAAACTGTTCACCTGTTCCCAGCAAATGTCTCAGTTGTCCATGACAATGGCTTTTGCCTAGAGCAGGGGCAGCATGGGAGGAGGTCTGTGAGGGATGCCACAACCGTGTTTTAGTTTCGGCATTGGGCAGAGGTTGAAAGTTGTCTGCAGAGAGAGGTGTGGCCTGAAGGACTTTCCTCTCATCAGTCAACTGATGTCCCGGCTCGGCAGAGAGAGATGCTACATGAAATCCTTGTGTTTCACTCTCACTCGTGGTCCTGTCTGATATTGACTGGTCCACTTGTTGACGCAGAGGCCTGCCAGGGGCCCCTGAAGAGCAGTCATGTTCTGATAAAGTCTCATAGTAAGGAAGCACTGTGCTGCCAGGCAGCAAGCTGTGAGGCCTCCTTCCCTGGGCCTCTGCTTGTCTGACCTCCTCCAGCACAGCCAGGCCTGCAGGCACAGCAGGCTCTGAGGGAGGCCCCCTTGGCAGGGACCCAGGAACTGAGAAGGAACTACTGGCAGGACTGGGGTCTTCAGCCTCCTTCTCTGTCTGTCTCTCCTTCCTGCCTTGGTTGTTACCCTCTCCTAATGGGCAGCTGGCCCACTTTTCAAGCAAGCTAGAGACCCTGTTCAGAGAACTGGCTTGTCGCATTCCTCCTTGCACAGCTGCCCCAGCTTCAGAAGCAGAACCCACCCTAGGACTTAAACCCACTAAATTGCTTCTGAGGTCCCTTCCTTTGTTTTGGGGCCTAGTGCTTGCTGATGTCCTGCCCTCTGCACCCACCTCTGGTACCCAGGGTTGGCCATAAGATCCCATGGCCATGGATATTGCAGATCCACCCCAAGCAGGGTGTGCCACAGAGGAGGCCCCTCTAACATTTTCTTGAGAGCCATGGTGTCCAGGCTCTCTACTCTGGTCTTGACACCATGCTTCCAGTCCTAAGAGACTGTTGGCCACTTTGAACTTTGTGGGATCTAGTCCACAGTCAACTGAAGAGATGCCTATAGCACTGGGTACATGAAGATAGTTTCCTGACAGTCTTGGAGAATTCAAGGGCAAGGTATTACTCCGGTCCTGGGGAGGAGCTGTGGAGGAGTCTGGCTGGCTCAGCAATGCACCAGTCTCCTGGCTGGAGAGGGTCCCCATGCAACATTGGCTGGGACTAGGAAGTTTCTGAGTTGATGAGACCACCTTGTTTTCCTTCTGTAGCCTCCTTCCTCGCTGCACAGCCATTTCTTCAACTCCGCCTTGAACGTTTGGCTCCTCTTGTTTAGAACTACTTGTGCTTTTGGCAGCTTGGCTTTCCTGAAAACCTTTCACAGTCTCCAGCTCAAGACTTCCCAGACCACAGGGCTGCCCTCTGGGGCTGGCTGATGTGCTCATCAACTCACCCTCCTTCTCAGACGACTTCTCGGGCGTGGGCTGAGTTCTAGCCAGTGCTTTTGTTCTCCTTGGATTAAAAGAAGTGTTGGTAGACTCTCTGTGAACTGTACATGGCCCTAAATAATCACAAGTGTCCCTAGCTGATCTGTCTAATACAGCCAGGTGGGTGTGCGCTCTCACAAATTTAACGTCTGGTACACATTCCTTTGATTTGAATGGGTTCAGGGTGGTTTTCTGGACCTGAGGATTTTTCCCAATGCTACTGATAGCCTCCATTTCTCTAGCTTCACTATCCCTATGGGTAACATCATCTGTCTGTCTGGGAAAAGATGGCTGATCCTTGGGAGACAAGTGATTTTCAGAGCTGCCTGTCTGCAGGACATGGTCAGCCATCTCCTGGTCCTTCTGGTCCTGAAACATGAATTCCTTACTGACTCCCAGTGTATAGGAAGCATACAGCTGCCTGTTCTGCTTAGATTTGATTTCCAAGATACTATTTTCTAGCTGCATTACACTCCTAACTAGCCTAGCCATTTCATCAGTATGATTAATTTGTTTATTCTGTTTCTTTCCAGAAGGTTCTCTCTTGGGTTTTAACATTTCTTGTGACTTTCCAGGACCCCTGCATTCACTCAGGTTTCTTTCCTGACAGCATGTAACTGACTGGAATCTTCCATATGTAGATGGAAGCTTAAACTCTTCTGAGCTGTCTTTAGGATGGTGAGCTTTTCCAAGAAGCCCAGTTTCATTCTTCCCTTCCCCGTTGTGGGCTAGATGTCTAATGGCCAATATGTCTAGGCTGCTTGCTCTATGACATACTGATTTGGACTTCAAAGGAGCAGCAGTTTCCCTGCGCATGTCCTTGTCAAGGCCTAAATGGATGGTTTTATAGATGAAATCAGACCTGGAACCAGAAGGAAACTGCCTGTTTGTATCAAAGGCCTGACTCTGTCTTTGGACTGCATTCTGATCCCGTTCTTCTTTCCTGCCTGCCTCAGATTCACAAACAAAGAGAGGCTCCCTAGACCCAGTGCGGCTGGAGGGAACACCGCAATAGGACGGAACAGTGGCCCCCTTCCCCTCTGCGCATACTGGCAGACTGTGTTTATTTAAAATTCCAAATTGATTTTCAAAATCATATACTTTTATGCTGGTAGATGGAAGAAAATGTCTCTTCTGAGCAACAGAAAAATAAACTGAATTATGGCTTTCTTCTTCAACATTTCCAGGGCATTTCCCTATTCCTCCGCTAATTTCCTTAGTGTTCAGATCAACTGGCCTCTCTGCTGTGACTTGCTGAGATAAAGCAATATTGGAATTCTGGTTTTCTAACAGCACTGGCAAATTATTCTTCAAATAAACATTTTGGAGGACCTGGGGGTCACAACTCAAGCACCAGGCTTCCTGAGGGGGTGGGGAAGGTGCTCTTGCTTCTCTGCAGGCTGAAATCTCTAAGGCAGTTTCTGTCAGGACATCCCGGCTTTTGGTTACATAGAATGTTCCCAAGGGAGGTGGCTGCAGGGAATATGGGAATGGATCCCAAGGAGCAGAGTCAGGGGGCAGCTCTGAGCCTGACGAAAAGGCAAAGGAAACATCGGTGTGTCTTCCAACCACTTCCTGGAAGC
Source organism: Manis javanica (assembly GCF_040802235.1). Taxonomy (NCBI): domain Eukaryota; kingdom Metazoa; phylum Chordata; class Mammalia; order Pholidota; family Manidae; genus Manis; species Manis javanica. The sequence continues at coordinate 92,788,219 of NC_133163.1, read as the reverse complement.
TCTCCTGGGAGTCTTCTTTCCCTTCCTGCTGGGGATGGTGGCTCTTGTGACTTAATTTCCCCACCTGGCCTGCACTGCCCTTCCTGAGAGGAGCCTGGCCTTGGGGCCAAAAGCCGTCTTTGGCGGCTATGGTGACATAACTGTCACAGGGGTTTTTCGGGAGGAAACATTCATCAGAGGAAGTCGTCAGCCCAGGTTTCCCTCTGCTCTGAGAGGACTCTCCCAAGTTGTTTTGTTTGACTTCACATGCCTCCATCATGGAATTTTCTATCTTGTCCTCTGCTGCAAAGACCTGTACATTTGTAGTTTCTGAAGATGATGATTCTATGTCTGCTGAGTAAGTTCCACTATAACTCACCTCTTTCTCACTAGTTGTAAAGAGATCTGAAATACCTTCTAACTCAGCATTCGCAATGTCCTGTTCTTTCTCTGCTTTAACATGCCTAACTTTGGATAAATGGATAGGAAAGTTTTTGAAATTTACACTGCTAGAAGCCACAGATCCAAATGGCAACAGAGAATCTCCTCCTTTGCCAGAGGCTTGGGTCAGGGCACCAGAGTCTTCCTCGAGGGAGGGGAAACCTGGCATGGACTCCCCTGTGGCCTCCCAAACAGGAGATAGTTCAAGGAGGTACCTCTGCTGAAGGGCAGCCCAGTCCCTGTCACAGGCACTGTGCACGTGAGTTGGTGAGGTGGCAGACGTAGCCACCACATGTGACACACTGGAGCTGTCAGATGCTGTGGCACTGTCCTGCTGGGCCTGGTCAGGGGTACCTCTGGCCTGAAAGGTGCCGTCAGCTCCTGGCTGAAGAAGCCTGTAAGACCCCCAGAGTGACAGCCTGGATATTTCAGAAGCAGGCATTGTGTATACACTTCTTACCCTGCAGGGCAGCTCAGCACCACCTTGGGGCAGTTTGGAGATATAGGACAGGACTGTTTCTGCCTCTGGTGACTTTTGTTCTTCCATATTTAGCCAGTAGCCAGGCTTCTCCCAACCGCAGGGCTGAAACTCCTGGATACCAGGACTTGGACATAAAGAACCCGCTATTCCTGGAGGACTGCTGGGATTAATCTTGGAGTCACAGGAAAACGAGGAACCCGTGGACAGCAGAGGGCTCCCTCCTGGAACCTGCGTGCCTTGGGGAGTGTCGGCTTGTTCAGAGGAGCTTGCCCCTGCCTCCACCTCAGACTGCTCACAGTGGGGCCAGGGCTTGGGAGCAAGGTAAAATGAACTGCTCATCGGCAGGATGGCTTCCAGCCTGGCTCCTATTCTGCGGATGATGGGATCAAGGCTGCACATTGCCGTCTGGTCTACTATGGGCAAACTGGAGGTCTGCAGGCGCCAAAAAGTTTCTGTGGGCATCTCATCAGCTGAACTGAAGAAAAGCTCTTCTTGCTGATCTTCTCCCAGTTCCTCCTCAGCATCAACCAGGCTATCCAGGGAAAAGCGCCTGTGTATTCGGGTGAACAGTCCACTGTCTGAGGATGTGGTGGAGCCCCTCACAGAAGCTCCAGCTCCAGCCCTAAGGGGGCTGTGGCCATTGGCGAGGTAAGTGCCCCCCAGGCTGTCCCGTGGTCTTCGGCACCCCTTCTCAGCCAGCGCGTCCTCTGATACTTGGCTGTCATCACTTTCCGAGTTCTCTGGCTCTGGGAGATCCTGCTCCATACCCTGAGGGTCCTCTGCTCTCAGCAGCTCTGTCAGAGCTTTGGCATAGACACAGGGGAGAGAATCCACTGAGTAACAACTATCTGCATCAGGCAAGTCACTGTCTTTTTCTACTGCATGATCCTCTACTGGGCTGGAACCTGTGAGTGAGCTCATGGTGTCTGGGTTCCCTGCACTCTGCTGCCTCTTCAAAGGGCTGCCCAGTGGCAAGCAAGAAGACTTTATGGCAATACCTCTGACCCTAGCTGCTAGCACCTTCCACTGCCTTTTTGATGCCCTGCCTGGAGAAGGTGGTGTGGAATCTGTCCAGAAAGTCTTGACTGCTTTTCCACGCCCAGCTACCTGTTTGGGTCCATGGGGATGAGAGGAACTGCAGCCGGCTCCCTTAGTGGCCTTGCAGATCCCTTCTTTTTGCCACCCTGCCAGTGGGTGTCCAGAGTTCACTAGTTCCTTAGCCCTTCTTCTGGTCTGGGTGGAAGGAGTAAGGGCCTCTGGCTCCTCCCTTGGCTTTAGCTTCTTAGCTGATTGGCCCAGAGATGCTAGGCTCTGGGACACCACCCAGCGGGACTGCTTACCCACTCTCTCCATTTCCTGGATGCTGGCAGACTGAGAGCTCACAGGGAGGCAGGTGCATAGGGCTGAGGCTCTCTTCACGGCCAAGGCCCCCCTGGTTGTGCAGAGCTGCCCTTTGCCTGAACGGAGGGCATTCTTGCTGAAATGCCCTGTCCTTGGAGGGTGAGCAGCAGTCTGGGGCAGATACTCTTCTGCTGCGGTTTCCTCTGCCACTTGGTCAGCAGAGTCAGGCACAGGAGGTAACGTGGTGCAGGGATCCCAGTTCAGGAAAATGCTGTGGAGACAAGGTATGCCATCTCAGAGAAGAGGTCCCTACTTCCTGCTGACAGAATATAGAGGCCCACTTAGTTCGTTCTGAAAGAGGTTAAAAATTAGCCAATGTCACTCTCCCCTATAGTTTCTGGGTTCGGAGCAAAGCTCTATAGGTAGAAAAGGAAACTGTGGACTATAGTCCTGGCTCTCAAAGATGCCCCAGGGACACTCTGTTCTTCAATTTATTTTATAAAAAAGCTGAACTGAATCTGAATCTAATCATGCCTTGAAAGGACACTTTCAGTTAACAGGCAATATGAGGAACAGAGGAACAACTGAAATGATACTATAAGGAGTCAAATAGACAAATCTATAAAGTGGCACATTCTATAGAACTGATCCACTTTATAAATGATATGAAGAAACAAAAACAAAACAATGATTAAAAGAAACTTAAAAGACATAATCATATGTAGTATATCTGTAGTATATAAATCCTATTTGGATCTTAATTTGAAAAACTAACTGGAAATGGTATTTTGAGGCTATTAGAGAAATTCGAATATGGCTGAGGTTTTAGATTTATACTGAATAATTAACCTTAATTTTGTTAAATATGATAATGACAATGTAGTTTCAAGTCCTTATTTTTTAAAGTGTGTACCTGATATAGGAGTGAAATGACATGATGTCTAGGAGTTGCTTTAATATACATCAGAAAAAGGAAGACAGGGAGATAAAGCAAGAATGGTAAATCTTGATAATGCTGGATATGGGTAATAGGTATACTATTCCTCTCAACTTTGTGTATATTTGAAAATTTTGCACTAAAAAAAGCCTGCATAGTACTCTGAAGACCAGAAAGGTGCTCAAATATAATACCAACAGACACTAATTGTGCACCTCCTATAGGCAAGGCCTGCGCTAGGCCTGGAGGACACAAAGAGGCAGACACGGTCTCTGCTCCAAGCAGTTTGAGACATAACATATCCTCACCTTGACCGAGTGAAGGAGTGAAGGAGAAAAGAATCAGGTAAGATGGCAAACTGAACGTGGGAGTCAGAAAGATGTGCTCTACTCACTCGCCCGTTGGGAGGTGGGGGCAGAAGGCTCACTTGAGGTGGCAGGTCAGGTGGGGCAGGAAGGGGAGAAAGTGAATGGGAACAGAGTCCCGTTTGAGGCAAGATGGGATGGAGGTGGTGGCAGGTCACATACGAGGAAAACAGGCTGAGATTCTCACTCCAAAGGTATTGCCACAGCAGCAAGAGCTGCCACTCAGAGTGGGTGGGGGAAGCCTGAGTCTTAGAGGACACCAACTACAGAGGACGAAGGAGTGCAGCCAGAAGGAGGGACAAGTGATGGGGAAGAGAGCAGCAAGCACAGCTTTCCATTTCACAGACTGAGCAAACAGGTGTGGGGAAGTACAGAACGCTGCCGGGGCAGTGAGGCTGGGAGCTTCAGCCAATGCTTCCCGGTGACAGCCGCTGGCTGTACCTGCGCAGCTGTGGCAAGTACTGGCCGCAGAGCCTTTGGAGGCTCAAAGAACTGCAGCTTGTTGATTTGCTTCTACACTGAGGCCCGGGGACCAGAGCATCAGAGCAGGGGATCTGGTATGGGAGCTTCTGGGCACAGTCACCCTGGGGCCAGCATGATGCCTCGAGCGGCTCTAGTCTCTTCTGGGCCTCCAGCAGCCTCTGCTTCCTGATGATTCTCTCTAGCTGGAATGAGAGCTTTTTCTGCCGGATGTTCCACTCTGCTGCCCGAAGAGCGTCTCTCCGCTGGAGCTGCAGTGGCAACCGCCGCTTCTGGCCTCGGACCAGTTGGGGGAGCCGGGTCTCGGGATGTGTCTGAGGCCAAGTGCCTGCTAGCCCAGAGGCCTCAGGTTCTTCCCCTGCTACGCAGTCTTGCTGTTGCTGCTGTTCCAAGCCAGCCGGCCAGGTCTCTCCTCCGAGCAGCCACTGCTGGTCTGGGAAGCAAACACACCCCAAAAGGTCAGCACCTCCCTCCCTCCCGTGGCTGCCTGGACTCAGGCCCCTCCAGCTGTGGCTGGACCCATACAGAGGGGAAGGCTGGCCAGGGTGATGTAGCAGGATGAAGGCCACTGGGGCCCCTCACCACAGGGCAACGGAACCAGCCCCCAGGCCTCAGCTCAGCAGTGGCACATACTAAGACAGGCAGCAAAGCATGGACAAAGGTGTGGATGAGGAGTGAGCAGGTGGCCCATCACTTTGAGGGCCAGCCAGGAAGGTGGTTTCCTTGTGCCTGCTGCCAGCCCCACCAAGGAGCCTCTGGTCTCTGAAGGATGGGAGAGAACACCTAATACCAAAGATTCCACCATATCACAGTGAAAACAAAGGGGAGAACACAGAAGGCTAGGGAAGCATGAAAATGAAGAGACGAGAAGGTGAAGCAGACACTGCGAGAGGCTGGCACCTACTGTCTTTAATCTGCCGGCGGATGCGAGCCTGGTCGAATTCCAGTTCCTGTTTGGCTCGGATCTGTCCCGCTAGGATTCGCTGCCTCGAATTTCCCACGTAGCACTGTTGCTGAATCCGGGCCCTGTGGCGCAACTCTACAGTCCTCAGGGGCTGGTGGCCCTCATCACTCTGCTCTTCCAGCACTCTTCTGTCACAGAGGGGCCGGGGTTACCCAGGGGAAATGTAAACCCAGCTCAGGGCAAGCTGGTGGTAGTCTAATCCCCTGGGGGGGAACTCCAGAATTCAACAGGGCAGAAAGGGGTTTAGACTTCTGGCAACTTGGGACACACAAGGCACGGTGTCACAGGGAGCTCATGATGTCACAATGCAGGAAGGGAGAATGGCCCTTAAACTAGCATATTCTTAGATCACAAGTTTACTAGAAACACAAGTTTATTTTGGTCAAGGAAGATAATCAGGAAAATAAAGCAGCTTTAAAAAAACAAAAAAACTATTTTAACTAAATCAAATAGCTTTGTCCTTTAAAAAAAGAAAAAGGTAACCGCTGAAAATATGCTGGAAATATTTCTGGAGCTTCTGCTCTACTCTATGGTGGGAATGGAAACTCTCTCCTACATGTCCAGAGATAACAAACTATCGCTCCATTCCCTGAGACAGAAACCCTTTGTGATCTGGGAGGAGGAGGCAGCCAGTCCAGAGGAGGGAGAAAATAAACAATGCACACCAGACCTGTGTGCGTGGCAGGAGATCCAGAGGAGAGCTGGGCTCCACTCAAGGGCTATTCTCAGTGAATGAGCCCTGGCATAGGGTTCAAGAGTTTTAGACTCTACCATACCTTTCAGAGATATATGCTAAAGTGTACTAGTGATATTGTCTGGGATTTGTTTAGCTCCAGTGGAGATAAGTGGGAAAAGTGAGTGGGGGATAGAAATGAAACAAGGTAGCCCTGAGTTGATCGTTTGCAGTATATTTGGAATTCTCCATAATGCAAAGTTTAAAAAGAATAGTAGATTGCAGTCATGCCTTACTTTGCCACCAGGTTCCTGTGTGACCATGGCTGAGTCAGCTTCTACCTACAGGCCAACCTGTGCCTGGGTCGCCCGTGGCCTTCTTAGCAAGGATCTCATGTGCTATTTCTGCAGGTCTCTCCATTTTAGTCATTCAAGTTTCTAAAGAAGCCAACTCATGGGCACTCTGGGATGGCAGTAGGAGGGGGAATGGTTAATAAAAGTCAGGATATGGCAGAGACTAGCAAAAAAGTCTGAATCCAGCCTCTCTTAGCTAGCCCTCAGGCCTCATTCTGGTCCCAGGATGCCATGACTTTCAGGCCTGAAGAGACTCACTTAATGACCCTAGCATCAGATCTCAGACAGTTTGAGCAATGTGCTCTGGCTCACTTTGCATAGGACATTTACCACTTTGTAGAGCAGAATAAAGTCACAGAGGATATCAAAGCAGAGATCCACAAACTATATAGCCTGTGGGCCAAACTTGGTCTGCTGCCTGTTTTTATGAACAACAGGCTGCTTTTGTGCCAAACTGACAAAACTGAATGGCTGTGTTGCAACAGAGACTGTATGGCCCATGGAGCCTGAAATACTATCTGGCCCTTTACAGAAAGTTTGCTGCCTCTCTCTTAGAAGAAATTAAGATTTCTTAATGCAGCTTTAGGAGGACAGTGAAGGATGGATGGATGGGAGAGTGAATAGATGGATGGGGCTGCATGGGGGGGAGTCGACACAATGGCAGTTTCTTCCCTGGGAAGGAAGCTGGGAGGTCATTCAATCTGCAATGGGTCCAAGGCCTATGCTTGAGTGTGTGTGCTCTGGGGAAGATGGGCACTAAGTGCTGTAGGCAAGAGGCCAAATACATTGAGGAATGTGCAGAAAAGAGGGAAGGCCCCCTTTGTCTCATGTGAAGCAAAAGACAAGGGGCAGCAATTGGAATAGAAAACCAGTTAATGCCACACAAATAGAAAAGGCAGTTAATAGGAAACATTTTATACAATCTATTTCTATGTATCATGCCTCCAAATTCTGTCTGGCCAGACATTGGCTGAATTACAAACATGAGCCTATCAGGGGGTCCCAGATGAACCCAGCAAAGATCCAGACCATCAGGTACAAGGGGCAGAGAGAGGATCATTATTCTGAATTCCTTGAGAGTACTCAGCTTCCTTCTCTGCTATCTTCCAATCCCCAGGTTTACAATTTGCTTCTCCATAGAAGAGAGCTCCCTCTACCATTCTCCTAAGGAAGTGGCAATTACCAGTCAGCTTCTGCTGACCGGATACGTCTTCCTTCACGCAGCAACAGGATGTCAAAGAGAGGGTTCTGGGATGATGACTACAGACACACCGCATTCACATTCAGCCACTCACGGGTGTCACAGGGCAACGGCCTTGTGGATCACGCCATCAGACATGCCATCAGACTGAAGACGGCTCCTCTGCTAAGCACATCAGCCAAGTTCCCAGAAAGCAGATGAAAAAGAAAATACCAACCTTACTCTACATGCCTGGGTAGGTTACCAAAGGCAAGTCTTCAGTCACTGCCAGCCAAGGACCTCTGGTTCTATCAGATGGCTACCCTCGACCTTGGGTGGCTCCAGCATCCCCCAGCTGCTGCCGGGCCACCAGCTTGCCAGGCCTCCACTGCTCCCCCCACCCTCCTGCTGCCTCGGGGTCTAAGCTTCTGCAGCAGGATGCAGGAGCGCCTACTCACTAAGGCAGCAGCGGCAACAACAGCGTCTCCCGGGCTCTAGGCATTTAAGGTTATGCCCCCAAAATTTCAGATGGGAAAATGCCAAGAATATAGGCAACAAACAGTTTTCAAGGACAAACTCCCCTCTGGTCCAGATTGCTGCTGCCAGGAGATAAGGAGGCAGACCGGCCAACTTCCCCTGGCTCTGGAGTCAGCTGCAGCTGGCTCCTTCAGAGAGGAGAATGAGGGAAAGAAAGCCTAGGACAAGGGAAGGCTTTGGAGCCGGCCCCACCCAAGAGCAAATGAGACTATCGTGGAGACACAGCCACACACCAGACTGGGGGCCCAGCTGACAACGTGCGGTTCTCTCCACTCTCATGGCTTCTTCCCTTGGCCCCTCTGCCCGGTCACAGACTTGAGCCCCACTGCACCCCATTTCCTTCAGGAGCTGGCACACAGATGCTGGCTACTAGCTGGGCAGGACCAGCCCTGTCCATAGGCTCCTGGAACTGCTGCTGAAGAGCAGAGGCAGCGAGGGGGAGAGGCCTGGGTTCCCAATCCCCGTCTGAATGAAAGGGCGCATTCTTGGTGTTCCTGGAAGGTCATGTCAGTGCCTGCAGGGTCAGAGAGCCCAAGAAGAGGCAGGTCAGCTGGGGTGAGACAGGAGACAGGAACGGGAGAAGGAAGCTGCCTTCCTGGGCAGCTTTGGGGCTGGGGTGGTGATCAAGACATGGGCAAAGCACGTGCCCTTTCAACCACCCAGATCCCTGGGGGTCAGAAGGTAGTATCCTTACTGGAGGTGGGCAAACAGGCTCAGAGACTTAGTAACTTGCCTAAGGTCACACAGCTTTTACTTTGTATAGCCAGGATGTGAAACAGCTTTCTCCAACTCCAGCATCTCTCTTCAACAGCCACAGCTCTTTAAGGTGCAGAGCCTTTCCCTGCAAACCTGTGAACTCTGGGACAAACAGCACCAGTGCTCCTTCCCAACAGAAACCTTACCTAAGACAAGGCCTCCTTTCATGACTTCACTACAAAAAGGGAGGGCCACTGATGAAACAAGGGCTACGGCCTCAGTCCTGGCTCTGCCTTGGCCTTGGTATGCTCCTCCCTGTGACACCTCACCCACCTGACTTGTCACCCGACAGAGCCTTGGCCATCCGCCCCGAGAATTACCCTTAGACTCTGGTGCCTGGCCTGCAGCACTTAGCCATGAGGACTGGACCTACTGGCCCTGTATCACTGTTTCTGCTCCCACGTCCAACATCCAGCACTACCAAGGTCAGGCCCAAAGCTATCTTCAGTTGCTACCAAATGCTTCCGGCCTGGGGAAAGAGCAGCCAGATCCCTCTGAAGGAACCAGGGCACCCTCCCAGGAGCCCTGTGCTCCTGGGCTGGGCAGCTTCCCAACACCAGTGGTCTCATGAGTCCCTGCTGACATTTTCTCCATGAAGTCCCCAAGTCAGAGGCTACCTTGGCTTATGGGAACAGAAGGACACCATTATCCCTAGTACCAAGCCTGCAGGACACCTCGATCTGGGGTGGGGATTCTACACAGAAACAGATGAAGAAAGAAAATAGTTTGTCACCAATCACATAGAGTGTAGATCAGGTGGGTCTGAGACAGCAGAGCCCCAAGATATTTTTCATACTATCCCCGGAGCTCCTGCCCCTCTTATTCATAATTCTGGACCCTTGGTTATAAGAAAGAAAGGATTCCCAGTTCCACGCTATCTTCAAAAACTCAGAGGAAGCCATGGTCCTGCAAGCTAACTGACATACACTCTGAGCTCACACAAAGGCAGGCCAAAACTTAAAGGGGTATACTAGGAAAGTTCAGATGCAGTTGTCAAAGATATCTACAAATACATCACATTTATATCTTATTGCCAGAGGACAGTGGCCATAGGAAACATCAAATGATATATTTATTTCAGTAATAAAGAAAGTTGCAATATTGAAGAGGAGGTGAATGAGGGCCAAGACTGCTTCCCTGCCAACTAGAAGGTGAGTGGCTAGCTCAGCATCTTCAAATTACTTGCCCAAGTTGGTTGAGAGCAGGTCTTATTCACAGTTTAGCTGCTACACTCACCTCCTCCTCCCCTGCTCTGTGTAACAACAGATTAAGAAGCAAAACCAATAGGTTCCACAGCAGAAAAAGCAGCTGTTTCTCACCTTTCCTTCCAAAGCAAAGGGCAGAGACCCAACCGGGAGGCAGTGGCATCTCCATCCAAGTCCAGCCATTCCAAAGAGCCCCCGTCCTGGCCAGCCTCTGTGACCTGGGAACAGGAAGAGAGCAGAGATGCTTTGGTCACCCCCAACCCCGACCCCGACCCCGACCCCCAGAACCAGACAAAGCTCAAGCTCGACCCCTAGAGAGAAGTAGGGAGGCCCACAGCCACCTAGAAGCAGGGTGCTAACCTGCCTTCTCTGTCGCAGGACAGCGGCCTCTGCTGGGTGGTTAAATCGGAATGTTTGTGCTTTCCCCAGAGTTATGACTGCTCCTGCAGCACAGACACAGATGAGAATTCAGTCCACAGCTCATGTTGTAAGTACGCACTACATGTAGGGCACTGTTTCTCTGCGACAAAGTCCTCCCCTTAACAAGTTGATCATTTAACAAATTTGAATAAGAGGTATTCACTTGAATAAGAGGTCGCAGAGCATATGTACTGAACTAATGACATGAACAGGAGGGGTTCCGGCGCTGCAAGGGAAAGCAAAATGAGTTCCAGGTGGAGTAGTCAAGAATGCTTCATGGAAGAGAGGGAAATCTAAGCTTACCCTCAAAGAACAGACAAAATGTGAATAGTTTAATAGTAGTAGTAACAGTAATAATGACACTGAGTGTTTGCTAAGTGCTAAAAACACTATTAAGAACATTGTATGGATTAGCTCATTCAATCCGCACAGCAATCCTCTTATTATCCCTATTTTGACAGATGAAGAAATTGAGGTTCAGAGACTTTCCCAAGGACACAGAGCTAACAAACACAGGTACAAATTTCACATAGTCATTTTCCAGTCTAGGGTCCTGGAGTTTCTTTGTTTATGGGAAGAGGATTGAATTAGGAAATCTTCAGATCTCTGGGTGCAGAGGCTGGGTGTTCCATCCTTAAAAGCCTGTTTCACTGGGCTCTCTCGATCCTGGTTAGAGAACAGAGCTAGAGCTACTCCATCACTTGTCCTGGTCCAGACAGAGCTGTAGACAGTCCTACCTTGGGTCAGACGGCAGGAGGCAGTCACCTCCCTGCCATTGACTGTGCAGCGGGCTCCCCGAGTCGGTCGTAGAACAACTACCCCACAGGCGCTGGTGATAGTGCAGTGGTCTCTCTCGATCCACTGACCCTGAAGGACTATAGAAGAGAGGGAGTCACTTAGCTGGGTAGACGGCCCAGAGAAACATGCACCTCCATGCTTTCTATGAGATCAGAATCCGTATCTGGAAGATTTCACATCAAGAGAGGAAGAGCCACTGCCTGAAACCACCTCGTCCTATCATGTCCCAGACCCACAACCTAGCAGACAAAGAAGAAGTGGCCCCTGGATGATCCGAAATTCCTTCCTCAGAGCACCACCAGGTTCCTCTGAAAAGCCCTGTCCAATGCAAGTTCCTGCCACAAAGTGTCAGACCCATATGCTCTGTCACTTACCAATGTCCTGTTCCTGGTCAGAGTCGATCCTTCCTATTTTTGTTGTCCCCTCCTACAGAGAATAACAAAGCCCTTTTAATGAGAACAAAAAGGGATATACCCTGCCCCCAAAGAGAACAGAGCTAGAGCTACTCCATCACTTGTCCTGGTCCACACAGAGCTGTACAGTCCTACCTTGGGTCAGACGGCAGGAGGCAGTGACCTCCCTGACCTGCTGGAGTGTTAGTGCCATCTTCCTACACTACACCCACCTTGGTCTTTTCTGCACCCTTCCCACCTTTGGTCCAGGCTGCCCTCACTGCTCTGCCCACTCACTGCACAGCCCAGGAAGCCCCTGAGAAGGCGAGGGCAAAAAATCATATGAGAAAGCAGCACATATGAGAAGTTCTTTACAAAGTCAACAAGTGCTGGCCAACACCTTTGGCAAAGTGTCCTGAAGCCTGAAATTAGGGAACAGCTGTGGTGTTGGTCAGAGATTCTCTCATCTGAGGACATGGACACAGGTACAGCTTTCCCAGGAACTAAGGTTAGGGTGGTCCACATCTGGTTCAGTCAGGCTCAAAGAAACAAGCATTCTATGCAGATGTATGGAAGCACGGGATGTTTACCTTCTTGGTCCGCAGATGAAGTTTGACAGACACCACATTCTAAGAAGGGTAAAGCACAAAGAGGAGAAAAGCATATCTAGGACCAAAAAGACTGGAAGAGTGTGAGAGAAGAGGGGAAACAAGAGTTAGTATAAATGAATCACTGGGTTAGTAGAAGACAAGGCCTTCTAGCTCTTGGATTATGACAATTCTGGTTAAGACCACATTGATCTGTTTGGGGAAGGGAGCAATACAGCAACAGAGATGCTGAGTTTACATATGTATCTATCATTTATTGAAGGACCATTCACTATGTCCCAGGCATTGCACTGAATGCTCTAAGACATCTCTTATTTAATCCTTTAACAACCCAAAATATAGGTATTATTATCTCCCTTTTAAGATGAGGAATCTGAAGCTGACAGGGGATAAGTTGCCCAGGGAACCCACATCCTAAGTGGGAGTGCTGTGGCTAGACTTGAGGTCTCTCCGGGTCCTAAGCCCATGCTTTTCTGGCCCCATCATACCACCTCCCCAGTAATAGATGTTTTCAAGTGATCAGGTTTCACTGTTAGCAGCCACAAGGTGGAGGTCCCCTGCATAGCTCTCCCAAAATAGCTGGTGAAAAGGCAGACTCCTGAAGTAATGAATGAAGCTCTGGTCTCAGTGTGCCACCCTCTGTGTGCACACACAGAGCCAGCCAGGCCCCAGCCTTTGCTGCTCAGAGCCACATGAACCAAAGGATGCTGGCCTCCACAAACACCACCAAACAAAATCAAGGGAAAGGGGTCAAGACCCCACCCCCCACCCCTGCCGCTAAGTTCAGGGTCAGCCTCAATGATGAGGCACACTCCTCCCCAAAGGATAAAGGCCATAGCACATCACAACTTCTAGACCTGCAGGGCAGAAACTACCAGAAAAATGATGGCATTTTGCTTAACAGGGACTGAGTTGGCACCTGTGTTTGCTGCCCCCCTCTGTCTGCTTAAGTGGGGAAAGTGAGCAGAACAAAGGCAATTAAGGGGATGAAGTCCAGAATTATCAGAAGTCGGACCTCCACGCACTCTTCCCTCCGCCCCTTCCTACCTAAGGGGCTTCCTGAGGTGACCCAAGAGAACGGAGCTTCCAGAGCATGGCTGGGGGCCATCCCTGGGTGTATGACCAAGTTAGCAAAGCAAATAAAAACACAAGAGGATCTTAAGTAATCACTGTAATCCTATTACCCAAACCAGGATCTAAACAAACAGAAAGGGAAAATATGGATACATAAAATGCAGCAAGGCCAGGATCAGAACGAGACTGAAAGCTCACCCCAGGCTCGCTGCAAGTGCTCCGAGGCGGGAGCAGCACCCTCAGCGTGCAGACTCAGCAGTGAAAAGGGGACTCCTCCATTCATTCAAGGCCGGCACTGCTCTCCTATCTGCAATTCAGTCTCGTCCTTTAGCACTCCACAGCCACCCTAAGGGCTGCCTCTTGTCTTTCAGCTTCATTTGCCCACTCCACATCCAATCAGTATAGCACATCAGTTCTGCTCAAATATGTGCCATTTTAATTCACCCGGTCTCTTTCTGACCTCCAACCTCTTCACATGGTTCTGGCTGACAGAAGGATGATAACCTTTGGCATTTAGATCTGTTACTCAGGTAAAAGGCACTTCTGCCTAGACATCTTCACTGAGGTAGTTTATACTCTGTGCATCAGAAAATAAGCTACTTAAACCTTTTGTTCTAAGGCTTCACTCTCTGACAACTTCCCTGAGGGCTTAGCCTAAGAACAAAGGCTTTCTAAGCCTTGTTGGCTTTGCTAACATCTCACTACCATATGCACCCACATCATTAGAAGCCTTATTTCTCCAGAGATAACAGATCATTACAGATCCCCCATAAACTGTTCCTTTCATATGTCAGCTGGGGACGATTATAAGAATGAAGGCTGGATTTTCAGTGAGCGCAGGGATTTGGGCCACATAAAATATATTCTGCCATCCAGAGGGACTGTCCTACAGTCACACAAACACGGTATGAGGACAGGTGATGAGACTCTATCTACCATCAGTCACTAACTCTCAAACTGCTTCACTTAGAAGCGAGGACTTGGCCTCCAGGTGACAGACAAGCAGCTGAGCTAGGTTCCTTGTGGAGGGCCTTGGCTTTGTTCTGTTGTTTCTAGGGGGCTGCATTCCATGCCCTACCTCACTGCTTACCAGCTCTCCGAATGCTCCCTCATGCTTTCTTTAAGCTTCCCATAGCTACTTTCTCTCCTCTCTTCTTTCCTAGGTAAACTTAGCAATGGAGAAGGGAGAGGGACATTTTTGTTGATTTGGGGGTTGAACAAGTGGAGAAATACTGGAAGGGAACTATTTCAGATCTCTTGATTTCTTCTTTCCTCTGAAAGGCATCTGTGAGCAGCCTGTATCTGCGAGCGCGGGAGGGCTGGTGGTATTTCGAGGTTAAGATTTCACCTCCATGACTGCAACTGCTTCAGGAAGCCAGAAAAGGAACATAAGCAGCATCATTCTTACTTCAAAATGAGGCAATTAAGGCACAGGGAACAAAACTAAGTTTTCTAAGAGCAACTGTAGCAGCAGCTGAAAAACAACCAATTGTCTGACTTTCCAGTCTTCTGCTCTGTTCAGACAAAAGCAGAATCGCCACCACAGGCTGGCTAGCCCACTCCCTGGAGGCAGCCCCAAAGGCAGTTCAGCAGCATCCAACTCAATTCACAGACATGCAGCTGCTGCCCTGGCTTTTCACTCCTCAGCCTCCAGGGCCACTGGCTAAGGAGGTCAGGGGGTGCTCACCTTGAGGTAATAAAGCACAACACCTGTGCTGAGCACATCATCCTCCAAGGCCGTTAGGTGCGGCAGGCTGGAGTCGATGACTACCCCGGCCCTCCTCCTGTTGATGTCCACTCTGTAATGCTCCACAAGGGCCTTCCACTCGTTCCATTTCCGGGTCCAGTCTTTAGTCAGCTGGTCTATCTGCAGATAGAGGAGGTGGTCTTACACACTCAGCACAGGGAGCAGACTAAAGAAAGGTCAGATGTCACCCAGGCCTGATTCCTCACTGATTCAAAGCCCCATGGAGGCCCTTACACCTCCTCTGTGAGCTGTTTTTCCTAACTTCTTCAAAAACAAGTCACAGAAATTCCCTCAGTAAGCATTATTTTAAAGTTTCCTGCAATGAATTGTTTTTAAAATTAGAAAAAAATGCCATAAATGTTATTTTAAAAAATTAACTGGGATGTTAGATGGACACCTATGTTTATAATCTCCTTGCCCCATCCTCCTTCTATGTGATCCATACTGGGAGTATACTTCTTTTCCTGGGTGTGGTACTCTGGGTTCTAACCGAAGCTGTATGTGACTCAAAGACCCACAAAGATTACTGCCAACAGTAATCTCCCCGGTAGAATAAAGACTACATGAAACTGGTCTAAAAGGCCACATAATACTTGTGGGGAAGTTGGGGTTGCTCTGGCCAGGATCATCACTGAACTTAAACCACCTGATGATATATAACTGGCCTGTTGCTAGGCTACCTGTAGGCAGTAAGCTATTATTGCACTATATAGAGAGCTCGGCCCAGTGCTCCGGGGGGAGGCAAAGATGCTAGTGCTCGACCTGCTGCCTGGAGAAAAAGCCGGGTAATAAACACTTTCATCCCAAAGAACATTTTGCTGTCACTTTCTTTGGTCACATTGAATCCATAGCAAACCTGCCCGAGGCTGAAACCCATTGGCAAGACAATACTAAAACAACAACAAAAATAAAATACTGAGGGCCTACTATGCATATCAGCAACAGAGTCTAATAAAAATAACTCCTAGATGAAGTCATTTCAACAGTCATCTAGAAGGTCCGCAGAATCACTGCATCCCCCTTGCATGTGATCAGTGTCTGGCTGACCATCTTCAACAACCAATCCATAAGGCTTCTCTCTGGACTACCTGTCCCCAGGTTTGCCCAGCTTCACATTAGCCCACCTTCCTTATCTGCAGTCAAGGTGAATTTAAAGAACTTTCTTTCTTTGAGACCCCTTATAAATGTCCCCTGTTCCTTAAGTCTGGTGGCCAAGCTGCTTCTGTGAATTGGCCTTGCTACTGGGGAAGCAGAAACTTCCTCTCTTAGGACTTAGTTCTTCTGGCTGGCATCTGTTGAGGCTCAATAAACCCTTTTATTTCAGAGATCTCTCAGGCTCTAGAGTTTTTGACTTGTCATAAGAGAGCCGTCCTGGACCAGGAATAATGGAGGGAGAACAGGTCTGCTCCCAGGGTGACAGAAAGCACAGCCGAGTTCACCCAACACACCCACCTTTAATTCATTTTGAAGAACCAGCTCCTTCAGGTTTTCATCCTTTTCTTCATTCAAAGGACTGAAGCTTCTCTGCATAAAGAGAGAGGTGTGCTTCTTGGGTCCCATCCTTCCTCTTATGAAGGAAGAAAAGAGACAGAGGAAAGACCGTATCATTAAAATCAGAAACAAATCAGAAACTTAGATATTTGGGCTCAGACTGGTACAAAGAAGGAGAACACAAAGAAATTTCTCTGGAACAGGGGCCCTGTTCCTCATATCTGCCCACACAAGGAACAAGGGCCATTCAGGCAGGTGCTCTTCGGACAACAGAGGTGATACAGTGAGAGGACGACCACCCCAACTGAACTACTCAAGTAATCAGAGTAATTCCTGTTCTGTCTTGGCTCCTTCCTCTTTTCCCTAAGTGTCACTTAACTGAGAATACACAATACAGCAGGACTCAGAGTCTATGAAGAAAAGGGCTCTTGTGCACACAAACATTCTGTTGCCCAAATACCAGTTCGAAGCTCAGCAGCATGGCTTTCAGTCTTCCAATCTCTGCCCTGAGTTCTCTGATCAGCTTCACGTTTGCATCCTGCAACACGAGAACTCAGTCACCACTGATTGCTACCAGGTCCCAAACCACTGTAACATGTTACATGCAATTAGTTTGGAAGAACTGATTACTCCTTCACAGTAACTTCTGAGGCACTCTTCTCAAAGTGTGGACTCAGGATCAGAGCAGTGACTTCACCTAAAAACGTGTTAGAAATGCAAATTCTGCCCTCACTCCACACCTACTAAATCAGAAACTCTTCAGGGCTGGGACCTGGCCGTGATTTAACAAACCCTCCAGCTGATTCTGATATACACTAAAGTATGAGAATTACTGCCCTACAGTGAGAGGTTAGGCAAGTAATACAAAAATCAGACATGCATAGATAATAGGTGCTAACTGCCTGTATTGTGACTAAACTTAGTACCTGCCTGTCTAATTACACTGCCTTTTAAAACAGTCCACAGATGAGCTATATAAATCTAGCCACCAATTGGAGATCCCTGCCCTGAAACGTTTCAGAGATTGCAAAGCAGGTAAGGAATGTTTGGAATATTCTATTATTATTCAGCTCTCAAAACTAATGAATTCCTTATATGCCCCTTTTAACCCAAAACAGAGAAGTTACTGCAATTATCATGGGAAAATAAAAATAAAACAAGCACACATAACATAAACTTGAAAGAATTAAACACAGAAACATTTAAATGATGTTTCTCTGCAGGGCAATGGCGTACCGAGAAGCTTAAGAGGAATGGCCTTAGAAAAATATCTAAAATAAATTACTTTTAAAAGGCAACTGAGTGTAGTCAGTAGAGATATGAGAGAAGGGTATGACACTGGAAGAAAAGATTTCACTCACTCCTTCTCATTTTGAGAACAAGTCAGGCAAGTTGGGATGTGTACAAAGAGAAAGAAATTAATGAGAGAATCAAAGAATTCTGTGTAAACTATACCAGAGTAGGACTCAGAAGAAGGTCTCACCTCATTTACCTGAGGCTTGTTGATGATATTTTTGGCACTGGATGCATATCTCAGTGTGCTCATGGTCTCACTGTAGCTAGTGTGTGCAGGAGACACGGCTAGGGTAGAGGGAGAAAGTGAAAAAACGTGCCAAGCCCTTCTGACCCAGCCCAAAACCACTTGCCTTGCTGCTGCTGTCCACGCCAGGTTAATAGACCCATGGCCCTTAGTCCAAGGCAGAATACCAGTCGCAACAGAGACCCCACTCCTACATCCCACTCACTAGCAACCATGATGGTTTTGGAGTTGCCTCCAAGGCTGTCCTTCAGCAGCCAGGTCAACACAGAGTCCCGGTATGGGATGTACGACTGCCTCTGGAAGGGTCGCCCTCCACTGCTGGTCCCAGGAGAGCAAGGGATCCCACCATCACCACCATCACTGGCTGTACTGCTGAGGCTGTGGCAGCTGCTGAATACTTGAGAGTTCTGAGCTAAACACAGATTACAGAAAAGAAGAAAAAAGGAATTCTGAAACAAATGCATTAAAGCAAAACAATGGTTGGAGAACATAGATTTAAGCATCACAGTTACCAATTTCTTTCTGTATATCATAGGATGCTTTGAGTTTGACCACTGCATCAGACTTTGGACTCATGACGTGGAGTATTTGAGCCACATGATTTTTTAGTCTCACTTCTTTTTGAAACGCGAGTGATGGGATGATGGTCGCATTGTGTTCTCAACTACAGACCAATATTATTCTTTCATGCCCCAAACCAAAAGTTGAGAACCAAGTTCTCAACTACAGACCAATATTAATCTTCCATGCCCCAAATCAAAAAGAAACTTGTGTTTACCCATTTGGACAAAGTGAAAATATATGAGCTGTTTTCCAAAGTCTCTCTCCCCCTCTAAAGACCCAGTCTATCAGCAAAATACCTAAAGCGGAGATGACAATGCCCAGAGTCACGAGAGACCTGTTGATGCTGGCTCCTTCTGCAATCCGGTCCTTGCCGTAGCTGGGATCTGCTCTTTCACTGACACACAGGCAATGAAAACAGGAACAAGAGCAAACAAGAAGATACTCTCCTTACAGTGCTGTTGAAGAACACTATCCATGTCAATGGCCCACATAAATTCCCTTTAGAATTCCATTTCCAAAAAAATGTTACCATCTTGTAATGAACTGGCATTCTTCTGCTTTTTAGGCAGTAAAAATCAAATAATTCCTTACATTTTTTTTTAACTTTTTATTGAAGTATCATTGATATACAATCTTATATTGGTTCCAAATGTACAACACAGTGGTTATTAAATCCTCACCCCCTCTAGTGCAGTTACTATCTGTCAACACAGGAAGATGTTACAGAATCTGACTGTACTCTCCATGCTGTACTGCCATCCCCGTGACCAACTTATATTACGATTGAGGGTTTTCATGCCCCTTTATCCCTCTCACCCTTCCCACCAACCCACAGTGACCACTAGTCACTTCTCAGTGTCTGTGTGTCCACTGCTCCTTACATTTGTTTTTATTTTGGCTGCCAGAGCACTTGCACCTAACTGTAATGTTCATTTACAGTAATATTAGCATAGATGCTTTTCTATATTCACTTCCCCCCATTGTTGTTTTAATTTCACCTGTTATTGGCTTTTGATATCTGTGTCATTAACTACCAACCGTCTCAAATTCTTTTAAGTCATTGGGAAAATTTTAAAATTCACACTTCCTGTTGGCTGGTAAAGTTTCTTCCAGACAGCATTTAGTTTTTAAGGGAATGCTGTGCCATATTAATTATTTAGCAGTTTTAAATTAAGAAAATTTGCCTCATTTCATCTTACACCTCATGACATTATCACCAAGACTTCCTTCCTTCTAGATACATATGTGACTACATTTCATGTTTCCTTCTAAGACTTTAAGGTAGTAGCTTCTCTTTTTAAAAGCTTTCTTTCCTTTTTTTTTAAGTAATGTATAAAACTGCATAAAATCAATATTAAGCAAAGGAAAAACTATGCTCAGTTTGCTTCATTTACATCAGTGGTTTTTCGATCTTGGCTCTACAATGGAACCACCTGGGCAGCTTTAAAAACTACTGATGCCAGCACTCCCCCTCTTCCCACTAATCTTACTTGATCAGAGGTACAGCCTAGGCATTGGGAGTTTAAAAAGGCCCCAGGTGATTTTAATGAGCAGTTAAAAGAGGGAACCCCTCACATAGAAGAACTTTTAGCCTCTGGAGAACTAAAAGTTTCTCTGGAGAACTAAAAGAACTATAATTTCTCAACCTAGCAGTCAAAGAATGCTTCTGAAATTTTCTCAGGATGATTGAAATGTGAAAAGGGTTAGAACAGTTTATTCCCTGTAAAATGGGAAAGAACAAGGTCATTGTCAATGAAATAATTCTTGGCCTTGAAATCCTAATTACCTGCCTGCTAGGTCCACAAGGTTGATCTTGCTAGCAATTTCAGAGGGGAGGTTGTTCTCCAGGATTGCCTAAAGGAGAAAACACATTCAAAGCTTGTCATCTGGAATGATGTCATTTTCCCCTTAGACACCCTTCTATCCAAGGTGGTATAGATTCTACTCAAGAAGACTGTATTTGAATGTGCTTTGAACCAGATGAACTCTCAATATCTGATAAATATAGTCAAGAAGTCCTAGGTCCTTACTAAATTAAAAATAGAAGTGAGACTTCCACAGAGTAAGTGGGCAAATCTCCATGAAGTCCTCTGAGCACAATTTTCAGGGGCCCAGGAATATTAGCACAATTTACCAAGCAAAGGCTCAGCTTCCCTCCAGGGAACTCTGACTCTCATCAGTAGAGATCTACAGCAGGTGGGGACCCCAGATGGCGGTTTGTCTCTCTTGTTAACCTGAGCCACAGCATTTTAACTTGCTAAGTCAAGCACTCTACCTCTTTATATTCTATTCAGGGGCATCCAGCCCTCAAAAGCAAAATTACTTTTTTTTAAAATTCAGCATGGGCTTTTTGTTTTAATGTTGTGCATCCATCACCAAATTTAAAACATTTCCAATAAATCCCCACATCCCCTCAAGTCTGTCTGCAAATCTCCATTCCCATCATCAGCCCCAAGCAACCACTCATCAACTTTCTATCTCGATAAATGTCTTCTCAGGATATTTCATACAAATGCAATCATACAACGTCTGGCTTCTTTTACTATGTATAATTATTTTGAGGTTCATCCATGTTGAGGTGTGTATCAATAGTTCATAAACTTTTATTGCTGGGTGGTATTCCATTGAATGAATATACCCTGGCTTATTTATCCATTCACCTCTTGATGAGCATTTGCGTTACTTCCAGCTTTGAGCAATTACACTAAAGCTGCTATGAATATTTGTGTACAAGTCTTTGAATGGAGATACGACTTATTTTTTCTTGGGAATATGTCTAGGAGAGAAATGGCTGGATCATATGGTAGGTATATACTTAATTTTTTAAAGAAACTATTAAATTATTTTCCAAAGTTGTTCCATTTTACATTCCCACTAGTGTAGTATGTGAGAACTCCAGCTCCTACACTTCTTATCATACTTAGAAAAATCACTCTTTTTAATTTGTGCTGTTTAAAAGGTGAGTAGTGGGTATCTCATTTGGTTTTAACTTGCATTCCCCTAATGATTAATGATGTTTGCATCTTTTCTAGTTTTAATTGCCATCTGTATATTTTCTTTAGTGCAGTCTCAGTTCAAAATTTTTGCCTATTGTTTTGAATTGTAATTGCTGAGTTTAGAGAGTTCTGTATATATTCTGGATACAAGTCCTTCATCAGATGTATGTTTTACAAATAACTTCTCCCTATCTGTGGCTTTTCTTTTTATTCTCTTCATAGTATATTTCAAAGAGCGGAAGTTTTGAATTTTGACCAGTTCCAAATTTCATTTTGTTCTTTTGTTTTATTTGTGTTTCTAGTGCTATATCTTAAACAACCTATGACTAATCCAAGGTCACAAAGGTTCTCCCAAGTTACTTTCTACAAGTTTAATAGTTTAAGGTTTTACATTTCTGACTGTAACACAGTTTGAGTTAATTTTTGAATAAAATACAAGGTATAGATCAAAGTTGTTTTGTTTTGCTGCACATGGATATCCTATTGTCCTACCACCATTTGTTGAAAAGACTACACATTCTCCACTGAATTGTCTTTGTGACTTTGTCAAAAATCAGTTGCCTATATACGTGTGGGTCTAATTTGGATTCCATTCTATTCCATGGATCTATCTGTCGGTCTTAATGCCACACTATCTTCATTATGTTAGCTTTTTTATCTCTCTTTTTTTTAACCTTGAAACCTTATTAGGGGAAATCCTAAATGTATATGACAAAAGACAGGACAGTATAATGAATTCCCAGGTACCCGTCACCTAGCTTCAAAAATGATCAACTCAAGGCCAGTTTTGTTTTGCTTATACCCCTATTTATTCCTCTCATCCACATTATTTTAAAGCCAATTTAGTCAATACAATTTCATCTGAAAATACTACAATATGCATCTCTAAAAGATTAAGACCTTTAAAAACATAATACCATCAGTATACCTAGGACATTAACAATAATTCCTTAGAACATCAAATATGCAATCAATGTTCAAATTTCCCACTAATAATTTTTTTAGAATCAGAATACAACCAAAGTCCTACATATTGTGGTTGCTTGATGTATTTTTTAAAGGTAGTTAATATTAAAAATTTTTTTAATGTACCATAATTTATTTTTTCCAGTTTTATAATATAAAGAGATATAATTGACATTTAACATTGTTTAGGTTTCAGGTGTACAACATAATGATTTGACGTGTATATTTTGTGAAATGATCACAGCTAAGTTAACACCCATAATCTCACACAGAAACAATTTTTTACCTCATGATAACTTTTAGTATCTACTCTTTTAGCAACTTTCAAATATACAATACAGTGCTTTTAACTAGTCATCATATTGTACCTAACATCCCAGGAAATTATTTATCCTATAACTACTGGACTTCAGTTTTATGCAGTACATGGTTTATCCTGGAGAATGTTTTATGTTCACTTAAAAAAATATATTCTTTAGATGGTAAATGGAATTTTTTTTTAATATCAGGTCACACTGATTAATAATTTTGCCCAAATCTTCTGTATCACTGCTAATTTCTGCCTAGTTCTTCTACCAGTTATTGAGAGTGGGGTATTAAATTTTCCAACTATTGTTATTGTCTATTTCTCCTTTCTATTCTGATGCTATTTTCCTTATATTTTGGGGCTCTATTTTGGGGAGCACATACGTTTATAAATGTTGTATCTTCTTGATGTATAGACTTTTATCATTATGCAATGTCCCTGTCTCTAGTACACATTTGTCTTAAAATCTATTTAGTGTCTGACATTAATACAGTACTCTAGCTCACTTACTGTTACTATTTGCAAGGCATATCTCTTTCCATCCTTTTACTTTTAACCTTTTATTTTTGAATCTAGGGAGTATTTTTTATAGACAGTATACAGTTGGGTCTTGCTTTATCCAGACTGACAAATTGTACCTTGGTCCATTCACACTTGATGTAATTATTGATGTGTTCAGAATTAGGGTTTTTTTCTATTTATTTTTTATGTCTCATGTCTTTGTTGTTCCTCTGTACTTTCTTCATTGCCTTCTCTGGTTAAATAAGTATTTTTAGTGTACCATATTAATTCCTGCCAATTTTTAAATTATACATTTGACTTATTTTCTTAGTGGTTGCTTTACAGATCACAATATGCATAATAAACTTATTATGATCAATTTTGAAATAATACTAACCTAATTCCTATAAAATATAGAAATTTTGTCCCAATATATTTCCTTTTCCTTCTCACTCCCTTATGCTACTGTCACATATGACAATGTATATACATGTGTACAATATAGCATAATTATTTTATAGTTCTTTTAATGACATTAGAATTAAAAATATTTGTGTAGTTTTTTAAATATCTACCCACATATTTACCATTTTCAGTACTTTTCTTTTCTTCCTGTAGACTTAAGTTACTGTCTGATAATCACTTTTCTTCAGCCTGAAAGTTTTCATTTACTTTTATTGTGAGGTAGGTTTGCTAGCGATGAATTCTGATTTTTTCTTTTTCTTTTCTTTTCTTTATTTCAATGTAGGAATGTTCTTAGTTCATCTTAATTTTGGAAGGTTAGTTTTCCTAGAATTCTTGGTTGAGCACTTTTATTTCCTTTCAGCACACTGTCTTCTGGGTCCAGTGTTTCTGAAGAGAAGTGAGCCATTAATTGTATAACTGTTCTTCTGTACAACGTGAGTCACTTTTCTCTGTTTTCAAGATTTTCCATTTGTCTTTTGACTATGATGTGTCTAGGTGTGGATCTGTTTATGTTTATTTTACTTGGAGTTCTTAAGCTTCTTAGATCTGTACATTAAAGATTTTCAATAAATTTGGGGATATGGAGCCACTATTTTTCAAATTTTTCTTGGGCCTATTTTCTCTTCTTTCTGGGATTCCCAATACACTTACACTGACACATTTGATGTTGCACAGGTCTATGCAGTTCTGTTCATTTTTCTTTGATCTTTTGCTCTCTCGTCTTCAAACCAGATGGTTTCTATTAGTCTAATACCCATTTTTATAAAATTTCTATCATTTTATTGAAATTCCCTAGTCATCATCACCATGTTTTCCTTAAATTCTTCATTTAAATTCCTTAAATTCTTTCCTTCAGTTCTTTGAACATATTTGCCTCTTTGAAGTCTGTATGCTACATTGAATATTTTAGAGCACTTAAAACCGGTTTCTAGTGACTTTTTTTTCCTTAAGAACTTTGTTTGCTTTTGCATGTTATTTTTAGTTGAATACTAGATATTTTAGATAACATAACAACTCTGGATTCTGATATTTTCCTCTTGAGAGCGGTAGTGGTGGTTGTATGTTTGGAAACTTGCCTGGAGTAAATCTCTAAAAATCTGTCTCCCTGGAAATACACAGCCAAAGAGGTCTCTGTTCAGTTTTTTCTTTTTTGTTTGTTTTTAAATTTTAAACTTGGCTTTTTGGAAGCAACCCTATGTCTGCATAGTTTAGTGTTCAGCCAAAGACTGCTTAGAAGCTGTAATCAAACCCCTTAAGCCAAACACCTTTAGAGGAGTTAAAAGACTTCTGTTCTCTGTTGATGGATCTATGTATAAGCTGGGAAATGCATTAATTAAATGCATTAATGCAGGCCATTTTTTAAGTTTACCCCAGCATTCACTAGCTAGGAGGCCCCCTTATGTCTCCTCTGCACATATATGCAGACTCTGCCAGCCAGGGCCATGTGGGTAGTTTGGACCCACTTAGTCTCTGCTGTATATATGCACACCTTCTGTTCAACCCAGTAAATGTGAAGATCTTACCAAGCTCCCTGTGACTATATCATCTCCCAGAAATTCCTGTTAAATCCCTAGATAATCTGTCAGTTCATTTTTGCCTGAAGGAGACCCACAATCTCAGAGCTTTCACTGACAGTGCTCTAAATCAAGTGAAACCCTTTATCAGTGGTAGTGACAGAGCTGCTGGTTTTCACAGCCTTCCCTTCTTCTCTGAATGATTGACCTCACTGACAGAGATCAGGGTGTGGGTGGGGAAGGGAGCAGCCCAAGGCTATATACCCTATATTTGCACTGTTCTTACCTGCAATTCAGTAATTTTCTTGAATAAATGCTTCTGAGTTTATTGTATGCCTTTAATCTACTTTCAGAGCAGAGAAACGGTTGTTTTGACACTTCTGTCCAGGTTTATAGATGCCTTTTAGGAATACGATCTGTCAACCTCTTCACCCCATCATAATGGAAGTGAATCTTCTACCATTTCATTTTAATGCTTATTTTCATCTTAATCTTACTTGTTTTAAATGCCCATAATGATCACATGGATATGAAAGTGCTTTGAAATCTTAAAAATAAAATATAATTTGCAGATATTTTTAATCTTTATGAAATGCTTCTACCCTTTCTGGGTTTACAGCTTAGTAGATAATGTATAGGTCCTCCTTATAATATTAGGCCATATCAGAGGACCTGTAAATGGAAGGGCAGGAATAAAGGGGAAAAAATAGGAAGACAAGAAATCAGTCAAAAGAGGAAAGAAGAAATCTAAGAAAACATAAGAGGCAACCAACCTGTGTATAGTGGATCATGAAGATGGCGTGGGATCTGCTGCTGGCCTCGTGAACATGGGTGGCTGCGGTGATTCTATGTATACAGGAAAGAAAATTAGGACAGGATTGCTTATACATGGTGGATCTTTAAGGATCCATGGGGAATACAAAAGTGTTAGTACAGAGGCTTATAGGTTAGAATCACAAAACATCCATATTTAGTCTAGTAGAGTTAGGAGAATGGTTCAAAGAAGGCAGCAGCAGTGCTCTAGGTACTGATATCTGAGAATAAAAGAGCGTAGCTTCATACTAAACCACATTAGAACATTTTTCAAGCAACAATCAGAGTTTGAAAGGGAAATACCAGAGTGTAATTAACCTGGGAGAATATCCCCAAAAAATACCCATTTAAATAAGACAAATGGAGGTAGAGTGCTTGTGGAAGAAGCAGCCTTTAAGACAGAGGAAGATTATTCACAGCAGATTCAAAACAGTCTTTTGGGGGTAACATTTACAAATATGCAAACCTAGAAGAAAAATGGTTCTCTGAAACATTTTAAACTATATTGGTCCTTATCTCTGTCAAGTCTAAGGAGAGGACAATGTAGACAAGAATCTTTTCTTTGATCAAAATACCAGAAGTTGTATTTATAAGGCAAAGCACAGAGCCAACTCTCAGGGCTTACTGTATAAGAGTATTTTATCCAGAACAAACTGCAGCTTCATTACTAGTGAGAGGAACACTAAATCTCTGCCACTGCCCCTTACCCTGTGTAAATCACTGTTCTGAGAAAGGCATGGCTGTGAATGCAAGGAACTGCAGAGACAAGTATCACTGTGCACTCCAAATGGGGATGAGAACACAGGACAGAAGAATGAGGTTGAAAGAATGACAAGATCAAACAAACCTCTTACCTGTTTGCTATTCCCTCCTCCAAGAGTTGAATTACTTGCTTATAGTTGGTAACTACATGCTGAGATAAACCTATCAGATTTATGCAGGGGAGAAAAGAAAAAAATTTTAGGTAAAGTTTAATCTTTTTCTGTAGATCATTAACTTCATCATCCTATTTCCTATTATTTGATAGACAAGAATAGGGAACTTGACTGAATTCATTCAGACAATAAATTAAATCAATAAATATTATTTATTAGAAGTCATTGTCATTGGTTCTGTGAACATAGACCTCTGCCCTGACGACTGTAGTCTATGCTTCATATAGTGGTTATGCTAACAACAACAAAAAAAACAGTAACAATTTCTTACAATTTTGCTATATAGATTATAAGAAAAGTTTTCAAATATTACCTCATTTGGCCCTCACAAAATTCCTGTAGTAGACAGGTACTACGTGCTCCACAAAATGGCAGCCTCAGTTTGGCATACAAAACATACAGCACATATATCCCTATCCTCCCACAGTTTACAATCCTGAGAAGTTATACTATACAATAATATGGCCAAGTATCACAGGAATAGAAGAGATAATAAATGCTAAGGAGATAAGAGTAGTGGTTAGGGCAGGCTCCATGTAGGAAGTGAGACTTGAATTTAGCCACTGTAGAATGGATAGGCTTTAGATAGGCGAAGAGGAGCTGAAGGTCATGAAAGTAAATCTTAAGAGCTGGTGACTGATCAAGTCAAAAAGGGCCTTCGCAGCTGTGCTAGAGAATCCATTATTAGGGATTCAGGAACAAAATAACTTCATGGGCCCACTGCTGAATACAATATTTATACTAAAAATCACCAAGGTAATTTGAACATTGACTGGATTTTTTTATATTACAGAATTACTGTGTTTATTATTTAGATGTTATAATAGTTTGGTGGGTATTTTTTTTTAATTCCTTACCTTTTAGAGTACATACTAAAATACTTCAGGACTACATACTAAAATATTTATAGATGCATTGATGTGACATCTGGAATTTGCCTCAAAATAACATAGGATGGGGGAAAGTGGATAGGAATGTCAATAGAGCAGAACTGGCCAAGGTATAAGGGTTTTTATTATAGGTTAATGGATACATGGGGGTACTATTCTGACTATTTTTGTGTATGTTCAAAATTCTCCATTATAAAACCGTTTTAAAAATGTAACTAAGGATGGACACCTTCTACTTTTGGCAATGACAAATTCAATAATATAAACTAATCCTTCCACTAAAGACTATAAGAAAAACCTGGACAAAACATAAAAGAAATCAGCTTGAAGGTACAGAGGGATAACCAGATAGAAAACATTTTCCAGGCTATACACTGGGGGAAGATGGAATCTTAGAGAGATAAGGCCAGCATTTGGGGACACTTTTTCTCTGAGGGCAGAGGAGGAGGAGGAAGAGGAATAGGAAAAGGAAGATGATGATTATAGGTAAATTTCACTCTTGCTCATAGATGCAACAATCCCAAATAAAATATAAGAAATCCAAATCCAGCAATATATAAAAAGATAACCAATATATCTTTGGTTGAGTCTATTCCAAGTTGAGTCTATTCCAAGAATGCAAGATTGCTGTAACATTCAAAAATCAATCAGTGTAACTCATCACAATAACAGGATAAAGGTAAAAATCATGATATAAAAAAGCATTTGTAAAAACTCAGTAGCTATTATATTAAAAAATTCTTAGCACCCCTTTCTTTCCCTTTCTTGAACAATTTAGTCCTGAAGTTATTAAGTGGAGCAGAGCAAGGCAGTCAATTGCGTTAGGGCAAGGGGACCTGTGGTGACCTGGAGCAGGGTGCAGAGCCTGCGAGGAGTGAGGAGGGCATCCACACAGAGGTAGCCTGGCACGACAAAGCCTGAGCATGAGCAGGGTAAAGAGGGTATCTATGCAGAGGGAAGGCCTAAAAGGAGAGTAGGGTAAAGAGTGTGACCACATGTGTGACAGCCTGGCACAGAAAGTCCAAGCCTGTGTGAACTGAGGTGGACATCCCCACGCAGGGTGAGGAGCTGTGCATTTGTGGGGCAGCTGGCCATGGGAAGTCAGAGCCCTGGCACGGTAAGAAGAGCATCCCCCAGAGAGACTGGTGGGGTGAATGGGCTTTCCATGCAGGGGTGGGAAGGGGGTGCAGCAAAGGGATATAAAGATCAGGAGGAGTACAGAAGGCACCTGCACAGTGGGCTGGGGGCGGTACAGGTAGCCACAAGCAGAGCATGGAAACCTGGGCCTGTGCACAACTTCCTGTGGTGAGGGGGCCCAGCACAGGGTGCGGAAGCACAGCCATGCGAATCAGGCATCCACATAAGAGAAAGGACAGCAATGGCAAGGAAACTGATCAGACATGGAGAGGGCAGGTCAAAGAATTCCACAGTTAGATAAAGGAGTTACAAATATGGAAAGGGAGAAATCCAGAATGAGCCCTGTTGTGTTGGACTGCAACTGGGAGGTGTGCTGGTATGAATATGTATTATCTAGCTCTGTCCACTCAGAGGGACTAGGAGATTCAAATCTCAAAAGCAGTGAGTGCACCTAGCACGTATATCCTGGTGTCTAAATACTACTGTCTAATAAAAAAAGACCAGGAGACCCAGGAGAAATGCCTGATTCCAGGACTGGCAGGGAAAGTATAAGAGCATGGAACACCTTATGCCAGAAAGCAAGTAAGTGCTCAAAGAGTGAGAGTGATATGTCAAAATGTCATTTGAAGCACACTAGAAAGGGATTCCATTGACTAAACCTGGGGTAATTCGAGTATCAAAACAAAAAATAATAGAAACAAAAGGTAATGACTGAATAAAATAGGAAAAGCATGACTCTACACAGACAAAAACAAATTAAAGTTAGATGAAGATAGGATATGTACAATGGTTTCACAGTACTTTCCACAAAATAGTTGATTACAGAAGGAAAATGGTAATTTCAGAGTGAAGAAACCTGACAGATACTACATTAAGTGATGAAGTTAAAAATCATGAGTAATGGAAGTATCAAGAGACAAAGAAAGACATTACATAATGATATAAGGGTCAGTCCAACAATAAATATCTATGCACACAATACAGGAGCACCTACATATGTGAAACAAATATTAACAGAATTAAAGGGGGAAAGAGAATGCAATGCATTCATTTTAGGAGACTTCAAAACACCATTCACTCCAAAGGACAGATCAACCAGACAGAAAATAAGTAAGGACACAGAGGCATTGAACAATACATTAGAACAGATGGACCTAATGGACAGCTACAGAACACTCCACCCAAAAGCAGCAGGATACACATTCTTCTCAAGTGCACATGGAACATATACCAGTATAGATCATATACTAGGCCACAAAAAGAGCCTCAGTACATTTAAAAAGATTGAAATGGTACCAACTAGCTTTTCAGACCAAAAAGGTATATGAAACTACAAATAAATATAGTTTATTTATAGTTTCTTTGAGAAACTATAAAATGAAAAAGCCCACAAACACATGGAGGCTTAACAACATGCTTGTAAATAATCACTGGATCAATGAACAAATTAAAACAGAGATTAAGCAACATATGGAGACAACTGAAAAAAACAGCACAACGCCCCAACTTCTGTGGAATGCAGTGAAGGTAGGTCTAAGAGGAAAGTATATAGCAATCCAGGCATATTTAAAGAAGGAAGAACAATCCCAAATGAATAGTCTAAATTCACAATTATTGAAACTGGAAAAAGAAGAACAAATGAGGCCCAATGTCAGCAGAAGGAGGGACATAATAAAGATCAGAGAAGAAATAAATAAAATTGGGAAGAATAACACAATAGAAAAAATTAATAAAACTAAGAGCTGGTTCTTTCAGAAAATAAACAAAACAGATAAACACCTAGACAGACTCATTAAGAAAAAAAGAGAATCTACACACATAAACAGAATCAGAAATGAAAAAGGAAAAATTAAAACGG
The DNA here is from genome assembly GCF_040802235.1 of Manis javanica. NCBI lineage: Eukaryota > Metazoa > Chordata > Mammalia > Pholidota > Manidae > Manis > Manis javanica. The sequence continues at coordinate 92,757,511 of NC_133163.1, read as the reverse complement.
ACACCAAAAAAAAAGAATTATTAGAGAATCCTGTGAAAAACAATATCTTAATAAAATGAATAACCTAGAAGAAATGGATGACTTTCTAGAAAACTACAACCTTCCAAGGCTGACCCAGGAAGAAACAGAAAATCTGAATAGACCAATTACAGCAAAGAAATTGAACTGGTAATAAAAAAACTACCCAAGAACACAACCCCGGGCCAGATGGATTCACCACTGAACTTTATCAGACATTTAAGGAAGATATAATAGCCATTCTCATTAAAGTTTTCCAAAAAATAGAACAAGAGGGAATACTTCCAAACTCATTTTATGAAGTCAGCATCACTCTAATACTAAAAGCAGGCAAAGACACCATAAAAAAAGAAAACTACAGAACAATATCCCTGATGAACGTAGATACAAAAATACTCAACAAAATATTAGCAAACCAAATTAAAAAATACATCAAGAAGATCATACACCATGATCAAGCAGGATTAATTCCAGGGATGCAAGGATGGTACAACATTTGAAAATCCATCAATATCATCCACCACATCAACAAAAAGGACAAAAACCATATGATCATGTCCATAGATGCTCAAAAAGCATTCAACAAAATTCAACATCCATTCATGATAAAAACTCTGAACAAAATGGGTATAGAGGGCAAGTACCTCAACATATATGACAAACCCACAGCCAACATCAGCGAGAAGCTGAAAGCATTTCCCCTAAGATTGGGAACAAGACAAGGATGCCCACTCTCCCCACTTTTATTCAAAATAATTCTGGAGGTCCTACCCTCAGCAATCAGACAACACAAAGAAATAAAAGGCATTCAGATTGGAAAGGAAGAAGTTAAACTGTCATGGTTTGCAGATGACATGACACTATACATAAAAAACCCTAAAGAATCCACTCCAAAACTACTAGATCTAATATTTGAATTCAGCAAAGTTGCAGAATACAAAATTAATACACAGGAATCTGTTGCATTCCTATACACTAATGATGAACTAGCAGAAAGAGAAATCAGGAAAACAATTCCATTCACAATTGCATCAAAAAGAATGAAATACCTAGGAATAAACCTAACCAAGGAAGTAAAAGACCTATACTTTGAAAACTACAAGATGCTCATGAGAGAAATTAAAGAAGATACCAATAAATGGAAACACATCCCATGCTCATGGATAAGAATTAATATTGTCAAAATGGCCATCCTGTCCTGCCTAAAGCAACCTACAGATTCAATGCAATCCCTATCAAAATACCAATAGCATTCTTCAATGAACTAGAGCAAAAGTTCTAAAATTCATATGGAATGACAAAAGACCCCAAATATCCAAAGCAATTCTGAGAAGGAAGAGTAAAGCAGGGGGGGTCTTGCTTCCCAACTTCAAGCTCTACTACAAAGCCACAGTAATCAAGACAATTTGGTATTGGCACAAGAACAGACCCATAGACCAGTGGAACAGAATAGAGGGTCCAGATATTAATCCAAGCATATATGGTCAATTAATATACAATTATGGAGCCATGGATATACAATGGGGAAATGACAGCCTCTTCAACAGCTGGTGTTGGCAAAACTGGACAGCCACATGTAATAGACTGAAACTGGATCATTGTCTAACCTCATATACAAAAGTAAACTCAAAATTGATCAAATACCTGAATGTAACTCTTAAAATCATAAAACTCTTAGAAGACAAAGATTCAAGATGGCAGCATGAGAGGTGAGACAGAGAACTCCTACAAAAACCACAAATAGTATGAAAATATAGTTAATTAATATAACTAACCCTAAAATAGCAACAAGAGAGAAGGCTGAACCAGATTGCATACAGACCTCATGAACAGAGCAGACCTCACAAAACAGGGTAACGTACGAAAGCTTTAATCCAGTGGGACCCAAGACCTTCCCCCACCCCAGCTCACCAGTGGGAGGAAGAGAAATGGAGCAGGGAGGGGGTAGAAGCTTGGGTCCACTGAACACCTAGCCCTGGAGATCTGCTTTGTGAGCAGAAACCTATATTGTGTGGTGCTCTGCAAGTTGGGGAGATCAGACAGGCAGAGTGCTTGAGAGACTGAGATTCCGGCTATTTGTGGAGGATGGGATCCACATCCGACTTCTCTGTGTCAGAGGAAAGGCAGGCAGTCTAAGAAGCTTCCTAGCAGCGAGAGGGCTGCTAAAGGGGCAGGGTTTGCATGGAGCTTGCTGCACGTGAGAAGGGAGAGCTGGACAAGGTTGTCTGGGTGTGCTCTGCCCAGCTGGTTGGGAACTTTGAGGAGCTTCAAGTGCTCCATCCCCCTGGCTGCCTACTCAGCTCCGAGGCCCCCAATGTGACACGCAGGCTGCTGCACCTCCCTCCTAGTCTGCCGGCACTGGTTCGCAAACCAGCAGTCACTGTGCTGGCATCTGGCCAGCCAGAGGGGGCCCCACCTACAACAGCTAGAGACACAAAGCACAGAGGCTTCAACTGTGTGCTTGGCCCACTGACTCTGACACTGGAGACAGGCACTGCAGGTGAGAATCGAAAAACAGATATTTCCTCCCCCCAGGCAGCAGCTCCACTCCCCTATAACCCCCAACCTCACTCTAGGGGCTGAGCAGCTCCAGAGACTGGACCTTCTGGTCACTAGTGGGCACCACACAGAAATATGAAACATCAAAAGAACATGGTTCAGACCAAAATCTCACAAACCCCCCAAAAAGGGCCAAATGAAACTGAACTCACCAATCTTCCTGAAAGAGAGTTTAAAATAAAAATTATAAACATGCTTATGGAAGTACAGAAAAATTTCAAGAACTCAGGAACGAATTTAAGTCAGAGAGTCAATCATTAGGAAATTCCATATCTGAAATGAAACATACAATGGAGGGATTTAAAAGCAGATTAGATGCAGTAGAACAGACAGTAAATGGAATAGAAATTAGAGAAGAGGAAAACAAAGAAACTTAGGCACAAAGAGAATAAATAATCTCTAAGAATGACAGAATAATGAGAGAATCGTGTGACCAATCCAAATGGAACAATATTCATATTATATGGGTACCAAAGGAAGAAGAAGAGAGAGTAAAGGATAGAAAGTGTCACTGAGGAGGTAATTGCAAAAAACTTCCCCAATCTGGGGAAGGAGAAAGTCTCTCAAGCCATGGAGGTGCACAGATCTCCAAACACAAGGGACCCAAGGAAGACAACATCAAGACATATAATAATTAAAATGGCAAAGATCAAGGATAAGGACAGACTTTTAAAAGCAGCTAGAGAGAGAAAAATGAACACATACAAAGGAAAACCCATCAGATTATCATCAGACTTCTCAACAGAAACTTTACAGACCAGAAGGGAGTGGCATGATATATTTAACACAATGCAATGAAGCATAAGAGCCTTGAGTCAAGAATACTCTACCCGGCAAGGTTATCATTTAAATTTGAAGGAGGGATTCAACAATTTTCAGATAAGCAAAAGCTGAGAGAATTTACCTCCAACAAACCACCTCTACAGTGCATTTTGGAGAGACTGTTATAGAGGGAAGTATTCCTAAGGCTAAATAGCTGTCACCAGGGGAAATAAAGCCACAGCAAAGAAAGTAGAACAATTAATTACTAAGCAGATGCAAAATGAAATCAACTACCCCCAAAGTCAATCAAGGGATAGACAAAGAGTAAAGAATATGATAGCTAATATATAAAGAATGGAGGAGGAAGAAAAAGGAGGGGAAAAAAAAGAACCTTTAGGTTGTGTTTATAATAGCATACTAAGTGAGTTAAATTAGACTGTTAAATAGTAAGGGAATTACCCCTGAACCTTTGGTAACCACGAATCTGAAGCCTGCAATGGCAATATGTACCTACCTATCAATAATCACCCTAAATGTAAATGATCTGAATGCACCAATCAAAAGACACAAAGTCATTGAATGGATAAAAAAACAAGACCCGTCTATATGCTGCCTACAAGGGACTCACTTCAAACCCAAAGACATACGCAGACTGAAAGTAAAGGGATGGAAAAAGATACTTCATGCAAAGAACAGGGAGAAAAAAGCAGGGGTTGCAGTACTTGTATCAGACAAAACAGACTTCAAAACAAAGAAAGTAACAAGAGACAAAGAAGGACATTACATAATGATAAAGGGGTCAGTCCAACAAGAGGATATAAATACTATAAATATCTATGCACCCAACACATCACCTACATATGTGAAACAAATACTAACAGAATTAAAGGGGGAAATAGAATGCAATGGATTCATTTTAGGAGACTTAAACACACCACTCACTCCAAAGGACAGATCAACCAGACAGAAAATAAGTAAGGACACAGAGGCACTGAACAATGTATTGGAACAGTTGGACCGAAAAGCAACAGAATACATATTCTTCACAAGTGCATGTGGAACATATTCAAGAATAGATCATATATTAGGCCAAAAAAAGAGATTCAGTAAATTCAAAAAGCTTGAAAAATGAACAAATGGGACTACATCAAGCTAAAAAGCTTCTGTACAGCAAAGGACACCATCAGCAGAACAAAAAGGTATCCTATAGTATGGGAGAATATATTTGTAAATGACATATCTGACAAGTGGTTAACATCCAAAATATATAAGGAACTCACTCGCCTCAACACCCAAAAACCCAATAACCCTATTAAAATGGGCAGATGATATGAACAGACACTTCTCCAAATAAGAAATTCAGATGGCCAACGGGCACATGAAAAAATGCTCCACATTGCTAATTATCATGGAAATGCAAATTAAAACCACAATGAGATATCATCTCACACCAGTTAGGATGGCCAGCATAGAAAAGCCTAGGAACAACAAATGCTGGTGAAGATGCGGAGAAAGGGAAACCTTCCTACATTGCTGGTGGGAATGTAAACTAGTTCATCCATTGTGGAAAGCAATATAGAGGTTCCTCAAAAAACTAAAAATAGAAATACCATTTGACCTGGGAATTCCACTCCTAGGAATTTGCCCAAAGAAAACAACTTCTCAGATTCAAAAAGACAATATGCACCTTTATGTTTATTGCAGCACTATTTACAATAGCCAAGATATGGAAGCAACCTAAGTGTCCATCAGCAGATGAATGGATAAGATGTGGTACATATACACAATGGGATACTATTCAGCCATAGGAAAGAAACAAATCCTACCATTTGCAACAATATGGAGCTATAGGGTATTATGTTCAGTGAAATAAGTCAGGCAGAGAAAGACAAGGAAAAGTACTAAATGATTTCTCTCATTTGAAGAGTATAACAATGAAGCAAAACTGAAGGATCAAAATAGCAGCAGACTCACAGACTCCAAGAAGGGACTAGTGGTTACCAAAGGGGAGGGGTGGGGGAGGGCAGGTGGGGAAGGGGATTATGGGGTATCATGATTGGTACACATGGTGTGTGGGGTCACAGGGAAGACAGTGTAGCTCAGAGAAGACAAACAGGGACTCTGTGGCATCTTACTACACTGATGGACACTGACTGCAATGGGGTATGGGGGGGACTCGATAATATGGGTGAATGTAATAAGCACATTGTTTTTCTTGTGAAACCTTCATAAGAGTGTATATCAATGATACCTTTAAAAAAGTCATGAGTAAAGGGAGAAATCAAAATTGTGTACCAAGTTCATGAAAATCAAAGAGAGACTGAGGAAGCCTTCTGGCTGAAGAACACTAGAGAAATACCCCTAACTAAATGCAATCCGTGATTCTCAAATGGACAATTATTGGGACTATTAGGGAAACTTAAGTTGGTCCTAATAATTAGATTACAGTAATGTGTCAAAGTTAATTTCCTGATTTTGATGATTATGTTATAATTCTATAGGAGAGTATTCTTATCCATAGAAAAAACATCCTAAAATAACCAGAAGAAATGGGTCATTAGGTTGGCAATTTACTTCTAAATGACTAAAAAAAAAGTTCATTCTACTGTACCTTCAACATCTTCCAGTTTGATTTGTTTCAAAATTTGAAAATAAATACTTAGAAAACTAAGAAAAAAAAGAGAATTCCCTTGATATGCTAAGGCAGTTAAGTGCTTTTCAAAGTTGGCCCACAGAGGGGAGCCAGTTTTCATATTGTTATTCGTGTACCATGAACTAAGTATAGAAATTTGAGTGTTAGAAATTTTTATAACAATATGAAAGAGTGATTTTATTTCTTTTGAATCTAGTAAAGAATTTGGGTTCATAATTAAGATGTCATTTTTACTTTCCTAGTAATTATATTTATTTGATTGAAGTATTGGTTTGCCACAGATTGGAAAGTCTTAAAAAAACTGGTCCTTCACTACAGACAATTTGCAAACTGAGTGAGTGATAGAGTATTTATATAAAAACAAAGGCTATTACAAACATCACACTTAATGGTAGTATGCTGAAGCATTTCCCTGGGAGCAAGACTAAATAATGTTGCCATTTTTACTTAATATGGCACTAGAGGAGGTCCTATTCAGTGCAAAAGGCAAGGGAGAAAAAATGTGTAAGAATTAAAAAGGAAAAAAAAAATCCTCAGACTAAGTATACAGAAAATACAAAATAATTTTTGCAGAGTCCTAACTACCTACCTCTAATTCCTCCTGCTTTGTACCCATCCCTTGTTAAGATAAAGGCCAAATCTAAAATACAATAATTGTCTTTGTCTCACTTAGAGATCACTTTCAGCCCAGGAACCAGTGGCCAGTGGCCAGTGGCCTCTTGTGTGCACTTTGGGCAGGATCCTGCACATTTCAGCTGAATCTCTCATCTAATTAATCAACTTTTTAATGGAAAGTAACAGACTATCCATGTCCTTTACTTGGATTAAGGCAGCTATCAAATTCCAGCTCATAATTCTGAACTGGAATTACAAATTCTTTAAAGGCCTTCTATTTTCACATTTCCCATGGTACCCTGGATAGTATAGACATCTAGTAGATACTCAATAAATTCCTCTAGAACTGATTTAAAAGCAGAAACTGCTTTTTCACTTGGGAATTATATTCACAAGAATGTATAAGCCTGAATATATATATATATGTGTGTGTGTGTGTGTGTGTGTGTGTGACACACATAAAGAGAGGCCTACAGGCAGATGGACAATATAAAGAAAGCAAACATTTAATAACTGAAAATGAAAAGTTTGCTATAATGTCACCAGAGGGTAGTGATGGGAATAACACAATTCAGTGTGACTATTCAGGGTCTTAGCTTCTGCGGGGTAAATGGAAGTTTTCACCCAGCGTTTACAGAATTTCCTTCCTGGCCTTAGTCCATTTACATACCACTGTGTGTTTACTGCAGCAGAGCCTCTGGTTGATCCAGGGCAAAGGGTGGAAAAAAAACAGCCATTATCTCCTCCCCTCCCTTTCTGGTACCTAATTGGTCTGGTGCCAGGCAGTCACCACAGCCCCACCGATGGTGTTCCTGCTGGAAAAGGCAGGCGGGGGGTGGGGGAGACAGCCGTGAGTCACAGCTGGAGGGGACAGACAGAGCTCGCAAAATCCAGGAAGCTGTGAGCAATTAAAACTCCTTCTCCCAACCTGGCTTCCCCTTGTCCTCCACTGGTTTCATCGGATTCATAAGGAACTTGCCTGGGCCAGGAACACCCTTCCTGCCAGTGGAGCTACAGCTTCCAAGGCTAACTCTATACTACTTGAACTCACAGCTCTTTCACTAAGAAATAGGAGGAATGTTCACCTGAATTTGCAATGATTTGAGTAATGTCCAGACCAACTCTAAGAAACATGTAACTAAAAGAACCTAAGAGGCTTTTCGCTGGTTTAGAATTGGCATCCAAAAGAGCCCACAGATTTTAGTCCTGTTCCTGTCACTGACCTTGGATATATGACCCAAACTGTACTGATCTTGCATGAGTTACCTTCTCTGGGTTTCAGACACCATGCCAGTCAAAGAACCTATCACTGTAGGTCTCCTCAACATACAGGATTCTGTCTCTCCTTTCTGCCAGTCCTAGGCAAGGTTCCCAGCTCCAACCCTGCCCCAACTAGGTACGTGGCTTTGGGAATGTCCCTTAACTTCTTCCAAACTTCATTTTACCTTCTGTGCAATGAGGACATTCGAACTATGTCTCAGGTCTCCTCTAATTACTCCCCCCACCCCACATCTACATACAAACACTTTAAAATAAATAAAAAGATGAAAAATTCTGACACTATTGAATCAACTCCTGGTCCACCTCCAAAGTACTGCTTGACACAGCAATGTATATCCACACAGTTTTACGGACCAAACTCCAAATAGCTTCCAGCAAAGTACATTTGTGTTGCTGTTTCCAGGCTGCCATTTACAATGAAACATTTGGGAAAAGGCACAGGCAGCAGAATCAGTGACTGGCACACCTACTGGGTCATCTATTAGCCATGCCCTCATCAGTAAAGAGACCAGATCTTGATCTTTCACTTCCATCTCCTTGTCAGAATTAAATTAGCATATTGCCTAGGGAATAGCAACATACCATTTATATGTTTACTCCTTATAAGTGGCCTGAAAGGGTGAAAACTTACTCCACAAAAGAATGCACCTGTTGGTACTTAATAGCAAGACTAGCCTCATGAACTAAGCAGATGGTACCAAACACCAAATATCATTGCTTGATGAGAAAGCAATTCAGACCCTGCCCAATGTCTGACATCTCCCCATCTCCCTGATTGTCACCACCAATGGAAGAGAAAATACCCCCCAAAAGAGACTGGCTGACCTGGGTGTCAGGCCAGGCCCTGCTGGATCTGGCACCACAGATGCAAACTTCTTCCATGCCACTTTCTTCCTCTTTCACCATGCTTTAGACATGCTGACCTCCTTGAAACCACCAATCTTCTCTCGGGGCTCTGGCTCATGCTGTTCCCTCTACCTCAAACACTCTTACCCTTGCTATGCCACTCTTCACATATATCCCTTACATGGCTCCTGTATCCCATCAGGGTTCAACTTAAAATGTTACCTCCTCAGAGAAGCTAACCACCCATGCGGATGGGTGGCCTACACTGCCCAGTGTTCTTTTCCATCACTACATCTATTTATTTTTTTAGCCTTTATCTCAACTGTAATTAAGTTCTTGTTTTCCGACTCATTCTCACTAGACTGTCAGTTTGTGTGTGAGAGCAGGACTGTCTTTTCTATTTATTGGTACATATCTCACATCTAGTACAGCAGCTGGCATACAGTGAGTATTCATTATACATTTGTTGAATGAATTACTGACCATTAGGAAAATTCCCAGGCTTCAGGTTGGTCTCAGGCCTCCAGGACCACAGTGGCTCACCTTGGACATAGGGTCCCATCTCTGGGTGCTCCCTGACCCGCAGGGTATAGGACTTTTTTTGATCAGATCTCTTCAACAGATCCCGCACACGTTCATTATATATTTCCAGAAAACTGAAAACATGTAGAAAAAAGCACTTAATTAGATTTTGAAAGATGATGACATCTTTTCAAAATTAGATTGTGAAAAAAGGAAATAATTAGATTTTGAAAAAAGTGAGAAAAACACTAAGCCAAGAATCAGAAGGTCCTAGTTCTGGTTCTAGTTCTACTCGGACACTCTAAGACCTTGATCGCACAGGGATCCCCTTTGAGTCTCTTTCTGCATGTGTACAACAGGGTTTCTGCATTGGCTGTCATCACTTCACAGTTTCAGGTCTACACTTTCAGTGCTGATTCAAATTCTTTCTTCAAGAGGCCACTTTGGCATGGTTTTAGGGTTTGCCGCCACCGGCCTGCGCCTTAGGCCACCAGAGCAGAGCCTGCAGGTTTGTTTCTTGGTTTTCAAATGTGATCTCTGAGCTCTATTGTTCTGTGAGGCACCTCAAGGGCTACTGCTGAGCAATGAGGGAAGCTAAGTGAGAAGCATTCTGGTCCCCATCCATAATTTAAGTAGGGTAGTTCCCATTTTACCTGTTATATACACTGGGGTTCTGTTTAAGATATGCTGTATCTTACACTACGAACTGGCATTTTATTCCTTTTTAAAATAACAACATAGCTGAAATTCTTAATTAAAATCAGTGAACTTTTGTTAAACAAAAAAGCTGACTTTCTCACACAAAGATCTTCCTCTCCAGAACATGAATGCTTGCCTGCGGAGCCAGCAGCCAGAAAAAAAAGACCGCAGCTCAAAGCTGAACTCTATGCACATTCTCCTTATCAACAGTTTTTCCTTAACTTTCTTATATTTGGACATGGAACCCCAGATGTCTCCTCTTAGAATAGTGGTTTCAAGAGTTCATGGACAAACATTTCATATATATGTATGTTATACATACCCACAACACACAGATTTGCAAATTTTTACTTTGAAAACTTAAAAAATATAAAAATAATGTTCATAATCATTTAATTTTTTAAAAGCTCATTTATTCTTTTTGGGGGTGATGAAAATGTTCTGGAATTAGAAAATGAGGATGGATATTGGAAAACCTTATAAATATAAAAAAATCACTGAACTTTAAAAGTTCTTTAAAAGTATGAACTTTAAAAGTATGAATAAACATGTGAATTATACCTCATTTTTTAAAGATTTTTTTTTTTAGAAAAGAACTTGAACAACAACAAAAATATATAGAATACAGAAAATTAAGGGCAATTGGTAATCTTCCACCAACATTATCACTAACTAGTGGTTAAAACTTCATCTTGGAGTAGCCAGCAGTAGTCTGGGAACTAGAGTTTGGGAACTACTGACCTAGAGAACAACCCGGCAGGGGGCTGGAAGAGAAATTCCAAAACCTAGTATGAAACTATATGGAGAGTGAAGGAAAGGAAGCCATACAGACAGGGAAATGGGTCCACAGGACTCACCTCGTTGTTAAACCTGACGATAGGAATTAAGGTTCCTATACCCCAAAGACCTAAGTATGTTTCTCACCTCCCTGTACTGCAAGATGGTTTTTCTCCATTCCTCTGGATGAGTAATGCTAGAATTGAACATGCTAGAATTTGGAGTACAAATAGAAAAATTTTAGGCCCAAGAGCCTGATGGGTCCTTACCTTACTTTTATCCTACAGGAGGAAGGCAGTGGGGGATAGTCTTCCTCTCTGATGAAGAGACCCTGCACAAAATGGAGGGCTGGAGTTTCACTGAAGGAAGTAAACAGAGGAAACCTACTTTGAGAGGATCCAGTCAAAAGAGAGTCTATACCTCACATATACGTGGCGTCAGCCCAACAGAGGCCTGGAAAACAGATAAAAGGAAATCTTCACTGTTCTTGCATGGAGATGCTCTCCCCCAGCACCCAGAAACCATTCTCAGCAGGAAGATAGGCACATTTGCTCCTTGTGATGCCCTCTTCACTTCAGGCAGGTTCACTGGTAGTAAGCAGAAAACTACTGGTCATGGCGCTCAGGAGAAGTTGTGAGAAGTAAGAGAGGAGAGGCTATCAAGCTCAGAGACTTGCTTTCATGCAGTGAAGGTTACATCCTTCTTGGATAAACCCCCTCTACCACTGTGGTCCCACCCAGAACCCTACCTCCCATTCCTGCACACACAGGAGGACTACAGTATGTGGGTGTTCAAAATACACATTGAGAGAGATGTGGCTTCTTTTTTCATCCTGGATCCTGTGCTAACTTATGCTCAGGTTAAGTGCTTTATATGTTTCAGGTTAGTGGGCATTTTTTTCTCTTAATTTCAAATACATGAAATCACACTAAACATGGACATAGTAAGCAACAGGCAGCAGGACTAATCTTTCAGGAGGAATCATGTCCTAGAGAATGTCCCTGTGAAGTGTTGTCACCAGCCCCACCAGTTTATCTCACCAGGATACTTTCAAACCTAAAACAAAGAGGTATTAAGAACTCTCCCTTCCTAATTTTCCATAATAAAGGGAGGCTTTCATAAGTCCTACCCTCTTTCTGCAAGCTTCCATCCCAATAACAGTTCTCCTGCTTATTTCTAACTCCCAGGTCTAACACACACTGCCCAATTTCTGCATAGCCCTACCTCGCACTTAATATTCAGCCCCAGTCTTGATCACAGCAAAATTACTAAAACATTTCAAGGGATGAACTTAGAAATGATCCGAGAAATTCAGAAGGACTGACAAGGTCTGCTTCATCAAAGCGAGTTGTAAAATTCTAAGGACCTTCAGAGTTTAATAAGAGGGGCTAATTAATCCAAGTTTACCTTTCAATTTAAGTGCTGAGAAATCCACTCTTAATACAGAAGAGGGTCCATTAAATCTTATCAAAGTTGACTGACTAGGAAACTCACATTCTACCTTTCAGTGGCAAGAACAAGGCAACATTCAGGCTTGCAGTAGCTTTAGGAAGATACCACATTCCAATACCAGTACTCACAGGGGTCCCCAGCATGGTGTATGTCTTCCCAGAGCCTGTCTGACCATAGGCAAAAAGGCATATGTTGTAGCCTTTGGCAGCACCAGACAGTACTTCAGTCCCCAAATCCCTGAACACCTGTAACAATAAAAGTAGAGAGCACATCACTGTGGTCCTTCCCATACCAGATTCAGGGACCATATCATTTTTGTATCATCAGTGACTAGCACTGTACCCAGCATACAGTAATTTTTTTAAGAATACGTGAAGGAGGCAGAGCCAGGATGGCGGCGTGAGTAGAGCAGTGGAAATCTCCTCCTGAAAACACATAGAGCTATGAAAATATAACAAAGAAAAATCTTCCTAAAATAGAGACCACAGGACACAAGACAACATACAGACCACATCCACACCTGCAAGAACCCAGTGCCTTGCGAAGGGGGTAAGATACAAGCCCCGGTCCGGCGGGACCCGAGCACCCCTCCCCCCGGCTCCCAGCAGGTGGAAAGAAACCGGAGCGGTTTTTTTTTTGGTGAGTGCTTTTTGGAAGCCTTAAAGGAACAGGGCCCCCGTTGCTAGGGAGGCAGGGCAGCGGGACTGGTGAGCAGGTGCCTGGGACCGGCGCCTGAGGACAAAGAATATCCCGTGTTTTTCCCTGCGGGACCGGTGGGCGGGTGCCTGAGACCGGCGCCTGAGGATGGAGGAAATCGCGCGTTTTAACCCCTTTTTTTTTTTTTTCCTCTTTTTGGCGAGTGCTTTTTGGAAGCCTTAAAGGGACAGGGACCCTGGTGCTAGGGAGGCAGAGCAGCAGGACCGGTGAGTGGGTGCCTGGGACCGGCGCCCGAGGACAAAGAATATCGCATGTTTTTCCCTGTGGGACTGGTGGGCGGGTGCCTGAGACCGGCACCTGAGGATGGAGGAAATCGCGTGTTTTTCCCCTTTTATTTATCTTTTTGGCGAGTGCTTTTTGGAAGCCTTAAAGGGACAGGGACCCCGGTGCTAGGGAGGCAGGGCGGCGGGACTGGTGAGTGGGTGCCTGGGACCGGCGCCTGAGGACAAAGAATATCGCGCGTTTTTCCCTGCGGGACCGGTGGGCGGGTGCTTTTTGGAAGCCTTGAAGGGACAGGGACCCTGGTGCTAGGGAGACAGTGCAGCAGGACCAGTGAGCGGGTGCCTGGGACCGGAGCCTGAGGACAAAAAAAAAATCGCGTGTTTTTTCCTTTTTTTTTTTTTTTCTATTCCCTCTCTCATTGTTGCTGTTCTTGTTTTGGTTTGGAGAGTGCTTTTTGGAAGTCTTAAAGGGGCAGGACAGGTCACTTAGACCAGAGGCAGGGAATCTGGGGATCTCTGGGCACTCTAACCCCCTGGGCAGCAGGGAGCACAGAGGCCCCTTAGGGAGATAAATAGCTGCCCGGCCGCTCACCCTCCAACGGGGCTCCACCATTTTGGAGGAGCAGCCCCAGCCAGGCCCCGCCCACAGCAACAGCGGAGATAAACCCCATTATAACCGGGCAGGAAGCAGAAGCCCTGTCTGCACACAGCTGCCCAGCACAAGCCACTAGAGGTCGCTATTCTCCCAGGAGAGGAAGGCCACAAACCAACAAGAAGGGAAGCTCTTCCAGCGGTCACTTGTACCAGCTCTGCAAACTATCTCTATCACCATGAAAAGGCAAAACTACAGGCAGACAAAGATCACAGAGACAACACCTGAGAAGGAGACAGACCTAACCAGTCCTCCTGAAAAAGAATTCAAAATAAAAATCATGAACCTGCTGACAGACACGCAGAGAAAAATGCAAGAGCAATGGGATGAGATGCAGAGAAAAATGCAAGAGCAGTGGGATGAAGTCCGGAAGGAGATCACAGATGTCAGGAAGGAGAACACAGAAGTGAAACAATCCCTGGAAGGATTTATAAGCAGAATGGATAAGATGCAAGAGGCCATTGAAGGAACAGAAGCCAGAGAACAGGAACGTATAAAAGTTGACATAGAGAGAGATAAAAGGATCTCCAGGAATGAAACAACACTAAGAGAACTATGTGACCAAGCCAAAAGGAATAATATTCGTATTATAGGGGTACCAGAAGAAGAAGAAAGAGGAAAAGGGATAGAAAGTCTCTTTGAAGAAATAATTGCTGAAAACTTCCCCAAACTGGGGGAGGAAATAATCCAACAGAATTACACAGAACCCCCAACAGAAAGGATCCAAGGAGGACAACACCAAGACACATACTAATTAAAATGGCAAGAATCAAGGACAAGGAAAGAGTTTTAAAGGCAGCTAGAGAGAAACAGGTCATCTCTGAAGGAAAACCCATCAGGCTAACATCAGACTTCTCGACAGAAAGCCGACAGGCCAGAAGAGAATGGCATGATATACTTAATGCAATGAAACAGAAGGGCCTTGAACCAAGGATACTGTATCCAGCACGACTATCATTTAAATATGATGGCGGGATTAAACAATTCCCAGACAAGCAAAAGCTGAGGGGATTTGCTTCCCACAAACCACCTCTACAGGGCATCCTACAGGGACTGCTCTAGATGGGAGCACCCCTAAAAAGAGCACAGAACAAAACACACAACATATGAAGAATGGAGGAGGAGGAATAAGAAGGGAGAGAAGAAAAGAATCTCCAGACAGTGTATATAACAGCTCAATAAGCGAGCTAAGTTAGGCAGTAAGATACTAAAGAAGCTAACCTTGAACCTTTGGTAACCACGAATCTAAAGCCTGCAATGGCAATAAGTACATATCTATCAATAGTCACCCTAAATGTAAATGGACTTAATGCACCAATCAAAAGACATAGAGTAACAGAATGGATAAAAAAGCAAGACCCATCTATGTGCTGCTTACAAGAAACTCACCTTAAACCCAAAGATAAGCATAGACTAAAAGTCAAGGGATGGAAAAACATATTTCAGGCAAACAACAGTGAGAAGAAAGCAGGGGTTGCAGTACTAATATCAGACAAAATAGACTTCAAAACAAAGAAAGTAACAAGAGATAAAGAAGGATACTACATAATGATAAAGGGCTCAGTCCAACAAGAGGATATAACCATTCTAAATATATATGCACACAATACAGGAGCACCAGCATATGTGAAGCAAATACTAACAGAACTAAAGAGGGAAATAGACTGCAATGCATTCATTGTAGGAGACTTCAACACACCACTCACCCCAAAGGATAGAAAATAAGTAAGGACACACAGGCACTGAACAACACACTAGAACAGATGGACCTAATAGACATCTATAGAACTCTACATCCAAAAGCAACAGGATATACATTCTTCTCAAGTGCACATGGAACATTCTCCAGAATAGACCACATACTAGCTCACAAAAAGAGCCTCAGTAAATTCCAAAATTAAAAATTAAAAAAAAAAAAGAAAGAAAGAAAGAAAGAAAGAAAAGGGGGATTACTCCTTGATAGGATAAAACTATTGGTAAATCAAAGATCAACGCATGCTTTAAATATCCTTAATGTTGATCACTTAAAGGGTGTCAGATGATCAGCTATGGAGGTACTCTTTTCTGATAATATTCCTTTCTCTTAATAAAAAAAAAAAAAAGCAGTTACTGTGTGCTGACCTCCAATGAGTTCTACACAGTGGTATAGAGGGCATGTCAAGTGTGGGCAAAGGGTCTGTTTGTTTCTATGCAGAAGATCAAGGCCTAGCTTGGATACCCAGAAAATGAACTAAGATACGATATGAGGAGGAGCTTCCGGCATCAGCACTCTCTGGAGGACTTGTGCCGGGGGATGATCATCAAAAAGCCTCCACAGGGATCCGGACGATGCTGCAGTTGTGACTGCATCCAGCCCACCGTCTCCTGGACTTGCCATAGGAATGAGGAGGGAGGTGTCTAGGCTGGCATGTGCATACAGTGAGACAACGAATTTGACCGGATCTGTACTGTTGGAACTCAACCAGGAGTTGGGAGGGGTGCAAGTTGTAGCACTCCAAAATCTCATGACTATAGACTATCTACGGTTAAAAGAACATATGGGATGTGAACAGATTCCAGAAATGGGCTGCTTTAATTTGTCTGATGGTTCAAGTACAGTTGGACAATATCCATCATATCATAGATAAATTTTCACAAATGCCTAGGGTGCCTAAACGGTTTTCTTGGCTTCACTGGAGATGGATGGTAATTATAGATTAGATTTGCTTTGTTTATGTCACCGTATTCCTATTATGTTAATATGTGTGTGCAAATTAGTTAGTAGTTTAAAACCTATACATACAAGAAGATATGTCAAAGAAATAATCAATCCTCCCATGTTTTCTTCCATATGCTACCTCTATAGCTTTTCTTCTTCCTTCCTAATTACAACCCTTAAATAGAATTCGTGCCTCATATCAAATTTACCGAGTATCATAATTCCTCCAGGTGGTAAAGATACCTCGAGACAAGTGCTGGGCATAGAAGCCACAGGGCATAAATCTGCAAAGAAGTAAAAAGCTAACCTTTGCAAACAATATGGCTTCTCTCTCACTTACCATCTTTACATTTCCCTGTATGGCCCTGGAAGATGACTGGTTAGCCAGAGACGGGTAAGATTCCTCAAGGCAGGAACAACCTAAGACAGGCACAGTCGCAGGGGGGCCATCAGGTGAGAATTTGGGGATCAACAGAGGTGAGGCTCAGAACCTCACCCCCCCTGCTTTGAGAGAAATCTTCTGCATCCGTGGATGTTTTGCTGCCCTTGTCTAGCTCGGATTAATACTTAGTCCATAGGCACACACCTGATCATCTGATCATCTACATTTGCCCTCTTACAGCACTAAACTATGTTTTCTACCTTTATCTTGCATCTACCTACCACTTCAGCATTTTATTAAAAATAAAAATAATAATAATAATAGAGGGAGAAATGTGGGATGAACATATAAATCAAGTACAAAAATCAAATGAATATTCATATTTGACCTGATTGTTTATAGGTCATAATGCGTGATCAAAACCGAAAGTTTCTGTGATGAATGCCCTTGTACTGTTCACCATGTAAGAATTTATTCACTATGTAAGAATTCGTTCACCATGTAAGAACTTGTTCGTTATGCTTCAAAAGATTGGAGACTGACGAGAATTAGGCTTCATATGGATTAATGATTGTGCATTGAGCATTGACCCCCCTATATTGAATTTTATTGTTGTTAACAACCATTTGATCAATAAATATGAGAGATGCCCTCTCAAAAAAAAAAAAAAAGAATATGTGAAATGGAGATTGGCTTAAAGATGGTGGCATGAGAGGTGAGACAGAAACCTCCTCCCAAAACCATATATAATATGAAAATATAACAAATAAAACCAATACTGAAAGAGCAACAGGAAAAAAGACAGCAGCAGACTGCCTATTCCAGGGTGAAAGAGCAGACCTCACAGAAAAGGGTAAAGTAGCAAAGACCTGATCCAGAGGAATGCAAGCCCTTCCCCCCACTCCAGCTCACCAGGCAGGAGGAAGAGAAATGGAACAGGGAGGGAGAGGAGGCCTAGGACTGCTGAACACCCAGCTCTGTAGATCTGCTCTGGGAGCATGAACCTACATACATGGTGCTCTGGAGATTAGTGGGGTTGGAAAGCTAAGACGGGCAGACTACTTGGAGACTGAGATTCCAGCTACTTGTGGAGAACAGGTACCCACTACCAGCCGCTCTGGGACAAAAGAAAGACAGTCTGAGAGACTTCCTAACAGTGAGAGGGCTGATAAAGGCACAACGACTGCACAGAGCTTGCTGTTCAGGAGAAAGGAAAGGTAGACAAAATTGTCCTGATGCACTCAGCCAGGCAGGTTGGGAACTTTCAGGAGCTTCAGGCGCTCCATCTCCTGACTGGCAATGCAGCTACAAGACCCCCCCGCCCACCGCAATAAGCAGACTGCTGTTCCTTCCTCATGGCTGGAACTGGCTTGCAAACCAGCTGGACCCGTCATTGCACCAGGTCAACCAGAGGGCGGTTCCACCTATGGCAGCTACAAGTACACAGCATACAGGCTCCTCTCTGTGTACTAGGCCTACTGGACTTGGCAGCGGAGGCAGGCACTGCTGCTGCGAAGCAGGAAAGAACACTTTCCTGCCAGCAGGCACCAGTACCACAAGCCTGTAGCCCCTGCCATCGCTCCAGGGGCTCAGCAGCTCCAGAGAGTAGAGCTTCTGGACACTAGAGGGCACCATGTACAAATATGAAACATCAAAGGAACCTTGTTCAAAACAAAATTCCACAAACACCAGAAAGGGGGCCAAGAGAAACTGAACTCACCAATCTTTGTGAAAGAGATTTCAAAATAAAGATCATAAACATGCTCATGGAGCTACAGAAAAATATTCAAGAATGAGATAGAAAATTTGAAAAATACAGTATCTGAAATAAAACATACAATGGAAGGACTTAAAAGCAGATAAGATGAAGTAGAGGAGATGGTAAATGACACAGAAATTAGAGAATATGACTACAAAGAAGCTGAGACACAGAGAGAAAAAAGGATCTCTAGGAATGAAAGAATATTGAGAGAACTGCATGACCTATCCAAAGGGAACAATATTCACATTATAAGGGAACCAGAATAAGAAGAGAGAGAAAAAGGGATAGAGAGTATTTTTGAGGAGGTAAGTGCTGAAAACTTCCCCAATCTGGGGAAGGAGGTAGTCTCTCAGGCCATGGAAGTGCACAGATCTCCCAACACAAGGGACCCAAGGAAGACAAAACCAAGAGATATAATAATTAAAATGGCAAAGATCAAGGATAAGGACAGAGTATTAAAACCAGATGGAGAGAGCAAAAAGGTCACGTACAAAGGAAAACACATCAGACCATCATCAGACTTCTTAGCAGAATCCTTAGGCCAGAAGGGAGTGGCATGATATATTTAATGCAATGAAGCAGAAGGGCCTCAAACCAAGAATACTCTACCGGCAAGATTATCATTTAAATTTGAAGGAAGGATTAACGAATTTCCAGACAAGAAAAGCTGAGAGAATTTACCTCCTACAAACTGTCCCTACAGTGTATTTTGGAGGGACTGCTACAGACGGAAGTGTTCCTAAGGCCAAATAGCTGTCACTAGAGAAAATAAAACCACAGTAAAAAAAAGTATACCAATTAATTACTAAGCAAATGAAAAATTAAATAAACTAACCCCAAAGTCAGTCAAGGATAGACAAAGTGTATAGAATATGATACCTAATATATAAAGAATAGAGAAGGATGAAAAAGGAGGGGAAAAAAAGGACTTTTATATTATGTTTGTAATAGCATACTAAATGAGTTAAGTTAGACTGTTAGAAAAGAAGCTGCCCTTGAACCTTAGGCAACCATAAATATAAAGATGGCAATGGCAATAAGTAGACACCTATCAATAATCACCCTAACTGTACATGGTCTGATTACACCAATCAAAAGATATAGACTCACTGAAAAGATTTTTTAAAAAAGACCCATCTATATGCTGTCTCAAAGACACTCACTTCAAACCCAAAGACATACACAGACTAAAAGTGAAGGGATGGAACAAGATATTTCATGCAGCAAATACGGAGAAAAAAAGAAGGAGTTGTGGTACTTCTATAAGGCAAAATAGACTTCAAAACAAAGAAAGTAATAAGAGACAAAGAAGGACATTACATAATGATAAAGGGTTCAGTCCAACAAGAGGTTATAAGCATTATAAATATCTTTGTAGCCAGAATTATCAGAGAACACTATGAAAAAGTTACATACTAACAAACTGGAAACCTAGAAGAAATGGAGAACTTTCTAGAAAAACACAAACTTCCAAGGCTGACACAGAAAGAAACAGAAAATCTGAACAGAACAATTACCAGAAACAAAATTGAATTGGTAATCAAAAAGGTACCTAAGAACAAAACTCCTGGACCAGATGGCTTCACTGCTGAATTTAATCCAACATTTAGTGAAAACCTAATACCGACCCTCCTTAGAATTTTCCAAAAAGTAGAAGAGGAGGGAATACTTCCAAACTCATTCTATGAGGCCACTATAATACCAAAACCAGGCAAAGACACCACAAAAATGGAAAATTTCAGACCAATATCCCTGATGAACATAGATGCAAAAATACTCAACAAAATATTAGCAAGCAAAATTCAAAAATACGTCAAAAAGACCATCCATCATGACCAAGTATGATTTATTCCGGTGATACAAGGTTGGTACAACATTCGAAAAAACAACAACATCATCCACCATGTCAACAAAAAGAAGGACAAAAACCACATGATCATCTCCATAGATGCCAAAAAAGCATTTGACAAAATTCAACATCATTTCATGATAAAAAAATCTCAACAAAATGGGTATAGAGGGCAAGTACCTCAACATAATAAAGGCCATATATGACAAACGCACAGTCAACATCATACTTAACAGCGAGAACCTGAAAGCTTTTCCTTTCAGATCGGGAACAAGACAAGGATGCCCACTCTCCCCACTTTTATTCAACTTAGTTCTGGAGGTCCTAGCCATGGCAATCAGACAACACAAAGAAATAAAAGGCATCCAGACTGTCAATGAAGAAGTTAAACTGTCACTGTTTGCAGATGACATGAGATTGTACATTAAAAAAACTAAAAAATCCACTCCAATAATGCTAGATCTAATATCTGAATTCAGCAAAGTTGCAGGATACAAAATCAATACACAGAAATCTGTTGCATTCCTATATACTAATGATGAACTAGCAGAAAGAGAAATCAGGAAAACAATTACATTCACAATTGCATCAAAAAGAATAAAATACAAAGGAATAAACCTAATGAAGGAGAAGAAAGAACTATACCTGAAAACTACAAGACACTCATGAGAGAAATTAAAGAATATACCAATAAATGGAAAAAGATTCCATACTCATAGATGGGAAGAATTAATATTGTTAAAATGGCCATCCTGCCTAAAGCAATCTACAGATTCAGTAGAATCCCTATCAAAATACCAACAGCATTCTTCAATGAAATAGAGCAAATAGTTCTAAAGTCCGTATGGAACAAAAAAAGACCCCAAATAGCCAAAGGAATCCTGAGAAGGAAAAATAAAGCTGGGGAGATTATGCTCCCAGACTTTAAGCTCTACTACAAAGCCACAGTAATCAAGACAATTTGCTACTGGCACAAGAACAGAACCATAGACCAATGGAACAGATTAGACAACCCAGATATAAACCCAAGCATATATGGTCAATTAATATATGATAAAGGAGCCATGGACATACAATGGGGAAATGACAGCCTCTTGCCAACAGCTGGTATTGGGAAAACTGGACAGGTACATGCAAGAGAATGAAACTAGAGTATTGTCTAACACCATACACAAAAATAATCTTGAAATGGATCAAAGACTGGAACATAAGTCATGAAACAATAAAACTCTTAGAAGACAACATAAGAAGAAATCTCCTGAATAGAAACATGAGCTACTTTTTCCTGAATGCATATCCTAGGGCAAGGGAAACAAAATAAAAAATGAACAAATGGAGCTACATCAAACTAAAAAGCTTCTCTACAGCAAAGGACACCATCAGCAGAACAAAAAGGCATCCTACAGTATGGGAGAATATATTTGTAAACAACATATCTGACAAGGGGTTAACATCCAAAATACATAAAGAACTGACATACCTATACACCCAAAAAGCAAATAACTCAATTAAAATATGGGCAGAGGATATGAACAGACACTTCTCCAAAGAAGAAATTCAGATGGCCAACAGACACATGAAAAGATACTCCACATCGCTAATTATCAGGGAAATGCAAATTAAAACCACAATGAGATATCACCTCATGCCAGTTAGGATGGCCAACATAGAAAAAAATAGGAACAACAAATGCTGGCAAGGATGTGGAGAAAGGGGAACCCTCCTACACTGCTGGTGGGAATGTAAGCTAGTGCAACAATTGTGGAAAGCAGTATGGAGGTTCCTCAAAAAACTAAAAATAGAAATACCATTCGACCTGGGAATCCCACTCCTAGTAATTTACCCAAAGAATACAAATTTTCAGATTCAAAAAGACATAGGCACCCCTGTTTATCGCAGCACTATTTACAATAGCCAAGAAATGGAAGCAACCTAAGTGTTCATCAGTAGATGAATGGATAAAGATGTGGTATATATACACTATGGAATACTATTCAGAAATAAGAAAGAAACAAATCCTACCATTTGCAACAACATGGATGGAGCTGGAGGATATTATGCTCAGTGAAATGACTCAGGCAGAGAAAACCAAGTACCAAATGATTTTCCTTCTTTGTGGAGTATAACAACAATTATAACTGAAGGAACAAAACAGCAGCAGACTCACAAACTCCAAGAAGGGACTAGTAGTTTCCAAAGGGAAGGTGTATGGGAGGGCAGGTAGGGAGGGAAGGAGAAAGGGATTGAGAGGTATTATGATTGACCCACATGGTGTGTGTGGGGATCACGGGGAAGACAATGTAGCACAGGGAAGACAAGTAGTGACTCTGTGGCATCTTACTACACTGACAGACAGTGACTGCAATGGGGTATGGGGGGGTTTGATAATATGGGTGAATGTAGTAACCTGATTGTTTTTCATGTGAAGCCTAAATAAGAGTGTATATCAATAATACTTTAATAAAATATTATTCATTAAAATAACAGATGAGGGAGAAATAGAAAATCTGAACAGACCAATTACCAGCAACAAAATTGAATATCTGTAAAATGCAAGAAAACAAGGTGTACCTGCACACATACAAAAATATCTATGCACCCAACATAGGAGCACCTACGTATGTATAACAAATACTAACAGAAATAAAGGGGGAAATAGAATGCAATGCATTCATTTTAGCAGACTTCAACTCACCACTCACTCCAAAGGACAGATCAACCAGACAGAAAATAAGTACGAAGAAAAAGGTACTGAACAACACATTAGAACAGATGGACCTAACAGACATCTACAGAACTCTCCACACAAAGGCAGCAGGATACACATTCTTCTCAAGGGAACATGGAACATTTTTCAGAATAGGACACAAAAAGAGACTCAGTAAATTCAAAAGGATTGAAATTGAACCAATGAGCTTCTCAGACCACAAAAGTATGAAATTAGAAAAAAATTACAGAAAGATAACAAAAAAGCCCATAAAGATATGGAGGCTTAACAACATGCTGCTAAATAATCAATGGATTAATGACCAAATAAAAACAGAGGTGAAGCAATATATGGAGACAAATGACAACAATAAGTCAATTCTGCAAGATCTGTGGGATGCAGCAAAGGCCATGCTAAGAGGGAAGTATACTGCAGTACAGGCTTACCTCAGGAAAGAAGAACAATCCCATATGAATAGTCTGAACTCACAATGAAACTAGAAAAAGAAGAACAAAGGAGGCCTAAAGTCAGTAGAAGGAGTGACATAATAAAGATTAGAGCAGAGAAAAATAAAATCAGGAAGAATAATAGAAAGAATTAAAAAGAGTAGGAGCTGGTTCTTCAAGAAAATAAACAAAATAGATAAACCCCTAGACAGACTTATCAAGTAAAAAGAGAGTCTACACAAATAAACAGAATCAGAAATGAGAAAGGAAAAATCACTACGGACACCACAGAAATGCAAAGAATTATTAGACAATACTATGAAAAATTATATGCTAACAAATTGGATAGCCTAAAAGGAACAGACAACTTTCTAGAAAAATACAACCTACCAAGGCTGACCCAGGAAGAAATAGAAAATCTGAACAGACCAATTACCAGCAACAGAATTGAATTAGTAATCAAAAAACCACCTAAGAACAAATGTCTGAACCAGATGGCTTCATTTTTTAATTTTATCAAACATTTAGAGAAGACCTAATACCGAACCTCCTTAAAGTTTTCCAAAAACTAGAGCAACGAATACTTTCATTCTATGAGACCAGCATCATTCTAATACAAAACCCAGCAAAGATATTGCAAAAATACAAAAACTACAGACCAATATTCCTGATGAACACAGAGACAAAAATACTCAACAAAATATTAGCAAACCAAATTCAAAAATACATCAAAAACATCATCCATCATGATCAAGTAGGATTTATTCCAGGGATGAAAGGATGGTACAACATTTGAAAATCCATCAACATCATCTATCACATCAACAAAAAGGACAAAATCACATGATCTCCATAGATGCTGAAAAAGCATTTGACAAAATTCAACATCCATTCATGATAAAAACTCTCAACAAAATGGGTATAGAGGGCTAGTACCTCAACACAATAAAGGCCATATATGACAAACCCACAGCCAACATCACAATTAACAGTGAGAAGCTGAAAGCTTTTCCTTTAAGATTGGGAACAAAACAAGGATGCTCACTATCACTACTTTATTCAACATAGTTCTGGAGGTCTTAGCCATGGCAATCAGACAACACAAAGAAATAAAAGGCATTCAGATTGATAAGGAAGAAGTTAAATTGTCATTGTTTGCAGATGATGTGATACTGAACATAAAAAACCCTAAAGAATCCACTCCAAAACTACTGGAACTAATCACTGAATTCAGCAAAGTTGCAGGATACAAAATCAATACACAGAAATCTTTTGAATTCCTATATACTAATGATGAACAATAGAAAGATAAATCAGGAAAACAATTCCATTCACAATTGCATCAAAAAGAATAAAATACCTAGGAACAAACCTAACCAAGGAGGTGAAAGACCTATACCCTGAAAACTACGAGACACTCATGAGAGAAATTAAAGAAGACACCAATAAATGGAAATGCATCCCATGCTCATAGATAGGAATTAATATTGTCAAAATGGCCATACTGCCTAAAGCAGTCTACAGATTCAGTGTAACCCTATCAAAATACCAATGGCATTCTTCAATAAACTAGAGCAAATAGTTCTAATGTTCATACAGAACCACGAAAGACCCCAAATAACCAAGGCAATTCCAAGAAGGATGAATGAAGCTGGGGGAATTACACTTCCCAACCTCAAGCTCTCCTACAAAGCCACAGTAATCAAGACAATTTGGTACTGGCACAAGAACAGACTCATGGACAAGTGGAAGAGGATAGAGAGCCCAGATATAAACCCAAACATATAGGGTCAATTAATATATGATAAAGGAGCCATGGATATACAATGGAGAAATGACAGCCTCTTCAACAACTGGTGTTGGCAAAACTGGACAGCTACATGTAATAGAATGAAACTGGATAATCGCCTAACTCTACACACAAAAGTAAACTTGAAATGGATCAAAGGCCTGAATGTAAGTTTGAAACCATAAAACTTTTAGAAGAAAACATAGGGGAAATCTCTTGAATATAAACATGAGCAACTTTTTCCTGAACACATCTCCTAGGGCAAGGGAAACAAAAGTATAATGAACAAATGGGACTAAATCAAGCTAAAAAGCTTCTTATAGCAAAGGACACCATCAGCAGAACAAAAAGGCATCCTACAGTATGGGAGAATATATTCATAAACAACATATCTGACAAGGGGTTAACATTCAAAATACATAAAGAACTCACACACCTATACACCCAAAAAGCAAATAACCCAATTAAAAAATGGGCAGAGGATCTGAACAGACACTTCTTCAAAGAAGAAATTCAGATGGCAAACAGGCACATGAAAAGATGCTCCACATCGCTAATTATCAGAGAAATGCAAATTAAAACCACAATGAGATATCACCTCACACCAGTTAGGATGGCCAACATTGAAAAGACAAGGAACAACAAATGCTGGCGAGGATGCAGAGAAAGGGGAACCCTACTATACTGCTGGTGTGAATGTAAACTAGTTCAATCATTGTGGAAAGCAGTATGGAGGTTCCTCAAAAAACTAAAAATAGAATAGAAATACCATTTGACCCAGGAATTTCAATCCTAGGAATTTACTTAAAGAAAACAAGATCTCAGATTCAAAAAGACATATGCACCCCTATGTTTATCGCAGCACTATTTACAATAGCCAAGATACGGAAGCTACCTAAGTGCCCATCAGTAGATGAATGGATAAAGAAGAGGTGGTACATATACAAAATGGAATATTATTCAGCAATAAGAAAACAAATCCTATCATTTGCAACAACATCGATGGAGCTAGAGGGTATTATGCTTAGTGAAATAAACCAGGCAGAGAAAGACAAGTACTAATGATTCCCCTCAATTTTGTAGTATAACAATGAAGCAAAACTGGAGGAACAAAACAGCCACAGACTCACAAACTCCAAGAACGGAATAGTGGTTACCAAAGGGGAGGAGTGCGGAAGGGTGGATGGGAAGGCAGGGAGAAGGGGATTGAGGGATATCATGATTGGCACACATGATGTGGGGGGGGGGTCATGGGGAAGACAGTGTCGCACAGAGAAGACATGTAGTGACTCTGTGCCATGTTACTACACCAGTAAACAGTGACTTTCAGTGGGGTACATGGGGGACTTGATAATATTGGTGAATGCAGTAACCACAATATTTTTCATGTGAAACCTTCATAAGAGTGTCTATCAATGATATCTTATTAAAAAATAATTAATAAATAAAGAAGATCTAAATGAAAGAAGAAATTAAAATGAATAAATGAATTTTCCCTAGCAATCTTTTTCTGAATACACACTGCTTCCTGCGAAATAGTGGGAAATTTTTAGTCATGTATGTTTTAAACATTTTATAATATTTTTAGATTAAAAGCAACCCAGAGTTGTACTTACTCATACTTAACACTCTTTGTGGATCTACTGACCCATCCTCTCTCCAAATCTGTGGGAGTAGTATAAAAAGTAGAGTTAAGGGCCCATGATTTGAAGAAAGAGCAGTCATGTGAAATATGTAACTTAATGGGGCCTGGAGTTGGAGAAGGAGCTTAGAATAATTTCTTTTCACCTAAACAGGTACTTGTATAGTTTAATGGTTAAGAACACAGGCTTTGGAACTTTCTAGATTCAAAACCTGGCTTTTTTTTCATTTCAAAACTTCATTTCATTTTCCTCACTTGTGAAATGAAGATTTTTTAAAGTACCTAAAACTCATAGGGTTTTTGAGAGGATTAACTGTGTAATATATGTAAAGCCTTAGAATAATGTCTGACACAAAGAAAGCACTAAACAAATGCAAACTTTTATTGCTTTTATACTTAATTTTTCCATTTCCATGTAAATGTTTTTTCCAAATTTTCCATTTATAAGGACTACCCAAAAGAATCATCTTTCTCTCTGGTAACATCATAAATTTTTTTTAAATTTTTAAAAATGTTGTTATCATTAATCTATAATTACATGAAGAACATTATGTTTACTAAACATCACAAATTTTAAGGGGAACCATTACTTATTCTGGAAAACAAATACCTGAATATAGATACATAATTAATATATCCCAAGTTCACATAGATAGATACCTTTTGAACAACTCCTACCTTCTATCCTATTAAAAATTTATTCCCAAAATATAGTCATAGACTTTAAAGTAAAAAAAATTTAAAACTCTTTCTTCATATTCTGAAGGTTTTGCTAGGGCCAGGAATTACTCCTTTCCTTTTATAAATATGAAAATCATGTCACTGAGAGGGAGGTTACCTATCCAACAACATACATGAAGCTCTTGGCCCTTAATACTTTCCACAGGAAGTACATTCATACAATTCCTTTTTTTCTGGCTTTTTAAAAATTGAGATACAATTGACATAACACTGTATTAATTTCAGGTATATAACATAATGATTTGATATTTTTATAAATTGCAAAATAATCACCATAATAAGTCCAGTAACATCCATAACCATAGCCACAAAAATTTTTTTCTCATCATGATAACTTTCAAGATCCACTCTCCTAGCTACTTCCAAATATGCAATACAGTATTATTAACTACAGTCACCAGGGCATACATTACATCTCCATGACTTACTATAAATTTGTATCTTTTGACACATATATTTCTATCATAAAGTGAAATCGCTAATATAAACTAAGATTTTCACACAGAAAAGAAATTCTTCATCCATGTTCCGTTAATTTGCCTGAAGAAATATTTATGAGAAAATGGTTATAAATTTTATGATGTATTCTGTTTAAATGGATTTTAAATATTACTCTCTCTTAGTTATAACTCCACTGTTAAAACAAAAGGATTGTACTAGAAAACTTTTTTTCCCCTTTTAGTAAAACTGCTACAAAATACAGTAATAGATATAATCTTTACTGACAAGGATCAGTATTTAAGTATTCACTATAAGAATTATTCATAAAATGTTTTATTATATAAGTAATATACTAAAATTAGAAAAAAAAAGAAATGCTGATTAACAAAAATAATCACCCCATTTTGAGATAACCATTGTTAGGATTCCAGTGTATAACTTAGTCTTTCAGACTTCTGTTCTATTCCTAGATAATATCTAATGTCCCTTTTAGATTTTAAATTCTGATGTAAATATGTAATTATGAATACTTGACGATAATGAAGATACTAAACTGAACCTGGTTTTTATTATCTTGTTATAATTATTTGATATTTGTAAGTTATTTTTCCCTATGTTTATGCTTAGACAACTCGATATTTTTTATTTTAATTTAAAATTTCTATTTAATTCCCCAACTGGGAAAGCATGCTATGGCCCCAACCTGTCAGGTATCCAAGTCTGTCTAAGCCACAGCTAGACTCCACTGTCCACTTGTCAGTAGCTTTCCCAAAGTATAAATAAGGTACCTAGGAAGAGAAGGAAAGCCTCATCTGGCCAGCTTTGCCAAAACAACCCCACAAGCTTCAGGAAACACTATCCACTCTTCATAAATGTCAGGTAAACTCTGGGCTAGCGTGTCTTAAATCCTGAATGAATGTTTACAGACAGTTCATTTCCAGGTAAGCAGGGGTTAGTTGACATCATTTGGGTCCTGCTCCAACTACACCTGGCCTAATGCAATAGATTTCTCCAGAGAAAAGAGGCAACAGCCTATTTTTTACTTTGATAGATGAAACAAGATGTCCTATTTGGCCTCTTCATTTTATGAAGAACTATAAACTACAGAGAGATTTCTTTCCCATATTTGTTCATACTGTATATGTATCCATGCAATGTATACCATGGAAATTGTTAAACAGTTCCCAAGAAACTGAAAAAACTACAAAAGAAATTTTGAAATACAGTAAGATGTTACAGAATCATTAACTTTGTTCTCTGTGCTGTACTACCATCCCTGTGACCAATCTATATTGTGATTGCAAATTATTGTGCCCCGTAATCTCTTTCCCCCTCCTTCCTCACCCTCCCCAACCCCTCCCCATTGGTAACCACTTGTCCCTTCCTGGTGTCTATGAGTCTACTGCTATTTTGTTCCTTCTATTTCGCTTTGTTTTTATACTCCACAAAAAAGTGAAATCACTTGGTATTTGTCTTTCTCCACCTGGCTTATTTCATTAACCATAATACCCTCTAGACCTATCCATTTTACAAATGGGATTTTTCCTTTTTATGGCTGAATAATATTACATTGTATATATGTATATCTTCGTTATCCATCCATCTATTGCTAGACACTTAGGATGCAAAGCATCATTCTTTATCCATATGGACTCATTATATTGCTTTAGTTAGTAGAAAGAAGAAAATAAAGGGTGAAATGTACAAGCTTTTCTATCTCAGTTTCTTCTGTCTTCTCCAAAACTGTATTTATTATCTATAATGTAGATTTACCACAATTTCATATTGCAATACTATAATCACTTCAAAATCAGTAATAGTTAACATCCTAAAAGAAGAAAAAAATTTAAAGAACTGCCCAAAAGTCATTGCTGAGCACAATATATTTTCATTGTACTTTTTTGTCTTTCTACAAATACATAAATCTTACATGGTTGCTACTCAGAGCATATACATTCTTGTGTACTGCTTATCATTACTATATTCCTGAAACATTTAATCATTTTAGACATTTCTTTCTTATTTACTTTCACAATTATAATTTCAGAGGTTCATAATTCATACAATTGTCCTAAAGAGGTTGACAATTTTCTTATTCTCATACCAACATGAGATGGATGAAACCCCAAACTCCTCTTACAAACATCAGTGGCAACTAGTATTTATAACTGCAACTCAAGGTTAATAATTCCTAGTGGTATGGAACACAAAGAAAAAAAGCAAAGATGTTGGGAGATAAGACTAAGATATTGGGGTCATGCTAAGGATTAGGTTTTATTTTATCTTAATATGGGCTGCATTACTTATGGCAGAGTCTCAAGGAACATGATGGGGGAGCCATTGTCCACCATGAAAAATTAGAAGCACAAAGACAATCAGGTAGGGAAGAAATTCAGAAACACACTTATGGATAACTCTTGAATCAAAGGGGAAATCAAAACAAATTATGAACTACTCAGAAAGCAATAAAAAGAACAGTATATCATACCAATGAAATACAGCAAAAGCTATGACTGGAGAATAATATTATTTTGTTCATACATTGTTTTCTTGATTTTCTCCACATCTTTAAGGCAGTTAGCTTAAAGTCTGTGTCTAGTATATCTGCCTCTAAGTCTTTTTCAGGAGCAGTTTCTGTCAATTTTTTCCTTTGTACCATACTTTCATGTTTCTTTGTATACCTTGTGATTTTTTTTGTTGAAAAGTGGACACTTGAATTTAACAATGTAGTAACTCTGGAAATCAGCTTCTGCTCTTTCCCCAGGATATGCTGTTTCTTATTATTATTTTTGTTTATTGCTTTTGTTTTTTTGATTATTGTAGGCTGTCCCTGTGCTGAGTATCAGTCTGAGGTGTAAACCTAAGATATTCTCAGGTCTTCTCTGAGCCTTTCCATGCATGGTCATTTCTAATTTTTCCCATGTATGTAGTTGTTTTAAATGTTCTGGTCTTTAATGTCTGGCTCTAAAAGGGGGGAAAAATGAAGCCAGGTTGGGGGTGGGGTGGGGAGATGGGGTGTTGGCCCTTTAAAAACCCTGGAAGTCACTTCAGCTGGAAGGGAAAGGGCTTGCAACAATGGGAAGGTGCCACAATAAATGGCTGCTCACTTCTGTCTGTACCTCTGTGATCAGAAGCAGTAATTAGCAACCAGAGCACAGATTCCTGATATTTGGAAGTCTAGGTCCTTTTGCTCACCCTGATACCTGCAGGCTGTGTACAAGATGCTCCAGTGCACAGATGCCTGCTATGTGGCTGGGGATGGGGAAGGGTAGCTGCCACTGTGCTAAGAGTGAAATTGACTGAAATTAACTGCAGTTTATCCTTCAAGTCTTCCTTTGGAAGTCACAAGCCTTCAATAGATCCCAGAGTTCCAAAACAGTTACATCAGATGTATTTTGCCAGTGCAATTGTCTGAGTGGGGAGACAAATTCCTGGTGCTTCCTATTCTGCTAGCTTCCCATAACCCTCTCCTCCATAATGATTTTTTAAAATACAAATTAATACCCTCATATTCACCTACTGAAATCAGTGTGTATTTTAAATACAAAGGAATCTTTTATTCTTGAATCCTTTGATTAAGATTCACCCAAATTATCACCCTATAGGAGTATTATTTCTTTTGATTTTTGAAAACAAATAGAAATATGTGAAATAATGTTAACCTAATCAGAGATTCTGAGAAAATCACATGAAAGAAGTTAAAATTATTTATTCAACCAATATTTGTTGAGTGTCACTAAAACAAAATACTGTGCTGGCAACCACTCTTACTGTTTAAGGATAATTGTTCAGATTACTTTGCAAAATGAACACTTCATTACAAGTGTTTTATGAAAAACCAGGTCTTAGATCCATATAGCTAGAAGCATTAACTAAGCAATTATTTTGTGTTAGGCTCGCTGCTTTGCACCTTGAATATTATTAATTCATTTAATCCTCATAATACATCTATGAGTAGTTACTATTATTTTTCTAATTTTCACATGGGAAAACTGAAGTCCTATAAGTAGTGAGTGGTTTTTAAACAAAGCTCTTGCTCTTAACCGCTGTGATATTCTGCTACTAACAAAATAACTGTTCTCAGAGTTACCAGGAGAGGCAAATCTTATCAGCTGAACATTAAGCTATTTACCCTACAATTTAAAATTGTTCTTCAAGGTTTTCCTTACTTCCTGTTGTTTTGTTTTATGAGGGGAAAAAGACATTACCAGCTCTCCCTT
Organism: Manis javanica; assembly: GCF_040802235.1. Lineage (NCBI taxonomy): Eukaryota > Metazoa > Chordata > Mammalia > Pholidota > Manidae > Manis > Manis javanica. The sequence goes on along the minus strand of NC_133163.1, from coordinate 92,725,060 downwards.
ACAGTATTTCTGAATAGCAGTTTCAGTAATATTTTGTCATGGTCTTTGGCCAAAAGCAATAAAATCTGATCCTACTGCCATTTGTTAATGACTTTAGAGCCTTTTTACTCCATGAACCTTTTGGTTTGCACATTAAGAAAATTGCAATCTCCTCCCTAAGATTTACTCACATTGTCATTATTAAATTTGATCAGAATTTGAAGCTCATTATAGACAGACACAATTAAAATTTTTTCTTTCTTTGCTATTTTTTAAATTACAAAGAATGCTCACTTTTTGTACCAAGTGAAAAAATAAAACAATGCATGAAGAAAAAGCTAAACTTCCACCCCTTACCTCACCCACAATCTCACTCACTGAAGTATCCAACAGGTATACTCCAGATGCCAAGGTAAGGAAGGATCTACCCAACAGGGATGTCCTTCCATACCTCTCTCCACATGTAGAAGGGCATACAGTTATTTGCTTTTGTTCATTTTCACTGCAACAGTCACATATAATACACATGAACCTGCAACTTGCTTTTTATCAGATAATACACCACTAATATATGGGTTATTTGCTATAAATATAATTCTTCCTTTTTTTATGCACACACATACAGCCACCGTTACACAAACATAATTTAAAATAATTGGAGTATTGTTCATGTTGTGGAGGAATGCTTGTCTCCTTTTTATTTCCCTTCCCTCTTCTCCCCTCCTCTTTTCCTTCCTCCTACATTAATCCCCACCTTCAGGTAACATGTTAACAACTGGTATCATTTCTTGTTCTTCCCACAATCTCTCTCTCACACACACACACACTCACACACACACACGCATATTTATGGGTTTTAGTTACTTCCTTTTAAAAAATGGGATGTTATATACCTTGTTTTTCTCAGTCAACACCATTCTCATGGATATTCTTCTAAGTCACTGCAATATATTTTATGGTGTGAACACAACAAAATTGATTCAACCATTCTCCTCTGAATGGACAGTCACTTTTGTTTTACTATTTTATCCCTACTAACAATCTTTCAATAAACATCCTTGACTATCTTTAGCCTTATGTACTGGTGTTTTTATTTTTATAGAGTTTCAGGAATGGGACTTCTAGATCAACAGGTAAAATATTTCTTATTTTCATAAATATTGACAGAGTATTTTCCCAAAAAGCTGTAAAAATTTACACTTCCACTTAAAATGTATGAAAGAATTCTTTTCTTCATGTTCCTACCAGCAATTAGCACTACTGCTCTTTTTAACTGCTCCTAGTTTGAATGATACAAACTCAGACCTCACTGTTACTTTAGTAACAGTAGGTTTGAACTTATCATTCATTTTTTGGCCATTTGGATATGCTCTCCTCTAATGAGCCTATTCATATCCTTTGCCTGTTTTTCTATTAGATTTTCTCATCAATATGAAAGACTTCTTACTCTATAGTAAACAATGAAGACTTCTTAGTATATAATAAACAGTAGTTCTATATCTGATTTATGTATTGCAGTGGTTTTTTCTCCCAAATCTATTGACTTTTTCACATTAAAAGACAATTTTTTTAGCAGTTTTAGGTTTACAGAAAAATAAAGCAGAAAGTAGAGTTCCTATGTTCCCTTTCAGCCCCTTCCCTCCTCAGTTTCCCCTATTATTAATATCTTGTATTACTGTGGTACCTTTGTTACAATTACAATTATAATCGATGAGCTAATACTGATATATTATTATTAACTAAAGTCCATTGTTCATAGTAGGGTTCTTTTTATTGTAAAATTCTATGAATTTTGACAAATGTATAACATGTATCCACCATTACAGTAACATACAGAATAATTTCACTGCCCTAAAATCTCCCTGCAAAGGAGGGTGTACTCCTTCTTCCCCTGCCAACCACTGATATATTTGTCTCCATAGTTTCCCTTTTCCGAAGCATCACATAGTTGCAATCATATAGTATGTAGCCTTTTCAGATGGGCTTCTTTCCATCAGTAATACGCATTTAAGATTCCTGCATGTTTTTTCATGACTCCATAATTCATTTCTTTTTTAGCTCTGAATAAAAATTTCATTTTTTGGATGTACGACAATTTATCCATTCACCTACTGAAGGACATCTTAGTTGCTTCGAAGTTTTCACAATTATGAATAAAGTTGCTATAAACATTTCAAGCACAGTATCTGGTGTGGATATAAGTTTTTTAACTCCTTTACATAAATACCAAGAAGTGTGACTGACCATTACCAACTTTGCATACACATTCCAGGCCTTGCCTCTCGGCCCTCCATGACAGTTCCCAGATCTGTGTGATATCCTTACCAGCTTCCTCTACTATAGTTGCAACAAAGCCGAGCCTCCCCCGGAACTCTCCAGGCCCTGACTGCCTGCTGACCCCATACTCGCTGCTGCTGCTTTTTTGTTTGTTTGTTTGAAGGAAATGGTAGAATTTAATCTTTATTTATAGAACACTGCAAGATAAAAAATTCCACATGGAAATAAGAAACCCATTGAGAAGAGAAGCTTCATACTGTATGTATAGTCAATTTCATCGTAAAAATGCTACAATAATGAACCACATTTAAAGAGTCCTTGGTATAAAAACAGTAAGATAAATTTATACCAAACATCATATACAACAAACAACTTTAGGCCTCAGATGTACAATCTGAAAGTTAAAGGTCCCTGGAGTGCCATCCTAAACTTGGCATGTAGAGCCTTCAGAGGTAGTTTCTGACACAACATTTTGATTTTCCTCTTCCTCTTATAGGGAAATACTTACAATCAAGCTTAACGAAGCCTTGTGCACTGACTCAGTTTCATGGTTTTATAGAGCTTCAATTTCATCTAAACCCCCACATTCTTCAATCATTATACTAAGTTTTTCAGTTTCATCTAGTTTCTCACTAGCCTGAGAGATATTTGAAATGGCATCTAGAATAATCAGAATGATTTTGGTATCTTTTGTAGTTAAGAGGTTCATCAACAGTTCTATTATGTATACAATCTGTTCAACTATTCCACTACTTCTATGGTTGGTCACAATCCATACAGCTTCCTTTTTAGAGAGAAGGCCAACAAGGAATGGGACTAATCTATAATCCACAACTTGTTGCATCCGGTCCTGGCTGCCAAATGTAATGTTGACATTATCCATGTAGTTTCCTTTTGAATAATTGTTTGTGGGTTCACTAACAGACTGGGAAAGACAGAAGTGCTCCTGAATTTATTACAATCTGAATCTGTTCATCTGTTTCAGGGACAATATTTCCTATGGCTCTTGGTGCAGAAATCAAAATTTGCAATTTAGTAGTTCTTAGAAACTTCACAACTTGGGGCACAATTCCTGTTTTCATGATCATTTCACTGGACTGTTCATTTGGACCATCAGTAAGGTAGGAAATGGCCCAGAAGTATCTGTTAATACTTCTGGATCATTATGTTGTAGAAGATGAACTAAAGTAGGAAGGATACACTCAACAGCATCTAATGAAGATGCAGGATTTTTGTTGCAATAAAGATGTGAAAGTGCCCACATAAGATAATATAAGTAACCACATGCTAAAGATGGCATGTTAGGAACTTCTAGAAGAGGCAACAGTGAATCAAATGCACTGTATTTGATAACCAAGTCTTGGAAATCTGAACCTGCAATGTTTCCCAAAGCCCATTTAGCTTGTTCACAGACATGAGTCATTCCAACAGAGAAATGAACGCTGGGATAGCACAACTATCTACCACAGTCTTGCTCTGTTCTGATGTCCTAGAAGCAAAGTTTGTGAGTCTCAAAGCAGATTTAAATTTAATGGGACTATAATCAGTTCTGCCCAAAAAGGACACAAATTTTGAAATCAAACGAGCCCAGATTATGTTGTCTATGGAGGGCTGTTTTTCCCTGAAAAACAGTTTGCTTGCAGCTTGAAAAGCTTGGAGCTGGCTTTCCAAATTATTTCTGCTTATGTTTGACACTGTCATCAACAGACCAATTTGCAGGATCCTGGTTTTTATAGTTTTCTTGCAGTGGAGGAGTAGTGTAATAGGAAATGAGCTTACATTTCTCCCTTTCAGCATCTGGTCATCCTTCTTAGCTTTCTTCAGCTCCACATTAACTTCTATTTGGAACTGACTCATTTCTGCATTATCCTTCCCTTGTTCTTGAATCTATCAAGGTAGGCAGCTGGTGAGTTAGCATTTGTATTGGTGGACATAGTTATAAGACAAACGGCAAGTCAGGAGGCAGTACAGACCCCAAACCTTCTAGAATAAACAAAATTGGGGGCTAGAATGGAGGGTAGCTGAGTTTCATTCATGTCTCCATCTGTCTAGATACTCCCTAAGCATGTGATTTCCTTTGGTTCTTTAACCTCTTGGCACAATATGCCCCCAAATGATTTGCCCCACAATCCTGGAGAATACTAGAAATTCTCTCTATTAGAGTAATTCATCTGCATTAGCTGTAACTTGACAGTGCCCCTATAAAAATGAACACTTACCAGGGAGGACAGAGGGATACACTATCTTGAATGGAAAGGGGGTTGGAGAAATTATTGGAGGCTGGATAAGATCTTGGTCATGTATCAGAGAAGTCAATAATAATAGTAACAACAGATAACACTTACATAGCATTTATTTAGATACTTTCTATTTTTTTACTCATTTAGTCCTCACAACACCTCTGAAGTAGGTATCATTATTACCCCCATTTTAGAGATGAGATAACTGAAGCACTGAGAGAGCAAAGCAACTAGCTCAGGATCACAGCCAGTAATTTGTGAATCTGAGAAATAAGTCTTACATTTAATCACTATACTTCACCACCTTTCATCTAGGGAAGAGAGGACGTGTCAAGATGGAAAGTATAGGGTCTCTCTGGTATCAGACCTTAAAATATACCCTAACTAAATACAATTCTTTTCACCTTTATCAAAAGATAAAAACAGAAATCCCTGTCTGTCTCTATGCAGTCCCTCAGTCCATTTGTCTAGGGCTTCTTTTTCTGAAAATTAAAGAAAAAGAAAATTGCACATAGCAGCAACATTCCTATAGAGGTAATAGATACACATATGCACTTATATAGACATACACGCATAGAGAAACATAAATTCTTCTTCCCTGGTTAAGACCCCTGGTTCCTGAAGGAACCAAGTATACTAAGCTTTGATATCGCCAAAACACATGTCTTTGTCTATACAAGATTATGCTATTTCTAGTAATCCTTTTTTGCTAAAGAATGTTCCCATGGACAATTGTCCAAGTGGCATGTGAGATTTGGTAGGTCCCATATGGGGCTGTCCTATTCTCTGGACATAAGCAAGGAATTATGTCCAGAGAGATAGATATCTAGTTCTAATGCTTCGCTCTTCCCTGCAAAAAAGATGGATTCATTAGACAGGATCTTGTGAGAAAAGATGAAAGATGGCTTTATTAGAATAGAGTCCAAAGACTAAGTTCTTGCCATTCCCACAGCACCTTTTAAAGACAACCACAAGTAATTCCTTGATCATAATTTGCCATGTTTTACATTATTTGACCTTGCTTTCCAGGCCTTTACTGACTGGACCCCAAGCAAAAGCCAGCACATTCAGCATGGGCATAAGAAAGACTGTCAGCCATTAGATGACCTGAACAAAAACTTTAAAAAATAAGGGAATGCCAAATTGGATAAAGATTAACTGACAAGATCGACTCTCTTGGGGAGCTTTGAATGGGAGACAGAAAGCTGCCAATGGCTTCCTACAGTTACTGTTGAATTCTGAGCAGTAATGACAAATGTGCCAGTGTCATGTGGCTGCTGAAGTTTCCTTATTTCTCCATTTTACATTTGCGACTCATCATGTGAAATAACCTGATCATCTCTCTTCCATGCAGCCTGAAAAAGCCCTATCAAAATGGCAAGTTTAAGCATCAACAGAAGCAAACACAAAACAGAAAAAATGAGCAGCTGTCACATGAGAGGTGGCCTTGTCCAGCAGTTGGCCTAGATGAAGACAATGAGGGTGGCAATATGGAATATGGCTTAATTACCAGGATTTACTTAGTCATAGGCAGAATCCAAGAGGGGTAAGCAGTACCATTGCCTTAAGGATAGTATACAAAATAAAGAGACATTGGAGACCCGACAGAAGGCCTTCATTACATCAGGTAGAACTTCTGAGAGACAGGGTGTCTGCAGCAATTGAGGCAAATCATCTGGGAACATGTCCATTCCTAATAATTAAGGATCCTACAGAGCAGGGGGTCAGCAAATATTTTTTCTACTAAGGCCCAGAGAGCAAATATATTAGCCTTTGTGGACCATATGGTCTCTGTAACAACTACTCAACTCTGCCTTTGTAGTACAAAAGCATCCAAAACAATTATGTAAACAAATGGACATGGCTATGTATCAATAAAACTACTAAAACAGGTGGTGGCCAGCTTTGGCCCTGCTGTTGGGCAAAAGTCTTTTTTAGAGACAATTTCTTCAGAAATGTAAGTGGATTTGTGAGATCCGAGAGAAAAAGGGAACAAAGCAAGTCTGAAGAGAGTCTTGTATATGTGAAAGGCCTTCTAATCCTTAGATTTTTGAAAAGAAAGTGAAAGTACATGTACTAGTCACATTAACACACGTTTTTACAATAACTGTGTCAAAATTTCTTATAATATTGTACCAAATTAAAGTCATTCAATAAGCTCAACGTTGACTGATCTATCAGTCAGGACAAGCTAAATTAGGTTATTTTACCAAACTTTCAAAGCATAATAGCTTAAAACCACAAGAGTTTATTTCTGGCCCATTCTACATGTAGGTCAGTAGGGGGTTCTAATGGTTGTAGCTTCTCTAGGACCCAAATGACAGAACAACCTCTCAAGAGTATTGCTGATCATGGTGCCAGAAGAAAATGGGCTTTGGAAAGTCATACTCCAGGCAATAAATGCTAAATACCATTTCTGCTAATAACACACTGAAAAGAATTAATCATATAGTCCTATCTCACACAATAGACCAGGAAGTGAAATTCTATCATGCAGCTGTAAGTTTTTCCTCTAAAATCAGGAGCAAGACAAGGATGTCCACTCTCACCACTTTTATTCAACACAGTACTACTGGAGGTCCTAGCCATAGCAATCAGACAACACAGAGAGATAAAAGGTATCCAAACTGACAAGGAAGAAGTTAAACTGTTACTAGTTGCAGATGACATGGTGTGATACACAGATAACCCTAATGACTCCACCAAAAACTTTAGAACTAATATTTGGATTCAGCAAAGTAGCAGGATACAAAATTAATACACAGAAATCTGTCACATATGTATATAGTAACAATGAAGTAGCAGAAAGAGAAATCAGGAAAATAACTCCATTTACAATTGCATCTAAAAGATAAAACACCTAGGACTAAACATAACCAAAGAGGTGAAAGAACTTTACTTTGAAAACTGTAAGATACTCATGAGAGAAATTAAAGAAGACACCAATAAATGGAAATCTATGCCATGCTCATGGATAGGAAGAAATAATATTGTCAAAATGGCCATACTGTCCAAAGCAATTTACAAATTCAATGCAATCCCTAACAAAATACGAACAGCATTTTCCACTAAACTAGAACAAGTAATTCTAAAATTCATATGGAAACACAAAAGCCCCCAAATACCCAAGCAATCCTGAGAAAGAAGAACAAAGCTGGGGGGATTATGCTCCTTGATATCAAGCTCTACTACAAAGCTACAGTAATCAAAACAGTATGGTCCTGGAACAAAAACAGACCATAGATCAATGGGACACAATAGAGAGGATGCCATCAGCAGAACAAAAAGTCATCCTACAGTATGGGAGAATATATATGTAAACAACATATCCAACAAGGGGTTAACATCCAAATATATAAAGAACTCGCAAGCTGCAACACCCAAAAAGCAATAAGCCAATTTAGAAATGGGCAGAGGATATGAACAGACACTTCTCCAAAGAAGAAATTCAGATGGCCAACAGACACATGAAAAGATGCTTCACATCACTAATTATCAGGGAAATACAAATTAAAACCACAATGAGATATCACCTCACACCAGTTAGGATGGCGAACATTGAAAAGACTAGGAACAACAAATGCTGGCAAGGATGCAGAGAAAGGGGAACCCTACTACACTGCTGGTGGGAATGTAAACTAGTTCAATCATTGTGGAAAGCAATATGGAGGTTCCTCAACAAACTAAAAATAGAAATACCATTTGACCTAGTAATTTCACTCCTAAGAATTTACCTGAAGAAAATAAGATCCCTGATTCAAAAAGACATATGCACCCCTATGTTTATCACTGCACTATTTACAATAGCCAAGAAATGGAAGCAACCTAAGTGTCCATCAGTAGATGAATGGATAAAGAAGATGTGGTACATATACAAAATGGAATATTATTCGGCCATAAGAAGAAAACAAATCCTACCATTTGCAGCAAATGGAGTTAGAGGGTATTATGCTCAGTGAAATAAGCCAGGCGGAGAAAGACAAGTACCAAATGACACAACAAAGCAAAACTGAAGGAATAAAACAGCAGCAGACTCACAAACTCCAAGGAGGGACTAGTGGTTACCAAAGGGAAGGGGTTAGGGAGGGTGGGTTGGGATGGAGAGAGAAGGGGATTAAGGGGCACTATAATCAGCATTCACAATACAAGTAGGTCACAGGGAAGGTAGTACAGCACAGAGAAGATAAGTAATGACTCCACAGCATCTTATTTTGCTGACGGACAGTGATTGCAATGGGGTGGGGGGAGACTTGATAAAATGGGTGAATGTTGAAAACACAATATTGTTCATGAGAAACCCTCATATGATTGTATATCAGTGATACTTTAATTCAAAAAAATAAATAATAATAATAATATGAAATGCAACTCTTCAGTAGTTAGTTTCAGAAGTAAATGATATCAGTATCTCCCAACCCTGACTATACCAAATACTACCTTTGCAAAATTTTTTTTTAATTAATTAATTTATTTTTATTTTTTTGAAGAACATTATGTTTACTAGGCTCTCCCCTATCCCAAGTCCCCCCTACGAACCCCATTACAGTCACTGTCCATCAGCATAGTAAGATGTTGTAGAATCACTACTTGTCTTCTCTGTGTTGCAAAGCCCTCCCCTTTCCCCCACCCACCACATTATACATGCTAATCATAATACCCCCTTTCTTCTTACCCACCCTTATCCCTCCCTACCCTCCCATTCTCCCCAGTCCCTTTCCCTTTGGTAACTGTTAGTCAATTCTTGGGTTCTGTGATTCTGCTGCTGTTTTGTTCCTTCAGTTTTTTTGTTCTTATACTCCACAGATGAGTGAAATCATTTGGTATTTGTTTTTCTCCGCCTCACTGAATCTTTTTCTCTCAGGCCCCACTGAATCTTACTAAGCCAGAATTGCAAAGATTGGAGATCTGATTTCTTTTGGAATTCACCCAAGTAATTTGGACAGTCCCAGTTATCCAAGCAGTGATCCACAGGCTGGCCTCAGCCACTAAGCCATGTAACTATGCCAGTCCCCACCACACTTCCCAGGAAGTACAGCCCCTGGGAAGTGGCCAGCCATGGGGCATTCAATGAGTTTGCAATCAGTGTTAGTCAGAAAGATAAACATAAGTGGGCGGAGAGAGAATAAGGCCTATGGAGCCCACTAAAAGGGACTCAAAGGGTTAACCAGATAAAACCAGAGAATCAACTTACAGTTAAATAGTTGAAGTTTCAAGGACCAGGAGTGATGTAGAACGTCCAGACACTCACCAGATGAAAAACAACTTCCCATATGAGAGGCTTCCAAGCACAGACACTCCTCAGATAAAGAAAGTATCAGCAGACAGGCACAGAAAACATCACAGCACAGCCCATGTCCTCTTTTTACCAATTAGACCTGGCCTTCAAGGCCAAAGATTGTCAATCAAGGACTTTTCTGTCCTGCAAAAAAAACCTGTAAAAGAAGCCTCAGAGTAAGTAGCCTGCCTCTGTGAACCTTGACTCTGACCTGATCCTCCTTGGAGTGTGTTCAAATAAAACTTCATTCTGCTTCCAAAAAAAAAAAAAAAAACAGGCGGAGGACTTGTACAGACATTTCTCCAAAGATGAAGTACAGATGGCCAACAGGCATAGGAAAAGATCCTCCACATCACTAATTATCAGGGAAGTTCAAATCAAAACCACAATGAGATCCACCACACACCAGTCAGAAGGGCCACTATCCAAAGGACAGGAAATAACAAATGTTGGTGAGGATGTGGAGAAATGGAATTCCTCCTACACTTCTGGTGAGAATGTAAATTGGTGCAACTGCTGTGGAAGCAGTCTGCAGGTTCCTCATAAAACTAAAAAATAGAAATACCATTTGATGCAGTAATTCCACTTCTAGGAATTTACCTGAAGAAAACAAAATCCCTGATTCGAAGATTTACAACATCTAATATATGGAAGCAACCTAAGTGTCCATCAATAGATGAATGGATAAAGAAGATGTGGTATATATACACAATGGAATATTACTCAGCCATTAAAAAAAGACATCCTGCCATTTGCAACAACATGGATGGAGCTAGAGGGTATTATTATGTTCGGTGAAATAAACCAGGTGGAGAAAGACAAATACCATATGATTTCACTTATTACTGGAATATAAAAACAAAGCAAACCAGAATGAACAAAAACAGCAGTAGGCTCATACACACTGTGAAGTGACTACTGGTTACCAAGGGGGAGAAGAAGGGGAACAAAGGGGCACAGTAATTCACTGTCACAATATAAGTTGGTCACAGAGACAGTAGTACAACATGGAGACTATACTCAATGATTCTGTAACATCTTTCTATGTTGATAGATAGTAACTGCACTAGAGGGGGTGAGGATTTAACAATATGGGTTACAGTTGAACAACTGTGTTGTACATTTGAAATCAATATAAGATTGTGTATCAGTGACACTTCAGTAAAAAACAAAAAACTGATTGTGAGATTTTTATTTCCCCTGTAATGGATGCCCTCATCTTAGGAAATACACATGTGCAAACAAAGTTACTGTAAAGAAGTATCTGTAGAGGAAACTATATTCCATCTCAATCCTATACCAACTTGCATTTAGTAAAAAAAAAAAAAAAAAGTTTCAGATACTTGACAGTCTAGTGTCATGATGTTAATATAAAAAAACAACAGTTCATTCACTATTGAAATGTACCAGGTAATGTTCAAATCACTTTGTATGCATTAATAATTTACTTCTAATAACCTATGAAGTAGTTAGCATTATTTTTATCATCTTCATTTTACAGATGAAACAAGAAAGTTGCCGAGTCATACAGCTAGTAAATGTCAGAGGTGGGCAGTTTGGCTCTACAGTCCACCATCTTAACCAAAAACAGTATTGCATGATGGGTGATCTTTTAAAATTCTGCCCAGTTTACAAAATTCTAACTCTATGACCTTTCTTCTTATTTGCTCCCCTATATATCTTCCTTTCCTGTGTGGACCAACTGTGGAGCTAGCCTAAAGCATAGAGTGGCTCCCAGGAACCTTTCCAGTGACCCTGCCCACATGTGGATAAGAACTCATAATGCTAGGCTGTAATACAATCCTACATGCAACTATTAAATATGACATGCAGTCTACCTGAACAGTAGCAAAACTGAGGTGGGGTGATAAACAGTAAACTCTATTTTGAAGATACTCTGCATGACATGTACATTTGTTAAAGAAAAATACTTTTTAACTTTGAGCATATTTTATAAATGTAACACAAAGTAAGAACAAACTAAAATCTATCTCTTTAGCCAGAAACCAGCCCAGGGCTGGATGTAAGAAGGTTAACAGGGTACTGTACAGCTATCAGTCTAATCCCATTAACACCCCACATAGAGAATGCACAATATAAACAGAAATAAAACAGAGAGAAGAAGCATGTTATCTTGGACCTTCAGTCACAGCAGAAGGTTGTTCAAGAAGTCCATACACAGTTCTGGAAGTCAAAAAAAGAAGGAAAAGTTGAGGAGAAAGCTGGGAGGGCAGTATTTGGCCTGTCTGAATTCTCTTAGAGTCAGAAATTAGCAGTATAGGTAGGGACAGAGAGTAGTAAATTGCTCAGTGTCACACAGCAAGTTAATGGTAGAAGGAAGACTTATACCTATAGCCAAACTTTCTATCCACTTGTACTTTTAGGCCCTTTAGGAGACCATCCTGGTAGTTCTTGGGCCTGTTGTGCACAGGGTCTCCATTGCTGTGATTCATGCTCTCTTCACCAGGCAAACTCTAAGACTACATGTAAGAGTAACCCCTGCAACCAAACTCTGTCACTGTGACACACTGGGACATTTAATACAGTCATAAGAAAAAGCAGAGACTATTCTCAATCATTATTACAAGAGCCTCTGCTTGTTTTACTAGAAAGCAGCTTGATGAGCATCACTGTTGGACTCAGATAAGAGACCCACCACTTCTCAACATTTCAGAGCATTCCCTGGAAGAAAGCCCCAGGAAAGAGCTTTAAAATATATTTTAACACAACACAAGTGGGACTTCAAAGGTGCTGGTAATGTTCTATTTCTTAATCTGGATGCTCAGCTTGTGAAAATTCAAATGGATGGAAAATTTGTAAGTGCCTTTTTCTGTATGTGTATTTCAATAAAAGTCTTAAAAGAGTAGTTCTATTTTCTCACCAGCAAAAAATAGTGACACACAACTGCTAAAGAATCTTTTGACCACACAGTGTCTTCTACTGCAGAAGCTTGTTCATTACACATCCACTGAGCCAGACCAGGAGTTGTGAAAAGAGGCTCAGGGAGCAGAGGGAGCTCGGGTCATGTTCGCTGACAGTGGCAGAAGCCTTCTTCAACACTGGACTATTAGGCACAATGACTTCACAGCAGGGCAGGAAGGAAAGAAGAGTATTTACTCCCTAGCTTTTAGCTTTCTCTTGGTCCCCACGCCCTTCATCCAAAATGTCCCCAGTCCTTCCCCACTAACCTCAGCAGTAACTCATGCAAAAGAGCAGCAGTCCCAGAAGTTGGATCCTTAGACCCAGGGATGCCCTGGGCTCTCATAGGCAAACCTGAGCAGGCCCCTGGGGTACCAGAGGGAAAGGATTATCACACATCTAAGGGTGTGGCTGGGTGGGACACATAACCAACTCATAACAGTGTGCACTCAGTTAACACCGACTGAATAAATGATGCATCATCTACGGACTTGATTCAGAATATGTACAATGAGTGTGTGCTGAATAAAACTAAATGACAGCTCTTCTCTAGGTCTCCCCTAAATCCTGCCTGCATCAATTCCACATATTTGATCTTGTTCAGGAGCCTCCTTACCACCTTCTGTTGTGGGTCCTGTCAGGCAGCATTCTGATGGCAGTCAAATCGGACAAAGCCACTTCAAGTTGTATGAGTTGCTAATACTTTCATATAAATAGAAAAAAAGCCTGGAGAATGGAGTTTATGTTTTTAACTCTCATCCTGCCTAAGTGAAAAAATTTTCCTGCAACCATGCTGCTAGGAGGAAACTTCCTGTTTTTAATATTGTTTAGTCTGAATGGGTCTCTAGAGACCAATCTTAATGCTGGAAAAGCAAATGAGCTGAGCCCCCAAAACAGTTCTGGTTTCATAGCAGGATTCAGTGGGCCCAGCCACAGCCCATGTCATTCCCAGCAATCCAAAATCTAGTTACAGAGATTAGTTTTGTGTTGCTCTCAACAACATTTGCCTCATGCATCTCACTGGCAGAGGCCTGCCTCACTCAAACCACACCTCCGTCTTCCAACCCTGAGGACTAATTTGCAGAAGAGAAGCACTGCATGTCAGAATGACAAGATCTCTAACCACACTAGTCTTGGAGGACTTGTGCTTCAGCCCCTCATATCAAGTCACCTCAATCAAATAAACAAAGCATGACTCCAGCCTTAGCCAATAGCCCTGGCACAAAGGTGATACTCTCAGGGTTATCACAGCCACTTCACCAAAAAGCATGCAAAAGACAAAAAAATAAGTGGAAGGCAGACCTGACAGTAATAACTGCTTGGCTCAACAATTACCTGCTGGGGACAGCCAAGAGATGCACTGACACAAACCTGGAGAGTCACTTTGGAACTTGGGACTAATTTTCAATAAAGCATAGTTAATAAACCTCTAAAAACCTAACATCTGACAAATGCCTATGAGACTTATTCTCTCTAGCATTTAAATGCTTCTGTGTTTCCACTGAGCAGATGTGGTTCATCGTCGCCAAAAAAATATACATTAGAAGTTAAAGCTGTTGGAAGTTAAAGTTAAATTAGGATATTATTTATCCTAATATCTTAGGATAAACCTAAAAAGCAATGTAGGATTTCGTTTAATTCAAAAACATATATTAAGATGTTTCTGGATTCAATCTGGAAGTCCTGCATTCATACTTTCCCTCCCCAATATGAAACTGGACTCCTGAGGGCACTTGACAGAAGAGAAAGGACCTACTCAGAAAAAGAGGCACCAGGAAATGCTGAGTTGTGCAAGGAAGAAAAAGGAGCATACCAGCTAGCAGAGTTAGTGCAAATATCCCAGACACCTTTATGTCACCTCTGGCTGTATTTCACCACTTTTAAAGTCCATTTCAAAACCTGGCCCCTGGGTCAGAATACATCAAATGAAGCATTCATTTACCATAAACTGTGAGTCTGTTTTTGTATCTTAGAGTGGTTAGTCAATTAGGGTTATTCAGGAGATTCAGAAACACCCCGACAGCTCCTGTAAACACGCACTTCCTTCAGATATAAAATGAAAAACAGGTGGTGTTCTCCATATCTCAGCAGCATCAACAGGGATGCTTGCAAACACATGGTCCTTATTCATGACTCCTGGGTCCTTCCCTACAGCAAACGCAGAGTTTAACTGTCCAAAATTTTCTAATTGTCAGCTAATTCATATCATACTTCAAGTATTAGAGGCAAGCACATAGTCAGGAGGAGTTAGCTCACACAGCAGGCAGCAGGACGTAGTAGAAAGAGTAAGGGCTTTGGAAGCAGTAATCTGGGTTTCAATCTGGGCTCCACCTCTTAGAAGCATGGCTACTAAATAACACCGAAGAGTTACCTAACCTCACTGAGCCCCTGTTTTCATGTCTGTCCAATAGAGATGATATTCTCTATTGTACACTGGATACAAGAGTGAATAAGGCAGGTACTTGAGTATCTGCAATAGAGTAGGTTCTCAAAAGTGGTATTTTCTTTTCTCACTTCCCACTTCAGCAAGCTGGTTCCACTAAATTTTCCAAAATTAAGTGCAACTTTTCCAAAGCCTGAAATCAAATGTCTAAACTACATAGGAATGCTTCGAGATACTGAAGGCAGAGTTATTTCTTAAAATCTCTGATGTGGGAGAAAAGAAAAAGCAAAAGCAGCCAGAAAGCACTGCATGTTTGTGCTTTAAACCACAACACCACCACAAATAGGATGGGGTTAGTTTAAGAGAGGAACAGTAAAGGAAAAAAGTAATTAAGGGTTTCACTTCCTGTTAGACCACCTCTCATCTGAGCAGAACCAATTTCTACCAACTGCATGAAAGTTGTATTAATTCTTTCTCCTACACAAATTCAGTACAGAACCCCAGAAAGCACTTGTATTTTGTCTCACTGCCTCAGGCAAGAGTTGAGCAATTAAATGACTGATAAAGAAATAATGTTCCACTTACAGGAAGAGAAGCAAGAAAATTTTGAACACATATTTTTGTTTACCCCTTCCACTCCTGGGGACCAGCTGTAAGAGGCTACTCATATAGGAAAATGATCTTGTGAGTCCATCTGTTTCCGCCCAGAGACAACTTCCAGGTGCTCTGCATTTTCCAACTTCTAAACACAAACTGGGGCGTGTCTGGGCACATCTGGTCACCATTCAATTTCAGGCTTCTATTGTGTTCAGTCTAAGAGGGGAAGTGAGTCTATAAATAGCTCATGCTCCTCTGGCTCACACTTGAAAAAATGAGAAACTATTAACTCTGTCTTTCCTGCAGAGAGAAGTTTCCACTAAACCCAGTTCCCTTCCTAATAATCACACATCAATTTAATAAGCAAAGTAGCCAGCTTCAATCAAATGACTCATATACCTATTTTATTATAAGACTAAGTGAGAGCTAGAATGAAGCCCAGGAGGGAGCACCAAGTTAAAATTAGTGAAATAATTCATATGATGCTTTGAGAAGCCTCTGATCTTTTTGGAAACTCTCCAAGCTATGTGGCTAAATCTGTGTGTCAAGCACCACCTTCAAGTCTTAAAAGAAACGTCCTTCCTGCCTTTGGATAAGAACCACAGGCTTAAATCCTATTTGATTCTGAACAGAGCAATCATGTTGTGAACTAGATTTTCTGACAACCTCCTATCCCCACCTCCAAAAAAAAAAGCCTACCTCCCTCTTACAAGTTTTTAAAAAAATTTGATTAAAATATTTATTATAGTATTTACCACTCTGTGAAGTAATTATCTCTTTACATATCTGCCTCCCTTAAGAACTACGAATTTTTTTATTAAGGTATCACTGATATATAATCTTATGCTCAGGTTTCACATGAGCAACACTGGTTATTACATTCCCCCCATTATCAAGTCCCCACCACAAACCCCATTACAGTCACTGTCCATCAGTATAGTAAGGTGCTACAGAGTCACTATCTTCTCTGTGCTGTACTGCCTTCCTCTGCCCTCCCCATTTTATGTGCACTAATAATAATACCCCTTAATCCCTTTATCCCTCCCTTCCCACCCATCCTCCCCAACCCCTTTCCCTTTGGTAACCACTAGTCCATTCTTGGGTTCTGTGAGTCTGCTGCTGTTTAAAGAACTGAGAATTTTTAATAGGTAAGTACAATGTCCAATTCTTATTGGTTATTTCCAGTGCCAAGCGGAATTCTTGGCATTTTTCAGTAAATGTATGTTGAATGAATGAACAAGGTAAAATAACTAATATGAGCTTCCACAAATAAAAGAAACATCAAATTAAATGTTGACTTAAGGGATAGGTGAGAGAAAAGGGAGCCAACTAAGTAGAAATAGACAAAGCAAAGAAATAAACAGACTGTTTTCTCTTTATCTCCACACCTACTCAGAATTCTAAAAAGGCTATTTCTCCTGGAAGCTGAGCTTATGTAAATGTATGTGCACCACAGAACAGTTAGGGCCAATATACCTTAAAACCACCCCAACTACAGCTCTCAGAAAAGAAATGAGTAGGCCAAACTCCTGTCATAAAAAAATGCAGTTCAGAAAGAACAAGCAGCAACAGGATGTTGAGTAGCCAAGACCTACAATTGGAAATGCTCCAAAATGTTTCATAGTAATTATCAATTTCTGATTTGTTTGGCTCTAGTGTATAAGGAAAAGGCTTCTGTCCATGCTCCAGAAACCACAACATACTGACAGTGCCTGACAAAGACTCTGATTGCCTTTGGTTTACTACTAAATTAAAATCTGCTCTGTTAAAGTCATAGAGCAAAACACAAACCAATGTGGATCATCTGCTGAACACCAGACATAATGCTATATGGTTTGTGGGATATAAATCAGTCTCCATCTTTGCAGTCCAAAATATGATACCTGAAATAAAGTTACAGAATATACTGACAGAAGGAAAATGAAATAAAGGGAAATATGGATCTACAAAAAGAAATGAAGAACCCTAATAACTACATGGATAAATACATTAAATTTTTTCTTATTAAATTCTTTAAAAGATAATTTCCTGTTTAAACAAAAATATTAATATTATGGAGTTCCTATGTAGACTTAAAATGTATGACCCGATAGCATAAAGACTGAGGAGAAAAAGAAGTCTTCTAGTGTATCTTATTTTATGTGGAAAGTAGTATGTTATTACTTTAAGGTATGAAATTTTGTCCCTTCTCTTCTATCAGTAATTATACTACATGTAAATGGTCTAAATAATACCAATTAAAAGGTAGAGATGGTAATGATTAGGAAACAAAACAAGATCCAATTACATACATGCTACCAACAAGAAATTCACTATAAAAATAAAGACATGAAGTTTAAAAGTTCATAGTGGCAAATAAATTAGAGTATACCCACATAGAATGTTACTCTGTGGCCATCAAAAAAATAAGATAACTATACATATGGGTATGAAAACGTCTCTAAGATATATTAACTGAAACAGCAAGCTGTAAAATAGTGTGTACGTGCTACCATTTTTCCAAAGAGAAGAAATACACAATTACAAGCTTATATGTGCATAGAATTCTCTGGCAATATATATAAGAAATTGATAATAACAATTGCCTCAGCATAAGGGAAGGAGATGGTTAAGGATAGAAAAGAGATTTAATTTTTCACTCTTTATCCCTTTGTACTCTTTTTTTCTGCCATGTGCATATATTGCCTATTTTTTCAAAGTAATAAATTAATACAAATATTTTTCTTCTAAAAATATTGTTAAGAATTAAGAGCAGAAGATACTTTCATTGGCCACATACAGAACTCTACAAAGAGATTATCTCAATACAGAAACAAAATTTAATGTAGTAGTAATACCAACTGATATTTAATATTTCTCATTTTTTCCAAAATCCTCTCAAGCCTAGTATTTAATTTTATTCTAATAATATTCTTGTGAAGTGGGGATTTATCACTCACTCTTGAGAGATGAGAAAACTGAGGCTATTTAAATCACATAATATAAAAAGCTTGTTCCAAGAGACCAAAAGCCATTAAGGTTTGGCTCAGATGGCAGTTCTGTAAGTAGATATGTCAGTCTAATACAGCTTCTTTCTTGAGTCAGCCAGCCAACCAAATAAGAGAATACTGATTAGTGAATAATCCATATTTTACAGCAAAAGCAAAAGCACAGTTAACTGGGCCTTGGAACAAGAAGTCATTAATTCAGAGTTGTATAAGTTAGGGTGGGATAACATGTACTCTAAAATCTTGTTACTAAAGATATAGTTCTCAACCCAGGAGCATCTTAAAACTCCACCCCAGACCTCTTGAATCTAAATCTGCTTCTCTAATTTCACTTATTTTCACATGCATACATATCACTTAAAAAGCCAGATTTTGATTCACTGCATCTGGGTTGGGTATGCAAGTATACATTTCTAACAAGCTCTAGGCAATACCAAGGTCTATATACATTGAGCAGCAAGGCAGGTTCTCTATGTCCGAGTTCACCAAAAATAGCAAGTAAATCCTCTTCCTCTCATGGGAAAGGGGCCCCTGGACATGCAGTCTTTAGTAAAGCTTAATAGGAACACCCAGAAGGAAAAACCAGTAATTGCTCCTGGGAGGTTATTTTTCTATAAGAAAGTAGCTTAAATGTTAAAAGTGAGAACATTTCCACCATTCTGGAACAAGAACAGATGTGTTATGATGTCCCATGCACAGGTTCCTGAGAGATAAGCAAATATGATGATACCATGGCCCCAAGCCCAAGATCTAGAAAAAAAGGCAGGCAGTGATATCCAAGCAACACTGGACAGTAAGATGATATGGGCACTATAGCCTAATACAATCTCTAGAAAAGAAGGAACCTTGAATGAGACATTAGAATTGCTCTAAATCCCATCTGTAGAAAAGGAGATATATCAGGTAAGGTAGAGAAACGGCAAAACTCTGCCTGTGACATACATATACATACACACAGTTTGTATGCCTGGCATAAAATAGATAAATGTTGAGCGATTTCTGTTTCTGTAACCTCATAACTCAGGATACTGTACCTCCAGTCCTTAGGTTTAAAATCTTCATGGCCCCCTAATTATCTAAAGTGAAAGTACCCATCCTCCCTTTCTTCCTTCTGAAATGGGAGTGATAACATGGTCGGTATCTGCTGGACTCAGCTAAGTATCCAGGATGTTGCTCCTGAGGCCACCTTGTCACTACACCAGAGAAATCACGATTGATTAGCCTCCATATTCCCTGGGAGTCTGGAGCAGTGCAGAGGTGGAAAGTGGGAGAGGTGCCTCCTAGAACACTTGGAGATATGAGGCCTGTGACTACCTTTTCTTAGTTACACCCTGGACTGACACTACTTAATCCACTTAAACACATCTTGTACACTCTTGGTTAATAATCTTTGCTCTGGAAAACCCAGAAGAAATGGACAACTTCCTAGAAAAATACAACCTTCCAAGACTGACCACGGAAGAAACAAAAAATCTAAACAGACCAATTACCAGCAAAAAAATTGAATTGGTAATCAAAAAACTACCCAAGAACTGAACCCTGGGACAGATGGATTCACTGCTGAATTTTATCAGACATATAGAGAAGATATAATACCCATTCTCCTTAAATTTTTACAAAAAATAGAAGAGGAGAGAATACTTCCAAACTCATTCTTTGAGGCCAGCATAACTCTAATACCAAAACAAGGCAAAGACCCCACCAAAAAAGAAAATTACAGACCAATATCTCTGATGAACATAGATGCAAAAATACTCAACAAAATATTAGCAAACCGAATACAAAAATACATCAAGAGGATCATACACCATGATCAAGTGGGATTCATCTCAGGGATGCAAGGATGGTACAACATCCAAAAATCCATCAACATCATCCACCACATCAACAAAAAGAAGGACAAAAACCACATGATCATCTCCATAGATGCTGAAAAAGCATTTGACAAAATTCAACATCCATTCATGATAAAAACTCTCAACAACATGGGTATAGAGGGCAAGTACCTCAACATAATAAAGGCCTTATATGACAAACCCACAGCTAACATCATACTGAACAGCAAGAAGCTGAAGCTTTTCCTCTAAGACTGGGAACGAGACAGGGATGCCCACTATCTCCACTGTTATTCAACATAGTACTCGAGGTCCTAGCCACGACAATCAGACAACACAAAGAAATACAAGGCATCCAGATTGGTAAAGAAGAAAACAAACTGTCACTATTTGCAGATGACATGATATTGTACATGAAAAACCCTGAAGACTCCACTCCAAAACTACTAGAACTAACATTAGATTTCAGCAAAGTTGCAGGATACAAAATGAACACACAGAAATCTGTGGCTTTCCTATACACTAACAATGAACCAATAGAAAGAGAAATCAGTAAAACAATTCCATTCACAATTGCATCAAAAAGAATAAAATACCTAGGAATAAACCTAACCAAGGAAGTTAAAGACTATTACCCTGAAAACTACAAGACACTCTTAAGAGAAATTAAAGGGGACACTAACAAATGGAAACTCATCCCATGCTCTTGGCTAGGAAGAATTAATATTAGTCAAAATGGCCATCCTGCCTAAAGCAATCTACAGATTCAATGCAATCCCTATCAAAATACCACCATCATTCTTCAACGAACTGGTACAAATAGTTTTAAAATTCATATGGAACCACAAAAGACCCACAATAGCCAAAGTAATCCTGAGAAGGAAGGATAAAGTAGGGGGGATCTTGCCTCCCAATTTCAAGCTCTACTACAAAGCCATAGCAATTAAGACAATTTGGAACTGATACAAGAACAGACCCACAGACCAGTGGAACAGAATAGAGACTCCAGATATTAACCCAAACATATATGGTCAATTAATATATGATAAAGGAGCCATGGACATACAATGGGGAAATGACAGCTTCTTCAACAGCTGGTGTTGGCAAAACTGGACAGCTACGTGTAAGAGAATGAGACTGGATCATTGTCTAACCCCATACACAAAAGTAAATTTGAAAAGGATCAAAGACTGGAATGTAAGTCATGAAACCATAAAACTCTTTGAAAAAAACATAGGCAAAAATCTTTTGGACACAAACATGAGCGACTTCTTCATGACCATATCTCCCCGGGCAAGGAAAACAAAACCAAATGAACAAGTGGGACTACATCAAATTAAAAAGCTTCTGTACAGCAAAGGACACCATCAACCGAACAAAAAAGCATCCTACAGTATGGGAGAATATATTCACAAATGAAAGATCCGATAAAGGGTTGACATCCAAAATATATAAGGAGCTCACACATGTCAACAAACAAAAAGCAAATAATCCAATTTAAAAAAATGGGCAAAGGATCTGAACAAACACTTCTCAAAGAAGAAATTCAGATGGCCAACAGACACATGAAAAGATTCTCCACATCACTAATCATCAGAGAAATGCAAATTAAAACCACAACGAGATATCATCTCACACCAGTAAGGATCGCCACCATCCAAAAGACAAACAACAACAAATGTTGGCAAGGTTGTGGAGAAAGGGGAACCCTCCTACACTGCTGGTGGGAATGTAAATCATTGTGGAAAGCAGTATGGAGTTTCCTCAAAAAACTAAAAATAGAAATACCATTTGACCCAGAAATTCCACTCCTGGGAATTTACCGTAAGAATGAAGCACTCCAGTTTGAAAAAGACAGATGCACCCCTATGTTTATCACAGCACTATTTACAATAGCCCAGAAATGGAAGCAACCTAAGTGTCCATCAGTAGATGAATGGATAAAGAAGATGTGGTACATATACACAATGGAATATTATTCAGCCATAAGAAGAAAACAAATCCTACCATTTGTAGCAACATGGATGGAGCTAAAGGGTATTATGCTCAGGGAAATAAGCCACACGGAAAAAGACAAGTATCAAATGATTTCACTCATCTGTGGAGTATAAGAACAAAGAAAAAAAACTGAAGGGATAATACAGCAGCAGACTCACAGAACCCAAGAATGGACTAACAGTTACCAAAGGGAAAGGGACTGGGGAGGATGGGTGGGGAAGCGAGGGATAAGGGGGGGAAAAAAAGGGGGAGCATTACTAATAGCAGACATAATGTAGGGGGTGAGGGGCACAGGGAGGGCTGTACAACACAGAGAAGACAAGTAATGATTCTGTAGCATCTTACTACGCTGATGGACAGTGACTGTAATGGTGTAGGTAGGGGGGACTTAGTGATGGGGGTGTCTAGTAAACATAATGTTCCTTATGTAATTGTAGATTAATGATACCAACATTTAAAAAAAAGGAAAAAAAATCTTTGTTGATGCCTTTCCTTCAAAGTGAAATGACCTCCCTTGAATTCATTGAAAGCAATCAGTGGATAGTATGTTATTCCTCTGGATTCCTGAAGTACTTACTATAAGTGCCACTCATTTAACACTTTAATGCTTCGTATTGTTAATTATTTTTATGTGCCTATGGCCTAATATTCCCAATAAGACTGCAGACTTTCTGAGGGCAGGATCACATCTTATAGCACTCCATAGTCACCACAGCACTCAACCCTATTGTGTTGCAGATGCTAGTTGATTCCTAAATGCTTGCTGAATAAATGAATGAAATGTTATTGTGCTAGGGAATGTAGGGTATTCAGAGGTGGATGACGATGCCTAGTCTGCCTTCAAGGATCAACGAAGTCTGATAAAATAGGTAAATCATGTACCCAAAGAGCACTAATATTAGTTAATATACAAAAAGGGACACAAGAGTAACAAGATACTATGAGAATCTAAGGGATGGCAGTAACTTCAAGAAGGAAGTACCATTTTAACTGGCTCTTGAAGAACAAGCAGCATTTCAAAAGGCTGGAACTGGGGAGGTGAGATATTTTAATATATTTTAGAAAGAGGAGCCACTGTGAACAAAAGCAGGAAAGTACACGGCATTCTGGGGAGAGGAATAACCAAAATAACTAGGGTAGTCTGAGAAAGAAATGAGAAATGACTAGTCCTGCCCAATATTAAAAGTAGTAAAACACTATGGTATATACTTTTATGTATACTTGAACATTTCTGAAACAGTATAGTTCTGACACAAGAACACAAACAGATCAATGGAAAAAATCGTTTTAAAAGAGACTATTAATTATATACAGGACTTTAGTAAATTATAAAAGTGGCTTTTTGTATCAGTGGAGAAAGGATGGCTATTCAATAAATGGTAATGGCTAGCTATATGGGGAAAAAAATAAAACAGAAGCCCTACCTCATTTCTTATGACAGAAAATTTCAAATGGATCAAATTTTTAAATATTAAAAAGATAAAGCCGTTAGCATACCAGAAAATAAAAACCCATGGAGAATACTTTTTTAATCTCAGAATGGAAGCCTTCTAATCTTAACACATCAGGAATTCAGAGAAAGGTTGATAAATCTGTCTACGTTTAAACACACATATACACACACATACAAATTACCATAAACAGAATCAAAAGTAAAAACAGGAAATACTTGCAGCATGTGACAGGAATCAATTTCCTTAACATGCTAATTGCTCTTAAAAGTAAGAAAGAAAAAGATGAACAGTACCATAGACAAATGGGGACAATATATGAACATGTAATTCATAGAGAAGAAAAGATACAAATGGCTAAGCAACACGAAAAGATGTTCGATCTCAATTATAATAAAAGAAAAGTGAAGCCAACAACAAGATACTGTTTTTACCTATCAGATGGGTAAAAAGATGAAGAAGTTTGGTAACACTTAAAGTTGACAAGGGATGTGGTATGGTATTCTGATACATTATGGTTAAGAGTAAACTTGGTTCAATCTTTTTGGAGGGCAATAGGCAAAAATCTATTGAAATTTAAAATATACAAACTCCCTGAACATGCAACTGTACTTCTAGAAATCATGCACTTATACTTACAAAAAAGCTAAGATGCTCATTTCAGGGTTGCATATCATAGCAGAAATCTGGAAATATCCAACAGTCCATTAGAAGAGAACTAGTTAAACTATAATACTTTAATGCTACATAGCAAATAAATCAGGGCCAAAATAAGCTGAGTAGAATAAAACAAGTTGAAAAATAGTATGTATAATGTAAGCCCCTTTGCATTTTTTAAAGGATATATAATAGATGCTTACTCTGTCTAGAGAATGTCTAGAAGGACACCAAAGAAACTGGATAGTAGTTACCTCTAGAGAATGACACTGGTGGGTTAGCATGGAAGGGGAAGGTTTTTTCACTTATTGCAATATATCCTTCTATATTATTTGAATATTTTGTAATTGATTTGTATTGCCTTTACAGCAAATTATTTTAATAAGCTAATCAATTTGCTGACACTTTGTATGCAGTTGTCCACTTGCTACTGAGCACAGAACTAGAAACCAGTCCCATTTCTTTCCCCACACTTTCTGAACCCTTCTCGGAACGCTGAACTTAGAAGGGGGCTTTTGTTGGTCAGCAGGACTGGCTCCCCCAAACAGAGTACCACTGAAATGGTTCTGAGAGGGTACTTGGACACAGGCTTACTGTGCAGCATGTGGAAGAGAATTTAGCACCTGGCAAGGCAGACCAGGTAGCTTTCTCTGGGGAAGCCTACTGCTATCAGTCTGCTGTGCCTGCCTGTCTACTGTAGGGGACACACAGACCTTTTGTTCAAAAAGCTGCTTTACATTTTCTATCCTCTTCTTTAGATAATTTTGCAAATCAGTTTTTCCAAAGACTCTCAAAGTTCCTGTCATCATCATACTTCCCTTCTTCAAGCAATTAACTGACAATCCTTTTAAACCCAGGACAAAGTCAAGTGTAAAGGAAGTGGGAATATAGGGCAATCTCTCAATATTGCAGATGCGAGCAAGAACACTTCTGGGTAAAGTCAAGGACAAGTGTCTTAGGACCTCTGTACTTATACTTAGGCTGCCCCAAGTCTGCAACTATCAAGCTTTGGATATTCCTCCCTTATTGATAACCTCTCTCTCTCTCCACCCTAGATCCAAAGGACTCCAGATACTACCAGAAATTCCTGTTACCCTGGGTCACAAAAGAGAGGGAAAAAAATCTAAACATGCTTTTGCATTTTAAAAGTCTCTCTAGTTTCTGCTGTTCATTTGTGCACAGGCATCCAGCACCAGCAGCAACATTAAGTGCCAAGGATCTCTGTTCTTCAGATTTTTCTGAATCTGAAAGCTACTCTTTTAAGATTCACAATGAACTTTGTAGAGAAGGGAAAAATGAGTTAGATGGAGCCAAAACAATGACCTTATCCCTGTAAAATCCAGCCATGGACACGCCTGTGGAGCTGAGCAGCTGTTCTGCTGGCGGAGGGAACCCACTGAAATGAAACACTCATGGCAATCTCCTTTCCCCCACTTATGCCTGCAGAGCCCCATCCAATTATTGCACAAAAAGGCTTTTTCTTATAATCTCCTCTCGCTTCTACGTCTGTCTCCATCTTGGTAGGAAAGAAACAGCACTAGCGATGGAATGTACACAGCTCTGCAAATATTCATGAGAAAATGCTTTGACACCCACATGCTCCCTCACTCCCCCAGCACATACATGCCTGAGGAAAAGGGGATGCACAGAGATGCTGACAGAGTCTGTGGTTCTCTAACTTAGGCAAACAGCAGGGCCTTCTCAAAACAGACAGCAAGAGTCAAGAAGGCAGAGTGCTAACTTGGCTCTCATCCACTGAGCCATAAATTGAATAATTAATCCAGTAACCATTAATCGGTCATTTAAGATGTGCAGTCATGGAAATACAAAAATAAATAGAGCTGTGTGTGGGGCAGCGTTTGAGACCTTTGACTTTGGAGTCACAAAGTCAAGGATTTGAATGCTGGTTCCATCACTTGTGACCTTAAAGCAAGCTCCTCAACCTATCTGAGCCAGTTCCAATCCCTAAAATGGAGATAATATCTGCTGTAAAAAGTGATATAACCACAACAGCAACTTCCCCTCTGCAAACTCTCAAATTCCTTCTCACCCTAGTTTCTTCTTCACATTCCCCCTCCTCTTGCTGCTCTAAGGTCCCTCATCAGTTTCAGTAACTCTCCCACTTCTTTACTTTCCCCCAAAGCCTTCATTCACACTCCAACCTCTGGAGATACAAACACATGCGGCAGAACAGGCATAATGCTCATACTCCTGTCCACCTCACCCCAGTTACTTTCTCAGGCAGAAGAAAGTCTTTAGCTTATAGCAGGTTGGGATCCCCGTAGAGAAATGCTGTTTCTGTGGCAGCAGTTTCTAATCACAGCCTGGACACACTAGAGAACCCATAAAATAGCTCTCAATACTCCCCCACACTACTAGACAGCCACAGCACAATTTCCTCATCTTGACTGAGTACAGAGGAGGGTGTAGGACTGTTCCAAGGAACCAGGTATTGCCTTGGGATTCTGCTAAGCAGCACATCCTGTATCCAGGAACCTTTGTATTGTAGTTCATTGCCCCTGTCACTAGAATAAGCAACAGGCATTTCCCTGCAACTTCAAGCACAACTGGCCAAAAAGAAAAAAGAAAAAAAAATCTTTCATTGTTATTGCTGTCTCTCCAGGCCTTCATCTTTAAAGTAAGTGTCTTAAATGGTCTCTAGCATTTATTCTAATATCAACATTCTGGAATTCTAAAGTCGAACTATTCAGTACTCAAAACTTCTGCACAAGTTACTCTTCATGCCGATTACACATGATCCTCTGCAATTTTATTTTAATCCTTTATTTTAGCCTCATGGAAATGAAGACCAACTGGTTCTCATGCTCCGTAAAATCATCTTCTGTACTTGCGGAGCATTATCATCACCTCTCTGTCTCTCCATCTCTGGACCAACATTTCTTCATTAAATAATCACATGCAGAATGGACCCAAGGTGTACCACGCTGACAGCAGCTTTCCTCTTGGGTCCTGCACTCAGCCCTTTCATCATTTTGGGGGGTATGTAGGGTTTCCCTCTGAAGCTTCTTCAGGTTCCTAACATCCTCTAGCTGAAGTCCAAAACTAGAGAAATTACTCACCAAGGACCCTGTGACACACACACACAGAAACACCCCCATCCCCAATCCTTTCTTCAGGGCTCTCTGAGGGGAGGCAATGAGGCATTCTGTGTGTTCTTTGGTGTTCAGCATACTGTGGAGACTAAAATATTAAAATAATAATAAGCACGATCACACTGCTGCTGTAATTTCAGTTTTGGAGTCAGTGACTGTAGGGAGTTAATCTCCTGCTTACTCACATTATTTTTTTTAATCTGAAAAAGCTACAAGTGTTTTAGGTATTGTGTTTTAGCCAAATAATGGCCCGTTTTAAAAGATTCCCAGGAGAATAGAGCAATTGCTTTCTGCAGAGGGCGGGTAGCTTTTTGTTCCTGAAAGTGCTTTCTGTTGACTCAGTCTGCACTTGTTTTGACAGCCACATTCAGTCCTTGGTGGGTAAAGCTGAGTTAATGCTCCTCATGGAAACTTTTACACACAATCACCCAAATACAATACGCTTGAGCAGAGGACTCCCGCTCCCACAGATGTTCCTGACCAGGAGGAAGGGAGGGGAGTTAATTTTCCAAGCGAAGCATGCTGATCCCAGCAGAGATCATAACCAGATCCAAAGAAGAGATTTTCAAATCTAGTTCAGCTCTGAGGAAGAATCATGGGCCTCACTTTTCTCCTACCGGGAGAGTGATAATCCCAACAAGGACCCAAGCCACAGTACTCTTGATCTCACTTATTCAACTGGTTTCCAAGCCCTGGGCTGGACCCTACGTAATAACTTCATTTTCCCCTCACAATAACTCAAGCTGGAGAAACTAGTACTCAGAGAGGCTAAGTAACTGGTCCAAAGTAAGCTAGCTAATACATGCTGTGCCTAAATTCAAATCCAGGTCTAACTTTAGTAGAGACTCGAGCCAGATAAAATGCAGGCCAATTTTGAAGAAAAGCCTTGGCTGCAAGTCAAATATTAACAAAGACTAAAAACACAATTTAGAACAATAACAGCCTGCCTTAATAATGGGAAACTGAGGACTCCTTGGGGTAGTGGACAAGACAGGTGGTATGATCCCCTACAGCCCACTGACTATGGTCTTTTCTCTCTCTTTCCCTTTCACCCTCCATCTTTCCTCCCTAATTCTCTATCTCTTCCTTTTCTTACACCCCCTTTTACTCCCTTTTACACTGCAATGTAGTGAAGAATATGAACTTTGCGTTCAGATGATCCTGTGTTCAAATCTTAGACTCATTTCTACTTGTGTGACTTTGGGCAGATCATGTTACCTTTCTAAGCCTAAATTTTCTTAACTATAAAAGGATAAAAATCTTCTGCCTCTAGACTATTGAAGGGATTAAATCAGATAATATATATGAAGAGATGATCAGGTCACTAGTAGACTAAATGGAATTTTTTAAAATTTCAGAGTCAGTGAAGCTTAGTAGAAATGGCACACAGTTCAGAGTTAGATAGTCTTAGATTTGAATCCCTGCTCCACCACTCAGTAATTTAGACAATTCTTATAATCTTTCTATGCCTCAGTTTCCTTATCTATAAAATGGAGTATATAACACAGACTTAATAAATCTGGGAGAAGAGCACAGGACATGATAAATATACAAGAATTTACGTAGATATTTAACAAATAAAGCTGCCTCACAGTAGGACTTGAAGTAGTTGACTTGTTCTCCAGAGGTCCACATTTTTTTGACACCTGATCTACTTACTCAAGTGTGTCACTACTAAGGCCTAGGAAGCACTAAAGCACAAGGGCATTTTCGTCTTAACCTATCTTTAAGACTATAAATATAGAAAGAGGGTGTTAGAATGGTACAAGCAATGTAAAGACCATCATAAGAAGTATGAGTCTAGCCCCAATTGGGCATTAACTGCCTGTATAATCCCATAATAGTCACATGGTTATATCTAGAATATGAAGAGGTTGGCCTAGAGTAGTGGGCAGTGTCAGGAAATACTTTTGATTGTCACAACTGCAACTGCTACTGGCATCTGCTAGGCCTGGGATGCTGCAAAACATCCTACAGTATACAAGACAGTTCCCCACAACAAGGAGTTATCTGGCCAAAATATCAGACATGCTGCGGCTGAGAAACCCTAGCCCAGATGACTGCGAGGTTCTCTTTGAGCTCTAACATTCTAAGAGACTGTGATGAGGCAACGCCAACACCGAATAGGTGATATTCTTGTCAATATCTATCAAGCAATGGCTTATGATGTTGCTCCATATCCCCATAAGGCCACTGGGGGAAGACAGTGTTGTATTTCTGAGGGTGGTGACAGCTCTCCCTTCGCAACAGAGGAGACCCAGGGATGAAGAGGGCACAGTCCTCCAGGGGCTTGGTCTCTCACTTTCTGAAGTCAGAATCAGTGCTTCCAAAGCCATGAGATTCCTCCGGGGCAAGATGATTTAAGTAAGTGTGAATCAAGGTCAAATTAAGATATGATATACACAACAGCAGGGATGAGTCTCAAATATATCATGCTAAGTAAAAGAAGCCAAACTCAAAAACCTCTATATTGCTTTGTTACATTTATATGACATTCAGAAACAGACAAAAATAGGGACAGAAACAGATCGGTAGGTGCCAGTGGTTGGAGGTGAGACTAGTTTGACTACAAAGGGACATGAAGGAATTCTGGGGATAATGCACTGCTTTATATACCAACTGTAATGACACATACACAACTGTATGTGTTTGTCAAAACTCACAGAACCACA
Organism: Manis javanica; assembly: GCF_040802235.1. Lineage (NCBI taxonomy): Eukaryota > Metazoa > Chordata > Mammalia > Pholidota > Manidae > Manis > Manis javanica. Next base: position 92,694,677 of record NC_133163.1, on the reverse strand, counting down.
CTGTGCACTAAAAAGGTGATTTTTACTGCATCTAAATCATCTTCAATAAGACTGACCCCTCTCCTCTCACCTGCCAAAATATGATCACAAATGCTGTAGAGAGGATTGCTGTACTCTGGCCAAGTGAACTGGGTAACATCTAAATTCTTTCCTATCACTAGGCCTGTGATTTTATGTCAGTTTGCCTGCCCCTGGTGACCCCAGAGCCACAGTAATTAAGATTAAGCCTGGGCTCCAATTTTTGTGTTAAAACGATGAGTCCTCTGACCAAACTATGTGGATACGAGTCCTGCCCCCACTCTGAGATCTCTGACCCTCCTCCATCCTGTGACAGAGGTTCCCTTCCTTCTCTTTCCTATCCTGACTCCCTTTGGGACCAATGAGGACCTTAGACAATTAATAAACAAGCAGAATAAACCTCAGGAGACACTGTTTATATCTCTGCACAGGCTTCCTGTTCAAATCCCATTTGATCTTGCCACTGAACTTCAAATCAGGCAACAGAAGAAGAGTCATAGTTATGAATTCCCCTCCTCTATGGACTTCTGGGCTTCCACTAGATTATTTTTATATAGTTAAACTACATAAATGTAAAATGTGAGCCTCACCAGAATATAGATATAGGCATGTAGTTTTGTTTACACACATACACACACCTCCCAGATTATTGATCAAATGTTATACAAAATAGTTAATTTTTCTTATGTACTTAATAGTTCTGGTTATGCCATGGCCAGGGAGAACTGAAATAGCCATGAGAATGCTCACACTTTGTATTAACAGAAAGACCACTGTCTTCATGCCACAAGTACAGCCACAACTATGAACCGCTGGAGGAGTCCCATCCTCTTATCTGAGAGTCAGTTCCTTTCCTGTCTCTTGGAGGATCTCAGTGGAACAGCTGCAAACACCATCTGAGTAATCAGATACCTCACATACACTTGAGTGCTGGGATAAAAATCAAAGGCTACAAGGCAAACCCAGACCTGCTAGTGCCCTCATATTTAAAAGGACAGAGAATTTTGGAGGGGCCACATAATATCCACACTGCCCTTTTTTGCTGAGTATTTACAGCAAATGTATTGTGACTACATAGGTAGGATGCTAATATTATAATAGAAGGGGCCCACAGAGACAACAAATCCCACAGTGGTGTAGGATTTTGTTTCCACATTTACTCCTCCAGGGAAGAATGGGGGAATTCCATGGTTTCAAACTATCCAATCATCTTCAGAAGTCTGCATCAGCAGAAAATCAGTACTGTCTTCAGTCACTCAAATTTGATAATGTTGTTCCTTTGGCATAATTAGAAAACGTTTGACAAAAGACTAAAATATTTAACAGAAAGCACACTTTAGCTTTTTATTCAAAGACATACAGACTGATAGGCAATGGTTGTCCAGGGTTCCCCCCAAAATATTTCCATTTCCTAAAGAGATATTTCTACAGTGTTTTCTTGCATATGTAAGTATGATGATATTGACCCACAAAAGGCCAAATCAATTTTAGGGCTGAGCTTTCACAGAGAGTACCCTGGTAGCTGCTAGGGTGAGGTCAGAGAACACAGTGAGGCAAGTCTTGCTGGCCACGACAGGGACTGAAAGCATCATCTTTGATGGTGCTCAAATGAGGACCATGCTGCTGCTTCACAGTAACAGAAGCCCCGTAGACCCACCTGGTCAGACCTGCTACCTTGCGCACTTGTGAGACAGCTAAGTAGCACTACCAGACACAGAAAATATGACGAATAGTCTTAGATGACAAAACCTTGGCGGGTCCTCTTAATCCTCCACAGATCAACAGATTTCACTTATTACATACTGGCAGACTAGCTGTCTAGCCCTTTTACACTCAGCCTAGGAGCATAAGCACAAGCCTAAGGCTCACAGAAGATACTAGCCTCTATGATTCATGGGCCCTTCTACTGTATACAACACAAGGCTAAGTTTGCAGTGAGCAGAATGCTGCCTGAACTAACCTGTACCCACATGAATTCTGTTGAGGCCCAAGCCTAAAGGGACACTAGCCAGCTTCCATACCCTGAGCAAGCAGTCTTATCTCAGCTACTTTGCTCTTTCTATAATTGATGCCTTTCACTGCCACTTCTCAAATCAAAACATCATTATTTTCTGCAAACTATCATAAGTAAGAAATAGCCAGGGCCCAGATTTCATGTAAATTTCCCAATAATTATCCAGTTATAAAGAACTGAGAAGAGCTAAAGCAAAAATGGTCTTACCACATCCTGAGATGCATACTGGGGGTCCTCTGGGTTGACTGACCAGTAGCAGTAATCAAAGCCGAATGCCACAACCTTCTCCCGGGAATCACCAAAGCCATCAGGTCGGCTGTCCACCTAAAATCAAACATAGAATCCAGTGTCTTCTCTATTATTTGGTCAGTTGCACTTTATTCCTCTCTGCTGTAGCTAGAGAGACCTGGAATGCTCATGAGACTCTTAATGACATCTACCAGAAAAGGGGAAAACAGTAACCTCTACTCCCGTCTCATTTGGTATGAATAAAGCCCCAGATAATTAAATTTGTCTATCTGTCATACTATCATTTATCTGCCTGCCCACAAACCAATCATCCGAGGTGTAGAACAGGTTGGGAGAGAAAGCCTTTCTCTCTCAGGGCATCATTTGATCACTGTCATTTTTTCTATCCATATTTCCATAGAGGACTCCAGGAGCACATTAGTAGTTCAGTCCCGGGCCTGACAGGCTCTATTGACCTAGGTCTTCCACTTTAGTCCCTGGTATCCACCCCCAGTGACTTAGAAAGTACACTGGACAGAAGAGCTAGGACCGATCCAACTGCCTGGGGAGCGAGCCAGAGTCTGAAACTGAACGAACTTCCAGGTACTGGGGAGAATGGCATTACTCCTAGAAATGCCTTGTCTTACTATGTAAAATTTAGATTTCGGACAGAGAGAGACAATCCCCAGCACCAGCCACCATAAATCACAGTAGGAAAAGGCTACCAGAATGCCTAGTAAATTCTTAGTGGATAACTGAGCTCAGGGAAGTAAGCAGCTAGGAAGGTGTGCAGGGGACAGGTTAGAGTTTGATCTTGGCAAGGATTTACTCTTAAGAGCCAAATATATGCACTCTCAGAACAAAGCCCCTGAAGTGATTAGGCAACAGAGATATAAATAAGAGAAAGCAAAAAGTAAAACATCTTTTGTCTCTGGGGAGTTCCTGTTTAAAGTTGGACAGGTCCAATTCTCTTTTAGCAGACAGCTACTGACAAAGGAAACCGATCACATCACAGGAGTAACATGGAAGTGGGCATGGCCAGGAGGCCTGGGGTCCAGATAACCCTCACTCCTGCAAGTCAGCTCCCTGAGCTCTCAGGAATGCTGAATACCACCTGCAAGCTGACTATACCAGCAGTCCCTGGTCCACAAAGAATGAATCCTTTCCACTTCCACTGCCTGGAAAATGTAGGGATGGGACAGAGGAAATTAGCCTTGAGAGGAGGTGAGGGGTCATAGAGGAAGTTCCCAGAGTTTGTCCATTGTGACTCAGAGGTCAGTCAGATCTACAGAAGCAAATCTGTAGCAAGACTCAGGCCAAAGGCCAACTCACTTCTGGGATCTGAAGGCTTTCACCTGGACCTCACTGTGGCCAATACAAATCCTGCAATAGCAAATGGATACCAAAATTCCCAGTGATCCCCCTAGATGAAGTGCTATCAAATAAGAGGCTAGGGACAAAGCCTAACTGGTGGTCAGCTGACTTAAAGATACCTATGGATGTGCCCAGCATGATTTAAGCTAGCCATGGCCCCTGTAACCTGCCTTGTGTTTACTTTCAAAGCAGTTACTGATCAGTTTCCAAAACGGCTGTGCCCTGTTTGAAAGAACTTAGGCTCTATCAGTCCCATGCCCTTTACTTCTTTCCTGCTGTATTTATTATATTTCCTTTGCGGTTGGTCAAAGTTCTTCCCACAAATGCCCTTATATCCTCTTCCTCTCCCACTCCCCAACTCTAAACACATTTACATACACACCTTTATCCCACTGGAGCCCCTGTCACAATACTAGCTCCTCGGTAGAAAGATAAAGAATTTCAGGCTTACCTTTAAATTCTTGATTTTTGCCACTGTGCCATCAACTTCCACAATAATTTTTCCCCCTTCTTTGTTCTCCCTAGAAACAAAACCCAAACCCATATGAGAAGAAACATTGCTTTTTTTTCTTAATCAAGAAAAGAGGAGCTGAGATCAGTACTCCAAGGACAACCCTGGAACTGGAGTTTGCCTCCACAGGTAGCTGCAGACATCACATCAAGCAGTCCCCTAGCTGGCACGCTTCTCCAGATCATTTGAATTTGGCTCTGCAACAGCCAAGAGTCACCGTTTCTGAGAGCCCTCCATATGCTAGGCACTGCATTAGGTACAGCACGTACTGTCCTTCATCTTAAGCAATCCCTCTAATATGCCCTCCTGACTTCCTATCACATTTTCATTTTTACAGATGGAAGACTAAAGCTGAGAGAAACTGTGTAACTTGTCCAAGGTCACACAACTAGTAGCGGCAGAGCTGAGATTTCAACCCCAATTCAAAGCCTGGACTCTAAACTATACTTTAGAACAGGCTTGGAAACCCTTGAGTGTGCCCTTGGCTCACCACCTAACATGGCATCACCTCTGATTTTCTCTGAAATTTTGAGCACAGGTAGGGATGAAAAAGATTTTGGAGCCCTCTCTGCTGAGATCCTGAGAGCATATTTCCCAAATGCTTTCCTTTTACCTTCCTAAGTCGAAATCCTTGAGAATCTTCCTATGCTGCAGTTATGCCATAACACTGCTAACAACCAGCCCCGAAATTCACTTTACAGGGCTAAATCTAAGCAACCCATATACCTGAATCCCAAAATGAATGGCATATACACCACTCTAGATAGGAAATCCTTTTTCATTAACATAAAGCGTTTTAGGCTAAAGTGCTCAAGGCCAGAATGTTAACATAGGAATTAAATTCATTAACACTTCCTCCACTACAATGAAAGTTATCAATTGAATCACTCCTAGCCTGGTACCTGAAAGTGGAGAAAATATGTTAGGTCTCATTGTATTTATTTATTTATTTATTTACTTATTTATTTTTAGTATGGTATCATTAATATACAATCACATGAGCAACATTGTGGTTACTAGATGCCCCCCATTATCAACTCCCCACCACATACCCCATTATAGTCACTGTCCATCAGCACAGTAAGATGCTATAGAGTCACTACTTGTCTTCTCTGTGCTATATTGTGTTAGGTCTCATTTTTAACCTTCCTTGGGGTTCCCAGGATGTCAGCTTGAGGACTCAGAGGACTGTTGGGAGTGATGCATGGTGAGACAAAGGTCCTTAGATTTAAGATTGTTTTTTTAAACCTGTTAGTGAGTCTGGGATAAAGTCCTGGATAGAAACCTTCTCTCCCTCAGGTAATAACATTTCCGCTACATTTCCTCAAGGCCCTGATGCTCTTTCTTTCACATTTCACAGCAGATGCTACCTAACGCAACAGAAATAGTCTTGGTTCCCAAGGATCAAAAACTGTCTCCCAGCCATCTGCTCTCCTAAAGAAAATCATCATCTTTGGTGTTAATATTTTGTAGGGCAACATTTTTTTTCCCCTTTCTGCATTTTAAAGTAGGTTTTGTTATCCCTCCACCCATTATAAAAGTAATACACAGATTAAGGTAAATTTGGACAAGAAAATAAGGGAAAAAATCATGTAATAACTTTTCCAAATCTGTTATCTAATTCTTAAAAGTCGTCCCTTTCTTGAGGATTCATCTAGGTCTCTCTGGCATAAAGCAGCCAAAAAAAAAAAAGTCCTGAACTTGACCTCTTGTCAGAAAGATATGGCACTATAGGAGGGTGAGATGCTGCTCCTCCCATGCCTGGTCCACTGCCACTGGTAACCTAGTGGCTGCAAAATACTCTTAAAACAAAATGGGGATGAATTAATGTTGAGCAGAGCAGAAAGAAAGGGAACCAGCCTCAACTGGGGCGCTGGCCACACAGAGCTCAACAAAAGTCAGATGGAGCCTTACACGTGGCAAGAGTGACACTCCTACCACTTGCCTCTGAGTCCTAAGTTCTACCAACAGGCATTCTTTCCTTAGAGTTACAGGTTTTGCACAGGGACAAATCAATCCTCAGGTACACGCTTACTCCTAGGACAGTGTTTCTCAAGGTGTGGTCCAGGCTACCTTCATTAGGGAGATGGTGGGGCTACTTAATTCAAATGCCTGTTAACAAGCTGCAATATATCAAGCTCCCCAGGTGAACTGTATGCATACCATAATTTGAGAATCACTGTCTTGGGTGGGAAATAACCAACCCATTACCACTTGTTATGTATTCATTTGAAAAACTTAAGAAAAACAGACAGCTAAGTATAATGAGGAATAAAAACAGTTGTTGAAAGTTTCTGTGATGACTGCCCTTGTACTGTTCACCATGTAAGAACTTATTCACTATGTAAGAATTTGTTCACCATGTAAGAACTTGTTCATTATGCTTCAGAAGATTGGAGACTGATGAGAATTAGGCTGGGGGTGGATTAATGATTGTGCATTGAGCATTGACTCCCCTATACAGAATTTTATTGTTGTTAACAACCATTTGATCAATAAATATGAGAGATGCCCTCTCAAAAAAAAACAGTTGTTAAAAATTATATAGCTAAATTATTGGACACTTAAAATGAGCCAGGCTCTAAGTATTTCAAATGCATTCTTTCGGTTATCTTCATGAAAGACGACTGAAGAAGTTATCCTATTTTACAGATTGAAAAAATAAAAGCACAGAAAGGGAATACAGTGTATGAAAAGTAACTTTAGGACAGTGGGGGAGTGTTCCAGAGCCTTCAGTGTTGGCAGAAGAGAACATGTTCCCCCAGTGATGAACGATTTTGGATAGACAAAGGGTAGCATTACATAATGAGATACCAACCTTCTGATTATGGGAAACAACTGTGAGGTACATGGAGGGCATCAAAACCATTTCCCATATTGTCATTTTACTAATGGTCAGGTCTAGTCCTGAGCAGTCATTTGCTTAAGAAAGAAGTGCAACTTTTCTGTAATTTCAGGAAGTAGCAGCTTGGTCTGGTGAATTGAATCTTGGCTCTACCTACTTTTAGACCTTAAACAAGATCATTCTCTCATTTGGAAAAACAAAAAAATGGAAGTTAAGACCAGATGACGTCCGAGGTTCCTTCCAAGTACAACATCAGATTCAGTGACAAATGGAAGTTGAGACCAGATGATGTCCAAGGTTCCTTCCAAGTACAACATCAGATCCAGTGACTTTGTTAAACTGTGTCTGTGCTAGTGACTTAATGTGAAGGTTGGAACAAACCACACTATCAGCAGATTCCCTACATTCAGATGAGCCTCAGTGAAGACCCTGGAGTAATGCTGCATCTCTGCAGGACCCAGTGTGAAGAGGGGAGTGGTCCCAACTTAGCTGGAGTCACACTGCATTTATCCATATTTGCTCCTGAATCTTTAGCCTGTTAAAATCTGCCCTCACCTGCATGTCTGTTTTGGCATTCTACCACTTGCTAGTCAAGGCTCCTAACTTGAGCTAAAAGTAAATAGCTTCTGAGCTCTTCTTTCTCCTCACTTTTGTGTAATAAGTTATGCTCTACTGTGGCTACAATAGATTTGATTTCAACAGCATTTTCATCTAATCCATAATATTATAAATTCCTCACTCCCAAGGAACTGAGAAATTATTGTTAGGAGTGCTCAATGTTGTTATCCTGAGAGCCCCAAACAACAGTTTTGCAAAAAGATCTGCCAGAGGCTACCTCTAAGGATGGCAGCTGCACCTATGAAAAACCCAACCCTAAAACACCACGCTGAGTAATGAGAAGCCAGATGACACAAGCCATTTGCCAATCTAAACACAGCAGTTCTGGCGCGTGCTGCTTTCCTTCTTTCGTCATTGTACCTTTTTCCTTTTTCCTACCTTCCTTTCTATTTTTCTTGTTTCTTACCTTCATCACATTGCTCTTCTTATTCTGTCAATTGCATTACTTAAAACCAATCACCTCCATATCAGGCAAACATAATCCCTGCTAGAACCAAATTTTATTACAGGAGACGATGCCTTTTTTTGAACTTTCTGCCCAATTTTTAATCCATCTTGTGTCCTGGAAATTTTTAAACCTCCCAAAGAATTCCAGGATGTGGCTTCTGATCTCAAACTACACTCTACCAGCTTCCTATCTGGTAAGATATCACTCACCTCCTTCCACACACACTCTTCCCCAAACAACCAAAACTTAACGTTTTCTAATAGCTTAAGTCTTTATTCTCAGTGTTCTCACACAGAGTGCTCTCTACACTCCCACCTGTCCGCAAGCTTTATAGCTCTTTAGAAAACAGGTCAACCGCCCTTATGAAGTCTTTCCGAACTTTCTAAACCTAAGAGTGGAAAATCAGTGAAACAGGGAAGAAAATACGTGGCTGGTATTGGATGTCTCAAGACCTGAGAGGTGCATCAGATGCGCCCAATGAGGAAACGGGCACTGAACGACGCAGAGGTAACGGGTTGGCATTACTCCCCCCGACTAAACAAGTCTGCTGTCTATCATAAGATGAACCCTCGATCTCTCTGGGCCTCAATTTCCCTCTCACGCTGTATAATCTGCCTTTTTCTTAATCTTCGTTGAGAAACCCACGTGCACCCAGGGACAACACAACTCTGTCCTAGTCCTCACAGGTACTCCAGAGCCACCAAGAAGAGAGATGAGGCTCCGATCCCTCCCTCCGCGTAGAGATACTTTGCCAGCCCTTCTCAACGTACCCAGTGGCAAAAGCCCCACCCGGGCATCAAGATTTGCGCCGCGGTCCCTCAAAACTCCTGCTGGCAGGACTCCAGGGACCCGGAACAGGGCAGCGCACCCCGGGGCCATCCCGCCCTCCCCCACAGCACGCCGCGAAAGCTCGAGCCGAGGTCTCGTCCTGCCAGGCCTCTACGGCTTCCGGACCCCAGCCCCTGGGGCACGTTGTGTCTGATTTCCCGGGGCCAGGATCCCTTAAGGGAGAGGCGGGGACCTCACCCTCCTCCACATTTGACGCCCCAGGCGCCCCCTCCCGCCCAGACTCACCTCTTGCTGAGGGGCCGGACCCTCAGGGCCACGCGCACGTTCGCCATCCCGCGGTAAGCCCGGCTAGTCGGCTCAGATGCAGCATCCCCGGCACCAATCCCGGCTCCGGCCGGACCCCGCCCGCCCCACGCGCCTCACGGGACTGCCTGGCCCCCGGGCCCCGCCCCGTCCCCTTCCCGACGGCCCCGCCCGTGCGCGCGCCACCGTCCGGCCGGAGCGGAGCCTGCAGATTTGGGGCCAATCCTGGGTCCGGCAGACTGGTGGTGCAGGGCTGGTCGGGGCCGCGCAGTTCGTGACGACTAGAAACTAGCCTGACGGTCAGTGCTATGTAGAGTCAAGTAAGTCCGTTAACTTTTGGTTAACGCCAGCAGTTTATAGAGTAATTTGCAAAATACTCTTATTCTCTGCGTTGGTCTGAGATGTCAATTTTGTGGTTAAATTTTAGGGGCAAAAGAAAATGGGAAACACCGATGTTTTTGCAGTTTGCAGCAAGGAGCAGCGTCTCTCTTTAAAGAGGCAGTGTGTGAAGGCGTTTACAGTGCTCACTGGAGAGCTTCTCTGGATTGGAACCTCATGGCCACCTGGTAGGGTTTGTGACTGTGGAGGGAATGCCGTTGGACAGAACCGGTTTATTCATTCATCCAAAAAATAACTAATGAATACCTACCAAGAGAAACGCTATTCTGAGGGGCTGAGGATACAGTCCTTGCCTTCGTGAAAATTAGCATCTACGGGCAGGAAAAAGAGACAATAAATCTAAATGTATAGTATATGATGTGAAGTGCATTTTTTTTAAAGCAGGATAAGGAGATATAGTAATGGTCTCTGTGTGTGAATATAGGGGGAAAGGTGCTATTTTATATAGGATCTTCAGGAAAGGCTTCACTGATGACACCTGGCCAGATCTTAAGAAAGTGAGGGAGGGAGCCATGGAGATAATCATTTATTTAACAAGTATTTCCTAAGTAAACACCTATTATAACAGGCTTTGTTCTAAGCAAGAACATAGCAGTGAAGACAACAGGCAAACCTCCGACCTCATGGAGCTTGGTGAGAGAAACTAAAATAAAACAATTTAAGTAAAATGTGTATCAAATTACTTTAGGAGAAAAAAATAAAGCAGGAAAGGAGAAAGAAAGTGAGTAGAGAGGTGTTGAAATTTTAGATAATATGACCAAGGGAGGCCTCACTGAGAATGACACTTGAGAAAAACATGAAAGATGTAGAGTCACACTGTAAAGAAGAGCAATCCCAGGTGCCAGGAACAGGCCAATGTAAAGGGCTTGAACTTGGAGAGAGCCTGGAATGTTGGAAAAACAGCAACATTGAAAGCCAGTGGGGTAGAATGGAGTGACAGAGTTGGAGGCTCATAGGGTTAACATGAAGCCACAGTAAAGTCTTTGGATGTTATCCTAGGTCAGCCAGAAAACCACTGGAGAGTTTTAAGGAGAAAAGTTAAATTATATCATTTATATTGTTAGAGGTTTACTCTGGCTGCTGTTTTGAGACTAGTCTGAGGAGTTGGGAAGGATGGAAGCCCAAGAGAAACCACTCTGGAGGCTATTTCAGTACTCCAGTGGAGATAATAGTCATGGGGCCTTTGTGTGTGTGTGTCAGGCATGATCCAACAACAGTTTACCTATCCAATCTCCTCTCCCTCCTCTATGTCAAAGTACCCTTCCCTAGAGTATTGGGATAGCTTATTTACAATTCAGATTCACCTGGAACCCTTGTCTTCCAAATAGCTTCTCTACTCACTGCACTTTGCAGTGAAAAGAACTGCCACACTAGGGAAAACAGTATGGAGGTTCCTCAAAAAAATAAAAAATAGAACTACCTTATGATTAACCAACCCTTCTGGGTACATATCAGAAGGAGGTAAAATCACTATCTGGAAAATATATCTGCACCACCATGTTCATTGCAACCTTAATCACAATTAGCCAAGACATGGAAACAAGCTAAGTCCTAAGTCCTTCAAATGATGCATGGATGAAGGAAACACACACACACACACGGAATATTATTCAGCCATAAAAAAGGAAATCTGGCTGTTTGCAATAACATGAATGAGCATTATGCTAAGTGAAATGTCAGAGAAAGATAAATTCTGTGTGATCTTTACATGTGGAATCTAAAAATTCAAACTCATAGAAATAGAGTAGTTGGGTGGTTGCCAGGGCTAGTGGTGAGGGAAATGATACAAACCCAGATGTAAGACATATAAGTTCTGGGGATCTAATGTACAGCACGGTAACTATAGTTAATATTATTGCACAGCACAGTAACTATAGTCAATATTATTGTATATGTGAAAGTTGCTAAAATAATAAATCTTAAATATTCTCACCACTACAACAAAAATTGGTGAATGCTCTATTAATCAATCTTACTGTGGTGCTTATTGTACAATATATACATGTATGAAATAATCATGTTGTATAACTTAAACTTACATGTTATATACTACTTATATCTCAATAAAACTGAGGAAAAGTATTACTGTATTAATATATTTCTATCCTCAGTTTGGAGAAATTAGCTTGACAGTATTCTGTATTTTAAAAATTTTATCATTCACAAATATTTCAGTATGTGTTTTAAGATAAGGACTCCTTTTTAACATAACCATAATACCATTATCACAACCAAGGACATATTTCCTTGACAGCATCAAATATTCAAATTTCAAATTTCCTTGATTGTCCATTAAGTTAGTTTTCAAAAGTCTCTTTGAATCAGGATCCAAATAAAGTTTGGTTAATATGTCTTTTAATCTTTTACTCAGTAGCTTCCTTGTCCCTCTCTTTTGTCCCCACTGGTATTTGTTAAAGAAACCAGGCCACTTTCCTGTCCATTTCACACAGACCAGACTTTGAAGATTTACCCCTTCATGATATTTAAATATTTTTCTATCCTCTGTATTTTCTCAGTTGGTAATTCAATCCAGAGCCTTGATAAATCAATCAGTACTTGTATTTTTGTGCTATTTACAACCTCTAGTGATCATCCTCTGAGCTCATTAGCTCATCAGTTCTTTAGGGGTTTAAAGATTCTGGACCCAATTTCCTACATGGGGGAGGAGTTTCCCCACAACACTAAGCAATTCTCCAACACTAGCTGGGTGTGCTACAATTCAATTTAATTTTGATACTATCTACCCAGAGATATATCAGATTCCACAGGTTAAGGGCTAAGTCCCACAGGACTTCCCTCCACTTCCAATGCCAGTCACAAGCCCAGGTTGCTACCAAAGTTTCTGACCCACCAGCTACAGATTGGAGATGTCAACAAACCTCTTCTTGGGTTCAATTAATTTGCTAAAGTAGACTTCAGATGCCAGTCAAAAGTCCAGGTTGTTACCCATACTTCTGACCTCCTGGCTATCAATCAGGGGTCCCCACAATCTCCTCTTGGGATTCAACTAATTTGCTAGAGTAGCTCATAGAACTCAGGGAACCATTTACTCACTTAATTGCCATTTTATTACGAAGCATAGTAAAGGATACAAATCAACAGGCAGATGAAGAGATACATAGGTAAAAGCTTTTTAGAGACCATAATCTTGGTGCTCATTGCTATTGGGTTGTTGATTTTAGCTCTTTTTTCCATTTGTATATTTTCAATTCAGATTCAGGACCACAGAGTTTTTACAGACATTTTGAGAAATTCTACAAGATATTAATTAGTTTATTAGTATTGCAATTATATTTTGCATGTCAATAAACCCTTTGGGATTTCCTATTCCTCAAGACTATATTCCTGACTTTATTAAAGGTTTGAGGGATAACAGGAGTCAGTCTGGAAGAGTTATAGATCAGGAGTAATCTAAAGATGACAGAAAAACCAGATAGCATTTCAATTCCTCCAGAATAGTCTTTACAAATGGCTTCATAATTATGCTGGAAGTGAATTCACAAATCTCACACACCTCTGTTGTAAATAGAAAGACATTCCAGAGCTAACTTTTTTTTTAGTATTCATATGTCTAAAAGCTGAATAAGAAAAAATAATTGATCAGCATTTAAGGACTCTAGCATAGTACTACACTTGTTTTTCTTTTTGAAGTAGACCTCAGATCCAATTTAGCTCTTTTTTATCTAAGCTTTTGTGGGTCAGATAGACTTTGTACCTATACTTTAACTGTGTAAGCTAAGAGAATCCTTCCTTTCTATCACATAGGATTCAGACAAGAACCACAAAATTTTAGTTAAAAACTAACAGGTTTATTTTTTGTATTTTGAAAAAGACAATAGAAAAAAATGAAAAACAAAACCAGGTATATCAATATTTGTGACACTATATATGTAAACTAATAAAGGAAATAACATGAAGAAAAAGAATAACAATGTGTTTGAAACCAAGGCTGGCCCCTTGAACAGATTTCTGATGAAATACAATTAAAATGTTTTGCTGTAATACCTAGGCAATGTTATGGAATGTTTGAGATATTATGACCTCTCTTCTAGGCCTCATTTGCAAAAGTTAGCAAAGTAGGCTTCAAAACATGATTGCTGGTTGCTTCAGCAGGGTATTTTTTGGAAATGATGCTGCTTCGTCACAAACAACTACTTTACTCACCCACTGTATTTAGGTTTTCTTGTGTTAAGGAGTGTGATAAGTACAAGGATCGGTGAACCCCTTTGATACAGAGAATGCTACAGTATAAAAATACTGATGCACACATTTTAAAGAAAAAGAGAACCCTAAGTCTGAAAATAAGCCTGCAGAGGTTATGGTACTGATACAAATGAATACATCCTGAGGCTTACTATTAGTGTTAGTACACCACTCCCTTTTTTATGCACAATAAGTCAGTTAAAATTATTTGAGCATTTTATAAACCTCTAAAAGGGTCACTATAATGTGTCCCCTTCTTTTCTTTGCTCTTTCTTCTTTGCCTATTCCTAAGGTGGCCAGTGAACACCTCAGGAATTGCTTAGTGTGTCAGGGTCCCCAAGACTGTCACACTACCTTCCCACTCCAGGTTTGAGAATATCTTTGGAGGATTCACAGATTCTGCATATCACTGTACTCATGGCTATGATTTACTACAGCAAAAGCGTATGAAGCATAGGAGCATCAGGAAAAGGTGCATGAGGCAAAGTCTCAGGGAAACCAAGCACGAGCTTCCAGAGTCCTCTGCCAGTGGTGTCACACAGGATGTGCTTAATTCCCCCAGCCACTGAGTTGTGACACGTGTGAAATGTTGTCTACCACAAAAGCTCATTAGGGATGCAGTGCCCAGGGCTATTACTGGGGGCTAGTTATATAGGTACCTTCTGCCTAGCATATATCAAAATTCTAGACTCTGGAAGGAGTACAGGTGTTCAGCACAAACCATATTGTACAAAAACACCTTAGTCACAGTGAATAACTCTTATCAATGAGAATGGAGGGGACCCTTCTGAAATCTGAGTTCCCAGACACCAGCCAAGGACCAACCTTGCAAGAAGGCCTTTTAAAGGATAGCAGTCAGGCCTGCTATGTTACCTTATCTGCACTTAGTGACCATCTATGGGAATAAACAACATTCTTTCAGATTCAAGGAGACTCTTATAATTCAGACACAAGAATATTTTAAAAAGAATATTTTAAAAAAGATTCTGATGCCTGAGATATAGTTAATGCTAATAAATTGTCATAGTTAAATTTGATCTTCATGAGTTTTACTAAAAAGTAGAATGAAAATATATGAAAAACAATTTGCTGTTAATGAAGATGGAATCTTAGTACAATATAGAAGAGGGCTCTTTCAGTATTGCTAGCGGTCAAGCCTGGAAGTACCCATGTTATGACTGACTAGAAATGGACTTCACATGAGTACATATAAGTGAGTAAAAATGCAAGTTGATAATCACTGGGAATTACTAGTTTGGTCATGGACTTTAGAAGTAAAAGGTAAAGGAGGCATTATACCATCATGTTTGTGAAGATAATTTTCTTCAGCTAATATTTTAGGGATACAAGAGGAAACTTCCTTTTGTTGTTCTCGCCACTTGAGTATACTCTCTGCCAGTTCTTCTGTCTCAGACACCAAAACATCCATCTTTGCTAAAGCCTTGCTCTGTAACATTTGAAGAAGGGGAAAATAGGGAGAGAAATTATGTCTGTCATTAATACATCATTATTATACAATTATGGTTATAATACCAATTATACCAAAACTTAACACCTGGTCTTTTCCAGCCCTTTAATACAAAGCCTCCTTAAAACTGTGCTCTCCCACTTCTTACAGTACACACTTTTTCTTTGTGAATTCATCTCTCCTTTGTTTTCAGTTTTCACTTCACTGCACATATTGTCTACATTGTCAAGCCTAATCTTGTCAATCTATATTGTCAAATCAAATCTTCTTCCTAAAATTTAGTTCCACATTTCAGTCTGTTGGAAATCTCACCTGGATATACAATCAATATCTCAAACAATATAACTGCAGTTCAACAAACAACGACTGAACACTTATTATTTGCAAGACAGGTCAAAAACAAACTCACTAACTTCTTTAATCTCTTGATCCTACTTACCTTCAAGTCATCAGGTTAGAAACTTCATTAACTCAGATGCGTCCCTTGTCCAAATAGTAGGCATGTTCTAGAATTTTGATGTCAAAATCTAGAAATCTACATAATCCTTTGTATTCCTTTGCTTTAACTCTCTCATTTGAATGCCTGTATTTACTTATTCTCCAAGTTTCTCTGCCTTTGGTTCATCTGCCTAGTCCTCTAACCTACAGCTTATCAAATTTAAATCACATGAGGATCTTGTTAAAATATAGATTGAGATTCTGAATGTCTTAAAATGAACGAAGCCTGCAATTCTGCATTTCTAACAAGCTTCCAAGTGATGCCAATGTTCTCTGCCTATAATTTGAATGGAAAAGCTCAATCTTTATTCAGTATTTTGTCCACAACTAAGGTACAGTTCTGATCAAGTCACTCCTCTGTGCCCTTTCTAAAAAACAAAACAAAAACCATTCAGTGGTTCCCCAGTACTCAGTAAAGTCTAAACTTCTTAGTCTTACTTTTGAGGCATTGCATAAACTAAAGTTAATCTCCTTCTTTTAAAACAGAAATACCTTTAAACATCAGCCAAAGTGAAGTCCACTCTTCCCCCAAACTACCTGTGCTAATTTTCATGTCTTTCTTCACATTGTTGCTTCTGGGTGACTATTTGTTCTGCCACATGTCCAGATTTCACTAATTCTTTAAGACATAGCTCACTGCAAACTCCTATATTAAACTTTTGAAGTATTCCTACACTCATCCTACTCTCAATCTCTCTATAGTAGAAGTAATCCCTCTCTTTTCTGTACTTAATAGACAGCATCTTCTTTATAATTCTCTGCTGTACTTATTGTGCAAATTGAAGTAGAGAGTATCTTACAGCTCTCTCACCAAAACTTGAGAATTTGAGGGCAGGGATTGATCATACCTATTTATCTCTCATAATACCTATTAGCATTGTCCCTTGAACAATAAAGATACCAGGTGTTTATTAAACAATGGAATATAAACAATGTAAAATGACTTCTAAAGAAAATTATGTAAAAAAGGAAAAAGCATCTTGATTAAAAAAAAATAATTTGTTCATAATACTAACCATCAACAAATTAAACAAGATTACACATTTGAGATTCTAGTACAAAAGAATTAAAGAGCCAATTGTAATATGACAGGAGTTTATGAGGTACATAAATGCTATTAATACTTACCATTTTCTTTAGATTTGCCTCTACATGAGGGAAATTTCTAATTATTTCAAGATGGTTTTCTAATCTCTCAATGAAAGTCACTGCCAACTCCAGCAAATGTACCATGCATCTGAAGGAGGTGAAAAAAAGTCAACTATTTTTTTAGTTCAGTTATTTTGTGTTTTTTTAACTTTAATTAGGACTTTTAATACAAGATAAGAGAATTACAATCAACCCAACAAGCAAATAACAACCTTTCTGCATTCATGGAAATATCAGTGGTAAAAAGGTCCTTTTTCACTTTCTAATTAAGCAGGAATTAACTTGTCATTCAAACAAATAAACAGAAAGAGACATCACTAATCCTATCTGAAACCCAAGCTAATGTTAGATAAACTTTAATGTTAGCAATTTTCTCACAGAAGTAAAGAAATTGTCCTAGATAAAACCTCATTCTGTTTCAATCTACTCATTCTTTGTGAAGAACAAATGAGGATAAATATACTTCACTGGAATAGTCTACACATAAAACTACTTTGAATGCTTGCATTTGTAAATGCTTTAGAATCATTACTAAGTTTTTCTGATATATGTATTGTATAACATATATGTTAATGGTATTATATACTGTTCTAAATAGATACTGAATAGATCCACAAGAATGGGATTTGTATATCTATTATTTCACTACAAGATGAAAAACCTGACCTTAAGAGAGACACTGATCAGCACAGGGTCAGCTAGTAAGGCCCTAGGAGGTGAAGAAAGTTAGCAATCAGATCCCTAGATGTCTGCTTTTTCATTGTTAATTATTATATTTGCAATACTCTAGGAGAAAGAGAGCAATGGAAAGAAAGCATCTCCATTTTGGGAACTGGGAAACTGAAGTAAAAACTTAAATCATTTGCCCAAGGCTTTGAGGTATACAAACAGCAGAGATGAGACCAGAGCTGGTTTTTAACTCCTTTAGTTGACATTGTTTTCACTGTCCTGCTTAAACTTCCCAAACAGAATTCTTATGTATGGGCAACATTAACACAACAATAAATTTACTTCACAGAAAAGTCTATACATAATAAAAATGATTTTTACCTACCTTACTATAAGTTATATATCTAATTTCTTTCATTAAAGTTATTATCAATATTTCCCAAAACACAATGGGCAAAAGGAATGCCTTTCTCTTCACCACAGTTCTAATTCTTTAAAAGCAAAGGGTTTTCTGTTGGCTTAATGTATCAGCATTAGTTATAATGTTAATAGATATAATCAGTAATATGTTGTTTGATGAATCATGCTATGATAAATAAAAAACTAGTCTAAACAAAAACTACCCTCAGAAAACATGTATAACTTTTAATTTCTACTTTTTAGTCTAACCTGTGATAAACAGCTTCAATAGGCAAGTTTTCCAGGCACAGGGGTTTCAACAGTCTTTGCCTGAGGGACCTCTTCTCTTTTAGCACTGCTTCCAAATGACTATTCATGCTTTGCAGAGTCTGATACTTCTGAGCTACACAAATCAGAAACAGTGATAATTAGCAACAGGACAAGTAAGTTTTGAAATTACTAATAATTTCTTCTTTGTTTCAGTTTGACACTAACAATGACAAAAATTAATCCCACCGTTTCCCTCCTAAATCTCTCCTCTTTGCTATCTTTAATACCAATAGCAGCTTCATTCTCAACTATATTCTTACTTTTCCTACTGACAACTGAATTCAGTGCTAACATCTTTTTTTTTCAACTCTACTCCTATTCAGTTTTGATTGCCAGAGCTACATTCTTCAAAAAAGTCTCTATGCCCATCTCTTGTCTCTAACATTCTACATGAACTTTAAAAAGCAAACATTTGTCTTGTAAGTTGCAGATGATATGCCCTTATATCCCTAAAACTTCAACACTTTTTTCCCAAAGTAGTAACATCCTCTTCTATAACTACAAGTATCAAATTCAGGAAATTTAACATTGGTACAATACTAACAATATTTAATATAGCCCATTATTTAAACATTACCTAGTATCCCAATAATGTCCTTTATTGTAAAAATTTTTCTCATCAAGTATTCAATCCATGACCACACTGTGCTTTTAGTTGCCATGCCCCTTTAGTCTCCTTTAATCTGGAAAGTTCATCAGCATTTCTTTGTCTTTCAAGTGCTCCTGACTTTGAGGAGCTCCTACCTTGGTCACTTTTTATGCTATCTGCACTAACCATGCCAACAGGACTTCTATTTGAGCATGCAAATAGAAGACTTTGTTAGCTTTGTGGCAATACCTGAAAAAATGATGGTGTATCATAATTTTACTGCCTGTTGCTTACTTAAGGTAATCCAAGAAAAAGCTGAAATTCTAAACCACTTACCCAAAAAAAAAGGATGAACAACATCTGCGGTATCTTTTTCTAGTCTTAGGCGTTCAGTTTCCAGGTTTTTCTACATTAGGAACAAAAATAACATTTAGCTCATGTAAAAAGTAGCCTGAAGTAAAGGCTTAAACTTTCATACAAATAGATAGTCTTAGTCCAGGAATATTTAAGAGGGTTGAGAGGATAGTTTGTTATGAGAACCAGGGGACTTACTGAAGCTTTTCAATTTGATGTTCAAGCCCTGTTGCTGTTACTGCTACTACTACTAACTACTGCTATGACTATTATTACTACTATTAGTTACTATAAGTAAACACCTATCCAACTACATGCTAGACACTATTCTAAGTATTAAAAGAATTGCTCTTAGAAATAATGAAGATTTTTTTCCCTGTACTAGAAGTAGAAAGTATAAAGCCCAACATAATTTACCTCGTAGATTTCAGCTTGAATATTTGTGATCTGCTGTTGTCTGGCGAAGTTCATAAAGCAAGGAGCTGAGTTTTTAGATATATTTAAGGTCTCCTAATGGTAAGTGAACAGAGAAAGCAACAGTATGTTATAAAAAGTTTCTGTGTAACTTGGAAAAGCATGCCCAGGGGTCTAAAATATGAGGATACATCATGTCCAACAGCGCCCTGAAAAGTAAGGTACTGAGTAGAACAGTATCAATGGGTATTGCCTGTTTTTACAACTTCCACTATCACAAATCCTTTGCCTAAATTTAAAAAAATAAGAAAAACAAATAAGACTTAATCACTTTGTACTATTTCCTAAAGTGCCACACACAATAGATCTGCATTAGTGAATCTGCATAGCTTATCAGAGAATTCGAAGGCTGCGGTTGTTGGAGAATCACCTCTGTGCAACTGACCAAGCCCTAGTCTCTCTGATGTTCCTGGGGCTAAAAGCAAACACTGTCCCCCAGTGGAGTAACTTATCTGATTCTTTGATGACCTCTATGGGCTACAAGTCATTCATAAAGTTTCCTTTCACATTCTCACTTAAAGGACTCTTTTGTCCATGCATAATTATTTTTCTAAAAAGGTTATTATCCCCTCCTTTTTTCACCCTTTCATCCTATGCAGGATATTGGCTGCCTATACTGACTCCTTAAATTGCAGGTAATCTCAGAATATTATCTTGTTCATCTGTTGGCATCATCCATAATTTTCTGTATCCTCTTCTTTTCCAGGATGTTAGCACAGGAATGAACTTTAGAGATTGTATAGGTCAGGTTGTAAAACTAAGCTCATGAACTAAATGCAGTCCACTGTCTGTTTTTATACAGCCCATTAGCTAAGGTTTAATTGTTGGGGAAAAAATATCAAAAGAAAAGTAATATTTTGTGGTACATGAGAATTATAAAAAGTTCAAATTTCAGGACCCAGAAATAAAGTTTTATTGGAACTCAACTCCCACTCATTTACTTATTATCTCTTTCTAAGTACAGCAGCCTAGTTGCAACCATATGAACCAAAAAGCCTCAAATACTTGTGCTCCAGCCCTTCCTAGCAGAAGTGTGCTAACCAATGATAATCAGTTTTATAAACATTTATTGAGTTAGGCAATGGAAAATTAAAGCAAGCTCTCTGACCTTTACAAGTTCATGATGACAGGAAGGAAAAGGTATTCTAATCCTCACATATACAGGAGAGGAAGGGGATGCTGAATCTGGAAATGTGGTTTCCTATATAATCATGAGAGATCTTGACAGCTATGGCAAGGAGTCAGAATGCAGAAAATGAAAGCAGTTGTGTGTATAAACTAGCATCTGTGAGCATTCTTTTTTTTTCTTTTTTACCTTTCATTCTTCATACTGAATTCTAGCTGGGAGACATAAAAGGGAGGCAGTATAGCACAGAAGTTAAGAACAGAGGCTCTAAATTGGGGGAGGGGCACAGAGGAGGACAGGATACAGATTAAGAATATAGTAAATTACACACAATCACACACACACACACACACACACACACACACACACACATATATATAGTATTAAATACATATTAGAAAATGATTATAATCTGAGGGTTTTTTGTAGGCCCAAATCCTTATCTTATGCACTGCCAGTAGAGGGAGCTTTGATCAAGATGCCATGACACACTAAAGCTTGCTGGAAAAATATCTAGGATATAAGGCCACTAAGACAGTCCTAGAGCACAAATGAAAGTAAATACTGTGTATTATCCTACAGACAGTTAATCCTGCCTTTCACTAAATCATTCTCCAATGGATAGATCAAAACAGAACAAAGCTCAAACAAGCTTTGTTTTCCAGTAGAGTTGTGTCATATCACAATTTTAGGCATCACTCAATTTTTAATGAACATGGAATGATGTGCACTTAAGAGATAGACTGATTAAAGGAACAATATTTTACATTTTGAAAGAAGCAATACTAAATCCTTTCTAATAAAAATAGGTTTTCATATGTCAAGTTTGCTTAAAATAAAATCATGCTACCAATCTGTTAAATTTCCTCATTGGGATTAGCTGGGCAGTAAGACTGTAAAATGGTTTTAAGGAGCTATGGATTGGCAGATTTTATCTTTAGGCAAAACAGGTAACTGCACTAGGAAGATCCTCCCCTAAACAACCCCAACCCCAACAGCCAGTTGGCAAGCGCGGGTCTTCTGCCGAGCGAGCAGATCGCTGAAGGGTAGGAGGCTAGTCTGGGGCTCCCTGATCCTTGGTCATATCCATGCCAAAAAGTCTCTCACCAATGATTCACTCCTTTGGTTTAGGTGTTTATATCATCTATCAGTATGCTCATTGAGGGATAAGTCCCAAATGTCTTACAGGTTTACCAAATTACTTTGTTACAGAACTGGACAATACAGGAGAGTACTGGGCAACTTGGTAGGAAGAAATCAGGAGAGAAATGAGGAAGGTGTGAGAACTGGGGAGTGCTGTGGTTGTTTTGCCTATTTCCCAGGCACTCGTTACTACCCGCTCAATCCCCCAAAATCTACAAGGTCTGGTTACAAAGTCTTCTAAGTAATCTGGGAGAGTTTTTCAACAGAAGCTTAAACTCAAGATAGTGTCACAGCACTAGCACAATTCATCAGAGATGATACAGTGTGTCAGAAAAGGGAGCACTCTAGGGATCTAATTCGGCTTCACTAGCTGAGTGACCTTGGACAAGGTTCTTGGTCTCCTTAGGCCTTAGTTTCTTCATCTTAAAAATACTGTACAGTAGTTATTCTTTAATGACTCTTCTATGTATAAAAAGTTGTGTATTTTCCATAAATATCCCATCATGTTCATACTGTTAACCTATTATGTTTTTACCTTTCTACTTTTCTGTTTTCTTTTTAGTGAAACTCAACTTCCTTGCTATCAAAAAATTTATTTCCCCCAATCCCACTGTCCCCATTCCCTAGTCGCTTCTGCCACTTGTATTTCATTATTTCCTCATATTTTCAATTTCTCCCTCTACTGGCTCTTACCTTTGGCCTATGAACATGCTTTCCTTGCTGACCCTAAAACGAGCACCCTTTTGGCTAATGTCCCTCTCCTTTCTTTCTATAAATTGCTCTTCCTCCATTCACATTCCAAGGTGTTTCGGGTCCTTTTGTAAATTTTTTTTTTTTTTTTTGGCCTTTAAGGATGTGTGCTCTCCCTGGAGCTCTCCTGCACCCTGTTACTCTCGCCCCAAATATGTCCAATACCTCACATAAATGAGTTTTGTTTGGGGATTATGTTTTAACTATCTACCCGTATTTCCTAACCTTGCAACCCATTAGAATCTAGAGGCGGTATCATAGATGAAAAAAAGCGGAGACACTGGTCTTTAGCTCCCATGACTGGACTGGGATAACTCGCCTGCAGACACTTGAAACACCCATGCACTCAGAGCTCTGCTATCGCAGAACCCACCACAGAACGGTCACTCCTGTTGCCTGGAAGGGGCTCCACCTGCCCCTAGTCTAGTGGAGCCTCAGCCCGTACCCTTGCCCCACTATCGCAGCCAGCACCACCTTAAGGACACCATCGCCGTCCACGCACCTGAGTAACGACGCCCGAAGCCACCAAACGGTCCAGCAGTACCCCGGCAGGGTTCGGTGCGGACGCCGAGTCCCAGGGACTCGCCACAGCCATGGCTGGAACCCACTTCTCTGAGCGGTGCCGTGAGTGAGTACTACGCACTGCGACCGCGCCGCGCGGCTTGATGACATCATAGGGCGTTTCCGCCCGGGCGGAAGCGCGGGGAGCGCATCCCCGGCAAGCGCGGGTCTTCTGCCGAGCGAGCAGATCGCTGAAGGGTAGGAGGCTAGTCTGGGGCTCCCTGATCCTTGGTCTGGCTCCTAGCGGCGTCCAGCAGTAAAGGCGACAGGGTCTGGCGGTCGGGCTCTGTTCTTCCCTTTCTTCCTTGCTACTCTTGGGCTAGCCCCCAAGATCCAGGAATTGGCCAGAGGTGACAGCTGGGGCTTGGGACCCAGCGAGAGGCCGGCGGGGTGGCTGGGTGCCTGGATCAAGCAGTGACGGCTGCGCTTCCCTCCGGCAGGGACCTAAACCGCGGCGCTAGGATGGGAAACAGTGCGCTCCGCGCTCACGTAGAAACCGCGCAGAAAACTGGTGTCTTTCAGCTTAAGGACCGTGGGCTGACCGAGGTGAGACTGGGAGGGACCGGACCAGGGAATTTAAAGGGAGAGGGACCCCGGGGGCGGTGAAGTTAGTCGGCGAGGGATTCTCCGAGTTGTGAACCTCTCTCTCCAGTTCCCCTCAGAGTTGCAGAAGCTGACAAGCAATCTCAGGACCATCGACTTGTCCAACAACAAGATCGAGAGCCTACCGCCTATGATTATAGGGAAGTTCACTCTGCTGAAGAGCCTCTCCTTGAACAACAACAAATTGAGTATGGCTTTTGCGCCTGGGAAGCTTTTGCTAGTGATCCGCTGTTAAGAAGGGTGGTTTTCTCTTAAAAACTGATTTTTGATGTTGTTATGAAACCGTTCAGAGAACTGGAGAATGTCTGAGTCCTTGAAGCTTTCTCTTGTAATTCCCTCTTACAAGTTCCTCAGGTGGTATAATGATTGGTACTGGGTTAATTTGCACTCAGAAGGGAAGATCATCTTTGGAATGTAATGTAAACAACTGATTTTGCTTCCAGTTAGGAAAGTGGGATCGAATGGGAAGGGGAGGGCCTTCCAAATTCCGCAAAATTGCTGTCGGATTATGTGGAGGTTACTACAAAAGGAGCCCATTATACAAATGCTTTCCTGCATTTAATGGCACCCACACCTTCAGAAGACTATGTTGGTAAAAAATGAATATTTAAAAATAGTAGAACATTTGGGAATTCTTGTATATTAACAAGAAACAGATCAGGCTACCATATAGTTTTCATAAACTTCATCAAAGTGTTTTCAACGGTATCATTCAGGTTTTTAAACTTTTTTCTTTGTCAGCTGTTCTTCCCGATGAGTTATGCAGTCTGAAAAAACTAGATACTCTAAGCCTAAACAACAATCACTTGAGAGAGCTGCCATCTACCTTTGGGCAACTGTCTGCCCTCAAGACCCTGAGCCTCTCTGGGAATCAGCTTCAAGCGCTACCACCCCAACTTTGTAACTTACGGCACCTGGATGTAGTGGATCTCTCCAAGAACCAGATTCGGAGCATACCTGACATAGTGGGGGAGCTGCAGGTTATTGAACTCAACCTCAACCAGAACCAGGTCTAGAGCTAAAGGTTTTTTTTTTCCTTTTACAGCATTTATGTATGTGGGTTTATGGGCTCCTGTATAACCCCTTGTCTCTAAACTGTGATCATGGAGCTGGGTATCAGAAGCTAGAAGAGAGATAATAGTCTATGGGCTGGACTAATTTCAAATTGCCATGGAGTTAGTTGAGACACTGGGTGCGTTTGTTGTGTAGGTGTCTTTAGGAAGGTGGGATGAGCAATTTCAAATGTTAAACAACTGCCTCATAAATCTTGAGTTCTTCATATCCTCCTCAAATATACCTCTAATCATCCAGCAAGGAGCTATGTCAGGAAAATAAGAGTAGAAAAGAGGATTAAACTCATAGATTCTTAGAGTTGGATATCAGAGATAATTCATTTGTCCTTTTTTTGATGTCTTTGTCAAGTGTGTGTCCTGCTTTTGCTGAAAAACTGTCAGTGATAGGCTTCCTGGAGAAAGCCTGTTCATTATGGGAGAGCTTTAATTGTAATATTTGTAATTCGTTTCCATTACTTTGGAAGTTCTTTGGTTAATGTATGTCTGACCAGAGAATCTTTGGTCTAGACTTAAGGCACATATGATGAAACATTAAAACATAGTAACACTAGGTGGCCTTTAGTTTTTCTAGTCTGTTCTACATTTGCACAGTCCAGTACAGTAGCCACACATGTGACTATTAAACTCATTTAGATTTAAAAATAAAGTTCTCCAGTTGCCACTAATCATATTTCAAGTACTCAAAAGCCACATGTGGCTAATGGCTACTACATTGGACAGTACAGAGAATGGAACATCCCAATCACTGTAGTTTTATTGAACAAACTTCTAGATTGTAATGACATTATGTTATAATGAAATTCACTATGTCTTTGAGATTGGTCCCATCTTTTCCTTAAAGTGGATATTCTTGTATGTTCTTGAGATTTTTAGGAAAAAATTGTGAACATTTGAGAACAAATTTGGGGGAAAAATTGTTAAGGAATGTATTAGTTGGCTACTTCACATTCGCCTATGCTGCCTTATATAATCAATGGGTTCTTAGATTTTAGTGTGCATCAGAATAATCAGGAGAATCTTATTAAGAGATTGCTAGGCCCCCACCCTCAGTGTTTCCCATTCACTTTGCCATTTCCAACAAGTTCCCAGATGATACCAGGCAGAGTCAATGTAATTTGGTGACTTGGGTGCATTTAAAGGGCGAAAGTGTTAAGTTAATCAGAGAGAATTGGTATTGTGCTTGAGGGCCTAAAAGAATGATGCTATTGAGAATGGACATGCAATTGATTATGCTGCTGAATCATCAAAATGGAAATGTTTTACCAAAAATCTTGCAGAGGCATGAAATCTGCAGAGGTGAGCAGATATGAATGTGTACAGATTTGAGGTCTTAACAAATGACAGCTTTAAGAATGGACGCCTTTTCTAGGAAAACATTTAGAAAGATCACATATTAAGTATTAGGGACCGCTGCTTGTAAAATGTCCATTGGAACAAGAAGGGAAGCAAAAAATCAGGAATAATTCAAAAGACAGGAAGAAAACCCAGTACTTAGGT
Organism: Manis javanica; assembly: GCF_040802235.1. NCBI lineage: Eukaryota > Metazoa > Chordata > Mammalia > Pholidota > Manidae > Manis > Manis javanica. The sequence continues at coordinate 92,668,244 of NC_133163.1, read as the reverse complement.
ACAAGAAGGAGTTTCAAAGAACAAATTGATATTACAGTCAAATGCAACAAGGAATGAGGACAATGAATCCTTGACTTTGGCAATGAAGTGGTGAGCATCTATATACAGGCGAAAAATTGGCAGTGAAACAGTGTTTATGGTGGTGGACTACAGGTAACTTTTCCTTAGATTTGTGTGATTCTTAAAATTTCTATAGTAGAAAGTGGTTTTATTATCAGAAAATGTTTCAGAAATGCCACTAGTGACCTTCAAAAAGCAATTTTTCCCCTTGGAAAAGTATAGTAGTAACAGAAGCTAGATAACAGAAACTTCTGGAATGAGTAGGTAGTGAGAAAATGGGAGGCGGTGAGAGAACTAGGACAAATAGTCAAGTAAAAAGTTTTGTTTTAATTTAGTAAAAAATAACCACACATATGCTTTCTCCTGTTTTTTGCTGCTGTTCAATAGATATCTCAGATTTCAGTAAGGATATCTTGCTGTCCTCATCTTAAAGTTCTTCGCCTGGAAGAGAACTGTCTTGAGCTCAGCATGCTTCCACAGAGCATCCTCAGTGATTCCCAGATCTGTCTGCTCGCTGTGGAAGGCAACCTTTTTGAAATAAAGAAACTTCGAGAACTGGAAGGATATGATAAGGTATGTATTAGTGCACTTCGGGATTTCTAGTCACTGATCCAGAGAACTGTTATGTGCACAAGTGTGGATAGCTACAGAATATATGTGTAATCCTGTTATGCCAATAGGATTTGTTTCCCGTTTTGGAGGTGGATTCTAAGTATTAGTCACGTGATATTGTGCCAAGATAACTTTTTCTCTAGACAGCTTATTACAAAGCATCTTTATCTTTTGATGTTTCCTATTAAAATATAATAGAAAAAAACCTGTGTTTAGCATTTAGAACAGGTAGATTTTATAGGAAATGGACTCTCTACAATGAACCTAAATGAAAAAAAATCATATAAAATCCTAAATAGGCTAATATTTGCTCATGCCAAAATATCACATATATATTCTTCTTTCATGATTTTTAGTACATGGAGAGGTTCACAGCCACCAAGAAGAAGTTTGCATGATGTTCTCCAGGAACATGAGATCCTTAAACACTGACTTGGAACCTGTTGCAACCTGGGTGAATCAAAGGCTCCTGTTGTCAAAGATATCTGCAGTTCAGGAGATTGTATTTTACTCAATGATCTTTTTCCTTTCTAGGGCTCATCTCAAATAAGCTAAAAGGAATCAAGAGACAAGTCTTCCATTTTGAGTCATGGATAGGGCAAAGGACAATGCTGATCTTCAAAACCATCATTAGTTTGGCTTTAAGAAACCAGGAGCTAGTTACTATTTATAAAGTGAAGGTATGCTGCCTGGTAACAGAGTCACTCTACATCATAGCTTGAGATGTCATGTTTAGTTTAAGTTTATGAGCTTTCATAAAGTCAGTTGCCATTCCACCTGTTTGACATTTCCTATTTTTATGAAATTAAAATGACTTTTGAGTCTGCTACGCTTAATCTAAGGATTTATTTTATTCCAGTCCATCAATTCAATTGCAATGTTTATATTTGGAATTTAGATGTAAATATGTGACTGTCTTGATTAAAAGTTACTTTGTCTGAGAAGCACCAACACAACACTAAGAATCTTCCCCAAGGCTGCAGTAACGAAGCTTTTACTATTGCAGGTGCCTTACTAGTATGGACTCTGATGAGCTAAAACCTGTATATGCAAAACTTGTAAGATACAAGGGGTTTTAATAATCAAGATTCTCCTGAAGCTTTGTTAGAAATAATGTTTTATTTATGGTAATCTTTTTCCCTTTTTGTATTTATAACTCTACTAATCAAATCAAATAACAAAAAATTACTGCTACAATATTTTAAAACAGCATGTTTATCAAGTTTACTCTCTGAATGAGAATATACTAAATAAAGAATTTTTAATGAACTTTGCCTGAAGAAAAAGGTTAATCCTTTAAGGGAAGACAGAAGAAATTTAATCTGTAAATGGCCTTTTGGTTGAAAGGGTCCTTCTGGTTAGGAAGAAATGTTACATGTTCTTGTTAAGGTTGCATGAGTATTGAAATGCCTTCGTATGACTGATAAACATTTTGTAGTACTGGGAAACATGCTTATTAAGAGAAACTGAAGGTACAAAGGTAGGTGATTTCAGATTGTTACTGATGTGGACATTTAGAAAGCTACCACTGTCATTTTCTGAAGTTTTGTCTTAGCCCAGGACTATTATTTACCATGTATTGTCAGTTCTTGTTTTTCAAACTTAGTTTAACCATTAAGTCCAGAGATCACAAGAGCTTAGTGTTTAATCTGTATGAAGATTAAATCTGGTCTAGGTATACTTTTTCTCATGTTATTTTCTCTTTCTCAATTTGAGAAGGGATGGGATGCCAGTTTATCATTCTTAACTGAGTTTTGTTTTTTATAACCTCAGTGCTTACTTACTGGTCTACTGAACTAGCATTTTCTAAGTTTTTATCAATAATTGTCACCTAAAAATTAGAATTTATAAATTAAATGTCCTCAGACATTTAACTGGTTGGAGTTTAAAAATCCCACCCCTATGAGAATCAGTTATAACTGTAAGTTTTCACAGCTCAAACCCAGCCTTATCTCCAGATACCCTTTCTTTACTCTCGTTTGCCTGCCCAGTCATACCAGATTTTTCGGCTCCTTAAACCCACAGGTTATTTTGCTCATGCCAAATTTACATTGTTTACTCAGTCACGAGTGCCTTTTCTCATGAACATCCTCCTTCCTTATGTCTAAGCCCTTCTAAGTCTAAGCCGAATTAATTACCCTCCCATCTGTCATGACAGCACTTCTTATATTCTGTATTTGTCTGTTGCTTGCTATAATGAGCTACTTGAGAGCAAGAACTATATAAAGTCATATACCCAAAGCTATAGCATGCAGTATTTAGACTTAAATATGAGCTAACAAAAGAGGTTGACTTGTGGTCTGGAGGCAGACCGATTCTAATTTGGCTACTAGTCCTAGGTCATCTGCATTCTTTTAGAGCTTGGTTGGAAGTCAGTGTAATATATTAAGATCATTGGCCCTGGAGTCAGAAAGATCCTCGTTTGAATCCAAAGTCCATCATTTACTGGCTTTATAATTTGAGCAATTTACTCTTACCTGTAAAATGGGGAATACTTTTCGAGCAATACTTTCAATGTTATGAGGATGTGGTGAAACTACATAAAAGCATTTAGCAGTGTCCAGGACAGACTAAGCACTCAATAAATGTTGCCATTTATTTCATCTGTAAGGAATTAGAATTTACCAAGTTGCACAGAAATAGAAAGCTTGGAGCAGATACATTAAAAAGGATGAAAAACAATGACTACAGAACACAGAACTTGGATATCAATCTGAGAAATACACATGATTGGAATATATGATTTGGATTTAATATGATTTGGAATACAATTGGGATAACCTAAATATTAGTAAGTGAGTGACCTAAAGGAAACAGCATTTAAACAAATTAATTCTAAGTGCAACTGAGTACAGAATGTCTGGGAAGTAGAAATTTAAATTAAGGGGGGATTGACAGCCCACACATGACATGAAAAGATCTAGAGTTAAAGTCTGGTAATAAAGGATGAACTAAAACTGTGAAGGAAGAATAAAACAGGCACTATAGGGGACAAAATCATTGTTAAGACTGGAAACTTGATGAGGGTGCTGTAAAAAAAATTCTAATTCAGTGAGGGACACTGTTTTAACTCCTTAGTTATAGGTTAGTATTATGCTAAGGTCACACTAGTAAATGACTGAAACCAGGTGGTTGGACTCCTAGAGCTTGTGTTAACCTCTTCAGTTACTACCTTTCAAAAGTAATGGAAACAAGTTTCCAGAAAGTGTTAAAGAAGAAAATTAGAAAAGGCTTTAAATCAACAGTTTGTATTTCTAATGCGTTATGGGGCCTAATTGCTATGGCCTTGTCCCTCTTCTTTCTTAGCAGAAACTTTGGAAACCTTTGTAACCTGGGATCCATGGATAGGCTTTCAAGATGCATTTATGCATGATTCTGATTTATGCATGATTCATGTCTGTGTGTTTCTCTGGGGAGATAGGCTATGTTGTCTTTTATCAAATTCAAAGTGATCCTGAAGCCAAAGAGAGCTCCATTCTAAAAAGAATAGCAGCTTTTATTTATTAAGCTCTTATGTTTTTTGGCACTGCTCTAAGGACTTTGTATGCATTACCACATTGAGTTTCTGCAACAACTTAGTGGAGCAGGAATTATTAATCCCCATTTACAGACAAGGAAACTGAAGCACAGAACTGGGCTTATGGTCACTAAGCCAGCACGTGGCAAAGCTAGAGTGCAAATCCAGACACTTGGGTGTCTTAGCTCACACTTCTAACCAACTACACTGTGGGGCAGCATCTGGTATCCTCAGAATTATCTCCTTTGTCATAACAATGTTACTTTATTTTTTTTAATGCTTTTAGGGCATTTAGGTATAGCACAATCCCCAGTGTTTTTATACTTTCTTGCTTTACACATTTGCCATCACTTGCCAAACTACTCCTTTTGGCATGGAGCACTTATATTAGGGATTGCCTAACTGAATCTACATTTAAATTTTTTCCTCTTCAGCCTTTCAAAGTTCCCAATGTTAACTGTATCTGTAGAAAGTGGGTTGTAGTTCTCATAAATTGCCATCCTTTCAGCAACGAGTGTATTTAAGCTCAAATGACTAAAAAGACTAGTAACTAGTAACAATTAAAATGAACCTCATGACAAATCACAGAAAGGGAAGTCCTCTATTTCCAACAAAAATGGGAAAGAAGCTAATAATGGCAGCTTTCCATTTTAGTGCTTCTTGATTTATGGACCTTTGCTTTATGCTATTAGTTAAACTAAGAGTTGATGAAATTACTGCCTCCCGCATAATATTCACAGAAATACATTACCTATTTAAAAGAACAATTCCAGTAGTTAGTTATAAAATTTAATTGTAAGGACCAAGCAGTGGTTATTAGTCAAACCAATCCACATTAATAGCTTTGAAGTATACAGATACTAGTTCTTAAATAAATGTGACAAATATTGATCAGATTCTTATAACACTGTTACGAAAATAAACAGAATTGTGGACACAGTTCTATATAAAACACTGAGAGAATGATAGTGCAATTATCAATAATTAAACCAACGGTGTAATTTTCCAAGTCATTTTTAAATAGAATAATTTCTACCTTTTTTAATGTCTAAAGCTACATAAAATGCAAAGCAATCTAACTAATTTTCTACCTGAGATGAAAACAAAGATTCTTTTTTTCTATCTAAACCTAATTCTTGGCTTTGAGGTAAATCTAAATTCATGTGATACAGTTTGTGAAACTTTTCCAAAAAATTTTAAACCCTGCTTTAGAGAGAAATTCTCGTGTTAACACATACATATTTACATACTTTTTCCTCAAAGGCAAATGACAAATTTATGAGGTTAATAGGTCTGTAATGGGACCATGATACTACTAATATGAAAATAAAAAGCTATTCAGTTATACAAAGTGTTCTTGTATGGTGCAGTATGATATGGGATCATAGAATCTATATACATATATGAATCACCAAGAGTTCAGAAATTAAGTCCACTTGAAGAAAACTCTTTTGGAGCAGAGGTTGCAAAGTTGTGATATAATATATAATAACAAAATATGTGTATAAAAGCTCCAAAACCAAGTACTAGCCTAAACTGGCAATAACTGCAACTTGAATTAGAAACTAAACTCTGATGGATCTTCACTATGGCTATGCAACTTTTGCTTTGTGGCCTACAGGTTCTACTGAGGTAACAACCTCTCATCTATTGCCTCTCCTTTTTGTGCCCCCTCACACTGCCTCTAGCTTCCTTTCTCATGGCTGTCTTTGGCAATGCTTCCAAATCTTGAAAGCAAAAGAACCTACTAAAAAGTAAGTGTGAAGATGAAAAACAACATCATATATGATGTATGAAAACCAATCTAGGAGTATGAACTGAGAAAGTAAATACTAGAAAGAAGGCTGAGAAGCAGTCTACTCTCAAGGGGAAAAAGAGAACATAAAAAAAATAGGGGCTGTACCCCTATCCCTTCCTCCACATTATCTCCTGATTAGAAGAGTACAGAACCAAAATTTAAAACTCTGAAAAGGTAATGACTGAAGGAGCAGCTAGGAAAGTGAATAAATGATAAAGAAGACAGCAGGAGCTTTAGCTGTCAATAAGTTTCTTTGCTCTGGCATTGGCAATGTCAATACGATCTTTGTTGGTGTTAGCCTGAAAAAAAAGACAAAGATGTCAGTGCTGTGTTACAAGGTAAGCTGCTCTAATAAAAGTTAAATTTCATACACTTGGCGTAATTGACACAATGAGAAAATTCAGGAAACAGTTGAAGTCACATAACAAAACTTATTTTGGGCAGGAAATGACAATATGAAATTCATTTGGAAAAACTGGGTATATAAATGTGACAAAGACATAAATGAAGAACTTGCCAGTATTTCTTAAATTTCTTAACACATTTTCCCATAGTTTAACATGTCTGAAACTGGGATACATCTTATAATCAATGGCATTTTAGATGCAATGAAATTTAGAATATTCTCCACTATTAATCACGAACTTTGGAGAGTCCCCTGAACTGAATCACAGAATTTCATCTGGAGCTACCTTAGGTCTATCCCAGAGAGACTGAAATAACCTTCGACAGGATTTTTGGAACAGATGTGTTATCATCCACATCGATATCTGAATTAAAATAATGAATAATATGTAGCCTAAACCCACACAAGAGCTTCGAAAGCATCTTACAAACCATTGTTCGCCTCAATGAAATCCATTGTGAGCGATTCAACAAAGAGAAAAGCTTAAAAATTCAATTCATCCATCCTTTAAGGTATTATTATTTTAATGAAATAACAAAAAGGAATGGCTTTTAGATGTGACACAACCAAACTGAGTACAATTTCACTTTCAGTATCTTTTAAAATGTGAAATAAAAAAATTGCAATCACATTCTTTACCACAGGACCCTATTTTGTGTGTCTACTACACAACTACTCTGATGAACTCATTTTCACCTACTGACTCATGAGAGGAGGATTTAGGAACTTACTAATTTGTTATTAACAAGAAAAAACTCCAAAAGCTAAATTGTTTATCAGGGGAAAAAAAGATGGCCCATTGTAAGGTTAGAACAGATTCTAAGTTTCATGTGCGAAATTTAAATAAAACGACTTCATTCCAAGGTCTTGGTTTCAAAAATGAACCAAAAGCCATGAGCGAGAGACAGGAGGCATGAAAACCTTGGGTATTGTTTTTCAATGTTAGAACTGCTGTCTCGCCAAAACTTTTACACCTGTGAGATAGGGTCTTATCCTGATGTTCTCCTAAGTATCGCACAGATGGCCATTAGTTAAATAATTGTACTAATTGTACTGGATGTCTTATTTTCCTATGGCACTAAGTAACTTACTTTTTCTGTGATCCGTTCTATTTGTCGATTATGAGCATCAATTTCATTGCCCATGTCCAGAGCCATATTTTTTAGATTTCCTAAGATACTGCCCACTTGAGTCAGGTTATCTTCCATTTCATCTTCTTTGGCATCATTAGTTATACTATCACAAAAAGATAGCTAATTCAGTACTTTTTGGTAAATTATAAATGGAGTAAGTCTGGAATTACTTTTCATAAAAACGACCAAAATGACCTCAGCAAGTGTTAGGTCCAAGGGAATGTAGGTTACCATTCTTGTAAAACATTCTACAGTAAAAACTGAAAGACCGATCAAAGAGCATAATGTCTTAAAGTCACTTAAGAGAAGATTAAGAAACAACTCTAGAAAGCTGGTTGTCAAACTGTAATTCCCAGCATCACCTGGGAACTTGTTAGACATAAAAATGTAATTCTTGCACTCCATTCCTGATCTACTGAATCAGAGACTGGAAATGGATCCTAGCAATTTGTGCTTTAATAAACCTCCAAGGTGATTCTGATGCACTCTGAAGTCTAAAGAACTGCTTGCTCTATAACAGAGGTAGCAAAACTCTGGCCCAAAAGCCACATGTGATGTTCCACCTCATTTTGTAAATAAGGTTTTATTTGAAGACAGCCATATTCATTTGCTTACATATTATCTATGGCTACTTTCACTCTTTAGCAACAGAGTTGAATAGTTGTGACACACTGTATGGCCTGCAAAGTGAACTATTTACTTATCTGACCCTTTACAGGTATCCTTATAGGGATCTGGCTGATCTATACTCTAGATGGAGATTTTAAAACATTTTCCTATTTACAGAAGTAAAACATGCTTACTTAATTTTGAAAGTACTGAAAAATACAAAGTAATGTTAATCCATCTCTGAAGTTCAACCACCACAGCTAAAACTGTCAGAAGGCAGATTATTAAATGCATTTTAAAACTGAAATAAATGCTATTTCTAATTGATGAGTGAAGGTTCATGTGTAACTACACCCACCTTCCTGATTGAGCCATTTAGTTAGGAAAGGGGTAAAAATACCAGAAGGAGCTAGAATACCGTTTAATGTATCCACCGCTGGCTGCTCCTGGGGTTGCTTGCTGAGGCTGACCATTTGTCACTCGGCCTGGTTGCTTAGACACTACATTGTTAGAAGAGCTGTCTCCACCATCTCCCCATGTTGCCTTATAGGCCTTACCAGACTCAAAGTTCTTTGTCCTACATGAGTCAATATATAGAGAGAGAACAGAAAGAATTGCATGAGAGGGAGAATTGTAATTACTAATGCTTATAACCTTGAGGATCACCCTTACCATAAAAGCTACATACAGCTATATCTAGATTATCTATGCTATGTTCCATTGCAATATGACATCGAAGAAACATGAATTGTGTAAACCACAGACATTAAACTTTTTTTTAAAAGTTCAAATACTTCCAACCAAATCTTCACTAAGCAGTTAGCAAATAACAAAATGCAATTATTTGATTGTTCAGGTTCCCTTAGCCTCTGATACTCTCCAGGAAAGAGGTTAATTGGCACTAGGAAAAAAATTCCTCAGGGAAGGTGTTCCAGGATGCCCTAAAAGGTTCCCTGGAGACACCTCAGGGGTTGATGAGAGATGGAAGAGAGAGACTGCTGAGTGGGCAATACTTAGACCCTAGCTGCCCACTTACCTGAACCAGAGTAGTTCCAGCTGTTCAATTTTTTGAAGTTAGAAATTTGTATTAACATCTTTGAAAGGGTTTCTTAAGAAATAAACAGCATGAAGGAAAGGCACTAATTACCTCCAAACTGAACAGCCAATGAGACTACTTTGGCCACACTGGTGCCACTTATAAATCTTTTGACTTAGAGCTTTTTCATGTAAGAGCTTACTTTCCCTCCTTTAAAAAAAAAATGATCCCAAATCCAGGCCTCTTAAAAATAATGGTTATGCTTTAAATGTAACTGATATAAATAGCTACAATCAGTCAAAGGCAGAATTTTACCACAGGACTTATTACTCAAACTGGTAAAAATGGCAAGAAAAAGAGCATAATAAAGTGACTTGTGAATGGCTACCACAAAAAAATAACACAGAACATTTTTACTGATTATTTGGTTAGGTACAGTTTTAACTCATCCAACTTTAGTATTTATTTTTCTATAAACAAAAAGTAGTATATGGTTATAATATTGGTCCTCTGATATATTCCACATAATAATATTAAGGAGGAACTTTTGAAATTGCAAAAACAGGAGAGGTTTTATGAAAACAGTGGTCCCTTCCTTAACAGACATGTGAGGATTCATTTTTGGCAAATCTAGAATTGGATCTTATACCTTATCATTAATACTATAGAAACGGTACCACTACTTTTTTTGTAAGAGGCACTGAAAAGATAAACAAATCTACAAACACTGTAGAGCTACTTCTCAAAATGCCTTTCTTGGTTTCACTTTAACACAATTAATTTCCTATTTATGCTATTATGTTTTACTAATTAATCTATTTATTAATAAGCTATGTTAAATTTTTCCTGGAACAAGGTGGGATAGACCTTTTATTAATGAATATTTATACATAATCATTCTTAGTGAAACCCATTTACATGTATTCTAAGTTAATAAGATAGGTCCCAGGCAAAATTCTAAAGCAGAGTGATACCTAGTAAATAAAATAAACAATATATTATTTTACCATGAAGTTGATAACCATAAATACTAACTTAAGTAAGATAAGTGGGGCTTTTACAGTATGTCAGATTGTGGAACAGGTGAAAGAATGAGGGCTGAAATTCAAAAGTCACTTAATAGTAAGACATTACATTTCTGTGTCTCTGCACATAAAGAGTAGTCCTGAACAGGACTTGCCAGCACCCAGTGTACTGAAGAATATATACATGCCCCAACCTCCTTCTCAATTCTAAAAGATAAGATTTAAAATTCTTTAAACTTTAGAGAATTCTTCCCTCCACAATTAAACAGAAGGGCCATAAGATACAAATAAATTAACATACTGTGAATGAGGTTCAGTTAAAGCATAATATGTGTCATAAGCAAAAAATCAAACTGGTTATCAAACCCTTCTTCCTTTAAGAGACTGGATCCTTTTAGATTTGTTTCTAATATCAAGGGGAAAAGTTACAAAAAGCTGAGTTTGACAGTTTTCTTTACAGCTTTGCACTGGGTTGTCTTTACTTTTAAATGGGTTGGGAAAAAAACCCACTTTTTTCATGCAGTTATGACATGTCCAGCATGTTTATGAAGAGATGCTTTTTAAATGCTATTCATTTTGTATCTTCATCCTCATGGTAACTCCATGTCTCATTCAGCACCTCCACTTCAGGTAATGCCTTCTGGTTCTCAAGATTCTGCCACTTGCCACTACCCTGGAGTTTCTCCCACCAAGTTGAAAGACCCTTGAAAGTTACCTGTTTTTAAGGCATTGCCATGTAGCTGCCTATCTAATAAAAAATATTAAGGGTTTCAATCTAATGTATTTTCTTTCAAAGAGGATGAAATGCTCTAAAGGTATTATTTCCCAACTTGACGAAGCACCAGAGCGATCTAGATGCTTTTGAACACACTGAATCCATAGGTTACATTCTGAAGATTCTGCTTCAGTATGTTTGGGGTAGGGTCTGGGAATCTTCTGTTGTTACTATTCTTTTATTTAAATTCAAAAGGTCATTTAGCTACCTACTTAGTAAGAGAAATGCTGTTCTAAGGCACCTCCAATCTGCTGTAGAAGGAATATTTTAAATTACACTGGTAGCCCACTTCAGAGGAATTAATCTGGAGTAAGCAAAGGTACATACTAGGATTTTTTTTTAAAGCCACAGATTTCTAGTATATTGACTTGAATCCCAATCCTAGACCTGTGGTTCAGCAGGTAGAGAACTTAAGCAAACTTCCATCTCTGATCATCCTTTTCCTTATATGTAAAACTAAGATAATACTAATACTTAATAAGTGCTATGAAAAGGTTCTGTTGGTAATAGGTATAAATTGTTTTGAAAAGCACAGACAAATATTTTTATTCTTTGGCTTCAACCTCAACCTGATGCTTAGTTAACAGTTCACGCTTTTCAGTCACAGATTATCAATTGGCATGTTTAACTCTTCTGGCCTGTTAACACCCCAAAGCTTTGAGATTGACAGGAAGCTAACTATAGTTGGAATACAGCTACATAAAAAGACATCTAGGCTCAAGTTGTTTTGGTCTACAGTAAGAAATGGTTCTGATCTTTTGCACAATAAAATGTAAAGCCCCTCTGAGAAGAAATTAGACCTTGTGACAAAATGTTAAGCAAATCTGTAATATATCTTAATGCAATTAAGATGTCCACCTGGAAAGTTAAGGTTTACTTCAACTGTCAGTTTTGAGGAATCTAGTATCTTTAACTACAACTTTTTTCTTACCATATAAATATTTCATTCAAAAATGGCAAGTTTGAAATGAGAATCTGAAATATCCCTTAATCAATTTAAGAGGTTGCCACAAAAAGCAGAAATAACAAATATCAGGATGTGGACTCAATAACTTTTAACAACTTCTTTATCTAGTTCTGGTTGGCAAGATTAATATTAACTTAATAAAAATAGCAAAAAGGCCAATATTAGCTATAAATCTTTATATAAAGGAGAAAGGGATCAAATAAATACCAGGTGTAATTAGTGTGTGTGTGTGTGTGTGTGTGTGTGTGTGTGTGTGTGTACATGCGCATGCTGGATGATCAGGCTACAGGAAAGAAGTAAAAGGAGGGCAAGAAACAAAGGGCAGAAATCAAATACTTAATTTTCTAACATTTAACCATGATCTTCACAGTTCCCATAAAGATCCAAAATTAAAGGAGTCAAACATTATAATAAACAGTAGACTGACTGACTTAAGAGGTTAAATTCCATAAAAAACTAAGATTACTTAATTCCATATTAATTCAACATGAAACCATAGCAAGCTAACACATGACAGAACAGGAATTATCAAATAGTTTATAAAGAGGGAAAACCTTTATTTTAATAAAGAAGATACTATAAACGGTAGCATTTTAAATTTACATCCCACCTTGTTCCAAATGGTATTTAAGATGACTAGATTGCCAATTAACTCCTCAATTTGGTAGTAGCCTAAGTCATGGGGAATCCAAAACATTAGATACAACACTTTCATAGAGAAAATGTTGATTCTGGAACCAGAAAAGCATTGGGAAACTTAATAGAAGGTCAGATGCTGAAATCAAAGTCCTATGGAGAGAGATGGACTTAGCCTGAATTCCCTAACCTTTGATTAGAACTAGAATGGAGCAATTCTCTACAATATCAACCTACTTAAAATGTTTTAGGAAACTTCAGGGGTATTTTTATTTTTTTAATTTTAAATGTTATTTAGCAAAAACTATTAGAGCCATCAGTCAAAAGAATGGCATTATAAATTATGATCCTTTTGTCAAGGCCATCTTTTGGCAGACAGCACCCATCAAGAACAAATACACTTCACATAACAAACCACAGTACAGTTTTTAAGAAAGTCTCCACCATTCACAAAATCCATGCACATGCACAGAAAAGCCATTTGAAGCATCACCTTTAGATAGCAGGTTACCAGCCCAAACTGCGCCACAAGACTGCATCTTAAAGTTCCCTTTGATCAGCTACTGAGCCCGGCTTCTGATGTTAAATCTTCATTTTTAGTAAGCAGATTAGAAAGGAAGAGATTAGGTGAGAGAATGAAATGCAGAAAACAGTGAATGCCAGTGAAACAGAACTGAAGCAGGTTTTGAGTTCTAAATACATAATGCATTTAAATTCCTGCCTGGTTTCACAGAAACCACCAACAGCTGAGAATCTAGATAAAAAGAAAAACAAGAAAATTATTTAAACCAGAGCACACTTCATTTTTCCTAAAAATGTCTGGATGATGCTATGCTTTCCTAAACTATGAAAATCAGTATGAAGAAAAGGTAAAAACTAATGGAGAGGTTGTGAAACCTGACTACAGATTTCTCTTCATTATTTCTATTACATATCTTATTTGAATTTTAAGTTTTAAAAATCTTTTTACATGTCTAACTCTCCCAGCAGCCAACAAGATTCTCAAGGACATTCAATCAACAAGCAATTATTCAGCACCTACTACATATCAGGTACCATGTGAGGCAAAACAGAGTAATGCCAAACGACACTGCACCAGCTATACCTTACTCATCCTTCATATCTCCAGCGAGTAGGATGGAGGAAGCACTCAAGTGTTAACTCAAATATAGTTCAATTATTGATGTTAAGCAATCAGAGCCAAATTTGTATACCTTAGTATGAACAGTAGAAAATGTATAGTACCAATTTTGAACTTCTCTAGTAAGTGGTCCAGAAATACCAATTTGTCTTCAAACTATGTGACAGTGCCTTTATGTTTGATGTTATAAGCACAGGCTGAAGACAGGTAAGTTAAGACAGAATACCTTGTATGTGAATGGTTAAACTGGGACACTAGGCAGTTTACTAATCTAAGACTTCCCATTTTAAGCCTGCCTCTTTTTAAACACTTGTTAATTAAAATTACAACTTATTAAAGTTACTGTCAGAAGCACAGAATTTTAAAAAGGATCTGTGTTATTCTGCTGTTAGGATTCAGAGCAGGAAGCTAACAGAATGACATTTATTCACAATTTTAAAGTTTAATCCTGGTAGTCTGTTTCTAAATTCTAGTGTCTTTAAAAAAAAAATAGCTAAAGTTTAAATTCCCTTCTAATACAGGGTTCTGTTAAGTAAAGCTATTTCTATGTCTTTTTAATTTGCTGACCTGACTTCAATGAATACTACTGAACAAAAGAAATCTCAAAAAACAAATCTACTCAAGACATTTTCTATACAGCAATACATTAGGCAGCAACGGCAAAAAGATCCATTTTCTTGCCAGAGTCAGGCAATGTATAATTAAAAGCTGGGGCTCTGCTTGGTTTTGAATCTCAGCTCTCCAACTTGTTAGTGTGACTGCTTTTGTGCCTCCATTGCCCCACATGTAAAATGGTGACAAAATGAGAGTCTATCTCATCTTAAGGTTACTGTTAGGATATTTTAAAGTGCTTGGAGTAGTAAGAGCCTAAATTAACTTATAGGCCCACAACTCTTATTCAAACCCTTCAATGCAAGACATTTTGAGCACATAATCAAATACATATTTCTTCAGTAAAACAAATTAACATTTATGTTAAGTGTGATAAAGATTATAAACAGCTTCAGTTCAGGATACATTTTGTCACCTAATTGTTGAGTTGTGGCACCACATTATGGGGAAAAAACGTCTTTGGCTTTCAGAGTATTTTAGATTTCTGAATGGCAGATAAGAGACTGAGGACCTGGGCTGCTATTACTACCAGAATTAGTACTAGATTTATACAAAGAGAACTAAGATTCTACCTTTGAGAAGTTCATGCTATAGCTATAATAAGCCTAACTAAAACACAGATTAGCACTAAGATTAGAAAGACATAAGACACTGACAGGAATGATGGTAGAGAGAGCTAAGGATGAGAGATACATCATAGAGGCCAGGGACTCAATGGTACAAAGAGGAGATAGATGGAAGTAAGGCAATTAAAAGCAGACATTTTTAAACTGGAATATGACTCTTTCCTCTTTAGGGAACACCTGTTCTGTTATAGGAGCCCCTTGATTCCATTCGTTAAGAAGTGCCTTCTTCTCTTGAACCACTGAGAAAAGGTTCTAATGAGGATAGAGGCTGAAGACTGCTTCAGGACCATACTCTACCTTCTCTCTTACTAATGTTCAAGAAAATCTTACTTATGCTTGGCTGGGATATACAAAAAATAAAATTAAAATAATACTTCTGTAGCTCAATTTCCCACTTTCTATGATACTAGACCATCTTAAGACTCATTGTTCTTCCTGTTTAGCAACCTCTGACTCAGAGTTGATTATGCTCTAGGTTCTAGGGAGAACTTCTTTCTCCTTGCTCTGCTCCTCATATATAATCTCAAGGAAATTTATTTACTTTTTCTCCTTGACACTCTTCCCAGAGGTACACAGAACACAGGAGAAAAAGCACAAGTTTGCAAAACATAGTTAAGAGTTTGGATCAAAAAAATCTGTGCTATTTCTAATTTGTTTGTCTAAAATAATCTGCTAAACCCTGACTGACAAGTCACAGTTATTCAAACATACACTTTTGGAGAATCAATCAAGTCCTACCAGACTTGTCTCAGAGCAGGAAGCCAATGGACAAGACTAGAAAGTATTTTCTCTAGTAGAAATGGCAGAGAATGCTGTCACATGAAAACACTTATCTGAAAGTATGACAACATAACAGAAGTTTTTCCATTCCTAACTCTCTGAGGAGGAAAAATTCTGAGTCTGTAAACCTTTATATCTCACTCATGGTTTACTATACCAGCGAAACAACTAGATGGAAGTACTAATTCTTGTGAAGCTCTTTAAAAATTAATACTCTCAGCAGTTAGGGACAGTCATTCAATCTCCACACGTTGTCATTTCAAATACAGGTAAAACTCAAAGTTGTTTTATTAATTACTTTTCAGAACAAAGATGAGCTTCTTCTAACAGAAGGGAAGATAATAGTTAAATATCTTAGTCCAAACCTCATCTTCATCTGAATACATACAATATTTGTCAACACCATGGAGTTTGGTTTACCCAAGAATAAATAGAGAATTTAAATATTCATAATGGACTTACCAAAAAGAATGAATTCCTTTCTGTCAAGCATAATCTCATACACTATATACAAATAGTTTGAAAACTTTTCTCCTAGTTTACTTGAGATTTCAAATCTTTGGAGCCTTCACTGATTCTTCTTTGTGTTTGATATACAATCAGTTGATTTAAAATGAATTCTCTTTGACTTATACTTTTCTCTCTAATTTCAATCATAAGGTCTAACCTCACAGACCTGGATTACAAAAGAATCCTAACTAGTCTAGTATGCAGTTATACTCCACTCCAACCTATCAGTCCCTTAGTCTGGCATTCAAGTTCCTCTACTACCTACCTGTGTCTTATTTTCCACTTCTCACTTATACAAATCACAAAGCCCAGTTAAATCAAGCTCCTCCATCATCTCTGTTTACATTAAATCTTCCATAGGAAATGCCCTCTCAGTTCCTCCATGTCCATTCAAAATCCTTCCAATCACTCAGTGCCCACCAACATAAGTCCTACCTCCTGTATAAGATGTTCCCCGAATGAAACTCTATCAATTCTGTGCCCTTAGCCTTAGTCGGTATCACATGATCTACACTAGATTTATGTACTTTTTGCTTATTGCTATTCTTTCTCATATATCCAGTGACATAGTAATTCCTTTGAAGACAGGATCCAAATCCCTCACTCCCTGGGTCATCCCTTATGTGCATACCACAGAATATATATTTGTTAATACTCCTTGTTTGAAAGGAAAAGACACTAATTCCACCCTGCTCTGTATTATCCAGATGTATATTTCAAACCGTATATTTTGCATATCATTAAAAAATGAAATTGGGACTTGATCGAAGGAGTGATCAATTTTAAAGCATGGTTGTCAGTGAACATGCCACTAACATGAAAAGTTTGATCTGCCTGAAGGAAAAATAGCGTATTATCTAACAAAGTTTCTTATTTAGATCCACACTTCTGACCTTACTAGGGGGATGAAGAGGAGGAATGCTCTCACTTTAAATTTATTTTTAAAAGGTCTTGATTTATCTACTCACCTATTACATGGGCATACACAAAGGCCACAGCATTTGTTGAGTTCTGTTAAAGTATTCTCTGCCTCTCTCATATCTTTATTTATTTGGTCCATGTCTTCTTCTATACGGTTTAGTTGTTCTAAGAATAAGTTGTAAAAATTAACATTTTATGTTACATTCATACTGTCAACCAGAAAACGTTATTATTTTGAAATAACAAAATTTAACCTCAAATCTACCAATAACCCATCACAGGGACTCTATCAGTGCTAGAAGGTATAGATGCTGTCCAACATGAAAACAATCATTCACATGCTGATCCTGAGGCATTTGGCCTCTTACTGTGGAAAGACATATTCTAAAGAAATTTGTGTAATAGGAACATGTGAGTGTTTGCTTCAACATCATATTAAGTATATTTTGACCAGACCAGATACCCAGAATTTCTATCATTGAATAGGCTCAAATCCTGAGGGCTATCATAAGACTAAAAAAATTAAGACCAGATTGCTCAGAATGTTCCTAAGCTCACCTGAATCTAGAACCCTTTAAGGACTTAAGTTGGTTTTTGAAAAGGATGAAAGAATATCATAATGTCTACTGTACATGTAACCAATGCACATAATAAGTCCGGCTACCTAACAAATACTTGGTATACAAATTGAGCATTGTTGCCACCACCTAAAATAGGCAATGAACATGATATAATTCAAATCAGAAGAAAAGTAAACACATCACCACTCTCTTACAAAGGGAGGGCGTTCCCAAAGACTTAATTTCATATGTGGCTGATTTGAAAGGGCTTTCCTGCATTATCAGTCAAATCAAGAGCTTGTACCGATGACTGCAACTCACCCCCTTGTTCATCCAGCATGGTCATAGTCTTGATTCCTGCATCCCGAGACTAAAAGGAGGAAGAAAAGCTCACAGCACAACAAAACAAAACAAACAACAGAAACAACCTACAAGTCCTGGTAAGAAGCAAGAGAGACTCATTTAGAAAACTATATTCTCAGAGGATTAGAGCTACAAAGAAAACTAATACACCAAACCAACACATTTTAACATATTGACCCCCCGCCAAAATAATTCAGTCACAAACTAATGGTGAATTGATCTTCCCTATCATACTCCAATACTGTCAATGGGAAAAATAAAAAAGGACCATTTGTGCATGTTTAGCAATTTAAGCAATTGCCAGCTTCAAATAATAAGTTTACTGATACAATATCCTTCTGACTCTTAACACCAAGTGCAGTTTATGCTATCAGGATACCTCCTACATACAGTTGTTACACTTAGCTCAATGATTAAATGTTTTCTTACCTCAACGGCTAAACCCAGAATTCTCCTTGTACTCTCCAGAGACTAGGAAAAAATTGAGAGTTTTAGTATCTAAAATGTAGCAAAAAACCAACCAAACAAAAAATAGATCACAGGCCACATTCAGGCTGCTGCTCTATATTTAAAGATTGCCGGCCCATCCACCCACCACTCACTCTAAAACAAAAACAAGTAAATCAGTAAAGTTGATCACTATAAATTTCAGTTATTTTCTTTCTAACAGGTGCTCCTTAAGAGAAAATCTGGAAGTTTGATGAATATAATGGAAATTTATAAAAATTTAATGTGAACAGAAATCTAGGTGTTTTACAGATATTAGAAAATTGTTAAAATTTTTGTACAGAATTCCTCAAATCTACAGAGTCTTTGTTATAAGTAACTGTCAAGTAATGACCATCTTAAAAAATAATCATACAAATTGTTTTCACTTAGTTTTGAAAAAATAAGAAGCTAGCAAGGCACTCTGGGGCAAATGCATTCTTCGATACAAAGGGACTAGGAAGAGGGCAAAAGGACTTCCAAGAAGGTCCACTAATTGCTTTACTGTGAAAACTGAAAGAGAATTAACTACTTAATCCAAGTAAAACATTTACCTCATCAGTAACCTGATTAGCTCTTAGCTGAATTTCTTCTAATGACATGTTATCCATGATGAATTAAAACTCTTGACAGGCACAGGAGCTGAGATGTGGATATTCTGTTAATAAGAAGAATACAAAAGAGTTTGAGCAGCGTGTGGAGTCATGGAATTTAGGATACTTATCTGAAAAACAGGATAAAGAGCCTATCTGTATCTTTACCTATTTACCTACCTTGGGTAGATGAAGAAATAAAGGCTGAGAGAGGATGAGTGGATGTTTAAATGCTAGTTTGTACCAAAGGTGAACCTAAAACTCAGGTTTCAGGATTTCTAGTGAAGTGTTTCTAACAGGAAAGTGGTCCCTCTACTTTGAGAACATAGGCAGTATGAGAAGACAGTTTTGAGACTATTAAAATGAATTCTAGTTGTACAATGTCCTTTATACATTGTTTGAATGTGGAAAAGCAGTAAGGTGGAGAATTCTAAGTTAGGTAGTATTCCCATAGTTAAGTAACAAAACTCAAAGTCTTGCCGGAAGAACACAAGAAACGTTCTAAAAATGCGGCAGTTGTCGAGGCTACTCACCGGAAAAAATGAAATATTTTCATTTTTAACAAGAAGAGGGTGATGTTGACAGAGCTCAGCAAAGAACTCAGATTTTTAACAGTGGACTCTGCCTTTCCAATGACTGTACTGTTTGTTGTTTTAGTAAAGTCCTTGAGGAACTGAACAATTATTCTCCTATACATAGTAACTCAGTAACTCATAGTAACTCAGAAAGATCTCACAGACATTTAAACTAAAACACAAACATTTAGTGGGTGTTATTTGGTACTACTGTAGTGTATTCCTCTTCGAGAAGTCACATGTAGTAAGTATATGAGACAGATCTAGGTGGTTTTATTTTCATTACATTTGCTAGCTTTCTATTATATTTTTTAAAGGTGATTTTACCAAAGCTCTTTGTCAGTGACATACATAAGGTCTGGTTCATTCTGGAATTGCCCCCAGGGGACATCTAGCAATGTCTGGAGACATATTTTGATTGTCAAGAGCTGGGGGTAGTGGGGCAGTGTTCCTGGGACTAGTGAGCAGAAGTGAAGGATGCTGCTAATCATCCTATATGCTCCCTGGGACAGCCCCCCACAACAAAGGATTATCTGGCCCAAAATGTCAAAGTGCTGAGACTGAGAAATCCTGCCACAGAGGATACTCACTGACAAGGAAAGTATCTAGTTAACCACTGAACTCTTGGATGACAGGGATTTTGTTATATCTTCATGTCTAACACTTAACAGATCTGACAATTGGTACTCCAGCAAATGTGTGCTGAATGAACAAATAGGTAGAAACACATAGTGTACTCTCAAAATATTTAAGTGGATCTTAAAAACAAAGTTGCATGTAACAGTAGCACAAAGCCTGCAAAACATTAGAACCACAAAGCAACAACTTCCATTACATGTGTATGCTCTGAAATGGCCTGCTGGTTGCATACAAATCTTTTTAGTCATGTTCATAGCTAACCATCACTTTTAGTAGAATGATCTTTGATAAAACAAAAACAATATTATATTCTCAGTACAGGAAGGTATTACATTTAGAGTCCTGTTTATAATTCCATAGTCATAACTAGCTACTTTAAGGTTTAATTAAGATTTTGAGCCTTGATTAAAGTCTTTGATACTCATGCCAAATTATTATTTACAATTACTATTATTAATAAAAATTACTATTGTAAAAAGTTGCACATTTAATTTCACATCTGCTTGCCAAAGTAGGACTGTGACTCTGGCAAAAGGTTCATATACAAAGATACAACATCAAGATATTAAGGCCTTTCTTGGATTAAGAACAGATCACTCGTTCAATGACCACATGCTTTATTACCCTGCTAATTTTTTATGAGCTTTATCATAGCCATCTTCATCTAGCTTCTCTTTTCTCAATTTTTCAGTTACAATTATGAAAAGAAAAGGAAGTTTTTGTACCTTCTGACCTCTGGACTTGTGCACACCTTTCCTTTCTGTAATATGCCCATTTGTCCGCCCGGATAGCCTCATGCTTCTCTATTACATCCTAGAGCCCCAACAAGATACCTTTCAAAGCCAACCCTTCCCAGGCAGTATGCTCCTAAGTTATCTATCCTTCTCACATAAAGCTCCTCAATGCCCAAAAGAGCAGAAAGTGGTAAGAAAAGTAATACATACTCATCAACTAGTTCCTGGAACTGACACCCCTAGTCAAGTTTCTGATACATTATCCTGTGGGTAGGAAGACATCTTGGATGAAAGGAAGCCCTGATGTCTCAAACTGTATAATTTTGTAATTCTACTCCTGAAGGTGATTCTTCCCAATTTTAAGGATTTGCTATCTTCCTAGAAAAAATGAGTGAAACTCTATGTAGGTTCAAAGAGAGGCTTGAATGCAAAACTGACCTGTCAAACTTGATTCCAAGAGTTCTGCCTTCTAATTATTAGGAAAAGTAGATGTAGCCTGGAGGTGGATGTGAAGAGTCACTCATGGCATGGCTATGAGGTCACTCTGAAGGACACAACCTTTCACAACTCAAAGTGCTGCCTGTTACTTCTTTTTTTTCCCTCCCTGAGCAGATGACATACAAGACAAGAAACATACTTATTTAATATTCTCATGTCTGACATCCCGACATCAGGCCCAAGACCTCCACTCTGCATTCTTGAGGGTGTTGAGCACATAATTGTAGTAAATGGGATCAACAGACGACGCAGAATTTTTAAGAGACAGAGAGAGACAAAGAATAGTATTCCCCAGGGTCTTAATAGCCTTTACTAAGTGGCTTAGAAGTGTCAGGAAGGGTGCAATCTAGAATTAGCTATATAGCTTTACTCATTTTTATTATCTCCAAAAGTTTTCCCAATGGAGTTGGGAAAATGCTGGAGTAAAGAGAATTAAGAGAATTCTTAGCCTCTCGAGGCAAATCTTTTAGATGACAAATATTCACAGTACATACAAGTTTCTGGAAACATTTCCATTCATTAATAGATGGCCATTCCAAACCATAAAAGCATAGAAATAATACAGTAGAACACTTTGTCCTAAATGTTCTGCTAACAGATGTTTAGAGGAAAGCCCCTTGCTAAGGTCTGGCTGGGAAACATATTTCATTCACATTAGGTAGCAAGAATGGGTTCTAATGGGCTCCGAAGAAGTGCTTTCATGGCAAAATAGTAAGACAGAGATAAAAGAGGATACCACAAAGCAGCAGGGAACTTAGCCGGAACAGAGAATTTACAATAACTCCATTCTGGAGTACAGTCCTTCTCCTGTCACGGCCCCTCACCACCAGTATACCGTTTCTCTAACCTTCCTACCAACCAGCATCCTCAGAGATTCTAAGAAAAACGTATGAAATTGAAGCCATTTAAAAGGTACAGAGGAAACAGGATAGGCTACGATTGTTGAAACTAGGTGAATACTACATGGAGGATCAAAATGCTACTTTCTTAACTTTTTTTTGTTGTTTTTTTGGTATCATTAATCTACAGCTACATGAGGAACATTATGTTTACTGGACTATCCCCTTCATTAAGTCCCCCCCCACAAGCCCCATTACAGTCACTGTCCATCAGCATAGTAAGATGCTATAGAATCACTAATTGTCTTTTCTGTGTTGCACAGGCCTCCCCATGCCCCACCCCACATTACACATGCTAATCGTAATGCCCCTTACTTTTTCCGCCCCCTTGTCCCTCCCTTCCCACCCATCCTCCCCAGTCACTTTCCCTTTGGTAACTGTTAGTACATTCTTGGGTTCTGTGAGTCTGCTGCTGTTTTGTTCCTTCAGTTTTTTCGTTGTTCTTATACTCCACATATGAGTGAAATTATTTGGTACTTGTCTTTCTCCGCCTGCTTTATTTCACTGAGCATAATACCCTCTAGCTCCATCCATGTTGTTGCAAATGCTAGGATTTGTTTTCTTCTTATGGCTGAATAGTATTCCATTGTGTATATGTACCACAACTTCTTTATCCATTCATCTACTGATGGACACTTAGGTTGCTTCCATTTCTTGGCTATTGTAAATAGTGCTGCGATAAACATAGGGGTGCATCTGTCTTTTTCAAACTGGAGTGCTGCATTCTTAGGGTAAATTCCTAGGAGTGGAATTCCTGGGTCAAATGGTAAGTCTATTTTGAGCATTTTGAGGAACCTCCATACTGCTTTCCACAATAGTTGAACTTATTTACATTCTCACCAGCAGTGTACGGGGGTTCCCCTTTCTCCACAACCTCACCAACATTTATTGTTGTTTGTCTTTTGGATGGTGGTGATCCTTACTGGTGTGAGGTAGTATCTCATTGTGGTTTTAATTTGCGATATGGAGCATCTTTTCATGTGTCTGTTAGCCATCTGAATTTCTTCTTTGGAGAACTCTCTGTTCAGCTCCACTGCAGATTTTTTAATTGGATTATTTCCTTTTTCTTTGTTGAGGTGTGTGAGTTCTTTATATATTTTGGATGTCAACCCTTTATCGGATCTGTATTTGTGAATATATTCTCCCATATTGTAGGATGCCTTTTTGTTCTATTTATGGTGTCCTTTGCTGTACAGAAGCCTTTCAACTGGATATAGTCCCACTTGTTCATTTTTGCTTTTGTTTCCCTTGCCCAGGGAGATATGGTCATGAAGAAGTCACTCATGTTTCTGTCCAAGAGATTTTTACCTATGTTTTTTTCTAAGAGTTTTATGGTTTCATGACTTACATTCAGGTCTTTGATCCATTTTGAATTTACTTTTGTGTATGGGGTGAGACAATGATCCGGTTTCATTCTCTTACATGTAGCTGTCCAGTTTTGCCAACACCAACCATTGAAGAGGCTGTCATTTTCCCATTGTATGTCCATGGCTCCTTTATCATCTATTAGTTGACATATATGTTTGGGTTAATGTCTGGAGTCTCTATTCTGTTCCACTGGTCTGTGGCTCTGTTCTTATGCCAGTACCAAATTGTCTTGATTATTGTGTCTTTGCAGTAGAGCTTGAAGTTGGGGAACGAGATCCCCCCCCTTTATTCTTCCTTGTCAGGATTGATTTGGCTATTCGGGGTCTTTGGTGGTTTCATATGAATTTTTGAACTATTGGTTCCAGTTTGTTGAAGAATGCTGTTGGTAATTTGACAGGGATTGCATTGAATCTGTAGACTGCTTTCAGCAGGATGGCCATTTTGACAATATTAATTCTTCCTAGCCAAGAGCATGGAATGAGTTTCCATTTGTTAGTGTCCTCTTTAATTTCTCTTAAGAGTGTCTTGTAGTTTTCAGGGTAAAAGTCTTTCACTTTCTTGGTTAGGTTTATTCCTAGGTATTTTATTCTTTTTGATGCAATTGTGAATGGAATTGGTTTCCTGACTTCTCTTTCTGTTAGTTCATTGTTAGTATATAGGAAAGAAAGCCACAGATTTCTGTGTATTAATTTTGTATCCTGCGACTTTGCTGAATTCCAATATTAGTTCTAGTAGTTTTGAAGTGGAGTCTTTAGGTTTTTTTATGTACAATATCATGTCATCTCCATATAGTGACAGTTTAACTTCTTCTTTACCAATCTGGATTCCTTATATTTCTTTGTTTTGTCTAATTGCTGTGGCTAGGACCTCCAGTACTACGTTGAATAACAGTGGGGAGAGAGAGTGGGCATCCCTGTCTTGTTCCCAATCTCAGAGGAAAAGCTTTCAGCCTCTCGCTGTTCAGTATGATGTTAGCTGTGGGTTTATCATATATGGCCTTTATTATGTTGAGGTTCTTGCCCTCTGTGCCCATTTTGTTGAGAGTTTTTATCAAGAATGGATGTTGAATTTTATTGAATGCTTTTTCTCGGTCTCTGGAGATGATCATGTGGTTTTTGTCTTTCTTTTTGTTGATGTGGTGGATGATCTTAATGGATTTTCGAATGTTGTACCGTTCTTGTATCTCTGAGATGAATCCCACTTGGTCATGGTGTATGATCCTCTTGATGTATTTTTGTATTTGGTTTGCTAATATTTTGTTGAGTATTTTTGCATGTATGTTCATCAGGGATATTGGTCTGTAATTTTCTTTTTTGGTAGGGTCTTTGGCTGGTTTTGGTATTACGGTGCTGCTGGCTTCATAGAATGAGTTTCGGAGTATTCCCTCCTCTTCTATTTTTTGGAAAACTTTAAAGAGAATGGGTATTATGTCTTCTCTGTATGTCTGATAAAATTCAGCAGTAAATCCATCTGGCCTGGGGGTTTTGTCCTTGGGTAGTTTTTTGATTACCGCTTCAATTTCTTTGCTTGTAATTGGTTTGTATAGATTTTGTGTTTCTTCCTTGGTCATTCTTAGAAGGTTGTATTTTTCTAGGAAGTTGTCCATTTCTTCTAGGTTTTCCAGCTTGTTAGCATATAGGTTTTCATAGTATTCTCTAATAATTCTTTGTATTTCTGTGGGGTCTGTATTGATGTTTCCTTTCTCATTTCTGATTCTGTTGATGTGTGTTGACTCTCTTTTTCTCTTAATAAGTCTGGCTAGAGGCTTATCTATTCTGTTTATTTTCTCAAAGAACCAGCTCTTGGTTTCATTGATTTTTGCTATTGTTTTATTCTTCTCAATTTTATTTATTTCTTCTCTGATCTTTATTACGTCCCTCCATCTGCTTACCTTAGGCCTCATTTGTTCTTCTTTTTCCAATTTTGATAATTGTGATGTTAGACTATTCATTTGGGATTGTTCTTCCTTCTTTAAATATGCCTAGATTGCTATATACTTTCCTCTTAAGACTGCTTTTGCTGCATCCCACAGAAGTTGGGGCTTTGTGTTGTTGTTGTCATTTGTTTTCATATATTGCTTGATCTCTATGTTGATTTGTTCATTGATCCATTGATTATTTAGGAGCATGTTGTTAAGCCTCCATGTGTTTGTGAGCCTTTTTGCTTTCTTTGTACAATTTATTTCTAGTTTTATACCTTTGTGGTCCAAGAAGTTGGTTGGTAGAATTTCAATCATTTTGAATTTACTGAGGCTCTTTTTGTGGCCTACTATGTGGTCTATTCTGGAAAATGTTTCATGCGCACTTGAGAAGAATGTGTATCCTGTTGCTTTTGGATGTAGAGTTCTGTAGATGTCTATTAGGTGCATCTGTTCTAGTGTGTTGTTCAGTGCCTGTGTGTCCTTACTTATTTTCTGTCTGGTGGATCTGTCCTTTGGAGTGAGTGGTGTGTTGAAGTCTCCTAGAATGAATTCATTGCATTCTATTACCTCCTTTAATTCTCTTAGTATTTGTTTCACACATGTTGGTGCTCCTGTATTGGGTGCATATATATTTATAATGGTTATATCCTCTTGTTGAACTGACTCCTTTATCAATATGTACTGTCCTTCATCTCTTCTTACTTTCTTTGTTTTGAAGTCCGTTTTGTCTGATACTAGTACTGCAACACCTGCTTTTTTTCTCCCTGTTGTTTGCATGAAATATCTTTTTCCATCCCTTGACTTTTAGTTTGCGTATGTCTTGGGGTTTTAGGTGCATGTCTTGTAAGCAGCATATAGATGGGTCTTGCTTTTTAATCCATTCTAGTACTCTGTGTCTTTTGATTGGTGCATTCAGTCCATTTACATTTAGGGTGATTATTGAAAGATATGTACTTATTGCCATTGCAGGCTTTAGATTCAAGGCTACCAAAGGTTCAAGTTTAGCTTCTTTACTACCTAATTGTCTAACTTAACTCGCTTATTAAGCTATTATAAACACAGTCTGATGTTTCTTTAATTCTCTCCCTTCTTATTCCTCCTCCTCTATTCTTTATATGTTAGGTGTTTTATTCTGTGCTCTTTTGTGTTTCCTTTTACTGCTTTTGTGAGTAGTTCATTTTATTTTTTGCCTTTAGTTAGTATTTGGTTGGTCTGCTTTCTTTGCTGTGATTTTATTTTCTCTGGTGACATCTATTTAGACTTAGGAGTGCTTCCATCTAGAGCAGTCCCTCTAAGATACCCTGTAGAGGTGGTTTGTGGGAGGCAAATTCCCTCAACTTTTGCTTGTCTGGGAATTGTTTAATCCCTCCTTCATATTTAAATGATAATCATGCTGGATACAGTATCCTTGGTTCAAGGCCCTTCTGTTTCACTGCATTAAATATGTCATGCCATTCTCTTCTGGCCTGTAAGGTTTTTGTTGATAAGTCTGATGATAGCCTGATGGGTTTTCCTTTGTAGGTGACCTTTTTTCTCTCTCTGGCTGCCTTTAATACTCTGTCCTTGTCCTTGATCTTTGCCATTTTAAGTATTATGTGTCTTGCTGTTGTCCTTGGGTCCCTTGTGTTGGGAGTTCTGTGGGCCTCCATGGTCTGAGAGACTGTTTCCTCCCCCAGTTTG
This sequence comes from Manis javanica, assembly GCF_040802235.1. Classification (NCBI taxonomy): domain Eukaryota; kingdom Metazoa; phylum Chordata; class Mammalia; order Pholidota; family Manidae; genus Manis; species Manis javanica. The sequence goes on along the minus strand of NC_133163.1, from coordinate 92,640,764 downwards.
GGGAAGTTTTCAGCAATTACTTCTTCAAATACACTTTCTATTCCTTTTTCTCTCTATTCTTCTTCTGGTACCCCTATAATGCGGATATTGTTCCATCTGTATTAGTCACACAGTTGTCTTCATATTCTTTCATTCCTGGAGATCCTTTTATCTCTCTCTGCCTCAGCTTCTCTGTGTTCCTGTTCTCTGATTTGTATTCCATTAATGGCCTCTTGCATCTCATCCATTCTGCTCTTAAGTCGTTCCAGACATTGTTTTATTTCTGTATTCTCCCTCCCAACTTTATTCGTTAGCCCTTGCATATTTCTCTGCAGCTCCATCTACATAGTTATGACCTTTATTTTGAATTCATTTTCAGAAAGATTGGTTAAATCTATTTCCCCAGGCTCCTTCTTGGGGGTTGCCTGTGTTATTTTCGTCTGAATCAAATTCTTCTGCCTTTTCATGGCGATAGAGGTAGTCATGGGGAGTTGGCACGTGTTTCACCTGGGAGAACAAAGTCCCTTCTTGCTTGGTCTCCTTCCTCTCCTGCGAGAATGGCAACCCCTAGCAGCTTGTGCTGGGCAGCTTTGTGCCGACGGGGCCTCTGAGTCCGGTCTGGGCAGCTGCGGAGGAGGCTCTGCATGGCTGCTCCCCGACTATTGCGGGGCTATGCCAGAGGGGGAATGAAGTGGGAGGCTGCTTATCACTGTGAGGGGCTTCAGAGCTGCACTGTCACCCAGGGGGTTAGGGTGCCCAGAGTTCCCCGTGATTCTCAGCTGCTGGCCTGACTGTGCTGGGACACTTCTGTCCAGCTGTGAGGCCCCTGTCCCTTTAAGACTTTCAAAAGGTAGTCGCTTTTCTTTTGTCCCAGGGGCGCCAGCTGCAGGGACCTGCTCGCAGGTTTTACTGTTCCATTTCCCTAATATCCAGCACACCACACACTATGTGTCTGTGCTTCCGGTGCGGATGACTAGGGCTGGGTATTTAGCAGTCCTGGGCTCCCTCTCCCTCCCCGCTCCCACTCCTCTCCTCCCACCAGGGAGCTGGGGTGTGGGGTGCACTCGGGTCCCGCCGGGCTGTGGCTTGCATCTTACCCCCTTCATGAGGTGCTGAGTTCTTGCAGATGTAGATGTAGCCTGGCTGTTGTGCTGTATCTTCTGGTCTCTCTTTTAGGAATAGTTGCATTTGTTGTATTTTCAGAAATATATAGTTTTGGGAGGAGATTTCCCCTGCCCTACTCACACCGCCATCTTGGCTCCTCCTCTGTCCTTTCTTAACTTTTTATTACAAAAAAATTAAAACATCCAATAGGGTTTTTTTAAAAAAGCAGCTAACTTTTTAATAGTCTTTACTCACCATTTTCAAAGTCTAGATAGTGGGAAGCTGGTTGAAAGTAACCACAGTGATAACTACAAGAGTTAATACAAAGCACTACACATGGAAGATACTCTGCTAAGAAATAAACATATGTATATGAACACACACACATTCTCATTCATTTAATCCTTACAACACCATCTTAGTCTGTTCAGGCTGCTATAACAAAATACCACAGACTGGGTAGCTTATAAACAACTCAAATCTACTTCTCACAGTTCTGGAGGCTGAAAATCTGAGATCAAGGTACCAGCCTTGGTCATCCTCTCATGAAGGCCTTCTTTCTTGTTCAAAGCTAGTGCTTCTCGCTGTGTCCTCACATGGTGCAAGGTGCTAGGGAGCTCTCAGGAAGCCTTTTTTATAAGGCACTGAGATATAATGAGTCATAAGAAATACCTATTTGGTCATATTGGTCTTCATACAGTTTCTGAAAACACAGCAGTCTTAAAGGTGAAATGAGTGTTTTCTCGTGTGAATGACACTTTTGGACCTCATCCAAGGGCAGGGGTAGGAGGCTGAATCAACCAATGGCCAATAATTTAGCCAATCACGACTATGCAATGAAACCCTCATAAAAACCCCTGAGAAGGGTTCATTGCTTTCTTGGATCCTGCTTCTCACGGAGAACTAGCTTCAACACTTGGGGGACCAGAACTTCACCTCCACCTGCCACAAAGCCAGGCCCCATGCCCCAGGAGGACAGAAGCTCCTTTATTTGGGACTTTGCCCTATGTATCTCTTCATCTGGCTGTTAACTTGTATCCTTTATGGTGTCCTTTATTAAACTGGTAAACTTAAGTGTTTTCCTGAGTTCTGTGAGCTGCTCTAGCAAATTAATTGAACCTAAGGGGCAGGTCGTGGGAACCTCCAATCTATAGCTGGTAGGTCAGAAGCACAGGTAACAGCTGGGGCTTGCAACTAGAGTGGGGGGTGGAGGGCAGTCTTGTAGGATGGAGCCCTTAACCTGGGAATCTGGTGCTGTGTCTGGGCAGACACCGTCAGAATTGAGTTGAGTTCTTGGACATCCAGCTGGTGTTTTTTGTGGAAACTGCTTGGTATTATGTGTGGAAAGACTCCCCTCCTGCATACTTATATATGTTGGAACTAGGTCCAGAATGAAGTTATACTACTATTACTGCTGTGTATGATACTATTATTGTTGTTGTATATGAAAGAGCACATCGCAGGCACTAATCCCTTTCATGAGGACCAACCTTCATTGCTTAAGCACCTCCCAAAGGATTCACCTACTAACACCATCACACCAGTGTCTTGCCAATGGGTTTCAGCCCCAGGCAAGTTCACTATGGATTCAGTGTGACCAAAGAAAATGACAGCAAAACATTCTTGGGGCGAAAGGGTTATACCCAACTTTATTTCTAGGTGGCAGGTCAGTCACTAAAATCCTGTTCACTCAGAGCAAGTCTGTATGCAGCAAGCCAGTCTCTGCCTCTGGGCCCTGCTGTCCGCACAGCCATCCTCTGGGCCTCTGTCCTCGGTGCTGCCACCATTCCAGCCTCTGCTCTCCTGCAGCCTTGCAGCCCTGCCACCGTGTCGTGCCCAGAGACTGGGCGGAGCTCTTTGTATAGAATCAACAGCCATGTATTGCCCACAGGTGTGCAGTGAGCTAGTCAACCAGGGCCAGGTGAGAATCCTGGCCACAGGAACTCTCATTTTATCCACAGCAGGTCAATCACTAGAATCCCATCCACTCAGAGTGAGTCTGCATGCAGCAAGTTGGTCTCTGCCTCAGGGCCTCTCTACCCATACAGCCGTCTCAGTCTCTGTCCTTGGCGCTGCCACCACTCCAGTCTCATCTCTGTGCTCCCACAGGCTTGCAGCCATGCCACTGTATTGCCCAGGGCACTGGGCAGGGCTCTTTATATAATAGAGTCAATAGCAATGCATTGCCCACACGTATCATAGTGAGCTAGCCAACCAGGGCCAGGTGAGAATCCTGGCCACGGGAACCTTCACTTTATCCACATCTAGTTTCTTCTGCAGTCAAATGCTCTAATCCTGCACACCTAGTTTCTTCTGAAATGTGTATTTTATGATACACTGTGGTTAGGAAATGGAAAATAAAGCACTCTTCTTCACTGCCTCCAAATAGTTTTCCTTTTCACTGTTTTCAGTTTTCTAGTTGTTTTTTGTACATAAATTCTCTCTACAGGATGGAAGTCTTAGCCTAGGCTAAGACAATCTGAATAACTGTCAAGCTTAGTTGGCCTGAATATGATTTCAGTTATTATTAATTCTCCTGTGATTAAGCTTCCTAATTGTAGGTAAGTTAATATAATTCAATAAATTGTGTTGAATAAGCATAATGTACCGGTTAATAATGCAGACACTAAGGTCAGATAGATCCTGAGTTCATCCTAGTTCTGATACACAGGCAGTCTACTTACCCTATTCAAGTCTCAGTTTCATCATTTGTTAGGATAACAGTTGTATCTCCCAGGGTTGTTTGAGAAATAAAATTAGTTAATGTACATAAAGTGCTTAGCACAGTGCCCAGGCACAGAGTAAAGGCTCATAAAATGACAATTATCAATGAATGGAGCATTTATGCTCATGTTGTTATGTTCTTTTTCTCTATCTAGAGTACCTGACATCTGGTATCAGAATGTTTGATAAACATTCTGGTGAACTTCCAGGTGAACTTACTTAGAATTAGAGCAAAATACTTGGATGGTTGCCCTAAATATTTTATTCAGGCAGGATGTAGCCTTGACAATCATACTCACCTCCCACTTGGTTATCTCATGCCATGAGTAATTAGGTGCCATTCTAGACATCTAATGAAGTACAAGTATGCGTACAATACACCTAAGCAGCTCTTGAAGTCTCTAAAGATGAATATGGAAAATGAATGGGGAGAACGGAAGAAAGGATTACAGAGAACAAAGTAGGAATCCAGATATGGGCCATCACTTAGTGGATAAAAGAACTTAGTTTCTCTTTAGGAATATATTTTTTTCTCTTAGATTCCATTTTTAATACAAAATGCTAAAAATGTTCAGACATGAAGAAAGGAAGGAAGGAAGGAGGGAAGAACATTACACACAATACTCAAAAGGCTCTAGGTTAGGCTCTGAGTAAAAAACTTAATTCTTCCTAAAGGCATGTAAATGAGATGAGTGTTATTTATATTAAGGTTAGTTTCCTCCTTTTCCTTCCTCTCTCAAATTTCCTTCTCCCTCCTATTAGGGGTACAACTTTAACCATTCTTATATTGAAGCCCCAAAACTATGCAAATGTTAGTGTACCACTGAATAATACCTATTAAACATCTTGGTTTCAAAGAGCACTGAAGCACATGATTCAAGACAAAAATTGTTCTGCTATGTAAGAAAGTACCAATAAAAATCATGAACCAGAAAGACCAAAATTACACTTCAGTTTTACAGAAGCACTTATTATAACTTAATTCTGATGTCTAACACCTGATTTTCAAGCCCTGTTCAACCCTGTAATTTCCACAATTCTACACTAAGTGACCAGGGCCTAATCCTGGGGAGACAGATCTAGGTGTGATTCTGATCCATTATACTAACTGTCTAAAAGAAACACTGTGGAAACAGAAAAGGAATGCTGTATACGCAAGGTTAGAAAGAGGCTCGAGAATGCAGCATTCATGCTCCAGGTAAGAGACACACACAGTTTCGCAGACATAAAAATGTGGCCATCTGCCAGGAAGATACCAAGTGTGGGTGGGGTAGGGATGACTGGCAAGTCTTCACCCTGCCTGAACAAAAATATTCACCCTGACCATCCAGGTATTCTGGCTCTGATTCCAAGTTCACCTATAAGTTTTCTGGTTACCCTCTCAAAATATTCTGATACTAGGAGTTCAGATGCCACAGATAGAGAACATAAGCCCTCAGGTCCCTGGAAAGGAATACTGCCTGCCAAGTAGATTTTAAAAGGGCATTTTTGTTTATACAAAAAGCAATACAGTGAGATGGTTAAGTGCCTAATATTTGGAGACATAGTAATTTCAAATCCTGACTATTGCTTACTTAATGTCTCTGCTTCCGTTTCCTCATTAAATGAGAAGAATAATGCTTACCTCAAATGTTGTAAAGATTGAGTTAATTTTCATGCAAAGCATTCTGAACCTTGGCTGGTATGTAGTGCTCAATAAAGCTATTAAATTTTTCATAACAATTATTAAACATCTCGAGACACTGGTTTTGGAATGAAAATCCAACCATGAACAACTCTTTAAAAAATTATGATTTTAGACTATCAAAGAAATACAACAATGCAAGGTCTCCATAGTCATGAAGGAATATAAGATGTGTGTATGCCTGTCTGTCTAGAGATGGGGCAGGGTGGCTTTAAAAGGAAGACAGAAGACAGGTTGTGAAGGGCTTTGTACACTATAACAAGACGTATGGGTTTTATTTTATAAGCATCAAGGAGCTATCTAATCTCAATTGTCAAAACTTTGTTTAAATTTAAAACAAGCTTTAAATCCAAGTTACAGAACTCAAAAAAATTAACAAGATGAGAGGATTAAAAAAATATATAGGGATCAATGATTTAAACATTTTAGTAGCAACGCAACCTAAATTGTCATCAAAACAAAATGCCAGTGAATTTAAATAAGTGCAAATGGAACTCCACCAGCAATTTTATAACAAAAACAGTCATGCTATTTCCTGGCTCCACAACCCAATTCCTCCAATTATCAGAGGCACTAGATGCATGATTTCAAGCCCCTCCCCATCATGACGAAAAAAGAACAGTATGTGAACTAGCAGAAAGAGAAATCAAGAAAACAATTCCATTCACAATTGCATCAAAAAGAATAAAATACCTAGAAATAAACCTAAGCAAGTGAAAGACCTATACTTTGAAAACTACAAGACGCTCATGAGAGAAATTAAAAAAGATACCAATAAATGGAAACACATCGTATGCTCATGGATAGGAAGAATTAATATTGTCAAAATGGCCATCCTGCTTAAAGCAGTCTACAGATTCAGTACAATCCCTATCAAAATAACAACAGCATTCTTCAACGAACTAGAGGAAATAGTTCTAAAATTCATGGGGAACCACAAAAGACCCTGAAGAGCCAAAGCAATCCTGAGAAGGAAGAATAAAGCAGGGGAAATTATGCTCCCTGACTTCAAGCTCTACTACAAAACCACAGCAATCAAGACAATTTGGTACTGGTACAAGAACAGACCCATAGACCAATGGAACAGACTAGGGAGTCCAGATATAAACCCAAGCATATATGGTCAATTAATATATGATAAAGGAGCCATGGATATACAATGGGGAAATGACAGCCTCTTCAACAACTGGTATTGGCAAAACTGGACAGCTACATGCAAGAGAATGAAACTGGATTATTGTCTAACCCCAGACACAAAAGGAAACTTGAAATGGATCAAAGACCTGAATGTAAGTCATGAAACCATAAAATTCTTAGAACAAAACAAAGGCAAAATTCTCTTGAATATAAACATATGCAACCTTTTCCTGATCACATCTCCTCAGGCAAGGGAAACAAAATCAACAATGAACAAAGGGAACTACATTATGCTAAAAAGCTTCTGTACAGCAAAGGACATCATCAGCAGAACAAAAAGGCATCCTACAGTCTGGGAGAATATTTGTAAATGACATATCTGACAAGGGGTTAACATCCAAAATATATAAAGAACTCACACACCTCAACACCCAAAAAGCAAATAACCCTGTTAAAAAATGGGCAGAGGATATGAACAGACAATTCTCCAAAGAAGAAATTCAGATGGCCAACAGACACATGAAAAGATGCTCCGCATCGCTAATTATCAGGGAAATGCAAATTAAATCCACAATGAGATACCAACTCACACCAGTTAGGATGGCCAACAGAGAAAAGACAAACAACAAATGCTGGCGAGGATGTGGAGAAAGGGGAACCCTCCTACACTGCTGGTAGGAATGTAAATTAGTTCAACCATTGTGGAAAGCAGTACGGAGGTTCCTCAAATAACTAAAAATAGAAATACCATTTGATACAGGAATTCCACTCCTAGGAATTTATCCTAAGAATGCAGAATCCCAGTTTCAAAAAGACATATGCACCCCCATGTTTATTGCAGCACTATTTACAATAGCCAAGAAATGGAAGCAACCTAAGTGTCCATCAGTAGATGAATGGATAAAGAAGATGTGGTACATATATACAATGGAATATTATTCAGCCATAAGAAGAAAACAAATCCTACCATTTGCAACAACATGGATGGAGCTAGAGGGTATTATGCTCAGTGAAATAAGCCAGGAGGAGAAAGACAAGTACCAAATGATTTCACTCACCTGTGGAGTATAAGAACAATCAAAAACTGAAGGAACAAAACAGCAGCAGACTCACAGAACCCAAGAATGCACTAACAGTTGCAAAAGGGAGAGGGACTCGGGAGGGTGGGTAGGAAGGGAGGAAGAAGGGGAATAAGGGGCATTACGATTAGCACACATAATGGGGGTGGGGGGTGGGGGAAGGCACGGGTAAGGCAGTATAGCACAGAGAAAACAAGTGGTGACTCTATAGCATCTTACTACGCTAATGGACAGTGACTGTAATGGGGTATGTGATGGGGACTTGATAATGGGGGAATCTAGTAAACACAATGTTGCTCATGTGATTGTATATTAATTATACCAAAAAAAAAAAAAGAACAGTATTTGTCATGACTCCTTTGTCATTCTACAGATGTGGAAACAAAATATGGTACTGGAATAAATGTTCAACAGTCTTGGGTGCAAACAACATCATATATATATTAGACATACTAACACATACATACTGTAGAATACAAACACAGTTTTAAAAATTTTCCAGAATGTTCAAGACATAGGGACCACAGGAGGAACAAAAAGTGCCTTAGCTCAGAGGACAAAAAAAGGAAAAGCAGCTGATTTCACAAAAAATGTCAAAGAGCAAACATCCCGTTCTTCCTTTTGCTATTCTAATCTTGCATCTGGTGAAACCAGATAAGTGTGCTAGAATTGCATCACAATAATGAATGTCATCACAGGGTTCACAGAATTTTGAATGAAGTTCATCGGTCTTAGGGTGTTGGAATTTCAATCCTCACCTTGTTTTAAAAATAGATTAGGCCTGAAGCAGTACCTTCCAAAATGCAGGGCAAGAAAGAGAGATGATTTTAGCTATTATATAAGCAATAGTTTTATTTATTTATTTTTAATTTTTTATTAAGGTATGATTGCTATACACTCTTATGATGGTTTCACATGAAAAAACAATGTGGTTACTACATTTACCCATATTATCAAGTCCCCACCCATACTCCAATGCAGTCACTGTCCATCAGCACAGCAAGATGCCACAGATTCAATATGTGCCTTCTTTGTGCTACACTGTTCTCCCCGTGATCCCCCACACCATGTGTACTAAATATAATCCCCCTCAATCCCCTTCTCTTTCCCTCTTCAACCACCCTCCCGCACCCCTCCCCTTTAGTAACCACTAGTTCATTCTTGGAGTCTCTGAGTCTGCTGCCATTTTGCTCCTTCAGTTTTTAAGCGATAGTTTTATAATAGTGACATATTATAATGTGTACTAGAAAAAGGTATAAAATACATGATTTTACAATTACTTTGAAAGAGGGTAATGTTAAAGTCTATTCAAAACATGAAATAATGCACAGATAGTTTCTAAAAGGCAAAATTTATCATGGTGATATGGTTCATGATAAGTGAAGTATGGCAGCTTTCCCATAAGCAATATGGCCTATTTTTTGGTTTGCTTATTGGTTCAAAGTTGTGTTCCGAATGATTAGAAAAGATGTGACTGTTGAAGTGAGGTTGTTACTATACTTAAGTTCATTTCGAGTAAAAAAAACACTAAGATGCATACAGAAATTCTACTTAGGGGCAAGAGTTGAATATTGTTAAGAAAATAATGGCCCCATAAGACATTACTATTCTGAAACTAAAACTCTTAGCAATATTTAAGCTGTAAGCTAAGTTGTACGACCATTTTACTAACTTTCAAAGGAGCATGGTAATGTGAGAAGAGAGCTTTCTCCTAGAATTTATGTATGTTCTTTCTCACTACTTCTTGTTAAAGGAACAAATGACAAGTGACCATGGATGTCTTAGTCATCAACTTTGCTGGTGGCAGAATTTTTAAAATTTTACTGTGAAATAGTTTAGGATAAGATCTCAATGTATCTAGCTAATGATATCTCATCAATTTCAAGTGGTATTTTCCAGACTAGGTAAGAACATAGCAAAACCATTTCTACCTGGCCGTATCTGCAGTATTTTACTGGGACATCTGGAAACCAGTCTTAAAGGGCACAAGGGCAGATAAAGTAATGTCCCTTTCAATTCTTTAAAAATATGCTCCTCAGAAGCTACATTATTTTCACAAGGCCGAGGGAACATTGTTAGAAGCTGCCACTATCCAAACTTCCTTCTCCCAGTGCCCCCGACAACCCCACTGCTCGAAGGAGACAATAGCAAAAGGCAAAACGATATTCCTTTGCTAATCTTCTAATGTCTTTCGGTTTCCTAACATTGTGGTGACTAATGACGAAAAAAAGGGCGATGTGAAACAGCACTTTCCAGTACTTTCGCTTCCCAACTTATTCCAAACCCCGAGTTGTGAAATTCGTTCTTTTACCGATCCTTTTCTTCACACATCTGCAGTAAAGCCGTGGGGAAGAATGGACTTTGCTAGAGAGCACGGACTCTCCAACGCCACCGTCTCAGAGACTTTCTTCAAACAACTAGCTCCGAGAGTTAGCTGACAACTGTGGTCACCACACAGTCTACTAATCCCTAGCACAGCACCACTGTGTGGGTGGGGGCTGGGGCTGGGGAGTGCGAGTTTACCTCGACTTGGTTTCGAGGAAGGGGTCAGAGAACCACCGAACGCCACCCTTCCTCCGCCGGCCCCGGGATGTTCTTCCTGCCCCGGGCGCCCTCGCTGCTGGCCTGAGTTGCCCAGTCCGGCCAGAGCTCCCCTCCTCCCCTTAAAGCCCTACCTAACTAACTTCTCAGCCGCTACGATATCCTCTTTCTCCTTGGGACATGATTCCAATCTTCACCCGGGCCAGCTCCCTCCGCCCCACTTCTGGGAACTCACCGAGCAATTCCGGCCACTCTTCTCCAGCCGCTGCAGCTCGAACACACTTAGACCAGACCCGGCTGTGCCCTTCTCGCGCCTGCGCGCGCCAGACCCTCGCGCCTGCGCACTTCCCCTGCATCTAGAGCCAATCGCAGCGTGGGGGGTTTAAATCTCCCTGCCACGCAGGCGGAGAGCTTGGGGAGTCACCCGTTAACCGGACAATTCGAATCCCGCCGCAAGGTGGAAAGTGTTCAAGCAATAGCCATTTACCGAGGGCAGATTTTATGCCAGGCATTGTGGCGGATGAACCCTAAGAAGAAGAAGAATAGAATCCCTTCCTTGAAGACGAACAGAATCCCTTCCCTGTCCTCCGGGGTCTTGATCTGTCTAGACTGGGAGAGCGATATGTAAACAAATAATGGTTAGGCTATAGTGCACGGCGTATAGAAAGTCCCGAGGCGCCCTTGGCGCAGAATGAACAAGCGCTTTATTCTTAGGGTCACCCAGAAGGGTTCTCGGAGGAGGTGAGTTTTTAATCACGAAGGAGAAGTAGGAGTAATCCCAGAACTAGACTGTGGGAACGGCGTATACCGAGGTGAACACAGCACCTTCTGGAAATTCCTTGTAGTTCATCTCGGTAGAGGCTTAGAGCTTGTCGTGTATTTCCGGGTGAAGGGGGGAATAAGCTTGAAATAGTACGCAATGGCAATCTTCGAAAGTTTTACATTTTTAGACTAGTAAGCCTGCACTTTATGCAATCACCACTGAGAGCTATTGAAGGGTTTTAAGCAGGTCTCGGAACTCTTCAGGCACCTCTAAGAGGACAGTGCTGGAAATTTTTCTAAAAAGAGTGTTTCAAAGAAGGGCTAGTCAGTCTAAAGGGTCAGGGAAGAGAAGCCTGAGAAGTATCTTTTGAATTTAGTAACACCGAAGTAAGTCATTGGTGATAGTGAAAGCTATGTGATGGAATGGGGTTGAAAGATAAGATTCAAGTAGTTTGGAGAGAGGGAAGATGCAGAAATGGGGACAGATGGTGGAATGCTTTTATAAAGTTTGGCCTTGGTGGAGAGGAGGGAAAGAGGATAAGGGGTCAAAGTCTTTGGTTTCTGCTTTTCAGATTTTTGTTTGATTTAGGAGAAACCTTAGCATGATAGGGAAAATACAACTGAGAAAAAACAGTTGAATAAAGAGAAGAGATAGTAAGTGGGTAAAGATCTTGAAAAGGTAAGAGTAGAGGCAATCCAAATCACTAGTGGGTGAAATGGTCTTGGAAGAAAGAGGATAACTCTTCAATTATTATGAGAGGAAGTATGTGTCTGTAAGTTTGTTTAGTAATAGAATTTGAAGTTCTCATGAAGTAGGAGGTGAAGTCAGCTGCTGATAGAAAAGGAGTTGCGAGATTTAAGGGAAGTGGAGGATTCAGAATATTTTTGTATTAAGTGATAGAGCAGGTTAACTAGAGAAAAGTAGTAGGACTAGTAAGCAGTGTTGAGGGTCTGTATAAGATTGGGGAAAATGAACTTCCTGCAGTTTCTGCCCTCCTGTGTGGATTTCTCAAGCAGTAACTACTACTTAGGGCAAGAGTGGGGACAATGTACTGTTGAGTTCCTTTAGGGTTGGGATGAACACTGGTATAATGCCATGGTTCTCAACCAGGGACATTTTTTGTTCTTCAGGTGACATTTGGCAATGTGTAGAGACTATTGATTGTCAAGGTGACTGAGGGGCTGAGATAGGGAGGAGAATGTAAAGGGGAGGGGTGCAGCAGACATCTAGTGTGCAGAGATGCTGCTAATGCACAGGACAGGACAAGAATTGTCTCCAAAATGTCATTTGATGCCAAGGTTGAGAAACCCTAATGTAGGATTAGCCTGATGCTCACCAACAGCTTATCTTGGTCTTCTACAAGCTTCTTCTAGGATGTTGGCCCTCAGCGTATAGGGCAAAGCAGTTCTTCTGCTGCATGCCTTTAAAGGAGAGTAGAATGAGCAGCCTACCCCAGATCTTGAGTGTTTCAGGGACTTGTGATGTCACAAATACAGAATTGGAACAATTCCTCAATCCTCTAGAAGCAAATCTGGATTTACACACAAATAGAAGGAGGTGCCTACTTTGATTTAAGGCAGTAGAGGTCTTGTTAAAATAGATATTGTTCGAAGTTCAACAGTTTAGGAGGAGTTATACTTCACACCATTATCAACCTTAATGTAACTTGGTTTATCTGATTAGTTTTAGTCAATAAAATAGGATCCTGAGGGAAGGTATACAGGCTACTTTTAATAAACATAAATCTATTAAGTATTAATAAGAATATAATCATTGTTATTGATGGATTGTCTGCTCTGTGAAAGTACCATTAATGAATAGGCACGTGACCTATGTTATGTCATTTCATCCTAACATCCTGAGAGATAACCTAACCATTTACCCTAATTTTGACTCTAAGGAAACTGAGGTTCCAAGGAAACTTGTAGTTTTCCCAAATCACAAATTACTAGTAGCTAGGCTAAGATTTGAACTCAGATCTGCCCTAAAGTTCTTGCACCTTCCACTAAACTTAAGTGATTTTTACAAGGAAGGAGTGGTTGGAAATTTAGTTGAAACAGTTGCTACTGCCTAAAGGGAATCATGGTCTTAGGAAAAGAGGAGCAGGAGGAAGGCCCAGAAAGAGCAGAGAGAATGAAAAAGGAACCAGGGAGACTGGTCACAGGAGCGCCCAGTGCAGTGGAGTAAGTCTTTTGCAAGCCAGCCTGCCTTTGATCTTCCATTATTTTTGAGAAAAGGCTCTTTCCCCTGTGTCCGTTGTTCACTCTTGTGTGTTCAAATAAAGCTAGATTGAGAAAGGCGGACCGCAAAAAGGAAAAAAAGTGAGTACGGCGGCGGCGGTGTGCGCCTGCGCGCTGGCGGCGGCAGTGCCCGGCGGGGCGGGGGTCCGGAGCGGGCCGCCGGACCCAAAACTGAGGGGGGCCGTCGGGGAGTCCCCTCGCCGGGGCCTCGGAGGCCTGATGGAGTAAGAGGGGTCGGCTGCGAGTGTGAGTATCGAGGCGCCAGGCTGCGTTAAGGCGTACCGGAGCCCGGCGGTCCTGGGGTCTGCCCCTTAGGGAGGTTTGGGGCTGCAGACGCGCCCGGGTCTCTTCCTGCAGGCTGCGGCGCAGGGGCAACTCGGTAATCCCCTCTCCGAGAGCCGGCCCGGGTTTACGAGCAGGCGGCGTTTCTGGGTGCTGGGTACAGATTGTCGCGGGGGCGTTCCGGCTCTGCTCCCAGCCCCAGCAGGAAACGTGGCTGCAGAGTTTTGACCTTTAGGGGAGGCCGCTGACCTCCTCGGCCCCAGGTGCCGCACGGACCCTATAGACCCAAAGGACTACGGGTCACAGGCCAGGGACACCTTTCGGCCTGTTGAGACTGACCAGTTCTGTTTGTTTTTTCCTCCTTGGGTCGTTTTTCCCCGTGGGAGGCATCTTAATATAGCCACTAATTATGGAGGGTTTACTATGTGTCAATTTAATATTTAGTCCGAATCTTGATGCATAATTATGGAGAGGAAGTGCTTTGCACCCCACTCCCCTTTCAGTGTGCTCAGTTTAATTATCTTTGAGAGTCAAACCATTTCTTCGGGAAGTTTGAGACTTGGATGGCATCTAGCAATTTGGGACTGCCATCCTAGTTAAAAGGAAATTCTCCTCTTAGCAAATGAGTGCTTTATCCACCATTATGATTTAAGTCGAATTTCCTCAATCCAGAGTAACTTTTGAGCACATATTTAAAAAAGCCTAATGCTGTTCTGAACTCCATGGGAAATCTTAAAATTTATTTTAAACCCTGTTTTCAAGTTCGGTTGTGAATGAAACATTTGAAAATACTAAAGTTCAGCTAGGTTTTGTTTAGCACCTACTGCATAATGTGCCAAATACGCTCAGGTCTGTCACAAAAAAGATACTGTAATGGAAGGTTTCTTTTGGAGCACACTTCAGATGAGGTTGCTGAGAGTTTGATGGTAATTCTCTACAGTTAGCTAGGGGATGTAGTGAAATTCACATACCATGCCAGTCATCATTTCCTGTTATGCCAAGTTAGATATTCTAAGCACTTATGTTGAGAAGCAACTACATTACGACTGTAGTCTCTAGAGTTAACTATTGAGTCTATAAAATGGTAGGAGTATTTAATTGAAAATACTAGATGGTTTTTGTTGAGAACTTTAAGATGATTTGGTGGAGGTGGAGAATGGGCAAAACAGGTGAAGGGGGTTAAGAGTTTCAGACTTCCAATCATAAAATAAATTGGTGGGATGAAAAGTACAGCATGGGGAATATAGTCAGTAGTATTGTAGTAACATTGTATCATGACAAATGGTAACTAAACTTACTCTGATGAGCATTTCATAATGTTATAATTGTCAAATCACTATGTTGTACACCTGAAACTAATGTAATACTGTATGTCAACTATACTTCATTTTAAAAACATGACTTGGAAGGAGGTAGAGGGTTTGAAAGATTGTGATCAGGTTAGTTCAGAACGTATTGCTTTGATTAAAAGGAAGAATTTTAAAAAGGAAAAACTGAATGGTGATTATTGTACATCTAGGTTACAACACATGTAGTCCAAAGGCAAGGATTAGTGGTAGATGCTAGCCAACTTGGTTCTGGGACCAAGTATGGCTCCACAAGAAGTATACATATTGTGTATTTTGTAATTGGAATATCCTAATGGGAAGTTTAGGAGTAATTTGTGAATAAAAGCATATGGGCAGACAAGCTACCTAAGAATACCTAATCGCACATTCAGCATGCTAAATCTCTAATTGAAACCTTAAAGTCAGTTGGGTTTTTTCCTCCTTTTTAATTTTTAATCTGAAAGAGACTATCAAGAAATGAGAGTTCCTAAGTGTTTTTCAGTAGAGGACTGGTTAAATAAATTATGCATCTCTTAGAAAGAATGAGCCAGCCCTGTACATGCTAATACTGAGTGATCTCCAAGATAAATTAAGTGGGGGAAAAAAGAGTGCAAAAAAGGGTGTGCAGTTTGCAGTCATTTGTGGTTTTTAAAAGTGCATTTTTATGTCCACAGTATCTTTGGAAGAATATCTAAGAAACTGGTAACAGTGACTGGAGGTGGAGGTAGCTGTAAACAGAAGTGTGAGAAGAATAATATATATGCTTTTTTATTTTATCTTTTATTATGGAAACTTTTAAACATTCAAAGTAGAGACACTATTGTATTGAACCACTATAAATTGATCACTCAGATTTTAACATCTGTATTTTGCTGTATTTGCTTTTATTCCTGACAGTTCACCCCTAAATACTTTAATATGTATCTCTAATAAAAACATTTTCCTGCATAAACCAATATTATAGTCAAACTTAACAGTAATTGTTCTGTATTATCTAATACCCAATCTCCCATTGAAGTCTCCCCAAATTATCCCTTTAAAAAAAAAAACTCTTGGATCCAACATCCAAAGTCTATTTGACTATTAAATCTCTTGAAATCTTTTTAAATCTGGAAGTTACCATTTTTCTCTTTTTGTTTCTTTCTCTCTTTTTTTTTTTCATCATGACTTGTTGATTAGACCTGGTCAGTTATGTGGATTTATAAATCTGATTGATTCCTAGTGACATTTAACTTATTAGTGGAAGGATAGAAGTAAATATTTGATTGGATTCAGGTTAAATAATTTGAAGACGATATCATAGGCCATGATACATATTCTAGTTTTCCCCTTATTGGTGATGCTGAATTTGATAAGTGAGTTCAGGTGGTGAGTCCGAGTCCTCCATTGTAAAATTGTATTTTTCCTCTTGAAACCAGATAGAAGCCTTTTTTGTACCTTTAAAATTTAGAAACTAATGTTACCAATTCAAAATATAAATACCTTGACAGAGACAAAGCTCACTGCAAGAAATTCCTTTTTCTTTTTCTTAAAACTGACCCTGTTAACCAACTGGTAGTATTCTCATTTTATAGAAGAGGAATTTGAAGATGAGAGAAATTAAAATTTACTCAAGGTAATAGACATACTAAATATTTTCATCTAATTCCACGGTCATGCTTTTCCCACCACATTTTGAAACTATAACCCGGTATATGTAAAACTGCTTTTTACTCCTAGTAGTTATGCTACTTGTCCTTTCTTTGTATATTTATGGACTGGAGATTACACTTCCTGGAGTATCAATAAACCAGGCTAGATCTGTGTAATGTGATAACCTGTAGTGGCCATTCTGAAGGTTCAAAATATGTGAAGGTCAAATCTCTTACTGATTTCTAAAATTTTCAAAAAGTTATATACATTGAACCATTATGCTGACTTGGTTCTTGGGCCTAAAATTGTCTAGGTTTAAAAAATAAGTTAAAAATTTTTTTAATTTTCAAAAACAGTGTATTGTATTTACTTAAATTTTTGTAAAGTACAAAAGGATATACAGTGAAAAGTAAACCCTTGAACCCCCAAGCCCTCAGTTCTTTCCCCACAGACAGTGTCTGTTACCAGTTTCTTGGTTTTCCTGCCAGAAATTCTCTACCTGTGTATTATGTCATTAAGGTAAATTCTGACATTCACATGTAGAAGTGTCTTAGTATAAGCAAAAATAATGCTGTTGAAGATTATACTCCAATTTTTATTATGTTTATATTCCAAACATTTTGCCAATTTATATTCATTCATTCAACAAATACTGAATACTTATTCTCTACTAGATGGTGTGCCAGGTCAGGAAGTAAAATGATGAACAAGACAGACAGGCATTCCAAGATGGAGCTTGCTCTCTACTAGGAGAGGTACTCATTAAGCAAGTAATTCTACTAATAACTAAGTATAGCAAAGATTTAGTACCTGCTTTGTGCAAATCACTTTGTAGCGATTTTCTAATTTATTCCTCTATGATATTGATACTGATACAGTTTTATAAATGTGGAAACTGAAGCACAGGAAGATTAAATTACTCAAGATCACACAGTTAGTAAGTGACAGATCTAGGTTTCAAACACCAGGAGTCTGGCTACAAAGATCTTCCTCTCTTCCTTTACCTTAATGCAGTGGTTTTCAGTGAATTTGGGATCGTCTTCCAGAGAGGTTTGGAAATCTGTAGGGGTATTTTTTGGTTGCAGAGTATTTGGGACGGTGATACTGATTTTAGTGGCTGGAGATGAGGGGTGCCAGACATCCTGCAATGTAAGGGACATCTCTGTACAGTAGAATTTGGTTCCTCGTCTTACATCACTTTTAGCTGTCCCAGAGGATGTTCACATAGGTAAAAAAATCTGTTCATGATTATCTGAATCTAGAACTGAATTTTTTTTATATATAAACATAGAGGTTTTCTTAAATACAGCATAGTTTTATGTAAATGACGAAATTGAGTTTTCTTTATTTAACAAAGTATATGAAGACTTACATCACTTAATGTGTTTTTTCCAAGCATTTATATATTGAAATACATATTATTTTATGATAAATTAGGTTTCTTATTATAGTTAACACATTGCATTGATGTTTAAGTTTTACATGTGTAAGTTACAGTAGCTCAATTTCATTTCAGGAAAGATGAGGTATTACAAAATCTAGTAAAAAGATATAAAATCACTAAAGAAAAAATTGTGCGGTGACAGTTATGGAATGGAAGGTGGCTGATGAGCACACTGGAGATTGTTATAATAATCCCTCATATTTATGTTTGAATGAAAATTTCCATAATGTTCTAGAGAAAAAAGAGAGTATTCAGTCTGATATGATTGAGAGCTGCTGCTCTACTCTCAGCCTCAGAAATAGTGAAGTTGTGATAAGTTGTGTAAAGAAGGAACAGGATTTTAGGAGAGTAATGTATAATTAGGGAATATGACCTAGTTTGGGAGATCAGGGAGTGCTTCTGACAGGCCAGGCAACTGACATTTGGACTGAGATTTGAAGGACGAATAGTTCAATGAGATGGAAAAAATAAGAGCATTCCAGGGAAAGGGACCAGCATACAAAAAAGCCCTGTGGGAGGAGCATGGTAGGTGGGAAGAACTGAAAATACCATTTTATCGGGTGCACGGAGATGTAGGGTAAAACTAGTTCAAACCTACATAGTACACATTAGCAAGTGTACTTGATAGCCCCACCTGCTTATTGCCTGGAGCCATTCAGTCAGGCTGAAGGCTCCCAAAAGTGCAAGCATCGGAGTCCAGTTCTCTCCTGCAGATAACAACTATTAAAATAATCTGGATAGAAATACATGAAACAACTAAAATCACTGGGTAATTAACAAAAGTAAGCAGATTCTGGAAGGAAATTGACACCTGAGGAACAGAACTACATGGGGTGATTTCTCATTTCATGGCCCTAGTCTGTGCCGGGTAAGGTGGTTAAAATTCTGATAATAAACTTTCAGTTTCTGTGGCCTGAAGAACCAAAAAATAATGTTTAAGGCAGGCGGAGAAGCATCAAACTCTGTGGACTAACTCTACCCAAACCTTGGCAGACTGTTGAACCATCCATGTGTGGAGCAGACTCCCAAGAGGCCCAGATAAGGGTAAAAGAACTGAATTGACTTCATTTTCCTAAGAAATAACAGTTGGCTGTTTGAGTTAGTTAATTTATATACCTAAAAACAAAAATAAATAAAAATAAAAATCGTCCTTTAGAGGAATATAAAGGAATCCAGAGCCTCCATAACATAATGTTTACAATATCCATGATATTGCAAAATTACTCATTCAAAGAATCAGGAAAATGTAACCTGTTCTCAAGTTAAAAGACAAACTACAGACTGACCTAAAATACCCAAATGTTGGAGTTAGCAGTAAATGGTTTTAAACTTTTGTAACTATGTATTAGTAAAGGAAAGGAAAATGATGCAAAGGCAAATATGCTTATAAGAATGAGTATGAAATTAAGAAATAACCAAATGGAGATTCTAAAAAAAAGAAATATGATATCAGAAATAAACTGGATGGACTAAATAACAGAATAAAGATGACCAAGGAAAGAATCCATGAAATTAAAGGTCCATAGAAATTATCAATACGAGGAACAGAAAAGTAGGAAGAAAAAAGGAGCAGACCTCCAGAGGCCTGGGTGCAATATCAAAAAATCCAACACATGTAATTGGAGTCCCAGAAGGAGAGGAAAGGAATAGGGCTGAAAAAAATACTTGAAAATCACAATGACTGAAAATTTCCCAAATTTAGTGAAGGGCATAAATTGACAGATTAAATAAGCTTGGCAACCCCATGAAGCATAAACACAAAACCATGCAAACCATGAGTTTAAAAATGAAGAAAACCATAACTGGGACTTCATAGTCAAACTGCCACAAGCCAAAAATAAAAGGAAAACTAGAAAGCAGCCCACGAAGATGACATGTTACATACAGGGGAGTAATCATGCAGTCAGAGATAATAGAGAATCTTTAACATGCTGATAGAAAAATACGACAACCCAGAATTCCACATGCAATAAAATAGCCTTCAAGAATGAAAGCAAAATAAAAATATTGTCAGGTAAAAGAAAACCAAGAGAATTCATTGCTAGCAAATCTGTACAAAGAAATACTACAGGAAGTTTCAGGCTTAAGGGAAATGATATCAGGTGGAAATGTGATTCTTCCTAAGGGAATGAAAAGCATCAGATCTGTAAATACCTGGATAAATATAAAATATTTTTTCCTTTTAATTTTATAGAACTACATATGACTTAAGTTTTTTTGTTTTTAAAAAGCAGCATCTTATACATTCATCACATATTGTAGATATAAAACATGTACCATAAAACATGGAATGGAGGTGGGGGTGAATGGGCCTACATGGTTATAAGGTTTCTACATATTCTCTGAAGTGGCACATTGTTAACAGTACAGAGTAAAATGGTAAAGACATATAATTAACAAAGGCAACCATGTGGAAAAAATGATACAAAGAAGTGTTGCTATAAAGCTAGTAGGAAAAGTATAATACAAAAGAAGACAAAAACAGGGTACAGCTGAATAAAAAAGTAGGAAAAAAAATAATAAAATGGTAGACCTAATTCAACCTTATATCAATAATTTTGTTTAATGGAATAAATGCTGATTCAGTGCATAAAGTAAATGGCTTAAAGTAAATGGATCAGAAAAGATATACCTTTCAAACAATAACATAAGGCTGGAGTTAGCTATATTCATATCATAAAACAGACTTCAAGTGAAGTGCATTGCAGAATTAAAGGGGTCATTTCATAATGATAAAAGGGTCAACTTCTCAGGAAGGCATAATCATAAATTTTATATCTATGTGCCTAATATCAGAGCTTCAAAATACATCAAGCAAAAAATGATAAAGGAAGAAATAGAAAACACTTAAGATTTTAACATTCTTGTCAACAATTGACAGATGAATCAGTATAAATGATCTCCATCCAGTAACTACAGAATATTCCCCCCCCCACCACCAAATGTACATACAGACCAGATGCTGTGCTGTAAATCAAGTCTCAATAAATTTGAAAAGATTGAAATAATAAGACTATGTTCTTTGATCATAATGGAATGAAAATAGAAACCAAGATGTCAAAAAACCCACAAATATTTGGAAGCTCAATGAAAGGTCTAAATTTATGAGTCAAAGGAGAAATCACAAGAGAAATTAGGAAGTATTTTGAATTGGGTGATGAAAATACATCAAAATTTGTCAGGAAGCTGTCATAGCCAAAAGGAGTCCAAGGAGACATGGTGACTGATGCAATGTGATACACTAGTTGAGATATTAAAATTATCTAAAAGAAAAAAAGGATACTAGGTAAAAAAAAAAAAAAAGGAAATGAGTATGTACTTAATGTGTCAGTATCGTGACAAATTATACTAGTGTAAGATGTAAACTGGGATGGGGTATATGAGTACTATTTTTGCAACTTTTCTATAAATCTAAAACTATTCTAAAATAAATAGTTAATTAAGAAGTTCCAAAAAGTCTTGTAGGGTGCAGCTAATGCAGTACTTAGAGGGAAGTTTATAGCTTTAAACAACTATTTTAGAAAAGAAAGGTCCAAAAGACAATGACCTAAAGTCCTACCTTAAGAAGCTAGTAAACAAAGAACAAAATGAATAGATAGAAGGTAAAAATAGTAGAAGTAGACAGAAGGAAAGTGATAATAAAGACAACAGAAGAAATCAATGAAATAGACAAAGACAGACAACATGCAAAATCACAAAGCCAGAAACTGGTATTTTGAAAAGATCAACGATATTGATAAACCTGTAGATAGACCAGTAACAAAAAACAGAACAAATTACTAGTGTCAGGAATGAAGGATTTATCACTACAGATCTTACAGGATAATAAAGGGATATGGTAAACAACTTTATGCCAACAAATTTGACAACATAAATGGACAGTTTCTTGAAAAATACTAGCATACTAAAACCGTGACAAGGTGAAGCAAAACCTGAATAAGGTTCTACTAAAGAAAGGGAATTAATTAAAAAACTCTCCCATAAAGAAAAGTCAGGGCCACAATGGTTTCACTGATGAATCTTACCAAGTACTTAAAGAAGAAGTCAATTTTATACAAACTTTCAGAAAACAGGCAAAGGGGAAACACTTCCAAACTCGTTTCGCTAGGTCATCGTAACCCTAAAAACCAAAAATGGACAAAGACACTACAGATTTAAAAGAAAATTCAAAATAGTGTGCTGTATAAACATAGACCCAAAAAATTCTAGGCAAAATAGTAACAAATCATAATACATTATGAATAAATAACCAAGGACAGATAGGTAGGTATCTGATAAAGCCAAAATGTTACTGATAGAATTTAGGTGGTCAGCATTTTTCTGTCTGCAATTTCCCAAAATACAATATAGGGAGAAAAATTAAGGGAATATTTCCAGATTTGCATATAAAGAGATTATTTCTGCTGTAGTATGAGGAATTAAGAAAGTGCAAGATAACCTGAGAGTAATCTGAGACGGGCTGCTGAGACCACTTCAGAGGACATTATATAGATATTTTTAGGTTGGCATTTATAGATAGTTGGAAATACAGATATTTCCAGGTAAATTTGAGCCCTGGGAAAATTTCCGAACTGTTGGAATGCTGAACAGAAGCAAATTTTGTATAAGCATATTTTTTACTACGTGCTTGCTGAGAGGTTTGGATATATTACTGCCACATGTACATATGCATGTGAGCTTTTAGTAAGCATTAGATTTTTGACATGTACATGAGTATGTTGAAGGCTTTTGCATGTTCCACTACTTTAACAGCACATATATTGCTCCCTAAAATCTAATAAAATATGTGAGTCTTTTTCAGAGACTCAGATGATTTTTAAAATATAGAACAAAGGCATTTAGAATGCTATTAACATCAATTTTACTGCTTAAATAAATGCTTTATTATATTACACCATTATTGTGGTATAGTCAACCATAAACTTAAAAGATTCTGTAAAAAAGAAATAATGAAGATGATTGCTATAACAGTCATAATAGTATAAAGTGGTTGAAGATTGTCGAACATACTGCTAGCAGTAAGGTGCATGGAAAACAAAGCTTTTTGAGAATGTTGGGTAGTTATCAGGGCTATCTCTTACCAGCTTGCAGTGAATTGTAATTCATGTCACAGAATTTTAAGTTAATTACTATGTGGATACTGGGTTGCTTGGAAATACATGTAACTGAAATGTTGAATACAGGAGTGTAAACTTTTTAAATTGTTAAATAAATTCAACAAGCTACCCAGTTGTACTTGTAAAATAGTGTTTGTACAAACTATCTTTGGGCTTATGACTTACTTTGTTATATGGCAATAACATTTCCTAGTATTTTTATTACCTTGTTAGGGTTGGTGTTATACTAATGTCTTCCTCAGTCATTTTTCCCTCACCACTTTTTCCCTAAAGCATCCCCAGTACATAATGCTTGTTAAGTTCCAGAATTGCCTTAGGAATTGGAACCTGACAATAGTTTTGATTTTGAGTTAAGCATTCAGACTGTGGTCTCCTCTGTCCATTTCCTGGCCTGGTGAATACCTTCATTTGTGGGCAGCTGGACTTTTAATGCCTTTCTGAGTCACAGCCTTAACTTTCAGTCTGTTTTAGCCGTATGCTTACTAATAAAGAGTGGTTGGTACATACTAATGCTAAGTGTTGTGTTAGGGCAGATAATATAAAAAGTAGGAATGCTGGTAGGTAAAATGCTTATAAGCTTATGCCCAGTCAAAGATATTGGATGCAAGAAACCTCCAGTCACTTGAGTTGGGAAACAGGAGCGAGACAGAACTTAGACTCAGCAAGTACAACAGCTACTCAGAATAAGCCTTTGAAAGTTGCAGGTCTAGGTTGATATGCCCAAAAATACTTCCTGACCTCTGTTGTCAACTTACTAAAACTTCTTTAGTTAGGAGCCTTGAAACTTTCTGGGGAGACTCACTCAGCAAAACAAGGACCTCCCAGAAGTGCCACTCATATCTTTGCTGCACAACCTTCAGGGCAACCTAGAGGGTAGGGGCAAAAATTAGTTCTGTCACTGAACACTGTCTCTCTCTTACCCAGTCTTGCTCACCAAAAATCCAGTACTTTCCTGTCAGAGTTAAGGTGGAGGCACAGAAAGTTACCTGTGGAATTCAGAAAGGGATTCTAGTCTGAGAACTACTCCTCCCACCCAAATGAAACAGTAATTATTAAGCTTTTTTCCTTCAGTGTTTTACAGTGTATTGTCATATCAATCTGAGTTGGCTTTAATTATATCAGAGTTCAAATATCTTAAGTACTGGGTTGATTATAATGAATGTTATGAGGTGTATAAAAACACAGATCCCTTCCTCATGGTAAGGTCAGGCAGACCTGAAATATTTTGACATTGACGTTTGAGATGGATTACAGTGTAATGAGATAGATGGTGGTCACTTGGAAGGCTGTCTTGCTGTTGCTGACCAATTTAAGTCACTTTTGAATGACTACCATTGTATAAGGATGGTATACATCCTAGAGCCTAGGGAAGTACAAAATGCAGTCTCTGGCGATTCTAATGCAGTAGTTCTACTCTACCTGCACAACTGTATTTCTTATTAATAAGCTACATGGGTGATTCTGAAGTACTGCTTAGGTTTAGAACTTTTTTATATATTGGAGGCAGGAAACGTTAGTGAATGGAGCAGTTGGGTGAAAGGAGAGTGCATGTAAAGTCTTGCAAGTGTATTACACTGAAGAATGGATGAAAATGAAAAATCTGTCAGGACTTGGAAACTAAATATGAGAATCTGAAAGAAGAGAATATGGTTTTGCCTACAAGAATGGTAATTGTACTGACAGAATAGTAATTAGGATATTAAGAAAGGGTATTATAGGATTCTAAAGGCTGTTATGAATAAGACATTTTTTATAATTTGGAGAAAATCTGAAAGATTTCATAATGGGCATATTTAAGTGATGTGGGGGAACTGTAAGGTGGTTAAAGCAAGGATGGCAGTAGTTGATTGTTATTTACATTTACTTGTATAATATAACCTCTCAAGCACTTTTGAGATCCCAGAGTTGGATTTTCTATTTCCTCAACTTCTAATTCTTTTTAAGACCTTTAAAGAGAGCAGTGGTTTCCATCTAGAAGGGTGTGGGCCAATTATCAGTGTTTCAGAAAGCTTAATAGAAATCATATATTTACCCAGTTTAAGGATGTACAAAGTAAAGTTCCTTTGTTTTTGGCTGTAATCAAATGACCCCAAAGTTTAAATACTAGGTCCTTATTGACTAAGTAATTTTCTAGTAGTTACACTTTTTGGTTTTTTACAAAAGTGAAAATGAATTTACATAGTACATGCAGATCAGAATCATGGAGCTGGTGGAAGGAAAAAATAAAAAGAGGGAGTCTTTGGTTGGAAGGTTGATAAGAGAATATTTTGATCATATGCCTTATTTCTTTATCCATTTACTAGGAGTTAACTGTCTTTGGCTTTTTTAAATAGAAACACAGCTTGTATTTTAGTGCTTAGTTCTCAGTTGAGTAAATATAGAAAAACTGCACAATAATTGCTGTTGCCTGTGCCAGAAAGTCACACTTTTTCATTGACTTTATTGCTTTTAAGTTTTTTGTCCCTGTTTTGCTTTGATGGTTAAAAACTTGAAGTAGTATTAAAACTTCTGGACATACCTTCTTTACCACTGTTTCCCCAGCTCTTAACAGTGTTTGGTGCTTAGTAAATGTTTGTTGAGTGAAATAAAACACTGCATGTAATAGTAATTAGAGTTGAAGTAAATGTTAAGATATAAGGGAATTAAAAGAATAATTATGCTTTGACTCTCAGCACCAGAGTTGACTTATGTTAATTTTGAGATTTGGAAGATACTTGCAATACTGGAAGCATCAATGATACTGTTACCCTATCCATTTTTAGCTTTAATAGCTAGTTGACATTCAGTTTTCTCAAATGTCTAAAACTTTAACCTAGCATCTTATTTTGGTGTTTTGTACTTTGTTACTGAATAAAATTATTTCAGACATTCAGTAATGGTATAAAGCGCATTGCAGTAGCAAAGAAACTGCTGAGTGACCGAGAGTGGAGAACCTTTGGCCTCTGTCTCATTGGCCCTTCCATGCTGTTGTCTGGAAGTTATAGATTAAATTAGGGTATCTTATAGCTTCATTACCTCACAATTTTAAGTCCCCTAAGGAATGAACCTAGGTGAGGAAACAGATTACAGCCTGGTATTGTATGTGTGGACAGAAAAATGGTGCTGTTTGGGAGTGGAATTAAATTCTCGTGTAGCGCATCCTTGCCAGGACACAAGGGAAAAGTGTGGATTGTAAAATAGAAAACTTGGTGCTCTTAATCCAAATCCCAGTATTTACCCAGCTCTTTGGTAATCTAAGATAGTTCTGTTTGGAACAGCTCAACAGATACTTATGGAGTGCCTACAGTATGCCAGACATTGTTCTAGGTGCTAGACCTATACTAGTAAACAAGATATAAAAGTCCCTGTTCTCATGGAACTTAATTTTTATTTGAGGGGAATTGAAAATAAATATATCCTATGTCAGGTAGTAAAAGGTGGTTGTTTTGGATACCTCCTGCTGATTAGCAAAACACCCCAAAATTTCCTGGCCTAAAATAGCTATTTTATTGTTTATTATAGTTCTGTGGGTTGAAAAGGGCTCATTTGTATGATTCTTTAACTGGTCTCACTAGGGTCCCTCGGTGGCAGCAGGGCCTGGAAAACCTGGCATGGTTCACTCTCCCAGCATGGCTGTCAGTGCTGGCTGTCGTTTGGGTGCTCAGCTGAAGCCTCAGTTCTTTCCCCTTGGCTTCTTGGGGCTTGGGCTCCTCACAGCATGTGGCTGGGTTCTGACAGGGAGTGTTCCAAGTGTGCAAAGGCAGAAGCTGCAGATTTTTTGAAGGCCCAGCCTCAGAAATTACATTGCCACTTCCATCACATTTTATTGGTCAAAATACGTCACAGGGAAGGGAAAATAGATTCCACTTTTTGATGTATGGTGGCGACAAGACCACATAGATAATGTTGTGGTCATGGTCATCTATGGCAATGACCTACTACAGTGCTATTAAAAAATTAGGCTGTGCCTCTTCAAGAGAGGCTCTGAGACCCTGCACTTCTCCTCGACCAACTCAGAGCTAAGTGGCCCACAGCCTCCAGAGCCATATTGTCAAGGTGAAAATAGAAGCCTACAGTTCTACCTTTTGCTTCAGCAGTGTTTGGATGGAACAGATCCAGGCATGCCTGTTCTTTCAGCCTCCCACCTCCTTTCAGCTTCTTTTCCAGTTGCAGCCTTCATCTTCTCAGCCATCCTCTGCCTCTGGGCCCAGCCAGTACTGCTCTTTGAGCTTTGCTTCTTACTGGCCCATCAACCATGAGTCCCAGATTCATCAGGATTATTCCACCAAGGTGGAGGGCTCTGTCAGCTGCCTGGTCAACCTGCATCTACAGGCCCTCTATACCTACTTCTCTGTGGGCTTCTATTTTGACCTTGACAATATGGCTCTAGAGGCTGTGGACCACTTAGCTCTGAGTTGGTCAAGGAGAAGTGCAGGGTCTCAGAGCCTCTCTTGAAGATGCAGAATCAGCATGGTGGCCTCGCCCTCTTTCAGGATGAGCAGAAGCCATCCCAAGATGACTGAGGTAAAACCCTGGACACCATGAAAGCCTTCATGGTCCTGGAGAAGAACCTGAACCAGGCCCTTTTGTATATGCATTCCCTGGGATCTGCCTGCATAGACACCCATTTCTGTGACTTCCTGGAGAGCCACTTCCTAGATGAGGAGGTGAAATTCATCAAGAAGATGGGAAACCACCCAACTAGCCCTCACAGGCCGGCTGGCCTCCAAGCTGAGCAAATATCTCTTTGAAAGACCCATCCTCAACTGACTGGGAGCCTCCAGAGCCCAGTGGTCTTTGAGGGGCCCTTCTGACGTCCCCCTGGTGTCAGGGCTTCTGTGGCAGACTCTCCCAGCAGCCACTAAGCAGCTTTTTAACTGCCCTGAAGCTCTCTCTCAAGCCATGGGCCAAATGGAAGCAATAAAGCTTTTTTGCAGCAAAAACATAATAAAAATTAAATTTAAAAATCAAGGCAGGTTAATAGGGGCATAGAGGAGATGGAGAATAGAAAGTACAGTATTCTATAATAGGTCAAGGCCTCCCCGGTGAGACAGCATTGCAGATACCTGATGGAAATGAGAGAGTGAACCATGGGAACCAAAAAAAGTTAAGAATACTGCAGAGAGAGAGAACAGAAAATACAGAAGTCCTAGGGTGGGAGAAACCATGGTGTGATCAAGGAACAGCGAGGAGGGCAGTGTGACTGGGATGGTGTGATGGAGGGTGGTTAAGGTGTGAGTGGTCAGAGAGAGAAACATCTGTGGCCTATAGCTTAGGATTTTGCTTTCTCCAAGTTAGATGGGAATCTCTTGGCAGATCATGAGCAGAAGAGTTAACTGATTTGACTTAAATTTTAAAAGAATCCTGTTCTGATAATCTTTGGCTACTGTTTTGAGACTAAACTATAAGAGGACAAGGGTGGTAATAGGGAGTCAAGTCATAGGCTAGTGCCATGTGAGGTAATAGATGTGCTAAGTAAGGAGTTGTATTTTGGATATATTTCAAGTTGGGACTGATAGGATTTACTGGTGAGGGTGGATATGAGGTGAGAGAGATCAAGAATGACTCCCAAAGTTTTTGCTCTAGGTAGGAAAATTGGAATCTGCATTTACAAAGATAAGAAAACTGGAGGAGGACTAGGGCGAAGTTGAAGGAGATGCAAGACTTGTAATTTTGGCTGTTAAATAAGATGAATCTAAGAAGACATCTGGGGAAAAAAAGATGACTAAATGTTACTTCCTCATTGCAGGTATGACGTTGAATGCTTCAGATCTGGTCACTATGGTACGAGAACGAAAATGCATATTGTGCCACATTGTGTACAGCTCAAAAAAGGTAATGAATAGAAGAGGGAGAATCTGAGGCTTTATTACTGATCATCTTTTCAGAGACATCATACAGAATATTTATAGATGGCTAAAAGCTTTTAACAGCTTTTTACTTATCACTCATTCCACTGGTTTCTATTTATTACTGCCTCATCAAGCCAGTAACTGTATTACTAAACCTCTAGCTAGAATTTGACGATACCCAAAAGTACATAATATAGGAAAATTCAATGTGTAATAACCACTTATAGAGAAAACACTTGAAGATTCAGTTTATTTGGGGTTATACTTTTTTTTTTTTTCAAATTTACTGGGATGAATTTTTTTTTTTTTTTTGAGAGGGCATCTCTCATATTCATTGATCAAATGGTTGTTAACAACAACAAAATTCTGTATAGGGGACTCAGTGCACAATCATTAATCAACCCCAAGCCTAATTCTCAGCAGTCTCCAATCTTCTGAAGCATAACTAACAAGTTGTTACATGGTGAACAAATTCTTACATGGTGAATAAGTTCTTACATGGTGAACAGTGCAAGGGCAATCATCACAGAAACTTCCAGTTTTGATCACGCATTATGAACTATAAACAATCAGATCAGATATGAATATTCATTAGATTTTTATACTTGATTTATATGTGAATCCCACATTTCTCCCTTATTATTATTATTATTTTTTTAAATAAAATGCTGAAGTGGTAGGTAGATGCAAGATAAAGGTAGAAAACATAGTTTAGTGCTGTAAGAGGGCAAATGTAGATGTTCAGGTTTGTGCCTATAGACTATTAATCCAAGCTAGACAAGGGCAACAAAACATCCACGGATGCAGAAGATTTCTCTCAAAACAGGCGGTGAGGTTCTAAACCTCACCTCTGTTGATCCCCAATTTCTCACTTGATGGCCCCCCTGCAACTGTGCCTGTCTTAGGTTGTTCCTCTCTTGAGGAATCTTACCCATCTCTGGCTAACCAGTTATCTTCCGGGGCCATACAGGGAAATGTAAAGTTGGTAAGTGAGAGAGAAGCAATATTGTTTGAAAAGGTTAGCTTTTTACTTCTTTGCAGATTTATGCCCTGTGGCTTCTATGCCCAGCATTTGTCTTGAGGTATCTTTACCACTGGGAAGAATTATGATACTTGGTAATTTCGATATGAGGTACGATATCTACTTAAGGGTTGTAATTAGGAAGGAAGAAAAAAAGCTATAGAAGTAGCAGATGGAAGAAAACATGGGAAGATTGATTATTTCTTTGACATATCTTCTTGTAGAGTAACATAAGCATGTATAGGTTTTAAACTACTAACTAAGTTGTGTACACACATTAACATAATAGGAATACAGCTGCATAACCAAAGCAGACCTACAATTACCAGCCATCTCCAGTGAAACCAAAAAAATCAGTTAGGCACCCTAGGCATTTGACAAAACTTATCAATGATATGATGGATATTCTCTAACTGAATTTGAATAGTTTGAGAAAAATCAGACAAATTAAAACAACACATTCCTGGGAACTGTTCACATCCCATATGTTCTTTTAACAGTAGATAGTCTATAGTCGCAAGATTTTGGAACGCTGCAACTTGCACTTCTCCTAATTCTTGGTTCAGTTCTGACAGTATAGATCCAGTCAAATTTGTTGTTTTGCTGTATGCACAGGCCAGCTTAGATATCTCCTTCTTCATTCCAATGGCAAGTCCAGGAACTGGTGGGATAAATGCAACTACAACTGCAACAGTGCCAGGATCTTTGTTGAAGTTTTTTGATGATCATCTTCTGGAATGACTCTTCCAGAGAATGTTGATGTTGGAAGTTCTTCTTCATATTGTATCTTCATTCGTTTTCATGGTAGCCAAATTAGGCTTTGATCCTCTGTATAAACACAAACAAACCCTTTTCCCACACTTTCATATGCGCTTTATACCATTGTGAAGAACTTATTGGAGATCATCACACAGGAACTGCTTTTTTTGAAAAGAAAGGAATATTATCAGAAAAATGTATTTCCATAGCTGATCACCTGACACCCTTTAAATGATCAAAATTAAGGATATTTAAAGCATGCATTAATCGTTGATTTACAGTTAGTTTTATCCTATCAGGGAGTAATACCCCTTTTCTTTCTTTTTTTTTTTGTTATCATTAATCTACAATTACATGAAGAATATTATGTTTACTAGGCTCTCCGCTATACCAGGTCCCCCCAACAAACCCTGTTACAGTCACTATCCATCAGCATAGAAAAATGTAGAATCACTATTTGTCTTCTCTGTGTTGTACAGCCCACCCCTTTCTCCCCCCCCATTATGCATGCTAATCATAATACCCCCTTTCTTCATTCCCCCCCTTATCCCTCCCTACCCACCCATCCTCCCCAGTCCCTTTCCCTTTGGTACCTGTTAGTCCGTTGTTGGGTTCTGTGATTCTGCTCCTGTTTTATTCCTTCAATTTTTCCTTTGTTCTTATACTCCACAGATGAGTGAAATCATTTGGTATTTGTCTTTCTCCACTTGGCTTATTTCACTGAGCATAATACCCTCTAGCTCCATCCATGTTGCAAATGGTAGGATTTGTTTTCTTCCTCTGGCTGAAAAATATTCCATTGTGTATATATACCACATCTTCTTTATCCATTCATCTACTGATAGACACTTAGGTTGCTGCCATTTCATGGCTATTGTAAATAGTGCTGTGATAAACATAGGGGTGCATCTGTCTTTTTCAAACTTGAGTGCTGCATTCTTAGACTAAATTCCTAGAAGTGGAATTCCTGGGTCAAATGATAAGTCTATTTTGAGCATTTTGAGGAACCTGCATACTGCTTTCCACAATGGTTGAACTAATTTACATTCCCACCAGCAGTGTAGGAGGGTTCCCCTTTCTCCACAACCTCACCAACATTTGTTATTGTTTGTCTTCTGGGTGGTAGCCAGCCTTACTGGTGTGAGGTGATATCTCATTGTGGTTTTAATTTGCATTTCTCTGATGACAAGCAATGTGGAGCATCTTTTCATGTGTCTATTGGCCATCTGAATTTCTTTTTTGAGGAACTGTCTGTTCAGTTCCTCTGCCCATTTTTTAAGTGGATTATTTGTTTTTTGTTTGTTGAATTGGGTGAGCTCTTTATATATTTTGGATGTCAAGCCTTTATCGGATCTGTCATTTACAAACATATTCTCCCATACTGTAGGGTACCTTTTTGTTCTATTGATGGTGTTTTTTGCTGTACAGAAGCTTTTCAGCTTACTATAGTCCCACTTGTTCATTTTTGCTTCTGTTTTCCTTGCCCAGGGAGATATGTTCAAGAAGAGGTCACTCATGTTTATGTTTAAGAGGTTTTTGCCTATGTTTTTCTCTTAGAGATTTATGGTTTCATGACTTACATTCAGGTCTTTGATCCATTTTGAATTTACTTTTGTGT
Organism: Manis javanica; assembly: GCF_040802235.1. Lineage (NCBI taxonomy): Eukaryota > Metazoa > Chordata > Mammalia > Pholidota > Manidae > Manis > Manis javanica. Next base: position 92,608,481 of record NC_133163.1, on the reverse strand, counting down.
ATGGGGTTAGACAATGGTCCAGTTTCATTCTCTTACATGTAGCAGTCCAGTTTTGCCAGCACCATCTGTTGAAGAGACTGTCATTTTGCCATTGTATGTCCATGGCTACTTTATCAAATATTAATTGACCATATATGTTTGGGTTAATTTCTGGGGTCTCTAATCTGTTCCACTGGTCTGTGGCTCTGTTCTTGTGCCAGTACCAAATTGTCTTGATTACTATGGCTTTGTAGTAGAGCTTGAAGTTGGGGAGTGAGATCCCCCCTACTTTATTCTTCTTTTTCAGGATTGCTTTGGCTATTCGGGGTCTTTGGTGTTTCCATATGAATATTTGACCTATTTGTTCCAGTTTGTTGAAGAATGTTGCTGGTAATTTGATAGGGATTGCATCAAATCTGTATATTGCTTTGGGCAGGATGGCCAATTTGACTATATTAATTCTTCCTACCCAAGAGCATGGGATGAGTTTTCATTTGTTAGTGTCCCCTTTAATTTCTCTTAAGAGTGACTTGTAGTTTTCAGGGTATAGGTCTTTCACTTTTTTGGTTAGGTTTATTCCTAGGTATTTTATTCTTTTTGATGCAATTGTGAATGCAGTTGTTTTCCTGATTTCTCATTCTATTGGTTCATTGTCAGTATATAGGAAAGCCACAGATTTCTGTGTATTAATTTTGTATACTGCAAGTTTGCTGAATTCAGATATTATATCTAGTAGTTTTGGAGTGGAGTCTTTGGGGTTTTTTATGTACAACATCATGTCATCTGCAAATAGTGACAGTTTAACTTCTTCTTTACCAATCTGGATTCCTTGTATTTCTTTGTTTTGTCTGATTGCTGTGGCTAGGACCTCCAGAACTATGTTAAATAACGGGGGAGAGTGGGCATCCCTGTCTGGTTCCTGATCTCAGAGGAAAAGCTTTCAGCTTCTCGCTGTTCAGTATAATGTTGACTGAGGGTTTATCATATATGGCCTTTATTATGTTGAGGTACTTGCCCTCTATACACATTTTGCTGAGAGTTTTTATCATAATGGATGTTCAATTTTGTCAAATGCTTTTTCAGCATCTATGGAGATGATCATGTGTTCTTTGTCTTTCTTTTTGTTGATGTGGTGGATGATGTTGATGGATTTTCTAATGTTGTATCATCCTTGCATCCCTGGGATGAATCCCACTTGGTCATGGTGTATGATCCTTTTGATATATTTTTGAATTCAGTTTGCTAATATTCTATTGAGTATTTTTGCATCTACATTCATCAGGGATATTGGTCTGTAATTTCCCTTTTGGTGGTGTCTTTGCCTGGTTTTGGTATTAGGGTGATGTTGGCTTCATAGAATGAGTTTGGGAGTATTCCCTCCTCTTCTATTTTTTGGAACACTTTAAGGAGAATGGGTATTATTATGTCTTCTCTGTGTGTCTGATAGAATTCAGAGGTTAATCCATCCGGCCCCGGGGTTTTGTTCTTGGGTAGTTTTTTGATTACCGTTTCAATTTCTTTGCTCGCAATTGGTTTGTTTAACTTTTGTGTTTCTTCCTTGGTCAGTCTTGGAAGGTTGTATTTTTCTAGGAAGTTGTCCATTTCTTCTAGGTTTTCCAGCTTGTTGGCATATAGGTTTTCATAGTATTCTTTAATAATTCTTTGTATTTCTGTGGAGTCTGTCATGGTTTTTCCATTCTCATTTCTGATTTTGTTCATTTGTGTTTATCCTCTTTTTCTCTTAATAAGTTTGGCTAGAGGCTTATCTATTTTATTTTCTCAAAGAACCAGGTCTTGGTTTCATTGATTTTTGCTGTTGTTTTATTCTTCTCAATTTTGTTTATTTCTTCTCTGATCTTTATTATGTCCCTCCTGCTGCTGACTTTAGGCCTCATTTGTTCTTCTTTTTCCAGTTTTGATAATTGTGATGTTAGACTATTCATTTGGGATTGTTCTTCCTTCTTCAAGTGTGCCTGGATCGCTATATACTTTTCTCTTAAGAGTGCTTTCACTGCATCGCACAGAAGTTGGGGCTTTGTGTTGCTGTTGTCATTTGTTTCTATATATTCCTTGGTCTCTATTTTGATTTGTTTATTGATCCATTGATTATTTAGAAGCATGTTGTTAAACCTCCATGTGTTTGTGAGCCTTTTTGTTTTCTTTGTAGAATTTATTTCTAGTTTTATACCTTTGTGGTCTGAAAAGTTGGTTGGTAGAATTTCAATCTTTTGGAATTTACTGAGGCTCTTTTTGTGGGCTAGTATGTGGTCTATTCTGGAGAATGTTCCATGTGCACTTGAGAAGAATGAGTATCCTGTTGCTTTTGGATGTAGAGTTCTATAGATGTCTATTAGGTCCGTCTGTTCTAGTGTGTTGTTCTGTGCCTCTATGTGCCTGGTGGATCTATCCTTTGGGGTGAGTGGTGTGTTGTAGTCTCCTAAAATGAATGCATTGCATTCTATTTCCCCCTTTAGTTCTGTTAGTATTTGTTTCACATATGCTGGTGCTCCTGTGTTGGGTGCATATATATTTAGAATGGTTATATCTTCTTGTTGGACTGAGCCTTTATCATTATGTAGTGTCCTTTATCTCTTATTACTTTCTTTGTTTTGAAGTCTATTTTGTCTGATACTAGTACTGCAACCCCTGCTTTCTTCTCTCTGTTGTTTGCCTGAAATATGTTTTTACATCCCTTGACTTTTAGTCTGTGCATGTCTTTGGGTTTGAGGTGAGTTTCTTGTAAGCAGCATATAGATGAGTCTTGCTTTTTTATCCATTCTATTACTCTGTGTCTTTTGATTGGTCCATTCAGTCCATTTACATTTAGGGTGACTATTGAGAGATACGTACTTATTGCCATTGCAGGCTTTAGATTCATGATTACCAAAGGTTCAAGGTTAGCTTGTTTAGTATCTTACTGCCTGACTTAGCTCGCTTATTGAGCTGTTATATACACTGTCTGGAGATTCTCTTCTTCTCTCCCTTCTTATTCCTCCTCCTCCATTCTTCATATGTTGTGTGTTTTGTTCTCTGCTCTTTTTAGGAGTGCTCCCATGTAGAGCAGTCCCTGTAAGATGCCCTGTAGAGGTGGTTTGTGCGTAGCAAATTCCCTCAGCTTTTGCTTGTCTGGAAATTGTTTAATCCCGCCATCATATTTAAATGATAGTCATGCTGGATACAGTATCCTTGGTTCAAGGCCCTTCTGTTTCATTGCATTAAATATATCATGCCATTCTCTTCTGGCCTGTAGGGTTTCTGTCGAGAAGTCTGATGTTAGCCTGATGGCTTTTCCTTTATAGGTGACCTTTTTCTCTCTAGCTGCCTTTAAAACTCTTTCCTTGTCCTTGATCTTTGCCATTTTAATGATTATGTGTCTTGGTGTTGTCCTCCTTGGATCCTTTCTGTTGGGAGTTCTGTGTATTTCCGTTGTCTGTTCAGTTATTTCCTCCTCCTGTTTGGGGAAGTTTTCAGCAATTATTTCTTCAATGACACTTTCTATTCCTTTTTCTCTCTCTTCTTCTTCTGGTACCCCTATAATATGGATATTGTTCCTTTTGGGTTGGTCACACTGTTCTCTTAAAATTGTTTCATTCCTGGAGATCCTTTTATCTCTCTCTTTATGTCAGCTTCTATGCATTCCTGTTCTCTGGTTTCTATTCCATCAGTGGCCTCTTGCATCTTATCCATTCTGCTTATAAATCCTTCCAGAGTTTGTGTCACTTCTGTAATCTCCTTCCTGACATCTGTGATCTCCCTCCGGTCTTCATCCCTTAGCCCTTGCATATTTCTCTGCATCTCTGTCAGCATGTTTACGATTTTTATTTTGAATTCTTTTTCACGGAGACTGGTTAGGTCTGTCTCCTTCTCTGGTGTTGTCTCTGTGATCTTGGTTTGCCTGTAGTTTTTCTTTTTCATGGTGATAGAAATAGTTTGCAGAGCTCGTATGAGTGATAGCTGAAAGAACTTCCCTTCTTGTTGGTTTGTGGCCTTTCTGTCCTGGGAGAACAGCAACCTCTCGTGGCTTGTGCTGGGCAGCTGCGCATAGACAGGGCTTCTGATTCCTGCCCGGCTGCTATGGAGGTTATCTCCGCTGTTGCTGTGGACATGGCCTGGCTGGGGCTGCTGCTCCAAAATGGTGGAGCCGTGTTGGAGCTGGAGTGTCCGGGAGGCTATCTATCTCCGTGAGGGGCCTCCGTGCTCCCTGCTACCCAGGGGTTTCGAGTGCCCAGAGATCCCCAGATTCCCTGCCTCTGGACTAGGTGTCCCAGGAGGCTTCTGTCTGGTTTTGGGGTCCCTGTCCCTTTAAGACTTCCAAAAAGCACTCACAAAAAAAAAAAAAAAAAAAGCCGCTCACTTTCCTTTGTCCTATGGCACCGGCCTCAGGGACCCACTCATTGGTTTTGCTGCCCTGTTTCCCTAGTATCCAGGGCCCCACGCATGCCCTGTGTCTGCGCTCTGGTCCGGATGGCTGGGGTTGGGTGTTCAGCAGTCTTGGGCTCCTTCTCCCTCCCTGCTGACTCTTCTCCTCCCACCAGGAGCTGGGCGGAGGGGCACTCAGGAGCCACTGGGCCAGGGTTTGTATCTTACCGCCTTCGCGAGGTGCTGGGTTCTCGCAGGTGTGAATGTGGTCTGGATGTTGTCCTGTGTCCTCTGGTCTCTATTCTTGGAAGAGTTGTCTCTGTTATAGTTTCATAAATATATGTGGTTTTGGGAGGAGATTTCCACTGCTCTACCCACGCCGCCATCTTGGCTCCTGAGGTTATACTTTTTGCTGATTAGCTAAGGACCCAGTGTTTACTATGTTGCATGCGTTCTCTTTCTGCCTGTGCTTGTGAGAAGTGCGGCACAGCTGAAATGGTATTAACAATATCCTAGATGTCCACAAGGTGGGGATATTGCTCAATGAAAAACACAAGAACTAAAAGAACTTACCTGTGCTTTGGCAAAATTGACTGCAATTTGTCTTAGTTTTTGCTTTTTCTTGCCTTTATCCTTTGCTTTCAAAGTCGTGTTCCTAGCTTAAATACTGTGGACTTTTTTTCTCTATGCTTTTAAGGTGTTCTTGATTGTCATTGGGAATCAGAACTGAGAAGATTGTCATGAGGTGGGTTAACCAGGGAAGTCTGAGTGGACCTTGAAAGATGTTTGAGAGTTTAAGATGGCTTAAAAGAAATCGAGAAGAGATACTGTAGGTCACAGTACAACATATACAAAAGTACAGAGCTGGAATGGAATATAACAGTTCTAGGAGTTGGTAAGAAGGTTTATCTGACTAAAACAGTTTCACCTTGAGAATAGTGGGACCGCATTTAGTTTGTAATTTAAGTGAAGATAGTTGAGAGTGTTGAGTGCCAGGCTGAGGAGGGGTTTGATTATGATTCATCCAGTAAGCTGGGGTGAAAATTTTTTTCCTCTTTAGTGTTAGTGATGGAAAAATCAATTGAATTTTAAAATGATGTTTAACAATATACCTGCTGCCTCTTACAAAAGTAAAAGAACTGCTCTTTTAGTTTAAAAAAGTTAGGCCAGGATTTATACAAATTTTTATCAATAAAATTCTTTATGATGTGAGATGGACAGTAGACACTCAGGTGTGGTGTCAGACTTTCATGGAGTAGCCACCCTATCTTGTGCTGTCTCATAGTTTTTGTCATTTTAATTCTTTTAAGCTTCTTCTACTTCTGTTGAAAACATGTTTTCATCGCTTTATCCTTTTCCATGGATTAGAATGAACATTTAATCAAGGGCAAGGATTATCTTCTCCTCCCCTAAGGGAAGCCAACTATAGGCTGTTAAGCAAGGGAACGGCATAATTTAACTGTTGAGGTTAATACAGTCTAAAAAATTAGTATAATGGGTTCATGAAAGACATAACTGATATTTACTTTTAGATAGATGGTGAACAACTTACGTTGAAGCGGTGCTTCCCGCTAGTTTCCCAAAACTAATCTAATCCTGATTTCTACAAATATAATGTAAGGAGAAAAGGATCTAGGGTGATTAAGTATGGGAAGAAACTGTATAGTACATCTCTTTGTATCCTGATGCTCATTAACTTAATGAAAGACTAAGAAGCCCTGTAGTTAAAAATAATTTTTTTTTTTTTGAGAGGGCATCTCTCATATTTATTGATCAACTGGTTGTTAACAACAATAAAATTCTGTATAGGGGAGTCAATGCTCAATGCACAATCATTAATCCATCTCAAGCCTAATTCTCATCAGTCTCCAATCTTCTGAAGCATAACGAACAAGTTCTTACATGGTGAACGAATTCTTACATAGTGAATAAGTTCTTACATGGTGAACAGTACAAGGGCATTCATCACAGAAACTTTTGGTTTTGATCATGCATTATGAACTATAAATAATCAGGTCAAATATGAATATTCGTTTGATTTTTATACTTGATTTATATGTGGATCCCACATTTCTCCCTTTATTATTATTATTTTTTTTATTTTTAATAAAATGCTGAAGTGGTAGGTAGATGCAAGATAAAGGTAGAAAACATAGTTTAGTGTTGTAAGAGAGCAATTGTAGATGATCATTTGTGTGCCTATAGACTATGTGCTAATCCGAGCTAGACAAGGGCAATAAAACATCCATGGATGCAGAAGCTTTCTCTCAAAACGGGGGGGGGGGGGGGTGAGGTTCTAAGCTTCACCACTGCTGTTCCCCGATTTCTCACCTGATGACCCCCCTGTGACTGTGCCCGTCTTAGGTTGTTCCTCCCTTGAGGAATCTTACCCGTCTCTGGCTAACCAGTCATCTTCCGGGGCCATACAGGGAAATGTAAAGATGGTAAGTGAGAGAGAAGCCATATTGTTTGAAAAGGTTAGCTTTTTACTTCTTTGCAGATTTATGCCCTGTGGCTTCTATGCCCAGCACTTGTCTCGAGGTATCTTTACCACCTGGAGGAATTATGATACTTGGTAAATTCGATATGAGGCACGAATTCTATTTAAGGGTTGTAATTAGGAAGGAAGAAGAAAAGCTATAGAGGTAGCATATGGAAGAAAACATGGGAGGATTGATTATTTCTTTGACATATCTTCTTGTAGAGTACCTTAAGCATGTATAGGTTTTAAACTACTAACTAACTTGCGCACACATATTAACATAATAGGAATACGGTGACGTAAACTAAGCAAATCTATAATTACCAGCCATCTCCAGTGAAGCCAAGAAAACCAGTTAGGCACCCTAGGCATTTGTGAACATTTGTCTATGATATGATGGATATTGTCCAACTGTACTTGAACAGTCTGAGAGAAATCAGACAAATTAAAGCAACCCATTTCTGGGATCTATTCAAATCCCATATGTTCTTTTAACCATAGATAGTCTATAGTCGTAAGATCTTGGAGCGCTACAACTTGCACCCCTCCCAACTCCTGGTTGAGTTCCAACAGTACAGACCCACTCAAATTCGTTGTCTCACTGTATGCACATGCCAGCCTAGACATTGCCCTCCTCATTCCAGTGGCAAGTCCAGGAAACGGTGGGATGGACGCAGCCACAACCACAGCATTGCCCAGATCCCTGTGGAGGCTTTTTGATAATCATCCCCCGGCACGAGTCCTCCAGAGAGTGCTGATGCCGGAAGCTCCTCCTCATATCGTATCTTAGTTCATTTTCTGAGTATCCAAGCTAGGCCTTGATCTTCTGCATAAAAACAAACAGACCCTTTGCCCACACTTTGACATGCCCTCTATACCACTGTGTAGAATTCATTGGAGGTCAGCACACAGGAACTGCTTTTTTTTTTTTTTTTTTAATTAAGAGAAAAGAATATTATCAGAAAAGAGTACCTCCATAGCCGATCATCTGACACCCTTTAAGTGATCAAAATTAAGGATATTTAAAGCATGCGTTAATCTTTGATTTACCAATAGTTTTATCCTATCAAGGAGTAATCCCCCTTTTCTTTCTTTCTTTTTTTTTTAATCTTTAATCTACACTTACATGAAAAATACTATGTTTACTATGCTCTCCCCTATACCAAGTCCCCCCTAAAAACCATATTAGAGTCACTGTCCATCAGCATAGCAAAATGTTTTAGAATCACTACTTGTCCTCTCTGTGTTGTACAGCCCTCCCTCCTCTTTCTCCCTCCCCCCCCATGTATGCTAATCTTAATATCCCCTTTATTCTTCCCCCTGCTGCCCACCCATCCTCCCCAGTTCCTTTCCCTTTGGTACCTGTTAGTCCATTTTTGGATTCTGTAGTTCCGCTGCTGTTTTGTTCCTTCAGATTTTCCTTTGTTCTTATACTCCTCAGATGAGTGAAATCATTTGGTATTTCTCTTTCTCCGTTTGGCTTATTTCACTGAGCAAAATACTCTCCAGCTCCATCCATGTTGCTGGAGATGGTAGGATTTTCCCTCTTCTTATGGCTGAGTAGTATTCCATTGTGTATATGGACCACATCTTCTTTATCCATTCATCTACCGATGGACATTTAGGTTGCTTCCAGTTTTTGGCTATTGTAAATAGTGCTGCGATAAACATAGGGGTGCATCTGTCTTTCTCAAACTTGATTGCTGCGTTCTTAGGGTAAATTCCTAGGAGTGGAATTCCTGGGTCAAATGGTAGGTTTATTTTGAGCATTTTGATGAACCTCCATACTGCTTTCCACAGTGGTTGAACTAATTTACATTCCCAACAGCAGTGTAGGAGGGTTCCCCTTTCTCCACAGCCTCGCCAACATTTGTTGTTGTTTGTCTTTTGGGTGGCAGCCATCCTTACTGGTGTGAGGTGATACCTCATTGTAGTTTTAATTTGCATTTCTCAGATAATTAGCGATGTGGAGCATCTTTTCATGTGTCTTTTGGCCATCTGTACTTCTTTTTTGAGGAACTGTCTGTTCAGTTCCTCTGCTCATTTTTTAATTGGGTTATTTATATTTTGTTTGTTGAGGCATGTGAGCTCTTTATATATTCTGGACGTCAAGCCTTTATCGGATCTGTCATTTACAAATATATTCTCCCATACTGTAGGGTTCCTTTTTGTTCTATTGATGGTGTCTTTCACTGTACAGAAGCTTTTCAGCTTAAATGTAGTCCCACTTGCTCATTTTTGCTTTTGTTTTCCTTGCCTGGGGAAATATGTTCAAGAAGAGGTCACTCATGTTTATGTCTAAGAGGTTTTTGCCTATGTTTTTTTCCAAGAGTTTAATGGTTTCATGACTTACATTCAGGTCTTTGATCCATTTTGAGTTTACCTTTGTATATGGGGTTAGACAATGGTCCAATTTCATTCTCCTACATGTAGCTGTCCAGTTTTGCCAACACCATCTGTTGAAAAGACTGTCATTTCGCCATTGTATGTCCATGGCTCCTTTATCAAATATTAATTGACCATATATGTTTGGGTTAATGTCTGGAGTCTCTAATCTGTTCCACTGCTCTGTGGCTCTGTTCTTGTGCCCGTACCAAATTGTCTTGATTACTATGGCTTTGTAGTAGAGCTTGAAGTTGGGGAGTGAGATCCCCCCTACTTTATTCTTCTTTTTCAGGATTGCTTTGGCTATTCGGGGTCTTTGGTGTTTCCATATGAATTTTTGAATTATTTGTTCCAGTTCATTGAAGAATGTTGCTGGTTATTTGATAGGGATTGCATCAAATCTGTATATTGCTTTGGGCAGGATGGCCATTTTGACGATATTAATTCTTCCTAGCCATGAGCATGGGATGAGTTTTCATTTGTTAGTGTCCCCTTTAATTTCTCTTAAGAGTGACTTGTAGTTTTCAGGGTATAGGTCTTTCACTTTTTTGGTTAGGTTTATTCCTAGGTATTTTATTCTTTTTGATGCAATTGTGAATGCAGTTGTTTTCCTGATTTCTCATTCTATTGGTTCATTGTCAGTATATAGGAAAGCCACAGATTTCTGTGTGTTAATTTTGTATCCTGCAAGTTTGCTGAATTCAGATATTAGATCTAGTAGTTTTGGAGTGGAGTCTTTAGGGTTTTTTATGTACAGTATCATATGATCTGCAAATAGTGACAGTTTAACTTCTTCTTTACCAATCTGGATGCCTTGTATTTCTTTCTTTTGTCTGATTGCCGTGGCTAGGACCTCCAGAACTATGTCAAATAACAGTGGGGAGAGTGGGCATCCCTGTCTGGTTCACGATCTCAGAGGAAATGCTTTCAGCTTCTCGCTGTTCAGTATAATGCTGGCTGTGGGTTTATCATATATGGCCTTTATTATGTTGAGGAACTTGCCGTCTATTCCCATTTTGCTGAGAGTTTTTATCATGAATGGATGTTGAATTTTGTCAAATGCTTTTTCAGCATCTATGGAGATGATCATGTGGTTTTTGTCCTTCTTTTTGTTGATGTGGTGGATGATGTTGATGGATTTTCTAATGTTGTACCATCCTTGCATCCCTGGGATGAATCCCACTTGGTCATTGTGTATGATCCTTTTGATATATTTTTGAATTCAGTTTGCTAATATTCTATTGAGTATTTTTGCATCTACATTCATCAGGGATATTGGTCTGTAATTTCCCTTTTGGTGGTGTCTTTGCCTGGTTTTGGTATTAGGGTGATGTTGGCTTCATAGAATGAGTTTGGGAGTATTCCCTCCTCTTCTATTTTTTGGAACACTTTAAGGAGAATGGGTATTATTATGTCTTCTCTGTGTGTCTGATAGAATTCAGAGGTTAATCCGTCCGGCCCCGGGGTTTTGTTCTTGGGTAGTTTTTTGATTACCGTTTCAATTTCTTTGCTTGTAATTGGTTTGTTTAACTTTTGTGTTTCTTCCTTGGTCAGTCTTGGAAGGTTGTATTTTTCTAGGAAGTTGTCCATTTCTTCTAGGTTTTCCAGCTTGTTGGCATATAGGTTTTCATAGTATTCTTTAATAATTCTTTGTATTTCTGTGGAGTCTGTCATGATTTTTCCGTTCTCATTTCTGATTCTGTTCATTTGTGTTGATTCTCTTTTTCTCTTAATAAGTTTGGCTAGAGGCTTATTTTCTCAAAGAACCAGGTCTTGGTTTCGTTGATTTTTGCTGTTGTTTTATTCTTCTCAATTTTGTTTATTTCTTCTCTGATCTTTATTATGTCCCTCCTTCTGCTGACTTTAGGCCTCATTTGTTCTTCTTTTCCCAGTTTTGATAATTGTGGTGTTAGACTATTCATTTGGGATTGTTCTTCCTTCTTCAAGTGTGCCTAGATCACTATATACTTTCCTCTTAAGACTGCTTTCGCTGCATCCCACAGAAGTTGGGGCTTTGTGTTGTTGTCATTTGTTTCTATATATTCCTTGATCTCTATTTTGATTTGTTCATTGATCCATTGATTATTTAGAAGCATGTTGTTAAGCCTCCATGTGTTTGTCAGCCTTTTTTTTTTTTCTTTGTAGAATTTCTTTCTAGTTTTATACCTTTGTGGTCTGAAAAATTGGTTGGTAGAATTTCAATATTTTGGAATTTACTGAGGCTCTTTTTGTGAGCTGGTATGTGGTCTCTTCTGGAGAATGTTCCATGTGCACTTGAGAAGAATGAGTATCCTGTTGCTTTTGGATGTAGAGTTCTATAGATGTCTATTAGGTCCGTCTGTTCTAGTGTGTTGTTTAGTGCCTGTGTGTCCTTACTTATTTTCTGCCCGGTGGATCTATCCTTTGGGGTGAGTGGTGTGTTGTAGTCTCCTAAAATGAATGCATTGCAGTCTATTTCCCTCTTTAGTTCTGTTAGTATTTGTTTCACAAATGCTGGTTGTCCTGTGTTGGGTGCATATATATTTAGAATGGTTATATCCTCTTGTTGGACTGAGCCCTTTATCATTATGTAGTGTCCTTCTTTATCTCTTGTTACTTTCTTTGTTTTGAAGTCTATTTTGTCTGCTATTAGTATTGCAATCCCTGCTTTCTTTTCACTGTTGTTTGCCTGAAATATGTTTTTCCATCCCTTCACTTTTAGTCTGTGCCTGTCTTTGGGCTTGAGGTGAGTTTCTTGTAAGCAGCATATAGATGGGTCTTGCTTTTTTATCCATTCTATTACTGTGTATCTTTTGATTGGTACATTAAGACCATTTACATTTAGGGTGACTAATGAGAGATATGTACTTATTGCCATTGCAGGCTTTAGATTCGTGGTTACCAAATGTTCAAGGTTAGCTTCTTTAGTATCTTACTGCCTAACTTAGCTCGCTTATTGAGCTGTTCTGTACACTGTCTGGAGATTCTCTTCTTCTCTCCCTTCTTATTCCTCCTCCTCCATTCTTCATATGTTGTGTGTTTTGTTCTCTGCTCTTTTTAGGAGTGCTCCTATGTAGAGCAGTCCCTGTAAGATGCCCTGTAGAGGTGGTTTGTGCGTAGCAAATTCCCTCAGCTTTTGCTTGTCTGGAAATTGTTTAATCCCGCCATCATATTTAAATGATAGTCATGCTGGATACAGTATCCTTGGTTCAAGGCCCTTCTGTTTCATTGCATTAAATATATCATGCCATTCTCTTCTGGCCTGTAGGGTTTCTGTCGAGAAGTGTGATGTTAGCCTGATGGGTTTTCCTTTATAGGTGACCCTTTTCTCTCTAGCTGCCTTTAAAATTCCTTCCTTGTCCTTGATCCTTGCCATTTTAATTATTATGTGTCTTGGTGTTGTCCTCCTTGGATCCTTTCTGTTGGGGGTTCTGTGTATTTCCGTGCTCTGTTCGATTATTTCCTCCCCCAGTTTGGGGAAGTTTTCAGCAGTTATTTCTTCAAAGAGACGTTCTATCCCTTTTCCTCTTTCTTCTTCTTCTGGTACCCCTATAGTACGAATATTATTCCTTTTGGATTGGTCACATAGTTCTCTTAGTGTTGTTTTGTTCCTGGGGATCCTTTTATCTCTCTCTATGTCAGCTTCTATACGTTCCTGTTCTCTGGTTTCTAGTCCTTCAGTGCCGTCTTGCATCTTATCCATTCTGCTTATAAATCCTTCCAGGGATTGTTTCACTTCTGTGATCTCGTTCCTGACATCTGTTATCTCCCTCCGGACTTCATCCCATTGCTCTTGCATTTTTCTGTGCATCTCATCACATTGCTCTTGCATTTTTCTCTGCATCTCTGTCAGCACGTTCATGATTTTTATTTTGAATTCTTTTTCAGGAAGACTGGTTAGGTCTGTCTCCTTCTCAGGTGTTGTCTCTGTGATCTTTGTCTGCCTGTAGTTTTGCCTTTTTGTGGCGATAGAGATAGTTTGCATAGCTGGTACGAGTGACAGCTAGGAGAGCTTTCCTTCTTGTTGGTTTGTGGCCTTCCTCTCCTGGGAGAATAGCGACCTCTAGTGGCGTATGCTTGGCAGCTGTGCGCAGACTGGGCTTCCGCCACCTGCCTCTTTGGTTTGCAGTTTATCTCTGCTGTTGCTGTGGGCGTGGCCTGGCTGGGGCCGCTCCTCCAAAATGGTGGAGCCCCATTGGAGGGGGAGCATCTGGGAGGCTACTTATCTCTGTAAGTGGCTTCTGTGCTCCCTGTTCCCCAGCGGGTTAGAGTGCCCAGAGATCCCCAGATTCCCTGCCTCTGGGTAAGTGTCCTGTCCTGCCCCTTTAAGACTTCCAAAAAGCACTCACCATACCAAAACAACAACAGCAACAGGGAAAGAGAAAAAATAATAATAATAATAATTAACAAAAAGGGGGGGGGAACGTGCGATTTTCTTTGTCCTCAGGTGCTGGTCTCAGGCACCCCGTCATCGGTCTTGCTGCCCTGTTTCCCTAGTATTGGGGTTCCTGTCCCTTTAAGGCTTCCAAAAAGCACTCACCACAAAAAAAGGGAAAAACGCGTGATTTTCTTTGTCCTCAGGTGCCAGTCTCAGGCACCCGCTCACTGGTCTTGCTGCCCTGTTTCCCTAGTATTGGGTTCCCTGTCCCTTTAAGACTTCCAAAAAGCACTCGCCAAAAGAAAGGAGAAAAACGCGCGATTTTCTTTGTCCTCAGGTGCCGGTGTCAGGCTCCCGCTCACTGGTCTTGCTGCCGTGTTTCCCTAGTATTGGGGTCCCTGTCCCTTTAAGGCTTCCAAAAAGCACTCGCCAAAAAAAAAAAAAACTGCTCCCGTTTCTTTGTTCTCCGGCGTCAGCCTCAGACACCTGCTCACCAGTCCTGTCGCCCTGTTTCCCTAGTATCCAGTACTGCACACATGCACTGTGTCTGCGCTCTGGTCCGGAATCCTGGGGCTGGGTGTTCAGCAGTCCTGGGCTCTCTCTCCCTCACTGCTGACTCCTCTCCACCTGCCAGGGGCCGGGGGGAGGGGTGCTCGGGTCCCACCAGGCTGGGGCTTGTATCTTACCCCCTTCGCGAGGCGCTGGGTTCTCGCAGTTGTGGATGTGGTCTGGATGTTGTCCTGTGTCCTGTGGTTCTATTTTAGGAAGAGTTGCCTTTGTTATATTTTCATAGATATATGTGGTTTTGGGAGGGGAGATTTCCGCTGCTCTACTTACGCCGCCATCCTGGCTCCTTAAAAAGTAATTTAAAAACATTTTTTTGTATTATTCAGTGTGTTCTACCACCAAATCTTTTTTTTTTTTCTATTCTCTTCCTCCTTTTAAAAACACAATGACAAATGTATAGGAAACTACACTGAAGTGTAGTAACTGAGCAGGTATACCCTGGGGGCTGTTTAATCCTATGCTTATGCATCTTTCCCAGTTATTTTGAAAGCTCAGTTGCCTGTTTGCATTCATTCCTTAGGATAGGATAAGAGAGAATTTTACATGTAAATTTAGGAAAAGATTTGTGAACTGTCTTAGACAATCAAACATCATGTTAAAACTAGTTTTGAATGATAATGTTTTTATAACTGAAATAGAATATAAAATTGGTTTTTATATCAGAGAATAACCTATTTCAGTGAATACTGTTTTAGTCTGGAGTGGTTTTATTTTAAGAAACAGAGCTCACTTAAATTTAGCTCAATAAAAGGGGATTTGGCATATGTAAATCTAATCCAAGATAAAATTAAATAATAGGAAACATGGAGATTTGAGCAGGTGTTGTGTATTGTTTATGGATTTTTCTCATTTTATATTATGTCAATTCAACTCAGTTTTCCGCACTGTAAGTGTTCATTCTAATTAGTGGCCAGTCATTTGTAGCTAGAAGGAGTCACATGTAAAGCTACCCCTCCAAATGAAGCATTTGTAGAAATCGGAAAGAAACAGTTATCTTCAGTAAAATTGCCATTTAAAGAAAGTGTTGTGAATCATAACCCTGTTTGTCACATAGTTGTAGTAGATAAAGTAAGACTAGGTAGTTAGGTTGTGTGCTCTTTTTGACAAATGAACTGTATGTAATGAAAAAATCTCAATGCACCAAGTGCTTACATGGTGTTCAAAACATTAGCTTTAGTTCAGATCTGCCAGGGTTTGAGTCCTAGCTTGACCACCTGATTATCTCTGATTCTGAGAGGGCAAGACTGAATATTTTCACACTTACTCCTTCAATGTCTAGCTCTGTACTTGGCACATAATAAGACTTGATAAATATTTGAATAAGTTTGCTTTTCTGCATTCCTTGTGTCCTCATGACGTTAATAATATTTCCTCAGCAGTGTTTTGCAGTTCAAGTGAGAAAATGTTTGGGACACCAGCACAGGGAACAGTTAATAGTAATACTCAACAGTTATGGTAGGCCTTTTATTATATGTGTAAACAGCCATTCTCTAATTATGGCATGCTGGGTGTATACACTTTGGTGTGACAAAGGGACAGACATTTACAGCTTTTTTATTTTTTAGAGGTGTGTCTGCATGTGCACACAAGTTTTTAAGTGGAAGCTCTTCCCACAGATTTAATTTTCTTCCCATTAAAGGTGCGAAGAAGGGAGGAGAGAACCAAGTAAATTTTTTAACTTTTCATTAAAACCGAACAAATCATTTGGGGGGTAGGGGTATGGGCAGTGATGATGAAGGCATGATTGAGCTGCTGTGTTCAAAGCAGTTTTTAAAAACTTTCTGATCAGCCATAAAGAATTTCTGTTATGTTCTTTACTTCTATCTAGAACTGTTATATCTATCTGTTCATTCAACAGTACTGATGACTGTATGTCAGGCCCTAGCCAACAGAGAGAGTTATAACTTAACTCTTGAGAAACTCAATTGACTTGGGAAAGACTATGGAGAAAAGTAGCCAAGTAGTTGAGAAGTTACATGATTTCAGAGACTTTTTATAATAAAATAAACTATTAAATTCCTCATATTGGGATAAAATTTAACCCACAGAGTTTATTCTTAAATCTTTGGCCTCCTAAAGATAACATACTTTCTAACCTTTGAGGAGAGCCCCTTAAATAGGTCTTTCTTAACAGTTCCTTTATTTAAAAATGAAATATGTAAAAAACACAGCTAAAGAATCATTTAATAAGTAACTGATTTCAATATTGAATTGAGAAGAGTAACTGCAACAAACACTTTTGACACAAGGAACTTGAGCTCTAACTGTTGATTGAATAGGACCAAAGGAACATTGGTTTCCCAAAGCAGTCCCCCTTTGTTTAATCTGCTTTCTTTAATTTTGAAGGAGATGGACAAACACATGCGGAGCATGTTGCATCACAGGGAACTTGAGAACCTGAAGGGCAGGTATGGGAACGGCTATCTTCCATAAACTTGTGAATGAGAGGGGAGGGGATCTGAGTGCTGATGGTGCCTGTCAGTGTATTTTATAGTAATCCTTCATACATGAATATTGTCTTATGGCATAAAACTGTTTTTAGAATTAATAACAAGTATAGTAGATTTTTTTTTGGCATTCAACAAGGATAAATCTTTGTGCATCTCAAATATGTAGAGTTCACAGGAGCTCCAGCAACTAGATTACAATAAAGGTGGGTTGGGATGAGCTGATTCTCTAATTAGTAAACTTTCTCATTTCTACATACCAGCCTTACAACTGGGATATTTTATATCATTGCCTCAGAATTGTTACAAATTATTGCATGCCATAAACCTCTAGTGTTTCTAGAATAGTCTGAGAAGTCCAAAGTCTGTCAAATAGTATTGAATCTCATTAGTGTAAATAAAAGTACAAACTTTGAGTATTTAAGAATGCTATTTTGTGATATAAAGCTTGAGATGTTTAAGGAAGGAAAATCTAATAAGTAGCACCTTTAAAAAATTAAAAGATAGCATGTGAATATTGCATGTCTTTTTTTTCCATCATGGTCCCTTTTTTGATGTTTTTGACTTGTGTGAGCTTGGAGTTTAGAGACAGTATGGAACAAAGAAACATTGGGAAACTGGGAAATATTCATTCTGTCTTCCATGAAGTATAGTTATAAGCTTTGATCAAGATGTCAGCCTACATCATTTGAAAATATTTGTATTTTAAGTAATACAGGGTTAGATTGTGTGAGCAAACTAATATGTCACTAAATTTTCAGTATCTGTTTAACAGATTAGTGGAATTTTTCCATGGTCTCAGCACCTTGCTGTGGGATGGTTAGATCGTGGCGGCAGTACAAAAGAGGCTCTTACTCAGATTTAGTGTGGTGAGCCCTTATCGTAATATTGCAAATGTCTGTAATCTATAACTCATTATCATTGGAAATCTGTGAAGTATAGTCAACCTTTGATTATCTACATTTGGTTATATTAGTTACTTTATCCCATTTCCAACAGAATTCCTTCTGGAATTCACCTTTTTCTGGGCCGTTTACCTGCTACCTGACTGCATTATAAAAATCCAACAAAATAAATGAGGTCAGTAATCTAGTCATTAGGAAAGAAGCCCATTTTATTCTAAGACTAATGCCTTCTTTATTCAAAAATCACTAATCTACTACTTAAAAACATTTTGATTTAAGATTCATGTTCATAATCAATACAGAATCATAAAAAGTAAAAAGTAGAGTCCTCTCAGCTCCTTCTCCCAAATCCTCCTCCCCTCTTAGAGGAAAGTCAATAATTTGGTGTATATCTTACCCAAACATCTTTCTGTTTGTATACATAGATTTATATTTCTATATACACACATATTTTGTTTTATTAACATAAGTGGAGGTTTTGTCTACTATTTTCAGTTATTTGGAGCATAGTCAAATAATCAAAGAGAAAGCAGTAGAAACCTCTGAGTTGACAGCATAAATGTCAGCTTTAACACCCAAACTCATTTTATTTAAGGGAGAGCAAATTTGGTACTTATTTGCTCATAGTTTAGATAAAATACTAACAAGTTTTATATAGTTCCCTGGTCTGTAACAAATTACAAGGGAGAAGGCAAGCAGGTTGCAAGGAAAACAGCAGACAAAACTATTTAAAAAAAAAATTACAGAAATCATATACTTAACATTTGCTGTAGTGACAAATTGTCTTCACTAGTTTGTACCATAGGGACAAATAGTTATCAGTTATTATTCTTTCTCCTTCCTTCTATCAGTTTGTGATTATCTCCCCTGAATTTCATGTGTAATTACTGACAATGTTACAGCCTTCTGTTTCACTTTATATTCATATAACTGTAAATTTTGGTTGACAATTATGAACATCTGGAACATTTCCATATTTTTTCCTAATATGTGTTCAGATGTGTGGGCCTCTTAAGTAGTTCCTACAGATAAATACTATTAAAAAGTCACAGACCTTTATTTATCAACCAGCTGTTGTGGTATAGTTAGAGCAGGCTTAATAAAGAAAAGCTTATGGATAGAATATCTTAAGGCTTGGCCTTTCACACATGAGAGGAAATTGGGTGGTAACAGGATGAGGCTAATTCGGGCCCTCCTTTAAAACACCCTGAGGAAACTTTCCATCTTTCAGGAAGTAAAGCAGTATGTTTTTCCAACAGTTACTTTGCATAATTACATAAAGTAGTATTTTAACTGGTTATGACAAAGAATTGGAAGACAACATCTTTAAAATATTGTTTTGTTGTTAACTTTTCCAAACATGGTTTCCCAAATACCATGTGGGAAGCATGAGCGCATATTGTGTGTAGAATAGGTAATATGCTTGCCTCCAGACACAGACATACTTGAATTTTGAAGAGATGTGGTTGACCTACCCTGTTCTTTCCCTAGTAAATGTGCATTCTCTCTTTTCTTATTTTGAGGTTTCTTGTAAAGCTTATCTTTTTTTTTTTAGCTAGATTTCATTTATTAGAAAAAATATTAAGTCCCTCTTTTTTGATAAATCATTCTTACTGTTAACTTTTATGTTGCACTTACTGTGTGTACCCTTCTGGGCAGGATCTTTTAAGGTGTTTTTCTATCAAATAACTTGGAACTATAGTTAATATTCTTTGTTGCAAGGAAAGGAGAAATGTTTTAAAAATCTGTGTTTGAGTGTTTGTTACATATCCAACATATACTTGTGCTTTTACTTATATATGTTGTGCTCCAACATATACTTGGGGATTGCAAAGTATGTGGGTTTGTGATTATGGATGTTTATTTTTAACGCACTCAAATACTGTCTGCTTTACACTACATTCCTTAATATTTTAAAAAGCCAGTGTGGCCTTCCAGTTACGTCTTTAAAGATAGAGGGATTTAGATGGTTTGATATGAGAAAAATTCACTGCATTTTAGAAGTAAAGGCAAAATCAGGGATTTTGTTGAAGAATACCTTTTATAATCATGTCCCTAGTACTGCAATATACAGTTTAGCATTCTATAAGTTTTTAGGTAGAAAAGTGGACTGAAACATTTTCCATTATTTTAGAGAGTTTAAAGCCCCCAAAAGATTTCCTAACCAGAAAATGCAGTTGTTTCAAATTTTTACTATGTGAATTATGTATTTTAGGTTACTTAAGACTCAGATTCTTATAGTACTGTCCATTTTGGAGAGATTTAAGTTTATATATTAACATCTTTCTGAGTTCCTATGAGAGTAGGCTTGTTTTCTGTTAAAAGGTTATGTTCACTTTGAGCTCCCACAATTTTAATTGCTGGAGAGAAGAGTATGGATATCCCTGGTCAATGGGAAAAAGTTGAGGATTATTTTTCTTTAAGTATGTAAATACAGTAAGTACAGTGGAACACTCTCAGTGAAAATAATGTATTTAAGTTCTTTGAGGACTAGAAGGAATTAGAATATTGATATTCAGGATAATCAGGTAATAGTATTTTAAGAGAACCTGATTGGAACTCATTAAAATTAACCTTAACATCAAAGACTATGTTACATCAAGAGCATTTGAGATTATGAGCCAAAAAAAGGTAAAAAACTTAATGAATTTTCCCCATTTTTCTGAGTGTTCTCCATAATTCTTACAAAGTAAGAAACTGTATTTTGTTTTGTTTTAATTTACTGGGAATCATTTGTTTATACTTTGTCACCCTAGACAACCGTAACCATATATTTACTATTGTGCCTGGAATTTGGTAGTTGATCAATAAATTTTTTTTTGGAATGAATGTTCAGATCTGCAAGAGAAACCTAGTAAATGAAGTTGCATGGTTTTGGGGTCCCTTCTGGTTAGGTGATATGAATTTTGCCTTGGTTTGATAGATGTATATGAGGGGAAGATGGAACAGTGTGTGTGTGTGTGTGTGTCTTATCAAAGATGGCATGCCTTTTTGTGTTGACTTTTTTTTAATAGGTTGGCCTAGGAAGTGCAAAAACTGGTATAAACCAAGACAGACAATACAGAGTTAAGCCAATCTGGATCATGAAACCGTTACTCCTGTTCATTCATCAAATCTGTGGTCATGGTGTTCAATGATTCTCATCAGTGGCTGCATAGACAGCTGACCCGAACAGGGGATTTCAGGAAGCAAAAAAAGCAGTTAAATTATTCATCTCCTATAGCTCTGGATGTTGATTCAAGACTTTGGCTTCTTAAATTAGCCAAGTATGAGATTTACCAT
Organism: Manis javanica; assembly: GCF_040802235.1. NCBI lineage: Eukaryota > Metazoa > Chordata > Mammalia > Pholidota > Manidae > Manis > Manis javanica. The sequence continues at coordinate 92,587,718 of NC_133163.1, read as the reverse complement.
TAAGTGTATTAAGTAAAAGAAAAAAAGTCTACCCAGTTTTCTCAGCTAAGAACCTGGCTTTGCTTCTCTCTCAACTGTAGCATTTTCTGAAACTTGAGAAAAACCATTTGCCTAGCACAGCTGTTAACTTCCTACAACTGAAATGCTTTCCATTCCCTTTAAAATAAGCCCTTCTGAAGCAGAATGCAGATCACATGTATCATCTAGACCAAAAAAGTTTGTTGAGATGACTCCTGTCATTTGCCCTGGGAACTGGAATCTTCACATTCCTGGCAGAGCTCCAAGTGTTCCAATTTAGTTACCCGGTTGGGATTGGCTATGCCACCTACTCTTTTCTCCACCCCTTAACTTTCACTGGGAGAAAGCTCTGGAGCCAGAGGTTAAATGTAAGCACTGTCACCAGGCTTGCTGAGAGCAGCCGGCACCATGGGTGAGCTCCAGAGCAGCTTCTCTTTGCTCTGAGCCCCCTGCCCTGCCTCCCCTTTCACCACGTTTCCTCTGGCAAGATTTTAAGTACAGCAATTAAGAAGATTTTCTCCTCCTAAACTACATTATTCTGAAGTGTGCTACCTCTTGATTGCTGGAAAAGAATCTTAAATTCATTTCAAAAATAATTTATGAACAAATTCATTGAAAGTGATGAAAGGAGCATTGAAATCGATCAGTACTAATTCTTCACTGTGCGGAAGTGTGCAGTGTCTTTCAGAGGAAACTGTAACAGGTCTGGGGAGAGTGCCATGCCAGTGGGGAGAATTGAATGTCCCTCATCTCCCTCTTTCCCTAGGGACAGTAGTCATGAGTGCCGAGTATGCGGGGTCACAGAAGTGGGGCTTTCTGCATATGCAAAGCACATTTCTGGCCAGTTGCACAAAGATAACGTTGATGCCCAGGAAAGAGAAGATGATGGAAAGGGAGAAGAGGAAGAAGATTATTTTGACAAGGAACTTTTGCAGTTAATAAAACAAAGGAAAGAACAAAGTCGGTGAGTAATGAATTTTATTTTTTGAAAAAGGTTATCTGAAACAGAATGTAGTAGAAAATACATTTACCACTTCCATACTTTTCAGCCTGTAGCTTTCAAGTTTATCTTAGTTACAGAATTTAGCTTAAAATTTCTATCTTGCATAAAAGGTCAGTGGAATCCTTTCTCAAACTATGGTACTATCTGCTTTAAAAAAAACAAGCAGTATTGTCCCTACACAAAAGGAAGCAAAAAAAGCAGTTAAATTATTCATCTCCTATAGCTCTGGATGTTGATTCAAGAGCTCTGGATGTGGTACAACTATAGCTTCTGCATATCTGAAATTTTTGCCATGTTGATAACTATGTTTAGGATTGTTTTTATTTGTTCCAGATTTTTTTGGACTACAATAAATTGCTTTTATTCATTCTCCAAATTTTCTAGTAGAAAAGTACTAGTGTACAAATTTCATTTGAATAAATTATATAGTATTTCTTATTGCATCCCTTAGGAAAAAATGTTTTGCCTGATATGAACATGGCACTTCTACCAAATTTGATTTATCACTTTATCACTTTGTGCTTCAGAAAATACTTATTAAATACATTTATATTTTCAGTTTGACAGTGTAACAATCATTGGAGCAATGTACGTTTTCCAGCTTGTACTACATAATTGCATATCTACATAATTCACTTATTAGGGCTTTTGTATTTTTACCTTACTGATTTCTGATGTAAAGAGTTTAACTAATGAAGCAGATATGAGTAAAAGAGAGAGAGAACCAGTTATGAGGTGGGGTAATTTTTCAAGTCCTAGGACATACTGAGAAACACTTCAAATTCTAAAATAATATTTTAAAGACCTTAACATTTAAAATTTTAAAGTTACACCCAGTCTGCACTTCAGTCTTAGACGTTTAGCATAAAAGGGAAGTCGTTTTTTTTACTGTATATGCTAAAAGTTTTTTGAACAAGTCCTTGAAGGAGACTTTCTTACTCTTAAAGTATCAACAGAAACATGGTTCTTAAATCCATTCAGTTGCTTAGTCCTTCAAATGACATTCTAACTACTTTGAGTAGAGCTGTAGTTTATTCTTGGTTACGGTGTTGGAGCCTTAAGAGACTAACTTCTGTTTTTTTTCTTACACTTGTGCCATTATTAGCTATCTATAAATGATTAAACATTAAGTCAGAGAGTATAAGAGCTTCTCAGTAAATTAGACATTCATATTGCAGTGACTATCTTTTGAGCATTCAAATATGCCTCTTTGGTGACCTATTTATCAAGTCATCTGCTTATTTCCTCATGAGGTGTTTTTTGTTTTTTCTTTCATAAGGTTTTTAATCTAGGTGGTTCTTTCTGGGCTGTGGCTTTAGCTGCATGCTGTTGTCCCCTCGATCTAGCCAGTTCATAATCTAGGAATTGTACTTTGTGGCTCATTTGTTGCCCAGTTCTCCCATTTCTGGATCATATTAAAATAGTCGAGCCAATGATGTGCTCGGATGTCAGAAGTTGCGTACTGCTTAGAAACAAAAGATAAAAGCAATTTGGTTAATGGTGGTACAAAAATCTTGCAAGAGTATGTAATAACATCTGTCATTTGGGGACTTAGAGTATCCTGTTTTGAAACAGTTGTAATTCAAAATCTATGTTTACATAAACTCATTTTATGTAAATTAACTTTTAATTCCATCTTGTGAAAAGGAAAAAATTCTAATTTGTGTCTAAAATCTTATAGACATTAAAAGCTTTTAAGGCCAATTAAAGTTAGTACTGAGTTTAAGATTTAAGTCAAGTTCAGAGGAGGGAACTCAACTGCAGAAACTTTGTTCTTTGGGTTTTTCATTCTGTCAAGGCCTAGGGTTAAGAGTTGTAGATTCTGGAGTCAGACTGCCTAGGTTCAAATCCCTGCCGTACCACTTGCAGGCTTGCTTACTCTAGGCAAGCTACTTAACCTCTCTAATCCTCAGTTTTCTCATCAAAAATATAAGGAATAATAAGAACACTTGTTTCAAGATTGTGAAAATTAAATGAGATAATCTATAAAGTGCTTAAAATGCCAGACAACTCAATAAATTTTAGCTAGTTTTATTTAGTTTTTTTGAGCACCTATGACATACCAAGCACTATAGTAGGCCTATATAGGTAATTTGTAGAGGGAAATGGTTTTACACTGATTCCTGTGATGTTCATTTACATTTATTAACATTTCTGTGGGCTCCTTGTCTAACATGAGTAGTTTAAACAGCTGTGGCTTCTTTATAGAAACCTGTAGCTCGTGGGGCTCCTTATAGCACTGATTGTGGGTTCTCCTTATTTGGTATGTGCTATTTTGCTCCTGTTTGTGACCTTAATCTTTCCTCAGCTAGGTTGTAAGCCCCTCAGAAACAGGAACTATACAGAATAGTTTTCTTTCACCACCAACAGTCATTAAATGTGTGCTTGCTAAAGTGTTTATTAATGAAAGTGATTATTAAAGGTACAGTTTTACCATTTAAAATAGGTTAAGAAACTGGGTTTTTCAGAAAGAAGCTGCAACTGGAAAAATCATTTTAAGAGCAGCTGAACTTAATATTAACTACAATAACTGATCATACCTACAAAATGTGATTGTTTTTATTCTAAAAAAGCTGCCTAATGTAAAAATAATTGGATGACAGACAGGGAAAAAAATGCAAGAACATGCCAAGAAAAACAGCAGGAAAGGGAGGATAGTATAAATGGTCAAATTTTTAGTATTTCTAGGGTGATAGCAAAAATAAGATATTGGTTAATTTCTGAATCAGTAAATTGTGAAATCAGAGTTTAACTATATCATTTAAGGACATGAAAGCAACCACTATTAAAAATAAAAATAGACTCTATTACATGTCCTAAGGAATAAGGGAGGGAGGTGTAGGGAAGTTTGGTGGGTTTTGCCTTTCATGGAAGCATAAGATTTCCTTTAAATCACTAATGAAAACCTGTTTTTCTTCCAGACAAGATGAACCTTCCATTAGCAGCCAAGAAATAAACTCTGATGACAGGCGACCCCAGTGGAGACGAGACAGAGAGAGCTACAGCCAGCCAGCATGGCATCATCGCGGACCTCCTCAGTGGGACTGGAAATGGGAGAAAGATGGCTTTAACAATCCTAGGAAAAACAGCTTTCCACATTCTTTGAGGAATAGTGGTGGACCAAGGAGATGTTCTGGGTGGCGCAAGGGTGTTGCAGGAGGCTCCTCAGCCTGGTTTCACAACCACAGCAATTCTGGAAGTGGTTGGCATTCAAATAGTGGAACGGTAGATTGGAATCACAATGGTACAGGAAGGAATTCTAGTTGGCATTCTGAAGGAACAGGTGGCTTTTCCAGTTGGCATGTGAACAGCAGCAACGGAAACTGGAAATCCAGTGTACGTAGTACAAATAGTTGGAATTACAGTGGCCCTGGAGACAAATTTCAACCAGGCAGAAACAGAAATTCTAACTGTCAAATGGAAGACACAACTATGCTGTGGAACAAGAAATCTAAATCAAACAAATATAATCAAGAGAGATATAATTGGCAGCGGAAAGAAAATGACAAAATCAGTCCGGTTGCCACATATAGAGGTCCTTCTGAAGGATTTACAAGTGATAAGTTTCCTTCAGAAGGCCTACTTAACTTCAGTTTTGAGCAGCTGGAAAGTCAAACCACTAAACAAACAGACACCATAGCTTCCAAAATTGGTGGGAAGAATAGCAGTGTAGCAAAGGAGAGGCTCCGTCGCTGGACTCCTTACCCTTCCCAGAAGACTCTAGATTTACCATCTGGAATGAAGGAAGTCACTGGTAACAAGTTAGAAATAAAGGATAAGCCTTTCTTTGATTTTAGCTTGACAACCACAGGAACACAAGAGCCCCAAATGGATGAAATAAATAATTCCCCAACACTGAGAACACAAAAAGAAACAAATAGTGGATCTCTTAATCACAAAGCCACTTCTGACTGCACTGCTTCCCATGAGGTGGTGAGAGATTGCCCCAATTCAGAAATGGAGCAAGAGCATACCTTAAATAAGATGCCATCATTAAAGTCTGCACTCCTCCCAATTCCAGTCACTAAATCAATTCCTCAAAAGCCAGATTCAAAGAATCCCTCCAAAAACAACAAAACGAATTCTTTTTTTCCTGGAGAACACTCAAATCCCTTGCCCAAACCCACTGTGGGAGGCAGTCGTGGTTCTTACATCTCCAAATTACGAAGTTCATGTCCTCGTGTTTTAAAAGGCAATAAAAGTACATTTGGCACTCAGAAGGAACCTGATGAAAATTTAAGTGATACATTACAAAGAGCCAAAGAAGTGCTGCCATGTCATGAGTCACTGCAAAGTCCACTTCTTAGCATTTCTCAAAGGACCAGAAACTATGCAAAAGCAAGTAGGAATGTAGAAGAGTCTGAAAAAGGGTCTTTGAAGATTGAGTTTCAGGTACATACATTAGAAGATGAAAGTGATGGAGAAATGTCTGACACAGAAAAGCATGAAACAAAAATTGGAACCCTGGGTTCTGCAATTAAAGAAATTTTATCCTGCAGCACTCATACCACTGATGAGAAAGAGGGGGATGACCAAAACCTGAAAACATCTAGAAAAGTATCTAGTTCCCCATGTAATTCAACAGTTCATCCAAAAGAATCTGAGTTACAAATGGCATCTGCAGCCAGTCCACCTGCTGGTTTATTGCTAGATTTTAAAACCTCTCTAGAAGATGCACAGGCTGATGACCCTGTTAAAGCTCACGTAGCTTATGAAACAGAAGGCTTTGAAAGTACAGGCTTGGATGCAGAGCTTCAAAAAAGTGATATAGGTCAGTCCTCAGCTGCTCTCCTGCCTGAACTAAGTAAGCTTGGCTTTCCTGCCTCACTCCAGAGAGATCTAACCCGGCACATTAGTTTGAAGAGCAAAACTGGAGCACACCTTCCTGAGCCAAACCTCAATAGTGCTCGCCGCATTCGCAATATCAGTGGTCATCGAAAGAGTGAGACAGAGAAGGAATCTGGGCTCAAGCCAACCCTTCGACAGATCCTAAATGCATCTCGGAGAAATGTCAACTGGGAACAGGTCATCCAACAAGTAACCAAGAAAAAGCAAGAGCTAGGCAAAGGCTTACCCAGGTGTGTGCCTCTTTCCAATATCCATTTCTCTTTCTTTTAAACTTACCCCTTGACCCTGGTCAAGAGAATTCTACTTGTGACATTTAATTAAATGTTTACAAAAAATACACCTTGTCGCAGATGTCTGGTTTAAATATCAAAGAGTGATGGCTACTCTGTAACACATGGAGTGAAGTGTTTCCTAGCAAGGAATTCAGGCTATAAATAAGCACATGTACATCTGGGAGCTTGGATGGGGACATAGAAAAAAAATCAACAGAAATCCATCACTTTGGTTATAGGGGCCAGAAAGTGACAACATAAAAAAATGTATCTGTAAATCTCCATCATCTCTGGAATGTCTTAATGAGTGGCACAACTTTTATGTACAACTGTTCTCATTACCTTTTACTTAAAACCTACAGGTAGTTACCCTTCTGTATTTACTCTGGACATTATATTCATGATTACAAAATACTTGTGTAATATTTTGGCTATTCATCTTATGTTGAGGTGCTAAACTTTTCTGAATGTTAAAGCAGTTTTCAAATAGGTTTGCTACTTGAAAATCATCCTGCTGTATTAGAATTACATAGCCCTCCAGGCTTAAATTTCTATCCTTATTGAAATAATGTATTTATCGTACCCCCCATTCCCATGGTTTGTATTATTGAGGTTATAAATATAAAGTTATTAGCATAGTGCCTGGTGAATGCTCAAATGTTTTTGTGGTTTGTTTGCTGTTAAAAATTACACATTTATTATTGTTGGTTTAAATGTTCATGTTAAAACCCTCAGTTGTGCTCCCTCAAATGTACTCTTATAGCTATACTCTACTTCTAATTTAGTACTTGTCGCATTACAACACTTGTAGTATAGTTAATTTATGTCGGGGACTCTGAGCTCCTTGAGGATAGAAACCATTTTATTTATGTTTGTAACTCCAGTGCTTAGCAGAATCGAGCATAGTAAGTGGTCCCACCCTCCCCCAATCATGTCTGATTTATGCCTTTTCTTTCTTTCTTAAGGTTTGGCATAGAAATGGTGCCTCTAGTTCAAAATGATCAAGAGGTGTTGGATTTGGACGGGGAGCCTGATCTCCCCGATCTAGAAGGATTCCAGTGGGAAGGTGTTTCCATTTCTTCATCCCCTGGGTTGGCGAGGAAGCGAAGCCTTTCTGAGAGCAGTGTGATCATGGATAGGGCTCCTTCTGTGTATAACTTCTTCACTGAGGAAGGTACAGGCAAAGAAAATGAGCCCCGGCAGCTGTTTTCACCTGGTAACTCATTGAGGAGTGCACAGAGTCAGAAAATAACCATGGCCCTGAAGCAGGAAGGGACTTCTCTGGCTTCCCCCCTGAGAGCAGGTGAAAGGGCTGAAAATGTTGCTACTCAAAGAAGACATAGTATGCAGTTGCCCTCTGACCATGCAGTATCTTTGATGCATTTGGCAGAAGACCTGAACAGCCAGGAGAGCTCTACACCATCATCAGAGAATCAGAATGCCCAGGAGAGTAATGGAGAAGGAAACTCATCATCAAATGCATCCTCAGCCCTTGCACTCTCCAGTTTGGCAGATGCAGCCACAGATAGTAGCTGTACCTCTGGTGCTGAACAAAATGATAGCCAGAATATTAGAAAGAAACGAAGAGCCACTGGAGTGAGTGTGATTCTTTGTGCTTTTTGTAGAACATTCCATGTGGGACTTGACTGTAAGAAAGATTTAACTGTTAAATTTTTCTTGGCTATCTGGGGTGTGGTTCTCCCTACTCTGGAATAGAAAATTTGTTAGACTCTTATTTTCATATTCTTATCCTACTGGTTTCTTTCACTGAGTAATTCTACTAAGTTAGATGTAATTGAATATCAATATACTGTACTGGGGAAACATGAAGTCATCTCTAAAACTAGTCTCACAGATGATTCTTTGTATCATCTGACCCAGGAGTAAGCCACATCTTCATTTGTAACTTACCTCTTTCGCAGTGCATTCTGTCTGCTCCCAAAAAGGAGTGTTATTGCATTTGTAGGACGTGTGTGCTTTTCGGTCCCAGAGCTTCTACGCTTACCACTAAGGTAGTTTTAATTCTACTGGAGTATGTTTATATGAACATAGTCTTAGAAATATTTTTAGTCTCTGGTACTCTTGTACTTCAGTTACCCAGTCTGGCCCTTTCAGAATCCATGCCTGCATTGACACCACTTCTCTTCTGGCATCTCTGTTGCTAATACTGCTTAGACTTGCTGGTGGTGATACTGTCTGGAATCTAGCTAGCATTGTGAGAAAATGGGCTATTTCCTGAGCAATATAGCAGAACAATGAAGGACATGTTTGTAGATCGGGGTTCTAATTCCAACTGTGCTGTTTGAGCTAGACACTATAGTGGATATTGTTCACTGAGAGAGATATCTGATGACAGCAGATGTTTTGGGGCTTATTTCATAGACTATTTAGCTTATTGTTGTAAAGATTTTCCTGTTGAAATTAAAATAGAAACTGCCACAATGACTGACACACACGCACACTCTCTCTCTCTCTCACTCTCTTTTTCTCTCCCTCTCTCTGCTGGCTCTGTCCACACTTGCATCCGTGCCTTGCTTTACCAAAGTGAATTCTTCACCTAAACTCTGTAGGCTTTGCCCCCTCTATAATGCTAGGAAGATCAGGAAGGTTCTTGACCTTAGATTATTTTTATTTTTTTTAATCAGATACATTCATTCAACTAATATTTGAGTTCATACCACATAGACTCCTACTACTATGTTAGAGATGGTAGTAATAATTATGACTAATAATGTATGACTGTCTTAGAATTGATTTTTCCCCCTCCTAAATAATGGCCTTTATGTATTTAATATTATTCAGTTTTCTTTATTTCCTTAGGATGGATCTTCTCCTGAACTCCCAAGTCTTGAGAGAAAAAATAAAAGAAGGAAAATTAAAGGAAAGAAAGGTATAGTGCAGAATATTCTAGCAGAAAGAAATTGTTCTTGCAACAATTAAGCATTTTTATATCTTGCCACATAGTATAGCTTGTGGTTATCAAACACTGTTATTTGTTTATTTATTTGTATTTTTGTTGTCTTGCTAAAGGGAGTAGAAAAGTTTGATTTCCTGCTATATCCAGTTATAGCTGTAGAAGAAATATATGATGCCCCATAGACCTGTAAGCTAAAGTTTATATATATCTTGACAAATTGAGTTCAATATAAAAGCCAGAAAGTCTCATTGCGCCTTTCAAACAGGATGAAGAGGAACAGACCATTTAGTAAAAATTTTGTTCCTCTTGGTCATTTATAGCCATTTCACTCACTTCCCATTTTTGAGGCATCTTGGTTGTTTCTTGTGTGAATTAAGGAGAGAAAAGTTACTAGGGTGGCTCCCTTATTGATGTGCTGCTTCTTATTCTTGCTTCCACTGACCCTAATCCTGTTCTGTATAAAGGCTAGTGCAGGAAGTGATTGGATGCAAGGGATAAGATGGGAGTCAAGGATGACCCGTTTCTGGCTGGGGTAACTGTATGGATGATATCATTTGCAGAGCTAGAAAACTCCATGGAAGCAGCCTGATGAGTTCCCTGAGTATCCCTTAGAGACAGACAGTTAGAGAGAGAGCAGATTGGTAGTTGGATGTGTGGGTCTGGTGTTTAGGGGAGAGGTCTTGGCATCCTGAATGGGAAGGAGACAAACATGAAGATGACAAATATGTATATATAGTTGAACATTTTATTTAAAGCAACTTAAATGTGCTATTTCAAAGCTACATCTTCAGGAAGACTTCTCTAATAAAGAGAACTATTTTACATTAACTAACAGACTAGAAAAATATGGATTGGGAGGAGAGTCCTAGCAGTTCAGGTCTGGTCCTACTTGACGCAAAAAAGCCTTGGGGGAAGAGGGTGGTAGGTAAAAGAAGAGTGGGAGATGAAACCTACAAAAGCTGATTTGCCTGTGACGAAGATTTCACTGGGAGGGCTGTTGGTGGAAGATGGTACCATAGGCGGTACTCTTGAGCCTGCAGGTGCTTCCATCTTACCAGTGCTCACTTGTGCTTTCTGGCTCTGAGAGCATTAGGCTTGATTGCAGGATTTGTGAAATTTGATGAGTCTCCTGTGACCTACTGGAGAGAAAGTAAAGGCTTATCCTAGATAATTGATGTAGTTCCAACTTCTGAGGAGCTGTACTGAAGGGAAGTCTTCAGTATTAAACTGAGCCTTATGTCTTCTTCTGGCAGAACGTTCTCAGGTTGACCAGCTGCTGAATATTTCTTTAAGGGAAGAAGAACTAAGCAAATCATTGCAGTGCATGGATAATAACCTTCTGCAAGCCCGTGCAACACTTCAGACAGCTTATGTTGAAGTTCAGAGGCTACTTATGCTCAAACAGCAGGTAACAGCAAATGGAATGTTTAATGAAAGTGTGTCATCTCTGCAGTTGGATTTCAAAATGCTTAACAAAGTACTTTATTTTTAGATAACTGTGGAGATGAGTGCACTGAGGACCCATAGAATACAGATTCTACAGGGATTACAAGGTATTCAGAGAGAATTTGATGGACTGGGTCCTCTGTAGTTTGTGATTTCTTTGGTCTCTATAGAGGAGGATTAAAGTAGCCATTATAAGAGCATATAATGTTTCTCATGTCTCCTTGGTTTTATGCTTCTATAGAAAAGCCTGTGAGATTATATCCTCAAAATGCCTAGCAACAGGGACAGTATATTACAGAAAGAGCCTTGGTTTAGGAATCAAAGGACCTGGGTTCAAATCTTGGGTTTTCATTTATTACCTATATGACTTTGGATAAGTCGCTTAGAAGCTGAAACATTGGAATATTAACTCTGTTCTGTCCGTATCCTTTGTGGTTGTATAGACTCTGTGGCAGTCTATTTTGAGGTATTACAAGGGACTTCAAATTTCTCTTGTAGTCTTAAAAATACAAATTGGCAGAAACAAATAACTTCAGATAACATTTTTGCATTTGTGTGTGTGTATGTTTACCCTTTTAGAAACATACGAACCTTCTGAGCGCCCAGACCAGGTTCCCTGTAGCCTTATACGAGAACAAAGGAACAGTAGATCTCAAACATCTGCTGATGCCACGCTGATGCCTACTTCTTTTCTCTCAGTCTTTCCGGAGCCTCCATCTTCCCATGTGTCTCCAGCACCCACTGGAGTCTCTCTCCAAGTAACCCCATCTCCTCCTTTCCAAGCCCATGGCAGTGTTCCTGCTCCAGACTCATCAGTTCAGATTAAACAGGAACCCATGTCTCCTGAACAAAATGAGAATGTGAATGCTGTGTCACAAGGCTCTGTTTGTAATGTGTCCAAGGAATTACTGCAAGCTAATAGTACGTAAATTTGTTTCTGGTTAAGGGTAACCCTACAGTGGGTTTAGGGCAATTTTATGTCAGTGATGTAAAGTCCCACTTCCCTGCAAAAACTAATGTTACTACAGTTAATTTTTCTTGAAGTTACCTTACTTCAGGAGGGTTATTTAATTACCTGACACTTGTACCTAATTTTCTCTAATCTAGAATTGCTAAGTTGACTTTGTATTAGCACCTAAAAAGTTCCATTTATCAGGATTGATGCAGAATTATTTCTTTTTTGTGAGGTAAATGGTATTCAAATTGTTCAGTCTCTTTTCTGGGTAAGCTATAGCCTTTGAATGTCTTAGCACTTAGCTGTCTTTATCATCTAAAGTACCAGCCAGGATGAATATAAGCCTAATAGGCAGGTGGCCATGGTGAAAGGCAGAAGGCTCTGGGGTTTAGAATCATCTCATAAGAACTTTAGAAGTGTTGGGAAATAGCCAGGTTTTTAAAAAAATTCTCTTTTCATAAAATAACACTCACCTGGTTATCATTTCAGAATACTTCTAAGATTTTTAAGTCTTATCTGAAGTTTGTATAACTACAATGGTGCTATATTGAAAATTAAGTAAAAAGTGAACTGGCATTGTGTGATTTGAGCAAAAACAAAAAGTCTGAGAATTACCCTACATTTTGCTACCTGTTGCAACAGTAATCTAACCTAGATATCTATTTCAAATGTGTATTATATTTCTTACTGAATTTTACTACTTTCATGTGGAGAGTATTTAGTATTCTTTAAAATTAATGAAATGTGACATTTTAAGCTAATATTTTCTTAAAATAGCTTTTTTAGATTTCTTTTCCTGATTGTAAAAGGTAATTCATGTTCATTGCAAAAAATTGGGAAAGTATAAAAATGAGGATATTGTTTTGTTATATGTTATCTCAGTTTTTCTTAAATCATAAATATTTGTGCTTTTACATGTAGATTTTAAGCAAAGGACAAATTATAATCTGTTATAACCAGACTTTTTTCCACTTAATGTGTCAAGATCATTGACCTGTGTCATAGAAATAGGGTATATAAAACATTTTTAATTTTACTAGTTTAATAAGTTTAAGAAGTTGCATAATAATCAGATATGCAACAATTTATATAATTTACTTTGAATACATAGATCTTATTTGTATTCTTATTTGTATATATGTCTTTAATTAAGTATGTCTGTGATTATTTCACCAGTTTAAATTTCTAGACTTGAAATAACTAAGTCAAAGAAAATAGACATTTTTAAGTCTGCTGACTTTTTAACAGCCAATATGTAGCTACACTGGGTGACGTACAGGTAAACTGCATAGTGAAAACTTCTAAGACATAAAGGTGAAAGCACTTCAGCTAAGTAGATATTTGTGTCTTGAGAATAAAACACAATATTAAATGAGTGGATATTTCAAACAAGAAAGAAAACATTGATTGAAACAATTTTTGCCCATAGGAGCTTTTGTAGGCTGTAGGCTATAAGACATGCACATTGTTTGAGATGAATGCAAGACAAAGGATAGGAAGTGCTGTAATAGAAACTTGTGTAGGTTATGGGATGCTGAGAGGTGAGGTCATAGCTTTAACAGGCATGGACATGTCATTATTGATCCAATCAATGATAGATAATTGAAGTTTATGACTATAAATAGCAAACAAAAAAGTTGCAGTAATTTTTTTCTTCTCAATTCAGGAGAGATCACTGACAGCTGTTCAGTTTATCCAGTCACCACTGCAACATTGTCCCTCTCAGAGCTAACAGAAAGTTTCCACGAGCCTAGCCAAGAACTGAAGTTCTCCACAGAGCAGGAAAATACCAGAAACAGAGGAAACGTTCCCTCTCCCCAATCAAATGGTCTTCCTAGCATGAATAAAGAAGGTGAAGAGCCAGTCAAAGGCAACAGTGGGTCTGAAGCCTGTACCAGTTCTTTTCCAAGATTGTCCTTTGCTTCAGAAACCCCCTTTAAGAAGGAGCCTCACTCTCCAGCCGACCAGCCTGAACAGCAGGCAGAGTCCACTCTAACATCAGCCGAAACAAGGGGAAACAAGAAAAAGAAGAAACTCCGAAAGAAGAAAACTCTACGGGCTGCCCACATTCCTGAGAACAGTGACACTGAGCAGGATGTATTTACTGCTAAACCTGTAAGGAAATTAAAAACGGGAAAGTCAGCTAAAGGGGCAAAAGTAACAACCTCCACCTGGGAAGATAGCAGAACTGGCCCAGAGCAAGAGAGTGTCAGAGATGAGCCAGATAGTGACTCATCCCTGGAAGTTCTAGAAATCCCTAATCCTCAGTTGGAAGTAGTAGCCATTGAGTCTTCTGAATCTGGAGAAGAGAAACCAGACAGCCCACCTAAAAAGGATATTTGGAACTCCGCAGAACAAAACTCAGTAGAAACTTCTCGTTCTGGCTGTGATGAAGTCAGTTCTACCAGTGAGATTGGCATGCGCTATAAAGATGGTATCCCTGTAAGGTAAGGATGTTGTATTGGTCCAGGTAAAATGGCTTTCACCATTCTTTTCTTGAAAAATAGAACTGTTTGCTATCAATAAGAATTTTTAAAAGAATCAGATTTAATAGAAAATCATTAGGCATCATGGATATGGATCAAACCCTGGCAGTGGAGATTTTCTGCTTTCTCATTTTTGTATTGTATTTACTGTACTTTTATTTCCTTTCATATGGAAATTTCAGATGGAAAAACCAATCTCTTATTGCTACTTTGCCCATTGTTTAGAATAATCATTTGAGTCAGGAAAATACAAGTTTTACTACCTTCCTTTTGACACAGATGCTAAGAAGACTTTTGCTATTATTTTGTAGTGTGGCAGAGACTCAGACTGTCATCTCCTCTATAAAAGGATCAAAGAACTCCTCAGGTATTTGGTCGTTCAATTTTATTTAAATTAACCAGAGAAAAAAAGACTTGTAAATATTACAGCCAGGGTTTAAATCTACTTCCGTATGGTTAGAGAATGGGGGGTTTGGTCACCACCAAGAGGATCGCTGTGACCAGCAGTTATGGTGTCCCTAAACCCTTAAGTCTTTGCCTGTCCATTTCTTACTGCCATCTCTCTTATCTAGCTCTCTCATCTTTTCAACTGACTTAATGATTCTGGGGTTTTTGCTTTGAGAAGAAACTGCTTAAAGAATAATGCCTTACTCGGTGAAATAACTGAAAGCAGAGGAGGCTGGATGTGGAGAGATACTTGGCACCTTCCAGGACTCACTCAAAAACTTACTATATGAGTATCTATCTTTTTCCTAAGTGAAAGGCCTTTTGTGCCTTCTCTTATGAAATCTTCATAATGAAAGTCATTCATGAAAAGTGTGGTATTTTGCTAGGGGAACTAGATTTTAAGGATAATTCTGAGACAGCTCTCTTTTGTAATGGTTTTAGTTTTTAGTGTATTTTCAGACACAAGCAGACACATCTCTGAAGCATATTCTTGATTTATAGAAATATCTTCAGAGCCAGGAGATGATGATGAACCCACAGAAGGGAGCTTTGAGGGGCACCAAGCTGCAGTGAATGCAATTCAAATATTTGGAAACTTACTGTATACCTGTTCAGCAGATAAAACTGTCCGAGTTTATAATCTGGTGGTAAGTTGATATATCAGTTTGAGTGTTTTTGCTTGGTTGCAGGTTTTAGAAACTCCAGCTCATACTCTCTTAAACAATAGGGGAATTTATTTGCTATTCAGAGATGGGTGGCTTTAGACTAACTTTAGATACAGTTGATTCAGCATCTCAGGTGCATTACTGGGGACTTAATTTATTCCTATCTCTGCCTTCTCTGATAACACCTCTTCCTAAAGTTCAATCTCCTTCTGCTCATAGATAGATGCCAAGAATTACCAGGGTTTCTTTTCCCTGCTACCACCAAAAAAGGGTCCTGTGCTTTATTTACTCCGTGAAAAATCACTTGGTAAAGGGAGATGGGATTACAACGATAGGCTTGAGCCAGTCAGGTCCCAGCCCTGGAGTTGGTGATAAGACCTGTCTCACAGCTGCAACATAATAAAGAAGGGATGGAATGAATATTGGGGAAATATTAGAAGAGGTTTTCTGTAATAGTTGGCTGATTTGCCAAGTTACTAAAACAGAAGGCTTCCACTACCCTGCACATAGTGTAATCTGATGCTCATTACTCTGGATTTTCGTGGAATGAACTTCTGAATTTTAAATTTGGTGTATGTCATACCAGTTCTTCTTATCAACAGTTATAGCCAAGAAACTTTAGGAGTACTGTGTGGTCTGAACAAGTACCATGAAAGTATTTGAAATTGCTGAAGTCCTTGACAATCAAAGTTAGGTAATAGACCAAGAAAATGTTTTTGTTGTAGGTGACAGGTGTAAGTTCCTTTAGCATAATATTGTGAGGGGCAACAGGGATAACTGAAGGAAGGAAACAGTGGGGCCAGAAGTACAAATGTAAGACTTGGAGGATTGGCTCTAGCTCTTAACTTGCAAGATGAGTGTTATGTATCTATGTTTACAAAATGCATTATATAATCTTCTCCGTCTACATTAATGATGTGATCTGTGCTTAACCTTAGAATCGGAAGTGCATTGGTGTTTTTGAGGGCCACACCTCCAAAGTGAACTGCCTCCTGGTTATTCAGACCTCTGGAAAGAATGCTGCCCTTTTCACTGGTTCCAGTGATCACACCATTCGCTGCTATACTGTTAAGGTAAGTAGGTCCAGAGAAATCAGAAGTGATAATATTACTGCTTTGACTGTATTTACTCTGTAGAGTGGAGACACAGTCAGATGCTTCATTCTGCCTGCTTTCTTTCTTTTGCTTCCAAACCTATTTTAGTATAAGCATCCCTTGGAGATATTGCTAGTTGGGTCCCAGACCACTGCAATAAAATGAATATTACAGCAAAGCAAGTCAAATAAATTTTTTGGCTTCCCAGTGCCTGTAAAAGTTATATTTATAATACACTCTAGTCTTTTGAATGTGCAACAGCATTATGTCTAAAAGAACAATGTATATACCTTAATTTAAAAATTCACTGTTGCCAAAAAATGCTAACCATCATTTGAGCTTTCATCCAGTTGTGATCTGTTTGCTGGTGGAGGGTCTTATCTCCATGTTGGTGGCTGCTGACTGATCAGGGTTGTGGCTGCTGAACGTTGGGGTCGCTGTTGTTGAAATTTCTTAAGACTTAATGAGTAACCACATTGTTTTTTTCATGTGAAACCTTCATAAGAGCTTAAAGCAATGATATCTTAATAAAATAAATAAATAAATAAGACTTAATGAAGTTTGCCACGTCAACTAACTTCTTTTCACAATGATATCTCTGTAGCATGCAGTGCTATTTGATAGCATTTTACCCACAACAGAACTTTCAGAATTGAAGTCAATTCTCAAACCCTGCTGTTGCTTTATCAACTAAGTTTATGTAATATTCCAAATCCTTTGTTTTGTTGTTATTTCAACAGTCTTCTCAACTTCTCAGGAGAAGTATCCATCTCAAGAAACCACTTTTTTGCTCATCCAGGAGAAGCAATTCCTCATCCATTCAAGTTTTATCATGAGATTGTAGCAATTCAGTTACAGCTTCATACTCCACTTCTAATTCTAGTTCTCTTGCTGGTTCTCCTACATCTGCTGTTCTGCAGTTACTTCCTCCACTGACCTTTAAACCTCTTAAAGTCATGCATGAGGAGTGAATCAGCTTCTTCCAAATTCCTGTTTATGTAGACATTTTGACCTTTTCCCATGAGTCAGGAATATGCTTAGTGTCACCTAGAATGGTGAATCCTTTCTAGAAGGTCTTCAATGGACTTTGCCTAGATTATTCAGAGAAATCACTCTCTATGACAGCTATAGCTTTATGAAATGTATTTCTGAGTAAGACTTAAAAGTCAGAATGACTCCTTGATCCATGGGCTGCAGAGGATGTTATGTATAGGCGTGAAAACAATATTCATCTCGTCTGTCTCCATCAGAGCTCTTGGGTGACCAGGTACGTTGTCAATGAGCAGTAATATTTTGAGAGGACCTTTTTTTCTGAGCTATAATTCTCAGCAGTGGGCTTAAAATATTCAGTAAACCAGGTTGTCAATAGATGTGATGTCATCCAGGCATTGTTGTTCTATTTCTAGAGAACAGGTAGAGTAGATTTATCATAATTACTAAGGGCCCTAGGATTTTCAGAATGGTCAAAGAGCATTGACTTCAATCTAACATTATCAGCTGTATTAGTCTCTCACAAGAGAGTCAGCCTGTCCTTTGAAGCTTTGAGCCAGGCATTGGCTTTTCCTCTCTAGCTATGAAAATCATAGATGGCATCCCCTTTCAATAAAAGTCTGTTTACCCTGCATTGAATATCTATTTAGTGTAGCCACCTTCATTAGTTATCTTAGCTGCATCTTCTGGATAATTTGTTGCAACTACTTGCATTTTTATGTTTTGGAGACGGCTTCTTTCTTTAAACCTCATGATCCAACGTCTACTAGCCTCCCAACTTCTCTTGAGCTTCCTCACCTTTCTCAGCCTTCATACAACTGAAGAGAGCTGGGTCCTTGCCCTGGATTAGGCTTTGGCTTAAGGGAGGGAATGCTGTGGCTGCTTTGATCTATCCAGACTACCAAAACTTTCTCCAGATAAGCAATAGGGCTGTTTTGCCTTCTTATCATTTGTGTATTCACTTTTAATTCTCTTTAAGAACTTTTCCTTTGCATTCACAACTTGGCCAACTACTATAAGAGGCCTGCCTTTCAGCCTATCTCATCTTTCGACTTGCCTTCCTCACTAAGCTTAGTCATTTCTAGCTTTTGATTTAAAATGAGACATGAGACTCTTCCTTTCACTTGAACACTTAGAGGCAATTGTAGGGTTATTAGATGGGCTAATTTCAGTATTGTCTGAGAAAGTAGGGAGGCTTGAGGAGAGGGACAGGGACAGGGGGATGCCCAGTTGGTGGAGCAGTCAAAACAAACCCACCACTTACAGTGACTGTGAAGGGGTGTGGGGGGGAACTTGGTGAAGGTTGGGGGGCCTAGTAAGCATAATGTCTTTCATGTAATTGTAGATTAATGATACAAAAAAAAAAACCCACCACTTATCAGTTAAGTTTGCCATCTTATATGGGTGTGGTTTGTGGCACCTCGAAACAGTTACAATAGTAACATCAAAGATCACTGATCGTAGATTACCGTAAAAAATAATAGTACTGAAAAGTTTTGAAATATTGGGAGAATTACCAAAATATGACACAGAAACAAAATGAGCAAATGCTATTGGAAAAACAGGGCCAATAGACTTGCTCAACACAGGGTTGAACCACAAACCTTCAATTTCTACAAAAACACTGTATCTGCAAAGTGCAGTAAAAGAGATATGCCTGTACACCTGTATAACCTAGGGTAGAAGTGAGGCTTAGATCTAAACCATGTTTTCTATTTCTCTCCACCAGTATTTTTTTATTTGCTAGCACACTAATACTATGTGCATATAATATACATAGTAATATAGTACTGTCAGTAATACTGATCTTTCCCACAAATATTACTGTAGTTTTTATTGTCACATCAAATGTCAAAATTAATCCTAAATAGAAAAGAGAGTAAAATGTTTAAAATTTTTGAACCTGAAGAACTAGAGTGGTTATCTACTCTGAAAAAGAATTTTCTAAACCTAAATATGTTGAAAGAAGTGAGAGAAAATTGTTTGCATATATATATATATATATGTATATATATATTGTTTTTAATTTCTTTAAAAGCCTTAAATATTTGAAGTGAACCTTATAATACTAAATAAGTAAGATTTTTAACATATATATATGGAATATGTGTGATAACAGGAGCACAAAGGAGGAAGAGGAGATGGAGTTGTGCTGGTACAAGGTTCTTATATTTTATTGCAATTAAGTCAGTATTAACTTGAACTAGATTGTTGTGATTTAAGGAAGTAATCACTAGAGTGCTGGTTCACAATTTCAGTGTGCATCAGATTGACCTGCAGAGCTTGTTAAAAACATGTATTACTGGACCCCATCTATTCCCAGAGTTTCTGATTCAGTAGGTTTGGAATAGGGCCCAAGAATTTATACTTCCTGATATAGGATACTGATGCTGCTGGTCTAGGACCACACCATGAGAACAGATGTCCTAGAGCAACCACTGAAAGAAGTAGACATAAGAAATTCAATAGAGTAATTGAAATGGCATACTAAAAAAAAAAATGTTTAAAATAAAACAAGGCAGAAAAGGAGGAACAAATAAAAATGACAAAAAATCACAGAAAGCAAATTGGAGACCTAAATGTAATCATATTTAATAATTAACTGAAGTAACTCTAAAATCAAAAGGCAGAGATTGACTAGATAAAGAGGAAACACCAAAAGTTTTGCATGACAGGACACATGTTTTAAAGTCAAAAGACTTGAAAGTAAAAGATGGAAAAAGACATACCATCCAAGTGTAACAGAAGAGCTGAGTGGTTATGTTAGTATCAGGCAAATATATTTTAAGACAAGGAATACTACTGCTAGAGACAAGGGTGGTATTCTATAGTGGTGAAAGGGTCAATATAGCAAGAATATATAACATATAAATATATTAAATATATAAATAAAAATATATATTAAAAAAAACAAAATTCCAAAATACATGAAGAAAAACTGATAGAACTACAAGGAGAAATAGACAAATCCACGATTATTGTTGGACACTTTAACACCTCTCTCAATAATTGATAGACTACTAGACAGAAAATCAAGGTTATAGAGGTGGACAGCACCATTGATGAACAGATTGAATTAACATTTATAGAATCTTCCACCCAAAGCAGCAGAATACACATTCTTTTCAAATGCTCACCAAGATTGACCATATACTGGGTCATTAAATACATTTCAATCTTAATGAGAATCTCAATTAAAAGGATTGAAGTCATTTAGAGTGTGTTCTCCAACTACAGTGGGATTTAATTAGAAACCGATAACATAAAGAAGTCTGGGAAATTCCCAAATATGGGGAAATGAAATAGCACACTTCTAAGTTACCATGATTCAAAGAAGTCACAAGGGAAATTAGGAAATATCTTGTACTAAATAAGAATGAGAAGACAACTTACCATTTATGGGATGCAGTTACTGTATTGCTCAAAGGGAAATTTTTAGTTTTAAAAGCTTATGTTAGAAAAAACATTTAAAATCAACGATCTAAATTTCTAAGAAATTAGAAAAAGTAGAAAAAAGGAAATAGTAAAGAGCAGAGTGGAACTCAATATATAAAATAGACAAATAATCAAAATTGCAATCAAAAGCAAACTAGCTTTGAAAAGATAAAATAGATAAACTGTTAAGTTGATCAAAAAAGAGAAAAGACATAAATTTCCAATGTCCAGAATGAAAAAATCAACCTCTTAGCAGCATATTCGTTACAGCAAAATGATTGAAGCAATCAATACATCCATAAACTGATAAATGGATAAATGTTGTATATAAAAATGTGTCATGCAAAAAAATGGAATAATGCTGGCAACAAGAAGGAGCAAACTATTGATGCATTGTAGCAACATGGGTGGGTCACAAAAGCATCATGCAGGGTGAAAGAAGCCATATGTAAAAGACTACATACTATATGTAAAAGACTATATGTAAAAGACTTCAAGTGAAAGTCTAGAAAAGGCAGAATTATCAGGGTTGCCTGGGATGGCAGTGGCGATTGAAAACGGGTACAAGGTGACTGGGGGAAACATTCTGAAAATTGATTGAGGTAATAGTTGCATGATTGTACTTTATCAAACTGAATGAAATATGTATTTAATATGGTGGACTTTATTATATGGAAATAATACTTCAATAAAACTTAAAAAGTTGTAGCAAATTTTGGCAAGAAATACTCTGAAGTAAAAAGGGAAAAGTAGTTATTACATAGGAAAGGGTATACATAAGGTTAATGTCACATAAATTGGGAAGAGAGATTCCTTAATAAGAGGAAATAACACATAACTTCAAAAATAATACAGTCTTGCCAATAAAAAGGATTGGTGGTGAAGTTTGGCACTCTATAAATTTTAAAAGCTTCTTGGGTAATTATGGACCAGCTAAATAATCTGGCACTGGTTTGAAGGAGACATTTAGGAGCTACTGAAATACAGAATCAATTATAGGAAAGCACCCATTTGATTAATGCAGTTACCAAATATACAACTATAACCTTCATTTTCTGGTTTAGATATCAAATGCAGTTTTAAATTTATCTATGACTACTTAATTTAAAAGGCTAAGACCCAACTCATAGCTTTGGAAAATGTCTACATTTCAAACTAGAAACGTGGATAACGTTTCTATTTTTTTGCAGCTTGAATTTATATTTGTTTGCAGCTTGAAGGTCTTTGGCCACATGTTTCAAAGGAGAAAAAAATTAAAGTAGTCTTCTACAAAATAAAGATGCTACTTTTTATTTCTCATAAAAAAATCATTTCACACTCTTTTAGAAGGATTGTTTTCACATTTTATTTGCCGTCCACCTCTGCTCATTAGGTGTTTTATACTTTTCTCAGACGCGGGAATGCATGGAGCAGTTGCAGCTGCAAGACCGGGTTCTTTGCCTCCACAGTAGGTGGCGAATCCTTTATGCAGGACTGGCAAATGGCACTGTGGTTACCTTCAACATAAAGGTTAGTGGTTGGGACAGAAGGCTAATCCTCCTGCCACTTGAAAATAGTTTGAGTATATGTAGGAAGAAGTAGAAGGCATTCGCTTTCCTGTTTTTTCATGTGAGAAATCAACGGAATTAGCTGCTACTCGAAAACCCTTTTCTTCTGGTATAAGTGAAACAAAATCCTGTACTGTGACAGCTCAGGCCCAAGTGTGCCAGCACCAAAATGTAGATGTACTAAATTAAACCAACCCTGGCAATTTCGAGCCAAACAATGAGTCACGGGTTAAACTAGTCTATCTCATTTTAAGAATGACAGCATGAAAAAAGCTTGAATTTCTTTGAGTATGACATTGATGTGGTTTGAAAATGACATAGGGTTTTCATTTGGGTAGCCTATTCGGTCAAGTGAACTAAGTCAAAGGTTTGCCTTCTTGCCCATGTGGCCTCATTCTTTCCTAACCCAAAGATAAATCCATTTATTGAGCACACCTTTACTAAGCATCTGTGCTTAGGCCCCAGAGTAAGGTTTAGGATATAAGTAGGGACCAGTTCTTGATGGCCTTATGTGCTTTGTTAATGTAGTTGGACTTAATCTTGTAGGCTTTAAAGTATGAGAGACATGTTTCAGCTTGTATTTTAGAAGAAGTCACTCTGGAGTGATGAGATTGGGAAATACTGATCCTAGTAGAGGCAGGGAGACCTCTTCAGGAGGCCTTGTAATGGAAGCTGATGTGAAGGGTCAGTCTAAGGATGAAGAGAAGAGAATGGATTAAACGATGTAATCTAAGAGGAAGAATTGATAGTTTTGGTTTCTAATTAGGTGTAGCACTATATAACCAAGGTCCTCTGATCATCTTTTTTTTTTAAGAGATGAATAAGGTTTATTATTATTATTTTCTTTATTTTTATTTTTTTTGAGAGGGCATCTCTCATATTTATTGATCAAATGCTTGTTAACAACAATAAAATTCTGTATAGGGGACTCAATGCACAATCATTAATCAACCCCAAGCCTAATTCTCAACAGTCTCCAATCTTCTGAAGCATAACGAACAAGTTCTTACATAGTGAATAAGTTCTTACATGGTGAACAGTGCAAGGGCAGTCATATCAAAGAAACTTTCAGTTTTGATCATGCATCATAAACTATAAACAAGTCAAATATGATTATTTGTTTGATTTTTATACTTGATTTATATGTGAATCCCACATTTCTCCCTTATTATTATTATTATTATTATTTTTTTTAATAAAATGCCAAAGTGGTAGGTAGATGCAAGATAAAGGTAGAAAACATAATTTAGTGCTTTAAGAGGGCAAATGTAGATGATCAGGTGTGTGCCTATAGACTAAGTATTAATCCAAGCTAGACAAGGACAACAAACGTCCACAGATGCAGAAGATGTCTCTCAAAACAGGGGGAGTGAGGTTCTAAGCCTCACCTCTGTTGGTCCCCAATTTCTCACCTGATGGCCCCCCTGCGACTGTGCCTGTCTTAGGTTGTTCCTCCCTTGAGGAATCTTACCCGTCTCTGGCTAACCAGTCATCTTCCGGGGCCATACAGGGAAATGTAAAGTTGGTAAGTGAGAGAGAAGCCATATTGTTTGAAAAGGTTAGCTTTTTACTTCTTTGCAGATTTATGCCCTGTGGCTTCTATGCCCAGCATTTGTCTTGAGGTATCTTTACCACTTGGAAGAATTATGATACTCAGTAATTTTCGATATGAGGCACGAACTCTACTAAAAGGTTGTAATTAGGAAGGAAGAAGAAAAGCTATAGAAGTAGCAGACGGAAGAAAACATGGGAAGATTGATTATTTCTTTGACATATCTTCTTGTAGAGTAACATAAGCATTTATAGCTTTTAACAAACTACTAATTAAATTGCATACACACATTAACATAATAGGAATACAGCTACATAACAAAAGCAGACCTACAATTAACCAGCCATATCAAGTGAAAACAAGAAAATCTGTTAGGTACCCTAGGCATTTGAGAAAACTTATCAACGATATAATGGATAATGTCTAACTGAATTTGAATAGTTTGAGAAAAATCAGACAAATTAAAACAACACATTCCTGGGAACTGTTCACATCCCATATGTTCTTTTAACAGTAGATAGTCTATAGTCGCACGATTTTGGAGCGCTGCAACTTGCACTTCTAATTCTTGGTTGAGTTCCGACAGTATAGATCCAGTCAAATTTGTTGTTTTACTGTATGCACAGGCCAGCTTAGATATCTCCTTCTTCATTCCAGTGGCAAGTCCAGGAACCGGTGGGATGAATGCAGGTACAACTGCAACAGCACCAGGATCTTTGTTGAAGTTTTTTGATGGTCATCTTCTGGAATGACTCTTCCAGAGGATGTTGATGTTGGAAGTTCTTCTTCATATCATATCTTAATTCGATTTCTGGGTAGCCAAATTAGGCTATGATCCTCTGTATAAACACAAACAAACCCTTTGCCCACACTTTGATATGACCTTTATACCATTGTGAAGAACATACTGGAGATCACCACACAGGAACTGCTTTTTTTTTTTTTTTAAGAGAAAGGAATATTATCAGAAAAATGTACTTCCATAGCTGATCATCTGACACCCTTTAAAAGATCAAAATTAAGGATATGTAAAGCATGCATTAATCATTGATTTGCAGTTAGTTTTATCCTATCAGGGAGTAATCCCCCTTTTCTTTCTCTTTTTTTTTTTGTTATCATTAATCTACAATTACATGAAAAATATTATGTTTCCTAGGCTCTCCCCTACACCAAGTCCCCCCCACAAACCCCATTTCAGTCACTGTCCATCAGCATAGGAAAATGTAGAATCACTATTTGTCTTCTCTGTGTTGCACAGCCCTATCCTTTCTCCCACCCCCCACCTTATGCATGCTAATCATAATACCCCCTTTCTTCTTCCCGCCACTTATCCCTCCCTACCCACCCATCCTCCCCAGTCCCTTTCCCTTTGGTACCTGTTAGTCCATTCTTGGGTTCTCTGATTCTGCTGCTGTTTTGTTCCTTCACTTTTTCCTTTGTTCTTATACTCCACAGATGAGTGAAATCATTTGCTATTTCTCTTTCTCCGCTTGGCTTATTTCACTGAGCATAATACCGTCTAGCTCCATCCATGTTGTTGCAAATGGTAGGATTTGTTTTCTTCCTCTGGCTGAAAAATATTCCATTGTGTATATGTACCACATCTTCTTTATCCATTCATCTACTGATGGACACTTAGGTTGCTTCCAATTCTTGGCTATTGTAAATAGTGCTACGATAAACATAGAGGTGCATATGTCTTTTTCAAACTGGGCTGCTGCATTCTTAGGGTAAATTCCTAGAAGTGGAATTCCTGGGTCAAATGGTAAGTCTATTTTGAGCATTTTGAGGAACCTCCATACTGCTTTCCACAATGGTTGAACTAATTTACATTTCCACCAGCAGTGTAGGAGGGTTCCCCTTTCTCCACAACCTCACCAACATTTGTTGTTGTTTGTCTTCTGGATGGTAGCCATCCTTACTGGTGTGAGGTGATATCTCATTGTGGTTTTAATTTGCATTTCTCTGATAACTAGCGATGTGGAGCATCTTTTCATGTGTCTGTTGGCCATCTGAATTTCTTTTTTGGAGAACTGTCTGTTCAGTTCCTCTGCCCATTTTTTAATTGGATTATTTGTTTTTTGTTTGTTGAGTTGGGTGAGCTCTTTATATATTTTGGATGTCAAGCCTTTATCGGATCTGTCATTTACAAATATATTCTCCCATACTGTAGGATACCTTTTTGTTCTATTGATGGTGTTTTTTGCTGTACAGAAGCTTTTCAGCTTAATATAGTCCCACTTGTTCATTTTTGCTTTTGTTTTCCTTGCCCGGGGAGATATGTTCAAGAAGAGGTCACTCATGTTTATGTCTAAGAGGTTTTTGCCTATGTTTTTTTCTAAGAGTTTTATGGTTTCATGACTTACATTCAGGTCATTGATCCATTTTGAATTTATTTTTGTGTATGGGGTTAGACAATGGTCCAGTTTCATTCTCTTACATGTAGCTGTCCAGTTTTGCCAGCACCATCTGTTGAAGAGACTGTGATTTCGCCATTGTATGTCCATGGCTCCTTTATCAAATATTAATTGACCATATATGTTTGGGTTAATGTCTGGAGTCTCTAATCTGTTCCACTGCTCTGTGGCTCTGTTCTTGTGCCCGTACCAAATTGTCTTGATTATTATGGCTTTGTAGTAGAGCTTGAAGTTGGGGAGTGAGATCCCCCCTACTTTATTCTTCTTTCTCAGGATTGCTTTGGCTATTCAGGATGTTTGGTGTTTCCATATGAATTTTTGAACTATTTGTTCCAGCTTGTTGAAGAATGTTGCTGGTTATTTGATAGGGATTGCATCAAATCTGTATATTGCTTTGGGCAGGATGGCCATTTTGACGACATTAATTCTTCCTAGCCAAGAACGTGGGATGAGTATCCATTTGTTAGTATCCCCTTTAATTTCTCTTAAGAGTGACTTATAGTTTTCAGCGTATAGGTCTTTCACTTTTTTGGTTAGGTTTATTCCTAGGTATTTTACTTATTTTGATGCAATTGTGAATGGAGTTGTTATCCTGATTTCTCTTTCTATTGGTTCATTGTTAGTGTATAGGAAAGCCACAGATTTCTGTGTGTTGATTTTGTATCCTGCAACTTTGCTGTATTCCGATATCAGTTCTAGTAGTTTTGGTGTGGAGTCTAGGGTTTTTTATGTACAATATCATGTCATCTGCAAATAGTGACAGTTTAACTTCTTTATCAATCTGGATTCCTTGTATTTCTTTGTTTTGTCTAATTGCCATGGCTAGGACCTCCAGTACTATGTCAAATAACAGTGGGGAGAGTGGACATCCCTATCTTGTTCCCAATCTCAGAGGAAAAGCTTTCAGCTTCTCGCTGTTCAGTACGATGTTGGCTGTGGGTTTATCGTATATGGCCTTTATTATGTTGAGGTACTTGCCCTCTATTCCCATTTTGCTGAGAGTTTTTATCATGAATGGATGTTGAATTTTGTCAAATGCTTTTTCAGCATCTATGGAGATGATCATGTGGTTTTTGTCTTTCTTTTTGTTGATGTGGTGGATGATGTTGATGGATTTTCGAATGTTGTACCATCCTTGCATCCCTGGGATGAACCCCACTTGGTCATGGTGTATGATCCTTTTGATATACTGTTGAATTCTGTTTGCTAATATTTTGTTGAGTATTTTTGCATCTACGTTCATCAGGGATATTGGTCTGTAATTTTCTTTTTTGGTGGGGTCTTTGCCTGGTTTTGGTATTAGGGTGATGTTGGCTTCATAGAATGAGTTTGGGAGTATTCCCTCCTCTTCTATTTTTTGGAACACTTTAAGGAGAATAGGTATTATGTCTTCTCTGTGTGTCTGATAAAATTCCAAGGTTAATCCGTCTGGCCCCGGGGTTTTGTTCTTGGGTAGTTTTTTGAATACCGTTTCAATTTCTTTGCTCGTAATTGGTTTGTTTAACTTTTGTGTTTCTTCCTTGGTCAGTCTTGGGAGGTTGTATTTTTCTAGGAAGTTGTCCATTTCTTCTGGGTTTTCCAGCTTGTTGGCGTATAGGTTTTCATAGTAGTCTTTAATAATTGTTTGTATTTCTGTGGAGTCTGTCATGATTATTCCATTCTCCTTTCTGATAGTGTTGATTTGTGTTGATTCTCTTTTTCTCTTAATAAGTTTGGCTAGAGGCTTACCTATTTTGTTTATTTTCTCAAAGAACCAGCTTTTGGTTTCGTTGATTTTGGCTATTTTTTTATTCTTCTCCATTTTGTTTATTTCTTCTCTGATCTTTATTATGTCCCTCCTTCTGCTGACTTTAGGCCTCATTTGTTCTTCTTTTAACCGTTTTGATAATTGTGATGTTAGACTATTCATTTGGGATTGTTCTTCCTTCTTCAAGTGTGCCTGGATCACTATATACTTTCCTCTTAATACTGCTTTCGCTGCATCCCACAGAAGTTGGGGCTTTGTGTTGTTGTTGTCATTTGTTTCTATATATTCCTTGATCTCTATTTTGATTTGTTCATTGATCCGTTGATTATTTAGAAGCGTGTTGTTAAGCCTCCATGTGTTTGTCAGCCTTTTTGTTTTCTTTGTAGAATTTCTTTCTAGTTTTATACCTTTGTGGTCTGAAAAATTGGTTGGTAGAATTTCAGTATTTTGGAATTTATTGAGGCTCTTTTTGTGAGCTAGTATGTGGTCTATTCTGGAGAATGTTCCATGTGCACTTGAGAAGAATGTATATCCTGTTGCTTTTGGATGTAGAGTTCTATAGATGTCTATTAGGTCCATCTGTTCTAGTGTGTTGTTCAGTGCCTGTGTGTCCTTAGTTATTTTCTGCCCGGTGGATCTATCCTTTGGGGTGAGTGGTGTGTTGTAGTCTCCTAAAATGAATGCATTGCATTCTATTTCCCTCTTTAGTTCTGTTAGTATTTGTTTCACAAATGCTGGTGCTCCTGTGTTGGGTGCATATATATTTATAATGGTTATATCCTCTTGTTGGACTGAGCCTTTATCATTATGTAATGTCCTTCTTTATCTCTTGTTACTTTCTTTGTTTTGAAGTCTATTTTGTCTGATACTATTACTGCAACCCCTGCTTTCTTCTCTCTGTTGTTTGCCTGAAATATGTTTTTCCATCCCTTGACTTTTAGTCTGTGCATGTCTTTGGGTTTGAGGTGAGTTTCTCGTAAGCAGCATATGATGGGTCTTGCTTTTTTATCCATTCTATTACTCTGTGTCTTTTGATTGGTCCATTCAGTCCATTTACATTTAGGGTGACTTTTGAAAGATATGTACTTATTGCCATTGCAGGTTTTAGATTCGTGGTTACCAAAGGTTCAAGGTTATCTTCTTTAGTATCTTACTGCCTAACTTACCTCGCTTATTGAGCTGTTATATACACTGTCTGGAGATTCTTTTCTTCTCTCCCTTCTTATTCCTCCTCCTCCATTCTTTATATGTTGGTTGTTTTAGTCTGTGCTCTTTCATGTTTCCTTTAACTGCTTTTAGTGGGTAGTTGACTTTATTTTTTGCCTTTAGTTAGTATTTGGTTGGTCTGCTTTCTTTGCTGTGATTTTATTTTCTCTGGTGACATCTGTTTAGTCTTAGGAATGCTCCCGTCTAGAATAGTCCCTCTAGAATACCCTGTAGAGGTGGTTTGTGGGAGGCAAATTCCCTCAACTTGTGCTTGTCTGGAAATTGTTGAATCCCTCCTTCATATTTAAATGATAGTCGTGCTGGATACAGTATCCTTGGTTCAAGGCCCTTCTGTTTCATTGCATTAAATATATTATGCCATTCTCTTCTGGCCTATAAGGTTTCTGTTGAGAAGTCTGATGATAGCCTGATGGGTTTTCCTTTATAGGTGACCTTTTTCTGTCTAGCTGCCTTTAAAACTCTGTCCTTGTCCTTGACATTTGCCATTTTAATTGTTATGTGTCTTGATGTTGTCCTCCTTGGGTCCTTTCTGTTGGGAGTTTTGTGTATTTCCGTGGTCTGAGAGACTATTTCCTCCCCCAGTTTGGGGAAGTTTTCAGCAATTATTTCTTCAATGATACTTTCTATCCCTTTTTCTCTCTCTGCTTCTTCTGGTACCCCTATAATACCGATATTGTTCCTTTTGGATTGGTCACACAGTTCTCTTAATTTTGTTTCATTCCTGGAGATCTTTTTATCTTTCTCTGTGTCAGCTTTATACGTTCCTGTTCTCTGGTTTCTATTCCATCAATGGCCTCTTGCATCTTATCTGCTTATAAATCCTTCCAGAGTTTGTTTAACTTCTGTAATCTCCTTCCAGACTTCTGTAATCTCTCTCCGGACGTCTGTAATCTTCCTCTGGACTTCATCCCTTAGTTCTTGTATATTTCTCTGCATCTCCGTCAGCATGTTTATGATTTTTATTTTGAATTCTTTTTCAGGAAGACTGGTTAGTTCTGTCTCCTTCTCAGGTGTTGTCTCTGTAATCTTTGCCTCAAATTTTGCCTTTTCATAACGATAGAAATAGTTTGCAGAGCTGGCATGAGTGACGCCTGGAAGAACTTCCCTTCTTTTTGGTTTGTGGCCTTCCTCTCCTGGGAGAACAGCGACCTCTAGTGGTTTGTGCTGGGCAGCTGCACGCAGACAGGGCTTCTGATTCTTGCCCCGCCGCTATGGGGTTTATGTCTGCTGTCGCTGTGGGTGTGGCCTGCCTCGGGCTGCTACTCTGATATGGCAGAGCCACATTGGAGGGGGAATGGCCAGGAGGCTGTTTATCTCCATGAGGGCCTCTGAGCTGCCCTGCTGTCCAGGGGTTTAGGGTGCCCGTAGTTCCCAGCTACTGAACTAAGTGTCCTAGGACGCTTCCATCCAGCTGTGGAGTCCCTGTCCCTTTAAGACTTCCAAAAAGCACTCGCTTTTCTTTGTCCCCAGGGTGCCCGCTGCGGGGACAGCTCACCGGTCTTACTGTCCCGTTTCCCTAGTGTCCAGCACCCCCCACATGCACTGTGTCTGCGCTCTTGTGCAGATGGCTGGTGCTGGGTGTTCAGCAGTCCTGGACTCCCTCTCCCTCCCCGCTCTGACTCCTCTCCTCCCGCCCAGAGCTGGGGTGTGGAGCACTCGGGTCCCGCCAGACCAGGGCTTGTATCTTACCCCCTTTGTTAGGTGCTGGGTTCTCGCAGGTGTGGATGTGGTCTGGATGTTGTCCTGTGTCTTCTGGTCTCTCTTTTAGGAAGAGTTGTCTTTGTTGTATTGTCAAAAATATATGTGGTTTTGAGAGATTTCCGCTGCTCTACTCATGCCGCCATCTTGGCTCCGCCTCTCAGGTTTATTATTTTTTTCATACTAAGTTTGCTTTAATTAAATTCTCAGCTGTACAAGCTAAAAGACCATTAAATTACCCATGATGCTGAATTCAGAGTTCATATTTATTTTTCAAAGATTTCCAAATGATCACTTGAACATTAAATGTTTTCTAGGTAATCAGTTTACATTTGGTGATTATAGTGCCCTTTTATTTTTTTTAGTTCCCTGAGAGATTCTTTTATTATTTTATTAAGGTATCATTGATATACAATATTAATAAAGGTTTTACATGAGCAACATTGTGGTTACAGCATTCACCCATATTATCCAGTCTCCCCAACCAACATCCCATTACAGTTACTGTCCATCAGCATAGTAAGATGCTATAGAGTCACTACTTATCTTCTCTCTACTATACTGCCTTCCCCGTCCCCCCACATTATGTGTGCTAATCATAATACCACAATCCCCTTCACCCCTCCTCCACACCCACCCTCTCTACCCCCTTTCCCTTTGGTAACCACTTGTCCCTGGTGTGAGGTGATACCTCATTGTGGTTTTAGTTTGCATTTCCTTGATGATTAGTAATATGGAGCATCTTTTCATGTGTCTGTTGGCCACTCAAATTTTGTCTTTGGAGAAGTTTCTGTTCAACTCCTCTGCCCATTTTCTAATCAGGTTCTTTGTTTATTGGGTGTTATGGCATGTAAGTTCTTTATATATTTTGGATGTTAACCCTTTATTGGATAAGTTGTTTACTAATATGTTCTCCCATACTGTAGGATTCCTTTTTTTTTAATTAGTTTTATTTTGGTATCATTAATCTACAATTACATAAAGGACATTATGTTTACTAGGCTCCCACCTTCACCAAGTCACCCCCACATACACATTCACAGTCACTATCCATCAACATAGTATGATGCTGTAAAATCACTACTTGTCTTCTCTGTGTTGCACAGCCCTCCTTGTGCCCCCCCCACACTATACATGTTAATCATAATGCCCCCTTTCTTTTTTCCCGCCCTCATCCCTTCCCACCCGTCCTCCCCAGACCCTTTCTCTTTGGTAACTATTAGTCCATTCTTGGGTTCTGTGCTTCTGCTGCTGTTTTGTTCCTTCAGTTTTCTTTTGTTCTTATACTCCACATATGAGTGAAATCATTTGGTACTTGTCTTTCTCCACCTGGCTTATTTCACTGAGCATAATACCCTCTAGCTCCGTCCATGTTGTTGCAAATGGTAGGATTTGTTTTCTTCTTATGGCTGAATAATATTCCATTGTGTATATGTACCACATCTTCTTTATCTATTCATCTACTGATGGACACTTAGGTTGCTTCGAATTCTTGGCTATTGTAAATAGTGCTGCAATAATCATAGGGGTGCTTCTTTCTTTTTCAAACTGGAGTGCTGCATTCTTAGAGTAAATTCCTAGAAGTGGAATTCCTAGGTCAAATGGTAAGTCTATTTTGAGCATTTTGAGGAATCTCCATACTGCTTTCCA
Source organism: Manis javanica (assembly GCF_040802235.1). NCBI lineage: Eukaryota > Metazoa > Chordata > Mammalia > Pholidota > Manidae > Manis > Manis javanica. The sequence continues at coordinate 92,555,304 of NC_133163.1, read as the reverse complement.
CAATGGTTGAACTAATTTACATTCCCACCAGCAGTGTAGGAGGGTTCCCCTTTCTCCCCAACCTCACCAACATTTGTTGTTGTTTATCTTTTGTATGGTAGCCATCCTTACTGGTGTGAGGTGATATCTCATTGTGGTTTATTTTGCATTTCTCTGATAACTAGCGATGTAGAGCATCTTTTCATGTGTCTGTTGGCCATCTGAATTTCTTCTTTAGAGAACTGTCTATTCAGCTCCTCTGCCCATTTTTTAATTGGATTATTTGCTTTTTGTTTGTTGACGTGCGTGAGCTCCTTATATATTTTGGATGTCAACCCTTTATTGGATCTGTCATTTACAAATATATTCTCCCATACTGTAGGATACCTTTTTGTTCTATTGATGGTGTCCTTTGCTGTACAGAAGCTTTTTAGTTTGATGTAGTCCTGTTTGTTCATTTTTGCTTTGGTTTCCCTTGCCCGGGGGGATGTGTTCAGGAAAAAGTTGTTCATGTTTATATTCAGGAGATTTTTGCCTGTTTTCTTCTAAGAGTTTTATGGTTTCATGACTTAAATTCAGGTCTTTGATCCATTTCAAGCATACTTTTGTGTATGGAGTTAGACAGTAATCCAGTTTCATTGCCAACACCAATTGTTGAAGAGGCTGTCATTTCTCCATTGTATATCCATGGTTCCTTTATCGTATATTAATTGGCCATATATATATTGGTTTATATCTGGGCTCTCTGTTGTATTCCATTGATCTATGGGTCTGTTCTTGTGCCAGTACCAAATTGTCTTGATTTGTAATAGAGCTTGAAATTGGGGAGTGTAATCCCCCCCACTTTATTCTTCCTTCTCAGGATTGCTTTGGCTATTCAGGGTATTTTGTGATTCCATATGAATTTTAGACCTATTTGTTTTAGTTTGTTGAAGAATGCTGTTGGTATTTTGATAGGGATTGAATTGAATCTGTAGATTGCTTTAGTCAGGTTGGCCATTTTGACAATATTAATTCTTCCTATCCAGGAGCATGGGATCTATTTCCATTTACTGGTGTCTTCTTAAATTTCTCTCATGAATGCCTTGTAGTTTTCACGGTATATATCTTTTACCTTCTTGGTTAGGTTTGTTCCTAGGTATTTTATTCTTTTTGATACAATTGTAAATGGAATTGTTTTCCTGAATTTCCTTTCTGCCAGTATATAGGGATGCAACAGATTTCTGTGTATTAATTTTGTATCTTGCAACTTTGCTGAATTCAATTATTAGTTCTAATAGTTTTGGGATGGATTCTTTCGGGTTTTTTATGTACAATATCATGTCATCTGCAAACAGTGACAGTTTAACATCTTCTTTACCAGTCTCATCTGATCATATTCTAACAGCATGTTGGAATGTTTACTATGTTAAGCCCAGGTACAGTATCATTTGTGTATTTAAAGAGTACCTATCTCTCCTTCCACTTGCTAACTGGAACTACTTAAAAGGTATGCAATAAAATATGTTATTGTTTCTGCCTTTAAGAAGCTTAAAATCAAGTTAGAAAAATCTAGCATGTATAAAATCAAGAACCACATTATTTGGCTATCGATATGAATAGATAACAGAAGGATAATTACTAAAGGTTTTTTCACTCCAGATGCAAAATGCTAATAGCCTAAATTTGGTGAGGGCAGTAGTAATGGAGAAGAAAAAATTTTTAAATGCTAAAGGACAAAACTTGATAATTGCCTACTGAGTTACCTACTAATTCTCTTTTGTGAGATTAATGTTATTAAAGGTAGAAGTTAGGATCAAGACTTCTGGAGCAAGATGATAAGAAATTCAAATGGAAATGTTTTTTAAGTGGTTCAAGTCCCAGAGAAGATGGACCCTGAGACAGAGATTTGAGAATCTCTGCAGAGGTGTGAATTTTGAAGGCTTGTTAGGGCTGAGCCTTTTCTGTTTTCCCATATTCCTAGAATGCAGTGCTTCTGGCGTCTCAATGGAAAGCCAGGGCTGTTCACCAGTGCCTGTCCACCATTGGGCCCTGAATTCCTTCAGTCTCCCAGCCCCTCAAGATGGCCAAAATTATTGCTTAGCTTTGTAGGCTCACAGCTGCTGCTTTATGCTTAGTTTCTGAGAGTCTTTCCCTACGCATGCACCTAACGGACCTTTTAAGAGATTTTGGGGAAACTGAGAGACTATGAACAAGGTTGGTGTGGGGATGAGGAAAAGCAAGTGAAATCTGAGTCAAAGGAATGTTTGCAAATTCAGGATGTGTGTGACTCTGACACTCTAATATAAAGGCTTCTGTCATCCACTAAATGATGTCATCTGAGAAGACATAGAACCAAAAGTCAGGAGAACTTCAGAATAACAGAAAGTTGAAGCACAAGAGTCTTAACTGAAACTGTGTAACAAAGTAGTTCTCAATAGAGAATTTTGGAAATACAGTAACAAACAGGTCACATAAATTTTGGATGACAAAAAGAAAAACTGAAAAAGTAGTGAAAGAGTTCCTGGAGCTGGTGCATGGAAAATATGTTAGAGTGTGAAGAAAAGGTTGACCATTCATTATCATTAACTGAAGAGAAGTGAGAGAGCACATCCAAGGAGAACCGAGTTCTAATTGTGATCAAGATAGTGTGGGCTGAAGCTAGAAATGAGTTTATGATGTAAGAGTTCGCTACCCCCTAAGTGGGGGAGGAGGGAGCCGTGAACACACTGTGTCAGAGCAGAACTGGCAGGGGTGGGAAGTCACAGAGAGGGAGTGAGTATGAGAACTTAAGCGTAGGTCATAGAATTTAAGAGTGTGGATCTGGATCCAGGTAGTAATTTTGGTTAGTAGATTTTGAGGTTTACCAGCCATGTTGCTTTTATGTCATGCAATGTTGGCATATTTTTCAGAACAATAAACGGCTTGACATCTTCGAATGCCACGGTCCTCGGGCTGTCAGCTGTCTTGCCACAGCTCAGGAAGGTGCCAGAAAACTGCTCGTGGTGGGGTCTTACGACTGTACCATCAGTGTACGGGATGCGCGGAATGGACTCCTCCTCAGAACACTGGAGGGCCACAGCAAAACCATTCTTTGCATGAAGGCAAGTACAGGACAAGAGAACAGGAGTGAGTTGTGCGGTGCGAATGGAAGAGTTTGAAGGACAGTCCCCATGTTGTCTGGTGCCTTAGGTAGAACACAGTCGTCTTGAGAAGAGCAAGCAGATTACTGTTCTTTTCTGTAGGCCTGGGTCACCAAGGGATGTACTGGTTTTTTCCCAGTAATTTTAACTGGGAAACACAAGTGTATTTTACTGTAGAATGTAGAAACACTCTAATGCCCTTCTAGGATACTTGATAATCATTCTGAAACCCAGGACTGCATTGTCAGTCAGTTCATCAGAGTACCTGGTGGTAGGACCTAAGTTTCTGGTCAAAAAATTTGTCTGAAAACTTATTGTTTATACCTAGTTCATGTTCATCTCAAAGTAGAATGGAAATGAGAATCTGCCAATGTGTATTCCAAGTTGCCTCTGCAACTTGGAACCTTATTCCAAATCTAACCCATTAACTCTTTTTCTTTAAGGTGGTGAACGACCTTGTGTTCAGTGGCTCCAGCGATCAGTCAGTCCATGCCCACAACATTCACGTAAGCTGTGTTGCTGCTGAGTAAAGAAATCTTTACCAGAATGGTTAAAGCTTGAATAGTTCCTCAGACCTCTTGCAGTTTAAATTATGGCCTTTTACCAGTAAAAATCTTAATAATAATCCCTATGCATAAGCTCTTGGGTAATATTGAGCCCCAAAATTTTCAGTGGGGGCAAACTCAGAGTTTATGTAAGGTTTTGTTTGAATGATTCATTTAAACTTGAGATAAATTGAGCATCTGAGGCTCTAAAAAAGTGGATGTGGTATGAAGCTTAAAATAGAACAAATAAAAACAACCAAGAGATTGCCCAGGTCACAGAGACAGTTCTTGAAACTCAGTTCCTGTTCTGTAAACTGGAGATAATCCACCTCCAGAGACTTGTCCAGGTCCAAAGAAATGATTAAATTGAAAATACTTCGAAAGCTGTGAAGTACATATGGATGGGGCTGTGGCCCTGTTTTTATATGACGCTAGGTTCTCTCCATCAGGATCCATTTCATTTGTTTTGTATAGATAAATAACAGATGCTCATGGGATTACTTCATCTGTTAAAATTTGTACAGCCACATGTGTACAAGTAGCCTCAGAGTCATGACTCTTAGAATTATAGGATAATAAATCTCAAAAGTCAGGAGGAATCTTGAAAGTTAATCTTGTGACTTTTATTTCTCTTTTGATGCAGACTGGAGAGCTTGTGCGGATCTATAAAGGTCACAATCATGCAGTGACTGTGGTGAATATCCTAGGAAAAGTGATGGTCACTGCTTGTCTGGATAAATTTGTTCGTGTCTATGAATTGCAGGTACAATTTAGATTCAGTATTTTGTTTGAATGATTTGAGGAGATTGCTGGGGTTTGGTGTTGATTTTCTTTATAAAGTAAAGCTGTAGTGGGACCCAGGAATCCATTCTTCACAAGCATTCTGCATGATTAAAAAGCAGCTATCTGTGGACAGCACTTTTAGAAACATTGCTCTGAGATAAGTGGTCAGTCTCACAGGTGTCAAAACTTTAAATGGTTTCTGAACAGCAACTTCCATTTCTAAAACCTGTCTAGCTCTCCTTGTGTGCAGTTTCAGCTTTGAGATTTTGATATTACATGGAAATTGTTTTTATTACTTCCAATTACCAGCTCCTCCCTTGAGGAAGAGGACTTGTTAGAAAGATTGCTATTGGATTATATTTCTGTTAAAATGCCCCTGGTGCTTCAGCTTGGTGCCTTAGGTATAGTTTTAAACCTTCCAGAGGCCTTCAGGCTTATGTTTCAGGCTATGCTTATTCAATACAAATAACCTTAATTCTCTTATTTTTTTCCTCCACCTAAGTCCCATGATCGATTGCAAGTTTATGGAGGACACAAAGACATGATAATGTGTATGACCATCCATAAAAGTATGGTAAGTATTATTTGCCATGCCACATATTTGCCTTTGAATGTTTTTACTAAAAAGTCTACAAACCGATAATCATGTTTCTATTTGCTACTTCCAAGAATGACGTTTATTTCTGATATGCCTCCTAATCAAATGCCTTTCTTTCTCAGTATAATATTACTGAGAAGTAACCCAGTAACATTGTTGAAGATTCATTTTCTATTAATTGCTAAAATAGTTACAATAAAAATCTAATATGCCATTAAATAGAAAATAAATTTTTAAGATGTTTTCAAAAAAAAAGAATTGGTGTTTTTTCCAGAGACATTATGATATGAACAGAACATTGGAATAGTCAGGAAATTTGGCCAGTGTGGCATAGTTATAGCAGACCTAAAAGTAGAAGTTAACTCACTTAACCCTGCTAAGCCTTGATTCATTTTATTTTTAAATTATGGGGTTGAGCCATACTCTGAGCAACAGAACCCTTTGTTCCATTGACAATGCCCACTACCATATAAAGTGCCCAACAGCCTGAGCTACACTGGTTGAAGTATAAGTGGGCACCCCTGAGCCCTGCCACTTTTGCTCCCAATTAGGGTCTCAAGTGGTTCTCAAAGGAGTGTGGCTTCAAAGTGTCTAGACTAGAAGATCTGGTCCTTTTGTAGTGCTCTGGGCCGGTTTTGGTTTAAGTTCTTGTTTTCTCATAACTAGTACAAGTTGCTTTTGAATCTTATTTTCAGGATGTTTACTGGTTGATCTGTTTGGTATATTGTTTTGTTCTGAATGATAAACCTCCTTTTCCAGATTTACACTGGCTGTTATGATGGCAGTATTCAGGCTGTGAGGCTCAATCTGATGCAGAATTACCGCTGTTGGGTAAGGAGTGAAACTGGTCTTGTCACCAGACCTAGGGTTGCTCAGCACTAGGCTAACCTACAGATCTTCAATATCACCAGTTAAACATTTTTAGATTTGAACATCTATTTTATACTTTCTACTGTGAGACAAGGAAACCCATTTTTGAAAACCTGACACTCTGCTTTGTAAGATTTGATTTTAGGCTTGTCCAAAGTAAAGAAACTAATTACTTTTCAGTTTTCATACATTACTACATTTGCTTTTTAGTCTTCTCAGTGAAGGCTAGCAAAATCCAGTACAACAGGATCCAGACCGGTTTATTTCTACCTAATTTATCTAGAGAAATGAGGGGAATACTATCTGGTTTTAAAGCTGGAGGGATGGAGTGCTAACAGAGGAAAAACTAAAATTTGCATTTCTTTTTAGAAATGGATATAAGAGAAATAGAACCACAAGATTTCTTATAAGCAAGCCTGTAGAGGAAAAGCCAAGACAAAGAATCTTTATATTTTCTTACTAACAAGTGAAATTGAGCCACATTTATAAGTAAAGATAGAGTTAAAAAGTAAATAAATAGAAGGAAAAGAAGTGGGTCATTGCAAACTTGTGATTCAAGTGAGTAAAGTCAGGCTTGCATAGCAGTGTTGATTTGACCACCAATATCTCCACAAATGCAGTTTTCTTTATTAGACATTTTTATTTTCAAGTTTGTAAGTCAGTAGTTCTTAGACTTGTTAAAAATAACCCTTTCAGTATTATACAAAGGCTGTTTGCCTTTTGAAATAAATGGACTAAGAAACTCATTTTATGATGGCAAGATAAAGAGTAAGTGTGGTTTAAACTGAATTGTGTGGTAACTTACTTACCAGTATTTGCTAACCTCTTCCTTGTCTCTCTAATCATGTAATGGTTACCTTAGTGCTTTGCCTTCTCAAAATACCAAAGTGTCAAGGACTTTCCCATCTTTTCAAGGTTCCTCATTATACTGATAATTAATTTGGTTGCTTCTGGTTTTGTTATATTTCTAGCCAAGAAAATTATAGAATAAAGAATAAGGGTACTATGTTTACATAGTACTGATGGGATACAAGTGAGGCATGTTCTAACTGCATGTTTCCTGTAGTGTTTTTACCTCACCCTTCCCTTCTGTTTCTCACCAGTGGCATGGCTGCTCTCTGATATTTGGCGTAGTAGATCATTTAAAACAGCATTTGCTGACTGACCATACAAATCCAAACTTTCAAACCCTGAAATGTCGCTGGAAGAACTGTGATGCTTTTTTCACTGCTAGGAAAGGATCCAAACAGGTACGTGAGTGGGACTCCAGTCCCCCGGGGTCATTCAGCCCCTCAGAGCAGGGCTCAGCAAACCTTTATTGCTTTATTGGAATGTTCAGAATTGCAATAAATAGGGAGAGTTTCGGGACTTGTCTTGTTATTCATAGATTTGGGGATTAGCTTGGTAAGGTTTCAGATGAAGTAGTAGATAGTTTTTGAGAAAGAACCTAAAGAGAATGTTTTCAAATGTTTGAAATCCAGTAACAGAACCTAGAGGATTATTATAGTGCTCTTGTGCTAAAACAAGAACTTACTTTCAAGTACATGGTTTCATTTTCATGTGAATTAGCAAAGTGCTAGATCCTAACCACCTTTCATGTATGGATCATAGAATGTACCCATGAAGCTGTCCTTGGTCTTGACTTTGTCTTGTCTAGCTACCAACTTTTCTATCATGAGCCTTTTCCCTTATTCCTAGGATGCTGCAGGACACATTGAACGACACGCTGAGGAAGACAGCAAAATTGATTCATGAAGTTTTTTGCCTCCCATGTTGGGAAGTCATTAGTTGAACTAATTTCACATCAGCCCCTCACACCGGCCACACTTTTACCTGCCTCAGTGAAGCAGGGAAGGAGAAAGTGGTTACTAGCCAGGCTTACTACTAGCATAAGTCTGGGCATCTCTATGGGATAATAGGTTACAATCTAAGTTCTTGCTGGAGGTTTAAACAGATTTAAAGGAACCATCCTCCTCTGGGACAACATGGCATGTAGTAATCTATGCTCCTAGTGTTCTCCAGATCTCCAGATGTTTATTACAGATGAAGATCTTAATTGGTTACCCAGTGGGACACTGATCATACATACATTTTGCTGATTTCAGTTTGTGATTTTTAGTTTATGTTCTTATGATGGTGTAAGCCTAGAGTCAGGCTTTAGAGTACATGTTCAAATGCTATATTTTTAGACTCAGTTTTAATTTCTTCAGTTGTAATAACTGGGTATTTAAATTGGAAGCAAATAGTTTTCTTTCTGAACAACTAAGTGTAGTATGTTTCAATATTCTCTTGCTTTGTAGGTGGATAGAGCTGGCTTTAAATGCTAAAGGAACACACAGTAGGTTTTTAACAGCTAGTATGACTGCTCTGTTGATTATATTTTAGGAACTCAAGACAGCAAATCACATAATGACAAGTCTTCATAGATAGCACTTCCTGTTGGACCTCTTTGCAAGTTTTGGTGGAGTGCCCAGTTTAAGGCAGTTCATAGCTCTAACATCTGCCTTGAAACTGCTGTAAGACCTCAGCACTCACTGCTGCAGGCATTGTCAGGTTGTTTGAACTGGAGGCACATCTTTTGTCTCACTTTCCAGTTTCTGACTCTCCAGTCCTCCAGTGGGTTTGCAGTCTTTTTGTTTACTGCATTGCCAACACCTATCTTTCCCACTCTAGGTGTGCTTAGACTAATAATGGCAGCCATCAAATACTTCCTCTGAGCTCACAGGGTGCTTCCCACCCACCTGCAGTACCCAAGATAGGGGACTTAGGATAAAGCATCTGAAGACAGTTTTTAGGGCCTCAAACAGGCTTCTTAGAGACTGAAACCTTCTGAAACCTTACCTGACCTTTACCTCCCTACTAACTGGGAAATAAGAGTGGAGTATGGTGAAGGTAAAGACTCTACTTGTCCACTGAGGGCCACCAAATTAACAAAGCCTAGTGAGACTGCTTTGTGTTTGGATTGATTTTCTCTGGACTCTTAAGAAAATCTCTTGAAGTGTTGCCTTCTACCCTTTTTCTGGATTCTAAAAACTGAAAGAGTCTTCAGAGAGAGAGAGAAGGGAGAAGAGCCTAGTGCCACATATCAAGCTCCAGGATGTGGCACCTCCTGTTTTCTAAGATTGCAGAGCACCAGTTTATTTCTACCCCCGTTAGTGTGCATGTCTCCTTCAGGCTCTAGACAGGGAGACTTTCCTGAGGGTACATGGATGGGTTTCAAGAGAGTATGAAAAACTCCCTGAAATTGTATGCAAGGCTAAGTATTTATTCTTTTCTCCAATAAAGGCTCCAGTGGTTCATACTGGATCCAGAAAGCAGTTAAGAGCTAATCTAGGAGCTACTACTAGGTAATTAATGGCCCTACAAGCTATTTACTTCTGTCCTTGGGAATGGGAACCTCCTTTGTTGACCACACTGTTGAGATTTGCATGTTACTTGAGAGAGAACAGAGAGGACCTCATTGCATAAAGTGTATTTGTGCTATTTCTGTATGAGATTAAGAACCTTTCCCACTTCTCACCCCCATTTCCTGTAAGGGTGATCAGAAAAGCCACACTGTTCGTTGGGCTTTCCCAGGAAAGTGTATTTGGATTTACTGTTAAACCTGGCATTTTATTCTGGGCTTTAGTGAAGCCACATTTCCACGTTGACTGGGCAGTGTGCTAAGAAAGTCTTGTATGCTCTGTTGCATAGGTGTCCTGTCCTAGTACAGGTCTGAAAAGATGAGAGTGGTGGAGCCTTTCTATAGCAGGAAGGGGGTATGTGAGGTGTTAGGCAATCATGGGGAACATTTGAAGGTATGAACAGACTGATAGAATCAGCAAGAACTGATTTGGGTTATTACACTTTGTTAAAATTGTACACAGTCTATCTGCCTCTTTGTGTACAGGTGTGAATGTTCCTTGTACGGCTGTGTGTGTGTGTGCATGAGCACCTGTACTTGTAATACTTCTCGTTTCACAAAAATTTCTTTGAAGCAATGTCAATAATGTCTTTGCTTCGAGAATTTGTAAAATTTGTTTAACCCCAGGTTAGTGTTTTAACCTAAATGCACGCTGTTCTTGCCCTCTGTTTAGAAATAAAGGTACCATAAGCATCTTGTTTGCTTATGGTTGTGTGTTCATACTCTTAAGAGTCTTGAAAGTTAAGTAGAACTTTAGTTGTTTTTTAAGTCTTCTACAATGTCTTGACGGGTTCTAGCCCTCTGTCTCCCCTCAGAGAAGAGCTGTGGCTCAGGGATTTGCATTGACTGTGGTATTTAGTACTTAATGAAGGAAGGAAATGTTATACAACCTGACAAAACCCAACTCGTTTATTATAGTGAGTGGGAGGCCATTTTTAGAATATTATTTTTAATTGCCTGTGCCTATTTCTGATGGTTAGAAACCAGGAAAACTATATTATAGATCCTTTTGTGTCCATATGCTAGTATTATAACGGCAGTTGGTCCTGACAAAATATCAGTCACTTCAAAATTTTTAATGAGGTTCAGAATGTATTTTGGTGTACTCTTCTATTCAGTTTTAAAGCAATTAAACACAATGCAAACAAAACTCTCGGAGCAAAGAATTATGTTGCCCTGATGCTACTTGAATTTTGAGAGAATGTCATTGCTACTACACTTCTGCTTTTGTGGGGAAAAGTTTTTTCAGCCTCAGAGGAGTTAGCAGTTGAGTGCTTAGCTCCTGACATACCTCTAATTTTTAGGCAATATTATTGCTGTTTAAGTGATAATTTGCCTAACAAAGGGATTTTTTTGGTTTTGTTTTGTGGTAGATTAGGCAGTAGACAACTTTAGTGGATAGGTATGTGGATGATTTGGTGGGAATAGGTGTCTAACAGTGGAATGATATGATATATTTAATGGAAGAGAATTCATTGGAGGGGAGATCAAAGTTTATTGTGAAGTGGGATTTGAACAGCATGTACCCTCTGGTTTGCTCAAATAACTAGAATTCATATATGCCAACTTATAAAGTTTGTTCCTTTTATCTAAAGGAGAGCTCCTAGAACTGTTTTGAAGTCCATGCCTGCCACTCTGATAAAATAGTGATTTCATCCCTGCCCCATATCATTGTGATCCTCAGAATTTCAGAGAAGCCATGTAAAGGAAAGGAATGGAAGCTGTGGTGGAGGTGATTTAGGCTATACTGAGTTCCTTATGTAAGTGGATTTGAAATCCTGATGTACACCAGACCTAGTACTTACCAGACAATAACCTCTAACCTCACCTCCAACCCCCAACTATGTGACTCCACTGGGTCAGATAGCAACTAAAGTTTCCAAGATTTGCTAATTAGTAGCCCAGTTGAATTGGGAGAGGAGAGAGTCAAGTAAGATCTTTCTCCTGCTTTAGAGAAGTAAATGCCCTAGAGCTGTTCCAGCACCCTCAGTATCTGAATTTTTTAAATATTGAAGTAAGGAGTAGAAGAAAGAAATCAGATGGCATTTGACTGCAAAAGTGTTCATAAGCAAATAGCTTATCCTTCTTACATTTTGGTATAAAGCTGTGAACTTCATGACTTTGTAAAGCAAGATATAAAGCAAATACAAGAAGAAAATAAAGTACTTTTACTAATTGTTCACTTTTGCTACCTTATGTGCATATTTATAGCCAACCACTTCTCTTCCATGCTGGTATAGGGAGCAAGAAGGAAATTGGGCGGAAAACACAAGATGTTATAGATATGCCAGAGACCATGGTCCAGGTAAGTTTGGTAAACAGCTACTTTTAAGGATTTATCCAAAGCCTACAAAAGGTCAGTTAGTTACTGGAGGAACTAGGATTAAAAACTATATCTCTGAGGTTCAGAATGGTAACAGGAACACCCTGAACTTACCTCCTCCCACAGGTAAGGCAAATTTACAGCTACATATAAAATAATTTTTCTCTGAAAAGGACCTGAGAACTAGATGAATAGCAACTCCACAACAGAAAATGAAAGATGGAACACATAGGAAAAGCAGAGACTTGGTCTCATCCAGGATCCCACTGCAAGTGTGATTTGCAATCAGGAAGGGATCACCAAAACATGAAACTTTACCTTAAAGAATGAAGGAACTATGCCTTAAGTCAGGGGTCTGGCAGCAGAAAATTGAGCCCCCAAAACACCTGATTTTGAAAATCAACAGGGATTAAGTCAAGGAAACCACAGAACTATAGGGAATGAAGAACCCATTCTTAAGGGGTTAACACTTGCCCTAAGATCCAACACAAAAGCAACAGGTTGAAAAGTCCAGAGCTTCTAGTTGTAGGGGAGACCCAAAAGCAACAGGTTGAAAAGTCCAGAGCTTCTAGTTGTAGGGGAGACCCAATTACAAATCCTGAAGCTGCTACCAGAGAGGCAGGAACCTTCAGTGGACTTTTTCTGGGGACAGAAGTGCTGATGGGTGCCATTTTTGTGATGTCTTTCTAACTTGCTGGAGATGGGACTGGTGGGCACCAGCTTTGGAGCCCTCCCTCTGTCCTGCTAGCACTGGTGGGTGTGTTCCATGCCTCACCCATCTCGCACCCTGCCCACCTCATGTTGTAGCTACACCACAAACGGACTTGATAGATATATGGAAAGCATTCCATTTAAAAGCAGTAGAATACATATTCTTTTCAAGTTAACATGAAACATTCTACAGAGTATATCACATGTTGGGCAACAAAACAAGTCTCAATAAATTCAAGATGATTGAAGTCATCAAGCATCTTTGACCACACTGGTATGAAACTAGAACTCAATTACAACAAGAAAACCAGAAAAACACTAAAGCATGGAGTGAACAACAATGGGTCATTGAAGATATAAAAGGAAAAAGAGACAAATGAAAACAAATATGACATAGCAAAAATGAGATGCAGCAAAAGTGATTCTAAGAGGGAAGTTCATAACAATACAGGCCTACCTCAAGAAACAAGAAAAGTCTCAAGTAGTCTAACTTCATACCTAACAGAACTAGAAAAAGAACAAAGAGAGCCCAAAATTAGTAGAAGGAAGGAAATAACAAAGAGCAGAGAAGGAAAAAATGAAATAGAGCCTAAAGAAAACAATAGAAAAGATCAGTGAAATGAAGAGCTGGTTCTTCGAAAAGATAGACAAACCTTCAGCTAGACTAGCCAACAATAAAGAGGACTCAAATCTGAAATGTAACAGAAGTTAAAACCAACACCACAAAAATAAAAGGATCATAAAGGACTACTATGAACAATTATGTGCCAGGAAATTTGGTAAATATTAAGCAATGGATAAATTACTAGAAATATAACAATCTTCCAAGATTGAATCAGGAATAAAATAGAAAACCCAAAAAGACCAGTTACTAGTAAGGAGCTTGAATCAATAATCAAAAACCCAACGAGTCCAGGACCAGACAGATTCATTGGTGATTTCTTCCAAACATTTAAAGATTTAACACCTATCCTTCTCAAACTCTGCCAAAAAGTAGAGGGGGTTGGGGGGAGGAATGCTTCCAAACACACTTTACGAGGCCAGCATTACCCTGATACCAAAACCAGACAAGGACACCAAATTAATTAATTAATTAAATTATAGGCCAGTATCCTTGATATGAACATAGATGGACAAATCCTCAACAAAATATTAGCAAACCAAATTTAACAATACATTGAAAGGAACATAGACCATGATCAAGTGGGATTCATTCCAGGGATGCAAAGATGGCTCAACATCTACAAATCAATGTGAAGTGCCACATTAACAAAATGAAGGGTAAAAATCATATTATCATCTTAATGGATGCAGAAAACACATTTGACAAAATTCAACATTGATTTATGATAAAAACTCAGCAAAGTGGGTATAGAGGAATGTACCTCATAATAAAAGCCATATATGGCAAACCCACAGCTAACAACATACTCAATGGGGAAAAACTGAAAAGCCTTTCCTCTAAGATAAGGAACAAGACAAGGATGCCCATCTCACCACTTATATTGAGCAGAGTATTGGAAGTTCCAGTGTGGCAATCAGACAAGAAAATGAAATGCATTGAAATTGGAAAGGAGGAAGTAAAACTGCCACTATTTATAGATGACATGACACTATGTACAGACAATCCTAAAAACTCCACCAAAAAAGTGTTAGAACTAATAAATGAAGTAAGTGGCAAGATACAAAATCAATATACAGAAACCTATGGTGTGTCTATATACTGATAACAATGAACAGAGAAATTAAAGAAATAACCCCATTAACAACTGCATCAAAAAGAATAGCTAGGAATAAATTTAACCAAGGAGGTGAAAGACTTGATCACTGAAAACTATGACCCACTGATGAAAGATGCTGAAGAAGACACAAATAAATGGAAAAATGCTCATGGATTGAAAGAATCAGTATTGTTAACATGTCCATACTATGCAATCTACAGAATCAGTGTAATCCCTATTGAAATTCCAATGACATTTTTTCACAGAACTAGAACATAATTTTAAAATTTGTATGGAACCATAAAAGACCCCAAATAGCCAAAGCAATACTGAAAACAATAAAGCCTGGGGGTATTAAGCTCCCTGATATCACGTATACTACAAAGCTACAATAATCAAAACACTATGGTACTTCACACACACACAGATCAGTAAAACAGAAGTGAGAGCCCAGAAATAAACCTACACATATGGATAATTTACAACAAAGTTGCCAAGAACATACAATGGAGAAAGGACAGTCTCTTCAATAAGTGGTGTTGGGAAAACTAGTCAACTACATGCAAAAAAGTAAAATTAGACCACTGTCTTACACCATATAAAAAACTTAAACAGATTAAACACTTGAATGTAAGACTTGGAATCATAAAATTCCTGGAAGGAAACATAGGTGGTAAACTCCTTGATGCTGGTCTTAGCAATGTTTTTGTGGTCATACTCCAAAGGCAAGGGAAACAAAAACAAAAATAAACAAGTGGGACTACTTCAAACTAAAACACTTCTGAACAGCGAAGAAAACATCAATGAAAAGGCAACCTACTCCTTGGTTGGTATTTTTTGTTGTAGCTTTGTAGTATACTTGATGTCAGGGAGCTTAATACTGCTTGGGAGAAGATATTTGCAAATGATATGTCCAATAAGGGGTTGATATCCAAAATATATAAAGAATGCATACAACTCAACAACAAAAGTCAAAACCACTATGAGATACCACCTCATACCTGTTGGAATGGCTGTTACCAAAAGACAAGAAGTAAGTATTGAAGAGGATGTTGCAAAAAGGGAACCCTTATACACGCTGGAAATGTAAATTGGTGCAGCCACTATGGAAACCAGTATGGAGATTCCTTAAAAAATTAAACATAGAACTACTGTATGAACCAACAATTCCACTACTGGGTATTTATCCAAAGAATACAAAAACACTAACTCAAAAAGATAAGTGCACTCCTAGGTTCATTGCAGCATTTTTTACAATAACCAAGATACAGAAACAATCTAAATGTCTGTCTATAGATGGGTGGATAAAGAAGGTGTGGTATGTATATGTGTATTTACATATATATATGTATACACAAGCCATAAAAAATGAAATCTTGCCATTTGTAAAAACATGGATAAACCTTGAGAGTATTATGCTAAGTGAAATAAGTAAGCAGGAGAAAAACAAATAGGATTTCACTCATATATGGAATCTTAAAAAAAAATTAAAGGAACAAAACAAACTCAGATACATAGATTGGGGTTAACCAGAGGGGAGGGATTGGGAAGTGGATGAAAGTGGTGAAGGGGGTGACTTGTGGGGTGATGGGTGGTAACTAGACTTTTGGGGTGATCATTTTACGGTGCACATAGATGTCAAATTATAGTAATGTACACCCGAACTTACTTTTTTTTTACTACATCTACATTTCTGCTCCATTATGCACATGTCAGGTAACTGACCCCCCAGTTATAGGTGACCCATTTATTCTTGACGTTTTATACACCCTTATACACCCTTATTCTTGACGTTTATATACCCTTTCCTTTCCTTTTCTTGTATATCTTGGAAAGTATCTGAGTGATTCCTATGTTCAAAAAATAGCAATAGGCATGATTAATGTGGGTTTCAGTTATTTGTGTATGTATGTGTGTTTTCTGTAGTATTCTGGAAACTAGGGCTTTCTATATGTGATAGGTGAGTTGAAAGCTACTCAGCCCTCCTATGGCTGATACCTAGATGTGAGAAGGCAAAACACAGTTGAGCCAGCCATACACATGCCTTTATTTAGATTAACTCTTTTTATAATGCAGCCACATTTATGAGTCAGACAACCCAAAGTACCCAGCCCTCTTCCACTGAGCTAGTCTACCCTGGAGCAGGTCCATGCTGAAACAATCAGAAGCAAGTATTAGTTTGGTTGCTGTTCCATGGGTGGGAGGTCAAAGAGGAGATAGAGGGCTCTAGCACAAGGAGGTGCTGATTGCCATCGGCAAATGCTTCTGTGGTCAGCCTGAGGCAAGCAAAGGAGAGCATGTGCTTCAGAGCCAAGGCCACTCAGTTTCTGAGCAAACCTCTTAGCTGGGCTGTAACTAGCTGACACAGACACTTGCCTCCATGTCACAAAGGGACAAAGTTGTTCTCCCTATCTCATTCCTTAATTAAAAGTTCAGTGTGGGCATGACAGATGGACAGATGCCCTGAAGCTGAGTGGAGCATGAAGTAGAGGAGGAACAAGACCTGTGAGGTGCCTGGAGGTCTGCTGGGGAGGCAGCTACTAGGTCTTTGGAGGTAAGTGGCTCTAGCTATACTGGGTGAAATTGAAATCCTGAGTGATCCTGCATGGTCTTCGATGAGGCCAGCTTGTTTCAGGCGTACATGGTGAGCTGCAGCCACTGAAAGAGGAAGTCCCAACATCAGAATGCAGACAAGAAAAGAGAACCCAACCCTAAGGATCTTACAGGGTAGGGGAAAAGGGACACCCTGCATGTCAGGCACTGGGAAGATTACCTTAAGAAGCAGCTGTTTACTGCATCTGTCCTCCAGATCTCCCCGAGAAAGGTATATGTTTTCCAGCATAAAGTTGTTTTAAGAACTGAGGCCCCTGGGAGCCTTCCCCCAGTACACGTTCCCTGGGAGCCACATCCCCACTGAGCTTCCCTTTACGTTCCTTTCCTACCCCATCTCTCCACCACACATTTGGAAGTGAGCACACAGTGGGGCTGTTCTGCCTCAGACTCCACCTTGAATTTTAAGGTGCAGGGGGAGTGTACTGCTTCTATTAGGCTTTACCTCAAGAACGTTGAGTTTGATGATACCGTCTCCATCCTTGTCAAATGCATTAAAAGCTCCTGTGTGGAAGAATGCACAGGCCAATTTCAGGCTCACCCCCGCTCCAAAACGAACTTTTCCTAAGAGGACATGCTGGGTACTATCCTTCAGCACAAAAATCTGCAGGCAGAGTATCAACAGTAATGCCTTTGCCATCCCATTCGGAGCCTAAATGGGGCCTTCGCCTTGGTTCAGCTTTGACAGTAGATGAGAAGACCAGGCTGAGATCCCCACTGCCACCGCTGACACTGTGGGAGGAGGGCAGGAAGGGCACAAGAGAGCAGAAGGGGAGCCCGCCACTTACTGAACATGCCCTCCAGCCTGACGAAGCAGCAGATGAAGCTGTCAAAGTCGATGTTCATGTGTCTGTCAGCGTAGCGCATGGTTATGATGTCATAGAGCTGGCTGTTGAGGTGGAATCCTGTGGGGGGTCGGGAGAGGGAAGTGAGTTGGTGTCCTGAGGCCTGCATTGTTTTCCCTGCCTCTTGGCCACTGTGGCCTGGGTGAGGGAAAGAGAGAAACCCTTCCTTCCTCTAGAAACACCCTGGGGGCCTAGTCCTCCTCCCTCCCCTTCCTGCTGACAGCAGCTCCAGTCCGCATCCTGGCCACCCCCTTTCATCCCCAGTACCTGCATCATTGACTGCATTTCTCATCTCATAGCTGTTGATGGTGCCGGATTGGTCTGTGTCATAGTGTTTGAAGATTTTCTGGCAACAGAAAATTTGAAAACAGAGCTCACACCCTGAACCCCTGCCATCAAGCCCCTCCTTCACTCCCACGCTCCAGTCTCTCTTCCCACCTGCCAGGCTTTGATCTTCTCCCAGAGGTGATGGAACTCCTGCAGGTTTAGCCTCCCAGAGCCATCTGTCTAGGGGAAGGTCAGGGCCACAGGGCACCCAGAACAAAATCCCCTTGATTGGGAGGGGGAGGCAGCCCCATAGGAAGGCTCTGCCCAGGACAGTCTACCTATTGCCCTGTCCTGGTGTTTAACACCCCTTCTGTTCCTCCCCAGGCAAAGTCAGTGTCACTCTAACCCAGAAAGCCTTGTCTCCTCAGGACCACTTCCGCTTGGGCAGGGCCCCAGGCGGAAGCCCAGCCCTGAGGTAAGAGCAGGGGCTGGGGGCTGCTTACAACCCAACGTCCTTCCCAACTGGTGCTCCTCCAATAGCTCCTTTCAGACACGTAGCCAGGATGTTCTGACCCAGGACCTCCTCAAGTCTCCTTAGACATGAATTTGGTCCCCTCTGCTTGACTGGGCACCCCTCATTGTTGCCTTGGCCCCCGTGGGCTGCACAGGGGCTGATGACGGTAGCAGGAAGGATACGTCCATGAGAGCAATCATGCTGCGGCAAGACTCCAGCGTGAATCCTTGTGTCTTCAGGTCCTTATCTGGGAGGTAAGAACATGAGTGAGGAGCTGCTTGCAGATAACGACACCATCCCTCACCAGTTTGAACTCACGTTTGTTCACAACTGTGTTGAGGATATTCTTGAGCTCATCTGCACAGATCTCCATGTCCTGACGAGGAGGGGAGTAGAGAGCCACAGCTCAAGTGTAGTAGCTAATGGAGCAGAGGCTTTGCAAAACAAATCTCAGCTGTCTGTGTTTGCAAAGCCCTGTCAGGTTGTCCTGTTGTGGGGAGGCTGGGGCTTTTCTGAGGGGGACACATAGCGCACCCTCAGCTGTCCAGACTGCTGTGGGTGCCTCAGAGCAAAGCACTCCAACCACCCAGTGGATGTGTCAATCTAAAACTCAGGAACATGACTTGTGGATTCCTGTGCTACACACATACATCCCACTTACACCGAAAGCCAAAATGCCCTGTACTGAACTGGTCATCTGAGCAGTTACTCAAGGAAAGGAGTATCTGGGAGAGTCTGGTTTGGAGGAACTCACATCTCCTGCTATCTGCCTGAAAATGTTCTGGAATTGCCGCAGCTCCTCACTTTCTCGGTTGGTGTCGGCAGGCTGTGGCTGTGGAAGCACAAAAGAAAACTGGTTCCCAGGAATCGGGGAGATGGATAGACCCAGCAGGAAAGTTCCTGTGGGCTGAAGGAGCCAGAGTGCTCACAGCGGCCTTCGGCGGCAGCAGGAGGTGGGACAGGACCGGCGTTCTGTCTGAGTCAAACCTGGAGAGCTGGAGTGAGGATCATCCAAGCCTCCGCGATCCTTCACTCCACACCTGCCAGCCTGGCCACCCAAGCCAGAGGAGACGTTAGCCATGCAGACATGGGGACAGCCACCTTGGGCTCCTCCCCCCATCCCCAGCAGCTACAGCCGTTTCCACTCTTGAGTTCACCATCCCAAACAAATGAGCCCCAGCAGGACAAAGGGAGCTAGACCATTCTGATACTTCCAGCCACCTCTGTCCTCAAGTCTTCAGAGGAACCCCCTTCGTCCCCCACTCCAGGACAGAGGAGGTGGCTCCGGGTCTGCCTGCAGACTTTTGTCTCTTAGCCTCACCTCCAGTAAGCATTATATGACTGCCTCCCTCCACTCCAGTCCAACACCCTCCCCAAGCTCTGAAGGACTCCGTTTCTGGTACCAGCTCCCTTTTCTGTACTATTATTTATTCCTCTGTTGTCAAGAGCTTGAGGACACCAGGAAATAGGATTTGTGTCGCAGGTTTTGCCTACCCACTCCCTCACTGTCCTGGCTGCAGGAGGCTCCAGCATGGAGGCTCAACTTGTCCTTCCCAAAGCAAGGACTGGCTTCGTGTGGCTGCCGACCCCCGAGACATTCACCCAGGCAGCATCCCAGATTTTAGGAGAACTTGAGAGAAAAGGTCAGTGGGACAAATCCAAACCTCGGGATGTTAAAGGGACAACCGGCCCCTGTGGCCCCTCCACCCCTGAGCACCCAGGAGCATAGGAGGACCCCAGCTGTGGGCTGGCCACCCCATTCGTGTCACATGCTCAGAAACCTGCGGGGATTTCTCTTGCTTATCAGGGCTTGTTTTGTCTTTGCCCTCCTCTGATTCCTGGTCCACACCCAGTTCCTTGTTGCTGTTTGCTCTGTCTGAAACGAAGATGATGGGCTGGAGAGAGGAGGGAAGTGGGGAAAGGGCAGGAGAGAAGCAAAGATCATAGACTGAGCAAGCACTCGGAGACAGCCTCCGTCCTGGGGCAGCTCTGACCAGGGAAGAGGCAAAGAGCAGAATCAGGAGCTCTGGACCTCAGTTCCAGCTCCAGCTCTGCCACTCACAAGCTGTATGACTTAGGGAGAGATGCCAAGTCTCTGCCCCTCAGTTCCTTATCTCCTTGCGATAGAGTTGGGAAGATTCAACAAGGCAGTTAGTACAGGTGAGAAGCTGTGTGGGCTTGTGTAGCACTTTTCAAATATTTCATAGACTTTCTCCCAAATGGGAAACTTCAAATTAAATTTCCCCAGAAGCCCAGTGTGCATGAAGTCATTAAAGACAGAGCTTCTCTGATGAAGACCTCCACCCTCAGGGCAGCGCTCTCCCCCATATCATCACAGCAGCTAGTGGAGCAGCTCCAAGGAACCCCTAAGCCTCTGTGGGGGACAGATTGAAAAGAGGACTTAGGTTAGTGGCATGGTCAGTGGGGGAGAGGCCGGAACACTGGGCTGGAATCCCAGCACTGCCCCTCACATGTAAGAAACATCCTCTCGGTCCTCAGTTCTCTCATCCAGTAACGTGGATGATAAAGCCTGCTTTGCCTTCCCCGTGGGACTCTTGGGGGTGGGAGGTGCAGTCACATGAGAGAGCTAAGTGTAAAATCACACTGCAGAAACATCCAAGATGCTACACAGACATAAGGGATATTACCAAGACATGCTCGTGCAAATGAATTGGATACAGAAAGGGCAGGAAGCGGCTGCCATGTCAGGCCAATCCTGGTTGGTGCTATACACCCAGCAAAGAAGCCAGAGGAAGACTAGGCTGCAGGGGCTGGTGGCTGCAGTGCAGAGATCAAAGGGGCAGTCAGAGTCTCTCAGAGCAGAAGAGCCTGACTGGTTTCTGAGTGTTCATCTGCCTTTCCACGTTGTGCATCCAGGGAAACATGAATGGGTAGACCTATGGCCCCAAAGCCCCTGGCTTGCTCTGCCTTTCAAGCAAAGGATCTTGCTTAAGCAACTGATGCTTGGGGTCCCAGAGCAAGTGCAGGCCACAGTCTGAGGGGGAGTGCATGCCCACAGACATAATGTGGCCTTGGGGCACCCCTGCAAGGCACTGCTTTCCAGCCCAAGTGTGGGTCTGGACCACACAGGCCTTGGAGTGTATGGGACCTGCACCAGAAAGGTGAGGGCAAGAAACATCAGTTTGGGGGCAGATACATATGATTTCTGGTTCATTGTCCCTACTCATTAATTGTGTGTCCTTGGGCAAGTCACTTCACTTCTCTGAATCTTTATCCTCACCTGTAAAAGTGGAATAATAACACCTATCTGTAGATAATGTTGTAACTGAAAACTGTGTTTTACCACTAGCACAGCCTAATATGTGAAACGTATTTGATGAATGTCAATTTATCTGCACCAGCACCAATACTTGGAGGACCCCCGTGCTGGATCCTTCCAGGTGCCACCACAAACACTAACTTCTAATCTTGTCTAGTGGCCTGTGGTTGCTGTCTCAGCATTTGAGGATGCCCAAAGGTCAGTCATTTCTGGGTGGCACTCTGAGCGGTCAAACTAAAATTCTGGAAAGGGCAGCCACTATTGTAGGCATTACTGCCCTGGAGACTATGGGGAAATTATAGGGTACATGGAACAATGATAGGATAGGAGGGAGTCTGAGTTGCTTAAACAACTGAATTTTCAAATTCCAAATGCATACAAAGGCAACAGCGGCCCTGGTCACAGATGAAAGCTTTCCTCTGAGGCCCCTGAGATGCTCTTAGTACACATGGTCACCTTTAGCAATGGTATCTTTACAGCAGAGCAGCTATAACCAGGACACTGAGGAGAGGCTATTAGAAAAGAAGTGCTGGTCAACGAATGGAGGATGGCAACTACCCGAGACCCCAGGAGGGGAAGCTGCCCAGAAAGCTCTCACTCCTTCCCCCTTAATCCAGGCAAGTTGAGTAACTCCTCCCGGGTGCGGAGGGTGTCCATTCTCTTCCCCTTCCCCTTTGCCGTCTGGGCACAGGCAGTCTGGAGTCCAGCAGGGCCTTCGACTTAAAGGGACTGCACTGGAGTGAGCGGTTACTGTCCAGAAGGGGCTTGGCAACAGTCCTCTCCCACCCCTCCCCCAGAAGGCTGAGTTAAAAAGGAGGAGTGGGGAGCAGGCAGCAAAAAGAGGAGGGAGAAGGAGCTGTTCTGTCTACAGAGCAGGCCGCTGGCATCGTGAGACCCTCACTCTCCATGAAAACCCTCACAGGCATCTCACCGAGCAGCAGAACCACTGGCATTCCCCACGAAGAATCAAGCCTTGTTTGGCATAGCCAAACCCACTTCTGAGGAGAAAGGGGTTCTCCTCTTGTTTTTTGCAGGAGCCCCATGTCGGGCCCACTTTCACTGCATGTCCCTCCTCTCCCTCCACCGGAGGGGGCAGGATGGCATGTGGTTCAGAGCACAGAGCCTGGAGCAGATGCTTGACACCACGTGCCGGCTCTGCCACTTTCTGGCTATGTGGCCCTGGGCAAGTCGGTTACTCTGTCTGTACCTTTTCTTCCTCTGAAAATAGCATAATAATAACGCTAATCTCACGGATCGGAAAGCATGTAAGAGGGCCTGGCACTGTCTTCACCCAGCAAGTGTTGGCTACCTGTGTCCCTCCCCGTGGCTGCAGCAGGAGCTAGGGGCAGGGGGCAGTGGGGGAAGAGGTGAGTCTGGTGCCCGTGCACTCGCACTCACATGCGCATGCACTCCGTGCTGTCCACCACTCACCCTGATATACCCACCTTTGTTTTTTTCTTTTTCTGCACAAGCAAAGGAAACAGTAAATGCAGAATAAGTAAAACACAAGTTTCCAGGAAACCTAGTGGCTTTTGGCTTCCCTGTGACCTGGTCCTTAGCCTGGGGTAAAGTTCTGGGGCCCAGAGATTCAGGTCACATGGAGCCAAAAGGGGCCTGGAAGGTGAAGGGAGAAGAGAATTCCCCAGGCCCAGAGCCCGGCAGCTGCTATGGCTTTGCTTTCAGAGTCCACTGTTACTAGCCACGGCCAAGGAAAGGGGTCTTCTGGCTAATGTTTTCTATTTTTTTTTAATGAAGTTGGTTACTATAGCACCCACAATTGACCCACACAGAATTGACTGCCTGGAAATGATTTTTTTCCACCCTACAGAGTTTTTTGTTTGTTTTTTAAGCAAATATTTAATCTGTGAAGATACTTAATATGGAAATCCAGGTTTGGGACTGCTTCTGTGAAATGAGAAGCTCTGGCAGGCGGTGCAGGCCTACAGCCTCCTATGGCAATAAACCAGGCTGCTGAGAGCAGCTGCCCTCTGCGCCCTCCAGCTTGCCACAGTCACCGCCACTTCAGTTGTCCCTCCAACACTGAAGCCAAGTGTTAGTTGAGAACTACAGGCAAACATGCCAGTGTAGAGATACCAAAACCCCACCCCTGCCTGTTCTACCCAGTAGGTGGAATACCAACCCCCATAAGCTTTTAAATTTGCAACTCCTGATAAATACACTGATTACAATGTCCAAAAGATAAGAATAGAACCAAGTGCACTTCATACTAAAACCAATGTCTGTGATAATCCAGAAGGCAGCTGGAGATCTGGCACTGGCCCAGGGTCAGCGTTAGAACCATGAGGTCACTACCCAGAAGACAGTTGAGTGGGGCATTTCTTGTCCTCTTATTGGCCCAAATCATACCCACAGGGCACAAGGGACTGTTTGTTAACCAAGGACCCAAACCCTAAGGCAGTCACAAGACTCCTCAACACAAGGAGACTCCCACACACACCAACCCTGTGCTTCGAACCTTGGACCTCATGCCCCTGGGAGCAGGTCCCAGCTCGGGGTTGGGAAGAACCTGGGCCTGGGCTCTGAGAATCTGGCTGTGAGCTCCTGCCCTGCCACTTACAGGCTCTGTGACTCAAGGGGGCCATTTTGCCCTGCTGAGCCTCCACTTCCTTACTTAAAAACCAGGGATAAGAACCTTAGTACAGCTCAGAAACCTTGCAAGCATCAAGTGAGATACACATGTGAGAAGTACCTTGTAAGATATGAAGCACATGAATAATCAGTCATTCGAGGGCCTGACAGTCACATGCATGACCTCACTGACAAACTTCACAAAAGCCTCATAGAGCACATATTATTATCCCCATTTTACAGAGTAGGAAATTGAGTCCAAGGGGCTATACTTGTCCAGGTCAAGCCGGAAGGTGGAAGACCCAGGTTTTGATGCTGACTCCAGAGCTAGTGTATGGCTTTTTTCTATGTGCGGTTGTGCCTCATAATCCAGTGCCAGCCACTGCCCTTGTCATCCCTTCTTATGGCCACTCCTCCCTCTAATTTTTCCAACTGGGTCTTCCTTCTAGGGCTCTCTTCTGTACTCACAGTCCCTGGACTAAATGGCCCCAGGACCATAGGCCCATTACCTCTCATCATGGCAAACAGAAGTTGCAGTAACATGGAATGATTTGCTCTGCACCCACCAGGCTCCTGTCTCCCTCTGCCAGTACCCACTCTCCCCGCAGCCACCTGCCTGTCCCCTGCCTGGATTGGAGAAGGTGGCCCGCTGGTGACCCATCTCTCACACATGAGAGCTAAACCACTCACCACTGGCCGATCCACGGAGATTGTATTTTCAGCTTCCCTGTGAGGAACACAAACAGGGAGGGGGGCACATCTTAGTGTCACCAGGAACAAGTAGGAAGCACAGAGATGATCTGCTCTCAGAAGATCACACAGCTTCTCAAAGCCAAGTTGGGAATGGCCTCCAGACAGACCCAGGGACTAACATCCTCCACCTCAGAAAAACAACCCTGTGTAGGCACCTTGCCCAGCACAAATTGTGGAAACATGGGTTCTTGTTGGCTTTGCCCAAAGCTCCCCAAAGGCATTACCCAGCCACCTACCCACAGATCCTGTATGTCTTTCAGGGGCAGAGATCAGAGGGACCAGGCCTGTAAACTTATCTGTGGTGGCCAGTAAGGCAGTCTGTGGCCTTGCTGGCTTCCCTGGCCACCCCACCTGAAAGTTCAATCACCTCAACTCCTATCCTTCTCCCCTACTTAATTTTTTCTCCCTATTACTTATCTAACTCTAACATACTATCTTTTCCTACACATTGCTCTCTCATGCTAAAATGTTAAGCCCCATGAAGGCAGGGATTTCTTCTGTTTAATTCATAGCTCTATCCTCAGTGACTAGAAGAAGACTACCTGGAACATGGTGCTCAATAAGTATCTGCAGAATGACTGACTGACTGAATGAATGAATGAATGAATGAATGACTAGGGAAGACATGGCCAGTGGCTCAGGTGCAGAGGAAGAGGTGCAGCCTGGTCGACATACCCCAGGGCTCCTGGAGGAGACTGGTCCAGCTGCCTCATGCCTCCAGTTTCTGGAATGGGCTTTTAGGGACAGGTGGGGCAACGGGGCCAAGACTCACTCAGAGAGGTTCCTCTTTTCAGAGAAGACCCGGAGGATGAATTCTCCCTCCTGGTGGGGTTCGTAGGTGGAGGGCACAATGACGTACTCGCTGGGAGGCAGGCGGAAGCGCTGGGACACCTCCCGCATATTGATGTAGGTCTTGCTCCGGGCCTTGGAGGCATTGTACAGGAAGAAGTCCTTCTGCAGGTGCTGCTTGTTCCCGTGCATCTGAGGGAGAGGAGAGCCCAAGGCGCCTGAGCCCCTCAGGAGGCATGCCCTCTGCTGGTCACAGTTCCCCTCCAGGGACCCCTCCCCGCCTCCCTCATCACCAGGTTCACAGTCGTGACCTGCCTACTCCTGATTCTCAAGGCCTCGAGCAGTTTAGCATCCCTGGAGTGCCCTACGCCACTTCCTCTTCCTCCTCTGCTGTGATTCTGAAGTGAAGGTCAAGTCTATCATCCCGCCTCATGGCCACTTACCGCAGCTGCGGCTGGGCAACTCTGAATCACCCCCAGGCTGGGGAAGGACCCCAAGGAGGCCAGAGGGGCTTTGGCTGGGGCCTGAGGGAGGGGATCCCTCCATCCTAGAGAGGGCAGTCACCTCAGAATGTGTCTATGTGCCTATGTGTGTGGGTGTGTAATTGGGAGTGTGAGCAGGTGTGTGGGTGGGTGTGAACAAGTGTGAATGTGTGAAAGTATGTGTGTGATGGTCTCTGGTGGGAAGGGAGAAAGGGCACATTGTGAGGGTAACAGGCGGTCCTGCAGGGCCCTGAAGCACCCACTCTGGGGTTGAGTAAAGCAGGCAAGACTCTCTCCGCTCATAGCCCGGCCCACAAAAAGACCACCAGGAAGGTTCCCGATGTGCCACAGTTGGACACAGGACCCCCAAGTCAGGCTGCACACAACGGCTGGCTGCTGTCACTTCAATACCTCTTTGGGAACCTTGAGGAGAAACAGAAAAAGAAGGTGCTCAGGAGCTGTGGGGTGTCTGAGCAGGGAGGGAAAGCTTGCAGGAGCAGAGTGCCAGCCATTGTAGAGTGAATGCAGAAGTGTGACCCCCCCACGTACCTACCCGGCTGGCCAGGCCCCACTCCACCTCCCCCATCGTGGGTTTTTCCCACTTGTTACAAATAATACAATTGTTACAAACAATTTCAGTTGGTACAGAGGTTCTGATGCCAGTGGGCCTGACTGCAGGGGCTCCGGAAGTCACTGAGCACTGGGGAAGCTGGAGGATCCCCCTGCAAGTCCCCAGAAGCCTCTTCCCTGAGAAGGCATGTGTTTCCTGGGTTGAAGCTGCACACCTCGTAGATGGCAAAGCCAATGGTGAAGAGGTTGGCCCCCAGCTTCCGGTCCTTCCGTCGGTTCTTCTGCATCAGGGCCACCAGAAAGCTGCAGATCACCTGGGAGTCGTCGGGGTCGTCGTCCTCCTCCAGCAGCTTCAGGCGGTACTGGGGGTTGGTCCAGAAAGTGTCTGTGCCACCCAGAAATGAAGCACACAATCAGATGTGCCTCTTGGAGAAGAGGCAGGAGGGAGATGAGGTGGAGGGAGCCGATTTGCCTTTACTTCTACGTGTCTTACCCACGTCACTTTGTAACTGCCCCCACCAGCTGATGACGCCTGAGCTATAGGTCCCAGCCCTGACCTGTCCTTTGACTCCCTCCCTCCTTCCCGTCTTCTCTCCCTTTTGTTTTTCCTTCCTTCTTTCCTTCCTTCCTTCCTTCCTTCCTTCCTTCCTTCCTTCCTTCCTTCCTTCCTTCCTTCCTCATTCTTTCCTTCCTTCTTTTCTTCTCTTTCTTCCTTCTCTTTCTTCCTTCCACAGATATATATTGAGTTCTGATCATATAGTCAACTACCATTCTATCTGTACATCAAATTCTCTAGTACACATCTTCACCTGGATATTCTGCAAGGGCCTCAAACTTCTCATGTCCCAACGAGACTCTCTTCCCTGCAAGCCCACAACCAACCCACCAAAAACAAACAGCACACCGATTTTTTTCTCCCAGGTATCTTATATTGTGACATTGACACCACCCACTCAGACCCCCAAGCCAGTATCTTGAAGTCATTCTTTATTCTTCCTTCCCCTCATCACCCAATATTCTTTCCCTGAAATCTGCCTCTTCCCCCACCTCTGCTGCTCCTGACACAGTTTGGCTCTCACCACCTCTGGCTTGGACTCTTGCAGCAGCTGCTAACTCAGCCCTCCAGTCCCATCTGCAGCATTATGAACACAATATTTTTCTGACACAATATCCTGCTTAAAAGTGGATACCAGCTCTCTACTGCACACTCCGCAGCAAGGCGGCTTCCTTCTCAGTAAAATGGGGAGGGTTTAATAAAAGAAAGTAAGTCTGGAGCTTAGTACAGACTCAGGAAAGCAAATTAATATTCTTCTTCCTGGGGCTTGTTCTGCTTGGACCTGTCCCCCATCCAGAGCGCAGCCCACCTGGGAAGTTGCGGCAGCCGCCAGCAGAGCAGCCCCTCACCCAGCGGCCCTCGTTCACAGACACTGTCCACGTCTGAAGCTTGTCCGACTCCAGGGCATCGGCTGTGAGGTTACAAATCTCCAACTTCGTGAAGTGGTAGATGAAATCGTCATATGACATCCTGAGAGGTTGGAAAAAAGAGAGATCCATATGGGAGGCCGGGAAAGGTGAAGACTCCAGGGCTAACACGGCACAATAAAACAGGTCAGAGGAACTTGATCGTGGCCCCACAGAGGACCCTCTCTTTCCTTTTTTGGGTAAACCCTGTCAGTTCTGATGTATCCACTCCAAACTACATCTTTTCCATAATGACTTAAACTCATGTCCTTGGTGGGAGAGCTCAGCAGCAATTCCGTTTTTTAAACTGTTAATGTGTACTCCTCCACTGGGCCACAGCCCTGAGTTAGGTGCAGTGGAAAGAGAGTTTGGGGAAGGAAAAGACAACTAAGCAGGCAATTTTAAGGGTGATGAGTATCCCAAGTTAGTCCCAGTCCTGGGGAAGGCAGGGGGCTCCTGAAGGCATCCCTTCAAGCTAAGACTTGGAGGCCAAGTAGAAACAATTTGAGTGAGGGTGTAGGTAGCATTGGGTGAGCCAAGTGGAGCCTCTAGACTCAGAAAACAGCTCTGCAAAGGCCAGGGAGCAAGTGTCCAGAGTTGTGTGTGTATGGCAGAGGGACACAGGTGAGGCAGAAGCCACAGTAGGCTGGCTGGTTCCAGGCTCAGTCATAACTGTATAGTCTGGTGGGCTTCTCTCAGGACCTCATCCTTGCTAAGCCTTAGGCTGGAGAAGGAGAACAGGGCCCAGAGCTTCCAAAAGCTGAAATGTGACGACCTCTGTCTGGGAAAGGAGATCCGAGACCTCCGCTCCCACCCCACGCTCCCCCTCAGGCTCTCCTAGGCCCCGGACTCACCAGAACTCTCCATCCTCGGTGACCTGGTGCTGCAGACGGGCCTTCTCTTCTTTGTCCACAAAGCTCCAGTCCTTCCAACTGGAGGGAAAACGGAGAATTGTGGAAGGAGGAGGAGGGGAAGGCCCAATGTGGGTTGGGACAAGAAGTATCCAGACAAACATGAAGTTGAAAGAGTAGCCCATCTCCAAATGGAAGCTAGTGTGAGCTACCGAAATACAAATCCGATCTGATCCCCTCAGTGTAAAACCCAATAATTGCTTCCCACTATCCTCAGGATTAAGACCAAACTCCTTATAAGGGTTTATGAGGACTTGATCTTTCTCTAGTTGAATTTTCTACCCCTCCTCATACTTTAAAGGTTAAGAGCTGGGCTCCGAAATAGAGAAATTGGGATTCCAACTTAGCACTAGCTATGCAACCTTGGCATGTCCCCCACCTTCTCTCAGCTTCTGTTTTCTCAACTGTTAATCTGCTCATGAAGCTGTGATGAGCAATAAATGACAAAGTACACCCAACCCTTGAATGAGTTAGGGGCCCTGACCTCCTACACAGTCAAAAACCTGTCTAACTTTTAACTCCCCCAAAACTTAACTAATAGCCTACAGTTGACTGGGAGCCTTACTGATAACATAAAAAGTTGATGAACACCTATTTTGTATACTATATATATTATACACTGCATTCTTACAATAAAATAAGCTAGAGAAAAGAAAGTGTCTTTTCAAACTGTTACAAATCCGCAAAAAATTTTCCAATATATTTATTGAAAAAAATCTGCATGTTAGTGGACCCACACTGTTCAAACCCGTGTTGTTTAAGGGTCACTGGTACCTGCAAAACTTTGAGAAGAGTGCTCGTCATCTAATAAGTATCTGACTGAATTACCAAGAAAAAGACTAAGCATGTAAACCTCTCCTTTCTCCTGTCCCCCATCCCCACCAGGAGCTTGGTGTTTCTAAAGGCCAGATGGTTTTACACACTCTCTCTCCTCCAGAGGGAGAAAATAAAGCACATTTGTGTTCCAGATACACTGAGGAGAATGAAACTAAGCTGGATGTCCTTGGAAAGGTAAGGGACTGAGGAAGTGCTTGAAGTCAGGGAATGCTGGAGGGGAAATGGAGATTCCTGGGACCAGAGGAGGGACACAGTACAGGCAGGGGCCTTCTTGAGCGGCCACGACATGGGCCCCACTTGTCAGCAGTCCCCGCAATGGAGGCGTTGGTGGGAAATGGGTTAAGGCTGGACACCAAACTCTGAGACTGGAGAACACAGCGAGGGCCACTCAGCCAGTGGAATGGGCAGAGGAGGGGGCCCTGGGGACCTTCCCAGAGCAGAGAGCCCAGTTCAAATGTCACTCTGTCCAGGCAGCTTTTTTCTGCTCTTTCAGTCCCACCCAAACTAGGTGAGGGGCTCCTTCTTTGAGACCCTTACCATAGCATTATCTCACTTTTTTTTATCAGTGTTTGTTTGTTTGTCCTCTACACTGGAACTGAAAGTCTACAGGGCCAAGGCCTGTGTTTGTGTTCGTCTCTAAGCCCCCAGGCAGCAGCATGGGGCCCGCCACATGGCCAGCACTGAAGCAAGGGTCTGTGGTACTGGTGAGGGAAGTGAGGCAGACGGACGTTTGCAGGAGGCAGCGAGGAGGCAAGTCTGCATGCTGTCCCAGGCTCTCCGGGGAGCTGCCTGCTCACAGGGTGGCCCCACCGCCTGGGCCTGGGCCTGGGCCTGCCATTCAGCAGGTGCCCAGTAAGTCCCCACTAAGGGAATGAAGCAGTAATTTTAGCACCGTGGGATGAGAGGTGAGTGGAGGTGAGCAGAACTTCTAGGTCCTGCCATCTCCGCTCGGGAATGAAAGAGGAGCTTCAAGGGGCTACCCTCCATTCAGTGAGGCAGTCAGGAGACAGAGACTGGGATGGGGCTGTAAAGGCTGTGTACACCCTGGAGCCTTCATAATAACTTCCCCATTTTTGTTATTTTTGTACCCTAGTCCACTCCTCTCAGCAATAAGCAATAAAGCTCTTTCAAAGGGCTTGTGCACCTTTTCATGGGGACAGGAAGGGGGAGGAAATCTTACCACTGACGGAGCATTCTCTAGACATGATCACACTTACTCCTCATAACAGCCCACCAACTAAGTGCTAATATTATTCCCATTTTACGAATAAGCCAGCAGAGATTCCAAGATGGGAAGTCAGTTGTTCAGTCCAGAACCCTGCATTAAGGCTCTCCTCCTGCCTGGGCCTATCCCATGCTTTCTAGAACCTTTCCTTTCTAGCCATTGGCCATCAGCAAGTCTCTGGACCACTGGCTCCCCTGCTGCTCACCCAGCCCTTCCCCAGAACCCACATCCCCTCTTCTCCTCTGCAGATTATTGGTTTTTGAGGACACGTATAGACCAAGCATTTGTAGTTCTTGTGGCTTGGTACCCAGTCCAGCCATTCCCAGGCCCTGTTATCCCCTTCTTGTGAGGCCTCTTCACCTACCCATCACTCCAGGAGCCGTTCCATTCCACCTGGCCCCAGGGGTTCCGCAACCGCACCAGCTTCACTTTCTCATCCTTGAACAGGGCCTTGAACAAAGAGAAACAGTTCTCTTGCTCTAGACCCTTTCTGGAAAGGGGGTCTTCTCTCTTACCCTGAGGGCTCAGATGGGGAAAGGGAGAGAAGCCCATACAGGGGGCTGTCCTGCCAGGTCCTAGTCAAAGAGACTAATCAGAAATGCCCTGTGGGGTGGCAGGGTGAAGGGTTAGAAGCTTAGGATGGAAACTGCAGAAGTCAGGGCTTGGCCATCGCCTTGCCATCTTCTAAACGGTGATCCCAGTGGACATCTGGCGACTACAAGCACTGGGGGAGGAGGCAGGGCATATACTGTAGGTCCTCTCTAGCACATTAAATGTCTCTTATGAATTAGAAAAAACACCCTGCTGGCTAAAGAACTACAGAAAATGTCATCATTAGGTAGACCAATCAGAAAAAGGTGCCCCTTCCTCTAGTCTGCTGCGTGGGCTGCTGCAGACAACTGCTCCTCTCTCTGCCCATCCCTGTAACCAGGCCACAACCTGCCCAGCTATGTGTAGCAAGCCTACAAGCTTCTGGCCTCTGACAGGAGACCCAGAAAAGGCCAAATGCACCAGTGGCAGCAAAACGTTGTCACTGTTTGACTACAGGAGAACAAGAAACACAAGAGCCAATGGAATCAACTTCATAACCAAAGTGATTTCTATTTGTTTCCAGGAAATGTTGGGAAAATTGCCATCTTCAGCACTAAAAACAAAGATAAACTGAGCACCGTCTTATGGCAAGATCTACTTCTACCAGTCCCAAGTGGATCCCCTGATTGGAGGCAAGCTCTGCAGATCTGAAGCGGCACAGAAAGTGAATTGCTGACTTCAGGAGGTTAACCTAAGTGCCCTCAAGCCCCGCCAGGCTCACCTCCTCCAGCCCAGTGACAGAGTAGGCATGGCCTTTGACTAGTCCACAGGCCATTCTTGTCTCATACTGCACCGGAACAATTGTCTGCGGAGCAAAAACCAGGCAATGTGTCAATGGTCGGGCACCAGAAGTTTTGCTGCCTAAGACAAAGTTCATGTTGGCTCATTTTCTGGGTGCTGTGAGGATGACTTCTTCACACCCTGAAAGACTCTCATTGACCTTTAAGAGCATCAAGGA
The DNA here is from genome assembly GCF_040802235.1 of Manis javanica. Taxonomy (NCBI): domain Eukaryota; kingdom Metazoa; phylum Chordata; class Mammalia; order Pholidota; family Manidae; genus Manis; species Manis javanica. Next base: position 92,522,567 of record NC_133163.1, on the reverse strand, counting down.
GACATGGCCCAGACAAGTGATTTCCCCAAGCTGATCACCCTGAACAGGTCTGTTCTGATCACTGGGGAGCGCCATGGAGGCGGGGGCACAAGATGGGTGAGAGCATTCCTGTCTCTCCTTTCTGAATTGCTTAGGGTCTTTCAAAGGAAGGAAGGGGGACAGATGGAGGCTGCCCTGGTTTCAGGGACCCCTTACCCTGAACCCACCCAGGTTGACTATTCCTGGAAGAGAAAGGGGTTGAAAAAAGGGGCGAGGTGAAACATATAGGTCTAACTTTTCTCTTTAACATCCCCTCACCTCCTCTACACCCACCAAGAACATGATAATCAAGAAACCAAGAGTCACAGTGCCCAGGGAGGGAATTCTAAGGAGGCTGGAGAGAGTCCTGCTCAGACAGGACCGTGCCTAAGGGTGCAGGCATAGCTCTTCATTTGTGGAGATTCCTAGGCTGCAGCCACAGGAGATCCTTGGCAGAGGATAGGGTCACCAAAGCCCCGTGAGCCTGAGAAGGGATCTCATGGCTTCACTTTGCCTGGCGGTGTACCAGCTTTAAGAGAAGCTTCCCTGAGCCATGTTGGGCTGTGGAATGCCTGGACCTTTTTCAAGCTGAGTGATGTGAGCCTCAGGGCTCTCAGCCTCTTCCAGATCTCAGTCTTGCTGAGTTCTGTCATCCTGAATACAGAGAGATGGGGCAGGAAATTCATGCATCCCTCAAGTGTATATCTGGGAAGCCACCTGAAATGACTCTTTTGGCATTACTTATGCATACCTAGCAGTCCCACTTCTGGAAGGTCATCACAGATGTATGCAAAGATGTATCTAATAGGATATTCTTTATAGCATTAAAAAATAATAGCCAAAAAAGAAAAAGAAAACAATGTGATCTTCCAATAATAAGATATTGGGTAAATCAATTGTAACATATCTATATGTTGGCCTATTGTGCAGCCACTAAAAGTGTTATAGAAGACACATTAAGAATATAATTCATATTGGCATATTAAGAATATAAAGCTGACTGAAAAAAGCATACTGTGAAGAGATAATACATATGGCAACATTTTAAAAATAAAAAATAGGATTAAGTGTATGCAAAGAAAAATCCTAGGACAGATACTAAATGTTAAGACTTACTACCTTTAGGTGGGGAAGGTATAGGTTAATTTTTCCTTTGTGCTTTTCTGTATGGCTCAGTATTCTTCAGTGAGTACATGTTACTTCTGAAAGTACTAGACTATAAACTCTAGAGGTGAGAGACTCTGTTTACAAGAAGGGAGAGAATTTTCTTTGTTTGCTAGAAGAGTGCCTAGCACCTAGTAGGAGCTCAATAAATATGTGTTGAATGAATAAATGAATGAATTAGAAGGGAGAAATATTTTGAAATAAAGTCTCTCATATTTCAGCCTGTTAATGCATTATTAGAGAAACTGCCTGGGTCCTGGGGTATGAAGGAACTGCCACCGACTCCCTTCCAATCCTGTGTCTCCCGCCTTCTTCAGGTGCCTTGGAGCAGCCAAGTTATTCCAGCCCAGAGCCTGGGAAGGGCCCAAGTGAAGGTCTGTGTGCAAAGCACTGGCGGCTGAGGGGAGTCTGACACCAACAGGGCCGGGTCATGAAGGTTGGAGAGGTGGTCAGTTCTGGCGATTGGAGGTGTACCCACCCTCATCGGTCTGTCATCTGAGCCTCTGGGGAGAAGGTCTGAGTCCCTGAGCAGCGAGTTATCCATATTCCTCACCATCCGTGCAATCAATTCCCCCATTCTCAGCCCAGAAGGAGAGGTTCCGTAGGTCATGTTTGTGCCGTCCTGAGGCCCAGTGGGGAGGGCAGGGGACCATCCAGGAGAAGGGGTGAGAGGAAGCAAAGGAGGGTAATGGAAAGGGGAGGAGACAGAGAGAAGGGAGGGCAGGCAGAGGAAAAGAGGAGAGAGAAACAGAGCATGAATGGAGGAAAGATGGAGAAAAGTGGTTCAGAAAGAAAATGTTCATCTACAGGTGTTTTATGTTAGCTGATCTTCAAGCTTTCCTACCTATTGGGAGTGTTGGGAGAGGAAGGGACAGGAATTCAGCTTGGGCTCCTTCCTCAGCAATGGAAAGCACCAAGACTACTATACACAGAGCAGCCCCCAGAGCAGATGTGTCTCCTGGACTCAGGATGCCTGGCCAGTGTGCCATCTCCTTACCCTTTACCCCAGTCTCAGTTCACCCCACTTTGTTGCACTGAGAGGGTCTGCAGGCTGAGCTTCTCAAAGATTGCAATAGCAAGCCCATGTCCAAGTGAGAGATTCGATCAAACCTTGATGAATGGGAGGCTTTCTTAGGGAACTGGTGGGCTCAAGTCTGCTAAGTATGTGGCCAGCTTAATGGGGGCACAGCAGTACCAGCCACAGAAGCCAGTACTGACACAGGCCTCTTGACCAGTTTCCACCTAAACCCCAGGGTTTCAAATATCTTCACCCAATCTCTTCATCAAAAATCTGCAGTAACTCTTTTCCCTTGTGAAATTTCCAGTTTTCAAAGTTGAGAGCCAGTTCCTGCTTCCTAAAATAAAACATCCACCCTGTCCCAGAGGAAAGCCCTGTGCTGCTATTTATTGGGTTAAAGGCTTCCAGATAGTGGGCTGGCTACTCCCTGCCCTGCAGCCCACACCCAGACTTACATCAATGGAGCAGCCCATGAGGGAGCCTCTCTCGATGGCTTTCTTCATGATCTTATACATGTCTCTGGGGGCATCCTTGATTTCAAAAAACTCTGTCACCCCGCCTGTGAAGTCTTCCATGGCCTCGGTAGTGTTTCCACCTTTCAGGGCTTCATAGGAGCCATGGAGCCTTGGAGAGAGGATGGAGACCAATCTGGGGTCACAGGGATCGAGGGGAACATGACCCAGGCACCACAGCCACCAGAACTTTGCTCTTGAGTCCTGTGATGCTCTCTTATCTAATTTGACCAACAACCCTGTAAGGTAACGGGCTGGATACTGTGATTCCTTCTCTTCACAGGGGGAAACAGCTCCCAAGGCTGGGTGACTCACCGAAGGCCGCAGAGAGCTGGAACACTGGGCCTGGGACCCAGGGACTCCCACCTCCTGACAGTTTTCTTCTACTATACTCTGAACCCTATGGCAGGGTTCCATTAAAGCCATTAGTAGCTGGAGGTGGGGATGCTAAGCTGAGAGACAATATGGCTGTATTAATATGCTGCAAGCTCACGAGGTTGAGCCAAGCAAACCCCTGGGATCTGAGCTCCAGAAATATAATGCTCAGATCCAAGACTTACAATACCACCATGAAGACAGACTTAAAGGGCTCACTATGGGAGTTAAAGCTGAAGATTTCCTACACACACACACACACGCACGCACGCACGCACGCACACAGACACATGCCTTCTCTTGTGAGTGAGACCCCAGCTGGATTTTGCAGCCCACCCCCTCCATTGTAGCCCTGCCTCATATTCTAAAGTGCTGCCTTACTTAGCATAAGCCTTCTCCAGCAGAGCACTCCAGAACTCATTGCGGTGGTTGGATTTGGTGAAAACCAGTTGATTGTTGTAAGTTGGCAGGCAGTCATCAATAACCACGTCCACCCAGTCTCCATAGCGCCAGAACTGCACAGGAGCGTCAAGCACAGAGTCACATCCTCAGTCACCACTGGAAATGAGTCCCCATTCCACATTCCTCAGAGGTCTCTGTGATCCCAAAGCAGTCCCATTTCCTGAGCTCTGCATCTTGATGCTTGTTCCTACTGTTCTGGGTTAGGGTGTGTGAATCATTCTCTAACTGGACTGTGAAGTCCTGAGGGCAGGAAGTTAGTGACAAACCACTTTATTTTTTTTCCACACAGTCCAACCCAGTACTGGGGATGGTAGATGCTCTTTGCATATCTGAGGACTTGAGATGTTCATTCTCCTGCTCAGTAGATCTGGGGTGGGGCCTAGGCATCAGCATTTTTAGGTATTTTAGCTGATTCTAATGTGCAGCCAGGGCTGAGAACTACTAGTCCAGGTGAAGATGATGTATTGATTAATGTATTTTTTGATGACAAACAAGGTAGAAATTGCTGCTGGAGAAGGTGACATGGAAGAGGAAAGATGACTTGGAATAGACTCTGGTTGTAGCAAGACTGTTGCCCAATAATTTCAATTCTGGATGTTCTTTTTTGAACATACCAGTTTTAATTGAGGAAGGCCACATGTAGTTTAAATTCCTTCTAATGACATTTTCTCCTTTATTGAAAAGAGAGCAAAAATCTGTCTGGTCTTTGTATTTATGGTTCTTTAAATGTAAATCCCTTTAAATGTCAAAGGGAAATTAGCAGGTGGATGTCACAAGGAAGACATAAAATCAGGGCTTGGCTGCCCTGGCCATGTACAGTGGGCAGCAGGATGCTAAACCTGAGCTGAAGAGAAGCCCTTTTCTGAGGCCTTTGCTGATCTGAGGCACAAGATCAGCAGGTATATCAATGGATGATTTGGGTCAGTCTCAGGGCATTAGTCTCAGGAGCCTGCAGGGCTGCAGACAGACCGGTAACTCAGAACCCTAGTATCTGAGGGATCCCCACATGTGATAACTCAGTTTTGTTCTGGACCAGCACTGGGACTGGGCTCTCTGCCAGGACAATTTTGATCCATAAAATTTCCATAAATTGATTCTGGAACAAAAAGGCTCATTTCTGTGCCAAACCAGAAGCTTGGTCCCCAGGTTAACCAGACACCTCTTTCAGGGCCTACAAGAGATGAGTAAGACTTGGTACAGAACTGCTTTAAAGGGAAGCAGGTAAAGGAGCCGCAGTCGGGGCAGGGTTTCCCTGACAACCTGAAGGGCCCTACACATTCCCAGTGCTAATTTCCTAGGGACCTATGTGAAAAGGGCTACCAGTAATGACAAGCAGCCAGCCGGACAGGCAAAAATAGACCCACAGGCCCGCAAACAGGATGTCTTCCTGCCTTTCTGGGGCATAGCGGAAGGCGGGGGTTTGGGGAGTTGGGACAGCAGAGATAAACAAGTGCTCTCTCACAGGCTTGAGGCCTTAAGGGAGTCACTGTCCACAGCCATGGCAGGGAGGGTGGGTGGAACCTTTCCTGAAGCCTTGGGAAGTCAAGGCCAGGAGACTAGGGCTGGGTAGAGGCAGCCGCCCTCTTAACTGCGCTCCTGTGACCTCACCTGGAAGTGGAAGATCCCCGCATAGTTTTCAGTGAAACTCTGATCGTAGGGTATGACGCGGAAAAGCAGGCGCTCGTTCAGGGTCAGGCAAGCAATAGCTGCGAGAAACCAGCAGTCCCCTGCAGGCAAGCATGTGACACAGGTCATGGGAGAGGCCTGGACCTCCAGGGAAGGAAGGAGTCCAGTCCCAGCCATCTGCTCCACTTCTATGAAGAAGGGTGCTCCCTCGGTGCTCACGGTCGCACGTCCAGATCTGACCTTCTGGGGGCGTCAACCCGGGGGGGTTTGACAGCATCTGCTGATGATGCGATCAAGAGGGTAACCTAGTCTCTCGTGACTGCTTTTCTTGAAGGCTGTAGGCAGTTCCTCGTTCTGCAATATAAGCTCCCTTCCTTTTTGGACCTCAATGTGGACAGAGCAATAGGTCACAACTAGGTCAAATGCGATGTCAGTCCATTTACCGTTCTGACCTCGGTGGAGACTGAGCAACTGAGAGCCACCAGCGAAGCAGATTTGCATTGGGAGCAGTGGATTAATTAGGCAGCCGCCCTGGAACCAGACGGTAGGGGGCACTAAGACACTGCTGGCATCGGAATGCGGCTGGTACACTGACAGTCATGGACCTGCCTGCTCAGGAGGCTGGTGTAAGCTATGCAAGGCCTTTGTTCTGCTGTGCGGATGTGAGAGCATCCTTGAAACTCCGGAGGGGAGACAGAGCTGCCAGCAGCCCCCTTCTTCCTTACCCACCCCTGCAGCAGCCAGCCTCTCCTCTGAAACAGTGTATTGGTTAGAAGGTCCGGATTATTAGCTAGCCCAGGACTTCACTAACTGTCTTACCTTGGGTACAGAACCCAGATAACCAAACCTCTCAGCCTCTCCTTCTGGGGCCAAATCAGCCAAATTCCTTTCATTGCTCTTGGGTGGCTCCCCCCAAGTTTTAAATTGCTCCTGTTGATGTCACTTCTGGCTTGACTTCACAGAGCTTTCTCCCTGTCCGCCCCAAAGTTAAGGCTTCCTGCCCAGGAGGATGAGAGGGAGGAGGCCCAGCAGGACAGCCCCACAGGCTGGCCAGACAGAGTACCCGGTGCTCACCCACACGGTGAACGCCACCTTTGTGGAAAGATTCCCTTACTATGGAGCTGTTCTGGGGCAACTGAAACAAGAGTTTGAGTTACAGGCACACTCTGCATCAATTCTACATGGCCAGGGCATGTGCAGTAAGGAGCGAAGATGGCCATAGGTAAAAGCTGGGCTTTGGTCTTGCTGAGTGGGGTGTGTAAGGTCCTTGAGAGTCTGGGCAAAGAACTAATGAGAAATGTGGGAGGAACAGAAATCAAATGAAGCAACCACCAGCACATAGATAAATGAACATAAAGCGGTGTTGTAAAATCACTCCTTCCCAAAATCCACTCAAAGCAGAACCAGATTATTGTCCCTTTACTTCCTGTAAAGGGATCACACATCTTCAACACCTTTGATTGTTTGGCTGGCTATGACCCAAGGGACTTTCCTACCTAGCTCTCCTTGACAGATGTCAGTTCTATTGGCTCCATCAATGATGAACCGGGGATTCTCACAAATTTCCTGTAAACAAAAAGGAAATAATAATAGTAGGTAGCTATTACTTATTGAGGCCCATTATGTAGTACTGGTATCATGTATTAGGAGTTTTATACACACCACTCATTTAAACCTCCAGAAACAGACTGAACTGGATGTTATCATTCTTATGTTTCAGATAAAGAAACCAAGGCTCAGAGAGGTTAAGAAACTTGCCTGAGGACACACAGCTAGTAAGTGAAAGAATGCCTCCTTTTCTTTTTGTTCCATGCTGCTCCTTCTCTGTGACATACTGAGAAAGGATGCACCTTGAGAGTTCAGATAATGCCACTACCCCCACAGCTTTGGCAAAGAGATAACAGGAAAGTATGACTCTTGCTTTTTTTTCTTTTCCTACGTTAGGAAAATGGATGCTGGAGAGAAAATAAGGCTCTTTCTACCCAAGATGTGGTAATACAGATACTGAGAGTCAACATATGTCCCAGGGTCCACAGTATCTGGAACTGGGGAGAGCAGAGAGGAAACTTGGTGTGGGCTGTGCAGGCCTCCCCATTGGCCGGAGGGTGCCTTTCTTCACTCAAGCTCACCCAATTTGGCATCCCCCGCAGCTTTCAAATTCAGGTAATACCAATTACGTGCAGCCCACCAGAGGCCACCAGAGGGTGCGCTTGTTTTTGTTTCGATGTGTTTTACACTGTTTTTTATCTTTTAAAATTCTGAAATGATTGTAGATTTTGTGCTTTGGTTTTAACACCATTCTTCACAGCTTCAAGAAGGCTTGCTATCCTTGTGGTACAGCCCTCTCTCTCTCTCTCTCTCTCTCTCTCTCTCTCTCTCTCTCTCTCTCTCTCTCTCTCTCTCTCTCTCTCTCTCTCTCTCTCCTCCCTTGCTTCCCTCTACCACAGCCCGATACAACCAAGTGAGCTGAAGCTCGCTGTGCTCAGGGATCCATCCCTCCTGCTAGATGGGAAGTCCTGCTTAGACTACACCATATACTGTCTGAAAAGCTCCTAATACAATGGAACCAAGACAGTAATTTTTTTTAAGTTTAGTATCTGGAGAGGGGGGCAATAAGGTGGTAGAAATAGGGAAGGAAGTAAAACTCTGAATGTAACTGTTTGAAAGTAGTTTTGACCTAGGAACCATGTAAATTCTTACAGACTTAAAGGTCAAAATTAAAGGAAAGATCATTTAAACAAGCAATCTGTAAAAGCTGAAAGTTAATTGAGGCAAAGGAACCTATCAAGTTGGTGCATGACCACATACATAAAAAAGACTTGAAATACAACATTTTGACTATTTGTCCCTTTTTGGATGTATCCTAAGGTCAAAACCCCAACCATAAAGAAATATGAACCACAAGAAATAATAATAATGTTGTTATCACTTGAAAACTTTGACACATAGGATAAAGTAAATAATTTATGTTAATGTCACTGGGAACCAAATTTATTTTTATTTTTATTTTTGGTGTAAAAGAAGATATGTGAAATCACAAAATCAAATAGCTTAAATAACAACCCTGCAATGTTAAAGTTGAATTGGATATATAAATATAACTCCTGATTTATTTTTGTCTCTTAAAAAAATTTCCTATATGTACACTAAACAAACAAACAAACTAGAGGCAATAGCAATCTGCTAGGAGAGATAATATCAAGACCAGATTATGGACATTGAAGTCCATTTCTCACTAAGAAAATGTGAGACTCATTTTTCCAAACAAAACTTCTCCCTCTGAAAAAACAGAGAAGCCACTTAAGGCATCATAGGCATGTTATTTGTCTCTTCAGTGTTTTGCCTTCTTAGAATATAGCCCAGCTTCTCCTGGGATTATACCTCAATTTTACCCTATCCTGGGGACCAACCCACTGTCAGTCCGTGTCTCTCTGGTGGGTTTCTGCCTTCACCCCACTTTAGACTTAAGCAGAGGCCATTAGAGTGAGAGTGACTGGTTCAGGCATCGGCATATGGACACACATGGGCCACTGAGATTTGGACCAAGACTTCTGTTGTAACTACTGAGAAAAAAATACACTCTCCTGCCAGAGTTGCTAAACTGGTAGATTGTCAGCCTTAAGCTGCTGGTGGCATCTATGCCCCATTGTGAAGTTAGTGTGTTTGAGAATAAAGGCAACTCAGAGGAAGCATCCAGGGGAGAGTGGGGCAGAGGAGGGAGGTAATGAGAGCTGAGAGATGTAGAGGATAGATAGATAGATGATAGATGGATATAGATAGATAGATGATAGATAGATAGATAGATAGATAGATAGATAGATAGATAGATAGATAGATGATAGATGGATAGATGATAGATGGATATAGATAGATAGATGATAGATAGATAGATAGATAGATAGATAGATAGATAGATAGATAGATAGATGATAGATGGATATAGATAGATAGATAGATAGATAGATAGATAGATAGATAGATAGATAGATAGATAGATGATAGATGGATAGATGATAGATGGATATAGGTAGATAGATGATAGATAGATAGATAGATAGATAGATAGATAGATAGATAGATAGATGATAGATGGATATAGATAGATAATAGATAGATAATAGATAGATAGATAGATAGATAGATAGATAGATAGATAGATGATAGATGGATATAGATAGATAATAGATAGATAGATAGATAGATAGATAGATAGATAGATAGATGATAGATGGATATAGATAGATAGATAATAGATAGATAATAGATAGATAAGTAGATAGATAGATAAATACATAGATAATAGATCATGGATAATATTAGGGTGTCTTAAGGAGGTATAATTGAGGTGGTTTGAGGCTGGATTCAGTGTATCTTAACCCATCAACACCTTTGAACATTCAAGTTATATGAACTTTTTGGGTTTAAGCTAGTCTGAGTTGGGTCTCTCCTAGGGCCAGCTGAGACACTTGAGTACTATTATGTTCTGCCCCTGTTATAGGGAATATATTATAGAGCGACTCAAATACTAGAATTTTAGCTACATTTTTTTTAGGTGGCACAGGTATGACTTCCTCTTCTTGGGTCCGTAAGCTCTGAAGCAGACCTCAGCCTCCCACCTCCCACCGATTCCAGCCCGACTGCTTGGAAAGGCAGCAGCTACCCTGTTCTCTACTCCATTGGTTTGGACGTCCAGGTTTTTGGATGGAGTTTTATTTTTTGCAGTAGTAGAGATTCTCCAATATACCACATTTACCTTAAATATTACCTCAGCTAATTTTCCTAAGTTAAAAGCATTAATTGAGGCTAGGGGAATAAAAAATGGGAAATCATTCCTGCTTGCCCTCCAGGAAACCCACAACCTAGACTCTCAATTGTTTGTCCTAGTAAGAGATGTCTGTTTGGTGAGGGTCAGTTACTGAGCTCCTTGAGGTTGATTTAAAGAAAAAGCTATGACTTGCCTAAATACCCACTTCCCACCACCTACTTGTACCTCTCTCCTTCTTGGAAACATTGTGTAAATATCCCCTAGAGCTTCTGAGACCTGTTTATGTTGGTGGTTATGAACAAAGGATAAATGCTCCCCACTTTGTCATTTTAGCTTGGGAACCTGATTTCTAGCTATTCCTTTGGCTATAATTTGGCCTGGAGTCTGGATCTGTCAATGACGGATTCCTTGCAATGAGCAACAGATGGCTGTTTCCTCAGTTCTTGAGTACTGTGGTTTGCATAGTGTCCCCAGACTTTTTTCTTTAATTGTATACCCTCTATCAGCAAAATATTTTGAGCAGGCAACTCTATGTAAGTATTCTTTTTTTAATTTCTTATTTCTAATATTTATTTATTTATTAAAATATCACTGATATACAATCTTATGATGGCTTCAAATTCACAACACAGTGGTTCAACTTTCACCCATATTATCAAGTCCTCACCCCCTCTAGTGCCGTCACCATCTATCACATAGTAAAATGTTACAGAGTCCTTAATTGTATTTTTTGTGCTGTACTACAGTCCCTGTGACCTATCTATATTGTGATTACAAATTATTGTGCCCCTTAATTCCCTTCTCCCTCCCCACCCACCCTCCCAAACCCCTCCCAAACCCCTCCCCTTTGGTAACTGCTAGTCCCTTCTTAGTGCCTATGAGTCTGCTGTGTAAGTATTCTTATTATTTTAATATTATATATATGTGTATTGTCCTCACATGTAATGTGCATTATAAAATAAACAAAAACATTTATTTAAAAGGATGGGCTAAAATAGATAAATGCAGGGGACTTCTGGTTTCAGCTTCAACATGTAAAGAGCTTGGAAGTCATCACTCCTATTCTTACCATAAGAAAAAGCTTGAATAAATCCTGAAATATGGACACAAGTGAAACCAGAGAATTACAGCTGGTAGGTGCTTACCGAGAGCAGAAGCTCCTGGAGCCATAAACTGGTGAGAACACTTAAATGGTAATTTCTGAGGCTGAGTGTGGACTCACATGACAGTGAGAAACTTCTGGAGGCCCTCCCTCCTCCCACACACATGTTCATGGTTTTTACCTCCCCATATCCTTCCAGGTTCTAAAGGTGAAGATCCAAGACAGATTCCCCTCTCCAGGGGAAAATGTTTCCAAAGTCTTACTTGAGTTGGGAGAAAGGCATTACTCCCACTCCAGCCCCCTCCAGCCTTCCTTTCTCACTTTTTTTTTTCCTCAGGGGAAAAATGCTGTACTAATGGAGAAACATCTCTGAAGGTCACAGCCCAGAGACACAGACTGATTAAAAGACAGAGATTTAATGACTGGATCATAGCACGCTTCTCCTTCCCCACTTTACTAGCACATCAGCCGGGCTCCAGTGTGACAGCGGTGACAGCTGAAAGAGTGGCCAGGTGCAAACCCCAACGAGGAGCTCAGGACAGGCCAGCCAGGAGGGGAGACACAACCAACACTCTGGAGGAATCTGAAGCCATTGGCACCTGCAGCTATCGAAAGTGTTGAACTCCTCGCACAACCTCCAGCCAGCCTAATATAATCTTCATGCCAAAGGCTATTTATCTCACTTATTATCCAAAACAACATGTCTGGCTTTCATCAAAAAATTACAAGAGATGCCAAAAGCAAGCAAAAACAGTTCAAAGAGATAAAGCTAGCAGCAGAACTAGATTCAGATATGACACAGGTGTTGGGATTATACAGCAGATAATTTAAAATAACTATTGTTAGTATGTTACAGGGTCTAATGGAAAAGGAAGATAGCATGGAAGAAAAGATGGGTAATATAAGCAGAGATGGAGACTCTAAGAAAGAAGCAAAGGAAATGATAGAAATAAAAGATACTGCAACATGTATGTGATGGGCTCATCAGTAGACTGGACATCAAGGGTAAAAGTCTGTGATACTGAAGATGAGACAAGAGGAACTTCCCAAAGTGAAATGCAAAGAGAAAAAATAATGAACCAACAAAACAAAACTACACTTAGGCATATCACATTCAAACTGCAGATAAGCAAAGACACAGAAAAATATCTTGAAAGAAGTCACGAGTGGAAGAAATACCTTTCCTACAGAGGAACAAAGAGAAGAACTGCAGCAGACTTCTCTTCAGAAACCATGCAAGCAAGAAAGATTGTACTGAAATATTGAAACTGATGAAAGAGAAACCCACCAACCTAGAATTCTATAGGCAAAGAAATTGTCTTTCAAAACTGAAGGAGAAAAGAAGTTCTTTAGAGAGAGAGAAAATGATATAGGTCAGAAACTTGGACCTAGATAAAGAAAAGAAGAGCATCAGAGAAGGAATAAATGAAGACAAAATGAACTTTTGTTTTGTTTATTCTTAATCTATAGGTAACTTTTTAAAAGTGATAACAGTATATTAAGTAATTATGTGGCTAAATGAAATGAATGACAGTCATAAGGGAAGGAAGAGGGAAATAAAGAGTTTTATATTATAAGGTCCCAGGCTACATATATAATGACACAGTGTTACTTGGAGGTGAAATTAGATTAGTTTTAAATGTATATTGGAAACAGCATAGCCATTAACTTTTTTTGAAAGGATATAATCGCCATACTTGAGAGGAGGTAAAATAGAGCCATATAGAATACTAAATTAAAACCAGAGAAGGAGGAAAGGGGAGAGGGGAGAAACAAAGAACAATTGTGACAATAGAAACCAGTTACAGACATGGGAGCTGTTAATCCACGTATATCATAATCACTCAAATGTGAAAGGTCTCAATACATCAATTAAAAGATTGTGAGAGAGGATAAGAAAAGACCCAGCTATATGTTGTCTACAAGAAACTTACTTAAAATATAAAAGACTCAGCTAGAGAAGGGTATACCATTCTAACGTGAATCAAAAGAATGCTGAAATAGTTGTATTAACTTCAGACAAAGCAGGCTTCATAATGAGGACATTTTTCAGAGATAAAGAGATACATAATGATAAAGGAATCATTTATCCGAGAGAACATAATAATCCTAAATGTGGATGTACCTAACAACAGTGTCAAAAGACATGAGGCAAAATCTGATATATATGAAAGGAGAAATAGATGAGTCTAATATTATAGTTGGAGACTTTAATACTCTTCTTTTAGTAATTAAAGATCAAACAGGCAGAAAATCAGTTAGGATATACCAGCATATCTTGGAGATATTGAGGGTTCAGTTCCAGACCACTGCAATAAAGTGAATACCGCAATAAAGCAAGTTAAATGATTTTTTGATTTCCCAGTGCAGATAAAAGTTATATTTACACTATACTGTAGTCTGTTAAGCATTCAATAACATTATGTCTAAAGATACAAGGTACATACCTTAACTTAAAAATAGTTTATTTCTAAAAGATGTTAACCATCATCTGAGCTTTCAGTGAGTCATAATCATTGATCACAGAATATCATAAGAATTTAATAATAATGAAAGAATTTGAAATACTATGAGAATTACCAAAATGTTTAGAAACATGAAATGAGCTAACACTGTTGGAAAAATGGTGTGAACAGACTTGCTCAAAGCAGGGTTGCCACTAACCTTCAATGCAATATCTGCAAATAAATCCAAAAAGTGAAACACAAAGAACGAGGTATGCCTGTAGGAGACCTGAGCAGCACTATAAGCCAACTTGATCTAACTGACATTTATAGAAAACTCCATCTAGCAAAAGGAGAATACACATTCTTCTCAAGGTCACATGGAGGAATCACTAAAACTGACCATATTCTGGGCCATAAAACACACCTCAGCGAATTTAAAAGAATAGAAATCATTCAAAGTATGTTCTCAGACACCAATGAAATGAAACTAGAAATTAGTAACAATAAGATAACTGGAAAATCCCAAATTATTTGGAAATCAGACAACACACTTCTAAATAACACATGGGTCGAAGAAATTTCAAGAGAATTTTAAAAATATTTTTAACTAAATGAAATTGAAAATATCAAAATTCATGGATGCAGTGCTTAGAAATTTATAGCCTTAAATGCATATATTATAAAAGAAAAAATATCTAATATCAATACCAATATTTTACCTTAGGACACTAGAAAAAGAAGAAAAATTTCAGCCCAAAAACAATCAGAAGAAAGAAATGATAAAAAATTAGAGCAGAATCAATGAAATTGAAAACAGCAAAATAATAAAAACAATAAAATAAAAAACCAGTTCTTTGAAAAGGTCAATGAAATTAATAAAACTCTAGCCACGCTAATCAAGAAAAAAAGAGAAAACACAAACTACCAATATCAAAAATGAGAGGTCATCACTATGGATCCTGTGGACGTTAAAAGGATAATAAAAGAATACTACATATAGCTCTAGGCCCACAATTTTGGTAACAGATAAAATGGATTCATTTTTTTAAATACAACCTACTAAAACCCACACAAGGAGAAATAGATTATCTGAATATGGCTATACCTATTAAAGAAATTTAATTAATAATGAATAATCCTCCAAAAAAGAAAGCAACAGATCCAAATGATTTTACTGGTGAATTCTATCATACATTCAAGGAAGAAATGGTAACAGTTCTCTACAATAGCTTCCAGAAAATAGAAGTAGAGGGAATAATTTTTAACTTATTCTCTGAGGCCAGCATTACTCTAATACACAAACCAGATAAAGACATTGCAAGAAAAGAAAACTAAAGGTCATTATCTTTTATGAACATAGAAACAAAATCCTCAGCAACATATTAAGAACTCAAATACAGCAATGTATAAATGGAATTATATACCACAATCAAGTGGGATTTATTCCAGGTATACAGGCTACTGCAACATTTGAAAATCAATCAGTGTAAAACACCAAGTTAAGAAGAAAAATCATATGATCACATCAATTGATGCATAAAAAGTATTTGACAACATTCAACACCCATTTATGATAAAAACTCTGAGGCATAATGGGGAATGACCTCAACTTGGTAATGAACTTTTTAAAACAACTGTGGCTATCTTCATATTTAATGGTGAGAAATTAGATGCTTTCCCTCTAAGATCAGGAACAAGTCAAAATGTCTCATTTTACATGTTTATTCAACATGCTACTGGAAATCCTAACTAATGCAATAAAATAAGAAAAGAAATAAAAGTTATAAAGGTTGTAAAGGAAGAAATAAACTGTTCTTCACAGATGACATTGTTTATGTAGAAAACCTGAAAAAAATGACAAAAAGAAAAAAAAATCTTCCTGGAGCTGATAAGCAAGTATAGCACAGTCACAGGATAGAAGGTTACTACATAAAAGTCAGTTGTTTTCCTATAAGTAATGAACAACTGGAATTTGATATTTTGAAAAATCCATTTACAATAGCACACACACATACACAAAGAGAAATAGTTTGGCATAAATCAGTATGAACTCATGTTCCACTTATTATAGATACAGAGAGTTACATATAGAAATGTACATATAATGGGTTAGTACACACATGTATTTCCTTTGTCTATCAACTGAGAGGGAAAATGACAATGACACCCCTGGAGCAATGAGCACACCTAGCACCCCGATCTTGGTTTCTAATTCTATTTTCCAATAAAAGGTAATAGGGCTCAGTGGGGAAGTGGCTGATCCTAGGACTGGGGCAGAAAATATACAAGATGAGCCTGGAGCATTTTGCAGAAAGTAAGACAGTGCTCAAAGCAAAAAACCCCACAACAATAAGGGCATATCAAAGGAACATAGGAACCAACTGAAAGAACTCCTAATGGCTAAAGCTGGAACAATTTGAACAACAAAATGAAGTAGAATTGGATTATAATACATAATACAAAATGAATATCCATGAGTCTACACTGACAGAAATAAGTGACTGTATAAGTGAATAAATGGAGAAAAATAGACAAAACTCCCATGCAGAATTCCTTATACTTTATGTAGATACTCTGCCCTCTTGGAGTTAGAACATAATTCCCCACTTTTTAAGAGTGGGCTTGTGTTGAGTGACTTGCTTTCAGAGTGTACAGCATGGACAAGGGGAAAAAAGTAACTTTATAGTAGAGAAAACTGACAAACCCTATTTTACCCAGTTTATCAAGGTCAATACTACTTCAGCCAGGTTATCAAGATCAACAATGGTAAGACATTTGATAGTCTACTCTTGATATACAATGTGATAAAAATGGCACTTTACCTCTGTGGTCTTCCTCTCCAAAATCCATAAGCCCAGTCTAATCAGGAGAACACTAGCAGAAAAGTGCCATTTGAGGGATATTATACAAAATGCTTCATCAGGACCAGTTCTCAAAACTGTCAAGTTCATAAAAAACAAGGGAAGCCTGAGAAACTGTCACAGCCAAGGGGAGGCTAAGAAGATATTAGTAGTAAGTGTAATGTCATATCCTAGGTGGAGAATTGGAACAGAACACGGATATTAAGTAAAAAGTAAGGAAATCTGAATAAAGTATGGACTTACTTCAGGTAATAATAATGTATCAATTTTGGTTAATTAATTGGAACAAATGAACCAGAGTAATGTACTGTGTTAATAATTGAGAAAAGTGGGTACAAGGTACTTGGGAACTCTGTGCTAGTGTCACAATTTTTCTGAAAATCTAAAATTGTTTTAAAATGAACAGTTTATTTAAAAAACAGACAGAACTAGTTCTAGTATTTTTTTCATATACTCCAATGAATCATCTTGTAGGCCCACTGGGTTGCACATACCGCACCTGGGAGCCCACTGGTTTAGAATTGCTTGAATCCTCTAAATGCACTGAATGCTTTGGAGTGCCTCCAGGCAGGGAAATGGGCTTTGTCCTACCCATGTCCAGGTACTTTGACCAATGTAGCTGAAACAAATGGGCTCCTCAGCTGCACAGTAAGATATCCTTGAGCAAACTGCTCCACCCTGTAAGGACTCTGGCTGGTCAGCACAGACCTTTCTGTTTAAACGGAAGTGACGCATCACTAATGAGCCAGCCTTATGTAAAAGGTTCATAAGGCAAGTCTCCAGCCTCCTGCAGCCTCCTATTTCCTAACAGTTCACCTTCCAAAGGATACTTCTCGAAATGGTGAGCCTTAGCACTCTTAACCACTCCATGTTCCCACCCCAGAGTGCCTGCTCTCAAGAAGAGACATGAAAATCAACTATACACTACTATTTTACTATGAATTTTAGTCAGTGCATTAGGTCTTAAAAATATTTAGTCTCAGAGACCTATAAGGTATTATAATAATCTTTAGTTCGGGATTAGAAAATAACATCTCCAGTTTCAGGAGGAAGCAGGTCTTTTGGGGGTACATGGGTAGGTAAACCCTGATAAACCACTTGCTCAGAGCAGGATCTCTGGCCTCAGGCTTGGTCTGCTGTCCTCCGGAGCTGTCCCCCGAAGTCCCGTCCCTCCCATCCCTACCTGTGGCCTTTTCCACATGATGGCCTTCATCTTGATTTTCTGGCTCAGCTCATGGGAGCCCAGTGCCTGAACACCTGCTGGGAACACACAATCTTCAAACAGGCGCTTCTGAGCCAGGCACTGTTGTTGGAGAACAACAAAATCCTGCCCCTCATACTTGAGTGGCTGTGAGATGGTACCCTCTCCATTCCTCCTTTCCCTCTCCCGGATCACACGGTCACAGAAGAATCCTGGCAGCAGGTAGGGCATGGAGACTGCTCAGGGAGTGGAGCTGGGCCCTCCCTGCGGCTTCTCCCACTGTGCCCTCAGTCCAGTCCTAATCCTCCTCTGAATGGGCTGGAGCCTATATAGCTCCTCCACCCTCCGAAGCGCGATGGAAATGAACACCGCCCAGAGAAAGCCCATGGTCAGAGTCAGCAGCTTTGGCTGGAGGCCCCTGAGCCCATGGTCGAAGGCACACCATGGCAGTCAGAGAGGGAGCCAGTGAGGGGAGCAAGAGAGCAGGGACAACCCCAGGACAGGCCACAAAGGTCTGTAGACCTTTAGGGCACCTCCATGGGACTCTACCTTTGAAAAGAGAAACTAGCTCCGGAGAGGCTTACCCTGCCTCAGCAAAAGGCATTCATTTGACCCTGGCAGCCAGTGGGGTATAGCATGGGGCTTTCAAAACATGCTGTATACACTAATCCTATACAGGCGGCTGAACGCATAGAAGGAATCCTCTCCAAGCCATTGTCTGAGGTTAATGAAGCCTTCATTCTCCTGACATCGCTGCCCCATCCCCCCAAAGACCTTGACTGGCCATACAGGGACTCTAACATGAGAGAAGGACCCAGAGGGTATGTAACTCAACCTCAAATGAAAGTCACTGTTAGGGAAAGCCCCAGTGACAACGAACAGACATCACGGTTACAAATTCAAGACCTTTGAGGCAGAGAATGTGGTAGGTGGGGAAGAAGGAAAAACCTGTGTCCGAATTATATTCACAAGAAAGCTCTGCTCTTTCAAAGTTTTTTCATGCTTAAATGGGCAACTCTCATGTACGAGCAGGGAGCTGATGTGGGTGGAAACTCCATCTGGCAGCCTCCCCACTAGGAGGATGTCATCCCCCTGCCCATTCCTGTCGGCCTTCGTCTACTCTGTGCTTCTCAGGGTGCTTTCTTTGGGCTCCTGGCATCTGAATCACCTGCGGTGCCAGTTTAAATTACAGATTCCCAAGGACCATCCCAGACCAAAGGAGCTGAGTACTGGTAAGGGCCTGGGATTCCACAAGCACACCAGGGGATTCCAATATCCACTAGAGTTTGAAACCGTGATATTTGCCTTCCAGGGTGCTGGAATAACTCAAAATAATTTTTGAAGTCAGTTCTTTTAAGAATTATTTTTGTTCAGTATATACATAAAAAAAGTTTTTAAACACCAAACATGACAAAAGATACATAGAGAAATAAGCAGTTTCTTCTCAGCCAATCCCCTCCTCAGAGACAGCCCCTTTTAATTCTGTTAGCTCTTTCTTCTGGTATTTAGCTCTATATTTTCTAAGTAATACGTTCATGTTATATTTTTAAATTTATTATTAGAAAGTATCAATAGAGTTCCTATTTTGATGAGACTTAGTTTCTCACATTACTCTATGCCCACCATCTTCCCAAAATAGTTGTCACAAGTTTTGGTAAAATTAAAATTCAGTATTTACTTTAAGTATGATTAGGTAAAGGTTCACCCAGCTATTGTTCACTAGCCAAGGAGTATGCTGTGGTACATTTCCTTTCTGTATAAATGTTTCTTTTTTCTTATTCTTTATAATTCTCTTATTATTATTTTTTAATGTATCTATCAATGCTATGCCCAGCAACAGGGTTTTCAAATATTTAAATTCATCAGACATTTCCACTGTCCCACCACCAAGGCCCTTCTCTGCAGCCTCCTTCTCACCTATAGTCAGGACTGGCTGCCCTCCAGGTCTGCAGCAGTGGCCTGGGACTGACCCTCTGGGTGGAATTGTGTTTCCTGGATCTTAACGTTTCTTTGGTTTACTCCTTGATTTTATCACCACACAACTTAGAGCTTCCTAAGAATGTGTGTGTGGGAAGTACATTGCCTGGGTCCTTGCCATCTTAACTCTTATCTCTTTTGTATCTTTACCCCTGATTGAGGATTTAGCTGGGTAGTTTAGATAGAAAACCAGTTTCCTTCAGAATTCTGAAGGTGGTGTTTCACTGTTCCATGCATCAGGAGTTCTTGAGAAGTGTGATGCAATTTTGGTGAACATTCTTTGTATGTAACCTATTCTTTCCTTCTGAAAACCTTTAGAATTTTCTCTCATTCTCCCTGTCACCTTCCCTGTTCCAAAAGCCACAATGATGAGCCTTCATTTGAGGTGTTTTTTTTTTAAAAATTCTTTGTGCTGAGCCCTCGGTGACTTCTTTCAATACAGAGACTTTCATTTTCAGTGAAGGATAATTTTATATTATTTACTTGACATTTCTCTCCTTTTCAGTGATTTCCTTTTTTTTTTTAAACTCCTTAAAGTCATATGTTAAACCTCCTTCAATTTTATCGTATTTTTCCATTTGTTTGTTTGCTTGTTTGTTCTACATTCTAAATTCCCTTGATTTTATATTTTAACCCTGTTATTGAAATTTTAAATTTTAGTTATTATAGTTTTCTTCTATTTTATTGTGAAAAACTTCAGACTTACAAAAAAGTTTAAAGAATGGGCACCCATATAGCCTACATCTAGATTCAACAATTGTTAACATTTTGCCACCTTTGTTTTACCTATCTATATATGTATATATAGATTTTATTTTTTTCCTGAACCATTTGAAAGAATGTTGTAGGTATCATGGCACTTCACACCTAAATACTTAGAGTATACTTAGGATACAGCAGATATCTCCTAAGGACAAGAACACCCTCCTACGGACCGAATGCCATTATCACTAAGAAAAGTAACTAATACTCCCTAATATTTTACAAGATCCAAATCTATATACTAATTTCTTCTGTTTTTCTCCAAATGTCTTTTATAGCTGCCTTTATTTTTTTAACCAGAATCCAATAAATGCTCACACATTGAAATTTAATAATTCAGTAATTGAATTAGGTGGTACTGAAATGAGAATTAGTGAACTGGAAGCTATATCAGAATAAATCACCTAGAACATCACACAGAGACTCAAAGAGATGAGAAATGTATTTTAAAAGAAAGAAAAAAAGCAGTTAAGTTATATAAGGTCTAGAGCAAGCTAAGTTCAACATTTATCTATTTGGAGTTCTAGAAAATAATAGAAAACATGGAAAAATTAATATTCTGAGAAATTTTCTACAACTCATCAATGACTCCAATCCTCAGATTCAGGAATCCGAATGAATCCTAAGCAGGAAAGATATAAAGAAATAAATGTTTAGATGCAACATAGTGGTATTGCGGAACACTGTAGACAAAGAGAAGATCTTAAAAGCAGTCAGAGAGAAAAAGCAGATGGCCCATTAAGAGACGTCAATTAGAATGACTGCTGATTTCAATGTAAGCCAGATGACAGTACTGAGAATCAACCCAGGACTAATTACTCAGGAAGACTATTTCAGCATGACAGCAAATTTCATACAAATAAAAACTGAGAATACCCCCTACAAATAGACCCTCACTAAAGGAACCTCTAAACAATGTACAAGGAAAAAGTAAAATTGTTCTAGAAGGAAAAGTCTAAGGATCAAGAAGGGACAGTAAACAAAGAAATCAGTAAATGTGTAAATTGGTAAACAGATACTGACTGTGGTAAAAAATATAATATTTTCTAAGTTTTAAGGTTGAAAAATCAAGATAGAGCTAAAATTCTGAACGATAATGGAGTGTTAGAAAAGGAGTTCTTAGAGTAAAAGTGCTCTACGGCCCTCATATTGTCTATTGAAAATAAAGCTATTGATCATTTGCAAGAAAGGGAAATAATAAGCCCGTCTCACTAAAGATCACATAATGCAAAAACCTAAATAAGAGATTTACAAACCAAAATTCAGTGATGTATAGAAAACCTAATATTATTCTAAGTTTGGTTTATTCTAAAAATGCAATGGGTTAACATTGGAAAACTACTAATGTAATTTTGTATATTAACTGTTTAAAGGAGGAAAACCACATGGGTTTCTCAACATATGCAGACAAAGTATTTGATAAAGTTCATCAAACCTGATTTTAAAACAGACTCTTAGCAGAGCTGGAATACAGGGTAATTTTCTTAGTGATAAATTGTTTCTACAAATAAATCTATAGCAAATTTATTCAATAGTGAAACAATAAGAATATTCTCTTTAAACTTGGGAACCAGATGAAGATAATAGTAATCTCCTTTATTATTAACACTATGCTGGAAGATTTAGTTAGTGCAATAAAACAAGAATTAGGCTGCTCAATACAACTGTGCATAATGTAGTGGGCAGCCCTGTCATTATTTGCAAATGACTGAATGACCTGACAAATAACCTAACTTTATCTACACAGAAACATGGAATCTACAAATAACTTTGGGTCTACAATCAAATTATTAGAACTACTTAGAGTTTCATAAATCTATTGGCTACAGGATAAAAGTCAAGTGCCTGCTTATGCCTGACAAATCAAATATAATTTTTTTTTGAGAGGGCTTCTCTCATATTTATTGATCAAATGGTTGTTAACAACAATAAAATTCTGTATAGGGGACTCAATGCACAATCATTAATCAACCCCAAGCCTAATTCTCAACAGTCTCCAGTCTTCTGAAGCATAACGAACAAGTTCTTACATGGTGAACAAATTCTTGCATAGTGAATAAGTTCTTACATGGTGAACAGTGCACGGGCAGTCATCACAGAAACTTTCAGTTTTGATCATGCATTATGAACTATAAAAATCAGGTCAAATATGAATATTCATTAAGTCAAATATAATTTTAAGAAAGATGCCATTTATAAAAATAATGAGATGCTTAGGAATAAATCTGATGAAAGATATTCAAGACCTTTATGGAGAAAATTTTTAAAAACTTGATTGAAAGATACTAAAGGAGACCTAGTTAAATGGAGAGACATCCCTGCTTCATGGATAGAAAGACTCAGTATTGTCAAGATGTGCATTCTTCCCATACTGATCAAT
Organism: Manis javanica; assembly: GCF_040802235.1. NCBI lineage: Eukaryota > Metazoa > Chordata > Mammalia > Pholidota > Manidae > Manis > Manis javanica. The sequence goes on along the minus strand of NC_133163.1, from coordinate 92,499,897 downwards.
GCAACCCATCATAAAATTTCCAACATAACTCTTAATTTTTTTGTGGAACTCTACTCTGATTCTAACATTTAAATGGAAAGGCAAAGAGCCAGATACAGCTTAAACAATACTGAAGAAGAAAAACAAGTTGAGAAACTTCTTTTATTGAATGTTAAGACTTACTGACACAAGGTGTGGGGTTGGCACAAAGATAGACAAATAAATACAAATGCAATGCAGTAGAGAATGCAGAAACAGAACCACATGTTGACAGACATCTGATTTACTTAAAATGTGGCATTGCAGAACAGTGGAGAAATGGTTTTCTTTTTAACAAATTGTGCTGATACCTTTGAATATCCATATGGAAAAAAAACAAAATGTGATCCGTATCTTACATGGAAAAAAAATTTCTAGCTGGATTATAGACCCAAATATAAAGGCAGAAAAAATGTTTCTAAATGATAATAAAGAAGAATAACTTTGGTTTAGCAAAAATTTTCTTAACTGAACACAGAAGAACTAACCTTAAAGGAAGAAATAATGAATTAATTTAGAACTTTTAATTAGGAGCTTTTAATTAAGGACTTTTTAAATAAAAAATATCTTTCAGAGAATGAAAAGGCAAGTCACAAAGTGGGAGAAATTATTTATAGCACATCTAGCTAATAAATTATTAGTGTCCGGGGTATATAAAGAGTGCCTACAATGCAAGTTGAAAAAGACAAACAACAGAAAAACTAGCAAAAGATGTTAACAGGTATTTCATGGACAGCAAGATAATGAGTGATCAAGAAATATGTGCATGTAAGAAAAGATGCTCCGCCTCATTCATAATCAGGGAAATGCATCTTCTCACACATTGCTTGTCTGTTTCTGTCCCCGCCCTTCCCATTTCCAGCATTGTACTGCTGAGTTATTTCAACTTTTTCACCATTGTATCTAGAACTTGTCTTTACCAGGACCCTCAGGAGGAGCTGCTGTCTCACGGAATAGAATGGGAGGCAGTCCTAAAATTATTTTTAGAATTGCCACTTTCACCAAAACTTATGCCCTGCCCACGCCAACACCACAATGGCACTGTTACGGTTCTCTGCTGAGTGGAGAGAGGGCTGGCTCTCAACTGGGCACCTCGTTTTGTCTTTCAGTGACCATCATTGCTATTTGTTGACTCATGCTAAGCATGTCATATGCAGTATCTCATTTAATCTTTACCACAACTCTATGAAAGTAGGAATTTTCATTTTCTTTTCACAGATGAGGAAACTGGGACCCCAGGAATGACCAGTAAGTTGCTTGAGGTCATATTGGAAAGAGATGAAGCTGGGATTTGTATCAAGCTTTTCTGATTTTGAAGCCTGGGCATTTCATCCCTGTGTCACACTCCTGTCCTTTGTTGCCTGTGCCAACAGTATTCGCTACCTAACCTTGAGCATTTCCTGGGGCTTTACAGATGCCAGCTCGGAACAGCCGTATGATGAGAATATCATTCTTCCCATTACAGAAGAGAAAAACGAAACTTAGAAAGCTGATGTGACTTGCTAATGGCAGAGCTGGGGTCCAGACCAAGTCAGTTTGGTTGTAAATACAGCTGTCTTACCCACTGTTACCCCCGGTTCTTCCTCTTTGTGGCTAGTCCAGTATCCCACTTCTCTCTAACCGTCTGACAGAAGATGACACTACAAAACATATTTTAGGCAGACCTCCTGCCAAGCCAGGTTCACTGGAAAGAGAACTAAGAACCCTGAGAGAAGCTGCACAGCGGCGGGGCCCCGAGCCCTAGGAAGAGGGGGGCCCACTCCATTTGTGAGTCTGTCCTGTCATTCTGCTTCCTCCTTCTCATTTCACACTTGGCATGAAGTAAATTTTATTTTGTACAACTCAGGATTTCATCTTCTCAGAATTGAGTAACACAGGTCAAATGACGCCCTGGCTGTGAAGATGCACAGAGTGCAGTATTAATTACAGAGGTGATAGAGCATATGGCAAAGGTCATTAGAGCAAGAGATCTCTGTGTCACCCCATGTTGTTGGGAAGTTTCCAACTTCCGATTGCCGATGCAGTGGCCAAGTATGGAGTTCTGGGCAGTCGGTGGTCAGCCAGCTTCTACATTTCACCCTTTTACTTTAAATCCACCTCATACTAAGAGGAATAAGGATCTTTGAAGAAATGATTCATTCCAAGTCTGGGGCAAGAAATGTACAAGATGAGCCTGGGCATTTTGCTGTGGCCAGAAAACAAGGAAGCTATTGAAAATTAATGGGGTCATGTCACATGATACAGGCAACTTGTAGGGGGGCTCCCACTGTCCAAAGATGGGACAATTTGAACATCAAAAAGAATAATGACTATAAAGGATTAAAATATGCTGCAGTATTTCACTGATCACACTCTTAATTGGGTATTCTTTCAAGCTGTGATATTTAAGAATCCAGAGACCATAGGCAGCACAGCTGATTCTTGTTCATGGAAGTGACAATCTATAAAGTTGCAGTGAATGCAGAATCAGTGAATATTGAACCATTGCTCCTAGAGGAAATATAGGGTTAGATTCCTGTCAGTCTCTGATCACAACATTTTTATCAACCCACTGATACAAAACTTTATTTTATGTGTGTTTCTGTTTAAAGACACCTTATTTATTATATATTATTGATTCATTAACATTGAACTCACGGCCAAAAGCACTGTAACTCACACCTGAACGAAGCTTCTCTAACAGCCTTCTTACACTTAGGAACATCAGACAGCGTTTCAGCCCTACACTCAGGGGGCCCTCGAAGCTGAGAAAGCACCAACAGGAAGTATAAAAACGTGGCACTAAACAGACAATGGAAAACACCTTGTTTATGGTCTGAGAGCTGAAGCAAGGAGCAGAATCGCCTTGCTTGACTTCAGCTGGAAGTGTGCTCATAGGGCAACTCAAATGTTTCACTGCCCTGCACATGCCCACAGATGACCAGAGAAGCCCCATGGGTATTGATTTTGGGGTTATAAATACATTTTAGTGAGTAGGTGAACTCTATGAATAATGAGGATGGACTGTATATAGATCAGAGTCCTGACCTCTCCAGTGCTGGAATAATCACAACCTACGGGGTAAAGCTAGTTGATCTGAAGCAACTAAAGAAAGGATGACGTTTTCATCATGAATAGGGAGAACTACTGAATAGACGAAATCACTACCTTGATTTCACTGAGCTCTGCATCAGAGCGACACTGTGGCCTGAAGAGTTCTGGCTTCCAGGATGAGCTTCCTGGCTGTGAAAGGATGCACTGCAGGCTCTTGAGGAGATGGGGGCATCTGTTTTCCCTCCACAACCTTTAATCAGGAAAGAAACCCATCTACCTGCAACAGCTGGAAGTAGTTCCCAAATATTTTCAATCCTGTGATTTATAAGGAGTTTTTATACTGTATTCCTGGTGTTTCAGAGTATATAATCAAATTCTAAAAGTTCTCATGGTGATTATTTAAACTTGAAGGTTGGATGAAAATGGTCAAGTGTCAGCTTCTCTTAAGCAGAATGCTTCCCAGGTGTTGGCTGGGGCATCATGGTTCCCTGCAGATCCCACCCCACTCCAGTCTCCAAGAGGGCAGAGCCTCCTCACCTGCACCAGTCAGTGGGTACAGAGAAAATGTTCCTATGGCCAGGCTTCTCACCTGGCCCTGGTCAGCTGGCTCACTGCACACGTGTGGGCAATGTGTTATTATTTATTCTATATAAAGAGCACTGCCCAGTGCTCAGGGCTGTTTGGCTGCAGGAGAGCAGAGATTGGAGCGGTGGCAGTGCAAAAGACAGACAGAGACTGAGATGGCTGTGCGGGCAGAGAGGCCCAGAAGCAGAGACCAGCTTGTTGCGTACAGACTCGCTCTGAGTGGGCAGGATTCTAGCACTTGACCGGCCACCGTGGGAATAAAGTTGGGTATAAACCCTTTCACCCCAAGAACATTCCATTGTGATTTTTCAGTCTCACCAAATCAAGAGTGAACTTGCCTGGGTCTGAAACCCATTGGCAAGACAGGGGGTTCCTGGCAGTTTCTTCTTTATGCTTCTCTGCTTCTCTCTTTCCCCATCCCAGGCGTCCCACACTCTGCTTTCTGGGTGGGTGGCCTCCTGCCCTGTTGTTTCCCCCATCCCACTTTGGCTTCTGTCCTAGCTCACCTCCTTCTAGCAAGTAAACCAGCAATTTTGTTTTTTTCCCCCATAGGAAACAATTATATCCACCACCCCCCCAGAGAGAAATTACTCTCTCTGTAATTATAAGACTCTCCCTCATTTTCCCTTTTGAGTTTTCCTCTTGAAGAGAGAAGCTGAAGATCCTGCCATGCTAAGAATTCACTTTTCTCAAGTATATTTGATGAATATTTGTAAAACCTCAGAGATAGTTTTGTAGTGGTAATAAGATCTAACCTTAAGAATGTAATGATTGGTTGACTGATTTTGGTGTAACAGCCTTGGGACAGGGAGAAGTTGGTTTTGCCTGGATGGTGAGGACTTGGGAGGGGGCAAGAGACCAGATGGTGTGCTTGGATCCTGCTGAAGGGTGGCATGGGAAACAGAAATGGTTCGGGAGGAGGGTAGGAAGGGGATGGCATAACTGAGTTATATGGGAGTGGGGCCTTATATTTCCATTCTAAGGCACTCCCCCCCCACACACACATTTTAATTCTCTGAAATTATAATGCATCTTACATTAAAAAGCTTCCTTCAGTTGAATTCAGCTGGTGGTGGTCCTGACCTTCTGTGGACAACTGATAAGATTAAGAAAGTACCAACTCCAAAATCTTCTAGACTTGGTGAAATATGGTTCATGATGAATTGCAGCTTGAGAAACTTATCTAAACTCCATTCTTAAAAAGATTCCCAGGTATTGGATCTACAGAGAATAAAGTCACCTGTTTGGAGTGTAAAGGGGCTGCTGTCTGTCTGGGAAATAGCTTTCCTCAGGTCCAGCTGTTGGTAGAAGGACTAGCAGGTCCGAGGAACATAGACGAGCAGGGCTAAGAGCTTGGTCAGACCAACAGGGCAAAGCACAGCTGGATATGGGCTGTGAGAGCAGTGACAGGTGAGGGGGAGGGCACACACCAGAGAAGTGGGGGTGATGTTGAGACCCAGCTCTGAGCTAGCAAAGGGTGGAGAAGCCCTGACAAGATGAAGGGATGGGGCAGGATTTGAAGGGAAGAGGTTGGTTAGGCAGTGTATGGTTGAAGGTCCAGTCTCTGCCAGCAAATGATAAAGCACTGAATCTGGGGATAAGGGGAAGGCGATCAATCTCCTGGCCCCCAACAGCCAGTGGCAACAGAGAGCTGGGCAGAAAGTTGCTTAGGGGAAATGCAGAGTCCCAGCTCTCAGCACCAGGAGCTTGGAGGGCAGGGGAGGAAGGCAGAACAGATTTCCCAGAAAAAGCTAGGAGGATAAGTGGGAGGTGGCTGTATATCAATGACGCAGCATTGACTTCAATTCTGAGCTGTGAATTGGAGGCCTAAATAGGAAATAACTTCTTCTGGAAGAGCCAAGAGACAGTGAGGCCATATCCATGGAGTGAAGTTTAACCTCAGTCTGGTTTAACCTGGCTCCCATATAGAGAGGACTCCTCCCCCACAGACCTGATGAGATGGGGCTGGAATGAGACGGAATTTACAGAAAGGTGATCCACTTAGGGGCAGAGATAGGGGAGGCTCAGGAACATGTTGGGGTCTCTGCCGTTGAAGGACTCAAAGGGAGAAATCCCCTCACAGGCCTCCGGCTTGATTCGTGGATCCCACATCACCGAGGGTAAGGAGGATGCCAGACACACAAGAGTTTGCAACTGGCCCCTCATTTCTCATCCCTCCAAAAGCAAAGGGAACCTGGTTGCCCCTGATTTTGAGAGTGATTGCACCAGAGTATGGAGAAATCTGATATGCATGAAGCAAGTGCCAGTGAGGAAAATGGAAGCATTTGCTTGCCCACTTTTCTCTGTGGTCTTTTTAGCCAATTACTGAGGGAGTTGTCACATTCCCCAGCCCAATGTGATCCCCCTTTATGTGGTCACCTTAATACTCGAATGTCCCTTGCATCTTCACACAGTTTCTATCAGATGTGGATGACTGAAATTTCCCAAAAGGACAAGCAGTTGCCTGCCCCGGATAGGACTGTTCACACACATATTTCTCATGTTCAGTTGGATGGATTCATTTAGATTAGGCATGATGTATTCAAATATATTGCTGTGGTTAATCCCTTGGTTGGTCCTAGGCACAAATGAAGCTGGAAAGATGTTTATGATGTTGCCTCTTTTAAGAGGCTGCTCAACGAGATGTAGGTGCTGATAAGAACATTCTGGGTTTATTGGGCACCTGTATGCCAGGCACCCTGTCAGCCTTCAGTGCCCATTAACTCATCAGGTCTTCACAACCACCTGATGAGATAACTTCTTTTATTATGATCATTCCCCATTTTTTTCAGATGGGGAACTTGTGGCCCAGAGAAAAGTACATGATCAAGATTCGTCCAAGTGGTAGGTAGCAGGCCCAGGACCTGGACATAGATGAGACTGAGCTCTTACTACTGCGCCGCTCCATCTCCGGCTCACCGAAGCTCTGCTTGCACAGTGCAAACCCTCAGATGTCGCTCAGTGCCTGTTGTGGCTTGTGGAGGACCAACATGTGACACCTCATCTCCATGCCTGAGTTTTGAACCAGTGGGGGAATAAGACAAAAATGTCTGGCAGTCCAAATGCCACATTTGTTGTTAATAAGTCTGATATTGTCATCTAAATCTCAGAATTAGAGAGATTTCATTATTAAGAGCTAGGGTTCTAGAGCTGATTGCCTGGGTTCAAATCCCAGCTTCACCTTTTACTAACTGGGAGATCTGGAGCAGGTTATTTATTCCTCTGAGACTCAGTTTCCTCATTTGTCAGGTGGAGATGATAATAGTCCTTCCCTCACAGGTTTGTTGTCAAGACTAAATGAGTTACAATATGGAAGTACTTAGAATAATATAGTCATGTGGCAAGTTCTCAATCAAGATTAGCTGTTATCGCATTGAAAAGACTAAGAACAACAAATGCTGGCAAGGATGCGGAGAAAGGGGAACCCTCCTACACTGCTGGTGGAATGTAAGCTAGTTCAACCATAGTGGAAAGCAGTATGGAGGTTTCTCAAAAAACTAAAAATATAAATACCATTTGACCCAGGAATCCCACTCCTTGGAATTTACCCAAAGAATACAATTTCTCAGACTAAAAAAGACATATGCACCCCTATGTTTATCACAGCACTTTTTACAATAGCCAAGATATGGAAGCAACCTAAGTGTCCATCAGCAGATGAATGGATAAAAAAGATGTGGCACATATACACAATGGAATACTATTCAGCCGTAAGAAAGAAACAAATCCTACCATTTGCAACAACATGGATGGAGCTGGAGGACATTATGCTCAGTGAAATAAGCCAGGTGGAGAAAGACAAGTGCCAAATGGTTTCCCTCATTTGTGGAGTATAACAAGGAAGCAAAACTGAAGGAACAAAATAGCAGCAGACTCAGAGACTCCAAGAATGAACTAGTGGTTACCAAAGGGGAGGGGTGGGGAGGGAGGGAGAAGGGGACTGAGGGGTATTATGTTTAGTACACATGGTGTGGGGGATCACGGGGAGAACAGTGTATCACAGAGAAGGGACATAGTGGATCTCTGGCAACTTGCTGCACTGATGGACAGTGACTGCTTTGGGATATGGGTGGGGACTTGATAATATGGGTAAATGTAGTAACCACATTGTTTTTTTGTGTGAAACCTTCATAAGAGTGTATATCAATCATACCTTAATAAAAAATTAAAACAACAAAAAAAAGATTAGCTGTTATCTACTAACCACTAGTAGCGGCAGGAGGCCCAGGACCTCTGCAGGACTCCCCACAGGGCCTGACTCTGTCCAACTTGCTGTAAGAAGCAGGCAGCTTGCTCCCAGGAAGAAAAGGGCTGGGCTTCACAGGTCAGGTTCTCTTTGCAAACCCGGTCAGGGGAGGAGAAAGGCCAGGAGTGTGTGTGACCGAAGCCCCCACCACATGGAATGAAACACGTGTTTGCCCCACACCCATCCCCAGTGATTTTGGGCAGGAGCCCATCAGTCTCCCCGAAGCCCTGTTCCAGAAGCCATCCTCTTGTGCCCAGGGTTTTGCCATCAAGAAAACTTGGCTTAACAATTGGGAAGTATTGTATGGATTGTTTGCCATCTGATCCTAGAAATAGACCATGTAAGGAGAGACTAGAGGGATGAGATTGTTTGGCCTGGAGACTCGGTGCATGCTGTTCCCTGAAGGAGGAGGAGTGTGTGGGGAACCACGGGTCAGGGGTCAGCATGTGAGAAGGGTTCACGGGAGCTGGGGGCAGGATCAGGGTCTCTCCTTTCAGGAGGGAGAGGCTGGAAGTGCTGCTGCATGCTACCTGGCCTAGAATCGCAGGTGGCCATGCACAGTTCTCCCGCAGCCATCATTGTCGCCTGACTGCCGTGAGCAGCACTGGACTGTGAAGAAAAATTCAGGTTGGTCTGCAGTGATTGCGTGCCTTAGTAAAAGCAGGGAGGGCCTCTCCTAGGACAACCTCCTTTCCAGACTGCTCAAACCTGGAAGAGGTCACAACATCTACGGAGTGCATGGAAAACAGGTTTCCAAGAAGTGCTTTACATTTCAGAAAGTTCTGGAGTCATTTCAGTGTTTCAATTTCAGTCAACTTGTGTGACTTCTTAGAGAAGTCATTTGCCCTTTCTGGACCTTGACCAATTCACCTGAACGTGAGGCGGCTGGACCACATCTCTAAGATTCCTTTCCAACTCTGACCATCTCCAAGTCTATATTCTAACTTATGCTAATGAACCCAAGAGGCAGTGTTCCCCCAATCTTAACCCCAGGGGATATAGAGACAGTTTAGCCAGGAGTGGGCTTTGCTCTCTGGACCTTTAGTGACGGTACAAAATTCAGGATTTTTATTGTTGGTGGGAGCATAATTTGGAGCAAACAGGTCTTCTGATGCCACTCACATCACACTGACACAGTGTTTTGGGGCCCATCTAGGGCCTAGAGCATGAGAGACCCTTAAACCATTTTTATTAATATGCAAGTCTAGCTTTTAAGACTAAATTCCACCAATGATTTCACTATAAACAGTATTTGTAAGGTTTTTGTATTTTTCTCTGCAGTAATATTAGAAAAGGCTGTCTTAGACACTCCCAGCCTGGGAATGTGGGCTGTCCTTATCTGTCGGTGGTTGACGCCCTCAGATGTGGTTTTTTCATTCACTACCAGCAGTTGAGTACTTATTGTGAGCCTGGCCTCTGCTGGGGAGTCCAAAGAGGAACCTAAGAGCAGGAATGGCCCCTGCTGTCAGCAGAGGAGGAGCAGACATGAGAAGGCCAAAAGGAAGTGACACCTGAGCAGAGTTTTGGAGAGCAGGTAACAAATCCAATAAAAGAATAATAAGAGAGAGGAACAAATCCAATAAAAACAAGAAGGGTCTTCCAGACAGACAAACAACATGAACCACGAGCAAAGGCCTCGAGGTCTGAGAGGACTTGGGGCAACAGAGCAGCCGAATGTGTCAGGGTGAGGGGTGAAGAAGGAGTGGGCAGGTAGGCAGGGCCAGCTTGAGAAGGGCCTATACCTCAGGTAAAGGGTTTGGGCTTATTCTGGAGGCCTGGGGAGAGGAGAGACGGTGCCACTGAAGCTATTTCAGCAGGGATGTGACGTGTCTTAGGACTCTGGCAGCAGGGCCGCAACTAGGTTGGAGAATGAAGTTCCTTCCAGTCCTCTCGTCTCGACTGGGGGCCCTCAGGACAGCCACGGCCTTCCCGCACACTGTCAGGAGAGGAAAGGCATCCTTGTGGAACCCACAGGGTGAGAACAGGGTTCCTGGATATTCCATTTCCCAGTGAAAAAGAAAAACATGGCTAATGGACAGGTTAAATATTCCTCAGGGAGGGTTTCTTCCCCCTCTAGGTTACTCTCCTGGCCTTATGATCCCATTGCACCCTGAACGCTCTCTCCTGACAGCGTCACTCTTGTTCAATGCCTGTCTTCCCCTCAGGACTCTAGGCTCCAGGAGAGCAGAAAGTTTTGTTGTTTTTATTTGCCGCTGTCTCCCAGCTGATGGCCGGGTTTCTGGCTCTAGTAGACGCTCAATAAATATTACCTGAATTAAGAAGAGACATACTGGAGTTATGATCAGAGATGGGAGCCGGGGGAATATTATTTTCCTCCTGGTAGATCACTATAAATGAAACCCAGAGGTTGGAAGAGTTACTTAAAAGAGAAAGGTTTTAATCTGAGCTGTCCTGCCCTTGCTATGCATAGTTAACTCTGGTGTTCCTTCCTGTCATTTGTGAGGTGAGGTGTATGGATAAAAACAATTGCTAAGGTTTCTCTTTCTAAACCTAACATTTTATGTATGAAAAAATAGTCTTTGCCTGCCACTCTCCTCTTTCCAGGGCTCCTGCGTTTCAGAAAGACATGGCTACTGGCGAACTAAAGAACAACATCATGATCTTAGCCGAAAAGCTGAAGGAATCTTATAAAGATGCCAGATATTTAAACAGAGAGTGTAGATCTGGACTGTTAGAAATTTGTTCTGGGAAAGGAATATTTACTTTTATAGGATGAGTTCAACTGAGTTCCAATTATAAAAAACAAGATTTTTTTCAGGAAGAGAGAGAAAGAGAGAGGGCAGGAGAGCAATCCGCCCTGCCTCCCCGGCAGACAGAGGCCTTGGAGAGGCCACTAGGGCCCTTCCCCCAGCGCCATGTGCTGCAGAGGAGCCGAGGTGCTGAGTGGGAGGACTTCCCTGAGGTGAAAACCCAGCCAGTACCGGGGCAGCTACTCACCGGAGGTCTCCTCCAGACAAACTGGATGGGGAACTTCTGGCTGTAAAAGAGAGAGGTCTCATCCGGTGGGAACTCAGGATCCAGATAAAGAACCTTCTTCTCCAGACATTTCTTGTGAAGATGCTCAAACTTCTTCTCTTTCACTCCAATAATGGGAAAATTGCGGCTGATGATGGCCGAGTAGATGCCACTTGGGTTTCCGCCCCCAGCCTCGGTGGCCTTGCCCAGGGCTGGGTGGGGAATTGGCCCCGGGGACCTGGGCTCTGCCTCTGTCTGCGGGGCCACGGACGAGCTTATGGCGGTTGGCATGGCAGGCAAATTTGGAAGGAAAAGGGTTTTAAAGAAAGCAAGACACAGCTACCTTCAAGGAAAAGAAGCAACTGCAAAGGGGAAGTTGGAGTGATTCTGTCATGAGAGAAAAACGTCCACATTCAGTTCAAAGTTTAAAGCCCTTGAGAAGGTCGTCCAGCTTATATCCATCTTAAAAGCTGAGCTGTGATCCTGAAGCCATTAGTGTTCTGAGGAAGGAGCACGAAAGGATTTCTGCAGCAGCTTTACCTGGGGGCTGCTACCAGCAGCACGCACGCCAGAGAGAGAGGAGAGCGAGCGTTGGGTTTCAGTGGCCTGAAGAAGCTTGAGCCAGGAAAACTAAAAATAGGCATGAAGAAATATCAAGAGCATGAGCACAGGAGAGAGGCTAGTGCGCTGCTAGAGCGCATGGCCAAGAGGGGAGGACCTGGCTGGGGACACTTCTGTGTTGTCATTAAGGGCCGGTGTTGTCAGGAAATGAAAGGGGAATATTTGAGGAAGCTGAACACTGAAAATTAGCAAAGAACTGCTGGCTGGTATGTCATTGAATCAGCAGTTATTTCAGACTGTCAAACTATTGGCCATCAGATTAATGGAAAAGATACTGAGTTCTAGGAGAATATCCTAGGCATTTTTGAGAACACGATTTTTACTTTGTAAAACTGTAGGATGTCAGAACATTATTCAGTTGGATTTGGCATCTCTTCTAGAATGTTTTGTATCAGCATTCAGTGGAACTGTCTGGGTGGAAAGTGCCATTCAGCAGAGTCCTCCTTTGAGAAAATCTCTGTCTCCTCTTGCCCACTTGACCTAGCCACCTCTTGTCTTTCTCCACCTCCAAACTAACAGTGGGACGCAGCCTACAACAAGTGCCCCTAAGCACAGATCATTCAGGCATGTCACATTCGGCATCTGAGTTAGAACTTGGAATCAGACACTGAAACTAGGCTGGCCGTCAAGTCCCAGTATATCATACTGAAGAAGCTGCTTTCAGGACCCTTGGACGAGAGGGCAAGTGGCTCTGGGGGCAGCGTTGCCTGGCTGGCCTCTACCTCCCAGTAACTGCTACCCAGGCTATCAGGAGATGGCCACATCCCAAGTGTGGCTGAGTGGAGGCTTGTCCCGGACTGCAGCCCTGCCTGTTCCCCTGTGACCAATCTCATCAGTCCAAGGTTGGAGGCTCTGGGAGAAGGTGGGACGTGACAGCTGAAACAGGGAATACCACCAGGCTTGTCATCCCTGGGGGCGCAGCTTTAGGAGCCTCCTGTCTGGAACCGTCACCTTGCTCTCCTGCCCCTCTCAGGAAATGCCCACACATCCTTACTCTTGGACAGGCAGACTAGGGGAGGGCGCCCTCTGAAGGCCGGCTGCCGAGGTTCGAAGTCTGGACCTGCAGCTTGCTGGCTGCGCCTGTATGACTTTAGGTGAGTTACTGCCTCCTTTCTTTCTCTGTTTCAGTGTTCTCACCTATCAAATGGGTATGACAGTCATTCTGCTACTGAGTTGTAAAAATTAAATAATTTGTGTAAAACATTTAAAATAGTGCTCGGATCATCTTAAGCACTCAATAAATGTTGCTGTTGTAGTTTGAGATATTTATGTTGTTAGAGAGTTACTATTACTTTGGGGTTAGGTCAGGATGAATGGCAGCCATATGTTGGTGCAACTCTCCCTGTGAGCATTTACTGATCGTCTTCCATGGGTACAGCAAGGGGCTGGATGTGAGCCTCTCTGGGTCACGTGGTCACAGTGCCTCCAACCAGAGATGTGCCTATCTGCGGTAAAAGAACCTCGAAAAAGACTGACTTCCACCCTCAAACTCACTAATGGCATGGAGGGCAGAGGGGGCAGTTTCCTTCCCTGACTGTCACATGTTTGAGTCCCAGCCCAGTTCTCTTATACCACCTTGAAATTCACAGCACCAATCCACATTTTACTGTTTCTGCTTATGGAGCTTCCTGTTTGCCCATGATACGGTAAGCTCTGTGAAGGTGGGAACTGGGTCTCGACCCTCAGGGTCAAGTGTAGAAAGGGCTTTTAATAAACTCGTGTTGTATGTCTGTTCAATGAAATTTCCCTATGTGAGGAGAGAGCTTACACTTACTGCTTTGCTGATGCAGTCAGAGTTTCTTGGCTGATTTGCCCCTGGGGGAGGTGCTGTCTCTGGGCCACACACATGCTGACCTTTCTTTCCTGGGCTCAGCCAGCTCCATCTGTTAGTAACTAAGACGCCTGTGTGGTAAGATGAGCCTCTCATCATAGCAGGATGGAAATAACAAACACTCAGTGCAAGGCATTATTCAATTTGCTCTACCAATTGTTGTGAATAAAATCCCCTGTAGATTAGCAGGTCCAAACTCAAGGTTCATTGCACAGCTGTAGAAACTCATGCTATCTGGAAGAAATCCAATCTGAACCAGTGAACAAAGGACAGATAACGGGTACATAAACAGCTGCACATTTCAGTTCCCAGAAGCCTCTTCAAGGATAAAGAACTAGTTTTTAGAACATATGTCAGCCAATATTAGGTAATGTCTGTGGCTGGAATGGTGTCTGTTGCCCCAACAAGGCCAATTAATAGTTTTGTGTCACTCTCTTTCCCACCAATAAATATCTCTTCGATTCAACATTGTTGGAAGGAGTGTATTTGCTTGTAGTATGGTATAACACCTACCATTCATTCAGTGCTACTTGTACTAGCTACTTCACAGTTTTAAAATCTTTAGTTTTAAAGTAATTTTTAGACTTACAAGAGTTGCAAAGATAGTAGAGTTCCCATATACCCTTCACCCAATTCCCCTTCACATTTATACAGTATATGACCCTGGAAAGTGATCAAAACTAAGAGATTAATGGTAAAATGCTACTAACTAAACTATAAGACATATTTTGACCTCTTCAGTGTTTCCACTAGTCTTTTTTCCCTTCTGTCACAAGATCCAATCCAGGGTCCTGCATTGCATTTCATTGTTCTGTCTCCTTCCTGTCTTCCAATCTCTGATGGTCCCACAGTCTTTGTCTCTCATGATCTTGGCACTTTTGAAGAGTACTTATTAAGGATGTTGTAGAATGTCCCTCGACTTGATATTGACTAATTTTTTTTACATTAGTCTGAGGTTATGGATTTGGGAAAGAAAATCATAGAGGTGATGTGCCCTTCTCATCAGATTCTATCTGGGAGTATAAGATCGATGTATTTTATTACAGTTGATATCAGCCTTGATCAGTTGGCCAAGGTGGTATCTACCAGGTTTCTTCAAAGTAAAATGACTCTTTTTTCCTTTCCATATATATAGAATATATTTTTATTAAGCTATCATTGATATGTAATCTTACAAAGGTTTCACATGCGCAACATTGTGGTTTTAACATTCACCCATATTATTAAGTACCCCCCACCCCATTGCAATCACTGTCCAACAGTGTAGTAAGATGCTATTGAGTCATTACTTGTCTTCTCCATGCTATACTGCCTTCCCTGTGACCTATCTATATTGTGAGTGCAAATTACAGTGCCTCTTAATCCCCTTCTCCCTCCCTCCCCACCCACCTCCCCTCACTCCTCCCCTTTGGTAACCGCTAGTCTCTTCTTAGAGTCGGTGAGTCTGCTGCTGTTTTGTTTCTTCAGTTTTGCTTCATTGTTATACTCCAGGAATGAGGGAAATCATTTGGTACTTTTCTTTCTCTGCCTGGCTTATTTCACTGAGCATAATACCCTCCAGCTCCATCCATGTTGTTGCAAATGGTAGGTTTTATTTTCTTATGGCTGAATAATATTCTATTGTGTATATGTACCACATCTTCTTTATCCATTCATCTACTTAGGTTGCTTCCATATCTTGGCTATTGTAAATAGTGCTGTGATAAATATAGGGGTACACATGTCTTTTTGAGTCTGGGATCTTGTTTTCTTTGGGTAAATTCCTAGGAATGGAATTCCTGGGTCAAATGGTATTTCTATTTTGAGTTTTTTGAGGAACCTCCATATTGCTTTCCACAATGGTTGAACTAATTTACATTCTCACCAGCAGTGTAGGAGGGTTCCCTTTTCTCTGCATCCTCGCCAGCACTTGTTGTTCCTTGTCTTTTGGATATTAACCATACTATCTGGTATGAGGTGATATTTCATTGTGGTTTTAATTTGCATTTCCCTGATAATTAGCATACATAGAATATTTTTAATCTGTATGACAACCCTGCAGGTTTGATTAACCCCACTTTACAATTAAGGCAACTTGAGGTATCTGCTGTGTTTTCACATTTAAGTTATGGAAAACTCACGGAATTTTAGAGATTATCTCTTTTCTTCAACCAATGAGGAAACCAAAGCCTCAAGAGATTAAATGCCATGGCCAAGATCTCTTGGCCAGCTCACTACAGAACTAAAGTAGACCCCAGGTCTCTTGATTTCCAGTGGAGGAGTAAATGCAGAACTAAGACTCCAATAAAATGAATTAGGCATAAGCTCTCTGGATGCTTGCATATAAATATTTAGGGATTCCCTTCCTCTAGTTCTGATTGGAGGGAAATCTAACACCACAGCCCTGCTGGAAACAGCTGTCAAGAAGCAACTCTCATCCTGGCTGTCCTTGCTGCGGCACTGCAATCTTTAGCAAGGCTGGTCATAAGACAGGCAGATCTGATATCAGATGCCAATGTCTCCTTTATTTCTACTAGTGTACTAGTTATATGGCTTTCATTGTCTATAACACGGTAATCTTATTACCATATGGTGGTTGCCATAGAGGAGGTGGGGATGGGTGAAATAGGTGAAGGGGGAAAAAAATTAGAATGTTTGAAATCTTGATCTGGGTAATGGTTGCAGGAGTGCATACACATATCAAAGTGCATCAAGCTGTACATTGAGATGCATGCATTTTATTGTATGTACCTCAATTAAAATTATAATCTATTTCCAGTGGAGCTGCTGATGGCTTGCTATTCCTGGGCAGAAAAGTTATTTTAGTCTAGAGTGACCCCCCCCCTTGGAATTATGTGATGCATTCCAAGGGTTTGGTAGATGGAAATCTTAAAAGCAGAGTGGAATGCTTGATGTTGTCATAGGAATTCCATTACTGGGAAGGCTTTCAGCTAGGATGGTCAGTTATCAAAAAAAACCATTAAGCTCCAGATATTTATGTGTTTTGACTGTGTTTATGCTGCCTTCATTTTGGTATCTTGATACTGAAAGGGAAGTGAAAAGCTAAAAGGAATTTTGCACACAGACCAAACTGCAGAACTACAGTCTTCCCTACGACTACAGTGATCTGATTGACGGCTTTTAGTTAACCAGGATACATAACTTGGCATAACTTTAAGGCAAACTCATGGTGACGAGCTGTGCCTTCTGCTGTAGGAGTCCATTAGGAGAATGGCTCCATCTGGGTGGGTCCTGGTCACCTTGGTGCATAGCATGGGACATGAGCCTGGAGGTCCCTTAGCTCTGAAGTGTGCTGTACCCCAGAAGATAGTCCTGCAGGCCCATCTTAAATGAAACCAGACTCCTTGGGCAGGGCCTGTGTAGATACCTAGTGACTCCGGAGCCTACATCCTGGGACCCCTGCTGTCAGGAACTGACCGCCGCAGAGCCACCACAGCCAGATCATCACGATGGTGTAGATCTGGGACAAGAAGGAAGGTGACCAAACAGAACTTCCAGATGAATGAAGAACTTGCCCTGGCCACTATACAGGACCTCTGCCGTAAATAAATGCCTGCCATAAGCAGGTGAATACCCTCCTGCAGTTTCCCCCGGTCGGCTCCTGCAGTCAGACCAGGCCTCTGTGGTGAAGCGACATATAGTGCTGCCATGGTGTGGGTGGTAGAGGATCAGCAGGTGCCAGCCTGGTGCTCAGAGGGTGGGATTTGTGTTCCCTGAAGTAGAGGACTTGGGTTGGTCTATCATTTCTCACGTGAAGAGCAGCTGATCTGAGGAAGATTCTGCAGTGATGATGATTCTGCAATAATGAAGATTCATTCATTATTAACTCCATTTGTTTCATCCTACTTAACCTGCCACACTTTATAAGCCTTTACAACCATAGAAACCAAACCTTTTAAAGGTATAGGTATTATAGAGGTATTAGATATGAAGGCCAGCACCTTTTTTTGTTTTGTTTTTTTGTTCTATTAAAGTATCATTAATATACAATCTTATGTTGGTTTCAAATGTACATCACAGTGGTTCAACAGTCACCCATGATTAACTTATGCTGTGACTGTGAATTATTGTGCCCTTTTATCTCCCTGCACCTGCCCCAATCCCTCCCCTTGGTAACAACTAGTCACTTCTCAGTGTCTATGAGTCTATTGCTGTTTTGTTCCTTCTGTTTTGCTTTTTTATATTCCATAAATAAGTGAAATCATATGGTATTTGCCTTTCTGCACCTGGCTTATTTTACTGAGCATAATACGCTCTAGCTCCATCCATGTTGTTGCAAATGGTAGGATTTCTTTCCTTTTTATGGCTGAATAATATTCCATTGTGTATACATACCACATCTTTATCCATTGATCCACTGATGGACACTTAGGTTGCTTCCATGTCTTGGCTATTGCAGATAGTGCATCAATAAACATAGGAGTGCCTTTGTCTTTTTGGATCTGGGATTTTGTTTTCTTTGGGTAAATTCCTAGGAGTGGAATTCCTGGGTCAAATGTTATTTATATTTTCAGTTTTCTGAGGAAACTCCATATTGTCTCCCACAATGGTTGAACTGATTTACATTCCCACCAGCAGTGTAGGAGGGTTCCACTTTCTCTGCATCCTTGCCAGCATTTGTTGTTCCTTTTGTCTTTTCGATGTTGGCCATCCTGACTGGTGGGAGGTGATATCTCATTGTGGTTTTAATTTGCATTTCCCTGATGATTAGTGATGTGGAGCATCTTTTCATGCCACCACTTTCATTTTTAAATGTTATTTTGAAATAGTTTAAAACTTATGGGGAAATTGAAAATACAGTATAAAGAGTTCCTGTATACCCTTTACCAGGTATTCTAATTATAACATTTTAACACACTTTGCCTATTTTCTCTGTCTCTTCATCTCAAATATAAATTTTTTGAGCCATTTGAAGTCACAGATATGAGGCCCATTATCCTTTATTACTTCAGTATTTCTTAAATACAAGGAAATTCTGTATAGTCATAGTAAAACTCTCAAAATTAGGAAAAGTACTATGTAATCTAAAGATCCCAAATTTTTCCAACTCTACCAATAATGTCCTTTAAAGGTCCAGAATCCAGCCCAGGATCACCAATTTGTTGTCATGTCTCCTTAGCCCCTTCCATCTGGAGCAGTTCCTTAGATCCGTTTTTCACAGCTTCCTCATTTTGAAGAGTATAGGATGTCCCTCAATTTCAGTTTTACTGTAACTTTTACTTAAATGAAATCCCTCGGAATCTTTTCTGTGTTGATACTAATGGATTGTTATTTTAGTGGTTACCTAATATTCCACTGAATGAAAGGGCTGTATTCAACTAATTCCCTGTAAAAGGACATTTAACTTATGCCTAGTTTTCCACTGTATAAACCATATTGCAATTAGTAGTTCGGAGACACTTAACTGATTTTTATGAAGTGGAATTGCTGGGTTAAAGTGTGGAAATTTAAAATTTTGACACTATTGCCAGGTAGCCATCCTGAAAGATTGTATTTATTTATAATTCCGCTAATGATGCATGAGAATGCCTATCCCCAAACCAACCAACATCAGCCTCGGATATTTTCACTCTTAAATCTTGGTGAATCAAGCAAAACAAAACAAAACAAAAAATCATTTCTTTGATTATTAATGAGGCTGAGCATCTTTAAAGCTTATTTTGTCTGTTTCAATTTCTCTTGAGTTACCTTTGCCCATTTATCTGTTGGGCAGTTTCAGTTTTTACAATGATTTATCAATTCATGCCTAGACATTTAAGTCTTAAAGGAAAGACACATCATGTATTCATTTTAGAGCTTTGTTTGAATCACTGTCTTAATGGTTCTAATTTCTTACAGAAAACCGAGTTGCCTGGGAAAACATATCAAAATCAGCCACAGCAAGGTAACTGAGCAACTGTAGGCCAGCTCAGCCCCACGCAACTCTCTGGCACATAGCTTCAGCAATAGGAGGTGGGTAAAATGTGAGAAGTGCTAAGAGCAGAGAACAATTAAAAACACCCAGACTGCATTTTTCCCACTCAGTGTCTCTAGTTAGTTTCGGTATAGTTCTGGTCACCACAGAGTCATTTCCCACTAACTTGCTCTATTAATTCTTATTTCATTCCTTCCTTCAAAAGTATTTTGGATGGAAGAATGGACATGCCATAAATGTTGATCTGAAGATAGGTCTTAATTACTCAGCTTAAACTGCATCAGCAACCATCATTTACATTAGGTAAGAGCACTCAGTTTTCAGGCTAAGCCTCAGTGTAGGTTGGCAAGAGAAATTTTTTTTATTAAAGTATCATTGATATACAATCTTATGAAGGTTTCACATGAACAACATTATGGTTTCAACATTTACCCATATTATCAAGTCTTCACCCCCCCCACTGTAGTCACTGTCTATCAGTGTAGTAAGATGCTATAGTGTCATTATGGTGAGAGAAATTTGAAGATAGGAAATACTACTTCAGCTAATGTAGGCTTCTTCCTTTTCCATAATTCAAAGCTTACAGAAATAGGAGCAAAGAATCTGCATATGTCTATATTTGCAGCTTATATTTGATGCAGAACTCAAATCTCAACTGATAAAATGTGTCCATGAGGAAATATACAATGTTTACTGCAGGGAAGAGTCCTATGTAAGAAAGGTAAATCAGAAGCAAATACATTCAATCCTCACTTTTTAATCAATCAAATCCATCATTTAAGCAATTACAAGCAATAGTTATGGAAAGCCAAGTACAAGGTGCTCAGGCAGATATAAGACAAATATAACATGCTCTTGAGGAACATACAATCCAGTAGGGGAACAACACAGATAAACCGGAGACATGAAAGGACCATCCCTGAGAATGCTAAGTAGAGCACACATTATAGGTGGGGCAGCATTTCAGAGGAGGGCAAAATCACTGCTCCTGGGTCCAAGGGGAGCTGGGAGGGTGAGTGTCATCAGAAAGGCTTCATGGAAAAGTGGGCCTGGGGTTGGGCCTGGAGGGATGGTAAAGTCTGCAGAGGTAAAGGGGAGGTGGCGGATACCGGGCCCATGAGGCATGGAAGTGGCAGCTGCCAAGTGGAGGAAGCCTGATAAGGACTGTGCATATGGAGGGGGGCTGAGGGCGTGATGCTGCCCAGCAGACGCTGTGGCCGAGAGCAGGGAGTCACTGGGGGTCCAGAGCAGGGGGCATCCTGAGGGACTGGGATGTTATAATGCTCTGTCCCATGCCTAGCTGTACTGGACTCTGAAGCAAAAGGAAAATTTAGTAATTTTGATCCTGTCTTTATTTAAAATGTTGCTATTTTGTTCACCATGGATTTTTTTTTGCATTAATTTTGATTTTTTAAAATATTGCACTAAAATTTTATTTTTTGATTATTGCATTTTTAGCCCAGGCAGGTGCTTCACTTGCCTCATCCTGTCCCAGCCTTGTGTTCTATTTCTGAGGGTTGGTGGGGACATGGGTATTTGTTTTATTTTACTAATTATAGCTTACTCATGTTATAAATATTCTTTGGTTAGTAGAAGGTATTAAATAAAAATAAGATAAAGGAACTAGAATTTTGAGATGATGGATTTAGAACTTTGGAGCCCAAAAAAGCATGACAAGGAAAAGAATCCCTTGTGCTTCCGAATCAATCTCTAGAATAACTCCCTTTTGCACACAAAGTGGGCAAAGGACAACTGGGGGGGCGGGCAGTGCCAGAAGCTGCTGTCCACTTGGAGACAGGCCCAAGCAACTCAGCTGCTATATAACCAGAGCGACTCTGATGCGTGGCCTGAGGCAAGCTGCCCTGAACAGGCCACGCAAGGAGGGCTTGGCCATGTCTCACATGCAACAAACTCGTCCAGCCGGGCCCAGAGAGAAGCTGTTTGCTGGGCCACAATGCTTATCACAGGGCCATGGCCCAAGAAGCAATGGAAGATTTACAAACTCTGGAAATGTCTCAGGGGGGCTTGTACCTAGGAGAAAAGGTGGCATTTGACACACAGAGGATTATGTGTACAACTAAAAATGTAAAATCTGAAAAGTCTGAAGTCTATTGTTTGTTAGTAAGCTGGAGACTGGTCAAAGACTATTTTGAGCCAGAGAAGTCAATGAGTGTGTGGCACAAATCTCCAAGAGGGCCAAGGGGCAGGCCGCCTCCTTGTGCTCATCACCAGGGGCTCTTCCCAGTCATTTGATGTGGACTTCCCAGTCAGCACCAATGTTCAGCGAGAGCTTCTCCAGGCTCAGGGTAGATGTTTTGGCACAGTATGTAAAAGCCACAGGTTGATCTTTACCATCTAAATATCAAGACAATAAAAAACATCTGATGAGCATCTAGGAGAGAACAATCTTTCTTTTGAATCTGAAATGTTTCTGACGATCATAAAACCTCATATCCCACTTAGGAGAATCCAAATTAATAGCACTTTTGCCTGTGAGTTCCCATGAAGTTTTAAAACATGAAACATTCCACTGTTTTCATTCCAATATTGGTGGAAAAGAAACTGTAAGGAACAAAGTGATTTGTCCAGGAAATTCAGTAGGTAAGAAAGGATGTATCCCATCCCATTCCCTTTAAGAAACTCCATAAACATGAGTGGGGTTCTCCAGGGTTTCAGATATCTACAGTTTAAAAAAATATTCAGAGACGCTACACTATTACTTCAAGCCCCAAATAATTTTCCTTAGAAAAATATTAACAGCTTACAGAACAGAAAGATCAGTTGATAAGGAGAAGCAGGATGGCCTCATTCCCTCTAGATACTAGCTTATTTGACCTCTATTAGAAAGTGTAGAGCCCACTCGGCTTAAGCATATTATGTCCATTTTAAGAACAATCATCATCTCTTCACTACAGACACTTCATTATTTACAAAAGCAAATGGCCTGTTTCCTCACCAGGTGAGTGGGTGGTCACAGCAGATGGCTGCTTCTTGAGGCCTAGGATAAAGATCTTCTCCACCACATGCTTGCTCGGATAATGACCCTTCTCATCAGCACAACTGAAACAGATGCAAATGGCATTAGGAAAAGATGAACAGAGGTTTTGACTGGTTACCAGGTCAATATTCCTGGCTTTATGCACTCCCCTCCCATCTTTTCCTACAGAGGCACGAACCATATAGCTGTCATATTTATTAGGAAAAAGAGATGGAAAAGATGACTCTATGTGCTGAAGGCTAGCTAGTCACTAGCCAAACCAATCTCTCTTCAACAAGACATTTGGGGAGAAATCACCTAAGGATCCAGAAGTCATAAATATGACTTGGACATTGCAATCAACTGTAAGAAATCAGATACTCAATTATTAAATAGATGAATAAATGGGATTAATGGGAACTTAAATAGAACTCTTCTTATTTTTAAGAGAAGAAAAGGAAAATGAACAATAAGGAAGGGAGGGTCATGGAGTGATTGAAAAAATACTCCAGGAGGACTCCAGACCAAAAGGGCAACTAAAGAGGCTCCTGAATTTCCTTCTCCCCATGGATGCACTGGATGTAAAGCTGAAAATGGAGTGATTCCCTTTGAGAGAAATCCAGAAACTAGCTAAGTGACTCCTAGACATCCAGAATCTCATGATGGGTAGGAAAGGCTGAGATCCATTCTTACCATAACCCTCATCCCTGTCATGGTGCCATACAACTGAGAACAGATCCCTAACTCCCAGCTTCTTGCAGAGTGAAGGGTTTGGACCACACTTTTAGCACTCCATGTTTTAAGGCTCCCACCCAAGGGATGGGACCTCAAATCACCTAGCTCTGATAGCCAACAGAGTTTGCATTCACAAGTCCCACAGGATGATAGCAAACAAAGAAGCAGTTGTTAATGGATGTGATGCAGCAATCCCCCAAGGCTCAGAGCAGAGAAAGCAGGCAAAAGCACCCATCTCCCAGTTTTTCCTTGGAAGGGGTTTGACTACATAATTTCCCAGTTACTGCCTGAGAGACAGCCTATATAACTAAGGGCTGACTGCTATCCTCCCCTTTGGGACACTGATGGGTCTTGGCACACCCGCAACTACCAGGAGCCACTACAAAGAAAGATGACAGCATGGATAAACAACATGCTACTGAACAACCAATGGGTCAAAGGAGAAATAAAAACATACTGTGAGACCAATGAAAATGGAAATACAACATACCAGATCTGTGGGATGCAGCAAAAGGAGTTGTAAAAGGGCTGTTCATAGTAATAAACGCCCACCCTTAAGAAACAAGAAAAATCTCAAGCAAACAACCTAATTCACACCTCAAGGAGATAGAAAAGAAGAACAAAGCCCAAAATTAGTAGGAGGAAGAAAATAACAAAGATCAAATGGAAATAAATGAAATAGAGACTAAAAAGACAATATAAAAGATCAATGAAATTAAGCTGATTTTTTAAAAAAGATAAACAAAAATTGATAAACATTTAGCTAGACTCACCAAGAAAAAAAGACAGGACTCAAAGCAAATCAGAAATAAAAGAAGATATGTTACATTTGATACCACAGAAATACTAAGGATCATAAACTACTATGAACAGTTAGTTATACACCAGCAAATTGGATAAGCTAGAAGAAGTGGATAAATTTCTAAATGATTCATGTAGAAACAAATATTGTTTCTAATTATTGTAGCATGAAGAAACAAAATCTTAACAAATTACTAGGAAGGAGATATGGTATCAGTAATCCAAACCTCCTAACAAAGAAAAGTCCAGGACAAGATGGCTTCACTGGTGAATTCTAACGAACATTTAAAGAATTAATACCAATCCTTTTCAAATTCTTTTAAAAAGTAGAAGAGGAAGGGACATGTCCAAACTCATTTTACAAGGCCAGCATCACCCTGAAACCAAAGCCAGTAAGAAAATTACAGGCCAATCTCCTTGATGAATACAGATGCAAAAATCCTCAACAAACTATTAGTAAACTGATTTTAACAATTCATTAAAAGCACCACACACTGTGATCAAGTAGGATTCATTCCTAGAAGGCAGAGATAGTTTAATATAAGCAAACCAATAAATGTGATATATCACATTAACAACAGGAAGGATAAAAATCCTATGATCATTTCAGTAGATGCAGAAAAAGCATCTGACCAAATTTAACACCAATTTATGATTTAAAAAACTCTCAACAAATAGTGGCAACATACTTCAACATGATAAAGACCATATATGGGAAACTATACAAAAGTTAGTATCATACTGAAAGATCAAGAATAAGCTGAGGATGCCCATTCTTGTCACTTTTATTCAACATAGTACTGGACATCCTAGCCAGAGCAATTAGGCAAGAAGAAGAAGTAAATGACATCTGAATTGGAAAAGAAGAAGTAAAACAATTTTTGTTTGCAGATAACATGATACTATATGTAGAAAATCCTAAAGACTCTACCAAAAAACTGTTAGGACTAATAAACAAAGTCTGTAAAGCTGAAGGATACAAAATCAATACACAAAAATCAGTTGCATTTCTATACATTAACAATGAACAATGGAAAGAGAAATAATCCCATTTACAATAGTGTCAAAATAAAATGCTCAGGAATAAATTTAATCAAGGAGGAGAAAAAGCTATATACTGAAAACTATAAGGCATTGATAAAAAAATAGAGGAAGACTCAAATAGAAAGATATTCTGTGTTCATGGATGGAAGAATTAATATTGTGAAAATATCTGCACTACTCAAAGCAATCTACAGATGCAGTGTAATACCTATCAAAATTCCAAAGGCATGTCTCACAGAATTGAGAAACAAGCCTAAAATTCACATGGATCCACAGAAGACCCCACACAGCTAAAACAATCTGAAAAATAAAACAAAGATGGAGGCATCATAATTACTGACTTCAAACTATATTACAAAGCTATAGTAACCAAAACAGTACAGTAATGGCCTAAAAACAGACATAGATCAATGGAACAGAACAGAGACACAGAAATAAACCCATGCATACTGGTCAATTAATTTTTGACAAATGAGCCAAAAATATAAAATGGGGAGAAGACAGTCTCTTCAATAAATGGTTTTAGGAAAACTGGATATCCATATGCAAAAGAATGAAACTGGACCTCTATCTTATACCATCCACAAAGATCAATACAAAATGGATTAAAGAATTGAATGTAAGACCTGAAACCATAAAACTCCTAGAAGTAAATATAGGGGGTAAGCTCCTTGACATTGGTGTTGGTGATTTTTTGGGATTTAGCACCAAAAACTTTTTTTATACCAAAAATAAAATAAACAAGTAGGACTACATAAAACTAAAAAGCTTCTGCACAACAAAGAAAACCATCCACAAAATGAAAAGGCAACCTATAGAATGGGAGAAAATATTTGTAAGCCACATATCTGATAAAAGGTTAATATCCAACTATATAAGGGACTCATACATAAATATCCCAATTAAAAAATGGGCAAACAACACGAATAAACATTTTCCCAAAGATGATATGCAGATGGCGAATAGGTAAATGAAAAGGTGCTCAATATCACTGATCATCAAGGAAATGCAAATCAAAACCACAATGAGGTATCACCCCATACCTGTTGGAATGGCTACCAGCAAAAAGACAAAAAATAAGTGTTGATGAGGATGTGGAGAAAAGGGAACTCTTGTACACCATTGTTGGGAATGTTAACTGTATGACTGCTATGGCAAACAGTATGGAGGTTCCTCAAAAAATTAAAAACAGAACTATCATATGATCCAGCAATCCCACTTGGTATATATCTGAAGGAAATGAATCACTGTCTGGAACAGATATTATTCAATACAGTATTATTTACAATAGCCAAGATATGGAAGCAACCTTAGTGTCCATCAGTGAATGAATAGATAAAGAAGATGTGGTATACAGAGACAATGGATTATTATTTAGCCTTAAAAAAGATGGATATCCTGTCATCTGTGACAACATGGATGAGCCTGGAGGTCATTATGCAAAGTGAAGTAAGCCAGACAGAGAAAGCCAAATCCTGCATGATATCACTTATATGTGGAATGTTTAAAAAAAAAAAGAAAGTGTTGACCTCAGAAATAGAGAGTAGAATGGAGGTAGCCGGGGGCTAGAAGATGGGAGAAATAGGGAGAAACTAGAAAAAGGGTACAAACTTTCAGTTACAAGATAAATAAGGCCTGAGGAGCTAATGTATAACATGGTAACTATAGTTGATAATACTGTATTGTATAACTGAAATTTGCCAAGAGTAGAACTTAAGTGTTCTCTCACTAAAAAAAAAAAAAGGATAAATATGTGAAGTAAAGGATGTGTTAATTGACTTGATGGTGGGACTCCTTTTACAATGTATACATACATCAAATCATATTATACACCTTAAATATATTACAAATTTATTTGTCAATTATATCTAATGAAGCTGAAAAAAGATAAATACTGTGCAAATGGCCTTCATCAATAATTGCATTTGAGGATAGCAAGAAGATGGCAATATTTATTTAAGAAAGCACATGGCTTTTTAGCTGTCATTACCTGTTCATTAAAACATCTGAACAGAATGAAAACTTCCTGTGCAAGAATTGCTTCTGGTGGAGGTATTGGAATGAATGGCCATCGTCCAAATAGAATTCACCCATGGCAGAACCCTGGGGAGAGAAAAAATAACAGGCGGAGAATGTGTTTATATAACTGTTTTTTAGGAAGAGAATGTCACCTCTTAAAGGAAAATAATAGATAAAATATCTGTGAAAAATAATGTTGAACAAAAGCTTAATATTCAAGCTGTACAAAGTAATCATACAAATATATACATCCAATACCCATTAGTGAAATAATATGAATAAGGAAGTCACATAAGAGAGGCATGAAGAGTTAGGCCTTGCTGGAAGATATTTAATCCAGGAAGCATGGTCAGTGGCATAGGCAGCTTCTCTGAAAATACTATCCTAGAATGCGACAATAGGGCAAGGAAAGGTCACAGAGTGAAACTGAAGTTAAAAAAAAAAGAGTATGTAATGGATGAGATCAACTATCTTTAGAGGACCCTGCATTTAGAGAATGATATCTAGTTTCTACTTACTTTTAGTAGGTGGACCCCTTTTGCATGTCAAACAATGTCATAGCATTCCATACGGCAGTTTACTGTCACTGATAAAGCCTGATCTGCTATGGATCCCAAGTCTCGCATTTATTCTATGGCCTCGCATGGGCCTGACGCCCATAGTTTGGCCCAAGAAGACATGTCTAAGTGAAATTGATGGAAAAGAAAGATGGAAGAAAAAGAAACCTAAATTATTTTATAATATTTGCATAACAGTAAGAATTTGTGTTCGGTTCTGTATTTGGGCAAATGGATAGGAAAGGAATTTGCTACAGGTCTCATTTGGCTCAAAAGATCTTCTCAAAAGGACAGATCAATTCTGGATCCTTCCAGGACTTACGCTGTTTGAGCTATCTGAGGAGATGTCATTGTGTGGGGATGGTTTCCCTGAAATGTTGCACAGACACAGGTACCCTTTTACAGGAGAGTGAACTTTAGGGTGTGGCAGGCTGCCCACGGCCCAGGGAGCTTTCAGAAAGTCCAGGGGTAACAAACGCCAAGCTGCACAGCACCAAGGGTCACAGTGCCCCAGAGGAAATTTTCTCATTTCTAGTTCTCAGAGTTCCTTTAAGAACAATTCTAGGCAAGTCAGACAAGCTGCACAATGATTCAGTGGTTCAAAATTTTGATTTCCACACAAACATCAGAAGCACCTGCCCCACAGATGGGGTTCATCATTTTTACACAGTATCACACTCAAAAGGCTACCACCGTAAAGAGAGTAGTAACAAATGAGATGTGTAAAGGTAACATTTTCCAAATACCTTAGGGCTTAGAGCCACCCGGAGTCCATATGGGGAATCGGTCATGCACCCTGTGGATTTTCCTACAGTTGTCTTGATTGGTACTATACTTCCACCTCGCTGAAACACTGGTATCTACAACAGAGCAACACTCTCAGGTAGGGAGTATTCATACAAGACAATTTCAAAGTAGAATTTTACAGTGTTTCATTGTACATGACTCACATTCTTTACAAGTATAGACTCAAAGATAAAATAAATTTGTGAGCACAGAAATGGCAAATAGAGGGGCTCTGGCATAAAAAGGAAAACTGGTCCATTTTTTAATTAGACATACTGCTCATCCTTCATCAATTTATTACTCTGCCTATCCTATAAGTAGCCTTTCCTGTTCCATTATTTTTAATTTTCCTGTCACTATAATAAATAAGTTTATTTCTAGGGCCCTGCTAAAGCATGGACTTTTCTGTCTGTGTAAGCAGGCCCACGTGTATGAGTATATAAAATGTGATCGTTTCTTGGTTTGGACGAGATGACTTTTGTCCTTACTACAGCCCATATCCTTCTTGCTCCCTGTTTCCCTGGATCACCAGGATGACTGACTCAGTTCTGAGGGTAAATCTGTGAAAATGTCATCAAGGGCACTTTAAGTGACTCTAAGGACAGGGCTGCAGGCATGACCCATACCTGTGAGTCTTGTGGGATGGCACGCCCAGCAGGGAAAGCCCAGTAAATTTCCTGCCTCCCAGTACAATCCTCAGTAAGGAAGCTCCCTGGATCATGTGAGGGCTTGTACTTCACTCTAAGTAAAGTAGAAGCAGGGAAAAGGGTACAAGAATAAATGAAGGTGGGAGTGAGGGTGGCGTGTTAAGACGTCCACCCTCTGCTTGACTCACAGTCAGCACATCTCTCTCCCAACCCTCATCAGCCAATCTCCTTCTCCTCCTCTTTTCTCAAAGAATGAAGTAGTGAGTTAGTATGAAATGGGCTCTGAAGTGGGAGTCCTGCTGACCTGAGGTCTCAGCTCAGTTTCGCCACAGTCTAACTAAAACCCTGAACAAGCAATTTAACTTCTCTGAACTTGAAGTTTCTTCACCTGTAGGGATGAGGGATTAGAATAGATGCATGTAAGAGGAATTAGAGTAGATGAAGGTTCTCTTCTAGATCTGAAAGTTGACATCTAAAATCATTTTCTTTATAATGGAGTTCAATATTGATGCTGACTATTTAAAAAAATAACATCAGTATCTATTTATTGATCTTCACACTACTTAGGACCTGGGGTAGTAGTTGTGATTCAGCTGCAGGAGCAAACTTCCCTCCAGAAATTCAGTCTGGCTTGGCTGCTCTGATTCTAACATCATAACTGATGGCATTCCCTTGGGCTTAAGAAATCCAGGGTTACAACTAAAACCTCATGTTTTCTGACTTGATCCTCTACAAGGACATTCTGTATGGCATGTGTGGTGGCTACCATGTTTACTCTCTGTTTTCAGTGTTATTATTTTTCTTAGACTTACACATATAAATATATGGGGAAGAGTTCTTGGTCCTTGATGTTTCACACTGTAAAATTAAAGTACAGTTGATCCTTGAACAACATGGTTTTGAACTGTATAGGTCCAATTACATGCAGATTTTTTCAATAAGCAAATTGGAAAATTTGTTAGAGATTTATGCCCATTTGAGAAAACATTTTCTTCTCTCTAGTTTACTTTATTGTAAGAATATAGTATATAAAACACATAGCATACAAAATATGTGTTAGCTGACTACTTATGTTATCAGTAATTCTGGTCAAAGCAGGCTATTAGTTAAGTTTTTGGGGAGTCAAAAGTTATATGTGGATTTTTCACTTCATGAAGGATTGGCACCCCTAACCCCCATGTTGTTCAAAGGTCAACTGTATATTATTTTTATGCTTTTTCTCACATTTTAACAGCTTTATTAGGAGTAATGCAACCATCATCACAATGAATTTTTTTATTAAAGTATCATTGATATACAATCTTATGAAAGTTTCACATTAACAACATTCACCTATATTATCAAGTCCTCACCCCCCTATTACTGTCACTGTCTTTCAGCATAGTAAGATGCTACAGAGTCATTACTTGCCTTCTCTGTGCTGTACTGCCTTGCCTGTGACCTACCTACATTGTGTGTGCTAATCATAATCCCCCCTAAACTCCTTCTCCCTCCCTCCCCACCACTCCTCCCCACCCTATTACCTTTGGTAACCACTAGTCCCTTCTTAGAGTCTGTGTGTCTGCTACTGTTATGTTCCTTCAGTTTTGCTTTGTTGTTATACTCCACAAATGCGGAAAATCATTTGGTACTTGTCTTTCTCTACCTGGCTTATTTTGGGAGGGTTTGTTTTCTTCTTATGGCTGAATAATATTCCATTGTGTATATGTACCATATCCTCTTTATCCATTCATCTATTGATGGGCACTTAGGTTGCTTCCATATATTGGCTATTGTAAATAGTGCTGTGATAAATACAGGGGTGCATGTTTTTTTGAATTGGGGATCTTGTTTTCCTCAGGTAAATTCCTAGGAGTGGAATTACTGGGTCAAACTGTATTTCTGTTTTTAGTTTTTTGAGGAACCTCCATATTGCTTTCCACAATGGTTGAACTAATTTTACATTCCACCAGCAGTGTAGGAGGGTTCCCCTTTCTCTGCATCCTCACCAGCATTTGTTGTTCCTTGTCTTTTAGATGTTGGCCATCCTAACTGATGTGAGCTGATATTGCATTGTGGTTTTAATTTGCATTTCCCTGATGATTAGCGATGTGGAACATCTTTTCATGTGCATGTCAGCCATCTGAATTTCTTCTTTGGAGAAATGTCTGTTCAGATCCTCTGCTCATGTTTTAATCTGGTTTTGGATTTTTGGGTGCTGAGGCGTATTAGCTCTTTATATATTTTGGATGACTTACCTTATTGGATGAGTCATTCATGCATATATTCTCCTATACTGTAGGATGCCTTTTTATTCTGCTGATGGTGTCCTTTGCTGTACAGAAGCTTTTTAGTTTGATGTAGTCCTATTTGTTCATGTTTGTTTTTGTTTCCCTTGCCCAAGGAGATATGTTCAGGTAAAAGTTGCTCATGTTTATATTCAAGAGATTTTTGCGTATGTTTTCTTCTAAGAGTTTTATGGTTTCATGACTTATATTCAGGTCTTTGATCCATTTCAAGTTTACTTTTGTATATGGAGTTAGACAATAATCCAGTTTCATTCTCTTACACGTAACTGTCCAGTTTTGCCAACACCAGTTATTGAAGTGGCTGTCGTTTCCCCATTGTATATTCATGGCTCCTTTATCATATATTAATTGGCCATATATGCATCACAATCAATTTTAAAACATTTTTTTAACCCCTAAAAGAAACCCTGTACCCATTAGCAGTCACTTCCCATTGTTCTCCAAGGTATGTCCTGCCCTAGCCCTAGGTAACCACTAATCTCCTTTCTGTCTCTTTATGTCTGTGCTATTATGTAGAACACAGATGTCCTTAGTTCTTTCTATGTAGGCATATGTTACAGACTGAATGTTTGTGTATCCCCCAAATTCATATCTTGAAGCCCCAATACCCAATGTGGCTATATTTGGAGAAAGGGCCTTTACAGAGTAATTAAGGCTAAATGACATGATAAGAGTGAGGCCAGGGATTAACGTCTTCATCATAAGAGACACCAGAGAGCCCACTCTTTCCCTCCACCATGGGGGGACACAGCAGGCCAGAGGCTGTCTAAATGCCAGGAAGAGAGTCCTCACTGGGAATCAGATGGGTTGGCACCTAGATCTGGGGCTTCTAGCCTCTAGAACTGTGAGAAAATAAATTTCTGTTGAGTAAGCCACCCAGTCCAAGGTATTTTGTTATGGCAGCCTGAGAAGAATAATGGAGCACAATAGATAAAAATAATTGCGTGAAAATAACTTACTGTGTCCAGGGCTACTGGGATCTTTACAGTACGTGCGCCCTCCCAATAAGCAAATGTCTTAGAGCCATACCAGACCTGAAAAGGAAAAGAGCCCAATGGAAAGGAGTATATGAGGACCTGTGCTCACAATTTCATTATTCAGTAAAACATCGTGTATCTGGATTTCAAATAACCAGAAAGCTAAAATATGTATAATTTCTTTAAAAACTCTTGAGTAGAAGTTAGGAAGAACATACACTTTAAAGAAGATCCCTAAGGACTAACCTAGTACTGAAATGGATTAAAGTTGAGCAAAAAGGCCACTCACGTATCCATCCATTCCAACTAAAAGTTACTGAACAACGTACCATGTGCCCAGCACTGCTGGGCGCACACGAGTGAAAGGAAAGGCATAGTTTCTGCCCTCATGGATCTTGTAGTCCAGTTAGCTTATAAAATCTTAAAGTGTTTACTAGTTAAAAAAAGATAATGGAAGAGAAAAAAGGCAACAACAAAGAGGAAAGGCATATGGCAAGCAAATAAATCACAAATGAGGCAGGAGAGAAGGAAAGTGTCAGAGAAGGAAACGGATCTGGGAGAAAAACAAATGGCAACTTGAATCACTACCTTAGTATCATTTTTTATCAGAGTTCAATTCAGGGATGAGGTTCAAACTCTTATTTGGGATCCCTGCCAATGGGGTTTAGCTGCTGAAGTACCAAAAAGATCGTACAAAGTAATGTGGTGGGATAAATCCTGAAGATACCATCAGAAGTACCATGAAAACAAAACCTCTTCTCTCTTCTAGTCAAGTACAGTTTCTGGCAGTCATAGCGTCTATTTTGCAAGTTGACCTCCTGGGATTACCATGTCCTTTATATAGATGGGCTGCCGAGTCCGTCAGGTCCTGCTGTGAATGTGAGAGGGCTGTGACCTGCCCATGATTAGCTGCAGTGACCTCTAAATTCAACAGGACCAACCCCACTGCGTCATGATGTATTATCCTTGGCTGGATTCAGTTTGCTGATGTTTTGTCAAGGATTTCTATGTGCTTATGAGGGATATTGTCTTAGTGTCCTTTTCTTCTAATGTCTTTATTTAGCAAATTGCAGTAGCTTTAGATAAAGAGCTGGTGACAGTGAAGGGTAAAAAAAAAACAGATTCAAACAAGATTTGGGGATTAGCTGTCTACCATTTTCAGAGGTACTTAGAATGTGAGGTGTAAGGTATCGTGCTCTGGTGCCATATACAGAGATCTCAGCCTAGAGTATGATCGGTAAAAAAAACACAAAACACCATATAGATTAGACTGAGCATTCAGTCACCAAGCTCCTCACCCAACAAGTACTTACTGAAGGCCTACTATGTGCCAG
Organism: Manis javanica; assembly: GCF_040802235.1. Classification (NCBI taxonomy): domain Eukaryota; kingdom Metazoa; phylum Chordata; class Mammalia; order Pholidota; family Manidae; genus Manis; species Manis javanica. The sequence continues at coordinate 92,466,508 of NC_133163.1, read as the reverse complement.
GTACCCTTCTAGACATGGGGATAAAGCAGTGAGCATATAGATAAAAATCACCGCCGTCAAGAAGTTAGAAGGAGAGACAGATGATAAATGAAACATATGTCTATAGACTGTTAAAGGTGGCATGTTTTATAGAGAAAAAAGATGGAGGAGGGCTGGACAATACCAGTGCAGTGGGAATGGTTTGAATTGTCAGTAGATTGTCAGAGAAGGGCCTTACTGAGGCCTTACATAGCAAAGACTTGGAAGGAGAGGGAAACAGGGGGCAGAGTGACAGTGAGGGACACTAGCTGGCCTCATGTATGGTGTGATGTGGTACTAGCTAACTGAGGTAAAGGTCTGGCAAGGAATGTCCTGGCTCTTTTACCCAGGGTTTGTAAAGATGTAGGGAGAGGAAAAAAAAAATCACAGAACACTCTGGGAAATAGTGTTGAAGGAACGTACTATTGTCATAACAATGTGCTTGTGATGATGACAGGTCACTAGTAAAAACTTGGCTCCATCAGAAAGGGAGCTATTTCCTCTTAATGAGACCCTACTGCTTTGTTAGGGTCAACCTGAGAAGCTCTCAGCAGAAAGCCTGGCAGGAAAATTTATTTAGCTGTTGTATTTACCTTTTTTACAGGTTTTTACTTGGCAAGGGAAGCTTTGTAAAGAGCCCTCACCTTCAGAACTACAAATTATTGGAGCGACCAAGAGGAAGAACGTAATTCATGAACATTCTGGAGAAAACCTAGTTATTATAATATTAATAATGACAAATGAAGTGGGCTCAATGGTAGGTCCTCAAAAAGACACATGCACTTTCTAATCTAGAAAGGAGTGACCATTACCTTCTAAGTAACAGATTTAACAGATCTAACTAGGAGAGAATATTACCTTCTATAATAATACAGCCTGCTGTGTCCTACAGAGATGCTCCAGTCCTCAAGGACTCTCTCTTTGGGTCTGTCTGCTTCTATAGTGACAGATTTGACTAAGTTAAGGATTTTAAGGAGATGATCTGGGATTATCCAGGTGGGCCCTAAATGTCATCAAAAACAAGCATCCTTAAAGAGAAACAGTTAAGGAGACACAGACACATGAGGAGAAGGCACTGTGAAGGTGGAGGCCCATGCCGGAGTGATGCAGCCACAAACCAAGGGATGCCAAGGACTGGGCAGCCACTAGGAGCTAGAGAGAGGCAGGGAACAGGTGCCCCTTCAGGGCCTCCAGAAGGAACGATCCTGTCGACACTTGTATTTTAGGTGTCTGGCCTCCTGAACTGTGAGAGAATCAATTTTGTTGTTTTAAGCCACCAAGTTTGCAGGAATTTGTTACAGCAGCCTTAGGAAACTAACACAACCACCTGACACACAGAGCAGGACGGAGGGTAAACACTGCACTGCACATGCTCTCGTGGTATTGCCATGCTGTGCCTGACAGTACTGAGCAGCAAGCTCGCCTCAGCTCCACTACCTCACTACCTGCCTTGACAGTCCAGGAATATACTTCATGGTTCTTCCCAGGCCTGCTGTGTCCTACAGCGATGCTCCAGCGCTCAAGGACTCTCTCCCTGGGTCTGTCTGCTTCTCATTCTCCATTCCATACCCTCTTTCCCTGGTCTAGTGCCCTGAGTTCCGCCTGTCTCTCCTCCTAGCCTCTTTGGATATAGCCTGGGTCTGTTGCTGGAGACTGCTGCTCTTGTTACCCAAGCTCTCTGCTCTATAGCCCATGGGTTAGTCCCACCTCTCCCTGGTGCCTCATCTGGGTTCAGTGCCCTGGGCCCCTGTAGGGCCAGGATGGTATTTCACACAGTGATAGCAATCAATGACCATAACCAATAACAGAGTGGAGGAAGCTGGAGAGGTACAGAGGGAGGTCACTGCTGTTACTTTTTAGTTATGCTGGCAAGAGTCTGGAGATGCTTTTGGTGCCAAAAACTCAGGATTCGGACAGAGCCAGAACCAAACAGCAAAGTCTCTTCATACTCATGTTTCTCTCCAGAGTCTGGTACTTCACAACAGACTCAAGTTTCCTTCCTACCCAAAGCCTCAGTGTGTTTACAAGGAGTCATACAAGTCAAAGTGTGAAGATAAAGCACTGCTCTGGTCCTTGGGGTTGTCACCCATTCACCTGTCTCCCCACACTTCCACTGGGCTTCTAGACCTCCGAGGACAACAGACGTGACTTACAGGGATCTTCAGTTGCTGTCGTCATTCGGCCTGTCTTCACAAGCACATGATGAAGAGCCTATTTCCTAACAGGGGCTAATTCATCAGAGTTAAGGGATGAGATATGAGACATAAGATACATATGTGGCCGTTTGTCATTTATTCTTACCTCATTTGATCCTGGCAGAAACACATCAACCGTGGTGGCTTTTGGTTCTGTGACTGGGTGAACCAACAAAGCACTTCCTGAAAAATGGAGAAGGAAAAAAGTTAATTATTATTATAGAAGGTCTGAAAATACCCTTCCCTGTTAACTGGGTGCTTTTGTGGTTTTAAAGACCACTCAAATGTGGACTTCCTGAAGGTAGACACCTTGGTGAGCTAGCCCATGATTCGTCCGGGAGATGCGCTGCTAGTAAGAGGGCAGGTGCTCAGAGAGGGACCGAATCACTGCCTATGAGTGACCTACTATGGCCTGCTGGGGTGACAAGGAGGATCCCGATCCTATCTGTCAGCCTCGTTTTGTGCACAGCTCCTTGTGTGCCAGTCTGAAAGCACCACTGCCCTTCTCTGGGTGCTTCATGTCTGCTTCAGGTGACTCTGAAGGTGGTAAGCCTATGGTTATTGTCCAGAACTGGTGTGAGCACAGACACTCAGTGCCTCCTCCCTGGGCAGTTATTATTGAGAGGGCTGTAATTCTCTTAAAGGCAATCTGGATTGTTAATTTTTTAGACTCTGGCACCACATGTATGTAAAATTCATCTATTTATGTATTCACTCTCTAAGCCAGCAAGTATTTATGGAGTTCCTGCTGAGTGTCAGGCACTGTGTTAGGCTTTGGGATATAGTGGCAAGTAAGGCAGACATGGTACCTGCCCTTGTGGAATTTATAGTCAGTAAAGACAGATACTAAACAAGGATTACACATTAATTAGACTTAAGACAAATATGAAAAAGGCAAAAGTACAAAAATGGAAGTGAAAGTTATGTAATAAGAGGGACTGACTGGACTAAGGCAGGTGGAATTAGGTATTAGGAACCAATTTTGGTCAGGGAAATTTTCTCCAAGGAAGTAGCTTTTTCAACTGAGATGTAAGGATGTGTGGAGACCTGAAGAACTAGCTAGGTCTTTTACATTTTGAGGTTTCTATTCTTTAGAAACAGGATTCACCTTTTGGGAAACTCTCTGGTGAGCCTTGTTTCTTAAGCCCTATTCCCAAGATGATACTTCTACATTCTGGATTTGGTGGTTAACACTTGTTAAAGTAGAAGCCAAAAAAAATAAATATAAAAATCCTATTATGCCTATGAAATAAGCTCTTTGGGTTTTTACTATAACCTTCTAGTCTACTTTTTTCTACTTCCCTTCCCTGTAGTGGTGTGACAAGGCTCAGAGTGGACCCGAAACAAGAATGCCAAATCACCTCCCCAAACAGAATGGATTAATATGAAGTTAACAGTATTATGAGAAATGCTACATGATAACCAAGAAAAGCTGATTCCACTCATAATACTAAAAATCTTGGTGATAGAATGTCTCTTCATTTTAGTTTTTGGCTTTCTTGAGATAGGGATTTTTTTTTAGTGCTCTTACACTAGAAAATACAATAACGAAAACATAATGAAAGTGTTTATCAGAGCTATAATTAAGAAATGTTCACCCAGCATGTATTCGTCTTCCACACCAAAAGTCTCTAATTCATTAGGGAACTCTGTCCACAGAGGCCTGGAGAAAGGAAAAAAATATTTACTTCAGCATCATTACATGTTTTATTATAATTCGATCACTTATATTTTCAGCTTTATAGCTATTCAAAGGAAATTAGAAAAAACCAACAAGATTTTCATATGATTCAAGATTTTATGAGCAATTGTTTCGATTACCATGTTTTTCTTATGTTAAAGAGCTATCTATTAGCTTCAATGTTCCAGTGAATTTATCTTTCCTTCTGATGGCTGAGTGCTAAATACAACTCTGACAGTCAGAATCAGAGCTTTGTGCAAGTCCAAATGCCTAGTTTGGTGTAAAATAAAATGTCTGTAAAACCGTATTTTATAATGATGTAAAGTCTGTGCCATTTTTTCATTCTCTCAGGCAACCTTCATCATTACCTATGTAAGTGAAAAGAAATGCCTTTTTTTGTTCAAGCTGGCAACATTTTTGCAGGGTTGAGAAACTGTTGTGTGGTTGTGGGTTTTATTTTATTATTATTGTAGTATACAACTATCTAGGAGGCATTTAAGTTAGACAAATGATAAAACTTTCAATATCTATGTATCTGGATATCAACTTAATGGTTCTAATAATTTTTTCAATTTCATGAGGAAAAGATATTGTTTAATAAGAACTTATTTTTATTCACTCTTTGTAATGACATATTACTTCCCTGTTTTATAGTAACAAGCAGTGGTCTCTAAACCTGGCAAGTGTCTAGAATCATCAGGGAAACTTCTAACAAACAGGGATACCTGGGACTCACCCAAGGAGATTCCTAGTGGGTTTGAAGGTGTGGTTTTGGAATTTTATTTTAAAAAAACTCCCCAGGTGATTCTGATCCGAGCCAGGTTTAGGAACTGATCTAGAAGTCTTGGTGGTCTATGTGTGTCTCTGTGTATATCATTCTCTAACACAGAAGGTTGGTTTTTCACCTCCTGCCTTCAGAATATAATCTGAATATAATTTAGACACCAGGAAAAATGTTCACCTCAGACTTGGAATGGTTCAGCCCTCAGGGTGAGAGAGAGCCTAAGACTGGCAGGATGGGCTGTTCTTCCTAAGAGGGTGTTTGTGGGTAAAACACCAAATGAATTCAGTTACAAAAGCACTTCCTTTCTCTTTGAAAAACTCTTATCAAATATTAATATGTGAATCACAGAAAAGCAGGGGATCTAGTTATTATCTTCTGTGACCTCAACTGCCTGACTCTGCACAGTTGGCGCTAAGCACATTGACACTTGATTATGAGACTGACGCGCTGCCTACCATGCTAAGGAGGCAACTTCACTGACACTTGATTAAACACAGGTTTTTTTTCTTCACTGTTTCTTTTGAAATCACCGTGTAATTACTCCATTCCCTATGGCCAAGGGGATCTTCTGGTATAGACTGGCTATTGGGGGCCCTGACTGGCGAAGCCCACTTACCTCACGACAGGTTCGGCAGCCACATGTGCACGGTAGAAGAGAGAATACCAGTAGGGCAGCAGGGTGTAGCGCTCTTTGACAGCTTCTCGGATGAGCTGGGTGTGTCGCTCCCCGAAGAGCCAGGGCTCCCGCCGCTTGGTGTTCATGGTGGCGTGGCCACGGAAGAAGGGCTGGTAGGCCCCGGCCTGGTACCAACGCACTAGCAGCTCTGCCTCCGGATTCCCGATGAAGCCCCCTACATCAGCTGATTAGTCAGTCAGAGAAGGCTGAGTGAGGCAACAGACTTCCAGCAAATGATGCACACAGCTAAAACAAAGCCTTGAAGACAGAGCGCCGAATGTGCACGCAGAATGATGGTAAAACTGTGGCCTCAAATTAGGGGGCACATACTAAAAACTCAACTTGTTTGGGGGTCTGACAACCAGCTCTTTGAATATTCCTATCTTGTCAAAAGGTCAGAGACTTTACTGCAAGATCAACATTTCCATATGTTCCCAAATCCAGGTAACCCAGAAATTACAAGATGTCTGAGTTTAGGGATGGGGTGGGTGTTGGTAATTGATGTCCTTTGAAAGCAACAGCTGAAGTGAGATAAAAATTACAGAAAGAACCAAAGAGAAAACATAATCAGAATCAGAGGTTTAGGTAGCATTTCATGCTTAGCCCTTAAGCAGGATACATATTCCTTGTACTGTATGTAGACCAATGCCATAAAGATCACATATATCAAAAAGTGATATTAAGTTGCTCTATTCCTACAGAAAACAAGGAGGAGCTGGAATTGTAGCCATGCTGAGCACCTTCCATACTGAGGTCTCTTATCTGCAGAAAAACAGGATTCAGGGAGGGTAGCCCATCAGAGAATCTTCGATTAATTTATCTTTCCCAAGATCATCTCTCTCTCTCTTTTTTTTAAAACAGTTAGAATAGGTCACAGAATTTTAAACCTGTTGAGTAAAAAGGATTTCTTTAAGGCTGATTTCTGATTTGCTAAATTCTCAGTTGTTCTCTTCACTTTTTTTCACTTTCAAGAAGAAAAGTATGTTTCAGAAAGAGAAACAGTTATCAAGGCCATCTAAGGAGGAAGGAGTAAGCAGAGGGAAGGAAGCACTCTGACCCCCTTTCTGATGACTTTATTTCATGTGCTCAATTCAGACAAGACACAAACAGCTCTGAGGTGTCCCTCTCCCTCCAATCCACTCCCCTTCACTTACCTCATTTTCTCCTTCCCACAGTTCCCTCCCAAAACTGCTGATGAGAAGGGGTTTGTGATTAGCTTTGATGAAAACACCCTCACTTTTTATTTTCCCTCACTTCAAGCCTGAGGGTATCATCTTACCTCCACAAAAAGAGATCCCAGTAATGCTGAGAGTGAGTAACATTGGGATGGAAATTTTCAGGTAACTCCATTCTGCTGTGTTGTCACCTGTCCACACAGCACCTTTGGTCACCAGTAACAAGGTATCAAAACAAAAAACATACAGATCAGCCATGCCCTCAATTTCATGTTTAGATCCTTATTTGTAACAGACATCTAATATAAAGGAAAACATTTCTTTCTTACCTTAAAATATAAAAATTCTGGTTTTCTATAATGAAAATATATTTTCTAATTTATATAGTGAAAAAGTTACAATATCACATTTTCTCATGCAATTAAAGCTACCATTTTAATAGTCTTAAGATAGCCTCTCCTATGGATACTTTTATGACTATTCCCTTACTGTTACATAGTTGGATTTTCTTTTTTGTTTCAAGGACTAATGCTGTGGTAAGCATCTCTGTACATGAATCTTTGCTTGAAGACAATATTTAGGCCTTCTCCAGAGTACCACAGTGGCTGGTTTTCTGAGGTAGAAGTTATAATAATGCCTACAATACAGTAAAGGCTGGATTCTTCAAAACCTAAGCTCTCAGTTATTTATGCAAGGCCAGGGGACTTAAAATAGCCTTCCTGCCACAGGGTGGTTAAGTTGAACTAGATGTGCATTAGCTAGTAAACTGGATCCAGTTATAGGCGACCCTGATCACAAGCATCAGTGAGGTCTATTTTAAGCTACATTGCTAAGTGGAACAGGTGGTTGGAAGAATGTGCTGGAAGTATTTTTCCCTGGTTTTGATAAATCAGAGATAGGATCAGAGATGACCATCCCAGAAAACTGAGATACTATGAAATCATTTTCTCAACAACTAAGTGTCCATTTCTTCAGTGGGAAATAAGTAATTAAACTGTACTAAAATTGGTTTACTCTGCCTCACAGGACAAAATGAGTACTTCCAGGCACATCACTCCCTACAACCTAAAGCCTGCCCTCTGGCTATTGAAAAGGAAAGCATCACCACAGTAAGTAATACCATAAACCATAAATGGTCAGAAAAGATAGGCTGCTTTTAAGTCTGATCATATGAGCCATTCCTTACCATACTTTTGTGATCCAGCAAAGAATGAACGTGTTAGAACAAAGGGTCTCTCCTTCCCTTTAGATCGCTGTATCAGTCCTTCTGCAGTAGCCATTTGCTGTAATGTCAAAGGAGAAGAGACGACTGGATTAGGGCACTGTACAGACATCTCCAATAAGCTATTTAACATGCAAAAAGCAAATAGTAGGTGTGAATGTGAAATTGAAAATGTTAAATCCATCAAGTAATTTCTATGATGTAATGAAACTATTTTGAATTCCCCTATTAAAAGAAAAATTTCTTTGATTAAAATAGCAATGAAATAATAATAAATAATAAACTAGCATTTATTTAGTTTTTGTAAGATTTTTCTATACTCTCCTAGGGAATCTTAATCTACACAACAACCTCTCAGATAGTTTTCACTGATTGGAAAAAACAGATTCAGAGAGGTTAAGTGATTGGCTCTGGCTTACATAAGAAAATTTTCTAACTGAAATAGTTTGCAGTTATAGTAAGAGGCTGTTGAAGAAGTGGGCACATACTATCTGAAAACTGCTGTATCTAGGCTGCAGCTCCTACTGGAAAATGCAAACTGGGGGCAAGGTCATAGGAACACAGTTATATTCTGAAAATAACAAAGAACATTAATATAAATTAGGGCAAGTGACTGCCAAGTCTTTTGGATGTGATTGGCAAATGGAAGACACTTCTACTTTCTATTGAGAAGGCTAAGTACTAAAGAAAGGCTTCCTACATTTAAAAGTGTACTTATTGAAACTGTGTATCTGTGTTCTAAATCTTACTGCCCTGGTATGAATGTAAGACTAGCTATATTCAGACATTTGTGAAATTTCAAAACATTAAACTTTGTTTATACATTTATACACTGTCTACTTCAGTAAAAGTTTGGAGGTAGTATCCAGTGCCATTTACTATTGGCTCCTGTCAAGGAAGATGTTTCTATGTTATCATTAATCTCACAGTATCTGTAATTCACTAAGTTCATTGTGGAAAGAAAAGATGCAAGGGGAGAAATAATGCCTTATATTGGCTATGACCTGGCAGGACCCATTGCAGTTGCCAGAAAAGACATGCAAGGAGAAACAAACAGTCTAACATGGCTATCACAAAGCAAATGACCTTCAGTCTGTAAAGGCAGAGCACATGTTGGCTTCTTTCTGGTTGTCTTACCTGATAAAACCCATAGATGTTGTGAAGTTCTCTGTGCTCCCAGTTGCCGTGGTGTATGGCACTCTTCTGCATGGTTAGCTCTGGGCCTCTGAAGACAGAGGGTTCGTTCATGTCGTTCCATATGTGGAGGATGTCCGTGGATCCCTAGGACATGAATCTTAGTTGTGATAATACTCCTACAGTGATGATGTTAGCATGATAGCTGTTCCTATGATATTCCTCTTTCATACTCTATTTAATTTATTATCTATTATGTTTGTTATTTATGCTCTGTTCTCTGCTCCACTGCTAGAATAAAAGTTCCACAGGGCAGGGCATTTTGTGTATTTTGTTCACTGATAAATCCCAAACAGTGAGATTAGTAGCTGAACCACAGAAGACTCTCAGTGAGTATTTGCTGGTGAATGAAGAATGCTGTTCCATACTGTCTGTGAAATTCATATTGCCCAGCAAGTACCCTCCAAGACCTACCCTGGGGAACCCCTACAGGATTTGGCTCAGCACCATCTACCACTTGCTACAACTCTGAACTGAGGGCAAATAAAATTGTCCATGGTAAGATTCTGCCTACATTCTGATAGTCTGAAGATTTGACAGCTAAGATACCTGTTCGTTAGCATGCTCTACAGTTTGTGTTCTATGTAGAACTGTTCAATTTAGAATGGGAAGGGGGTTGAGTCACCTCATTAATTTGGTGTTGTAGTCCTTTTATAGAATCCCCAGTCTCTCAGCATTTGACTCAATAGCTATAATGACAAGTCCCTCAAACAGCTCATTCCATTATTTTATAAAAGTCCTGCTCACTGGGACATTCTTTCACTGGGCCTAGCTTGCCTTCTGGATACCACAGAATACATCTGCGGCCTCACCCACATGATAGTCTCTCAAATGCTTGGATGATGTTTCTTTTGACTCTTTACTTTTAATGATTTCTAAACATGTATACTTTTATGAACAAGGCTATATAGTTTCCAGATATTACTACCTTGACTGTCTTTCTTTAGTACCCTCTAAGGCAGGGGTTGGCAAACCTTTTCTGGAAAGGGACAGATAGTAAATATCTTCACTTTGCAGGCCATAAGGCCTCTTTTTCTAGAACTCAGCTCTGCTATAACAGTGTGAAACAACCATAGACAAGAGGGAAATGGATGACGATGGGCAGATTTGGCCTAAGCATTGCTTACGCCTGCTCTAAGTTGTTTTCTGTGTCCTAATACATAATGCTCAGAAACTACAGTTTAATGGTTAAAAGCTGGGCTTGGGAGACAAATGAACCTCAATTCATGTCTTGGGTCCACTGCTAAGTAGATAGGTAAACTTAGCAGGTTTTTAAACTTGTCCATGCCTCAGTGTCCTCATCTGAAGGATTCGAGTTAATTATGCAATGGTTCCAACTTCAGAATGTTATGGTGAAGATGACATGGTATACTGCACATGAAGTGCTTAGCACATAGCAAGCAATTTACATTAGGCATCATTATTATCATCATAACTGGATGAAAACTGTTTCCTAGATGTGGCCTCTCCAGTTCTCTCTGTGGTTCTTATAATATTTTAAGAATCTATTTATTATTATATCTTACTTTTAATGTCATATTATAGTTTGCAAGGTATTTTCACACATATCGTCATCTTAAATAGGTATAGAATACTATTTTATATAAAAACTTTTACAGTAATTAAAAAATCCCCTATTATTAAGTACTTTGATATATCATAGAGTCTGTTATAATAGTGGTAAAAATCACAGGTTTTGTGCATTTGGTAATACATAGGGCAGCTCTCCCAGCACCACCAGAGCCCATAACAGAGTTGCCATCCTTGTCTTTTCATACACATATTATTTATCAAGAGCTATTCAGTGAAACAGAGTAGTTCTCTTCATTTACTTTTTTCCCCTTTTTTCATCCTTCCAAGTCACTAGGAAAGAGAAAAATAATTACAAACCTGATAAGCAGAGAAAGCAAATAGACCTGAATACCACTCTCTGACCTTGGGACTTGTGAAATCCAGGTAAGAGGAGAGACCTGTAGAGGCAGAAGACAGACGGCCTGTTAGGAATAGTGGTCCTCATGGTAAGAAATGTCGTCAAGAGTATTAGATGAGAAAGCTGGGTAATCAGTGGGCACGTTATATCAAACTTAAAGGACAGGTGACACAGAGGCCTGACTGAGGAGAAGCGAATGGAGGCAATGCGGGACTCCAGTGACCATCACTAGAACCTTCAACCCTAGAGGCTGATGAACAAGGATCAAGATGGAGCCTGGCCCTCACTAATGGCCTAATAAGATAGCCCAAGGAAGAATGCCAAATGTCCTGGAGTGCCCCCTCTGTTCTTTAAGAGAACAGAGAAGTGGTTGTACATGGCATGAAGGGGAGAAGGGATGCGTGGGGTTTCTCCACAGCACATGGATTTGTGACAGGATGCTGTGCTGGGACAGAGTGGTGACTCCCTTTGGTCCTTGAGGAGTCTCTATCAAGGATTTGAACTAAAATTTCTGAAATGAAGAATTCAGGGTTGCCAGAGGCAGCTGAGGCCACTCGTGAAGGCCATGGATTAACGGGGCCAAGAAGAATTGCAGGGAGACTACAGGGCCCTTTTACTTTTTCTCCTCCTTTCCTTTTCTTATCCCCTGGCTTTTAATTCTTACTTGCTTAGAGAAATAGCATGCCACTGAGGTTTATTTTTCATTCATTCATTGACTGATAAATGTGCACACAGGACACTACACCAGGTGTTATGAAAGATAGAGGATGAGAAACACCTTCTCTTCCTTAAAGGCACTTAAAATGTAGCAAAAGACATTTACAAGAAATTAGAGTGACAGCCATGCGACGTTCATTAATGGGACTAAACGCGTGGAAACAGTGTCTAAAATGATACCTTACCAGGCCAGCACACCCCTTCAAAGTCTCCCCCTTCATGATTCTTCACAAAGAAGCCCTGGCCTTTGGCCTTGGTGTACACTGAGTAGTCTGGGTCAACCTTGATGTGGGGGTCACTGATGACCACAAGCTGTTAGGACATAAAGGTTTGACAATCTCATCAGTTTCATATGAGCCAAATATTTCTTTCTCTGTTTCCATCATAGTTTTGGGTTTCAGATTTCATATAGAAATAACTACTACTAGTATGGAAATATTTCAGGCACAAGTAAAACCCTATAACCTTTTATGTGCTTCTGGGAATATAAACTGGTACCAAAACCAGGCCAATGTTCTTTTATTATTACAGCTGCCCAACAAATACATGTTCTTAAATAGTGTTCATTAAGCCTCTGGCTGCCTGTGGTACTGGGTGCTGCACATGAAATTAAGTACGAAAGCTCCCCACTCCCTAGACATCTGAAGGCTACGGTAACACTGACAAAAGCACACAATTGAGGAAACAAGGGACAGCAGGTTAAAAACAAACAAAACCCTCCCCCAAACCCAAAGGCACAGGCATATTTAGGAAGGAAATCTGAGAAAAGCTGTGATCATAGCTCCGTGTCTCCAGCATCTGTCCTTGCCTTTCTAACACCATCACTTCCACCTAGTCTCGGGGTTTCAAAACCACTTTATTTGGGTAGGACAACCTTCTAATCCTCCTTTCTCATATCTATTCAAATCTACTCTATGCACTGCAGTTTAATTCTCCATTGCTCATAAATTTTTTAAAAGTTTAATTGTGGTAAGATATACAGAACATAAAACTTACCATCTTAACCAATTTTAAGTTCACAGTTCAGCTGTGTTAAGTACATTCACATTGTTGTGCGATGTCCAGAACTTTTTCATCTTGCAAAACTAAAACTCTAGATTCATTAAAAACAATTCCCTATTCCCTCCTCTCCCCAGCCATTGGCAACCACCATTCTTCTTTCTATCTCTGATTTTGATTACTCTAGGTGTCACAGATTTGGGAAATCATATAGTATTTGTCTTTTTGTGACTGTCATTTTAGGAAGAGTTGTCTTTGCTGTATTTTCAAAAATATATGTGGTTTTGGGAGGAGATTTCTGCTGCTCTACTCATGCCGCCATCTTGGCTCCGCCTCCAGTGACTGTCATTTTATTACATTAACTTAATGTCCTCAAGGTTCATCTATGTTGTAGCATGTATCAGAATTTTCTCTTTAAGTCTGAGTAATATTCCATTATACGTATATACCATAGTTTGTTTATCCATCCATCTGCTGATGAACACTTGAGTTCCTTTCACTATTTGGCTATTGTGAATAATGCTAATATACACTACATATTGTGTACAAATTTCTGCTTAAGTCCCTGCTTTCAATTCTTTTGGGTACATACCCATAAGTGGGGTTTCTGGATCACATGGTAATTTTCTTTTTAATTTTTTGAGGACCTGCCATACTATTTTCCATAGTGGCTGCACCATTTTATATCCCTATTATCAGTGCACAAGTGTTCAGATCTCTCCACATCCTCACTGACACTTGTTACTTTCTGATTTTTTGATAGTAGCCATCCTGATGATATGTAGTGATATCTCATTGCATGGGTTTGATTTGTATGTCTCTCCTGGTTAGTGATGTTGAGTATCTTTTCATGTGTTTGTGGGCTCTTTGTATATCTCTTCTTTGAAGAATGTCTATCAAGTCCTTTTCCCATTTTTTAATTGGACTGTTTTTTGGTTGGTAAGTTGTATGAATTCTTCATATATGCTGCAGCTTAACCCCTTATTCAAAAACTTCTGCTGTCTGCACGTGCATACAAAGCTGCCTACAATCAGGTTGGATTCTACACTGGACACACCTTGCACATGCCTTGTTTTCCCATCAAACCAGCCTGTGCACTGCTTTCCAAACACCACTGGGGGCTCCAGCCTCCAGCTGCACTGCCTTCTTCCCCTTCCCCACTTCTCCACTAGTTAGAGACTCAGCCTTCAGGGCTCATCTAAAATGCGCAAAGCCCTGCTTGGGTCCAACAGGATGCAATCTCCTCTCTCTTGGGTCTCCCACAACCCTAACCTTTCTTGGGCCGGTATTGTGGTTGTGTACTCCACTCACCGTAAGACCCTAAGGAGCTCATTTCCATATTCCCTTCATCTTTAGCAGAGTGTCTTGAACATTTGGAAGCCTCAATAAATAACTGCTTATAAGGGACATAGGTTCTGGAGTCAGGCAGATCAGGGTTCAGATTCTTGCCATGATACTTAGTCATTGTGTGCCTTTGTGCAAATACAAACCTACTCGAAGCCTCAGTTTCTTCATCTGAAAGAAATGTGGTAACAAGATCTACCTCATAATTTTGTGATGACTGGATGGAATAATTATGTTTTATCATACTCTCTGGCCTATAATAAGTGCTTGATACAGGGTAGCCATCTGTTAATTGGGAAACTAGGAGTTCACGGGATTGGCTCTGGCCACCTGTGAAGGCTTGGGGATCAAAGGAATGAGTTGCAAAGGCAACTTTAATCTCAAAAAGAGAGACTGCAGGGATCCATTTACATGATACCTACAGCGTGCCCCCCATCCTCTCTCCATTTCCCCTGACTCCCTCTTTTCATTATTACTATTACCATCCCACCACCCCTGCATTACACACTTTCTAATGTCTTCTCCTCTTCCCATTTTCTACTTTAGTTCTTTCCTTGGAGTCCATCTGGGAAGCACACAGGAAAATGGTGTCAATAAAGAATCTGACTCCATTTTTCATTAACTGTTAAAGAGCTTTCAAGCCCTACCATGTCTCCTGCTCCTTCCCCCGACACCTATGCATGCGGACAAAGTCCTGACACTCCCACCAGTGGTGCCAGTGTGAAGTTCAAACTGCACAAGCCCCAGAGCATACACGGGACTCCTCACCCCTATCCAACCCTCTAACCACTGTAAAAGCTGGGCCCATCTCCTTTCCCAGCTCTCTCAAATCATTTTCAAACCAGTTTGGGAGCCAGCCCTTCTCCCCACAGGATGCCTCACTACACGACTAACCTTTTCATACCCTCCGGGTGCCAGTGTGCTATCACCAATCTCGACATCAGAGCCCAGTTTTGTGTGGGGGCCATCCATCACATGGGGATCACTACAGGGTGGCCACAACAAATGGGACTGATGGGGGCCCCTTTATCCTTATGGGGACCTAGACAATTCAGGCAGGGATAGATGGGGTCCCCATCTTTTCACCATTGCTTTTCTGTTATCAAAGATACAATTACATTTGAAGGTACCATTTTATGGCCATTGTTTATCATAAAGTTCTCCCCCACTAACATGCCAAGGCAAGTTTTGAAAATTAAAAAATGCTTTGTAATGAAAAGGTCCAGAAATGTTGGCTTATTTTACCTTACGTTTTTTGCTTCTGAGCAGCTCTTGCAACCTTTTGGGGTTTGGGAATCTTTTCTTGTCCCAGGTGAAGTACCTTTTGCCCTCAGTGTGCTCTATGTCCAGCCACATGACATCATAAGGAATGTTATGTTCATCGAATCCTGCATCCACTGCTTTTACATCCTGTTCATTTTCGTAGTTCCAGCGGCACTGATGGTATCCCAAGGAGAAGAGAGGGGGCATGGCTTGTGTGCCTAAAAGAGGAAGATGGTAACTCTGCCCACTACTACCACAATGATAATTATACACTGGATATACATTTCCTGAATGTCTACAGGGTCTAAGAGCTCAGCTTAGTACTTAGACTATCAAGGAGAAGAAAGCAAAGTCCCTACCATTAAGAAAGTGACAATTTGGCTGACAAGGCAAGCATGTAAACAAATTGCTCTATTCTGAGGTCTAACTGCTATGATAACGGTATCAGCCATTTAATGTTAATACAGTCTGCCAGCAGCAAAGAGTAGTCTTGAAATGCTTCACAAAGGTGGTAACATTTGGTTTGGGACTTAGGAATACGTAGTAATATGCCAGATAGGGAGAATGGATAGAGAATTCATGCATGGGAATAGAAAAGACAGACAGAGAAGTACATGATAAGATTAGGGAAAACTAAATATTCCAGGGTGGTTATACTGTGACAGATTAGCAGAAGATGAACCTGCAGAAGGTCAGTTTGTAAGGGGCCCTGTAGTTCAGGTAGGAATTGTGAATCTCTTCTGGGAAGTCACCAGAAGTTTGGCAAGATGTAACTTTAGCAGACCTATGTTTTAGAAAAATCACTTAGGGAGCAGTGTTGAGACGGACTTGAAGGCAGGAAGAACTGTCAGGAAATTATCATAACATTTACTGATAACATGGAGGACTTCCGGTCAACCACTTGCATTTATCTCTTTGTCCTCCTAAAGTCCCACTAAGATCAGAGTAAAAAAAAGTGAAAAAAAAAAAAAAGAGTAAAGCCATAAGAACAAAATTTTGGAAGGTGACAGGCAGGGGAGGGATGGTAATTGTTGAGCAAAGCCAGGGAAGCTCTGACCAGGGAAGCTTATGTGGGAGATATTGATGAGAGGAGCTCACCCCTGCCCCCAGAGCACTAGCAGGCAGACGTCCCCCTTCCACCCCCCAACACCAGAGGGTAAGACTCATCTGGGCACACACAGCTTCCAGGCAGAATTTCATTCTTAAACATGCATGGATAGTGAAGGATCACTCAACATTTGAGTAAAGCCTCCAAAATTAGAGAGAGGGGCCCACATAAAGAAATAGAATAAAAGGATCTCTGAGAAAACAGGGACAAAACAAGGAGCCAAAGTAAACACCAAACTTTATCAATAATATCTCCAAGGAGAGGAAAAACGATTTCGCATCCATAACATAAGGCCAAAGCATAAAAGCAGCACAAGAGATTAGAAACAAGGTACAACCAGAGGATAAGAAAGTTTGTAGAAATTAGAAATGTGATAGCATAAATGGAAAGCCTAGAAGATAAGATTGAGAAAGTTGCTCAGAAAATAGACAAAAAAAGGAAGGGAGATTATAAAATCTGCAGAGTAGAATAAGAAAAAGGAGGGGAAGAAATTATCAAAGGAATAATAAAAGACTGTTTTCCAGAACAGAAAGACACAATTCTCAAGATTCAGAGTCCACATCTAATGCACAGCACAATGCTTATAAAAGAAAGGTCTATATCAAGGCATTTTATTGTAAAATTTCAGAGTATTATAAATTTCAGAATATTTAGAGATAAAGAGAAGATATTTCAGAGAAGATTGTATACAAAAGAACAGAATTCAGAGTGATTTTGAAGAAGACAGAAGATAATAAGGAAATACCATAAAATTCTGAAATAATTCCCAATCTAACTAGTCAAATTATCAATCAAAGGTAAAGATAGAAAAAAGACATTTTCATGCCTGCAAAGACACAAAGTTCACCTATAAAACACACTTTCTTAGGCAACTACCAGCAGATGCTTCAAACAACAAACAAAAACAAGGTAATAAACCACACACACAAAAAACAGGGGACCCAAGAAAGGAGGGATCTAACACCAGAAAACAGCAAATGTTAAGTCCTAGGATGACAGCAGTGCGGGAGCCTGGAGGGCTATAGCCCAATGGGAGCAGGGCTGAGAGATCTAGGAGGGAGTCTCCAGGGGAAAAGTGGGATGAATAAAGTATCTAATACCTGTAAGCATTTGAAAAATATTGATTTAACTAAAAATTATGATATAACAATATTGTGAAGAAGAGGAAGGAGGGACATTGTTGAGCTAAATCCTCATCAGGAGTAAATAATCTATAAATGTGTAAATTGGATTTCTTTGAACATGGTGGCAGACCAAGTGTTTCTGAAGCACTTCCCTATATATCAGGTTATTCTAATAATAATTTTAAAAGAGCTGTAGGTGGGTCCTTGAAAAAGGAAGTATTTATTCCTATATGGGTGTCTTCCCATATCCACAAAATCTTTGTTGTTTCATCAAATTTGGGATCAAATTCTTCCCTTGAACATGTACTGGACTCAGGGACTTCTAACAATAGAATGCAGCATAAGTGAATTCTATATTACTTTTATTTTTAATAGCTTTATTGAGAAGTAAACATATGCCATATAATTCACCCATTTAAAGCATAAAATTCAATTTTGGAGGGTCATATTACCCGTTTTTAAAATTGTAAAATGATTAACATAAAATTTGCCATTTCAACCATTTCTAAGTGTATGATTCAGTGGCATTAATTACATTTGAGAAGTGGTACAAGCATCACCACTAGCTATTTCTAAAACTTTCACAGCACCCCAAACAGAAAGTCTATAACCATTAAGCAGTAACTTTCCATTACTCATCCCACCCTCTGGGCCCTAGTACCATGTGTTTAAGAGACTATTCTTTCCTTCTTAAACTTTTGTTGAAAATCAATTGGCCTGAGATGTATGGGTCTATTTCTAGGCTCTCAATTCTACTTCATTGGTCTATACATCTATCCTTACACCAATACCAGACTATTTGAACTATCTTAACTTTGCAGTAAGTTTTGAAATTGGGAAGTATGAGTCCTCCAACATTTTTTTCCACAGGATTGTTTGGTTAGTCAGGGCCTCTTGAAACTGCACATGAAGATCAGCTTTTCTATTTCTTCAAAAATGGCATTTGGAATTTTGGTAGGGATTGCAGTAAATCTGTAGATTGCTTTCAGTAGTACTGCCATCTTAACAATATTACATCTTCCAATCCATGAGCATGAGATGTATTTAAGTCTCTCACCTCTTTGGTTAAATTTAGTCCTCATATTTTATCCTTATGGATGTCACTATATATGGAATTGTCTTCTCAATTTCTTTTTTTAGATTTCTCATTGTATATAGAAACACAATGGATTTTTGTGTTCATCATGTACTCTGCAATTCTGGTGAATCTGTTTACTAGTTCTAGCAGGTTTTTTCTGGATTTTTTGGGATTTTTCTAACAGAATCACATCATCTACAGAGATAATTTTACTTCTTCCTTTCCAATATGGATAACTTTTTTCTTTTTCTTGCTAATTGCTCTGGTTGGAATTTCTAGTACAGTGTTTTATAGCAGTGGTAAAAGTGGGTAGCCATCCTGTTTCTGATCTTAGGGGAAAGCTTGCGGTCTTTCACCAGTGAGTATGCTGTTAGCTGTGGATTTTTCATAAATGCCTTTTATCATGTTGAGGAAGTTTCCCTCTATTCCTAGCATTCTGAGTATTTTTATCATGAAACAGTGTTGGATTTTGTCAAGTGTTTTTTTCTGCATCAATTGAAATTATCTTTTATGTCTTTGAAAGACAAAATGCTTTTCAGTAATGTATGTAATTGATGAATCACTAAGTTGTTCATCTGAAACCAATATAATATTGTCTATAAACTATATTTCAATTAAAAAAAGATGTAATACCATACCATCCCCCTGCCCCAAATAACAATAAAACAGTGTTAAAGCCAGTGGTCTATTTTAATGGAAAACAGGTTACAGAAAAGTCCAGGTAGCAATACTGGTCATCTGAGATAAAGGCAGAGAAAACCCAGGGGTTAAAGGTTCCAAGAAAAGCAGATGGCAAGTATTAAGGATTAGAGAATGGTGAGTTCTAGCCCCAGTGCAATGTTTAACCAAGCTGAATGGGATGAGGATGGCAGGAGATATGCTTGCTTCTTAAAAAGCCTGGCTAAGTTATTTATAAACTCTGTATGGTGTGCAACAAATATTAACCTACAGTGATGCTATGTGGGATAAAGGAAATGGAACAAAACACTGGCACTTGCAGATTCAAGTACCTGTAAGGTACGAATACTGCTTGAAGACGTCAGAAGGCATAGGTCCTGTCAGCAGAAAAACATCAATGATTCCGCTCTCTGACATCCAACGCACATCAGTTCGAGATCTGACCTTTTGTTTAGCAGCAACTGGGCCCATCTGGGTCAGGGTATACTGGAAAAGGAATGGAAAGAAGATCTGAAATTTTTTCCTCTAATTTACAACATCTATGCACATGTGAGTAGCAAGTCTGTCCCTTTAATACATACTACAAACTTTCACTCATTACTGAAAAAACTTGGGTTGCAGAGAATTGTTCCTACAAAGCCCAGACCTATGACTACACTTCACTGGTTTTGTTTCTTTTGTATGTATGACACATAGCCATGATCTATAGCTCACCTTTGCTGCAGGCTCTGTATTGACCTCTACTAATGTTTCTGAGGCATTCAGCCAAAAAATGCCTAGAGTCCTGCCTGGCTTGTGCGCCAGGAGATACGGCACTGAACCATAAATGCCCATTTTGTCATGTATCTTGTATCCATAGACATCCAGGTTATAAAGACGGTAAGCATCCCCATTACTGAAACACACAAAGGGTTATCAATTAACACTGCAAATATATTATTAATGAAGTATAGCTCCACACTCCCCTGCAAACACTCAGGTCCTATGCAATTTTCAAGGCTCAACTCTTACCACTTCCCTAAAGGTTTCCTGACCCAGCCTGGTTGAATATGATCCTCCTCCTTTGATTCCTTTGGCATCCCCTCACATAGCAACTGGCATGCATGATCTTCCCTCTTAGGTATCTTTTCTGAGTATCTCTTGTGAGGTGAGCACTGTTTCCTGTGAATCCTCCACAAGAGTTAACACACAATATGTATCACTGACAGATTTTGTGCATATTACTCTGCCACTAAAACAAAATGAAAATGTCCTATTCTGCTTCCACAGTGTTGAATAGGGGAAGCCTGGCAGCCGAGTTGGAGTGGACAGCACAGAGCCAGGTTGGTATGAGAGTAGCACAGTTTCTGAGTCACTGGTCACTATGCCTAACTGTCAAGTAAACAGCACCTGAACCTGGCAATTGATCAGACTGTTTCTCTTTGGTTTGTTTCCTTTTAGTCTGATGCTGCTCGCATTTATTTGTCAGTCGTGTTAATTTGAAATGATCTTCCTGAGGAAGCAAAGGTGGTAGGCAATGCTACTTTTCTGTTCTCTGGCTCACTGTCCCTTTTCGGAAAAAGCCCTTTTCTAGGTCAGTGATTTTCAGAATGTATTCTCCCAGGGATCCACGGAAAGGCCTTGAGAGATTAAAGCAAAATCCAGAGAGGTGGTGTAGTAAAGCTCCCCCCAACTTCAACCACAGCCGCCCTATATTTTTGTTTCCTGTATATTTTAGGTTCAGCATTACTGTTTTATAATTGTCTCACTGTTTCCAAAAAATAAAATAAGAATTGAAAAACACTGCTGTGAGCAATCATTCAAAGAAGGTTCTTAAGGATCTATAAGCAATTATCAAGGAAGAAAAGGCCAGGCAGATACTAACACAGGTTCAGACATCCCACATATTTTCCTTTTAAACTTTTCCACTGCAGAAACCAGAAACTCTTGTGAGAAAAAGAATTATTTTCACTTTACCCAGTATTTTTAAGTTGGTGTGATTCTGCATGTTGTGGGATCCCGTAGAGATGCTCAAATCCATGCAAGGAGAAGTCCAAACCAACAGATGCAGGACCTGTAGGGACCAGGATACTGACTGAGTTCTGCTTCTCAATGGAACAACTGACTAAGGAGATTCAGTTAACGATGAGTGTAGCAGATGTAGACTGGGGATTGAGAGACCTGAGCTGCCCTGATCAACAGGTAAATCATGTGTGCTGATTCTCTGTAAGATGTTATATTCAGGGATTGTTTGGATACAAAAATGCACAAGGAAAAGTTCCGGTCACTCACGAGGTACGTTTCCTTAGCTGTGTGTTGAAGTTTCCTGTATCCTCATTTATAGTGAATCTCTTTTCCACCTGTAAAATATGGCTACAAAGGTTTAGATTTTTTTCCTAAGTTTTCCTAAAATATATTGCATAGTTCTTTGCTTAGAAAGCAAAGGATATTGACCAATTTTAATCTTCGTTAGATCAAAGACTATACTGTCAAGGGGCCTTTCCTGGCTTCTCAAAATACCTCTTCCCTGTGATCGTAGATATATAAATATCCTTTTACCAAAGACAAAGTCCTTTATTTAACAATTATTTCAGAGATATGGGAAAAGTACAAGTAACTGGGAGAGATACTATACAATTAAAAGTCACTTTTAGGCAAAGATATATGACATAAAGTGGTCCTTATTTGGTGGAGTTTATGTAAAAGGGATGTATAGAAAAGGAAAAAAGGATTATGATGTTACAGAAAGGAGAGCCTGAGGGGCTCCCCTACTGACAAATTTTGGACATGCAGCCAGTCCTGGTCACTACATTAGGTTATAGATATAGATGCTAGAACAAGGGTTCTCGAGGAGTTAGGGAGGGACTGTATTCTACAGAGCAAGGAGGAAGAAAGTGAGTATTTTTTCCAATTACATATGCCCTAAGTCTGAAAAGTATTTCCTAAAGAGACAAACTCTGCCCCAATCCTTCCTCCCCCACTATCGCTAAGCCTGGTGAGCAGTGTCACTGTGATGCTCATGTGAAACGATGGGGAGGCCTGGAAGAGCTTGGCATGTTAAGAGCTACTGAGCTCTAGAACTTGGTTTCTCATCACTTGATTCTCATAAAAATAGAATGTGGAATTTGTAGCTGTCTGTGTACAGGGTAGGTCAAGCAGTGTGCCGACCCATGCAGGAGACCATAAACTCCGTGAGGCCTATACTTCTTACACTCCCCACAGCAGGAATATACTATTTCTCTGTTGCAATGCACTGTTGAGGAATAAGAGACCCATATCTGAGATTTCTGTTCACAGAAGTCACTTGTTTAGGTGCCAAAAGTTTGAGAGAGAGATTTAGCCATTTTGGAAAGATCTGTTGTAACCCTACATCAATTTCAATTTTACCATTAACTTTGACATCCACAAATTTTCCGAATTTCTCCTCCCATAGGCCCAGATCCTCTTGATTTTCCTGTTGGCACACACAGAAAATTGACTGTACACATTGCAACAAATATGATTACCACA
The DNA here is from genome assembly GCF_040802235.1 of Manis javanica. Taxonomy (NCBI): domain Eukaryota; kingdom Metazoa; phylum Chordata; class Mammalia; order Pholidota; family Manidae; genus Manis; species Manis javanica. The sequence continues at coordinate 92,443,833 of NC_133163.1, read as the reverse complement.
GGAGCATATTTTATTTGGATTATTAAAGAAATAGAATTAGAAAATGAATTCATCTTTTAAAAGACCAGTTTGTGGTGCCAGTATATTTAGCAGATTAGATCAGTGTTCTATATAAAAGCCACTATCATCTTACAAAGTATAGCTGACATGAACATATTTTTTATGTGGTAAAATAGACATAAAATTTACCATTTGAAGCATTTTTAAGTGGCATTAAGTACATTCACTTTGTTGTGCAACCATCATTATCACCTATCTCCAGAACTTCTACAGCTTCCCAAACTGAACCTCTGCAACCATTATACAACTTCCTATCCCTTCCTCCCCCCAGGTCCTTACAACTACTATTCTACTTCCTGTTTCTATGACTCTGACTACCCTAGCTATCTCATCAAAGTAGAGTCATACAGTATTTATTCTTTAGTAACTGGCTTATTTCACTTAGTGTAATGTCTTCAAGATTCACCCATTTTGTAGTATGTGTCAGAATTCCTTCCTTTTGAATAATAAGGCTGAATAACACCCCACTGAGTGCATAGACATTTTGTGTGTGCATTCACCTGTCAATGACTCTTGCATGGTTGGATTGATTCTACCTTTTGGCTACTGTGAATACTACTATTATGAACACAGGCAAGCAAATTATCTGTTTGAGTCCCTGCTTTCACTTGGGTACACTGTGGGTTGGCTATGTACCCACAAGTGGAATTCCTGGGTCATATTGTAATTCTGTGTTTATTTTTTTGAGGAACTGCCACACTGTTTGACATGAATAGCTTTACATGAGCCAAAATGATGTGAAACTGCAGTAGGGCAGGGACATGGGACAAGCATCATGATTAACTTTCCCTGCCTGTGATGAAAAATGCCAAGATATAAACAGTGTAGTAAGAACAGGAGGGACTCCATCTTAAGGCTAAGATTCCATTTTAAAAATCAGGGAGTTAGGAGGTAAGATTCCTAACGTATTCTTTCATAATCAGCCAACAGCCTATCTTAAGACAGGGCAAGGAGTCCTAACTGATATGCTCCCAGTGCTTGAGGGTAACCACTATCTTAGAGAAGAACAGGATCAAGAAATTCCTCATGTTAAGTTTATCTTACAGAATTATCTAGAGGACTGACTGTGGATGGTGACTTAATGTCTCTCCCCAGATAGACTTCATGAGACCATACACCGAGCCTAGACCTTGCCCCCTCCACCTCCCTTTGCTCCATTCTTGAAAGTCTTAAGACAGAATCCTAAGCCTTAAGTGCTCCTCCTCTCTCAGGTTGCCCACACTCCCCTTTGAATGTGTACTTTTTAAATAAAGCCTTCTCACTGCTTAACTTCCTGCGTTTTGTCTTTGCACTCTTCCAATGGTAAGTGTCATTGTCACTTTGCTATTTCATTCTATTTTCCAGACTTATGCACTAGTCTTCACTCTGTCTCTGTTCTACTCCAGATAAGTAGGGAGAGGCCACTGAGGTCTCTGATTTGGGCTAGCAAGTTCTGTCCCCTGGGTGACCTGGACAGGACTGCAGTTGTACAATCATGCTCATTAGTAGCCTGCCTGAAAATTTCCTTTCTTTGCCTTTGGGAAGTTCTCAGAACATAATCTCACTCCATAGAGTGCTCTGCAGCTCCCTGAAATCCTGGGGTGGCAGAGGCTTAGTTCCCACACTACGCAGATCCAAGTGGACACTGGACACCAGGTGTCCCTGGCTTTAGGAGTTGCAATTTAGGAGGCTACTAATGAGCCCATCAAAGGCATTCATTTCCATTATAGTGTTTCTGATTTCTAGCATTTTTTAAACTTTATTGAGGTAGAAATGACTGGACATATTTAAAGTGTACACTTTGATAGGATTTGGCATATGTATACACCCATGAAACCATAACCACAATAAAGATAATGATCATCCATCACTCCTAAAAGTTGCTTGGTCAAGAAGAAGAAGCCTTTGCTCTTAATTGCACTGGAAATATTTTTCACCATTCCTAATGGCTATAGCTTTGTCAGGCTCCACTGAAGATGCATGTAGTTCTGGATGAAGAGAAGATTTCGGCAATGTCCATTCTCCAAAATTTGGCCAAAATAATCTTTTAAAACAGAAATCAGACAATGTACCTCTGGTGCTTAAAACCTTTCTTTTGTTTTTCTTTGCTCTTAGGTTAAAGTCCAAAAAGGTTAACATGACTTAGAAGAATGTAAGCTTCATGATAGTGGGAGAATTTGATTTGTTCAGTGATACAATCATCAATTTCTTGAACAGCACCTGGCATATAGGAGGTACTTAACAAATGTTTGTTGAATAAAAGAACTATTATAATTTTCTCTACACAATTGCCCCTGCCTATCTCTGCAGCCTTGTTACATAGCACACTTTCCTTTCTCCTGCTAAAAGGTATAGATATTTTTTATTTCTTCAAATGTGCTCCTTCCTACCTCAAGATCTTTGAATGTATGATGATTCCTTCTCTCTGGAATATTCTTTTCCCAACTTTTTGACTAGCTAACATATCCTTGTGCATCAGTTTCAGCTTTAACATTTCCTTCAAGAGATCTTCTCTGACCCTTGTCTTGGTCAAGTTCGTGGTTGTATTCTCCTACAGCCCTTTTGTAAAACTCCTCTTGCTTTTAACTACTTGGCATGTGTCTTTCCCAACAGAGTCTAAGTTCATGAGGACATACTGGGATTTGTCTTATTCACTACTGGTTTGCCTAGCCTAGCATTATTTTTTGTGTCTGGTACAAAGGAGGCACTGAGGAATTATGTTTTATGAATGAATGAATACATGAATGGAATAAGGAATGAGAGAATCAGTGAGCTAAAAGAGAAACAAAAGAGACATGTAGTTCCATATACACATAGTAGAGCATTTGTCAAGTGTATATCTATTTAAAAAAAGGGAGAACAGAAACATTATATTCCATATAATGATGATGATGGTGAGAAAGATTAAAAAAAGATAAACTTCACAATCTAATTACCTGAGATGTATCAACTGATGCACCCTCCTCATTTTCTTTGGTAACTCTGTTTTAATATAAATAGTTGTTTCACTTAAGGCAAGACTGATAAGTTTGTTCAATGTTAAAGATTTTCATATCCAACTATTCTTAGTGATTGTTCTAGAATTAGCATTGTAAATTTACTAATTTAAATCCAGTTTCAATACTGTGCTCCACAGGTAGTGCAAGTATTTCCTAATAAAATACAGCTTATCCTGAACAACACAGATTTGAACCACGCAGGTCCACTTACACATGGATTTTTTTCAATAACTGCACTGGAAATTTTTGGGAAGATTTGTAATGATTTGAGAAAAATTTCTTTTATCTAGCTTACTTTATTGTAATACATTATATAATACACATAACATACAAAACATGTGCTGACTGTTTATGTTATTGGCGAGGTTTCTAGTCAACATTAGGCTATTAGTTTTAAGTTTTGGGGGAATCAAAAGCTGTATGTGGGTTTTCAGCTGCACAGGTCGTTGGTGCCCCACCTCCTGTGTTGTTCAAGGATCAACTGTGTGCCTAATTCCTTCCTCCCATCTGTTGCATCACTGTCATTCATTTCACACAGGCATAAGCATACATATATACACACATATACATTAGTATACACAACTGAATACATTGTTGCTATTTAATTTTGAACAAACTGGAGTAAGAAATAAGAGTTTTTATTTTACCTTATTCATTCTCCAATGGTCTCCCTTTATTTATGTAGATTCAAGTTTCTAACCTGTACCATTTTTCCTTTTCTCTAAAGAACTTTTAAAAAACATTTCTTGCCACACAGGTCTACTGGCAACAAATTTGTCTGAAAAAGTCTGTTTGTCTGTCTGAGGGAGTCTTTATTTCTTTCATCTGAAGGGTAATTTTGCAGGGTACAAAATTCTAGGTTTGTAGGTTTTTTCCTCAATACTTTACTCTTCTTTTTTCTTTCTTGATGGTTTCTCAAGAGAAGTCAGATTTAATTATTTGCTTCTTTATAGGAATTTTTACTCTGGGTCCTTTCAATATTTTTTATTTTTTATTTTCTGAAGTTTGAATATGATGTTCATAAGTGTAGGGCTTTTTTTTTTTTTTTAAAGCAAT